>NC_090035.1:54277554-59077554 GCF_037176765.1 Anolis sagrei | reverse complement strand
ATAATTGAAATAAAGAAAGGAAAAACAAAAATAACACCCTCAAGGATGTCTGGGAAGAAGATTTAGGGATAAAAATAAATGAAATTAAGTGGCAACAATTATGGAGACAAAGACATCTAAAAAAATTATCAATACGGGTTAAAGAAAATTATTATAAGTTAATATGGAAATGGTACCTAACACCAGTAAGAATAGCAAATATAAATAGAAGTATTTAAAAATTGCTGGAGAGGATGTCAAGAATCAGGAACATATATACATATGTGGTTGCAATGTAAATATGTAATTAATTTTGGGGGGAAAGTATTTAGAAAATTGAAGATATAATGAACATTAAAATAGAAAGAAGTCCTAGTATAGATTTATTATCATTATATGATAAACAATTGAAAAAAAAGAGGATAAAGATGTGATAACAAATTTATTAACAATAGCAAGATGTGATAACAAATTTATTAACAACTGCTTATAGCAGGGGTCCTCAAACTAAGGCCTGGGGGCTGGATGCGGCCCTCCTCACTCAGGGTCAACTTAAGTCTGAAACGAAAACACACAACAACAACAATCCTATCTCATGAGCCAAAAGCAGGCCCACACTTCCCATTGAGATAGTAATGAGTTTATATTTGTTAAAATTGTTTTTCATTTTAATTATTGTATTTTAAAGTGGTTTTTTTTGCACTACAAACAAGATATGTGCAGTGTGCATAGGAATTCATTCATTTTTTTTCAAATGATAATCCAGCCCTCTAACAGTTTGAGAGACTGTGATCTGGCCTTTGTTTAAAAAGTTTGCGGACCCCTGGCTTATAGCAAGGAACTAGAAAAGAGAAATAAATATACAAATAGAGGAGTGGTACATGGAAGTATGGAAATTGGCAATAAATGATAAACTGACATGTATATTAAAAGTGAAAAGAGGTACATAGAAACAAAGTGATTTTGGCAATGTATGGAGAAAATTTATTGAAAAAGGATTAAAAAACAAAGAAAGAAAGTTACCTCCATAAGAAGAACTGAAATGTTGGACAGATGATATGTAAAAGCTGTGGCTTGGGAGGGGGGGGGGAGCATAGTTGTGAGGGATAGATAATATGCAAAAGCAGAAAAATAACACTAGATGCCAAAAGTTAAAGCATGGTAGGTTGTAGTGAATAATATGTATCTGCTGTAAAACAAACCATGTATAACAAATGTATTGAATCATGATAAAATAATAAAAATATCATTAAAAATGTTTTAATCTAATGGATCTGAATAACTTAAATAGTTCAACCCTGGTATGGAAAGAAAAAAAGTGTGAGGGGATAGTTAGAAAGAGTTACCAATAGGGTGTGGTTTGTGGTTTAGATTTGATTCTAAAAGACTTGCGTGGTAATGAAGGGCTACTCAATGTGGTAAAACTATTTGTAGGTTTTTCTAAGTCTTCTTCAGTAGTGGAATAGGGGTCAAGTGAATTAGTTTCAAAAAGAACTCTCCTTTTGTATGTGCCAGAGGATACAGGATGAATAGTCCAATTATACTCATTATTGTCATAATCTGCTCTACCTTGAACTTTCTAATTTTAAGTTCCTTAATTTGAGCGTATAATTCTTGACATTTTTTCAATCTCTTGTAGATAGTCCTGATTTTGTTCAACCTTATTAATATCCTCTACTAAAACTGTGAATTTACCCTCATACTCTTCAGTGAGGGAATTAGTTTTTTGGATAATCAGTGCCATCAAGTCCCTTGAACATTTGTTTAACACTAGGTTCCAGTTATTAATGAACTCAGTGTCATTCATGAACATTCCTGGAGGTTTGTATATCCTGAGGCCCTTGGGTATCATATTGTTATTTATATAGTCAGCTAGGGTCGACATGTGTAGATCTAATCTAGTCATTTTTTTCTTTATTTCTTATTTAGTACATTCAAGCATCATATATAAGAATAACACCCGAAGAAGATATTACAAAACACAGGAAGCAACCTGGGAGACCTTGTGTTGTGTTACTGTTCCCAACCCTCCTGTTCAAGGAGCTCCACTGGCTGCCGTTTATTTTCTGAGCTAAATTTAAGGTGCAGGTGCTTACCTACAAAGGCCTGAACGGTTTGGGACCATCCTACCTGCGTGACCGCATCTCCATCTATGAACCCACGCGTTCACTTCGGTCATCTGGAGAGCCCTTCTCGTGATCCCGCCTGCGTTGCAAGCGCGTTTGGTGGGGACATGAGACAGGGCCTTTTCCGTGGAGCCCCCCCGACTCTGGAACACCCTCTCCAAAGATCTTAGACAGGCCCCTACACTGGCAGTCTTCAGAAAGAAGTTGAAGACCTGGCTGTTCCGATGTGCCTTCCCAGATTAGGAAATCTCCAATACCAAGTCCCATAAGCACTTTACTAGAAGTAAGATTGCTGCACACCGCACACTGCACTTACCCTATAATGCCTTATATACCACCTGTCACATCAGCACTTTTAATCCTGTACCCATTACTCTGGCCCGGCCCAGTTTTATTGTGTCTTAGTGTATTGTTTATTGCTTGTTGTTTATATTGCTTTAATTGTTTTAATTTGCTTTAGGTTTTGTATTGTTATATTGTGTGTTGAGGCCTTGGCCTTTGTAAGCCGCATCAAGTCCTTCAGGAGATGCTAGCGGGGTACAAATAACGTATAATAATAATAATAATAATAATAATAATAATAATAATAATGTATTTTTACCACGCCATCTGAGAATGGGAGCCGTGTGTATGATCAGATTCCCAACATTATGCTACTCATCTAGTACCTGTTTGGCTTGGGAATGTTAGAATTGGACTAAAACAATAGGAATAAGAGGAATACCAAATATGTCTGAGCAACACAGGAAGGCTATGACTTCCTCACATGGCATCAGAGATGTATTTCCTGTCCACTTTAATATACAATCCAGATTTAGTTTTAGGGAGCTTACAAGCAATGATGACAGGTCCTTCTAACTTGTTCTCAAGGGTGCTGGACATTCTCAAAAGGGTTTATTTGGTATAGCACTGGGACCAGAGAGAGTTGTTTCTGTTGCTGCTCCTCTGGAAATTGGAATGTTAAGTGGTATGCAGCCAGATGCAAAACTATACGGCTATAATGGCTATTTCTATTTACATGGTAGTTACAATCCCAATAATGTGTCTAATACTTTAAATAGCACCATGATGGCCCAACTGTATCCTGAGTACTCTGTGTTCAATCTGGAGTACCTACCCCTAAACTGAAGGGACAAGTTCCCCTTTGATTGGTTAATAGGTTGGTTACTTTTCAACTTATGGATAAAAACGTTTTTTATTCCTGTTGTTCTGCTTTTTGGGATTGCTTACATTGCTAATGTTGTGTTGCTTCCCTATTATTAAATTCCTTCAAAACACTGTGAATTGCTGTATTTTTCTGGACCACAAGAGGAAAGCCTTATTTGCAATGTTCACCAAAGAAGGATAATGCTTCCTCCTGGAGGAGTCAGAGCATTTTGCATCACCTTCTACACCTATGAAAACCATGTAATGTTTTAAGAAAGATTTGAGTGTAATCCAAGAGTATAAATGTTTTGTGTGAACGGGCCAAGGGGGGTTTGGGAAATTGTGTTGGAGTTAACCACCCCGGGACCCAGGCAGTCATAATAAAGCTGCCCTTTTCTTTTCCCATTTCAAGTAAGGTTTGGTGTGTTTTCAAAGAACCTACTGTAACAATTGGAGTAAAACAGCTTGGTACCCCCTGTACAGCCCATAAGAACATTTTTAAAATCATCTTTATTGTGAAAAACAAATTTTACACTGGGGGGGGGGGCAGATAATTAAATAGGTAAATGTAGATAGAAAAAGAGAGGGACCAAGTGGGTTATGGGTTGGGGAGGAAGTGAAGAAAAGGGGGAAAATATATAAAAAAGAAAAAACTGGGGGGGGGGGAGGGGGTTGTTAAAAAGCTTCCGGTCTATTCTGCAGAGAATCTTCATTTCACTCTTTTTTCTTCTTTCTCGTGCTATTTTTCTTGTTTCAATTCAATCCATCTGTATAATTTTCTTCTCCTTAAAGTATCAAGAAGTACTAAAGGAAACCACCGGAATATCAATTGCTAAGAAAATAAAATATCTAGGAATCCAATTAACGGCAAAAAAACACCCAACTACTAAAAAATAACTATGAAACCAAATCGGCGGAAATAAAGAAAGTTCTAAAAAATTGGAATAATCTAAACTTATCATTACTTGGGAAAGTTGCCACCATTAAGACGAATGTGCTGCCGAAGCTACTATACCTCTTTCAGAATATACCAGTACTAAGGAACAACAAATTATTTAATGATTGGAAAAAAGAAATACAAAAATTTATCTGGAAAGGCAAAAAAGCCAGAATAAAGTACAGATATTTGATGGACACCAAAAACAGAGGTGGGCTAGGTCTACCAGACCTCAAGCTATACTATGAAGTGTGTTGCTTAAGTTGGATAAGAGATTGAATATTACTGAAAAAGGAAAGAACATTAGAACTAGAAGGCTTCGACTTAAGAATCGGGTGGCACGCGTACCTTTGGTACGATCAAGTGAAAAAGGGAAAAAAATTAACAACCATTTCGTTAGAGCTGCGCTAATGAAGGTATGGAACAGTTACAAGACCAAATTGTATCCTAAGACTCCAATGTGGATCCCTCTGGAAGCGGGACAAAGAAGATTGGTAGGTTACTCACCTGTAACCATGTTTCTTCAAGTGAGCCTCTGTGAATCCACATTTATGGAGAATCTGCGCCTACGCAGGTCCCAACAGAAAACTTCCCAAGTTGAAACTTTCAAGTTTTGGCGGTAACCCCGCCCAGCCGCCCGCAGGGCATAAAAGGCACCTCGCGCGCACGCTCTGCCATTCCTTACGCTACTTAGCGAGGAATAGAGGGAGGTTTGCAAAGAGGGGACGGCCGGGCGGGTTAGTGTGGATTCACAGAGGCTCACTCGAAGAAACATGGTTACAGGTGAGTAACCTACCATTTTTCTTCGTGACCTCTGTGAATGCACACTTATGGAGAATTAGCAAGCTGAGGTCCCGGATGGTGGGAAGCAAACCGACACCAATTGAAGGACCAAAACATGTTTTATTAGCATCATGGCAAAAAACAGCGGAAGTCGCATAACCATGAGAAGTGCAACACAAGCATATACATCTTGGTATATATAAGCACCGTAAAAAGTAAAGAAGAAATAAAGTGACACACTCTGTGTAAAGTCTGGTATAAGTGCATAACAAACAGTAAACTGTTACACAAACACTTTTGTTGAGGTAATAAGGGCAGTGAAACAGAAGCATATACGCGTATCGAGTACATGCAAGTGTATAGTACATTGCAGGCAAGAAACTTGTTAAGAATAACCGTTACATAGACAGAAACAATACGGCATAACATTTTTCTCCTCATTGGCCAGAAAAAGGCACAAGGGAAAATAGTGAAACTTCTTCAGTATCATGACAGGTAGTGTAATGGAAGAGATCAGGAAAAAAAACCCTGGGAACCCGAGTGACCTTATTCAAAGGGGGCAAGTTGACAAAATTGCTCGACCGAAGGCGGTTTCCCTTTGGGACCGTGTGTCCAGTCGGTAATGTGAGATGAAAGTCATTGGATTAGACCAAATGGCTGCCATGCAGATAGACTCTAACGGGATCCCCCGTAGGAATGCTGTCGTGGCAGCCATGGCCCTAGTCGATCTCGACCGAGCCGATACAGGCGGGGGCTTATGAGCCAGTTCGTAGCACAGTTCGATTGTCGAGGCAATCCATTGTGACAGTCGTTGTGAGGAAAGTGGAAGCCCTAGTTTGTCCATTGCATAAGCAACAAAAAGTCTAGGAGTCTTACATAGGGAAGCGGTTCTTTGTCTGTAAAACAAAAGCGCTCTCCGAACGTCTAGAGAGTGCAGCCTGTTCTCTGCCGGAGATGATGGATGTTGAAAGAAGGCTGGGAGGACTATGTCCTCATTGATATGGAAGGAGGACACTACCTTCGGCAAAAAGGTGATGTCAGTTCTTAGGACCACACGGTCTGTGTGAAAAAGCAGGTAAGGTTCATCAACCCATAGGGCCACCAACTCAGAAGGCCTGCGGGCAGACGTGATTGCCACTAGGAAGGAAACCTTCCATGACAGCAGTCGAAGATAAGTTGTGGCCAGGGGTTCAAAGGGATGGCCAGTCAACTGAGAAAGGACGATGTCGAGACTCCATCCCGGCGTCGGCGGATGCACCGGTGGGTTGAGATGAGTGTAACCTCTTAAGAAGGTCTTGATGAAGTGGTCACCGAAGAGCAAAGGGGAACCCAGTTTCTGGCAGTACCAGGAGATTGCGGCGACATAAGACTTCAGGGACGCCAAGGTAAGTTTCTGGTTCGCCAGTGAAAGAAGGAAATCCAAGATCGTCGGTATCGACGGTGGGAATTCGGGTATCGCTCACTCTCGAAGGAATTCTCGAAGTCGCCTGATTCGATATGCATAAGCTTTTGATGTCGAGGGCTTGTGGGCTGCTTGCAGGATTGTCCGGAGTTCAGGATCGAAGGACTCTAGAAGACTATCCGCCATGCCACCAGATGCAGGGATGAGACGTCTGGGTGCAGCAGGAGGCTGGCTTCTCTCGATAAGAGATCCGGGCGAGGTGGTAGTCTGATCATCTGAGAGTTGGACAACCTCAGGAGGGTGGGGAACCACACTTGTCTCGGCCATTCTGGAGCGATGAGAATGCAATTGACCTGGGACATCTCGATCACTCGGAGGAGGAGAGGGATCGGAGGAAAGATGTAAAGGAACTGTCGACCAGTCCAGCATGAATGCGTCTCCCAGATATCCCGGGACGGCGTCTTGTGGTAGGCGGGCTCCGAAGAGAGGAAGCTGGCAGTTGTCCGGAGAGGCAAAGAGGTCGATCGTGGGTGTGCCCCACATGTCGAACAGGGCCCGAAGCTCGGTCGTATCGAGTCTCCACTCGTGCGATGTCGACGTTGAACGACTCAGAGCGTAGGCGTGATCGTTCAGATGACCTGGAAGGTGGAGCGCCGATGGAAAAATCACGTCGGTTGCACCATTCCCAGAGTTGAATGGTCAATTTCAGAAGTTTCCTCAAGCCTGTGCCCCCCTGCTTGTTGATATAATACATGGCCACCATGTTGTCCGTTTGGATCTGGACGAGAGGCAGGAAGGCTTTGAGGGCCTTGAAAATGGCCAGCAGTTCCAAGTAGTTTATGTGGTGAGTCTGTTCTTCCGGCGACCACACATCTTGTATGGAAAAGTGTCCCGTGTGGGCGCCCCATCCAAACGTCGACGAGTCGGTTGTGAGAACGGCTGATGGTTGTCTTGCATGGAAGGGGAGGCCCACGCAGACGTTTCGATGACTCTTCCACCAGGCCAGGGAACGTCGAACTGCGGTAGGCATCGACAGGAGCTTTGTCTCTGGGTCTCAACAAGGATCGAAGTTGTCGAGGAACCAGCATTGCAAGGGGCGCATCTTGAGCCTGGCAAACGGCGTGACCATAACCGTCGAGGCGATGTGACCTAGAAGAATTTGGACCCGATGTGCCCTTATCTTGGAGGGTAAGAGGCAATGAGCGATTTCTCATTGCAGGGCTTGGAATCTGATTGGTGGGAGGGATACTCTCTCTTTTGTCGAGTCGAAGTCAACGCCGATGAACTTTATAGACGTCGTTGGTGTAAGGTGGGACTTTTCGACATTCAGTTGCAGGCCAAGCTCTCGCAAGAGGTTGAGAGTAAATGCTATTTGATCGCAGAGGAGGTCTGACGATCTTGAGGCCAGCAACCAGTCGTCCAGGTAAAGAAAAATGCAGATTTTCCTCCTTCTGAGGAATGCAGCCACCACGGACATGCACTTGGTAAAAGTTCTGGGTGCCGTTCCAAGGCCGAATGGGAGGACGGTGAACGAGAAGGTCGTTTCCTTTATCTTGAAGGAAAAAAACCTTCTGTGACCCTCTCGAATGGACAAGTGGAAGTATGCGTCTCTTAAGTCTATTGAGGCGAAAAAGTCGCCTCGATGAAGCATTGGGGTGATTGACGATACCGTCACCATCCTGAACTTGGCTGGTTTTATGAATTTGTTCAGCGCCCTGAGATCGAGGATCGGTCGGAGAGAGCCGTCCGGCTTCGGTACTGTAAAGTACCTGGAGAAAAATGCCCGATCGTCAAAGCGAGATGGAGACCTCCGGATTGCTCCCTTTTGTAACAAGGAGACAACCTCTGCCAGGATTGGGGGAGACGGATCGGTTCGAACAATAACTCCGGTCGGAGGTAAGTCTTTGAACTGCAACGCGTAACCGTCTCGAACAACTTTTAGCACCCATGCATCTGACATGATGTGATGCCAAGCATGGATGAAATTCTTTAGACGATCCCCGAACCTGGTGGGAGTGTCGATCTCCATGCCGAGAAGGTGCAGCGACGAGGGCGAGGTGGGAACGGCAGAAATAGCGGATACGGATTCGGTATCGTCGGGGAAAATGTCAAACCCGACGTCTGGAATTGGCATTGTTCTGAGTCTGGCGAGACTGGGCTCTCTGAGGCTGTTGTGTCCAGCGTTGTTATTGTTGTTGTTGCGGCTGAGCCTGAGCAGAGGGAAGTGGGCGAAAACTTTGTCTTGTCGACTGGTGATGAAAAGACCCGAAGCGACATTGACGGTAGCCGTACCATCGAGTGCGCTAGGTTTGTGGATGAGTCTCGATGCCACACTTCAAAGCTTATAGTCCTGGTTTGACTTTAACTTATCGTCTGTGCCGGCAGGGCATCGAAGGGGAGATCTTCGATAACTTGTCGAGACGATGAGGACAATCCCGAAGAACGAAGCCAAGAGTGCCTTCGAATAGCCACGGCATGGGCAATCATTTTGCCAGCAGTATCGCCCGTATGTTTAGCCATCCGCATTTGATGGTGGGCCAAGGACGTCGCTTCCTGGGACAATGCAGAAAGGACCGCCCGATCTTCTTCGGATAGTTTAGCCAGGAAAGGCTGGGCCTTCTCCCATATAATCTGCTGATAGGCCCTCATACAAGCTCCATAGTTGGCCATTCTTGCCAGGAGGAGGGCCCCTGAATATAGTTTTCTGCCCACAGCATCAAAACGTTTGCCCTCTCGGTCCGAAGGGGTGTTGGATTGCCTCCCGGACTGAGCTGCTTTGACGACAATGGAGTTAGGGTCTGGGTGATGTTTGAGCCATTCTAGCCCTTCGTCGTCGGTACGGTACCAGGCTTCAATGCGCTTGGACGTAGGTGGTATTGACGAAGGCGTTTTCCACGATGCCTGTATAACCTCTAGCAAATAAGGAAGAAAAGGCAGGAGAGGTGCCGGCGGCGCCTCGGATTGGACCCTCTTGAACACCGGATCAGTCACAGCCTTTGACGTTTGTTTGACCTCAAGGCCAAGTGTCTCAGCCATTCTGGCCATCTGATCGGCGAAAACCTGAACATTGTCAGTGGGTGAGGGAGGATCCGCCTCATAGGTGTTGTGTGTCGGCGATCTCTCGATACCGAGGGAGAGGACCGATTCTGAGTGGATTGAACCCTCAATGTCATTGTCCTGATCGTCCTCCTCAGATGGGTGAGGGGACGAAGAGGGTTGTCTGGAAGCAGCTGGAAGTGGCCTGGCAACTCCCACTGGCGATGACGGGGGAGGAGGCTGCTTGGAAGCCGAGGCCTGAGCTGCTCTAGCCAATCGTGCAGTTTGGTGCCCTCTCTCTGGTGTTGATGGAGGCGGGAAAAGCTCCTGTCTCGCGGTCGAACGTTGTTGAGAGAGCTCGACAACGGTCTGGACCGACTGTTCCGGTGAAGCGACGGCCTCGACCTCCTGCTGAACCTGCGATGTAGGCTCAATCGAGAGAGGTTGTTGTTGAGCCGGCTGAATCGGTGACGATCTCGACGACGAAGTTGCCGAAGAGGTTTGAGCCACCCTTCTCGATGAGGACGAAGAAGAAGAGCGTGGTTGGGCCCTCTTCTTAACCTGGAGGCTGGGAGGATTGAAGGGATTTCCCCGGAGTTGGGGGAACCGCGGGCAAAAAAGATTTGGCCCGTCTAGCCTCCTCATGAGATCGTTTGAAAGCGATTCTCATGGCCGAAGTCGAAGGTGGCGGAGGTCGATCTCGTTGATCGGATCGAAGCCACGGAACTCGAAGTCGATGGACGTCTCGCCGGTACCGTCTGGGTCACGAGGGTACATGGCTGTTTAGACTGGCGAGGTCTCTTCAATGCGGTAGAAGCCACCGAGGCCGGTCTAGCGGACAACGTCGAAGGGGCAGCCGGTGGTTGGGACATCACGGCAGTTGATGTCGATAGTTGAGGAGCCAAGGACTGTTCGTAAAGCAGGACTCTCAGCCGAGCTGCCCTATTCTTTCTCGATTGTGCCGTGAGGGCCTGGCAATGTCGACAAGTCGAGGTATTATGGCCCTCACCAAGGCACCGAAGGCACTTTGTGTGCTTGTCGGAGTCAGGTATCTTCTTTGAGCATTGTACACAATGCTTGAACCTAGTTGTTGACATAATAGGAATTTCCGAGCGGGACGAGCGGCAGAAAAAACAGGAATGGCGGAGCGTGCGCGCGGGGTGCCTTTTATGCCCTGCGGGCGGCTGGGCAGGGTTACCGCTAAAACTTGAAAGTTTCAACTTGGGAAGTTTTCCGTTGGGACCTGCGCAGGCGCAGATTCTCCATAAGTGTGCATTCACAGAGGTTACGAAGAAAAATATTAGGATGGTCAAGCTGGCCCACCTATAAGGACATCCTCATCAAAAAAGATGGCTCCACACTATTGAAAACAAGAGAAGAAATAACCCAAAGATTCAGCACAGTCTCGTGGTTCCATTTTATACAACTACAAGAATATAATAAAAAAGACAAAGAAACAGGTTTCATGGAAAAAGACGACTTCCAGGATAGGATATTAACAAAAGAAAAGAAGACCATAACCAAGATATACAAGAAACTGCTGGACTGGGCCACGAAGACAGAATTGGTAAGAGAATGTATGATCAAATGGGCATCAAACATTGGAAGAGCAATAAGACTGAAGGAATGGGAGAAACTGTGGACGAAAAAGTTCAGATACCCCTATTCGACAGACATGAAAGAGAACTGGATAAAGATATTCTATAGGTGGTACATGACCCCCCAGAAGTTGAGTGTAATGTACAAAAACACACAGAACTAATGCTGGAAATGTGAGATACAGGTCGGTACATTCTATCATGCCTGGTGGTCATGCCCCAAAATAAAAGCTTTTTGGAAAATGGTACAAGAAGCATGTGAAAAAATATTAAGAATAAAGATCCAACTGAAGCCAGAATATTTTTTGCTGGGCCTAACAGATGAGGAGATGGAAAAAGACCGAAACACAGACATCCTATTCACATATCTCTCCACTGCTGCCAGAATGGTTGCGGCGAAAAAATGGAAACAAAAAGAAATAGCAACGAAAGAAGAATGGTTGATGAAAATTCAAGAAATAAAAGAAGCAGATAAACTAACTTTTGCCTTAAAAGATTCGCACAGAAGACTGATGTCAAAGACAAACTGGAGAACAGTAGATCAATATATCATGGAAGAAAATAGATGAAAACACTAAACACAAATACTAACCAAGAATGAAAAAAAAAATACACACATAAAACTACAAACGAATAGAAAAGAGAGACTAGGCTAATAGACTGCAATTGGGAACGAGAAATAACTTAAAAGAAAGATAACATTAGACTAAGATTCAAGCTGGGCTTTCCACAGAAGTTGAGGAAGCAGGAATCCATTTTGTTTCCTTCTGCTTCAGGATAAGCTTTGTTTAAATTTAACTGCTTTCAGTGCTTTGTTTGAGAGGCAGGGCTTCCTGAGTTTAACAATTAACTGCTTTGTTTGAGAGGCGGGGCTTCCTGAATTTAAAAATTAACTGCTTTGTTTGAGAGGCGGGGCTTCCTGGTTATCTTATATAAACCAGCGTCTGAACCCAAGGGGCAGCTGGGCTTTCCACAGAAGTTGAGGAAGCAGGAATCCATTTTGTTTCCTTCTGCTTCAGGATAAGCTTTGTTTAAATTTAACTGCTTTCAGTGCTGCTTTGTTTGAGAGGCAGGGCTTCCTGAGTTTAAAAATTAACTGCTTTGTTTGAGAGGCGGGACTTCCTGGTTATCCTATATAAACCAACGTACACTCAGTAACCTATACTTTCACCCCTGCATACAGACAACAACATCAAACACACACCAAGAGGAGGTAATTAGCAACCTCCAGATGGAACAAACACGAAAACTTCCCGTCTCATGCACAAGTCTCATGCACAAGCTGTGGCATGTTCAGCTTTTTCACACTACAATGACTCAATTACATCTGCCCCAAGTGTAAACAGATCACTCGCATGGAACACAGGATCCGACAACTCGAGGACCGTATTAAGACCCTTAAGGACATTCAGGAACTTGAGCTGTTCTTAGACACCACACACCACACTGTCCTAGACACGCAGCCCATATCACACCAACATTACGGGGAGGCCTAAGAGAACAGCACCTCAGATGTGGACAACCCTCAGGATTGGAGAAATGTCACCCTTAGAAGGACACATAGGACCCGGAAGCCTCCTCAGAATACCGCTCAGCTGCAGTTACACAATAGATTCCAAATTCTCACACAACTATCACCTGACCAAGAAACACAACATATTGGGGAAGACCAGAATGGCTTAGATACTGATCAGTGGCTCATCCTTGATCAGTGTGCAGGGGATAGCCCTGACTGGGACAACACTTCACAACATTCACACTTGCACAATCGTACAGGTGTACCATCCCCAACCATAACCAGGTGCAACAGGAACACATACAGGAGAACCATAGGCTCTTGGACGAATCTCAATGGAATGTCCTTGACGAATGCACCGGGGATGTCAAGGAGGAGGACAACACTTTTCACCTACACAATTCACACCAACAGGATCACTTTTCTGGAGACCTACACACTACATTGCACAAAAGGGGCCCTGTCATTCCCAAAAATCAACATGAGGGGAGGACGGTGATAGGGCTTGAGGAGCCTGGTGAGCCTCTGAGTGATATGGTGTATTTTTGCCCCCGGTAGGCAGCATATTTCTCAAGCCATCCCATCTGGTCTGGAAATGACAGCTTCCATTCCTCTAAGGAGGGAGTCGCCTACTACCAAGACCTGAACATGAACTTCCTGACTGTGAGAGCTGTGAGAGCCGTTCAGCAGTGGAACTCTCTGCCCCGGAGTGTGGTGGAGGCTCCTTCTTTGGAAGCTTTTAAGCAGAGGCTGGATGGCCATTTGTCAGGGGTGATTTGAATGCAATATTCCTGCTTCTTGGCAGGGGGTTGGACTGGATGGCCCATGAGGTCTCTTCCAACTCTTTGATTCTATGATTCTATGATTCTAAGTGAAAAGGGAAGACATCCAAAAAGCAAAAGAACATGATGACGAGGCATACCTGAAGAAGCTTGGAAGTCAAAGCTTTTTTATCCTCCTACTACCCTCTTTCTCCCTTCCCCAGCATTTAAGACCCCACTTCCCCCCTTTCCCCCCTCTTCCTTCCCACACTTATTTCTCCCTTTCTTCTGCCTCTTCTTCTTTTCTGTCTCTCTCTTTCTCTCTCTCCTTCTTTTCCACTCCCCCCTCCCGATGTATTATACATTGATATACTGTTTTTTATGTACAATTAAAGAGAAATGCATTTAATAAAAATTTATAAATATAAAATAACCATGTAATGTTTTAAGAAAGATTTGAGTGTAATCCAAGAGTATAAATGTTTTGTGTGAACAGGCCAAGGGGGGTTTGGGAATTTGTGTTGGAGTTAACCACCCGGGGACCCAGGCAGTCAAAATAAAGCTGCCCTTTTCTTTTCCCATTTCAAGTAAGGTTTGGTGTGTTTTCAAAGAACCTACTGTAACAATTGGAGTAAAATAGCTTGGTAGCCCCTGTACAGCCCATAAGAATTTTTTTTAAATCATCTTTATTGTGAAAAACAAATTTTACACTGGGGGGGGGGGGGAATTAAATAGGTAAATTTAGATAGAAAAAGAGAGGGATCAAATGGGTTATGGGTTGGGGAAGAAGTCTCTGATATAAAATCCTTATTCGTTTCTTTTTGCTTCTCATTTTTATATCCCAAGTTGTCTCTTGTAGTACAAAACCATTCTTTTTATCTTCTTCAAAGCTGTCCATTATTTGAAAGTAGTGGAACCATGTTAGATTTTTGTCTACCTCTCTTAATTCCTTTAATGGTCTCAACTTCCATGTATCTCCAACAATTGTTTATAGGTATGCCATTTATCTCTTGGGACCTCTCTTTTATTGTGTGCCTCTATTGGGGATAGTCATAAAGGTGTTTTTTCATGGAATCTTCTCTTGTGATTTTCCCCATATTTTGATTAAGGCGGTTCTCACAAAATGATTAGTGAAGTTCTTTTCTATTTTGGCTTTTTCATACCAAAGGTATGAGTGCCAACCTCATCTAATATCAAAGCCCTCTAAATTTAGCAATTTCCTTTTTGTTAATGTGGCCTAGTCTTTCACCCATATCAGGGCACATGCATCATAGTATGTTTGAAGATTTGGGAGTGCTAGTCTGCCTCTCTTTTTTTTTTGCATCTGTTAACATTTGATATTTAATCCTTGCTTTTCCCCCACTCCAAATGAACCTCGTAATATATTTTTCCCAAAGATTAAAACAATAATTGGTCCTTAACATTGGAATAATCTGAAATAAAAGAGCATTCCAATTGGAAGGACACACATTTTTATGACTGCTGTCCTACCTAGTAGGATCAAGTTCATGTACTTCCAATCCTCTAGTTTCTTTCAGATGATCCTCCATGTGGTTTCATGATTATTTTTTAGCAATTGTAAATTGCTGGCGGTTATTTGTATTCCTAAATATTTGATTTTGTCCATTACCTCGAATCCTGATAATTCCTGTAGTAAGTCTTTTCTGGGTTTGGTTATATTTTTTTATTAAGATTTTGGTTTTTGATTTATTAATTTTCAGTGCTGCGATCTTCCCGAAAGATTCTACCCTTTTGACCCATTTCTGTATTGTTTCCAGGGGATTTTCTATAATACAGACAAGATCATCTGCAAAGGCTTTAAGTTTGTACTCTTCACTTCTTAGTTTGATTCGTTTCAAATCTTCATCTTTTCTTATCCTCTCCAACAAGATTTCTAACATCATAATGAATAATAAGGGGGAATAAGTGACATCCCTGCTTTGTACTTTCTGAATTGGTATATTCCCTGTCTCTTGTCTGTTTATTAAAATATTCGCTTTTTGTTTAGAATAAATGGTCTTTATTGCATTTATAAAATAAAAACCCATGTCTTTCTCTTTTATGATCTGTAACAGAAAATCCAAGTTGATGTTGTCAAACACTTTCTCTGCATCCACAAATAATAAACCCAACTACCTTTGTGTGTTGTTTTCATAAAATTCTATTGTATTTCATACTATTCTAATATTATCTCTCATGTGTCTGTTTGGCAAGAAGCTGGTTTGGTCCTCTTTGATGGTATCTCTTAGAAATGTTTTTAATCTCTTTACCATTATGCCCATAAAGATGTTATAGTCATTATTCAACAGAGAGATAGGTCTATAGTTTCTAACATTGATTGGATCGGTTTGTTCCTTTTGTATTAGTGTGATATGAAAAGTTTGCAGGACTCTGTTATTCTTGGATGGAACAGAATATTATTCATTATTTCTTTTAGATATTGAATTGGTTCTTCCTGAAAATTTTTATAATACATTGCGGATGGCTTGTTAATAGATAGTTTCTTAATTGCTTTTCTGATTTCTTCTTCTGTCACTGGCTTATTAAGCAATTCCTTTTGGCTCTCTATTATCTTTTCTAATTTCTGTTCAGCAATATATATTACATTTTTCTTTTTTATCTGATCCTTTTGTAAAGTTCTTTTAAAAAATTCCCTATTTTTTTAGTTATCTCCTCATCTGTAAATTAATTTCTCCCATCTTTGGTTATCTGAGTTATGTGCTGTTGTCATCTTTTTTTCATTAGTTTCTTTGCCAATAATTTTCTATTAGCATTTGCAAAGTAATTAACTTTTAGATATTTTAAAATTTTTGCCATTTGCTTGAGTTGGGCTGAGTTTATTTCCTAATAAGTTCTAGCTCTAATTGACTTTTTTGTACTTGATTTTAGTACTGCTTCATTTTCTTCTATTTTTTTTGTAGTTTATGCTGATCTTCACATCTCTTCCTCTTTTTGAGTAATCCTTGCTGGCATCCCACACTACTTCCTTTTTTGTTTTTTGTTATTGTTCAGATAAAAAAAATCCTTTTGTAATTTCCTATAATTTTCTATCTCTTTCTCTGTTGTTAATAAGTTCTCATTTAGTCTCTACCTCCTGATTCTTTGTCTCTCTTCTATTACCACTTTTATCAGACTGGTCTGTGTTGACTCTGGGCATAATTTTAACTTTGTTAATTTTAGTTATTAATGAATTTGTGTCCCAAACCATGTCAATGTGGGACCAAGATTGGTGCAAATCGGAATAGAAGGTGTAGTCCTTCATCTCCAAATATCTTGTAGGAAAAGTTCTTTCTTTTAAGTGCAGGAAGCTTAATGGTAGTTTCCCCCCTTTAGGATCTCCCCCTTTTTTCCTTCTCTTCGACTTATCCAGATCACAGTTTAATACGCCATTGAAGTCCCCTAATATTATCAGGTTTTTGTATTCCTGTTCCTGTATTTTCTTCTTTAATTGTTTTATACATTGCAATTTGGCTCCTGTCGGGGCATATATATTGCAAATTAGGATCTCCTGGTTATTAATTTTTTACTTTAACCCCTACCATCCTCCCTTCCTGATCCTTGAATGCCATTACTGCTTTCATTTTTTCCTTTGCATATATCCAGCCCCTCTTTTTTTTGAAGTGCAGAAGAATGGAATTTGGTACCTAATTGTTTCTGCACCAAGTGTGAGACCTGTCTTTGTGAAATGTGTATCTTCTGTAAGGCAATTAGGCCATAATTTCCCTTTTATAGTTGATTGCATAATAATAGTCTTTGATTTTATATGTTTAACCCATTTACATTAACTGAAAATATTGACACTATCATTGTCTATTTCATCGTTGAGTTCGTCTTGGTTTGCTTCATCCTCATCCTTGTTTAGGAGTTCTTCATATTCCTCCAAAGAGGTAGGTCTGGGCCTTTTCTTTCTTTTACATCTCCTTTCCATTCCAGTCCTTTCCCTGTTCCTGGTTGGTTGCAGGGTTCTTTGTCTTTCCATGTTTTGGATTTTTTTCCAGGTCTTTGCTGAGCTTTTTTTAAAATTCCTTCGCTTTTTCTTCAGTCGTTAACCAGTATTTACATTCATTGTATGTCACCAATATTCCTTCTGTCCTCTCCCATATGAATCTTATCTGGTTCATCTGTGAGAAAGTAGTATTTATTTTATTTTATTCAGTGCTGCTGGGGTAAATTATTTCACTTCACTTCACTTCATTTCTTAATTAGTCGCTCTCCACCAAGGTGCTCCGAGCGACTTACAGTCTAAAATAGCATTTACACAAAATAAAATCATCTAACATAAAAACATTTCAGAATTACTTATTCTCTTCAGTTTTTTAGTAGCTCATCCCGAATTGTTTTTCTTTTGAAATGTACAATTATGTCTCTGGCAACCTTGTTCTTTCTTGCATAATTCATATTAATTCAGTATAGTCAGTCAATATTAAGATCCATTTCCTCTAAAGTAGATCCTAACATATCTGCAGTAATCTCCGATTATACTTCTCAAGTCCTCTTCTTTTTTCTTCTTCAATGTTTGTAAACCTCAGCAGGTATTCTTTTTCTTTCATTGCTGTTCTTGTTGTCTCTCAAGTTTTTCGTTTATCTCTTCTAATTTGTTAATTTTTGCATTTGCTTTACTTTGGAATGTTTACAATAATCTCTTTTTTATTTCTTTTATTTCTTGCTGCATCTCATTGACTTCCTTTTTAATTGTCAAAATTTCTTTTGGTTCCTTCTTCATCTTTCCTAATTCCTCTTGAAACATCTTTTGCATGCTTTGTTGCATTTTTTCCTGGTTCTCTTGAATTTTTTGCATCAACATCAAATCTTTAAGTGTTATCTCCCCTTGTATTGAGTGTCTTCTTGCTGTTGATGCTTTGTTCATTTTGGTTGTAGTTGTAGATTT
Organism: Anolis sagrei; assembly: GCF_037176765.1. NCBI lineage: Eukaryota > Metazoa > Chordata > Lepidosauria > Squamata > Anolidae > Anolis > Anolis sagrei. The sequence continues at coordinate 59,059,382 of NC_090035.1, read as the reverse complement.
GTCCATTATAGATTCTCTTTATATTTTTAATTTGTTATTTTAATTATTTTTAAATTAATTATTTTTTATTAATTTAATTAATTTTGAATCAATTATTTTGTTTTATTATTTTATTTCACCTGTTTTATAGTCTATCTTTGTTTCCCCCTTTACTAGTATTTTGAACTCTATCTTAATATCTTTTGTATAAATACTGTCTCGTTCACTAATATATCATTACCTTTGAGGCCTTTCAAATGAATTGACTAGAAAATATTAAAGAGTATGAAATTAATTCTGTTGTACGGTTTATAGTTTATCCAATTTATGAAATTAATTAGGTCTGTTAATCAGTTTATCCAGTTTAATTGAATATATAAGTTTATTCAGTTTGATTATAAATGGATACATGGATACGTGACCAGTTCAACTGTAAATAAGTAAGTTTGTTCTTACTACCTTTCTTTCCTTTCCTTATGGGGGCTTCTTCATCAGTATCAATAAACTTTCTCCCCCTTCGTGGCTTCTGAAACCTTTAACCTTTCTGAAGCCTTTAACTGACTTTGTCAAAGCTCTTTATTACCTCTCCTTTTTTCTGGACATTCACCTTTCTCCACCCTTGTTTGAAGTCCCTCTTTTGTGTCCTTTTGAATCCTTTGAGTCTCCTTTGAGTTATACTATTCTTCTCTTCTCACTTTGTCCTGTGCCCTTCTTCCACCCTCTTGCACATGCCTATTTCCCAGGTGATCTTGTCTTCCTCTTCCTGTCTCTCCTCTTTGTCACTTCCTTTTGTTGTCAGACTCTTCATTCCTTAAAGACGCCACAGTTCCCAGCTGCAAAAATGATCGATCTCCCTGTGCTCCCTTCTAATATATTAACCAGTTAGGTTAGAGTCTCAATTATCTTTGAGTTCTCAATGCTGTTCATCCCCACCTCTTTCTCACCTCTCTCTCTGATTTGCCTTGGTTTCCTTCTTTTCTTTGTATCCCACTTCTTCCAGCATCCTCCCTCCAGTCTCTTTGTTTCTAGGGAGTGCCTCATTTTCACCTGAACTTTCCTTCAGTCTATTAACACAGAAAGCAGCCTTTTTGCTCCCTGCTTCCTTTCTTCTGGCTTTTTTTCTTTTTAATACTGTTTTTGCCTTTTAATGAAGGCAGTCGGACTTTTGACAGCTCTTTCAAGCCATACCTCCTCCCCGGGGGGGGGGGGGGGGGAGCTTTCTCCACAGGATCTGCCAGGTGGGTACATTGACCCTCCTTGAGGGTGGACCACTTTTTACCACCTTCGGCAGTTGCCCCTCTTAGATTAGCTTCAAACTGACCTCCTTCCGTCAGTTTGTGGAATCCTTCTGGTCTTCGTCCCCATAGGGGCGGGGGGTGTCCTGGCTTTTGTTTAGCTCGGAGCTCAGAAGCCCGCATCAGCTGCCATCTTGCCTTCACCCGGAACAGCCCTTAAGAAATTTGAGGAAAAAATTATTTCAAACCCGGGTGGGACACAAAAATCGCCCTAGTAGAAGTTCCTATCATAGAAACTTCCAGTTAAAATGAGTTTCATTTTATAGAAAACACTCCTAGATATAAGATTTTTGGGTCCATCTATTCCTTGTATTGAGGAATACAAGCTTAGTTATTTTTCCCTGATTTCTATTCAAATGTAATTTGGATAGACATAGCTTTGGGACTAACCAAGAAATTCCAACTTTCTGAGAAAGTGAGACTACATAATGCTCGGAAAAGGGCTCATCATTGCAGTTGTGGTGGTACAGAATGTTTTCTTATCTTTGCTGCCCTCAGTTATCATCCCTTTATATGTAATCTTTAAAAAAGGGTTGTTTAGAATAGCAGGAATGTTTGACCTTGAAGATTTTTTTCCATTATGGAATAATGCAATGGAGGGAGGGGGCACTTAAAATCTAGATCAGTGTGCAATGACAGTAAATCCGTGTCATTTTGATTTGTCTGATTTTAAAGTTTTATGAAAATAAAAACCAGTAAACAAGGAATAAGGAATCAGCCATATGAGTTTGTAACGTTTTTATTCTTCTAAAGGTAAGGAACAAAAACATTTATAAGTATACTGCGTTGACAAAAATCTCCACAGTTCTCTGGAAGAATGCAACAAAGAAAAACAAGCTATCATGAAGAAAAGCCTAAATTAGCCTAAAACCTAGAGGATATTCTACTAAAGTAGTGAATTTTCCCAGTGTTCTTAGTAGAATACTTGATTCTGCTAATAACCACTTTAGTGGCTATGGGTGAATTGTAGCTGTAATTGTAAAATTAAAGAAAATGGAATACCTGAAATTATAGATACATTCTTGAGGAAAATTAAAGCCCTCAGATTTGAGGACGTTTTTTAATCATTTATGAATACAACAAATTAAATGAGCTTTTTTTTTGTCATGTCAGGAATGACTTGAGAAACTGCAAATTGCTTCTGGTGTGAGAGAATTGGCTATCTGCAAGGACGTTGCCCATCCTTGTGGGAAGCTTCTCACATGTCCCCGCATGAGAAGCTGGAGCTGATAGAGCTCATCCACGCTCTTCCCGGATGAGAACCTGTGACCTGTCAGTCTTCAGTCCTGTTGGCACAGAGGTTTAACCCACTGCGCCACCGGGGACTCCATTAAATGAGCGAATAGATAGCTGTTCTCATGACAAAGCTTTTCCGGCCTCTAAAAACTTGGAAAAACAAGACATTTTCCAGTAAAAGATAAATGCTTGTGATAGCATTAGGTAAAGGAAGTCCCCTGACATTAAGTCCAGTCATGTCTGACTCTGGGGTGTGGTGCTCATCTCCATTTCTAAGCCGAAAAGCCAGTGTTGTCCATAGACACCTCCAAGGTCATGTGGCCGGCATGACTGCATGAAGCGCAGTTACCTTCCCGCCGGAGCAGTACCTATTGATTTACTCACATTTGCATGTTTTCAAACTGCTAGGTTGGCAGAAGCTAGGGCTGACAGAGGAAGCTCACTCCACTCCCCAGAATCGAACCTGCGACCTTTCAATCAACAAGCTCAGCAGCTCAGTGCTTTCACCCACTGCGCCACCGGGGGCTCCATGTGATAGCATTAGTAATGATTAAATTTGAAATTGTGTTCTACTATCTGTTGATCTATTCCAGATTCATTTCTATGTATTATTTTCCTCAAATCGTTGTGTTGTGTTGTTTAGAAAGGCATGTTGACTATGATGTTTTATTACGCATTTTCCTGAAAAATTTATTCCTTGGTATAAAAATAGGTACCTAATTTTATATATATACATACATATACATATACATATACATACATACATATATATATATATATATATATACATATATATATATACACACACACACACACACACACACACACACACACACACTAGGTGTCCCTGCCACGTGTTGCTGTGGCCCACATGGCGGTTCTGTGTGGGAGGTTTGGCCCAATTCTATTGTTGGTGGGGTTCAGAATGCTCTTTGATTGTAGGTGAACTATAAATCCCAGCAACTACAACTCCCAAATGTTAAAATTCTATTTTCCCCAAACTCCACCAGTGTTCACATTTGGGCATGTTGAGTATTGAGTTTGGTCCAGATCCATCATTGTTTGAGCCCACAGTGATCTCTGGATGTAGGTGAACTACAACTCCAAAACCAAAGGACACTGCCCACCAAACCCTTCCAGTATTTTCTATTGGTCATGGAAGAACTGTCTGCCAAGTTTGGTTCAATTCCATTGTTGGTGGGCTTCAGAATGTGAACTATAATTCCCAGCAACTACAACTCCCAAATGACAAAATCAATTTTTTTGAGTGATGGACATACATTGGGTTGTTAGGTGTCTTGTATCCAAATTTGGTGTCAATTCATCCAGTGGTTTTTGAGTTCTGTTAATCCCACAAACGAACATTACATTTATATATATATTTCAGCAACATTTTTGTAACTGCTAGAGACAAGGAAGACCTCACACTCTTGCTATGGCATGAACTTAAAACTATGATTTTAATTTTAAAAATGTTTCTTGATGAATGAGAACAATCCAGATTAGAATAAACTTCTGGTGATGAAAAATAACAGCAAAAATACTTGGACAATGAACTCTCAGTAACCAGGTATTTAGTATAAAAGTGAAAATATAATAAAATGTTAAACATCGACGTTGTCCCTTTCAACATTTCAGTTTCAGTATTCTCTTCCTTTGGCCAATACTATTTGGAATTAGAGATCTTACTAATTTTAAGTAGTAGTGGTGTGGTTTTCCTCTTTCCTGTTCACCTGTGACAAATATTAGATTATTGCTTATATAAACAATAGTCAATACATTATTACATATTTTACGAGGTGAAATGCAAGTTGTGCAAATTATGTGTCAAAAGTAAACTTTGCTGATGATTTTTTAATATTTATTTAGTACATTAAAGGGGAATTTTGTAATTCTCTAGAATGATGTTGGGCTGCAACTTCTATCAGACCTAGCTAGGAGGCAGGGAAGCAGTCCAGCAGCTTTGTACTCATTCACACCATCTACACAAATTTTGCTGAAAAACTATCATGATCAGATACTCCTCTTGACAAAGCTAGAAGTGTTTATGGTACACAGTGTACACATTACCACCTCATATTTCAGGTTTGTATGATTGAAATGTGAAGGTAAGAATTAACCAACTTGGTTGAGGACTTAAATAAAAAACTTTGTATTTAAGTCCTCAACCAAGTTGGTTAATTCTTACCTTCACATTTCAATCATACAAACCTGAAATATGAGGTGGTAATGTGTACACTGTGTACCATATGAAGGTACACTGCTGAAAGTGAAACCTAGGTCCACCACCCCATTAGAATGTTGTGTGATTGCTAATTTATTGAAAAGTAATATATCTGAATGCTGATGCTTCCTTAGTAAGCAAATTTGAAGAATTTCAGAACAAGGGTGATACTATATGGTAAACCCTAATTTCCAGCAAGGTCAAATAAAAAATACTTAGCTATCAGGAAAGAAAACTACAAAGCATCTAAATAAAAACACATTTCATATCTCGATCGCTATAAAAGAAATGAGACTAGAGCATTTGATAGTTCACTTGACCTCAAGGCTGTTTAGAATATCAATTTGTGAGGATAAATTCCATTGGCAAGTGAAAATGTGGACCGCAGATAACCTTGAAGTTGAGGCACCTTCTTAATGGCTGAAAGGACTTGGGAGTCCACAACTTTCTGGTCCACTTTGCGTTGCTCTGTAATCTTGTATTTCTGAGAAAACAGAATGCTGTGTTATGCAAAGTTCATTCCTTGTCCATTAATATTGTTGCTGTGGAGATACAGAAAGATAGGTTGCTTGCCTGTAACTGTTTGAGTGGTGCTTTGTGAAGTCACACAAATGGATTTAACTGCATCTGGTTCCAAAGGAAAGCTTTTTCAAGCTCCAACTTTATAGTTTTGACAGTAACCCTGCCCACTCCTCCCCAGAGCATAAAAGGCATCCTGGCTGGTGCTTCCAGTTCCCAAGCTGCAAGCAGCTAAAAAGGGAGAGATTTGCATGAGAGAGGAGAGGATCAGGTGTGTGAATTTTGACCACTTGAAGAATGCAGCTACAGGTAAGCAACCTCTTCTTCATGGTCTCTGTGAATACACACAAATGGAGACTAGCAAGTTTAGGTGCAGGAAGGTGGGAAACATGTAAAACTGACACCAAGGTAGTGCAAAAAGAAGTACTCAAGTTCATTGAGCAGAACACAAAGTAACAAATATTTTTGATTGGTCAAGTGCATAACAATTTCTCATAAGGAAAGGCTAAAATGGTCCTTATGAGGGAGGAATAATAGTACGGTGAGATAGCTGTGTTGGTCAAAGGCGAACGGGCTCAAAAGTTGACAGGTAGCTTAGGCAGAGGTATGCATGGTGCTGAACATTTCAGGACTGTAGTATGTAAATGTTAAATAAAATAAATATAAGTAACGGTTTGAAGTAAAGTGGAAAGTGACTGACAACTTCAATGACAGAGACAAGGCATTGTAGTGCTGTTTCTATGTTAAAAATTTTCTGGGAAGGCCCTCTTTGTTAGGGGTATAAGAAAAAAAACAGGTGTTGTGTCTTGCACAGTGCTTGGATTCAATCTGTGTAAAAGAGAAGAGCCCTCTTAACACCAAGAAGATGCAGTTTCTACTCAAGGGTGTTGGAGGGGACCTGGAAGAAAGTAAGCAGGATAATGTCCTGGTTGTTGTGAAAAAGGGACACTACCTGGCAGAAAGATAATGTCTGGGTGGAGGACCATTCAGTCCTTGTGGAAGAAGAGGTATGGCTTGTTGGTACTTAGCATTGTAACTGAGGGTGGTGAGCTGATATGATGGCAACTAGGAAGGCCACCTTCCAGAACAGGAGTCTGAGGTTAGTCATAGCTCGGGGTTCAAATGGAGAACCCAAAACCTGGGATAGTACAAGCTCGGCTCTATCCTGGCGTGGGTGGTCTGTTGGGTGGATGGAAGTTGGTGCAGCTCTGTTGAAAAGTCTATATGAAATGGTTTGAGAAGAGGGATGGGAGTCCTTTGCATTGGAAGGACCAGGAGAGAGCAGCCAGGTAAGTCCTTAATGAGATCGCCAGGCTCCTGCTCAACAGTGTGAGGAGGAAGTCGAGAACATCTGGGATCAAGGCTATATTGATTAAAGTTCCCTGAGAGGTGAGGAAGGAGGAGAAGCGGGTAAATTTGTAGATGTAGGATTTTGACATAGTCAGTTGTGTGCTGCCCAAAGGGTGGTGTGGAGACCTTCAAGGAGGGCATCTAGGAGTGGCACCTCCAGGTGGTGAGGTGGAGGGAGGAATATTCAGGTGTAATATCCTGCCACTCTCTGTCAAGAGAATGTGAGGGACTAGAGGGAAGGAGTGGTGGTGCTGTTCTACAGGTGCATCATGGCAGAGTACCATGTCTGCCTGGGCCAGGTTGGAGCCACTAAGATGCGGTTTGTGTGGAGGAGATTTTCTCAATCATTCTCAGAATGAGGGGAAGAGGTGGAAATAGCAGTGGGACCCTATCCATTCAAGGAGGAAGGTCTCACCGAGGCAGCCTATTGAGGCATCAGGTTTTTTCCTGGCCATGAAGAGGGCACTGGATGAGAAGGTGAAGAGATGTATCAATGGCCAATCTCAACCGTTGAAAACTGGGTGGAGGTGTTGAGGTCAAGCCTCCACTTGTGGCAGGTTGAGCCAGAGTGGCTGAAGCAGTCTGTGAGGTTGTTTTGTTTTCCCAGATGTGGTGATAGAGGGTGTATGTTATGATCGATACATCAATCATATAACTGAAGGGACAGTGTTAGACTGTCTGGACCTGAGGCCTCCCTTTTGTAGTGCTGTAGTGTGTTATATAAATACATATATAAACATGGCTGTTGTGGAGTACCAGGGCTAACGCTTGAAAGACCTTGAAGCTAACTAGGAATTCAAGGAGGTTTACGTGCATTACGGAGACCTGGCTGGATGAAGCTGGGGGCGTAAACCTCGCCCAGCTTTGCCCGCCAGGTTTCTCCGTGCAACACCAACCAAGAGCCGGAGGACGGGGAGGCGGGGTCGCAGTGGTCTATAGAGATTCCATCCATCTGACCAGGAGCCCCATCCCGCAGACCACAAATTTTGAATGCGTCCACCTGAGGGTGGGTGACCGGGACAGAATAGGGATTCTGTTAGTGTACCGTCCACCTCGCTGCACTACAGTCTCCCTACCTGAGCTAGCGGGGGTGGTCTCGAGCCTGGCGGTGGAGTCCCAACGGCTTCTTGTGCTGGGGGACTTCAACATCCATGCCGAGACAACCCTCACAGGAGCGGCTCAGGACTTCATGTCCGCCATGGCGACCATGGGGCTGTCCCAACGAATAACTGGCCCCACCCACTGTGCTGGACATACATTGGACTTGGTTTTCTGCCAGGGATGGGAGCAGGGTGGCGGTGTGGAGGAGTTGTCCATCTCTCCGTTGCCATGGACCGACCACTTCCTGATCAGATTTAGGCTCACTGCGCCCCCTAACCTCCGCAAGGGTGGAGGACCCATTAAGATGGTCCGCCCCAGGAGGCTTATGGATCCGAACGGATTCCTGACGGCTCTTGGGGAGTTTCCCGCCACCTCGGTAGGTGACCATGTCGATGCCTTGGTCGCTCTCTGGAATGGGGAGATGACCAGGGCAATTGACAGGATCGCTCCGGAACGTCCCCTCTCAAGTAACCGAGCTAAACCAGCCCCTTGGTTCACCGAGGAGCTGGCAGCGATGAAGCGAAGGAAGAGGGTTCTAGAGAGCGTGTGGCGCTCGGACCCAAGCGAGCCAAATCGAACACGGTTTGTGTCCTTCCTAAGGGCATATGCCTCGGCAATAAAAGCCGCAAAGAAAACTTTCTTTGCGGCCACTATTGCGTCTGCAAAAAACCATCCGGCGGAGTTGTTTCGGATTGTCAGAGGTCTTTTAACTCCCCCTACCTCAGGTGGGAGCCCTGACAATTCGGCCACGCGCTGTGAAGCATTTGCTCAGTTCTTTGCAGACAAAGTCGCTTTGATCCGCTCTGAGCTGGACGCCACGTTAAATGCAGTCTCGGTGGATGTGACACAAGCACCTGCTTGTCCTATTTTGTTGGATTCTTTTCAGTTTGTGAAGCCCGAGGATGTGGACAAGATACTTGGAGGAATGAGACCCACCACGTCCATCCTAGACCCCTGCCCATCCTGGCTTCTGAAGGAGGCCAGAGGGGGATTGGCCGAGTGGGTAACGGTGGTGGTGAATGCCTCCCTTCGGGAGGGCAAGATTCCAGCGAGCCTAAAACAGGCTATTATAAAGCCGCTGTTGAAGAAGCCATCACTGGACCCCACTAAATTCGAAAACTTTCGGCCTGTTTCCAATCTCCCCTACTTGGGCAAAGTCATGGAAAGCGTGGTGGCCTCACAACTCCAGGTATTCTTGAGAGACACGGATTATCTGGATCCGGCACAGTCTGGTTTCAGACCGGGACATGGTACCGAGACGGTCTTGGTCGCCTTAGTGGATGATCTGCACCGGGAGCTAGACAGGGGGAGTGTGTCCCTGTTGGTGCTCCTGGACCTCTCAGCGGCCTTCGATACCGTCGACCACGGTATTCTTCTGGGGCGCCTTGCAGAGATGGGTCTCGGGGGCACTGCTTTGCAGTGGCTCCGGTCATTTCTGGAGGGCCGCACCCAGAAGGTGTTATTGGGGGACTCCTGTTCAACACCACAGCCTTTGACCTGTGGGGTTCCTCAGGGCTCCATCCTGTCCCCCATGCTGTTTAACATCTACATGAAGCCGCTGGGTGAGATCATCTGGAGTTTCGGGGTGCGGTGTCATCTGTACGCAGATGATGTCCAACTCTGTCACTCCTTCCCACCCGCTACTAAGGCCTACGAGCCCACGAGGACCTTGAGATCATCCGGGGAGGCCCTTCTCTCGGTCCCGTCTGCCTCACAGGCACGCCTGGCGGGGACGAGAGAGCGGGCCTTCTCGGTGGTGGCCCCCCGGCTGTGGAACGCCCTCCCTGCCGAAGTCAGGCAGGCGCCCTCCCTTATGGCCTTTCGTAGGAGCCTGAAAACCTGGCTCTTCGAGCTGGCCTTTAATTGAGTACTATATCCTTGGCAATGACGACCGGAATGGACCACGACTATGAGACTGACTATGACCCATGATACGACGAAGCGGATTTTTAGTATAAGTATATGTCAATTAGTAGTAGCGTGTTATGTATTGTCCTGATTATTGTAAATTGTCTTTTCTATGTTGTTGTTCACCGCCACGAGTCGCCCTTGGGCTGAGAGTGGCGGTAAATAAGTGCAAGTAATAATAAATATGTGGTTCTCTGATTCTGCTAGAGACAGAATGAGTGGGGCCTGAGTGGGGAGGTGGTCACAGTGAGCTCCCCATCTGAAAGAAGATAAGTCTGTTGTTAGAAATTGGCTTGGAGAGGGTTTGTGAAATGGTACCTTGGTGCAGACATGGCTTTTGACCTTCTACCAAGACAGGGATTCAAGGATCAGTCTCAGGATGGTGAGATGAATTGTGTTTTAGTAAGAGATTGAAGCTGTCCACAAATCATTTCTGAAGGGGATGAATGTGAAGTCATGTATAGGGTGTGACTAAGACCATAGAGGCCATGTGTCCAAGGATGGTTTGGATAGTCCTCAATCAGACCCGACATAACCTTTGGATTTGAGCAATCTCTTGGTGGATGGCTTTGAATCTGTCTGTGGGAAGGAATGCTCTCTTAAGAGTGGAGTCAAAGATCACGTCAATGAACTTGATTCGCCTTAATGGGATGAGGTTCAATTTTTCCTTGTTGAGGATGAGGCCCACTTGAGGTGGTCAAGGGTGATTTGCAGGTTGTTTCTTAGGGCTGGTTCTGACTGGGCCGTGAGCAGTCAGTTGTTAAGGTAAAGGAAAAGGGTGATGCAAGTTTTCCACAGGTGGGTGGCTACTGCCACCATGCACTCTGTGAACACACATGGAGCCATTGTAAGGCTTCATGGTAAGACAGTGAATCAGTATGAGAGGTAGTGCACTTGAAAAGCCAGGAACCTTTGGTGGGACTGATGTGGAAATATGGAAATATGCATCCTGTAAGTCTATAGTGGTGAACCAGTCATCTTCCTTCAGGAAAGACAGGATGGAAGATGTAGAACATCTTGGGTTCATGGCAGGTGTTGAGGGCTCTGGGATTGAGGATTAGGCAAAGACCTCCATCCTTTTTTGGTATCATGAAATACCTGGAGACAGATGGATTGTTTTCTGAGTACATGGGTTTGATTGTCCCTTTGGCTAGGAATGATTTAATTTCAAGATGTGTGGTGATGGTGTCTTGCAGCAAACAAGACCTGCTTGCAGGAGCTCCTCGAACTTTAAGGCATAACCTCTTTGAACAATATCCAGAACCCACACATCATAGGTGATGTGTGCTCAAGAATGGGTGAAGCAGGCGAGGCAGTTCTGAAATGGAGAACTTTATCTGGTAAAAGGGGGTTGATGTATAATGGATAAATCAGTAAAAGTACAGTGAGATCAGCATTTGTACCTGATGAGGAGACTGCATTGTCCCAGAACCTAGTGCTGGTGATTTTTTTTGCTATGGTTGAGGGGTCAAGAGTGGAGGCAACTTTTGTCATGGTGAAGAAGTTGTTCAGTCTCCTGTACTGATGAGGCTGCCAGCATGGTTTCTGATGGGGAGAGGAAGCTGAAGATATTCCCACTTGGCTAGAAGTTTTAAATCTTGGTTGGACTTAAATTTGTCATCTATGCCTCTACTGAAATGTCCTAGGGCAGGGGTTCACAAACTTTTTAAACAGAGGGCCAGGTCACAGTCCCTCAAACTGTTGGAGGGCCAATTATAATTTGAAAAAAAATATGAATGAATTCCTATGCACACTGCACATATTTTATTTGTAGTGTAAAAATACTTTAAAACAATACAATAATTAAAATGAGGAACAATGTTAACAAATATAAACTTATTAGTATTCCAATGGGAAGTGTGGGCCTGCTTTTAGCTGATGAGATAGGATTGTTGTTGTTGTTGATGTGTGCCTTCAAGTCATTTCAGACTTAGGTAGACCCTGAGCGAGGGCCGGGTAAATGACCTTGAAGGGCCACATCTGGCCCCCGGGCCTTAGTTTGAAGTCCCCTGTCCTAGGGCGTCGAATGGGAGTTCCTCTACGACCTGTTAAGGATATGCACGACATTTGATCACAACTGTGTGTGCAATAATCTTGCCTGTGGTATCTTCTGTACGCTTTGTCATCTGGGTCTCAAGGTGAGCTAGAAATGTCACTTCTTGCTGAAGGTGTTGAGGACTGTCCTGTACTCATGCAACGGTTTAGAATGGAACAGGCCCACTCTCTCCCACAGGAGTTGTTGGTAAGCCCTCATGCTGGCTCCATAATTCACTATTCTGATGAGGAGGAACACAATGGACTATAACTTTCTCCCTACGGTATTTAAATGCTTGTCTTCTACATTGGCCAATGAGATATTTTGATTATAGGATGATTTAACGAACTGTCCTACCTTGCAGGACCAATTGGGTTGTTTGGGAATAAGGAACTATTTAATTGGAGGCTAATAGTTTCCTGTATATTATAAAGGTTGACTGGAACCTGAAGTTTTAAGTGTTGAACTATTTATCAGTAACCATTATGCTCTGTACCAATCTGCAACCATTAAGGTTTCAATGCCTGTTCTCAGTAAACAAATGAACATCTTTCTTTGTTATTAAGAAAACAAATGCCTCTTTGTGCCTCTCTTACAACCTAGTCCCATAAAGAAGACTGGGGAAGAGTGTTATAATATTGGTAGCAGCCCTACCTTAAACTTTTGTGTGTTGTGCCCAGTACCCTAAAATCCTATATATTTGGTGGCAGCAGTGTGTAATCTGAAAAAAATCCATTATACATGGTGTGCCAATTACTCATGTTTTTTAATAATCAACCCTATACCACGATTCTATATTTTTAGATGTGGATGGAATCGATGAAATTACTTCTAGCTGATAAGGGAGAAACAGCAGCAAAATGGCTGGGGGAGTTTATTCTTGGACCTTCTTAAAGACAGGGTCGTTGATGGTTTTTGATACCTGTTTGACTTTGATGTTGAGAACTTCAACTATCTGTACTATCTGTTCTCCGAAGATCCTGATGTTCTGTGGGCAAAGGAGGATCAACAGCATAAGTGTTGTTTGCAGGGAGAGCTGTAAGCCAAATGATAATACTGAGACTGAGTCCTCAAAGCAGGCATTGTGGTCAGTCATCAGAGAAACATGCTCTTCTACAAATCATGGAGTGGAGGAGTCCTGGTTCTGGACCTTGAGGTTTTGATGTGTGTTTAGGTTGAGGTTGCTTTGAAGTGGACATTTGAGCCACTCTGACAAGCCTGGATGACTAGCAGCTGCAGAAGAGCGAAGCTTCAGATGTTGCAGGGTTGTGGGCTGGTGCAGGAAAACTGCTGGCAGGCCTGTGGTAGTGATAGTGAAGAGGTCAGGGACAGTCTTTGTATAATGGTACCTGTGGACCTCTGAGGGGAGTCTTGGAGCTCACCTTCTGAGAAGGGTTCAGCAACTGAGTCCGGGGGCGAACATGAGGCCTGTACTGGAGGGAGCAACAGCAATGAGAGGACTGTTCTGAGGTTTCCGGTTCTGTTCTGAATGAAGCAGAGAATTAGGCTGGTGAGTCTTCCTTCTTTTGGAGGACATTTTCTCTTGGAGCTTGGCTTCAAGTGACTTTTCTGGTGTGGAAAAGATAGAAACTCTTGCAGGCATAGGCCCAGTGACTTCTGTTCTCTTAGCCTCTTCATTAGTCTCTTAAACGGGATCCTCATCAAGGATGAGAATGGCAGAGCAACAGTTACAGAGTGTGTTGATTGATTAAACATGATTGAGTCCAATGTTGACGCCACTATCAAAGGTGTCAATATTTTTGCAGGTTATTTAGATGTAGTCTTTGCTGCCTATGTTGTCAATTTCTTTGATGACCTTGATACTTGGGAGGGTGTGATAGAAGGTGTGAGAGCCCTTTGGTATAACAAAGAAAAGACTCATTTCTCTGATCTTTCTGGCCTGTGCTGTAAAGGCCTGGCAGTGCTGACATGCTCCAACATCATGGCCTTCTCCCAGGGAGACAAGGTACATAAGTCCATAAGTTCTTGTGGGTTTTTTCGGGCTATATGGCCATGTTCTAGAGGCATTTCTCCTGACGTTTCGCCTGCATCTATGGCAAGCATCCTCTAGTCTGAGTAGGATATCTTTGTGGAGCGGCTCATGCAATGTTTGAAGCACATGGTGGACATCTTCAGCTTTTGGAATAGCTGCAGTGGCAGAAAAAAAGAACTGGGAACCATCAGCCAGGGTACCCTTTATGTCCTGGGGAAGAGTAGGAGGGCTTATCACCAAAATTTAAAAGAGCTTGGAAAGCTTTCTCTTGGAACCTGCTTAGGCATAGTTAAATGCATTTGTATATTCACAGAGACTACAAAAAAGAAATAACTAGTGTCTTTTTTGCTCTTTATACTGGCAAATGTTCTCCTTTGAGATTATAATTTCATAACTGCTTCCTACAATTTAATGAAAGGACAGGTTGCCTAACTTTAACTGTGTTCCTTCGAGTGGTTCTCTGTGAATTTACAGAATTACTGCACCTATAGAAGCTACAACGGAAGCTTTTCTAAGCTCTAATTTTTCAAGTTTTAGTGGTACTTCACCACTACTTCTGAGGACATAAAACACGCCCTGGCCGGTGGCTACCCAGTCCCTACACCACCGTAGCAGGTAGAGAGGAGGAAGTTTGCATATATTAAGGAAGGAACTGGTAGATTTGTATGAATTCACAGAGGATCACTCAACGAAACATTTACAGCTAAGCAACCTGTCCTTCTTCATGGTCTCTGTGAAATCACATAAGTGGAATCTGAGGTGATGAAAGGGGGCAAGTATTCAAATCAACACAGGATAGGTACAAGAAAAAGTTCATTGGAGTAATTCAATAGAATAGTGCCACAGAGCAAGTGCTGAAGGTGGAGGACTCTGAAGTGAGGCCCAAGGCAACTGTGCCTCGAGGTAGTTACAGGACCCTGCTGCCAAATCAGAGCAATAAAACAGAGAAAACAAAGTTAGTGCATTTTGGCTAGCTTTTCTTTTCCTTTTTCTCCTTGTAGGTATCAAAGGAGATACCTTTTCAAGGATTACAAGAACAAGAGTAAGTGCCACAGTACGAAGAAGGGATCTATCCCATTATATTTTTCATTATTTTTTCAATAAACATGTGACAAAATAAACATCTGTCCCCTGCATTATTGTATAGGGAAGAACAAATACAAAGTAAGGTGCAGAGGCATTGTCAATGCGACAGAGAACCAACCTTCCAAAGGCATCTCTGAGATATCCAATGGATTCGACTGGCCTGCACCTGGCCCCATAATGAAGAGGGTGGCCTCCTGCAGTGGTCGAAAAGCCTGTAAAGCTCCTCTGGATTGAGTCTCCACTTGTGAGGAGCATTGTGGGATCTGTAGAGCCAGTTGGCAAGTTTTCTTTTTAGGATTTGGAGAATGGCATGAAATTTGATAAGTCAGTATGTCCATATTCATTATATCCAGTAATTTTATAAGCATGATATTCTCTAGTTGGAATCATTTCGTTTCCAAAGTTTTGCGAAAGTTAATCTTGCTGCTGTCATCATATCAGACAAAATTTTATCTTGATTTTGGGCTAATGCAAAGTAAAACATATCTAATAAAATATTCTTGCTTAAACTTGAACCTTATTTTCAAAATTTGTTGTATTGTTTTATAAATGTCTTTCCAGAAGTTTCTAGCTTTTACACAGTTCCACCACATATGCAGAAAGGACCAAAGGACCCTGTGTGTGCTTTACATTTCCAGCACCTACTGTCGCTGTTTTTTTAAAAAAAAAAATTGGACATTTTTTGTGGAGTGAGATAAAATATTTTTATCCAGTTTTTAAAAAATCCATTGAATAAGTATATTTCAAATTTTTATTCCAAATTTCTTCCCACTTGTCTAATTGTATGGTATGACCTATATCTGCTGCCCATTTCACCATGCAAGCTTTGAGGCTTTTCTCTTCAGTTTCCCATTCTAATATTTTTGGTATAAAATTTTAATAATTTGCTTGTCTTTTTTCATTAATTTGTCCCAAAATGTTTCTTTGGTTTCAAAGCCACATATTTTATCTTCTTTGTAACTTTCCTTTACTTGCCAATATTGGAACCAATTGATATTTTCCGATTTATTTATTTCCTCATGTTTTTTAGTGTGATCTCTTCTCCTTTGTTTATAGTTAATAAATCTTTATATGCCAGCACTGCTCAGGTGGCAATTCTCTTTTGTGTCTTGCTTCTATTGGAGATATCCATAGCAGAATTTTTGAGTATAATCTGTTTTTATATTTATTTCAAATTTTAATTAGGGCAGATCTAATGAAATGATTTCCTTTTTTTTCAATGTTAAGCTTGTCAAACCATAAATATGAGTACCACCCATTTTGGAGATTAAACCCTCTAGTGCTAGAAGTCTTGTTTTCTTTACTGTTGACCAATCTTTTACCCATTGTAATGCCGCCGCTTCAAAATAAAGTTTTAAATCTGGAAGTGCTAGTCCTCCCCTTCTTTTGTGATCAATAAGATTATTGTATTTAATTCTTGCTTTTTCCCATTTCATATAAAATTTCTTATACCTTTAGACCATTTATTAAAGTAAAAAAATATTTCTGATTACTGGTACAGTTTGAAATAAAAAAGCATTTTTGGTAAGACATTCATCTTGATTATTGAGATTCTCCCCAACAAAGATAAATTCATATATTTCCATGTGTCCCAATCTTTTTTAATTTGTCTCCATTTTTCTTCATAATTATTTTTTACCAAGTGTGTGTTACTTGCTGATATAATTACCCCCAAATATTTTACTTTGTTGGCTATAGAGATCTCCGTGCATTCTTGTATTTCCCTCTGCTTTTATTTAAATTTTTTGATGGAATTTTTGTTTTTAGTTTGTTAATCCTAAATCCAGCTAATTCCCCGAGTTCTTCAATTTTTCTTGTCCATTTAGTTAATGAAATTGCTGGCTCTTCCACTATACATACGTCATCCGCAAAGGCTCTCACTTTAAAATTAAATTTACCGACAGATAGATCTTTAAGTTCCGAGTCTTTGCTTATTGCTTTAAGTAATATTTCTAGAATTAGTATAAATAGCAATGGAGAGATGACAGCCTTGTCTCGTTCCGTTCTTGATGTGAAATTTAGATGTCTCTCTTCCATTTATCATCAATGTGGCCTCTTGGGTTTTATATATTGCTTGAATCGCTGAGATAAATGGTACCAAAAGTCCATTTCTTTTAAATGGACTTTGGGTACCATTAAAAAACCCCAATTCATTTGGTCAAAGAAATAGTAATGTGACTTCTTTTTGTGTATTTGTTTCATAAAATTCAATGGTTTCTAATATAATTCTAATTCTATAATTGTCTTTTTGGTAGGAATCCAGATTGATCTTCCTATATCCACTCAATAAAAAAGGTTTTAAGTCTTTTAGCTGGAATGTTTGTAAAGATCTTAGAATCTATATTTAATAGTGATATAGGGCTATAGTTCTTTACATCTTTTGGATCACTATTTTCTTTGTGTATTACTATGATTTTGGCTTGGGTCCATGTTTGGGGTATTTTTTGTTGATCTAAAGCTTTATTCATAATTTCTTTTAGAAATGGGATTAATTCTTCTGAGAAGGTCTTATAATACGCAGCAGTAAAGCTATCTGGCCCTGGAGCTATACCAGTTTTCAATTTCCTAATTGCTAGTTTTATTTCATTTTCAGTAATAGGGCAATTTAATTCGTTTGTTTGTTAGTCATTTAGTCTTTGAAGTTTCCAATTTCCAAGATATTTGGAAATGTCTTCTTTTTTGTAACTTTCTTATACATTTTTTTTATAATAATTTCTGAATTGGTGCATTATTTCCCGATCTGTATTGTATATTTTCCCATTCACATATAATGTTATCATTTGTGGTTGTCTTTTTTGGTTTAGTTTCCTAGCTAACCACTTACTCAGTTTATTCGCATTTTCAAAATGATTTTGCTTAATGTATGTTAATTTTTTTCCTATTTGGTCGATTTGAATTGTATCTATTTGTTTCCTTAAGAACTTTAGAATTGATTTAATTTTTTCATCCTTAAGATTTCTTTTTAAAATATCTTCATTTGTTTTAATTTCTTCCATAATTTCTCTTAAGTTTTTATTTCTGTTCTTAATTCTGATTGAGTTTTGTTGAATGAATTGGCCTCTAATATAAGCCTTACTGGTATCCCATAACATCTCTACAGTTATTTCTTTGGTGTTATTTATTTCAAAGAATTCTTTTAGCAATATTTTATTTTTCTTAATATTATTTATTTAAGTAATCAATTTTTTGTTAAGTTTCCATCTATAAAGGGGGATTCAATTTTAAATTTAATCTCTAGTGGGCAGTGGTCTGAAATTGTTCTTGGTATTACCTTAATACAATCAATTTTTGTCATTACAGTTTTGGATACCCATGCCATGTCAATCCTTGACCAGGATTCATGCCTACCCAAATAGTAGGTATAATCTCTTTCATTTAGGTTTCTTACTCTCCAAGCATCTTGATTTGTCTCTTCTTCAATATTCTGAAATTTTAATTGATATTTCATCTCTCTAACTTCTAGCATATCTTGTTGTGCTTGGAGTTTTTTGCTCATCTCTTCCAGTTTATTCATTTTTGTTTCTATTTTTGTCTGTCAGTAATTTTGCTATTCTCTTTTTTTACATCTTATATATCATTTTGCAGTTTACTCATATTTTATTATTTGTATATCTTCTTTGATTTCCTTTTTTAGTTGTGACATTTCATTATACATTATTTGTTGTCATGTATCTAGCTTATCTTGTATTTTTTCTTGGTTTTCCTGCATTTTTTTAAATTTCAGCCATAATATCTTTCAGGCTTAAATCGTCTTGAATCAAGCCTCTTCTTGGAAAAATTTCCTTAGTTTTAGGGTTTGCTATCTCACTTATTTTATTGTCTCCCCCCTTTTTTCTTATTCTCAGGTAATTCTCTGTTTATTTTGACTTTTGTTTGATCTTTTTATATTTATCTACTGATGTTTTATTAGAGCTTAATGTCTTCTCTTCTATTCCTCTTTTACACTATGGTTTTCTACTACTCTTTGGGCCCAGTATTCTGTCTGTTGCGAAGCCCTCCTCTATCAGTCACCTCTGTATTTGATTCTCCTAGCTATCTTATCATTCCAGCAATTTGCTCAGTCCTTAAGATTTCTTCCTCCCTCTCTTCGGTGTTCTCTAGTCTCCTGGCAACGTTTCACACCTGTCTCCCTGCTATCTCTGTCTTCATTTCCACTCTTCTTCTCCACCTGTAATTACGCCACCCTGTTCTCCGCTCTTCTCTCTTCAACCCCGACTCTTCCCTTGGCTCTTCTGTGCCTTACCTCGTTTCTCCTTCTTCTTTGCCAACCTGCAGATCCACCGCCACTTTCTGCCACCTTCTCCGTCTTAGGATATTTCTTTACTACACTCACTTATCTCGTTTTCACCTTCCCTCTGCTTCTTCTCCACAGCTCTTCCTTCTTTCTGCTTTTATCCTCTGGACGTCTCTCTTTAGCCTATCAATTCTCTTTGGTTCCACAGTATGTTTTCTTCTTTTGTCACATCTCATCCCTTAATCTCTCCTTTCAAAATCTTTTCTTCCCCTTAGTACATGGGGAGTCTTTTTGCTTTAGTATGTTGTGTCACTCTCTCTCTATATTTTTTTGTAAATCTATGGGTCCTTGTGTTTCTTTGCACAGTTCTTGTTGATATAATGCAGTTAGTTGATCTGCAGTTAGATTTTCTAGTTAGTTGATCTGCAGTTAGATCTGCAGTTAGATTTTCCAGTTAGTTGATCTGCAGTGCCTTGTCTATTTCATCACTTCCTGGCTCCTTCACCCTCTTACTGGGGGAGCTGGTATGCTCTGTTGTTTCAATTATTACTAAGATATGACAGCTGCCGGCAAAAGAAATCTGCTCCAAGGTCAGCAAAGGCATTAATGATTCCCAACAGTCCACAATCTTGTCTCGTTAGTTTTGTTTCTCTTTCTTTCTCTTTGTTTCCTTAATCTCCTCCTCCCACTTCTCACAGCCTTTGTTACTTTTAAGGAACAAAATTAGCTTTGAGTTTTCGTTTGGAGCTTTTCTTACTTTCCTTTAATTTCTCTTTTCATCATTAATTATTGACATATAGGAACAGCTCACTTTTTTCTCGAAGTTCTGATTATTGTTGCTTACTTACAGTTATTGAAGCTTTGTTAAATTAAAATAGAGGAAGGTCGGACCTCTTTGCAGCTTTAAATTAGCCCGGACTGCCTCTGCCACGGTCTGCTGTCTCTGCGAGGGTTTCCTAGGGCACTTTGAACTGGCCTCCTTGGGGGAAGTCAGATGTTATTACAACACTAACACTAACACTAACCCCAAGTCCTAGAAGCACTTTAGTATAATTAATATTACTGCACACCGCACTATTTTTAATCCCATGCTCCTCCTGCCACTCCAGCACTTTTAACCCTGTACCCCATGGCGCTGGCCGGCCCAGTTTTAAAGTGTCTTGATGTATTGTTACTGTTGTTTGTTATTTGCTTAACTATTTGATTTGCTTTGTTTACTATTGTTGTGTTATGTTTTTTACTGTATTGTGTTGTGAGGCTTCAGCCTGTGTAAGCCGCATCGAGTCCTTCGGGAGATGCTAGCGGGGTACAAATAAAGTTAATAATAATAATAATAACAATAATAATTGACCAGGGATTATCTCTTTTGAGAGTTGCACATTATCCTGCTTCAATCTTCCTGGAGAGTGGGAGTGAAAAAACACTCCTGACGCTATGCAGGGCTGGATCTCTAAGAGAGCCCCCAGAGATCCGTGCGGTCCACCATCAAGCCTCTACTGGAAGTTGATTGACTTGTTCTTTATTCACTGTGAGAAGACTCTGAGGGCTTCTGTTGGTGGAGGACTGTGAGGATTTTACCACTACACAATTGGAACCGGAATGATGAGTGGGCCAGCCATACACGTCATCATCAATGTGGTACCAGGCCTCGATCTTTCTCAAGGTCAGAGGAATGTAGGATGGGTTCTTCCAAGAAGCCTGGAGTACTTCCAGGAGGTAGGGAGGAATGAGGTAAGTACTGCTTGAGGAGAGCTTCACCCTGAACTCTTTTGAAGACAGGATCATTGATAGTCTTTGAAACCTGTTTGACCACCATCCTGAGGGCTTTAGCCACCCTCATCATTAAGTCCAAGAAAGCTTGGACATTGTCTGTAGGTGATGGTAGGTAAATACAGTAGGTGCTGGCCTCTGGAGAGCGTTCTAGCCTTAGAGAGACCACAGAACTGGAAGCCACAGATTCAAGAGCCTTATGGTTATCCTTGGTGTGGTGAACAATCTTAATGTCCTGCAGGATGCCCAGGAGAAATTCTCTCTTTGTAGGAGCTGTGGGACCTTCTAGGGATTGAGATTTTTGGATGATTGATTGAGTCTGCATTTGTTATGGGAACAGTGGTTAGCACATTGATTTTACCAAGCGAACAGTCTGGCAGCCCATATCCACCTGAGGGGGAGTCATCTGTTCTGTTGGGAAGAGCTCCTGGCAAGCCAGTGGTCTTGGGTGGTGAGTCTTGGGACCACTGGGGCTCGACTGGTGCCCTGATTACAGTGTGAGTAGATCTAAGAGGGGACTCCTGTAGTTCACCATCAGAGAGAGACTCAAGAGGATTGTGGGAGTTGGGTGAGCAGGAGTGACAGTGATGAGTTGTGAGAGGAAGCAGTAGATGAAGCCATCTGCTCTGCTCTGAAAGTTTGCTGGATCTTACTTCTCTTGGCAGGTCTGACTCCAAGGACTTTTCTGGCATTGGAGGGACAGCCAGCAAGATCATGGTTTAAGGTGCCTCCGACTCTGGCTTTTTCGTCTCCTCATAGATGCACTATAGACTTTTCTCATAAATAAGGGTGATGGCAGAGTTGCCATGATCAAGCATGTCAAACATATGGAGACTATGGAGCCCGATGTCAATGGGACCAAGGAAGGTGCCAGTAGCAAGTGTCTGTCTTTTACCTTGATGGCCTCAAAGTCTTCAAAGGTTTTGAAGTCTTTAAGGTCATAGACAACTTGGATAGAATTGCCAAGGGGATAATGGATGTCGATGGAGCCAAAGCCTGTTGTTAGGGCAGTGCTTTAAGCCTGGCTTCCCTGTTTTCCTGGCTTGCACCATGAAGGCTTGATAATGGATGCAGGGGCCTGCAACATGGCTTTGTTCAAAGCAAAGACACTTTGGATGGCCATCAAAGTCTTTTATCTTCACGGCACACTGGACACAATGTTTGAACCATGTGGTGGACATCTTGGTGAGAGAAAAGGAAAAAAAATGTGAGGAGCACAAAGGCAAGAGCAGGAGCCAAGGCGCCTTTTATGCCTTGGGGAGAAGTGAGTGAGGTTACCACCAAAACCTGAAAAAATTAGAGCTTAGGAAAGCTTCTGTTGGAGCCTGCGCAGGCATAGTAAACTACTTGTGTGATTTCTAAGAGACCACAACAAAGCCCTTTTAAAGACAGGACAAATTCAAACAGTTCTTTGTTTTGTACTTTTCAAGTATGATGAGTATCCTAAAATGCTTGAGACACAAAGGATCTTGGAATATTTGAATATATGGTACATAATAAGAAATCCTGAGGATGGGAATACTAAATTCAAATTCAAATCCATGACAAGCTTTCTGAAGAAGCTAAAATAGAAGCACAAGGCTTCATTGGCTGAGGAAATAACAATAGTGCTGCAGCAGTAACAATGGGTGAGATTGAAGATAGGCTGAACAACGGTGTAGGTGCTTATTAGGAACCCCTGGTGGCACAATGGGTTAAATCCTTGTGCTGGCAGGACTGAAGACTGACAGATTGGAGGTTTTATTCCAGGCAGTGTAGATGAGCTCCCTGTCAGCTCCAGCTCCCCATGTGGGGACATGAGAGAAGCCTCCCACAAGGGTGGCAAAACATCAAAACATCTGGGTGTGCCCTGGGCAATGTCTTTGCAGATGGCCAATTCTCTCACCAGAAGTGACTTGCAGTTTCTCAAGTCGCTCCTGACATGGAAAAAACTGCATACTCCATACTAAGCAGCCTGGAAAGTAAGAAGCTTTGTGCAGAAGAACCTAAAAGAAGTGCCAATGCCCTATAAAGCAACCATTGTGGGGAAGTGTAGAAAAAAGGCCACTGCTACAATTTTTCAGCCCAAGTATTTTACCAGATCAAAGCAGCACTGTAACTGAGAAGACTGATGTTGACTAGTGAACAAGCTGACCTGGATATTCAAGGTTTTTTGGTCAAAATTCTTTTGTTGCTTATGCTTATATGTGATATATGGCTAAGCCCCATTCACTACTATCTCTGGAAACCTTTTTTTAACTAAAGGGGAGAGTATGAATACTATAAACGAACTAAATATATTTATGTATACAATAAATGGGGCCTGAATACCTTAAAGGCATCAGATCCTGTCTGATCTTAAAAGTTAAACAGAGATGGGACTTGTTTGTACAAATTGAGACTACCAACTAATACCAGGTTGATGTGGTGGAGCTTTGTTTTGTTAAAGATTTGGACTGCGGCATGGAGGAGGAGAGGTGTTCCACTAGCCGAGGGGCCCCCATAGAGGTCATGGTGGGGAGGGGGAGATGCGGAAAAAGGAGACCTCAAATTCGGCTTAATTCGGACCGCTTATCTACATTAATAATCCCAAACCGGTCTCCTAAGGTAAATTGGTGTAACCAGGTTGGCGGGCCCTTTGGATTGCAGGTGGTGCTTTTGAACGCCAGATCTGTCAACGGAAAAACGACCTTTATCCAGGATCTAATCCTGGATGAGCGGGCAGATCTGGCGTGCATCACGGAGACCTGGTTGGATGAAGCTGGAGGCGTGAATCTTACCCAGCTTTGTCCTCCAGGCTTCTCCGTACAGCACCAACCGAGATCCGGAGGACGGGGAGGCGGGGTCACAGTGGTCTATAGATTCCATCCATCTGACCAGGAGTCCCATCCCGCAGACCACAAATTTTGAATGTGTCCACCTGAGGGTGGGTGACCGGGACAGAATAGGGATTCTGCTAGTGTACCGTCCACCTCGCTGCACTACAGTCTCCCTACCTGAGCTAGCGGGGGTAGTCTCGAGCCTGGCGTTGGAGTCTCAACGGCTTCTCGTGCTGGGAGACTTCAATATCCATGCCGAGGCGACTCTCACAGGAGCGGCTCAGGACTTCATGTCTGCCATGGCAACCATGGGGCTGTCCCAACAAATATCTGGCCCCACCCACTGTGCTGGACATACATTGGACTTGGTTTTCTGCCAGGGATGGGAGCAGGGTGGCGGTGTGGAGGAGTTGTCCATCTCTCCGTTGCCATGGACTGACCACTTCCTGATCAGATTTAGGCTCACTGCGTCCCCTAACCTCTGCAAAGGTGGAGGACCCATTAAGATGGTCCGCCCCAGGAGGCTTATGGATCCGAATGGATTCCTGACGGCTCTTGGGGATTTGCCCGCCACCTCGGTAGGTGACCATGTCGAGGCCTTGGTCGCTCTCTGGAATGGGGAGATGGCCAGGGCAATTGACATGATCGCTCCGGAACGTCCCCTCTCAAGTAGCCGAGCTAAACCAGCTCCTTGGTTCACTGAGGAGCTGGCAGTGATGAAGCGAAGGAAGAGGGAACTAGAGAGCGTGTGGCGTTCGGATCCGAGCGAGTCAAATCGAACACGGTTTGTGTCCTTTTTAAGGGCATATGCCGCGGCAATAAAAGCCGCAAAGAAAACTTTCTTTGCGGCCACTATTGCATCTGCAAGGAACCGTCCGGCGGAGTTGTTCCGGATTGTCAGAGGTCTTTTAACTCCCGCCACTTTAGGCGGGAGCCCTGACAATTCGGCCTCGTGCTGCGAAGCATTTGCTCGGTTCTTTGCAGACAAAGTCGCTTTGATCCGTTCTGGGCTGAACACCATGTTAAATGCAGTCTCTGAGGATGTGACACGAGCACCTGCTTGTCCTATTTTGATGGATTCTTTTCAGTTTGTGAAGCCCGAGGATGTGGACAAGATACTTGGAGGAATGAGGCCCACTACGTCCATCCTAGACCCCTGCCCATCCTGGCTTCTGAAGGAGGCCAGAGGGGGATTGGCTGAGTGGGTAACGGTGGTGGTTAATGCCTCCCTTCGGGAAGGCAAGATTCCAGCGAGCTTAAAACAAGCTATTATAAAACCGCTGTTGAAGAAACCATCATTGGACCCCACTAAATTTGACAACTTTCGGCCTGTTTCCAATCTCCCCTTTTTGGGCAAAGTCATGGAAAGCGTGGTGGCCTCACGACTCCAGGTATTCTTGAGAGACACAGATTATCTGGACTCGGCACAGTCTGGTTTCAGACCGGGACATGGAACTGAGACGGTCTTGGTCGCCTTAGTGGATGATCTGCGCCGGGAGCTAGACAGGGGGAGTGTGTCCCTGTTGGTGCTCCTGGACCTCTCAGCGGCCTTCGATACCGTTGACCACGGTATCCTTCTGGGGCGCCTTGCGGAAATGGGCCTTGGGGGCACTGTTTGGCAGTGGCTCCGGTCATTTCTGGAGGGCCGCACCCAGAAGGTGTTATTGGGGGACACCTGTTCAACACCACAGCCTTTGACCTGTGGGGTTCCACAGGGCTCTATACTGTCCCCCATGCTGTTTAACATCTACATGAAGCCGCTGGGTGAGATCATCCGGAGTTTCGGGGTGCGGTGTCATCTGTACGCAGATGATGTCCAACTCTGTCACTCCTTCCCACCTGCTACTAAGGAGGCTGTCGAGGTCCTGAACCGGTGCCTGGCCGCTGTAATGATCTGGATGAGGGCGAAGAAACTGAAATTAAATCCAGACAAGACAGAGGTACTCCTGGCCAGTCGCAAGGCCGAACAGGGTATAGGGTTACAGCCTGTGCTGGATGGGGTCACACTCCCCTTGAAGGCGCAGGTTCGCAGCTTGGGTGGGACCCTGGATTCGTCGTTGAGCCTGGATCCCCAGGTTTCAGCGGTGACCAGGGGAGCATTTGCACAGCTTAGGCTCGTGCGCCAGCTGCGCCTGTACGTCGGGAAGTCTGACTTGGCCACGGTGGTACACGCTCTGGTCACATCCCGCCTTGACTACTGCAACGCTCTCTACGTGGGGCTGCCCTTGAAGACGGCCCGGAAGCTTCAGCTAGTCCAGCGCGCGGCAGCTATGTTACTAACAGGAGCGGGACGCAGGGAGCACACAACGCCCTTGTTGTTCCAGCTCCACTGGCTTCCGATCTGCTACCGGGCCCAATTTAAGGTGCTGGTGTTGGCCTACAAAGCCCTAAACGGTTCCGGCCCAAAATACCTTTCCGACCGCATCTCGGCCTATGAGCCCACGAGGGCCTTGAGATCGTCTGGGGAGGCCCTTCTCTCAATCCCGCCTGCCTCACAGGCACGTCTGGCGGGGACGAGAGAGAGGGCCTTCTCGGTGGTGGCCCCCCGGCTGTGGATCACCCTCCCTGTAGACATCAGACAGGCGCCCTCCCTTATGTCATTCCGCAAGAGCCTAAAGACATGGTTATTTGAGAAGGCATTTAACTAAGTGCTACAACAATTGGCAATGATGACTGGAACGGAATATGGATTACGAGATTGGTTTATGATTCTACGATGAGACGGCGCGGATGATTTAGTGTAATTATAGGATTGTTGTATTATTGATAGTTATGTTTGATACTTCGTTGTGCTATTGCTTTATTGTAAACTGTGTTTTTATATGTTGTACACCGCCGTGAGTCGCCCTAGGGCTGAGAACGGCGGTCAACAAATGCAGTAAATAAATAAATAAAATAAATAAATTAAAGTTGAAAAATGACTTGAAGGCACATAAATACCACATAATAAATACATATATACACATACCACTTTCTCCATATCAAAAATTTCTTCGTTTTTCTGTTTATGCAGCCGTTTCTTCTTGAAGTAAAGATCATTGAGGTGATTGGGAAGTTTTAACCCAGAGATGTTGATTCTGGTTGAAGTAGCAATGACAAACTTTTGATGAGCCCTGCGAAGTGGAACACGGTTGATTGCTAGAGGCCCTGAGTGGAGGAAAAATGTTGTTACTCAGCACCAGATAAAACAATTTTTCCTTCCCAACAATTATGAACTAACTTCTCTGTAAAGAAAACAGCTTAAATACTGAAATCTCTCCAGAAATATAATGTATTGAGTTTCAATATACTAATCCATTTATCTTTTTTCTAATAATTAATTTGTATAGATATATGTTATGTACACAGAGAAACAGTGAGATCAAATATGTAATAGATTGAGATTAAACTGAGATTACCAGACTATCCATATTAGACAGAATGACCAAAAAGATGGTGATATAAAAAAAACCTTCACTCTGGATTCCAGCGTTCCTCCCTGACCACATACACTTGCAATATGAGGACGGATGAATACCCCTGAGGACTGACTGCATGTCTGCCTAGTGGGTGCCAGCATTCCATCCCATCCAACTCCTCCAGCAACAGAAGGGCGGACGAATTAACCCGAGGACTGACTACTTTTCTGTCCAATGGATGCCAGGGTTCCGCCCCGACCACCCATCCAACCCCTCGAAGAGGAACGAATTCTCTCCAGAACTAATGGCTTGCCTGCCCTGTGGATGCCAGAGGTCCTCCCAGACCACATCCCGCAACTCGAGGAGGGATGGATCCCCCTGAGGACAGACGGCTTGTATACCCTGTGGATGCCAGCGTTCCTCCCAGACCACATATGCTTGCAACAGGACGGATGAATACCCCCAAGGACTGACTGCTTGTCTGCCCAGTGGATGCCAGCGTTTTATCACAAACAACCCCTCCAGCCACATGAGGATGGACAAATCCCCTGAGGACTGACCGCTTGTCTGGCCAATGGATGTCAGGGTTCTGCCCCGACCACCTCATCCAACCCCTCGAAGAGGGACGAATTCCCTCCAGAACTGATAGCTTGCCTGCCCTGTGGATGCCAGCATTCCACCCAACCAACCCCTACAGCAACAGGAGGACGGATGAATCCTGGGGACTTACTGCTTGTATTCCCAGTGGAGGCCACGGTTCCACCCTGACCACCTACTCCAACCACTCAAGAAGGAATGTGGGAACTGATGGCTTGCCAGCCCTGTGTATGCCGGCAGTTTTACCTGGCCACATCCTCCAACAACTTGAGGAGGGATGGATTCCCCTGATGACTGACTGCTTGTCTGCCCTGTGGATGCCAGAGTTCCTGCCCGATCATCGCATCTAGCAACAGGAGGACGGACGAGTACCTGAGAGGACTGACAACTTGTCTGCCAAGTGGATGCCAGCATTCCACCCCAACCACACCCTCCAGCAATAGGACAGACGAATCCCCCCGAGGACCTACTGCTTGTCTGCCCTGTGGATGCCGGAGATCCTCCCCAACCACCACTACCAACAACACGCTGAGGGACTAATCTCTCCGAGGACTGACCGGTTGTCTGCCCTGTGGATGCCACCGTTCCATCGCAACCACCCCCTCTAGCACCAGGATGGACAAATCCCCGAGGAATGACCACTTGTCCGCCCAGTGGATCCCAGCGTTCCACTACAACCACACTCTCTAGCAACAGGAGGATGGATGAATCCTGAAGACTGACCGCTTGTCTGCCCAGTGGGTGCCAGAGTTCCGTCCCGACCACTATCTCCAACCACTCGAAGAGGGGTGAATCCCATCAAGAAATGATGTCTTGCCGGCCCTGTGCATGTGTGGTGAACCCTTACCTTTAACAGTTAGGATATGGGCCTAGTAAAACCCCGGCAGCCATTTTAGATTAGGGAAACAGGGAGACATCATCTTAGGTTAGGTTTTCTTAGTGGGGGCATGTCCTTGTTAAGGAAGAAAAGGGTAGATGGTCAGGATTGGTTAGAATTGGGGGTGGGGGGGAGCCTAATATTTAGATAAAGAAAAAAAGGTACCTTTTTGAATTCTGAGGCTTGAGTTGGCAGTTGGGTTTTGACAGTTGGAGTTTAGGGATAGCAGTTAGGAATTGAAAAGGAAACAAGAAGGAAGTTTAGCTTGTGATGAATTCTTAATAGTTGCTTCAAGGAAGAACTATTGGTGTAAACAGACCCTGGAGAATTGGGCTGTTTGTATTGGAGAATCTGCTTAGTAGAATAATAAGAGTTTCTCAGTTTAAAGGTTTTGACTAGAACTTGTAATTCAAGCACTGAACTACTTCTGAAACCATCACATATTTGTACAGTGGCACTTAAACTTGTTAAATAAACATTTTGTTATAGTTACCTCTTTACCACAGCCTGTGTGTGAATGTCATTGACCCGTGACTGGCCATCCTGGACATTGGATTAGAGGGGACGTGGTTTTAAAAAGGGAATTTTCAGATATTTCCCCAATGCCCATATGTCATGATTTACTGCCATATTGGCCTATTTCTGCAGTAGGCCTATGTTCACAGAAAATGCTGATTGTTTGAGAAATCAGTGCTCCAAAGAAGAAGTTACTATTCAAGGATAACAGTATATCTGGACAAAACCAGCTAGCTGTTTGCTAGATAGAACCCCCAAGTTTCCCAGTCACTCTGAAGCCATGTTTGCAACAGACAGATAAGATACAGTCATGGTCAGAGAACAATGGACCATAGTTACGTTATAGTTGTGCCATTGTTAGGATCCCACGTGTGCTATAATGTCAATCAAAATCATAAACAACTAATGAACAACTGCATAGCTAGCTTAGACCAATGAAATGATTTGTCTTTGGGAACCAATGAAAATGTATATTCCATTTACTATAATTGCTCTGCCAATGAAAATGTATATTCCATTTACTATAATTGCCCTTGGGGGTTGCGACAAACCCTTTGATTGCATTCCTGCATGCCTGTTTGTCGTTATTGCTATGGCCACGCAATGATAAATAGTTTTTTGTAGTTTAAAGGATTCAACTTTCGTGGCGTCCATCCTTGCCCTCCCTATTGGAAAGGGGGATTCTGCCTTTTGGGAAATATTTTGGTTTTGTTGTCCCTACAGGATGAGATTGGATTTATAGTTTACCTTTCTTTAACGGATGGATCCTGATCCTTGGCACTTCCAATATACATCCCCATGGACTCCCCCCCCCCCCTTCCCCGGTTGCATCAACTCCTTAGACTATTTATGAACTTTTGCCCACTTTGGAAAACTTTTCTGAACTTTTTGCTAACTTTTTCTCCTCCCCATGGACTCTCGATATGATTAATGGACTTTCAATGGACTCTGGTGGGTGGGAAGGGCTTGTATGATTTCATTTCTCCCCCAATATGAATGTATCCCCCATGGTCCCTTGCATGCCCTTTCCCCTTCCCCATATCCTTATATGAAATATAAAATACAAAGTGCCACCTCTTTGTGAACCCAGCACTTAGGGCTACAGGAAAAACCTCACATTTCCTGAAGCTAACTAAATCCCCTGAAAAAAGGACTCAACAGAAACTCTTGCATGAACAATAGGACATTGGGCATTAAATTTGACAGCTCTGTTTTTCTATAAAATTTACTGTTTCACTTTGCATAATATGTCGGCTTTGGCAAATGAATGCAGTTTGACATCCGCTACAGATGGAATGAAATAAACAACTTTGTGGCATTTTCTTCAACCTTGGAGAGATTTATTTGGGAAAATTCAGGGGAAAATCTATTTTGGGTGCTTCTTTCTCACCAGGGTTAAAACGGATTCTCTTTGGTGGGTCTGATTGGTCTCTGTCTTCAAGGCAAAGACCCCCAAATTTGTGCTCGATATCTTCACTAACTTCCTGAGATCACTGCGAGCCACATAAATTACTGATAAAGACCAACCTTGGCACACAATGCCTTTCTCTAACAACCCGGGAACCACCAGATCACAAAGGTAGTATATAATAAAAGTGAGCGTTTGTATGTATCTGGGAGCTTTCTGATTGGTTGCTACTTTCAAAGGCTACTGTGACCAGCACGTGTGACAGACCTGCACCAAACTTGGTACACAAAAATCCCATTACCCCCTTTACGTCCTGGTGAGGTTTGGGGGAGGATGGAAAAAGGATTATGGTATTTGTACTTTCAAAACTTTTGGTTCCTACAGACCACTGTGGCCCCAAACATAGACCGACAAAGACCAAACTTGGCACAAAGAGCCTCCGAGACCCACTCTATATCTTATGGCAGCTTTCCAATAGGGGCCCATTTATCCCCCATGACCCCCTTTACGTCCTGGTGAGGTGTGGGCCCACAACCAAGACCAATAAAGACCAAATTTGGCACACAGTGCCCTCATGACCTGCTCTACATACTACTGCCATTTGGAGGAAGGCGGACCATGGATGATGGGACTTGAAGTACCTACACTCCGTGAGACCGCTGCGACCCTCAAAGACTGATCAAGAACCAGCTTGGCACTCAGAGCCCCCATCGCCAATTCAACATCTTGGTGCTGTTTCTAGGAGGATGGACTACAGATGATGGGACTTCAAATACCTTAACTTACTTCCTGAGACCGCTACAACCCTCATCCAATGACTGATAAAGTCCAAACTTGGCACACAAACCCCGATGACCCCACTCTCCTGGTGCAATTTGGCAGACGATGGACCAGTAACTTCACTCACTTCCCAAGACCACTGTGACTCTCATCCAATGACTGATCAAGACCACACTTGGCTAACAGAGCCCCCATTGCCCACTCTACATCCTGCTGCGGTTTGGAAGAATTTGGAGATGGATGATGGGACTTGCAGTTACTTCACTTACTTCCTGAGACCACTGAGAACCTCGCCAATGACTGATCAAGACCAAACTTGCCACAGAGCCCCCATGACCCACTCTACATCCTGGTGCACTTTTGAGGACAGACCTTGGATGATGGGACTTGCAGTACCTCCACTCCCTTACCAAGACTGCTGCAAACCTCATCTAATGACCAGACTTGACACACAGAGCCCACATGACCCACTCTACATCCCTGTGCTGCTTGGAGGAGGATGGACAATGGATGATGGGACTTGCAGTACCTCCACTCACTTTCTGAGACCACTGTGACCCTCATCCAATGACAGATCAAGACCAAACTTGACACACAGAGCCCCCATGAACCACTCTCCATCCTGGTGCAGTGTGGAAGAGGATGGACCACAGTTGATGAGACCCGCAGTACCTTCACTAATTTCCTGAGACCACTGTGACCCATATAAATAACAGATAAAGACCAACCTTGATACACAATTCCTTTCTCAAATAACCCGGGCAGCGCCAGGTCCGCAAGCTAGTTATCAATAAAGACCAAGCTAGGTACAGAGAGCCTCCATAGCAAATGCAACATTCTGGTGTGGTTTGGGGGATGATGGACTATGGATGATAGTACATGCAGGACCTTCACTCACTTTCTGAGGCTTTCTTCCAATGACTAAGCAAGACCAAACTTGACACACAGAGCCCCCATAATCTATGTTACATCCTGGTGCAGTTTCAAGGAGGATAGACCATGGATGATGGGACTTGAAGTTCCTTCACTCATTTCCTGAGACCGTTGCAATCCTCAACCAATGGCCGATCAAGACCAAACTTGGCACACAGAGCCCCATGGCCCACTCTACATCCTAGTGCAGTTTAAAGGATCATGGACCAATCTTGGCACAGAGTGCCCCCATGGCCACTCAACATTCTTGTGAGGTTTGGCGGAGAACAGACCACGGATGATAGGATGTTGAAGTACTTTCACTCACTTCCTGAGACCGCTGTGACCATCATCCAATAACTGAATAAGACCAAACTGGGCACACGGAGCCCCCATGACCCTACTCTCTATCCTGGTGCAGTTTGGCAGAGGATGGACCATGAATGATTAGACTTCAAGTAACTTCACTCACTTCCCGAGACCACTGCAACACTCACCCAATGACTGATCAAGACCACACTTGGCTCACAGAGCCCTCATGACCCACTCTATAATAATAATAATAATAATAATAATAATAATAATAATAATACTTTATTTATACCCCGCTACCATCTCCCAAGGGCCTCGGTGAGGCTTACATGAGGCCGAGACCACAATACATCAATACATGCAATAACAACCGCAATACAAAGCAAAATACAAATACTAAGCAATTAAAAATAAAACTCATACATAAATAGCATAAACATTGAACAATAGAACAAAACACATTTAAAATCTATGGCCGGGCAAAATGCAATTAAAGTTAAAAAAAAATAGTGCTGGGCATGAACAAAATAGAGGAGGTAGGTCATCCTGGTGCCATTTGGAGGAGAATGGACCATTGAAGATGGGACTTGCAGTACCTTTGCTAACTTTGCTAATTTCCTGAGACCACTGTGAGCCACATAAATAACTGATAAAGACCAAACTTGGCACACAATGTCTTTCTGAAATAACCTAGGCACCGCCGGGTCCCCAAGCTACTCTATATCTATTTATATATATAATAAAAGAGAGTGTTTGTATGTATGTGGCGGGAGTGTACATCTGATTACAGTTTAGAGGAGGATGGACCATTGATGATGGGACTTCCAGTCCCATCACTCACTTTCTGAGACCGCAGTTAACCTCATCCAATGACTGATCAAGACCAAAATTGGCACATAGTCTTCTCATGACCCACTTTACGTCCTGGTGTGGTTTGGCCAGGGATTATGGGACTTGCAGTAGCTTTGCTAAATTCCTGAGACCACTGCAACCCTCATCCAATTACCGAAAAAGACCAAACTTGGCACACTGAGTCTCCATGATGCTCTCTACATCCTGGTGCGGTTTGGGGGAGGATGCACCATGGATGATGGGACTTGCAATACCTGTACTTCCTTCCTGAGACCATTACAACTCCCAACAGTGATGGATCAGGATCACAATTTGCACAGAGAGCCTGCATGACCCACTCTACATCCTGGTGCGGTTTGGAACTTCGGTACATGGGATGTACGGACACTAACGGACAACAGTGACAGTGAACGCCCCGAACGCAGAACTGCCATCATTGCAAGGGAGCTGGGACGCTATGCGGAGGACAAAAGTGTGGCGGTGTGGCGGGAGGAGTATGTGCCAGCGTTCTGATTGGCTGCCACTGTGGAGCTATTTCCATATGGTCTCTGATTGGCCAGCTTCAATAAGAGCCCCTGGTGGAGAAAAGAGTGCATGACAGAAAAGGGGACATGAGAAGGAAATTTGCATATGGTCTCTGATTGGCCACCCTCAATTCCAAGATTCCGAGATGACAGAGAGGAAAGGAAAAGGCCATGGGGCTCTGTCAGAAAATTACCAATACAGACAAAACTTGGCACACAAAGCCCCCATGACCCACTCAACATCCTACTGCAGTTTGGAGGAGGATGGATCATGGATGATGGGACTTGCAGTACCATCACTCACTTTCTGAGGCCGCTGTTTACCTCATCCAAAGACTGATCAGGACCAAACTTGGCACATAGACCTCTCATGACCCACTTTACGCCCTGGTGGAACAGGGATGGAACATGGATTATGGCCAGGGATGGAACATGGATTATGGGACTTGCAGTACCTTTGCTCAATTCTTGAGACCACTGCAACCCTCATCCAATTACCAATAAAGACCAAACTTAGCTCACTGAGTCTTCATGACGCACTCTACATCCTGCTGCGGTTTGGAGGGGGATGCACTATGGACGATGGTACTTGTAATACCTGCACTCCCCTCCTAAGACCATTACAACTGCCAACAATGATGGATCAGGACCACCATTCACAGAGAGAGCCCGCATGACCCACTCTACATCCTGGTGCGGTTTGGAAGAATTTGACAATGGATGATGGGACTTGCAGTCACTTCACTCACTTCCTGAGACCACTGAGACCCTCATCTAATGTCCGATCAAAACCAAACATGGCACACAGAGCCCCCATGACCCATTCTACATCCTGGTGCACTTTCGGGGAGGATAGACCATGGATGATGGGACTTGAAGTATCTCTACCTGCTTTCTGAGATTGCTGCGACCCTCAACAATGACTGAACAGCACCAAACATGGCACATAGACCTCTCATGACCCACTTTACTCCCTGGTGTGGTTGGACTGTGGATCGAGCATGGGTTATGGGACTTGCAGCTTCGCTCAATTCCTAAGACTACTGCAACCATCATCCAATTTCTGATAAGGACCAAACTTGGCACACCGGGTCTCCATGATGCACTCTACATCCTGGTGCCGTTTGGAGGATGATGCACCATGGACGATGGGACTTGCAGTACCTTCACTCCCTTAGTGAAACCACTGAGACCCTCATCCAATGACTGATGAAGACCAAACTTAGACATAGCGCCCCCATAACCCACTCTACATCCTGCTGCAGTTTGAAGGAGGATGGGTTTTGGATGATGGGACTTGCAGTACCTTCACTCACTTACTGAAACCACTGCCACCCTCATCCAATGACTGATAAAGAAGAGACTTGGCACACAGAGCCCCCATGACCCACTCTATATCCTGTTGCCATTTGGAGGGTGGACCATGGGTGATGGGACTTCAAGTACCTTCACTCACTTCCTAAAAACAATGCAATCATCATCCAATAAACAATAATGACCAAACTTGGCATACAGAACCGCCATTATCCACTTTCTCTAATAACCCGGGCAGTGCCGGGTCCCCAAGCTAGTCTATATCTATATCTATATCTATATCTATATCTATATCTATATCTATATCTATATCTATATATATAATAAAGAAGAGTGTTTGTATCGGAATTGTGGAGGGCGGTGTATGTGCCGGCTTTCTGATTGGCCAGCCTGAAAGTTCCAAGACTGGCTGCTGCTGTGGTGCTATTTGCATATGATCCCTGATTGGCCTGCTTCAACGGAGCCCCTGGTGGAGAAAAGGGTTCATGACAGTAACAGGGACATAACAGAAGGAAATTTGCATATGGTCTCTGATTGGCCAGCCTCAATTCCAAGATTCCGAGATGAGAAAGAGAGGAAAGGAAAGGCCAGGGGCTCTGTCAGAAAATTACCAATACAGACCACACTTTGCAAACAGAGCACACAAGACCCACTCGACATCTTACTGCAGTTTGGAGGAGGATGAACCATGGATGATGGGACTTGCAGTACCATCACTCACATTCTGAGACCGCTGTTAACCTCATCCAATGACTGATCAGGACCACACTTGGCACATAGACCTCTCATGACCCACTTTACGTCCTGGTGTGGTTTGGCTGGGGATGGACCATGGATTATGGGACTTGCAGTACCTTTGCTCAATCCTTGAGAGCACTGCAACCCTCATCCAATTAGCGATAAAGATCAAACTTGGCACACTGAGTCTCCATGATGCACTCTACATCCTGGTGCAGTTTGGAGGAGGATGCACCATGGATGATGGGGCTTGCAATACCTGCACTCCCTTCCTACGACCATTACAACTGCCAACAATGATGGGTCAGGACCACAATTTACACAGAGAGCCTGCATGACCCATTCTACATCCTGGTGCGGTTTGGAAGAATTTGTCAATGCATGATGGGACTTGCAGTCACTGCACTCACTCCTTGGGACCGAGACCCTCGCCAATGACTGATCAAGAGCAAACTTGGCACACAGAGTCTCCATGACCCACTCTACATCCTGGTGCACTTTCTAGGAGGACAGACCATGGATGATGGGACTTCAAGTACCTCCACTCCTTTCCCAAGATTGTTGCAACCCTCATTAATGACCAATCTAGACCAAACTTGGCACACAGAGCCCCCATGACCCACTCTACATCCTGCTGCAGTTTTGGAGGAGGGTTGACCATGGATTATGGGACTTGCAGTATGTTTACTCACTTACTGAAACCACTGTGACCCTACTCCAATGACTGATCAAGACCAAACTTAGCACACAGAGCCCCCATGACCCACTCTACATCTTGGTGCAGTTTGGAGGAGGACAGACCGTGGATGATGGGACTTCAAGTACCTCCACTTCCTTCCCAAGATTGCTGCAACCCTCATCCATAGACCAATCTAGACCAAACTTAGCACACAGAGTCCCCATGGCCCACTCTACATCCTGCTGCAGTTTGAAGGAGGATGGACTTTGGATGATGGGACTTGCATTACCTTCCCTCACTTACTGAAACCACTACCACCCTCATCCAATGGCTGATAAAGACCAAACTTGGCACACAGATCCCCCATGACACACTCTATATCCTGCTGCTGTTTGGAGAAGGGTGGACCATGGATGATGGCACTTCAAGTACCTTCACTCACTTCCTGAAAACAATGCAACCATCAGCCAATGACCAAGAAAAACCAAACTTGGCATAGAGAACCACCATTAGCCACTTTCTCTAATAACCCGGGCAGCGCCGGGTCCCCAAGCTAGTATATAATAAAGAAGAGTGTTTGTATGCGACGTAGGGCAGAGGTAGGTAGGATGTAGGGCAGACGTGTTTGACAGCTTTCTGATTGGCCAGCCTGAAAGTTCCAACATTCTGATTGGCTGCCGCTGTGGTGCTATTTGCATATGGTCTCTGATTGGCCAGCTTCAATAGGAGCCCCTGGTGGAGAAGAGGGTTCATGGCAGAAACGGGGCATAACAGAAGGAAATTTGCATATGGGCTCTGATCGGCCAGCCTCAAATCCAACATTTCGAGATAACAAAGAGAGGAAAGGAAAGGCCGGGGGCTGGGTCAGAACACTCCCAATACAGAACAGACTTGGCACACAGAGCCCCCATCACCCACTCTACATCCTACTGCAGTTTGGAGGAGTATGAACCATGGATGATGGGACTTGCAGTACCATCACTCACATTCTGAGACCGCTGTTAACCTCATCCCATGACTGATCAGGACCAAACTTGGCCTCTCATGACCCACTTTACGTCCTGGTGTGGTTTGGTCGGGGATGGACCATGGATTATGGTACTTGCAGTACCATTGCTCAATTCTTGAGACCACTGCAACCCTCATCCAATTACCGATAAAGACCAAACTTGGCACACAGAGCCCCCATGACCCACTCTGCATCCTGCTGCAGTTTGAAGGAGGATCGACTTTGGATGATGGGACTTACAGTACCATCACTCACATTCTGAGACCACTGTTAACCTCATCCAATGTCTGAACAGGACCAAACTTGCCACATAGACCTCTCATGACCCACTTTACGTCCTGGTGTGTGTTTGGCTGGGGATAGACCAAGGATTATGGGACTTACAGTACTTTTGCGCAATTCCTGAGACCACTGCAACGCTCATCCAATTACCAATAAAGACCAAACTTGGCACACTGAGTCTCCATGACGCACTCTACATCCAGGTGCAGTTTGAAGGAGGGTGCACCATGGACGATGGGACTTGCAATACCTGCACTCCCTTCCTAAGACCATTACAACTGCCAACAATGATGGATTAGGACCACAATTTACACAGAGACCCAGCATGACCCACTCTACATCCTGGTGCGGTTTGGAAGAATTTGACAATGGATGATGGGACTTGCAGTCACTTCACTCACTTCCCGAGACCACTGAGACCCTCGCCAATGACTAATCAAGACTAAACTTGGCACATGGAGCTCCAATGACCCACTCTACATCCTGGTGCAGTTTGGAGGAGGATAGACCATGGATGATGGGACTTCAAGTACCTCCACTCCCCAAGACTGCTGCAAAACTCATCTAATGACCAATCAAGACCAAAGTTGGCACACAGAGCCCCCATGACCCACTGTACATCCTGCTGCAGTTTTGGAGAAGGGTGGCCCATGGATGATGGAACTTCCAGTACCTTCACTCACATTCTGAGACCTCTGCAAACCTCATCCAATGACGGATCAACACCAAACTTGGCACATAGACCTCTCATGACCCACGTTACGTCCTGGTGTTGTTTGGAAAAATTTGGAGATGGATGATGGGACTTGCAGTACCTTTGCTCACTCACTGAGACCACTGAGACCCTCGCCAATGACTCATCAAGACTAAACTTGGCACATGGAGCTCCAATGACCCACTCTACATCCTGGTGCAGTTTGGAGGAGGACAGACCATGGATGATGGGACTTCAAGTACCTCCACTCCCTTCCAAAGATTGCTACAACCCTCTTCTAATGACCAATGAAGACCAAACTTGGCACATAGAGCCCCCATGATCCACTCTACATCCTGCTGCTGTTTGAAAGAGGATGGACTTTGGATGATGGGACTTGCAGTACCTTCACTCAGTGACACCACTGCCACCCTCATCTAATGACTGATAAAGACCAAACTTGGCACACAGAGCCCCCATGACCCACTCTATATCCTGCTGCTGTTTGTAGGAGGATGGCCCATGGATGATGGGACTTGAAGTACCTTCACTCACTTCCTGAAAATAATGCAGCTGTTATCCAAAGACCAATAAAGACCAAACCTGACATACAGAACCACCATTACCCACTTTCTCTAATAACCCGGGCAGCGCCGGGTCCCCAAGCTAGTATATAATAAAGAAGAGTGTTTGTATGCGACGTAGGGCAGAGGTAGGTAGGATGTAGGGCGGACGTGTTTGACAGCTTTCTGATTGGCCAGCCTGAAAGTTCCAACATTCTGATTGGCTGCCGCTGTGGTGCTATTTGCATATGGTCTCTGATTGGCCAGCTTCAATAGGAGCCCCTGGTGGAGAAGAGGGTTCATGGCAGAAACGGGGCATAACAGAAGGAAATTTGCATATGGGCTCTGATTGGCCAGCCTCAAATCCAACATTCCGAGATAACAAAGAGAGGAAAGGAAAGGCCGGGGCCTGGGTCAGAACACTCCCAATACAGAACAGACTTGGCACACAGAGCCCCCATCACCCACTCTACATCCTACTGCAGTTTGGAGGAGTATGAACCATGGATGATGGGACTTGCAGTACCATCACTCACATTCTGAGACCGCTGTTAACCTCATCCCATGACTGATCAGGACCAAACTTGGCCTCTCATGACCCACTTTACGTCCTGGTGTGGTTTGGTCGGGGATGGACCATGGATTATGGTACTTGCAGTACCATTGCTCAATTCTTGAGACCACTGCAACCCTCATCCAATTACCGATAAAGACCAAACTTGGCACACAGAGCCCCCATGACCCACTCTGCATCCTGCTGCAGTTTGAAGGAGGATCGACTTTGGATGATGGGACTTACAGTACCATCACTCACATTCTGAGACCACTGTTAACCTCATCCAATGTCTGAACAGGACCAAACTTGCCACATAGACCTCTCATGACCCACGTTACGTCCTGGTGTTGTTTGGAAAACTTTGGAGATGGATGATGGGACTTGCAGTCACTTCACTCACTTCCTGAGACCACTGAGACCCTCGCCAATGACTCATCAAGACTAAACTTGGCACATGGAACTCCAATGACCCACTCTACATCCTGGTGCAGTTTGGAGGAGGACAGACCATGGATGATGGGACTTCAAGTACCTCCACTCCCTTCCAAAGATTGCTGCAACCCTCTTCTAATGACCAATCAAGACCACACTTGGCACACAGAGCCCCCATGATCCACTCTACATCCTGCTGCTGTTTGAAAGGGGATGGACTTTGGATGATGGGACTTGCAGTACCTTCACTCACTTACTGACACCACTGCCCCCCTCATTTAATGACTGATAAAGACCAAACTTGGCACACAGAGCCCCCATGACCCACTCTATATCCTGCTGCTGTTTGTAGGAGGATGGCCCATGGATGATGGGACTTCAAGTACCTTCACTCACTTCCTGAAAACAATGCTGCCATTATCCAAAGACCAATAAAGACCAAACTTGGCATACAGAACCGCCATTACCCACTTTCTCTAATAACCCGGGCAGCGCCGGGTCCCCAAGCTAGTCTATAATAAAAGAGAGTGTTTGTATCGGACAGAGGAAGGGCGGTGTATATGGCAGCGTTCTGATTGGCTGCCGCTGTGGTGCTATTTGCATATGGTCTCTGATTCGCCAGCTTCAGTAGGAGCCCCTGGTGGAGAAACGGGTTCATGGCAGAAACGGGGCATGACAGAAGGAAATTTGCATATGGTCTCTGATTGGCCAGCCTCAAATCCAAGATTCCGAGATGAGAAGGAGAGAAAAGGAAAGGCCGGAGGCTGGGTCAGAACACTCCCAATACAGATGAAACTTGGCACACAGAGCCCCCATCACCCACTCTACATCCTACTGCAGTTTGGAGGAACATGAACAATGGATGATGGGACTTGCAGTACCACCACTCACATTCTGAGACCGCTGTTAACCTTATCCAATGACTGATCAGGACCAAACTTCGCACATAGACCTCTCATGACCCACTTTACGTCCTGGTGTGGTTTGGCCGGGGATGGACCGTGGATTATGGGAATTGCAGTACCATTGCTCAATTATTCAGACCACTGCAACCCTCATCCAATTACCAATAAAGACCAAACTTAGCACACTGAGTTTCCATGATGCACTCTACATCCAGGTGCAGTTTGAAGGAGGATGTACCATGGACGATGGGACTTGCAATACCTGCACTCTCTTCCGAAGTCCATTACAACTGCCAACGATGATGGATCAGGACCACAATTTACACAGAGACCCAGCATGACCCACTCTACATCCCGGTGCGGTTTGGAAGAATTTAACAATGGATGATAGGACTTGCAGTCACTTCACTCACTAGTATATAATAAAAGTCAAAGTTTGTATGCGACGGAGGGAGGATAGAGGGAGGACGTAGGGCAGAGGAGTTTGTGGCAGCTTTCTGATTGGCTGCCACTGTGGTGCTATTTGCATATGGCCTCTGATTGGCCAGCTTCAACAGGAGCCCCTAGTGGAGAAACGGGTTCATGACAGATACGGGGACATCACAGAAGGAAATTTGCATAGGGTCTCTGACTGGCCAACCGCAATTCCAAGATTCCGAGATGACAAAGAAAGGAAAGGAAAAGGCTAGGGGCTGTCAGAAAATTACCAATAGAGATGAAACTTGGGACACAGAGCCCCAATGACCCACTCTACATCCTACTGCAGTTTGGAGGAGGATGGACCATGGATGATGGGACTTGCAGTACCATCACTCACATTCTGAGACCGCTGTTAACCTCATCCAATGACTGATCAGGACCAAACTTGGCACATAGACCTCTCATGACCCACTTTATGTCCTGGTGTGTTTTGGCTGGTGATGGACCATGGATTATGGGACTTGCAGTACCTTTGCTCAATTCCTGAGACCACTGCAACCCTCATCCAATTACCAATAAAGACCAAACTTGGCACACTGAGTCTCCTTTATGCACTCTACATCCTGGTGCGGTTTGGGGGAGGATGCACCATGGACGATGGGACTTGCAATACCTGCACTCCCTTCCTGAGACCATTACAACTGCCAACAGTGATGGATCAGGATCACAATTTGCACAGAGAACCTGCATGACCCACTCTACATCCTGGTGCAGTTTGGAAAATTTTTGAAATGGATGATGGGACTTGTAGTCACTTCACTCACTTCCTGAGACCACTGAGACCCTCGCCAATGACTGATCAAGGCACACAGAGTCCCCATGGCCCACTCTACATCCTGGTGCACTTTCGAGGAGGACAGCCCATGGATGATGGGACTTCAAGTACCTCC
Source organism: Anolis sagrei (assembly GCF_037176765.1). Classification (NCBI taxonomy): domain Eukaryota; kingdom Metazoa; phylum Chordata; class Lepidosauria; order Squamata; family Anolidae; genus Anolis; species Anolis sagrei. The sequence goes on along the minus strand of NC_090035.1, from coordinate 59,017,136 downwards.
ACTCCCTTCCCAAGACTGCTACAACCCTCATCTAATGTCTGATCAAGACCAAACTTGGCACAAAGAGCCCCCGTGACTCACTCTACATCCCTATGCAGTTTGGAGGAGAGTTGACCATGGATGATGGGACTTGCAGTACCTTTACACACTTACTGAAACCACTGCGACCCTAATCCAATGACTGATAAATACTAAACTTAGCACACAGAGCCCCCATGAAGCACTCTGCATCATGCTGCAGTTTGAAGGAGGATGGACTTTGGATGATGGGACTTGCAGTATTTTTACTCACTTACTGAAACCACTGCCACCCTCATCCAATGACTGATAAAGACCACACTTGGCACACAGAGTCCCCATGACCCACTCTATATCCTGCTGCTGTTTTGGAGCAGGGCAAAAGTGTGGCGGTGTATGTGCCAGCATTTTGATTGGCCAGCCTGAAAGTTCCAAGTTTCTGATTGGCTGCTGCTGTGGTGCTGTTTGCATATGGTCTCTGATTGGCCTCCTTCAAGAATAGTCCCTGGTGGAGAAAAGAGTTCATGACAGAAACGGGGACATGAGAAGGAAATTTGCATATGGTCTCTGATTGGCCAGCCTCAATTCCAAGATTCTGAGATGACAAAGAGAGGAAAGGAAAAGGCTAGGGGCTGAGTCAGAAAATTACCAATACAGAACAAACTTGGCACACAGAGCCTGCAAGACCGACTCGACATCCTACTGCAACCATGGATGCAGTCCATGGTCCCATCACTCACATTCTGAGACCGCTGTTAACCTCATCCAATGACTGATCAGGACCAAACTTGGCACATAGACCTCTCAAGACCCACATTATGTCCTGGTGTGGTTTGGCCGGGGATGGACCATGGATTATGGGACTTGCAGTACCTTTGCTAAATTCCTGAGACCACTGCAACCCTCATCCAATTACCGAAAAAGACCAAACTTGGCACACTGAGTCTCCATGATGCTCTCTACATCCTGGTGCGGTTTGGGGGAGGATGCACCATGGATGATGGGACTTGCAATACCTGTACTTCCTTCCTGAGACCATTACAACTCCCAACAGTGATGGATCAGGATCACAATTTGCACAGAGAGCCTGCATGACCCACTCTACATCCTGGTGCGGTTTGGAACTTCGGTACATGGGATGTATGGACACTAACGGACAACAGTGACAGTGAACGCCCCGAACGCAGAACTGCCATCATTGCAAGGGAGCTGGGACGCTATGCGGAGGACAAAAGTGTGGCGGTGTGGCGGGAGGAGTATGTGCCAGCGTTCTGATTGGCTGCCACTGTGGAGCTATTTCCATATGGTCTCTGATTGGCCAGCTTCAATAAGAGCCCCTGGTGGAGAAACGGGTTCATGGCAGAAACGGGGCATGACAGAAGGAAATTTGCATATGGTCTCTGATTGGCCAGCCTCAAATCCAAGATTCCGAGATGAGAAGGAGAGAAAAGGAAAGGCCGGAGGCTGGGTCAGAACACTCCCAATACAGATGAAACTTGGCACACAGAGCCCCCATCACCCACTCTACATCCTACTGCAGTTTGGAGGAACATGAACAATGGATGATGGGACTTGCAGTACCACCACTCACATTCTGAGACCGCTGTTAACCTTATCCAATGACTGATCAGGACCAAACTTCGCACATAGACCTCTCATGACCCACTTTACGTCCTGGTGTGGTTTGGCCGGGGATGGACCGTGGATTATGGGAATTGCAGTACCATTGCTCAATTATTCAGACCACTGCAACCCTCATCCAATTACCAATAAAGACCAAACTTAGCACACTGAGTTTCCATGATGCACTCTACATCCAGGTGCAGTTTGAAGGAGGATGTACCATGGACGATGGGACTTGCAATACCTGCACTCTCTTCCGAAGTCCATTACAACTGCCAACGATGATGGATCAGGACCACAATTTACACAGAGACCCAGCATGACCCACTCTACATCCCGGTGCGGTTTGGAAGAATTTAACAATGGATGATAGGACTTGCAGTCACTTCACTCACTAGTATATAATAAAAGTCAAAGTTTGTATGCGACGGAGGGAGGATAGAGGGAGGACGTAGGGCAGAGGAGTTTGTGGCAGCTTTCTGATTGGCTGCCACTGTGGTGCTATTTGCATATGGCCTCTGATTGGCCAGCTTCAACAGGAGCCCCTAGTGGAGAAACGGGTTCATGACAGATACGGGGACATCACAGAAGGAAATTTGCATAGGGTCTCTGACTGGCCAACCGCAATTCCAAGATTCCGAGATGACAAAGAAAGGAAAGGAAAAGGCTAGGGGCTGTCAGAAAATTACCAATAGAGATGAAACTTGGGACACAGAGCCCCAATGACCCACTCTACATCCTACTGCAGTTTGGAGGAGGATGGACCATGGATGATGGGACTTGCAGTACCATCACTCACATTCTGAGACCGCTGTTAACCTCATCCAATGACTGATCAGGACCAAACTTGGCACATAGACCTCTCATGACCCACTTTATGTCCTGGTGTGTTTTGGCTGGTGATGGACCATGGATTATGGGACTTGCAGTACCTTTGCTCAATTCCTGAGACCACTGCAACCCTCATCCAATTACCAATAAAGACCAAACTTGGCACACTGAGTCTCCTTTATGCACTCTACATCCTGGTGCGGTTTGGGGGAGGATGCACCATGGACGATGGGACTTGCAATACCTGCACTCCCTTCCTGAGACCATTACAACTGCCAACAGTGATGGATCAGGATCACAATTTGCACAGAGAACCTGCATGACCCACTCTACATCCTGGTGCAGTTTGGAAAATTTTTGAAATGGATGATGGGACTTGTAGTCACTTCACTCACTTCCTGAGACCACTGAGACCCTCGCCAATGACTGATCAAGGCACACAGAGTCCCCATGGCCCACTCTACATCCTGGTGCACTTTCGAGGAGGACAGCCCATGGATGATGGGACTTCAAGTACCTCCACTCCCTTCCCAAGACTGCTACAACCCTCATCTAATGTCTGATCAAGACCAAACTTGGCACAAAGAGCCCCCGTGACTCACTCTACATCCCTATGCAGTTTGGAGGAGAGTTGACCATGGATGATGGGACTTGCAGTACCTTTACACACTTACTGAAACCACTGCGACCCTAATCCAATGACTGATAAATACTAAACTTAGCACACAGAGCCCCCATGAAGCACTCTGCATCATGCTGCAGTTTGAAGGAGGATGGACTTTGGATGATGGGACTTGCAGTATTTTTACTCACTTACTGAAACCACTGCCACCCTCATCCAATGACTGATAAAGACCACACTTGGCACACAGAGTCCCCATGACCCACTCTATATCCTGCTGCTGTTTGGAGCAGGGCAAAAGTGTGGCGGTGTATGTGCCAGCATTTTGATTGGCCAGCCTGAAAGTTCCAAGTTTCTGATTGGCTGCTGCTGTGGTGCTGTTTGCATATGGTCTCTGATTGGCCTCCTTCAAGAATAGTCCCTGGTGGAGAAAAGAGTTCATGACAGAAACGGGGACATGAGAAGGAAATTTGCATATGGTCTCTGATTGGCCAGCCTCAATTCCAAGATTCTGAGATGACAAAGAGAGGAAAGGAAAAGGCTAGGGGCTGAGTCAGAAAATTACCAATACAGAACAAACTTGGCACACAGAGCCTGCAAGACCGACTCGACATCCTACTGCAACCATGGATGCAGTCCATGGTCCCATCACTCACATTCTGAGACCGCTGTTAACCTCATCCAATGACTGATCAGGACCAAACTTGGCACATAGACCTCTCAAGACCCACATTATGTCCTGGTGTGGTTTGGCCGGGGATGGACCATGGATTATGGGACTTGCAGTACCTTTGCTAAATTCCTGAGACCACTGCAACCCTCATCCAATTACCGAAAAAGACCAAACTTGGCACACTGAGTCTCCATGATGCTCTCTACATCCTGGTGCGGTTTGGGGGAGGATGCACCATGGATGATGGGACTTGCAATACCTGTACTTCCTTCCTGAGACCATTACAACTCCCAACAGTGATGGATCAGGATCACAATTTGCACAGAGAGCCTGCATGACCCACTCTACATCCTGGTGCGGTTTGGAACTTCGGTACATGGGATGTATGGACACTAACGGACAACAGTGACAGTGAACGCCCCGAACGCAGAACTGCCATCATTGCAAGGGAGCTGGGACGCTATGCGGAGGACAAAAGTGTGGCGGTGTGGCGGGAGGAGTATGTGCCAGCGTTCTGATTGGCTGCCACTGTGGAGCTATTTCCATATGGTCTCTGATTGGCCAGCTTCAATAAGAGCCCCTGGTGGAGAAACGGGTTCATGGCAGAAACGGGGCATGACAGAAGGAAATTTGCATATGGTCTCTGATTGGCCAGCCTCAAATCCAAGATTCCGAGATGAGAAGGAGAGAAAAGGAAAGGCCGGAGGCTGGGTCAGAACACTCCCAATACAGATGAAACTTGGCACACAGAGCCCCCATCACCCACTCTACATCCGACTGCAGTTTGGAGGAACATGAACAATGGATGATGGGACTTGCAGTACCACCACTCACATTCTGAGACCGCTGTTAACCTTATCCAATGACATCAGGACCAAACTTCGCACATAGACCTCTCATGACCCACTTTACGTCCTGGTGTGGTTTGGCCGGGGATGGACCGTGGATTATGGGAATTGCAGTACCATTGCTCAATTATTCAGACCACTGCAACCCTCATCCAATTACCAATAAAGACCAAACTTAGCACACTGAGTTTCCATGATGCACTCTACATCCAGGTGCAGTTTGAAGGAGGATGTACCATGGACGATGGGACTTGCAATACCTGCACTCTCTTCCGAAGTCCATTACAACTGCCAACGATGATGGATCAGGACCACAATTTACACAGAGACCCAGCATGACCCACTCTACATCCCGGTGCGGTTTGGAAGAATTTAACAATGGATGATAGGACTTGCAGTCACTTCACTCACTAGTATATAATAAAAGTCAAAGTTTGTATGCGACGGAGGGAGGATAGAGGGAGGACGTAGGGCAGAGGAGTTTGTGGCAGCTTTCTGATTGGCTGCCACTGTGGTGCTATTTGCATATGGCCTCTGATTGGCCAGCTTCAACAGGAGCCCCTAGTGGAGAAACGGGTTCATGACAGATACGGGGACATCACAGAAGGAAATTTGCATAGGGTCTCTGACTGGCCAACCGCAATTCCAAGATTCCGAGATGACAAAGAAAGGAAAGGAAAAGGCTAGGGGCTGTCAGAAAATTACCAATAGAGATGAAACTTGGGACACAGAGCCCCAATGACCCACTCTACATCCTACTGCAGTTTGGAGGAGGATGGACCATGGATGATGGGACTTGCAGTACCATCACTCACATTCTGAGACCGCTGTTAACCTCATCCAATGACTGATCAGGACCAAACTTGGCACATAGACCTCTCATGACCCACTTTATGTCCTGGTGTGTTTTGGCTGGTGATGGACCATGGATTATGGGACTTGCAGTACCTTTGCTCAATTCCTGAGACCACTGCAACCCTCATCCAATTACCAATAAAGACCAAACTTGGCACACTGAGTCTCCTTTATGCACTCTACATCCTGGTGCGGTTTGGGGGAGGATGCACCATGGACGATGGGACTTGCAATACCTGCACTCCCTTCCTGAGACCATTACAACTGCCAACAGTGATGGATCAGGATCACAATTTGCACAGAGAACCTGCATGACCCACTCTACATCCTGGTGCAGTTTGGAAAATTTTTGAAATGGATGATGGGACTTGTAGTCACTTCACTCACTTCCTGAGACCACTGAGACCCTCGCCAATGACTGATCAAGGCACACAGAGTCCCCATGGCCCACTCTACATCCTGGTGCACTTTCGAGGAGGACAGCCCATGGATGATGGGACTTCAAGTACCTCCACTCCCTTCCCAAGACTGCTACAACCCTCATCTAATGTCTGATCAAGACCAAACTTGGCACAAAGAGCCCCCGTGACTCACTCTACATCCCTATGCAGTTTGGAGGAGAGTTGACCATGGATGATGGGACTTGCAGTACCTTTACACACTTACTGAAACCACTGCGACCCTAATCCAATGACTGATAAATACTAAACTTAGCACACAGAGCCCCCATGAAGCACTCTGCATCATGCTGCAGTTTGAAGGAGGATGGACTTTGGATGATGGGACTTGCAGTATTTTTACTCACTTACTGAAACCACTGCCACCCTCATCCAATGACTGATAAAGACCACACTTGGCACACAGAGTCCCCATGACCCACTCTATATCCTGCTGCTGTTTGGAGCAGGGCAAAAGTGTGGCGGTGTATGTGCCAGCATTTTGATTGGCCAGCCTGAAAGTTCCAAGTTTCTGATTGGCTGCTGCTGTGGTGCTGTTTGCATATGGTCTCTGATTGGCCTCCTTCAAGAATAGTCCCTGGTGGAGAAAAGAGTTCATGACAGAAACGGGGACATGAGAAGGAAATTTGCATATGGTCTCTGATTGGCCAGCCTCAATTCCAAGATTCTGAGATGACAAAGAGAGGAAAGGAAAAGGCTAGGGGCTGAGTCAGAAAATTACCAATACAGAACAAACTTGGCACACAGAGCCTGCAAGACCGACTCGACATCCTACTGCAACCATGGATGCAGTCCATGGTCCCATCACTCACATTCTGAGACCGCTGTTAACCTCATCCAATGACTGATCAGGACCAAACTTGGCACATAGACCTCTCAAGACCCACATTATGTCCTGGTGTGGTTTGGCCGGGGATGGACCATGGATTATGGGACTTGCAGTACCTTTGCTCAATTCCTGAGATCACTGCAACCCTCATCCAATTACCAATAAAGACCAAACTTGGCACACTGAGTTTCCATGATGCACTCTACATCCAGGTGCGGTTTGAAGGAGGATGTACCATGGACGATGGGACTTGCAATACCTGCACTCTCTTCCGAAGTCCATTACAACTGCCAACGATGATGGATCAGGACCACAATTTACACAGAGACCCAGCATGACCCACTCTACATCCTGGTGCGGTTTGGAAGAATTTAACAATGGATGATAGGACTTGCAGTCACTTCACTCACTTCCTGAGACCACTGAGACCCTCGCCAATGACTAATCAAGACTAAACTTGGCACATGGAGCTCCAATGACCCACTCTACATCCTGGTGCAGTTTGGAGGAGGACAGGCCATGGATGATGGGACTTCAAGTAAGGGGATGGACTTTGGATGATGGGACTTGCTCTACCTTCACTCACTTACTGACACCACTGCCGCCCTCATCTAATGACTGATAAAGACCAAACGTGGCACACAGAGCCCCCATGACCCACTCTATATCCTGCTGCTGTTTGTAGGAGGATGGCCCATTGATGATACCTTCAAGTACCTTCACTCACTTCCTGAAAATAATGCAGCCGTTATCCAAAGACCAATAATGACCAAACTTGGCATACAAAACCGCCATTACCCACTTTCTCTAATAACCCGGGCAACGCCGGGTCCCCAAGCTAGTATATAATAAAAGTCAAAGTTTGTATGCGACGGAGGGAGGATAGAGGGAGGACGTAGGGCAGAGGAGTTTGTGGCAGCTTTCTGATTGGCTGCCACTGTGGTGCTATTTGCATATGGCCTCTGATTGGCCAGCTTCAACAGGAGCCCCTAGTGGAGAAAAGGGTTCATGACAGATACGGGGACATCACAGAAGGAAATTTGCATAGGGTCTCTGACTGGCCAACCGCAATTCCAAGATTCTGAGATGACAAAGAAAGGAAAGGAAAAGGCTAGGGGCTGTCAGAAAATTACCAATAGAGATGAAACTTGGGACACAGAGCCCCAATGACCCACTCTACATCCTACTGCAGTTTGGAGGAGGATGGACCATGGATGATGGGACTTGCAGTACCATCACTCACATTCTGAGACCGCTGTTAACCTCATCCAATGACTGATCAGGACCAAACTTGGCACATAGACCTCTCATGACCCACTTTATGTCCTGGTGTGTTTTGGCTGGTGATGGACCATGGATTATGGGACTTGCAGTACCTTTGCTCAATTCCTGAGACCACTGCAACCCTCATCCAATTACCAATAAAGACCAAACTTGGCACACTGAGTCTCCTTTATGCACTCTACATCCTGGTGCGGTTTGGGGGAGGATGCACCATGGACGATGGGACTTGCAATACCTGCACTCCCTTCCTGAGACCATTACAACTGCCAACAGTGATGGATCAGGATCACAATTTGCACAGAGAACCTGCATGACCCACTCTACATCCTGGTGCAGTTTGGAAAATTTTTGAAATGGATGATGGGACTTGTAGTCACTTCACTCACTTCCTGAGACCACTGAGACCCTCGCCAATGACTGATCAAGGCACACAGAGTCCCCATGGCCCACTCTACATCCTGGTGCACTTTCGAGGAGGACAGCCCATGGATGATGGGACTTCAAGTACCTCCACTCCCTTCCCAAGACTGCTACAACCCTCATCTAATGTCTGATCAAGACCAAACTTGGCACAAAGAGCCCCCGTGACTCACTCTACATCTCTATGCAGTTTGGAGGAGAGTTGACCATGGATGATGGGACTTGCAGTACCTTTACACACTTACTGAAACCACTGCGACCCTAATCCAATGACTGATAAATACTAAACTTAGCACACAGAGCCCCCATGAAGCACTCTGCATCATGCTGCAGTTTGAAGGAGGATGGACTTTGGATGATGGGACTTGCAGTATTTTTACTCACTTACTGAAACCACTGCCACCCTCATCCAATGACTGATAAAGACCACACTTGGCACACAGAGTCCCCATGACCCACTCTATATCCTGCTGCTGTTTGGAGCAGGGCAAAAGTGTGGCGGTGTATGTGCCAGCATTTTGATTGGCCAGCCTGAAAGTTCCAAGTTTCTGATTGGCTGCTGCTGTGGTGCTGTTTGCATATGGTCTCTGATTGGCCTCCTTCAAGAATAGTCCCTGGTGGAGAAAAGAGTTCATGACAGAAACGGGGACATGAGAAGGAAATTTGCATATGGTCTCTGATTGGCCAGCCTCAATTCCAAGATTCTGAGATGACAAAGAGAGGAAAGGAAAAGGCTAGGGGCTGAGTCAGAAAATTACCAATACAGAACAAACTTGGCACACAGAGCCTGCAAGACCGACTCGACATCCTACTGCAACCATGGATGCAGTCCATGGTCCCATCACTCACATTCTGAGACCGCTGTTAACCTCATCCAATGACTGATCAGGACCAAACTTGGCACATAGACCTCTCAAGACCCACATTATGTCCTGGTGTGGTTTGGCCGGGGATGGACCATGGATTATGGGACTTGCAGTACCTTTGCTCAATTCCTGAGATCACTGCAACCCTCATCCAATTACCAATAAAGACCAAACTTGGCACACTGAGTCTCCATGACGCACTCTACATCCTGGTGCGGTTTGGAAGAGGATGCACCATGGACGATGGGACTTGCAATACCTGCACTCCCTTCCTAAGGCCATTACAACTGCCAGCAATGATGGATCAGGACCACAATTTACACAGAGAGTCCGCATGAACCACTCTACATCCTGGTGTGGTTTTGAAGAATTTGTCAATGGATGATGGGACTTGCAGTCACTTCACTTCCTGAGACCACTGACTGATCAAGACCAAATTTGGCACAGAGTCCCCATGACCCACTCTACATCCTGGTGCACTTTCGAGGATAGACTATGGATGATGGGACTTCAAGTACCTCCACTACCTAAGAATGCTGCAACCCTCAGCTAATGTCCGATCAAGACCAAATTTGGCACACAGAGCCCCCATGACCTCTACATCCTGCTGCAGTTTTGGAGGAGGATGGACGATGGATGATGTGACTTCCAGTACCTTCACTCACATTCTGAGACCTCTGCAAATCTCATGCAATGACTGATCAAGACCAAACTTGGCACATAGACCTCTCATGACCAACTTTACATCCTGGTGTCATTTGGAAAAAATGGAGATGCATGATGGGACTTGCAGTAACCTCACTCACTTTCTGAGACCACTGAAACCCTCGCCAATGACTAATCAAGTCCAAACTGGCACACGGAGCCCCAATGACCCACTCTACACCCTGATGCAGTTTGGAGGACAGACCATAGATGATGGGACTTCAAGTACCTCAACTCCTTTTCCAAGATTGCTGCAACCCTCAACTAATGACTGATCAAGACCAAACTTGGCACACACAGCCCTCATGACCCACCCTACATCGCGGTGCTGTTTGAAAGATGGACGATGGATGATGGGACTTACAGTATGTTCACTCACTTCCTGAAACCATAGTGACACTCATTAAAAAACCAATAAAGACCAAACTTGGAACATAGAGCCCCAATGGCCAACTCAACATTCTGGTGAGGTTTGAGGGAGTACAGACTATGGATGATGGGACTTCAAGTACCTCCACTCACTTCCCAAGACTTCTGCAACACTCATCTAATGACCGATCAAGTCCAAACTTGGCACACAAAACCCCCATGACCATCCAGGAGCAGTTTGGAGGAGGATGGACCACAGATAATGGGTCTCACAGTAACTTCACTAACTTCCTGAGACAACTACCAGTCATATAAATAACTGATAAAGACCAACCTTGATACACAATTCCTTTCTCAAATAACCCGGGCAGCGCAGGGTCCCCAAGCTAGTCTATATCTATATCTATCTATATCTATATCTATATATATAATAAAAGTCAAAACTTGTATGCGGCGGATGTGTGGCGGTGTATGTGCCGGCTTTCTGATTGGCCAGCCTGAAAGTTCCAAGATTCTGACTGGCTGCTGCTGTGGTGCTATTTGCATATGATCCCTGATTGGCCTGCTTCAACGGAGCCCCTGGTGGAGAAAAGGGTTCATGGCAGAAACAGGGCATGACAGAAGGAAATTTGCATATGGTCTCTGATTGGCCAGCCTCAATTCCAAGATTCCGAGCTAACAAAGAGAGGAAAGGAAAGGCCAGGGGCTCTGTCAGAAAATTACCAATACAGACCACACTTTGCAAACAGAGCACACAAGACCCACTCGACATCTTACTGCAGTTTGGAGGAGGATGAACCATGGATGATGGGACTTGCAGTACCATCACTCACATTCGGAGACCGCTGTTAACCTCATCCAATGACTGATCAGGACCACACTTGGCACATAGACCTCTCATGACCCACTTTACGTCCTGGTGTGGTTTGGCTGGGGATGGACCATGGATTATGGGACTTGCAGTACCTTTGCTCAATCCTTGAGAGCACTGCAACCCTCATCCAATTAGCGATAAAGATCAAACTTGGCACACTGAGTCTCCATGATGCACTCTACATCCTGGTGCAGTTTGGAGGAGGATGCACCATGGATGATGGGGCTTGCAATACCTGCACTCCCTTCCTACGACCATTACAACTGCCAACAAGGATGGGTCAGGACCACAATTTACACAGAGAGCCTGCATGACCCATTCTACATCCTGGTGCGGTTTGGAAGAATTTGTCAATGCATGATGGGACTTGCAGTCACTGCACTCACTCCTTGGGACCGAGACCCTCGCCAATGACTGATCAAGAGCAAACTTGGCACACAGAGTCTCCATGACCCACTCTACATCCTGGTGCACTTTCTAGGAGGACAGACCATGGATGATGGGACTTCAAGTACCTCCACTCCTTTCCCAAGATTGTTGCAACCCTCATTAATGACCAATCTAGACCAAACTTGGCACACAGAGCCCCCATGACCCACTCTACATCCTGCTGCAGTTTTGGAGGAGGGTTGACCATGGATTATGGGACTTGCAGTATGTTTACTCACTTACTGAAACCACTGTGACCCTACTCCAATGACTGATCAAGACCAAACTTAGCACACAGAGCCCCCATGACCCACTCTACATCTTGGTGCAGTTTGGAGGAGGACAGACCGTGGATGATGGGACTTCAAGTACCTCCACTTCCTTCCCAAGATTGCTGCAACCCTCATCCATAGACCAATCTAGACCAAACTTAGCACACAGAGTCCCCATGGCCCACTCTACATCCTGCTGCAGTTTGAAGGAGGATGGACTTTGGATGATGGGACTTGCATTACCTTCCCTCACTTACTGAAACCACTACCACCCTCATCCAATGGCTGATAAAGACCAAACTTGGCACACAGATCCCCCATGACACACTCTATATCCTGCTGCTGTTTGGAGAAGGGTGGACCATGGATGATGGCACTTCAAGTACCTTCACTCACTTCCTGAAAACAATGCAACCATCAGCCAATGACCAAGAAAAACCAAACTTGGCATAGAGAACCACCATTAGCCACTTTCTCTAATAACCCGGGCAGCGCCGGGTCCCCAAGCTAGTATATAATAAAGAAGAGTGTTTGTATGCGACGTAGGGCAGAGGTAGGTAGGATGTAGGGCGGACGTGTTTGACAGCTTTCTGATTGGCCAGCCTGAAAGTTCCAACATTCTGATTGGCTGCCGCTGTGGTGCTATTTGCATATGGTCTCTGATTGGCCAGCTTCAATAGGAGCCCCTGGTGGAGAAGAGGGTTCATGGCAGAAACGGGGCATAACAGAAGGAAATTTGCATATGGGCTCTGATTGGCCAGCCTCAAATCCAACATTCCGAGATAACAAAGAGAGGAAAGGAAAGGCTGGGGGCTGGGTCAGAACACTCCCAATACAGAACAGACTTGGCACACAGAGCCCCCATCACCCACTCTACATCCTACTGCAGTTTGGAGGAGTATGAACCATGGATGATGGGACTTGCAGTACCATCACTCACATTCTGAGACCGCTGTTAACCCCATGACTGATCAGGACCAAACTTGGCCTCTCATGACCCACTTTACGTCCTGGTGTGGTTTGGTCGGGGATGGACCATGGATTATGGTACTTGCAGTACCATTGCTCAATTCTTGAGACCACTGCAACCCTCATCCAATTACCGATAAAGACCAAACTTGGCACACAGAGCCCCCATGACCCACTCTGCATCCTGCTGCAGTTTGAAGGAGGATCGACTTTGGATGATGGGACTTACAGTACCATCACTCACATTCTGAGACCACTGTTAACCTCATCCAATGTCTGAACAGGACCAAACTTGCCACATAGACCTCTCATGACCCACTTTACGTCCTGGTGTGTGTTTGGCTGGGGATAGACCAAGGATTATGGGACTTACAGTACTTTTGCGCAATTCCTGAGACCACTGCAACGCTCATCCAATTACCAATAAAGACCAAACTTGGCACACTGAGTCTCCATGACGCACTCTACATCCAGGTGCAGTTTGAAGGAAGGTGCACCATGGACGATGGGACTTGCAATACCTGCACTCCCTTCCTAAGACCATTACAACTGCCAACAATGATGGATTAGGACCACAATTTACACAGAGACCCAGCATGACCCACTCTACATCCTGGTGTGGTTTGGAAGAATTTGACAATGGATGATGGGACTTGCAGTCACTTCACTCACTTCCTGAGACCACTGAGACCCTCGCCAATGACTCATCAAGACTAAACTTGGCACATGGAGCTTCAATGACCCACTCTACATCCTGGTGCAGTTTGGAGGAGGATAGACCATGGATGATGGGACTTCAAGTACCTCCACTCCCCAAGACTGCTGCAAAACTCATCTAATGACCAATCAAGACCAAAGTTGGCACACAGAGCCCCCATGACCCACTCTACATCCTGCTGCAGTTTTGGAGAAGGGTGGCCCATGGATGATGGAACTTCCAGTACCTTCACTCACATTCTGAGACCTCTGCAAACCTCATCCAATGACGGATCAACACCAAACTTGGCACATAGACCTCTCATGACCCACGTTACGTCCTGGTGTTGTTTGGAAAAAATTGGAGATGGATGATGGGACTTGCAGTACCTTTGCTCACTCACTGAGACCACTGAGACCCTCGCCAATGACTAATCAAGACTAAACTTGGCACATGGAGCTCCAATGACCCACTCTACATCCTGGTGCAGTTTGGAGGAGGACAGACCATGGATGATGGGACTTCAAGTACCTCCACTCCCTTCCAAAGATTGCTACAACCCTCTTCTAATGACCAATGAAGACCAAACTTGGCACATAGAGCCCCCATGATCCACTCTACATCCTGCTGCTGTTTGAAAGAGGATGGACTTTGGATGATGGGACTTGCAGTACCTTCACTCAGTGACACCACTGCCACCCTCATCTAATGACTGATAAAGACCAAACTTGGCACACAGAGCCCCCATGACCCACTCTATATCCTGCTGCTGTTTGTAGGAGGATGGCCCATGGATGATGGGACTTGAAGTACCTTCACTCACTTCCTGAAAATAATGCAGCTGTTATCCAAAGACCAATAAAGACCAAACCTGACATACAGAACCACCATTACCCACTTTCTCTAATAACCCGGGCAGCGCCGGGTCCCCAAGCTAGTCTATAATAAAAGGCAAAACTTGTATGCGGCGGATGTGTGGCAGTGTATGTGCCGGCTTTCTGATTGGCCAGCCTGAAAGTTCCAAGATTCTGATTGGCTGCCGCAGTGCTGCTATTTGCATATGGTCCCTGATTGGCCTGCTTCAACAGGAGCCCCTGGTGGAGAAAACGGTTCATGACAGAAACGGGGACATGACAGAAGGAAATTTGCATATGGTCTCTGATTGGCCAGCCTCAATTTCAAGATTCCGAGATGACAAAAAGAGGAAAGGAAAAGTCCAGAGGGGGCTGCGTCAGAAAATTACCAATACAGACCACACTTGGGACACAGAGCCCCCATGACTCACTCTACATCCTACTGCAACCATGGATGATGGGACTTGCAGTGCCATCAGTCACATTCTGAGACCGCTGTTAACCTCATCCAATGACTGATCGGGACCAAACTTGGCACATAGACCTCTCATGACCCACTTTATGTCCTGGTGTGTTTTGGCCGGGGATGGACCATGGATTATGGGACTTGCAGTATCTTTGCTCAATTCCTGAGACCACTGCAACCCTCATCCAATTATCGATAAAGACCAAACTTGACACACTTGAGTCTCTATGATGCACTCTACATCCTGGTGCGGTTTCGGGGAGGATGCACCATGGACAATGGGACTTGCAATACCTGCACTCCCTTCCTGAGACCATTACAACTGCCAACAGTGATGGGTTAGGATCACAATTCGCACAGAGAGCCCGCATGACCCACTCTACATCCTGGTGCAGTTTGGAAAAAAATTGGAAATGGATGATGGGACTTGCAGTCACTTCACTCACTTCCTAAGACCACTGAGACCCTCGCCAATGACTGATCAAGGCCAAACTTGGCATACAGAGTCCCCATGACCCATTCTACATCCTGGTGCACTTTCGAGGAGAACAGACTATGGATGATGGGACTTCAAGTACCTCCACTCACACCCCAAGACTTCTGCAACAGTCATCCAATGACCAATCAAGACCAAACCTAGCACACAGAGCCCCCATGACCCACTCTGCATCCTGCTGCAGTTTGAAGGAGGATGGACTTTGGATGATGGGACTTGCAGTACCTTCACTCACTTACTGAAACCACTGCCACCCTCATCCAATGACTGATAAAGACCAAACTTGACACACAGAGCCCCCATGACCCACTCTATATACTGCTGCTGTTTGGAGGAGGGTTGAACATGGATGATGGGACTTCAAGTACCTTGACTCACTTCCTGAAAACAATGCAACCATCATCCAATGACTAATAAAGACCAAACTTGGCATAGAGAACCACCATTACCCACTTTCTCTAATAACCCGGGCAGCGCCAGGTCCCCAAGCTAGTATATAATAAAAGTCAAAGTTTGTATGCGGCGGATGTGTGGCGGTGTATGTGCCGGCTTTCTGATTGGCCAGCCTGAAAGTTCCAAGATTCTGACTGGCTGCTGATGTGGTGCTATTTGCATATGGTCTCTGAT
Organism: Anolis sagrei; assembly: GCF_037176765.1. Lineage (NCBI taxonomy): Eukaryota > Metazoa > Chordata > Lepidosauria > Squamata > Anolidae > Anolis > Anolis sagrei. The sequence goes on along the minus strand of NC_090035.1, from coordinate 59,001,051 downwards.
TGGCCTGCTTCAACAGGAGCCCCTGGTGGAGAAAAGGGTTCATGACAGAAACGGGGACATGACCGAAGGAAATTTGCATATGGTCTCTGACTGGCCAGCCTCAATTCCAACATTCCAAGATAACAAAGAGAGGAAAGGAAAAGGCCAGGTGCTCTGTCAGAAAATTACCAATACAGACCAAACTTGGCACACAGAGCCCCCATGACCCACTCTACATCCTGCTGCAGTTTGGAGGATGAACCATGGATGATGGGACTTGCAGTACCATCACTCATTATGAGACTGCTGTTAACCTCATCCAGTGACCGATCAGGACCAAACTTGGCACATAGACTTCTCATGACCCACTTTATGTCCTGGTGTGGTTTGGTCGGGGATTATGGGACTTTACACAGAGATCCAGCATGACCCACTCTATATCCTGGTGCGGTTTGGAAGAATTTAGCAATGGATGATGGGACTTGCAGTCACTTCACTCACTTCCTGAAATCCTCGCCAATGACTGATCAAGACCACACAGAGTCCCCATGATCCACTCTGCAACCTGGTGCATTTTCGAGGAGGACAGACCACGGATGGTGGCGCTTCCAGTACCTCTACTCCCTTCCCAAGACTGCTGCAACCCTCATCTAATGTCCAATCAATACCAAACTTGGCACACAGAGCCCCCATGACCCACTCTACATACTACTGCAGTTTGGAGAAGGATGGACCATGGATGATGGGACTTGCAGTACCTAAACTTACTTTGTGAAACCACTGTGACCCTGTGGTTTGGCCGGGGATGGACCATGGATTATGGGACTTGCAGTACCTTTGCTCAAATCTTGAGACTACTGCAACCCTCATCCAATTACCGATAAAGACCAAACTTGGCACACTGAGTCTCCTTTATGCACTCTACATCCTGGTGCAGGTTGGAGGATGCACCATGGACAATGGGACTTGCAATACCTGCACTCCCTTCCTAAGACCATTACAACTGCCAACAATGATGGATCAGGACCACAATTCACACAGTGCCCACATGACCCACTCTACATCCTGGTGCGGTTTGGAAGAATTTGGCAATGGATGATGGCACTTGCAGTCATTCGCTCACTTCCTGAGACCACTGAGCCCCTTGCCAATGTCTGATCAAGACCAAACTTGGCACACAGAGCTCCCATGACCCACCTCACATCCTGGTGCGGTTTTGAAAATTTGGAGATGGATGATGGGACTTCAAGTACCTCCACTCTCCTCCCAAGACTGTTGCAACCCTCATCTAATGACCAATAAAAACCAAACTTGGCACACAGACCACCCATGGGCCACTCTGTTTGGAGGAGGATGGACGATGATGATGGGACTTGCAGTACCTTCACTCACTTCCTGACACCACAGCAACACTTATCCAAATACCAAGAAAGACCAAACTTGACACAGAGAGCCCCCTTGACCAACCCAACATTCTGGTGAGGTTTGGGGAGAACAGCCTATGGATGATGGGACTGGCAGTACCTAAACTCACTTTCTGAGACCACTGTGACCCTCATCCAATGATTCAGCAAGAACAAAACTTGGCACACAGAACGCCCACGACCTACTCTCCATTCTGGTGCAATTTGGAGGAGGATGGACCACAGATGATGGGATTCGCAGTATCTTCACTAACTTCCTGAGACCACTGCGAGCCATATAAATAACTGATACAGACCAACCTTGATTCACAATTCCTTTCTCAAATAACACGCGCAGCGCCGGGTCCCCAAGCTAGTATATAATAATAGTCAATGTCTGTATTAATGTGGGTATGTTTGTATGTGGCAACTCTCTGATTGGCTCCCATTTCCACGGGCCACTGTGACCTGCACGAATGATGAACCTGTTCTGAACTTGGCACACATAATCCCCAATAACCACTTTACATCCAGGTGTGGTTTGGGGAAGGATGGTCCATGGGTTATTTGATCTGTAATATTTCAATCACTTTGGTTCTCACAAATCATTGTAACACCCACCAATGACAGATGAGCACCAAACTTGACAAACAGACCTTCCATGACCCACTTTGTATTCTGCTGCGGTTTGGGGAAGAATGGACCATGGATGATGGGAATCGCAGTGGCTTCACTCAATTCCTGAGACCACTGGAACTGAAATGATGGACTAGGACCAAACTTGGCACACATATATGCCATGACCCTCCTCACGCCCTGGTGAAGTTTGGGGGAGGATGGGCCATGGACAATGGGATTTCGGTACCTTCACCAAATTCAGCTCTTACAGAAACTGCATCCCTCACAAATCATGGACCTGGACCAAATTTGGCACAGGCACTACATGACTGACCTTACATTTTGGTGTTGTTTGGGTGATGGATGTAAAGAACCCTTACCTTTTAGCAGCCAGGATGGAGGGCCTAGAAAAGCCTGGAAGCTTAAAACAGATGGGATGTGGGCATGGTGAAGCCTCGGCGGCCATTTTAATGTAGTTCAGAGCAGGGAATGGCCGGGATTGGTGGAGGAAAAGGGGGCAGAGTTCAGGAGACTCTGAGGGGAAAATGGAGTGTTGTAAGTTATAGAGAGTTGTTGGAGTTTGGGGTTTGAAGAGAAAGGTATTACGGTATATTGCTTTAAGTCCAGTGTGTGCGTGTTAAAGGAAACCTTGCAGAAAGGCCTTGTTAATGATTAACTACAGCTGCAGAATGCTAGCTCAGCTCAGCTAGGCCACACCTCTTAAATGTAACAATTTGAGGCTTGTGCAGACGGCTGGCAGTTGGAAGTTTGAATCGCTGGAGAGAAGAAGCAAAAAGCTTAGGTTATGGTGAAGTAACCATGTTTTATTTTGTTATGCTCTATGATTTAAAACACAGAAGATTTATTCTGTATTACTTACAGTGACTATGTAAGTGTGCCAAGCTGTTTTATTTTTCAACCCTGCACCCAAGAGTAAAGTTCTACTGTTTTATTTCTTCTGACTGGTCTGTGTCTTTGGCATTGGGTTTTTGGGCATATTGGACATTGCTACTGCGCAACAAATTGACTCAGCGCAACAAAAGGGAGTTTTGTAACTCTAACACCACAAAAAAAGAGTGGTGTTAGAGTTAGGAAAAAAGGCCTAAGTCTGGCCAGGAGTTTGCTAGCAGGGTAGCTAAAGCAAACTGACAGCTATTAGGAGCTGGGTAGTAGCAGGATAGAATCAGGCTAGATTTATCTGGGCTACTGAAGAATCTCTGGCAGAGACACAGTCCTGTTGGGATTCTTGTTTTGTTTTGGAGGGAGAGAAGAAACTCTTTTGTAACAAAGATAGAACCATTCTTGTAACCATCACGCTTTTAAGACACAACTTTCTGTAACAGCCAAGATATTGAAGCATATGTACCCATTCTAAATAATAAACTTTGTTGATTATTGTTCATCAAAACCTGACTCAAGTGTGCCTCTATGCTTGAAGATTTCCAAAGTGATCTTAAGTAGGTTTTAAGAAAACTAATGGTGGCAGCATTGATTAGTGATCTGAATAGATCTTTATAATTTGGTCTCCAGCGATTGAGATCGATTTGCTAGATTCTTTATAATTGGTGGCAGTGAGTGAGATCTGATTTTATCCAGATCGTTATAATGGACAATAGATTATGGGACTTACAATACCTTCACTCTCTTCCTGATACCCCTGTGCCTCCCACCAATGAAGGATCAGGACCAGATTTGGCACAGAGAGTCCCCATGACCTACTCTGCATCCTGGTGTGGATTGGAGGAGTTTGGACCATAGATGATGAGAGTTACAATACCTTAACTGAGACCATTGCGACTCCCACCAATGACAGACCAAGATCAAACTTGGCACTCAAAGTCCTATGACCCACTCTATATCCTGTTGTGGTTTGGGGAAGTATGGACAATGGATGATGGGATTTTCACTACACTCACTTTTAGAGACTAGTGACCTCCACAATGACTGGGCAATATTAAATTTAGCACAAAGAGCCACAATGACCCACTCTACATCCTGATGTGGTTTGGAGGATGGATGATGTGACTTGCACTACCTTCACTTATTTCTTGAGACCACTGCGACCCAAACCAATAACAGATCAGCACCAAATTTGGCACACAGAACTCCCATGACACACTTTATGGTTTGAAGGATGATGCAACATGAATGATGTGACTTGCAGTACCTTCAGTCACTTCCAGAGACCATTGCAACCTTCAACAATCACCAATCAAGACAAAACTTGGCACACAGAGCCACTCTTCATCCTGATGTGGTTTGGAGGAGGATGGACCATGGACAATGGGACTTGCATAAGGGAGTTGAAGTTCACCCACACCAACTGAACTCAGCCGACATTGGATCTAGACTGTATTTGGAGCACAGATTAACAATGCCTTTCTCAAATAACCCTGGCACTACCGGGTCCCCAAGCTAGTCTATATCTATATCTATATCTTCTATATCTATATCTGTATGTATAATAAGTCAAAGTTTGTGTGCGAGGGAGGAAGGACATAGGTAGGAGTTTATGGCAGCTTTCTGATTGGCTGCCACTGTGGTGCTATTTGCATATGATCTCTGATTGGCCAGCCTGAAAGTTCCAAGATTCTCAAGTGGCTGAGAGGGGAAAGGAAATTTGCATATGGTTTCTGATTGGCCAACCTCAACAGGGCACCCTGGTGGCAAAGAGGGTTAATGACAGAAGCAGGGACATGAGAGAAGGAAATTTGCATATGGTTTCTGATTGGCCTTCTGCTAAGTCCTTGCAGGCCTTCTAGGTTGCCTTCTCCCAACTAGGCCCCAAAAGAAGCAGCCATCTTCCCTCTTCTACATTGTGTCAAAGAAGGCAACTTCTGACTGGTTGATCTGGAAAAGCATTGTCTTTCTACAAGGTAAGGCACTACATTATTCCAATGAAAACAGAGAAAAACTATTATTATATTTTTAATGATGCCTTTTTATGCTTATGAACATGTAGCGGCAGAGTCAATATTTACAGGATTCCATGAGATCCGTGGAGAAGAAGACAGAGACAGCTTGGCAGGGTTCCAGTATTTATTCTTACCCGGGGTAAGGGTGCTCAGCTTCCCAAATTGGCTGATGAAGCACAAAGCACTGTCAATTTCAGCCCCGTATTTATAGATGGAATTACTAGTTTTGCACATGCGTATAACAACTCTGCCATGTATGCAATACAGAAATCTTATATAAGAACAATTCTGGCAGGAACATATTTGTTGTAGACCCCCAAATATTGGTTTTTTCTTTATATAACAATCAACCTTTACCCTATCTCCAGATGACATGTTTACGTGTTTCCAGTTTCCTTAGATCCCTTAAATGAATCATAACGTTATATATATGTTTTTAACATAAAGGTTTCTTTATTAATTCTTCTGTAATTACTTTTATAATAACTTGTTTTCCTGGAGTTGGTTATTTAATAGAACGTTTCTGAAATTACCTGCTATTTACATCAAATAGACAGGAGATGGCGCTCTCTCACTATATGACCTTAGATGTTTCAGTCTCGGATCAATAATATTGATGTACCTTATACGCCAGGTCTCTGGTGTTCAATGTCCAGCCTAAAAGTCAACATTGGCTTCTCCAAATATTTGTTGTAGAACAAGCCATTCTGACCTTCTTTATTGATTTATACCATCTGCTGATTTTCTCCTTTACTCTGTAAAAATCTCCTTTTTAATCGTCCCAGGTAAAACCCTTTTCCTATTTCTTAAATTCATTTTTAAATTATAATTATTTTTTCCCTAACGACTGCCACAAACATTTCTGGCCCCCAAAGCCCCCTCACCCCGGCCTCCTTTGACTCTTCTGTCAAATCCTTGCAGGCCTTCTAGGTTGCCTTCTCCCAGCTATGCCCCAAAAGAGGTAGCCACCTTCCCTCTTCTTCCAATGTAGACCTCTCATGACCCACTTTACGTCCTGGTGTGGTTTGACCTGGGATGGACCATGGATTATGGGACTTGCAGTACTTTCACTGAATTCCTGAGACCTCTGCAACCCTCATCCAATTACCAATAAAGACCACACTTGGCACATTGAGTCTCCATGATGCACTCAACATCCTGCTGCGGTTTGGAGGAGGATGCACCATGGACAATGGGACTTGCAATACCTGCACTCCCTTCCTGAGACCATTACAACTGCCAACAATGATGTATCAAGACCACAATTCACACAAAGAGCCCGCATGACCCACTCTACATCCTGGTGCGGTTTGGAAAAATGTGTTAATGGATGATGGGATTTGCTGTCACTTCACTCACTTCCCAAGACTACTGAGACCCTCGCCAATGACTGATCAAGACCAAACTTGGCACAGAGCACCCATGACAAACTCTACATCCTGGTGCACTTTCAAGGACAGACCATGGATGATGGGACTTCAAGTACCTCCACTCCCTTCCCAAGACTGCTGCAGAACTCATCCAATGTCAAGACCAAACTTGGCATACAGAGCCCCCATGACCCACTCTACATCCCAATGCTGTTTGGAGGAGGACAGACAATGGATGATGGGACTTCCAGTACCTTCACTCACTTCCTGAGACCACAGTGACATATATCCAAATACCAAGAAAGACCAAACTTGGCACAGAGAGCCCCCTTGGCCAACTCAACATTCTGGTGAGGTTTGGGGGAGAACAGACTATGGATGATAGGACTTGCAGTACCTAAACTCACTTTCTGGGACCACTATGACCCTCATCCAGTGATTCATCAAGAACAAAACTTGGAATACAGAGCCCCCACGACCCACTCTCCATTCTGGTGCAATTTGGAGGATGGACCACAGATGATGGGACGTGCAATACCTTCACTATCTTTCTGAGACCATTGCGAGCCATATAAATAACGGATAAAGACCAACCTCGAGACACAATTCCTTTCTCAAATAACCTGGGCAGCACCAGGTCCCCAAGCAAGTATATAATAAAAGAGAGTGTTTGTATGCGTATATGTGGAGGAATATGTATGTGGAGGAAGTATATGTTCCACCTTTCTGATTGGTTGCCACTGTGGTACTATTTAGATATTGTCTCTGATTGGCCAGCCAAAACATTCCAAGATCCTCAATTGGCTGAGAGGGGAAAGAAAATTTGAATATGGTTTCTGATTGGCCAGCATCAACAGGAGCCCCTGGTGGCACAGAGGGTAAAACCCCTGTGCCGGCAGGACTGAAGACTCAGAGGCAGCCATCTTCCCTGTTCTACACTGTGTCAAAGAAGGCAGCTTTTGACTGGGTGATCTGAAAAGCATTGTCCTTCTACGAAGGTAAGACACTACATTATTCCAAAGACAACAGAGAAAAACAATTATATTTTAATGATGCCTTTTTTATAGGTTCTTGTGGTTTTTTTCGGGCTATAGGGCCATGTTCTAGAGGCATTTCTCTTGACGTTTCGCCTGCATTTATGGCAAGCATCCTCAGAGATAGTGAGGTCTGCTGGAATTAGGACAAGGGTTTATATATCTGTGGAATGGCTGGGGTGGGGCAAAGAGCTCTTCTCTGCTGGAGCTAGGTGTGAATGTTTCAACTGACCACCTTCATTAGCATTTGAAGGCCTGGCTGAGCCTGGGAAAATCTTTTGTTGAGAGGTGTTAAGATGTGCCTGGTTGTTTCCTCTCTGCTGTTGTAATTTTAGAGTTTTTTAATACTGGTAGCCAGATTTTGTTCATTTTCATGGTCTCTTCCTTTCTGTTGAAATTGTCCACATGCTTGTGGATTTCAATGGCTTCTCTGTGTAGTCTGACATGGTGGTTGTTGGTGTGGTTCAGCATTTCTGTGTTCTCAAATAATATGCTGTGTCCAGGCTGGTTCATCAGGTGCTCTGCTATGGCTGACTTCTCTGGTTGAAGTAGTCTGCAGTGCCTTTCATGTTCCTTGATTCATGTTTGGGCGCTGCGTTTGGTGGTCCCTATGTAGACAGCTGCATGGTATACGGTAGACTCCTGCAGAGGTGAGAGGATCCCTCTTGTCCTTTGCTGAACGTAGCATTTGTTGGATTTTCTTGGTGGGTTTGTAGATTGTTTGTATGTTGTGTTTTCTCATCAGACTCCCTATGCGGTCAGTGGTTCCCTTAATGTATGGCAGGAACACATTTCCTCTGGGTGGATCTTCATCTTTACTCTCGTGGCTTGTTCTTGGTCTTGCAGCTCTTCTGATGTCTGAGGGGGAGTATCCATTGGCCTGGAGAGCCCAGTTGAGGTGGTTCAGTTCATCTTGGAGGAGGTGGAGTTCGTAGATTCTTTTTGCACGGTCTGCCAAGGCTTTAATGGTGCTTCTTTTTTTACTTGGGTGATGGTTGGAGTTTTTATGTAGATATCTGTGTGGGTGGGTTTACTGTAGACGGTGTGACCCAATTGTTGATCTGGTTTGCAGATAACTAGGACATCTAGAAAAGGAAGTCTTCCTTCATTTTATTTTTCCATTGTGAATTGGATTTTTGGATGGATGGTGTTAAGATGGTCCAGGAACTGTTAAGTTCTTCTTCTTCCAAAATAACCAGGAAAACCAACACTCTGATTAAGAACTCCTCAATCAACTTTGACATACAACAGCTATGTAAATCGGAAGCCCTTCCACCCAGGCTTTATGGACTCCCAAAAATCCATAAGGACTCCACCCCACTCAGACCCATCATGAGTGCCATTGGACCCCCCCCCCCCCCCATATGACCTAACAAAATTTCTTGCTGCACAGTTACAAAGCCATATTGGGCTCACTACACACTACATCAAGGACTCAGCCCACTTCATAGAAAAAATCAGCAATCTCAAGCTAAATATCAACGACAAACTGATCAGCTTTGATGTGGTATCTCTATTTACCATGGTCCCAGTAGAAGACACCATGGCACTCATCAACCAGAGGTTCCCAGAAGACATCACAGCTCTGTTTAACCATTGCCTCACCACCAGGAAATTTGCATATGGTTTCTGATTGACCAGCTTCAACAGGTTATTTCTTATTGGTTGCCACTGTGGTGCTTTTTGCATATGGTTTCTGACTAGCCAGCCTCAATTCCAAGATTCTGAGATGACAAAGAGAGGAAAGGAAAAGGCGAGGCTTTGTCAGAAAATTACCAATACAGACCAAACTTGGCACACAGAGCCTGCAAGACCCACTCTACATCCTACTGCAGTTTGGAGGAGGATGAACCATGGATGAAGCAACTTGCAGTACCATCATTCACTTTCTGAGACAGCTTTGACCTTCATCTAATGACTGATCTAGACCAAACTTAGCACATAGACCTCTCATGACCCACTTTACACCCTGGTGTGGTTTGGCTGGGGATGGACGATGGATTGCGGGACTTGCAGTACCTTCGCTCAATTCCTGAGACCACTGCAACCCTCATCCAATTACTGATAAAGAACAAACTTGGCACACTGAGTCTCCATGATGCACTCTACATCCTGGTGCGGTTTGGAGGAGGATGCACCATGGACGATGGGATTTGCAATACCTGCACTCCCTTCCTGAGACCATTACAACTGCCAACTGTGATGGATCAGGATCACAATTCACACAGAGAGCCCACATGACCCACTCTACATCCTGGTGCGGTTTGGAAGAATTTGGAGATGGTTGATGGGACTTGCAGTAACATCACTCACTTCCTGAGACCACTGAGACCCTCGCAAATGACTGATCAAGACCAAACTTGGCACACAGAGTACCCATGACCCACTCTACATCCTGCTGCACTTTCGAGGAGGACAGAACATGGATGATGGGACTTCAAGTACCTCCACTCCCTTCCCAAGACTGCTGCAACCCTCATCTAATGACCAATCAAGACCAAACTTGGCACACAGAACCCCCATGAACCACTCTCCATCCTGGTGCAGTTTGGAGGATGGACCACAGATGATGGGACTCGCAGTACCTTCACTAACTTCCTGAGACCACTGCGAGCCATATAAATAACTGATAAAGACCAACCTTGAGACACAATTCCTTTCTCAAATAACCCAGCAGCGCCGGGTCCCCAAGCTAGTATATAATACAAGCCATATAAATAACTGATAAAGGCAAACCTTGAGACACAATTCCTTTCTCAAATAACCCAGGCAGCGCCAGGTCCCCAAGCTAGTTTATAATAAAAGTCACTGTTTGTATGTGTGTAGCAGCTGTCTGACAGGCTGCCATTTTGACAAGTCATTGCAATGCCCACGAATAACCAACCTGGACCAAACTTGGCAGACATAACCTCCATGGCCCACTTTACTTCCTGGTGTGGTTTGGGGAAGGATGAATCAGGGATAATGGGATTTGCAGTACTTTTAACCACTTTGGCTCCCAAAAGCCATGGTGACCATTACTGATGACGATGCTCACAAATGACAGGCCGGGACCAATCTTGTCAGGCACCACCCCTCCCATAATCCCCTTCACATTCTGGTGAAGCTTGGGGGAGGATTGACCATAGACCAGTGTTTCTCAACCTAGGGGTCAGGACCCCCGGAGGGGTCGCGAGGGGGATTTCAGGCTTACAACTCGAGGCAGAGACCACTTCAAACAAAAGGACCCTACTGAAAACACAGTACATGAAAGGTCTTTTTTCCTGTGCAATCATCTTTCAAAAACCTGATGAAACAAAAGGATCGTCACTTGTCTACAAAAAGATAGCAAGGAAGACACCCAGCAATACTAAAATATTAATTATAATACTACATATAATATATAATGACAATACTGTTTTATTATTGTATATTTTAAGTTGTAATGTTTTTAATTGTGAGCCACTTTGAGTCTCTGTATGGAGAGGAAAAAAATAGGATATAAAATAAATAAATAAATAAATAACTCCTGCATTTGAAGTCCAAAACACCAGAAGGGCCAAAGTTTGTTCATGCCTGATCTACACTGTAGAATTAATGCATTTGACTGCTACAAAATCCTGGGATTTGCAGTTTCCTATATCCTCGACAAAGGAGGCTCAAGACAACAAATCCCATGATTTATTGAGCCGCGGAAGTAGTACTGAACTGCATTCATTGTAGAAGCAGCCCAAGGCCTTGTCAAACTACAACTCACTGGGATCCACAGCCTTGAACTAAGTTAAAATGCTACTGAACCACATTAATTTCCCAGTACAGATGCACCCCCTAGTTCCATCTCCCATCCTTTCTCAAAGGCATCTCCCATCATCCCCAGAGTGTTTTGGGGATGAAAGGAGTTGCAATCCATCACCTTTGGAAAGCTCAAGGAATCAAGAGTGCACATGCTCAGAGGCACCCAGCAATTCCAAGAATCTTTGCCCACAAAACTTCTGCTCTTGCAGGCCTCAGCCTCCAGTCTCAGGCTCCTGTCTCTCACCTTTTTTCCTCCAAACAGGAGCCTCCTCTGCAGTAAATAAAGCTTTTGGTCACTCTTGCTGGCCCTGGAGAGTAATGGTGAGGTAATCCTTAGCTTCTCCCACCCGCCCAGGAGCCATGTGACATAAACTTAAAGTTAGCATGGGGCTGGAAGCCTGCAGAGCCATAGCCAGGAATCCAGTGGATGTTGCAGGGAGAGAGAGAGAGAGAGAGAGAGAGAGAGAAGAGAGTCCGTCTCCCTTCCTGCTGCTCTTCCACCCCCACCCCCCTCTCTCTCTGCCTCTTTTGCTGCTGCTGCTTCCTCTGATATGTTGGAGCATGGAGAATCCAAAAAAGAAGGGCATTGCTGCAGAGTGAAGGCACAAAGTAAATCTCAAGTGTTGTTTACCTCTTTATGTTTGTTCTTTCCCCTCATCTCCTAATGTGCACCCCCCCCCCCATCCCTCCTTTCCTTCAGTTGCAAGTTTACTCCTTGGAAGAGGAGGAGGAGGGGGCCCGGCCTCCTCTGCACCTGCCGGAGTGCTGCTGCCTGGGGAAGCACGTCTTGGGAGGGGGGAGGGGGACTCACCCTTCTCCACACCCCATAGTTTGAGGACCCCTGATGTAAAGGATAGTGACAAGGTAGCAGGCCTGCAGGGATGAGGGCTTTTCCTCCAGCTCCTGAAGGGAGGGCCTCCATGGGAGCCTGCTGGGCATGTGCACTTGCTGCTGGCCATGCACATGCATTCCTTCCCTCCCCTCCCTCCCTGAGGCTTACAGTTGAACGTCTTTCTAAGGGGGGTGGGGGGAGGGAGGGGGAAGTGTTTTTGGGTTTTGAGTGAAGAACATACATTGGGTTGTTAGGTATCTCGTGTCCAAATTTGGTGTCAATTCCCCCAGTGGATTTTGAGTTCTGATAGTATCACAAACAAACATTACATTGAACATTACATTTTTATTTATATAGATGTACATCTTTTTAATATAATATTTTAAATAATTTGGGGTCTGAAACAAAATGTGTGTACAGTGATTTATCTTGATCCAAAAGGCAGAAGGAGCAACAGATCTAACCCTAACCAACAGGGATGACCTGGCAGAGGGTGGATGCAGTGGGTTCCTTGAGTGGGAGAGGCTATGTTCCACTAGAGTTTGTCATACAGTGGAAAGAGGAAGCCAAGCATACACACTAAACTTTCAGAAATGTGTCTTCAGTAAATTTAGGGTACAACGGAGCATGGTCCCCTGGCCAAGTATACTAAGTGAGAAAGGAGTTTGTGATGGGTGGGAGTTTCTGAAAGTAAAAATATTGGAGGCACAGTTTCAAACCATTCCAATGAGGAGGAAAAACAGGAGATGCCTAAAGAAACCAGAATGGGACTATAAGGAACTTTTCTTTGAGCTTAAACAAGAAATGGAAAAAAGGGAAATCATCAAAGAGGAGTTATAGCCAGCACAGGTTAGAGGAAAGACAGGAAAGCTAAACTACAGAACGAGCTCAGACTTGCCAGAGAAAATAGAAAAAATAAAAGGGGCTTTTTTGGTTATGTCTGCTGCAAAAGAGAGGAAGAATGAAATGCTAGGGCCTCTTCAAGGAGAAGGTGGCAAAATGCTAATGGGAGACAGAAATGGCAGAAGTTCTCAATACCTTATTTGCCTGTCTTTTGTCTCCCAAAAGGAAACCAGGGATCTAACTTGAGAAAAACAAGCACAATATTTTATCAGAGAATCATATTTGACCAGATCCATCATTGACTGGGTTCAGTTCTCTGAATGAAGGTGAACTACAATGGAGGTTCTCTGGATGCAGGTAAACTACAACTCCCTATTTGATCAGCCCTTTATCTGGAATATTGTATCCCATTCTGGGCACTACAGTTCAAAAGAGATAGGGACTCTATGTTGGAAGAAGGCTAGAGGAAGTTGTTGTTGTTTATTTGTTCCATCACTTCCTACTCTTTGTGACCTCATGGATCAACCCAAGTCAGCTGCCGTCAACCCCAGCTCCTACAAGATCACACCAGTCACTTCAAGGATAACATTCATCCATCTTGACCTTTGTCGGCCCCTCTTCTTTTTTCCTTTCATTTCCCCCAGCATCATTATCTTCTCCAAGCTTTCCTGACTCATTATGTGGCCAAACAACTTCATCTCTGCCTCTAATACCTTTCCCTCCAGTGAGCAGCCGGGCATTATTTCCTGGAATGTGAACTGTTTTGATCTTCTTGCGGTCCAACCCAAGGCATTCTCAGAATTTTCCTCCAACACCACAGTTCAAAAGCATCTATCTTTCTTTGCTCAGCCTTTCTTATGGTCCAGTTCTCATAACCATAGGTTACTACGGGGAATACCACTGCTTTAGCTATGCAGATCTTCATTGCCAATGTGATGTCTCTACTCTGTACTATTTTATCGAGGGTGATTACTGCTCCTCTCCCAAGAAGTAAATATCTTCTGATTTCTTGGCTGCAGTCTGCAGTAACCTTTGCACCTAGAAAGTCCATCACTGCCTCCACATTTTCTTCCTCTATTTGCCAGTTGTCAATCAGCCTGGTTGTCATAATTTTGGTTTTTTTAGTGATTAACTGCATTTTGCATTTTTTTTCTCTCACCTTGGTTAGAAGCCTCCTCAGCTCCTCATTTTTGGCCATCAAATAGTATCATCTGCATATCTAAGGTTGTTAATGTTTCTTCCAGCAATTTTAACTCTAGCCTTGGATTTGTGAAGCCCTGCATGTTGCATGATGTGTTCTGCATACAAGTTGAATAGGTAGGGTAAGAGTGTACAGCCCTGCCAAACTCCTTTCCCCATCTTGAACCAGTCTGTTGTTCCGTGACCTGTTCTTACTGTTGCTACTTGATTGTTATACTGATTTCTCAGGAAACATCCAAGGACTTGTGTCCAAGGTGACTTGGACACAGTTCACAAGAGATATTGACTCTAAGCTGAAAGAAATCCAGAGGAAGAGAGAGACAAAAAGGATCAAAGAACATGAATCCTTATGAGCAGCGTCTTAAAGAGCTAGGTCTGTTTAACCTCAGAAGAGAAGGTGAAAAGGATGCATGAAAGTCAAATATAAATATGTGAAATGGTGTCAGGAAGCCAATTCAGGCATTGGAATTCGTTGAATAGTCACCCTGACATGGATGTGCAAGGACTCTGGGAAGGGAGGCTGAGGGGAATAGAAGAAGAGATAAGGGCCATCTGGCCTAGGTTGTTATGGGAACAAATAAACTGGAGATTCTAAAATGTAATTTGATCTAGGAAAGGTGAGCTTCAAAGAGTATATAGTGAGACATTTGAAGTAGAACAAGCTTTTCTGTGTCTTGCCAAGGAGAAAAATAAAGACCTGTTTCCAGTAATTAATTAATTTACTTAATTTATATACCACTTTTCTCCCCACGGGGACTCAAAGCGGTTTCCAATCAATTCATGGCAAAACATTTCAATGCCTTACAACATATATATAAATACCTGGTATAATAACAACTATAACATAAAACTATAAAATATTATTAAATATTGAAACATATTAATATAAAACAATAAAATCACAAATCCAGAAGCCAAAATCCGAGGCCTTTCTAAGAGTCAATTGCACATAATCCTCTATGGTTTTTGCATTGCTTATTGTGCAAAAGCTTTTGATTGCTATCGTGAGTGGCATTTCCATTCCAAGTCTGCCCTAAGGAGGAGAGAAGGGACTTACTTTCTGCTGCCCTGGAGACTGGGACTCAATGACAGGAAAAGAGATTCCACCTGAACATTAGGAAGAACTTCCTGATCATAAGAAGAGTTGTTCAGCAGTAGAATTCTCTGCCTCAAATCTGGCAGAAGCTCCTCCCTAAACAGTGGCTGGATGGCCAACTGTTTGGGGTGCTTTGATTGTGCTTTTCCTGCACGGCAGAAGGGTGTTGGACTGGATTGCCCATGTGGTTTCTTCCAATTCTAGGGTTCTATGATTCTTTATTTACCTGAATCTAATGCTCACCTTTTTTGGGTGAAATTGCATTGCCGAAGATGCACATTAGATTCAATGCCATGTTAGAATTGCACACATAAACCCACTTGCATAAGAAGGCCTGGAGGAACCTGAAATCTCAGTGACCATGTAGGGGGCATGAAGAGGCTAGTCCCAGGGATGGCAGACACCTCAGGGCTTCATGAATTCGGAAGACCACCTGGCTAGTAACCTAATAATTCTTGCCACTTAGCCGTGCATTCTGCCTTCCGGACTGCCCTTGGATCTCTCACCCGTACACCGCCAGGCTGAGTCCCATATTCCCAATTTGCCTCATTCACAAACCTCCCCCATAATCTTGAAGACTACGTGAATGAAGCCAACTGGGAGCCATGGGAGGCTAGAAAGTTCACCAGCCTGGGACTGATGGAGAGGCATGGCTTCCCAAATAACCTCATTTATGTTGCCTGCCTCGCCGATGTATGACTAAACAGTTGAATGAAAGCAAATCCCTTTTTTGTAAAGTGCACCTGCAAAATTAAGGTGCACATTACAGTACATTCAATGGTGCATTATATTCAAGTAAATATGGGAAATCATACAGTAAGAATGCTGCAGCTACTAAATGATAAATTGTTCTGGATCAGATATAATGCATCCACTAGTACGAAGAGAACAAGGCAGTGTAATACAGCATCAATGCCAAAACATTTTGAAATTATTATTGGATAAATCAAAAGATTTCCACTTTTGAAAGTACAACCCCCCCCCCAAAAAAAAAATACCCAGGACACCAGTAACTATCAACAGTCAGCCTGATATAAATAAAGGAAATGTTTCCAAAACCAGCCATAAACAAGTCAGTCTGCACCTACTTAGAAAAAAAATGCTGTGATTACCAAAAGTAAACATGGGTTTCTTAATCTTAATTAAAATAGGTTTATATTTTTGGATTAGGGCACTACTGTGGATGTAATACACACTGATTTTAGTAAGGTTTTTTAATATTGTTGATGTGAAGCTGATGAGATATAGGTTAGACCAGTGGTTCTCAAACTGTGCCCCGCAGAGCTCATATGGTTGTTCCCTCTGCATATTAAGCTCACGACCTAGAGAGTAATGCGTGATCTGGGGTGAGAGGCCCCAAACATTGATGGGCAGCCTGGGGAAGAGCTTAAACACTGCCATGGGCCTACAGACCCTCCCCAAAACACATGGCATGTGGAGCCCCAAAGCCCCCACCATGACCTCCAAGGCCTCTGTTGCATGGCAGAATGCGGTAAGACTGGATGGCTCCTGGGATTGGTCTTATTATTGTGGTTGCTTTAGTTGTGTTTTTCCTGCAGAGCAGAATGGACTGGATGGCCTGGATGGGTTGCTCCTATTTGTTGTTATTGGGTGGCCATCGGGTGGGAGTGCTTTGATTGTGCTTTTCCTGCAAGGAAGAATGGGGCAGAACTGTGTGTATGTATGTGGGCAGTGGTGTATCTTTGTGACCAATTTCCTATGGGCTCCCACTTCCAGAGACAACTGTGAACCCCACTGATAATGGATCTGGACCAAACTTGACACATAGAACCTTCATGACTAAAAGAATATACTAGAGGGGTTAGGGGTAAATTGCTCTTGATTTGTAGTTCACTTACATCTAGAGCAGTGATGGGCAATCTATTGAGCTTCGTGTGTCAAAATTTGCCAAAAACCTGAGCATAACTTTGGTAGAGTGTCACTTTAAGAAAAAAAAACCCATAATTTTGCAATACTTATAGTTTAAATAAGAAAAATGTATATTCCATGCTGAGTTATGGAGTGAACAATGCTCAAATGTGCAGCTGTTAAATTTGTAGAGCCTTTTACATATTTAAGGATGGAATTAGATTGGCTCTTACAAGGTGTATTTCTCTGTATGTGCCCACATGTATCTGTGTGTCATCAAAAATAGCCATGTGTGTCAGTGCTGACACGCGTGTCATAGGTTCACCATCACGGATCTAGAGAGTACTGTGAACCCAAAGGACGGTGGAGCTAGAACAAAATTGGCACACATACCTGATGCGCAGAAATTTGGGGGAAACTGAGCTGACATTTGGGAGTTGTCGCTGCTGGGATTTCTTATTTACCCACAATCAGAGCACTCTGAACCCCAGCAACGATGAACCTGGGCCAATACAGGTAGAGTTTGGGGAATTGACCTTGAAATCTGGGAGTTGTAATTCATCCGTAATCAGCTAGCCCTCTTAACCTCACCAATGACAGATCTGGACCAAACTTGGCACACAGGTCCAATATGGTCAACAGTGCGAACAGAAGGGGTTTGAGGGTAATTGACTTTGGAATCTGGGAGTTGTGGTTCACATGCATCGAGTGAGCACTGATGCCAATGACAATTCTAGACCAATCTTGGCACACAGACACTTTATGGCCACTGTGAATACTGGTTGGGTTTGTGGAGGAGTGACCCACAATTTTGGGAATCATAGTTCAGCCACATTCCTTATGTATTTTCTAATAAGAACATTCATTAAAAAAACAAAAAACAAAAGCAAAGACTGAGTTTTTTGTAACAGTGTAACAAATTACCTAACTGATATTACAAAAATAAACAATGCCTTTTTCAAATAATCCAGGCATTGCTGGATACCCAAGCTAGAATAGTAATAAAAGTCAGTGTTTGTAGTAATGTTTGCATGTATGCAGTTAGCAATGTATTTTTTTGACTGGGGCTCCTACTTTCACAGACCACTGTCACACCCACAAATGAGGGATATGGAGCAAACTTGGGGTACTCCCCCTCAATGTACTTTATGTCCTGGTAAGGTTTGAAGGAGTCTAGACCATGAACAGTGTGATTTGCAGTACCTTCAGCCTAATCCAGAAACTATCATAGAAAATAAAATTCTGCAGGACAGCTTACCAGTTATAAGCAACAAACCGCTTCCAAGCTGCTTCAGGAAGACAGCACGCTAGAAAAACAATGCAAAACAGATTTTAAAATTGTAAATAGAAAGATAGTGCAAATGCAGAAAGACTAAACAACAACATAGAGAAAGTTCCCCTTACCTTGCCTCGATGGCGACCAGTAAGAAGGATTAGGACAGTTCCTGGAGTAATAGAAACCCGGAGCTTCTTCTTGTTTTGGGCAGATTTTTTTTTGCCATAACTCAGGAGTTTACGGGGAACATCTTCTGCTTGATAGTATCTTGGCTATAAAGACAAAGACAAATGTAACATGATCTTGAATTTGTTTTTCTCATTTTCAATGCTAGGAATTTTAAGGATTCAGCTGAATGATTGCTCAGATAACAGTAATTTTAAAAGTGATCCTGCTTGTCTCACCTTAGTATATGAAGCAAACATTTGATTCTGTAACTGGTGCAACTGAACAACTATTTGGAAAAGTCTAAACACTTATTCTTCAGTACAACAAGAACTGTCAACCTATTTAAATTATCTCAAACATGCAAGAACAAACAATCATGCACTCACATATAGATATAAATCATAAACATTTGCAGAATTGGGGAATATTCATACGTAGTAAAACAAATTAAAACTACTTGATAAAGCTACTTTGCACAAGGCATATATAAAAGTTTTCAAACACAACGTTTTGAGCTAATTTTCATAGTCACCACCACTCTAATATGACATAAATGTCATATTTTTAAACAATATTTTTATTGCTTCAACTTTACAATAACTTACTTACATTTAGTTTCCATTGGTGCTCATATTTAGACACACTTCATATTTATACACACTTCATTTTATGTAACATCGTTTTTATCTGCACCCTCTCTTTTAATACATCTTCTCTTTAAAAAAGGGAAAAAGAAAAATGGTGGTGGGGTGTGGGGGGGGGGGTTAGGTGATCTGCTTATTTCAAGACCAATTGACTGGTTGGTCTGGCATTACTTGATTATGGGAAATCCATGCTGACTTTTTGTGAGTGTGACATGCCTTTCTAAGTGCTTAAAGATTGTGTTTACTCCAGAACCTTTTCTGCAATTGATGTCAGGCTGACTGGCCAGTCATAGATTGGGCCCTCTTTCCCTCCTTTTTAAAGATGTGGAAAACTTTTGTCTTCCTCCAGCCTTTTGCCTGAACCCTTCCTCTCCTCCAGGAATTCTCAAAGATGATTGCCATTGGTTCTAAAATGAATCCTGTCAGTTTTTTTATTTTCTTGGATGGAGTTCATCTTACTCTGGAGACAAATTCATTGAGTATGAGTCAATGATGTGATGCAGTAGCTTCTAAGTTGCAGGATAAAGTGTTTAAATTATGCGACATTCTAGGCTGCTCTGGTCAGATCTCATTGGAAACATAGTAAGCCATTCTAGTAACCAAAATTCAAAATATGTAAATTGAAAAACTGAAATGCAATCCAAAGGATGAACAAAATAGTAAAGCATCTAAAACCAATGGCAATCATGTTAGAGAATTCCTGGAGGACAGGACGATTTCCAGCAGAAAAGGTTAAGAAGCTGACTCTATTTAGCTTGGAGAAGTGAAAATGACATTATGTTTAAACCTCTCATAGGGGTGTCATATTCCACATGGAGCAAGTTTATTTTCTGCTGCCCCAGATACTGAAACATAGAATAATGGTCTCAATAAGAGGTTCCAATTAAATGTTATGAAGAACTTACTTATGGTCAGAGCTGTCCAACAATGAAATATGCTGCTCCCTGGGATTGTGTTGAAGTCTACTTTGGAATTTGTAAGGAGTGCTTTGATTGCATGTTATTGCATAATAGAATGTTAGACTGGATGGCATTGTGATCCCTTTCAATTCTTAAGTTCCTTCAAATGTTCAATTGAATTGTACTCTCCAGTAATGTCAAACTACAAGACCTAGTCCTGCCATCTGGGACAGCAAGAAACAAATTTGCACTCTTGCTGACTGCCCAACTTTTCTTTGTCAAATTCCTTATAAGTTTTGGCACTCCGTCTTAGCTTCCTAATTCCTTGCTCTGGACCTGCTTGAAGTAGTCTACTTCCTTAAAATGAGAAGTCCACAGCTGAATGCAAGATTTAAGGTGAGGTGTAACTAATGCAAAAGTGTTATTAGTGAGAAATAAACATGAATATTTAATGTGATCTATATTCTCACTGAAAACTGCTACAAGTTGATATGGGGCATTGAATACTTTCCCTTTTTCATGAAAATAACAAGGCAAATCTTCTGGGATGACAATGGATATCGATCATAGCTCAATGTGCAATGAACTTGGCTATCACCTTCTGCCTATTAACTTATTTTGGGGAACATCCTCTTACCATTTTGCAAAGTTTGACTGCTCTGTTGTTCCTATGCTTATTATCCCCAATAGGCTTTGTGGTAATGGGTGGATTTACTTCTCTTTTTTTCTTCTCCATCTGCAGAAAATGAAACAAAACACCAATTCTGTCATTTGCCAACCATTTTCATACCATGTATTAAAACAAAAAGTTCAACAACACTGGATTAGGAATTGATGCATTCTTTTCTATGGACTGGTGTCAGCTATCCAGAAGCAGGGTGATAATTTTGTTATTTTCAGCCTTCCCTTGAGGGCTGGCCTCACTGATTGTAATTTTAAAAACATTCTGATTTTTCAACTCAAAGTTCTAAATGTGTGGTGGCTTCCAAACCCCAGGGGTTACTGGATGAAGGAGATTATATAGATCCATTTCAGGTCTAATATGAAACTGAGACAGCTTTGATGAATGACCTACACAGAGAACTGGACAGGGGAAGTGCATCCCTGTTGGTCCCCCTGGACCTCTTGACAGCTTTTCTTGCCATCAACCATGGTATCCTCCTGGGCTATCTTGCTGGGATGGAACTTGGAGGCAATGTTCTTCAGTTCCTCTGACACTGGGCATTTATGAACTGATAGGAAATGGGCAATATGGTTGTCTGCTGAGACACTGGAAGTAGCCCAAGAAAGGAAGAAAGCAAAAGGAAACAGGGATAAGGGGAGATATGCCCAGTTAAATGCACAATTCCAGAGGTTAGCCAAAAGAGATAGGGAACTATTTTTAAACAAGCAATGCATGGAAGTGGAAGAAGACAACAGAATAGGAAGAACACGAGACCTCTTCCAGAAAATTCGAAACATTGGAGGTAAATTTCAGGCAAAAATTGGTATGATAAGAAACAAAGATGGCAGGGACCTAACAGAAGCTGAAGAGATCAAGAGAAGGTGGCGAGACTATACAGAAGATCTGTATAGGAAGGATAACAATATCGAGGATAGCTTTGACGGTGTGGTGAATGAATTAGAACCAGACATCCTGAGGAGTGAGGTTGAATGGGCCTTAAGAAGCATTGCTAACAACAAGGCAGCAGGAGACGACGGGATCCCAGCTGAACTGTTTAAAATCTTAAAAGATGATGCTGTCAAGGTGATGCATGCCATATGCCAGCAAATATAGAAAACACAAGAATGGCCATCAGACTGGAAAAAATCAACTTACATCCCCATACCAAAAAAGGGAAATGCGAAAGACTGCTCAAACTTCCGTACAGTGGCCCTTATTTCTCATGCCAGTAAGGTAATGCTCAAGATCCTGCAAGGAAGACTCCAGCAATACATGGAGCAAGAGTTGCCAGATGTTTAAGCTGGGTTTAGAAAAGGCAGAGGAACAAGAGACCAAATTGCCAATAATGGAGAAAGGCTGGATAATGGAGAAAGGCAGGGAGTTTCAGAAAAACATCTACTTCTGCTTCATTGACTACTCTAAAGCCTTTGACTGTGTGGATCATAATAAATTGTGGCAAGTTCTTGGTGGGATGGGCAGACCAAGCCCCCTTGTCTCTCTCCTGAGGAATCTGTACAAGGACCAAGTAGCAACAGTCAGAACTGACCACGGAACAACAGACTGGTTCAAGATTGGGAAAGGCGTACGGCAAGGCTGCATACTCTCACCCAACCTTTTTAACTGGTATGCAGAACACATCATGCGATGTGTGGGGCTGGATGAATGCAAGGCTGGGGTGAAAATTGCTGGAAGAAACATTAACAACCTCAGATATGCAGATGACACCACTCTGATGGCCGAAAGCGAGGAGGAGCTGAGGAGCCTTCTAATCAAGGTAAAAGAAGAAAGCGTAAAAGCTGGGTTGCAGCTAAACATAAAAAAAACCAAGATTATGGCAACAAGAATGATTGACAACTGGGAAATAGAGGGAGAAAACGTGGAGGCCGTGACAGACTTTGTATTTCTAGGCGCAAAGATTACTGCAGATGCAGACTGGCCAGGAAATCAGAAGACGCTTACTTCTTGGGAGGAGAGCAATGTCCAGTCTCGATAAAATAGTAAAGAGTAGAGACATCAGACTGGCAACAAAGATCCGCCTAGTCAAAGCCATGGTATTCCCTGTAGTCACCTACGGATGTGAGAGCTGGACCTTAGGGAAGGCTGAGCGAAGGAAGATCGATGCTTTTGAACTGTGGTGTTGGAGGATAGTTCTGAGAGTGCCTTGGACTGTGAGAAGATCCAACCAGTCCATCCTCCAGGAAATAAAGCCCGACTGCTCATTGGAGGGAAGGATACTAGAGACAAAGTTGAAGTACTTTGGCCACATCATGAGGAGACAGCAAAGCCTAGAGAAGACAATTATGCTAGGGAAAGTGGAAGGTAAAAGGAAGAGGGGCCGACCAAGGGCAAGATGGATCGATGGCATCCTTGAAGTGACTGGACTGACCTTGAAGGAGCTGGGGGTGGTGACGGCCGACAGGGAGCTCTGGCGTGCGCTGGTCCATGAGGTCACGAGGAGTCGGAGACGACTAAACGAATGAACAACAACAAGGAAATGGGCTTCTGGGAACAATGGGGTGGGAGCAGAATATTAATGCATTTTAATGTTTAATGGCTTATATGTTTAATTGTGTGTGCGTGTGTTTGTATATATACACACACACACTTTAATGCATATATAGTTTTATTTGTATTGTTTTATATTTACTGTTAACTCATTTGATGAGGAGGATTAAAAGTAACAAACCAATTCATTTTAGTATTCAAGAAAACATTTTCAGTTGCTAGCCACTACTACAAAATTTGGCAGTAACGTTCAAATTACAATTACATTGCATTATCTATACAATTGTTTCATCTATTGAGAATTTAGTCTAATACCTTTGTTTTTTGAGAACTGCGCTTGTGCTTATACATTGCCTTACAGGCATACATAAAGGACAGAGAATATGTCCCAATTCCTCGGGCCAACATCTGGTTGCGGCTGGTGTAGATATTCTGAATCTTCTTTGCTTTCATCTTGTTTTCCATCTAATATACTGAGCAATTTAGTTTAAAGATTTGAAGACTATAAGGCACAAAGAAAACAATAATAAAGCGGACAACATAGGAATATTAAGAAAATAATTTCTAAAGCAAGTTTTAGCCTACATTACACTTGGATATAGGTATATCTCTATATCCAACTCAGATCCTGTGCATGCTGATTCAGAAGCAAGGCTTGGACATTTCAAAATATTTTATCCTCAAAGGAGCATGGCATCAGAATTTGGTCTCTCAATTGATATAATCAGTCTCAATGTGATAAGGAACTTATTATGTTAAGCCAAAAATATATTAATTTCAATCAAACATTTAGAATGCAAGCTGTTACAAAAAAATTCTTCACAACAATTTTGTAAATTGTAAAAAATGAGTTATTAGACACATAACAAAGTTCATTTTTTTGTAAAATCTATCACAGGAACTTACACACACACACACACACACACACACACACACACACAAAGGATTCCATTCTTTGGCTTAGGTATGTGTGCTTTACCAAATTTAAAAACAATTCTATTAAACATTTCAAAGATAGAATCTCCAGTATCCAGTGTGGTTTTGTGTTCCAGCAGTGGACACTAGAAGACCTAGATCTGAATCCTCCCTAGCTCAACCTGGGCAAATCAGAGTCCCTACCTCAGAGAAAGGCAAAGGCAACCCTATGAAAAAAATATTGCCAAGAAAAGCAGAACAGAATCTCAGTAATTAGGAAACAGCTTGGAGTTAAACAGCAATATTGATACACAACAGCCCCGAGTTAATAGATACACGTGTATACGGAGTAGGGTCACGTTTTATCACGGGAACGATATGAACGTGCAACTAGAAGCCTCATGCCTCATGCTCATCAACATCATTCCTGAATCATGAAAAACCCCAAATAATGAAAGTGCAGTGCAGGTTCCATAACAGGCCTATTTGATTAAAAACAACCCCAGATATAATCATCCACGATGTTTTGGCTTCCAAAACAAGATCTAAGGCAACTGATGCCTCTGTTATCCGACTACTCTTACCGTGTATCGGCTCCTCCGTTTGTCCTTCAAAATATGCTTAAAAGTTTCAACAGGTAAATTTTTATTAATATGGCACTATTAATCCACGAGCGTCGGTTAAAAGGGAAGGATGGCTCCGGATTCGAACAACAGACTGTAGGCGAGGACCACGCCGCCACTCTCGCCGACTGAAGAGAGTGAATTTAGCGGAAAAGGAAACTAGAAGAGTGACGTCAAAGTACACAACCCGCGGCAGTCTGGTGGATGTAGTAGCTTGACAGGAAGGAATGAAAAGAAACAGTGGGCTATAAATTAAGAGCGAGCTGTTACGAAATTACATAGTTAAAACATTCGATGGAGCCCTGCTGTTCTCTTCCCTATGTCATGTAGTCAATATCTGACTGAGAATTTGAAAACAAAACAACAAGCAACAGATTATCACTTAAAGAGTCAGTGACTGCCTATAAAAAGATGCAGGGCATTTTTTCCCTTTGGATCCCCCATGCAAAGAGAATTGAAAGGATTTGTTAAATCTGATCCGTACTTATAGGAATGACAAAAGGATATACAAGGTGTTCCTGCCAAAATGTACATGTCCCTAAGGATTGTCGTTTGTGAATTTGTCAATATTTTAGTTAAAACAAGATTAAAGATTTTAACAGTAGATAAAAACAGTAAAATTGCAACAGAAATTTATAAGTTTGGTAGTTGAGTTGGCAATGTGACATAAAATTGGAATTGTAATTTTAATTAATTATCATAACATTCTATTAATTAATTTTAATTAATTATCATAACATATCAATGTATTTCGTTAGCATTCAAATAATCACCACAACTGCTATTCTGGAGCAGATCATTACAGACTATGTTTTTTGTTTGTATATTTTAAAAAATGTTTAAACTGCAGGGAGTGGGGGACAAACCAGTCTGTCTGCAGCAGAGATAGTCTTAACGTATTTAGAAAGATATGCCACATTCACAAAAACTCAGCATGGGTTTTCCATAATCGAGTCATGCCAGACAAACACAATCTCTTTTTTTTAATTTATTAATAACTACCTTTAGGCTCAGCAGTGCCCAAGTTATTTGGGAAAGGCACTGGTTGTATTTGTTTTTTAGTCTTGATCCAATGTCAGGTGGGCTAAGTGGGGGTGGGTGAACTACAACTGCCATATGCAAGTCCTATTGTCCATGGACCATCCTCTTTCAATCTGCACCAGGATGTAGAGTGGGCCATAGGGCTCTATGTGACCACTTTGGTCTTAATCAGTCATTCTTGTGGGTTGTAGTGGTCTCGGGAAGTGACTGACGGTACTGCAAGTCCCATCACCCATGACTCATCTTGCCACAAACCACATCAGGATATAGAGTCGGTCATGAGGGATCTGTACCCCAAGGTCTATCTTGATGAGTCATTGGTGTAGGTCAGAACGATCTCAAGATGTGAGTGAAGAGACTGCAATTCCCATCGTGCATGGTCCAAAGTTTTCCAAACCGCACCAGGATTTCAACAGGGTTGTCCGTCGTCCTCCAAAGTGCTCCAGGACATAGACTGGGTCATGGGAGTTCTGTGTGCCAAGTTTGGTCTTTAGGAGTCATTGGATGAGGGTTGCAGTGGTGTCAGGAAGTGAGTACTGCAAGTCCCATCATCTGCACCAGGATGTGGAGTGGGTCATGGGGACTCTGTGTGCCAAGTTCAATCTTGCTCTGTCAATGGTGAGAGTCACAGTGGTTTTAGAAAGTGAAGGTACTAAAAGTCCCCTCATGCATAGCCAATCCTCTTCGTACCTGTACCAGGATGTAGAGTGGGTCATGCGGGCTCTGTATGCCAAGTTTGGTCTTTATCAGTAATTGGATGAGGGTCACAGTGAGCTCAGGAAGTGAGTTAAGATACTGCAAGTCATATACTCCATGCTCCATCATCGACCAAACTACACCAGTCCTGGGAATTGAGTCAGGTGATGGTACTGAAATTCCCATCGTCCGTGGTCCATGCTCCCCCAAACTTTATCAGGGTGTGAGATGGTTCATGGGGGTTATGTGTGTCAAGTTTGGTCCAGGTTCATCATTTATGCTGGTCACAATGGTCTCACGAAGTAAGTGAAGGTACTGCAAGTCCAATCATCCATGGACCATCCTCCCCCAGGATGTCAAGTTGGTTGTGGGGATTCAGTGTGCCAAGTTTGACCCAGTTCCATCATTGGTGGGAATCACAGTGGTCTGTCGGAGCTGAAGTGATTGAAAGTTCTGCAAAGCCATGGCCCATTCTTTGCCAAAGTGCATCAGGACGTAAAGTGGGCCATTGGGGTTATGTGTGCCAAGTTTGGTCCAGGTCAGTTATTTGTGGAGGTTGCAGTGGCCTGTGGAAGTGGCAGCCAATCAGAAAGCTGCCACATACACCTCCTGCACCTTGCCCACCGCCTGCATACATACAAACATTCACTTTTATTATATACTAGCTTGGGGACCCAGCGGTGCCCAGGTTATTTCAGAAAGGCATTATGTGCCAAAGTTGGTCTTTATCAGTTATTTATGTGGCCCGCTGTGATCTTAGGAAATTAGTAAGTGAGTCCCATCGTCCATGGTCCAACCTCCTTCAAACAGCACCAGGAATGTAGAGTGGGTCATGTGTCATGAATGACTTTTCAATAACTTTGAAGCATAGATTCTTTTTATTGCAATTTCCAGTGTGAGAGGGTATATCAGATTAGAGAAAAACATTTAGACAAAGAATGACATTGGACATACAGACATACAGATTCTATGCAAGTACATTGGATTTACAATTACATTGGTTAACAAACAAAACAAAGGGGAATTACATTTTCACTCATCATTCACACACATGTACAAGCATTCATCCACATACATCCAAATATTACCATATCATTTTTCTCCCTCCTTGGAGAAGCGCCTGTTAGGCCATATCCTGCCTGCCAATACATACTTCCATAACTTCCATAACGCCATAACTTCAAAATGCTGAAATGCCAAAACTTCTTTCCTAAGAACAATGCCAAGGACCAGATCTTGGTTTTCCATACAGCAGAACCTGACTCCCTACACAAAATCTAAGACTCCAAAAGCACACTTTTTCCTCTTCCCTTGAGAAAAACCCTCCAAAGTGACCAGAATCATGCTTTCCCATAGCATGTCTGACACTCTCCTTAGGTTCACTATCTCTCTCCTCATGGAGCAGAGCAGAGCGGGTGAACAGCGTCTCTGTCTGTTACACTTTGATCATTATTAGACTGTCTTTTATAAGAATACTAGCTTCCATCCTGGATCCATCTCAGTTTCCTGGCCAGATGTTGAATCTGCTTGATTGGTGTTGACAAACACAAGGCTTGTGTTGACTTCCTTCTTAACATAAGGAATGTTGCAAACATTTCTGTTATCACTGTCCCAGTTCTTATCAGGGTTTCTCATTAGAAAGTCCAGCAAGTAGGTAGTTAGTCATTGCAAGCCTTAACATTATATTGGTGTTTCCAAAATTATTAGTTCTATTCATACATCCTTCCATTCTGCCATTCATTCCCACACTTCATATTAAATTCATATTTGTCAAATCTGCATATTGAATTTCTTGTGACACATGTGGGCTATGTTTGCCAAGTTTGATCTTGATCAGTCATTGGATGAAAGTTGCAGCTGTCTCAGAAAGTGAGTGAAGGTACTGCAAGCTCCATAATCCATGGTCCACCCTCCTTGAAACTACACCAGGATGTAGAATGGGTCATGAGGACCCTGTATGCCAAGTTTGGTTTTTCTCAGTCACTGCATGAGGGTCGCAGCAGTCTCAGGAAGTGAGTGGAGGTATTTCAAATCCCATCATCCATGGTCCACTCTCTTCCAAACTGCAGTATGATGTAGAGTGGGTTGTGTGGGCTCTGTGTTGGCGGCCGCAGTGGTCAGTGGGCACCGAAGGCTGTGAAAGTACTACAAATCCCATCATCCATTGTCAGTCCTCCCCCAAACCTCACCAGGATGTAGTCATGTGGATTATGTGTGCCAAGCTTGATCTTGATTTTTATTTTGAAATTTACCAGTAGCGGCTGCATTTCTCAACCTCGGCTTATACTTAAGTCAATACATTTTCCCAGGTTTTTGTGGTAAAATTAGATGCCTTGGCTTATATTAAGGTTGGCTTATAATTGACTATATATGGTGCTTCTCCTTTTGAGAAAAAAATCAGGATAAACTTGTTACAGGCAGAGGTGCATCACAATATGTATTGTGACTGCTACATGATTCTTCCAATCAGTGTGTGGAAGGACATAGTCCATTCTTATGTAAAACGCCCAAATATTGAAAACTTCAGGAGAAAAATATTATGTCCCTTGTGGCTTGCTTACATGATGTTTATGATTTATACCCTCCAAGGTATTTTGGACTTCAACTCCCACCATTCCTGACAGCCTCAGGCCCTTTCCTTTCCCCTCTCAGCCCCCTAAGAATGTTAGAATATTGAGGCTGGCCAATCAGAAACCATATGCAAATCATACCACAGTGGTCTGTGGTCGCCCAAGCGTTTTAAAGTACTACAAATTAGATAATCCCTGTGCCATCACCCCATAAGGTATGTCGAGGGCTCTGTGTGCCAAGTATGGTCTTGATCACTCATTGGATGAGGGTCGCAGTGGTCTCAGAAAGTGAGTGAAGGTACTACAAGTCCCATGGTCCACTCTCCTCAAAATTACACCAGGATGTAGAGTGGGTCATGGGGGTCCTGTGTGCCAAGTCTAATCTTTTTTAGTCATTGGATGAAGGTCACAGTAGTTTCAGGAAGTGAGTGGAGGTATTTCAAGTCTCATTATCCATGGTCCACCCTGCTCCAAAGTGCAGTATGATTTAGAGTGGGTTATGCGGGCTCTGTGTGCCAAGTTTGGTCTTTATCAGTCTTTTTTGGTGGCCGCAGTGGTCTGTGGGAACCGAAGGCTGTGAAAATACTACAAATCACATCTTCCATTCCCCAAACCTCACCAGGACATAAAGAGGGTAATAGGGGTTATGTGTGCCAAGTTTGGTCTTGATTTTTATTTTGAAATTTACCAGTAGCAGCTTCATTTCCCAACCTCGGCTTATACTTGAGTCAATACGTTTTCCCAGTTTTTTGTGGTAAAATTAGATGCCTCAGCTTATATTCAGGTTGGCTTATACTTGAGTATATAGTATTCCTTCTTTTGAGAAAAATCAGGATAAACGTGTTACAGGCAGAGGTGCATCACAATATATATTGTGGCTACCACATGATTCTTCCAATCAGTGTGAGGAGGGATATAGTAAATTCTTATGTAAAACGCCGGAATACTGAAAACTTCAGGAGAAAAATAGTATGCCGCTGTGGCTTGCTTACATGATATTTATTATTTAAACCTTCCAAGGTATTTTGGATTTCAACTCCCACCATTCCTGACAGACTTAGGCTTTTCCTTTCCCTTCTCAGCCACTTAAAAATGTTAGAATATTGAGGCTGGCCAATCAGAAACTATACGCAAATTATACCACAGTGGTCTGTGGGTGTTTTAAAGTACTACAAATCCCATAATCTGTGGTCCACCATGACCAAACCTCACCAGGACATAAAGTGTGTAATGGGGGTTATGTGTGCCAAGTTTGGTCGAGGTACGGCACCCGTGCTAGTCACAGTGATCTGTGAAAGTGGCAGCCAATCAGCAGGCTTTCACATACACATATTCATACAAACATTCACTTGGTCCTTATCCATCATAAGTGTGGATCACAGTGGTTTCAATTAGTGGGTGAAAGTACTGCAAGTCCCATTGTCCATTTTCAGTCATCCCAAAAACCAGACAGGGACATAGAATGAGTCATGGGGGTTCTGTGTGCAAATTTTGGTCTGATCTCTCATTTGTTTGGATCACAGTGGTTTCAGGAAATGAGTGAAGGTACTGCAAGTCCCATGATCCATGGTCCACCCACATAGAGTGGGTCATGGGGGCTGTGAGTGCCAAGTTTGATCTTGATCAGTCATTGGGTGAAGTTCGCAGGGGTCTCAGTGGGGGTACTGCAAGTCTCATCATCTGTGGTCCATTTTCCTCAACACTGCACCAGGATATAGAGTGGGTCATGGGGGCTCTGTGTGTCAAGTTTGGTCTTTATCAATAATTGGAAGATATTCACTGTGGTCTCAGGAAGTGAGTGAATGTACTGTATGCCCCATCTTCGATGGGCAGCCCTCCCCCAAACCACACCAGGAATGTAGAGTGAGTCATGGGGGCTCTGTGTGCCAAGTTTCGTCTTTACCAGTCATTGGTGTTAGTCAAAATGGTTGCTGGAAGTGAGTGAAGGTACTGCAAATCCCATCAGCCATGTTCCATCCTCCCCAAACCTCACCAGGACAGGAAAATGGGGTCATGGGAGTTATGTTTGCCAAGTTTGGTCCAGGTCCATCACCTCTGCTGGTCGCAGTGGTCTGTGAAATTGGGAACCAGTCAGAAAGCTTCAACATATACACATACATGCAAACATTAACTTTTATTATATACTAACTTGGTGACCTGACACTGCCCGGGTTATTTGAGAAAGGCACTGTGCTCCAAGGTTGTGCTTTATGAATTAAGTATCTGTTTCTCAGTGGTCTCAGGAAGGTAGTGGAGATACTTCAAGTTCCATTATCTGTGGTCCATCTTCCTTCAAAGTGTACCAGGATGTAGAGTGGGATACTTCAAGTCCCATCTTCCGTAGTCCGTTGTCCTCCAAATTGCTGAAGGATGTAAAGTGGAACATGGGGGCACTGTGTGCCAAGTTCAGCCTTGATCAGAAATTGAATGAGGGTCGCAGCGGTCTTGGGAAGTGAACAGAGGTACTTCAAATCCTATCATCCATGGTCCATCCTCCGTCAAATGCAGTAGAATGTAAAGTGCATCATGGGGGCTCTATGTGCCAAGTTTGGTCTTGATCAGTCATTGGATGAGGTTGGCAATGGTCTCGGGAAATGATTGGTGGTACTTCGTCCCATCCTCCTTGAATCGGCACCAGGTTGGAGCGTGGGTCATAGGGGCTTTGTATGCCAAGTTTGGTCTTAATTGGTCATTGGATGAGTGTCACGTCGATCTCAGGAAGTGAATGGAGGTGTTTCAAGTTCCATCATCCATGGTCCATCCTCCTCAAAACTGCAGTAGGATGTAGAGTGGGTCATCGGGGGTCTGGGTGCTAAGTTTACTCTTTATTGTTCTTTGTTGGCAGCTGCATCCATCATCCATTGTCCATCCTCCTCCATACCTCACCGGGACCTAAAGGGTATCGTGGGGGTCTGTGTGCCAAGTTTGGTACTTATCAGTCATTGGATGAGGGACTCAGCGGTCTTGGGAAGTGAGTGCAAGTACTTCTTGCACTCACTTCCATGGTCCATCCTCCATGGTCCTCATTGAAACTGCACCAGGATGTTGAGTGGGTCATGGGGGATCTGTGTGCCAAGTTTGGTCTTGATCAGTCATTGGATGAGGTTTGCAGAGGTCTCGGAAAGTGAGTGCAGATACTTCAATTCCAATCATCTGTGGTCTATCGTCCTCCAAACTGCTGAAGGATGTAAAGTGGGATGTAGGGTTTCTGTGTGCCAAGTTTGGCCTTGATTAGAAATTGGATGGGGGTCACATCTGTCTAGGGAAGTGAGCAGAGGTAATTCAAGTCCCATCATCCATGGTCCATCCTCCTTCAAACTGCACCAGGATGTAGAGTGGGTCATGGGGGTTCTGTGTGCCAAGTTTGGTCTTGAACAGTCATCGGATGAGGTTGGCAGTGGTCTCGGGAAGTGAGTTAATGTACTTCAAGTCCCATCATCTATAGTCCATCCTCCTCAAAACTTCACCAAGATGGAGATTGGGTCATGAGGGCTCTGTATGCCAGGTTCAGTCTTTATTGGTCACTGGATGAGAGTTGCATTGTTTTAAAGAAGTGAGTGGAGGTACTGCAAGTCCCATCATCTGTGGTCAAGCCTTCTACCAAACTTCACCAGTATGTAGAGTGGGTCATGGGGGCTCTGTATTGGTTTTGATCAGTCATTGGTTTTGATCAGTTTTGATCAGTCATTGGATGAGAGTCACAGTGGTTTCACAAAGTGAGTGAAGGTATTGCAAGTCCCATCATCCATAGTCTGTCCTCCCCCTAACCATACCAGAATGTTGAGTTGGCCATGGGGGCTCTCTGTGCCAAGTTTGCTCTTTATTGGTATTTGGATGAATGTTGCTGTGGTCTCAGGAAGTGAGTGAAGGTACTGCAAGTCTATCCTCCTCCAAACAGCACCAGGATGTAGAATGGTTCATGTGGGCTCTGTGTGCAAAGCTTGGTCTGTATTGGTAATTGGATGAATGTTGCTGTGGTCTCAAGAAGTGAGTGAAGGTACTGCAAGTCTCATCATCCATGGCCCATCCTCCAAACTGCAGTAGGATGTAGAGTGGGTCTTGTGGGCTTTGTGTGCCAAGTTTGGTCTGTATTGGTAATTTTCTGACACAACCTCAGGTCTTTTCTTCTCCTCTGTCACCTCAGAATGTTGAAGTTTTGAGGCTGGCAAATCAGAAACCATATGCAAATGGTACCATAGTGGCAGCCAATCAGAACGCTGCCACATATACCTCCCTCCCATCATCCCTCCAAATACAAACACTGACTTTTATTATATACATAGATAGACTAGCTTGGGTATCCGGCACTGCCTGGGTAATTCAAAACATGCATTGTGTGCCAAGGTTCGTCTTCATCAGTTATTTAAGTGTTTACTGTGGTCTCAGGGAGTTAGCAGAGGTACTTCAAATCCCATCATCCATCAAATGGTACCAGGATGTAGATTGGGTCATGGGGGTTCTGTGTGCCAAGTTTGGTCCTGATCAGTCATTGAATGAGGTTCGCAGAGGTCTCAGAAAGACAGTGAAGATACTTCAAGTCCCATCATCTGTAGTTCATTGTCCTCCAAACTGATCAAGGATGTAAAGGGAACATGGGGGCATTGTGTACCAAGTTCGGCCTTGATCAGAAATTGGATGAGGATCGTAGCGGTCTCGGGAAGTGAGCAGAGGTACTTTAAGTCCCGTCATCCATGGTCCATTCTCCTTCAAACAGCACCAGGATGTAGAGTGCATTATGGGGGCTCTATGTGCCAAGTTTGGCCTTGATCAGTCAT
The DNA here is from genome assembly GCF_037176765.1 of Anolis sagrei. Taxonomy (NCBI): domain Eukaryota; kingdom Metazoa; phylum Chordata; class Lepidosauria; order Squamata; family Anolidae; genus Anolis; species Anolis sagrei. Next base: position 58,967,342 of record NC_090035.1, on the reverse strand, counting down.
TGGTTGAGGTTGGCATTGGTCTAGGGAAGAGATTGGAGGTACTTCAAGTCCCATCATCCATGGCCCATCCTCCTCAAATCTGCACCAGGCTGGAGAGTGGTCATGGGGGCTTTGTGTGCACATTGATAAGATCTCATTGAAAGGACTGGATTTAAATACACTCCTTCCTTCTGATGCCTCAAGAGATGTAGTGCAAATTGATAAGCTCCTATTGAAAGGGTGGATTGAAATATACTCCTTCCTCCTGATGCCTCAATAGGTTTAGTGCACATTGTTAAGATCCTATTGAAAGGACTGGATTTAAATACACTCCTTCCTTCTGATGCCTCAAGAGGTTTAAATCCACTCCTTTCAATGGGATCTTAACAATGTGCACTAAACCTCTTGAGACATCAGGAGGAAGGAGTGTATTTAAATCCAGTCCTTTCAATGAGATCTTATCAATGTGCACTAAACCTCTTGAGGCATCAGGAGGAAGGACTGTATTTAAATCCACTCCTTTCAATGGGATCTTAACAATGTGCACTAAACCTCTTGTGGCATAAGAAGGAAGGAGTGTATTTAAATCCACTCCTTTCCATGGGATCTTAACAATGAGCACTAAACCTCTTGAGGCATCAGAAGAAAGGAGTGTATTTAAATCCACTCCTTTCAATGGGATTTTAACAATGTGCACTAAACCTCTTGAGGCATCAGAAGAAAGGAGTGGATTTAAATCCACTCCTTTCAATGGGATTTTAACAATGTGCACTAAACCTCTTGAGGTATCAGGAGGAAGGAGGGTATTTAAATATACTCCTTCCTCCTGATGCCTCAATAGGTTTAGTGCACATTGTTAAGATCACATTGAAAGGACTGGATTTAAATACACTCCTTCCTTCTGATGCCTCAAGAGGTTTATGCTGATTGTTAAAATCCCATTGAGAGGAGTGCATTTAAATACACTCCTTCCACCTGATGCCGCAAGAGGTTTAGGCCACATTGTTAGGATCCCATTGAGAGGAGTGGATTTAAATCCACTCCTTCCTTCTGATGCCTCTAGAGGTTTAGTGCACATTGATAAGATCTCACTGAAAGGACTGGATTTAAATACACTCCTACCTTCTGATGCATCAAGAGGTTTAGTGCACATTGTTAAGATCCCATTGAAAGGAGTGGATTTAAATACACTCCTTCCTTCTGATGCCTCAAGAGGTTTAGTGCACATTGTTAAAATCCCATTGAAAGGACTGAATTTAAATACACTCCTTCCTTCTGATGCCTCAAGAGGTTTAATGCACATTGTTCAAATACCATTGAAAGGAGTGGATTTAAATACACTCCTTTCTTCTGATGCCTCAAGAGGTTTAGTGCTCATTGTTAAGATCCCATTGAAAGGAGTGGATTTAAATACACTCCTTCCTTCTTATGCCACAAGAGGTTTGGTGCACATTGTTAAGATCCCATTGAAAGACGTGGATTTAAATACACTCCTTCCTCGTGATACCTCAAGAGGTTTAGTGCACATTGTTAAAATCCCATTGAAAGGAGTGGATTTAAATACACTCCTTTCTTCTGATGCCTCTAGAGGTTTAGTGCACATTGATAAGATCCCATTGAAAGGAGTGGATTTAAATACACTCCTTCCTCCTGATGCCTGAAGCGGTTTAGTGACCATTGTTAAGATTCCATTGAAAGGAGTGGATTTAAATACACTCCTTCCTCCTGATACCTCAAGAGATTTAGTGCACATTGTTAAAATCCCATTGAAAGGAGAGGATTTAAATACACTCCTTTCTTCTGATGCCTCAAGAGGTTTAGTGCACATTGTTAAGATCCCATTGAAAGGAGTGGATTTAAATACACTCCTTTCTTCTGATGCCTCAAGAGGTTTAGTGCACATTGTTAAGATCCCATTGAAAGGAGTGGATTTAAATACACTCCTTCCTCCTGATGCCTCAAGAGGTTTAGTGCACATTGATAAGATCTCACTGAAAGGACTGGATTTAAATACACTCCTTCCTCCTGATGTCTCAAGAGGTTTAGTGCACATTGTTAAGATCCCATTGAAAGGAGTGGATTTAAATATACTCCATCCTTCTGATGCCTCAAGAGGTTTATGCTGATTGTTAAAATCCCATTGAGAGGAGTGCATTTAAATACACTCCTTCATTCTGATGCGTCAAGAGGATTAGTGCACATTGTTAAGATCCCATTGAGAGGAGTGGATTTAAATACACTCCTTCCTCCTGATGCCTCAAGAGGTTTAGTGCACATTGTTAAGATCCCATTGAGTGGAGAGGATTTAAATACAATCCTTCTTCCTGATGCCGCAAGAGGTTTTGTGCACAATTTTGAGATCCCATGGAAAGGAGTGGATTTGAATCTACTATTTCCTTCTGATGCCTCAAGAGGTTGAGTGCACATTGATAAGATCTCATTGAAAGGACTGGATATAAATACACTCCTTCCACCTGATGCCTCAAGAAGTTAAGTGCACATTGTTAAGATCCCATTGAAAGGACTAGATTTAAATACACTCCTTCCTCCTGATGCCTCAAGTGATTTAGTGACCATTGTTAAGATTCCATTGAAAGGAGTTTATATAAATACAATCCTTCCACCTGATACCTCAAGAGGTTTAGTGCACATTGTTAAGATCTATTGAAAGGAGTGGATTTAAATACACTCCATCCTTCTGATGCCGCAAGAGGTTTAGCCACATTGTTAAGATCCCATTGAGAGGAGTGGATTTAAATACACTCCTTCCTTCTGATGCCTCAAGAGGTTTAGTGCACATTGTTACGATCCCATTGAAAGGACTGGATTTAAATACTCTCCTTCCTTCTTATGCCTCAAGAGGTTTAGTGCACATTGTTAATATCCCATTGAAAGGACTGAATTTAAATACACTCCTTCCTTCTGATGCCTCAAGAGGTTTAGTGCACATTGTTAAAATCCCATTGAAAGGAGTAGATTTAAATACACTCATTTCTTCTGATGCCTCAAGAGGTTTAGTGCTCATTGTTAAGATCCCATTGAAAGGAGTGGATTTAAATACACTCCTTCCTTCTTATGCCACAAGAGGTTTAGTGCACATTGTGAAGATCCCATTGAAAGGACTGGATTCAAATACACTCCTTCGTTCTGATGCTTCAAGAGGTTCAGTGCACATTGTTAAGATCCCATTGAAAGGACTGGATTTGAATACACTCCTTCCTTCTGATGCCTCAAGAGGTGTAGTGCACATTGATAAGATCTCATTGAAAGGACTGGATTTAAATACACTCCTTCCTCCTGATGCCTCAAGACGTTTAGTTCACATTGTGAAGATCCCATTGAAAGGACTGCACATTGTTAAAATCCCATTGAAAGGTGTGGATTTAAATACACTCTTTTCTTCTGATGCCTCAAGAGGTTTATGCCGATTGTTAAAATCCCATTGAGAGGAGTGGATTTAAATACACTCCTTTATTCTGATGCCTCAAGAGGTTTACTGCACATTGTTAAGATCCCATTGAGAGGAGTGGATTTAAATATACTCCTTCTTCCTGATGCCTCAATAGATTTAGTGCACATTGTTAAGATCCCATTGAAAGGAGTGGATTTAAATACACTGCTTCCTCCTTGTGTCTCAAGAGGTTTAGTGCACATTGTTAAGATCCCATTGAAAGGAGTGGATTCAAATACACTCCTTCGTTCTGATGCCTCAAGAGGTTCAGTGCACATTGTTAAGATCCCATTGAAAGGACTGGATTTAAATAAACTCCTTCGTTGTGATGCCTCAAGAGGTTCAGTGCACATTGTTAAGATCCCATTGAAAGGACTGAATTTAAATACCCTCCTTCCTTCTGATGCCTCAAGAGGTGTAGTGCACATTGATAAGATCTCATTGAAAGGATTGGATTTAAATACACTCCTTCCTCCTGATGCCTCAAGACGTTTAGTGCACATTGTGAAGATCCCATTGAAAGGTCTGGATCTCAATACACTCCTTCCTTCTGATGCCTCAAGTCGTTTAGTGCACATTGTTAAGATCCCATTGAAAGGAGAGGATTGAAATACACTCCTTTCTCCTGATGCCTCAATAGGTTTAGTGCACATTGTTAAGATCCCATTGAAAGGACAGGATTTAAATACACTCCTTCCTCCTGATGCCTCAAGAGGTTTAGTGCACATTGTTAAGATCCCACAGAGTGGAGAGGATTTAAATACAATCCTTCTTCCTGATGCCGCAAGAGGTTTTGTGCACGATTTTAAGATCCCATGGAAAGGAGTGGATATAAATACACACCTTTCTCCTAATGCCTCAAGAGGTTTTGTGCACATTGTTACGATCCCATTGAAAGGACTGGATTTAAATACTCTCCTTCCTTCTTATGCCTCAAGAGGTTTAGTGCACATTGTTAATATCCCATTGAAAGGACTGAATTTAAATACACTCCTTCCTTCTGATGCCTCAAGAGGTTTAGTGCACATTGTTAAAATCCCATTGAAAGGAGTAGATTTAAATACACACATTTCTTCTGATGCCTCAGGAGGTTTAGTGCTCATTGTTAAGATCCCATTGAAAGGAGTGGATTTAAATACACTCCTTCCTTCTTATGCCACAAGAGGTTTAGTGCACATTGTGAAGATCCCATTGAAAGGACTGGATTCAAATACACTCCTTCGTTCTGATGCTTCAAGAGGTTCAGTGCACATTGTTAAGATCCCATTGAAAGGACTGGATTTGAATACACTCCTTCCTCCTGATGCCTCAAGACGTTTAGTTCACATTGTGAAGATCCCATTGAAAGGACTGGATTCAAATACACTCCTTCCTTCTGATGCCTCAAGAGGTGTAGTGCACATTGATAAGATCTCATTGAAAGGACTGGATTTAAATACACTCCTTCCTCCTGATGCCTCAAGACGTTTAGTTCACATTGTGAAGATCCCATTGAAAGGACTGCACATTGTTAAAATCCCATTGAAAGGTGTGGATTTAAATACACTCTTTTCTTCTGATGCCTCAAGACATTTCGTGCACATTGTTAAGATCCCATTGAAAGTACTGGATTTAAATACACTCCTTCCTTCTGATGCCTCAAGAGGTTTATGCCGATTGTTAAAATCCCATTGAGAGGAGTGGATTTAAATACACTACTTTATTCTGATGCCTCAAGAGGTTTAGTGCACATTGTTAAGATCCCACTGAGAGGAGTGGATTTAAATCCACTCCTTCCTCCTGATGCCTCAAGAGGTTTAATGCACATTGTTAAGGTCCCATTGAGTGGAGAGGATTTAAATACAATCCTCCTTCCTGATGCCGCAAGAGGTTTTGTGCACAATGTTAAGACCCCATTGAAAGGAGTGGATTTAAATACACTCCTTCCTTCTCATGCCTCAAGAGGTTTAGTGCACATTGTTAAGATCCCATTGAAATAACTGGATTTAAATACACTCCTTCCTTCTTATGCCACAAGAGGTTTAGTCCACATTGTTAAGATCCCATTGAAATAACTGGATTTAAATACACTCCTTCCTTCTTATGCCACAAGAGGTTTAGTGCACATTGTTAAGATCCCATTGAAAGGAGTGGATTTAAATACACTCCTTCCTCCTGATGCCTCAAGAGGTTTAGTGCACATTGTTAAGATCCCATTGAAATGACTGGATTTAAATACACTCCTTCCTTCTTATGCCACAAGAGGTTTAGTGCACATTGATAAGATCTCATTGAAAGGAGTGGATTTAAATACACTCCTTCCACCTGATGTCTCAAGAAGTTAAGTGCACATTGTTAAAATCCCATTGAAAGGTGTCGATTTAAATACACTCTTTTCTTCTGATGCCTCAAGACATTTCGTGCACATTGTTAAGATTCCATTGAAAGGAGTGGATTTAAATATACTCCTTCTTCCTGATGCCTCAAGATGTTTAGGGCACATTGTTAAGATCCCATTGAAAGGACTGAATTTAAATACACTCCTTCCTTCTCATGCCTCAAGAGATTTGGTGCACATTGTTAAGATCCCATTGAAATAACTGGATTTAAATACACTCCTTCCTTCTTATGCCACAAGAGATTTAGTGCACATTGTTAAGATCCCATTGAAAGGAGTGGATTTAAATACACTCCTTCCTCCTGATGCCTCAATAGATTTAGTGCACATTGTTAAGATCACATTGAAAGGAGTGGATTTAAATACACTGCTTCCTCCTTGTGTCTCAAGAGGTTTAGTGCACATTGTTAAGATCCCATTGAAAGGAGTGGATTCAAATACACTCCTTCGTTCTGATGCCTCAAGAGGTTCAGTGCACATTGTTAAGATCCCATTGAAAGGACTGGATTTAAATAAACTCCTTCGTTGTGATGCCTCAAGAGGTTTAGTGCACATTGTTAAGATCCCATTGAAAGGACTGAATTTAAATACCCTCCTTCCTTCTGATTCCTCAAGAGGTGTAGTGCACATTGATAAGATCTCATTGAAAGGATTGGATTTAAATACACTCCTTCCTCCTGATGCCTCAAGACGTTTAGTTCACATTGTGAAGATCCCATTGAAAGGTCTGGATCTAAATACACTCCTTCCTTCTGATGCCTCAAGTGGTTTAGTGCACATTGTTAAGATCCCATTGAAAGGAGAGGATTGAAATACACTCCTTTCTCCTGATGCCTCAATAGGTTTAGTGCACATTGTTAAGATCCCATTGAAAGGACAGGATTTAAATACACTCCTTCCTTCTGATGCCTCAAGAGGTTTTGTGCACGATTTTAAGATCCCATGGAAAGGAGTGGATATAAATACACTCCTTCCTCCTGATGCCTCAAGAGGTTTAGTGCACATTGTTAAGATCCCATTGAAATGACTGGATTTAAATACACTCCTTCCTTCTTATGCCACAAGAGGTTTAGTGCACATTGATAAGATCTCATTGAAAGGAGTGGATTTAAATACACTCCTTCCACCTGATGTCTCAAGAAGTTAAGTGCACATTGTTAAAATCCCATTGAAAGGTGTCGATTTAAATACACTCTTTTCTTCTGATGCCTCAAGACATTTCGTGCACATTGTTAAGATTCCATTGAAAGGAGTGGATTTAAATATACTCCTTCTTCCTGATGCCTCAAGATGTTTAGGGCACATTGTTAAGATCCCATTGAAAGGACTGAATTTAAATACACTCCTTCCTTCTCATGCCTCAAGAGATTTGGTGCACATTGTTAAGATCCCATTGAAATAACTGGATTTAAATACACTCCTTCCTTCTTATGCCACAAGAGATTTAGTGCACATTGTTAAGATCCCATTGAAAGGAGTGGATTTAAATACACTCCTTCCTCCTGATGCCTCAATAGATTTAGTGCACATTGTTAAGATCACATTGAAAGGAGTGGATTTAAATACACTGCTTCCTCCTTGTGTCTCAAGAGGTTTAGTGCACATTGTTAAGATCCCATTGAAAGGAGTGGATTCAAATACACTCCTTCGTTCTGATGCCTCAAGAGGTTCAGTGCACATTGTTAAGATCCCATTGAAAGGACTGGATTTAAATAAACTCCTTCGTTGTGATGCCTCAAGAGGTTTAGTGCACATTGTTAAGATCCCATTGAAAGGACTGAATTTAAATACCCTCCTTCCTTCTGATTCCTCAAGAGGTGTAGTGCACATTGATAAGATCTCATTGAAAGGATTGGATTTAAATACACTCCTTCCTCCTGATGCCTCAAGACGTTTAGTTCACATTGTGAAGATCCCATTGAAAGGTCTGGATCTAAATACACTCCTTCCTTCTGATGCCTCAAGTGGTTTAGTGCACATTGTTAAGATCCCATTGAAAGGAGAGGATTGAAATACACTCCTTTCTCCTGATGCCTCAATAGGTTTAGTGCACATTGTTAAGATCCCATTGAAAGGACAGGATTTAAATACACTCCTTCCTTCTGATGCCTCAAGAGGTTTTGTGCACGATTTTAAGATCCCATGGAAAGGAGTGGATATAAATACACACCTTTCTCCTAATGCCTCAAGAGGTTTAGTGCACATTGTTAAGATCCCATTGAAATGACTGGATTTAAATACACTCCTTCCTTCTTATGCCACAAGAGGTTTAGTGCACATTGATAAGATCTCATTGAAATGAGTGGATTTAAATACACTCCTTCCACCTGATGTCTCAAGAAGTTAAGTGCACATTGTTAAAATCCCATTGAAAGGTGTGGATTTAAATACACTCTTTTCTTCTGATGCCTCAAGACATTTCGTGCACATTGTTAAGATTCCATTGAAAGGAGTGGATTTAAATATACTCCTTCTTCCTGATGCCTCAAGATGTTTAGGGCACATTGTTAAGATCCCATTGAAAGGACTGAATTTAAATACACTCCTTCCTTTGGTGCACATTGTTAAGATCCCATTGAAATAACTGGATTTAAATACACTCCTTCCTTCTTATGCCACAAGAGATTTAGTGCACATTGTTAAGATCCCATTGAAAGGAGTGGATTTAAATACACTCCTTCCTCCTGATGCCTCAATAGATTTAGTGCACATTGTTAAGATCCCATTGAAAGGAGTGGATTTAAATACACTGCTTCCTCCTTGTGTCTCAAGAGGTTTAGTGCACATTGTTAAGATCCCATTGAAAGGAGTGGATTCAAATACACTCCTTCGTTCTGATGCCTCAAGAGGTTCAGTGCACATTGTTAAGATCCCATTGAAAGGACTGAATTTAAATACCCTCCTTCCTTCTGATGCCTCAAGAGGTGTAGTGCACATTGATAAGATCTCATTGAAAGGATTGGATTTAAATACACTCCTTCCTCCTGATGCCTCAAGACGTTTAGTGCACATTGTCAAGATCCCATTGAAAGGTCTGGATCTCAATACACTCCTTCCTTCTGATGCCTCAAGTGGTTTAGTGCACATTGTTAAGATCCCATTGAAAGGAGAGGATTGAAATACATTCCTTTCTCCTGATGCCTCAATAGGTTTAGTGCACATTGTTAAGATCCCATTGAAAGGACAGGATTTAAATACACTCCTTCCTCCTGATGCCTCAAGAGGTTTAGTGCACATTGTTAAGATCCCACAGAGTGGAGAGGATTTAAATACAATCCTTCTTCCTGATGCCGCAAGAGGTTTTGTGCACGATTTTAAGATCCCATGGAAAGGAGTGGATATAAATACACACCTTTCTCCTAATGCCTCAAGAGGTTTTGTGCACATTGTTAAGATCCCATTGAAATAACTGGATTTAAATACACTCCTTCCTTCTTATGCCACAAGAGATTTAGTGCACATTGTTAAGATCCCATTGAAAGGAGTGGATTTAAATACACTCCTTCCTCCTGATGCCTCAATAGATTTAGTGCACATTGTTAAGATCCCATTGAAAGGACTGGATTTAAATACACTCCTTCCTTCTGATGCCTCAAGAGGTTTATGCCGATTGTTAAAATCCCATTGAGAGGAGTGGATTTAAATACACTAATTCATTCTGATGCCTCAAGAAGTTTAGTGCACATTGTTAAGATCCCATTGAGAGGAGTGGATTTAAATTCACTCCTTCCTCCTGATGCCTCAAGAGGTTTAATGCACATTGTTAAGGTCCCATTGAGTGGAGAGGATTTAAATACAATCCTTCTTCCTGATGCCACAAGAGGTTTTGTGCACAATGTTAAGTTCCCATTGAAAGGAGTGGATTTAAATACACTCCTTCCTTCTCATGCCTCAAGAGGTTTAGTGCACATTGTTAAGATCCCATTGAAATAACTGGATTTAAATACACTCCTTCCATCTTATGCCACAAGAGGTTTAGTCTACATTGTTAAGATCCCACTGAAAGGACTGGATATAAATACACTCCTTCCACCTGATGTCTCAAGAAGTTAAGTGCACATTGTTAAAATCCCATTGAAAGGAGTAGATTTAAATACACTCATTTCTTCTGATGCCTCAAGAGGTTTAGTGCTCATTGTTAAGATCCCATTGAAAGGAGTGGATTTAAATACACTCCTTCCTTCTTATGCTACAAGAGGTTTAGTGCACATTGTTAAGATCCCATTGAAAGGACTGGATTCAAATACACTCCTTCGTTCTGATGCCTCAAGAGGTTCAGTGCACATTGTTAACATCCCATTGAAAGGACTGGATTTAAATACACTCCTTCGTTCTGATGCCTCAAGAGGTTCAGTGCACATTGTTAAGATCCCATTGAAAGGACTGGATTTAAATACACTCCTTCGTTCTGATGCCTCAAGAGGTTCAGTGCACATTGTTATCATCCCATTGAAAGGTCTGGATCTAAATACACTCCTTCCTTCTGATGCCTCAAGTGGTTTAGTGCACATTGTTAAGATCCCATTGAAAGGAGAGGATTGAAATACACTCCTTTCTCCTGATGCCTCAATAGGTTTACTGCACATTGTTAAGATCCCATTGAAAGGACAGGATTTAAATACACTCCTTCCTTCTGATGCCTCGAGAGGTTTATGCTGACTGTTAAAATCCCATTGAGAGGAGTGCATTTAAATACACTCCTTCCTCCTGATGCCTGAAGAGGTTTAGTGCACATTGTTAAGATCTCATTGAAATAACTGGATTTAAATACACTCCTTCCTTCTTATGCCACAAGAGTTTTAGTGCACATTGTTAAGATCCCATTGAAAGGAGTGGATTTAAATACACTTCTTCCTCCTGATGCCTCAAGAGGTTTAGTGCACATTGTTAAGATCCCAGTGAAAGGACTGGATATAAATACACTCCTTCCACCTGATGTCTCAAGAAGTTAAGTGCACATTGTTAAAATCCCATTGAAAGGAGTGGATTTAAATACACTCTTTTCTTCTGATGCCTCAAGACCTTTCGTGCACATTGTTAAGATTCCATTGAAAGGACTGAATTTAAATACACTCCTTCCTTCTGATGCCTCAAGAGGTTTAGTGCACATTGTTAAGATCCCATTGAAAGGAGTGGATTTAAATATACTGCTTCTTCCTGATGCCTCAAGATGTTTAGGGCATATTGTTAAGATCCCATTGAAAGGACTTAATTTAAATACATTCCTTCGTCCTGATGCCTCAAGAGGTTTAGTGCACATTGTTAAGATCCCATTGAGAGGAGTGGATTTAAATACACTCCTTCCTTCTGATGCCTCTAGAGGTTTAGTGCACATTGATAAGATCTCATTGAAAGGATTGGATTTAAATACACTCCTTCCTCCTGATGCCTCAAGACGTTTAGTTCACATTGTGAAGATCCCATTGAAAGGTCTGGATCTAAATACACTCCTTCCTTCTGATGCCTCAAGTGGTTTAGTGCACATTGTTAAGATCCCATTGAAAGGAGAGGATTGAAATACACTCCTTTCTCCTGATGCCTCAATAGGTTTAGTGCACATTGTTAAGATCCCATTGAAAGGACAGGATTTAAATACACTCCTTCCTTCTGATGCCTCAAGAGGTTTATGCTGATTGTTAAAATCCCATTGAGAGAAGTGCATTTAAATACACTCCTTCCTCCTGATGCCTCAAGAGGTTTAGTGCACATTGTTAAGATCCCACTGAGTGGAGAGGATTTAAATACAATCCTTCTTCCTGATGCCGCAAGAGGTTTTGTGCACGATTTTAAGATCCCATGGAAAGGAGTGGATATAAATACACACATTTCTCCTAATGCCTCAAGAGGTTTAGTGCACATTGTTAAGATCCCATTGAAATGACTGGATTTAAATACACTCCTTCCTTCTTATGCCACAAGAGGTTTAGTGCACATTGATAAGATCTCATTGAAATGAGTGGATTTAAATACACTCCTTCCACCTGATGTCTCAAGAAGTTAAGTGCACATTGTTAAAATCCCATTGAAAGGTGTGGATTTAAATACACTCTTTTCTTCTGACGCCTCAAGACATTTCGTGCACATTGTTAAGATTCCATTGAAAGGAGTGGATTTAAATATACTCCTTCTTCCTGATGCCTCAAGATGTTTAGGGCACATTGTTAAGATCCCATTGAAAGGACTGAATTTAAATACACTCCTTCCTTTGGTGCACATTGTTAAGATCCCATTGAAATAACTGGATTTAAATACACTCCTTCCTTCTTATGCCACAAGAGATTTAGTGCACATTGTTAAGATCCCATTGAAAGGAGTGGATTTAAATACACTCCTTCCTCCTGATGCCTCAATAGATTTAGTGCACATTGTTAAGATCCCATTGAAAGGAGTGGATTTAAATACACTGCTTCCTCCTTGTGTCTCAAGAGGTTTAGTGCACATTGTTAAGATCCCATTGAAAGGAGTGGATTCAAATACACTCCTTCGTTCTGATGCCTCAAGAGGTTCAGTGCACATTGTTAAGATCCCATTGAAAGGACTGGATTTAAATAAACTCCTTCGTTGTGATGCCTCAAGAGGTTCAGTGCACATTGTTAAGATCCCATTGATAGGACTGAATTTAAATACCCTCCTTCCTTCTGATGCCTCAAGAGGTGTAGTGCACATTGATAAGATCTCATTGAAAGGATTGGATTTAAATACACTCCTTCCTCCTGATGCCTCAAGACGTTTAGTGCACATTGTGAAGATCCCATTGAAAGGTCTGGATCTCAATACACTCCTTCCTTCTGATGCCTCAAGTGGTTTAGTGCACATTGTTAAGATCCCATTGAAAGGAGAGGATTGAAATACATTCCTTTCTCCTGATGCCTCAATAGGTTTAGTGCACATTGTTAAGATCCCATTGAAAGGACAGGATTTAAATACACTCCTTCCTCCTGATGCCTCAAGAGGTTTAGTGCACATTGTTAAGATCCCACAGAGTGGAGAGGATTTAAATACAATCCTTCTTCCTGATGCCGCAAGAGGTTTTGTGCACGATTTTAAGATCCCATGGAAAGGAGTGGATATAAATACACTCCTTCCTCCTAATGCCTCAAGAGGTTTTGTGCACATTGTTAAGATCCCATTGAAATAACTGGATTTAAATACACTCCTTCCTTCTTATGCCACAAGAGATTTAGTGCACATTGTTAAGATCCCATTGAAAGGAGTGGATTTAAATACACTCCTTCCTCCTGATGCCTCAATAGATTTAGTGCACATTGTTAAGATCCCATTGAAAGGACTGGATTTAAATTCACTCCTTCCTCCTGATGCCTCAAGAGGTTTAATGCACATTGTTAAGGTCCCATTGAGTGGAGAGGATTTAAATACAATCCTTCTTCCTGATGCCACAAGAGGTTTTGTGCACAATGTTAAGTTCCCATTGAAAGGAGTGGATTTAAATACACTCCTTCCTTCTCATGCCTCAAGAGGTTTAGTGCACATTGTTAAGATCCCATTGAAATAACTGGATTTAAATACACTCCTTCCATCTTATGCCACAAGAGGTTTAGTCTACATTGTTAAGATCCCACTGAAAGGACTGGATATAAATACACTCCTTCCACCTGATGTCTCAAGAAGTTAAGTGCACATTGTTAAAATCCCATTGAAAGGAGTAGATTTAAATACACTCATTTCTTCTGATGCCTCAAGAGGTTTAGTGCTCATTGTTAAGATCCCATTGAAAGGAGTGGATTTAAATACACTCCTTTCTTCTTATGCTACAAGAGGTTTAGTGCACATTGTTAAGATCCCATTGAAAGGACTGGATTCAAATACACTCCTTCGTTCTGATGCCTGAAGAGGTTCAGTGCACATTGTTAACATCCCATTGAAAGGACTGGATTTAAATACACTCCTTCGTTCTGATGCCTCAAGAGGTTCAGTGCACATTGTTAAGATCCCATTGAAAGGACTGCATTTAAATACACTCCTTCGTTCTGATGCCTCAAGAGGTTCAGTGCACATTGTTATCATCCCATTGAAAGGTCTGGATCTAAATACACTCCTTCCTTCTGATGCCTCAAGTGGTTTAGTGCACATTGTTAAGATCCCATTGAAAGGACAGGATTTAAATACACTCCTTCCTTCTGATGCCTCGAGAGGTTTATGCTGACTGTTAAAATCCCATTGAGAGGAGTGCATTTAAATACACTCCTTCCTCCTGATGCCTGAAGAGGTTTAGTGCACATTGTTAAGATCTCATTGAAATAACTGGATTTAAATACACTCCTTCCTTCTTATGCCACAAGAGTTTTAGTGCACATTGTTAAGATCCCATTGAAAGGAGTGGATTTAAATACACTTCTTCCTCCTGATGTCTCAAGAAGTTAAGTGCACATTGTTTAAATCCCATTGAAAGGAGTGGATTTAAATACACTCTTTTCTTCTGATGCCTCAAGACCTTTCGTGCACATTGTTAAGATTCCATTGAAAGGACTGAATTTAAATACACTCCTTCCTTCTGATGCCTCAAGAGGTTTAGTGCACATTGTTAAGATCCCATTGAAAGGAGTGGATTTAAATATACTGCTTCTTCCTGATGCCTCAAGATGTTTAGGGCATATTGTTAAGATCCCATTGAAAGGACTTAATTTAAATACATTCCTTCCTCCTGATGCCTCAAGAGGTTTAGTGCACATTGTTAAGATCCCATTGAGAGGAGTGGATTTAAATACACTCCTTCCTTCTGATGCCTCTAGAGGTTTAGTGCACATTGTTAAGATCCCATTGAAAGGACTGGATTTAAATACTCTCCTTCCTTCTTATGCCTCAAGAGGTTTAGTGCACATTGTTAAAATCCCATTGAAAGGAGTAGATTTAAATACACTCATTTCTTCTGATGCCTCAAGAGGTTTAGTGCTCATTGTTAAGATCCCATTGAAAGGAGTGGATTTAAATACACTCCTTCCTTCTTATGCCACAAGAGGTTTAGTGCACATTGTGAAGATCCCATTGAAAGGACTGGATTCAAATACACTCCTTCGTTCTGATGCCTCAAGATGTTTCAGTGCACATTGTTAACATCTCATTGAAAGGACTGGATTTAAATACACTTCTTCGTTCTGATGCCTCAAGAGGTTCAGTGCACATTGTTAACATCCCATTGAAAGGTCTGGATCTAAATACACTCCTTCCTTCTGATGCCTCAAGTGGTTTAGTGCACATTGTTAAGATCCCATTGAAAGGACAGGATTTAAATACATTCCTTCCTTCTGATGCCTCGAGAGGTTTATGCTGACTGTTAAAATCCCATTGAGAGGAGTGCATATAAATACACTCCTTCCTCCTGATGCCTGAAGAGGTTTAGTGCACATTGTTAAGATCTCATTGAAATAACTGGATTTAAATACACTCCTTCCTTCTTATGCCACAAGAGTTTTAGTGCACATTGTTAAGATCCCATTGAAAGGAGTGGATTTAAATACACTTCTTCCTCCTGATGCCTCAAGAGGTTTAGTGCACATTGTTAAGATCCCACTGAAAGGACTGGATATAAATACACTCCTTCCACCTGATGTCTCAAGAAGTTAAGTGCACATTGTTAAAATCCCATTGAAAGGAGTGGATTTAAATACACTCTTTTCTTCTGATGCCTCAAGACCTTTCGTGCACATTGTTAAGATTCCATTGAAAGGACTGAATTTAAATACACTCCTTCCTTCTGATGCCTCAAGAGGTTTAGTGCACGTTGTTAAGATCCCATTGAAAGGAGTGGATTTAAATATACTGCTTCTTCCTGATGCCTCAAGATGTTTAGGGCATATTGTTAAGATCCCATTGAAAGGACTTAATTTAAATACATTCCTTCGTCCTGATGCCTCAAGAGGTTTAGTGCATATTGTTAAGATGCTATTGAAAGGAGTGGATTTCAATACACTCCTTCCACCTGATGCCTCAAGAGGTTTAGTGCACATTGTTAAGATCCCATTGAGAGAAGTGGATTTAAATACACTCCTTCCTTCTGATGCCTCTAGAGGTTTAGTGCACATTGATAAGATCTCATTGAATGGACTGGATTTAAATATACTCCTTCCTCCTGAAGCCTCAAGCGGTTTACTGCACATTGTTAAGATCCCATTGAAAGGACTGGATTTAAATACTCTCCTTCCTTCTGATGCCTCAAGAGGTTTACTGCACATTGTTAAGATCTCATTGAAAGGACTGGATTTAAATACACTCCTTCCTCCTGAAGCCTCAAGAGGTTTAGTGCACATTGTTAATATCCCATTGAAAGGACTGAATTTAAATACACTCCTTCCTTCTGATGCCTCAAGAGGTTTAGTGCACATTGTTAAAATCCCATTGAAAGGAGTAGATTTAAATACACTCATTTCTTCTGATGCCTCAAGAGGTTTAGTGCTCATTGTTAAGATCCCATTGAAAGGAGTGGATTTAAATACACTCCTTCCTTCTTATGCCACAAGAGGTTTAGTGCACATTGTGAAGATCCCATTGAAAGGACTGGATTCAAATACACTCCTTCGTTCTGATGCCTCAAGATGTTTCAGTGCACATTGTTAAGATCCCATTGAAAGGACTGGATTTAAATACACTCCTTCGTGGTGATGCCTCAAGAAGTTTAGTGCACATTGTGAAGATCCCATTGAAAGGTCTGGATCTAAATACACTCCTTCCTTCTGATGCCTCAAGTGGTTTAGTGCACATTGTTAAGATCCCATTGAAAGGAGAGGATTGAAATACACTCCTTTCTCCTGATGCCTCAATAGGTTTAGTGCACTTGTTAAGATCCCATTGAAAGGACAGGATTTAAATACACTCCTTCCTTCTGATGCCTCAAGAGGTTTATGCTGATTGTTAAAATCCCATTGAGAGGAGTGCATTTAAATACACTCCTTCCTCCTAATGCCTCAAGAGGTTTAGTGCACATTGTTAAGATCCCACAGAGTGGAGAGGATTTAAATACAATCCTTCTTCCTGATGCCTCAAGAGGTTTTGTGCACGATTTTAAGATCCCATGGAAAGGAGTGGATATAAATACACTCCTTCCTTCTTATGCCACAAGAGATTTAGTGTACATTGTTAAGATCCCATTGAAAGGAGTGGATTTAAATCCACTCCTTCCTCCTGATGCCTCAATAGATTTAGTGCACATTGTTAAGATCCCATTGAAAGGACTGGATTTAAATACACTCCTTCCTTCTCATGCCTCAAGAGGTTTAGTGCACATTGTTAAGATCCCATTGAAATAACTGGATTTAAATACACTACTTCCTTCTTATGCCACAAGAGGTTTAGTGCACATTGTGAAGATCCCATTGAAAGGACTGGATTTAAATACACTCCATTCTGATGCCTCAAGAGGTTTAGTGCACATTGTGAAGATCCCATTGAAAGGACTGGATTTAAATACACTCCATTCTGATGCCTCAAGAGGTTTAGTGCACATTGTTAAGATCCCACTGAAAGGACTGGATATAAATACACTCCTTCCACCTGATGTCTCAAGAAGTTAAGTGCACATTGTTAAAATCCCATTGAAAGGAGTGGATTTAAATACACTCCTTTCTTCTGATGCCTCAAGACATTTCGTGAACATTGTTAAGATTCCATTGAAAGGAGTGGATTTAAATATACTCCTTCTTCCTGATGCCTCAAGATGTTTAGGGCATATTGTTAAGATCCCATTGAAAGGACTGAATTTAAATACACTCCTTCGTCCTGATGCCTCAAGAGGTTTAGTGCACATTCTTAAGATGCTATTGAAAGGAGTGGATTTCAATACACTCCTTCCACCTGATGCCGCAAGAGGTTTAGGCCACATTGTTACGATCCCATTGAAAGGTCTGGATCTCAATACACTCCTTCCTTCTGATGCCTCAAGTGGTTTAGTGCACATTGTTAAGATCCCATTGAAAGGAGAGGATTGAAATACACTCCTTTCTCCTGATGCCTCAATAGGTTTAGTGCACATTGTTAAGATCCCATTGAAAGGACAGGATTTAAATACACTCCTTCCTTCTGATGCCTCAAGAGGTTTATGCTGATTGTTAAAATCCCATTGAGAGAAGTGCATTTAAATACACTCCTTCCTCCTGATGCCTCAAGAGGTTTAGTGCACATTGTTAAGATCCCACAGAGTGGAGAGGATTTAAATACAATCCTTCTTCCTGATGCCGCAAGATGTTTTGTGCACGATTTTAAGATCCCATGGAAAGGAGTGGATATAAATACACACCTTTCTCCTAATGCCTCAAGAGGTTTAGTGCACATTGTTAAGATCCCATTGAAATGACTGGATTTAAATACACTCCTTCCTTCTTATGCCACAAGAGGTTTAGTGCACATTGATAAGATCTCATTGAAAGGAGTGGATTTAAATACACTCCTTCCACCTGATGTCTCAAGAGGTTTAGTGCACATTGTTAAAATCCCATTGAAAGGTGTGGATTTAAATACACTCTTTTCTTCTGATGCCTCAAGACATTTCGTGCACATTGTTAAGATTCCATTGAAAGGAGTGGATTTAAATATACTCCTTCTTCCTTATGCCTCAAGATGTTTAGGGCACATTGTTAAGATCCCATTGAAAGGACTGAATTTAAATACACTCCTTCCTTTGGTGCACATTGTTAAGATCCCATTGAAATAACTGGATTTAAATACACTCCTTCCTTCTTATGCCACAAGAGATTTAGTGCACATTGTTAAGATCCCATTGAAAGGAGTGGATTTAAATACTCTCCTTCCTTCTTATGCCTGAAGAGGTTTAGTGCACATTGTTAAGATCTCATTGAAATAACTGGATTTAAATACACTCCTTCCTTCTTATGCCACAAGAGTTTTAGTGCACATTGTTAAGATCCCATTGAAAGGAGTGGATTTAAATACACTTCTTCCTCCTGATGTCTCAAGAAGTTAAGTGCACATTGTTAAAATCCCATTGAAAGGAGTGGATTTAAATACACTCTTTTCTTCTGATGCCTCAAGAGGTTTAGTGCACATTGTTAATATCCCATTGAAAGGAGTGGATTTAAATACACTCCTTCCTTCTTATGCCACAAGAGGTTTAGTGCACATTGTGAAGATCCCATTGAAAGGAGTGGATTTAAATATACTGCTTCTTCCTGATGCCTCAAGATGTTTAGGGCATATTGTTAAGATCCCATTGAAAGGACTTAATTTAAATACATTCCTTCGTCCTGATGCCTCAAGAGGTTTAGTGCACATTGTTAAGATCCCATTGAGAGGAGTGGATTTAAATACACTCCTTCCTTCTGATGCCTCTAGAGGTTTAGTGCACATTGTTAAGATCCCATTGAAAGGACTGGATTTAAATACTCTCCTTCCTTCTTATGCCTCAAGAGGTTTAGTGCACATTGTTAATATCCCATTGAAAGGACTGAATTTAAATACACTCCTTCCTTCTGATGCCTCAAGAGGTTTAGTGCACATTGTTAAAATCCCATTGAAAGGAGTAGATTTAAATACACTCATTTCTTCTGATGCCTCAAGAGGTTTAGTGCACATTGTGAAGATCCCATTGAAAGGACTGGATTCAAATACACTCCTTCGTTCTGATGCCTCAAGAGGTTTAGTGCACATTGTTAATATCCCATTGAAAGGACTGAATTTAAATACACTCCTTCCTTCTGATGCCTCAAGAGGTTTAGTGCACATTGTTAATATCCCATTGAAAGGACTGAATTTAAATACACTCCTTCCTTCTGATGCCTCAAGAGGTTTAGTGCACATTGTTAATATCCCATTGAAAGGAGTGGATTTAAATACACTCCTTCCTTCTTATGCCACAAGAGGTTTAGTGCACATTGTGAAGATCCCATTGAAAGGACTGGATTCAAATACACTCCTTCGTTCTGATGCCTCAAGATGTTTCAGTGCACATTGTTAACATCTCATTGAAAGGACTGGATTTAAATACACTTCTTCGTTCTGATGCCTCAAGAGGTTCAGTGCACATTGTTAACATCCCATTGAAAGGACTGGATTTAAATACACTCCTTCGTTCTGATGCCTCAAGAGGTTCAGTGCACATTGTTAACATCCCATTGTAAGGTCTGGATCTAAATACACTCCTTCCTTCTGATGCCTCAAGTGGTTTAGTGCACATTGTTAAGATCCCATTGAAAGGACAGGATTTAAATACACTCCTTCCTTCTGATGCCTCGAGAGGTTTATGCTGACTGTTAAAATCCCATTGAGAGGAGTGCATATAAATACACTCCTTCCTCCTGATGCCTGAAGAGGTTTAGTGCACATTGTTAAGATCTCATTGAAATAACTGGATTTAAATACACTCCTTCCTTCTTATGCCACAAGAGTTTTAGTGCACATTGTTAAGATCCCATTGAAAGGAGTGGATTTAAATACACTTCTTCCTCCTGATGCCTCAAGAGGTTTAGTGCACATTGTTAAGATCCCACTGAAAGGACTGGATATAAATACACTCCTTCCACCTGATGTCTCAAGAAGTTAAGTGCACATTGTTAAAATCCCATTGAAAGGAGTGGATTTAAATACACTCTTTTCTTCTGATGCCTCAAGACCTTTCGTGCACATTGTTAAGATTCCATTGAAAGGACTGAATTTAAATAGACTCCTTCCTTCTGATGCCTCAAGAGGTTTAGTGCAAGTTGTTAAGATCCCATTGAAAGGAGTGGATTTAAATATACTGCTTCTTCCTGATGCCTCAAGATGTTTAGGGCATATTGTTAAGATCCCATTGAAAGGACTTAATTTAAATACATTCCTTCGTCCTGATGCCTCAAGAGGTTTAGTGCACATTGTTAAGATGCTATTGAAAGGAGTGGATTTCAATACACTCCTTCCACCTGATGCCTCAAGAGGTTTAGTGCACATTGTTAAGATCCCATTGAGAGAAGTGGATTTAAATACACTCCTTCCTTCTGATGCCTCTAGAGGTTTAGTGCACATTGTTAAGATCCCATTGAAAGGACTGGATTTAAATACTCTCCTTCCTTCTGATGCCTCAAGAGGTTTACTGCACATTGTTAAGATCTCATTGAAAGGACTGGATTTAAATACACTCCTTCCTCCTGAAGCCTCAAGAGGTTTAGTGCACATTGTTAATATCCCATTGAAAGGACTGAATTTAAATACACTCCTTCCTTCTGATGCCTCAAGAGGTTTAGTGCACATTGTTAAAATCCCATTGAAAGGAGTAGATTTAAATACACTCATTTCTTCTGATGCCTCAAGAGGTTTAGTGCTCATTGTTAAGATCCCATTGAAAGGAGTGGATTTAAATACACTCCTTCCTTCTTATGCCACAAGAGGTTTAGTGCACATTGTGAAGATCCCATTGAAAGGTCTGGATCTAAATACACTCCTTCCTTCTGATGCCTCAAGTGGTTTAGTGCACATTGTTAAGATCCCATTGAAAGGAGAGGATTGAAATACACTCCTTTCTCCTGATGCCTCAATAGGTTTAGTGCACTTGTTAAGATCCCATTGAAAGGACAGGATTTAAATACACTCCTTCCTTCTGATGCCTCAAGAGGTTTATGCTGATTGTTAAAATCCCATTGAGAGGAGTGCATTTAAATACACTCCTTCCTCCTAATGCCTCAAGAGGTTTAGTGCACATTGTTAAGATCCCACAGAGTGGAGAGGATTTAAATACAATCCTTCTTCCTGATGCCGCAAGAGGTTTTGTGCAAGATTTTAAGATCCCATGGAAAGGAGTGGATATAAATACACTCCTTCCTTCTTATGCCACAAGAGATTTAGTGTACATTGTTAAGATCCCATTGAAAGGAGTGGATTTAAATCCACTCCTTCCTCCTGATGCCTCAATAGATTTAGTGCACATTGTTAAGATCCCATTGAAAGGACTGGATTTAAATACACTCCTTCCTTCTCATGCCTCAAGAGGTTTAGTGCACATTGTTAAGATCCCATTGAAATAACTGGATTTAAATACACTACTTCCTTCTTATGCCACAAGAGGTTTAGTGCACATTGTGAAGATCCCATTGAAAGGACTGGATTTAAATACACTCCATTCTGATGCCTCAAGAGGTTTAGTGCACATTGTGAAGATCCCATTGAAAGGACTGGATTTAAATACACTCCATTCTGATGCCTCAAAAGGTTTAGTGCACATTGTTAAGATCCCACTGAAAGGACTGGATATAAATACACTCCTTCCACCTGATGTCTCAAGAAGTTAAGTGCACATTGTTAAAATCCCATTGAAAGGAGTGGATTTAAATATACTCCTTTCTTCTGATGCCTCGAGACATTTCGTGAACATTGTTAAGATTCCATTGAAAGGAGTGGATTTAAATATACTCCTTCTTCCTGATGCCTCAAGATGTTTAGGGCATATTGTTAAGATCCCATTGAAAGGACTGAATTTAAATACACTCCTTCGTCCTGATGCCTCAAGAGGTTTAGTGCACATTCTTAAGATGCTATTGAAAGGAGTGGATTTCAATACACTCCTTCCACCTGATGCCGCAAGAGGTTTAGGCCACATTGTTACGATCCCATTGAAAGGTCTGGATCTCAATACACTCCTTCCTTCTGATGCCTCAAGTGGTTTAGTGCACATTGTTAAGATCCCATTGAAAGGAGAGGATTGAAATACACTCCTTTCTCCTGATGCCTCAATAGGTTTAGTGCACATTGTTAAGATCCCATTGAAAGGACAGGATTTAAATACACTCCTTCCTCCTGATGCCTCAAGAGGTTTAGTGCACATTGTTAAGATCCCACAGAGTGGAGAGGATTTAAATACAATCCTTCTTCCTGATGCCGCAAGATGTTTTGTGCACGATTTTAAGATCCCATGGAAAGGAGTGGATATAAATACACACCTTTCTCCTAATGCCTCAAGAGGTTTAGTGCACATTGTTAAGATCCCATTGAAATGACTGGATTTAAATACACTCCTTCCTTCTTATGCCACAAGAGGTTTAGTGCACATTGATAAGATCTCATTGAAAGGAGTGGATTTAAATACACTCCTTCCACCTGATGTCTCAAGAAGTTAAGTGCACATTGTTAAAATCCCATTGAAAGGTGTGGATTTAAATACACTCTTTTCTTCTGATGCCTCAAGACATTTCGTGCACATTGTTAAGATTCCATTGAAAGGAGTGGATTTAAATATACTCCTTCTTCCTTATGCCTCAAGATGTTTAGGGCACATTGTTAAGATCCCATTGAAAGGACTGAATTTAAATACACTCCTTCCTTTGGTGCACATTGTTAAGATCCCATTGAAATAACTGGATTTAAATACACTCCTTCCTTCTTATGCCACAAGAGATTTAGTGCACATTGTTAAGATCCCATTGAACGGAGTGGATTTAAATACACTCCTTCCTCCTGATGCCTCAATAGATTTAGTGCACATTGTTAAGATCCCATTGAAAGGAGTGGATTTAAATACACTGCTTCCTCCTTGTGTCTCAAGAGGTTTAGTGCACATTGTTAAGATCCCATTGAAAGGAGTGGATTTAAATATACTGCTTCTTCCTGATGCCTCAAGATGTTTAGGGCATATTGTTAAGATCCCATTGAAAGGACTTAATTTAAATACATTCCTTCGTCCTGATGCCTCAAGAGGTTTAGTGCACATTGTTAAGATCCCATTGAGAGGAGTGGATTTAAATACACTCCTTCCTTCTGATGCCTCTAGAGGTTTAGTGCACATTGTTATGATCCCATTGAAAGGACTGGATTTAAATACTCTCCTTCCTTCTTATGCCTCAAGAGGTTTAGTGCACATTGTTAATATCCCATTGAAAGGACTGAATTTAAATACACTCCTTCCTTCTGATGCCTCAAGAGGTTTAGTGCACATTGTTAAAATCCCATTGAAAGGAGTAGATTTAAATACACTCCTTCCTCCTGATGCCTGAAGAGGTTTAGTGCACATTGTTAAGATCTCATTGAAATAACTGGATTTAAATACACTCCTTCCTTCTTATGCCACAAGAGTTTTAGTGCACATTGTTAAGATCCCATTGAAAGGAGTGGATTTAAATACACTTCTTCCTCCTGATGTCTCAAGAAGTTAAGTGCACATTGTTAAAATCCCATTGAAAGGAGTGGATTTTAATACACTCTTTTCTTCTGATGCCTCAAGACCTTTCGTGCACATTGTTAAGATTCCATTGAAAGGAGTGGATTTAAATATACTGCTTCTTCCTGATGCATCAAGATGTTTAGGGCATATTGTTAAGATCCCATTGAAAGGACTTAATTTAAATACATTCCTTCGTCCTGATGCCTCAAGAGGTTTAGTGCACATTGTTAAGATCCCATTGAGAGGAGTGGATTTAAATACACTCCTTCCTTCTGATGCCTCTAGAGGTTTAGTGCACATTGTTAAGATCCCATTGAAAGGACTGGATTTAAATACTCTCCTTCCTTCTTATGCCTCAAGAGGTTTAGTGCACATTGTTAATATCCCATTGAAAGGACTGAATTTAAATACACTCCTTCCTTCTGATGCCTCAAGAGGTTTAGTGCACATTGTTAAAATCCCATTGAAAGGAGTAGATTTAAATACACTCATTTCTTCTGATGCCTCAAGAGGTTTAGTGCTCATTGGTAATATCCCATTGAAAGGAGTGGATTTAAATACACTCCTTCCTTCTTATGCCACAAGAGGTTTAGTGCACATTGTGAAGATCCCATTGAAAGGACTGGATTCAAATACACTCCTTCGTTCTGATGCCTCAAGATGTTTCAGTGCACATTGTTAACATCTCATTGAAAGGACTGGATTTAAATACACTTCTTCGTTCTGATGCCTCAAGAGGTTTAGTGCACATTGTTAAGATCCCATTGAGAGGAGTGGATTTAAATACACTCCTTCCTTCTGATGCCTCTAGAGGTTTAGTGCACATTGTTAAGATCCCATTGAAAGGACTGGATTTAAATACACTCCTTCCTTCTCATGCCTCAAGAGGTTTAGTGCACATTGTTAAGATCCCATTGAAATAACTGGATTTAAATACACTACTTCCTTCTTATGCCACAAGAGGTTTAGTGCACATTGTGAAGATCCCATTGAAAGGACTGGATTTAAATACACTCCATTCTGATGCCTCAAGAGGTTTAGTGCACATTGTGAAGATCCCATTGAAAGGACTGGATTTAAATACACTCCATTCTGATGCCTCAAGAGGTTTAGTGCACATTGTTAAGATCCCACTGAAAGGACTGGATATAAATACACTCCTTCCACCTGATGTCTCAAGAAGTTAAGTGCACATTGTTAAAATCCCATTGAAAGGAGTGGATTTAAATACACTCCTTTCTTCTGATGCCTCAAGACATTTCGTGAACATTGTTAAGATTCCATTGAAAGGAGTGGATTTAAATATACTCCTTCTTCCTGATGCCTCAAGATGTTTAGGGCATATTGTTAAGATCCCATTGAAAGGACTGAATTTAAATACACTCCTTCGTCCTGATGCCTCAAGAGGTTTAGTGCACATTCTTAAGATGCTATTGAAAGGAGTGGATTTCAATACACTCCTTCCACCTGATGCCTCAAGAGGTTTAGGCCACATTGTTACGATCCCATTGAGAGGAGTGGATTTAAATACACTCCTTCCTTCTGATGCCTCTAGAGGTTTAGTGCACATTGATAAGATCTCATTGAAAGGACTGGATTTAAATACACTCCTTCCTCCTGAAGCCTCAAGCGGTTTACTGCACATTGTTAAGATCCCATTGAAAGGACTGGATTTAAATACTCTCCTTCCTTCTTATGCCTCAAGAGGTTTAGTGCACATTGTTAAGATCCCATTGAAAAGACTGGATTTAAATACACTCCTTCCTTCTGATGCCTCAAGAGGTTTAGTGCACATTGTTAAAATCCCATTGAAAGGAGTAGATTTAAATACACTCATTTCTTCTGATGCCTCAAGAGGTTTAGTGCTCATTGTTAAGATCCCATTGAAAGGAGTGGATTTAAATACACTCCTTCCTTCTTATGCCACAAGAGGTTTAGTGCACATTGTGAAGATCCCATTGAAAGGACTGGATTCAAATACACTCCTTCGTTCTGATGCCTCAAGAGGTTCAGTGCACATTGTTAAGATCCCATTGAAAGGACTGGATTTGAATACACTCCTTCCTTCTGATGCCTCAAGAGGTGTAGTGCACATTGATAAGATCTCATTGAAAGGACTGGATTTAAATACACTCCTTCCTCCTGATGCCTCAAGAGGTTTATGCCGATTGTTAAAATCCCATTGAGAGGAGTGGATTTAAATACACTCCTTTATTCTGATGCCTCAAGAGGTTTAGTGCACATTGTTAAGATCCCATTGAGAGGAGTGGATTTAAATCCACTCCTTCCTCCTGATGCCTCAAGAGGTTTAATGCACATTGTTAAGGTCCCATTGAGTGGAGAGGATTTAAATACACTCCTTTATTCTGATGCCTCAAGAGGTTTAGTGCACATTGTTAAGATCCCATTGAGAGGAGTGGATTTAAATCCACTCCTTCCTCCTGATGCCTCAAGAGGTTTAATGCACATTGTTAAGGTCCCATTGAGTGGAGAGGATTTAAATACAATCCTCCTTCCTGATGCCGCAAGAGGTTTTGTGCACAATGTTAAGACCCCATTGAAAAGAGTGGATTTAAATACACTCCTTCCTTCTCATGCCTCAAGAGGTTTAGTGCACATTGTTAAGATCCCATTGAAATAACTGGATTTAAATACACTCCTTCCTTCTTATGCCACAAGAGGTTTAGTGCACATTGTTAAGATCCCATTGAAAGGAGTGGATTTAAATACACTCCTTCCTCCTGATGCCTCAAGAGGTTTAGTGCACATTGTTAAGATCCCATTGAAATGACTGGATTTAAATACACTCCTTCCTTCTCATGCCTCAAGAGATTTGGTGCACATTGTTAAGATCCCATTGAAATAACTGGATTTAAATACACTCCTTCCTTCTTATGCCACAAGAGATTTAGTGCACATTGTTAAGATCCCATTGAAAGGAGTGGATTGAAATACACTCCTTCCTCCTGATGCCTCAATAGATTTAGTGCACATTGTTAAGATCCCATTGAAAGGAGTGGATTTAAATACACTGCTTCCTCCTTGTGTCTCAAGAGGTTTAGTGCACATTGTTAAGATCCCATTGAAAGGAGTGGATTCAAATACACTCCTTCGTTCTGATGCCTCAAGAGGTTCAGTGCACATTGTTAAGATCCCATTGAAAGGACTGGATTTAAATAAACTCCTTCGTTGTGATGCCTCAAGAGGTTTAGTGCACATTGTTAAGATCCCATTGAAAGGACTGAATTTAAATACCCTCCTTCCTTCTGATGCCTCAAGAGGTGTAGTGCACATTGATAAGATCACATTGAAAGGATTGGATTTAAATACACTCCTTCCTCCTGATACCTCAAGACGTTTAGTGCACAGTTTAGTGCACATTGTGAAGATCCCATTGAAAGGTCTGGATCTAAATACACTCCTTCCTTCTGATGCCTCAAGTGGTTTAGTGCACATTGTTAAGATCCCATTGAAAGGAGAGGATTGAAATACACACCTTTCTCCTGATGCCTCTATAGGTTTAGTGCACATTGTTAAGATCCCATTGAAAGGACAGGATTTAAATACACTCCTTCCTTCTGATGCCTCAAGAGGTTTATGCTGATTGTTAAAATCCCATTGAGAGAAGTGCATTTAAATACACTCCTTCCTCCTGATGCCTCAAGAGGTTTAGTGCACATTGTAAAGATCCCACAGAGTGGAGAGGATTTAAATACAATCCTTCTTCCTGATGCCGCAAGAGGTTTTGTGCACGATTTTAAGATCCCATGGAAAGGAGTGGATATAAATACACTCCTTCCTCCTGATGCCTCAAGAGGTTTTGTGCACATTGTTACGATCCCATTGAAATGACTGGATTTAAATACACTCCTTCCTTCTTATGCCACAAGAGGTTTAGTGCACATTGATAAGATCTCATTGAAAGGAGTGGATTTAAATACACTCCTTCCACCAGATGTCTCAAGAAGTTAAGTGCACATTGTTAAAATCCCATTGAAAGGTGTGGATTTAAATACACTCTTTTCTTCTGATGCCTCAAGACATCTCGTGCACATTGTTAAGATTCCATTGAAAGGAGTGGATTTAAATATACTCCTTCTTCCTGATGCCTCAAGAGGTTTAGGGCACATTGTTAAGATCCCATTGAAAGGACTGAATTTAAATACACTCCTTCCTTCTTCCCATGCCTCAAGAGATTTGGTGCACATTGTTAAGATCCCATTGAAATAACTGGATTTAAATACACTCCTTCCTTCTTATGCCACAAGAGATTTAGTGCACATTGTTAAGATCCCATTGAAAGGAGTGGATTTAAATACACTCCTTCCTCCTGATGCCTCAATAGATTTAGTGCACATTGTTAAGATCCCATTGAAAGGAGTGGATTTAAATACACTGCTTCCTCCTTGTGTCTCAAGAGGTTTAGTGCACATTGTTAAGATCCCATTGAAAGGAGTGGATTCAAATACACTCCTTCGTTCTGATGCCTCAAGAGGTTCAGTGCACATTGTTAAGATCCCATTGAAAGGACTGGATTTAAATAAACTCCTTCGTTGTGATGCCTCAAGAGGTTTAGTGCACATTGTTAAGATCCCATTGAAAGGACTGAATTTAAATACCCTCCTTCCTTCTGATGCCTCAAGAGGTGTAGTGCACATTGATAAGATCTCATTGAAAGGATTGGATTTAAATACACTCCTTCCTCCTGATGCCTCAAGACGTTTAGTGCACATTGTGAAGATCCCATTGAAAGGTCTGGATCTAAATACACTCCTTCCTTCTGATGCCTCAAGTGGTTTAGTGCGCATTGTTAAGATCCCATTGAAAGGAGAGGATTGAAATACACTCCTTTCTCCTGATGCCTCTATAGGTTTAGTGCACATTGTTAAGATCCCATTGAAAGGACAGGATTTAAATCCACTCCTTCCTTCTGATGCCTCAAGAGGTTTATGCTGATTGTTAAGATCCCACAGAGTGGAGTGGATATAAATACACACCTTTCTCCTAATGCCTCAAGAGGTTTTGTGCACATTGTTAAGATCCCATTGAAATAACTGGATTTAAATACACTCCTTCCTTCTTATGCCACAAGAGATTTAGTGCACATTGTTAAGATCCCATTGAAAGGAGTGGATTTAAATACACTCCTTCCTCCTGATGCCTCAATAGATTTAGTGCACATTGTTAAGATCCCATTGAAAGGACTGGATTTAAATACACTCCTTCCTTCTGATGCCTCAAGAGGTTTATGCCGATTGTTAAAATCCCATTGAGAGGAGTGGATTTAAATACACTCCTTCATTCTGATGCCTCAAGAAGTTTAGTGCACATTGTTAAGATCCCATTGAGAGGAGTGGATTTAAATTCACTCCTTCCTCCTGATACCTCAAGAGGTTTAATGCACATTGTTAAGGTCCCATTGAGTGGAGAGGATTTAAATACAATCCTTCTTCCTGATGCCACAAGAGGTTTTGTGCACAATGTTAAGTTCCCATTGAAAGGAGTGGATTTAAATACACTCCTTCCTTCTCATGCCTCAAGAGGTTTAGTGCACATTGTTAAGATCCCATTGAAATAACTGGATTTAAATACACTCCTTCCATCTTATGCCACAAGAGGTTTAGTCTACATTGTTAAGATCCCACTGAAAGGACTGGATATAAATACACTCCTTCCACCTGATGCCTCAAGAGGTTTAGTGCACATTGTTAAGATCCCATTGAGAGGAGTGGATTTAAATACACTCCTTCCTTCTGATGCCTCAAGAGGTGTAGTGCACATTGATAAGATCTCATTGAATGGACTGGATTTAAATACACTCCTTCCTCCTGAAGCCTCAAGCGGTTTACTGCACATTGTTAAGATCCCATTGAAAGGACTGGATTTAAATACTCTCCTTCCTTCTTATGCCTCAAGAGGTTTAGTGCACATTGTTAATATCCCATTGAAAGGACTGAATTTAAATACACTCCTTCCTTCTGATGCCTCAAGAGGTTTAGTGCACATTGTTAAAATCCCATTGAAAGGAGTACATTTAAATACACTCATTTCTTCTGATGCCTCAAGAGGTTTAGTGCTCATTGTTAAGATCCCATTGAAAGGAGTGGATTTAAATACACTCCTTCCTTCTTATGCCACAAGAGGTTTAGTGCACATTGTGAAGATCCCATTGAAAGGACTGGATTCAAATACACTCCTTCGTTCTGATGCCTCAAGATGTTTCAGTGCACATTGTTAAGATCCCATTGAAAGGACTGGATTTAAATACACTCCTTCGTGGTGATGCCTCAAGAAGTTTAGTGCACATTGTGAAGAGCCCATTGAAAGGTCTGGATCTAAATACACTCCTTCCTTCTGATGCCTCAAGTGGTTTAGTGCACATTGTTAAGATCCCATTGAAAGGAGAGGATTGAAATACACTCCTTTCTCCTGATGCCTCAATAGATTTAGTGCACATTGTTAAGATCCCATTGAAAGGAGTGGATTTAAATACACTGCTTCCTCCTTGTGTCTCAAGAGGTTTAGTGCACATTGTTAAGATCCCATTGAAAGGAGTGGATTCAAATACACTCCTTCGTTCTGATGCCTCAAGAGGTTCAGTGCACATTGTTAAGATCCCATTGAAAGGACTGGATTTAAATAAACTCCTTCGTTGTGATGCCTCAAGAGGTTTAGTGCACATTGTTAAGATCCCATTGAAAGGACTGAATTTAAATACCCTCCTTCCTTCTGATGCCTCAAGAGGTGTAGTGCACATTGATAAGATCTCATTGAAAGGATTGGATTTAAATACACTCCTTCCTCCTGATGCCTCAAGACGTTTAGTGCACATTGTGAAGATCCCATTGAAAGGTCTGGATCTCAATACACTCCTTCCTTCTGATGCCTCAAGTGGTTTAGTGCACATTGTTAAGATCCCATTGAAAGGAGAGGATTGAAATACACTCCTTTCTCCTGATGCCTCAATAGGTTTAGTGCACATTGTTAAGATCCCATTGAAAGGACAGGATTTAAATACACTCCTTCCTCCTGATGCCTCAAGAGGTTTAGTGCACATTGTTAAGATCCCACAGAGTGGAGAGGATTTAAATACAATCCTTCTTCCTGATGCAACAAGAGGTTTTGTGCACGATTTTCAGATCCCATGGAAAAGAGTGGATATAAATACACACCTTTCTCCTAATGCCTCAAGAGGTTTTGTGCACATTGTTAAGATCCCATTGAAATAACTGGATTTAAATACACTCCTTCCTTCTTATGCCACAAGAGATTTAGTGCACATTGTTAAGATCCCATTGAAAGGAGTGGATTTAAATACACTCCTTCCTTCTGATGCCTCAATAGATTTAGTGCACATTGTTAAGATCCCATTGAAAGGACTGGATTTAAATACACTCCTTCCTTCTGATGCCTCAAGAGGTTTATGCCGATTGTTAAAATCCCATTGAGAGGAGTGGATTTAAATACACTCCTTCCTCCTGATGCCTCAAGAAGTTTAGTGCACATTGTTAAGATCCCATTGAGAGGAGTGGATTTAAATTCACTCCTTCCTCCTGATACCTCAAGAGGTTTAATGCACATTGTTAAGGTCCCATTGAGTGGAGAGGATTTAAATACAATCCTTCTTCCTGATGCCACAAGAGGTTTTGTGCACAATGTTAAGTTCCCATTGAAAGGAGTGGATTTAAATACACTCCTTCCTTCTCATGCCTCAAGACGTTTAGTGCACATTGTTAAGATCCCATTGAAATAACTGGATTTAAATACACTCCTTCCATCTTATGCCACAAGAGGTTTAGTGCACATTGTTAAGATCCCATTGAAAGGACTGGATTCAAATACACTCCTTCGTTCTGATGCCTCAAGAGGTTCAGTGCACATTGTTAAGATCCCATTGAAAGGACTGGATTTAAATACACTCCTTCGTTCTGATGCCTCAAGAGGTTCAGTGCACATTGTTAAGATCCCATTGAAAGGACTGGATTTAAATATACTCCTTCGTTGTGATGCCTCAAGAGGTTTAGTGCACATTGTGAAGATCCCATTGAAAGGACTGGATTTAAATACACTCCTTCGTTGTGATGCCTCAAGAGGTTTAGTGCACATTGTTAAGATCCCACTGAAAGGACTGGATATAAATACACTCCTTCCACCTGATGTCTCAAGAAGTTAAGTGCACATTGTTAAAATCCCATTGAAAGGAGTAGATTTAAATACACTCATTTCTTCTGATGCCTCAAGAGGTTTAGTGCACATTGTTAAGATCCCATTGAGAGGAGTGCATTTAAATACACTCCTTCCTCCTGATGCCTGAAGAGGTTTAGTGCACATTGTTAAGATCTCATTGAAATAACTGGATTTAAATACACTCCTTCCTCCTGATGCCTCAAGAGGTTTAGTGCACATTGTTAAGATCTCATTGAAATAAATGGATTTAAATACACTCCTTCCACCTGATGTCTCAAAAAGTTAAGTGCACATTGTTAAGATTCCATTGAAAGAACTGAATTTAAATACACTCCTTTCTTCTGATGCCTCAAGAGGTTTAGTGCACATTGTTAAGATCCCATTGAAAGGAGTGGATTTAAATATACTGCTTCTTCCTGATGCCTCAAGATGTTTAGGGCATATTGTTAAGATCCCATTGAAAGGACTTAATTTAAATACATTCCTTCGTCCTTATGCCTCAAGAGGCTTAGTGCACATTGTTAAGATGCTATTGAATGGAGTGGATTTCAATACACTCCTTCCACCTGATGCCTCTAGAGGTTTAGTGCACATTGTTAAGATCCCATTGAGAGGAGTGGATTTAAATACACTCCTTCCTTCTGATGCCTCTAGAGGTTTAGTGCACATTGATAAGATCTCATTGAATGGACTGGATTTAAATACACTCCTTCCTCCTGAAGCCTCAAGCGGTTTACTGCACATTGTTAAGATCCCATTGAAAGGACTGGATTTAAATACTCTCCTTCCTTCTTATGCCTCAAGAGGTTTAGTGCACATTGTTAATATCCCATTGAAAGGACTGAATTTAAATACACTCCTTCCTTCTGATGCCTCAAGAGGTTTAGTGCACATTGTTAAAATCCCATTGAAAGGAGTAGATTTAAATACACTCATTTCTTCTGATGCCTCAAGAGGTTTAGTGCTCATTGTTAAGATCCCATTGAAAGGAGTGGATTTAAATACACTCCTTCCTTCTTATGCCACAAGAGGTTTAGTGCACATTGTGAAGATCCCATTGAAAGGACTGGATTTAAATACACTCCTTCGTTCTGATGCCTCAAGATGTTTCAGTGCACATTGTTAAGATCCCATTGAAAAGACTGGATTTAAATACACTCCTTCGTGGTGATGCCTCAAGAAGTTTAGTGCACATTGTGAAGATCCCATTGAAAGGTCTGGATCTAAATACACTCCTTCCTTCTGATGCCTCAAGTGGTTTAGTGCACATTGTTAAGATCCCATTGAAAGGAGAGGATTGAAATACAATCCTTTCTCCTGATGCCTCAATAGGTTTAGTGCACATTGTTAAGATCCCATTGAAAGGACAGGATTTAAATACACTCCTTCCTTCTGATGCCTCAAGAGGTTTATGCTGATTGTTAAAATCCCATTGAGAGGAGTGCATTTAAATACACTCCTTCCTCCTGATGCCTCAAGAGGTTTAGTGCACATTGTTAAGATCCCACAGAGTGGAGAGGATTTAAATACAATCCTTCTTCCTGATGCCGCAAGAGGTTTTGTGCACGATTTTAAGATCCCATGGAAAGGAGTGGATATAAATACACTCCTTCCTTCTTATGCCACAAGAGATTTAGTGCACATTGTTAAGATCCCATTGAAAGGAGTGGATTTAAATACACTCCTTCCTCCTGATGCCTCAATAGATTTAGTGCACATTGTTAAGATCCCATTGAAAGGACTGGATTTAAATACACTCCTTCCTTCTCATGCCTCAAGAGGTTTAGTGCACGTTGTTAAGATCCCATTGAAATAACTGGATTTAAATACACTACTTCCTTCTTATGCCACAAGAGGTTTAGTCTACATTGTTAAGATCCCAGTGAAAAGACTGGATATAAATACACTCCTTCCACCTGATGTCTCAAGAAGTTAAGTGCACATTGTTAAAATCCCATTGAAAGGAGTGGATTTAAATACACTCCTTTCTTCTGATGCCTCAAGACATTTCGTGAACATTGTTAAGATTCCATTGAAAGGAGTGGATTTAAATATACTCCTTCTTCCTGATGCCTCAAGATGTTTAGGGCATATTGTTAAGATCCCATTGAAAGGACTGAATTTAAATACACTCCTTCGTCCTGATGCCTCAAGAAGTTTAGTGCACATTGTGAAGATCCCATTGAAAGGTCTGGATCTAAATACACTCCTTCCTTCTGATGCCTCAAGTGGTTTAGTGCACATTGTTAAGATCCCATTGAAAGGAGAGGATTGAAATACAATCCTTTCTCCTGATGCCTCAATAGGTTTAGTGCACATTGTTAAGATCCCATTGAAAGGACAGGATTTAAATACACTCCTTCCTTCTGATGCCTCAAGAGGTTTATGCTGATTGTTAAAATCCCATTGAGAGGAGTGCATTTAAATACACTCCTTCCTCCTGATGCCTCAAGAGGTTTAGTGCACATTGTTAAGATCCCACAGAGTGGAGAGGATTTAAATACAATCCTTCTTCCTGATGCCGCAAGAGGTTTTGTGCACGATTTTAAGATCCCATGGAAAGGAGTGGATATAAATACACTCCTTCCTTCTTATGCCACAAGAGATTTAGTGCACATTGTTAAGATCCCATTGAAAGGAGTGGATTTAAATACACTCCTTCCTCCTGATGCCTCAATAGATTTAGTGCACATTGTTAAGATCCCATTGAAAGGACTGGATTTAAATACACTCCTTCCTTCTCATGCCTCAAGAGGTTTAGTGCACGTTGTTAAGATCCCATTGAAATAACTGGATTTAAATACACTACTTCCTTCTTATGCCACAAGAGGTTTAGTCTACATTGTTAAGATCCCAGTGAAAAGACTGGATATAAATACACTCCTTCCACCTGATGTCTCAAGAAGTTAAGTGCACATTGTTAAAATCCCATTGAAAGGAGTGGATTTAAATACACTCCTTTCTTCTGATGCCTCAAGACATTTCGTGAACATTGTTAAGATTCCATTGAAAGGAGTGGATTTAAATATACTCCTTCTTCCTGATGCCTCAAGATGTTTAGGGCATATTGTTAAGATCCCATTGAAAGGACTGAATTTAAATACACTCCTTCGTCCTGATGCCTCAAGAGGTTTAGTGCACATTCTTAAGATGCTATTGAAAGGAGTGGATTTCAATACACTCCTTCCACCTGATGCCGCAAGAGGTTTAGGCCACACTGTTACGATCCCATTGAGAGGAGTGGATTTAAATACACTCCTTCCTTCTGATGCCTCTAGAGGTTTAGTGCACATTGATAAGATCTCATTGAAAGGACTGGATTTAAATACACTCCTTCCTCCTGAAGCCTCAAGCGGTTTACTTCACATTGTTAAGATCCCATTGAAAGGACTGGATTTAAATACTCTCCTTCCTTCTTATGCCTCAAGAGGTTTAGTGCACATTGTTAATATCCCATTGAAAGGACTGAATTTAAATACACTCCTTCCTTCTGATGCCTCAAGAGGTTTAGTGCACATTGTTAAAATCCCATTGAAAGGAGTAGATTTAAATACACTCATTTCTTCTGATGCCTCAAGAGGTTTAGTGCTCATTGTTAAGATCCCATTGAAAGGAGTGGATTTAAATACACTCCTTCCTTCTTATGCCACAAGAGGTTTAGTGCACATTGTGAAGATCCCATTGAAAGGACTGGATTCAAATACACTCCTTCGTTCTGATGCCTCAAGGGGTTCAGTGCACATTGTTAAGATCCCATTGAAAGGACTGGATTTAAATACACTCCTTCCTTCTGATGCCTCAAGACGTTTAGTTCACATTGTGAAGATCCCATTGAAAGGTCTGGATCTAAATACACTCCTTCCTTCTGATGCCTCAAGTGGTTTAGTGCACATTGTTAAGATCCTATTGAAAGGACTGGATTTAAATACACTCCTTCCTTCTGATGCCTCAAGAGGTTTATGCCGATTGTTAAAATCCCATTGAGAGGAGTGGATTTAAATACACTCCTTTATTCTGATGCCTCAAGAGGTTTAGTGCACATTGTTAAGATCCCATTGAGAGGAGTGGATTTAAATCCACTCCTTCCTCCTGATGCCTCAAGAGGTTTAATGCACATTGTTAAGGTCCCATTGAGTGGAGAGGATTTAAATACAATCCTTCTTCCTGATGCCGCAAGAGGTTTTGTGCACAATGTTAAGACCCCATTGAAAGGAGTGGATTTAAATACACTCCTTCCTTCTCATGCCTCAAGAGGTTTAGTGCACATTGTTAAGATCCCATTGAAATGTTGTTGTTGTTGTTCATTCGTTCAGTCGTCTCCGACTCTTCGTGACCTCATGGACCAGCCCACGCCAGAGCTCCCTGTCGGCCGTTACCACCCCCAGCTCCCTCAAGGTCAGTCCAGTCACTTCAAGGATGCCATCCATCCATCTTGCCCTTGGTCGGCCCCTCTTCCTTTTGCCTTCCACTTTCCCCAGCATAATTGTCTTCTCTAGGCTTTCCTGTCTCCTCATGATGTGACCAAAGTACTTCAACTTTGTCTCTAGTATTTTTCCCTCCAGTGAGCAGTCGGGCTTTATTTCCTGGAGGATGGACTGGTTGGATCTTCTCGCAGTCCAAGGCACTCTCAGAACTTTCCTCCAACACCACAGCTCAAAAGCATCGATCTTCCTTCGCTCAGCCTTCCCTAAGGTCCAGCTCTCACATCCGTAGGTTACTACAGGGAATACCATGGCTTTGACTAGGCGGATCTTTGTTGCCAGTCTGATATCTCTACTCTTCACTATTTTATCGAGATTGGACATTGCTCTCCTCCCAAGAAGTAAGCGTCTTCTGATTTCCTGGCCACAGTCTGCGTCTGCAGTAATCTTTGCACCTAGAAATACAAAATCTGTCACGGCCTCCACGGTTTCTCCCTCTATTTTCCAGTTGTCAATCATTCTTGTTGCCATAATCTTGGTTTTTTTGACGTTTAGCTGCAACCCGGCTTTTGCGCTTTCTTCTTTCACCTTGATTAGAAGGCTCCTCAGCTCCTCCTTGCTTTCGGCCATCAGAGTGGTGTCATCTGCATATCTGAGGTTGTTAATGTTTCTTCCAGCAATTTTCACCCCAGCTTTGCATTCATCCAGCCCCGCACATCGCATGATGTGTTCTGCATACAAGTTAAAAAGGTTGGGTGAGAGGATGCAGCCTTGCCGTACGCCTTTCCCAATCTTGAACCAGTCTGTTGTTCCGTGGTCAGTTCTGACTGTTGCGACTTGGTCCTTGTACAGATTCCTCAGGAGAGAGACAAGGTGGTTTGGGATGCCCATCCCACTAAGAGCTTGCCACAATTTATTATGATCCACACAGTCAAAGGCTTTAGAATAGTCAATGAAGCAGAAGTAGATGTTTTTCTGAAACTCCCTGCTTTTCTCCATTATCCAGCGGATATTGGCAATTTGGTCTCTCGTTCCTCTACCTTTCCTAAACCCAGCCTGAACGTCTGGCAACTCTCGCTCCATGTATTGCTGGAGTCTTCCTTGCAGGATCTTGAGCATTACCTTACTGGCATGAGAAATAAGGGCCACTGTACGGAAGTTGGAGCAGTCTTTCGCATTTCCCTTTTTTGGTATGGGGATATAAGTTGATTTTTTCCAGTCTGATGGCCATTCTTGTGTTTTCCATATTTGCTGGCAAATGGCATGCATCACCTTGACAGCATCATCTTTTAAGATTTTAAACAGTTCAGCTGGGATCCCGTCGTCTCCTGCTGCCTTGTTGTTAGCAATGCTTCTTAAGGCCCATTCAACCTCACTCCTCAGGATGTCTGGTTCTAATTCATTCACCACACCGTCAAAGCTATCTTCGATATTGTTATCCTTCCTATACAGATCTTCTGTATAGTCTCGCCACCTTCTCTTGATCTCTTCATCTTCTGTTAGGTCCCTGCCATCTTTGTTTCTTATCATACCAATTTTTGCCTGAAATTTACCTCCAATGTTTCTAATTTTCTGGAAGAGGTCTCTTGTCCTTCCTATTCTGTTGTCTTCTTCCACTTCCATGCATTGCTTATTTAAAAATAGTTCCTTATCTCTTCTGGCTAACCTCTGGAATTCCGCATTTAACTGGGCATATCTCCCCTTTTCACTGTTTCCTTTTGCTTTCCTCCTTTCTTGGGCTACTTCCAGTGTCTCAGCAGACAACCATTTTGCCTTCTTGGTTTTCTTTTTCTTTGGGACGTACTTTGTTGCCGTCTCCTGAACAATGTCTCGGACTTCTGTCCATAGTTCTTCTGGGACTCTGTTTACTAAATCTAGTCCTTCAAATCTGTTCTTCACTTCCACTGTATATTCGTTAGGAATGTTAGTGAGATCATATCTAACTGGTCTGTGTATTTTCCCTGATCTCTTTAGTTTTATTCTAAATTGGGCAATAAGAAGTTCGTGATCCGAGCTACAGTCAGCCCCAGGTCTTGTTTTCACCGACTGGATGGATGTCCGCCACCTTTGGCTGCAAAGGATGTAGTCAATCTGATTTCGGTGTTGACCGTCTGGAGAGGTCCATGTGTAAAGCCGTCTTTTAGGTTGTTGGAAGAGAGTATTCGTTATACACAGCGAGTTTTCCTGGCAGAATTCTATCAGCCTGCGTCCCGCTTCATTTTGTTCTCCCAGACCATGCTTGCCTGTGATCCCAGTTGTCATTTGACTTCCCACCTTGGCATTCCAGTCTCCTGTAATGAAAATAATGTCTCTTTTTGGTGTATTATCCAGTAGTTCCTGCAGATCCTCATAGAACTGATCTACTTCTGCTTCTTCAGCAGCTGTGGTTGGGGCGTATATTTGGATCACTGTGATGTTGAAAGGCTTTCCTTGCACTCGAATTGAGATCATTCTGTCATTTTTTGGGTTGTATCCAAGCACCGCTTTAGCGAATTTCTTATTAATTATGAAGGCTACTCCATTTCTTCGATGTTCCTCTTGTCCGCAGTAGTAGATCTGGTGGTCATCTGATGTGAAGTGGCCCATTCCAGTCCATTTCAGTTCGCTGACCCCCAGAATGTCTATCTTTAGTCTTGACATCTCACCAATAACAACATCCAATTTGCCCTGGCTCATAGATCTTACATTCCAGGTTCCTATGGTGTGTTGATCTTTAGAGCATCGGATTCGTCGTTCGCCTCCAGTACCGTCGGCCGCTAGCCTTCCTTTCGGCTTTGAGCTAGCTGCGTCATCACATCTGGGGCTAGTTGAACTTATCCTCTGCTCCTCCCCAGTAGCATTTTGGCCATCTTCCGACCTGGGAGTCCCATCTTCCAATGGCATACCGACATATCTCTGGTTGTACTGGTCCATTTAGTTTTCTTGGCAAGGATACTGGAGTGGTTTGCCATTGCCTTCCCCAGGGATCACGCTTGGTCTGACCTCTCTGCCACAACCGTCCCGTCTTGGGTGGCCCTTCACGGTTTCGCTCATGACATCATTGAGGTGCTCAAGCTCCAGCGCCCCGACAAGGCGGTGATCCTTTGCTGGAAATAACTGGATTTAAATACACTCCTTCCTTCTTATGCCACAAGAGGTTTAGTGCACATTGTTAAGATCCCATTGAAAGGAGTGGATTTAAATACACTCCTTCCTCCTGATGCCTCAAGAGGTTTAGTGCACATTGTTAAGATCCCATTGAAATGACTGGATTTAAATACACTCCTTCCTTCTTATGCCACAAGAGGTTTAGTGCACATTGATAAGATCTCATTGAAAGGAGTGGATTTAAATACACTCCTTCCACCTGATGTCTCAAGAAGTTAAGTGCACAGTGTTAAAATCCCATTGAAAGGTGTGGATTTAAATACACTCTTTTCTTCTGATGCCTCAAGACATTTCGTGCACATTGTTAAGATTCCATTGAAAGGAGTGGATTTAAATATACTCCTTCTTCCTGATGCCTCAAGATGTTTAGGGCACATTGTTAAGATCCCATTGAAAGGACTGAATTTAAATACACTCCTTCCTTCTCATGCCTCAAGAGATTTGGTGCACATTGTTAAGATCCCATTGAAATAACTGGATTTAAATACACTCCTTCCTTCTTATGCCACAAGAGATTTAGTGCACATTGTTAAGATCCCATTGAAAGGAGTGGATTTAAATACACTCCTTCCTCCTGATGCCTCAATAGATTTAGTGCACATTGTTAAGATCCCATTGAAAGGAGTGGATTTAAATACACTGCTTCCTCCTTGTGTCTCAAGAGGTTTAGTGCACATTGTTAAGATCCCATTGAAATAACTGGATTTAAATACACTACTTCCTTCTTATGCCACAAGAGGTTTAGTCTACATTGTTAAGATCCCAGTGAAAAGACTGGATATAAATACACTCCTTCCACCTGATGTCTTAAGAAGTTAAGTGCACATTGTTAAAATCCCATTGAAAGGAGTGGATTTAAATACACTCCTTTCTTCTGATGCCTCAAGACATTTCGTGAACATTGATAAGATTCCATTGAAAGGAGTGGATTTAAATATACTCCTTCTTCCTGATGCCTCAAGATGTTTAGGGGATATTGTTAAGATCCCATTGAAAGGACTGAATTTAAATACACTCCTTCATCCTGATGCCTCAAGAGGTTTAGTGCACATTCTTAAGATGCTATTGAAAGGAGTGGATTTCAATACACTCCTTCCACCTGATGCCGCAAGAGGTTTAGGCCACATTGTTACGATCCCATTGAGAGGAGTGGATTTAAATACACTCCTTCCTTCTGATGCCTCTAGAGGTTTAGTGCACATTGATAAGATCTCATTGAAAGGACAGGATTTAAATACACTCCTTCCTTCTGATGCCTCAAGAGGTTTATGCTGACTGTTAAAATCCCATTGAGAGGAGTGGATTTAAATACACTCCTTCCTTCTGATGCCTGAAGAGATTTAGTGCACATTGTTAAGATCTCATTGAAATAACTGGATTTAAATACACTCCTTCCTCCTGATGCCTCAAGAGGTTTAGTGCACATTGTTAAGATCCCACTGAAAGGACTCGATATAAATACACTCCTTCCACCTGATGTCTCAAGAAGTTAAGTGCACATTGTTAAAATCGCATTGAAAGGAGTGGATTTAAATACACTCTTTTCTTCTGATGCCTCAAGACCTTTCGTGCACATTGTTAAGATTCCATTGAAAGGACTGAATTTAAATACACTCCTTCCTTCTGATGCCTCAAGAGGTTTAGTGCACATTGTTAAGATCCCATTGAAAGGAGTGGATTTAAATATACTGCTTCTTCCTGATGCCTCAAGATGTTGTTAAGATCCCATTGAAAGGACTTAATTTAAATACATTCCTTCGTCCTGATGCCTCAAGAGGTTTAGTGCACATTGTTAAGATGCTATTGAAAGGAGTGGATTTCAATACACTCCTTCCACCTGATGCCTCTAGAGGTTTAGTGCACATTGTTAAGATCCCATTGAGAGGAGTGGATTTAAATACACTCCTTCCTTCTGATGCCTCTAGAGGTTTAGTGCACATTGATAAGATCTCATTGAATGGACTGGATTTAAATACTCTCCTTCCTCCTGAAGCCTCAAGCGGTTTACTGCACATTGTTAAGATCCCATTGAAAGGACTGGATTTAAATACTCTCCTTCCTTCTTATGCCTCAAGAGGTTTACTGCACATTGTTAATATCCCATTGAAAGGACTGAATTTAAATACACTCCTTCCTTCTGATGCCTCAAGAGGTTTAGTGCACATTGTTAAAATCCCATTGAAAGGAGTAGATTTAAATACACTCATTTCTTCTGATGCCTCAAGAGGTTTAGTGCTCATTGTTAAGATCCCATTGAAAGGAGTGGATTTAAATACACTCCTTCCTTCTTATGCCACAAGAGGTTTAGTGCACATTGTGAAGATCCCATTGAAAGGACTGGATTCAAATACACTCCTTCGTTCTGATGCCTCAAGATGTTTCAGTGCACATTGTTAAGATCCCATTGAAAGGACTGGATTTAAATACACTCCTTCGTGGTGATGCCTCAAGAAGTTTAGTGCACATTGTGAAGATCCCATTGAAAGGTCTGGATCTAAATACACTCCTTCCTTCTGATGCCTCAAGTGGTTTAGTGCACATTGTTAAGATCCCATTGAAAGGAGAGTATTGAAATACACTCCTTTCTCCTGATGCCTCAATAGGTTTAGTGCACATTGTTAAGATCCCATTGAAAGGACAGGATTTAAATACACTCCTTCCTTCTGATGCCTCAAGAGGTTTATGCTGATTGTTAAAATCCCATTGAGAGGAGTGCATTTAAATACCATCCTTCTTCCTGATGCCGCAAGAGGTTTTGTGCACGATTTTAAGATCCCATGGAAAGGAGTGGATATAAATACACTCCTTCCTTCTTATGCCACAAGAGATTTAGTGCACATTGTTAAGATCCCATTGAAAGGAGTGGATTTAAATACACTCCTTCCTCCTGATGCCTCAATAGATTTAGTGCACATTGTTAAGATCCCATTGAAAGGACTGGATTTAAATACACTCCTTCCTTCTCATGCCTCAAGAGGTTTAGTGCACGTTGTTAAGATCCCATTGAAATAACTGGATTTAAATACACTACTTCCTTCTTATGCCACAAGAGGTTTAGTCTACATTGTTAAGATCCCAGTGAAAAGACTGGATATAAATACACTCCTTCCACCTGATGTCTCAAGAAGTTAAGTGCACATTGTTAAAATCCCATTGAAAGGAGTGGATTTAAATATACACTCCTTTCTTCTGATGCCTCAAGACATTTCGTGAACATTGTTAAGATTCCATTGAAAGGAGTGGATTTAAATATACTCCTTCTTCCTGATGCCTCAAGATGTTTAGGGCATATTGTTAAGATCCCATTGAAAGGACTGAATTTAAATACACTCCTTCGTCCTGATGCCTCAAGAGGTTTAGTGCACATTCTTAAGATGCTATTGAAAGGAGTGGATTTCAATACACTCCTTCCACCTGATGCCGCAAGAGGTTTAGGCCACATTGTTACGATCCCATTGAGAGGAGTGGATTTAAATACACTCCTTCCTTCTGATGCCTCTAGAGGTTTAGTGCACATTGATAAGATCTCATTGAATGGACTGGATTTAAATACACTCCTTCCTCCTGAAGCCTCAAGCGGTTTACTGCACATTGTTAAGATCCCATTGAAAGGACTGGATTTAAATACTCTCCTTCCTTCTTATGCCTCAAGAGGTTTAGTGCACATTGTTAATATCCCATTGAAAGGACTGAATTTAAATACACTCCTTCCTTCTGATGCCTCAAGAGGTTTAGTGCACATTGTTAAAATCCCATTGAAAGGAGTAGATTTAAATACACTCATTTCTTCTGATGCCTCAAGAGGTTTAGTGCTCATTGTTAAGATCCCATTGAAAGGAGTGGATTTAAATACACTCCTTCCTTCTTATGCCACAAGAGGTTTAGTGCACATTGTGAAGATCCCATTGAAAGGACTGGATTTAAATACACTCCTTCGTTCTGATGCCTCAAGATGTTTCAGTGCACATTGTTAAGATCCCATTGAAAGGACTGGATTTAAATACACTCCTTCGTGGTGATGCCTCAAGAAGTTTAGTGCACATTGTGAAGATCCCATTGAAAGGTCTGGATCTAAATACACTCCTTCCTTCTGATGCCTCAAGTGGTTTAGTGCACATTGTTAAGATCCCATTGAAAGGAGAGGATTGAAATACACTCCTTTCTCCTGATGCCTCAATAGGTTTAGTGCACATTGTTAAGATCCCATTGAAAGGACAGGATTTAAATACACTCCTTCCTTCTGATGCCTCAAGAGGTTTATGCTGATTGTTAAAATCCCATTGAGAGGAGTGCATTTAAATACACTCCTTCCTCCTGATGCCTCAAGAGGTTTAGTGCACATTGTTAAGATCCCACAGAGTGGAGAGGATTTAAATACAATCCTTCTTCCTGATGCCGCAAGAGGTTTTGTGCACGATTTTAAGATCCCATGGAAAGGAGTGGATATAAATACACTCCTTCCTTCTTATGCCACAAGAGATTTAGTGCACATTGTTAAGATCCCATTGAAAGGAGTGGATTTAAATACACTCCTTCCTCCTGATGCCTCAATAGATTTAGTGCACATTGTTAAGATCCCATTGAAAGGACTGGATTTAAATACACTCCTTCCTTCTCATGCCTCAAGAGGTTTAGTGCACGTTGTTAAGATCCCATTGAAATAACTGGATTTAAATACACTACTTCCTTCTTATGCCACAAGAGGTTTAGTCTACATTGTTAAGATCCCAGTGAAAAGACTGGATATAAATACACTCCTTCCACCTGATGTCTCAAGAAGTTAAGTGCACATTGTTAAAATCCCATTGAAAGGAGTGGATTTAAATATACACTCCTTTCTTCTGATGCCTCAAGACATTTCGTGAACA
Source organism: Anolis sagrei (assembly GCF_037176765.1). Lineage (NCBI taxonomy): Eukaryota > Metazoa > Chordata > Lepidosauria > Squamata > Anolidae > Anolis > Anolis sagrei. The sequence continues at coordinate 58,922,824 of NC_090035.1, read as the reverse complement.
TTGTTAAGATTCCATTGAAAGGAGTGGATTTAAATATACTCCTTCTTCCTGATGCCTCAAGATGTTTAGGGCATATTGTTAAGATCCCATTGAAAGGACTGAATTTAAATACACTCCTTCGTCCTGATGCCTCAAGAGGTTTAGTGCACATTCTTAAGATGCTATTGAAAGGAGTGGATTTCAATACACTCCTTCCACCTGATGCCGCAAGAGGTTTAGGCCACACTGTTACGATCCCATTGAGAGGAGTGGATTTAAATACACTCCTTCCTTCTGATGCCTCTAGAGGTTTAGTGCACATTGATAAGATCTCATTGAAAGGACTGGATTTAAATACACTCCTTCCTCCTGAAGCCTCAAGCGGTTTACTTCACATTGTTAAGATCCCATTGAAAGGACTGGATTTAAATACTCTCCTTCCTTCTTATGCCTCAAGAGGTTTAGTGCACATTGTTAATATCCCATTGAAAGGACTGAATTTAAATACACTCCTTCCTTCTGATGCCTCAAGAGGTTTAGTGCACATTGTTAAAATCCCATTGAAAGGAGTAGATTTAAATACACTCATTTCTTCTGATGCCTCAAGAGGTTTAGTGCTCATTGTTAAGATCCCATTGAAAGGAGTGGATTTAAATACACTCCTTCCTTCTTATGCCACAAGAGGTTTAGTGCACATTGTGAAGATCCCATTGAAAGGACTGGATTCAAATACACTCCTTCGTTCTGATGCCTCAAGGGGTTCAGTGCACATTGTTAAGATCCCATTGAAAGGACTGGATTTAAATACACTCCTTCGTGGTGATGCCTCAAGAAGTTTAGTGCACATTGTGAAGATCCCATTGAAAGGTCTGGATCTAAATACACTCCTTCCTTCTGATGCCTCAAGTGGTTTAGTGCACATTGTTAAGATCCTATTGAAAGGACTGGATTTAAATACACTCCTTCCTTCTGATGCCTCAAGAGGTTTATGCCGATTGTTAAAATCCCATTGAGAGGAGTGGATTTAAATACACTCCTTTATTCTGATGCCTCAAGAGGTTTAGTGCACATTGTTAAGATCCCATTGAGAGGAGTGGATTTAAATCCACTCCTTCCTCCTGATGCCTCAAGAGGTTTAATGCACATTGTTAAGGTCCCATTGAGTGGAGAGGATTTAAATACAATCCTTCTTCCTGATGCCGCAAGAGGTTTTGTGCACAATGTTAAGACCCCATTGAAAGGAGTGGATTTAAATACACTCCTTCCTTCTCATGCCTCAAGAGGTTTAGTGCACATTGTTAAGATCCCATTGAAATAACTGGATTTAAATACACTCCTTCCATCTTATGCCACAAGAGGTTTAGTCCACATTGTTAAGATCCCATTGAAATAACTGGATTTAAATACACTCCTTCCTTCTTATGCCACAAGAGGTTTAGTGCACATTGTTAAGATCCCATTGAAAGGAGTGGATTTAAATACACTCCTTCCTCCTGATGCCTCAAGAGGTTTAGTGCACATTGTTAAGATCCCATTGAAATGACTGGATTTAAATACACTCCTTCCTTCTTATGCCACAAGAGGTTTAGTGCACATTGATAAGATCTCATTGAAAGGAGTGGATTTAAATACACTCCTTCCACCTGATGTCTCAAGAAGTTAAGTGCACAGTGTTAAAATCCCATTGAAAGGTGTGGATTTAAATACACTCTTTTCTTCTGATGCCTCAAGACATTTCGTGCACATTGTTAAGATTCCATTGAAAGGAGTGGTTTTAAATATACTCCTTCTTCCTGATGCCTCAAGATGTTTAGGGCACATTGTTAAGATCCCATTGAAAGGACTGGATTTAAATACACTCCTTCCTTCTCATGCCTCAAGAGATTTGGTGCACATTGTTAAGATCCCATTGAAATAACTGGATTTAAATACACTCCTTCCTTCTTATGCCACAAGAGATTTAGTGCACATTGTTAAGATCCCATTGAAAGGAGTGGATTTAAATACACTCCTTCCTCTTGATGCCTCAATAGATTTAGTGCACATTTTTAAGATCCCATTGAAAGGAGTGGATTTAAATACACTGCTTCCTCCTTGTGTCTCAAGAGGTTTAGTGCACATTGTTAAGATCCCATTGAAATAACTGGATTTAAATACACTACTTCCTTCTTATGCCACAAGAGGTTTAGTCTACATTGTTAAGATCCCAGTGAAAAGACTGGATATAAATACACTCCTTCCACCTGATGTCTCAAGAAGTTAAGTGCACATTGTTAAAATCCCATTGAAAGGAGTGGATTTAAATACACTCCTTTCTTCTGATGCCTCAAGACATTTCGTGAACATTGTTAAGATTCCATTGAAAGGAGTGGATTTAAATATACTCCTTCTTCCTGATGCCTCAAGATGTTTAGGGCATATTGTTAAGATCCCATTGAAAGGACTGAATTTAAATACACTCCTTCGTCCTGATGCCTCAAGAGGTTTAGGCCACATTGTTACGATCCCATTGAGAGGAGTGGATTTAAATACACTCCTTTCTCCTGATGCCTCTAGAGGTTTAGTGCACATTCTTAAGATGCTATTGAAAGGAGTGGATTTCAATACACTCCTTCCACCTGATGCCGCAAGAGGTTTAGGCCACATTGTTATGATCCCATTGAGAGGAGTGGATTTAAATACACTCCTTCCTTCTGATGCCTCTAGAGGTTTAGTGCACATTGATAAGATCTCATTGAAAGGACTGGATTTAAATACACTCCTTCCTCCTGAAGCCTCAAGCGGTTTACTGCACATTGTTAAGATCCCATTGAAAGGACTGAATTTAAATACACTCCTTCCTTCTGATGCCTCAAGAGGTTTAGTGCACATTGTTAAAATCCCATTGAAAGGAGTAGATTTAAATACACTCATTTCTTCTGATGCCTCAAGAGGTTTAGTGCTCATTGTTAAGATCCCATTGAAAGGAGTGGATTTAAATACACTCCTTCCTTCTTATGCCACAAGAGGTTTAGTGCACATTGTGAAGATCCCATTGAAAGGACTGGATTCAAATACACTCCTTCGTTCTGATGCCTCAAGAGGTTCAGTGCACATTGTTAAGATCCCATTGAAAGGACTGGATTTGAATACACTCCTTCCTTCTGATGCCTCAAGAGGTGTAGTGCACATTGATAAGATCTCATTGAAAGGACTGGATTTAAATACACTCCTTCCTCCTGATGCCTCAAGACGTTTAGTTCACATTGTGAAGATCCCATTGAAACGACTGGATTTAAATACACTCCTTTCTTCTGATGCCTCAAGAGGTTTATGCCGATTGTTAAAATCCCATTGAGAGGAGTGGATTTAAATACACTCCTTTATTCTGATGCCTCAAGAGGTTTAGTGCACATTGTTAAGATCCCATTGAGAGGAGTGGATTTAAATCCACTCCTTCCTCCTGATGCCTCAAGAGGTTTAATGCACATTGTTAAGGTCCCATTGAGTGGAGAGGATTTAAATACAATCCTCCTTCCTGATGCCGCAAGAGGTTTTGTGCACAATGTTAAATCCAATGGGGTCTTGTTAAGACCCCATTGAAAGGAGTGGATTTAAATACACTCCTTCCTTCTTATGCCACAAGAGGTTTAGTGCACATTGTTAAGATCCCATTGAAATAACTGGATTTAAATACAATCCTTCCTTCTTATGCCACAAGAGGTTTAGTGCACATTGTTAAGATCCCATTGAAATAACTGGATTTAAATACACTCCTTCCTTCTTATGCCTCAAGAGGTTTAGTGCACATTGTTAAGATCCAATTGAAATAACTGGATTTAAATACACTCCTTCCTTCTTATGCCACAAGAGGTTTAGTCCACATTGTTAAGATCCCATTGAAATAACTGGATTTAAATACACTCCTTCCTTCTTATGCCACAAGAGGTTTAGTGCACATTGTTAAGATCCCATTGAAAGGAGTGGATTTAAATACACTCCTTCCTCCTGATGCCTCAAGAGGTTTAGTGCACATTGTTAAGATCCCATTGAAATGACTGGATTTAAATACACTCCTTCCTTCTTATGCCACAAGAGGTTTAGTGCACATTGATAAGATCTCATTGAAAGGAGTGGATTTAAATACACTCCTTCCACCTGATGCCTCAAGATGTTTAGGGCATATTGTTAAGATCCCATTGAAAGGACTGAATTTAAATACACTCCTTCGTCCTGATGCCTCAAGACATTTCGTGCACATTGTTAAGATTCCATTGAAAGGAGTGGATTTAAATATACTCCTTCTTCCTGATGCCTCAAGATGTTTAGGGCACATTGTTAAGATCCCATTGAAAGGACTGAATTTAAATACACTCCTTCCTTCTCATGCCTCAAGAGATTTGGTGCACATTGTTAAGATCCCATTGAAATAACTGGATTTAAATACACTCCTTCCTTCTTATGCCACAAGAGATTTAGTGCACATTGTTAAGATCCCATTGAAAGGAGTGGATTTAAATACACTCCTTCCTCCTGATGCCTCAATAGATTTAGTGCACATTGTTAAGATCCCATTGAAAGGAGTGGATTTAAATACACTGCTTCCTCCTTGTGTCTCAAGAGGTTTAGTGCACATTGTTAAGATCCCATTGAAATAACTGGATTTAAATACACTACTTCCTTCTTATGCCACAAGAGGTTTAGTCTACATTGTTAAGATCCCAGTGAAAAGACTGGATATAAATACACTCCTTCCACCTGATGTCTTAAGAAGTTAAGTGCACATTGTTAAAATCCCATTGAAAGGAGTGGATTTAAATACACTCCTTTCTTCTGATGCCTCAAGACATTTCGTGAACATTGATAAGATTCCATTGAAAGGAGTGGATTTAAATATACTCCTTCTTCCTGATGCCTCAAGATGTTTAGGGGATATTGTTAAGATCCCATTGAAAGGACTGAATTTAAATACACTCCTTCATCCTGATGCCTCAAGAGGTTTAGTGCACATTCTTAAGATGCTATTGAAAGGAGTGGATTTCAATACACTCCTTCCACCTGATGCCGCAAGAGGTTTAGGCCACATTGTTACGATCCCATTGAGAGGAGTGGATTTAAATACACTCCTTCCTTCTGATGCCTCTAGAGGTTTAGTGCACATTGATAAGATCTCATTGAAAGGACAGGATTTAAATACACTCCTTCCTTCTGATGCCTCGAGAGGTTTATGCTGACTGTTAAAATCCCATTGAGAGGAGTGGATTTAAATACACTCCTTCCTTCTGATGCCTGAAGAGATTTAGTGCACATTGTTAAGATCTCATTGAAATAACTGGATTTAAATACACTCCTTCCTCCTGATGCCTCAAGAGGTTTAGTGCACATTGTTAAGATCCCACTGAAAGGACTCGATATAAATACACTCCTTCCACCTGATGTCTCAAGAAGTTAAGTGCACATTGTTAAAATCGCATTGAAAGGAGTGGATTTAAATACACTCTTTTCTTCTGATGCCTCAAGACCTTTCGTGCACATTGTTAAGATTCCATTGAAAGGACTGAATTTAAATACACTCCTTCCTTCTGATGCCTCAAGAGGTTTAGTGCACATTGTTAAGATCCCATTGAAAGGAGTGGATTTAAATATACTGCTTCTTCCTGATGCCTCAAGATGTTTAGGGCATATTGTTAAGATCCCATTGAAAGGACTTAATTTAAATACATTCCTTCGTCCTGATGCCTCAAGAGGTTTAGTGCACATTGTTAAGATGCTATTGAAAGGAGTGGATTTCAATACACTCCTTCCACCTGATGCCTCTAGAGGTTTAGTGCACATTGTTAAGATCCCATTGAGAGGAGTGGATTTAAATACACTCCTTCCTTCTGATGCCTCTAGAGGTTTAGTGCACATTGATAAGATCTCATTGAATGGACTGGATTTAAATACTCTCCTTCCTCCTGAAGCCTCAAGCGGTTTACTGCACATTGTTAAGATCCCATTGAAAGGACTGGATTTAAATACTCTCCTTCCTTCTTATGCCTCAAGAGGTTTACTGCACATTGTTAATATCCCATTGAAAGGACTGAATTTAAATACACTCCTTCCTTCTGATGCCTCAAGAGGTTTAGTGCACATTGTTAAAATCCCATTGAAAGGAGTAGATTTAAATACACTCATTTCTTCTGATGCCTCAAGAGGTTTAGTGCTCATTGTTAAGATCCCATTGAAAGGAGTGGATTTAAATACACTCCTTCCTTCTTATGCCACAAGAGGTTTAGTGCACATTGTGAAGATCCCATTGAAAGGACTGGATTCAAATACACTCCTTCGTTCTGATGCCTCAAGATGTTTCAGTGCACATTGTTAAGATCCCATTGAAAGGACTGGATTTAAATACACTCCTTCGTGTTGATGCCTCAAGAAGTTTAGTGCACATTGTGAAGATCCCATTGAAAGGTCTGGATCTAAATACACTCCTTCCTTCTGATGCCTCAAGTGGTTTAGTGCACATTGTTAAGATCCCATTGAAAGGAGAGTATTGAAATACACTCCTTTCTCCTGATGCCTCAATAGGTTTAGTGCACATTGTTAAGATCCCATTGAAAGGACAGGATTTAAATACACTCCTTCCTTCTGATGCCTCAAGAGGTTTATGCTGATTGTTAAAATCCCATTGAGAGGAGTGCATTTAAATACCATCCTTCTTCCTGATGCCGCAAGAGGTTTTGTGCACGATTTTAAGATCCCATGGAAAGGAGTGGATATAAATACACTCCTTCCTTCTTATGCCACAAGAGATTTAGTGCACATTGTTAAGATCCCATTGAAAGGAGTGGATTTAAATACACTCCTTCCTCCTGATGCCTCAATAGATTTAGTGCACATTGTTAAGATCCCATTGAAAGGACTGGATTTAAATACACTCCTTCCTTCTCATGCCTCAAGAGGTTTAGTGCACGTTGTTAAGATCCCATTGAAATAACTGGATTTAAATACACTACTTCCTTCTTATGCCACAAGAGGTTTAGTCTACATTGTTAAGATCCCAGTGAAAAGACTGGATATAAATACACTCCTTCCACCTGATGTCTCAAGAAGTTAAGTGCACATTGTTAAAATCCCATTGAAAGGAGTGGATTTAAATATACACTCCTTTCTTCTGATGCCTCAAGACATTTCGTGAACATTGTTAAGATTCCATTGAAAGGAGTGGATTTAAATATACTCCTTCTTCCTGATGCCTCAAGATGTTTAGGGCATATTGTTAAGATCCCATTGAAAGGACTGAATTTAAATACACTCCTTCGTCCTGATGCCTCAAGAGGTTTAGTGCACATTCTTAAGATGCTATTGAAAGGAGTGGATTTCAATACACTCCTTCCACCTGATGCCGCAAGAGGTTTAGGCCACATTGTTACGATCCCATTGAGAGGAGTGGATTTAAATACACTCCTTCCTTCTGATGCCTCTAGAGGTTTAGTGCACATTGATAAGATCTCATTGAAAGGACTGGATTTAAATACACTCCTTCCTCCTGAAGCCTCAAGCGGTTTACTTCACATTGTTAAGATCCCATTGAAAGGACTGGATTTAAATACTCTCCTTCCTTCTTATGCCTCAAGAGGTTTAGTGCACATTGTTAATATCCCATTGAAAGGACTGAATTTAAATACACTCCTTCCTTCTGATGCCTCAAGAGGTTTAGTGCACATTGTTAAAATCCCATTGAAAGGAGTAGATTTAAATACACTCATTTCTTCTGATGCCTCAAGAGGTTTAGTGCTCATTGTTAAGATCCCATTGAAAGGAGTGGATTTAAATACACTCCTTCCTTCTTATGCCACAAGAGGTTTAGTGCACATTGTGAAGATCCCATTGAGAGGACTGGATTCAAATACACTCCTTCGTTCTGATGCCTCAAGGGGTTCAGTGCACATTGTTAAGATCCCATTGAAAGGACTGGATTTAAATACACTCCTTCCTTCTGATGCCTCAAGACGTTTAGTTCACATTGTGAAGATCCCATTGAAAGGTCTGGATCTAAATACACTCCTTCCTTCTGATGCCTCAAGTGGTTTAGTGCACATTGTTAAGATCCTATTGAAAGGACTGGATTTAAATACACTCCTTCCTTCTGATGCCTCAAGAGGTTTATGCCGATTGTTAAAATTCCATTGAGAGGAGTGGATTTAAATACACTCCTTTATTCTGATGCCTCAAGAGGTTTAGTGCACATTGTTAAGATCCCATTGAGAGGAGTGGATTTAAATCCACTCCTTCCTCCTGATGCCTCAAGAGGTTTAATGCACAATGTTAAGACCCCATTGAAAGGAGTGGATTTAAATACACTCCTTCCTTCTCATGCCTCAAGAGGTTTAGTGCACATTGTTAAGATCCCATTGAAATAACTGGATTTAAATACACTCCTTCCTTCTGATGCCTCAAGAGGTTTAGTGCACATTGTTAAAATCCCATTGAAAGGAGTAGATTTAAATACACTCATTTCTTCTGATGCCTCAAGAGGTTTAGTGCTCATTGTTAAGATCCCATTGAAAGGAGTGGATTTAAATACACTCCTTCCTTCTTATGCCACAAGAGGTTTAGTGCACATTGTGAAGATCCCATTGAAAGGACTGGATTCAAATACACTCCTTCGTTCTGATGCCTCAAGGGGTTCAGTGCACATTGTTAAGATCCCATTGAAAGGACTGGATTTAAATACACTCCTTCCTTCTGATGCCTCAAGACGTTTAGTTCACATTGTGAAGATCCCATTGAAAGGTCTGGATCTAAATACACTCCTTCCTTCTGATGCCTCAAGTGGTTTAGTGCACATTGTTAAGATCCTATTGAAAGGACTGGATTTAAATACACTCCTTCCTTCTGATGCCTCAAGAGGTTTATGCCGATTGTTAAAATCCCATTGAGAGGAGTGGATTTAAATACACTCCTTTATTCTGATGCCTCAAGAGGTTTAGTGCACATTGTTAAGATCCCATTGAGAGGAGTGGATTTAAATCCACTCCTTCCTCCTGATGCCTCAAGAGGTTTAATGCACATTGTTAAGGTCCCATTGAGTGGAGAGGATTTAAATACAATCCTTCTTCCTGATGCCGCAAGAGGTTTTGTGCACAATGTTAAGACCCCATTGAAAGGAGTGGATTTAAATACACTCCTTCCTTCTCATGCCTCAAGAGGTTTAGTGCACATTGTTAAGATCCCATTGAAATAACTGGATTTAAATACACTCCTTCCTTCTTATGCCACAAGAGGTTTAGTCCACATTGTTAAGATCCCATTGAAATAACTGGATTTAAATACACTCCTTCCTTCTTATGCCACAAGAGGTTTAGTGCACATTGTTAAGATCCCATTGAAAGGAGTGGATTTAAATACACTCCTTCCTCCTGATGCCTCAAGAGGTTTAGTGCACATTGTTAAGATCCCATTGAAATGACTGGATTTAAATACACTCCTTCCTTCTTATGCCACAAGAGGTTTAGTGCACATTGATAAGATCTCATTGAAAGGAGTGGATTTAAATACACTCCTTCCACCTGATGTCTCAAGAAGTTAAGTGCACATTGTTAAAATCCCATTGAAAGGTGTGGATTTAAATACACTCTTTTCTTCTGATGCCTCAAGACATTTCGTGCACATTGTTAAGATTCCATTGAAAGGAGTGGATTTAAATATACTCCTTCTTCCTGATGCCTCAAGATGTTTAGGGCACATTGTTAAGATCCCATTGAAAGGACTGAATTTAAATACACTCCTTCCTTCTCATGCCTCAAGAGATTTGGTGCACATTGTTAAGATCCCATTGAAATAACTGGATTTAAATACACTCCTTCCTTCTTATGCCACAAGAGATTTAGTGCACATTGTTAAGATCCCATTGAAAGGAGTGGATTTAAATACACTCCTTCCTCTTGATGCCTCAATAGATTTAGTGCACATTTTTAAGATCCCATTGAAAGGAGTGGATTTAAATACACTGCTTCCTCCTTGTGTCTCAAGAGGTTTAGTGCACATTGTTAAGATCCCATTGAAATAACTGGATTTAAATACACTACTTCCTTCTTATGCCACAAGAGGTTTAGTCTACATTGTTAAGATCCCAGTGAAAAGACTGGATATAAATACACTCCTTCCACCTGATGTCTCAAGAAGTTAAGTGCACATTGTTAAAATCCCATTGAAAGGAGTGGATTTAAATACACTCCTTTCTTCTGATGCCTCAAGACATTTCGTGAACATTGTTAAGATTCCATTGAAAGGAGTGGATTTAAATATACTCCTTCTTCCTGATGCCTCAAGATGTTTAGGGCATATTGTTAAGATCCCATTGAAAGGACTGAATTTAAATACACTCCTTCGTCCTGATGCCTCAAGAGGTTTAGGCCACATTGTTACGATCCCATTGAGAGGAGTGGATTTAAATACACTCCTTTCTCCTGATGCCTCTAGAGGTTTAGTGCACATTCTTAAGATGCTATTGAAAGGAGTGGATTTCAATACACTCCTTCCACCTGATGCCGCAAGAGGTTTAGGCCACATTGTTATGATCCCATTGAGAGGAGTGGATTTAAATACACTCCTTCCTTCTGATGCCTCTAGAGGTTTAGTGCACATTGATAAGATCTCATTGAAAGGACTGGATTTAAATACACTCCTTCCTCCTGAAGCCTCAAGCGGTTTACTGCACATTGTTAAGATCCCATTGAAAGGACTGAATTTAAATACACTCCTTCCTTCTGATGCCTCAAGAGGTTTAGTGCACATTGTTAAAATCCCATTGAAAGGAGTAGATTTAAATACACTCATTTCTTCTGATGCCTCAAGAGGTTTAGTGCTCATTGTTAAGATCCCATTGAAAGGAGTGGATTTAAATACACTCCTTCCTTCTTATGCCACAAGAGGTTTAGTGCACATTGTGAAGATCCCATTGAAAGGACTGGATTCAAATACACTCCTTCGTTCTGATGCCTCAAGAGGTTCAGTGCACATTGTTAAGATCCCATTGAAAGGACTGGATTTGAATACACTCCTTCCTTCTGATGCCTCAAGAGGTGTAGTGCACATTGATAAGATCTCATTGAAAGGACTGGATTTAAATACACTCCTTCCTCCTGATGCCTCAAGACGTTTAGTTCACATTGTGAAGATCCCATTGAAACGACTGGATTTAAATACACTCCTTTCTTCTGATGCCTCAAGAGGTTTAGTGCACATTGTTAAGATCCCATTGAGAGGAGTGGATTTAAATCCACTCCTTCCTCCTGATGCCTCAAGAGGTTTAATGCACATTGTTAAGGTCCCATTGAGTGGAGAGGATTTAAATACAATCCTCCTTCCTGATGCCGCAAGAGGTTTTGTGCACAATGTTAAATCCAATGGGGTCTTGTTAAGACCCCATTGAAAGGAGTGGATTTAAATACACTCCTTCCTTCTTATGCCACAAGAGGTTTAGTGCACATTGTTAAGATCCCATTGAAATAACTGGATTTAAATACAATCCTTCCTTCTTATGCCACAAGAGGTTTAGTGCACATTGTTAAGATCCCATTGAAATAACTGGATTTAAATACATTCCTTCCTTCTTATGCCTCAAGAGGTTTAGTGCACATTGTTAAGATCCAATTGAAATAACTGGATTTAAATACACTCCTTCCTTCTTATGCCACAAGAGGTTTAGTCCACATTGTTAAGATCCCATTGAAATAACTGGATTTAAATACACTCCTTCCTTCTTATGCCACAAGAGGTTTAGTGCACATTGTTAAGATCCCATTGAAAGGAGTGGATTTAAATACACTCCTTCCTCCTGATGCCTCAAGAGGTTTAGTGCACATTGTTAAGATCCCATTGAAATGACTGGATTTAAATACACTCCTTCCTTCTTATGCCACAAGAGGTTTAGTGCACATTGATAAGATCTCATTGAAAGGAGTGGATTTAAATACACTCCTTCCACCTGATGCCTCAAGATGTTTAGGGCACATTGTTAAGATCCCATTGAAAGGACTGAATTTAAATACACTCCTTCGTCCTGATGCCTCAAGACATTTCGTGCACATTGTTAAGATTCCATTGAAAGGAGTGGATTTAAATACACTCCTTCCTTCTTATGCCACAAGAGATTTAGTGCACATTGTTAAGATCCCATTGAAAGGAGTGGATTTAAATACACTCCTTCCTCCTGATGCCTCAATAGATTTAGTGCACATTGTTAAGATCCCATTGAAAGGAGTGGATTTAAATACACTGCTTCCTCCTTGTGTCTCAAGAGGTTTAGTGCACATTGTTAAGATCCCATTGAAATAACTGGATTTAAATACACTACTTCCTTCTTATGCCACAAGAGGTTTAGTCTACATTGTTAAGATCCCAGTGAAAAGACTGGATATAAATACACTCCTTCCACCTGATGTCTTAAGAAGTTAAGTGCACATTGTTAAAATCCCATTGAAAGGAGTGGATTTAAATACACTCCTTTCTTCTGATGCCTCAAGACATTTCGTGAACATTGATAAGATTCCATTGAAAGGAGTGGATTTAAATATACTCCTTCTTCCTGATGCCTCAAGATGTTTAGGGGATATTGTTAAGATCCCATTGAAAGGACTGAATTTAAATACACTCCTTCATCCTGATGCCTCAAGAGGTTTAGTGCACATTCTTAAGATGCTATTGAAAGGAGTGGATTTCAATACACTCCTTCCACCTGATGCCGCAAGAGGTTTAGGCCACATTGTTACGATCCCATTGAGAGGAGTGGATTTAAATACACTCCTTCCTTCTGATGCCTCTAGAGGTTTAGTGCACATTGATAAGATCTCATTGAAAGGACAGGATTTAAATACACTCCTTCCTTCTGATGCCTCGAGAGGTTTATGCTGACTGTTAAAATCCCATTGAGAGGAGTGGATTTAAATACACTCCTTCCTTCTGATGCCTGAAGAGATTTAGTGCACATTGTTAAGATCTCATTGAAATAACTGGATTTAAATACACTCCTTCCTCCTGATGCCTCAAGAGGTTTAGTGCACATTGTTAAGATCCCACTGAAAGGACTCGATATAAATACACTCCTTCCACCTGATGTCTCAAGAAGTTAAGTGCACATTGTTAAAATCGCATTGAAAGGAGTGGATTTAAATACACTCTTTTCTTCTGATGCCTCAAGACCTTTCGTGCACATTGTTAAGATTCCATTGAAAGGACTGAATTTAAATACACTCCTTCCTTCTGATGCCTCAAGAGGTTTAGTGCACATTGTTAAGATGCTATTGAAAGGAGTGGATTTCAATACACTCCTTCCACCTGATGCGTCTAGAGGTTTAGTGCACATTGTTAAGATCCCATTGAGAGGAGTGGATTTAAATACACTCCTTCCTTCTGATGCCTCTAGAGGTTTAGTGCACATTGATAAGATCTCATTGAATGGACTGGATTTAAATACTCTCCTTCCTCCTGAAGCCTCAAGCGGTTTACTGCACATTGTTAAGATCCCATTGAAAGGACTGGATTTAAATACTCTCCTTCCTTCTTATGCCTCAAGAGGTTTACTGCACATTGTTAATATCCCATTGAAAGGACTGAATTTAAATACACTCCTTCCTTCTGATGCCTCAAGAGGTTTAGTGCACATTGTTAAAATCCCATTGAAAGGAGTAGATTTAAATACACTCATTTCTTCTGATGCCTCAAGAGGTTTAGTGCTCATTGTTAAGATCCCATTGAAAGGAGTGGATTTAAATACACTCCTTCCTTCTTATGCCACAAGAGGTTTAGTGCACATTGTGAAGATCCCATTGAAAGGACTGGATTCAAATACACTCCTTCGTTCTGATGCCTCAAGATGTTTCAGTGCACATTGTTAAGATCCCATTGAAAGGACTGGATTTAAATACACTCCTTCGTGGTGATGCCTCAAGAAGTTTAGTGCACATTGTGAAGATCCCATTGAAAGGTCTGGATCTAAATACACTCCTTCCTTCTGATGCCTCAAGTGGTTTAGTGCACATTGTTAAGATCCCATTGAAAGGAGAGTATTGAAATACACTCCTTTCTCCTGATGCCTCAATAGGTTTAGTGCACATTGTTAAGATCCCATTGAAAGGACAGGATTTAAATACACTCCTTCCTTCTGATGCCTCAAGAGGTTTATGCTGATTGTTAAAATCCCATTGAGAGGAGTGCATTTAAATACCATCCTTCTTCCTGATGCCGCAAGAGGTTTTGTGCACGATTTTAAGATCCCATGGAAAGGAGTGGATATAAATACACTCCTTCCTTCTTATGCCACAAGAGATTTAGTGCACATTGTTAAGATCCCATTGAAAGGAGTGGATTTAAATACACTCCTTCCTCCTGATGCCTCAATAGATTTAGTGCACATTGTTAAGATCCCATTGAAAGGACTGGATTTAAATACACTCCTTCCTTCTCATGCCTCAAGAGGTTTAGTGCACGTTGTTAAGATCCCATTGAAATTACTGGATTTAAATACACTACTTCCTTCTTATGCCACAAGAGGTTTAGTCTACATTGTTAAGATCCCAGTGAAAAGACTGGATATAAATACACTCCTTCCACCTGATGTCTCAAGAAGTTAAGTGCACATTGTTAAAATCCCATTGAAAGGAGTGGATTTAAATATACACTCCTTTCTTCTGATGCCTCAAGACATTTCGTGAACATTGTTAAGATTCCATTGAAAGGAGTGGATTTAAATATACTCCTTCTTCCTGATGCCTCAAGATGTTTAGGGCATATTGTTAAGATCCCATTGAAAGGACTGAATTTAAATACACTCCTTCGTCCTGATGCCTCAAGAGGTTTAGTGCACATTCTTAAGATGCTATTGAAAGGAGTGGATTTCAATACACTCCTTCCACCTGATGCCGCAAGAGGTTTAGGCCACATTGTTACGATCCCATTGAGAGGAGTGGATTTAAATACACTCCTTCCTTCTGATGCCTCTAGAGGTTTAGTGCACATTGATAAGATCTCATTGAAAGGACTGGATTTAAATACACTCCTTCCTCCTGAAGCCTCAAGCGGTTTACTTCACATTGTTAAGATCCCATTGAAAGGACTGGATTTAAATACTCTCCTTCCTTCTTATGCCTCAAGAGGTTTAGTGCACATTGTTAATATCCCATTGAAAGGACTGAATTTAAATACACTCCTTCCTTCTGATGCCTCAAGAGGTTTAGTGCACATTGTTAAAATCCCATTGAAAGGAGTAGATTTAAATACACTCATTTCTTCTGATGCCTCAAGAGGTTTAGTGCTCATTGTTAAGATCCCATTGAAAGGAGTGGATTTAAATACACTCCTTCCTTCTTATGCCACAAGAGGTTTAGTGCACATTGTGAAGATCCCATTGAAAGGACTGGATTCAAATACACTCCTTCGTTCTGATGCCTCAAGGGGTTCAGTGCACATTGTTAAGATCCCATTGAAAGGACTGGATTTAAATACACTCCTTCCTTCTGATGCCTCAAGACGTTTAGTTCACATTGTGAAGATCCCATTGAAAGGTCTGGATCTAAATACACTCCTTCCTTCTGATGCCTCAAGTGGTTTAGTGCACATTGTTAAGATCCTATTGAAAGGACTGGATTTAAATACACTCCTTCCTTCTGATGCCTCAAGAGGTTTATGCCGATTGTTAAAATCCCATTGAGAGGAGTGGATTTAAATACACTCCTTTATTCTGATGCCTCAAGAGGTTTAGTGCACATTGTTAAGATCCCATTGAGAGGAGTGGATTTAAATCCACTCCTTCCTCCTGATGCCTCAAGAGGTTTAATGCACAATGTTAAGACCCCATTGAAAGGAGTGGATTTAAATACACTCCTTCCTTCTCATGCCTCAAGAGGTTTAGTGCACATTGTTAAGATCCCATTGAAATAACTGGATTTAAATACACTCCTTCCTTCTGATGCCTCAAGAGGTTTAGTGCACATTGTTAAAATCCCATTGAAAGGAGTAGATTTAAATACACTCATTTCTTCTGATGCCTCAAGAGGTTTAGTGCTCATTGTTAAGATCCCATTGAAAGGAGTGGATTTAAATACACTCCTTCCTTCTTATGCCACAAGAGGTTTAGTGCACATTGTGAAGATCCCATTGAAAGGACTGGATTCAAATACACTCCTTCGTTCTGATGCCTCAAGGGGTTCAGTGCACATTGTTAAGATCCCATTGAAAGGACTGGATTTAAATACACTCCTTCCTTCTGATGCCTCAAGACGTTTAGTTCACATTGTGAAGATCCCATTGAAAGGTCTGGATCTAAATACACTCCTTCCTTCTGATGCCTCAAGTGGTTTAGTGCACATTGTTAAGATCCTATTGAAAGGACTGGATTTAAATACACTCCTTCCTTCTGATGCCTCAAGAGGTTTATGCCGATTGTTAAAATCCCATTGAGAGGAGTGGATTTAAATACACTCCTTTATTCTGATGCCTCAAGAGGTTTAGTGCACATTGTTAAGATCCCATTGAGAGGAGTGGATTTAAATCCACTCCTTCCTCCTGATGCCTCAAGAGGTTTAATGCACATTGTTAAGGTCCCATTGAGTGGAGAGGATTTAAATACAATCCTTCTTCCTGATGCCGCAAGAGGTTTTGTGCACAATGTTAAGACCCCATTGAAAGGAGTGGATTTAAATACACTCCTTCCTTCTCATGCCTCAAGAGGTTTAGTGCACATTGTTAAGATCCCATTGAAATAACTGGATTTAAATACACTCCTTCCTTCTTATGCCACAAGAGGTTTAGTCCACATTGTTAAGATCCCATTGAAATAACTGGATTTAAATACACTCCTTCCTTCTTATGCCACAAGAGGTTTAGTGCACATTGTTAAGATCCCATTGAAATGACTGGATTTAAATACACTCCTTCCTTCTTATGCCACAAGAGGTTTAGTGCACATTGATAAGATCTCATTGAAAGGAGTGGATTTAAATACGCTCCTTCCACCTGATGTCTCAAGAAGTTAAGTGCACATTGTTAAAATCCCATTGAAAGGTGTGGATTTAAATACACTCTTTTCTTCTGATGCCTCAAGACATTTCGTGCACATTGTTAAGATTCCATTGAAAGGAGTGGATTTAAATATACTCCTTCTTCCTGATGCCTCAAGATGTTTAGGGCACATTGTTAAGATCCCATTGAAAGGACTGAATTTAAATACACTCCTTCCTTCTCATGCCTCAAGAGATTTGGTGCACATTGTTAAGATCCCATTGAAATAACTGGATTTAAATACACTCCTTCCTTCTTATGCCACAAGAGATTTAGTGCACATTGTTAAGATCCCATTGAAAGGAGTGGATTTAAATACACTCCTTCCTCTTGATGCCTCAATAGATTTAGTGCACATTTTTAAGATCCCATTGAAAGGAGTGGATTTAAATACACTGCTTCCTCCTTGTGTCTCAAGAGGTTTAGTGCACATTGTTAAGATCCCATTGAAATAACTGGATTTAAATACACTACTTCCTTCTTATGCCACAAGAGGTTTAGTCTACATTGTTAAGATCCCAGTGAAAAGACTGGATATAAATACACTCCTTCCACCTGATGTCTCAAGAAGTTAAGTGCACATTGTTAAAATCCCATTGAAAGGAGTGGATTTAAATACACTCCTTTCTTCTGATGCCTCAAGACATTTCGTGAACATTGTTAAGATTCCATTGAAAGGAGTGAATTTAAATATACTCCTTCTTCCTGATGCCTCAAGATGTTTAGGGCATATTGTTAAGATCCCATTGAAAGGACTGAATTTAAATACACTCCTTCGTCCTGATGCCTCAAGAGGTTTAGGCCACATTGTTACAATCCCATTGAGAGGAGTGGATTTAAATACACTCCTTTCTCCTGATGCCTCTAGAGGTTTAGTGCACATTCTTAAGATGCTATTGAAAGGAGTGGATTTCAATACACTCCTTCCACCTGATGCCGCAAGAGGTTTAGGCCACATTGTTATGATCCCATTGAGAGGAGTGGATTTAAATACACTCCTTCCTTCTGATGCCTCTAGAGGTTTAGTGCACATTGATAAGATCTCATTGAAAGGACTGGATTTAAATACACTCCTTCCTCCTGAAGCCTCAAGCAGTTTACTGCACATTGTTAAGATCCCATTGAAAGGACTGAATTTAAATACACTCCTTCCTTCTGATGCCTCAAGAGGTTTAGTGCACATTGTTAAAATCCCATTGAAAGGAGTAGATTTAAATACACTCATTTCTTCTGATGCCTCAAGAGGTTTAGTGCTCATTGTTAAGATCCCATTGAAAGGAGTGGATTTAAATACACTCCTTCCTTCTTATGCCACAAGAGGTTTAGTGCACATTGTGAAGATCCCATTGAAAGGACTGGATTCAAATACACTCCTTCGTTCTGATGCCTCAAGAGGTTCAGTGCACATTGTTAAGATCCCATTGAAAGGAGTAGATTTAAATACACTCATTTCTTCTGATGCCTCAAGAGGTTTAGTGCTCATTGTTAAGATCCCATTGAAAGGAGTGGATTTAAATACACTCCTTCCTTCTTATGCCACAAGAGGTTTAGTGCACATTGTGAAGATCCCATTGAAAGGACTGGATTCAAATACACTCCTTCGTTCTGATGCCTCAAGGGGTTCAGTGCACATTGTTAAGATCCCATTGAAAGGACTGGATTTAAATACACTCCTTCCTTCTGATGCCTCAAGACGTTTAGTTCACATTGTGAAGATCCCATTGAAAGGTCTGGATCTAAATACACTCCTTCCTTCTGATGCCTCAAGTGGTTTAGTGCACATTGTTAAGATCCTATTGAAAGGACTGGATTTAAATACACTCCTTCCTTCTGATGCCTCAAGAGGTTTATGCCGATTGTTAAAATCCCATTGAGAGGAGTGGATTTAAATACACTCCTTTATTCTGATGCCTCAAGAGGTTTAGTGCACATTGTTAAGATCCCATTGAGAGGAGTGGATTTAAATCCACTCCTTCCTCCTGATGCCTCAAGAGGTTTAATGCACAATGTTAAGACCCCATTGAAAGGAGTGGATTTAAATACACTCCTTCCTTCTCATGCCTCAAGAGGTTTAGTGCACATTGTTAAGATCCCATTGAAATAACTGGATTTAAATACACTCCTTCCTTCTGATGCCTCAAGAGGTTTAGTGCACATTGTTAAAATCCCATTGAAAGGAGTAGATTTAAATACACTCATTTCTTCTGATGCCTCAAGAGGTTTAGTGCTCATTGTTAAGATCCCATTGAAAGGAGTGGATTTAAATACACTCCTTCCTTCTTATGCCACAAGAGGTTTAGTGCACATTGTGAAGATCCCATTGATAGGACTGGATTCAAATACACTCCTTCGTTCTGATGCCTCAAGGGGTTCAGTGCACATTGTTAAGATCCCATTGAAAGGACTGGATTTAAATACACTCCTTCCTTCTGATGCCTCAAGACGTTTAGTTCACATTGTGAAGATCCCATTGAAAGGTCTGGATCTAAATACACTCCTTCCTTCCGATGCCTCAAGTGGTTTAGTGCACTTCCGATGCCTCAAGTGGTTTATGATCCCATTGAGAGGAGTGGATTTAAATACACTCCTTCCTTCTGATGCCTCTAGAGGTTTAGTGCACATTGATAAGATCTCATTGAAAGGACTGGATTTAAATACACTCCTTCCTCCTGAAGCCTCAAGCAGTTTACTGCACATTGTTAAGATCCCATTGAAAGGACTGAATTTAAATACACTCCTTCCTTCTGATGCCTCAAGAGGTTTAGTGCACATTGTTAAAATCCCATTGAAAGGAGTAGATTTAAATACACTCATTTCTTCTGATGCCTCAAGAGGTTTAGTGCTCATTGTTAAGATCCCATTGAAAGGAGTGGATTTAAATACACTCCTTCCTTCTTATGCCACAAGAGGTTTAGTGCACATTGTGAAGATCCCATTGAAAGGACTGGATTCAAATACACTCCTTCGTTCTGATGCCTCAAGAGGTTCAGTGCACATTGTTAAGATCCCATTGAAAGGACTGGATTTGAATACACTCCTTCCTTCTGATGCCTCAAGAGGTGTAGTGCACATTGATAAGATCTCATTGAAAGGACTGGATTTAAATACACTCCTTCCTCCTGATGCCTCAAGACGTTTAGTTCACATTGTGAAGATCCCATTGAAACGACTGGATTTAAATACACTCCTTTCTTCTGATGCCTCAAGAGGTTTATGCCGATTGTTAAAATCCCATTGAGAGGAGTGGATTTAAATACACTCCTTTATTCTGATGCCTCAAGAGGTTTAGTGCACATTGTTAAGATCCCATTGAGAGGAGTGGATTTAAATCCACTCCTTCCTCCTGATGCCTCAAGAGGTTTAATGCACATTGTTAAGGTCCCATTGAGTGGAGAGGATTTAAATACAATCCTCCTTCCTGATGCCGCAAGAGGTTTTGTGCACAATGTTAAATCCAATGGGGTCTTGTTAAGACCCCATTGAAAGGAGTGGATTTAAATACACTCCTTCCTTCTTATGCCACAAGAGGTTTAGTGCACATTGTTAAGATCCCATTGAAATAACTGGATTTAAATACAATCCTTCCTTCTTATGCCACAAGAGGTTTAGTGCACATTGTTAAGATCCCATTGAAATAACTGGATTTAAATACACTCCTTCCTTCTTATGCCTCAAGAGGTTTAGTGCACATTGTTAAGATCCCATTGAAATAACTGGATTTAAATACACTCCTTCCTTCTTATGCCACAAGAGGTTTAGTCCACATTGTTAAGATCCCATTGAAATAACTGGATTTATATACACTCCTTCCTTCTTATGCCACAAGAGGTTTAGTGCACATTGTTAAGATCCCATTGAAAGGAGTGGATTTAAATACACTCCTTCCTCCTGATGCCTCAAGAGGTTTAGTGCACATTGTTAAGATCCCATTGAAATGACTGGATTTAAATACACTCCTTCCTTCTTATGCCACAAGAGGTTTAGTGCACATTGATAAGATCTCATTGAAAGGAGTGGATTTAAATACACTCCTTCCACCTGATGTCTCAAGAAGTTAAGTGCACATTGTTAAAATCCCATTGAAAGGTGTGGATTTAAATACACTCTTTTCTTCTGATGCCTCAAGACATTTCGTGCACATTGTTAAGATTCCATTGAAAGGAGTGGATTTAAATATACTCCTTCTTCCTGATGCCTCAAGATGTTTAGGGCACATTGTTAAGATCCCATTGAAAGGACTGAATTTAAATACACTCCTTCCTTCTCATGCCTCAAGAGATTTGGTGCACATTGTTAAGATCCCATTGAAATAACTGGATTTAAATACACTCCTTCCTTCTTATGCCACAAGAGATTTAGTGCACATTGTTAAGATCCCATTGAAAGGAGTGGATTTAAATACACTCCTTCCTCCTGATGCCTCAATAGATTTAGTGCACATTGTTAAGATCCCATTGAAAGGAGTGGATTTAAATACACTGCTTCCTCCTTGTGTCTCAAGAGGTTTAGTGCACATTGTTAAGATCCCATTGAAATAACTGGATTTAAATACACTACTTCCTTCTTATGCCACAAGAGGTTTAGTCTACATTGTTAAGATCCCAGTGAAAAGACTGGATATAAATACACTCCTTCCACCTGATGTCTTAAGAAGTTAAGTGCACATTGTTAAAATCCCATTGAAAGGAGTGGATTTAAATACACTCCTTTCTTCTGATGCCTCAAGACATTTCGTGAACATTGATAAGATTCCATTGAAAGGAGTGGATTTAAATATACTCCTTCTTCCTGATGCCTCAAGATGTTTAGGGGATATTGTTAAGATCCCATTGAAAGGACTGAATTTAAATACACTCCTTCATCCTGATGCCTCAAGAGGTTTAGTGCACATTCTTAAGATGCTATTGAAAGGAGTGGATTTCAATACACTCCTTCCACCTGATGCCGCAAGAGGTTTAGGCCACATTGTTACGATCCCATTGAGAGGAGTGGATTTAAATACACTCCTTCCTTCTGATGCCTCTAGAGGTTTAGTGCACATTGATAAGATCTCATTGAAAGGACAGGATTTAAATACACTCCTTCCTTCTGATGCCTCGAGAGGTTTATGCTGACTGTTAAAATCCCATTGAGAGGAGTGCATTTAAATACACTCCTTCCTCCTGATGCCTGAAGAGATTTAGTGCACATTGTTAAGATCTCATTGAAATAACTGGATTTAAATACACTCCTTCCTCCTGATGCCTCAAGAGGTTTAGTGCACATTGTTAAGATCCCACTGAAAGGACTCGATATAAATACACTCCTTCCACCTGATGTCTCAAGAAGTTAAGTGCACATTGTTAAAATCGCATTGAAAGGAGTGGATTTAAATACACTCTTTTCTTCTGATGCCTCAAGACCTTTCGTGCACATTGTTAAGATTCCATTGAAAGGACTGAATTTAAATACACTCCTTCCTTCTGATGCCTCAAGAGGTTTAGTGCACATTGTTAAGATCCCATTGAAAGGAGTGGATTTAAATATACTGCTTCTTCCTGATGCCTCAAGATGTTTAGGGCATATTGTTAAGATCCCATTGAAAGGACTTAATTTAAATACATTCCTTCGTCCTGATGCCTCAAGAGGTTTAGTGCACATTGTTAAGATGCTATTGAAAGGAGTGGATTTCAATACACTCCTTCCACCTGATGCCTCTAGAGGTTTAGTGCACATTGTTAAGATCCCATTGAGAGGAGTGGATTTAAATACACTCCTTCCTTCTGATGCCTCTAGAGGTTTAGTGCACATTGATAAGATCTCATTGAATGGACTGGATTTAAATACACTCCTTCCTCCTGAAGCCTCAAGCGGTTTACTGCACATTGTTAAGATCCCATTGAAAGGACTGGATTTAAATACTCTCCTTCCTTCTTATGCCTCAAGAGGTTTACTGCACATTGTTAATATCCCATTGAAAGGACTGAATTTAAATACACTCCTTCCTTCTGATGCCTCAAGAGGTTTAGTGCACATTGTTAAAAGCCCATTGAAAGGAGTAGATTTAAATACACTCATTTCTTCTGATGCCTCAAGAGGTTTAGTGCTCATTGTTAAGATCCCATTGAAAGGAGTGGATTTAAATACACTCCTTCCTTCTTATGCCACAAGAGGTTTAGTGCACATTGTGAAGATCCCATTGAAAGGACTGGATTCAAATACACTCCTTCGTTCTGATGCCTCAAGATGTTTCAGTGCACATTGTTAAGATCCCATTGAAAGGACTGGATTTAAATACACTCCTTCGTGGTGATGCCTCAAGAAGTTTAGTGCACATTGTGAAGATCCCATTGAAAGGTCTGGATCTAAATACACTCCTTCCTTCTGATGCCTCAAGTGGTTTAGTGCACATTGTTAAGATCCCATTGAAAGGAGAGGATTGAAATACACTCCTTTCTCCTGATGCCTCAATAGGTTTAGTGCACATTGTTAAGATCCCATTGAAAGGAAAGGATTTAAATACACTCCTTCCTTCTGATGCCTCAAGAGGTTTATGCTGATTGTTAAAATCCCATTGAGAGGAGTGCATTTAAATACAATCCTTCTTCCTGATGCCGCAAGAGGTTTTGTGCACGATTTTAAGATCCCATGGAAAGGAGTGGATATAAATACACTCCTTCCTTCTTATGCCACAAGAGATTTAGTGCACATTGTTAAGATCCCATTGAAAGGAGTGGATTTAAATACACTCCTTCCTCCTGATGCCTCAATAGATTTAGTGCACATTGTTAAGATCCCATTGAAAGGACTGGATTTAAATACACTCCTTCCTTCTCATGCCTCAAGAGGTTTAGTGCACGTTGTTAAGATCCCATTGAAATTACTGGATTTAAATACACTACTTCCTTCTTATGCCACAAGAGGTTTAGTCTACATTGTTAAGATCCCAGTGAAAAGACTGGATATAAATACACTCCTTCCACCTGATGTCTCAAGAAGTTAAGTGCACATTGTTAAAATCCCATTGAAAGGAGTGGATTTAAATACACTCCTTTCTTCTGATGCCTCAAGACATTTCGTGAACATTGTTAAGATTCCATTGAAAGGAGTGGATTTAAATATACTCCTTCTTCCTGATGCCTCAAGATGTTTAGGGCATATTGTTAAGATCCCATTGAAAGGACTGAATTTAAATACACTCCTTCGTCCTGATGCCTCAAGAGGTTTAGTGCACATTCTTAAGATGCTATTGAAAGGAGTGGATTTCAATACACTCCTTCCACCTGATGCCGCAAGAGGTTTAGGCCACATTGTTACGATCCCATTGAGAGGAGTGGATTTAAATACACTCCTTCCTTCTGATGCCTCTAGAGGTTTAGTGCACATTGATAAGATCTCATTGAAAGGACTGGATTTAAATACACTCCTTCCTTCTTATGCCTCAAGAGGTTTAGTGCACATTGTTAAGATCCCATTGAAAGGACTGGATCTAAATACTCTCCTTCCTTCTTATGCCTCAAGAGGTTTAGTGCACATTGTTAATATCCCATTGAAAGGACTGAATTTAAATACACTCCTTCCTTCTGATGCCTCAAGAGGTTTAGTGCACATTGTTAAAATCCCATTGAAAGGAGTAAATTTAAATACACTCATTTCTTCTGATGCCTCAAGAGGTTTAGTGCTCATTGTTAAGATCCCATTGAAAGGAGTGGATTTAAATACACTCCTTCCTTCTTATGCCACAAGAGGTTTAGTGCACATTGTGAAGATCCCATTGAAAGGACTGGATTCAAATACACTCCTTCCTTCTGATGCCTCATGACGTTTAGTTCACATTGTGAAGATCCCATTGAAAGGTCTGGATCTAAATACACTCCTTCCTTCTGATGCCTCAAGTGGTTTAGTGCACATTGTTAAGATCCCATTGAAAGGACTGGATCTAAATACACTCCTTCCTTCTGATGCCTCAAGTGGTTTAGTGCACATTGTTAAGATCCCATTGAAAGGACTGGATCTAAATACACTCCTTCCTTCTGATGCCTCAAGTGGTTTAGTTCACATTGTGAAGATCCCATTGAAAGGTCTGGATCTAAATACACTCCTTCCTTCTGATGCCTCAAGTGGTTTAGTGCACATTGTTAAGATCCCATTGAAAGGACTGGATTTAAATACACTCCTTCCTTCTGATGCCTCAAGAGGTTTATGCCGATTGTTAAAATCCCATTGAGAGGAGTTGATTTAAATACACTCTTTTATTCTGATGCCTCAAGAGGTGTAGTGCACATTGTTAAGATCCCATTGAGAGGAGTGGATTTAAATCCACTCCTTCCTCCTGATGCCTCAAGAGGTTTAATGCACATTGTTAAGGTCCCATTGAGTGGAGAGGATTTAAATACAATCCTTCTTCCTGATGCCTCAAGAGGTTTTGTGCACAATGTTAAGACCCCATTGAAAGGAGTGGATTTAAATATACTCCTTCCTTCTCATGCCTCAAGAGGTTTAGTGCACATTGTTAAGATCCCATTGAAATAACTGGATTTAAATACACTCCTTCCTTCTTATGCCACAAGAGGTTTAGTCCACATTGTTAAGATCCCATTGAAATAACTGGATTTAAATACACTCCTTCCTTCTTATGCCACAAGAGGTTTAGTGCACATTGTTAAGATCCCATTGAAAGGAGTGGATTTAAATACACTCCTTCCTCCTGATGCCTCAAGAGGTTTAGTGCACATTGTTAAGATCCCATTGAAATGACTGGATTTAAATACACTCCTTCCTTCTTATGCCACAAGAGGTTTAGTGCACATTGATAAGATCTCATTGAAAGGAGTGGATTTAAATACACTCCTTCCACCTGATGTCTCAAGAAGTTAAGTGCACATTGTTAAAATCCCATTGAAAGGTGTGGATTTAAATACACTCTTTTCTTCTGATGCCTCAAGACATTTCGTGCACATTGTTAAGATTCCATTGAAAGGAGTGGATTTAAATATACTCCTTCTTCCTGATGCCTCAAGATGTTTAGGGCACATTGTTAAGATCCCATTGAAATAACTGGATTTAAATACACTCCTTCCTTCTTATGCCACAAGAGATTTAGTGCACATTGTTAAGATCCCATTGAAAGGAGTGGATTTAAATACACTCCTTCCTCCTGATGCCTCAATAGATTTAGTGCACATTGTTAAGATCCCATTGAAAGGAGTGGATTTAAATACACTGCTTCCTCCTTGTGTCTCAAGAGGTTTAGTGCACATTGTTAAGATCCCATTGAAATAACTGGATTTAAATACACTACTTCCTTCTTATGCCACAAGAGGTTTAGTCTACATTGTTAAGATCCCAGTGAAAAGACTGGATATAAATACACTCCTTCCACCTGATGTCTTAAGAAGTTAAGTGCACATTGTTAAAATCCCATTGAAAGGAGTGGATTTAAATACATTCCTTTCTTCTGATGCCTCAAGACATTTCGTGAACATTGATAAGATTCCATTGAAAGGAGTGGATTTAAATATACTCCTTCTTCCTGATGCCTCAAGATGTTTAGGGGATATTGTTAAGGTCCCATTGAAAGGACTGAATTTAAATACACTCCTTCATCCTGATGCCTCAAGAGGTTTAGTGCACATTCTTAAGATGCTATTGAAAGGAGTGGATTTCAATACACTCCTTCCACCTGATGCCGCAAGAGGTTTAGGCCACATTGTTACGATCCCATTGAGAGGAGTGGATTTAAATACACTCCTTCCTTCTGATGCCTCTAGAGGTTTAGTGCACATTGATAAGATCTCATTGAAAGGACTGGATCTAAATACACTCCTTCCTTCTGATGCCTCAAGTGGTTTAGTGCACATTGTTAAGATCCCATTGAAAGGAGAGGATATAAATACACTCCTTCCACCTGATGCCTCAAGAGGTTTATGCTGATTGTTAAAATCCCATTGAGAGGAGTGCATTTAAATACACTCCTTCCTCCTGATGCCTCAAGAGGTTTAGTGCACATTGTTAAGATCCCACAGAGTGGAGAGGATTTAAATGCAATCCTTCTTCCTGATGCCGCAAGAGGTTTTGTGCACGATTTTAAGATCCCATGGAAAGGAGTGGATATAAATACACTCCTTCCTTCTTATGCCACAAGAGATTTAGTGCACATTGTTAAGATCCCATTGAAAGGAGTGGATTTAAATACACTCCTTCCTCCTGATGCCTCAATAGATTTAGTGCACATTGTTAAGATCCCATTGAAAGGACTGGATTTAAATACACTCCTTCCTTCTCATGCCTCAAGAGGTTTAGTGCACATTGTTAA
Source organism: Anolis sagrei (assembly GCF_037176765.1). Classification (NCBI taxonomy): domain Eukaryota; kingdom Metazoa; phylum Chordata; class Lepidosauria; order Squamata; family Anolidae; genus Anolis; species Anolis sagrei. Next base: position 58,895,526 of record NC_090035.1, on the reverse strand, counting down.
GATCCCATTGAAATTACTGGATTTAAATACACTACTTCCTTCTTATGCCACAAGAGGTTTAGTCTACATTGTTAAGATCCCAGTGAAAAGACTGGATATAAATACACTCCTTCCACCTGATGTCTCAAGAAGTTAAGTGCACATTGTTAAAATCCCATTGAAAGGAGTGGATTTAAATACACTCCTTTCTTCTGATGCCTCAAGACATTTCGTGAACATTGTTAAGATTCCATTGAAAGGAGTGGATTTAAATATACTCCTTCTTCCTGATGCCTCAAGATGTTTAGGGCATATTGTTAAGATCCCATTGAAAGGACTGAATTTAAATACACTCCTTCGTCCTGATGCCTCAAGAGGTTTAGTGCACATTCTTAAGATGCTATTGAAAGGAGTGGATTTCAATACACTCCTTCCACCTGATGCCGCAAGAGGTTTAGGCCACATTGTTACGATCCCATTGAGAGGAGTGGATTTAAATACACTCCTTCCTTCTGATGCCTCTAGAGGTTTAGTGCACATTGATAAGATCTCATTGAAAGGACTGGATTTAAATACACTCCTTCCTCCTGAAGCCTCAAGCGGTTTACTGCACATTGTTAAGATCCCATTGAAAGGACTGGATTTAAATACTCTCCTTCCTTCTTATGCCTCAAGAGGTTTAGTGCACATTGTTAATATCCCATTGAAAGGACTGAATTTAAATACACTCCTTCCTTCTGATGCCTCAAGAGGTTTAGTGCACATTGTTAAAATCCCATTGAAAGGAGTAGATTTAAATACACTCCTTCCTTCTGATGCCTCAAGAGGTTTAGTGCTCATTGTTAAGATCCCATTGAAAGGAGTGGATTTAAATACACTCCTTCCTTCTTATGCCACAAGAGGTTTAGTGCACATTGTGAAGATCCCATTGAAAGGACTGGATTCAAATACACTCCTTCCTTCTGATGCCTCAAGAGGTTCAGTGCACATTGTTAAGATCCCATTGAAAGGACTGGATTTAAATACACTCCTTCCTTCTGATGCCTCAAGAGGTGTAGTGCACATTGATAAGATCTCATTGAAAGGACTGGATTTAAATACACTCCTTCCTCCTGATGCCTCAAGACGTTTAGTTCACATTGTGAAGATCCCATTGAAAGGTCTGGATCTAAATACACTCCTTCCTTCTGATGCCTCAAGTGGTTTAGTGCACATTGTTAAGATCCCATTGAGAGGAGTGGATTTAAATCCACTCCTTCCTCCTGATGCCTCAAGAGGTTTAATGCACATTGTTAAGGTCCCATTGAGTGGAGAGGATTTAAATACAATCCTCCTTCCTAATGCCGCAAGAGGTTTTGTGCACAATGTTAAGACCCCATTGAAAGGAGTGGATTTAAATACACTCCTTCCTTCTCATGCCTCAAGAGGTTTAGTGCACATTGTTAAGATCCCATTGAAATAACTGGATTTAAATACACTCCTTCCTTCTTATGCCACAAGAGGTTTAGTCCACATTGTTAAGATCCCATTGAAATAACTGGATTTAAATACACTCCTTCCTTCTCATGCCTCAAGAGGTTTAGTGCACATTGTTAATATCCCATTGAAAGGACTGAATTTAAATACACTCCTTCCTTCTGATGCCTCAAGAGGTTTAGTGCACATTGTTAAAATCCCATTGAAAGGAGTAGATTTAAATACACTCATTTCTTCTGATGCCTCAAGAGGTTTAGTGCTCATTGTTAAGATCCCATTGAAAGGAGTGGATTTAAATACACTCCTTCCTTCTTATGCCACAAGAGGTTTAGTGCACATTGTGAAGATCCCATTGAAAGGACTGGATTCAAATACACTCCTTCGTTCTGATGCCTCAAGATGTTTCAGTGCACATTGTTAAGATCCCATTGAAAGGACTGGATTTAAATACACTCCTTCGTGGTGATGCCTCAAGAAGTTTAGTGCACATTGTGAAGATCCCATTGAAAGGTCTGGATCTAAATACACTCCTTCCTTCTGATGCCTCAAGTGGTTTAGTGCACATTGTTAAGATCCCATTGAAAGGAGAGTATTGAAATACACTCCTTTCTCCTGATGCCTCAATAGGTTTAGTGCACATTGTTAAGATCCCATTGAAAGGACAGGATTTAAATACACTCCTTCCTTCTGATGCCTCAAGAGGTTTATGCTGATTGTTAAAATCCCATTGAGAGGAGTGCATTTAAATACCATCCTTCTTCCTGATGCCGCAAGAGGTTTTGTGCACGATTTTAAGATCCCATGGAAAGGAGTGGATATAAATACACTCCTTCCTTCTTATGCCACAAGAGATTTAGTGCACATTGTTAAGATCCCATTGAAAGGAGTGGATTTAAATACACTCCTTCCTCCTGATGCCTCAATAGATTTAGTGCACATTGTTAAGATCCCATTGAAAGGACTGGATTTAAATACACTCCTTCCTTCTCATGCCTCAATAGGTTTAGTGCACGTTGTTAAGATCCCATTGAAATAACTGGATTTAAATACACTACTTCCTTCTTATGCCACAAGAGGTTTAGTCTACATTGTTAAGATCCCAGTGAAAAGACTGGATATAAATACACTCCTTCCACCTGATGTCTCAAGAAGTTAAGTGCACATTGTTAAAATCCCATTGAAAGGAGTGGATTTAAATATACACTCCTTTCTTCTGATGCCTCAAGACATTTCGTGAACATTGTTAAGATTCCATTGAAAGGAGTGGATTTAAATATACTCCTTCTTCCTGATGCCTCAAGATGTTTAGGGCATATTGTTAAGATCCCATTGAAAGGACTGAATTTAAATACACTCCTTCGTCCTGATGCCTCAAGAGGTTTAGTGCACATTCTTAAGATGCTATTGAAAGGAGTGCATTTCAATACACTCCTTCCACCTGATGCCGCAAGAGGTTTAGGCCACATTGTTACGATCCCATTGAGAGGAGTGGATTTAAATACACTCCTTCCTTCTGATGCCTCTAGAGGTTTAGTGCACATTGATAAGATCTCATTGAAAGGACTGGATTTAAATACACTCCTTCCTCCTGAAGCCTCAAGCGGTTTACTTCACATTGTTAAGATCCCATTGAAAGGACTGGATTTAAATACTCTCCTTCCTTCTTATGCCTCAAGAGGTTTAGTGCACATTGTTAATATCCCATTGAAAGGACTGAATTTAAATACACTCCTTCCTTCTGATGCCTCAAGAGGTTTAGTGCACATTGTTAAAATCCCATTGAAAGGAGTAGATTTAAATACACTCATTTCTTCTGATGCCTCAAGAGGTTTAGTGCTCATTGTTAAGATCCCATTGAAAGGAGTGGATTTAAATACACTCCTTCCTTCTTATGCCACAAGAGGTTTAGTGCACATTGTGAAGATCCCATTGAAAGGACTGGATTCAAATACACTCCTTCGTTCTGATGCCTCAAGGGGTTCAGTGCACATTGTTAAGATCCCATTGAAAGGACTGGATTTAAATACACTCCTTCCTTCTGATGCCTCAAGACGTTTAGTTCACATTGTGAAGATCCCATTGAAAGGTCTGGATCTAAATACACTCCTTCCTTCTGATGCCTCAAGTGGTTTAGTGCACATTGTTAAGATCCTATTGAAAGGACTGGATTTAAATACACTCCTTCCTTCTGATGCCTCAAGAGGTTTATGCCGATTGTTAAAATCCCATTGAGAGGAGTGGATTTAAATACACTCCTTTATTCTGATGCCTCAAGAGGTTTAGTGCACATTGTTAAGATCCCATTGAGAGGAGTGGATTTAAATCCACTCCTTCCTCCTGATGCCTCAAGAGGTTTAATGCACATTGTTAAGGTCCCATTGAGTGGAGAGGATTTAAATACAATCCTTCTTCCTGATGCCGCAAGAGGTTTTGTGCACAATGTTAAGACCCCATTGAAAGGAGTGGATTTAAATACACTCCTTCCTTCTCATGCCTCAAGAGGTTTAGTGCACATTGTTAAGATCCCATTGAAATAACTGGATTTAAATACACTCCTTCCTTCTTATGCCACAAGAGGTTTAGTCCACATTGTTAAGATCCCATTGAAATAACTGGATTTAAATACACTCCTTCCTTCTTATGCCACAAGAGGTTTAGTGCACATTGTTAAGATCCCATTGAAAGGAGTGGATTTAAATACACTCCTTCCTCCTGATGCCTCAAGAGGTTTAGTGCACATTGTTAAGATCCCATTGAAATGACTGGATTTAAATACACTCCTTCCTTCTTATGCCACAAGAGGTTTAGTGCACATTGATAAGATCTCATTGAAAGGAGTGGATTTAAATACACTCCTTCCACCTGATGTCTCAAGAAGTTAAGTGCACATTGTTAAAATCCCATTGAAAGGTGTGGATTTAAATACACTCTTTTCTTCTGATGCCTCAAGACATTTCGTGCACATTGTTAAGATTCCATTGAAAGGAGTGGATTTAAATATACTCCTTCTTCCTGATGCCTCAAGATGTTTAGGGCACATTGTTAAGATCCCATTGAAAGGACTGAATTTAAATACACTCCTTCCTTCTCATGCCTCAAGAGATTTGGTGCACATTGTTAAGATCCCATTGAAATAACTGGATTTAAATACACTCCTTCCTTCTTATGCCACAAGAGATTTAGTGCACATTGTTAAGATCCCATTGAAAGGAGTGGATTTAAATACACTCCTTCCTCTTGATGCCTCAATAGATTTAGTGCACATTTTTAAGATCCCATTGAAAGGAGTGGATTTAAATACACTGCTTCCTCCTTGTGTCTCAAGAGGTTTAGTGCACATTGTTAAGATCCCATTGAAATAACTGGATTTAAATACACTACTTCCTTCTTATGCCACAAGAGGTTTAGTCTACATTGTTAAGATCCCAGTGAAAAGACTGGATATAAATACACTCCTTCCACCTGATGTCTCAAGAAGTTAAGTGCACATTGTTAAAATCCCATTGAAAGGAGTGGATTTAAATACACTCCTTTCTTCTGATGCCTCAAGACATTTCGTGAACATTGTTAAGATTCCATTGAAAGGAGTGGATTTAAATATACTCCTTCTTCCTGATGCCTCAAGATGTTTAGGGCATATTGTTAAGATCCCATTGAAAGGACTGAATTTAAATACACTCCTTCGTCCTGATGCCTCAAGAGGTTTAGGCCACATTGTTACAATCCCATTGAGAGGAGTGGATTTAAATACACTCCTTTCTCCTGATGCCTCTAGAGGTTTAGTGCACATTCTTAAGATGCTATTGAAAGGAGTGGATTTCAATACACTCCTTCCACCTGATGCCGCAAGAGGTTTAGGCCACATTGTTATGATCCCATTGAGAGGAGTGGATTTAAATACACTCCTTCCTTCTGATGCCTCTAGAGGTTTAGTGCACATTGATAAGATGTCATTGAAAGGACTGGATTTAAATACACTCCTTCCTCCTGAAGCCTCAAGCAGTTTACTGCACATTGTTAAGATCCCATTGAAAGGACTGAATTTAAATACACTCCTTCCTTCTGATGCCTCAAGAGGTTTAGTGCACATTGTTAAAATCCCATTGAAAGGAGTAGATTTAAATACACTCATTTCTTCTGATGCCTCAAGAGGTTTAGTGCTCATTGTTAAGATCCCATTGAAAGGAGTGGATTTAAATACACTCCTTCCTTCTTATGCCACAAGAGGTTTAGTGCACATTGTGAAGATCCCATTGAAAGGACTGGATTCAAATACACTCCTTCGTTCTGATGCCTCAAGAGGTTCAGTGCACATTGTTAAGATCCCATTGAAAGGAGTAGATTTAAATACACTCATTTCTTCTGATGCCTCAAGAGGTTTAGTGCTCATTGTTAAGATCCCATTGAAAGGAGTGGATTTAAATACACTCCTTCCTTCTTATGCCACAAGAGGTTTAGTGCACATTGTGAAGATCCCATTGAAAGGACTGGATTCAAATACACTCCTTCGTTCTGATGCCTCAAGGGGTTCAGTGCACATTGTTAAGATCCCATTGAAAGGACTGGATTTAAATACACTCCTTCCTTCTGATGCCTCAAGACGTTTAGTTCACATTGTGAAGATCCCATTGAAAGGTCTGGATCTAAATACACTCCTTCCTTCTGATGCCTCAAGTGGTTTAGTGCACATTGTTAAGATCCTATTGAAAGGACTGGATTTAAATACACTCCTTCCTTCTGATGCCTCAAGAGGTTTATGCCGATTGTTAAAATCCCATTGAGAGGAGTGGATTTAAATACACTCCTTTATTCTGATGCCTCAAGAGGTTTAGTGCACATTGTTAAGATCCCATTGAGAGGAGTGGATTTAAATCCACTCCTTCCTCCTGATGCCTCAAGAGGTTTAATGCACAATGTTAAGACCCCATTGAAAGGAGTGGATTTAAATACACTCCTTCCTTCTCATGCCTCAAGAGGTTTAGTGCACATTGTTAAGATCCCATTGAAATAACTGGATTTAAATACACTCCTTCCTTCTGATGCCTCAAGAGGTTTAGTGCACATTGTTAAAATCCCATTGAAAGGAGTAGATTTAAATACACTCATTTCTTCTGATGCCTCAAGAGGTTTAGTGCTCATTGTTAAGATCCCATTGAAAGGAGTGGATTTAAATACACTCCTTCCTTCTTATGCCACAAGAGGTTTAGTGCACATTGTGAAGATCCCATTGAAAGGACTGGATTCAAATACACTCCTTCCTTCTGATGCCTCAAGGGGTTCAGTGCACATTGTTAAGATCCCATTGAAAGGACTGGATTTAAATACACTCCTTCCTTCTGATGCCTCAAGACGTTTAGTTCACATTGTGAAGATCCCATTGAAAGGTCTGGATCTAAATACACTCCTTCCTTCCGATGCCTCAAGTGGTTTAGTGCACATTGTTAAGATCCTATTGAAAGGACTGGATTTAAATACACTCCTTCCTTCTGATGCCTCAAGAGGTTTAGTGCACATTGTTAAGATCCCATTGAGAGGAGTGGATTTAAATACACTCCTTTATTCTGATGCCTCAAGAGGTTTAGTGCACATTGTTAAGATCCCATTGAGAGGAGTGGATTTAAATCCACTCCTTCCTCCTGATGCCTCAAGAGGTTTAATGCACATTGTTAAGGTCCCATTGAGTGGAGAGGATTTAAATACAATCCTTCTTCCTGATGCCGCAAGAGGTTTTGTGCACAATGTTAAGACCCCATTGAAAGGAGTGGATTTAAATACACTCCTTCCTTCTCATGCCTCAAGAGGTTTAGTGCACATTGTTAAGATCCCATTGAAATAACTGGATTTAAATACACTCCTTCCTTCTTATGCCACAAGAGGTTTAGTCCACATTGTTAAGATCCCATTGAAATAACTGGATTTAAATACACTCCTTCCTTCTTATGCCACAAGAGGTTTAGTGCACATTGTTAAGATCCCATTGAAAGGAGTGGATTTAAATACACTCCTTCCTCCTGATGCCTCAAGAGGTTTAGTGCACATTGTTAAGATCCCATTGAAATGACTGGATTTAAATACACTCCTTCCTTCTTATGCCACAAGAGGTTTAGTGCACATTGATAAGATCTCATTGAAAGGAGTGGATTTAAATACACTCCTTCCACCTGATGTCTCAAGAAGTTAAGTGCACATTGTTAAAATCCCATTGAAAGGTGTGGATTTAAATACACTCTTTTCTTCTGATGCCTCAAGACATTTCGTGCACATTGTTAAGATTCCATTGAAAGGAGTGGATTTAAATATACTCCTTCTTCCTGATGCCTCAAGATGTTTAGGGCACATTGTTAAGATCCCATTGAAAGGACTGAATTTAAATACACTCCTTCCTTCTCATGCCTCAAGTGATTTGGTGCACATTGTTAAGATCCCATTGAAATAACTGGATTTAAATACACTCCTTCCTTCTTATGCCACAAGAGATTTAGTGCACATTGTTAAGATCCCATTGAAAGGAGTGGATTTAAATACACTCCTTCCTCTTGATGCCTCAATAGATTTAGTGCACATTTTTAAGATCCCATTGAAAGGAGTGGATTTAAATACACTGCTTCCTCCTTGTGTCTCAAGAGGTTTAGTGCACATTGTTAAGATCCCATTGAAATAACTGGATTTAAATACACTACTTCCTTCTTATGCCACAAGAGGTTTAGTCTACATTGTTAAGATCCCAGTGAAAAGACTGGATATAAATACACTCCTTCCACCTGATGTCTCAAGAAGTTAAGTGCACATTGTTAAAATCCCATTGAAAGGAGTGGATTTAAATACACTCCTTTCTTCTGATGCCTCAAGACATTTCGTGAACATTGTTAAGATTCCATTGAAAGGAGTGAATTTAAATATACTCCTTCTTCCTGATGCCTCAAGATGTTTAGGGCACATTGTTAAGATCCCATTGAAAGGACTGAATTTAAATACACTCCTTCCACCTGATGCCGCAAGAGGTTTAGGCCACATTGTTATGATCCCATTGAGAGGAGTGGATTTAAATACACTCCTTCCTCTGATGCCTCTAGAGGTTTAGTGCACATTGATAAGATCTCTTTGAAAGGACTGGATTTAAATACACTCCTTCCTCCTGAAGCCTCAAGCAGTTTACTGCACATTGTTAAGATCCCATTGAAAGGACTGAATTTAAATACACTCCTTCCTTCTGATGCCTCAAGAGGTTTAGTGCACATTGTTAAAATCCCATTGAAACGAGTAGATTTAAATACACTCATTTCTTCTGATGCCTCAAGAGGTTTAGTGCTCATTGTTAAGATCCCATTGAAAGGAGTGGATTTAAATACACTCCTTCCTTCTTATGCCACAAGAGGTTTAGTGCACATTGTGAAGATCCCATTGAAAGGACTGGATTCAAATACACTCCTTCGTTCTGATGCCTCAAGAGGTTCAGTGCACATTGTTAAGATCCCATTGAAAGGACTGGATTTGAATACACTCCTTCCTTCTGATGCCTCAAGAGGTTTAATGCACATTGTTAAGGTCCCATTGAGTGGAGAGGATTTAAATACAATCCTCCTTCCTGATGCCGCAAGAGGTTTTGTGCACAATGTTAAATCCAATGGGGTCTTGTTAAGACCCCATTGAAAGGAGTGGATTTAAATACACTCCTTCCTTCTTATGCCACAAGAGGTTTAGTGCACATTGTTAAGATCCCATTGAAATAACTGGATTTAAATACAATCCTTCCTTCTTATGCCACAAGAGGTTTAGTGCACATTGTTAAGATCCCATTGAAATAACTGGATTTAAATACACTCCTTCCTTCTTATGCCTCAAGAGGTTTAGTGCACATTGTTAAGATCCAATTGAAATAACTGGATTTAAATACACTCCTTCCTTCTTATGCCACAAGAGGTTTAGTCCACATTGTTAAGATCCCATTGAAATAACTGGATTTAAATACACTCCTTCCTTCTTATGCCACAAGAGGTTTAGTGCACATTGTTAAGATCCCATTGAAAGGAGTGGATTTAAATACACTCCTTCCTCCTGATGCCTCAAGAGGTTTAGTGCACATTGTTAAGATCCCATTGAAATGACTGGATTTAAATACACTCCTTCCTTCTTATGCCACAAGAGGTTTAGTGCACATTGATAAGATCTCATTGAAAGGAGTGGATTTAAATACACTCCTTCCACCTGATGTCTCAAGAAGTTAAGTGCACATTGTTAAAATCCCATTGAAAGGTGTGGATTTAAATACACTCTTTTCTTCTGATGCCTCAAGACATTTCGTGCACATTGTTAAGATTCCATTGAAAGGAGTGGATTTAAATATACTCCTTCTTCCTGATGCCTCAAGATGTTTAGGGCACATTGTTAAGATCCCATTGAAAGGACTGAATTTAAATACACTCCTTCCTTCTCATGCCTCAAGAGATTTGGTGCACATTGTTAAGATCCCATTGAAATAACTGGATTTAAATACACTCCTTCCTTCTTATGCCACAAGAGATTTAGTGCACATTGTTAAGATCCCATTGAAAGGAGTGGATTTAAATACACTCCTTCCTCCTGATGCCTCAATAGATTTAGTGCACATTGTTAAGATCCCATTGAAAGGAGTGGATTTAAATACACTGCTTCCTCCTTGTGTCTCAAGAGGTTTAGTGCACATTGTTAAGATCCCATTGAAATAACTGGATTTAAATACACTACTTCCTTCTTATGCCACAAGAGGTTTAGTCTACATTGTTAAGATCCCAGTGAAAAGACTGGATATAAATACACTCCTTCCACCTGATGTCTTAAGAAGTTAAGTGCACATTGTTAAAATCCCATTGAAAGGAGTGGATTTAAATACACTCCTTTCTTCTGATGCCTCAAGACATTTCGTGAACATTGATAAGATTCCATTGAAAGGAGTGGATTTAAATATACTCCTTCTTCCTGATGCCTCAAGATGTTTAGGGGATATTGTTAAGATCCCATTGAAAGGACTGAATTTAAATACACTCCTTCATCCTGATGCCTCAAGAGGTTTAGTGCACATTCTTAAGATGCTATTGAAAGGAGTGGATTTCAATACACTCCTTCCACCTGATGCCGCAAGAGGTTTAGGCCACATTGTTACGATCCCATTGAGAGGAGTGGATTTAAATACACTCCTTCCTTCTGATGCCTCTAGAGGTTTAGTGCACATTGATAAGATCTCATTGAAAGGACAGGATTTAAATACACTCCTTCCTTCTGATGCCTCGAGAGGTTTATGCTGACTGTTAAAATCCCATTGAGAGGAGTGGATTTAAATACACTCCTTCCTTCTGATGCCTGAAGAGATTTAGTGCACATTGTTAAGATCTCATTGAAATAACTGGATTTAAATACACTCCTTCCTCCTGATGCCTCAAGAGGTTTAGTGCACATTGTTAAGATCCCACTGAAAGGACTCGATATAAATACACTCCTTCCACCTGATGTCTCAAGAAGTTAAGTGCACATTGTTAAAATCGCATTGAAAGGAGTGGATTTAAATACACTCTTTTCTTCTGATGCCTCAAGACCTTTCGTGCACATTGTTAAGATTCCATTGAAAGGACTGAATTTAAATACACTCCTTCCTTCTGATGCCTCAAGAGGTTTAGTGCACATTGTTAAGATCCCATTGAAAGGAGTGGATTTAAATATACTGCTTCTTCCTGATGCCTCAAGATGTTTAGGGCATATTGTTAAGATCCCATTGAAAGGACTTAATTTAAATACATTCCTTCGTCCTGATGCCTCAAGAGGTTTAGTGCACATTGTTAAGATGCTATTGAAAGGAGTGGATTTCAATACACTCCTTCCACCTGATGCCTCTAGAGGTTTAGTGCACATTGTTAAGATCCCATTGAGAGGAGTGGATTTAAATACACTCCTTCCTTCTGATGCCTCTAGAGGTTTAGTGCACATTGTTAAAATCCCATTGAAAGGACTGAATTTAAATACTCTCCTTCCTTCTTATGCCTCAAGAGGTTTACTGCACATTGTTAATATCCCATTGAAAGGACTGAATTTAAATACACTCCTTCCTTCTGATGCCTCAAGAGGTTTAGTGCACATTGTTAAAATCCCATTGAAAGGAGTAGATTTAAATACACTCATTTCTTCTGATGCCTCAAGAGGTTTAGTGCTCATTGTTAAGATCCCATTGAAAGGAGTGGATTTAAATACACTCCTTCCTTCTTATGCCACAAGAGGTTTAGTGCACATTGTGAAGATCCCATTGAAAGGACTGGATTCAAATACACTCCTTCGTTCTGATGCCTCAAGATGTTTCAGTGCACATTGTTAAGATCCCATTGAAAGGACTGGATTTAAATACACTCCTTCGTGGTGATGCCTCAAGAAGTTTAGTGCACATTGTGAAGATCCCATTGAAAGGTCTGGATCTAAATACACTCCTTCCTTCTGATGCCTCAAGTGGTTTAGTGCACATTGTTAAGATCCCATTGAAAGGAGAGGATTGAAATACACTCCTTTCTCCTGATGCCTCAATAGGTTTAGTGCACATTGTTAAGATCCCATTGAAAGGACAGGATTTAAATACACTCCTTCCTTCTGATGCCTCAAGAGGTTTATGCTGATTGTTAAAATCCCATTGAGAGGAGTGCATTTAAATACAATCCTTCTTCCTGATGCCGCAAGAGGTTTTGTGCACGATTTTAAGATCCCATGGAAAGGAGTGGATATAAATACACTCCTTCCTTCTTATGCCACAAGAGATTTAGTGCACATTGTTAAGATCCCATTGAAAGGAGTGGATTTAAATACACTCCTTCCTCCTGATGCCTCAATAGATTTAGTGCACATTGTTAAGATCCCATTGAAAGGACTGGATTTAAATACACTCCTTCCTTCTCATGCCTCAAGAGGTTTAGTGCACGTTGTTAAGATCCCATTGAAATAACTGGATTTAAATACACTACTTCCTTCTTATGCCACAAGAGGTTTAGTCTACATTGTTAAGATCCCAGTGAAAAGACTGGATATAAATACACTCCTTCCACCTGATGTCTCAAGAAGTTAAGTGCACATTGTTAAAATCCCATTGAAAGGAGTGGATTTAAATACACTCCTTTCTTCTGATGCCTCAAGATGTTTAGGGCATATTGTTAAGATCCCATTGAAAGGACTGAATTTAAATACACTCCTTCGTCCTGATGCCTCAAGAGGTTTAGTGCACATTCTTAAGATGCTATTGAAAGGAGTGGATTTCAATACACTCCTTCCACCTGATGCCGCAAGAGGTTTAGGCCACATTGTTACGATCCCATTGAGAGGAGTGGATTTAAATACACTCCTTCCTTCTGATGCCTCTAGAGGTTTAGTGCACATTGATAAGATCTCATTGAAAGGACTGGATTTAAATACACTCCTTCCTCCTGAAGCCTCAAGCGGTTTACTTCACATTGTTAAGATCCCATTGAAAGGACTGGATTTAAATACTCTCCTTCCTTCTTATGCCTCAAGAGGTTTAGTGCACATTGTTAATATCCCATTGAAAGGACTGAATTTAAATACACTCCTTCCTTCTGATGCCTCAAGAGGTTTAGTGCACATTGTTAAAATCCCATTGAAAGGAGTAGATTTAAATACACTCATTTCTTCTGATGCCTCAAGAGGTTTAGTGCTCATTGTTAAGATCCCATTGAAAGGAGTGGATTTAAATACACTCCTTCCTTCTTATGCCACAAGAGGTTTAGTGCACATTGTGAAGATCCCATTGAAAGGACTGGATTCAAATACACTCCTTCGTTCTGATGCCTCAAGGGGTTCAGTGCACATTGTTAAGATCCCATTGAAAGGACTGGATTTAAATACACTCCTTCCTTCTGATGCCTCAAGTGGTTTAGTGCACATTGTGAAGATCCCATTGAAAGGACTGGATTCAAATACACTCCTTCGTTCTGATGCCTCAAGACGTTTAGTTCACATTGTGAAGATCCCATTGAAAGGTCTGGATCTAAATACACTCCTTCCTTCTGATGCCTCAAGTGGTTTAGTGCACATTGTTAAGATCGTATTGAAAGGACTGGATTTAAATACACTCCTTCCTTCTGATGCCTCAAGAGGTTTATGCCGATTGTTAAAATCCCATTGAGAGGAGTGGATTTAAATACACTCCTTTATTCTGATGCCTCAAGAGGTTTAGTGCACATTGTTAAGATCCCATTGAGAGGAGTGGATTTAAATCCACTCCTTCCTCCTGATGCCTCAAGAGGTTTAATGCACAATGTTAAGACCCCATTGAAAGGAGTGGATTTAAATACACTCCTTCCTTCTCATGCCTCAAGAGGTTTAGTGCACATTGTTAAGATCCCATTGAAATAACTGGATTTAAATACACTCCTTCCTTCTTATGCCACAAGAGGTTTAGTCCACATTGTTAAGATCCCATTGAAATAACTGGATTTAAATACACTCCCTCCTTCATATGCCACAAGAGGTTTAGTGCACATTGTTAAGATCCCATTGAAAGGAGTGGATTTAAATACACTCCTTCCTCCTGATGCCTCAAGAGGTTTAGTGCACATTGTTAAGATCCCATTGAAATGACTGGATTTAAATACACTCCTTCCTTCTTATGCCACAAGAGGTTTAGTGCACATTGATAAGATCTCATTGAAAGGAGTGGATTTAAATACACTCCTTCCACCTGATGTCTCAAGAAGTTAAGTGCACATTGTTAAAATCCCATTGAAAGGTGTGGATTTAAATACACTCTTTTCTTCTGATGCCTCAAGACATTTCGTGCACATTGTTAAGATTCTATTGAAAGGAGTGGTTTTAAATATACTCCTTCTTCCTGATGCCTCAAGATGTTTAGGGCACATTGTTAAGATCCCATTGAAAGGACTGAATTTAAATACACTCCTTCCTTCTCATGCCTCAAGAGATTTGGTGCACATTGTTAAGATCCCATTGAAATAACTGGATTTAAATACACTCCTTCCTTCTTATGCCACAAGAGATTTAGTGCACATTGTTAAGATCCCATTGAAAGGAGTGGATTTAAATACACTCCTTCCTCTTGATGCCTCAATAGATTTAGTGCACATTTTTAAGATCCCATTGAAAGGAGTGGATTTAAATACACTGCTTCCTCCTTGTGTCTCAAGAGGTTTAGTGCACATTGTTAAGATCCCATTGAAATAACTGGATTTAAATACACTACTTCCTTCTTATGCCACAAGAGGTTTAGTCTACATTGTTAAGATCCCAGTGAAAAGACTGGATATAAATACACTCCTTCCACCTGATGTCTCAAGAAGTTAAGTGCACATTGTTAAAATCCCATTGAAAGGAGTGGATTTAAATACACTCCTTTCTTCTGATGCCTCAAGACATTTCGTGAACATTGTTAAGATTCCATTGAAAGGAGTGGATTTAAATATACTCCTTCTTCCTGATGCCTCAAGATGTTTAGGGCATATTGTTAAGATCCCATTGAAAGGACTGAATTTAAATACACTCCTTCCTTCTGATGCCTCAAGAGGTTTAGTGCACATTGTTAAAATCCCATTGAAAGGAGTAGATTTAAATACACTCATTTCTTCTGATGCCTCAAGAGGTTTAGTGCTCATTGTTAAGATCCCATTGAAAGGAGTGGATTTAAATACACTCCTTCCTTCTTATGCCACAAGAGGTTTAGTGCACATTGTGAAGATCCCATTGAAAGGACTGGATTCAAATACACTCCTTCGTTCTGATGCCTCAAGAGGTTCAGTGCACATTGTTAAGATCCCATTGAAAGGACTGGATTTGAATACACTCCTTCCTTCTGATGCCTCAAGAGGTGTAGTGCACATTGATAAGATCTCATTGAAAGGACTGGATTTAAATACACTCCTTCCTCCTGATGCCTCAAGACGTTTAGTTCACATTGTGAAGATCCCATTGAAACGACTGGATTTAAATACACTCCTTTCTTCTGATGCCTCAAGAGGTTTATGCCGATTGTTAAAATCCCATTGAGAGGAGTGGATTTAAATACACTCCTTTATTCTGATGCCTCAAGAGGTTTAGTGCACATTGTTAAGATCCCATTGAGAGGAGTGGATTTAAATCCACTCCTTCCTCCTGATGCCTCAAGAGGTTTAATGCACATTGTTAAGGTCCCATTGAGTGGAGAGGATTTAAATACAATCCTCCTTCCTGATGCCGCAAGAGGTTTTGTGCACAATGTTAAATCCAATGGGGTCTTGTTAAGACCCCATTGAAAGGAGTGGATTTAAATACACTCCTTCCTTCTTATGCCACAAGAGGTTTAGTGCACATTGTTAAGATCCCATTGAAATAACTGGATTTAAATACAATCCTTCCTTCTTATGCCACAAGAGGTTTAGTGCACATTGTTAAGATCCCATTGAAATAACTGGATTTAAATACACTCCTTCCTTCTTATGCCTCAAGAGGTTTAGTGCACATTGTTAAGATCCCATTGAAATAACTGGATTTAAATACACTCCTTCCTTCTTATGCCACAAGAGGTTTAGTCCACATTGTTAAGATCCCATTGAAATAACTGGATTTAAATACTCCTTCCTTCTTATGCCACAAGAGGTTTAGTGCACATTGTTAAGATCCCATTGAAAGGAGTGGATTTAAATACACTCCTTCCTCCTGATGCCTCAAGAGGTTTAGTGCACATTGTTAAGATCCCATTGAAATGACTGGATTTAAATACACTCCTTCCTTCTTATGCCACAAGAGGTTTAGTGCACATTGATAAGATCTCATTGAAAGGAGTGGATTTAAATACACTCCTTCCACCTGATGTCTCAAGAAGTTAAGTGCACATTGTTAAAATCCCATTGAAAGGTGTGGATTTAAATACACTCTTTTCTTCTGATGCCTCAAGACATTTCGTGCACATTGTTAAGATTCCATTGAAAGGAGTGGATTTAAATATACTCCTTCTTCCTGATGCCTCAAGATGTTTAGGGCACATTGTTAAGATCCCATTGAAAGGACTGAATTTAAATACACTCCTTCCTTCTCATGCCTCAAGAGATTTGGTGCACATTGTTAAGATCCCATTGAAATAACTGGATTTAAATACACTCCTTCCTTCTTATGCCACAAGAGATTTAGTGCACATTGTTAAGATCCCATTGAAAGGAGTGGATTTAAATACACTCCTTCCTCCTGATGCCTCAATAGATTTAGTGCACATTGTTAAGATCCCATTGAAAGGAGTGGATTTAAATACACTGCTTCCTCCTTGTGTCTCAAGAGGTTTAGTGCACATTGTTAAGATCCCATTGAAATAACTGGATTTAAATACACTACTTCCTTCTTATGCCACAAGAGGTTTAGTCTACATTGTTAAGATCCCAGTGAAAAGACTGGATATAAATACACTCCTTCCACCTGATGTCTTAAGAAGTTAAGTGCACATTGTTAAAATCCCATTGAAAGGAGTGGATTTAAATACACTCCTTTCTTCTGATGCCTCAAGACATTTCGTGAACATTGATAAGATTCCATTGAAAGGAGTGGATTTAAATATACTCCTTCTTCCTGATGCCTCAAGATGTTTAGGGGATATTGTTAAGATCCCATTGAAAGGACTGAATTTAAATACACTCCTTCATCCTGATGCCTCAAGAGGTTTAGTGCACATTCTTAAGATGCTATTGAAAGGAGTGGATTTCAATACACTCCTTCCACCTGATGCCGCAAGAGGTTTAGGCCACATTGTTACGATCCCATTGAGAGGAGTGGATTTAAATACACTCCTTCCTTCTGATGCCTCTAGAGGTTTAGTGCACATTGATAAGATCTCATTGAAAGGACAGGATTTAAATACACTCCTTCCTTCTGATGCCTCGAGAGGTTTATGCTGAAAGTTAAAATCCCATTGAGAGGAGTGCATTTAAATACACTCCTTCCTCCTGATGCCTGAAGAGATTTAGTGCACATTGTTAAGATCTCATTGAAATAACTGGATTTAAATACACTCCTTCCTCCTGATGCCTCAAGAGGTTTAGTGCACATTGTTAAGATCCCACTGAAAGGACTCGATATAAATACACTCCTTCCACCTGATGTCTCAAGAAGTTAAGTGCACATTGTTAAAATCGCATTGAAAGGAGTGGATTTAAATACACTCTTTTCTTCTGATGCCTCAAGACCTTTCGTGCACATTGTTAAGATTCCATTGAAAGGACTGAATTTAAATACACTCCTTCCTTCTGATGCCTCAAGAGGTTTAGTGCACATTGTTAAGATCCCATTGAAAGGAGTGGATTTAAATATACTGCTTCTTCCTGATGCCTCAAGATGTTTAGGGCATATTGTTAAGATCCCATTGAAAGGACTTAATTTAAATACATTCCTTCGTCCTGATGCCTCAAGAGGTTTAGTGCACATTGTTAAGATGCTATTGAAAGGAGTGGATTTCAATACACTCCTTCCACCTGATGCCTCTAGAGGTTTAGTGCACATTGTTAAGATCCCATTGAGAGGAGTGGATTTAAATACACTCCTTCCTTCTGATGCCTCTAGAGGTTTAGTGCACATTGATAAGATCTCATTGAATGGACTGGATTTAAATACACTCCTTCCTCCTGAAGCCTCAAGCGGTTTACTGCACATTGTTAAGATCCCATTGAAAGGACTGGATTTAAATACTCTCCTTCCTTCTTATGCCTCAAGAGGTTTACTGCACATTGTTAATATCCCATTGAAAGGACTGAATTTAAATACACTCCTTCCTTCTGATGCCTCAAGAGGTTTAGTGCACATTGTTAAAAGCCCATTGAAAGGAGTAGATTTAAATACACTCATTTCTTCTGATGCCTCAAGAGGTTTAGTGCTCATTGTTAAGATCCCATTGAAAGGAGTGGATTTAAATACACTCCTTCCTTCTCATGCCACAAGAGGTTTAGTGCACATTGTGAAGATCCCATTGAAAGGACTGGATTCAAATACACTCCTTCGTTCTGATGCCTCAAGATGTTTCAGTGCACATTGTTAAGATCCCATTGAAAGGACTGGATTTAAATACACTCCTTCGTGGTGATGCCTCAAGAAGTTTAGTGCACATTGTGAAGATCCCATTGAAAGGTCTGGATCTAAATACACTCCTTCCTTCTGATGCCTCAAGTGGTTTAGTGCACATTGTTAAGATCCCATTGAAAGGAGAGGATTGAAATACACTCCTTTCTCCTGATGCCTCAATAGGTTTAGTGCACATTGTTAAGATCCCATTGAAAGGACAGGATTTAAATACACTCCTTCCTTCTGATGCCTCAAGAGGTTTATGCTGATTGTTAAAATCCCATTGAGAGGAGTGCATTTAAATACAATCCTTCTTCCTGATGCCGCAAGAGGTTTTGTGCACGATTTTAAGATCCCATGGAAAGGAGTGGATATAAATACACTCCTTCCTTCTTATGCCACAAGAGATTTAGTGCACATTGTTAAGATCCCATTGAAAGGAGTGGATTTAAATACACTCCTTCCTCCTGATGCCTCAATAGATTTAGTGCACATTGTTAAGATCCCATTGAAAGGACTGGATTTAAATACACTCCTTCCTTCTCATGCCTCAAGAGGTTTAGTGCACATTGTTAAGATCCCATTGAAATTACTGGATTTAAATACACTACTTCCTTCTTATGCCACAACAGGTTTAGTCTACATTGTTAAGATCCCAGTGAAAAGACTGGATATAAATACACTCCTTCCACCTGATGTCTCAAGAAGTTAAGTGCACATTGTTAAAATCCCATTGAAAGGAGTGGATTTAAATACACTCCTTTCTTCTGATGCCTCAAGACATTTCGTGAACATTGTTAAGATTCCATTGAAAGGAGTGGATTTAAATATACTCCTTCTTCCTGATGCCTCAAGATGTTTAGGGCATATTGTTAAGATCCCATTGAAAGGACTGAATTTAAATACACTCCTTCGTCCTGATGCCTCAAGAGGTTTAGTGCACATTATTAAGATGCTATTGAAAGGAGTGGATTTCAATACACTCCTTCCACCTGATGCCGCAAGAGGTTTAGGCCACATTGTTACGATCCCATTGAGAGGAGTGGATTTAAATACACTCCTTCCTTCTGATGCCTCTAGAGGTTTAGTGCACATTGATAAGATCTCATTGAAAGGACTGGATTTAAATACACTCCTTCCTTCTTATGCCTCAAGAGGTTTAGTGCACATTGTTAAGATCCCATTGAAAGGACTGGATCTAAATACTCTCCTTCCTTCTTATGCCTCAAGAGGTTTAGTGCACATTGTTAATATCCCATTGAAAGGACTGAATTTAAATACACTCCTTCCTTCTGATGCCTCAAGAGGTTTAGTGCACATTGTTAAAATCCCATTGAAAGGAGTAAATTTAAATACACTCATTTCTTCTGATGCCTCAAGAGGTTTAGTGCTCATTGTTAAGATCCCATTGAAAGGAGTGGATTTAAATACACTCCTTCCTTCTTATGCCACAAGAGGTTTAGTGCACATTGTGAAGATCCCATTGAAAGGACTGGATTCAAATACACTCCTTCCTTCTGATGCCTCATGACGTTTAGTTCACATTGTGAAGATCCCATTGAAAGGTCTGGATCTAAATACACTCCTTCCTTCTGATGCCTCAAGTTGTTTAGTGCACATTGTTAAGATCCCATTGAAAGGACTGGATCTAAATACACTCCTTCCTTCTGATGCCTCAAGTGGTTTAGTGCACATTGTTAAGATCCCATTGAAAGGACTGGATCTAAATACACTCCTTCCTTCTGATGCCTCAAGTGGTTTAGTTCACATTGTGAAGATCCCATTGAAAGGTCTGGATCTAAATACACTCCTTCCTTCTGATGCCTCAAGTGGTTTAGTGCACATTGTTAAGATCCCATTGAAAGGACTGGATTTAAATACACTCCTTCCTTCTGATGCCTCAAGAGGTTTATGCCGATTGTTAAAATCCCATTGAGAGGAGTTGATTTAAATACACTCTTTTATTCTGATGCCTCAAGAGGTGTAGTGCACATTGTTAAGATCCCATTGAGAGGAGTGGATTTAAATCCACTCCTTCCTCCTGATGCCTCAAGAGGTTTAATGCACATTGTTAAGGTCCCATTGAGTGGAGAGGATTTAAATACAATCCTTCTTCCTGATGCCTCAAGAGGTTTTGTGCACAATGTTAAGACCCCATTGAAAGGAGTGGATTTAAATACACTCCTTCCTTCTCATGCCTCAAGAGGTTTAGTGCACATTGTTAAGATCCCATTGAAATAACTGGATTTAAATACACTCCTTCCTTCTTATGCCACAAGAGGTTTAGTCCACATTGTTAAGATCCCATTGAAATAACTGGATTTAAATACACTCCTTCCTTCTTATGCCACAAGAGGTTTAGTGCACATTGTTAAGATCCCATTGAAAGGAGTGGATTTAAATACACTCCTTCCTCCTGATGCCTCAAGAGGTTTAGTGCACATTGTTAAGATCCCATTGAAATGACTGGATTTAAATACACTCCTTCCTTCTTATGCCACAAGAGGTTTAGTGCACATTGATAAGATCTCATTGAAAGGAGTGGATTTAAATACACTCCTTCCACCTGATGTCTCAAGAAGTTAAGTGCACATTGTTAAAATCCCATTGAAAGGTGTGGATTTAAATACACTCTTTTCTTCTGATGCCTCAAGACATTTCGTGCACATTGTTAAGATTCCATTGAAAGGAGTGGATTTAAATATACTCCTTCTTCCTGATGCCTCAAGATGTTTAGGGCACATTGTTAAGATCCCATTGAAATAACTGGATTTAAATACACTCCTTCCTTCTTATGCCACAAGAGATTTAGTGCACATTGTTAAGATCCCATTGAAAGGAGTGGACTTAAATACACTCCTTCCTCCTGATGCCTCAATAGATTTAGTGCACATTGTTAAGATCCCATTGAAAGGAGTGGATTTAAATACACTGCTTCCTCCTTGTGTCTCAAGAGGTTTAGTGCACATTGTTAAGATCCCATTGAAATAACTGGATTTAAATACACTACTTCCTTCTTATGCCACAAGAGGTTTAGTCTACATTGTTAAGATCCCAGTGAAAAGACTGGATATAAATACACTCCTTCCACCTGATGTCTTAAGAAGTTAAGTGCACATTGTTAAAATCCCATTGAAAGGAGTGGATTTAAATACATTCCTTTCTTCTGATGCCTCAAGACATTTCGTGAACATTGATAAGATTCCATTGGAAGGAGTGGATTTAAATATACTCCTTCTTCCTGATGCCTCAAGATGTTTAGGGGATATTGTTAAGGTCCCATTGAAAGGACTGAATTTAAATACACTCCTTCATCCTGATGCCTCAAGAGGTTTAGTGCACATTCTTAAGATGCTATTGAAAGGAGTGGATTTCAATACACTCCTTCCACCTGATGCCGCAAGAGGTTTAGGCCACATTGTTACGATCCCATTGAGAGGAGTGGATTTAAATACACTCCTTCCTTCTGATGCCTCTAGAGGTTTAGTGCACATTGATAAGATCTCATTGAAAGGACTGGATCTAAATACACTCCTTCCTTCTGATGCCTCAAGTGGTTTAGTGCACATTGTTAAGATCCCATTGAAAGGAGAGGATATAAATACACTCCTTCCACCTGATGCCTCAAGAGGTTTATGCTGATTGTTAAAATCCCATTGAGAGGAGTGCATTTAAATACACTCCTTCCTCCTGATGCCTCAAGAGGTTTAGTGCACATTGTTAAGATCCCACAGAGTGGAGAGGATTTAAATGCAATCCTTCTTCCTGATGCCGCAAGAGGTTTTGTGCACGATTTTAAGATCCCATGGAAAGGAGTGGATATAAATACACTCCTTCCTTCTTATGCCACAAGAGATTTAGTGCACATTGTTAAGATCCCATTGAAAGGAGTGGATTTAAATACACTCCTTCCTCCTGATGCCTCAATAGATTTAGTGCACATTGTTAAGATCCCATTGAAAGGACTGGATTTAAATACACTCCTTCCTTCTCATGCCTCAAGAGGTTTAGTGCACATTGTTAAGATCCCATTGAAATTACTGGATTTAAATACACTACTTCCTTCTTATGCCACAAGAGGTTTAGTCTACATTGTTAAGATCCCAGTGAAAAGACTGGATATAAATACACTCCTTCCACCTGATGTCTCAAGAAGTTAAGTGCACATTGTTAAAATCCCATTGAAAGGAGTGGATTTAAATACACTCCTTTCTTCTGATGCCTCAAGACATTTCGTGAACATTGTTAAGATTCCATTGAAAGGAGTGGATTTAAATATACTCCTTCTTCTTGATGCCTCAAGATGTTTAGGGCATATTGTTAAGATCCCATTGAAAGGACTGAATTTAAATACACTCCTTCGTCCTGATGCCTCAAGAGGTTTAGTGCACATTCTTAAGATGCTATTGAAAGGAGTGGATTTCAATACACTCCTTCCACCTGATGCCGCAAGAGGTTTAGGCCACATTGTTACGATCCCATTGAGAGGAGTGGATTTAAATACACTCCTTCCTTCTGATGCCTCTAGAGGTTTAGTGCACATTGATAAGATCTCATTGAAAGGACTGGATTTAAATACACTCCTTCCTCCTGAAGCCTCAAGCGGTTTACTGCACATTGTTAAGATCCCATTGAAAGGACTGGATTTAAATACTCTCCTTCCTTCTTATGCCTCAAGAGGTTTAGTGCACATTGTTAATATCCCATTGAAAGGACTGAATTTAAATACACTCCTTCCTTCTGATGCCTCAAGAGGTTTAGTGCACATTGTTAAAATCCCATTGAAAGGAGTAGATTTAAATACACTCCTTCCTTCTGATGCCTCAAGAGGTTTAGTGCTCATTGTTAAGATCCCATTGAAAGGAGTGGATTTAAATACACTCCTTCCTTCTTATGCCACAAGAGGTTTAGTGCACATTGTGAAGATCCCATTGAAAGGACTGGATTCAAATACACTCCTTCCTTCTGATGCCTCAAGAGGTTCAGTGCACATTGTTAAGATCCCATTGAAAGGACTGGATTTAAATACACTCCTTCCTTCTGATGCCTCAAGAGGTGTAGTGCACATTGATAAGATCTCATTGAAAGGACTGGATTTAAATACACTCCTTCCTCCTGATGCCTCAAGACGTTTAGTTCACATTGTGAAGATCCCATTGAAAGGTCTGGATCTAAATACACTCCTTCCTTCTGATGCCTCAAGTGGTTTAGTGCACATTGTTAAGATCCCATTGAGAGGAGTGGATTTAAATCCACTCCTTCCTCCTGATGCCTCAAGAGGTTTAATGCACATTGTTAAGGTCCCATTGAGTGGAGAGGATTTAAATACAATCCTCCTTCCTAATGCCGCAAGAGGTTTTGTGCACAATGTTAAGACCCCATTGAAAGGAGTGGATTTAAATACACTCCTTCCTTCTCATGCCTCAAGAGGTTTAGTGCACATTGTTAAGATCCCATTGAAATAACTGGATTTAAATACACTCCTTCCTTCTTATGCCACAAGAGGTTTAGTCCACATTGTTAAGATCCCATTGAAATAACTGGATTTAAATACACTCCTTCCTTCTTATGCCACAAGAGGTTTAGTGCACATTGTTAAGATCCCATTGAAAGGAGTGGATTTAAATACACTCCTTCCTCCTGATGCCTCAAGAGGTTTAGTGCACATTGTTAAGATCCCATTGAAATGACTGGATTTAAATACACTCCTTCCTTCTTATGCCACAAGAGGTTTAGTGCACATTGATAAGATCTCATTGAAAGGAGTGGATTTAAATACACTCCTTCCACCTGATGTCTCAAGAAGTTAAGTGCACATTGTTAAAATCCCATTGAAAGGAGTGGATTTAAATACACTCCTTCCTTCTCATGCCTCAAGAGGTTTAGTGCACATTGTTAAGATCCCATTGAAATAACTGGATTTAAATACACTCCTTCCTTCTTATGCCACAAGAGGTTTAGTCCACATTGTTAAGATCCCATTGAAATAACTGGATTTAAATACACTCCTTCCTTCTTATGCCACAAGAGGTTTAGTGCACATTGTTAAGATCCCATTGAAAGGAGTGGATTTAAATACACTCCTTCCTCCTGATGCCTCAAGAGGTTTAGTGCACATTGTTAAGATCCCATTGAAATGACTGGATTTAAATACACTCCTTCCTTCTTATGCCACAAGAGGTTTAGTGCACATTGATAAGATCTCATTGAAAGGAGTGGATTTAAATACACTCCTTCCACCTGATGTCTCAAGAAGTTAAGTGCACATTGTTAAAATCCCATTGAAAGGTGTGGATTTAAATACACTCTTTTCTTCTGATGCCTCAAGACATTTCGTGCACATTGTTAAGATTCCATTGAAAGGAGTGGATTTAAATATACTCCTTCTTCCTGATGCCTCAAGATGTTTAGGGCACATTGTTAAGATCCCATTGAAATAACTGGATTTAAATACACTCCTTCCTTCTTATGCCACAAGAGATTTAGTGCACATTGTTAAGATCCCATTGAAAGGAGTGGATTTAAATACACTCCTTCCTCCTGATGCCTCAATAGATTTAGTGCACATTGTTAAGATCCCATTGAAAGGAGTGGATTTAAATACACTGCTTCCTCCTTGTGTCTCAAGAGGTTTAGTGCACATTGTTAAGATCCCATTGAAATAACTGGATTTAAATACACTACTTCCTTCTTATGCCACAAGAGGTTTATTCTACATTGTTAAGATCCCAGTGAAAAGACTGGATATAAATACACTCCTTCCACCTGATGTCTTAAGAAGTTAAGTGCACATTGTTAAAATCCCATTGAAAGGAGTGGATTTAAATACACTCCTTTCTTCTGATGCCTCAAGACATTTCGTGAACATTGATAAGATTCCATTGAAAGGAGTGGATTTAAATATACTCCTTCTTCCTGATGCCTCAAGATGTTTAGGGGATATTGTTAAGGTCCCATTGAAAGGACTGAATTTAAATACACTCCTTCATCCTGATGCCTCAAGAGGTTTAGTGCACATTCTTAAGATGCTATTGAAAGGAGTGGATTTCAATACACTCCTTCCACCTGATGCCGCAAGAGGTTTAGGCCACATTGTTATGATCCCATTGAGAGGAGTGGATTTAAATACACTCCTTCCTTCTGATGCCTCTAGAGGTTTAGTGCACATTGATAAGATCTCATTGAAAGGACTGGATCTAAATACACTCCTTCCTTCTGATGCCTCAAGTGGTTTAGTGCACATTGTTAAGATCCCATTGAAAGGAGAGGATATAAATACACTCCTTCCACCTGATGCCTCAAGAGGTTTATGCTGATTGTTAAAATCCCATTGAGAGGAGTGCATTTAAATACACTCCTTCCTCCTGATGCCTCAAGAGGTTTAGTGCACATTGTTAAGATCCCACAGAGTGGAGAGGATTTAAATGCAATCCTTCTTCCTGATGCCGCAAGAGGTTTTGTGCACGATTTTAAGATCCCATGGAAAGGAGTGGATATAAATACACTCCTTCCTTCTTATGCCACAAGAGATTTAGTGCACATTGTTAAGATCCCATTGAAAGGAGTGGATTTAAATACACTCCTTCCTCCTGATGCCTCAATAGATTTAGTGCACATTGTTAAGATCCCATTGAAAGGACTGGATTTAAATACACTCCTTCCTTCTCATGCCTCAAGAGGTTTAGTGCACATTGTTAAGATCCCATTGAAATTACTGGATTTAAATACACTACTTCCTTCTTATGCCACAAGAGGTTTAGTCTACATTGTTAAGATCCCAGTGAAAAGACTGGATATAAATACACTCCTTCCACCTGATGTCTCAAGAAGTTAAGTGCACATTGTTAAAATCCCATTGAAAGGAGTGGATTTAAATACACTCCTTTCTTCTGATGCCTCAAGACATTTCGTGAACATTGTTAAGATTCCATTGAAAGGAGTGGATTTAAATATACTCCTTCTTCCTGATGCCTCAAGATGTTTAGGGCATATTGTTAAGATCCCATTGAAAGGACTGAATTTAAATACACTCCTTCGTCCTGATGCCTCAAGAGGTTTAGTGCACATTCTTAAGATGCTATTGAAAGGAGTGGATTTCAATACACTCCTTCCACCTGATGCCGCAAGAGGTTTAGGCCACATTGTTACGATCCCATTGAGAGGAGTGGATTTAAATACACTCCTTCCTTCTGATGCCTCTAGAGGTTTAGTGCACATTGATAAGATCTCATTGAAAGGACTGGATTTAAATACACTCCTTCCTCCTGAAGCCTCAAGCGGTTTACTGCACATTGTTAAGATCCCATTGAAAGGACTGGATTTAAATACTCTCCTTCCTTCTTATGCCTCAAGAGGTTTAGTGCACATTGTTAATATCCCATTGAAAGGACTGAATTTAAATACACTCCTTCCTTCTGATGCCTCAAGAGGTTTAGTGCACATTGTTAATATCCCATTGAAAGGAGTGAATTTAAATACACTCCTTCCTTCTGATGCCTCAAGAGGTTTAGTGCACATTGTTAAAATCCCATTGAAAGGAGTAGATTTAAATACACTCCTTCCTTCTGATGCCTCAAGAGGTTTAGTGCTCATTGTTAAGATCCCATTGAAAGGAGTGGATTTAAATACACTCCTTCCTTCTTATGCCACAAGAGGTTTAGTGCACATTGTGAAGATCCCATTGAAAGGACTGGATTCAAATACACTCCTTCCTTCTGATGCCTCAAGAGGTTCAGTGCACATTGTTAAGATCCCATTGAAAGGACTGGATTTAAATACACTCCTTCCTTCTGATGCCTCAAGAGGTGTAGTGCACATTGATAAGATCTCATTGAAAGGACTGGATTTAAATACACTCCTTCCTCCTGATGCCTCAAGACGTTTAGTTCACATTGTGAAGATCCCATTGAAAGGTCTGGATCTAAATACACTCCTTCCTTCTGATGCCTCAAGTGGTTTAGTGCACATTGTTAAGATCCCATTGAGAGGAGTGGATTTAAATCCACTCCTTCCTCCTGATGCCTCAAGAGGTTTAATGCACACTGTTAAGGTCCCATTGAGTGGAGAGGATTTAAATACAATCCTCCTTCCTAATGCCGCAAGAGGTTTTGTGCACAATGTTAAGACCCCATTGAAAGGAGTGGATTTAAATACACTCCTTCCTTCTCATGCCTCAAGAGGTTTAGTGCACATTGTTAAGATCCCATTGAAATAACTGGATTTAAATACACTCCTTCCTTCTTATGCCACAAGAGGTTTAGTCCACATTGTTAAGATCCCATTGAAATAACTGGATTTAAATACACTCCTTCCTTCTTATGCCACAAGAGGTTTAGTGCACATTGTTAAGATCCCATTGAAAGGAGTGGATTTAAATACACTCCTTCCTCCTGATGCCTCAAGAGGTTTAGTGCACATTGTTAAGATCCCATTGAAATGACTGGATTTAAATACACTCCTTCCTTCTTATGCCACAAGAGGTTTAGTGCACATTGATAAGATCTCATTGAAAGGAGTGGATTTAAATACACTCCTTCCACCTGATGTCTCAAGAAGTTAAGTGCACATTGTTAAAATCCCATTGAAAGGTGTGGATTTAAATACACTCTTTTCTTCTGATGCCTCAAGACATTTCGTGCACATTGTTAAGATTCCATTGAAAGGAGTGGATTTAAATATACTCCTACTTCCTGATGCCTCAAGATGTTTAGGGCACATTGTTAAGATCCCATTGAAAGGACTGAATTTAAATACACTCCTTCCTTCTCATGCCTCAAGAGATTTGGTGCAGATTGTTAAGATCCCATTGAAATAACTGGATTTAAATACACTCCTTCCTTCTTATGCCACAAGAGATTTAGTGCACATTATTAAGATCCCATTGAAAGGAGTGGATTTAAATACACTGCTTCCTCCTTGTGTCTCAAGAGGTTTAGTGCACATTGTTAAGATCCCATTGAAAGGAGTGGATTCAAATACACTCCTTCGTTCTGATGCCTCAAGAGGTTCAGTGCACATTGTTAAGATCCCATTGAAAGGACTGAATTTAAATACCCTCCTTCCTTCTGATGCCTCAAGAGGTGTAGTGCACATTGATAAGATCTCATTGAAAGGATTGGATTTAAATACACTCCTTCCTCCTGATGCCTCAAGACGTTTAGTGCACATTGTGAAGATCCCAATGAAAGGTCTGGATCTAAATACACTCCTTCCTTCTGATGCCTCAAGTGGTTTAGTGCACATTGTTAAGATCCCATTGAAAGGAGTAAATTTAAATACACTCCTTCCTTCTCATGCCTCAAGAGGTTTTGGTGCACATTGTTAAGATCCCATTGAAATAACTGGATTTAAATACACTCCTTCCTTCTTATGCCACAAGAGATTTAGTGCACATTGTTAAGATCCCATTGAAAGGAGTGGATTTAAATACACTCCTTCCTCCTGATGCCTCAATAGATTTAGTGCACATTGTGAAGATCCCATTGAAAGGACTGGATTTAAATACACTCCTTCCTTCTGATGCCTCAAGAGGTTTATGCCCATTGTTAAAATCCCATTGAGAGGAGTGGATTTAAATACACTCCTTCCTTCTCATGCCTCAAGAGGTTTAGTGCACACTGTTAAGATACCATTGAAATAACTGGATTTAAATACATTCCTTCCTTCTTATGCCACAAGGGGTTTAGTGCACATTGTTAAAATCCCATTGAAAGGAGTGGATTTAAATACACTCCTTTCTTCTGATGCCTCAAGACATTTCGTGCACATTGTTAAGATTTCATTGAATGGAGTGGATTTAAATATACTCCTTCTTCCTGATGCCTCAAGATGTTTAGGGCACATTGTTAAGATCCCATTGAAAGGACTGAATTTAAATACAATCCTTCCTCCTGATGCCTCAAGAGGTTTAGTGCACATTGTTAAAATCCCATTGAAACGAGTGGATTTAAATACACTCCTTTCTTCTGATGCCTCAAGACATTTCGTGCATATTGTTAAGATTCCATTGAATGGAGTGGATTTAAATATACTCCTTCTTCCTGATGCCTCAAGATGTTTAGAGCACATTGTTAAGATCCCATTGAAAGGACTGAATTTAAATACACTCCTTTCTACTGATGCCTCAAGAGGTTTAGTGCACATTGTTAAGATCCCATTGAAAGGAGTGGATTTAAATACACTCCTTCCACTTGATGCCTCAAGAGGTTTAGTGCACATTGTTAATATCCCATTGAGAGGAGTGGGTTTGAATCTACTATTTCCTTCTGATGCCTCAAGAGGTTGAGTGCACATTGATAAGATCTCATTGAAAGGAATAGATTTAAATTCACTCCTTCTTTCTGATGCCTCAAGAGGTTTAGTGCACATTGTAAAGATCCCATTGAAATGATTGGATTTAAATATACTCATTCCTCCTGATGCCTCAGTACGTTTAGTGCACATTGTGAAGATCCCATTGAAAGGTCTAGATTTAAATACACTCCTTCCTCCTGATGCCTCAAGTGGTTTAGTGCACATTGTTAAGATCCCATTGAAAGGACTGGATTTAAATACACTCCATTCTGATGCCTCAAGAGGTTTAGTGCACATTGTTAAGATCCCATTGAAAGGACTGGATTTAAATACTCTCCTTCCTTCTGATGCCTCAAGAGGTTTAGTGCACATTGTTAATACCCCATTGAGAGGAGTGCATTTAAATACACTCCTTCATCCTGATGCCTCAAGAGGTTTAGTGCACATTGTTAAGATCCCATTGAAAGGACTGAATTTAAATACACTCCTTTCTTCTGATGCCTCAAGACATTTCGTGCACATTGTTAAGATTCCATTGAATGGAGTGGATTTAAATATACTCCTTCTTCCTGATGCCTCAAGATGTTTAGGGCACATTGTTAAGATCCCATTGAAAGATTGAATTTAAATACACTCCTTCCTCCTGATGCCTCAAGAGGTTTAGTGCACATTGTTAAGATCCCATTGAAAGGAGTGGATTTAAATACACTCCTTCCACTTGATGCCTCAAGAGGTTTAGTGCACATTGTTAATATCCCATTGAGAGAAGTGGATTTGAATCTACTATTTCCTTCTGATGCCTCAAGAGGTTGAGTGCACATTGTTAAGATCCCATTGAAAGGAGTGGATTTAAATACACTCCTTTCTTCTGATGCCTCAAGACATTTCGTGCACATTGTTAAGATTCCATTGAATGGAGTCGATTTAAATATACTCCTTCTTCCTGATGCCTCAAGATGTTTAGTGCACATTGTTAAGATCCCATTGAAAGGAGTGGATTTAAATACACTCCTTCGTTCTGATTCCTCAAGAGGTTCAGTGCACATTGTTAAGATCCCATTGAAAGGACTGGATTTAAATACACTCCTTCGTTGTGATGCCTCAAGAGGTTTAGTGCACATTGTTAAGATCCCATTGAAAGGACTGAATTTAAATACCCTCCTTCCTTCTGATGCCTCAAGAGGTGTAGTGCACATTGATAAGATCTCATTGAAAGGATTGGATTTAAATACACTCCTTCCTCCTGATGCCTCAAGAGGTTTAGTGCACATTGTTAAGATCCCATTGAGAGGAGTGGATTTAAATCCACTCCTTCCTCCTGATGCCTCAAGAGGTTTAATGCACATTGTTAAGGTCCCATTGAGTGGAGAGGATATAAATACAATCCTTCTTCCTGATGCCGCAAGAGGTTTTGTGCACAATGTTAAGACCCCATTGAAAGGAGTGGATTTCAATACACTCCTTCCACCTGATGCTGCAAGAGGTTTAGGCCACATTGTTACGATCCCATTGAGAGGAGTGGATTTAAATACACTCCTTCCTTCTGATGCCTCTAGAGGTTTAGTGCACATTGATAAGATCTCATTGAAAGGACTGGATTTAAATACACTCCTTCCTTCTGATGCCTCAAGAGGTTTAGTGCACATTGTTAAAATCCCATTGAAAGGAGTGTATTTAAATACTCTCCTTCCTTCTGATGCCTCAAGAGGTTTAGTGCACATTGTTAATACCCCATTGAAAGGACTGAATTTAAATACACTCCTTCCTTCTGATGCCTCAAGAGCTTTAATGCACATTGTTAAAATCCCATTGAAAGGAGTAGATTTAAATACACTCATTTCTTCTGATGCCTCAAGAGGTTTAGTGCTCATTGTTAAAATCCCATTGAAAGGAGTGGATTTTAATACACTCCTTCCTCCTGATGCCTCTAGAGGTTTAGTGCACATTGTTAAGATCCCATTGAAAGGAGTGGATTTAAATACACTCCTTTCTTCTGATGCCTCAAGACATTTCGTGCACATTGTTAAGATTCCATTGAATGGAGTGGATTTAAATATACTCCTTCTTCCTGATGCCTCAAGATGTTTAGGGCACATTGTTAAGATCCCATTGAACGATTGAATTTAAATACACTCCTTCCTCCTGATGCCTCAAGAGGTTTAGTGCACATTGTTAAGATCCCATTGAAAGGAGTGGATTTAAATACACTCCTTCCACTTGATGCCTCAAGAGGTTTAGTGCACATTGTTAAGATCCCATTGAAAGGATTGAATTTAAATACACTCCTTCCTCCTGATGCCTCAAGAGGTTTAGTGCACATTGTTAAGATCCCACTGAAAGGACTGGATATAAATACACTCCTTCCACCTGATGTCTCAAGAAGTTAAGTGCACATTGTTAAAATCCCATTGAAAGGAGTGGATTTAAATACACTCCTTTCTTCTGATGCCTCAAGAGGTTTAATGCACATTGTTAAGGTCCCATTGAGTGGAGAGGATTTAAATACAATCCTTCTTCCTGATGCCGCAAGAGGTTTTGTGCACAATGTTAAGACCCCATTGAAAGGAGTGGATTTTAATACACTCCTTCCTTCTCATGCCTCAAGAGGTTTAGTGCACATTGTTAAGATCCCATTGAAATAACTGGATTTAAATACACTCCTTCCTTCTTATGCCACAAGAAGATTAGTGCACATTGTTAAGATCCCATTGAAAGGAGTGGATTTAAATACACTCCTTCCTCCTGATGCCTCAAGAGGTTTAGTGCACATTGTTAAGATCCCACTGAAAGGACTGGATATAAATACACTCCTTCCACCTGATGTCTCAAGAAGTTAAGTGCACATTGTTAAAATCCCATTGAAAGGAGTGGATTTAAATACACTCCTTTCTTCTGATGCCTCAAGACATTTCGTGCACATTGTTAAGATTCCATTGAATGGAGTGGATTTAAATATACTCCTTCTTCCTGATGCCTCAAGAGGTTTAGTGCACATTGTTAAGATCCCATTGAAAGGAGTGGATTTAAATACACTCCTTCGTTCTGATGCCTCAAGAGGTTCAGTGCACATTGTTAAGATTCCATTGAAAGGACTGCATTTAAATACACTCCTTCCTTGTGATGCCTCAAGAGGTTTAGTGCACATTGTTAAGATCCCATTGAAAGGACTGAATTTAAATACCCTCCTTCCTTCTGATGCCTCAAGAGGTGTAGTGCACATTGATAAGATCTCATTGAAAGGATTGGATTTAAATACACTCCTTCCTCCTAATGCCTCAAGAGGTTTAGTGCACATTGTTAAGATCCCATTGAGAGGAGTGGATTTAAATCCACTCCTTCCTCCTGATGCCTCAAGAGGTTTAATGCACATTGTTAAGGTCCCATTGAGTGGAGAGGATATAAATACAATCCTTCTTCCTGATGCCGCAAGAGGTTTTGTGCACATTGTTAAGATCCCACTGAAAGGACTGGATATAAATACACTCCTTCCACCTGATGCCGCAAGAGGTTTAGGCCACATTGTTACGATCCCATTGAGAGGAGTGGATTTAAATACACTCCTTCCTTCTGATGCCTCTAGAGGTTTAGTGCACATTGATAAGATCTCATTGAAAGGACTGGATTTAAATACACTCCTTCCTTCTGATGCCTCAAGAGGTTTAGTGCACATTGTTAAAATCCCATTGAAAGGAGTGGATTTAAATACTCTCCTTCCTTCTGATGCCTCAAGAGGTTTAGTGCACATTGTTAATACCCCATTGAAAGGACTGAATTTAAATACACTCCTTCCTTCTGATGCCTCAAGAGGTTTAGTGCACATTGTTAAAATCCCATTGAAAGGAGTAGATTTAAATACTCTCATTTCTTCTGATGCCTCAAGAGGTTTAGTGCTCATTGTTAAGATCCCATTGAAAGGAGTGGATTTAAATACACTCCTTCCTCCTGATGCCTCAAGAGGTTTAGTGCACATTGTTAAGATCCCATTGAAAGGAGTGGATTTAAATACACTCCTTTCTTCTGATGCCTCAAGACATTTCGTGCACATTGTTAAGATTCCATTGAATGGAGTGGATTTAAATATACTCCTTCTTCCTGATGCCTCAAGATGTTTAGGGCACATTGTTAAGATCCCATTGAACGATTGAATTTAAATACACTCCTTCCTCCTGATGCCTCAAGAGGTTTAGTGCACATTGTTAAGATCCCATTGAAAGGAGTGGATTTAAATACACTCCTTCCATTTGATGCCTCAAGAGGTTTAGTGCACATTGTTAAGATCCCATTGAAAGGATTGAATTTAAATCCACTCCTTCCTCCTGATGCCTCAAGAGGTTTAATGCACATTGTTAAGGTCCCATTGAGTGGAGAGGATTTAAATACAATCCTTCTTCCTGATGCCGCAAGAGGTGTTGTGCACGATTTTAAGATCCCATGGAAAGGAGTGGATATAAATACACTCCTTCCTTCTCATGCCTGAAGAGGTTTAGTGCACATTGTTAAGATCCCATTGAAATAACTGGATTTAAATACACTCCTTCCTTCTTATCCCACAAGAGGTTTAGTGCACATTGTTAAGATCCCATTGAAAGGAGTGGATTTAAATACACTCCTTCCTCCTGATGCCTCAAGAGGTTTAGTGCACATTGTTAAGATCCCACTGAAAGGACTGGATATAAATACACTCCTTCCACCTGATGTCTCAAGAAGTTAAGTGCACATTGTTAAAATCCCATTGAAAGGAGTGGATTTAAATACACTCCTTTCTTCTGATGCCTCAAGACATTTCGTGCACATTGTTAAGATTCCATTGAATGCAGTGGATTTAAATATACTCCTTCTTCCTGATGCCTCAAGAGGTTTAGTGCACATTGTTAAGATCCCATTGAAAGGAGTGGATTTAAATACACTCCTTCCACTTGATGCCTCAAGAGGTTTAGTGCACATTGTTAAGATCCCATTGAAAGGACTGAATTTAAATATACTCCTTCCCCTGATGCCTCAAGAGGTTTAGTGCACATTGTTAA
Source organism: Anolis sagrei (assembly GCF_037176765.1). Classification (NCBI taxonomy): domain Eukaryota; kingdom Metazoa; phylum Chordata; class Lepidosauria; order Squamata; family Anolidae; genus Anolis; species Anolis sagrei. The sequence goes on along the minus strand of NC_090035.1, from coordinate 58,860,703 downwards.
GATCCCATTGAAAGGAGTGGATTTAAATACACTCCTTCCACTTGATGCCTCAAGAGGTTTAGTGCACATTGTTAAGATCCCATTGAAATGACTGGATTTAAATACACTCCTTCCTTCTTATGCCACAAGAGGTTTAGTGCACATTGATAAGATCTCATTGAAAGGAGTGGATTTAAATACACTCCTTCCACCTGATGTCTCAAGAAGTTAAGTGCACATTGTTAAAATCCCATTGAAAGGTGTGGATTTAAATACACTCTTTTCTTCTGATGCCTCAAGACATTTCGTGCACATTGTTAAGATTCCATTGAAAGGAGTGGATTTAAATATACTCCTACTTCCTGATGCCTCAAGATGTTTAGGGCACATTGTTAAGATCCCATTGAAAGGACTGAATTTAAATACACTCCTTCCTTCTCATGCCTCAAGAGATTTGGTGCAGATTGTTAAGATCCCATTGAAATAACTGGATTTAAATACACTCCTTCCTTCTTATGCCACAAGAGATTTAGTGCACATTATTAAGATCCCATTGAAAGGAGTGGATTTAAATACACTGCTTCCTCCTTGTGTCTCAAGAGGTTTAGTGCACATTGTTAAGATCCCATTGAAAGGAGTGGATTCAAATACACTCCTTCGTTCTGATGCCTCAAGAGGTTCAGTGCACATTGTTAAGATCCCATTGAAAGGACTGAATTTAAATACCCTCCTTCCTTCTGATGCCTCAAGAGGTGTAGTGCACATTGATAAGATCTCATTGAAAGGATTGGATTTAAATACACTCCTTCCTCCTGATGCCTCAAGACGTTTAGTGCACATTGTGAAGATCCCAATGAAAGGTCTGGATCTAAATACACTCCTTCCTTCTGATGCCTCAAGTGGTTTAGTGCACATTGTTAAGATCCCATTGAAAGGAGTAAATTTAAATACACTCCTTCCTTCTCATGCCTCAAGAGGTTTTGGTGCACATTGTTAAGATCCCATTGAAATAACTGGATTTAAATACACTCCTTCCTTCTTATGCCACAAGAGATTTAGTGCACATTGTTAAGATCCCATTGAAAGGAGTGGATTTAAATACACTCCTTCCTCCTGATGCCTCAATAGATTTAGTGCACATTGTGAAGATCCCATTGAAAGGACTGGATTTAAATACACTCCTTCCTTCTGATGCCTCAAGAGGTTTATGCCCATTGTTAAAATCCCATTGAGAGGAGTGGATTTAAATACACTCCTTCCTTCTCATGCCTCAAGAGGTTTAGTGCACACTGTTAAGATACCATTGAAATAACTGGATTTAAATACATTCCTTCCTTCTTATGCCACAAGGGGTTTAGTGCACATTGTTAAAATCCCATTGAAAGGAGTGGATTTAAATACACTCCTTTCTTCTGATGCCTCAAGACATTTCGTGCACATTGTTAAGATTTCATTGAATGGAGTGGATTTAAATATACTCCTTCTTCCTGATGCCTCAAGATGTTTAGGGCACATTGTTAAGATCCCATTGAAAGGACTGAATTTAAATACAATCCTTCCTCCTGATGCCTCAAGAGGTTTAGTGCACATTGTTAAAATCCCATTGAAACGAGTGGATTTAAATACACTCCTTTCTTCTGATGCCTCAAGACATTTCGTGCATATTGTTAAGATTCCATTGAATGGAGTGGATTTAAATATACTCCTTCTTCCTGATGCCTCAAGATGTTTAGAGCACATTGTTAAGATCCCATTGAAAGGACTGAATTTAAATACACTCCTTTCTACTGATGCCTCAAGAGGTTTAGTGCACATTGTTAAGATCCCATTGAAAGGAGTGGATTTAAATACACTCCTTCCACTTGATGCCTCAAGAGGTTTAGTGCACATTGTTAATATCCCATTGAGAGGAGTGGGTTTGAATCTACTATTTCCTTCTGATGCCTCAAGAGGTTGAGTGCACATTGATAAGATCTCATTGAAAGGAATAGATTTAAATTCACTCCTTCTTTCTGATGCCTCAAGAGGTTTAGTGCACATTGTAAAGATCCCATTGAAATGATTGGATTTAAATATACTCATTCCTCCTGATGCCTCAGTACGTTTAGTGCACATTGTGAAGATCCCATTGAAAGGTCTAGATTTAAATACACTCCTTCCTCCTGATGCCTCAAGTGGTTTAGTGCACATTGTTAAGATCCCATTGAAAGGACTGGATTTAAATACACTCCATTCTGATGCCTCAAGAGGTTTAGTGCACATTGTTAAGATCCCATTGAAAGGACTGGATTTAAATACTCTCCTTCCTTCTGATGCCTCAAGAGGTTTAGTGCACATTGTTAATACCCCATTGAGAGGAGTGCATTTAAATACACTCCTTCATCCTGATGCCTCAAGAGGTTTAGTGCACATTGTTAAGATCCCATTGAAAGGACTGAATTTAAATACACTCCTTTCTTCTGATGCCTCAAGACATTTCGTGCACATTGTTAAGATTCCATTGAATGGAGTGGATTTAAATATACTCCTTCTTCCTGATGCCTCAAGATGTTTAGGGCACATTGTTAAGATCCCATTGAAAGATTGAATTTAAATACACTCCTTCCTCCTGATGCCTCAAGAGGTTTAGTGCACATTGTTAAGATCCCATTGAAAGGAGTGGATTTAAATACACTCCTTCCACTTGATGCCTCAAGAGGTTTAGTGCACATTGTTAATATCCCATTGAGAGAAGTGGATTTGAATCTACTATTTCCTTCTGATGCCTCAAGAGGTTGAGTGCACATTGTTAAGATCCCATTGAAAGGAGTGGATTTAAATACACTCCTTTCTTCTGAAACCTCAAGACATTTCGTGCACATTGTTAAGATTCCATTGAATGGAGTCGATTTAAATATACTCCTTCTTCCTGATGCCTCAAGATGTTTAGTGCACATTGTTAAGATCCCATTGAAAGGAGTGGATTTAAATACACTCCTTCGTTCTGATTCCTCAAGAGGTTCAGTGCACATTGTTAAGATCCCATTGAAAGGACTGGATTTAAATACACTCCTTCGTTGTGATGCCTCAAGAGGTTTAGTGCACATTGTTAAGATCCCATTGAAAGGACTGAATTTAAATACCCTCCTTCCTTCTGATGCCTCAAGAGGTGTAGTGCACATTGATAAGATCTCATTGAAAGGATTGGATTTAAATACACTCCTTCCTCCTGATGCCTCAAGAGGTTTAGTGCACATTGTTAAGATCCCATTGAGAGGAGTGGATTTAAATCCACTCCTTCCTCCTGATGCCTCAAGAGGTTTAATGCACATTGTTAAGGTCCCATTGAGTGGAGAGGATATAAATACAATCCTTCTTCCTGATGCCGCAAGAGGTTTTGTGCACAATGTTAAGACCCCATTGAAAGGAGTGGATTTCAATACACTCCTTCCACCTGATGCTGCAAGAGGTTTAGGCCACATTGTTACGATCCCATTGAGAGGAGTGGATTTAAATACACTCCTTCCTTCTGATGCCTCTAGAGGTTTAGTGCACATTGATAAGATCTCATTGAAAGGACTGGATTTAAATACACTCCTTCCTTCTGATGCCTCAAGAGGTTTAGTGCACATTGTTAAAATCCCATTGAAAGGAGTGTATTTAAATACTCTCCTTCCTTCTGATGCCTCAAGAGGTTTAGTGCACATTGTTAATACCCCATTGAAAGGACTGAATTTAAATACACTCCTTCCTTCTGATGCCTCAAGAGCTTTAATGCACATTGTTAAAATCCCATTGAAAGGAGTAGATTTAAATACACTCATTTCTTCTGATGCCTCAAGAGGTTTAGTGCTCATTGTTAAAATCCCATTGAAAGGAGTGGATTTTAATACACTCCTTCCTCCTGATGCCTCTAGAGGTTTAGTGCACATTGTTAAGATCCCATTGAAAGGAGTGGATTTAAATACACTCCTTTCTTCTGATGCCTCAAGACATTTCGTGCACATTGTTAAGATTCCATTGAATGGAGTGGATTTAAATATACTCCTTCTTCCTGATGCCTCAAGATGTTTAGGGCACATTGTTAAGATCCCATTGAACGATTGAATTTAAATACACTCCTTCCTCCTGATGCCTCAAGAGGTTTAGTGCACATTGTTAAGATCCCATTGAAAGGAGTGGATTTAAATACACTCCTTCCACTTGATGCCTCAAGAGGTTTAGTGCACATTGTTAAGATCCCATTGAAAGGATTGAATTTAAATACACTCCTTCCTCCTGATGCCTCAAGAGGTTTAGTGCACATTGTTAAGATCCCACTGAAAGGACTGGATATAAATACACTCCTTCCACCTGATGTCTCAAGAAGTTAAGTGCACATTGTTAAAATCCCATTGAAAGGAGTGGATTTAAATACACTCCTTTCTTCTGATGCCTCAAGAGGTTTAATGCACATTGTTAAGGTCCCATTGAGTGGAGAGGATTTAAATACAATCCTTCTTCCTGATGCCGCAAGAGGTTTTGTGCACAATGTTAAGACCCCATTGAAAGGAGTGGATTTTAATACACTCCTTCCTTCTCATGCCTCAAGAGGTTTAGTGCACATTGTTAAGATCCCATTGAAATAACTGGATTTAAATACACTCCTTCCTTCTTATGCCACAAGAAGATTAGTGCACATTGTTAAGATCCCATTGAAAGGAGTGGATTTAAATACACTCCTTCCTCCTGATGCCTCAAGAGGTTTAGTGCACATTGTTAAGATCCCACTGAAAGGACTGGATATAAATACACTCCTTCCACCTGATGTCTCAAGAAGTTAAGTGCACATTGTTAAAATCCCATTGAAAGGAGTGGATTTAAATACACTCCTTTCTTCTGATGCCTCAAGACATTTCGTGCACATTGTTAAGATTCCATTGAATGGAGTGGATTTAAATATACTCCTTCTTCCTGATGCCTCAAGAGGTTTAGTGCACATTGTTAAGATCCCATTGAAAGGAGTGGATTTAAATACACTCCTTCGTTCTGATGCCTCAAGAGGTTCAGTGCACATTGTTAAGATTCCATTGAAAGGACTGCATTTAAATACACTCCTTCCTTGTGATGCCTCAAGAGGTTTAGTGCACATTGTTAAGATCCCATTGAAAGGACTGAATTTAAATACCCTCCTTCCTTCTGATGCCTCAAGAGGTGTAGTGCACATTGATAAGATCTCATTGAAAGGATTGGATTTAAATACACTCCTTCCTCCTAATGCCTCAAGAGGTTTAGTGCACATTGTTAAGATCCCATTGAGAGGAGTGGATTTAAATCCACTCCTTCCTCCTGATGCCTCAAGAGGTTTAATGCACATTGTTAAGGTCCCATTGAGTGGAGAGGATATAAATACAATCCTTCTTCCTGATGCCGCAAGAGGTTTTGTGCACATTGTTAAGATCCCACTGAAAGGACTGGATATAAATACACTCCTTCCACCTGATGCCGCAAGAGGTTTAGGCCACATTGTTACGATCCCATTGAGAGGAGTGGATTTAAATACACTCCTTCCTTCTGATGCCTCTAGAGGTTTAGTGCACATTGATAAGATCTCATTGAAAGGACTGGATTTAAATACACTCCTTCCTTCTGATGCCTCAAGAGGTTTAGTGCACATTGTTAAAATCCCATTGAAAGGAGTGGATTTAAATACTCTCCTTCCTTCTGATGCCTCAAGAGGTTTAGTGCACATTGTTAATACCCCATTGAAAGGACTGAATTTAAATACACTCCTTCCTTCTGATGCCTCAAGAGGTTTAGTGCACATTGTTAAAATCCCATTGAAAGGAGTAGATTTAAATACTCTCATTTCTTCTGATGCCTCAAGAGGTTTAGTGCTCATTGTTAAGATCCCATTGAAAGGAGTGGATTTAAATACACTCCTTCCTCCTGATGCCTCAAGAGGTTTAGTGCACATTGTTAAGATCCCATTGAAAGGAGTGGATTTAAATACACTCCTTTCTTCTGATGCCTCAAGACATTTCGTGCACATTGTTAAGATTCCATTGAATGGAGTGGATTTAAATATACTCCTTCTTCCTGATGCCTCAAGATGTTTAGGGCACATTGTTAAGATCCCATTGAACGATTGAATTTAAATACACTCCTTCCTCCTGATGCCTCAAGAGGTTTAGTGCACATTGTTAAGATCCCATTGAAAGGAGTGGATTTAAATACACTCCTTCCATTTGATGCCTCAAGAGGTTTAGTGCACATTGTTAAGATCCCATTGAAAGGATTGAATTTAAATCCACTCCTTCCTCCTGATGCCTCAAGAGGTTTAATGCACATTGTTAAGGTCCCATTGAGTGGAGAGGATTTAAATACAATCCTTCTTCCTGATGCCGCAAGAGGTGTTGTGCACGATTTTAAGATCCCATGGAAAGGAGTGGATATAAATACACTCCTTCCTTCTCATGCCTGAAGAGGTTTAGTGCACATTGTTAAGATCCCATTGAAATAACTGGATTTAAATACACTCCTTCCTTCTTATCCCACAAGAGGTTTAGTGCACATTGTTAAGATCCCATTGAAAGGAGTGGATTTAAATACACTCCTTCCTCCTGATGCCTCAAGAGGTTTAGTGCACATTGTTAAGATCCCACTGAAAGGACTGGATATAAATACACTCCTTCCACCTGATGTCTCAAGAAGTTAAGTGCACATTGTTAAAATCCCATTGAAAGGAGTGGATTTAAATACACTCCTTTCTTCTGATGCCTCAAGACATTTCGTGCACATTGTTAAGATTCCATTGAATGCAGTGGATTTAAATATACTCCTTCTTCCTGATGCCTCAAGAGGTTTAGTGCACATTGTTAAGATCCCATTGAAAGGAGTGGATTTAAATACACTCCTTCCACTTGATGCCTCAAGAGGTTTAGTGCACATTGTTAAGATCCCATTGAAAGGACTGAATTTAAATATACTCCTTCCCCTGATGCCTCAAGAGGTTTAGTGCACATTGTTAAGATCCCATTGAAAGGAGTGGATTTAAATACACTCCTTCCACTTGATGCCTCAAGAGGTTTAGTGCACATTGTTAATATCCCATTGAGAGGAGTGGATTTGAATCTACTATTTCCTTCTGATGCCTCAAGAGGTTGAGTGCACATTGTTAAGATCCCATTGAAAGGAGTGTATATAAATACAATCCTTCCACCTGATACCTCAAGAGGTTTAGTGCACATTTTTAAGATGCTATTGAAAGGAGTGGATTTAAATACTCTCCTTCATTCTGATGCCTCAAGAGGTTTAGTGCACATTGTTAAAATCCCATTGAAAGGAGTGGATTTAAATACTCTCCTTCATTCTGATGCCTCAAGAGGTTTAGTGCACATTGTTAATACCCCATTGAAAGGACTGAATTTAAATACACTCCTTCCTTCTGATGCCTCAAGAGGTTTAGTGCACATTGTAAAAATCCCATTGAAAGGAGTAGATTTAAATACACTCATTTCTTCTGATGCCTCAAGAGGTTTAGTGCTCATTGTTAAGATCCCATTGAAAGGAGTGGATTTAAATACACTCCTTCCTTCTGATGCCACAAGAGGTTTAGTGCACATTGTTAAGATCCCATTGAAAGGACTGGATTTAAATACACTCCTTCCTTCTTATGCCATAAGAGGTTTAGTGCACATTGTTAAGATCCCATTGAAAGGAGTGGATTTAAATACACTGCTTCCTCCTTGTGTCTCAAGAGATTTAGTGCACATTGTTAAGATCCCATTGAAAGGGCTGGATTTAAATACACTCCTTCCACTTGATGCCTCAAGAGGTTAAGTGCACATTGTTAATATCCCATTGAGAGAACTGGATTTAAATTCACTCCTTCATTCTGATGCCTCAAGAGGGTTAGTGCACATTGTTAAGATCCCATCGAAAGGACTGAATTTAAATACCCTCCTTCCTTCTGATGCCTCAAGAGGTGTAGTGCACATTGATAAGATCTCATTGAAAGGATTGGATTTAAATACACTCCTTCCTCCTGATGCCTCAAGAGGTTTAGTGAACATTGTTAAGATCCCATTGAAAGGAGAGGATTGAAATACACTCCTTTCTCCTGATGCCTCAATAGGTTTAGTGCACATTGTTAAGATCCCATTGAAAGGACAGGATTTAAATACACTCCTTCCTTCTGATGCTTCAAGAGGTTTATGCTGATTGTTAAATCCCATTGAGAGGAGTGCATTTAAATACAATCCTTCTTCCTGATGCCGCAAGAGGTTTTGTGCACGATTTTAAGATCCCATGGAAAGGAGTGGATATAAATACACTCCTTTCTCCTGATGCCTCAAGAGGTTTAGTGCACATTGTTAAGATCCCATTGAAAGGAGTAAATTTAAATACACTCCTTCCTTCTCATGCCTCATGAGGTTTAGTGCACATTGTTAAGATCCCATTGAAATAACTGGATTTAAATACACTCCTTCCTTCTTATGCAACAAGAGATTTAGCGCACATTGTTAAGATCCCTTTGAAAGGAGTGGATTTAAATACACTCCTTCCTCCTGATGCCTCAATAGATTTAGTGCACATTGTTAAGATCCCATTGAAAGGACTGGATTTAAATACACTCCTTCCTTCTGATGCCTCAAGAGGTTTAGTGCACATTGTTAAGATCCCATTGAGAGGAGTGGATTTAAATCCACTCCTTCCTCCTGATGCCTCAAGAGGTTTAATGCACATTGTTAAGGTCCCATTGAGTGGAGAGGATATAAATACAATCCTTCTTCCTGATGCCGCAAGAGGTTTTGTGCACAATGTTAAGACCCCATTGAAAGGAGTGGATTTAAATACACTCCTTCCTTCTCATGCCTCAAGAGGTTTAGTGCACATTGTTAAAATCCCATTGAAATAACTGGATTTAAATACACTCCTTCCTTCTTATGCCACAAGAGGTTTAGTGCACATTGTTAAGATCCCATTGAAAGGAGTGGATTTAAATACACTCCTTCCTCCTGATGCCTCAAGACATTTCGTGCACATTGTTAAGATTCCATTGAATGGAGTGGATTTAAATATACTCCTTCTTCCTGATGCCTCAAGATGTTTAGGGCACATTGTTAAGATCCCATTGAAAGGACTGAATTTAAATACACTCCTTCCTCCTGATGCCTCAAGAGGTTTAGTGCACATTGTTAAGATCCCATTGAAAGGAGTGGATTTAAATACACTCCTTCCACTTGATGCCTCAAGAGGTTTAGTGCACATTGTTAATATCCCATTGAGAGGAGTGGATTTGAATCTACTATTTCCTTCTGATGCCTCAAGAGGTTGAGTGCACATTGATAAGATCTCATTGAAACGAATGGATTTAAATTCACTGCTTCTTTCTGATGCCTCAAGAGGTTTAGTGCACATTGTTAAGATCCCATTGAAATGATTGGATTTAAATACACTCCTTCCTCCTGATGCCTCAATATGTTTAGTGCACATTGTGAAGATCCCATTGTAAGGTCTAGATTTAAATACACTGCTTCCTCCTGATGCCTTAAGAGGTTTCGTGCACATTGTTAAGATCCCATTGAAAGGAGTGGATTTAAATACACTCCTTCCACTTGATGCCTCAAGAGGTTTAGTGCACATTGTTAAGATCCCATTGAAAGGATTGAATTTAAATCCACTCCTTCCTCCTGATGCCTCAAGAGGTTTAATGCACATTGTTAAGGTCCCATTGAGTGGAGAGGATTTAAATACAATCCTTCTTCCTGATGCCGCAAGAGGTTTTGTGCACAATGTTAAGACCCCATTGAAAGGAGTGGATTTAAATACACTCCTTCCTCCTGATGCCTCAAGAGGTTTAGTGCACATTGTTAAGATCCCACTGAAAGGACTGGATATAAATACACTCCTTCCACCTGATGTCTCAAGAAGTTAAGTGCACATTGTTAAAATCCCATTGAAAGGAGTGGATTTAAATACACTCCTTTCTTCTGATGCCTCAAGACATTTCGTGAAACATTGTTAAGATTCCATTGAATGGAGTGGATTTAAATATACTCCTTCTTCCTGATGCCTCAAGAGGTTTAGTGCACATTGTTAAGATCCCATTGAAAGGAGTGGATTTAAATACACTCCTTCCACTTGATGCCTCAAGAGGTTTAGTGCACATTGTTAAGATCCCATTGAGAGGAGTGCATTTAAATACACTCCTTCATCCTGATGCCTCAAGAGGTTTAGTGCACATTGTTAAGATCCCATTGAAAGGACTGAATTTAAATATACTCCTTCCTCCTGATGCCTCAAGAGGTTTAGTGCACATTGTTAAGATCCCATTGAAAGGAGTGGATTTAAATACAATCATTCCACCTGATACCTCAAGAGGTTTAGTGCACATTTTTAAGATGCTATTGAAAGGAGTGGATTTCAATACACTCCTTCCACCTGATGCCACAAGAGGTTTAGGCCACATTGTTACGATCCCATTGAGAGGAGTGGATTTAAATACACTCCTTCCTTCTGATGCCTCAAGAGGTTTAGTGCACATTGTTAAAATCCCATTGAAAGGAGTTGATTTAAATACTCTCCTTCATTCTGATGCCTCAAGAGGTTTAGTGCACATTGTTAATACCCCATTGAAAGGACTGAATTTAAATACACTCCTACCTTCTGATGCCTCAAGAGGTTTAGTGCACATTGTAAAAATCCCATTGAAAGGAGTAGATTTAAATACACTCATTTCTTCTGATGCCACAAGAGGTTTAGTGCACATTGGTAAGGTGTCATTGAAAAGACTGGATTTAAATACACTCCTTCCTCCTGATGTCTCAAGCGGTTTAGTGCACATTGTTAAGATCCCATTGAAAGGACTGGATTTAAATACACTCCTTCCTTCTTATGCCACAAGAGGTTTAGTGCACATTGTTAAGATCCGATTGAAAGGAGCGGATTTAAATACACTGCTTCCTCCTTGTGTCTCAAGAGATTTAGTGCACATTGTTAATATCCCATTGAGAGAACTGGATTTAAATTCACTCCTTCATTCTGATGCCTCAAGAGGGTTAGTGCACATTGTTAAGATCCCATCGAAAGGACTGAATTTAAATACCCTCCTTCCTTCTGATGCCTCAAGAGGTGTAGTGCACATTGATAAGATCTCATTGAAAGGAATGGATTTAAATACACTCCTTCCTCCTGATGCCTCAAGAGGTTTAGTGCACATTGTTAAGATCCCATTGAAAGGAGAGGATTGAAATACACTCCTTTCTCCTGATGCCTCAATAGGTTTAGTGCACATTGTTAAGATCCCATTGAAAGGACAGGATTTAAATACACTCCTTCCTTCTGATGCTTCAAGAGGTTTATGCTGATTGTTAAAATCCCATTGAGAGGAGTGCATTTAAATACAATCCTTCTTCCTGATGCCACAAGAGGTTTTGTGCACGATTTTAAGATCCCATGGAAAGGAGTGGATATAAATACACTCCTTTCTCCTGATGCCTCAAGAGGTTTAGTGCACATTGTTAAGATCCCATTGAAAGGAGTAAATTTAAATACACTCCTTCCTTCTCATGCCTCATGAGGTTTAGTGCACATTGTTAAGATCCCATTGAAATAACTGGATTTAAATACACTCCTTCCTTCTTATGCAACAAGAGATTTAGCGCACATTGTTAAGATCCCTTTGAAAGGAGTGGATTTAAATACACTCCTTCCTCCTGATGCCTCAATAGATTTAGTGCACATTGTTAAGATCCCATTGAAAGGACTGGATTTAAATACACTCCTTCCTTCTGATGCTTCAAGAAGTTTATGCCGATTGTTAAAATCCCATTGAGAGGAGTGGATTTAAATACACTCCTTCATTCTGATGCCTCAAGAGGTTTAGTGCACATTGTTAAGATCCCATTGAGAGGAGTGGATTTAAATCCACTCCTTCCTCCTGATCCCTCAAGAGGTTTAATGCACATTGTTAAGGTCCCATTGAGTGGAGAGGATATAAATACAATCCTTCTTCCTGATGCCGCAAGAGGTTTTGTGCACAATGTTAAGACCCCATTGAAAGGAGTGGATTTAAATACACTCCTTCCTTCTCATGCCTCAAGAGGTTTAGTGCACATTGTTAAAATCCCATTGAAAAAACTGGATTTAAATACACTCCTTCCTTCTTATGCCTCAAGAGGTTTAGTGCACATTGTTAAGATCCCATTGAAAGGAGTGGATTTAAATACACTCCTTCCACTTGATGCCTCAAGAGGTTTAGTGCACATTGTTAATATCCCATTGAGAGGAGTGGATTTGAATCTACTATTTCCTTCTGATGCCTCAAGAGGTTGAGTGCACATTGATAAGATCTCATTGAAAGGAATGGATTTAAATTCACTGCTTCTTTCTGATGCCTCAAGAGGTTTAGTGCACATTGTTAAGATCCCATTGAAATGATTGGATTTAAATACACTCCTTCCTCCTGATGCCTCAATATGTTTAGTGCACATTGTGAAGATCCCATTGTAAGGTCTAGATTTAAATACACTGCTTCCTCCTGATGCCTTAAGAGGTTTAGTGCACATTGTTAAGATCCCATTGAAAGGAGTGGATTTAAATACACTCCTTCCACTTGATGCCTTAAGAGGTTTAGTGCACATTGTTAAGATCCCATTGAAAGGATTGAATTTAAATCCACTCCTTCCTCCTGATGCCTCAAGAGGTTTAATGCACATTGTTAAGGTCCCATTGAGTGGAGAGGATTTAAATACAATCCTTCTTCCTGATGCCGCAAGAGGTTTTGTGCACAATGTTAAGACCCCATTGAAAGGAGTGGATTTTAATACACTCCTTCCTTCTCATGCCTGAAGAGGTTTAGTGCACATTGTTAAGATCCCATTGAAATAACTGGATTTAAATACACTCCTTCCTTCTTATGCCACAAGAGGTTTAGTGCACATTGTTAAGATCCCATTGAAAGGAGTGGATTTAAATACACTCCTTCCTCCTGATGCCTCAAGAGGTTTAGTGCACATTGTTAAGATCCCACTGAAAGGACTGGATATAAATACACTCCTTCCACCTGATGTCTCAAGAAGTTAAGTGCACATTGTTAAAATCCCATTGAAAGGAGTGGATTTAAATACACTCCTACCTTCTGATGCCTCAAGAGGTTTAGTGCACATTGTAAAAATCCCATTGAAAGGAGTAGATTTAAATACACTCATTTCTTCTGATGCCACAAGAGGTTTAGTGCACATTGGTAAGGTGTCATTGAAAAGACTGGATTTAAATACACTCCTTCCTCCTGATGTCTCAAGCGGTTTAGTGCACATTGTTAAGATCCCATTGAAAGGACTGGATTTAAATACACTCCTTCCTTCTTATGCCACAAGAGGTTTAGTGCACATTGTTAAGATCCGATTGAAAGGAGTGGATTTAAATACACTGCTTCCTCCTTGTGTCTCAAGAGATTTAGTGCACATTGTTAATATCCCATTGAGAGAACTGGATTTAAATTCACTCCTTCATTCTGATGCCTCAAGAGGGTTAGTGCACATTGTTAAGATCCCATCGAAAGGACTGAATTTAAATACCCTCCTTCCTTCTGATGCCTCAAGAGGTGTAGTGCACATTGATAAGATCTCATTGAAAGGATTGGATTTAAATACACTCCTTCCTCCTGATGCCTCAAGAGGTTTAGTGCACATTGTTAAGATCCCATTGAAAGGAGAGGATTGAAATACACTCCTTTCTCCTGATGCCTCAATAGGTTTAGTGCACATTGTTAAGATCCCATTGAAAGGACAGGATTTAAATACACTCCTTCCTTCTGATGCTTCAAGAGGTTTATGCTGATTGTTAAAATCCCATTGAGAGGAGTGCATTTAAATACAATCCTTCTTCCTGATGCCACAAGAGGTTTTGTGCACGATTTTAAGATCCCATGGAAAGGAGTGGATATAAATACACTCCTTTCACCTGATGCCTCAAGAGGTTTAGTGCACATTGTTAAGATCCCATTGAAAGGAGTAAATTTAAATACACTCCTTCCTTCTCATGCCTCATGAGGTTTAGTGCACATTGTTAAGATCCCATTGAAAGGAGTGGATTTAAATACACTCCTTCCACTTGATGCCTCAAGAGGTTTAGTGCACATTGTTAATATCCCATTGAGAGGAGTGGATTTGAATCTACTATTTCCTTCTGATGCCTCAAGAGGTTGAGTGCACATTGATAAGATCTCATTGAAACGAATGGATTTAAATTCACTGCTTCTTTCTGATGCCTCAAGAGGTTTAGTGCACATTGTTAAGATCCCATTGAAATGATTGGATTTAAATACACTCCTTCCTCCTGATGCCTCAATATGTTTAGTGCACATTGTGAAGATCCCATTGTAAGGTCTAGATTTAAATACACTGCTTCCTCCTGATGCCTTAAGAGGATTAGTGCACATTGTTAAGATCCCATTGAAAGGAGTGGATTTAAATACACTCCTTCCACTTGATGCCTCAAGAGGTTTAGTGCACATTGTTAAGATCCCATTGAAAGGATTGAATTTAAATCCACTCCTTCCTCCTGATGCCTCAAGAGGTTTAATGCACATTGTTAAGGTCCCATTGAGTGGAGAGGATTTAAATACAATCCTTCTTCCTGATGCCGCAAGAGGTTTTGTGCACAATGTTAAGACCCCATTGAAAGGAGTGGATTTTAATACACTCCTTCCTTCTCATGCCTGAAGAGGTTTAGTGCACATTGTTAAGATCCCATTGAAATAACTGGATTTAAATACACTCCTTCCTTCTTATGCCACAAGAGGTTTGGTGCACATTGTTAAGATCCCATTGAAAGGAGTGGATTTAAATACACTCCTTCCTCCTGATGCCTCAAGAGGTTTAGTGCACATTGTTAAGATCCCACTGAAAGGACTGGATATAAATACACTCCTTCCACCTGATGTCTCAAGAAGTTAAGTGCACATTGTTAAAATCCCATTGAAAGGAGTGGATTTAAATACACTCCTTTCTTCTGATGCCTCAAGACATTTCGTGAAACATTGTTAAGATTCCATTGAATGGAGTGGATTTAAATATACTCCTTCTTCCTGATGCCTCAAGAGGTTTAGTGCACATTGTTAAGATCCCATTGAAAGGAGTGGATTTAAATACACTCCTTCCACTTGATGCCTCAAGAGGTTTAGTGCACATTGTTAAGATCCCATTGAGAGGAGTGCATTTAAATACACTCCTTCATCCTGATGCCTCAAGAGGTTTAGTGCACATTGTTAAGATCCCATTGAAAGGACTGAATTTAAATATACTCCTTCCTCCTGATGCCTCAAGAGGTTGAGTGCACATTGATAAGATCTCATTGAAACGAATGGATTTAAATTCACTGCTTCTTTCTGATGCCCCAAGAGGTTTACTGCACATTGTTAAGATCCCATTGAAATGATTGGATTTAAATACACTCCTTCCTCCTGATGCCACAATATGTTTAGTGCACATTGTGAAGATCCCATTGTAAGGTCTAGATTTAAATATACTCCTTCCTCCTGATGCCTCAAGAGGTTGAGTGCACATTGATAAGATCTCATTGAAACGAATGGATTTAAATTCACTGCTTCTTTCTGATGCCCCAAGAGGTTTACTGCACATTGTTAAGATCCCATTGAAATGATTGGATTTAAATACACTCCTTCCTCCTGATGCCACAATATGTTTAGTGCACATTGTGAAGATCCCATTGTAAGGTCTAGATTTAAATACACTGCTTCCTCCTGATGCCTTAAGAGGTTTAGTGCACATTGTTAAGATCCCATTGAAAGGAGTGGATTTAAATACACTCCTTCCACTTGATGCCTCAAGAGGTTTAGTGCACATTGTTACTTACTTACTTACTTAGGCGATCCCTCGTTTTCCGAGTATGATGGTCCTCCAATGTTCTTGTGGGTCCGTAAGTGGCTGTGGAGCCCTATTCTTGCTCTGCACCTTCTTCCGCAGTGAGGGCATTGGTTTCCAGGTGGAAGGCGGTCCCGGTCGGGGTTGGCTTGACGCGCCTTCCTCCTAGCACGTTTCTCTCTTTCACCCTCCACTCGTGCCTCCTCGAATTCTGCAGCACTGCTGGTCACAGCCGACCTCCAGCTGGAGCGCTCAAGGGCCAGGGCTTCCCAGTTCTCAGTGTCTATGCCAGAGTTTTTAAGGTTGGCTTTGAGCCCATCTTTAAATCTCTTTTCCTGTCCACCGACATTCCGTTTTCCGTTGATAAGTTCGGAATAGAGCAACTGCTTTGGGAGACGGTGGTCAGGCATCCGGACAACGTGGCCAGCCCAGCGGAGTTGATGTTGGAAGACCATCGCTTCAATGCTGGTGGTCTTTGCTTCTTCCAGCACACTGACGTTTGTCCGCTTGTCTTCCCAGGAAATTTGCAGGATTTTCCGGAGGCAGCGCTGATGGAATCGTTCCAGGAGTTGCATGTGACGTCTGTAGACAGTCCACGTCTCACAGGCGTATAGCAGGGTTGGGAGGACAATAGCTTTATAGACAAGCACCTTGGTCTCCCTACGGATGTCCCGGTCCTCAAACACTCTCTGCTTCATTCGGGAAAATGCTGCACTTGCGGAGCTCAGGCGGTGTTGTATTTCAGCGTCGATGTTGACTTTGGTGGAGAGGTGGCTGCCAAGGTAGCGGAAATGGTCAACATTTTCTAATGTTACACCATTAAGCTGTATCTCTGGCATTGGGGAGGAGTTGGCTGGTGACTGCTGGAAGAGCACTTTGGTTTTCTCAATGTTCAGTGACAGGCCAAGCTTCGTGTATGCTTCTGCGAAGGTGTTTAGAGTGGCTTGTAGATCTTCTTCTGTATGCGCACAGACGACATTGTCATCAGCATACTGGAGTTCTATAACAGATGTTGTTGTAACTTTGGTTTTGGCTTTCAGTCTGCTGAGGTTAAACAGCTTGCCATCTGTCCGATAGATGATTTCCACTCCGGTGGGAAGCTTCCCATCAACAAGGTGAAGTATCATTGCGATGAAGATGGAGAATAGAGTTGGGGCAATAACACATCCCTGTTTGACACCCGATTCCACCTTAAATGGGTCACTTTGGGAGCCATTGCTGTCCAAGACTGTTGCCATCATGTCATCGTGGAGGAGCCGCAGGATGTTCACAAATTTGTTAGGGCATCCGATTTTGTGGAGGATGGTCCAGAGAGCGCTGCGATTCACTGTGTCGAATGCCTTGGCAAGGTCGATGAATGCCATGTACAGAGGTTGGTTTTGTTCCCTGCATTTTTCTTGGAGCTGTCGTGCAGTGAAGATCATGTCCACGGTTCCTCTGGAGGGGCGGAAGCCGTTCTGGGATTCTGAGAGGGTGTCTTCTGAGAGGGGCAGGAGGCGGTTTGCAAGGATTCTTGCGAGGATTTTCCCAGCGGAGGTTAGAAGGGAGATACCTCGATAGTTTCCGCAGTCTGTTCTTTCCCCTTTTTTGAAGAGGGTGATGATGGTGGCATCCTTGAAGTCTGCTGGGATTTTCTCGGTCACCCACACTTTTTCTATGAGCTGGTGGAGTTGGTGTGTCAGCTCAGGTCCTCCCTCTTTGAAGATTTCAGCAGGGATCCCATCCGGTCCGCTGGCTTTGTTATTCTTCTGCTGGCTGATGGCATTGCTGACTTCTTCCAAACTAGGCGGTGCTGCAAGCTCATCCCTGGTTTGTTGTTGCGGGATTTGTGAGAGGACCTCTTCGGCCACATTGGAGCTGCGGTTCAGGAGGCTTTGGTAGTGTTCTTTCCAACGTAGTGCAATTGAGTTTTGGTCCTTCAGGAGTTTGGTTCCATCTGATGAGCGTAGAGGCTGTATGCCATGGTTTCTTGGTCCGTAGATGACCTTTGTGGCTTTGAAAAATCCTTGAGCATTATGGGTATCTGCCAGGTGTTGGATTTCTTCAGCCTTCTTTGTCCACCAGATGTTCTTGAGTGCTCTTGTCCTTCTTTGGACCTCGGCTTTTGCACTAGCGTAGATCTTTTTCTTAGCAGCACAGTTGATGTTTCTCTGCCATGTTTGGAAGGCTTTCCTTTTCTTGTCAATTAGCTGTTGGATCTCGATGTCATTTTCATCAAACCAGTCTTGATGTTTCTTGGCTTGGTATCCAATAGTTTCTTCGCAGGCTTGGATGATGGAGGTCTTCAGTTTGTTCCAGTGTTCCTCAACATTTTCGGGGTGTTCTGTGGGTAGATGGTTCTTGAGTGCTGTTTGGAGATGGGCTCGTCTGGAGGGCTCCTGAAGGGCTTGGGTGTTCATTTTGCGCCTTGTCTTTCTGCCTTGGAGTCTGCGCTTGGGAGCGATCTTGATGGCCATCGAGGATCGGATTAGCCTGTGGTCAGTCCAGCAGTCGTCAGCACCTGTCATGGCTCTTGTGAGGAGCACGTCACGGCGGTCTCTGGCACGTGTGATTACATAGTCTAAGAGGTGCCAATGCTTTGACCGGGGGTGCTTCCATGATGTCTTGAACTTGTTTTTCTGGCGGAAGAGCGTGTTGGTGATGACAAGGTTGTGTTCCGCACATTTGGTGAGAAGCAGGATGCCATTCGGGTTGCTGTTTCCAACCCCGTCTTTTCCTATGGTTCCTGGCCACAGGTCGAAGTCTCGCCCGACTCTTGCATTGAAGTCCCCCAGGAGGATGATTTTGTCCTCCTTAGGTATCCCCGATAGGACGGTGTCCAGCTGACAGTAGAATTTCTCCTTGATGTCTTCGTCAGCATCTAGTGTTGGTGCATAGGCACTTATGATGGTTGCCCGTTGGTTTTTGGCAAGATTGATTCGGAGGGTTGAGAGACGTTCGTTGATGCCAGTGGGTGCTTCGGACAGATGTTTCACCAGATCATTTCTGATGGCAAAGCCAACTCCGTGCATTCTTTGGTCTTTTTCGGGCAGTCCCTTCCAGAAGAAGGTGTAGCCTCCTTTTTCTTCCTTCAGCTGTCCCTCTCCTGCTCTCCGGGTCTCCTGAAGGGCTGCTATGTCGATGTTGAAGCGTCCCAGCTCCCTTGCGATGATGGCAGTTCTGCGTTCGGGGCGTTCACTGCCACTGTTGTCCATCAGAGTCCGTACGTTCCACGTACCAAAGTTCATTTTTCTTTTTTGGCCGCAGGGTGGTGACCCCACTGGACGCGGCAGTCCAGTCAGGGATGAGAGAGGCAGACTATGTTTAGGGCACCTTTTCTAGCCCCCTCCCCATGTGGGGTGAGCAGAGTGGATCCTCAAAAGGGCTGCTCAGTCGCGGATACAGCTGCCGAACTACTCAACTGCCTCAGTCCTTGAGGTAGAACGACTGAGTCCATACCCACCGCCCATGTGCCAGTCTGTGACTAGGGGCTTCCAGATTTCACAGTCCTGCCCCCGTCGCCACTCGCTGATCGCCATGGGACTTTGGTTGGTTGGTTTTTATTTTCTTTGGAGGACGCCTGTGCGTGGGTTTTTTTAATGTGTGGAGGTCAGTGCACAACTGATCAACACACAGTCTTCACAGAGTGAGGTTCCACTGGTGATGTAGTTTAACACAATGACCGTGGCTTCTCAGTCTGTTGCAGCCTTCTTCCGCCTTCGCAGCCGTTGTAACATGGGCCATGTTATCCTCCGCCTGCTCCGCCGTTGAGGTCTTTGGGTCTTCGGACTGTTCTTGGTCTGGGACCTCCCCCGCAGCCACTCCTGGGAGTGCACGACTCCAGTTGCTGTGCCTACAGGTTCATCGGAACACGCAAGCCCCCTCACCACGGCAAGGTGACAGTCCGTCGAGGGGACTGCACATTGTTAAGATCCCATTGAAAGGATTGAATTTAAATCCACTCCTTCCTCCTGATGCCTCAAGAGGTTTAATGCACATTGTTAAGGTCCCATTGAGTGGAGAGGATTTAAATACAACCCTTCTTCCTGATGCCGCAAGAGGTTTTGTGCACAATGTTAAGACCCCATTGAAAGGAGTGGATTTTAATACACTCCTTCCTTCTCATGCCTGAAGAGGTTTAGTGCACATTGTTAAGATCCCATTGAAATAACTGGATTTAAATACACTCCTTCCTTCTTATGCCACAAGAGGTTTAGTGCACATTGTTAAGATCCCATTGAAAGGAGTGGATTTAAATACACTCCTTCCTCCTGATGCCTCAAGAGGTTTAGTGCACATTGTTAAGATCCCACTGAAAGGACTGGATATAAATACACTCCTTCCACCTGATGTCTCAAGAAGTTAAGTGCACATTGTTAAAATCCCATTGAAAGGAGTGGATTTAAATACACTCCTTTCTTCTGATGCCTCAAGACATTTCGTGAAACATTGTTAAGATTCCATTGAATGGAGTGGATTTAAATATACTCCTTCTTCCTGATGCCTCAAGAGGTTTAGTGCACATTGTTAAGATCCCATTGAAAGGAGTGGATTTAAATACACTCCTTCCACTTGATGCCTCAAGAGGTTTAGTGCACATTGTTAAGATCCCATTGAGAGGAGTGCATTTAAATACACTCCTTCATCCTGATGCCTCAAGAGGTTTAGTGCACATTGTTAAGATCCCATTGAAAGGACTGAATTTAAATATACTCCTTCCTCCTGATGCCTCAAGAGGTTTAGTGCACATTGTTAAGATCCCATTGAAAGGAGTGGATTTAAATACACTCCTTTCACTTGATGCCTCAAGAGGTTTAGTGCACATTGTTAATATCCCATTGAGAGGAGTGGATTTGAATCTACTATTTCCTTTTGATGCCTCAAGAGGTTGAGTGCACATTGTTAAGATCCCATTGAAAGGAGTGTATATAAATACAATCATTCCACCTGATACCTCAAGAGGTTTAGTGCACATTTTTAAGATGCTATTGAAAGGAGTGGATTTCAATACACTCCTTCCACCTGATGCTGCAAGAGGTTTAGGCCACATTGTTACGATCCCATTGAGAGGAGTGGATTTAAATACACTCCTTCCTTCTGATGCCTCAAGAGGTTTAGTGCACATTGTTAAAATCCCATTGAAAGGAGTGGATTTAAATACTCTCCTTCATTCTGATGCCTCAAGAGGTTTAGTGCACATTGTTAATACCCCATTGAAAGGACTGAATTTAAATACACTCCTACCTTCTGATGCCTCAAGAGGTTTAGTGCACATTGTAAAAATCCCATTGAAAGGAGTAGATTTAAATACACTCATTTCTTCTGATGCCACAAGAGGTTTAGTGCACATTGGTAAGATGTCATTAAAAAGACTGGATTTAAATACACTCCTTCCTCCTGATGTCTCAAGCGGTTTAGTGCACATTGTTAAGATCCCATTGAAAGGACTGGATTTAAATACACTCCTTCCTTCTTATGCCACAAGAGGTTTAGTGCACATTGTTAAGATCCGATTGAAAGGAGTGGATTTAAATACACTGCTTCCTCCTTGTGTCTCAAGAGATTTAGTGCACATTGTTAATATCCCATTGAGAGAACTGGATTTAAATTCACTCCTTCATTCTGATGCCTCAAGAGGGTTAGTGCACATTGTTAAGATCCCATCGAAAGGACTGAATTTAAATACCCTCCTTCCTTCTGATGCCTCAAGAGGTGTAGTGCACATTGATAAGATCTCATTGAAAGGATTGGATTTAAATACACTCCTTCCTCCTGATGCCTCAAGAGGTTTAGTGCACATTGTTAAGATCCCATTGAAAGGACAGGATTTAAATACACTCCTTCCTTCTGATGCTTCAAGAGGTTTATGCTGATTGTTAAAATCCCATTGAGAGGAGTGCATTTAAATACAATCCTTCTTCCTTATGCCACAAGAGGTTTTGTGCACGATTTTAAGATCCCATGGAAAGGAGTGGATATAAATACACTCCTTTCTCCTGATGCCTCAAGAGGTTTAGTGCACATTGTTAAGATCCCATTGAAATAACTGGATTTAAATACACTCCTTCCTTCTTATGCAACAAGAGATTTAGCGCACATTGTTAAGATCCCTTTGAAAGGAGTGGATTTAAATACACTCCTTCCTCCTGATGCCTCAATAGATTTAGTGCACATTGTTAAGATCCCATTGAAAGGACTGGATTTAAATACACTCCTTCCTTCTGATGCTTCAAGAAGTTTATGCCGATTGTTAAAATCCCATTGAGAGGAGTGGATTTAAATACACTCCTTCATTCTGATGCCTCAAGAGGTTTAGTGCACATTGTTAAGATCCCATTGAGAGGAGTGGATTTAAATCCACTCCTTCCTCCTGATCCCTCAAGAGGTTTAATGCACATTGTTAAGGTCCCATTGAGTGGAGAGGATATAAATACAATCCTTCTTCCTGATGCCGCAAGAGGTTTTGTGCACAATGTTAAGACCCCATTGAAAGGAGTGGATTTAAATACACTCCTTCCTTCTCATGCCTCAAGAGGTTTAGTGCACATTGTTAAAATCCCATTGAAATAACTGGATTTAAATACACTCCTTCCTTCTTATGCCACAAGAGGTTTAGTGCACATTGTTAAGATCCCATTGAAAGGAGTGGATTTAAATACACTCCTTCCTCCTGATGCCTCAAGAAGTTAAGTGCACATTGTTAAAATCCCATTGAAAGGAGTGGATTTAAATACACTCCTTTCTTCTGATGCCTCAAGACATTTCGTGCACATTGTTAAGATTCCATTGAATGGAGTGGATTTAAATATACTCCTTCTTCCTGATGCCTCAAGATGTTTAGGGCACATTGTTAAGATCCCATTGAAAGGACTGAATTTAAATACACTCCTTCCTCCTGATGCCTCAAGAGGTTTAGTGCACATTGTTAAGATCCCATTGAAAGGAGTGGATTTAAATACACTCCTTCCACTTGATGCCTCAAGAGGTTTAGTGCACATTGTTAAGATCCCATTGAGAGGAGTGGATTTGAATCTACTGTTTCCTTCTGATGCCTCAAGAGGTTGAGTGCACATTGATAAGATCTCATTGAAAGGAATGGATTTAAATTCACTGCTTCTTTCTGATGCCTCAAGAGGTTTAGTGCACATTGTTAAGATCCCATTGAAATGATTGGATTTAAATACACTCCTTCCTCCTGATGCCTCAAGAGGTTTTAGTGCACATTGTTAAGATCCCACTGAAAGGACTGGATATAAATACACTCCTTCCACCTGATGTCTCAAGAAGTTAAGTGCACATTGTTAAAATCCCATTGAAAGGAGTGGATTTAAATACACTCCTTTCTTCTGATGCCTCAAGACATTTCGTGCACATTGTTAAGATTCCATTGAATGGAGTGGATTTAAATATACTCCTTCTTCCTGATGCCTCAAGATGTTTAGGGCACATTGTTAAGATCCCATTGAACGATTGAATTTAAATACACTCCTTCCTCCTGATGCCTCAAGAGGTTTAGTGCACATTGTTAAGATCCCATTGAAAGGAGTGGATTTAAATACACTCCTTCCACTTGATGCCTCAAGAGGTTTAGTGCACATTGTTAAGCTCCCATTGAAAGGAATGAATTTAAATATACTCCTTCTTCCGGATGCCTCAAGATGTTTAGGGCACATTGTTAAGATCCCATTGAGAGGAGTGGATTTAAATCCACTCCTTCCTCCTGATGCCTCAAGAGGTTTAATGCACATTGTTAAGGTCCCATTGAGTGGAGAGGATTTAAATACAATCCTTCTTCCTGATGCCGCAAGAGGTTTTGTGCACAATGTTAAGATCCCATTGAAATAACTGGATTTAAATACACTCCTTCCTTCTTATGCCACAAGAGGTTTAGTGCACATTGTTAAGATCCCATTGAAAGGAGTGGATTTAAATACACTCCTTCCTCCTGATGCCTCAAGATGTTTAGGGCACATTGTTAAGATCCCATTGAAAGGACTGAATTTAAATACACTCCTTCCTCCTGATGCCTCAAGAGGTTTAGTGCACATAGTTAAGATCCCATTGTAAGGACTGGATTTAAATACACTCCTTCCACTTGATGCCTCAAGAGGTTTAGTGCACATTGTTAATATCCCATTGAGAGGAGTGGATTTGAATCTACTATTTCCTTCTGATGCCTCAAGAGGTTGAGTGCACATTGATAAGATCTCATTGAAAGGAATGGATTTAAATTCACTCCTTCTTTTTGATGCCTCAAGAGGTTTAGTGCACATTCTTAAGATCCCATTGAAATGATTGGATGTAAATACACTCCTTCCTCCTGATGCCTCAATACGTTTAGTGCACATTGTGAAGATCCCATTGAAAGGTCTAGATTTAAATATACTCCTTCCTCCTGATGCCTCAAGAGGTTCAGTGCACATTGTTAAGATGCTATTGAAAGGAGTGGATTTCAATACACACCTTCCACATGATGCCGCAAGAGGTTTAGGTCACATTGTTACGATCCCATTGAGAGGAGTGGATTTAAATACACTCCTTCCTTCTGATGCCTCTAGAGGTTAAGTGCACATTGATAAGATCTCATTGAAAGGACTGGATTTAAATACACTCCTTCCTCCTGATGCCTCAAGCGGTTTACTGCACATTGTTAAGATCCCATTGAAAGGACTGGATTTAAATACTCTCCTTCCTTCTGATGCCTCAAGAGGTTTAGTGCACATTGTTAAAATCCCATTGAAATGACTGAATTTAAATACACTCCTTCCTTCTGATGCCTCAATAGGTTTAGTGCACATTGTTAAGATCCCATTGAAAGGAATGGATTTAAATACACTCCTTTCTTCTGATGCCTCAAGAGGTTTATGCTGATTGTTAAAATCCCATTGAGAGGAGTGGATTTAAACACACTCCTTCCTTCTGATGCCTTAAGAGGTTTAGTGCACACTGTTAAGATACCATTGAAATAACTGGATTTAAATACACTCCTTCCACCTGATGCCTCAAGAAGTTTAGTACACATTGTTAAGATCCCATTGAAAGAAGTGGATTTAAATACACTCCTTCCTTCTGATGCCTCAAGAGCTTTAGAGCACATTGTTAAGATCCCATTGAAATAACTGGATTTAAATACACTCCGTCCTTCTTATGCCACAAGAGGTTTAGTGCACATTGTTAAGATCCCATTGAAAGGAGTGTATATAAATATATTCCTTCCACCTGATACCTCAAGAGGTTTATTGCACATTGTTAAGATCCCATTGAAAGGAGTGAATTTAAATACACTCCTTCCTTCTGATGCCTCAAGAGGTTTAGTGCACACTGTTAAGATACCACTGAAATAACTGGATTTAAATACACACCTTCCACCTGATGCCTCAAGAAATTTAGTACACATTGTTAAGATCCCATTGAAAGAAGTGGATTTAAATACACTCCTTCCTTCTGATGCCTCAAGAGCTTTAGAGCACATTGTTAAGATCCCATTGAAATAACTGGATTTAAATACACTCCGTCCTTCTTATGCCACAAGAGGTTTAGTGCACATTGTTATGATCCCATTGAAAGGAGTTTATATAAATATATTCCTTCCACCTGATACCTCAAGAGGTTTATTGCACATTGTTAAGATCCCATTGAAAGGAGTGAATTTAAATACACTCCTTCCTTCTGATGCCTCAAGAGGTTTAGTGCACACTGTTAAGATACCACTGAAATAACTGGATTTAAATACACACCGTCCTTCTTATGCCACAAGAGGTTTAGTGCACATTGTTAAGATCCCATTGAAAGGAGTGGATTTAAATACACTCCTTCCTTCTGATGCCTCAAGAGCTTTAGTGCACATTGTTAAGATACCATTGAAATAACTGGATTTAAATACACACCGTCCTTCTTATGCCACAAGAGGTTTAGTGCACATTGTTAAGATCCCATTGAAAGGAGTGTATATAAATACACTCCTTCCACCTGATGCCTCAAGAGGTTTAGTGCACATTGTTAAGATCCCATTGAAAGAAGTGGATTTAAATACACTCCTTCCTTCTGATGCCTCAAGAGGTTTAGTGCACATTGTTAAGATCCCATTGAAATAACTGGATTTAAATACACACCGTCCTTCTTATGCCACAAGAGGTTTAGTGCACATTGTTAAGATCCCATTGAAAGGAGTGTATATAAATACATTCCTTCCACCTGATACCTCAAGAGGTTTATTGCACATTGTTAATATCCCATTGAAAGGACTGAATTTAAATACACTCCTTCCTTCTGATGCCTCAAGAGGTTTAGTGCACATTGGTAAAATCCCATTGAAAGGAGTGAATTTAAACACACTCCTTCCTTCTGATGCCTCAAGAGGTTTAGTGCACACTGTTAAGATACCATTGAAATAACTGGATTTAAATACACTCCTTCCACCTGATGCCTCAAGAAGTTTAGTACACATTGTTAAGATCCCATTGAAAGAAGTGGATTTAAATACACTCCTTCCTTCTGATGCCTCAAGAGCTTTAGAGCACATTGTTAAGATCCCATTGAAATAACTGGATTTAAATACACTCCGTCCTTCTTATGCCACAAGAGGTTTGGTGCACATTGTTAAGATCCCATTGAAAGGAGTATATATAAATATATTCCTTCCACCTGATACCTCAAGAGGTTTATTGCACATTGTTAAGATCCCATTGAAAGGAGTGAATTTAAATACACTCCTTCCTTCTGATGCCTCAAGAGGTTTAGTGCACACTGTTAAGATACCACTGAAATAACTGGATTTAAATACACTCCTTCCACCTGATGCCTCAAGAAGTTTAGTACACATTGTTAAGATCCCATTGAAAGAAGTGGATTTAAATACACTCCTTCCTTCTGATGCCTCAAGAGCTTTAGAGCACATTGTTAAGATCCCATTGAAATAACTGGATTTAAATACACTCCGTCCTTCTTATGCCACAAGAGGTTTAGTGCACATTGTTAAGATCCCATTGAAAGGAGTGTATATAAATATATTCCTTCCACCTGATACCTCAAGAGGTTTATTGCACATTGTTAAGATCCCATTGAAAGGAGTGAATTTAAATACACTCCTTCCTTCTGATGCCTCAAGAGGTTTAGTGCTCACTGTTAAGATACCACTGAAATAACTGGATTTAAATACACTCCTTCCACCTGATGCCTCAAGAAGTTTAGTACACATTGTTAAGATCCCATTGAAAGAAGTGGATTTAAATACACTCCTTCCTTCTGATGCCTCAAGAGCTTTAGAGCACATTGTTAAGATCCCATTGAAATAACTGGATTTAAATACACTCCGTCCTTCTTATGCCACAAGAGGTTTAGTGCACATTGTTAAGATCCCATTGAAAGGAGTGTATATAAATATATTCCTTCCACCTGATACCTCAAGAGGTTTATTGCACATTGTTAAGATCCCATTGAAAGGAGTGAATTTAAATACACTCCTTCCTTCTGATGCCTCAAGAGGTTTAGTGCACACTGTTAAGATACCACTGAAATAACTGGATTTAAATACACACCGTCCTTCTTATGCCACAAGAGGTTTAGTGCACATTGTTAAGATCCCATTGAAAGGAGTGGATTTAAATACACTCCTTCCTTCTGATGCCTCAAGAGCTTTAGTGCACATTGTTAAGATACCATTGAAATAACTGGATTTAAATACACACCGTCCTTCTTATGCCACAAGAGGTTTAGTGCACATTGTTAAGATCCCATTGAAAGGAGTGTATATAAATACACTCCTTCCACCTGATGCCTCAAGAGGTTTAGTGCACATTGTTAAGATCCCATTGAAAGAAGTGGATTTAAATACACTCCTTCCTTCTGATGCCTCAAGAGGTTTAGTGCACATTGTTAAGATCCCATTGAAATAACTGGATTTAAATACACACCGTCCTTCTTATGCCACAAGAGGTTTAGTGCACATTGTTAAGATCCCATTGAAAGGAGTGTATATAAATACATTCCTTCCACCTGATACCTCAAGAGGTTTATTGCACATTGTTAATATCCCATTGAAAGGACTGAATTTAAATACACTCCTTCCTTCTGATGCCTCAAGAGGTTTAGTGCACATTGTTAAAATCCCATTGAAAGGAGTGAATTTAAACACACTCCTTCCTTCTGATGCCTCAAGAGGTTTAGTGCACACTGTTAAGATACCATTGAAATAACTGGATTTAAATACACTCCTTCCACCTGATGCCTCAAGAAGTTTAGTACACATTGTTAAGATCCCATTGAAAGAAGTGGATTTAAATACACTCCTTCCTTCTGATGCCTCAAGAGCTTTAGAGCACATTGTTAAGATCCCTTTGAAATAACTGGATTTAAATACACTCCGTCCTTCTTATGCCACAAGAGGTTTAGTGCACATTGTTAAGATCCCATTGAAAGGAGTGTATATAAATATATTCCTTCCACCTGATACCTCAAGAGGTTTATTGCACATTGTTAAGATCCCATTGAAAGGAGTGAATTTAAATACACTCCTTCCTTCTGATGCCTCAAGAGGTTTAGTGCACACTGTTAAGATACCACTGAAATAACTGAATTTAAATACACACCGTCCTTCTGATGCCTCAAGAGGTTTAGTGCACATTGTTAAAATCCCATTGAAAGGAGTGAATTTAAACACACTCCTTTCTTCTGATGCCTCAAGAGGTTTAGTGCACACTGTTAAGATACCATTGAAATAACTGGATTTAAATACACTCCTTCCACCTGATGCCTCAAGAAGTTTAGTACACATTGTTAAGATCCCATTGAAAGAAGTGGATTTAAATACACTCCTTCCTTCTGATGCCTCAAGAGCTTTAGAGCACATTGTTAAGATCCCATTGAAATAACTGGATTTAAATACACTCCGTCCTTCTTATGCCACAAGAGGTTTAGTGCACATTGTTAAGATCCCATTGAAAGGAGTGAATTTAAACACACTCCTTCCTTCTGATGCCTCAAGAGGTTTATTGCACATTGTTAAGATCCCATTGAAAGGACTGAATTTAAATACACTCCTTCCTTCTGATCTCTCAAGAGGTTTAGTGCACATTGTTAAAATCCCATTGAAAGGAGTCAATTTAAACACACTCCTTCCTTCTGATGCCTCAAGAGGTTTAGTGCACACTGTTAAGATACCATTGAAATAACTGGATTTAAATACACTCCGTCCTTCTTATGCAACAAGAGGTTTAGTGCACATTGTTAAGATCCCATTGAAAGGAGTGTATATAAGTACACTCCTTCCACCTGATGCCTCAAGAAGTTTAGTACACATTGTTAAGATCCCATTGAAAGAAGTGGATTTAAATACACTCCTTACTTCTGATGCCTCAAGAGCTTTAGTGCACATTGTTAAGATCCCATTGAAATAACTGGATTTAAATACACTCCGTCCTTCTTATGCCACAAGAGGTTTAGTGCACATTGTTAAGATCCCATTGAAAGGAGTGTATATAAATACACTCCTTCCACCTGATGCCTCAAGAGGTTTAGTGCACATTGTTAAAATCCCATTGAAAGGACTGGATTTAAACACACTCCTTCCTTCTGATGCCTCAAGAGGTTTAGTGCACATTGTTAAGATCCCATTGAAAGGACTGGATTTAAATACACTCCTTCCTTCTTATGCCACAAGAGGTTTAGTGCACATTGTTAAGATCCCATTGAAAGGACTGGATTTAAATACACTCCTTCCTTCTGATGCTTCAAGAAGTTTATGCCGATTGTTAAAATCCCATTGAGAGGAGTGGATTTAAATACACTCCTTCATTCTGATGCCTCAAGAGGTTTAGTGCACATTGTTAAGATCCCATTGAGAGGAGTGGATTTAAATCCACTCCTTCCTCCTGATCCCTCAAGAGGTTTAATGCACATTGTTAAGGTCCCATTGAGTGGAGAGGATATAAATACAATCCTTCTTCCTGATGCCGCAAGAGGTTTTGTGCACAATGTTAAGACCCCATTGAAAGGAGTGGATTTAAATACACTCCTTCCTTCTCATGCCTCAAGAGGTTTAGTGCACATTGTTAAAATCCCATTGAAATAACTGGATTTAAATACACTCCTTCCTTCTTATGCCACAAGAGGTTTAGTGCACATTGTTAAGATCCCATTGAAAGGAGTGGATTTAAATACACTCCTTCCTCCTGATGCCTCAAGAAGTTAAGTGCACATTGTTAAAATCCCATTGAAAGGAGTGAATTTAAACACACTCCTTCCTTCTGATGCCTCAAGAGGTTTATTGCACATTGTTAAGATCCCATTGAAAGGACTGAATTTAAATACACTCCTTCCTTCTGATCTCTCAAGAGGTTTAGTGCACATTGTTAAAATCCCATTGAAAGGAGTCAATTTAAACACACTCCTTCCTTCTGATGCCTCAAGAGGTTTAGTGCACACTGTTAAGATACCATTGAAATAACTGGATTTAAATACACTCCGTCCTTCTTATGCAACAAGAGGTTTAGTGCACATTGTTAAGATCCCATTGAAAGGAGTGTATATAAGTACACTCCTTCCACCTGATGCCTCAAGAAGTTTAGTACACATTGTTAAGATCCCATTGAAAGAAGTGGATTTAAATACACTCCTTACTTCTGATGCCTCAAGAGCTTTAGTGCACATTGTTAAGATCCCATTGAAATAACTGGATTTAAATACACTCCGTCCTTCTTATGCCACAAGAGGTTTAGTGCACATTGTTAAGATCCCATTGAAAGGAGTGTATATAAATACACTCCTTCCACCTGATGCCTCAAGAGGTTTAGTGCACATTGTTAAAATCCCATTGAAAGGACTGGATTTAAACACACTCCTTCCTTCTGATGCCTCAAGAGGTTTAGTGCACATTGTTAAGATCCCATTGAAAGGACTGGATTTAAATACACTCCTTCCTTCTTATGCCACAAGAGGTTTAGTGCACATTGTTAAGATCCCATTGAAAGGACTGGATTTAAATACACTCCTTCCTTCTGATGCTTCAAGAAGTTTATGCCGATTGTTAAAATCCCATTGAGAGGAGTGGATTTAAATACACTCCTTCATTCTGATGCCTCAAGAGGTTTAGTGCACATTGTTAAGATCCCATTGAGAGGAGTGGATTTAAATCCACTCCTTCCTCCTGATCCCTCAAGAGGTTTAATGCACATTGTTAAGGTCCCATTGAGTGGAGAGGATATAAATACAATCCTTCTTCCTGATGCCGCAAGAGGTTTTGTGCACAATGTTAAGACCCCATTGAAAGGAGTGGATTTAAATACACTCCTTCCTTCTCATGCCTCAAGAGGTTTAGTGCACATTGTTAAAATCCCATTGAAATAACTGGATTTAAATACACTCCTTCCTTCTTATGCCACAAGAGGTTTAGTGCACATTGTTAAGATCCCATTGAAAGGAGTGGATTTAAATACACTCCTTCCTCCTGATGCCTCAAGAAGTTAAGTGCACATTGTTAAAATCCCATTGAAAGGAGTGGATTTAAATACACTCCTTTCTTCTGATGCCTCAAGACATTTCGTGCACATTGTTAAGATTCCATTGAATGGAGTGGATTTAAATATACTCCTTCTTCCTGATGCCTCAAGATGTTTAGGGCACATTGTTAAGATCCCATTGAAAGGACTGAATTTAAATACACTCCTTCCTCCTGATGCCTCAAGAGGTTTAGTGCACATTGTTAAGATCCCATTGAAAGGAGTGGATTTAAATACACTCCTTCCACTTGATGCCTCAAGAGGTTTAGTGCACATTGTTAAGATCCCATTGAGAGGAGTGGATTTGAATCTACTGTTTCCTTCTGATGCCTCAAGAGGTTGAGTGCACATTGATAAGATCTCATTGAAAGGAATGGATTTAAATTCACTGCTTCTTTCTGATGCCTCAAGAGGTTTAGTGCACATTGTTAAGATCCCATTGAAATGATTGGATTTAAATACACTCCTTCCTCCTGATGCCTCAAGAGGTTTTAGTGCACATTGTTAAGATCCCACTGAAAGGACTGGATATAAATACACTCCTTCCACCTGATGTCTCAAGAAGTTAAGTGCACATTGTTAAAATCCCATTGAAAGGAGTGGATTTAAATACACTCCTTTCTTCTGATGCCTCAAGACATTTCGTGCACATTGTTAAGATTCCATTGAATGGAGTGGATTTAAATATACTCCTTCTTCCTGATGCCTCAAGATGTTTAGGGCACATTGTTAAGATCCCATTGAACGATTGAATTTAAATACACTCCTTCCTCCTGATGCCTCAAGAGGTTTAGTGCACATTGTTAAGATCCCATTGAAAGGAGTGGATTTAAATACACTCCTTCCACTTGATGCCTCAAGAGGTTTAGTGCACATTGTTAAGCTCCCATTGAAAGGAATGAATTTAAATATACTCCTTCTTCCGGATGCCTCAAGATGTTTAGGGCACATTGTTAAGATCCCATTGAGAGGAGTGGATTTAAATCCACTCCTTCCTCCTGATGCCTCAAGAGGTTTAATGCACATTGTTAAGGTCCCATTGAGTGGAGAGGATTTAAATACAATCCTTCTTCCTGATGCCGCAAGAGGTTTTGTGCACAATGTTAAGATCCCATTGAAATAACTGGATTTAAATACACTCCTTCCTTCTTATGCCACAAGAGGTTTAGTGCACATTGTTAAGATCCCATTGAAAGGAGTGGATTTAAATACACTCCTTCCTCCTGATGCCTCAAGATGTTTAGGGCACATTGTTAAGATCCCATTGAAAGGACTGAATTTAAATACACTCCTTCCTCCTGATGCCTCAAGAGGTTTAGTGCACATAGTTAAGATCCCATTGTAAGGACTGGATTTAAATACACTCCTTCCACTTGATGCCTCAAGAGGTTTAGTGCACATTGTTAATATCCCATTGAGAGGAGTGGATTTGAATCTACTATTTCCTTCTGATGCCTCAAGAGGTTGAGTGCACATTGATAAGATCTCATTGAAAGGAATGGATTTAAATTCACTCCTTCTTTTTGATGCCTCAAGAGGTTTAGTGCACATTCTTAAGATCCCATTGAAATGATTGGATGTAAATACACTCCTTCCTCCTGATGCCTCAATACGTTTAGTGCACATTGTGAAGATCCCATTGAAAGGTCTAGATTTAAATATACTCCTTCCTCCTGATGCCTCAAGAGGTTCAGTGCACATTGTTAAGATGCTATTGAAAGGAGTGGATTTCAATACACACCTTCCACATGATGCCGCAAGAGGTTTAGGTCACATTGTTACGATCCCATTGAGAGGAGTGGATTTAAATACACTCCTTCCTTCTGATGCCTCTAGAGGTTAAGTGCACATTGATAAGATCTCATTGAAAGGACTGGATTTAAATACACTCCTTCCTCCTGATGCCTCAAGCGGTTTACTGCACATTGTTAAGATCCCATTGAAAGGACTGGATTTAAATACTCTCCTTCCTTCTGATGCCTCAAGAGGTTTAGTGCACATTGTTAAAATCCCATTGAAATGACTGAATTTAAATACACTCCTTCCTTCTGATGCCTCAATAGGTTTAGTGCACATTGTTAAGATCCCATTGAAAGGAATGGATTTAAATACACTCCTTTCTTCTGATGCCTCAAGAGGTTTATGCTGATTGTTAAAATCCCATTGAGAGGAGTGGATTTAAACACACTCCTTCCTTCTGATGCCTTAAGAGGTTTAGTGCACACTGTTAAGATACCATTGAAATAACTGGATTTAAATACACTCCTTCCACCTGATGCCTCAAGAAGTTTAGTACACATTGTTAAGATCCCATTGAAAGAAGTGGATTTAAATACACTCCTTCCTTCTGATGCCTCAAGAGCTTTAGAGCACATTGTTAAGATCCCATTGAAATAACTGGATTTAAATACACTCCGTCCTTCTTATGCCACAAGAGGTTTAGTGCACATTGTTAAGATCCCATTGAAAGGAGTGTATATAAATATATTCCTTCCACCTGATACCTCAAGAGGTTTATTGCACATTGTTAAGATCCCATTGAAAGGAGTGAATTTAAATACACTCCTTCCTTCTGATGCCTCAAGAGGTTTAGTGCACACTGTTAAGATACCACTGAAATAACTGGATTTAAATACACACCTTCCACCTGATGCCTCAAGAAATTTAGTACACATTGTTAAGATCCCATTGAAAGAAGTGGATTTAAATACACTCCTTCCTTCTGATGCCTCAAGAGCTTTAGAGCACATTGTTAAGATCCCATTGAAATAACTGGATTTAAATACACTCCGTCCTTCTTATGCCACAAGAGGTTTAGTGCACATTGTTATGATCCCATTGAAAGGAGTTTATATAAATATATTCCTTCCACCTGATACCTCAAGAGGTTTATTGCACATTGTTAAGATCCCATTGAAAGGAGTGAATTTAAATACACTCCTTCCTTCTGATGCCTCAAGAGGTTTAGTGCACACTGTTAAGATACCACTGAAATAACTGGATTTAAATACACACCGTCCTTCTTATGCCACAAGAGGTTTAGTGCACATTGTTAAGATCCCATTGAAAGGAGTGGATTTAAATACACTCCTTCCTTCTGATGCCTCAAGAGCTTTAGTGCACATTGTTAAGATACCATTGAAATAACTGGATTTAAATACACACCGTCCTTCTTATGCCACAAGAGGTTTAGTGCACATTGTTAAGATCCCATTGAAAGGAGTGTATATAAATACACTCCTTCCACCTGATGCCTCAAGAGGTTTAGTGCACATTGTTAAGATCCCATTGAAAGAAGTGGATTTAAATACACTCCTTCCTTCTGATGCCTCAAGAGGTTTAGTGCACATTGTTAAGATCCCATTGAAATAACTGGATTTAAATACACACCGTCCTTCTTATGCCACAAGAGGTTTAGTGCACATTGTTAAGATCCCATTGAAAGGAGTGTATATAAATACATTCCTTCCACCTGATACCTCAAGAGGTTTATTGCACATTGTTAATATCCCATTGAAAGGACTGAATTTAAATACACTCCTTCCTTCTGATGCCTCAAGAGGTTTAGTGCACATTGTTAAAATCCCATTGAAAGGAGTGAATTTAAACACACTCCTTCCTTCTGATGCCTCAAGAGGTTTAGTGCACACTGTTAAGATACCATTGAAATAACTGGATTTAAATACACTCCTTCCACCTGATGCCTCAAGAAGTTTAGTACACATTGTTAAGATCCCATTGAAAGAAGTGGATTTAAATACACTCCTTCCTTCTGATGCCTCAAGAGCTTTAGAGCACATTGTTAAGATCCCATTGAAAGGAGTGTATATAAATATATTCCTTCCACCTGATACCTCAAGAAGTTTAGTACACATTGTTAAGATCCCATTGAAATAACTGGATTTAAATACACTCCGTCCTTCTTATGCCACAAGAGGTTTAGTGCACATTGTTAAGATCCCATTGAAAGGAGTGTATATAAATATATTCCTTCCACCTGATACCTCAAGAGGTTTATTGCACATTGTTAAGATCCCATTGAAAGGAGTGAATTTAAATACACTCCTTCCTTCTGATGCCTCAAGAGGTTTAGTGCACACTGTTAAGATACCACTGAAATAACTGAATTTAAATACACACCGTCCTTCTGATGCCTCAAGAGGTTTAGTGCACATTGTTAAAATCCCATTGAAAGGAGTGAATTTAAACACACTCCTTTCTTCTGATGCCTCAAGAGGTTTAGTGCACACTGTTAAGATACCATTGAAATAACTGGATTTAAATACACTCCTTCCACCTGATGCCTCAAGAAGTTTAGTACACATTGTTAAGATCCCATTGAAAGAAGTGGATTTAAATACACTCCTTCCTTCTGATGCCTCAAGAGCTTTAGAGCACATTGTTAAGATCCCATTGAAATAACTGGATTTAAATACACTCCGTCCTTCTTATGCCACAAGAGGTTTAGTGCACATTGTTAAGATCCCATTGAAAGGAGTGAATTTAAACACACTCCTTCCTTCTGATGCCTCGAGAGGTTTATTGCACATTGTTAAGATCCCATTGAAAGGACTGAATTTAAATACACTCCTTCCTTCTGATCTCTCAAGAGGTTTAGTGCACATTGTTAAAATCCCATTGAAAGGAGTCAATTTAAACACACTCCTTCCTTCTGATGCCTCAAGAGGTTTAGTGCACACTGTTAAGATACCATTGAAATAACTGGATTTAAATACACTCCGTCCTTCTTATGCAACAAGAGGTTTAGTGCACATTGTTAAGATCCCATTGAAAGGAGTGTATATAAGTACACTCCTTCCACCTGATGCCTCAAGAAGTTTAGTACACATTGTTAAGATCCCATTGAAAGAAGTGGATTTAAATACACTCCTTACTTCTGATGCCTCAAGAGCTTTAGTGCACATTGTTAAGATCCCATTGAAATAACTGGATTTAAATACACTCCGTCCTTCTTATGCCACAAGAGGTTTAGTGCACATTGTTAAGATCCCATTGAAAGGAGTGAATTTAAATACACTCCTTCCACCTGATGCCTCAAGAGGTTTAGTGCACATTGTTAAAATCCCATTGAAAGGACTGGATTTAAACACACTCCTTCCTTCTGATGCCTCAAGAGGTTTAGTGCACATTGTTAAGATCCCATTGAAAGGACTGGATTTAAATACACTCCTTCCTTCTTATGCCACAAGAGGTTTAGTGCACATTGTTAAGATCCCATTGAAAGGAGTGGATTTAAATACACTCCTTCCACTTGATGCCTCAAGAGGTTTAGTGCACATTGTTAAGATCCCATTGAGAGGAGTGGATTTGAATCTACTGTTTCCTTCTGATGCCTCAAGAGGTTGAGTGCACATTGATAAGATCTCATTGAAAGGAATGGATTTAAATTCACTGCTTCTTTCTGATGCCTCAAGAGGTTTAGTGCACATTGTTAAGATCCCATTGAAATGATTGGATTTAAATACACTCCTTCCTCCTGATGCCTCAAGAGGTTTTAGTGCACATTGTTAAGATCCCACTGAAAGGACTGGATATAAATACACTCCTTCCACCTGATGTCTCAAGAAGTTAAGTGCACATTGTTAAAATCCCATTGAAAGGAGTGGATTTAAATACACTCCTTTCTTCTGATGCCTCAAGACATTTCGTGCACATTGTTAAGATTCCATTGAATGGAGTGGATTTAAATATACTCCTTCTTCCTGATGCCTCAAGATGTTTAGGGCACATTGTTAAGATCCCATTGAACGATTGAATTTAAATACACTCCTTCCTCCTGATGCCTCAAGAGGTTTAGTGCACATTGTTAAGATCCCATTGAAAGGAGTGGATTTAAATACACTCCTTCCACTTGATGCCTCAAGAGGTTTAGTGCACATTGTTAAGCTCCCATTGAAAGGAATGAATTTAAATATACTCCTTCTTCCGGATGCCTCAAGATGTTTAGGGCACATTGTTAAGATCCCATTGAGAGGAGTGGATTTAAATCCACTCCTTCCTCCTGATGCCTCAAGAGGTTTAATGCACATTGTTAAGGTCCCATTGAGTGGAGAGGATTTAAATACAATCCTTCTTCCTGATGCCGCAAGAGGTTTTGTGCACAATGTTAAGATCCCATTGAAATAACTGGATTTAAATACACTCCTTCCTTCTTATGCCACAAGAGGTTTAGTGCACATTGTTAAGATCCCATTGAAAGGAGTGGATTTAAATACACTCCTTCCTCCTGATGCCTCAAGATGTTTAGGGCACATTGTTAAGATCCCATTGAAAGGACTGAATTTAAATACACTCCTTCCTCCTGATGCCTCAAGAGGTTTAGTGCACATAGTTAAGATCCCATTGTAAGGACTGGATTTAAATACACTCCTTCCACTTGATGCCTCAAGAGGTTTAGTGCACATTGTTAATATCCCATTGAGAGGAGTGGATTTGAATCTACTATTTCCTTCTGATGCCTCAAGAGGTTGAGTGCACATTGATAAGATCTCATTGAAAGGAATGGATTTAAATTCACTCCTTCTTTTTGATGCCTCAAGAGGTTTAGTGCACATTCTTAAGATCCCATTGAAATGATTGGATGTAAATACACTCCTTCCTCCTGATGCCTCAATACGTTTAGTGCACATTGTGAAGATCCCATTGAAAGGTCTAGATTTAAATATACTCCTTCCTCCTGATGCCTCAAGAGGTTCAGTGCACATTGTTAAGATGCTATTGAAAGGAGTGGATTTCAATACACACCTTCCACATGATGCCGCAAGAGGTTTAGGTCACATTGTTACGATCCCATTGAGAGGAGTGGATTTAAATACACTCCTTCCTTCTGATGCCTCTAGAGGTTAAGTGCACATTGATAAGATCTCATTGAAAGGACTGGATTTAAATACACTCCTTCCTCCTGATGCCTCAAGCGGTTTACTGCACATTGTTAAGATCCCATTGAAAGGACTGGATTTAAATACTCTCCTTCCTTCTGATGCCTCAAGAGGTTTAGTGCACATTGTTAAAATCCCATTGAAATGACTGAATTTAAATACACTCCTTCCTTCTGATGCCTCAATAGGTTTAGTGCACATTGTTAAGATCCCATTGAAAGGAATGGATTTAAATACACTCCTTTCTTCTGATGCCTCAAGAGGTTTATGCTGATTGTTAAAATCCCATTGAGAGGAGTGGATTTAAACACACTCCTTCCTTCTGATGCCTTAAGAGGTTTAGTGCACACTGTTAAGATACCATTGAAATAACTGGATTTAAATACACTCCTTCCACCTGATGCCTCAAGAAGTTTAGTACACATTGTTAAGATCCCATTGAAAGAAGTGGATTTAAATACACTCCTTCCTTCTGATGCCTCAAGAGCTTTAGAGCACATTGTTAAGATCCCATTGAAATAACTGGATTTAAATACACTCCGTCCTTCTTATGCCACAAGAGGTTTAGTGCACATTGTTAAGATCCCATTGAAAGGAGTGTATATAAATATATTCCTTCCACCTGATACCTCAAGAGGTTTATTGCACATTGTTAAGATCCCATTGAAAGGAGTGAATTTAAATACACTCCTTCCTTCTGATGCCTCAAGAGGTTTAGTGCTCACTGTTAAGATACCACTGAAATAACTGGATTTAAATACACTCCTTCCACCTGATGCCTCAAGAAGTTTAGTACACATTGTTAAGATCCCATTGAAAGAAGTGGATTTAAATACACTCCTTCCTTCTGATGCCTCAAGAGCTTTAGAGCACATTGTTAAGATCCCATTGAAATAACTGGATTTAAATACACTCCGTCCTTCTTATGCCACAAGAGGTTTAGTGCACATTGTTAAGATCCCATTGAAAGGAGTGTATATAAATATATTCCTTCCACCTGATACCTCAAGAGGTTTATTGCACATTGTTAAGATCCCATTGAAAGGAGTGAATTTAAATACACTCCTTCCTTCTGATGCCTCAAGAGGTTTAGTGCACACTGTTAAGATACCACTGAAATAACTGGATTTAAATACACACCGTCCTTCTTATGCCACAAGAGGTTTAGTGCACATTGTTAAGATCCCATTGAAAGGAGTGGATTTAAATACACTCCTTCCTTCTGATGCCTCAAGAGCTTTAGTGCACATTGTTAAGATACCATTGAAATAACTGGATTTAAATACACACCGTCCTTCTTATGCCACAAGAGGTTTAGTGCACATTGTTAAGATCCCATTGAAAGGAGTGTATATAAATACACTCCTTCCACCTGATGCCTCAAGAGGTTTAGTGCACATTGTTAAGATCCCATTGAAAGAAGTGGATTTAAATACACTCCTTCCTTCTGATGCCTCAAGAGGTTTAGTGCACATTGTTAAGATCCCATTGAAATAACTGGATTTAAATACACACCGTCCTTCTTATGCCACAAGAGGTTTAGTGCACATTGTTAAGATCCCATTGAAAGGAGTGTATATAAATACATTCCTTCCACCTGATACCTCAAGAGGTTTATTGCACATTGTTAATATCCCATTGAAAGGACTGAATTTAAATACACTCCTTCCTTCTGATGCCTCAAGAGGTTTAGTGCACATTGTTAAAATCCCATTGAAAGGAGTGAATTTAAACACACTCCTTCCTTCTGATGCCTCAAGAGGTTTAGTGCACACTGTTAAGATACCATTGAAATAACTGGATTTAAATACACTCCTTCCACCTGATGCCTCAAGAAGTTTAGTACACATTGTTAAGATCCCATTGAAAGAAGTGGATTTAAATACACTCCTTCCTTCTGATGCCTCAAGAGCTTTAGAGCACATTGTTAAGATCCCTTTGAAATAACTGGATTTAAATACACTCCGTCCTTCTTATGCCACAAGAGGTTTAGTGCACATTGTTAAGATCCCATTGAAAGGAGTGTATATAAATATATTCCTTCCACCTGATACCTCAAGAGGTTTATTGCACATTGTTAAGATCCCATTGAAAGGAGTGAATTTAAATACACTCCTTCCTTCTGATGCCTCAAGAGGTTTAGTGCACACTGTTAAGATACCACTGAAATAACTGAATTTAAATACACACCGTCCTTCTGATGCCTCAAGAGGTTTAGTGCACATTGTTAAAATCCCATTGAAAGGAGTGAATTTAAACACACTCCTTTCTTCTGATGCCTCAAGAGGTTTAGTGCACACTGTTAAGATACCATTGAAATAACTGGATTTAAATACACTCCTTCCACCTGATGCCTCAAGAAGTTTAGTACACATTGTTAAGATCCCATTGAAAGAAGTGGATTTAAATACACTCCTTCCTTCTGATGCCTCAAGAGCTTTAGAGCACATTGTTAAGATCCCATTGAAATAACTGGATTTAAATACACTCCGTCCTTCTTATGCCACAAGAGGTTTAGTGCACATTGTTAAGATCCCATTGAAAGGAGTGAATTTAAACACACTCCTTCCTTCTGATGCCTCAAGAGGTTTATTGCACATTGTTAAGATCCCATTGAAAGGACTGAATTTAAATACACTCCTTCCTTCTGATCTCTCAAGAGGTTTAGTGCACATTGTTAAAATCCCATTGAAAGGAGTCAATTTAAACACACTCCTTCCTTCTGATGCCTCAAGAGGTTTAGTGCACACTGTTAAGATACCATTGAAATAACTGGATTTAAATACACTCCGTCCTTCTTATGCAACAAGAGGTTTAGTGCACATTGTTAAGATCCCATTGAAAGGAGTGTATATAAGTACACTCCTTCCACCTGATGCCTCAAGAAGTTTAGTACACATTGTTAAGATCCCATTGAAAGAAGTGGATTTAAATACACTCCTTACTTCTGATGCCTCAAGAGCTTTAGTGCACATTGTTAAGATCCCATTGAAATAACTGGATTTAAATACACTCCGTCCTTCTTATGCCACAAGAGGTTTAGTGCACATTGTTAAGATCCCATTGAAAGGAGTGTATATAAATACACTCCTTCCACCTGATGCCTCAAGAGGTTTAGTGCACATTGTTAAAATCCCATTGAAAGGACTGGATTTAAACACACTCCTTCCTTCTGATGCCTCAAGAGGTTTAGTGCACATTGTTAAGATCCCATTGAAAGGACTGGATTTAAATACACTCCTTCCTTCTTATGCCACAAGAGGTTTAGTGCACATTGTTAAGATCCCATTGAAAGGACTGGATTTAAATACACTCCTTCCTTCTGATGCTTCAAGAAGTTTATGCCGATTGTTAAAATCCCATTGAGAGGAGTGGATTTAAATACACTCCTTCATTCTGATGCCTCAAGAGGTTTAGTGCACATTGTTAAGATCCCATTGAGAGGAGTGGATTTAAATCCACTCCTTCCTCCTGATCCCTCAAGAGGTTTAATGCACATTGTTAAGGTCCCATTGAGTGGAGAGGATATAAATACAATCCTTCTTCCTGATGCCGCAAGAGGTTTTGTGCACAATGTTAAGACCCCATTGAAAGGAGTGGATTTAAATACACTCCTTCCTTCTCATGCCTCAAGAGGTTTAGTGCACATTGTTAAAATCCCATTGAAATAACTGGATTTAAATACACTCCTTCCTTCTTATGCCACAAGAGGTTTAGTGCACATTGTTAAGATCCCATTGAAAGGAGTGGATTTAAATACACTCCTTCCTCCTGATGCCTCAAGAAGTTAAGTGCACATTGTTAAAATCCCATTGAAAGGAGTGAATTTAAACACACTCCTTCCTTCTGATGCCTCAAGAGGTTTATTGCACATTGTTAAGATCCCATTGAAAGGACTGAATTTAAATACACTCCTTCCTTCTGATCTCTCAAGAGGTTTAGTGCACATTGTTAAAATCCCATTGAAAGGAGTCAATTTAAACACACTCCTTCCTTCTGATGCCTCAAGAGGTTTAGTGCACACTGTTAAGATACCATTGAAATAACTGGATTTAAATACACTCCGTCCTTCTTATGCAACAAGAGGTTTAGTGCACATTGTTAAGATCCCATTGAAAGGAGTGTATATAAGTACACTCCTTCCACCTGATGCCTCAAGAAGTTTAGTACACATTGTTAAGATCCCATTGAAAGAAGTGGATTTAAATACACTCCTTACTTCTGATGCCTCAAGAGCTTTAGTGCACATTGTTAAGATCCCATTGAAATAACTGGATTTAAATACACTCCGTCCTTCTTATGCCACAAGAGGTTTAGTGCACATTGTTAAGATCCCATTGAAAGGAGTGTATATAAATACACTCCTTCCACCTGATGCCTCAAGAGGTTTAGTGCACATTGTTAAAATCCCATTGAAAGGACTGGATTTAAACACACTCCTTCCTTCTGATGCCTCAAGAGGTTTAGTGCACATTGTTAAGATCCCATTGAAAGGACTGGATTTAAATACACTCCTTCCTTCTTATGCCACAAGAGGTTTAGTGCACATTGTTAAGATCCCATTGAAAGGACTGGATTTAAATACACTCCTTCCTTCTGATGCTTCAAGAAGTTTATGCCGATTGTTAAAATCCCATTGAGAGGAGTGGATTTAAATACACTCCTTCATTCTGATGCCTCAAGAGGTTTAGTGCACATTGTTAAGATCCCATTGAGAGGAGTGGATTTAAATCCACTCCTTCCTCCTGATCCCTCAAGAGGTTTAATGCACATTGTTAAGGTCCCATTGAGTGGAGAGGATATAAATACAATCCTTCTTCCTGATGCCGCAAGAGGTTTTGTGCACAATGTTAAGACCCCATTGAAAGGAGTGGATTTAAATACACTCCTTCCTTCTCATGCCTCAAGAGGTTTAGTGCACATTGTTAAAATCCCATTGAAATAACTGGATTTAAATACACTCCTTCCTTCTTATGCCACAAGAGGTTTAGTGCACATTGTTAAGATCCCATTGAAAGGAGTGGATTTAAATACACTCCTTCCTCCTGATGCCTCAAGAAGTTAAGTGCACATTGTTAAAATCCCATTGAAAGGAGTGGATTTAAATACACTCCTTTCTTCTGATGCCTCAAGACATTTCGTGCACATTGTTAAGATTCCATTGAATGGAGTGGATTTAAATATACTCCTTCTTCCTGATGCCTCAAGATGTTTAGGGCACATTGTTAAGATCCCATTGAAAGGACTGAATTTAAATACACTCCTTCCTCCTGATGCCTCAAGAGGTTTAGTGCACATTGTTAAGATCCCATTGAAAGGAGTGGATTTAAATACACTCCTTCCACTTGATGCCTCAAGAGGTTTAGTGCACATTGTTAAGATCCCATTGAGAGGAGTGGATTTGAATCTACTGTTTCCTTCTGATGCCTCAAGAGGTTGAGTGCACATTGATAAGATCTCATTGAAAGGAATGGATTTAAATTCACTGCTTCTTTCTGATGCCTCAAGAGGTTTAGTGCACATTGTTAAGATCCCATTGAAATGATTGGATTTAAATACACTCCTTCCTCCTGATGCCTCAAGAGGTTTTAGTGCACATTGTTAAGATCCCACTGAAAGGACTGGATATAAATACACTCCTTCCACCTGATGTCTCAAGAAGTTAAGTGCACATTGTTAAAATCCCATTGAAAGGAGTGGATTTAAATACACTCCTTTCTTCTGATGCCTCAAGACATTTCGTGCACATTGTTAAGATTCCATTGAATGGAGTGGATTTAAATATACTCCTTCTTCCTGATGCCTCAAGATGTTTAGGGCACAT
Source organism: Anolis sagrei (assembly GCF_037176765.1). Lineage (NCBI taxonomy): Eukaryota > Metazoa > Chordata > Lepidosauria > Squamata > Anolidae > Anolis > Anolis sagrei. The sequence goes on along the minus strand of NC_090035.1, from coordinate 58,816,680 downwards.
TGTTAAGATCCCATTGAACGATTGAATTTAAATACACTCCTTCCTCCTGATGCCTCAAGAGGTTTAGTGCACATTGTTAAGATCCCATTGAAAGGAGTGGATTTAAATACACTCCTTCCACTTGATGCCTCAAGAGGTTTAGTGCACATTGTTAAGCTCCCATTGAAAGGAATGAATTTAAATATACTCCTTCTTCCGGATGCCTCAAGATGTTTAGGGCACATTGTTAAGATCCCATTGAGAGGAGTGGATTTAAATCCACTCCTTCCTCCTGATGCCTCAAGAGGTTTAATGCACATTGTTAAGGTCCCATTGAGTGGAGAGGATTTAAATACAATCCTTCTTCCTGATGCCGCAAGAGGTTTTGTGCACAATGTTAAGATCCCATTGAAATAACTGGATTTAAATACACTCCTTCCTTCTTATGCCACAAGAGGTTTAGTGCACATTGTTAAGATCCCATTGAAAGGAGTGGATTTAAATACACTCCTTCCTCCTGATGCCTCAAGATGTTTAGGGCACATTGTTAAGATCCCATTGAAAGGACTGAATTTAAATACACTCCTTCCTCCTGATGCCTCAAGAGGTTTAGTGCACATAGTTAAGATCCCATTGTAAGGACTGGATTTAAATACACTCCTTCCACTTGATGCCTCAAGAGGTTTAGTGCACATTGTTAATATCCCATTGAGAGGAGTGGATTTGAATCTACTATTTCCTTCTGATGCCTCAAGAGGTTGAGTGCACATTGATAAGATCTCATTGAAAGGAATGGATTTAAATTCACTCCTTCTTTTTGATGCCTCAAGAGGTTTAGTGCACATTCTTAAGATCCCATTGAAATGATTGGATGTAAATACACTCCTTCCTCCTGATGCCTCAATACGTTTAGTGCACATTGTGAAGATCCCATTGAAAGGTCTAGATTTAAATATACTCCTTCCTCCTGATGCCTCAAGAGGTTCAGTGCACATTGTTAAGATGCTATTGAAAGGAGTGGATTTCAATACACACCTTCCACATGATGCCGCAAGAGGTTTAGGTCACATTGTTACGATCCCATTGAGAGGAGTGGATTTAAATACACTCCTTCCTTCTGATGCCTCTAGAGGTTAAGTGCACATTGATAAGATCTCATTGAAAGGACTGGATTTAAATACACTCCTTCCTCCTGATGCCTCAAGCGGTTTACTGCACATTGTTAAGATCCCATTGAAAGGACTGGATTTAAATACTCTCCTTCCTTCTGATGCCTCAAGAGGTTTAGTGCACATTGTTAAAATCCCATTGAAATGACTGAATTTAAATACACTCCTTCCTTCTGATGCCTCAATAGGTTTAGTGCACATTGTTAAGATCCCATTGAAAGGAATGGATTTAAATACACTCCTTTCTTCTGATGCCTCAAGAGGTTTATGCTGATTGTTAAAATCCCATTGAGAGGAGTGGATTTAAACACACTCCTTCCTTCTGATGCCTTAAGAGGTTTAGTGCACACTGTTAAGATACCATTGAAATAACTGGATTTAAATACACTCCTTCCACCTGATGCCTCAAGAAGTTTAGTACACATTGTTAAGATCCCATTGAAAGAAGTGGATTTAAATACACTCCTTCCTTCTGATGCCTCAAGAGCTTTAGAGCACATTGTTAAGATCCCATTGAAATAACTGGATTTAAATACACTCCGTCCTTCTTATGCCACAAGAGGTTTAGTGCACATTGTTAAGATCCCATTGAAAGGAGTGTATATAAATATATTCCTTCCACCTGATACCTCAAGAGGTTTATTGCACATTGTTAAGATCCCATTGAAAGGAGTGAATTTAAATACACTCCTTCCTTCTGATGCCTCAAGAGGTTTAGTGCACACTGTTAAGATACCACTGAAATAACTGGATTTAAATACACACCTTCCACCTGATGCCTCAAGAAATTTAGTACACATTGTTAAGATCCCATTGAAAGAAGTGGATTTAAATACACTCCTTCCTTCTGATGCCTCAAGAGCTTTAGAGCACATTGTTAAGATCCCATTGAAATAACTGGATTTAAATACACTCCGTCCTTCTTATGCCACAAGAGGTTTAGTGCACATTGTTATGATCCCATTGAAAGGAGTTTATATAAATATATTCCTTCCACCTGATACCTCAAGAGGTTTATTGCACATTGTTAAGATCCCATTGAAAGGAGTGAATTTAAATACACTCCTTCCTTCTGATGCCTCAAGAGGTTTAGTGCACACTGTTAAGATACCACTGAAATAACTGGATTTAAATACACACCGTCCTTCTTATGCCACAAGAGGTTTAGTGCACATTGTTAAGATCCCATTGAAAGGAGTGGATTTAAATACACTCCTTCCTTCTGATGCCTCAAGAGCTTTAGTGCACATTGTTAAGATACCATTGAAATAACTGGATTTAAATACACACCGTCCTTCTTATGCCACAAGAGGTTTAGTGCACATTGTTAAGATCCCATTGAAAGGAGTGTATATAAATACACTCCTTCCACCTGATGCCTCAAGAGGTTTAGTGCACATTGTTAAGATCCCATTGAAAGAAGTGGATTTAAATACACTCCTTCCTTCTGATGCCTCAAGAGGTTTAGTGCACATTGTTAAGATCCCATTGAAATAACTGGATTTAAATACACACCGTCCTTCTTATGCCACAAGAGGTTTAGTGCACATTGTTAAGATCCCATTGAAAGGAGTGTATATAAATACATTCCTTCCACCTGATACCTCAAGAGGTTTATTGCACATTGTTAATATCCCATTGAAAGGACTGAATTTAAATACACTCCTTCCTTCTGATGCCTCAAGAGGTTTAGTGCACATTGTTAAAATCCCATTGAAAGGAGTGAATTTAAACACACTCCTTCCTTCTGATGCCTCAAGAGGTTTAGTGCACACTGTTAAGATACCATTGAAATAACTGGATTTAAATACACTCCTTCCACCTGATGCCTCAAGAAGTTTAGTACACATTGTTAAGATCCCATTGAAAGAAGTGGATTTAAATACACTCCTTCCTTCTGATGCCTCAAGAGCTTTAGAGCACATTGTTAAGATCCCATTGAAAGGAGTGTATATAAATATATTCCTTCCACCTGATACCTCAAGAAGTTTAGTACACATTGTTAAGATCCCATTGAAATAACTGGATTTAAATACACTCCGTCCTTCTTATGCCACAAGAGGTTTAGTGCACATTGTTAAGATCCCATTGAAAGGAGTGTATATAAATATATTCCTTCCACCTGATACCTCAAGAGGTTTATTGCACATTGTTAAGATCCCATTGAAAGGAGTGAATTTAAATACACTCCTTCCTTCTGATGCCTCAAGAGGTTTAGTGCACACTGTTAAGATACCACTGAAATAACTGAATTTAAATACACACCGTCCTTCTGATGCCTCAAGAGGTTTAGTGCACATTGTTAAAATCCCATTGAAAGGAGTGAATTTAAACACACTCCTTTCTTCTGATGCCTCAAGAGGTTTAGTGCACACTGTTAAGATACCATTGAAATAACTGGATTTAAATACACTCCTTCCACCTGATGCCTCAAGAAGTTTAGTACACATTGTTAAGATCCCATTGAAAGAAGTGGATTTAAATACACTCCTTCCTTCTGATGCCTCAAGAGCTTTAGAGCACATTGTTAAGATCCCATTGAAATAACTGGATTTAAATACACTCCGTCCTTCTTATGCCACAAGAGGTTTAGTGCACATTGTTAAGATCCCATTGAAAGGAGTGAATTTAAACACACTCCTTCCTTCTGATGCCTCAAGAGGTTTATTGCACATTGTTAAGATCCCATTGAAAGGACTGAATTTAAATACACTCCTTCCTTCTGATCTCTCAAGAGGTTTAGTGCACATTGTTAAAATCCCATTGAAAGGAGTCAATTTAAACACACTCCTTCCTTCTGATGCCTCAAGAGGTTTAGTGCACACTGTTAAGATACCATTGAAATAACTGGATTTAAATACACTCCGTCCTTCTTATGCAACAAGAGGTTTAGTGCACATTGTTAAGATCCCATTGAAAGGAGTGTATATAAGTACACTCCTTCCACCTGATGCCTCAAGAAGTTTAGTACACATTGTTAAGATCCCATTGAAAGAAGTGGATTTAAATACACTCCTTACTTCTGATGCCTCAAGAGCTTTAGTGCACATTGTTAAGATCCCATTGAAATAACTGGATTTAAATACACTCCGTCCTTCTTATGCCACAAGAGGTTTAGTGCACATTGTTAAGATCCCATTGAAAGGAGTGAATTTAAATACACTCCTTCCACCTGATGCCTCAAGAGGTTTAGTGCACATTGTTAAAATCCCATTGAAAGGACTGGATTTAAACACACTCCTTCCTTCTGATGCCTCAAGAGGTTTAGTGCACATTGTTAAGATCCCATTGAAAGGACTGGATTTAAATACACTCCTTCCTTCTTATGCCACAAGAGGTTTAGTGCACATTGTTAAGATCCCATTGAAAGGAGTGGATTTAAATACACTCCTTCCACTTGATGCCTCAAGAGGTTTAGTGCACATTGTTAAGATCCCATTGAGAGGAGTGGATTTGAATCTACTGTTTCCTTCTGATGCCTCAAGAGGTTGAGTGCACATTGATAAGATCTCATTGAAAGGAATGGATTTAAATTCACTGCTTCTTTCTGATGCCTCAAGAGGTTTAGTGCACATTGTTAAGATCCCATTGAAATGATTGGATTTAAATACACTCCTTCCTCCTGATGCCTCAAGAGGTTTTAGTGCACATTGTTAAGATCCCACTGAAAGGACTGGATATAAATACACTCCTTCCACCTGATGTCTCAAGAAGTTAAGTGCACATTGTTAAAATCCCATTGAAAGGAGTGGATTTAAATACACTCCTTTCTTCTGATGCCTCAAGACATTTCGTGCACATTGTTAAGATTCCATTGAATGGAGTGGATTTAAATATACTCCTTCTTCCTGATGCCTCAAGATGTTTAGGGCACATTGTTAAGATCCCATTGAACGATTGAATTTAAATACACTCCTTCCTCCTGATGCCTCAAGAGGTTTAGTGCACATTGTTAAGATCCCATTGAAAGGAGTGGATTTAAATACACTCCTTCCACTTGATGCCTCAAGAGGTTTAGTGCACATTGTTAAGCTCCCATTGAAAGGAATGAATTTAAATATACTCCTTCTTCCGGATGCCTCAAGATGTTTAGGGCACATTGTTAAGATCCCATTGAGAGGAGTGGATTTAAATCCACTCCTTCCTCCTGATGCCTCAAGAGGTTTAATGCACATTGTTAAGGTCCCATTGAGTGGAGAGGATTTAAATACAATCCTTCTTCCTGATGCCGCAAGAGGTTTTGTGCACAATGTTAAGATCCCATTGAAATAACTGGATTTAAATACACTCCTTCCTTCTTATGCCACAAGAGGTTTAGTGCACATTGTTAAGATCCCATTGAAAGGAGTGGATTTAAATACACTCCTTCCTCCTGATGCCTCAAGATGTTTAGGGCACATTGTTAAGATCCCATTGAAAGGACTGAATTTAAATACACTCCTTCCTCCTGATGCCTCAAGAGGTTTAGTGCACATAGTTAAGATCCCATTGTAAGGACTGGATTTAAATACACTCCTTCCACTTGATGCCTCAAGAGGTTTAGTGCACATTGTTAATATCCCATTGAGAGGAGTGGATTTGAATCTACTATTTCCTTCTGATGCCTCAAGAGGTTGAGTGCACATTGATAAGATCTCATTGAAAGGAATGGATTTAAATTCACTCCTTCTTTTTGATGCCTCAAGAGGTTTAGTGCACATTCTTAAGATCCCATTGAAATGATTGGATGTAAATACACTCCTTCCTCCTGATGCCTCAATACGTTTAGTGCACATTGTGAAGATCCCATTGAAAGGTCTAGATTTAAATATACTCCTTCCTCCTGATGCCTCAAGAGGTTCAGTGCACATTGTTAAGATGCTATTGAAAGGAGTGGATTTCAATACACACCTTCCACATGATGCCGCAAGAGGTTTAGGTCACATTGTTACGATCCCATTGAGAGGAGTGGATTTAAATACACTCCTTCCTTCTGATGCCTCTAGAGGTTAAGTGCACATTGATAAGATCTCATTGAAAGGACTGGATTTAAATACACTCCTTCCTCCTGATGCCTCAAGCGGTTTACTGCACATTGTTAAGATCCCATTGAAAGGACTGGATTTAAATACTCTCCTTCCTTCTGATGCCTCAAGAGGTTTAGTGCACATTGTTAAAATCCCATTGAAATGACTGAATTTAAATACACTCCTTCCTTCTGATGCCTCAATAGGTTTAGTGCACATTGTTAAGATCCCATTGAAAGGAATGGATTTAAATACACTCCTTTCTTCTGATGCCTCAAGAGGTTTATGCTGATTGTTAAAATCCCATTGAGAGGAGTGGATTTAAACACACTCCTTCCTTCTGATGCCTTAAGAGGTTTAGTGCACACTGTTAAGATACCATTGAAATAACTGGATTTAAATACACTCCTTCCACCTGATGCCTCAAGAAGTTTAGTACACATTGTTAAGATCCCATTGAAAGAAGTGGATTTAAATACACTCCTTCCTTCTGATGCCTCAAGAGCTTTAGAGCACATTGTTAAGATCCCATTGAAATAACTGGATTTAAATACACTCCGTCCTTCTTATGCCACAAGAGGTTTAGTGCACATTGTTAAGATCCCATTGAAAGGAGTGTATATAAATATATTCCTTCCACCTGATACCTCAAGAGGTTTATTGCACATTGTTAAGATCCCATTGAAAGGAGTGAATTTAAATACACTCCTTCCTTCTGATGCCTCAAGAGGTTTAGTGCACACTGTTAAGATACCACTGAAATAACTGGATTTAAATACACACCTTCCACCTGATGCCTCAAGAAATTTAGTACACATTGTTAAGATCCCCTTGAAAGAAGTGGATTTAAATACACTCCTTCCTTCTGATGCCTCAAGAGCTTTAGAGCACATTGTTAAGATCCCATTGAAATAACTGGATTTAAATACACTCCGTCCTTCTTATGCCACAAGAGGTTTAGTGCACATTGTTATGATCCCATTGAAAGGAGTTTATATAAATATATTCCTTCCACCTGATACCTCAAGAGGTTTATTGCACATTGTTAAGATCCCATTGAAAGGAGTGAATTTAAATACACTCCTTCCTTCTGATGCCTCAAGAGGTTTAGTGCACACTGTTAAGATACCACTGAAATAACTGGATTTAAATACACACCGTCCTTCTTATGCCACAAGAGGTTTAGTGCACATTGTTAAGATCCCATTGAAAGGAGTGGATTTAAATACACTCCTTCCTTCTGATGCCTCAAGAGCTTTAGTGCACATTGTTAAGATACCATTGAAATAACTGGATTTAAATACACACCGTCCTTCTTATGCCACAAGAGGTTTAGTGCACATTGTTAAGATCCCATTGAAAGGAGTGTATATAAATACACTCCTTCCACCTGATGCCTCAAGAGGTTTAGTGCACATTGTTAAGATCCCATTGAAAGAAGTGGATTTAAATACACTCCTTCCTTCTGATGCCTCAAGAGGTTTAGTGCACATTGTTAAGATCCCATTGAAATAACTGGATTTAAATACACACCGTCCTTCTTATGCCACAAGAGGTTTAGTGCACATTGTTAAGATCCCATTGAAAGGAGTGTATATAAATACATTCCTTCCACCTGATACCTCAAGAGGTTTATTGCACATTGTTAAGATCCCATTGAAAGGACTGAATTTAAATACACTCCTTCCTTCTGATGCCTCAAGAGGTTTAGTGCACATTGGTAAAATCCCATTGAAAGGAGTGAATTTAAACACACTCCTTCCTTCTGATGCCTCAAGAGGTTTAGTGCACACTGTTAAGATACCATTGAAATAACTGGATTTAAATACACTCCTTCCACCTGATGCCTCAAGAAGTTTAGTACACATTGTTAAGATCCCATTGAAAGAAGTGGATTTAAATACACTCCTTCCTTCTGATGCCTCAAGAGCTTTAGAGCACATTGTTAAGATCCCATTGAAATAACTGGATTTAAATACACTCCGTCCTTCTTATGCCACAAGAGGTTTGGTGCACATTGTTAAGATCCCATTGAAAGGAGTATATATAAATATATTCCTTCCACCTGATACCTCAAGAGGTTTATTGCACATTGTTAAGATCCCATTGAAAGGAGTGAATTTAAATACACTCCTTCCTTCTGATGCCTCAAGAGGTTTAGTGCACACTGTTAAGATACCACTGAAATAACTGGATTTAAATACACTCCTTCCACCTGATGCCTCAAGAAGTTTAGTACACATTGTTAAGATCCCATTGAAAGAAGTGGATTTAAATACACTCCTTCCTTCTGATGCCTCAAGAGCTTTAGAGCACATTGTTAAGATCCCATTGAAATAACTGGATTTAAATACACTCCGTCCTTCTTATGCCACAAGAGGTTTAGTGCACATTGTTAAGATCCCATTGAAAGGAGTGTATATAAATATATTCCTTCCACCTGATACCTCAAGAGGTTTATTGCACATTGTTAAGATCCCATTGAAAGGAGTGAATTTAAATACACTCCTTCCTTCTGATGCCTCAAGAGGTTTAGTGCTCACTGTTAAGATACCACTGAAATAACTGGATTTAAATACACTCCTTCCACCTGATGCCTCAAGAAGTTTAGTACACATTGTTAAGATCCCATTGAAAGAAGTGGATTTAAATACACTCCTTCCTTCTGATGCCTCAAGAGCTTTAGAGCACATTGTTAAGATCCCATTGAAATAACTGGATTTAAATACACTCCGTCCTTCTTATGCCACAAGAGGTTTAGTGCACATTGTTAAGATCCCATTGAAAGGAGTGTATATAAATATATTCCTTCCACCTGATACCTCAAGAGGTTTATTGCACATTGTTAAGATCCCATTGAAAGGAGTGAATTTAAATACACTACTTCCTTCTGAGGCCTCAAGAGGTTTAGTGCACACTGTTAAGATACCACTGAAATAACTGGATTTAAATACACACCGTCCTTCTTATGCCACAAGAGGTTTAGTGCACATTGTTAAGATCCCATTGAAAGGAGTGGATTTAAATACACTCCTTCCTTCTGATGCCTCAAGAGCTTTAGTGCACATTGTTAAGATACCATTGAAATAACTGGATTTAAATACACACCGTCCTTCTTATGCCACAAGAGGTTTAGTGCACATTGTTAAGATCCCATTGAAAGGAGTGTATATAAATACACTCCTTCCACCTGATGCCTCAAGAGGTTTAGTGCACATTGTTAAGATCCCATTGAAAGAAGTGGATTTAAATACACTCCTTCCTTCTGATGCCTCAAGAGGTTTAGTGCACATTGTTAAGATCCCATTGAAATAACTGGATTTAAATACACACCGTCCTTCTTATGCCACAAGAGGTTTAGTGCACATTGTTAAGATCCCATTGAAAGGAGTGTATATAAATACATTCCTTCCACCTGATACCTCAAGAGGTTTATTGCACATTGTTAATATCCCATTGAAAGGACTGAATTTAAATACACTCCTTCCTTCTGATGCCTCAAGAGGTTTAGTGCACATTGTTAAAATCCCATTGAAAGGAGTGAATTTAAACACACTCCTTCCTTCTGATGCCTCAAGAGGTTTAGTGCACACTGTTAAGATACCATTGAAATAACTGGATTTAAATACACTCCTTCCACCTGATGCCTCAAGAAGTTTAGTACACATTGTTAAGATCCCATTGAAAGAAGTGGATTTAAATACACTCCTTCCTTCTGATGCCTCAAGAGCTTTAGAGCACATTGTTAAGATCCCTTTGAAATAACTGGATTTAAATACACTCCGTCCTTCTTATGCCACAAGAGGTTTAGTGCACATTGTTAAGATCCCATTGAAAGGAGTGTATATAAATATATTCCTTCCACCTGATACCTCAAGAGGTTTATTGCACATTGTTAAGATCCCATTGAAAGGAGTGAATTTAAATACACTCCTTCCTTCTGATGCCTCAAGAGGTTTAGTGCACACTGTTAAGATACCACTGAAATAACTGAATTTAAATACACACCGTCCTTCTGATGCCTCAAGAGGTTTAGTGCACATTGTTAAAATCCCATTGAAAGGAGTGAATTTAAACACACTCCTTTCTTCTGATGCCTCAAGAGGTTTAGTGCACACTGTTAAGATACCATTGAAATAACTGGATTTAAATACACTCCTTCCACCTGATGCCTCAAGAAGTTTAGTACACATTGTTAAGATCCCATTGAAAGAAGTGGATTTAAATACACTCCTTCCTTCTGATGCCTCAAGAGCTTTAGAGCACATTGTTAAGATCCCATTGAAATAACTGGATTTAAACACACTCCTTCCTTCTGATGCCTCAAGAGGTTTATTGCACATTGTTAAGATCCCATTGAAAGGACTGAATTTAAATACACTCCTTCCTTCTGATCTCTCAAGAGGTTTAGTGCACATTGTTAAAATCCCATTGAAAGGAGTCAATTTAAACACACTCCTTCCTTCTGATGCCTCAAGAGGTTTAGTGCACACTGTTAAGATACCATTGAAATAACTGGATTTAAATACACTCCGTCCTTCTTATGCAACAAGAGGTTTAGTGCACATTGTTAAGATCCCATTGAAAGGAGTGTATATAAGTACACTCCTTCCACCTGATGCCTCAAGAAGTTTAGTACACATTGTTAAGATCCCATTGAAAGAAGTGGATTTAAATACACTCCTTACTTCTGATGCCTCAAGAGCTTTAGTGCACATTGTTAAGATCCCATTGAAATAACTGGATTTAAATACACTCCGTCCTTCTTATGCCACAAGAGGTTTAGTGCACATTGTTAAGATCCCATTGAAAGGAGTGTATATAAATACACTCCTTCCACCTGATGCCTCAAGAGGTTTAGTGCACATTGTTAAAATCCCATTGAAAGGACTGGATTTAAACACACTCCTTCCTTCTGATGCCTCAAGAGGTTTAGTGCACATTGTTAAGATCCCATTGAAAGGACTGGATTTAAATACACTCCTTCCTTCTTATGCCACAAGAGGTTTAGTGCACATTGTTAAGATCCCATTGAAAGGAGTGGATTTAAATACACTGCTTCCTCCTTGTGTCTCAAGAGATTTAGTGCACATTGTTAAGATCCCATTGAAAGGGCTGGATTTAAATACACTCCTTCCACTTGATGCCTCAAGAGGTTAAGTGCACATTGTTAATATCCCATTGAGAGAACTGGATTTAAATTCACTCCTTCATTCTGATGCCTCAAGAGGGTTAGTGCACATTGTTAAGATCCCATCGAAAGGACTGAATTTAAATACCCTCCTTCCTTCTGATGCCTCAAGAGGTGTAGTGCACATTGATAAGATCTCATTGAAAGGATTGGATTTAAATACACTCCTTCCTCCTGATGCCTCAAGAGGTTTAGTGCACATTGTTAAGATCCCATTGAAAGGAGAGGATTGAAATACACTCCTTTCTCCTGATGCCTCAATAGGTTTAGTGCACATTGTTAAGATCCCATTGAAAGGACAGGATTTAAATACACTCCTTCCTTCTGATGCTTCAAGAGGTTTATGCTGATTGTTAAATCCCATTGAGAGGAGTGCATTTAAATACAATCCTTCTTCCTGATGCCGCAAGAGGTTTTGTGCACGATTTTAAGATCCCATGGAAAGGAGTGGATATAAATACACTCCTTTCTCCTGATGCCTCAAGAGGTTTAGTGCACATTGTTAAGATCCCATTGAAAGGAGTAAATTTAAATACACTCCTTCCTTCTCATGCCTCATGAGGTTTAGTGCACATTGTTAAGATCCCATTGAAATAACTGGATTTAAATACACTCCTTCCTTCTTATGCAACAAGAGATTTAGCGCACATTGTTAAGATCCCTTTGAAAGGAGTGGATTTAAATACACTCCTTCCTCCTGATGCCTCAATAGATTTAGTGCACATTGTTAAGATCCCATTGAAAGGACTGGATTTAAATACACTCCTTCCTTCTGATGCCTCAAGAAGTTTATGCGGATTGTTAAAATCCCATTGAGAGGAGTGGATTTAAATACACTCCTTCATTCTGATGCCTCAAGAGGTTTAGTGCACATTGTTAAGATCCCATTGAGAGGAGTGGATTTAAATCCACTCCTTCCTCCTGATGCCTCAAGAGGTTTAATGCACATTGTTAAGGTCCCATTGAGTGGAGAGGATATAAATACAATCCTTCTTCCTGATGCCGCAAGAGGTTTTGTGCACAATGTTAAGACCCCATTGAAAGGAATGGATTTAAATACACTCCTTCCTTCTCATGCCTCAAGAGGTTTAGTGCACATTGTTAAAATCCCATTGAAATAACTGGATTTAAATACACTCCTTCCTTCTTATGCCACAAGAGGTTTAGTGCACATTGTTAAGATCCCATTGAAAGGAGTGGATTTAAATCCACTCCTTCCTCCTGATGCCTCAAGACATTTCTTGCACATTGTTAAGATTCCATTGAATGGAGTGGATTTAAATATACTCCTTCCTGATGCCTCAAGATGTTTAGGGCACATTGTTAAGATCCCATTGAAAGGACTGAATTTAAATACACTCCTTCCTCCTGATGCCTCAAGAGGTTTAGTGCACATTGTTAAGATCCCATTGAAAGGAGTGGATTTAAATACACTCCTTCCACTTGATGCCTCAAGAGGTTTAGTGCACATTGTTAATATCCCATTGAGAGGAGTGGATTTGAATCTACTATTTCCTTCTGATCCCTCAAGAGGTTTAGTGCACATTGTTAAGATCCCATTGAAATGATTGGATTTAAATACACTCCTTCCTCCTGATGCCTCAATATGTTTAGTGCACATTGGGAAGATCCCATTGTAAGGTCTAGATTTAAATACACTGCTTCCTCCTGATGCCTCAAGAGGTTTAGTGCACATTGTTAAGATCCCATTGAAAGGAGTGGATTTAAATACACTCCTTCCACTTGATGCCTCAAGAGGTTTAGTGCACATTGTTAAGATCCCATTGAAAGGATTGAATTTAAATCCACTCCTTCCTCCTGATGCCTCAAGAGGTTTAATGCACATTGTTAAGGTCCCATTGAGTGGAGAGGATTTAAATACAATCCTTCTTCCTGATGCCGCAAGAGGTTTTGTGCACAATGTTAAGACCCCATTGAAAGGAGTGGATTTTAATACACTCCTTCCTTCTCATGCCTGAAGAGGTTTAGTGCACATTGTTAAGATCCCATTGAAATAACTAGATTTAAATACACTCCTTCCTTCTTATGCCACAAGAGGTTTAGTGCACATTGTTAAGATCCCATTGAAAGGAGTGGATTTAAATACACTCCTTCCTCCTGATGCCTCAAGAGGTTTAGTGCACATTGTTAAGATCCCACTGAAAGGACTGGATATAAATACACTCCTTCCACCTGATGTCTCAAGAAGTTAAGTGCACATTGTTAAAATCCCATTGAAAGGAGTGGATTTAAATACACTCCTTTCTTCTGATGCCTCAAGACATTTCCTGCACATTGTTAAGATTCCATTGAATGGAGTGGATTTAAATATACTCCTTCTTCCTGATGCCTCAAGAGGTTTAGTGCACATTGTTAAGATCCCATTGAAAGGAGTGGATTTAAATACACTCCTTCCACTTGATGCCTCAAGAGGTTTAGTGCACATTGTTAAGATCCCATTGAGAGGAGTGCATTTAAATACACTCCTTCATCCTGATGCCTCAAGAGGTTTAGTGCACATTGTTAAGATCCCATTGAAAGGACTGAATTTAAATATACTCCTTCCTCCTGATGCCTCAAGAGGTTTAGTGCACATTGTTAAGATCCCATTGAAAGGAGTGGATTTAAATACACTCCTTCCACTTGATGCCTCAAGAGGTTTAGTGCACATTGTTAATATCCCATTGAGAAGAGTGGATTTGAATCTACTATTTCCTTCTGATGCCTCAAGAGGTTGAGTGCACATTGTTAAGATCCCATTGAAAGGAGTGTATATAAATACAATCCTTCCACCTGATACCTCAAGAGGTTTAGTGCACATTTTTAAGATGCTATTGAAAGGAGTGGATTTCAATACACTCCTTCCACCTGATGCCGCAAGAGGTTTAGGCCACATTGTTATGATCCCATTGAGAGGAGTGGATTTAAATACACTCCTTCCTTCTGATGCCTCTAGAGGTTTACTGCACATTGATAAGATCTCATTGAAAGGACTGGATTTAAATACACTCCTTCCTTCTGATGCCTCAAGAGGTTTAGTGCACATTGTTAAAATCCCATTGAAAGGAGTGGATTTAAATACTCTCCTTCATTCTGATGCCTCAAGAGGTTTAGTGCACATTGTTAATACCCCATTGAAAGGACTGAATTTAAATACACTCATACCTTCTGATGCCTCAAGAGGTTTAGTGCACATTGTAAAAATCCCATTGAAAGGAGTAGATTTAAATACACTCATTTCTTCTGATGCCTCAAGAGGTTTAGTGCTCATTGTTAAGATCCCATTGAAATGAGTGGATTTAAATACACTCCTTCCTTCTGATGCCACAAGAGGTTTAGTGCACATTGTTAAGATCCCATCGAAAGGACTGAATTTAAATACCCTCCTTCCTTCTGATGCCTCAAGAGGTTTAGTGCACATTGTTAAGATCCCATTGAAAGGAGAGGATTGAAATACACTCCTTTCTCCTGATGCCTCAATAGGTTTAGTGCACATTGTTAAGATCCCATTGAAAGGACAGGATTTAAATACACTCCTTCCTTCTGATGCTTCAAGAGGTTTATGCTGATTGTTAAAATCCCATTGAGAGGAGTGCATTTAAATACAATCCTTCTTCCTGATGCCACAAGAGGTTTTGTGCACGATTTTAAGATCCCATGGAAAGGAGTGGATATAAATACACTCCTTTCTCCTGATGCCTCAAGAGGTTTAGTGCACATTGTTAAAATCCCATTGAAAGGAGTAAATTTAAATACACTCATTTCTTCTGATGCCTCAAGAGGTTTAGTGCTCATTGTTAAGATCCCATTGAAATGAGTGGATTTAAATACACTCCTTCCTTCTGATGCCACAAGAGGTTTAGTGCACATTGTTAAGATCCCATCGAAAGGACTGAATTTAAATACCCTCCTTCCTTCTGATGCCTCAAGAGGTTTAGTGCACATTGTTAAGATCCCATTGAAAGGAGAGGATTGAAATACACTCCTTTCTCCTGATGCCTCAATAGGTTTAGTGCACATTGTTAAGATCCCATTGAAAGGACAGGATTTAAATACACTCCTTCCTTCTGATGCTTCAAGAGGTTTATGCTGATTGTTAAAATCCCATTGAGAGGAGTGCATTTAAATACAATCCTTCTTCCTGATGCCACAAGAGGTTTTGTGCACGATTTTAAGATCCCATGGAAAGGAGTGGATATAAATACACTCCTTTCTCCTGATGCCTCATGAGGTTTAGTGCACATTGTTAAGATCCCATTGAAATAACTGGATTTAAATACACTCCTTCCTTCTTATGCAACAAGAGATTTAGCGCACATTGTTAAGATCCCTTTGAAAGGAGTGGATTTAAATACACTCCTTCCTCCTGATGCCTCAATAGATTTAGTGCACATTGTTAAGATCCCATTGAAAGGACTGGATTTAAATACACTCCTTCCTTCTGATGCTTCAAGAAGTTTATGCGGATTGTTAAAATCCCATTGAGAGGAGTGGATTTAAATACACTCCTTCATTCTGATGCCTCAAGAGGTTTAGTGCACATTGTTAAGATCCCATTGAGAGGAGTGGATTTAAATCCACTCCTTCCTCCTGATCCCTCAAGAGGTTTAATGCACATTGTTAAGGTCCCATTGAGTGGAGAGGATATAAATACAATCCTTCTTCCTGATGCCGCAAGAGGTTTTGTGCACAATGGTAAGACCCCATTGAAAGGAGTGGATTTAAATACACTCCTTCCTTCTCATGCCTCAAGAGGTTTAGTGCACATTGTTAAAATCCCATTGAAATAACTGGATTTAAATACACTCCTTCCTTCTTATGCCACAAGAGGTTTAGTGCACATTGTTAAGATCCCATTGAAAGGAGTGGATTTAAATACACTCCTTCCTCCTGATGCCTCAAGAAGTTAAGTGCACATTGTTAAAATCTCATTGAAAGGAGTGGATTTAAATACACTCCTTCCTCCTGATGCCTCAAGACATTTCGTGCACATTGTTAAGATTCCATTGAATGGAGTGGATTTAAATATACTCCTTCTTCCTGATGCCTCAAGATGTTTAGGGCACATTGTTAAGATCCCATTGAAAGGACTGAATTTAAATACACTCCTTCCTCCTGATGCCTCAAGAGGTTTAGTGCACATTGTTAAGATCCCATTGAAAGGAGTGGATTTAAATACACTCCTTCCACTTGATGCCTCAAGAGGTTTAGTGCACATTGTTAATATCCCATTGAGAGGAGTGGATTTGAATCTACTATTTCCTTCTGATGCCTCAAGAGGTTGAGTGCACATTGATAAGATCTCATTGAAAGGAATGGATTTAAATTCACTGCTTCTTTCTGATGCCTCAAGAGGTTTAGTGCACATTGTTAAGATCCCATTGAAATGATTGGATTTAAATACACTCCTTCCTCCTGATGCCTCAAGAGGTTTAGTGCACATTGTTAAGATCCCACTGAAAGGACTGGATATAAATACACTCCTTCCACCTGATGTCTCAAGAAGTTAAGTGCACATTGTTAAAATCCCATTGAAAGGAGTGGATTTAAATACACTCCTTTCTTCTGATGCCTCAAGACATTTCGTGCACATTGTTAAGATTCCATTGAATGGAGTGGATTTAAATATACTCCTTCTTCCTGATGCCTCAAGATGTTTAGGGCACATTGTTAAGATCCCATTGAACGATTGAATTTAAATACACTCCTTCCACCTGATGCCTCAAGAGGTTTAGTGCACATTGTTAAGATCCCATTGAAAGGAGTGGATTTAAATACACTCCTTCCACTTGATGCCTCAAGAGGTTTAGTGCACATTGTTAAGCTCCCATTGAAAGGAATGAATTTAAATATACTCCTTCTTCCTGATGCCTCAAGATGTTTAGGGCACATTGTTAAGATCCCAATGAGAGGAGTGGATTTAAATCCACTCCTTCCTCCTGATGCCTGAAGAGGTTTAATGCACATTGTTAAGGTCCCATTGAGTGGAGAGGATTTAAATACAATCCTTCTTCCTGATGCCGCAAGAGGTTTTGTGCACAATGTTAAGATCCCATTGAAATAACTGGATTTAAATACACTCCTTCCTTCTTATGCCACAAGAGGTTTAGTGCACATTGTTAAGATCCCATCGAAAGGACTGAATTTAAATACCCTCCTTCCTTCTGATGCCTCAAGAGGTGTAGTGCACATTGATAAGATCTCATTGAAAGGATTGGATTTAAATACACTCCTTCCTCCTGATGCCTCAAGAGGTTTAGTGCACATTGTTAAGATCCCATTGAAAGGAGAGGATTGAAATACACTCCTTTCTCCTGATGCCTCAATAGGTTTAGTGCACATTGTTAAGATCCCATTGAAAGGACAGGATTTAAATACACTCCTTCCTTCTGATGCTTCAAGAGGTTTATGCTGATTGTTAAATCCCATTGAGAGGAGTGCATTTAAATACAATCCTTCTTCCTGATGCCGCAAGAGGTTTTGTGCACGATTTTAAGATCCCATGGAAAGGAGTGGATATAAATACACTCCTTTCTCCTGATGCCTCAAGAGGTTTAGTGCACATTGTTAAGATCCCATTGAAAGGAGTAAATTTAAATACACTCCTTCCTTCTCATGCCTCATGAGGTTTAGTGCACATTGTTAAGATCCCATTGAAATAACTGGATTTAAATACACTCCTTCCTTCTTATGCAACAAGAGATTTAGCGCACATTGTTAAGATCCCTTTGAAAGGAGTGGATTTAAATACACTCCTTCCTCCTGATGCCTCAATAGATTTAGTGCACATTGTTAAGATCCCATTGAAAGGACTGGATTTAAATACACTCCTTCCTTCTGATGCCTCAAGAAGTTTATGCGGATTGTTAAAATCCCATTGAGAGGAGTGGATTTAAATACACTCCTTCATTCTGATGCCTCAAGAGGTTTAGTGCACATTGTTAAGATCCCATTGAGAGGAGTGGATTTAAATCCACTCCTTCCTCCTGATGCCTCAAGAGGTTTAATGCACATTGTTAAGGTCCCATTGAGTGGAGAGGATATAAATACAATCCTTCTTCCTGATGCCGCAAGAGGTTTTGTGCACAATGTTAAGACCCCATTGAAAGGAATGGATTTAAATACACTCCTTCCTTCTCATGCCTCAAGAGGTTTAGTGCACATTGTTAAAATCCCATTGAAATAACTGGATTTAAATACACTCCTTCCTTCTTATGCCACAAGAGGTTTAGTGCACATTGTTAAGATCCCATTGAAAGGAGTGGATTTAAATCCACTCCTTCCTCCTGATGCCTCAAGACATTTCTTGCACATTGTTAAGATTCCATTGAATGGAGTGGATTTAAATATACTCCTTCCTGATGCCTCAAGATGTTTAGGGCACATTGTTAAGATCCCATTGAAAGGACTGAATTTAAATACACTCCTTCCTCCTGATGCCTCAAGAGGTTTAGTGCACATTGTTAAGATCCCATTGAAAGGAGTGGATTTAAATACACTCCTTCCACTTGATGCCTCAAGAGGTTTAGTGCACATTGTTAATATCCCATTGAGAGGAGTGGATTTGAATCTACTATTTCCTTCTGATCCCTCAAGAGGTTTAGTGCACATTGTTAAGATCCCATTGAAATGATTGGATTTAAATACACTCCTTCCTCCTGATGCCTCAATATGTTTAGTGCACATTGGGAAGATCCCATTGTAAGGTCTAGATTTAAATACACTGCTTCCTCCTGATGCCTCAAGAGGTTTAGTGCACATTGTTAAGATCCCATTGAAAGGAGTGGATTTAAATACACTCCTTCCACTTGATGCCTCAAGAGGTTTAGTGCACATTGTTAAGATCCCATTGAAAGGATTGAATTTAAATCCACTCCTTCCTCCTGATGCCTCAAGAGGTTTAATGCACATTGTTAAGGTCCCATTGAGTGGAGAGGATTTAAATACAATCCTTCTTCCTGATGCCGCAAGAGGTTTTGTGCACAATGTTAAGACCCCATTGAAAGGAGTGGATTTTAATACACTCCTTCCTTCTCATGCCTGAAGAGGTTTAGTGCACATTGTTAAGATCCCATTGAAATAACTAGATTTAAATACACTCCTTCCTTCTTATGCCACAAGAGGTTTAGTGCACATTGTTAAGATCCCATTGAAAGGAGTGGATTTAAATACACTCCTTCCTCCTGATGCCTCAAGAGGTTTAGTGCACATTGTTAAGATCCCACTGAAAGGACTGGATATAAATACACTCCTTCCACCTGATGTCTCAAGAAGTTAAGTGCACATTGTTAAAATCCCATTGAAAGGAGTGGATTTAAATACACTCCTTTCTTCTGATGCCTCAAGACATTTCCTGCACATTGTTAAGATTCCATTGAATGGAGTGGATTTAAATATACTCCTTCTTCCTGATGCCTCAAGAGGTTTAGTGCACATTGTTAAGATCCCATTGAAAGGAGTGGATTTAAATACACTCCTTCCACTTGATGCCTCAAGAGGTTTAGTGCACATTGTTAAGATCCCATTGAGAGGAGTGCATTTAAATACACTCCTTCATCCTGATGCCTCAAGAGGTTTAGTGCACATTGTTAAGATCCCATTGAAAGGACTGAATTTAAATATACTCCTTCCTCCTGATGCCTCAAGAGGTTTAGTGCACATTGTTAAGATCCCATTGAAAGGAGTGGATTTAAATACACTCCTTCCACTTGATGCCTCAAGAGGTTTAGTGCACATTGTTAATATCCCATTGAGAAGAGTGGATTTGAATCTACTATTTCCTTCTGATGCCTCAAGAGGTTGAGTGCACATTGTTAAGATCCCATTGAAAGGAGTGTATATAAATACAATCCTTCCACCTGATACCTCAAGAGGTTTAGTGCACATTTTTAAGATGCTATTGAAAGGAGTGGATTTCAATACACTCCTTCCACCTGATGCCGCAAGAGGTTTAGGCCACATTGTTATGATCCCATTGAGAGGAGTGGATTTAAATACACTCCTTCCTTCTGATGCCTCTAGAGGTTTACTGCACATTGATAAGATCTCATTGAAAGGACTGGATTTAAATACACTCCTTCCTTCTGATGCCTCAAGAGGTTTAGTGCACATTGTTAAAATCCCATTGAAAGGAGTGGATTTAAATACTCTCATACCTTCTGATGCCTCAAGAGGTTTAGTGCACATTGTAAAAATCCCATTGAAAGGAGTAGATTTAAATACACTCATTTCTTCTGATGCCTCAAGAGGTTTAGTGCTCATTGTTAAGATCCCATTGAAATGAGTGGATTTAAATACACTCCTTCCTTCTGATGCCACAAGAGGTTTAGTGCACATTGTTAAGATCCCATCGAAAGGACTGAATTTAAATACCCTCCTTCCTTCTGATGCCTCAAGAGGTTTAGTGCACATTGTTAAGATCCCATTGAAAGGAGAGGATTGAAATACACTCCTTTCTCCTGATGCCTCAATAGGTTTAGTGCACATTGTTAAGATCCCATTGAAAGGACAGGATTTAAATACACTCCTTCCTTCTGATGCTTCAAGAGGTTTATGCTGATTGTTAAAATCCCATTGAGAGGAGTGCATTTAAATACAATCCTTCTTCCTGATGCCACAAGAGGTTTTGTGCACGATTTTAAGATCCCATGGAAAGGAGTGGATATAAATACACTCCTTTCTCCTGATGCCTCAAGAGGTTTAGTGCACATTGTTAAAATCCCATTGAAAGGAGTAAATTTAAATACACTCCTTCCTTCTCATGCCTCATGAGGTTTAGTGCACATTGTTAAGATCCCATTGAAATAACTGGATTTAAATACACTCCTTCCTTCTTATGCAACAAGAGATTTAGCGCACATTGTTAAGTTCCCTTTGAAAGGAGTGGATTTAAATACACTCCTTCCTCCTGATGCCTCAATAGATTTAGTGCACATTGTTAAGATCCCATTGAAAGGACTGGATTTAAATACACTCCTTCCTTCTGATGCTTCAAGAAGTTTATGCGGATTGTTAAAATCCCATTGAGAGGAGTGGATTTAAATACACTCCTTCATTCTGATGCCTCAAGAGGTTTAGTGCACATTGTTAAGATCCCATTGAGAGGAGTGGATTTAAATCCACTCCTTCCTCCTGATCCCTCAAGAGGTTTAATGCACATTGTTAAGGTCCCATTGAGTGGAGAGGATATAAATACAATCCTTCTTCCTGATGCCGCAAGCGGTTTTGTGCACAATGGTAAGACCCCATTGAAAGGAGTGGATTTAAATACACTCCTTCCTTCTCATGCCTCAAGAGGTTTAGTGCACATTGTTAAAATCCCATTGAAATAACTGGATTTAAATACACTCCTTCCTTCTTATGCCACAAGAGGTTTAGTGCACATTGTTAAGATCCCATTGAAAGGAGTGGATTTAAATACACTCCTTCCTCCTGATGCCTCAAGAAGTTAAGTGCACATTGTTAAAATCCCATTGAAAGGAGTGGATTTAAATACACTCCTTCCTCCTGATGCCTCAAGACATTTCGTGCACATTGTTAAGATTCCATTGAATGGAGTGGATTTAAATACACTCCTTCCTCCTGATGCCTCAAGACATTTCGTGCACATTGTTAAAATCCCATTGAAAGGAGTGGATTTAAATACACTCCTTCCTCCTGATGCCTCAAGACATTTCGTGCACATTGTTACGATCCCATTGAGAGGAGTGGATTTAAATACACTCCTTCCTTCTGATGCCTCTAGAGGTTTACTGCACATTGATAAGATCTCATTGAAAGGACTGGATTTAAATACACTCCTTCCTCCTGATGCCTCAAGAGGTTTAGTGCACATTGTTAAGATCCCATTGAAAGGAGTGGATTTAAATACACTCCTTCCACTTGATGCCTCAAGAGGTTTAGTGCACATTGTTAATATCCCATTGAGAGGAGTGGATTTGAATCTACTATTTCCTTCTGATGCCTCAAGAGGTTGAGTGCACATTGATAAGATCTCATTGAAAGGAATGGATTTAAATTCACTGCTTCTTTCTGATGCCTCAAGAGGTTTAGTGCACATTGTTAAGATCCCATTGAAATGATTGGATTTAAATACACTCCTTCCTCCTGATGCCTCAAGAGGTTTAGTGCACATTGTTAAGATCCCACTGAAAGGACTGGATATAAATACACTCCTTCCACCTGATGTCTCAAGAAGTTAAGTGTACATTGTTAAAATCCCATTGAAAGGAGTGGATTTAAATACACTCCTTTCTTCTGATGCCTCAAGACATTTCGTGTGCATTGTTAAGATTCCATTGAATGGAGTGGATTTAAATATACTCCTTCTTCCTGATGCCTCAAGATGTTTAGGGCACATTGTTAAGATCCCATTGAACGATTGAATTTAAATACACTCCTTCCACCTGATGCCTCAAGAGGTTTAGTGCACATTGTTAAGATCCCATTGAAAGGAGTGGATTTAAATACACTCCTTCCACTTGATGCCTCAAGAGGTTTAGTGCACATTGTTAAGCTCCCATTGAAAGGAATGAATTTAAATATACTCCTTCTTCCTGATGCCTCAAGATGTTTAGGGCACATTGTTAAGATCCCAATGAGAGGAGTGGATTTAAATCCACTCCTTCCTCCTGATGCCTGAAGAGGTTTAATGCACATTGTTAAGGTCCCATTGAGTGGAGAGGATTTAAATACAATCCTTCTTCCTGATGCCGCAAGAGGTTTTGTGCACAATGTTAAGATCCCATTGAAATAACTGGATTTAAATACACTCCTTCCTTCTTATGCCACAAGAGGTTTAGTGCACATTGTTAAGATCCCATTGAAAGGAGTGGATTTAAATACACTCCTTCCTCCTGATGCCTCAAGAGGTTTAGTGCACATTGTTAAGATCCCACTGAAAGGACTGGATATAAATACACTCCTTCCACCTGATGTCTCAAGAAGTTAAGTGCACATTGTTAAAATCCCATTGAAAGGAGTGGATTTAAATATACTCCTTCTTCCTGATGCCTCAAGATGTTTAGGGCACATTGTTAAGATCCCATTGAAAGGACTGAATTTAAATACACTCCTTCCTCCTGATGCCTCAAGAGGTTTAGTGCACATAGTTAAGATCCCATTGAGAGGAGTGGATTTAAATACACTCCTTCCTCCTGATGCCTCAAGAGGTTTAGTGCACATTGTTAAGATCCCATTGAAAGGACTGGATTTAAATACATTCCTTCCACTTGATGCCTCAAGAGGTTTAGTGCACATTGTTAATATCCCATTGAGAGGAGTGGATTTGAATCTACTATTTCCTTCTGATGCCTCTAGAGGTTGAGTGCACATTGATAAGATCTCATTGAAAGGAATGGATTTAAATTCACTCCTTCTTTTTGATGCCTCAAGAGGTTTAGTGCACATTCTTAAGATCCCATTGAAATGATTGGATTTAAATACACTCCTTCCTCCTGATGCCTCAAGAGGTTTAGTGCACATTGTGAAGATCCCATTGAAAGGTCTAGATTTAAATATACTCCTTCCTCCTGATGCCTCAAGAGGTTTAGTGCACATTGTTAAGATGCTATTGAAAGGAGTGGATTTCAATACACTCCTTCCACATGATGCCGCAAGAGGTTTAGGCCACATTGTTACGATCCCATTGAGAGGAGTGGATTTAAATACACTCCTTCCTTCTGATGCCTCTAGAGGTTTACTGCACATTGATAAGATCTCATTGAAAGGACTGGATTTAAATACACTCCTTCCTCCTGATGCCTCAAGAGGTTTAGTGCACATTGTTAAGATCCCATTGAAAGGAGTGGATTTAAATACACTCCTTCCACTTGATGCCTCAAGAGGTTTAGTGCACATTGTTAATATCCCATTGAGAGGAGTGGATTTGAATCTACTATTTCCTTCTGATCCCTCAAGAGGTTGAGTGCACATTGATAAGATCTCATGGAAAGAATGGATTTAAATTCACTGCTTCTTTCTGATGCCTCAAGAGGTTTAGTGCACATTGTTAAGATCCCATTGAAATGATTGGATTTAAATACACTCCTTCCTCCTGATGCCTCAATATGTTTAGTGCACATTGTGAAGATCCCATTGTAAGGTCTAGATTTAAATACACTGCTTCCTCCTGATGCCTCAAGAGGTTTAGTGCACATTGTTAAGATCCCATTGAAAGGAGTGGATTTAAATACACTCCTTCCACTTGATGCCTCAAGAGGTTTAGTGCACATTGTTAAGATCCCATTGAAAGGATTGAATTTAAATCCACTCCCTCCTCCTGATGCCTCAAGAGGTTTAATGCACATTGTTAAGGTCCCATTGAGTGGAGAGGATTTAAATACAATCCTTCTTCCTGATGCCGCAAGAGGTTTTGTGCACAATGTTAAGACCCCATTGAGAGGAGTGGATTTAAATACACTCCTTCCTCCTGATGCCTCAAGAGGTTTAGTGCACATTGTTAAGATCCCACTGAAAGGACTGGATATAAATACACTCCTTCCACCTGATGTCTCAAGAAGTTAAGTGCACATTGTTAAAATCCCATTGAAAGGAGTGGATTTAAATATACTCCTTCTTCCTGATGCCTCAAGATGTTTAGGGCACATTGTTAAGATCCCATTGAAAGGACTGAATTTAAATACACTCCTTCCTCCTGATGCCTCAAGAGGTTTAGTGCACATAGTTAAGATCCCATTGAAAGGACTGGATTTAAATACATTCCTTCCACTTGATGCCTCAAGAGGTTTAGTGCACATTGTTAATATCCCATTGAGAGGAGTGGATTTGAATCTACTATTTCCTTCTGATGCCTCAAGAGGTTGAGTGCACATTGATAAGATCTCATTGAAAGGAATGGATTTAAATTCACTCCTTCTTTTTGATGCCTCAAGAGGTTTAGTGCACATTCTTAAGATCCCATTGAAATGATCGGATTTAAATACACTCCTTCCTCCTGATGCCTCAAGAGGTTTAGTGCACATTGTGAAGATCCCATTGAAAGGTCTAGATTTAAATATACTCCTTCCTCCTGATGCCTCAAGAGGTTTAGTGCACATTGTTAAGATGCTATTGAAAGGAGTGGATTTCAATACACTCCTTCCACATGATGCCGCAAGAGGTTTAGGCCACATTGTTACGATCCCATTGAGAGGAGTGGATTTAAATACACTCCTTCCTTCTGATGCCTCTAGAGGTTTACTGCACATTGATAAGATCTCATTGAAAGGAGTGGATTTAAATACACTCCTTCCACTTGATGCCTCAAGAGGTTTAGTGCACATTGTTAAGATCCCATTGAAAGGAGTGGATTTAAATACACTCCTTCCACTTGATGCCTCAAGAGGTTTAGTGCACATTGTTAAGCTCCCATTGAAAGGAATGAATTTAAATATACTCCTTCTTCCTGATGCCTCAAGATGTTTAGGGCACATTGTTAAGATCCCAATGAGAGGAGTGGATTTAAATCCACTCCTTCCTCCTGATGCCTGAAGAGGTTTAATGCACATTGTTAAGGTCCCATTGAGTGGAGAGGATTTAAATACAATCCTTCTTCCTGATGCCGCAAGAGGTTTTGTGCACAATGTTAAGATCCCATTGAAATAACTGGATTTAAATACACTCCTTCCTTCTTATGCCACAAGAGGTTTAGTGCACATTGTTAAGATCCCATTGAAAGGAGTGGATTTAAATACACTCCTTCCTCCTGATGCCTCAAGAGGTTTAGTGCACATTGTTAAGATCCCACTGAAAGGACTGGATATAAATACACTCCTTCCACCTGATGTCTCAAGAAGTTAAGTGCACATTGTTAAAATCCCATTGAAAGGAGTGGATTTAAATATACTCCTTCTTCCTGATGCCTCAAGATGTTTAGGGCACATTGTTAAGATCCCATTGAAAGGACTGAATTTAAATACACTCCTTCCTCCTGATGCCTCAAGAGGTTTAGTGCACATAGTTAAGATCCCATTGAGAGGAGTGGATTTAAATACACTCCTTCCTCCTGATGCCTCAAGAGGTTTAGTGCACATTGTTAAGATCCCATTGAAAGGACTGGATTTAAATACATTCCTTCCACTTGATGCCTCAAGAGGTTTAGTGCACATTGTTAATATCCCATTGAGAGGAGTGGATTTGAATCTACTATTTCCTTCTGATGCCTCTAGAGGTTGAGTGCACATTGATAAGATCTCATTGAAAGGAATGGATTTAAATTCACTCCTTCTTTTTGATGCCTCAAGAGGTTTAGTGCACATTCTTAAGATCCCATTGAAATGATTGGATTTAAATACACTCCTTCCTCCTGATGCCTCAAGAGGTTTAGTGCACATTGTGAAGATCCCATTGAAAGGTCTAGATTTAAATATACTCCTTCCTCCTGATGCCTCAAGAGGTTTAGTGCACATTGTTAAGATGCTATTGAAAGGAGTGGATTTCAATACACTCCTTCCACATGATGCCGCAAGAGGTTTAGGCCACATTGTTACGATCCCATTGAGAGGAGTGGATTTAAATACACTCCTTCCTTCTGATGCCTCTAGAGGTTTACTGCACATTGATAAGATCTCATTGAAAGGACTGGATTTAAATACACTCCTTCCTCCTGATGCCTCAAGAGGTTTAGTGCACATTGTTAAGATCCCATTGAAAGGAGTGGATTTAAATACACTCCTTCCACTTGATGCCTCAAGAGGTTTAGTGCACATTGTTAATATCCCATTGAGAGGAGTGGATTTGAATCTACTATTTCCTTCTGATCCCTCAAGAGGTTGAGTGCACATTGATAAGATCTCATGGAAAGAATGGATTTAAATTCACTGCTTCTTTCTGATGCCTCAAGAGGTTTAGTGCACATTGTTAAGATCCCATTGAAATGATTGGATTTAAATACACTCCTTCCTCCTGATGCCTCAATATGTTTAGTGCACATTGTGAAGATCCCATTGTAAGGTCTAGATTTAAATACACTGCTTCCTCCTGATGCCTCAAGAGGTTTAGTGCACATTGTTAAGATCCCATTGAAAGGAGTGGATTTAAATACACTCCTTCCACTTGATGCCTCAAGAGGTTTAGTGCACATTGTTAAGATCCCATTGAAAGGATTGAATTTAAATCCACTCCCTCCTCCTGATGCCTCAAGAGGTTTAATGCACATTGTTAAGGTCCCATTGAGTGGAGAGGATTTAAATACAATCCTTCTTCCTGATGCCGCAAGAGGTTTTGTGCACAATGTTAAGACCCCATTGAGAGGAGTGGATTTAAATACACTCCTTCCTCCTGATGCCTCAAGAGGTTTAGTGCACATTGTTAAGATCCCACTGAAAGGACTGGATATAAATACACTCCTTCCACCTGATGTCTCAAGAAGTTAAGTGCACATTGTTAAAATCCCATTGAAAGGAGTGGATTTAAATATACTCCTTCTTCCTGATGCCTCAAGATGTTTAGGGCACATTGTTAAGATCCCATTGAAAGGACTGAATTTAAATACACTCCTTCCTCCTGATGCCTCAAGAGGTTTAGTGCACATAGTTAAGATCCCATTGAAAGGACTGGATTTAAATACATTCCTTCCACTTGATGCCTCAAGAGGTTTAGTGCACATTGTTAATATCCCATTGAGAGGAGTGGATTTGAATCTACTATTTCCTTCTGATGCCTCAAGAGGTTGAGTGCACATTGATAAGATCTCATTGAAAGGAATGGATTTAAATTCACTCCTTCTTTTTGATGCCTCAAGAGGTTTAGTGCACATTCTTAAGATCCCATTGAAATGATCGGATTTAAATACACTCCTTCCTCCTGATGCCTCAAGAGGTTTAGTGCACATTGTGAAGATCCCATTGAAAGGTCTAGATTTAAATATACTCCTTCCTCCTGATGCCTCAAGAGGTTTAGTGCACATTGTTAAGATGCTATTGAAAGGAGTGGATTTCAATACACTCCTTCCACATGATGCCGCAAGAGGTTTAGGCCACATTGTTACGATCCCATTGAGAGGAGTGGATTTAAATACACTCCTTCCTTCTGATGCCTCTAGAGGTTTACTGCACATTGATAAGATCTCATTGAAAGGACTGGATTTAAATACACTCCTTCCTCCTGATGCCTCAAGAGGTTTAGTGCACATTGTTAAGATCCCATTGAAAGGAGTGGATTTAAATACACTCCTTCCACTTGATGCCTCAAGAGGTTTAGTGCACATTGTTAATATCCCATTGAGAGGAGTGGATTTGAATCTACTATTTCCTTCTGATCCCTCAAGAGGTTGAGTGCACATTGATAAGATCTCATTGAAACGAATGGATTTAAATTCACTGCTTCTTTCTGATGCCTCAAGAGGTTTAGTGCACATTGTTAAGATCCCATTGAAATGATTGGATTTAAATACACTCCTTCCTCCTGATGCCTCAATATGTTTAGTGCACATTGTGAAGATCCCATTGTAAGGTCTAGATTTAAATACACTGCTTCCTCCTGATGCCTCAAGAGGTTTAGTGCACATTGTTAAGATCCCATTGAAAGGAGTGGATTTAAATACACTCCTTCCACTTGATGCCTCAAGAGGTTTAGTGCACATTGTTAAGATCCCATTGAAAGGATTGAATTTAAATCCACTCCCTCCTCCTGATGCCTCAAGAGGTTTAATGCACATTGTTAAGGTCCCATTGAGTGGAGAGGATTTAAATACAATCCTTCTTCCTGATGCCGCAAGAGGTTTTGTGCACAATGTTAAGACCCCATTGAAAGGAGTGGATTTTAATACACTCCTTCCTTCTCATGCCTCAAGAGGTTTAGTGCACATTGTTAAAATCCCATTGAAATAACTGGATTTAAATACACTCCTTCCTTCTTATGCCACAAGAGGTTTAGTGGACATTGTTAAGATCCCATTGAAAGGAGTGGATTTAAATATACTCCTACTTCCTGATGCCTCAAGATGTTTAGGGCACATTGTTAAGATCCCATTGAACGATTGAATTTAAATACACTCCTTCCACCTGATGCCTCAAGAGGTTTAGTGCACATTGTTAAGATCCCATTGAAAGGAGTGGATTTAAATACACTCCTTCCACTTGATGCCTCAAGAGGTTTAGTGCACATTGTTAAGCTCCCATTGAAAGGAATGAATTTAAATATACTCCTTCTTCCGGATGCCTCAAGATGTTTAGGGCACATTGTTAAGATCCCAATGAGAGGAGTGGATTTAAATCCACTCCTTCCTCCTGATGCCTGAAGAGGTTTAATGCACATTGTTAAGGTCCCATTGAGTGGAGAGGATTTAAATACAATCCTTCTTCCTGATGCCGCAAGAGGTTTTGTGCACAATGTTAAGATCCCATTGAAATAACTGGATTTAAATACACTCCTTCCTTCTTATGCCACAAGAGGTTTAGTGCACATTGTTAAGATCCCATTGAAAGGAGTGGATTTAAATACACTCCTTCCTCCTGATGCCTCAAGAGGTTTAGTGCACATTGTTAAGATCCCACTGAAAGGACTGGATATAAATACACTCCTTCCACCTGATGTCTCAAGAAGTTAAGTGCACATTGTTAAAATCCCATTGAAAGGAGTGGATTTAAATATACTCCTTCTTCCTGATGCCTCAAGATGTTTAGGGCACATTGTTAAGATCCCATTGAAAGGACTGAATTTAAATACACTCCTTCCTCCTGATGCCTCAAGAGGTTTAGTGCACATAGTTAAGATCCCATTGAAAGGACTGGATTTAAATACATTCCTTCCACTTGATGCCTCAAGAGGTTTAGTGCACATTGTTAATATCCCATTGAGAGGAGTGGATTTGAATCTACTATTTCCTTCTGATGCCTCTAGAGGTTGAGTGCACATTGATAAGATCTCATTGAAAGGAATGGATTTAAATTCACTCCTTCTTTTTGATGCCTCAAGAGGTTTAGTGCACATTCTTAAGATCCCATTGAAATGATTGGATTTAAATACACTCCTTCCTCCTGATGCCTCAAGAGGTTTAGTGCACATTGTGAAGATCCCATTGAAAGGTCTAGATTTAAATATACTCCTTCCTCCTGATGCCTCAAGAGGTTTAGTGCACATTGTTAAGATGCTATTGAAAGGAGTGGATTTCAATACACTCCTTCCACATGATGCCGCAAGAGGTTTAGGCCACATTGTTACGATCCCATTGAGAGGAGTGGATTTAAATACACTCCTTCCTTCTGATGCCTCTAGAGGTTTACTGCACATTGATAAGATCTCATTGAAAGGACTGGATTTAAATACACTCCTTCCTCCTGATGCCTCAAGAGGTTTAGTGCACATTGTTAAGATCCCATTGAAAGGAGTGGATTTAAATACACTCCTTCCACTTGATGCCTCAAGAGGTTTAGTGCACATTGTTAATATCCCATTGAGAGGAGTGGATTTGAATCTACTATTTCCTTCTGATCCCTCAAGAGGTTGAGTGCACATTGATAAGATCTCATTGAAACGAATGGATTTAAATTCACTGCTTCTTTCTGATGCCTCAAGAGGTTTAGTGCACATTGTTAAGATCCCATTGAAATGATTGGATTTAAATACACTCCTTCCTCCTGATGCCTCAATATGTTTAGTGCACATTGTGAAGATCCCATTGTAAGGTCTAGATTTAAATACACTGCTTCCTCCTGATGCCTCAAGAGGTTTAGTGCACATTGTTAAGATCCCATTGAAAGGAGTGGATTTAAATACACTCCTTCCACTTGATGCCTCAAGAGGTTTAGTGCACATTGTTAAGATCCCATTGAAAGGATTGAATTTAAATCCACTCCCTCCTCCTGATGCCTCAAGAGGTTTAATGCACATTGTTAAGGTCCCATTGAGTGGAGAGGATTTAAATACAATCCTTCTTCCTGATGCCGCAAGAGGTTTTGTGCACAATGTTAAGACCCCATTGAGAGGAGTGGATTTAAATACACTCCTTCCTCCTGATGCCTCAAGAGGTTTAGTGCACATTGTTAAGATCCCACTGAAAGGACTGGATATAAATACACTCCTTCCACCTGATGTCTCAAGAAGTTAAGTGCACATTGTTAAAATCCCATTGAAAGGAGTGGATTTAAATATACTCCTTCTTCCTGATGCCTCAAGATGTTTAGGGCACATTGTTAAGATCCCATTGAAAGGACTGAATTTAAATACACTCCTTCCTCCTGATGCCTCAAGAGGTTTAGTGCACATAGTTAAGATCCCATTGAAAGGACTGGATTTAAATACATTCCTTCCACTTGATGCCTCAAGAGGTTTAGTGCACATTGTTAATATCCCATTGAGAGGAGTGGATTTGAATCTACTATTTCCTTCTGATGCCTCTAGAGGTTGAGTGCACATTGATAAGATCTCATTGAAAGGAATGGATTTAAATTCACTCCTTCTTTTTGATGCCTCAAGAGGTTTAGTGCACATTCTTAAGATCCCATTGAAATGATTGGATTTAAATACACTCCTTCCTCCTGATGCCTCAAGAGGTTTAGTGCACATTGTGAAGATCCCATTGAAAGGTCTAGATTTAAATATACTCCTTCCTCCTGATGCCTCAAGAGGTTTAGTGCACATTGTTAAGATGCTATTGAAAGGAGTGGATTTCAATACACTCCTTCCACATGATGCCGCAAGAGGTTTAGGCCACATTGTTACGATCCCATTGAGAGGAGTGGATTTAAATACACTCCTTCCTTCTGATGCCTCTAGAGGTTTACTGCACATTGATAAGATCTCATTGAAAGGACTGGATTTAAATACACTCCTTCCTCCTGATGCCTCAAGAGGTTTAGTGCACATTGTTAAGATCCCATTGAAAGGAGTGGATTTAAATACACTCCTTCCACTTGATGCCTCAAGAGGTTTAGTGCACATTGTTAATATCCCATTGAGAGGAGTGGATTTGAATCTACTATTTCCTTCTGATCCCTCAAGAGGTTGAGTGCACATTGATAACATCTCATTGAAACGAATGGATTTAAATTCACTGCTTCTTTCTGATGCCTCAAGAGGTTTAGTGCACATTGTTAAGATCCCATTGAAATGATTGGATTTAAATATACTCCTTCCTCCTGATGCCTCAATATGTTTAGTGCACATTGTGAAGATCCCATTGTAAGGTCTAGATTTAAATACACTGCTTCCTCCTGATGCCTCAAGAGGTTTAGTGCACATTGTTAAGATCCCATTGAAAGGAGTGGATTTAAATACACTCCTTCCACTTGATGCCTCAAGAGGTTTAGTGCACATTGTTAAGATCCCATTGAAAGGATTGAATTTAAATCCACTCCCTCCTCCTGATGCCTCAAGAGGTTTAATGCACATTGTTAAGGTCCCATTGAGTGGAGAGGATTTAAATACAATCCTTCTTCCTGATGCCGCAAGAGGTTTTGTGCACAATGTTAAGACCCCATTGAAAGGAGTGGATTTTAATACACTCCTTCCTTCTCATGCCTCAAGAGGTTTAGTGCACATTGTTAAAATCCCATTGAAATAACTGGATTTAAATACACTCCTTCCTTCTTATGCCACAAGAGGTTTAGTGGACATTGTTAAGATCCCATTGAAAGGAGTGGATTTAAATACACTCCCTCCTGATGCCTCAAGAGGTTTAGTGCACATTGTTAAGATCCCACTGAAAGGACTGGATATAAATACACTCCTTCCACCTGATGTCTCAAGAAGTTAAGTGCACATTGTTAAAATCCCATTGAAAGGAGTGGATTTAAATACACTCCTTTCTTCTGATGCCTCAAGACATTTCGTGCACATTGTTAAGATTCCATTGAATGGAGTGGATTTAAATATACTCCTTCTTCCTGATGCCTCAAGAGGTTTAGTGCACATTGTTAAGATCCCATTGAAAGGAGTGGATTTAAATACACTCCTTCCACTTGATGCCTCAAGAGGTTTGGTGCACATTGTTAAGATCCCATTGAGAGGAGTGCATTTAAATACACTCCTTCATCCTGATGCCTCAAGAGGTTTAGTGCACATTGTTAAGATCCCATTGAAAGGACTGAATTTAAATATACTCCTTCCTCCTGATGCCTCAAGAGGTTTAGTGCACATTGTTAAGATCCCATTGAAAGGAGTGGATTTAAATACACTCCTTCCACTTGATGCCTCAAGAGGTTTAGTGCACATTGTTAATATCCCATTGAGAAGAGTGGATTTGAATCTACTATTTCCTTCTGATGCCTCAAGAGGTTGAGTGCACATTGTTAAGATCCCATTGAAAGGAGTGTATATAAATACAATCCTTCCACCTGATACCTCAAGAGGTTTAGTGCACATTTTTAAGATGCTATTGAAAGGAGTGGATTTCAATACACTCCTTCCACCTGATGCCGCAAGAGGTTTAGGCCACATTGTTACGATCCCATTGAGAGGAGTGGATTTAAATACACTCCTTCCTTCTGATGCCTCTAGAGGTTTACTGCACATTGATAAGATCTCATTGAAAGGACTGAATTTAAATACACTCCTACCTTCCGATGCCTCAAGAGGTTTAGTGCACATTGTAAAAATCCCATTGAAAGGAGTAGATTTAAATACACTCATTTCTTCTGATGCCTCAAGAGGTTTAGTGCTCATTGTTAAGATCACATTGAAATGAGTGGATTTAAATACACTCCTTCCTTCTGATGCCACAAGAGGTTTAGTGCACATTGGTAAGATATCATTGAAAAGACTGGATTTAAATACACTCCTTCCTCCTGATGTCTCAAGAGGTTTAGTGCACATTGTTAAGATCCGATTGAAAGGAGTGGATTTAAATACACTGCTTCCTCCTTGTGTCACAAGAGATTTAGTGCACATTGTTAATATCCCATTGAGAGAACTGGATTTAAATTCACTCCTTCATTCTGATGCCTCAAGAGGGTTAGTGCACATTGTTAAGATCCCATCGAAAGGACTGAATTTAAATACCCTCCTTCCTTCTGATGCCTCAAGAGGTTTAGTGCACATTGTTAAGATCCCATTGGAAGGAGAGGATTGAAATACACTCCTTTCTTCTGATGCCTCAATAGGTTTAGTGCACATTGTTAAGATCCCATTGAAAGGACAGGATTTAAATACACTCCTTCCTTCTGATGCTTCAAGAGGTTTATGCTGATTGTTAAAATCCCATTGAGAGGAGTGCATTTAAATACAATCCTTCTTCCTGATGCCACAAGAGGTTTTGTGCACGATTTTAAGATCCCATGGAAAGGAGTGGATATAAATACACTCCTTTCTCCTGATGCCTCAAGAGGTTTAGTGCACATTGTTAAGATCCCATTGAAAGGAGTAAATTTAAATACACTCCTTCCTTCTCATGCCTCATGAGGTTTAGTGCACATTGTTAAGATCTCATTGAAATAACTGGATTTAAATACACTACTTCCTTCTTATGCCACAAGAGGTTTAGTCTACATTGTTAAGATCCCAGTGAAAAGACTGGATATAAATACACTCCTTCCACCTGATGTCTCAAGAAGTTAAGTGCACATTGTTAAAATCCCATTGAAAGGAGTGGATTTAAATATACACTCCTTTCTTCTGATGCCTCAAGACATTTCGTGAACATTGTTAAGATTCCATTGAAAGGAGTGGATTTAAATATACTCCTTCTTCCTGATGCCTCAAGATGTTTAGGGCATATTGTTAAGATCCCATTGAAAGGACTGAATTTAAATACACTCCTTCGTCCTGATGCCTCAAGAGGTTTAGTGCACATTCTTAAGATGCTATTGAAAGGAGTGGATTTCAATACACTCCTTCCACCTGATGCCGCAAGAGGTTTAGGCCACATTGTTACGATCCCATTGAGAGGAGTGCATTTAAATACCATCCTTCTTCCTGATGCCGCAAGAGGTTTTGTGCACGATTTTAAGATCCCATGGAAAGGAGTGGATATAAATACACTCCTTCCTTCTTATGCCACAAGAGATTTAGTGCACATTGTTAAGATCCCATTGAAAGGAGTGGATTTAAATACACTCCTTCCTCCTGATGCCTCAATAGATTTAGTGCACATTGTTAAGATCCCATTGAAAGGACTGGATTTAAATACACTCCTTCCTTCTGATGCTTCAAGAAGTTTATGCGGATTGTTAAAATCCCATT
Source organism: Anolis sagrei (assembly GCF_037176765.1). Classification (NCBI taxonomy): domain Eukaryota; kingdom Metazoa; phylum Chordata; class Lepidosauria; order Squamata; family Anolidae; genus Anolis; species Anolis sagrei. The sequence goes on along the minus strand of NC_090035.1, from coordinate 58,781,218 downwards.
GAGAGGAGTGGATTTAAATACACTCCTTCATTCTGATGCCTCAAGAGGTTTAGTGCACATTGTTAAGATCCCATTGAGAGGAGTGGATTTAAATCCACTCCTTCCTCCTGATCCCTCAAGAGGTTTAATGCACATTGTTAAGGTCCCATTGAGTGGAGAGGATATAAATACAATCCTTCTTCCTGATGCCGCAAGAGGTTTTGTGCACAATGTTAAGACCCCATTGAAAGGAGTGGATTTAAATACACTCCTTCCTTCTCATGCCTCAAGAGGTTTAGTGCACATTGTTAAAATCCCATTGAAATAACTGGATTTAAATACACTCCTTCCTTCTTATGCCACAAGAGGTTTAGTGCACATTGTTAAGATCCCATTGAAAGGAGTGGATTTAAATACACTCCTTCCTCCTGATGCCTCAAGAAGTTAAGTGCACATTGTTAAAATCCCATTGAAAGGAGTGGATTTAAATACACTCCTTCCTCCTGATGCCTCAAGACATTTCGTGCACATTGTTAAGATTCCATTGAATGGAGTGGATTTAAATATACTCCTTCTTCCTGATGCCTCAAGATGTTTAGGGCACATTGTTAAGATCCCATTGAAAGGTCTGAATTTAAATACACTCCTTCCTCCTGATGCCTCAAGAGGTTTAGTGCACATTGTTAAGATCCCATTGAAAGGAGTGGATTTAAATACACTCCTTCCACTTGATGCCTCAAGAGGTTTAGTGCACATTGTTAAGCTCCCATTGAAAGGAATGAATTTAAATATACTCCTTCTTCCTGATGCCTCAAGATGTTTAGGGCACATTGTTAAGATCCCAATGAGAGGAGTGGATTTAAATCCACTCCTTCCTCCTGATGCCTGAAGAGGTTTAATGCACATTGTTAAGGTCCCATTGAGTGGAGAGGATTTAAATACAATCCTTCTTCCTGATGCCGCAAGAGGTTTTGTGCACAATGTTAAGATCCCATTGAAATAACTGGATTTAAATACACTCCTTCCTTCTTATGCCACAAGAGGTTTAGTGCACATTGTTAAGATCCCATTGAAAGGAGTGGATTTAAATACACTCCTTCCTCCTGATGCCTCAAGAGGTTTAGTGCACATTGTTAAGATCCCACTGAAAGGACTGGATATAAATACACTCCTTCCACCTGATGTCTCAAGAAGTTAAGTGCACATTGTTAAAATCCCATTGAAAGGAGTGGATTTAAATATACTCCTTCTTCCTGATGCCTCAAGATGTTTAGGGCACATTGTTAAGATCCCATTGAAAGGACTGAATTTAAATACACTCCTTCCTCCTGATGCCTCAAGAGGTTTAGTGCACATAGTTAAGATCCCATTGAAAGGACTGGATTTAAATACATTCCTTCCACTTGATGCCTCAAGAGGTTTAGTGCACATTGTTAATATCCCATTGAGAGGAGTGGATTTGAATCTACTATTTCCTTCTGATGCCTCAAGAGGTTGAGTGCACATTGATAAGATCTCATTGAAAGGAATGGATTTAAATTCACTCCTTCTTTTTGATGCCTCAAGAGGTTTAGTGCACATTCTTAAGATCCCATTGAAATGATTGGATTTAAATACACTCCTTCCTCCTGATGCCTCAATATGTTTAGTGCACATTGTGAAGATCCAATTGTAAGGTCTAGATTTAAATACACTGCTTCCTCCTGATGCCTCAAGAGGTTTAGTGCACATTGTTAAGATCCCATTGAAAGGAGTGGATTTCAATACACTCCTTCCACATGATGCCGCAAGAGGTTTAGGCCACATTGTTACGATCCCATTGAGAGGAGTGGATTTAAATACACTCCTTCCTTCTGATGCCTCTAGAGGTTTACTGCACATTGATAAGATCTCATTGAAAGGACTGGATTTAAATACACTCCTTCCTCCTGATGCCTCAAGAGGTTTAGTGCACATTGTTAAGATCCCATTGAAAGGAGTGGATTTAAATACACTCCTTCCACTTGATGCCTCAAGAGGTTTAGTGCACATTGTTAATATCCCATTGAGAGGAGTGGATTTGAATCTACTATTTCCTTCTGATCCCTCAAGAGGTTGAGTGCACATTGATAACATCTCATTGAAACGAATGGATTTAAATTCACTGCTTCTTTCTGATGCCTCAAGAGGTTTAGTGCACATTGTTAAGATCCCATTGAAATGATTGGATTTAAATACACTCCTTCCTCCTGATGCCTCAATATGTTTAGTGCACATTGTGAAGATCCCATTGTAAGGTCTAGATTTAAATACACTGCTTCCTCCTGATGCCTCAAGAGGTTTAGTGCACATTGTTAAGATCCCATTGAAAGGAGTGGATTTAAATACACTCCTTCCACTTGATGCCTCAAGAGGTTTAGTGCACATTGTTAAGATCCCATTGAAAGGATTGAATTTAAATCCACTCCCTCCTCCTGATGCCTCAAGAGGTTTAATGCACATTGTTAAGGTCCCATTGAGTGGAGAGGATTTAAATACAATCCTTCTTCCTGATGCCGCAAGAGGTTTTGTGCACAATGTTAAGACCCCATTGAAAGGAGTGGATTTTAATACACTCCTTCCTTCTCATGCCTCAAGAGGTTTAGTGCACATTGTTAAAATCCCATTGAAATAACTGGATTTAAATACACTCCTTCCTTCTTATGCCACAAGAGGTTTAGTGGACATTGTTAAGATCCCATTGAAAGGAGTGGATTTAAATACACTCCCTCCTGATGCCTCAAGAGGTTTAGTGCACATTGTTAAGATCCCACTGAAAGGACTGGATATAAATACACTCCTTCCACCTGATGTCTCAAGAAGTTAAGTGCACATTGTTAAAATCCCATTGAAAGGAGTGGATTTAAATACACTCCTTTCTTCTGATGCCTCAAGACATTTCGTGCACATTGTTAAGATTCCATTGAATGGAGTGGATTTAAATATACTCCTTCTTCCTGATGCCTCAAGAGGTTTAGTGCACATTGTTAAGATCCCATTGAAAGGAGTGGATTTAAATACACTCCTTCCACTTGATGCCTCAAGAGGTTTGGTGCACATTGTTAAGATCCCATTGAGAGGAGTGCATTTAAATACACTCCTTCATCCTGATGCCTCAAGAGGTTTAGTGCACATTGTTAAGATCCCATTGAAAGGACTGAATTTAAATATACTCCTTCCTCCTGATGCCTCAAGAGGTTTAGTGCACATTGTTAAGATCCCATTGAAAGGAGTGGATTTAAATACACTCCTTCCACTTGATGCCTCAAGAGGTTTAGTGCACATTGTTAATATCCCATTGAGAAGAGTGGATTTGAATCTACTATTTCCTTCTGATGCCTCAAGAGGTTGAGTGCACATTGTTAAGATCCCATTGAAAGGAGTGTATATAAATACAATCCTTCCACCTGATACCTCAAGAGGTTTAGTGCACATTTTTAAGATGCTATTGAAAGGAGTGGATTTCAATACACTCCTTCCACCTGATGCCGCAAGAGGTTTAGGCCACATTGTTACGATCCCATTGAGAGGAGTGGATTTAAATACACTCCTTCCTTCTGATGCCTCTAGAGGTTTACTGCACATTGATAAGATCTCATTGAAAGGACTGAATTTAAATACACTCCTACCTTCCGATGCCTCAAGAGGTTTAGTGCACATTGTAAAAATCCCATTGAAAGGAGTAGATTTAAATACACTCATTTCTTCTGATGCCTCAAGAGGTTTAGTGCTCATTGTTAAGATCACATTGAAATGAGTGGATTTAAATACACTCCTTCCTTCTGATGCCACAAGAGGTTTAGTGCACATTGGTAAGATATCATTGAAAAGACTGGATTTAAATACACTCCTTCCTCCTGATGTCTCAAGAGGTTTAGTGCACATTGTTAAGATCCGATTGAAAGGAGTGGATTTAAATACACTGCTTCCTCCTTGTGTCTCAAGAGATTTAGTGCACATTGTTAATATCCCATTGAGAGAACTGGATTTAAATTCACTCCTTCATTCTGATGCCTCAAGAGGGTTAGTGCACATTGTTAAGATCCCATCGAAAGGACTGAATTTAAATACCCTCCTTCCTTCTGATGCCTCAAGAGGTTTAGTGCACATTGTTAAGATCCCATTGGAAGGAGAGGATTGAAATACACTCCTTTCTTCTGATGCCTCAATAGGTTTAGTGCACATTGTTAAGATCCCATTGAAAGGACAGGATTTAAATACACTCCTTCCTTCTGATGCTTCAAGAGGTTTATGCTGATTGTTAAAATCCCATTGAGAGGAGTGCATTTAAATACAATCCTTCTTCCTGATGCCACAAGAGGTTTTGTGCACGATTTTAAGATCCCATGGAAAGGAGTGGATATAAATACACTCCTTTCTCCTGATGCCTCAAGAGGTTTAGTGCACATTGTTAAGATCCCATTGAAAGGAGTAAATTTAAATACACTCCTTCCTTCTCATGCCTCATGAGGTTTAGTGCACATTGTTAAGATCTCATTGAAATAACTGGATTGAAATACACTACTTCCTTCTTATGCCACAAGAGGTTTAGTCTACATTGTTAAGATCCCAGTGAAAAGACTGGATATAAATACACTCCTTCCACCTGATGTCTCAAGAAGTTAAGTGCACATTGTTAAAATCCCATTGAAAGGAGTGGATTTAAATATACACTCCTTTCTTCTGATGCCTCAAGACATTTCGTGAACATTGTTAAGATTCCATTGAAAGGAGTGGATTTAAATATACTCCTTCCACCTGATGCCGCAAGAGGTTTAGGCCACATTGTTACGATCCCATTGAGAGGAGTGCATTTAAATACCATCCTTCTTCCTGATGCCGCAAGAGGTTTTGTGCACGATTTTAAGATCCCATGGAAAGGAGTGGATATAAATACACTCCTTCCTTCTTATGCCACAAGAGATTTAGTGCACATTGTTAAGATCCCATTGAAAGGAGTGGATTTAAATACACTCCTTCCTCCTGATGCCTCAATAGATTTAGTGCACATTGTTAAGATCCCATTGAAAGGACTGGATTTAAATACACTCCTTCCTTCTGATGCTTCAAGAAGTTTATGCGGATTGTTAAAATCCCATTGAGAGGAGTGGATTTAAATACACTCCTTCATTCTGATGCCTCAAGAGGTTTAGTGCACATTGTTAAGATCCCATTGAGAGGAGTGGATTTAAATCCACTCCTTCCTCCTGATCCCTCAAGAGGTTTAATGCACATTGTTAAGGTCCCATTGAGTGGAGAGGATATAAATACAATCCTTCTTCCTGATGCCGCAAGAGGTTTTGTGCACAATGTTAAGACCCCATTGAAAGGAGTGGATTTAAATACACTCCTTCCTTCTCATGCCTCATGAGGTTTAGTGCACATTGTTAAAATCCCATTGAAATAACTGGATTTAAATACACTCCTTCCTTCTTATGCCACAAGAGGTTTAGTGCACATTGTTAAGATCCCATTGAAAGGAGTGGATTTAAATACACTCCTTCCTCCTGATGCCTCAAGAAGTTAAGTGCACATTGTTAAAATCCCATTGAAAGGAGTGGATTTAAATACACTCCTTCCTCCTGATGCCTCAAGACATTTCGTGCACATTGTTAAGATTCCATTGAATGGAGTGGATTTAAATATACTCCTTCTTCCTGATGCCTCAAGATGTTTAGGGCACATTGTTAAGATCCCATTGAAAGGTCTGAATTTAAATACACTCCTTCCTCCTGATGCCTCAAGAGGTTTAGTGCACATTGTTAAGATCCCATTGAAAGGAGTGGATTTAAATACACTCCTTCCACTTGATGCCTCAAGAGGTTTAGTGCACATTGTTAAGCTCCCATTGAAAGGAATGAATTTAAATATACTCCTTCTTCCTGATGCCTCAAGATGTTTAGGGCACATTGTTAAGATCCCAATGAGAGGAGTGGATTTAAATCCACTCCTTCCTCCTGATGCCTGAAGAGGTTTAATGCACATTGTTAAGGTCCCATTGAGTGGAGAGGATTTAAATACAATCCTTCTTCCTGATGCCGCAAGAGGTTTTGTGCACAATGTTAAGATCCCATTGAAATAACTGGATTTAAATACACTCCTTCCTTCTTATGCCACAAGGGGTTTAGTGCACATTGTTAAGATCCCATTGAAAGGAGTGGATTTAAATACACTCCTTCCTCCTGATGCCTCAAGAGGTTTAGTGCACGTTGTTAAGATCCCACTGAAAGGACTGGATATAAATACACTCCTTCCACCTGATGTCTCAAGAAGTTAAGTGCACATTGTTAAAATCCCATTGAAAGGAGTGGATTTAAATATACTCCTTCTTCCTGATGCCTCAAGATGTTTAGGGCACATTGTTAAGATCCCATTGAAAGGACTGAATTTAAATACACTCCTTCCTCCTGATGCCTCAAGAGGTTTAGTGCACATAGTTAAGATCCCATTGAAAGGACTGGATTTAAATACATTCCTTCCACTTGATGCCTCAAGAGGTTTAGTGCACATTGTTAATATCCCATTGAGAGGAGTGGATTTGAATCTACTATTTCCTTCTGATGCCTCAAGAGGTTGAGTGCACATTGATAAGATCTCATTGAAAGGAATGGATTTAAATTCACTCCTTCTTTTTGATGCCTCAAGAGGTTTAGTGCACATTCTTAAGATCCCATTGAAATGATTGGATTTAAATACACTCCTTCCTCCTGATGCCTCAATATGTTTAGTGCACATTGTGAAGATCCAATTGTAAGGTCTAGATTTAAATACACTGCTTCCTCCTGATGCCTCAAGAGGTTTAGTGCACATTGTTAAGATCCCATTGAAAGGAGTGGATTTAAATACACTCCTTCCACTTGATGCCTCAAGAGGTTTAGTGCACATTGTTAAGATCCCATTGAAAGGATTGAATTTAAATCCACGCCCTCCTCCTGATGCCTCAAGAGGTTTAATGCACATTGTTAAGGTCCCATTGAGTGGAGAGGATTTAAATACAATCCTTCTTCCTGATGCCGCAAGAGGTTTTGTGCACAATGTTAAGACCCCATTGAAAGGAGTGGATTTTAATACACTCCTACCTTCTCATGCCTCAAGAGGTTTAGTGCACATTGTTAAAATCCCATTGAAATAACTGGATTTAAATACACTCCTTCCTTCTTATGCCACAAGAGGTTTAGTGGACATTGTTAAGATCCCATTGAAAGGAGTGGATTTAAATATACTCCTTCTTCCTGATGCCTCAAGATGTTTAGGGCACATTGTTAAGATCCCATTGAACGATTGAATTTAAATACACTCCTTCCACCTGATGCCTCAAGAGGTTTAGTGCACATTGTTAAGATCCCATTGAAAGGAGTGGATTTAAATACACTCCTTCCACTTGATGCCTCAAGAGGTTTAGTGCACATTGTTAAGCTCCCATTGAAAGGAATGAATTTAAATATACTCCTTCTTCCTGATGCCTCAAGATGTTTAGGGCACATTGTTAAGATCCCAATGAGAGGAGTGGATTTAAATCCACTCCTTCCTCCTGATGCCTGAAGAGGTTTAATGCACATTGTTAAGGTCCCATTGAGTGGAGAGGATTTAAATACAATCCTTCTTCCTGATGCCGCAAGAGGTTTTGTGCACAATGTTAAGATCCCATTGAAATAACTGGATTTAAATACACTCCTTCCTTCTTATGCCACAAGAGGTTTAGTGCACATTGTTAAGATCCCATTGAAAGGAGTGGATTTAAATACACTCCTTCCTCCTGATGCCTCAAGAGGTTTAGTGCACATTGTTAAGATCCCACTGAAAGGACTGGATATAAATACACTCCTTCCACCTGATGTCTCAAGAAGTTAAGTGCACATTGTTAAAATCCCATTGAAAGGAGTGGATTTAAATATACTCCTTCTTCCTGATGCCTCAAGATGTTTAGGGCACATTGTTAAGATCCCATTGAAAGGACTGAATTTAAATACACTCCTTCCTCCTGATGCCTCAAGAGGTTTAGTGCACATAGTTAAGATCCCATTGAAAGGACTGGATTTAAATACATTCCTTCCACTTGATGCCTCAAGAGGTTTAGTGCACATTGTTAATATCCCATTGAGAGGAGTGGATTTGAATCTACTATTTCCTTCTGATGCCTCAAGAGGTTGAGTGCACATTGATAAGATCTCATTGAAAGGAATGGATTTAAATTCACTCCTTCTTTTTGATGCCTCAAGAGGTTTAGTGCACATTCTTAAGATCCCATTGAAATGATTGGATTTAAATACACTCCTTCCTCCTGATGCCTCAAGAGGTTTAGTGCACATTGTGAAGATCCCATTGAAAGGTCTAGATTTAAATATACTCCTTCCTCCTGATGCCTCAAGAGGTTTAGTGCACATTGTTAAGATGCTATTGAAAGGAGTGGATTTCAATACACTCCTTCCACATGATGCCGCAAGAGGTTTAGGCCACATTGTTACGATCCCATTGAGAGGAGTGGATTTAAATACACTCCTTCCTTCTGATGCCTCTAGAGGTTTACTGCACATTGATAAGATCTCATTGAAAGGACTGGATTTAAATACACTCCTTCCTCCTGATGCCTCAAGAGGTTTAGTGCACATTGTTAAGATCCCATTGAAAGGAGTGGATTTAAATACACTCCTTCCACTTGATGCCTCAAGAGGTTTAGTGCACATTGTTAATATCCCATTGAGAGGAGTGGATTTGAATCTACTATTTCCTTCTGATCCCTCAAGAGGTTGAGTGCACATTGATAAGATCTCATTGAAACGAATGGATTTAAATTCACTGCTTCTTTCTGATGCCTCAAGAGGTTTAGTGCACATTGTTAAGATCCCATTGAAATGATTGGATTTAAATACACTCCTTCCTCCTGATGCCTCAATATGTTTAGTGCACATTGTGAAGATCCCATTGTAAGGTCTAGATTTAAATACACTGCTTCCTCCTGATGCCTCAAGAGGTTTAGTGCACATTGTTAAGATCCCATTGAAAGGAGTGGATTTAAATACACTCCTTCCACTTGATGCCTCAAGAGGTTTAGTGCACATTGTTAAGATCCCATTGAAAGGATTGAATTTAAATCCACTCCCTCCTCCTGATGCCTGAAGAGGTTTAATGCACATTGTTAAGGTCCCATTGAGTGGAGAGGATTTAAATACAATCCTTCTTCCTGATGCCGCAAGAGGTTTTGTGCACAATGTTAAGACCCCATTGAAAGGAGTGGATTTTAATACACTCCTTCCTTCTCATGCCTCAAGAGGTTTAGTGCACATTGTTAAAATCCCATTGAAATAACTGGATTTAAATACACTCCTTCCTTCTTATGCCACAAGAGGTTTAGTGGACATTGTTAAGATCCCATTGAAAGGAGTGGATTTAAATACACTCCTTCCTCCTGATGCCTCAAGAGGTTTAGTGCACATTGTTAAGATCCCACTGAAAGGACTGGATATAAATACACTCCTTCCACCTGATGTCTCAAGAAGTTAAGTGCACATTGTTAAAATCCCATTGAAAGGAGTGGATTTAAATACACTCCTTTCTTCTGATGCCTCAAGACATTTCGTGCACATTGTTAAGATTCCATTGAATGGAGTGGATTTAAATATACTCCTTCTTCCTGATGCCTCAAGAGGTTTAGTGCACATTGTTAAGATCCCATTGAAAGGAGTGGATTTAAATACACTCCTTCCACTTGATGCCTCAAGAGGTTTGGTGCACATTGTTAAGATCCCATTGAGAGGAGTGCATTTAAATACACTCCTTCATCCTGATGCCTCAAGAGGTTTAGTGCACATTGTTAAGATCCCATTGAAAGGACTGAATTTAAATATACTCCTTCCTCCTGATGCCTCAAGAGGTTTAGTGCACATTGTTAAGATCCCATTGAAAGGAGTGGATTTAAATACACTCCTTCCACTTGATGCCTCAAGAGGTTTAGTGCACATTGTTAATATCCCATTGAGAAGAGTGGATTTGAATCTACTATTTCCTTCTGATGCCTCAAGAGGTTGAGTGCACATTGTTAAGATCCCATTGAAAGGAGTGTATATAAATACAATCCTTCCACCTGATACCTCAAGAGGTTTAGTGCACATTTTTAAGATGCTATTGAAAGGAGTGGATTTCAATACACTCCTTCCACCTGATGCCGCAAGAGGTTTAGGCCACATTGTTACGATCCCATTGAGAGGAGTGGATTTAAATACACTCCTTCCTTCTGATGCCTCTAGAGGTTTACTGCACATTGATAAGATCTCATTGAAAGGACTGAATTTAAATACACTCCTACCTTCTGATGCCTCAAGAGGTTTAGTGCACATTGTAAAAATCCCATTGAAAGGAGTAGATTTAAATACACTCATTTCTTCTGATGCCTCAAGAGGTTTAGTGCTCATTGTTAAGATCCCATTGAAATGAGTGGATTTAAATACACTCCTTCCTTCTGATGCCTCAAGAGGTTTAGTGCTCATTGTTAAGATCCCATTGAAAAGACTGGATTTAAATACACTCCTTCCTCCTGATGTCTCAAGAGGTTTAGTGCACATTGTTAAGATCCGATTGAAAGGAGTGGATTTAAATACACTGCTTCCTCCTTGTGTCTCAAGAGATTTAGTGCACATTGTTAATATCCCATTGAGAGAACTGGATTTAAATTCACTCCTTCATTCTGATGCCTCAAGAGGGTTAGTGCACATTGTTACGATCCCATCGAAAGGACTGAATTTAAATACCCTCCTTCCTTCTGATGCCTCAAGAGGTTTAGTGCACATTGTTAAGATCCCATTGGAAGGAGAGGATTGAAATACACTCCTTTCTCCTGATGCCTCAATAGGTTTAGTGCACATTGTTAAGATCCCATTGAAAGGACAGGATTTAAATACACTCCTTCCTTCTGATGCTTCAAGAGGTTTATGCTGATTGTTAAAATCCCATTGAGAGGAGTGCATTTAAATACAATCCTTCTTCCTGATGCCACAAGAGGTTTTGTGCACGATTTTAAGATCCCATGGAAAGGAGTGGATATAAATACACTCCTTTCTCCTGATGCCTCAAGAGGTTTAGTGCACATTGTTAAGATCCCATTGAAAGGAGTAAATTTAAATACACTCCTTCCTTCTGATGCCTCAAGAGGTTTAGTGCACACTGTTAAGATACCATTGAAATAACTGGATTTAAATACACTCCGTCCTTCTTATGCCACAAGAGGTTTAGTGCACATTGTTAAGATCCCATTGAAAGGAGTGTATATAAATACATTCCTTCCACCTGATTCCTCAAGAGGTTTAGTGCACATTGTTAAGATCCCATTGAAAGAAGTGGATTTAAATACACTCCTTCATTCTGATGCCTCATGAGGTTTAGTGCACATTGTTAAGATCTCATTGAAATAACTGGATTTAAATACACTCCTTCCTTCTTATGCAACAAGAGATTTAGCGCACATTGTTAAGATCCCTTTGAAAGGAGTGGATTTAAATACACTCCTTCCTCCTGATGCCTCAATAGATTTAGTGCACATTGTTAAGATCCCATTGAAAGGACTGGATTTAAATACACTCCTTCCTTCTGATGCTTCAAGAAGTTTATGCGGATTGTTAAAATCCCATTGAGAGGAGTGGATTTAAATACACTCCTTCATTCTGATGCCTCAAGAGGTTTAGTGCACATTGTTAAGATCCCATTGAGAGGAGTGGATTTAAATCCACTCCTTCCTCCTGATCCCTCAAGAGGTTTAATGCACATTGTTAAGGTCCCATTGAGTGGAGAGGATATAAATACAATCCTTCTTCCTGATGCCGCAAGAGGTTTTGTGCACAATGTTAAGACCCCATTGAATGGAGTGGATTTAAATACACTCCTTCCAATTGATGCCTCAAGAGGTTTAGTGCACATTGTTAAAATCCCATTGAAATAACTGGATTTAAATACACTCCTTCCTTCTGATGCCTCAAGAGGTTTAGTGCACATTGTTAAAATCCCATTGAAAGGAGTGGATTTAAATACCCTCCTTCCTTCTGATGCCTCAAGAGGTTTAGTGCACATTGTTAATACCCCATTGAAAGGACTGAATTTAAATACACTCCTACCTTCTGATGCCTCAAGAGGTTTAGTGCACATTGTAAAAATCCCATTGAAAGGAGTAGATTTAAATACACTCAATTCTTCTGATGCCTCAAGAGGTTTAGTGCTCATTGTTAAGATCCCATTGAAAGGAGTGGATTTAAATACACTCTTTCCTTCTGATGCCACAAGAGGTTTAGTGCACATTGGTAAGATGTCATTGAAAAGACTGGATTTAAATACACTCCTTCCTCCTGATGTCTCAAGAGGTTTAGTGCACATTGTTAAGATCCCATTGAAAGGACTGGATTTAAATACACTCCTTCCTTCTTATGCCACAAGAGGTTTAGTGCACATTGTTAAGATCCCATTGAAAGGAGTGGATTTAAATACACTGCTTCCTCCTTGTGTCTCAAGAGATTTAGTGCACATTGTTAATATCCCATTGAGAGAACTGGATTTAAATTCACTCCTTCATTCTGATGCCTCAAGAGGGTTAGTGCACATTGTTAAGATCCCATCGAAAGGACTGAATTTAAATACCCTCCTTCCTTCTGATGCCTCAAGAGGTGTAGTGCACATTGATAAGATCTCATTGAAAGGATTGGATTTAAATACACTCCTTCCTCCTGATGCCTCAAGAGGTTTAGTGCACATTGTTAAGATCCCATTGAAAGGAGAGGATTGAAATACACTCCTTTCTCCTGATGCCTCAATAGGTTTAGTGCACATTGTTAAGATCCCATTGAAAGGACAGGATTTAAATAAACTCCTTCCTTCTGATGCTTCAAGAGGTTTATGCTGATTGTTAAAATCCCATTGAGAGGAGTGCATTTAAATACAATCCTTCTTCCTGATGCCGCAAGATGTTTTGTGCACGATTTTAAGATCCCATGGAAAGGAGTGGATATAAATACACTCCTTTCTCCTGATGCCTCAAGAGGTTTAGTGCACATTGTTAAGATCCCATTGAAAGGAGTAAATTTAAATACACTCCTTCCTTCTCATGCCTCATGAGGTTTAGTGCACATTGTTAAGATCCCATTGAAATAACTGGATTTAAATACACTCCTTCCTTCTTATGCAACAAGAGATTTAGCGCACATTGTTAAGATCCCTTTGAAAGGAGTGGATTTAAATACACTCCTTCCTCCTGATGCCTCAATAGATTTAGTGCACATTGTTAAGATCCCATTGAAAGGACTGGATTTAAATACACTCCTTCCTTCTGATGCTTCAAGAAGTTTATGCCGATTGTTAAAATCCCATTGAGAGGAGTGGATTTAAATACACTCCTTCATTCTGATGCCTCAAGAGGTTTAGTGCACATTGTTAAGATCCCATTGAGAGGAGTGGATTTAAATCCACTCCTTCCTCCTGATGCCTCAAGAGGTTTAATGCACATTGTTAAGGTTCCATTGAGTGGAGAGGATATAAATACAATCCTTCTTTCTGATGCCGCAAGAGGTTTTGTGCACAATGTTAAGACCCCATTGAAAGGAGTGGATTTAAATACACTCCTTCCTTCTCATGCCTCAAGAGGTTTAGTGCACATTGTTAAAATCCCATTGAAATAACTGGATTTAAATACACTCCTTCCTTCTTATGCCACAAGAGGTTTAGTGCACATTGTTAAGATCCCATTGAAAGGAGTGGATTTAAATACACTCCTTCCTCCTGATGCCTCAAGAAGTTAAGTGCACATTGTTAAAATCCCATTGAGAGGAGTGGATTTAAATACACTCCTTTCTTCTGATGCCTCAAGACATTTCGTGCACATTGTTAAGATTCCATTGAATGGAGTGGATTTAAATATACTCCTTCTTCCTGATGCCTCAAGATGTTTAGGGCACATTGTTAAGATCCCATTGAAAGGACTGAATTTAAATACACTCCTTCCTCCTGATGCCTCAAGAGGTTTAGTGCACATTGTTAAGATCCCATTGAAAGGAGTGGATTTAAATACACTCCTTCCACTTGATGCCTCAAGAGGTTTAGTGCACATTGTTAATATCCCATTGAGAGGAGTGGATTTGAATCTACTATTTCCTTCTGATGCCTCAAGAGGTTGAGTGCACATTGATAAGATCTCATTGAAAGGAATGGATTTAAATTCACTGCTTCTTTCTGATGCCTCAAGAGGTTTAGTGCACATTGTTAAGATCCCATAGAAATGATTGGATTTAAATACACTCCTTCCTCCTGATGCCTCAAGAGGTTTAGTGCACATTGTTAAGATCCCACTGAAAGGACTGGATATAAATACACTCCTTCCACCTGATGTCTCAAGAAGTTAAGTGCACATTGTTAAAATCCCATTGAAAGGAGTGGATTTAAATACACTCCTTTCTTCTGATGCCTCAAGACATTTCGTGCACATTGTTAAGATTCCATTGAATGGAGTGGATTTAAATATACTCCTTCTTCCTGATGCCTCAAGATGTTTAGGGCACATTGTTAAGATCCCATTGAGAGGAGTGGATTTAAATCCACTCCTTCCTCCTGATGCCTCAAGAGGTTTAATGCACATTGTTAAGGTCCCATTGAGTGGAGAGGATTTAAATACAATCCTTCTTCCTGATGCCGCAAGAGGTTTTGTGCACAATGTTAAGATCCCATTGAAATAACTGGATTTAAATACACTCCTTCCTTCTTATGCCACAAGAGGTTTAGTGCACATTGTTAAGATCCCATTGAAAGGAGTGGATTTAAATACACTCCTTCCTCCTGATGCCTCAAAAGGTTTAGTGCACATTGTTAAGATCCCATTGAAATGACTGGATTTAAATACTCTCCTTCCTTCTGATGCCTCAAGAGGTTTAGTGCACATTGTTAATATCCCATTGAAAGGACTGAATTTAAATACACTCCTTCCTTCTGATGCCTCAAGAGGTTTAGTGCACATTGGTAAGATGTCATTGAAAGGACTGGATTTAAATACACTCCTTCCTCCTGATGTCTCAAGAGGTTTAGTGCACATTGTTAAGATCCCATAGAAAGGACTGGATTTAAATACACTCCTTCCTCCTGATGCCTCAATAGGTTTAGTGCACATTGTTAAGATCCCATTGAAAGGAGTAAATTTAAATACACTCCTTCCTTCTCATGCCTCATGAGGTTTAGTGCACATTGTTAAGA
Source organism: Anolis sagrei (assembly GCF_037176765.1). Classification (NCBI taxonomy): domain Eukaryota; kingdom Metazoa; phylum Chordata; class Lepidosauria; order Squamata; family Anolidae; genus Anolis; species Anolis sagrei. The sequence continues at coordinate 58,766,008 of NC_090035.1, read as the reverse complement.
TCCCATTGAAATAACTGGATTTAAATACACTCCTTCCTTCTTATGCAACAAGAGATTTAGCGCACATTGTTAAGATCCCTTTGAAAGGAGTGGATTTAAATACACTCCTTCCTCCTGATGCCTCAATAGATTTAGTGCACATTGTTAAGATCCCATTGAAAGGACTGGATTTAAATACACTCCTTCCTTCTGATGCTTCAAGAAGTTTATGCCGATTGTTAAAATCCCATTGAGAGGAGTGGATTTAAATACACTCCTTCATTCTGATGCCTCAAGAGGTTTAGTACACATTCTTAAGATCCCATTGAAATGATTGGATTTAAATACACTCCTTCCTCCTGATGCCTCAATACGTTTAGTGCACATTGTGAAGATCCCATTGAAAGGTCTAGATTTAAATATACTCCTTCCTCCTGATGCCTCAAGAGGTTTAGTGCACATTGTTAAGATGCTATTGAAAGGAGTGGATTTCAATACACAGCTTCCACATGATGCCGCAAGAGGTTTAGGTCACATTGTTACGATCCCATTGGAGGAGTGGATTTAAATACACTCCTTCCTTCTGATGCCTCTAGAGGTTTAGTGCACATTAATAAGATCTCAATGAAAGGACTGGATTTAAATACACTCCTTCCTCCTGATGCCTCAAGCGGTTTACTGCACATTGTTAAGATCCCATTGAAAGGACTGGATTTAAATACTCTCCTTCCTTCTGATGCCTCAAGAGGTTTAGTGCACATTGTTAATATCCCATTGAAAGGACTGAATTTAAATACACTCCTTCCTTCTGATGCCTCAAGAGGTTTAGTGCACATTGGTAAGATGTCATTGAAAGGACTGGATTTAAATACACTCCTTCCTCCTGATGTCTCAAGAGGTTTAGTGCACATTGTTAAGATCCCATAGAAAGGACTGGATTTAAATACACTCCTTCCTTCTGATGCCTCAATAGGTTTAGTGCACATTGTTAAGATCCCATTGAAAGGACTGGATTTAAATACACTCCTTCCTTCTGATGCCTCAAAAGGTTTAGTGCACATTGTTAAGATCCCATTGAAAGGACTGGATTTAAATACACTCCTTCATTCTGATGCCTCAAGAGGTTTAGTGCACATTGTGAAGATCCCATTGAGAGGAGTGGATTTAAATCCAATCCTTCCTCCTGATGCCTCAAGAGGTTTAGTGCACATTGTTAAGATCCCATTGAGTGGAGAGGATTTAAATACAATCCTTCTTCCTGATGCCGCAAGAGGTTTTGTGCACAATTTTAAGATCCCATGGAAAGGAGTGGATTTAAATACACTCCTTCCTTCTGATGCCTCAAGAAGTTTAGTGCACATTGTTAAGATCCCATTGAAATAACTGGATTTAAATACACTCCGTCCTTCTTATGCCACAAGAGGTTTAGTGCACATTGTTAAGATCCCATTGAAAGGAGTGTATATAAATACATTCCTTCCACCTGATTCCTCAAGAGGTTTAGTGCACATTGTTAAGATCCCATTGAAAGAAGTGGATTTAAATACACTCCTTCCTTCTGATGCCTCAAGAGGTTTAGTGCACATTGTTAAGATCCCATTGAAATAACTGGATTTAAATACACTCCGTCCTTCTTATGCCACAAGAGGTTTAGTGCACATTGTTAAGATCGCATTGAAGGGAGTGGATTTAAATATACTCCTTCCTCCTGATGCCTCAAGAGGTTTAGTGCACATTGTTAAGATCTCATTGAAGGGAGTGGATTTAAATATACTCCTTCCTCCTGATGCCTCAAGAGGTTGAGTGCACATTGATAAGATCTCATTGAAAGGACTGGATTTAAATTCACTCCTTCCTCCTGATGTCTCAAGAGGTTTAGTGCACATTGGTAAGATCCCATTGAAAGGAGTGTATATAAATACATTCCTTCCACCTGATACCTCAAGAGGTTTAGTGCATATTGGTAAGATGTCATTGAAAGGACTGGATTTAAATACACTCCTTCCTCCTGATGTCTCAAGAGGTTTAGTGCACATTGTTAAGATCCCATAGAAAGGACTGGATTTAAATACACTCCTTCCTTCTGATGCCTCAATAGGTTTAGTGCACATTGTTAAGATCCCATTGAAAGGACTGGATTTAAATACACTCCTTCCTTCTGATGCCTCAAAAGGTTTAGTGCACATTGTTAAGATCCCATTGAAAGGACTGGATTTAAATACACTCCTTCATTCTGATGCCTCAAGAGGTTTAGTGCACATTGTGAAGATCCCATTGAGAGGAGTGGATTTAAATCCAATCCTTCCTCCTGATGCCTCAAGAGGTTTAGTGCACATTGTTAAGATCCCATTGAGTGGAGAGGATTTAAATACAATCCTTCTTCCTGATGCCGCAAGAGGTTTTGTGCACAATTTTAAGATCCCATGGAAAGGAGTGGATTTAAATACACTCCTTCCTTCTGATGCCTCAAGAAGTTTAGTGCACATTGTTAAGATCCCATTGAAATAACTGGATTTAAATACACTCCGTCCTTCTTATGCCACAAGAGGTTTAGTGCACATTGTTAAGATCCCATTGAAAGGAGTGTATATAAATACATTCCTTCCACCTGATTCCTCAAGAGGTTTAGTGCACATTGTTAAGATCCCATTGAAAGAAGTGGATTTAAATACACTCCTTCCTTCTGATGCCTCAAGAGGTTTAGTGCACATTGTTAAGATCCCATTGAAATAACTGGATTTAAATACACTCCGTCCTTCTTATGCCACAAGAGGTTTAGTGCACATTGTTAAGATCGCATTGAAGGGAGTGGATTTAAATATACTCCTTCCTCCTGATGCCTCAAGAGGTTTAGTGCACATTGTTAAGATCTCATTGAAGGGAGTGGATTTAAATATACTCCTTCCTCCTGATGCCTCAAGAGATTGAGTGCACATTGATAAGATCTCATTGAAAGGACTGGATTTAAATTCACTCCTTCCTCCTGATGTCTCAAGAGGTTTAGTGCACATTGGTAAGATCCCATTGAAAGGAGTGTATATAAATACATTCCTTCCACCTGATACCTCAAGAGGTTTAGTGCATATTGGTAAGATGTCATTGAAAGGACTGGATTTAAATACACTCCTTCCTCCTGATGTCTCAAGAGGTTTAGTGCACATTGTTAAGATCCCATTGAAAGGACTGGATTTAAATACACTCCGTTCTGATGCCTCAAGAGGTTTAGTGCACATTGTTAAGATCCCATTGAAAGGATTGGATTTAAATACACTTTTTCGTTGTGATGCCTCAAGAGATTTAGTGCACATTGTTAAAATCCCATTGAAATGACTGAATTTAAATACACTCCTTCCTTCTGATGCCTCAATAGGTTTAGTGCACATTGTTAAGATCCCATTGAAAGGACTGGATTTAAATACACTCCTTTCTTCTGATGCCTCAAGAGGTTTATGCTGATTGTTAAAATCCCATTGAGAGGAGTGCATTTAAATACACTCCTTCATTCTGATGCCTCAAGAGGTTTAGTGCACATTGTTAAGATCCCATTGAGAGGAGTGGATTTAAATCCACTCCTTCCTCCTGATGCCTCAAGAGGTTTAGTGCACATTGTTAAGACCCCATTGAGTGGAGAGGATTTAAATACACTCCTTCATTCTGATGCCGCAAGAGGTTTATGCTGATTGTTAAAATCCCATTGAGAGGAGTGCATTTAAATACACTCCTTCATTCTGATGCCGCAAGAGGTTTTGTTCACAATTTTAAGGTCCCATGGAAAGGACTGGATTTAAATGCACTCCTTTCTCCTGATGCCTCAAGAGGTTTGGTGCACATTGTTAAGATCCCATTGAAATAACTGGATTTAAATACACTCCGTCCTTCTTATGCCACAAGAGGTTTAGTGCACATTGTTAAGATCCCATTGAAAGAAGTGGATTTAAATACACTCCTTCCTTCTGATGCCTCAAGAGGTTTAGTGCACACTGTTAAGATACCACTGAAATAACTGGATTTAAATATACTCCGTCCTTCTTATGCCACAAGAGGTTTAGTGCACATTGTTAAGATCCCATTGAAAGGAGTGTATATAAATACACTCCTTCCACCTAATGCCTCAAGAGGTTTAGTGCACATTGTTAAAATCCCATTGAAAGGAGTGAATTTAAACACACTCCTTCCTTCTGATGCCTCAAGAGGTTTAGTGCACACTGTTAAGATACCATTGAAATAACTGGATTTAAATACACTCCTTCCACCTGATGCCTCAAGAAGTTTAGTACACATTGTTAAGATCCCATTGAAAGAAGTGGATTTAAATACACTCCTTCCTTCTGATGCCTCAAGAGGTTTAGTGCACATTGTTAAGATCCCATTGAAATAACTGGATTTAAATACACTCCGTCCTTCTTATGCCACAAGAGGTTTAGTGCACATTGTAAAGATCCCATTGAAAGGAGTGTATATAAATACATTCCTTCCACCTGATACCTCAAGAGGTTTATTGCACATTGTTAAGATCCCATTGAAAGGACTGAATTTAAATACACTCCTTCCTTCTGATGCCTCAAGAGGTTTAGTGCACATTGTTAAAATCCCATTGAAAGGAGTGAATTTAAACACACTCCTTCCTTCTGATGCCTCAAGAGGTTTAGTGCACACTGTTAAGATACCATTGAAATAACTGGATTTAAATACACTCCTTCCACCTGATGCCTCAAGAAGTTTAGTACACATTGTTAAGATCCCATTGAAAGAAGTGGATTTAAATACACTCCTTCCTTCTGATGCCTCAAGAGCTTTAGAGCACATTGTTAAGATCCCATTGAAATAACTGGATTTAAATACACTCCGTCCTTCTTATGCCACAAGAGGTTTAGTGCACATTGTTAAGATCCCATTGAAAGGAGTGTATATAAATATATTCCTTCCACCTGATACCTCAAGAGGTTTATTGCACATTGTTAAAATCCCATTGAAAGGAGTGAATTTAAACACACTCCTTCCTTCTGATGCCTCAAGAGGTTTAGTGCACACTGTTAAGATACCATTGAAATAACTGGATTTAAATACACACCGTCCTTCTTATGCCACAAGAGGTTTAGTGCACATTGTTAAGATCCCATTGAAAGGAGTGTATATAAATACATTCCTTCCACCTGATACCTCAAGAGGTTTATTGCACATTGTTAAGATCCCATTGAAAGGACTGAATTTAAATACACTCCTTCCTTCTGATCTCTCAAGAGCTTTAGTGCACATTGTTAAAATCCCATTGAAAGGAGTCAATTTAAACACACTCCTTCCTTCTGATGCCTCAAGAGGTTTAGTGCACACTGTTAAGATACCATTGAAATAACTGGATTTAAATACACTCCGTCCTTCTTATGCAACAAGAGGTTTAGTGCACATTGTTAAGATCCCATTGAAAGGAGTGTATATAAATACACTCCTTCCACCTGATGCCTCAAGAAGTTTAGTACACATTGTTAAGATCCCATTGAAAGAAGTGGATTTAAATACACTCCTTCCTTCTGATGCCTCAAGAGCTTTAGTGCACATTGTTAAGATCCCATTGAAATAACTGGATTTAAATACACTCCGTCCTTCTTATGCCACAAGAGGTTTAGTGCACATTGTTAAGATCCCATTGAAAGGAGTGTATATAAATACACTACTTCCACCTGATGCCTCAAGAGGTTTAGTGCACATTGTTAAAATCCCATTGAAAGGAGTGGATTTAAACACACTCCTTCCTTCTGATGCCTCAAGAGGTTTAGTGCACACTGTTAAGATCCCATTGAAATAACTGGATTTAAATACACTCCGTCCTTCTTATGCCACAAGAGGTTTAGTGCACATTGTTAAGATCCCATTGAAAGGAGTGTATATAAATACACTCCTTCCACCTGATGCCTCAAGAAGTTTAGTACACATTGTTAAGATCCCATTGAAAGAAGTGGATTTAAATACACTCCTTCCTTCTGATGCCTCAAGAGCTTTAGAGTTAAGATCCCATTGAAATAACTGGATTTAAATACACTCCGTCCTTCTTATGCCACAAGAGGTTTAGTGCACATTGTTAAGATCCCATTGAAAGGAGTGTATATAAATACACTCCTTCCACCTGATGCCTCAAGAGGTTTAGTGCACATTGTTAAGATCCCATTGAAAGAAGTGGATTTAAATACACTCCTTCCTTCTGATGCCTCAAGAGGTTTAGTGCACATTGTTAAGATCCCATTGAAATAACTGGATTTAAATACACACCGTCCTTCTTATGCCACAAGAGGTTTAGTGCACATTGTTAAGATCCCATTGAAAGGAGTGTATATAAATACATTCCTTCCACCTGATACCTCAAGAGGTTTATTGCACATTGTTACGATCCCATTGAAAGGACTGAATTTAAATACTCTCCTTCCTTCTGATGCCTCAAGAGGTTTAGTGCACATTGTTGAAATCCCATTGAAAGGAGTGAATTTAAACACACTCCTTTCTACTGATGCCTCAAGAGGTTTAGTGCTTATTGTTAAGATCCCATTGAAAGGGGTGGATTTAAATATACTCCTTCCTTCTTCTGCCACAAGAGGTTTAGTGCACATTGTTAAGATCTCATCGAAGGGTGTGGATTTAAATATACTCCTTTCTCCTGATGTCTCAAGAGGTTTAGTGCACATTGTTAAGATCCCATTGAAAGGACTGGATTTAAATACACTCCATTCTGATGCCTCAAGAGCTTTAGTGCACATTGTTAAGATCCCATTGAAAGGACTGGATTTAAATACACTCCTTCCTTGTGATGCCTCAAGAGGTTTAGTGCACATTGTTAGGATCCCATTGAAATAACTGGATTTAAATACACTCTGTCCTTCTTATGCCACAAGAGGTTTAGTGCACATTGTTAAGATCCCATTGAAAGGAGTGTATATAAATACACTCCTTCCACCTGATGCCTCAAGAGGTTTAGTGCACATTGTTAAGATCCCATTGAAAGAAGTGGATTTAAATACACTCCTTCCTTCTGATGCCTCAAGAGGTTTAGTGCACATTGTTAAGATCCCATTGAAATGACTGGATTTAAATACACTCCGTCCTTCTTATGCCACAAGAGGTTTAGTGCACATTGTAAAGATCCCATTGAAAGGAGTGTATATAAATACATTCCTTCCACCTGATACCTCAAGAGGTTTATTGCACATTGTTAAGATCCCATTGAAAGGACTGAATTTAAATACACTCCTTCCTTCTGATGCCTCAAGAGGTTTAGTGCACATTGTTAAAATCCCATTGAAAGGAGTGAATTTAAACACACTCCTTCCTTCTGATGCCTCAAGAGGTTTAGTGCACACTGTTAAGATACCATTGAAATAACTGGATTTAAATACACTCCTTCCACCTGATGCCTCAAGAAGTTTAGTACACATTGTTAAGATCCCATTGAAAGAAGTGGATTTAAATACACTCCTTCCTTCTGATGCCTCAAGAGCTTTAGAGCACATTGTTAAGATCCCATTGAAATAACTGGATTTAAATACACTCCGTCCTTCTTATGCCACAAGAGGTTTAGTGCACATTGTTAAGATCCCATTGAAAGGAGTGTATATAAATATATTCCTTCCACCTGATACCTCAAGAGGTTTATTGCACATTGTTAAAATCCCATTGAAAGGAGTGAATTTAAACACACTCCTTCCTTCTGATGCCTCAAGAGGTTTAGTGCACACTGTTAAGATACCATTGAAATAACTGGATTTAAATACACACCGTCCTTCTTATGCCACAAGAGGTTTAGTGCACATTGTTAAGATCCCATTGAAAGGAGTGTATATAAATACATTCCTTCCACCTGATACCTCAAGAGGTTTATTGCACATTGTTAAGATCCCATTGAAAGGACTGAATTTAAATACACTCCTTCCTTCTGATCTCTCAAGAGCTTTAGTGCACATTGTTAAAATCCCATTGAAAGGAGTCAATTTAAACACACTCCTTCCTTCTGATGCCTCAAGAGGTTTAGTGCACACTGTTAAGATACCATTGAAATAACTGGATTTAAATACACTCCGTCCTTCTTATGCAACAAGAGGTTTAGTGCACATTGTTAAGATCCCATTGAAAGGAGTGTATATAAATACACTCCTTCCACCTGATGCCTCAAGAAGTTTAGTACACATTGTTAAGATCCCATTGAAAGAAGTGGATTTAAATACACTCCTTCCTTCTGATGCCTCAAGAGCTTTAGTGCACATTGTTAAGATCCCATTGAAATAACTGGATTTAAATACACTCCGTCCTTCTTATGCCACAAGAGGTTTAGTGCACATTGTTAAGATCCCATTGAAAGGAGTGTATATAAATACACTACTTCCACCTGATGCCTCAAGAGGTTTAGTGCACATTGTTAAAATCCCATTGAAAGGAGTGGATTTAAACACACTCCTTCCTTCTGATGCCTCAAGAGGTTTAGTGCACACTGTTAAGATCCCATTGAAATAACTGGATTTAAATACACTCCGTCCTTCTTATGCCACAAGAGGTTTAGTGCACATTGTTAAGATCCCATTGAAAGGAGTGTATATAAATACACTCCTTCCACCTGATGCCTCAAGAAGTTTAGTACACATTGTTAAGATCCCATTGAAAGAAGTGGATTTAAATACACTCCTTCCTTCTGATGCCTCAAGAGCTTTAGAGTTAAGATCCCATTGAAATAACTGGATTTAAATACACTCCGTCCTTCTTATGCCACAAGAGGTTTAGTGCACATTGTTAAGATCCCATTGAAAGGAGTGTATATAAATACACTCCTTCCACCTGATGCCTCAAGAGGTTTAGTGCACATTGTTAAGATCCCATTGAAAGAAGTGGATTTAAATACACTCCTTCCTTCTGATGCCTCAAGAGGTTTAGTGCACATTGTTAAGATCCCATTGAAATAACTGGATTTAAATACACACCGTCCTTCTTATGCCACAAGAGGTTTAGTGCACATTGTTAAGATCCCATTGAAAGGAGTGTATATAAATACATTCCTTCCACCTGATACCTCAAGAGGTTTATTGCACATTGTTACGATCCCATTGAAAGGACTGAATTTAAATACTCTCCTTCCTTCTGATGCCTCAAGAGGTTTAGTGCACATTGTTGAAATCCCATTGAAAGGAGTGAATTTAAACACACTCCTTTCTACTGATGCCTCAAGAGGTTTAGTGCTTATTGTTAAGATCCCATTGAAAGGGGTGGATTTAAATATACTCCTTCCTTCTTCTGCCACAAGAGGTTTAGTGCACATTGTTAAGATCTCATCGAAGGGTGTGGATTTAAATATACTCCTTTCTCCTGATGTCTCAAGAGGTTTAGTGCACATTGTTAAGATCCCATTGAAAGGACTGGATTTAAATACACTCCATTCTGATGCCTCAAGAGCTTTAGTGCACATTGTTAAGATCCCATTGAAAGGACTGGATTTAAATACACTCCTTCCTTGTGATGCCTCAAGAGGTTTAGTGCACATTGTTAGGATCCCATTGAAATAACTGGATTTAAATACACTCTGTCCTTCTTATGCCACAAGAGGTTTAGTGCACATTGTTAAGATCCCATTGAAAGGAGTGTATATAAATACACTCCTTCCACCTGATGCCTCAAGAGGTTTAGTGCACATTGTTAAGATCCCATTGAAAGAAGTGGATTTAAATACACTCCTTCCTTCTGATGCCTCAAGAGGTTTAGTGCACATTGTTAAGATCCCATTGAAATGACTGGATTTAAATACACACCGTCCTTCTTATGCCACAAGAGGTTTAGTGCACCTTGTTAAGATCCCATTGAAAGGAGTGTATATAAATACATTCCTTCCACCTGATACCTCAAGAGGTTTATTGCACATTGTTAAGATCCCATTGAAAGGACTGAATTTAAATACACTCCTTCCTTCTGATGCCTCAAGAGGTTTAGTGCACATTGTTAAAATCCCATTGAAAGGAGTGAATTTAAACACACTCCTTCCTTCTGATGCCTCAAGAGGTTTAGTGCACACTGTTAAGATACCATTGAAATAACTGGATTTAAATACACTCCGTCCTTCTTATGCCACAAGAGGTTTAGTGCACATTGTTAAGATCCCATTGAAAGGAGTGTATATAAATACACTCCTTCCACCTGATGCCTCAAGAGGTTTAGTGCACATTGTTAAGATCCCATTGAAAGAAGTGGATTTAAATACACTCCTTCCTTCTGATGCCTCAAGAGGTTTAGTGCACATTGTTAAGATCCCATTGAAATGACTGGATTTAAATACACACCGTCCTTCTTATGCCACAAGAGGTTTAGTGCACCTTGTTAAGATCCCATTGAAAGGAGTGTATATAAATACATTCCTTCCACCTGATACCTCAAGAGGTTTATTGCACATTGTTAAGATCCCATTGAAAGGACTGAATTTAAATACACTCCTTCCTTCTGATGCCTCAAGAGGTTTAGTGCACATTGTTAAAATCCCATTGAAAGGAGTGAATTTAAACACACTTCTTCCTTCTGATGCCTCAAGAGGTTTAGTGCACACTGTTAAGATACCATTGAAATAACTGGATTTAAATACACTCCGTCCTTCTTATGCCACAAGAGGTTTAGTGCACATTGTTAAGATCCCATTGAAAGGAGTGTATATAAATACACTCCTTCCACCTGATGCCTCAAGAAGTTTAGTACACATTGTTAAGATCCCATTGAAAGAAGTGGATTTAAATACACTCCTTCCTTCTGATGCCTCAAGAGGTTTAGTGCACATTGTTAAGATCCCATTGAAATAACTGGATTTAAATACACACCGTCCTTCTTATGCCACAAGAGGTTTAGTGCACATTGTTAAGATCCCATTGAAAGGAGTGTATATAAATACACTCCTTCCACCTGATACCTCAAGAGGTTTATTGCACATTGTTAAGATCCCATTAAAAGAAGTGGATTTAAATACACTCAGTCCTTCTTACGCCACAAGAGGTTTAGTGCACATTGTTAAGATCCCATTGAAAGGAGTGAATTTAAACACACTCCTTCCTTCTGATGCCTCAAGAGCTTTAGTGCACATTGTTAAGATCCCATTGAAATAACTGGATTTAAATACACTCCGTCCTTCTTATGCCACAAGAGGTTTAGAGCACATTGTTAAGATCCCATTGAAAGGAGTGTATATAAATACACTCCTTCCACCTGATGCCTCAAGAGGTTTAGTGCACATTGTTAAGATCCCATTAAAAGAAGTGGATTTAAATACACTCCTTCCTTCTGATGCCTCAAGAGGTTTAGTGCACACTGTTAAGATCCCATTGAAATAACTGGATTTAAATACACACCGTCCTTCTTATGCCACAGGAGGTTTAGTGCACATTGTTAAGATCCCATTGAAAGGAGTGTATATAAATACATTCCTTCCACCTGATGCCTCAAGAGGTTTAGTGCACATTGTTAAGATCCCATTGAAAGAAGTGGATTTAAATACACTCCTTCCTTCTGATGCCTCAAGAGGTTTAGTGCACATTGTTAAGATCCCATTAAAATAACTGGATTTAAATACACACCGTCCTTCTTATGCCACAAGAGGTTTAGTGCACATTTTTAAGATCCCATTGAAAGGAGTGTATATAAATACATTCCTTCCACCTGATACCTCAAGAGGTTTATTGCACATTGTTAAGATCCCATTGAAAGGACTGAATTTAAATACACTCCTTCCTTCTGATGCCTCAAGAGGTTTAGTGCACATTGTTAAAATCCCATTGAAAGGAGTGAATTTAAACACACTCCTTCCTTCTGATGCCTCAAGAGGTTTAGTGCACACTGTTAAGATACCATTGAAATAACTGGATTTAAATACACTCCGTCCTTCTTATGCCACAAGAGGTTTAGTGCACATTGTTAAGATCCCATTGAAAGGAGTGTATATAAATACACTCCTTCCACCTGATGCCTCAAGAGGTTTAGTGCACATTGTTAAGATCCCATTGAAAGAAGTGGATTTAAATACACTCCTTCCTTCTGATGCCTCAAGAGGATTAGTGCACATTGTTAAGATCCCATTGAAATAACTGGATTTAAATACACACCGTCCTTCTTATGCCACAAGAGGTTTAGTGCACATTGTTAAGATCCCATTGAAAGGAGTGTATATAAATACTTTCCTTCCACCTGATACCTCAAGAGGTTTATTGCACATTGTTACGATCCCATTGAAAGGACTGAATTTACTCTCCTTCCTTCTGATGCCTCAAGAGGTTTAGTGCACATTGTTGAAATCCCATTGAAAGGAGTGAATTTAAACACACTCCTTTCTACTGATGCCTCAAGAGGTTTAGTGCTTATTGTTAAGATCCCATTGAAAGGGGTGGATTTAAATACACTCCTTCCTTCTTTTGCCACAAGAGATTTAGTGCACATTGTTAAGATCTCATCGAAGGGTGTGGATTTAAATATACTCCTTTCTCCTGATGCCTCAAGAGGTTTAGTGCACATTGATAAGATCTCATTGAAAGGACTGGATTTAAATACACTCCTTCCTCCTGATGTCTCAAGAGGTTTAGTGCACATTGTTAAGATCCCATTGAAAGGACTGGATTTAAATACACTCCATTCTGATGCCTCAAGAGGTTTAGTGCACATTGTTAAGATCCCATTGAAAGGACTGGATTTAAATACACTCCTTCGTTGTGATGCCTCAAGAGGTTTGGGCACATTGTTAAAATCCCATTGAAAGGAGTGTATATAAATACATTCCTTCCACCTGATGCCTCAAGAGGTTTAGTGCACATTGTTAAGATCCCATTGAAAGGACTGGATTTAAATACACTCCTTCGTTGTGATGCCTCAAGAGGTTTAGTGCACATTGTTAAGATCCCATTGAAAGAAGTGGATTTAAATACACTCCTTCCTTCTGATGCCTCAAGAGGTTTAGTTTACATTGTTAAGATCCCATTGAAATAACTGGATTTAAATACACTCCGTCCTTCTTATGCCACAAGAGGTTTAGTGCACATTGTTAAGATCCCATTGAAAGGAGTGTATATAAATACACTCCTTCCACCTGATGCCTCAAGAAGTTTAGTACACATTGTTAAGATCCCATTGAAAGAAGTGGATTCAAATACACTCCTTCCTTCTGATGCCTCAAGAGCTTTAGTGCACATTGTTAAGATCCCATTGAAATAACTGGATTTAAATACACTCCGTCCTTCTTATGCCACAAGAGGTTTAGTGCACATTGTTAAGATCCCATTGAAAGGAGTGTATATAAATACACTCCTTCCACCTGATGCCTCAAGAGGTTTAGTGCACATTGTTAAGATCCCATTGAAAGAAGTGGATTTAAATACACTCCTTCCTTCTGATGCCTCAAGAGGATTAGTGCACATTGTTAAGATCCCATTGAAATAACTGGATTTAAATACACACCGTCCTTCTTATGCCACAAGAGGTTTAGTGCACATTGTTAAGATCCCATTGAAAGGAGTGTATATAAATACTTTCCTTCCACCTGATACCTCAAGAGGTTTATTGCACATTGTTACGATCCCATTGAAAGGACTGAATTTACTCTCCTTCCTTCTGATGCCTCAAGAGGTTTAGTGCACATTGTTGAAATCCCATTGAAAGGAGTGAATTTAAACACACTCCTTTCTACTGATGCCTCAAGAGGTTTAGTGCTTATTGTTAAGATCCCATTGAAAGGGGTGGATTTAAATACACTCCTTCCTTCTTTTGCCACAAGAGATTTAGTGCACATTGTTAAGATCTCATCGAAGGGTGTGGATTTAAATATACTCCTTTCTCCTGATGCCTCAAGAGGTTTAGTGCACATTGATAAGATCTCATTGAAAGGACTGGATTTAAATACACTCCTTCCTCCTGATGTCTCAAGAGGTTTAGTGCACATTGTTAAGATCCCATTGAAAGGACTGGATTTAAATACACTCCATTCTGATGCCTCAAGAGGTTTAGTGCACATTGTTAAGATCCCATTGAAAGGACTGGATTTAAATACACTCCTTCGTTGTGATGCCTCAAGAGGTTTGGGCACATTGTTAAAATCCCATTGAAAGGAGTGTATATAAATACATTCCTTCCACCTGATGCCTCAAGAGGTTTAGTGCACATTGTTAAGATCCCATTGAAAGGACTGGATTTAAATACACTCCTTCGTTGTGATGCCTCAAGAGGTTTAGTGCACATTGTTAAGATCCCATTGAAAGAAGTGGATTTAAATACACTCCTTCCTTCTGATGCCTCAAGAGGTTTAGTTTACATTGTTAAGATCCCATTGAAATAACTGGATTTAAATACACTCCGTCCTTCTTATGCCACAAGAGGTTTAGTGCACATTGTTAAGATCCCATTGAAAGGAGTGTATATAAATACACTCCTTCCACCTGATGCCTCAAGAAGTTTAGTACACATTGTTAAGATCCCATTGAAAGAAGTGGATTCAAATACACTCCTTCCTTCTGATGCCTCAAGAGCTTTAGTGCACATTGTTAAGATCCCATTGAAATAACTGGATTTAAATACACTCCGTCCTTCTTATGCCACAAGAGGTTTAGAGCACATTGTTAAGATCCCATTGAAAGGAGTGTATATAAATACACTCCTTCCACCTGATGCCTCAAGAGGTTTAGTGCACATTGTTAAGATCCCATTAAAAGAAGTGGATTTAAATACACTCCTTCCTTCTGATGCCTCAAGAGGTTTAGTGCACACTGTAAAGATCCCATTGAAATAACTGGATTTAAATACACACCGTCCTTCTTATGCCACAGGAGGTTTAGTGCACATTGTTAAGATCCCATTGAAAGGAGTGTATATAAATACATTCCTTCCACCTGATGCCTCAAGAGGTTTAGTGCACATTGTTAAGATCCCATTGAAAGAAGTGGATTTAAATACACTCCTTCCTTCTGATGCCTCAAGAGGTTTAGTGCACATTGTTAAGATCCCATTAAAATAACTGGATTTAAATACACACCGTCCTTCTTATGCCACAAGAGGTTTAGTGCACATTTTTAAGATCCCATTGAAAGGAGTGTATATAAATACATTCCTTCCACCTGATGCCTCAAGAGGTTTATTGCACATTGTTAAGATCCCATTGAAAGGACTGAATTTAAATACACTCCTTCCTTCTGATGCCTCAAGAGGTTTAGTGCACATTGTTAAAATCCCATTGAAAGGAGTGAATTTAAACACACTCCTTCCTTCTGATGCCTCAAGAGGTTTAGTGCACACTGTTAAGATACCATTGAAATAACTGGATTTAAATACACTCCGTCCTTCTTATGCCACAAGAGGTTTAGTGCACATTGTTAAGATCCCATTGAAAGGAGTGTATATAAATACACTCCTTCCACCTGATGCCTCAAGAGGTTTAGTGCACATTGTTAAGATCCCATTGAAAGAAGTGGATTTAAATACACTCCTTCCTTCTGATGCCTCAAGAGGATTAGTGCACATTGTTAAGATCCCATTGAAATAACTGGATTTAAATACACACCGTCCTTCTTATGCCACAAGAGGTTTAGTGCACATTGTTAAGATCCCATTGAAAGGAGTGTATATAAATACTTTCCTTCCACCTGATACCTCAAGAGGTTTATTGCACATTGTTACGATCCCATTGAAAGGACTGAATTTAAATACTCTCCTTCCTTCTGATGCCTCAAGAGGTTTAGTGCACATTGTTGAAATCCCATTGAAAGGAGTGAATTTAAACACACTCCATTCTACTGATGCCTCAAGAGGTTTAGTGCTTATTGTTAAGATCCCATTGAAAGGGGTGGATTTAAATACACTCCTTCCTTCTTTTGCCACAAGAGGTTTAGTGCACATTGTTAAGATCTCATCGAAGGGTGTGGATTTAAATATACTCCTTTCTCCTGATGCCTCAAGAGGTTTAGTGCACATTGATAAGATCTCATTGAAAGGACTGGATTTAAATACACTCCTTCCTCCTGATGTCTCAAGAGGTTTAGTGCACATTGTTAAGATCCCATTGAAAGGACTGGATTTAAATACACTCCATTCTGATGCCTCAAGAGGTTTAGTGCACATTGTTAAGATCCCATTGAAAGGACTGGATTTAAATACACTCCTTCGTTGTGATGCCTCAAGAGGTTTGGGCACATTGTTAAAATCCCATTGAAAGGAGTGTATATAAATACATTCCTTCCACCTGATGCCTCAAGAGGTTTAGTGCACATTGTTAAGATCCCATTGAAAGGACTGGATTTAAATACACTCCTTCGTTGTGATGCCTCAAGAGGTTTAGTGCACATTGTTAAGATCCCATTGAAAGAAGTGGATTTAAATACACTCCTTCCTTCTGATGCCTCAAGAGGTTTAGTTTACATTGTTAAGATCCCATTGAAATAACTGGATTTAAATACACTCCGTCCTTCTTATGCCACAAGAGGTTTAGTGCACATTGTTAAGATCCCATTGAAAGGAGTGTATATAAATACACTCCTTCCACCTGATGCCTCAAGAAGTTTAGTACACATTGTTAAGATCCCATTGAAAGAAGTGGATTCAAATACACTCCTTCCTTCTGATGCCTCAAGAGCTTTAGTGCACATTGTTAAGATCCCATTGAAATAACTGGATTTAAATACACTCCGTCCTTCTTATGCCACAAGAGGTTTAGTGCACATTGTTAAGATCCCATTGAAAGCAGTGTATATAAATACACTCCTTCCACCTGATGCCTCAAGAGGTTTAGTGCACCTTGTTAAGATCCCATTGAAAGAAGTGGATTTAAATACACTCCTTCCTTCTGATGCCTCAAGAGGTTTAGTGCACATTGTTAAGATCTCATTGAAATAACTGGATTTAAATACACACTGTCCTTCTTATGCCACAAGAGGTTTAGTGCACATTGTTAAGATCCCATTGAAAGGAGTGTATATAAATACATTCCTTCCACCTGATACCTCAAGAGGTTTATTGCACAGTTACGATCCCATTGAAAGGACTGAATTTAAATACTCTCCTTCCTTCTGATGCCTCAAGAGGTTTAGTGCACATTGTTGAAATCCCATTGAAAGGAGTGAATTTAAACACACTCCTTTCTACTGATGCCTGAAGAGGTTTAGTGCTTATTGTTAAGATCCCATTGAAAGGGGTGGATTTAAATACACTCCTTCCTTCTTTTACCACAAGAGGTTTAGTGCACATTGTTAAGATCTCATCGAAGGGTGTGGATTTAAATATACTCCTTTCTCCTGATGCCTCAAGAGGTTTAGTGCACATTGATAAGATCTCATTGAAAGGACTGGATTTAAATACACTCCTTCCTCCTGATGTCTCAAGAGGTTTAGTGCACATTGTTAAGATCCCATTGAAAGGACTGGATTTAAATACATCCATTCTGATGCCTCAAGAGGTTTAGTGCACATTTTTAAGATCCCATTGAAATAACTGGATTTAAATACACTCCTTCGTTGTGATGCCTCAAGAGGTTTAGTGCACATTGTTGAAATCCCATTGAAAGGAGTGTATATAAATACATTCCTTCCACCTGATACCTCAAGAGGTTTAGTGCACATTGTTAAGATCCCATTGAAAGAAGTGGATTTAAATACACTCCTTCCTTCTGATGCCTCAAGAGGTTTAGTGCACATTGTTAAGATCCCATTGAAATAACTGGATTTAAATACACTCCGTCCTTCTTATGCCACAAGAGGTTTAGTGCACATTGTTAAGATCCCATTGAAAGGAGTGTATATAAATACATTCCTTCCTCCTGATACCTCAAGAGGTTTAGTGCACATTGGTAAGATGTCATTGAAAGGACTGGATTTAAATACACTCCTTCCTCCTGATGCCTCAAGAGGTTTAGTGCACATTGTTAAGATCCCATTGAAAGAAGTGGATTTAAATACACTCCTTCCTTTTGATGCCTCAAGAAATTTAGTGCACATTGTTAAGATCCCATTGAAATAACTGGATTTAAATACACACCGTCCTTCTTATGCCACAAGAGGTTTAGTGCACATTGTTAAGATCCCATTGAAAGGAGTGTATATAAATACATTCCTTCCACCTGATACCTCAAGAGGTTTATTGCACATTGTTAAGATCCCATTGAAAGGACTGAATTTAAATACACTCCTTCCTTCTGATGCCTCAAGAGGTTTAGTGCACATTGTTAAAATCCCATTGAAAGGAGTGAATTTAAACACACTCCTTCCTTCTGATGCCTCAAGAGGTTTAGTGCACACTGTTAAGATACCATTGAAATAACTGGATTTAAATACACTCCTTCCTTCTGATGCCTCAAGAGCTTTAGTGCACATTGTTAAGATCCCATTGAAATAACTGGATTTAAATACACTCCGTCCTTCTTATGCCACAAGAGGTTTAGTGCAAATTGTTAAGATCCCATTGAAAGGAGTGTATATAAATACACTCCTTCCACCTGATGCCTCAAGAGGTTTAGTGCACATTGTTAAGATCCCATTGAAAGAAGTGGATTTAAATACACTCCTTCCTTCTGATGCCTCAAGAGGTTTAGTGCACATTGTTAAGATCCCATTGAAATAACTGTATTTAAATACACACCGTCCTTCTTATGCCACAAGAGGTTTAGTGCACATTGTTAAGATCCCATTGAAAGAAGTGTATATAAATATATTCCTTCCACCTGATACCTCAAGAGGTTTATTGCACATTGTTACGATCCCATTGAAAGGACTGAATTTAAATACTCTCCTTCCTTCTGATGCCTCAAGAGGTTTAGTGCACATTGTTGAAATCCCATTGAAAGGAGTGAATTTAAACACACTCCTTTCTACTGATGCCTGAAGAGGTTTAGTGCTTATTGTTAAGATCCCATTGAAAGGGGTGGATTTAAATACACTCCTTCCTTCTTTTACCACAAGAGGTTTAGTGCACATTGTTAAGATCTCATCGAAGGGTGTGGATTTAAATATACTCCTTTCTCCTGATGCCTCAAGAGGTTTAGTGCACATTGATAAGATCTCATTGAAAGGACTGGATTTAAATACACTCCTTCCTCCTGATGTCTCAAGAGGTTTAGTGCACATTGTTAAGATCCCATTGAAAGGACTGGATTTAAATACATCCATTCTGATGCCTCAAGAGGTTTAGTGCACATTTTTAAGATCCCATTGAAATAACTGGATTTAAATACACTCCTTCGTTGTGATGCCTCAAGAGGTTTAGTGCACATTGTTGAAATCCCATTGAAAGGAGTGTATATAAATACATTCCTTCCACCTGATACCTCAAGAGGTTTAGTGCACATTGTTAAGATCCCATTGAAAGAAGTGGATTTAAATACACTCCTTCCTTCTGATGCCTCAAGAGGTTTAGTGCACATTGTTAAGATCCCATTGAAATAACTGGATTTAAATACACTCCGTCCTTCTTATGCCACAAGAGGTTTAGTGCACATTGTTAAGATCCCATTGAAAGGAGTGTATATAAATACATTCCTTCCTCCTGATACCTCAAGAGGTTTAGTGCACATTGGTAAGATGTCATTGAAAGGACTGGATTTAAATACACTCCTTCCTCCTGATGCCTCAAGAGGTTTAGTGCACATTGTTAAGATCCCATTGAAAGAAGTGGATTTAAATACACTCCTTCCTTTTGATGCCTCAAGAAATTTAGTGCACATTGTTAAGATCCCATTGAAATAACTGGATTTAAATACACACCGTCCTTCTTATGCCACAAGAGGTTTAGTGCACATTGTTAAGATCCCATTGAAAGGAGTGTATATAAATACATTCCTTCCACCTGATACCTCAAGAGGTTTATTGCACATTGTTAAGATCCCATTGAAAGGACTGAATTTAAATACACTCCTTCCTTCTGATGCCTCAAGAGGTTTAGTGCACATTGTTAAAATCCCATTGAAAGGAGTGAATTTAAACACACTCCTTCCTTCTGATGCCTCAAGAGGTTTAGTGCACACTGTTAAGATACCATTGAAATAACTGGATTTAAATACACTCCTTCCTTCTGATGCCTCAAGAGCTTTAGTGCACATTGTTAAGATCCCATTGAAATAACTGGATTTAAATACACTCCGTCCTTCTTATGCCACAAGAGGTTTAGTGCAAATTGTTAAGATCCCATTGAAAGGAGTGTATATAAATACACTCCTTCCACCTGATGCCTCAAGAGGTTTAGTGCACATTGTTAAGATCCCATTGAAATAACTGTATTTAAATACACACCGTCCTTCTTATGCCACAAGAGGTTTAGTGCACATTGTTAAGATCCCATTGAAAGAAGTGTATATAAATATATTCCTTCCACCTGATACCTCAAGAGGTTTATTGCACATTGTTACGATCCCATTGAAAGGACTGAATTTAAATACTCTCCTTCCTTCTGATGCCTCAAGAGGTTTAGTGCACATTGTTGAAATCCCATTGAAAGGAGTGAATTTAAACACACTCCTTTCTACTGATGCCTCAAGAGGTTTAGTGCTTATTGTTAAGATCCCATTGAAAGGGGTGGATTTAAATACACTCCTTCCTTCTTTTGCCACAAGAGGTTTAGTGCACATTGTTAAGATCTCATCGAAGGGTGTGGATTTAAATATACTCCTTCCTCCTGATACCTCAAGAGGTTTAGTGCACATTGGTAAGATGTCATTGAAAGGACTGGATTTAAATACACTCCTTCCTCCTGATGCCTCAAGAGGTTTAGTGCACATTGTTAAGATCCCATTGAAAGAAGTGGATTTAAATACACTCCTTCCTTTTGATGCCTCAAGAAATTTAGTGCACATTGTTAAGATCCCATTGAAATAACTGGATTTAAATACACACCGTCCTTCTTATGCCACAAGAGGTTTAGTGCACATTGTTAAGATCCCATTGAAAGGAGTGTATATAAATACATTCCTTCCACCTGATACCTCAAGAGGTTTATTGCACATTGTTAAGATCCCATTGAAAGGACTGAATTTAAATACACTCCTTCCTTCTGATGCCTCAAGAGGTTTAGTGCACATTGTTAAAATCCCATTGAAAGGAGTGAATTTAAACACACTCCTTCCTTCTGATGCCTCAAGAGGTTTAGTGCACACTGTTAAGATACCATTGAAATAACTGGATTTAAATACACTCCTTCCTTCTGATGCCTCAAGAGCTTTAGTGCACATTGTTAAGATCCCATTGAAATAACTGGATTTAAATACACTCCGTCCTTCTTATGCCACAAGAGGTTTAGTGCAAATTGTTAAGATCCCATTGAAAGGAGTGTATATAAATACACTCCTTCCACCTGATGCCTCAAGAGGTTTAGTGCACATTGTTAAGATCCCATTGAAAGAAGTGGATTTAAATACACTCCTTCCTTCTGATGCCTCAAGAGGTTTAGTGCACATTGTTAAGATCCCATTGAAATAACTGTATTTAAATACACACCGTCCTTCTTATGCCACAAGAGGTTTAGTGCACATTGTTAAGATCCCATTGAAAGAAGTGTATATAAATATATTCCTTCCACCTGATACCTCAAGAGGTTTATTGCACATTGTTACGATCCCATTGAAAGGACTGAATTTAAATACTCTCCTTCCTTCTGATGCCTCAAGAGGTTTAGTGCACATTGTTGAAATCCCATTGAAAGGAGTGAATTTAAACACACTCCTTTCTACTGATGCCTCAAGAGGTTTAGTGCTTATTGTTAAGATCCCATTGAAAGGGGTGGATTTAAATACACTCCTTCCTTCTTTTGCCACAAGAGGTTTAGTGCACATTGTTAAGATCTCATCGAAGGGTGTGGATTTAAATATACTCCTTTCTCCTGATGCCTCAAGAGGTTTAGTGCACATTGATAAGATCTCATTGAAAGGACTGGATTTAAATACACTCCTTCCTCCTGATGTCTCAAGAGGTTTAGTGCACATTGTTAAGATCCCATTGAAAGGACTGGATTTAAATACACTCCATTCTGATGCCTCAAGAGGTTTAGTGCACATTGTTAAGATCCCATTGAAAGGACTGGATTTAAATACACTCCTTCGTTGTGATGCCTCAAGAGGTTTAGTGAACATTGTTAAAATCCCATTGAAAGGACTGTATATAAATACATTCCTTCCACCTGATACCTCAAGAGGTTTAGTGCACATTGTTAAGATCCCATTGAAAGAAGTGGATTTAAATACACTCCTTCCTTCTGATGCCTCAAGAGGTTTAGTGCACATTGTTAAGATCCCATTGAAATAACTGGATTTAAATACACTCCGCCCTTCTTATGCCACAAGAGGTTTAGTGCACCTTGTTAATATCCCATTGAAAGGAGTGTATATAAATACATTCCTTCCACCTGATACCTCAAGAGGTTTAGTGCACCTTGTTAAGATCCCATTGAAAGGAGTGGATTTAAACACACTCCTTCCTTCTGATGCCTCAAGAGGTTTAGTGCACACTGTTAAGATACCATTGAAATAACTGGATTTAAATACACTCCTTCCTTCTGATGCCACAAGAGGTTTAGTGCACATTGTTAAGATCCCATTGAAAGGAGTGTATATAAATACACTCCTTCCACCTGATGCCTCAAGAGGTTTAGTGCACCTTGTTAAGATCCCATTGAAAGAAGTGGATTTAAATACACTCCTTCCTTCTGATGCCTCAAGAGGTTTAGTGCACATGGTTAAGATCCCATTGAAATAACTGGATTTAAATACACACCGTCCTTCTTATGCCACAAGAGGTTTAGTGCACATTGTTAAGATCCCATTGAAAGGAGTGTATATAAATACATTCCTTCCACCTGATACCTCAAGAGGTTTATTGCACATTGTTAAGATCCCATTGAAAGAAGTGGATTTAAATACTCTCCTTCCTTCTGATGCCTCAAGAGGTTTAGTGCACATTGTTGAAATCCCATTGAAAGGAGTGAATTTAAACACACTCCTTTCTACTGATGCCTCAAGAGGTTTAGTGCTTATTGTTAAGATCCCATTGAAAGGGGTGGATTTAAATACACTCCTTCCTTCTTTTGCCACAAGAGGTTTAGTGCACATTGTTAAGATCTCATCGAAGGGTGTGGATTTAAATATACTCCTTTCTCCTGATGTCTCAAGAGGTTTAGTGCACATTGTTAAGATCCCATTGAAAGGACTGGATTTAAATACACTCCATTCTGATGACTCAAGAGGTTTAGTGCACATTGTTAAGATCCCATTGAAATAACTGTATTTAAATACACTCCTTCGTTGTGATGCCTCAAGAGGTTTAGTGCACATTGTTAAAATCCCATTGAAAGAGTGTATATAAATACATTCCTTCCACCTGATACCTCAAGAGGTTTAGTGCACATTGTTAAGATCCCATTGAAAGAAGTGGATTTAAATACACTCCTTCCTTCTGATGCCTCAAGAGGTTTAGTGCACATTGTTAAGATCCCATTGAAATAACTGGATTTAAATACACTCCGTCCTTCTTATGCCACAAGAGGTTTAGTGCACATTGTTAAGATCCCATTGAAAGGAGTGTATATAAATACATTCCTTCCACCTGATACCTCAAGAGGTTTAGTGCACATTGTTAAGATCCCATTGAAAGGAGTGTATTTAAATACACTCCGTCCTTCTTATGCCACAAGAGGTTTAGTGCACATTGTTAAGATCCCTTTGAAAGGAGTGGATTTAAATACACTCCTTCCTTCTTATGCCACAAGAGGTTTAGTGCACATTGTTAAGATCGCATTGAAGGGAGTGGATTTAAATATACTCCTTCCTCCTGATGCCTCAAGAGGTTTAGTGCACATTGGTAAGATGTCATTGAAAGGACTGGATTTAAATACACTCCTTCCTCCTGATGTCTCAAGAGGTTTAGTGCACATTGTTAAGATCCCATTGAAAGGACTGGATTTAAATACACTCCGTCCTTCATATGCCACAAGAGGTTTAGTGCACATTGTTAAGATCCCATTGAAAGGAGTGGATTTAAATACACTCCTTCCTTCTTATGCCACAAGAGGTTTAGTGCACATTGTTAAGATCCCATTGAAAGGAGTGTATTTAAATACACTCCGTCCTTCTTATGCCACAAGAGGTTTAGTGCACATTGTTAAGATCCCATTGAAAGGAGTGGATTTAAATACACTCCTTCCTTCTTATGCCACAAGAGGTTTAGTGCACATTGTTAAGATCCCATTGAAAGGAGTGGATTTAAATACACTCCTTCCTTCTGATGCCTCAAGAGGTTTAGTGCACATTGTTAAGATCCCATTGGGAGGAGTGGATTTAAATCCACTCCTTCCTCCTGATGCCTCAAGAGGTTTAGTGCACATTGTTAAGATCCCATTGAAATAACTGGATTTAAATACACACTGTCCTTCTTATGCCACAAGAGGTTTAGTGCACATTGTTAAGATCCCATTGAAAGGAGTGTATATAAATACATTCCTTCCACCTGATACCTCAAGAGGTTTAGTGCACATTGTTAAGATCCCATTGAAAGGACTGAATTTAAATACACTCCTTCCTTCTGATGCCTCAAGAGGTTTAGTGCACATTGTTAAAATCCCATCGAAAGGAGTGAATTTAAACACACTCCTTTCTACTTATGCCTCAAGAGGTTTAGTGCACATTGTTAAGATCCCATTCAAAGGACTGGATTTAAATACACTCCATTCTGATGCCTCAAAAGGTTTAGTGCACATTGTTAAGATCCCATTGAAAGGACTGGATTTAAATACACTCCTTCATTGTGATGCCTCAAGAGGTTTAGTGCACATTGTTAAGATCCCATTGAAATAACTGGATTTAAATACACACCGTCCTTCTTATGCCACAAGAGGTTTAGTGCACATTGTTAAGATCCCATTGAAAGGAGTGTATATAAATACATTCCTTCCACCTGATGCCTCAAGAGGTTTAGTGCACATTGTTAAGATCCCATTGAAAGAAGTGGATTTAAATACACTCCTTCCTTCTGATGCCTCAAGAGGTTTAGTGCACATTGTTAAGATCCCATTGAAATAACTGGATTTAAATACACACCGTCCTTCTTATGCCACAAGAGGTTTAGTGCACATTGTTAAGATCCCATTGAAAGGAGTGTATATAAATACATTCCTTCCACCTGATACCTCAAGAGGTTTATTGCACTTTGTTAAGATCCCATTGAAAGGACTGAATTTAAATACACTCCTTCCTTCTGATGCCTCAAGAGGTTTAGTGCACACTGTTAAGATACCATTGAAATAACTGGATTTAAATACACTCTGTCCTTCTTATGCCACAAGAGGTTTAGTGCACATTGTTAAGATCCCATTGAAAGGAGTGTATATAAATACACTCCTTCCACCTGATGCCTCAAGAGGGTTAGTGCACATTGTTAAGATCCCATTAAAAGAAGTGGATTTAAATACACTCCTTCCTTCTGATGCCTCAAGAGGTTTAGTGCACATTGTTAAGATCCCATTGAAAGGAGTGTATATAAATACATTCCTTCCACCTGATGCCTCAAAAGGTTTAGTGCACATTGGTAAGATGTCATTGAAAGGACTGGATTTAAATACACTCCTTCCTCCTGATGTCTCAAGAGGTTTAGTGCACATTGTTAAGATCCCATTGAAAGGACTGGATTTAAATACACTCCGTCCTTCTTATGTCACAAGAGGTTTAGTGCACATTGTTAAGATCCCATTGAAAGGACTGAATTTAAATACACTCCTTCCTTCTTATGCCACAAGAGGTTTAGTGCACATTGTTAAGATCGCATTGAAGGGAGTGGATTTAAATATACTCCTTCCTCCTGATGCCTCAAGAGGTTTAGTGCACATTGTTAAGATCTCATTGAAGGGAGTGGATTTAAATATACTCCTTCCTCCTGATGCCTCAAGAGGTTGAGTGCACATTGATAAGATCTCATTGAAAGGACTGGATGTAAATTCACTCCTTCCTCCTGATGTCTCAAGAGGTTTAGTGCACATTGGTAAGATGTCATTGAAAGGACTGGATTTAAATACACTCCGTTCTGATGCCTCAAGAGGTTTAGTGCACATTGTTAAGATCCCATTGAAAGGACTGGATTTAAATACACTTTTTCGTTGTGATGCCTCAAGAGGTTTAGTGCACATTGTTAAAATCCCATTGAAAGGACTGGATTTAAATACACACCGTCCTTCTTATGCCACAAGAGGTTTAGTGCACATTGTTAAGATCCCATTGAAAGGACTGAATTTAAATCCACTCCTTCCTTCTAATGCCTCAAGAGGTTTAGTGCACATTGTTAAATTCCCATTAAAAGGAGTGAATTTAAATACACTCCATTATGATGCCTCAAGAGGTTTAGTGCACATTGTTAAGATCCCATTGAAAGGACTGGATTTAAATACACTCCTTCCTCCTGATGTCTCAAGAGGTTTAGTGCACATTGATAAGGTCTCATTGAAAGGACTGGATTTAAATACACTCCTTCCTCCTGATGTCTCAAGAGGTTTAGTGCACATTGTTAAGATCCCATTGAAAGGACTGGATTTAAATACACTCCATTATGATGCCTCAAGAGGTTTAGTGCACATTGTTAAGATCCCATTGAAAGGACTGGATTTAAATACACTCCTTCCTTGTGATGCCTCAAGAGGTTTAGTGCACATTGTTAAAATCCCATTGAAAGGAGTGTATATAAATACTTTCCTTCCACCTGCTACCTCAAGAGGTTTAGTGCACATTGTTAAGATCCCATTGAAATAACTGGATTTAAATACACTCCGTCCTTCTTATGCCACAAAAGGTTTAGTGCACATTGTTAAGATCCGATTGAAAGGAGTGGATTTAAATACACTCCTTCCTCCTGATGTCTCAAGAGGTT
The DNA here is from genome assembly GCF_037176765.1 of Anolis sagrei. Lineage (NCBI taxonomy): Eukaryota > Metazoa > Chordata > Lepidosauria > Squamata > Anolidae > Anolis > Anolis sagrei. The sequence continues at coordinate 58,739,177 of NC_090035.1, read as the reverse complement.
TAGTGCACATTGTTAAGATCCCATTGAAAGGACTGGATTTAAATACACTCCGTCCTTCTTATGCCACAAGAGGTTTATTGCACATTGTTAAGATCGCATTGAAAGGACTGGATTTAAATAAACTCCTTCCTTCTTATGCCACAAGAGGTTTAGTGCACATTATTAAGATCGCATTGAAAGGACTGGATTTAAATACACTCCTTCCTTCTGATGCCTCTATAGGTTTAGTGCACATTGTTAAGATCCCATTGAAAGGACTGGATTTAAATACACTCCTTCATTCTGATGCCTCAAGAGGTTTAGTGCACATTGTTAAGATCCCATTGAAAGGACTGGATTTAAATACACTCCTTCATTCTGATGCCTCAAGAGGTTTAGTGCACATTGTTAAGATCCCATTGGGAGGAGTGGATTTAAATCCACTCCTTCCTCCTGATGCCTCAAGAGGTTTAGTGCACATTGTTAAGATCCCATTGAAATAACTGGATTTAAATACACACTGTCCTTCTTATGCCACAAGAGGTTTAGTGCACATTGTTAAGATCCCATTGAAAGGAGTGTATATAAATACATTCCTTCCACCTGATACCTCAAGAGGTTTAGTGCACATTGTTAAGATCCCATTGAAAGGACTGAATTTAAATACACTCCTTCCTTCTGATGCCTCAAGAGGTTTAGTGCACATTGTTAAAATCCCATCGAAAGGAGTGAATTTAAACACACTCCTTTCTACTGATGCCTCAAGAGGTTTAGTGCACATTGTTAAGATCCCATTCAAAGGACTGGATTGAAATACACTCCATTCTGATGCCTCAAAAGGTTTAGTGCACATTGTTAAGATCCCATTGAAAGGACTGGATTTAAATACACTCCTTCATTGTGATGCCTCAAGAGGTTTAGTGCACATTGTTAAGATCCCATTGAAAGGACTGGATTTAAATACACTCCGACCTTCTTATGTCACAAGAGGTTTAGTGCACATTGTTAAGATCCCATTGAAAGGACTGAATTTAAATACACTCCTTCCTTCTTATGCCACAAGAGGTTTAGTGCACATTGTTAAGATCGCATTGAAGGGAGTGGATTTAAATATACTCCTTCCTCCTGATGCCTCAAGAGGTTTAGTGCACATTGTTAAGATCTCATTGAAGGGAGTGGATTTAAATATACTCCTTCCTCCTGATGTCTCAAGAGGTTGAGTGCACATTGATAAGATCTCATTGAAAGGACTGGATTTAAATTCACTCCTTCCTCCTGATGTCTCAAGAGGTTTAGTGCACATTGGTAAGATGTCATTGAAATTACTGGATTTAAATACACTCCGTTCTGATGCCTCAAGAGGTTTAGTGCACATTGTTAAGATCCCATTGAAAGGACTGGATTTAAATACACTTTTTCGTTGTGATGCCTCAAGAGGTTTAGTGCACATTGTTAAAATCCCATTGAAATGACTGAATTTAAATACACTCCTTCCTTCTGATGCCTCAATAGGTTTAGTGCACATTGTTAAGATCCCATTGAAAGGACTGGATTAAAATACACTCCTTCCTTCTGATGCCTCAAGAGGTTTATGCTGATTGTTAAAATCCCATTGAGAGGAGTGCATTTAAATACACTCCTACATTCTGATGCCTCAAGAGGTTTAGTGCACATTGTTAAGATCCCATTGAGAGGAGTGGATTTAAATCCACTCCTTCCTCCTGATGCCTCAAGAGGTTTAGTGCACATTGTTAAGATCCCATTGAAATAACTGGATTTAAATACACACCGTCCTTCTTATGCCACAAGAGGTTTAGTGCACATTGTTAAGATCCCATTGAAAGGAGTGTATATAAATACATTCCTTCCACCTGATACCTCAAGAGGTTTAGTGCACATTGTTAAGATCCCATTGAAAGGACTGAATTTAAATACACTCCTTCCTTCTAATGCCTCAAGAGGTTTAGTGCACATTGTTAAAATCCCATTAAAAGGAGTGAATTTAAACACACTCCATTCTACTGATGCCTCAAGATGTATAGTGCTTATTGTTAAGATCCCATTGAAAGGAGTGGATTTAAATATACCCCTTCCTCCTGATGCCTCAAGAGGTTTAGTGCACATTGATAAGGTCTCATTGAAAGGACTGGATTTAAATACACTCCTTCCTCCTGATGTCTCAAGAGGTTTAGTGCACATTGTTAAGATCCCATTGAAAGGACTGGATTTAAATACACTCCATTATGATGCCTCAAGAGGTTTAGTGCACATTGTTAAGATCCCATTGAAAGGACTGGATTTAAATACACTCCTTCCTTGTGATGCCTCAAGAGGTTTAGTGCACATTGTTAAAATCCCATTGAAAGGAGTGTATATAAATACTTTCCTTCCACCTGCTACCTCAAGAGGTTTAGTGCACATTGTTAAGATCCCATTGAAATAACTGGATTTAAATACACTCCGTCCTTCTTATGCCACAAAAGGGTTAGTGCACATTGTTAAGATCCGATTGAAAGGAGTGGATTTAAATACACTCCTTCCGTCTTATGCCACAAGAGGTTTAGTGCACATTGTTAAGATCTCATTGAAGGGAGTGGATTTAAATATACTCCTTCCTCCTGATGCCTCAAGAAGTTTAGTACACATTGTTAAGATCCCATTGAAAGGACTGGATTTAAATACACTCCGTCCTTCTTATGCCACAAGAGGTTTATTGCACATTGTTAAGATCCCATTGAAAGGAGTGGATTTAAATATACTCCTTCCTCCTGATGCCTCAAGAGGTTGAGTGCACATTGATAAGATCTGATTGAAAGGTCCGGATTTAAATTCACTCCTTCCTCCTGATGTCTCCAGAGGTTTAGTGCACATTGGTAAGATGTCATTGAAAGGACTGGATTTTAATACACTCCTTCCTCCTGATGTCTCAAGAGGTTTAGTGCACATTGTTAAGATCCCATTGAAAGGACTGGATTTAAATACACTCCGTCCTTCTTATGCCACAAGAGGTTTATTGCACATTGTTAAGATCCCATTGAAAGAAGTGGATTTAAATAAACTCCTTCCTTCTTATGCCACAAGAAGTTTAGTGCACATTATTAAGATCGCATTGAAAGGACTGGATTTAAATACACTCCGTTCTGATGCCTCAAGAGGTTTAGTGCACATTGTTAAGGTCCCATTGAAATGACTGAATTTAAATACACTCCTTCCTTCTGATGCCTCTCTAGGTTTAGTGCACATTGTTAAGATCCCATTGAAAGGACTGGATTTAAATACACTCCTTCATTCTGATGCCTCAAGAGGTTTAGTGCACATTGTTAAGATCCCATTGGGAGGAGTGGATTTAAATCCACTCCTTCCTCCTGATGCCTCAAGAGGTTTAGTGCACATTGTTAAGATCCCATTGAAATAACTGGATTTAAATACACACTGTCCTTCTTATGCCACAAGAGGTTTAGTGCACATTGTTAAGATCCCATTGAAAGGAGTGTATATAAATACATTCCTTCCACCTGATACCTCAAGAGGTTTAGTGCACATTGTTAAGATCCCATTGAAAGGACTGAATTTAAATACACTCCTTCCTTCTGATGCCTCAAGAGGTTTAGTGCACATTGTTAAAATCCCATCGAATGGAGTGAATTTAAACACACTCCTTTCTACTGATGCCTCAAGAGGTTTAGTGCACATTGTTAAGATCCCATTCAAAGGACTGGATTTAAATACACTCCATTCTGATGCCTCAAAAGGTTTAGTGCACATTGTTAAGATCCCATTGAAAGGACTGGATTTAAATACACTCCTTCATTGTGATGCCTCAAGAGGTTTAGTGCACATTGTTAAAATCCCATTGAAAGGACTGAATTTAAATACACTCCGCCCTTCTTATGCCACAAGAGGTTTAGTGCACATTGTTAAGATCCCATTGAATGAAGTTGATTTAAATACACTCCTTCCTTCTGATGCCTCAAGAGGTTTAGTGCACATTGTTAAAATCCCATTGAAAGGAGTGAATTTAAACACACTCCTTCCTTCTGATGCCTCAAGAGGTTTAGTGCACACTGTTAAGATACCATTGAAATAACTGGATTTAAATACACTCTGTCCTTCTTATGCCACAAGAGGTTTAGTGCACATTGTTAAGATCCCATTGAAAGGAGTGTATATAAATACACTCCTTCCACCTGATGCCTCAAGAAGTTTAGTACACATTGTTAACATCCCATTGAAAGAAGTGGATTTAAATACACTCCTTCCTTCTGATGCCTCAAGAGGTTTAGTGCACATTGTTAAAATCCCATTGAAAGGAGTGAATTTAAACACACTCCTTCCTTCTGATGCCTCAAGAGGTTTAGTGCACATTGTTAAGATCCCATTGAAAGAAGTGGATTTAAATACACTCCTTCCTTCTGATGCCTCAAGAGGTTTAGTGCACATTGTTAAGATCCCATTGAAATAACTGGATTTAAATACACTCCGTCCTTCTTATGCCACAAGAGGTTTAGTGCACATTGTTAAGATCCCATTGAAAGGAGTGTATATAAATACACTCCTTCCACCTGATGCCTCAAGAGGGTTAGTGCACATTGTTAAGATCCCATTAAAAGAAGTGGATTTAAATACACTCCTTCCTTCTGATGCCTCAAGAGCTTTAGTGCACATTGTTAAGATCCCATTGAAATAACTGGATTTAAATACACTCCGTCCTTCTTCTGCCACAAGAGGTTTAGTGCACATTGTTAAGATCCCATTGAAAGGAGTGTATATAAATACACTCCTTCGACCTGATGCCTCAAGAGGTTTAGTGCACATTGTTAAGATCCCATTGAAAGAAGTGGATTTAAATACACTCCTTCCTTCTGATGCCTCAAGAGGTTTAGTGCACATTGTTAAGATACCATTGAAATAACTGGATTTAAATACACTCCGTCCTTCTTATGCCACAAGAGGTTTAGTGCACATTGTTAAGATCCCATTGAAAGGAGTGTATATAAATACACTCCTTCCACCTGATGCCTCAAGAAGTTTAGTACACATTGTTAAGATCCCATTGAAAGAAGTGGATTTAAATACACTCCTTCCTTCTGATGCCTCAAGAGGTTTAGTGCACATTGTTAAAATCCCATTGAAAGGAGTGAATTTAAACACACTCCTTCCTTCTGATGCCTCAAGAGGTTTAGTGCACACTGTTAAGATACCATTGAAATAACTGGATTTAAATACACTCTGTCCTTCTTATGCCACAAGAGGTTTAGTGCACATTGTTAAGATCCCATTGAAAGGAGTGTATATAAATACATTCCTTCCACCTGATACCTCAAGAGGTTTATTGCACATTGTTACCATCCCATTGAAAGGACTGAATTTAAATACTCTCCTTCCTTCTGATGCCTCAAGAGGTTTAGTGCACATTGTTGAAATCCCAATGAAAGGAGTTAATTTAAACACACTCCTTTCTACTGATGCCTCAAGAGGTTTAGTGCTTATTGTTAAGATCCCATTGAAAGGGGTGGATTTAAATACACTCCTTCCTTCTTTTGCCACAAGAGGTTTAGTGCACATTGTTAAGATCCCATTGAAAGGAGTGTATATAAATACATTCCTTCCACCTGATACCTCAAGAGGTTTAGTGTACATTGTTAAAATCCCATTGAAAGAAGTGGATTTAAACACACTCCTTCCTTCTGATGCCTCAAGAGGTTTAGTGCACATTGTTAAGGTCCCATTGAAAGGAGTGGATTTAAATACACTCCTTCCTTCTGATGCCTCAAGAGGTTTAGTGCACACTGTTAAGATACCATTGAAATAACTGGATTTAAATACAATCCGTCCTCCTTATGCCACAAGAGGTTTAGTGCACATTGTTAAGATCCCATTGAAAGGAGTGTATATAAATACACTCCTTCCACCTGATGCCTCAAGAAGTTTAGTACACATTAAGATCCCATTGAAAGAAGTGGATTTAATTACACTCCTTCCTTCTGATGCCTCAAGAGCTTTAGTGCACATTGTTAAGATCCCATTGAAATAACTGGATTTAAATACACACCGTCCTTCTTATGCCACAAGAGGTTTAGTGCACATTGTTAAGATCCCATTGAAAGGAGTGTATATAAATACATTCCTTCCACCTGATGCCTCAAGCGGTTTAGTGCACATTGTTAAGATCCCATTGAAAGAAGTGGATTTAAATACACTCCTTCCTTCTGATGCCTGAAGAGGTTTAGTGCACATTGTTAAGATCCCATTGAAATAACTGGATTTAAATACACTCCGTCCTTCTTATGCCACAAGAGGTTTAGTGCACATTGTTAAGATCCCATTGAAAGGAGTGTATATAAATACATTCCTTCCACCTGATACCTCAAGAGGTTTATTGCACATTGTTAAGATCCCATTGAAAGGACTGGATTTAAATACACTCCATCCTTCTTATGCCACAAGAGGTTTATTGCACATTGTTAAGATCTCATTGAAGGGAGTGGATTTAAATATACTCCTTCCTCCTGATGCCTCAAGAGGTTGAGTGCACATTGATAAGATCTCATTGAAAGTACTGGATTTAAATTCACTCCTTCCTCCTGATGCCTCAAGAGGGTTAGTGCACATTGGTAAGATGTCATAGAAAGGACTAAATTTAAATACACTCCTTCCTCCTGATGTCTCAAGAGGTTTAGTGCACATTGTTAAGATCCCATTGAAAGGACTGGATTTAAATACACTCCGTCCTTCTTATGCCACAAGAGGTTTATTGCACATTGTTAAGATCCCATTGAAAGGAGTGGATTTAAATAAACTCCTTCCTTCTTATGCCACAAGAGGTTTAGTGCACATTGTTAAGATCGCATTGAAAGGACTGGATTTAAATACACTCCGTTCTGATGCCTCAAGAGGTTTAGTCCACATTGTTAAGATCCCATTGAAAGGACTGGATTTAAATACACTCCTTCCTTCAGATGCCTCTATAGGTTTAGTGCACATTGTTAAGATCCCATTGAAAGGACTGGATTTAAATACACTCCTTCCTTCTGATGCCTCTCTAGGTTTAGTGCACATTGTTAAGATCCCATTGAAAGGACTGGATTTAAATACACTCCTTCATTCTGATGCCTCAAGAGGTTTAGTGCACATTGTTAAGATCCCATTGGGAGGAGTGGATTTAAATCCACTCCTTCCTCCTGATGCCTCAAGAGGTTTAGTGCACATTGTTAAGATCCCATTGAAATAACTGGATTTAAATACACACCGTCCTTCTTATGCCACAAGAGGTTTAGTGCACATTGTTAAGATCCCATTGAAAGGAGTGTATATAAATACATTCCTTCCACCTGATACCTCAAGAGGTTTAGTGCACATTGTTAAGATCCCATTGAAAGGACTGAATTTAAATACACTCCTTCCTTCTGATGCCTCAAGAGGTTTAGTGCACATTGTTAAAATCCCATTGAAAGGAGTGAATTTAAACACACTCCTTTCTACTGATGCCTCAAGATGTTTAGTGATCAGTGTTAAGATCCCATTGAAAGGAGTGGATTTAAATACACTCCTTCCTTCTTTTGCCACAAGAGGTTTAGTGCACATTGTTAAGATCTCATTGAAGGGTGTGGATTTAAATATACTCCTTCCTCCTGATGCCTCAAGAGGTTTAGTGCACATTGATAAGATCTCATTGAAAGGACTGGATTTAAATACACTCCTTCCTCCTCAAGTCTCAAGAGGTTTAGTGCACATTGATAAGATCTCATTGAAAGGACTGGATTTAAATACACTCCATTCTGATGCCTCAAAAGGTTTAGTGCACATTGTTAAGATCCCATTGAAAGGACTGGATTTAAATAAACTCCTTCATTGTGATGCCTCAAGAGGTTTAGTGCACATTGTTAAAATCCCATTGAAAGGACTGAATTTAAATACACTCCGTCCTTCTTATGCCACAAGAGTTTTAGTGCACATTGTTAAGATCCCATTGAAAGGAGTGTATATAAATACATTCCTTCCACCTGATACTTCAAGAGGTTTAGTGCACATTGTTAAGATCCCATTGAATGAAGTTGATTTAAATACACTCCTTCCTTCTGATGCCTGAAGAGGTTTAGTGCACATTGGTAAGATGTCATTGAAAGGACTGGATTTAAATACACTCCTTCCTCCTGATGTCTCAAGAGTTTAGTGCACATTGTTAAGATCCCATTGAAATAACTGGATTTAAATACACTCAGTCCTTCTTATGCCACAAGAGGTTTAGTGCACATTGTTAAGATCCCATTGAAAGAATTGTATATAAATACACTCCTTCCACCTGATGCCTCAAGAGGTTTAGTGCACATTGTTAAGATCCCATTGAAAGAAGTGGATTTAAATACACTCCTTCCTTCTGATGCCTCAAGAGGTTTAGTGCACATTGTTAAGATCCCATTGAAATAACTGGATTTAAATACACACCGTCCTTCTTATGCCACAAGAGGTTTAGTGCACATTGTTAAGATCCCATTGAAAGGAGTGTATATAAATACATTCCTTCCACCTGATACCTCAAGAGGTTTATTGCACATTGTTAAGATCCCATTGAAAGGACTGCATTTAAATACACTCCTTCCTTCTGATCTCTCAAGAGGTTTAGTGCACATTGTTAAAATCCCATTGAAAGGAGTCAATTTAAACACACTCCTTCCTTCTGATGCCTCAAGAAATTTAGTGCACATTGTTAAGATACCATTGAAATAACTGGATTTAAATACACTCCGTCCTTCTTATGCCACAAGAGGTTTAGTGCACATTGTTAAGATCCCATTGAAAGGAGTGTATATAAATACACTCCTTCCACCTGATGCCTCAAGAAGTTTAGTACACATTGTTAAGATCCCATTGAAAGAAGTGGATTTAAATACACTCCTTCCTTCTGATGCCTCAAGAGCTTTAGTGCACATTGTTAAGATCCCATTGAAATAACTGGATTTAAATACACTCCGTCCTTCTTATGCCATAAGAGGTTTAGTGCACATTGTTAAGATCCCATTGAAAGAAGTGGATTTAAATACACTCCTTCCTTCTGATGCCTCAAGAGGTTTAGTGCACATTGGTAAGATCCCATTGAAATAACTGGATTTAAATACACACCGTCCTTCTTATGCCACAAGAGGTTTAGTGCACATTGTTAAGATCCCATTGAAAGGAGTGTATAGAAATACATTCCTTCCACCTGATACCTCAAGAGGTTTATTGCACATTGTTAAGATCCCATTGAAAGGACTGCATTTAAATACACTCCTTCCTTCTGATGCCTCAAGAGGTTTAGTGCACATTGTTAAAATCCCATTGAAAGGAGTCAATTTAAACACACTCCTTCCTTCTGATGCCTCAAGAGGTTTAGTGCACACTGTTAAGATACCATTGAAATAACTGGATTTAAATACACTCCATCCTTCTTATGCCACAAGAGGTTTAGTGCACATTGTTAAGATCCCATTGAAAGGAGTGTATATAAATACACTCCTTCCACCTGATGCCTCAAGAAGTTTAGTACACATTGTTAAGATCCCATTGAAAGAAGTGGATTTAAATACACTCCTTCCTTCTGATGCCTCAAGAGCTTTAGTGCACATAGTTAAGATCCCATTGAAATAACTGGATTTAAATACACTCCGTCCTTCTTATGCCACAAGAGGTTTAGTGCACATTGTTAAGATCCCATTGAAAGGAGTGTATATAAATACACTCCTTCCACCTGATGCCTCAAGAGGTTTAGTGCACATTGTTAAGATCCCATTGAAAGAAGTGGATTTAAATACACTCCTTCCTTCTGATGCCTCAAGAGGTTTAGTGCACATTGTTAAGATCCCATTGAAATAACTGGATTTAAATACACACCGTCCTTCTTATGCCACAAGAGGTTTAGTGCACATTGTTAAGATCCCATTGAAAGGAGTGTATATAAATACATTCCTTCCACCTGATACCTCAAGAGGTTTATTGCACATTGATAAGATCCCATTGAAAGGACTGAATTTAAATACACTCCTTCATTCTGATCTCTCAAGAGGTTTAGTGCACATTGTTAAAATCCCATTGAAAGGAGTGAATTTAAACACACTCCTCCTTTCTGATGCCTCAAGAGGTTTAGTGCACACTGTTAAGATACCATTGAAATAACTGGATTTAAATACACTCCGTCCTTCTTATGCCACAAGAGGTTTAGTGCACATTGTTAAGATCCCATTGAAAGGAGTGTATATAAATACACTCCTTCCACCTGATGTCTCAAGAAGTTTAGTACACATTGTTAAGATCCCATTGAAAGAAGTGGATTTAAATACACTCCTTCCTTCTGATGCCTCAAGAGCTTTAGTGCACATTGTTAAGATCCCATTGAAATAACTGGATTTAAATACACTCCGTCCTTCTTATGCCACAAGAGGTTTAGTGCACATTGTTAAGATCCCATTGAAAGGAGTGTATATAAATACACTCCTTCCTTCTGATGCCTCAAGAGGTTTAGTGCACATTGTTAAGATCCCATTGAAATAACTGGATTTAAATACACACCGTCCTTCTTATGCCACAAGAGGTTTAGTGCACATTGTTAAGATCCCATTGAAAGAAGTGGATTTAAATACACTCCTTCCTTCTGATGCCTCAAGAGGTTTAGTGCACATTGTTAAGATCCCATTGAAATAACTGGATTTAAATACACACCGTCCTTCTTATGCCACAAGAGGTTTAGTGCACATTGTTAAGATCCCATTGAAAGGAGTGTATATAAATACACTCCTTCCACCTGATGCCTCAAGAAGTTTAGTACACATTGTTAAGATCCCATTGAAAGAAGTGGATTTAAATACACTCCTTCCTTCTGATGCCTCAAGAGATTTAGTGCACATTGTTAAGATCCCATTGAAATAACTGGATTTAAGTACACTCCGTCCTTCTTATGCCATAAGAGGTTTAGTGATCATTGTTAAGATCCCATTGAAAGGAGTGTATATAAATACACTCCTTCCACCTGATGCCTCAAGAAGTTTAGTACACATTGTTAAGATCCCATTGAAAGAAGTGGATTTAAATACACTCCTTCCTTCTGATGCCTCAAGAGCTTTAGTGCACATTGTTAAGATCCCATTGAAATAACTGGATTTAAATACACTCCGTCCTTCTTATGCCACAAGAGTTTTAGTGCACATTGTTAAGATCCCATTGAAAGGAGTGTATATAAATACACTCCTTCCTTCTGATGCCTCAAGAGGTTTAGTGCACATTGTTAAGATCCCATTGAAATAACTGGATTTAAATACACACCGTCCTTCTTATGCCACAAGAGGTTTAGTGCACATTGTTAAGATCCCATTGAAAGGAGTGTATATAAATACATTCCTTCCACCTGATACCTCAAGAGGTTTATTGCACATTGTTAAGATCCCATTGAAAGAAGTGGATTTAAATACACTCCTTCCTTCTGATGCCTCAAGAGGTTTAGTGCACATTGTTAAGATCCCATTGAAATAACTGGATTTAAATACACACCGTCCTTCTTATGCCACAAGAGGTTTAGTGCACATTGTTAAGATCCCATTGAAAGGAGTGTATATAAATACACTCCTTCCACCTGATGCCTCAAGAAGTTTAGTACACATTGTTAAGATCCCATTGAAAGAAGTGGATTTAAATACACTCCTTCCTTCTGATGCCTCAAGAGGTTTAGTGCACATTGTTAAGATCCCATTGAAAGAAGTGGATTTAAATACACTCCTTCCTTCTGATGCCTCAAGAGGTTTAGTGCTCATTTTTAAAATCCCATTGAAAGGAGTGAATTTAAACACACTCCTTCCTTCTGATGCCTCAAGAGGTTTAGTGCACATTGTTAAGATACCATTGAAATAACTGGATTTAAATACACTCTGTCCTTCTTATGCCACAAGAGGTTTAGTGCACATTGTTAAGATCCCATTGAAAGGAGTGTATATAAATACACTCCTTCCACCTGATGCCTCAAGAAGTTTAGTACACATTGTTAAGATCCCATTGAAAGAAGTGGATTTAAATACACTCCTTCCTTCTGATGCCTCAAGAGCTTTAGTGCACATTGTTAAGATCCCATTGAAATAACTGGATTTAAATACACTCCGTCCTTCTTATGCCACAAGAGGTTTAGTGCACATTGTTAAGATCCCATTGAAAGGAGTGTATATAAATACACTCCTTCCACCTGATGCCTCAAGAGGTTTAGTGCACATTGTTAAGATCCCATTGAAATAACTGGATTTAAATACACTCCGTCCTTCTTATGCCTCAAGAGGTTTAGTGCACATTGTTAAGATCCCATTGAAAGGAGTGTATATAAATACACTCCTTCCTTCTGATGCCTCAAGAGGTTTAGTGCACATTGTTAAGATCCCATTGAAATAACTGGATTTAAATACACACCGTCCTTCTTATGCCACAAGAGGTTTAGTGCACATTGTTAAGATCCCATTGAAAGGAGTGTATATAAATACATTCCTTCCACCTGATACCTCAAGAGGTTTATTGCACATTGTTAAGATCCCATTGAAAGGACTGAATTTAAATACACTCCTTCCTTCTGATGCCTCAAGAGGTTTAGTGCACATTTTTAAAATCCCATTGAATGGAGTGAATTTAAACACACTCCTTCCTTCTGATGCCTCAAGAGGTTTAGTGCACATTGTTAAGATCCCATTGAAATAACTGGATTTAAATACACTCCGTCCTTCTTATGCCACAAGAGGTTTAGTGCACATTGTTAAGATCCCATTGAAAGGAGTGTATATAAATACACTCCTTCCACCTGATGCCTCAAGAGGTTTAGTGCACATTGTTAAGATCCCATTGAAATAACTGGATTTAAATACACTCCGTCCTTCTTATGCCTCAAGAGGTTTAGTGCACATTGTTAAGATCCCATTGAAAGGAGTGTATATAAATACACTCCTTCCTTCTGATGCCTCAAGAGGTTTAGTGCACATTGTTAAGATCCCATTGAAATAACTGGATTTAAATACACACCGTCCTTCTTATGCCACAAGAGGTTTAGTGCACATTGTTAAGATCCCATTGAAAGGAGTGTATATAAATACATTCCTTCCACCTGATACCTCAAGAGGTTTATTGCACATTGTTAAGATCCCATTGAAAGGACTGAATTTAAATACACTCCTTCCTTCTGATGCCTCAAGAGGTTTAGTGCACATTTTTAAAATCCCATTGAATGGAGTGAATTTAAACACACTCCTTCCTTCTGATGCCTCAAGAGGTTTAGTGCACACTGTTAAGATACCATTGAAATAACTGGATTTAAATACACTCTGTCCTTCTTATGCCACAAGAGGTTTAGTGCACATTGTTAAGATCCCATTGAAAGGAGTGTATATAAATACACTCCTTCCACCTGATGCCTCAAGAAGTTTAGTACACATTGTTAAGATCCCATTGAAAGAAGTGGATTTAAATACACTCCTTCCTTCTGATGCCTCAAGAGCTTTAGTGTACATTGTTAAGATCCCATTGAAATAACTGGATTTAAATACACTCCGTCCTTCTTATGCCACAAGAGGTTTAGTGCACATTGTTAAGATCCCATTGAAAGGAGTGTATATGAATACACTCCTTCCACCTGATGCCTCAAGAGGTTTAGTGCACATTGTTAAGATCCCATTGAAAGAAGTGGATTTAAATACACTCCTTCCTTCTGATGCCTCAAGAGGTTTAGTGCACATTGTTAAGATCCCATTGAAATAACTGGATTTAAATACACACCGTCCTTCTTATGCCACAAGAGGTTTAGTGCACATTGTTAAGATCCCATTGAAAGGAGTGTATATAAATACACTCCTTCCACCTGATGCCTCAAGAGGTTTAGTGCACATTGTTAAGATCCCATTGAAAGAAGTGGATTTAAATACACTCCTTCCTTCTGATGCCTCAAGAGGTTTAGTGCACATTGTTAAGATCCCATTGAAAGGATTGAATTTAAACACACTCCTTCCATCTGATGCCTCAAGAGGTTTAGTGCACACTGTTAAGATACCATTGAAATAACTGGATTTAAATACACTCTGTCCTTCTTTTGCCACAAGAGGTTTAGTGCACATTGTTAAGATCCCATTGAAAGGAGTGTATATAAATACACTCCTTCCACCTGATGCCTCAAGAAGTTTAGTACACATAGTTAAGATCCCATTGAAAGAAGTGGATTTAAATACACTCCTTCCTTCTGATGCCTCAAGAGATTTAGTGCACATTTTTAAGATCCCATTGAAACAACTGGATTTAAATACACTCCGTCCTTCTTATGCCATAAGAGGTTTAGTGCACATTGTTAAGATCCCATTGAAAGGAGTGTATATAAATACACTCATTCCACCTGATGCCTCAAGAGGTTTAGTGCACATTGTTAAGATCCCATTGAAAGGAGTGAATTTAAACACACTCCTTCTTTCTGATGCCTCAAGAGGTTTAGTGCACACTGTTAAGATACCATTGAAATAACTGGATTTAAATACAATCCGTCCTTCTTATGCCACAAGAGGTTTAGTGCACATTGTTAAGATCCCATTGAAAGGAGTGTATATAAATACACTCCTTCCACCTGATGCCTCAAGAAGTTTAGTACACATTGTTAAGATCACATTGAAAGAAGTGGATTTAAATACACTCCTTCCTTCTGATGCCTCAAGAGCTTTAGTGCACATTGTTAAGATCCCATTGAAATAACTGGATTTAAATACACTCCGTCCTTCTTATGCCACAAGAGGTTTAGTGCACATTGTTAAGATCCCATTGAAAGAAGTGTATTTATATACACTCCTTCCTTCTGATGCCTCAAGAGGTTTAGTGCACATTGTTAAGATCCCATTGAAATAACTGGATTTAAATACACACCGTCCTTCTTATGCCACAAGAGGTTTAGTGCACATTGTTAAGATCCCATTGAAAGGAGTGTATATAAATACACTCCTTCCACCTGATGCCTCAAGAGGTTTAGTGCACATTGTTAAGATCCCATTGAAAGAAGTGGATTTAAATACACTCCTTCCTTCTGATGCCTCAAGAGGTTTAGTGCACATTGTAAAGATCCCATTGAAATAACTGGATTTAAATACACACCGTCCCTCTTATGCCACAAGAGGTTTAGTGCACATTGTTAAGATCCCATTGAAAGGAGTGTATATAAATACATTCCTTCCACCTGATACCTCAAGAGGTTTATTGCACATTGTTACGATCCCATTGAAAGGACTGAATTTAAATACTCTCCTTCCTTCTGATGCCTCAAGAGGTTTAGTGCTTATTGTTAAGATCCCATTGAAAGGGGTGGATTTAAATACACTCCTTCCTTCTTTTGCCACAAGAGGTTTAGTGCACATTGTTAAGATCTCATCGAAGGGTGTGGATTTAAATATACTCCTTTCTCCTGATGCCTCAAGAGGTTTAGTGCACATTGATAAGATCTCAGTGAAAGGACTGGATTTAAATACTCTCCTTCCTTCTGATGCCTCAAGAGGTTTAGTGCACATTGTTGAAATCCCATTGAAAGGAGTAAATTTAAACACACTCCTTTCTACTGATGCCTCAAGAGGTTTAGTGCACATTGATAAGATCTCATTGAAAGGACTGGATTTAAATACACTCCTTCCTCCTGATGTCTCAAGAGGTTTAGTGCACATTGTTAAGATCCCATTGAAAGGACTGGATTTAAATACACTCCATTCTGATGCCTCAAGAGGTTTAGTGCACATTGTTAAGATCCCATTGAAATAACTGGATTTAAATACACTCCTTCGTTGTGATGCCTCAAGAGGTTTAGTGCACATTGTTAAAATCCCATTGAAAGGAGTGTATATAAATACATTCCTTCCACCTGATACCTTAAGAGGTTTAGTGCACATTGTTAAGATCCCATTGAAAGAAGTGGATTTAAATACACTCCTTCCTTCTGATGCCTCAGAGGTTTAGTGCACATTGTTAAGATCCCATTGAAATAACTGGATTTAAATACACTCCGTCCTTCTTATGCCACAAGAGGTTTAGTGCACATTGTTAAGATCCCATTGAAAGGAGTGTATATAAATACATTCCTTCCACCTGATACCTCAAGAGGTTTAGTGCACATTGTTAAGATCCCATTGAAAGAAGTGGATTTAAATACACTCCTTCCTTCTGATGCCTCAAGAGGTTTAGTGCACACTGTTAAGATACCATTGAAATAACTGGATTTAAATACACTCCGTCCTTCTTATGCCACAAGAGGTTTAGTGCACATTGTTAAGATCCCATTGAAAGGAGTGTATATAAATACACTCCTTCCACCTGATGCCTCAAGAGGTTTAGTGCACATTGTTAAGATCCCATTGAAATAACTGGATTTAAATACACACCGTCCTTCTTATGCCACAAGAGGTTTAGTGCACATTGTTAAGATCCCATTGAAAGGAGTGTATATAAATACACTCCTTCCACCTGATGCCTCAAGAGGTTTAGTGCACATTGTTAAGATCCCATTGAAAGAAGTGGATTTAAATACACTCCTTCCTTCTGATGCCTCAAGAGGTTTAGTGCACATTGTAAAGATCCCATTGAAATAACTGGATTTAAATACACACCGTCCTTCTTATGCCACAAGAGGTTTAGTGCACATTGTTAAGATCCCATTGAAAGGAGTGTATATAAATACATTCCTTCCACCTGATACCTCAAGAGGTTTATTGCACATTGTTACGATCCCATTGAAAGGACTGAATTTAAATACTCTCCTTCCTTCTGATGCCTCAAGAGGTTTAGTGCTTATTGTTAAGATCCCATTGAAAGGGGTGGATTTAAATACACTCCTTCCTTCTTTTGCCACAAGAGGTTTAGTGCACATTGTTAAGATCTCATCGAAGGGTGTGGATTTAAATATACTCCTTTCACATTGATAAGATCTCAGTGAAAGGACTGGATTTAAATACTCTCCTTCCTTCTGATGCCTCAAGAGGTTTAGTGCACATTGTTGAAATCCCATTGAAAGGAGTAAATTTAAACACACTCCTTTCTACTGATGCCTCAAGAGGTTTAGTGCACATTGATAAGATCTCATTGAAAGGACTGGATTTAAATACACTCCTTCCTCCTGATGTCTCAAGAGGTTTAGTGCACATTGTTAAGATCCCATTGAAAGGACTGGATTTAAATACACTCCATTCTGATGCCTCAAGAGGTTTAGTGCACATTGTTAAGATCCCATTGAAATAACTGGATTTAAATACACTCCTTCGTTGTGATGCCTCAAGAGGTTTAGTGCACATTGTTAAAATCCCATTGAAAGGAGTGTATATAAATACATTCCTTCCACCTGATACCTTAAGAGGTTTAGTGCACATTGTTAAGATCCCATTGAAAGAAGTGGATTTAAATACACTCCTTCCTTCTGATGCCTCAAGAGGTTTAGTGCACACTGTTAAGATACCATTGAAATAACTGGATTTAAATACACTCCGTCCTTCTTATGCCACAAGAGGTTTAGTGCACATTGTTAAGATCCCATTGAAAGGAGTGTATATAAATACACTCCTTCCACCTGATGCCTCAAGAGGTTTAGTGCACATTGTTAAGATCCCATTGAAAGAAGTGGATTTAAATACACTCCTTCCTTCTGATGCCTCAAGAGCTTTAGTGCACATTGTTAGGATCCCATTGAAATAACTGGATTTAATTACACTCCGTCCTTCTTATGCCACAAGAGGTTTAGTGCACATTGTTAAGATCCCATTGAAAGGAGTGTATATAAATACACTCCTTCCACCTGATGCCTCTAGAGGTTTAGTGCACATTGTTAAGATCCCATTGAAAGAAGTGGATTTAAATACACTCCTTCCTTCTGATGCCTCAAGAGGTTTAGTGCACATTGTTAAGATCCCATTGAAATAACTGGATTTAAATACACACCGTCCTTCTTATGCCACATGAGGTTTAGTGCACATTGTTAAGATCCCATTGAAAGGAGTGTATATAAATACATTCTTTCCACCTGATACCTCAAGAGGTTTATTGCACATTGTTAAGATCCCATTGAAAGGACTGAATTTAAACACACTCCTTCCTTCTGATCTCTCAAGAGGTTTAGTGCACATTGTTAAAATCCCATTGAAAGGAGTGAATTTAAACACACTCCTTCCTTCTGATGCCTCAAGAGGTTTAGTGCACACTGTTAAGATACCATTGAAATAACTGGATTTAAATACACTCCGTCCTTCTTATGCCACAAGAGGTTTAGTGCACATTGTTAAGATCCCATTGAAAGGAGTGGATTTAAATACACTCCTTCCTTCTTATGCCACAAGAGGTTTAGTGCACATTGTTAAGATCGCATTGAAGGGAGTGGATTTAAATATACTCCTTCCTCCTGATGCCTCAAGAGGTTTAGTGCACATTGTTAAGATCTCATCGAAGGGTGTGGATTTAAATATACTCCTTTCTCCTGATGTCTCAAGAGGTTTAGTGCACATTGATAAGATCCCATTGAAAGGACTGGATTTAAATACACTCCATTCTGATGCCTCAAGAGGTTTAGTGCACATTGTTAAGATCCCATTGAAATGACTGAATTTAAATACACTCCTTCCTTCTGATGCCTCAAGAGGTTTAGTGCACATTGTTAAGATCCCATTGAACGAAGTGGATTTAAATACACTCCTTCCTTCTGATGCCTCAAGAGGTTTAGTGCACATTGTTAAGATCCCATTGAAATAACTGGATTTAAATACACACCGTCCTTCTTATGCCACAAGAGGTTTAGTGCACATTGTTAAGATCCCATTGAAAGGAGTGTATATAAATACATTCCTTCCACCTGATACCTCAAGAGGTTTATTGCACATTGTTAAGATCCCATTGAAAGGACTGAATTTAAATACACTCCTTCCTTCTGATCTCTCAAGAGGTTTAGTGCACATTGTTAAAATCCCATTGAAAGGAGTGAATTTAAACACACTCCTTCCTTCTGATGCCTCAAGAGGTTTAGTGCACACTGTTAAGATACCATTGAAATAACTGGATTTAAATACACTCCGTCCTTCTTATGCCACAAGAGGTTTAGTGCACATTGTTAAGATCCCATTGAAAGGAGTGGATTTAAATACACTCCTTCCTTCTTATGCCACAAGAGGTTTAGTGCACATTGTTAAGATCGCATTGAAGGGTGTGGATTTAAATATACTCCTTTCTCCTGATGTCTCAAGAGGTTTAGTGCACATTGTTAAGATCCCATTGAAAGGACTGGATTTAAATACACTCCATTCTGATGCCTCAAGAGGTTTAGTGCACATTGTTAAGATCCCATTGAAAGGACTGGATTTAAATACACTCCTTCGTTGTGATGCCTCAAGAGGTTTAGTGCACATTGTTAAAATCCCATTGAAAGGAGTGTATATAAATACATTCCTTCCACCTGATACCTCAAGAGGTTTAGTGCACATTGTTAAGATCCCATTGAAAGAAGTGGATTTAAATACACTCCTTCCTTCTGATGCCTCAAGAGGTTTAGTGCACATTGTTAAGATCCCATTGAAATGACTGAATTTAAATACACTCCTTCCTTCTGATGCCTCAAGAGGTTTAGTGCACACTGTTAAGATACCATTGAAATAACTGGATTTAAATACACTCCGTCCTTCTTATGCCACAAGAGGTTTAGTGCACATTGTTAAGATCCCATTGAAAGGAGTGTATATAAATACACTCCTTCCACCTGATGCCCCAAGAAGTTTAGTACACATTGTTAAGATCCCATTGAAAGAAGTGGATTTAAATACACTCCTTCCTTCTGATGCCTCAAGAGGTTTAGTGCACATTGTTAGGATCCCATTGAAATAACTGGATTTAGATACACTCCGTCCTTCTTATGCCACAAGAGGTTTAGTGCACATTGTTAAGATCCCATTGAAAGGAGTGTATATAAATACACTCCTTCCACCTGATGCCTCAAGAGGTTTAGTGCACATTGTTAAGATCCCATTGAAAGAAGTGGATTTAAATACACTCCTTCCTTCTGATGCCTCAAGAGGTTTAGTGCACATTGTTAAGATCCCATTGAAATAACTGGATTTAAATACACACCGTCCTTCTTATGCCACAAGAGGTTTAGTGCACATTGTTAAGATCCCATTGAAAGGAGTGTATATAAATACATTCCTTCCACCTGATACCTCAAGAGGTTTATTGCACATTGTTAAGATCCCATTGAAAGGGCTGAATTTAAATACACTCCTTCCTTCTGATCTCTCAAGAGGTTTAGTGCACATTGTTAAAATCCCATTGAAAGGAGTGAATTTAAACACACTCCTTCCTTCTGATGCCTCAAGAGGTTTAGTGCACACTGTTAAGATACCATTGAAATAACTGGATTTAAATACACTCCGTCCTTCTTATGCCACAAGAGGTTTAGTGCACATTGTTAAGATCCCATTGAAAGGAGTGTATATAAATACACTCCTTCCACCTGATGCCTCAAGAAGTTTGGTACACATTGTTAAGATCCCATTGAAAGAAGTGGATTTAAATACACTCCTTCCTTCTGATGCCTCAAGAGCTTTAGTGCACATTGTTAAGATCCCATTGAAATAACTGGATTTAAATACACTCCGTCCTTCTTATGCCACAAGAGGTTTAGTGCACATTGTTAAGATCCCATTGAAAGGAGTGTATATAAATACACTCCTTCCACCTGATGCCTCAAGAGGTTTAGTGCACATTGTTAAGATCCCATTGAAAGAAGTGGATTTAAATACACTCCTTCCTTCTGATGCCTCAAGAGGTTTAGTGCACATTGTTAAGATCCCATTGAAATAACTGGATTTAAATACACACCGACCTTCTTATGCCACAAGAGGTTTAGTGCACATTGTTAAGATCCCATTGAAAGGAGTGTATATAAATACATTCCTTCCACCTGATACCTCAAGAGGTTTATTGCACATTGTTAAGATCCCATTGAAAGGACTGAATTTAAATACACTCCTTCCTTCTGATGCCTCAAGAGGTTTAGTGCACATTGTTAAAATCCCATTGAAAGGAGTGAATTTAAACACACTCCTTCCTTCTGATGCCTCAAGAGGTTTAGTGCACACTGTTAAGATACCATTGAAATAACTGGATTTAAATACACTCTGTCCTTCTTATGCCACAAGAGGTTTAGTGCACATTGTTAAGATCCCATTGAAAGGAGTGTATATAAATGCACTCCTTCCACCTGATGCCTCAAGAAGTTTAGTACACATTGTTAAGATCCCATTGAAAGAAGTGGATTTAAATACACTCCTTCCTTCTGATGCCTCAAGAGGTTTAGTGCACATTGTTAAGATCCCATTGAAATAACTGGATTTAAATACACTCCGTCCTTATGCCACAAGAGGTTTAGTGCACATTGTTAAGATCCCATTGAAAGGAGTGTATATAAATACACTCCTTCCACCTGATGCCTCAAGAGGTTTAGTGCACATTGTTAAGATCCCATTGAAAGAAGTGGATTTAAATACACTCCTTCCTTCTGATGCCTCAAGAGGTTTAGTGCACATTGTTAAGATCCCATTGAAATAACTGGATTTAAATACACACCGTCCTTCTTATGCCACAAGAGGTTTAGTGCACATTGTTAAGATCCCATTGAAAGGAGTGTATATAAATACATTCCTCCCACCTGATGCCTCAAGAGGTTTAGTGCACATTGTTAAGATCCCATTGAAAGAAGTGGATTTAAATACACTCCTTCCTTCTGATGCCTCAAGAGGTTTAGTGCACATTGTTAAGATCCCATTGAAATAACTGGATTTAAATACACACCGTCCTTCTTATGCCACAAGAGGTTTAGTGCACATTGTTAAGATCCCATTGAAAGGAGTGTATATAAATACATTCCTTCCACCTGATACCTCAAGAGGTTTATTGCACATTGTTAAGATCCCATTGAAAGGACTGAATTTAAATACACTCCTTCCTTCTGATCTCTCAAGAGGTTTAGTGCACATTGTTAAAATCCCATTGAAAGGAGTGAATTTAAACACACTCCTCCTTTCTGATGCCTCAAGAGGTTTAGTGCACAGTGTTAAGATACCATTGAAATAACTGGATTTAAATACACTCCGTCCTTCTTATGCCACAAGAGGTTTAGTGCACATTGTTAAGATCCCATTGAAAGGAGTGTATATAAATACACTCCTTCCACCTGATGCCTCAAGAAGTTTAGTACACATTGTTAAGATCCCATTGAAAGAAGTGGATTTAAATACACTCCTTCCTTCTGATGCCTCAAGAGGTTTAGTGCACATTGTTAAGATCCCATTCAAATAACTGGATTTAAATACACTCCGTCCTTCTCATGCCACAAGAGGTTTAGTGCACATTGTTAAGATCCCATTGAAAGGAGTGTATATAAATACACTCCTTCCACCTGATGCCTCAAGAAGTTTAGTACACATTGTTAAGATCCCATTGAAAGAAGTGGATTTAAATACACTCCTTCCTTCTGATGCCTCAAGAGCTTTAGTGCACATTGTTAAGATCCCCTTCAAATAACTGGATTTAAATACACTCCGTCCTTCTTATGCCACAAGAGGTTTAGTGCACATTGTTAAGATCCCATTGAAAGGAGTGTATATAAATACACTCCTTCCTTCTGATGCCTCAAGAGGTTTAGTACACATTGTTAAGATCCCATTGAAAGAAGTGGATTTAAATACACTCCTTCCTTCTGATGCCTCAAGAGGTTTAGTGCACATTGTTAAGATCCCATTGAAATAACTGGATTTAAATACACTCCGTCCTTATGCCACAAGAGGTTTAGTGCACATTGTTAAGATCCCATTGAAAGGAGTGTATATAAATACACTCCTTCCACCTGATGCCTCAAGAGGTTTAGTGCACATTGTTAAGATCCCATTGAAAGAAGTGGATTTAAATACACTCCTTCCTTCTGATGCCTCAAGAGGTTTAGTGCACATTGTTAAGATCCCATTGAAATAACTGGATTTAAATACACACCGTCCTTCTTATGCCACAAGAGGTTTAGTGCACATTGTTAAGATCCCATTGAAAGGAGTGTATATAAATACATTCCTCCCACCTGATGCCTCAAGAGGTTTAGTGCACATTGTTAAGATCCCATTGAAAGAAGTGGATTTAAATACACTCCTTCCTTCTGATGCCTCAAGAGGTTTAGTGCACATTGTTAAGATCCCATTGAAATAACTGGATTTAAATACACACCGTCCTTCTTATGCCACAAGAGGTTAAGTGCACATTGTTAAGATCCCATTGAAAGGAGTGTATATAAATACATTCCTTCCACCTGATACCTCAAGAGGTTTATTGCACATTGTTAAGATCCCATTGAAAGGACTGAATTTAAATACACTCCTTCCTTCTGATCTCTCAAGAGGTTTAGTGCACATTGTTAAAATCCCATTGAAAGGAGTGAATTTAAACACACTCCTCCTTTCTGATGCCTCAAGAGGTTTAGTGCACAGTGTTAAGATACCATTGAAATAACTGGATTTAAATACACTCCGTCCTTCTTATGCCACAAGAGGTTTAGTGCACATTGTTAAGATACCATTGAAAGGAGTGTATATAAATACACTCCTTCCACCTGATGCCTCAAGAAGTTTAGTACACATTGTTAAGATCCCATTGAAAGAAGTGGATTTAAATACACTCCTTCCTTCTGATGCCTCAAGAGCTTTAGTGCACATTGTTAAGATCCCATTGAAATAACTGGATTTAAATACACTCCGTCCTTCTTATGCCACAAGAGGTTTAGTGCACATTGTTAAGATCCCATTGAAAGGAGTGTATATAAATACACTCCTTCCTTCTGATGCCTCAAGAGGTTTAGTGCACATTGTTAAGATACCATTGAAATAACTGGATTTAAATACACACCGTCCTTCTTATGCCACAAGAGGTTTAGTGCACATTGTTAAGATCCCATTGAAAGGAGTGTATATAAATACACTCCTTCCACCTGATGCCTCAAGAAGTTTAGTACACATTGTTAAGATCCCATTGAAAGAAGTGGATTTAAATACACTCCTTCCTTCTGATGCCTCAAGAGGTTTAGTGCACATTGTTAAGATCCCATTCAAATAACTGGATTTAAATACACTCCGTCCTTCTTATGCCACAAGAGGTTTAGTGCACATTGTTAAGATCCCATTGAAAGGAGTGTATATAAATACACTCCTTCCACCTGATGCCTCAAGAAGTTTAGTACACATTGTTAAGATCCCATTGAAAGAAGTGGATTTAAATACACTCCTTCCTTCTGATGCCTCAAGAGCTTTAGTGCACATTGTTAAGATCCCCTTCAAATAACTGGATTTAAATACACTCCGTCCTTCTTATGCCACAAGAGGTTTAGTGCACATTGTTAAGATCCCATTGAAAGGAGTGTATATAAATACACTCCTTCCTTCTGATGCCTCAAGAGGTTTAGTACACATTGTTAAGATCCCATTGAAAGAAGTGGATTTAAATACACTCCTTCCTTCTGATGCCTCAAGAGGTTTAGTGCACATTGTTAAGATCCCATTGAAATAACTGGATTTAAATACACTCCGTCCTTATGCCACAAGAGGTTTAGTGCACATTGTTAAGATCCCATTGAAAGGAGTGTATATAAATACACTCCTTCCACCTGATGCCTCAAGAGGTTTAGTGCACATTGTTAAGATCCCATTGAAAGAAGTGGATTTAAATACACTCCTTCCTTCTGATGCCTCAAGAGGTTTAGTGCACATTGTTAAGATCCCATTGAAATAACTGGATTTAAATACACACCGTCCTTCTTATGCCACAAGAGGTTTAGTGCACATTGTTAAGATCCCATTGAAAGGAGTGTATATAAATACATTCCTCCCACCTGATGCCTCAAGAGGTTTAGTGCACATTGTTAAGATCCCATTGAAAGAAGTGGATTTAAATACACTCCTTCCTTCTGATGCCTCAAGAGGTTTAGTGCACATTGTTAAGATCCCATTGAAATAACTGGATTTAAATACACACCGTCCTTCTTATGCCACAAGAGGTTAAGTGCACATTGTTAAGATCCCATTGAAAGGAGTGTATATAAATACATTCCTTCCACCTGATACCTCAAGAGGTTTATTGCACATTGTTAAGATCCCATTGAAAGGACTGAATTTAAATACACTCCTTCCTTCTGATCTCTCAAGAGGTTTAGTGCACATTGTTAAAATCCCATTGAAAGGAGTGAATTTAAACACACTCCTCCTTTCTGATGCCTCAAGAGGTTTAGTGCACAGTGTTAAGATACCATTGAAATAACTGGATTTAAATACACTCCGTCCTTCTTATGCCACAAGAGGTTTAGTGCACATTGTTAAGATCCCATTGAAAGGAGTGTATATAAATACACTCCTTCCACCTGATGCCTCAAGAGGTTTAGTACACATTGTTAAGATCCCATTGAAAGAAGTGGATTTAAATACACTCCTTCCTTCTGATGCCTCAAGAGCTTTAGTGCACATTGTTAAGATCCCATTGAAATAACTGGATTTAAATACACTCCGTCCTTCTTATGCCACAAGAGGTTTAGTGCACATTGTTAAGATCCCATTGAAAGGAGTGTATATAAATACACTCCTTCCTTCTGATGCCTCAAGAGGTTTAGTGCACATTGTTAAGATCCCATTGAAATAACTGGATTTAAATACACACCGTCCTTCTTATGCCACAAGAGGTTTAGTGCACATTGTTAAGATCCCATTGAAAGGAGTGTATATAAATACATTCCTTCCACCTGATACCTCAAGAGGTTTATTGCACATTGTTAAGATCCCATTGAAAGGACTGGATTTAAATACACTCCTTCGTTGTGATGCCTCAAGAGGTTTAGTGCACATTGTTAAAATCCCATTGAAAGGAGTGTATATAAATACATTCCTTCCACCTGATACCTCAAGAGGTTTAGTGTACATTGTTAAGATCCCATTGAAAGAAGTGGATTTAAATACACTCCTTCCTTCTGATGCCTCAAGAGGTTTAGTGCACATTGTTAAGATCCCATTGAAATGACTGAATTTAAATACACTCCTTCCTTCTGATGCCTCAAGAGGTTTAGTGCACACTGTTAAGATACCATTGAAATAACTGGATTTAAATACACTCCGTCCTTCTTATGCCACAAGAGGTTTAGTGCACATTGTTAAGATCCCATTGAAAGGAGTGTATATAAATACACTCCTTCCACCTGATGCCTCAAGAGGTTTAGTGCACATTGTTAAGATCCCATTGAAAGAAGTGGATTTAAATACACTCCTTCCTTCTGATGCCTCAAGAGCTTTAGTGCACATTGTTAGGATCCCATTGAAATAACTGGATTTAAATACACTCCGTCCTTCTTATGCCACAAGAGGTTTAGTGCACATTGTTAAGATCCCATTGAAAGGAGTGTATATAAATACACTCCTTCCACCTGATGCCTCAAGAGGTTTAGTGCACATTGTTAAGATCCCATTGAAAGAAGTGGATTTAAATACACTCCTTCCTTCTGATGCCTCAAGAGGTTTAGTGCACATTGTTAAGATCCCATTGAAATAACTGGATTTAAATACACACCGTCCTTCTTATGCCACAAGAGGTTTAGTGCACATTGTTAAGATCCCATTGAAAGGAGTGTATATAAATACATTCTTTCCACCTGATACCTCAAGAGGTTTATTGCACATTGTTAAGATCCCATTGAAAGGACTGAATTTAAATACACTCCTTCCTTCTGATCTCTCAAGAGGTTTAGTGCACATTGTTAAAATCCCATTGAAAGGAGTGAATTTAAACACACTCCTTCCTTCTGATGCCTCAAGAGGTTTAGTGCACACTGTTAAGATACCATTGAAATAACTGGATTTAAATACACTCCGTCCTTCTTATGCCACAAGAGGTTTAGTGCACATTGTTAAGATCCCATTGAAAGGAGTGTATATAAATACACTCCTTCCACCTGATGCCTCAAGAAGTTTAGTACACATTGTTAAGATCCCATTGAAAGAAGTGGATTTAAATACACTCCTTCCTTCTGA
Organism: Anolis sagrei; assembly: GCF_037176765.1. Lineage (NCBI taxonomy): Eukaryota > Metazoa > Chordata > Lepidosauria > Squamata > Anolidae > Anolis > Anolis sagrei. The sequence continues at coordinate 58,712,115 of NC_090035.1, read as the reverse complement.
TGCCTCAAGAGCTTTAGTGCACATTGTTAAGATCCCATTGAAATAACTGGATTTAAATACACTCCGTCCTTCTTATGCCACAAGAGGTTTAGTGCACATTGTTAAGATCCCACTGAAAGGAGTGTATATAAATACACTCCTTCCTTCTGATGCCTCAAGAGGTTTAGTGCACATTGTTAAGATCCCATTGAAATAACTGGATTTAAATACACACCGTCCTTCTTATGCCACAAGAGGTTTAGTGCACATTGTTAAGATCCCATTGAAAGGAGTGTATATAAATACATTCCTTCCACCTGATACCTCAAGAGGTTTATTGCACATTGTTAAGATCCCATTGAAAGGACTGGATTTAAATACACTCCTTCGTTGTGATGCCTCAAGAGGTTTAGTGCACATTGTTAAAATCCCATTGAAAGGAGTGTATATAAATACATTCCTTCCACCTGATACCTCAAGAGGTTTAGTGTACATTGTTAAGATCCCATTGAAAGAAGTGGATTTAAATACACTCCTTCCTTCTGATGCCTCAAGAGGTTTAGTGCACATTGTTAAGATCCCATTGAAAGAAGTGGATTTAAATACACTCCTTCCTTCTGATGCCTCAAGAGCTTTAGTGCACATTGTTAGGATCCCATTGAAATAACTGGATTTAAATACACTCCGTCCTTCTTATGCCACAAGAGGTTTAGTGCACATTGTTAAGATCCCATTGAAAGGAGTGTATATAAATACACTCCTTCCACCTGATGCCTCAAGAGGTTTAGTGCACATTGTTAAGATCCCATTGAAAGAAGTGGATTTAAATACACTCCTTCCTTCTGATGCCTCAAGAGGTTTAGTGCACATTGTTAAGATCCCATTGAAATAACTGGATTTAAATACACACCGTCCTTCTTATGCCACAAGAGGTTTAGTGCACATTGTTAAGATCCCATTGAAAGGAGTGTATATAAATACATTCTTTCCACCTGATACCTCAAGAGGTTTATTGCACATTGTTAAGATCCCATTGAAAGGACTGAATTTAAATACACTCCTTCCTTCTGATCTCTCAAGAGGTTTAGTGCACATTGTTAAAATCCCATTGAAAGGAGTGAATTTAAACACACTCCTTCCTTCTGATGCCTCAAGAGGTTTAGTGCACACTGTTAAGATACCATTGAAATAACTGGATTTAAATACACTCCGTCCTTCTTATGCCACAAGAGGTTTAGTGCACATTGTTAAGATCCCATTGAAAGGAGTGGATTTAAATCCACTCCTTCCTTCTTATGCCACAAGAGGTTTAGTGCACATTGTTAAGATCGCATTGAAGGGAGTGGATTTAAATATACTCCTTCCTCCTGATGCCTCAAGAGGTTTAGTGCACATTGTTAAGATCTCATCGAAGGGTGTGGATTTAAATATACTCCTTTCTCCTGATGTCTCAAGAGGTTTAGTGCACATTGATAAGATCCCATTGAAAGGACTGGATTTAAATACACTCCATTCTGATGCCTCAAGAGGTTTAGTGCACATTGTTAAGATCCCATTGAAAGGACTGGATTTAAATACACTCCTTCGTTGTGATGCCTAAAGAGGTTTAGTGCACATTGTTAAAATCCCATTGAAAGGAGTGTATATAAATACATTCCTTCCACCTGATACCTCAAGAGGTTTAGTGTACATTGTTAAGATCCCATTGAAAGAAGTGGATTTAAATACACTCCTTCCTTCTGATGCCTCAAGAGGTTTAGTGCACATTGTTAAGATCCCATTGAAATGACTGAATTTAAATACACTCCTTCCTTCTGATGCCTCAAGAGGTTTAGTGCACATTGTTAAGATCCCATTGAACGAAGTGGATTTAAATACACTCCTTCCTTCTGATGCCTCAAGAGGTTTAGTGCACATTGTTAAGATCCCATTGAAATAACTGGATTTAAATACACACCGTCCTTCTTATGCCACAAGAGGTTTAGTGCACATTGTTAAGATCCCATTGAAAGGAGTGTATATAAATACACTCCTTCCACCTGATGCCTCAAGAGGTTTAGTACACATTGTTAAGATCCCATTGAAAGAAGTGGATTTAAATACACTCCTTCCTTCTGATGCCTCAAGAGCTTTAGTGCACATTGTTAAGATCCCATTGAAATAACTGGATTTAAATACACTCCGTCCTTCTTATGCCACAAGAGGTTTAGTGCACATTGTTAAGATCCCATTGAAAGGAGTGTATATAAATACACTCCTTCCTTCTGATGCCTCAAGAGGTTTAGTGCACATTGTTAAGATCCCATTGAAATAACTGGATTTAAATACACACCGTCCTTCTTATGCCACAAGAGGTTTAGTGCACATTGTTAAGATCCCATTGAAAGGAGTGTATATAAATACATTCCTTCCACCTGATACCTCAAGAGGTTTATTGCACATTGTTAAGATCCCATTGAAAGGACTGGATTTAAATACACTCCTTCGTTGTGATGCCTCAAGAGGTTTAGTGCACATTGTTAAAATCCCATTGAAAGGAGTGTATATAAATACATTCCTTCCACCTGATACCTCAAGAGGTTTAGTGTACATTGTTAAGATCCCATTGAAAGAAGTGGATTTAAATACACTCCTTCCTTCTGATGCCTCAAGAGGTTTAGTGCACATTGTTAAGATCCCATTGAAATGACTGAATTTAAATACACTCCTTCCTTCTGATGCCTCAAGAGGTTTAGTGCACACTGTTAAGATACCATTGAAATAACTGGATTTAAATACACTCCGTCCTTCTTATGCCACAAGAGGTTTAGTGCACATTGTTAAGATCCCATTGAAAGGAGTGTATATAAATACACTCCTTCCACCTGATGCCTCAAGAGGTTTAGTGCACATTGTTAAGATCCCATTGAAAGAAGTGGATTTAAATACACTCCTTCCTTCTGATGCCTCAAGAGCTTTAGTGCACATTGTTAGGATCCCATTGAAATAACTGGATTTAAATACACTCCGTCCTTCTTATGCCACAAGAGGTTTAGTGCACATTGTTAAGATCCCATTGAAAGGAGTGTATATAAATACACTCCTTCCACCTGATGCCTCAAGAGGTTTAGTGCACATTGTTAAGATCCCATTGAAAGAAGTGGATTTAAATACACTCCTTCCTTCTGATGCCTCAAGAGGTTTAGTGCACATTGTTAAGATCCCATTGAAATAACTGGATTTAAATACACACCGTCCTTCTTATGCCACAAGAGGTTTAGTGCACATTGTTAAGATCCCATTGAAAGGAGTGTATATAAATACATTCTTTCCACCTGATACCTCAAGAGGTTTATTGCACATTGTTAAGATCCCATTGAAAGGACTGAATTTAAATACACTCCTTCCTTCTGATCTCTCAAGAGGTTTAGTGCACATTGTTAAAATCCCATTGAAAGGAGTGAATTTAAACACACTCCTTCCTTCTGATGCCTCAAGAGGTTTAGTGCACACTGTTAAGATACCATTGAAATAACTGGATTTAAATACACTCCGTCCTTCTTATGCCACAAGAGGTTTAGTGCACATTGTTAAGATCCCATTGAAAGGAGTGTATATAAATACACTCCTTCCACCTGATGCCTCAAGAAGTTTAGTACACATTGTTAAGATCCCATTGAAAGAAGTGGATTTAAATACACTCCTTCCTTCTGATGCCTCAAGAGCTTTAGTGCACATTGTTAAGATCCCATTGAAATAACTGGATTTAAATACACTCCGTCCTTCTTATGCCACAAGAGGTTTAGTGCACATTGTTAAGATCCCACTGAAAGGAGTGTATATAAATACACTCCTTCCTTCTGATGCCTCAAGAGGTTTAGTGCACATTGTTAAGATCCCATTGAAATAACTGGATTTAAATACACACCGTCCTTCTTATGCCACAAGAGGTTTAGTGCACATTGTTAAGATCCCATTGAAAGGAGTGTATATAAATACATTCCTTCCACCTGATACCTCAAGAGGTTTATTGCACATTGTTAAGATCCCATTGAAAGGACTGGATTTAAATACACTCCTTCGTTGTGATGCCTCAAGAGGTTTAGTGCACATTGTTAAAATCCCATTGAAAGGAGTGTATATAAATACATTCCTTCCACCTGATACCTCAAGAGGTTTAGTGTACATTGTTAAGATCCCATTGAAAGAAGTGGATTTAAATACACTCCTTCCTTCTGATGCCTCAAGAGGTTTAGTGCACATTGTTAAGATCCCATTGAAAGAAGTGGATTTAAATACACTCCTTCCTTCTGATGCCTCAAGAGCTTTAGTGCACATTGTTAGGATCCCATTGAAATAACTGGATTTAAATACACTCCGTCCTTCTTATGCCACAAGAGGTTTAGTGCACATTGTTAAGATCCCATTGAAAGGAGTGTATATAAATACACTCCTTCCACCTGATGCCTCAAGAGGTTTAGTGCACATTGTTAAGATCCCATTGAAAGAAGTGGATTTAAATACACTCCTTCCTTCTGATGCCTCAAGAGGTTTAGTGCACATTGTTAAGATCCCATTGAAATAACTGGATTTAAATACACACCGTCCTTCTTATGCCACAAGAGGTTTAGTGCACATTGTTAAGATCCCATTGAAAGGAGTGTATATAAATACATTCTTTCCACCTGATACCTCAAGAGGTTTATTGCACATTGTTAAGATCCCATTGAAAGGACTGAATTTAAATACACTCCTTCCTTCTGATCTCTCAAGAGGTTTAGTGCACATTGTTAAAATCCCATTGAAAGGAGTGAATTTAAACACACTCCTTCCTTCTGATGCCTCAAGAGGTTTAGTGCACACTGTTAAGATACCATTGAAATAACTGGATTTAAATACACTCCGTCCTTCTTATGCCACAAGAGGTTTAGTGCACATTGTTAAGATCCCATTGAAAGGAGTGGATTTAAATCCACTCCTTCCTTCTTATGCCACAAGAGGTTTAGTGCACATTGTTAAGATCGCATTGAAGGGAGTGGATTTAAATATACTCCTTCCTCCTGATGCCTCAAGAGGTTTAGTGCACATTGTTAAGATCTCATCGAAGGGTGTGGATTTAAATATACTCCTTTCTCCTGATGTCTCAAGAGGTTTAGTGCACATTGATAAGATCCCATTGAAAGGACTGGATTTAAATACACTCCATTCTGATGCCTCAAGAGGTTTAGTGCACATTGTTAAGATCCCATTGAAAGGACTGGATTTAAATACACTCCTTCGTTGTGATGCCTAAAGAGGTTTAGTGCACATTGTTAAAATCCCATTGAAAGGAGTGTATATAAATACATTCCTTCCACCTGATACCTCAAGAGGTTTAGTGTACATTGTTAAGATCCCATTGAAAGAAGTGGATTTAAATACACTCCTTCCTTCTGATGCCTCAAGAGGTTTAGTGCACATTGTTAAGATCCCATTGAAATGACTGAATTTAAATACACTCCTTCCTTCTGATGCCTCAAGAGGTTTAGTGCACATTGTTAAGATCCCATTGAACGAAGTGGATTTAAATACACTCCTTCCTTCTGATGCCTCAAGAGGTTTAGTGCACATTGTTAAGATCCCATTGAAATAACTGGATTTAAATACACACCGTCCTTCTTATGCCACAAGAGGTTTAGTGCACATTGTTAAGATCCCATTGAAAGGAGTGTATATAAATACATTCCTTCCACCTGATACCTCAAGAGGTTTATTGCACAGTGTTAAGATCCCATTGAAAGGACTGAATTTAAATACACTCCTTCCTTCTGATCTCTCAAGAGGTTTAGTGCACATTGTTAAAATCCCATTGAAAGGAGTGAATTTAAACACACTCCTTCCTTCTGATGCCTCAAGAGGTTTAGTGCACACTGTTAAGATACCATTGAAATAACTGGATTTAAATACACTCCGTCCTTCTTATGCCACAAGAGGTTTAGTGCACATTGTTAAGATCCCATTGAAAGGAGTGGATTTAAATACACTCCTTCCTTCTTATGCCACAAGAGGTTTAGTGCACATTGTTAAGATCGCATTGAAGGGAGTGGATTTAAATATACTCCTTCCTCCTGATGCCTCAAGAGGTTTAGTGCACATTGTTAAGATGTCATCGAAGGGTGTGGATTTAAATATACTCCTTTCTCCTGATGTCTCAAGAGGTTTAGTGCACATTGTTAAGATCCCATTGAAAGGACTGGATTTAAATACACTCCATTCTGATGCCTCAAGAGGTTTAGTGCACATTGTTAAGATCCCATTGAAAGGACTGGATTTAAATACACTCCTTCGTTGTGATGCCTCAAGAGGTTTAGTGCACATTGTTAAAATCCCATTGAAAGGAGTGTATATAAATACATTCCTTCCACCTGATACCTCAAGAGGTTTAGTGTACATTGTTAAGATCCCATTGAAAGAAGTGGATTTAAATACACTCCTTCCTTCTGATGCCTCAAGAGGTTTAGTGCACATTGTTAAGATCCCATTGAAATGACTGAATTTAAATACACTCCTTCCTTCTGATGCCTCAAGAGGTTTAGTGCACACTGTTAAGATACCATTGAAATAACTGGATTTAAATACACTCCGTCCTTCTTATGCCACAAGAGGTTTAGTGCACATTGTTAAGATCCCATTGAAAGGAGTGTATATAAATACACTCCTTCCACCTGATGCCCCAAGTAGTTTAGTACACATTGTTAAGATCCCATTGAAAGAAGTGGATTTAAATACACTCCTTCCTTCTGATGCCTCGAGAGCTTTAGTGCACATTGTTAGGATCCCATTGAAATAACTGGATTTAAATACACTCCGTCCTTCTTATGCCACAAGAGGTTTAGTGCACATTGTTAAGATCCCATTGAAAGGAGTGTAAATAAATACACTCCTTCCACCTGATGCCTCAAGAGGTTTAGTGCACATTGTTAAGATCCCATTGAAAGAAGTGGATTTAAATACACTCCTTCCTTCTGATGCCTCAAGAGGTTTAGTGCACATTGTTAAGATCCCATTGAAATAACTGGATTTAAATACACACCGTCCTTCTTATGCCACAAGAGGTTTAGTGCACATTGTTAAGATCCCATTGAAAGGAGTGTATATAAATACATTCCTTCCACCTGATACCTCAAGAGGTTTATTGCACATTGTTAAGATCCCATTGAAAGGACTGAATTTAAATACACTCCTTCCTTCTGATCTCTCAAGAGGTTTAGTGCACATTGTTAAAATCCCATTGAAAGGAGTGAATTTAAGCACACTCCTTCCTTCTGATGCCTCAAGAGGTTTAGTGCACACTGTTAAGATACCATTGAAATAACTGGATTTAAATACACTCCTTCCTTCTGATGCCTCAAGAGGTTTAGTGCACATTGTTAAGATCCCATTGAACGAAGTGGATTTAAATACACTCCTTCCTTCTGATGCCTCAAGAGGTTTAGTGCACATTGTTAAGATCCCATTGAAATAACTGGATTTAAATACACACCGTCCTTCTTATGCCACAAGAGGTTTAGTGCACATTGTTAAGATCCCATTGAAAGGAGTGTATATAAATACATTCCTTCCACCTGATACCTCAAGAGGTTTATTGCACAGTGTTAAGATCCCATTGAAAGGACTGAATTTAAATACACTCCTTCCTTCTGATCTCTCAAGAGGTTTAGTGCACATTGTTAAAATCCCATTGAAAGGAGTGAATTTAAACACACTCCTTCCTTCTGATGCCTCAAGAGGTTTAGTGCACACTGTTAAGATACCATTGAAATAACTGGATTTAAATACACTCCGTCCTTCTTATGCCACAAGAGGTTTAGTGCACATTGTTAAGATCCCATTGAAAGGAGTGGATTTAAATACACTCCTTCCTTCTTATGCCACAAGAGGTTTAGTGCACATTGTTAAGATCGCATTGAAGGGAGTGGATTTAAATATACTCCTTCCTCCTGATGCCTCAAGAGGTTTTGTGCACATTGTTAAGATCTCATCAAAGGGTGTGGATTTAAATATACTCCTTTCTCCTGATGTCTCAAGAGGTTTAGTGCACATTGTTAAGATCCCATTGAAAGGACTGGATTTAAATACACTCCATTCTGATGCCTCAAGAGGTTTAGTGCACATTGTTAAGATCCCATTGAAAGGACTGGATTTAAATACACTCCTTCGTTGTGATGCCTCAAGAGGTTTAGTGCACATTGTTAAAATCCCATTGAAAGGAGTGTATATAAATACATTCCTTCCACCTGATACCTCAAGAGGTTTAGTGTACATTGTTAAGATCCCATTGAAAGAAGTGGATTTAAATACACTCCTTCCTTCTGATGCCTCAAGAGGTTTAGTGCACATTGTTAAGATCCCATTGAAATGACTGAATTTAAATACACTCCTTCCTTCTGATGCCTCAAGAGGTTTAGTGCACACTGTTAAGATACCATTGAAATAACTGGATTTAAATACACTCCGTCCTTCTTATGCCACAAGAGGTTTAGTGCACATTGTTAAGATCCCATTGAAAGGAGTGTATATAAATACACTCCTTCCACCTGATGCCCCAAGAAGTTTAGTACACATTGTTAAGATCCCATTGAAAGAAGTGGATTTAAATACACTCCTTCCTTCTGATGCCTCGAGAGCTTTAGTGCACATTGTTAGGATCCCATTGAAATAACTGGATTTAAATACACTCCGTCCTTCTTATGCCACAAGAGGTTTAGTGCACATTGTTAAGATCCCATTGAAAGGAGTGTATATAAATACACTCCTTCCACCTGATGCCTCAAGAGGTTTAGTGCACATTGTTAAGATCCCATTGAAAGAAGTGGATTTAAATACACTCCTTCCTTCTGATGCCTCAAGAGGTTTAGTGCACATTGTTAAGATCCCATTGAAATAACTGGATTTAAATACACACCGTCCTTCTTATGCCACAAGAGGTTTAGTGCACATTGTTAAGATCCCATTGAAAGGAGTGTATATAAATACATTCCTTCCACCTGATACCTCAAGAGGTTTATTGCACATTGTTAAGATCCCATTGAAAGGACTGAATTTAAATACACTCCTTCCTTCTGATCTCTCAAGAGGTTTAGTGCACATTGTTAAAATCCCATTGAAAGGAGTGAATTTAAACACACTCCTTCCTTCTGATGCCTCAAGAGGTTTAGTGCACACTGTTAAGATACCATTGAAATAACTGGATTTAAATACACTCCTTCCTTCTTATGCCACAAGAGGTTTAGTGCACATTGTTAAGATCCCATTGAAAGGAGTGTATATAAATACACTCCTTCCACCTGATGCCTCAAGAAGTTTAGTACACATTGTTAAGATCCCATTGAAAGAAGTGGATTTAAATACACTCCTTCCTTCTGATGCCTCAAGAGCTTTAGTGCACATTGTTAAGATCCCATTGAAATAACTGGATTTAAATACACTCCGTCCTTCTTATGCCACAAGAGGTTTAGTGCACATTGTTAAGATCCCATTGAAAGGAGTGTATATAAATACACTCCTTCCACCTGATGCCTCAAGAGGTTTAGTGCACATTGTTAAGATCCCATTGAAAGAAGTGGATTTAAATACACTCCTTCCTTCTGATGCCTCAAGAGGTTTAGTGCACATTGTTAAGATCCCATTGAAATAACTGGATTTAAATACACACCGACCTTCTTATGCCACAAGAGGTTTAGTGCACATTGTTAAGATCCCATAGAAAGGAGTGTATATAAATACATTCCTTCCACCTGTAACCTCAAGAGGTTTATTGCACATTGTTAAGATCCCATTGAAAGGACTGAATTTAAATACACTCCTTCCTTCTGATGCCTCAAGAGGTTTAGTGCACATTGTTAAAATCCCATTGAAAGGAGTGAATTTAAACACACTCCTTCCTTCTGATGCCTCAAGAGGTTTAGTGCACACTGTTAAGATACCATTGAAATAACTGGATTTAAATACACTCTGTCCTTCTTATGCCACAAGAGGTTTAGTGCACATTGTTAAGATCCCATTGAAAGGAGTGTATATAAATACACTCCTTCCACCTGATGCCTCAAGAGGTTTAGTGCACATTGTTAAGATCCCATTGAAAGAAGTGGATTTAAATACACTCCTTCCTTCTGATGCCTCAAGAGGTTTAGTGCACATTGTTAAGATCCCATTGAAATAACTGGATTTAAATACACACCGTCCTTCTTATGCCACAAGAGGTTTAGTGCACATTGTTAAGATCCCATTGAAAGGAGTGTATATAAATACATTCCTCCCACCTGATGCCTCAAGAGGTTTAGTGCACATTGTTAAGATCCCATTGAAAGAAGTGGATTTAAATACACTCCTTCCTTCTGATGCCTCAAGAGGTTTAGTGCACATTGTTAAGATCCCATTGAAATAACTGGATTTAAATACACACCGTCCTTCTTATGCCACAAGAGGTTTAGTGCACATTGTTAAGATCCCATTGAAAGGAGTGTATATAAATACATTCCTTCCACCTGATACCTCAAGAGGTTTATTGTACATTGTTAAGATCCCATTGAAAGGACTGAATTTAAATACACTCCTTCCTTCTGATCTCTCAAGAGGTTTAGTGCACATTGTTAAAATCCCATTGAAAGGAGTGAATTTAAACACACTCCTCCTTTCTGATGCCTCAAGAGGTTTAGTGCACAGTGTTAAGATACCATTGAAATAACTGGATTTAAATACACTCCGTCCTTCTTATGCCACAAGAGGTTTAGTGCACATTGTTAAGATCCCATTGAAAGGAGTGTATATAAATACACTACTTCCACCTGATGCCTCAAGAAGTTTAGTACACATTGTTAAGATCCCATTGAAAGAAGTGGATTTAAATACACTCCTTCCTTCTGATGCCTCAAGAGCTTTAGTGCACATTGTTAAGATCCCATTGAAATAACTGGATTTAAATACACTCCGTCCTTCTTATGCCACAAGAGGTTTAGTGCACATTGTTAAGATCCCATTGAAAGGAGTGTATATAAATACACTCCTTCCTTCTGATGCCTCAAGAGGTTTAGTGCACATTGTTAAGATCCCATTGAAATAACTGGATTTAAATACACACCGTCCTTCTTATGCCACAAGAGGTTTAGTGCACATTGTTAAGATCCCATTGAAAGGAGTGTATATAAATACATTCCTTCCACCTGATACCTCAAGAGGTTTATTGCACATTGTTAAGATCCCATTGAAAGGACTGAATTTAAATACACTCCTTCCTTCTGATGCCTCAAGAGGTTTAGTGCACATTTTTAAAATCCCATTGAAAGGAGTGAATTTAAATACACTCCTTCCTTCTGATGCCTCAAGAGGTTTAGTGCACACTGTTAAGATACCATTGAAATAACTGGATTTAAATACACTCTGTCCTTCTTATGCCACAAGAGGTTTAGTGCACATTGTTAAGATCCCATTGAAAGGAGTGTATATAAATACACTCCTTCCACCTGATGCCTCAAGAAGTTTAGTACACATTGTTAAGATCCCATTGAAAGAAGTGGATTTAAATACACTCCTTCCTTCTGATGCCTCAAGAGCTTTAGTGCACATTGTTAAGATCCCATTGAAATAACTGGATTTAAATACACTCCGTCCTTCTTATGCCACAAGAGGTTTAGTGCACATTGTTAAGATCCCATTGAAAGGAGTGTATATAAATACACTCCTTCCACCTGATGCCTCAAGAGGTTTAGTGCACATTGTTAAGATCCCATTGAAAGAAGTGGATTTAAATACACTCCTTCCTTCTGATGCCTCAAGAGCTTTAGTGCACATTGTTAAGATCCCATTGAAATAACTGGATTTAAATACACTCCGTCCTTCTTATGCCACAAGAGGTTTAGTGCACATTGTTAAGATCCCATTGAAAGGAGTGTATATAAATACACTCCTTCCTTCTGATGCCTCAAGAGGTTTAGTGCACATTGTTAAGATCCCATTGAAATAACTGGATTTAAATACACACCGTCCTTCTTATGCCACAAGAGATTTAGTGCACATTGTTAAGATCCCATTGAAAGGAGTGTATATAAGTACATTCCTTCCACCTGATACCTCAAGAGGTTTATTGCACATTGTTAAGATCCCATTGAAAGGACTGAATTTAAATACACTCCTTCCTTCTGATGCCTCAAGAGGTTTAGTGCACATTTTTAAAATCCCATTGAAAGGAGTGAATTTAAACACACTCCTTCCTTCTGATGCCTCAAGAGGTTTAGTGCACACTGTTAAGATACCATTGAAATAACTGGATTTAAATACACTCTGTCCTTCTTATGCCACAAGAGGTTTAGTGCACATTGTTAAGATCCCATTGAAAGGAGTGTATATAAATACACTCCTTCCACCTGATGCCTCAAGAAGTTTAGTACACATTGTTAAGATCCCATTGAAAGAAGTGGATTTAAATACACTCCTTCCTTCTGATGCCTCAAGAGCTTTAGTGCACATTGTTAAGATCCCATTGAAATAACTGGATTTAAATACACTCCGTCCTTCTTATGCCACAAGAGGTTTAGTGCACATTGTTAAGATCCCATTGAAAGGAGTGTATATAAATACACTCCTTCCACCTGATGTCTCAAGAGGTTTAGTGCACATTGTTAAGATCCCATTGAAAGAAGTGGATTTAAATACACTCCTTCCTTCTGATGCCTCAAGAGGTTTAGTGCACATTGTTAAGATCCCATTGAAATAACTGGATTTAAATACACACCGTCCTTCTTATGCCACAAGAAGTTTAGTGCACATTGTTAAGATCCCATTGAAAGGAGTGTATATAAATACACTCCTTCCACCTGATGCCTCAAGAGGTTTAGTGCACATTGTTAAGATCCCATTGAAAGAAGTGGATTTAAATACACTCCTTCCTTCTGATGCCTCAAGAGGTTTAGTGCACATTGTTAAGATCCCATTGAAAGGAGTGAATTTAAACACACTCCTTCCTTCTGATGCCTCAAGAGGTTTAGTGCACACTGTTAAGATACCATTGAAATAACTGGATTTAAATACACTCTGTCCTTCTTATGCCACAAGAGGTTTAGTGCACATTGTTAAGATCCCATTGAAAGGAGTGTATATAAATACACTCCTTCCACCTGATGCCTCAAGAAGTTTAGTACACATTGTTAAGATCCCATTGAAAGAAGTGGATTTAAATACACTCCTTCCTTCTGATGCCTCAAGAGATTTAGTGCACATTGTTAAGATCCCATTGACATAACTGGATTTAAATACACTCCGTCCTTCTTATGCCATAAGAGGTTTAGTGCACATTGTTAAGATCCCATTGAAAGGAGTGTATATAAATACACTCCTTCCACCTGATGCCTCAAGAAGTTTAGTACACATTGTTAAGATCCCATTGAAAGAAGTGGATTTAAATACACTCCTTCCTTCTGATGCCTCAAGAGCTTTAGTGCACATTGTTAAGATCCCATTGAAATAACTGGATTTAAATACACTCCGTCCTTCTTATGCCACAAGAGGTTTAGTGCACATTGTTAAGATCCCATTGAAAGGAGTGTATATAAATACACTCCTTCCACCTGATGCCTCAAGAGGTTTAGTGCACATTGTTAAGATCCCATTGAAAGGACTGAATTTAAATACACTCCTTCCTTCTGATGCCTCAAGAGGTTTAGTGCACACTGTTAAGATACCATTGAAAGGAGTGTATATAAATACACTCCTTCCACCTGATGCCTCAAGAGGTTTAGTGCACATTGTTAAGATCCCATTGAAAGAAGTGGATTTAAATACACTCCTTCCTTCTGATGCCTCAAGAGGTTTAGTGCACATTGTTAAGATCCCATTGAAATAACTGGATTTAAATACACACCGTCCTTCTTATGCCACAAGAGGTTTAGTGCACATTATTAAGATCCCATTGAAAGGAGTGTATATAAATACACTCCTTCCACCTGCTGCCTCAAGAGGTTTAGTTCACATTGTTAAGATCCCATTGAAAGAAGTGGATTTAAATACACTCCTTCCTTCTGATGCCTCAAGAGGTTTAGTGCACATTGTTAAGATCCCATTGAAAGGAGTGAATTTAAACACACTCCTTCCTTCTGATGCCTCAAGAGGTTTAGTGCACACTGTTAAGACACCATTGAAATAACTGGATTTAAATACACTCTGTCCTTCTTATGCCACAAGAGGTTTAGTGCACATTGTTAAGATCCCATTGAAAGGAGTGTATATAAATACACTCCTTCCACCTGATGCCTCAAGAAGTTTAGTACACATTGTTAAGATCCCATTGAAAGAACTGGATTTAAATACACTCCTTCCTTCTGATGCCTCAAGAGATTTAGTGTACATTGTTAAGATCCCATTGAAATAACTGGATTTAAATACACTCCGTCCTTCTTATGCCATAAGAGGTTTAGTGCACATTGTTAAGATCCCATTGAAAGGAGTGTATATAAATACACTCCTTCCACCTGATGCCTCAAGAGGTTTAGTGCACATTGTTAAGATCCCATTGAAAGAAGTGGATTTAAATACACTCCTTCCTTCTGATGCCTGAAGAGGTTTAGTGCACATTGTTAAGATCCCATTGAAATAACTGGAGTTAAATACACACCGTCCTTCTTATGCCACAAGAGGTTTAGTGCACATTGTTAAGATCCCATTGAAAGGAGTGTATATAAATACATTCCTTCCACCTGATACCTCAAGAGGTTTATTGCACATTGTTAAGATCCCATTGAAAGGACTGAATTTAAATACACTTTTTCCTTCTGATGCCTCAAGAGGTTTAGTGCACATTGTTAAAATCCCATTGAAAGGAGTGAATTTAAACACACTCCTTCCTTCTGATGCCTCAAGAGGTTTAGTGCTTATTGTTAAGATCCCATTGAAAGGAGTGTATATAAATACACTCCTTACACCTGATGCCTCAAGAGGTTTAGTGTACATTGTTAAGATCCCATTGAAAGAAGTGGATTTAAATACACTCCTTCCTTCTGATGCCTCAAGAGGTTTAGTGCACATTGTTAAGATCCCATTGAAATAACTGGATTTAAATACACACCGTCCTTCTTATGCCACAAGAGGTTTAGTGCACA
Source organism: Anolis sagrei (assembly GCF_037176765.1). NCBI lineage: Eukaryota > Metazoa > Chordata > Lepidosauria > Squamata > Anolidae > Anolis > Anolis sagrei. Next base: position 58,697,029 of record NC_090035.1, on the reverse strand, counting down.
TTGTTAAGATCCCATCGAAAGGAGTGTATATAAATACATTCCTTTCACCTGATACCTCAAGAGGTTTATTGCACATTGTTACGATCCCATTGAAAGGACTGAATTTAAATACTCTCCTTCCTTCTGATGCCTCAAGAGGTTTAGTGCACATTGTTGAAATCCCATTGAAAGGAGTGAATTTAAACACACTCCTTTCTACTGATGCCTCAAGAGGTTTAGTGCTTATTGTTAAGATCCCATTGAAAGGGGTGGATTTAAATACACTCCATCCTTCTTTTGCCACAAGAGGTTTAGTGCACATTGTTAAGATCTCATCGAAGGGTGTGGATTTAAATATACTCCTTTCTCCTGATGCCTCAAGAGGTTTAGTGCACATTGATAAGATCTCATTGAAAGGACTGGATTTAAATACACTCCTTCCTCCTGATGTCTCAAGAGGTTTAGTGCACATTGTTAAGATCCCATTGAAAGGACTGGATTTAAATACACTCCATTCTGATGCCTCAAGAGGTTTAGTGCATATTGTTAAGATCCCATTGAAAGGACTGGATTTAAATACACTCCTTCGTTGTGATGCCTCAAGAGGTTTAGTGCACATTGTTAAAATCCCATTGAAAGGAGTGTATATAAATACATTCCTTCCACCTGATACCTCAAGAGGTTTAGTGCACATTGTTAAGATCCCATTGAAAGAAGTGGATTTAAATACACTCCTTCCTTCTGATGCCTCAAGAGGTTTAGTGCACATTGTTAAGATCCCATTGAAATAACTGGAATTAAATACACACCGTCCTTCTTATGCCACAAGAGGTTTAGTGCACATTGTTAAGATCCCATTGAAAGGAGTGTATATAAATACATTCCTTCCACCTGATACCTCAAGAGGTTTATTGTACATTGTTAAGATCCCATTGAAAGGACTGAATTTAAATACACTCCTTCCTTCTGATCTCTCAAGAGGTTTAGTGCACATTGTTAAAATCCCATTGAAAGGAGTGAATTTAAACACACTCCTCCTTTCTGATGCCTCAAGAGGTTTAGTGCACAGTGTTAAGATACCATTGAAATAACTGGATTTAAATACACTCCGTCCTTCTTATGCCACAAGAGGTTTAGTGCACATTGTTAAGATCCCATTGAAAGGAGTGTATATAAATACACTCCTTCCACCTGATGCCTCAAGAAGTTTAGTACACATTGTTAAGATCCCATTGAAAGAAGTGGATTTAAATACACTCCTTCCTTCTGATGCCTCAAGAGCTTTAGTGCACATTGTTAAGATCCCATTGAAATAACTGGATTTAAATACACTCCGTCCTTCTTATGCCACAAGAGGTTTAGTGCACATTGTTAAGATCCCATTGAAAGGAGTGTATATAAATACACTCCTTCCTTCTGATGCCTCAAGAGGTTTAGTGCACATTGTTAAGATCCCATTGAAATAACTGGATTTAAATACACACCGTCCTTCTTATGCCACAAGAGGTTTAGTGCACATTGTTAAGATCCCATTGAAAGGAGTGTATATAAATACATTCCTTCCACCTGATACCTCAAGAGGTTTATTGCACATTGTTAAGATCCCATTGAAAGGACTGAATTTAAATACACTCCTTCCTTCTGATGCCTCAAGAGGTTTAGTGCACATTTTTAAAATCCCATTGAAAGGAGTGAATTTAAATACACTCCTTCCTTCTGATGCCTCAAGAGGTTTAGTGCACACTGTTAAGATACCATTGAAATAACTGGATTTAAATACACTCTGTCCTTCTTATGCCACAAGAGGTTTAGTGCACATTGTTAAGATCCCATTGAAAGGAGTGTATATAAATACACTCCTTCCACCTGATGCCTCAAGAAGTTTAGTACACATTGTTAAGATCCCATTGAAAGAAGTGGATTTAAATACACTCCTTCCTTCTGATGCCTCAAGAGCTTTAGTGCACATTGTTAAGATCCCATTGAAATAACTGGATTTAAATACACTCCGTCCTTCTTATGCCACAAGAGGTTTAGTGCACATTGTTAAGATCCCATTGAAAGGAGTGTATATAAATACACTCCTTCCACCTGATGCCTCAAGAGGTTTAGTGCACATTGTTAAGATCCCATTGAAAGAAGTGGATTTAAATACACTCCTTCCTTCTGATGCCTCAAGAGCTTTAGTGCACATTGTTAAGATCCCATTGAAATAACTGGATTTAAATACACTCCGTCCTTCTTATGCCACAAGAGGTTTAGTGCACATTGTTAAGATCCCATTGAAAGGAGTGTATATAAATACACTCCTTCCTTCTGATGCCTCAAGAGGTTTAGTGCACATTGTTAAGATCCCATTGAAATAACTGGATTTAAATACACACCGTCCTTCTTATGCCACAAGAGGTTTAGTGCACATTGTTAAGATCCCATTGAAAGGAGTGTATATAAGTACATTCCTTCCACCTGATACCTCAAGAGGTTTATTGCACATTGTTAAGATCCCATTGAAAGGACTGAATTTAAATACACTCCTTCCTTCTGATGCCTCAAGAGGTTTAGTGCACATTTTTAAAATCCCATTGAAAGGAGTGAATTTAAACACACTCCTTCCTTCTGATGCCTCAAGAGGTTTAGTGCACACTGTTAAGATACCATTGAAATAACTGGATTTAAATACACTCTGTCCTTCTTATGCCACAAGAGGTTTAGTGCACATTGTTAAGATCCCATTGAAAGGAGTGTATATAAATACACTCCTTCCACCTGATGCCTCAAGAAGTTTAGTACACATTGTTAAGATCCCATTGAAAGAAGTGGATTTAAATACACTCCTTCCTTCTGATGCCTCAAGAGCTTTAGTGCACATTGTTAAGATCCCATTGAAATAACTGGATTTAAATACACTCCGTCCTTCTTATGCCACAAGAGGTTTAGTGCACATTGTTAAGATCCCATTGAAAGAAGTGGATTTAAATACACTCCTTCCTTCTGATGCCTCAAGAGGTTTAGTGCACATTGTTAAGATCCCATTGAAATAACTGGATTTAAATACACACCGTCCTTCTTATGCCACAAGAAGTTTAGTGCACATTGTTAAGATCCCATTGAAAGGAGTGTATATAAATACACTCCTTCCACCTGATGCCTCAAGAGGTTTAGTGCACATTGTTAAGATCCCATTGAATGAAGTGGATTTAAATACACTCCTTCCTTCTGATGCCTCAAGAGGTTTAGTGCACATTGTTAAGATCCCATTCAAAGGAGTGAATTTAAACACACTCCTTCCTTCTGATGCCTCAAGAGGTTTAGTGCACACTGTTAAGATACCATTGAAATAACTGGATTTAAATACACTCTGTCCTTCTTATGCCACAAGAGGTTTAGTGCACATTGTTAAGATCCCATTGAAAGGAGTGTATATAAATACACTCCTTCCACCTGATGCCTCAAGAAGTTTAGTACACATTGTTAAGATCCCATTGAAAGAAGTGGATTTAAATACACTCCTTCCTTCTGATGCCTCAAGAGATTTAGTGCACATTGTTAAGATCCCATTGACATAACTGGATTTAAATACACTCCGTCCTTCTTATGCCATAAGAGGTTTAGTGCACATTGTTAAGATCCCATTGAAAGGAGTGTATATAAATACACTCCTTCCACCTGATGCCTCAAGAAGTTTAGTACACATTGTTAAGATCCCATTGAAAGAAGTGGATTTAAATACACTCCTTCCTTCTGATGCCTCAAGAGCTTTAGTGCACATTGTTAAGATCCCATTGAAATAACTGGATTTAAATACACTCCGTCCTTCTTATGCCACAAGAGGTTTAGTGCACATTGTTAAGATCCCATTGAAAGGAGTGTATATAAATACACTCCTTCCACCTGATGCCTCAAGAGGTTTAGTGCACATTGTTAAGATCCCATTGAAAGGACTGAATTTAAATACACTCCTTCCTTCTGATGCCTCAAGAGGTTTAGTGCACACTGTTAAGATACCATTGAAAGGAGTGTATATAAATACACTCCTTCCACCTGATGCCTCAAGAGGTTTAGTGCACATTGTTAAGATCCCATTGAAAGAAGTGGATTTAAATACACTCCTTCCTTCTGATGCCTCAAGAGGTTTAGTGCACATTGTTAAGATCCCATTGAAATAACTGGATTTAAATACACACCGTCCTTCTTATGCCACAAGAGGTTTAGTGCACATTATTAAGATCCCATTGAAAGGAGTGTATATAAATACACTCCTTCCACCTGCTGCCTCAAGAGGTTTAGTTCACATTGTTAAGATCCCATTGAAAGAAGTGGATTTAAATACACTCCTTCCTTCTGATGCCTCAAGAGGTTTAGTGCACATTGTTAAGATCCCATTGAAAGGAGTGAATTTAAACACACTCCTTCCTTCTGATGCCTCAAGAGGTTTAGTGCACACTGTTAAGACACCATTGAAATAACTGGATTTAAATACACTCTGTCCTTCTTATGCCACAAGAGGTTTAGTGCACATTGTTAAGATCCCATTGAAAGGAGTGTATATAAATACACTCCTTCCACCTGATGCCTCAAGAAGTTTAGTACACATTGTTAAGATCCCATTGAAAGAACTGGATTTAAATACACTCCTTCCTTCTGATGCCTCAAGAGATTTAGTGTACATTGTTAAGATCCCATTGAAATAACTGGATTTAAATACACTCCGTCCTTCTTATGCCATAAGAGGTTTAGTGCACATTGTTAAGATCCCATTGAAAGGAGTGTATATAAATACACTCCTTCCACCTGATGCCTCAAGAGGTTTAGTGCACATTGTTAAGATCCCATTGAAAGAAGTGGATTTAAATACACTCCTTCCTTCTGATGCCTGAAGAGGTTTAGTGCACATTGTTAAGATCCCATTGAAATAACTGGAGTTAAATACACACCGTCCTTCTTATGCCACAAGAGGTTTAGTGCACATTGTTAAGATCCCATTGAAAGGAGTGTATATAAATACATTCCTTCCACCTGATACCTCAAGAGGTTTATTGCACATTGTTAAGATCCCATTGAAAGGACTGAATTTAAATACACTTTTTCCTTCTGATGCCTCAAGAGGTTTAGTGCACATTGTTAAAATCCCATTGAAAGGAGTGAATTTAAACACACTCCTTCCTTCTGATGCCTCAAGAGGTTTAGTGCTTATTGTTAAGATCCCATTGAAAGGAGTGTATATAAATACACTCCTTACACCTGATGCCTCAAGAGGTTTAGTGTACATTGTTAAGATCCCATTGAAAGAAGTGGATTTAAATACACTCCTTCCTTCTGATGCCTCAAGAGGTTTAGTGCACATTGTTAAGATCCCATTGAAATAACTGGATTTAAATACACACCGTCCTTCTTATGCCACAAGAGGTTTAGTGCACATTGTTAAGATCCCATCGAAAGGAGTGTATATAAATACATTCCTTTCACCTGATACCTCAAGAGGTTTATTGCACATTGTTACGATCCCATTGAAAGGACTGAATTTAAATACTCTCCTTCCTTCTGATGCCTCAAGAGGTTTAGTGCACATTGTTGAAATCCCATTGAAAGGAGTGAATTTAAACACACTCCTTTCTACTGATGCCTCAAGAGGTTTAGTGCTTATTGTTAAGATCCCATTGAAAGGGGTGGATTTAAATACACTCCATCCTTCTTTTGCCACAAGAGGTTTAGTGCACATTGTTAAGATCTCATCGAAGGGTGTGGATTTAAATATACTCCTTTCTCCTGATGCCTCAAGAGGTTTAGTGCACATTGATAAGATCTCATAGAAAAGGACTGGATTTAAATACACTCCTTCCTCCTGATGTCTCAAGAGGTTTAGTGCACATTGTTAAGATCCCATTGAAAGGACTGGATTTAAATACACTCCATTCTGATGCCTCAAGAGGTTTAGTGCATATTGTTAAGATCCCATTGAAAGGACTGGATTTAAATACACTCCTTCGTTGTGATGCCTCAAGAGGTTTAGTGCACATTGTTAAAATCCCATTGAAAGGAGTGTATATAAATACATTCCTTCCACCTGATACCTCAAGAGGTTTAGTGCACATTGTTAAGATCCCATTGAAAGAAGTGGATTTAAATACACTCCTTCCTTCTGATGCCTCAAGAAGTTTAGTGCACATTGTTAAGATCCCATTGAAATAACTGGATTTAAATACACTCCGTCCTTCTTATGCCACAAGAGGTTTAGTGCACATTGTTAAGATCCCATTGAAAGGAGTGTATATAAATACATTCCTTCCACCTGATACCTCAAGAGGTTTATTGCACATTGTTAAGATCCCATTGAAAGGACTGGATTTAAATACACTCCTTCCTCCTGATGTCTCAAGAGGTTTAGTGCACATTGTTAAGATCCCATTGAAAGGACTGAATTTAAATACACTCCTTCCTTCTGATGCCTCAAGAGGTTTAGTGCACATTGTTAAAATCCCATTGAAAGGAGTGAATTTAAACACACTCCTTCCTTCTGATGCCTCAAGAGGTTTAGTGCACACTGTTAAGATACCATTGAAATAACTGGATTTAAATACACTCCGTCCTTCTCATGCCACAAGAGGTTTAGTGCACATTGTTAAGATCCCATTGAAAGGAGTGTATATAAATACACTCCTTCCACCTGATGCCTCAAGAAGTTTAGTACACATTGTTAAGATCCCATTGAAAGAAGTGGATTTAAATACACTCCTTCATTCTGATGCCTCAAGAGCTTTAGTGCACATTGTTAAGATCCCATTGAAATAACTGGATTTAAATACACTCCGTCCTTCTTATGCCACAAGAGGTTTAGTGCACATTGTTAAGATCCCATTGAAAGGAGTGTATATAAATACACTCCTTCCACCTGATGCCTCAAGAGGTCTAGTGCACCTTGTTAAGATCCCATTGAAAGAAGTGGATTTAAATACACTCCTTCCTTCTGATACCTCAAGAGGTTTATTGCACATTGTTACGATCCCATTGAAAGGACTGAATTTAAATACTCTCCCTCCTTCTGATGCCTCAAGAGGTTTAGTGCACATTGTTGAAATCCCATTGAAAGGAGTGAATTTAAACACACTCCTTTCTACTGATGCCTCAAGAGGTTTAGTGCTTATTGTTAAGATCCCATTGAAAGGGGTGGATTTAAATATACTCCTTCCTTCTTTTGCCACAAGAGGTTTAGTGCACATTGTTAAGATCTCATCTAAGGGTGTGGATTTAAATATACTCCTTCCTCCTGATGCCTCAAGAGGTTTAGTGCACATTGATAAGATCTCATTGAAAGGACTGGATTTAAATACACTCCTTCCTCCTGATGTCTCAAGAGGTTTAGTGCACATTGTTAAGATCCCATTGAAAGGACTGGATTTAAATACACTCCATTCTGATGCCTCAAGAGGTTTAGTGCACATTGTTAAGATCCCATTGAAATAACTGGATTTAAATAGACTCCTTCGTTGTGATGCCTCAAGAGGTTTAGTGCACATTGTTAAAATCCCATTGAAAGGAGTGTATATAAATACATTCCTTCCATCTGATGCCTCAAGAAGTTTAGTACACATTGTTAAGATCCCATTGAAAGAAGTGGATTTAAATACACTCCTTCCTTCTGATGCCTCAAGAGCTTTAGTGCACATTGTTAAGATCCCATTGAAATAACTGGATTTAAATACACTCCGTCCTTCTTATGCCACAAGAGGTTTAGTGCACATTGTTAAGATCCCATTGAAAGGAGTGTATATAAATACACTCCTTCCACCTGATGCCTCAAGAGGTTTCGTGCACCTTGTTAAGATCCCATTGAAAGAAGTGGATTTAAATACACTCCTTCCTTCTGATACCTCAAGAGGTTTATTGCACATTGTTACGATCCCATTGAAAGGACTGAATTTAAATACTCTCCTTCCTTCTGATGCCTCAAGAGGTTTAGTGCACATTGTTGAAATCCCATTGAAAGGAGTGAATTTAAACACACTCCTTTCTACTGATGCCTCAAGAGGTTTAGTGCTTATTGTTAAGATCCCATTGAAAGGGGTGGATTTAAATATACTCCTTCCTTCTTTTGCCACAAGAGGTTTAGTGCACATTGTTAAGAACTCATCTAAGGGTGTGGATTTAAATATACTCCTTTCTCCTGATGCCTCAAGAGGTTTAGTGCACATTGATAAGATCTCATTGAAAGGACTGGATTTAAATACACTCCTTCCTCCTGATGTCTCAAGAGGTTTAGTGCACATTGTTAAGATCCCATTGAAAGGACTGGATTTAAATACACTCCATTCTGATGCCTCAAGAGGTTTAGTGCACATTGTTAAGATCCCATTGAAATAACTGGATTTAAATAGTCTCCTTCGTTGTGATGCCTCAAGAGGTTTAGTGCACATTGTTAAAATCCCATTGAAAGGAGTGTATATAAATACATTCCTTCCACCTGATACCTCAAGAGGTTTAGTGCACATTGTTAAGATCCCATTGAAAGAAGTGGATTTAAATACACTCCTTCCTTCTGATGCCTCAAGAGGTTTAGTGCACATTGTTAAGATCCCATTGAAATAACTGGATTTAAATACACTCCGTCCTTCTTATGCCACAAGAGGTTTAGTGCACATTGTTAAGATCCCATTGAAAGGAGTGTATATACATTCCTTCCACCTGATACCTCAAGAGGTTTAGTGCACATTGTTAAGATCCCATTGAAAGAAGTGGATTTAAATACACTCCTTCCTTCTGATGCCTCAAGAGGTTTAGTGCACATTGTTAAGATCCCATTGAAAGGAGTGGATTTAAATACACTCCGTCCTTCTTATGCCACAAGAGGTTTAGTGCACATTGTTAAGATCCCATTGAAAGGACTGGATTTAAATACACTCCTTCGTTGTGATGCCTCAAGAGGTTTAGTGCACATTGTTAAAATCCCATTGAAAGGAGTGTATATAAATACATTCCTTCCACCTGATGCCTCAAGAGGTTTAGTGCACATTGTTAAGATCCCATTGAAAGGACTGGATTTAAATACACTCCTTCCACCTGATGCCTCAAGAGGTTTAGTGCACATTGTTAAGATCCCATTGAAAGAAGTGGATTTAAATACACTCCTTCCTTCTGATGCCTCAAGAGGTTTAGTGCACATTGTTAAGATCCCACTGAAATAACTGGATTTAAATACACTCCGTTTTTCTTATGCTACAAGAGGTTTAGTGCACATTGTTAAGATCCCATTGAAAGGAGTGTATATAAATACATTCCTTCCACCTGATACCTCAAGAGGTTTATTGCACATTGTTAAGATCCCATTGAAAGGACTGGATTTAAATACACTCCTTCCTCCTGATGTCTCAAGAGGTTTAGTGCACATTGTTAAGATCCCATTGAAAGGACTGGATTTAAATACACTCCATTCTGATGCCTCAAGAGGTTTAGTGCACATTGTTAAGATCCCATTGAAATAACTGGATTTTAATACACTCCTTCGTTGTGATGCCTCAAGAGGTTTAGTGCACATTGTTAAAATCCCATTGAAAGGAGTGTATATAAATACATTCCTTCCACCTGATACCTCAAGAGGTTTAGTGCACATTGTTAAGATCCCATTGAAAGAAGTGGATTTAAATACACTCCTTCCTTCTGATGCCTCAAGAGGTTTAGTGCACATTGTTAAGATCCCATTGAAAGAAGTGGATTTAAATACACTCCGTCCTTCTTATGCCACAAGAGGTTTAGTGCACATTGTTAAGATCCCATTGAAAGGAGTGTATATAAATACATTCCTTCCACCTGATACCTCAAGAGGTTTAGTGCACATTGTTAAGATCCCATTGAAAGAAGTGGATTTAAATACACTCCTTCCTTCTGATGCCTCAAGAGGTTTAGTGCACATTGTTAAGATCCCATTGAAAGGAGTGGATTTAAATACACTCCGTCCTTCTTATGCCACAAGAGGTTTAGTGCACATTGTTAAGATCCCATTGAAAGGACTGGATTTAAATACACTCCTTCCTTGTGATGCCTCAAGAGGTTTAGTGCACATTGTTAAAATCCCATTGAAAGGAGTGTATATAAATACATTCCTTCCACCTGATGCCTCAAGAGGTTTAGTGCACATTGTTAAGATCCCATTGAAAGGACTGGATTTAAATACACTCCTTCCACCTGATGCCTCAAGAGGTTTAGTGCACATTGTTAAGATCCCATTGAAAGAAGTGGATTTAAATACACTCCTTCCTTCTGATGCCTCAAGAGGTTTAGTGCACATTGTTAAGATCCCACTGAAATAACTGGATTTAAATACACTCCGTCTTTCTTATGCCACAAGAGGTTTAGTGCACATTGTTAAGATCCCATTGAAAGGAGTGTATATAAATACATTCCTTCCACCTGATACCTCAAGAGGTTTATTGCACATTATTAAGATCCCATTGAAAGGACTGAATTTAAATACACTCCTTCCTTCTGATGCCTCAAGAGGTTTAGTGCACATTTTTAAAATCCCATTGAAAGGAGTGAATTTAAACACACTCCTTCCTTCTGATGCCTCAAGAGGTTTAGTGCACACTGTTAAGATACCATTGAAATAACTGGATTTAAATACACTCTGTCCTTCTTATGCCACAAGAGGTTTAGTGCACATTGTTAAGATCCCATTGAAAGGAGTGTATATAAATACACTCCTTCCACCTGATGCCTCAAGAAGTTTAGTACACATTGTTAAGATCCCATTGAAAGAAGTGGATTTAAATACACTCCTTCCTTCTGATGCCTCAAGAGCTTTAGTGCACATTGTTAAGATCCCATTGAAATAACTGGATTTAAATACACTCCGTCCTTCTTATGCCACAAGAGGTTTAGTGCACATTGTTAAGATCCCATTGAAAGGAGTGTATATAAATACACTCCTTCCACCTGATGCCTCAAGAGGTTTAGTGCACATTGTTAAGATCCCATTGAAAGAAGTGGATTTAAATACACTCCTTCCTTCTGATGCCTCAAGAGCTTTAGTGCACATTGTTAAGATCCCATTGAAATAACTGGATTTAAATACACTCCGTCCTTCTTATGCCACAAGAGGTTTAGTGCACATTGTTAAGATCCCATTGAAAGGAGTGTATATAAATACACTCCTTCCTTCTGATGCCTCAAGAGGTTTAGTGCACATTGTTAAGATCCCATTGAAATAACTGGATTTAAATACACACCGTCCTTCTTATGCCACAAGAGGTTTAGTGCACATTGTTAAGATCCCATTGAAAGGAGTGTATATAAATACACTCCTTCCTTCTGATGCCTCAAGAGGTTTAGTGCACATTTTAAAAATCCCATTGAAATAACTGGATTTAAATACACTCCTTCCTTCTGATGCCTCAAGAGGTTTAGTGCACACTGTTAAGATACCATTGAAAGGAGTGTATATAAATACATTCCTTCCACCTGATGCCTCAAGCGGTTTAGTGCACATTGTTAAGATCCCATTGAAATAACTGGATTTAAATACACTCCTTCGTTGTGATGCCTCAAGAGGTTTAGTGCACATTGTTAAGATCCCATTGAAAGAAGTGGATTTAAATACACTCCTTCCTTCTGATGCCTCAAGAGGTTTAGTGCACATTGTTAAGATCCCATTGAAAGGAGTGTATATAAATACACTCCTTCCACCTGATGCCTCAAGAAGTTTAGTACACATTGTTAAGATCCCATTGAAAGAAGTGGATTTAAATACACTCCTTCCTTCTGAGGCCTCAAGAGCTTTAGTGCACATTGTTAAGATCCCATTGAAATAACTGGATTTAAATACACTCCGTCCTTCTTATGCCACAAGAGGTTTAGTGCACATTGTTAAGATCCCATTGAAAGGAGTGTATATAAATACACTCCTTCCACCTGATGTCTCAAGAGGTTTAGTGCACATTGTTAAGATCCCATTGAAAGAAGTGGATTTAAATACACTCCTTCCTTCTGATGCCTCAAGAGGTTTAGTGCACATTGTTAAGATCCCATTGAAATAACTGGATTTAAATACACACCGTCCTTCTTATGCCACAAGAAGTTTAGTGCACATTGTTAAGATCCCATTGAAAGGAGTGTATATAAATACACTCCTTCCACCTGATGCCTCAAGAGGTTTAGTGCACATTGTTAAGATCCCATTGAAAGAAGTGGATTTAAATACACTCCTTCCTTCTGATGCCTCAAGAGGTTTAGTGCACATTGTTAAGATCCCATTGAAAGGAGTGAATTTAAACACACTCCTTCCTTCTGATGCCTCAAGAGGTTTAGTGCACACTGTTAAGATACCATTGAAATAACTGGATTTAAATACACTCTGTCCTTCTTATGCCACAAGAGGTTTAGTGCACATTGTTAAGATCCCATTGAAAGGAGTGTATATAAATACACTCCTTCCACCTGATGCCTCAAGAAGTTTAGTACACATTGTTAAGATCCCATTGAAAGAAGTGGATTTAAATACACTCCTTCCTTCTGATGCCTCAAGAGCTTTAGTGCACATTGTTAAGATCCCATTGAAATAACTGGATTTAAATACACTCCGTCCTTCTTATGCCACAAGAGGTTTAGTGCACATTGTTAAGATCCCATTGAAAGGAGTGTATATAAATACACTCCTTCCACCTGATGCCTCAAGAGGTTTCGTGCACATTGTTAAGATCCCATTGAAATAACTGGATTTAAATACACACCCTCCTTCTTATGCCACAAGAGGTTTAGTGCACATTGTTAAGATCCCATTGAAAGGAGTGTATATAAATACATTCCTTCCACCTGATACCTCAAGAGGTTTATTGCACATTGTTAAGATCCCATTGAAAGGACTGAATTTAAATACACTCCTTCCTTCTGATGCCTCAAGAGGTTTAGTGCACATTTTAAAAATCCCATTGAAATAACTGGATTTAAATACATTCCTTCCACCTGATGCCTCAAGCGGTTTAGTGCACATTGTTAAGATCCCATTGAAATAACTGGATTTAAATACACTCCTTCGTTGTGATGCCTCAAGAGGTTTAGTGCACATTGTTAAAATCCCATTGAAAGGAGTGTATATAAATACATTCCTTCCACCTGATGCCTCAAGAGGTTTAGTGCACATTGTTAAGATCCCATTGAAAGAAGTGGATTTAAATACACTCCTTCCTTCTGATGCCTCAAGAGGTTTAGTGCACATTGTTAAGATCCCATTGAAATAACTGGATTTAAATACACACCGTCCTTCTTATGCCACAAGAGGTTTAGTGCACATTATTAAGATCCCATTGAAAGGAATGTATATAAATACACTCCTTCCACCTGCTGCCTCAAGAGGTTTAGTGCACATTGTTAAGATCCCATTGAAAGAAGTGGATTTAAATACACTCCTTCCTTCTGATGCCTCAAGAGGTTTAGTGCACATTGTTAAGATCCCATTGAAAGGAGTGAATTTAAACACACTCCTTCCTTCTGATGCCTCAAGAGGTTTAGTGCACACTGTTAAGATACCATTGAAATAACTGGATTTAAATACACTCTGTCCTTCTTATGCCACAAGAGGTTTAGTGCACATTGTTAAGATCCCATTGAAAGGAGTGTATATAAATACACTCCTTCCACCTGATGCCTCAAGAAGTTTAGTACACATTGTTAAGATCCCATTGAAAGAACTGGATTTAAATACACTCCTTCCTTCTGATGCCTCAAGAGATTTAGTGCACATTTTTAAGATCCCATTGAAATAACTGGATTTAAATACACTCCGTCCTTCTTATGCCATAAGAGGTTTAGTGCACATTGTTAAGATCCCATTGAAAGGAGTGTATTTATATTCCACCTGATGCCTCAAGAGGTTTAGTGCACATTGTTAAGATCCCATTGAAAGAAGTCGATTTAAATACACTCCTTCCTTCTGATGCCTGAAGAGGTTTAGTGCACATTGTTAAGATCCCATTGAAATAACTGGAGTTAAATACACACCGTCCTTCTTATGCCACAAGAGGTTTAGTGCACATTGTTAAGATCCCATTGAAAGGAGTGTATATAAATACATTCCTTCCACCTGATACCTCAAGAGGTTTATTGCACATTGTTAAGATCCCATTGAAAGGACTGAATTTAAATACACTCCTTCCTTCTGATGCCTCAAGAGGTTTAGTGCACATTGTTAAAATCCCATTGAAAGGAGTGAATTTAAACACACTCCTTCCTTCTGATGCCTCAAGAGGTTTAGTGCTTATTGTTAAGATCCCATTGAAAGGGGTGGATTTAAATACACTCCATCCTTCTTTTGCCACAAGAGGTTTAGTGCACATTGTTAAGATCTCATCGAAGGGTGTGGATTTAAATATACTCCTTTCTCCTGATGCCTCAAGAGGTTTAGTGCACATTGATAAGATCTCATTGAAAGGACTGGATTTAAATACACTCCTTCCTCCTGATGTCTCAAGAGGTTTAGTGCACATTGTTAAGATCCCATTGAAAGGACTGGATTTAAATACACTCCATTCTGATGCCTCAAGAGGTTTAGTGCATATTGTTAAGATCCCATTGAAAGGACTGGATTTAAATACACTCCTTCGTTGTGATGCCTCAAGAGGTTTAGTGCACATTGTTAAAATCCCATTGAAAGGAGTGTATATAAATACATTCCTTCCACCTGATACCTCAAGAGGTTTAGTGCACATTGTTAAGATCCCATTGAAAGAAGTGGATTTAAATACACTCCTTCCTTCTGATGCCTCAAGAAGTTTAGTGCACATTGTTAAGATCCCATTGAAATAACTGGATTTAAATACACTCCGTCCTTCTTATGCCACAAGAGGTTTAGTGCACATTGTTAAGATCCCATTGAAAGGAGTGTATATAAATACATTCCTTCCACCTGATACCTCAAGAGGTTTATTGCACATTGTTAAGATCCCATTGAAAGGACTGGATTTAAATACACTCCTTCCTCCTGATGTCTCAAGAGGTTTAGTGCACATTGTTAAGATCCCATTGAAAGGACTGAATTTAAATACACTCCTTCCTTCTGATGCCTCAAGAGGCTTAGTGCACATTGTTAAGATCTCATCTAAGGGTGTGGATTTAAATATACTCCTTCCTCCTGATGCCTCAAGAGGTTTAGTGCACATTGATAAGATCTCATTGAAAGGACTGGATTTAAATACACTCCTTCCTCCTGATGTCTCAAGAGGTTTAGTGCACATTGTTAAGATCCCATTGAAAGGACTGGATTTAAATACACTCCATTCTGATGCCTCAAGAGTTTTAGTGCACATTGTTAAGATCCCATTGAAATAACTGGATTTAAATAGACTCCTTCGTTGTGATGCCTCAAGAGGTTTAGTGCACATTGTTAAAATCCCATTGAAAGGAGTGTATATAAATACATTCCTTCCACCTGATACCTCAAGAGGTTTAGTGCACATTGTTAAGATCCCATTGAAAGAAGTGGATTTAAATACACTCCTTCCTTCCGATGCCTCAAGAGGTTTAGTGCACATTGTTAAGATCCCATTGAAATAACTGGATTTAAATACACTCCGTCCTTCTTATGCCACAAGAGGTTTAGTGCACATTGTTAAGATCCCATTGAAAGGAGTGTATATAAATACACTCCTTCCACCTGATGCCTCAAGAAGTTTAGTACACATTGTTAAGATCCCATTGAAAGAAGTGGATTTAAATACACTCCTTCCTTCTGATGCCTCAAGAGGTTTAGTGCACATTGTTAAGATCCCATTGAAATAACTGGATTTAAATACACTCCGTCCTTCTTATGCCACAAGAGGTTTAGTGCACATTGTTAAGATCCCATTGAAAGGAGTGTATATAAATACACTCCTTCCACCTGATGCCTCAAGAGGTTTCGTGCACCTTGTTAAGATCCCATTGAAAGAAGTGGATTTAAATACACTCCTTCCTTCTGATACCTCAAGAGGTTTATTGCACATTGTTACGATCCCATTGAAAGGACTGAATTTAAATACTCTCCTTCCTTCTGATGCCTCAAGAGGTTTAGTGCACATTGTTGAAATCCCATTGAAAGGAGTGAATTTAAACACACTCCTTTCTACTGATGCCTCAAGAGGTTTAGTGCTTATTGTTAAGATCCCATTGAAAGGGGTGGATTTAAATATACTCCTTCCTTCTTTTGCCACAAGAGGTTTAGTGCACATTGTTAAGAACTCATCTAAGGGTGTGGATTTAAATATACTCCTTTCTCCTGATGCCTCAAGAGGTTTAGTGCACATTGATAAGATCTCATTGAAAGTACTGGATTTAAATACACTCCTTCCTCCTGATGTCTCAAGAGGTTTAGTGCACATTGTTAAGATCCCATTGAAAGGACTGGATTTAAATACACTCCATTCTGATGCCTCAAGAGGTTTAGTGCACATTGTTAAGATCCCATTGAAATAACTGGATTTAAATAGACTCCTTCGTTGTGATGCCTCAAGAGGTTTAGTGCACATTGTTAAAATCCCATTGAAAGGAGTGTATATAAATACATTCCTTCCACCTGATACCTCAAGAGGTTTAGTGCACATTGTTAAGATCCCATTGAAAGAAGTGGATTTAAATACACTCCTTCCTTCTGATGCCTCAAGAGGTTTAGTGCACATTGTTAAGATCCCATTGAAATAACTGGATTTAAATACACTCCGTCCTTCTTATGCCACAAGAGGTTTAGTGCACATTGTTAAGATCCCATTGAAAGGAGTGTATATACATTCCTTCCACCTGATACCTCAAGAGGTTTAGTGCACATTGTTAAGATCCCATTGAAAGAAGTGGATTTAAATACACTCCTTCCTTCTGATGCCTCAAGAGGTTTAGTGCACATTGTTAAGATCCCATTGAAAGGAGTGGATTTAAATACACTCCGTCCTTCTTATGCCACAAGAGGTTTAGTGCACATTGTTAAGATCCCATTGAAAGGACTGGATTTAAATACACTCCTTCGTTGTGATGCCTCAAGAGGTTTAGTGCACATTGTTAAAATCCCATTGAAAGGAGTGTATATAAATACATTCCTTCCACCTGATGCCTCAAGAGGTTTAGTGCACATTGTTAAGATCCCATTGAAAGGACTGGATTTAAATACACTCCTTCCACCTGATGCCTCAAGAGGTTTAGTGCACATTGTTAAGATCCCATTGAAAGAAGTGGATTTAAATACACTCCTTCCTTCTGATGCCTCAAGAGGTTTAGTGCACATTGTTAAGATCCCATTGAAAGGACTGGATTTAAATACACTCCTTCCTCCTGATGTGTCAAGAGGTTTAGTGCACATTGTTAAGATCCCATTGAAAGGACTGGATTTAAATACACTCCATTCTGATGCCTCAAGAGGTTTAGTGCACA
Source organism: Anolis sagrei (assembly GCF_037176765.1). Taxonomy (NCBI): domain Eukaryota; kingdom Metazoa; phylum Chordata; class Lepidosauria; order Squamata; family Anolidae; genus Anolis; species Anolis sagrei. Next base: position 58,679,671 of record NC_090035.1, on the reverse strand, counting down.
TTGTTAAGATCCCATTGAAATAACTGGATTTTAATACACTCCTTCGTTGTGATGCCTCAAGAGGTTTAGTGCACATTGTTAAAATCCCATTGAAAGGAGTTTATATAAATACATTCCTTCCACCTGATACCTCAAGAGGTTTAGTGCACATTGTTAAGATCCCATTGAAAGGACTGGATTTAAATACACTCCTTCCTCCTGATGTCTCAAGAGGTTTAGTGCACATTGTTAAGATCCCATTGAAAGGACTGAATTTAAATACACTCCTTCCTTCTGATGCCTCAAGAGGTTTAGTGCACATTGTTAAAATCCCATTGAAAGGAGTGAATTTAAACACACTCCTTCCTTCTGATGCCTCAAGAGGTTTAGTGCACACTGTTAAGATACCATTGAAATAACTGGATTTAAATACACTCCGTCCTTCTCATGCCACAAGAGGTTTAGTGCACATTGTTAAGATCCCATTGAAAGGAGTGTATATAAATACACTCCTTCCACCTGATGCCTCAAGAAGTTTAGTACACATTGTTAAGATCCCATTGAAAGAAGTGGATTTAAATACACTCCTTCATTCTGATGCCTCAAGAGCTTTAGTGCACATTGTTAAGATCCCATTGAAATAACTGGATTTAAATACACTCCGTCCTTCTTATGCCACAAGAGGTTTAGTGCACATTGTTAAGATCCCATTGAAAGGAGTGTATATAAATACACTCCTTCCACCTGATGCCTCAAGAGGTCTAGTGCACCTTGTTCAGATCCCATTGAAAGAAGTGGATTTAAATACACTCCTTCCTTCTGATACCTCAAGAGGTTTATTGCACATTGTTACGATCCCATTGAAAGGACTGAATTTAAATACTCTCCCTCCTTCTGATGCCTCAAGAGGTTTAGTGCACATTGTTGAAATCCCATTGAAAGGAGTGAATTTAAACACACTCCTTTCTACTGATGCCTCAAGAGGTTTAGTGCACATTGTTAAGATCCCATTGAAAGAAGTGGATTTAAATACACTCCTTCCTTCTGATGCCTCAAGAGGTTTAGTGCACATTGTTAAGATCCCATTGAAAGGAGTGGATTTAAATACACTCCGTCCTTCTTATGCCACAAGAGGTTTAGTGCACATTGTTAAGATCCCATTGAAAGGACTGGATTTAAATACACTCCTTCGTTGTGATGCCTCAAGAGGTTTAGTGCACATTGTTAAAATCCCATTGAAAGGAGTGTATATAAATACATTCCTTCCACCTGATGCCTCAAGAGGTTTAGTGCACATTGTTAAGATCCCATTGAAAGGACTGGATTTAAATACACTCCTTCCACCTGATGCCTCAAGAGGTTTAGTGCACATTGTTAAGATCCCATTGAAAGAAGTGGATTTAAATACACTCCTTCCTTCTGATGCCTCAAGAGGTTTAGTGCACATTGTTAAGATCCCACTGAAATAACTGGATTTAAATACACTCCGTCTTTCTTATGCCACAAGAGGTTTAGTGCACATTGTTAAGATCCCATTGAAAGGAGTGTATATAAATACATTCCTTCCACCTGATACCTCAAGAGGTTTATTGCACATTGTTAAGATCCCATTGAAAGGACTGGATTTAAATACACTCCTTCCTCCTGATGTCTCAAGAGGTTTAGTGCACATTGTTAAGATCCCATTGAAAGGACTGGATTTAAATACACTCCATTCTGATGCCTCAAGAGGTTTAGTGCACATTGTTAAGATCCCATTGAAATAACTGGATTTTAATACACTCCTTCGTTGCGATGCCTCAAGAGGTTTAGTGCACATTGTTAAAATCCCATTGAAAGGAGTGTATATAAATACATTCCTTCCACCTGATACCTCAAGAGGTTTAGTGCACATTGTTAAGATCCCATTGAAAGGACTGGATTTAAATACACTCCTTCCTCCTGATGTCTCAAGAGGTTTAGTGCACATTGTTAAGATCCCATTGAAAGGACTGAATTTAAATACACTCCTTCCTTCTGATGCCTCAAGAGGTTTAGTGCACATTGTTAAAATCCCATTGAAAGGAGTGAATTTAAACACACTCCTTCCTTCTGATGCCTCAAGAGGTTTAGTGCACACTGTTAAGATACCATTGAAATAACTGGATTTAAATACACTCCGTCCTTCTCATGCCACAAGAGGTTTAGTGCACATTGTTAAGATCCCATTGAAAGGAGTGTATATAAATACAATCCTTCCACCTGATGCCTCAAGAAGTTTAGTACACATTGTTAAGATCCCATTGAAAGAAGTGGATTTAAATACACGCCTTCATTCTGATGCCTCAAGAGCTTTAGTGCACATTGTTAAGATCCCATTGAAATAACTGGATTTAAATACACTCCGTCCTTCTTATGCCACAAGAGGTTTAGTGCACATTGTTAAGATCCCATTGAAAGGAGTGTATATAAATACACTCCTTCCACCTGATGCCTCAAGAGGTCTAGTGCACCTTGTTAAGATCCCATTGAAAGAAGTGGATTTAAATACACTCCTTCCTTCTGATACCTCAAGAGGTTTATTGCACATTGTTACGATCCCATTGAAAGGACTGAATTTAAATACTCTCCCTCCTTCTGATGCCTCAAGAGGTTTAGTGCACATTGTTGAAATCCCATTGAAAGGAGTGAATTTAAACACACTCCTTTCTACTGATGCCTCAAGAGGTTTAGTGCTTATTGTTAAGATCCCATTGAAAGGGGTGGATTTAAATATACTCCTTCCTTCTTTTGCCACAAGAGGTTTAGTGCACATTGTTAAGATCTCATCTAAGGGTGTGGATTTAAATATACTCCTTCCTCCTGATGCCTCAAGAGGTTTAGTGCACATTGATAAGATCTCATTGAAAGGACTGGATTTAAATACACTCCTTCCTCCTGATGTCTCAAGAGGTTTAGTGCACATTGTTAAGATCCCATTGAAAGGACTGAATTTAAATACACTCCTTCCTTCTGATGCCTCAAGAGGTTTAGTGCACATTGTTAAAATCCCATTGAAAGGAGTGAATTTAAACACACTCCTTCCTTCTGATGCCTCAAGAGGTTTAGTGCACACTGTTAAGATACCATTGAAATAACTGGATTTAAATACACTCCGTCCTTCTCATGCCACAAGAGGTTTAGTGCACATTGTTAAGATCCCATTGAAAGGAGTGTATATAAATACACTCCTTCCACCTGATGCCTCAAGAAGTTTAGTACACATTGTTAAGATCCCATTGAAAGAAGTGGATTTAAATACACTCCTTCATTCTGATGCCTCAAGAGCTTTAGTGCACATTGTTAAGATCCCATTGAAATAACTGGATTTAAATACACTCCGTCCTTCTTATGCCACAAGAGGTTTAGTGCACATTGTTAAGATCCCATTGAAAGGAGTGTATATAAATACACTCCTTCCACCTGATGCCTCAAGAGGTCTAGTGCACCTTGTTAAGATCCCATTGAAAGAAGTGGATTTAAATACACTCCTTCCTTCTGATACCTCAAGAGGTTTATTGCACATTGTTACGATCCCATTGAAAGGACTGAATTTAAATACTCTCCCTCCTTCTGATGCCTCAAGAGGTTTAGTGCACATTGTTGAAATCCCATTGAAAGGAGTGAATTTAAACACACTCCTTTCTACTGATGCCTCAAGAGGTTTAGTGCTTATTGTTAAGATCCCATTGAAAGGGGTGGATTTAAATATACTCCTTCCTTCTTTTGCCACAAGAGGTTTAGTGCACATTGTTAAGATCTCATCTAAGGGTGTGGATTTAAATATACTCCTTCCTCCTGATGCCTCAAGAGGTTTAGTGCACATTGTTAAGATCCCATTGAAATAACTGGATTTTAATACACTCCTTCGTTGTGATGCCTCAAGAGGTTTAGTGCACATTGTTAAAATCCCATTGAAAGGAGTGTATATAAATACATTCCTTCCACCTGATACCTCAAGAGGTTTAGTGCACATTGTTAAGATCCCATTGAAAGGACTGGATTTAAATACACTCCTTCCTCCTGATGTCTCAAGAGGTTTAGTGCACATTGTTAAGATCCCATTGAAAGGACTGAATTTAAATACACTCCTTCCTTCTGATGCCTCAAGAGGTTTAGTGCACATTGTTAAAATCCCATTGAAAGGAGTGAATTTAAACACACTCCTTCCTTCTGATGCCTCAAGAGGTTTAGTGCACACTGTTAAGATACCATTGAAATAACTGGATTTAAATACACTCCGTCCTTCTCATGCCACAAGAGGTTTAGTGCACATTGTTAAGATCCCATTGAAAGGAGTGTATATAAATACACTCCTTCCACCTGATGCCTCAAGAAGTTTAGTACACATTGTTAAGATCCCATTGAAAGAAGTGGATTTAAATACACTCCTTCATTCTGATGCCTCAAGAGCTTTAGTGCACATTGTTAAGATCCCATTGAAATAACTGGATTTAAATACACTCCGTCCTTCTTATGCCACAAGAGGTTTAGTGCACATTGTTAAGATCCCATTGAAAGGAGTGTATATAAATACACTCCTTCCACCTGATGCCTCAAGAGGTCTAGTGCACCTTGTTAAGATCCCATTGAAAGAAGTGGATTTAAATACACTCCTTCCTTCTGATACCTCAAGAGGTTTATTGCACATTGTTACGATCCCATTGAAAGGACTGAATTTAAATACTCTCCCTCCTTCTGATGCCTCAAGAGGTTTAGTGCACATTGTTGAAATCCCATTGAAAGGAGTGAATTTAAACACACTCCTTTCTACTGATGCCTCAAGAGGTTTAGTGCTTATTGTTAAGATCCCATTGAAAGGGGTGGATTTAAATATACTCCTTCCTTCTTTTGCCACAAGAGGTTTAGTGCACATTGTTAAGATCTCATCTAAGGGTGTGGATTTAAATATACTCCTTCCTCCTGATGCCTCAAGAGGTTTAGTGCACATTGATAAGATCTCATTGAAAGGACTGGATTTAAATACACTCCTTCCTCCTGATGTCTCAAGAGGTTTAGTGCACATTGTTAAGATCCCATTGAAAGGACTGGATTTAAATACACTCCATTCTGATGCCTCAAGAGGTTTAGTGCACATTGTTAAGATCCCATTGAAATAACTGGATTTAAATAGACTCCTTCGTTGTGATGCCTCAAGAGGTTTAGTGCACATTGTTAAAATCCCATTGAAAGGAGTGTATATAAATACATTCCTTCCACCTGATACCTCAAGAGGTTTAGTGCACATTGTTAAGATCCCATTGAAAGAAGTGGATTTAAATACACTCCTTCCTTCTGATGCCTCAAGAGGTTTAGTGCACATTGTTAAGATCCCATTGAAATAACTGGATTTAAATACACTCCGTCCTTCTTATGCCACAAGAGGTTTAGTGCACATTGTTAAGATCCCATTGAAAGGAGTGTATATAAATACACTCCTTCCATCTGATGCCTCAAGAAGTTTAGTACACATTGTTAAGATCCCATTGAAAGAAGTGGATTTAAATACACTCCTTCCTTCTGATGCCTCAAGAGCTTTAGTGCACATTGTTAAGATCCCATTGAAATAACTGGATTTAAATACACTCCGTCCTTCTTATGCCACAAGAGGTTTAGTGCACATTGTTAAGATCCCATTGAAAGGAGTGTATATAAATACACTCCTTCCACCTGATGCCTCAAGAGGTTTCGTGCACCTTGTTAAGATCCCATTGAAAGAAGTGGATTTAAATACACTCCTTCCTTCTGATACCTCAAGAGGTTTATTGCACATTGTTACGATCCCATTGAAAGGACTGAATTTAAATACTCTCCTTCCTTCTGATGCCTCAAGAGGTTTAGTGCACATTGTTGAAATCCCATTGAAAGGAGTGAATTTAAACACACTCCTTTCTACTGATGCCTCAAGAGGTTTAGTGCTTATTGTTAAGATCCCATTGAAAGGGGTGGATTTAAATATACTCCTTCCTTCTTTTGCCACAAGAGGTTTAGTGCACATTGTTAAGAACTCATCTAAGGGTGTGGATTTAAATATACTCCTTTCTCCTGATGCCTCAAGAGGTTTAGTGCACATTGATAAGATCTCATTGAAAGGACTGGATTTAAATACACTCCTTCCTCCTGATGTCTCAAGAGGTTTAGTGCACATTGTTAAGATCCCATTGAAAGGACTGGATTTAAATACACTCCATTCTGATGCCTCAAGAGGTTTAGTGCACATTGTTAAGATCCCATTGAAATAACTGGATTTAAATAGTCTCCTTCGTTGTGATGCCTCAAGAGGTTTAGTGCACATTGTTAAAATCCCATTGAAAGGAGTGTATATAAATACATTCCTTCCACCTGATACCTCAAGAGGTTTAGTGCACATTGTTAAGATCCCATTGAAAGAAGTGGATTTAAATACACTCCTTCCTTCTGATGCCTCAAGAGGTTTAGTGCACATTGTTAAGATCCCATTGAAATAACTGGATTTAAATACACTCCGTCCTTCTTATGCCACAAGAGGTTTAGTGCACATTGTTAAGATCCCATTGAAAGGAGTGTATATACATTCCTTCCACCTGATACCTCAAGAGGTTTAGTGCACATTGTTAAGATCCCATTGAAAGAAGTGGATTTAAATACACTCCTTCCTTCTGATGCCTCAAGAGGTTTAGTGCACATTGTTAAGATCCCATTGAAAGGAGTGGATTTAAATACACTCCGTCCTTCTTATGCCACAAGAGGTTTAGTGCACATTGTTAAGATCCCATTGAAAGGACTGGATTTAAATACACTCCTTCGTTGTGATGCCTCAAGAGGTTTAGTGCACATTGTTAAAATCCCATTGAAAGGAGTGTATATAAATACATTCCTTCCACCTGATGCCTCAAGAGGTTTAGTGCACATTGTTAAGATCCCATTGAAAGGACTGGATTTAAATACACTCCTTCCACCTGATGCCTCAAGAGGTTTAGTGCACATTGTTAAGATCCCATTGAAAGAAGTGGATTTAAATACACTCCTTCCTTCTGATGCCTCAAGAGGTTTAGTGCACATTGTTAAGATCCCACTGAAATAACTGGATTTAAATACACTCCGTCTTTCTTATGCCACAAGAGGTTTAGTGCACATTGTTAAGATCCCATTGAAAGGAGTGTATATAAATACATTCCTTCCACCTGATACCTCAAGAGGTTTATTGCACATTGTTAAGATCCCATTGAAAGGACTGGATTTAAATACACTCCTTCCTCCTGATGTCTCAAGAGGTTTAGTGCACATTGTTAAGATCCCATTGAAAGGAGTGAATTTAAACACACTCCTTCCTTCTGATGCCTCAAGAGGTTTAGTGCACATTGTTAAGATCCCATTGAAATAACTGGATTTAAATACACACCGTCCTTCTTATGCCACAAGAAGTTTAGTGCACATTGTTAAGATCCCATTGAAAGGAGTGTATATAAATACACTCCTTCCACCTGATGCCTCAAGAGGTTTAGTGCACATTGTTAAGATCCCATTGAAAGAAGTGGATTTAAATACACTCCTTCCTTCTGATGCCTCAAGAGGTTTAGTGCACATTGTTAAGATCCCATTGAAAGGAGTGAATTTAAACACACTCCTTCCTTCTGATGCCTCAAGAGGTTTAGTGCACACTGTTAAGATACCATTGAAATAACTGGATTTAAATACACTCTGTCCTTCTTATGCCACAAGAGGTTTAGTGCACATTGTTAAGATCCCATTGAAAGGAGTGTATATAAATACACTCCTTCCACCTGATGCCTCAAGAAGTTTAGTACACATTGTTAAGATCCCATTGAAAGAAGTGGATTTAAATACACTCCTTCCTTCTGATGCCTCAAGAGATTTAGTGCACATTGTTAAGATCCCATTGAAATAACTGGATTTAAATACACTCCGTCCTTCTTATGCCATAAGAGGTTTAGTGCACATTGTTAAGATCCCATTGAAAGGAGTGTATATAAATACACTCCTTCCACCTGATGCCTCAAGAAGTTTAGTACACATTGTTAAGATCCCATTGAAAGAAGTGGATTTAAATACACTCCTTCCTTCTGATGCCTCAAGAGCTTTAGTGCACATTGTTAAGATCCCATTGAAATAACTGGATTTAAATACACTCCGTCCTTCTTATGCCACAAGAGGTTTAGTGCACATTGTTAAGATCCCATTGAAAGGAGTGTATATAAATACACTCCTTCCACCTGATGCCTCAAGAGGTTTAGTGCACATTGTTAAGATCCCATTGAAATAACTGGATTTAAATACACACCCTCCTTCTTATGCCACAAGAGGTTTAGTGCACATTGTTAAGATCCCATTGAAAGGAGTGTATATAAATACATTCCTTCCACCTGATACCTCAAGAGGTTTATTGCACATTGTTAAGATCCCATTGAAAGGACTGAATTTAAATACACTCCTTCCTTCTGATGCCTCAAGAGGTTTAGTGCACATTTTAAAAATCCCATTGAAATAACTGGATTTAAATACACTCCTTCCTTCTGATGCCTCAAGAGGTTTAGTGCACACTGTTAAGATACCATTGAAAGGAGTGTATATAAATACATTCCTTCCACCTGATGCCTCAAGCGGTTTAGTGCACATTGTTAAGATCCCATTGAAATAACTGGATTTAAATACACTCCTTCGTTGTGATGCCTCAAGAGGTTTAGTGCACATTGTTAAGATCCCATTGAAAGAAGTGGATTTAAATACACTCCTTCCTTCTGATGCCTCAAGAGGTTTAGTGCACATTGTTAAGATCCCATTGAAAGGAGTGAATTTAAACACACTCCTTCCTTCTGATGCCTCAAGAGGTTTAGTGCACACTGTTAAGATACCATTGAAATAACTGGATTTAAATACACTCTGTCCTTCTTATGCCACAAGAGGTTTAGTGCACATTGTTAAGATCCCATTGAAAGGAGTGTATATAAATACACTCCTTCCACCTGATGCCTCAAGAAGTTTAGTACACATTGTTAAGATCCCATTGAAAGAACTGGATTTAAATACACTCCTTCCTTCTGATGCCTCAAGAGATTTAGTGCACATTTTTAAGATCCCATTGAAATAACTGGATTTAAATACACTCCGTCCTTCTTATGCCATAAGAGGTTTAGTGCACATTGTTAAGATCCCATTGAAAGGAGTGTATTTATATTCCACCTGATGCCTCAAGAGGTTTAGTGCACATTGTTAAGATCCCATTGAAAGAAGTCGATTTAAATACACTCCTTCCTTCTGATGCCTGAAGAGGTTTAGTGCACATTGTTAAGATCCCATTGAAATAACTGGAGTTAAATACACACCGTCCTTCTTATGCCACAAGAGGTTTAGTGCACATTGTTAAGATCCCATTGAAAGGAGTGTATATAAATACATTCCTTCCACCTGATACCTCAAGAGGTTTATTGCACATTGTTAAGATCCCATTGAAAGGACTGAATTTAAATACACTCCTTCCTTCTGATGCCTCAAGAGGTTTAGTGCACATTGTTAAAATCCCATTGAAAGGAGTGAATTTAAACACACTCCTTCCTTCTGATGCCTCAAGAGGTTTAGTGCTTATTGTTAAGATCCCATTGAAAGGGGTGGATTTAAATACACTCCATCCTTCTTTTGCCACAAGAGGTTTAGTGCACATTGTTAAGATCTCATCGAAGGGTGTGGATTTAAATATACTCCTTTCTCCTGATGCCTCAAGAGGTTTAGTGCACATTGATAAGATCTCATTGAAAGGACTGGATTTAAATACACTCCTTCCTCCTGATGTCTCAAGAGGTTTAGTGCACATTGTTAAGATCCCATTGAAAGGACTGGATTTAAATACACTCCATTCTGATGCCTCAAGAGGTTTAGTGCATATTGTTAAGATCCCATTGAAAGGACTGGATTTAAATACACTCCTTCGTTGTGATGCCTCAAGAGGTTTAGTGCACATTGTTAAAATCCCATTGAAAGGAGTGTATATAAATACATTCCTTCCACCTGATACCTCAAGAGGTTTAGTGCACATTGTTAAGATCCCATTGAAAGAAGTGGATTTAAATACACTCCTTCCTTCTGATGCCTCAAGAAGTTTAGTGCACATTGTTAAGATCCCATTGAAATAACTGGATTTAAATACACTCCGTCCTTCTTATGCCACAAGTGGTTTAGTGCACATTGTTAAGATCCCATTGAAAGGAGTGTATATAAATACATTCCTTCCACCTGATACCTCAAGAGGTTTATTGCACATTGTTAAGATCCCATTGAAAGGACTGGATTTAAATACACTCCTTCCTCCTGATGTCTCAAGAGGTTTAGTGCACATTGTTAAGATCCCATTGAAAGGACTGAATTTAAATACACTCCTTCCTTCTGATGCCTCAAGAGGTTTAGTGCACATTGTTAAAATCCCATTGAAAGGAGTGAATTTAAACACACTCCTTCCTTCTGATGCCTCAAGAGGTTTAGTGCACACTGTTAAGATACCATTGAAATAACTGGATTTAAATACACTCCGTCCTTCTCATGCCACAAGAGGTTTAGTGCACATTGTTAAGATCCCATTGAAAGGAGTGTATATAAATACACTCCTTCCACCTGATGCCTCAAGAAGTTTAGTACACATTGTTAAGATCCCATTGAAAGAAGTGGATTTAAATACACTCCTTCCTTCTGATACCTCAAGAGCTTTAGTGCACATTGTTAAGATCCCATTGAAATAACTGGATTTAAATACACTCCGTCCTTCTTATGCCACAAGAGGTTTAGTGCACATTGTTAAGATCCCATTGAAGGAGTGTATATAAATACACTCCTTCCACCTGATGCCTCAAGAGGTCTAGTGCACCTTGTTAAGATCCCATTGAAAGAAGTGGATTTAAATACACTCCTTCCTTCTGATACCTCAAGAGGTTTATTGCACATTGTTACGATCCCATTGAAAGGACTGAATTTAAATACTCTCCCTTCTTCTGATGCCTCAAGAGGTTTAGTGCACATTGTTGAAATCCCATTGAAAGGAGTGAATTTAAACACACTCCTTTCTACTGATGCCTCAAGAGGTTTAGTGCTTATTGTTAAGATCCCATTGAAAGGGGTGGATTTAAATATACTCCTTCCTTCTTTTGCCACAAGAGGTTTAGTGCACATTGTTAAGATCTCATCTAAGGGTGTGGATTTAAATATACTCCTTCCTCCTGATGCCTCAAGAGGTTTAGTGCACATTGATAAGATCTCATTGAAAGGACTGGATTTAAATACACTCCTTCCTCCTGATGTCTCAAGAGGTTTAGTGCACATTGTTAAGATCCCATTGAAAGGACTGGATTTAAATACACTCCATTCTGATGCCTCAAGAGTTTTAGTGCACATTGTTAAGATCCCATTGAAATAACTGGATTTAAATAGACTCCTTCGTTGTGATGCCTCAAGAGGTTTAGTGCACATTGTTAAAATCCCATTGAAAGGAGTGTATATAAATACATTCCTTCCACCTGATACCTCAAGAGGTTTAGTGCACATTGTTAAGATCCCATTGAAAGAAGTGGATTTAAATACACTCCTTCCTTCCGATGCCTCAAGAGGTTTAGTGCACATTGTTAAGATCCCATTGAAATAACTGGATTTAAATACACTCCGTCCTTCTTATGCCACAAGAGGTTTAGTGCACATTGTTAAGATCCCATTGAAAGGAGTGTATATAAATACACTCCTTCCACCTGATGCCTCAAGAAGTTTAGTACACATTGTTAAGATCCCATTGAAAGAAGTGGATTTAAATACACTCCTTCCTTCTGATGCCTCAAGAGGTTTAGTGCACATTGTTAAGATCCCATTGAAATAACTGGATTTAAATACACTCCGTCCTTCTTATGCCACAAGAGGTTTAGTGCACATTGTTAAGATCCCATTGAAAGGAGTGTATATAAATACACTCCTTCCACCTGATGCCTCAAGAGGTTTCGTGCACCTTGTTAAGATCCCATTGAAAGAAGTGGATTTAAATACACTCCTTCCTTCTGATACCTCAAGAGGTTTATTGCACATTGTTACGATCCCATTGAAAGGACTGAATTTAAATACTCTCCTTCCTTCTGATGCCTCAAGAGGTTTAGTGCACATTGTTGAAATCCCATTGAAAGGAGTGAATTTAAACACACTCCTTTCTACTGATGCCTCAAGAGGTTTAGTGCTTATTGTTAAGATCCCATTGAAAGGGGTGGATTTAAATATACTCCTTCCTTCTTTTGCCACAAGAGGTTTAGTGCACATTGTTAAGAACTCATCTAAGGGTGTGGATTTAAATATACTCCTTTCTCCTGATGCCTCAAGAGGTTTAGTGCACATTGATAAGATCTCATTGAAAGTACTGGATTTAAATACACTCCTTCCTCCTGATGTCTCAAGAGGTTTAGTGCACATTGTTAAGATCCCATTGAAAGGACTGGATTTAAATACACTCCATTCTGATGCCTCAAGAGGTTTAGTGCACATTGTTAAGATCCCATTGAAATAACTGGATTTAAATAGACTCCTTCGTTGTGATGCCTCAAGAGGTTTAGTGCACATTGTTAAAATCCCATTGAAAGGAGTGTATATAAATACATTCCTTCCACCTGATACCTCAAGAGGTTTAGTGCACATTGTTAAGATCCCATTGAAAGAAGTGGATTTAAATACACTCCTTCCTTCTGATGCCTCAAGAGGTTTAGTGCACATTGTTAAGATCCCATTGAAATAACTGGATTTAAATACACTCCGTCCTTCTTATGCCACAAGAGGTTTAGTGCACATTGTTAAAATCCCATTGAAAGGAGTGAATTTAAACACACTCCTTCCTTCTGATGCCTCAAGAGGTTTAGTGCACACTGTTAAGATACCATTGAAATAACTGGATTTAAATACACTCCGTCCTTCTCATGCCACAAGAGGTTTAGTGCACATTGTTAAGATCCCATTGAAAGGAGTGTATATAAATACACTCCTTCCACCTGATGCCTCAAGAAGTTTAGTACACATTGTTAAGATCCCATTGAAAGAAGTGGATTTAAATACACTCCTTCATTCTGATGCCTCAAGAGCTTTAGTGCACATTGTTAAGATCCCATTGAAATAACTGGATTTAAATACACTCCGTCCTTCTTATGCCACAAGAGGTTTAGTGCACATTGTTAAGATCCCATTGAAAGGAGTGTATATAAATACACTCCTTCCACCTGATGCCTCAAGAGGTCTAGTGCACCTTGTTAAGATCCCATTGAAAGAAGTGGATTTAAATACACTCCTTCCTTCTGATACCTCAAGAGGTTTATTGCACATTGTTACGATCCCATTGAAAGGACTGAATTTAAATACTCTCCCTCCTTCTGATGCCTCAAGAGGTTTAGTGCACATTGTTGAAATCCCATTGAAAGGAGTGAATTTAAACACACTCCTTTCTACTGATGCCTCAAGAGGTTTAGTGCACATTGTTAAGATCCCATTGAAAGAAGTGGATTTAAATACACTCCTTCCTTCTGATGCCTCAAGAGGTTTAGTGCACATTGTTAAGATCCCATTGAAAGGAGTGGATTTAAATACACTCCGTCCTTCTTATGCCACAAGAGGTTTAGTGCACATTGTTAAGATCCCATTGAAAGGACTGGATTTAAATACACTCCTTCGTTGTGATGCCTCAAGAGGTTTAGTGCACATTGTTAAAATCCCATTGAAAGGAGTGTATATAAATACATTCCTTCCACCTGATACCTCAAGAGGTTTAGTGCACATTGTTAAGATCCCATTGAAAGAAGTGGATTTAAATACACTCCTTCCTTCCGATGCCTCAAGAGGTTTAGTGCACATTGTTAAGATCCCATTGAAATAACTGGATTTAAATACACTCCGTCCTTCTTATGCCACAAGAGGTTTAGTGCACATTGTTAAGATCCCATTGAAAGGAGTGTATATAAATACACTCCTTCCACCTGATGCCTCAAGAAGTTTAGTACACATTGTTAAGATCCCATTGAAAGAAGTGGATTTAAATACACTCCTTCCTTCTGATGCCTCAAGAGGTTTAGTGCACATTGTTAAGATCCCATTGAAATAACTGGATTTAAATACACTCCGTCCTTCTTATGCCACAAGAGGTTTAGTGCACATTGTTAAGATCCCATTGAAAGGAGTGTATATAAATACACTCCTTCCACCTGATGCCTCAAGAGGTTTCGTGCACCTTGTTAAGATCCCATTGAAAGAAGTGGATTTAAATACACTCCTTCCTTCTGATACCTCAAGAGGTTTATTGCACATTGTTACGATCCCATTGAAAGGACTGAATTTAAATACTCTCCTTCCTTCTGATGCCTCAAGAGGTTTAGTGCACATTGTTAAGATCCCATTGAAAGGAGTGTATATAAATACACTCCTTCCACCTGATGCCTCAAGAGGTTTCGTGCACCTTGTTAAGATCCCATTGAAAGAAGTGGATTTAAATACACTCCTTCCTTCTGATACCTCAAGAGGTTTATTGCACATTGTTACGATCCCATTGAAAGGACTGAATTTAAATACTCTCCTTCCTTCTGATGCCTCAAGAGGTTTAGTGCACATTGTTGAAATCCCATTGAAAGGAGTGAATTTAAACACACTCCTTTCTACTGATGCCTCAAGAGGTTTAGTGCTTATTGTTAAGATCCCATTGAAAGGGGTGGATTTAAATATACTCCTTCCTTCTTTTGCCACAAGAGGTTTAGTGCACATTGATAAGATCTCATTGAAAGGACTGGATTTAAATACACTCCTTCCTCCTGATGTCTCAAGAGGTTTAGTGCACATTGTTAAGATCCCATTGAAAGGACTGGATTTAAATACACTCCATTCTGATGCCTCAAGAGTTTTAGTGCACATTGTTAAGATCCCATTGAAATAACTGGATTTAAATAGACTCCTTCGTTGTGATGCCTCAAGAGGTTTAGTGCACATTGTTAAAATCCCATTGAAAGGAGTGTATATAAATACATTCCTTCCACCTGATACCTCAAGAGGTTTAGTGCACATTGTTAAGATCCCATTGAAAGAAGTGGATTTAAATACACTCCTTCCTTCCGATGCCTCAAGAGGTTTAGTGCACATTGTTAAGATCCCATTGAAATAACTGGATTTAAATACACTCCGTCCTTCTTATGCCACAAGAGGTTTAGTGCACATTGTTAAGATCCCATTGAAAGGAGTGTATATAAATACACTCCTTCCACCTGATGCCTCAAGAAGTTTAGTACACATTGTTAAGATCCCATTGAAAGAAGTGGATTTAAATACACTCCTTCCTTCTGATGCCTCAAGAGGTTTAGTGCACATTGTTAAGATCCCATTGAAATAACTGGATTTAAATACACTCCTTCCTTCTGATGCCTCAAGAGGTTTAGTGCACATTGTTAAAATCCCATTGAAAGGAGTGAATTTAAACACACTCCTTCCTTCTGATGCCTCAAGAGGTTTAGTGCTTATTGTTAAGATCCCATTGAAAGGGGTGGATTTAAATACACTCCATCCTTCTTTTGCCACAAGAGGTTTAGTGCACATTGTTAAGATCTCATCGAAGGGTGTGGATTTAAATATACTCCTTTCTCCTGATGCCTCAAGAGGTTTAGTGCACATTGATAAGATCTCATTGAAAGGACTGGATTTAAATACACTCCTTCCTCCTGATGTCTCAAGAGGTTTAGTGCACATTGTTAAGATCCCATTGAAAGGACTGGATTTAAATACACTCCATTCTGATGCCTCAAGAGGTTTAGTGCATATTGTTAAGATCCCATTGAAAGGACTGGATTTAAATACACTCCTTCGTTGTGATGCCTCAAGAGGTTTAGTGCACATTGTTAAAATCCCATTGAAAGGAGTGTATATAAATACATTCCTTCCACCTGATACCTCAAGAGGTTTAGTGCACATTGTTAAGATCCCATTGAAAGAAGTGGATTTAAATACACTCCTTCCTTCTGATGCCTCAAGAAGTTTAGTGCACATTGTTAAGATCCCATTGAAATAACTGGATTTAAATACACTCCGTCCTTCTTATGCCACAAGTGGTTTAGTGCACATTGTTAAGATCCCATTGAAAGGAGTGTATATAAATACATTCCTTCCACCTGATACCTCAAGAGGTTTATTGCACATTGTTAAGATCCCATTGAAAGGACTGGATTTAAATACACTCCTTCCTCCTGATGTCTCAAGAGGTTTAGTGCACATTGTTAAGATCCCATTGAAAGGACTGAATTTAAATACACTCCTTCCTTCTGATGCCTCAAGAGGTTTAGTGCACATTGTTAAAATCCCATTGAAAGGAGTGAATTTAAACACACTCCTTCCTTCTGATGCCTCAAGAGGTTTAGTGCACACTGTTAAGATACCATTGAAATAACTGGATTTAAATACACTCCGTCCTTCTCATGCCACAAGAGGTTTAGTGCACATTGTTAAGATCCCATTGAAAGGAGTGTATATAAATACACTCCTTCCACCTGATGCCTCAAGAAGTTTAGTACACATTGTTAAGATCCCATTGAAAGAAGTGGATTTAAATACACTCCTTCCTTCTGATACCTCAAGAGCTTTAGTGCACATTGTTAAGATCCCATTGAAATAACTGGATTTAAATACACTCCGTCCTTCTTATGCCACAAGAGGTTTAGTGCACATTGTTAAGATCCCATTGAAGGAGTGTATATAAATACACTCCTTCCACCTGATGCCTCAAGAGGTCTAGTGCACCTTGTTAAGATCCCATTGAAAGAAGTGGATTTAAATACACTCCTTCCTTCTGATACCTCAAGAGGTTTATTGCACATTGTTACGATCCCATTGAAAGGACTGAATTTAAATACTCTCCCTTCTTCTGATGCCTCAAGAGGTTTAGTGCACATTGTTGAAATCCCATTGAAAGGAGTGAATTTAAACACACTCCTTTCTACTGATGCCTCAAGAGGTTTAGTGCTTATTGTTAAGATCCCATTGAAAGGGGTGGATTTAAATATACTCCTTCCTTCTTTTGCCACAAGAGGTTTAGTGCACATTGTTAAGATCTCATCTAAGGGTGTGGATTTAAATATACTCCTTCCTCCTGATGCCTCAAGAGGTTTAGTGCACATTGATAAGATCTCATTGAAAGGACTGGATTTAAATACACTCCTTCCTCCTGATGTCTCAAGAGGTTTAGTGCACATTGTTAAGATCCCATTGAAAGGACTGGATTTAAATACACTCCATTCTGATGCCTCAAGAGGTTTAGTGCACATTGTTAAGATCCCATTGAAAGGAGTGGATTTAAATACACTCCTTCCTTCTGATACCTCAAGAGGTTTATTGCACATTGTTACGATCCCATTGAAAGGACTGAATTTAAATACTCTCCCTCCTTCTGATGCCTCAAGAGGTTTAGTGCACATTGTTGAAATCCCATTGAAAGGAGTGAATTTAAACACACTCCTTTCTACTGATGCCTCAAGAGGTTTAGTGCTTATTGTTAAGATCCCATTGAAAGGGGTGGATTTAAATATACTCCTTCCTTCTTTTGCCACAAGAGGTTTAGTGCACATTGTTAAGATCTCATCTAAGGGTGTGGATTTAAATATACTCCTTCCTCCTGATGCCTCAAGAGGTTTAGTGCACATTGTTAAGATCCCATTGAAATAACTGGATTTTAAT
The DNA here is from genome assembly GCF_037176765.1 of Anolis sagrei. Lineage (NCBI taxonomy): Eukaryota > Metazoa > Chordata > Lepidosauria > Squamata > Anolidae > Anolis > Anolis sagrei. The sequence goes on along the minus strand of NC_090035.1, from coordinate 58,661,977 downwards.
ACACTCCTTCGTTGTGATGCCTCAAGAGGTTTAGTGCACATTGTTAAAATCCCATTGAAAGGAGTGTATATAAATACATTCCTTCCACCTGATACCTCAAGAGGTTTAGTGCACATTGTTAAGATCCCATTGAAAGGACTGGATTTAAATACACTCCTTCCTCCTGATGTCTCAAGAGGTTTAGTGCACATTGTTAAGATCCCATTGAAAGGACTGAATTTAAATACACTCCTTCCTTCTGATGCCTCAAGAGGTTTAGTGCACATTGTTAAAATCCCATTGAAAGGAGTGAATTTAAACACACTCCTTCCTTCTGATGCCTCAAGAGGTTTAGTGCACACTGTTAAGATCCCATTGAAAGGAGTGTATATAAATACATTCCTTCCACCTGATACCTCAAGAGGTTTATTGCACATTGTTAAGATCCCATTGAAAGGACTGGATTTAAATACACTCCTTCCTCCTGATGTCTCAAGAGGTTTAGTGCACATTGTTAAGATCCCATTGAAAGGACTGGATTTAAATACACTCCATTCTGATGCCTCAAGAGGTTTAGTGCACATTGTTAAGATCCCATTGAAATAACTGGATTTTAATACACTCCTTCGTTGTGATGCCTCAAGAGGTTTAGTGCACATTGTTAAAATCCCATTGAAAGGAGTGTATATAAATACATTCCTTCCACCTGATACCTCAAGAGGTTTAGTGCACATTGTTAAGATCCCATTGAAAGGACTGGATTTAAATACACTCCTTCCTCCTGATGTCTCAAGAGGTTTAGTGCACATTGTTAAGATCCCATTGAAAGGACTGAATTTAAATACACTCCTTCCTTCTGATGCCTCAAGAGGTTTAGTGCACATTGTTAAAATCCCATTGAAAGGAGTGAATTTAAACACACTCCTTCCTTCTGATGCCTCAAGAGGTTTAGTGCACACTGTTAAGATACCATTGAAATAACTGGATTTAAATACACTCCGTCCTTCTCATGCCACAAGAGGTTTAGTGCACATTGTTAAGATCCCATTGAAAGGAGTGTATATAAATACACTCCTTCCACCTGATGCCTCAAGAAGTTTAGTACACATTGTTAAGATCCCATTGAAAGAAGTGGATTTAAATACACGCCTTCATTCTGATGCCTCAAGAGCTTTAGTGCACATTGTTAAGATCCCATTGAAATAACTGGATTTAAATACACTCCGTCCTTCTTATGCCACAAGAGGTTTAGTGCACATTGTTAAGATCCCATTGAAAGGAGTGTATATAAATACACTCCTTCCACCTGATGCCTCAAGAGGTCTAGTGCACCTTGTTAAGATCCCATTGAAAGAAGTGGATTTAAATACACTCCTTCCTTCTGATACCTCAAGAGGTTTATTGCACATTGTTACGATCCCATTGAAAGGACTGAATTTAAATACTCTCCCTCCTTCTGATGCCTCAAGAGGTTTAGTGCACATTGTTGAAATCCCATTGAAAGGAGTGAATTTAAACACACTCCTTTCTACTGATGCCTCAAGAGGTTTAGTGCTTATTGTTAAGATCCCATTGAAAGGGGTGGATTTAAATATACTCCTTCCTTCTTTTGCCACAAGAGGTTTAGTGCACATTGTTAAGATCTCATCTAAGGGTGTGGATTTAAATATACTCCTTCCTCCTGATGCCTCAAGAGGTTTAGTGCACATTGATAAGATCTCATTGAAAGGACTGGATTTAAATACACTCCTTCCTCCTGATGTCTCAAGAGGTTTAGTGCACATTGTTAAGATCCCATTGAAAGGACTGGATTTAAATACACTCCATTCTGATGCCTCAAGAGGTTTAGTGCACATTGTTAAGATCCCATTGAAATAACTGGATTTAAATAGACTCCTTCGTTGTGATGCCTCAAGAGGTTTAGTGCACATTGTTAAAATCCCATTGAAAGGAGTGTATATAAATACATTCCTTCCACCTGATACCTCAAGAGGTTTAGTGCACATTGTTAAGATCCCATTGAAAGGAGTGTATATAAATACACTCCTTCCACCTGATGCCTCAAGAAGTTTAGTACACATTGTTAAGATCCCATTGAAAGAAGTGGATTTAAATACACTCCTTCCTTCTGATGCCTCAAGAGGTTTAGTGCACATTGTTAAGATCCCATTGAAATAACTGGATTTAAATACACTCCGTCCTTCTTATGCCACAAGAGGTTTAGTGCACATTGTTAAGATCCCATTGAAAGGAGTGTATATAAATACACTCCTTCCACCTGATGCCTCAAGAGGTTTCGTGCACCTTGTTAAGATCCCATTGAAAGAAGTGGATTTAAATACACTCCTTCCTTCTGATACCTCAAGAGGTTTATTGCACATTGTTACGATCCCATTGAAAGGACTGAATTTAAATACTCTCCTTCCTTCTGATGCCTCAAGAGGTTTAGTGCACATTGTTGAAATCCCATTGAAAGGAGTGAATTTAAACACACTCCTTTCTACTGATGCCTCAAGAGGTTTAGTGCTTATTGTTAAGATCCCATTGAAAGGGGTGGATTTAAATATACTCCTTCCTTCTTTTGCCACAAGAGGTTTAGTGCACATTGATAAGATCTCATTGAAAGGACTGGATTTAAATACACTCCTTCCTCCTGATGTCTCAAGAGGTTTAGTGCACATTGTTAAGATCCCATTGAAAGGACTGGATTTAAATACACTCCATTCTGATGCCTCAAGAGTTTTAGTGCACATTGTTAAGATCCCATTGAAATAACTGGATTTAAATAGACTCCTTCGTTGTGATGCCTCAAGAGGTTTAGTGCACATTGTTAAAATCCCATTGAAAGGAGTGTATATAAATACATTCCTTCCACCTGATACCTCAAGAGGTTTAGTGCACATTGTTAAGATCCCATTGAAAGAAGTGGATTTAAATACACTCCTTCCTTCCGATGCCTCAAGAGGTTTAGTGCACATTGTTAAGATCCCATTGAAATAACTGGATTTAAATACACTCCGTCCTTCTTATGCCACAAGAGGTTTAGTGCACATTGTTAAGATCCCATTGAAAGGAGTGTATATAAATACACTCCTTCCACCTGATGCCTCAAGAAGTTTAGTACACATTGTTAAGATCCCATTGAAAGAAGTGGATTTAAATACACTCCTTCCTTCTGATGCCTCAAGAGGTTTAGTGCACATTGTTAAGATCCCATTGAAATAACTGGATTTAAATACACTCCTTCCTTCTGATGCCTCAAGAGGTTTAGTGCACATTGTTAAAATCCCATTGAAAGGAGTGAATTTAAACACACTCCTTCCTTCTGATGCCTCAAGAGGTTTAGTGCTTATTGTTAAGATCCCATTGAAAGGGGTGGATTTAAATACACTCCATCCTTCTTTTGCCACAAGAGGTTTAGTGCACATTGTTAAGATCTCATCGAAGGGTGTGGATTTAAATATACTCCTTTCTCCTGATGCCTCAAGAGGTTTAGTGCACATTGATAAGATCTCATTGAAAGGACTGGATTTAAATACACTCCTTCCTCCTGATGTCTCAAGAGGTTTAGTGCACATTGTTAAGATCCCATTGAAAGGACTGGATTTAAATACACTCCATTCTGATGCCTCAAGAGGTTTAGTGCATATTGTTAAGATCCCATTGAAAGGACTGGATTTAAATACACTCCTTCGTTGTGATGCCTCAAGAGGTTTAGTGCACATTGTTAAAATCCCATTGAAAGGAGTGTATATAAATACATTCCTTCCACCTGATACCTCAAGAGGTTTAGTGCACATTGTTAAGATCCCATTGAAAGAAGTGGATTTAAATACACTCCTTCCTTCTGATGCCTCAAGAAGTTTAGTGCACATTGTTAAGATCCCATTGAAATAACTGGATTTAAATACACTCCGTCCTTCTTATGCCACAAGTGGTTCAGTGCACATTGTTAAGATCCCATTGAAAGGAGTGTATATAAATACATTCCTTCCACCTGATACCTCAAGAGGTTTATTGCACATTGTTAAGATCCCATTGAAAGGACTGGATTTAAATACACTCCTTCCTCCTGATGTCTCAAGAGGTTTAGTGCACATTGTTAAGATCCCATTGAAAGGACTGAATTTAAATACACTCCTTCCTTCTGATGCCTCAAGAGGTTTAGTGCACATTGTTAAAATCCCATTGAAAGGAGTGAATTTAAACACACTCCTTCCTTCTGATGCCTCAAGAGGTTTAGTGCACACTGTTAAGATACCATTGAAATAACTGGATTTAAATACACTCCGTCCTTCTCATGCCACAAGAGGTTTAGTGCACATTGTTAAGATCCCATTGAAAGGAGTGTATATAAATACACTCCTTCCACCTGATGCCTCAAGAAGTTTAGTACACATTGTTAAGATCCCATTGAAAGAAGTGGATTTAAATACACTCCTTCCTTCTGATACCTCAAGAGCTTTAGTGCACATTGTTAAGATCCCATTGAAATAACTGGATTTAAATACACTCCGTCCTTCTTATGCCACAAGAGGTTTAGTGCACATTGTTAAGATCCCATTGAAGGAGTGTATATAAATACACTCCTTCCACCTGATGCCTCAAGAGGTCTAGTGCACCTTGTTAAGATCCCATTGAAAGAAGTGGATTTAAATACACTCCTTCCTTCTGATACCTCAAGAGGTTTATTGCACATTGTTACGATCCCATTGAAAGGACTGAATTTAAATACTCTCCCTTCTTCTGATGCCTCAAGAGGTTTAGTGCACATTGTTGAAATCCCATTGAAAGGAGTGAATTTAAACACACTCCTTTCTACTGATGCCTCAAGAGGTTTAGTGCTTATTGTTAAGATCCCATTGAAAGGGGTGGATTTAAATATACTCCTTCCTTCTTTTGCCACAAGAGGTTTAGTGCACATTGTTAAGATCTCATCTAAGGGTGTGGATTTAAATATACTCCTTCCTCCTGATGCCTCAAGAGGTTTAGTGCACATTGATAAGATCTCATTGAAAGGACTGGATTTAAATACACTCCTTCCTCCTGATGTCTCAAGAGGTTTAGTGCACATTGTTAAGATCCCATTGAAAGGACTGGATTTAAATACACTCCATTCTGATGCCTCAAGAGGTTTAGTGCACATTGTTAAGATCCCATTGAAAGGAGTGGATTTAAATACACTCCTTCCTTCTGATACCTCAAGAGGTTTATTGCACATTGTTACGATCCCATTGAAAGGACTGAATTTAAATACTCTCCCTCCTTCTGATGCCTCAAGAGGTTTAGTGCACATTGTTGAAATCCCATTGAAAGGAGTGAATTTAAACACACTCCTTTCTACTGATGCCTCAAGAGGTTTAGTGCTTATTGTTAAGATCCCATTGAAAGGGGTGGATTTAAATATACTCCTTCCTTCTTTTGCCACAAGAGGTTTAGTGCACATTGTTAAGATCTCATCTAAGGGTGTGGATTTAAATATACTCCTTCCTCCTGATGCCTCAAGAGGTTTAGTGCACATTGTTAAGATCCCATTGAAATAACTGGATTTTAATACACTCCTTCGTTGTGATGCCTCAAGAGGTTTAGTGCACATTGTTAAAATCCCATTGAAAGGAGTGTATATAAATACATTCCTTCCACCTGATACCTCAAGAGGTTTAGTGCACATTGTTAAGATCCCATTGAAAGGACTGGATTTAAATACACTCCTTCCTCCTGATGTCTCAAGAGGTTTAGTGCACATTGTTAAGATCCCATTGAAAGGACTGAATTTAAATACACTCCTTCCTTCTGATGCCTCAAGAGGTTTAGTGCACATTGTTAAAATCCCATTGAAAGGAGTGAATTTAAACACACTCCTTCCTTCTGATGCCTCAAGAGGTTTAGTGCACACTGTTAAGATCCCATTGAAAGGAGTGTATATAAATACATTCCTTCCACCTGATACCTCAAGAGGTTTATTGCACATTGTTAAGATCCCATTGAAAGGACTGGATTTAAATACACTCCTTCCTCCTGATGTCTCAAGAGGTTTAGTGCACATTGTTAAGATCCCATTGAAAGGACTGGATTTAAATACACTCCATTCTGATGCCTCAAGAGGTTTAGTGCACATTGTTAAGATCCCATTGAAATAACTGGATTTTAATACACTCCTTCGTTGTGATGCCTCAAGAGGTTTAGTGCACACTGTTAAAATCCCATTGAAAGGAGTGTATATAAATACATTCCTTCCACCTGATACCTCAAGAGGTTTAGTGCACATTGTTAAGATCCCATTGAAAGGACTGGATTTAAATACACTCCTTCCTCCTGATGTCTCAAGAGGTTTAGTGCACATTGTTAAGATCCCATTGAAAGGACTGAATTTAAATACACTCCTTCCTTCTGATGCCTCAAGAGGTTTAGTGCACATTGTTAAAATCCCATTGAAAGGAGTGAATTTAAACACACTCCTTCCTTCTGATGCCTCAAGAGGTTTAGTGCACACTGTTAAGATACCATTGAAATAACTGGATTTAAATACACTCCGTCCTTCTCATGCCACAAGAGGTTTAGTGCACATTGTTAAGATCCCATTGAAAGGAGTGTATATAAATACACTCCTTCCACCTGATGCCTCAAGAAGTTTAGTACACATTGTTAAGATCCCATTGAAAGAAGTGGATTTAAATACACGCCTTCATTCTGATGCCTCAAGAGCTTTAGTGCACATTGTTAAGATCCCATTGAAATAACTGGATTTAAATACACTCCGTCCTTCTTATGCCACAAGAGGTTTAGTGCACATTGTTAAGATCCCATTGAAAGGAGTGTATATAAATACACTCCTTCCACCTGATGCCTCAAGAGGTCTAGTGCACCTTGTTAAGATCCCATTGAAAGAAGTGGATTTAAATACACTCCTTCCTTCTGATACCTCAAGAGGTTTATTGCACATTGTTACGATCCCATTGAAAGGACTGAATTTAAATACTCTCCCTCCTTCTGATGCCTCAAGAGGTTTAGTGCACATTGTTGAAATCCCATTGAAAGGAGTGAATTTAAACACACTCCTTTCTACTGATGCCTCAAGAGGTTTAGTGCTTATTGTTAAGATCCCATTGAAAGGGGTGGATTTAAATATACTCCTTCCTTCTTTTGCCACAAGAGGTTTAGTGCACATTGTTAAGATCTCATCTAAGGGTGTGGATTTAAATATACTCCTTCCTCCTGATGCCTCAAGAGGTTTAGTGCACATTGATAAGATCTCATTGAAAGGACTGGATTTAAATACACTCCTTCCTCCTGATGTCTCAAGAGGTTTAGTGCACATTGTTAAGATCCCATTGAAAGGACTGGATTTAAATACACTCCATTCTGATGCCTCAAGAGGTTTAGTGCACATTGTTAAGATCCCATTGAAATAACTGGATTTAAATAGACTCCTTCGTTGTGATGCCTCAAGAGGTTTAGTGCACATTGTTAAAATCCCATTGAAAGGAGTGTATATAAATACATTCCTTCCACCTGATACCTCAAGAGGTTTAGTGCACATTGTTAAGATCCCATTGAAAGAAGTGGATTTAAATACACTCCTTCCTTCCGATGCCTCAAGAGGTTTAGTGCACATTGTTAAGATCCCATTGAAATAACTGGATTTAAATACACTCCGTCCTTCTTATGCCACAAGAGGTTTAGTGCACATTGTTAAGATCCCATTGAAAGGAGTGTATATAAATACACTCCTTCCATCTGATGCCTCAAGAAGTTTAGTACACATTGTTAAGATCCCATTGAAAGAAGTGGATTTAAATACACTCCTTCCTTCTGATGCCTCAAGAGCTTTAGTGCACATTGTTAAGATCCCATTGAAATAACTGGATTTAAATACACTCCGTCCTTCTTATGCCACAAGAGGTTTAGTGCACATTGTTAAGATCCCATTGAAAGGAGTGTATATAAATACACTCCTTCCACCTGATGCCTCAAGAGGTTTCGTGCACCTTGTTAAGATCCCATTGAAAGAAGTGGATTTAAATACACTCCTTCCTTCTGATACCTCAAGAGGTTTATTGCACATTGTTACGATCCCATTGAAAGGACTGAATTTAAATACTCTCCTTCCTTCTGATGCCTCAAGAGGTTTAGTGCACATTGTTGAAATCCCATTGAAAGGAGTGAATTTAAACACACTCCTTTCTACTGATGCCTCAAGAGGTTTAGTGCTTATTGTTAAGATCCCATTGAAAGGGTGGATTTAAATATACTCCTTCCTTCTTTTGCCACAAGAGGTTTAGTGCACATTGTTAAGAACTCATCTAAGGGTGTGGATTTAAATATACTCCTTTCTCCTGATGCCTCAAGAGGTTTAGTGCACATTGATAAGATCTCATTGAAAGGACTGGATTTAAATACACTCCTTCCTCCTGATGTCTCAAGAGGTTTAGTGCACATTGTTAAGATCCCATTGAAAGGACTGGATTTAAATACACTCCATTCTGATGCCTCAAGAGGTTTAGTGCACATTGTTAAGATCCCATTGAAATAACTGGATTTAAATAGTCTCCTTCGTTGTGATGCCTCAAGAGGTTTAGTGCACATTGTTAAAATCCCATTGAAAGGAGTGTATATAAATACATTCCTTCCACCTGATACCTCAAGAGGTTTAGTGCACATTGTTAAGATCCCATTGAAAGAAGTGGATTTAAATACACTCCTTCCTTCTGATGCCTCAAGAGGTTTAGTGCACATTGTTAAGATCCCATTGAAATAACTGGATTTAAATACACTCCGTCCTTCTTATGCCACAAGAGGTTTAGTGCACATTGTTAAGATCCCATTGAAAGGAGTGTATATACATTCCTTCCACCTGATACCTCAAGAGGTTTAGTGCACATTGTTAAGATCCCATTGAAAGAAGTGGATTTAAATACACTCCTTCCTTCTGATGCCTCAAGAGGTTTAGTGCACATTGTTAAGATCCCATTGAAAGGAGTGGATTTAAATACACTCCGTCCTTCTTATGCCACAAGAGGTTTAGTGCACATTGTTAAGATCCCATTGAAAGGACTGGATTTAAATACACTCCTTCGTTGTGATGCCTCAAGAGGTTTAGTGCACATTGTTAAAATCCCATTGAAAGGAGTGTATATAAATACATTCCTTCCACCTGATGCCTCAAGAGGTTTAGTGCACATTGTTAAGATCCCATTGAAAGGACTGGATTTAAATACACTCCTTCCACCTGATGCCTCAAGAGGTTTAGTGCACATTGTTAAGATCCCATTGAAAGAAGTGGATTTAAATACACTCCTTCCTTCTGATGCCTCAAGAGGTTTAGTGCACATTGTTAAGATCCCACTGAAATAACTGGATTTAAATACACTCCGTCTTTCTTATGCCACAAGAGGTTTAGTGCACATTGTTAAGATCCCATTGAAAGGAGTGTATATAAATACATTCCTTCCACCTGATACCTCAAGAGGTTTATTGCACATTGTTAAGATCCCATTGAAAGGACTGGATTTAAATACACTCCTTCCTCCTGATGTCTCAAGAGGTTTAGTGCACATTGTTAAGATCCCATTGAAAGAAGTGGATTTAAATACACTCCTTCGTTGTGATGCCTCAAGAGGTTTAGTGCACATTGTTAAGATCCCATTGAAATAACTGGATTTTAATACACTCCTTCGTTGTGATGCCTCAAGAGGTTTAGTGCACATTGTTAAAATCCCATTGAAAGGAGTGTATATAAATACATTCCTTCCACCTGATACCTCAAGAGGTTTAGTGCACATTGTTAAGATCCCATTGAAAGAAGTGGATTTAAATACACTCCTTCCTTCTGATGCCTCAAGAGGTTTAGTGCACATTGTTAAGATCCCATTGAAAGAAGTGGATTTAAATACACTCCGTCCTTCTTATGCCACAAGAGGTTTAGTGCACATTGTTAAGATCCCATTGAAAGGAGTGTATATAAATACATTCCTTCCACCTGATACCTCAAGAGTTTTAGTGCACATTGTTAAGATCCCATTGAAAGAAGTGGATTTAAATACACTCCTTCCTTCTGATGCCTCAAGAGGTTTAGTGCACATTGTTAAGATCCCATTGAAAGGAGTGGATTTAAATACACTCCGTCCTTCTTATGCCACAAGAGGTTTAGTGCACATTGTTAAGATCCCATTGAAAGGACTGGATTTAAATACACTCCTTCCTTGTGATGCCTCAAGAGGTTTAGTGCACATTTTTAAAATCCCATTGAAAGGAGTGTATATAAATACATTCCTTCCACCTGATGCCTCAAGAGGTTTAGTGCACATTGTTAAGATCCCATTGAAAGGACTGGATTTAAATACACTCCTTCCACCTGATGCCTCAAGAGGTTTAGTGCACATTGTTAAGATCCCATTGAAAGAAGTGGATTTAAATACACTCCTTCCTTCTGATGCCTCAAGAGGTTTAGTGCACATTGTTAAGATCCCACTGAAATAACTGGATTTAAATACACTCCGTCTTTCTTATGCCACAAGAGGTTTAGTGCACATTGTTAAGATCCCATTGAAAGGAGTGTATATAAATACATTCCTTCCACCTGATACCTCAAGAGGTTTATTGCACATTGTTAAGATCCCATTGAAAGGACTGAATTTAAATACACTCCTTCCTTCTGATGCCTCAAGAGGTTTAGTGCACATTTTTAAAATCCCATTGAAAGGAGTGAATTTAAACACACTCCTTCCTTCTGATGCCTCAAGAGGTTTAGTGCTCACTGTTAAGATACCATTGAAATAACTGGATTTAAATACACTCTGTCCTTCTTATGCCACAAGAGGTTTAGTGCACATTGTTAAGATCCCATTGAAAGGACTGGATTTAAATACACTCCTTCCACCTGATGCCTCAAGAGGTTTAGTGCACATTGTTAAGATCCCATTGAAAGAAGTGGATTTAAATACACTCCTTCCTTCTGATGCCTCAAGAGGTTTAGTGCACATTGTTAAGATCCCACTGAAATAACTGGATTTAAATACACTCCGTCTTTCTTATGCCACAAGAGGTTTAGTGCACATTGTTAAGATCCCATTGAAAGGAGTGTATATAAATACATTCCTTCCACCTGATACCTCAAGAGGTTTATTGCACATTGTTAAGATCCCATTGAAAGGACTGAATTTAAATACACTCCTTCCTTCTGATGCCTCAAGAGGTTTAGTGCACATTTTTAAAATCCCATTGAAAGGAGTGAATTTAAACACACTCCTTCCTTCTGATGCCTCAAGAGGTTTAGTGCACACTGTTAAGATACCATTGAAATAACTGGATTTAAATACACTCTGTCCTTCTTATGCCACAAGAGGTTTAGTGCACATTGTTAAGATCCCATTGAAAGGAGTGTATATAAATACACTCCTTCCACCTGATGCCTCAAGAAGTTTAGTACACATTGTTAAGATCCCATTGAAAGAAGTGGATTTAAATACACTCCTTCCTTCTGATGCCTCAAGAGCTTTAGTGCACATTGTTAAGATCCCATTGAAATAACTGGATTTAAATACACTCTGTCCTTCTTATGCCACAAGAGGTTTAGTGCACATTGTTAAGATCCCATTGAAAGGAGTGTATATAAATACAATCCTTCCACCTGATGCCTCAAGAGGTTTAGTGCACATTGTTAAGATCCCATTGAAAGAAGTGGATTTAAATACACTCCTTCCTTCTGATGCCTCAAGAGCTTTAGTGCACATTGTTAAGATCCCATTGAAATAACTGGATTTAAATACACTCCGTCCTTCTTATGCCACAAGAGGTTTAGTGCACATTGTTAAGATCCCATTGAAAGGAGTGTATATAAATACACTCCTTCCTTCTGATGCCTCAAGAGGTTTAGTGCACATTGTTAAGATCCCATTGAAATAACTGGATTTAAATACACACCGTCCTTCTTATGCCACAAGAGGTTTAGTGCACATTGTTAAGATCCCATTGAAAGGAGTGTATATAAATACATTCCTTCCACCTGATACCTCAAGAGGTTTATTGCACATTGTTAAGATCCCATTGAAAGGACTGAATTTAAATACACTCCTTCCTTCTGATGCCTCAAGAGGTTTAGTGCACATTTTTAAAATCCCATTGAAAGGAGTGAATTTAAACACACTCCTTCCTTCTGATGCCTCAAGAGGTTTAGTGCACACTGTTAAGATACCATTGAAATAACTGGATTTAAATACACTCCTTCCTTCTGATGCCTCAAGAGGTTTAGTGCACATTGTTAAGATCCCATTGAAATAACTGGATTTAAATACACACCGTCCTTCTTATGCCACAAGAAGTTTAGTGCACATTGTTAAGATCCCATTGAAAGGAGTGTATATAAATACACTCCTTCCTTCTGATGCCTCAAGAGGTTTAGTGCACATTGTTAAGATCCCATTGAAAGAAGTGGATTTAAATACACTCCTTCCTTCTGATGCCTCAAGAGGTTTAGTGCACATTGTTAAGATCCCATTGAAAGGAGTGTATATAAATACACTCCTTCCACCTGATGCCTCAAGAAGTTTAGTACACATTGTTAAGATCCCATTGAAAGAAGTGGATTTAAATACACTCCTTCCTTCTGATGCCTCAAGAGCTTTAGTGCACATTGTTAAGATCCCATTGAAATAACTGGATTTAAATACACTCCGTCCTTCTTATGCCACAAGAGGTTTAGTGCACATTGTTAAGATCCCATTGAAAGGAGTGTATATAAATACACTCCTTCCACCTGATGTCTCAAGAGGTTTAGTGCACATTGTTAAGATCCCATTGAAAGAAGTGGATTTAAATACACTCCTTCCTTCTGATGCCTCAAGAGGTTTAGTGCACATTGTTAAGATCCCATTGAAATAACTGGATTTAAATACACACCGTCCTTCTTATGCCACAAGAAGTTTAGTGCACATTGTTAAGATCCCATTGAAAGGAGTGTATATAAATACACTCCTTCCACCTGATGCCTCAAGAGGTTTAGTGCACATTGTTAAGATCCCATTGAAAGAAGTGGATTTAAATACACTCCTTCCTTCTGATGCCTCAAGAGGTTTAGTGCACATTGTTAAGATCCCATTGAAAGGAGTGAATTTAAACACACTCCTTCCTTCTGATGCCTCAAGAGGTTTAGTGCACACTGTTAAGATACCATTGAAATAACTGGATTTAAATACACTCTGTCCTTCTTATGCCACAAGAGGTTTAGTGCACATTGTTAAGATCCCATTGAAAGGAGTGTATATAAATACACTCCTTCCACCTGATGCCTCAAGAAGTTTAGTACACATTGTTAAGATCCCATTGAAAGAAGTGGATTTAAATACACTCCTTCCTTCTGATGCCTCAAGAGATTTAGTGCACATTGTTAAGATCCCATTGAAATAACTGGATTTAAATACACTCCGTCCTTCTTATGCCATAAGAGGTTTAGTGCACATTGTTAAGATCCCATTGAAAGGAGTGTATATAAATACACTCCTTCCACCTGATGCCTCAAGAAGTTTAGTACACATTGTTAAGATCCCATTGAAAGAAGTGGATTTAAATACACTCCTTCCTTCTGATGCCTCAAGAGCTTTAGTGCACATTGTTAAGATCCCATTGAAATAACTGGATTTAAATACACTCCGTCCTTCTTATGCCACAAGAGGTTTAGTGCACATTGTTAAGATCCCATTGAAAGGAGTGTATATAAATACACTCCTTCCACCTGATGCCTCAAGAGGTTTAGTGCACATTGTTAAGATCCCATTGAAATAACTGGATTTAAATACACACCCTCCTTCTTATGCCACAAGAGGTTTAGTGCACATTGTTAAGATCCCATTGAAAGGAGTGTATATAAATACATTCCTTCCACCTGATACCTCAAGAGGTTTATTGCACATTGTTAAGATCCCATTGAAAGGACTGAATTTAAATACACTCCTTCCTTCTGATGCCTCAAGAGGTTTAGTGCACATTTTAAAAATCCCATTGAAATAACTGGATTTAAACACACTCCTTCCTTCTGATGCCTCAAGAGGTTTAGTGCACACTGTTAAGATACCATTGAAAGGAGTGTATATAAATACATTCCTTCCACCTGATGCCTCAAGCGGTTTAGTGCACATTGTTAAGATCCCATTGAAATAACTGGATTTAAATACACTCCTTCGTTGTGATGCCTCAAGAGGTTTAGTGCACATTGTTAAAATCCCATTGAAAGGAGTGTATATAAATACATTCCTTCCACCTGATGCCTCAAGAGGTTTAGTGCACATTGTTAAGATCCCATTGAAAGAAGTGGATTTAAATACACTCCTTCCTTCTGATGCCTCAAGAGGTTTAGTGCACATTGTTAAGATCCCATTGAAATAACTGGATTTAAATACACACCGTCCTTCTTATGCCACAAGAGGTTTAGTGCACATTATTAAGATCCCATTGAAAGGAGTGTATATAAATACACTCCTTCCACCTGCTGCCTCAAGAGGTTTAGTGCACATTGTTAAGATCCCATTGAAAGAAGTGGATTTAAATACACTCCTTCCTTCTGATGCCTCAAGAGGTTTAGTGCACATTGTTAAGATCCCATTGAAAGGAGTGAATTTAAACACACTCCTTCCTTCTGATGCCTCAAGAGGTTTAGTGCACACTGTTAAGATACCATTGAAATAACTGGATTTAAATACACTCTGTCCTTCTTATGCCACAAGAGGTTTAGTGCACATTGTTAAGATCCCATTGAAAGGAGTGTATATAAATACACTCCTTCCACCTGATGCCTCAAGAAGTTTAGTACACATTGTTAAGATCCCATTGAAAGAACTGGATTTAAATACACTCCTTCCTTCTGATGCCTCAAGAGATTTAGTGCACATTTTTAAGATCCCATTGAAATAACTGGATTTAAATACACTCCGTCCTTCTTATGCCATAAGAGGTTTAGTGCACATTGTTAAGATCCCATTGAAAGGAGTGTATATAAATACACTCCTTCCACCTGATGCCTCAAGAGGTTTAGTGCACATTGTTAAGATCCCATTGAAAGAAGTCGATTTAAATACACTCCTTCCTTCTGATGCCTGAAGAGGTTTAGTGCACATTGTTAAGATCCCATTGAAATAACTGGAGTTAAATACACACCGTCCTTCTTATGCCACAAGAGGTTTAGTGCACATTGTTAAGATCCCATTGAAAGGAGTGTATATAAATACATTCCTTCCACCTGATACCTCAAGAGGTTTATTGCACATTGTTAAGATCCCATTGAAAGGACTGAATTTAAATACACTCCTTCCTTCTGATGCCTCAAGAGGTTTAGTGCACATTGTTAAAATCCCATTGAAAGGAGTGAATTTAAACACACTCCTTCCTTCTGATGCCTCAAGAGGTTTAGTGCTTATTGTTAAGATCCCATTGAAAGGGGTGGATTTAAATACACTCCATCCTTCTTTTGCCACAAGAGGTTTAGTGCACATTGTTAAGATCTCATCGAAGGGTGTGGATTTAAATATACTCCTTTCTCCTGATGCCTCAAGAGGTTTAGTGCACATTGATAAGATCTCATTGAAAGGACTGGAATTAAATACACTCCTTCCTCCTGATGTCTCAAGAGGTTTAGTGCACATTGTTAAGATCCCATTGAAAGGACTGGATTTAAATACACTCCATTCTGATGCCTCAAGAGGTTTAGTGCATATTGTTAAGATCCCATTGAAAGGACTGGATTTAAATACACTCCTTCGTTGTGATGCCTCAAGAGGTTTAGTGCACATTGTTAAAATCCCATTGAAAGGAGTGTATATAAATACATTCCTTCCACCTGATAACTCAAGAGGTTTAGTGCACATTGTTAAGATCCCATTGAAAGAAGTGGATTTAAATACACTCCTTCCTTCTGATGCCTCAAGAAGTTTAGTGCACATTGTTAAGATCCCATTGAAATAACTGGATTTAAATACACTCCGTCCTTCTTATGCCACAAGAGGTTTAGTGCACATTGTTAAGATCCCATTGAAAGGAGTGTATATAAATACATTCCTTCCACCTGATACCTCAAGAGGTTTATTGCACATTGTTAAGATCCCATTGAAAGGACTGGATTTAAATACACTCCTTCCTCCTGATGTCTCAAGAGGTTTAGTACACATTGTTAAGATCCCATTGAAAGGACTGAATTTAAATACACTCCTTCCTTCTGATGCCTCAAGAGGTTTAGTGCACATTGTTAAAATCCCATTGAAAGGAGTGAATTTAAACACACTCCTTCCTTCTGATGCCTCAAGAGGTTTAGTGCACACTGTTAAGATACCATTGAAATAACTGGATTTAAATACACTCCGTCCTTCTCATGCCACAAGAGGTTTAGTGCACATTGTTAAGATCCCATTGAAAGGAGTGTATATAAATACACTCCTTCCACCTGATGCCTCAAGAAGTTTAGTACACATTGTTAAGATCCCATTGAAAGAAGTGGATTTAAATACACTCCTTCCTTCTGATACCTCAAGAGCTTTAGTGCACATTGTTAAGATCCCATTGAAATAACTGGATTTAAATACACTCCGTCCTTCTTATGCCACAAGAGGTTTAGTGCACATTGTTAAGATCCCATTGAAAGGAGTGTATATAAATACACTCCTTCCACCTGATGCCTCAAGAGGTCTAGTGCACCTTGTTAAGATCCCATTGAAAGAAGTGGATTTAAATACACTCCTTCCTTCTGATACCTCAAGAGGTTTATTGCACATTGTTACGATCCCATTGAAAGGACTGAATTTAAATACTCTCCCTCCTTCTGATGCCTCAAGAGGTTTAGTGCACATTGTTGAAATCCCATTGAAAGGAGTGAATTTAAACACACTCCTTTCTACTGATGCCTCAAGAGGTTTAGTGCTTATTGTTAAGATCCCATTGAAAGGGGTGGATTTAAATATACTCCTTCCTTCTTTTGCCACAAGAGGTTTAGTGCACATTGTTAAGATCTCATCTAAGGGTGTGGATTTAAATATACTCCTTCCTCCTGATGCCTCAAGAGGTTTAGTGCACATTGATAAGATCTCATTGAAAGGACTGGATTTAAATACACTCCTTCCTCCTGATGTCTCAAGAGGTTTAGTGCACATTGTTAAGATCCCATTGAAAGGACTGGATTTAAATACACTCCATTCTGATGCCTCAAGAGGTTTAGTGCACATTGTTAAGATCCCATTGAAATAACTGGATTTAAATAGACTCCTTCGTTGTGATGCCTCAAGAGGTTTAGTGCACATTGTTAAAATCCCATTGAAAGGAGTGTATATAAATACATTCCTTCCACCTGATACCTCAAGAGGTTTAGTGCACATTGTTAAGATCCCATTGAAAGAAGTGGATTTAAATACACTCCTTCCTTCCGATGCCTCAAGAGGTTTAGTGCACATTGTTAAGATCCCATTGAAATAACTGGATTTAAATACACTCCGTCCTTCTTATGCCACAAGAGGTTTAGTGCACATTGTTAAGATCCCATTGAAAGGAGTGTATATAAATACACTCCTTCCACCTGATGCCTCAAGAAGTTTAGTACACATTGTTAAGATCCCATTGAAAGAAGTGGATTTAAATACACTCCTTCCTTCTGATGCCTCAAGAGCTTTAGTGCACATTGTTAAGATCCCATTGAAATAACTGGATTTAAATACACTCCGTCCTTCTTATGCCACAAGAGGTTTAGTGCACATTGTTAAGATCCCATTGAAAGGAGTGTATATAAATACACTCCTTCCACCTGATGCCTCAAGAGGTTTCGTGCACCTTGTTAAGATCCCATTGAAAGAAGTGGATTTAAATACACTCCTTCCTTCTGATACCTCAAGAGGTTTATTGCACATTGTTACGATCCCATTGAAAGGACTGAATTTAAATACTCTCCTTCCTTCTGATGCCTCAAGAGGTTTAGTGCACATTGTTGAAATCCCATTGAAAGGAGTGAATTTAAACACACTCCTTTCTACTGATGCCTCAAGAGGTTTAGTGCTTATTGTTAAGATCCCATTGAAAGGGGTGGATTTAAATATACTCCTTCCTTCTTTTGCCACAAGAGGTTTAGTGCACATTGTTAAGAACTCATCTAAGGGTGTGGATTTAAATATACTCCTTTCTCCTGATGCCTCAAGAGGTTTAGTGCACATTGATAAGATCTCATTGAAAGTACTGGATTTAAATACACTCCTTCCTCCTGATGTCTCAAGAGGTTTAGTGCACATTGTTAAGATCCCATTGAAAGGACTGGATTTAAATACACTCCATTCTGATGCCTCAAGAGGTTTAGTGCACATTGTTAAGATCCCATTGAAATAACTGGATTTAAATAGACTCCTTCGTTGTGATGCCTCAAGAGGTTTAGTGCACATTGTTAAAATCCCATTGAAAGGAGTGTATATAAATACATTCCTTCCACCTGATACCTCAAGAGGTTTAGTGCACATTGTTAAGATCCCATTGAAAGAAGTGGATTTAAATACACTCCTTCCTTCTGATGCCTCAAGAGGTTTAGTGCACATTGTTAAGATCCCATTGAAATAACTGGATTTAAATACACTCCGTCCTTCTTATGCCACAAGAGGTTTAGTGCACATTGTTAAGATCCCATTGAAAGGAGTGTATATACATTCCTTCCACCTGATACCTCAAGAGGTTTAGTGCACATTGTTAAGATCCCATTGAAAGAAGTGGATTTAAATACACTCCTTCCTTCTGATGCCTCAAGAGGTTTAGTGCACATTGTTAAGATCCCATTGAAAGGAGTGGATTTAAATACACTCCGTCCTTCTTATGCCACAAGAGGTTTAGTGCACATTGTTAAGATCCCATTGAAAGGACTGGATTTAAATACACTCCTTCGTTGTGATGCCTCAAGAGGTTTAGTGCACATTGTTAAAATCCCATTGAAAGGAGTGTATATAAATACATTCCTTCCACCTGATGCCTCAAGAGGTTTAGTGCACATTGTTAAGATCCCATTGAAAGGACTGGATTTAAATACACTCCTTCCACCTGATGCCTCAAGAGGTTTAGTGCACATTGTTAAGATCCCATTGAAAGGACTGGATTTAAATACACTCCTTCCTTCTGATGCCTCAAGAGGTTTAGTGCACATTGTTAAGATCCCATTGAAATAACTGGATTTTAATACACTCCTTCGTTGTGATGCCTCAAGAGGTTTAGTGCACATTGTTAAAATCCCATTGAAAGGAGTGTATATAAATACATTCCTTCCACCTGATACCTCAAGAGGTTTAGTGCACATTGTTAAGATCCCATTGAAAGAAGTGGATTTAAATACACTCCTTCCTTCTGATGCCTCAAGAGGTTTAGTGCACATTGTTAAGATCCCATTGAAATAACTGGATTTAAATACACTCCGTCCTTCTTATGCCACAAGAGGTTTAGTGCACATTGTTAAGATCCCATTGAAAGGAGTGTATATAAATACATTCCTTCCACCTGATACCTCAAGAGGTTTAGTGCACATTGTTAAGATCCCATTGAAAGAAGTGGATTTAAATACACTCCTTCCTTCTGATGCCTCAAGAGGTTTAGTGCACATTGTTAAGATCCCATTGAAAGGAGTGGATTTAAATACACTCCGTCCTTCTTATGCCACAAGAGGTTTAGTGCATATTGTTAAGATCCCATTGAAAGGACTGGATTTAAATACACTCCTTCCTTGTGATGCCTCAAGAGGTTTAGTGCACATTGTTAAAATCCCATTGAAAGGAGTGTATATAAATACATTCCTTCCACCTGATGCCTCAAGAGGTTTAGTGCACATTGTTAAGATCCCATTGAAAGGACTGGATTTAAATACACTCCTTCCACCTGATGCCTCAAGAGGTTTAGTGCACATTGTTAAGATCCCATTGAAAGAAGTGGATTTAAATACACTCCTTCCTTCTGATGCCTCAAGAGGTTTAGTGCACATTGTTAAGATCCCACTGAAATAACTGGATTTAAATACACTCCGTCTTTCTTATGCCACAAGAGGTTTAGTGCACATTGTTAAGATCCCATTGAAAGGTGTGTATATAAATACATTCCTTCCACCTGATACCTCAAGAGGTTTATTGCACATTGTTAAGATCCCATTGAAAGGACTGAATTTAAATACACTCCTTCCTTCTGATGCCTCAAAAGGTTTAGTGCACATTGTTAAAATCCCATTGAAAGGAGTGAATTTAAACACACTCCTCCTTCTGATGCCTCAAGAGGTTTAGTGCACACTGTTAAGATACCATTGAAATAACTGGATTTAAATACACTCCGTCCTTCTTATGCCACAAGAGGTTTAGTGCACATTGTTAAGATCCCATTGAAAGGAGTGTATATAAATACACTCCTTCCACCTGATGCCTCAAGAAGTTTAGTACACATTGTTAAGATCCCATTGAAAGAAATGGATTTAAATACACTCCTTCCTTCTGATGCCTCAAGAGCTTTAGTGCACATTGTTAAGATCCCATTGAAATAACTGGATTTAAATACACTCCGTCCTTCTTATGCCACAAGAGGTTTAGTGCACATTGTTAAGATCCCATTGAAAGGAGTGTATATAAATACACTCCTTCCACCTGATGCCTCAAGAAGTTTAGTACACATTGTTAAGATCCCATTGAAAGAAATGGATTTAAATACACTCCTTCCTTCTGATGCCTCAAGAGCTTTAGTGCACATTGTTAAGATCCCATTGAAATAACTGGATTTAAATACACTCCCTCCTTCTTATGCCACAAGAGGTTTAGTGCACATTGTTAAGATCCCATTGAAAGGAGTGTATATAAATACACTCCTTCCACCTGATGCCTCAAGAGGTTTAGTGCACATTGTTAAGATCCCATTGAAAGAAGTGGATTTAAATACACTCCTTCCTTCTGATGCCTCAAGAGGTTTAGTGCACATTGTAAAGATCCCATTGAAATAACTGGATTTAAATACACACCGTCCTTCTTATGCCACAAGAGGTTTAGTGCACATTGTTAAGATCCCATTGAAAGGAGTGTATATAAATACATTCCTTCCACCTGATACCTCAAGAGGTTTATTGCACATTGTTACGATCCCATTGAAAGGACTGAATTTAAATACTCTCCTTCCTTCTGATGCCTCAAGAGGTTTAGTGCACATTGTTGAAATCCCATTCAAAGGAGTGAATTTAAACACACTCCTTTCTACTGATGCCTCAAGAGGTTTAGTGCTTATTGTTAAGATCCCATTGAAAGGGGTGGATTTGAATACACTCCTTCCTTCTTTTGCCACAAGAGGTTTAGTGCACATTGTTAAGATCTCATCGAAGGGTGTGGATTTAAATATACTCCTTTCTCCTGATGCCTCAAGAGGTTTAGTGCACATTGTTAAGATCCCATTGAAAGGACTGGATTTAAATACACTCCGTCCTTCTTATGCCACAAGAGGTTTAGTGCACATTGTTAAGATCCCATTGAAATAACTGGATTTAAATACACTCCTTCGTTGTGATGCCTCAAGAGGTTTAGTGCACATCGTTAAAATCCCATTGAAAGGAGTGTATATAAATACATTCCTTCCACCTGATACCTCAAGAGGTTTAGTGCACATTGTTAAGATCCCATTGAAAGAAGTGGATTTAAATACACTCCTTCCTTCTGATGCCTCAAGAGGTTTAGTGCACATTGTTAAGATCCCATTGAAATAACTGGATTTAAATACACTCCTTCCTTCTTATGCCACAAGAGGTTTAGTGCACATTGTTAAGATCCCATTGAAAGGAGTGTATATAAATACACTCCTTCCACCTGATGCCTCAAGAAGTTTAGTACACATTGTTAAGATCCCATTGAAAGAAGTGGATTTAAATACACTCCTTCCTTCTGATGCCTCAAGAGCTTTAGTGCACATTGTTAAGATCCCATTGAAATAACTGGATTTAAATACACTCCGTCCTTCTTATGCCACAAGAGGTTTAGTGCACCTTGTTAAGATCCCATTGAAAGGAGTGTATATAAATACACTCCTTCCACCTGATGCCTCAAGAGGTTTAGTGCACCTTGTTAAGATCCCATTGAAAGAAGTGGATTTAAATACACTCCTTCCTTCTGATACCTCAAGAGGTTTATTGCACATTGTTACGATCCCATTGAAAGGACTGAATTTAAATACTCTCCTTCCTTCTGATGCCTCAAGAGGTTTAGTGCACATTGTTGAAATCCCATTGAAAGGAGTGAATTTAAACACACTCCTTTCTACTGATGCCTCAAGAGGTTTAGTGCTTATTGTTAAGATCCCATTGAAAGGGGTGGATTTAAATATACTCCTTCCTTCTTTTGCCACAAGAGGTTTAGTGCACATTGTTAAGATCTCATCTAAGGGTGTGGATTTAAATATACTCCTTTCTCCTGATGCCTCAAGAGGTTTAGTGCACATTGATAAGATCTCATTGAAAGGACTGGATTTAAATACACTCCTTCCTCCTGATGTCTCAAGAGGTTTAGTGCACATTCTTAAGATCCCATTGAAAGGACTGGATTTAAATACACTCCATTCTGATGCCTCAAGAGGTTTAGTGCACATTGTTAAAATCCCATTGAAAGGAGTGTATATAAATACATTCCTTCCACCTGATACCTCAAGAGGTTTAGTGCACATTGTTAAGATCCCATTGAAAGAAGTGGATTTAAATACACTCCTTCCTTCTGATGCCTCAAGAGGTTTAGTGCACATTGTTAAGATCCCATTGAAATAACTGGATTTAAATACACTCCGTCCTTCTTATGCCACAAGAGGTTTAGTGCACATTGTTAAGATCCCATTGAAAGGAGTGTATATAAATACATTCCTTCCACCTGATACCTCAAGAGGTTTAGTGCACATTGTTAAGATCCCATTGAAAGAAGTGGATTTAAATACACTCCTTCCTTCTGATGCCTCAAGAGGTTTAGTGCACATTGTTAAGATCCCATTGAAAGGACTGGATTTAAATACACTCCGTCCTTCTTATGCCACAAGAGGTTTAGTGCACATTGTTAAGATCCCATTGAAAGGAGTGGATTTAAATACACTCCTTCCTTCTTATGCCACAAGAGGTTTAGTGCACATTGTTAAGATCGCATTGAAGGGAGTGGATTTAAATATACTACTTCCTCCTGATGCCTCAAGAGGTTTAGTGCACATTGTTAAGATCCCATTGAAATAACTGGATTTAAATACACTCCGTCCTTCTTATGCCACAAGAGGTTTAGTGCACATTGTTAAGATCCCATTGAAAGGAGTGTATATAAATACATTCCTTCCACCTGATACCTCAAGAGGTTTAGTGCACATTGTTAAGATCCCATTGAAAGAAGTGGATTTAAATACACTCCTTCCTTCTGATGCCTCAAGAGGTTTAGTGCACATTGTTAAGATGTCATTGAAAGGACTGGATTTAAATACACTCCTTCCTCCTGTTGTCTCAAGAGGTTTAGTGCACATTGTTAAGATCCCATTGAAAGGACTGGATTTAAATACACTCCGTCCTTCTTATGCCACAAGAGGTTTAGTGCACATTGTTAAGATCCCATTGAAAGGAGTGGATTTAAATACACTCCTTCCTTCTTATGCCACAAGAGGTTTAGTGCACATTGTTAAGATCGCATTGAAGGGAGTGGATTTAAATATACTCCTTCCTCCTGATGCCTCAAGAGGTTTAGTGCACATTGTTAAGATCTCATTGAAGGGAGTGGATTTAAATATACTCCTTCCTCCTGATGCCTCAAGAGGTTGAGTGCACATTGATAAGATCTCATTGAAAGGACTGGATTTAAATTCACTCCTTCCTGCTGATGTCTCAAGAGGTTTAGTGCACATTGGTAAGATGTCATTGAAAGGACTGGATTTAAATACACTCCTTCCTCCTGATGCCTCAAGAGGTTTAGTGCACATTGTTAAGATCCCATTGAAAGAAGTGGATTTAAATACACTCCTTCCTCCTGATGCCTCAAGAGGTTTAGTGCACACTGTTAAGATACCATTGAAATAACTGGATTTAAATACACTCTGTCCTTCTTATGCCACAAGAGGTTTAGTGCACATTGTTAAGATCCCATTGAAAGGAGTGTATATAAATACACTCCTTCCACCTGATGCCTCAAGAAATTTAGTACACATTGTTAAGATCCCATTGAAAGAAGTGGATTTAAATACACTCCTTCCTTCTGATGCCTCAAGAGGTTTAGTGCACATTGTTAAGATCCCATTGAAATAACTGGATTTAAATACACTCCGTCCTTCTTATGCCACAAGAGGTTTAGTGCACATTGTTAAGATCCCATTGAAAGGAGTGTATATAAATACATTCCTTCCACCTGATACCTCAAGAGGTTTATTGCACATTGTTAAGATCCCATTGAAAGGACTGAATTTAAATACACTCCTTCCTTCTGATGCCTCAAAAGGTTTAGTGCACATTGTTAAAATCCCATTGAAAGGAGTGAATTTAAACACACTCCTCCTTCTGATGCCTCAAGAGGTTTAGTGCACACTGTTAAGATACCATTGAAAGGAGTGTATATAAATACACTCCTTCCACCTGATGCCTCAAGAGGTTTAGTGCACATTGTTAAGATCCCATTGAAAGAAGTGGATTTAAATACACTCCTTCCTTCTTATGCCACAAGAGGTTTAGTGCACATTGTTAAGATCCCATTGAAAGGAGTGTATATAAATACACTCCTTCCACCTGATGCCTCAAGAGGTTTAGTGCACATTGTTAAGATCCCATTGAAATAACTGGATTTAAATACACTCCGTCCTTCTTATGCCACAAGAGGTTTAGTGCACATTGTTAAGATCCCATTGAAAGGAGTGTATATAAATACACTCCGTCCTTCTTATGCCTCAAGAGGTTTAGTGCACATTGTTAAGATCCCATTGAAAGAAGTGGATTTAAATACACTCCTTCCTTCTGATGCCTCAAGAGGTTTAGTGCACATTGTAAAGATCCCATTGAAATAACTGGATTTAAATACACACCGTCCTTCTTATGCCACAAGAGGTTTAGTGCACATTGTTAAGATCCCATTGAAAGGAGTGTATATAAATACATTCCTTCCATCTGATACCTCAAGAGGTTTATTGCACATTGTTACGATCCCATTGAAAGGACTGAATTTAAATACTCTCCTTCCTTCTGATGCCTCAAGAGGTTTAGTGCACATTGTTGAAATCCCATTGAAAGGAGTGAATTTAAACACACTCCTTTCTACTGATGCCTCAAGAGGTTTAGTGCTTATTGTTAAGATCCCATTGAAAGGGGTGGATTTGAATACACTCCTTCCTTCTTTTGCCACAAGAGGTTTAGTGCACATTGTTAAGATCTCATCGAAGGGTGTGGATTTAAATATACTCCTTTCTCCTGATGCCTCAAGAGGTTTAGTGCACATTGATAAGATCTCATTGAAAGGACTGGATTTAAATACACTCCTTCCTCCTGATGTCTCAAGAGGTTTAGTGCACATTGTTAAGATCCCATTGAAAGGACTGGATTTAAATACACTCCGTCCTTCTTATGCCACAAGAGGTTTAGTGCACATTGCTAAGATCCCATTGAAATAACTGGATTTAAATACACTCCTTCGTTGTGATGCTTCAAGAGGTTTAGTGCACATTGTTAAAATCCCATTGAAAGGAGTGTATATAAATACATTCCTTCCACCTGATACCTCAAGAGGTTTAGTGCACATTGTTAAGATCCCATTGAAAGGAGTGAATTTAAACACACTCCTTCCTTCTGATGCCTCAAGAGGTTTAGTGCACACTGTTAAGATACCATTGAAATAACTGGATTTAAATACACTCCGTCCTTCTCATGCCACAAGAGGTTTAGTGCACATTGTTAAGATCCCATTGAAAGGAGTGTATATAAATACATTCCTTCCACCTGATACCTCAAGAGGTTTATTGCACATTGTTAAGATCCCATTGAAAGGACTGAATTTAAATACACTCCTTCCTTCTGATGCCTCAAAAGGTTTAGTGCACATTGTTAAAATCCCATTGAAAGGAGTGAATTTAAACACACTCCTCCTTCTGATGCCTCAAGAGGTTTAGTGCACACTGTTAAGATACCATTGAAAGGAGTGTATATAAATACACTCCTTCCACCTGATGCCTCAAGAGGTTTAGTGCACATTGTTAAGATCCCATTGAAAGAAGTGGATTTAAATACACTCCTTCCTTCTTATGCCACAAGAGGTTTAGTGCACATTGTTAAGATCCCATTGAAAGGAGTGTATATAAATACACTCCTTCCACCTGATGCCTCAAGAGGTTTAGTGCACATTGTTAAGATCCCATTGAAATAACTGGATTTAAATACACTCCGTCCTTCTTATGCCACAAGAGGTTTAGTGCACATTGTTAAGATCCCATTGAAAGGAGTGTATATAAATACACTCCGTCCTTCTTATGCCTCAAGAGGTTTAGTGCACATTGTTAAGATCCCATTGAAAGAAGTGGATTTAAATACACTCCTTCCTTCTGATGCCTCAAGAGGTTTAGTGCACATTGTAAAGATCCCATTGAAATAACTGGATTTAAATACACACCGTCCTTCTTATGCCACAAGAGGTTTAGTGCACATTGTTAAGATCCCATTGAAAGGAGTGTATATAAATACATTCCTTCCATCTGATACCTCAAGAGGTTTATTGCACATTGTTACGATCCCATTGAAAGGACTGAATTTAAATACTCTCCTTCCTTCTGATGCCTCAAGAGGTTTAGTGCACATTGTTGAAATCCCATTGAAAGGAGTGAATTTAAACACACTCCTTTCTACTGATGCCTCAAGAGGTTTAGTGCTTATTGTTAAGATCCCATTGAAAGGGGTGGATTTGAATACACTCCTTCCTTCTTTTGCCACAAGAGGTTTAGTGCACATTGTTAAGATCTCATCGAAGGGTGTGGATTTAAATATACTCCTTTCTCCTGATGCCTCAAGAGGTTTAGTGCACATTGATAAGATCTCATTGAAAGGACTGGATTTAAATACACTCCTTCCTCCTGATGTCTCAAGAGGTTTAGTGCACATTGTTAAGATCCCATTGAAAGGACTGGATTTAAATACACTCCGTCCTTCTTATGCCACAAGAGGTTTAGTGCACATTGTTAAGATCCCATTGAAATAACTGGATTTAAATACACTCCTTCGTTGTGATGCTTCAAGAGGTTTAGTGCACATTGTTAAAATCCCATTGAAAGGAGTGTATATAAATACATTCCTTCCACCTGATACCTCAAGAGGTTTAGTGCACATTGTTAAGATCCCATTGAAAGAAGTGGATTTAAATACACTCCTTCCTTCTGATGCCTCAAGAGGTTTAGTGCACATTGTTAAGATCCCATTGAAATAACTGGATTTAAATACACTCCTTCCTTCTTATGCCACAAGAGGTTTAGTGCACATTGTTAAGATCCCGTTGAAAGGAGTGTATATAAATACACTCCTTCCACCTGATGCCTCAAGAAGTTTAGTACACATTGTTAAGATCCCATTGAAAGAAGTGGATTTAAATACACTCCTTCCTTCTGATGCCTTAAGAGCTTTAGTGCACATTGTTAAGATCCCATTGAAATAACTGGATTTAAATACACTCCGTCCTTCTTATGCCACAAGAGGTTTAGTGCACATTGTTAAGATCCCATTGAAAGGAGTGTATATAAATACACTCCTTCCACCTGATGCCTCAAGAGGTTTAGTGCACCTTGTTAAGATCCCATTGAAAGAAGTGGATTTAAATACACTCCTTCCTTCTGATACCTCAAGAGGTTTATTGCACATTGTTACGATGTCATTGAAAGGACTGGATTTAAATACACTCCTTCCTTCTGATGCCTCAAGAGGTTTAGTGCACATTGTTGAAATCCCATTGAAAGGAGTGAATTTAAACACACTCCTTTCTACTGATGCCTCAAGAGGTTTAGTGCTTATTGTTAAGATCCCATTGAAAGGGGTGGATTTAAATATACTCCTTCCTTCTTTTGCCACAAGAGGTTTAGTGCACATTGTTAAGATCTCATCTAAGGGTGTGGATTTAAATATACTCCTTTCTCCTGATGCCTCAAGAGGTTTAGTGCACATTGATAAGATCTCATTGAAAGGACTGGATTTAAATACACTCCTTCCTCCTGATGTCTCAAGAGGTTTAGTGCACATTGTTAAGATCCCATTGAAAGGACTGGATTTAAATACACTCCATTCTGATGCCTCAAGAGGTTTAGTGCACATTGTTAAAATCCCATTGAAAGGAGTGTATATAAATACATTCCTTCCACCTGATACCTCAAGAGGTTTAGTGCACATTATTAAGATCCCATTGAAAGAAGTGGATTTAAATACACTCCTTCCTTCTCATGCCTCAAGAGGTTTAGTGCACATTGTTAAGATCCCATTGAAATAACTGGATTTAAATACACTCCGTCCTTCTTATGCCACAAGAGGTTTAGTGCACATTGTTAAGATCCCATTGAAAGGAGTGTATATAAATACATTCCTTCCACCTGATACCTCAAGAGGTTTAGTGCACATTGTTAAGATCACATTGAAAGAAGTGGATTTAAATACACTCCTTCCTTCTGATGCCTCAAGAGGTTTAGTGCACATTGTTAAGATCCCATTGAAAGGACTGGATTTAAATACACTCCGTCCTTCTTATGCCACAAGAGGTTTAGTGCACATTGTTAAGATCCCATTGAAAGGAGTGGATTTCAATACACTCCTTCCTTCTTATGCCACAAGAGGTTTAGTGCACATTGTTAAGATCGCATTGAAGGGAGTGGATTTAAATATACTACTTCCTCCTGATGCCTCAAGAGGTTTAGTGCACATTGTTAAGATCCCATTGAAATAACTGGATTTAAATACACTCCTTCGTTGTGATGCCTCAAGAGGTTTAGTGCACATTGTTAAAATCCCATTGAAAGGAGTGTATATAAATACATTCCTTCCACCTGATACCTCAAGAGGTTTAGTGCACATTGTTAAGATCCCATTGAAAGAAGTGGATTTAAATACACTCCTTCCTTCTCATGCCTCAAGAGGTTTAGTGCACATTGTTAAGATCCCATTGAAATAACTGGATTTAAATACACTCCGTCCTTCTTATGCCACAAGAGGTTTAGTGCACATTGTTAAGATCCCATTGAAAGGAGTGTATATAAATACATTCCTTCCACCTGATACCTCAAGAGGTTTAGTGCACATTGTTAAGATCCCATTGAAAGAAGTGGATTTAAATACACTCCTTCCTTCTGATGCCTCAAGAGGTTTAGTGCACATTGTTAAGATGTCTTTGAAAGGACTGGATTTAAATACACTCCTTCCTCCTGATGTCTCAAGAGGTTTAGTGCACATTGTTAAGATCCCATTGAAAGGACTGGATTTAAATACACTCCGTCCTTCTTATGCCACAAGAGGTTTAGTGCACATTGTTAAGATCCCATTGAAAGGAGTGGATTTAAATACACTCCTTCCTTCTTATGCCACAAGAGGTTTAGTGCACATTGTTAAGATCGCATTGAAGGGAGTGGATTTAAATATACTCCTTCCTCCTGATGCCTCAAGAGGTTTAGTGCACATTGTTAAGATCTCATTGAAGGGAGTGGATTTAAATATACTCCTTCCTCCTGATGCCTCAAGAGGTTGAGTGCACATTGATAAGATCTCATTGAAAGGACTGGATTTAAATTCACTCCTTCCTGCTGATGTCTCAAGAGGTTTAGTGCACATTGGTAAGATGTCATTGAAAGGACTGGATTTAAATACACTCCTTCCTCCTGATGCCTCAAGAGGTTTAGTGCACATTGGTAAGATGTCATTGAAAGGACTGGATTTAAATACACTCCTTCCTCCTGATGCCTCAAGAGGTTTAGTGCACACTGTTAAGATACCTTTGAAATAACTGGATTTAAATACACTCTGTCCTTCTTATGCCACAAGAGGTTTAGTGCACATTGTTAAGATCCCATTGAAAGGACTGAATTTAAATACACTCCTTCCTTCTGATGCCTCAAAAGGTTTAGTGCACATTGTTAAAATCCCATTGAAAGGAGTGAATTTAAACACACTCCTCCTTCTGATGCCTCAAGAGGTTTAGTGCACACTGTTAAGATACCATTGAAATAACTGGATTTAAATACACTCCGTCCTTCTTATGCCACAAGAGGTTTAGTGCACATTGTTAAGATCCCATTGAAAGGAGTGTATATAAATACACTCCTTCCACCTGATGCCTCAAGAAGTTTAGTACACATTGTTAAGATCCCATTGAAAGAAATGGATTTAAATACACTCCTTCCTTCTGATGCCTCAAGAGCTTTAGTGCACATTGTTAAGATCCCATTGAAATAACTGGATTTAAATACACTCCGTCCTTCTTATGCCACAAGAGGTTTAGTGCACATTGTTAAGATCCCATTGAAAGGAGTGTATATAAATACACTCCTTCCACCTGATGCCTCAAGAAGTTTAGTACACATTGTTAAGATCCCATTGAAAGAAATGGATTTAAATACACTCCTTCCTTCTGATGCCTCAAGAGCTTTAGTGCACATTGTTAAGATCCCATT
Organism: Anolis sagrei; assembly: GCF_037176765.1. NCBI lineage: Eukaryota > Metazoa > Chordata > Lepidosauria > Squamata > Anolidae > Anolis > Anolis sagrei. Next base: position 58,631,374 of record NC_090035.1, on the reverse strand, counting down.
GAAATAACTGGATTTAAATACACTCCGTCCTTCTTATGCCACAAGAGGTTTAGTGCACATTGTTAAGATCCCATTGAAAGGAGTGTATATAAATACACTCCTTCCACCTGATGCCTCAAGAGGTTTAGTGCACATTGTTAAGATCCCATTGAAAGAAGTGGATTTAAATACACTCCTTCCTTCTGATGCCTCAAGAGGTTTAGTGCACATTGTAAAGATCCCATTGAAATAACTGGATTTAAATACACACCGTCCTTCTTATGCCACAAGAGGTTTAGTGCACATTGTTAAGATCCCATTGAAAGGAGTGTATATAAATACATTCCTTCCACCTGATACCTCAAGAGGTTTATTGCACATTGTTACGATCCCATTGAAAGGACTGAATTTAAATACTCTCCTTCCTTCTGATGCCTCAAGAGGTTTAGTGCTTATTGTTAAGATCCCATTGAAAGGGGTTGATTTGAATACACTCCTTCCTTCTTTTGCCACAAGAGGTTTAGTGCACATTGTTAAGATCTCATCGAAGGGTGTGGATTTAAATATACTCCTTTCTCCTGATGCCTCAAGAGGTTTAGTGCACATTGATAAGATCTCATTGAAAGGACTGGATTTAAATACACTCCTTCCTCCTGATGTCTCAAGAGGTTTAGTGCACTTTGTTAAGATCCCATTGAAAGGACTGGATTTAAATACACTCCGTCCTTCTTATGCCACAAGAGGTTTAGTGCACATTGTTAAGATCCCATTGAAATAACTGGATTTAAATACACTCCTTCGTTGTGATGCCTCAAGAGGTTTAGTGCACATTGTTAAAATCCCATTGAAAGGAGTGTATATAAATACATTCCTTCCACCTGATACCTCAAGAGGTTTAGTGCACATTGTTAAGATCCCATTGAAAGAAGTGGATTTAAATACACTCCTTCCTTCTGATGCCTCAAGAGGTTTAGTGCACATTGTTAAGATCCCATTGAAATAACTGGATTTAAATACACTCCGTCCTTCTTATGCCACAAGAGGTTTAGTGCACATTGTTAAGATCCCATTGAAAGGAGTGTATATAAATACACTCCTTCCACCTGATGCCTCAAGAAGTTTAGTACACATTGTTAAGATCCCATTGAAAGAAGTGGATTTAAATACACTCCTTCCTTCTGATGCCTCAAGAGCTTTAGTGCACATTGTTAAGATCCCATTGAAATAACTGGATTTAAATACACTCCGTCCTTCTTATGCCACAAGAGGTTTAGTGCACATTGTTAAGATCCCATTGAAAGGAGTGTATATAAATACACTCCTTCCACCTGATGCCTCAAGAGGTTTAGTGCACCTTGTTAAGATCCCATTGAAAGAAGTGGATTTAAATACACTCCTTCCTTCTGATACCTCAAGAGGTTTATTGCACATTGTTACGATCCCATTGAAAGGACTGAATTTAAATACTCTCCTTCCTTCTGATGCCTCAAGAGGTTTAGTGCACATTGTTGAAATCCCATTGAAAGGAGTGAATTTAAACACACTCCTTTCTACTGATGCCTCAAGAGGTTTAGTGCTTATTGTTAAGATCCCATTGAAAGGGGTGGATTTAAATATACTCCTTCCTTCTTTTGCCACAAGAGGTTTAGTGCACATTGTTAAGATCTCATCTAAGGGTGTGGATTTAAATATACTCCTTCCTCCTGATGCCTCAAGTGGTTTAGTGCACATTGTTAAGATCTCATTGAAGGGAGTGGATTTAAATATACTCCTTCCTCCTGATGCCTCAAGAGGTTGAGTGCACATTGATAAGATCTCATTGAAAGGACTGGATTTAAATTCACTCCTTCCTGCTGATGTCTCAAGAGGTTTAGTGCACATTGGTAAGATGTCATTGAAAGGACTGGATTTAAATACACTCCTTCCTCCTGATGCCTCAAGAGGTTTAGTGCACATTGGTAAGATGTCATTGAAAGGACTGGATTTAAATACACTCCTTCCTCCTGATGCCTCAAGAGGTTTAGTGCACACTGTTAAGATACCATTGAAATAACTGGATTTAAATACACTCTGTCCTTCTTATGCCACAAGAGGTTTAGTGCACATTGTTAAGATCCCATTGAAAGGAGTGTATATAAATACACTCCTTCCACCTGATGCCTCAAGAAATTTAGTACACATTGTTAAGATCCCATTGAAAGAAGTGGATTTAAATACACTCCTTCCTTCTGATGCCTCAAGAGGTTTAGTGCACATTGTTAAGATCCCATTGAAATAACTGGATTTAAATACACTCCGTCCTTCTTATGCCACAAGAGGTTTAGTGCACATTGTTAAGATCCCATTGAAAGGAGTGTATATAAATACATTCCTTCCACCTGATACCTCAAGAGGTTTATTGCACATTGTTAAGATCCCATTGAAAGGACTGAATTTAAATACACTCCTTCCTTCTGATGCCACAAAATGTTTAGTGCACATTGTTAAAATCCCATTGAAAGGAGTGAATTTAAACACACTCCTCCTTCTGATGCCTCAAGAGGTTTAGTGCACACTGTTAAGATACCATTGAAAGGAGTGTATATAAATACACTCCTTCCACCTGATGCCTCAAGAGGTTTAGTGCACATTGTTAAGATCCCATTGAAAGAGGTGGATTTAAATACACTCCTTCCTTCTTATGCCACAAGAGGTTTAGTGCACATTGTTAAGATCCCATTGAAAGGAGTGTATATAAATACACTCCTTCCACCTGATGCCTCAAGAGGTTTAGTGCACATTGTTAAGATCCCATTGAAATAACTGGATTTAAATACACTCCGTCCTTCTTATGCCACAAGAGGTTTAGTGCACATTGTTAAGATCCCATTGAAAGGAGTGTATATAAATACACTCCGTCCTTCTTATGCCTCAAGAGGTTTAGTGCACATTGTTAAGATCCCATTGAAAGAAGTGGATTTAAATACACTCCTTCCTTCTGATGCCTCAAGCGGTTTAGTGCACATTGTAAAGATCCCATTGAAATAACTGGATTTAAATACACACCGTCCTTCTTATGCCACAAGAGGTTTAGTGCACATTGTTAAGATCCCATTGAAAGGAGTGTATATAAATACATTCCTTCCACCTGATACCTCAAGAGGTTTATTGCACATTGTTACGATCCCATTGAAAGGACTGAATTTAAATACTCTCCTTCCTTCTGATGCCTCAAGAGGTTTAGTGCACATTGTTGAAATCCCATTGAAAGGAGTGAATTTAAACACACTCCTTTCTACTGATGCCTCAAGAGGTTTAGTGCTTATTGTTAAGATCCCATTGAAAGGGGTGGATTTGAATACACTCCTTCCTTCTTTTGCCACAAGAGGTTTAGTGCACATTGTTAAGATCTCATCGAAGGGTGTGGATTTAAATATACTCCTTTCTCCTGATGCCTCAAGAGGTTTAGTGCACATTGATAAGATCTCATTGAAAGGACTGGATTTAAATACACTCCTTCCTCCTGATGTCTCAAGAGGTTTAGTGCACATTGTTAAGATCCCATTGAAAGGACTGGATTTAAATACACTCCGTCCTTCTTATGCCACAAGAGGTTTAGTGCACATTGTTAAGATCCCATTGAAATAACTGGATTTAAATACACTCCTTCGTTGTGATGCCTCAAGAGGTTTAGTGCACATTGTTAAAATCCCATTGAAAGTAGTGTATATAAATACATTCCTTCCACCTGATACCTCAAGAGGTTTAGTGCACATTGTTAAGATCCCATTGAAAGAAGTGGATTTAAATACACTCCTTCCTTCTGATGCCTCAAGAGGTTTAGTGCACATTGTTAAGATCCCATTGAAATAACTGGATTTAAATACACTCCTTCCTTCTTATGCCACAAGAGGTTTAGTGCACATTGTTAAGATCCCATTGAAAGGAGTGTATATAAATACACTCCTTCCACCTGATGCCTCAAGAAGTTTAGTACACATTGTTAAGATCCCATTGAAAGAAGTGGATTTAAATACACTCCTTCCTTCTGATGCCTCAAGAGCTTTAGTGCACATTGTTAAGATCCCATTGAAATAACTGGAATTAAATACACTCCGTCCTTCTTATGCCACAAGAGGTTTAGTGCACATTGTTAAGATCCCATTGAAAGGAGTGTATATAAATACACTCCTTCCACCTGATGCCTCAAGAGGTTTAGTGCACCTTGTTAAGATCCCATTGAAAGAAGTTGATTTAAATACACTCCTTCCTTCTGATACCTCAAGAGGTTTATTGCACATTGTTACGATCCCATTGAAAGGACTGAATTTAAATACTCTCCTTCCTTCTGATGCCTCAAGAGGTTTAGTGCACATTGTTGAAATCCCATTGAAAGGAGTGAATTTAAACACACTCCTTTCTACTGATGCCTCAAGAGGTTTAGTGCTTATTGTTAAGATCCCATTCAAAGGGGTGGATTTAAATATACTCCTTCCTTCTTTTGCCACAAGAGGTTTAGTGCACATTGTTAAGATCTCATCTAAGGGTGTGGATTTAAATATACTCCTTTCTCCTGATGCCTCAAGAGGTTTAGTGCACATTGATAAGATCTCATTGAAAGGACTGGATTTAAATACACTCCTTCCTCCTGATGTCTCAAGAGGTTTAGTGCACATTGTTAAGATCCCATTGAAAGGACTGGATTTAAATACACTCCATTCTGATGCCTCAGGAGGTTTAGTGCACATTGTTAAAATCCCATTGAAAGGAGTGTATATAAATACATTCCTTCCACCTGATACCTCAAGAGGTTTAGTGCACATTGTTAAGATCCCATTGAAAGAAGTGGATTTAAATACACTCCTTCCTTCTCATGCCTCAAGAGGTTTAGTGCACATTGTTAAGATCCCATTGAAATAACTGGATTTAAATACACTCCGTCCTTCTTATGCCACAAGAGGTTTAGTGCACATTGTTAAGATCCCATTGAAAGGAGTGTATATAAATACATTCCTTCCACCTGATACCTCAAGAGGTTTAGTGCACATTGTTAAGATCCCATTGAAAGAAGTGGATTTAAATACACTCCTTCCTTCTGATGCCTCAAGAGGTTTAGTGCACATTGTTAAGATCCCATTGAAAGGACTGGATTTAAATACACTCCGTCCTTCTTATGCCACAAGAGGTTTAGTGCACATTGTTAAGATCCCATTGAAAGGAGTGGATTTAAATACACTCCTTCCTTCTTATGCCACAAGAGGTTTAGTGCACATTGTTAAGATCGCATTGAAGGGAGTGGATTTAAATATACTACTTCCTCCTGATGCCTCAAGAGGTTTAGTGCACATTGTTAAGATCCCATTGAAATAACTGGATTTAAATACACTCCTTCGTTGTGATGCCTCAAGAGGTTTAGTGCACATTGTTAAAATCCCATTGAAAGGAGTGTATATAAATACATTCCTTCCACCTGATACCTCAAGAGGTTTAGTGCACATTGTTAAGATCCCATTGAAAGAAGTGGATTTAAATACACTCCTTCCTTCTCATGCCTCAAGAGGTTTAGTGCACATTGTTAAGATCCCATTGAAATAACTGGATTTAAATACACTCCGTCCTTCTTATGCCACAAGAGGTTTAGTGCACATTGTTAAGATCCCATTGAAAGGAGTGTATATAAATACATTCCTTCCACCTGATACCTCAAGAGGTTTAGTGCACATTGTTAAGATCCCATTGAAAGAAGTGGATTTAAATACACTCCTTCCTTCTGATGCCTCAAGAGGTTTAGTGCACATTGTTAAGATGTCATTGAAAGGACTGGATTTAAATACACTCCTTCCTCCTGATGTCTCAAGAGGTTTAGTGCACATTGTTAAGATCCCATTGAAAGGAATGGATTTAAATACACTCCGTCCTTCTTATGCCACAAGAGGTTTAGTGCACATTGTTAACATCCCATTGAAAGGAGTGGATTTAAATACACTCCTTCCTTCTTATGCCACAAGAGGTTTAGTGCACATTGTTAAGATCGCATTGAAGGGAGTGGATTTAAATATACTCCTTCCTCCTGATGCCTCAAGAGGTTTAGTGCACATTGTTAAGATCTCATTGAAGGGAGTGGATTTAAATATACTCCTTCCTCCTGATGCCTCAAGAGGTTGAGTGCACATTGATAAGATCTCATTGAAAGGACTGGATTTAAATTCACTCCTTCCTGCTGATGTCTCAAGAGGTTTAGTGCACATTGGTAAGATGTCATTGAAAGGACTGGATTTAAATACACTCCTTCCTCCTGATGCCTCAAGAGGTTTAGTGCACACTGTTAAGATACCATTGAAATAACTGGATTTAAATACACTCTGTCCTTCTTATGCCACAAGAGGTTTAGTGCACATTGTTAAGATCCCATTGAAAGGAGTGTATATAAATACACTCCTTCCACCTGATGCCTCAAGAAATTTAGTACACATTGTTAAGATCCCATTGAAAGAAGTGGATTTAAATACACTCCTTCCTTCTGATGCCTCAAGAGGTTTAGTGCACATTGTTAAGATCCCATTGAAATAACTGGATTTAAATACACTCCGTCCTTCTTATGCCACAAGAGGTTTAGTGCACATTGTTAAGATCCCATTGAAAGGAGTGTATATAAATACATTCCTTCCACCTGATACCTCAAGAGGTTTATTGCACATTGTTAAGATCCCATTGAAAGGACTGAATTTAAATACACTCCTTCCTTCTGATGCCTCAAAAGGTTTAGTGCACATTGTTAAAATCCCATTGAAAGGAGTGAATTTAAACACACTCCTCCTTCTGATGCCTCAAGAGGTTTAGTGCACACTGTTAAGATCCCATTGAAATAACTGGATTTAAATACACTCCGTCCTTCTTATGCCACAAGAGGTTTAGTGCACATTGTTAAGATCCCATTGAAAGGAGTGTATATAAATACATTCCTTCCACCTGATACCTCAAGAGGTTTAGTGCACATTGTTAAGATCCCATTGAAAGAAGTGGATTTAAATACACTCCTTCCTTCTGATGCCTCAAGAGGTTTAGTGCACATTGTTAAGATCCCATTGAAAGGACTGGATTTAAATACACTCCGTCCTTCTTATGCCACAAGAGGTTTAGTGCACATTGTTAAGATCCCATTGAAAGGAGTGGATTTAAATACACTCCTTCCTTCTTATGCCACAAGAGGTTTAGTGCACATTGTTAAGATCGCATTGAAGGGAGTGGATTTAAATATACTACTTCCTCCTGATGCCTCAAGAGGTTTAGTGCACATTGTTAAGATCCCATTGAAATAACTGGATTTAAATACACTCCTTCGTTGTGATGCCTCAAGAGGTTTAGTGCACATTGTTAAAATCCCATTGAAAGGAGTGTATATAAATACATTCCTTCCACCTGATACCTCAAGAGGTTTAGTGCACATTGTTAAGATCCCATTGAAAGAAGTGGATTTAAATACACTCCTTCCTTCTCATGCCTCAAGAGGTTTAGTGCACATTGTTAAGATCCCATTGAAATAACTGGATTTAAATACACTCCGTCCTTCTTATGCCACAAGAGGTTTAGTGCACATTGTTAAGATCCCATTGAAAGGAGTGTATATAAATACATTCCTTCCACCTGATACCTCAAGAGGTTTAGTGCACATTGTTAAGATCCCATTGAAAGAAGTGGATTTAAATACACGCCTTCCTTCTGATGCCTCAAGAGGTTTAGTGCACATTGTTAAGATGTCATTGAAAGGACTGGATTTAAATACACTCCTTCCTCCTGATGTCTCAAGAGGTTTAGTGCACATTGTTAAGATCCCATTGAAAGGACTGGATTTAAATACACTCCGTCCTTCTTATGCCACAAGAGGTTTAGTGCACATTGTTAACATCCCATTGAAAGGAGTGGATTTAAATACACTCCTTCCTTCTTATGCCACAAGAGGTTTAGTGCACATTGTTAAGATCGCATTGAAGGGAGTGGATTTAAATATACTCCTTCCTCCTGATGCCTCAAGAGGTTTAGTGCACATTGTTAAGATCTCATTGAAGGGAGTGGATTTAAATATACTCCTTCCTCCTGATGCCTCAAGAGGTTGAGTGCACATTGATAAGATCTCATTGAAAGGACTGGATTTAAATTCACTCCTTCCTGCTGATGTCTCAAGAGGTTTAGTGCACATTGGTAAGATGTCATTGAAAGGACTGGATTTAAATACACTCCTTCCTCCTGATGCCTCAAGAGGTTTAGTGCACACTGTTAAGATACCATTGAAATAACTGGATTTAAATACACTCTGTCCTTCTTATGCCACAAGAGGTTTAGTGCACATTGTTAAGATCCCATTGAAAGGAGTGTATATAAATACACTCCTTCCACCTGATGCCTCAAGAAATTTAGTACACATTGTTAAGATCCCATTGAAAGAAGTGGATTTAAATACACTCCTTCCTTCTGATGCCTCAAGAGGTTTAGTGCACATTGTTAAGATCCCATTGAAATAACTGGATTTAAATACACTCCGTCCTTCTTATGCCACAAGAGGTTTAGTGCACATTGTTAAGATCCCATTGAAAGGAGTGTATATAAATACATTCCTTCCACCTGATACCTCAAGAGGTTTATTGCACATTGTTAAGATCCCATTGAAAGGACTGAATTTAAATACACTCCTTCCTTCTGATGCCTCAAAAGGTTTAGTGCACATTGTTAAAATCCCATTGAAAGGAGTGAATTTAAACACACTCCTCCTTCTGATGCCTCAAGAGGTTTAGTGCACACTGTTAAGATACCATTGAAATAACTGGATTTAAATACACTCCGTCCTTCTTATGCCACAAGAGGTTTAGTGCACATTGTTAAGATCCCATTGAAAGGAGTGTATATAAATACACTCCTTCCACCTGATGCCTCAAGAAGTTTAGTACACATTGTTAAGATCCCATTGAAAGAAATGGATTTGAATACACTCCTTCCTTCTGATGCCTCAAGAGCTTTAGTGCACATTGTTAAGATCCCATTGAAATAACTGGATTTAAATACACTCCGTCCTTCTTATGCCACAAGAGGTTTAGTGCACATTGTTAAGATCCCATTGAAAGGAGGGTATATAAATACACTCCTTCCACCTGATGCCTCAAGAAGTTTAGTACACATTGTTAAGATCCCATTGAAAGAAATGGATTTAAATACACTCCTTCCTTCTGATGCCTCAAGAGCTTTAGTGCACATTGTTAAGATCCCATTGAAATAACTGGATTTAAATACACTCCGTCCTTCTTATGCCACAAGAGGTTTAGTGCACATTGTTAAGATCCCATTGAAAGGAGTGTATATAAATACACTCCTTCCACCTGATGCCTCAAGAGGTTTAGTGCACATTGTTAAGATCCCATTGAAAGAAGTGGATTTAAATACACTCCTTCCTTCTGATGCCTCAAGAGGTTTAGTGCACATTGTTAAGATCCCATTGAAATAACTGGATTTAAATACACTCCGTCCTTCTTATGCCACAAGAGGTTTAGTGCACATTGTTAAGATCCCATTGAAAGGAGTGTATATAAATACATTCCTTCCACCTGATACCTCAAGAGGTTTATTGCACATTGTTAAGATCCCATTGAAAGGACTGAATTTAAATACACTCCTTCCTTCTGATGCCTCAAAAGGTTTAGTGCACATTGTTAAAATCCCATTGAAAGGAGTGAATTTAAACACACTCCTCCTTCTGATGCCTCAAGAGGTTTAGTGCACACTGTTAAGATACCATTGAAATAACTGGATTTAAATACACTCCGTCCTTCTTATGCCACAAGAGGTTTAGTGCACATTGTTAAGATCCCATTGAAAGGAGTGTATATAAATACACTCCTTCCACCTGATGCCTCAAGAAGTTTAGTACACATTGTTAAGATCCCATTGAAAGAAATGGATTTAAATACACTCCTTCCTTCTGATGCCTCAAGAGCTTTAGTGCACATTGTTAAGATCCCATTGAAATAACTGGATTTAAATACACTCCGTCCTTCTTATGCCACAAGAGGTTTAGTGCACATTGTTAAGATCCCATTGAAAGGAGTGTATATAAATACACTCCTTCCACCTGATGCCTCAAGAAGTTTAGTACACATTGTTAAGATCCCATTGAAAGAAATGGATTTAAATACACTCCTTCCTTCTGATGCCTCAAGAGCTTTAGTGCACATTGTTAAGATCCCATTGAAATAACTGGATTTAAATACACTCCGTCCTTCTTATGCCACAAGAGGTTTAGTGCACATTGTTAAGATCCCATTGAAAGGAGTGTATATAAATACACTCCTTCCACCTGATGCCTCAAGAGGTTTAGTGCACATTGTTAAGATCCCATTGAAAGAAGTGGATTTAAATACACTCCTTCCTTCTGATGCCTCAAGAGGTTTAGTGCACATTGTTAAGATCCCATTGAAAGGAGTGTATATAAATACACTCCTTCCACCTGATGCCTCAAGAAGTTTAGTACACATTGTTAAGATCCCATTGAAAGAAGTGGATTTAAATACACTCCTTCCTTCTGATGCCTCAAGAGCTTTAGTGCACATTGTTAAGATCCCATTGAAATAACTGGATTTAAATACACTCCGTCCTTCTTATGCCACAAGAGGTTTAGTGCACATTGTTAAGATCCCATTGAAAGGAGTGTATATAAATACACTCCTTCCACCTGATGCCTCAAGAGGTTTAGTGCACCTTGTTAAGATCCCATTGAAAGAAGTGGATTTAAATACACTCCTTCCTTCTGATACCTCAAGAGGTTTATTGCACATTGTTACGATCCCATTGAAAGGACTGAATTTAAATACTCTCCTTCCTTCTGATGCCTCAAGAGGTTTAGTGCACATTGTTGAAATCCCATTGAAAGGAGTGAATTTAAACACACTCCTTTCTACTGATGCCTCAAGAGGTTTAGTGCTTATTGTTAAGATCCCATTGCAAGGGGTGGATTTAAATATACTCCTTCCTTCTTTTGCCACAAGAGGTTTAGTGCACATTGTTAAGATCTCATCTAAGGGTGTGGATTTAAATATACTCCTTTCTCCTGATGCCTCAAGAGGTTTAGTGCACATTGATAAGATCTCATTGAAAGGACTGGATTTAAATACACTCCTTCCTCCTGATGTCTCAAGAGGTTTAGTGCACATTGTTAAGATCCCATTGAAAGGACTGGATTTAAATACACTCCATTCTGATGCCTCAAGAGGTTTAGTGCACATTGTTAAAATCCCATTGAAAGGAGTGTATATAAATACATTCCTTCCACCTGATACCTCAAGAGGTTTAGTGCACATTGTTAAGATCCCATTGAAAGAAGTGGATTTAAATACACTCCTTCCTTCTCATGCCTCAAGAGGTTTAGTGCACATTGTTAAGATCCCATTGAAATAACTGGATTTAAATACACTCCGTCCTTCCACCTGATACCTCAAGAGGTTTATTGCACATTGTTACGATCCCATTGAAAGGACTGAATTTAAATACTCTCCTTCCTTCTGATGCCTCAAGAGGTTTAGTGCTTATTGTTAAGATCCCATTGAAAGGGGTGGATTTAAATACTCTCCTTCCTTCTGATGCCTCAAGAGCTTTAGTGCACATTGTTAAGATCCCATTGAAATAACTGGATTTAAATACACTCCGTCCTTCTTATGCCACAAGAGGTTTAGTGCACATTGTTAAGATCGCATTGAAAGGAGTGTATATAAATACACTCCTTCCACCTGATGCCTCAAGAGGTTTAGTGCACCTTGTTAAGATCCCATTGAAAGTAGTGGATTTAAATACACTCCTTCCTTCTGATACCTCAAGAGGTTTATTGCACATTGTTACGATCCCATTGAAAGGACTGAATTTAAATACTCTCCTTCCTTCTGATGCCTCAAGAGGTTTAGTGCACATTGTTGAAATCCCATTGAAAGGAGTGAATTTAAACACACTCCTTTCTACTGATGCCTCAAGAGGTTTAGTGCTTATTGTTAAGATCCCATTGAAAGGGGTGGATTTAAATATACTCCTTCCTTCTTTTGCCACAAGAGGTTTAGTGCACATTGTTAAGATCTCATCTAAGGGTGTGGATTTAAATATACTCCTTTCTCCTGATGCCTCAAGAGGTTTAGTGCACATTGATAAGATCCCATTGAAAGGACTGGATTTAAATACACTCCATTCTGATGCCTCAAGAGGTTTAGTGCACATTGTTAAGATCCCATTGAAATAACTGGATTTAAATACACTCCTTCGTTGTGATGCCTCAAGAGGTTTAGTGCACATTGTTAAAATCCCATTGAAAGGAGTGTATATAAATACATTCCTTCCACCTGATACCTCAAGAGGTTTAGTGCACATTGTTAAGATCCCATTGAAAGAAGTGGATTTAAATACACTCCTTTCTACTGATGCCTCAAGAGGTTTAGTGCACATTGTTAAGATCCCATTGAAATAACTGGATTTAAATACACTCCGTCCTTCTTATGCCACAAGAGGTTTAGTGCACATTGTTAAGATCCCATTGAAAGGAGTGTATATAAATACATTCCTTCCACCTGATACCTCAAGAGGTTTATTGCACATTGTTACGATCCCATTGAAAGGACTGAATTTAAATACTCTCCTTCCTTCTGATGCCTCAAGAGGTTTAGTGCTTATTGGTAAGATCCCATTGAAAGGGGTGGATTTAAAAACTCTCCTTCCTTCTGATGCCTCAAGAGCTTTAGTGCACATTGTTAAGATCCCATTGAAATAACTGGATTTAAATACACTCCGTCCTTCTTATGCCACAAGAGGTTTAGTGCACATTGTTAAGATCCCATTGAAAGGAGTGTATATAAATACACTCCTTCCACCTGATGCCTCAAGAGGTTTAGTGCACCTTGTTAAGATCCCATTGAAAGAAGTGGATTTAAATACACTCCTTCCTTCTGATACCTCAAGAGGTTTATTGCACATTGTTACGATCCCATTGAAAGGACTGAATTTAAATACTCTCCTTCCTTCTGATGCCTCAAGAGGTTTAGTGCACATTGTTGAAATCCCATTGAAAGGAGTGAATTTAAACACACTCCTTTCTACTGATGCCTCAAGAGGTTTAGTGCTTATTGTTAAGATCCCATTGAAAGGGGTGGATTTAAATATACTCCTTCCTTCTTTTGCCACAAGAGGTTTAGTGCACATTGTTAAGATCTCATCTAAGGGTGTGGATTTAAATATACTCCTTTCTCCTGATGCCTCAAGAGGTTTAGTGCACATTGATAAGATCTCATTGAAAGGACTGGATTTAAATACACTCCTTCCTCCTGATGTCTCAAGAGGTTTAGTGCACATTGCTAAGATCCCATTGAATGGACTGGATTTAAATACACTCCATTCTGATGCCTCAAGAGGTTTAGTGCACATTGTTAAGATCCCATTGAAATAACTGGATTTAAATAGACTCCTTCGTTGTGATGCCTCAAGAGGTTTAGTGCACATTGTTAAAATCCCATTGAAAGGAGTGTATATAAATACATTCCTTCCACCTGATACCTCAAGAGGTTTAGTGCACATTGTTAAGATCCCATTGAAAGAAGTGGATTTAAATACACTCCTTCCTTCTCATGCCTCAAGAGGTTTAGTGCACATTGTTAAGATCCCATTGAAATAACTGGATTTAAATACACTCCGTCCTTCTTATGCCACAAGAGGTTTAGTGCACATTGTTAAGATCCCATTGAAAGGAGTGTATATAAATACATTCCTTCCACCTGATACCTCAAGAGGTTTAGTGCACATTGTTAAGATCCCATTGAAAGAAGTGGATTTAAATACACTCCTTCCTTCTGATGCCTCAAGAGGTTTAGTGCACATTGTTAAGATCCCATTGCAAGGGGTGGATTTAAATATACTCCTTCCTTCTTTTGCCACAAGAGGTTTAGTGCACATTGTTAAGATCTCATCTAAGGGTGTGGATTTAAATATACTCCTTTCTCCTGATGCCTCAAGAGGTTTAGTGCACATTGATAAGATCTCATTGAAAGGACTGGATTTAAATACACTCCTTCCTCCTGATGTCTCAAGAGGTTTAGTGCACATTGTTAAGATCCCATTGAAAGGACTGGATTTAAATACACTCCATTCTGATGCCTCAAGAGGTTTAGTGCACATTGTTAAAATCCCATTGAAAGGAGTGTATATAAATACATTCCTTCCACCTGATACCTCAAGAGGTTTAGTGCACATTGTTAAGATCCCATTGAAAGAAGTGGATTTAAATACACTCCTTCCTTCTCATGCCTCAAGAGGTTTAGTGCACATTGTTAAGATCCCATTGAAATAACTGGATTTAAATACACTCCGTCCTTCCACCTGATACCTCAAGAGGTTTATTGCACATTGTTACGATCCCATTGAAAGGACTGAATTTAAATACTCTCCTTCCTTCTGATGCCTCAAGAGGTTTAGTGCTTATTGTTAAGATCCCATTGAAAGGGGTGGATTTAAATACTCTCCTTCCTTCTGATGCCTCAAGAGCTTTAGTGCACATTGTTAAGATCCCATTGAAATAACTGGATTTAAATACACTCCGTCCTTCTTATGCCACAAGAGGTTTAGTGCACATTGTTAAGATCGCATTGAAAGGAGTGTATATAAATACACTCCTTCCACCTGATGCCTCAAGAGGTTTAGTGCACCTTGTTAAGATCCCATTGAAAGTAGTGGATTTAAATACACTCCTTCCTTCTGATACCTCAAGAGGTTTATTGCACATTGTTACGATCCCATTGAAAGGACTGAATTTAAATACTCTCCTTCCTTCTGATGCCTCAAGAGGTTTAGTGCACATTGTTGAAATCCCATTGAAAGGAGTGAATTTAAACACACTCCTTTCTACTGATGCCTCAAGAGGTTTAGTGCTTATTGTTAAGATCCCATTGAAAGGGGTGGATTTAAATATACTCCTTCCTTCTTTTGCCACAAGAGGTTTAGTGCACATTGTTAAGATCTCATCTAAGGGTGTGGATTTAAATATACTCCTTTCTCCTGATGCCTCAAGAGGTTTAGTGCACATTGATAAGATCCCATTGAAAGGACTGGATTTAAATACACTCCATTCTGATGCCTCAAGAGGTTTAGTGCACATTGTTAAGATCCCATTGAAATAACTGGATTTAAATACACTCCTTCGTTGTGATGCCTCAAGAGGTTTAGTGCACATTGTTAAAATCCCATTGAAAGGAGTGTATATAAATACATTCCTTCCACCTGATACCTCAAGAGGTTTAGTGCACATTGTTAAGATCCCATTGAAAGAAGTGGATTTAAATACACTCCTTTCTACTGATGCCTCAAGAGGTTTAGTGCACATTGTTAAGATCCCATTGAAATAACTGGATTTAAATACACTCCGTCCTTCTTATGCCACAAGAGGTTTAGTGCACATTGTTAAGATCCCATTGAAAGGAGTGTATATAAATACATTCCTTCCACCTGATACCTCAAGAGGTTTATTGCACATTGTTACGATCCCATTGAAAGGACTGAATTTAAATACTCTCCTTCCTTCTGATGCCTCAAGAGGTTTAGTGCTTATTGGTAAGATCCCATTGAAAGGGGTGGATTTAAAAACTCTCCTTCCTTCTGATGCCTCAAGAGCTTTAGTGCACATTGTTAAGATCCCATTGAAATAACTGGATTTAAATACACTCCGTCCTTCTTATGCCACAAGAGGTTTAGTGTACATTGTTAAGATCCCATTGAAAGGAGTGTATATAAATACACTCCTTCCACCTGATGCCTCAAGAGGTTTAGTGCACCTTGTTAAGATCCCATTGAAAGAAGTGGATTTAAATACACTCCTTCCTTCTGATACCTCAAGAGGTTTATTGCACATTGTTACGATCCCATTGAAAGGACTGAATTTAAATACTCTCCTTCCTTCTGATGCCTCAAGAGGTTTAGTGCACATTGTTGAAATCCCATTGAAAGGAGTGAATTTAAACACACTCCTTTCTACTGATGCCTCAAGAGGTTTAGTGCTTATTGTTAAGATCCCATTGAAAGGGGTGGATTTAAATATACTCCTTCCTTCTTTTGCCACAAGAGGTTTAGTGCACATTGTTAAGATCTCATCTAAGGGTGTGGATTTAAATATACTCCTTTCTCCTGATGCCTCAAGAGGTTTAGTGCACATTGATAAGATCTCATTGAAAGGACTGGATTTAAATACACTCCTTCCTCCTGATGTCTCAAGAGGTTTAGTGCACATTGCTAAGATCCCATTGAAAGGACTGGATTTAAATACACTCCATTCTGATGCCTCAAGAGGTTTAGTGCACATTGTTAAGATCCCATTGAAATAACTGGATTTAAATAGACTCCTTCGTTGTGATGCCTCAAGAGGTTTAGTGCACATTGTTAAAATCCCATTGAAAGGAGTGTATATAAATACATTCCTTCCACCTGATACCTCAAGAGGTTTAGTGCACATTGTTAAGATCCCATTGAAAGAAGTGGATTTAAATACACTCCTTCCTTCTCATGCCTCAAGAGGTTTAGTGCACATTGTTAAGATCCCATTGAAATAACTGGATTTAAATACACTCCGTCCTTCTTATGCCACAAGAGGTTTAGTGCACATTGTTAAGATCCCATTGAAAGGAGTGTATATAAATACATTCCTTCCACCTGATACCTCAAGAGGTTTAGTGCACATTGTTAAGATCCCATTGAAAGAAGTGGATTTAAATACACTCCTTCCTTCTGATGCCTCAAGAGGTTTAGTGCACATTGTTAAGATCCCATTGAAAGGACTGGATTTAAATACACTCCGTCCTTCTTATGCCACAAGAGGTTTAGTGCACATTGTTAAGATCCCATTGAAAGGAGTGGATTTAAATACACTCCTTCCTTCTTATGCCACAAGAGGTTCAGTGCACATTGTTAAGATCGCATTGAAGGGAGTGGATTTAAATATACTACTTCCTCCTGATGCCTCAAGAGGTTTAGTGCACATTGTTAAGATCCCATTGAAATAACTGGATTTAAATACACTCCGTCCTTCTTATGCCACAAGAGGTTTAGTGCACATTGTTAAGATCCCATTGAAAGGAGTGTATATAAATACATTCCTTCCACCTGATACCTCAAGAGGTTTAGTGCACATTGTTAAGATCCCATTGAAAGAAGTGGATTTAAATACACTCCTTCCTTCTCATGCCTCAAGAGGTTTAGTGCACATTGTTAAGATCCCATTGAAATAACTGGATTTAAATACACTCCGTCCTTCTTATGCCACAAGAGGTTTAGTGCACATTGTTAAGATCCCATTGAAAGGAGTGTATATAAATACATTCCTTCCACCTGATACCTCAAGAGGTTTAGTGCACATTGTTAAGATCCCATTGAAAGAAGTGGATTTAAATACACTCCTTCCTTCTGATGCCTCAAGAGGTTTAGTGCACATTGTTAAGATGTCATTGAAAGGACTGGATTTAAATACACTCCTTCCTCCTGATGTCTCAAGAGGTTTAGTGCACATTGTTAAGATCCCATTGAAAGGACTGGATTTAAATACACTCCGTCCTTCTTATACCACAAGAGGTTTAGTGCACATTGTTAAGATCCCATTGAAAGGAGTGGATTTAAATACACTAGTTCCTTCTTATGCCACAAGAGGTTTAGTGCACATTGTTAAGGTCGCATTGAAGGGAGTGGATTTAAATATACTCCTTCCTCCTGATGCCTCAAGAGGTTTAGTGCACATTGTTAAGATCTCATTGAAGGGAGTGGATTTAAATATACTCCTTCCTCCTGATGCCTCAAGAGGTTGAGTGCACATTGATAAGATCTCATTGAAAGGACTGGATTTAAATTCACTCCTTCCTGCTGATGTCTCAAGAGGTTTAGTGCACATTGGTAAGATGTCATTGAAAGGACTGGATTTAAATACACTCCTTCCTCCTGATGCCTCAAGAGGTTTAGTGCACATTGGTAAGATGTCATTGAAAGGACTGGATTTAAATACACTCCTTCCTCCTGATGCCTCAAGAGGTTTAGTGCACACTGTTAAGATACCATTGAAATAACTGGATTTAAATACACTCTGTCCTTCTTATGCCACAAGAGGTTTAGTGCACATTGTTAAGATCCCATTGAAAGGAGTGTATATAAATACACTCCTTCCACCTGATGCCTCAAGAAATTTAGTACACATTGTTAAGATCCCATTGAAAGAAGTGGATTTAAATACACTCCTTCCTTCTGATGCCTCAAGAGGTTTAGTGCACATTGTTAAGATCCCATTGAAATAACTGGATTTAAATACACTCCGTCCTTCTTATGCCACAAGAGGTTTAGTGCACATTGTTAAGATCCCATTGAAAGGAGTGTATATAAATACACTCCTTCCACCTGATGCCTCAAGAGGTTTAGTGCACATTGTTAAGATCCCATTGAAAGAAGTGGATTTAAATACACTCCTTCCTTCTGATGCCTCAAGAGGTTTAGTGCACATTGTTAAGATCCCATTGAAATAACTGGATTCAAATACACACCGTCCTTCTTATGCCATAAGAGGTTTAGTGCACATTGTTAAGATCCCATTGAAAGGAGTGTATATAAATACATTCCTTCCACCTGATGCCTCAAGAGGTTTAGTGCACATTGTTAAGATCCCATTGAAAGAAGTGGATTTAAATACACTCCTTCCTTCTGATGCCTCAAGAGGTTTAGTGCACATTGTTAAGATCCCATTGAAATAACTGGATTTAAATACACACCGTCCTTCTTATGCCACAAGAGGTTTAGTGCACATTGTTAAGATCCCATTGAAAGGAGTGTATATAAATACATTCCTTCCACCTGATACCTCAAGAGGTTTATTGGACATTGTTAAGATCCCATTGAAAGGACTGAATTTAAATACACTCCTTCCTTCTGATGCCTCAAGAGGTTTAGTGCACATTGTTAAAATCCCATTGAAAGGAGTGAATTTAAACACACTCCTTCCTTCTGATGCCTCAAGAGGTTTAGTACACATTGTTATGATCCCATTGAAAGAAGTGGATTTAAATACACTCCTTCCTTCTGATGCCTCAAGAGGTTTAGTGCACATTGTTAAAATCCCATTGAAAGGAGTGAATTTAAACACACTCCTTCCACCTGATGCCTCAAGAAGTTTAGTACACATTGTTAAGATCCCATTGAAAGAAGTGGATTTAAATACACTCCTTCCTTCTGATGCCTCAAGAGGTTTAGTGCACATTGTTAAAATCCCATTGAAAGGAGTGAATTTAAACACACCCCTTCCTTCTGATGCCTCAAGAGGTTTAGTGCACACTGTTAAGATACCATTGAAATAACTGGATTTAAATACACTCTGTCCTTCTTATGCCACAAGAGGTTTAGTGCACATTGTTAAGATCCCATTGAAAGGAGTGTATATAAATACACTCCTTCCACCTGATGCCTCAAGAAGTTTAGTACACATTGTTAAGATCCCATTGAAAGAAGTGGATTTAAATACACTCCTTCCTTCTGATGCCTCAAGAGCTTTAGTGCACATTGTTAAGATCCCATTGAAATAACTGGATTTAAATACACTCCGTCCTTCTTATGCCACAAGAGGTTTAGTGCACATTGTTAAGATCCCATTGAAAGGAGTGTATATAAATACAATCCTTCCTCCTGATGCCTCAAGATGTTTAGTGCACATTGTTAAGATCCCATTGAAAGAAGTGGATTTAAATACACTCCTTCCGTCTGATGCCTCAAGAGGTTTAGTGCACATTGTTAAGATCCCATTGAAATAACTGGATTTAAATACACTCCTTCCTCCTGATGTCTCAAGAGGTTTAGTGCACATTGTTAAGATCCCATTGAAAGGACTGGATTTAAATACACTCCATTCTGATGCCTCAAGAGGTTTAGTGCACATTGTTAAGATCCCATTGAAAGGACTGGATTTAAATACACTCCTTCGTTGTGATGCCTCAATAGGTTTAGTGCACATTGTTAAAATCCCATTGAAAGGAGTGTATATAAATACATTCCTTCCACCTGATACCTCAAGAGTTTTAGTGCACATTGTTAAGATCCCATTGAAAGAAGTGGATTTAAATACACTCCTTCCTTCTGATGCCTCAAGAGCTTTAGTGCACATTGTTAAGATCCCATTGAAATAACTGGATTTAAATACACTCCGTCCTTCTTATGCCACAAGAGGTTTAGTGCACATTGTTAAGATCCCATTGAAAGGAGTGTATATAAATACACTCCTTCCACCTGATGCCTCAAGAGGGTTAGTGCACATTGTTAAGATCCCATTAAAAGAAGTGGATTTAAATACACACCGTCCTTCTTATGCCACAAGAGGTTTAGTGCACATTGTTAAGATCCCATTGAAAGGAGTGTATATAAATACATTCCTTCCACCTGATACCTCAAGAGGTTTATTGCACATTGTTAAGATCCCATTGAAAGGACTGAATTTAAATACACTCCTTCCTTCTGATCTCTCAAGAGGTTTAGTGCACATTGTTGAAATCCCATTGAAAGGAGTAAATTTAAACACACTCCTTTCTACTGATGCCTCAAGAGGTTTAGTGCTTATTGTTAAGATCCCATTGAAAGGGGTGGATTTAAATATACTCCTTCCTTCTTTTGCCACAAGAGGTTTAGTGCACATTGTTAAGATCTCATCGAAGGGTGTGGATTTAAATATACTCCTTTCTCCTGATGCCTCAAGAGGTTTAGTGCACATTGATAAGATCTCATTGAAAGGACTGGATTTAAATACACTCCTTCCTCCTGATGTCTCAAGAGGTTTAGTGCACATTGTTAAGATCCCACTGAAAGGACTGGATTTAAATACACTCCATTCTGATGCCTCAAGAGGTTTAGTGCACATTGTTAAGATCCCATTGAAATAACTGGATTTTAATACACTCCTTCGTTGTGATGCCTCAAGAGGTTTAGTGAACATTGTTAAAATCCCATTGAAAGGAGTGTATATAAATACATTCCTTCCACCTGATACCTCAAGAGGTTTAGTGCACATTGTTAAGATCCCATTGAAAGAAGTGGATTTAAATACACTCCTTCCTTCTGATGCCTCAAGATGTTTAGTGCACATTGTTAAGATCCCATTGAAATAACTGGATTTAAATACACTCCGTCCCTCTTATACCACAAGAGGTTTAGTGCACATTGTTAAGATCCCATTGAAAGGACTGGATTTAAATACACTCCTTCCACCTGATGCCTCAAGAGGTTTAGTGCACATTGTTAAGATCCCATTGAAAGAAGTGGATTTAAATACACTCCTTCCTTCTGATGCCTCAAGAGGTTTAGTGCAATTGTTAAGATCCCACTGAAATAACTGGATTTAAATACACTCCGTCTTTCTTATGCCACAAGAGGTTTAGTGCACATTGTTAAGATCCCATTGAAAGGAGTGTATATAAATACACTCCTTCCTCCTGATGCCTCAAGAGGTTTAGTGCACATTGTTAAGATCCCATTGAAAGAAGTGGATTTAAATACACTCCTTCCTTCTGATGCCTCAAGAGGTTTAGTGCACATTGTTAAGATCCCATTGAAATAACTGGATTTAAATACACTCCTTCCTCCTGATGTCTCAAGAGGTTTAGTGCACATTGTTAAGATCCCATTGAAAGGACTGGATTTAAATACACTCCATTCTGATGCCTCAAGAGGTTTAGTGCACATTGTTAAGATCCCATTGAAAGGACTGGATTTAAATACACTCCTTCGTTGTGATGCCTCAAGAGGTTTAGTGCACATTGTTAAAATCCCATTGAAAGGAGTGTATATAAATACATTCCTTCCACCTGATACCTCAAGAGGTTTAGTGCACATTGTTAAGATCCCATTGAAAGAAGTGGATTTAAATACACTCCTTCCTTCTGATGCCTCAAGAGCTTTAGTGCACATTGTTAAGATCCCATTGAAATAACTGGATTTAAATACACTCCGTCCTTCTTATGCCTCAAAAGGTTTAGTGCACATTGTTAAGATCCCATTGAAAGGAGTGTATATAAATACACTCCTTCCACCTGATGCCTCAAGAAGTTTAGTACTCATTGTTAAGATCCCATTGAAAGAAGTGGATTTAAATACACTTCTTCCTTCTGATGCCTCAAGAGCTTTAGTGCACATTGTTAGGATCCCATTGAAATAACTGGATTTAAATATACTCTGTCCTTCTTATGCCACAAGAGGTTTAGTGCACATTGTTAAGATCCCATTGAAAGGAGTGTATAGAAATACACTCCTTCCACCTGATGCCTCAAGAGGTTTAGTGCACATTGTTAAGATCCCATTGAAAGAAGTGGATTTAAATACACTCCTTCCTTCTGATGCCTCAAGAGGTTTAGTGCACATTGTTAAGATCCCATTGAAATAACTGGATTTAAATACACACCGTCCTTCTTATGCCACAAGAGGTTTAGTGCACATTGTTAAGATCCCATTGAAAGGAGTGTATATAAATACATTCCTTCCACCTGATACCTCAAGAGGTTTATTGCACATTGTTAAGATCCCATTGAAAGGACTGCATTTAAATACACTCATTCCTTCTGATCTCTCAAGAGGTTTAGTGCACATTGTTGAAATCCCATTGAAAGGAGTAAATTTAAACACACTCCTTTCTACTGATGCCTCAAGAGGTTTAGTGCTTATTGTTAAGATCCCATTGAAAGGGGTGGATTTAAATATACTCCTTCCTTCTTATGCCACAAGAGGTTTAGTGCACATTGTTAAGATCCCATTGAAAGGAGTGTATATAAATACACTCCTTCCACCTGATGCCTCAAGAAGTTTAGTACACATTGTTAAGATCCCATTGAAAGAAATGGATTTAAATACACTCCTTCCTTCTGATGCCTCAAGAGCTTTAGTGCACATTGTTAAGATCCCATTGAAATAACTGGATTTAAATACACTCCGTCCTTCTTATGCCACAAGAGGTTTAGTGCACATTGTTAAGATCCCATTGAAAGGAGTGTATATAAATACACTCCTTCCACCTGATGCCTCAAGAGGTTTAGTGCACATTGTTAAGATCCCATTGAAAGAAGTGGATTTAAATACACTCCTTCCTTCTGATGCCTCAAGAGGTTTAGTGCACATTGTAAAGATCCCATTGAAATGACTGGATTTAAATACACACCGTCCTTCTTATGCCTCAAGAGGTTTAGTGCACATTGTTAAGATCCCATTGAAAGGAGTGTATATAAATACATTCCTTCCACCTGATACCTCAAGAGGTTTATTGCACATTGTTACGATCCCATTGAAAGGACTGAATTTAAATACTCTCCTTCCTTCTGATGCCTCAAGAGGTTTAGTGCACATTGTTGAAATCCCATTGAAAGGAGTGAATTTAAACACACTCCTTTCTACTGATGCCTCAAGAGGTTTAGTGCTTATTGTTAAGATCCCATTGAAAGGGGTGGATTTAAATATACTCCTTCCTTCTTTTGCCACAAGAGGTTTAGTGCACATTGTTAAGATCTCATCGAAGGGTGTGGATTTAAATATACTCCTTTCTCCTGATGCCTCAAGAGGTTTAGTGCACATTGATAAGATCTCATTGAAAGGACTGGATTTAAATACACTCCTTCCTCCTGATGTCTCAAGAGGTTTAGTGCACATTGTTAAGATCCCATTGAAAGGACTGGATTTAAATACACTCCGTCCTTCTTATGCCACAAGAGGTTTAGTGCACATTGTTAAGATCCCATTGAAATAACTGGATTTAAATACACTCCTTCGTTGTGATGCCTCAAAAGGTTTAGTGCACATTGCTAAAATCCCATTGAAAGGAGTGTATATAAATACATTCCTTCCACCTGATACCTCAAGAGGTTTAGTGCACATTGTTAAGATCCCATTGAAAGAAGTGTATTTAAATACACTCCTTCCTTCTGATGCCTCAAGAGGTTTAGTGCACATTGTTAAGATCCCATTGAAATAACTGGATTTAAATACACTCCGTCCTTCTTATGCCACAAGAGGTTTAGTGCACATTGTTAAGATCCCATTGAAAGGAGTGTATATAAATACATTCCTTCCACCTGATACCTCAAGAGTTTTAGTGCACATTGTTAAGATCACATTGAAAGAAGTGGATTTAAATACACTCCTTCCTTCTGATGCCTCAAGAGGTTTAGTGCACATTGTTAAGATCCCATTGAAAGGAGTGGATTTAAATACACTCCGTCCTTCTTATGCCACAAGAGGTTTAGTGCACATTGTTAAGATCCCATTGAAAGGACTGGATTTAAATACACTCCTTCGTTGTGATGCCTCAAGAGGTTTAGTGCACATTGTTAAAATCCCATTGAAAGGAGTGTATATAAATACATTCCTTCCACCTGATGCCTCAAGAGGTTTAGTGCACATTGTTAAGATCCCATTGAAAGGACTGGACTAAAATACACTCCTTCCACCTGATGCCTCAAGAGGTTTAGTGCACATTGTTAGGATCCCATTGAAAGGAGTGTATATAAATACATTCCTTCCACCTGATACCTCAAGAGGTTTATTGCACATTGTTAAGATCCCATTGAAAGGACTGAATTTAAATACACTCCTTCCTTCTGATGCCACAAGAGGTTTAGTGCACATTGTTAAAATCCCATTGAAAGGAGTGAATTTAAACACACTCCTCCTTCTGATGCCTCAAGAGGTTTAGTGCACACTGTTAAGATACCATTGAAATAACTGGATTTAAATACACTCCGTCCTTCTTATGCCACAAGAGGTTTAGTGCACATTGTTAAGATCCCATTGAAAGGAGTGTATATAAATACACTCCTTCCACCTGATGCCTCAAGAGGTTTAGTGCACATTGTTAAGATCCCATTGAAAGAAGTGGATTTAAATACACTCCTTCCTTCTGATGCCTCAAGAGGTTTAGTGCACATTGTAAAGATCCCATTGAAATAACTGGATTTAAATACACTCCGTCCTTCTTATGCCACAAGAGGTTTAGTGCACATTGTTACGATCCCATTGAAAGGAGTGTATATAAATACATTCCTTCCACCTGATACCTCAAGAGGTTTATTGCACATTGTTACGATCCCATTGAAAGGACTGAATTTAAATACTCTCCTTCCTTCTGATGCCTCAAGAGGTTTAGTGCACATTGTTGAAATCCCATTGAAAGGAGTGAATTTAAACACACTCCTTTCTACTGATGCCTCAAGAGGTTTAGTGCACATTGTTAAGATCCCATTGAAAGGGGTGGATTTAAATACACTCCTTCCTTCTTTTGCCACAAGAGGTTTAGTGCACTTTGTTAAGATCCCATTGAAAGGACTGGATTTAAATACACTCCTTCCTCCTGATGTCTCAAGGGGTTTAGTGCACATTGTTGAGATCCCATTGAAAGGACTGGATTTAAATACACTCCGTCCTTCTTATGCCACAAGAGGTTTAGTGCACATTGTTAAGATCCCATTGAAAGGAGTGTATATAAATACACTCCTTCCACCTGATGCCTCAAGAGTTTTAGTGCACATTGTTAAGATCCCATTGAAAGGACTGAATTTAAATACACTCCTTCCTTCTGATCTCTCAAGAGGTTTAGTGCACATTGTTAAAATCCCATTGAAAGGATTGAATTTAAACACACTCCTTCCTTCTGATCTCTCAAGAGGTTTAGTGCACATTGTTAAAATCCCATTGAAAGGAGTGAATTTAAACACACTCCTTCCTTCTGATGCCTCAAGAGGTTTAGTGCACACTGTTAAGATACCATTGAAATAACTGGATTTAAATACACTCCGTCCTTCTTATGCCACAAGAGGTTTAGTGCACATTGTTAAGATCCCATTGAAAGGAGTGTATATAAATACAATCCTTCCACCTGATGCCTCAAGAGGTTTAGTGCACATTGTTAAGATCCCATTGAAAGAAGTGGATTTAAATACACTCCTTCCTTCTGATGCCTCAAGAGGTTTAGTGCACATTGTTAAGATCCCATTGAAAGGAGTGTATATAAATACATTCCTTCCACCTGATACCTCAAGAGGTTTATTGCACATTGTTAAGATCCCATTGAAAGGACTGAATTTAAATACACTCCTTCCTTCTGATGCCTCAAGAGGTTTAGTGCACATTGTTAAAATCCCATTGAAAGGAGTGAATTTAAACACACTCCTTCCTTCTGATGCCTCAAGAGGTTTAGTGCACACTGTTAAGATACCATTGAAATAACTGGATTTAAATAAACTCTGTCCTTCTTATGCCACAAGAGGTTTAGTGCACATTGTTAAGATCCCATTGAAAGGAGTGTATATAAATACACTCCTTCCACCTGATGCCTCAAGAAGTTTAGTACACATTGTTAAGATCCCATTGAAAGAAGTGGATTTAAATACACTCCTTCCTTCTGATGCCTCAAGAGGTTTAGTGCACATTGTTAAGATCCCATTGAAATAACTGGATTTAAATACACTCCCTCCTTCTTATGCCACAAGAGGTTTAGTGCACATTGTTAAGATCCCATTGAAAGGAGTGTATATAAATACACTCCTTCCACCTGATGCCTCAAGAGGTTTAGTGCACATTGTTAAGATCCCATTGAAAGAAGTGGATTTAAATACACTCCTTCCTTCTGATCTCTCAAGAGGTTTAGTGCACATTGTTAAGATCCCATTGAAATAAATGGATTTAAATACACTCCATTCTGATGCCTCAAGAGGTTTAGTGCACATTGTTAAGATCCCATTGAAAGGACTGGATTTAAATACACTCCTTCGTTGTGATGCCTCAAGAGGTTTAGTGCACATTGTTAAAATCCCATTGAAAGGAGTGTATATAAATACATTCCTTCCACCTGATACCTCAAGAGGTTTAGTGCACATTGTTAAGATCCCATTGAAAGAAGTGGATTTAAATACACTCCTTCCTTCTGAGGCCTCAAGAGCTTTAGTGCACATTGTTAAGATCCCATTGAAATAACTGGATTTAAATACACTCCGTCCTTCTTATGCCACAAGAGGTTTAGTGCACATTGTTAAGATCCCATTGAAAGGAGTGTATATAAATACATTCCTTCCACCTGATACCTCAAGAGGTTTATTGCACATTGTTAAGATCCCATTGAAAGGACTGAATTTAAATACACTCCTTCCTTCTGATGCCTCAAGAGGTTTAGTGCACCTTGTTAAGATCCCATTGAAAGGAGTGTATATAAATACACTCCTTCCACCTGATGCCTCAAGAAGTTTAGTACACATTGTTAAGATCCCATTGAAAGAAATGGATTTAAATACACTCCTTCCTACTGATGCCTAAAGAGCTTTAGTGCACATTGGTAAGATCCCATTGAAATAACTGGATTTAAATACACTCCGTCCTTCTTATGCCACAAGAGGTTTAGTGCACATTGTTAAGATCCCATTGAAAGGAGTGTATATAAATACACTCCTTCCACCTGATGCCTCAAGAGGTTTATTGCACATTGTTAGGATCCCATTGAAAGGACTGAATTTAAATACTCTCCTTCCTTCTGATGCCTCAAGAGGTTTAGTGCACATTGTTGAAATCCCATTGAAAGGAGTAAATTTAAACACACTCCTTTCTACTGATGCCTCAAGAGGTTTAGTGCTTATTGTTAAGATCCCGTTGAAAGGGGTGGATTTAAATATACTCCTTCCTTCTTTTGCCATAAGAGGTTTAGTGCACATTGTTAAGATCTCATCGAAGGGTGTGGATTTAAATATACTCCTTTCTCCTGATGCCTCAAGAGGTTTAGTGCACATTGAGAAGATCTCATTGAAAGGACTGGATTTAAATACACTCCTTCCTCCTGATGTCTCAAGAGGTTTATTGCACATTGTTAAGATCCCATTGAAAGGACTGGATTTAAATACACTCCATTCTGATGCCTCAAGAGGTTTAGTGCACATTGTTAAGATCCCATTGAAATAACTGGATTTAAATACACTCCTTCCTTGTGATGCCTCAAGAGGTTTAGTGCACATTGTTAAAATCCCATTGAAAGGAGTGTATATAAATACATTCCTTCCACCTGATACCTCAAGAGGTTTAGTGCACATTGTTGAGATCCCATTGAAAGATTTGGATTTAAATACACTCCTTCCTTCTGATGCCTCAAGAGGTTTAGTGCACATTGTTAAGATCCCATTGAAATAACTGGATTTAAATACACTCCGTCCTTCTTATGCCACAAGAGGTTTAGTGCACATTGTTAAGATCCCATTGAAAGGAGTGTATATAAATACATTCCTTCCACCTGATACCTCAAGAGGTTTAGTGCACATTGTTAAGATCCCATTGAAAGAAGTGGATTTAAATACACTCCTTCCTTCTGATGCCTCAAGAGGTTTAGTGCACATTGTTAAGATCCCATTGAAAGGAGTGGATTTAAATACACTCCGTCCTTCTTATGCCACAAGAGGTTTAGTGCACATTGTTAAGATCCCATTGAAAGGAGTGGATTTAAATACACTCCTTCCTTCTTATGCCACAAGAGGTTTAGTGCACATTGTTAAGATCGCATTGAAGGGAGTGGATTTAAATATACTCCTTCCTCCTGATGCCTCAAGAGGTTTAGTGCACATTGTTAAGATCGCATTGAAAGAAGTGGATTTAAATATACTCCTTCCTCCTGATGTCTCAAGAGGTTTAGTGCACATTGTTAAGATCCCATTGAAAGGACTGGATTTAAATACACTCCATTCTGATGCCTCAAGAGGTTTAGTGCACATTGTTAAGATCCCATTGAAAGGACTGGATTTAAATACACTCCTTCGTTGTGATGCCTCAAGAGGTTTAGTGCACATTGTTAAAATCCCATTGAAAGGAGTGTATATAAATACTTTCCTTCCACCTGATACCTCAAGAGGTTTAGTGTACATTGTTAAGATCCCATTGAAAGAAGTGGATTTAAATACACTCCTTCCTTCTGATGCCTCAAGAGGTTTAGTGCACATTGTTAAGATCCCATTGAAAGGAGTGGATTTAAATACACTCCTTCCTTCTGATGCCTCAAGAGGTTTAGTGTACACTGTTAAGATACCATTGAAATAACTGGATTTAAATACACTCCGTCCTTCTTATGCCACAAGAGGTTTAGTGCACATTGTTAAGATCCCATTGAAAGGAGTGTATATAAATACACTCCTTCCACCTGATGCCTCAAGAAGTTTAGTACACATTGTTAAGATCCCATTGAAAGAAGTGGATTTAAATACACTCCTTCCTTCTGATGCCTCAAGAGCTTTAGTGCACATTGTTAGGATCCCATTGAAATAACTGGATTTAAATACACTCTGTCCTTCTTATGCCACAAGAGGTTTAGTGCACATTGTTAAAATCCCATTGAAAGGAGTGTATATAAATACATTCCTTCCACCTGATACCTCAAGAGGTTTATTGCACATTGTTAAGATCCCATTGAAAGGACTGAATTTAAATACACTCCTTCCTTCTGATGCCTCAAGAGGTTTAGTGCACATTGTTAAAATCCCATTGAAAGGACTGAATTGAAACACACTCCTTCCTTCTGATGCCTCAAGAGGTTTAGTGCACACTGTTAAGATCCCATTGAAATAACTGGATTTAAATACACTCTGTCCTTCTTATGCCACAAGAGGTTTAGTGCACATTGTTAAGATCCCATTGAAAGGAGTGTATATAAATACACTCCTTCCACCTGATGCCTCAAGAAGTTTAGTACACATTGTTAAGATCCCATTGAAAGAAGTGGATTTAAATACACTCCTTCCTTCTGATGCCTCAAGAGCTTTAGTGCACATTGTTAAGATCCCATTGAAATAACTGGATTTAAATACACTCCGTCCTTCTTATGCCACAAGAGGTTTAGTGCACATTGTTAAGATCCCATTGAAAGAAGTGGATTTAAATACACTCCTTCCTTCTGATGCCTCAAGAGGTTTAGTGCACATTGTTAAGATCCCATTGAAATAACTGGATTTAAATACACTCCCTCCTTCTTATGCCACAAGAGGTTTAGTGCACATTGTTAAGATCCCATTGAAAGGAGTGTATATAAATACATTCCTTCCACCTGATACCTCAAGAGGTTTATTGCACATTGTTAAGATCCCATTGAAAGGACTGAATTTAAATACACTCCTTCCTTCTGATGCCTCAAGAGGTTTAGTGCACATTGTTAAAATCCCATTGAAAGGAGTGAATTTAAACACACTCCTCCTTCTGATGCCTCAAGAGGTTTAGTGCACACTGTTAAGATACCATTGAAATAACTGGATTTAAATACACTCCCTCCTTCTTATGCCACAAGAGGTTTAGTGCACATTGTTAAGATCCCATTGAAAGGAGTGTATATAAATACACTCCTTCCACCTGATGCCTCAAGAGGTTTAGTGCACATTGTTAAGATCCCATTGAAAGAAGTGGATTTAAATACACTCCTTCCTTCTGATCTCTCAAGAGGTTTAGTGCACATTGTTAAGATCCCATTGAAATAACTGGATTTAAATACACTCCATTCTGATGCCTCAAGAGGTTTAGTGCACATTGTTAAGATCCCATTGAAAGGACTGGATTTAAATACACTCCTTCGTTGTGATGCCTCAAGAGGTTTAGTGCACATTTTTAAAATCCCATTGAAAGGAGTGTATATAAATACATTCCTTCCACCTGATACCTCAAGAGGTTTAGTGCACATTGTTAAGATCCCATTGAAAGAAGTGGATTTAAATACACTCCTTCCTTCTGAGGCCTCAAGAGCTTTAGTGCACATTGTTAAGATCCCATTGAAATAACTGGATTTAAATACACTCCGTCCTTCTTATGCCACAAGAGGTTTAGTGCACATTGTTAAGATCCCATTGAAAGGAGTGTATATAAATACATTCCTTCCACCTGATACCTCAAGAGGTTTATTGCACATTGTTAAGATCCCATTGAAAGGACTGAATTTAAATACACTCCTTCCTTCTGATGCCTCAAGAGGTTTAGTGCACCTTGTTAAGATCCCATTGAGAGGAGTGTATATAAATACACTCCTTCCACCTGATGCCTCAAGAAGTTTAGTACACATTGTTAAGATCCCATTGAAAGAAATGGATTTAAATACACTCCTTCCTACTGATGCCTAAAGAGCTTTAGTGCACATTGGTAAGATCCCATTGAAATAACTGGATTTAAATACACTCCGTCCTTCTTATGCCACAAGAGGTTTAGTGCACATTGTTAAGATCCCATTGAAAGGAGTGTATATAAATACACTCCTTCCACCTGATGCCTCAAGAGGTTTATTGCACATTGTTAAGATCGCATTGAAAGGACTGAATTTAAATACTCTCCTTCCTTCTGATGCCTCAAGAGGTTTAGTGCACATTGTTGAAATCCCATTGAAAGGAGTAAATTTAAACACACTCCTTTCTACTGATGCCTCAAGAGGTTTAGTGCTTATTGTTAAGATCCCGTTGAAAGGGGTGGATTTAAATATACTCCTTCCTTCTTTTGCCATAAGAGGTTTAGTGCACATTGTTAAGATCTCATCGAAGGGTGTGGATTTAAATATACTCCTTTCTCCGGATGCCTCAAGAGGTTTAGTGCACATTGAGAAGATCTCATTGAAAGGACTGGATTTAAATACACTCCTTCCTCCTGATGTCTCAAGAGGTTTATTGCACATTGTTAAGATCCCATTGAAAGGACTGGATTTAAATACACTCCATTCTGATGCCTCAAGAGGTTTAGTGCACATTGTTAAGATCCCATTGAAATAACTGGATTTAAATACACTCTTTCGTTGTGATGCCTCAAGAGGTTTAGTGCACATTGTTAAAATCCCATTGAAAGGAGTGTATATAAATACATTCCTTCCACCTGATACCTCAAGAGGTTTAGTGCACATTGTTGAGATCCCATTGAAAGATTTGGATTTAAATACACTCCTTCCTTCTGATGCCTCAAGAGGTTTAGTGCACATTGTTAAGATCCCATTGAAATAACTGGATTTAAATACACTCCGTCCTTCTTATGCCACAAGAGGTTTAGTGCACATTGTTAAGATCCCATTGAAAGGAGTGTATATAAATACATTCCTTCCACCTGATACCTCAAGAGGTTTAGTGCACATTGTTAAGATCCCATTGAAAGAAGTGGATTTAAATACACTCCTTCCTTCTGATGCCTCAAGAGGTTTAGTGCACATTGTTAAGATCCCATTGAAATAACTGGATTTAAATACACTCCGTCCTTCTTATGCCACAAGAGGTTTAGTGCACATTGTTAAGATCCCATTGAAAGGAGTGGATTTAAATACACTCCTTCCTTCTTATGCCACAAGAGGTTTAGTGCACATTGTTAAGATCGCATTGAAGGGAGTGGATTTAAATATACTCCTTCCTCCTGATGCCTCAAGAGGTTTAGTGCACATTGTTAAGATCGCATTGAAAGAAGTGGATTTAAATATACTCCTTCCTCCTGATGTCTCAAGAGGTTTAGTGCACATTGTTAAGATCC
Source organism: Anolis sagrei (assembly GCF_037176765.1). Taxonomy (NCBI): domain Eukaryota; kingdom Metazoa; phylum Chordata; class Lepidosauria; order Squamata; family Anolidae; genus Anolis; species Anolis sagrei. The sequence continues at coordinate 58,598,872 of NC_090035.1, read as the reverse complement.
CTTTGAAAGGACTGGATTTAAATACACTCCATTCTGATGCCTCAAGAGGTTTAGTGCACATTGTTAAGATCCCATTGAAATAACTGGATTTAAATACACTCCGTCCTTCTTATGCCACAAGAGGTTTAGTGCACATTGTTAAGATCCCATTGAAAGGAGTGTATATAAATACACTCCTTCCACCTGATGCCTCAAGAAGTTTAGTACACATTGTTAAGATCCCATTGAAAGAAGTGGATTTAAATACACTCCTTCCTTCTGATGCCTCAAGAGCTTTAGTGCACATTGTTAGGATCCCATTGAAATAACTGGATTTAAATACACTCTGTCCTTCTTATGCCACAAGAGGTTTAGTGCACATTGTTAAAATCCCATTGAAAGGAGTGTATATAAATACATTCCTTCCACCTGATACCTCAAGAGGTTTATTGCACATTGTTAAGATCCCATTGAAAGGACTGAATTTAAATACACTCCTTCCTTCTGATGCCTCAAGAGGTTTAGTGCACATTGTTAAAATCCCATTGAAAGGACTGAATTGAAACACACTCCTTCCTTCTGATGCCTCAAGAGGTTTAGTGCACACTGTTAAGATACCATTGAAATAACTGGATTTAAATACACTCTGTCCTTCTTATGCCACAAGAGGTTTAGTGCACATTGTTAAGATCCCATTGAAAGGAGTGTATATAAATACACTCCTTCCACCTGATGCCTCAAGAAGTTTAGTACACATTGTTAAGATCCCATTGAAAGGACTGGATTTAAATACACTCCTTCGTTGTGATGCCTCAAGAGGTTTAGTGCACATTTTTAAAATCCCATTGAAAGGAGTGTATATAAATACATTCCTTCCACCTGATCCCTCAAGAGGTTTAGTGCACATTGTTAAGATCCCATTGAAAGAAGTGGATTTAAATACACTCCTTCCTTCTGAGGCCTCAAGAGCTTTAGTGCACATTGTTAAGATCCCATTGAAATAACTGGATTTAAATACACTCCGTCCTTCTTATGCCACAAGAGGTTTAGTGCACATTGTTAAGATCCCATTGAAAGGAGTGTATATAAATACATTCCTTCCACCTGATACCTCAAGAGGTTTATTGCACATTGTTAAGATCCCATTGAAAGGACTGAATTTAAATACACTCCTTCCTTCTGATGCCTCAAGAGGTTTAGTGCACCTTGTTAAGATCCCATTGAGAGGAGTGTATATAAATACACTCCTTCCACCTGATGCCTCAAGAAGTTTAGTACACATTGTTAAGATCCCATTGAAAGAAATGGATTTAAATACACTCCTTTCTACTGATGCCTAAAGAGCTTTAGTGCACATTGGTAAGATCCCATTGAAATAACTGGATTTAAATACACTCCGTCCTTCTTATGCCACAAGAGGTTTAGTGCACATTGTTAAGATCCCATTGAAAGGAGTGTATATAAATACACTCCTTCCACCTGATGCCTCAAGAGGTTTATTGCACATTGTTAAGATCGCATTGAAAGGACTGAATTTAAATACTCTCCTTCCTTCTGATGCCTCAAGAGGTTTAGTGCACATTGTTGAAATCCCATTGAAAGGAGTAAATTTAAACACACTCCTTTCTACTGATGCCTCAAGAGGTTTAGTGCTTATTGTTAAGATCCCGTTGAAAGGGGTGGATTTAAATATACTCCTTCCTTCTTTTGCCATAAGAGGTTTAGTGCACATTGTTAAGATCTCATCGAAGGGTGTGGATTTAAATATACTCCTTTCTCCTGATGCCTCAAGAGGTTTAGTGCACATTGTTAAGATCCCATTGAAAGGACTGGATTTAAATACACTCCATTCTGATGCCTCAAGAGGTTTAGTGCACATTGTTAAGATCCCATTGAAATAACTGGATTTAAATACACTCCTTCGTTGTGATGCCTCAAGAGGTTTAGTGCACATTGTTAAAATCCCATTGAAAGGAGTGTATATAAATACATTCCTTCCACCTGATACCTCAAGAGGTTTAGTGCACATTGTTGAGATCCCATTGAAAGATTTGGATTTAAATACACTCCTTCCTTCTGATGCCTCAAGAGGTTTAGTGCACATTGTTAAGATCCCATTGAAATAACTGGATTTAAATACACTCCGTCCTTCTTATGCCACAAGAGGTTTAGTGCACATTGTTAAGATCCCATTGAAAGGAGTGTATATAAATACATTCCTTCCACCTGATACCTCAAGAGGTTTAGTGCACATTGTTAAGATCCCATTGAAAGAAGTGGATTTAAATACACTCCTTCCTTCTGATGCCTCAAGAGGTTTAGTGCACATTGTTAAGATCCCATTGAAATAACTGGATTTAAATACACTCCGTCCTTCTTATGCCACAAGAGGTTTAGTGCACATTGTTAAGATCCCATTGAAAGGAGTGGATTTAAATACACTCCTTCCTTCTTATGCCACAAGAGGTTTAGTGCACATTGTTAAGATCGCATTGAAGGGAGTGGATTTAAATATACTCCTTCCTCCTGATGCCTCAAGAGGTTTAGTGCACATTGTTAAGATCGCATTGAAAGAAGTGGATTTAAATACACTCCTTCCTCCTGATGTCTCAAGAGGTTTAGTGCACATTGTTAAGATCCCTTTGAAAGGACTGGATTTAAATACACTCCATTCTGATGCCTCAAGAGGTTTAGTGCACATTGTTAAGATCCCATTGAAAGGACTGGATTTAAATACACTCCTTCGTTGTGATGCCTCAAGAGGTTTAGTGCACATTGTTAAAATCCCATTGAAAGGAGTGTATATAAATACTTTCCTTCCACCTGATACCTCAAGAGGTTTAGTGTACATTGTTAAGATCCCATTGAAAGAAGTGGATTTAAATACACTCCTTCCTTCTGATGCCTCAAGAGGTTTAGTGCACATTGTTAAGATCCCATTGAAAGGAGTGGATTTAAATACACTCCTTCCTTCTGATGCCTCAAGAGGTTTAGTGTACACTGTTAAGATACCATTGAAATAACTGGATTTAAATACACTCCGTCCTTCTTATGCCACAAGAGGTTTAGTGCACATTGTTAAGATCCCATTGAAAGGAGTGTATATAAATACACTCCTTCCACCTGATGCCTCAAGAAGTTTAGTACACATTGTTAAGATCCCATTGAAAGAAGTGGATTTAAATACACTCCTTCCTTCTGATGCCTCAAGAGCTTTAGTGCACATTGTTAGGATCCCATTGAAATAACTGGATTTAAATACACTCTGTCCTTCTTATGCCACAAGAGGTTTAGTGCACATTGTTAAAATCCCATTGAAAGGAGTGTATATAAATACATTCCTTCCACCTGATACCTCAAGAGGTTTATTGCACATTGTTAAGATCCCATTGAAAGGACTGAATTTAAATACACTCCTTCCTTCTGATGCCTCAAGAGGTTTAGTGCACATTGTTAAAATCCCATTGAAAGGACTGAATTGAAACACACTCCTTCCTTCTGATGCCTCAAGAGGTTTAGTGCACACTGTTAAGATACCATTGAAATAACTGGATTTAAATACACTCTGTCCTTCTTATGCCACAAGAGGTTTAGTGCACATTGTTAAGATCCCATTGAAAGGAGTGTATATAAAAACACTCCTTCCACCTGATGCCTCAAGAAGTTTAGTACACATTGTTAAGATCCCATTGAAAGAAGTGGATTTAAATACACTCCTTCCTTCTGATGCCTCAAGAGCTTTAGTGCACATTGTTAAGATCCCATTGAAATAACTGGATTTAAATACACTCCGTCCTTCTTATGCCACAAGAGGTTTAGTGCACATTGTTAAGATCCCATTGAAAGGAGTGTATATAAATATACTCCTTCCACCTGATGCCTCAAGAGGTTTAGTGCACATTGTTAAGATCCCATTGAAAGAAGTGGATTTAAATACACTCCTTCCTTCTGATGCCTCAAGAGGTTTAGTGCACATTGATAAGATCCCATTGAAATAACTGGATTTAAATACACACCGTCCTTCTTATGCCATAAGAGGTTTAGTGCACATTGTTAAGATCCCATTGAAAGGAGTGTATATAAATACATTCCTTCCACCTGATACCTCAAGAGGTTTATTGCACATTGTTAAGATCCCATTGAAAGGACTGAATTTAAATACACTCCTTCCTTCTGATCTCTCAAGAGGTTTAGTGCACATTGTTAAAATCCCATTGAAAGGAGTGAATTTAAACACACTCCTTCTTTCTGATGCCTCAAGAGGTTAAGTGCACACTGTTAAGATACCATTGAAATAACTGGATTTAAATACACTCCGTCCTTCTTATGCCACAAGAGGTTTAGTGCACATTGTTAAGATCCCATTGAAAGGAGTGTATATAAATACACTCCTTCCACCTGATGCCTCAAGAAGTTTAGTACACATTGTTAAGATCCCATTGAAAGAAGTGGATTTAAATACACTCCTTCCTTCTGATGCCTCAAGAGCTTTAGTGCACATTGTTAGGATCCCATTGAAATAACTGGTTTTAAATACACTCTGTCCTTCTTATGCCACAAGAGGTTTAGTGCACATTGTTAAGATCCCATTGAAAGGAGTGTATATAAATACACTCCTTCCACCTGATGCCTCAAGAGGTTTAGTGCACATTGTTAAGATCCCATTGAAAGAAGTGGATTTAAATACACTCCTTCCTTCTGATGCCTCAAGAGGTTTAGTGCACATTGTTAAGATCCCATTGAAATAACTGGATTTAAATACACACCGTCCTTCTTATGCCACAAGAGGTTTAGTGCACATTGTTAAGATCCCATTGAAAGGAGTATATATAAATACATTCCTTCCACCTGATACCTCAAGAGGTTTATTGCACATTGTTAAGATCCCATTGAAAGGACTGAATTTAAATACACTCCTTCCTTCTGATGCCTCAAGAGGTTTAGTGCACATTGTTAAAATCCCATTGAAAGGAGTGAATTTAAACACACTCCTTCCTTCTGATGCCTCAAGAGGTTTAGTGCACACTGTTAAGATACCATTGAAATAACTGGATTTAAATACACTCCGTCCTTCTTATGCCACAAGAGGTTTAGTGCACATTGTTAAGATCCCATTGAAAGAAGTGGATTTAAATACACTCCTTCCTTCTGATGCCTCAAGAGCTTTAGTGCACATTGTTAAGATCCCATTGAAATAACTGGATTTAAATACACTCCGTCCTTCTTATGCCACAAGAGGTTTAGTGCACATTGTTAAGATCCCATTGAAAGGAGTATATATAAATACACTCCTTCCACCTGATGCCTCAAGAGGTTTAGTGCACATTGTTAAGATCCCATTGAAATAACTGGATTTAAATACACACCGTCCTTTTTAAGCCATAAGAGGTTTAGTGCACATTGTTAAGATCCCATTGAAAGGAGTGTATATAAATACATTCCTTCCACCTGATGCCTCAAGAGGTTTAGTGCACATTGTTAAGATCCCATTGAAAGAAGTGGATTTAAATACACTCCTTCCTTCTGATGCCTTAAGAGGTTTAGTGCACATTGTTAAGATCCCATTGAAATAACTGGATTTAAATACACACCGTCCTTCTTATGCCACAAGAGGTTTAGTGCACATTGTTAAGATCCCATTGAAAGGAGTGTATATAAATGCATTCCTTCCACCTGATACCTCAAGAGGTTTATTGCACATTGTTAAGATCCCATTGAAAGGACTGAATTTAAATACACTCCTTCCTTCTGATCTCTCAAGAGGTTTAGTGCACATTGTTAAAATCCCATTGAAAGGAGTGAATTTAAACACACTCCTTCCTTCTGATGCCTCAAGAGGTTTAGTGCACACTGTTAAGATACCATTGAAATAACTGGATTTAAATACACTCCGTCCTTCTTATGCCACAAGAGGTTTAGTGCACATTGTTAAGATCCCATTGAAAGAAGTGGATTTAAATACACTCCTTCCTTCTGATGCCTCAAGAGCTTTAGTGCACATTGTTAAGATCCCATTGAAATAACTGGATTTAAATACACTCCGTCCTTCTTATGCCACAAGAGGTTTAGTGCACATTGTTAAGATCCCATTGAAAGGAGTATATATAAATACACTCCTTCCACCTGATGCCTCAAGAGGTTTAGTGCACATTGTTAAGATCCCATTGAAATAACTGGATTTAAATACACACCGTCCTTTTTAAGCCATAAGAGGTTTAGTGCACATTGTTAAGATCCCATTGAAAGGAGTGTATATAAATACATTCCTTCCACCTGATGCCTCAAGAGGTTTAGTGCACATTGTTAAGATCCCATTGAAAGAAGTGGATTTAAATACACTCCTTCCTTCTGATGCCTTAAGAGGTTTAGTGCACATTGTTAAGATCCCATTGAAATAACTGGATTTAAATACACACCGTCCTTCTTATGCCACAAGAGGTTTAGTGCACATTGTTAAGATCCCATTGAAAGGAGTGTATATAAATGCATTCCTTCCACCTGATACCTCAAGAGGTTTATTGCACATTGTTAAGATCCCATTGAAAGGACTGAATTTAAATACACTCCTTCCTTCTGATCTCTCAAGAGGTTTAGTGCACATTGTTAAAATCCCATTGAAAGGAGTGAATTTAAACACACTCCTTCTTTCTGATGCCTCAAGAGGTTAAGTGCACACTGTTAAGATACCATTGAAATAACTGGATTTAAATACACTCCGTCCTTCTTATGCCACAAGAGGTTTAGTGCACATTGTTAAGATCCCATTGAAAGAAGTGGATTTAAATACACTCCTTCCTTCTGATGCCTCAAGAGGTTTAGTGCACATTGATAAGATCCCATTGAAATAACTGGATTTAAATACACACCGTCCTTCTTATGCCATAAGAGGTTTAGTGCACATTGTTAAGATCCCATTGAAAGGAGTGTATATAAATACATTCCTTCCACCTGATACCTCAAGAGGTTTATTGCACATTGTTAAGATCCCATTGAAAGGACTGAATTTAAATACACTCCTTCCTTCTGATCTCTCAAGAGGTTTAGTGCACATTGTTAAAATCCCATTGAAAGGAGTGAATTTAAACACACTCCTTCTTTCTGATGCCTCAAGAGGTTAAGTGCACACTGTTAAGATACCATTGAAATAACTGGATTTAAATACACTCCGTCCTTCTTATGCCACAAGAGGTTTAGTGCACATTGTTAAGATCCCATTGAAAGGAGTGTATATAAATACACTCCTTCCACCTGATGCCTCAAGAAGTTTAGTACACATTGTTAAGATCCCATTGAAAGAAGTGGATTTAAATACACTCCTTCCTTCTGATGCCTCAAGAGCTTTAGTGCACATTGTTAGGATCCCATTGAAATAACTGGTTTTAAATACACTCTGTCCTTCTTATGCCACAAGAGGTTTAGTGCACATTGTTAAGATCCCATTGAAAGGAGTGTATATAAATACACTCCTTCCACCTGATGCCTCAAGAGGTTTAGTGCACATTGTTAAGATCCCATTGAAAGAAGTGGATTTAAATACACTCCTTCCTTCTGATGCCTCAAGAGGTTTAGTGCACATTGTTAAGATCCCATTGAAATAACTGGATTTAAATACACACCGTCCTTCTTATGCCACAAGAGGTTTAGTGCACATTGTTAAGATCCCATTGAAAGGAGTATATATAAATACATTCCTTCCACCTGATACCTCAAGAGGTTTATTGCACATTGTTAAGATCCCATTGAAAGGACTGAATTTAAATACACTCCTTCCTTCTGATGCCTCAAGAGGTTTAGTGCACATTGTTAAAATCCCATTGAAAGGAGTGAATTTAAACACACTCCTTCCTTCTGATGCCTCAAGAGGTTTAGTGCACACTGTTAAGATACCATTGAAATAACTGGATTTAAATACACTCCGTCCTTCTTATGCCACAAGAGGTTTAGTGCACATTGTTAAGATCCCATTGAAAGAAGTGGATTTAAATACACTCCTTCCTTCTGATGCCTCAAGAGCTTTAGTGCACATTGTTAAGATCCCATTGAAATAACTGGATTTAAATACACTCCGTCCTTCTTATGCCACAAGAGGTTTAGTGCACATTGTTAAGATCCCATTGAAAGGAGTATATATAAATACACTCCTTCCACCTGATGCCTCAAGAGGTTTAGTGCACATTGTTAAGATCCCATTGAAATAACTGGATTTAAATACACACCGTCCTTTTTAAGCCATAAGAGGTTTAGTGCACATTGTTAAGATCCCATTGAAAGGAGTGTATATAAATACATTCCTTCCACCTGATGCCTCAAGAGGTTTAGTGCACATTGTTAAGATCCCATTGAAAGAAGTGGATTTAAATACACTCCTTCCTTCTGATGCCTTAAGAGGTTTAGTGCACATTGTTAAGATCCCATTGAAATAACTGGATTTAAATACACACCGTCCTTCTTATGCCACAAGAGGTTTAGTGCACATTGTTAAGATCCCATTGAAAGGAGTGTATATAAATGCATTCCTTCCACCTGATACCTCAAGAGGTTTATTGCACATTGTTAAGATCCCATTGAAAGGACTGAATTTAAATACACTCCTTCCTTCTGATCTCTCAAGAGGTTTAGTGCACATTGTTAAAATCCCATTGAAAGGAGTGAATTTAAACACACTCCTTCCTTCTGATGCCTCAAGAGGTTTAGTGCACACTGTTAAGATACCATTGAAATAACTGGATTTAAATACACTCCGTCCTTCTTATGCCACAAGAGGTTTAGTGCACATTGTTAAGATCCCATTGAAAGAAGTGGATTTAAATACACTCCTTCCTTCTGATGCCTCAAGAGCTTTAGTGCACATTGTTAAGATCCCATTGAAATAACTGGATTTAAATACACTCCGTCCTTCTTATGCCACAAGAGGTTTAGTGCACATTGTTAAGATCCCATTGAAAGGAGTATATATAAATACACTCCTTCCACCTGATGCCTCAAGAGGTTTAGTGCACATTGTTAAGATCCCATTGAAATAACTGGATTTAAATACACACCGTCCTTTTTAAGCCATAAGAGGTTTAGTGCACATTGTTAAGATCCCATTGAAAGGAGTGTATATAAATACATTCCTTCCACCTGATGCCTCAAGAGGTTTAGTGCACATTGTTAAGATCCCATTGAAAGAAGTGGATTTAAATACACTCCTTCCTTCTGATGCCTTAAGAGGTTTAGTGCACATTGTTAAGATCCCATTGAAATAACTGGATTTAAATACACACCGTCCTTCTTATGCCACAAGAGGTTTAGTGCACATTGTTAAGATCCCATTGAAAGGAGTGTATATAAATACACTCCTTCCACCTGATGCCTCAAGAAGTTTAGTACACATTGTTAAGATCCCATTGAAAGAAGTGGATTTAAATACACTCCTTCCTTCTGATGCCTCAAGAGGTTTAGTGCACATTGTTAAGATCCCATTGAAATAACTGGATTTAAATACACTCCGTCCTTCTTATGCCACAAGAGGTTTAGTGCACATTGTTAAGATCCCATTGAAAGGAGTGTATATAAATACACTCCTTCCACCTGATGCCTCAAGAAGTTTAGTACACATTGTTAAGATCCCATTGAAAGAAGTGGATTTAAATACACTCCTTCCTTCTGATGCCTCAAGAGGTTTAGTGCACATTGTTAAGATCCCATTGAAATAACTGGATTTAAATACACTCCGTCATTCTTATGCCACAAGAGGTTTAGTGCACATTGTTAAGATCCCATTGAAAGGAGTGTATATAAATACACTCCTTCCACCTGATGCCTCAAGAGGTTTAGTGCACATTGTTAAGATCCCATTGAAAGAAGTGGATTTAAATACACTCCTTCCTTCTGATGCCTCAAGAGGTTTAGTGCACATTGTTAAGATCCCATTGAAATAACTGGATTTAAATACACACCGTCCTTCTTATGCCACAAGAGGTTTAGTGCACATTGTTAAGATCCCATTGAAAGGAGTGTATATAAATACATTCCTTCCACCTGATACCTCAAGAGGTTTATTGCACATTGTTAAGATCCCATTGAAAGGACTGAATTTAAATACACTCCTTCCTTCTGATGCCTCAAGAGGTTTAGTGCACATTTTTAAAATCCCATTGAAAGGAGTGAATTTAAACACACTCCTTCCTTCTGATGCCTCAAGAGGTTTAGTGCACACTGTTAAGATACCATTGAAATAACTGGATTTAAATACACTCTGTCCTTCTTATGCCACAAGAGGTTTAGTGCACAATGTTAAGATCCCATTGAAAGGAGTGTATATAAATACACTCCTTCCACCTGATGCCTCAAGAAGTTTAGTACACATTGTTAAGATCCCATTGAAAGAAGTGGATTTAATTACACTCCTTCCTTCTGATGCCTCAAGAGCTTTAGTGCACATTGTTAAGATCCCATTGAAATAACTGGATTTAAATACACTCCGTCCTTCTTATGCCTCAAGAGGTTTAGTGCACATTGTTAAGATCCCATTGAAAGGAGTGTATATAAATACACTCCTTCCACCTGATGCCTCAAGAGGTTTAGTGCACATTGTTAAGATCCCATTGAAAGAAGTGGATTTAAATACACTCCTTCCTTCTGATGCCTCAAGAGGTTTAGTGCACATTGTTAAGATCCCATTGAAATAACTGGATTTAAATACACACCGTCCTTCTTATGCCATAAGAGGTTTAGTGCACATTGTTAAGATCCCATTGAAAGGAGTGTATATAAATACATTCCTTCCACCTGATGCCTCAAGAGGTTTAGTGCACATTTTTAAGATCCCATTGAAAGAAGTGGATTTAAATACACTCCTTCCTTCTGATGCCTCAAGAGGTTTAGTGCACATTGTTAAGATCCCATTGAAATAACTGGATTTAAATACACTCCTTCCTTCTGATGCCTCAAGAGGTTTAGTGCACATTGTTAAGATCCCATTGAAATAACTGGATTTAAATACACTCCGTCCTTCTTATGCCACAAGAGGTTTAGTGCACATTGTTAAGATCCCATTGAAAGGAGTGTATATAAATACACTCCTTCCAACTGATGCCTCAAGAAGTTTAGTACACATTGTTAAGATCCCATTGAAAGAAGTGGATTTAAATACACTCCTTCCTTCTGATGCCTCAAGAGCTTTAGTGCACAGTGTTAAGATCCCATTGAAATAACTGGATTTAAATACACTCCGTCCTTCTTATGCCACAAGAGGTTTAGTGCACATTGTTAAGATCCCATTGAAAGGAGTGTATATAAATACACTCCTTCCACCTGATGCCTCAAGAGGTTTAGTGCACATTGTTAAGATCCCATTGAAAGAAGTGGAATTAAATACACTCCTTCCTTCTGATGCCTCAAGAGGTTTAGTGCACATTGTTAAGATCCCATTGAAATAACTGGATTTAAATACACACCGTCCTTCTTATGCCACAAGAGGTTTAGTGCACATTGTTAAGATCCCATTGAAAGGAGTGTATATAAATACACTCCTTCCACCTGATGCCTCAAGAGGTTTAGTGCACATTGTTAAGATCCCATTGAAAGAAGTGGATTTAAATACACTCCTTCCTTCTGATGCCTCAAGAGGTTTAGTGCACATTGTTAAGATCCCATTGAAATAACTGAATTTAAATACACTCCGTCCTTCTTATGCCACAAGAGGTTTAGTGCACATTGTTAAGATCCCATTGAAAGGAGTGTATATAAATACATTCCTTCCACCTGATACCTCAAGAGGTTTAGTGCACATTGTTAAAATCCCATTGAAAGGAGTGAATTTAAACACACTCCTTCCTTCTGATGCCTCAAGAGGTTTAGTGCACACTGTTAAGATACCATTGAAATAACTGGATTTAAATACACTCCGTCCTTCTTATGCCACAAGAGGTTTAGTGCACATTGTTAAGATCCCATTGAAAGGAGTGTATATAAATACACTCCTTCCACCTGATGCCTCAAGAAGTTTAGTACACATTGTTAAGATCCCATTGAAAGAAGTGGATTTAAATACACTCCTTCCTTCTGATGCCTCAAGAGATTTAGTGCACATTGTTAAGATCCCATTGAAATAACTGGATTTAAATACACTCCGTCCTTCTTATGCCATAAGAGGTTTAGTGCACATTGTTAAGATCCCATTGAAAGGAGTGTATATAAATACACTCCTTCCACCTGATGCCTCAAGAAGTTTAGTACACATTGTTAAGATCCCATTGAAAGAAGTGGATTTAAATACACTCCTTCCTTCTGATGCCTCAAGAGATTTAGTGCACATTGTTAAGATCCCATTGAAATAACTGGATTTAAATACACTCCGTCCTTCTTATGCCACAAGAGGTTTAGTGCACATTGTTAAGATCCCATTGAAAGGAGTGTATATAAATACACTCCTTCCACCTGATGCCTCAAGAAGTTTAGTACACATTGTTAAGATCCCATTGAAAGAAGTGGATTTAAATACACTCCTTCCTTCTGATGCCTCAAGAGATTTAGTGCACATTGTTAAGATCCCATTGAAATAACTGGATTTAAATACACTCCGTCCTTCTTATGCCACAAGAGGTTTAGTGCACATTGTTAAGATCCCATTGAAAGGAGTGTATATAAATACACTCCTTCCACCTGATGCCTCAAGAGGTTTAGTGCACATTGTTAAGATCCCATTGAAAGGACTGAATTTAAACACACTCCTTCCTTCTGATGCCTCAAGAGGTTTAGTGCACATTGTTAAAATCCCATTGAAAGGAGTGAATTTAAACACACTCCTTCCTTCTGATGCCTCAAGAGGTTTAGTGCACACTGTTAAGATACCATTGAAATAACTGGATTTAAATACACTCCGTCCTTCTTATGCCACAAGAGGTTTAGTGCGCATTGTTAAGATCGCATTGAAGGGAGTGGATTTAAATATACTCCTTCCTCCTGATGCCTCAAGAGGTTTAGTGTACATTGTTAAGATCCCATTGAAATAACTGGATTTAAATACACTCCGTCCTTCTTATGCCATAAGAGGTTTAGTGCACATTGTTAAGATCCCATTGAAAGGAGTGGATTTAAATACACTCCTTCCTCCTGATGCCTCAAGAGGTTTAGTGCACATTGTTAAGATCCCATTGAAGGGAGTGGATTTAAATATACTCCTTCCTCCTGAAGCCTCAAGAGGTTGAGTGCACACTGTTAAGATACCATTGAAATAACTGGATTTAAATACACTCCGTCCTTCTTATGCCACAAGAGGTTTAGTGCACATTGTTAAGATCCCATTGAAAGGAGTGGATTTAAATACACTCCTTCCACCTGATGCCTCAAGAGGTTTAGTGCACATTGTTAAGATCTCATTGAAGGGAGTGGATTTAAATATACTCCTTCCTCCTGAAGCCTCAAGAGGTTGAGTGCACACTGTTAAGATACCATTGAAATAACTGGATTTAAATACACTCCGTACTTCTTATGCCACAAGAGGTTTAGTGCACATTGTTAAGATCCCATTGAAAGGAGTGTATATAAATACACTCCTTCCACCTGATGCCTCAAGAAGTTTAGTACACATTGTTAAGATCCCATTGAAAGAAGTGGATTTAAATACACTCCTTCCTTCTGATGCCTCAAGAGGTTTAGTGCACATTGTTAAGATCCCATTGAAATAACTGGATTTAAATACACTCCGTACTTCTTATGCCACAAGAGGTTTAGTGCACATTGTTAAGATCCCATTGAAAGGAGTATATATAAATACACTCCTTCCACCTGATGCCTCAAGAGGTTTAGTGCACATTGTTAAGATCCCATTGAAATAACTGGATTTAAATACACACCGTCCTCCTTATGCCACAAGAGGTTTAGTGCACATTGTTAAGATCCCATTGAAAGGAGTGTATATAAATGCATTCCTTCCACCTGATACCTCAAGAGGTTTATTGCACATGGTTAAGATCCCATTGAAAGGACTGAATTTAAATACACTCCTTCCTTCTGATCTCTCAAGAGGTTTAGTGCACATTGTTAAAATCCCATTGAAAGGAGTGAATTTAAACACACTCCTACTTTCTGATGCCTCAAGAGGTTAAGTGCACACTGTTAAGATACCATTGAAATAACTGGATTTAAATACACTCCGTCCTTCTTATGCCACAAGAGGTTTAGTGCACATTGTTAAGATCCCATTGAAAGGAGTGTATATAAATACACTCCTTCCACCTGATGCCTCAAGAAGTTTAGTACACATTGTTAAGATCCCATTGAAAGAAGTGGATTTAAATACACTCCTTCCTTCTGATGCCTCAAGAGGTTTAGTGCACATTGTTAAGATCCCATTGAAATAACTGGATTTAAATACACTCCGTCCTTCTTATGCCACAAGAGGTTTAGTGCACATTGTTAAGATCCCATTGAAAGGAGTGTATATAAATACACTCCTTCCACCTGATGCCTCAAGAAGTTTAGTACACATTGTTAAGATCCCATTGAAAGAAGTGGATTTAAATACACTCCTTCCTTCTGATGCCTCAAGAGCTTTAGTGCACATTGTTAAGATCCCATTGAAATAACTGGATTTAAATACACTCCGTCCTTCTTATGCCACAAGAGGTTTAGTGCACATTGTTAAGATCCCATTGAAAGGAGTGTATATAAATACACTCCTTCCACCTGATGCCTCAAGAGGTTTAGTGCACATTGTTAAGATCCCATTGAAAGAAGTGGATTTAAATACACTCCTTCCTTCTGATGCCTCAAGAGGTTTAGTGCACATTGTTAAGATCCCATTGAAATAACTGGATTTAAATACACACCGTCCTTCTTATGCCACAAGAGGTTTAGTGCACATTGTTAAGATCCCATTGAAAGGAGTGTATATAAATACATTCCTTCCACCTGATACCTCAAGAGGTTTATTGCACATTGTTAAGATCCCATTGAAAGGACTGAATTTAAATACACTCCTTCCTTCTGATGCCTCATGAGGTTTAGTGCACATTGTTAAAATCCCATTGAAAGGAGTGGATTTAAAACACACCTCCTTCCTTCTGATGCCTCAAGAGGTTTAGTGCACACTGTTAAGATACCATTGAAATAACTGGATTTAAATACACTCCGTCCTTCTTATGCCACAAGAGGTTTAGTGCACATTGTTAAGATCCCATTGAAAGGAGTGGATTTAAATACACTCCTTCCTCCTGATGCCTCAAGAGGTTTAGTGCACATTGTTAAGATCCCATTGAAGGGAGTGGATTTAAATATACTCCTTCCTCCTGAAGCCTCAAGAGGTTGAGTGCACACTGTTAAGATACCATTGAAATAACTGGATTTAAATACACTCCGTCCTTCTTATGCCACAAGAGGTTTAGTGCACATTGTTAAGATCCCATTGAAAGGAGTGGATTTAAATACACTCCTTCCACCTGATGCCTCAAGAGGTTTAGTGCACATTGTTAAGATCTCATTGAAGGGAGTGGATTTAAATATACTCCTTCCTCCTGAAGCCTCAAGAGGTTGAGTGCACACTGTTAAGATACCATTGAAATAACTGGATTTAAATACACTCCGTACTTCTTATGCCACAAGAGGTTTAGTGCACATTGTTAAGATCCCATTGAAAGGAGTGTATATAAATACACTCCTTCCACCTGATGCCTCAAGAAGTTTAGTACACATTGTTAAGATCCCATTGAAAGAAGTGGATTTAAATACACTCCTTCCTTCTGATGCCTCAAGAGGTTTAGTGCACATTGTTAAGATCCCATTGAAATAACTGGATTTAAATACACTCCGTACTTCTTATGCCACAAGAGGTTTAGTGCACATTGTTAAGATCCCATTGAAAGGAGTATATATAAATACACTCCTTCCACCTGATGCCTCAAGAGGTTTAGTGCACATTGTTAAGATCCCATTGAAATAACTGGATTTAAATACACACCGTCCTCCTTATGCCACAAGAGGTTTAGTGCACATTGTTAAGATCCCATTGAAAGGAGTGTATATAAATGCATTCCTTCCACCTGATACCTCAAGAGGTTTATTGCACATTGTTAAGATCCCATTGAAAGGACTGAATTTAAATACACTCCTTCCTTCTGATCTCTCAAGAGGTTTAGTGCACATTGTTAAAATCCCATTGAAAGGAGTGAATTTAAACACACTCCTACTTTCTGATGCCTCAAGAGGTTAAGTGCACACTGTTAAGATACCATTGAAATAACTGGATTTAAATACACTCCGTCCTTCTTATGCCACAAGAGGTTTAGTGCACATTGTTAAGATCCCATTGAAAGGAGTGTATATAAATACACTCCTTCCACCTGATGCCTCAAGAAGTTTAGTACACATTGTTAAGATCCCATTGAAAGAAGTGGATTTAAATACACTCCTTCCTTCTGATGCCTCAAGAGGTTTAGTGCACATTGTTAAGATCCCATTGAAATAACTGGATTTAAATACACTCCGTCCTTCTTATGCCACAAGAGGTTTAGTGCACATTGTTAAGATCCCATTGAAAGGAGTGTATATAAATACACTCCTTCCACCTGATGCCTCAAGAAGTTTAGTACACATTGTTAAGATCCCATTGAAAGAAGTGGATTTAAATACACTCCTTCCTTCTGATGCCTCAAGAGGTTTAGTGCACATTGTTAAGATCCCATTGAAATAACTGGATTTAAATACACTCCGTCCTTCTTATGCCACAAGAGGTTTAGTGCACATTGTTAATATCCCATTGAAAGGAGTGTATATAAATACACTCCTTCCACCTGATGCCTCAAGAGGTTTAGTGCACATTGTTAAGATCCCATTGAAAGAAGTGGATTTAAATACACTCCTTCCTTCTGATGCCTCAAGAGGTTTAGTGCACATTGTTAAGATCCCATTGAAATAACTGGATTTAAATACACACCGTCCTTCTTATGCCACAAGAGGTTTAGTGCACATTGTTAAGATCCCATTGAAAGGAGTGTATATAAATACATTCCTTCCACCTGATACCTCAAGAGGTTTATTGCACATTGTTAAGATCCCATTGAAAGGACTGAATTTAAATACACTCCTTCCTTCTGATGCCTCATGAGGTTTATTGCACATTGTTAAGATCCCATTGAAAGGACTGAATTTAAATACACTCCTTCCTTCTGATGCCTCATGAGGTTTAGTGCACATTGTTAAAATCCCATTGAAAGGAGTGTATATAAATACACTCCTTCCTTCTGATGCCTCAAGAGGTTTAGTGCACATTGTTAAGATCCCATTGAAAGGAGTGTATATAAATACACTCCTTCCACCTGATGCCTCAAGAAGTTTAGTACACATTGTTAAGATCCCATTGAAAGAAGTGGATTTAAATACACTCCTTCCTTCTGATGCCTCAAGAGCTTTAGTGTACATTGTTAAGATCCTATTGAAATAACTGGATTTAAATACACTCCGTCCTTCTTATGCCACAAGAGGTTTAGTGCACATTGTTAAGATCCCATTGAAAGCAGTGTATATAAATACACTCCTTCCACCTGATGCCTCAAGAAGTTTAGTACACATTGTTAAGATCCCATTGAAAGAAGTGGATTTAAATACACTCCTTCCTTCTGATGCCTCAAGAGATTTAGTGCACATTGTTAAGATCCCATTGAAATAACTGGATTTAAATACACTCCGTCCTTCTTATGCCATAAGAGGTTTAGTGCACATTGTTAAGATCCCATTGAAAGGAGTGTATATAAATACACTCCTTCCACCTGATGCCTCAAGAGGTTTAGTGCACATTGTTAAGATCCCATTGAAAGGACTGAATTTAAACACACTCCTTCCTTCTGATGCCTCAAGAGGTTTAGTGCACACTGTTAAGATACCATTGAAATAACTGGATTTAAATACACTCCGTCCTTCTTATGCCACAAGAGGTTTAGTGCACATTGTTAAGATCCCATTGAAAGGAGTGGATTTAAATACACTCCTTCCTCCTGATGCCTCAAGAGGTTTAGTGCACATTGTTAAGATCTCATTGAAGGGAGTGGATTTAAATATACTCCTTCCTCCTGAAGCCTCAAGAGGTTGAGTGCACACTGTTAAGATACCATTGAAATAACTGGATTTAAATACACTCCGTCCTTCTTATGCCACAAGAGGTTTAGTGCACATTGTTAAGATCCCATTGAAAGGAGTGTATATAAATACACTCCTTCCACCTGATGCCTCAAGAGGTTTAGTGCACATTGTTAAGATCCCATTGAAAGAAGTGGATTTAAATACACTCCTTCCTTCTGATGCCTCAAGAGGTTTAGTGCACATTGTTAAGATCCCATTGAAATAACTGGATTTAAATACATTCCGTCCTTCTTATGCCACAAGAGGTTTAGTGCACATTGTTAAGATCCCATTGAAAGGAGTATATATAAATACATTCCTTCCACCTGATACCTCAAGAGGTTTATTGCACATTGTTAAGATCCCATTGAAAGGACTGAATTTAAATACACTCCTTCCTTCTGATGCCTCAAGAGGTTTAGTGCACATTGTTAAAATCCCATTGAAAGGAGTGAATTTAAACACACTCCTTCCTTCTGATGCCTCAAGAGGTTTAGTGCACACTGTTAAGATACCATTGAAATAACTGGATTTAAATACACTCTGTCCTTCTTATGCCACAAGAGGTTTAGTGCACATTGTTAAGATCCCATTGAAAGGAGTGTATATAAATACACTCCTTCCACCTGATGCCTCAAGAAGTTTAGTACACATTGTTAAGATCCCATTGAAAGAAGTGGATTTAAATACACTCCTTCCTTCTGATGCCTCAAGAGCTTTAGTGCACATTGTTAAGATCCCATTGAAATAACTGGATTTAAATACACTCCATACTTCTTATGCCACAAGAGGTTTAGTGCACATTGTTAAGATCCCATTGAAAGGAGTATATAAAAATACACTCCTTCCACCTGATGCCTCAAGAGGTTTAGTGCACATTGTTAAGATCCCATTGAAATAACTGGATTTAAATACACTCCTTCCTTCTGATCTCTCAAGAGGTTTAGTGCACATTGTTAAAATCCCATTGAAAGGAGTGTATATAAATACATTCCTTCCACCTGATACCTCAAGAGGTTTATTGCACATTGTTAAGATCCCATTGAAAGGACTGAATTTAAATACACTCCTTCCTTCTGTTGCCTCATGAGGTTTAGTGCACATTTTAAAAATCCCATTGAAAGGAGTGAATTTAAACACACTCCTTCCTTCTGATGCCTCAAGAGGTTTAGTGCACACTGTTAAGATACCATTGAAATAACTGGATTTAAATACACTCTGTCCTTCTTATGCCACAAGAGGTTTAGTGCACATTGTTAAGATCCCATTGAAAGGAGTGTATATAAATACACTCCTTCCACCTTTTAACTCAAGAAGTTTAGTACACATTGTTAAGATCCCATTGAAAGAAGTGGATTTAAATACACTCCTTCCTTCTGATGCCTCAAGAGCTTTAGTGCACATTGTTAAGATCCCATTGAAATAACTGGATTTAAATACACTCCCTCCTTCTTATGCCACAAGAGGTTTAGTGCACATTGTTAAGATCCCATTGAAAGGAGTGTATATAAATACACTCCTTCCACCTGATGCCTCAAGAGGTTTAGTGCACATTGTTAAGATCCCATTGAAAGAAGTGGATTTAAATACACTACTTCCTTCTGATGCCTCAAGAGGTTTAGTGCACATTGTTAAGATCCCATTGAAATAACTGGATTTAAATACACACCGTCCTTCTTATGCCATAAGAGGTTTAGTGCACATTGTTAAGATCCCATTGAAAGGAGTGTATATAAATACATTCCTTCCACCTGATGCCTCAAGAGGTTTAGTGCACATTGTTAAGATCCCATTGAAAGAAGTGGATTTAAATACACTCCTTCCTTCTGATGCCTCAAGAGGTTTAGTGCACATTGTTAAGATCCCATTGAAATAACTGGATTTAAATACACACCGTCCTTCTTATGCCACAAGAGGTTTAGTGCACATTGTTAAGATCCCATTGAAAGGAGTGTATATAAATACACTCCTTCCACCTGATGCCTCAAGAGGTTTAGTGCACATTGTTAAGATCCCATTGAAAGAAGTGGATTTAAATACACTCCTTCCTTCTGATGCCTCAAGAGGTTTAGTGCACATTGTTAAGATCCCATTGAAATAACTGGATTTAAATACACACCGTCCTTCTTATGCCACAAGAGGTTTAGTGCACATTGTTAAGATCCCATTGAAAGGAGTGTATATAAATACATTCCTTCCACCTGATACCTCAAGAGGTTTATTGCACATTGTTAAGATCCCATTGAAAGGACTGAATTTAAATACACTCCTTCCTTCTGATGCCTCAAGAGGTTTAGTGCACATTGTTAAAATCCCATTGAAAGGAGTGAATTTAAACACACTCCTTCCTTCTGATGCCTCAAGAGGTTTAGTGCACACTGTTAAGATACCATTGAAATAACTGGATTTAAATACACTCTGTCCTTCTTATGCCACAAGAGGTTTAGTGCACATTGTTAAGATCCCATTGAAAGGAGTGTATATAAATACACTCCTTCCACCTGATGCCTCAAGAAGTTTAGTACACATTGTTAAGATCCCATTGAAAGAAGTGGATTTAAATACACTCCTTCCTTCTGATGCCTCAAGAGATTTAGTGCACATTGTTAAGATCCCATTGAAATAACTGGATTTAAATACACTCCGTCCTTCTTATGCCATAAGAGGTTTAGTGCACATTGTTAAGATCCCATTGAAAGGAGTGTATATAAATACACTCCTTCCACCTGATGCCTCAAGAGGTTTAGTGCACATTGTTAAGATCCCATTGAAAGGACTGAATTTAAATACACTCCTTCCACCTGATGCCTCAAGAGGTTTAGTGCACATTGTTAAAATCCCATTGAAAGGAGTGAATTTAAACACACTCCTTCCTTCTGATGCCTCAAGAGGTTTAGTGCACACTGTTAAGATACCATTGAAATAACTGGATTTAAATACACTCCGTCCTTCTTATGCCACAAGAGGTTTAGTGCACATTGTTAAGATCCCATTGAAAGGAGTGTATATAAATACACTCCTTCCACCTGATGCCTCAAGAAGTTTAGTACACATTGTTAAGATCCCATTGAAAGAAGTGGATTTAAATACACTCCTTCCTTCTGATGCCTCAAGAGCTTTAGTGCACATTGTTAAGATCCCATTGAAATAACTGGATTTAAATACACTCCGTCCTTCTTATGCCACAAGAGGTTTAGTGCACATTGTTAAGATCCCATTGAAAGGAGTGTATATAAATACACTCCTTCCACCTGATGCCTCAAGAGGTTTAGTGCACATTGTTAAGATCCCATTGAAAGAAGTGGATTTAAATACACTCCTTCCTTCTGATGCCTCAAGAGGTTTAGTTTACATTGTTAAGATCCCATTGAAATAACTGGATTTAAATACACACCGTCCTTCTTATGCCACAAGAGGTTTAGTGCACATTGTTAAGATCCCATTGAAAGGAGTGTATATAAATACACTCCTTCCACCTGATGCCTCAAGAGGTTTAGTGCACATTGTTAAGATCCCATTGAAAGAAGTGGATTTAAATACACTCCTTCCTTCTGATGCCTCAAGAGTTTTAGTGCACATTGTTAAGATCCCATTGAAATAACTGAATTTAAATACACTCCGTCCTTCTTATGCCACAAGAGGTTTAGTGCACATTGTTAAGATCCCATTGAAAGGAGTGTATATAAATACATTCCTTCCACCTGATACCTCAAGAGGTTTATTGCACATTGTTAAGATCCCATTGAAAGGACTGAATTTAAATACACTCCTTCCTTCTGATGCCTCAAGAGGTTTAGTGCACATTGTTAAAATCCCATTGAAAGGAGTGAATTTAAACACACTCCTTCCTTCTGATGCCTCAAGAGGTTTAGTGCACACTGTTAAGATACCATTGAAATAACTGGATTTAAATACACTCTGTCCTTCTTATGCCACAAGAGGTTTAGTGCACATTGTTAAGATCCCATTGAAAGGAGTGTATATAAATACACTCCTTCCACCTGATGCCTCAAGAAGTTTAGTACACATTGTTAAGATCCCATTGAAAGAAGTGGATTTAAATACACTCCTTCCTTCTGATGCCTCAAGAGATTTAGTGCACATTGTTAAGATCCCATTGAAATAACTGGATTTAAATACATTCCGTCCTTCTTATGCCATAAGAGGTTTAATGCACATTGTTAAGATCCCATTGAAAGGAGTGTATATAAATACACTCCTTCCACCTGATGCCTCAAGAGGTTTAGTGCACATTGTTAAGATCCCATTGAAAGGACTGAATTTAAATACACTCCTTCCTTCTGATGCCTCAAGAGGTTTAGTGCACATTGTTAAAATCCCATTGAAAGGAGTGAATTTAAACACACTCCTTCCTTCTGATGACTCAAGAGGTTTAGTGCACACTGTTAAGATACCATTGAAATAACTGGATTTAAATACACTCCGTCCTTCTTATGCCACAAGAGGTTTAGTGCACATTGTTAAGATCCCATTGAAAGGAGTGTATATAAATACACTCCTTCCACCTGATGCCTCAAGAGGTTTAGTGCACATTGTTAAGATCCCATTGAAAGAAGTGGATTTAAATACACTCCTTCCTTCTGATGCCTCAAGAGGTTTAGTGCACATTGTTAAGATCCCATTGAAATAACTGGATTTAAATACACACCGTCCTTCTTATGCCACAAGAGGTTTAGTGCACATTGTTAAGATCCCATTGAAAGGAGTGTATATAAATACACTCCTTCCACCTGATGCCTCAAGAGGTTTAGTGCACATTGTTAAGATCCCATTGAAAGAAGTGGATTTAAATACACTCCTTCCTTCTGATGCCTCAAGAGTTTTAGTGCACATTGTTAAGATCCCATTGAAATAACTGAATTTAAATACACTCCGTCCTTCTTATGCCACAAGAGGTTTAGTGCACATTGTTAAGATCCCATTGAAAGGAGTGTATATAAATACATTCCTTCCACCTGATACCTCAAGAGGTTTATTGCACATTGTTAAGATCCCATTGAAAGGACTGAATTTAAATACACTCCTTCCATCTGATGCCTCAAGAGGTTTAGTGCACATTGTTAAAATCCCATTGAAAGGAGTGAATTTAAACACACTCCTTCCTTCTGATGCCTCAAGAGGTTTAGTGCACACTGTTAAAATACCATTGAAATAACTGGATTTAAATACACTCCGTCCTTCTTATGCCACAAGAGGTTTAGTGCACATTGTTAAGATCCCATTGAAAGGAGTGTATATAAATACACTCCTTCCACCTGATGCCTCAAGAAGTTTAGTACACATTGTTAAGATCCCATTGAAAGAAGTGGATTTAAATACACTCCTTCCTTCTGATGCCTCAAGAGGTTTAGTGCACATTGTTAAGATCCCATTGAAATAACTGGATTTAA
The DNA here is from genome assembly GCF_037176765.1 of Anolis sagrei. Lineage (NCBI taxonomy): Eukaryota > Metazoa > Chordata > Lepidosauria > Squamata > Anolidae > Anolis > Anolis sagrei. The sequence goes on along the minus strand of NC_090035.1, from coordinate 58,575,383 downwards.
ATACACACCGTCCTTCTTATGCCACAAGAGGTTTAGTGCACATTGTTAAGATCCCATTGAAAGGAGTGTATATAAATACATTCCTTCCACCTGATACCTCAAGAGGTTTATTGCACATTGTTAAGATCCCATTGAAAGGACTGAATTTAAATACTCTCCTTCCTTCTGATGCCTCAAGAGGTTTAGTGCACATTGTTGAAATCCCATTGAAAGGAGTGAATTTAAACACACTCCTTTCTACTGATGCCTCAAGAGGTTTAGTGCACATTGTTAAGATCCCATTGAAATAACTGGATTTAAATACACACCGTCCTTCTTATGCCACAAGAGGTTTAGTGCACATTGTTAAGATCTCATCTAAGGGTGTGGATTTAAATATACTCCTTTCTCCTGATGCCTCAAGAGGTTTAGTGCACATTGTTAAGATCCCATTGAAAGGACTGGATTTAAATACACTCCATTCTGATGCCTCAAGAGGTTTAGTGCACATTGTTAAGATCCCATTGAAATAACTGGATTTAAATACACTCCTTCGTTGTGATGCCTCAAGAGGTTTAGTGCACATTGTTAAAATCCCATTGAAAGGAGTGTATATAAATACATTCCTTCCACCTGATACCTCAAGAGGTTTAGTGCACATTGTTAAGATCCCATTGAAAGAAGTGGATTTAAATACACTCCTTCCTTCTCATGCCTCAAGAGGTTTGGTGCACATTTTTAAGATCCCATTGAAATAACTGGATTTAAATACACTCCATCCTTCTTATGCCACAAGAGGTTTAGTGCACATTGTTAAGATCCCATTGAAAGGAGTGTATATAAATACATTCCTTCCACCTGATACCTCAAGAGGTTTAGTGCACATTGTTAAGATCCCATTGAAAGAAGTGGATTTAAATACACTCCTTCCTTCTGATGCCTCAAGAGGTTTAGTGCACATTGTTAAGATCCCATTGAAAGGAGTGGATTTAAATACACTCCGTCCTTCTTATGCCACAAGAGGTTTAGTGCACATTGTTAGGATCCCATTGAAAGGAGTGGATTTAAATACACTCCTTCCTTCTTATGCCACAAGAGGTTTAGTGCACATTGTTAAGATCGCATTGAAGGGAGTGGATTTAAATATACTCCTTCCTCCTGATGCCTCAAGAGGTTTAGTGCACATCGTTAAGATCTCATTGAAGGGAGTGGATTTAAATATACTCCTTCCTCCTGAAGCCTCAAGAGGTTGAGTGCACATTGATAAGATCTCATTGAAAGGACTGGATTTAAATTCACTCCTTCCTCCTGATGTCTCAAGAGGTTTAGTGCACATTGGTAAGATGTCATTGAAAGGACTGGATTTAAATACACTCCTTCCTCCTGATGCCTCAAGAGGTTTAGTGCACATTGTTAAGATCCCATTGAAAGGACTGGATTTAAATACACTCCTTCCTTCTGATGCCTCAAGAGGTTTAGTGCACATTGTTAAAATCCCATTGAAAGGAGTGAATTTAAACACACTCCTTCCTTCTGATGACTCAAGAGGTTTAGTGCACACTGTTAAGATACCATTGAAATAACTGGATTTAAATACACTCCGTCCTTCTTATGCGACAAGAGGTTTAGTGCACATTGTTAAGATCCCATTGAAAGGAGTGTATATAAATACACTCCTTCCACCTGATGCCTCAAGAGGTTTAGTGCACATTGTTAAAATCCCATTGAAAGGAGTGAATTTAAACACACTCCTTCCTTCTGATGCCTCAAGAGGTTTAGTGCACACTGTTAAGATACCATTGAAATAACTGGATTTAAATACACTCCGTCCTTCTTATGCGACAAGAGGTTTAGTGCACATTGTTAAGATCCCATTGAAAGGAGTGTATATAAATACACTCCTTCCACCTGATGCCTCAAGAAGTTTAGCACACATTGTTAAGATCCCATTGAAAGAAGTGGATTTAAATACACTCCTTCCTTCTGATGCCTCAATAGATTTAGTGCACACTGTTAAGATACCATTGAAATAACTGGATTTAAATACACTCCGTCCTTCTTATGCCATAAGAGGTTTAATGCACATTGTTAAGATCCCATTGAAAGGAGTGTATATAAATACACTCCTTCCACCTGATGCCTCAAGAGGTTTAGTGCACATTGTTAAGATCCCATTGAAAGGACTGAATTTAAATACACTCCTTCCTTCTGATGCCTCAAGAGGTTTAGTGCACATTGTTAAAATCCCATTGAAAGGAGTGAATTTAAACACACTCCTTCCTTCTGATGACTCAAGAGGTTTAGTGCACACTGTTAAGATACCATTGAAATAACTGGATTTAAATACACTCCGTCCTTCTTATGCGACAAGAGGTTTAGTGCACATTGTTAAGATCCCATTGAAAGGAGTGTATATAAATACACTCCTTCCACCTGATGCCTCAAGAGGTTTAGTGCACATTGTTAAGATCCCATTGAAAGAAGTGGATTTAAATACACTCCTTCCTTCTGATGCCTCAAGAGGTTTAGTGCACATTGTTAAGATCCCATTGAAATAACTGGATTTAAATACACACCGTCCTTCTTATGCCACAAGAGGTTTAGTGCACATTGTTAAGATCCCATTGAAAGGAGTGTATATAAATACACTCCTTCCACCTGATGCCTCAAGAGGTTTAGTGCACATTGTTAAGATCCCATTGAAAGAAGTGGATTTAAATACACTCCTTCCTTCTGATGCCTCAAGAGTTTTAGTGCACATTGTTAGGATCCCATTGAAATAACTGAATTTAAATACACTCCGTCCTTCTTATGCCACAAGAGGTTTAGTGCACATTGTTAAGATCCCATTGAAAGGAGTGTATATAAATACATTCCTTCCACCTGATACCTCAAGAGGTTTATTGCACATTGTTAAGATCCCATTGAAAGGACCGAATTTAAATACACTCCTTCCTTCTGATGCCTCAAGAGCTTTAGTGCACATTGTTAAGATCCCATTGAAATAACTGGATTTAAATACACTCCGTCCTTCTTATGCCACAAGAGGTTTAGTGCACATTGTTAAGATCCCATTGAAAGGAGTGTATATAAATACACTACTTCCACCTGATGCCTCAAGAGGTTTAGTGCACCTTGTTAAGATCCCATTGAAAGAAGTGGATTTAAATACACTCCTTCCTTCTGATGCCTCAAGAGGTTTAGTGCACATTGTTAAGATCCCATTGAAATAACTGGATTTAAATACACACCGTCCTTCTTATGCCACAAGAGGTTTAGTGCACATTGTTAAGATCCCATTGAAAGGAGTGTATATAAATACATTCCTTCCACCTGATACCTCAAGAGGTTTATTGCACATTGTTAAGATCCCATTGAAAGGACTGAATTTAAACACTCTCCTTCCTTCTGATGCCTCAAGAGGTTTAGTGCACATTGTTGAAATCCCATTGAAAGGAGTGAATTTAAACACACTCCTTTCTACTGATGCCTCAAGAGGTTTAGTGCACATTGTTAAGATCCCATTGAAATAACTGGATTTAAATACACACCGTCCTTCTTATGCCACAAGAGGTTTAGTGCACATTGTTAAGATCTCATCTAAGGGTGTGGATTTAAATATACTCCTTTCTCCTGATGCCTCAAGAGGTTTAGTGCACATTGATAAGATCTCATTGAAAGGACTGGATTTAAATACACTCCTTCCTCCTGATGTCTCAAGAGGTTTAGTGCACATTGTTAAGATCCCATTGAAAGGACTGGATTTAAATACACTCCATTCTGATGCCTCAAGAGGTTTAGTGCACATTGTTAAGATCCCATTGAAATAACTGGATTTAAATACACTCCTTCGTTGTGATGCCTCAAGAGGTTTAGTGCACATTGTTAAAATCCCATTGAAAGGAGTGTATATAAATACATTCCTTCCACCTGATACCTCAAGAGGTTTAGTGCACATTGTTAAGATCCCATTGAAAGAAGTGGATTTAAATACACTCCTTCCTTCTCATGCCTCAAGAGGTTTGGTGCACATTGTTAAGATCCCATTGAAATAACTGGATTTAAATACACTCCGTCCTTCTTATGCCACAAGAGGTTTAGTGCACATTGTTAAGATCCCATTGAAAGGAGTGTATATAAATACATTCCTTCCACCTGATACCTCAAGAGGTTTAGTGCACATTGTTAAGATCCCATTGAAAGAAGTGGATTTAAATACACTCCTTCCTTCTGATGCCTCAAGAGGTTTAGTGCACATTGTTAAGATCCCATTGAAAGGAGTGGATTTAAATACACTCCGTCCTTCTTATGCCACAAGAGGTTTAGTGCACATTGTTAGGATCCCATTGAAAGGAGTGGATTTAAATACACTCCTTCCTTCTTATGCCACAAGAGGTTTAGTGCACATTGTTAAGATCGCATTGAAGGGAGTGGATTTAAATATACTCCTTCCTCCTGATGCCTCAAGAGGTGTAGTGCACATCGTTAAGATCTCATTGAAGGGAGTGGATTTAAATATACTCCTTCCTCCTGAAGCCTCAAGAGGTTGAGTGCACATTGATAAGATCTCATTGAAAGGACTGGATTTAAATTCACTCCTTCCTCCTGATGTCTCAAGAGGTTTAGTGCACATTGGTAAGATGTCATTGAAAGGACTGGATTTAAATACACTCCTTCCTCCTGATGCCTCAAGAGGTTTAGTGCACATTGTTAAGATCCCATTGAAAGGACTGGATTTAAATACACTCCGTCCTTCTTATGCCACAAGAGGTTTAGTGCACATTGTTAAGATCCCATTGAAAGGAGTGGATTTAAATACACTCCTTCCTTCTTATGCCACAATAGGTTTAGTGCACATTGTTAAGATCGCATTGAAGGGAGTGGATTTAAATACACTTCTTCCTTCTTATGCCACAAGAGGTTTAGTGCACATTTTTAAAATCCCATTGAAATGACTGAATTTAAATACACTCCTTCCTTCTGATGCCTCAATAGGTTTAGTGCACATTGTTAAGATCCCATTGAAAGGACTGGATTTAAATACACTCCTTCCTTCTGATGCCTCAAGAGGTTAATGCTGATTGTTAAAATCCCATTGAGAGGAGTGGATTTAAATCCACTCCTTCCTCCTGATGCCTCAAGAGGTTTAGTGCACATTGTTAAGATCCCATTGAAAGGACTGGATTTAAATACACTCCTACATTCTGATGCCTCAAGAGGTTTAGTGCACATTGTTAAGATCCCATTGAGAGGAGTGGATTTAAATCCACTCCTTCCTCCTGATGCCTCAAGAGGTTTAGTGCACATTGTTAAGATCCCATTGAAAGGAGTGTATATAAATACATTCCTTCCACCTGATACCTCAAGAGGTTTAGTGCACATTGTTAAGATCCCATTGAAAGGACTGAATTTAAATACACTCCTTCCTTCTGATGCCTCAAGAGGTTTAGTGCACATTGTTAAAATCCCATTGAAAGGAGTGAATTTAAACACACTCCATTCTACTGATGCCTCAAGATGTTTAGTGCTTATTGCTAAGATCCCATTGAAAGGAGTGGATTTAAATATACCCCTTCCTCCTGATGCCTCAAGAGGTTTAGTGCACATTGATAAGGTCTCATTGAAAGGACTGGATTTAAATACACTCCTTCCTCCTGATGTCTCAAGAGGTTTAGTGCACATTGTTAAAATCCCATTGAAAGGACTGGATTTAAATACACTCCATTATGATGCCTCAAGAGGTTTAGTGCACATTGTTAAGATCCCATTGAAAGGACTGGATTTAAATACACTCCTTCCTTGTGATGCCTCAAGAGGTTTAGTGCACATTGTTAAAATCCCATTGAAAGGACTGAATTTAAATACACTCCGTCCTACTTATGCCACAAGAGGTTTAGTGCACATTGTTCAGATCCAATTGAAAGGAGTGTATATAAATACTTTCCTTCCACCTGATACCTCAAGAGGTTTAGTGCACATTGTTAAGATCCCATTGAAAGAAGTGGATTTAAATACACTCCGTCCTTCTTATGCCACAAGAGGTTTAGTGCACATTGTTAAGATCCCATTGAAAGGAGTGGATTTAAATACACTCCTTCCTTCTTATGCCACAAGAGGTTTAGTGCACATTGTTAAGATCTCATTGAAGGGAGTGGATTTAAATATACTCCTTCCTCCTGATGCCTCAAGAGGTTGAGTGCACCTTGTTAAGATCCCATTGAAAGAAGTGGATTTAAATACACTCCTTCCTTCTGATGCCTCAAGAGGTTTAGTGCACATTGTTAAGATCCCATTGAAATAACTGGATTTAAATACACACAGTCCTTCTTATGCCACAAGAGGTTTATTGCACATTGTTACGATCCCATTGAAAGGACTGAATTTAAATACTCTCCTTCCTTCTGATGCCTCAAGAGGTTTAGTGCACATTGTTGAAATCCCATTGAAAGGAGTGAATTTAAACACACTCCTTTCTACTGATGCCTCAAGAGTTTTAGTGCTTATTGTTAAGATCCCATTGAAAGGGGTGGATTTAAATACACTCCTTCCTTCTTTTGCCACAAGAGGTTTAGTGCACATTGTTAAGATCTCATCGAAGGGTGTGGATTTAAATATACTCCTTTCTCCTGATGCCTCAAGAGGTTTAGTGCACATTGATAAGATCTCATTGAAAGGACTGGATTTAAATACACTCCTTCCTCCTGATGTCTCAAGAGGTTTAGTGCACATTGTTAAGATCCCATTGAAAGGACTGGATTTAAATACACTCCTTCCTTCTGATGCCTCAAGAGGTTTATGCTGATTGTTAAAATCCCATTGAGAGGAGTGCATTTAAATACACTCCTACATTTGGATGCCTCAAGAGGTTTAGTGCACATTGTTAAGATCCCATTGAGAGGAGTGGATTTAAATACACTCCTTCCTTCTGATGCCTCAAGAGGTTTAGTGCACATTGTTAAGATCCCATTGAAATAACTGGATTTAAATACACACCGTCCTTCTTATGCCACAAGAGGTTTAGTGCACATTGTTAAGATCCCATTGAAAGGACTGAATTTAAATACACTCCTTCCTTCTGATGCCTCAAGAGGTTTAGTGCACATTGTTAAAATCCCATTGAAAGGAGTGAATTTAAACACACTCCATTCTACTGATGCCTCAAGATGTTTAGTGCTTATTGTTAAGATCCCATTGAAAGGAGTGGATTTAAATATACCCCTTCCTCCTGATGCCTCAAGAGGTTTAGTGCACATTGAAAAGGTCTCATTGAAAGGACTGGATTTAAATACACTCCTTCCTCCTGATGTCTCAAGAGGTTTAGTGCACATTGTTAAGATCCCATTGAAAGGACTGGATTTAAATACACTCCATTATGATGCCTCAAGAGGTTTAGTGCACATTGTTAAGATCCCATTGAAATAACTGGATTTAAATACACACCGTCCTTCTTATGCCTCAAGAGGTTTAGTGCACATTGTTAAAATCCCATTGAAAGGAGTGAATTTAAACACACTCCATTCTACTGATGCCTCAAGATGTTTAGTGCTTATTGTTAAGATCCCATTGAAAGGAGTGGATTTAAATATACCCCTTCCTCCTGATGCCTCAAGATGTTTAGTGCACATTGAAAAGGTCTCATTGAAAGGACTGGATTTAAATACACTCCTTCCTCCTGATGTCTCAAGAGGTTTAGTGCACATTGTTAAGATCCCATTGAAAGGACTGGATTTAAATACACTCCATTATGATGCCTCAAGAGGTTTAGTGCACATTGTTAAGATCCCATTGAAAGGACTGGATTTAAATACACTCCGTCCTTCTTATGCCACAAGAGGTTTAGTGCACATTGTTAAGATCCCATTGAAAGGAGGGTATATAAATACTTTCCTTCCACCTGATACCTCAAGAGGTTTAGTGCACATTGTTAAGATCCCATTGAAAGAAGTGGATTTAAATCCACTCCGTCCTTCTTATGCCACAAGAGGTTTAGTGCACATTGTTAAGATCCCATTGAAAGGAGTGGATTTAAATACACTCCTTCCTTCTTATGCCACTAGAGGTTTAGTGCACATTGTTAAGATCTCATTGAAGGGAGTGGATTTAAATATACTCCTTCCTCCTGATGCCTCAAGAGGTTGAGTGCACATTGATAAGATCTCATTGAAAGGACTGGATTTAAATTCACTCCTTCCTCCTGATGTCTCAAGAGGTTTAGTGCACATTGTTAAAATCCCATTGAAAGGAGTGTATATAAATACATTCCTTCCACCTGATACCTCAAGAGGCACTGCTGGCCTCCAAGTCAGCAGTGCCCACAACACTGAAGAAAACAATATCGAGGTTCTAACAGTAGAGCTTAATAACATCACCATCACCTCTGTGTACAAGCCCCCAAATGAAGAGTTCTGCTTCTCCTCCCCCGAGAACTTTGACAGGCACCAAAGGGCGGTAGTAATTGGTGACTTCAACAGCCATAGCCACGTATGGGGCTATGCCCAAGAGGACAGAAATGGAGAGGCTGTCCTGTCCTGGTCTGAACTGCACAAACTATCACTCATCCATGATAGCAAGCTTCCACCATCCTACAACAGCGGGAGATGGCACCGAGGTTATAACCCAGACCTCTTATTTGTGAGCGACAGCATCGTACAGCAATGCACCAAATCAGTGGGACCACCAATCCCAAACACACAGCACCGACCAATAATATGCCAACTGTTCCCAACAATAAGGCCTCAGGAAGTTCGATTTAAACGAAGATACAACTTCAGAAAGGCAGATTGGACTAAATTCTCAGACATGTTAGACGACATGATCACATCAGTCGCACCAATCCCTGAGGAATATGAACATTTTATTGAAATAGTGAAAACCTGCTCACGGGCCTCTATACCGAGAGGCTGCAGAACCCACTACCTCCAGGGCATTACTCCTGAAACAGCTGCCTTGTTGGAAAACTATTACAGGCTCCACAACGAAGACCCATTTAGTGAGCAGACTCTTCAGGCAGCGCAGAGCATTGTGTCCTCCATCTCTGAAGCCAAGAAAGATCAGTGGACCAAGTTGATCACAGAGGTCGACATGGGCAGAAGCAGCCAGAAGGCGTGGAGGCTGCTGAGACGGCTGAGCAACGATCCCTCACAAACTAATACCCATGCCAACATAAAGGCAGATCAGATAGCACACCAACTCTTGAAGAATGGGAAACCCAACCTTGCCACCAAAGTAGGAAAGAAACCAATAGCCAGACAACCAGAGATTGAGAACAATAACCTCCATGAACCTTTTACATCTACTGAATTGGACATGGCTCTCAACAAATGTAAGAATGGCAAAGCAGCTGGCTTGGATGATCTACGGATGGAACAAATCAAGAACTTTGGCCCAAAAGCAAGGCGCTGGCTGCTGGAGCTGATGAACAACTGCACTGCATCCTGTCAGATCCCCAAAATCTGGAGGAAAGCAAGAGTCATCGCCATCTTGAAGCCAGGCAAAGACCGTAATGACCCAAAAAGCTACAGACCAATCTCCCTGTTGTGCCACCTCTACAAAGTTCTGGAGAGACTTATTTTGCATAGAATTATGGAAAATATAGACCCCTGTTTGATCCCACAGCAAGCTGGCTTCAGAAAAGGCAAAAGCTGCACATCGCAAGTGCTGAACCTGACTCAGCACATAGAAGATGGCTTTGAAAGGCAGCAGATCACAGGAGCTGTCTTCATAGACTTGTCAGCAGCCTATGATACTGTGAACCACCGCCTCCTCCTGAGAAAAATGTATAATATCACAAAGGACTACCACCTCACCCGCCTCATAGGAAACCTGCTACAAAACAGGAGCTTTTTTGTTGAGTTCCAGGGCCAGAGAAGCAGATGGCGGAAACAGAAGAATGGCCTGCCTCAGGGGAGCGTGCTTGCTCCATCCATGTTCAACATCTACACAAATGACCAGCCACTGCCAGAAGGGACAGAGAGTTTCATCTATGCTGATGATCGTGCCATTACTGCTCAAGCAGGGAGCTTTGAGATGGTAGAACAGAAGCTCTCCGAAGCTCTAGGCGCTCTTACTGCCTATTACAGGGAAAACCATCTGATCCCTAATCCATCTAAAACACAGACATGCGCCTTTCACCTTAAGAACAGACAAGCATCCCGAGCTCTGAGGATTACCTGGGAAGGAATCTCACTGGAGCATTGCAGCACACCCAAATACCTGGGAGTCACTTTGGACCGTGCTCTGACCTACAAGAAGCATTGCCTGAACATCAAACAAAAAGTGGGCGCTAGAAACAACATCATACGAAAGCTGACTGGCACAACCTGGGGATCACAACCAGACACAGTGAAGACATCTGCCCTTGCGCTATGCTACTCTGCTGCTGAGTATGCATGCCCAGTGTGGAACACATCTCACCACACTAAAACAGTAGATGTGGCTCTTAACGAGACATGCCGCATTATCACAGGGTGTCTGCGACCCACACCACTGGAGAAATTACACTGCTTAGCCGGTATTGCACCACCTGACATCCGCCGGGAAGTAGCAGCCAATAGTGAAAGGACCAAGGCAGAGACATCTCCAGCTCATCCCCTGTTTGGGTATCAGCCAGCACGCCAACGACTTAAATCAAGACATAGTTTTCTTAGATCTACAGAGACACTCGCTGGAACACCCCAGCAAGCGAGAGTCCAGAGGTGGCAGGCCCAAACCCAGCACCTCAATTCATGGGTGATACCAGATGAGAGACTCCCCCCTGGGCACTCAGAAGACTGGGCGACTTGGAAGGCGCTGAACAGATTGCGCTCTGGCACCACGAGATGCAGAGCCAATCTTAAGAAATGGGGCTACAGGGTGGAATCCTCGGCATGCGAGTGCGGAGAAGAGCAAACCACTGACCACCTGCTGCAGTGCACCCTGAGCCCTGCCACATGCACGATGGAGGACCTTCTTGCGGCAACCCCAGAGGCACTCCAAGTGGCCAGATACTGGTCAAAGGACATTTAACCAAATACCAAATTTTGCAAAATCTGTATGGTTTTTTTTTCTCTTTCTTTCTTCTTTTTCCTTTTCTTTTTAATCTCTGTGTTTGTTTTGCTCTGTTAGAATTGTAATACAATGGTTGCTGATGACACGATAAATAAATAAATATACCTCAAGAGGTTTAGTGCACATTGTTAAGATCCCATTGAAAGAAGTGGATTTAAATACACTCCTTCCTTCTGATGCCTCAAGAGGTTTAGTGCACATTGTTAAGATCCCATTGAAAGAAGTGGATTTAAATACACTCCGTCCTTCTTATGCCACAAGAGGTTTAGTGCACATTGTTAAGATCCCATTGAAAGGAGTGTATATAAATACTATTCCTTCCACCTGATACCTCAAGAGGTTTAGTGCACATTGTTAAGATCCCATTGAAAGAAGTGGATTTAAATACACTCCGTCCTTCTTATGCCACAAGAGGTTTAGTGCACATTGTTAAGATCGCATTGAAGGGAGTGGATTTAAATATACTCCTTCCTCCTGATGCCTCAAGAGGTTTAGTGCACATTGTTAAGATCTCATTGAAGGGAGTGGATTTAAATATACTCCTTCCTCCTGATGCCTCAAGAGGTTGAGTGCACATTGATAAGATCTCATTGAAAGGACTGGATTTAAATTCACTCCTTCCTCCTGATGTCTCAAGAGGTTTAGTGCACATTGTTAAAATCCCATTGAAAGGAGTGTATATAAATACATTCCTTCCACCTGATACCTCAAGAGGTTTAGTGCACATTGTTAAGATCCCATTGAAAGAAGTGGATTTAAATACACTCCTTCCTTCTGATGCCTCAAGAGGTTTAGTGCACATTGTTAAGATCCCATTGAAATAACTGGATTTAAATACACTCCGTCCTTCTTATGCCACAAGAGGTTTAGTGCACATTGTTAAGATCCCATTGAAAGGAGTGTATATAAATACATTCCTTCCACCTGATACCTCAAGAGGTTTAGTGCACATTGTTAAGATCCCATTGAAAGAAGTGGATTTAAATACACTCCGTCCTTCTTATGCCACAAGAGGTTTAGTGCACATTGTTAAGATCGCATTGAAGGGAGTGGATTTAAATATACTCCTTCCTCCTGATGCCTCAAGAGGTTTAGTGCACATTGTTAAGATCTCATTGAAGGGAGTGGATTTAAATATACTCCTTCCTCCTGATGCCTCAAGAGGTTGAGTGCACATTGATAAGATCTCATTGAAAGGACTGGATTTAAATTCACTCCTTCCTCCTGATGTCTCAAGAGGTTTAGTGCACATTGTTAAGATCCCATTCAAAGGACTGGATTTAAATACACTCCATTCTGATGCCTCAAAGGTTTAGTGCACATTGTTAAGATCCCATTGAAAGGACTGGATTTAAATACACTCCTTCATTGTGATGCCTCAAGAGGTTTAGTGCACATTGTTAAAATCCCATTGAAAGGACTGAATTTAAATACACTCCGTCCTTCTTATGCCACAAGAGGTTTAGTGCACATTGTTAAGATCCCATTGAAAGGAGTGTATATAAATACATTCCTTCCACCTGATACTTCAAGAGGTTTAGTGCACATTGTTAAGATCCCATTGAAAGGACTGGATTTAAATTCACTCCTTCCTTCTGATGCCTGAAGAGGTTTAGTGCACATTGGTAAGATGTCATTGAAAGGACTGGATTTAAATACACTCCTTCCTCCTGATGTCTCAAGAGTTTAGTGCACATTGTTAAGATCCCATTGAAATGACTGGATTTAAATACACTCCGTCCTTCTTATGCCACAAGAGGGTTAGTGCACATTGTTAAGATCCCATTGAAAGGAGTGGATTTAAATACACTCCTTCCTTCTTATGCCACAAGAGGTTTAGTGCACAATGTTAAGACCCCATTGAAGGGAGTGGATTTAAATATACTCCTTCCTCCTGATGCCTCAAGAGGTTTAGTGCACATTGGTAAAATGTCATTGAAAGGACTGGATTTAAATATACTCCTTCCTCCTGATGCCTCAAGAGGTTGAGTGCACATTGATAAGATCTCATTGAAAGGACTGGATTTAAATTCACTCCTTCCTCCTGATGTCTCAAGAGGTTTAGTGCACATTGTTAAGATCCCATTGAAAGGACTGGATTTAAATACACTCCGTCCTTCTTATGCCACAAGAGGTTTAGTGCACATTGTTAAGATCGCATTGAAGGGAGTGGATTTAAATATACTCCTTCCTCCTGATGCCTCAAGAGGTTTAGTGCGCATTGGTAAGATGTCATTGAAAGGAGTGGATTTTAATACACTCCTTCCTTATTTTGCCACAAGAGGTTTAGTGCACATTGTTAAGATCTCATTGAAGGGTGTGGATTTAAATATACTCCTTCCTCCTGATGTCTCAAGAGGTTTAGTGCACATTGGTAAGATGTCATTGAAAGGACTGGATTTAAATACACTCCTTCCTCCTGATGTCTCAAGAGGTTTAGTGCACATTGTTAAGATCCCATTGAAAGGACTGGATTTAAATACACTCCGTTCTGATGCCTGAAGAGGTTTAGTGCACATTGTTAAGATCCCATTGAAATAACTGGATATAAATACACTCCGTCCTTCTTATGCCACAAGAGGTTTAGTGCACATTGTTAAGTTCTCATTGAAGGGAGTGGATTAAAATATACTCCTTCTTCCTGATGCCTCAAGAGGTTGAGTGCACATTGATAAGATCTCATTGAAAGGACTGGATTTAAATTCACTCCTTACTCCTGATGTCTCAAGAGGTTTAGTGCACATTGGTAAGATGTCATTGAAAGGACTGGATTTAAATACACTCCTTCCTCCTGATGCCTCAAGAGGTTTAGTGCACATTGGTAAGATGTCATTGAAAGGACTGGATTTAAATACACTCCTTCCTCCTGATGTCTCAAGAGGTTTAGTGCACATTGTTAAGATCCCATTGAAAGGACTGGATTTAAATACACTCCGTTCTGATGCCTGAAGAGGTTTAGTGCACATTGTTAATATCCCATTGAAATAACTGGATTTAAATACACTCCTTCCTTGTTATGCCACTAGAGGTTTAGTGCACATTGTTAAGATCTCATTGAAGGGAGTGGATTTAAATATACTCCTTCCTCCTGATGCCTCAAGAGGTTGAGTGCACATTGATAAGATCTCATTGAAAGGACTGGATTTAAATTCACTCCTTCCTCCTGATGTCTCAAGAGGTTTAGTGCACATTGTTAAAATCCCATTGAAAGGAGTGTATATAAATACATTCCTTCCACCTGATACCTCAAGAGGTTTAGTGCACATTGTTAAGATCCCATTGAAAGAAGTGGATTTAAATACACTCCTTCCTTCTGATGCCTCAAGAGGTTTAGTGCACATTGTTAAGATCCCATTGAAATAACTGGATTTAAATACACTCCGTCCTTCTTATGCCACAAGAGGTTTAGTGCACATTGTTAAGATCCCATTGAAAGGAGTGTATATAAATACATTCCTTCCACCTGATACCTCAAGAGGTTTAGTGCACATTGTTAAGATCCCATTGAAAGAAGTGGATTTAAATACACTCCGTCCTTCTTATGCCACAAGAGGTTTAGTGCACATTGTTAAGATCGCATTGAAGGGAGTGGATTTAAATATACTCCTTCCTCCTGATGCCTCAAGAGGTTTAGTGCACATTGTTAAGATCTCATTGAAGGGAGTGGATTTAAATATACTCCTTCCTCCTGATGCCTCAAGAGGTTGAGTGCACATTGATAAGATCTCATTGAAAGGACTGGATTTAAATTCACTCCTTCCTCCTGATGTCTCAAGAGGTTTAGTGCACATTGGTAAGATGTCATTGAAAGGACTGGATTTAAATACACTCCTTCCTCCTGATGCCTCAAGAGGTTTAGTGCACATTGTTAAGATCCCATTGAAAGAAGTGGATTTAAATACACTCCTTCCTTCTGATGCCTCAAGAGGTTTAGTGCACATTGTTAAGATCCCATTGAAATAACTGGATTTAAATACACTCCGTCCTTCTTATGCCACAAGAGGTTTAGTGCACATTGTTAAGATCCCATTGAAAGGAGTGTATATAAATACATTCCTTCCACCTGATACCTCAAGAGGTTTAGTGCACATTGTTAAGATCCCATTGAAAGAAGTGGATTTAAATACACTCCGTCCTTCTTATGCCACAAGAGGTTTAGTGCACATTGTTAAGATCGCATTGAAGGGAGTGGATTTAAATATACTCCTTCCTCCTGATGCCTCAAGAGGTTTAGTGCACATTGTTAAGATCTCATTGAAGGGAGTGGATTTAAATATACTCCTTCCTCCTGATGCCTCAAGAGGTTGAGTGCACATTGATAAGATCTCATTGAAAGGACTGGATTTAAATTCATTCCTTCCTCCTGATGTCTCAAGAGGTTTAGTGCACATTGGTAAGATGTCATTGAAAGGACTGGATTTAAATACACTCCTTCCTCCTGATGCCTCAAGAGGTTTAGTGCACATTGGTAAGATGTCATTGAAAGGACTGGATTTAAATACACTCCTTCCTCCTGATGCCTCAAGAGGTTTAGTGCACATTGTTAAGATCCCATTGAAAGGACTGGATTTAAATACACTCCCTTCTGATGCCTCAAGAGGTTTAGTGCACATTGTTAAGATCCCATTGAAAGGACTGGATTTAAATACACTTTTTCGTTGTGATGCCTCAAGAGGTTTAGTGCACATTGTTAAAATCCCATTGAAATGACTGAATTTAAATACACTCCTTCCTTCTGATGCCTCAAGAGGTTTATGCTGATTGTTAAAATCCCATTGAGAGGAGTGCATTTAAATACACTCCTACATTCTGATGCCTCAAGAGGTTTAGTGCACATTGTTAAGATCCCATTGAGAGGAGTGGATTTAAATCCACTCCTTCCTCCTGATGCCTCAAGAGGTTTAGTGCACATTGTTAAGATCCCATTGAAATAACTGGATTTAAATACACACCCTCCTTCTTATGCCACAAGAGGTTTAGTGCACATTGTTAAGATCCCATTGAAAGTAGTGTATATAAATACATTCCTTCCACCTGATACCTCAAGAGGTTTAGTGCACATTGTTAAGATCCCATTGAAAGGACTGAATTTAAATACACTCCTTCCTTCTGATGCCTCAAGAGGTTTAGTGCACATTGTTAAAATCCCATTGAAAGGAGTGAATTTAAACACACTCCATTCTACTGATGCCTCAAGATGTTTAGTGCTTATTGTTAAGATCCCATTGAAAGGACTGGATTTAAATATACCCCTTCCTCCTGATGCCTCAAGAGGTTTAGCGCACATTGAAAAGGTCTCATTGAAAGGACTGGATTTAAATACACTCCTTCCTCCTGATGTCTCAAGAGGTTTAGTGCACATTGTTAAAATCCCATTGAAAGGACTGGATTTAAATACACTCCATTATGATGCCTCAAGAGGTTTAGTGCACATTGTTAAGATCCCATTGAAAGGACTGGATTTAAATACACTCCTTCCTTGTGATGCCTCAAGAGGTTTAGTGCACATTGTTAAAATCCCATTGAAAGGACTGAATTTAAATACACTCCGTCCTTCTTATGCCACAAGAGGTTTAGTGCACATTGTTAAGATCCCATTGAAAGGAGTGTATATAAATACTTTCCTTCCACCTGATACCTCAAGAGGTTTAGTGCACATTGTTAAGATCCCATTGAAAGAAGTGGATTTAAATCCACTCCGTCCTTCTTATGCCACAAGAGGTTTAGTGCACATTGTTAAGTTCCCAATGAAAGGAGTGGATTTAAATACACTCCTTCCTTCTTATGCCACAAGAGGTTTAGTGCACATTGTTAAGATCTCATTGAAGGGAGTGGATTTAAATATACTCCTTCCTCCTGATGCCTCAAGAGGTTGAGTGCACATTGATAAGATCTCATTGAAAGGACTGGATTTAAATTCACTCCTTCCTCCTGATGTCTCAAGAGGTTTAGTGCACATTGGTAAGATGTCATTGAAAGGACTGGATTTAAATACACTCCTTCCTCCTGATGTCTCAAGAGGTTGATTGCACATTGTTAAGATCCCATTGAAAGGAGTGGATTTAAATAAACTCCTTCCTTCTTATGCCACAAGAGGTTTAGTGCACATTGTTAAGATTGCATTGAAAGGACTGGATTTAAATACACTCCTTCCTTCTGATGCCTCTATAGGTTTAGTGCACATTGTTAAGATCCCATTGAAAGGACTGGATTTAAATACACTCCTTCCTTCTGATGCCTCTCTAGGTTTAGTGCACATTGTTAAGATCCCATTGAAAGGACTGGATTTAAATACACTCCTTCCTTCTGATGCCTCAAGAGGTTTATGCTGATTGTTAAAATCCCATTGAGAGGAGTGCATTTAAATACACTCCTTCATTCTGATGCCTCAAGAGGTTTAGTGCACATTGTTAAGATCCCATTAAATAACTGGATTTAAATACACTCCTTCCTTCTGATGCCTCTAGAGTTTTAGTGCACATTGTTAAAATCCCATTGAAAGGAGTGAATTTAAATACACTCCTTCCTTCTGATGCCTCAAGAGTTTTAGTGCACATTGTTAAAATCCCATTGAAAGGAGTGAATTTAAATACACTCCTTCCTTCTGATGCCTCAAGAGTTTTAGTGCACATTGTTAAAATCCCATTGAAAGGAGTGGATTTAAATATACTCCTTTCTACTGATGCCTCAAGATGTTTAGTGATCAGTGTTAAGATCCCATTGAAATGAGTGGATTTAAATACACTCCTTCCTTCTTTTGCCACAATAGGTTTAGTGCACATTGTTAAGATCTCATTAAAGGGTGTGGATTTAAATATACTCCTTCCTCCTGATGCCTCAAGAGGTTTAGTGCACATTGATAAGATCACATTGAAAGGACTGGATTTAAATACACTCCTTCCTCCTGATGTCTCAAGAGGTTTAGTGCACATTGTTAAGATCCCATTCAAAGGACTGGATTTAAATACACTCCATTCTGATGCCTCAAAGGTTTAGTGCACATTGTTAAGATCCCATTGAAAGGACTGGATTTAAATACACTCCTTCATTGTGATGCCTCAAGAGGTTTAGTGCACATTGTTAAAATCCCATTGAAAGGACTGAATTTAAATACACTCCGTCCTTCTTATGCCACAAGAGGTTTAGTGCACATTGTTAAGATCCCATTGAAAGGAGTGTATATAAATACATTCCTTCCACCTGATACTTCAAGAGGTTTAGTGCACATTGTTAAGATCCCATTGAATGAAGTTGATTTAAATACACTCCTTCCTTCTGATGCCTGAAGAGGTTTAGTGCACATTGGTAAGATGTCATTGAAAGGACTGGATTTAAATACACTCCTTCCTCCTGATGTCTCAAGAGTTTAGTGCACATTGTTAAGATCCCATTGAAATGACTGGATTTAAATACACTCCGTCCTTCTTATGCCACAAGAGGTTTAGTGCACATTGTTAAGATCCCATTGAAAGGAGTGGATTTAAATACACTCCTTCCTTCTTATGCCACAAGAGGTTTAGTGCACAATGTTAAGACCCCATTGAAGGGAGTGGATTTAAATATACTCCTTCCTCCTGATGCCTCAAGAGGTTGAGTGCACATGGATAAGATCTCATTGAAAGGACTGGATTTAAATTCACTCCTTCCTCCTGATGTCTCAAGAGGTTTAGTGCACATTGTTAAGATCCCATTGAAAGGACTGGATTTAAATACACTCCGTCCTTCTTATGCCACAAGAGGTTTAGTGCACATTGTTAAGATCGCATTGAAGGGAGTGGATTTAAATATACTCCTTCCTCCTGATGCCTCAAGAGGTTTAGTGCGCATTGGTAAGATGTCATTGAAAGGAGTGGATTTTAATACACTCCTTCCTTATTTTGCCACAAGAGGTTTAGTGCACATTGTTAAGATCTCATTGAAGGGTGTGGATTTAAATATACTCCTTCCTCCTGATGTCTCAAGAGGTTTAGTGCACATTGGTAAGATGTCATTGAAAGGACTGGATTTAAATACACTCCTTCCTCCTGATGTCTCAAGAGGTTTAGTGCACATTGTTAAGATCTCATTGAAAGGACTGGATTTAAATACACTCCGTTCTGATGCCTGAAGAGGTTTAGTGCACATTGTTAAGATCCCATTGAAATAACTGGATATAAATACACTCCGTCCTTCTTATGCCACAAGAGGTTTAGTGCACATTGTTAAGTTCTCATTGAAGGGAGTGGATTTAAATATACTCCTTCTTCCTGATGCCTCAAGAGGTTTAGTGCACATTGGTAAGATGTCATTGAAAGGACTGGATTTAAATACACTCCTTCCTCCTGATGTCTCAAGAGGTTTAGTGCACATTGTTAAGATCTCATTGAAAGGACTGGATTTAAATACACTCCTTCCTCCTGATGCCTCAAGAGGTTTAGTGCACATTGGTAAGATGTCATTGAAAGGACTGGATTTAAATACACTCCTTCCTCCTGATGTCTCAAGAGGTTTAGTGCACATTGTTAAGATCCCATTGAAAGGACTGGATTTAAATACACTCCGTTCTGATGCCTGAAGAGGTTTAGTGCACATTGTTAATATCCCATTGAAATAACTGGATTTAAATACACTCTGTCCTTCTTATGCCACAAGAGGTTTAGTGCACATTGTTAAGATCCCATTGAAAGGAGTGTATATAAATACATTCCTTCCACCTGATACTTCAAGAGGTTTAGTGCACATTGTTAAGATCCCATTGAATGAAGTTGATTTAAATACACTCCTTCCTTCTGATGCCTGAAGAGGTTTAGTGCACATTGGTAAGATGTCATTGAAAGGACTGGATTTAAATACACTCCTTCCTCCTGATGTCTCAAGAGTTTAGTGCACATTGTTAAGATCCCATTGAAATGACTGGATTTAAATACACTCCGTCCTTCTTATGCCACAAGAGGTTTAGTGCACATTGTTAAGATCCCATTGAAAGGAGTGGATTTAAATACACTCCTTCCTTCTTATGCCACAAGAGGTTTAGTGCACAATGTTAAGACCCCATTGAAGGGAGTGGATTTAAATATACTCCTTCCTCCTGATGCCTCAAGAGGTTTAGTGCACATTGGTAAAATGTCATTGAAAGGACTGGATTTAAATATACTCCTTCCTCCTGATGCCTCAAGAGGTTGAGTGCACATTGATAAGATCTCATTGAAAGGACTGGATTTAAATTCATTCCTTCCTCCTGATGTCTCAAGAGGTTTAGTGCACATTGTTAAGATCCCATTGAAAGGACTGGATTTAAATACACTCCGTCCTTCTTATGCCACAAGAGGTTTAGTGCACATTGTTAAGATCGCATTGAAGGGAGTGGATCTAAATATACTCCTTCCTCCTGATGCCTCAAGAGGTTTAGTGCGCATTGGTAAGATGTCATTGAAAGGAGTGGATTTTAATACACTCCTTCCTTATTTTGCCACAAGAGGTTTAGTGCACATTGTTAAGATCTCATTGAAGGGTGTGGATTTAAATATACTCCTTCCTCCTGATGTCTCAAGAGGTTTAGTGCACATTGGTAAGATGTCATTGAAAGGACTGGATTTAAATACACTCCTTCCTCCTGATGTCTCAAGAGGTTTAGTGCACATTGTTAAGATCCCATTGAAAGGACTGGATTTAAATACACTCCGTTCTGATGCCTGAAGAGGTTTAGTGCACATTGTTAAGATCCCATTGAAATAACTGGATATAAATACACTCCGTCCTTCTTATGCCACAAGAGGTTTAGTGCACATTGTTAAGTTCTCATTGAAGGGAGTGGATTTAAATATACTCCTTCTTCCTGATGCCTCAAGAGGTTGAGTGCACATTGATAAGATCTCATTGAAAGGACTGGATTTAAATTCACTCCTTACTCCTGATGTCTCAAGAGGTTTAGTGCACATTGGTAAGATGTCATTGAAAGGACTGGATTTAAATACACTCCTTCCTCCTGATGCCTCAAGAGGTTTAGTGCACATTGGTAAGATGTCATTGAAAGGACTGGATTTAAATACACTCCTTCCTCCTGATGTCTCAAGAGGTTTAGTGCACATTGTTAAGATCCCATTGAAAGGACTGGATTTAAATACACTCCGTTCTGATGCCTGAAGAGGTTTAGTGCACATTGTTAATATCCCATTGAAATAACTGGATTTAAATCCACTCCGTCCTTCTTATGCCACAAGAGGTTTAGTGCACATTGTTAAGATCCCATTGAAAGGAGTGGATTTAAATACACTCCTTCCTTCTTATGCCACTAGAGGTTTAGTGCACATTGTTAAGATCTCATTGAAGGGATTGGATTTAAATATACTCCTTCCTCCTGATGCCTCAAGAGGTTGAGTGCACATTGATAAGATCTCATTGAAAGGACTGGATTTAAATTCACTCCTTCCTCCTGATGTCTCAAGAGGTTTAGTGCACATTGTTAAAATCCCATTGAAAGGAGTGTATATAAATACATTCCTTCCACCTGATACCTCAAGAGGTTTAGTGCACATTGTTAAGATCCCATTGAAAGAAGTGGATTTAAATACACTCCTTCCTTCTGATGCCTCAAGAGGTTTAGTGCACATTGTTAAGATCCCATTGAAATAACTGGATTTAAATACACTCCGTCCTTCTTATGCCACAAGAGGTTTAGTGCACATTGTTAAGATCCCATTGAAAGGAGTGTATATAAATACTATTCCTTCCACCTGATACCTCAAGAGGTTTAGTGCACATTGTTAAGATCCCATTGAAAGAAGTGGATTTAAATACACTCCGTCCTTCTTATGCCACAAGAGGTTTAGTGCACATTGTTAAGATCGCATTGAAGGGAGTGGATTTAAATATACTCCTTCCTCCTGATGCCTCAAGAGGTTTAGTGCACATTGTTAAGATCTCATTGAAGGGAGTGGATTTAAATATACTCCTTCCTCCTGATGCCTCAAGAGGTTGAGTGCACATTGATAAGATCTCATTGAAAGGACTGGATTTAAATTCACTCCTTCCTCCTGATGTCTCAAGAGGTTTAGTGCACATTGTTAAAATCCCATTGAAAGGAGTGTATATAAATACATTCCTTCCACCTGATACCTCAAGAGGTTTAGTGCACATTGTTAAGATCCCATTGAAAGAAGTGGATTTAAATACACTCCTTCCTTCTGATGCCTCAAGAGGTTTAGTGCACATTGTTAAGATCCCATTGAAATAACTGGATTTAAATACACTCCGTCCTTCTTATGCCACAAGAGGTTTAGTGCACATTGTTAAGATCCCATTGAAAGGAGTGTATATAAATACATTCCTTCCACCTGATACCTCAAGAGGTTTAGTGCACATTGTTAAGATCCCATTGAAAGAAGTGGATTTAAATACACTCCGTCCTTCTTATGCCACAAGAGGTTTAGTGCACATTGTTAAGATCGCATTGAAGGGAGTGGATTTAAATATACTCCTTCCTCCTGATGCCTCAAGAGGTTTAGTGCACATTGTTAAGATCTCATTGAAGGGAGTGGATTTAAATATACTCCTTCCTCCTGATGCCTCAAGAGGTTGAGTGCACATTGATAAGATCTCATTGAAAGGACTGGATTTAAATTCACTCCTTCCTCCTGATGTCTCAAGAGGTTTAGTGCACATTGGTAAGATGTCATTGAAAGGACTGGATTTAAATACACTCCTTCCTCCTGATGCCTTAAGAGGTTTAGTGCACATTGGTAAGATGTCATTGAAAGGACTGGATTTAAATACACTCCTTCCTCCTGATGTCTCAAGAGGTTTAGTGCACATTGTTAAGATCCCATTCAAAGGACTGGATTTAAATACACTCCATTCTGATGCCTCAAAGGTTTAGTGCACATTGTTAAGATCCCATTGAAAGGACTGGATTTAAATACACTCCTTCATTGTGATGCCTCAAGAGGTTTAGTGCACATTGTTAAAATCCCATTGAAAGGACAGAATTTAAATACACTCCGTCCTTCTTATGCCACAAGAGGTTTAGTGCACATTGTTAAGATCCCATTGAAAGGAGTGTATATAAATACATTCCTTCCACCTGATACTTCAAGAGGTTTAGTGCACATTGTTAAGATCCCATTGAAAGGACTGGATTTAAATTCACTCCTTCCTTCTGATGCCTGAAGAGGTTTAGTGCACATTGGTAAGATGTCATTGAAAGGACTGGATTTAAATACACTCCTTCCTCCTGATGTCTCAAGAGTTTAGTGCACATTGTTAAGATCCCATTGAAATGACTGGATTTAAATACACTCCGTCCTTCTTATGCCACAAGAGGTTTAGTGCACATTGTTAAGATCCCATTGAAAGGAGTGGATTTAAATACACTCCTTCCTTCTTATGCCACAAGAGGTTTAGTGCACAATGTTAAGACCCCATTGAAGGGAGTGGATTTAAATATACTCCTTCCTCCTGATGCCTCAAGAGGTTTAGTGCACATTGGTAAAATGTCATTGAAAGGACTGGATTTAAATATACTCCTTCCTCCTGATGCCTCAAGAGGTTGAGTGCACATTGATAAGATCTCATTGAAAGGACTGGATTTAAATTCACTCCTTCCTCCTGATGTCTCAAGAGGTTTAGTGCACATTGTTAAGATCCCATTGAAAGGAATGGATTTAAATACACTCCTTCCTTCTTATGCCACTAGAGGTTTAGTGCACATTGTTAAGATCTCATTGAAGGGATTGGATTTAAATATACTCCTTCCTCCTGATGCCTCAAGAGGTTGAGTGCACATTGATAAGATCTCATTGAAAGGACTGGATTTAAATTCACTCCTTCCTCCTGATGTCTCAAGAGGTTTAGTGCACATTGTTAAAATCCCATTGAAAGGAGTGTATATAAATACATTCCTTCCACCTGATACCTCAAGAGGTTTAGTGCACATTGTTAAGATCCCATTGAAAGAAGTGGATTTAAATACACTCCTTCCTTCTGATGCCTCAAGAGGTTTAGTGCACATTGTTAAGATCCCATTGAAATAACTGGATTTAAATACACTCCGTCCTTCTTATGCCACAAGAGGTTTAGTGCACATTGTTAAGATCCCATTGAAAGGAGTGTATATAAATACTATTCCTTCCACCTGATACCTCAAGAGGTTTAGTGCACATTGTTAAGATCCCATTGAAAGAAGTGGATTTAAATACACTCCGTCCTTCTTATGCCACAAGAGGTTTAGTGCACATTGTTAAGATCGCATTGAAGGGAGTGGATTTAAATATACTCCTTCCTCCTGATGCCTCAAGAGGTTTAGTGCACATTGTTAAGATCTCATTGAAGGGAGTGGATTTAAATATACTCCTTCCTCCTGATGCCTCAAGAGGTTGAGTGCACATTGATAAGATCTCATTGAAAGGACTGGATTTAAATTCACTCCTTCCTCCTGATGTCTCAAGAGGTTTAGTGCACATTGTTAAAATCCCATTGAAAGGAGTGTATATAAATACATTCCTTCCACCTGATACCTCAAGAGGTTTAGTGCACATTGTTAAGATCCCATTGAAAGAAGTGGATTTAAATACACTCCTTCCTTCTGATGCCTCAAGAGGTTTAGTGCACATTGTTAAGATCCCATTGAAATAACTGGATTTAAATACACTCCGTCCTTCTTATGCCACAAGAGGTTTAGTGCACATTGTTAAGATCCCATTGAAAGGAGTGTATATAAATACATTCCTTCCACCTGATACCTCAAGAGGTTTAGTGCACATTGTTAAGATCCCATTGAAAGAAGTGGATTTAAATACACTCCGTCCTTCTTATGCCACAAGAGGTTTAGTGCACATTGTTAAGATCGCATTGAAGGGAGTGGATTTAAATATACTCCTTCCTCCTGATGCCTCAAGAGGTTTAGTGCACATTGTTAAGATCTCATTGAAGGGAGTGGATTTAAATATACTCCTTCCTCCTGATGCCTCAAGAGGTTGAGTGCACATTGATAAGATCTCATTGAAAGGACTGGATTTAAATTCACTCCTTCCTCCTGATGTCTCAAGAGGTTTAGTGCACATTGGTAAGATGTCATTGAAAGGACTGGATTTAAATACACTCCTTCCTCCTGATGCCTTAAGAGGTTTAGTGCACATTGGTAAGATGTCATTGAAAGGACTGGATTTAAATACACTCCTTCCTCCTGATGTCTCAAGAGGTTTAGTGCACATTGTTAAGATCCCATTCAAAGGACTGGATTTAAATACACTCCATTCTGATGCCTCAAAGGTTTAGTGCACATTGTTAAGATCCCATTGAAAGGACTGGATTTAAATACACTCCTTCATTGTGATGCCTCAAGAGGTTTAGTGCACATTGTTAAAATCCCATTGAAAGGACAGAATTTAAATACACTCCGTCCTTCTTATGCCACAAGAGGTTTAGTGCACATTGTTAAGATCCCATTGAAAGGAGTGTATATAAATACATTCCTTCCACCTGATACTTCAAGAGGTTTAGTGCACATTGTTAAGATCCCATTGAAAGGACTGGATTTAAATTCACTCCTTCCTTCTGATGCCTGAAGAGGTTTAGTGCACATTGGTAAGATGTCATTGAAAGGACTGGATTTAAATACACTCCTTCCTCCTGATGTCTCAAGAGTTTAGTGCACATTGTTAAGATCCCATTGAAATGACTGGATTTAAATACACTCCGTCCTTCTTATGCCACAAGAGGTTTAGTGCACATTGTTAAGATCCCATTGAAAGGAGTGGATTTAAATACACTCCTTCCTTCTTATGCCACAAGAGGTTTAGTGCACAATGTTAAGACCCCATTGAAGGGAGTGGATTTAAATATACTCCTTCCTCCTGATGCCTCAAGAGGTTTAGTGCACATTGGTAAA
This sequence comes from Anolis sagrei, assembly GCF_037176765.1. Classification (NCBI taxonomy): domain Eukaryota; kingdom Metazoa; phylum Chordata; class Lepidosauria; order Squamata; family Anolidae; genus Anolis; species Anolis sagrei. The sequence continues at coordinate 58,549,495 of NC_090035.1, read as the reverse complement.
ATGTCATTGAAAGGACTGGATTTAAATATACTCCTTCCTCCTGATGCCTCAAGAGGTTGAGTGCACATTGATAAGATCTCATTGAAAGGACTGGATTTAAATTCACTCCTTCCTCCTGATGTCTCAAGAGGTTTAGTGCACATTGTTAAGATCCCATTGAAAGGACTGGATTTAAATACACTCCGTCCTTCTTATGCCACAAGAGGTTTAGTGCACATTGTTAAGATCGCATTGAAGGGAGTGGATTTAAATATACTCCTTCCTCCTGATGCCTCAAGAGGTTTAGTGCGCATTGGTAAGATGTCATTGAAAGGAGTGGATTTTAATACACTCCTTCCTTATTTTGCCACAAGAGGTTTAGTGCACATTGTTAAGATCTCATTGAAGGGTGTGGATTTAAATATACTCCTTCCTCCTGATGTCTCAAGAGGTTTAGTGCACATTGGTAAGATGTCATTGAAAGGACTGGATTTAAATACACTCCTTCCTCCTGATGTCTCAAGAGGTTTAGTGCACATTGTTAAGATCCCATTGAAAGGACTGGATTTAAATACACTCCGTTCTGATGCCTGAAGAGGTTTAGTGCACATTGTTAAGATCCCATTGAAATAACTGGATATAAATACACTCCGTCCTTCTTATGCCACAAGAGGTTTAGTGCACATTGTTAAGTTCTCATTGAAGGGAGTGGATTAAAATATACTCCTTCTTCCTGATGCCTCAAGAGGTTGAGTGCACATTGATAAGATCTCATTGAAAGGACTGGATTTAAATTCACTCCTTACTCCTGATGTCTCAAGAGGTTTAGTGCACATTGGTAAGATGTCATTGAAAGGACTGGATTTAAATACACTCCTTCCTCCTGATGCCTCAAGAGGTTTAGTGCACATTGGTAAGATGTCATTGAAAGGACTGGATTTAAATACACTCCTTCCTCCTGATGTCTCAAGAGGTTTAGTGCACATTGTTAAGATCCCATTGAAAGGACTGGATTTAAATACACTCCGTTCTGATGCCTGAAGAGGTTTAGTGCACATTGTTAATATCCCATTGAAATAACTGGATTTAAATACACTCCTTCCTTGTTATGCCACTAGAGGTTTAGTGCACATTGTTAAGATCTCATTGAAGGGAGTGGATTTAAATATACTCCTTCCTCCTGATGCCTCAAGAGGTTGAGTGCACATTGATAAGATCTCATTGAAAGGACTGGATTTAAATTCACTCCTTCCTCCTGATGTCTCAAGAGGTTTAGTGCACATTGTTAAAATCCCATTGAAAGGAGTGTATATAAATACATTCCTTCCACCTGATACCTCAAGAGGTTTAGTGCACATTGTTAAGATCCCATTGAAAGAAGTGGATTTAAATACACTCCTTCCTTCTGATGCCTCAAGAGGTTTAGTGCACATTGTTAAGATCCCATTGAAATAACTGGATTTAAATACACTCCGTCCTTCTTATGCCACAAGAAGTTTAGTGCACATTGTTAAGATCCCATTGAAAGGAGTGTATATAAATACATTCCTTCCACCTGATACCTCAAGAGGTTTAGTGCACATTGTTAAGATCCCATTGAAAGAAGTGGATTTAAATACACTCCGTCCTTCTTATGCCACAAGAGGTTTAGTGCACATTGTTAAGATCGCATTGAAGGGAGTGGATTTAAATATACTCCTTCCTCCTGATGCCTCAAGAGGTTTAGTGCACATTGTTAAGATCTCATTGAAGGGAGTGGATTTAAATATACTCCTTCCTCCTGATGCCTCAAGAGGTTGAGTGCACATTGATAAGATCTCATTGAAAGGACTGGATTTAAATTCACTCCTTCCTCCTGATGTCTCAAGAGGTTTAGTGCACATTGGTAAGATGTCATTGAAAGGACTGGATTTAAATACACTCCTTCCTCCTGATGCCTCAAGAGGTTTAGTGCACATTGTTAAGATCCCATTGAAAGAAGTGGATTTAAATACACTCCTTCCTTCTGATGCCTCAAGAGGTTTAGTGCACATTGTTAAGATCCCATTGAAATAACTGGATTTAAATACACTCCGTCCTTCTTATGCCACAAGAGGTTTAGTGCACATTGTTAAGATCCCATTGAAAGGAGTGTATATAAATACATTCCTTCCACCTGATACCTCAAGAGGTTTAGTGCACATTGTTAAGATCCCATTGAAAGAAGTGGATTTAAATACACTCCGTCCTTCTTATGCCACAAGAGGTTTAGTGCACATTGTTAAGATCGCATTGAAGGGAGTGGATTTAAATATACTCCTTCCTCCTGATGCCTCAAGAGGTTTAGTGCACATTGTTAAGATCTCATTGAAGGGAGTGGATTTAAATATACTCCTTCCTCCTGATGCCTCAAGAGGTTGAGTGCACATTGATAAGATCTCATTGAAAGGACTGGATTTAAATTCACTCCTTCCTCCTGATGTCTCAAGAGGTTTAGTGCACATTGGTAAGATGTCATTGAAAGGACTGGATTTAAATACACTCCTTCCTCCTGATGCCTCAAGAGGTTTAGTGCACATTGGTAAGATGTCATTGAAAGGACTGGATTTAAATACACTCCTTCCTCCTGATGCCTCAAGAGGTTTAGTGCACATTGTTAAGATCCCATTGAAAGGACTGGATTTAAATACACTCCGTTCTGATGCCTCAAGAGGTTTAGTGCACATTGTTAAGATCCCATTGAAAGGACTGGATTTAAATACACTTTTTCGTTGTGATGCCTCAAGAGGTTTAGTGCACATTGTTAAAATCCCATTGAAATGACTGAATTTAAATACACTCCTTCCTTCTGATGCCTCAATAGGTTTAGTGCACATTGTTAAGATTCCATTGAAAGGACTGGATTTAAATACACTCCTTCCTTCTGATGCCTCAAGAGGTTTATGCTGATTGTTAAAATCCCATTGAGAGGAGTGCATTTAAATACACTCCTACATTCTGATGCCTCAAGAGGTTTAGTGCACATTGTTAAGATCCCATTGAGAGGAGTGGATTTAAATCCACTCCTTCCTCCTGATGCCTCAAGAGGTTTAGTGCACATTGTTAAGATCCCATTGAAATAACTGGATTTAAATACACACCCTCCTTCTTATGCCACAAGAGGTTTAGTGCACATTGTTAAGATCCCATTGAAAGTAGTGTATATAAATACATTCCTTCCACCTGATACCTCAAGAGGTTTAGTGCACATTGTTAAGATCCCATTGAAAGGACTGAATTTAAATACACTCCTTCCTTCTGATGCCTCAAGAGGTTTAGTGCACATTGTTAAAATCCCATTGAAAGGAGTGAATTTAAACACACTCCATTCTACTGATGCCTCAAGATGTTTAGTGCTTATTGTTAAGATCCCATTGAAAGGACTGGATTTAAATATACCCCTTCCTCCTGATGCCTCAAGAGGTTTAGTGCACATTGAAAAGGTCTCATTGAAAGGACTGGATTTAAATACACTCCTTCCTCCTGATGTCTCAAGAGGTTTAGTGCACATTGTTAAAATCCCATTGAAAGGACTGGATTTAAATACACTCCATTATGATGCCTCAAGAGGTTTAGTGCACATTGTTAAGATCCCATTGAAAGGACTGGATTTAAATACACTCCTTCCTTGTGATGCCTCAAGAGGTTTAGTGCACATTGTTAAAATCCCATTGAAAGGACTGAATTTAAATACACTCCGTCCTTCTTATGCCACAAGAGGTTTAGTGCACATTGTTAAGATCCCATTGAAAGGAGTGTATATAAATACTTTCCTTCCACCTGATACCTCAAGAGGTTTAGTGCACATTGTTAAGATCCCATTGAAAGAAGTGGATTTAAATCCACTCCGTCCTTCTTATGCCACAAGAGGTTTAGTGCACATTGTTAAGTTCCCAATGAAAGGAGTGGATTTAAATACACTCCTTCCTTCTTATGCCACAAGAGGTTTAGTGCACATTGTTAAGATCTCATTGAAGGGAGTGGATTTAAATATACTCCTTCCTCCTGATGCCTCAAGAGGTTGAGTGCACATTGATAAGATCTCATTGAAAGGACTGGATTTAAATTCACTCCTTCCTCCTGATGTCTCAAGAGGTTTAGTGCACATTGGTAAGATGTCATTGAAAGGACTGGATTTAAATACACTCCTTCCTCCTGATGTCTCAAGAGGTTGATTGCACATTGTTAAGATCCCATTGAAAGGAGTGGATTTAAATAAACTCCTTCCTTCTTATGCCACAAGAGGTTTAGTGCACATTGTTAAGATTGCATTGAAAGGACTGGATTTAAATACACTCCTTCCTTCTGATGCCTCTATAGGTTTAGTGCACATTGTTAAGATCCCATTGAAAGGACTGGATTTAAATACACTCCTTCCTTCTGATGCCTCTCTAGGTTTAGTGCACATTGTTAAGATCCCATTGAAAGGACTGGATTTAAATACACTCCTTCCTTCTGATGCCTCAAGAGGTTTATGCTGATTGTTAAAATCCCATTGAGAGGAGTGCATTTAAATACACTCCTTCATTCTGATGCCTCAAGAGGTTTAGTGCACATTGTTAAGATCCCATTAAATAACTGGATTTAAATACACTCCTTCCTTCTGATGCCTCAAGAGTTTTAGTGCACATTGTTAAAATCCCATTGAAAGGAGTGAATTTAAATACACTCCTTCCACCTGATACCTCAAGAGGTTTAGTGCACATTGTTAAGATCCCATTGAAAGAAGTGGATTTAAATACACTCCGTCCTTCTTATGCCACAAGAGGTTTAGTGCACATTGTTAAGATCGCATTGAAGGGAGTGGATTTAAATATACTCCTTCCTCCTGATGCCTCAAGAGGTTTAGTGCACATTGTTAAGATCTCATTGAAGGGAGTGGATTTAAATATACTCCTTCCTCCTGATGCCTCAAGAGGTTGAGTGCACATTGATAAGATCTCATTGAAAGGACTGGATTTAAATTCACTCCTTCCTCCTGATGTCTCAAGAGGTTTAGTGCACATTGGTAAGATGTCATTGAAAGGACTGGATTTAAATACACTCCTTCCTCCTGATGCCTCAAGAGGTTTAGTGCACATTGTTAAGATCCCATTGAAAGAAGTGGATTTAAATACACTCCTTCCTTCTGATGCCTCAAGAGGTTTAGTGCACATTGTTAAGATCCCATTGAAATAACTGGATTTAAATACACTCCGTCCTTCTTATGCCACAAGAGGTTTAGTGCACATTGTTAAGATCCCATTGAAAGGAGTGTATATAAATACATTCCTTCCACCTGATACCTCAAGAGGTTTAGTGCACATTGTTAAGATCCCATTGAAAGAAGTGGATTTAAATACACTCCGTCCTTCTTATGCCACAAGAGGTTTAGTGCACATTGTTAAGATCGCATTGAAGGGAGTGGATTTAAATATACTCCTTCCTCCTGATGCCTCAAGAGGTTTAGTGCACATTGTTAAGATCTCATTGAAGGGAGTGGATTTAAATATACTCCTTCCTCCTGATGCCTCAAGAGGTTGAGTGCACATTGATAAGATCTCATTGAAAGGACTGGATTTAAATTCACTCCTTCCTCCTGATGTCTCAAGAGGTTTAGTGCACATTGGTAAGATGTCATTGAAAGGACTGGATTTAAATACACTCCTTCCTCCTGATGCCTCAAGAGGTTTAGTGCACATTGGAAAGATGTCATTGAAAGGACTGGATTTAAATACACTCCTTCCTCCTGATGCCTCAAGAGGTTTAGTGCACATTGTTAAGATCCCATTGAAAGGACTGGATTTAAATACACTCCGTTCTGATGCCTCAAGAGGTTTAGTGCACATTGTTAAGATCCCATTGAAAGGACTGGATTTAAATACACTTTTTCGTTGTGATGCCTCAAGAGGTTTAGTGCACATTGTTAAAATCCCTTTGAAATGACTGAATTTAAATACACTCCTTCCTTCTGATGCCTCAATAGGTTTAGTGCACATTGTTAAGATTCCATTGAAAGGACTGGATTTAAATACACTCCTTCCTTCTGATGCCTCAAGAGGTTTATGCTGATTGTTAAAATCCCATTGAGAGGAGTGCATTTAAATACACTCCTACATTCTGATGCCTCAAGAGGTTTAGTGCACATTGTTAAGATCCCATTGAGAGGAGTGGATTTAAATCCACTCCTTCCTCCTGATGCCTCAAGAGGTTTAGTGCACATTGTTAAGATCCCATTGAAATAACTGGATTTAAATACACACCCTCCTTCTTATGCCACAAGAGGTTTAGTGCACATTGTTAAGATCCCATTGAAAGTAGTGTATATAAATACATTCCTTCCACCTGATACCTCAAGAGGTTTAGTGCACATTGTTAAGATCCCATTGAAAGGACTGAATTTAAATACACTCCTTCCTTCTGATGCCTCAAGAGGTTTAGTGCACATTGTTAAAATCCCATTGAAAGGAGTGAATTTAAACACACTCCATTCTACTGATGCCTCAAGATGTTTAGTGCTTATTGTTAAGATCCCATTGAAAGGACTGGATTTAAATATACCCCTTCCTCCTGATGCCTCAAGAGGTTTAGTGCACATTGAAAAGGTCTCATTGAAAGGACTGGATTTAAATACACTCCTTCCTCCTGATGTCTCAAGAGGTTTAGTGCACATTGTTAAAATCCCATTGAAAGGACTGGATTTAAATACACTCCATTATGATGCCTCAAGAGGTTTAGTGCACATTGTTAAGATCCCATTGAAAGGACTGGATTTAAATACACTCCTTCCTTGTGATGCCTCAAGAGGTTTAGTGCACATTGTTAAAATCCCATTGAAAGGACTGAATTTAAATACACTCCGTCCTTCTTATGCCACAAGAGGTTTAGTGCACATTGTTAAGATCCCATTGAAAGGAGTGTATATAAATACTTTCCTTCCACCTGATACCTCAAGAGGTTTAGTGCACATTGTTAAGATCCCATTGAAAGAAGTGGATTTAAATCCACTCCGTCCTTCTTATGCCACAAGAGGTTTAGTGCACATTGTTAAGTTCCCAATGAAAGGAGTGGATTTAAATACACTCCTTCCTTCTTATGCCACAAGAGGTTTAGTGCACATTGTTAAGATCTCATTGAAGGGAGTGGATTTAAATATACTCCTTCCTCCTGATGCCTCAAGAGGTTGAGTGCACATTGATAAGATCTCATTGAAAGGACTGGATTTAAATTCACTCCTTCCTCCTGATGTCTCAAGAGGTTTAGTGCACATTGGTAAGATGTCATTGAAAGGACTGGATTTAAATACACTCCTTCCTCCTGATGTCTCAAGAGGTTGATTGCACATTGTTAAGATCCCATTGAAAGGAGTGGATTTAAATAAACTCCTTCCTTCTTATGCCACAAGAGGTTTAGTGCACATTGTTAAGATTGCATTGAAAGGACTGGATTTAAATACACTCCTTCCTTCTGATGCCTCTATAGGTTTAGTGCACATTGTTAAGATCCCATTGAAAGGACTGGATTTAAATACACTCCTTCCTTCTGATGCCTCTCTAGGTTTAGTGCACATTGTTAAGATCCCATTGAAAGGACTGGATTTAAATACACTCCTTCCTTCTGATGCCTCAAGAGGTTTATGCTGATTGTTAAAATCCCATTGAGAGGAGTGCATTTAAATACACTCCTTCATTCTGATGCCTCAAGAGGTTTAGTGCACATTGTTAAGATCCCATTAAATAACTGGATTTAAATACACTCCTTCCTTCTGATGCCTCAAGAGTTTTAGTGCACATTGTTAAAATCCCATTGAAAGGAGTGAATTTAAATACACTCCTTCCTTCTGATGCCTCAAGAGTTTTAGTGCACATTGTTAAAATCCCATTGAAAGGAGTGAATTTAAATACACTCCTTCCTTCTGATGCCTCAAGAGTTTTAGTGCACATTGTTAAAATCCCATTGAAAGGAGTGGATTTAAATATACTCCTTTCTACTGATGCCTCAAGATGTTTAGTGATCAGTGTTAAGATCCCATTGAAATGAGTGGATTTAAATACACTCCTTCCTTCTTTTGCCACAATAGGTTTAGTGCACATTGTTAAGATCTCATTAAAGGGTGTGGATTTAAATATACTCCTTCCTCCTGATGCCTCAAGAGGTTTAGTGCACATTGATAAGATCACATTGAAAGGACTGGATTTAAATACACTCCTTCCTCCTGATGTCTCAAGAGGTTTAGTGCACATTGTTAAGATCCCATTCAAAGGACTGGATTTAAATACACTCCGTTCTGATGCCTGAAGAGGTTTAGTGCACATTGTTAAGATCCCATTGAAATAACTGGATATAAATACACTCCGTCCTTCTTATGCCACAAGAGGTTTAGTGCACATTGTTAAGTTCTCATTGAAGGGAGTGGATTTAAATATACTCCTTCTTCCTGATGCCTCAAGAGGTTGAGTGCACATTGATAAGATCTCATTGAAAGGACTGGATTTAAATTCACTCCTTACTCCTGATGTCTCAAGAGGTTTAGTGCACATTGGTAAGATGTCATTGAAAGGACTGGATTTAAATACACTCCTTCCTCCTGATGCCTCAAGAGGTTTAGTGCACATTGGTAAGATGTCATTGAAAGGACTGGATTTAAATACACTCCTTCCTCCTGATGTCTCAAGAGGTTTAGTGCACATTGTTAAGATCCCATTGAAAGGACTGGATTTAAATACACTCCGTTCTGATGCCTGAAGAGGTTTAGTGCACATTGTTAATATCCCATTGAAATAACTGGATTTAAATACACTCTGTCCTTCTTATGCCACAAGAGGTTTAGTGCACATTGTTAAGATCCCATTGAAAGGAGTGTATATAAATACATTCCTTCCACCTGATACTTCAAGAGGTTTAGTGCACATTGTTAAGATCCCATTGAATGAAGTTGATTTAAATACACTCCTTCCTTCTGATGCCTGAAGAGGTTTAGTGCACATTGGTAAGATGTCATTGAAAGGACTGGATTTAAATACACTCCTTCCTCCTGATGTCTCAAGAGTTTAGTGCACATTGTTAAGATCCCATTGAAATGACTGGATTTAAATACACTCCGTCCTTCTTATGCCACAAGAGGTTTAGTGCACATTGTTAAGATCCCATTGAAAGGAGTGGATTTAAATACACTCCTTCCTTCTTATGCCACAAGAGGTTTAGTGCACAATGTTAAGACCCCATTGAAGGGAGTGGATTTAAATATACTCCTTCCTCCTGATGCCTCAAGAGGTTTAGTGCACATTGGTAAAATGTCATTGAAAGGACTGGATTTAAATATACTCCTTCCTCCTGATGCCTCAAGAGGTTGAGTGCACATTGATAAGATCTCATTGAAAGGACTGGATTTAAATTCACTCCTTCCTCCTGATGTCTCAAGAGGTTTAGTGCACATTGTTAAGATCCCATTGAAAGGACTGGATTTAAATACACTCCGTTCTGATGCCTGAAGAGGTTTAGTGCACATTGTTAAGATCCCATTGAAATAACTGGATATAAATACACTCCGTCCTTCTTATGCCACAAGAGGTTTAGTGCACATTGTTAAGTTCTCATTGAAGGGAGTGGATTTAAATATACTCCTTCTTCCTGATGCCTCAAGAGGTTGAGTGCACATTGATAAGATCTCATTGAAAGGACTGGATTTAAATTCACTCCTTACTCCTGATGTCTCAAGAGGTTTAGTGCACATTGGTAAGATGTCATTGAAAGGACTGGATTTAAATACACTCCTTCCTCCTGATGCCTCAAGAGGTTTAGTGCACATTGGTAAGATGTCATTGAAAGGACTGGATTTAAATACACTCCTTCCTCCTGATGTCTCAAGAGGTTTAGTGCACATTGTTAATATCCCATTGAAAGGACTGGATTTAAATACACTCCGTTCTGATGCCTGAAGAGGTTTAGTGCACATTGTTAATATCCCATTGAAATAACTGGATTTAAATACACTCTGTCCTTCTTATGCCACAAGAGGTTTAGTGCACATTGTTAAGATCGCATTGAAGGGAGTGGATTTAAATATACTCCTTCCTCCTGATGCCTCAAGAGGTTTAGTGCACATTGGTAAGATGTCATTGAAAGGATTGGATTTAAATACACTCCTTCCTCCTGATGTCTCAAGAGGTTTAGTGCACATTGTTAAGATCCCATTGAAAGGACTGGATTTAAATACACTCCTTCCTTCTGATGCCTCAATAGGTTTAGTGCACATTGTTAAGATCCCATTTAGTTGAGAGGATTTAAATACAATCCTTCTTCCTGATGCCGCAAGAGGTTTTGTGCACAATTTTAAGATCCCATGGAAAGGAGTGCATTTAAATGCTCTCTTTCCCCTGATGCCTCAAGAAGTTTAGTGCACATTGTTAAGATCCCATTGAAATAACTGGATTTAAATACACTCCGTCCTTCTTATGCCACAAGAGGTTTAGTGCACATTGTTAAGATCCCATTGAAAGAAGTGGATTTAAATACACTCCTTCCTTCTGATGCCTCAAGAGGTTTAGTGCACATTGTTAAGATACCATTGAGATAAATGGATTAAAATACACTCCTTCCTTCTTATGCCACAAGAGGTTTAGTGCACATTGTTAAGATCTCATTGAAGGGAGTGGATTTAAATATACTCCTTCTTCCTGATGCCTCAAGAGGTTGAGTGCACATTGATAAGATCTCATTGAAAGGACTGGATTTAAATTCACTCCTTACTCCTGATGTCTCAAGAGGTTTAGTGCACATTGGTAAGATGTCATTGAAAGGACTGGATTTAAATACACTCCTTCCTCCTGATGCCTCAAGAGGTTTAGTGCACATTGGTAAGATGTCATTGAAAGGACTGGATTTAAATACACTCCTTCCTCCTGATGTCTCAAGAGGTTTAGTGCACCTTGTTAAGATCCCATTGAAAGGACTGGATTTAAATACACTCCATCCTTCTTATGCCACAAGAGGTTTAGTGCACATTGTTAAGATCGCATTGAAGGGAGTGGATTTAAATATACTCCTTCCTCCTGATGCCTGAAGAGGTTTAGTGCACATTGTTAAGATCCCATTGAAATAACTGGATTTAAATACACTCCGTCCTTCTTATGCCACAAGAGGTTTAGTGCACATTGTTAAGATCCCATTGAAAGGAGTGTATATAAATACACTCCTTCCACCTGATGCCTCAAGAGCTTTAGTGCACATTGTTAAGATCCCATTGAAATAACTGGATATAAATATACACCGTCCTTCTTATGCCACAAGAGGTTTAGTGCACATTGTTAAGATCCCATTGAAAGGAGTGTATATAAATACATTCCTTCCACCTGATACCTCAAGAGGTTTAGTGCACATTGTTAAAATCCCATTGAAAGGAGTGAATGTAAACACACTCCTTTCTACTGATGCCTCAACAGGTTTAGTGCTCATTGTTAAGATCCCATTGAAAGGAGTGGATTTAAATACACTCCTTCCTTCTTTTGCCACAAGAGGTTTAGTGCACATTGTTAAGATCTCATTGAAGGGTGTGGATTTAAATATACTCCTTCCTCCTGATGCCTCAAGTGGTTTAGTGCACATTGATAAGATCTCACTGAAAGGACTGGATTTAAATACACTCCTTCCTCCTGATGTCTCAAGAGGTTTAGTGCTCATTGTTAAGATCCCATTGAAAGGACTAGATTTAAATACACTCCATTCTGATGCCTCAAGAGGTTTAGTGCTCATTGTTAAGATCCCATTGAACGGACTGGATTTAAATACACTCCTTCGTTGTGATGCCTCAAGAGGTTTAGTGCACATTGTTAAAATCCCATTGAAAGGACTGAATTTAAATACACTCCATCCTTCTTATGCCACAAGAGGTTTAGTGCACATTGTTAAGATCCCATTGAAAGGAGTGTATATAAATACACTCCTTCCACCTGATGCCTCAAGAGGTTTAGTGCACATTGTTAAGATCGCATTGAAGGGAGTGGATTTAAATACACTCCTTCCTTCTTTTGCCACAAGAGGTTTAGTGCACATTGTTAAGATCCCATTGAAAGGAGTGTATATAAATACACTCCTTCCACCTGATGCCTCAAGAGGTTTAGTGCACATTGTTAAGATCGCATTGAAGGGAGTGGATTTAAATACACTCCGTCCTTCTTATGCCACAAGAGGTTTAGTGCACATTGTTAAGATCCCATTGAAAGGAGTGTATATAAATACATTCCTTCCACCTGATACCTCAAGAGGTTTAGTGCACATTGTTAAGATCCCATTGAAAGAAGTGGATTTACATACACTCCTTCCTTCTGATGCCTCAAGAGGTTTAGTGCCCATTGTTAAGATCCCATTGAAATAACTGGATTTAAATACACTCCGTCCTTCTTATGCCACAATAGGTTTAGTGCACATTGTTAAGATCGCATTGTAAGGACTGGATTTAAATACACTCCTTCCTACTTATGCCACAAGAGGTTTAGTGCACATTGTTAAGATCGCATTGAAGGGAGTGGATTTAAATATACTCCTTCCTCCTGATGCCTCAAGAGGTTTAGTGCACATTGTTAAGATCCCATTGAAAGGACTGGATTTAAATACACTCCGTTCTGATGCCTCAAGGGGTTTAGTGCACATTGTTAAGATCCCATTGAAAGGACTGGATTTAAATACACTCCTTCCTTGTGATGCCTCAAGAGGTTTAGTGCACATTGTTAAAATCCCATTGAAATGACAGAATTTAAATACACTCCTTCCTTCTGATGCCTCAATAAGTTTAGTGCACATTGTTAAGATCCTATTGAAAAGACTGGATTTAAATACACTTCTTCCTTCTGATGCCTCAAGAGGTTTATGCTGATTGTTAAAATCCCATTGAGAGGAGTGCATTTAAATACAATCCTTCTTCCTGATGCCGCAAGAGGTTTTGTGCACAATTTTAAGATCCCATGGAAAGGTTTGCATTTAAATGCACTCCTTTCACCTGATGCCTCAAGAGGTTTAGTGCACATTGTTAAGATCCCATTGAAATAACTGGATTTAAATACACTCCGTCCTTCTTATGCCACAAGAGGTTTCGTGCACATTGTTAAGATCCCATTGAAAGGAGTGTATATAAATACACTCCTTCCACCTGATACCTCAAGAGGTTCAGTGCATATTGTTAAGATCCCATTGAAAGAAGTGGATTTAAATACACTCCTTCCTTCTGATGCCTCAAGAGGTTTAGTGCACATTGTTAAGATCCCATTGAAATAACTGGATTTAAATACACTCCGTCCTTCTTATGCCACAAGAGGTTTAGTGCACATTGTTAAGATCCCATTGAAAGGAGTGTATATAAATACACTCCTTCCACCTGATGCCTCAAGAGGTTTAGTGTACATTGTTAAGATCCCATTGAACGAAGTGGATTTAAATACACTCCTTCCTTCTGATGCCTCAAGAGATTTAGTGCACATTGTTAAGATCCCATTGAAATAACTGGATTTAAATACACTCCGTCCTCCTTATGCCACAAGAGGTTTAGTGCACATTGTTAAGATCCCATTGAAAGGAGTGTATATAAATACATTCCTTCCACCTGATACCTCAAGAGGTTTAGTGCACATTGTTAAGATCCCATTGAAAGAAGTGGATTTAAATACACTCCTTCCTTCTGATGCCTCAAGAGATTTAGTGCACATTGTTAAGATCCCATTGAAATAACTGGATTTAAATATACTCCATCCTCCTGATGCCTCAAGAGGTTTAGTGCACATTGTTAAAATCCCATTGAAAGGAGTGAATTTAAACACATGATTTCTTCTGATGCCTCAAGAGGTTTAGTGCACATTGTTAAGATCCCATTGAAAGGACGGAATTTAAATACACTCCTTCCTTCTGATGCCTCAAGAGGTTTAGTGCACATTGTTAAAATCCCATTGAAAGGACTGAATTTAAACACACTGATTTCTTCTGATGCCTCAACAGGTTTAGTGCTCATTGTTAAGATCCCATTGAAAGGAGTGGATTTAAATACACTCCTTCCTTCTTTTGCCACAATTGGTTTAGTGCACATTGTTAAGATCTCATTGAAGGGTGTGGATTTAAATATACTCCTTTCTCCTGATGCCTCAAAAGGTTTAGTGCACATTGATAAGATCTCATTGAAAGGACTGGATTTAAATACACTCCTTCCTCCTGATGCCTCAAGTGGTTTAGTGCACATTGATAAGATCTCACTGAAAGGACTGGATTTAAATACACTCCTTCCTCCTGATGTCTCAAGAGGTTTAGTGCTCATTGTTAAGATCCCATTGAAAGGACTAGATTTAAATACACTCCATTCTGATGCCTCAAGAGGTTTAGTGCTCATTGTTAAGATCCCATTGAACGGACTGGATTTAAATACACTCCTTCGTTGTGATGCCTCAAGAGGTTTAGTGCACATTGTTAAAATCCCATTGAAAGGACTGAATTTAAATACACTCCATCCTTCTTATGCCACAAGAGGTTTAGTGCACATTGTTAAGATCCCATTGAAAGGAGTGTATATAAATACACTCCTTCCACCTGATGCCTCAAGAGGTTTAGTGCACATTGTTAAGATCGCATTGAAGGGAGTGGATTTAAATACACTCCTTCCTTCTTTTGCCACAAGAGGTTTAGTGCACATTGTTAAGATCCCATTGAAAGGAGTGTATATAAATACACTCCTTCCACCTGATGCCTCAAGAGGTTTAGTGCACATTGTTAAGATCGCATTGAAGGGAGTGGATTTAAATACACTCCGTCCTTCTTATGCCACAAGAGGTTTAGTGCACATTGTTAAGATCCCATTGAAAGGAGTGTATATAAATACATTCCTTCCACCTGATACCTCAAGAGGTTTAGTGCACATTGTTAAGATCCCATTGAAAGAAGTGGATTTACATACACTCCTTCCTTCTGATGCCTCAAGAGGTTTAGTGCCCATTGTTAAGATCCCATTGAAATAACTGGATTTAAATACACTCCGTCCTTCTTATGCCACAATAGGTTTAGTGCACATTGTTAAGATCGCATTGTAAGGACTGGATTTAAATATACTCCTTCCTCCTGATGCCTCAAGAGGTTTAGTGCACATTGTTAAGATCCCATTGAAAGGACTGGATTTAAATACACTCCGTTCTGATGCCTCAAGGGGTTTAGTGCACATTGTTAAGATCCCATTGAAAGGACTGGATTTAAATACACTCCTTCCTTGTGATGCCTCAAGAGGTTTAGTGCACATTGTTAAAATCCCATTGAAATGACAGAATTTAAATACACTCCTTCCTTCTGATGCCTCAATAAGTTTAGTGCACATTGTTAAGATCCTATTGAAAAGACTGGATTTAAATACACTTCTTCCTTCTGATGCCTCAAGAGGTTTATGCTGATTGTTAAAATCCCATTGAGAGGAGTGCATTTAAATACAATCCTTCTTCCTGATGCCGCAAGAGGTTTTGTGCACAATTTTAAGATCCCATGGAAAGGAGTGCATTTAAATGCACTCCTTTCACCTGATGCCTCAAGAGGTTTAGTGCACATTGTTAAGATCCCATTGAAATAACTGGATTTAAATACACTCCGTCCTTCTTATGCCACAAGAGGTTTCGTGCACATTGTTAAGATCCCATTGAAAGGAGTGTATATAAATACACTCCTTCCACCTGATACCTCAAGAGGTTCAGTGCATATTGTTAAGATCCCATTGAAAGAAGTGGATTTAAATACACTCCTTCCTTCTGATGCCTCAAGAGGTTTAGTGCACATTGTTAAGATCCCATTGAAATAACTGGATTTAAATACACTCCGTCCTTCTTATGCCACAAGAGGTTTAGTGCACATTGTTAAGATCCCATTGAAAGGAGTGTATATAAATACACTCCTTCCACCTGATGCCTCAAGAGGTTTAGTGTACATTGTTAAGATCCCATTGAACGAAGTGGATTTAAATACACTCCTTCCTTCTGATGCCTCAAGAGATTTAGTGCACATTGTTAAGATCCCATTGAAATAACTGGATTTAAATACACTCCGTCCTCCTTATGCCACAAGAGGTTTAGTGCACATTGTTAAGATCCCATTGAAAGGAGTGTATATAAATACATTCCTTCCACCTGATACCTCAAGAGGTTTAGTGCACATTGTTAAGATCCCATTGAAAGAAGTGGATTTAAATACACTCCTTCCTTCTGATGCCTGAAGAGATTTAGTGCACATTGTTAAGATCCCATTGAAATAACTGGATTTAAATATACTCCATCCTCCTGATGCCTCAAGAGGTTTAGTGCACATTGTTAAAATCCCATTGAAAGGAGTGAATTTAAACACATGATTTCTTCTGATGCCTCAAGAGGTTTAGTGCACATTGTTAAGATCCCATTGAAAGGACTGAATTTAAATACACTCCTTCCTTCTGATGCCTCAAGAGGTTTAGTGCACATTGTTAAAATCCCATTGAAAGGACTGAATTTAAACACACTGATTTCTTCTGATGCCTCAACAGGTTTAGTGCTCATTGTTAAGATCCCATTGAAAGGAGTGGATTTAAATACACTCCTTCCTTCTTTTGCCACAATTGGTTTAGTGCACATTGTTAAGATCTCATTGAAGGGTGTGGATTTAAATATACTCCTTTCTCCTGATGCCTCAAAAGGTTTAGTGCACATTGATAAGATCTCATTGAAAGGACTGGATTTAAATACACTCCTTCCTCCTGATATCTCAAGACGTTTAGTGCTCATTGTTAAGATCCCATTGAAAGGACTGGATTTAAATACACTCCTTCGTTCTGATGCCTCAAGAGGTTTAGTGCACATTGTTAAAATCCTATTGAAAGGAGTGGATTTAAATACACTCCTTCCTTCTGATGCCTCAAGAGGTTTATGCTGATTGTTAAAATCCCATTGAGAGGAGTGCATTTAAATACACTCCTTCCTCCTGATGCCTGAAGAGGTTTAGTGCAAATTGCTAAGATCCCATTGAGTGGAGAGGATTTAAATACAATCCTTCTTCCTGATGCCGCAAGAGGTTTTGTGCACAATTTTAAGATCCCATGGAAAGGAGTGGATTTAAATGCACTCCTTTCTCCTGATGCCTCAAGAGGTATAGTGCACATTGTTAAGATCCCATTGAAAGAAGTGGATTTAAATACACTCCTTCCTTCTGATGCCTCAAGAGGTTTAGTGCACATTGTTTGATCCCATTGAAATAACTGGATTTAAATACACTCCGTCCTTCTTATGCCACAAGAGGTTTAGTGCACATTGTTAAGATCCCATTGAAAGGAGTGTATATAAATACATTCCTTCCACCTGATACCTCAAGAGGTTTATTGCACATTGTTAAGATCCCATTGAAAGGACTGAATTTAAATACACTCCTTCCTTCTGATGCCTCAAGAGGTTTAGTGCACCTTGTTAAGATCCCATTGAAAGGAGTGTATATAAATACACTCCTTCCACCTGATGCCTCAAGAAGTTTAGTACACATTGTTAAGATCCCATTGAAAGAAATGGATTTAAATACACTCCTTCCTACTGATGCCTAAAGAGCTTTAGTGCACATTGTTAAGATCCCATTGAAAGAAGTGGATTTAAATACACTCCTTCTGGTGCCACAAGAGGTTTAGTGCACATTGATAAGATCGCATTGAAGGGAGTGGATTTAAATATACTCCTTCCTCCTGATGCCTCAAGAGGTTTAGTGCACATTGTTAAAATCCCATTGAAAGGAGTGAATTTAAACACATGATTTCTTCTGATGCCTCAAGAGGTTTAGTGCACATTGTTAAGATCCCATTGAATGGACTGAATTTAAATACACTCCGTCCTTCTGATGCCTCAAGAGGTTTAGTGCACATTGTTAAAATCCCATTGAAAGGACTGAATTTAAACACACTGATTTCTTCTGATGCCTCAACAGGTTTAATGCTCATTGTTAAGATCCCATTGAAAGGAGTGGATTTAAATACACTCCTTCCTTCTTTTGCCACAAGAGGTTTAGTGCACATTGTTAAGATCTCATTGAAGGGTGTGGATTTAAATATACTCCTTCCTCCTGATGCCTCAAAAGGTTTAGTGCACATTGATAAGATCTCATTGAAAGGACTGGATTTAAATACACTCCTTCCTCCTGATATCTCAAGAGGTTTAGTGCTCATTGTTAAGATCCCATTGAAAGGACTGGATTTAAATGCACTTCGTTCTGATGCCTCAAGAGGTTTAGTGCACATTGTTAAGATCCCATTGAAAGGACTGGATTTAAATACACTCCTTCGTTGCGATGCCTCAAGAGGTTTAGTGCACATTGTTAAAATCCCATTGAAAGGACTGAATTTAAATACACTCCTTCCTTCTGATGCCTCAATAGGTTTAGTGCACATTGTTATGATCCCATTGAAAGGAGTGGATTTAAATAAACTCCTTCCTTCTGATGCCTCAAGAGGTTTATGCTGATTGTTAAAATCCCATTGAGAGGAGTGCATTTAAATACACTCCTTCCTCCTGATGCCTCAAGACGTTTAGTGCAAATTGCTAAGATCCCATTGAGTGGAGAGGATTTAAATACAATCCTTCTTCCTGATGCCGCAAGAGGTTTTGTGCACAATTTTAAGATCCCATGGAAAGGAGTGGATTTAAATGCACTCCTTTCTCCTGATGCCTCAAGAGGTATAGTGCACATTGTTAAGATCCCATTGAAAGAAGTGGATTTAAATACACTCCTTCCTTCTGATGCCTCAAGAGGTTTAATGCACATTGTTTGATTCCATTGAAATAACTGGATTTAAATACACTCCGTCCTTCTTATGCCACAAGAGGTTTAGTGCACATTGGTAAGATGTCATTGAAAGGACTGGATTTAAATACACTCCTTCCTCCTGATGTCTCAAAAGGTTTAGTGCACATTGTTAAGATCCCATTGAAAGGACTGGATTTAAATACACTCCATTCTGATGCCTGAAGAGGTTTAGTGCCCATTGTTAAGATCCCATTGAAAGGACTGGATTTAAATACACTCCTTCCTTGTGATGCCTCAAGAGTTTTAGTGCACATTGTTAAAATCCCATTGAAATGACTGAATTTAAATACACTCCTTCCTTCTGATGCCTCAAGAGGTTTAGTGCACATTGTTAAGATCCCATTGAAAGGACTGGATTTAAATACACTCCTTCCTTCTGATGCCTCAAGAGGTTTATGCTGATTGTTAAAATCCCATTGAGAGGAGTGCATTTAAATACACTCCTTCATTCTGATGCCTCAAGAGGTTTAGTGCACATTGTTAAGATCCCATTGAGAGGAGTGGATTTAAATACACTCCGTCCTTCTTATGCCACAAGAGGTTTAGTGCACATTGTTAATATCCCATTGAGAGGAGTGGATTTGAATCTACTCCTTCCTTCTGATGCCTCAAGTGGTTGAGTGCACATTGATAAGATCTCATTGAAAGGACTTCATTTAAATACACTCCTTCCTCCTGATACCTCAAGAGGTTTAGTGCAAATTGTTAACATCCCATTGAAAGGACTAGATTTAAATACACTCCTTCCTCCTGATGCCTCAAGAGGTTTACTGCACATTGATAAGATCTCATTGAAAGGACTGGATTTAAATACACTCCTTCCTCCTGATGCCTCAAGTGGTTTAGTGACCATTGTTAAGATTCCATAGAAAGGAGTGTATATAAATACACTCCTTCCACCTGATACCTCAAGAGGTTTAGTGCAAATTGTTAAGATCCTATTGAAAGGAGTGGATTTCAATGCACTACTTCCACCTGATGCGGCAATAGGTTTAGGCCACATTGTTCGGATCCCATTGAGAGGAGTGGATTTAAATCCACTCCTTCCTTTTGATTCCTCAAGAGTTTTAATGCACATTGTTAAGATCCCATTGAGAGGAGTGGATTTAAATCTACTCCTTCCTTCTGATGCCTCAAGAGGTTTAGTGCACATTATTAAGATCACATTTAAATTACGGGATTTAAATACACTCCTTCGTTCTGATGCCTCAAGAGGTTTAGTGCACATTGTTATGATTCCATTGAAAGAAGTGGATTTAAATACACTCCTTCCACCTGATACCTCAAGAGGTTTAGTGCACATTGATAAGATCTCATTGAAAGGACTGGATTTAAATACACTCCTTCCTTCTGATGCCTCAAGAGGTTTACTGCACATTGTTAAGATGCCATTGAAAGAAGTGGATTTAAATACACTCCTTCCACCTGATACCTCAAGAGGTTTAGTGCACATTGTTACGATCCTATTGAAAGGAGTGGATTTCAATACATTCCTTCCACCTGATGCCGCAAGAGGTTTAGGCCACATTGTTACGATCCCATTGAGAGGAGTGGATTTAAATACACTCCTTCTTCCTGATGCCTCAAGAAGTTTAGTGCACATCATTAAGACAACATTGGAAGGACTGGACTTAAATACACTCCTTCATCCTGATGCCTCAAGAAGTTGTTAAGTTCCCATTGAAAGGACTAGATTTAAATACACTCCTTCCTTTGATGCCTCAAGAGGTTTAGTGCAAATTGTTAAGATTCCATTGAAAGGAGTGTATTTAAATACAGTCCTTCCACCTGATACCTCAAAGGTTTAATGCACATTGTTAAGATTCTATTGAGAGGAGTGGATTTCAGTACACTCCTTCCACCTGATGCCTCAAGAGGTTTAGTGCACATTGATAAGATCTCATTGAAAGGACTGGATTTAAATACACTCCTTCCTCCTGATGCCTCAGTTGGTTTAGTGAGTAGGGGGGGGGGTTAGGACCAATGTCCCCCAGGAGGGCATGGAGGTGACCGGAATCGGGGCATTTGCCTTCACTGCAGGCAGTCTGTCAGTCAGTCCCGTGGGGGCAGGATGGATTCCCCCCCCCCCTCCAGTACTTGGAGGTGGCCGGAATGGGGCTGTGGCCTTCACAGCAGGAAAGCAGTCAGTCAGTCAGTGGGGGGGGGGGGGGGGTTAACACAGATTATCTGTTTTGAACTAGATTATATGAGTCTTCACTTTCCTACAAATTTGGCAGTAATTTAATAATTTGATTATAAGTGCAGTTATTATTTATTTTTAGTTATGTTGTTTATTATATTTTATTTAATTTATGTATTATTTATTTTATTTTATTTTTATTTATTATGTAATGTATGCATTTTATTACATTTTTGTTATTACTTTTATTTTATTTAATGTAATGTTTTTAATGTATAAATCAATTACCTAATTTTTATTGATTTGAAATTATATAGTTACTTAATGTATTTGATTTCACCCCCCACCCACCCCTCCCCCACCCCTCCCAGGGGTAATCGTCTGCCCTTACTTAACTTGCAGGACTGATAGAGGAATTATAATTAATAAGTACGCTTGCAAGATAATTTGGCCATAATTTAATAAAGTAATAGTTACTTTCAAAGTGCAATTTTAATTAGTTTTTATTTTTTTCTTTCTTTTCTTTCTATATTTTTATAGTATTTTGTTATTAACTTGTGTTTTATTACACTTAATTTTATTATCTTAGTACTTATTTCATTACTTTATTTTATTATTTTGTTATTTATTTTATTATTTTATTAATTGATTGATTGATTAAAATGATTTTAATTTGTATTTTTACTAACTTCCTGTATTTTAATTTCATCCAAAATGTATTTTAATTTGGTATTGGTTACTTAGTTGAGAGTAATCATCTTCAGAATGAGAGGAAAGCTTCAGAAGTTCCCCCTGTCCCGTTTGGAGGTGTTTTTAGCACATTGCGCAATCGCGTCCGCCATTAACGCCATAATTAATGAAATTTTGTAAATTTTGTAATTTTGAAATCTGAAATTTTGGAAGTCCTCAGAAATTCGAAACGCTGGTGCCCTCTGGAAGCGAAGCGAGTTTAGAACCAAATTTTTTCTTGATCAAACAAGCCTACTGTATACACTACAATGGTAGAACACATTTACCACTGTTAGCACATCAAATTTCAGAACGTTTTAGTTATCCACAGATATTGGGGGGAAAATTTCAAAGTTTTTATAAACACCTTTTTTTTAAAAAAAAAAAGAACCAACAAGAGTGATCTTCTTGAATTTTCTTTACAATGATAGGAGATAACAGGGAATAATTTCCTCCAACTTTCAGAAATATTTATACATCTATTGATTTTAGGAATTTTAAAAAAGTTTTGGCAAAAATGTTTTTTTTTAAAAAGCGACAACAGCTATCTCATTGACTCTCATATTAACCAATAGAAACCAATATTAACTCATTCTACATTTTGATAGAATCCTAGAGTTGAAGGGGACCTCCAAGGGCCATCTAGTCCAACCCCCTTCTTCCAGGAAGAAGGGCACCATCCAAATTCTTCTGACAGATGCCCATCTAGTATCTAAACTAATTAAAATGCTTCCCCTATAGTACAAGGGGCATCCATTGAGTCATTTCCTCCCAGCCCAGCACAGAGATTGACTTACTAGAAGTCTCACCATCCTCCTCTTTGAAGATTCAACCATTCATTGGACCTCTCACTGGCTGCTGTTAGGGAGGGACACATCTCTCTCTCTGATACCTGATGCATTCTAGGAAATGTAGTTTAGGGCAGGGCCTTTTTAATTCTCTGGCATAGAGCTCCTATCTTCCCGAACTACATTTCCCAGTTATATGCTGCTTGAAGAAAACACCGCTCCCTCTTTTTCCACTCCTAATGTCGAGACACCATTAATTTAGAGAAAAGCCAAGGGAAAGCTTTAAGGCAGCCTTTTTGGTGTAATGGTTTTGCTTTCTTGCACTGAATATGAAATTGACTTTGGGAGCCTTCCAAGATTTACAAAACTAAAATGAAAAAATGGGGTAAATTTCAATTCTTAAACGTTTGGTATGAGCCACGCCCACGTATCAGATATTGCCCCATAAGTACAAAATTTAACAAATTTGATCCAAAGTAAGAAGCAAACAAAAAATGCAAACCTCTACTAGTTACGAACAAGAGTGGTTCTATAGGTTTGTTCTTTTAAAAGAAATTAATTGATATTTTCCACAATGTTCATTAGGGAGTTGGAGAGAGGGGTAAAGCTTATTCAAGGAGAGGTGTTGTTTAAACCTACTGTTCATCTCTTCTTTAAATAAGTCTCTATATCCTCTTTTAGGCCGGAAGTTCAGCACAGCTGGTAAATCACCAGCAATTATAAGACCTATCAACCAAAAGGTTGCAAGTTCCAAGCTCCGGGTCTGGCCTATACCTGCACTATAAAGAGTAGTAGGACGATCATTAGTCTTGGAGTGTTCCTTTTCCCCCATAGTTTGTGGTTTTCCTCCTTTCCCTTGTTTATATTCACTGTGAAGCAGAGAAGGTACAGAAAAAAGTCTGTATACAATCCATTGAAAGAATTCTCTGTATAGCAGAACAAGGCTGGTTACACACAAAAGGTAAAGCATCCTTCTGCAAGCAAGCAGCCTTCATATGGTTTGACTACATCTCTTAAAGGCTTGGCGAGGCCAGTGTATAGGATATCAGCTCTCCGTCTGTAGGTCAGATGTGTTAATAATGTACAGAGCAAATCAAACAAATACAAAACAAAACTTTTATTATTATTTGGTCCTTTGGAACCTGAGTTTGAAAACTACCCATGGAATTTATTTATTTATTTGTCGTGTCAGAACAACCAGTCAAATTATATTACATTTCTAACAGAACAAAGCAAACAAGCAGATTACAAAATTTGTGAGTATGAGAGTTGATTAAATGTCCTTTGACCAGTATCTGGCCACTTGGAGTGCCTCTGGTGTTGCTGCAAGAAGGTCCTCCCTTGTGCATGTGGCAGGGCTCAGGGTGCATTGCAGCAGGTGGTCAGTGGTTTGCTCCTCTCCACACTCGCACGTCGAGGATTCCACTTTGTAGCCCCATTTCTTAAGATTGGCTCTGCATCTCGTGGTGCCAGAGCGCAGTCTGTTCAGTGCCTTCCAGGTCGCCCAGTCCTCTGTGTGCCCAGGGGGGAGTCTCTCATTGGGTATCAGCCATTGGTTGAGGTTCTGGGTTTGGGCCTGCCGCTTTTGGACTCTCGCTTGCTGAGGTGTTCCAGTGAGTGTCTCTGTAGATCTTAGAAAACTATTTCTAGATTTAAGTCGTTGACGTGCTGGCTGATACCCAAACAGGGGATGGGCTGGAGATGTCTCTGCCTTGGTCCTTTCACTATTGGCTGCTACTTCCCGGCGGATGTCAGGTGGTGCAATACCGGCTAGACAGTGTAATTTTTCCAGTGGTGTAGGGCCAGGCACCCTGTGATAATGCGGCATGTCTCATTAAGAGCCACATCCACTGCTTTAGTGTGGTGAGATGTGTTCCACACTGGGCATGCATACTCAGCAGCAGAGTAGCACAGCGCAAGGGCAGATGTCTTCACTGTATCTGGTTGTGATCCCCAGGTTGTGCCAGTAAGCTTTCGTATGATATTGTTTCTAGCACCCACTTTTTGCTTGATGTTCAGGCAGTGCTTCTTGTAGGTAAGAGCACGGTCCAGAGTGACTCCCAGATATTTGGGTGCGCTGCAATGCTCCAGTGGGATTCCTTCCCAGGTGATCTTCAGAGCTCGGGATACTTGTCTGTTCTTGAGATGAAAGGCACATGTCTGTGTTTTAGATGGGTTGGGGATCAGTTGGTTTTCCCTGTAATAGGCAGTAAGAGCATCTAGGGGGGACATGAGAGAAGCCTCCTCGCAGGATTGCAAGATATCCGGCGTCCCCTGGGCAACGTCTTCGCAGACGGCTGATTCTCTCAATCCAGAAGGAACCAGAGACCCATGGAATAATTCATATTTATACAGGGACTTGATTACAGATTTGATTTACAGTTGATGAAATATTCTATGTTTTCCTTAAGAGCTGGACAATATTTACACAGTTAAAAAATATTCATAGCTCGGAGAGACAGAAAGAGAATGAACCGCATGACAAAATGAAAGTCAACAAAAAAAAAGTTGGAAAAAAGACAGGAGACATTTTGGACAGATCAAAAACGAATACAAAAAAGAAGAGTGTCCACCCACTCCCTGGCCTGGAGCAGCAGTGCCAGTAACACTGGTTTGGGGGTGATGGGTACAAACACTCGACTTCATGACTGTTGCTGCACGACTGGCTGAAATGGCATGGGACGAACACGTGTTGGAGCTTGCATTCGCACAGGACAGGTTGGTATGGCTACTCCATCAACCTGTGGCTGCAGCAATGCCAGTATAGCCCTCGGACAAGGAGACCATAGCCTTCTCCAGGGACCCAATGCCACCCCCTCCACACCAAGACTGACCAGCACCTGCATCCTCAGACCAATGGGATCCTTGCATTGCACAGACATAGCATCAACTGCTGCAGTTGGCCCTTTTAGGCAAGCAACTCTTTTGGGCAAGTCCATAATGCCTTATAGGCAGCTGCTCAAGCAGCATAGTCATGACACAATCGCTTGAGTTTTGAGCAACTTTCTGCACAACCCATGGAATGAAGGGCTGCAGGAATTGGTCAATTCCGATGGCTGCTGCTTTTTCTCCTGCTTCCTCGACATCAGAAATGCAGTCAATGCTTTGGGAAACAGCTCCTCCAAAGCGACACGCAAACCCTGCCGACCCGTGTTTCCCTGCCACAAGCCTCCCAGTAAACTACATTTCCCAGGAGTCACAGCAGGAAGGAATTAGTGCAAATGGCTTGAAAGTAGTGTTGCCTGCTCCTTCTGGGTTGGCCCTTGTGTTTTGAGTAGCCACACGGAAGGCAGAAACTGGTGAGGGCAGTTACTGTACTTCTGTGCTTGGATCCAGGCTCACCTGTTGACTATTGTCTGCCACAGTGCCATTAAAATACAAGGCCCTCTTCCCAATATGGGAATGTGAGAGGGGCGGTCCTTCTCAGAAGGGACACTGACTAAAAGCAGGGAGGAATATACAGTTCCTCTTCATACCAAGGAGTCAGAAAACCAAGTTTTATGGAGGACACCTCCCAGAATCCCTTTGTCAGCAGGAATCTGCAACTGGGACTCATTTCTTCCCTCTTATCTGCTTGAAGCTACAAAGAAGCCGAAGCCTCGATCCCAAGGGACACCAGTGATGGGCCTGGTAACAGCTCGGACATTAGGACATGGAAGTGCAAAGGGTAGCCCTGAACTTTAGAAAAGGACCTTTCTGTGTTGCGCTTTTGGAGCCAAAGGGTACTTTTCCAAACTCTGACCTGGAAGCAGGTTCAGCCAATTGTACCTCCCCTGCATAGTCCCCAGATTGATGCTTCAAACCACTGTGCAAATACCAATGCTGCCTTCTGCTTTCCCACTCCCCCCTGGACACTACGCAGCTAATAGGCACCCCATGGAGTGGGCAGGGCTTTGGACGTGCCAGCTTCCCGATGGACCATATGAGTGCCAAGGCTACATTACTTGGATGCATGGCTTGGGCACACATTAGGGGGTGAGGGAGGTCCTATCGATGATACGTTTCCCAGGGACCACTTCTCCAACCCTGAGCTTGAACCAACAAAGTTGGCAGAAATATGCCATTCCTGATATCCCTGTGCCTGAGCTCATGGCGCAGATTACAAACCCTGTCCCTGATACCCTGTTATTGAGTTCTGGTATACCCATTGTGCTCAGCCTTCCTCTGGGTCTGTGCCCATCCCTACGTTATATAGTTCAGTGCTGTTTAAAGCAAAGTTTGGGCAAGTTAAGCAGCTTCAGATGAGACTAGAGATTGGCCTCTCGTGTTGAAGATGTTCCACCATGGCCCCATTGACACTACCATATGAAATTTTGTTTTGGACTGGATTATATGTGTACAGGAGTTGATTATAAATTGTATGATTTTAACTGTATTTGTGTTTAAATTGGCTGCAGTAAGGCTGGAGCGGCCTAAGTCAGAAGAGTCCTCCATGTGCATTGCCATGGAGACCGATGCAGGAGAGAGGGAAGTGGGAGGAGCTTAAAGGGGAGAGTTTGAAAAATGACAGTTAAAAATCAGTTAGGGGTTTAGGTTTAGAGGAGTGAGCAGTCAGGAGTTAGGTTCAGAGGAGTGAGGAGTTAGGAGTTGGGAGAGAAGGAAAGGAAAGGTGGCGGAGTGACTTGTGAAGCAAAGCTTTGAGGCTTTGAAAAGCTGGGTTTGGCTATTGGAAGTTTCTCAGGCTAGTGCAGCCGAATGGTGAAATAGAGCTAGTATTCTTTTAGTCTAAGGAGAGGCTAAAGAATAGTTTACTTAGTATTTGATCTAGGGAAGATCAAATAAGGGAAACATCCCTGTATTGAAACTTTGTCTGAAACAAGTGCTCTATGTCAGAAAGATACTGTGTTACTTGAAAGAATAAACTGTTAATGTTACAAGTATTATTCCAAGTGCAACAAGGAAAAGTTAAGTCTTGCAACCACACGCTGTGTACTTAATAAAATTGTTAACTTTTATTTGAAGATTGCCTCAGCTCCGTCTATTCTGTGTCCAAAGTGCCATTTCTCACAATATTACAACTTACCTCACCTGGCGGCAGAAACGCAGGGAAAAGTAACCAAATAAATCTACATTCTTCTCTCCAGTCACGCTATAGTATATACAGTGTAATTACTACTAAGTTATTACTTTCTTAATAAAGGAGGAGATGCAATTGAACAGCCTCCCTTCCAACTTGATGGTAAATTTGGTTCCTAATTGGCAACCTCCACTGCAAATCGACCAGTTCTTGTTAAAATTGGGAACTGGGGTAAAATCTCCTGAATACTGGTTCTTTTTAAATTGGTGGCAACAATAAATCATCCCTCAGCTCCTCTGTTTCTTCTCAATATGGCAGTGAAGATTCATATAATCCAGTTTAAAGCAGATAATCTGTATCATTAATTTGATAATCTGGATGATATGGGAGTGTGGATCCAGTCTAAGTATTGGCTTAACTCACAACCCATTCCCCAGCACAGAACCTCTCGAGAGCGTTCCATGTTCAGACTACAGCTTTGTAGGACCCACTTGCAAAGTTTGAATAGTTGTAGTTCAAACAGTTACTTAGAACATTTGCTTTGTTGGAGGCTGAGGTTTGAACTGCAAAGCTGAGCAGTGGTGCACCCAAAGGGCCCCACTGATGGATCAGGCCTCTTCAACATGCAGACCTCCAACTCCCAAAAGCCCTGGCCAGCTGGCTCAATGGTCAGGAATTCTGGAAGCTGAAATCCCCAGGTTGAAGAAGCCTGGATTACACCATATACGCAAGACTGCAGCCACCTGGAGCTTTCCTCTTATCACCAAGTGGCCAAGGCACCAAGAGAAGGTCAGCCATTTTCTTCCAGCTCCACCGCTGAGTCCTGACTCTTCTCCCTTCTGGCTGCAAAAGGCCAGAAGGGACGTGGGAAGTGTGCCCATACCAGCGCAAAGGTCGCCTGTGAAACCACACTTCCTAGCCCTTTCAAAGGACCCAGCAGAGGCTAATCCTCTTAGCATGCTCCCAGTCCCATCTCCTTCCACACCTCCTACAGGTAAAGACCTGCAGGCAAATGGTGTTCAGTGAGAAGCTTGACCCCCGGCAGAGGATAGTCCTGGGAAATGGCCTGCAGCTCCTATGTCTCTGATCTATGTTGCTGTTTGTTCCTCTGCACGACTCAGAGTGACTGTGTTTTAGAGGGATGCACAGACAGGAACTAAAGTGAAGGAGGCAGGCAAAGAAAGGCTGTTTCCCAGTTCCATACGGTCAACAGTGGCAGGTCCCTTTCATGGCTTATGCTTTGACCTGCCTCGCCAAGGAGCACCAAAAAACAAAACAAAAACAAAAAACAATGGCGGAAACAACAAATGACCAGCCCACACATCTTTTCCCCCCTTGACTGCTGCAAAATGGCTTGCACCCTAAGGCTTACCTGTGACTTGCCCAGCAAGAATGGTCAAAATGTATGATGCTTTGCTACCCCCCCCCCCCACCCAAACTCCAATTAATGTTCCCACCCCATCCTGCCCATCTGCATCCCTTCGCCTGTCAATTGTCATACCAGTCGTGAGGGGATGGGGACAGGGGGCAACATATCAACATATACCTTGCCCCAGCAGCACCTTCCACTGCAGCATTCAGCTGGGACATGTAATGGTGAGGTGAGGCAGAGACACACAGACAGACAGGTTGGCCAGAGGTATATTGTTGCAGCCTTGGGGTTTTTGGCGGCTGTGGGAAGGGCCAGGTCCAGGAGCCAAGGGCGACCAAGGCCCTTTCTTTCCCTTGCTTGCCAGAGCCCGGACCTCTCCTCCTCCTCCTCCTCCCGGCCGCAAAATTCCCTTGTTCTCCTATTCTGACAGCAGTTCTGGATAAAGTGCATCATCTGTGGGGGAAAGGGAGGGGAGAGGAGGGGGGCTGCAAGGGAGAGGGAACCTGAGCAGCTCCCTGCTTGGCCCCAGAGGATGGGACGGGATAGGACAGGATGGGAGGGAAGGCAAGGCGCTTGGCTGGAGGCGCTCTGCCCGCCGCCCATCCTCTTCCTACATCCCGGTGGCTCAGTAGTGGTGTCCCAGTCATTGCCCGAGGCAGAAGGGTCTGGAGAAAAGGCAGAAGCAGAAGAGCAGAGGGGCGGGCAGTGGGGCCGTTTGTCATAGCGGCCGGGGCCCATGCAGTCCGGCCACCTCTGGGGTGAGCAGTGGGTTGTGCATCCCCTTGGTTGACATCCAGTCGTTTAGAAATGCCTGGGTGGCTTTGCGGTGGGCCAGGCGGTGGGTGATGGAGAAGCCAGCGTTGCCTTCCAGCTGGGACAAAATCACAAGGACTTGCCTAGGAGATGAGAAAAAGAGAGGGTAACAGGTGCGCTGGGTATTAGGCATGTGGGGAAAAAAGTTTTGGATTGTAAATATACTTTGTTAAGGCTGTTTCTACTCGGCTATCTTCCTGCATCTTTCTCCCAGCAGGAGGCAGTTTTCCAAGGCATATGAAGGGGGCTTCCTAGGAAACGAAGAGGCATCGACCTGGAGGCATCCTGCCCTGGCTTCCTTAAAAAAGCACTCCCTTCTCTCTTGATCTGGAGGTAGAAAGGAGAAATGGTGCCTCACTTATAACGCCTTTCCCCGCCTCTGGCTCCATACTTCAATCTCCTTTCAAGAGAGAAGGGAGTGCTTTTTAAAGGAAGCCAGGGCAGGATACCTCCAAGTCAATCCCTCTTCCTTCCCTGGGAAATGGGAAGCCCCCTTCATATGCCTTGGAAAACTGCCTCCTGCAGGGAGAGAGCTGCGTACCTGTGACTCTTGTCTCCTCTAGACCAGAAACAGCTTTAACCAAGTATACATACAATCCAAAAATGATTTTTTTTATGCTGATACCATTCCCCCCAACAATGCACATGCCAAGCAAGGCCTATAAGGACTATAGTCCTTTAAAGCAAATACTACAATACTCCCATTTTCCAAGGGCTTTAAACAGATGACTACCAAACAGAGATGCTAGTGTCAAACTTGTGGCCCTATAGTGTTTTGGGCTTCAACTCCCAGAATTCCTGGCCATTAGACACTTTGCTCAGGGTTTCTGGGAGTTGGAGGCCAAAACACCTAGAGGACCAAAAGTTTGACACCGCTACCTAGCAGCAGATTCCACACAGAAGCACTGCATAGGGCTAGATAACCTTGGAGGTCCTTTAGTGCTTTACAATACTCATGATGTTCAAATGAGCCCATGACCAATTTCCTGATCTTTGAACCACGGTTAAAAATAGTAGAAATTGGATCTTTGAGCTGGACTATTCTGGACAAGTGACTCAAATCTAATGCTCACCCTTTTTTTGTGTAAATGACCTTCCCAAAATCAGGGTACACATTAGAATTGCATCATATAGTCATCTTAGTCCTGAGCCAAAGCAAAAGGGGAAGCTGCTTCAGGGGCAGCACCTGGAGGTCCTATGAGGGACATTTGCTCTTATTTAATGGTCATGGCTCAGTGCTATGCAATGCTGGGATTTGTTTGTTTGAGGCACCCTCATTCTTTGGCAGCCCCCATGATCTCAAACTACAGTCCCTCTGACTCTATAGCATGGAGCCAAGCCCGTTAAAGGGGATTCATTCTACAGCATAGGTGCACCCTTTTCCACAGCTGGAAACTTTGATGTCCTAATACTTTTGTTTTTAAAGAAGGAATGCGAAGCATGCAGCTGCTAAAATGCACACCTTTTTTTTTTTTTGGCCAAATTAGAAAGAGTGCACTTTTTTCAGCAGCAATTATATTTTTTGGTTTCAAGGTTTTGAAAATTGAGATGAGCATTGGATTCAATTGCGCATTAGATGCAAGTAAATACATGGAGGTTTCTGAGTAGCACAAGGGACAAAATCCCCTGGAAATAGAATCATAGAATCAAAGAGTTGGAAGAGACCTCATGGGCCATCCAGTCCAACCCCCTGCCAAGAAGCAGGAATATTGCATTCAAATCACCCCTGACAGATGGCCATCCAGCCTCTGTTTAAAAGCTTCCAAAGAAGGAGCCTCCACCACACTCCGGGGCAGAGAGTTCCACTGCTGAACGGCTCTCACAGTCAGGAAGTTCTTCCTCATGTTCAGATGGAATCTCCTCTCTTGTAGTTTGAAGCCATTGTTCCGCATCCTAGTCTCCAGGGAAGCAGAAAACAAGCTTGCTCCCTCCTCCCTGTGGCTTCCTCTCACATTATACATGGCTATCATATCTCCTCTCAGCCTTCTCTTCTTCAGGCTAAACATGTCCAGCTCCTTAAGCCACTCCTCATAGGGCTTGTTCTCCAGACCCTTGATCATTTTAGTCGCCCTCCTCTGGACACATTCCAGCTTGTCAATATCTCTCTTGAATTGTGGTGCCCAGAATTGGACACAATATTCCAGGTATGCTCTAACCAAAGCTGAATAGAGGGGTAGCATTACTTCCCTAGATCTAGACACTAGTTTGCCCTAAGCGCCATTCACTTTAGTTCCTTTATTTCCTGTCGTTATCACAACATAAAATCACATTGGCCAGAGTGGATTCCGATTGCCTTATTGTAGTCCCCCTTTGGGAAAAACAAAGATGTTTCTTATCTTGAATGGTGGAGATTCCTTGTGCGAGATGAGTAAAGGAAAGGCAATCTCCTTGTCTTGAATCCCTCTCCCAAACGCACCTTTCCTTGGGGATAGAGCCCTCCGCAGTGCAATGGACTCTCAGGTGGAAAAACTTACGTTTCTCCTTGGCCGTGGTTTTCCGCAGCCACTCTTCATTTTTCTATCTCCTTCTCTGGTATCTGAGCCGGATTGGCAGTGAGTGCTGGGCTTGGGTTGGACCCAGCCGGCTTCCCTTCCTTTGGTCCGCTCAACCTCGCCACAGCCTATCCTCCGACCCCCACCCTTGAGGGGTGAGCGCCACTGGGGTCTGCTGGATGCTATTGGTTTTTGCGCTCCCCCCCCCCGCTTGTTTTGCCGGAGGGAGGGGGGTGTACCGTCGCCCACCGGCCATTGTTGGAAGGTTGGCACCCTAGGAGCTCCTAAAGCGTCCTGCCTGTTGCCATCACAGCTCACCGGAAGTCCCACACGTACTGCTCTTGAGCCAGGCATCCCCCATTCTGTATCTTTGCATTTCATTTTTCCTGCCAAAGTGGAGTATCTTGCATTTGTCACTGATGAACTTCATTTTGTTAATTTTGGCCCATCTCTCTAATCTGTCAAGATCGTTTTGAATCCTGCTCCTGTCCTCTGGAGTATTGGCTATCCTTCCCAATTTGGTGTCATCTGCAAACTTGATGATCCTGCCTTTTAACCCTTCATCTAAGTCATTAATAAAGATGTTGAACAGGATCGGGCCCAGGACGGAACCCTGCGGCACTCCGCTTGTCACTTCTTTCCAGGATGAAGAGGAAGCATTGGTGAGCACTCTCTGGGTTCGTTCATTTAACCAATTACAGATCCACCTCACCGTAGTTTTGCCTAGCCCACATTGGACTAGTTTCCTTGCCAGAAGGTCACGGGGGACCTTGTCGAAGGCCTTACTGAAATCCAGGTATGCTACATCCACGGCATTCCCCACATCTACCCAGCTTGTAACTCTATCGAAAAAAGAGATCAGATTAGTCTGGCATGACTTGTTTTTGATAAATCCATATTGACTATTAGCAATGACCACATTTGTTTCTAAGTGTTTGCAGACCACTTCCTTAACAATCTTTTCCAGAATCTTGCCTGGTATCGACGTGAGGCTGACCGGACGGTAGTTGTTTGGGTCGTCCTTTTTTCCCTTCTTGAAGATTGGGACCACATTGGCCCTCCTCCAATCTGCTGGAACTTCTCCTGTTCTCCAAGAACTCTCAAAGATGGTTGCCAATGGTTCTGAAATGACTTCCGCTAGTTCCTTCAATACTCTTGGGTGTAGTTGATCTGGCCCTGGGGACTTGAACTCATTTAGAGTGGCCAGGTATTCCTGTACGACTTGTTTCCCAATTTGGAGTTGGATGTCCTCAAATCCCTCATCCACTCCGTCTTGCTGAGGTTGAAGATGACTTTCTTTTTGTGAGAATGCAGAGGCAAAGAAGGTATTTAGTAGTTCTGCCTTTTCCCTATCCCCTGTCAGAATTGCCCAACCAAGCTCTAAAACAAGTTACTACCACACTCTTAACATCAAGATATACATTCTAGTAACGCCTTACATCAATATTATTATACAAAAGTGGCAGTAGTACAAATTCTTCATATGAGTAATATCAACGTTGAGTTGCTCTTGGATGAGTTCCTTCCCGCTGTGTAACAGAGTAGTTGTCACAGTCTTTTAACAATATTTATCAAGGTTGTTATTTCTGGATAACAGGGATGGCCAAGTAATCCGTAATGCCGGGACGAGTACAACTGGTTTCCCGGGTACAGGCCAGTTTCGATACTTCCTCAGGTATTCTCCCTGCTTGCTTGGCTCTGCCTTCTCATTCCTTCTTGTACATATGAAAATATAAAGGAAAACTACTAGTATACTAAGCAGTACAGTTGAATTGATATATGCCATACTAAAAATAGACATGTAGAAAAACACCCCAAATTGATGTATATAATAATCAATGATCTTAGTATTATTGTTATAACTTACATGTCCATGCAGCATCTTTACATGTGTTGTTCTTTAATCAGTTGCAAGCACTCTAATGTATTACAGTAGGTTCTTAAGTACTGGAGGATCATTAAGAGACAATGAGTACTATGGGATCATTAAAGGTAACAGCTGAATTCTAGTTTGTCATTCAACCCTTGAGGTGTTAATTTCTTTAGTTTGTAGATCCAAAAGGTCTTCTGCGGAGAAGTAATTTCCTGTTGTCCATATGAGTAGGGGCTTGTAATTTCTCTAAGACATAATACTTAAGGTCATTACTGGAATGAGAGCTGTCTTTAAAGTGCAAGTACAACGTGGATTCACAACTCATTCTTTTGATCCTGGATCTGTGTTCTTGGATCCTTGTTCTTATAGGTCTGCTTGTCATGCCTATATACAACATACTGCAGGGGCATTGAATTATGTAAATCACATTTTCCGATGAACAGGTGGAGTAATTTTTTAATTTAACACTAATGTTTAACGTAGGATGAGTGAATTCTTTTATGTTTGCTGTAAATTTACAGCATTCACAATGTCCACATTGAAAGTGTCCCATAGTGGGGTTCTGTGTGCCTGTATCGGATTTTCTTATATCTGATTGGATCAGCATGTCCCTTACATTTTTTTTTACCTTTTTTGGGCTATAATTGGTTTTAGTTGACAGCCAGGGATGTCTTGTACTAAATGCCAGTGTTTAAAAATTATTTTTTTGTATGTTGGATGTTTGTGTATTTAAGGTGAGGAGACAAATGATTCTGTTGGTTTGTGTCTTCGGTTGGTATTTGAGTAACATCTCTCTATTTTTTGTGTGTGTTTTGTCCAATGCTATATTGAAAATTCTTTCAGGGTATCCTCTTGCTTTCAAGTTGTTCTTATAGGTGTCTGCTGCCTTTAGAAAATCCTTATGTTTGCTGTTGTTTCGTTTTAGCCTTAACAACTATGAATATGGTAAATTAGCTTTTAAAGCATGATGATGGAAACTTCTATAATGTAAGATGGAATTTCTGTCTGTGTGTTTTGTATAATTGGTTACATATAAGTGTTCCCTCTCTTTGTGTATTGTCACATCCAAAAAACTGATGTTGGTGGAACTAATGGTACTCGTAAATTTCATATTGGGATGGATGGCGTTAATCCAATCACTGAATGATTTAGCTTTCTCAAAACAATCAAAAACCATTAATATATCATCAATGTATCTCCCATAATATAACATATTTGTAAAGTATGGATTCTGGGTCTGATTGTATATGAAAACTGTTTCGAGATGGGCAACGAATAAATTAGCGACAGATGGCGCAAGGAGATTCCCATAGCTACTCCCCATATTTGTAGGAAATACTTGGAGTCAAATCTAAAATAATTATTTTCCAAAACTATATCTAATAGGTCTAATAAAAAATGTGTGAGAGGCAATAGTGTTTCTCTAGAGTCAAATAAGTCTTTGATGATGGTTCTAACCTCGGATAGTGGTATATTAGTGTAAAGGGAAGCAATATCTAAGGTCATCAAAATACATGATTGTGGAATATGTAATGGTTCTATAGTGTTAATAAGATGCGTAGTGTCTTTGATGTATGACGGTGATTTAGAAACAAAAGGTTGGAGGAAATAATCTAAGTATTGGGCCAGAGTTCTAATATGGATGAAGTCCTGGTGGAGGTATAGTTCCTTTATGTATTTTGGGAAGAACATAAAAAATAGGAGTTCTAGGGTATAGGTTCTGAAGGAATTGAAATGTCTGCATAGTAATGTATCCCTTTGCAAGTCCCTCTGAGCATACTATTCTACTTAATGATTTTATTTTGTTTGTGGGATCAGATGGTAGTTCCCTATAGAATAAGTGGTCCGAGAGATGTTTTTTGATTTCAGCTAGATAATCTGACCTATTCATTAATACTAAGGCTCCTCCCTTGTCTGCTGGTTTCCAGATGTAATCTTTCAAGTTGGACAATTTATTAAGAGTGTCTAATTCCCTATTTGACATGTTGGGATGTGACCCTTTCTTACATTTGGGAAGTCTTTCTATATCTCTGGTAACTACCTTTTCAAATGTTTTGATCATGATATTCTCAGTGTTTGGACAAAATTTGCTTTTAGGTTTGAAGGGGTCTGTATGTACGTTATCCATTTTAGGTCCAAAAAAATGCTTTAATCTGATGCTTGATGGTAAGAGAGTGTTAGTAACTTGATTTAAAGCTTCTGGAACACTTGAGAATATCATCAAGTATGTAGTAAAACTGTGTTTTGGTGTTTCAAATTCCTTTTCTGTCAATATTGTTATTTAAAATGAATAGAGAATTAATGGTATGGTAATACGTGAGTGAAGTGTTACCAAATTCAATATCTTTAAGAGAAGTTCTACAGAAGTGGATAGTCCATTACATATACTATATACCTACTTTTCTCTTCTTGGCATATTATAGACATCTGTGTATTCAGTGTATATTGTCCATACTAGGCCAAGGCTCCTTCCTTTCTCACCTGTGTAGTGGTGGCACACTGTCCTGAGTCTTGAGACTCCCCCGTGTTGACACTACGTTGAAGCTGTCTGTGCAGTCGCACTGAACGTGCAGGTAGGACTTTGGGTGCCGGTTCTCCACCACAACGATGAGGCCAGCCCAGCCGTGTGTCAGGTAGTAGCAGGTCATGCCTTCGCGCCCCTAAGGAAGCAAAGCAGGTGATCAGTCTTTTTTTGACTCAGGCACTGACACCTTGCACCCAGGGGCAACACTAATGGAAAAAAAATCATTGAATTGATGTTTCATCTTTCTCCCAAGATGGGATTTAAGAAAGAGGAAAACATTGCAAGATCTTGTCAAAAAAATAAAATAAAAGGGGGAACCATGCAAGAAGTACATAAAGATGCTCTCTAACCATATAAAGAACAGTGTTGGGAAAAGGACATATACTGGGGCCATATGTCCCTCCCAATGTCAATCCTCCTTCAGCACTCTTCACTTTTTTAATATTAAAAAAACCCTGCTGATTTCTGAACACTGAAATCCAGCGTATGAGGAAAATGCAATTTTTGCAGAATGATCTGAAATGGTCTCCAGAACTAGTGTGGAGACCTTCCTCTCAGCAAATCTTATCCATGGATCTGCCTTAGAGTAGCCGGAAGTGAGACATGACTTGGAAGGCACACAACCACAACATTTGAGATCTTTTTGAACTGGTGTATATATATATATATATATATATATATATATATATATATATATAATCAAAGTGAAAGTAGGTATGTGGCTGGGGCTCCCACTTTCACAGACAGGCGCCCATTTCCATAAAGAACTATGAGCCTCACCAATGAGGAGCAAGCAAAGGCCCTCCCTCCAATGACATTGCAGGTTATAGTGAGCACCGTGAACTAGAGCCACCAACCCATGACAGTGTCCTCCTCAAACGCCATACTGCCCATCACCCAAGTGAAGGCTTTTATACAATTTCATCCTAGATTTTATGTGTTTTCTCCACCACAGACATCCCAGTGTTTCTGACTCTCTCCATTGATGTGAAATGCGCATGACCCCACCCACTGTCTCTCCTATAACCCTTTCCTACTTTTTTTCTACTCTGTCTGCACATCAAACAGAGCAGAATTGATCAGAAATATAGTATACTGGAGGTGTTGGGGGGACTCACTCAACATGATAGAAGTTGTAGTTCAACCTGCATCAAGCAGAGCGCTGTGACCTCCACAGATAACAGACTGGGACCAAACCTGGTGCACAGAACTCTCATGACCAGCTGAACATACTGGAGGGGGTTGCAGGTGACTGAGTCACCAAGTTGAAAGTTGTAGTTCACCCTGCAGCCAGAGGGCGCATTGAACCCCACTGATGATGCATCTGCAGCAAACTTGGCACACATGCCTAACACAACCATTTCAAATACTAACACAGTTTGAGGGGGTTAATCTGGCACAATGAGAGTTGTAGTCCACCCACATCTTTATACATTTTCTTATTTGGAATATTCATAAATAAAATAAAACAAATGGCTTCTTCAAATAACCTGGGTATTGCCAGGTACTTAAGTTAGTATCCTATCCTATCCGATAGGAGATAGCTTGGAAAAATTACTCTGGAATTATCTGGAATGCTAGGTGCCCCACACCTGAACTCTGTACTTACCTCGTGCCTCTCGCCCTTGTTCTCTGTGAGAAGGATGATGGCATCAGCTAGAGTGGTAGACTGAGCCTCAATCTGCTCCACCATCACCAAGCGGGAGCTGTAGATGGCCAAGATGTAGCAGGAAACTTCCATAGCTGGGCTCGCATTGCCGGTGGTAGGACTGGAGACTGGGAGGGGTGGACATAAACAAGCCATGTCAGGTGGCTGAGCTGCATCTCTAGGATCCCTGTCCTCACCCTCCCTGCCATCAGGCCTCCTTCTCACACAGCTTAAGCTTGAATGCAACTCTAGAATGCAGACTCCGGCACAAGCCAACCCATTATGGAAGGGTTGATTTTTTAAAAGATGCAGGAATCAGGGCTGGAAAAGAAACAATAGGGCTGCCCTTCTGGATGGGGAAAGGATGAAGGACCTCTTTTGGAATAGCTCAGGTGACCTTATAAGTAGGTCTTAAGAACTCTCCCAACCCATACTGTTCAGCACAAAATATATGTTTTCAAAGTCTGATAGAAGTTCCAGCTACTTCCTTTTTTTCTTATTTTTAAGCATCTTTTGGGCACATGTGAAGGATCTGGAGCAGGCCACATGTGAAGGATCTGGAGCCAATTTCTAACAGCCAGTAGGAAGGCCAAAGTTGGCCCATGCCTGATCCAAAGGCTCATAAAATTGGACTATGGACTTGACAAATGTGGATCTAGGGCAAGGGAGCTTTTCCCAGCCTGAGACTGAAATCTCAAGGATTCCAGTGGTGGCTTCCTAGGGTTAGAAACAGGAGACCAAACACGATAACATAATGTAGTGTAAAGCTCTTGATGCTAGTAGCCTAGCCAGCTTCAGCTCAGAATCAGCCGGACTCTGATTTCACAAACTTCAGGACATCATTATTTAACTGAGGGGTTCGAAGCAGCCCAATGTATTCAATGGTGGTCAAAAGAGAAGTAAACTGAAAATTAAGCATAGGTTTCTATACAGCTTGTGTGAATTTGACTACAGCATTGGATGTTTGTCTTTTTTGTATGTAAACTGCCCTGAGTCCCCTTGGGGAAAGAGGCTGGTCTATAAAGTATGTATGTATGTATGTATGTATGTATTATTATTATTATTATTATTATTATTATTATTATTATTTGTTACACCACTTCTGCACAGAAAATCACGGGTTGCCCTCTTTCTCCCCTCTTTGGAAGAACTTTATAAATCCTGCAGCCTTAAAAAAGCTCAGAGCATTCTTGGAGATTCATCTCACTCAGCATATTCTTTCTTTGAATTTTTGCCATCTGGCAGACGGTACAGAGTGACAAAGGCAAGGACAAACAGATGGAGAGAGAGCTTTTATCCTAGAGTTGTAACCATACTAAACTCCATGGCTTTGCACTGATGTAGCAGTGAGGGCTGTATGTTGGTGGTGGGAGTGCGGAGCGATGGGTGTGTTGCTTTGTAGTGTGTGCTAGAGAAGGCATTTAATTTCGCATAGCACAATGACAATAAAACTATTCTATTCTAGTCTAGCCTATGTATTCGTGTATATACCTGGTGTTGCTTGAGTGTCATTGTGACCACTGCCTCCCTACTTTTTCCCTTCTCCAGCTCTGAGAAGGAATTCCTTACAATATCTTATTATTGCCATCTGGCAGACCATACAGGGTGATAAAGGCAAGGACAAACAGACTTAGAGATAACTTTTATCCTAGAGTTGTGACTATGTTGAACTCCATGGTCTCGCACTGATGTGGCATTGGGGGTTGTG
This sequence comes from Anolis sagrei, assembly GCF_037176765.1. Classification (NCBI taxonomy): domain Eukaryota; kingdom Metazoa; phylum Chordata; class Lepidosauria; order Squamata; family Anolidae; genus Anolis; species Anolis sagrei. Next base: position 58,509,596 of record NC_090035.1, on the reverse strand, counting down.
CAGTGGTGGTTGGAGTGTGGAGGGGTGAGTGTGTTGTTTTGTGGTGTGTGCTGGGGAAGGCATGTAATTTCATTTTGCAATAGCACAATAACAATAAAGGTATTACATACTTTTCTATTCTATGCTATCCTGACCCTCTACCTTCTAATATTATTTTGATAAGTAAGTAAGCCAGCAAGAGCAACTTCCCTGCCCACTGCCTGGCTTGCTTTCTGCGGTTACCTTGGTCGGAGGAGCTGCTGGTTACTGCCGCGGTCCAGTGGTTGAAGGCACAGCACACCACGGCATACTCGCCTGGTTCCAGCATGACATTGCAGTTGACAAACTTCTTGACTGCTCGCTTGCTGTGTGCCATGAGGAGCCCCAGGCTGAGCTTGTTGCCGTTGATGAAGGTGGCACGGAATACCATGATGCAAAGGTCCAGCAAGTGGCTGTCCACGGTCTCTGAGCGCCTGCAGTAAGGGAGAGGAGACGGCCTCATGCCTTGCATATGGGAAAGGAAAGGTTCCAACTGGAAAACCTGCACAGGCAGTCATGACAGACCAGACGTCAACAGAAGATGTTTTGGATAAGTACCAATGATCAGGGATGATGGGATTTGTTCAAAGGTTGAGTTAGCCAGGATAAGACAATTTCCTGTGTTGGACTCAGGCTGAAACTTGTCCTGTATCTATTTGTAGTGTTCTTACCCTTGTTCATATGCATCTTGTATTGCATTTATCAGTTTAATTAGTTATATCAGAATATCAGGACTGATATTCATGATAAGAGAAAGTAATGACAATGCAGGGGAAAAGGAAAGGGGTAAAAGGCAGACTCTTGGGTTCCTATATTAGAACAGGCATGGGCCAACTTCAGTCCTCCCTCCACATGTTTTGGACTTCAACTCTCACAACCGGCTGTTAGGATTTGTGAGAGTTGAAGTCCTAAACACCTGGAGGGCTGAAGTTGGCCTATGCCTGCTCTAAGTTTTTTCACTACAAGTCCCATCAGTCTCAGTCAGCACTGCCATCGGTCATGGGAATTACAGTAAAGATTTCTGAAGTTTACAGGGTTACCCAAGATAATAATAATAATACACTTTATTTTTATCCAACTCTATCTTCCCGAAGAGACTCAAAGTGGAATACAGTATACAAATATATAGGCAAACATTCAATGCCTTTTACACAGGGAACAATTGTGATGATGTGTAATTTTTATTCCTATAGTTATGTGTTGTTTAAACAGCAGTTAATAAATAGTAAGTATGTAGAATTATATTTTGTCAGAGATGGTGGCTGGCTTGGCCTGAGTCGCCATAGCAACGGGTTGGAGCCAACTGTCACCTAGCTGCACGGCTGTTTGAAATAGGCAGTCTGTAAGCCGGTGAGCTACAGGGAAGACTGATTTCTCTAGTGGGAGAATGAGGGAAGAATCTGTAAGCTGGAGAGCTACAGAGAACACTGAAATCTCTGGGTGGGAGATTCAGGGAACTAGTCTGTGACCAAAGAGTTACAGGAGAGTTACAGGTTGATTCAGTGGTGTGTGGAAAACAAGCAGGAATTCTATAGTCAGAAAACTGCGGTTCTTTAATATTAAGAATTATTAAAGAACCGCAGAATTAAGAATCAGGGTTTGGCTGTGAGCCAATATAGTTAGATAAGTCAGGTGGCTTATTGGTAGTAAAATAACACTTGTTGAAGAAAGATATATCTACTCAAAGAAATCTCTTAAAGTCTGTACCTAAAGTTACTTATGAAACCTTACTAATGTAACCAATCAAGATTTGTGTCTCTTGTGAAGAAACAATTGAATATGTTATACTCCTGTTAAATAAATTTGTTACTGTTTTCCTCAAGCCTTGCCTGATACAGTTTCTCCTAAGTCAAACAGCCTGCATAAGAAGTAAAACCAAACCAGGGACAGTAAACGCTACGCTATCAAATGAATAAATACTTCTACAAATAATAGTCCCTTTATAAACTAGCTCCTAAGCTGATATTGATCATTGCCCAGCTTTCCTCACAAATTTGGTGGAAGTAATTTTACGCTCCTTCACAACAATGACATACAATACACTAACAAAGGCAAAGGTTTCCCTTTCCATCTCCAGTGCCTGGAGGAGATGCTTAACACCTGGAGGAGATGGGGAGGTGCTTTTGATCCATTTTCCATGCCGAGAAGCCTGTTGTCCATAGACCCTCCTGGTTGTGTTGCTGGCATGGCTGCAGGGGCACCTTTTATCTTCTCGCCAAGGCGGTACCTATTGATCTACTCACATTGCATGTGTTCAAACTGCTAAGTTGGAAGAAGGTAGGGCTAACAGTGGGAGCTCACCCTAACCCGCAGCTTCAAACTGCCAACCTTCCAGTCAGCAAGTTTTTCTGCAGCTAGCAGTTTAATCTGCTGTGTTACTGCGGTCCCTCCAACCCAGATGGCTGAAACTTGTGAAGCCAAGAGAATAAAAGGCCCTCGGAGCAAGTTATGGCCATGTTCTCCTACGCTTGAAAGCCAGTCTTACCTGCTGCCTTCCTGGAAGAGGGCAAACTCTAAGGTGGCACGCTCCAGCACCGTCAGCGAGGTCACCGTGATGGGACCACTGTTTGGGAAAGTGCCTTGCACACGCACCTCGTGCCAATCTGAATGGAGCTTACAGATGTCTACTGAGTCAAAATACCTGGGAAAGGAACAACAGAAAGCTCATTGGATCTGGAAGCAGCTCTTGCCAAGACCCCCACAATCCTCTCCAAACAATCCTGTGAGGGAACTAAACATATGATGAAAGACTGAAGGAGTTGGGCATATTCAGTCTGGTGGACAGAAGAGGAGTGCCATGACTGGAATCAAGGGCTGCTCCCGAGAGTAAGGGGTAAAAAGAAAAGGAAGGAAGAGTGAAGGAAGGAAGAAAAGAGGAGGAAAGACAAGGATGAGAGAGGGAAAGAAAAAAGGAGGATGAGAAGGAAAGAAGGCAGTAAGGGAAGGGAAAAAAAAGGAAGAGAGGAGTAGGGATGGAAAGAGTTAGGAAGGAAAGAAAGAGGGAGAGATGGATGACAAGAGGATAGGAAGAAGGGAAGAAAGAAAAGGAAGAGAGAAGAAAAGGGGGAAGGGAAAGAGAAGGAAGGAAAGGAAGGGAGGGACCAGAAGATAGGACCTAGCCTAGTGGTTTGAAGTTACAAGACAGTAGATTTCAATTGAACATTAGAAGGAACTTCCTGACAGTGAGAATTGTTTAGCAATGGAACCAATTGTCTAGAGATGGTGGAGACTCAGTTCTTGTGGGTTTTTTTCGGGCTATATGGCCATGTTCTATAGGCATTTCTCCTGACGTTTCGCCTGCATCTATGGCAAGCATCCTCAGAGGTGAGGTCTGCTAGAAATGGGAAAAAAGGGTTTATATATCTGTGGAATGACCAGGGTGAGACAAAGGGCTTTTGTAAGTTGGGCTGGGTGTGAATCTTTCCAATGACCACTTTGATTAGCATACAATGGGCTGACAGTGCCTGGAGCAAACTCTTCTTGAAAGGTGATTAGATGTCACTGCCTGTTTTTCTCCCTGCTATTTTGCTGTTGCAATTTTAGAATTTTTTAATACTATGCTAATCAAGGTGGTCATTGGAAAGATTCATAGAATCATAGAATCATAGAATCAAAGAGTTGGAAGAGACCTCATGGGCCATCCAGTCCAACCCCCTGCCAAGGAGCAGGAATATTGCATTCAAATCACCCCTGACAAATGGCCATCCAGCCTCTGCTTAAAAGCTTCCAAAGAAGGAGCCTCCACCACACTCCGGGGCAGAGAGTTCCACTGCTGAACAGTTCTCACAGTCAGTCACACCCAGTCCAACTTACAAAAACCCTTTGTCTCACCCTGGTCATTCCACAGATATATAAACCCCTTTTTCCCATTTCTAGCAGACCTCACCTCTGAGGATGCTTGCCATAGATGCAGGTGAAACGTCAGGAGAAATGCTTCTAGAACATGGCCATATAGCCCGAAAAAACCCACAAGAACGGAGTGATTCCAGCCATGAAAGCCTTCGACAATACAATGGTAGAGACTCTTCAAAATAAGAGATTGGATAGCTACAGATAGCTACCTGCTGCTGGGAACACTCTAGCTGGAGAACCTTGATGGGAACCCTTCTAACACTATGATTCTATGATATCCAGCACTCCAATATGACCTTTTCACCAGGAAAAGCACATAATTTTGCGGCGGTGATAGCTCTCCTATCTCCTTCTACCCAATGTATTTTTAACATGTTCTGGCTAGCTGTGCAATTCAGCAGATTAAGAAGCCATCTTACGGCCTCCAAATAAAAAGACCTAAGTTAAAATTAACAGTTCACAGAAGAGTCAGGAAATCATGAAAGCACGAGTAAATGGTGCAGCTGTGTTAAAATTCCATTTCAAAACAACTCCAAATCACACACACACAAAGCCTAAGAAAAACAACAGGGAAAACCATTGAGATAGAGATTTTTACTTAACATTTTAGCTGGAAGTGCTCTGACAGCTAGATCAACTGTCTGATTTTAAAAACCATCTAAACATCTATCTCTTCCGGCAGAAGGCCTACCCAGCCAATTTTAAACTTGTGTCTTGTATTTAATTTCTGTTCAGTGTATTAATCCTCTTTGAGCCACAAGGAGAGGCTGGCAAGAAATATAATAATAATAATAATAATAATAATAATAATAATAATAATAATTTTATTATTCAATCTGATTAAATGTGGGAAATCTCTGAACTGTTTACTTCCTTCTGCTTCAGACACAATGGGAGATGCCTTCAATGTCTGATCATGAATTGAGGAACCGCTCTCTCAAATGGAAGCCCCCCAAGTGAGTGCAACCAGGAGCTTGGGAAAGATCTCCCCTGGCTCCATGGAATATATAGGAATACCTGATAAAGTCACTGTACTCCATCCAAAAGACCCCCTCGCTGCTCCCGTGGGGCATCAGTTCGTGCCTCAAGGGTGTCGGCCAGTGAGACCACTCATCAGACCAGCTGCCATTCCAAGAGAAGCGACCCCATGGGTTACGGAGCTGGAGCAGCCTAAGCAAAACGAGGAGGAAAGAACAGAGTCAGGCCTGAGTAAGTGAATGGGTGATTCAGGGGCTCAAAACCAGCTCAAGCTTCCTTTCTGAGTCAGTGTCTGACCCTGACCTTCTAAGGGAGGGTCAAAACATAATCTCTTCCATAGCCAAAAGTGAGTTATTTTATCTAAAGCAAACAGAAGTAGATCAACGAGGAAATGAACACTGCAATTTTATGTATGCTTGTTCAGAAATAAACCTTGCTTCATTTGATAGGACTTCCTCATAAACATGGACTAAAGCATTGAGAGTCCTGACTCATTATTATGCTATTTATTTATTTATTTAAGTGAATTGAGAATACAGTTATAATATATAAAAAAACAAACAAAGTTAAAAACTTAGCATTATACTAAATGTCCTTTGACCTCTGGTGTTGCTGTAAGAAGGTCCTCCATTGTGTGTATGGCAGGACTCAGACTGCATTGTAGTAAGAAGTCTGTAGCTTGCTCTCCTCCACACTCACATGCCATGGACTCGACTTTGTAGCTCCATTTCCTAAGATTGGCTCTGCAGCTTGTGGTCTCAGAGAACACCCTGTTCAGCGCCTTCTAATTCCCCCATTCTTCTGCATGCCCAGGTGGGAGTTTCTTGCCCAGCCTCAGCCACTGATTGAGGTTCTGGGTTATAGCCTGCTACTTTTGGATACTTGCTTGCTGAGGTATTCCTGTGAGTATTTCTGTAGATCTTAGGAAGGTGTTTCTTCATTTAAGGGGTTGGCATGCTGGCTGATATCCGAACAGAGGATGGGCCGGAGATGTCAATGCCTTGGTCCTTTCATTATTGGCTGATACTTCCCAATGGATGTCAGGTGGTGCAATACCAGCTAAACAGTATAATTTCTCCAGTGGTGTTGGGTGTAAACATCTTGTGGCATGTTTCATTAAGAGCCACATCCACTGGTTTGACGTGGTGAGATGTATTCCTCACTGGCCATGTGTACTCAGCAGCACAGTAGCAAAGCACAAGGGCAGATGTCTTCACTGTATCTGGTTGCGATTAACAGGTTGTGCCAGTCAGCTTTTGTACATTATTATTTCTAACACCCACTTCTGGCTTGATATTCAAACAGTGCGAGCTGTGGGATGCGTCAGCTCGGATAGACGCGCCTGATACAGCTCCCTGACTGCAAGCAGTAAAAGCTTTAAAAAAGCCTAAAAAGACTATAAATCCATAAATTTCTCCTCAACCTGGACCCGGACTGAAAGGGAAGCCGAAGAGGTTGCGGTGTGATGTGCCTGGAGCTATAAATCTCTAAAATAACAAACTCACCAACTGAGGCGACTGAGAAAACTGAAAGTAAGTTTTCGTGATGGCGGAGAGAGCGGAGAGAGCAGATTGGGGAGATAAATTGGACAGAATCATGAAAAATCTGCAAGAGCTTAAAATAAGTACTGATAGCGTAAGAGAAGGAAATAATGAAATAAAGGAGCAAATTAAAGTGATGAATTCCCGGCTCGAACTGATCGAGGGCAGGGTGGAAAAATACGAGGGAATGATCAAGGAGGTGGCAGAGGAGACTAAGAAACAAAAAGAGGAGATACTTCAATTAAAGTATGCGAATCAACAACTCCTAGACAAAATTGCTGACCTGGCAGATCGTTCCAGACGTGCAAACATACGTTTGAGAGGAGGTGGAGGGGAAGATTTCCAAATCAAGGAGAGTTTGAAAGAGGATATTGTTATATGGTTACAGACATTGGCTCAAATTTCATCAGAGCAGATAGAGAGAGTGCATTGGGCTTATAGAGGAAAAAATACACCCAAGGACATTCTAATTAAATTCACGAAAGAGTCAGATAAGGAACAGGTTTTTCGGAAGCTTAAAAAATTCAAGGACTTGAACTTTGCTGGTAAAAAAGTTTGGCCACTCTTGGATTTATCACCAGAGACATTGAGCAAAAGGGCTGAAATGAGGGAAATTACAAGTACCTTACAAAACAAGGGCCAACGTTACACCTGGGCGTTTCCAGCAACTTTGATCGTCTATAAGAACAGTAAACTTTATAAAGCCTTTAATTTGGACAGTGGAAGGAAAATGCTCAGGAAACTAAGACTGGTTACAGAGGGAGGAGCATTGGATGGAACGGAGGAATCAGATAAAGAAGAAGAAGCTCAGAGTTCCACACGGAGAAAGGAAAGGAGTAAAAATGTCAAGGACATTTACAAGACAGCTGGACAGATAACAGATTTGGAGACGAGAGATACAGAAGGAGCTGGACTGACAGAGTTATGCTCACCTCAAACATTATTTGTTATTGGAGATGCGAAGGACAAGGAAGAGAATCAGAGACAAGAGAAAAAATCTTTAAGAGATCTGAAGGCAATGAATCTGCAGCAACTACGGGAATACGAGAAAGAAATTCGAGAACTGAAACGACAAAAGCTTAGAGAAGAACCAAAAAGAATGGAAACAAGATCCACTGTGGGGATATAAGAAGGAAGCATCCTAAAAATAATAGAACTGTGATAAATGGGGTTTAAGAACTTGCAGGAGGGGGGAGCTGGAGAAGGGCAACACAGCCACCAGGGGAGTCTGGGATGGAAGAGAACAGATGGAATTCTCTTTCAGGTCTTCCTCTGAGAGGGAGAGGAAGAAGACCGGACTCTGAGGGGATTGGGGGAGGGGGAGGGGGAGACAAGCAAACAGGGAAAAGGAACTACAGGAGGGTAATTGTAAACAATATCTTGTTATGGCTCAGTTTGTAATTGTCTCACATAATTGCAATGGCTTATCTGCTCAGAACCGAAAAGCAAGACTGATGAAAATGGTGAAAGATAACAAGGTGGATGTTCTATTTTTACAAGAATCACATAAAAGATTGCGGGATAGTACTCCACTATTTAATGACAGGATTTGGGGTCAAATTTATGAATCTCGAGGTTCAAATAGATCACGTGGTGTGGCTATTTTAATTAAAAACACATTAGATTTCCAGGTGGAAAAAGTAAAAAGGGATTCAGAGGGGAGGTGGGTAATGATAAAAGGAAACATAGGGAAAATTAGAATGACTTTGGTTTGTATATATGCCCCAAACAAAAACCAAAAAAGGTACATAAAACAAGTATTTAGAAAGGTGGATAAGTTTGCAGAAGGGGAATTGTTTTGCGCAGGAGATTACAATTTGGAATTAGTGTCAACAAGGCAAAATAATAATAGGAAATTAAATATAAGAGAATACAACATGCAGGACCTATTAGAAGGGGAATCAGAGAACAATAGGTGGACTTATTATTCAGGAAGACATGATACATATAGTAAAATAGATTATATTTTGGGGAAAAATACAAACCAATCATTGATTCTAGAGGCAAAAACACTTCCAATATATTTGTCAGATCATGCACCATTAAGAGTAAAAGTAAAATTAGAAGTAGAGAGAAAAGAAAGAACCTGGAGATACAATACAATTTTAAACAGTAGAGAGCAAGAATATGAAATGATAAGGAAAGAAATAATCAAGTATTTTGAGACCAATGATAATGGACAAGTAACTAAAGATATAATTTGGGATGCAAGCAAGGCTGTGATAAGGGGTCACTGTATAAGTTTAGAGGCAAATCTCAGAAGGAGATGGAGGAATGAACAAGATAAGATACTAAAAGAAATAGAAGTCTTGCAGGACAAACATAAAAGAACTAGGGATAGAAAGATCTGGATAGAATTAAAAGAGAAGAGAAAACAATTAGAAGCTTTTGAGGAAATGAATATAATGAATAAGTATTTATATGTTAAAAGTTATTCCCAAAGTTGGAATATAAAATCAATGAAGAGGATGGCTTACTATTTGAAAAAGAAAAAGGAAAAAACCTGGGTAAAGAAATTGAAAGATGAAAAAGGGAAAGAACAAGAGGAGCAAAGTAAAATTAGGGAGGTAATGGCAAAATATTATAAAGATTTATATAAGGAGGAGAGGGTAGTACAAGGGAACTTAAACATTAGAGAAAAAATTGCAGAGGAAGACAGAGAGTTATTAAATCAACCAATAACACAAGAGGAAATATTAGGGGTAATTAAAGGGTTAAAGGGAGCTAAGTCACCAGGGCCAGATGGATTCCCAGCGGAATATTATAAAGCATATATGGAAGAATTGGTACCACATTTAACAGAGTTGTTTAATGAAATATACACTAAGCAAAAAGTCCCACAAACCTGGAAGGTATCAGAAATTATTACTATACCAAAAAAGGGAAGAGATTTAACAGAACCAGGGTCATACAGGCCTATTAGTCTATGTAATCAGGATTACAAAATATTTACAAAAATTTTAGCGAAAAGATTGGAAACAATAATGCCAAAAATAATTAAAGAAGATCAATATGGATTTGTGAAGGGAAGAAAAATTGGGGATCCAATAAAAAATGTGGTAATCGCAATGAATCATGCAAATTTGAATAAGGAAAAAATTGGAATTCTTAAATTGGATGTTTACAAAGCCTTTGATAAGGTCAATCATAAATTTCTATTAAATGTATGTCAACAGTTGAATATGGGGGAAAACTTTTGTAAAACATTGCAGCAACTATATAGTAACTGCAAGGCAAGAGTAAGGGTTAACGACAGAAGGACAGGAGAGATACCCATCTTAAATGGTACAAAACAAGGATGTCCATTATCCCCCACTTTATTCGTAATAGCGATAGAAATACTAGCTGAAAGTATTAGGAATAGCACCAAGTGGACAGGATATAAAATAGAAAAGGAGGGAGGGGAAAAGGAAGAAATAAAGCTGAATCTCTTTGCTGATGATGCAATGATTATTACAAATCAACCATTAATCATGATAAAAGATATGATAAAAAAATTAGAAGATTTCAAGAATATATCTGGATTATTTGTTAACATCAAAAAGTCAGAGATACTATGTATTAACACCCCACCAAAAGAACAATTGGAGATTAGGAAAATATCAGGATTAAAATTAGGATCAAAGAAGCTAAAATATTTAGGAATATGGGTATACAAAAATCCAAAGAGTATAGTTAAGGGGAATTACAAACAAAAGTGGAAAGTAATAGAGAAGCAACTTAAGAACTGGGAAGGGAAAACATTAACAAGAGTGGACAGAATAAGGGCATTGAAAATGTTCATAATACCGAAATTATTATATTTACTCCAAACCTTACCAAACACAGTAGAGAGGAAAACATTAAAGACATGGGACAGAAGAATAAGAATATGGGCAGTTGGCGGGAAAAGACCCAGAATAAGGGATAAATGGTTAAATGCAAAAGAAGAAGAGGGAGGCTGGGGGATCCCAAGTCTGGAAGTTTATCATGATGCATTTCAAATCCAAAGATTGCTGGAAATACAATATACGGAAAAAAAATGGGTAAATATGGAGAAGATAATAAATAATATTAAAGGAAAAGAAATAATATTTAGGGAATGGAAGAGGAGAGAGGAAACAGAACTTAAGGAACCCCTTAAAGGAACAGTAAAAGTGTGGAAAAAAAGAAAGAAGAAGTTAAATCCAGGTAATGAGAATAAGATGGCAACTATATGGCAAATGAATTATAATAATGATGAAATGATAGGCAGAACATTGAGACTGATTGAAAGCAGAGGGAAAAGGTTAGTAGAGGATCTATATACAGAGGATGGAAACCCCGTAGAACAAAAAGAAATTCAGAATTGGATAGGGTCAGGGAATTGGATTCAAAGCTGGGCTATAAGACAGGAAATTTTTAGACGGAGGGGGAAAATTAGAGAACAGGATAGTCCATTTGAGAAGGTGATTAGGAAATGTTTGAGAGGGGAAAAGAAAGTGGCAGGAGATCTGTACGACCAAATTATAACAGTAAAAGAAGAAATAATAGAGGAAATTTTCCAAACATGGAGATTGGATATGGAAATTGAGAGGGAAGACATCCAAAGGGAAATAAGTAATATAGCAAAAGAAAAGTATAATGTATTAAGGGAAGCAAGAAGGAAAATGTTACAAAAATGGTACAGAACTCCTGCACAACTTTCACGCTTTGTACCAGGGATAAAGGATAGGTGTTGGCATGGCTGTGAACAAAGAGGGGTGTTTAATCATATGATATGGGAATGTGATCAAGTGCAAGAATACTGGAAAAGGATTGAAGGGGAAATCAATAGAATGTTAAACTTACAAATAGTAATAATTAATAGAAATATACTACATGCACGAATAGCAGGAGTGAAGAATATACAAAAGGAAAAAATGGTTGACAAATTAATCGCTTGTGCACAAATAGTTTTAGTGAGGGGTTGGAAAGACAAAACAAAATGGACGCTGATTAATTGGTATAACTATATAGTGAACATGTTAAATGTGGAAATAACAAATTGCAAATGGAATAATATAGATAAAATTGAAAAGGTTACAATAACTAAGAGGATGTGGGAACCAGTTCGCAACTATTTAGAGAATGTGTTAGGATGTGGAGCAGAAAAATTAAGACTGAGACTGATATTTCAAATGTAACTTCTGTAGTTTGATGTATAAATGGCATGTACAAGGAGGGGAGGGTGGGAGTGGGAAAAACCAATAAAACAATTAAAAAAAAAAAAAAAAAAAAAAAAAAGATATTCAAACAGTGCTTCTTGCAGGTGACAGCATGGTCAGGAGTACTCCCAGGTATTTGGGTGTGCCTCAATGCTCCAGTGGGATTCCTTCTCACGTCATCCTCAGAGCTTGAAATGATTGTATGTTCTTAAGATGAAAAGCACACGTCTGTATTTTAGATGGATTAGGAATCAGCTGGTTTTCTCTGTAATAGGCAGTAAGAACACCTAAAGCTTTGGAGAGCTTCTGTTCAACAATTTCAAAGCTCCCTGCTTGAGCGGTGATGGCACGATCGTCAGCATAGATGAAACTCTCTGTCCCTTCTAGCAGTGGCTGATCATTTGTGTAAACGTTAAACACAGATGAAGCAAGCATGCTCCCCTGAGGCAGGTTGTTCTTCTGTCTTTGTCATTTGCTTCTTTTATCCTGGAACTCCACAAAAAGCTCCTGTTTTGTAGCAGATTTTCTATGAAGCAGGTGAGGTGGTAACCCTTTGTGATATTATATTTTTTCTCATAAGGAGGTGATGATTTACAGTATTATATACTGCTGAAAGGTCTATGAAGCAACTCTTATAATCTGAATCCCCATCTACTTGAGGGATGAATGGGCAATTTAAAGCAAGCAAGTAATCCTTGAAACAAACACATGGGCCACAGTGTTTGTCTTAGCTGTCCTTACCTGCATCCTTGCACATCTCGTACATCCAATATGGAGTATGCATGCCTTGGTCGAAGGCCCATGCTTTCATAGGCTGCATCGTCTACCTTCATGTTGCCCCCTCCACAGGACGCGCCCATTAGGAAACTGAAGAGTGAAGGATGGATGGGAAGGGAGGGATGGATGGATGGATCAGTAGGGTGAAGGTGGAGAAAAGGCAAAGATCTATCATACATGGCACCAGGAATCAAATGGGGGGAACACATTTGGGAGATTATCTTAAGAGAAAAATGCACTACTGATCATTTTCGTAAGAGTGGAGAAATAGACAACAGACTCCAATCTCAGCCTGGCAACTTCTGAATGAGAACCACTACAGCAATGGTGACATAAGCATGGATTAGAAATGCACATTACCTGTGCAACCACCCATGGTGAAAATCAATTTACATGCCAAATCCTGTGTTAAAGTCATGTTACTTTTCTAGAGTATGATTACGTAACACAATTTGAAACACAATGGGATTGGTGCTAATATGGGTTAAAGCACTGAGCTGCTGAGCTTGTTGATCGAAAGGTCACAGGTTCGATTCCGGGGAGCGGCGTGAGCTTCCACTGTCAGCCCTTGCTTCTGCCAACCTAGCAGTTCGAAAACATGCAAATGTGAGTAGATCAATAGGTACCGCTCCGGCGGGAAGGTAACGGCACTCCATGCAGTTATGCCAGCCACATGACCTTGGAGGTGTCTATGGACAATGCTGGCTCTTCGGCATAGAAATGGAGATGAGCACCACACCCCAGTCAGACATGACTGGACTTAATGTCAGGGGACTACCTTTTACCTATATGTTTACTGTTTTTATAGCTTAATTGTGATATGTATTGCTTCTCTTATGTGGCACCGAATAATTGCCAAAACTGGAAGCCGCCCCAAGTCGCCTTCTGGGTGAGGTAAGAGTGCGGTTGAAACATAGTAAGTAAGTAAATAAATAAATCGGTTCTTGGTTTGAAAGTGTTATTTCCTGTTTAATGGCGCTGCCTGTAAAGGTCGGATAAATCAGATATCTTAATCCCTAAATCAGACCTCACTCGCTGCCACCAATTGTAAAGAATCTAGCAAATCGATCTCAATCACTGGAGACCAAATTATAAAGATCTATTCAGATCACTAATTCATGCTGCCACCAATATGTAGAGCGGTCACCAATTGTCAAGGGTTAACCAAATTTCAAAAGGCTTATTTACTTTGAAAGTATGCTGCCCCATTAGTTTCTTCAAAAGTTGCTTTTGTAATCTTCAAACTTTGAGGCACACTTGAGTCAGGTTTTGATGAACAATGATCAACAAAGTTTATTAGTTAGAACAGGTACAAATGCATCAATATCTTGGCTGTTACGAAAGTTGTGTCTTAAAATCGTGATGGTTACAAGAATGGTTCTATCTTTGTTACTAAAGAGTTTCTTATCTCCCTCCAAAACAAAACAAGAATCCCAACAGGACTGTGTCTCTGCCAGAGATTCTTCAGTAGCCCAGATAAATCTAGCCTGATTCTATCCTGCTACTACCCAGCTAATCTCCTATTAGCTGTAAGTTTGCTTTAGCTACCTTCCTAGCAAACTCCTGGCAGACTTAGGCCTTTTCTTCTAACCCTAACACCACTCCACTCCTAAACACCCTTTCTCTTCAAACCCCAAACTCCAAACTCCTCTCTGTCAGCTCACGATAGCTGGGCTCAATGACGATAGGAGACTTCCATCATAATCAAAGAACTTTACTATCAGCTACTAAGACACAACAAAGCCGGGATTGCCTGGTCGCAGCAGGCAATCCCTTCTATACACTCCCACCAGTTCAAAACGTGAACCCCCACCAAACCCAAAACCCCGCGCAAAAGCTTCCCGCCACCAGACAACTGCCTCCCTCCAAGGCCACCAGCTGCAGATTCCTTATCGGGGTGAAACGTCAGGAATCTAGTTTTCGGCGCCGAAGTCTGGGCTCCGGAAACTGGATCCTGACATGACGTCCTCCTCCTCTTCTTCCTCCTGAAATGAAAATAGGAAATATCTCTATATGCTTTCCGGGTCGAGAGGGCCTTGATACTTTTTGAGTAATCCACAGTGGAACACGGGGTGGACTTTTCCCAAACTTTTGGGTAACTTCAACTTATATGTGACATCATTTATTTTATTCAAAATTCTGAATGGGCCCAGATACCTTGGGGTGAGTTTTCGAGATGGAGCATCCAACCTGATGTTTTTTGCTGACAGCCAGACCAACTCGCCCTCCTCTAATTTGTCCCCCTCCCTCCGTTTCCGATCGGCGAACAGTTTGTGTTTCTTTTGGGCTTCCCGTAGAGCCGTGACCACACCTTCCCAGCTGGCCCTCATTCTGTCTGCCCAATCCTCCTCCCTCCTCTGCTCTCTTTCCTCCCATTCTGGCAACCTTGGAAGGGGAGAGACCTCTTGGCCGTACACTACTTTAAAAGGGGACTCCCCTGTTGTTGAGTGTGGGGCTGCATTGTACGCTAGTTCTGCATACGGGAGAAGATCGGCCCAGTCTCACTGACGTTGATTGGTGTATGATCTGAGGAACGTCCCCAAAGTTTGCTGGGTGCGTTCCACCCCCCCACCCCACCCCGTTTGTCATGGGGTGGAATGCGGAGCTCAATGTTCTTTCCGCCCCTAGCAGCCGCATGAATTCCTTCCAGAAATTTGCAGTGAACTGAACCCCTCTGTCACTGATAACCTGGTCTGGACATCCGTGCAGACGGTAAACATGTTTTACAAATAACTCTGCCAGTTTCTCTGCTGATGGTAGTTTAGGGAGTGCAACAAAATGTGCCTGCTTGGATAATAGGTCAAGGATTGTCCAGACATATCGTTGGCCCCTACTGGGTGGTAGTTCCCCAACAAAATCGAATGCAATTGAGCTCCACGGTCTCATGGGGTCAGCCATCTTTTGTAACAGACCTGAGGGTTTTGTAGTGGGGGTTTTGCTTTTTGCGCAAGTGTCACATTTAGAAACATATAATTTGATATCACCCCTCATCCTAGGCCACCAACATTGCCTAGCTAGTAGTTTGGAAGTTTTTGTGACCCCAAAATGACCCGCACTCTTATTATCATGACATCTCCTCATCATCTCCTCCTGCAAAACTTTGGGAATGTATGGTTTTCTGTTCACGAACCCTAATCCACTATTCCACTCCACCTTTTCCTTATTCTCCTGGAGCCATTTGTCTTCTTTGTATGCTTGCTTCAACTCATCTTCCCAATCCTTACCCCCTCCTCCTACTCCAACCAGCTCTTTGCAGCGCTCCGCTTGTGCCCTGGTCACGACCGCCATCCCTCCCCCCCGCTGCACTGATATGAGGCTTTCTAGTACTCGCTCTTCTTTCCCCTCCTGTTTCGGCATACGAGAGAGCGTATCTGCGACTATGTTCATTTTACCTTTGTGGAATTTTAATTCAAATTGGAAACGTGAGAAGAACTGAGCCCACCAAATCTGTTTGGCTGACAATTTGCGGGGAGATGTTAGGTGCTGTAGGTTTCTATGATCAGTCCACACCTCAAATGGGATTCTGCTCCCTTCTAATAGGTGCCTCCAACATTCCAGTGCCCTCATTATCGCTAGTGCCTCCTTTTCCCAAATCGGCCAATTATGTTCTGTCTCAGTGATTTTTTTGGATATGAACCCACAAGGCTTCAAGTTCCCCTCAGAATCTCTTTGCATAAGTGCTGCTCCATATGCCCAATTGGATGCATCGCAATGCAGCACAAACTGCTTGGCCGTATCAGGGTGTGTTAAAAGTGGTTCCTCTGTAAATCTGCACTTTAGCTTTTCGAAGGCATCCTGACACTCCTTTGACCATACTAGCTTAGGCCCTGGGGATCGTGTTTTGGCTGACTCCCCCTTCCCTTTTGTTTTCAGCAGTTCTGTGAGTGGTAACGTGAGCTGGGCAAAATCTTTTATGAATGATCGGTAAAAGTTTGCGAACCCCAAGAATGACTGTAGCTGTTTGCGTGTGGTTGGGGGCTCCCATGCTCTCACGTCCTCCACCTTCGTGGGATCCATAGCAATACCTTTGTGGGATATCCTATATCCTAAGAAGTCAATTTGCATCTTATTAAACTCACATTTGGCTAGTTTGGCGAACAATTTTGCCTCCCTTAGCCTTTGGAGTACCGACCTCACCAATTGGGTATGGTCCGCTTCATTTTTACTAAAAATTATTATATCATCAATAAAACAAAAGAACCCACGGTACAATAATGGGTGTAACACTTCGTTGATCATCTGCATGAACGCTCCTCCCCCTCCTTTTAGGCCGTGAGGTAAAACACAGAATTGGTACAATCCTAGCGCACATGAGAATGCAGTTTTCCACCTGTCCTCTGGCTTCACCCTGAGTTTGTGGTAAGCCTCGATCAGGTCCAGTTTTGTGAACACCCTCCCCTCTGCCAGTCTAGATAATAAGTCCTTGGTTAGGGGTAGAGGGTAACAGGTGGTTGTGCTCACAGCGTTTAGCCCCCTGTAGTCTACACACAGTTGAAGCGAACCGTTCTTTTTCCATCTAAATAGCACAGGGGCCCCGAGGGGGGAATCTGAAGGCTCAATGAACCCCCGTGCGAGGTTTTTGTCTATGTACTGTTTCAATTTGTCCATCTCCCTAGCCGACATCGGGTAGATTTTGGCTTTAGGGAGTGTAACGTCCTTGTGCAGTTCAATTTTCACCTCAACCCTCCTTTTGGGAGGTAGTCTGTCAGCTTCTTTCTCATCAAAAACATCAGCAAAGTCCCGGTATTGGGGGGGAATGTCCTGCACCCAATCCTTTGGCTTGCTTTCCTCACCTCGACCACCCATTTCCGTTAGCGTCTTTGGGAATCTCAGGCTCCTCTCCTCCCAATCTATGCAAGGGTTTGCTCCTCGTAGCCATGGCATACCCAGGATTACGTTGTATGTTGCTAATTGGGAGATAACAAATGTTATCTCACCCTCCCAGCCTCCCACTTTGCACTTCACTCCCCTAACTTCAAACCTCGCCGGGGCGCCTGATGCCATCGACCCGTCTAATTGGGTGAAAGCTATGGGGATCTGCAAAGTTATCTTCTCGCATTCCAGTTCCTCTGCGAGTTCGGGAGTCATTATGTTCCTGGAGCACCCGCAATCTAAAAGGCTTTGCAGCTGGCCCATTTACCCATCCCTTCT
The DNA here is from genome assembly GCF_037176765.1 of Anolis sagrei. Taxonomy (NCBI): domain Eukaryota; kingdom Metazoa; phylum Chordata; class Lepidosauria; order Squamata; family Anolidae; genus Anolis; species Anolis sagrei. The sequence continues at coordinate 58,492,114 of NC_090035.1, read as the reverse complement.
AGCCTGATGGGGAAGACTAACATTGCAGGGTTGTGACTCACCAAGGATCCCATTGGGGCCTCCAGGGGGAAACATTCCTCAGCTTTCTTTCCAGCAGCAGCTTTTGTTTTGAGCCGCGGTGGATCCCCCCCTTCCTCTGCCAACAGCCAGAGGCTTTAAGGCCTAAATGGCCGCAAATAAAGCAACCATTCTGCCGGTTACTCTGTCCGCTCGCAGGCTCTTTCTTGGGCGGCTCCTCTCCAGGCTTCCGGCTCTCCATCCTTGGCGGTCCGATCTGCGCCGCCGCTCCTCGATGCCTGCTGATTTGGGCCAACGTCGTCTCGACCCGCCCAGCTAGTTGGATCCATCCTTGGATCGTTCCCGGGTCATCGTGGTGAAGCGCCCAGGCCAGCAATTCCTTCCTCAAGCCCTCTTTAAAGATTTCGACTTTGGTTTGGGCTGACCACTCTGGGACCCTTTTGGCGAGCAACTGGAATTCCTCGGCAAACTCCGATACACTTCTCTGGCCTTGAGTGATGGTTTTCAGCCTATCTCTCGCCTTGATGCGCTCGAGGGGGTCCCGGAAGCACATTAAGCCAAAGCAGCTAAGAACGCCCTCGCTGACCCCAGGCATGGGTCGCGTCGGACATGGAGCTGGACATACCAACTTGCTGCGCCTCCCCTCAACGCTGCCCCTACGGCTCTCACTCGGCTGGCCTCCGATCTGAAGGTATGCATGTTGTCCTCCAGATATCCTCGTACCAGCGTCAGGAAGAAATCAAGGTCTTCAGACTTCCCTCCAAATTCTGCACGCAGCTCCTCTCTCCTCTGCTGCAGGGGTTGGGGGTGCATCCCTTGGGCGCCTGCGTGTGCCATTCCTCCCGGTTGTGCGGGTTGCCCCGTGCCATGTCCTGCCCTGGCTGGGACTGCTACAGGAAGGGCCTGCGGGGTTGTCACGGCTCCCCGTGGCATTCTCTCTCCTCCGTCGCTCGGAGCTGCTTGGGTCCTACGCCTCGCCCCCAGGATCTGGCTGCTCCCCGCACTCCACTCCCATGGCGACTCCGTACGGGGCTGGGGTTCCTCCAGCAGGGGGGCCAGGTGATCCATCAGCCTTGACATCATGGCTAATGTGGTTTCCATGGCAGCTACCCTCTCCTCCAAGTAGCCATACCTGTGGGGGGAGGTGAAGTCTATCTCGCTGTTGCATCTTCCTGCGACCTCTCTCGTTCGCCTTTGGGTGACCCCGTTAGGATTAGCATATGCTGTTGAGGAGGCGAGCGCCGCCACTCTTTCGAGCTCTGCCTCGGCCTCGCCGAGAGGCGAGGTTAGTTTTCCTCCCATCGCTCCGAGGACGGTGTCTTCTTCCTCCTCCAAGGGGGATTTGCTCCCCTCTTCCATCATAGCACCTTACTACTGCTGCAGGATGGTGCGAGGAATCCCGGCTTAATGTCAGCTCACGATAGCTGGGCTCAATGACGACAGGAGACTTCCATCATAATCAAAGAACTTTACTATCAGATACTAAGACACAACAAAGCCGGGATTGCCTGGTCGCAGCAGGCAATCCCTTATATACACTCCCACCAGTCCAAAACGTGAACTCCCGCCAAACCCAAAACCCCACGCAAAAGCTTCCCACCACCAGACAACTGCCTCCCTCCAAGGCCACCAGCTGCAGATTCCTTATCGGGGTGAAACGTCAGGAATCTAGTTTTCGGCGCCAAAGTCTGGGCTCCAGAAACTGGATCCTGACACCTCTCTATATCTTAAAACGCTCCTTTTTCCCTCTCAGCTTCTCCTAAACTCAGCCCCCTTTTTCTCTACGAATCCCGGCCATTCCCTGCTGTCTAATGCCTAGGACATGCCCCCTGCTCTGAACTACCCTAAAATGGTGTCTCCTTTCATCAAAATGGCCGCTGATGTTTCGCCTTGCCCATAACTAATCCCACTAAGCTTACAGGCTTTTCTAGGCCCTCTATCCTGGCTGCTAAAAGGTAAGGGTTCTTTACACTGCCCTTACTTTGAATGTTGTTATTTGCCCTAGAAACATTGTTTCTGTGCTGGCCACAATCTAGGTTGAATGAGTTTATTTATTTATTTTATTTATTTGGGGTTCTTTTACCCCGCCCTTCTCACCCCGAAGGGGACTCAGGGCGGCTTACAAAAGCAAAGGCACAATTTGATGCTTGCATCATAAAGACAATCAAACACAGAATTACATCAATACACAGTTAACAACAAATATACATTATAACCATAAAATCAATAAAATCAATATTGAGACTCAATGATGAGAGAGGCATTGAAAAACTAGAGCAAAATGTGCTACAGGATGACGTTCCTCCCACAGAAACAAAGTTTTGGCAGTTTAGTAAAGTTTTCCTGTGCTTTAATGATAAAACCCATTAGGAAATGACATTTATAACCCAGGAACAAAAATTGTTATATTGTGTTATAGTACTTTTACCATCCATCAACCTGTCATTGAGCAGCTGCATTTTCAATCCATGCTTCCATAGCTATGCAAGCTATTTGGACTGGGAGACAATTTGAAGGGTGGCCAGTATCTTATTGGGAACCTTACCCCAAGGCGGGCGGCTTCCAACCATTTTCTGTAACTCCTTTCTTGTGTGATTACACAAGATAAAGCTGCTCTCATTTTCTTTTTTTTTCTTTTTAAACTACCAATCCTCTAAGAAAAAGCCTTATCCTGATGATAAGGTATCAATAAGCAGATATAAGGAAGGTTAGAGACCACTTATACCTACAGTTTGTCCCTGATTCTCCAAACCATCTTTCAGTGTCATGATTTTGATTTTTAGCGTTTTTTTTAAACTATCCATGAGATTTAATTCTGTCTTAAAATTTGTATATTTGTAGATTTTAAATTGTACTGAAATACTTTTAATGTAAGTTGCTTTGAGTCTCCCAGTGGAGAGAAAAATCAGGGTATAAATAAATATAAGAACAACAATAATAAAAATAATGTTACATAGCGTTATCAGAACCTGCTACAATTTGACAAATGCCCAATCTTGGGAAATAAGGTGTATGTGTATGTATATTTCCCAGCTCCAGTCAAAACATAAGACCGGCTGGCCAAACAGCATGCCCCTCCTCGCGGCTCTCTGCCGAAAGGAGATCGCCAATCCACTTAGGTTTGCAGTGACAGGTGTTGTTCTCCTCCTCCCAGTGGAAGGAAAACACCCTCTTCCTTTTGGCCTGGTCCTCTTACCCAGCCTCCTTAGAACTCAGCATTTTGGCCCAGATGAGGTCAGTGTCAATGGGCTCCTCGTGAGGGTTAGTGGAGCTGACCTGCAGCATCAGGCTCTCGCAAGGGGCGCCCGTGAGTGTGGCCAGGCCTTCGATGGCGCGCCCTGCCTGGAGGGCAAAGTATGAGCCGTGGAGTTTGGCCAGGGCCTTCTCGATCAGGGCCACCCACAGCTGCTTCCTCTGGGCCTACAAGACAAGGCAGAAGGACATCACAATTTATCTTCTGGACTGTCTTTTTAATGGTTTTGTTGCAGTGCCCCCCTTATGTATCTTTGGTCCTTTTACTTCCCAACTAATACTAGGGATCGAGGAGATTAAAATTCAATAGTTTCATTCTGCAGATAAACTAAGGGGTGGTATTCTAATCAAGCAAAGCCAAGATAAGCGTTAAAAAAAAAATCCCACATTTGTCTGTCTCTGGATCATAGGCTTTATAGTCTCAATTGATGAAAACACACACATGTGTACAACATGAAGGCAAAAAGGAGATTCCACCTGAACATTAGGAAGAACTTCTTGACCGTACAAGCTGTTCAACAGTGGAACTCTCTGCCACAGAGTCTGGTGAGTTTCTTCCCTGTAAACTTTTAAACAGAGGCTGGATGGCCATCTGTCGGGGAGGCTTTGATTGTGCTTTTCCTGCATGACAGGAGGGGATTGGACTAGATGGTCCACAAAGTCTCTTCCAACTCTATTATTTTCTGATTCTCTCTGTCTTATCTGTAGTTTTTCTTCTCTTAGCTCCATGTCTCTTGTGTCTTTATTCTGTACTACGAACATCCTTTTGTTTTCTCTTTTGTTCCCAAACAATTTCCTGCCCATTCTGAAAACAATTTCTGTTCCTTCTTCTCCCTCCCTCCCATCTTGTCAGGTCAACTTGATCTCTTTCTACCTATTGACACAGATATCTTGTCCTGGCACTTCGCAACACCTAATAGCCTTAGCTATCTCATATTCCTTCACTGCTTCTCGCTCCTTTTTCCTTCCTTTTCTCTTTCTCTTTAACCCATTCAAACTTTGTGAAATTCACTTTATACATTCTGGGAGTTATAAGCCAAAAAAAGGAACTTTCTTGAGATCTGGGTAAATAGCACCCTGCGGCCAGGCAATTGAAAATTTGTGCTGACAAAAACTGGATTCTGCTTCTATATTGCCGTGGGCAAACTTCAGCCCTCCAGGTATTTTGGACCTCAACTCCCACAATTCCTAACAGCTCCTTCCTTTCCCCCCTCAGCCATGGAAAAGGAGGAGAAAAGGAAAGGGTCTGAGGCTGTTAGGATCTGTGGGAGTTGAAATCCAAGACACCTGGATGGAGGTCCGAAGTTTGCCCATACCTGTGTTATAACCTCACCCACCCTGACATACTGCCTCTTTCCTCGGACATAATGGCCCAGCAGTGGCCAAATCCCACTCCCGCACCAACCTGAGAGAAGAGGAGGTAGCCAAACTCATCACAGGGAAGCATGTCATCCACCAGTACGGTGGTCCAGGTGCCGTCCTTGCAAAGCCGCACCTGGTAGGCCCCCTCAGGGCAAATCTTCCGCGTGATCATGACTCGCTCCACCAACTCTGGCCATTCCGCCAGCACAGCCAGAGCACTCAGGAACCTAAAAAGGGAGAAGTCGTGTGAAAACAAGTAATCCTGGAAGGCTCAACAGAAGACACACAAAATGCTTCTGTCTATGTACATAAATGGAGACCAAGTGGAGTAGGTGGCCAGTTTCAAGTTCCTGGGTGTCACTATGAAGGAGGATCTGGCCTGAGGCAGTGTTCATGCAGCAGCCTTGGTGAAGAGGATCCAGTAGAGATTGTATTACTTGAAAGTTCTGAGGAACCCCCAAAGGTCATTCAGTCCAACCCATAAGACATAGATAAAAATGGATAGATAGATAGATAGATAGATAGATAGATAGATAGATAGATAGATAGATAGATGGATGGATGGATGGATGGATGGACGGACGGACGGACGGACAGACAGACAGAAAGGTCAATAGATTTTTTTTTGTCGTGTCAGGAGCAACCGCTTCTGTTGTGAGAGAATTGGCCGTCTGCAAGGACGTTGCCCAGGGGACGCCTGGATGATTTTTGATGTTTTATCATCCTTGTGGGAGGCTTCTCTCATGGCCCCGCATGAGGAGCTGGAGCTAATAGAGAGAGCTCATCTGCCTCTCCCCGGATTCGAACCTGCGACCTGTCGGTCTTCAGTCCTACCGGCACAGTGCTTTAACCCACTGCGCCACTGGGGGCTCCAGGTCAATAGTCCCCGGTGGCGCAGTGGGTTAAACCCCTGTGCTGGCGGGACTGAAGACCGACAGGTCGCAGGTTCGAATCCGGGGAGAGGCGGATGAGCTCCCTCTATTAACTCCAGCTCCTCATGTGGGGACATGAGAGAAGCCTCCCAGAAGGATGATAAAAACATCAAATTATCTGGGCGTCCCCTGGGCAACGTTCTTGCAGATGGCCAATTCTCTCACACCAGAAGCGACCTGCAGTTTCTGAAGTTGTTCCTGACATGACAAAAAAAAAAAGGTCAGTAGATAGGGAGATGCATAGATAGGGAGATGCATGGTTGGATCTGTAGATAGGTAGAAATGTTGATAGATAGATAGATAGATAGATAGATAGATAGACAGACAGACAGACAGACAGACGGGTGGGTGGGTTAGTAGATAGATAGATAGATAGATAGATAGATAGATAGATAGATAGATCAATAAGTAGAATAATGAATGGATTAGTAGATAGATAGGTAGGTCAATAGATAGGCAGACAGACAGACAGACAGACAGACAGACAGATAGAAGGGTGGGTGGGCGGGCGGGCGGGCGGGCGGACGGATGGATGGACAGACAGACAGACAGACAGATAGATAGATAGGTCGACAGATAGATGGATTAGTAGACAGGTAGGTAGGTAGATGGATGAATAGATAGACTTCTAAGGGACCAATAGCTGAGTGGAAAAGTGCTAGTGACTTTCTTCCGCTGTGCTCTAGAGAGTGCCCTAACCTACTGCATCTGCACCTGGTTTGGTAAACTGCACATAATTGCAGATAGGAAGGCACTCCAAATGGTCACCACTTCTGCACAGAGCATCATAAGTTGCCCTATTTCTCCCCTCTTTATAATTTCTGCTGCCTTAAGAAAGCTCAGAGTATTCTTGGCAATACATTTCAACCAGCATATTTTAAAAAAATTATTACCACCTGGCAGGCAGTACAGGGTGACAAATGGAAGGACAAACAGACTGAAAGGGAGCTTTTATCCTAGAGCTGTAGCTATGCTGAACTCCATGATTTTGCACTGATGTGGCATTGGGGGCTGTCCAGTGTTGGTTGTGGTGTGGAGGGATAGTGTGTTGTTTTGTGGTTTGTGTGTTTGGGGGGGGGGGTATTTAATTTCGTTGTATATGATAGCACAGTGACAAATACAGCTACTCAGTTCTATATTCACATGTTGTTTACACTGGGCCTACCACTGAAGGCAGACTAGCCTGGACTGGGACTGAGAGCCAATCTTCGTTTAAGGCTCCATAGCCTTGGCTTGTCCTCATGGAGTCTTTGAGCTAATTTTAAAAGCTGGCTCCATAGGAGGGATCATTTCTCTCCCTATTCATTCTCCTGGTGGGAAAGAAGAGAGGAAGAGCATGGGAGAAAGAGTGGGCTGACTGTTTCTTGGCTGTCGGCCCGGCTGCATTATGGCTGCATCATGGCCTTGCAGCCTCAGAGGATCACTGCTTTCGGAAAGGGGACTCATTGCTTTGCATCCCCTTTGGGGAGATAAAGCTGGGTATAAATAAATAAATAAATAAATAAATAAATAAATAAATAATCTATTACACTACTGCCAGCACAGCTCTCAGCATCATAGAAGCAGTTAAGCCCCCCGCCAATGACAAGACAGCACCCGATTGGGAGTATAGATTAGATTATTATTATTATTACATTTATTTATGTGGATGTGGCTCACAAATGGAACTTTGAAAAAGGAGAGAGAGGGTCTGATTCTAGATGGCTTTCTAGAAAAAATGCCATCAAAGCCAAAATTGAAAAGTTGACGATTGATTCCAAATGTAGACTCTGCAAGGAAGCAGATGAAACAATAGATCACATCCTCAGCTGCTGCAAGAAGATCGCGTAGACAGACTTTAAGCAGAGGCATAACACAGTTGCTCAGACGATACATTGGAAGTTTTGCCACAAATACCATCTGCCTACGACAAAGAACTAGCGAGATCACAAGCCTGAAAAAGTTACAGAAAATGAACACATCAAACTACTCTGAGACTTCCGAATTCAGACTGACAGAGTTTTGGAGCACAATACTCACAATCGTGTTAAAAAACCACGTATGGATCATTGATGTTGCAATCCCAGGTGACAGGATTGGAGATAAACAATTGGAAAAGCCGACACGATACAAGGATTTAAAGATCGAACTGCAAAGACTCCGGCACAAGCCAGTCAAGGTGGTCCCAGTGGTGATTGCTGCAATGGGTGCATTGCCTAAAGACCTTGGCCTGCACTTAAACACAATCGGCACTGACAAAATTACCACCTGTCAGCTGCAAAAGGCCAGCCTACTGGGATCTTCACGCATTATTTGATACATCACATAGTCCTAGACAGTTGAGAAGTGTCTGCCTTGTGATCCAATACAACAACCAGCATAGTGATCTTGTTTGCTGTGTACTAATCTTGTTATGTTTCAAATAATAATTTATTACAAACTTTATGCTGGATTCAGGGGCAAAGGCGGCTATGCCAAAGGCCTTGGGTTTTGAGCTTTTATGAAATCCAAGCACAGATGGACAGAGACTGCAGACAAGGCAGTGGCAACTATGAACCACCAAGGAGTCTGCAAGGGTGACTTGGAGGTATTCATTCATAAGATTGTCAAAGTCTACCTTACAGAAATTCCCAAGAAGAATGCAATCAATATTGACTGGAATCAACCCTTTGCTCCATGCTAGATGTGTCAGGAACAGGGAGCTTCACTGGAGTTTCTTTCTGTTTAGATCTTATTTTGAAAGCACTCTCCATCCACTATTGAGTTTCTGAACTTATTTCTGTTCTGCCTTTCACTGAAAATCATCTTTTTATATTACAAGTGACAACGTTGCTTTTTAATGACATGCAATTTATTTATTTATTTATTTCGTGTACTTATACCCCGCCCTTCTCAACCCCCGAGGGGGGACTCAGGGCGGCTTACAAAAGGCACATCTTGGTGCCTACACAAATACAATAACATATAAAACCAGCAATTAAATGGTCAACAATTAAAAACACTTAAAAACAATATATCACACAATCGATAGCCAATCTCAGACACAGCGTTCACCAACTCAGAGTTCATATTTCGTTCCACCATTGTCCAATTCCTATCCTTTGTCACAGTCCCTTATTCATCTGCCAGAGTGCCCAAACGCCTGGTCCCACATCCACGTCTTTAATTTCTTTCTGAATGAAAGAAGGGATGTTGCTGATCTGATCTCCCCGGGGAGTGAATTCCATAGGTGAGGGGCCACCACCGAGAAGGCCCTGCTCCTCGTCCCCGCCAATCTCACTTGTGACAGAGGCGGGGTCGAGAGCAGGGCCTCCCCAGAGGATCTCAGACTCCGAGATGGGACGTAAAGGGAGATGCGTTCGGACAGATACGCTGGGCCGGAACCATATAGGGTTTTGTAGGTCAAAACCAGCACTTTGAATTGTGCTCGGAAATGGATCGGCAGCCAGTGGAGCTGACATAACAGGGGGGTGGTATGCTCCCTGTATGACGCTCCAGTGAGCAGTCTGGCTGCTTCCCGCTGGACTAATGGAAGTTTCCGAACAGTCTTCAAAGGCAACCCCACGTAGAGTGCATTGCAGTAATCTATCCGGGATGTAACAAGAGCGTGGACCACCGTGGCCAGATCCGACTTCCCAAGATACGGGCGCAGCTGGCGCACAAGTTTTAATTGTGCAAAAGCTCTCCCGGCCACCAACGAGACCTGGGGTTCCAGGCTCAGCGATGAGTCCAGGATCACTCCCAAGCTGCGAACCTGCGTCTTCAGGGGGAGTGTAACCCCGTCTAACACAGGGTGTAACCCTATACCCTGTTCGGCCTTACGACTGACCAGTAGGACCTCTGTCTTGTCTAGATTCAGTTTCAATTTGTTAGCTCTCATCCAGTCCTACACAGCAGCCAAGCACCGGTTCAAGGTCCGGACAGCCTCCTTGGTGACAGGTGGGAAGGAGTGACAGATTTGGGCATCATCTGCATAGAGATAACATCTCATTCCGAAACTCCAAATGATCTCCCCCAGCGGCTTCATGTAGATGTTAAATAACATTGGGGACAGAATTGAACCCTGTGGGACTCCACACAACAACGGTTGTGGGGCCGAACAGGTGTCACCCAATAACACCTTCTGGGACCGTCCCTCAAGAAAGGATCGGAGCCACTGCAAGGCAGTGCCCCCGAGCTCCATGTCTATGAGGCGTCCCAGGAGGATACCGTGATCGACGGTATCGAAGGCCGCTGAGAGGTCCAGCAGAACTAACAGGGACACACTCCCCCTGTCCAGCTCCCTGTGAAGATCATCTACCAAGGTGACCAAGGCTGTCTCAGTACCATGCCCCGGCCTAAAGCCAGACTGTGCCGGATCTAGATAATCAGTGTCTACCAGAAACCCCTGGAGTTGTGTTGCCACCACACGTTCCATGACTTTGCCCAAATAGGGGAGATTGGAAACTGGCTGATAGTTGTCTAATTGAGTGGGATCCAGTGATGGTTTCTTCAACAACGGTTTTATAATAGCTTGTTTTAAGCTCGCTGGAAACTCTTCTTCCTGTAAGGAGGCGTTAACCACCACCTTCACCCACTCTGCCAAACCCCCTCTGGCTTCCTTTATCAGCCAGGATCGGCAGGGGTCTAGGATGCATGTGGTAGGCCGCACCTCTCCAAGGATCCTGTCCACATCCTCAAGCTGAACCAATTGAAATGAATCCAACAAAACTGGACAAGCAGATGCTCTCGTTACATCCCCAGGGACTGCCGTTAATATGGCGTCAAAGCCCGACCGAATCCACGCAATTTTATCCGCGAAGAATCGAGCAAATGCTTCACAGCGAGCTACCGTGTTATCAGGGGCCTCGCTTTTCGGCGGATTTAACAGACCCCTGACAACTCGGAACAGCTCAGCTGGACGGTTCTTCGCAGATGCAATGTTGGCGGCAAGAAATGTTTTCTGTGCCGCCGCTATTGCCACACCGTAGGACCTTAGGAAGGCATTCAGGTGTGTTTGGGCAGGATTGGTGGGGTTCTGGCACCACACGCACTCTAGCCTCCTCTTCTTTCGCTTCATCGCTGCCAGCTCCTTGGTAAACCAAGGATCAGGTTTAGCTCGGTTACTCGAGAGGGGGCGTTCCGGAGCGATTGTGTCGATTGCCCTGGTCATCTCCCTATCCTAGCGAGAGACCAAGACATCGACAGAGTCGCCAGCCAAGAAGGTGGAGAATTCCCCAAGAGCCGTCAGGAAGCCTTTTGGCTCCATAAGCCTCCTGGGGCGGACCATTCTAATAGGTCCACCACCCCTGCGGAGGTTAGGAGGTGCAGTGAGTCTAAACCTGATCAGATGGTGATCGGTCCATGGCAATGGAGCGATGGTCAGCTCCTCCACCCCGTCACTTTCACCCCAAAAGGCTTCCTGACGGCTCTTGGGGAATTCTCCACCTTCTTGGCTGGCGACTCTGTCGATGTCTTGGTCTCTCACTGGGCTTGAAATGGTTTTCACAGCAGAAATGCAGTATCCCAATAAAAGAACCAAATCATTTTTTTTAAAAAAAGGAAACAGGAAGAACTCCACTGTAAACAGCAGATTCAGTGTGAGGAACCAAGATTCCAAATCAATTTCATGTTGAACTATGAGTGCAGCTCATTGCAAACTAGTATTTATGTACATTTATCTTAGCATAGGATTAACTGAGAAGCAGGCAGAAGGGAAAAGGGGTGAGTTCATAGAATAACAAATGGTCACCTACAATCTATGAAACCATATGGGTGATGATGAGCCCCTTTGCTGCTGCCTTCAGTTCATAACTATATTAATCCAGCCCCAAACAGGATGGCCCCTAGTGAGATCCAATGATGTCCCCAAAAGGTAAAATCAACATGGAAGGGAACGGCTCTCATGTCTTGACATTTTGCCAGGCTGACCGAGAACTTATGGCAAAATATCTGTAATCAAAGGAAGTCATGTTTCCAAGGGAACAATGTGCACCGAAAGCCACAACCTCACTTCCCTGGAACTTTCTTCATCTGCATCTTTGCTTTGTGTTTCATTCATCTCAGGTTCCCCATTTATTTGCCATGCTCTCCCTTCTGGGGATGGTAAGAAAGTGTCTGAACATCACTTTATTATTATTTTTATTCTGGCAGCAAATTGATTGATAGAACATTGGTGTCCTTTTCTCCTCCGAGTTTTAGGCTCGGAGGAGAAAAGGACACCAATGTTCTATCAATCAATACCACCGGAGGGCAGCCTGTGACTACAAGTCAGCAGAAAGAAGGAAGGGAAAGGAATTGTGAAACCTTGGAAAAATACTCCTATTTATTCGAGTCTCATGTGCCATCAAATCTCATGCGCACCTCAAATTTCAAAAAACTGAAATAAAAAAGTGCACTCTTTGTAATTTGGCCAAAAAAATATGTGCATTACATTGACTGCATGCTTATGAGTCTTTCTTTATAAACAAAACTGTTAAAACACCAACACTTCCAGCATTTGAAAGGAAGACTTTGGGGTGCACCTATGCATTGAAATGAGTCCACTTTTACTGCCTTAGTTCAATGCTATGATGGCTGTAGTTTGAGATCATGGGGGCTGCCAAAGATTGCTGAAGCCTCATCAAACTACAAATTTCAGCACTGCATAGCATTGAGCCCTGGCCATTAAATTAAGCGTGACATCCCTCAGATAGGAGCTTCAGGTTCTTCTTTTTTATATATATAAATATTTTTATTGATTTTATTTTACATACACTTTAATAAAAACAAGGAATGGGCGTGTGTGTGTGGGGGGGGGGGTGTGAGGAGGTCGTTATTAAACTGCTGCCACCAATTGTAACGATGACCGTTTTAATCCCACCGAATACCACCAATTGTGAAGGTGCACGTGGTAAAGCACCCACTGCCACCTTATCTATGAGGGAAGCCGGGCAACGATCAATATCAGCCTAGGAACTATTTTATAAAGGGACTGTTTCTGGCTGACTTTATTATTGCAGGCTGTTCAACTTAGAAGAAACTGTATCAGGCAAGACTTGAGGAGAACAGTAACAAGTTTATTTTAACAGGAGTATAACAATGTATAACTGTTCTTCAAAAGAGGCATAAATCTTGATGGTTACATTGGAAAGGTTTCATGAGTAAACTCAGGCAAACACTTCATAAGGTTTCACAGCTGGCACAACAGGCTTAAACCCAGCCAAACCTTGATTCTTAATTCAGAATCAACAACCCCCTGTACCGGGTCCTTCTATGCAACCACTTTGGTCACCAATTAATTCCCTGAATCTCTAAGAGATTCAGTTTTTCCCTATAGCACACTGGCTACAGACACATTCCCTGAATCTCCACCAAAAGATTCCGTGTCCTCTCAGCAGCTCTCCGGCCACTGACTGGATTTTTAAAACACAGCTGCCTCTGAAGAGGCGGTTGGCTCCGCCCCTGTTGCTATGGCAACTTAGCTAACACCAAGCCACTCCCACAAAACATAACCTCCCATACTTACCATCCCTAAACCATTGTCCAAACTACACATAACCAAAGGAATAAAATTTACACATCGTCACACCTCCCAACCCATAGGGATTATTTTTGACTTTTCTATCAACTAGAATGGTCAAAAATAATTTGGATAATACCAACATCATATAACTATATACAAACCACATTTTGTTCAGTTATCCAATATCATTCAGTATGTAATATTATAGTCTCACATCTCTAACATTCCTCCCATCTCCTTTGCAACATACTTGGCTAATTTTCCTGTGTACTAACATACATTCTTAATATTTTTACATATAACAGTCTCACAATATCATTAAGTCCTTTAAACTTATGAGCAAGTTTGAACAATTTGAAGAGATTCAAGTCTCTATAGTCCATCACAGGTTGTTTACAATCAAGAGTCTCTTGGTCCTCCACGAAGTTACCACGCTGTTGTAGGAAGTTTTCTCTTTTCTTTGTTGCTGGAGCTTCCTCTTTCAATCTGATCTTCCAATTATCAGGAACAGTTCTGCTTTCATTGAGTTTTAAGGCTTGAATAAAGTCTTGTTTTAACATAGCATCAGGTCTTATTGAAGAATTTATAGTTCCTTGAACATCTTTTCTTGGTATTGAAGAGAATCCGCCATCGTTGGAAGAACAACCAAGAACATTGTCTTTCTCTATTGTAGTCTCATCACTGCTGTCTGGATGAACCTTTAAACCTTGGGACTGGAGATTTGTCTTTTTATCAAAACTAACATAGTCAGTGTATATCACTTTTCTTAACAGTCCATCAGCTTGGTTTTTATCCTCTTCTTCCTCCGATATATGATGAGATCTTCTTTCTCTGCTTACTCTCTTTTCATCTGCAGGCATTTTGAAGTGTTCAGGTTTAGTAAGAAGAAGCTGATCCAATGTTTCATTCTCAGCAAAATGTCTCTCTTCTTTTTGATAAGTTTCACTTAGATTTTTAACTTCAATCACAGTTCCGATCTTTAAAACTTCTTTTGTACAATCATCTGGAACCTCCATAGTGAACGAATCATGTTTGGAAGTTATCTTCACTTCAACTAGTCTTTTAGGTGTGTTGATCTCTGCTTTACAGAAGGTTTTTTGATATTTTGTATTCCCAACCATGTCTACTGCCAAATAAATAGGCTCCTTAAGGATTAGCTTTTCTTCAGTTTTTTCTTCTGATTGTATTTCATTGTCTTTGTCAATGAACTTGGCAAAGTTAATTTCTTTACTTGTAGCTGAAGGTAATACATCCTCCAAAGTCAACGATTCTTTCAGCTCTCCTTTCTCCCCAAAATCCATCACTTGTTCTGCAGGAACCACTATCTCTACATTCTCATCACTGGCTCCATCTGGGTGCTCATCATGTTTCTGAGGTACCACACTTTGGGTGTAAGAAACAGCTGGAGACTTGTGGTCTAAAACTTCCCTGCATAGAACTTCATTTTTGATTACAAATCGGTTTGGTTTCTCTGGGGTTAACTCTGTCTTTTCGGTTTGAGTTGTATCAAACAAGGTCTGGAGTGTGTCATCAGCCTTTTGTTCTTTAGAAATTTCATTTTCTCCTTTCGTCCCTTGAAGCAACTCAGTTACAATAGAGCTTGCTTCGGGTTTCTGTCCCAGAGGTTGACAGATGGGCAAACATGAAGTGTTTCGTTTTCCAGTCTGTTCCACAGTCAGGTCCTTTCCCTCTTTAGGTAACTCTGATATTTTTTTAATCCTTCTGGCCAGGTCATTTCCAATCAAGCATGAGTAAGGGATCTCTGAACTCATGGCAAAATCCCACATGCCTGTCCAATTGCCATATTTTATAGGTAAAGAGACCACGTTTGAAGTAATCGCTGGTCCTAAGCCTTTTAAATTAATCTGAGAAATAGGATTTTGATACCTCTCAGGTACCATCTTTGTATGAATTACACAAACTTCGGAACCCGTGTCTCTCCATCCATGTAACGGGTTTCCATCTATTTTGATGGGTTCCAAATAGTCATTTGGGACTGTGTTTAGCATCACAAACAAACACTGTCTTTCTATCTGTTCCCCTTTTTGAACCACCTCAGTGCAATCCTTCTTAGCACTGGGTTCCATTTCTTTTCCAGGGGTATTTCTTTCTCTAATGAAGAAGGTGGACTTCTCTTTTTTCAGGAGATTACATTGGGACTTAAAATGTCCTATTTTTCCGCAATGAAAACAAGCCTTATTTCCCTCAGCACTGTTAGGCTGCATGGTGCCTGCCATCCTCCAGGCGGTGTTTTCTACTGAAAAGCCTCTCCCTGGCTGACTGTGAGGGGATTTTTTAAATGGCGGTTGGGATTGTCTTGTTTCCTTTTTGACTCCTTCTTCTTCTTTAAATCCTTCCTTTAAAGTAATCAACTGGTCCACCATGATAGCTGCTTGTGCTGAAGTTTCAGGGTTTCTATCCTGTATAATCCATTTATAATCAAGGGGGACCTGTTGATAAAACTGCTCCTTTTGAATTAAGTTTTTGAGCTGCTGGAAGTCATTTGCCTCAGCGCCTTTGATCCAGCTCTCAAAGTACTGTGCTTGTTTGGAAGCTAATTGAGAATAACTCTCATATTTTTCTTTTTTGATCATCCTGAACTTCATCCTATAAAATTCAGGTGTCAGCTGCAATTTCTGTTGAACTTCTCGTTTAAACTTAGAGTAATCTTTATGTTCTGTCTCTGCCATGTCGCTATAAATCTCCAGAAGTTTACCACAAATCTGTGGCCTTAAATATGCCATCCATTTTTCCTCAGCTACATTGAAGTCTCTACAACATTGTTCGAAGGAAATTAAGAACTTTTCGATATTGTCTTCTTTATTGTATCTTGGGAAAATATGATCCATAGGGATCTCCTCTGGTCTCTCCTGTATATTCACTTGTGTCTGAGGGAGAGTTAAACGTTGTTTTTCAATTTCTAATTCCATTTTCCGTAATTCAGCCTGCCTGACTCTTTCCCTCTCCTCAAACTCCATTTCTGCCTGTCTCTTTTGGGCTTCCATTTCTGTCTGCCTCTTTTGGGCTTCCATTTCTGCCTGCCTCTTTTGGGCTTCCATTTCTGCCTGTCTTGCCCTGTCCTGTGCCTCAATTTCCAATTTTCTTAACTCTATCTGATATTTATACTGTAACTCAGACATAGGAGTTTGGTCTGAGTCTGAGCTTCCCTCTTCTTGATAAGCCTCAACCTCCTTTGTTACTTTGCCTTGCTTTTTAGCCGCCATCTTTGGCTCCAACTTTTACCTCAGGATTTTTCCTTTAGGCGATCTTAGGCACTAAATCAGATGTTAAACGTATCCCACCGCTGCCACCAATTGTGAGGAGGTCGTTATTAAACTGCTGCCACCAATTGTAACGATGACCGTTTTAATCCCACCGAATACCACCAATTGTGAAGGTGCACGTGGTAAAGCACCCACTGCCACCTTATCTATGAGGGAAGCCGGGCAACGATCAATATCAGCCTAGGAACTATTTTATAAAGGGACTGTTTCTGGCTGACTTTATTATTGCAGGCTGTTCAACTTAGAAGAAACTGTATCAGGCAAGACTTGAGGAGAACAGTAACAAGTTTATTTTAACAGGAGTATAACAATGTATAACTGTTCTTCAAAAGAGGCATAAATCTTGATGGTTACATTGGAAAGGTTTCATGAGTAAACTCAGGCAAACACTTCATAAGGTTTCACAGCTGGCACAACAGGCTTAAACCCAGCCAAACCTTGATTCTTAATTCAGAATCAACAACCCCCTGTACCGGGTCCTTCTATGCAACCACTTTGGTCACCAATTAATTCCCTGAATCTCTAAGAGATTCAGTTTTTCCCTATAGCACACTGGCTACAGACACATTCCCTGAATCTCCACCAAAAGATTCCGTGTCCTCTCAGCAGCTCTCCGGCCACTGACTGGATTTTTAAAACACAGCTGCCTCTGAAGAGGCGGTTGGCTCCGCCCCTGTTGCTATGGCAACTTAGCTAACACCAAGCCACTCCCACAAAACATAACCTCCCATACTTACCATCCCTAAACCATTGTCCAAACTACACATAACCAAAGGAATAAAATTTACACATCGTCACAGGGGGTTACAAAGGATTGCTGTGAAGGAGAGGGGAAGTTAGGAAGGAAAGGGGATCGGGTCACATATAGGGAGGGGAAGACGGTGGGTAGGAGAGGCGACAGGGGTAGGAATTGGGTACTTCCAGGTTTGTCCAGGGTGGTTCAAACATTCTTAATTTTACATATTGTATTCAAAATAAATACTAAGTTGTGTTTTTCACCTTGTACTTGCTTGCCTCAAGAATTGTCGATAATTGTTTGCTCGGGATGTATGGTCCCTTTTTTACCTTTACATTTACCTTTCTCTTGGATTACATTTATAAATCTATTGTGTACATCTCCTAATTTCCCTCCTTTATAAAATCTAGTACTGATTTCCAGTTGGTTCTTTGAGGTTTTCTATGGTTTTGAGAGATTCTCTGTGACAAGATGTCCATGTTTATTATGTCTATTATCTTGCTAGTCCAATGTTCCAATGTCTTTAGTTTTCCACATTTTTGCTAGCACCATCCTAGCAGCTGCTGTTAGATAGAAAAATAGTTTGTCATCATTCTTTTCCAATTTGAGATTATGGAGTCCTAATAGTAGTGTTTCTGGTCTTAGTTCAAATTTTATCTCTAATATTTTTTCCATCGTCCTGTGGATTTATGACCAATATTTTTTTACCTTTTTACAGTTCCACCACATGTGTAGAAATGCACCTTTTTCCTTCTCGCATTTCCAACATCGGTCCTTTGTTATGTCCTTATTTATTTTAGCTAGTATCTCGGGTGTTAGGTACCATCTATAAAAGATCTTATACCAGCTCTCCTTTAGGTCAGTGGCGTATGTGTATTTGATTTTATTTTTCCAGATTTTTTCCCAGTCTGCTAGTGATATCGATTGACCTATGTCTCTTGACCAGGTTCAGGTTCTTCTGAAGTAGCTTCCCCTTTGGCTTTGGCTGAGCACTTGAAGTACAATATTACATGACTCTAATGCACAGCCTAATTTTGGGAAGGTAATTCAGTCAAAAATGGTGAGCATTAGATGTGTGGAAATACAGTATATCCAGGCAAAGCCATGCACCGGGGTGGACCCTTACCAACATAGTTTACACCAGACATCCTCAAACTATGGCCCTCCAACTCCCAAAAGCCCCTATTGTCAGCTTGTTTAATGGTCAGGAATTTTGAGAGTTAGAAGTCCAAACAGCTGGAGGGCCACAGGTTGAGGATGCTTAGCTTATGTAAGAATGCTGGAGCTGAAGATTAAGAACATCTGCAGGGCTACTTTGTACATATTCTGCTACAGATGAAAACAAATCTGCCGAAAGAATGAGCTGCCCAGGGTCCAAGACTGGGTGGGACCTGGGAAATGTTGGTTAGGGTGAGTACTGTCCTGAAAAAGTCTGACTGATGTCCTTGTATTTTGTGCTGGGAAGGACAGATGGCTTTAGGAGGTTTTGCTCTCATCTCAGTTTCTGGACCCTGTAGCTTCTTACCAGCAATTCCCCAGCAGTCCCTGCAAGATATCCGAGGGCCTTGGGGTCCGGAACACCGACCACTTGACTGAACGGTCCTTGAAGATGCTGCAGTTGATCTCTTGCGGCCTCAGCCATTGCTTCACTCGCTGCTGGACACTGTCCCCCTCTGGGAAGCCCACCGACTTGGGTCCCGGAGGGAAACTGTCATCCACAAAGTTAACCTTGTTCTGAAGGGATAGAATGTTGTAACAAGTTAAGGAATGATTGCCCAGACAGTAATGAGTAACAACACCCCACCTTGATGATGCCTTTTGCAAAGCTAAAGAAAGGATTCAAATGCCCATTTGAGAAAAAAGAAAGACCCTATCCACCACGGTAATGATTGCTCACAAAAATATTTATTGCTTGGGAAATTCTAGCTACTTGTGAGGGTGTGGCCTAAGATGGGGAAAATGAGACAAAAGCAGGAGACTTTGCTGTTCCTGTAATCAGAAAGCCCAAGTGCTTCGACTCTGGAAGACCAGGTTCCACAACACCACAGGTTTCTACATTTGTCTCCCCGAATTACATTGCAGTTAATGCCATAGGCTCCCCAAGGAAGCATCAAAGGTTTTACCTTTCAGAGAAACATGGAAACCCTTAGCTATTTCTACAGGGAAAATGAGACCAAGTCAGGGAAGAGGTGTGTATGTTTGTATATAAAGAATATCCAACACGATGGCAGGCAGCAAACAGGCTCTTCTTTGAAGGACCAGAACTGTGTCTTTGGGACCTTTGTTTACTCAAGTCTTACGACATTTGAAGATCTGTTTGTCCTCACAGTTGATGAAAGGGACAGGGAGCAGGACAATGTGCAGGCTATTCGCTTTCTTATCATGTGGCCTTCTGTGAGCACACTGGGACAAGAAAGAGGCATGGCTTCTGTGGGCACCGTTTTCTGGAACAATGACAGTATGTATTCTACACTGTCCAGCTGAAAAGGTTATTGTCCTCTCAAGGCGTTCCCAACCTATACAAACAGTGTGGATGCTTGCATTTGCTCTGGAGGTGGCAAAGTCAGAGTGTGCTTCGATAGCTGATGGCTTAAGAGAAAGCCAGAGAGACTGAGTATGTGGGCTGACACTTGGAAGATTCACATTCTAGTTCTTACTGAGTCATGCAACTTGTTGGAACCAGCCACAATCTCTCCCTTAAGTAACCGACCTCATATGGCTCTTGTTGGTCACATCTGTATTGTATCTTTCATCCACATTGATCAAGGTAGCATGCATTGCTCTTCTCTCCCTCTTCCTTTTCCAACAAGAGACATATGAGATAGATAAGCGGAGGAAATGGCTGTGACCAGAATTTGTCACTGTAAAGGAGTAGTTAAACTGCTGCCACCAATTGTAAAGGAGACCGTTTTAATGCCACCGAATGCCACCAAATGTGAAGGTGCGCATTGTAAAACACCACCTAATCTATGAGGGAAGCCAGGCAACGATCAATATCAACCTAGGAGCTATTTTATAAAGGGACTGTTAATTACAGAAGGTTTTATTCAGTGGATAGCGTAGCGTTTACTGTCTCTGGCTGACTTCACTATTGCAGGCTGTTCAGCTTAGAAGAAACTGTATCAGGCAAGGCTTGAGGAAGACAGTAACAAGTTTATTTTAACAGCAGTATAATAAGTTTAACTGATTCTTCACAAGAGGCACAAATCTTGATGGTTACAATAGTAATGTTTCATGAGTAATCTCAGGCACAGTCTTCAAGAAGTTTCTTTAAGCAGATGTAACCCTTCTGGACAACTGTCCTAATATAACAAATAAGCTAAAAGGCTTATTTTAACAGAATTCCCTATAGCACACTGGCTACAGACACATTCCCTGAATCTCCACCCAGAGACCCAGTCCTCTCAGCAGCTCACTGGCGTACTGACCAATTCCCTGTTTCTCCCACTAGAGAAATCAGTCCCTTCCTGTAGCTCACCGGCTTACAACTGGCTTTTTAAAACAGCTGCCCCCTGAAGAGGCAGTTGGCTCCGCCCCTGTTCCTATGGCAACACAGCTAACACCAAGCCACCCTCTCCCACAAAACATAATCTCCCATACTTACCATCCCTAAACCACTGTCCAAACTAAACATAACCAAAGAAATAAAACTTACACATCGTCACAGTCACAGCCCTCTATTGTCACTAAGAAAAGTTACTTTTTTTTTGGACTGCAACTCCTCAGAATCCAACCTGTCAGGCAGCTGAAGTTCCCAAGCTCTAGGTTTCAACAAATCACTATTTACATTTGCTTACCTGTGCAAAGGATTTGTAACAACCTTGAGATTAAATGAGAGAAATATGTTTGTGGCATAAGTTTTTATAGACATGTGCCCAATAACATTTTTCTCTCACTCTGTCCCAAAAGTGCTACAAGACCCCTTTGCATACTGATCCAGACTAATATATTTGAACAGGCTTACCTAAATATCAATAAGATTGAAAAAGTTGTATTTTAAAATGAAAAAGAATTCCCTACCGCCAGGGATCATTGTACCAGAAAGACAGGGACTCACCTCTTGACAGAAGGAGACAATGTTTTCCCACAGGGCTTTGGCTTCCCCTTCATCTGTCTGCCGCTGCTTCTCCACATGCATGCTCTCACGGCGCCGGGGAGGCATGGCGCCCTTGCACTGCACCATGTACCCCTGAGGGGTGTGGCAGGCCACGCAGTGCTTTGTCTTGAGCTCGTTGAGCAGGGTGCAGGCAGGGCAGGGCCACTGGGCTGGCCGCTCTGGAGTGGCTGGGGGCTGCAAGGGGAAGAGGCGGGCCACCTTGCGGGCCGAGGGGGCTTTGGAGGTGCAGGCCATGCAGGACGTGCCCTCGTCTGACCCGCACTCGGGGCACTTCACAGGCAGCTCACCCTGGAGGCCGCCATGCTCCTGGAAGCCATGCAACTTGGAGGAGCCACAGGCCTTGAACTTCTGGGAGGCTGTGGAGTTCTTCAGCATGCACTTGGAACAGGACCAAGTGGTGAAGTCAGGACTGGAGGGGCCACAGGGGATGAAACGCACTGAGTCACCTGTCCGATCGATGGTGTCGCTGCCCTTCTGGGTGCTGCAGGCCTCGCACAGCCCGGCGCCTGAGGTATTGAGTAGGGAACAGGCACTGCACTTCCAGGGCGATGGGCTCACCTCCATCTCTTCCTCCTGCGCGCTCAGCCGCTTATTGACCATCAGCTCCTGGAAGCGGATGGCCTTCTGCACTGGGGCAGGTGGGGAGGCTGGCTGGGAGGCATCAGGCACCAGCGGCTGCAGCTGGGGGGGCACCTCGCGGCGGCTGTGGGGAACTGGGTTGTTTTGGAGGCCCGGGGAGAAAAGGCTAAAGCTTGGCATCTTCTGGTTCTCTTGCTCCATTGTGACTGTGACCTGGTTGACAACCGGTTGGCTCTCGGGGGTCTCTGTAATGGCTCCGAGTTGCGGGGCGGTGGGAGCGACGTGGAAACCTGCAGGAGCGATGACTTCAGGGACAACCAGCGCCTCTGGGGGGATCTTGGGCAGTGAAAGCTTTCGGGGTCCCCCGCAGGCCGAGCAGGAATGGGCCACAGGGGTGTTGTGGAGGGTGCAGCGCTGGCAGGCCCAGCCCTCCTCTTCCTCCTCCTCCTCCTCCATCCCAGCCTCCTCGGGGCTCTTCCCCCCCAACTCCTCTCTGGAGATCTTGGCCTTGGGCGCCTCCTCCTTGCAGGTCCCTTTGGGCTCAATTAGGGCTGCCGCCTTGGGCAGGACTCCGTTGATGATTGGCAGCGGAGAGCCTCCGGGGCCCGGCTCCAGGGTAAAACCACACACCTCACAGGCCTCTTTTCCCAAAAAGTTCCGGAAAGTGCAGCGGGCACAGGCCCATTTCTGTTCCTCCACACTGAGGCGAAGGATGTGGTTGAGGTCGGGCTTCTGGTGAGAGGCCTCGCAGATGGAGCACTGGTGCTGTCCCACGGGGTTCAGGAACGTGCAGCGGGTACAGGACCATTCCCGCACAGCGGCCATAGAACCAGAATGAGTGTGGCTGCAAGAGACAAGAGGAGAAGACTGTGAGTGCATGGCACTGGAATTCTGAGCTTCATCTATGGCACTATCATTTAAAAGCAGCCATAGTGGAAGTTTACCACAAAAAACCCTAATAAAAAGGATGTGCTCTCCCTTTAAAATAATCCTGCTATCTCTCCCTTGAGTTATTAGTCACATTTTCATGACATCTTTCCTTCCCTTGGCTCAAAGTGGAATACCTCAAGTTAATTCTCAGAGAAATAATGGCATGGAATGACTCCCTATCTGCAGGAAGTATGTTCTCAGACTGAGTGTAGATACACAAAACTGGAGTCCTAGAAGTTGCATGGAGAGGACATATTTTGTCTTATATCGATAAATAAAACCTTGGGTACCAGTCTCATAAATATAGTGGTCATACTATAGTTAATTAAGCTATGAGCTGTGATTAAAAAAAACAAAAAATAGGGAAAGTTTTGAGTTTTTACAAATGAAAGGAAAGCAATTAATTTATTACTGGGCATTGCAGGAACAATGAAAAACTACCTTCAGTTATTTCTGTGTGCCCTAAAGTCATGTCTGACTTATGGCAACACTAAGCAGAACCCATCCCTGGTTTTTCCCAGCAAGATTTATTCAGAGAAGGTTTGCCTTTGCCTTCACCTGAAGCTGAGAAAGTGTGACTTCATCCAGTGGTCTCTTATGTCTGAGTGGAGATTCAAACCCGGGTCTCCCAGTGCCCTAATTCCAAACTAAAACCATTACGACACAGCAACTGTCAAAGCGAAATACAACAAAACCTACAAAAAAGTGGTACCTTTATTATTGGGCAACCAGAGTGCATACATTATGCAAGCTTTCAATGCTTCCCTGGAAGTCCTAGTACAAGAGGTTTATTTAGGAATGGTGTCAGCCATTAATCAGATGCTGTGCCTCAACTGAAGCAACTAAGTGATATACAGTGTTCCCTCACTACTTCGCGGTTGGCTTTTAGCAGACTCGCTGTGTAAAGGAGGGCAAAACTACTGCCACCTAATCTGTGAGGAAAGCCGGGCAATGATCAATATCAGCTTATGAGCTGGTTTATACAGGGACTATTATTTACAGAAGTATTGATAGCGTAGCGTTTACTGTCCCTGGCTTGACTTTACATTGGGTGGCTGCCAATGATTGCCAGGTACCATAGACTATTTTTCTGAGGAAACAACAGGCAAAACCACCAGTGAATAGGTTTTCGTTTTTTTAAAAAAAAACCTTATGAAATTCATGGTGTCACCATCAGACAACAGGAGATTGACGGCACATACAGACACACACAAAAACCTAGTTTCTCCCTTTCTTATTGTACCTTGCAATTCTTTGCTGCGATAACTTTTGATAGTGACAACAAAACTGCAGAAACAGAGTGCCCAGTTGTTCTTGTAATTTGGTTTGCCTGAGAACCAGATTGCGATGTCCCTTCTCGCAAGGTGCATTTCCCGAGCCAGTTGATGTTAAATATTGTGGCACACTCAGCAACTTAAAACAACAGCAACAACTGTTCCTTTTTAACGCTAACCATTAGAAAACATATAATCTCTTACGGAAGGACCAGAGTCCATTACCCACACCATCTCCATCTGCTGATACTTTTTTTGTGGGTGGCTAGCATCAACAGGAGGAAGAAGAAGGCAATGAAATATGGAAGAAAAGTCCTAAATCCAGTTGTTAAAGGAAAGGAAAGGAACTGGCATAAAAGGGAAAGGAACCTGCAAGTAAGTGATCAAATGGCTCTACAGAAAGAGGAAGAGAGTTTATCAGTTGCGGCTTCTGTGCCAGTGAGGTGGCAAATTTGCCCCTGATTTTAGTTTGAACTGTAAACGAGCTATACGGGTAATCGGAGCTATTTGAGATGAAAGATTTCAGCACGCTGGACAGCTCCTTTTCAGAAGAATAGAAACCCTATTGCACCAACATGGAAACCACGATTTGCCACTGGATTAGACTGGGATGTTGCCGGTGCCGAGATACAAAATACTACTGGGAAAAATGTGTTACATATGCACATATTGTCCAGATTTTGGGAGAGTGGAGGGAAGGTAAGCATTCATGCCAATTCATTTATTGTGTCAGAAGTGAATAAAGAATACAGTTATAATGTATAGGTAAAGGTAAAGGTTGCCCCTGACATTAAGTCCAGTCATGTCTGACTCTGGGGTGTGATGCTCATCTCCATTTCTAAGCTGAAGAGCCGGCGTTGTCCATAGGTACCTCCAAGGTCATGTGGCTGGCATGACTGCATGGAGAGCCGTTAACTTCCCGCTGCAGCAGTACCTATTGATCTACTCACGTTTGCATGTTTTTGAACTGCTAGGTTGGCAGAAGCTAGGGCTGACAGCGGAAGCTCACGCCACTTCCCGGAATAGAACCTGCAATCTTTCGGTCAACAAGCTCAGCAGCTTAGCACTTAAACCCACTGCACCACTGGCGGCTCCCCTATAATGTATAAAAGTCACAAATAAAGCTAAAAACTTGGCATGATAGTAAATTTACTTTAACCAGAAACGGGCCACTTGGAGTGCCTCTAGTGTCGTTGTAAGAAGGTTTACCATTGTGCATGTGGCAGGGCTCAGACTGCATTGCAGTAAGTTGCCATTCTCCGCACTTGCATTTTGTGGACTCTACTTAGTGGTCCAGTTTCTTAAGGCTGGTTCTGCATCTCGTGGTGTCAGAGCACAGTCTGTTCAGCACCTTCCAAGTTGCTCAATCTTCCAGGAGGGAGTTTTTAATATGATCTCAGCCACTGATGGATGTTATGGGTTTTAGCCCGCCACTTTTGGACTCTAGCTTGCCATGGTTACTCACAAGAATACCCATGAAATGCCATATAACACCAGTGCTGCAACATTTACATTGGCTTCCAACTGAGTATCGTGGCCTGTATAAGATGTTAGTTCTGACCTTTAAAATTCTTTACGGTGGGGGCGGAGTCAGCCATGGCCGGGTGAAAGACTTCTTCCCTTCAGCTCTTGTGGAAACAAAGCAAAAAAGCAATAAAAATGGATGGATGATTGACCTTCCTGGACTAAAAAGGAGGTGAAAGTCTGGAGCATACAAGAAGCCTGAGAAGGTAATTTATTACCACTTAATTGCTCTGATTTATGAGCTTTGGCAGAAGCGAGGGCAGCTGGCCAAAGCAGGCTGCCTGAAAGTGAAAGCTGCTTGAAAGTGAAAGCCACTTGCTAATTGTGGCAATAACTGCGTACCGAGCTGGAGAAGATAATTGTGCAATTGTGCAATTGCTAATTGTGCAATAACTGCGTACCGAGCTGGAGAAGATAAATAGTCTGCAACTTAAATACACATTAAAATAATTAGAAATACTGGATTTAATGGACTTAACGATCCGGGAAGGCAAAATAATGATTAGAGGCAGGTTCCTCCTTTGAAGAAGGAGTGAGCTAGTCTCGTCATATTAAAAGCGAACCCCCTTGGCATTGTAAGGCATATTTGAGTGGATCTTTCTTGGACTGTGTAGAACGGTCCAAGCAGGAGGAGTAAAACTGAAGGGAGGTCGAATGAGAAGGAATAAACAAAGCCAGGATATTCCAAAGCCAAATCCTCTTTGGTTACATACCAAGCCTTCAGATAGATCATTTTCAAGATTGGAAAGGGTTCCACAGTCCCCCGAGGAAATGAGCACTGTCAGAAGAAGTCCTCCCCGCACAATCAAAGGAGGTAAACAGTTAAAACGAACCCCCCCCCCAAACAGAGGGGGCAAAAGGGGGAGGAACCATTTCTACCTTGCTACCATGTTTAACAGCAGAGCCAGAAGGAAGCAGGAAGAGCAGTGAGAGGGAAGAATTGGGGATGGGCAGTAGTCAAATGTTAAGCAAAATAGCGGAATTGATTAAAGGAGAGGCTGAAAGACAAACAAAGGAAATGAACTTGAACATAAACTTGATGTTTGATAAAGAAAGAGAAATAAGGAAGGGTGAAATTCAAGTATTGAAGCAAGAAATTCTGACCAGCAACAAAGAAATGAAAGCACATCTGGATGCAGAAAGAAAAAGCTCAGATGGAAAATTTCAGACAATAAGAGAAGCTTTGGAAGCAGCACATGGAGAAATACAAAAAATAGAGCAGAAATTGAAAGAAGTAAACAGGAACAACTGGTACTCAAACAACAAACGCAAAAAAATAAAATAGGCTCTCAGATGTGGAAAGAAAGTTTGTGTACATGCAAGGCAATCAAAGAAGAAACAATGCAATAATAAAAAATTATCCAGAAGGAAATAAGAAAGAAGATCTGAAATCTGAGATTTTGAAATGGTTGCAAAAGATCTTGCCAACTTTAAACTGGTCAGAATTGGATATTGAGAGAGTTCATCGCCTTCCGGCTAGAAGAAATAAAATAATTCCTAGGAATATAATAATTCGATTTTACAACTTCATAAAGAAAGAAGACTTGATGAAAATATTAAAGAAGAACCCAGATTTTCTAAAGATGGGCGACTCAAAACTGGAAATATTTAATGACTACTGTCCTGAAACTAAGAACTGGAGATATTCAATGAAGCCTATTACGACGCAGCTAATGAAGGCTGGAATTGTGTACACCTGGGGATACCCCATCTTTCTCAAATTTCAATGGAAAGGCAAGAGATACAGAATAGACTCATTGGAACAAGGACAACAACTACTGGAGGAACTTGGTATAGTAAGAAGACAAGAGAGAGAGGAAAAGGAAGAGGAGGAGAAGGATCCGGAGGCAGGAGAAATGGAGGAATTAGTTGGCGCCATTGGAGGAATCGGGATGTAAGAAGAAATTAAAACACTGCAATTAAATTTACTACTTATTCTAAAATGAGCACTCGGGGGGAGGGAGACTCTGGGCCACGGGATGACTTCACCCCTCCCTCCCCAACTGGGAAGGCCGGGGGTCATGATTGGGATGAGAAGTCCCAAAGAATGGAAGGGGAGGAAGGGGGGAATGAGGGAAGGGGGGATCAGGGGGGAGGGGGAATGGGGGGCAAGGGTAGGGGAGGGTAAGGGACAAGGGTTCACATTGTTTCAAGCCACAAAAAAGCTTTTAAAGGGAAATGGAAATGATATCCCATAAATTAAGAATTTCAATGCTCAACACGAGAGGGTTGGGGACGGTAATTAAGAGAAGGCGGATAGAATCCCTACTGAAGAAGGACGCGGCGGATGTCATCTCCCTACAGGAAACGCATCAAAACAAATTGGGCTCAAATGAACTAAAGTCGAGCTGGATAAGGAACTATGAAACATCTTTTGGGTCATCAAAATCAAGAGGAGTAGCTATAATAATAGCAAAGAAATGTAATTTTGCCATAAACAAGGTATTGAAAGATGAGGAGGGAAGATATATAATAATATATGGGGAAATAGGGGAGGAAAAATATGTATTAGTAAATGTATACGCACCAAATGTAAAACAGCAAGAATTTTATGAAAAAGTGTTAGCACAAATAGAGAATTACCACCAACAAAATGTAATATTTGGAGGAGATTGTAATTGTTATATGGACCCAAAGAAGGATAAAACTACATTAGCATCAAAAACTAGAAATATTGAAACAACGGAATTAAATAGAGTAATGAACAAATGGCAATTAAAGGATGTGTGGAGATTGGTAAAAGGGAATGAAAGCAGATATACATATTACTCATCGGTGCATAAGGTGTATACAAGAATAGATTATATTTTCATCTCCAAAAATATGTCAAGTAAAGTGCTAAATGCTGATATAGGTATGATTAAGATTTCGGATCATGCTCTGGTTTCAATTGAGATTGTGTTGAAATGTGATTATAACAAAATGAAAAGGTGGAGGTTAAACACAAAAATATTGAACCATAAAGAGATAGTAGATAGAGTGCAAGCAGAATGGCAAGAAACATGGGGCTTTAACGAAAAGGGGGTGACAAAAGGAGTTCTATGGGATACTATGAAAGCAGTGACTAGAGGGTTATGTATAAAAGAAACAATCTAAAAAGAAGGCAAGAAGAAAGGAAAAGAACTTAGAAAGAGAAACAGAAGAGATTGAAAAAGCATATGTAATAAAGAGAGATATACAAATTTATGCTAGGTTGAGAGCAAAAAAAGAGGAATTGGATAAAATAGAAATAGACAAAGTACAAGAAAATTTAATTTATTTAAGGAGGGAATATTTTGAGTTTAGTGATAGGAATTCAAAGATGCTAGCCAAATCAACACAGAAAAAGAAAATGGAAGGAATGATAAATACGATAAAAGATAAATTATGTAGAGCTATGAAAGAAAAATTGAAAGTATTTGAAGAATTTTATAAAGAATTATATCAAACCAAGCAAGCCCCATAGAGACAATTAGGAAATATGTGGAGGAAAATTGGGAGAGCAAGTTGGAGGAGAAAGATAAAGAGCTACTGGAACAACCTATCAAGAAGAAAGAAATAGAGGAAGTTATTAAGAAATTAAAAGTAGGGAAAGCTCTAGGCTTGGATGGTCTAGGGACAGAATATTATAAAAGCTTTAGAGAAGTCTTAACCCCAAAATTATTAGAATTGTATAATGGAATAATGAAGGGAGATAAGATACTAGAATCATGGAGAAGATCATTAATAATATTAATACCTAAACCTGATAAAGACTTAACAGACCCAGGATCATACAGGCCCATATCATTAATTATTCAGGATGCAAAGATATTGTCCGCGATAATAGCTAATAGAATGAATAAATGCATGTATAAGTATATAAAAGAAGAACAGTGCGGGTTTGTAAAAGGAAGACAAATGTCAAATTGGGCTAAAGAGGGGAAGGAAAAAGCAGGGATATTATCACTAGATATTTTTAAAGCGTTCGATTGTGTGGAATGGGAGACATTAAGGGAAATACTGAATAAATTTGGAATGGGAAATAGAATAAAAGGAATATTAAAACAATTTTATTCAAGGAATTCAGCAGTGATAACCATAAACGATGGAGTGACAAACGAAATAAAAGTGACTAGAGGAACTAGACAAGGGTGCCCTTTGTCTCCGATACTATTTGCAATGGTGATAGAACTGTTTGCTAATAGCATAAGGAATGATAAGAATTTAGAAGGGTTAGGAAAAAAGGAGAAACAGAAGGTGAGCTTATTCGCTGACAACACATTGTTATTTATAGAAAATATATTGGAGAAAATGGATAGAATAAAAGAACATTTGGAGATATTTGGGAAAACAACGGGTTTACAAGTTAATTGGAATAAGTCAGAAATGATGCTACTTAATTATACAAGGGAAGAAGAAAAAGATTTTATAGAACAGAGTAAAATGGGAATAAGAATTAAGAATAAATTAAAATATTTGGGAGTAATAATAACTAAGGATTTAAAAGAGATAGAAGAAGTAAATGTAGTAACATTAAGGAAAGAGGTTCAGAAAAAGTTAATAGAGTATGAAGGTATACGCTTATCCTGGTTTGGAAGAATAGCATTAGTAAAAATAAAAATACTTCCAAAGATAAATTTTATATTTAGGATGCTACCACTTCAAATCACAGAAGAAGAATTAACTAGATGGCAAAAAAAGATTAATAAGTACTGTAATGGAAGTAAAAGAAATAGACTAATTATAAGTTGCTTACCTGTAATTGTAGTTTCCTGAGTAGTCACCTGTGAATTCGTACACTTGGTATTCCTGCGCATGCGCAGACAGCTTTCAGAACCTTCTAGAAATAAAAGAAGTACTTCAAACCCGGCTAAGCCCACCCACCTCCCTCGACTATAAGTACCCCGTGGGCGGGGTTAGCCAACAGTTCTCTTCTGCCGCAAAGCAGCCAGAAGGCATGGCATGACTCGAGGGGAGGATGGGCGGGTGTGTACGAATTCACAGGTGACTACTCAGGAAACTACAGTTACAGGTAAGCAACTTATAATTTCCTGTTGTAGTCACTGTGAATCGTACACTTGGTAGATTAGTGAGCTAACCAAAAAGGATGGTGGGACTCATGCCACCGCCAAGAATAAAACAGCTCTACCAAACTGAACATCCCTCTTAGAAACAATATCCAACTTATAGTGAGATACAAAGGAAAGCGGTGAAGACCAAATGGCCGCTCGACATATGGCATCTAATGGGACACCCCTCCAGAAGGCGACCAACGTGGAAACTGATCTGGTCGAGTGACCCCTGACGGGAAGAGGAAGTTCCTTCCCAGCCATGCGGTAAGAAAGTTGTATCGTTGATATGATCCACGAAGCTAGTCTCTGTGAAGAAACAGGCAAACCTAACACATCAGAACGATATTTAACAAACAACTTGGGAGACTTCTTGAGGGAGGATGTTCTATCCGTATAAAAAGCCAGTGCTCTATGGACATCGAGCAGGTGTAAGTTCCTTTCTAGAGGAGTGGTAGGGTTTTGAAAGAAGGAAGGCAAAACCACCTCCTGCGAAACATGAAACCGCGTAGAGACTTTAGGTAAGAAGGCTATATCAGTCCTTAGGACAACCTTGTCTGAATGGAATCTGAGGTAAGGAGGGTCTACCCTGAAAGCGCACAGTTCGCTGACCCATCTGACCGAGGTGATTGCCACCAAAAGGGCGGTTTTCAATGAGGGGTAAGTAAGGCTGACAGTTGCTAACGGCTCAAACGGGGGTCTCATCAGGGAGTTTAGCACAATCTCCAGGCTCCAGGAAGGAGCGATTGGAGCTATGGAAGGCCTAGTATTCATGATCCCTCTCAGAAAGGCCTTGACCAAGGGATCAGTAAAACAGGAGGGCAGGCCCGACTTCCTCCTGAACCAGGAGATGGCGGCCAGATAGCATTTCAGGGAGGCGTAAACCAGTCCTGCGTCAGATAGAGAAACCAGGAAGTCTAGAATTATGGAGATAGGAGCGACACCAGGGTCCACCCCTCGCGAATTTGAGAAGGCAGAAAAATGATTCTATTTATGGAGAATTGATCGCCTGCTGGAAGACCTGTGGGCTGCCTCAATGATCCTCAACACCGCGGGGGACAGAACTGAGGAGGAAACTAATGGGCGGGGAGGATCCGCCACGCAGTCAACCTCAGCTTGTGGACCTCCGGGTACAGTACTAAGCCTTGTTGAGATGTTAGGAGATCTGTCCTGGGTGGGAATCGAAAAAAGATCCCTTGTGACAGCTGAGTAAGGAGGGGGAACCAGGGTTGTCTGGGCCACTATGGCGTCACCAGGATACAATGTGCATTGTCCCTTAGGATTTTCGCCGCCACCCTCAACAGGAGGGGGAATGGGGGGGAAAGCGTAGGTTGGATGACCCGTCCATGTGTGTAGGAAGGCATCTCCCAGGCATCCTTCCTCCGGAGAGGGGTGATCCCTGGAACAGAACAGGGGACACTTGGCGTTGAGCCGTGTTGTGAAGAGGTCTATCTTGGGAGTGCCCCAGGCTAGAAAGAGTCTCTGGGTTTCCGCATCGTTGAGGGACCACTCGTGGTGGGCTAGTGGATTGTGACTGAGTGCATCTGCTAGCAGATTCTGTTCCCCCGGCATGTGTGTTGTCATCAGATGGATTCCCCTGTCTATACACCACTCCCAGATCTGTGTGGATAGGGTTAAGAGTGTTTGAGAGTGGGTGCCCCCTTCTTTGTTGAGGTAATACATCACCGTGGTGTTGTCGGTGAGAACGTGTATTACCTGACCTGTTACCACTCTTTCGAAGAATTTTAGAGCGTTTTCGACTGCCATGAGCTCTAGAATGTTTATATGAAGCTTGGTGTCTTGATCTGACCACATCCCGTGGGTGACAAGGCCTTGGGAGTGTGCACCCCATCTCGTCAGTGAGGCATCTGTGGTAATCGTTCTTGTGGAAACAGGGGTGTGGAATGACAGTCCCGAACAGGCCCAGGTTGGGTCCAGCCACCAATGGAGTGAGGAGCAGACCCAGTGGGGAGGGGACAATCTGGTGGATGGCTTGTCCAATAAGGGGTTGAAATTGGACAGGAACCAAAACTAAAGTGGTCGCATGCGTAACCTGGCATATCTGATGACTGACGTGGTGGATGCCATGTGCCCCAGCAAAACCTGTAGTTGTTTGGCCAACACCAGAGTTTTGGTCGTGACCTGTCGCACCAGATCTTGGAGGTTGACGAAACGGTCCTCCGGCAGAAAAGCCCTCTTGCAGGTAGAGTCCAAGAGAGCTCCGATGAACTGGATACACTGGGTCGGCACCAGTACAGACTTCTCCCGGTTGAGGACAAGACCTAGAGACTGGAGTAGAGACAAAACCGTGGAGATGTGTGTTTGAAGTTGACTGCGGGAGCCAGCTACTAGAAGCCAATCATCAATGTAAGGGAAAACGTGATCCCTCTTGTTCTAAGGTGTGCCGCCACCACTGCCATACACTTAGTAAAAACCCGTGGGGCGGTAGAAAGCCTGAAGGGTAGTACATTAAAGCAGTAGGTCTGTCCCTGGACTCTACGATGATGTAGGGCGATGGAAATGTGGAAGTATGCATCCTTGAGATCTATAGTAGCGAACCAAACACCTCCAGACAGGAGAGGAGTTATGGAGGCGAGGGACACCATGCGAAATTTCTTGGGCTTGATGTGTTTATTTAGTGCTCTTAAATCCAAGATGGGACGCAGCCCACCACCCTTTTTAGAAACAAGGAAATAACGGGAGAAAAAGCAGAATGGAACAACATTGGGGTCAACAAGGAAGACAGCCCCTTTCTTTTAACAACATGTCAATCTCTTGCATCAACTGTGATGAGGGTTGGGTATCCCTAAAAATGCCAACTCTGGGATGATCTTCAAATTCAATGATATAACCCCTTGAAATGATAGACAGCACCCAGGTGTCTGAGGTAATTTCTGCCCATGAAGGGTAACAGGCGGAGAGCCTGTCCTTAAAACTGGGTAGTGGCTCTGCTGAACGCCTTGGATCAGGGTTGATCAGGCAGTGTGGGAGTTGGACATTGTAGGGTGAACAAACCTGGGAAGAACAGTGAATTGGAAGGGGCTCTGTTCCCATGTGTAGGTATTGAGCATCAAAGGCACTTCTTGGAGGCACCTACAGGCCTAGTCTTTCCCTGGAAAGGTTGGGACCTCGGTTTCTGGAAATATGGAGTTCGTCTTCCTCCCTGAAATCTGGATTGGCCCCCTGACCTATTCCTTTTTTTTTAAATAATAATTTTTATTGGTTTTGCGCTTACAATAAATAGAGGAGAACAGTGAAACAATGACGTGACAAAGACGAAACAGAACTACGAATACAACCTAGTAATAAGTACGCCTAGAGGTACAGCGAGTTACTCCTAGGTGTGAAACACATACATATCTAACCAACAAACGTACATACGGTGCCCCCCTCCCCCCCTTATAAAACCGACTTCCCCTCACCAATCATTTACAATGGTTAGTTCTCCCGCATGGGAGACAATTTATACAATAAATAAAGTTATTACAGCCTTTCTCTCCTCATTTCTTAAAATGGTTTTATACTAACTTTTTTGTAACAATACATATTATTTCTTAAAACCTTATTTCCTTTTCTTAGTATTCTAAATTTGCATTCCTTAAAGTGCGATTCCTATTTTTAATATTACATTTGTTTTAAACATTAGTACATTTGCTACATCCTCTCATAGAGTGGCCTTAGTCCGACCCGGTATTCCCATATCTTTCATTCTCGATGTAATTTTTAAGCAAACTCCAGTCTGTCATTTCAAAGCCTTTTCCAGTGTTTTGTCTTAACCAAAAGGTCAGTTCATCCATCTCTTGAATTTCTATCAGCTTTCCTAGCCACTGGATCATAGTTGGTGTCAATTCTTGCTTCCACATTTTAGCATATATCATTCTAGCGGCTGTAGTAAAGAAAATAAATAGTTTTTCCATGTTGTTATTGGGGAACAGCTTTTTATCAAACATTCCTAATAAATATAGTTCTGGGAGCATTGGAATTTCTAATTTTAGGATTTTCCTACACTCGTTATGGATAGACCTCCAATATTCTTTCGCTTTTGGGCATAGCCACCAAAGATGGTAAAAGGATCCCTCCCTCACTTTACATTTCCAACATCTGTTGTCCGTATTCCTATACATTTTAGCTATCATCTGAGGTGAGAGATACCAGCGATGCAGCATTTTTAGCCAGTTCTCTTTCATATCCGATGAATAGGTATACTTTAATCGTTTCATCCAAATTATTTCCCATTCCTTTAAGGGGAGAGGTTTTCCTATATTTTTGGCCCACAAAATCATAGAATGTTTAACTGCCTCAGTTTCAGTAGCCCATCCCAATAAGTTCTGGTATATAGATGTTACTACTTTCCTGTCCTTCTTCAGAATCCTTCCCCATAGGTCGTTTTCATCACCGAAACCTATTTTCTTGTCTTCTTTGTAACTTTCTTTAATTTGGGCATACTGGTACCACGAAATGTTGCTAAAGTCCTTAGCTATGTCTTCCTGTGACCTTAATTCAATGACACCATTATTTTTATGCAAGATATCTTTGTAGGACGGCCAATAGGTCCACCCTAACAGTCTGCGTTGCTTAGCCTCCAGGGGGGAGATCCATAGCGGTGTTTTGTGGAAATAATGTCCCTTGTATTTATTCCACACCTTCAGGAGCGCCGATCTAACGAAGTGGTTCCCGAAGTTACTTTCGGTTTTCCCTCCCCCATACCAAAGATACGAGTGCCACCCTTTGCGAAGACCGAAGCCCTCTATGGTCAGGGTTTTAATGTTGGAAAATCTTGACCAATCCCGTACCCAGGACAGGGCGCACGCATCATGGTATAGACGTAGATTCGGTAGACCAAAGCCTCCTTTGTTGATTTGCATAGTCATAAGTGTATATTTTATTCTTGGCCTTTTATGTTTCCAGATGAATTTCGAAATCTCTCTGTCCCATTCTTTGAATACCTTATTATTTCGGATGATTGGTAGGTTCTGGAAAAGATATAGCAATTTCGGAAGGACATTCATTTTAATGGCCGCTATTCTGCCCAAGAGCAATAAGTTTAATTTACTCCATTTCTCCAATTCCTTCTTAATTTCTCGCCACTTTACTGTATAGTTATTTTTAAGTAGATGTAGATTCCTTTGGGCTACCCATATTCCCAGATATTTGATCTTGTTTGATATTTTAATACCCGTAAGTTCTTCTAATTTCTCTTGGTTAGTTTTAGTCATATTTTTTGATAACAATATTGTTTTTTCCTTGTTCAGCCTAAACCCCGCCACCTTCCCGTATTTCTCGATTTTCTCCAACCATTTGGTTATATTTGTCCTTGGGTTTTCCACTACGCAAATGATGTCATCTGCGAAGGCTCTTACCTTGAGCTCTTGTTTATCAATTCTTAATCCACATAGGTTTTTGTCTGCCCTTATTTCCCTCAATAAAATCTCCAGGGCGAAGATGAAAATTAGGGGGGAGAGGGGGCATCCCTGTCTAGTGCCCTTCTCAATTTGGAGTTCATCCGAGTATAGACCATTAATTATTAGTTTGGCTCTCTGTTCTTTGTAAATGGCATCTATCGCATTTCTAAATTGGAAGCCAAGGTCCATTTCCTGGAAAAGCGTCTTGAAGAAGCACCAATTGATGTTATCGAACGCTTTCTCAGCGTCTATGGCAAGCAATGTCATTTCCTTCTGATGATTGGTTTCATTGTATTCTAATGTGTCCAGGATGATTCTGACATTGTCCTTGATGTTTCTATTAGGCAGGAAGCCATTTTGGTCTTCCCCTATCCATTTCATAAGGAAGGTTTTAAGTCTGTTTGCTAATATATTGGCAAATATTTTGTAATCACTATTTAACAAAGAAATTGGTTGATAGTTCTTTATATCCTCTTTGTTCGTCCCTTCCTTATGAATTAAGGTGATTTCCGCCGATTTCCAGGACTCTGGGATTATGCCTTTTTGTAATGCTTCATTCATCACTTTTCCTAAGATGTCCACGATGTTGTCTTCCATTGCTTTATAGAAACACGCCGTATATCCACCCGGACCAGGGGCTCTGTTATTTCGAAGGTCTTTAATTGATTTTTTAATTTCTTCCTTAGTTATTTCTTTATTTAGCTCATATCTTTGCTCTTCTGATATCTTCTCTAGTTTTTGATTACTTATATAATTAACTTCATTCCTCTTATATATACCTTGGAAGAAGGCTTGGAATGTTTCTACTATTTCGGCATCTTTTATCAATATTTTATTTTTTATTTTGATCTTGGATATTCGTTGCTGTTGTATCTTTTTCCTGATTTTCCAGGCCAGGAGTTTCCCTATTTTGTTGCCATTTTCGAACTCTCGTTGCCTTATAAACTTTAATTGTTTCGCCGTCCTTTCCGAGTCCAATCGATGTTTTTCTTTTTTCAGTAGTTCCAGTTTTTCTTTCATTATCTGGTTGCCTGCATTATCTTTAAGATCTTTTTCTGCTTTGCATATCCGTTTTTCTATCTGGATTTTTTGAAGCCTTTTGAGTTTATTACGAATTGATTTTTGTTGAATTAGGTGACCTCGCAGGACCGCTTTGTATGCATTCCACACCGTCTGAGTCTTTATATCATCTTTGTTGTTGATCTGGAAATATTCCTTCGTTTTCTCCTTGTTTCTTTTAATATCTTCTTCCATCTTGAGTAGATTGTCGTCTAGGCGCCATTTTCTGGGACCCTGTCTATGATTAATTGTCATCGTTATTGGACCATGGTCAGTGTAGTCCCTCGGGAGTATTTTTATTTCTGTTACCTTGGATGTGATTGACCGGGTGGTCCAGATCATGTCTATCCTGGACCACACACGATGTCGGTTAGAGTAGTATGTGTAGTCTTTTACATCTTCATTAAGAGTCCTCCAGACGTCTTCAAGATCATATTCTTCCTGGCAGGAGAGGAAGCATCTCGGTAAAGTATTTGTATTTTGTGTTTTTTTCTTATTTGAGGGAGTGGTCTTGTCTAATTTATAATTGATAATACCATTAGTCTCCCAGTATAACCAAATGGTTATACGATTCAGATGCTATCTTCTCCTTCAAGGTTTTCACGAATTTCCTTTTAGAGCCGTTGGGGGCATATATATTACATATAAGAATGCTTTCAGATCCTATAAGTATTTTAACTCCCAACATTCTGCCCTCCTGATCTTTGAAAATACATTCTGAGGGGATGTTTTCATCAATATATAACACTACACCTTTCTTTTTCTCGGGGGCTGAGGAATAAAACATTCTACCCAACTTTTTGTAGATTAAGTGTGCAGTATGGCGCTGAGCTATATGTGTCTCCTGTAGGGCAACTATATTATACTTTCCTTTTATTATTTGGTTAAAGATGGATTTCCTTTTACTAGGAAAATTTAAACCATTTACATTGTTAGAGTAGAATTTTACCTCTTGTGTAAAGTCATCCATCTCTTTCTTTTATATCATCCAGGTCCGTATCGCCATCTTCCTCATCATTATCCAGATCTTCTTGTGTTAGTTTAGGATCCTTAGTCGTTCTTCCGGTATCAGGGGATGTGCTTCTTTTCCTCTTAGATTTTTTCCTTTTTTCCTCTGGCCTCAAAGTCGTTCTGATTTTAAACTCTTTTTCCAGTCTTTTATAGAATTCTTTGGCTTTCTCCTCAGAGGTAAGCCACTGTCTTTCCCCTTTGTAGGTAACCATAATTCCTTCCTGTTTTTCCCAGCTATATCTGATGTTTAGCTGACCTATTCCTATAGGAACCCGAGGAGCCGCTAAAGGGCTTCCGGTAGCCAGAGGGAGAAGGTTGCCACTTGCTCTTTTGTTGTTGATAGGGTTGCCACGTGTAGCCAAATTTAAAGGCAGATTGCCTAACATCTTGTTTTTGCTTGAGATTGTCATCTGTATTGGGGTTGAACAATCCTTCTTCGTGGAAGGGAAGGTCCTCAACCAGGGCCTTCCCTTCCTCGGAAAGGTTAGAAGCCTTTAACCATGCATGCCTTCTTAGGGACGTGGCGGTGGCAAACAAGTTCCCAGATGTTTCCACCATATGCTTCGCGAAGTCCTTTTGTAGTTTGGACAACGCCAAAGCTTCGGTTTGCAATGCCCAGGGAAGGCGTTGATCATCCACGGGCAAGGCGTCAATGTAGGGTAGCATTCGGTTCCAGAGAAAGGTCTGGTACCCACTCATATATGTTGCATAGTGGGCCATGCAAGTGAACAGGCTAGCCGAGAGGTAAGCCTTTTTTCCCAGTGTGTCCAGCTTTCTTCCCTACCTGTCGGCTGGAGCTGTGAGGGAGTTTCTAGGGAGTTTTGATTTTGTAACTTCCGCCACCACAGTGTTTGCTTTGGGGGGCACTGTGACCCATTTCGCTGTGGACGTATCAATCTTATACGGAGAATCTAAGCGCCTCGGAACAGCAGTTACCATGGAAGGAGACAGATCGGCTACCTTAGCTAGTTTCAACAGGTACGGTAGTATAGGAAGGGCTGAGGAGGAAACCACATTTTGTTCTTCTGAAGGAAACATGGGATCCTCCACATGCTCCGGGGGTTTAGGAGCAGGGATGTCGAG
Source organism: Anolis sagrei (assembly GCF_037176765.1). NCBI lineage: Eukaryota > Metazoa > Chordata > Lepidosauria > Squamata > Anolidae > Anolis > Anolis sagrei. The sequence goes on along the minus strand of NC_090035.1, from coordinate 58,453,059 downwards.
GGCTTTAATCATCCTTTCAACAAGTGCGGTGAACTTATTGAAGTCTGCAGGCAAGTTAGTGGAGGCCTCCTCAACTCCCAATTGTGGGGTGTCAGGTGACTCAGAGTCAGAATCAGAAGCCCCTTGCTCATCATCATCTTGAGAAGAGATGCCAGGTAAGACCAAATTGGAGGTGGCCATCGGGGTGATAGGGGTGCCCGGTGGGGGTTGTAAGACCGCCATCCCTGTGGGGGGGGGCACGGGGTTTGTAAGAAAGAGTTTTGCACAAATTATACATGTAAGTTTGTACATTAGGAGGATTACACACACCTTGGTCAAGACAATTAGTGGAGGATGCCAAAGCATCAGGACGACACAAATTCAGTTCAGTACAAGATGTCCCTCCTTGAGGGCGGTTGTTCAGAGGTGGAGCAGTACCAGTAGCCACAGGGGCAGGCAGCACAGGCAGGTAAGGGCAGCGCAGTTAGAGGGGATTCCATCCCAGGCCCCATGGTTGCAGCCCTTGGCAGGGCAGGTATGGTGGGAGGCAAAGACATATGAGCTGCCACAAAGACAAATTGGCCCACCTGGTTCAATTGCCAATACCCAGAAGGGGGCATGGGGGCCACTCCGCAAACCCTCCGTTGAGAGGAGCGTGCGCACGAGGATCTGGAGCGACATCGGTGCCTAGATCGCGAAGAGGACGAGGAGGAGGAGGATGAAGAGGAGGAGGAAGATCTGCCTCGAGCCCTGCTTCTCGCGGACGAGCGGTACCGCCGATGCCGGGAGCTTCTGCTCCTTCTAGATGGCGATCGGGACCGCCTCGGGTGTCCGCCTGGAGGACACGCTGCTCTGGGTTGTATCAGCTGATCTGGAGGGAGGAGGGAGAGTGCCAGGGGAGGCGGTGCCGGGACCGAGCTGGGTTCTTCCCTCGGTATCACCCCTGCTGGCATCAGGGAGGCGCTCATAGTTGCAGGCATCGGGGTGTCAGCTGCTAGGGTGGGAGGAACCTCCAGCAGGATCGGAGGGGCGTTGAAAATGCCCCCGAAAGCCTGGCTTCCCGATGGGTTTGCTGCCGGGGTGTCGGTGGGGAGCCATTGAACATCAGTGGGCTCCTTCCTTTATCAACATGGCTCTCTTGAGCTGGAGGGGTCGGTGTTGCGGGGAGCGATGGGGCTCCCTCCCCCGATCTTTCAGGGCCCAGCTAGCACGGAGCGGTTTCGGGACCGGCGGCAACTTGCGCATCGCCAACAGCCGCCGCTAGAGGCCGCAAGGAGCCTCCCAGGGAGGGTTCTCTGCGAAGAGGAGCTGAAGCGACGGGTCCAGGGTTTCCCGCTCTTTTTGGAGCTGTCTTTTTTGTAGGAACAGCCCAGCCGCCATCTTGGAGGCCCTTGTCCTTGGGCTTCTTGGCTTTTTTCTTGGCTAAGGGGTCAGCACGGCTCAAAGTAAGTAAATTTGGCTCCGGAGGAGCGGTCTGTCCCGGGGGGGGGGGGGCAGCGGCAAAAGGGCCCTTTCATAAAGGGCCGCTTTAAGATGCGATTCCCTGTTCTTTCGCGTCTGTGCAGTAAAGGCCAAGCAAACAGCGCAAGATTGGGTAAGGTGGCCCTCTCCCAAGCACGTCAGACACAGAGAATGGCCATCCGTGTCGGGGAAAGTGTTGGGGCAGCTGGCATTGGTGCACCTCTTAAAGGAGGAGGTAGACATAACGGCAGCAGGAATGACGTGGTCAACAGGCCGGATCGGGGCAGGAGAGTGGCGAAGGGGTGGTCAGACAGTCCGGGTCGATATACCAACGAAGCAAGATAAGTCCAAATTGTTAAAGAGATAGTGTAGTCCAGTAAACGGCCCGTTCAAAGCCAAAAATTGTTAGTGAAGCTCGCAAGGAAGGAGAGAGGTTCTCAAGCTGCTGCAAAAGAAGCACGGAAAAGAGAACTGCTGGCTAACCCCGCCCACGGGGTGGGCGGGCTTAGCCGGGTCTGAAGTACTTCTTTTATTTCTAGAAGGTTCCGAAAGCTGACTGCGCATGCGCAGGAATACCAAGTGTACGATTCACAGTGACTATGACAGGAAAATAAACAGTTACGGTACAGATCACAAAAGGAGGGAGGACTAGCACTACCTAACATTAAAAAATATTATGAAGCAAGTAGATTCAGTTTAGTTATAGAAGGAATGGTTAAAAAAGAGGGAATAGATTGGCTTAGTAATGATTCAGGAAAAGTGGAAGATGAAATTTGGAATATATTTTTTAAACAGTTTACTAGAAAAGAAATGAGGGAAATTAGAAACCCAATGTTGAGCAACATACTGGAAGTATGGAACAAATATAGGGGGAAGTTAATAAAGGAGGGATCAATTATAACCCCAATAGTGATGGAAAAGAAGTTTCCAAAAATTTTTTAAAAAGTAATGGATAAAAAGGTAAGGAAAATAAATTTAGATAGGTTAGGGGATTGGATGAAGGTGGAAATGAAGAAGGAAATGATGTTGGAAGAGTTTAAAGAAATAAAATTGTCATGGTTCCATTGTATACAACTAGAGCAATGGTTAAAAAACTGGAAAAAAATAGAAATGGAAGCTAACCCAATCAATTTGAACAAATAATACAGAAGGGAAGGGCTGTAGAAGAACATGAAAACTTGAGAGGTATAATTAGTAAAATTTATAAGATATTAATTGAAATGAAGGATAAAAAAATAAAAAAGTGTACCCTTAAGGAGATTTGGGAAGAAGATTTAGGGATGAAAATAAGTGAAATAGAGTGGCAACAGTTATGGGGACAAAGACATTTTAAAAACTTATCGATACGGGTTAAAGAAAATTATTACAAGTTAATATGGAAGTGGTATTTGACACCAGTAAGAATAGCATATATGAATAAAAATAACTCAATAAATTGTTGGAGAGGGTGTCAAGAACCAGGAACATATATACACATGTGGTGGCAATGTAAATATGTAAATAATTTTTGGGAGAAAGTATTTAGAGAAATAGAAGATATAATGAATATGAAAATAGATAAAAGTCCTAGTATAGCCTTACTATCATTATATAACAATAAGCAATTGAAAAAGGAGGATAAAGAAGTGATAACAAACTTACTAACAATAGCAAGATTGCTCATAGCAAGGAATTGGAAAAAAGAAATGAATATACAAATAGAGGAGTGGTATAAGGAAGCATGGAAAATAGCAATAAATGATAAACTGACATGTATATTAAAGGTTAAAAAAGGTATATGGAAACAAAGTGACTTTGATGCTGTATGGGGAAGATTTGTGGTAAATGGTCTAAAAAACAAGGAAGGAAAATTACCGTCACAAGAAGAAATGAGATTTTGGACAGATGATATGTAAGAATAGTGGCTTGAGACGGGTGGAGAGGAGCACTGTGGTGAAATAAAAAAGGGGAAAATGTTAAAGCAAAATAATAAGACAACATATTAAAGAGGTTCCTGTACAAAACATAATAGTAATTACAAATGTATCACGAATGTAATAATTGTGACAAATCAATAAAAATTATTATAAAAAATAAAAATAAAATAAAATTCTTTACGGCCAGGGTCCATCGTACCTTAGGGACCACCTCTTCTCCCATCGTTGGAGGTCGCAACAACTAGCCCAACGTGACTTACTCTATATACCGGGTCCTAGAGAAGTGCACTTGGAAAGGACCAGACGCAGGGCTTTTTCTATTTCTGCCCCTGCCTTATGGAATTACTTGCCATCCTATATGAGAGCCATACGTGACTTATGACCTTTTACTCTAGCACTTAAGATCTGGCTTTTTACTAGAGCATTCGATCTTTGTTAATTTTTTATTTCTGTATGTATGTATTTTATCTTTTACAATTTAGCTGTAAATCGCCTAGAGCATTCTCGGATGGAGGGCAATTAATAAATAATTAAATATGATGATGGTGGTGGTGGTGTTCCTGTGAGTATCTCTGTTGATCTTAGAAAACTATTTCTTGATTTAAGGTGTTGGGGTGCTGGCTGATATTTGAACAGAGGTTGAGCCAATGGCTTGGTCTTTTCACTAATGGCTGCTACTTCCCAGCGGATATTAAGAGTTTAGGTGTCGTTTTGGATTCACAGCTGACAATGGAAGCTCAGGTCGCTGCTGCCAGCACACAGGCCTTTTTCCTTCTATGACAAGTGAGGCAACTGGCACCTTATCTGTCGGATGAGGCTCTGGCAACAGTCATCCATGCCATGGTCACATCTAGGCTGGACTATTGTAACGCCTTGTATGTTGGCCTTCCTATTTCTACAACCCAAAAGCTCTGTATTGTCCAGAATGCTGCAGCCAGGTTACTCACAAAAACACCCATGAAACGCCATATAACACCAGTGTAGTGCTGTGGCATCTACACTGGCTCCCAATTGAGTATTGTGGTTTGTATAAGATGCTGGTCCTGACCTTTAAAACTTTATATGGCCAGGGTCCATTGTATCTTAGAGACCGTCTCTCCTTCTCCCATCATCAGAGGTCGCCACGACCATCCCAACGCGATTTGCTCTATATACCGGGTCCTAGGGAAGTGCACTTGGAAAGCACCAGACACAGGGCCTTCTCTATTTCTGCCCTTGCCTTATAGAATTCCTTGCCTCCCTATTTGAGAGCCATGCGTGACTTAGAGCATTTTATTCTAGCACTTAGGACCTGGCTTTTTACTAGAGAATTTGATCCATGTTAATTTTAATATTTGTATGTATGTATTTTATCCTGTATAATTTATGCAATGTAAATTGCCTAGAGCATCTTGGATGGAGGGTGATTAATAAGTAATTAAAGATGATGATGATGATGATATCAAGTGGTGCAATACTGCCTAAATAGTATAATTTCTCAACGGTGTTGGGTGTAGACATCCTGTGATAATGCGGCATGCCTCATTAAGAGCAACATCCATTGTTTTAACGTGGTGAGATGTATTCCACATTGGGCATACATATTCAGCAGCAGTTATTTGCATTTGATCTTGATTAAAAATGTAACTTCTGAAATATATGATTGTAAAAATAAACTAAAACAGTTTTGAGATGAAAAAACAAGGCAAAGTGAGAAAGCATTTCCCCAGTGTCTTCTTTGGCACTTACGACGGCCATGCGCCCCTCTGTTTGCTTCATCCCTGTCTTTTTCTCACTCCTCAGAAAGGGAGTTCTCTCCCTCCCTTCCCAGCTCCAGCTGCCTAATTATTTTCCAGCCCTGGGATGTGGATGCCCTAGTTACTGCTGCCCGCCCATCCACCATGCGCACCCTGCCCAATGCCTGGCCATCCATGGGGAAGGATTGGAAGCTAGGGGCTCCCGGCAGCAGCAACAGCAGCAGTGCACATTCTGCCTCAGCACTTTGCTTGTAGAAGGACACATGCTCAGGCCGTCGATTTCTTCCCCTCAGCCTGGGTCTTCCCAACATGTGGCCAGCAGGTCCAATTGACCAGCGAAGCCACAGAGAGACAGCCTTGGCAGGGGCTGCCAAAAGAGCCAGCAGGGAAGCAGCTCCTCCCAATGTTCACCCATGCGGCTGGCCTAAAAGAACAACTGGCAGCAGCAGCATGATAACGATTAGAACACAATTCTGCAAAGCACAAAATGACATAATGCCTATTTCGGTACAAGACCGCAGACAGTTTTGCACAACATCTATCTTCAACCCCACTGCTCTATCTAGGAAAATGCATCTTCAGGTGGACAGCAGTGGGCAATCGTGCCTTTCAAAGGGCAATGAACGGCTAAACACTTCTGTGATCCAGTATTTTGCACAAGGACCATTCCCGGAATGTCCCATCTCAGGGCAAGGGTGGGCTTTGCAGGACCAGTGTGCTAACTTTTTCTCATTGCCCATCAAAGGCTTAACTACTCCCTTATGACTACTTCCTTAAGCATGAATTTTAAATGCATGTCCTATGTTTAATCTCTGTTTTGTGCATTTTAATATGTACTTTATAGAGATATATTTTAGTGTGCAGTTTTTATAGAGGTACATTTTAATATGTGGTGTTTATGTGGGTTGCTGTGAGTTTTTCGGGCTATAGAGCCATATTCCACTAGCACCCTGGTGATTGCTTCTGGAACATGGCCATACAGTCTGAAAAACCACAGCAAACCAATGATTCCAGCCAGGAAAGCTTTCAACAACACAGTGTTTGTGTTTCAATTGTTCTGTAACTCGTCTCAAGCCATGAGGAGAGGGGGGTAAGAAATGCGATGATGGTGATGATGATGATGATGATGATGATGATAAAACTTCATTTATACCCGTCACCATCTCCCCAAGGGGACTCGTTGCGTCTTACATGAGACCACACCCATCAATACAGTAAACACAGGAGGACGAGGAGGACGAGGAGGAGAGGAAGACACTCGAAGTTGCAGAAAATCTACTTTCATTTGTTTGCTTGTTTGCTTGATTTTGTTATCACATGTTACGATGGACGGAATAGAAAAGAAAAAATAGAAATAGAAAATAATAATAGAATAGAATAGAATAGAATAGAAAAGAAAAGAAAAGAAAAAGAAAGAAAAGGGGAATTTCCTGGAAATGTGCAAGAATGCACTTCTTCTCTCTTAGAGATGGTCTCTAGAGGTTGATAGGTGCTATACCCTGACCAGTTTTAATGTAAGGGAAGAGGACTACTATAGGACAACTTTAATCTTGCAAAACCCTTGTTCTTTTATTTTTGCATATCTCTCTTATTCTAAGCTGTCCTTTTTCTACCTTTATTAGCTATTATTTCATAAGAAGTAAGACACACACAGAGAGAGTATAGCATAATGGTTAAGAGGCTAAGCTACGGAACACAAAGTTCCTGGTTTGAATCTTGATTCTACCATGAACTCACAGACAATACAACATGCAGGCTCTTCTGCTCAGGAACAAACTGGATAAATAAAAATACTGTGATTATCTTAGAGCTGCTGTAAGTTTTTAACACTTGGGAAAACATAAAAATATTAAGGTATTATGATGTAAACCTATTGCCACAACAGTCTCCTCATGATGTCACTTCAAGAGCATGGAGATGCTGAATGTATTAGATAACATTCTATAACCAGCATGAAGATGGACCTAACTGGGAGATTCTGTGTCTTTGGTCCAAAAACTAGCTGGAAATGCCCAACATTCCTTGTACTTTTTGAAATCCTTTTCAGAGGCAATTATTTCACTTACTTATACCCCGCCCTTCTCACCCCGGGGGGGGGGGGGGACTCAGGGCGGCTTACAGAGGAGGCACAATTAGATGCCGAAATCCATTGACAAGCAGTACAAATACAAAGCAATTCAACAGTTAAATTAAAAACATCAATACATCATAAAATAATAAAACAATCTCATGCTCAGGGTTCAGAGTCCATATATCCATTCCATTCCATTTGCCCTTTATCGTCAGATCCTTAAATTAGTTGTCAGAATGACCAAAGGCTTGGTCCCACACCCAGGTCTTCAGTTTTTTCCTAAACGCCAGAAGGGAAGTCGCCGATCTAATCTCCCCGGGGAGTGAGTTCCACAGGTGGGGGGCCACCACTGAGAAGGCCCTGCTCCTCGTCCCCACCAACCTCACTTGTGATAGTGGCGGGGTCGAGAGCAGGGCCTCCCCAGAAGATCTTAAGCTTCGAGATGGGATGTAGAGGGAGATCCGTTCGGACAAATACACTGGGCCGGAACTGTATAGGGTTTTGTAGGTCAAAACCAGCACTTTGAATTGTGCTCAGAATTGGATCGGCAGCCAGTGGAGCTGACGCAGCAGGGGGGCAAGAGAAGAGATGAGATGTTTCTGATATAGCTACAAGCCAATTTATAAGAGGAGGACATGGCAAAACTATAGGTAGGGAAAGTAAATATGCCATCTAGCTCAGGTGTGGGGAAAATTCAATCCTCCAGGTGTTTAGACTTCAACTCCCACAATTCCTAACAGCCGATTGTGGGAGTTGAAGTCCAAAACACCTAGAGGACTGAAGTTTGCCCATATCTGATCTAGCTTGTTCAGGTCCATATTTCCTTCTGATCAGAGCCCTGCCAATCATGTCAACCTCTCATGAACCAACTATTTGCACTTTCCAGTTCCCTTAATGATCTGAATTACCTGTCTCTCCGATAACACCTGGATTCTGCCTGTAACTGTTTTATCAAACTATTTACAGATACTTTTAAAGGGGGGACGGACCTCTGTATCTCTCCCAAATTGGTTGAATGATAAACTTTAGCAAAACGGAACTTGAAATTCTTAGACAACATCACAGGGACTGTGACCTGCGCATTACACATGTAGGCAGACCACCCACACCAGCAGTTTATTTTGTGAGTTGGTTGTATATTTATTGCCACTGGAGGAAGCAGCTGTCAAAGCAGATGGCTTTCAGTATGGCCCTGTCGGCTGCCTCCAAACCTTCCCTCTTTCCCCCTAGCTTCAAAGGCCTCCTCCAGAGCTCACATTGGTTGAAATCCTCAGGAAGCCATAGACTGCTACGCACGCAGCCCTGCACCACAAGGCATCTTCATCCATGTACAAGCAACAAGTGACAAATTGGGAATTCTGAAGTGTGTGCAGGAAGTTCTTGCTTCCCAACCAATCTGCCCACATTTGGGAAGAAAGTCAGTTTCTTGGATGAAACCTGAGGTGCCCAAGATTCTCTTTTTAGAGGCTAAAAAAACTGCCTTCTGGTGACCAACCTTCAACACTTGCACAGGAACTCAGAAAACCAACATCTAAAAATACCAAACACTGGGGCCACCCAGAGATTTAGTTTAGTGCAGCAGAAAATTGGTAGGTTACTCACTTGTAACCATGTTTCTTCGAGTGAGCCTCTGTGAATCCACACTTATGGAGAATCTGTGCCTGCGCAGGTCCCAACGGAAAACTTTTCCAAGTTGAAACTTTTAAGTTTTGGCGGTAACCCCGCCCAGCCGCCTGCAGGGCATAAAAGGTGCCCCCCGCGCGCGCTCCGCCATTCCTTACGCTGCTTAGCGAGGAATAGGGGGAGGTTTGCAAGAGAGGACGGACGGGCGGGTTAGGGTGGATTCACAGAGGCTCACTCGAAGAAACATGGTTACAGGTGAGTAACCTACCATTTTTCTTCGTGGCCTCTGTGAATGCACACTTATGGAGAGCTAGCAAGCTAAGGTCCTGGCTGGTGGGAAGCAAACTGACATTTAATTAATGGACCAAAACATGTTTTATTGTGAATAAAAAGAGAGCCTGTATAGTACAGGAAAGTTTATGTGTGCATAAGCATATGCAGTAGCAAGAACATAACTGTTGCATAAGCAAACATACAATCAAACCAGGGGAAGGACACATTCCCACATAGATGGCTAACAATACATAACCTTGTGTGACAACAGAGCCAACCCCGGACCACCATGGGTCCAATGAGAGGTACACGATAGATAACAAGAAGAGGTATCAAAATCTTAAGTACGTGCAAGTACCGAAAGTGTATTGCAGGCATATCATTAAAAGAACACATGTTACACAGAAAAACCAAGGCACATTGAACTTTTGTACTCCCGGTATGGGGGGGAACCTGTTAAAGCACACGCGATCAATGGACCCAACGGGGGTCATGTAGAGCATAGTCTCTATTGTACAGTAGTGCTTTTGTAATGCTTTTGTCCCGAAAGAGGACAACTTATGAAAGAAAAACACCCCGGTGAGCCCGAGTGACCATATTTATAGGGGGCAAGTTGACAAGATTGATTGACCGAAGGCGGTCTCTCGCCGAGAACGGGTGTCCAGTCGGTAGTGGGAAATGAAAGTCATTGGGCTAGACCTAATGGTCACCCTGCAAATCAAGTCCAACGGGATCCCCCGGAGGAATGCTGTCGTGGCCGCCATGGCCCTTGTCGACCTCGATTTAACCGTCGACGGCGGTGGCTTATGTGCCAGTTCATAACAGAGTTCGATCGTCGAGGCAATCCATCGAGAGAGTCTCTGGGAAGAGAGTGGTAGTCCCAGCTTGTCCGACGCATAAGCAACAAAAAGTCTGGGAGTCTTTCTCAGGGCAGCAGTCCTTTGTCTATAAAACAGCAATGCCCTTCGAACATCGAGAGAATGTAGTTTTTTCTCTGGTATAGATTAAGGGTTTTGAAAGAAAGCCGGCAGGACTATGTCCTCGTTGAAATGGAAGGAGGATACCACCTTTGGTAGGAAGGTGATATCGGTTCTCAACACTACTCGATCGGTGTGAAAAAGCAGGTAAGGTTCGTCGACCCACAATGCCGCCAATTCTGAAGGTCTCCGTGCCGACGTGATGGCGACCAGGAAGGAGACTTTCCATGAAAGTAGGCAGAGGTCTGTTGTGGTCAAAGGTTCGAAGGGAGGGCCCGTTAGCTGGGAGAGTACGATGTTGAGGCTCCATCCCGGCGTCGGTGGGTGAACCGGTGGATTAAAGTGGTTGTACCCTCTTAAGAAGGTCTTGATGAGATGACTGCTGAAGAGCGAGGGAGCACCTAACCTTTGGAAATACCAGGAGAGCGCTGCGAGGTAGGATTTCAAGGAAACTAAGGTAAGTTTCTGAGTCGTCAGAGACATAAGGAAGTCCAAAACCATCCGTATCAGCGGAGGAAACTCCGAAATCGCTCAAAGCTGAAGGAATTCTCGAAGGCGCCCGATACGGTATGCATAAGCTCTCGACATCGAAGGCTTGTGGGCTGCCTCAAGGATCGACCTGAGCTCGGGGGAAAACGGGTCTAGAACGTTATCCTCCATGCTGCCAGATGGAGGGATGAAACATCTGGGTGCAGAAGAAGGCCGTCTTCCCTGGATAAGAGGTCCGGACGGTATGGTAACTTGATCATTTGAGCGTTGGATAGTCTCAGAAGTGCTGGGAACCAGACTTGCCTCGGCCACTCCGGTGCGATGAGGATGCAGTTGGCCCTGGACATCTCAATTTTCTCGATCACTCGGAGCAAGAGAGGGATCGGTGGAAAGATGTATAGAAACTGAGTCGACCAGTCCATCAGGAAAGCGTCTCCCAGACAGCCTGGCGTTGAGTCCTGAGGAAGGCGTGCACCGAAGAGCGGGAGCTGATGATTGTTTGGAGCGGCAAACAGATCGATCGAAGGCCATCCCCACCTGTCGAACATGGCTTGAAGCTCTATTGTGTCAAGCTTCCACTCATGAGAAGTCGACGTGGAGTGGCTCAGGGAGTCGGCTTGGTCATTCAAATGACCTGGAAGATGAAGTGCCGATGGATAAATTGCATGTTGGATGCACCAGTTCCATAGTCTCGTGGCCAGTGCTAGCAGCTTTCTGGAGCCCGTGCCCCCCTGCTTGTTGACATAATACATGGCCACCATGTTGTCTGTCTGGATCTGAACCACTTGCCCCGTCAGGAGGGGAAGGAAGGCCTTGAGAGCCTTGAAAATGGCTAACAGCTCTAGGTAGTTTATGTGGTGAGATTGTTCTTCTGGGGACCACACGTGTTGTATGGAAAATTGTCCCGTGTGGCGCCCCAGGCGAACGTCGATGAGTCCGTCGTGAGCACGACCGATGGTTGCCTCGCATGGAAGGGCAGGCCAACGCAGACATTTTGTCGATCCTTCCACCAGTTCAGGGAACGGCGAACCACGGCTGGCATCGACAGCAGCTTTGTCTCGGGATCTCGACAAGGATCGAAGTTGTCGAGGAACCAGAACTGTAAGGGGCGCATCTTGAGCCTGGCAAACGGTGTGACAGCTACCGTTGATGCGATGTGTCCCAAGAGAACTTGGATCTGGCGCGCCCTCAGCTTGACAGGAAGGAGGCATCGTGCAATTTCGTGTTGAAGGGCCTGGAACCTAACCGCTGGGAGAGACACCTTTTCTCTCAGTGAGTCGAAGTCAACGCCGATAAATTTTATCAATGTCGTGGGTGTAAGGTGGGACTTCTCTGCGTTCAGCTGAAGATCGAGCCTTCGCAGCAAGTCGAGAGTGAAGAAAATCTGATCTCGAAGTAACTCTGGAGACTTTGAGGCCAGCAACCAGTCGTCCAGGTAAGGAAAAATGAGGATTTTCCTTCTTCTGGGATGAGCGGCAACCACGGACATGCATTTGGTGAATGTTCTGGGTGCCGTACAGAGCCCGAATGGAAGAACGGTAAATGAAAAAGTCTTTTCGCCTACTTTGAAGGAGAGAAACCTTCTGTGATTCTCTTGAATGGATAAATGGAAATAAGTGTCCTTTAAGTCTATTGATGCGAAAAAATCACCTCGATGAAGCAAGGGGATAATTGACGATACCGTCACCATCTTGAACTTTGTCGGTTTCATGAATTTGTTGAGTGCCCTGAGGTCGAGAATTGGTCGAAGGGAGCCATCCGGCTTCGGTACCGTGAAGTACCTGGAGAAGAAGGCACGACCGTCTAAATGAGATGGAGATCTTCGGATCGCCCCTTTTTGAAGCAAGGCCTCAACTTCCGCCAAGATCAGAGGAGACGGCTTGGTTCGGACAATGCGTCCAGTTGGAAGTAAGTCCTTGAACTGCAACGCATAGCCGTCTCGAACAATTTTCAGCACCCATGCATCGGATGTGATATGGTGCCAGGCCTGTATAAAAGTCTTTAGACGGTCTTCAAACTTGACTGGGTTGTCGATTATTGTGTCAGGAAGGCATCCCGACAAGGGCGAGATGGGCACAGCAGAAGTAACGGAGACGGAGACGGTATCGCCGGGGAAAACGTCAAACTCGACGTCTAGAGTTGGTGTGTCTGGCGAGTTCGGGACCTCTGTGGCTGTTGAACTCGGCGCTGCTGCTGTTGTTGCTGCTGGGGCTGGGCCTGGGCCGACGGGAGCGGCCGAGGCGCCTGCCTAGCCGATTGATGGTGGTAGGATCCGAAGCGTCATTGACGGTAACTGTACCACCGTGTGCGCTGGGTTTGTGGATGCGTCTCAATCCCACATTTTGAGGCAAGGATCTTATAGTCCTGGTTTGACTTTAACTTATCGTCTGTTCCAGCATTGAACAGTCCCAGAGCATCGAAGGGAAGATCCTCGATGAGTTGACGGGATGACGAGGAGAGACCCGAGGAACGTAGCCAGGAATGCCTTCGGATAGCCACGGCATGGGCAATCATCTTGCCCGCAGTGTCTCTGGTGTGTTTAGCCATTTGCATTTGATGGTGGGCCAGAGAGGTTGCTTCCTGTGAAAGTGCAGAAAGGACTGCCCGATCTTCATCCAACATCTTAGTCAGGAAAGGCTGGGCCTTTTCCCATATAATTTGTTGGTAGGCTCCCATGCAGGCTCCATAATTGGCCATTCTCGTCAAGAGGAGGGCTCCCGAGTAAAGCTTCCTGCCTACGGTGTCGAAACGCTTCCCTTCACAGTCCGATGGTGTGTTAGATTGTCTTCCGGACTGGGACGCCTTGACCACCACCAAGTTAGGGTCTGGGTGATGTTTGTGCCACTCAAGCCCCTCATCATCTGTGTGGTACCAGGCTTCAATGCGCTTGGATGTCGGTGGAATCGAGGAAGGAGTCTTCCACGATGTTTGTATCACCTCCAGTAGATAAGGGAGGAAAGGTAGAAGAGGAGCTGGGGGCGCCTCGGACTGTACCCTTTTATACACGGGATCGGTCACAGCTTTAGATGTCTGTTTGACCTCGAGACCCAGTGTTTCAGCCATCCTGGCCATCTGGTCGGCAAAAGCCCGAACGTTGTCAGTAGGCGATGGAGGCTCCGCCTCGTAAGCATCGTGTGTAGGAGATCTCTCGATGCTGAGAGAAAGAACCGACTCCGAATGGATCGAGCCTTCAATGTCTTTATCTTGGTCGTCCTCCTCGGATGGATGAGAAGACAATGACGGTTGTCTAGAGGCGGCCGGGAGAGGTCGTGCAACTTCCACTGGCGATGACGGTGGAGGAGGCTGTTTGGAGGCCAAGGCCTGTGCAGCTCTAGCCAATCGTGTGGTTTGGCGCCCTCTTTCTGGCGTTGACGGAGGCGGGAAGAGTTCTTGTCTCGCGGTCGTTCGTTGTTGAGGGAGTTGTATCACCATCTCCACCGACTGTTGAGGTGAGACATGAGACTCTGTCTCAGGTACGACCTCCGGTGTAGGCTCGATCGGGAGGGGTTGTTGAGCCGGCTGGATTGGCGACGATCTCGACGAAGAGGTTGCTGAGGAGGTCGGAGCCACTCTCCTCGACGAAGAGGACGAGGAGCGTTGGGCCCTCTTTTTAGCCGGAGGCTGTCCAGATTGGAGAGACTTTCCCGGAGTCGGGGGAACTGAGGGCTGAGTCGATTTGGCCCATCTAGCCTCCTCGTGGGAACGTTTAAAAGCGATCCTCATGGCCGAAGTCGAGGGTAGAGTAGCGGAGGTTGACCTTGTTGATCGGACCGAGGCCACTGAGCTCGACGTAGACGGCCGCCTCACCGGCACCGTCTGTGTAGTAAGGGTGCATGGCTGTTTGGCCTGGCATGGTCTTCTCGACGCCGTGGAAGCCACCGATGCCAGTCTAGATGTTGAGGGCGCAGCCGATGTCGGTCTCAATGTCGAGGGAGCAGTTGACGGTTGAGACATCGCAGCCGTCAGTATTGATGGCTGAGGGGCTAAGGTTTGTTCGTAGAACAACACCTTCAGCCGTGCTGCTCTATTTTTTCTTGATTGTGCCGTGAGGGCCTGGCAGTGTCGACAAGTCGAAGTATTATGACCCTCACCGAGGCACGGGAGGCACTTCGAGTGCTTGTCCGAATCAGGAATTTTCTTCGAGCATTGTACACAATGCTTAAATCTAGTCATTGACATAATAGGATTTTCCAAGCGGGATGTGTGGCGGAAAAAACAGGAATGGCGGCGCGCGCGCGGGGCGCCTTTTATGCCCTGCGGGCGGCTGGGTGGGGTTACCGCCAAAACTTAAAAGTTTCAACTTGGAAAAGTTTTCCGTTGGGACCTGCGCAAGTGCAGATTCTCCATAAGTGTGCATTCACAGAGGCCACGAAGAAAAATGCATGGTTTCCTGGAATCTTAGTCAATGTTGCCACCCCAAACTGTTGAGGTGAGGCTTCCTGCCCTTTCCAAAATTAAATCCTGCTTTCCTCTACTTCCTCGCTGCAGTAATGGGAGAAAATACAGCAACAACCTTGGGCTAAAATGACACAGTTCCAAAACATCATTTCCCACTGCAGGAATAAAAAAGCCAGAGTTTGATAGGGATTCAGGGCATTCTGAAACTTCTCCTAATAGTTATTGAGGCTCTCTTTCTCTTCAAATGGAGATAAGTCTAAACAAAAGCTGTGAACCATGACAACTAAATAGAAAACCACAGGACGGGGATATACTATAAACATTTCCTCCCTATTTCACTATGGTTTTTACCCATTTTCCACTACCAATGGGAATGTAGTTTCATGACTGGTCTCCATAATGGTTTTGCGTACAATGAAAGCTTGGGAGTGTTTTTCCCCCTCTCTAAAAAAATGGCAAGGACAGCTATCTGGTTGTCACTCCTCTTTCATGAGACAGAACTACAAAGAGGGGTTCATCCCTTGTTAGAGTTCCAAACTACTGTATTGACTTGAGTCTAATGAGTACCTCAATTTGCAAAACCCTGAAAACAGAAACAGTAATTCCTGGCGAATATAATGCACAGTGACAAAAAGTGCATTCTTTCTGGCCCAAAATGGTGTGCATTACATTTGCTGCCTGCTTAGGATTCCTTCTTCGAAAACAAAAATGTTAAGACATCAAAGATTTCAGTAACGAAAAAGAAAACCTTGGGGTGCACCTATGCTGCAGAATGAATGCACTTTAACTGCCTTGGTTTAATGCTATTGAATCATGGAAGTTGTAGTTTAACAAGAATTCAAGTCCTCGTATTAGTTGGTTAAAAATAGCCTTTCCTTTGCTAGGAGAGTTTAAACCATTTACATTATTAGAGTAGAATTTTACCTGTTGTGTGAAGTCATCCATTTCTTTCTTTTAATTCATCCTGGTCCATGTCGTCATCATCTTCTCCATCGTCCTGTTCCTTGTTTGTATGTTTTGAGTTCAAAGTCGTTCCGCCGGTTTCTGGAGAGTTGCTTCTTTTCCTCTTGGTTTTTTTTTCCTTTTTTCGTCTGGTCTCTGCGGGGTTCTGATTTTGAACTCTTTTTCTAGCTTCTTAAAGAATTCTTTTGCTTTGTCCTCCGAGGTGAGCAAAAATCTTTCTCCTTTATAGGTGGTCATAATTCCCTCCTGCTTTCCCCAGAGGAACCTAATGTTTAATGTTTTTAGCTCGTCCATTAGGAAGAAGTATTTCCTCCTCCTACCCAATGTGTTCGGTGGGAATTCTTTTAGTATTGACACTTTAGCCTCTTTGTAATATACAGGCTTCTGATGGCTTATTTTCAATATCTCATCCCTTGTCTTTTTCCTGACAAAATTCACCACAATGTCCCTTGGGGTCTTATTTCTTTTTGCGGAGTTCATTTGAATCCTATTGACTCTGTCTATTCCATTATCAATTTCTTGCATCGGTAGGTCTAATAGTTTATTCAGAAGATTGACTATGTCTCCCTAATGTTTTCTTTCTCCATCTCTGCTACATTTCTGAAGCAAATTTGAAATTCTGTCTCACTTTGTTCTAGTTTCTCCTGTACTCTCTCTAGTCTTTGATTTTGCTTCTCTACACTG
Source organism: Anolis sagrei (assembly GCF_037176765.1). Classification (NCBI taxonomy): domain Eukaryota; kingdom Metazoa; phylum Chordata; class Lepidosauria; order Squamata; family Anolidae; genus Anolis; species Anolis sagrei. The sequence continues at coordinate 58,436,489 of NC_090035.1, read as the reverse complement.
TCCAATCTTTTTTCCACTTTTGAATGGGCTTTCTCTAACATTGTATTATTGGCTTTAATTTCTTTTATTTCCTGTAGTGCCTTGGTTATTTCTCCTTTCATTGAGTTCATATCTTCTTTAAACTCCTTTTTAATTTCTGAGACTTCTGTTTGGATTACTTTTTGTTGGGCCTCTTGTTTTTCTGCCCGTGCCTGAAAATCTGCTTGCAATTTATCTTAACCAACTAATACGAGGAAAGTATAACATAATTGCCTTACAGGAGATGCATATATCACAACGCCATACTGCACATTTAGCGCATAAAAAAACTAGGCAGACTATTTTACTCCTCAGCTCCTGAAAAAAAAAAAGGGGTAGTACTTTATATAGATGAGAATTTTCCCACAGAACTTATATTTAAAGATCAGGAGGGCAGAATGTTGGCAGTTAAAATAACGATAGGGACAGAAAACATTCTTATCTGTAATATCTATGCCCCTAATGGCCCCAAAGGTAGATTTGTAAAAACCCTAAAGGAAAAGATCACACCTGGAATCTGTAATCACATGGTAATTCTTGGTGACTTTAATGGAATCATAAACTACAAACTAGATAAGACGGTACCCCAGAATAAGAGAAAGACAGCAAATACAAATACTCTCCCAAAAAGCTTACTCGCCTGTATGGAAGAGTACGACTTGGATGATACATGGAGGACCCATAATGAAGAAGTTAAGGACTATACATATTACTCAAATAGACACCGTGTTTGGTCCCGAAAAGACATGATCTGGACCACAAGGTCAATTATAGCAAAGGTAAAGGAAATAAAAATACTTCCAAGGACTACTCGGATCACAGTCCGATAATCATAATAATAAACCATAAACAGGGATTTAGAAAATGGCGACTAGATGACAACCTACTCAAATCAGAAGAGGACATCAAGAGAAACAAGGAAAAAACAAAGGATTATTTTCAATTAAATGTCAAAGAGGAACCTGGGATACAAACCGTATGGGACACATATAAAGCGGTATTACGGGGTTACTTAATTCAACGAAATGTAATCAGAAATAAAATAAAAAATCACCAAAAAGACCAGATTGAAAAAAAGATAGGGGGAGCAGAAAAAGACCCGAAAGACAGCCCAGATAATCAGATAATGAAAGAAAAATTGGAAATACTTAAAAAAGAAAAAAATAGGCTGGAGTTAGAAAAGATGGCAAAACAATTAAAGTTTATACGCCAAAGAGAATTCGAAAATGCAAATAAAATAGGAAGACTTCTGGCTTGGAAAATCAGGAAAAATAATCAGCAGCAACGAATAACTAGAATCAAAACAAAAGATAAAATACTGATAAAGGAGAATATTATAAAGGAATTCCAAAACTTCTTCTAAGACCTCTACAGTAAAAACGAAGTAAATGAAGAAGAAATATTAAAATATATAAAAATAGTAAAATATATAAAACTAGAGAAGATATCGGAGGAACAAAGGTATGACCTAAATAAAGAAATATCAGCAGAAGAAATTTAAAAAGCGATCAAGGGCCTTCAAAATAACAAAGCCTCTGGCCCCGACAGATATACTGCATGCTTCTATAAGACAATGCAAGATGAAGTCACAAACACTTTGGGAAAAGTCATGAACAAAATACTACAAAAGGCAAAATCCCAGAGTCTTGCAGATCGGCGGAAATTATCTTAATCCACAAAGAGGGCACAAATAAAGAAGATATTAGGAACTACCGCCCGATCTCCTTGTTAAACGACGACTATAAAATTTTCTCAAACATCATGGCAAACAGATTTAAGAACTTCCTAGTAAAGTGGATAGGGGATGACCAAAATGGCTTTCTGCCTAATAGGAATATCAAGGATAATGTGAGAATCATCCTAGACACAATAGAATATTATGAAACCCACCATCAGGAAGAAGTGGCTCTACTAGCCATCGACGCTGAGAAAGCGTTTGATAACATCAACTGGGGCTTCTTTAAAACATTATTCCAGGAGATGGATTTTGGCTTCCAATTTAGAAACGTAATAGAGGCCTTATATAAGGACCAGAGAGTGAAACTAATAATAAATGGACTCAGATTAGAGGATTTTCCAATCGAGAAAGGCACAAGGCAGGGTTGTCCCCTATCCCCATTAATTTTCATCTTTGTGTTGGAGATCTTACTGAGAGAAATAAGGGAGGGCAAAGCATTAAAGGGACTGAAAATAGATAAACAAGAACTTAAGAGCCTTTGCGGATGACATCATATATGCAGTAGAAAACCCAAGGGAAAATATAACAACATGGCTGGAGAAAATCGACAAATACGGGAAGGTCACGGGGTTCAAACTAAACAGGGAGAAAACAATGTTATTACCTAAAAATATTACGAAGTCCAACCAGAAGAAGTTAGAAGATCTCTCAGGAATCAAAACGGTAAGCAAGATCAAATACCTAGGAATTTGGGTCACCCAAAGAAACTTACACCTCCCAAAAAACAACTATACAGTAAAATGGCATGAAATTAAGAAGGAAATTGAGACATGGAAAAAACTAAATCTGTCATTATTAGGCAGGGTAGCGACAATTAAAATGAATGTCCTACCCAAAATGCTCTATCTCTTCCAGAATCTTCCTAGAGTGGGACAAAGAGATCTCAAAATTTATCTTGAGAAACAAAAGGCCTAGAATAAAATAAACAATAATGACTTTACCAGTAAACAAAGGAGGATTTGGCCTACCAAACATGCAATCCTATTACGACGCTTGTGCCCTAATTTGGATACGCGACTGGACCAGATTAACCAACATAAAGACGCTGAACATCGAGGGCTTCGACCTCCAAAAGGGCTGGCACGCGTACCTCTGGTACGAAGGGGCCAAAAAAAGAGAGTAATTTCGGGAACCACATTGTGAGGTCAGTCCTGATAAAGGTCTGGGATAGACATAAGAGATACCTCTTCCATAAAACTCCATTGTGGATTTCCTTGCTGGAGGCAAGACAACGTAGACTTTTGGGCTGGGTCCAATGGCCAACTTATAAAGACATTCTCTTTAAAAAGAATGGCTCAAGAGAATTAAGAACTCAGAGTGACTTAGCCAAAGATTTTAGTAACGTCTCATGGTTTCAATTTGCCCAGATTAAAGAAAGCTACAAGGAGGACAAAAAACTAAGTTTTGGGGAGGAAAATGATCTGTGGGAAAGGATTCAGAAGAGAGATAGGAAAGTAAAAATGGTCCTATACCAAAATATACTGGGGTGGGCCACAGAAACTGAGATAATTAAGAACTCAATGGTCCAATGGGCAAAAAATATAGGGAGACCCATCCAATTAAGGGAATGGGAAATAATATAGACGAGATGGCTCAAATACACCTACTCTTCTGACTTAAATGAGAACTGGCTCAAGATGTTGCATCTTTGGAACTTAACACCTCAAAAGATAGCAAAAATATATAGAAACGCAGACAACAAATGGAAGTGTAAAGATAAGGAGGGTTCTTTCTATCATTTATGGTGGCTATGCCCGAAAGCGAGGGAGTACTGGAAGTTGATACATAAGGAATGTAGAAAAATCTTAAAATTAGATATTCCTATGTCCCCAGAAGCATACCTGTTAGGAATGTTTGACACAAATCTCTTTCCCGATAATAATATGGAAAAGTTGTTTACTTTCTTTGTAACAGCCACGAGGATGACGTTTGCTAAAATGTGGAAACAGGACTCTATACCAACTAGAGTACAATGGCTAGAAAAACTACTGGACATTCAAGAAATGCATGAACTAACTTTCTGGTTAAGACAGAATAATGGAAAAGGAACAGAGATGTCGGATTGGAGCTTACTCAAGAATTATATAGAAACTGAAATGTACTGAGATGCAATCAATAATTAGAGTTTATTTAAGATTGATGTAGTAAAAGAAATGTTTGAAGATGAAAGTAATATTAGCACGGGAAATGAGGAGAGAAGGAATGTAATAATAGGATTGTAAGAAGAAAATATTTAGAATGTGACTGAAGAAGAGGGGAAGTCGGTTTTAGATAGGGGGGAAGGGAGGGGGGGAAGGGGGAGGGATCACGAGGGCGGGGAATTTGTAAGGTGTACATGTGTCCATACTCTGTTAGTCGGATGTCTTTTGTCTTTTGTCCAATGTCTCCTTAGGTCCAACCCCCATTGTTTGTCTTGTCTCCTTTTATATATGTAAAATGTTCAGTGTCTACTATTAATGCAAAACCAATAAAATTTATATTAAAAAAAAAACAAGAACTCAAGTCCTTTGGCCTTCTCTGCCAAAGGATGCAAATTCCTCACCAAACTACAAATCCCAGCATTGCATAGCATTGAGTCATGGCTATCCAAGGAGACATGACATCCCTCAAAGAGGATCTCCGGAAGCAGCTTCCCTTCTTGTTTTGGCTCAGCACTAAGATGACCGTATTGTACAAATCTAATGTGCATCCTAATTTTGGAGGGGCAATTTAGCCAAAAATGGTGAGCATTAGATTTGAGGAAATATGGTAATTTGGAACATAGAAGAAGAAGAAGAAAAGAAAAACAGTAGCTCTGGTTCAAACAAGTTAAATGAACCTTTGAGATCGTTTAGAATACAACTCTGACTGTGTGTTCCTGCATGGCTGAATGGAGTTTGAGTAGATGGCCCCTGACGTCTCATCCCACTCTGGCAGAAGGAAGAAGCAATTGAGAATCAATGGCTTGTGTGCAGGCATCAATATGCAATGGTTTCACATTAAGCAACATTAGTTAAGTCCAGAACTATGATATTTTTCTATGTAAACATAGAAGACAGCTCACGCCTCTTATCTAATGTTATTTTACCAATCGGTCTAAGAAGTCAGCAAAACAAATATTTTCAGAAAGTCACAAAAAGCCTTGTTTCTTGCAATTATATGAGTACTAGGTAAATAACACCCAAAGTATGTCTACAGCTTTCCTAAATTCTCACCAGGTTGGGATTAGGTTGGAAGTCAGCGCCATATCACGAAAGACATCATGAGCTGGCAACCGATACTGATTTGCATATTTCAGGTGCATAGAATTAACATAACAAAAGTATTTCCACTGGCAAGGCAGAAGTGACCCTACAGCAGGGATATGTTGAATTTATTCCACAACATTTATATTCAAAAAACCATCTGTTGCTTATGTGAAATCTATGAGTCAGTCCTTGACGAACTGTGAAATATAAAGAGATGTCATATCTTTGGGCTTATTTGTATTTGGTTCCTTGTTTTGCCATTATATTTTAAAACATACTCCTGGAAGCATAAGAATTAGAGATATGCCCTTTAATCCAACCATAAAACAAAAATGAGGAAATTCCAAGCTGAATATATACTGATAATTACTTATTCTAGCCTATTTAAATTGGGGACATAAATGCATTCATTATTTATCTCTCAATTATTCCTATCCCGCTCTTCTGTGGGAAGAAATAATCACCGACAAGAATTTCTAAAACACCCATAAATACAATCAAAATGATTAAAACGAAATAGAGAACTGTGCTGCCATAGAGATGCAATCAAGGTTGATCATGTGGCCCATCCTGTGCATCTGCACAACAATTGTTTACACTGCCTTTGAAAAAATGACAGAATATTAATGTAATAAACAAATAATCAATTTTAAAAACCAAATACCATTCAGTACAGGGAAAAAAACCCCACGAATATTCATAAAAAACAGATGGCTATCCGTAGAGGTGCTTTGATTTTGCATTTCATGCATGGCAGAAAGAAGGAGGTTGGACTAGAAGGTCTTTGGGGTCTCTTCTAACTTTAGGATTCTATGATTCTAACAAACAAATCTTTATTATGGTCACAGACCAGCATAAGGAGACAGGATATGATTCTAAGGAAATTAAGAAGGAAAAAAGACAAACTATGGAGCTGTGGTGGCACAATGGGTTAAACCTTGTGTGGCTGAACTGCTGACCTGTTCAGCAGTTCAAAGGTTGGCAGTTCAAATCCATGAGACGGGTGAGCTCCCATTTGTCAACTCCAGCTCCTGCCAACCTAGCAAAAACATGCAAATAGGTATCGCTTTGGTGGGAAAAGGCAAAGAGACGATTCAAGCAATCTTGCTGGCCACACAACCAGGAGGTGACAACCAGGAGGTTCCATGGCTTGAAAATGGAGAAACCACCTCCCCAGAGCCAGAGATGAGCACCACCTCCAGAAACCAGAAATGAAAGGAGAAGCCTCTGCCTTTGTTTGTATTTGTGTGTGTCTCTGTGATTGTAAAGGCACTGAATGTTTGCCCATGTATGTAAATGCTGTAATCCACTCTGAGTCCCCTAGGGGAGAAGGGCAGAATATAAATAAAGTTGATTATTATTATTATTATTATGGAAACCATGTCAAACTTAACTGCATTCCAAACCAGGCAAAATATATGTGAAATAATAATAATAATAATAAGAAGAAGAAGAATCTCTCCAAACCACCTCTCCAAATGGACTTGGGGCAGCTTATAAGTAAATATAACATCAAGCAAAAATAAAAACATAGCACATAATACATAAGACAAAATCAAAAAGCATCGCAAACTAAACTAACATTATCATAATATACACAGATTAAATTTAGTAGGATTTAAAAACATATTGTTCACCAGGGCAAAAGTTTAAACCACGTTGTGTTTATAATTATAAAAGGCATCAACATAATAAGTTATAGTTATCATGTCCGAACGCCTGCTTCCACATACAAAAAATAAATTCTGTACACAAACCTCATCATCTTTGATCATTATTAGGTTCTGGGGGTTATACTCCAGAATACATACCTGGAGGGAATTGGATTGGAGAGTACCACCCTTGGGGCATGAGGAGAACATAATACAAAGTACATGCATGTATATGTGATGGTATACAAATACATATACACACAAACACACACAGAGCTACTTAGCAGCTGCCAAGGTATTTCTGGGCAGCTATCCAATTTGTGTGAATATGGGCATTCATTCCCCCATTCCCCTGATTCAGCATTCATTTATTTATATTTATTAAATGAAATGAATAAGCAAAATTATGCTGACGAAATAATAACAAATGTCAAACTCTGAGAACATAATGCACGGATCACCACAAGTAAACAAAGAGCAATGTTTCACTAATTCTCTGTGCTGTTATTGTCTTATCTCTGGAGAGGCAAAAACAACCTGGGAACACAAAGAAAAGCCCAAATCCCAATGAATAAAGAAATAATTGGAAAATGGGTGGGAAATGAAAAAAGAAGCAAGTTGGGAAAATAAAGACCAGAAAAGTTATTTTCCCAAACTCTCTATTTTAAAACATGTGTATGCTTTGGATCCAAAGACACCCTTTTGTTCAAGACAGCTGCTTTATATCCTCAAACTAAGGCATGGAACCAAGTAACTTCAAAAGGAGATAACTCCCACCCCCATTTTTATATGTACAACAGCTTATACAACCTCTTACAGAAATACCATAAGGAGAACCAATACAAAAACATATCTCTCATTTGACCATGGGATGACAATCATTTCAGACTACAATTGACAGAGAACAAAGGCACTTCCTGAACTATAGATTTTTCTCTCTCTCTCCATATTCTTTGGATTCTTCTGGGTTTGGTATGAAGATGGGTGTGACGATGTGTAATTTTTATTCTATGCTTATGTGTTGTTTAAACAGTAGTTAATAAACGGTAAGTATGTAGGATTATACTTTGTTAGAGATAGTGGCTGGTTTGGCTTGAGCAGAGTTGCCATTGCAACGGGGGCAGAGCCAACTGTCACTTCACGGCGCAGCTGTTTGAAATAGGCAGTCTGTGACCTTTAGAGTTACAGGGAAAACTGAATCTCTGGGTGGAGATTCAGGGAATTAATTTGTGACCAAAGGGGTTACAGGGAAGGACCTGGTAGTGACAAAACTACATGGAGTTATTGATTCTGGGTTAAGAATCAAGGTTTGGCTGGGAGCCAATTCTGTTAAATAAGCCTTTTAGCTTATTTGTTTTATTAGGACAGTTGTCCAAGTAATATACATCTGCTTATAGAAACCTCTTAAAGTCTGTACCTAAAGCTACTCATGAAACCTTACAGATGTAACCTATCAAGATTTGTGCCTCTTGTGAAGAAACAATCGAATCTGTTATACCTTGCTTGTTCCAATAAAATTGTTACTGTTCTCCTCAAGCCTTGCCTGATGCAGTTTCTCCTAAGTCAAACAGCCTGCATAAGAAGTAAAGTCAAACCAGGGACAGTAGACACTACGCTATCTAATGAATAAAGCCTTCTGTAAATAATAGTCCCTTTATAAACCAGCTCTTAAGCTGATATTGATCATTGCCCGGCTTTCCTCACAAATTTGGTGGTAGTAATTATACCCTCCTTTACAAATTGGTGGCAGACAACGGGATACGTGTAACATCTGATTTAGGGCCTAAGATCGCCAAAAAGAAAAATCCTGAGGTAAAAGTTGGACCCAAAATATGGCGGTTAAGAAGCAGAGCAAAGTTACAAAGGAGGTTGAGATTTATCAAGAAGAGGGAAGCTCAGACTCAGAACAAACTCATACGTCCGAAATACAACTCAAATATCAACTAGAGTTAAAGAAACTAGAAATGGAAACTCAAAAGAGACAGGCAGAAATGGAAGCCCAAAGAGCACAAATGGAGTTTGAGGAGAGGGAAAAAATCAGACAAGTGGAGGAGAGAGTTAGGCAGGCTGAATTACAGAAAATGGAATTAGAAATTGAAAAACATTTAACTCTCCCTCAAGCTCAAATAAATCTAAAGGAGAGACAAGAGGAGATCCCTATGGATCATATTTTGAGAAAATTCCCAAGATATAATAAAGAAGATAATGTGGAAAAGTTTTTAATTTCTTTTGAAAGATGCTGTTAGGACTTCAATGTTGCTGAGGAAAAATGGATGGCATATTTAAGGCCACAAATTTGTGGTAAACTCCTGGAGAGTTATAGCGACATGGCAGAGACAGAACATAGAGATTACTCTAAGTTCAAATAACAAGTCCAACAGAAATTACAGCTGATGCCTTCACAAGACGCACAAATCTTGAAAGGTTACATTAGAATTTTATAGGATGAAGTTCAGGACGATCAAAAAAGAAAAATATGAGAGTTATTCTCAATTGGCCTCCAAGCAGGCACAATACTTTGAGAGCTGGATCAGAGGCGCTGAGGTAAATGACTTCCAGCAGCTCAAAAACTTAATTCAAAAGGAGCAGTTTTATCAACAGGTTCCTGTTGATTATAGATGGCTTATACAGGATAGAACCCCAACATTTCAACACAAGCAGCTATCATGGTGGACCAGTTGATTACTTTAAAGGAAGGATTTAAAGAAGAAGGAGGAGTCAGGAAGGAAGCAAGACAATCTCAACTGCCATTTAAAAACTTCCCTCACAGTCAGCCAGGGAGAGGTCTGCAATAGAAAACGCCACCTGGAGGATGACAGGCACCATGCAGCCTAACAGTACTGAGGGAAATAAATGTTTTCATTGTGGAAAATTAGGACATTTTAAGTCTCAATGTTGAAAAACAGTGTTTGTTTGTGGTACTAAACATAGTCCCAAATGAGTATTTGGAACCCATCAAAATAGATGGAAACCTGTTGCAAGTATGGAGAGACACGGGTTCTGAAGTTTATGTAATTCATCCAAAGATGGTACCCGAGAGGTATCAAAATCCTACTTCACAGATTAATTTAAAAGGTTTAGGACCAGTGATTACTTCAAACGTAGTCTCTTTGCCTATAAGATATGGCAATTGGACAGGCATGTGGGATTTTGCCATAAGTTCAGACTTGGCCAGAAGGATTAAGAAAATATCAGAGTTACCTAAAGAGGGAAAAGACTTGAGTGTGGTACCTCAGATAGAGCCAGTGATGAGAATATAGAAACAGTGGTTCCTGCAGAACAAGTGATAAAATTCTGAGGAGAAAAAAGAGCTGAAAGAATAGTTGACTTTAAAAGATGTATTACCTTCAGCTCCAAGTAAAGAAATTACCTCTGCTGAGCTCATTGACAAAGACAATGAAATACAATAAGAAGAGAAAGCTGAAGAAAAGCTAACCCTTAAGGAACCTATTTATTTGGCAGTAGACATGGTTGGGAGTACAAAATATCAAAAAGCCTTCTGTGAAGCAAACATCCACACATCTGAAAGACTAGTTAAAGTAAAGATAACTTCCAAACATGATTCATTCACTGTAAAGGTTCCAGATGATTGCACAAAAGAAGTTTTAAAGATCAGAACTGTGGTTGAAGTTAAGAATCTAAGTGAAGCTTATCAAAAAGAAGAGACATTTTGCTAATAATAAAACATTAGATCAGCTTCTCCTTACTAAACCTGAACACTTCAAAATGCCTACAACTAAAAAGAAAGTAAGCAGAGAAAGAAGATTTAATCATATATTGGAGGAAGAATCTTCTTCATTTTCAAGCAAGGAAGAAAAAGAGAATACAAACCAAGCTGATGGTCTGTTAAGAAAAGTGATATACACTGACTGTGTTAGTCTTGATAAAAAGACAAATTTCCAGTTCCAAGGTTTAAAGGTTCATCCAGACAGCAGTGTTGAGATTGCAATAAAGAAAGACAATGTTCTTGTTCGTTCTTCGATGGCGAATTCTCTTCAATACCAAGAAAAGATGTTCAAGGAACTACAGATTCTTCACTAAGACCTGATGCTACATTAAAGCAAGCCTTTATACGAGCCTTAAAACTCAATAAAAGCAGAACTGTTCCTGATAATTGGAAGACCAGGTTAAAAGAAGAAACTCCAGCAGCAAAGAAGTGAAAAGAGAAAACTTTCTATAACAACGTTGTAACTTCATGGAAGACTGAGAGACTCTTAGTAATGAACAACCTGTGATTAGCTATAGAGACTTAAATCTCTTCAAATAATTTAGACTTGTTCATAAGTTTAAAGGACTTAATGATATTAAAAGACTGATATATGTAAAAAATATTGAGATTATATGTCAGTAGAGTCACAGGGAAACTAACCAAGTATATTGCAAAAGAGATAAGAAAAATGTGAGACTTTGGTATTGCATCCATGGATATTGGATAACTAATCAGTATATGGTTTGTATGTAGTTGTGGGTGATGTTGTTGATATCACCCAAATAATTTTTGATCGTTCTAGTTGGTAGAAAAGTAAAAAATAATCCCTATGGGTTGGGAGGTGAGACTTATTTGTTTTATTAGGACAGTTGTCCAGGAAATATACATCTGCTTATAGAAACCTCTTAAAGTCTGTACCTAAAGTTACTCATGAAACCTTACTGATGTAACCTATCAAGATTTGTGCCTCTTGTGAAGAAACAATCAAATTTGTTATTTATTTATTTACAGTTTTATTTTATTATTTATTTATTTATTTATTTATTTATTTACAGTTCTTATATTCCGCCCTTCTCACCCCGCAGGGGACTCAGGGCGGATTACAGTAAACACATATATGGCAAACATTCAATGCCAGTTTGACAAACAACATTTAACAGACAAAGGCTATTTAACTTTTTTTCTGGCCGCCAGGGGAGTTGTTGCTTTTCATTGTCCATCAACGACACCGATGAAGTTCTTCCGCATTCCACATTCCCCGGAGTCTTCTTTCTTTATGGCCTCATAAATTAGTTAAATTTAGCCTCCCACACAAGGTGGTGCCTTATTTTTCTACTTGACAGATGCAACTGTCTTTCGGGTTGCAAAGGTCGACAACGGGCTACACAATGGCTGGACACCCACTCCAGCCCGGGCTGGCTTCGAACTCATGACCTTTTGGTCAGAGTGATCTTAATGCAGCTGACACTCAGCCAGCTGCGCCACAATCCCGGTGTTATACCTCGCTTGTTCCAGTAAAATTGTTACTGTTCTCCTCAAGCCTTGCCTGATACAGTTTCTCCTAAGTCAAACAGCCTGCATAAGAAGTAAAGTCAAACCAGGAACAGTAAACGCTACGCTATCAAATGAATAAAGCCTTCTGTAAATAATAGTCCCTTTATAAACCAACTCCTAAACTGATATTGATCATTGCCCGGCTTTCCTCACAAATTTGGTGGCAGTAATTATACCCTCCTTTACAATGGGCACACAATCATGTTGAGTAGAGATACAAGAAGTTCTTAAACCTGTTAGGTTTGTGCCGTGAGCAGAGACGGCGAGGCTGAAGGTGCCCCTTTGCGCCTCTTCCTGCACCAAGTGCTGTCGTGGATTGATTTACACATCAGATCAGAGTCTCAAATCAGGCCTTCTCCCTCTCGCAAGAGCAAGAATAAATAAGTTAAGAAATTCCTTGGAGTTCAAAATACACAAAGCCCTTAAAACCCATTGCTTCGCTTTGCTCTACTATAAGAAACCGAACCAAAACTAAAATAAATCAATTCTTCTTGTTAACAAAGTAGAAAGCCGGAATTCTCCAATAGACAATACATCCCAGGCAAATCCTCTTGCTTGGAAGAGCCTTCAAATAGAAATCGCAGGCTTGCTTTACCTTCCAACAAGCAACAAAATCTTCCAGGCAGGGCTTTGCATCCATCAGGTTTCTCTCCATCTGACAACTGTGACTGAAATACCTTTTACTCTCTCATATGCTGTGGCTCTTGGCTACTTGCCCTATGCTGCAACACATCCCTATCAGCTTGCTGGAGGGGACACTTTGCTTCCCATATGGCCAGATACCCAAACATCTAAAATGTACTAACAGCCAGTGTTTTCTACCTTCTGAGGACCACACATCACATGCTTTCACATCTTCTCTGTTGCCCAGTGCCTTCTATAATTCCGAACTTACAACCATTCCAAAAACATGACAAAAGCAGGTCCATGTAGACCACATCACAGTAATCCAAATGGGATGTCACCAAGGCATGTGGCACCAGAGCAAGATCAGAGATCTTTAGTAACAAGATTACCCTTCTCTGTCAACTTTGCTGGACTCAATGTCGTTGTCAGAATGCCCAAAGATCAGTCTCCCAAAGAAGCTACTCTATTCTCAACTCAAGAATGAAAAATGGAATGCTGGTAGACAGGAAAAGAGATTGAAAGATGGGCTTGAAGCTAACCTCAAAAAATGTGGAACAAATACCGAGAGAGAACTGGGAAGGCCTGGCCACTTAGTGTCAAACTGGAGGTCAGTTGTGACCAACAAGACTATGGATTTAGAAGAGGCACCAGTGGAGGACGGAAGAAAGAAGAGTATCAAGGAGAAGAAGGAGCATCAAGCAACCCCTTGTCAGGATTGCCTTCCATCTGGAAATGTATATTCTCACTGTGAAAGATATTGAGGATCTAGAACAGGTCTCCATGTCACTTATGGACCCACTGTCAACGTTTTAAAAAGTGTTATTTCCTGTTTAATTATGAGGTTCTTACTCTGAAAGTATTGTTGTACTCCAGAAACTTCATTTTGGGTTACAAACTAGTTGGATATGTTGAGACTTAATTATTTGTTGAGCTTTCTCCACCCCACCCCCACCCCCCATCGCATACTCCTGGCTCGTCCTTTCTATGCACTGGGGAGGCTGGGTAAGTTTTCCTTACTTTTAAAAGGGCTTTGGGGGAGGGGCGGGATTCCAGTGGCTTTCTGGACTTATTTAGTCAGGAAAACTTCAGAATGGTCTCTGGTCTGCAGTCCACACCCAGTAGTGGGTTTATCCCACTCCATCCAAAAAGGCGCGAAATAAATCTACTATCTGATTAATTCAGTACAAACCAGGGTTTTCCTAGTTTGTGGTGAATTAATTGCGGGTTGGCCAGAATGTAATCTAGACAGCCCCCTTTTCATTGTGGAAGTTTCTGCAATAAAGGGGCTGTCTGGATGGGCCTTTAGTCTCCAAGGCAGCTGAAAACAAGCTTGCTCCCTCCTCCCTTTGACTTCCCCTCACATTTTGATCCATGGCCCTCATCATGTCTCCTCTCAGTTTTCTCTTTTGCAGGTTAAACATGCCCAGCTCTTAAACTGCTCATCATAGGGCTTGTTCTCCAGATTCTTGATCATTTGAGTCGCCCTCCTCTAGACACATTCCAGCTTAGAGTCACATCTCCCTTGGATTGCGGTGCCCAGAATTGGACACAGTGTGATTCCAGGTGTGGTCTGACCAAGGCAGAATACAGGGGTAGCATGACTTCCCTGGATCTAGATACTAGACTCCTATTTATCCAGACCAAAATCCCATTGGCTTTTTAAGTTGTTGGTTCATGTTCACCTTCCTGTCCACGAAGACTCCAAGATCCATTCAGTATCGCTGCATTTCATTTTTTTCTGCCTAAGTGGAGTATCTTGCATATGTCTCTGTTTAACTTTCTTTTGTTAGTTTTGGCCAATTATCTGTGTAATCTGTTAAGATCATTTTGAATTCTGCTCCTGTTTTCTGGAGTATTGGCTCTCCCTCCCCATTTAGTGTCATCTGCAAACTTGATGATTATCCCTTCTAACCTCTCATCTAAGTTGTTAATAAAGTTATGGGTAGAGGCTTCTGGCACTTCTTTATTATTATTTTCATGTCCTTGTGGAGAGAAAAAGCAAATATAAAGGAGGAGGAGGAAGAGGAGAAGGAGAAGAAGAAGAGTGAAAAGTCACACTGAGGACAGATTTCCCCTAGAAGTAGATATCACTTCCCCAAACCCTAGGAAAAATGTTTTTAATGGATCCCCCCCCCCCCCAAACTGCACATGATGGGTAGAACTCATGAGAATTTACAAGAGGATGGATTATTTTCTAAGAATGGAAAATCTATTCTCAGGCTGTTCTCTGAAGAGTCAACGTAACTGAAGACAAAAAACAAAGCACTGCCGAATTGCCAGATGAAACAAGGAACTTTGGGAGACGTCTCTCTCTTCTAGGCAAACATGATTCATTGATATGGGACTCTTTCAGGGCCAACAAAGAATGCATTGAACTAAGTTAAAATAAAGACTCAAGACTATAAGGATGACTCTTAAACCGAGTTGGGCAAAGTTAGGTGCGCAGGAGCAGGGGAGCCTAGGGATGATTATTGTTGTTACCAATTTGAAAGGAACCAAATTTACCATCAAGTCAGAAGGGAGGCTGTTCAATCGCACCTCCTCCTTTATTAAGATAGCAATAACTTAGTAGTAATTACACTATATGTATTGCAGTGTGACTGGAGATAAGAATATAGATCTATTTGGTCACTTTCCCCTGCGTTTCTGCCACCACGTGAGGTAAGTTATAATATTGTGAGAAATGGCACACTGGATGCAGAATTGATGGAGGTGAGGCAGTCTTCAAACAAAAGTTAACAAGTTTATTGAACACAAAGCGTGTGGTTGCAAGTTGTAACTTTTCTTATGGAACTCAGAATAATGCTTGGTTAGATGAATGTTACACTCTTTCAAGTTATACAGTATCTTCTTGACATAGAGCACTTGCTTCGGACAAAGTATCAATACAGGGATATTTCCCTTATTTGATCCTTCCTAGATCAAATTCTAAATAAGCTATTCTTTAGCCTCTCCTTGGACTAAAGAATTCTGGCTATGTTTCCCCCCTTTCAGCTACCCTAGCCAGAGAAACTTTCAATAGCCAGACCCGGCTTTCCAAAGCCTCGAAACTTTGCTTCAGAAGTCACTCAGCCACCTTTTCCTCTCCTCCTCTCTCAACTCCTCACTCTAACTCCTCACTGCTAAACCCTAACTCCTCACTCCTCGGAACCTAAAACCTAACTGCACATTAACTGTCGTTTTTCAAACTCTCCCCTCTAAGTTCCTCCCACTTCTCTCTCTACTGCATCGTCTCCATGGCAACGCACTCCTCTCAGTTAGGCCGCTCCAGCATTAGTGCAGCCAATCTAAACACAAATACAGTTAAAATCATACAATTTATAATCAACTTCTGTACATTAGGTTACTGGATTATAACTCTCAGGATCCACAAAATTAACTCTTCCATGTTCCTAAATCACAGCCATGTGGAAGTGGTAGAAGAATGCAGAAAAAACTCTTACAAAACAGTGTAGCAAAAATCCTGTTGATATAAAGTGGTAGAGTTGTAGTTCTGCAACACTAAAGAAACCCTTCTTGCTTCTCCATTCAAACACAGAACAAAAGTAGAAACTTTCCCCCTTTCCCCCAAAGCAGGACAATCATCTACTTTTCTTGATGAAGACATCTGTATAACTTGAAAGATTGCTATTGCAAACCGTATGATTTAGTTCTGATGCGGTCGGCACTTAGTGTCTTTCAAAATCAATTACCATCTTGACACAGAATGGTAGGTTACTCACCTGTAACCATCTTTCTTCGAGTGGTCCTCTGTGAATCCACACATATGGAGTTCTGCGCCTGCGCGGGCTCCAACGGAAAACTTCCCAAGTTTAAAAGTTTCAAAGTTTTGGCGGTAACCCCACCCAGCCGCCCGCAGGGCATGAAAGGCGCTCCTGCGCACGCTCCCGGTAGTTCCTACGCCGCATTAGCGAGGGAAAAGGGGGAGGTTTAAAGAGGGGATGGCCGGGCGGGTTTGTGTGGATTCACGGAGGACCACTCGAAGAAAGATGGTTACAGGTGAGTAACCTACCATTTTTCTTCGTGGTCTCCATGAATGCACACATATGGAGAACTAGCAAGCTAAGGTCCCGGAAGGTGGGAACAAACCGACACCAGTTAAGGGCCAAACACATGTTTATTGAAGGATCGACAAATATATGTAATAAAACCATTGAGAGCGCATGTTGACAAGAAACATATATGTAAACACAAGCACGGTTGATACAACACAAGCACGGTCGATACATGTAAAAATGGCCCAATAAGAATAACATAATACACCAACTTCAGTTGGATAAATAACCTGAGGAGAACATGTCTATCGAGGGGATAGACGGATAAGGGTCAGTGAGACCCAAACGAGTGCAAATGCAATACACGAACAAGTGCAAGGTCAATAAGATAAAAAAGAATGAGTGGAAATTGCAGCATAGAAGCATAAGTGCAATAAAGGCAGTTACAAACTACATGTGGGGTATGTACGGTATCCACAGGTCCAGGCTTAGCTTGTTACATAAAGGAAAAAGATAAGGGCACAGAATAAACATTGCATATCAGTGCAAATAGATCAAACAAGTGAACAAAAACCTTGACATGGTTAGGGTGGGCAAGTGGTCAAAATTGACCTGCCAAATAGAGTGTCTCTTCGAGAACGAGTGTCCAAACGATAGTGTGAAACAAAAGTCATCGGGTTGGACCAAATGGCCGCTTTGCAAATCAAGTCAATGGGGACACCCTTGAGGAAAGCTGTCGTGGCAGCCATGCCCCTTGTCGACCTCGGGCAAACTGAGGTCGGGGGAGTCTTACGGGCCAACTCGTAACATAGTTCAATTGTCGACCCGATCCAGCGAGAAATTCGCTGCGATGATATTGGTAGTCTAGCTTTATCCGGCGCATAGGCCACAAATAACCTAGGCGTCTTACGGATAGAAGCCGTTCTCTGTCTATAGAAGAGGAGAGCCCTTTGGACATCAAGGGCATGGAGCTTTTTCTCCGTCGACGAAGATGGGTGTTGAAAAAAAGAAGGCAACACAATGTCCTCGTTTACGTGGAAAGCAGATACTACCTTCGGCAAGAAGGTAATGTCAGTTCTGAGGACTACTCGATCAGAGTGGAACAATAGGTAAGGTTCGTCGATTCGAAGGGCCGCCAATTCTGAGGGCCTTCGAGCAGATGTGATTGCAACCAAGAGGGCAACCTTCCAGGAGAGCAACCTCAAGTTGGCTGCAGCCAGTGGTTCAAAGGGAGGGCCAATCAGTTGAGCTAGAACGAGGTCGAGGCTCCATCCTGGGGTAGGAGGGTGGACTGGGGGGTTCAGGTTATTATAACCCCCGAAGAAAAGTTTTGATGAAGTGGTTCTGGAACAGGGACGGTGAACCCAGTTTTTGGAAGTACCAGGATAAGGCCGCCACGTAAGACTTCAGCGACGACAAGGCCAGTTTCTGATCGGCCAAAGAGAGGAGAAAGTGTAGTATGGTCGGTACCGAAGGCGGCATCTCGGTACACGACCGTTCTCGGAGGAAGGCATGAAGCCGTGCGATACGGTAAGTATAGGCCTTTGAAGTCAAAGGCTTGTGGGCCGCCTCCATGATTGATCGAACCTCGGGAGGAAGGGATGTCAAGGAAGAATCCTCCAAGCGGCCAAGTGCAGGGACGGGATGTCCGGGTGGAGGAGCAGGCTCTGCTCTCTGGAGAGGAGGTTCGGCCTGGGATACAGGCGTATCACTCGACCCTTGGCCAGCCAAGAGAGAGTCGGGAACCACACTTGGCGCGGCCATTCTGGTGCGATAAGCATGCAGTTGGACTGGACCAGTTCAATTTTCTCGATCACACGGAGCAGGAGCAGGATCGGGGGAAACATGTAGAGGAACTCGCTTGACCAGTCGAGGAGGAAGGCGTCTCCGAGACACCCGTTGGTATCATCCCGGGGAAGACGAGCCGCAAAGGGCCGGAGATGAGCGTTGTCCGGAGAGGCGAAGAGGTCGATCGACGGCTGTCCCCAGATGTCGAAGATATGTTGTATCACCTCGGGATCGAGTCTCCATTCATGGGACGTCGACATCGAGCGGCTCAAGAAGTCTGCTTGGTCGTTCAGTCGGCCCGGTAGATGGAGCGCTGTTGGAACTATCGAGTACCGGCAGCACCATTCCCAGATCTCGATGGAGAGTTTGAGGAGCTTTCTCGACCCTGTTCCTCCCTATTTGTTTAGGTAGTACATTGCTACCATATTGTCTGTTTGTATTTGGACCATTTTGCCCTATAGCAGAGGGAGGAATGACTTGAGTGCCTTGAAAATGGCGAGGAGCTCCAAGTAATTTATGTGATGAGTCTTTTCTTGTGTCGACCAAATATCCTGGACCGAGAAATGGTCGATGAGGGCTCCCCATGCAAAGGTTGATGAGTCCGTCGTGAGGACTGTTGACGGTTGTCTGGGGTGGAATGGGAGGCTGACGCAGACGTTGATGGGATCTTTCCACCATCTCAAGGAATGTTTGACTCTCGCTGGCATTGTCAGCAGTTTGGAGTCGGGATCTCGGTGGGGGTTGAAATTGTCGAGAAACCACCTCTGGAGAGGGCGCATCTTCAGCCTGGCCAATGGGGTGACCATCACCGTTGAGGCCATATGGCCGAGGAGTATTTGGATGCGTCGCGCCCTTAGTCTTGTTGTTGAAGTGCAATGGTTGAATTCTCGTTGTAGGGCCTGGAATCTTAATTTTGGTAAGGACACTGTCTCTGAGAGGGAATCGAAGTTGGCGCTGATGAACTTTATCGACGTCGATGGAAGTAGGCAAGACTTTTCGGCGTTCAACTGAAGGTCGAGATCCTCTAGAAGTCTGAGGGTGAAGGAGATTTGTGACTCCAGCAGCCTTGGCGATGTCGAGGCCAAAAGCCAGTCATCCAGGTATGGAAAAACCCGGATTTTCCGTCTTCTGAGGAATGCTGCCACCACCGACATGCATTTCGTGCATGTCCTTGGGGCTGTACTGAGGTCGAATGGCAGTACGGAGAAGGAATAAGTTTGTTATCCAATTTTGAAGGACAGGAAACGTCTATGGGACTGTCTGATAGACAAATGAAAGTACGCGTCCCTTAGGTCTATCGATGCGAAGAAGTCACCTCGATACAACATAGGAGTTATCGACGATACTGTGACCATTCTGAACTTCGTAAGACGAATGAATTTGTTCAGTGCCCTGAGGTCTAGGATAGGGTGCAGGGAGCCATCGGACTTCGGTACCATGAAGTACCTCGAAAAAAAGGCTCAACTGTCCAAGTGAGATGGAGACCTTTGGATTGCTCCTTTCTGGAGGAGGGAGTCGACTTCTGCCAGAATGGGCAGTGACGGGTCCGTCAGGACTATGCAGCCCGTAGGAGGGAGTTCTTTGAACTGGAAGGCATAACCGTCTTTGACAATACGGAGCACCCAAAGCATTCTGCTTTGTTTGAGAGGCGGGGCTTCCTGAGTTTAAAAATTAACTGCTTTGTTTGAGAGGCGGGGCTTCCTGGTTATCCTATATAAACCAGTGTCGCGCGCGCCGTCAGGTGCACTCGTACACTCAATAACCTGTACTTTCACCCCTGCATACAGACAACAACATAAAACACACACCAAGAGGAGGTAATTGGCAACCTCCAGATGGAACAAACATGAAAACTTCCCATCTCATGCACAAGCTGTGGCATGTTTAGCTTTTTCACACTACAATTACTCAATTACATCTGCCCCAAGTGTAAACGGATCACTCGCATGGAACACAGGATCCGACAACTCGAGGACCGTATTAAGACCCTTAAGGACATTCAGGAACTTGAGCTGTTTTTAGACACCACACACCACACTGGCCTAGACACGCAGCCCATATCGCACCAACATTACGGGGAGGCTCAACAGAACAGCACCTCAGATGTGGACAACCCTCAGGCTTGGAGAAATGTCACCCTTAGAAGGACACATAGGACCCGGAAGCCTCCTCAGAATACTTCCGTTCAGCTTCAGTTACACAATAGATAGTTCTCACACAACTATCACCTGACCAAGAAACACAACATATTGGGGAAGACCAGAATGGCTTAGATACTGATCAGTGGCTCATCCTTGATCAGTGTGCGGGGGATAGCCCTGACTGGGACAACACTTCACAACATTCACACTTGCACAATCGTGCAGGTGTACCATCCCCAACCATAGACCAGGTGCAACAGGAACACATACAGGAGAACCATAGGCTCTTGGACGAATCTCAATGGATTGTCCTTGACGAATGCACCGGGGCTGTCGAGGAGGAGGACAACAACACTTTTCACCTACACAATTCACACCAACAGGATCACTTTTCTGGAGACCTACACACTACATTGCACAAAAGGGGCCCTGTCATTCCCGAAAGTAAACAGGTCTTGGTAGTAGGCGACTCCCTCCTTAGAGGAACGGAAGCTGTCATTTCCAGACCGGATGGGATGGCTCGAGAAATATGCTGCCTACCGGGGGCAAAAATACACCATATCACTCAGAGGCTCACCAGGCTCCTCAAGCCCTATCACCATCCTCCCCTCATGTTGATTCATGTAGGAACCAATGATACTGCAAGGCATACATTTCAAAAGATCACAAATGATTTTTGAGCTCTAGGAGCAAAGCTAAAAGAATGTAATGTACAGGTGGTCTTTTCATCCCTCCTCCCTGTTGTAAGACACGGACCCACAAGGGGCAGAAAAATACTACAGGTCAATGACTGGCTTAGAAAATGGTGTCAGGAGGAACGCTTTGGCTTCCTCGACCATGGCCTGCTTTTCCAGGAGGATGGCCTACTGGCAAGGGATGGGGTGCATCTCATACAAGTAGGAAAACACCTTTTTGCTCACAGACTCGCAAACCTCATTAGACGCACTTTAAACTAGGTCCACCGGTGGAGGGGGACAACAGCCTTGCGAACACTACTTTACCCATAATGTCTGGGAATCGCCAGAAGGCTAAACGGAGGGCTGCACAAACACAACAAGGACCAAGTACCAAAAGCACAATAATCCCAATTAAACAGCTCAAGGGAAGATCTCAGGGGCTCACATGTCTTTACACTAATGCACAGAGCATGGGAAATAAACAAGACGAACTCCAACTTTTAGCACAACACCACAAATATGATATCATAGCCATCACTGAAACCTGGTGGGATGACTCCTATCGCTGGAATGTAGATATCGAGGGGTATAACCTCTTTCACAGAAACAGAACAAAGGGGAGAGGAGGCGGAGTAGCCTTATATGTCAAAAACTCTTATGCTGAGAAGAGATTCAAGACAGCAATCTGGGAAACCAGCTTGAAATCATCTGGATAAGAATCAAGGGAACTGGGACTCAAAAAGATGTCGTTGTAGGCATCTACTACAGACCCCCAAGCCAGGAGGAAGAACTTGATGAAGTCTTCTGCCAACAGTTTACCAAACAGGCACAGAGAAGAGATGTAGTAGTCATGGGCGATTTCAACTATCCCGATATTTGCTGGAAAACAAACTCGGCCAAGAGTACAAGGTCCAACAAATTCCTCGCTTGCCTTGCAGACAATTTCATGGTCCAGAAGGTAGAAGAGGCAACAAGGGGATTGGCTACTCTTGATCTCATCCTAACAAATGCGGAGGACCTGATCGACGCGGTCGAAGTGGTAGGATCCTTAGGGGCAAGTGACCATGTGCTCCTGCAATTTGAGGTACAAAGGAAGGCCGAAACTAAGACAAGTCAAACCCGCATTTTGGACTTTAGGAGAGCTGATTTCCAAAAAATGAAGGAAACGCTGAGCAGCATTCCGTGGACACAGATACTAAAAGACAAGGGAGTTACGGATGGACGGGAATTTCTCAAGAGTGAAATACTCAAGGCGCAACTGCAAACCGTACCAACAAAGAGAAAAAATAGGACAAGTGCAAAGAAACCAGAATGGATGTCCAAAGAACTTCTAACTGTGCTAAGACACAAAAGAGACATGCACAAGAAGTGGAAAAAGGGAGAAATCACCAAAGAAGAATTCAAACAAATAGCCAACACTTGTAGGGAAAAGGTCCGCAAGGCTAAAGCAAAAAACGAGCTCAGACTTGCCAGGGACATTAAAAACAATAAAAAGGTCTTCTATTCTTATGTCAGTAGAAAAAGGAAAAACAAGGAGGCGATAGGACCTCTTCAAGGAGAAGATGGGGCAATGCTGACAGGGGATAGGGAAAAGGCAGAACTGCTTAATGCCTTCTTTGCCTCGGTCTTCTCACAAAAAGAGAGTCTTCAACCTCAGCAAGATGGAGTGGATGAGGGATTGGAGGACATCCAACTCCAAATTGGGAAAGAAGTCATCCAGGAATACCTGGCCGCTCTTAATGAGTTCAAGTCCCCAGGGCCAGATCAACTACACCCCAGAGTATTGAAGGAACTAGCGGAAGTCATTTCGGAACCATTGGCAACCATCTTTGAGAGTTCTTGGAGAACGGGAGAAGTTCCAGCAGATTGGAGGAGGGCCAATGTGGTCCCAATCTTCAAGAAGGGAAAAAAGGATGACCCAAACAACTACCGTCCGGTCAGCCTCACGTCGATACCGGGCAAGATTCTGGAAAAGATTGTTAAGGAAGCGGTCTGCAAACACTTAGAAACAAATGCAGTCATCGCTAATAGTCAACATGGATTTATCAAAAACAAGTCATGCCAGACTAATCTGATCTCTTTCTTCGATAGAGCTACAAGCTGGGTAGATGCGGGGAATGCCGTGGATGTAGCGTACCTGGATTTCAGTAAGGCCTTCGACAAGGTCCCTCATGACCTTCTGGCCAATGTGGGCCAATGTGGGCTAGGCAAAACTACGGTGAGGTGGATCTGTAATTGGTTAAGTGGACGAACACAGAGAGTGCTCACTAATGCTTCCTCTTCATCTTGGAAAGAAGTGACAAGTGGAGTGCCGCAGGGTTCCGTCCTGGGCCCGGTCCTGTTCAACATCTTTATTAATGACTTAGATGAAGGGCTAGAAGGCATGATCATCAAGTTTGCAGATGACACCAAATTGGGAGGGATAGCCAATAGTCCAGAGGACAGGAGCAGAATTCAAAACGATCTTGACAGATTAGAGAGATGGGCCAAAACTAACAAAATGAAGTTCAACAGTGACAAATGCAAGATACTCCACTTTGGCAGAAAAAATGAAATGCAAAGATACAGAATGGGTGACGCTTGGCTCGAGAGCAGTACGTGTGAAAAAGATCTTGGAGTCCTCGTGGACAACAAGTTAAACATGAGCCAACAATGTGATGTGGCGGCAAAAAAAGCCAATGGGATTTTGGCCTGCATCAATAGGAGCATAGTGTCTAGATCTAAGGAAGTAATGCTACCCCTCTATTCTGCTTTGGTTAGACCAGATCTGGAATATTGTGTCCAATTCTGGGCACCACAATTCAAGAGAGATATTGACAAGCTGGAATGTGTCCAGAGGAGGGCGACTAAAATGATCAAGGGTCTGGAGAACAAGCCCTATGAGGAGCGGCTTAGGGAACTGGGCATGTTTAGCCTGAAGAAGAGAAGGCTGAGAGGAGATATGATAGCCATGTATATATATGTGAGAGGAAGCCACAGGAAGGAGGGAGCAAGCTTGTTTTCTGCTTCCTTGGAGACTAAGACGCGGAACAATGGCTTCAAACTACAAGAGAGGAGATTCTATCTGAACATTAGGAAGAACTTCCTGACTGTGAGAGCCGTTCAACAGTAGAACTCTCTGCCCCGGAGTGTGGTGGAGGCTCCTTCTTTGGAAGCTTTTAAGCAGAGGCTGGATGGCCATTTGTCAGGGGTGATTTGAATGCAATATTCCTGCTTCTTGACAGGGGGTTGGACTGGATGGCCCATGAGGTCTCTTCCAACTCTTTGATTCTATGATTCTATGATTCTATGATCTGATATGATGCGTCGCCATGCCTCAATGAATTTTGAGAGACGGTTTCCAAACTGTGGAAGATCGTGGTTCGAGATTGCGGGTTCTCTGGTGTGGGGCAGAACTGGGAGGGTTGAGGTGGAGTTGGCAGAAGTATCTGATGTGGAGACGGTATCGTCGAGGACGGCGTCAATCCAGACATCTGGAGTTGTTCGGAGGTTGGCGGGAGCGAGACCTCTGGTTCTGCTGGCCCCGGCGCTGTTGTTGCTGGGGTTGGTTTTGGGCGGCCTGAGCTGGCCGTGGAGACTGCCTCGTCGACTGTTGTCGATATGGGTAGTTGGAGAAACGACGCTGTCGGTAAGTATTCCAGCGGTTTCTTTGGGCCTGCGGTGGATTATCGAAACCACATTTAGTGGCCAAGAGTTTGTAGTCCTGATTGGAATTCAGCTTGTCATCAGTCCCTGCGTTGAAAAGGCCGAGAGCATTGAAGGGAAGATCCTTGATGACTTGACGAGAAGAGGTAGAGAGGCCAGAAGACCGGAGCTAGGAGTGTCTTCGGATTGCTATCGTATGTGCGATCATTTTTCCAGCAGTATCACCTGTATGCTTTGCCATCTGCATTTGATGGTGGGCTAGGGAGGTGGCCTCTTGAGAGAGGGCGGACATCACTGCACGATCTTCCTAGGAGAGCTTCTCCAGGAATGGTTGGGCCTTCTCCCAGATGATTTGCTGGTAAGCACCCATGCAAGCCCCATAGTTGGCCATTCGGGTGAGGAGCAAGGCTCCCGAGTAAAGATTTCTCCCCACGGCATCGAAGCGTTTTCCCTCTCGATCTGACGGGGTGTTGGACTGCCTCCCTGACTGGGCTGCCTTGACCACCACAGAATTTGGGTCAGGATGGTGTTTGAGCCACTCCAGTCCCTCATCATTGGTACGATACCATGTCTCAATTCTTTTAGAGGTAGGGGGTATCGAGGAAGGGGTCTTCCAGGATACTTGGATGACCTCTAATAAGTAGGGCAGGAAAGAAAGCAGTGGAGCCGGAGGGGCTTCAGAATACACCCTCTTAAAGACCGGATCGGTGACTGCCTTCGAGGTCTGTTTAATCCCAAGACCCAGCGTTTCTGCCATCCTCACCATCTGGTCGGCAAAGGTCCGAACATTGTCCGTAGGCGAGGGTGAGTCGGCGTCATAGGCATAATGGGTTGGAGATCTGTCCAAGGCCAGAGAAATTACAGACTCTGAGTGTATAGAGCCTTGAATGTCGAGCTCTTCCTCCTCTGAGCGCTGAGAAGAGGAAGAGGGATGTCTCGATGGTATCTGGAGAGGCCTGGCCACTCCCACCGGGGAGGAAGGTGGAGGCGCTTGTTTAGATGCCGAGGCCTGAGCAGCTCTTGCTAACCGCGTGGTCTGCCGTCCTCTTTCTGGAGTAGAAGGCGGGAAAAGTTGTTGCTTCGCTGCCGGTGGAGGATTTTCGACGATGGTCGAAACCGATTGCACCGGTGACGGAGGCACCTCAATTTGGACGTCCGGAGTCTCGTCCATCACCGGCCCTGGTTTCTGAGCCGACTGGATGGGAGACGACCTAGACGATGAGGTCGCCGACAACTATTGAGCCGGATGTTTGGAGGAGGATGAAGAGGACGATCTCGGCTGCGGCCTCTTTTTCGCCGGGGGTTGCTGAAAAGATCTTCCCGGCATTGGAGGGACCGCAGGCAGGGCAGACTTTGACCTGCGAGACTCTTCATGCGACCTCTTAAAGGCTATCCACATTGCCGACATCGAAGGCGGTGTAGCCATGGTCGACCTCGTCAAACAAACCGAAGCCACCGAGCTCGAGGTGGACGATCGTCTTGCCAGCATCGTCTGTGTTGTCAGCGTGCACGGCTGTTTTTGAGGTCGTTTGGACGCCCTGGACGAAGTCGATGCGGGTTTTGAGGCCTGCATCGTCGAAGTTGACGCCGACGGACCCGATGCCGTCGCGGATGTCGAGGGCGTCGGTATCGAGGAAGGTCGAGACGTCGAAGCATTCAATGTCGAAGGAGCTAGGGTTTCTTTGAGAAGAAGGACTCTAAGGCGCGCCGCCCTGTTCTTTCTGGATTGGGCCGACAGCGCCTGGCAATGTTTGCAGGTCGGAGTGTTGTGGCCTTCTCCAAGGCAGCGAAGTTACTTCAAATGTTTGTCCGAGTCAGGGATCTTTCTCGGGCATTCGGTACAACGCTTGAAGCGTGTCGTTGACATAGTATGGGAAAGCTTTTCTGAGCGAGCTGTGCGGCGGAAAAACAGGAACTACCGGGAGCGTGCGCAGGAGCGCCTTTTATGCCCTGTGGGCAGCTGGGCGGGGTTACCGCCAAAACTTTGAAACTTTTAAACTTGGGAAGTTTTCCGTTGGAGCCCGCACAGGCGCAGAACTCCATATGTGTGCATTCACGGAGACCACGAAGAAAAATGTGAAGATAATGACAGCACTTTTGACTCAAACTTACATTGTTCCCCTTGGCTGGAGTTCCCTGGTGAACTCCAGCCAATCACAATTAATCAGGCTGACTTCATAGAGTTGTTTACATAGATAACATGGCTTGAACGCCATACTTATTTTTTCAAGTGCCTTGGAAAAAAAGATGGGTAAATCAATATATTTATATATAGGGTGGTGGCGAGGTCTTGATGTGTGTCCTCTGCATTGTTATCCGTTTCAGGTATAGTAGTAGGTATGTGAATACCTTAAAACACTCACCAGTTCACATGCTGTGTTTTGTCAAAATTTTGTAGCAATCGGTGAAGTAGTTTGGGAGATATGAAATGTATGTTACAAACAGACATTTACGTTTTTATTTATATAGATATAAAACAGGTGAGTTCTAGTATTGCCAGCTTTGTTCCATGGGATATGCAAGATATGAGAAATGCTACAGTTGCATATGCTCCTTTTATTACAGCTCTTAAATATTCTCAAAGGTGAAAGTATCTGCTCCAACTTCCTGTGCACGGTTTAAGACTAAAACAACGCCCTTGAGGCTTTAAAGTATGTGAGCAATGCCAAAGATAGTTGGGTTGACAGAACTTATTGCAATTGGAAGTTGGGAGAAGCTTCTTTAGCTTGCACAGATCTTAACCAGACACAGTTAGGTGATATACTCTAAACACCTTTGCAGAAGCATACAAAAAACTTAGCCTCTCACTGAACATCAAGAAAACCAAAGTGCTCGTTCAGAAAAAGGCAACAGCCAATCCCTCTGCAATGCCTGAAATACAGCTTAATGGTGCAACATTGGAAAATGTTGACCCTCTCTGTTCCCTTGGCAGCCACCTCTCCACAAAAGTCAACATTCTTCCAAAAGAAGCAGAAATTGTTTGGGGATTGGGATATTTGTAGGGATACCAAGATGCTTGTTTCTAAAACTACTGTCCTTCGAACCCTGTTTTACACCTGCGAAATGTGGACCATTTACAGACGTCACTCTTAACTTCTGGAATGATTCTATCAGCATTGCTCTGAAAAAACTTGCAAATCTCTTGGGAAGGTGGGCCAACAAAGGTCAGTCTTCTGGAAGAAGAAGCAAAGACCACCAACACTGAAGCAGTGATCCTCTGCCATCAACTCCGCTGGACGGTAGGCCACGTTGTCCAAATGTCTCCCAAAGCAATTATTCTACTTTGTCTACCAAAGCACTTAATCTACACTCTATTCAAGAATGGAAAACAGAATGTTGGTGGACAGGGTGAGAGATTAAAAGAGAGCTTTAAAGTCAACTTTAAAAACTGTGGCATAGACACCAAGAGAGACTGGGAAGCCTGGCTCTTGAGCATCAAACTAGAAGTCAGCTCTGACCAGCAGTGCTATGGAATTCAAGGAGGCATGAACGGAGGGCGAAAGGGAGGAGCGCATCAAGAAGAAGGAGGCGACTCAAGCCAACCCTTGTCGGAACCGCCTTCCACCTGGAAACCAATGTCTCACTGCAAAACTAAGACCATGCCAATCCAAAATAGGTCTTTACCATCACCTACGGACGCATTATCAAGACCCTACACTTGAAAGGCAATCAGATTCATGGGTTACAAGGGATAGCCTTGACGGGATGATGATGTTATATGGCCATTTCTTGACCCAGAACTTTAAATCCACTGTGCAGAAAAGACAATAGTCCCGATTGTGTCCTGAGAGGTACCCTCCCATAATCGTTGATCCAAGAAGAGCAGTGATATGCAGAATCTTTTTTTTTTAAATGATTTTTATTAAAGTTTTCACAAATCCACACAAGGAAAGAGGGGGAACAATGACAAGAAGATAGAACAGTAGGAAAGGGAAAGACCCACCAACGAAAACAACCAAAATATAACAAACACCTAATACAAACAAAATAACTACCTAAACTATTCTAAAATGACTTCCACTCCAGCCTCAGGATCTTCTCAAACTGTTTCTTCTCCTTATTAATCTATTCTCATCCTAATACTTTTTCAACTTTCTTTTCATAATCATATACAGAGGACCAATCTGTCCTCCTTAAAGTTTTTCCATTGTTCCTTCTCAACAGGAAAGTTAGTTCGTCCATATCTCTTATTTCTTTAATTTTCTTCCACCATTCTTCAGTAGTCGGAACACCATCATTCTTCCAGTATTTGGCAAAGACTATCCTAGCTGCTGTTGTGCAATATGTAAATAATTTATCTTCATTCTCCTCCAGTTTAAGATCAGAATCTGTAAATCCCAAAAGGTAATATTCAGGTTTCTTTTTGAATCTTTTTTTCAATATTCTTTGCATCTCCTCATGGATAATTGACCAGAACTTAGATGTCTCTTTACATGTCCACCACATGTGGTAGAATGTACCTACTTGCTCACTACATTTCCAACATTTATCTGATACATTTTGGTACATATGACTAAGTTTACTCGGTGTCAAATACCACCTATAAAACATTTTATACCAATTCTCTTTCAAATCCATAGCATATGTATATTTCAATTTTTTATTCCATATCAGTTCCCATTCCCTGAAATGGATGGGCCTTCTTATATTTTCAGCCCATTTTACCATACAGGCTTTCACCTGTTCAGTTTCTGTTAGCCACTGAAGCAGTTTATTATATAGTATTGTAACTATTTTCTTTTGTGTTTTTAATATTTTATCCCATGTATTCTCTTTCCAATCAAAGCCAATTTTTTGGTCTTGTTTAAAATATTCTTTAATTTGTAAGTAGTGTAACCAAGTTATGTTACCATATGAGATCTTTAATTGTTCAAAGGATTTAATCTCCAATTTTCCTTTCACTAATATGTCCTTATATCTTGGCCAAGTCCTCCATCCTAAAAGTCTTCTTTGGTGTGCCTCCATTGCTGAAATCCATAATGGTGTAGTTTTATAGAAAAGTGCTTTATATCTCATCCATGTCCGCAATAGGGAGGCTCGAACAAAGTGGTTACCGAAGTTTTTTTCTTTCCGCTCTCTATTATACCAAACATATGCGTGCCATCCCACTCTTAAATCGTAACCTTCTAGGTTTAGACACTTTTCTTTATCCAAAGTCATCCAATCCCTAATCCAAGACAGGGCACAGGCCTCATGATAAGTCTTCAGATCGGGAAATCCCAATCCTCCTCTCGTTTTCTTATCTATTAGATTTATATAGTTAATTCTCAGTCTTTTTCCTTTCCATATGAATTTCAATAGATCTTTCTTCCATTTTTTAAAAAGAGTTTGGTTTCTTATCACCGGTATATTTTGAAATAGAAATATAAGTTTTGGTAAAACATTCATTTTTATCAAGGCTATTCTGCCCAGGAGAGATAGGTTTAGCCGATCCCAATTCTGTAAATCTTTTTGAACCTTCTTCCATACTAATTCATAGTTATTCTTCAAAAGTTGGCCATTTCTAGCTGTGATCCAGACTCCCAGATATCTAATCTTCTTAACACCCTCTATTCCCACCTGTTGTTGAATCTTTATTTGTTTCTCCTTATTCACATTTTTGAATAAAAGTTTAGTTTTCTTCATATTCATTTTAAAACCTGCCACTTTTCCAAAATCTTCTATTTTATTTATCCAATTTTGTAGGTTTTTCCCTGGGTCTTCGATTGTTCCTATTAAATCATCCGCAAACGCTCGTATTTTATATTCAAATTTACCAATTTTTGCTCCTTTAATCTTTTCATCTTCTCTAATTTTCTTCATCAGGATCTCCACTGCCATAACAAAGATCAATGGTGAAAGTGGGCAACCCTGCCTAGTGCCTTTTGTAATTTCAAATTCTTGAGTCACTTGACCATTCACTTTAACTTTAGCCTTTTGAAATTCGTAAATGGCATTAATTGCATTATTAAATTTCTCACCCATGTCCAATTCTTGTATCAAAATCTTGAAGAAATCCCAGTTCAAATTATCAAATGCTTTCTCAGCATCTATTGACAAAAGGGCAAATTCTTTCTGGTGGTTAGTCTCATAGTATTCTAAAAGATCCAAAACGTTGCGTATGTTTTCTTTCATGTGTCTATTTGGGAGAAAACCTGTTTGTTCTTCTCCAATCCACTTGCTTAAGAATGATTTTAGTCTTGTGGCCATAATATTCGCAAACATTTTATAGTCCGTGTTTAGCAAGGAGATCGGTCTATAATTTTTAATATCAGTTTCTGGTGAGCCTTCTTTGTGTATCACAGTAATCTCTGCCTCCTTCCAGGAGTCTGGTACCTTTCGATATTTCAATGCTTCATTCGCAATAACTTTAAAAGTAGGTATTAATTGTTGTTTGAACGATTTGTAAAATCCTGCCGTAAACCCATCCGGTCCCGGGGCCTTGTCTGCATTCATTTTATGTATAGCTTTCTCTATTTCTTCCTCTGTTATCTCTTTGTTCAATTCTTCTCTATCTTCATCTGTTATTTTGTCTAACTTCATTTGACCGATATACTCCATGATGTCCTCTTTCCTTATATAATCCTTTGTATATAATTGTGTGTAGAATCTCCTGAACTCCTCCAAGATTTCTTTATCCGTCTTCAATTCCTTTTCTTTGGTAATTATTTTGGCAATGTGATTAATTTGCCTTTTTTTTCCTAACTTGGTTTGCTAACCATTTACCCGGTTTGTTGGCATTTTCAAAGGCCTGTTGCTTTAAAAATTTCATTTGTCTTGATTGAAGTTCCAACTCCACATAATTTTTCTCTTGTTTCAGTGTCATCAGTTGTTTTTCTATTCGTTTCGATGGGTTTTTTTTAAGTTCCGATTCTTTAGCTGCTATTTCTACCAACAACTCATTTATTTTTTTATTCCTTTCTCTGTTCCTTCTTGCTCCTTGTTGGATAAAGTGCCCTCTCAAAACTGCCTTGAAGGCGTCCCATACCACTCGTGGCTCTATTTCCTCCAATTTATTTATTTGTAAGTAGTCCTGGATTATTTTCTTATAATATTCTTTATCCTCTTCTGTTTTTATCAGATTCTCATTTAGTCTCCATTTTCTATGATAGTTTTTATGGTTTATAACCATTTCTACAGGGCAGTGGTCCGATAAATCTCGTGGTAAAATATTAATCTCTTTCACTTTAGTGGAGAGGTTCCTGGTAATCCAAACCATGTCTATCCTAGACCAGGATTGATATCTGTTCGAGAAGAAAGTATAATCTTTTTTATCTTTATTTCTACTTCTCCATACGTCATCCAGATCAAAATCTTTTTGTAGATCAGTAAATTTCTGCGGGAGTTTACCTCCCTTAAGCTTCTTTTTCTTCCCGCTTTTATCTATTTGACAGTCAATGACCCCATTAAAATCTCCTGCCAAGATCAATTCATCAAACTCTATTTCTTTTAATTTGATATTTAAGTATTCCACAAATTTTCTCTTTGGTCCATTGGGTGCATATATGTTGCAAATCAATATTTTGGAATCTCCAATTATTATTTTCACTGCCACACATCTTCCTTCTGTATCTCTAAAGGCCAGTTCTGAGTCTATTGATTCTTTTACATATGTTACCACTCCTCTTTTCTTTTTTTCAAAAGCCGAATAGTATTCCTTTCCTAATTTTTTATTCGAAAGGTGCGCCACATGTTTATCGCAGATATGGGTTTCCTGTAACATTATTACATCATAATTCTGTTTCTTCAAACTCTTCCACACTTTCCTTCGTTTCTGAGGGGAATTCATACCGTTAATGTTGTTTGAAAAACACTTTATTTGTCTCTCCATCATTTTATTCATTCTGATCTAGTCCCAATCCTATGTCGCCAAAAGCCGGTTCCGCTGTTGCAGTTAACGATTTTTCCATACTCTGACCTTCCTTTTCTTCCTTTTTCCGTGGTGTCGTTCTCTGTGGTTTCGGTTCTTTTCCCAGATAGCTATAGTCTTTTGGTGATTTATATCTTGCCTTTTTTTCCTTTACTCCTTTTCTCGGGGTAGATAATCTTCTTTCTTCCACTTCCTCTGCCTCTGCTTCGCCTTCTTCTTCTTCTTCTCCTGTTCCTTCTTCTTCTTCCTCTTCTCCTTTCTCTCCCTCTCCTTCCTTCTGTTTCATAAGCTTTTCATAGAATGCCTTGGCCTTGTGTTCAGATGTCAACCAATATCTTTCTTCCTTATATGTCACCATTATCCCTTCTTTTCTTTCCCACCTAAATCTTATCATTCTTTTCTTCAATTCTTCTGTTAAGAAAAAATATTTTCTTCTTCTTGCTAAGGTCATCTGTGGAAATTCCTTCAGCACCGCCACTTTCTTTCCTTTATAAAAGATTGGTTTTCTATTATTGTTGTAGAGCACATCGTCTCGAACCTTCTTCCTTGTGAATTTCACTATCACATCTCTATCTGTCTTGTTCCTCCTAGAATAAAATGATGATATCCTGTAAACTTGATCCACCTCCTGTTCCAGTTCGTCTTCTTCACATTCCAAACAATCTGCCAGAATTTTGATTATTAATAGTCTTATATCTTCTTTGTCATCTTCCATTATATTTCTAAGTCTTAATTGGAAATCCATTTGCATTTGCAACAGTCTTTCTTGTTCTAGTTCCATTTTTTCCCTTTGTCTATCCAGTCCTTTTATTTTCTGTGCCATCTCTGTTTGTGTTCCCTCGATTTTCTCTTTAGAGGCTTTCAATTCTTTCACTTCTCCATCTAGCTGTGTTATATCTTTTCTTATCTGTCCGAATTCTTCTTTTATTTCTTTTTTCATTGCTTTAAATTCTTCTGTCATTTTTGTAATAATTTCTTCTTGTTTCTTATAATATTCTTCATGTTTAGTCTTCACTTCCTCCTTCAATTCTACTTTCAAAGCATCTTGTTTTTCTGATATCTTTTTAATCTCTTTTAATAGGTTATCCATTTTTGGATTTATATCCAATGATCCTCTTCGTGACTCTGGTTTACTTGGGGTTGTCATTTCCAATTTGCTTCTTATATTCCAAAATCTTTGTTCTACTAATATCCACTTCAAATTATACTATTTAAATTCCAAGACTGGAGGCAATTAATTAATTAGTTAATTGAGTAATCAATGAAGATATAAATTGATTTCAAGCTTCTTATAAATCTTCAATTCAATTATTACAACTTATAAGACAAATTCAATTACTTATGATATATTTTCCCACTAAAATTTAATATTTAATTAATTAGTTAATTGAGTAATCAATGAAGATATAAATTGATTTCAAACTTCTTATAAATCTTCAATTCAATTATTACAACTTATAAGACAAATTCAATTACTTATAATATATTTCCCCACTAAAATTTAATATTTAATATTGTAATTACTAATATCAGACAATCTATTATTGGCCCTAATATTTTAATAATTAATTTTATTTTTTATTTTTTATTTTTCCCCCTTATTTAAAAAAAATACTTAATGAAATGACACTGTTTTATATAAAATCAATTTCATGTAGTAGTTAATATTAATTTCACTGTTTCAATTTGTCAGTTTGTCAAAAAGGCATAGATTCTAATGGTAAATACTGTCTTCTTCTTCTATTCCTCCACTTGAAAAAGCCGAAAAATTTGATCCTCTACTTATCTGCTTCTCTCTATTTTACTCCTCCAATATTCAACTATCGTCTACTTCTCGTCCTCGTTATGATGTCTTTCGTCTGCTTCTCGTCCTCGTGTCTCCTCTCCGTTATTTCTCCTCGTCGTTCTTGTCCTTGCACCACCTATCCTCTGCCCCTTCCGGGTCTCAATATCTTCAAAATACACAAATTTCTTTCCTGCCGATCTATAGCGTTTTTTCTCTATGATCCAAGATGGCGCCGTCTCCCTTTCCGCCCCGTCACTTCCTCCTTTCAGTCCCTTCCGGCCCTTCTTAGTTCCCTTCCTGTTTCTTGGTCCGTCGCTATCTCCTGCCTTCCAGTTCCGTCACTTCCTTTCCTTTACGCGGTCAGATTGTTTATAGAGAAGGCTGGGATAGACTCAACAAACATGGCGTCAAGGTCGGTGTTGTTTACATTTATTTCTTTATTCTCTGGGTCCGGGAGATGTCGCGGGGGGGAATGCGTGGGGGGGCTCTTCGTCCTCTTCGCCTCTTTTATATTATATTATAAAAATTAATTCCCATAGATCGGCCTATTTTTCAATTAATTTAGCCAAATTTCGCCAAATGTCCACTTGTCCAATTTATCAATTCACCAAGTAGTCTATTTATTCTTTATGCTTCCTAGAATTTCTTTATTTCTTTATTTCTTTATTCTTGTTACTTCTCCAACGTTTTATTCTCCTTATCCTCCTTTTTCCCTCCGTTTCTCCACTCTTTCAACTATTATCAAATTGGGAGCACTCTCCCGTTACCTGGGGATGAAGTCTTTCTTTTTTCTTCCCCCTACTGGGGGTTTCTTCAATCTTCCTCTTCTTCTATTTGGAGTGGCTTGGCGGCGGTAAGACAAGCCTTGCGGCTTGATCCTTGAGGGGTGGTTCGCTTCCCCTATCCCGCTCGGACCCTCTCGATCTCTCCTCCTTGAGGGAGGGGAGATCTCCGGGGTCTCAAGCCTCTTTGGGGTTCGCGACACCTTTGCACTCAATCCGGCAAAGGGGGGAGCTTTTTAGCTCAACCTAACCACCACAACGCCGGTCCTCGTCGGGAGCTCCCTCTCGGCGAGGCTACCCCATCGTCATGTCCACCGGAAGTCGATATGCAGAATCTTAATGCAAGGATGGGCCCAGATGACCTCTCTCTATAAGCAGCAGAACTGCCCATCACCAGCCTTTGAGGATGAAGAACCCCTTCTGCCCCGTTGGTCCAAAGACCAGAAATCGAATTTTGCAGGCCTATGCTTAGCCAGAACAACATATAGGCTAAATCTTCACATCTTAAATGGGGCGCTGAAAGGAGATTATCCAGGTGAATTCACCTTCCTTTCAGGTGAAAAAACTAGCACTATTGACTATATAGCAATCTCTAGGGATTTTATCCCCTATGCTAAAACTCTTAAAGTTATGTCTAAACCTGAGAGTGATCATTTTCCAGTTCTGCTTCAATTACATCTCTCTCTCCCCCCCCCCCCAGGAAATCCATTTAACGGAATCCTATAAATCTTCGATACAGCCTACAAAAGGAGCCTATAAGCGAGTCAAGTGGACCCCACACATGAATCAAAGAATAACAGACCTGCTGGTGATAGAGCGGCTTACGAGCCTCCGCACTTCTCTGATCTCTGCAGAAACTCCCAATGTACTCATGGAAACCTACAGAAACATTGTCCAAGAGCTCCAAATTCAGTTTCGCCAGGGCAATAATACAGAGGGGACACAGCTACTTCAGCAACCATATCAACAATCACAAACATGGTTTGATAAGGAATGTCTCTCTGCTAAAAAAGCCCTCTCCACTGTTTATCAGAGCTATAAACTCAATCCTACCCCAACAGCTGCACAAGATCTCCTGCTGCAAAAGAGACAATACAAACAATTACTAACCCGTAAGAAGAGAGAGGCTATAAAAAACAACTGGGATCCGCTCATACAAGCTGTTAAGGCAAAGGACACAATCACCTTCTGGCGCATTACATCTAACATACGAAGCTGGGACCGAACTGCAGTTGACTCCCAAATCCTGCCAGCAAGATGGGAAGTATACTTTCAAGAGCTATACAGGGACACCTATTCAGACAATGCGGGCATAAACTCTTGCTCTAATACATCAATGGAAAACCTCCCTACCTGGCCACCTGTGACCACCGCAGAAATAGAGAGACTAGTAGCCCAACTAAAAGCGGGAAAGGCATCAGGAGAGGATGCAATCCCACCCGAGGTCATTAAGAACAATTTGGATTTCTGGGCCCCTATCCTAGCATCTTTATTTACCTGTATTGATAAATATGGCCAAATTCCTAAGGATTGGGGGTTGGCAATTATTGTACCAATATACAAAAGAAAAGGCAGGCAGGATGATCCAGCAAACTACAGGCCCATTAGCCTCCTTAATACCATTAGTAAAATATACACAAGGCATCTGTATTGGAAATTGTTGGACTGGATGGAACAAGAAAACATACTTGCGGAGGAGCAAGCCGGCTTCAGGGAGGGTCGGTCCACCATTGACCAGTGCATAGTTCCACAGCATCTTATAGAAAAATATACCTCCCAGAGAACATCTTCCCTCTATGCTGCATTCATAGACTTTAGAGCAGCTTTTACTCTATCTCTCGTATCAAATTATGGGAAAAAACTTGGGTCCACCTCAATAGATAGACGACTATTGCAATTAATTCGCATACTACATGAAAGGACCATATTGAAAATAAGATGTACCCCTCAAGGTCATCTCACTAGGGACGTTGAAACTGAGAAAGGTGTCAAGCAGGGATGTACTTTGGCTCCACTTCTATTTAACTTTTATATCAACTCCATGGTGGAGCACCTTTACAACTTGGACTACCACCCGCCAAAACTGGCAGGAAGACACGTGTCTACCCTGCTTTATGCAGACGATGCAGTGATACTATCCAGAACTCAAGTAGGCCTGAAAAGAGCCTTGAGAGCCCTAACAAAATATTGTAATGAAGAACAGCTTCATCTTAATTATAAAAAAAACCAAAATTATGGTGTTTGCGAAATGACCCAAGCATCATACCTGGAGACTAGATGGACACAATATTGAACAGGTCTCCAGCTTTAAATACCTGGGAGTATTCTATCACTGCACAGGAAACAAGAAAGTACATGTGGATTATGTAGCAGAGGCAGCACAAAAGAGCTCATATGCTATCCTAAAGTTCCTCAAAACGGGAGGAGGCCACTACATACCAGCTGCACTTAAGCTCTTTGAGGCAAAATCCATAGCACAAATGATGTATGGAGCCCAACTTGGTCCCTTCACAAACTATACCCCTCTGGAGCAAGTACAATCAAAATTTCTAAGATCGGCGATGCAGGTCCCCAGATGTGTCTCAAATGCCACCCAAATGCGATTAGAGACAGGCCTTGTGAGAGTGGAGGCGAGAGTGTGGACAGCCACTCTCAATTATTGGCTGCATCTGTCTTTCTCAATATGTGGCCTTGCTCCGTTAACTCTGAGAGATGAATTTCAGTCTACATGGAATAAGGCAGTGGCAATCAAAATCGCAACTCTAGGCTTCTCTCAAGGACAACTGCTAGGTATGGGATGGGACCAAGCCAAGGCTCTTATTAGACAACGGATCCTGGATATAGAGCGACAATCAGACTTAGCCTGCTCTCCAGCATTCACCATTAGCGAAGATAGCAGATATCTCATCGCTCCCATGCCTTACTTAGCAAATTTGGAGGTGCCTAAACACCGAAGAGCTTTCACTTTGACAAGATGCCATGCCCTTCCATCGGCAGTACTGGAGGGGAGGTACCGGAAGACCCCTGCCCAGGAGAGACTATGCCCGTGTGAGTCTGGCTACATCGAAACAACCGAGCATGTGCTCCTCCAATGTGCGTTCTATAGAGACATTAGAGCTAATTTTATCACTCCATGGCTTTTAAAACATCCAGGGCGCACTGAAAGATATTACACCTCCCTGTTGCTCTCGGACTCTTGCTCTGCGACAACCTACAGTGTTGCCAAGTTCTGTGCAGCAGCAATTAACATTAGAAGGCTGATGACCGACTCCACCAGGCAACTTCCTGCTGGGAATATAGTTAGAATGATTTGTAATAACTGAAATGCTGTAAATGCTCCCCTCTCATCCATTTTATAGCTTCCCAGTCGTCTGATATTTGTTATTAGCCACCCCCTATTTTAGATTCATACATGCACTTTAAACTGTAAGTTTAGTCTGTTTTATCTTTTTAATTTGTCCCTTTTATAACATGTTTTTAATCTGCTTTTAATCTGCTTTTAATCTGCTTTTATACCTGATCTACTTGGGAACTGCGATTCCCTTCCTTGGGCACCGATGCCCCATTCTGTACTGTGCTGGTCAAAGATCGTAATAAATCACTGATTGATTGATATGCAGAATATTTCCAACACCTTCCTTACCTGCTTACCCCAATGACACCTTCCTTCCCAACATGCTCCACTCACCTTTCTCTTCGCTAGCCCTGATCAGCCAGCAATTGATTGCAATGCTCTGACTGTGGGTCTTCATGATCTGTCTTGTTGAGGACCCCAGGAGCTGGCTTTCTTGAGTGGACTTATTGTTCTGGCATAACAGCTCAGCTAGATCAGCAGCCGGAGGCCACATTGTGATGTCACTGGTCTCCCTGGCTGACATTTAAGCCCACAGGGGCTACTTGCATCTTCTTCCCTGGGATCCATCTCTTTTCCATGATAACTCAGGAGGATGACGAGCCATGCTGCCCTTGGATTCTGCTCGCAAGTTTAGGTCACCAAGTTTCAGGAAGGCGAATCTTCTCAAAATCAAAGTCTCTCTCCTTCCCAATGCCAGAGGTTGCCAAATATCAGGTTATTCTTGCTTGTCAGGGAATCAAATTCAAGGTGAAAACCTGCTAAGAAAATTCTCAATGCAAAATAGAAGGACACTAAGTAGGGAGCGGAATGCTTCCTTAAAGGATCAAACCATGGGAACTCCAATAACGAAGTGAGATCATAACCAGGCTGCACAATGACTGGCACAGTTAAATCACAGTACTTACTTACTTAGGCGATCCTTCGTAGTCTGAGGATGATGGTCTTCCAAGAGTGGTAACCTGGGGGTGGATCCGTAGGTGGCTCTGGAGCCCTATTCTTGATCTGCATCTTCTCCCACAGTGAGGGCATCGGTTTCCAGGTTGTAGGTGGTCTCAGTCGGGGTTGGCTTGATGTGACTTCCTCTTGGCATGTTTCTCTCTTTCTCCCTCCATTCGTGCCTCTTCAAATTCTGCAGCACTGCTGGTCACAGCTGAACGCCAACTGGAGCGCTCAAGAGCCAGGGCTTCCCAGTTCTCAATGTCTATGCCAGAGTTTTTAAGGTTGACTTTGAGCCCATCTTTAAATCTCTTTTCCTGTCTTCCAACATTCTAAATCACAGTAAATCTAAATTGCAGTAGAACAGACTGCTGCAAACTATTTTCAAAAGTCTCCAAATTCCACCTAAGGAGTGTGGGGAACACTTTGTGGTAAATACTACTTTTTACTGAGACTTGCATCAAGACAGTGCACTCCTTCAAGGTGCAGCCCTCAGTTGCCTTATGGTAGACCGCCTCTGAGTTATTTCCTTATGCAGTAATACAAAATCAGCTGGGAGCTCAAGGCACTCTGAAACAAATTTGTAAAGGCTGACAGCATACTGGAGTTTTGACGTAAATCTGGGCCTTTTGGAAATGCCACTTTCCTTCAGAAATCAAAACCCCGAGGATATCTGATGTAGTAAGCTTTGTCGAAGATAAGTAGGTTGGATAAATCCGCTGGGATCCCAATTCAAAAGCTCTGAGCATTACAAGGTGAAACGGGATAGAATCTCCATGGTTTGGAGGATAAGCGATACGCTGTGGGCGCTTCCATTCTCTTTCCCATTTTCCTGATAAGTAGGCTTAATAGCATGCTTCAACTTGTTCCCCAATCAAGCGTTTAGCATGTGTTTGTAAGTCAATGTATGGATGCAGTGCACTGCAGTGGTTCTGAGTGTTGGACTATGACTTGGAGACCAGGGTTCAATTCCCTGCTTGCACATGGAAACCATGCGCAAATTGAAAACCCTCAAGACCATGCCGATCAATGTCAATGTACACATGGTATCGAGACCTAACAATCAATACGGTATCGAGACAACCACACAGTAACGATGAGACTAAGGAGGACAAGATGCCAGGATCGCCCTCCCGAAGGCCATGTCAGGTCTATGCCTGGTGTCCAGCCTATAATGGGAAACAAACATCTGCGGGTTTGCCCAGATGGTCGCCTTGCAAATAGAGTCCAGGGGAATCCCTTTTAGAAAGGCAGTTGAGGCAGCTATTGCTCTGGTCGATCGAGCCCGAACGACCGAAGGGGGCTGATGGCGAGCCAGTTGGTAACACAGCTCAATGGTCAACGCAATCCAATGGGACAGGCATTGTGAGGAGATCAATAGGCCCACCTTGTCCTGGGCATACGACACACAGAGTCTCTGAGTCTTTCAGGACTGAGAAGTCCTGTCCTTATAAAACAACAGAGCTCTCCTCACATCAAGGAGGTGTAATCTCCTTTCCACCGGAGTGGAAGGTGATTGGAAGAAAGAAGGCAAAACAATGTCCTCGTTCACATGAAACGGGGAAACAATCTTGGGGAGGAATGACACATCCATGCGGAGAACTGCTCTGTCAACATGGAAGATCAAGTAAGGTTTGTCAACCCACAATGCTGCCAACTCGGACAGCCTATGGGCAGAGGTGACTCCTACAAGAAAAGCCACCTTCCACGAAAGAAGGTGAAGCTCTGCCGTAGCCAGGGGTTCGAAAGGGGGTTGCACCAACTGTGCGAGGACGAGGTCAAGGCTCCAGCCTGGGGTAGGAGGATGGACCGGGGGGTGAAGATTATTGAACCCCTTCAAAAAGGATCTCACCAAAGCGTCTCTGAAGAGGGAGGCTCCCCCTCTCTGTTGGGCATGCCAGGAAATGGCGGCGAGGTGAGACTTCAGGGATGAGAGCGGGAGTCCGCGCTTGGTAAGGGTCAACAGGAACTGAAGAATAGACGGTATCGAGGGCTGAGGTTCCTCGATTCCCCGTTCCCAGAGAAAAACTTGGAAACAGGCAAAACAGGCCACATAAGTCTTTTTAGTTGCTGGCTTGGGGACAGTGAAATATCTGGAGAAAAAAGCCTGACCGTTGTAGCAAGGAGGAGGGTGTTGACCTCCAATAGGATTGCCAAGGAAGGTTCGGTGTCGACAATCTGTCCTGTTGGAGGGAGCTCTTCGAACTCCAATGCATAGTCTTCCTTTACAATTTTTAGCACCCATGCATCTGAGATGATATCTTGCCATGCAGTGATG
Source organism: Anolis sagrei (assembly GCF_037176765.1). NCBI lineage: Eukaryota > Metazoa > Chordata > Lepidosauria > Squamata > Anolidae > Anolis > Anolis sagrei. The sequence continues at coordinate 58,394,732 of NC_090035.1, read as the reverse complement.
AAACCTGTCAGGCGGTCACCGAACGGCGGGCATCGGAGTTGAAGTTTGAGGTTGGGGATTGGCGGGAGGGACATGGGAATGGCATCGGTACTGGATAACGAGACGGTATCATCCATTAGGGTGTCAAACACAGCACCTAGGGTGGTTCCCTCCCGACTGCTGGCAGGACCTCGAGCGCTGTTGTTGCAGTTATGCTCTTCGCTGTTGCTGAGGCTGTTGCGGGTGGGATTGCTGGTGGGATGACTGGAGGGGGCAAAAAGACTGACAGTACTGGATCTGCTGGTATGGAGCCCCATTTCGACACCTGGTGTACTGGAACCATCTTATTCTCTGGGATTGAGATTCGTTCTCGATCCTGCATTTGGCTGCCAGAATCTTGAACTCCTGGTTCGCCTTCAATTTATCATCAGTCCCTGCGTTAAAGAGGCCAAGAGCATCAATGGGCAAGTCCTCAATGACCTGTCTTGATGACATCGAGAGGCCAGAGGAGCAGAGCCAGGCGTGTCTTCTGATGGTGACTGCATGGGCGATCATCTTCCCCACTGTGTCCCCTGTGTGTTTGGCCATTTGCATCTGGTGATGCGCCAGAGAGTTCACCTCATGGGCCAGGGTGGACAGGACCGTACGGTCATCCTCTGACATCCTTTGAAAGAACGGCATGGCCTTTTCCCAGAGAATATGCTGGTAGGCTCCTATGCACGTGCCATAGTTAGCCATTCTGGCTAGCAAGAGGGCGCCTGATTAAAGTTTTCAGCGTAAGGCGTCGAACCTCTTTCCCTCCCGGTATGAAGGGGCTGAAGATTGTCTCCCAAATGCCTGGGCCGCTTTCACGACCACCAAGTTAGGGTGGGGGTGGTGCTTTGGCCATTCCAGGCCCTCATCATCAGTTCGATACCAGGCCTCGATCGTCTTAGAAGTTGGGGGGATAGAGGACGGGGTCTTCCAAGAGGCTTGGATGACACTGAGGAGATAAGGCAGGAAGGGTAGGAGAGGGGCCGGTGGGGATTCCGATTGCACCTGTTTGAAAACTGGGTCAGTTAATCCTTTGGAGGTGTGCTTAACCTCCAGGCCCAAAGTGTCCGCCATGCGGGCCATCTGGTCGGCAAAGGCCCTGACATTATTTGTTGGTGACGGAGGGTCGGCCTCATAGGCATCGTGGGTAGGTGACCTCTCGATCCTGAGGGACAGTACCAAGCCCGAGTGGACTGATGCCAGAATCTCACCATCTTCCTCTTCTTCTGCAGCTTCGGATGGAGGGGGAGTGGATGAGGAACGGTCCCGCGCAGGTTGGGGTGGCGACATGGAAGATGAGGCTGGGGGTTGCTTGAATGCCGAAGATTGGGCAGCGCAAGCCAATCTTGCGGTTTGCCTCCCTCGTTCTGGCGTTGCCACGGGCGGGAAAAGCTCCTGACTGGCAGTCACAGAACGATTGGGTGCCTCTATCACCATATCCACCGAAATCACGGGGGATTCTGGCCGCTCTACGGGCACCTCTGTCGGCACTTGCTCCTCCTGAGTAGGTTGCAGGAGAGGCTCCGGCTGGGCCGAATGTATTGGCAAAGACCTCACTGACGAGGTGGCTGATGAGGCTGTTCTTACTCTTCTTGAGGAAAAGGATGAAGGAGGTGGCATTGTCTTTTTCTTCTTTGCCGGGGGTTGAGTCGATGTCGACTTCGAGAACGACTTGCCTGGCGTAGGAGGAACAGAGGAGTCGCAGCACGCCGAGATTCTTACTGAGCCCGACGAAAGGCAATCCGAACCACTGTGGATGATTGCGGAGTTGCTGCTGTCGATCTCGTGGATCGAGCTGACCTCACTGAAACCACCGAGCTGGTCGAGGAGTGGCGCACCTGCACAGTTTCAATAGTCACTGTTCATGGTCTGGTTGGCCTCGTGGTCTTCGAGGTCATTGACATGGTTGCTCGGGGTCTCTTTTGAGCTGCTTTCTTTGACCTTGTCTGACAAATTGTAGGCTGAGCTAATGGGTTGACCAATTGAGAGGTCGATGCCACTGTCAAGGTCGACAGCTGTGCGGTCGACATTGATGCCGATCTCGATGGTCGAGTCGTCGATGTCGAGGGTACCGGAGCCAAAGACTGTTGGTAGAGCAGGTACCGTAGACAATGAACCCGCTTGTTTTGGGATTGTGCCGTCAGAGCTTGGCAATGACGGCTGTTCTGGAACGGCTGTTCCAGGGACTCCAATTTTGTGTTTTGCTGTGAATGTTTGTTCATAGTCCTAAGTTGCAGGGAGTTTGCAGATTGGTGGCTTCCTTTGGCTGCATTCATAGGGCAAACCACCTGTCAATAATAATTAAAATCCCTGGTCCCTCCCCTCTCTGGTTTTTTTGGAGGGAAGGGGCCATTTTTTCAGGCAGTCACACAAGGAAGCCAGCCTATAGGATGCAAATCAGTTTGTCCCGTAGGAAAGGCTTCATTCCTCAAGACCATCCGGGGTCCTAACTGACTATCCAGTTCCAGGGAAATGGAAGGAAAAGGTCCCAAAGGCTCTGGCTGAGAGCTCACAGCCTCTCAGCCTCAAAGCACCAGAGGGGAAAACAGACCTGAAGTTCCCACTAGACAGCATAATAGAACCACGGAATTCCAGCTGCTATATCTTCAAGCCTCAGCCGGTAAGGTCTGCTCGATACCCAGACGCACGTGGATTTTGGTAGCAGCACCCATGCCAACTAGGCATAGATAAAAGCAGCCTGGGAGGGATTATAAAGAGTTCTTCCTTATGCTGAAATTGTACAGTTAAACCAAGTCAGTGCCAGTCTCTTAAAGACTAGAATAGTAAAGCCTTGAAGTGTTGTTTGAAGATTTGTTCCTTAATAAAGACTTTGTTGTACTTTTAAAGAACTCTAAAGCCCATTACTTCTGGAAGTCTCTAACAATCTCTCTTCGGGGCCCCCAGCTTCCCACTGGGTTAAAAGTGTGCGTCCTGTAGAATAAAGACATTGTGTACAGGCCCAGTGGCGACAGAACATTGAGGAATGATGCTGGTGGCCTTTGTCACCCGGGAGTATAAGAAAAAGGACTTTTAAAAGCTACAGAACAGTATATAACAGGGAGCCTGCACAGGGCCATTTTAAGTTCTATTACCTGTATCCATCTGCTGGGTCTGTTCATTTTCGGCCATCTTGGAAGGCACACCATGTGACCAGTAGGGAGGGGCTGGTTGCCTCCTTCGCTCCAAGCCATACCTTCTTTGCAAGAGGGAGTTTGCAAGTTGCTTCATTCCTCCAGTCTTGCACAGCAGGTCTACACAGAATTGCAACAGTTTGTTCCAGCTCCAGAAGCAAGGTTTCCCCGCCCTTTCTAAAGTATCTACACAGCCAGCTCTGCAAAGTTTGCTACAATATTTGCACAGCAAGTCTGCAGTTTGCTACTTTGCAAGTCTCCAGCCAGAAGCAAGATTCTTCCCACCCTTTTTCTGCGGCCCTGCACAACATTGCTGCAGTTTGTTCAAGCAGCAGAAGCAAGCTTTCCCACTCTTTTGAAATAAGCTTTGTTTCTGCTTTGCCTTTCTAATTTCTGGAAAGGAGCATTTGCATTCCTTTTTGCCTTTTGCAGCCTTACAGCAAGAGTTTATTGTGCATTTGAATTATCGTGTTGGCCGTGTCTATTCTGCCAGTAAAGTGATAAGCTTGAGTGTGCTAATAACTGCCTTGATATTTGCTTGCTCTATTTGTTGTTGCAATTGCATTTACATGCTGTTTGCTGCATCCTATTGAAACTGCATTGATATATTGCTTGTTGTACACTGACTGCTTTGTAACTTCATTGCTATATTGCATTGCTCTATTTACTGTTAATTGCTACGTATTGCATTTTCATTTTGTGTGTTCTATTGACTGTTGTTATTGATATACTGATTGCTCCACTTGCTATTTTACCTGTATTGCTATATTGTTTGGGCATTCTGCTGTCATGGTTCATACCTCAGGTTCACCAAAATCTGAAAGCAAACCCTTTGACCTCCGATCCCAGGGTTCTAGGCACCCCTCCCAGAAAGCCTTAGATGCGCTCCTGCAGGAGGAGTATCAGCTTACAGACAAGATTGAAAGCGTATGGCTTTCTATTGTCAAACTTGACAACCAGTTACAACTTTCAGAGGATTTAGAAGAATCCCAGAACATAAAGGCAGATCTTAAGGTTTTGGTTAACAAATGGAGGTGCCTGGTTGATGACATCACTCAGTTGCTTAGTAAAATAAACAACCAGGATGCAGATTCTAGGGCAATTCGGTTTTTGAACACTGTTAGGTGTAGGGAAGTTAGCTATGCTCATTTGTTTCATGCAGCCGACTTTGGTCCCTCCCCCAGAAGGGACAAAGAAGGTCAAGCTTCGCCCGCTGGTAGTGTGATCCCTGAGCTTCTTGAGCATTCCCCAAAGGCTTTAAGTGCGCAGACCAGTCAGGGAGGTGCTTCTGGTCAAAGCAAGCACAGCCACACCAGCAGGAAGCATAGCAGCAGACATGGCTCCACGTCAGGGTCTTCCATCAGCAGGAACAGCTCCTCATTGATGGCGGCCCTTTACAACAAAGAAGCCAGGCGCATGGAGTTACAAGAGAAGATTCTCGAGGCTAATGCTGAGGCAGCAGCAGCAGATCTAGTCCTGGGCTTCAAGCGGGCCCAGGTTGAGCTCCAGGCTGAACAAGCATCGTTAAAGTTGACGTGCATCCAGCAAGAGGCAGCAGCAGAGCGGGCTCAAATGGAAATAGAATCAAAGCTAAAGTTGGCACGCGTCCAACAAGAGGCAGCTCATAAGAGGGTTCGTGCCCAGATCCTTGCAAAGGCACTGCAAGGAGAGCTGTCTCAAGAAAATGTCAACCGTTTACCAACACCACCAACCACGCCTCTTCTGCCAGCCCACGTTGGCTTCCAAGATGACAAGCTGGTGCAGGTGGACAGCGACTTCATGCCACGCAGGCAGGTTGAGCAATTCAGGGCCAGGAGCCCACAGCCACCAACTCAGGCAGCGAGGCCCAGCTTGAATACCAGGGTTTTGCCCATACCTGAGACCACAGGTGTTCCTCTAAAGGGACTTTCCGGGTTCGAGAGAAACTTCACCTTTACCCCTGACCAAAATCCCCTCCCGTTTCTTCAGACTCCTCAGTCGCAGCTTGAGTCTCTATTTAGGAACCCGAAGAAGGATTTGAGGGACAAAGGTGTGGAAAAATTCTCTGACCGGCCAGAAGATTTCCTACTTTGGAAGAAGACCTCTCAACGTGTCATACAGAGTTTAAGGCTCACCTCTGAGGAACAATTGACTCTTATGATCGCCTGGCTTGGTCCAGTATCAGCTCAGCAGGTGAGAAGGATTTTCTCGGGTGTCATCGACCAACCAGATAGAGCTTTGGACACTGTATGGATCAGCGCTACGGGTCCAGCACCCAGATTGAAGCCTCGCTGATGGATAGACTTCAGAAGTTCCCAGTGCTCAAACCTAAGGACTTTGAATAGCTTTAGGACTTGTCAGACTTATTGATTGCGCTTCAGTCTGCCAAGGGAAACCCACAGCTTCCAGGGTTTGCCTACCTGGACCAACACTTGTCCCAAACTGCCATCACTCAGAAGCTGCCATATTCCTTACAAGAAGTCTTCAGATTTAAACAGGCCAATCATCAGGTGTACCCTTCGTTCACCCATCTTGTGGATTTTGTTATGAATGCCGCCATGCAGCTCAACGACCCACAACGGGATTTCCAACTCTTTATGGGACTCCAAGGATGGACAGGCCCATCAAAACCCTAAGAAATCTACAAAAGACAGTGGTACCAAGAGAAACATCGCTGTCAAGTCCACGGAGACCAACTCATCTCCAGCTGACCCCAAGGATGTCTTGTGCCCACTGCATGCAAAACTCTACAGTTTGGCCGACTGCGGAGAGTTTGCCAAGAAACCTCACGCAGACAAAGTTGAGATCCTCAAGAAGTCCAGGATCTGCTTCAGGTGCTGTGGTGCAACTTCCCATCAGTCAAAGTCATGCAAAGAAAAGGTGAAGTGCGAGATGTGCCAATCCGAAAAGCATTGCTCAGCTCTGCATGACAAGGATTTCGTGCCCTCCAAGGTCAAGAGCGGAGCCACCAGTCAGCACTCCCCAGAAGCTTGTTCTAAGGATTCAGCTGGACCTTCATCGGGCACTGAGGCACCTTCTGTGGCCTGCACCCAGTTGTGCGGCAGCCCAAAGAAGACTAGGATTTGCCACCCCATTTGTTTGGCAGAGGTTTTTCCTGCCAGCAAGCCTTGGATGAAGAAGAAAATGTACGTGGCCCTTGACAATCAAAGCGACGGTTCCCTGGCCACCCCTGACTTCTTCAAAATCTTTAAGGGGCAGGCAAAGACTATTGACTATTGTATTTCTACTTGTACAGGCAAACAATGAAGACAGAGCTGTGTTGCATCTGGATTTATCATTTCGCCATGTGGCAAAGACATTTGTTTTGAGTTACCTGACCTTATTGAGTGTGCATCCATCCCACGCAATAAGGACCAGATTGCTACCAGAGAGATGATGCAGGCACATCCTCACCTAAAAGGAATACAGGACCTCATTCCACCCTTTGAGCCGGGCATTGACATAGTCCTGCTCATCGGATCCAACTGCCCCAGCTTGATGAGCATCCGAGCTGAAAAGAGATGTCCTCCTGGTGCACCTTTGGCACAGAAGACTCCATTAGGATGGACCATACAGGGACCTGTATATGTTGACAGAATACATCCTCCATCTTCTCTGTGTCCAGATCAGCCAGACACCCTCAGTTGTGGCAGAGTCACCCTCATGCAAAGTTACCTCAGCCACATTTCTGTTTGCTGCCAAGGAGTTTCATCTGAATTTTCATCCATCTTCGATGACAACCTTGCAGTTATCGCTAGTCAAGGCGCTTCTGCACACAAGACTTTAAGTTCCACCTGGCTGTCTGGACCAGAGTGCCTAGCCAACCCTGACTTTCCAAAGGTTTTTTCATTTACAGAAAATCCGGACCTTCCTGAGGTCCAATCCTGCAAAGCAACAACTTTAGAGCCCAGCAAGCAATTTGGAGTTTTAGACTCATCAATTTTTGAATGTTTTTCAAGTTGGCCCACACTGAAGAGCATGGTGGCCAGACTCTTTCATTTAGCTGTGCACAAGAAAGGAGGCAATCCCCAAGGCCAAGACTTTTTGAAGGCTGAAAAATTGTTTTTCAGGTCTGTCCAGAGGGGCATGTTTAAAAAAGAGGTCGACTGCCTTCAAAGGGGAGCCAGTCTCCCTGAAGACAGCTATATTAAATTGTTGAACCCCTTTCTAGACTCTCAGGGAGTCCTTAGAGTGGGAGGGAGATTAAACAGATCTAAGTTTTCAGATTGTGTCAAAAACCCTGTAATCGTCCCAAAAGGTCATCTAGCCACCTTGTTGGTTCGCTATGCTCACGGCAAGGTACAGCCTCAGGGCAGGTCCCTTACAGAAGGAGCATTGAAAAATCAAGGTTTTTGGTTGGTCAATGCCAGAAGGCTAGCCAGTAGTTTTATTTATAAATGTGTTACATGCAGGAAGCTAAGAGCCAGTTGCCAAAGCCAACTCATGTCAGAACTGCCCCCTCCCCCCCAATAGGACCCAGATTGACCCTCCTTTCACCCATATTGGTATTGATGTGTTTGGTCCGTGGGAGGTTGTTACTAGGAGAACTCGTGGGTGCCCTGTTAACAACAAAAGATGGGCAGTCATCTTCACCTGTTTAGTTATCCAAGCCATTCACATCGAGGTGACTGAGTGTATGGATACTTCTGCCATTTTAAATGCTTTGAAGAGATTTATCTCTATCAGGGGACCTGTTAGAACTATCAGATCGGATTGTGGCACAAATTTTGTTGGGGTAACCAAAGAATTAGACTGTGTTGTTAAGTTTGCCAAGGACCCCAGTGTCGACAATTATTTGAATGCAGAAAAGGTTACATGGCTATTTAATGTACCGTATGCATCTCACATGGGTGGTGTGTGGGAACGTATGATTGGTTTGTGTAGAAATATTTTAAATGCTATGTTTTTAGAGTGTAAGAATTTGACTCACGATGTTTTGATCACTTTGATAGCGGAGGTGACAGCTATTGTAAATAGTCGCCTATTGGTGCCTGTAGAGAAATGTTTATTATAGAGTGTTTATTATACTGTATTTAAACTGTATTTATGTATTACATTTATTGCCATGGCCTAGCTGTGAGGGATAGGTTGCCATGGTGACAAGACAAAGCCTCAGAGGAGGTGGGCGGAGCTTACGGAGGAAAAGGTTTGAAAGTGGCAGTTAAGCTCCAGTCCGGTGGAAGAGACCCGGGGAAGAGGATAGCCAGTTAGGGCTCTGTTGTGAAGCTGTGAGAATTCAGTAGTTCCTAGAATTTGTGAATATTTCTTCAGCAAGAGAGCTGAAGGTGTTACCTTGTTAGATTGCTTAGGTTAAAAGAATCTAACAGAGGGGGTTTTCAGGATTGCCAGTAAGGAAAGACTGGTGATCAGTGGTTTGTTCCGAGTATAGGGCAAACAGTGTGGACATTCACAATAGGGAACTCTGAAGTAGTATAAGCACTTCACTAAAGAAGAAGTTTGTAGAATTGTATCATCAGAAACATGTATCTCAAACCAGCCATTTTGTAACATCAAGCCTTGTGCCAAGTTCAAAGTCTCAAAACTGCAACAATTACGTTCTGTTAACAATAAAACTTGTTCTCTTTATATTTCAAACCTGCCTCCTCGATTGCTTACATGCTTGGTGCATTCCACACTACCAAAATCACCTCACAGCACAACTAAAGATAAACAGAGACATAATCCAGTGTCTCTAAACATATTGGTGGCAGCTTAATTGATATCTAAAAGAAGGTTCCTCACAGAATATTAGTGGCTATAAAGAAGATTAATACTTCCTCACATAATTTTGTTGACAAGCGGTGGGATTAGTGCTTCTTCACATAATTTGGTGGCAGACGACGGGATTCGTGTAACAACTAATTGAGTGCCTTAAGTTTAATTTAGGAATAAGTTGTGAGGTAAAAGTTGTTGAAAACATGGCTACCAGGCGGCAGAGAAAGCTGGCTGAGGAAAGAGAGGGAGACCAAGGGGAAAGCTCGAGCTCTGAGTCAGAGACAGAGGCAGTGCCTATGTCAGAAATGGCTTATAAATACAAACTGGAAATGGAGGAAAAACGATTAGAGATGAGACGGTTAGAACTAGAGATGGAGGCAAAACAAAGAGAGAGAGAACTGGAGGAAAAACGATTGGAGATGGAGGAAAAACAAAGAGAGAGAGAACTGGAAGAAAGACAAAGAGAAAGAGAGAGAGAACTGGAAGAAAGACAAAGAGAAAGAGAGAGAGAACAGGAGTTAGAATTGAAGAGAATGGAGTTTGAGCTAGAAAAACAAAGGTTGGCTTTGGCACAAACATCCAGTGTTGTCCAGGAAGGGAGATCTGGAGTGGATACCCCAGATTTGACAAAGAAATTCCCAAAATTTACAAAAGGAGATGACCCAGAGAAATTCCTTATATCTTTTGAGAGATGTTGTCGAGATTTTGGGTTAGCTAAAGACAAATGGATGATATACCTAAGGCCTCAGATAAATGAGAAGCTTTTACAGATTTATGGACAGATGCCGGAGGAGTCTTGTAGAGACTATGATCTGTTTAAGAAACAGGTTCAACAGGAATATAGATTGACTCCTGAATATTATAGATTTAAGTTCAGGACGTTGAAGAAAGATAAAACACAAAGTTTTACTCAGGTGGCCTCTAGATTGTCTCAACTGTTCGATAGTTGGATAAAGACGTCTGAGGTAGAAGATTATCAACAGCTGAGGGAACTTTTGAAATTGGAACAATTTTTCCAATTAGTTCCTTATGAAATTCGTTGGGTGATTCAAGATCGCAAGCCATCCACGATTGTAGAGGCAGCGGGTATGGCAGATCAAATAACAACCTTGAAAGAAGGATTTGGAAGGGAGGATCTGCCAGGGGACAGAAGAACAAACAGGCAGCCATTTTATTCACAACAAAAGCGCCCACAGCAAGAAAAGGGTGCTGACTTAGAAGACACCACCTATAGGAGGCAGAGTGTAATAAGGCCAACTGCTCCTGAGGTAAAACGTCGGTGCTATCAATGTGGAAAATTGGATCATATAAAATATCAATGTCCTCTGTTAAGGAATGAGAAAACAACCCTCTTTGTGAATAAAATGAAAGAAACACCAAGGGCAGAAGCAGATACTGTTTCAAAGGAGAGTTCAAGCTCAGAGCCTCAAGAGAAACAATGTCTGTTCATCCTGTCAGGCAGCCCATCTAAGGACTACTTAGAAACCATTTCTATTGATCACAAAGACAGGAAAGGACTTCGAGATACAGGTTCCGAAATATGCATAGTGCATCCCGAAATAATACCTCAGAGATTTCAGCAGCCAACCTCTGAAGTAAGATTAAAAGGCTTAGGTCCTGCGATTCCGACAGCGGTCGTGACTTTGCCAATACAATATGAAGGATGGAAGGGTGTGTGGGATTTTGCAGTCAGTCCTGACATACCATACCAATGTTTAATTGGAAATGATTTGGCTGAGGAGATTAAATACTGTAAGATGGCGTGTGGGGAGAAAAAATGTATCAACAAAAGCCCTGAACAGAAAGTCCTGTGTTTTGCCATCCGACAAGATGGGGATAGGAGCCCAGAAGCCAGTGCTACAGTTGCTGAGCTTGTTGGGAGGACGGGAGGAGTTGAGGAAATTCGACAGGAACGAAGAGCAGAAGAACAACCCTATGGATTTATTGCTGAAGATGGTGTTCCAAGTGTAAAGTCAGAGGTGTACAGCCAGAAGAGACCATGCAAACGAGGAACAAGCCCTGCAGCAGAGCCGATTCCAGTGGCTGATTATTTGAGAGCCAGTGAAGAGAGTATAGAGACAGTAGGTCTGGAAAGACGGGTGATGAATTCTGAGGAGAAGGAGGAATCCTTGACCTTGGAAGATGTATTTCCTTCAGCTCCACGTAGGGAAATTGCCTCAGCTGAACTTTTTGACAAAGACAATAAAATAAATTCTAAAGGGAAAGCTGAAGAAAAACAAACTCTAGATGTGACAGTAGAAGCTGATGCGAGTTCAGAATATCCAGGGGTCTTCTGTGAAACAAAGATCCATACATCTGAAGAGAAAGTGAACAGAAAAAGAAGATTTGGCCATGTGTCGGAAGAGAGATCTTCTTTATCCTTGAACGGAGAGAAAGGAGAGAGTGGAGGCCGAGCTGATGGACTGTCAGGAGAGCTGATGTACGCAGACTATATTGGTGGTGATAAAAAGAAAAAGCTGCAATTTCTAGCTTTAGAAGTTTGTCCAGATAGCAGTGATGAGCTTGCCATGAAGAAGGACAATATTCGTGTTCGTTCTTCTAATGACAGTGAATTCTCTTCAGTGCCAAGAAAAGATGCTAGAGGAATTCCAGATTATTCACTACAACCTGATGCTTCATGGAAGCAAGCCATTGTTCAAGCCCTGAAAGTCGATGGAAACAGAACTGTTCCTGATAATTGGAAGGTCAGATTAAAAGAAGATACCCCAGCAACAAAAAAGAGAGAAGAAAAGACTTGCAGACATCGTGTGAGGAAGAAAACCATATCTCCAGGTAATCGAAAAGACATCAAGAGACAAAAGAAGAAACCTAAAAAGAAGAAACGAAGAAGTGGAAAAAAGAAGCTAAAAGATCATCATAAAGAGACATTGCTGTAGACAGTTGGTCCAATACAACTGAGGTTGTGTTTGAACCATGGGACATTGGACACTAAGACATCTATGTCAATGATCAAATGTGGGAGTTTAACTATTGTGTGGGCTATTAACAAATTGAGACCATATGTATGGAGAAAAGTTGTGGTATGATATATAGATAAATGTCTTATAAATTAACCAGACTAGGTAGAAGGTCAATTATATATGTTAATGTATAAAGGTAATGTATGTGTAATATAGTATAAAATAGTATAGTGTAATATTTAAACCAAATGGGTATACTGTTTTATTATAGACTTATAAAATATAGGATGTTATTACAGTGGTGAACTGTATATGTTTCATACCATAGATATAAGATATAATCCCATTATAATAAAGTGTGGTAGGTATATACGTTTTGCAATAGGCAATAAATATTTACAAATATATGTATAAGTATAAAAATGTGAGACTTTGATACCACATCCATAGATGATACTAGAATGTCGTAGGTTAAAGGTTTGTATGTATGTGTAATTGAAATGTATTTAACCCTAATATGTTTCCCTTTCAGAATTGGTGTATATGTATTTATTGTTAAATGATATGTAGGATTATTTTTGCTATTCTAGGATTAAGAAATATGCAAAAATATTTTTCTGGGGGGGAAGGTGTAGAGAAATGTTTATTATAGAGTGTTTATTATACTGTATTTAAACTGTATTTATGTATTACATTTATTGCCATGGCCTAGCTGTGAGGGATAGGTTGCCATGGTGACAAGACAAAGCCTCAGAGGAGGTGGGCGGAGCTTACGGAGGAAAAGGTTTGAAAGTGGCAGTTAAGCTCCAGTCCGGCGGAAGAGACCCGGGGAAGAGGATAGCCAGTTAGGGCTCTGTTGTGAAGCTGTGAGAATTCAGTAGTTCCTAGAATTTGTGAATATTTCTTCAGCAAGAGAGCTGAAGGTGTTACCTTGTTAGATTGCTTAGGTTAAAAGAATCTAACAGAGGGGGTTTTCAGGATTGCCAGTAAGGAAAGACTGGTGATCAGTGGTTTGTTCCGAGTATAGGGCAAACAGTGTGGACATTCACAATAGGGAACTCTGAAGTAGTATAAGCACTTCACTAAAGAAGAAGTTTGTAGAATTGTATCATCAGAAACATGTATCTCAAACCAGCCATTTTGTAACATCAAGCCTTGTGCCAAGTTCAAAGTCTCAAAACTGCAACAATTACGTTCTGTTAACAATAAAACTTGTTCTCTTTATATTTCAAACCTGCCTCCTCGATTGCTTACATGCTTGGTGCATTCCACACTACCAAAATCACCTCACAGCACAACTAAAGATAAACAGAGACATAATCCAGCGTCTCTAAACATATTGGTGGCAGCTTAATTGATATCTAAAAGAAGGTTCCTCACAGAATATTAGTGGCTATAAAGAAGATTAATACTTCCTCACATAATTTTGTTGACAAGCGGTGGGATTAGTGCTTCTTCACAGTGCCCATCACCACAGACTCTGATACTCCACAGATTCTCATTCCTGTGTCCATTTCAACTCAAAAGACTTCAGAATGGCAGGAAATTATGTCCCCTGTCCCCGAAGGATCTTACAAAGCACTCTGGAAACAAACTCAAACTCTTGCCAACCGGTTTTGGAGACGCTGGTAGGCAGAGTACCTGGCTCAACTCCAGAGTCGAAGGAAGTGGAAAGACTCTAAGCCCAACCTCTAAGTTGGGGACATTGTTTTGTTCAAAGACTCCCTACCTCGTTTCAAGTGGCCTTTGGCCAAAGTTACAGAGACCTTGCCAAGTCCAGATGGGTTGGTAAGGAAGGTAAAGCTAAGAGTGTGCCAAAATGGCAATGTTTCTGTGTTGCACAGACCAATTTGTGATATTGTGTTGTTATTGAAGGGGTAATTGTTTATTGCCAAATCAGATTTGTCAATTTTATAGTGCAGATTTCTCATCATTGAGAAATCTAGGCCAGGAATGTTCTGGAACGGCTGTTCCAGGGACTCCAATTTTGTGTTTTGCTGTGTTTGTTCATAGTCCTAAGTTGCAGGGAGTTTGCAGATTGGTGGCTTCCTTTGGCTGCATTCATAGGGCAAGCCACCTGTCAATAATAGTTAGGATTCCTGGTCCCGCCCCTCTCTGGGTTTTTTGGAGGGAAGGGGCCATTTTTTCAGGCAGTCACACAAGGAAGCCAGCCTATAGAATGCAAATCAGTTTGTGCCATAGGAAAGGCTTCATTCCTCAAGACCATCTGGGGTCCTAACTGACTATCCAGTTCCAGGGAAATGGAAGGAAAAGGTCCCAAAGGCTCTGGCTGAGAGCTCACAGCCTCTCAGCCTCACAGCACCAGAGGGGAAAACAGACCTGAAGTTCCCACTAGACAGCATCGTAGAACCACGGAATTCCAGCTGCTATATCTTCAAGCGTCAGCTGGTAAGGTCTGCTCGATACCTAGATGCACGTGGATTTCGGTAGCAGCACCCACGCCGACTAGGCATAGATAGAAAGCGGCCTGGGAGGGATTATAAAGAGTTCTTCCTTATGCTGAAATAGTACAGTTAAACCAAGTCAGTGCCAGTCTCTTAAAGACTAGAATAGTAAAGCCTTGAAATGTTGTTTGAAGATTTGTTCCTTAATAAAGACTTTGTTGTACTTTTAAAGAACTCTAAAGCCCATTACTTCTGGAAGTCTCTAACAATCTCTCTTCGGGGCCCCCGGCTTCCCACTGGGTTTAAAGTGTGCGTCCTGTAGAATAAGGACATTGTGTACAGGCCCAGTGGCGACAGAACAACGGCAAGAGTCGGCGATATGTGCCTTACCGAGGCAAAGAAGAAACAAAGATAGCTTATCCGAATCCAGAATCTTTTGGAACACTGTGTGCAGTGTTTGAATCAAGTCGTGGACATCGCAGAAGTACTGAAGTGAGCCTTGCGGCGGAAAAAAAGGAATTGCGAGGCTGCGCACGGGGTGCCCTTTTATGCCCTGCCAGGGCTGGACGGGGTTACCACCAAAACTTGAAAAGTTTAAACTAGAGAAGTTTCCGTTGGAGCCTGCTCAGACGCAGACTCTCTATATGTGTGCATTCACAGAGACCACGAAGAAGAAGAAAAGAATAATCAGATCTATATGAGGATGTATTTTAGGCAGAAAATATTCCGTTCCAAGGACAATTTGCTTGAAGGGTGGATTTATTTAATTCCTGGATCACCAATAGAAAAGCCCAATACAATTTCTCCTGGGTACTTTTTTCCATATTTATTGAACTATGGCACAAATCTGGATCACTAAAGTTAATGTGGTTACAATGACTAGCAAGGTATACAGATTGTGCAATTTTACTATAATGTTCTTTTATATACAACTAGCTTGGAGATCTGGCACTGCCCGGGTTATTTGAGAAAGGAATTGTGTATCAAGGTTGGTCTTTATCAGTTATGTATATAGTTCGCAGTGGTCTCAGGAGGTTAGTGAAGGTACTGCGAGTCCCATCATCTGTGGTCCATCCTCCTCCAAACTGCAACAGAATGTAGAGTGGGTCGTGGGGGCTCTGTGTGCCAAGTTTTGTTCTTGATCAATCATTGGATGAGGGTCAGTGGTCTCAGAAAGTGAGTTTAGGTACTGCAAGTCCCATCCTCTATAGTCCATTCTCCCCCAAACCTCACCAGAATGTTGAGTTGGCCAAGGGGCCTCTCTGTGCCAAGTTTGGTCTTTCTTGGTATTTGGATAAGTGTCGCTGTGGTTTCAGGAAGTGAGTGAAGGTACTGGAAGTCCCATCATCCATCAAACGTCCTCCTCCAAACAGCATTGGGATGTAGAGTGGGTCATGGGGGCTCTGTGTGCCAAGTTTGGTCTTGATCGAACATTAGATGAGGGTTGTAGCAGTCTTGGGAAGGAAGTGGAGGTACTTGAAGTCCCATCATCCATGGTCTGTCCTCCTCGAAAGTGCACCAGGATGTAGAGTGGGTCATGGAGACTCTGTATACCACGTTGGGTCTTGATCAGTCATTGGTGAGGGCCTCAGTGATCTCAGGAAGTGAGTGAAGTGACTGCAAGTCCCATTATCCATTGTCAAATTCTTCCAAACTGCACCAGGATGTAGAGTGGGTCATGCGGACTCTCTGTGTAAATTGTGGTCCTGATCCATCATTGTTGGCAGTTGTAATGGTCTTAGAAAGGGAGTGCAGGTATTGCAAGCCCCATTGTCCATGGTGCATCCTCCTCCAAACCACACAAGGATGTAGAGTGCGTCATGGAGACTCAGTGTGCCAAGTTTGGTCTTTATAGGTAATTGGATGAGGGTTCAAGTGGTCTCAAGAATTGAACAAAGGTACTGCAAGTCCCATAATCCATGGTCCATCCCCGGCCAAACCACACCAGTGCGTAAAGTGGGTCATGAGAGGTCTATGTGCCAAGTTTGGTCCTGATCAGTCATTGGATGAGGTTAACAGCGGTCTCAGAATGTGAGTGATGGTACTGCAAGTCCCATCATCCATGGTTCATCCTCCTCCAAACTACAGTAGGATGTAGAGTGGGTCTTGCGGGCTCTGTGTTCCAAGTTTGGTCTGTATGGGTTATTTTCTGACATAGCCCCATGGCCTTTTCCTTTCCTCTCTTTGTCATCTCGGAATCTGGGAATTGTGGCTGGCCAATCAGAGACCATATGCAAATTTCCTTCTCTCATGTTTCCATTTCTGTCATGAACCCTTTTCTCCACCAGGGCCTCCTGTTGCAGCTGGCCAATCAGAGACCATATGCAAATAGCACCACAGAGGCAGCCAATCAGAAAGCTGGCACATACTCCTCCGCTCGCACTTCTGTCTGCCGCATACAAACTTTGACTTTTATTATATTAACTAGCTTGAGGACCCGGCGCTGCCCGGGTTATTAGAGAAAGTGGGTAATGGTGGTTCTGTATGCCAAGTTTGGTCTTTATTGGTCATTGGATAATGGCTGCATTGTTTTCAGGAAGTGAGTGAAGGAACTTGAAGTCCCATCATCCATGGTCCACCCTCCTCCAAACAGCAGCAGGATATAGAGTGGGTCATGAGGGCTCTGTGTGCCAAATATGGTCTTTATCAGTCATTGGATGAGGCTGGCAGTGGTTTCAGTAAGTGAGTGAAGGTACTGCAAGTCCCATCATCCAAAGTCCACCCTCCTCCAAACTGAAACAGGATGTAGATAGGGTCATGGGGGCTCTGTGGGCCAAGTTTGGTATTGATCAGTCATTGGTTCAGGGTTGCAGTGGTTTCAGTAAGTGAGTGAAGGTACTGCAAGTCCCATCATCCATGGTCAACCCTCCTCCAAGCTGCAGCAGGATGTACAGTGGGTCATGGGGGCTCTGTGTGCCAAGTTTGGTCTTGTTTAGTCATTAGATGAGGGTTGCAGCAATCTTGGGAAGGGAGTGGAGGTACTTGAAGTTCCATCATCCATGGTCTGTCCTACTCCAATCTGAACCAGGATGTAGAGTGGGTCATGGGGGCTCCGTGTGCCAAGTTTGGTCTTGATCAGTCATTGGCGAGGGTCTCAGTGGTCTCAGAAAGTGAGTGAGGTTACTGCAAGTCCCATCATCCATCTCCAATTTTTTCCAAACCACACCAGGACGTTAAGTAGGTCATGAGAGATCTATGTGCCAAGTTTGTTCTTGATCAGTCATTGGATGAGGTTAACAGCGGTCTCAGAATGTGAGTGAAGGTACTGAAAGTCCCATCATCCATGGTCAAACCTCCTCCAAAACTGCAGCAATATGTAGATTGCGTCATGGGGGCTCTGTGTGCCAAGTTTGGTCTTGATTGGTTATTAGTTGTGGATTGCAGCAGTCTTGGGGAGTGGAGGTACTTGAAGTCCCATCATCCATGGTCTGTCCTCCTGGAAAGTGCACCAGGATGTAGAGTGGGTTATAGGGGCTCTGTGTGCCAATTTGGCCTTGATTGGTCATTGGATGAGGGTCACAGTGTTTTCAGTAAGTGAGTAAAGATACCGCAATTCCCATCATCCATGGCCCATCCCCCTTAGAATTGCATCAGGATGTAGAGTGGGCCATGAGTACTCTGTGTGCCAAGTTTGGGCCTGGTCTGTGATTTGTAGGGGCTACAATGTTTTGTGGGAAGTGAATCGGGTGAAGGTACTGCACATCCCATCATCAGTGGACCATCCTGCCCTGAACTGCACTTGAAGTCCCAACATCCATCATCCCTCCTTCTCCAAAGAGCATTGAGATGTAGAGTGGGTCAAGGGGGCTCTGTGTGCCAAGTTTGGTCTTGATCGGTAATTGGATGAGGGTTGCAGTGGTCTCAAGAATTGAGCAAAGGTACTGCAAATCCCATTATCCATGGTCCATCCCCGGCCAAACCCCACCAGGACATAAGGTGGGCCATGAGAGGTCTATGTGCCAAGTTTGGTCCTGATCAGTCAATGGATGAGGTTAACAGCGGTCTCAGAATGCGAGTGATGGTACTGCAAGTCCCATCATCCATGGTTCATCTTCCTCCAAACTGCAGTAGGATGTAGAGTGGGTCATGGGGGCTCTGTGTGCCCAGTTTGGTTTGTATTGTTATTTTCTGACCCAGCCCCTGGCCTTTTCCTTTCCTCTTTGTCATCTCGAAATCTTGGAATTGAGGCTGGCCAATCAGAGACCATATGCAAATTTCCTTCTCTCAGGTCTCCGTTTCTGTCGTGGAACCTTTTCTCCACCAGGGGCTCCTGTAAAGCTGGCTAATCAGAGACCATATGCACATAACGCCACAGCGGCAGCCAATCAGAATCTTGGAACTTTCAGGCTGACCAATCAGAATGCTGGCACATACACTGCCACACCGCCACACTTTTGTCCTCCGCATACAAACTTTGACTTTTATTATATACTAGCTTGGGGACCCGGCGCTGCCCGGGTTATTAGAGAAAGTGGGTAATGGCGGTTCTGTATGCCAAGTTTGGTCTTTATTGGTCATTGGATAATAGCTGCATTGTTTTCAGGAAGTGAGTGAAGGTACTTGAAGTCCCATCATCCATGGCCCATCCTCCTACAAACAGCAGCAGGATATAGAGTGGGTCATGGGGGCTCCGGTTGCAAGTTTGGTCTTTATCAGTCATTAGATGAGGGTGGCAGTGGTGTCAGTAAGTGAGTGAAGGTACTGCAAGTCCCATCATCCAAAGTCCATCCCCTTTCAAACTTCAGCAGAATGTAGAGTGGATCATGGGGGCTCTATGTGGCAAGTTTGGTCTTGATTGGTCATTAGAAGAGGGTTGCAGCAATCTTCGGAAGGGAGTGGAGGTACTTGAAGACCCATCATCCATGGTCTGTCCTCCAAACTGCACCAGGATGTAGAGTGGGTCATTGGAGCTCTATGTGCCAAGTTTAGTCTTGATTAGTCACTGGCGAGGGTCTCAGTGGTCTCAGGAAGTGAGCAAAGGTACTGCAAGTCCCATCATCCATCTCCAAAGTTTTCCAAACAACACCAGGACGTAACGTGGGTCATGAGAGGTCTATGTGCCAAGTTTGGTCTTGATCCGTCATTGGATGAGGTTTGCAGAGGTCTCAGAATGCGAGTGAAGGTACTGGAAGTTCCATCATCCATGGTCCACCCTTCTCCAAAACTGCAGCAGGATGTAGAGTGGGTCATGGGGGCTCTGTGTGCCAACTTTGGTCTTGATTGGTCATTAGATGAGTTCTGCAGCAGTCTTGGGGAGTGGAGGTACTTGAAGTCCCATCATCCATGGTCTGTCCTTCTCCAAAGTGCACCAGGATGTAGAGTGGGTCATGGAGACTCTGTATACCACGTTGGGTCTTGATCAGTCATTGGTGAGGGTCTCAGTGGTCTCAGGAAGTGAGTGAAGTGACTGCAAGTCCCATCATCCATTGTCAAATTCTTCCAAACCGCACCAGGATGTAGAGTGGGTCATGCTGGGTCTCTGTGTAAATTGTGGTCCTGATCCATCATTGTTGGCTGTTATAATGGTCTTAGGAAGGGAGTGCAGGTATTGCAAGTCCCATCGTCCATGGTGCATCCTCCTTCAAACTGCACCTGGATGTAGAGTGCGTCATGGAGACTCAGTGTGCCAAGTTTGGTATTTTTTGGTAATTGGATGAGGGTTGCAGTGGTCTGAAGAATGAGCAATGGTACTGCAAGTCCCATAATCCATGGTCCATCCCCAGCCAAACCACACCAGGACGTAAAGTGGGTCATGAGAGGTCTCTGTGCGAAGTTTGGTCCTGATCAGTCATTGGATAAGGTTAATAGCAGTCTCAGAATGTGAGTGGTGGTACTGCAAGTCCCATCATCCATGGTTCATAGTCCTCCAAACTGCAGTAGGATGTAGAGTGGGTCATGGGGGCTCTGTGTGCCTATTTCGGTCTGTATTGGGAGTGTTCTGACCCAGCTCCCTTTGGCCTTTCCTTTCCTCTCTCATCTCGGAATGTTGGATTTGAGGCTGGCCAATCAGAGACCATATGCAAATTTCCTTCTGTCATGCCCCGTTTCTGCCATGAACCCTCTTCTCCACCAGGGGCTCCTATTGAAGCTGCCCAATCAGAGACCATATGCAAATAGCACCACAGCGGCAGCCAATCAGAACGCTGGCACATACACCTTCCGCCCTCCGCACCTCTGTCCTTCCCATACAAACACTCTTCTTTATTATATATATAGACTAGCTTGGGGACCCGGCGTTTCCCGGGTTATTTGAGAAAGGAATTGTGTATCAAGGTTGGTCTTTATCAGTTATTTATATGGCTCACAGTGGTCTCAGGAAGTTAGTGAAGGTACTGCGAGTACCATCATCTGTAGTCCATCCTCCTCCAAACTGCACCAGGGTGGAGACTGGGTCATGGGGGCTCTGTGTGCTAAGTTTGGTCTTGATCCGTTATTAGATGAGGGTCACAGCGGTCTCAGAAAGTGAGTTAAGGTACTGCAAGTCCCGTCATCCATAGTCTCCCTCAAACATCACCAGAATGTTGAGTTGGCCATGGGGGCTCTGTGTGCCAAGTTTGGTCTTTCTTGGTATTTGGATGAGTGTCACTGTGGTTTCAGGAAGAGAGTGAAGGTACTGCAAGTCCCATCATCCATGGTCAACCCTCCTCCAAGCTGCAGCAGGATGTACAGTGGGTCATGGGGGCTCTGTGTGCCAAATATGGTCTTTATCAGTCATTGGATGAGGCTGGCAGTGATTTCAATAAGTGAGTAAAGGTACTGCAAGTCCCATCATCCAAAGTCCACCCTCCTCCAAACTGAAACAGGATGTAGATAGGGTCATGGGGGCTCTGTGGGCCAAGTTTGGTATTGATCAGTCATTGGTTCAGGGTTTCAGTGGTTTCAGTAAGTGAGTGAAGGTACTGCAAGTCCCATCATCCATGGTCAACCCTCCTCCAAGCTGCAACAGGATGTACAGTGTGTCATGGGGGCTCTGTGTGCCAAGTTTGGTCTTGTTTAGTCATTAGATGAGGGTTGCAGCAATCTTGGGAAGGGAGTGGAGGTACTTGAAGTTCCATCATCCATTGTCCGTCCTCCTCCAAACAGCACCAGGATGTAGTGACCCGGTGTGCCAAGTTTGGTCTTGATCAGTCATTGGTGAGGGTCTCAGTGGTCTCAGAAAGTGAGTGAGGTTACTGCAAGTCCCATAATCCATGCTCGATCCACAGTCAAACCACACCAGGGCGTAAAGTGGGTCATGAGAGGTCTATGCGCCAAGTTTGGTGTTTTTCAGTCATTGTTGAGGGTTGCAGCAGTCTCAGTAAGCGAGTAGAGGTACTTCAAGTCCCATCATCCAAGATATGCCCTACTCCAAACCGCAGTAGGATGTAGAGTGGGTCATGGGGGCTCTATGTGTAAATTGTGGTCTTGATCCATCATTGTTGGCAGTTGTAATTGTCTTAGGAAGAGAGTGCAGGTATTGGAAGTCCCATTGTCCATGGTGCATCCTCCTCCAAACCACACCAGGATGTAGAGTTCATCATGGAGACTCAGTGTGCCAAGTTTGGTCTTTATTAGTAATTGGATGAGGGTTGCAAGAATTGAGAAAAGGTACTGCAAGTCCCATAATCCATGGTCCATCCCTGGCCAAACCACACCAGGGCGTAAAGTGGGTCATGAGAGGTCTATGTGCCAAGTTTGTTCCTGATCAGTCTGGATGAGGTCAACAGCGGCCTCAGAAAGTGAGTGATGGTACTGCAAGTCCCATCATCCATGGTCCATCCTCCTCCAAACTGCAGTAGGATGTTGAGTGGGTCATGGGGGCTTTGTGTGCCAAGTTTGTTCTGTATTGGTAATTTTCTGACATAGCCCCATGGCCTTTTCCTTTCCTCTCTTTGTCATCTCGGAATCTTGGAATTGAGGCTGGCCAATCAGAGACCATATGCAAATTTCCTTCTCATGTCCCCGTTTCTGTCAAACTCTTTTCTCCACCAGAGGCTCCTATTGAAGCTGGCCAATCAGAGACCATATGCAAATAGCAGCACAGCGGCAGCCAATCAGAACGCTGGCACATACTCCTCCCACCACTTTTGTCCTCCGCATACGAACTTTGACTTTTATAGATATAGATAGATAGATAGATAACATAACAAGATAGCATCCCTTATATATAAAATGGCAAAATAAAAATTTGTCTTTCAGATTAAAAAAAATATATTTTCAAACCATGGGTTGTTGAATTTTTTGATACAGAATCCCTCCTAATTTGGTGTCATCTGAAAACTTGGTCAGCCTTCCCTCTAAACCTTCAACCAAGACATTAATAAAGATGATGAACAGTACTGGGCCCAGGACCAAACCCCTCTTTATGGCACCAAATAGTAACTTATTTCCAGGATGAAGAGGAACCACTGGGGAGAAGCATCCTTTGGGTTCTGTTGCTTCACCAATTCCAGGTCCATCTAACAGTAGCATTGCCTGGCCCACATTGGATTAGTTTGCTTGCAAGAAAGTCATGGAGGGACCTTGTTGAAGGCCTTAGTGAAATCAAGATCTGCTCTATCCACAGCATTCCCTGCATCTACCAAGCTTGTAACACTATCAAAAAAAAGAAAAAAAGAAAAAAGATGAGTCTGGCATGACTTCTTTTTAAGAAATCCATGGTGTCTTTGAGTGATCACAGCATTTCTTTCTAAATGACTACAGACTGCCTCTTTCATGATCTTCTCCAGAGTATTTCCTGCTATTGATATCAAGCTGGCTGGAGACTGGTCATGGTTTGGGTCCTCTTTTTCTCCTTCTTGAAGATTGTGACATTTGCCTTCCTCCTATCTGCTGAAACTTTCTCCTGTTCTCCAGGAATTCTCAAAGATTATTGCCAGTGATTCTGAAATGATTTCTGCTTGTTCTTTTAATAAATTTGGATGTAGTTCACTTGGCCCTGAAGGGCTGGATTCATTGAGAGTACCAAGACATTCCTAACCTGCCTTTTGATTAATCCTACTTGTATTTTTTTATTCTTTTAATTTTTTAAAAAAGCCTTCTTGAGTCATAGATTTTAAATTGTTTGGAAATGCTTTTAACATAAGCCGACGAGTCTCCTCGCGGAGAGAAAAAATGAGGTATAAATAAACATCATCATAATAATAATAGGAAATTGTAAATCTGAAGTCATAAATGGACTCCACCCTACAGTCTTGCATGGCTATTTCTTCTCTTACATGTTCCCGAAGTCATTTTATTATTATTATGACCATTATTCTCAGACTAAAACAGAAATAGGAATTCTCCTGCAGCTTTTTTAACTGGAGACCCACTTGTCAGCTGTGGGCGAGTAATATCAGATGAAGATAATATTCTCACTATCCCAGTGCTGCTGTGAAAAACTGGAACTGGTTCAAAGTGCTAGGAGCTGCCTCTCTGTCTTGTACTATTCAGCATCAGTTGTGTTGCCCTTCCACTGGTTTTCCTTTTTCTTCCGGAATCTAGGGAAGAAAATTCTTCAAAATGTGTAAGGCCCCACTTCCGGTGGTGGCAAGATGGTGGATGCAGCAAGTTACTGACTCTCGTCAGAACTTGCCATTAGTTACCTGCCTCAGGGTGAGTTTTTTCTCCCCCTGCCCAGTGGATATAACGGGGCAGCAAGACCCTTGGGCTGAGATCTCCTTAGGAGATCCCCCTGAAACAGACCAAGGGGTGGGGCCAAACGTGGGCACCCGGGTGGATCTGGGCCAGGACACCAGCCACTATTTTAAACTAATAATATCATGAAAGAAGAGAAAGGAATGAAAAAGGTGAACAGAGCAACAAGAAAGTAATAAAAGGGGGAGAAGAATAAGTCGAGGTCGCAGAAATCCTGAAAGAAGGAAGGATTAACACTAATACTAATACTAAAACTAATATAAATACTAAGTATTAAAGATACCAGAAATACTAGAACCCAGAAGAACCCAGAGGAAAATGAACGAGAAGGAGAGAAGAGAGAGGAGAGAGGAGAGGAGAGAGGAGAGCGGGGCCTGGGGGCAAGGGGGGTAAGGAACAAGAAGCAAGATATAAAAAGCTGGAGGCGAGGAAATAGAGCCAAGGAGTTCAGAGGGAGAAGCCGCACAGCACCGCCACCGCACAGCTGGTGCCGAAAAGCGGAGAAATGTGGAGGACTGACGAATCCAGCCAAAGATCCCATTACCCCCCCCTCCCCTCTCCCCCCCCCCCCACCCCGTGAAGATCTGACAAACCTACCTAGGAATTTCGGGCCCACTTGACCCATCTTGTACCCTTCGGTGGAGGAGACGGAGCAGAAGACCAAAGGGGATTCCAGGGACGCTGGAGGAGGGAGAGAGTCCCAGAGGAGCCTCGTGGGAAGCCCACGCGGATAGGAGGTCTCGCGAGTAGAGGGAAACCTCGCAAGAAAGAAGCTTGCGCGAATTGGAAACCTCGCGAGGAGAGGGAAACCTTGTGAGAGGGAACAGGGAAAGCTACAGAAGGGCAGCCCCATGAGAAATGTGTAAAGCGGGAGCCTCGTCGGAATGAGGCAGAGAAGCCACCCCTGACTGAAGGCTGCTGGAGATTAGCCACATCGTGGGGAAAGGGTGTGGGTGAGAAGGAGAGAACAGAAGGAACAAAAACCGAAAGGGAAACCAAAAATCCAACAACAACAATAGACATGTCAGTCCAAAAAAAGACAGAGAAGATGGAAAAGGAAAAAGAAAAAGACAAGAAAGGGGGAGGGAAAAAAGATACACCAACAGAAGAACCAAACCTTAGAGACATCATGAAAGAAATAACGAAGCTACACACAGTAGTACAAGCCATGCAAGACAAACACGACAAACAAAACACTGCCCTGAAGGAGGAATTAAAGGGGGAACTAAAGGAGATGAAGAAGACATAAAGAAGGAATTACACCTTGCCATTAACAGAGAAATAGTGGTAGTAAGAGAAGACATAACTAGACTGAAACAAGAAAATAAGACACTTAAAAACGAAAATGACAATTTCAGAGAACAACAACTGGACCTGAAAAAGAAGCTGAAGACAATGGAAGGGACAATCACTGCTCTAAAACACCAACAGGAGGCGCAAGAACTGAGAGAAAAGGAATTCCAACTAAGGTTCCGCAATATAAATGAAGAGGAAAATGAGGACATCAGGGGAATGATCTCAGATCTGGTGGCATCCATAGGGAAAAAAAGCCCAGAGTCAACGGAAAGAACATTGATCGAGTTACCAGAGTCAGCTCCATCTATGCAAAGAAACATAATGTACCTCAGGATGTCTTGGTGCATTTTACAAGGAAAAGTGCAGGAGATGAGATATTAAGAGAAAATGCAAAATCCCCAATAATCTACAAAGGGAATAAGATCGCGATTTTAAGAGAAATCCCCATAACAATATTAGAAAAACGGAGAAAATACCACTTCTTGATCGATGAACTGAAAAAAGGAATATCCGATTTAGATGGGAGAAAAAGGAGGGCGTGATGATTACCTGGAAGGACACCTGTAAAGAACCTCCGCCACTGGTAATGAAGCTGCCACCCAATTGTAGAGAGACGCTACCAACTCGTGAGGAAGCGCCTAGGTTTAGGAGAGAGGAGCCACTGATTTGTAAAAGGCTCTGGTATTAAAGCTCTGTTTGTGTTGTGAGGTAATTTTGGTAGAGTGGGTGCGCAGAACGTAAAATGAATGGAGATAAGGCAGTTTTAAAAACCAAAGAGAACAAGTTTATTTTTAAACAAAGCGTATGGTTGCAGTATGAAGATGTTAAGCTTGGCAAATACTTGATGGTTACATGTAACTTGGTTGTGATACAATTCAGACTTTCGTTGTTACAACTTATGAACTCTTGCTGTGGTGAAGCGCTTTATTAACCAGTGTTCCCTACAATGAATAGTCTTTCTGTTTGATCTATACTTGATCAAATCACAGATCTCCAGTCTCCCTTCTGACTGGCGATCCTAACAAGCCTATGTTAGTTCTTTCTAACTAAAGCAACTAACAAGGTTTTCCCCTTCAGCTTCCTAGCTGAAGAAATCTCTACTATTCACGAACACTAAAACCTGACTCTTCACCTCTTCACTCCTCAGAGTCTAAAACTGACTCTGCTGCTCTCTCAGAGTCTTTCTCCCTGACTGACTCTAACTGTCACTTTTTTAAAACCTTTTCTCTCTAAGCTCCTCCCACCTCCTCTTCTGGCTCGTTTCCATGGTAACACATTTCTCACAGCTAGGCCGCTCCAGCCTTAGGGCAACCAATGCAAACATAAATACAGTTATAAGCATATTATTATAAACACTTCTGTACACCTTCCCCCCCAGAAAAATTATTTTTGGACCATTCTCAATCCCGGAATGGCAAAAATAATTCTACATATTATCCAACAGTATATACATACACAACATTTCTGAAAGGCAAACATATTATGGTTAAAAGCATTACAATTTATACATACATACAAACCTTTAACCTTACGAAATTCTAGATAAGGCGTCTGCAACTATGTTCCGTTTACCTGAAACATGTTTAATTTCAAATGTAAAATCCTGTAAACATAAACTCCATCTAAACGTGGCATAGGATAAGTATCTGTCTGGGTTACTTTATTTAACCGCCTATAATCCACGCAAAATCTAATTGTCTTGTCTGGCTTCTGTACTAACACTATGGGTGAAGCCCAAGAGCTAATTGATGGAACAATGATACCTAGGTCCAACATTTCTTTAATCTCCTTTTCAATACACTCATTAATTCTCCCCGTGACCCTGTAGGGTGGAGATACTATAGGAGTTCCATCACCGGTGTTTATTTGATGCTGGACTCCCTGGACCTTTCCTGGCAAATCTGAAAATATGTCTTTATATTTATTCAAAACTTTCACAACCTCTCTTCGCTGTGGTTGGGACAATTCTATGTTCATTTCTACTCGATCCAAATTTTTGTACTGTTCACGATCACTCTCCCAAAAAGAGAAGGGACCGGATTCTTCTTCCGAAACAACAAAACATACATTAGCAGACCTTCCAACATAAGGCTTTAACATGTTTACATGAACTCTTCTTTCTACATTGGAATGTTCATCATAAATATCATAGTTTATTTGGTTGTGCTTCCTGGTGATCTTCCAGGGTCCCGACCAATCCAATTGAAGTTTGTTGGTTTTGTTGGGAGATAAAAATAAAACTTCATCTCCGATGTTGAAGATCTTTGGTTTAGCAGTAGAATCATAATAGTCTTTTTGTCTCTGCTGAGCCGCAAGCAAATGTTCTTGTGCAATGTCCCTAGCCAGTTGCATTGTTGATTGAAGATCCTTTAAATACTCAGACACTGGAACTGGATCTGTTGCCGGACTTTCCTCCCAATATTCCTTTATCAGGTCTAATGGACCACGAGCTTTCCTTCCATATAGCAATTCAAATGGACTGTAGCCAGTACTGTCATGAGGGACGGTCCTGTAGGCGAATAACAGTTGTTGCAATTTGACGTCCCAGTCGTATGGCTTCTTTTGACTGTAAGACTTTATCATTTTGACTAAAGTCTTGTTCAGATTTTCAACTAGTCCATTTGTCTGTGGGTGATAAGCTGTTGAAGTCAGGTGTCTGATTCCACATAACTCAAGCAATTTCGACATAAGTGTGGAAGTAAATTGAGTTCCCAAATCCGAAACCAATTCTCTAGGATAACCAGTTCTTCCCCAAATAGATAACAGTGCATTTGCAATCGTTGTTGTCTCGATGTTAGTTAGAGCTACAGCCTCTGGATATCTTGTGGCGTAGTCAATCATGGTTAAAATGTATCTGTAACCACGTCTGCTTGGCTTACAAAGAGGACCCACTATGTCAATGCCCACTCTGTAAAATGGTTCTCCAATTATCGGCATAGGGATCATAGGAGCTTTAATTTTATCCCTTCCAATACTCAATCTTTGGCAGATATCACAAGACTGGCAAAACTCTTTGATCTTCTGGAACATGCCAGGCCAATAAAAGTTCTTAGTGATTCTCTTTGTGGTTTTCCTCACACCCAAATGTCAACCTTGAGGGTTTTCGTGTGCCACCCTCATCAGCTGTTCTCTAAAACTTTGAGGCACTACAATTTGATTA
Source organism: Anolis sagrei (assembly GCF_037176765.1). Lineage (NCBI taxonomy): Eukaryota > Metazoa > Chordata > Lepidosauria > Squamata > Anolidae > Anolis > Anolis sagrei. Next base: position 58,366,495 of record NC_090035.1, on the reverse strand, counting down.
CATGTCACTGATCCTTGTGCTGACTTCACATTTCTGATTTCTCTATATAAGACACCATTCTTTAACACAAACTCGGAGGGCTGTCCTTTTGCCGATACTGTGGGGTTTTGAGCCAAAGCGAACAGAGGTTTAAGAGATTCATCGGCTCCTTGTTCCTGCCGAATTTCCCCAACTCCTCCCGTCTTCTTAACAAGATCAGCAACCGTAGCGCTGGATTCCGGACTCTCATCCCCATCCTGTTGTATGGCAAAACACATGGCTTTTTGATCAGGGCTTTTGTTATTATATTCTTCCTCCTCACACGTCATCCTCCAGCTTTCAATCTTCTTAGCCAGATCATTTCCAATTAAACATCTGTATGGTATGTCAGGACTGACTGCAAAATCCCACATACCCTTCCATCCTCCATATTCTATTGGCAAAGTCACCACTGCTGTTGGTATCGCAGGTCCCAAACCTTTTAATCTTATTTCAGAGGTAGGCCGCTGAAATTTCTGAGGTATTATTTCTGGATGTACTATACATACTTCGGAGCCTGTATCTCGAAGTCCTTTTACGTCTTTGTTGTCAATGGAAATGGATTCTAAGTAATCTTTAGATGGGGTGTTTGACAAGATGAACAAACACTGTTTCTCTTGAGGCTCTGATTCTGAACTCTCCTTTGACAAAGTATCTGGTTCTGCCTTTTGTGTTTCTTTTACTTTATTCACAAAGAGGGTTGTTTTCTCTTTTCTTAACAGGGGACATTGATACTTTATATGGTCCCACTTTCCACACTGGAAGCACCTTCCTTTTCCCTCAGGAGCAGTTTGTCTTATTACACCCTGCCTCCTCCAGGTGGTGTTTTCTATGTCAGAACCTTTTTCTTGCTGTGGGCGCGTTTGTTGTTGGTAAAATGGCTGCCTGTTTGTTCTTTTATCACTTGGCAGATCTTCCCTTTTGAATCCTTCTTTTAGGGTTATTATTTGATCTACCATAACCGCTGCCTCTACTATAGTGGATGGTTTGCGATCCTGAATCACCCAGCGAATATCATAAGGCACTAATTGGAAAAATTGTTCCAACTTTAAAAGTTCTCTCAGCTGTTGGTAATCTTCCACCTCAGACGTCCTTAGCCAACTATCAAACAGTTGAGACAATTTAGAGGCCACCTGAGCAAAACTTTGGGTTTTATCTCTCTTTAGGGTCCTGAACTTAAATCTGTAGAATTCAGGAGTTAATTGAAACTCTTGTAGAAGTTGTTTCTTAAATAAATCATAGTCTCCATAAGACCCCTCAGGCAAATCTCCATAAATCTGTAAAAGTCTTCCAGTTATCTGTGGCCTTAGATATATCATCCATTTTTCCTTAGCAACCCCAAAATCTCTACAACATCTCTCAAAAGAGATCAAAAATTTCTCTGGATCGTCATCCTTGGTGAATTTAGGGAATCTCTTTATCAAATCTGGGGTATCCACTCCAGATCTCCCTTCCTGGATGTCACTGGATGTTTGAGACAAAGCCAATCTTTGCTTCTGCAGCTCAAATTCCATTCTCTTCAATTCTAACTCTTGTTCTCTCTCTTGCTGTCTTTCTTTTGCCTCTATTTCCAGTTCTCTCTCTCTTTGTTTTGCCTCTATCTCCAATCGTTTCATCTCTAGTTTGTACTTATAAGCCATTTCTGACACAGGCACTGGCTCTGTTTCTGCTTCAGAGCCCGAACTTCCTTCTTGGTCTCCCTCTGTTTCCTCAGCAAGCTTTCTCTGTCGCCTGGTAGCCATATTCCAATAACTTTTACCTCACAACTTATTCTTAAAATAATCTTAAGGCACTTGATCAGTTGTTAAACGTATCCCGTCATCTGCCACCAAAATTGTAAAGAACCTCCGCCACTGGTAATGAAGCTGCCACCCAATTGTAGAGAGACGCTACCAACTCGTGAGGAAGCGCCTAGGTTTAGGAGAGAGGAGCCACTGATTTGTAAAAGGCTCTGGTATTAAAGCTCTGTTTGTGTTGTGAGGTAATTTTGGTAGAGTGGGTGCGCAGAACGTAAAATTAATGGAGATGAGGCAGTTTTAAAAACCAAAGAGAACAAGTTTATTTTTAAACAAAGCGTATGGTTGCAGTATGAAGATGTTAAGCTTGGCAAATACTTGATGGTTACATGTAACTTGGTTGCGATACAATTCAGACTTTCGTTGTTACAACTTATGAACTCTTGCTGTGGTGAAGCGCTTTATTAACCAGTGTTCCCTACAATGAATAGTCTTTCTGTTTGATCTATACTTGATCAAATCACAGATCTCCAGTCTCCCTCCTGACTGGCGATCCTAACAAGCCTATGTTAGTTCTTTCTAACTAAAGCAACTAACAAGGTTTTCCCCTTCAGCTTCCTAGCTGAAGAAATCTCTACTATTCACGAACACTAAAACCTGACTCTTCACCTCTTCACTCCTCAGAGTCTAAAACTGACTCTGCTGCTCTCTCAGAGTCTTTCTCCCTGACTGACTCTAACTGTCACTTTTTTAAAACCTTTTCTCTCTAAGCTCCTCCCACCTCCTCTTCTGGCTCGTTTCCATGGTAACACATTTCTCACAGCTAGGCCGCTCCAGCCTTAGGGCAACCAATGCAAACATAAATACAGTTATAAGCATATTATTATAAACACTTCTGTACAACACCAAACACTGGGTAACCTCTGAAGCCGAGGCAAAAATATTTTGGGGAAAAATTCAATGAGATGAAGGTAGAGAACTGCAGACACCAGTAACCAGAAACGAGATGGAAACATCCATGACAGAAGGAAAAGGCGAGGAAGAAGGCAGTGAGGAAGAATCCCTGACAGAGATAGGCCTGATTAAGAAGAAAAGGAAAAGAGCAAGGAAGAAATCACCCCGATTACTACACTAACCCGATGGACCAGGAGAGACTGTACAAGTGGCTGAAAATAATAAAAATAAACTAAAATGGATGAAAGAATTAAAGTAATAACCCAAAATGTTAATGGACTTAATTCCGCAAACAAAAGAAAGAAAATTTGGCACTCTCTATATGAGGAGAAGTGTGAGATAACAAGAGACTCATATTACAGGGAAACATGCCGCATATTTGGAACAGAATAAATTGGGGAAACTATTTTATGCATGTAGTGGGGGGGGGGGAAGAGGAGTTGCAACCTATGTCAAGGAAAAATTGACTCCTAAATTAGCCTTTAAGGATGGGGAAGGGAAAATTCTGGGAGTTATGGTAGACATAAATGGAGACAAAACACTTGTATGTAACATATATGCACCTAATGGAGGGAAGGTGGAATTTATGCAGAAATTAAGAAATTATGTAGTAGAACAAGAGTATGATGAACTGTTGATCATGGGAGATTTTAACGGGGTCCTCAATATCCAAAAAGATAAATCAGCTAAAGAAGGATGGGGTTCCACTTGTGTAACAGGGATACTCCCCAGATCCTGCTGCCCAATACTAGCAGAATTTGACTTGGTAGACATATGGAGATTACAGCATAAGTTTGAGATTGATTATACCTTTTTCTCCAACCATCACCAAACATGGTCACGTATTGACATGGTATGGTGTACAAAATCAATAGCAAATAAGGTGGAGAAATACAAAATACTACCAATATTAACATCAGATCATGCCCCAATTCTACTAACAATCCGAGAAAATAAAGGAAAGGGAACAGTGTATAATTGGAAATTAAACAAACATCTAGTCAAAGGAGAAGACAATCAAAATAGATACAACAAACTAATAAAATATTTTTTCACTCTTAACATGGAGAAAGACACTGCCATAGAAGTTGTCTGAGACGCCTCTAAAGCTTATATGAGAGGCCTTTTTATAGAACATGCAACAAGGGAAAGGAAAAAGAAAAAATGGACTATGAGAAATTAAGGAAAGATTTAGAACATCAAGAAAAGCAAGCAAAATTAAACCCATGAAATAAAAGATTACAACACCAAACAGAGCTAATAAGAAAACAACTGAATATCTTAGATTTAGAAGAGATAGGAAAAAAAAACTAAAGTATATAAGGCAGGACTATTTTGAAAATGCCAATAAGTAAGCAGGTGGCTGGCTAGGAAACTAGACATAAAAAGACAATCCCGCAGAATAATGCAGATAGAAGAGGAAGGGGAGACTTTCTGTAAAACACCGGAAATATTAGAACAATTTGTAAGATACTATAAAAAACTATATGCTGAAGATACGATCCCAAAAGAAGAGGTGATGCAATTTCTAGGCAGACAGAATATAACAAAGATAACGGAAACCCAAAGAGAAAGGTTAAATAAAAAAATCTCGAAAGAAGAGATGTAAAAAACAATCAAGAACTTACCCCTCCACAAAGCACCCGGCCCGGATAGGTTCACGTCAATATACTATAAAACCTTTATAGATCACTTAACCAATCCTCTTCTGAAAGTAATGAATAAGGTACTTGAAGAAGGAGTAATCCCAGATACATGGAAATCAGCTAACATAACCCTAATACACAAAGAAAATACAGACAATACCAAGACCAAAAACTACAGACCAATTTCACTCCTTAACAATGAGTATAAAATATTTACCAGCATCCTTGGAAATAGGCTGAAAGAGATACTTACTGACAGGACAGAAGAAGATCAAAAAGGCTTTTTGCCAAGGCGACAGATAAGGGATAATATACATATAATAATAGATGCAATTGAATACTACGATAAAAAAATAAACAAAGAAGTGGCATTCTTCTTTTTGGACGCTGAAAAGGAATTCGGTAACGTCAATTGTTCTTCATTAAAGAGACCCTAAAAGAGATGGATACGGGCTATAACGTCAATAAAGCAATAGATGCTCTTTATTCACAACAATTTGCCAACATAGTGATCAATGGCCAATCATCGCCCAGGTTTGCCATCGAAAAAGGAACCAGACAGGGTTGTCCACTGTCTCCCCTTATCTTTATTCTGACATTGGAATTACTACTAAATAACATAAGAAAAAACGAAGATCTGAAAGGCCTAACGATAGGGAAGTATAGGTTCAAGATTCGAGCCTTTGCAGATGACATTGTATGCGTGATGGAAGATCCACTTAACACTATGGATAAATGGTGGCAAGCATTGGAGTCTTATGGCTCCGTGGCAGGCTTTAGAATAAGTAAAGAAAAAACTCAAATGCAGACAAAGAATATTGCCAAAAAGAAAGAAGAAGAACTTCTATAAAGAACTGAGGTCAGAATAGTTAAGAAAGTGAAATATTTAGGCGTCATCCTAACAGCGAAAAATGCTCAGCTATAGAAGAACAACTACAAGAGAAAATGGCCACAAATTAGAGAGAAACTGAAAAGATGGGAACCACTAAAACTCTTCCTCCTAGGGAGAATAGCAGCAATAGAAATGAATATCCTTCCTGACATGCTGTATCTCTTTCAGACCCTGCCCATCATTAAAACAAGAAACACATTTGAAAGCTGGCACAAAGACATCAAAAAAATTATATGGAAGGGAGGGAGACATAGAATAAGCTTTGTCAACCTCTGAGACAACAAGAGAAGAGGGGGCCTCTCACTTCCAAATCTATGACTCTACCACGATGCATCAGTCTTATGCTGGGTAAAGGAATGGATAAGTCTTAAAGAGGGAAAACTGCTAAGCCCTGGAGGGGAATGACTTAATGCAAGGCTGGCATAATTACCTATGGAGAAGAAAAGCAAAGAAGGAAAGAAATTTTAAAATCCACTTCATAAGAGCTCCACTCATCCAAATTTGGGAAAATTATAAAAACAAATTCCACACAAAAGTCCCCCTCTGGTTTTCCCCAAATGAGGCCAGTCAAATTAGAGGGGCCAGCAGGGAAAAGTGGTTAACTTATAAAGAGATAATAAAAAGAACCCCACATGAGTTATCCCTAAAAACTCAGGAGGAATAAAAAAAATATGACCCTACACTCTCATGGTTCCAGTTCCACCAGATCAAAGAAAGTTACAACCTAGATCAAAAGATAGGTTTCGAAATAGAAGAGTCCTTTTGGGACAAAATCATACAATCTGAGGACAAACACGTACAGAAAATATACCAACTATTACTCAGGTGGGAAACAGAAAAAGAACAAATGAAAGACAATATAGTGAAATAGGCGAAGGACTTAGGCCGCTCAATCAACTTTACGGAGTGGGAGGGAATTTGGTAAAAAAAAAATTGAAATATACATATTCCAATGATTATAAGGAGAATTGGTACAAACTGTTTTATAGATGGTACCTGACCCCAGAACAGCTAGCCAAATTCAGTAAAGGGAAATTAGGGGCGAAATGTTGGAAATGTAAAAGAACCACAGGAACCTTTATACATATGTGGTGGGGGTACAAGAAAGTGAAAGCCTACTGGCGTGTAATTCATAAAGACTCACAAATAATTCTAAAAAAGAAGTTTGCTCTAAAACCCGAATATTTCCTGTTGAGTATTACTGATTTTGACCTAGATAGCAATGAAAGCAAGATCTTTTTCCATCTCTCGACAGCGGCCAGAATCCAACTGGCCCATCTCTGGAAATCCAGAGAGATCCCTACAATAGAACAATGGACGCTGAAGTGATGAATATGGACTTACTGACACAGAGACTAACAGTCAATGGCGACAAGAGAAAAAATACAGACTGGGGTAACTTCATGGACTATCTGGAAAAGGAAAGATAAGAATTTACAAAGTTTGAGCTGTACCTCGACTATCATGGAAAAGAACTGGATATATTATCAGTTGCTATTTTGTACAAGAGAAATAATTATCTGTCTGTTCAACTGGGAAGTACTTGTAACTTAACCCCCCCTTTTTTCCTTGATGTTACCCCAACCCCCCTTCCCTCCCCATCTATTCCTTGTGTACTCTCCTCACCTACACCCTCCCCTATACCTCTTCCAAACGTCCCGCCATTCGTCCCCCACCCATCCCCTCACCCAATCTCCCCCCCCCCAGGTTTTTATGTATATTGAAAATTGTAATAAAGATTATTTTTAAAAAATGTGTAAGGCCCTCTCTTACACTACCCCCCCCCCCGAAAGTTCATCTCCGAATTTCAAAGGGAACAGAGCCTTTTGTTGCATTTGCTATTATTTTCCCCCTGCCTTCTCTCCCTTGCTTATCCAGCTCCATCACAAGAAGACAATCTGGTTCAGGCTGTGTAGCTTTAAGCAGAAATAGAAAGCAAAAACTTTCAGGAAAAAACCCCAGACAATTACTAGAGCCAATTTTATAAAATGGAAACTCTAAAACGAACACCCATGTTTGATATTCAATGCATTAATTCAGTATAGCTTGAGCTAGCCCTGGTTTCAATGCATTTTTAGAGGATAAGTTATTAGAGATGTATTTTTATTTATATTGTTTCATAAGGAAACACAGAACACAACAATGCAAAACCTTAAACATCCACATTTTTGGAAACGGTTTATGAACAAGACGGAGCATGAGAATAATGGAGTGATGAGGTCTAGTTGCTGCATTTTTACCATTACAAGTACAAGGTCAATTATCTGAGATGGGGCAATTGGCAAGGATCACATTGGAAAAGAGCCCATCATCTCCAATGCCTCCACAATTCCCATTCTGCACACAGGAATCAATTAGTTCCCAGGCAATGTGAAACATCCTTCCAGATAAAAAGGGACTCTATTGGGAAAACTCAAGAGAATCTGAATCTGAAATGCAATTATGCTCAAATGATTTATTTATTTCATGTCAAAAGCATTGCAAAATAACTTAGTATAAAACTGATAAAACAGAGAGAACACAAGCGGCTAAATAATTTTAGACCAAAAACAGGCAACAGTGACCGCATTGTCTGTAGCTTGAAACATTTCTTCCTCTGTGCATGAAGCAGGGTATTGTGGGCAAGCATACAGGTGTTAAGTTGTCTATTCTGCTCCACAGTCACACAAGGTGGAGGACTCTACTAGGTATGTCATTTTGCCAGGTTATCTTTTAATTTGCCCACTTCACTTCTAAGTCTGTTCAGGGACTTCCAAGTTGCCCATCCTTGGTTTGCCCCTGGAAGAAGACTTTTGTGGGGCGCCATCCAGTTGGGATTGCCTGGTTTAGCTGCCCAGATAATCTTGCTGTTGATGGGGGAATATTAAGAGGAGTGGTGGTTCTGATGAAACTTTTCCTTGATTTGAGTCTACTGGGAGGGAGCTGATAGCCACGCAGTGGGTGGCTGTCAGAGTGTTCAACCTTATTTCTCTCACTATCCTAAATGATGAACACATAATAGGTAAGGTCTATAAGGTTTAGTTAAAAATGAGAAGGAAAGCCAACAAGTGTAGGAATGCATAACTAAATGAGCTAGAATTCTTGGGAAAAGATGTGGTCTCAAATTTTGAATGTTGTGACTTTTTATAAAATGATGTCCCACTGATAGAAGACGCCAGGGAAAAAAACCTGTCTGGATCAAGAGAGAGAAAAATGGCCTCAGATGTATGTCTTATGGCTGGAAATGTTGTCAGGCCAAAGAAAAATAAAGAGCAACATCATCTGGAATGCAACATGTTCCCCTCTATCTCTCCTAGCAATTCCCAGGGCAAGCTGTATGCAACGAGACAAAGAGAACCTGAAGCAGAAATAGAAGGTACTATTATTACCCAGACAAAGTCTAGCCAGACTCTGCAGCCTTTCTTAGCCTTCTGGGACAACGGTGGCCAATTGCCGGTCTTATTGGGAAGAGTCATCACAGCTTCATTGGCCTAGGAAACACAAGTCACAAACAGCAACACATAGCGTCCCATAGGTTCCTGGACCTCTCCTTGACAGATCTTGATGCAACAGAAACTGCACAAGCCATATAAAATACTAAATTATGCAGACTAAGACAATCTGTGCACATTTGGTTGATTTGCATGACGCACCAAATGTGCAGAAGGAGAGTGAGACAAAGAGAAGAGCTAAATGGCTTTTTGAAAACCAAGGCTGGAACACAAGGAGGAAGCAGCCCTATGAGAATCTCATTAGTATTAAAGCCTTCACTTGCTCAATAAATGTCAAAACACTGTCTGTAATGTTAAGGGCAGTTTTCAGCACTTAAAACTTTTCTGCATACTTCCAGAGATGAGAATTCACAGCGCTCGCCTGCCTTGAGGGCATAACTGCACCTGGGGGCAATGAATAGCATCCGACTATCTTCAATACGAGATTCCTGTTGGAAGAGCTACCCCGCAGGGCAGGCTCAGCGCTTTTGCACAACAATATAAGAGAAAATGCTAATTACCCTGATTTTCTACTTGACTGTGTCTGGTTCCAAGTTTCTTCTCTCTTTTTCCTTTTTTAAATGGACCACCTCGCTGTTTCCATCTGCCAATTTTCTATCCTTGCATGCGGCCCAGTTCTGGTCAAGACCACAAATTCCTTTGCTCTATAGCACGTTCCCCCAAGTTTTTTTTAAAAAAATCCATTAAAAACTAGTTAATGAATCAAATGTCACAGAGGATAGCAATTTAGAAGGGAAAGTGGGACACCAAAACATCAATAGAGCCAAAACAGGGCTTGGAAATATGATATTTCTTACATTTATCTATGGTTTATAGCCATGCTGCCTACAGAATTTTGAAAATTGCAGTACAAAAAAAGGAACTTATTTCAGCTATGAAAGTACATGTTTCATCCTCATCTTTCTCCAAGGTTGCGCTGCTCTGATTTCTCCATATTCCAGTATACAGTGTTTGACTCTTTCCTGCCCTCTTATTCCTTTTCGAGATCTTTATGGTCTAGTTTGGCTTAGAAAGGCGAGATATTTCACAGGACTTCAACCAAAATGTTCCAGCTCTATAGGAGCTCCTTTTCATCATTTAACGTTCATATCCTTATTCATATCCTTATTCATAACTTGTATAGTAGTCCTTGTGTCTCATATATCAACATTTCCCAGAAAGGGAGCCAAGTTCTCTAACATGGATCCTAGTGACCATCATCCAGTTCAGATAGAGCAGGAAGTCATGGGTGCGTAAGTTCAGAAAGTGCTTGGATGGTGAATTCATGTAAAGGAGAAAGGAAATGGCAGTCAGAGAACTGAATATGTATTTCATTTGATTTTTTTTTGTGTTAGGAGCAACTTGAGAAACTGCAAGTTACTTCTGGTGTGAGAGAATTGGCAGTCTGCAAGGATGTTGCCCAGGGGACACCCAGATGTTTTACCATCCTGTGGGAGGTTTCTCTTTTGTCCCCACATGAGAAGCTGGAGCTGACAGACGGGTGCTCACCCCGCTCCCCGGATTTGAACAGCCAACCTTTCAGTCAGAAGTCCTGCCAGCACAAGGGTTTAACCCATTGCGCCATCAGGGACAATGCTGAGAAATGAACACCAAAACCAGGACTTCACATACGCAACAGTTACACAGTTACATTAAATATAAGTTCAGATACAGTGAAGGAGAGGGAGGAAAGCGGGGGGGGGGGGGGGGGAGAGAAGGAGAAGGAAAAGGAGAAGGGGAGGAGAAAGATAAGGGGAGTGTGAAGGAGTGTAAAATTACTGCCACCAATTCTGTGAGGAAGCCGGACAATGATCACTATCAGCTTAAGAGTTGGTTTATAAAGGGACGATTAATTACAGAAGGATTTATTTATTTGATAGCATAGCGTTTAATGTCCCTGGTTTGGTTTTACTTCTTATGCAGGCTGTTTGGCTTAGAAGTAAAGGTAACAGAGGTAAGGCTTGTAAAAAGAACAGTAACAAGTTTTATTAGAATATAACTGATTCAATGTTTCTTCACTAGACGCACAAACTTAGTTGGTTACAATAGTAAGGTTTCATGAGAAACTTTAGGTACAGAGTTTAAGAGGTTTCTGTAAGCAGATGTATCTTTCCTGGACAACTGTCCTAATAAAACAAATAAGCTAAAAGGCTTATTTAACATAATTGGCTCCCAGCCAAACCTTGATTCTTAACCCAGAATCAATCACCCCCTGTAGCTTTATCATTACCAGATCCTTTACTGTAACCCTTTTGGTCACAGACTAGTTCCCTGAATCTCCCACCAGAGATTTCAGTCTTCTCTGTAACTCTAATGGTCACAGACTGCCTATTTCAAACAGCCGTGCAGCTAGGTGACAGTTGGCTCCACCCCCTTGCTATGGCAACTCAGCTCAAACCAAGCCAGCCACCATCTCTAACAAAATATAATCCTACATACTTACCATTTATTAACTACTGTTTAAACAACACATAACCTTAAGAATAAAAATACACATCTTCACAGGGAGGAAAAGGAGAAGGAAAAGAAGAGGGAGGAGGAGGAGGAAAAAGTGGAGAAGGAGGTGGAGAATGGGAAGAAGGAGAAGAAGGAGAAGGAGAAGAGGAAATAAGAAGGAGAAGAAGATGAAGATGGGGAGAAGGAGAATAAGGGGGAAAGGATGAGGAGAAGGAGGAGAAGGGGAGGGGAAGGAGGGGAAGGAGAAGGTGGAGAATGGAAAGAAAAATGAGAACAGGAGAAGGAGAAAGGGAGAAGGAGAAGAAGGAGAGAAGAATAAGGAGAAGAAGGGGAGGAGAAGAGGAAGAGGAACAGATCAGTATATAGCTGTCCTGCTTGATGATCCAGAAAACTGTAATATTTCCTTAGTATGTGGAAGAAATATGGCCCTCCAGATTTTTAAATGCAGTTATCTATTTATTCAAACCATGAAACAACTCAAGCGTGAACAACTCATGGGGAAGAGCAACCTTCCCCACAAATCTCAGAGCCTCTCCTTTTCTTCCCCCCAAAGCATCCTTGATCTAGCAGACAAGAAGCAACAAAGTGCAACATGAGATGTTCCAACAGTCGAACGCAGACAGTGTCAATTATGTTGCAACCACATTTGACAGCCTTTGCCTTCCCCATGGGAGAGGGACAGGAGATTGAGAAACACACAGTAGCTGCAGAAGTCTCTCAAAGAGAAGGGACACAACTCTGCCCAACACCAGGGAGTGAGGAAGATGTTCTCTTTGGCAACTGGCGAAAGCTGTGACCGTCACAGCCTTCTCTGGGGTGAAGATGCCACTCCTTCACAACTCAGGGAAGGTCTTTTTAAAGATAGCTCATCTGTGGTCCAAGAAAGGAACTTCCCCAAGCCTGCACCAGTTGAGCATTAACCAGAGAAGTACGATGGAAATGGGACAAGAGATGGCATCTCTCATGTGAGGCATATGTATTATTTATGTATTTCTTAAGTTTCCTTCCTGCCTTATACTCCAATGAGATCAACGTGAGTTTCTTACTCCGTTTTATATCTTCACCATCTTTGAGAAAGGAGTCACTGACCCACTATGACTTTCATGGCTGAATGGGGGATAGAAGCTGGATGAGACAGAAAGGAAAGGAAAGCTTAATCTGGAAGGCTGCGCTTCATGGAAGGAACCCAAACATGCCTTAAGCTGCCCTCCATCTGCTTTGCAGCAGTACCTGATCTTACTCTAAGCAGCCAATGTGGATGAACAAGCAATGGCTGCTACTGGGATTTCAAATGACAGAGGGGCCCAAAGACTACCTTCACTAACCAGTCATATAAGATCCAAAGGCAAGAGCATCCAGGACAGATCCAAAATAATGAACAAAGAAGACCAGTGCACAAAAGAGTCCTTTTAAAGGCAGGCTAAAAAAAAAAATCTGCAGTGCCCTGAGCAATATAGATTTTTCTTTCTTCACTGTGCTGACTATGAGGCCGGATGTGTACATTTCAGAATACGGGACCAATGAGAGGGTAACTGATACCTTTCATATCTTGCTAGGCTCTGGTACATTAAAGTACACACTCCACATTGTACTTTAATGTACCAGAGCCTAGCACTGACATCATGACCTTTCCAAAAAAAAAATTGAACCAAACCAGAAACTCTATATCAACTGTATACAGATATTTGTAATAAAATGTCATCTGACATTTTCTGGAAAAGAATGAAACCCAGTTTAAGTAGATTTTGATATATTTCAATTATCTTAATCATTTACCCCAAGAAAACGTATTCCCTTACTCCAGAAGCCTGCTTTTGTTTATATCAAATTGTACAATCCTTTCTGCAGGAGAACACTCTCTTCCCAGTTCCTGCAACACTATTTTTCCCCACCAACTTTGACTGGAATTGCCCTCTTTATCTCTAGGCATACAGAATAATCACAGGAAGTCTTAAATCTACACCTGTTGATAAACTCTACAAGCTAGCTGGCACCCCCCTCCCCCCACTTGTGTGACAGGAAGTTGCTGTTAACTGTGAGAGAAATAAGGGTGAACACTGTGAAAGTCACCCACTGCATGGCTATCAGTCCTCTCCAGTAGACTTAAATTAAGGAAAAGCGTCAATAGAACCACCACTCCTCAACGTTCCCCCCAGCAACAGCAAGAGTATCCCTCTTGGCAGCTAAACCAGGCAATCCCAGTTGGATGCCCCCTCACAAGGATCTTCCTTCAGGGGCAAACCAAGAAGGGGCAACCTGAAAGTCCCTTAACATACTCAGAAGTGGAGTGGGCAGATCAAAAAACAACCTGGCAATTTGGCACTACCTAAAAGGATCCCCCACCTTGTGTGACTGTGGAGCAGACGGAAAACTCTGCATCTTTATGCTTGTCCACTATGCCCTGCCTCATGTACAGAGGAAGAATTGTTGGAGGTTACAAACAATACCATTGCTGTTGCCTGTTTTTGGTCAAAAGGTATTTAGCCGCTTGTGCTCCTTCTATCTTTATCAGTTTTATACTAATTTATGCAATGCTTTTGATACGAAATAAATAAATAAATAAATAAATAAATAAATAAATAAATTTCTAGGCAAAACTGAAGGAGCTGCCTCAGGAGTTGGGGCATTGAGTATTTGTGCCAAATTTGGTCCAGTGAATGGAAATACATCCTGCATATCAGATATTTACATTACAATTCATAATGGTAGCAAAATTAGTTATGAAGTAGCAATGAAAATAATGTTATGGTTGGGAGTCACCACATCATGCAGAACTATGTTAAGGGATCACGGCATTAGGAAGAAACACTGCCGTAGGGAGTAAGAAAGAAACCAGAACATTGAAGTCCTGTAAGCAGCAGCAGCTGCCTTGATTCACAAAGATCTTTTCAATTTACTCACCACCTCATCTTTCGCAACATGCCTCTGAAACAGCTTACATTTCGACTGGCAGTGCAGGTCCATGTGCTCTTGAGCACTCTCTTCCAACTCCTATTTGTTTTTTCGGTTTTGTTTTGCTTTGTTCTGAAGCAAGCCTGGCATATGATTTATTGGAGAAATTAAGGGAAGAGAGCCTTCAAAGAGTAGAACGCTGAGCTGCTTCAGCGTGTCCATGTGTTCAAGGGTCTGGCACCGTCCCTGAGCATCATTTAGCACTGCAGAGAGTGGCTCTTGGCCAAGGGGGCTTTGATCTGGAAAGGTCCCATTAGAGGCTTTGGAAGCCTTCCAGTCCAGACCAAAGGCCCAAACACATCAGATGGTCAAACAACGTTTAAGAATAATGGTTGAAAAAGAGTGTGAGAGTCATCCCTTTATCTGGATGGCAACAACAGCAGCTGTCAAGCTTTTGACTGCAGACCTTCAGACTAAATGTTAGGAAAACTCAAGCAAATGCTTGCAACTCTGGGACACTGCAAGAGTCTCTCATTCATGTACTATGATGCTATTGGCTTTGTGAAAAAAGAAGCAACATCACTAGCTCCAATTGTCTGTTCATGATTCAATTTGGTTGGTGCCTTTTCAAAAAGAAACCTGCTATTTCTTTTCTGAAGGGTCTCTTCATGCACATTAAGTGAGTCTGGCTCTGCAGAAGAGCTTGAACAGCACAGGCAATAATATGTCCTGTCATAAAGTAGCACATTATCAACATGGAATAGAGAAAAGGGACTGAGTTCTTGTTGAGGAGAAAAGCAGGTTTGAAATTCCATAACAGTCCTCCAAAACAAAACACGGCATTAACTATTGAATCCACTCAGATGTCTAGGCAAGCGGAGCATCTCTAGTTTTCTAGAGTCTTATCAGGTAGGAAATGACACTAGAAAAAAGAATGGAGAGAAATCCAAGAGAGAGAGATGTGGCAGTTGCCTATCATTACCTCAAATTCTAGCTTTAATATATATAGAGAGGGGGTGGGGGGAGGATGTGCATCCTTATCTGAGAACTATAACTACTACCAGTAAAGGGAGTGGTTGAAGTTCTCCAGTAGGGACAAAAAGGAATTCTATGTGGGATTGGAGACACCAGAATGCATCACATACTCCTTGAATGAAAACAAGTTCCGGAGCTAAATCTTTTAAGCGCAGCAGCAACACAACTTAGAGAAGGAAGGAGAGAGCAGGAGAGGTGAGAAGAGAGAAGGAACTCTTGGAGTCTGTAGCTTTGTTCAGAGAAGCTCTCTGCTTACATTTCATATGGGTCAATGGTTTTACTTTGGCGAAATCTTTCTCAGGTCTTGTGTGTTATTGTTTATTCATTCAGTCGCTTCCGACTCTTTGTGACCTCATGGACCAGCCCACGCTAGAGCTGTCGGCTGTTACCTCCCCCAACTCCTTCAGAGTCAAGCTAGTCAATTCAAGGATACCATCCATCCATCTTGTCCTTGGTCGGCCCCTCTTCCTTTTTCCTTCCATTTCCCCCAGCATCATTGTCTTCTCTAAAGCTTTCCTTTCTTCTCATGATATGGCCAAAGTATTTCATTTTTGCCTCTACTATCTTTCCCTCCAATGAGCAGTTGGGCTTTATTTTCTGAAGTATGGACCGGTTGAATCTTCTCGCAGTCCAAGGCACTCTCAAAACTTTCCTCCAACACCACAATTCAAAGGCATCTATCTTCCTTCGCTCAGCCTTCCCTATGGTCTTGTGTAGATGATGCTATATCTCAGGAGAGCTTTGACCATGCTTTTCCTGTTTGGCAGAGGGCTGAATGGGATGGTCCTTGGGGTTGCTTCCAACTCTATGATTCTATTAAAGAATTACTGCAATGTTGAGAAACTCTAGCCTTTTCCTATGAGAATTATTTCAAGCCACACACTGTTACCTCCATTCCAGAGGTGTCTAGTGTACAACTCTCATAATCTGCAACACAGGTCTTTCAAACTAGTTTTCGCAGAGGGCCATATCAACCTTACAATTGCCTTCAAAGGACCACTGAATCCATGGACGGACAATCCAGGGAGACAGAAGGCCAACTATAACTTTTTACATAGTGGTTGGTGCTCTTTAGTTTTCATCCAGTTTAGGTCCCCAGATGTTACTGAATGACAACTCCCATCACTTTTGATTATCCGCCATGTGGGCTGGTAATAATAGGAATTGCAACCCAACAGCCCTTGCAGCTTTGAGGTTGGGAAAGGTTAAAGGACATGTTAGAAGCCAGACACCCTAGCCACAAGCCTTGCATCTCAATCCAAACCCCGTTCTCTTGACCTAAATAAAACAAAGAGCAGTCTTTCAGATGTTCCTGTATCCCAACTCTCATCAGCTCCATGCCTAATGAGGAGGAATAAGAGTCCAGGAGTTGGAGTCCGGCATTTGGAAGGCCACATAAAAGAACATGGTGAGCTGCATTCAGCCCGTAGGCTTTGGGGTTGACACATGTACCCAATCACATGGCCAAGGCCTATGTAGAGTAGGAAACTGGGAACAAATATCCCTTGAAGCACTAGGAGATATAGGAATTTCTTCTGCTCAGTTCCTCTCAAACCCTAGAGACAGCAGCATAAGGACACAAAAAGCACATGCACACACACAGAATGGGATGAGTGGATTTGCAGGCATCTCTCATATTCTATTCCTAAGGATGGGGTCAATTCAAAGAACTTCTTCCCATCAAAACTCACAAGACAAGTGTGGTATAAAAATCCAGTTCCAACAGGTGCGCAAAGACTACTCGGAAACCTATTTTTTATGGAATACAAATCCCAACATTTCCCAGACAAATGGCCTTTCTTGGGAGTGGTTGTCCAAAATAGCATGTTTCCAGCAACCTCAGGTTTTTGAGGAGCAGGAATTTCAAGACGACTTCAGCCAGGATTCTTTCAGAAATTGCACAGCCTACGAAACAGCGACATTGTGCAGATGTTCCAATGCCCTGAAGCAGCAACATCTACACGTGAACACAAAATAAGCACCTTTGGCTAAGGAAAAGGGGATATGGGTCTCCCCCCCCCCCCAAAGGCTTGCTATTTTGATTGCTGTTCCGCTGTGATTTACACTGCAATCTGTGCCATTAGTAAATAAAGTCAAGAGAAGAAGAGCGGAAGGGAAAATGGGTCAATGGAGCCGTCTGCTTGAATTGCTCAGATTAGCGCAGCATACCTTGCTAGGGAGCTGTCAATTGTTACACTTATTCCAGCTTCTAATGCTCAATATGTTCAAAATATACACCTGCCAGGCTAAAAGAATAAAATACACTCAAATCTGACCCTAGCCCTAATCACAGAGAGACTCATCTGATACCTAGGCTGCATGACTTGGAGAAGTTACTTTTGCATTACATAGCCCAGAATCTCACAGTCTGTTGGCATGAGGATCCTGTGGTTGTAATCCAAAACCAACTTTCTGTCAACCTGAGATCATGGGATTTGCAAGAAATAGCAACAGGGTTTGGAAGCCACATGCAGCTTTAGTTGTAATGATGGCAATATTATCTTGGAAACTGAGACAGGAATGTTATTGCATCTCTTTAGAGCAGGCATGGGCAAACTTTGGCCCTGCAGGTATTCTGGACTTCAACTCCCACCATTCCGAACAGCCTCAGGCCGCTTCCTTTTCCCTTTCCCTTTCCTTTTCTGCTTAACTGGCTAAGGGGGATAAGGAAAGGGTCTGAGGCTATTAGGAATTGTGGAAGTTAAAGTCCAAAACACCTGGAGGACCAAAGTCTGCCCATGCCTGCTTTAGGTGCACAAAGCAATATTATATCAAAGTGTTACCATTGAAAATTGTCATTTTGGGGCAACTTAAAAGTAATGTGAGAGCAACACACTACAGATATACAGTCTGCACAATACAGCAGAATGGGTGCAAGAAGAGTACTGTGACAAAATCAAATCACAGATCCAACTAAGCTTCAATGCCAGGGAGATGTCTTTAAGTCAGAGCAATATCTCATGGCACTCTAATTTTCATAACCTGTCATAAGAAATCCTAGGTCAAATCTGCCTTGAACAGAAACAAGGAAGGAAAAGATGGAATGCAGATGGAGGAGTATGTTTTATTATTTATTATTGCGGGATCCTCCCCTTGCTCCAAGGGACTAAAAGCTGCATATTTCCCACCCATGTTTTATCCTCACCAAAGGACTGCAAGGTAGGTAATCCTGAGAAATGATAACAGTCATAATTTTAGGTTCTTGTGGGTTTTTTCGGGCTAGAGGGCCATGTTCTAGAGGCATTTCTCCTGACGTTTCGCCTGCATCTATGGCAAGCATCCTCAGAGGTAGTGAGGTCTGTTGGAAATAGGAAAATGGGTTTATATATCTGTGGAATGACTGGGGTGGGGCAAAGAGCTCTCTGCTGAAGCTAGGTGTGAATGTTTCAGCTGACCACCTTCATTAGCATTTGAAGGCTTGGCTGAGCCTGGGAAAATGTTCTGTTGAGAGGTGTTAAGATGTGCCTGGTTGTTTCCTCTCTGCTGTTTTGCTGTAGCAATTTTAGAGTTTTTTTTAATACTGGTAGCCAGATTTTGTTCATTTTCATGGTCTCCTCCTTTCTGTTGAAATTGTCCACATACTTGTGGATTTCAATGGCTTCTCTGTGTGGTTGTTGGAGTTGTCCAGCATTTCTGTGTTCTCAAATAATATGCTGTGTCATAATTTTATCCAGTGAGTTTCACAATTGGTGTGTGTGAACCCGGGTCTCCTCATCCTAACCCGAAACCCGAAACCAAGGTACTCAAGATGGTGTCCCCCAAGTCTTTTGGTAGACAACTTCTTAGAAGAATAGAAACCTATCCTCCCACTCCCCCACTCCTCTCCTTCTCTCTCTCTCTCTCTCTGAGGGAAAGGGAAGCACTTTATATGTAGGCTTGGAAATATAAACGGTAGCGATATGGTATGTTAATGTTCAAATAAGCAGAAGTAAACTGTGGGACATAAGGTGGAAGGAAAAGCTAATAAACATAAAGAAAGCGACAAAACGGAAGCAAGAAACCCACTTTTAAAATCAATTTATGTATATATGTTTGTAGTTTAAATGTATATGTAATCAAAATAAAGATGTATGTTGTGTAGTTTGATATGCCATCGTTGCTAGGTCTATGTATTATCGAAGGCTTTCATGGCCAGAATCACTGGGTTGTTGTAGGTTTATCTGGCTGTATGGCCATGTTCTAGAAGCATTTTCTCCTGACGTTTCGCCTGCAACTATGGCAAGTATCCTCCTGCAACTATGGCAAGTTTTGACCTCACAACCTCTGAGGATACTTACCATAGTTGCAGGCGAAACGTCAGGAGAGAATGCTTCTAGAACATGGCCATACAGCCCAAAAAACCTACAACCCAGTTGCTAGGTCTGTTTGTGTTTATGTATTAAGTAAGGTTTGTTATTATGTGTGTGTTCTTTTTCTTTTTAAAATGTCCATTAAAATATTGGGGACAAAATGGAATACAACTTCCCTGAGCCCCAGACATCATGCTCAGACTGTGAAGGTTTCCAGTGAAAACATCTTGAGATCATTAAGTTGCTTAGTCTTGCTCTAACCACTACACATGCTATATGCTATATTCTCCCCCTCTTTTACCATCCAGAGTGAGGAAGAGGGACCGGCAGGTAATAGGGAAAAATATTCTCAGATATACTGAATATAGTTTCCTAGCCACCAGGTTATTAATGTGTCTGGGCCTGAGCATCTGTATATGAATTGCAGATGTAATAGGGAGGCGGCAAGCTCAAATGTCCTGACTCTGGAGGCAAACCAACTGCGTATGTTATAGAAAAATCTTACTTAAGCTTGCAAGGTCAGCAATACAACCAAGCAATTTCGTCTGCAGACCAGCACTTGCTGCAGGTAATCACCACTGTCCCATATGAGTTATTTATTATTATCTGCCTGAATTGATTGTTTTTTTTTCCTCCCTTCTTTCTTCTTCACAAAGCTCTGTCAAACAAATGGCTTGTTAACCTCCTTCCTTTGGTACTCCTTTCTTGGGAAGGCTTATTATATGCAGCTATATCTGAAAGTCACAGTATTTCTTCCATCCGTAGTACCGGCAAAACATTCCTTCCCAGCAGGTCCAGGAATAGCTGAGAATGCAAGAATATTAACACATTCCCTGACCTCAGTTCCATGGCTATGGGAAGATAAAATCAAAAGCCAAAGAGAAATTGAAATCCGGTTTAAACATCCCATTCTAATGATATCATGTGAGGAGCTGGCAGTGCTGAAATAAATGCAGACAAGCCAATGTTCTCCTCCGCGCACAAGTTCTGGAGATGTTCTACTCAAAAAGAAAGTGGCTTTAGATATCAACAACCCAGTTTTGTCTGCCATCCTGAGCGCTAGCATGCAACATTCAAAAGTGTGTAGATTTCCAGATTAAGTGCAGGCCAAGAACCTTGCAAAACAAACCAACAAACAAAGATCCTCCCCCTTATTTGTAACCTTGGCACAAGCCGGTTATCTGTTGGGTTTCCATGTACCTGGAGCTGATGGCCAGGCAGGCCACTATGGGTCACCAATGGGAGACTGGACGCAGTATTAGACACAACAGGTGTCATCAGATGCTATGCCCTTACCATGGACAATGTCTGCAAATGAAGGGCAATAGTGGCAGTCCACAGATGAACACGCTCTGTTGCAATATTGCTCACTAGATAATGGATGGATAATCTAGAGGTTTGAAAACAACAAATGCCATCCACCTTTGCTAGTGGCTGGTAGAACTGCAGTCCTCTTCACTGCAGCATCATACATAGCCCAGCCTGACTATACAATACACCTATAAGAACTCTTTCTTAATTTAATTCTCAGTGTAATACATTAAGGGCACTTTCCTTGCTACTCTTGCATCTAAGGGTGAGTCTATTACAGGCATGGGCAAACTTGATCCCTCCAAGTTAAACTTCGACTCCCACAATTCCTAATACCCTATTAGCTATCCAAAATAGTTGGAGGGACAAGTTTACCTATCCCTTGTCTATTACCTTTTTATTTCTTTTCTGTTTCCAGGCTTCCCATTTTTCTTTCAAATAGTGGGGAAGTAGCGGGAGCTTTACTTGATATGAGATCTGACCAGGAAACAATAGACCTCTTCACCCCTAGATAATACTACACCTGCTAATACCATCTTTTAGGAAGCATCTCCTTTAATCATGCCAAGTTCTGTCCAATCTCTCTTGCAGCTCAAGATGTACCTCAACATTGCAGTGTATAGCCAGTTATTTTTAGTTGTACACTTTCATGTACATTTGCCCATAGATTACTATTTTGTGGCTGGGATGGAGTATCTCTACTTTATCAACATGCAAACTGGACAAGCAGGGCAAGGAGACCGCTAAATGGATTGGCCATGGAGAAAAAAATGTGTGTATCTATGTATATATGTGTATGTGCCTTCAAGCTGCCTGAAGGACTAATGGCGACGTAAGATTTACAAAGATCTCATAGGGTTTCCTTAGGCAAGGAATACTCAGAAACAGATTCTTCCTCTGAAACACAACCTTTGGCACCTATATTCCTTGGAGGTCTCCCATCCCAGCACAAAGCGGAACTGACTCTGCTTTGCTTCCAAGTCCACATGGGATCTAGTGCCTTTAGGGCTCATAGAAAAATAATAGTTTAGTATAGGTGTGAGAGAAGACAACTGTGATTAATCTACACACATTTTATGTTAGTTTCCCCGTGCACATTTTGATAGTTTAAAGTCTAAAAGAAACAAGAAAGACGATATCAATTCAGCAAACCACTTATTAAATTTAGGAATAGGGTCCTTGGGCTCTAAGAATAGTAAAAAGATGATTACACAGGGAAGAGGCAATTCTCTATTGTAAGAAGCAATAGTGTACTTCTGAGGAATCTCACCAGAAATGGCAGTGCTCGCTTTCTCTTGCAGCTTCCTTCTAAAGTTGCCGGGTTGCAATGGCATAGTAATGGGGAGAAATGCCTAATTTTGAAAGCATTACAAACTCAAGTACACACTTAGAAGTGATGTATACCCATGTGTGCCTGTATAACTCACATACATGTCTTCAGTCGGCATGCATATTATATGTTCTGAATTATCGGTTAGAGCAGGCAGGAGCCAACTTGCACCCTCCAGGTGTTTTGGACTCCAACTCCCACAATTCCTAACAGTCTACTGACTGTTAGGAATTGTGGGAGTTGAAGTCCAAAACACCTGGAGGGAAGGCCAACATTTGCCCATGCCTGGATTAGAGTTCTGTTTTCAATAGGTTTGTGATGTGGCGCAATGCACCAGTGAAAGGAGGAACACAGAAACCTTGGACAGAGCCAAGTCACTGGGTCATTTAGCTTGACAGCAGCCGTTCTCCAGTCTTTGAAAGAGAAGTCTTTCCAAGCCCTGGATGAATATGAACCTGTTGAAATCGGCATGCAAAGCAGGCACTCTCCCGCTGCTCAAGAGAGGAAAGGGGGAGATGAAGGAAAGCAGCTCAAAAGTAGAAAGAGGCTCTAATCTCTGGGTACCAGAATTGTGGCAAACGCTAGGCTTTTTCAAACCTCACTTTCATCAGCGAGGTCTACACATTGCCGAGTGCGAAGGAGTTGCATTGGCTCTCCTTGGATCTTGGGCGGCTGCACATACAAATTGTTCCTTTCAACTGGTGCATTCTTTTACTCTGTAAAAATGCTACCCCAAATCAAAACCATATATACCCTAACTTCAAGAATGGAAAAAGTACAACCAAAACAATTACTGTTCGGTCAGCCACACGTCAATACTAGGGAAGATTCTGGAAAAGATCATTAAAGAAGTCATCTGCAAACACTTAGAAAGGAATGTGGTCATCGCTAATAGTCAACATGGATTTATCAAAAAAAAAAGTAATGCCAGACTAATCTGATCTCTTTTTTCGATAGTCACAAGCTGGGTAGATTCAGGGATAGCAGTGAATGGAGCTTATCTGGATTTCAGGAAGGTCTTCCTTTGACAAGGTCCCCCATGACCTTCTGGCAAACAAACTAGCTCAAAACTATGGTTAGGTGGATCTGTAATTGGTTAAAGCACACAAACCCAATGGGTTATTCTCCCCAATGCTTCTTCTTCATCCTGGAAAAAAGTGACAAGTGGAGTGCCATAAGCAGGGTTCCATCCTGGGCCCGGTTCTGTTCAACATATTTACTAATGACTCTGATGAAGGGTTAGAAGGCAGGATCATCAAGTCTGCAAACGGAACCAAATTGGGATAGCTAACAGCCCAGAAGACAAGAGCAGAATTCAAAAAGGTCTTAAAAGATTAGATAAATGATTGGCCAAAACTAACAAAATGACAGAGAGCTCTGGAGTCTATTGATCCATGAGGTCATGAAGAGTTGGAAGCAAATGAATGGAAAAACAACAACAACAACAATGAAGTTTAACAGGGACAAATGCAGGATACTCCAATTAGGCAGAAAAAAATGAAATGAAAAGATACAGAATGGGGGATGCCTGGTTTGATAGCAGTACGTGTGAAAAAGATCTTGGCATCCTCGTGGACAGGAGGATGAACATGAGCCAACAATGTCATGCTGTGGCTAAAATGCCAATGGGATTTTGGCCTGAATAAATAGGAGTACAGTAGAGTCTTGCTTATCCAACCTTCACTCATCCAACATTCTTTATTATCCAACGCAGTCTGGCTCCTGCTTGGATCCACAACTGTTTCAATACATTGTGATGGTTTGGCGCTAAATTCATAAATACAGTAATTACTACATAATGTTACCATGTATTGAACTGCCTTTTCTGTCGATTTGTTGTAAAACATGATGTTTTGGTGCTTAATTTGTAAAATCATAATTTGACATTTAATAGGCTTTTCCTAAGTGCCTCCTTATGAGCCAACATTTTCACTTATCCAATGTTTGCTGGCCCATTTAGTTGGATAAGCAAGACTCTACTGTATAGTACTAGGTCCAGGGAAGTCATGCTACCCCTCTATTCTGCCTTGGTCAGACCACACCTGGAACCACACTGTGTTCAATTCTAGACACTGCAATTGAAAGGAGATGCTGATTCTAAGCTGTGTCCAGAAGAAGGTGACTCAAAGGATCAAGGGTCTGGAGAACAAACCCTATGAGGAGCGGCTTCAAGAGCTGGGCATGTTTAGCTTGCAGAAGAGAAAACTGAGAGGAGACATGATGAGGGCCATGTATAAAGAGGTGAGGGGAAATCATAGGGAGGAGAGAACAGGCTTGTTTTCTGCTGCCCTGGAGATTAGGACACAGAACAATGCCTTCAAACTACTGGAAAGGAGATTCCACCTGAACATTACAAAGAACTGTGAGCGATGTTCAGCAGTGGAAATCTCTGCTCCATCTTTGGAAGCTTTTAAACAGACTGGATGGCTATTTGTCGGGGGTGCTTTGAATGCAATTTTCCTGCCTCTTTGTCAAAATGGGTTTGGACTGGATGGCCCACAAGGTCTCTTTCAACTCTAGGATTCTATGTTTCTATATTGTGGATACGTCATTTAAAAAATAGAAGTCAATCAGAAATTTATTTTCCCATTCATTTCCTATTGAGAAAACGGCTTTCTCTGCACCTAAAACAATCCTAAATAAAATTACATTACATACCACAAAGGAGTGTGTGTGTGTTAATTTTTAAATGGGGGAGGCAATTATAGGGTTCTCAAAGGACTTGAAACAGTATTGGGGTTGCCTTGACCACATTTTCCAAGACACTGAGGATCTCTAGTGCTTTTGTTAGCTTTTGCTACAACAAACAAAGTGACCTGCTCCACAGTCAATTTGGAATAAGCTCAGAAATATTTGTGATCTTTTGCAGTGAATGCTAAAGTCCCGCTTTCATTGAGATTTGTATTCCCAATGCATGTTTATTCTCATTTTGTTTTTAAAAAGTCTTCCCATTTTCAGCAACTTCACTGTATTTAATCTGGCTTTCATCAAATTCCTGGGTACATATCATATATAGGCAGAACAATTTAGAACTTGATTTTGCATTTGTACGATATGTAGGAAGAGGTCCAGTGACCAACATAAACACTGACTGAGCCCACACAGCCTCAAGATATAGATCCCATGCTAAGAAGAACATTTTTAGAGAAAGCACTTTGATTTTCTATATTTTCCAAACATTAAGAACAGAGCAACTCCATATCCCCAGAGAGCCATCCATAAATATTGGCTGGATTACTGAAAGAGTTGCGGAACATTACTTTCTCTGATCAGCATTTTCAAATTTAGACAAGAAAACTCCCTAAAGCCCTATAACAATCAGAAAGCCTCACTACTCTCACTTGCTTTTTTTACCCCTAAAGTTGAAAATTATTGTTTGATTTGAAATATCATTTCATACCCTCCATAGATCAAAACCAAGTCTAGAAAAACAGAACAGTTCAAGGGTAAACCCTTTTAATCCTGACCACCCATAGACTCACAAAAGCTTGTGGTTTTGTCTTTTGCAGAAAGCCAATTATGTCCCGTTAAGAGTCAGGTGCTTCATAAATCTAGCAAAAGTTAAGTTCTGACCACAATAAGCATGGGTTCTTTTGTTAGCCATAGATGAAGCCTGTCTAGGAAGGCAATGATATATTTATTCTGCAGGAAAGCTCCACTTTTTGTATTGAATTCTGCACCTTGACACCAGCTAAGGTTTGCGTTAATTTAAAAAAAAATCAGCCAACTTGGGTTACACAGGTTCTCAAATCCATTGCCAGACAGATCACAACTGGGAGCCGTATGTGTCTCGGTGCCATAGATAAATACACAAAAGCAGCTGTAGCTGCTTCTCTCTCTGCTTGGGATCAGGCAGATGCGAGCCTTCAATTTCAGGCAAATTGTTTGTCCTCTCCTCTACAAAGACTGAATGCTTGACTGGGATACTAGGGCTGGGTGAATATTATGTTCACTCTGAGTGCTGAAGACCTACTTAAAGAGGCTTTGATTTCCAGAGTGGTTAATAATGGCTTCCTGTCACTTGCTGACTTCAATGACAACTAAATGAGGAACATTAATTTCGCTGGCAGAACAGCAGTGTGCAACAGTTCGGATGCAGCTGGTTTCTACAGAAAGGAATCATAGCTCAGTGGAACAACAGATGTTTGACATGCAGGCCTTCCCAGGCTCATTGCCTGGCATGTTCAAAGCTGATGCTGTTGCATGCCTTCAAGTCTTTTCTGACTTATGGCAACGTTAAGGTGCTTCTTGTACAGAATTTATTCCGAGGGGGCTTGCCCTTACCTTCCTCTGACGCTGGGAGAGTATGACTTGTTCAAAGTCAACGAGTAAGTTTCTAGAGCCAAACAGGGATTCAAACTCTTGACCTCAGACCAAGGTTTTGGCATCTAATTGAACCCCCAAATCATGAAATATATAAAACCCAGCAAGCCACCGTGCCTTTTGTCTCACATTAATCTTCTGTGTAAACTGTCCCTTAAATTTTATCTGGTCGCACCCAAGATCTGCAGGACCTACTGGATAATACACCAAAAAGAGACATTATTTTCATTACAGGAGACTGGAATGCCAAGGTGGGAAGTCAAATGACAACTGGGATCACAGGCAAGCATGGTCTGGGAGAACAAAATGAAGCAGGACGCAGGCTGATAGAATTTTGCCAGGAAAACTCGCTGTGTATAACAAACACTCTCTTCCAACAACCTAAAAGACAGCTTTATACATGGACTTCACCAGATGGTCAGCACTGAAATCAGATTGACTACATCCTTTGCAGCCAAAGGTGGTGGACATCCATCCAGTCGGTGAAAACAAGACCTGGGGCTGACTGTAGCTCAGATCACGAACTTCTTATTGCACAATTTAGAATAAAACTAAAGAGATCAGGGAAAATACACAGACCAGTTAGATATGATCTCACTAACATTCCTAGCGAATATACAGTGGAAGTGAAGAACAGATTTGAAGGACTAGATTTAGTAAACAGAGTCCCAGAAGAACCATGGACAGAAGTCTGAGACATTGTTCAAGAGGCGGCAACAAAGTACGTCCCAAAGAAAAAGAAAACCAAGAAGGCAAAATGGTTGTCTGCTGAGACACTGGAAGTAGCCCAAGAAAGGAGGAAAGCAAAAGGAAACAGGGATAAGGGGAGATATGCCCAGTTAAATGCGCAATTCCAGAGGTTAGCCAGAAGAGATAAGGAACTATTTTTAAATAAGCAATGCATGGAAGTGGAAGAAGACAACAGAATAGGAAGGACAAGATACCTTTTCCAGAAAATTAGAAATTTCTGGAAAAGGTAAATTTCAGGCAAAAATTGGTATGATAAGAAAGAAAGATGGCAGGGACCTAACAGAAGCTGAAGAGATCAAGAGAAGGTGGTGAGACTATACAGAAGATCTGTATAGGAAGGATAATAATATTGAGGATAGCTTTGACGGTGTGGTGAATGAATTAGAACCAGACATCCTGAGGAGTGAGGTTGAATGGGCCTTAAGAAGCATTGCTAACAACAAGGCAGCAGGAGACGACGGGATCCCAGCTGAACTGTTTAAAATCTTAAAAGATGATGCTGTCAAGATGATGCATGCCATATGCCAGCAAATATGGAAAACACAAGAATGGCCATCAGATTGGAAAAAATCAACTTATATCCCCATACCAAAAAAGGGAAATGCGAAAGACTGCTCCAACTTCCGTACAGTGGCCCTTATTTCTCATGCCAGTAAGGTAATGCTCAAGATCCTGCAAGGAAGACTCCAGCAATACATGGAGCAAGAGTTGCCAGATGTTCAAGCTGGGTTTAGAAAAGGCAGAGGAACGAGAGACCAGATTGCCAATATCCGCTGGATAATGGAGAAAGGCGGGGAGTTTCAGAAAAACATCTATTTTTGCTTCATTGACTATTCTAAAGCCTTTGACTGTGTGGATCATAATACATTGTGGCATGTTCTTGGTGGGATGGGCATACCAAGCCACCTTGTCTCTCTCCTGAGGAATCTGTACAAGGACCAAGTAGCAACAGTAAGAACTGACTACGGAACAACAGACTGGTTCAAGATTGGGAAAGGCGTACGGCAAGGCTGCATCCTCTCACCCAACCTTTTTAACTTGTATGCAGAATACATCATGCGATGTGCGGGGCTGGATGAATGCAAAGGTGGGGTGAAAATTGCTGGAAGAAACATTAACAACCTCAGATATGCAGATGACACCACTCTGATGGCCGAAAGCGAGGAGGAGCTGAGGAGCCTTCTAATCAAGGTGAAAGAAGAAAGCGCAAAAGCTGGGTTGCAGCTAAACATAAAAAAAACCAAGATTATGGCAACAAGAATGATTGACAACTGGGAAATAGAGGGAGAAAATGTGGAGGCCGTGACAGACTTTGTATTTCTAGGTGCAAAGATTACTGCAGATGCAGACTGTGGCCAGGAAATCAGAAGATGCTTACTTCTTGGGAGGAGAGCAATGTCCAGTCTCGATAAAATAGTAAAGAGTAGAGACATCAGACTGGCAACAAAGATCCGCATAGTCAAAGCCATGGTATTCCCTGTAGTCACCTACGGATGTGAGAGCTGGACCTTAGGGAAGGCTGAGCGAAGGAAGATCGATGCTTTTGAGCTGTGGTGTTGGAGGAAAGTTCTGAGAGTGCCTTGGACTGCGAGAAGAGCCAACCAGTCCATCCTCCAGGAAATAAAGCCCGACTGCTCACTGGAGGGAAGGATACTAGAGACAAAGTTGAAGTACTTTGACCACATCATAAGGAGACAGCAAAGCCTAGAGAAGACAATTATGCTGGGGAAAGTGGAAGGCAAAAGGAAGAGGGGCCGACCAAGGGCAAGATGGATGGATGGCATCCTGGAAGTGACTGTACTGACCTTGAAGGAGCTGGGGGTGGTGACGGCCGACAGGGAGCTCTGGCGTGGACTGGTCCATGAGGTCACGAAGAGTCGGAGACAACTGAACAAATGAACAACAACAAACCCAAGATCCATAGTTTCCTCACAATGGTATGGAGGAAAATTACCCAGCGAATGTACGTCAGAGTGCTTCCTGCTCCTATTGATAATATCAGGACTATGAGAATGATCTGGCACCCAAGCCCCAAGCCAATTTCAACTGTTGAGATGGACATAATCCCAAATATCTATTGTGTATTAACCCAATTATGTTCAATTGATCCATACCATTAAGCTCACCATGGGCCCATTACACACCACATTCCTTTTGGATAACACACCACATTCCTTTTGGATAGTGCCCCTTTCAAGGACAGACCATTAAACAGACGGACACTTAAAATGCTCCAATGATGGTTGATTTAATGTCCCGGCATCACCAAGAGCCAACCAAAGAAGATGTCTAATGGAGTACTGAGCCAAGCAGGACACAGAACCTAGCCAGGCTGATTTCCAACTGATCAGGAGCTGGCAAGGTTTTTTCAATGGCTGCTAAATGGGAAAAAAAGTGTTCTGTGTTCACATGGTAGTATGTCAGTACTTCGGAGAGCTCTCCCCACTGGCATCCTCTCTGGCCATTGAGAATAAACCTCTGTTTTGGCCTTCTACCCTGTCTGTGTCTGATTTGGCTTTCTGGATTACCTAGATACGCTGGGCCTCCAAACCTGCGATTCTTGCATTTGCTGAAATCACTCAAAAGTTTGAAGCCCTGCTTGGCCACAGAACACTCAATACACCAAACCACATTTTCACAACCAGGATGGGGGCAAATGTCAGCTACAAGACTTATGAAGTACAAGAGTGCTACTAAAAGTTGTAAGTTATATAGTATCATAAGAGAGTAGAAGGTATAAAAGCAATCAGTTCATGAAAGTTAGGTTTGTAGAATTGTTCCCTTGTTTGTTAGTGTAATTTGTGTGAGTTTCTCCATGTAGAAGTGTGACTTGTGGCTGTATTTGCATTTTGATTTGGTTTTGTAACTCTTTGTAACAGCAAAAATGTTGTTGCACGGTTTTAGCATTATATATTATCTATCTTATTTCATGCTTAGACCATGGGTCTTTCACATATAAAACAAACAAGTATCCCGACAAGACAGAGGTCCTCCTGGTCGATCGTAAACCGGATCGGGGTGTAGGGTGGCAACCTGTGTTAAACGGAGTTACACTCCACCTGAAATCACAGATCCGCAGTTTGGGTGTTCTTCTGGATTCATCACTTACGCTTGAGGCTCAGGCGTCGGCGGTGGCCGGGAGGGCTTTTGCACAATTGAGACTCGTGCGCCAACTGCGACCATACCTCGTAAAGGATGATCTGGCCAGGGTGGTCCATGCCTTGGCACCTCTAGATTGGACTACTGTCATGCGCTCTATGTGGGGCTGCCCTTGAAAACGGCTCGGAAATTCCAACTGGCCCAACGGTCGGCGGCCAGGCTGTTAACTGGCGCTCCTTACAGAGAGAGGTCAACCCTCCTGTTTAAGGAGCTCTATTGGTTGCCGTTCATCTTCCGGTCCCAATTCAAGGTGCAGGTGATCACGTACAAAGCCCTAAACGGTTTGGGACCCGCCTACCTGCATGACTGCATCTCCATATATGAACCCACGCGTTCCCTTCAATCATCTGGAGAGGCCCTGCTCATGATCCCACCTGCGTCGCAAGTATGTTTGGTGGGGACGAGGGACAGGGTCTTCTCTGTGGTGGCCCCCCAACTCTGGAACTCTCTCCCCAAGGACATCAGACAAGCCCCAACGTTGGCAATCTTTAGGAAGAGACTGAGGACTTGGCTGTTCCAGTGTGCCTTTCCAGATTAGTCTACTCCTGGCATCATGTCCCAAATGCACTTTGTTAGAGACCAGGATTGTCTGCACAATGCACCTACCTTCAAAAAACCTCTACATACCTCCTGTCAAGTTCAGCACTTTTAAATTTTGTCTATTACATTTGGCCCGGCCTTTAGGTTTTAAATGCATCATAGTGTCATTGTTTTTAGTGTTTTATTGTTTTTGCTTGATGTTTTAGTATTTGTTTATGAGTTTTACTGTTATATTTGTATGTTTTTGTTGTTGGCGACCTTAGCCTTTGTAAGCCGCATCGAGTCCTTCAGGAGATTTTGCGGGGTATAAATAAAGTTAATAATAATAAAATAATAATAATAATAATAATAATAATAAATAAATAAACCCAATTACTATAAAATTGTAAAATACTAGCTGTGCCCTGCCACGCGTTGCTGTGGCCTATAGTAAAACTTATCAAAGTTGAGGTAGATATCTGGACTATTATGAAAGAGTGGTACGTACCTATTCCTTCCCCCTTTTTCTCCCCCTTTCACTCCTTTCTTCCTTCTCTACTTCTTTCTTTCTTTCCTTCTTTCACTACTTGGTTTCATCCTTCTCTCTTTCCTTCATTCCCTCCCCCTTTCTTCCTTTGCCTTTCTTCCCTCCCTGTTTGCTTCCTTCTTTCTCTTTTTATTTCCTTTTATTTCACCACCATCATAACAATAACAATAATGCAATGCATTGCCTCTGGGATCTGACACCTCTCCCATTCCCCCTAAAAGGGTCTCAGAGGAATAATAGCATAATAATAATAGAAATAACAACCTTTACCCGCCACGTGTTGCTGTGGCCAACCTTCCCTCTTTCTCTCCTTCTTTCCCTCCTTCCTTCCTTCCCTCACATCTTTCCTTCTCCTCTTCCTTCTCTATCTCTTTCCTTTCTTCCCCCTTTTTCTTTCTCTTCTGGTCTCTTCTGGGTTGCGTGTGTGTGTGCGGCAGCAGGGGGAGTGGGGTTGCGTGTGTGTGTGCGGCGGCGGGGGGAGTGATGGAGTGTGGGGTTGCACGTGTGTGTGCGGCGGCAGGGGGAGTGATGGAGCGTGGGGTTGCATGTGTGTGTGCGGTGGTGGGGGGAGTGATGGAGCGTGGGTTTGCGTGTGTGCGTGCAGCAGGGTGTGTGGGTGTGCGGGAAGTGGCGCGGCGGGGCTTTGAGTGGGCATGGCTTCCGCAGAGGGAACGTTGGCCGGAAGGCTGTGTGTGTGCGCCAGGGAACTTGCGGCTGGGCGCCAATGCGCATGCTCAGTTGTTTTGCCGTTTTGTGAGTGTGTTGTTGTGTTGTTTTTCATTTTGAGTAGATATGTTTGTACCTTGTGGGTTGTGTTATGGGCATGGGAATTTTGGTTAAGTTTCGTTGGGGGGGAGTTGAGTTTTGTTGTTTTGCCATTTTGTGAGTGTGTTGTTGTGTTGTTTTTCATTTTGAGTAGATATGTTTGTACCTTGTGGGTTGTGTTATGGGCATGGGAATTTTGGTTAAGTTTTGTTGGGTTTTTTTAGAGTTTTGCTGTCCCGTTGAACCAACCAAACAGATTTATATATATAGATCAAACAACGCAACATTAAAATACTATATAAACTAGCTCTTGCATTGTTAGAAACCATGTAACATTCAATATTATTGAATACTTAAACAAGAGAACGTTGAATATAAGCAGCCACACAATAGTTAGTTAAGAGCTTCCCCTGCATAGTCAACTGCAGTATCAGCAATTAATCTTGCCCAAAGTTTCAGTGCCAACCCATTTCATACTCCGCTTTTCCTCTCTTTGACTTTATATGGAATAAAAATGTCTTCTTTGTATTATTAATGCTTTTATTAACATTATTTTCTATTTAATAAAAAAGTTACTTATTTAAAAAAACACTACAACATGCTGGCTCTCAAAATGGGGTTGAACAAAACGGTGGTAACTGCAAAACTTTGGGTAGCAATTAAAATCACTCACAAGGAAGTCTTGGAAATTTCATTAATGCTAGGTTACTACTATACAGCCAAGTTAGGAATTTTATTTCCACCTGTGACTGAAAAAATACCAAAATTTGCAAGTGCTTTCATTTTTTGTGCAGAACAAAAAGTGAATACAGGAGTCAGATTTAGTTATCCTGATATTCGAAAAAAGTCTGCTTCCTTTTTCCATGCCTGATTTCTTTATTGCATTTGCTGAATGGATTGCCTTAATTTTCACCAGGGATTTGTTTTGCATATACAGATAATGACATTTATATCCAAAATCATTTGTGGTTCCCCTAAGTTTTCTTCATTAAATAAAGACCGCAGTGGGATATTGTTTTATTGCTGCTGTAGTTAGATATGTGGAATTCAGAAAACCCAGTCTCTTACTATAACCCTGAAATTGACCTATAGATCCGGTTCTACCTTCTATAGCAGGCATGGGCTAACTTGGGCCCTCCAGGTGTTTTCGACTTCAACTCCCACAATTCCGAACAGCCAGAGGCCCCTTCCTTTTCCCTTTCCCTTTCCTTTTCCACTTAAGTGGCTGAGGGGGGAAAAGGAAAGGGCCCGAGTCTGTTAGGAATTGTGGGAGTTAAAGTCCAAAAGACTTGGAGGACCGAAGTTTGCCCATGCCTGTTCTATAGACACAAAATCTGCATAGTGCGAAGCTGCCATATCAGTACACTTATAATATGACTTCCATTTAGAGTTCTTTAGCCACATTTGAATTCAATATTTCAGCGGCAATGGTTGTGATAGCAAATTGTTTAGTTAGCAAAGGAGAACTGTGCAAATTCTCCGAGTATCATTAGAGAAGGAACAATCAGCAGGCAGTGAAGATTGTTCAGATCGTAGAAGGAAGTCTTTGCTGTATCTTCCTCTTCTCAAACTTTTTAAAAAACCCAGCAATGCCAGTAGGCTCAATGGTAGTGCGTTACACTTGCTAAATGCTTCAGGATGTGGAAGGAATATAGACTTCACTGGTCAGTAACGAGAATCCAGGTGAAAAGAGTATCCATTATTCAACCAGCTTTGCTTGTTTTAAGATCTTTCTTTCTGCAAGGTATCAGACCATGCAAGGTTCTCCGGGGCATTGGCAGTTCAGCACAAGATTAAAATAAAATTAATTTTCACTTCTTAAGTTATACAGGGCTTGGTTGGTGTGATTGCTCTGAGACTTCAGGAGATCCCTGGCCAAGGCAGTTAATTGGATTGCAAACAACCTAATTTGGCCCAGTGAAAGATTCCATCTTTTATCTTTCCTGCACTATGCACTATTAAGGCCGAAGCGACTTTCCAGCTGGCCTCTGTAAAATTACTTATTTAGATTTCTGTCCTAGCCCTATTCAGATTTACATACATCCTTTTATTCTGTCAACAAGGACAAGGGACTGTTAACACTATCAGCATTCAGAGAATCCCGTCACTGTTATGTGCAACTTGGTTTTGTTGATGTTGATTGGATTTTTGTCACGGATCCGTATCTAGTGTGTTCGAGACACTAACAGGG
The DNA here is from genome assembly GCF_037176765.1 of Anolis sagrei. Lineage (NCBI taxonomy): Eukaryota > Metazoa > Chordata > Lepidosauria > Squamata > Anolidae > Anolis > Anolis sagrei. The sequence goes on along the minus strand of NC_090035.1, from coordinate 58,332,211 downwards.
GTCCTCAAACTATGGCCTGCGGGCCATATGCGACCCCCCCGAGGGCATTTATCCAGCCCCCACAGCCTGACCTGGCCTGGTGCAAAGCCCCTTGCGACTTGCGTCAGCGGCATTTCTCTCACTCCTTCCGGAGTGGCTTCAGGCGGGGTTGTGCCGGGCCAGGCTTCTCCCTCCCGTGTGGTGCAGCTGCCTGTAGTAAAATGGGGCAGGGCCTCTGGGCCAGGGAACCCGGCGTTGCCTGGCCACACTCACCCGGCGCCGCCTCTGCCAATCGCGGACGCCCTCATCGCCATCAGAATGGGGAGCTGCTCAAATGAGGGCTTGATGTGGCGGGAAAAGGCACCAAAGCAGAGCGTGCGGGGAGAGAGAGACACACACACACACACAGAGAAGAAAGGGTTAAAAGGAAGCCATCCTGCAAAAGTCCTTACCATGTTATCTCAGGATTTGCAACCTTTTTCTTTTTTCACCTTTAAAAAGCTTGCTTTCAAAACAAACACTCAGGGAAGAAGAGCTGCACCCCGTCATTTTTAATTGATTTAAAAAAAATAGAAGCCCATCTCCATGGCGGGAAAATATATCTAGGCGAGGAATATATCTGCCTCCCGCCGCCCATCGGGCCAGTGCAGCTCTCCTTCCCTGAGTGTTTGCTTTGAAAGCAGGCTTCAAAGCACAGTGTTGTCTAAATAAATAGCAGACATTGTTGGCTTGGCCCCTGCAAGAACTTTGATCTTTAGTGAAAAAAGAAAAAGGTTGCAAACCCTGAGATAACATGGTAAGGCTTGGGAAGCGGGAGAGGGAAGGGATGAAAAAACAGGGATGGAACAGGGTGAGGGGAAGGCAAACTGGACTCTCCCACTGGCTTCTTGCAGGACGGCTTCCTTTTCTTTTTTTTTAGATTTCATTTTTTTTTATATTATATACAATCTAACAGTAAATAAACATCAAAAACTTCTTTGATCATATTTTTTATCATTATTTTAAAATTTCCATTACAACTTGTGCTACATATAACTCTATCACACACCTTTTATCCAGTTATACATATTGTATTTCTTTATAATTATTATTATACCATTTTCCCCCTCTTCCCCTTACCCTTAGTTTGTGCCCCCTCCAAAAGGACCAACCAACTCATGTTGTTTCACCATTCCAAAATATCATTGTTTCTCTTGCTGGCTTATATCCCTTTCCCTCATTAAACACATATTCGATAAATTTTCCCCATATTTTCCAAAAGTCTGTTTGTTTATATATTTCCCTTTTAATTTTAATATTGCAAGTTAGCTTATCATTAATTGCTATATTCCAAATTTCCCTATACCATTCTTCTAATTGAATTTCTTTTTTTTTCCTTTTAATTTTTTGCTATTAACAATTTAGCTGCTGATATCAAATTAGAAACCAATTCTTTCTCCTCTTGTACGGGAATTATATTATCATGTATAAGTAATAAAGCTAATTTTGGTGTAATCTCAATCTCTATTTTTAATATTGCTCTTATTTCTTTGAATATGCTTTCCCAAAATTTTTGTATAATGTAACATGACCACCACATATGAAGATACGTCCCTATTTCCTGACAACCTCTCCAACACTGATTTGAATATTTTTTTTAATCAATCTGATTTAATCTAATAGGGGTTAGATACCACCTCCATAACATTTTGTAGTAATTTTCTTTAATTCTGATAGACATATATTTTTAATATTCTCATATTCCATAGGTTTGCCCATTCTTGATTATTCATTCCCCCCCCCAAGTCTGTTTCCCATACCTCCTTCAAATAATCTTGTTCCTGTTCATTCATTAACAGTTTATAGATATCACTTACTGTGCCTTTTAAAATTATATTCTCTTCTTTAGTCTCCCTTTGAGTTATCATCTTTTCTATTTTTGAATATTCACTACCTACATTATATTTTTTCCTTATATCACTTGACCATTTATCCAATTGTAGATACTTATACCAATCCAAGTCTCCTAAATCCTCTTTTATTCTTTCCATATTTACCATTTTCAGATCCCAGTCTTTTACTTTCATTAAACCTCTTCCTTTAAGTTCTACTTCGAGTTCTTTTTTTAAATTTTCTGGGAAGTTTTCTGTCATTAAAACTGGAATGATAGGAGAAAATACCTGGTGTGAAGAGGTCGTTAAACTGCTGCCACCAATTGTGAAGAAGACCGTTTTAATGCCACTGAATGCCACCAAATGTGAAGGTGCGAGTGGTAAAACACCCATTGCCACCTAATATATGAGGGAAGCTGGGCAACGATCAATATCAGCCTAGGAGCTATTTTATAAAGGAACTGTTAATTACAGAAGGTCTTATTCAGTGGATAGCGTAGCGTTTTCTTTCCTGGCTTGACTTTACTATTACAGGCTGTTCAACTTAGGAGAAACTGTATCAGGCAAGGCTTGAGGAGAACAGTAACAAGTTTATTTTAACATGAGTATAACATGTTTAACTGTTTCTTCAAAAGAGGCACAAATCTTGATGGTTACATTGGAAAGGTTTCATGAGTAATCTCAGGCACAGTCTTCAAGAAGTTTCTATACGCAGAAGTATTTTTCCTGGACAACTGTCCTAACAAAACAAATAAGCCAAAAGGCCTATTCAACAGAATTGGCTCCCAGCCAAACCTTGATTCTTAACCCAGAATCAATAACCCCCTGTAGTTTTATCACTACCGGGTCCTTTCCTGTAACCCCTTTGGTCACAAATTAATTCCCTGGTTCTCCCACTAGAGAAACCAGTCCTTCCCTGTAGCTCACCGGCTTACAACTGGCTTTTTAAAACAGCTGCCTCCTGAAGAGGCAGTTGGCTCCGCCCCTGTTGCTATGGCAACTCAGCTAACGCCAAGCCACCATCCCCCACAAAACATAATCTCCCATACTTACCATCCCTAAACCACTGTCCAAACTACACATAACCAAAGAAATAAAACTTACACATCGTCACACCTGGCATTAGGGTTTTTTTTATATCTCCCCCAAATCTCTAAAATATTTTTTAGAAAGGGATTGTTTAAATTGTTATACCATTTCTTTTTACCCTTTTCTCTATTACCCTTATTAAAAATGTATTCTAATTTCAGTTCTAATTTTTTATCATCTTCTTCTAACCACTCCAAGCTCTTTTGTTTTGCTAAACTTTTTACTATATATCTAATTTGATTTGATTGATAATATAACTTGAGGTTTGGTAATCCAAGACCTCCCTCTTTCTGTGACTTATACCATACATTTTTATTTTTAAAAAACCCTAGCTTTTTTGTTCCCATTACAATACAGATTTAACATGTTTTGCCAGATTTTTATTTCTTGATCTGAAAATGTACAGGTAGCATTCTAAATAGAAAATTTAGTTTGGGTAATATCTTCATTTTCCCCAGTAAAGGATCACCGCCTTGTTGTGGCGCTGGAGTTTGAGCACCTCAATGATGTCATGAGCGAAACCGTGAAGGGCCACCCAAGACGGGACGGTCATGGTAGAGAGGTCAGACCAAGCGTGATCCCTGGGGAAGGCAATGGCAAACCACCCCAGTATCCTTGCCAAGAAAACTAAATGGACCAGTACAACCAGAGATATGTCGGTATGCCATTGGAAGATGGGACTCCCAGGTCGGAAGATGGCCAAAATGCTACTGGGGAGGAGCAGAGGATAAGTTCAACTAGCCCCAGATGTGATGACGCAGCTAGCTCAAAGCTGAAAGGAAGGCTAGCGGCCGACGGTACTGGAGGTGAATGATGAATCCGATGCTCTAAAGATCAACACACCATAGGAACCTGGAATGTAAGATCTATGAGCCAGGGCAAATTGGATGTTGTTATTGGCGAGATGTCAAGACTAAAGATAGACATTCTGTGGGTCAGCGAACTGAAATGGACTGGAATGGGCCACTTCACATCAGATGACCACCAGATCTACTACTGCGGACAAGAGAAACATAGAAGAAATGTTCATTAATTTTAATTAATGCTATCCTACCGAACCATAATAATTTGAGCTTATTGTATTCCAGTAATTTCTTATCAATTTCCTTTCTTAATTTGGTTAGATTATTTATTTCTAAGTTTTTAAAATCTTTAGTTATATTTATTCCTAAATATTTAATAGTTTCTTTGATTTTAATTTTAATTTTCCCCTCCTTTTTTATATTTTTTTATCTCTTCTTCTTGATAATTAAATATAATCATTTCTGATTTGTTCCAATTAATTTGTAACCCTGTCATTAATCCAAATTCTGTTAAATGAGCCTCAATTTTCTCCCATTGTTTTATTGGATGTTCCATTGATAAAAGGGTGTCATCTGAAAACAAATTAATTTTATATTTCTGTTTTATTCCTATTCCTTTTATACTACTGTCGTCTCTAATTACATTAGCTAATAGTTCCATTATAATTACAAATAAAATTGGGGAAAGAGGACATCCCTGTCGCGTGCCTCGTGTTATATCTATTTTCCCTGTTAAACCATCATTCACCATTACTTGGGCACAATTTTTGGAATATAATTTATCAATTGGGTTTCTAAATTTTTCTCCAAATCCAAATTTAGCTAATATTAATTTCATTGTCTGCCAGGATACACTATCAAATGCCTTATAAATATCCAGAGCTAATACTCCTGCAACTAAATTTCTTTTTTTTAATACTATGAATTATGTTTAATACCCTACCCATTAAATTTGACATTTGCCTTACTCCTATAAATCCACACTGATTCTCTTTGATATATTTATATATAAATTTATTCATCCTTTTAGCCAGTATGGCAGTTAATATTTTTGCGTCTTGGTTGATTAATGAGATAGGTCTGTACGATCTTGGGTCTGTAGGGTCTTTATTGGGTTTTAATATCAAAGTGATCAATGACTGTTCCCATGATGGCGGAATTTTTCTCCTTTTATTATTTTATTATATAGATCTTTTAATTTAGGTATCTGTTCTGGAACAGCTGTTCCAAGAGCTCCAGATTTATTTGCTGTGTTTAATGTTTGTTTGCAATCCCAGGGTTGGGATTTTGCGGCAGGGTGGCTTCCTGTTATAGGCTGCAATCATAGGGTAAGCCACCTGCCAATTATAGTTAGGTTCCCTGGTCCCGCCCCTTCTTGAGTTTTTGGAGGGAAGGGGCCATTTTTCTTTCAGTCACACAAGGAAGCCAGTCTATAGGACGCAGATCAGCTAGTCCCGTAGGAAAGGCTTCATTCCTCAAAACCTTCCGGGGAAATAGAAATAGCCATCCGGGGATCATCCAAAGGTGATCCTGGGTTCATCCAGGGGTCATCCAGTGACCATCCAGTTCCAGGGAAACAGAAGGAAAAGGTCCCAAACGCTCTGGCTGAGAGCTCACAGCCTCTCAGCCTCACAGCACCAGAGGGGAAAACAGCCCTGAAGTTTCCACAGGACATCACTGCAGAACCACAGAATTCCAGCTAAACATCTTCTAGCTTCGTCTGGTAGGTTACTCGGTTTCCAGACGCATTTGGGGATCGGCAGTATTACCCAGACCAGCGAGGCCTAGGTGATGGACGGCCTGGGAGGGATTATAAAGAGTTCTTCCTTATGAGATAGTACAGTCAAACCAAGTTAGTGCCAGTCTCTTAAAGACTTGAATAGTAAAGCCGTGAAGTTTTGTTTGAAGATTTGTTCCTTAATAAAGACTTTGTTGTACTTTTAAAGACTCTAAGGCCCATTACTTTTGGAAGTCTCTAACAATCTCTCTTCGGGCACCCCGGCTTCCCACTGGGTTTAAAGTGTGCGTTCTATAGAATAAAGACATTTTGTTTGGACCCAGTGGCGACAGAACAGTATCAATAATGTTTTGAATTTTTTGTAATATTCTGGTCGCAACCCAACCCTCCCTGGAGTCTTTCCAGGTTTTAAATTGTCTATAATTTCCTCAATATCTTTCTCTGATATTGCTTGTTCCATAATTAATTTATCTGTTTCTTGGATCTTTATTTTACAGTGTTTATCTATATACTCTTCAACTTTCTTTCTAGGGGCTTCATTTGCTGTATATAGCTCCTGATAGAATTCCTGAAAAAATAATATTTTATCCTCCATTCTCATGCACTGTTTTCCATCTTTATCTTTAATCACAGTTATCAATTTCTTTTGTTTCCTAATTTGTGCTGCATTAGCTAATAACTACGGAGCCCGGTGGCGCAGTGGGTTAAAGCCCTGTGCCAGTAGGACTGAAGACCGACAGGTCGCAGGTTCGAATCCGGGGAGAGGCGGGTGAGCTCCCTCTATCAGCTCCAGCTCCCCATGCGGGGACATGAGAGAAGCTTCCCACAAGGATGATAAAACATCAGAATCATCCGGGCATCCCCTGGGCAACATCCTTGCAGACGGCCAATTCTCTCACAACAGGATGCTCATGACACGACAAAAAAAAAAAAGCTAATAACTTAAGAGTTTTTATTACTATACTCAAAATACTCTCTGTTTAAATAAAACAAATCTCTCTGTGCTTTTTCAATCCCTCTTTTTCAAGTTCTTGCCTCTTTGCTATTAATTTTGCATAACTCATTCTATTTTGTTCTGTCATATATCTTCTCTCTAATTCCTTGATTTCTGCCTCTAGTTTTTTTTCTTTTGCCTCCTGTTGTTTTTTTAAACTATGATATTCTTTTTTTTATTTAAACATACAAAATTCAGAGACGGGGGGAAGGTTTAAAGGGGCAATAACAGAAGGGATAAGTTGGGTATGGGGAAGGAGGAGGCTAAAAGGTAAGCGAAGGGGGGGGGGTGGAGGGGGAGGGGGAGTGGCAGGTGAGGGTTGGGTACTTCCAGGTTAGCCCAGGGTGGTACAAGTATTCTTAATTCTACATGCTTTACATTCATTCAATACATATTTAGTAGGCCTGGGTAACAACGGAAAAATTTGTTTCTAAAATCGATTTGTATTTGGGGGGGTTTTTTGTTTCGATATTTAAAATAATTACAAAATTTTCCTTTTAAAAAGTTCGATAATTACAAAATTTCGTAAATGGTAAAAAATTAACGAATCGATTTCCGAAACAATAACGAATCGATTTGTTAATGGCGGACGCGACCGCGAAATACGCTAAAAAACCTCCAAAACCTGCTGAAGCTTCCCTCTCCCTCTGTTGTTGACTGTTGGTGTGATATTATAATTTTTTTTCACTAATTAAACCATAAAACTGGCCCAGACATGCGGAAATAATAACAAAACGACCTCAAAACCATAACGAAACGAATACAATATCGAAATACGAAGCATTTACAAAACGTTTTTGAAAATTCGTTTTTTTAATAATTGCTCCAGAATGGTTCGTTATTGTTTTGTAATTGAAAAAATTAACGAATTATTAACGAATTACAAATTAACGAAACGAAACCGCCCAGCCCTAATATTTAGTCTTCCAACTTCTGTCCCTTCTCTTAATATTTATTAAAGCTAATTTATACATATTTGCTCGGGGTGATCGTTCCCTTCTTCATCAGTCATTCTCTTGGGTTTCTTTTATAGATCTATTGTATACATCTCTTGGTTCTCTTCCTTGATGAATTCTATTACACATTTCCAGTCCGTTCTCTGTGGTTTCTTGTAGATTTGTGAGATTCTCTGCGTCAAAATGGCCATATTCATTATGTCCATTATTTTGCCAATCCAGTGTTCTGTTGTTGGTATCTCTTCCGTTTTCCACACTCTAGCTAATACCATCCTAGCAGCAGTTGTCAAGTAAAAAAAATTTTTTTTTTAATCCTCATTCTTTTCTAACTTCAGATTATGGATTCCTAATAGTAGTATTTCTGGTCTTAGTTCAAATCTTACATTAAGTATTTTTTCTATCATCTTGTGGATTTGTGACCAATATTTTTTTACCTTTTTACAGTTCCACCACATGTGGAAAAACACGCCCTTTTCTTTGCTACACTTCCAGCAACGATCTTTGGTCCTATCTTTGTTAATTTTTGCTAGTATCTCAGGCGTAAGATGCCACCTATAAAAGATCTTTACCCAGCTTTCCTTTAAATCTGTGGCATATGTATATTTGAGTTTGTTTTTCCATATTTTTTCCCATTCTGCTAGTGGAATTGATTGGCCTACGTCTCTTGACCAGTTTATCATGTTAGTCTTGATTTGTTCTGTTTCTGTAGCCCAAATTAGTAATTGATTATATATTTTTCTTATAATTTTTGTTTCGGTAGTCAGTATCTTGTCCCAGAAGGGTTTCTTTATTTCAAACCCTAATCTCATATCTTCTTTGTAATTTTCTACAATCTGTAGGTATTGAAACCAAGAGATTGAGGGATTTATCTGATTCAGTTCCTCTCTTGGTTTTAAAGTTATGTCCTGCCCCCTGATGTTTAAGAGTTGATTATATGTTAACCAGATCTTACTTGGTATTTCCCTCTTATGATATGCCTCGTTAGGGGAGAACCATAATGGTGTTTTTTGGTACAATCTATTTTTGTATCTATTCCATGTGTTGATTAAAGCAGCCCTTATGGGGTGATTTCTGAAGGCCGATTCTTTTTTCCCCTTATCCCTCCATAGGTAGGCATGCCATCCCTAGTTTATGTCAAAGCCCTCTAGTGCCAGAATCTTCTCCTTTTTTAGTGTCACCCACTCTCTTAGCCAGCTTAGTGCAGTTGCGTCGTAGTATAACTGTAGCTCGGGAAGAGCCAGACCTCCCCTCCCTTTATCGTCGATCAAGTTTATCGCACTTATTCTATGTTTTTTTGCTGTTCCAGATAAACTTAATTATTTCTTTTTGCCACCTCTTCAGCATAGTGTTTGTTTTAAGAATTGGGAGTGCTTGGAATATAAAAAGGATGTCCGGTAGGACATTCATTTTTATTACTGCTATTTTACCAAGCAGTGATAAATTGAGTGTTGACCATTTCTGAAGTTTGTTCTTAATTTCTGACCATTTCTTTTCATAGTTATTTTTTATAAGTTGGTTGTTATTAGGTGTAATTGTTATTCCCAGATATTTTACCTTTGTACTAATTTTTATTCCCATTATGCCCTGCAATTTTTCTTTGTTTTCTTTATTCATGTTCTTTGCAATGATTTGCGTTTTATCTTTGTTTACCTTCAAGCCCGCCACTGCTCCATATTCATCTATTGCTGATAACCATTTATTTATGTTGTTTATTGGATCTTCTATGAAGCACACCACGTCGTCTGCGAACGCGCGTGTTTTAAAAGAGTGGCCTTTTATTCTTAATCCTGATAGGTCTTTGTTGTTTCTTATGTTGCTTAAAAGGATTTCCAGAGTTAGAATGAAAATCAACGGGGAGATTTGGCAACCTTGTCTCGTCCCTTTCATTATAGGAATATCCGTAGAGAGTTGTCCATTTACCACTACTTTTGCTGTTTGGTCAGTATATATGGCTTTAATTGCTTTCGTGAATTGATATCCTATATCCATCTCCCTTAGTACCACCAAGATAAAGTTCCAGTTAACTCTATCGAACGCTTTCTCTGCGTCGATAAACATAAACGCTACCTCCTTCTGGTTCATTTTTTCGCAGTGATCTATATTTATTATTACTCTTATATTATCTTTTAATTGTCGCTTCGGGAGGAACCCTACCTGGTCTTCCTCTATTCTTTTGCTTAGTAGGTCTTTTAGTCTGGCTGCCAAATTCCCGTGAATATCTTATAATCTACGTTTAGTAGGGAGATGGGTCTATAGTTTCTAACTAATGTGTTGCTCGTGTTTTCTTTGTGTATTAAGGAGATTGAAGCAGTTTCCCAAGATTCAGGCATTTTTCCTTCCTCTAGTATATTGTTCATTACTTTTTGTAAGTGAGGTATTAAGGTTTCCTGAAAGGCTTTATAATATTTAGTAGTAAAGCCGTCAGGCCCTGGCGCTTTATCTGTAGGCATGTTTTGAATTATTTTTTTTATCTCTTCCTGTGTTATTTTTTTGTTCAAATCTTCCCTTTGTTCCTCTGTTATGCGTTCTATCTGTTGTTTCCCTAGGTATTGAGATATTTTTTCTTCTGACACATTTTCATCTTTGTATAAATTTTTGTAATATTTTACAATTTTTTCCATAATATCTTTTGTTTGGAAGTAGCTTATTCCATTTTCATCTATTTTTGTTATTTGTTTACTTTGTTTTTATAGCTATTCTTCTCGCTAACCACTTGCCAATTTTATTAGCGTTTTCAAAATGATGTTGTTTAGCGAATTTAAGCTTCTTTTCTATTTCCTCTACTTGTAATATATTCATTTGCTTTCTTAGTAATTCTAATTGATGGGCAGTTTTTTTATTATATGGATTTTCTTTTTTAATGATTCGAATTTTGCTAATTCTTTAAGAAGTTTCTCACATTTTTCTCTTTTAATTTTATTCATTCTTGCACCTTGTTGAATAAAGTGCCCTCTTAGATAGGCCTTCTTTGCGTCCCAAACTATATCTATTGGTGTTCCTTTGTCCATATTGATCTTGAAATACTCCTCTATCACTGAGTTAATATTTTCCAATTGGCTAGGCTCCTTTATGAGATTGTCCCTCAGTTTCCATATAAACGTACTATGACATCCCTGCTGGATGTTTATTGTTATCTCTATCGGGGAGTGGTCGGAGTTTATCATCTGTAATATCTTCGTTTTTGTGATGTTTGGTAACAATGATTTGGACCCCCAAGCCATGTCTATCCGTGTCCATATTCTGTGTCTGTGTGAAAAGAAGGTGAAATCTTTTTCACCTTCATGTTGGTGCCTCCATACATTCTTTAAATTAAGATCCTCCATCAAACTCTTGAATTTTTTTGGTAATACTCCTGTTCTTTTTTTATTCAGTTTTGTTCTATTAGTGGATTTGTCCAGTATTGGGTCTAAGACCCCATTGTAATCTCCTATTATAAGTAGCTCACTATATTCTTGTTCCTCTATATAATTTTTCAGCTTACTGATAAAGCTGTCTTTTGTTAAGTTTGGTGCATATATCGAGCATATCAGTATCTCCCTACCTTCCATCTCTATTTGTATTCCTAATATTCTCCCCTCATGATCTTTGAATATTAGTTTTGATGGTATTTTTTCCTTAATATACATTACAATTCCGTTTTTCTTCTGTGGACCTGCAGTATAATACATTTTTCCCAATACTTTTTGTTCTAATAAGTTATTATGTTTTTCTGTGATGTGTGTTTCTTCTAGAGAAATAATTCCATAATTACCCTTTTTTAATTGGTGAAATACTTTCCTTCTTTTATTGGGGTGGTTAAGACCGTTAACATTGTTACTATACACTTTAATTTTCCTGTCCATCATTAATCTTATCTTTATCCTCTATCTCCATATCACTCTTGTTTTCGGGTCTCTGTGATGGGTATACATTCGGAGAGTTCTCCCTAGCTCTTTTTCTTTTCTTTTCTTTATTTCCTCTTTCATCTCTTTTTTTATTTCATTCATTTCTCCTCTCAATATCTCATTTTGACTTGCTTGGGTTTCTTGTACTTTCTTTATTTCTGACTGTAACTTCCAAATTTCTTTCAGGATATCTTTAACCCCTACCTCTTCTGTTAGCGAGTTTTTCCTATTCGCTTCCCCCCCCCTTTTTTTCCATCTTTATGGGAGGTTACTATTGTTGTTGATTGTCCTTTAATTTTTCAATGTTCTGGTAGTTAAATATACCTGTCCTTTTATTATGGTATGTAAGGTATTGGATTGTTATATTTCTATTTGTTATGTTGTTTTATTTTCAATTGTAGTTTTGTAGGGTGTGATTATTATTATTATTATTATTATTATTATTATTATTATTATTTTCTATTGTTTTGTCCTATGTGTATGTATATATGTATATATATATTTCCTTTTAACCTGCCTAAGACTTGGAATGGCTCGCTTGAATATTTCCTAAACATTTCTCCTTCTCCCTCCCATCTGTCACCCTCCACCCTTATCCCTCCCTTCTCCGTGGATCTCTAGTCTTTCACTTTCCCGTTTCTGTACTCCTGTTGCTTCACACTGAGTCCGTCTTCTTCTTTTCCCTCTTCTGCCAGTCTCGCGATCCTTCCTGGTGAGAGCGCGGCGGGACTCGTGCCCGCCGGGTGTCCTTTGCCACTCCCGCTAAGTTGGCTTCTTTCGAATATCCTTATGACCGTCGCTCCTTTGTATCTTTGCGCTTCTTTCACCTTTCTCTGGTAGGGAGTATAGAAAAGGGGAATGGGTGAGAGGAGGGGGTAGATGAAGATTTGGAGCATGCTTATTTGATTTATGTTGACAGATTTTGTTAAGTTCCTTTGTGTTTCGTTGGGCTTTTTTTTCCTTTGCGGTTACTTCTGCCTTCTGCCTTCCTTGTAGTTTGATTGGTAGCGGCAGCATGGCAGACGCCACAGGTTGCTGAAGCTCCGAGCTCGGCATCCTCTTTTCCGCATTAACCCTTGGTAGAGCGGGGGTCTTTCACCCCCAGCTCCCCCCAACCCGGCAGCGAGAAGTGGGTGGGTGCTAGTAACTCAGCCGGTAAACAGGACAATTGCATCAGAGGGTCTCCCTCCCTGTTCGAGCTACTGGCGAGTTGTGCAGGGTTTGGAAAAGTTACCTGGCCAAAAGCCGGGAACAGTCCGTTTGCCGCTATTTTAAAGAAGAAGAATGGAAGAAGTAAGAAACTGATTGTGAAGGAAAAAAGGGAACCCGGCATGGTAAGAAGGCTATAAAATGTATGACTCTTGGATTTACAACCTAATGACTCTAGGATTTACAACCTAATGGATTTATAATCGCAATGCACTTTAGTGTTACATCTGACTGTATAATTGAGACTCTGATGATTGCCCGAGTACAAGCGGCAACCTAATTTAATTCAATTATGTCCGCAAAGTCAATGACTGGCAGCTAAAATACCAAAAAAGAGAAGAAATGTTGCTGGCCTTTACTGGCCTTTACAGTGTTGACAAGATATACAGATGAAATACAGATGGAATATGGAATAGGGAATATAAAGAATATGAACCACTAGGAATCACTAACCATAAGTGGAATTGACTTTTGACTGTTGTTTATAATTGTGTTGATTATGTGGACTTTCGAATGTAGACTGGGGGAATGTATAAATTGACTTTTCGGAGGACTTTTCGGAGGAAGCACAGCGTTGCCTAATTAAGCTGAGTCAAGCTCTACAACACAGCTGTAACTAGGCACACGCTGGCTAAGGCCTAATCAACATAATAATTAAAGACTACATTTCAAAACAGCCGAGAACGAAGGCAAAGGGAAAAGGAAGGGAAAAGGAAGGGAGGAGCAAGAGATAAAGAGATAAAGAGACACAGAGAAGGAACAGCAGGAGATAAATAATAAGAGGATTGAAACCAGGGGGAGTTGTGAAGAAGAGACAACGAAGAACATCGCAGAGGAGACCGAGGAGGTGGGCGCCAGGAGGGGAGAAGGAGAGAATATCTTGAAAAATCAGGGCAGGCGTCGCAGCCTGGCTGCCCCAACCGAAAGGACGTTGCGACCCACTATCTGATTACTCTGCCCCGAACTCTAACACTACAACACTATATATTTTGGCTCTATGCACTCCATCCCCCCCCCCCCCCCTCTGTCGGTAGGACCAGACCCGGAAAAGGAACTTTAAAAAATAAAATAAAAAACAACAATTAGAAATTCAGAAAATACCAATCAAACAACTATGATATTCTTTAATGGAGAGTCCCCTGGCCACCGCCTTCATTGTATCCCATACTATTGCAATAGAACATTGATTATTGTCATTTATCTCCCAAATTTCCTCTAGTTCTTTTGCTATTTTTCCTGATTTTTTTATCTTCTAATACTCTATTGTCAATTCTCCATCTTTTAACTAGCCTATTTTTTTATTTTGTATTATAATACTAATAGGTGCATGATCTGAAATTTTTATAATCTCTATTTCGGCATCTTGAGATTTAGAAATTAAGTCTTTTGAAACAGAAATAATCTATTCTTGAATAATTTTTATGCACTGAGGAGTGGAAAGTAAATCTTTTTTCATTACCCTTTATCGAACGATAAAGGACAGCTTCCTTTTAACTCTTTCTTCTGTCTGTGTCTCTCTCTCTCCCCGCGCAAGGGACGCTACACCATGCGAAGCCCTCGCTGCTTCCATTGCTTTCCAGGTCCGACTGGCAGCATGAGGCAAGTGAGGGGACGGGGCCTTGCAAGTGGCCAGGCTGCGCAGTGCAGCCACCCTTGCTCCGCACGTGGGGGGAGAGAGAGACTAGTATTTATTTACTAGCTGCCCCCTGCCACGTGTTGCTGTGGCCCACATGTGGGTTCTGTGTGGGAGGTTTGGCCCAGTTCTGTCATTGGTGGGATTCAGAATGCTCTGTGATTGTAGGTGAACTATAAATCCCAACAACTACAACTCCCAAATGTCAAGATTCTATTTCCCCCAAACTCCACCAGTGTACACATTTGGACATATTGAGTATTCGTGTGGAGTTTGCTCCAGATCCATCAATGTTTGAGTCCACAGTGATCTTTGGATGTAGGTGAACTACAACTTCAAAACCAAAGGACATTGCCCACTAAACACTTCCAGTATTTTCTGTTGCTCATGGGAGATCTGTGTGCCAAGTTTGGTTCAATTCCATCGTTGGCAGGGTTCAGAATGCTCTTTGATTGTAGGTGAACTATAAATCCCAGCAACTACAACTCCCAAATGGCAAAATCAAATTTTTGAGTGAAGGACATACATTGGGTTGTTAGGTGCCTTGTGTCAATTCGTCCAGTGGTTTTTGAGTACTGTTAATCCCAAAAACGAACATTACATTTTTATTTATATAGATGTACTAGCTGCCCAGGTTAATTGAGAAAGGAATTGTGTATCAAGGTTGGTCTTTATCAGTTATTTATATGGCTTGCAGTGGTCTCAAGAAGTTAGTGAAGGCACGGCGAATCCCATCATCTGTGGTCCATCCTCCTCCAAATTGCACCAGAATGGAGAGTGGGTCGTGGGGGCTCTGTGTGCCAAGTCTTGTTCTTGATCAATCATTGGATGAGGGTCACAGTGGTCTCAGAAAGTGAGTTTAGGTACTCCAAGTGCCATCAGCCATAGTCTGTTTTCCCCAAACCTCACCAGAATGTTGAGTTGGCCAAGGGGGCTCTCTGTGCCAAGTTTGGTCTTTCTTGTTATTTGGATAAGTGTTGCTGCGGTTTCAGAAAGTGAATGAAGGTACTGGAAGTCCCATCATCCATCCTCTGTCCTCTTCAAAACAGCATCGGAATGTAGAGTGGGTCATGGGGGCTCTGTGTGCCAAGTTTAGTCTTGATCGGACATTAGATGAGGGTTGCAGCTGTCTTGGGAAGGGAGTGGAGGTACTTGAAGTCCCATCATCCATGGTCTGTCCTCCTCGACAGTGCACCAGGATGTAGAGTGGGTCACGGGGACTCTGTGTGCCAAGTTTGGTCTTGATCAGTCATTGGTGAGGGTCTCAGAAAGTGAGTGAAGTGACTGCAAGTCCCATCATTCATTGTCAAATTCTTCCGAACCGCACCAGGATGTAGAGTGGGTCATGCGGGCTCTCTGTGTAAATTGTGCTCCTGATCCATCATTGTTGGCAGTTGTAATGGTCTTAGGAAGGGAGTGCAGGTATTGCAAGTCCCACCGTCCATGGTGCATCCTCCTCCGAACTGCACCAGGATGTAGAGTGCATCATGGAGACTCAGTATGCCAAGTTTGGTCTTTATCGGTAATTGGATGAGGGTTGCAGTGGTCTCAAGAATTGAGCAAAGGTACTGCAAGTCCCATAATCCATGGTCCACCTCTGGCCAAACCACACCAGGACGTTAAGTGGGTCATGAGAGGTCTATAGCCAAGTTTGGCCTTGAACAGTCACTGGATTAGGTTCACAGCGGTCTCAGAATGCGAGTGAAGGTACTGCAAGCCCCATCATCCAAAGTCCATCCTCCTTCAAAGTGCAGCAGGATGTAGAGTGGGTCATGGGGGCTCTGTGTGCTAAGTTTGGTCTTGATCAGTCATTGTATTAGGATCGCAGTGGTTTCAGTAAATGAGTGAAGGTACTCCAAGTCCCATCATCCCTGATCCACCCAACTCCAAACTGAAACAGGATGCAGATAGGGTCATGGGGGCTCTGTGTGTCAAGTTTGGTCTTTATCAGTAATTGTTTCAGGGTTGCAGTGGTCTCAAGAATTGTGCAAAGGTACTGCAAGTCCCATAATCCATGGTCCATCCCTGGCCAAACCACACCAGGATGTAAAGGGGTCATGAGAGGTCTATGTGCCAAGTTTGGTCCAGATCAGTCATTCACCCACTCTACATCCTGGTGCTCTTTCGAGGAGGACAGATCATGGACGATGGGACTTGCAGTACCTTTACTCACCTACTGAAACCACTGCAACCCTCATCCAATTACCAATCAAGACCAAATAGGCACACAGAGCCCCATGACCCACTCTACATCCTGCGGTAGTTTGGGGATGGGTTGACCATGGATGATGGGACTTGCAGTACCTTTACTCAATTACTGAAATCACTGAACCAATGACTGATCAAGACCAAACTTAGCACACAGCCCCCATGACTCACTCTATATCTTGCTGTAGTTTGAAGGAGGGTGGACTTTGGATGAGGAGCCCCTGGTGGAGAAAAGAGTTCATGACAGAAACGAAGACATGAGAGAAGGAAATTTGCATATGGTCTCTGATTGTCCAGCCACAATTCCAAGATTCTGAGATGACAAAGAGAGGAAAGGAAAAGGCCAGGGGCTCTGTCAGAAAATTACCAATACAAACCAAACTTGGCACACAGAGCCCTCATGAACCACTTTACGTCCTGGTGTGGTTTGGCTGGGGATGGACCATGGACCAAAGGGACTTCCAGGACCATTGATCAAAGGGACTTGCAGTACCTTTACTCAGTTCTTGAGACCACTGCAACCCTCATTCAATTACCAATAAACACCAAACTTGGCACATTGAGTCTCCATGACGCACTCTACATCCTGGTGCGGTTTGGGGGAGGATGCACCATGGACAATGGGACTTGCAATACCTGCACTCCTTTCCTAAGACCATTACAACTGACAACAATGATGGATCTGGTGCACAATTTACACAGAGAACCCGCATGACCCACTCTACAACCTGGTGCGGTTTGTCAATGGATGATGGGACTTGCAGTCACTTCACTCCCTGAGACCACTGAGATCCTCACCAATGACTGATCAAGACCAAACTTGGCACACAGAGCCCCCATGACCCACTCTACAACCTGGTGCACTGTCGAGGAGGACAGACCATGGATGATGGGACTTCAAGTACCTCCACTCCCTTCCCAAGACAGCTGCAACCTTCATCTAATGTCCGATCAAGACTAAACTTGGCACACAGAGCCCCCATGACCCACTCTACATCCTGATGCTGTTTGGAAGAAGTCGGACGATGGATGATGGGATTTCCAGTACCTTCACTCACGTCCTGAAACTACAGCTACACTTATCCAAATACCAAGAAAGACCAAACTTGGCACAGAGAGGCCCATTGGCCAACTCAACATTCTGGGGAGGTTTGGGGGAGAACAGACTATGGATGATGGGACTTGCACTACCTAAACTCACTTTCTGAGACCACTGTGACCCTCATCCAATGATTGATCAAGAACAAAACTTGGTGCACAGAGCCCCCATGACCCACTCTCCATTCTGGTGCAATTTGGAGGAGGATGGACCACAGATGATGGGATTCGCATCCATACCTTCACTAACTTCCTGAGACCACTGCGAGCCATATAAATAACTGATAAAGACCAATCTTGATATACAATTCCTTTCTCTAATAACCCGGGCAGCGCCAGGTCACCAAGCTAGTGTATATAATAAAAGTCAATATTTGTATGCGGCGCAAGTGTGGTGGTGTATATGCTGACTTTCTGATTGGCTGCCAGTGTGGTGCTATTTGCATATGGTCTCTGATTGGCCAACTTCAACAGGAGCCCCTGGTGGAAAAAAGGGTTCATGACAGAAACGGAGACATGAGAGAAGGAAATTTGCATATGTTCTCTGATTGGCCAGCCACATTTTCACACCAGGACATAAAGTGGGTCAAGAGGTATATGTGCCAAGTTTGGTTTTGATCAGTCATTGGATGAGGTTAACAGCAGTCTCAGAATGTGAGTGATGGTACTGCAAGTCCCATCATCCATGGTTCATCCTCCTCCAAACTGCAATAGGATGTCGAGTGGGTCATGGGGGCTTTGTGTGCCAAGTTTGGTCTGTATTGGTAATTTTCTGTCAGAGCCCCTGGCCTTTTCCTTTCCTCTCTTTGTCATCTCGGAATCTTGGAATTGAGGCTGGTCAATCAGAGACAATATGCAAATTTCCTTCTCATGTCCCCGTTTCTGCCATGAACTCTTTTTTCCACCAGGGCTCCTACTGAAGTTGGCCAATCAGAGACGATATGCAAATAGCACCACAGTCCAGCCAATCGGAATCTTGGAACTTTCGGGCTGGCCAATCTGAATGCTGGCACATGCACCGCCACACCGCCGCACCGCCACACTTTTGTCCTCCACATACAAACTTTCACCTTTATTATATATATAGACTAGCTTTGGGACCCAGCGCTGCCCGGGTTATTTGAGAAAAGCATTGTGTATCAAGGTTGGTCTTTATCAGTTATTTATATGGCTCGCAGTGGTCTCAGGAAGTTAGTGAAGGTACTGTGAGTCCCATCATCCGTGGTCCATCCTCCTCCAAACTGCACCAGAATGGAGAGTGGGTCGTGGGGGCTCTGTGCGCCAAGTTCTGTTCTTGATCAATCATTGGATGTGGGTCACAGTGGCCTCAGAAAGTGAGTTTAGGTACTGCAAGTCCCATCATCCATAGTCTGTTCTCCCCCAAACCTCACCAGAAAGTTGAGTTGGCTAAGGGGGCTCTCTGTGCCAAGTTTGGTCTTTCTTGGTATTTGGATAAGTGTCGCTGTGGTTTCAGGAAGTGAGTGAAGGTACTGGAAGTCCCATCATCCATCGTCTGTCCTCCAAACAGCATCAGGATGTAGAGTGGGTCATGGGGGCTCTGTGTGTCACGTTTGGTCTTGATTAGACATTAGATGAGGGTTGCAGCCATCTTGGGAAGGGAGTGGAGGTACTTGAAGTCCCATCATCCATGGTCTGTCCTCCTCGAAAGTGCACCTGGATGTAGAGTGGGTCTTGGGGGCTCTGTGTGCCAAGTTTGGTCTGTATTGGTAATTTTCTGACCCAGCCCCTGGCCTTTTCCTTTCCTCTCTTTGTTATCTCGGAATCTTGGAATTGACGCTGGCCAATCAGAGACCATATGTAAATTTCCTTCTCTCATGTCTCCGTTTCTGTCATGAACCCTTTTCTCCACCAGGGGCTCCTGTAAAGCTGGTGAATCAGAGACCATATGCAAATAGCACCACAGCGGCAGCCAATCAGAATCTTGGAACTTTCAGGCTGGCCAATCAGAATGCTGGCACATACACCGCCACTCCGCCACATGTCCGCTGCATGCAAACTTTGACTTTTATTATATGTATAGGTATAGATAGATATAGATATAGATATAGATAGATAGAAGATAGATAGATAGACCGCCCTGAGTCGCCTGCGGACAGATATGGGCGGGAAATAAGTGATGTAAATAAATAAATAAATATTGCTTTCAGCAGCCCATGGTTGGGTGTGTGTACAGGTCTCCTTTTATTTATGGCGGCCCCATGAATTTAATAGGGTTTTCTTTGAGAAGAAATACTCAAAAATAGTTTTGTCAGTTTCTTTCTCTGAAATATAGCACCTGCTATTCATTTGTGGCTTCCCATCCAAATACTAACCAGAACTGGCCCTGCTTAGCATTCAAGATCAGAGACATTTAATCTTTCATTGACTGTGCCAGGTATTATTCTTCTGTACAGTAGTATCTGTTACCCCTGTGACCCAACTTGTAACAGGAAGTCCCCAAGTTACAAACAAATTATGTAGTTTTGTTCTCACTCTAAGTTGAGTTTGGTTCAATTTCATTGTTGGAGTTCAGAATGCTCTTCGTTGGCAGGGGAACTACTCATCCCAGCAACTCCCAAATGCCAAAGTCTAATTTCCCCAATCCTCTCCAGTATTTTCTGTTGGTAATGGGAGTTCATCTGATAGGCTGAACAGTAAACATATTCATGGATTCCCTGCTGTTATATTAAGACTGTTACCCATGCTGCGACATGCTTGAAATTAAAATTTCATTTATTTGTAATTAGAAATACATATTTCACAATGTATAATTACATATTGTTTTTGTGATTAATCACTATGCTTTATGTTCAGATTGTAACAATAAAAATACATCCTGCATATCAGATATTTACACTACGATTCATAACAGTAGCAAAATAAGACATGTGCAGTGAGCATAGGAATTTGGTCGTTTTTTTAAAAAAAACTGTAGTCCAGCCCAACGGTCTGAGGGACAGCAATCTGGCCCCGTTTAAAAGGTTTAAGGACCCCTGGACTAGAACACCTCCATGCTATGAGTTTCATAGCTAAGGCTACAGAATGGAAACATCTGCAGGCCCTGATAACATAAACCAGCTCAGACTGGAAGGCCTGGAGGGACTTTGGGGAGTTGAGGGGTAGTTGGAGTTTGAAACAGAAAAATTGCCCGCATTTTCTTCATTCTCCCATGTCTGTATCAGCCAAGTCAATAGTTCCTACTCTGAGCATGGAGAAACCCACATGGCACCATGATGCCACACAAATGTCAAAGACGAACAGCTAAAAAGTTTAAAAAGCAAAAAAAGTGAACAATCCTAATTCAAGACCAAAACAGCCAAATACAAAGGGATTCAAATACAAAGAGCCAAATATGTTTGAATGGTTTTAACTATGAATCCTTTAATACTGTTTATCTTTAATTCTGTTTTAATATTTGCATATTTGTATATTTTAAATGCTGTGCTAACATTTTTATGTTAAGCCAATTTGAATAATTTTCAGAGGAGATAAAGTGGGGTATATATAAATAGAAAATTAATAAATAATCATTCATACCCCAGAGATCAGTATCCAAAACATTTTGCCAGGATGGAGACATTTTCCAGCTTCTTTATTATTCCTGGTGATGTTTTTTAGTCTCCAGTTCTTTCCATTCAAAAAAAAGTGTGGATTTGGAAAAATGCAAACAATTTAAGCTTCTATCCTGGTCTTTCGATCCAGGAGTGCAAAAGGCACCCAGGCAAGAAGCAGCATGATTAGTTACGAGGAAACAACAAGCCAGAAGACAAAATCTCTCCCTGCCTGATGCCAATACAGGAATCAAGAAGGAAACCATGAACATGAACAAAATCTGGCTACCAATATTTAAAAACTCTAAAATCAGGACAGTAAAGGAAGAACAACACTCAAAAAGCTGGGGGAATTCCAGAAAAGAATCCATCAGGGCCAGCTAACACCTCCCAACAAAGGAGCCTCCAGGCAGCAACCAGCCAGGCTTTGAAGTTGGCCAACTGCAACATTCATATTTGCCTCCAACAAACAAGAGTTCTTTCTTCCACCCCGTATATTCCACAGATATATAAACCTCACTTGTCTAGTTTCCAAAATACCCCTCAACCTCTGAGGATGCCTGCCATAGATATGGGTGAAACATCAGGAGAGAATGCTTCTGGAACATGGCTATACAGCCCAGAAAGCTCACAACAATCCAGTCAAGAAGAAAGTCAGCCCGGCTCCGATCAATCGAGGGAACAGCAGGAATGAACGTGGGCAGCTGAGAAACCTGAGAAACCTTTTAATAACAATGCAGGGTTATGCATCCATTTGTGTGTGCGTGTGCTTTCATTTGTCTGGGAACTCATGGCAATCCCATGAAAATCATAGAACTATTTAAATGAGGAACATTCAGAGGTGATTTTGCCAATCCCTTCCTCTGAAGTATAGCCCACAGCACCTGGTATTCATTTACAGTCTTCTGTCCAAAGACTGGTCAGGACTCACCCTGCTTAGCTTCTAAAATCAGATAGGATCTGGTACTTTTAGGTTAAAATTGGATAGGAGAAGTTGTAATATGCAGGCGTTTTGGTTTTGTAATTCTACATATATATTTTATTGGGGTAGTTTTCAATGTTGTTGTACAATGTGAAAAGACAATACAGTTATTCTATTCAGACATGTAAACACATTGTCTGTGGATCCAAATTCATGACATAACGCAGGTATGGGTAAACCCAGGCCTGGGAGCCAGATGCAGCCCCTTGGGCTCTTTTCTCAGGCCCTCCTCTCTCTAAACATAATATCCTTCCTTCCTTCTCTCTTTTCCTTCCTCCTTCCATCCTTCCCTTCCTTCTGTAGTTCCCTCTTCCTCCTTCAGTCCTTCCCTTCCACCCTTCCACCCTTCTTTCCCTCTCTCCTTTTATCTGGGAGAAGAGAAGCTAAAGAGGGAACATGAGAGCCATGTTTCAAGATTTCAAAGGATGTCCCGTTTGGGGGGGGGGGGGCTGACTTTCTGCTGCTCCAGAGACCAGGCACAAGGGAGCAATGGGTTCAAATAGCAAGGAAAGAGATAGGAAGAACTTCCTGAGAGTAAGAACCATTGGAGAGTGGCGTAGGTTGTCTCGGAGTGTTGTGAAGCCTCCTTCTCTGGAGGCTTTTCCGAAGAGGCTGTCTATTGGGAGTGCTTTAATTGTGCCTTCCTGCATGGCAGGGGGTTGGACTGGATGGCCCTTGGAGGTCTCTTACAGATCTAGCATTCTAGGATTATATATCAAGAGTAAGCAATACAGGATCTAATGAATACACTTTTTCTCTCCCGTCCACCATCTCATCCTGGAGCCCCTGGTGGTGAAATGGGTTAAACACTTGTGCCAGCAGGATTGCTGACTGACAGGTCAGCAAATCTGGGGAGAGCTGATTGAGCCCCCTCTGTCAGCTCCAGCTCCCCATGTGGGGACATGAGGGAAGCCTCGCACAAGGATGGTAAAACATTAAATATCTGGGCGTCCCCTGGGCAACATCCTTGCAGACAGCCAATTCTCTCACACCAGAAGCAACTTGAAGTTTCTCAGACAGCCATCATTCCCATCCAGTTTCATCTAAGCTCAGAAACTTCCTGACTTCGTAGGATATTCCTGAGACAGCAAGGGGCAAAAAGCCTTGGTCTCTCCATTCTTATAGCCTCAGGCTACAAACCTATAAAGCAGGGGTCCTCAAACTTTTTAAATGGGGGACCAGATTACTGTCCCCCAGATGGTTGGAGGGCCGGTCTATAGTTTGTTTGTTTGTTTTTTTTAAAAAAAGCCATGACCAAATTCCTATTCACACTGCACATGTTCTATTTTGCTACTGTTATGAATTGTAATGTAAATATCTGATATGCATGATGTATTTTTATTGTTACAATCTGAACATAAAGCATAGTTTTAGCATTTCTGAAGATAAAATAGTTCCAATTAAAATGAGGAAAACATTCTATTTTCTGTCTTTTTGAAAGTGGTTTTTGGAATATGTAAGCATGAGTCCCCTATCGGGGGGTGGGGGAGAAGGGCAGGGTTTAAATACAGGAAATAAATCTATATAAACAAAAATGTAATGTTCGTTTGTGGGATTAACAGAACTCAAAAACCACTGGACACCTAACAACCCAATGGATGTCCTTCACTAAAAAAAATGATTTTGTCATTTGGGAGTTGTAATCGCTGGGATTTATAGTTTACCTATAATCAAAGAACATTCTGAACCCCATCAACAATGGAATTGAACCAAACTTGACATAGAGTTCTCCCATGACCAACAGAAAATACTGGAAGGGTTTGGTGGGCAGTGTCCTTTGGTTTTAGAGTTGTAGTTCACCTACATCCAGAGATCACTGTGGACTCAAACAATGATGGATCTGGACCAAACTTGGCACTGATACTCAATATGCCCAAATGTGAACACTGCTGGTGTTTGGGGGTTGTATTTGCTGGGATTAATAATTCATCTGCAAGGAGCATTCTAAACTCCACCAATGATGGAATTGAACCAGTCTTGGTACACAGAACTCCCATGAACAACAGAAAATACTGGAAGGGTTTGGTGGGCATTGACCTTGAATTTTGGAGTTGTAGTTCACCTGCCTCCATAAATCACTGTGGACTCAATGATAGATCTGGACCAAACTTGGCACTAATATTCCATATGCCCAAATATGAACACTGGTGGAGTATGGGGGAAATAGAATCTTTGCGAGTTGTAGTTGCTACAATCACAGAGCATTCTGAACCCCATATACAATAGAATTGGGCCAAACCTTGTCAGAGCAGCCCTGTGGGGGCTCCAGGAGCCGCTGCTGGTCCAGATAAGCGCGCACCCATCGCTTGTTCTCCCGGCGTGGCTGGGAGTGGAGCGGGAGATGCCTCGTGGCCACAGGTTCTTACCTTCAAAGCTCTGAACGGTTTGGGACTCGCCTATCTACGTGACTGCATTTCTGTGTACGAACCTATACGATCTCTTCGATCATCCGGAGAGGCCCTGCTCGCGCTCCCGCCTCCCTCGCAGGTGCGATTGGTGGGGATGAGGGAGAGGGCCTACTCGGTAGTGACCCCCCCCCCCCCGAATCTGGAACTCACTTCCAAAGGATATCAGAAATGCCCCAACATTGGCAGTCTTTAAGAGGAACATGAAAACATGGCTATTCCAGTGTGACTTCCCGGAATAAAGGAACAACTCCCAGCAAAACGTTCTTACAAATGCACTTTAACCATTGGGTTGCGTTGGACTGTACCCTTCACTTTTTTAAAACCCTCACTTTTTAAAAAACCTCCTACGGGATATATCCTATCTTGTCATACCCAGGGTTATTTTTTAAATTTTAAATCATTATATCTGGCCTAGCCATAAGCTTTTAAACCCTGTGTGTTATTGTTATATGTTATGTATATTATTTTGTATTGGTTTGCATTGTTGTTATTGCTTTTCTGTTGTGATGTGTTGTTGGGCTTGGCCTCATGTAAGCTGCCCTGAGTCCCTTGGGGAGATGGTGGCAGGGTATAAATAAATTATTATTATTATTATTATTATTATTATTATTATTATTATTTGGGGGGACTGATCTATCTGGATGGGAGTTGTCATTGACCAGAGATCACTGAACCCAACTAATGACGGATCTGTACAAATTTGGCACACAGACCCAACATGGCCAAATTTGAATGCTGACAGGATTTGGGGGTGATTGACCTTGCATTCTGGGGTTTATAGTTCACCCACACCCAAAGAGCACTGAACCCAGCTAACGACACATCTGGACAAGCTTGGTACACAGACCCAATGTGGCCAACTTCAATACTGGCAGGGTTTGAGTGTGATTGAACTTGAAATCTGGGAGTTATAGTTCACCCACATCCAGAGAGCACTGAACTCAGACAATGATGGATCTGGTCCAAACTTGGCACATAGTTTGGACCACTCAATGTGGACAACTCTGAATTCTGACAGGGTTTGGGGAGAATTAACCCAAGATTTTGGGAATTGTAGTTTACCCACATCCTTATGCATTTTCTAATGGGTGCATTTATAAAAAACAAAAGCAAAGACTGACTTATTCTGACAAACAGCATTACAAATTACCTAACCCAAGCATCGCCGAATACCCAAGCTAAATAAAATGGGAACAGCCCCTCTGTTGTTCTAGATTTGTTTCAGTATTAATTCGGAGGTAAGCATGCTGCCTACAGCAAGGATAGGCTGGGCTGCAAGCATGAGTCTTTCGCAAGATTGGCTCTGCAAAAAGGGATGACAGGACATGCTGCCTTGCCACATCTGGAAGGCCACACAATTCTTATCTCCAGCCCACGGGCCATTTCCAGTCCCATTAGTCCAGAATCAGCCGCTAGCGCAGACCAAGTTCCAACCAACCCTGAAAACTACATCATTAGTGCAGATTCCTTCAGGAACTATTCTTAGTTTTATAACATCATCATGAACAATCTAGTAAATTTTGTAAATCGCTGGCTGAAATCAAGCATATGGAATTAGCTAAAGTTACAGTGAGATCTGGATCCAGAAAAAGCAGAAACACATTACATTCTCCATCAAGTTCCAAATATCTTCCATACTCCTCGCCAGACACATTTCTATCCCTTCCCATATTAAATGTTTCATAGAAGCCGAGCTCACCTTCCAACTCAGCTTGATACAGTACCCATGGCAACCAACACATAACCGTGTTCTCAAATGTCCATTTAAGATGAAAAACAACCGTGGTTAATGAAGCTGACAGCAAGGTACAAAGTGACAAACCAGGCTCGACAAAATGGATTTTGGATCCTTGCAAGCTGTTCTATTCCTTGCAATGGGTTTTGCAACTAAAGGCAGAAGCCAACATAACTTGAACCATCCAGGAGAAGCAGGTGTCAATCAGACATATCTTCAGTCCATTAGCTCTTGTTGGCTCATCCCAAGTGTCATTTCCAAAGGACGTCCAGAACTAATATTTGGTGTTGTTGAACAATTTGTTTATAACATCAAGTAGTTGGCCCTTATATTTGCCTGACTAATGCCCTCTCCTGATTAATTACTACTTGGTAATAAATAAAATTTGAGTATAAAATGTGAAACATCTTTAGGCTTTGTATCAGGCATGGGCAAACTTAGGCCCTCCAGGTGTTTTGGCTGCTAAGAATTGTGGGAGTTGAAGTCCAAAACATCTGGAGGGCCCAAGTTTGCCCATGCCTGCTTTATATTTAAAGAGCTTTGTTTGAAAACAGGAATTTGGAGAGAACTACATCATTCAACCCAGAGAAATTAGTATAGATGGTTTGAGTGTAATACAATTATTATTATTATTATTATTATTATTATTATTATTTATAACCCACTTTTTCTTTCCACAAATAAAACTCAAAGCAGCTTACATTAAAAACATTTCAATGCTATTTAAAATCTAAAAAATATGCAAACGTTAATACAGAATTAAACATCAATTGTATTAATTAAAATGAACATTTAAAATCCTTAAAACTGATTAAAAATGTATTCAAAGTTAAATCTGCAGCAAAGGATGATGGAGGGCATAAAGAAGATCACACAAGCCATTTTAAATATTACTCAAACCAGACATTTTCCCAAAATGAAGCTCTCATTTTATTCTTACAACATTTATTCTCGTCCTTCCTGGAAAGGGCTCAAGGCAGCATAAATGATCCCACATCATCCCTATGATTCATTCCCAATGTGAAGTACTATATATACATGTTGTATAAGGTGGTTTCATATATAAGTCAAGGCACTTCAACCTCCACAATATGCTGCTCCTGAAACCTTAAGTTTTTGCATTTTATACATTTTAACTATTTTATTACTTATGTGATGTTAAGTGCGTGCGTTGTGGTTGCTGCTATAATTTTATGTTGTTATTGTTTTTATGCTTATGTATTGTTTATTTTGTATGCAGTTACTAACTGGAGCTAGTTATAGGGAACACACAGCGCCCCTATTAAAGCAGCTCCACTGGCTGCCAATAAATTTCCAGTCCTACTTCAAGGTGTAGGTTATTACCTATGAAGCCGAAATGATTTGGGTCCTGCCTATCTTCGTGACCACACCCACCCACCCCCCTCCCCCATGAACCAGCAGGAGCTCTAAGATCTGCCTGGGAGATCCTCCTCTCGGTCCCACCACCGTCTCAAGCGCAGTTGATGGGGATAAAGGAGAGGGCCTTACCGGTGGTGGTTGTCCGGCTCTGGGATGCCCTTCCTAGGGAGATTAGGTAGACACCCACATTGTCCTGCTTCCATAGGGATTTGATGGCTTGGATGTTCATACAACCCTCTGAGAATGCCTAGACCCTAGTTATCTACACTATGTTATGCACTCTTGCACTTTTTCCCATGTCCTCTTCCCATGGCTACAGTTTTACACTTATCCCGTTCCCAGTTTGTTTGTTGATTGCCTGGCCACATGTTTAGTAGGTTACCGCTCATTGATAAGCGCTGTTTTTAATTGAGTGTTAGTTGATATTTTATATATCCATATGTTGTATTTAATTGTATTTTTAATTTGTTTTCATTTTATGTTTTATTTTTAGGCACCTTGTGCCTTGTGTAAGCCGCCCCTACTCTCTCTGGGGAGGTGGTGGCAGGATCCAAGAATAAAGTTGTTGTTATTACTATTATTATTATTATTATTATTATTATTATTATTATTGTCAAAGGCTTTCATGGCTGGAATCACTCGGTTGTTGTAGGTTTTTTCAGGCTATATGGCCATGTTTTAGAGGCATTCTCTCCTGACGTTTCGCCTGCATCTATGGCAAGCATCCTTGGAGGTTGTGAGGTCTGTTGGAAATAGGAAAATTGAGTTTATATATCTGTGGAATGACTAGGGTGGGACAAAGAATTCTTGTCTGCCGGAGCTAAGTGTGAATGTTTCAACTGACCACCTTGATTAGCATTTGATGGCCTGGCAGTTTTTTGGTGTGGCTTGAAAGTGTCTGAGGTAATCTTTTGTTGAGAGGTGATTAGCTGTCCCTGATTGTTTCCTCTCTGTTGTTTTGCTGTTGTAATTTTAGAGTTTGGTAGCCAGATTTTGTCCATTTTCATGGTTTCCTCCTTTCTGTTGAAATTGTCCACATGCTTATGGATTTCAATGGTTTCTCTGTGTAGTCTGGCATGGTGGTTGTTAGAGTGCTCCAGCATTCCTGTGTTCTCAAATAATATGCTTTGTCCAGGTTGGTTCATCAGGTACTCTGCTATGGCTGACTTTTCTGGCTAAAGTAGTCTGCCGTTCCTTCATTCGTGTTTGGGTGCTGCGTTTGGTGGTCTCTATGTAGGCTTGTCCACAGCTGCATGGTATACGGTAAACTCCTGCAGAAGTGAGAGGATCCCTCTTGTCTTTTGCTGAACGTAGCATTTGTTGGATTTTCTTGATGGGTCTGTAGATAGTTTGTATGTTGTGTTTCCTCACCAGCTTCCCTATGTGATCAGTGGTTCCCTTGATGTATGGCAAGAACACTTTTCTTCTGGGTGGATCTTTATCTTTACACTCCTGGCTTGTTCTCAGTCTTGCAGCTCTTCTGATGTCTGAGGTGGAGTATCCATTGGCCTGTAAAGCCCAGTTTAGGTGGTTCAGTTCATATTGGAGGAGGTGGGGTTCGCAGATTGTTTTTGCATGGTCTGCCAAGGCTTTAATGGTGCTTTTTTTATTTTGGTGATCGTTGGAGTTTTTATGTAGATATCTATCTCTGTGTGTTGGTTTTCTGTAAATGGTGTGACCCAATTGTTGATCTGGTTTGCGGATCATTAGGACATCTAGAAAAGGCAGTTTTTCTTCATTTTTTTCCCCATGGTGAATTGGATGTTTGGATGGATGCTGTTAAGATGATCCAGGAACCTGTTTAGTTCTTCATATCATGGGCTTTTTTGTTGCTGTTTCCAGGGCTTGTTTTTCAAAGTGTTCCATGTAGAAATTTGCTATGACTGGCTGAGAGGGCTCCCCATAGCTACTCCATCTTTCTGTTCATAGAACTCATTGTTCCACTGAAAGTAGCTGGTGGTGAGGCAATGGTGAAATAGAGCCGTGATGTCTTCTGGGAACTTCTGGTTGATTAGTGCAATGGTATCTGCTACCGGGGCCATGGTAAATAGAGACACCATGTCGAAGTTGATCAGTTTGTCATTGGTATTTAGCTTGAGATTGCTGATTTTTTCTATGAAGTGGGATGAGTCCTTGTAGTGTGAAGTGAGCCCAAAATGAGTTTGTAACTGTGCAGCCAGAAATTTTGCTAAGTCGTACGTAATAATAATAAAATTATTATTATTATTATTATTATTATTATTATTATTATTATTTTGTGAGCCACTCCAAGTCCTTTTGGAGAGATGGTGGCAGGGTATAAATAAAGATGATGATGATGATGATGATGATGATGATGAAGATGGTGATGATTAGTTCATTTCCACTTTTGAAGGTGTTCATTCCTGAACAAGACCAACCATTCCCACCCATTATTATTTATAGCCTAGCAACCAAGAGGTTTAAGGGACAAACAGCTGCACCAGAAACCACTTTCTCACCCAGGAACCTTTCCCAAACAGATCTTATCTTGAACAAACTGAACTAAACTCAAACTCAGAACAAAGGACTATTCAAAAAACTGAGCCAACACTGCCCCAGCCGTAACCAAGCTCAGGGAGGAGAGACACTTCAAATGCTTTTTTAAGAGAGAAGGAATTTTTGAGATGAGGAGTGACTAATTTGAAGTGATCCAGATATTGTTGGACTGCAAATCCCATAACACCATGGAACAAAATTTGAAAAATTATCTGTTCCTGGTTTGGAAGTGTTATTTCCTGTTTAACTGTGTAGTCCTTACTTTGAAAGTAGTTGTTCTCTTCAAGAAACTTCATTTCTGTGACTGCCACAAAATATGTTAAACTGGTTGAGACTTGATGATGAGATATTCATTAGAAAACTATTGCAAAATGTGCTTTTGCAGGATATCCCTTCACAGAACAAAGGTTTTCTTTTAGTTTAATAAATCTTTTCTATGTTTTATGATAGAACTAATTAGTAAATGACTTTTATAAACCAGGAAAAAAAATCTCCAACTGGCATGTACTGGCATGTAGACCTCCGTAAGCTAGAAATACTAGCCAGTAATGAAAATAAAGCTTCTGTTTGTTTTTTTGTTTTTTTAAAAAAACTTGTCCAATTTTACCTGTTACACAGTGCAATGTAGAGTGCATGGGGACCCTTTGATATTTTGCAGAGAGCATACAGTGAACAAAGAATCTACAAAGTTTGCCTAGCACTTCATGCACCTTATGATGTACCAAATGCCAAAGACATTATTGCAGAGCATATGAGAAGGAACCAGAAACAGGGCATAGCAGAATGAATTTCCCCTTGCACAGAGAAATTGAAAATGTATGCCATATGGACATTAAACAGCTAATGAATGAGATAAAACACTGTGCAGACTATTATTGCACCTGTAGCTCCAAACAGTGAACCAGAGTATTTCACTTTTAACCCTCACTTCTGGCATTATTACTAATAGAGGACCCGCAGCATTACTCAGAGCTACCTAATTCATAGTGCCGAACTTAATTCAGATAATCATCCATTCCCCAACGCTCACCTAATTCTTTGCGAGGAGCATTGGTCAATTGCCATGCATTCTTTTTTTTAAAATATGTTTATTGTAGTTTTGTTTACAAACATTTAAAAACACTAGAATTCTTAGAAAGAGGAAAGGGAAGATAGTGGATAGGTGTGGGGGTAGGCAAGGGTGGGCTTGGGGGTAGGGGATGGACGCATTCAAGCGTCAAGAATAAGGGGCAATGAAGAAGCAGGGGGATGGCGAGGGGAAAAAAGGGGGAAAGGATGAGAAGCAAGGGGGGGAGTAGTGGGAGAGAAAAAAGGCGAAAAAGGGACAGATATATAACAGTTAAAAAAATAGTTTAGAAACTGTTTCTTTTTGTTGACTTCCGCCTTTATCTTCCCTGGGTAGTCTTGGTCATCACTCTGGTGCCGCGTTTTTGTTTAATATTGGTCACTTCTTTTTTGGATTTTCCAAGTCTCTGATTTCTTGTTTTCATTTCTGTCACTTGTACTCACTCAGGGGTAGCAAGTCTTCATGGGATTCGTTGTGATTCCATGTAATTTTTGAAGAGGGTCCAGTCTGTTGGGTTTACTGGCTTGCCCTCTAGGTCTTTAAGATAGTATGTTAATAAATCCATGTCCATTATTTCAGAAACCTTAGCTTCCCATTCTTCTTTGGTTGGCAGTTCCTTTAGTTTCCACTTCTTGGCATATGTTGTCCTTGCTGCTGTTGTCAGGAAGGTGAATAGTTTGTTTTTATTTCTTTCAAGCGGTATGTCTTCATCCGTAATGCTGAGAAAGAAGTATTCTGGTTTTAATTGTATTGTTGTTTGCAGGATCTTCTGAGAGGCCTCCTGTATTGTTTTCCAGTATTTTCTAGCTTTAGTACATGACCACCACATGTGGTAATATATTCCCACTTGGGTTTGGCACTTCCAGCATTTGTTTTGGGTGTTTTTATACATTAGTCCAAGTTTCTGTGGGGTCATGTGCCAACGGAAGAACATTTTGTACCAATTATCTTTCAAGTCAGATGAGTACGTGTATTTTAGTTTCAGTTTCCATGTTTGTTCCCATTCTCTTATGTTTATTGGTCTTCCAATGTTTCTGGCCCACTTGATCATACATTCCTTTATTAATTCGGTCTCAGTTGACCATTCTAGTAGTTTTGAGTAGATCTTGGTTATGATTTTCTTTCCGTTCTTTATCAGGGGTTCCCAGAAGTCTTCCTTATCTGTAAATCCTATCTTTGAGTCTTTGTTAAAGTGTTCTTTGATTTATAAGAATTGGAACCAGGTAATGTTTTTGTGTTAAATTGTTATCTCCTCTTGTGGTTTTAGATGTATTTTCCCTTCTTTCCTCATTAGTAGGTCGCTGTATTTTGGCCATTCCGACCAGCCTAGTAGTCTCCTTTGGCTCGCTTCTAGGGGTGAGATCCAAGTCGGTGTTTTTGTGTAAAAGTGGTTCTTGTATTTTTCCCAAATCCTGATCAGTGCTCTTACGAAATGATTTTTAAAGTTCTTCTCTACATTTGTCTTCTCATACCAGAGGTAGCCGTGCCATCCGACTCGTAGGTCGAACCCTTCCAGAGCTAATACTTTCTCTCTTTTAAGTGTGATCCAATCTTTTAGCCAGGATAACCCGCACGCTTCGAAGTATAATTTAAGATCTGGCAGGACAAGACCTCCTCTTTTTTTTGCTGTCTATCAGGTGTTTGATTTTTATTCTGGGCCTTTTCCGTTCCCATACGAATCGTAGAATGTCTTTGTTCCATTTTTCAAATGTTTGTTGTTTCTGATGATTGGTATAGTTTGGAACAGGTATAGGAATCTTGGCAGTATATTCATTTTGATTGTTGCAATCCTGCTCAGTCATAATAGTTTTAAACTTTTCCAGGAGGATAGATCTTTTTTGATGTCCGACCACAGTGATTCGTAGTTGTTCTTCATTAATTGAGTTTTTGGCTGTAATTTGGATTCCTAGGTATTTGATTTTGGATGAAGTTTTCATGTCTGTTATTTTCTGTAGTTTTTCTTGGTTTGATTTGGAGATGTTTTTCGTTAAGATCGTTGTTTTTTTTCTTGTTTATTTTGAGGCCGGCCAGATTGCCAAACTCTTCAATTTTATTCAGCCATTTGTTGATGTTGTCTCTCGGTTCTTCTACGAAGCAAATTAGATCATCCGCGAAGGCTTTTATTTTGTATGTTTGTTTTCCTACCTTTTGTCCTAAAAGTTCCTGGTCTGTCCTTATATTTCTCATTAGTATCTCGATGGCAAGGATGAAGATTAAGGGCGAGAGGGGGCATCCTTGTCTTGTGCCTTTTAATATTTGAAAGCTCTTCGTCAGTTGGCCATTTATCCATAATTTCGCGTTTTGTGTTTCGTAAATCGCCTTAATTGCATTGTTAATAGACTTCCTCTATTAGGAGTTTAAAAAATTCCCAATTAAGGATGTTGAACGCCTTCTCCGCGTCTAACACAAGGAAGGCTATTTCTTTTTGATGGTTGGTCTCGTAAAATTCTATTAGATCTATGACCGTTCTCACGTTGTCCTTAATGTGTCTCTCCGGTAGAAATCCGCTTTGGTCTTCTCCGATCCATTCTTTCAGCCATACTTTGAACCGTTCCGCTAGAATATTCACAAAAATCTTATAGTCGATGTTGAGTAGCGATATTGGTCTGTAATTCCGGACGTCAGTCTCATCTGTATTTTCTTTTTATATCAGTGTGATAATGGCTTCTTTCCAGGTATCAGAGATGTTCTCTCCAGTTAGTACACGGTTCATCAGTATCTTGACGAATGGTGTTATCTCCTCCTTCATTACTTTGTAAAATCCTGCTGTCAGGCCATCTGGCCCTGGTGCCTTGCTCCCATCGAGGTTCTTTATCGCTTTCTTTATCTCATCCTCGGTTATCTCTTTATTTAATATTTCTCTGTGGTATTCTGATATTTTGTCTAGTTTTTGTTTTCCCAGGAAGTTCGTGATGTCTTAAACAAAAACCAAATGATAGACAGGCAGCCCAAAACCTGGATACACTGAAAAAGCAAAAACATCATTTAAAGATAGAACAAATGGCCAAAGAATTAAAATTTATCAAACAAAAAAACTTCCAAAATGTGAACAAACCAGGTCGTTGGCTTGCTAGGAAGATAAGGGGAAAAAAACCAAGTGAACTTTATAACCAGAATCAAAGTAGAAAGCAACACACTGGTGTCGGAAGAGGTCATCAAATACGATTTTTTAAAATTCTACACAAAATTGTACGGCAAAGACCAAATCAAAAAAGGTCTTTGCCATACAATTTTGTGTAGAATTTTAAAAAAATCATCTTTGATGACCTCTTCCGACACTAGTGTGTTGCTACTTTGATTCTGGTTATAAAGTTCACTTGTTTTTTTTCCCTTATCTTCCTAGCAAGCCAATGACCCGGTTTGTTTGCATTTTGGAAGTTTTTTTGTTTGATAAATTTTAATTCTTTGGCCATTTGTTCTATCTCTAAATGATGTTTTTGCTTTTTCAGTGTATCCAGGTTTTGGGCTGCCTGTCTATCGTTTGGTTTTTGTTTAAGTTTTTTTCCTCCCTGTTTATTTCTGTTTGTATTTCTTGCTGTTTTTGTCAGTGTTTGTTTTTGGCCGCAGTTTGTTGGATAAAGTGGCCTCGCATAACTGCTTTGCAGGCGTCCCAAATTGTCTCTGGTTTTACATCCAGTGTGATGTTTTTCTCGAAGTATTCTTTTATCAGTCCTTTGTTTTTTTTAATGTCTGTCTCTTTTTTCAGTAAGTTGTCATTTGGCCTCCATCTTCTTGTATTATTTCTGTGGTTAATTTTCATTTCTATTGGGCAATGATCTGAGTGGTTTCTGGCCAGAATTTTTATTTGGGTTATTTTGGAGGTTAGAGATTTTGAGGTCCAGGCCATATTGATCCTGGACCAGCTTAAATGTCTATTGGAGAAAAATGTATAATCCTTTTTTGTTGGGTTGTGTGTTTGCCAGGTATCTTGTAGGTCAAATTCATCTTTCAATTTTAGCAGAGATTTTGAGAGTGTGCTGATTTCTTCTTTTTTCCTGTTTTTCTTTTTGGGTTTTTTTTCTGCGTCTATATCTAGAACACCGTTTAAATCCCCAAAGATGATCAGGTTATCAAAGTTTTGTTCTTCTATGAGTTGCTTTAATGTCTCTGTGAATTTGGTCTTTGGACCGTTTGGGGCATATATGTTACAAACTAAGGTTGTTGACCCTCCTATTCTTAGCTTTACCCCCACTATTCTGCCATCCTGATCTTTAAAGGCGAGTTCGGCTGGTATATTCTCTTTTACATATGTAACCACCCCTCTTTTTTTTCAGTTACCAGAGAGTAAAATTCTTTACCTAAGTTTTTATTTGTCAAATGTGATGCATGTTTCTGTCTTATATGGGTTTCCTGTAACATCACTAGATCATATTTAGCTCTTTTAAGGTAATTAAAGACCCTTTTCCTTTTAGACAATGAGTTGAGTCCGTTAATATTATTTGAGAAGCACTTTATTTCTATTTGTATATCATTCATCATCATTTTTATTATTAAAAGGTATCTCATCCGGGGTAATTTCGCCTTCTTCGGTATTGTTTGGCTGCTGGGAGTCTCTGCTGGTTGTTGCGTTGGTATAATCTGGTGAGGAGTGGCAGCGTTTCTTCGTTGTTCTTGTCTCATTTGGTTCGTTGGTGGTATTTTGTTCGTTTTCTTTCTTCAATTTCTTATAAAAATCCCGTGCCTTTTCTTCAGAAGTAAGCCAATATCTTTGTTCTTTGTAGGTAACCATTAGACCTTCAGATTTTTCCCATCTAAACCTAATTTGGAGTTTTTTTAGTTCGTCCGTCAGGAAGAAATATTTTCTTCTTTTACTAAGAGTAGACATGGGGTGCTCTTTTAGAATGATCATTCTGTTTCCATTGGAGAAGGTTGGTGTCTCACTGTTCTTCTTGAGAACTTCATCACGTGTTCTTTTCCTATTAAATTGCACGATTACATCTCTAGGGACTTTATTTCTTTTGGCAAAGGTAGTGGAGACCCTGAAGGTCCTGTCTATTTCCTGGTCCATTTGTTCTATTTCTTTTTGCAGGATTGACGCTGTCATTTTCACAATTATCTGTCTTATGTTTTCTTTTGGTTCTTCCTGGATATTTCTGTACCTTAGTTGAAATTCCAATTCTTTTTGTTCTAGTCTTTCCTGCATTTGTTCTAGCTTTGTGTTCTTGATCTCTAAGCTTTTGACTCTTCTTTGGATTTTTTCTTGTGTTACTTCTATTTTCTCTTTGTCTTGTTTGAGTACTTTCATTTCGTTACATACTGCTTTAAGTTCTGCTTTTATAAAGCCAATGTCTTCGTCTAGGTCAGTTTTCATACCCTGGATCTGTTCTTGGACCTTCTTGTACTGTTCTTCCTGTTTCTCCAACAAAGTTTCCATTTTTTGTTGGTGGGCTTCTTGTTTCTCAGCTAGTTTTTGTATTTCTTTTATTACGTCTTTTAGTGAGGCTTCTTCCGTTCCTGAGGGTTTTTTCTGCGTTCCTTTTGTCTCTTTGGTGTCTTTGGCTTCTTTGTTTTTTGGTGTAACCATGTTTTCTTCCAAGTCCTGGTTTCTTTTGTCCAAGTTAACTGGGGTATTTTGTCTTGGGGCTGGTCTTTTCTTCTTTAAGTCCATCCTGGATAGGGATTCTATAAGCTAGCTTTTGAAGGATAGTCAATGCTTTAGCGCTGGGTTTGTGAGTTGGTATGGTTTGTTATTTAGTATATTATTGTTATTATTATTTCCCCCTTTCTTATGATTTATAGGGAGATTTCAGTACATTATATCAGTTGGTGGGTTTTTAGATAGGATTTGTAATAACTATTATAAATATTGGTAGATATTAAATAGTATTAAAAAGTATTAAATAGTATTAATAATGAATGGAGATATGTAAAGATAATTAATCAGTGGAAATCGGAGGTTGAAAGAAGGGAATCAGTTGGTTAATTTATTATTAACTATTGGGATTAATTCATTGAATAAATATTGGTGTTAGTTCATTGTGTAGTATATTAGTAGGTTATTAGACCCGTTTGGTTCCCTCTAAGGTTGTTTGTGTGTTTTGTTTGGCTTTTAGTTAACTTTGCTTTTTAACTTTGCTTTTTGATGTCTTATTTTGTTTCTTTAATTTTTTTCAATTTTTTAAAATATATTATACATGCCCACACACACACCTATTTGTGTGTATGTTGTTTTTGTTGTTAGTTCATTACTTGTTGTGTTGTTATTTTGTTATTTTATTATTATTATTATTATTATTTTATATTATTTTATTTATTTATTTATTTTTGTTTGTTTTGTTATATTATACGTTATAGGGTTTAATAGGTATTTTGTTTTATTTATTTTATTTTTATTTTTTATTATTATTATTATTGTTATTGTTTTATTATTTTGTATAAGACTGGAATTTTGCTTTATTTTTGTCTATTTGTTTGGTGTTTTAGGGAGCCCTAGATCATATTAGTATTGTAGAAATATCATGATTTTTGGCTTTGACATTGGGGGGGGGGGGAGGTAGCGAATGATCTTGTCTTCTATCTCTTCTCTCTCTTCAGTCTTCTTTCCTCTGCCTTTCCTCGCGGAATGTACTTCACAACGTGTTCTTTTGCTGACTGGGTTCCCTTTTTGATTCTGTCTCTTTTTATCTCTTCATGCGGCCATCTGCTGCCATCTGCTGGCAGAAGTCTGAAATTGCGGCCCCACAATATCAAAGGCTGTCCTCTTCCCTCTTTGGTTTCTGTCGTAACTCCTTCTAATCTCCCTTCTCCCTTCCCCGCATTTCCGTGAATGTTTTGGTCTTTAGTTTGCTTGTCTTTTTAAATTCAGGTACTGGGGTTTATTATTTGTTGTATTATTTGTTGCTTGCTTTGGTATTTTTTAGTTATTTCTGCCCTCATTGAACTTCTTTTGCCCTTTCTTGGAACTCTTGGAACTCTCTCCTCCCGTAATTTGTTGTTTACTTCCTGGTTTCTCTGCTTTGCCGTTCTTGCCGCTCTGTCCTTTGTGCTCTCTGTGATTTCAGATGTTTAAAGGGGAACCTCCCCACCCAGATGGAGCAGCCTGTTCTTCGGGGTAGGTATATAATTTTTGTTTATCCTATTATTTTATGCTTGGATTACTCTTTACTGGCCTTATGTTAGTTCTTAGTTGGGAAGGAGGCTTCCTTTGAGGGCTTGATTATAATGTTAAGATAATGTATTGGCTCGGTATTTAAGTTGTTTCAGCTTCTTTTCCTATTCTGGCCCTGTTTCCCTCTGGATTTTCCCATCTTCGAGTTTTTTTTTTAATTCAATATCATTATTGCTAATAGTCTCTGTAAGTGCCTTTTTGGAACCCAGGGTGAGAGTAGAGGCTGTTTTCTGGTAACTTACTGTTACGCTGTGGCTGGTCTTGCGCCTTGCCATTTGTAGAATCTTCTTTGTTTCTTTTAATTAAAAGGTGAGCTGGGCTGGCAGTTTCTGCGGGCTGTCGCTCGCTTCCCTCCTCACGGCCCGCTCACCAGCGTTCCTTTCCGGACCCACTCGGCTGGCCCCCTTGAGGTGGGTCAGCTTTTGGGGTCGTCGATGGGAATGCCCTGGCTTCGCATCCCCTTCTGGCTTATTGTCCTGCCTGGGGAGGGGGTCTATACAGCCCACCTGGCCTGAGAGGGGGTTGGTATCCTGAGCATTCTCAGAATATCCTACCTGCCGCCATCTTTGCTCACCGGAAGTCTCCATCTTTGCTCACCGGAAGTCCAATTGCCATGCATTCTAAGGGACCTGCAAGAATCCCTTTGTGCCCATTTTACATCTTGGCCCATCTGCTGACTGGTTCACCTAAGCATTCAAACGCCTGATAGGCTCAACGATACCACTCCCTGACTCGGAGCACGTACCCAGCTTTGTACCATTTAAGGCAAACAAACTGAAAGCCAGATAAAGGGGCCAAGCAATTCACTCAGGAGGAATAAGGCTAAAGGCACAAAACCTTGAAGAGAAACCACATTTCTAACCAGGCATGAAGGAAACCAGAAATAAGGTGCCTGAGAAATCAAAGGGAGAAACAGCCAACAAAACAAAACACAGATTCCCTCTTTTCCTATTGTCTGAAATGCTCTTTTAAAAATGCAGGAGAGACCTCTAGCACTTACAAGTTTGACGTGTTTAGAAATCTGAGAACTGAAAGTCCTAGAGTTTAGAAACTAGGAAGACAGTAGAAATCTAGGGGTTTTTGCACATTTCTTCTCTGAAAATTTGAAGAAACAAAGCAGGAAAACAAATAACATCTTCCTCTATTAAGGGTTTTGAAAGGTTAACTCAAACATTTTATTTACATCTCGGCATATCCCTTTTCAGAATAGATGTACGAGAAAATCACTGCCTCTGGTTTATTTATTTATTTATTTATTTGCTTTATTTCTATACCGCGTTTCTCAACCTATAATAGGTGACTCAATGCGGTTTACACAATATTAATTACCACAGCAATAACAATTAAAACACAGCATACCCAATAACAAACACACAACCATTCATACAATGCCTCGATCGCAACCAAGATCCAGTCTCATATCCTTATACCGTTCCTATGTTCAATTTACCGTCATTCTGTGTACAATTGCGCTGATTAGCCAAACGCTTGCTCAAAAAGCCAGGTTTTGAGCTTCTTCCTAAATGCCAGCAACGAAGGGGCCTGTCTGATGTCGCTTGGTAGGGCATTCCATAACCGAGGGGCCACCACCGAGAAGGCCCTGTCTCTCGTTCCCGCCAACCGTGCCTGTGACGCAGGCGGAACCGAGAGCAGGGCCTCCCCGGACGATCTTAATGTCCGTGTCGGTTCATAGGAGGAGATGCGTTCGGAGAGGTAGGTGGGGCCGGAACCGTTTAGGGCTTTGTAGGCTAATGCCAGCACCTTGAATTGTGCCCGGTAAGGAATTGGCAGCCAGTGGAGCTGGCTCAACAGAGGAGTGGTATGCTCCCTGAGAGCTGCTCCTGTTAGCAACCTGGCTGCCGAGCGCTGGACCATCTGGAGCTTCCGGGCAGTCTTCAAGGGCAGCCCCACATAGAGCGCGTTGCAGTAATCTATGCGGGATGTGACCAGAGCGTGGACTACCGTGGCCAAGTCCGACTTCCCGAGGTACGGGCGCAGCTGGCGCACGAGCCGAAGCTGTGCAAATGCTCACCTGGCGACCGCTGAGACCTGAGGCTCCAGGCTCAGCGATGAATCCAGGGTCACACCCAAGCTGCGAACCTGCGTCTTCAGGGGGAGTGTAACCCCGTCCAACACAGGCTGTAACCCTATGCCCCGTTCGGCCTTTCGACTGACCAGGAGTGCCTCTGTCTTGTCTGGATTCAACTTCAATTTGTTCACCCTCATCCAGTCCGACACAGCAGCCAAGCACCGGTTCAGGACCTGAACAGCCTCCTTAGAAGTAGGTGAAAGGAGTGACAGAGTTGGACATCATCTGCGTACAGATAACACCGCACCCCGAAACTCCGGATGATCTCTCCCAACGGCTTCATGTAGATGTTAAACAACATGGGGGACAGTATTGAACCCTGCGGGACCCCACAAGACAAAGGTTGTGAGGACGAGCAGCTGTCCCCCATCAACACCTTCTGGGTACGACCCTCTAGGAAGGACCTGAGCCACTGTAAAACAGTGCCACCAAGGCCCATTCCCGCGAGGCGTCCCAGAAGGATACCGTGGTCGACGGTATCGAAGGCCGCTGAGAGATCCAGCAGAACCAACAGGGACACACTCCCCCTGTCGAGCTCTCTGCGGAGATCATCCACTAAGGCGACCAGGGCTGTCTCGGTACCATGTCCCGGCCTAAAGCCAGACTGTGCCGGATCCAGATAATCAGTGTCTACCAAGAATACCTGGAGTTGTGAGGCCACCACACGTTCCAGGACTTTGCTCAAAAAGGGAAGATTGGAAACAGGCCGATAGTTGACGAATTGAGTGGGGTCTAGTGATGGTTTTTTCAACAGCGGTTTTATTACAGCTTGTTTTAAGCTGGCTGGAATATTGCCTTCCCGAAGGGAGGCATTAACCACCACCTCCACCCACTCGGCCAATCCCCCTCTGGCCTCCTTTAGAAGCCAGGATGGGCAGGGGTCTAGGATGCATGTGGTAGCTCTCATTCCTCCAAGTATCTTGTCCACATCCTCGGGTTTCACCAATTGAAATGAATCCATCAAAATCGGACAAGCAGATGCTTGTGTTACATCCTCAGAGACTGCCGTTAACGTGGTATCCAGGCCAGAGCGGATCAAAGCGACTTTGTCCGCAAAGAACCGAGCAAATGCTTCACAGCGGGCCGTCGAGTTGTCAGGGTTCCCATCCGGAATGGTGGGGTTCAATAGCCCTCTGACAACTCGAAACAACTCCGCCGGACGGTTCTTTGCGGACGCAATATTGGCCGCAAAGAAAGCTTTCTTTGCCGCCTTTATTGCCACGGCATATGCCCTTAATAGGGCAACAAACCGTGTTCGATTTAACTCGCTCGGGTCCGAACGCCACACGCGCTCTAGTCTCCTCTTCCTTCGCTTCATCGCTGCCAGCTCCTCGTTGAACCAAGGTGCTGGTTTAGCTCGGCTACTTGAGAGGGGACGTTCCGGAGCAATCGTGTTTATGGCCCTAGTCATCTCCCCATTCCAGTGAGACACCAGGGCTTCAACAGAATCACCAACCGAGGTGGCAGGAAAATCCCCAAGAGCCGTCAGGAATCCGTTCGGATCCATAAGCCTCCTGGGGCGGACCATCTTAATGGGTCCCCCACCTCTGCAGAGGTTGGAAGGTGTGGTGAGTCTAAATCTGACCAGATAGTGGTCGGTCCATGGCAACGGAGAGGTGGATAACTCCTCAACACCGCCACCTTGCTCCCATCCCTGACAGAAAACCAAATCTAATGTGTGTCCCGCACAGTGGGTGGGGCCAGATACTTGTTGGGACAGCCCCATGGTTGCCATGGATGACATGAAGTCCTGAGCCGCTCCTCCTAGGGAAGTCTCGGCATGTACATTGAAGTCCCCCAGCACAAGAAGCCATTGAGACTCCAATGCCAGGCTCGAGACCACCCCCGCTAGCTCAGGTAGGGAGACCGTAGTGCAGCGAGGTGGGCGGTACACTAACAGAATCCCTATTCTGTCCCGGTCGCCCACCCTCAGGTGGACACACTCGAAATTGGTTGACTGTGGAATGGGGCCTCTGGTCAGAGGGATAGAATTTTTATAGACCACCGCAACTCCGCCTCCCCGCCCTCCAGGTCTCGACTGGTGCTGTACAGAGAATCCTGGCGGACAAAGCTGGGTCAAATTAACTCCTCCAGCTTCATCCAGCCAGGTCTCTGTAATGCACGCCAGATCTGCCCGTTCCTCCAAGATTAGATCTTGGATGAAAGATGTTTTGCTGTTGACAGATCTGGCGTTCAGCAGCACCATCTTCAACCCAGAGGGACTGCCAACCTGGGTACACCCACTTACCAAGTCAGGAGACCGATTACAAGTAATTAAGTTTTTTTTCCTTCTTTCCCTAGGCCGAATTTGGGTTGTAAAATTTTTACTATTTCTAGGCCGAATTAGCCGAATTGGTGGTCTCCCTTTCCCGTATCTCCCCCTCCCCGTCACGGGCTCTATGGGGGCCCCCCGGCCAGTGGAATACCCTTCTTCTACCATATTGCACTTAGAATTCGTAATTTCAACCCATGACTTGTACCAGATTATATACTTTTGCCACTCAGTCTCAGTCCAATTCTTTCCTATTCCTGGTGTGTTAATTCCAGGATCCCCCCACCCGTTCCACCCTCTATTGTCCTCCCAGTCCACCAGTAACACAATAAGCAGACCCCAAGAGAGGAATGCTGACATTGGGGAACAGAGTTGATACAGGGTTGAGGTAGGATATTAGGTTCAAGTAGTAGTAGATTTTAAATTGCTAGGTCTTAAAGTGCTAAAGATTTAGTCTAAGCTGTTAAAGTGCATAGAGAGCTGTTAAAGTGCATACAATAACGCGTTATCAGAGACTGACTGCTATGGTAGTCACTTAATAACCTTACTTATACAGGGTTAAAGTGCAAGTTGTTGGATAAAGTGCTGACCGTTGTATACCTTGGCAGCAATTGGCCCCTCTAAGTGCTAACAGTTGTAAAATTTGGCAGCAATAGATCAAATAAAGTGCTGGTAATTGGAAGACTTAATAGCGTTGGCTCATATAAAGTGCTGGCAGTTGGCAGGGTATCAGCGTTGGCTCAGACAACAATTTACTAGCGCAATGAATGTGCAAACTGATCGAATAGTCCTCAGTCCTATTGGTAGATGTAAAGTCCAGTTGGTCTCCCTCCTCCCCCTCCCACCATCAGTGTCAGGGTCGGGTGACTGGGGCCTTGCAGCAGAGTGACGGATCGCTAAGATGGCCACCGGAACTGCTGATGAGCTGGATAATTCCGGAAATGGAGGCAGTAACGCGGTGGGTGGCGTTACAGTAATGGCGGTTGATCACAAAGCATGTAACAGCAGCTATGTAGCAATATATATAGTTCCAACCACCCAGGAGTCAGCCTAGCAGTCGTGAAGTTAGTGTTGCTGGTTAAGAGCGTTGCAGGCTAGAGATCACGATCGCCGCAAGAGATCTTAAAAACGCTGAGTCACCGCGCGGCGTTGGTCAGGCTCTCCCAGGAAGGCGCCGAGTCACCGCCGGCTCACCCTGTCGAGCTTGCCCCAGCGGTATCGGCGCATGGGAGAAGCAGCCGGGACGCCTCCAGGCCTCGGAGAAAGTTGGAGTACGAGGCCTGTCTCAGTTGGAGTCGCGGAGGAATCACACCTCCGAGTGCAGAGGAGTTCAAGCTTGGCGCGGAAGGATCGGCACAGAATCCGGGGAGCGGGGAGCGGAGCCACGCTGGGGACACAGGCCGAGGGCTCAGATGAAAGTCAGGGCCAGATCGCGCCGTGGGTGGAGATGGACAATGCAGAACGGCAAGTCGCTGGCACCGCAGCGCTCGGAGCGACAGCCAGCTGCCCCAGCTGCCCCAGCAACTCTCTCCGGCTCGGCAGTCCCTCGGCAGCCCCACAATCCACTCCAACCAGCCCAGGCCTCCGCTCCGGGCCGCAATTCAATCCAAGCCGCGGATGAGTCCGGGCACAGCAACACAGGCAACACGGCGCACACTGCCGAGCTCCAAGGGCGGCCGCTCCGACCTCCCTCCGGTAGTCGACACAGCGGGTGGTAATTGGCAAGCTGGCGGGTTAGATGTTCCAGGCCAGGTTAGACCGAGCAACCGGGCTGGGAGGGAGCGTGCTAGGCCGTATCGGTAGTAGCGGCCTTCGCTCTACCTCCTTCCTCTCCCTTCTTCTTTCCTCCCTGGTTTTTCCTCCTCTGCTCCCCTCAAGCCCCCCTCCGGGGTCCTGAGGAGATGCCGGTTCAGGAGCCGATGACAGGAGTTCAGAATAGGGGCGGATGGATCAGATTAAGCTCGGATTGAGAGCAATCGCCTTACCCGGACGGGAGGTTAGCTGTTAGCAAGTCGCCATCTTAACCGGAAGTTCACTGGTTCACTGGGAAGAATGTTCTGAGTCATTCAAAATTGGGGACACAAGCATTT
This sequence comes from Anolis sagrei, assembly GCF_037176765.1. Classification (NCBI taxonomy): domain Eukaryota; kingdom Metazoa; phylum Chordata; class Lepidosauria; order Squamata; family Anolidae; genus Anolis; species Anolis sagrei. Next base: position 58,287,551 of record NC_090035.1, on the reverse strand, counting down.
GGTTCAATTTTTTTGATACAGACATCACTCTGTATCCTCAAAGTAGAAGATCTTTCTTACAGTAATCTGCCAGGAGGGTTTGGATTATGCTTTTCCTGCATGGTCAAAGAGGGTTGGGCTGGATGGCCTTAGGGGTCTCTTCCAACTCTAGGATTCTATTATTTTAATATGAGGTTCAACTGTAAACTTATGACTTTAAATAAAGAATTGTTTCAGAATGTATTCCTTACCACAGATGCCTCCACTTTCATGCCATGTTTTGGATGAGCAGCATCAACTAAGCTACGCAGTGTGCCAGCAGCAGGGGCAAGATGATGCCGCATCCATGCAAATGATGTAGCTGCAAGTATGCAAATTAGCCATTAGGCTTACAATTAGTTTCTAGCACGGTCTCTGAGCTAACATAGAGATGACTTCCCAACAATGTGCCGGCACACACATTATCCTAGCATAACATAAAAATTGAAGGCATATTCTACCTTTATCAAGCTTCACCTGGGGATCTAAACACAATGCTGGTCTAATGAATCCTTGGGAAAACAATGCATCTCCCCCACTTGCAGACTGACTCTTAGGCTGGCTTCTATGATAAGAGACTGACTGGAAAAGCCAAATCTATCTGCAGCCTCAGGTGGCCTCTAGACTAGAGCAATAAGATCAGGCACGAGCTCTTTGGAAACAGCACTCAAAAGCCAAGTTAACAAAAGCAGACAGATGCAAAATCTTCCACAAAGATTCCCTGATTCTCTCATGCACAGGAACAGAATTATTTATATACCTTGATCAACTGAAGTGAAATGATTGTATACACATCACCAGCTCACATAGCTCAAAATGCAAAGTGAACGCATCCTTATGCACCACAGATTGGAACACTACCTTCTATCACCTTGTCTGATAAAGATCAGCATTCGGTGGAGCAGAGTTCTGGGAAACTTGTAAGTTTGTTAATTTTTGATAATTTTGCCGCTCTTAAACAGAGCCTTTATTGGCCTAAATATCCTAAAGATACCAGCTCCCACCTGATCCTGGAAACTAGGCAGGACCAGCCCTGGTTCCTGTTCGGATGAAAGACTGCCAATGAATACCAGGTATTCTTAAATGGAGTGGACCAGCAGAACCACTTCTGAGTATTCCATGTCCATGAAAACCTTGAAATTCACCTTGAGCCACAGGAAACTTAGAAGCACATAGGACAATAAAAGCTTTATGGAACCATGCTGCGGTTTCTGGATTACTTCTAAAACTGGGAATGGAAAAATATAGTTCATATGATTCACACTAGATCAGAGGTTCTCAACCTCTGTGTTATCACATGTTTTGGCCTTCAACTCCCAGACATCCTAACAGCTGCTAAACTGGCTGGGATTTGTGGGAGTTGTAGGCAAAAACACCTGGGGACCCACAAGCTGAGAACCAATGCACGAGATCCTAAAAAAAATTCAAAGAAGGCAAATTATTAAAGGGATGCCATCAATTCCACTGAAAGTTCTGAATTTTTTCTCTCTCCGCAGTTACTTGATCTATAGCCTTTTCCTGGGAATACACAAATCATTCTTCTCCAACCTTCTCACACCTTTCCATATTAAGATGGCCTTGGATAGGTACACCCTGGAAACTGTAATATATTATACATTATGATTATTTTCCATCCCTTGCTCTTTCTTGCACTGTGTCCTTTTTGATAGTCTAATGGTGATCAGGTTGTTTCTCCTAGGCAGTCTGACTTGCCATCTTTCTTCAGTCAATCCTTAAAACTATTGTAAAGAGAGGAAGTTGGCATGATCATAACAGGCATCAAATGATTCTCTCAGGGCAGGCCCGTAGCCAGGATTTCGTTTCGGGGGGGGGGGGGGGGGGGGGGGGGGCTAAAAAAATTTCAGGGGGGGGGTTCGGGGGGGGGCTGAGTTTCGGGGGGGCTGAGTCTGAGTGAAAGAGGGTCTAGCCTAGCAAACCTTTTGTATCATTACCCCAATACCCCCATACGTATGGGATATATTGAGAATGGTGATCAAATCATGATATTAATAAACATAACAGTTTAAATAATGCACCAGTAAGGTCTTTTCGCGAACCACCATGAGAATTTCGGGGGGGGGGGGCTGAAGCCCCCCGAGCTGAAGCCCCCCGAGCCCCCCCCCCCCCCCGGCTACATGCCTGTCTCAGGGTTTTATTTATTTATTTATTTATTTGATGCACTTATTAACCGCCATTCTCAGCCCATAAGGGCGACTCATGGCGGTGTACAGTACACATAAAAGACAATTACAAAAAGCCAGTTTCGACAACATATAGACTATACAACAACTACAGACTACACTAAAAATCCGCTTCGTCTCTTAGTGGAATCATAGCCAGTCTCATATTCCTTGTTCCATTCCAATTTTGCCAGGAAATTCACAGAAGGGTCTTTTTGTGCATCCAATGTGCAACAGGGAAAAATAAACCATGGGGGGAAGCTCAAGAACAGCAAGTTGCATGCGTGTGTTACAGAATATCACCTGTGGCTTAGTATGTCTTCCAAGGGTAGAACCTTGGTGGTGGGTCCATAGGCAACTGTTGAGACTTATTCTGGATCCACATTCTTACTTTCACAGTGAGGACATACATTTCCAGATGGAAGGCAATCCCACCAAGGGTTGGCTTGATGTGCCTTTTTCCTCTTGGCATGTCCCCCTCCCCCTTCGGCCTCTATTGGTGCCTCTTCAAAATCCATAGCACTGCTGGTAACACCTGGCCTCCAGTTTGACACTCAAGGGCCAGGGCTTCCCAGTTCTCTCTCAGTGTTTATTCCACATTGTTTAAGGTTAGCTTTAAGACCATCTTTTTATCTCTTTTGCTGTCCACCAACATTCCATTTTCTGTTCTTGGGCTGAAAGTAAACTAACTGCTTTAGGAGAAGGTGATGGGGTCTTCAGACAACACGGCATTTGGTCAAGCTAAGAGGATGGCTTCAATGCTGATGGTCCTTGCTTCTTCAGAATACTGATGTTTCTCTACCTGTCTTCTTTTCAGAATTTGCAAGATTCTTCAAAGGGAACACTGATGGAATTGTTCCAGAAGTTGAGAGTGACATTTGTAGATGATCTATGTTTCGCAGTGCACATGGAGCCCTGAGTACATAGAATACCTGAAGCAAAGGTAGAAGCAAAACCTCACAGAAAAGAATGTCTAGCTTCTGATAGGACTGACAGAATATCATATTAGTGACAGAGAGATCTCTGCTGAAATTTCTGCTTACTAGGCGACTTGGGTTCCTCGGTGTAACTAACAAGGCTGCCAATTTTTAAATTACATTTTTAACCTGTCCTTCTTTCAAACACTTCAGAATGACTACATAACCATTTCCGCGCAAGCACTCCATAAGACAGAATGTGAGAGAGAAAAGAAAGAAAGGGAAGAATTGGAATTCCTAAGATAGCACACTGAGTTTCATATATGAGTGAGAATTTGAATCTGGCTTTCCATGCTTCCAGTTAAATATTCAAACCAACCAATTGGCACTATTTTGTGAGGATACTGTACATCCGCAACCCTGGGGTTGTTCAAGCTGCAAATATAATGGATACACATATGAATGCACAAGGCAGTTCTGAAAAATGTAACTCAGAAGGCATTAAATCTCCCTGTCATCGCTGGCCTTGCCTCAGGCATAGATGGATGTAAAATTCATGTCACAGGAGTAGCCATTTTTAGGTAATGCATGAATGTTCCATCTCTCTATCTCTGCAAAGCAACGAGCATCTAACCCATTCTCTTCCATTAAAAAATGTATTATTTGCATTAATATGCATTAATCACTATGCTGTTAGCTAATTTGGGGCACCATATTGTAAAATGGTGAGATATAAATAAAATAAAACAAATTGCTGCTCCCATGAAAGACAAACAACTAATAATTTGTATTCCAAGCTCTTCTGTCTTACAATGTATCACCTCAACATCAGTGTCATTAATTGCACAAAACTAGGTATGTGGAATTGCTAAATAAAGCTCTTAATAGAGTCCAAGATGGTTATGAGCACAGGAACTAATCTTATAGATTTCTGCCATATGCATCTTGCTTTTTGGCTCTCAGGGAATGAGTGCATATACTTTATGACTTTCCCATATCGGTCTTTGCTATTCTAAAGTTTGTCCCTGGAGAATTTGTCCCCTCTTCACTTTTTATACTTTTTGCTACAGCAGGTTGCAAAAGATCGGACAAAAAACAAAATGCGGTATGGAGAACGCAACAAACAGAGAACTAAAAGAGGGTTATCTGCAACTCAGAAAAGTTTTGAGAAACAACTTGGTTACATCATCATCATCATCACTGAAGTATATCTTAGAAAGCTATTTCTTGATTTAAGGCGATGGCCTGCTTGCTGATATCAGAACAGAGGATGGGCCGGAGATGTCCATGATTTGGTCTTATTATGGCTGGCTGCTATTTCCCAATGGTGGTGCAATACTGGCTAAACAGTATAATTTCTCCAGTAGTGGGTGCAGACATCCTGTGGTAATGTGGCATGTCTCATTAAGAGCCACATCCATTGTTTTAATGTGGTGAGATGTGTTCCACTCTGGGCAGGCGTATTCAGCAGCAGAGTAGCAAAGTGCAAGGGCAGATGTCTTCACTGTATCTGTTTGTGATCCCCAGGTTGTGCCAGTCAGTTTCCGTATAGTTATTTCTAGCATCCACCTTTTGTTGATATGGAGGAACACCTCAGCATGTGAGAGTCCAAATGTGGCAGGCTAAAACCAGGAACCTCAATCAATGCTTGAGATCAAATGAGAAACTCCCTCCTGGGCATACAGAAGATGGGCCGACTAGGAAGGATGAAGAGGCTGCACTCTGGCACCACGAAATGCAGAACCAACCTTAAGAAATGGGGCTACAAAGTGGAGTCCACAACATGCGAGTATGGAGAAGAACAAACCACAGACTACCTACTACAATGCAACCTGAGCCCTGCCACATGCATAATGGAGGACCATCTTACAGCGGTTTCAGAGGTGCTCCAAGTGGCCAGCTTCCGGTCAAAGGAAATCTAGTATAATGCCAATGTTTTAACTTTGTGGTTTTTATACATTATAACTATATTCTCAATTTGCTTTTGATATGATAAATAAATATCATTCTTGAAACACTTGAAAACCAAGCTGAAAAAGATCTGTGGGATTAAACCGTGGGATTTAGTTTGCCTGAAGAACGTCCCCAAGCAGGATGCAAACAACAAATTCTTCAGGGTTTGAAGCAACAGGCAAGAAGAAGAGCAGGAGGCACAGATATCAAAGCACACATCAGAAAGCCAATGTTTCCTAAGCCAAGGTGGATGGGAGACAGAAGCAAGCTGCTCTTCTGAAATAGGCAGCAGCCTCCACACAGGCTGAAAGGAAGGCACGGTCATTCAGAACATGGAAAAGCTATAAAAAGACAGCATGAATGAAAGGCTCCCACATTCTTAGCACACATGGCAGCTTTCACTAGCCACAGCTACCCACCCATCTTTCTCCTAGTTAGCGCACCGCTAAATGCTGTGGCACACCTCTCGATCTGCTACATAAAGGGCTAAATGCAGGACAGGAGACCCTCAACTGAGATGGCACATTCTAACTGGGGGCGAAGCAGGGGGAGGACCAGGCACCCTTGTGAACCAGCTGTTTTCAATTGAGAGCTTTGCCAAAGTTCAACATCTAAATAAAAAGCAGGAAATTGCTCTGGCGGCTTATTTTTAGGAGTAAATTATCTGCAAATCTGCCTTGCCTGGGTCACTTTCCGCCTTGCCAAAAAATAAATATTTTCCATATATTTTCAAAATCATTATCCTTCCTTAGGCCTTTTTTAACCTTTAAATTGCATGTTAATTTGTCATTTATTGCTAATTTCCAAATTTCCTTGTACCATTCTTCTATCTTAATTTCAACCTCTCCTTTCCAATATTTTGCTATTAGTAGCCTTGCAGCCGTTAACAACATTGTTATCAGATTCTTTTCATTTTCCTTCCATTCATCTGTATTGTAAATAGATAACAGTATAGTCACTGGATTTCTATTAATTTTTTTCTTCATAATACTTTCTATTTCTACTATAACTTTTCCCCAGAAACTCTGTATATATTTGCATTGCCACCACATGTGGATATACGTATCCCTTTCTTGGCAACCCCTCCAACATTTTTCTGAACAACTCTTATCCATATTATGGATCTTTGTTGGGGTCAGGTACCATTTCCATATCATCTTATAGTAGTTTTCTTTTATCCAAATTGATAAATTCTTGAGGTGTCTTGCTCTCCATAATTTTTCCCAATTCCTTTCTCCTATTTTTATTCCCAGTTCTTCTTCCCATAGTTCCCTTATTTGTATCCCTTTTCTCACCCCTTTAATCTCTATTAATATTTTGTATATAATACTTGTTGTCCCTTTGTGATGCTCATTTTCTTCTTTAGGCAGTTCTTTTAATACTATATTATATTTTCAAATTTCGTTGGTTCTCTTTCCTCTAAGCTCTTTCCTTTCCAATTTTTAAACCATTGGTCCAGTTGGACCCAATGGAGCCATGATATATTTAATTCACCTAGGATTTCCTTAATGGTAGTCTTCCCCTTTATTTGTTCCATCCAACTTCCAATTTTGTCTAATTTCTTCTTTTTTCAACTCCTTTTTTAGATTTTTAGGAAATCCCCCCCCCCCCATTATAACTGGCATTATTTTTGAATTCCCTTTAATTAGGTTTTTCTTATATTTGTTCCATATTGTTAGTATATTTTCCAATGGTACATTTCCAATTTGATTAATTTCCTTTTTTGAGTATTCCTTAAATATATATATGTGTGTGTGTGTGTGTGTGTGTGTGTGTGTTCTAATCTCATTTCTATATCTTTATTATTTATTTCCATCCAGTCTGTATCAGCTTTATTTAGCATCCCGTCCACCACATGTCTCAATTGGTTTGCCTCATACTAACTTTTGATTTCGGGTAGTCCTAGTCCTCCTTCTTTCTGTAGTTTGTACCAGTGGTATTTATTCTATTCTTTTTCCCATTGTTGCAAAATTTATTTGTTAATTGCTGCCATTTATTCAATTCAATTTCTGAAATTTTGAGGGGTATCATTCTAAATATGAAGTTTACTTTGGGTAGGATTTTCATTTTAAATAAGGCTATTCTGCCAAACCAAGATAGGTGTGAATTGTTATATTCAACTAATATTTTCTCTGTTTCTTTCCTTAATACCGCTAAATTTTTCCTTTCCATCTCACTTAGATTCTTAGTTACTACTACTCCAAGGTATTTTATATCTTCTTTTAGAGTTATTTTTATCTCCCTTTGACTTTTGAAATCTTCCTCTTCTTTTTTGTATAATTAAATAAAATCATTTCTGTTTTTCTCCAATTTATTTTCAGCCCTGTTATTTCTCCAAATTTCTTTATATGTTCTCCTATTATCTTCATTTTATCTGTTATGCCTGTTAAAGTCAAAATTGTGTCTTCGGCAAACAGGCTAATTTTATCTGTTTCTTGTCCTATCCCTATTAATTTATCATCATTCCTGATTACATTTGCTAATATTTCTATTATGGTTGCAAATAGTATTGGTGACATAGGACATCCTTGCCTAGTCCCTCTCGTTACTTTTATTCTATTGGTTATTCCATCATTTTCTAATACCTGTATATAACTATCTGGATATAGTTGATTCACTAGTCCCATTATTCTGCTTCCCAATCCAAATTTATTCAGAATACATTTTAATGTTGGCCATTCTACGCAATCAAATGCTTTGAATATGTCTAGCGCTATAATCCCTGCCTTTATCTTTTGATTTTTTATTATCTGAATTTTTAATTGGTTTCCCTACTAAATTTGACATTTGTCTTCCTTTTATGAAACCGCATTGATCCTTATTAATATATTGTATCCAATTATTCATTCTGTTTGCTATAATAGCTGACAATATTTTGGCGTCCTGATTAATTAATGAAATTGGTCTGTAAGACCCTGGATCTGTTTAATCTCTATTAGATTTGGGGATTAATATCACTAGTGCCTGTTTCCAGGATTCTGGAATTTTTTCTCCATTTAGTATTGCATTGTATAACTCTAGTAGTTTTGGGATTCGTTTTTCCCCAAATAATTTATAATATTCTGGCCCTAATCCATTCCATCCTGGGGCTTTTCCATTCTTCAATTTCAATATTACTGTCTCAATTTCTTCTTCTCTTATTGGGGATTCTAATGATTTCCTATCCTCCTCCCTTAATTTTATATTCCAATTTCCTTCCACGTATTCATTTATTTTATCAATTGAGTGTTCTCCTGCTTGGTATAGCTTCCTCAAATATTTTTAACTTTTCTTTCATTAATCTACATATCTTTCCTGATTTATCTTTTACCTCATTTATTGTGTTTGCCATTTTCATTTTCTGTACTGACCGAGCCAACATTCTTGAATTTCTATTGCTATATTCAAAGAATTCTCTCCTTAGATATATCAAAAATTTTTCTACCTGGTCCATCTCCATTTTGTTTAATTCTTCTTCTTTGCCCTTAATTCATTGTATATAAATTTGGTTCTTTTTGTTATGTACTGATTTTCCAATTTTTCTATCTCTTTTTCTAGAAATAATTTCCTTTCTTCCTGTTTCTTTCTTATCTTTGATGCTTCTTTTATTATCAGCCCTCTCATCACTGCTTTCATCGTATCCCATAATAAAGCTCTTGATATCTCTTTATTGTTTAAGTCCCAAATTTCTTGCCACTGTTTTGCTAATTTATTTACATTTTCCTCTTGTTTCAGAATACTAGGATTAAATCTCCATCTTTTTATCTGATTGTAATCTTGCTTAATTTCAATTTCTATACTAACTAGCGCATGATCAGTAATCCTTATGTTTCCTATTTTGGTATTTGTAACTTTATCTAACATGTTTTTTGTAATGAACATATAGTCTATTCTTGTGTATGTTTTATGCACTTCTGAGAAATATGTATACCTTCTCTCAACTCCTTTTAGTAATCTCCAAGCATCTCTCAATCCCCATTTGCCCATAGTCCTACTTAACTTTGTCATATTGTTGCTTTTATCTCTAGCTGTTGGGTTAGATTTATCTTTTACTGTATCCATTACCATATTCATATCCCCTCCAAAAATTATATATTTTTGTTGTCAGTTCGTTATTTTCTTTAACACTTTCTCATAAAATTCTTCTTGCTTTTCATTGGGGGCATAAACATTTACTAATACATATTTGTCTTGTCCAATTTCTCCTTCCATTATTATAAATCTACCCTCTTCATCTTTCAATATACCAGTTTTCACAAAATTACATATTTTTTTTGCTACAATTATGGCTACTCCTCTAGATTTGGAGTTGCCATATGCTTTCTCATAATATTTTACCCAGTTTAATTTTAGTTCATTTACACCTTCCATTTTTGATCAGTTTCTTGGAGAAAATAAACATGCACAGCATTTTTTTTAAAGCAAACCTTCAATTTTCTTTCTTTTATACCCATTTCCAAGACCTCTTGTGTTAATTGTGCCAATTTTAGTTTAGACATCATTTTTATACAATATATTGTTAACTAGTGAACTCCAAACAGTGCTCCTCATCCCATTTCCCCTTAGTTCTATTACCTTTATGTCCCTTAACCCTCCCCTCCCCTCTTTCCTTCCCTCCTCCCCACTTATGAGGCACCCTGCCCCATACCCTGCCCCAAGGGCTGTTGTGGAGAGTGGAACCGTGTTCCTTCAAAAGTCTGACAAGAAGCCCCCCTTCCCCCCATGCTCCATATTTCCTTTTCTTTTATATTAAGACTGGGTTTTCTTGTCATCTAGTCCTCTCTTCCAAAAGCTCCTATTAATTCTCCTTCTTCTCCTTCTCCTTCCTCTTCTCTTTTCTCTTTTCCTTCATTTGCTTTCCTGGTGTTACTTAAAACCTCATTTTTGTCCTTGCAAATTCCTAGGTCTTTTAATAATTGCAGACCTTGTTTTTGAGAGTCAATTTTGTATCTTTTCTTCTAGAAGAAAAATCTCGTGTACTGGATATTCCCAAGAATAGGGAATCTCTTTTTCTCTTAGATACACTGTGCATGGTTTCACTGATTGTCTCCAAGTTTTTGTTTCAGCACAGAGTCATTGTAGATTTGTAGATTCACTCCTCCAGATCTTAACCTTTCCTTAATATTGCCATCAGCTGTTCTTTTTTCTTGTGGTATGTGACCTTGACTATAATGTCCCTTCGAGGACCTTCTTATAGCAACACCAGAGGCAGTTCAAGTGGCCAGTTACTGATCAAAGGACATTTAGTATAATGCCAAGTGTTAACTTTGTCTGTGTTTTTAAATTCATTACAACTATACCCTCAATTGGCTTTTGACACAATAAAAAAATAAACCCATTGATGCAATGATAACTAGCTGGGAGCCAATGTAGCTTTTTGAAGAAAAAAAAGAATTATAAATAACAGTCATTTACTGATGGTATATCCTTCTTTGCAATATAAACATGGAAACCTCCACCTCATTGAGCAAACTTCTTTGCCTTCTGCGTTGGCCACAGCCTGCAGAAAAAGTATTAAATGCATTGTTCCCCTAATCAATTCATATCGTAATTAATAAGCAGTGGGAAGTATTTTGTTAATAGTCCAGCAAGCAGAGGTACTGAAATGTAACCAAAGCAGCATTTATAACAGGTGGACAAATTCAAAGTCATGAATCGTATTTAGGACCTATTAGGATACTACATGATGCACTGAAAAATTCAAGAATTTTTGATAAAGTGGAAGGAAAAAGAGAAAAGCAACATTACAGATGGATTCAAGGAAGCCATGCCATTGAGTTTGAAAAAGACGGAATAAACACAGCAGGGCTTTTGACACTGGAGCCCATGGATGTCTCTCAATCATACAGTCAAAGTGAGCTTGACTGCAAACAACAACAAGGCTGGCTAATAGTCTCTGAGGTGATCAACACATGTCAAAGGATTCTTGGCACCTATACGAGACTCTAGGACAGGGCCCCTCAAACTAAGGCCCGCAGGCCACATGCGGCCCGCCGAGGGCATTTATCCGGGCCGCGCAGCCTGGCCTGGCCTCACGCAAAGCCCCTCGCTGCTTGCCAGGCCCAATTCCCTCGCCTGCCTCACGCCGCCCATCAGGCCTGGCAAGCAATGGAAGCGGTGAGGTGCTTCGCTCGCGATGCAACTTACCTGCCTCACGCTGCTCCTCGTGCAAGCCTGGCAAGGGAGGGGCTTCGGGCAAGAACAGGCCACGCATTGCAGCTTCCCTTGTCAGGCCCGATGGGCAGCTGAGAAGGGCTCTCAGCAGGCTCGTAGCCAGGATTTTGTTTCAAGGGGAGCTGAGTTTGATTCAGGGGGAGGGGAGGGGCTGAGTCTGAGTGAAAGAGGGTCTACCCTAGCAAACCTTTTGTATCGTTACCCCAATACCCCCATGCATATGGGATATATATTGAGCATGGTGATCAGATCACGATATGAATAAACGTAACAGTTTAAATCAGGGGTCCTCAAACTTTTTAAACAGAGGGCCAGTCACAGTCCCTCAAACTGTTGGAGGGCTGGATTATAATTTGAAAAAAGCATAAATGAATTCCTATGCACACTGCACATACTTCTTTGCATGCAAAAATTACTTAAAACAATACAATAATTAAAATGAAGAACAATTTTAACCAATATAAACTTATTAGTATTTTGATCGGAAGTGTGGGCCTGCTTTTGGCTGATGAGAAAGGATTCTTGTTGTTGTTGTGTGCTTTCCAGTAATTTCAGACTTAGGTTGACCCTGAGTGAGGGCTGGGTAAATGACCTTGGCGGGTCGTATCTGGCCCTCGGGCCTTAGTTTGAGGACCCCTGGTTTAAACAATATACCAGTAAGGCCTTCTTGCGGACCACCATGAGAATTTCGCTACATGCCTGGCTCTCAGAGAAGCACCTTTCCAAACAACCACGCCTTTGGTTTGTCCTGTGGAGCGAGAGCAGCCTGGCTGCCTCTTCCCGGGAGGAGAGTTCCAAGGGAGGCCGAGGCCTGGCAGGCCCTCCTTCTCGGGCGCTGCTCTCCCCTCCCCACCAGGATGTGAGCTTACAAGCCCGCCTCCCTTTCCCTCTCCTTTCCATCCTCTTGTGCAAAACACACCGAACCCGTAGCAGAACCAGCCCAGGCTCCTGGGGCTTAGGAGGAAAGGAAAGGAAGGCAGGAAAGGCCCGGCGAGGAATTCTGAGGTGGGTTCTTGTCTTGGTTTTACCTGAGTCCACACTGCCATATATTCCCGTTCAAAGCAGATATTGTGGGGTTTTCTGCCTTGATATTCTGGGTTATACAGCTGTGTGGAAGGGCACCCAGGTCCCCTGCACACATCTCTATATCCCAGAATATCAAGGCAGAAAATTCCACCATATCTGCTTTGAGCTGGGTTATCTGAGTCCACACTGCCATATATTCCAGTCCAAAGCAGATATGGTGGGATTTTCTGCCTTGATATTCTGGGTTATACAGCTGTGTGGAAGGGCACCCAGGTCCCCTGCACACATCTCTATAACCCAGAATATCAAGGCAGAAAATCCCACAATATCTGCTTTGAGCTGGGTTATCTGAGTCCACACTGCCATATATATTACAGTTCACAGCAGATATGGTGGGATTTTCTGCCTTGATATTCTGGGTTAAACAGCTGTTTAGAAGGGCACCCAGGTCCCCTCCACACATCTATATATCCCAGAAAATCAAGGCAGAAAACCCCACAATATCTGCTTTGAACTGTGTTATCTGAGTCCACACTGCCATATATATTCCAGTTCAAAGCAGATATTGTGGGATTTTCTGCCGTGATATTCTGGGTTATACAGCTGTGTTGAATTGGGTTATCTGAGGCAAGGGAGGCTACACCGCACTTCCTGTTCTCACGTGAAGCCTTTGCTGTTTCCATTCCTTGCCAGGCCCGACTGGCAGCATGAGGCAAGTGAGGGGATTGGGCCTTGCAAGCGGCGAGGGGCTTTGCGCGAGGCCAGGCTGCGCAGTGCAGCCTCCCTTGCCCAGTTTGCATGATGGGCAGCGCGAGGTAGGTAAGTTGCACCACACGATCTGGCCTCATGCAAAGCCCCTCACTGCTTGCAAGGTGCAATCCCCTCACTTGCCTCACGCTGCCAGTCGGGCCTGGCAAACAATGGAAGCGGCGAGGGCTTCGCGTGACTGGCAGCGCGAGGCAAGTGAGGGGATTGGGCCTTGCGAGGGGCTTCACGAAAGGCCAGGCTGCGCAGTGTAGCCTCCTTTGCCTGGCTCGCATGATGCTCCGGCCCTCCAACGGTCTGAGGGACAGTAATCTGGCCCCCTGTTGAAAAAGTTTGAGGACCCCTGCTCTAGGGACTGTGCACTCACAACCACGGCAGGGGTAGGTTTATGTTTGCATATATTCCACACAGCTGGAGGTGTCATGAGTTCCTGATAATCATTCACTGTTGATACTATCATCACTTTTACAGCAATTAGCTGCAGGGATGTCATACATTATGAAATAGGCACTAACAAGCAAATACGGGGCGTTATGTACAGAGGTGCTGTCAATCTGGCTGGAAGGGGATTGCAAAAGCATTGGATGTTGGGCCCGGCTAAAAATCTGAAACACATTCTGAAGTGATGCAGCACTTTAAAATGTAATCTGTGTGCATGTGTCTTCTAGTCATCTCCTGCCTTAGGATAACCCCCAAGAATTCTGTTAGATTTTCATAGGCAAGGAATACTGAGAGACAGTTTTGTGAGCTCCTTCCTCTGAAATAGAGCCTATAACACCTGGTGCTGATCAGCAATCTCCCGTGCTGTCAGAATTTGGAAATTACCTGCCATTTTATATACCTCTAGCCTAACCACTTGTAAAAGTGTAACAAGGGAAACTGAGGGCTTGGCTTTAGCACCGGGATTTAGCATTAGGGATGAGCTTTAGCACAGCTGGCAAATCACCAGCAATGATAAGATCTACCATGTGAAAGGTTACCAGTTAGAAGCCTGGTCAGCATGAGCTGCCGACTGTCAGCCCAGCTTATTGTTGACCTAAGCTGTTCTTAGAGAAATTAGGTACTGCTAAAACAAGTGTGTGTGTGTGGGGGGGGGGGGATTTTATGACACCATAAAGAAAAAAGATCAGAAAATGCCTGGTGACCAAAAGGAAGGAGGAAGTCCTGATGGTTCTTCATTATAGAGGATGGAGCAACAACACCCCCCTGCGGCGGGATTTGAACACAACTTTCCAAGGCGCCAAAAAAGCTGGATGTTGACACAACACACTCCTTTCTGTTCTGTCTGTCTCTGTATTGTCTATCCAAAATGGCATTGAATGTTTGCTGTGTAAGTGTACTGTGTTTGCCATGTAAGTGTACCCTGAGTCCCCTTGGGAAGATAAGGCAGAATGTAAATAAAGTGTTGTTGTTGTTGTTGTTGTTGTTACTATGGGGCACATTTTGTTGTACTGCTCTTTTTACCGAGATCTTCGAAAACATTTTATAAATCCAATTTTAGAAAGTTTACCATGGAGATCTGTAAGGTTTTATGTTGATTATCCTTGTGTGTTCAAGGAGAAGAGTATTACAAGAGTGTTTTTTGGATACCTGATTCCTAAACTGGAATGAATAAAGTCACTTCTGCATGAACAGAAATTGTAATACTGCATAGAGCCCCTAAAACATGCAAGTCCCAACTTTGGCTGACTGCTTTGATCCCAAGATATGGTGCCTTCAGAGCATTTCCAAGATTTTAAAAATTTAATGCTGACTCCCAAAAGGGAATCTTAGTCCTTAGGCCTTGGAAATACTGGTTAAGTCTGAATTAGTATGCCAAGCAGCCAATTTTAATATTGCACATATGAGTCTATCAGACCAGACACAGAAAATGTGAATTGATACAACGATCTGTGTTTTAAAGAGCCAATGTGGATAAAGTGAGTGGAGTTTTCAAACAGAGCTGGGGACTTGGGACCAGGCTCCTTTGGCCGCTCTCTTACCTTCGTGCCCAGGGCATCACGTGCTGCGGGTGCTGCCGTGTGATAAGGGCACTTTCCCAAACAGGGCCACTGTGGCTGCTCCTATGCCAACTGGCAGCCAGGTGCCCTGGGTAGTTTGGGCCAGTGAAACCGTGGTCCGACTCCGTCTCAGCCACCAGCGATGAGGCCGAGCTGCCCATGGCTCCCCCCAACCCTGTCCAGGCCAAGAGTTATCCCAGGCTAGGTCCACACCAGCGGTACGAGCAGACGGCCCAAAAGGGTGAGGAGCAGCAGCATGGAGTGGTGTGAAAGGTCCCAAGACCGGAGGAAAGGAGGCCAGTGCTGGTTGAAACAGAAGGAAATAAAAATACAGAACAAGAGGGAGAGGAGAGAAAGAGAGAAAAGGAAGAAAGAAATAAGGAACGATGCTTCAAAACCCATGAAATGACATTTCTAAAATTTCGCTCAAACAGAGATGGAATGGAAGACATACACATCGTGCAAAGCAAGCCAACCATAGTTTCCCATTTAAATATGTAGAAGGAGGCCTAGAATATGGAAGAGATTTCCACTGGCTGCACTCTATAAAACAAATAGCCCCAAATTCCGAGGGACATCTTACCTTTGATCCTTGTGAAGCTTACTACATGGACCTTTTCAAACTATGGAATATTGTGGGAACCCTGAGATATAAAAAAAAACACAACCCCTATCTGGTGCAGAAAGAAGATCAAGTAAAGTTGATATTCTCTTCAATGCCTTTTCAACTAGACTGCTTAACTTCCTTGTGTCCACCTGGCTAAAAGATATAGTTGCTTGGAAGAACTGGCTACACTCACACAATTCTCACCAGGCCTGTGCACGGGCTATGCAAAGTGGATGCGCTTCCTGGAGGACACCCCAGAATTCTCAGAAAAATTGATTCTTCAGTATACTGAGATTGCTCAGCAAGGAAGAACAGGGAAGCATTGCCTGTCACAAGAAGAGGAACTTCCATTGGCAACCAAGCTTTCACTCACATTGCGTACACCCCTTGGAACTGTTTTCCTATCATCCAGTGTGTTCGCATTGTTCTAAGAAGAGTACTGCTGATTAAAAAGCCCTTTTCCCTTCTTTATCCCATGTTTTCCCTTAGAGAATCCCTCTATCCCACGATAAACATTTTATAGCATCAGCCCAGGCTCCTCGACCGGCTGTCTATTCTGACCACACAGCAGGGCTATGTGGCTCCTCTTTGCCTAGATCAGTGATGGGCAACCTTTTGAGCTTGATGTGTCAAAATTTGCCAAAAACCTGGGTGGGGTGTCAACTTCGAGAAAAAACCCCCCCATAATTTTGCAATATTTATAGTTTCAATAAGAAAAATGTATATTCCATGCTGAGTTATGGAGCAAACAATGCTCAAACGTGCAGATGTTAAATTTGTAGCACCTTTGACAAATTTAAGGATGGAATTAGATGGGCTCTTATAAGGTGTTACTTCTCTGTGTCTGCGTGTCATCAAAAATAGCCATGCGTGTCAGTGCTGACACGCGTGTCATAGGTTCACCATCATGGGCCTAGATGATGAAGGAAACATTGAGGATTAGACAGATATGTAAGGACAGATACTCGTCCTCTTTTTAAGCAGAAGAGGAAGCCTTTATTACGTTGAGCAGGGCTGGAAAAGACAAGATTAAGTGAACAATTAGCAAAGGAAAATCAAAGGCATAGGAGAAGGATTACTAGGCTTCTGCTTATTTAACTATAACCAGGATTTAGAAATAAGACAGAAAGACATGAACTATAGGGAGAGGAAAAAAATTTAAACATCTATGCCATGTAGTACAGAACATGATAACAAAAAATAATCACACAGTGGGCCTGGTCCATGCAGCAAGAGAAGCTAAACTAACCACAGACACTGATCTGAAGTTTTGTTCCTCAACAAAACAGAGAACAAACCAGCTGTTTGTTTCTCTTGTCATGTTGGTTGAGGATGGGAGCACAGGCCAAGTTGTCACGTTGACACATTAGCATTAAACAAACCGTGGGACCAAACTCAGAAAGTATTGTTAGATACCCTCATGACAATCAGAGATGAGTGGTGATCATAGACTGGCATAATATTGTTACATTGCAAGCCAGATTCCTATGGAACCATGTATCTATGGATTTAACAGCAGCATGGAAATATTTTTTTCTAAATCTCAAAAGTAAACCTCGGTTTGATAGAGGCACTACTTTATCATGCCATTGTATAGATAATGGGACTTCCAAATACATGCCAGTGGATATGAAGGGGCCATGGCATTTGGATGAGGAAGTATTTCCCCTCATTTCATTGCCAAAAGAAGATTTATTTACTGGTGGCGGAAAGGAATTGTTTCATATTTAGAAATTGAAAGTAGCCTGAAGAATGTCTCTGATTTCCCTGTGACCCAAATTTCAAAAGGTGGCAAAGTGCTGACTATCCCAATTTGACCATTTGCAGCCTTAGAGCGCCCCACTAAGTTGAATGGGATAACTCCAAAGCGGACTCAAAAGGTCTGATATTTAAGGGAAGGTAAAGTGAAGCACACACTTTACCTCAAGTGTATACAGACAATTTACTACTTCAGAAATCAAATTGTCCACCCATGTACAACCCAGTGACCAGCGTTGAAGGGATTAAAGCTTGCCTTTCAAAAGTGGCCCAGTGAACAGTATTAACACAACCTTGTTTTCACCAGTCTACTTGCTCTGCATGCACAGAAAAAGGCTCAATTATGAAAGACTGCAATTCTACACACTGAATTCAATTCTTCTTATTCTTAACAAATATTACTATTGATTAGATACACAAAAAGATTATGCTGTAATTGCTAGCAGCTACTGAATGGCCATGTGCTTCCCAACAGCGCAAATTTATCAAAAAGAAGAAAGCAAAGAAAGGGGGTGGTTTGTCATAAGAACATCTGAAACTGCTTTGGAGAGGAATTTCTGAAAATAAGACTGTATACACTTGACATTTGATTACTTGTATCTACACAGCACAAGAGTCATAGTGGTTGGGTTGTTGTAGGTTTTTCGGGTTATATGGCCATGTTCTAAAAGCATTCTCTCCTGACGTTTCGCCTGCATCTATGGCAGGCATCCTCAGAGGTTGTGAGGTTTTACTGTCTGGGAAAATTCTTTGTTGAGAGGTGATTAGCTGTTCCTGATTGTTTCTTGTTTGGAGTTCCCCTGTGTTTGAGAGTTTTGTTCTTTATTTATTGTTATAATTTTAGAGTTTTTTGTTAAATACTGGTGGCCAAATTTTGTTCATTTTCATGGTTTCTTCCTTTCTGTTGAAATTGTCCACATGCTTATGGATTTCAATGGCTTCTCTGTGTTGCCTGACATGGTAGTTGTTAGAGTGGTTCAACATTTCTGTGTTCTCAAATAATATGCTATATCCAGCTAGGTTCATCAGGTGTTCTGTCATGGCTGACTTCTCTGGTTGAAGTAGTCTGCAGTGCCTTTCATGTTCCTTGATTTGTGTTTGGGTGCTGCATTTGGTGGTCATATGTAGACTTGACCCCAGCTGCATGGTTGATAGGTTCACTGCCACCTGGTCATGGCTTTGTCCCGTGGAATCGGGAATATCTTTGGGAATGCCCTAGATAGAGCTCTCTAATTCTGAGAACCTCACCAAAGTGCAAACCCAAGCCACACTACTTAGGGTGATACTGAATGGTTATAATTGTGACATAGTTGCAGACAGCTTCAGTCCAAGTCATCTGATTTTCAAAAATGTTGTCTCTTTTTGCTCAGACAACCACTTGCTGTACAATGGTGCCTGCTTTATATTGTTGATAGGTCCAGGTTTATATTCACCAATATGTTTTGCACAAAAATTGCAAAACATTCACCAAAAATTAACTCACTGTGTCTAAGGCATTAATATTTTCAACAACAATGTTAAAATCCATCCTTTTAGCAGTTCAATGCCAACGATATTACTTTCAAGTAGCAATTAATCATTCCTGTTACTTTAATTCATTATGGCCCATGTTCAGTTATTTAATGTCTCAACAAATTAGAAACCAACTTCGTTAAAATCTCTCCCACACCAACAGTTTAATATTACACTGATTTTAACAAGCCATTTGCAAGCTCTGAAGCTTTTTTAGGGTTTTTTTTTTACAAAGAAGTAATTAGGAAGCCCAGCTTTCACCAAAAAAAAACCAAGGAGAGGAAAGTCTTTTGAGCCTACTGTTGCTCTGCCATATAAAAATACCCATATTGACTCGAGTCTAATACACTATTGAATCCAAGGTGCACCTCAATTTTCAAAACTCCGAAACCAGAAAAGTATTTGCTGCCAAATGTCATATGAAGCAGCAAAAAAATGTACTCTTTTTGGCCAAAAAAAGGTGTGCATTACATTGGCTGCCTAATTAGAACTCCTTCATTAACAAAAGTATTAGAATACCAAAAATTCCAGCGATGGAAAGGAAAACCTTGGGGTGCATGAATGTAGAATGAATGTACTTGAACTGCCTTGGTTCAATGCATTGCCTCCAAAAAATCCTACAGATCTCTTGGGAAGACAGGTGAACAAATATCAGTGTGCTGGAAGAAGAAGTGAAGACCACCAGCACTGAAGCAATGCTTCTATGCCATGAACTCTGCTGCACTGGCCACAAACCTGATCACCATTCCCCAAAGCAGTTACTCCCAATTCAAAAATGGAAAACAGAATGTTGGTGGACAGGAAAAGAAATTTAAAGATGGGCTTGAAGCCAACCTTTAAAACTGTGGCATAGACACTGAGAACTGGGAAGCCCTGGCCCTCATCTAACTGGAGGTCAGCTGTGACCAGCAGTGCTGGGGAATTTGAAGAGGCACAAATGGAAGGCAAAAGGGAGAAACATGCAAGAGGAAGAAGGTGTGTCAAGCCAACCCTGACCAGGACCACTTTCTACCTGGAAACCGTTGCCCTCACTGTGGGATCAAGAATAGGGCTCCACAGTCACCTACGGACCCATCATACTCGGTCAACGAGGGATCATCTAAGTAAGTAAGTTATTATTATTACTATTATTTATTTATTTATATCCTGCCCTATCTCCCCAAAGGGACTCAGGGCAGTTATCAACAAATATCGGTTAAAATTCAATGCTATAAGAACTAGACCAGGACAAATAACCCAACCCACCCAGACCTGAAACATAACCACATCTACACCAGAAAGGATAACACATTATCAAAAATTAAACAATAATAGAACAAATATACAATTTCACAACTTACATTGGGAAGAAACAGAGCAAGAATCTAAACAGAACAAAATAAGTTTTAAAATATTAAAAAAATTTGCGGCCGGCAGTCAGAGTGAGTGGGACAGAAATGAGGATTAAGTCAGCAATGACATATCCTCAAGGCCATTTCACACATGACAATGGAGGAAACACAGGGTCGCTGGCAATTCACTTGACCAGAAGCCTCTGCTCATTTAATGTCCCTGACAACTAGACTAATGTGACATGTGTTTCATCACATTGGCACTCTACATTTTACAGACATTTGTATAGATAATTGTAATTCTTCTGGGAACTTCAAAACTGCTATAGGATCCAGAATTGGGAAAGACTTTTATTTTGTTGCTCCTACTGCTTCAGTATTTTAAAAAAGACAGTAGCATTGACATTTCCTTCTGCTGATTTAATGGGTTGCTACACCTCACTGTATTGCAAGGTTTGTCACACATACAATTTAAGGGCATGAACTGCTATTTTCAGGGTTGTTTTTTTTTAAAAAAAAAATAACTGCAGAATGTGAATGCATAGTTGAAACTCAGGATAAACCAAGATCAGTGAGAAGCGATCTTCAGAAAAGACCAAATACAGATTGCTCCTTAATAATTCTTCCCCATATATGTTCTACTCAATAACCTAAGCCATGGTTAAAGCTGAAGCCTGTGTTAAACATAGATAATGTTAATTAGGATTTATTCTAAACCAAGACCAGATCTACACTGCCATATAATACAGTTTGGAACTACATTAAATAGTCAGTGCTGACTCATATAATGCAGTTTAACTGCACAGAACTGTGCTATATGACTCTACATAAGTCCATTCCTAACTACATTATATGGCAGTGTAGATCCAGCCCAAGAATTTTAGGAGAAATGTCCCATGAGAAGCAAACACTCATTACTTTCAACAGGTTTGATATAACTTTTGAATATGATGAAGGCAAGGAGAAATGGAAGCACATGGTCCCACTACTCAGGCCATTAACGACAGTTAAGAAAAAGCCACGTTGCGCCTGCATCAATATTCTTTCAGCTCCTGTTCCAGATTTTTAAAATCAATCCCATCTTAGGTACAATGCATATAACAACAAACAAGATATTTGCTATAGAAGAAATAACACTATGTAACACAATTTACAATGTCATTTCTTAACTTTGCTTCTGTGCACAATTCAAAGTGCTGGATTTAGCCTATAAAGGCCTAAATGGTTCCGGCCCAACTTACCTGTTTGAACATATCTTTCCCTATGAGCCATCTAAGAATTTAAGATCATCTGGGGTGACCCTGCTCTTGATTCTGCCTTCCTCGAAGCACGTCTGGTGGGGATGAGAGACAGGACCTTCTCAGTAGTGGCTACTCTGCTGTGGAACTCCCTCCCTAGGGATATTAGATCGCCCCCCTCCCACCTGACCTTCCGAAAAAGTAAAAACCTGGTTCTTTGATCAAGCCTTTGGAAATGCAGTGCAATAGACAAACATGGAATTATGTAAGTTGAAACATGGAACGGCTTAGACCAGCATTTCTCAACCCGGGAGCTAGGACACCTGGGGATTTGCAAGAGGGACGTCAGAGGGGTTGCCAAAGACCATCAGAAAACACAATATTTTCTGTTGGTCATGGGGGTTCTGTGTGGGAAGTTTGGCCCAATTCTATCATTGGTGGGGTTCAGAATGTTCTTTGACTGTAGGTGAACAATAAATCCCAGCAACTACAGCTCTCAAATGTCAAGGTCTATTTTCCTCAAACTCCACCAGTGCTCACATTTGGGTATATTAAATATTCAATGAAATGAAAATAATTTTATGCCTGGGGTCACCACAATATGAGGAACTGTATTAAGGGGTCGCAGCATTAGGAAGGTCGAGAACCACTCACTTAGACAATGCTACTGGAAAATGAGATTAACAGGAAGACATTGGTTATTATATGGTTTTAATGGCTTTCATATTGATTTTATAATGTTTTTAAATTTGTATATTGTGGATTGTTATGGCATTGAATGGTTGCCAATTTGTAAGTCACTTTAAATCACCTTCAGGCTTGAGAAAGATGGGATAGAAATATCATAAATGAATAAATAAATAAATAAATAACTATTTGTATCATAAAAACATGGGGAAAGTTTATTAAACCACAAAAGTTTTGTTTCTGTGGAAGGGGCATCCTGCACCTTTTGCTCTAGTTTTACAATGAATACTTCATAATCCAGTCTCAACCAATTCAACCTGGTTTGTGGCAGTCACAAAAACAATGAAGCTTCTGGAGTAGAACAACTATCTTCAAAGTAAGGCTGCACAATTAAACATTCAACTCAGGAACATTTTTTTTTTCAAAATTTGTAACCTAGTATAAATATTGTTTGCTTCCATCTTTTGCACATTGTGAGGTTCATATCCATTCTTGAGAACCAAGTTCAGGACTGTGCTCATCCCAATGATGTTTAAATCAAAATCCACTCTATGGCAACAGAAGAGCCAACAGGCAGGCAGGTAAGTAATTACCTGCCTGCCTCACTGCAGTTCCTATGCTGATTTACGGTTTGCACATGGCTGCGAAAATGAACAGAAACAAAACAACACATAGAAAATTATTCAAAGGCTTGGGTTCAGTGGTTTGTGAAATTTGTGGAGAACAGAAGGGAGGCCACACAAAGAGGTGGCATGTCAAAATAAGACCTGCCTGATGTTTCACAAACAATATTGCAAATAGCAGAAAACACATGCATGGGGAGAGTGGGGCCAAGAGAAGGAGGAGCCCTCCCCGCAGAGAAATAAATCACTGTAGGAATAACAACGTGGGGAAAAGATGAATGGGAAGAATTAATGAATCCAAACATATAATTAAGTATCTATTTTGGCCTTCTTTTGTAGTTCTCATGCATAATTATTGCATTTCAAGTGTTATAGTTAATTATGCCTGGAAGAGTGTTTCTAGAAAAAAATAAACCAATCTGTTATGAAGCAATTGCGACAACATTTCTCTCCCCTCCATCCCAAGCAACACTTACGGAAGGATATGAGAAAGAAGGCCAGCCGGTCCCATGAAGCGGGCTCTTCAGACTTCCCAAAAGAGGCATACTTCCTTCCGGGTGGAATCTCCCTCCTTCGACAGACTAGCACTAAGCGCAAAGAAGAGCAGGAAGGAAACCGACAGCGGTGCCGAGCTTATCCTTGCCTTTCCCAATGCCACATCCGATTAAGGGCACCTGGGAGATCAACAGAGAGTGCAGAGGCTGCCAATCTGGGGGCTACTGAGACGTAGGGAGGAGAGGGGTTTGCCTCTAACAAGGCCTGACATGGGGGCCGGGCCCAGGCAGCCCCAACCCAGCCCCATAAGCCAATCAGCCAGCTTTACCCAGTTTATCCAGAGTAGGAGCTTGCCAAAGCTGAGAACACAAACAAGATCAGGCTCTGGAAGGGGGGAGAGCTTGTCTGCCCCACATCCCAGTCAAATCCGTTCCTGTCGCCTGGTACCCATCTTCCATCCCCCAAAAGCAAGACATTAAGATGGCTAAGCCAGAGAGTGTGTGCGTTTCAGGACCAGGGCCAATTCCCAGGACATGTGCCTGGGCCCATGTGCTGAGCGGCTTTCCTTCACACACTTAGCTACCGCTATTGGTTGCCATAGAACAGGCACAAGACTTCAGCCCTCCCTCCAGGTATTTTGGACTTCAACACCCACAATTCGTAACAGCTGATAAAACTGTTCGGAACTGTGGGAGTCGGGAGTCCAGAACACCTGGAGGGTTGAAGTTTGCCCATGTTAGGAATTCTGGGAGTTGAAGTCCAAAACACCTGGAGGGAGGGCCAAAGTTGGCCCATGCCTGACATAGACAAATATCAGTATTCTGGACTGAACTACGGAAGTTTAATGTGAAACAACATACACAATTCACTGGTTCTCTATTGCTTCTTCCTTCTACCAAAGTGGGATGAGATGTCAAGGGCCACCCAGTCTAACTCCATTCGGCCATACAGGAACACACAACCAGAGTTATCTTCTCAACAAACTAGAAAGTTCATTTAACCAGGCATCCTCAAACTGCAACCCTTCAGCTGTTTGGGCCTTCAACTCCCCGAATTCCTGACAACTGAACAAGCTCTTTAGGGCTTCTGGGAGTTGGAGGTCCAAACAGCCGCAGTTTGAGGATGCCTGATTTAAACGATCTGAACAAGAGCTACTGTTTTATTTCTCTGTGTCCCAAATTACCATATTTGCTAAAATCTAATGCTCATCTTTTTTTTTTGGCTGAATTGCCTTGCCTCGCCAAAAGTGGGGTGTGCATAAGATTTGTGCAATAAGGTCATCTCAGCGCTGAGACGAAGCA
Source organism: Anolis sagrei (assembly GCF_037176765.1). Taxonomy (NCBI): domain Eukaryota; kingdom Metazoa; phylum Chordata; class Lepidosauria; order Squamata; family Anolidae; genus Anolis; species Anolis sagrei. Next base: position 58,262,987 of record NC_090035.1, on the reverse strand, counting down.
AAAGGGGAAGCTGCTTCCCAAACTCTTCTCTGAGGCACGTCATGTCTCATTGAATGACCGAAACTCAATGCTGTGCAATGCTGGGATTTGTAGTTTAGTGAAGACGACGCCCAAGACCTTGCAAAACAATGTGATTTCATAAGAGCCGTCGCAAACTCTGTTCCTGCGAGAGAAAACCTTGCTAGCATGTCCTTGACGTCACGAGACTCCGCCTCTCTCCCCGCCCCTTTCTCTGCCCCTTTCTCCATGCGAGCGTGGTTTTTCCTTTGCTAGGGCAGCATTGCCCGCATTTTCTCTCAGTTGGCTGAATTCAACTGAGAGAAAATGCGGGCAACGCTGCCCTAGCAAAGGAAAAACCACGCTCGCAAAGAGAAAGGGGCGGAGAAAGGGGCGGGGAGAGAGGCGCAGGCTCATGACGTCAGGGACTTGCTAGCAAGGTTTTCTCTCGCAGGAACAGAGTTTGCGACAGGCCTAACATTGAACCAGTGCAGTTAAAGTGGATTTATTCTGCAACAGAGATGCACCCCAAGATTTTCTTTTCAATTGCTAAAAGCTTTGATGTCCTAACACTTCTGTTTTTGAAGAAAGAATCCTAAGCAGACAGCAACTGTAATGCACACTGTTTGGGTAAAAAAAAAAAAAGAATGCACTTTTTGCTGCTGTGCATTACATTCACCAAAGGTTTCAGAGTTTTGCAAATTGATACACCACACAAGAGAACCATAAAGAAATGCAGAGAGCTACTGCAATAATAATAATAATAATAATAATAATAATAATAATAATAAAGAAACAAAATTATAAGTTTCTTTTTTTTTACAATTGCATGTGAAATGAAACTGAAATTGAGATCTTTGCATGAAAAATTGTAGCTACATTGCCAATGGCTAACAGCCTTTTTAGAGTCTCTGAGAGCCTGAACACTACAATTTAAACCTGCCAGAGGAAATCCTCAAGATTCCTGGCTTTGCGTTAACATCAGTCATACTTCGCAAACATTCAGGTATAGTGGAGGTCATCTTCAACACAAGAGAACTACAAAACAGAAGTATTTCATATTTACAATGCAATTGATGCCAAGGTCAGTTAACAATGGAAAAGAAAACTGAACACTTTCAAGTAATGATGACCGGAACGGAATATGGATTACGAGATTGGTTATGATTCTACTATGAGACGGAGCGGATTGTTTAGTATAATTATATTATTGTGGTATTCGTGATATGTTGATATTTTGTTATGGTTTTATTGTAAACTGTTTTTTATATGTTGTACACTGCCGTGAGTCGCCCTAGGGCTGAGAACGGCGGTCAACAAATGCAGCAAATAAAATAAATAAATAAATAAGTACAATGCAGGAAGACAAAAGGCACATGAAACTTAGAAACAAGGCTTTTTGCTATGGTTCTCTATATATACTGAAAGTAATTCCTAAAATGGCAAGGGTTGCAGTAGATGAGCCTTGGGTAACTTTCCAACCTGACACTTCTATGATGCCGCAACAACATTCAAGGGATATATACATCACTCCCAGTATCATGTCCACTCTGGGATGGAGGGATTACACTTTGACTCCTAAGACAACTTTCAATCACTTCACAGAAGCCACTGTTGTATCCAACACAACACAACACAACACACAACACAACACAAATATGGAATTAAACAACCAATAAATAATAAGTAAGTAAAAATAAAGGTTTTCCGTCAACATTAAGTCTAGTCGTACCCAACTCTGGGGGCTGGTGCTCTTCTCCATTACTAAGCTGAAGAACCGGCATTGTCCGTAGACACCTCTGAGGTCATGTGGCCAGCATTACTGCATGGAGCGTCATTACTTCCAGCTAGAGCGGTAGAGTGTTCCCTTGCTACTTCGTAGTTCGCTTTTCGCGGACTCGCTATTTCACAGGTTTTTGCCTCCCAGTTTATGAATAGTTGTCATTGCCCAGAGTGGTGTTCTAATCATGCCTCCTGGCAATGGTGGAGTATGGAAGAGGGTTTCACCCTCAGGAGAGAGGCCGCCAATCAACTTCCGGTGCATGGAATATGGCGGGGAGACAGGCACTTTAGTGCTCCGGCAAGTGCCAGCCTTGACCAATAGACCGGGTAGAGCATCAGCTCCCTTCCCCGGCGTGGATCGAAGCGAGGGGAGCAGCGGAACCGGGGATGCCGCCGATGGTCTAAAAGGAGGCTCCCTCCTCAAGAGGGGGTCCCCGAATAGACCCGGCAAGGCTCCCGAGGTACGGCAGGTTGCGGCAAGGCGCTCGGGACAATACCCGAATAATCCCCAGCCACGTGCATTTTAAATGGAGAAGAGCAAGAAACTAAGAGAAAAGGTAAGTAAATAAACAGAGAAGGGTTCGGAGAGGAGGGTGGAAGCTCCCTTCCCCAAGGGGGAAGGAAGGAAAAAGTAGAATTTGGTCCCGAAGGGGGGAAAGACAAAGAGAAGAGAGAAGGGAGGAGGAGGTGAGGTGAAGTGAAGTGAACGGGAGAACGCGAGAACAGGAGAACGGAGGAGAAAGAAGAGTCCAAAGCTAAAGGCAGAGATATTATAAACTGGAAATTAAATGAATGAAGAGCGGTTAAATAAATGAAGAGTGGTTACTAAAAGTAAATTAAATGCAGTAAAATAATCAAATAATTAAATAAGAAAATAGATAAATAGAGAGAAGAAAGGAGAGAAAGAAACGGAGAAAAGAAAAGAAGAAAGAAATAACGGGGTTAATCTACAGAGGAAAAAAACTAGAACAAAATATAAAAATTATGCTTTTTACTAAAAATAAATAAAAGACTGGATATTGAAAGAGGAAGAACTGACCTTGAGGCTGATTTGTTTTGTCTACGGAGGCTGGAGGAATGAAAACAAACTAGCCAGAAGATCTCGCGAGATTAGGTGGTGAACGAGAGTGGGAACCAAAAGCAAGGAAGGACCGCAAGGCACCACGATAGAAAGTGAGAAAAGGAAGAAGAAGAAGAGGGAATTAGAAAAGGCGGACCAAAGCGGAAGGGACGGCATTTACAGTAACACAAGTGAGGGCGGAAGAAGCATAAGGAAGGGCGGAAGAGAGTGGAAAATAAAAGGGAGAGAAAAAAGCGGCAAACACAGAAAAGCGGCTTGAAGGAGTGACGGAGTAACTGAAGGGAAAGGAGAGAAACAGACTGAACAGACTGAAGAGACAGAACGAAGCAAGGTAAATACTAGATAAATGGAGAGCAAGGAAGGGAGAGTAAAAGGGAAGAGAAATCTAGGGAATAGACTGCCAAAAGAATAAACTGTTGCAACAGAAAGAAAATAAGGATATAGGAGGAGGGAAATACCAGAAAGGAGAAAGCGGGAGCGCCTATATAAAAACTGTGAAATATATGCAAGAAAAAACCAGAAAATAAATAATAAAATTATTTACAGATAGAAACGTTCATCTACAAGGGACAAATGGCAGCAGCAGCAAAGGTTAAGAATGGCAAGGAAGCCACAATCCAGTACCTTAAGAATGGCAAAGAAACTAAAGAAGTTAAAGAAATGAAGGAATCGAATAAAGATAAAGACAAGGACAAGGAGTCTAAGGAAGTAAATAATACAAACAATACAAGTATTACTGGTAACATAAGTAATATGGGAAGAAGACTCTCCTTGGGAGAAGACATGAGAATGAAGGAACTACTAAAGGAAATAAAAGCCATTGGGAAAGAACTGACAGAAATGAATGAAAAGCAAGATGCATATCAAAAAATAGCTCAGGAACAAATGGCTGAATTGAAGAAGGAAATTAAAGAAGAACTGGGGGTGATGAGAAGAGACTAGGAAACAATGAAAGAAGAGATAAAACAACTGCAGAAAAAAATATCGAAAAGGAAGAAAATCAAAGTGCGGTCCATACAAGAATGAAAACTCTGGAGATGTTAAATCAGAAGTTAATAGCAAGACAAGAAAATTTAGAGATGAGAGAGACAGAATACCAACTTAGACTGAGAAGTGTAAGAGAAGAAAAAGAAGAGGACATAAGAGAAAAGATCACGGAGATACTAGCTGAACTACTGCAATGCACAACAGAGTATATGGATGAACAGATGGACAGAGTGTTCAGAATTAACACGAATTTTGCGAGAAAGAACAAAACCGACTGAGACGTGATAGTCCAATTTACTAGAAAAGTGACAAGAGATGAAATATTGAGAATAAGCAACAAGAAGGTAATTTGCTACAAAGACAGAAGAGTAGTAATTCTGAAGGAGTGCCCAGGACCGGTTATCAGTAATAGAAGAAAATGTACATTCCTTACAGATGAATTGAATAAAACAGAACATCAGGTTTCGGTGGGAGAAGGACGAAGGATTAATGGCAACGTACAAAGAACAGAAGAACTGGATAAAAACGGTGGAAAAGGCCAAACAGTTTTACAAGGGAATTGTAAGAGACAAAGAGGAAGGAGAGGAGAATCTGGAATACAAAGGAAAACAGACGAAAAGACAACGCATGACTTCCCCCAAGAAAGAAGACCTAGACCCAAGGAACTACAGATTAAACTTAAAAACATCTAACCAAATAAATGAACCAGTAACAGAATTAGAAGAAATGGGAAACAAGGGAGAGGAAGAAGGACAAGGAGAAGAAGAAGAAGGAAAGCAAGAAGAAGAAAAGCAGGAAAGACAACAACAAGAACAAGGAAACAATTTTTAGATGAACACTGATTTGAAAATATACTGTAACAATCTTAATGGCTTGAACAGCCCCAATAAAAGGAATAAAGTTTTTAATAATATTTAAAAAAGAAAATGTCAAGTGATTGCCATACAAGAAACACACATATCGCACAAACATACCGCCCATTTAGAAAATAAGGCATTAGGGAAACTATACTACGCTTCAGCCCCAGAAAAGAAAAGAGGGGTGGCAAAATACATGAGAGAAAATATAGAGTCAGAACTTGCCTTTAAGGACCAGGAAGGAAGAATGGTAGGGGTAAAAATTACATGGCAAAACTCCAAGATATTAATTTGTAATATTTATGCACCCAATGACACAAAATCCACATTTATAAGAGAATTAGAAGCCAATATAATAAAACAGGAATTTGATAAGATAATAATTATGGGAGATTTCAACGGCGTCCTAGATGGAAAACTAGACAGGTCATCAGGGAACAAACAAAATGAGAAAGGAAAAAAAGTGGCGGGACAGATACCCAATACTCTAATAAGGCTATTTAAAGAAACAAAAATGGAAGATGTATGGAGACACAAAAATGAAGACAAGCAAGATTACACTTTTTTCTCGGCCAGGCATAGAACCTGGTCGAGAATTGATATGATCTGGGCCTCATCATCCCTCATTCCTTTTGTTAAAAAAAAAAAGATTCTTCCAAGAACAGATTCGGATCATTGCCCCCTAAAGATGGAAATTAAAGGAGGAGAGAGAACATGGAGATGGAGGTTAGATGACAATCTTCTAGTAAAAGAAGAGGACATCAAGAGAAGTAAGGAAGTGCTGAAACAATACTTTGAAAATAATGAAACGCAAGACGTAAAAACATTCACAATTTGGGAAGCGAGTAAAGCTATGTTTCTTGCTATCGACGCAGAAAAAGCGTTCGATAACGTAAATTGGAATTTTTTTAAAATGATATTTGGGGAGATGGATATGGGTTATCACTTTCGAAATTCAATTGAGGCCATTTACAAAACACAACAGGCAAAAATAATAATCAATGGAAAGGAGAGTAAAGCGATTGAAATAAGAAAAGGAACGAGACAAGGGTGTCCGCTGTCACCGCTAATATTTATAGCAACATTTGAAATCCTACTAAACAATATAAGAGAAAATAAAGAATTGAAAGGGGCAATGATAAAAGAAAGCTCGTTTAAATGTAGAGCATTCGTGGATGACATCGTGCGTATAATTGAAGACCCAAACAAAAATTTAAACAACTGGATGGAGACAATCAATGATTTTGGAAAAGTGGCAGGATTTAAATTAAATTTAGACAAGACAGAAGCAATAACAAAAAATATACCCAAGAAAAAGATTGATCAAATCAAAGAAAAATGGAAGATACGAATAGTCTCAAAACTTAAATATTTAGGGATTATAATAACACCAAAAAATTCCCAACTTTTGCAAAATAATTATGTAAAAACATGGATGGAGATAAAAAAAAGATTTAGAAAAATGGAAGAATTTGAAGATATCAATGCTAGGGAGAATTTCATGTATAAAAATGAATGTCCTACCAAGGATGCTATTTTTGTTTCAAAACTTGCCAATTTTAAGGAATCAAAAAGGGATAACTGAATGGAACAGAGTGATTAGGAAATTCATTTGGCTAAATAAGAAACCTAGGATAAGTTTTAAAAATTTAACAGATGAAAAGGAAAGAGGAGGACTAGCACTCCCGGATCTAGGATTGTACACAGAAGCCTGCGCACTTTCATGGGCCACGGAATGGATAAAATTGAAAAACGAAAAATTGTTGAATCTAGAGGGCCACGATTTACGAAGGGGCTGGCACGCGTACATTTGGTACGACAAAATAAAACTAGAAAAGAACTTTGGAAACCATTTCATCAGGGCTGCAATTATTAGGACATGGAACAAATATAAGAAAAGAATGTATAATAAAACGCCAACATGGGTATCGCTGCTGGAATCATGTCAAAGACGAGAAATAGGCTGGATTAAATGGCCAAACTATAAAGAATTGATAAGAGAAGAGAAAGGAGAAGTAAATTTAAAAGTCTTAGAGGAAATAAAAAAAAATTATCCCAACATGACCTGGCTGCAATACAGGCAGATTCAAGAATATTTTGGTAATGACAAAAAAAAATAGGATTTGAGATAAAAAGAAATAAATTGGATGTAATTTGGGAGACAGGGAGGAAAAAAATATCCAGAATATACAAAAAGTTGCTGGAATGGAACACAGAGGAGGAAGGAATAAAAGAATGTATGATAAAATGGGCAAGAAACGTGGGCAGATCGATAAGGATAGAAGAATGGGAACTAATTTAGAAAAAGAAAAGAAAATATTTGCGCGCATATGACATGCAAGAAAATTGGACAAAGATATTTTTTAGATGGTATATGACCCCCCTACAAATTAAGTAAATGCTATAAAAAATTGAAACCTAATTGTTGGAAATGCGGAATAGCAGAAGGAACATTCTACCACATGTGGTGGCATTGCAAAAAGGCAAAAAAATATTGGAAAGAAATCCAAAAAAACCTACAAAAAATTCTGAAAATTAAAATCCCTCTAAAACCCGAGTTATTTCTATTGGGCATAACGGATATGAAAATTGAGGAAAATATAGATAAATTGATATTCCTAACCACAACGGCAGCCAGGATGTGCTATGCCAAAAGATGGAGAAAGGAAGAAATACCAACTATAGAAGAATGGAAAAAGAAAATATTAGATATTAAGAATATGGACAGTCTCAGTTATCTAATACAAAGAAATAAAGGAGTGGCAGAGAAATGTACAGATTGGACACTACTAAATGAATATTTAATGCAAGAGAAGTAAGAGGACAATAAATAAGAAGAAAATATGTATAATAAGAATAATAAAAGTATAAACTTGTAAATCAACAATTATGTTCAATAGATTAGACAAAAATAAAAAATGAAAAAATGATATAGACTCAAGAAAGGAAGAAGAAAGAAAGAAAAGGAAGAAACCCTCCTCAAGGAACCCTAGAAGTCAATTTGAAGAAGAAGAGACACCCTGAGTGGTGAAAGACCACTTCTTGACTTTTCTTTTTTCTTTTTACTTTCTGTGCTTTTCCCTTCCCCTCTTTTTCCCAATGCTCTTTCCCCTTTTCTTTTCCCAAACTTTGACCTCTTGTTTTCTTTTTCTTTCTGATTTTTAATGATTATGTAATAGAAAAATTTCAATAAAGAATATATTTTTTAAAAAAGAGAGAGAGGCCGCCAATCAAGAGAGATTCCAAAGCAGAGATAGCTAGCAAAAAAAAGTGTTCAGTGCCTTTAAACCTCTCTTTGCTTCTGCCTCACCCTCAGAACCCTATATACATATACTAGCTATCCCCTGCCATGCGTTGCTGTGGCCCAGTCTGTTGATCTCAGAAATAAAGTAATGAGAAAGTGTTGGTTTCTAATATATGTCATTTCTTTATGCTTGTGTGTAAACAATATTTCTTGCTGTTTCTTTGTCAGTGCTGTTTCTTTGATGTGGAAAGTGGCTAGTTTGCCCACCCTGGAACATGCAACATATCATTGTCCTTCTTTAAGGGTCCCTTTCAAATCTATGATACTATTTCTCTCTGTGTGGGAATCATTATCTAACTATCTATCTATCTATCTATCTCACTATATCTATGGCTGGATGGCTCTTTGTCAGGAGGACTTTGATTACGTTTTCTTGCCCTCATGAAGGGAGTTGGACTGGATGGCCTTAAGTATTTTCTGTTGGTCATGGGGGTTCTGTGTAGGAAGTCTGCCCCGATTCTGTTGTTCGTGGGTTCAGAATGCTCTTTGATTGTAGGTGAACTATGAATCCCAGTGACTACAACTCCCAAATGTCAAGGTCTATTTCCCCCAAACTCCATCTGTGTTCATATTTGGGTGTATTGAGTGCTTGTGCCAAGTTTGGTCCAGATCCATCATTGTTTGAGTCTACAGTGCTCTCGAGGTGTAGGTGAACTACAACTCCCAAACTCAAGGTCAATGCCCACCAAACCCTTCCAATATTTTCTGTTGGTCATGGGAGTTCTGTGTGCCAAGTTTGGTTCAATTCCATCGTTGATGGAGTTCAGAATACTCTTTGATTGTGAGTGAACTATAAATCCCAGCAACCACAACTCTCAAATGACAAAATCATAAAAAATTTTGAGTGATGGTCACTCCTTGTGTTGTGAGAAGTTTTGTTGCCAAATTTGGGGTGATTTCGTTCATTGGTTCTTTTGTTTTTAAGGTACTCATTATGCACAGAGCATTTTTATATATATAGATAGCATCCCTACTTCACGAATTTTCATTTTTTGCGGGTAGTCCTGGAACGTAACACCCGCGATAAGTGAGGGAACACTGTAATGCTTTGGAGAGCAATAAGATGATGTTAATGTCTGAAGAATCCAAGTAATCCTCTGAACAACACTGTGTAGATGCAATGGTGGTTACAACTACTTTCTTTGTTGCCAACATCCTCAGCATAATAAAAGCAATGGCCAGAGCATATAATATAGCCTTTCGCCCTTCTCAAACAAACCAACATCATCTGCAAGGCTTCAGGCCAAGAACATGAAAGGAACATGTATTAGCCCTTTTGTTATGTACTATACTGGAGGCTGCTTTTTTGAAAACATTTTTGAAAATGATCTTAACAGATTAGAGAGATGATTGGCCAAAATTAACAAAATGAAGTTCAAAAAGGACAAATGCAAGATATTCCACAGGCAGGAAAAAATGAAATGCAAAGATATGGAATGGGGGATTTCAGGCTCAACAGCAGTACATGTAAAAAAAGATCTTGGAGTCCTCATGGACAGGAAGACGAACATGAGTCAACGTCATGTGGCGGCTAAAAAAGCCAGTGGGATTTTGGCCTCCATCAATAGTTGTCTAGTGCCTAGATCTAGGGAAGTCATGCTACCCCTCTATTCTGCCTTAGTCAAAACGCACCTGGAATCACACTGTGTCCAATTCTGGGCACTGCAACTGAACAGAGATGTTGACTCTAAGCTGGAATGTGTCCAGAGGAGGGCAACTCAAATGATCAAGGATCTGGAGAACAAGTCCTATAAGGAGCGGTTTAAATTGCTGGACATGTTTAGCCTGCAGAAGAGAAGGCTGAGAAGAGACATGATGAGGGCCATGTATCAAAAGATGAGGGGAAGTCATAGGGAGGAGGGAGCAGATTTGTTTTCTGCTGCCCTGGAGACTAGGACACGGAACAATGGTTTCAAACTAGAGGAAAGAAAGGAGATTCTATCTGAACATAAGGAAGAACTTCCTGACTGTGAGTGCTGTTCAGGAGTGGAACTCTCTGCCTTGAAGTGTGGCGGGGTCTCTTTCTTGGGAGGCTTTGAAAGAGAGGCTGGATGGTCATCTGTCGGGGGTGCTTTGATTGCGATTTTCCTGTTTCCTGGCAGAATGGGGCTGGACTGGATGGCCCACGAGGTCTCTTCCAACTCTAGGATTCTATGATTTCAAATGACACAGAATCAAACCAATGCCACGACACCATAAAAAAAAAGATACTGTCACGAATTTTTTCCTAACATTTATATTAAAAAGATGAAACAAGCTAACAATTAAAAAGTATACAGATATTTTTCAAGTATTGTTTTCTGAGAAATGAGCTGGACTGATAGAATGGACAAAGCAGCTGGAAAGCAAGTGTGGTTTTGGACCAAACTCACAGAATTCCTCTTCCTCAGATGGAGAGTAAGTAAAGAAATATTGCTTTTGCAAGCTCAGATTCTGCCACAGTATTAGAAAGAACATGGATCTAGGGAAGAACATTCCCAAAATGCTTTATGCCAGAAATGTCTTCCCGCACAGCTGCTGAGATCTAGGGAAGAACATTCCCTAGATCTCAGCAGCTGTGCGGGAAGACATTTCTGGCATAAAGCATTTTGAATATCACAGAGTTCCAGTTAACTTTCAAAATAGCTTATCATAACTACATTTTTAAAAAGTTCCTGAAAAACTGAATGCCGAGATCCCCTACAACAAACATCTTGTGCGTTTGGTGGGAATGAGAGACAGGGCCTTCTCTGTGGTGGCCCCTCAGCTATGGAACTCTCTCTTGAGCGAGATTAGATCTGCCCCCTTCCTCTTGTTCTTCAGGAGGCTAGTGAAATCCTGGTTATGGGATGAAGCATTCCCAGAATAATGGCTGAGACTGGTTACAGACCAAAATGAGTGACCACATATGCGGACTGAGTTGAACATGATTTTACCTTGGCGATTTGATATATATGTATTTTATCTATATGTATTTTAATCTTGTATTTCTGTATGATGTTTTAACTTGTATTAGTAGCATCGACTCCTTGCTGTAAGCTGGTCTGTGTCCCTCTACAGAGGTCAAAAAAATCAGGATATAAAAGTTTTAAATAATAATAATAATAATAATAATAATAATAATAATAATCTATCTATATAATAAAAGTCAAAGTTTATATGCGGCGGAAATGTGGCGGTGTATGTGCCAGTTTTCTGATTGGCAGCCGTTGTGGTACTATTTGCATATGCTCTCTGATTGGCCACCTTGAACATTCCAAGGTAGCAAAGGAAATAGGAAAGGGGCCTGAAGCTGTCAGGAATGGTTGGAGTTGAAGTCCAAAACACCTTGTGGCCCCCAACAATGACAGAACAAGACCAAACCTGGTACACAGACATCCCCCTAAAGACCCACTCAATATCCTCGTGCAGTTTGAGTGAGGATGGACCATGGATGATGGGACTTGCAGTGCTTGAACTCACCACCTTAGAGCACTGAGGCCCACGCCACTGACGGATCAGGACCAAACTTGGTACCCAGAGGCCCAATGGCACACTTTAAAACCTGGTGTGGTTCAGGGCAGGATGGGCCACTAAAGATGGGATTTGCAGTACCTTCAGCCGATTCACTTCCCACAGAACAGTGTAGTCCATACAAATCACAGACCAGGCCCAAATTTGGCACACAGAGTACTCATGGTCCACTCTACATCCTGATGCAGTTCCAAGGGGGATGGACCATGGATGATGGGATTTGCAGTATCTTCACTCACTTACTGAAACCACTGCGACCCTCAACCAATGACCAATCAAGACCAAATTGGCACACAGAGCCCCCATGACACACTCTACATCCTGGCGCACTTTTGAGGACAGACCATGGATGATGGGACTTCAAGTACCTCCATTCCTCAAGATTGCTGCAACCCTCATCTAATGACCAATCAAGACCAAACTTGGCACACTGAGCCCCCTTGACCCACCCTACATCCTGGTGCTGTTTGAAGGAGGATGGACAATGGATGATGGGACTTGCAGTACCTTCACTCACTTCCTGAAACCACAGCGACACTCATCCAAATACCAATAAAGACCAAACTTGGCACAGAGAGCCCCCATAGCCAACTCAATATTCTGGTGAGGTTTGGGGGAGTACAGAGTATGGATGATGGGACTTCAAATACCTCCCCTCACTTCCCAAGACTTCTGCAACACTCATCTAATGACCAATCAAGACCAAACTTGGCACACAGAGCCCCCACGACCCACTCTCCATTCTGGAGCAGTGTGGAGGAGGATGGACCACAGATGATGGGACTCGCAGTACCTTCTCTAACTTCCTGAGACCACTGCGAGCCATATTACATAACCAACCTTGAGACACAATGCCTTTCTCAAATAACCTGGGCAGCGCCGGGTCCCCAAGCTAATAATAATAATAATAATAATAATAATAATAATAATAATAATAGATGAAATCACAGTCCTTCCCCCCACCCCTCCAAGCATCTGAAAAAGTTGCAGTACAAGAAAGAATGAAATCATGAAATACAGTGGATGGAGTTGTGTGGCTTATGTTTTTTAAAGTAACATCTAAGGTACAAGCTTGTTTTTTGCTCCTGATTTAGAAGCAGGGATTTTGTTTTAGATAAGCATCACTTATTTTACCTACTTAGGCGATCCCTTGTTGTCTGAGTATGATGGCCTTCCAAGTTCTTGGAAGACGCCTGTGTGTTTTTTTGGGTTTTTTTTAATGTGTGGCAGTCGGTGCATAGCCAACCAAGCATCACCAGTTGAACAAACCAGCAATGATTACACAGGACTGAGCACATAATTCCAAAAACAAAAAATGTAAATTCTGTAAAAACATGCATTACAGTGATTAACATTACTGCAATAAGGTGCGACAGATCTTTTGGTATTTTCCAGTTTATCAATGAACTGCATCTCAATGTTTGTTTGTTTTTTAGGATAGCACTAATAGAAAGGGGGAGAAATCTATGGCTTATTAGCAACACAGCAACCATTTAAGCAGTTCTGTTTCACCCTGACACACACATAAGGGAAAGAAGAACAAAAACCAACTATGGGCACACAATACAACAGCATTCTCCACATCAAACAAACCAGGTGTTTTGGGCAACAACTCTCATAATCCCTTAGCTATAAGACGAATATGGATATTGTAAACCAGGGCATCTGAACAGCAGCCACTTGAAGACAATGCAATATAACTTCTGCAAACATTGAGCAACTGAGTGACTGCATCTTGTTGAGACTTTGGAACTGTCCCCTATGACATGTTTTTAATTGTTTCTCCTGATTGACAGACTAAATATCAAAAAATCCGTTTCTTAAACTGTCGAAACTAGACATAAAATATGACTGAATGCTTTAATTTATTCAGTGAGATAGCCTATTAAATGAATACCACAATGTGACAGGAATTATGCCAGGAGTCTTGTTAAAATATGTCCTTTTGCAGAACACTAACTTACCTCTGCATACTTAACAGATCGTTCCTCTCTCCCCGTATGTACGACTGTAGTTTACAAGATCCTCCTTTGATCATTTTGGAGAGGAGAAACGTTGGAGGAATTCAGCTGCCAGCACCAACACTGAGCAATAGTTCGGCGAAATATTCAAAATGCAACCTGTGATCAAGGGAACAATTATGAATGGGAAACTATGATCCAAAGCAGACCTGCAAACCAGTTTGTGGGATGTTATGGGTTTTGTGTGATATCTAAATTGACCAACCAAATAGGCCTGCAGGCTATAAAAAGGCTGACAACGTTAGACAAGCTTGCTGAAGACACAATTTCCCTGTTTGTTTGGATGTTCGAAGTGTTTGGCTTCTGAACTTTGGCTTCTAAACTACAATAACTATAAAGCAAGAGGTAGAGTATCTGGATGCTTTGAAGCCACAGCAGACAAAATATTCAGAAAAGAAAAACATACTTTTTTTGAAGGGTGAATTAAAGATATATAACATTTTTAGGGTTAGCTTCTTCTAACATGATAGCAGCAGGTTTTGGGACACTCTGAAGCTGTCACACAAAAGCCAGGTACTATATGTTTTGCTTGCAGAAAATAATAGCAATGTTATGACCCTCTTCTTTGGGATGTCTAAACGATACCCAATGCTTTTATTAGGTGTTTTGAATTTGTATTTGTATATTTAGATGTCTTATTATCTTACTAGTTGTACCCTGCCAGGCATTGCTGTGGTCTATAGTAAGAATTTTCGAAGTAGAGGTAGATATCTGGACTATTATGAAAGAGAGGTACCTACCTATTCCTTCCCCTTTTTTTCTTCCCCTTCCCCTTTCTCTCCTTTCTTCCTTCTCTAGCTCTTTCTTTCATTCCTTATTTCACTCTTTGGTTTCATCCTTCCTCCTCTCTTTCCTTCATTCCCTCTCCCTTTCTCTACTTCTTCCTTTGTCTCATGTCTTCCTTCACTGTTTTCTTGCTTCTTTCACTTTTTATTTCCTTTTCCCTTCCTTCCTTCTTTACCTCTTTCTTGCCTTTCCTTTCCTTTCTACTTTATCTTCTTCCTTCCTTCCTTCCTTCCTTCGGTACCTCTTTCTTTCCTTCCTTCTCTCCTTCCTTCCCTCCTTACTGCTCTTCTGTCTGGTAGAGTCCCTTCTAACTCTATTCTAGGAGTCCATTTAATATAGTAACATATAGGAGTAACATATTATATAGTAATAGATATAACAGTAATATATATAATCTATATATATATAAATGCTCATGTCGTAATGAGTGGCTTAAAAACAAAAGAACCGCTGGGCCAATACCCACCAAATTTGGCAACAAAACTCCTCACCATACAAGGTGTAACCATCAATAATAACAAACAAAAAAACGCACTTACAAATCCTAAAAAAGGAGAAGATACCACTGGGCATGCGTACTGGGATGGGGGGGGGGGGTGCACGCGCACTCGCACACACAGGAGAGCTCCACGTGGCGGAGCCTGTGCCGGCAACGGCCTGGTGTCAGCCTTGGCTCTCTCCCTCCTCCTTCTCTCCCTTCCTTCTCTCTTCCCCCATTTTCTCCCTTCATGCATTCCCTGCCTCCTCTCCTCCCTCCCTCTTTCCCGCATCCTTCCCCTCTTTCCTTTTCTCTTTCCTCTTTCCTTTCCTCTCTCCCTTTATCATTCCTCCTTCCCTTCTTCCTCCGTCTTCAGCTCTCGCCTTGGATGCTGCCATCAAGGGGATCCAGTAAGCCCCACCCCTAATAGAGCAGAGTGTGCTGGGGACGAAGGAAGGAAGGAAGGGGAGAGCCCAGTTCAGTTCCAGGTGAGCTGGACATCCAAGCAGCTCCCAAGGTCAAATTTCCCCCAATTTCCACCAGAATTCACCTTTGGGCATATTGAGGATTCCTCCCAAGTTTGGTACCGATCCATCTTTGTTTGGGTTCACAGTGCTCTCCGGATAAACAATTTCTCCTCCTCCTCCTCATTCTCTCATCCACACCAACGCCCCCTTTCCTCCCTCCACCCTTTCCTTCCTTTCTGTACTTCCCTTCATTCTCCTTCCTTTAATTCTTTCTCTTCCCTCCTTCCTCCCTCCCTTTCCTTTTCTCCATTACTCCTTTCTCCCTTTCCTCCTTTCTCCCTTCCCTTCCTCCTTTTCTTTCCTTCCCTTTTCTCCCCCACCCCCCTCACCAGCTTCATCCTTTATTAAATCTACAGCTTGGATGCACTCAAAGT
This sequence comes from Anolis sagrei, assembly GCF_037176765.1. NCBI lineage: Eukaryota > Metazoa > Chordata > Lepidosauria > Squamata > Anolidae > Anolis > Anolis sagrei. Next base: position 58,247,301 of record NC_090035.1, on the reverse strand, counting down.
CACCCCTTCCACACTGCCATGTAAAATCCAGATTATCTACTTAGGACTGGATTCTATGGCAGTGAAGACACACACGCACACAGATATGGATGGATACAGGATCACTGGTTGGTGGTATATATCTATATTCTGTCTATCTCTTTATGATTTGGTTTATGTATGTAAAGCATTGAATTTTGCCATGATTTTTGTAAACTGCTTTGAGTCCCCCCAGGGGTGAGAAAAGTAGTATATAAATACTGTAAATAAATAATAAATAAATAAATATTACTGGTCAACATTATTGCCATATAAAGAGTCTCCCTGATCACCTATACTCAAAGCCAAGTTCTCTATGAAAAATGTGTGCTAAGGTGTCATGATGTGTTTTCCCCCTTTTTGCCTATCTGTTTGCAAAAGAATACACAATAAATGTTATAAGACATGCAACATTTTACTGCCAATCTCAATGCAAAAAAAGTTCAACAGTACAGAGAATACCATTCTTATTTACTTAATACAATTTTGCTCTGTTCTTCAGTTATCGAACTGCTTTAACTGAACATGTACATCTTCTAATGGCACCCTAGGATGTTTTGGTTTGAGCTAACTTTGACTTGGTAATATGAAGGAAATATTGACTTCCCTCTTTTTTTTCTTTTTCTTTTTTGAGTCAAAATGTCAAACTAACAAATGCTAAAATGGACAAGATGACATTATTCCTTGATTTCGCTCAGTCCTGGTGCTCTCCCTTTACAATGACAGCACGGCTCTTCTTGTCTGATTCAACTGCCACAATATATATATATATATATATATATATATATATATATATATAACAACGGTGTGCCAAGTGGGTCGGTCACAGATCTTCCTATCGGAGGCTGCGCCAGTCTGTTCAGAGCAGCATTGTTGTCTTTGCACATTCATAGCCAAGAGATACACACTGCGGTGAGCCAGGCACCATCTTCCTATGAGATCTGTTCCACCAGGTGCCGATGATTCAACATATAGGAATGACTTCCAACATGGTTCAGATGCAAAATTACCACTTACCCGTCTTGACTCGAGTGTCATGAGCCATTGAATCAAATGCGAATCTCAATTTGCAAAACCCTGCAAAACCCCTGCTGCAAAAAGTACACTTTTTGTAATTTGACCAAAAAAGATGCACATGATGGTAGCTGCATGCTTTGTATTGATGTATTGTCGAAAGCTTTCATGGCCGGAATCACTGGGTTGTTGTAGGTTTTTTCAGGCTATATGGCCATGTTCTAGAGGCATTTTCTCCCGACGTTTCGCCTGCATCTATGGCAAGCATCCTCAGAGGTAGTGAGGTCTGTTGGAACTAGGAAAAAGGGTTTATATATCTATGGAATGACCAGGGTGAGACAAAGGGCTCTTGTCTGCTGGAATGTTGTGAAGGTGTGAATGTTTCAACTGACCACCTTAATTGGCATATAATGGCCTGACAGTGCCTAGAGCAAACTTTTGTTGAGAGGTGATTAGATGTCCTTGTTTGTTTCCTCTCTGTTGTTGTGCTGTTGTAATTTTAGAGTTTTTTAATACTTGTAGCCAGATTTTGTTCATTTTCATGGTTTTCTCCTTTCTGTTGAAATTGTCCACATACTTGTGGATTTCAATGGCTTCTCTGTATAGTCTGACATGGTGGTTGTGAGAGTGGTCCAGCATTTCTGTGTTCTCAAATAAAATGCTGTGTCCAGGTTGGTTCATCAGGTACTCTGCTATGGCTGATTTTTCTGGTGTGCAGTGCCTTTCATGTTCCTTGATTTGTGTTTGGGCGCTGCGTTTGATGGTCCCTATGTAGACTTGTCCACAGCTGCAAGGTACACGGTAGACTCCAGCAGAAGTGAGAGGATCCCTCTTGTCCTTTGCTGAATGTAGCATTTGTTGGATTTTCTTGGTGGGTCTGTAGATAGTTTGTATGTTGTGTTTCTTCATCAGCTTTCCTATGTAGTCAGTGGTTCCCTTGATGTATGGCAAGAACACTTTTCCTCTGGGTGGATCTTTGTCTTTATTCTCGTGGCTTGTTCTCGGTCTTGCAGCTCTTCTGATGTCTGAGGTGGAGTATCCCTTGGCATGTAGAGCCCAGTTTAGGTGGTTCAGTTCATCTTGAAGAAGGTGGGTTTCGCAGATTCTTTTTGCACGGTCTGCCAAGGCTTTAATGGTGCTTCTTTTTTGACTTGGGTGATGGTTGGAGTTTTTATGTAGATTACCTATCTGTGTGTATGGGTTTTCTGTAAACGGTGTGACCCAATTGTTGATCTGGTTTGCGGATGACTAGGACATCTAGAAAAGACGGCCTTCATTTTCTTTTTCCATGATGAACTGGATGTTTGGGTGGAACCATGGAAAAAGAAGAACTCAACAGGTTCCTGGACCATCTTAACAGCATCCACCCAAACATCCAGTTCACCCTTTGTCTCACCCTGGTCATTCCACAGATATGAGCACTGAGGAAGCTTGCCATAGATACAGGCGAAACGTCAGGAGAAAATGCCTCTAGAACATGGCCATATAGCCCGAAAAAACCTACAACAACCCATTTTTTGTATTCCTTCTTTAAAAACAAAAGTGTTAAAATACCAAAAACTACCATTAATGGAAAAGAAAACCTTGGGTGCATCTATGCTGCAGAATGAATATGCTTTAACTGCCCTGGTTCAATGTTATAGAATCATATAGTTTTATAAGGTCTTGAGAATAAAATCTCAAATTTCAGAAAGAAATTAGATTTGAAATACATTCATCTCAGGTGCATTACCGACTAGCCTGCTATATACTGAAGGGTCTGGCAGCAACATCTTGCTCCAAAGGGCAAACAGAGGATATGTTCAGCAACCAGCTAATATCCAAAGAGATCAGATCAACCAATGTAGCAGCATAAAATAGAACTTGTTCAAAAGATGCACAATGTCACCAAACGTTTTGCTTAAGAAGCTAGTGTTGTTAACATGGAAGAAATAGCTTGCAGCCCCAGCTGTACAAACAGACAGCCCGAACAGGAAGAAACAGACATCTAATTCACAGCATTAGCCATTTCATAGAACAGCAGCATGCCAAATGCATTTGTGGAGGGAAACCAGATACACTAAGTGTAAAAGCAACAGTGCCTTCTCAGTGCACATGCAAAGCAGACGAGGATTACAGGTGCTTATTTAACTTTGAAACTGCCTTCTGGGCAGAGTGTACGGTCTGTTAAAAAAGGTAAAACACAAAAACGGAATAATAACACAGTGACTAAAAAAAGTAGAATATTAATGTAAGGTTTAACTGCAATTGACTACTGCAAGAAAAAGTAGAACAATTTTGAATGCTAAAAAAAATCCCAAAATATAGATGCCAGTATGCCAAACAAGCTTTGTCTATTTGTTGAAAGCAATTCAAAACTACATTTAGCCCTGCAGATTAAAATCTGGAATGTCTGCCTAGTGAGAGGGAGTGAATTTTTCATATTCTATTGACAACAAAAGGTAACCTCTGGCATCCATATCCCATAAGACACGGAATGGGATGCACACCACTCAACACTGTCTTCTGCAAATGTACATTATCATCCTCATTATTCTTCAATATCAAAAGAAATAAGGATAATGATGATGTACAAAAGGTTTAAAAGAGAAAGATAAATCACAACACTTATTAAATACATGCAGCACCATACACAACGTATCTAAGCTTTACATGGACAATCAATAACCACATACTACTATATCCACTCCTAAAGTTGTATTTGTTCCCTCCAAGGTCCAGAACAAAAAATCTAATGCTTTTAAGTAGTCATGACATGCAAAAATGCAGAGAACAGGCAGTAGGTCTTAAATCTCCAAGCAGCTCACCCATCTCCTCTGGTCAAACAAACACGAAAGTATCCATCACTATCCAGATTCAGTATTTAATTCAAAGCAAACAATAATTTACCTATGAAGTACACTGCAAATTAAAGATTCTATCTTCAGATCCACTGCATTTAGATTGGCCTAATACCATACCAGTGTTCTGGCTAGTAATGTGTTGATGCCATACTGGAAGAACAGTTACATTTCTTCGCCTTCCAATTACAACCATGTTGACTTTGACTTAGGCGATTCTATAAACTTGTCCGAGTATGATGGCCTTCCAAGTGTAGGATCTTGGTGGTGATGGTAGAGACCTATTCTTGACCTGCATGTTCTTCCAGAGTGAGGACATTGGTTTCCAGGTGGAAGGTGATCCCAGTCACGATTGGCTTGATGTGTATAAAGCCTCCTTTATGCTCTTTGGGCAGGGGGTCAAGCAAACCCACCACTGCCACACCAATTGTAATAGCCAGGAAGATGGCAATGCGCTCAATCCCACCATCTACCCCTAATCATAAAGGCAGTCTTTATGGCCAAACAATATCACTGGACAGGGGGCAAACAGATCCCAACCCTGTCCCTCCTTCAATGAGAAATTCACACCACTTTGGCACTTATAGCGTTTGAGGGGATGTCTCTTGATTTAAAACTTTCGCTGCCACCATAAACCAAATAATCAGGAACCCTCTAGCTATTTAGAATGTTAAAAGGCTTTTCTAGGACCACCAAGTACTGTATATTATCAAGGCTTCTTTGAGGGGAAACAGGAGAGGTTGTTTCAAAAGGAAATGGACTCAAACCACAAATGGCACTTGACTCAGGCTTAAATTTTAAAAATAACAAGAAAGAGTTTATTGAATACAAGTTACAGAATAAAAGTGAATGCAGGTTCAGAGGCTTAGCTGTTACAAATTAAAGTGTTCTTGTTTCTTAGAAGCGTAACGGTTGCTTGAGAGAATGGTTCTATGCTTTGTTACAATTCCTAAACACAACCCAGCTATTTTCTTTCCTAAAATAGCTGTAATCAGTCTGCCACAGCCTGCTTTGCTGTGCAAACTTCAGGCAAGCTGCCTATTTCCTAACAGAGACTCCTAAAACTCTAATCCTACTCTAACATCACCCAGAACTGAACTGAACTGTCAAAATAAGCTGCTCTCTTTCCCTCCAATTGTCTAACTCCGCCCCCCTTTTCCAAACCAATCCTGGCTGTTGCTGGGCTGGCTCAGGCCTCGGCCACTCCCCCTCTCTGAACTGGAGCTTCCCTAAACTAAGATGGCTCCTGCAGCTCTCTGCCAGGCCTTCTAAGCTGAAACTACCTAGCCTGTCTCTTCCTAGGCCCTGCCACCCCCAGCTGGCAAGGTAAGGGATCTTCACATTCCCTCCCCACGTCAAGATGGTTTGCGGAGTGAAAAGGTTTGCAGACCTTTTCCGAAGCAAAGCCTAACCCTATACTAGGCCTAACTAACCCCCCTTACTATCTATTCTAGCTAATCTATCTATCTATGTACATACCTACATTTGCAATAAACACCTTTTGCAATAAAACATTTATGCAATAAATACATTTTGCAATCAATATATACCATAAATACATTATACACAATAAATACATTCCTGTAGGAAAAAAACATGTTAAATACATACAACATTGCATATAATCAATCTAACACAGCAAATACTATACCTTTTGTAATCCTAACCTTTACCTTCTCTCAGAGCTCTGGACAAAATATCTGCAATGACATTCTGAATGCCTTTGATATGTTTTATTTCAAAATCGTAATTTTGGAGGGCTAAACTCCAACGAATTAACTTGCTATTAGTGCCCTTAACCTGGTGTAACCACCTTAAGGGTGAATGGTCAGTGCACAAAGTAAACCTTCTTCCCCATAAGTATGGTTTCAATTTTGTGATAGCCCACACTATCGCCAAACACTCCCTTTCGATTACTGACAAGTGTTGTTCCCTCTCTATTAGCTTTTTACTGAGATACAGCACAGGTTGTATCACACCTTCTTCGTTTTCCTGACCTAGCACTGCCCCAAGTCCTACCTTGGAGGCATCTGTGGTTAAAACAAAAGGTTTCTCAAAATTGGGCGCTATCAAAACAGGTTCACTCATTAAGGCACTCTTTAACAAATCATAGGAGGTCTGACACTCAGGTGTCCACTTAATTTTATCCGGTGATGACTTTTTTGTGCAATCAGTTAATACTGCCGCCAGAGAACTAAATTGAGGAATGAAACGTCTGTAGAATCCTACAGCTCCCAAAAACGATCGGATTTGTTTCTTTGTTTTTGGAATCGGCCATTCACATATTGCCTGTACCTTATCCATATCTGGCAATATGGAACCTCCTCTCACTATGTGTCCAAGATATTTAACATGTGATCTGGCCATTTGGCACTTAGAGGCTTTGACTGTTAAACCAGCCTCCCGGATTTTGTGCAACACCTTCCCTAAGTGCTCCAGATGTTGCTCCCACGTCTGGCTATAAATTGATAAATCATCGATATACGGTTGAACAAAGTATTTCATCCCTACTAACATTTGATCAATTAACCTCTGGAATGTGGCTGGGGCATTTTTTAGCCCAAAACTCAGGACGTTGAATTGGTACAACCCATCCTTAGAAATAAAAGCGGTCTTCTCCTGGTCCTCTGGGTGCATAGCCACCTGCCAATATCCTTTGGTAAGGTCTAGGGTTGTTATGTATTGGGCTGACCCTATGGTCTCTATTAGCTCATCTATTCGCGGCATCGGATACACATCAGAGATGGTAACCTGATTTAATTTACGGTAGTCTACACAGAATGATGGTATTATCTGGCTTTGGTACTAACACAATTGGAGATGACCAGGGGCTACTCAATGGGACAATCAAACCAAGGTTTAGCATTTCTTGTATCTCCTTTGAGATCAGTCTGGCTTGTTCTCCTGTAACGCGGTATGGGGCAGATGCTATAGGGTTAGCTGTCCCTGTATTGATCCGGTGACAAGCTAAGTGGGTCCTACCCGGTATGTTGGAAAATACCTCCCTATGTTGATACAATAGATCCTTTAACTGTTGTTTCTGGGGATCTGTTAAGTTGGTATTCTCATCTACAGAGGGTAAAGTACAATCCGCCGTTACCTTTCCCCATCCCGACAGTGAAATCTCCCCATCTGTCTCCTGGGATACTTGCATAACCACCCTAGCCCTGGAGTAGTAAGGCTTAAGCATATTAACATGTAATTTCCTACACCTTCCCCCATCTATGTTTTCCCCCACCAGATAAGTGACTTCAGAAATCTTAGACAATATCACATAAGGTCCCTCCCAAGAAACCTCCAGTTTCTTCTTAGATCTTGGTTTCAAAACCAGGACCTTATCTCCCACATCAAAACAACGATGTCTTGCGTGTAGATCCGCCTGTTCTTTCTGCTTCAGCTGGGCAGTTGACAAACTCTCGGCTGCGCAGTCTCTCATGGTGGTTAAATGTTCTCTTAAGTCCTCGATGTAGCTGTTGATATCACTCTCTGGAATGTCCTCTGCTCCTGTCCATGCTTCCTTCAAAATGTCCATAGATCCTCTTGGTGTTCTCCCATATAACAGTTCAAATGGGCTGAACTTGGTGCTGGCTTGTGGAACCTCCCGATAAGCAAACAAGAAGTGTTGAAGTTTCTTGTCCCAATCATTAGGGTTCTTGTGGACGTACGCCTTCAGCATGTGGTTGAGGGTACCGTTGAATCTCTCCGTCAAGCCGTTGGTTTGAGGATGGTATGGAGTAGAAGTCAGATGCTTGATCTTGCAGGTCCGGAACAGTTGTTGCATCATCTGGGACATGAAGGTGGCTCCAAGATCTGTAATAATAGATCTGGGGAAACCCACGCGTGCAAATACATTGAGCAGCGCGTCTGCCACTATTTTGGCATCCGTTTCCTTCAGTGGAATTGCCTCTGGGTATTGTGTGGCAAAGTACACGGCAGTCAAGATGAATCTATGTCCATCAAGCGTCTTGTGGGACATAGGGCCAATGATGTCCACTCCGACCTTGTCAAAGGGAACAGTGACAACTGGAATGGATTGTAACAGTCCTTTTGTCTTGTCTTTGGCTTTTCCCACCATTTGATAAGTCTCACAGGATTTACAATAGGCTGTCACATCACCTCCCATTCCGGGCCAAAAAAATTTCGACTGGATGCGATCTTTGGTCTTCTTGATACCTAGGTGTCCACTGAAGGTGGTATCATGGGCTAGCTTGAGGATTTTAGCCCTATACTTTTGTGGAACTACCAGTTGTGTTCTTTCCTCAAAGAATTTGGGACCCTTTTGTCTCCTCACAACTCGGTACAATTTGTTCTCCACAACTTTAAACAAAGCTGGCTTTTCACTTGTGGGTGTGTGGTTTTCTGGGACCACTTCATCCCATAAGGGTTTTAAGCTTTCATCATGTTGTTGAGCTGCTTCAAACTGCCTCATATGGCTTTGGTTCAAACTGAAGGGAATTTCTTGGCTGACATTTTCAGTTTGTGAGGTAGATGGTTGTTCATCTGTAACAGTGTATTCAGCCTCCCCTTCTAGTTCAGCTTGGCTTCTAGTAATCATATTAACATGTCTGCAGTGCTCAGCCAAATCATTGCCCAACAATACTGGCACTTCTAAATCATTAAACAGTCCCATTCTCCATTTTCCAGAGAAGTTCTTATATTCTATTGGGATTTCAGCCACTGACACTTCGAACACAGGGCCATAAATTCCTCTCAGCTTGTACTTTTGGCCTGGAAGTATCTGGTCTTCCTTGACAAACTCTGGCCTAATGAGCGATACTTCAGACCCAGTGTCTCTGAATCCCATTAGTTCTTGACCCTTTACTTTGATCACTCTCAAATAATCTCCATTTGTCTCTTTCTCAGTACTCCATACACGCATTATCTTCACAGGCTCTTCCTGTGCGTGTGGAGACTGACTTTCTTCGTGTGGAGATATTTGCCTAACCACCTTAACTGGCTTTGGTGGTGTAACTGGCCTTTTCTGGGTGTTTAGTTTAGGACAAGCCGTTTTCTTATGACCCTCTTGATGGCAGAAGTAACAGACAAGTTTTCCTGTGGCAATCTCTGGAATGCGGTCCCTCCTGACAGGATTTTGGTTTCCCACGTCAGTTTTCTCTTTTGGAACCCATTCCCTCGGTCTCTTGGTGGCTCCTGAGCCATGACTCACATTCCAGTCATGCTCCATCTCATCCAACCAAGCCGCGAGATCTGACACTTGTTTAATCTTCTTGTCCTTAACGAACCACCTCATTTGTATGGGGATCAGTCGATAAAACTGTTCCATACAAACTAAATGTTTTAACTCCTCAAAAGTGGTCGTTTTACTTCCCTCAAGCCATCTCTCTAAGGCTTTTTCCACTCGGCTTCCCAATTGTGAAAAGGTTTCTCCTGGCTTCCTTTTGATCTCCCTGAACATCTTTCTACTTTGTTCAGGAGTCAAGCCAAACCTCAGCTTCACCCTTTCTTTAAATATGAGGTAACTCCCGCTCTCTGTCTCTCGCAGATCAGCGTAAACCTCACTAAGTTCCCCACAAAGCAGTGGTCTCAGGTACACCATCATCTTATCTTCAGGTACCTCGAAATCATGGGCAGCCCGTTCAAAGGTAGCCAGAAATGACTCTACACAGTCCCCTTTTACATAACGGGGAAAGTTCTTTAACACCCTTTGCATGTTAGAGTCCTGCTGTTGGCTTAAGTTAGGAGTTCTCTCATGTTCTCTTAATTGTAGTTCTGCCATTCGTTCCTCATGTCTTAAACGTTCTCTTTCTCTTTCTCTTTCTCTTTCTATCTCAACTTGTATTCTCTCCCTCTCTAACTCAGCCATTCTTTCTCTCTGCCTTTCTTCAGCTTGCATTCTTTCCTTCTCCATCTGCATTTTTTCTCTTTCCAATTCAATCATTCTTTCCTTCTCCCTTTCTTGTATCTTTTCCCTTTCTCTTTCAACCTGAATCTTTTCTCTTTCTCTTTCAGCCTGAAACTCAAGTTCCTTCAACCTCATTTCTAGCCTAAGCTTTTCAATGGCCAAAGAGGTAGCTATCTGTTCTTGTCTACCCTCTGGTATTTGGGTCTCAGTTTCCTCAACTGCAGAGGCAGTTGTCTCCCCTTCTCTTTCTGGGTCTTCAGGAGTACCCTTCTTTGTCTTTGGTGGTGCCATGGTGCCTAATGTGTTTTAAAATGGTGCTCGAGGTGTTCTCTCTCTGAGGTAATTCTTGGTGTCACGTTTTGACAAAATTTTACCTCAGGATTCACACAAAAATGCCCTGGATTGAGATGTTACACGAACCCACACCGCTGCAAACCAAGTATAAAGCCTCCTTTATGCTCTTTGGGCAGGGGGTCAAGCAAACCCACCACTGCCACACCAATTGTAATAACCAGGCAGATGGCAATGCGCTCAATCCCACCATCTACCCCTAATCATAAAGGCAGTCTTTATGGCCAAACAATATCACTGGACAGGGGGCAAACAGATCCCAACCCTGTCCCTCCTTCAATGAGGAATTCACACCACTTTGGCACTTATAGCGTTTGAGGGGATGTCTCTTGATTTAAAACCTTCGCTGCCACCATAAACCAAATAATCAGGAACCCTCTAGCTATTTAGAATGTTAAAAGGCTTTTCTAGGACCACCAAGTACTGTATATTATCAAGGCTTCTTTGAGGGGAAACAGGAGAGGTTGTTTCAAAAAGGAAATAGACTCAAACCACAAATGGCACTTGACTCAGGCTTAAATTTTAAAAATAACAAGAAAGAGTTTATTGAATACAAGTTACAGAATAAAAGTGAATGCAGGTTCAGAGGCTTAGCTGTTACAAATTAAAGTGTTCTTGTTTCTTAGAAGCGTAACGGTTGCTTGAGAGAATGGTTCTATGCTTTGTTACAATTCCTAAACACAACCCAGTTATTTTCTTTCCTAAAATAGCTGTAACCAGTCTGCCACAGCCTGCTTTGCTGTGCAAACTTCAGGCAAGCTGCCTATTTCCTAACAGAGACTCCTAAAACTCTAATCCTACTCTAACATCACCCAGAACTGAACTGAACTGTCAAAATAAGCTGCTCTCTTTCCCTCCAATTGTCTAACTCCGCCCCCCTTTTCCAAACCAATCCTGGCTGTTGCTGGGCCAGCTCAGGCCTCGGCCACTCCCCCTCTCTGAACTGGAGCTTCCCTAAACTAAGATGGCTCCTGCAGCTCTCTGCCAGGCCTTCTAAGCTGAAACTACCTAGCCTGTCTCTTCCTAGGCCCTGCCACCCCCAGCTGGCAAGGTAAGGGATCTTCACAATGTGCATGCCCCTTGGCACGTTTCTCCCTTTCATCCTCCATTTGTGCCTCTTCAAATTCCATAGCACTGCTAGTCACAGCCGACCTCCAGCTAGGGCGCTCAAAGGCCAGGGCTTCCCAGATCTCGGTGTCTATGCCACAGTTTTTAAGGTTAGCTTTAAGCCCATCTTTGCATCTCTTTTCCTGTCTACGAACATTCCGTTTTCCATCCGAATGCCCAATCACCATCTCCTAACCACATAATACCACCAAAGATAGGCCCTTTTCTGTCATTGATCACATTTTCGCTGTGCTTTCTGCCATTCAAATTTGAAATATTTACCCAATTTCTTCATCACTTTCAACCCCTCATACTACAAAGTAGCTGATATATCTGTAGGAGTAAACAAGATGCCTAGGATCTATTCAAGCACACAGCTAAATTTCAAAAAGACAATCTATTGACCTGCACCCTCATTTCTCAAAGCCTTTAAAAACCAAATACTACATTGTTATCTATCTATTATACCTGAAATGCCTTGAAAAGCCATGAGTTTATGAGTTCAGACAGCCCCTCCAACAAAGCCAATCACTTCTACACCAACACTGCACAAATAATTGCTACACAGTTTATCAGCCAATATTTTGGCAGTGAAATTCTCCATACTTAGTTCAGAAACCAAATATACATTCTCCTACTGGAGACTGCAAACCAGAGTTTCCCAACCAGTGTTCCCCATTAGTGAGTGGGCTGCAGAGTGTAGGTGTGTTGCACGAATGCTTGTGGACTACCTTCAGAGGAGCAATGCTGGGATTTGCAATCCAATGACGTGCTTTAGAAAGTTATCAATTCATTCTTGCTTTAGAAAGTCATCAAACCCAGCAAGTCATCTTTTAAAAAACATTTTATCTATTTTTTTTTATTCTTGGATAAGCTACACATCACATATCATTACTCCCTCAATAAACCCATCAAGCAGACAATGGACATTCCATTTCACAGATTTAAAAAAGAAGTGAAGCTAATCGTAACAACTGAAATTTCAATCTAGAACTAAATTACTGGGCCATATTTGAAACGTTAACTATATTATTAGCAGCTGATTGCAATGTATGTAAACATGATCTTGGCTTTAATTAAAGCAAGTCCTATTTCTGGTCCCCATGATTAAATATTATTTGTCATTTCTTCTGAGCTTAAAATGATTCACTGTGCCCTCATTTCCAACCCAATGTCCTAGATTTGTGAGGACTGGTGTCTGATACGGCCTGTGGGCTGGCAGAGAGATAGCAAGAACATCAAAGAGAGGAAACACTTTCATTGGAAATTACAATGTAGAGCAGGTCTAGGTCAACTTTGGTCCTCCCTCCAGGTGTTTTGACTTTGTTAGGAATTGTGGGCGTTGTAGTCCAAAACACTTGGATGGAGGGCCGAAGTTGGTCCATGCCATAAATGGTTACTGTGGAAAGCAAATTAAAGCTTCTCCCCTCATCTCCTTCCCTCCAGCTCCAAGCAGACAAAGAAAGGAAAGCTTTTAAAAATCCCAAACAAGCCATAAACACACTTGACATGAAAGTTGTAAACATGCTAGTAATTCCCTTTTTATTGTTTCCCCCTTCACTCAAAAAAAAATGACCAAAAGACATTCTAGGTATGTTTGCACCATAGGCAAGGGAGATCTCTCACTTAGCTACATACAGAGCAGCGTGTGACAAAGACCAAGCCCGTCAAACAAGTCCAGCTGACTCAGTCAAGCATGTAAAAGTGCAAACTGCAAAATGCAATTTGTTTGAATCCCTTTATTACACGTCTGTCATGGTTCTCCACCCAATCTAAAAGGTGAATTAGGCTGGGAGGAGCCTTATGCCCAAAGCCATGCAATCGACCGGAGTCAAAAGTGGATTTGACCTGAGATCTACCTGCCCTTGGGCTGATGTTGCTAGAAGCACAGAGATGGAACAGACAATATGGGACATCCAGTCCAACCTTATTCTGCCATGCAGGAAAAGAATGTTAAAAGCACTCCTGACAGATGGCCATCCAACCTCTGTTTAAAAGCTTTCAATCAAAGATGCAATTGGAGCCCAAATTATTTTTTATTGGAAATGTCAAATGAACAATCAAAATCATTAAACAACAAAATATCGCACTACATAATAATAGTAGCAAGAGTATTATTTGTACAGTTTTGGAAGAAGGTAGGACCTCTCAACAATAGAGAAGAACAGATGGCCAAAGTCTGTAAAATAGCAGAAATTGACAAATTAGGAGTAATGAACACAGGAAAAAAACCACAACAAATATTCAGCAAGGACTGGGAGCCACTTCTAAATGTTGTAAAAAGAAAGAAAGAAAGAAAGAAAGAAAGAGGGAAAGTTTTAATAGGACATTTCATAATTTAATCAGTTAGAATCTGTGGAGGGAATTTAGAAATAATAACTTTCAAGTCAGAAGGAAGAATAGAAAACACAATGTAATAGGAAGGAAGAACAAAATTACAGATGTTTCCAACCCATTTTGGGACAGGAAAACCCATATGGGAGGGTAGAATTCAATACGAACACTGTATAGATGTTAGGTAGTACTGTTTTGGTTTATGTATATATAAATGTATATAGATTTGTTTCATTGTTTTTATGCGTGTGTTAATTAAAAATGAAAAACACAAATTATGGTAAAAAGCTTCCAAGAAAGGATCTTCTGCCAAACTCTGAGGCAGAGAGTTGCATTGTTCTTACAGCCAGGAAGTTCTTCCTAATGTTTAAAGTGGAATCTCTTTTTCTGCCCTTTGAACTCACAGCTCCATTGAGCCCTAGTCTCCAGAGCACAGGATCTTTCTTCCTCAAGTAAGCCCAAGTTCATAGTACTGCCATCAGTACAACAGAAATAACTCAGGGCATGTTTAAATCCTGTCTTAGGAATAGCACCCCTGTTTTCCAGTACTAACTATAAGCAGGAGTAAAACCAGACAAATGACTGACTGCATTATCCTGTGAAAAGGAAGGAAACATCACAAACAGATGACATGAGTTTCCAACCTGTGATCTTGAAACCAACATGGATCCTGACTTTGAACATCTATTCATTACAGACGGTGCAAGGAAAAAGTTGTATTGTCTTATTGGAGAATGAACTTGGATAGTTTCTCATATTATGTTATTTCCCTATTTAGACTTCTGAAAATTCTATGTTATACTGGGAAAGCGTCCCTGACAGCCAAAATAAAAAGACAAAAACCGGACAGTTGACAAAGCTTTCAACAAAAGGTCCAAAGGCATGACCACTCACTGCAACGGACAGCTCATCCTAAGCAAAATGACACATGCTGCTCCAGGAATCACAGCCAGCCAAAAAGGATATTTCCCAAAGGAGCAACATGACATTTCTCCACATTTCGGAGGCACACAATAATAACGAATCCTTCACCTCAAGTAGAAACCACACCAGTACACATTGATTCCACCCCTTGATATCAGGACACCTTAGGAATGGTTCACCCAAGCTCGGAAAGAAGCAGCAGGTAGGAACGAGAAACTGTATACTCCTCCATGTCTCCATTCCCTTATATGGCTGGTTTGTGCAATCATACATAACTCATAGCTCTTTGCATGGACTGGCTAGCCCCAGTCTCCTATTTGCTCCCATAGCAACCCTTAGATCGTGACAGCCACACATATGGCACAGCTAGAGTCACCTAACAAGCAAACTGTGGCAAAAGGCAAGGCACAGAAGGAAGAAAACAGAAAAAGTAATAAATGACACCATGGGAGTTATTCTGCTCTCCAAAGCCTGAACTATAAAGTTGTAGTTAATATCAATGGGTTTGCATTGATCACTTTAGAGTGTCTCCATCAATACTAACCTGTCTCAGTGTATGGACTATAGAGTCAGTTACATTTTGCAAGCTTTAGAAAAGACTGCTTAAAGCAATGTACCTTTCAATATTCACTCTTTCCATACTTTCCTGCCGTGTTGTAGTGCTTACAAGTCTGCAACTACCCAGGACAAAAACACAACAAATGGATAAGTAAAATATGGCTAAAAAGTATTCCAACCAGAGTAAATCAGCAGCGGATATCAGCTTCTGAAGTCACAACATTGGCAAACTTGAGATCCACTGATAACTGAGCTTGGCAAAATTATTTTTCTTGGCTCCAGTGGCCACCATCCCTGAGGTAACAAGGCCCGTCAAGCTCTGTTTAAATCAAAGTCTGCCTTATGTTCAAGCACTAACCTGGATGCCACAGGCGACAGGGATGAATCAAGGTGAGTGCAAGCAATTCCACACAAGTGAGTGAACAGACTGCACTCTGCATAAAAGAAGCCAAACCTTCCCCCTCCTCTACACTTATCATAGAAATGTACCACAAACAGATTTCTCAGCAATTCATCTGAAACTCTGACAGCTGGCTAATAATATTCTGATTTAGCTATTTCCTTGTCTCCAAGGAAGAACGATTGTTAGCAATGAGGGAGTTGCAGTTAGAAGGTCAGCCTGACCCCCCCCCCACCCCCCCACCCTTTGCCTACAAGGAAAAAGGAAGCTCGGTTCTAGGAAGAATCCATCTATTCCCAGACTTTCAAAACACGAATATCAGGCAACAAATCATATTGCAAAGCACTTTTCCATAGACTGTAACCCAAATGTCTGCCCAGTGGTTGTTTTGCATTCGGATGTTGTAAAATGTCTTATTGTTCCCATCATACAAACTAACTTTCAAAAAGTCTTGCATATATACATAAATCCATTCTTTATAAAGGTCACCAAAGATGTTTGGAGTTTCTAGAGACACCACATTGATTAAACCATTTGTTTCTTATGTACTGAACTATACCAAAGCACTATGATAACATACAGAAAAAAGAGATGGCAATTGACACTTTGGTTACCAATCCCCAACTATTTTGGTGTGGAACTCACAGTAGTAATAGTAGTAGTAGTTGTTGTTGTATTTTGGTATGTATCACTGCCATCAGGTACTAGAAGGACCTCAATCTGTATTTCAGCTTGACTAAAATGCTATTTTAATAAGGCAGTAAGAATTTTCAGTCCAGGCACCCGAAGCAGTGACAGATCAGACCATCACAAAAGTACAATTAATTTGCCTCAAGCTAGGAACAACTATTTTGAGCTTGCCAGAAACAACGGCTTCCTTAATAAACACTGTTGTTTCATCCCCGCTAATAAGCAAACTCCCTTCTCTAGTGACTCACCAAGCCATGTCTACTACAGGTCTACATGCACACTCTCTTGAACTGAGGTTATTTTTCAATCCGTATAAGTAGCAAAAAACAGACAGACATGGACTAGAACCCTCAAGCAAAATTCCTAGCAGTTCGACTTCTGCAGTGATGGGAGCCAACAGAAACTGAAGAAATCTTTTTGTCATCACTGTGGAATAAGCATGGCTGCATGTACGGAGTAGCTAGTTAATATCTCATTGGGCAGAATATTCCTCAAGATTATTCTCCCCTGTAAACCATATTTTATGGAGGCCGGCAATGTTTTCAACTGTCAGAGAACAGAGTGCTGAAGCCGCCTTTTGGCTCATGAAGAGATGATGTTTGAGCCAACATTGTACTTAGATTGGAGATCTCCCCAAAGAAGATGCCATGCATCCCAGAGCTGTGCCATCTGGAAGTTGGTATGGAATGATGGTTGCAAGTGTAAGCAAAAGGAAAAGTGTTTAAATTTCAAACTGGAAATCAGTCCCAGACACAAATTCACTGAATGAAACTGGGAATGAATGAAACCAACACCATATAAATATCTTACTTTATGTCCTACTAGCTTGGGGACCCGGCGTTGCCCGGGTTATTAGAGAAAGTGGGTAATGACGGTTCTGTATGACAAGTTTGGTCTTTTTGGTCTTTGGATAACGGCTGCATTATTTTCAGGAAGTGAGTGAAGGTACTTGAAGTCCCATCATCCATGGGACATTCTCCTACAAACAGCAGCAGGATATAGGGTGGGTCATGGCGGCTCTTGTGCCAAGTTTGGTCTTTATCAGTCATTAGATGAGGGTGGCAGTGGTGTCAGTAAGTGAGTGAAGGTATTGCGAGTCCCATCATCCCCTTTCAAACTGCAGCAGGATGTAGAGTGGATCATGGGGGCTCTGTGTGCCAAGTGTGGTCTTGATTGGTCATTAGAAGAGGGTTGCAGCAATCTTTGGAAGGGAGTGGAGGTACTTGAAGTCCCATCATCCATGGTCTGTCCTCCTCCAAACTGTAGCAGGATGTAGAGTGGGTCATTGGAGCTCCATGTGCCAAGTTCAGTCTTGATTAGTCATTGGCGAGGGTCTCAGTGGTCTCAGGAAGTGAGCAAAGGTATTGCAAGTCCCATCATCCATCTCCAAAGTTTTCCAAACAACACCAGACGTAAAGTGGGTCATGAGAGGTCTATGTGCCAAGTTTGGTCTTGATCCGTCATTGGATGAGGTTTGCAGAGGTCTCAGAATATGAGTGAAAGTACTGGAAGTTCCATCATCCATGGTCCACCCTTCTCCAAAACTGCAGCAGGATGTAGAGTGGGTCATGGGGGCTCTGTGTGCCAACTTTGGTCTTGATTGGTCATTAGATGAGTTTTGCAGAAGTCTTGGGTAGTGGAGGTACTTGAAGTCCCATCATCCATGGTCTGTCGTCCTCCAAACTGCTCTAGGATGTAGAGTGGGTCATTGAAGCTCCATGTGCCAAGTTTAGTCTTGATGAGTCATTGGCGAGGGTCTCAGAGGTCTCAGGAAGTGAGTGAAGTGACTGCAAGTCCCATCATCCATTGTCAAATTCTTCCAAACCGCACCAGGATGTAGAGTGAGTTATGCGGGCTCTCTGTGTAAATTGTGGTCCTGATCCATCTTCGTTGGCAGTTATAATGGTCTTAGGAAGGGAGTGCAGGTATTGCAAGTCCCATCGTCCATGGTGCATCTTCCTTCAAACTGCACCTGGATGTAGAGTGCATCATGGAGACTCAGTGTGCCAAGTTTGGTATTTATTGGTACTTGGATGAGGGTTGAAGTGGTCTGAAGAATTGAGCAGTGGTACTGCAAGTCCCATAATCCACGGTCCATCCCCGGCCAAACCACACCAGGACATAAAGTGGGTCATGAGAGGTCTCTGTGCCAAGTTTGGTCCTGATCAGTCATTGGATAAGGTTAACAGCGGTCTCAGAATGTGAGTGGTGGTACTGCAAGTCCCATCATCCATGGTTCATAGTCCTCCAAACTGCAGTAGGATGTAGAGTGGGTGATGGGGGCTCCGTGTGCCTATTTCGGTCCGTATTGGTAGTGTTCTGACCCAGCCCCCGGCCTTTCCTTTCCTCCCTTTGTCATCTCGGAATGTTGGATTTGAGGCTGGCCAATCAGAGACCATATGCAAATTTCCTTGTGTCATGCCCCGTTTCTGCCATGAACCCTCTTCTCCACCAGGGGCTTCTATTGAAGCTGGCCAATCAGAGACCATATGCAAATAGCACCACAGCGGCAGCCAATCAGAACGCTGCCACATACACCTTCCTCCCTCTGTCCGCCCGCTGTCCTATACAAACAAACACTCTTCTTTACTATATACTAGCTTGGGGACCCGGCGCTGCCCAGGTTATTAGAGAAAGGAATTGTATATCAAGTTTGGTATTTATCAGTTATTTATATGGCTCGCAGTGGTCTCAGGAAGTTAGTGAAGGTACTGTGAGTCCCATCATCTGTGGTCCATCGTCCTCCAAACTGCACCAGGATGGAGAGAGGGTCATGGGGGCTCTGTGTGCTAAGTTTGGTCTTCATCAGTCATTGGATGAGGGTCACAGCAGTCTCAGAAAGTGAGTTAAGGTACTGCAAGTCCCATCATCCATAGTCTCCCTCAAACATCACCAGAATGTTGAGTTGGCCATGGGGACTCTCTGTGCCAAGTTTGGTCTTTATTGGTATTTGATGTCACTGTGGTTTCAGGAAGTGAGTGAAAGTACTGCAAGTCCCATCATCCATTGTCCGTTCTCCTCCAAACAGCACCAGGATGTAGAGTCTCTCATGGGGGCTCTGTGTGCCAAATTTGGTCTTGATTGGTCATTTGATGAGGGTTGCAGCAGTCTGGGGAAGTGAGTGGAGGTACTTGAAATCCCATCATCCATAGTCTGTTCTCCCCAAACCTCACCAGAATGTTGAGTTGGCCATGGGGGTTCTATGTGCCAAGTTTGGTCTTCATCAGTCATTGGATGAGGGTCTCAGTAGTTTCACTAAGTGAGTGAAGGAACTGCAAGTCCCATCGTCCATGGTGCATCACCCTCCAAACTGCACCAGGATGTAGAGTGCATCATGGAGACCCGGTGTGCCAAGTTTGGTCCTTATCGGAAATTGGATGATGGTTGCAGTGGTCTCAGGAATTGAGCGAAGAGACTGCAAGTCCCATAATCCATGCTCGATCCACAGTCAAACCACACCATGGTGTAAAGTGGGTCGTGAGAGGTCTATGTGCCAAGTTTGGTGTTGTTCAGTCATTGTTGAGGGTCGCAGCAGTCTCGGAAAGCGAGTAGAGGTACTTCAAGTCTCATCATCCATGGTATGCCCTACTCCAAACCGCAGTAGGATGTAGAGTGGGTCATGGGGGCTCTCTGTGCCAAGTTTGGTTTTGTTCGGACATTAGATGAGGGTTGCAGCAGTTTTGGGAAGAGAGTGGAGGTACTTGAAGTCCTATCATCCATGGTCTGTCCTCCTCGAAAGTACACCAGGATGTAGAGTGGGTCATGGGGACTCTGTGTGCCAAGTTTGATCTTGATCAGTCATTGGCAAGGGTCTCAGTGCTCTCAGGAAGTGAGTGAAGTGACTGCAAGTCTCATCATCCATTGTCAAATTCTTCCAAACCGCACCAGGATGTAGAGTGGGTTATGCGGGCTCTCTGTGTAAATTGTGGTCCTGATCCATCATTGTTGGCAGTTATAATGGTTTTAGGAAGGGAGTGCAGATATCGCAAGTCCCATCGTCCATGGTGCATCCTCCTCCAAGCCACACCAGGATGTAGAGTGGGTCATGGAGACTCAGTGTGCCAAGTTTGGTCTTTATCGGTAATTGGATGAGGGTTGCAGTGTTCTCAAGAATTGAGCAAAGGTACTGCAAGTCCCATAATCCATGGTCCATCCCCCGCCAAACCACACCAGGACGTAAAGTGGGTCATGAGAGGTCTATGTGCGATGTTTGGTCCTGATCAGTCATTGGATGAGGTTAACAGCGGTCTCAGAATGTGAGTGATGGTACTGCAAGTCCCATCATCCATGGTTCATCCTCCTCCAAACTGCAGTAGGATGTCGAGTGGGTCATGGGGGCTCTGTGTGCCAAGTCTGGTCTGTATTGGTAATTGTCTGACCCAGCCAAAGGCCTTTTCCTTTCCTCTCTTAGTCATCTCGGAATCTTGGAATTGAGGCTGGCCAATCAGAGACCATATGCAAATTCCTTCTCATGTCCCCGTTTCTGCCATGAACTCTTTTCTCCACCAGGGGCTCCTATTGAAGCTGGCCAATCAGAGACCATATGCAAATAGCACCACTGCCGCAGCCAATCAGAATGTTCGAACTTTCAGGCTGGCCAATCGGAATGCTGGCACATACACCGCCATACTTTTGTCCTCCGCATACAAGTTTTGACTTTTATTATATGTATAGATAGACTAGCTTGGGGACCCGGCGCTGCCCGGGTTATTAGAGAAAGGAATTGTATATCAAGGTTGGTGTTTATCAGTTATTTATATGGCTCGTAGTGGTCTCAGGAAGTTCGTAAGGAACTGTGAGTCCCATCATCTGTGGTCCATCGTCCTCCAAACTGCACCAGGATGGAGAGAGGGTCATGGGGGCTCTGTGTGCTAAGTTTGGTCTTGAGCAGTCATTGGATGAGGGTCACAGCAGTCTCAGAAAGTGAGTTAAGGTACAGCAAATCCCATCATTCCTAGTCTTCCTCAAACATCACCAGAATGTTGAGTTGGCCATGGGGGCTCTCTGTGCCACGTTTGGTCTTTATTGGTATTTGGATGAATGTCACTGTGGTTTCAGGAAGTGAGTGAAGGTACTGCAAGTCCCATCATCCATTGTCCGTCCTCCTCCAAACAGCACCAGGATGTAGAGTCTCTCATGGCGGCTCTCTGTGTACTCCTCCTGTCGCACCGCCACACTTTTGTCCGCCGCATACAAACTTTCACCTTTATTATATACACTAGCTTGGGGACCCGGCGCTACCCGGGTTATTTGAGAAAGGAATTTTGTATCAAGGTTGGTCTTTATCAGTTATTTATATGACTCACAGTTGTCTCAGGAAGTTAGTGAAGGTACTGTGAGTCCCATTATCTGTGGTCCATCCCCCTCCAAACTGCTCCAGGATGGAGTGTTGGTCATGGGGGTTTTGTGTGCCAAGTTTGGTCTTGATCGGTCATTAGATGAGTGTTGCAGAGGTCTTGGGAAGTGAGTGGAGGTACTTGAAGTCCCATCATCCATAGTCTGTACTCCCCTAACCTCACCAGAATGTTGAGTTGGCGATGGGGGCTCTCTGTTCAAAGTCTGGTCTTTATTGGTTCTTGAATGAGTGTCGCTATGGTTTCAGGAAGTGAGTGAATGTACTGCAAGTCCCATCATCCATCGTCCATCCTTCAAACAGCACCAGGATGTAGGGTGGGTCATGGGGGCTGTGTGTGCCAAGTTTGGTCTTGATCGGTCATTAGATGAGGGTTGCAGCAATCTTGGGAAGGGAGTGGAGGTACTTGAAGACCCATCATCCATGGTCTGTCCTCCAAACTGCACCAGGGTGCAGAGTGGGTCATTGGGGCTCCATGTGCCAATTTTGGTCTTGGGGAGTGGAGATACCTGAAGTCCCATCATCCATAGTCTGTCCTCCTCGAAAGTGCACCAGGATGTAGAATGGGTCATGGGGACTCTGTGTGCCAAGTTTGGTCTTGATCAGTCATTGGCGAGGGTCACAGTGGTCTCAGGAAGTGTGTGAAGTGACTGCAAGTCCCATCATCCATTATCCGTCCTCCACCAAACAGCACCAGGATGTAGAGTCTCTCATGGGGGCTCTGTGTGCCAAGTTTGGTCTTGATTGGTCATTAGATGAGGGTTACAGCAGTCTTGGGAAGTGAGTGGAGGTACTTGAAGTCCCATCATCCATAGTCTGTTCTCCCCCAAACCTCACCAGAATGTTGAGTTGGCCATGGGGGCTCTGTGTGCCAAGTTTGGTCTTCGTCAGTCATTGGATGAGGGTCTCAGTAGTTTCACTAAGTGAGTGCAGGTATTGCAAGTCCCATCGTCCATGGTGCATCTTCCTCCAAGTCGCACCAGGACGTAAAGTGGGTCATGAGAGGTCTATGTGCCAAGTTTGGTCCTGATTAGTCATTGGATGAGGTTAACAGCGGTCTCAGAATGTGAGTGATGGTACTGCAAGTCCCATCATCCATGGTTGCAGTAGGATGTCGAGTCGGTCTTGCAGGCTCTGTGTGCCAAGTGTGGTCTGTATTGGTAATTGCCTGACTCAGCCCCCTCTGGCATTTTCCTTTTCTCTCTTTGTCATCTCGGAATCTTGGAATTGAGGCTGGCCAATCAGAGACCATATGCAAATTTCCTTCTCATGTTCCCGTTTCTGTCATGAACTCTTTTCTCCACCAGGGGCTCCTCTTGAAGCTGGCCAATCAGAGACCATATGCAAATAGCACCACAGCAGCAGCCAATCAGAATGCTGGCACATACTCCTCCCGCCACACCGTCACACTTTTGTCCGCCTCATACAAACTTTGACTTCTATTATATGTACTAGCTTGAGGACCCGGCGCTGCCCGAGTTATTAGAGAAAGTGGGTAATGGCGCTTCTGTATGCCAAGTTTGGTCTTTATTGGTCATTGGATGACGGTGGCATTGTTTTCAGGAAGTGAGTGAAGGTACTTGAAGTCCCATCATCCATGAGGGCTCTGTGTACTAAGTTTGGTCTTGATCAGTCATTGGAATAGGGTCGCAGTGGTTTCAGTAAATGAGTAAAGGTACTGCAAGTCCCATAATCCATGGTCAACCCTCCTCCAAACAGCATCAAGATGTAGAGTGAGTCATGGGGGCTCTGTGTGCCAAGTTTGGTCTTGATCGGACATTAAATGAGGGCTGCAGCAGTCTTGGGAAGGGAGTGGAGGTACTTGAAGTCCCATCATCCATGGTCTGTCCACCTTGAAAGTGCACCAGGATGTAGAGTGGGTCATGGGAACTCTGTGTGCCAAGTTTGGTCTTGATCGGTCATTGGTGAGGGTCTTGGTGGTTTCAGGAAGTGAGTGAAGTGACTGCAAGTCCCATCATCCATTTCCAAATTTTTCCAAACCGCACCAGGATGTAGAGTGTGTCATGCGGGCTCTCTGTGCGAATTTTGATCCTGATCCATCACTGTTGGCAGTTGTAATTGTCTCAGGAAGGGAGTGCAGGTATTGCAAGTCCCATCGTCCATGATGCATCCTCCCCCAAACTGCACCAGGATGTAGAGTGCATCTTGGAGACTCAGTGTGCCAAGTTTGGTCTTTATCGGTAATTGGATGAGGGTTGCAGGAATTGAGCAAAGGTACTGCAAGTCCCATAATCCATGGTCCATCCCTGGCCAAAATACACCAGGACGTAAAGTGGGTCATGAGAGGTCTATGTGCCAAGTTTGGTCCTGATCAGTCATTGGATGAGGTTAACAGCAGTCTCAGAATGTGAGTGATGGGACTGTAAGTCCCATCATCCATGGTTCATCCTCCTCCAAACTGAGGTAGGATGTAGAGTGAGTCTTGTGGGCTCTGTGTGCCAAGTTTGGTCTGCATTGGTAATTTTCTGACCCAGCCCCCCCTGGCCTTTTCCTTTTCTCTCTTTGTTATCTCGGAACCTTGGAATTGAGGTTGGCCAATCAGAAACCAAATGCAAATTTCCTTCTGTCATGTCCCCGTTTCTGTCATGAACCCTTTTCTCCACCAGGGGCTCCTGTTGAAGCAGGCCAATCAGGGAGCATATGCAAATAGCACCACAGCGGCAGCCATTCAGAATCTTGGAATTGAGGCTGGCCAATCAGAGACCAAATGCAGATTTCCTTCTGTCATGTCCCCATTCCTGTCATAAACCCTTTTCTCCACCAGGGGCTCCTTTTGAAGCAGGCTAATCAGGGACCATATGCAAATAGCACCACAGCAGCAGCCAATCAGAATCTTGGAACTTTCAGGCTGGCCAATCAGAAAGCCGCACATACACCGCCACACATCCGCCGCATACAAGTTTTGACTTTTATTATATACTAGCTTGGGGACCCGGCATTGCCCGGGTTATTAGAGAAAGTGGGTAATGGCGGTTCTGTATTCCAAGTTTGGTCTTTATTGGTCTTTGGATAATGGCAGCATTATTTTCAGGACGTGAGTGAAGGTACTTAAAGTCCCATCATCCATGGGCCATCCTCCTACAAACAGTAGCAGGATATAGAGTGGGTCATGGGGGGTCTGTGTGCCAAGTTTGGTCTTTATCAGTCATTAGATGAGGGTGGCACTGGTGTCAGTAAGTGAGTGAAGGTACTGGAAGTCCCATCATCCAAAGTCCATCCCCTTTCAAACTGCAGCAGGATGTAGAGTGGGTTATTTGAGCTCCATGTGCCAAGTTTAGTCTTGATTAGTCATTGGCGAGGGTCTCAGTGGTCTCAGGAAGTGAGCAAAGGTACTGCAAGTCCCATCATCCATCTCCAAAGTTTTCCAAACAACATCAGGACGTAACGTGGGTCATGAGAGGTCTATGTGCCAAGTTTGGTCTTCATCCGTCATTGGATGAGGTTTGCAGAGGTCTCAGAATGTGAGTGAAGGTACTGGAAGTTCCATCATCCATGGTCCACCCTTTTCCAAAACTGCAGCAGGATGTAGAGTGGGTCATGGGGGCTCTGTGTGGCAACTTTGGTCTTGATTGGTCATTAGATGAGTTTTGCAGCAGTCTTGGGTAGTGGAGGTACTTGAAGTCCCATCATCCATGGTCTGTCGTCCTCCAAACTGCTCCAGGATGTAGAGTGGGTCATTGAAGCTCCATGTGCCAAGTTTAGTCCTGATGAGTCATTGGCGAGGGTCTCAGTGGTCTCAGGAAGTGAGTGAAGTGACTGCAAGTCCCATCATCCATTGTCAAATTCTTCCAAACCGCACCAGGATGTAGAGTGAGTTATGCGGGCTCTCTGTGTAAATTGTGGTCCTGATCCATCATTGTTGGCAGTTATAATGGTCTTAGGAAGGGAGTGCAGGTTTTGCAAGTCCCATCGTCCATGGTGCATCCTCCTTCAAACTGCACCTGGATGTAGAGTGTGTCATGGAGACTCAGTGTGCCAAGTTTGGTATTTATTGGTAATTGGATGAGGGTTGCAGTGGTATGAAGAATTGAGCAATGGTACTGCAAGTCCCATAATCCACGGTCCATCCCCGGCCAAACCACACCAGGACGTAAAGTGGGTCATGAGAGGTCTCTGTGCGAAGTTTGGTCCTGATCAGTCATTGGATAAGGTTAACAGCGGTCTCAGAATATGAGTGGTGGTACTGCAAGTCCCATCATCCATGGTTCATCCTCCTCCAAACTGCAGTAGGATGTAGAGTGGGTCATGGGGGCTCTGTGTGCCTATTTCGGTCTGTATTGGGAGTGTTCTGACCCAGCCCCCGGCCTTTCCTTTCCTCTCTTTGTCATCTCGGAATGTTGGATTTGAGGCTGGCCAATCAGAGACCATATGCAAATTTCCTTCTGTCATGCCCCGTTTCTGCCATGAACCCTCTTCACCACCAGGGGCTCCTATTGAAGCTGCCCAATTAGAGACCATATGCAAATAGCACCACAGCGGCAGCCAATCAGAACGCTGCCACATACACCGTCCGCCCTTCCGCCCTCCGCCCTTCCTCTGTCCGATACAAACACTCTTCTTTATTATATACTAGCTTGGGGACCCGGCACTGCCCAGGTTATTAGAGAAAGTGGGTAATGGCGGTTCTGTATGCCAAGTTTGGTCTGTATTGGTCATTGGATGATGGTTGCATTGTTTTCAGGAAGTGAGTGAAGGTACTTGAAGTCGCATTGTCCATGGTCAACCCTCCTCCAAACAGCAGCAGGATATAGAGTGAGTCATGGGGGCTCTGTGTGCCAAGTTTGGTCTTTATCAGTCATTGGTTCAGGGTCGCAGTGGTTTCAGTAAGTGAGTAAAGGTACTGCAAGTCCCATCATCCATGGTCAACCCTCCTCCAAACGGCATCGGTATGTAGAGTGGGTTATGGGGGCTCTGTGTGCCAAGTTTGGTCTTGATCGGACATTAGATGAGGGTTGCAGCAGTGTTGGGAAGGGAGTGGAGGTACTTGAAGTCCCATCATCCATGGTCTGTCCTCCTCGAAATTGTACCAGGATGTAGAGTGGGTCATGGGGACTCTGTGTGCCAAGTTTGGTCTGGATCAGTCATTGGCAAGGGTCTCAGTGGTCTCAGGAAGTGAGTGAAGTGACTTCAAGTCCCATCATCCATGTCCAAATGTTTCTAAACTGCACCAGGATGTAGAGTGGGTCATGCGGGCGCTCTGTGCAAATTGTGATCCTGATCCATCACTGTTGGCACTTGTAATGGTCTCAGGAAGGGAGTGCAGGTATTGCAAGTCACATCGTCCATGGTGCATACTCCCCCAAACCGCACCAGGATGTAGAGGGCATCATGGAGACTCAGTGTGCCAAGTTTGGTCTTTATCGGTAATTGGTTGAGGGTTGCAGTGGTCTCAAGAATTGAGCAAAGGTACTGCAAGTCCCATAACCCATGGTCCATCCCCAGCCAAAACACACCAGGACGTAAAGTGGGTCATGAGAGGTCTATGTGCCACGTTTGGTCCTGATCAGTCATTGGATGAGGTTAACAGCGGTCTCAGAATGTGAATGATGGTACTGCAAGCCCCATCATCCATGGTTCATCCTCCTCCAAACTGCAGTAGGATGTCGAGTGGGTCATGGGGGCTCTGTGTGCCTAGTCTGGTCTGTATTGGTAATTGTCTGAACCAGCCCCCTCTGGCCCTTTCCTTTCCTCTCTTTGTCATCTCGGAACCTTGGAATTGAGGCTGGCCAATCAGAGACCATATGCAAATTTCCTTCTTATGTCCCAGTTTCTGTCATGAACTCTTTTCTCCACCAGGGGCTCCTGTTGAAGCAGGCCAATCAGGGACCATATGCAAATAGCACCACAGCAGCAGCCAATTAGAATCTTGGAACTTTCAGACTGGCCAATCAGAAAGCCGGCACATACACCGCCACACATCCGCCGCATACAAGTTTTGACTTTTATTATATACTAGCTTGGGGACCCGGCATTGCCCGGGTTATTAGAGAAAGTGGGTAATGGCGGTTCTGTATGCCAAGTTTGGTCTTTATTGGTCTTTGGATAATGGCTGCATTATTTTCAGGAAGTGAGTGAAGGTACTTGAAGTCCCATCATCCATGGGCCATCCTCCTACAAACAGCAGCAGGATATAGAGTGGGTCATGGGGCTCTGTGTGCCAAGTTTGGTCTTTATCAGTCATTAGATGAGGTTGGCAGTGGTGTCAGTAAGTGAGTGAAGGTACTGGAAGTCCCATCATCCACAGTCCATCCCTTTTCAAACTGCAGCAGAATGTAGAGTGGATCATGGGAGCTCTGTGTGCCAAGTGTGGTCTTGATTGGTCATTAGAAGAGGGTTGCAGCAATCTTCGGAAGGGAGTGGAGGTACTTGAAGTCCCATCATCCATGGTCTGTCCTCCTCCAAACTGCACCAGGAATATAGAGTGGGTCATTGGATCTCCATGTGCCAAGTTTAGTCTTGATTAGTCATTGGCGAGGGTCTCAGTGGTCTCAGGAAGGGAGCAAAGGTACTGCAAGTCCCATCATCCATCTCCAAATTTTTCCAAACAACACCAGGACGTAACGTGGGTCATGAGAGGTCTATGTGCCAAGTTTGGTCTTCATCCGTCATTGGATGAGGTTTGCAGAGGTCTCAGAATGTGAGTGAAGGTTCTGGAAGTTCCATCATCCATGGTCCACCCTTCTCCAAAACTGCAGCAGGATGTAGAGTGGGTCATGGGGGCTCTGTGTGGCAACTTTGGTCTTGATTGGTCATTAGATGAGTTTTGCAGCAGTCTTGGGTAGTGTAGGTACTTGGAAGTCCCATCATCCATGGTGTGTCGTCCTTCAAAGTGCTCCAGGATGTAGAGTGGGTCATTGAAGCTCCATGTGCCAAGTTTAGTCTTGATGAGTCATTGGCGAGGGTCTCAGTGGTCTCAGGAAGTGAGTGAAGTGACTGCAAGTCCCATCATCCATTGTCAAATTCTTCCAAACCGCACCAGGATGTAGAGTGGGTCATGCTGGGTCTCTGTGTAAATTGTGGTCCTGATCCATCATCGTTGGCAGGTGTAATGGTCTTAGGAAGGGAGTGCAGGTATTGCAAGGCCCATCGTCCATGGTGCATCCTCCTTCAAACTGCACCTGGATGTAGAGTGCGTCATGGAGACTCAGTGTGCCAAGTTTGGTATTTGTTGGTAATTGGATGAGGGTTGCAGTGGTCTGAAGAATTGAGCAATGGTACTGCAAGTCCCATAATCCACGATCCATCCCCGGCCAAACCACACCAGGACATACAGTGGGTCATGAGATGTCTCTGTGTGAAGTTTGGTCCTGATCAGTCATTGGATGAGGTTAACAGCGGTCTCAGAATGTGAGTGGTGGTACTGCAAGTCCCATCATCCATGGTTCATCCTCCTCCAAACTGCAGTAGGATGTCGAGTGGGTGATGGGGGCTCTGTGTGCCTATTTCGGTCTGTATTGGGAGTGTTCTGACCCAGCCCCCTTTGGCCTTTCCTTTCCTCGCTTTGTCATCTCGGAATGTTGGATTTGAGGCTGGCCAATCAGAGACCATATCCAAATTTCCTTCTGTCATGCCCCGTTTCTGCCATGAACCCTCTTCTCCACCGGGGGCTCCTATTGAAGCTGGCCAATCAGAGACCATATGCAAATAGCACCACTGCGGCAGCCAATCAGAACGCTGGCACATACACCGCCCTCCCTCCGCCCTTCCTCTGTCCGATACAAACACTCAGCAGCTTTTAACATGGGCAACGGAAACAGACCAGGTCAAACACAACATGATTCAGTGGTCTAGAGATATAGGTAGGCCAATAAATATGACAGAGTGGGAGGAGGTCTGGCGCCAAAAAATCAAATACACATATTCAACTGAGATGAAAGAAAACTGGTATAAACAATTTTACAGATGGTACTACACGCCGGACAGGATATCCAAATTCAGCAAGGGGAAAATCAAAAATACGTGTTGGAAATGTGAGAGACACAAAGGAAGCTATATCCACACATGGTGGAAGTGTAGGAGAATAAAAAACTTCTGGCAAAAAGTGAACAAAACTATACAGATAATACTAGGAGAGAAAATAATATTTAAACCAGAAGCAATGTTGCTGGGAATTACAGATCCCCTCCAAAATAAAAATTCCGACAAACTGTTCTTCTATTTCACCACGGCAGCCAGAACAGTTATAGCTAAGGTCTGGAAATCTAAAGAAATCCCCTCGCTAGACCAATGGCTGTTAAAGGTATGGGATATAATGAATATGGATATCCTAACCCATAAAATATCTCAAAACATACCTAAACCACCAAAAACTAACTGGAAAAGCTTTATAGAATACATCAACAGATCAAACAACGAAATTAATATCAGTATAGATTAATGAAAGCTATCAAGGGAACGACACTAGCCATCCGATGTATGATAACCAAACAGAATAAAAGGGCAAATTACTGCCCACTATAATAATTATTGCCCAGAATATCCTTGGAAGCACTTTTAAGGTCACTAGGGTTATTCAAGGTGGTGGGTATATCCATAGTTAGGTTCCACAACTCCCTCCCCTCCCCAGATAACCCAACCCTAAGGTTTCAAGTACTGTAATGCTTCATCTATTTGGAGTTAGTAAACTCAAACATACTCCGAATCCTTTTCCCCTACTCCCTTACCATGCCCCCCTACCATCCCCTACCACCGCTACTGAAGGAGCGTAGGAGGGGAGAAGCGAAAAGGGAAAAGGAACAAGAAGAAACTAACTGAACCAGACATTGAGAAAAATCAATCAAGGGGGGAGGACTAGGGGGGATAATAAGGAGCACGAATAAATAAATATTTAAGTGTCAATTTAATGCTATGTATGGAAACCATTCTATGCTTGATACTTTTTTGTTCGTCATGTTTGTCATGTGTAATTGTACTGTGAGTTACTGTTTTGTCATGGACATCTGTACTGTGTGTTATTGTCACTGTTATAGGTTCACTACCGATACAAAATCAATAAAACTATTCTTAAAAAAAAAAAAAAGAATGTGAGAGGGTAGTCTTGTTGGGATTCCAATGTGAAAGGTTGCTTTTGCCAAACATGGAGGACAACACAAACAACTACATTGAACTACAGAGAGGTTTGCAATATACATGGGGAGGTTTTTTTAAATGTTTATACTGCTTTCCAGAGGAAAGCTAGCTCCCCAAACAACTTAACAGAACTAAAATGACAGATAAAAGATTACAATGAATTTTCAGAAAATGGTTGACTAGTTATTTCTTCCCTTGTCCCTCACAGCCTATGAATTCCTGCAATGGGGCAGGAAAGGGTGATAGGAAGGCCATGCTCTGAGTCTGAATCTTGGCCTGATGAAGAAGAGAGAAGCTACCATTTCTCAGGAAAAGGACCCTAATAACATAGTGGTTAGATACCTGGCCACAGCTGGCACAACAAAGTTCATATCGCCATTCATCTCAGTGGGTAGGCTAGGACCCATTACCATATTGTATCCAAACTTTACGAGGTTGTTATGAGAATAAAAGCATGCGGAATAACCATACATGTCACAACAGAACTCCTTCTGAAAGAACGGCGAGATAGATATAAAGTAGGAGGGCAGAAGATGTTTAGAGCATTTGCCTCCTTTCAGTGCCATTTAGCAAACACAACATTCAATGACAGCTGTATTGACAGTGAGGCAAATTCTAGCATACATATTGTAGAAATACCTTCATTGAACGAAGCAAAGAGAGCACCAATCTGATAATGCCGCATTCAAAACACACACATTTCTTTATCAAGGAAATGTTGAAAATATTTAAGAAGAGGAGTGACGTTCTCGTTACATAGACTGTATGTGGTTGCCAGATGGCATAGACAAGGAAGAGTCTACATATTGTCAAAGTCAGCTCATCAAGTCAATGGCCATGAGCTAAATGATGACAACAAAGTCAGAACAACAAATCTTGGATTTCTATAAAAATGCAAAAAAAAAAAAAAGGAAAGAAAAGAAAAGCTCAAAACTGCCTATACCTAGTCCTTTGTAGAAAAGAATAGTGAGATCCCCAAGAAATCTACACTGTTATATCAATTTGTTTGCTAAATCACATTTACATCTCTATTACTCATCCGACCACAGTGTGTGGCCAAGATCAACATCTTTTGAGAACAGACAATTTTGGGGTAGAAATTGCTGGTTTAATTATTAATAGAGGCAGATGGACCTCTAGGAGGGCGGTGTGTGAATCTTTGGCCCTAATTTTATCAAAGAGACCATCGGAAATTAGATTGAAAGCCATAACCTGGTTGTGTAGAAACTATCAGTCGTTTAATCGCTCTACCTGTCTTTTAACTACACCGGAAGACAATTCATGGCTCAGCGAGCTGCTAGCAATTCCATCTTGCTTAAAAGAATGGGGCATTACCATCAGAAGGGTGTTTGTGGACCCCCATGTTCGCCCCCTTGTTGACACAGTGGAACCTTCTCGTCTTGCTCCATCAGGTCCCTGTGATAAATCCACAAATAGCTCCCCGGTTAGGGCCCCCCCACCTGGATTGTATCAATTCAAAACTCCATCTGTTCCAGTTGTCCCCTCACAATAGGCCACACTCTCTCACCCAGAACACTCACCTTTTTTAGCCCACTCAGTTCCCTTGATGATTCCCTCTCCACTCTGATGTCAGAAATATCCCTACAGGACATCCAAGGGAAGTTATACCCCAGCTCCCTTTCCTCAGAGAGTTGACTACTTAAAGAATCTAGCTCTGTAGGGGGGGAGGGGTTCCGGAGGAGGGGGGCACCATTCAGGTCGTATGGAGGAGAAGATTTGCTGGTCACCAACATCCAAGGGAGAAGCGCAACAGAGTTCTTGCGACCCTGGAGAAAGTAGGAAGTGGTAGACTGGGCGGGGTAAATCTCACCCAGCTGTGCCCACCAGGCTTTGGGGTGCACCAGCAGGCCAGGCCTGGGGGGCGGGGAGTAGGGGTCGATCGCTGTGGTCAGATGCGCCGTTCTGCAATCTTCCAGGTTTGAGTGTGTTCACCTAAGGGTGGGGAACTGTGATAGCTTGGGGATTCTGCTGTTGTACCAACCCACCCCACGACTCAGCAGTTTCCCTGCCTGAGCTAACTGACATGGTCTCCAATTTGGCCCTGGTCTTCCAACACATGATTGTGCTGGAGGACTTTAACATTCACGCAGAGACCTCGTTAACAGGAATGGCTCAGGACTTCATGGTCGCCATGATGACCATGGGGCTATCACAAGTTATAGCCTGACCCACCCATCAGGCTGAACACACACTCGACCTGGTTTTTGTTGCGGACGGCGGAAAGGTCAGAGTGGAAGAACAAAACATCCTTCCATTGTCATGGTCTGACCATCATCTGATCAGTTTTAGACTTGCTGTGACCACCAACCGTCGCAGGGTGAAGGACCAACTAAGATGGTCCGCCCCAGGAGACTGATGGATCCGGACGGATTTCTGAGGAATTTTGGGGTTCTTCCTGTCCTGGAGCCTGTTGATCCTCTTGACGCCCTGGTTGATCACTATAATAGCGAGATGTCCAGGATGATTAACACTATCTCTCCCGAACGCCCCATCACGTTGCTTCAAGACACACCATCTCCTTGGTTCACCGGGGAGCTGGCTATGATGAAATGTACGAGAAGGGGGCTAGAGTGCACATGGAGGAAGTCTCAGGACGCATCTGACCAAGCACGGGCTAAAGCCTCTTAAGGCTTATTCCATGGCTATACGGGCAGCCAAGGAGTCTTTCATGACTGCCCATATAGCATCTGCATCAAATAGATCTTCAGAGTTGTTTCAGGTTGTCGGGGAACTCCTTCACCCTCCTGAGGTGGAGGAGGCCTTCAAGGACCCATCAACTCGGTGTTGCGAGTTTGCACACCATTTTGCAGATAAAGTTGCTCAGATACGCCTTGAGCTGGGCTCCAATTTCATCACAGTGCCAGAGGAGGTGACTGAGGCATCTGCTTGTCCAATTTTGTGGGATTCTTTTCGGCTTGTTCACCCTGGGGACATGGAGGAGGTCCTTGGTGCTGTGAGGGCAACCACATCAGCTCTAGACCGTTGCCCGTCTTGGCTAATTAAATCAGCCAGGGAGGGGTTGGTTGACTGGTTTGTGTTGATCATTAATGCATTGTTGGAGCAGGAAATTTTTCCATCTCAGCTAAAACAGGCTGTGGTTCGACCACTTCTGAAAAAGCCTTCCCTTGACTCCACGGTGCTGAACAACTACAGACCTATCTCCAACCTCCCTTTTCTGGGCAAGGTGCTGGAGCAGGTGGTCGCTTCTCAGCTCCAGGGATTTCTGGATGACATCAATTACCTGGATCAGTCAGTCTGGCTTCAGACCTGGCCACGGCAGCGAGACAGCTTTGATCGCCTTGGAGGATGATCTCCGCAGAGAACTGGACAGGGGGAGTGTGACCCTGTTATTTCTCCTGGACATCTCAGCGGCTTTCGATACCATCGATCATGGTATCCTTCTGGGATGACTCTCCAGGATGGGCCATGAGGGCACGGTTCTATCGTGGCTCCATTCCTTCCTGGAGGGTCGTTCCCAGTTGGTGAAGCTGGGAGGCACCTGCTCGGACCCCTGGCCTTTGACCTGTGGGGTCCTGCAAGGTTCTATTTTGTCTCCCATGCTTTTTAACATCTACATGAAACTACTGAGTGACCCGCCTACCTGTGTGACCGCATCTCTTTGTATGAACCCACATGATCTCTTTGTTCATCTGGAGAGGCCCTGCTCACGATCCCACCTGCATCGGACAGGGCTTTCTCGGTGGTGGCCCCTCGACTCTGGAACTCTC
The DNA here is from genome assembly GCF_037176765.1 of Anolis sagrei. Taxonomy (NCBI): domain Eukaryota; kingdom Metazoa; phylum Chordata; class Lepidosauria; order Squamata; family Anolidae; genus Anolis; species Anolis sagrei. The sequence goes on along the minus strand of NC_090035.1, from coordinate 58,213,010 downwards.
TCCCTAAGGACATCAGGCAGGCCCCGTCGCTAGCAATCTTTAGGAGGAGCTTGAAAACGTGGCTGTTCCAGTGTGCCTTCCCAGAATAAGGAAACTCCTAGCATTATGTCCCAATGCACTTTATCAGAGGTCTAGGATATCTGCATGCCCACCCCCCTCCAAAAGTCACGCCCAGCACTTTTTAACTTTAATTATTACATTTGACCCTGCCATTGATTGTTATGGCGTCATTGTGTGTTGTTAATGCCGTTGCTTTGTTTTTTGAATTATTTTGCTCTTGTTGTTATTGTTTTTACTATTGTATTTGGGCTCGGCCTCTTGTAAGCCGCACCGAGTCCCTTGAGAGATAATAGTGGGGTACAAATAAAGGTTTATTATTATTATTATTATTATTATTATTATTATTATTATTATTTACCTGCTCTGCCAGTGTAGCCTCTCATAGATGGTGGATACGTTTAGTATTCCTCAAATTAGATAAATAAAAAGCCAGTTTACACCCCTAGTGTGATAATGCTATCATTAGGACAACCAAAAAGATACAAAATTCATTCTGAAGGCTTTGAAAAAAACATGTACTTCTATCAGCAATGACAGCTCAAAAAAAAAAAAGCCTGAAAGGGAAAAGAGTGGAGATAAAAGCAGCAATGTTGCATGTTATCATGGCCTACCTGTTGTTCATTTACACAAATGATCAGCCACTGCCAGGAGACAGAGAGTTTCATCTATGCTGACGATTGTGCCATCACTGCAACTCCCTCCTGGGCACACAGAAGATGAATGACTGCATTCTGGCACCATGAGATGCAGAGCTAGCCTTAAGAAATGAGGCCATTGCTTATTTCCAAATAAGCAAACATAGGATCAGATATCTCACTACGTTTTAACTCCTAAGTTAGGGCACATACCATTTACTACAATACAACCTGAGCAATACCATTTACTACAATACAAACCACATGCCATTTACTACAATACAACCTGAGCCCCGTCACATGCACAATGGAGGACCTTCTTAAAGTGACACCAGTGGCACTTCAAGTGGCCAGCTTCTGGTCAAAGGAAATTTAGAATAATGCCAAGTTTTTATTTTTGTTTGTAGTGTGTATACACACACACACTATAACTCTTTTCTCAATTTGCTCCTGACACAATAATTAAATCAGCAACAATGGCTTTAAAAAGCCTACAAAGGAAAAGAATAGAGATAAAAGAGCAATGTTGCATATCGTCATAGCCTACCTGTTATCCAAAGTGGCATGCCCTATCACACTAACGCATTACCATACTTACTTGGGTTGTGCATGAGTTCAGTTAACATTGGAAAGAAGTTGGGAACAGAAAAGGTACACTGCAACCAATTAGGTTTTATTTTCACATCAGAAGCTGATTTATCTTGCATGTGAAAGTGCCCTTTGACAGCAAAGTTTATCTCGCAGGGCTCTGGGTACAATGCCGCACTTGCCTGTTATTCAAAGGAAACAATCTGAACAGGATGCTAAGTGGAATGTCTGGAACTCCCTTTATCTCTTAAAAAAATCCTCCAGACAACTTCAAAAACAATTTGCTTCCCTTTGTGAGAACTTATTTCCAAATAAGCAAGCATAGGATCAGATACCTCACTACATTTTAACTCCTAAGTTAGGGCACATAGCTATACTAGACCTTGTACAAACAATTGAATAGTTCCAAATTTAAACACGGCATGTGCTAGTGGTGTATTAAAGTGCCATGAACTAGGTATTTTTGCAAGTTAGCGGCTTTTGTATCCTCTAATACAGTGGTTCTCAGCCTGTGGGTCCCCAGGTATTTTGGTCTACAACTCCCAGAAATCCCAGCCAGTTTACCAGATGTTTGGATTTCTGGGAGATGAAGGCCAAAATATCTGGGGACCCACAGCTTGAGAACCACTGCTCTGGTACTTTTAAACAGATCCCAAACAGAAGGTAATAACAATGACAACAGACAAATGGATCACTTCCCATACTACACAGTACAAAACCATGCTACACAGGTGATCAAATTTTTAAACAGGAATGGACAAATTCGTACAAGCTAATGAAGCAAAATAACACATGGGAAAATGCCAGGAATGCAATACAAAGTCGGAAGCTTTTTTTAAAAAACAAAACATGAACATATTTCATGATATAGTGTGAAATCATATGTGCAGCCACAAACACTCCTGATCTCAGATTTAAAAGCTAACAAAGAAAAATGGAGGTCAAGGAAAAAGCATGCAAACCGTTAATGATTTAGTATCCTTTGCACTCATCTCTGTGCTGACATTATGTGGATAATGTCACAAGACAGCATGGCATCAGAGCAGTAGAGCACAAAAGTAGTGTTTCACTGCTTTTCAAATACTTCCTATTTTTCTAAGAGATATCTCTGACCAAATACTTCCTCGTGCCTGGCCCCAGAGGCAGAAGGAAGGCCCTCCTGCCATCTCAACTGCCATTGTCTTAAATGGAGGGGAGTAGAATGAGCATCTGACGGACTTATTCCCCTTTTCCTAGTGGATCTTTAGACTGTTGACTGGAAGGCAGAGGGTTGTCAAATTAACAATTTGTTGGTGCTTTTAGAGCCTTTTGTGGCTGAAGATCAGGGTACATGCAGTGATACCTTGAGTTAAGGGTCATTCCTTCCGTAACTGAGCTGTTAGCTCAAAAAACTCTTACCTTAAATTTTCCCATTGAAATGCTTTAAATCCCTTCCAGCCCCCTGACTTCCCCATTTTTGTTACATGCTTGTGACTAAGAAAATGTATTTTAGAAAAAACAAATAATTTATAACTGCACAATTTAAAAAAGAAAGATCAACTTTAAAATTCTGGCACAATGGTAGAATCCCAAAGTTGTGGCAAGGAAGCCCAAAGCACCAAGTGAAGAGGCAGAAGCCTCCTTTTCATCTTCCTTCTGTCCTCCTTCCAGCCACTTTCCCTCCCTCTCTTGCTCTCTCTCTCTCTTCATGAAGCCAAATAGACCAGGAATAAAAACAAACCAAACAAAATCAATAAACCCAAAGTTTCTCAAAGCAGACAAGAGCAAAGTGGACTGCAATCTCTCTCTCCCAAAGCAGACAAGAGTACGAGGACCGGAGGCTGCTCTTTTGAAGCCCTGCACTCTCTCTAGTGCTCGCTCTTAACTCAAAATGCTGCTCGTATGTCAAACAAAACACAGAGCAAGTGACAACTCTCAACACAAAACATACTGAGGTTGAGACACTCTTAAGTTGAGGTTTCACTGTTCTCCAAATAACTAAATAAAGACTAGATTTCTGCCCGCATCTGCATCCAGAATAACATATCCAGGACTATCCCATTTTACCCGTGAGGCAGACTAGGCTAAGCAAGTGCAAACTATCCAAAAAGGACTCTCAGATGCCATTATCTGCAGCCAGCTGTTTAAGAGTGTCCACTTTACCTCACTGGCTCTAAAAATCACTGAAATGTAGTTCATACCTAGTCGATACATACATTCATCATTGAAGACACATCATGAGGCAAGAAAAAAAGCAGAATGGTTTAGAAATTGGGGGTAATAACTCAGAAGATGATGAGACCTCCATTGTTCTCTAACAGAAATCCAGAGGTTAAAGAACTTTATGCCAATAAACTCCAGTCAAAGCAATGTCCACAACATTCCATCATTTAAAGAAAATGATCCAATGGAATATGAGAGATGATAAATGTTCCTATCTTCAAGAAGGGAAAAAAGGACCACCCAAACAATTACTGTCCGGTCAGCCTCATGTTGATACCAGGCAAGATTCTGGAAAAGACTTAGGGAAGTGGTCTGCAAGAACTTAGAAAGCAATTCAGTCATCGCTAATAGTCAACATGGATTTATAAAAAACAAGTCATGCCGGAGTAATCTGATCTCTTTTTTCAATAAAGTAACAAGCTGCGTAGATGAAGGGAACACCGTGGATGGAGCATATCTAGATTTCAGGAAGGCCTTCCTTTGATAAGGTCCCCCATGACCTTCTGGCAAGAAAACTAGTCCAATGTTGGCTCGGCAAAACTACGGTTAGCTGGATCTGTAACTGGTTAAGTGAACGAACCCAGAGGGTGATTCTCCCCAAGCTTCCTCTTCATCCTGGAAAGAACTGATGCAGGGTTCCGTCCTGGGCCCAAATCTGTTCAACATCTTTATCAATGATTTAGATGAAGGGTTAGAAGGCATGATCATCAAGTTTAAAGATGACACCCAATTGGGAGGGAGAGCCAACACTCCAGAAGACAGGAGCAGAATTCAACTGATTAGAGAGAAATCTTAACTGATTAGAGAGAAAATTAGTCAAAATTAACAAAATAAAGTTCAACAGAGACAAATGCAAGATACTCCACTTAGGCGGCTTCAAGAGCTGGGCATGTTTAGCCTGCAGAAGAGAAAGCTGAGAGGAGGCATTATGAGGGTCATGTATCAAGAGGTGAGGGAAAATCATAGGGAGAAGACAGCAAGCTTGTTTTCTGCTGCCCTGAAGACTAGGATGCAGAGCAATGGCTTCAAACTACTGGAAAGAAAGGAGATTCCACCTCAACATTAGGAAGAACTTCCGAACCGTGAGAGCTGTTCAGCAATGGAACTCTCTGCCCCAGAGTGTGGTGGAGACTCCTTTTTTGGAGGCTTTTCAACAGAGGCTGGATGGCCATCTGTCCGGGGTGCTTTGAATGGGATTTTCCTGCTTCTTGGCAGAATGGGGTTGAACTGGATGGCCCGCCAGGTCTCTTTCAATTTTAGGATTGTATTATTCTATCTCAAGACACATTCAAGACATGAGTGTGTAAATGGCTTTTGCATTTTCAAACCTTCCCTCAAGGGAAACACAGGGGTTGCCTCTGGATCTGCAAACATATTGGCTTCTGATCACTCCCAACGACACACTTAAGTGCAAAAGACAATTAATAGAATAGGCCGGCAGCCAACAATCCCAAGATATTTCAACTTATTTTCGGATTCTACATTAGAAGCCTAAATAAATTCTATCTATATCTATATCTATATCTATGTCTATCTATGTATATAATAAAAGTCAAAACTTGTATGCAGAGGACAAAAGTGTGGCGGGAGGAGTATGTGTCAGCGTTCTGATTGGCTGCCGCTGTGGTGCTATTTGCATATGGTCTCTGATTGGCCAGCTTCAATAGGGGCCCCTGGTGGAGAAAAGAGTTCATGACAGAAACGGGGACATGAGAAGGAAATTTGCATATGGTCTCTGATTGGCCAGCCTCAATTCCAAGATTCCGAGATGACAAAGAGAGGAAAGGAAAAGGCCAGAGGGGGCTGGGTCAGAAAATTACCAATACAGACCACACTTGGCACACAGAGCCCCCATTACCCACTCTACATCCTGGTGCACTTTGGAGGAGGATGCACCATGGACGATGGGACTTGCAATACTTGCACTCCCTTCCTAAGACCATTACAACTGACAACAGTGATGGATCAGAACCACAATTTACATAGAGAGCCCGCATGACCCACTGTACATCCTGGTGTGGTTTGGAAGAATTTGACAATGGATGATGGGACTTGCAGTCACTTCACTCACTTCCTGAGACCACTGAAACCCTCGCCAATGACTGATCAATACGGCACACAGAGTCCCCATGACCGACTCTACATCCTGGTGCACTTTCAAGGAAGACAGACCATGGATGATGGGACTTCAAGTACCTCCACTCCCTTCCCAAGACTGCTGCAACCCTCATCTAATGACCAATCAAGACCAAACTTGGCACACAGAGCCCTCTTGACCCACTCTACATCCTGATGCTGTTTGGAGAAGGAGGGACGATGGATGATGGGACTTCCAGTGCGGTTCAAGGCAGGATGGGCCACTAATGATGGGATTTGCAGTACCTTCACCCGATTCTCTTCCCACAGAACATTGTAGCCCCTACAAATCAGAGACCAGGCCCAAACTTGGCACACAGAGTACTCATGGCCCACTCTACATCCTGATGCAGTTCTAAGGGGGATGGGCCATGGACGATGGGACTTGCAGTATCTTTACTCACTTACTGAAACCACTGCAACCCTCATCCAATGACCAATCAAGGCCAAATTGACACACAGAGTCCCCATAACCCACTCTACATCCTGGTGCACTTTTGAGGAGAACAGACCATGGATGATGGGACTTCAAGTACCTCCACTCCCTTCCCAAGATTGCTGCAACCCTCATCTAATGACCAATCAAGACCAAACGTGGCACACAGAGACCCCATGACCCACTCTACGTCCTGCTGCAGCTTGGAGGAGGGTTGACCATGGATGATGGGACTTGCACTATCTTAACTCACTTACTGAAACCACTGCGACCCCAAACCAATGACTGATCAAGACCAAACTTGGCACACAGAGCCCCCATCTTGCTGTAGAGTGTGTCATGGAGGATGGACTTTGGATGATGGGACTTACAGTACCTTCACTAACTTACTGAAACCACTGGCAACCTCATCCAATGACTGATAAAGACCAAATTTGGCACACAGAGCCCCCATGACCCACTCTATATCCTGCTGCTGTTTGGAGGAGGTTGGACCATGGATGATGGGACTTCAAGTTCCTTCACACACTTCCTGAAAACAATGCAGCCATTGTCCAATGACCAATAAAGACCAAACTTGGCATACAGAACCGCCATTACCCACTTTCTCAACCCGGGCAGCGCCGGGTCCCCAAGCTAGTACATATAATAAAAGTCAAAACTTGTATGTGGCGGATGTGTGGCGGTGTGGCGGGAGGAGTATGTGCCAGCGTTTTGATTGGCCAGCCTGAAAGTTCCAACATTCGGATTGGCCGCCGCAGTGGTGCTATTTGCATATAGTCTCTGATTGGCCAGCTTCAAGAGGAGCCCCTGGTGGAGAAAAGAGTTCATGGAAGAAACGGGGACATGAGAAGGAAATTTGCATATGGTCTCTGATTGGCCAGCCTCAAACCCAACATTCCGAGATGACAAAGAGAGGAAAGGAAAGGCCGGGGGCTGGGTCAGAACACTCCCAATACAGACCGAAATAGGCACACAGAGCCCCCATGACCCACTCTACATCCTACTGCGGTTTGGAGTAGGGCATACCATGGATGATGGGACTTGAAGTACCTCTACTCGCTTTCCGAGACTGCTGCGACCCTCAACAATGACTGAACAACACCAAACTTGGCACATAGACCTCTCATGACCCACTTTATGCCATGGTGTGGTTTGACTGTGGATTGAGCATGGAATATGGGACTTGCAGTATCAATTCCTGAGACCACTGCAACCATCATCCAATTTCCGATAAGGACCAAACTTGGCACACCGGGTCTCCATGATGCACTCCACATCCTGGTGCGGTTTGGAGGATGATGCACCATGGACGATGGGACTTGCAGTTCCTTCACTCACTTAGTGAAACTACTGAGACCCTCATCCAATGACTAATGAAGACCAAACTTGGCACACAGAACCCCCATGGCCAACTCAACATTCTGGTGAGGTTTGGGGGAGAACAGACTATGGATGATGGGATTTCAAGGACCTCCACTCACTTCCCAAGACTGCTGCAACCCTCATCTAATGACCAATCAAGACCAAACTTGGCACACAGAGCCCCCATGAGAGACTCAACATCCTGGTGCTGTTTGGAGGAGGACGGACAATGGATGATGTACTTGCAGTACCTTCACTTACTTCCTGAAACCACAGTGACATTTATCCAAATACCAATAAAGACCAAACTTGGCACAGAGAGCCCCCATGGCCAACTCAACATTCTGGTGATGTTTGAGGGAGACTATGGATGATGGGACTTGCAGTACCTTAACTCACTTTCTGAGACTGCTGTGACCCTCATCCAATGACTGATCAAGACCAAACTTCTCCATCCTGGTGCAGTTTGGAGGACGATGGGACTCACAGTACCTTCACTAACTTCCTGAGACCACTGCGAGCCAAACACCAGCCTTGATATACAATTCCTTTCTCTCATAACCCGGGCAGCGCCGGGTCCCCAAGCTAGTATATAATAAAAGTCAAAACTTGTATGCGGTGGATGTGTGGTGGTGGATGTGCCGGCTTTCTGATTGGCCAGCCTGAAAGTTCCAAGATTCTGACTGGCTGCTGCTGTGGTGCTATTTGCATATGATCCCTGATTGGCCTGCTTCAACAGGAACCCCTGGTGGAGAAAAGGGTTCATGACAGAAACAGGGACATGACAGAAGGAAATTTGCATATGGTCTCTGATTGGCCAGCCTCAATTCCAAGATTCCGAGATGACAAAGAGAGGAAAGGCAAGGCCAGGGGCTCTGTCAGAAAATTACCAATACAGATCACACTTGGCAAACAGAGCACACAAGACCCACTCTACATCCTACTGCAGTTTGGAGGAGGATGACCCATGGAATATGGGACTTGCAGTACCATCAGTCACATTCTGAGACCGCTGTTAACCCCATCCAATGACTGATCAGGACCAAACTTGGCACATAGACCTCTCATGACCCACTTTACGTCCTGGTGTGGTTTGGCTGGGGATGGACCATGGATTATGGGACTTGCAGTACCTTTGCTCAGTTCTTAAGACCACTGCAACCCTCATCCTATTAGCGATAAAGATCAAACTTGGCACACGGAGTCTCCATGACGCACTGTACATCCTGGTGCAGTTTGGAGGAGGATGCACCATGGACGATGGGGCTTGCAATACCTGCACTCCCTTCCTACGACCATTACAACTGCCAACAATGATGGGTCAGGACCACAATTTACACAGAGAGCCTGCATGACCCATTCTACATCCTGGTGCGGTTTGGAAGAATTTGACAATGGATGATGGGACTTGCAGTCACTGCACTCAGTTCCTGAGACCACCGAGACCCTCGCCAATGACTGATCAACACCAAACTTGGCACACAGAGTCTCCATGACCTACTCTACATCCTGGTGCACTTTCGAGGAGGACAGACCATGGATGATGGGATTTCAAGTACCTCCACTCCCTTCCCAAAATTGCTGCAACCCTCATTAATGACCAATCTAGACCAAACTTGGCACACAGAGCCCCCATGACCCACTCTACATCCTGCTGCAGTTTGAAGGAGGATGGACTTTGGATGATGGGACTTGCATTACCTTCACTCACTTACTGAAACCACTACCACCCTCATCCAATGGCTGATAAAGACCAAACTTGGCACACAGAGCCCCCATGATCCACTCTATATCCTGCTGCTGTTTGGAGGAGGGTGGACCATGGATGATGAGACTTCAAGTACCTTCACTCACTTCCAGAAAACAATGCAGTCGTTATTCAATGACCAATAAAGACCAAACTTGGCATACAGAACCGCCATTACCCACTTTCTCTAATAACCCGGGCAGCGCCGGGTCCCCAAGCTAGTCTATAATAAAAGAGAGTGTTTGTATGGGACAGAGGAATTGTGGAGGGCAGACGGTGTATGTGCCAGCGTTCTGATTGGTTGCCGCTGTGGTGCTATTTGCATATGGTCTCTGATTGGCCAGCTTCAATAGGAGCCCCTGGTGGAGAAAAGAGTTCATGGCAGAAACGGGGACATGAGAAGGAAATTTGCATATTGTCTCTGATTGGCCACCCTCAATTCCAAGATTCCGAGATGACCAAGAGAGGAAAGGAAAAGGCCAGAGGGGGCTGAGTCAGAACATTACCAATACAGACCAGACTTGGCATACAAAGCCCCCATGACCCACTCGACATCCTACTGCAGTTTGGAGGAGGATGAACCATGGATGATGGGACTTACAGTACCATCACTCACATTCTGAGACCGCTGTTAACCTCATCCAATGACTGATCAGGACCTAACTTGGCACATAGACCTCTCATGACACACTTTACGTCCTGGTGTGGTTCAGCTGGGGATGGACCATGGATTATGGGACTTACAGTACCTTTGCTCAATTGCTGAGACCACTGCAACCCTCATCCAATTAGCAATAAAGATCAAACTTGGCACACTGAGTCTCCATGATGCACTCTACATCCTGGTGCAGTTTGGAGGAGAATGCACCATGGACAATGGGGTTTGCAATACCTGCACTCCCTTCCTACGACCATTACAATTGCCAACAATGATGGATCAGGACCACAATTTTCACAGAGAGCCTGCATGACCCATTCTACATCCTGGTGCGGTTTGGAAGAATTTGTCAATGCATAATGGGACTTGCAGTCACTGCACTCACTTCCTGAGACCACTGAGACCCTCGCCAATGACTGATCAAGACCAAACTTCGGACACAGAGTCTCCATGACCCACTCTACATCCTGGTGCACTTTCTAGGAGGACAGACCATGGATGATGGGACTTCAAGTACCTCCACTCCCTTCCCAAGATTGCTGCAACCCTCATTAATTACCAATCTAGACCAAACTTGGCACACAAAGCCCCCATGACCCACTCTACATCCTGCTGTAGCTTTGGAGGAGGGTTGACCATGGATTATGGGACTTGCATTATGTTTACTCACTTACTGAAACCACTGCGACCCTAATCCAATGACTGATCAAGACTAAACTTAGCACACAGAGCCCCCATGACCCACTCTACATCTTGGTGCAGTTTGGAGGAGGACAGACTGTGGATGATGGGACTTCAAGTACCTCCACTCCCTTCCCAAGATTGCTGCAACCCTCATCCATAGACCAATCTAGACCAAACTTAGCACAAAGAGCCCCCATGACCCACTCTACATCCTGCTGCAGTTTAAAGGAGGATGGACTTACTGAAACCACTACCACCCTCATCCAATGGCTGATAAAGACCAAACTTGGCACACAGAGTCTCCATGACCCACTCTATCTCCTGCTGCTGTTTGGAGAAGGGTGGAACATGGATGATGGCACTTCAAGTACCTTCACTCACTTCCTGAAAACAATGCAACCATCATCCAATGACCAATAAAGACCAAACTTGGCATAGAGAACCGCCATTACCCACTTTCTCTAATAACCCGGGCAGCGCCGGGTCCCCAAGCTAGTATATAAGGAGTATGTGCCAGCGTTTCGATTGGCCAGCCTGAAAGTTCCAACATTCTGATTGGCTGCCCCAGTGGTGCTATTTGCCTATGGTCTCTGATTGGCCAGCTTCAATAGGAGCCCCTGGTGGAGAAAAGAGTTCATGGCAGAAACGGGGACATGAGAAGGAAATTTGGATATGGTCTCTGATTGGACAGCCTCAATTCCAAGATTCCGAGATGACTAAGAGAGGAAAGGAAAAGGCCAGGGGCTGAGTCAGACAATTACCAATACAGATCACACTTGGCACATAGAGCCCCCATGACCCACTCTACATCCTACTGCAGTTTGGAGGAGGATGAACCATGGATGATGGGACTTGCAGTACCATCACTCACATTCTGAGACCGCTGTCAACCTCATCCAATGACTGATCAGGACCAAACTTGGCACATAGACCTCTCATGACCCAGTTTACGTCCTGGTGTGGTTTGGCCAGGGATGGACCATGGATTATGGGACTTGCAGTACCTTTGCTCAATTCTTGAGACCACTTCAACCATCATTCAATTACCGATAAAGACCAAACTTGGCATACTGAGTCTCCATGACGCACTCTACATCCTGGTGCGGTTTGGAGGAGGATGCACCATGGATGATGGGACTTGCAATACCTGCACTCCCTTCCTAAGATCAATACAACTGCCAACAATGATGGATCAGGACCACAATTTACACAGAGGGCCCGCATGACCCACTCTACATCCTGGTGCGGTTTGGAAGAATTTGACTATGGATGATGGGACTTGCAGTCACTTCACTCACTTCCTGAGACCACTGAGACCCTCGCCAATGACTGATCAAGACCAAACTTGGCACACAGAGTCCCCATGACCCACTCTACATCCTGATGCACTTTCGAGGAGGACAGATCAGGGATGATGGGACTTCAAGTACCTCCACTCCCTTCCCAAGACTGCTGCAACCCTTACTAATGTCCGATCAAGACAAAACTTGACCCACTCTACATCCCGATGCTTTTTGGAGAAGGACGGACGATGGATGATGGGACTTTCAGTGCAGTTCAGGGCAGGATGGGCCACTAATGATGGGATTTGCAGTACCTTCACCCGATTTACTTCCCACAGAACATTGTAGCCCTTACAAATCACAGACCAGGCCCAAACTTGGCACACAGAGTACTCATGGCCCCCTCTACATCCTGATGCAGTTCTAAGGGGAATGGACCATGGATGATGGGATTTGCAGTATCTTTACTCACTTACTGAAACCACTGCGACCCTCATCCAATGACCAATCAAGGCCAAATTGGCACACAAAGCTCCTTTAACCCACTCTACATCCTGGTGCACTTTCGAGGAGGACGGACCATGGATGATGGGACTTCAAGTACCTCCACTCCCCAAAACTGCTGCAACCCTCATCTAATGACCAATCAAGACCAAACTTGGCACACAGAGCCCCCATGAACTACTCTACATATTGCTGCAGTTTTGGAGGAGAGTTGACCATGGATGATGGGACTTTCAGTGCCTTCACTCACATTCTGAGACCTCTGCGAACCTCATCCAATGACTGATCAAGACTAAACTTGGCACATAGACCTGTCATGACCCACTTTATATCCTGGTGTCGTTTGGAAAAATTTGGAGATGGATGATGGGACTTGAAGTACCTTCACTCACTTAACTGAAACCACTGCGACCCTCATCCAATGACTGATAAAGATCAAATTTGGCACACAGAGCCCCCATGACCCACTCTATATCCTGCTGCTGTTTGGAGGGTGGACCATGGATGATGGGACTTCAACTTCCTTCACTCACTTCCTGAAAACAATGCAGCCATTATCCAATGACCAATAAAGACCAAATTTGGCATACAGAACCGTCATTACCCACTTTCTCTAATAACCCGGGCAGCGCCGGGTCCCCAAGCTAGTATAAAATAAATATGTAAGAACTGACTCCCGATTCTTTTTACTTGCCGGTTATGTGTACATGCAAGCAAAATGATAACAATTGTTGTAGTGTAGTGTTTTTTGAGATCTGATGCTCCCAGCATTTTCAGAAATCATTCAGGATGTCTAGCTTGAGTATGAGCACAAATAATTAGCAAGCAAAGTTTATTGATTAGTCCATTGACTAATAATTGTGTTCTGAACTTGGGCATCAAACTCCAACATTTCCACCTTCAAATTCAGTGCAGGAAATTTGCTAGCATTTGTATCCAGTGTTTGATTATGTTCCTTTCCATGTCGAAACTGTTTTTCTTGCTTAAATGCTTAACACTTATGGTGCAAGTGTTAACAACAGGGACTGGGGGTGCATCTTCAACACAGTAGAATTTTGTTATAGATTGGTCACCAGAGGCTGATGGTTTAACTGATGATTTAGAGAGGATTGAGAGCTTTCCTGTGGCACAAAGTGATGGGTCCTCAAGTCTGGGAAACAATGGTTCTTTCTGTGAGAAGACCAGCTCGGAAAGTGCAAGGAATCAGAAGTAGCAACAGCAGATAGGAAACTGAGTGAAGAGCTGAGTAATAAGGAGGGTTCCCATGGGAACCCCCCTGCAGCTACGGAGATCAACAAAAGTCTTCGTTTACAAATCAGAGCCAAAAATAGATTATGTCATTCAGAGAGATTATGTGGGAAAGGTGAGAAAGAAATTTATGGGAAACAGAATGATTTCATGGGTGTCTATTAAACAACAAGTTGTTTACCTTATTCAGCTCAGGCAACACTGTGTGAGAGTGAGAAGCTGAGCCTGAGTTCTCTTTTTTTGTGGTTCAAGTCAAACTTTGATTTTGGATTTAATATATCTTGGAAGTTTTCTGTGTTCATGTTCATATACTCCTGTTCAAGTGTTACTAGTTAGACCTTTATGATTGTGGACTTACGCTGTATCTGTATTTCATGGCTATTCCTGGACTTTGACACCTCTGGAACTTTTTGGAACATTTCGATTATTGTTTAGGTATCACTTGTTGCCAAACCTTTTTGGATTATATCTTCTTTTCTTATTCCTGATTTTTATATGCTTCTATAATCAACTGTCTGCTTATATTACTGGACTCGTATGTGAGATTCAGTGGTCATAGGTGTTTCCAGGCCTGGAGTGCAACAAATTTAGCCTTTGATTTCCATGGAATTGCTCCCATGGGAAATACTGTATTTACTTGAATATAAGTCTACTCTATATCTATGTATATAATAAAAGTCAAAACTTGTATGCGGAGGACAAAAGTGCGGCGGGAGGAGTATGTGCCAGCGTTCTGATTGGCTGCCGCTGTGGTGCTATTTCCATATGGTCTCTGATTGGCCAGCTTCAATAGGTGGAGAAAAGAGTTCATGACAGAAACGGGGACATGAGAAGGAAATTTGCATATGGTCTCTGATTGGCCAACCTCAATTCCAAGATTCCGAGATGACAAAGAGAGAAAAGGAAAAGGCCAGAGGGGGCTGGGTCAGAAAATTACCAATACAGACCAGACTAGGCACACAGAGCTCCCATGACCCACTCTACATCCTACTGCAGTTTGGAGGAGCATGAGTAATGGATGTTGGGACTTGCAGTACCATCACTCACATTCTGAGACCACTGTTAACCTCATCTAATGACTGACCAGGACCAAACTTGGCACATAGACCTCTCATGACCCATCTTATGTCCTGCTGCGGTTTGGCCGGGGATGGACCATGGATTATGGGACTTGCAGTACCATTGCTCAGTTCTTGAGACCACTGCAACCCTCATCCAATTACCTATAGACCAAACTTAGCACACTGAGTCTCCATGACACACTCTACATCCTGGTGCAGTTTGAAGGAGGATGCACCATGGATGATGGGACTTGCAATACCTGCACTCCCTTCCTAAGACCATTACAACTGCCAGCAATGATGGATCAGAACCACAATTTACACAGAGACCCAGCATGACCCAATCTACATCCTGGTGCGGTTTGGAAGAATTTGACAATGGATGATGGGACTTGCAGTCACTTCACTCACTTCCTGAGACCACTGAGACCCTCGCCAAAGACCAATAAAGACCAAACTTGGCATACAGAACCGCAGTTACGCACTTTCTCTAATAACCCGGGCAGCGCCGGGTCCCCAAGCTAGTCTATATAATAAAGGTGAAAGTTTGTATGCGGCAGACAAAAGTGTGGCGGTGCAACAGGAGGAGTATGCGCCAGCGTTTTGATTGGCCAGCCCGAAAGTTCCAAGATTCTGATTGGCTGGGCAGCGGTGCTATTTGCATATGGTCTCCGATTGGCCAGCTTCAAGAGGAGCCCCTGGTGGAGAAAAGAGTTCATGGCAGAAACGGGGACATGAGAAGGAAATTTGCATATGGTCTCTGATTGGCCATCCTCAATTCCAAGATTCCGAGATGACAAAGAGAGGAAAGGAAAAGGCCAGAGGGGGCTGAGTCAGAAAATTACCAATACAGACCACACTTGGCACACAAAGCCTGCAAGACCCACTCGACATCCTACTGCAGTTTAGAGGAGGATGAACCATGGATGATGGGACTTGCAGTACCATCACTCATGTTCTGAGACCGCTGCTAACCTCATCCAATGACTGATCAGGACCAAACTTGGAACATAGACCTCTCATGACCCACTTTACGTCTGGTGTGGTTTGGCCAGGGATGGACCATGGATTATGGGACTTGCAGTACCTTTGCTCAATTCCTGAGACCACTTCAACCATCATCCAATTACTGATAAAGACCAAACATGGCATACTGAGTCTCCATGACACACTCTACATCCTGGAGCAGTTTGGAGGAGGATGCACCATGGACAATGGAACTTGCAATACCTGCACTCCCTTCCTAAGACCATTACAACTGCCAACGATGATGGATCAGGACCACAATTTACACAGAGAGCCCGCATAACTCACTCTACATCCTGGTGCGGTTTGGAAGAATTTGACAATGGATGATGGGACTTGCAGTCACTTCACTCACTTCCTGAGACCATTGAGACCCTTGCCAATGACTCATCAAGACTAAGCTTGGCACATGGAGCTTCAATGACCCACTCTACATCCTGGAGCAGTTTGGAGGATGACAGACCATGGATGATGGGACTTCAAGTACCTCCACTACCCAAGACTGCTGCAAAACTCATCTAATGACCAATCAAGACCAAAGTTGGCACACAGAGCCCCCATGACCCACTCTACATCCTGCTGCAGTTTTGGAGAAGGGTGGACCATGGATGATGGAACTTCCAGTACCTTCACTCACATTCTGAGACCTCTGCAAACCTCATCCAATGACGGATCAAGACCAAACTTGGCACATAGACCTCTCATGACCCACTTTACGTCCTGGTGTTGTTTGGAAAAATTTGGAGATGGATGATGGAACTTGCAGTACCTTTGCTCACTTCCTGAGACCACTGAGACCCTCGCCAATGACTAATCAAGACTAAACTTGGCACATGGAGCTCCAATGACCCACTCTACATCCTGGTGCAGTTTGGAGGCGGACAGACCATGGATGATGGGACTTCAAGTACCTCCACTCCCTTCAAAACATTGCTGCAACCCTCTTCTAATGACCGATCAAGACCACACTTGGCACACAGAGCCCTCATGATCCACTCTACATCCTGCTGCAGTTTGAAAGGGGATGGACTTTGGATGATGGGACTTGCAGTACCTTCACTCACTTACTGACACCACTGCCACCCTCATCTAATGACTGATAAAGACCAAACTTGGCACACAGAGCCCCCATGACCCACTCTATATCCTGCTGCTGTTTGTAGGAGGATGGCCCATGGATGATGGGACTTCAAGTACCTTCACTCACTTCCTGAAAATAATGCAGCCGTTATCCAAAGACCAATAAAAACCAACCTTGGCATACAGAACTGCCATTACCCACTTTCTCTAATAACCCGGGCAACGCCGGGTCCCCAAGCTAGTCATACAATAAAAAGAGAATGAAAGACAGGAGACCAAGAAATCTGACATTCTGCTCTCAGCCACTCTTTGCCCTTTCATCAGGACGCTGCTTCACTCCATGCTGTCCATCTGTCATATTTGCACCAAAGCAGAATCAGGAGGTTAAGTTCATTCCTGTTTGGGAACTTCATCGCTTTGCAGAGGGCTGTGTTACAATCCATAACATTTATTGGCAAAGGAATTTACTGAAGCCTTAATAAGCATTTGATGTCTAATATATAATATTTATAATATTGTAATGTAATACAATATAATACTAGTAATAATAATTCAATATTATAATTATAATTTTAAATTTACATTACAGGTAATATTACTAATAATATTACAATATAATGGTATAGTGCAATATAGTAATATATACTGATATTGCACCATGCTAATAATATAATATATTGTATGAAAATATATATTGCAAGCCGCTCTGAGTCCCCTTCCGGGTGAGAAGGGTGGCATATAAATAAATAAATAAATAAATAAATAATTTAAACAATTTTCTTGAAGGCATAAATGGCCACTCACCATCTCCAAGAGACTTCGAAAGGGCAGGCATAACTTTTCCAAAAAGGCACACATGACTGAGAATTCATTACACACAGGCATACTAATGTGAGTTAAGAGACATCCTGGACCATCAGGTGCATTTGTAGATTGATCCTCCTATTCTTGTAACCTGCTGTTTCCAATTACTCTTTATACCAAGACTTATTCAAATAATCAGGACATTCTTATTCCTCGCTATTCCAAACAGGCTCTTTTGGCATTTTACTCACATTTATACATTTCCAGAAAATGCATTCTACTCGGTGTTATTCAGCTAAACACAAAAAGTAATTCTGAGGGAAACTGTTTTCTCCTCCAGCTCTTCGTCATCATTCTGCACTGCCCTGAAAACAATCCTGGAACTTCAACCCAAAACAAACACGACTAGGGGAAAAAAGCACGTTACCAGTCATTTCCTTCACTGTGTGGTGATTCACCTAAAAATCGGGGGGGGGGGGGGGGGGGAATAAAACATTTCCTGTTTTAGTTTATCAAAATATTTGAAAAAAGGGCAGCAACCCTCTAGAGGTGAACAAAGAGGCTTGGCAAGGCTATTTATTCCAAGGCCCCTTCTACACAGCTGTATAAAATCCACATTGTCTGCTTTGAACTGGATTATATGGCAGTGTGGACTCGGATAATCCAGTTCAAAGTAGATGTGGATTATATGACTGTGTGGAAGGGATGACTCTATTCTACAGATATTTTGGGTTGCACTATCATATCTCTGACTACGGACCATACTTTTGGGTCTTTATAACTATAAAGAAGATCAGTTTAAAGACAATCCCAAGAAGCCAAAGTCAGGGAGCATCCACATTGACCATATAATGAAGCTTCTAACCAGTATTGAAGAAAGTCGTTTTCTAGTGCAGATAATTACATAAAAAACGATGGAACCAGATGGGGATGATATAAACCACAGATGCACATTAACAGCTTTCTTTCATACACTCTGGTGGGAGTTTGTTGCTTGCGTGCCGCAGTTTGGAGCCAGGTTTGAACTGCATTAAACGATCACTGCAAATGAGATCACAGTCTCACCTTTAATTGGAAGTCACATAGCAAATACTCAAGAAACGACATGGTGTACCATCCAAAGAAACAGACTGTAAGCAGCAGAAGACACAATGTATTCTAGTAGGAACAAGGTTTATGCTAGATCAGGCATGGGCAAACAAAGACCATCCAGGTGTTTTGGACTTCAACTCCCACAATTACTAACAGCCTCGGGTCCTTTCCTTTTCCCTTTCCTTTTCCGCTTAAGCAGCTGAGAGGGAAAAGGAAAGGGCCTGAGGGTGTTAGGAATGTAAGGAGTTGAAGTTCAAAACATTTTTGAAGTCAATACGGACTTTAGGAGGGTCTCCCCAGTAAAAGAAACCCTAGGACCGCATCAAAGAGGGCCCATGACCTTGGCAAGCCGTCAGAGAAGCCTCATTCCAGCAATTTTATTGATATTAATAATTGAAATGAGACTCTTGCCAAGGCGAAGAAGTGGCACTGAGGATTATTGTGCAATTCAGCTGAAGCGGATGCAATTGCAGAGATCATTCACATGCAAGCATAAAGAAATACGTTTGATACAGCCATTTATATAGAGTTTTCAAAGTTGCAGAGTTCAAACTTCCCGCCCCAGCCTCCCTGCCGCCCTCCACTGTGATTGGACAATGGGCGAACAGCTGGGAGGTGGCCCTCCCACCCCCGGTGCCTCTGGACCAATCAGGAAGCTCCAGCGGTCCGCAGGGTCCAATGGGGAGGCTTCTGTCATCTAGCGGCGATAGCAAATCAGAAAAGAGGAAGGTGGGATGAAAGGACACAAAGGAATCTATGAATTAATGTGAAAAAAGTGCCATGTGGCCAGCGAGACAAAGGGGAAATCTCAAGCCAGCCTGATCTATTGCGCTTTGAGTGGAATGGATCAACATGTGTAGACTGGGGTGATTGTTTCTTGGTGGAGATAGCTGAGTTAATCAGAGCGAAGGCAAAAGGTTTTTTCGAGGACCTTTTGCCCTTCAGGAGGAAATATGATTAAGATTTTTGCCAAAAGGGCAAGCTGAGGGCTGGGCAATTCCTCCGAGGGCCACCAGCTGCCCAGGCTATTGTTCATGCAAAAGGAAGTTGTGGATAAAAAATTCCTGGAATGTTTGGGGCTTTGTAGTCCCTTTGGTGGAGTTTCTTCATGTATATAGGGGAAACAAAGGGCAGAAGAAAAAGGGAAAGGCTTCTGCCACACAAAGAAATCAGAAAGCACATTTCATATATCTAAACTTCATAAAAGGCAAGATTTCATAAGGTTTGTCCATGTGGGGGGGGGGGAGTGTCCATAGGGGATGGCTAAAACGCAAGGGTGTTGCACAAAGGTCCTGGCAGGAGTTCTTGAGTGGCCCAAATGGACCTAGTGTCTCTGGAAACAAGCTTTGCTCCCCGCCCTTGGAGAACTACAGCTCCCGAGAGAAGCAGAGACCCCAAGGTCTAGCTATTCCCGAAGTTTCATGGGGTCCTCATTGTTGTTAAGGCCTTGGCAAATTGACCAAGACTTAACCCCTATTGTGCAGTCTGGTACCTTTGTCCTTTGCAGAACTATAAGTCACCATCCCTTGTTTGGGGGGGGGGGGGCATGCTCGACTTCACTTTGAGGGCCGAAATTTGTCCATGTCTGTGCTAGACGGTCACTGACCCAAATTCTGAAAGCAAAGCTTGTTCTATGATGCTCTGAAACATCTTCTGTGATCAGACTTCCATATTTCTTTTGTGAATTATTGATAAAATTATTATTATTTGCATTTGTTTACCGCCACTCTCAGCCCGGAGGCGACTCGTGGCGGTGTACAGAACATAGAACATAAAGACAACAGTTACAATAATCAGGAGCATAACACACATCTTACTAACATACAATTAATTAAACTAAAAATCCGCTTCGTCTAGTTTGGGTCGTAATCCATCTCGTCATCGTAGTCCATTCCGGTGGTCATTCCAAAACACAGCACTTAATTAAAGGCCTTTTCGAAGAGCCAGGTTTTCAGGCCCTTACGGAAGGCCATGAGGGAGGGCGCCTGTCTAACTTCAGCAGGGAGGGAGTTCCACAGCCGGGGGGCCACCACCGAGAAGGCCCGAGAAGGGCCTTTGGTATAGGTCTTTGTTTCAGTCTTGCTCTTAACCATACACTGCCAAGTCAGTGGTGTCCAAACTCTGCTATCGTGACACAAGAAGAATGTCTCCAACTCTCTTTATTATTAAATGTGTCCTCAGATTGAAATGTGTATTAAATAAAACCTAACCTTTGGTAAAACACATCCGATCAAAGGCAGGAAAGAACAAAGTTCTAAAATTGAAACCTTTTCCACAACACACAAGACTCACACTTCCAATTCGGTTTTTTCAGTCTGAGGCTGCCAATACAGTATTATGACATTTTGACTTCTGTTTTTCTTTTACTGGGAAAACCGAACCGTTTTGCTGCCACCTCCTTTTGCAAACCGCTAGGAATTCAACTTTTATCACTCGAAAAGCAGGATATCAACACGTATGAACTGCATTATCTCCTTAATAGTGAGAGATGGGGAATAAACCTTATGTCACAGAATCACACTTGATAATTTGTTTAATAAAACATAATTTTCTCTGATGTCAGAAACCAGCCTTCTCTTCTTCTTTTTTTAATAATTGATTTTTATTAAAGTTTTCCTTTTAACATCGAAAGGGTGGGAACAATCTCAGTGATAGTAAAGTGGGAAGATAGTTGAAGTGGGGGTTCAAAGTGGGGGCAGAATGGGAAGAGATTCGGTAAAGGAAAGGGGAAAAAAGGGGGGATGAAGGGGGGATGAAGGGGGGAGAGGGAAGGGTTAGAGAGTAGTAGATCTCTGGTAACTTCCGTTCGGTCCACAGAGGTTGTAGTTTCCAGTTTAGATGCTTCTTTTTGGTCTTGTTTTAATTGGTCTTGTTTTGGTCTCTGTTTCACCATTGCCTCACCACCAGTTACTTTCAGTGGGACAATGAATTCTACGAACAGAAAGATGGAGTAGCTATGGGGAGCCCTCTCAGCCCGGTCATAGCTAACTTCTACATGGAACACTTTGAAAAACAAGCCCTGGAGACAGCAACCAAAAAGCCCACGATATGGTTCAGATATGTGGATGACACGTTCACCATTTGGAGCCATGGAGAAGAAGAACTCAACAGGTTCCAAGACCATCTTAACAGCATCCACCCAAACATCCAGTTCACCATGGAAAAAGAAAATGAAGGAAGACTGCCTTTTCTAGATGTCCTAGTCATCCGCAAACCAGATCAACAATTGGGTCACACCGTCTACAGAAAACCCACACACACAGACAGATATCTACATAAAAACTCCAACCATCACCCAAGTCAAAAAAGAAGCACCATCAAAGCCTTGGCAGACCGTGCAAAAAGAATCTGCGAACCCCACCTCCTCCAAGATGAACTGAACCACCTCAACTGGGCTCTCCAGGCCAATGGATACTCCACCTCAGACATCAGAAGAGCTGCAAGACCAAGAACAAGCCACGAGAGTAAAGATGAAGATCCACCCAGAGGAAAAGTGTTCCTGCCATACATCAAGGGAACCACTGACCGCATAGGGAAACTGATGAGGAAACACAACATACAAACAATCTACAAATCCACCAAGAATATCCAACAAATGCTACGTTCAGCAAAGGACAAGAGGGATCCTCTCACCTCTGCAGGAGTCTACCGTATACCATGCAGCTGTGGACAAGTCTACATAGGGACCACCAAACGAAGCACCCAGACACGCATCAAGGAACATGAAAGGCACTGCAGACTACTTCAACCAGAGAAGTCAGCCATAGCAGAGCACCTGATGAACCAGCCTGGACACAGCATATTATTTGAGAACACAGAAATGCTGGACCACACCAACAACCACCATGTCAGACTACACAGAGAAGCCATTGAAATCCACAAGCATGTGGACAATTTCAACAGAAAGCAAGAGACCATGAAAATGAACAAAATCTGGCTACCAATATTAAAAAAAACTCTAAAATTATAACAGCAAAACAACAGAGGAAACAACCAGGCACAGATTAACACCTCCCAGCAAGAGATTTTCCCAGGCTCAGGCAGGCCTTCAAATGCTAATGAAGGTGATCAGCTAAACATTCACACCTAACTGCAGCAGGGAAGAGCTCCTTGCCCCACCCCAGCCATTCCACAGATATATAAACCCATTGTCCTAATTCCAACAGACCTCACTACCTCTGAGGATGCTTGCCATAGATGCAGGCGAAACGTCAGGAGAAATGCCTCTAGAACATGGCTCTATAGCCCAAAAAAACCCACAAGAACCTTGTTTTAATTATTTACTCTGGATGAGTCTTGTAATTTAATATTATATACTGATTATATTTTTTGTTTTTAAGTATTCTTTAAATTGATTCCAGTTGATTGGGTTCCTCTTGTCTTGATTTTCCAGTAGGCACGAAAGTCTGTCCATGTCCATAAAGTCTATAGCCTTCCTTATCCAGTCATCATTTGAAGGTGTTTCCATTGTCTTCCATTTTTGGGCTATTAGTATTCTTGCAGCTGCTGCCAGATAGAAAAGAATCTTCTCCTCATTTCTTTTTAAATCCAAGTTTGTTATATTTAGTAGATAATATTCGGGTTTCATATCAAACTTCGTTTTTAGTATATTTTGTACATGTCTGTGGACCGATGTCCAAAATTTTTGGATCTCTTTGCAATTCCAGAACATATGGAAGTATGTTCCTACTTCTTTTCTGCACTTCCAGCATAAATTATTCTGTTTTTTATTAAATTTGGCTAGAACCGCTGGTGTCAAATGCCATCTATAAAATACTTTGTAGCAGTTTTCTACTATTGTGGTGGCTCTTGTTAGTTTTATTTTGCTCTTCCATACTTGTTCCCACTCTTTAAATAGTATGGAGCGGCCTATATCCTTCGACCATTTGTTCATGGTTTCCTTTATCAGTTCTCTCTCATTGCTCCACTCAAGCAACTTCTGGTATAGGATTGTGACCTATACCATTCTTCTCTCTTTTCATCACCTTGTCCCAGCACGTATCATTTTCATTAAATCCTTTCTTTCGATCTTCATTGTAGTGCTCTTTGGCCTGTAGGTAGTGGAACCATTCTATCTCTTCATCTGTTTCTTTAAGTTCTTCCATGGTTTTAAGGCGCCACATGCTATTGTCTTTTATCAAAAGATGTTTATATCTTAGCCATTTCTCCTTGGGTAACTCCCTTCTATGAAAAGCCTCCATTGGAGATAACCATCTGGGTGTTCTAGTATATATGTAATCCTTATATTTGTTCCAGACCTTTAGCAAGGATGAGCTTATATAGTGGTTGTTAAAATTTCTTTCTATCTTAGCCTTGCCGTACCACAAATAGGCGTGCCATCCTCTTCTAATGTCATGTCCTTCGAGAGTCAGAATTCTCTTTGGTTCAAGAGTGGCCCACGCTTTTGCCCATGATAGTGCGCACGCCTCAAAGTACAGTTGAAGGTCCAGCATTGCCAGACCTTCTTGCATCAGTTAAGTTTTTAAACTTAATCCTTGGTTTCCTTCCGTCCCAAATAAAATTCAAAATATCTTTGTTCCATTTTCTAAAGCAGGTATTTGTTTTAATAATTGGGATTGTCTGAAACAGAAATATTAATCTCGGCAATACATTCATTTTGATAACTGATATTTTCCCCAATAAGGATAAATTAAGATATTTCCAATTTTTGAGTTTCTTCTGGATAATTCCCCATGTCTTTTCATAATTATCTTTAAATAGGTTTACATTAGATGTGGAGATAGTGATTCCCAGGTATTTAATTTTTTTAACTACCTCTATTCCCGTTTCTTTGGCAATCTTATCCTTTCTGTCTGCCTTGATATTTTTAGTTAGTATTTTGGTCTTGTTTCTATTTATCTTAAAGCCCGCAAGTTTCCCAAAATTTTCAATCTTTGTCAGCCATTTCTGAGCGAGCTCAGTTGGGTTCTCCATAATGCATACAACATCATCGGCGAACGCCAACACTTTGTACTCCTCTGATCTGATCTTAGTTCCTTTTAGGTCTTTGTCTGCTCTTAGGTCTTCTAATAGGACTTCTAATATCATTACAAATAATAACGGGGACAGGGGACATCCCTGTCTAACTCCTTTCTGTATTTTGATTGTCTCAGTACATTGCCCGTTCACTATTATTTTTGCTGACTGATTAGCGTATATGGATTTTATAATATTTAAAATGTGGTAACCTGCATCCATCTCTTTTAGTGTATGGGTTAGAAAATTCCAGTTTGTATTATTGAATGCCTTCTCAGCGTCTAAAAAGAGAAGGCCTATTTCTTTTTGTCTGTTCTTTTCATAATATTCAATTATGTTTAAGATGGATCTTATATTATCTCTCAGTTGTCTTCCCGGAAGGAATCCTCTCTGATCTTCTTTTATTCTTGCATTAAGTACTCCCTTGAATCTTTCAGCGATTACGCTTGCAAATATCTTATAATCACAGTTTAATAAAGAAATAGGGCGATAGTTCTTTACATTTGTGGGATCTGAGCTCTCCTTATGGATCAGTGTTATATACGCCTCCTTCCAGGTCTCCGGCATATCTTTCCCTTTCATTATGTTGTTCATAACTCCTTTGAGATGCGGCACTAGTTCTTCTTTGAATAATTTATAATACTGCGCCGTAAAGCCGTCAGGCCCAGGTGCTTTATTGTTTGCCAATTTGTTTATTACATCATATATTTCGTCTTCATTAATCGGTGTATTTAGTAGTTCCCTTTCTGCATCAGAAATCCTCGATATTTTTTGGTTGGAAATAAATGCTGTTATGTCCTCATTCTTTAATATGTCTTTTTTATATAGTTTTTTGTAAAATTCCTTGAATTGATTGGCGATATCTTTCTCCTTGGTATAATTTTCTCCTCCTTCTATTATTTGTGTAATCAGCCTTTGCTGCCGTTTCTTTGCCAATTTTTTGGCTAGGAATTTCCCCGGCTTATTTGCTTCAACAAAATATTGGGCTTTTAAAAATTTTAGATTCTGAGCCATTAAATTTAACTGTGCGGAGTTAATTTCTTTTCTTATTATGTCAATTTCTAACTGTATTTTTTTATTCCCTGGTTTCTTTTTTAATAGTTCTTCTTTTTCTTTCAATTTTGCTTCTAGCTTCCCCCGATCTTCTTTCCTTTTCTTATTTTTAATGGCTCCTAGCTGGATAAAGTGGCCCCTCATCACTGCTTTGCTGGCTTCCCATACAGTCTCTAGATTAGTGCCTTTGTCAATGTTATTCTCAAAGTAATTCATTAATGCTTTTTTGCTATTCTTTATGTCCTCTTCTTGTTTGATTAGAATTTCATTTAGCTTCCACCTCCTATCTTTTGGGCTAATTGTAATCTCTAGCATAAGTGGACAATGATCTGTGTTGGTTCTAGGAAGTATTTTGACCTTTTTGGTTTTAACTGACAAAAAACTAGACACCCAGCACATGTCTATGTGGGACCATATCCAGTGACTGGCAGAATAGTAGGTATAATCTCTAACATCAGGGTTTTTTATTCGCCATATGTCCTGTAGTCTTAATTCCTTTTTTCAATTGTAGAAGGTTTTGGAGTAGTTTCCCACTTTCCTGTTTTGTCTAGCTTACTATCTATTATACCATTAAAGTCCCCTATCACCATCAAGTTGTCACACACATGTTCTGTTATTTTTTCTCTTAGAACTTTTACAAATGAGGACTTAGCTCCATTAGGGGCATATATATTACAAACGAGTATGTTCTGATCTTTTATTCTTATTTTAACTCCTATTATTCTACCACCACAATCTTTAAATGCAAATCCTGGGTTTAAATTTTCTTTTATGTATAAGGCCACGCCTCGTTTCTTCTCCAATGCGGAAGAATATAATAGTTTCCCTAATTGCTTATTCTCGAGGTGTGAGAAATGCTTCTGTGCTATATGTGTTTCCTGTATCGCAATTATGTCACACTTTAAACTTTTGAGTTGGTTAAATATTACTTTTTTTATTAGGTGCAT
The DNA here is from genome assembly GCF_037176765.1 of Anolis sagrei. Taxonomy (NCBI): domain Eukaryota; kingdom Metazoa; phylum Chordata; class Lepidosauria; order Squamata; family Anolidae; genus Anolis; species Anolis sagrei. The sequence continues at coordinate 58,186,425 of NC_090035.1, read as the reverse complement.
TAAAGCCATTCGCATTATTCGATACGATCTTCAGCGCCATCTTTAAGTTCTAAGTCTATCAAATTCTTTGTTGGTTGGTTTCTATAGTACTGTTTACTGTAATCCTCCGGTGATATTTCTCTCCTTTTTTCCTTTCTGGAAAGTCTTTTCTCTCCTTTTTTCCTTTCTGGCCCTCCCGCGGCCTGCATTATTTTATTATCGTCATCTGACTCAGTGTCGTCTTTGGGGGCTGGCTTATCTTTGTGTTATTTTCCATCATAATCTTGTTCTTTTGTGATTCTCTGGTAAAAGGCTTTCGCTTTCTCCACCGAGGTCACCCATATTTTTTCTCCTTTAAAGGTTGCCATTAACCCTTCCTTCCTTTCCCATCAAAATTTTATTTACTGTTTTTTAAGCTCATCCGTCAAGAAATAATATGGTTTCCTTTCCTTTCCTTTTTTAAACGCTGGCACTTCTTTTATAATGGCTATTTTTTTTCCTCTGTAGAATGTCGGTTGCTTGGCGTTATTTTTTAGAATCTGGTCCCTCAGGCACTTCCTTGTTAGGTGGACCACAACATCTTTTACTGTTCCGTTCTTAGCGTAATTTGTTTGCACTCGGTACACTTTGTCTATATTTGATGCCATTTCTACTGTAGAAATGTCGAGTATTTTGGTGGTTATTTCCGTTATAATACCTCTTAAATTAGCTTGTTCCTCCTCTTCAATATTCCTTATTCTTAACTGGTATTCTGTCTCTCTTATTTCTATCATCTCTTGTTGTCTAGTTATTCTGTTTGAGATCTATTCCACTGTATCCAATCTTTTCTTCATTTTCTCCTGGTACTTCTTCTGTGTTGTATTATCTTTCTTGATGGCACTAATTTCATTTTGCATTCCATCCATCTCTTTTTTAACTGTGGAAAGTTCATCTTTGATCTCCCCTCTCTTTCCCCATTTCGTCTTGGATCATTTTCTCTAATTTTGCCTGCTTTTTTTCTTGAGATAGTCGCATTTTCTCTTGTGTTTCTTGCAGTTTCACTTGTGTTTCTTGTAGTTTGACTTGTGTTTCTTGTATTTTAAGTAGCTCGGCCATTAGATCTGTTAAAGTTGGTTCTCCTTGTTTGGGGGAAGATTCGCCTTGTACTAGATGTACCAAGTGTCTTCTTACAGCAAGTAACTTGCTTTATTTGGCTGTTGTCTGTTTGTCCATCCTGAACTACGTTTTCTGTTTCTTAAGTTATAAATACTTAATTGAATTGAATTGTGGAAATATAATTCGTTATATGAACAAGTGTGCTCTCATTCAGCAGTTCGGCAGTTCAGCATTCTAATGGACTATTGCGTTTTATAGTCCTTCATATAGTTAATTAAAAGTCCTCAGATTCATTCTTTGTTTTCTGGTTTCTTTCGTAGTTCTGTAAAGTTCCACTTAGTCTTCTCAAACTATAAATATTATATTTTCAATTCCTTTTGATTCCAGTTTCACCTTATTCACCTTGCATATTAATCTTCGTTCCGTTAACAATTACTTAGTTAACAATTTGTCCACAATAAGGAGTAGAAAAGAGACTATATTCTATATCCTATATTCTTTTGCAGTCACAATTCAGTTCATCATACAGAGTCATACACAATACACAATACACAATGAGCAGAACACAATTCAGTTTATTATTATAATATCTACTTAGTTACTATTCAATTCTATTACTCTCGTTTATAGTTGTACATCCAATATCAATTCTAATGTTATTTATGTCAATAGTTATAAATTAATTGGTTTGAGGTTTAAGTTACTCACTGACGCTGGATATGTCCTCTTTCATCTGTCACCATCCGTTTGGCTCTCATATCAAGATTCTTAGATTCTTGGATTCTCCATTAGGCTTGTCTTTAGACTCTTCCTCTGTTCTGGCGATTCTGTTAAGTTAACATGTTCCAGTTGGGAGCTGGAAGTGGCAGCATTCTACTCCTTCTGGGCAGGGGGGGGGGGGTGAGTTGGTAGTAGTTCCCTTGTTTCCTTGGCAATTGTTTCCTGGCGAGAGTTTTGCGGCTTTTTTTCTGCGGCTTTTACTTTCTGGTATTTTCTGTTGCTACTAAGAGGTTGCAACGTACTTTATCTAAGTTGTTGTAAGGATCAATGTTGTTTGTGCTATAACTTTAAGTTGCTGTAAGGTTCAAGGCTGTTTGTGCTACAGCTGTTTCAGTTAATTGAAGAGTTAATTGAGAGTGTTATTTTCATGTGTATAAAGATAGCTACTGTGTGTTTAGTTCTTTGCCATTGTGCATTTATGCTACTGTGCATCTATGCCTCTGTGCCGTTCTGCTTTGTGTAAGCCGGGGACTTCGCTGCAGATGTCCTGCAAAGACACAGCCATGAGAAGAGGACAAGGATTCCTGCTTATCTCAGCTGAGTAGTGATATCTCTCAAAAGATATTGTTTCATGTTACTTTTGTGGAAACAGTAATCCTGCTACTTTGTTTTTGTATGCTGCCAATACTACAATATTTTTCTTTTCTACTTTAAGCCGAAGTCTCGTGTGTTTTTCTTTTATGAGCCAATTCATCACACACACAGTTAACTGGGCTAGAGTCAATCTGCATGCTACTCATGCTAACGCATGACATTTTCCAGTCTCCCTCAGCAACTCAGTAACTCGGCAACTCTCGCTAGCAGCAGCCCCACTGTCAACCATCTCTTCCCCTTTTTACTACCGTTGCCGCCTCGGCTCTTTGTTCCCAGGTATTTGCTATTTGAATGTGTAATGTAGTTGTTGCTGGGAGTCCTTTCACATGTAGATTTCCCAGTTTCCCAGTTTTTGGGCTAGTCTTTTTGATCTTTCTGACCTTCTTTCTTTTGCCTCTGCTTTCCTTATTTTTCTTCTAATCTGTACTTGACTTATTTGACTTTACTTTGAAAATAAGTGGAGGCGGAAGGCTTGCTCACCATTCTTTGCAGTCCGGCGTCCTCCTTCTGAGGTCATTCCTTGAGATTCAGATATGGATTGTAGAGGCTCCTTTGAGTCCTCTCCTTTCCTATCGAACAATTCCTCAATGGAAGTATGCCAATTCGACTTTTTTCCGTCGATATTGGGGAGATTAGATATTCTCCCAACCTCTTAGAGAAGGAAATTCAGTTTCAGGCTCATGGAGCTCTGAAAGCTGCTGCTGCCTCTATCTTGCCTCCACCCGGAAGTGTCCGGAAACCAGTCTTCTCTGACCAACAAGAACTCCCACCAGAAAGAAAAGAATGTCATTTTTTATTATCAAGAGTCCAATAGCCTACAGAAGGCTAGTTCTCTAGGTTAAAAATACCTTTCAAATATGTATCTTTTTTAAAAAAATACATTTTAATATATATATAGTTGTAGAACTTGTAAATGTTTATGTGTTTTAATTATGCTGTAACCAGCACTGAGCCATGAGAAGAGACAGGTTAGAACTAAAATAATCATAATAATTATTAAAGGAATACTGCAGCAATTTAAAGATTCTGCATTTTCGTTATGTACGGAAATAAGTACATAATACATACATAAATGTGTGTATATGTGCTTGTGTATGGTTGCATGTGGCATACAAGTATAATAATAATAATATTTATTTCTTGCCCACCTCACAGCTCAAAGCTCACAGCATTGCTAAAACCCACACTCATCAGAAAAAAAATCTTTAAAACACACATATATTGTTTCCACAAAATTCATATTGAGATACACAAAACTGAAGATGAAACGTAAGATGCATTAGTCATTAAAACATTATAACCAATAGGTGGTACATGACTCCAGTAAAACTAAATTGTATGTATAAGAATGTATCAAAAGCCTGTTGGAAATGTAATAAACACGATGGAACCTTTTTTCACTTATGGTGGAGCTGTACAGAATCGCAGAAATATTGGAAAGACATACATGAAGAAATGCAAATAATATTCAATAAGAAATTTCCAAGAAAACCCGAATACTATTTATTGGGAATTGTAGATGATGATATTAAATTGGACTCGAATGAGGATATCTTGTTTACATATTTGACGACGGCCGCCAGAATTGTCTTGCTAAAATCTGGAAGCAGAAAGAAACACCAGAAAAACTCCACTGGGTAAACAAAATAAATGAAATAAAGGACATGGACATGCTAATGTTTCTATTAAAAAAGAACACAGGTAATATAATCAAAGAGACAAATTGGTCAATAATTGATGATTATATAGAAACAAGATACAAAGAACTATAATGGGACTGAGGCCATTAGGATGGTACAAAATAGATTATTTTCTTCTTCTCATATAAACAGATAAAACGAAAGTTATGGTACGAGCTGAATCAGAAGGGAGTCTTTTTTTTTCCCCTATTTTTTTTCTCTTATTTTTATATATTTTTTCTTTTTTCTTTTTACGATAGTTTTCTGTGGATTTTGTTTTTGATTTTTTTGGATGCTCGTTTTGTTTTCTTTTTTTTCCCCTCACAGGTGTTATGGCTCTTGGAATTTTCTATCTTTTCTAACTTCTTATATTATTCCCCCACTTTCGCTGTAATTATATAAAACTTAATTAAAATTTATATATATATAAAAAAATTATAACCAAGGGACTGTTACGATGACCCTGCTGAAGATCACAACTTGAATTCCTACTTTTCCATGGAAACACACAATGGGTAGGGGAGAATTTTAAGGTGACTCTCCATTGCAGAATTAAATGCGGTTTGACGCTGCCTGAACTGCCATGGCTCAATTCCATGGAGTTTCAACAAGGCCTTTCGTCACCTTCTGCACCCAAAAAGCGCTGGTGTCCCGTGTCTCCCCCCCCCCCCCCCCCCCCCCGCCAAAACAAACTCCAGCATAAACCGTAGCCATAGCGATGAAACAGGTGTCAAACTACATCATTTCTGCTGTGTAGACGCACCCTTAAACCGAGTCACAATCTCTCAGCCTCAAAGCGATACCAATGGGGCATCCCAAACCCCTTCTACGCTGCCATATAATCCAGATTATCAAAGGAGAGCATCTGGTCTGAACTCGGGTCTACACTGACATATAACCCGGTTCAAAGCAGGTAGTCTGGATTTTTATATGGCAGTGTAGAAGTGACCTGAGTGTCTCTTTAGGAATACTTGCATAAACCCCTTCCACACAGTGGTGTCAAACCCACATTGAACTGGATTGGATAGCAATATGGACTCAGAAAACCCAGTTCAAAGCAGAGATTGTGGATAACCGGCCTGGATACTCTCGGTTCTATAGCGGTGTGGAAGGGCTATAGACCCCAAAACCCATCCCTGCTTCATAGACACACAACCTGAAGGCACAATAATAACAATAATAGGAATAGTTGGTCTGGAAGCAAAGCCTTTAAAAAGAAGCGGGTGCCACTCTCTCAGCCTCCCCGCTGTTCTAACCCCCGCTGCCCCTCCCTCCTTCCTTCCCTTCCTGACCGCTCGCCCAACTGACCGTTGCTGCCGGCCTCTTCCTCCGCTGCCGCCCTTCCTTCCTTCTTCCCGTCCTTTCCTCCTTTCCTCCCCTCTTCCTCCCACTCAACCCCTTCACAGAGCCCAGAAACCCGGCGCCTTACGTCATTTCCGTAGCGCAAGCCCCGCCCCCGCACCCCAAGCCGGGGTCCCACTGAGAAAAGAGAGCAAAAGCCTTCCTGAATCGCAAGCCGCGCGACTACAAGCCCCAGAAGGCGCTGCGCGGAAGACGGATGTAGGAGCGACGCTAAGCCCCGCCCTGCAAGGCGTGGCTTCCGTCCTTCAGATGAACGCGCTTTTAAGGCGGCAGGGCAGACAATTAGGTGAGGGCGGGCAATCCCAGGATGCCTTTCGCGGCCTCGGTCAGTCTTAAGGGGCGCTCTGGAGGCGGAGCCAAGATCGAGCGAGGCCACGCCCCCTCGCCCGGCCCCCGCCCACCCTGCGCGCGCATCCCAAATCTAGAGAGCCGTTCAGCTGACCGAGGCTGCGCTCTTGCCTCGACCCAGCCCACCGTGCGCGTGGATCCAAATGTTAGAGACTACTCAGCCGACCCAAGTCTCGCCCCTTTGTTCGGCCCGGCCAACGCAGAGCAAGCGAGGCCCCGCCCCCTCTTTCGGCCCCGCCCACCTGCGCGCTACCTAGTTAGAGCCATTCAGCCAAACGAGGCTCCGCCTCCTCGTTCGGCCCCGCCCACCCGCGCGCTTCTTAAAGATACAGCTCCATTTAGTCCTATAGGCAGAACTGGGAAAGGTTCATCATCATCATGCGGTGTGCGGGGCTTGACGAATGGAAGGCTGGGGTAAAAATTGCTGGAAGAAACATTAACAACCTTAGATATGCAGATGATACCAGTTTGAGTGAGGAGGAGCTGGGGAGCCTTCTAATCAAGGTGAAAGAAAAAGTGCAAAAGCTGGGTTGCAGCTAAACATAAAAAAACCAAGATTATGGCAACCAGACTGATTGATAACTGGCAAATAGAGGGAGAAAATGTGGAGGACGTGACATACTTTGTATTTCTAGGTGCAAAGATTACTGCAGATGCAGACTGCAGCTAGGAAAAAAGAAGATGCTTACTTTTTGGGAGGAGCGCAATGCCCAATCTTGATAAAATAGTGAAGAGTAGAAACATCACACTGGCAACAAAGATCCGCGTAGTCAAAGCAATGGTATTCCCCGTAGTCACCTACGGATGTGAGAACTGGACCATAGGGAAGACTATGGAAGATAGATGCTTTTGAACTGTGGTGCTAGAGGAAATTCTGAGAGTACCTTGGACCGCCAGAAGATCCAACCAGTCCATACTTCAGGAAATAAAGCCCAACTGCTCATTGGAGGGAAGGATATTAGAGGCAAAGTATTTTGGCCACATCATGAGAAGACAGGAAAGCTTAGAGAATACAATGATGCTGGGGAAAGTGGAAAGAAAAAGGAAGATGGGCAGACCAAGGACAAGATAGATGGATGGCATCCTTGATGTAATTGGCTTGACCTTGAAGGAGCTGGGGGTGATGATGGTCGACAGGGAGCTCTGACGTGGGCTGGTCCATGAGATCATGAAGAGCTGGAAGCGACTGAACGAATGAACAACAACAAGGGAAAGGTTTATACAAATTTCCCAGAAGAGATGACAGATGTGTGCTGAAATCAAATTAGTAATCCAATTCGAGGTTCAGAAACGCTTCATTTCGTAAAGATTCATTATGGTAATTATGCCATCGCGCCTGGGGCTATAGAGAAAGATGCATGGATGTGAAATCTTTCCCCAGGGGATTGCTTCTTGCCCTCCTTTAGGGAAACTGGAACTCCCAAGGACCAGAACACAACAGGTAACTCGAAATGATGTTTATTGTTGGCAATGGGTTCACTTTCGTAGACACAAACGTGATGTTTCAACAGGGAAAAATACTTTATAAACTCTAAAGTCCAGGGTCCTAGGAGTTATAAGCTGAGAAGCTTTTCCTGTTCCCTCTTTCTCTATGGTTGTGAATGCCGGAGCAAACCACAACCCCAGTTCAGTGGCCTAAATTGAAGGACAAGACCTTCCTATGGTGCCAAAGAACCGGAATGAAGGCGCCTGAGATCTTCACAATTCCATTCAGGGTGGTCTGAACATAAAGAATAAGACTCAGGGGTAAAAACCTAAGAGTTGATAGTAAAAAATGGCTTGACCAGGGGCTTTGGGCCAAGCTTTGCACATGTCCATCCAATGAGTCTTTTTCTGAGGTAAAAAAGGTGAGAGAGATACCTTTCCTTTCTCCCTTGGAAGGGGCGGAATCTAAACAAATTAACTGGGGAAACAAGCCAATTGGCGCACAACAACAATAAATTGACAGCTATAATAACCAATGAAATTTAACTATACATATACAAGGTAGACAGGAATAAAATGACAGTTTAAATCCTGCAACTAACAGTACTACATATATGTGGTGCCACACGCGCCGTCACAGTAATCTCTGAAGTTTTGTAATGGCTTTGTTAAGATTCGTTCCACGGGCGGCAATGAGGAAAAAATTCAAGGGTTGTTATTTTTACAACTATCAGGATGAAATTCAGCACACTTGTAGGCATTTTCAAAAGTCATTACAAAATTAGGGGGTGCCAGTTTGACATTGCTAGTGAAAATTTCATTCCTATACCAAGAGTAACTCCATTTTGTGACTGTTTCATCCTAGTAATTGTGCAAGTGGGGAGACTTCAAGGGCTGCTTTCTCCCTCTCCCTTATTTTGACAGCTATTTGAGTGACACTTGCTACAATAGTACAGCTGCCATTACATGAATGCTTATGAGTATCACTTTTTCAAAGAGTTAACTTCTAACAAGGTCATGCTTTTCTTGACTAGTGGTTTTCAAAAGGTGGTCTCCACATGTTCATGGAGATTCATATTTGCAAAATGGATGTGACAATTATTATTATTATTATTAACTTTATTTGTACCCCGCTAGCATCTCCCGAAGGACTCAATGCGGCTTACACAGGCCGAAGCCTCAGAGCACAATACAATAGAAACATAAACACAACAATAAACAAAGCAAATCAAATAATTAAGCAAAATAACAGCAACAGTGACAATGCATCAAGACACTTTAAAACTGGGCCGGCCGGCGCAATGGGGTACAGAGTTAAAAATGCTGAAATGGCAGGAGGAACGTAGGATTAAAATAGTGCGGTGTGCAGTAATATTGATTGTACTAAAGTGCTTCTAGGACTTGGGATGGGGGATTCCTAATCTGAGAAGGCACATCAGAACAGCCAAGTTTTTAGGTTCTTTCTGAAAGCTGCTAAAGTAGGGGCCTGTCGAAGATCTTTTGGAAGGGCATTCCAGAATCGGGGGGCCGCCACAGAGAAGGCCCTGTCCCGTGTCCCCACCAAGCGCGCTTGCGACGTGGGTGGGATCACGAGCAGGGCCTCCCCAGATGACCGGAGCAAGCGTGTGGGTTCGTAGATATACATGGCAAACATTCAATGCCATAGACACACAACATATATAGACAGACACTCAGAGGCTATTTAACTTTCCAGCTTCATGAGGGTATGCTCGAATTCCGGCCACCAGGGGAGCTGTCGCTTCACCGTCCACTTGTGACACCAATGGAGTACTTCCTCATTATTTTGCACATTGCTGAAGATTTTTATGGCATCGTAAATTACTTAAATTAGCCTCCCTGCATAAGCGGTACCTAAATTTCCTACTTGACAGATGCAACTGTCTTTCAGGCTACAAAGGTCGACAGCCAGCTAGACAAATTGCCGGGAGTTTACTCCGACCCAGGCTGGCTTCAAACTTATGACCTTCTGTCAGAAATGATTTTAATGCAGCTGACTCCCAACCAGCTGTGCCACCCCATTTTGTACTGCATTGGTTTTTTTAATATATAATGTAATTTTTATTGATTCTTTTTGAAATATACAGTGAAAGAGGGGGAACAAAACTTCAGATAGAAAGGGTGGGAAAATTTGAGCCGGCTTGTGTGGTGGGGAAAGAGAAGGGTGGGACGGGGGGGGGGGGCAGTGAAAGGTTGGGGAAGGGATCGGGAAGGGTCAAGGGGTAGGTACTAGGGATAAGGGAGAGGGGAAAGAAAGGTATCTGACTCCCATTCAGTCCGCAGGAAAATAGTCCATAGTTTAATAGTTCATCCTGTAATTGTGTTGATCTAAATTCGGTCTTGTATGTAGCATCCTAAATGTCCAACTTAATTTGTTTTCTTATGTATTCTCCAAAATATTTCCAATTGGTTTGTTTTTCTTTGCTCTTTTCTTCTAGTATTTGCGAGAGCTTATCCAAATCCTTAAACTCTATTATTTTTTTAATCCAATCTTCATTGGATGGGGTTTCTTTATTTTTCCATTTTTGTGCTATAAGGATTCTTGCCGTTGATGATATGTAGAGGAAGATCTTTTCTTCGTTTTTCTTTAGGTCTAGATCCATTATGTTCAATAAGTAACATTCGGGCTTCACATCAAATTTTGTTTGAATCATGTTTTGGGCATGTTTGTGAACCAACTGCCAAAATTTTTGGATTTTCTTACATTCCCAAAATTGATGATAGTAAGTTGTAAAATTACTTCAATAGTAAAATTGAAGATAGTAAGACTCCTTTTTGCATTTCCAGCAGGTTCCATCGTAATTTTTGTTAAATTTAGAAAGTAGGCATGCCATCCCCTTCTAATGTCGTGCCCTTCCAAAGTTAAGATTTTTTTCTGTTCCAGCGTGGCCCACGTTTTGGTCCACAATAGGGCACACGCTTCGTAGTATGTCAGCAGGTCTGGTAAAGCCAATCCCCCTCTGCATTTCGCATTTTAAATTTGATCCTAGGCTTTTTCCCATCCCAAATGAAGTTTAAGATGTCCTTGTTCCATTTTCTGAAACATTTACCTGTTTTTATAATTGGGATCATTTGGAACAAAAAGATCATTTGGGGAAACACGCACATTTTAATCAGGGGTCCCCAAACTTTTTAAACCGGGGGCCGGATTACTGTCCCCCAGACCATTGGAGGGCTGGACAATAGTTTGTTTGTTTTTTAAATGACCAAATTCCTATGCACACTACACATGTCTTATTTTGCTACTGTTATTAATCGTAATGTAAATATCTGATATGCACGATATATTTTTATTGTTACAATCTGAACATAAAGCATAGTGATGAATCACAAAAACAATATGTAATATACATTGTGAAATATTTATTTCTAATTACAAATAAATGAAATTTTGATTTCAAGCATGTCACAGCATGTGTAACAGTCTTAATATAACAGCAGGAAATCCATGAATATGTTGACTGTTCAGCCCTCAGTGAGGACAAAACTACATAATTTATTGTCGAAGGCTTTCATGGCCGGAATCACTCAGTTCTTGTGGGTTTTTTCGGGCTATATGGCCATGTTCTAGAGGCATTTCTCCTGACGTTTCGCCTGCATCTATGGCAGGCTTCCTCAGAGGTCTGCTGGAGCTGGGAAAAAAGGGGTTTATATATCTGTGGACTGACCAGGGTGAGACAAAAGGCTTTTGTAAGTTGGGCTAGGTGTGAATCTTTTCAACTGACCACCTTGATTAGCATACAATGGGCTGACTGTGCCTGGAGCAAACTCTTAATGAAAGGTGCTTAGATGTCCCTGCCTGTTTTTCTCTCTGCTGTTTTAATTTTAGAATTTTTTAATACTGGTAGCCAGATTTTGTTCATTTTCATGGTTTCTTCCTTTCTGTTGAAATTGTCCACATGTTTGTGGATTTCAATGGCTTCTCTGTGTAGTCTGACATGGTGGTTGTGAGAGTGGTCCAGCATTTTTGTGTTCTCAAATAAAATACTGTGTCCAGGTTGGTTCATCAGGTGCTCTGCTATGGCTGATTTCTCTGGTTGGAGTAGTCTGCAGTGCCTTTCATGTTCCTGGATTCTTGTTTGGGCGTTGCGTTTGGTGGTCCCTATGTAGACTTGTCCACAGCTGCATGGTATACGGTAGACTCCTGCAGAGGTGAGAGGATCCCTCTTGTCCTTTGCTGAACGTAGCATTTGTTGGATTTTCTTGGTGGGTTTGTAGATTGTTTGTATGTTGTGTTTCCTCATCAGCTTTCCTATGCGATCAGTGGTTCCCTTGATGTATGGCAGGAACACTTTTCCTCTGGGTGGATCTTCATCTTTACTCTTGTGGCTTGTTCTTGGTCTTTCAGCTCTTCTGATGTCTGAGGTGGAATATCCATTGGCCTGTAGAGCCCAGTTGAGGTGGTTCAGTTCATCTTGGAGGAGGTGGGGTTCACAGATTCTTTTTGCACGGTCTGCCAAGGCTTTAATGGTGCTTCTTTTTTGACTTGGGTGATGGTTGGAGTTTTTATGTAGATATCTGTCTGTGTGTGTGGGTTTTCTGTAAACGGTGTGACCCAATTGTTGATCTGGTTTACAGATGACTAGGACATCTAGAAAAGGCAATCTTCCTTCTTTTCCACTACACAGAGAAGCCATTGAAATCCACAAACATGTGGACAATTTCAACAGAAAGGAAGAAACCATGAAAATGAACAAAATCTGGCTACCAGTATTAAAAAATTCTAAAATTAAAACAGCAGAGAGAAAAACAGGCAGGGACATCTAAGCACCTTTCATTAAGAGTTTGCTCCAGGCACAGTCAGCCCATTGTATGCTAATCAAGGTGGTCAGTTGAAAAGATTCACACCTAGCCCAACTTACAAAAGCCTTTTGTCTCACCCTGGTCAGTCCACAGATATATAAACCCCTTTTTTCCCAGCTCCAGCAGACCTCTGAGGAAGCCTGCCATAGATGCAGGCGAAACGTCAGGAGAAATGCCTCTAGAACATGGCCATATAGCCCGAAAAAACCCACAAGAACTGACTACATAATTTGTTTGTAACTTGGGGACTGCCTGTCCAGGTTGGGTCACAGGGGGTCACAGAGATGACGGTATAGAAGAATAATACCTGGCAAAGTCAATGAAAGACTAAATGTCTCTGACCTGGAATGCTAAGCAGGGCCAGTTCTGGTTAGTATTTGGATGGGAAGCCACAAATGAATAGCAGGTGCTCTATTTCAGAGAAAGAAACTGTCAAAACTATTTTTGAGTATTTCCTCTCAAAGAAAACCCTATTAAATTCATGGGGATGCCATAAATAAAAGGATAACACACACAATAAAAGGAGAACACACACTCAACCATGGGCTGCAGAAAGCAATATAGGAGTACGTAGAAAAAGATGGCTGTAGCATTTCTGAAAATAAAATGGTTCCAATGAAAATGAGGAAAAAAATTATATTTTCTGTCGTTTTGAAAGTGGTTTTTTGGAAACCACTTTCAGGGGGAGAAGGGCAGGGTATAAATATAGGAAATAAATCTATATAAATAAAAATGTAATGTTCATTTGTGAGATTCACAGAAATCAAAAACCACTGGACACTTAACAACCCAATGTATGTCCTTCACTCAAAAAAATTGATTTTGACATTTAGGAGTTGTAGTTCCTGGGATTTATAATGAAAGAACATTCTGAACCCTTCCCCCCCCCCCCTCCCCACCAACAATGAAATGGAACCAAACTTGGCACACAGTTCTCCCATGACCAACAGAGAATACTGGAATGGTTTGGTGGGCAGTGTCCTTTGGTTTTGGAGTTGTAGTTTACCTACATCCAGAGATCACTGTGGACTCAAACAAGGATGGATTTGGACCAAACTTGGCACAAATACTCAATATGCCCAAATGTGGAGACTGGTGGAGTTTGGGGGAAATAGACCTTGACATTTGGGAATTGTAGTTACTGTTATTTATAGTTCACCTATAATCAAAGAGCATTCTGAACCCCACCAATGATGGAATGGAACCAGTTCTCCCATGACTAACAGAAAATATTGGAAGGGTTTGGTGGGCAGTGTCCTTTGGTTTTGGAGTTGTAGTTTACCTACATCCAGAGATCACTGTGGACGCAAACAAGGATGGATTTGGACCAAACTTTGCACAAATACTCAATATGCCCAAATGTGGACAGTGGTGGAGTTTGGGGGAAATAGTCCTTGACATTTGGGAATTGTAGTTACTGGGATTTATAGTTCACCTATAATCAAAGAGCATTCTGAACCCCACCAACGATGGAATGGAACCAAACTTGGCACACAATTCTCCCCTGACTAACAGAAAATACTGGAGGGGTTTGGTGGGCAGTGTCCTTTGGTTTTGGAGTGGTAGTTTACCTACATCCAGAGATCACTGTGGACTCAAACAATGTTGGATCTGGACCAAACTTGGCCAGACCAGACTTCTCCCTCTTTCCTTCTTTCCTTCCTTCCTTCACCTTGCCCCTTTCTCTTCCCTTCCCCTTCCTTCCTTCCCTTCCTTCTCCTTTCCTCTCCCTCCTTCGCTCCCTTCCTTTCCTTCCTTCTTCCTTCTCTCTGTGGGGACACCGGGCAAGGCACCGCCTCTGCTTGTCTCCTGGTACGGCTAGGAGGGAAGCAGGCAGCGTCTCGTGGCCACGGAGAACAAGGTAGCGCAGCAGAAGAAGATCCGCGGCCATGAGGTTCCTGTTCCCCTCCCAGCCGTGGCAGGAGAACAAGCGGAGGCGGCGCCGGGTGGGCGTGGCCGGGTGGGCGCTGGCTTCCCCGGGCCGGCATCCGGGGGGAGGGAAGGAAGGAAGGAAGAAGGAAAGGAAGGGAGGGAAGGAGGGAGGGGAAAGGAGAAGGAAGGGGAAGGGGAGAGAAAGGGGGAAAGGGAAGGAAGGAAGGAAGGAAGGAAAGAAAGAAAGAAAGAAAGAAAGAGGGAGAAGCCTGTTCCGGCGCGACCCCACCTGAAGCCGCTCCGGAGGGAGAGATAGAAACGGCGAGGGGCCTTGCGCCAGGCCAGGCCACGCGGGCCGGATAAATGCCCTTGGCGGGCCGTATCCGGCCCGCGGGCCTGAGTTTGGATACCCCTGATTTTAATGGTTGAAAATTTCCCTAATAATGACAAGTTTAGATATTTCCAGTTATTAAATTTCTTTTGGATTTTGTCCCATATTTTCTCATAATTGTCTTTAAATATATGCCTGTTAGTAGTTGATATCGTAACAGCTAGGTATTTAATTTTTTTGACCACTTCTATCTTTGAGTCTTTATAGATTTTCTCTTTCTCTTCCTTAGTTATATTTTTTGTGAGTATTTTGGTTTTGTTCTTATTTATTTTGAGTCCTGCAAGCTTTCCAAATTTGGAAATTTGTACTGCATTGGTTTTTGCATTGCATTGTTTTTTTCATTGCATTTGATTTGCACAGCATTGGTTTTTGCACTGCATTACATTACATTACATCGTCACATCAAGAAAAAAGAGGGGGAGATATTTTTCCTGCTTGATACAGAAGAAACAATCGTACAAAGGAAAGAAAAACACAGCATCATTTGGAGAGGTAGAGATATAAAATAGGCCCTTACATATCAACAGATGGTGTAAAAGACCTTGCTAGGATTAAGATTAGAAAGGGCAGAGAGAAAGCGGAAACTTAGAAGCAGCTCCCATATTGAAAGCTGAGGTTAGGGGTTCCTCCTGAATCAGAAGAGCTGAAGATTATTGGATCAGGTCCTTTGAAAAAAACCACGTTATTTCCCACTTGCTGTGAAAACATGCCTAGAAGACAGCCAGGTTGCATTTATTTCTCAGAGAACGTCAGAGGGATATGGTTGTTCTCAGAAGAAAGAGCTGTTGCATCAAATTAATCATTGCAGAGATAGCTACAAAATGACCCTGCAGTAGAGCTGGGGACCTCTGAGAAATTGGAGATGCATTAATTCTTATGTAAACTGGCTTTGGACAAAGGTGCAGATCAGGACACAATTAATAGTTCCATGATTTAGTTTTGGGCCCCCAAATAGGTCATGCTTTCAACATATTGTATTTTAAAGCAATTTAAAAAACCAAATTTTGCATATGAATGCAGAAACAAGACCACACACTTATTACATATAATACAAAAGGACACCGTCTGAGTTTGTAGTGGATTTGTGAAGACACTAGATCAGAGAGAGAGCAGGTGGAGAAAACAAATTGATTGGTTCAAGTGAAAAATCAGATTTATTTTCTGGACATGCAGGTAAAAGGTGAAACTGCCATCTTGAGTTTATAGATAGGTGGGCTTTTATACTCTTTTCAAAGTTAACTTTACATTTCCTTCAAACCATATATTCCTGTAAATCAGGGGTTTTATCCTTATTAGCAGATTGGGTGAGGTGCACATGTGTGGTGCTATTTCTATGTAACTTTCAATTTTTGAAATTAGGTGATTTCTGATAAACCATGTGTACATCTAAGAGTCCAATCAGCTTGTGTCTTCATGATAATCAATTTTATGGTATATGATCTGCCCAAAGACAACCTCCCCAGTTGAACAATGGAGCAGGTGTTTTCTTTAGCAGTTTCTTTGAATCAGATATTTCTAAATATCATTTCTTTAAGCTTTCCAATTTGGAAAAATGGCACTCGTAACCTTTTGGCAAATGTGAATCTCCATGAACATCTGGAGACCACTAGTCAAAGAAAGGCATGACCTTGTTAGAAGTCAACCTTTTGAAAAGTGTTCATGTAATGGCACACAGGTAACTCAGCTGTTAAACTGATAAACTATGTCTTTGAACTGTATAAAAGATATGGGAAAGAAAAAGGCGACCTTTTACACTGTAAGGGGGAGAGAATATCACATCCTACCTGCCGACACCAGTACAAAGGATTCTACACAGAGTTATTATATATATAATGTTGTAATGTGTGTGCTCTGGTAGAATGAACACCGCTTCAATCTTCTTCTGGTTTGTTTGCTGCCACCACCTAAGCCACCTTAGGAATTTAAAAATGATCCTCTGAGGTAAACCTTTCCCTGCCAACCCAGCTGTCCCTTAACTCCCAAAGATGACTGTGATGTTAAGATGTTAAAGAAACTAGAATTATCCCCACAGGAATGAATAACAATTGAGACTCCTTTAAAAGTTGAATAGAGAAAAGATTTTTTATGAGAATAAACTAACAACTGACTTCTTTGATGAGGCACAAAAGCTTAACTTGTTACTAAGGTACAATATTCATGATGGTTTCTTTAAACAGTCACTTGGCTTCACTATTAGCAAAATTCATCACACTACAATAACGAAGTAGCAGTGAGTCCCAGACTAACCTCCTTAGGCTGTCTTCAGAGCAATTAGCTCACTCTAAACAGAGTACTCTAAAGCTAATCTACTCCACCCAGAGAGCAAACAACTTGGTTAACACCTTCTGGCCAATAATGCAGCCTTGCCCGCCACAAACGCTCTCTCTCAGTAAACCTAGACTTCAAAATACCTCTTTTCTCTTCTGTTCCCAAAACTCATCTCTCTCTTAGAAGCTGACACTTTTTCCCTCCCAGGACTTGACTCCTCCCATCTGCCCTAACCAATCACAAGAGATCTCCAGCTCTTCCCCTCCAACTCCTTCCCTCCATCTTCTCCCCTCCCCTCTTCTCACTTTCCCCTCACAAGATGTCTGCTTCCCTGGCTTACACTCCCAAAATGGAGGTCTGACTCACTGATATCCCAGGCTTCTCCTTTGGCCTACTAGGTAAGAATCATTACAAACTGCCAGGGACAAAGACATGATACTACGCTATCTACATATACTTACTTAGTAGAGTTTTGAAAATGTTTCTCTGAAGTTGAAATTGAAATTACAATTGCCCAAAACCTCTTATGCACTCAAAGACCAAAAACAAAACAAAACAAAACAAAGTCTTATTTAGAAAGTAATGTGTCTGTTTACTCACAAATATCTTGTATTAATTTAGCATATAGGCACATTTCTTATTAAAATTCAGTTATAAATAGGATGTAGTTTCCCTGTATTGAGAACACAGGGCTTCATTCTTAATTAATAGTCCATAGATCAAAGACGTTAATAAGATATATACTTAAAGACTGAATGTGGATTGTGAATGTTGCAATTAGTAAACTTGATTAGCATTGAGTCTTTAAGAACCATAGAGTTATTTTCCACCCTAATTGAACCAGCTATCGAGAGTTTAAACCCCCTTTCCCAGAGATAATCCCAATCCTCCAAATCAATATTTCTCCCTAAATCTTTAGCTCCTTGAATATCTTGGATCCTGAAAGCTTACTCCAACCACAGAATAGATTCTAAGTTGTTAGGAAAGGTACACACACACACAGTCCTTCCTACCAAACCCGATCCCCTGCCTTTTCATTTTTGTCATACTAACCACCGAAACCCATGTCTCCTTGCCCTTTCTTACTCACCCAGATCCTCCTCCCTTTGTAGTACATGTTTCTGACCTCGATTGAAATGGAAACGTGCAGCAATAAGGCTGTGAACCAGAAATCATCTCTCCTCCACATATTCTGGCTGAAGCAGAGGTTTGCTGTTTGCCTTCAATAAATGCCCAGCTACGTATTTATTATTTCATTGGCAGGGGAATTACCCCGTTACTTTGTGTTGTGCCGAAAGCGAGCGAGAGTCTGGCGGCAAGCAATCTATCTGTATCTATATATCTATACATATAATAAAAGTCAAAGTTTGTATGCGGCAGGCGTGTGGCGGTGTGGCGGGGGGAGTATGTGCCAGCATTCTAATTGGCTGCCGCTGTGGTGCTATTTGCATATGGTCTCTGATTGGCCAGCTTCAATAGGAGTACCTGGTGGAGAAAAAAGTTCATGACTGAAACGGGGACATGAGAAGGAAATTTGCATATGGTCTCTGATTGGCCAGCCTCAATTCCAAGATTCCGAGATGACAACGAGAGGAAAGGAAAAGGCCAGGGGCTCTGTCAGAAAATTACCAATACAGACCAAAGTTGGCACACAGAGCTCCCATGACCCACTCGACATCCTATTGCAGTTTGGAGGAGGATGAACCATGGATGATGGGACTTGCAGTACCATCACTCACATTCTGAGACCATTGTTAACCTCATCCAATGACTGATCAGGACCAAACTTGGCACATAGACATCTCATGACCCACTTTACGTCCTGGTGTGGTTTGGCCGGGGATGGACCATGGATTATGGGACTTGCAGTACCCTTGCTCAATTCTTGAGACCACTGCAACTCTCATCCAATTACCGATAAAGACCAAACTTGGCACACTGAGTCTCCATGACCCACTCTACATCCTGGTGCATCTTGGAGGAAGATGCACCATGGACGATGGGACTTGCAATACCTGCACTCCCTTCCTAAAACCATTATAACTGCCAACAATGATGGATCAGGACCACAATTTACACAGAGAGCCCGCATAACCCACTCTACATCCTGGTGCGGTTTGGAAGAATTTGACTATGGATGATGGGACTTGCAGTCACTTCACTCACTTCCTGAGACCACTGAGACCCTTGCCAATGACTGATCAAGATCAAACTTGGCACACAGAGTCCTCATGACCCACTCTACATCCTGGTGTACTTTCGAGGAGGACAGACCATGGATGATAGGACTTCAAGTACCTCCACTCTCTTCCCAAGACTGCTGCAACCCTCATCTAATGTCTGAACAAAACCAAACTTGGCACACAGAGCCCCCATGACCCACTCTACATCCTACTGTGGTTTGGAGTAGGGCATACCATGGATGATGGGACTTGAAATACCTCTACTCGTTTTCCGAGACTGCTGCGACCCTCAACAATGACTGAACAACACCAAACTTGGCACATAGACCTCTCATGACCCACTTTACACCATGGTGTGGTTTGACTGTGGATCGAGCATGGATTATGGGACTTGCAGTCTCTTCGCTCAATTCCTGAGACCACTGCAACCATCATCCAATTTCTGATAAGGACCAAACTTGGCACACCGGGTCTCCATGATGCACTCTATATCCTGCTGCTGTTTGTAGGAGGATGGCCCATGGATGATGGGACTTCAAGTACCTTCACTCACTTCCTGAAAATAATGCAGCCGTTATCCAAAAACCAATAAAGACCAAACTTGGCATACAGAACCAACATTACCCACCTTCTCTAATAACCCGGGCAACGCCGGGTCCCCAAGCTAGTCTATATATATATATAATAAAGGTGAAAGTTTGTATGCGGCGGACAAAAGTGTGGCGGTGCGACGGGAGGAGTATGTGCCAGCGTTTTGATTGGCCAGCCTGAAAGTTCCAACATTCTGATTGGCTGCCGCAGTGGTGCTATTTGCATATGGTCTCTGATTGGCCAGCTTCAATAGGAGCCCCTGGTGGAGAAGAGGGTTCATGGCAGAAACGGAGCATGACAGAAGGAAATTTGCATATGTTCTCTGATTGGCCAGCCTCAAATCCAACATTCCGAGATGACAAAGAGAGGAAAGGAAAAGCCAGGGGCTGGGTCAGAACACTACCAATACAGAACAGACTTGGCACACAGAGCCCCCATCACCCACTTTACATCCTACTGCAGGTTGGAGGAGTATGAACCATGGATGATGGGACTTGCAGTACCACCACTCACATTCTGAGACTGCTGTTAACCTCATGGAATGACTGATCAGGAGGACCAAACTTGGCACATAGACCTCTCATGACCCACTTTACGTCCTGGTGAGGTTTGGCCGAGGATGGACCATGAAGTATGGGACTTGCAGTACCTTTGCTCAATTTTTGAGACCACTGCAACCCTCATCCAATTACCGATAAAGACCAAACGTGGCACACTAAGTCTCCATGAAGCACTCTACATCCTGGTGCGACTTGGAGGAGGATGTGCCATGGTCCCTTCCGAAGACCATTATAACTGCCAACAATGATGGATCAGAACCACAATTTACACAGAGAGCCTGCATAACTCACTCTACATCCTGGTGCGGTTTGGAAGAATTTGACAATGGATGATGGGACTTGCAGTCACTTCACTCACTTCCTGAGACCACTGAGACCCTCGCCAATGACTCATCAAGACCAAATTTGGCACACAGAGCCCCCATGTCACACTCTGTATCCAGCTGCTGTTTGGAGGAGGGTAGATCATGGATGATGGGACTTCAAGTTCCTCCAATCACTTCCTGAAAACAATGCAGCCATTATCTAATGACCAGTAAAGACCAAACTTGGCATACAGAACTGCCATTACCCACTTTCTCTAATAACCCGGGCAGCACCGGGTCCCCAAGCTAGTCTATGTATATAATAAAAGTCAAAACTTGTATGCGGAGGACAAAAATGTGGCGGGAGGAGTATGTGCCAGTGTTCTGATTGGCTGCCGCTGTGGTGCTATTTGCATATGGTCTCTGATTGGCCAGCTTCAATAGGAGCCCCTGGTGGAGAAAAGGGTTCGTGACAGAAACGGGGACATGAGAAGGAAATTTGCATATGGTCTCTGATTGGCCAGCCTCAATTCCAAGATTCCGAGATGACAAAGAGAGGAAAAGAAAAGGCCAGGGGCTGAGTTAGAACATTACCAATACAGACCAGACTTGACACACAGAGCTTGCAAGATCCACTTGACATCCTATTGCAGTTTGGAGGAGGATGAACCATAGAGGATGGGACTTGTAGTACCATCACTCACATTCTGAGACTACTGTTAACCTCATCCAATGACTGATCAGGACCAAACTTGGCACATAGACCTCTCATGCCCCACTTTACGTCCTGGTATGGTTTGGCCAGGGATGGACCATGGATTATGGGACTTGCAGTACCTTTGCTCAATTCTTGAGACCACTTCAACCATCATCCAATTACCGATAAAGACCAAACTTGGCACACTGAGTCTCCATGACGCACTCTACATCCAGGTGCACCATGGAGGATGCACCATGGACGATGGGACTTGCAATACCTGCACTCCCTTCCTAAGACCATTACAACTGCCAACGATGATGGATCAGGACCACAATTTACACAGAGAGCCCGCATAACCCACTCTACACCCTGGTGCGGTTTGGAAGAATTTGATAATGGATGATGGGACTTGCAGTCACTTCACTCACTTCCTGAGACCACTGAGACCCTCACCAATGACTGATCAAGACCAAACTTGGCACACAGAGTCCCCATGACTCACTCTACATCCTGGTGCACTTTTGAGGACAGACCATGGATGATGGGACTTGAAGTACCTCCACTCCCTTCCCAAGACGGCTGCAACCCTCATCTAATGTCTGATCAAGATCAAACTTGGCACACAGAGCCCCCATGACCCACTTTGCATCCTGCTGCAGTTTGAAGGAGGATCGACTTTGGATGATGGGACATGCAGTATCATCACTCACATTCTGAGATTGCTGTTAACCTCATCCAGGACCTCATCAAGACCAAACTTGGCACATAGACCTCTCATGACCCACGTTACATCCTGGTGTTGTTTGGAAAAAATTGGAGATGGATGATGGGACTTGCACTACCTTTGCTCACTTCCTGAGACCACTGAGACCCTCGCCAATGACTAATCAAGACTACACTTGGCACATGGAGCTCCAATGACCCACTCTACATCCTGGTGCAGTTTGGAGGAGAACAGACCATGGATGATGGGACTTCAAGTACCTCCACTCCCTTCCGAAGATTGCTGCAACCCTCTTCTAAAGACCAATCAAGACCACACTTGGCACACAGAGCCCCCATGATCCACTCTACATCCTGCTGCTGTTTGAAAGGGGATGGACTTTGGATGATGGGACTTGCAGTACCTTCACTCACTTACTGACACTACTGCCACCCTCATCTAATGACTGATAAAGACCAAACTTGGCACACCGAGCCCCCATGACTCTATATCCTGTTGCTGTTTGTAGGAGGATGGCCCATGGATGATGGGACTTCAAATACCTTCACTCACTTCCTGAAAATAATGCAGCCGTTATCCAAAGACAATAAAGACCAAACTTGGCATACAGAACCACCATTACCCACTTTCTCTAGTAACCCGGGCAACGCCGGGTCCCCAAGCTAGTATAAAATAAAAGTCAAAGTTTGTATGCGGCAGACAGAGGTGTGGCGGTGTATGTGCTACCTTTCTGATTGGCTGCCACTGCGGTCTCTGATTGGCCAACCTGAAAGTTCCAAGTTTCCGATTGGCTGTCACTGTGATACAATCTGCATATGGTCTCTGATTGGCCAACTTCAACATTCCGAGGTACAATTTACATATGGTCTCTGATTGGCCAACTTCAACATTCCGAGGTACAATCTGCATATGGTCTCTGATTGGCCAACTTCAACATTCCGAGGTACAATTTGCATATGGTCTCTGATTAGCCAACCGCAACATTTCGAGGAAGCAGAGGGAATAGGAAAGGGGCCTGAAGCTGTCAGGAATGGTTGGAGTTGAAGTCCAAAACACCTTGTGGCCCCCAACAATGACAGAACAAGACCAAACCTGGCACACAGACCCCCCCCCCCCAAGACCCACTCAACATCCTGGTGCAGTTTGAGTGAGGATGGACCATGGATGATGGGACTTGCAGTAGTTTAACTCACTTCATTAGAGCACTGTGGCCCACACCAATGACGGGTCAGGACCAAACTTGGCAAAAGAGGACCAATGGCTCACATTAAACCTGGTGCGGTTTAGAGCAGAATGGGCCACGAATGATGGGATTTGTAGAATCTTCACCCGATTCACATTCCACAGAACAATGTAGCCCCTACAAATCACAGACCAGGCCCAAACTTGGCACTCAGAGTACTCATGGCCCACTCTACATTCTGATGCAGTTCTAAGGGGGATGGACCATGGATGATGGGACTTGCAGTATCTTTACTTACTTACTGAAACCACTGTGACACTCAACAATGACCAATCAAGACCAAACTTGGCACACAGAGCCCCCATGACCTATCTACATCCTATTTCACTTTGGAGGAGGGTGGATCATGGATGATGGGACTTGCAGTACCTTCACTCACTTACTGAAACCACTGCGACCCTAATCCAATGACTAATAAATACCAAACTTAACACACAGAGCCCCTATGACCCACTCTGCAGCCTGCTGCAGTTTGAAAGAGAATGGACTTTGGATGAGCCCCCATGGCCCACTTTAGATCCCAATGCTGTTTGGAGGACGGCGGACGATGGATGATGGGATTTGCAGTACCTTCACTCACTTCCTGAAAACAATGCAACCGTCATCCAATAATCAATAAAGACCAAACTTGGTATACAGAACCGCCATTACCCACTTTTGCTAATAACCCGTGCAGCGCCGGTTCCCCAAGCTAGTTAATAAATAAAAACCACCAAGCGTCTTCTAGGGTCTTGATAACTAACGCGTGCACGTCGATGTCAGCTTTTGTGAACTAGACTGCATTTAATGAGATGTGTGGACTGCTATACTTAGCAGCAGGTATATATAGATGGGGAGGGTTTTTGAAGTATTAGAAATAGATCCATCATGGGAAAATTAAAAGTCCAGATAGTACAATTCAGAGGAAGGATAGGAAGCCATGTGTTTTCCAGTGCTCCTGAGGTCTGAGTCTGACTCCTTGGCTTCTCTAATTGTAATAATAGGGGGCTGCGGTTAGCACAGCGGGTTAAGCCACCAGCTACAAAAATATCCTTCCAATCAGAAGATCCGAAGTCCAAGCCACAGGTTAAGGTGAGCTCCTCCTCGTCAGCCCTAGCTTCTGCTTACCTAGCAGTTCGGAAACATGTAATGTGAGTAGATCAATAGGTACTGCTTTGGTGGGGAAGTAAAAGGCGCCCTTGAAGACATTCTGAATATTTGATTAGGAAGGTGTTCATGGACAACAGGCTCCCTGGCATGGAAAAATGGATCAACAGCACCTCCCCATGGCTGAGTCGAGCACAGCCTCCTGATGTCGGAGATGAAAAAAAAGAGGGAAACCTTGCCTCTGTTTATATACTGTCTGTCTTTGTTATTAATTGTATAATGGCATTGAATGTTTGCCATATATATATTCTGTAATCCACTCTGAGTCCCCTTGGAGAGATAGAGTGGAATATAAATAAAGTATATTATTATTATTATTATTATTATTATTATTATTATTATTTCTTACCTGCCTCTCCTTGTGGCTTGAAGTTGGTTACAGAATAATTAAAACACCATAGACATTGTAAAAATACCACATCTATATAATATTATGAAGTATTGTGAGGATGTTGAACTCATTCCCAGCAAGGGCCACACCAGTCTCATGGTTGCTTTCAGAACTCCATTGCATCCATGGACAGATCTACAATTATTTTTACATAGTGTTCAGTGCGCTTTAGTTTCTACCCAATTTGGATCCCTAGATTTTATTAAACAACAACTAGCATCCATTCCTGCAGTGAATGTAATGAGTGGATTGAATGAAATAGCATTAAATGAGCATGGTTGGGGCCTCAGTATATAGCATGAAGATACCGTCCTAAGAATATCAAAGCCTGGAAAAAGAAATTGAGAGTTCACGAACCACTAAACTGCTAACATGACCAGAGACAAATAATTAACTCTGTGGTTGAAAACAACATATTTACATATTCAAAGAGAATAATTCCTTAAGTTAAGGAAGCAAACACAATGCACCTTACCTAAGAAGGAAAGCCAACATCAGTTAAGGAAGAAAAGCCAACATCTCTCCAGAACTGATGGAGTTAGCATGTTTTAGCTAGGAAAAACAACCTGTCAGTCATTTACAACTTTTTGAAACCACAACAGCAATAAATATGCTACATAAAAGACCTTTTTACTATCCAAAAGCGTGACAGACTGTAGAGGAATGCAAAGTCTGTACAACCGCCTCTTTCTCCAAGGAAAGGAGAGAGATGGTGTATTTGACAGAATATCAGTTTTGTAGGCAATGCGATCTGGCCTACATTCAGGTCTCTTCTTCAGGAGAAGCAAGAAGGAATAGTAATGTATGCATGATGAATGAATGATGAATGGATGCTGGAGTATATGTGACTGCTTCCCTTTTTGGTTTGATTGTGTATCCAATGTAGCTATAGTCTGTAAGTCTAACTTCTTCCTCTGTAAAGCACCTGTGATATAGTCTGTCTCGCTGTAAGTAAAATAAAAGAACCTTTTCAATGCTTAAGAAAGCATTAATGACATATAGATGACCCATCAGGTAGAAAAGTTAAAGGTGGGGGTTGTAGATTTCAAAAGTCTTTGGCTTTCTCTGCCAAAGAGTGCCTTCTATACCACAATTCACAGGAATTCATACTATTGAGCCATGGTAGTTAAGTGCTGTCAAACCACACTAATTTACTAAAGCAGGGACAGATTTGTTGCTATCTTTAGTTGGAGAAGAAAGCATTGATTTATTTTTTTTTTAGTGCTGGGTTGTTGTAGGTTTTTCCGGGCTATATGGCCATGTTCTGGAGGCAATTTTTTAGTGCTGTTTGTGTTTAATTCTGTTTTAATGTTTGTATATTTGTTTATTTTAAATTTAAAATACATTTATGTCAAGCTGCTTTGAGTCACCTTTGGGTAGATAAAAAGAGTGTAAATGATAATAATAATAATAATAATAATAATAATAATAATAATCTGTATTTAGACACAAATTATTAGAGTTCGGTATCTTGATGAGCTATAAAGTGATACTTTCACACTTCCATCTCTCTTAGAAACCCCATTTAGCCTCCTTCATTTCCCAAAGAAAGCAGGTTTAAGGACCAGATCTTTAACAACTATCACGTTTGTTCTCAAGCAAAAAGGGCTGCAAACATATATAAGAATGCTACTATACTTGTTTGTACCTGCAGGATTGGCAATGGAAAATCAGGAGCTGTTTTCAAGTAGAAAGTGGAGGGACAGGAAGACAGGACTGTAATGGAGAATAGATCTAGCAGAATGCAATGTGACATATTGGAAGATAAGTTTAGCATTTATGGCCATCTTATTTAGGACTTTTAAGCTGAAGCATTTCAAAATGTGTGCATTTCAGAAAAAATTGCTTTCCTGTCATTTTTTGGGGAGATTCTCCATTTCCATTCTGTGTTTGTAATGAATATTACGATGGGTACGATTATCTACTGCACTTTTCGATATTGTGAAATTCTAGTGAAGTGTCTTAACATCTATCACCCATGTGCTACCCAATCCCCCTGTATTTGTTACTCTTATTGCTTATTAATTGCGAAAGGGACAGGGGACAAAGCGGGCTGGAGATCGCAGGAAACAACAGGGCGGGGGGGGAGGGGCGAGACAAAGAGAACAGAAATGTATGGCGAGTTGAGACCTCAACAAATCAAATAACCAACAATGGAATGCAGGCCGGGGTTGTGGACATGGAATGCGGCATGGGGGGTGAGGGTGTTCCACTAGCCGGGGGGCCCCCATAGCAGTGGTGGTGGGGAAGGGGAGATGCAGGAAAAGGAGACCAATAATTCAGCCTAGGGATCGTGAAACAACATTAGTTTAACTAGTTTGTAAATTTTCAGTTCTACATGCTTTACCCATCCACTCATGATTTTTTTTAATTGCAGCATTTTAATTCCTTTTCTCTGTTCAGCTGTTAAAATGCTGATCCATATTTTAGTTTTTTTTAATTGCAGCATTTTACCGGTCTCCTAATATGGTAAATTGGTGTAACCAGGATGGCGGTCCCTCCGGACTGAAGGTGGTGCTGTTGAACGCCAGATCTGTCAATGGAAAAACAACTTTCATCGAACAGGCAGATCTGGCGTGCATCACAGAGACCTGGTTGGACGAAGCTGGAGGCGTGAATTTGACCCAGCTTTGCCCGCCAGGTTTCTCTGTGCAGCACCAGCCAAGATCCGGAGGGCGGGGAGGCGGGGTTGCAGTGGTCTATAGAAATTCCATCCCTCTGACCAGGGGCCCCATCCCGCAGTCAACAAATTTTGAATGAGTCTACCTGAGGGTAGGTGACCGGGACAGAATAGGGATTCTGTTACTGTACCATCCACCTTGCTGCACTAGTCTCCCTACCTGAGCTAGCGGGGGTGGTCTCGGGCCTGGCATTGGAATCTCAACGGCTCCTTGTGCTGGGGGACTTCATTGTCCATGTTGAGATGGCCCTATCAGAGCGGCTCAAGACTTCGTGTCTGCCATGGCAACCATGGGACTGTCCCAACAAGTATCTGGCCCCACTCACAGTGCAGGACACACATTGGACTTGGTTTTCTGTCAGGGATGGGAGGAAGGTGGCGGTGTTGAGGAGCTGACCATCTCTCCGTTGCTATGGACCGACCACCACCTGGTCAGATTTAGGCTTACTGCACCCCCTAACCTCTGCAGAGGTGGAGGACCCATTAAGTTGGCCCGCCCCAGGAGACTTATGGATCTGGATGGATTCCTGATGGCTCTTGGGGAGTTTCCCGCCACCTCGGTAGGTGATCCTGTCGATGCTCTGGTCGCTCTCTGGAATGGGGAGATGACTAGGGCAATTGACAAGATCGCTCCGGAACGTCCCCTCTCAAGTAGCCGTGCTAAACCAGCTCCTTGGTTCACCGAGGAACTGGCAGCGATGAAGCGAAGGAAGAGGGAACTAGAGAGTGTGTGGCGTTCGGATCTGAACGAGCCAAATCGAACACGGTTTGTGTCCTTTTTAAGGGCATATGCCGCGGCAATAAAGGCCGCGAAGAAAGCTTTCTTCGCGGCCACTATTGCGTCTGCAAAGAACCGTCCAGCTGAGTTGTTCTGAATTGTCAGAGGCCTTTAAAATCCCCCCACTCAAGGTGGGAATCCTGACAATTAGGCCTCTCGCTGTGAAGCTTTTGCTCAGTTCTTTGCAGACAAAGTCGCTCTGATCTGCTCTGGTCTGGATACCATGTTAAATGCAGTCTCTGAGGATGTAACACGAGCACCTGCTTGTCCTATTTTGATGGATTCTTTTCAATTGGCGAAACCCGAGGATGTGGACAAGATACTTGGAGGAATGAGGCCTACCACATCCATCCTAGACCCCTGCCCATCCTGGCTTCTGAAGGAGGCCAGAGGGGGATTGGCTGAGTGGGTTGAGGTGGTGGTGAATGCCTCCCTTCGGCAAGGCAAGATTCCAGCGAGCTTAAAACAAACTATAATAAAACTGCTGTTGAAAAAACCATCACTGGACCCCACTAAATTTGACAACTTCCAGCCAGTTTCCAATCTCCCCTTTTTGGGCAGAGTCCTGGAACGCGTGGTGGTCTCACAACTCCAGGTATTCTTGGTAGACACGGATTATCTGGATTCGGCACAGTCTGGTTTGAGACCGGAACATGGTATCGAGACAGACTTGGTCGCCTTAGTGGATGATCTGCGCCGGGAGCTCGACAGGGGGAGTGTGTCCCTGTTGGTGCTGCTGGATCTCTCAGCAGCCTTCGATACCATCAACCACGGTATCTTTCTGGGACGCCTTGCAGGGATGGGACTTGGAGGCACTGTTTTACAGTGGCTCCGGTCATTCCTAGAGGACCGATCCCAGAAGATGTTATTGGGGAACACCTGTTCAACCCCACAACTGTTGTCTTGTGGGGTTCCACAGGGTTCAATTCTGTCTCCCATGTTGTTTAACATCTACATGAAGCCACTGGGGGAGATCATTCGGAGTTTCGGGGTACGGTGCCATCTCTATGCAGATGATGTCCAACTCTGTCACTCCTTTCCACCTGCTACTAAGGAGGCTGTCGAGGTCCTGAACTGATGCCTGGCTGCTGTGACGGACTGGATGAGGGCGAACAAATTGAAATTGAATCCAGACAAGACAGAGTTACTCCTGGTCAGTCACAAGGCCAAACAGGGCATAGGGTTACAGCCTGTGTTGGATGGGGTCGCACTCCCCCTGAAGACGCAGGTTCGCAGCTTGGATGTGACCCTGGATTCATCACTGAGCCTGGAACCCCAGGTCTCGACGGTGACCAGGGGAGCATTTGCACAGTTAAAACTTGTGCGCCAGCTGCGCCCGTACCTTGGGAAGTCTGACTTGGCCATGGTGGTCCACGCTCTGGTTACATCCCGCTTAGATTACTGCAACACTCTCTACGTGGGGTTGCCTTTGAAGACGGCTCGGAAGCTTCAACTAGTCCAACGCTCGGCAGCCATGATTCTAACAGGAGCAGAGCGCAGGGAGCATACAACCCCCCTGTTGCGCCAACTCCACTGGCTACCGATTTGCTACTGGGCTCAATTCAAAGTGCTGGTGTTGACCTTTAAAGCCCTAAACGGTTCTGGCCCAA
The DNA here is from genome assembly GCF_037176765.1 of Anolis sagrei. Classification (NCBI taxonomy): domain Eukaryota; kingdom Metazoa; phylum Chordata; class Lepidosauria; order Squamata; family Anolidae; genus Anolis; species Anolis sagrei. The sequence continues at coordinate 58,156,900 of NC_090035.1, read as the reverse complement.
GCTACCTATTCGACCGCATCTCGGCCTATGAACCCACCAGGACTTTGAGATCTTCCAGGGAGGCCCTGCTCTCAGTCCCACCAGTATCATAAGCACGCTGGCGGGGATGAGAGATAGGGCCTTCTCGGTGGTGGCTCCCCAGCTGTGGAACGCCCTTCCCACAGACATTAGATTAGCACCATCTTTAATCGCATTCCGCAAAAAAGTAAAGACCTGGTTGTTTGTGCAGGCGTTCGAATAATTAGTGCAATGAATGGCAATGACATAGGAATGGAACAATGGATGACGAATCTGGATCATGTTTTTAGTGAAGAGACACTATTGAATGGTTATTATAGTAATTGTATACTAACTGTGTATTAGATTGTTTATTAACTGTTTTATATTGGTGTATTAAACTTTGCTGTGTCTTGTGTCCTGTGAACCGCTGTGAGTCTCCTCCGGGCTGAGAACAGCGGTATAGAAGTAAAGTAAATAAATAATAAATAAATACATTTAAAAGCACGGTCACTCTCAGTTCTAAGGGAATTTTCAGATTTTCAACAAGTAACATATATTTAAGCATGGGAATAGGATTTGTGGGTGTTATGCACGGGCGGCTCAACCCATTACGCAAAGTAAGCATTTGCAGTATAGTTGGTTTTCCCAGGGGCACTCTTGAGGAAATAGACCTTGACATATGCGAGTTGCAGTTACTGGGATACTACAATCAAAGAGCATTCTGAACTCCACCAAAGATGGAAATGAACCAAATATAACACACAGAGCTCCCATTTATTTATTTACTTTACTTTACTTTACTTTACTTATATACCGCTGTTCTCAGCCCGAAGGCGACTCATGGCGGCTCACAACCGATAAGAACAGCAAAAATTCAATGCTACAGTGAAAAAAACAGTTAACAACTTACTTACTTACTTAGGCGATCCCTCGTTGGACGAGTAAGATGGTCTTCCATCATGGGTTTCCTTGTGGGTCCGTAGGTGGCTGTGGAGCCCTATTCTTGCTCTGCATCTTCTTCCGCAGTGAGGGCATTGGTTTCCAGGTGGAAGGCGGTCCCGGTCAGGGTTGGCTTGACGCGCCTTCCTCCTGGCACGTTTCTCTCTTTCACCCTCCACTCGTGCCTCCTCGAATTCTGCAGCACTGCTGGTCACAGCTGACCTCCAGCTGGAGCGGTCAAGGGCCAGGGCTTCCCAGTTCTCACAGTCTATGCCAGAGTTTTTAAGGTTGGCTTTGAGCCCATCTTTAAATCTCTTTTCCTGTCCACCAACGTTCCGTTTTCCGTTCTTGAGTTCGGAGTAGAGCAACTGCTTTGGGAGACGGTGGTCAGGCATCCGGACAACGTGGCCTGTCCAGCGGAGTTGATGTTGGAGGACCATTGCTTCAATGCTGGTGGTCTTTGCTTCTTCCAGCACGCTGACGTTTGTCCGCTTGTCTTCCCAGGAGATTTGCAGGATTTTCCTGAGGCAGCGCTGATGGAATCGTTCCAGGAGCTGCATGTGACGTCTGTAGACAGTCCACGTCTCACAGGCATATAGCAGGGTTGGGAGGACAATAGCTTTATAGACAAGCACCTTGGTATCCCTACGGATGTCCCGGTCCTCAAACACTCTCTGCTTCATTCGGGAAAATGCTGCACTTGCAGAGCTCAGGCGGTGTTGTATTTCGGCGTCGATGTTGACTTTGGTGGAGAGGTGGCTGCCAAGGTAGCGGAAATGGTCCACATTTTCTAATGTTACACCATTAAGCTGTATCTCTGGCATTGGAGAGGGGACGGCTGGTGACTGCTGGAACAGCACTTTGGTTTTCTCGATGTTCAGTGACAGGCCAAGCTTTGTGTATGCTTCTGCAAAGGTGTTGAGAGTGGCTTGTAGATCTTCTTCTGTATGCGCACAGACGACATTGTCATCAGCATACTGGAGTTCTATAACAGATGTTGTTGTGACCTTGGTTTTGGCTTTCAGTCTGCTGAGGTTGAATAGCTTGCCATCTGTCCGATAGATGATTTCCACTCCGGTGGGAAGCTTCCCATCAACAAGGTGAAGTATCATGGCGATGAAGATGGAGAATAGAGTTGGGGCAATAACACATCCCTGTTTGACACCCGATTCCACCTTAAATGGGTCACTTTGGAAGCCATTGCTGTCCAAGACTGTTGCCATCATGTCATCGTGGAGGAGCCGCAGGATGTTCACGAATTTGCTTGGGCACCCGATTTTTTGGAGGATGGTCCAGAGAGCGCTGCGATTCACTGTGTCGAATGCCTTTGCAAGGTCGATGAATGCCATGTACAGAGGTTGATTTTGTTCTCTGCATTTTTCTTGGAGCTGTCGTGCAGTGAAGATCATGTCCACAGTTCCTCTGGAGGGGCGGAAGCCGTTCTGGGATTCTGGGAGGGTGTCTTCTGAGAGGGGCAGAAGGCAGTTTGCAAGGATTCTTGCGAGGATTTTCCCAGCGGAGGTTAGAAGGGAGATACCTCGATAGTTTCCGCAATCTGTTCTTTCCCCTTTTTTGAAGAGGGTGATGATGGTGGCATCCTTGAAGTCTGCTGGGATTTTCTCGGTCGCCCACACTTTTTCTATGAGCTGGTGGAGTTGGTGTGTCAGCGCAGGTCCTCCCTCTTTAAAGATTTCAGCAGGGATCCCATCCGGTCCGCTGGCTTTGTTGTTCTTTTGTTGGCTGATGGCATTGCTGACTTCTTCCAAACTAGGCAGTGCTGCAAGCTCATCCCTGGTTTGTTGTTGCGGGATTTGTGAGAGGACCTCTTCGGCCACACTGGAGCTGCGGTTTAGGAGGCTTTGGTAGTGTTCTTTCCAACGTAGTGCAATTGACTTTTGGTCCTTCAGGAGTTTGGTTCCGTCTGATGAGCGTAGAGGCTGTATGCCATGGTTTCTTGGCCCATAGATGACCTTTGTGGCTTTGAAAAATCCTTGAGCATTATGGGTATCTGCCAGGTGTTGGATTTATTCAGCCTTCTTTGTCCACCAGATGTTCTTGAGTTCTCTTGTCCTTCTTTGGACCTCAGCTTTTGCACTGGCATAGATCTTTTTCTTAGCAGCACAGTTGATGTCTCTCTGCCATGTTTGGAAGGCTTTCCTTTTCTTGTCGATTAGCTGTTGGATCTCGATGTCATTTTCGTCAAACCAGTCTTGATGTTTCTTGGCTTGGTATCCAATAGTTTCTTCGCAGGCTTGGATGATGGAGGTCTTCAGTTTGCTCCAATGTTCCTCAACATTTTCGGGGTGTACTGTGGGTAGATGGTCCTTGAGTGCTGTTTGGAGATGGGCTCGCCTGGAGGGCTCCTGAAGGGCTTGGGTGTTCATTTTGCTCCTTGTCTTCCTTCCTTGGAGTCTGCGCTTGGGGGCAATCTTGATAGCCATCGTGGTTCGGATTAGCCTGTGGTCGGTCCAGCAGTCGTCAGCACCTGTCATGGCTCTTGTGAGGAGCACGTCACGGCGGTCTCTGGCACGTGTGATTACATAGTCTAAGAGGTGCCAGTGCTTTGACCGGGGGTGCTTCCATGATGTCTTGAACTTGTTTTTCTGGCGGAAGAGCGTGTTGGTGATGACAAGGTTGTGCTCCGCACATTTGGTGAGAAGCAGGATGCCACTCGAGTTGCTGTTTCCAACCCCGTCTTTTCCTATGGTGCCTGGCCACAGGTCGAAGTCTCGCCCGACTCTTGCATTGAAGTCCCCCAGGAGAATGATTTTGTCCTCCTTAGGTATTCCCGATAGGACGGTGTCCAGCTGACAGTAGAATTTCTCCTTGATGTCTTCATCAGCGTCTAGTGTTGGTGCATAGGCACTTATGATGGTTGCCCGTTGGTTTTTGGCAAGATCAATTCGGAGGGTGGAGAGTCGTTCGTTGATGCCAGTGGGTGCTTCGGACAGATGTTTCATCAGATCATTTCTTATAGCGAAGCCAACTCCATGCATTCTTTGGTCTTCTTCGGGCAGTCCCTTCCAGAAGAAGGTGTAGCCTCCTTTTTCTTCCTTCAACTGTCCCTCTCCAGCTCTCCGGGTCTCCTGAAGGGCTGCTATGTCGATGTTAAAGCGTCCCAGCTCCCTTGCGATGATGGCAGTTCTGCGTTCGGGGCGTTCACTGTCACTGTTGTCCATCAGTGTCCGTACGTTCCACGTACCGAAGTTCATTTTTCTTTTTTGGCCGCAGGATGGTGACCCCACTGGACGCGGCAGTCCAGTCAGGGATGAGAGAGGCAGACTATGTTTAGGGCACCTTTTCTAGCCCCCTCCCCGTGTGGGGTGAGCAGAGTGGGTCCTCAATAGGGCTGCTCAGTCGTGGATACAGCTGCCGAACTACTCAACTGCCTCGGACCTTGAGGTAGAACGACTGAGTCCGTACCCACCGCCCATGTGCCAGTCTGTGACTAGGGGCTTCCAGATTTCACAGTCCTGCCCCCATCGCCACTCGCTGATCGCCATGGGACTTTGGTTGGTTTGTTTTTATTTTCTTTGGAAGACGCCTGTGCGTGGGTTTTTTTAATGTGTGGAGGTCAGTGCACAACTGAACAACACACAGTCTTCACAGATGAGGTTCCACTGGTGATGTAGTTTAACACAATGACCATGGCTTCTCAGTCTGTTGCAGCCTTCTTCCGCCTTCGCAGCCGTTGTAACATGTGCCATGTTATCCTCCGCCTGCTCCGCCGTTGAGGTCTTTGGGTCTTCGGACTGTGCTTGGTCTGGGACCTCCCCCGCGGCCACTCCTGGGAGCGCAGGACTCCAGTTGTGCCCACAGGTTCATCGGAACACGCAAGCCCCCTCACCACGACAAGGTGACAGTCCATCGAGGGGGTTAACAACTTAACACATTACACAATTAATAAACAATTACTACAATAACCATTCACTATCGTCAATCAAAAACATAATCCAGATTCGTCATCCATTGTTCCATTCCTATGTTCATTACCAATCATTGCACTCCCATGACCAACAGAAAATATATATCAGTGATTGGTTGGGTGGGGGGCACCAAAATACTGTTTGCTTACTGTTGAAAATTACCTAGGGTCACCTCTGGTGTTATGTATGTTTTCTCATCAAAATTCAAAGGGAGGGGCAAATGTTTTGTGCCATTGTTTTAAGGGGGAAGAGAAAACTAAAAGCTTAGGAACCGAGGGAACAACATTTAAAAGGCTGCCAGAAATCAATCAGCATATGTAACATCAGGCATTTTCAGTAGGCTTACTAAATATTATTTAAAAGACCCCTACTCCACCAAGTTGAAAGAGTTTAACATCTCAGGGCTTTCAGAATCACACACTGATGTCAAAGTAGGAGATATAAATAAGCCAATGCTCCTTGTGCATTAGAGAAATGCATGTTCTGCTCCAACTAGATCTATCTCATAGACAGGTCAAACTTAAAGCTACCTTCTAGTCCTATCCTTTACCTTTGCAGGAACCCACAGATTGATTGGACTGATCAATATAATAATAATAATAATAATAATTATTATTATTATTATTATTATTATTATTTATACATCACCATCATCTCCCCGAAGGGACTCAGGGAGGCTAACATGAGGCCGAGCCCAAACAAAATTACAATAAACCAAAAACATATAAACAAAAACAATAACATCACATAAATACTTAGTAATGACATAGTAAAATAAAAATAGCTATGGTAATAGAATTCATCAAAGAATTCAATATCCCGTCTATGTCCTGAATTAAGGCTTAAGGCAGCTGAAAACATCAGATGATGTTTTCCCAGTGGATTTCACTTTTTAAAAACCCAGTGAAGGTTTTAAAGACAATACATTCCATAGTCAAGCAGCTCTTACCCTCCAGAAAGTTATTTTTAAGGTTTCATCACAAACATTGCCTTCGGGCAATCTTAAGGTTTCATCACAAACATTGCCTTCAGGCAATCTGCTAACTAGATAGGACAACCAGGCAATTAGGACCGGCAAGACTGATATATGTGGACTGATAAATGTGGAAGAAAACTCTGAACCATGAGATAGCGAACATTGACTGGCAAGAAGGAAGAAGCGGTTTGTATCGGTTTGTATGAAATTTTATTGGTTTTATTGGTTTTAACGGGTTTAGATGCAATGTATTGTTGTTGTTTGCTAATTTGTGTTATTTTGCTTTATTGTTTATTATTGATGTATGCTATGGGCATCGAATTGTGCCTTGGATGTGTAAGCCGCCCTGAGTCCCCTTTGGGGTGAGAAGGGCGGGGTAAAAGTAAACCAAATAAATAAATAAATAAATAAATAAATAAACATTTCTCTTGTGATCGGAATGCATTAGCTGAAATGCATTTGTTCCATCTTCAACATGACAGCCTTTCATATGTCTGAAGACAGCTATCCCATCATTTCTGTGTCTTCCCTTTTCAAGATACTAAGGTCCTTAGTACTCTTCAAAGGACTGGGTTTCTACAACCAAGGTGTCCTCCTCAAGACATTGTTGTTGTTGTTTGTTGTTGTTGTTCCAACTTCTTGGTATTTTTCTTTAAATGTGAGGTTCAAGACTGGACACAGTACATGAGGTAAAATCCAATCAAAACAAAACAGAATGGTAAATTGGGGGTGGATCTACGTTGTCAAACAATGTAGTTTAACTATATTGAACTGGATTATACTAGTCTACACTACCATATAATCTAGTTCCATGATGACATAATGGCAGCAGTCTTGGACGGCAGTGGCTCCCAAAGTGACTCATTTAAGGTGCAATCGGGTGTGTTGCCACTCCAACCTTATTCTCCATCTTCATTGCTATGATCCTGCACCTTGTTAATGGGAAGCTTCCTACCTGTGTAGAAATCATCTATTGGACAGATGGCAAGCTGTTTATATTCAGCAGACTAAAAGCCAAAAGCAAGCTCACAACAACGTCTGTTATAGAACTCCAATAAACTGATGATATTATTATTATTATTATTATTATTATTAACTTTATTTGTACCTCGCTAGCATCTTCCGAAGACTCGATGCGGCTTACAAAGGCCAAGGCCTCAAAACACAACAACAATACAAAACCTAAAGCAAATTAAAAACAATTAAAGCAATATTAAACAACAAGCAATAAACAATACATCACGACACTATAAAACTGGGCCAGAGTAATAGGTACAGGATTAAAAGTGTGACAGGTGATATGTAAGGATTATAGGGTAAGTGCAGTGTGCAGTGTGCAGCAATCTTAATTCTAATAAAGTGCTTCTGGGACTTGTTATTGGAGTTTTCCTATTCCGGAAAGGCACATCGGAACAACCAGGTCTTCAAGTTCTTTCTAAAGACTGCCAATGTAGGGGCCTGTCTAAGATCTTTTGGGAGGGTGTTCCAGAGTCAGGGGGCCACCACAGAAAAGGCCCTGTCTCGCGTCCCCACCAAACGCGCCTGCGATGCTGGCGGAATCACGAGCAAGGCCTCTCCGGATGAACAAAGTGAGTGCATGGGTTCATAAACGGAGATGCAGTCACGCAGGTAGGGTGGTCCCAAACCGTTTAGGGCTTTGTAGGTAAGCACCTGCACCTTAAATTGGGCTCAGAAAATAAACTGCAGCCAGTGGAGCTCCTTAAACAGGAGGGTTGACCTCTCTCTGTAAGGAGCACCAGTTAACATCCTGGCCGCTGCCCGTTGGACTAGTTGGAATTTCTGAGCTGTTTTCAAGGGCAGCCCCACATAGAGCGCATTACAGTAATCCAATCTAGAGGTGACCAAGGCATGGACCCCCCCGGCCAGATCAACCTTCACGAGGTACGGTTACAGTTGGCGCACGAGTCTCAATTGTGCAAAAGCCCTCCCGTACACCACTGACGCCTGAGCCTCAAGCGTGAGCGATGAATCCAAGAGGACTCCCAAACTGTGGCTTCAGAGGGAATGTAACCCCGTCCAACACAGGTTGCGACCCTATATCCCAATCTGGTTTGCAATCAACCAGGAGGATTTCTGTCTTGTCGGGATTGATCTTCAGCTTGATCCTCCTCATCCAGATAGACACAGCAACCATGCACTCGTCCAGCACCCGAGAGGCCTCCTTGGAGTTAGGTGGAAATGAGTAATAGAGTTGTGTGTCATCTGCATAGAGGTGGCACCTAACTCCAAACTCTGGATGACCTCTCCCAGCGGTTTCATGTAGATGTTAAAAAGCATGAGAGACAAAATAGAGCCTTGTGGGACCCCAAAGGTCAAAGATCAGGGGTCCGAGCAGGCATCTCCCAGCTTCACCATCTGGGATCGTCCCTCCAGGAAGGACCAGAGCCATGACAAAACCGTGCCCCCAAGACCCATCCCAGAGAGTCAACCCAGAAGGATACCATGATCTATGGCATCGAAAGCCGCTGAGATGTCCAAGAGAACCAACAGAGTCACACTCCCCCTGTCCAGCTCTCTATGGAGGTCATCCACCAAGGCAACCAAGGCTGTCTCGGTGCCGTGACCAGGCCTGAAACCAAACTGTGACTAATCTAGGGAGTTGATGTCATCTAAAAAGCCCTGGAGCTGGGAGGCAACCACCTGCTCCAGCACCTTACCCAAAAAAGGGAGGTTGGAGATTGATCTGAAATTGTTCAGCACCGTGGAGTTCATGGGAGGCCTTTTTGAGGAGTGGACGAACCACAGCCTGTTTCAGATGAGATGGAAAGATCACCTGCTCTAGCGATGCATTAATGATCAGCACTAACCAATCAACCAACCCCTCCCTGGCTGATTTAATTAGCCAAGAGTCTAGAGCCGACGTGGTCGCCCTCACAGCAAGGTTCTAGAGCCGACATGGTCGCCCTCACAGCCACAAGGACCTCTTCCACAGTCTCAGGAAGAACAAGCCTAAAAGAATCCCACAAAATTGATGCCACAAAATTGAATCCCACAAAATTGAACCTGCAATAAATCAAATAATTAGCAGTGAAGCATGGGTTGAAGTTATGGATGTTGATCGCGTCATGGAGGAGGGAGGGTGTTCCGTCAGCCGAGGAGCCCCCATAGAAGCCATGGTGGTGAGGGGGAGATACGGGAAAGGGAGACCTTTAATTTGGCCTAGGGATTGTGGAACAATATTAGTAATTCCAAATTGGTCTCCTGATGTGGTAAGTTGGTGTAACCAAGATGGCGGTCCCTCTGGATTGAAGGTGGTGTTGTTGAACGCCAGATCTGTCAATGGTAAAACAGCTTTCATCCAGGATTTAATCCTGGATGAATGGGCAGATCTGGCATGCATTACGGAGACCTGGCTGGACGAAGCTGGAGGTGTGAATCTGGCCCAGCTTTGCCCGCCAGGTTTCTCTGTACAGCACCAACCGAGATCTGAAGGGCAGGGAGGCGGGGTTGCAGTGGTCTATAGAGATTCCATCCCTCTGACCAGGGGCCCCATCCCGCAGTCAACAAATTTTGAATGTGTCCACCTGAGGGTGGGTGACCGGGACAGAACAGGGATTCTGTTAGTGTACCGTCCACCTCACTGCACTACAGTCTCCCTGCCTGAGCTAGCGGGGGTGGTCTCGGACCTGGCATTGGAGTCCCAACGGCTGCTTGTGCTGGGGGACTTCAATGTCCACGCCGAGGTTGCTCTGTCAGGAGCGGCTCAGGACTTCATGTCTGCCATGGCAACCATGGGACTGTCCCAACAGGTAACTGGCCCCACTCACAGTGCAGGACACACATTGGACTTGGTTTTCTGCCAGGGATGGGAGGAAGGTGGCGGTGTTGAGGAGTTGTCCATCTCTCCGTTGCCATGGACCAACCACCACCTGGTCAGTTTTAGACTCACTGCACCCCCCAACCTCTGCAGAGGTGGAGGACCCATTAAGCTGGTCCGCCCCAGGAGGCTTATGGATCCTGATGGATTCCTGATGGCTCTTGGGGAGTTCCCCGCCACCTCGGTTGGTGATCCTGTTGATGCCCTGGTCACTCTCTGGAATGGGGAGATGGCTAGGGCAGTAGACACAATCGCTCCAGAATGTCCCCTCTCAAGTAGCCGAGCTAAACCAGCCCATTGGTTCACAGAGGAGCTGGCAGCGTTGAAGCAAAGGAAGAGGGAACTAGAGAGCGTGTGGCGTTCGGACCCGAGCGAGCCAAATCGAACACGGTTTGTGTCCTTTCTAAGGGCATATGCCGCGGCAATAAAAGCCGCAAAGAAGACCTTCTTTGCGGCCACTATTGCGTCTGCAAAGAACCGTCCGGCTGAACTGTTCCGAGTTGTCAGAGGCCTTTTAAATCCCACCACGCAGGATGGGAGCCCTGATGACTCGGCAGCTCACTGTGAAGCCTTTGCTCAGTTCTTTGCAGACAAAGTCGCTTTGATCCACTCTGGTCTGGATACCATATTAACGGCAGTCTCTGAGGATGTAACACGAGCATCTGCTTGTCCAGTTATGTTGGATTCATTTCAATTGGTGAAACCCGAGGATGTGGACAAGGTGCTTGGAAGAATGAGAGCTACCACATGCATCCTAGACCCCTGCCCATCCTGGCTTCTGAAGGAGGCCAGAGGGGGATTGGCTGAGTGGGTGAAGGTGGTGGTTAATGCCTCCCTTTGGGAAGGCAAAATTCCAGCCAGCTTAAAGCAAGCTGTAATAAAACCACTGTTGAAAAAACCATCACTGGACCCCACTCAATTCGTCAACTATCGACCTGTTTCCAATCTCCCCTTCTTGGGCAAAGTCCTGGAACGTGTGGTGGCCTCACAACCCCAGACATTTTTGGTAGACACGGATTATCTGGATTCGGCACAGTCTGGCTTTAGGCCGGGGCATGGTACCGAGACAGCCTTGGTCGCCTTAGTCGATGATCTGCGACAGGAGCTCGACAGGGGGAGTGTGTCCCTGTTGGTGCTGCTGGACCTCTCAGCGGCCTTCGATACCGTCGACCACGGTATTCTTCTGGGATGCCTCACGGGGATGGGTCTTGGAGGTACTGTTTTACAGTGGCTCCACTCATTCCTTGAGGGTCGGTCTCAGTAGGTGTTACTGGGAGACTCCTGTTCAACCCCACAAGCTTTGTCTTGTGGAGTTCCTCAGGGCTCAATACTGTCTCCCTTGTTGTTTAACATCTACATGAAGCCGCTGGGAGAGATCACCCGGAGTTTCAGAGTCCGATGTCATCTGTACGCGGATGATGTCCAACACTGTCACTCCTTTCCACCTGCTACTAAGGAGGCTGTCAAGGTCCTGAACCGGTGCTTGGCCGCTGTGAGGGTCTGGATGAGGGCGAACAAATTGAAACTGAATCCAGACAAGACAGAGGTACTCCTGGTCAGTCTTAAGGCCAAACAGGGTATAGGGTTACAGCCTGTGTTAGATGGGGTCGCACTCCCCCTGAAGACGCAGGTTCGCAGTTTGGTGTGATCCTGGACTCATCGCTGTGCCTGGAACCTCAGGTTTCGGTGGTGACCAGGGGAGCATTCGCACAGTTAAAACTCATGCGCCAGCTGCGCCCGTACCTTGGGAAGTCTGACTTGGCCACGGTAGTCCACGCTCTTGTTACATCCCGCTTAGATTACTGCAACGCTCTCTATGTGGGGTTGCCTTTGAAGACGGCTCGGAAGCTTCAACTAGTCCAACGCTCGGCAGCCATGATACTAACAGGAGCAGAGCGCAGGGAGCATACCACTACTCTGCTGCACCAGCTCCACTGGCTGCTGATTTGCTACCGGGCTCAATTCAAAGTGCTCGCGTTGGCCTTTAAAGCCCTAAATGGTTCTGGCCCAAGCTACCTATCCGAACGTATCTCTGCCTATCAGCCCGCCAGGACCCTAAGATCTTCTGGGGAGGCCCTGCTCTCTATCCCATCTGCTTCACAGGTGCGGCTGGCGGGGACGAGAGACAGGGCCTTTTCTGTGGTGGCCCCTCGGCTGTGGAATGCCCTTCCCATAGAGGTAAGATCAGCCCCCTCGCTAATGGTGTTCCTAAGGAGATTAAAAACTTGGATGTTTGAACAGGCATTTGGTTAATCAGTGCAATGAATGTGACGATTACAGGAATGGAAATATGGACGACGAATTTGGATCACGACTCTAGTTATGAGATGCATTGTGTTGTTATTGTTGTGTCAATATTGTATATTGTGCTCTAATGGTTTTAAATTGTATATCGTTGATTGATCTTATCCTTGTTGTAAACCGCGTTGAGTCGCCTGTTAGGCTGAGAAACTGCGGTATACAAGTAAAGTAAATAAATAAATAAATAAATGCCTCAATCACCTCCTCTGGCACTGTGATGAAATTGGAGTCGAGCTCAAGGCGTATCTGAGCAACTTTGCCTGCAAAATGGTGTGTGAACTCGCGACACCGAGTTGCTGGGTCGTCGAAGGTCTCCTCCACCACAGGTGGCTGAAGGAGTTCCCTGACGACCCGAAACTCCGATGATCTATTTGCTGCAGACGCTATATGGGCAGTCGTGAAGGACTCCTTGGCTACCCGTATAGCCACGGTATATGCCCTAAAAGAGGCAGTAGCCCGTACTTGGTCAGACACATCCCGAGATCTCCTCCAAATGCGCTCTAGCCCCCTTCTTGTGTGCTTCATCACAGCCAACTCCTCGGTGAACCAGGGAGACGGCATGTCATGACACAACATGATGGGGCGTTCGGGAGCGATCGTATCTATCACCCTGGTCATCTCCCTGTTGTAGATATGGACCAAGACATCGACAGAATCGCCAGGCTCCATGGCAGGAAGAACTCCAAGATTCCTCAGGAATCCCTCCGGATCCATCAGTCTCCTAGGTCGGACCAAAAATCTGTCCTCGCCCCTGTGGAGGTTAAGTATCGCAGAGAATCTAAAACTGACCAGATAGTGATCGGACCATGACAAAGGAAGGATGTTTTGTTCTTTCACTCTGATCATTCCACTGTCCGCCACAAAAACTAGGTCGAGTGTGTGTCCAGCCTGATGGGTGGATCTAGATATGATTTCTGATAGCCCCATGGTCATCATGGCGGTCATGAAATCCTGAGCTGCACCAGTCAATGAGGTCTCGGCATGAATGTTAAAGTCTCCCAGCACAACCAGGTGCTGAGAGACCAAGGCCGAATTAGAGACCACCTCTGCTAGCTCAGACAGGGAAGCTACTGGGTCACGGGGTGGGCGGTACACCAGCAGAAACCGCACGCTATCACTGTTCCCCACCCTCAGGTGGACACACTCGAACCCAGATGATTGCGGAACAGAGCATCTGACCACGGCGATGGATTGCCGATAGACAACTGCGACCCCTCCTCCCTGCCCCCCCCCCAGCCTGGCCTGCTGATGTACTCCGAAACCCGGTGGGCACAGCTGAGTGAGATTTACTCCCCCCAGCTCGTCCAGCCAGGTCTCTGTAATGCAAGCCAGATCCGCCCCCTCATCCAGGATCAGGTCCTGAATGGCAGCGGTCTTACCATTGACGGATCTGGCATTGATCAGCAAGACCTTAAGACCGAGGGGTCTGCCATGGGGCCTACCACTTCCTACCTTCACCAAGGTCGCAAGAACTGTGTTGCGCTTCTCCCTAGGGCATTGGTGACCAGCAATTCTCCTCCCCCACACGACTTGAATGGTGCCCCCCTCCTCCGGTGTCCCCCCCAACATGGTTAGAATCTGTGGCTAGTCAACTTTCAGAAGAAGTAAGGCTGGAGTATAATCTCCCTTGGATTTCAGGTAGGGATGCTGTAGTCTGTGCTCATTAGGAATAAGACCTACAAGCCACTCTAAACACCAAAAAAAGCTTGGCCCCTCTCTGAACATTGAGAAAACCAAAATGCTCTTTCAGCAAATGGAACCAGCCAAACCTTTTGCAAGGCCAGAAATACAGTTTATTGGTATAATGTTAGAAAACATTGACCATTTCCACTACCTTAGCAGCCACCTCTCCACAAAAGCCAACATTAATACTGAAATACAACACCGTCTGAGCTCTGCGAGTGCAGCATTCTTCCAAATGAAGCAGAGAGTATTTGTGGATTGGGACATTCAAAGGAAGACCAAGATGTTTGTCTATAAGGTCATTGTCCTCCCAACCCTGTTCTTTGCCTGCGAAACATGGACTGTCTACAGATATCACACTCATCTTCTGAAATAATTCCATCAACATTGCATCCAAAAAATCTTGCATATTTCTAGCCAGGTGGACAAATGTCAGTGTTCTGAAAGAAGAAGCAAAGACCACCAGCACTGAACCAATGATCCTCTGCCATCAACTCCACTGGACTAAAGATCATGTTGTTCAAATGCCCAAAGATCACTGTCTCACAATTAGTTACTCTATTCTCAATTCATAAATGGAAAACAGAATGTTGGTGGACAGGAAAAGAGATTGAAATATGTGTTTAAAGCCAGCCTTAAAAACTGTGGCATCAACTGTAAGAGAGAACTGGCCCTCAAGTGTCTAACTGGAGATCAATTGTGACCAACAGTGCTGTGGAATTTGAGGAGACATGAATGGAGGGCGAAAGGATTCCTGAAACATGCCAAGAGGAAGGTGCATTAAGCCAACCCTGACCAGGACCATCTTCCATCTGGAAAACTAATGTCCTCACTGCAGAAGAACATGCAGATCAAGAATAGGTCTCTACAGTCACCTACGGAACCAACACCAAGTCACTATACCTGGAAGACAATCGGACATGAGTGATCACTGATGATAATCCAGTTCAATCCAGCCTTCTGAAACTGCATTGTATGGCAGTGTAGATAGATATATTATACATCTCTTGGACACTGTGCTTCCGATACAGCTTAGAATTGCATTTTTGACAGAGTGTTTTTGTTTTAATTTCTGCAACACTTTTATTAACTGGTATTTACATTTCTGATCTTCTGGAACAGCTTTTTAAGTGTGCTGTTGTCCAGTGTCCAGCCAAGTGCAATTTGTTCTGTGTGGCCCCCTCCCCGCCCTGTTTAAATGTACAGGTCTTGAAATGATGTTGAAAATAATTGGCCCAATTTTATTTCTCCTGGTCATCTGGGATCTTGATTCTCTTGAGAGGTTGATGTCTTCTTCTTATCTGATGAATATCGATTGAAGATGTTGAACCGCACTGAACTTTGTGGCACCTTCTCCACTTGCCACTTTTCTCCATGATAAAAAGTGTTTTAAGGGCTTGGGCCATTGCATTAAAACCAAAAACCTGCCTGAAGATCACAAAAACCAAAAACCTGCCTGAAGCCAGTAAAGCCCATGTTTTACTGGCTTGTCTGAAATAATAAAATGGTATATATGTCAGAACCTTTACTGGACTCAAGATATTTCAAGCACACTTTCCCCATCTCTGACAAAAATGTAATTCTCTTATAATGCTGGTAGAAGAACACTTCATAGGGGGAGGAAAATTAAAGTCCTGGGAGAGAAGTGGCCCCAATAACTTCTCTCACTCCCAAGTTTGTTTGTTTGTTTGTTTGTTTAAGAAATTTGTGCCCCGCTTTTCTCCACTCAAGGGCCTAAGGTTGATCACAGCCAATAAAACATACAATACACAAATGAAAACCAAGTTAAAACCATAAATATTAGACATGCCGTAAAGTCTAATTAAAGTTGAATAAAATAAATTATACCAACCCAGTCATATGTAAAAGACCTATTGGCCTTCTTAGCCATTTAGTACCATTGAATTATGATCCCCAAAGGCTTTCTTGAACAGGAAGGTTTTATGGCCCTTTCTAAATGTTATAGAGAAGATTCAGGTCTAATATCATCTGGCAGGGCAATCCAGAGAAAGGGAGCCACCCCTGAGAAGGATCTCTCTCTACCGATCTCCAGGTGTTGAGTGTACCAGATGTTAGAGGACACTAACAATTCCCTTCTGGACTTAAGAGATCTCTCTGGCACATATATAAGAACCCGGTCTCTCAAATAATCTGGACCAATGCTCTGAAGGGCTTTAAAGGTCAACACCAGCACTTTGAATCAGTTCTAGAAACTAATAGGGAGCCAGTGCAGCTGTTTAAGGAGCAAAGTGGTGTGTTCTCTTATGTTTGCTCCCAACAACAGCCTAGCTGCCGATGTTTGAACAAATTGGAGTTTCAAAACCATTTTCAAAGTCAGCCCCATGTAACGCATGTTACAGTAGTCCAGGCGGGATGGAACCAGGGTGTGCACCACTGTAGCCAGGTCAGATTTGTCCAGGAACAGGTGCAGTTGGCACACCAGTATAGGTTGTGTAAAGGCGATCCTGGTAACCTCCGTCACCTGGGCTTCCAAGTTTAAGAAGGAATCCAGAATCACCCCCAAGCTATGGACCTGAGCTTTCGAGGGGAGTGTTACCCTGTCCAGCTCCGGCTGTGACCCTATTCCTGGATCCATCTTACACAGGACCAGTAGTACTTCCATGTTAATAGGATTCGGTTTCAATTTTTCACCCTCACCCTCATTACTACCTCCAGGCGCCGGTTCAGGCGCATCATGGCTTCCTTGGTGATTTCTGGTGGAAAGGAGTAGTGGAGTTGGGCATCGTTTGTGTACAGATGATAACAAACTCAAAAACTCCTGATGATCTCTCCCAGCGGTTTCATGTAAATGTTATATAACATTGGGGAAAGTGATAAGCCCTTTGGGATCACACAGTTTAATTACCATGGGGTTGAGGAGGACTTGCCCAGAACCACCTTGTGGCTGTGATCCATTAGAAAGGACTGGAACCACTGAAAGACAGGGCCTCTCAGCCCCACTCTCCTCAGTCATTCCAGAAGGATACCATTGCTGATGGTATCAAAAGTCAGTGAGAGGTCCAGGAGAACCTAATAGGTCATACTCCCCTCATCTAGTTTTCCATGTAGATCATCAACCAAGGGGACCAAAGCAGTCTCTGTTCCATGTCCCAGCCTTAAGACAGATTGAAATGAGTCAAGAAAATCTGCTTCATCCAAGAATCCCTGAAGTTGTCTGGCCACTACCCGTTCCAGAACTTTTCTAATAAATGGCAAATTTGACACCAGTCTATAGTTCTCAACATGGTCGCATTAAGGGGTGATTTTTTTTCAACTTAGGTTGCACCACCGTTTCTTTTAGTACTGTAGAGACCTTGCCTTGGTGGACTGAGGCACTGATAAGCTCCTTTATCCAAGACATGCCCCTCCTGGCTTGTTTAACAAGTGGTGGCCCTGACCTCTCCAAGAATCCAGTCTACATCCTCAGGTAACACCAATTGAAAATGATCTATAAATAAGGAACTAGATGGTGCTTTGGTTGCATTCACAGGAGCTGGAGCAACTATGATATCTAATTCAGAGCTAATCTGATTGATTTTGGAAGCAAAAAATGATGTGAGGTCTTTGCAGTGAGCTGTTGAGTGGAATGGTGAATTATCCGTATTAGGTTTTTTCAGACCTCAACTACTTTGAATAACTGTGCCTCTTTTGGACAAGCAGATGACAGTTTTTTCTTGAAAGCTGCCAAGTACAGCAATTCATACTCAGGGCAAGTTGCAGCACCTCCCATCATACACTATTTTACCATTAAAAAAAATCAAACCAGAAATGGGTGTCAGCTCATTTCCAGATTTCATTTTTGGCCACCAGAAGGTCCTCAGATCTGCATATTAGCCCCAAGATGCTCTGATGTTGCCACTTTCTAATGTAAATGGATTGAACACTTCAGAATAATGCATCCATTAGGTTGATCATGTGGATTCATACCCTCATTCTCTATGAAAGCTAAATTCTCTTGTCCCATTATTGTGAAATGCAACCAAGAGATGAGCCTTTCATCAAAGAGAAGGCATGAGTCTCCAGAGGGAAGAGAACAGATGCATCGTTTGCCTTTCTCTAAAGAAAGGTGCAAGGCAATGTTCCACTTGCACGCTGTAATTTCAACAATGCTTGGATGCCCCCTTGTGTCAATGCAACAGAAGTGCATCAGCATGCTAAGATTAACATTTTGGAAACTTTTTGCAATTTTATTAAGTAACTAGCTTGGGTATCCAGCATAAGGTTGTGGGTGTACTACATCACATCAGCCGGTCCAAATCCCCCTTCAGGGGTGAGAAGAGTGGGGTATAAGTACAGTAAATAATAATCATGCCAGGTTTACCCCCTGAAACTCCATCAGTAAAGTTTGTCATGTTGGGCAAGTTTGCACTAGATGCATCAGTGCTGTTCAGTGTGATCTCTGGCTGCAGGATAAACCATGGTGGATCAGTCCCCTCAAATCCTGCCAGTAGGTTAAATTGGTCATTGGGGTTCTGTGTGCCAAGTTTGGTCCAGATCCATCATCGGTGATGGTCAGTGTCTCTAGATAGAGGTGAATTATAAATCCCAGAAAGGCAGGTCCATTCCCTCCAATCCCCCACCCCCGGGTATTTTCAGTTGATCATGGTGGTTCTGTGTGCCAAATTAGGTCCAGGTCCATCATAAGTGGGGTCCAGAGTGCTCTTTGATTTAATGTGAACTTTAAATCTCATTACCTACAACTCCCAAATGTCAAGGGTAACCCCCCCCAAAACCTACCAGTATTTAAATTTGGGCATATCAGGTATGCTTGCCAAGTTTGGTCCAGATGCATTGTTCTTTGGGTTCACAGTAGGCCTGTTTGATCAAGAAAAAATTTGTTTCTAAAATCGATTTGTAATTTGGGTGTTTTTTTGTTTCGTTATTTAAAATAATTACAAAATTTTCCCCCAAAAAAGTTCGTTATTTACGAAATTTCGTTAATATAAACGAAATTTCGTTATTTAGGCCCAATAACGAATCGATTCGTTAAGATGGCGCCTGCGGGTTTTTAGCGCATGCGCGAACATTAACGAAATTCGTTAATTCGTCAATCCGCTAATTACGAAACGAAATTTCGTTATTCGTTAATAACAAATCGATTCTTTAAGATGGCGCTCCCGCGCTTAAGCGCATGCGCGAAGGCATTAACAAAATTTCGTTATTCGTATATTCGTTAATAACGAATCGATTCGTTAACAAAAAACTGCTACAATAAACTGCTACAATAAAATAATATAACTAAACATAAACAATAATAACAATAATAAAATTATCAAATAGAATATAAATCAAATAGAATAAAAAGTTAAACAAAAAATTAAAACACAGTCAGTTGCTAAACAAGAAGCAAGGTAAGAAATTGAAATTAAATTACTTAAGACTGTAATAAAATATAATACATAAAGAAATGTAATTATCATATTTTAACATAACAATACGAAATATAAATTATTTATTTATAATATATAGTTATAATGTCAAAAATTACAAATTAATTTTTAAAAATGCAGAAAGTAAATTAAATCAAAAGAAGAAAATATCATAAATTGCACTTTGAAACAACTATGAATATTAAATTAAGGGAAATTATCTGGCTGGGCGGTTTTGTTCGACAATTTTGTAAATTGTTTTTTTTTATAACAGTACAATATCGACATTTCTTTCAAACCTGGAAGTGTTTCTTCTAAATCGAAGTTCTAAATCGAAGTTCTTTCCACTCAAAAGAATTTATAGTTCTAGTTCTTGCTAATAGGCAAAGAAGAATTGGAAAGAGAGTTTTAGGGCCGTAGTTGTTATTTCTTAAAGGAAAGGAAGTAAAATAATTTGGAAAAAGGCAATGCAATAATTAGGAGTTTTGCCTTTGCAATCACCCATTTTTATCTAGTTGCAAAGAAAATGCGTATGGGGCAATTTCTCTTAAAATAACTTTTTTTTTTGTTCAGCATTTTTGGTCAAACATTCCAAATAACTCCTTCAAAACAAGTCTGCCTAGGTGTTGCCTAGTTAATGCATTTACTTACTCCAGTTTTTTCTCTCTCCTGGAACCACAAAGATATTTTTTTTCCATGGAGAGGGAACAGAAAGAATTCTTAATCTTTTACCAGCAGGAAATTCATTGCCTTTGAACCCAGTTTTTTTAATTTCTATGCATTTTATTTGCAAAATAAGGGTTCCTTGACCATGCATCTCTTTAACTCCAGTTCTTGGGCAATTTTTCTTAAAATAACAGTTTTTTTTGTTAAGCTTTTTTGGCCAAAAACTCCCAATAACTCCTTCAAAACAAGTATATATCTTTCACAGTATATTGGCCGTCCCCTTCCCGGCCTTCTCCCTCCCATGCCCTCCCAGGGGGACATTGCTCAGCCCCCCCCCCCCCCCGTGAGTGTCATGGTGTGCACATTTCTTTCACAGCATATTGGCCGTCCCCCAGTGAGACAGACTGTAAGTCCTCCCGGGGTGGGCTCTTGACCCTGCCCCCCCCCCGGGATTGACTGCCTTCTTGTCTGCTGAGAGAAGGCCGATACCCTTCCCGGCCTTCTCCCTCCCATGCCACTGAGACACACTGTAAGTCCTCCCGGGGTGGGCTCTTGACCCTGGCCCCCCCCGGGATTGACTGCCTTTTTGTCTGCTGAGAGAAGGCCGATACCCTTCCCGGCCTTCTCCCTCCCATGCCACTGAGACAGACTGTAAGTCCTCCCGGGGTGGGCTCTTGACCCTGCCCCCCCCCCGGGATTGACTGCCTTTTTGTCTGCTGAGAGAAGGCCGATACCCTTCCCGGCCTTCTCCCTCCCATGCCACTGAGACAGGCTGTTGCAATCATGCAGTATGGTGGAACGGGAAGGTTTTCGCTGATTTGTTCAGTTCACCTCCTGGCACCATGGTACAATACGAATTGCAAAACTTTCTCTCGAACAGTCATTGCAGCTTTGTTCGAGTGATGAGTACTTGCGAGAGATGATGAGAGACTGGATACGGCATACTCATTCCGGTGGTACTAACTCGGGATTCATGGTCACAGACGCAGGAAGGAACATGATCCGGGCGGTCGAAAGTGCCGGCTTCTCAAACGTAACATGCATGGCGCATTTGCTGCATAACTTTGTAAAAGATGGCTTCAAGGGGCCCGATGAGAACAGCGCCACCGCCGTCACTCAACTCATTGACCGCTGCCAAAGAATCGCGGCCTTCTTACACCGTAGCTCTAAGTCCGCAAAAGTGGAGTGCCTCCCACAACAGGATGTCCCCACCCGCTGGAACTCCACCTGCATCATGTTGGAGCGCATGGAACATCTTTGTCAGCCCAAGCTGGTCCCCAACAACCAGGAGTGGATGATCATCACTCAGCTGGTCGAGATCCTAGAACCATTCAAATTAGCCACCGAACATCTTTCAGCACAGAAAGCACTACTCAGCCATGTGGTTCCTGTCGTCCTGCGTTTGAAGAGGCATTTGGAGTCACTGCGTGGACAAAGTACATTGCAACCGTCACCCTCCAACGTAACTTGCTCGACCCCCTTGCTGTGGAAAAGCTGGTCTTCTTGAAGGCCAACTTGCCAGTTTTGGGCTATCCTCAGATTGATCTGGATAGCATGGACCCGTAGATCACTACAGCCTTTTTTGTGGTAAGTCGCTGGGTGGACAAAGTACATTGCTATCAGTATCTATGGTTGGGCCCCTGTTCACTCCACAGGCTTAGGAGGTGGTCAGAAAGTTGACTTTCGCCATCCGTAGACGTCTTCACATTTGTCTTTGGTGAAACAAAAGCTGTTTCACCCAGTTGTTGTGGCTGTCCTGCAGCTGTTTTTGCCGCACTACAGGGCAAGCATTTTGAAATTTTTCTTTTTTAAAAGTTTCACTGCTAAATATTTCTTTTATTCTTAAGAAAAATTTATAAAATATTTGAAAAAAAATGAAAACACTGCAGCACATTTGTCTGCAGTTTTTGTGTGCCCTGTGGCAGTTTCGCTGCACATCAGGGCAAGCATTTCATTTGTGTAGTTCCAACTAGTGCGGCCCATAAGCCAACACAAAATGCTTACAGTGCTCATTATTTGTGTAGTTCCAAGCAGTGCGGCCCTTCTGCTGCGACCCCCTGTTGAAGACTGAAGGCCAAGTTGACACACATATTAACCACAATGAACCGGTTTATTGTCTTGCAAGATTTGGGGGAGGACAGACAACAGGCTGAAAGGCGTCCGGCAGGGGACGTCTGGGGAAAGGGTGTATGAAAGGGAGTTGGGGGGGGGGAGCGTATACAGGTGCGTATGAAAGGGAGTTGGGGGGGGGAGCGTATACAGGAGTAGAAGAGTGCCTCTATTCAAAAATGGAAAATTAACCAAATGCTCACCCTCTACAGCTAATACATCCTGACGAGCACTGAGCTCTGGGATGCGTGTATGAAAGGGAGTTGAGGGGGGGGGGAGCGTATACAGGAGTAGAAGAGTGCCTCTATTCAAAAATGGAAAATTAACCAAATGCTCGCCCTGTTGTGAAGCGTACACACTACACAGGAGTAGAGGAGTACCTCTTTTCCGGGCACGCCAGAGGCGATGCCCAACAGGCTGAAAGGCGACCGGCAGGAAACGACTGAGGAAAGGGTGTATGAAAGGGGTTTGGGGGGGGGGGGGAAGGAAGCCAGTAACTCTTAACTGAGTGTTCCAGGGGTCCGAAGGGTTTCCTTTGAAAAAACTTGATTTGAAAAAAACTTGATTAAAATCATCAATAAAAATTAAAATCATCAATAAAAAGAAGTGCTTCCATGAAAACGTAGAGGACCGAAGCAGAGAGACTCCCGAGGGTAGTCTGGGATTAAGTACTGGCCTACTCTCAGCAGCCAGGAAGACAGTTAGCACCCTCCCAAAATGTTATTCCAGCCATGTATGAGGGATGCGAGCAACTTCTCTGAACCCTGGTGTATGAAGGGGAGTTGGGGGGGAGGGTTCTCAAGTATAGGTCAGGGATGGGGACCAACCAAAAGTCGCGATTAAAATCATCAATATAAAGAAGTGCTTCCATGAAAACACAGTAATCAAGCAGTACTTGCCTGGAGACAAAGGAGGTAAAGAGGGAAGTTTTTTATGGGTGGATGCATAGCAGACAGATTGGAATTCCAGGAGAATATTTGTTTTTAGAATACTTTTTTGAATATTTTAGAATAAAATAAAATAAAGAATTATATAAATTAAAGTAAAATTAAACGAAGATTGTAACACTTGCACCAGATATACAAAAAAGTAACAAATCAATTACTAAACTTGGAGACATGCATTTGATTCTTCATTGATCCTCAAACTATTACAAAATGGATCTATATTCGAATGTAAAATAATTGAAATACAAATCATTGACGAAATACAACATTACCGAACGAAACTGGCCAAGCCTAAGTCTTTCGAGGTAACAGAAAGCAAAGTAAAATTGATTTTCAATAAGTGCCGGAACCCAAAGGGCCAATGTCTCCGCAAAAAGTGCTTGGATTTAAAATCATCAAAAAAAATTAAATCATCAATAAAAAGAAGTGCTTCTACGAAAATGGGGACTGGCAGGGAATGAAGTTATGGGAGCATTTCTCTTAGGTGAAACAAAAGCTATTTAACCGAGTTGTTTGCCTCTATTTAATGGTAAATTAATCAAATGCTCACCCTCTAGAGCTAATACATGCCGACGAGCGCAGACCTCAGGGATACGTGTATGAAAGGGAGTTGGGGTGGGGGGGGGAGCCAGTAACGACTGGGGAATGTAAGGCACCACAATGCAGAAAGCAAAGTAGTATGCATCAGGGCACCCTCCCAAAATGTAATTCCATCCTTATATGAGGGATGCGAGCAACGTCTCTGAACCCTGGTGTATGAAGGGGAGTTGAGGGGGAGGGTTTCCATTCAAAAATGGAAAATTAACCAAATGCTCACCCTCTAGAGCTAATCCATGCCGACGAGCGCAGACCTCCGTGATGAAGAAGTGCTCACGAAGGTGGTTTTCCCATGGTGAAACAAAAGCTATTTCACCGAGTTGTTTGAATCTGTTATGGTTCCTTTGGTCGCTCCCCCTGTTCCTTAGATATAACTGGTAATTCTAGAGTTTAATTTTAATTTCAATTTTAGAAACTTGACGAAAAGTCGTGATTAAAATCATCAATAAAAAGAAGTGCTCACGAAGGTGGTTTTCCCATGGTGAAACAAAAGCTATTTCACCGAGTTGTTCGCCTCTATTTAAAAATGGAAAATTTTCCAAATGCTCACCCTCTAGAGCTAATCCATGCCGACGAGCGCAGACCTCCGGGATGCATGTATGAAAGGGAGTTGGGGGGGGGGGGAGCCAGTAACGACTGGGGAAAGGGTGTATGTATGTATTTCACCGAGTTGATTTGAATCTGTTATGGTTCCTTTGGTCGCTCCCCCTGTTCCTTAGATATAACTGTGGTAATTCTAGAGTTTAATTTGCAGACGAACAGATACCGGAGGAAAGGTGTATGGGGAAAGGGTGTATGACAGGGAGTTAAGGGAGGTAAAGAGGAACTTTGGTCTCACAGCCATTCAAAGTCA
The DNA here is from genome assembly GCF_037176765.1 of Anolis sagrei. Lineage (NCBI taxonomy): Eukaryota > Metazoa > Chordata > Lepidosauria > Squamata > Anolidae > Anolis > Anolis sagrei. The sequence goes on along the minus strand of NC_090035.1, from coordinate 58,132,696 downwards.
AATTTTCAATTGAGTCCCGCGGTTCCGAAGCATTTACTTTGAAAAAACTACTGTGCTCAAAGCATGTTGTGTTGGAGGGGGGGGAGCGTACACTAGAGTACAGGACTGGCAATAAAAACAATAAATGAAAAGAAGTGCTTCTACGAAAATGGGGACTGGCAGGGAATGAAGTTATGGGAGCATTTCTCTTAGGTGAAACAAAAGCTATACCGTGTGTGCTTAACCCTGCGATTTCCCCAAATGCGGGAAACTCACTGCATAATGTGTTCCTTAGATATAACTGTGGTAAATCTAGAGTTTAATTTTAATTTTAATTTTAGAAACTTGACGAAAAGTCGCGATTAAAATCATCAATAAAAAGAAGTGCTTCTAGTTCGGGGGGAGTTAGGGGAGTTAGGGGAGACTGGCAGGGAATGACCGGGGAGACACCATGATCACGAAGGTGGTATTCCGGGGTTAGGCTCATCCATTGCACTCCGTGTGTGCTGACCCCTGCGATTAAAATCATCAATAAAAAGAAGTGCTTCTACGAAAATGTAGAGGACCGAAGCAGAGAGACTCCCGAGGGTAGTCTGGGATGAAGTACTGGCCTACTCTCAGCAACCAGGAAGACAGTTAGCACCCTCCCAAAACATTATTCCAGCCTTCTATGAGGGATGCGAGCAACGTCTCTGAACCCTGGTGTATGAAGGGGATTTGGGGGGGAGGGTTTCCATTCAAAAATGGGAAATTAACCAAAAAGCTCACAGCAGCCAAGAAGACATTTCAAACCTGAGAATTTCTACGTTTTCCGAAACGGCACGGCAAGAGAAGACTCACAGAAGTGCCTTGCAAGAAATCATGCTTGACAAGAAGAAACGACGACTACTTGCATAAGGCTTCCCAAATCCACCGAGAAACTTTAGAAAGCTAAATGGATCTTGGGATCGAGCTGGCGGTCCGCCGAGACGCGAGCTACCGCCTCTCCCAGCCCTGAAAATTAAAATCATCAATAAAAAGAAGTGCTTTTATGAAAATGGGGACTGGCAGGGTATGAAGTTATGGGAGCATTTCTCTTTGGTGAAACAAAAGCTATTTTAAACTGGACGAAAAACTTGACGAAAAGTTGCGATTAAAATCATGCTCACCCTCTAGAGCCGACGAGCGCAGACCTCAGGGATGCGTATGAAAGGGAGTTGGGGGGGGGGGGGAAGCCATCTAGGTGGCCTTTTGGGTCTCTTCCAAATGTAGGATTTTGTGATTCAGGATTCTATGATTCAGTAGAGACAGGCTAGCCATCTGTCAGGAAGGCTTGGATGGTGCCTTCCTGCCTAGCAAAAGGAGATTGGATTGGATGGCCTCTAGAGCTAATACATGCCGACGAGCGCAGACCTCAGGGATGCGTGTATGAAGGGGAGTTGGGGGGGAGGGTTTCCATTCAAAAATGGGAAATTAACCAAAAAGCTCGGCCGGCCGCTTTGGTTACTCTAGATAACCTGGGTCCGATCGCATCACGGCAATGTTCCCGCGTTGAGCAGGCACTGGTTATGTAAGGCACCACAACGCAGAAAGCAAAGTACAGTAGTACGCATCAGGGCACTCTCCCAAAATATAATTCCATCCTTTTATGACATTGTTTGGAATCTTTAATTTTAATTTTAAATACTTGACGAAAAGTTGCGATTAAAATCATGCTCACCCTCTAGAGCTTATACATGCCGACGAGTGCAGACCTCAGGGATGCGTGTATGAAAGGGAGTTGGGATGGGGGGAAGCCAGTAACGACTGGGGAAAGGGTGTATGAAATAATATTCATTTTTTTATGGAGTTGGGGATGCGTGCATTTATCAGTCCGAAAACAACCCGGGCTCACCCGGCCGCTTTGGTTACTCTAAATAACCTGGGTCCGATTTGATTTGATTTGATTGATTTGATTGATTTGATTTGATTGATTTGATTTGATTGATCTTGGGATCGAGCTGGCCTAAAAAAAAAAACAGAGGTTAGATGGCCATCTGTCAGGGGTGCTTTGAACGCGGTTTTCCTGCTTCTTGGCAGGGGGTTGGACTGGATGGCCCATGAGGTCTCTTCCAACTGTATGATTCTATGATCTGTTTTGTATTCAATATCAGGACAATGTTCCCGCGTTCAGCAGGCAGTGGCAATGTAAAAGTAAAGCAAAGCAAAATTGATTGATTTGATTGAATTGATTTGATTTGATTGATTTGATTGATTTGATTTGATTTGATGGATCTTGGGATCAAGCTGGCGGTCCACCGCGAGGCGAGCTACCGCCTCTCCCAGCCCCTGCCTCTCTGCGCTCCCTCCATGCTCTTAAATGAGTGTCCCGGGGGTCTGAATGAATTTATATATATATCAACGCCACTTGCCTAGTTTCCAACAGACCTCACAACCTCGTTCCTCTGGGATCATTTTGATGTCCACCCCCAGGTGCGCTCACTGGTAGTTTGCAAGCACTGCAGGAGGAAGATCAGCAGGGGCAGAAACTTGACGCATCTGGGTAGCACAGGGTTGGAGATGCATATGAAGAGGCATCACCCAATGATCAAGGTGAGAGTAAGAGAAACTGGCAGCACCTGCAGCCGCAGGAAGAATACTCCCACTTTGCCAACTGCCAAAGCGGGGAGACAGACTCAGTCCACGCTGAAAGTTTGGGGTCTGCCCATGGGCAGGATGAGATCGGGGGAAAAGTCACCCACAGCCAAGCAGATCACCCAGTGCGTGGGAGAGATGATGGCTCTCGACCACCAACCCTTCCATATGGTGGAGCGGGAAGGCTTCCGCCGCTTGATGGCTCTCGCATTTCCTCACTACAAGATCCCCACAGGTGCCATCTTCTCCAAAAACATCATTCCATCCTTTTATGAGGGCTGCAAGGAACGCCTTGTGAAGTTTTTGCACAGCGCCCAAGGAAGCTGCATCCACTTCACGTCGGACGTTTGGTCCAGCTTGGGAGGAGGCCATTCCTACCTCTCTCTTTTTTTACAATAATGTAGACTACATATTAATGTTAATAAAGACATATAGATTGGTAGATAATATGATAGAAAATCTTTAGAGTAATTCCAAGACTGGTAATCAATCACAAACCTGAAATATACAGTATTTTGGTGACCATCCTGAAGCTGTTGTGATGAGTTGGGGGGGGGGGAGGAAGGGCACAGGAGTGCCAAAGGCTGCATGACAGGGAGTTGGGGGGAGAGGAAGTGCCAAAGGCTGCATGACAGGGAGTTGGGGGGGGGGGAGGGCACAGGAGTAGAGTGCCTCTATTCAAAAATGGAAAATTAACCAAAAAGTGGACCTGATGTTGACCAAACACAGCCACGAGACAGGGCAAGTGAGAGCAAACACCAACGGAAGAGTATTTCGGCCCGGCCGCTTTGATTACTCTAGATAACCTGGGTCCGATCGCATCAGGGCAATGTTCCCGCATTTAGTATGCATCAGGGCACCCTCCCAATATGTAATTCCATCCTTGTATAACTGTGGTAATGCTAGAGTTTAATTTTAATTTTAATTTAAAAAACATTAATCATTAATCATTAATCATGTGCGTCCCTCCCGAAGCTGCGCGCTCGGTGGCAGAGGACGACGTCCAAGGTAAAGAAGGAGTGTACCGAGGTCTCCAGTATTAAAGTCGCCTTTAAAATCATCAATAAAAAGTGTCCTGGGGTTCCTGTGATGCCCTTAGATGTCCGGGGCTGCACGCGCACTACAGTGTGTGTCTACCCTACGCCGACAGGTGCCGGTAACCCGTTGAACCCCATTCGTGATGGGGTGACGGGGAAAAAAAGAGGGTGACCGTATATAAACTTGAGTAAAAGTCGCCATTAAAATCAATCATTAATCATTAATCATTAATCAAGAATAAAAGAAATATTTAGCTAATGATAGCTTGTAGTTTGCTTCCCCTTTGCTTTTCTGAACTTTCCCATTTTGTAGTAATCCCTATTTTTTATAACAAAATAAAGTCGCATTCGTTTTTCCAAAGGCTGCATGACAGGGAGTTGGGGGGGGAGGGCACAGGAGTGCCAAAGGCTGCATGACAGGGAGTTGGGGGGGGAGGGCACAGGGGTGCCAAAGGCTGCATGACGGGGAGTTGGGGGGGAAGGCACAGGAGTGCCAAGAGGAAGGGCACAGAAACTTGCCATAAAGTCGCCATTAAAATCATCAATAAAAAGAAGTGCTTCTATGAAAATGTGGAGGACCGAAGCATTTACTTTGAAAAAATTAGTGCGGTCAAAGCTGGCCGCTTGCATCAATCAAGAACGAAAGTCGGAGGTTTGAAGACGGTCAGATACCGGAGGAACGGCTGTATGACAGGGAGTTGGGGGGGGAAGGGCACAGGAGTGCCAAAGGCTGCATGACAGGGAGTTGGGGGGGGAGGGCAGAGGAGTAGAGTGCCTCTATTCAAAAATGGAAACTTAACCAAAAAGTGGACCTGATGTTGACCAAACACAGCCACGAGACAGGGCAAGTGAGAGCAAACACCAACGGAAGAGTATTTCGGCCCGGCCGCTTTGGTTACTCTAGATAACCTGGGTCCGATCGCATCAGGGCAATGTGCCAAAGGCTGCATGACAGGGAGTTGGGAGGGGGGGAGGAAGGGCACAGGAGTGCCAAAGGCTGCATGACAGGGAGTTGGGGGGGGAGGGCACAGGAGTGCATTTCTCTTTGGTGAAACAAAAGCTATTTAACCCAGTTGATTTGCATCTGTTATGGTTCCTTTGGTCGTTATCAGTCCGAAAACTTGCCCTAAAGTCGCCATTAAAATCATCAATACAAAGAAGTGCTTCCTCCAAAATGTAGAGAGGGCAGCAGAGACCTCTTCCGCCAGTCTGTCCCAGCCCCTGCCTCTCGGTGCTCCCCCCATGCTCTTAAACGAGTGTCCCTGTGGTCCAAAGTGTTTCCTTTTTAGTGTGTTCAAAGCAGGCCGGTCCCATCTATCAGGAACAAGTGCACGAGTACAGGAGTGCCATTGATCGCCAGGGTTGATTCGGATGATCTGGCTGGCAATGCGGGTGTCCCCTTCCTCCCTCACCGCTCCATGTGCTTCCCTCCCGAAGCTGTTGTGATGAGTTGGGGGGGGGGAGGGCACAGGAGTGCCAACGGCTGCATGACAGGGAGTTGGGGGGGGGAGGGCACAGGAGTGCCAAAGGCTGCATGGCAGGGAGTTGGGGGGGGGGGCGTGTAGTGCCTAGCTGTTGCCTAGTTAATGCATTTAACTAGGAACCACAAAGATACTTTTTTTTCCATGGAGAGGGACAGAAAGAATTCTTAATCTTTTACCAGCAGGAAATTAATTGCCTTTGAACCCAGTTCTTTAATTTCTATGCATTTTATTTGCAAAGGGATGCGTGTATGAAAGGCAGTTGGGGGGGGGGGGGAAGCGTACACACAGGAGTAGAGGAGTGCCTCTTTTCCGGGCACTCCAGAGACGATGCCCAATAGGCTGATAGGGGACCGGCAGGAAACGACTGGGGAAAGGGTGTATGAAAGGGAGTTGGGGGGGGGGGAAGCGTACACTGGAGTACAGGAGTGCCTATGTACTGTTTGTATTCAATATCAGGACAATGTTCCCGCGTTCAGCAGGCAGTGGAAATGTAAGGCAACACAAAGCACAAAGCACAAAGTAGTACGCATCAGGGCAATGTTCCCTACGCCGACAGGTGCAGGTAACCCGTTGAACCCCATTCGTGATGGGGTGACGGGGAAAAAAAGAGGGTGACCATAAATAAACTTGACTAAAAGTCGCCATTAAAATCAATCATTAATCATTAATCAAGAATAAAAGAAATATTTAGCTAATGATAGCTTGTAGTTTGCTTCCCCTTTGCTTTTCTGAACTTTCCCATTTTGTAGTAATCCCTATTTTTACGGGGTCACGGGGGGGAAGCGTACACTGGAGCACAGGCAGTTGGGCTTCTTGCCTGAGAGGGAAGGATGGGAGAGGAAGCTTGGGAAGGCATTGTTCTTTGATTTGCCATGATTGCTTCGGGAGGACCAGTACACCAATGGATCGCTGGATAAATTCTCCTGAGGCTCTTAAAATACACTACCGAAGCTTCATTATTGGCGCGGGGGTCGATTCGTTAAGGATATAACGAATCGATTCGTTAGTACGGTGGACGCGATCGCGCATGCGCAAAAGCGACTTCCGAAACATTGTTATTAAATACGATTCGATTCGATATTGAGATTAATAACGAATCGATTCGTGAAAGCGAATATTTAGTATTTTTTTAAGAATAAAAGACAGGTATTTTTAGGAAATATTCAGAAATTGAAAATTAACAAAAAACTGGCCCTGTTGTGGACCAAACACAGCCACGAGACAGGACAAACTAGAGGACAAACGCCCTGTTGTGAAGCGTACACAGGACTACAGGAGTGCCTCTTAAAGAAATATATAAATAAATACATAATAGCAGCATTTTTTGGTGAGTATCTTTGTTTTCCTTTTTTAAATAATTAAATCAACGAATAATAGCAGCTGTTCTACTTATAAATATTAAAATAGAAGTACCTTCATTTTTAATGGGTTTTTCATTTTTTTGGTGGTTTTTTTTGTGTTTTTTTTATGAGGTAGGTAGTTTGTTTATGGGTAAGGGAGTTGGGGGAGGGGGGAAGCGTACACAGGAGTACAGGAGTGCCTCTTCTCCTGGCACCCCAGAGGCGATGCCCAACAGGCTGAAAGGGGACCGGTAGGGGACGACTGGGGAAAGGGTGTATGAAAGGGAGTTTGGGGGGGCAGCACAAAGCACGAAGCACAAAAGTACACATCAGGGCAATATTCCCGCGTTGAGCAGGCAGTGGTAACGTAAGGCAACACAAAGCACAAAAGTACGCATCAGGGCAATGTTCCCGCGTTGAGCAGGCAGTGGTAACGTAAGGCAACACAAAGCACAAAAGTACGCATCAGGGCAATGTTCCCACGTTGAGCAGGCAGTGGTAACGTAAGGCAACACAAAGCACAAAAGTACGCATCAGGGCAATGTTCCCGCGTTGAGCAGGCAGTGGTAACGTAAGGCAACACAAAGCACAAAAGTACACATCTGGGCAATGTTCCCGCGTTGAGCAGGCAGTGGTAACGTAAGGCAACACAAAGCACAAAAGTACGCATCAGGGCAATGTTCCCGCGTTGAGCAGGCAGTGGTAACGTAAGGCAACACAAAGCACAAAAGTACGCATCTGGGCAATGTTCCCGCGTTGAGCAGGCAGTGGTAACGTAAGGCAACACAAAGCACAAAAGTACGCATCAGGGCAATGTTCCCGCGTTGAGCAGGCAGTGGTAACGTAAGGCAACACAAAGCACAAAAGTACACATCTGGGCAATGTTCCCGCGTTGAGCAGGCAGTGGTAACGTAAGGCAACACAAAGCACAAAAGTACGCATCAGGGCAATGTTCCCGCGTTGAGCAGGCAGTGGTAACGTAAGGCAACACAAAGCACAAAAGTACGCATCTGGGCAATGTTCCCGCGTTGAGCAGGCAGTGGTAACGTAAGGCAACACAAAGCACAAAAGTACACATCAGGGCAATGTTCCCGCGTTGAGCAGGCAGTGGTAACGTAAGGCAACACAAAGCACAAAAGTACGCATCTGGGCAATGTTCCCGCGTTGAGCAGGCAGTGGTAACGTAAGGCAACACAAAGCACAAAAGTACACATCAGGGCAATGTTCCCGCGTTGAGCAGGCAGTGGTAACGTAAGGCAACACAAAGCACAAAAGTACACATCAGGGCAATGTTCCCGCGTTGAGCAGGCAGTGGTAACGTAAGGCAACACAAAGCACAAAAGTACACATCTGGGCAATGTTCCCGCGTTGAGCAGGCAGTGGAAATGTAAGGCAACACAAAGCACAAAAGTACGCATCCGGGCAATGTTCCCGCGTTGAGCAGGCAGTGGTAACGTAAGGCAACACAAAGCACAAAGCAACTAAGGTGATCTACCGCACGGTTGGTGTCGAAATCTATCTCCGGGTAGCCCAAAAGTGGCAAGTTGGCCTTTAAGAACACCAGCTTTTCCACCGAAAGGGGGTTGAGTGAGGTACGTTGGAGGGTGACGACATCTCCTGCCAGGCTGAAGACCCTCTCACTCTGCACGCTAGTTGGTGGGCAGCTGAGAAACTTGTGGGCTACGGTTGAGAGGTCAGGCCATGTACTCCTTTTTGAGGACCAGTACGCCAATGGATCGGTGTCTACATCCTCCTGAGGCTCGTCAAAGTACCGATTGACAGAGAACTCTGCCGAGTCCATCTTTGCTGCCTGGGCCGACGAAGATGTTCCTTGCCCTGCCATCAAAACGATACTGTCGGATATGAAACGCTCCGCTCTCCTCTTTTTCAGCTGCAGTGCTCTTGCTTCATCCCTGATAGGTAATGTAAGGCAACACAAAGCAAAATAGTACGCATCAGGACAATGTTCCCGCGTTCAGCAGGCAGTTGTAATGTAAGGCAACACAAAGCGCAAAGGAACTAAGGTGATCTACGGCACGGAGCAAGGGTTGCTATCGAAATCTATCTCCAGGTATCCCAAAACTGGCAAGTTGGCCTTTAAGAACACCAGCTTTTCCACCGCAAGGGGGTCGAGTGAGGTACGTTGGAGGGTGATGACATCTCCTGCCAGACTGAAGACCCTCTCACTCTGCACGCTAGTTGGTGGGCAGCTGAGAAACTTGTGGGCTATGGTTGAGAGGTCAGGCCATGTATTGCTTTTTGAGGACCAGTACGCCAATGGATCGCTGTCTACAATCTCCTGAGGCTCGTCAAAGTACCGATTGACAGAGAACTCTGCCGAGTCCATCTTTGCTGCCTGGGCCGACGAAGATGTTCCTTGCCCTGCCATCAAAACGATACTGTCGGATATGAAACGCTCCGCTCTCCTCTTTTTCAGCTGCAGTGCTCTTGCTTCATCCCTGATAGGTGGCAAGGTGGGACTGATGTTATCGGTGCTGCCGTAACCGCTGGTGTTTTGGGGAGTAACGGCAGAATGAATTTGCTCTGAGCGTTCCCCCACCCTCCGAGAGTATTCTTCTCTCACGAGCGAGAGAAGTTCGGCCTTCCACTTTGGCAGTTCTTTGGGGCAGACAGAGTCCTTGATGCAAGGGTCGCAGAGTGCTGCCACAACATGAGTCTTACTCTCCGTCAACGGTAGAAGACGTTTACGGAGGGCGAAATTCAACTTTCTGACCACCTCCTGGGCCTGTGGAGTCAAGGGCCGAGCCGTACACTGCAATGTACTTTGTCCACCCAGCGACTCCAAATGGCTCTTCAAACGCAAGATGACTGGGACCACATGGCTGAGTAGTGCTTTCTGTCCTGAAAGTTTTTCGGTGGCCAGTGTGAACGGTTCTAGGATCTCAACCAGCTGAGTGATGGTCATCCACTCCTGGTTGTTGGGGACCAGCTTGTTTATCGGAGCCGCAATTGACAGCGAGACAGCATGGACTGCCCTCTGTTGCTCCACCATGCGCTCCAACATGATGTAGGTGGAGTTCCAGCGGGTGGGGACATCCTGCAGTAACCAGTGTTATTTATTTCTTGCATTTATTAACCGCCGCTCTCAGCCCTAGGGCGACTCGTGGCGGTGTACAATACAAAAAAGACACTTTACAAAGCAATCAGGACAACAAACTAACATCACTAATACACAACATTTAAATTACACTAAAAATCCGCTGCGTCATATTATGGAATCATAATCAATCTCGTAGTCGTAAATTCATTCCGGTTGTCATTTCCAGTAACATAGCACTCAGTTGAAAGCCTGCTCGAAGAGCCACGTCTTCAGGCCCTTACGAAAGGCCATGAGGGAGGGCGCCTGTCTGATGTCAGCAGGGAGGGAGTTCCACAGCCGGGGGGCCACCACCGAGAAGGCCCTCTCTCTCGTCCCTTCCAGACATGCCTGTGAGGCAGGCGGGATCGAGAGAAGGGCCTCCCCAGATGATCTCAAGGTCCTCGTGGGCTCGTAGGCCGAGATGCGGTCCGTAAGGTATTTTGGGCCGGAACCGTTTAGGGCTTTGTAGGATAACACCAGCACCTTAAATTGGGCCCGGTAGCAAATCGGCAGCCAGTGGAGCTGGAACAACAAGGGCGTTGTGTGCTCCCTGCGTCCTGCTCCTGTTAACAACATGGCTGCCGCGCGCTGGACGAGCTGAAGCTTCCGGGCCGTCTTTAAGGGCAGCCCCACGTAGAGAGCGTTGCAGTAGTCAAGACGGGATGTGACCAGAGCGTGTACCACCGTGGCCAAGTCAGACTTCCCAAGGTACGGGCGCAGCTGGCGCACAAGCCGAAGCTGTGCAAATGCTCCCCTGGTCACCGCTGAAACCTGGGGATCCAGGCTCAACGATGAATCCAGGATCACACCCAAGCTGCGAACCTGCGCCTTCAAGGGGAGTGCGACCCCATCCAGCACAGGCTGTAACCCTATACCCTGCTCGGCCTTGCGACTGACCAGGAGTACCTCTGTCTTGTCTGGATTTAATTTCAGTTTGTTCGCCCTCATCCAGACCATTACAGCGGCCAGGCACCGGTTCAGGACTTCGACAGCCTCCTTAGTAGCAGGTGGAAAGGAGTGACAGAGCTGGACATCATCTGCGTACAGATGACACCGCACCCCGAAACTCCGGATGATCTCACCCAGCGGCTTCATGTAGATATTAAACAGCATGGGGGACAATATAGAGCCCTGTGGAACCCCACAGGTCAAAGGCTGTGGGGTTGAACAGGAGTCCCCCAATAACACCTTCTGGGTACGACCCTCCAGAAATGACTGGAGCCACCGCAAAGCAGTGCCCCCAAGACCCATTTCCGCAAGGCGCCCCAGAAGGATACCGTGGTCGACGGTATCGAAGGCCGCTGAGAGGTCCAGGAGCACCAACAGGGACACACTCCCCCTGTCTAGCTCCCGGCGCAGATCATCCACTAAGGCGACCAAGACCGTCTCGGTACCATGTCCCGGTCTGAAACCAGACTGTGCCGGATCCAGATAATCCGTGTCTCTCAAGAATACCTGGAGTTGTGAGGCCACCACGCTTTCCATGACTTTGCCCAAAAAGGGAAGATTGGAAACAGGCCGAAAGTTGTCAAATTTAGTGGGGTCCAGTGATGGTTTTTTCAACAGCGGCTTTATAATAGCCTGTTTTAGGCTCGCTGGAATCTTGCCTTCCCGAAGGGAGGCATTAACCACCACCGTTACCCACTCGGTCAATCCCCCTCTGGCCTCCTTCAGAAGCCAGGATGGGCAGGGGTCTAGGATGGATGTGGTGGGCCTCATTCCTCCAAGTATCTTGTCCACATCCTCGGGCTTCACAAGCTGAAAAGAATCCATCAAAACAGGACAAGCAGGTGCTCGTGTCACATCCACAGAGACTGCATTTAATATGGTGTCCAGCCCAGAACGGATCAAAGCGACTTTGTCTGCAAAGAACCGAGCAAATGCTTCACAGCGCGTGGCCGAATTGTCAGGGCTCCCGCCTGAGGTGGCGGGAGTCAAAAGACCTCTGACAATCCGAAACAACTCCGCCGGACGGTTTTTTGCAGACGCAATAGTGGCCGCAAAGAAAGTTTTCTTTGCGGCTTTTATTGCCGCGGCATATGCCCTTAGAAAGGACACAAACCGTGCTCGGTTTGGCTCGCTTGGGTCCGAGCGCCACACGCTCTCTAGTTCCCTCTTCCTTCGCTTCATCGCTGCCAGCTCCTCAGTGAACCAAGGAGCTGGTTTAGCTCGGTTACTTGAGAGGGGACGTTCCGGAGCGATCATGTCAATTGCCCTGGTCATCTCCCCATTCCAGAGAGCGACCAAGGCCTCGACATGATCACCTGCCGAGGTAGCGGGAAAGTCCCCAAGAGCCATCAGGAATCCATTCGGATCCATAAGCCTCCTGGGGCGGACCATCTTAATGGGTCCTCCACCTTTGCGGAGGTTAGGAGGCGCAGTGAGCCTAAATCTGATCAGGAAGTGGTCGGTCCATGGCAACGGAGAGATGAACAACTCCTCCACCCCGCCACCCTGCTCCCATCCCTGGCAGAAAACCAAGTCCAATGTATGTCCAGCACAGTGGGTGGGGCCAGTTATTCGTTGGGACAGCCCCATGGTTGCCATGGCGGACATGAAGTCCTGAGCCGCTCCTGTGAGGGTCGCCTCGGCATGGATGTTGAAGTCCCCCAGCACAAGAAGCCGTTGAGACTCCAACGCCAGGCTCGAGACCACCCCCGCTAGCTCAGGTAGGGAGACTGTAGTGCAGCGAGGTGGACGGTACACTAACAGAATCCCTATTCTGTCCCGGTCACCCACCCTCAGGTGGACGCATTCAAAATTTGTGGTCTGCGGGATGGGGCTCCTGGTCAGACGGATGGAATCTCTATAGACCACTGCGACCCCGCCTCCCCGTCCTCCGGATCTCGGTTGGTGCTGTACGGAGAAGCCTGGAGGACAAAGCTGGGTCAGATTTACGCCTCCAGCTTCATCCAACCAGGTCTCCGTAATGCACGCCAGATCTGCCCGCTCCTCCAGGATTAGGTCCTGGATCCAGGTCGTTTTTCCGTTGACAGATCTGGCGTTCAGCAGCACCACCTTCAATCCCGAGGGCCCGCTCACCTGGTTACACCAATTTACCTTAGGAGACCGGTTGGGAATTGTTAATGTAGATAAACGGTCCGAATTAGGCCAAATTCGAGGTCTCCTTTTTCCGCATCTCCTCCTCCCCACCACGACCTCTATGGGGGCCCCTCGGCTAGTGGAACACCTCCCCCCCTCCATGCCGCGATCTAATATCAAGGTCTTATTTCCTGCTTCATCAGTTGTTTGATTTGTTGGTCCCTGCCAACATCCTTGCTCCCCTTCCTCCCCCTTCCCCGCCCCATTTTTATCCACAGGCTCCAGCCCGCCTCCTCCCCTGACCCTTCCGCTAGTCAGTAGCAACAGGGATAGTACCAACAGGGGGGTGGGGGACCTCATGGATAACAATAGCTTCAGAAGGAAGGGGCGTTCCAGCCACACCAGTTAGGATAGTTCGTAAAGTGCGAGAGTGCGAGAGTCTTCAGTGCAGCACAGTCAGTAATACCACTCAGTTAACAACACACTACGTGCCGTTGGGCACATACATAAAGTGCAAGATCTAAAGTGCAATAGGTAACCTGAAACTGGTTCTCAGCATTCACTAAAGTGCGGCATAGAGGGATAAGGAAGGGGGCGTAAGTGCTAGTGTTATTTAGCAGCAGGTGGCAGGCGCCTTAAAGTGCTGTTGTGTTCTTATATCAGCTTAGCAGCAGCGACAACCAGAAGAGTGTGCTAAGATAGTAATATGTAGTCACGTTCTTACGAAGATGATGGTGATACCACTTGAATAAGGTTGTTATGATTCAGATGTACCTCTAGACGGTTGGTCTGAGAGCGGATGGGGGCATCCGGGGATGGTGTACACAGTGGCGGTCAGCACAGTTGGTCTATTGTATATCTATCAATCCAAAGGAGGCCAGCTCAAGAGGTCTACACAATATTAAGGCCGGCACAAAAGGTCTACTCAGTATTAAGGCCAGCACAGAAGGTCTACACAATATTAGGCCGGCACAAGAGGTCTACACAATATTAAGGCCAGCTCAAGAGGTCTACACAATATTAGGCCGGCACAAGAGGTCTACACAATATTAAGGCCAGCACAAGAGGTCTACACAGTATTAAGGCTAGCACCAAAGGTCTACACACTATTGAGGCCAGCACAAGAGGTCTACACAATATTAAGGCACATACAAAGGTTCTACACAATATTAGTCAACGCTGAAAAGATGAAACTCTAGAAGATCCAGCAGTGGTGGCAAAGGTGAAATCTAGCAGCGATGACAAGGCGGCGGGCCAAATGGTGGTGGCCGCGATGGAAGGCGGCAGCGATGGCCCAGCGGCCCAGCGGCGGCCCAGCAGCTGCAGCGGTAGCGATGGAAAGGCGGCGATGGTGAGGCGAGGTGCCAAGATGGCGGTCGCAACAGCCGCGGCGTTCTCCGTGCCCTGGCTTGGCCCAACGGCCCCAGCGGTGGACCGGTCGCAGCAGCGGCAGCGATGGTGAAGGCGGGGCGCCAAGATGGCGGCCTCAGCGGCCGCGACACTCTCCGTGGCCCAGCAGTGGTCCGGTCGTACCGGCGGCGGTGAGGGGACGGCGGCGGCGATGGAGAAGCGGGACGCCCTGGCTCGGCCCTGGCCCCAGCGGTGGTCCGGTCGCAGCGGCAGCGGTGAAGGGACGGCGGCGGCAATGGAAAAGCGAGACGCAAGATGGCGGCCGCAGATGTAGAGCTTTATAGATGTAGAGGCCTCCTTGCAGATTGCTGAGTCACACCCCACTGGAGGAGGCCTGGGCTGCTGGCTACTCACAAGGAGTCCTGGGAGCAGGCTGGAGATCTTTATTGCCCCTTCACAGCAAGCACAGCAGACTCAGTCCCTGGCAGGCCTGTGGACTCAGCTTTATAGATGTAGAGGCCTCCTTGCAGATTGCTGAGTCACACCCCACTGGAGGAGGCCTGGGCTGCTGGCTACTCACAAGGAGTCCTGGGAGCAGGCTGGAGATCTTTATTGTCCCTTCACAGCAGGCTGGAGATCTTTATTGCCCCTGGGAGCAGGCTGGAGATCTTTATTGCCCCTTCACTGTTGTGGGAGGCACTCCAGGATTTGCCTGTCACGCAGCAGTTTTGCAGACTTAGAGCTACGGTGGAAGAAGCCCGCGATTCTGCGGCGACGCTCAATGAGTTGAGAGACGGCGGTGGCGCTGTTCTCATCGGGCCCCTTGAAGCCATCTTTTACGCAGTTATGCATTTGTGAAGCCGGCATATGCGTTTGTGAAGCCGGCACTTTCGACCGCCCGGATCATGTTCCTTCCTGCGTCTGTGACCATGAATCCCGAGGTAGTACCACCGGAATGAGTATGCCGCATCCAGTCTCTCATCATCTCTCGCAAGTACTCAGAAATGGTGTTGGCCCTGTGATCCGTATCGATCACCTCAAGGGACAGGAGTGCCCAACGATGACCCGAGTCTAGGCAACCCTCCATCTCCCACCAGTGAGCGGTCAGGGACAAATAGGAATGCCCTCCTCCCGTGCTCGTCCAGATGTCTGAGGTGAAATGTACATGGACGGGTTGTGATTTGTTCAAGAGGGTTCTGAGACGTTGCTTGCATCCCTCGAACAAAGCGGGAATGACTGTTCGAGAGAAAGTTCTACGACTTGGGATATTGTACCATGGTGCCAGGAGGTGAACAAATCGGCGGAAACCTTCCCGTTCCACCATACGGAAGGGCTGGTGGTCCAGAGCCATCATCTCTCCCAGGCGACGTGTTATTTCCTTCACTGATGGCGGCTTAAATCCAGATCTCACCCTTGTAACTTGCAGGCCCCAAGCATCGATGGTTTTCTGCATGGGGCCTGTTGGTGTGTTTGGAGTGCTCTGTGTACTGCTGCATGTGCTGGCGACTTCAACTGCGTCCAACTTCACAGTTGGGTGGTGTCTCCTTATGTGCATCCTTATCCCTGTTGTGGCAAGATGCCTCATATCTTTTCCTCTGCTGACGCTCGCACCGCAATGCCTGCAAACTGCCAAAGTGGCCTCCTTATGGACGTCGTAATGATCCCATAGGAGCGATCTCGGCTTACCCCTATTACTCACTTGAGATGTACTCATGCTCGTGTTTGGACTGTCGGTGTTTGTGGAAGGGATTGTTGGTTGTTTCTGTGGCTCGCCCTCCAGCACCATGCAGTCCTCTTGATCACTAATTCCTGTGGTGGAAGCAGATTCCATATTGTCTTCTTCCTCCCATTCCTCAGACACGTCCGCCTCCTCGCCCTCCTCTTCATAACGAGTAGGATCAGAGGTACTTGGAAGGAAATCAGGATCTGAACGTAGAGTCTTTCGAACTGAGGAATAAGGAGGAGGTCCTGCCATCTCACAGCTGGTTGAAGCACCTGTGGGTGTTTCAATAACCATCTCGTCGGTTGAATGTTCCCTTCTTCTCAATGTGTCCATCTGCATTCCCCTGCCTTTCTTTGGTATTCGCAATAGCACTTGGCCCTTGCGACTAGAAAAGCCGGGAAGGAAGCGTTTCATCACAATGGCTGTAACTACACAAAGAATGAGCGAGCACTGTATTATATTCAAAAGAGAAGAGTCTTTTCTTTTTTTGGAATATTTTTGTTTTTTTTTAAGAATAAAAGACAGGTATTTTTTAGAAAATATTCAAAAATGGAAAATTAACCAAAAACTGGCCATGATGTAGAGCTAACACAGGCAGGAGACAGGGCAATCGAAAGCACACCGCCACAGAAGAGTCTTTTCTTTTTTTGGAATATTTTTTGTATTTTTTTTAAGAATAAAAGACAGGTATTTTTAGAAAATATTCAGAAATGGAAAATTAACCAAAAACTGGCCCTGATGTAGAGCAAACACAGGCAGGAGACAGGGCAATCAAGAGCACACACCAACAGAAGAGTCTTTTCTTTTTTTGGAATATTTTTTGTATTTTTTTTAAGAATAAAAGACAGGTATTTTTAGAAAATATTCAGAAATGGAAAATTAACCAAAAACTGGCCCTGAAATAGAGCAAACACAGGCAGGAGACAGGGCAATCGAGAGCACACACCAACAGAAGAGTCTTTTCTCTTTTTAGAATATTTTTTGTATTTTTTTAAGAATAAAAGACAGGTATTTTTAGAAAATATTCAGAAATGGAAAATTAACCAAAAACTGGCCCTGATGTAGAGCTAACACAGGCAGGAGACAGGGCAATCGAAAGCACACCGCCACAGAAGAGTCTTTCCCTTTTTTGGAATATTTTTTGTTTTGTTTTTTAAGAATAAAAGGCAGGTATTTTTAGAAAATATTCAGAAATGGAAAATTAACCAAAAACTGGCCCTGAAATAGAGCAAACACAGTCAGGAGACAGGGCAATCGAGAGCACACACCAACAGAAGAGTCTTTTCTTTTTTTAGAATATTTTTTGTATTTTTTTAAGAATAAAAGACAGGTATTTTTTAGAAAATATTCAAAAATGGAAAATTAACCAAAAACTGGCCCTGATGTAGAGCTAACACAGCCAAAAGACAGGGCAATCAAGAGCACACACCAACAGAAGAGTCTTTTCTTTTTTTAGAATATTTTTTGTATTTTTTTTAAGAATAAAAGACAGGTATTTTTAGAAAATATTCAAAAATGGAAAATTAACCAAAAACTGGCCCTGATGTAGAGCTAACACAGCCAAAAGACAGGGCAATCGAGAGCTTTTCCAACCAAGCCAACCCAATGCAAGTCTTTTTCCTACCAACCAAGCCAACCCAAAGCAAGCAGCCCTCCCAGACCTCTCTCCTCCCTCGCCTCCGCGCAACAAATGAGCTCTGCGGCCACGCGGAGCCGCTTTTAAAGGCCTTGCTGGCCAATCAGACACAGCCACGGTGCACTGCTTGGGTGCTTGGGAGCGCCGGATTGGCTCCCAGGCACCAGCATCCTCCATCCCATTTCCGAAACGGGCGGAAGCTCGCTAAAAGAATGGGGGATGCCACTTCGTTATTTTAAAACCCTTCCAGGTTTGAAAATGTGTTTCGTAATCGTTTTGTAATTATTAAAAATAACGAATAATTAACGAATTACAAAATTAACGAACGAAACCGCCCAGGCCTAATATATATATATATATATATATATATATATATATATATATATATAGGTAAAGGTTTGGGGGTTGATGCTCATCTCCATTTCTAAGCCAAAGAGCTGGCATTATCCATAGACACCTCCAAGGTCATGTGGCTAGCATGACTGCATAGAGTGCTGTTACCTTCCCGCTGGAGTGATACCTCTTGATTTACTCACATTTGCATGTTTTTGAATTGCTAGGTTGGCAGAAGCTGGGGCTAACAGCAGGAACTCATGCTGCTCCCTGAATTCGAATCTGCGACCTTTCAGTCAACAAGTTTAGCAGCTAAGCGGTTTAACCCACTGCACCACCAAGGGCTGATATATATATATATATATATATATATACACACACACACACACACACACACACACACACTAAATATAATATATACACATTTCTTGGTGTTCTATGAGAAACTTTTGCTTCAAAAAGGGCTCCATGGCTGAAAAAGTTTAAGAACCCCTGGTCTAGAGAAACTGAACCAGGTATATAGTAATATGTCAGCCAGGCATGTAGCCGGGGGGGGGGGGGGGGCTCGGGGGGCTTCAGCCCCCCCCCCCCCCGAAATTCTCATGGTGGTTCGCGAAAAGGCCTTACTGGTGCATTATTTAAACTGTTATGTTTATTAATATCATGATTTGATCACCATTCTCAATATATCCCATATGTATGGGGGTATTGGGGTAATGATACAAAAGGTTTGCTAGGCTAGACCCTCTTTCACTCACTCAGCCCCCCCCCCGAAACTCAGCCCCCCCCGAAACCCCCCCTGAAAATTTTTTAGCCTCCCCCGAAACGAAATCCTGGCTACGGGCCTGATGTCAGCAATAGGATTCTGCCCTGAGTGCCCAATCCTGACTCAGCTGCCATCAAACCAGTCTCTGCAGTTAATTTCGTGGCAAATGCAGGAGAAACATTCAGAGAAATTCTACTAGAACACACTGGCCATACTGCCTGGAAACCACACAACACCCCAACACTCAACTTTGTTCCTGGTTCATACTCACTCAGAATGAAGTCCTACTGCTGAGAACACACTTGGGGACCACAACATGGTGAATCTTGGCCCATGTCCTCATCTGTGGTGTCACTTACCTGAGCTTGTTGTAATAGAGCAGCTGGGAGAGAAGGTTTTGGAAGGCATGGTAAGTGAGGCAGCTGGAGAGGTTTGCCTCCTCCGCACACACCTCTGAGGTCTGCAGAACATAAGCCAAGGCAGAGCAATTAACTGTCCCAGTCAGGTTCTCATTATTAATAGCATCCTCAATGATGCCAGTGACCTCTGTGTGCTGGATCTCATGGAAGCATCTCATGAGGTTCACTGTCTGGCAGGAAACCACTTGGTCCAAACCCAGGATGTTCTTGAGCAGGCTGATGGCGTGGCTCCGGTAACTGTGGTGTTCCTCCCTCACCAAGAACCAATCAGACAGGACTTTGTTCACCTGTGGAGAGAGGAAGCCAGCAAGGAAGCGCACAAAGACATCCAGGTGTCCATCCTCAGACTGCAGGGACTTCTGCATGGCATTTTTGAAGTGGTTGAAGAAGCCCAACTTGGGCCAAGACATCCCGCTCTCAACAAAGAGGTCAAAAAGGGCCCGTTTGGAAGCCATATAATAATAAGCAGCTGCCAGGAATTCCTGAAACGTTAAATGGGGGAAATAGTAAAGCGTGGAAAACGGAATCTCTTCCTACATCAAGAGCCTGTTGCTCAAGCTGATGTGAAGAGACCAGAAGTCCACGCCGTAGGCCTTCATGTCCTGCTCATGAAAGATATATTTCTTCTTGATCAGGCTATAGAAGGCCAATCGGCCCAAACAACTCATTGTTTTTTGCAATTTTGCTCCACCTGCTCTATCCTGAGAACTTCGTTTTGCTTCCCTGTTCCTTCACTACACAGTGCCATTTTAAAGAAGTGTGAATAGATTTCTGACAAAGTCTTCAGAACAGCTAACATTTCAGGAGAGCCCTTGGCACTCTTTAGGAAGTATCCGATGGAGGATCCACAGATCCTGCAAAACGCTGGCATTGTGCACATGATATATAAAGGCCTGTTCTCCTTGAGATGATGCATCACATCATCTGATAAGTTTAGGTCCTCGATGAACATGTGGTCTAAATAGTCCTTGATTTCTGCCTCTTGAAAACCTTGGATTTCAGTCATCCTGTCCACCAGGCCACCTGGGATCTGACTAGCTGCTGTAGGCCAGGAGGTGACCCAAACTGAAACTTCACACAATAGGTTTCCTCGGATGATGTTGGTGATTAGGTTTTCTACCTGAACCTCCTTGCAAAGGTCTGTGCAAACAGCGGCGTTGGAAAAATCTAAGAGTGTTTTAAATTCATCCAAGCCATCCAGAATTAGAAGAGTCTGGGATGCGTCCACAGAAGAGAAAAGGCTCAGGTCCACTAAGTGGGGAGATGCCAAGTGGATCAGCCGCTCGGCAGAGAGCCTGTTGTCCCTCACCTTTCAGTTCCTGGAAGGTGAGGGACAACACAAACTCAAAGTCCTTGCCCAGCTCGCCTTTCCTCCAAGTGTGGACAAAGAGCTTGACCAATGTGCTCTTGCCAATGCCACTGACCACAATGGTCACCGAAACCTGCAGAGGGATGCTGAGCTTGGAGAGGGGCAAGAAGAGCTTCTCCAAGGAGATCTGTTTGGAGGGATTCCTCGTGCCTTTCGTGGTTTTGATCTGGACAAAGTCATGCTGCTTCTGCTGGAGGTCGGTCAGTCCTTCCACCAGCAGGAGGTCAGTCAGTCCTCCCAAAGGGACAAACTGGGTGCTCAGGCCACACTAGGCTGGAAGGGTCTCTATGTGCTTCTGCAGCATTGCCTCTGCAAAGAAAGGAATCAGAAGGAGACATTGGCAAGAGAGAGAAGGATCTTATTTGGACATTCTAGAATTTTCTTATCACTATTTTTCCCACTCTCATGACTTCTAATAGACTGGTGGATTTCACAAGAAATCCACTTGAGGATCATTCCATGGGTTCACTGGGAAATAGAAAGCCAGAGTGGTCCTATGGGCCAAGTAGAAGATAGGCAACCTCCAACCTTTCTAAATGACTGCTTCTTAAACTGTGGACCCTAAGCCAAATAAGATCCCCTTACCTCAATTTAGCAACAGGAAAAGATTTCCGAATGCCACCTATTTACACAAATCTGTTTACAACACTGTGCTGAGTTTATAGTGGACTCTGCAGAAAATGCTCCAGCTGTGTTACTCAAAAAGGAAAAACAGCCTGTTTAACAAGCCTTGCAAATGAACGTTCTTGTTATTTATTAAAATTTTAATTAGGGATGGGCTTGCTTTTCATCAAAACTTCCCGCACCCGAGAGAAAACCTTGCTAGGAATCTCTAGGTTCTCTATGGTCTGCCTGCAGCATGGAATCACAAAAGTTGTATTTATATAGACACCAGAACCCTTTGGCAGAGAAAGCTAAAAACCTTGTAAAACTGCAACTTCTGTGACTGCAAAGTACTGAGTCTTGGCAGTGAAAGCGGTGTCAAACAGTATTTACTCTGTAATAGAGTTGTGTGGTGAATTCATTTCTCCCATGTCTTTCATTTCATCAGGAGCCTGAAACGGTAAGCCACCTCCTCACGTGAAAATCAGCTTGACCTGAAAGCAAGCTGGAGCTGATTCCAGCTCCAAGCCTGCTTTCACCTGCAACTGAGTGTTTCCCAGAACTTGCCTCCTTGCTTTGGAAAGAGAGTGTCCGGATGCCCGACCACCATCTCACAAAGCAGTTGCTCTACTCCGAACTCAAGAATGGAAAACGGAATGTTGGTGGACAGGAAAAGAGATTTAAAGATGGGCTCAAAGACAACCTTAAGAACTCTAGCATAGACACTGAGAACTGGGAAGTAGACTTGGGCGGTTTCGTTTGTTAATTTTGCATTTCATTATTTTTTCATTATTTTTTTTATTTAGAAGCGATTTTGAGCTATTTCTAGAACCCGGAAGTGTTTTTTCTATATTGAAGCGGCATCCGCCAGCTTTGAAACAACTTCCGCCAGTTTCGGAAGTGACGTCAAAGTGACGCAAACTTGAAAGGAACCAAAGTGCGGAAGGACGAATTCAAGGTGAAGGCCTACGCCGACGATATCGTCTGTATAATTGAGGACCTGATAGAGACGATTCAAGAGTGGACGGACAAAATAAACACCTACGGGAAAATCTCAGGTCTAAGAATTAACAAAACCAAGACCAAAATATTGACAAAAAATATGGACACAACTAAAAAAGACAAACTACAGGAAATAACACAGTTCGGGATCACAAACAAGATAAAATATTTAGGGATTCATCTTACAGCAAACAATGCCCAGCTGATAAAAAACAACTACGAAACAACTTGGAAAGACATTACTAAGAAGTTGGACAGCTGGAAATTTTTAAACTTAAGCCTTCTCGGCAGGATAGCCATCGTGAAGATGAACGTACTCCCCAAAATGATTTTTTTATTTAAAATGATCCCGATACTAAGAACCAACTATTGCTTCACACAATGGAAGAGAGACATTCTGAAATTTGTGTGGAGCGGAAAAAAAGCCAGGATCAACTTCAAAGCCTTGACAGACTCAAAGGAAAGAGGAGGCCTGAGTCTACCAAACCTTCAACTCTACTACCAGGCCTGTGTTTTAACTTGGGTAAAGGAATGGTCCACACTCGCAAAGAAAAGACTGCTAAATCTAGAAGGATTTGATATCCGAAGAGGTTGGCATTCCTATCTCTGGCATGACAAAGCAAAAATCGAGAAAAACTTTACCAACCACTTTGTCAGAGCAGCCCTCCTCAAAGTTTGGGTAAAATACAAAAGAAACTTTTACAGCAAAACTCCCCTCTGGCTATCACCCATTGAAGCCTACCACAAGAGAGAATTCCCAAGCAACAACTGGCACACCTACAAAACACTACTAGAAAACAAAGACAATCAATTGAAACTGAAGTCAATAGACGCAATCAGGAGGATGGACAAAAATATGTCTTGGTTCCACTACTATCAAGTAGCAAATGCCTTCAGGGAGGATTAAAAAAATGGCTTTGCGTCACAAGACAACTTTTGGGACTCAATAATGAAGAAGGAAAAAAAACTGATAAGAGTGCTCTACCAGAAACTCCTTGCATGGGATACAGAAACTGAATTAATCAAAGAAAGTATGATCGCATGGGCCTCTGACTTTGGACATACTATACTGCTTCAGGAGTGGGAAAAGGTCTGGAAAAAGAAAATTAGGTTTGCAAAGGCGACATCGATAACAGAAAACTGGTATAAGATGGCGTACCGTTGGCATCTCACCCCGCAGAAAATAGCGAAATTCTATAAAGGGACGAACAGCAGCTGTTGGAAGTGTGGTTCCCACCTGGGGACATACTTCCACTTATGGTGGCAGTGCAAGAGAGTGAAGAGCTTCTGGGCGGAGATCCACAAGCAGACCCAGCATATCATACAGACCAAATTTGAGTTAAGACCAGAGTATTACTTACTCCATCTAATAGATTTCGAGCTAGAAAATAGCAAAGAGAGGCTACTGTACCACCTAACAGCCGCAGCGAGGACTGTCCTGGCGAGTATGTGGAAAAAAAAAAGGAGCTACCAACTACTGAAGACTGGCTATTAAAGATAAGAGACCTAATGGACATGGACACGCTAACCAACTTAATGTATGACAAAAGCAAAAAAAAAGGGACAGATTGGGAATTAATGAAATCATTTCTGAAGGAAAAGAGAAACATTGCCCCAGATTGTTGGGACAGAAGGTAGAGGAAGTGACTAAGAGAAAGAAGGACAAAGTACATCAAAGTTTTGGAATAACCCCGACAGACTATTCGGAAGTCAAGCTTTTTTATCTTTAAAACTCTGCTCTTTCCCCCTCCCTACCCTACCCAACTCTCCTACCCATCTTAATCTCTTCTCCCTACCCGTCACCCAGTCCATCCCTCCCCCGACCTCTCCGTCCCACACTGTCTAACCCGCTTTCTTATGCACTAAATATTTCTGATGTTTGTACTGAAAACTTTAATAAAGATTATATTTAAAAAAAAAAGATGGAAGGATCCTGGGAGCGCAGCGAGCCAATCAGGAGTAGCCACGGGTCAGTCAGGGCGGCCATTGCCCTTTAAAAGCGGCTGTGCGCTCCTCGTGGCCGCATTGCAGCCGGGGAAGCGAGGGTGGGAGGGCTTTCTTCAGTGACTGGGAGTTTTGCTCTGGCTTTGGAGTATTTGCTCTGGCTTTGGAGTACTTGGGGTTGGGGGCAGAGAGCTTGTAGACTGCCTCCCGTCCCAGTCCCTTGCTGTGGCTGGCTGGCAGTGGCTTGTGCCAGGCCTGCCTGTGTGCTTCTTGCTCTGGCTTTGGAGTGCCTTTCTTGGGACCGGGAGTTTTGCTCTGGCTTTGGAGTGCTGGGGGTTGGGGACAGAGAGCTTGTAGACTGTCTCCCAGTCCCTTGTTTTAGCTGAGGCTGTGGCTTGCGCCAGGCCTGCCTGTGTGTGGGGTGGGGAGGGGAAGAAATTTTAATTTAATTTATTTTTCTTTAATTTTATTTAATTAGCAATATTTTATTATATTATTAATTTTATTATTTATAAAGAATTATTTTTCTGTTATTATTAATACATAGTTTTATTATTATTGTTATTATTATTCAGTGCACTTTGCTTTTCTGTTACCTCAAAGTAGTTTCAACCAGTTACTGCGGGGTCATTGGCCCAAGGGGGTCTTGCTGTTTTGAAAAAAAACCCTCTATTTTTCTTTTCTGTTACGTCAAAGTAGTTTCAACCAGTTACTGCGGGGTCATTGGCCCAAGGGGACTTGCTCCTCTGAAAAAAAACCCCTCCATTTTGCTTTTCTGTTACCTCAAAGTAGTTCTAACCACTTACTGCGGGGTCATTGGCCCAAGGGGGTCAAACTCTTTTGAAAAAAACCCCTCTATTTTGCTTTTCTGTTACCTCAAAGTAGTTTCAACCACTTACTGCAGGGTCATTGGCCCAAGGGGGTCAAGCTCTTTTGAAGAAACCCCCTCTATTTTGCTTTTCTGTTAACTCAAAGTAGTTTCAACCACTTACTGCAGGGTCATTGGACCAAGGGGTCTTGCTCCTCTGAAAAAAAAACCCCTCCATTTTGCTTTTCTGTTACCTCAAAGTAGTTTCAACTACTTACTGCAGGGTCATTGGCCCAAGGGGGTCTTGCTGTTTGGAAAAACCCCCCTCTATTTTGCTTTTCTGTTACCTCAAAGTAGTTTCAACCAGTTACTGCGGGGTCATTGGCCCAAGGGGACTTGCTCCTCTGGAAAAAAAACCCTCCATTTTGCTTTTCTGTTACCTCAAAGTAGTTCCAACCACTTACTGCGGGGTCATTGGCCCAAGGGGGTCAAACTCTTTTGAAACCCCCCCCCCATTTTGCTTTTCTGTTACCTCAAAGTAGTTTCAACCACTGACTGTGGGGTCATTGGCCCAAGGGGATCAAGCTCTTTTGAAGAAACCCCCTCTATTTTGCTTTTCTGTTAACTCAAACTAGTTTCAACCACTTACTGCGGGGTCATTGGACCAAGGGGTCTTGCTCCTCTGAAAAAAACCCCTCCATTTTGCTTTTCTGTTACCTCAAAGTAGTTTCAACTACTTACTGCGGGGTCATTGGCCCAAGGGGGTCTTGCTGTTTAGAAAAAAACCCCTCTATTTTGCTTTTCTGTTACCTCAAAGTAGTTTCAACTAGGCCTGGGCGGTTTCGTTCGTTAATTTTGTAATTCGTTAAATATTCGTTAATTTTAGCAATTACAAAACAATTACAAAACTTTTTTTTAAACCCGGAAGTGTTTTTAAATATCGAAACGGCAGGCGCCAAAAAATTTTGTATTTCCGTCCATTTCAGAAATACGTAAGATGGCCGCCTGCCGATGCTTGCTGGGAGCTCTCCTCTCTCGGCGCCGGCTGAGCAAGCAAGCGAGAGGGCGAGCGAGAGGGGAGAGCGAGCGGCGAGCGAGAGGGGCGAGCGAGCAGCAAGCACGCTGGATGGATGGACTGAGGGTGAGCTTTTACTTTTCCTTGGAAGGGAGTTTGTCCTGGGATCAGAAGCTGTTGAGTCCCAAGTCAGGGGAGGTGGAGAGGGGGCTGGAGGAGGATTTGGGACGCTTTCTGTCTCTCCTAAGCATAGAGGGGCGAGCGAGCGGCGAGCGAGAGGGGCGATTAACCAGAGACATTTTCATTGCATTAGTCTATCTTTGGTGGTAGAGAAGGAGTCCTTTTGGTGTTGTTCATCTCTCATCTCCTCCCCCCCCCCCAATACACAGAAAGAGCTTTAAAGCACATACCTACGGCAGGCAGGGGTGTTTGAATGACTTCTTTCCTCCCCCTCTTCCAAGCCGGGGAAGAGTGGGAGAAAAGCACGCTGGATGGATGGACTGAGGGTGAGCTTTTACTTTTCCTTGGAAGGGAGTTTGTCCTGGGATCAGAGGCCATTCAGTCCCAAGTCAGGGGAGGTGGAGAGGGGGCTGGAGGAGGATTTGGGACGCTTTCCGTCTCTTCTAAGCATAGAGGGGCGAGCGAGTGGTGAGCGAGAGGGGCGAGCAAGCGGCGAGTGAGCGGCGAGCGAGAGAGCCCGCCAGAGTGAGTGCCTGCCTTCCCTCCTTAATAATAATTTTAATTTCTCCTCCCTATTCTACTAAATTAATAATTAAATTAAAAAAATATTGAAAAAATATTGAAAAAAAGGGCGCCATCTTTACAAAATGTTTTGTAAATATTTACGAAATTTCGTAAATACCAAACTTTTTTTAGGGGAAAATTTTGTAATTATTTTAAATATCGAAACAAAAAAACCCCCCAATTACAAATCGATTTTAGAAACAAATTTTTGCGTTGTTACCCAGGCCTAGTTTCAACCACTTACTGCGGGCACATTGGCCCAAGGGGTCTTGCTCCTCTGAAAAAAAACCCCTATTTTGCTTTTCTGTTACCTCAAAGTAGTTTCAACCACTTACTGCGGGGTCATTGGCCCAAGGGGGTCTTGCTGTTTTGAAAAAAAACCCCTATATTTTGCTTTTTTGTTACCTCAAAGTAGTTTCAACCACTTACTGCGGGCACATTGGACCAAGGGGTCTTGCTCCTCTGAAAAAACCCCCTCTATTTTGCATTTCTGTTACCTCAAAGTAGTTTCTTTTTTTTCCTTTTTAAATAATTTTTATTGTTTTATAGTGTATGCAGAAAACAAAACAAACAAAAGGAACAAAAGTAAACAAAGAAAACATATGCAAAAAAAAACAAAAGAGTCAACATTCAGCGCTCATTAAACATATGTACAATCAGATTTGGTTGTACAATTATTTATACCTTAACATTACCTAACCCTCCCTCCCCCACCCCCTGACCTCCAACACCCCTCAAAACAGGATCGCATTCCAAAACAACAACTACCCAAATATCTTCTTTCACTGAATCCCCTTTATGGCAATCTTCAAGTTTACCTTTGTCTTCTTTTCCAAATACTCAAGTGCCAGCCTCCATTTATTTGCAAATTCTTCATTATCTCCTCCTCTGTTGCTATTTGTCAGCTTGGCCATTTGGATATAGTCTGCTAACTTATCTCTCCAATCATTAAGAGATAACTCTTTTTCCCCTTTGCAAGTTTTGGCTATTATTAGTCTTGCCGCAACAAAGCAATATTGACAAATTTCTTCATCTCCTGCACTGATACATGTTCTAAATAATCCTAAAAGGCACATTTCCGGGTTTCTTAACTTTTTTGTTAATCATATTGTTTGTTTCCTTCACCACTTTTTCCCAAAATTCTTTAACTATATTACACATCCACCATACATGGAAAAATGAACCCTTCACCTTCTTACATCTCCAGCAAGTTCCTTGTCCTGTTTTCTCTATTTTAGCCAATAATTCTGGAGTTATGTAGGTTCTATAAAACATTTTAAACATATTTTCTCTAATTGAACTGGCCACTGAAAATTTAAACCCCTTTTTCCACAAATGTTCCCATTCTTCCAAATCAATATTTCTGCCTAAATCTTTGGACCACATAATCATAACAGGTTTTATCTGGTTATCTATTAAATTGTAATCTAAGATAAATTTATAGAGTTCTAGCTCTGACTTTTTAGAGGCATTTCCTACCTTTACGTCCTTCCTAAATCTATCATGCAATTGAAAGAAGCAAAACCAATCTTTTATCCCCAATTCTTCTCTACCTTTAAGTGTCCATTGCCCTTTCTCTTTAACTAAATATTCTTCATAAGTTCTAAATTCAGAATGTGTGGCCGGTCACTGCACAGCTTCCAGTGGACGCAGCCATAAGGGGATTTTGGGCTCTATCCCCTTCTTGTACCTTTTCCACGTTGCCAAAAGGCTGGCTCTTATTATATGTCTATTGAATTCTTTATTCACCCTGTCCTTTTCATCCCATAGATAGGCATGCCATCCATATCTTAGATTATGTCCTTCTAAGTTAAGCAGTTCCTTATTTTCCAGTCTGATACAATCTTTTAGCCAACTAAAGTTGGCTACTTCATAATAGTATCTGAGGTCTGGCAGAGCCAAGCCCCCTCTGTCTTTCCCATCAATAAGGTTCCTATAAGCAATTCTGGCTTTTTTGCCTTTCCAAATGAAATTGACCAAATCCCATTTTTTGAAAACCTTTACTCCCTTGATAATCGGTAAGTTCTGAAACAAAAACAACATTTTAGATAATACCATCATTTTTATAACTGCTACCCTCCCTAACCAGGTAAGTTGAAGTCTTTGCCAGTTTACGAGGTCTCTTTTGATCTCCTTCCACATTTTGTTGTAATTATTTTGGTAAAGTTTACTATTTTTGTTGGGGAGCCATATTCCAAGATATTTTACTTTTGGCACTACCTTACAATTAGTTAGTTTCTCCAATTTAGCAATATTTCTTGTAGGTAAGTTTTTAGTTAGAAATACTGATTTCTCTTTATTAATTTTAAAACCTGACGCCGTGCTAAATTCATTAATAATCTCCAATAAGGTATGCGTGCTTCTTAATGGGTCCGTTAAAAAACAAACCACGTCATCTGCATATGCTTTCCCTTTAAATTCATGCCCTTTTACCTTAACTCCTTTGGTTTCACTTGCCTCTCTAATTCTTCCGTTCAAGATTTCTAATATCCAAATAAACAATAGTGGTGATAGGGGACAGCCTTGTCTTGTTCCTTTTTGAATTTCTATATAGCTTGACATTTGGTCATTTATTTTTAGTTTAGCCCTTTGTTTTGAGTAAATGGCTCCTATGGCCTTTCTGAAGTACGGACCCACTCCAAAATGGTCCAGTACTTTAATCAAGTAGTCCCATTGCACGTTGTCAAATGCTTTCTCCGCATCTAAGAATAATAATGCAATCTCTCTGCTTGGGTCTTGTTCAGCATACTCTAATATATCTATCACCGTTCTCACATTTTGACTTAGATGTCTGCCTGGAAGAAAGCCTGCTTGATCCCCATGAATTATTTTAGCTAGAATTTGTTTCAACCTGTTTGCTAAGATTTCCGCAAATAATTTATAATCGTTATTAACCAATGAAATTGGTCTATAGTTCTTTATTTGCTCCAAGTCTCTGTCCTGTTTAGGTAAGAGAACTATTGTAGCTTCCTCCCAGGACCCTGGCATCTCTCCTTTTTGGAGTACTTGATTCATTGTAGATAGCAATAACGGACCTAATTCTTCTTTATATACCTTATAGAACAGAGCGGAGAATCCGTCTGGACCTGGGGCTTTATTTAATTTAGCTTTATCTATGGCCGTATTCAATTCTTCCCATGTTATTTGTCTATCCAGGTCTAGTTTCATATCTTCTGTGAACTTAGTGACCTTTATGTCCGCTAGGTATTGGTCTATTTTTTTTTATATCTATTGGATTATTTTTGTAGAAATTTCTATAATAATCTTCAAAAGACTTTTGAATTTTTCTTATGTTCGTAATTGTCTCTCCTTTGTGCCTTATTTTGGCAATTAATGGTCTCTTCCTATGATCTTTCATTTGCCAAGCCAGAAGCCTACCCGGTTTATTTGCATTTTCAAAAAAATTATGCCTATTGTACATAATTTTCTTTTCTAATTCATTTGATAAGAATAATTCATATTGCTGTTGAACTTTGACTAACTCTTGTTTTGCTTTTTTCTTGCCCCCCTTAGATGTCTCTAATTCTTTTTCTTTCTCTCTGATTTTAATAAGCATCTCTAATTGCATATTGTTTCTTTTTTTACACCAAATAGCATGTTGTTGAATTAATAGACCTCTTATCACCGCTTTTCCTGCATCCCAAACTGTCTTTACCACGATGTCCCCCTTGTTATTCTCTTTGATGTACTTTTGTATTCCTAACCTGATCTTATCCTTAATTTTTTGGTCTTTCAGTATGTAATCGTTTAGTCTCCAGGGCTTCCTTTCCCACACTCCCCCTTTAAATTGTAACAGCATCGGGTTATGGTCTGCGAACACTCTGGGAAGGAATTCCACCTTCTCAGTTTTGACCACCAATTCTTTAGTAGCGAAAATGTAGTCTATTCTGGATGATGATCCATGTCTATGAGAATAGTATGAATATTCCCTTCTGTCTGATTCCTCCATAGGTCGTATAAATCCCAGTGTTTTAAATCTGCGAGTAGGGTGCCCGGGAGTCTCCCTTCCTTAGAGTCTTTTTTTCTTTTAAAATTCCTATCTATCTTTGGGTTGATTACTCCATTAAAGTCACCTAGCCATAACATTTCTTTCTCCCCTACTTCTGCTAAGATATTCGATAACTTTTTATAAAATATTTTTTGATTTGTGTTGGGTGCATAGATCCCTACTAAAAGAATATATTTGTGTTGCAGCTTCACTTTGACCATTAATATTCTACCTTCTTCATCCTCGTATATTTTCTCTGGGTTTAGATTCTTATTTATATAGAACAATACCCAAGTTATTTACATTGCACGCCGTAAATAACTGTCCCAATTTATCTTGGACTAGTAAGTGTTTATCTTTTGATACAAAATGGGATTCTTGGATGCAAGTTATGTCCACCTTATTTTTATGTATGAAGTGAAAAACCCTTTTCCTCTTAATACAGTTGTTCAAACCATTTGCATTCATAGAAATAATTTTTAACCCCTGTGATTTCATCTATTAACCCTCTCCTCCTTCTCCCTCCCCCCTCCTCAAACCACAAATTCTCCCCACATCTTGTTACCCATTGTTATATACCCTCCAAAACATTACACAATCTCATAACAGTCTCAATTCTTCTTCTTCTTCTTCTTCTTCTTCTTCTTCTTCTTCTTCATCATCATCATGCCAGACTAATCTGATCTCTTTCTTCGATAGAGTTACAAGCTGGGTAGATGTGGGAAATGCCATGGATGTGGCGTACCTGGATTTCAGTAAGGCCTTCGACAAGGTCCCCCATGACCTTCTGGCAAGGAAACTAGTCCAATGTGGGCTAGGCAAAACTACGGTGAGGTGGATCTCTAATTGGTTAAATGGACGAACCCAGAGGGTGCTCACCAATGCTTCCTCTTCATCCTGGAAAGAAGTGACGAGCGGAGTGCCGCAGGGTTCCGTCCTGGGCCCGGTCCTGTTCAACATCTTTATTAATGACTTAGATGAAGGGTTAGAAGGCAGATGACACCAAATTGGGAGGGATAGCCAATACTCCAGAGGACAGGAGCAGGATTCAAAACGATCTTGACAGATTAGAGAGATGGGCCAAAACTAACAAAATGAAGTTCAACAGTGACAAATGCAAGATACTCCACTTTGGCAGGAAAAACGAAATGCAAAGATACAGAATGGGGGACAATGCCTGGCTCGAGAGCAGTACGTGTGAAAAAGATCTTGGAGTCCTTGTGGACAACAAGTTAAACATGAGCCAACAATGTGATGTGGCGGCAAAAAAAGCCAATGGGATTTTGGCCTGCATCAATAGGAGCATAGTGTCTAGATCTAAGGAAGTAATGCTACCCCTCTATTCCGCTTTGGTTAGACCACACCTGGAATATTGTGTCCAATTCTGGGCCCCACAATTGAAGAGAGATATTGACAAGCTGGAATGTGTCCAGAGGAGAGCGACTAAAATGATAAAAGGTCTGGAGAACAAGCCCTATGAGGAACGGCTTAAGGAGCTGGGCATGTTTAGCCTGAAGAAGAGAAGGCTGAGAGGGGATATGATAGCCATGTATAAATATGTGAGAGGAAGCCACAGGGAGGAGGGAGCAAGCTTGTTTTCTGCTTCCCTGGAGACTAGGACGTGGAACAATGGCTTCAAACTACAAGAGAGGAGATTCCATCTGAACATGAGGAAGAACTTCCTGACTGTGAGAGCTGTTCAGCAGTGGAACTCTCTGCCCCAGAGTGTGGTGGAGGCTCCTTCTTTGGAAGCTTTTAAACAGAGGCTGGATGGCCATCTGTCGGGGGTTATTTGAATGCGATAGTCCTGTTTCTTGGCAGGGGGTTGGACT
Source organism: Anolis sagrei (assembly GCF_037176765.1). NCBI lineage: Eukaryota > Metazoa > Chordata > Lepidosauria > Squamata > Anolidae > Anolis > Anolis sagrei. Next base: position 58,100,569 of record NC_090035.1, on the reverse strand, counting down.
GGATGGCCCATGAGGTCTCTTCCAACTCTTAGATTCTATGATTCTATGATTCTATCATCATCATCGTCATCTGCCCCCTTCTGGCTACTCTGTTCTTCCCCTTCTGCTTGTTGGCCCTGGGGCGCAGCTAAAGATTGCTGGTCCTTCTGCATCCCCTTTCTTTGTGGGCGTATCTCCTCTCAATCGGTGACCTCCTCAAAATACCTCTTATATTTACGTAGGAATTGTTCTGCTTTTGGTACGTCTGAAATTTTGTGTCTTTTAGATTTGTAGTAGAATGACAAACCCTGAGGGAACTGCCATCGGAAGACAATGCCTTTCTTCTTCAGTTTTGTAACTAAAAAGGCAAATTCTTTTCTTTTTCTTAGCAGCCTCATTGGGATCTCCTTAAGAAACAGGAGTTTGCGACCTTCCACCATTATTGGAGCTTCATATTGTTTACTTATAATGAGCTCTTTGAAGGATTTAGAAATGAGCTGGAGGATACAGTTTCTAGGCACTTTCTTAATTCTTGCGTAGGCTGTGTTGACCCTATAGGCTGCTGACACCATTGCGTACACCACATCTGTATCTTTTTCCTCCAGGAGTGTTGTGATGTTCTGAATCAGATAGGATTTCAAATCTCCTTTCTCAACTCCCTCTGGCAGGCCTCTAATTCTAATTGAACATTCGTTAACCTTTAGTTCCAGTAAATCCATCTGATCTTGTAATGTCTCATATTTCTCTTGCAGTTCCCTTATCTGATCACTATGTGCCTCTGCCTTTTTTTAAAGGGATTTGCCTTCTGTCTCAAGTTTTGTTACTTTATTTTCGATCTTGTCTTTCTGTGATTTTCCTGACATCTTCCTTTAGTGAGTCCATGCTTCCTTGTAAACCCTGGATCATAGATCTAATTTCCAGAAGTATTTGCTCACGGAAGCCACTAGAGGGAGTATTGGCATTTGGCTGCTTTTTTTGGCTTTTCAGCTCCACCCACCACAGTGGCATATGATGTCATCAGCCCTTTGGCATTCAGCCCGGACAGGCGAGGTGATTGGGCTTTTTTCTCCATATTGACTTTTTGGTGCTGAGCAGCTGCCTTATCTTTCAAGGACACACTTAGCCGCAACAATGAAGAAAAAGCTGTACTGAAGTTGAGGGGGAGGAAGTGTGAGTTTTATCCTTTAATCATGCAAAGTTCTCTTATTCCAACTTAAAGTTCATTAGCAGGACAAAATAGCACTATTCTTTAGAGTTTTGGTTAATTCATGATAGGGTCCCACTTAACATAGCGCTGATTGAGTTTGGTTTGTGTTTGAATCATTTTCTGTCTTTTGAATGGGCTGAGATTAAAGTATGCAATATGAATCCAGACAATTAAACTCCTTCTCATCAGCCAATAGAGGGAATCAGTCTATCTTTCTTTAGTCCAGGGTATGAATACAAACAGATCCTCTTTGAGTGGTGCACTTTAAATTTCTTTGAGAAGAGCAAAGAAGAGAAATAAACAAAAAGTGTCCTTACTGTAGAAGCGAAACGAAACTGGCAGCCAACTCTGCTGGAGAGAGAGTGAGACAGGAGCTCCTTTGGAATCTTGCTGCTGTTTAAAATTGACGAAGAGAAAACCTCCGTTTCTTAAACTTCTAGCTTTTTCTTTATTCCAGTTATCTCCTCACAGTCTGTTTAAATAACAGATTTGAGTTAGGCACGGGAGAATTAGTGTTATCTCCCAATTGTCTCAATAAATCAGCCAAGGCTTGATGGTATGCGACCTCTCCGCTCCGCTGCCGGCCGGAAGTCCACCTCATAGTAGTTTCAACCACTTACTGCCGGGTCATTGGACCAAGGGGTCTTGCTCATCTGAAAAAAACACCTCTATTTTGCTTTTCTGTTACCTCAAAGTAGTTTCAACCACTTACTGCCGGGTCATTGGACCAAGGGGTCTTGCTCCTCTGAACCCCCCCCCCCCCCTCTATTTTGCATTTCTGTTACCTCAAAGTAGTTTCAACCACTTACTGCGGGCACATTGGACCAAGGGGTCTTGCTCCTCTGAACCCCCCCCCCCCCTCTATTTTGCATTTCTGTTACCTCAAAGTAGTTTCAACCACTTACTGCCGGGTCATTGGACCAAGGGGTCTTGCTCCTCTGAAGAAAACCCTTCTATTTTGCATTTCTGTTACCTCAAAGTAGTTTCAACCACTTACTGCCGGGTCATTGGACCAAGGGGTCTTGCTCCTCTGAAGAAAACCCTTCTATTTTGCATTTCTGTTACCTCAAAGTAGTTTCAACCACTTACTGCCGGGTCATTGGCCCAAGGGGTCTTGCTCCTCTGAAAAAAAACCCTCTATTTTGCATTTCTGTTACCTCAAAGTAGTTTCAACCAGTTACTGTGGGGTCATTGGACCAAGGAGTCTTGCTCCTCTGAAAAAAAACCCCTCTATTTTGCATTTCTGTTACCTCAAAGTAGTTCCAACCACTTACTGCGGGGTCATTGGCCCAAGGGTCAATACAATTTTTCTCTTTTCTTTTGTGCTCCAATTTTCCTTGCCTTGCCTTACGTTCCCTCTTAGTTGTTATTTTGGCCTGCACCCCTCACTCCTAGTGCAGTTTAAGTACATCCTATGTTGATTAGGTTTCCCCTTTGAGTGCAGTTAGTTACAATCAGAAACGTTCTAATATTCTGAGGAAACCTCACCCACTCATAGCAGCCTTTGCTTTTGACTTGTGTTATGAAACGTTTCCTTCCAAGTTCTTCGGGACACAAGGGCCCAGTGTGGGTATCACAAACATATAAGAAAGGCAGGGGAATGATGATGAACACATTGAGAAGGAGGGGACATTCAACCAACGACATGGCTACTGAAACAGACACAAATGCTTTATCAAGTTGTGAGATGGGAGAATCTTCTTCATCAGTTCGAAAGTCTCAACTTTGCACTCGAGATGTCCTACAAAGTACCTCAGATCAAACTACCACTGGTTATGAAGAGGAGGGTGAGGAGGACGTGTCTGAGGGGTGGGAGGAAGACAATATGGATTCTGCTTCCACCTCAGTGATCCAGAGGACTGCATGCTGCTGGAGGGCAAGGTAGAGGAACCACCAACAATCCCACTCCCTTCCACAAGCACTGTCACTCCAAACACAAGCATTATACCTGTAGTGCATGTGGGTAGGCCGAGATCGCTCCTCTGGGATCATTACGACGTTCATGCTCAGAAGGCCACTTTGGCAGTTTGTAGGCATTGCGGTGTGAGCGTCAGCAGAGGAAAAGATGTGAGGCATCTTGCCACGACAGGGCTAAGGATGCACATGAAGAGACACCACCCAAATGTAAAGTTAGACGCAGTGGAAGGCAGCAGCACATGCAGCAGTACACAGAGCACTCCAACCTCACCAACAGACCCCATGCAGAAAACCATCGATGCTTGGGGCCTATCAGTTACAAGGGTGAGATCTGGATTGAAGCCGCCATCAGTGAAGGAAATAACACGTCGCCTGGGAGAGATGATGGCTCTAGACCACCAGCCCTTCCGTATGGTGGAACGGGAAGGTTTCCGCCGATTTGTTCACCTCCTGGCACCATGGTACCAAATCCCGACTTGCAAAACTTTCTCTCGAACTGTCATTCCAGCTTTGTTCGAGGGATGCAAGCAACGCCTCAGAACCCTGCTGAACAAAACACGACCCCTCAATGTACATTTTACCTCGGACATTTGGTCCAGCACGGGAGGAGGGCATTCCTATCTGTCCCTCACTGCTCACTGGTGGGAGACAGAGGGTTGCCTCGCCTCAGGTCATCGATGGGCCCTCCTGTGCCTTGAGGTTATAGATACGGATCACAGGGCCGACACCATCTCTGAGTACTTGCGAGACATAATGAGAGATTGGATGCAGCATACTCATTCCAGTGGTAACTCGGGATTCATGGTCACAGACGCAGGAAGGAACATGATCCGGGCAGTTGAAGGTGCGGGCTTCACAAACATCACATGCATGGCGCACTTGCTGCATAATTGTGTAAAAGATGGCTTCAAGGGGCCCGAAGAGAACAGCAACACAGCCGTCACTCAACTCATTGACTGCTGCCGCAGAATCATGGGCTTCTTCCACCGTAGCACAAAGTCTGTCAAAATGCTCCGTGACAGACAGACCCTGGAGTGCCTCCCACAACACAGGTTACTGCAGGATGTCTCCACCCACTGGAACTCCACCTACAAGATGTTGGAGCGCATGGTGGAGCAACAGAGGGCAGTCCACGCTGTCTCACTGTCAATTGCGGCTCTGATAAACAAGCTGGTCCCCAACAACCAGGAGTGGATGACCATCGCTCAGCTGGTCGAGATCCTAGAACCATTTAAAATAGCCACTGAGAAACTTTCAGGCCACAAAGCTCTACTCAGCCAGGTGCTCCCTGTCATCTTACGGTTGAAAAGGCATTTGGAGACGCTGGGTGGACACAGTACATTGTATTCTATGGCTGGGCCCCCGACTCCACAGGCCCAGGAGGTGGTCAGAAAGTTGACTTTTGCCCTCCGCAAACATCTCCTCCCGCTGATGGAGAGTAAGACTCATGTTTTGGCAGCACTCTGCGACCCTTGCATCAAGGACACCGTCTGCCCCAAAGATTTGCCGAGGTGGAAGGCCGAACTTGTCTCGCTCGTGAGAGGAGAATACTCTTGGAGGGTGGGGGAACACTCAGATCAAATCGTCGATGCCATTATTCCCCAAAACCCCAGCGGTTATGCCAGTGCCTATTCCAACAGCCCAACCTTGCCACCTACAAGGAATGACGGTAGGGCAGTGTGGCAGAAAAGGAGGAGTGAGGAAAATTTCATACAGGAGAGTATCGCTTTTCTTTCAGAGGAAGGAACATCTTTGTCAGCCCAGGCGGCAAAGATAGACTTGGCCGAGTACTCCGTCAACTGATACTTTGAGGAGCCTCAGGAGAGTTTCTCCACCGATCAACTGACTTACTGGTCCTCCCGAAGCAAGGCATGGCCTGACTTCTCAACCGTCGCACGCAGGTTACTCAGCTGTCCACCTACTAGTGTGCAGAGTGAGAGGGCCTTCAGCCTGGCAGGAGATGTCGTCACCCTCCAATGTAGCTTGCTCAACCCCCTTGCGGTGGAAAAGCTGGTCTTTCTGAAGGCCAACCTGCCACTTCTGGGCTATCCAGAGATTGATTTTGAGAGCACCGTCCCGTAGATCACTATACCCTTCTGATTTCGAAAACCCGAAATGATTTCAATCACTGAACCAAATTTATCTTAAAAACAATTTTAAATTAAAAATTTTTTTAAAACCCTTAAAAAAACCTTAAAAAACCTTTAAAAAAAACCTTTAAAAAACCTTTAAAACCCCTTTTTAAAAACCCTTTAAAAAAACCTAAAATAACCCCTAAAAAACCCCCTTAAAAATAAAAAAAACCCTTTATAAAAAAACCCTTAAAAAATCCTTTATAAAAAAAAACCCTTTAAAAAAAACCTTTAAAAAGGGAGGTCATTGAGTTTACCTGAAAACTGCTGCTACTCTACTTTGGATCTATAGAGTTCTCACATTAACTATTGATCTCATCTTTAATCAATCCATTTCAACTACCTCTCCCCTCCCCCAACATTTCACACCAGCGTGCAATCCAAGTCTGTTTTGGTTAGACCACATCTGGAATATTGTGTCCAGTTCTGGGCACCACAATTCAAGAGAGATATTGACAAGCTGGAATGTGTCCAGAGGAGAGCGACTAAAATGATAAAAGGTCTGGAGAACAAGCCCTATGAGGAGCGGCTTGGGAAACTGGGCATGTTTAGCCTGAAGAAGAGAAGGCTGAGAGGGGATATGATAGCCATGTATAAATATGTGAGAGGAAACCACAGGGAGGAGGGAGCAAGCTTGTTTTCTGCTTCCCTGGAGACTAGGCCGCGGAACAATGGCTTCAAACTACAAGAGAGGAGATTCCATCTGAACATGAGGAAGAACTTCCTGACTGTGAGAGCCGTTCAGCAGTGGAACTCTGCCCCGGAGTGTGGTGAAGGCTCCTTCGTTGGAAGCTTTTAAACAGAGGCTGGATGGCCATCTGTCAGGGGTGATTTGAATGCAATATTCCTGCTTCTTGGCAAGGGGTTGGACTGGATGGCCCATGAGGTCTCTTCCAAGTCTTTGATTCTATGATTCTATGATTCTCCTACACAAAACCACACCAATGATTAACACCACCCAACCCACTAAAACTACCTCACCCCATATGACACTGTATTCAAAGGTACAATCGAAATCAACGTCCCAAAAACAAAGTCTGCTGACTGCGGGCTAATTGGCCCTGGTGGTCGAGCCCTTCTGAAAAAAACCAGTGTGCTTTGCTTTTCTGTTACCTCAAAGTAGTTTCATCTGCTGAGTGCGGGCTTTCATAACAGGGGAGCCATCAATCCCGGGGTCACTTCCGCTTGTCATGTGTGCATTTCTCTTACTCTACATCTCTGCCGTCCCCCTCCAACCCCCCCCCCCGAACCAGTAGGTGTTCGTTGGTTCGGAGGTTTCTATTCCTTGTTCCCTATCTTTGATGAGAGTCAAAAGTTCATTCTCAGCCTGGCAAGCAACGTCTCTGTGGTGCCCGAAAGAGAGGCCATTTGCTTTGGGCTTTCATAACAGGGGAGCCGTCACTCCCGGGGCCCCTTCCGGTTGTCATGTATGCATTAGCTTTCACAGCATCTCTGCCGTCCCCCTCCATTGAGGGTGGGCATTATTTTTCGAATGCAAGCTTGACTTCCCCTTTCCTCATGATGTGGCCAAAGTACTACTGTTTGCTTCCATCAACGCCCTTTTATGCACCCTTTCCTTAGTCATTACTGGCCGCCCTTGTGGTTGTCATGTATGCATTTAGCTTTCACACCATCTCTGCCGTCCCCCTCCACCGAGGGCGGGCATTCTCGCTCAAAGGCAAGCTTGACTTCCCCTTTCCTCATGATGTGGCCAAAGTACTACTGTCTACTTCCATCAACGCCCTTTTATGCACCCTTTCCTTACTCATTCCCGGCTGCCCTTGCAGTTGTCATGTATGCATTTTGCTTTCACAGCAGGCAAGCAGTCATTCCTGGCCTGGCCGCCCTTCCGGTTGTCATGTATGGCAGTTTGTTGGCATTGCGGTGTGAGCGTCAACAGAGGAAAAGATGTGAGGCGTCTTACCACCACAGGGCTAAGGATGCACATGAAGAGACACCACACAAATGTAAACTTTGATGCAATGTTACTCCTTTTTTTCCTCCATAAAGTAGCTTTGCCTTTCCTTACGTTCCCTTTTAGTTGGTATTTTGGCCTGTACCCCTCACTCCTACTGCGGTTTAAGTACACCGTATGTTGATTAGGTTTCCCCTTTGAGTGCTGTTACTTACAATCAGAAACGTTCAAAGACTTTGCTTTCTTTTACCTCTAAGTAGTTACATCTGCCCCTAACCCTTACCCTAACCCTAACCCTTTCCTTAGTCATTCCCGGCCGCCCTTGCGGTGGCCATATATGCTTTAGCTTTCACAGCAGGCAGGCAGGCATTCCTGGGGCCCCTTGCGGTTGTCATGTGTGCATTTCTCTTTCACTGCACCTGTGCCGTCCCCCTCCAACCCCCTGTGAACCAGTAGGTGTTCGTTGGTTTGGAGGTTTCTATTCCTTGTTCCCTATCTTTGGTGAGAGTCAAAAGTTCACTTCTCAGCTTGGCAGGCAACGTTTCTGGAGTGCCCGGAAGAGAGGCCGTTTGCGTTGGGCTTTCATAATAGGGGAGCCGTCACTCCCGGGGCCCCTTCCAGTTGTCATGTATGCATTAGCTTTCACAGCATCTCTGCCGTCCCCCTCCATCGAGGGCGGGCATTCTTTTTCGAATGCAAGCTTGACTTCTCCTTTCCTCATGTTGTGGCCAAAGTACTACTGTCTGCTTCCCTCAACGCCCTTTTATGCACCCTTTCCTTAGTCATTACTGGCCGCCCCTGTGGTTGTCATGTATGCATTTAGCTTTCACAGCATCTCTGCCGTCCCCCTCCACCGGAGGCGGGCATTCTCGCTCAAAGGCAAGCTTGACTTCCTCTTTCCTCATGATGTGGCCAAAGTACTACTGTCTGCTTCCCTCAACACCTTTTTATGCACCCTTTCCTTAGTCATTCCCGGCTGCCCTTGTGATTGTCATGTATGCATTTAGCTTTCACAGCAGGCAGGCAGGCATTCCCGGGGCCCCTTGCGGTTGTCATGTGTGCATTTCTCCTACACTACATCTCTGCCATCCCCCTCCAACCCCCCCCCCCCGAACCAGTAGGTGTTCGTTGGTTCGGAGGTTTCTATTCCTTGTTCCCTATCTTTGGTTAGAGTCAAAAGTTCACTTTTCAGCCTGGCAGGCAACATCTCTGTGGTGCCCGGAAGAGAGGCCGTTTGCATTGGGCTTTCATAACAGGGGAGCCGTCACTCCCGGGACCCCTTCGGTTGTCATGTATGCATTAGCTTTCACAGCATCTCTGCCGTCCCCCTCCATCGAGTGCGGGCATTCTCTGTCAAAGCCCAGCTTGACTTCTCCTTTCCTCATGATATGGCCAAAGTACTACTGTCTGCTTCCCTCAACACCCTTTTATGCACCCTTTCCTTAGTCATTCCCGGACACCCTTACGGGTGTCATGTATGCATTTAGCTTTCACAGCAGGCAGGCAGGCATTCCCGGGGCCCCTTGAGGTTGTCATGTGTGCATTTCTCTTACACTACATCTCTGCCGTCCCCCTCTAACCCCCCCCCCCCAAACCAGTAGGTGTTCGTTGGTTCGGAGGTTTCTATTCCTTGTTCCCTATCTTTGGTTAGAGTCAAAAGTTAACTTTTCAGCCTGGCAGGCAACGTCTCTGTAGTGCCCAGCAGAGAGACCATTTGCGTTGGGCTTTCATAACAGGGTAGCCGCCACTCCCCGGGCCCCTTCCGGTTGTCATGTATGCATTAGCTTTCACAGCATCTCTGCCGTCCCCCTCCATCGAGGGCGCGCATTCTCTGTGAAAGCCCAGCTTGACTTCCCCTTTCCTCATGATGTGGCCAAAGTACTACTGTCTGCTTCCCTCAACACCCTTTTATGCACCCTTTCCTTAGTCATCCCCGGCCGCCCTTGCAGTTGTCGTGTACAGGTTTAGCTTTCACACCATCTCTGCCGTCCCCCTCCAACCAACCCCTGTGAACCAGTAGGTGTTCGTTGGTTTGGAGGTTTTTAATTCTTGCTCCTTATATCTCTGGGTAGAGTAGGAAGTCCACTTTTCAGCCTGGCAGGCAACGTCTCTGAGGTGCCCAGAAGAGAGGCCATTTGCGTTGGGCTTTCATAACAGGGGAGCCGTCATTCCCGGGGTCCCTTGCAGTTATGATCACAGTGATGTGTTCTGATGTTTCCTTTGTATTTGTATGTCATTTTATATGCATAGCTGGCACCTGGTTTCTTCCTCTTCCCTTTGACATCCAAAACAGTGTTGGCTTCCTCCTCAGATCGAATGCAAAGCATACCTAGAGCATGGCCACTGTATCCTTGTCTTCAATCTCCCAGTGCCCCTGTTTCTCTTTTCCCCGTTATTCTTCCTCCACCACGGGTGTTAAGGGTTAATGCACCCCTTCTAGGGCATTGTGGTGGCCAGAAAGGTGCGCTTCCAGGCATTCAGAGATAAACTCAGGGGTGGTTAAGGCTCGATACCACCCGGGATAGCTTAGAGACAGTTTCACTAGAGGAACGAGCCCATAGTATTCCTCCAGCAAACCCTGTGAACCAGGAGGTGTTTGTTGGTTCAGGAATTTTTAATCCTCTTACCCATGTTTGGATACATTCAGAAGTTCAGTATTGAGCTTTGCAGGCAACGTTTCTGTAGTTCTTGTGAACCCTTTTGTTCTTCCACATGTGAGCTGCCCTTTCCCAGCTATCTTTTACTTTACTTTGAGTCAAGGGGCTACTTGGTTGTCTGCTGTGTGCTGGTGGGCCATTCTGTCAGTCTGTCCGTCCGTCCGGGGGTTTATGAATGATGTCTGTCTGTCTGTTTGTCTGTCAGTGCGTCCGGGGTTAATGCATGATGGCCCCCGGGAGGGCTTGGAGGTGGGCGGAATGGGTACTGCCCGACACAGTCAGATTATCTGCTTTGAACTGGATTACATGAGTCTTCACTTCCCTACAAATTAGGAAGTATTTTGATAATTTGATTATAAGTACAGTACAGTTATTATTTCTTTCAAGTTATGTTGCATATTATATTTAATTTTTAATCCTCTTACCCATGTTTGGGTACATTTAGAAGTAGGCAACGTCTCCATAGTTCTTGTGAGAAGTTACATATGCATTTGCACAAACCCCCCTGAACCACTAGGTGATCGTTGGCTCGAAAATCTTAAATCCTCTTCCCCATCTTCTGGAACATTAAAAAGTTCCGTGTTACGCGTGCTGTCATCTGGTATTACTCTGCTTGCCTCAGATCAACTTATGCGTGCAACTCCTGGGTGGCCTCCTAACTTCTTTATTTAACAAATAAGGAGTATTCATAAGAAATTTGTTTTCCTAACGCGTTAGTAATATGGTATATCCTGAGGGTTATGTCTGCCTGGCTGCTTTGTGTAGGCCAGTTCTTTTTTCTCAGAGTTTCATCTGGAATAAACAGTACCCTCTGCTCAATGGGTGCTATTGCTTCTTGCTTGTTCTGAGTCTGCCAAGTTTTTCAAGAGTCTGCTTCAGTTGCGTACTCTCTTCCCTCTGCAGCTTACCGTAGGTTTCCTGTCTTTGAGGGTTCTCTGTATGTCTGCTGTGTTGTGGTGGCCGATTAAAGGTCTGCAGCATACATTTTCCAAAAGGCTACCTTATTTTCCTTGTTCCTCCTGTTACTTTATGCTTTCTCTGGAACGATTTCAACCGCCTAATGTTCTCTTGTCTTTAATCCATTGTGTTATTTGTAATGTTATTTGATATTCATAATCACAATGTTGGTTCATATCATTTTTCCATAATTTGATTTCTGCTTTTAGTTTTAAAACCCTGTCCTTCTCTACACCCAAGGGGGAATTAGAGGTGTGTCTGTTTTACTGCTTTATATATTAGTGCACTCCTCCATGGTGGATCCAATGTACTTTCCCTTGGCCAGCAGGAGTTTCGTTCTAGTCGTATTTGGGAAGCTTTTTGCTATTACAAGGGTTGCGCGAGTGTTAGGGCGGGTAAATTGGAATCATCTCAACCTCCTAATCCTTTTTCCATGGTATCAATCCAGTATTTTGGTAATGTGGGAGTGTCAGCTTGTCTGCTCTGTGGAGGACAGCTATTGTTCATAGAGGAAGAGATTTAGAGAGATTTAGATTTGCATTAATACTGGCATACATAGACGACTGTTCTTCTCATTCACGATTTCTTACAGGGCAGTTCTGTGAGTCTTCTCTTTCCATTTCGGAGGGATGGGTGCCCCCTTTAGCCACACATTGTGGTGTTGCATTACTCAAACACCACAACAAAACAGCTGTCCTTGTTGGGTGCCTTACCATTCTCTTCCGGCTAATGGTACTTTTTCCTCCCTCTCTCTGTTGTTTGTGGTGTGAATATCACAAATGCAGTTTGGCTGCTCCTTGCAGACATATCTCTGAGCTTGTCCGGTGAGTAATGTGCTCCTGATTGGCATCGAAGGATGACATCTTCAGTGAGATGTCTTCTACAGATGTAAAAATTGTCTGGTGGGAACTGTCTGCCTGGCTGCTGAGTGTAGGCCAGTACTTCATCCCAGACTATCCTCGAGAATAACCACGACTCTCTGCTCTATGCGTGCAACTGCTTCCTTATTTTGGTGACTTTGAACCCTTTTGTTCTTCCACATGTGAGCTGCCCTTTCCCAGCTATCTTTTACTTTACTGTTGAGTCACAGGGCTACCTGGTTGTCTGCTGTGTGTTGGTGGGCCATTCAGGTCTCAAGTTTTTGGTGCGAAGGACTCCTTGTATGCCTCGTTGCTCGTGTTCCTTCACTTTGCAACGGAAGCAGTTCTGTCCCTGAGGTATTTCTAACTTTCCCTTGATTTCATGTGGTCCACTGCTACCGTTAACGCACTGGGTAACAACCGTACAGACTTAGGGAATGGGAGGAGAGAAGGGAGGACACAGCTACCTCATAAAAAACTATTGTAGTTGTTATTGTTATTGTAGTTGTTGGAGTTGTTGAAGTCGTTGTTGTAGTTTTTGGAGTTGTTGAAGTTGTTGCAAGTTGCAAGTTGTTGTAGTTGTTGCAATAGAGTCAGTAATAGCGGCCACCCAGTCGCTCTACCTCCCTTCTTCTCCAAACTTCCTTTAGCTCTTCCTTCGCCAACGCTCCTCCAGTTTGACTCCCCAAGGCCACCTCCGTGACCCTAGTTTGTCAATGGTAAAGGAGCAGGTTTCAAGGGCTCCGGGTGGCAAGGTTTGGCTTGATTAAGTCGGATTTTAAGTTCTTTCCCTACCGGAGCAGAGGAGTAAAGCAATAGAGTAATACGTCACTGTTTTGCTCACAGCATGCTGTCTCTACTCCTCTCCACACACTATCCCTCGTTTACTAATAAAGCTTCATGAATCTCTTCTCTTCTTTTGTTGTTTTAAAAAGAGAAAGTTTGTTGTTTTAAAAAGAGAATGTGGTCAGCGTTTTTGCCATATAGGCAAGGCAGCAAAGTAAATTTATTTATTTATTTATTTACTTGTATACCGCCGTTTCTCAGCCTAACTGGCGACTCAACACGGTTTACAACAAAGTATGCAGTGCACAGTATACAATTAAAACCATAAAAACATAATACACAATATTACACGAAATCACAAAATCCCAATCCAATACATCTCCTAACTAAAATCGTGGTCCAATTGCATCATCCATATTACCAATCCGTAATCAACACATTCATTGCACCGAGTTAAACAAATGCCTGTTTGAACATCCAAGTTTTTAGTCTTCTTCGAAATACTATCAGCGAGGAGGCTGATCTTACCTCCATGGGAAGGGCGTTCCAGAGCCGAGGGGCCACCACAGAAAAGGCCCTGTCTCTCGTCCCCACCAGCCGCACCTGTGAAGCAGGCGGGATAGAGAGCAAGGCCTCCCCAGAAGATCTTAGGATCCTGGTGGGCTGATAGGCCGAGATACGTTCGGATAGGTAGGTTGGGCCAGAACCGTTTAGGGCTTTAAAGGCCAACGCCAGCACTTTTTATTGAGCCCGGTAGCAAATTGGCAGCCAGTGGAGCTGGTGCAGCAGAGGAGTTGTGTGCTCCCTGCGCTCCGCTCCTGTTAGTATCCTGTTAGTATCCTGGCTGCCGACCGTTGGACTAATTGGAGCTTCCGAGCCGTCTTCAAAGGCAACCCCACGTAGAGAGCGTTGCAGTAATCTAAACGGGATGTAACCAGAGCGTGGACTACTGTGGCCAAGTCAGACTTCCCAAGGTACGGGCGCAGTTGGCTCCGTGATAGCCTTGGATGCTTCTCAGCCTCTCCGGTTTCGCTAATTGCTCCTTGATTTAGGAGACAAGGGTCGTAAATATCGACACCAGATGAAAGCTGTGCGAAGCCCCTCTGATTCTCTCTTAGCTCAGAGAGAAGTTGGGAGAATACAGAGTTCAGTATTCATCTGGTTAAATACCTTGCAAGCAGCCTCTTTCGGACGCTGCCTTCATGCCGCCATGCTCTCCCGGAAGAGAGAACACCCCAACCCTTTCCACCGTGTTGCAATGCAAATCGCCATCCCAAAAACAAACACTGCAATTACTCTGGCACCCTTCCCCCCCCCCCCTTGCTCCTGGAACTCCAATCTGTCTGTTATCCATCCATAACAAACTTCCCTCTTTATCTCCTTTGTCTCCGGGCAAGTACTGCTTGATTACTGGGTGAGTGTGGATCGGTTGGATCTATCAGCAGAAGACATTCCGTAACGTTTCTTGAATGAGTCTGTGAGTAACGGAGTATTTAACCTGCTTGCTTGTTTTTTAACTGGGAAATGTTCCCCTCTATGAAAAATTTGTTTAGGCTCCCTGGGAGAGAGACAAGGAGGCTTGGTATGCCCATCCCTCCCAGAATTTACTGCAATTTAGGAACGTTCCTCTGCAGTTTGATGGAGTGCCACTGACCCCAGACATTTTTTCTCATGCCAGCTTTACGTCCCCATTCCTGACATATACTGTCACTGTTTTTTTCCCCATCCTGGGCACGGTTTCCTCTATACCTCCTTTGTATACGCGGAGCTACTGCTTGATTGCTGCGTGACTTTGAATCTTTTAGAGTTCCCCACGGAGAACGTACCATCACGTTTCTCGAATGAATCTTTGAGGAACGGATTATTTAACCTGCTTGCTTGGTTCTTACCTGGGCCGTGTTCCCCTCTTTGAAAAATTTGTTTAGGCTCCTCGGCAGAGAGACAAGGCGGCTTGGTATGCCCATCCCTCCCAGAACTTACCGCTATTTAGGAACGTACCTCTGCAGTTTGATGGAGTGCCATTGACCCCAGACATTTTTTCGCATGCCAGCTTAACGTCCCCATCCCTGACCCATACTGTTGCTGTATTATTTTACCATCCTGACCAGTTTCCTCTATACCTCCTTTGTATATGCGGAGCTACTGCTTGATTGCTGTGTGACTTTGAATCTTTTAGAGTACCCCGCGGAGGACATACCATCTCTTTTCTCGAATGAATCTGTGAGGATAAGAGTCGTAAGGCCCTTTGTGAAGAAACTCTTGTTTTATTCCAGATTTTCCTCCTGAATAATCATCATCCTCTGCTGGATGGGTGCTGGTGGTTCTTACTTGTTCACAGTCTGCAAACTGATTGCACTGAATGAATCTGTGTTCTGTTCTCCGTACCTTGGCGAGCTATATTTTTGTCGGTATTTTTAGGTGTAACCTGATACAAGATCAGCTACATAAATTCACTTAAAGGCTTCCTTATCTTCCTCATTCGTGGTGTTACTTATTCAAATTTATTAGGAACTAGGTTGGGGACATGGCACATATGATGTGAAAGTAGATTGCATACAAACACTCCCAAGGGGGCAAGCAGGCAGCCCCAGGGAGGGCTTGGAGGTGGCCAGAATGGGCCACGTTTGCCTTCACTGCAGGCAGCCAGCTAGCCAGTCAGCCTTTCTGTCTGTCTATCTGTCAGTTAGTCCGGGGATTAATGCATGATGGCCTCCAGGAGGTCTGGAAGGTGGTCGGAATAGGGCACATTTGCCTTCAGTGCAGGCAGCCATTCTGTCTGTCTATCTGTCTGTCTGTATGTCAGTCAGTCAGTCCGTCCGGGGGTTAATGCATGATGGCCCCCGGGAGGGCTTGGAGGTGGGCGGAATGGGTACCGGCCGTCACAGTCAGATTATCTGCTTTGAACTGGATTACATGAGTCTTCACTTTCCTACAAATTTGGAAGTATTTTGATAATTTGACATTAAAGTTATTATCTGTTTCAAGTTATGTTGCATATTATATTTAATTTAATTTATGTATTATTTATTTAATTTATTCAATTTTCTATTTCTGTAATGTATGTATTTTACTACATTTTATGATACTACTATTATTGTTTGGATGCAATATTTTAAAATTTATAAATTCATTTATGTATATATTTGTTTATGTCTTTGATTTTGATTTTTTTAATTTCTTATTTATGTTGATTTGTTTATTTTTTAATGTAATGTTTTTTCATTTATAAATTAATTTCTGTGGATTAAACTATATACTTACTTAATGAATTTGATTTCACCCACCCACCCACCCACCCCTCCTTCCTTCCCTCCCAGTGGGAATTGGTACTTACTTAACTTGCACTACTGCTACAGAAATTATAATTAATATGTACACTTGCCAGATAATTTGGCCATAATGTAATAACTTCATAGTTTGCTTTGAAGTGCAATTTTTGTTACTTTTTGTTTATTTTTTTTCTTATATTTACTTTGTAAATTTTTATAAATTACATTATTATTTTATATATATATTATTATTAATTTATAATTTATATATTATTTTTAAATATTATTATTATTTTATTTATATATTATATTTTATTACAAACTTAAGTAATTTCAATTTCTTTACTTACTACTTGTTTTGCTACTTTATTTTATTATTTTTTATTTAATTTCTTATTCTATTTGATTATTTTAGTAATTGTTTATAAAATGATTTTGTTTGTAGTGCATTGCGCAAACACGTCCGCTATTTTAACGAATCGATTCGTAATTAATTACGAATATTTTGGAAGTATTTTGCGCATGCGCAAATGCGTCTGCCATTTTAACAAATCGATTCGTAATTAATTATGAAATTTCGGAAGTACTTTGCACATGCGCAAACGCGTCCGCCATTTTAACGAATTGATTCGTAATTAATTACGAAATTTCATAAATATCGAAATTTTGAAATCTCAAATTTCGGAAGTATTTAGAATTTAGAAACGCAACCGGCCCCTGATAACGAAGCGAGTTTAGAAACAAATTTTTCTGTGGTTACCCAAGCCTACTGGGAAGCCCTGGCCCTTGAGCGCTCCAGCTGGAGGACAGCTGTGACCAGCAGTGCTGCAGAATTTGAGGAGGCACGAATGGAGGGCAAAAGGGAGAAGCGTGCCAAGAAAAAGGCGCCAACCCCAACTGGGACCGCCTTCCACCTGGAAACCAATGCCCTCACTGCTGGAGAAGATGCAGGTCAAGAATCGGGCTCCACAGTCACCTACGGACTGTGCCAGGACACTGATCTTGGAAGATAATCCTATTCGGACAACGAGGGATCACCTAAGTAAGTAAGTAAAGCATATATGGTGTGAAGGCACTGGCAGGTGCACGTACTTTCTGGGCCTGCATGCCACATGTGCCCTCTCTTTCCAAAGAAAGTGTGTGTGTGGCGTGGCATGCCCAGCAAGTGTGCATGCTTGCAATGCCAGCAGCTGAGCACCTCTTACTCTTACTCATTTACTCCACACCACATGTACACTCTCTTTCCAAGGAGATTTCAGGAGGCTCCCTAAAAACGGATTGGGGCTCCCACTGAAAGCCGGGACACGAAACGAGTCAAGGTTTACCCTGAATGTACAACCCTACTCTGCAGAAAAGATGCACTCTTAGACATTTTCAATTAAAAAGGGAGGCGAGCATTGATTATCAGGATCACCTGTCACTCCACTCACCATCCATCAGAGGTTTGCTATAGTCAGATGGAGAAGTGCTGTATCAATCACAGGCTCTGGATCCAGGAAAGGCTCCACTGTTCCCTCTTTTTTGTCATCTGCATCTTGCACAAGGAGGACCTCTGGACTAGCCTTTATCCATCGTTCTTGGTAGGAGTGTCCAACTGAAAGAGAGAAAATAGCATTGACTTGAAGGATCGGCAGTATATATTCCAGTTGCTTAGCACTCCATCAATACATTTTTTGGCTTTGATTATTCCTTTTTGCCAGGGCTTTGGACAGGAGGATGACCTTGGGGGATGTCTGCCAACTCAATCATTCTATGAGTTTCAATCACTACCATTTCAACAGCTGGAAGGGCCCCTTTGTGCCTGGAATTATGGAGAGTCTCAATGGGTGAAGAAACACTCAACCAAACACTTTTATTATTACTCTGCTTCAAAGGAAGGCCTTCTCAGCCAAAGGGATTCCTAAGACTATCAGAAATATATGTTTCTCTCAGCATTCCTTTCATATATATATATATATATATATATATATATATATATACATAATGACTTAATGGAATATAGAATATGAGAAAGACAACAGAACACCCATAATACAGGTATGCCATTCCACCACCCATGACTTCCAACACAGTGTAAACACAAATATAAAACTAATGTATAAATTAGACAACACATTTTGTCTTCTTTTCTAAACATCCAAATGCAAGCATCTGTTCCTTAACAAAGTCTTCATTGCTTCATCCCCAGATGCTATTGCATAGTTTGGAACTGGATAATATTTTAGAGAAAAGAAAGAAAGAATCAATTCCCAGATTCTATAGGTCCATATTAGAATACAACTTAGAAAATAGTCGAATAAAAGCTCTCTCTCAGCATTCCAAGATTCAGCTTGGTTTGAATAATTTTCCTGTCTTAAGAATTATTGAGTTTGAAGGGACCCCCCAAGGAACATCCAGTCCAACCCCCTTTATTCTGCCTTCATGCAGGGAAAGCACAATCAAAGCACCCCTGACAGATGGCCATTCAGCCTCTGTTTAAAAGCCTCCAAAGAAATTGAGTTCCCACAATAAAGCCATTCTCGAAACCATTGGTGTGCATGCACACAAAACAAAAAAGATCAGAAGTTGACTCTGTATAAGCATTGGCCCTGTATCACAACTGTGACACACCCAGGAAATCTAGCGGGTGGAGGCAAATCAGGCCTCTACAATGTGGCTTTGCCAAAGAGAATAATACACCAAATAATGCTTTTAACCTCTTGCTTTACAAATGGCATGGCTTTCGCGCAATCACCAAGAAGTACACAAACAATGTCTTCTTCCAAACTTGACAAACCAAGCAGCAGTGAATGAATTCTCCAGAAATACAGTCATGTATAAAAGCTACTGCTATGTAGTGCAGCAGCATAGGCCAACGTTTCTCAAACTGGGAGGGGGTCCCAAGGGGGTTTCAGAGGGGTCCCCAAAGACCATCAGAAAACACCTATTTCTGATGGTCTTAGAACCCTTTTGGCAGAAAAGGCTGAAGATTTCTCTGCCTCTCCTCGTCTTCCTTTTTTGGAAACAGATGGCAAATCCTCCCACCAAAATCCCTCCTGCTGCTGTAATTGTATGTGAACTATAAATCCCAGAAACTACGACTTCCAAATGCCAAGGTCTATTTTCCCCAAACTCCACCACTGTTCACGTTTGGGCATATTGATTTTTTGTGCCAAGTTTGGTCCAGATCAATCATTGTTTTAGTCCACAGTGCTTTCTGGATGTAGGTGAAATGCAACTCCAAAACTCAAGATCAATGCCCACCAAACCCTTCCAATATTTTCTGTTGATCATGGGAGTTCTGTGTTGCCAAGTTTGGTTCAATTCCATCACTGGTGGAATTCAGAATACTCTTTGATTGTAGATGGACTATAAATCCCAGCAACTACAACTCCCAAATTACAAAATCACCCCCCCTCCCCCAACTCCACCACTATTCAAATTTGGGCATATCAGGTATTTGTGCCAAATTTGGTCCAGTGAATGAAAATACATCCTGCATATAAAATATTTACATTACTATTCATAACAGTAGCAAAATGAAGTAGCAACAGAAATAATGTTATGGTTGGGAGTCACCACAACATAAGGAGCTGTATTAAGGAGTCGTGGCATTAGGAAGTTTGAGAAGCACTTCCATAGACTTTAGGTAAAGGTTTCCTCCTGACATTAAATCCAGTTGTGTCTGACTCTGGGGTGTGGTGCTCATCTCCATTTCCAAGCCAAAGAGCCGGCATTGTCCATAGACAATTCCAAGGTCATGTGGCCGGCATGACTGCATGGAGTGCCAATATCTTCCTGCCGGAGAGGTACCTATTGATATACTCACATTTGCATGTTTTCGAACTGCTAGGTTGACAGAAGCTGGGGCTGACAGCAGAAGCTCACGCTGCTCCCTGGATTTCAACCTGCGATCTTTCAGTCAACAAGCTCAGCAGCTCAGTGGTTTAACCCACTGCGCCACCAGGGGCTCCATAGGCTTTATCTATATCTATATTCAAATCAGTCATGAAAATAAACTGGGAGATCTTGGGAAGTCGCATTCTCCCAGAGGAAGGCAAAGGCAACCCCATTGAAGGGCCCTTGAAGCAGGGATACTGTCGTCGAGGACATCCCATACCCCTGCCTTCAAGCTGGTCTGACCAGCAACAGGGAGTTCCACAGTTCCTGGATGCCAAGTCGGGCCAAACTGATGAAATGTGCCCCAGCAGCATGCTCAACCAGGGACTCTACACAGCCGTGTGCTCTCTCCTTTCACTCCCTTGCTAGCCCCAACTATGTAACAAATCCCCAAATAAAGATTAATCAAATTGCAACTTTTAAACTTTCTAGCTTGATACTTTGTGTCTCTTTCTTGCCTGAAACTATCTAAATGCATGAAACTAACTTTTTCCAGACCACGGATACGGAAACCCCCAGCCCCCCAACCCCCCCGTATCCACAAGATGGCGGGTCGACTCCATTTTGATGGCATATTTTTCCTAGCTAAATTCTAACACTATCTGCTATCTCGCTTTTTGCATTTTGGGCTCCTACGCTCGGGGAATAACCTTTTAAGTTTTAAGAATATAATTTCAAGGAAACAGCTGATTTTCAAAAGACTGGCCTCACTGCTGCGCTACTGCTGCCCCTCGCCATTTCTTCACCTCTGCCAAGCCCCTGCCCTAGAGACTCGGTGTGGCTACCCCACGAGGCTTTCAGGGAAAAGCCTGGCCTTGGGGTCCCAGTCCTTGGAAGGAGTTATAATTTCCCAAGGGCCAAGGGCCAGCTTAATCTCGATGCTGCAGGACTCCATCCTTTGGCTCAGTGGAAGTCACCAAACTCCCTTTGTGACTATTGGACTTTCTGCAAAGCATTTTTGACTCCAAGGGACTCGTTTTCACCTATGAATTTCCCCTGTATGAACTATGGACTCATGTTTTCCTGAAATTATTACTTTAATCAATTTCTCTGGTGGGTGGGATAGGGAGGGGGTGATTCCTATATTTCCCCATGTATTTTCCCTCATATTTCTGACCTGGCTCTGAACCCTTTGCCCCCTTCCCCTCCCCTTGGGGGAAATCAACCAGGAAGCTGCCAGCTGTTCTGAAAAGGCAATCAGCAATCACAAAAGAACTCTTATCTTGATATTTGTGCATGGAAAAATAGAACTGAAAACCTTTATTTGATTTCAGAGTCGGGCCGTCAGACAAAGGGTTTCGCTTGGCAAACTTTTGATCATTTCACACTGGGGGCAAAAGACCCTCAAAAAGTCTCTTTCCCCCCGAAACTGTTTCTCCACAACGGACATCCACCCCAGCCTCTTCATTATGTCATATCTGATGGTGACAGGAAAACCCAGATTAAGTAATCATTACTTGTCACAGACCCATAAAAAGACAATAGACTTGGCTTCTTTAGAAGGCTGGTTTTCAGACTCAAGGGCCCCAAGACATGAAAATCCTATAATCCACTCATGAAAGCATTGTTTCTTTTCGTCCCGCCTCCCTTCCTCCTGATTCGCCAAAGTGCCGAGGCGGTGGGAGTTTCCTGATAGGCTCCTGCACAGCGGAGAAGCACTGTGATTGTCTCAGACGCGGGAAGGGCGGCCGCGCCTCCTCCCAGCTGTTATCACATCAGCCAATCACTTTCGAGCCAGGAGGAGGGTGGGGAGTGGAAATTTTGAAACTTCTAAGCCTGTGTTTCCTATAAAAATGCCTCTGATCTCTGTAACCACATGTTCTGTAGGCAAATGATTGCTACATTGCATTCTTTTCAGCTGAATTGCTAATAAAAACACCTCGGTGCCGCTTCTTCAACTTTGGTGAGATTTCTTTCGAATTTTTAAGAAAATAAAATTGCTGAATATGAGGCTTCTCTTAGTTCGCCAAAGTAGCAATCCCTCGTTGGTGGGATCCCAGGGTCTCTCCTTCTGGGGCAGACTCTCCTAACATTCCTATCGACTTCAATGCTGTTTTAAAGCATTGCTTTCCAATTGTTCTGAATCTTGCCAAGAAAATGCCACAAAAGGTTAGGCTCAGCTCAGAAAGGCCCACAACAACACACACGTTTCCTCCTACCTTCTCCATAAACCCACTTTTTGGCGGCATCCTCAAAGTTCTCACTTCAGTGGGTCTCACATTTGGAGCTGTCTCTGCGGTGCTTGAAAATAGCCCGTTCCCTTTCTCCAGAATCTGTTTCCTAGCACTTGATGACCTGTGGCTTTTGGGAATGCATTCTCTCGAGGATCTTGAATGGATGTGTCTCGGCAGAAACAAAGAAAGAAAGAAAAAAGATGGAACCTTTCATGAGGACTTTGTAAGCAGGTCACCCGAGAAAGCTAAAGCAGCCTCTACAAAGTTGGAGCCTCGCTTGAATCTTTCAGTCCACAGGAAGTGAGAAAACTGAACCACGCAGACAGCAGCAGCTGGTTTCCTTGTCTGCACTTGGTTGCTAATGTTGTTTCCAGTTACTTTGTTTTCTTCTTCACATTTTGCCACTCACCTCTTCCTGTGCTGCGAGTTCCTTCTGGTCTTCCTTCCTGTGAATTTCAGGAGCTGCAAGACAGAATTATGAGGCATCGTCACCTCTGAAAGACAATCACAGCCCACACTTGCAAGAAATGGCTGGCCCTGGGTGATGGCTTGCCTTGTGCCAGTAGACATTGGGGGTGGGGGAGAGAGAGAAACCCCATTCTGATTCACCAGGTTGTTTGTTTTGGAAAATTGAATTCTCTTTAACCTTTTGGAGATGGTATGATCTTTGGAAAGGCATGACCTTGTTATTTCTTTATTTACTGTACTTCTACCCCACCCTTTGCACCCAGAAGGGGTACTCAGGGTGGCTTACAAAGTATGGCAACAATTCAATGCCAGATTCAGATAACAACAATATCAATAGAATACAATAATATAAAATTGTAAAAACACATACATATCAATTAAAATAGTTTTTCAAATTATTTAAACATTTCAAACATATCAAACTTTCATTACATTGAAATACAGGTTTTACAGTCCAGTGGCTTAAACAAGCAAAACCCTGATAATTATAAGTTGCTTACCTGTAACTGTAGTTTCCTGAGTAGTCACCTGTGAATTTGTACATTTGGTATTCTTGCGCTTGCGCAGTGCAACTTCCGGAACCTTCTAGAAAGTAAAAGAACATCTTAGCCCCAGCTAGTCCCGCCCCCCCTCCTCCCGAGTATATATACCCCGAAGGCGGGGCTAGCCAACAGTTCTCTTCAACCGCAAAGCAGCTGGAAGGTGTGGCATGATACTCGAGGGGAGGAAGGGCGGGTATGTACAAATTCACAGGTGACTACTCAGGAAACTAGTTACAGGTAAGCAACTTATAATTTCCTGTCGTAGTCCCTGTGAATTGTACATTTGGTAGACTAACGAGCTATCAGCACGGCTGGCGGGATCATGCCACCGCCGAGGATAGCACCGCTCTACCAAACTCCAAGTCTCTCTCTGACGCCGCGTCCACCTTATAATGAGACACAAACGTCAGGGGAGATGACCATATTGCTGCCCGACAGATAGCCTCCAAAGACACCCCCTTCATAAAGGCCGTAGATGCTGCTACAGCCCTTGTGGAATGGCCCCTAACCTGCAAAGGCAGGTCTTTACCAGCCATGCGGTAACTTAACTGGATAGTGGAGACTATCCAGGATGACAACCTCTGGGAAGACAATGGCAGGCCCAATGTGTCCTTTCGATACTTAATAAACAACCTAGTCGTTTTTCTAATAGCGGCTGTCCTATCTACGTAGAAGGCCAACGCCCTACGAACGTCGAGTAGATGTAAAGAGCGTTCAGTAGGAGTGGACGGGTTTTGGAAGAACCCCGGTAACACCAACTCCTGGGACATGTGAAACCTGGAAGAGACCTTAGGTAGAAAGGCTACGTCTGTTCGCAAAACTGCTCTATCCCTGTGGAACCTGAGATAGGGGGATCCACCCGCAGGGCACACAGTTCACTGGAACGCCTTGCCGACGTTATTGCCATCTAAAAGGCAGTTTTCCATGACAAAAAGGATAGATCAACCTTAGCTAAGGGCTCAAAGGGGGGTTTTGACAGAGAAGATAACACAATCTCCAAGCTCCATGCGGGGGTAATCGGAGCTACCGAAGGTCGAACATTAGCAAAACCCCTGAGGAAAGTCTTGACTAGGGGGTCAACAAAACATGACTGTAAACCTGACTTTCGCCTGAACCACGAAATAGCAGCAACATAACATTTCAAAGAGGAGTGGGATAAACCCGCTTCTGCTAACTCAGCTAAAAAGTCCAGAACAACAGGTACAGGAGTCATAGCAGGATCAAAACCCTTGGAACGGGCAAAGGAACTAAACCTAGACCATTTGTAAATGTAAGATCATTTTGTGGAGGCCCTGTGGGCAGCCTCCAGGATCGCCAGCACAGGTGCAGAGAGCGTCTCAAAGGGAACTACTGATCTGGGCTGATCCTCCACGCTGTAAGCTTCAGCTTGTGGACCTCTGGATACAGGACCCTGTCGCCCTGCGGCGTCAGAAGGTCCACTCTGGCTGGAAAACGAAAGAAGACGCCCTTCGCCATCTGGTGTAGAGGGGCAAACCATGGTTGCCGGGGCCACCATGGGGTCACTAAAATGTACCGAGCGGACTCTCTTTGGACCTTGGCCACTACCCGCAGGAGGAGGGAATGCATAAAGAGTTCGGCTCGACCAGTCTAGAAGGAAGGCATCCCCCAGACAACCTGTCTCGGGCGAGGCCTGAGTCCGGGCGCAAAACAGGGCGCACTTCGTGTTGGTTTGGGTCGCAAATAGATCCACCTCTGGGGTGCCCCAGGCTCAGAAGAGTCTCAGAGTCTCCCACTGGTTGAGAGCCCATTCGTGGTGGGTCAACGGGTTCCTGCTGAGCGCATCCGCTAGTAGGTTTTGCTCCCCAGGGAGATGTGTCACCAGGAGGTGCACGCCCCAGATGAGGCACCAATCCCAGATTCGAATGGTCAGATGTAGCAGTGGAGGAGAGTGGGTGCCGCCCTGCTTGTTGAGGTAGTACATCACCGTGGTGTTGTCGGTGAGAACCTGTACTACCTGACCTCGAATGACCCTCTCGAAAGACATTAGGGCCCTCTCCACCGCCAAGAGTTCTAAGACGTTTATGTGCATTGTGGTTTCCTCTCCTACCCAGACGCCTTGAGCGACGAGGCCTTGGGTATGAGCTCCCCAACCCCTGAGGGAAGAGTCCGTAGTGAGCACCACAGTGGCAGGAGGAGGATGGAAGGGGAGCCCCGCACACACCCAGAGAGCATCCTGCCAGCATCGGAGGGACTGCCAAACTGGGATAGGCAACGTAAGGCACATGGACGAACTGTCCGTTATAGGGTTGAACATGGAGATAAACCAGGACTGGAGGGGTCGCATTCGCAGTCTGGCATATGGCGTGACAGAGGTGGTGGAGGCCATGTGCCCCAGCAGGATCTGGGGGTGCTTGGCTGTCATGAAGGGAGACTGAATGGTCTGCTGCACCAGGTCCCTCAGGTTGACGAAACGGTCCCGTGGGAGGAAGACCAGCATGGCCCCAATGAAAGTGATTCACTGCGACGGGGAGAGGGACGACTTCTCGAGGTTGACCACGAGGCCCAGCAACTGGAGAAGGGACAAAACACAAGATAATTGGGTTTGAAGCTTCTCCCGAGACCTCGAAACGATCAACCAGTCGTCAATGTATGGATACACCGTAACGCCCCTTGTGCGTAGGTAGGCTGCTACCACCGCCATGCATTTCGTGAAGACCCGGGGGGCTGCGGATAACCCGAAGGGGAGAACATTAAAACAGTAAGTCTCTTTACCCACCATAAAGGCTAAAAATCTGCGGTGATGCTGGGCAATTGATAAGTGAAAATACGCATCTTTTAGGTCTATGGTGGCGAACCAAACACCCTCAGACAATAAAGGCAAAATGGAGGCAAGTGTCACCATCCGGAACTTTTTAGGCCGGATATGTTTATTTAGACCCCTGAGGTCAAGAATGGGACGCAGCCCACCTCCGCGTTTGTTGACCAAGAAGTAACGAGAAAAAAAGCAGTATGGAAACATCGAGGAACTTAGGGGTGAAACCGCACCCTTATTCAACATCATTTTAACTTCGTCCAACAGGGGAACTGAAGGTGGGGTACACCGAATGTGTCCAACCCTTGGCTGGTCAACGAACTCAATTGAGTAACCATGAGAGATGATAGAAAGCACCCAACTATCCGTGGTAATGCTTGACCAAACTTGGAAGAAGGGAAACAGCCTATCCTTAAATTGGTGAACCACCTGAGGCCCAGTCTGAATGGGAGGAATTAACTGCTCTGCAACAGGCAGAGACGCCTCAACATGCTGAGGATTATTCCCAGGAAGCAACGCGTCAAAGACGCTTCTTAGGGCCACCCTGGCCCTTTGTTTTGTTGCCGAAAGGCTGGTTGCGGGATCTAGCAAAGTAGGGGGACTTTCTCCCGCCCTGGAACCTAGAAGAGTTATTATTCCTGTTCCTAAATGGGCCCCCATAAGAGTTCCCGTAGTTTCTGCGGAAACCGGAGGAAGGTGGGTTCCACCTCTGGCGTTGCTGGGGGTAAGGCTGCTAGGCGTAGCCGAATTTGCCCGCAGCCTGCCTAACGTCCTGCTTTTGTTTCAAGTTGTCATCAGTTTGGGGATTAAATATCCCGTCCTCATGGAAGGGAAGGTCCTCTGCCAGGGCCTTCCCTTCTTCGGAGAGGTTGGAAGCACGAAGCCAGGCATGCCTCCTGATCGAAGTGGCGGTGGAATAGAGGTTACCGGCCGCCTCGGCCATGTGCTTCGCAAAGTCCTTTTGCATTCTTGACACTGCGAGACCTTCGGCCTGTAGTGCTTTAGGAAATCGTTGCTGGTCGGTAGGCAGCGTTTCGATGTATGGCAAGATCTTACCCCATAAGAAGGTCTGGTAGCCACTGGCATAAGTCGCATAATGCGCCATCCGGGTGAATAACCCCGCGGCGGAATGTGCCTTCTTTCCTAAAGTATCTATTTTCTTGCCCTCCCTGTCGGGGGGGGGGGGCAGTCAGCGAGTTTTTGGGGTGTTTCGTTTTCGCCACCTCGGCCACCACGGTGTTAGGTCTAGGTGGGGCCGTAACCCATTTCGCGGAGGAGACGTCAATCCTATAGAGTGAGTCCAACCTCCTTGGGATGGCAGGAACTATGGAGGGCGACATGTCGGCTACTTTCGCTAGCTTCAGAAGATACGCTAAGACAGGTAATGGGGAGGCAGGGGATATGACCTGTTCTTCGGACGGAAACATAGGATCCTCCACGTGCTCGGGAGGCTTCGGGGCAGGGATATCCAAGGCCTTTATCATTTTATCTATTAGTGCCGCGAAACGATTGACATCAGCGGGATGTATGAATGAGGTACATTCACCCTCCCCTTGTTGAGATGGGTCCGGAGGCTCTTGTTCTGAGCCAGAGCTATCTCCATCAGCGTTAGTTTGCCCAGGCCCCATAGGGGTTGCGTCACCACGCGACTGTGGCAAGGAAGCGCTCATGGTTATAGGGCCGGTCTCAATAGCCCCCGCATGGGGAGGAGGGAGGGAGGAAGCCAGCACAGGAGCTGCAATACAGGAGTTCATGTCATTTAACACAGAAACAGCATTACATGAGTTCATGTCATTGGAGTTCAGTGTCATCGAGGGCCCATAGAAAGAAGCCCTACCCTGGCCAGCCTGAGAAGTAGAAGGCCCTTCCGCCGATGTCGAGGGCCGAGCCACTGGAGCAGTCGCAGTTCCCGCGGGTGGCAATGTCTGGGCAGGTGGTGCAAGAGGGGCTTGCAGCGGGGCTTGCAAGAAGATCATTTGGCCCGCAGGGCCCATTTGCCAAAAGCCGGAACAGGGCATGGGAGCCACGGGAGGGCGTCCCCAACGTGGAGTCCTGATGGACCTCGACCGCCTACTGCGCCTCGAACGTCCGGAGGAGGAAGACGATGAGGAGGAGGACGAAGAGGTTGAGGAGGAGCGGGTGCGCCTCGACGCCGAGCGTCGGCGGTGGCGGCGGCGCGATCTCTCGCTTCTCCGGGAGGGCAATCTGGACCTTCTTGGTCTCCTGCTCCGGCGATGGGGCTGACATTGCGGCCAGGGTCCCGGAGCAGGAGCAGGGAGCGCCGGTATCGGGGCGGTATCGAGAGCGGATTGCTCCTCTCCCCGGGGGCCCGCCTCCATGGCGGCGTCCACGGCGCCTTCAGCTGTGCCCTTGGCACCCGAGGGAGCAAGAAGGGCCGAAGCCTCCGGCTGCGGGATGGCAGGCAGCAGTGTGGATGCCGGCATCGGAGAGGTCTCCGCCGCGATCAAAAGCGGCATCGGCTCCTGGGCCCGAGTGATGGGCGGGGGCGAGAGGAGCGGCAGCGCAGAAGCGGGCGGCGCTTGGGACGCCGGCTCCGAACCCGGCGCATGCGCGGCTCGAGGAGTCGAAGTCGCGACCGCCGTAAGGGAGATGGGAGCCTGCTGCCCAAAGGGCCTTCCCTCCGCTTGGCCGCTAGGAGTCGAGAGCGGCGCGGTCTCGCGGTCGGGTCCCAGAGGCCTTCCCGCTTTTTCCAACGGGCTTTTGCCCTGGAGGGAGGCCTGAGCGCCATCTTGAGAGGCCTTAGATTTGGGCCTTTTGGTCTTCTTCTTTGCCGCAGCCGCGGCCAGCGAAGGTAAGTCCTGGCGCTCCATTGCTCGCCCCGGGGTGACAGGCGGCAGCAAGGCCCTTTCGTAAAGGGCCACTCGAAGCCTCGAGACCCTGTTTTTCCTCGTTTGAGGGGTAAACGAGGAGCAGATGGTGCAGGCCTGGGTTAGATGGGCTTCGCCCAAGCAGGTGAGGCAAAGGGAATGCCCATCCGTGTCCGGCAAGATGTTAGGACACTTAGTGCACTTCTTGGAAGAAGTAGTAGTAGCCATGGTTGTGGCCTAGAGAGTAGTCGAAAGCCGGTCCGGGGTCAGAGCACCTTGATCAGTCCAATAGAGCGACAAATAGAGGGGCTAAGCAGAAGAATCGTCAAATCAGTCCAGTCGAATGTCCGTTAGTCACAAGAAATACAAAAAGATCGAAGATCGAAGGTTCTCTCAGCTATGCACACGCGAGCGGATTAAGAGAACTGTTGGCTAGCCCCGCCTTCGGGGTATATATACTCGGGAGGAGGGGGGGGGGTGGGACTAGCTGGGGCTAAGATGTTCTTTTACTTTCTAGAAGGTTCCGGAAGTTGCACTGCGTAAGCGCAAGAATACCAAATGTACAATTCACAGGGACTACGACAGGAAAATAACAGCTGTGAACCCCAAACATTGTCACACACCACCCACCCCCACCTAAAATTAGTCCAATCTACCCCGCACCCAATTGTCCTTAAGGAATGCCCAACTGGCTGATGAAATATTCCCAAAAGACATCCAGCTGGTCCAGTCTATTTAGCCCAGACCAGTCCATTTGGTCTGGGGAGGGGGGCAAGGGGGTGGCATGCTAATAGAAGTTCAAACATTGAGCAATGGTAAGCCACAGTATCTCCTCCATGAGCAGCAATAACAATGGTGGTTGAATAAGCCAGTGGTGGAACACAAGTCAAGGGGGCGATGGTGGAGGAGGCCCCAAGACTGCCTGTCTGGCTTGAACACTGCAGTAATGCCAGAGGGGGTGTCGACAAGAACACCTTCTCCCCGAAATGACTCGGGCCGGCTTACATGAGGACCAAGCCCAACAAAAACAGAATAAAATAAAGCACAATTAAAATACATTATATTTCAATAATTAAAACCAAACAACAGACATCATAAAAACATAAGAACAACAATAATAATCCATACAAGGCAACTAGGTTTCTCAGCTGTTAAATTGATGTGCCTAGGTATGTCTTTGAACTGTTAGGGACAAAGATATGCCAATGCACAAACATATACTGTATATACATTCATCAGATTTTCAGAAGTGGTTTTCTTTTAATGGGTTATTGTGTTTTTATTGATTTGCCCAAAAACATCTACTCTCCCTTAAAATATAATTGCCTTTATATCATGCTCTCAAGAGACAAAAATAAGTAGACTTCTTTAAAAGTAACATAGTTGGTTTACTCACAAAGTTCATATATTCAGCATACAGGTACTTTGCTTATCAGTCCAGTTACAGATAGGATTTGAAGTAGTTTCTCTGTGTAGATAACACAGGGCATCTTTCTTAGAATCAACAGTCCATAATCTAAATCAGGCATCCTCAAACTGCGGCCCTCCAACTGTATAGGCCTCTGTAATAAAACTACCTTTTTAGCTGGCTAGGCCGAAGCCTGCATGGCAGTGTTTGGCCTCCTGGTTGTTGAGCAAAGAAGGAGGAGGAGTCAGGCTGACTCCTGATTGGGTGTAACAATCAGGGGTGGAGTCAGCTGAATGGAGGGAAAGGGAGCTGTCTTATCTGACAGAAGGGAGAAGAGTCTGCGATTGAGACAGAGTAGGATGTAGATTTTTAGAGCAGGGAACTGACAGAAGTGAGAGAACTTTTAGAGAATCTCTAAGGTTTTGGAATAAGGGGAAGGCAGGAAACCAGAGCTTTACTGAGTTAGAAGAACTAGTAAAGGAGGGGTGTGCCTTAGTGAGCCTTGTAAAGGTTTCACAGATACCTTATTGCCATTTGTCTTGGGTCTGTATCCCAGGGAATACTGTGTCTAATAGTAGAACAGTGGTTTAAAGAGATTCTCAGATATAAATGTTATTCTGTCAGAGAGAACTGTTTGATTTAAGCAACCAAGTTACTGCAACTGCATCAAGATTTTGTACCACTCATTACATCGAGTTGTTGTTATTCTCAAGTTAAAAATAAACTCTTTATTAGTTTACTCTTAACTGTTGTTCGCCTCAATCCGGTTTTCACAAGAATCATTCTCTCAACACACCTTTTAATCTCCAGTCAGCCATAGAAGTCTAAGAGCTCAAATACCCTTTTATTTAGAATACAATCACACCCTTTTTGGTTCCTCAGGCCGGTAATTCTGAGGTGGTGGCAGCTATTTTTACCAAGTGCTTCGGTCACTTAGGGTCAGCCTTTTGTTCCACGCTATATACAGAAGGGCAGAGGTGTGATCGTGGTGTCCAACCTGCCTGGATATCCTTCAATTTTATTATAGCCTCCAAATCCCAGATGCCCTAATGAGTTTGTTCAATTGTCAGGAATGCTGGGAGTTGAAGGCCCAAACAGCTGGAGGACTGCAGTTCGAGGATGCCTGAACTAAAGCATCTCTTTGTTCTGAGAGTCTAGTAGAGTCTCTGCCTAGTCTGAAAGTCCAGTGGAGTCTCTAAGCATACTGTCCCTACTGAGATCTAAAGCATACTGCTCCTGCTGGAATTTGAAAGCAAACTGTTCTAAAATGGAGTCTTAGTCCTGAGCAAGCCCAGACCTGATCACATGATTTGCAGCCCCCTCCCACAACATAGAGCTAAGGAAAAACTGCAGACCAATACACACATAAACTATACAGTAAGCAATCTGAATTATATACATAACAAACAGTAGTGGAGACTTGAGATGGTTGCTATTTCTAACAGTTTGGGTGCCTAAAGTGGAGCAGCGAAGCGGCACACATGACAAGTGCAAGCCAAATTCGCCACAAGAATGGGGCATCTCTCTTTCTTTTTAGTAGATCCATCTCTCCGTGGACCTACTGATTGCCAATATCTTTCCTAGAATTGCTCAGCTTCGTGGAAGTACAAATCGGGAAAAGGGATCCACCAATATATTTTATGGTATAAAATTTTTATTGTATTATATGAAGAAAAAAATACAATTTTCCAAATTTCATCAATCAAAACACACACATTATTCCTCCAATTCTGCCACCTCCCCATTCCTACCCATGAACTACCAACAGCACAGCCTATGGAACCAGTATCTAACAAAAATATAAATAAAGATAATACTAGGGTGAATCAAAACGTTCTGCCTCCTGTGTCATAAAAATGTATATATTTAAACATATAACAGCAGAAGTTGCTCCAGATCATAAACTGAACTGCCCTCTTCACAAAACCTCAGTTCAACATAGTCACCATTAATTTGGACACCATTGTTTAACCCAGGCATCAAAACCATTTTGGGAAAATTCAGGGTTTTGCTTTGTGACCCATTTTTAACAAACTCATCATTATTCCTTCCCCTTGAATCATTGGAGAGCTTGGCCATTTGGAGATACTCTACCTATTTTCTTCTCTAGTCCTTGAGTAATTCTTTTCCCCCTTTTCCCCCTTTGCTATTGTAGTTCTCGTCACAAATATTGACAAATTTCTATATCATCTTTACTGATTTTCTCTTGAAACAATCCCAATAGACATCTTTCTGGGTGTTTCTTGATGTTTTTAGAGATCATTTTATTGGTTTCTTACATCACCTTTTCCCAGAATTTTTTATCTCCTTACAGGTCCACCAAACATGGAAAAAGGTGCCTTTCTGAGCTTTGCATCTCCAACATTTCCCCCATTGAGTTTTATCAATTTTAGCCATTAATTCAGGAGTTATGTAACTTCTCTGGTTTGCTCTTCTCCGTGCTCACATGTCGTGGACTACACTTTGTAGCTCCATTTCTTAAGGTTGGCTCTGCATCTCATGCTGTTCAGCACTTTGCAGATCGCCCAGAGTTCTGTGTACCCAGGAGGGAGTTAATCATCCAGTCTCAGCCACTGATTGAGGTTGCTGGTTTTAATCTGCCAATTCGGACTCTTGCTTGCTGAGGTGTTCCTGTGAGTGTCTCTGTAGATCTTAGAAAGCTGTTTCTTGATTTGAGGCATTGGCTTGCTGGCTGATATTTGAACAGAGGATGGGACGGAGATGTCAATGCCTTGGTCCTTTCATTACTGACTGCTACTTCCTGACAGATATTAGGTGGTGCAATACCAGCTAAACAGTGTAATTTCTTGAGTAAAGTAGGGCGTAGACATCATGTGATAAGGCAGCAGGTCTCATTAAGAGCCACATCTACTGTTTTAACATAGTGAGATGTATTCCACACTGGGAATGCATATTTAGCAGCATAGTAGCCAAGCGCAAGGGCAGATGCCCTCATTGTGTCTGGTTGTGATCTCCAGGTTGTGTCACTCAGCTTTGGTATGATGTTATTTCTAGCACCCATATATATCTTGCTTATAGTCAAGCAGGATTTCTTGTAGGTCAGAGCATGGTCTAGGTATTTTGGGATGCTGCAATGCTTGAGATGCTGATCTGTTCTTAAGGTGAAAAGCACACATCTGCATTTTAGATGGATTGGGGATCAGCTGGTTTTCCCTGTAATGGGCAGTAAGAGCTTCAATCAGGGAGCTTCTGTTCAACCATTTCAAAGCTCCCTGATTGAGCAGTGATGGCACGATCATCAGCATAGATGAAACTCTCTGTCTCTTCTGGCAGTGACTGGTCATTTGTGTAAATGTTAAACATTGTTGGAGCAGGCACTCTCCCCTGAGGCAGGCCATTCTTCTATTTCCTCCATCTGATGGATGGATTACTGCCTTGTGGAAACAGTGAAGAGATATGTATGCATTGCCACCCAAAGAAGCTTCTCTCCCCTCTAATCCCCATTAAATCATTAAATCCAAATGACTTCACACTTATGATTTCCTTGCCTCAGTCCCCAATTTCACATAATTGTGTTCTGCTGATAAAGGACACAGAAAGGTGAAATGAGGCGATGGTGGAACATGGAAACGTGCCTCTGGATCAGGTGGCCTATCATGTGAATGGTGCCTTCTGAGTTCTGCAAAGTTAATAATCACAGACAGAAGGGAGAAATAGGAAATGTACATCGGAGAACAGAAAAGAGGTGATTTGGAATATGCTGCTATGTTTCTTAGGAAATAATGGATTGTCTTTTTTATGGAGGGAAAAGCAAACCTAAACCCGAGCTGGACAGCTTGCAACCCTCCAGGCACAGCCTTGGAGTCCTAGCGTTGTGAATCAAGTGCCAGTTGCAAAACATCTAACCCTGAAGTCAAAGATCATGGCTTGTTAGGTTTCTTGATTGGGAGGATTTGTTTCACTTTTGCTGTTGCTGTAACTCTTATCGACCCACAACATCAGCAGTGCTGCTGACTAAAGTTGAGAGACCTGCAGAACTTCTGCTTCAGAGATATGAGACAGAGGAGGTGTGCTAGTACTCTGGCTGCCATTTTTTTGAAGCATTTACACATTGGTTAGTTTGGGCATTTCTCATCTATCCTTTGCTGGGAAGAAAGGGCTGTTCTCTCCTGCTGTTAGGTACTTACATTGTGTATTTAAACCAGACTCTCCTGGAACAGTGATACTTAAACTCAAGGTGTTAATATGGACTTTGTCTTCTAGAAGACTTAGCCACCTTGGCCAATGACTGGGCATCCTGGGAGCCAAATCACCCAGAAGACCCATTTGGGAAACATTGTTCCAGGTGAAAACTAGGACCCAAACAACATCAGAGTATGATCAAGACAAAATTATTGACCATCCAAAGTAGGAAAGGCTGCAACATTTTGCTTTTGCTGAAGCCTGCTGGGAAGAGCAAGATTTGACCCCTTTTCTCTCTTGAATACAAAATACTTTTGCACTTGAAACATTATTTGCCATAATTGAAGTAAGCTGATGACAAAGGGGAAAAGTGAGAGGAGAGGGATACAGAAACCTTTTAAAAAGGCAAGCCAACCAAAGCTGAACCTGTTATCTATTGTGTTGTCAAAGGCTTTCATGGCCAAAATCACTGGGTTGCTGTGAGTTTTTAGGGCTGCCTGGCCATGTTCCAGCAGCATTCTCGCCTGACTTTTCAGCTGCATCTGTGGCTAATGGCATTCTCAGAGGTTCTATTGCTAGTGAGGCAAGTGGTGTGCTTATCTCAGAAGATACCACTAGTTACAGCTGCAGGTGAAACGTTAGGAGAGAATCCTACTGAAACATAGCCATCAGACAGCCTGGAAAACTCATAGAAACCCAATACCGGTTTCCATATTTTGTGAAGAACTACAATTGCGGGCTCACATGTATACTTTCTGAACAGAGAAATCTAAATAATGTCTGTTTCGCTCTGCAGGCAGAAAGTTGCATGACAGATCAACCTGCAGACAGGATGCCAGAAACCACATGTTTGGAGCAAAGGAAGGAAGGTAATGTTTCTTGGTATGTTATTAGCTGTAACAGTAAAAGAGAGAGAAAATAGCCCTGTACGTTTGTATGAAAACCCAGAGATAGGTCCACCTCTATGCCACCGTAAACTGGAAACAATTCTAAGGCACGCAGCAACAAGTATTGAGATGGTTGAGCAAACTTGGGCCCTCCAGGTATTTTGGACTTCAACTCCCACAATACAGCCTCAGGCCCTTTGCTTTCCCTCTCAGCCACTTAAGTGGAAAAGGAGAAGAAAAGGAAGAGGCCTGAGGCTGTTAGGAGTTGAAGTCCAAAACATCTTTAGGCCCAAGTTTGCCCATGCCTGTTATAGCCCTTCAATTCCATTTTAATGGCCCATTCTATGGAATCCTGGGGTTGTCATTTGAGGGAAGGGCAATGAACATTTCTGCCAGAGCTGGTGACCCAGGGCCCTGCCAAACTACAGATCCCAGATTCCATAGCAACCATTAAATTAGCATGGGAGTCCTGTCAGTATCCTATAATGCTCCAGTCATTTTGGACATCAATTCCCAGAATTCCTGACTAGGAAAGTTTGGACCAAAGTTTGGAAAACAACACCCAGAGGATGAAAGTTTGCTAAGAAAGATTACCCCGAGAGATGCATGATTCTTGGAACTGGTCTAAAGCTTTGGGGATTCATCAGGTTTTTTTTTGTTTGCTTTTTTTTTTGTCTTAATGCACAGCTGAAAAACCTTTGCTTAGAACACAGGGGTGAATTTAAAAGTGAAGTCCAATCTGTGCCTAAAAGGGGAAATTCTTTTGCTCTTGACACACATTTGGATTTTACGCACAGGCTTTAGCGCCACTGTCTGGAATGCTGGAGATTGCAGCCTTAATGGCCATGTTTATTTGCTGCCAGCTGTACCAAAGCATATACCTCTCAAAGGGGCTTTTAAAGATGTGTTTGGTCCTATTTTGGGGGCGTGGTGGTGCAGCGGGTTAAGTTGCAGAACTTGCTGGTTAGAACGTTGGTGGTTTGAATCCACGGATAGGGTGAGCTCTCGTCATTTTCCCCAGCTTCTGCCAACCTAGCAGTTTGAAAACATGCACAGGTGAGTATTTATTTTATTTATTTTTTTCATACATTTCTACCTCACCCTTCTCCCACAAAGGGGGACTCAGGGTGGCCTAACATTAGCATCATATGATGCTATCAACACATACATCACAAGAATTTCAATTAAAATGATAAAAATAATTTTAAAACATTATACAAACTCATTAATAAATTTATTCAACAATAAATTAACATGCCATTTAAAACCAAGATCAAGTCAGGTAAATCCAATGTTGCAAATGTCCAAAATTTCCTTTCCAATTGCCGCTGTCCTCTAGTTGAACACCTGGTTCCAAAGTCAAGTCTTCAGTTGTCTTCTAAAGGACAGAAGGGAGGTGGCCAACCTGATGTCCTTAGGAAGGGAGTTCCACAGACGGGGGGGGGGGGGGCACGGGGGCACTTCCGAGAAGGCCCTGTCTCTCATCCCCATTTCGCATTTGTGAAAGTGGTGGGATCGAGAGCAGGGCGTCTCCTGATGATCTTAAGCTTCATGATGGTTCATAGCAAGAGATGCGTTCAGACAGCTAATCTGGGCCAGAACCATTCAGGGCATTAAATGTTAAAACCAGCACTTTGAATTGTGCTCAGAAGCTGATCGGTAGCCAGTGGAGCTGGCGCCGCAAAGGTGTAGTATGCTCCCTTTACGCCGCTCCGGTTAACAACCTGGTTGCCAACCGTTGGACTAATTGAAGCTTCTGAGAAAATTTCAAAGGCAGCCCCATGTAGGGAGCATTGCGGTAGTCTATTCAGGATGTAACCAGAGTGTGGACCACCGTGGCCAAGTCAGACTTCCCAAGGAACGGGCACAGCTGGTGCACAAGTTTTAATTGGGAAAACGCTCTCCCACCCACCGCCGAGATCTGGGGTTCCAGGCTCAGCGATGAGTCCAGGATCACTCCCAAACTGCGAACCTGTGTCTTCAGGGGGAGTGTAACCCTGTCTAACACGGGCTGTAACCCTATCCTCTGTTCAGCCTGTCGACTGACCAGGAGTACCTCTGTCTTGTCTGGATTGAGTTTCAATCTTTTGCCCTCATCCAGGCTGACACAGCAGCCAAACATCAGTTCGGGACCTGCACAACCTCCTTAGTAACAGGTGGAAAGGAGTGATAGAGCTGAACATCATCCACGTGCAGACGACATCTGACCCCAAAACTCCAGATTATCTCTCCCAGTTGTTTAATGTAAATGTTAAACAACATGGGGGACAGTATAGAACCCTGCGGAACCCCACAAGTCAATGGTAGTGAGCACGAGCAGGTGTCCCCCAGCAACACCTTCTGGGAATGATCCTCAAGGAAGGACTGGAGCCACTGCAGAATAGTATCCTCAAGTCCCATATCCCTGAGGCATCCCAGAAGGATACTGTGGCTGTTTGGTTGTGCATTTAAGTAATCAGATCTAATTTGCCAAATAGTCACTGTTGAATGTTTTTATGTTGAATGTTTTTATATTGTGTAAATGCTATTTTAGATTGTAAGTTGCTCGGAGCACCTCGGTGGAGAGCGACTAATTAAGAAATAAAGTGAAGTGAAGTGGAGTGAAGATGGTATCGAAGGCCGCTAAGAGGTCCAGCAGAACCAACAGGGACACACTCCCCCTTTCTAGTTCCTAGCATAGATCATCTACTAAGGTGACCAAGGCTGTTTCGGCACAATTTCCTGGCCTAAAGCCAGACTGTGCCAGATCTAAATAATCAGTGCCTACCAAGAATCCCTGGAGTTGCGAGGCCATCACACATTCCAGGACTTTGCCCAAAAAGGAGAGATTGGAAACTGGCCGAAAGTTGTCAAATTGGGTGGGGTCTAATGATGGTTTCTTCAAAAGCGGTTTTATAACAGCCTCTTTTAGGCTCGCTGGAAACTTGACCTCCCATAGGGAGGCATTAATCACCACCTTCACCCACCATGCCAAACCCCCTCTGGCTTGCTTTATTAGCCAGGACGGGCAGGGGTCTAGGATGCATGTGGTTGCTCTTGCCTCTCCAAGAATCTTGTCTACATCCTCAAGCTGCACAGATTGAAATGAATCCATCAAAATCAGATAAGCAGGTGTTTGAGTTACATCATCAGCGACTGCCATTAATATGGGGTCAAAGCCAGAGTGGATCAAAGAGACTTTGTTATGTGAAGAACCGAGAAAATGCTTCACAGCAGGTTGCTGAGTTGTCAGGGATCCCGTCTTGACAGACAGGGTTCAACAAACCTTTGACTAAAACAGTTCCGCCGGAGGGTTCTTTGCAGACACAATGTTGGCTGCAAAGAAAGATTTCTCTGCAGCTTCTTTTGCTGCGGTGTATGCCTTTAAATAGGCATCCAGCTGTGATCGATTTGACTCACCAGGCTTTTTTCATCACATGCTCTCTAATCTCGTCTTAATTTGTTTCATTGCTGCCAGCTCCTCGATGAACAAGGAGATGGTTTAGCTTGCCTACTTGAGAGGGGACGTTCTAGAGCTATCGTATCTATTGCCCTAGTCATTTCCCTATTCTTGTGAGTGACAAGAGCATTGACAGGATCACTAACCAAGGAGGCGGGAATATCCTCAAGAGCCATCAGGAATCCATCCGGATCCATAAGCCTCCTGGGGCAGACCATCTTAATGGGTCCTCCACCCACCCCTGCAGAAGGTGAAGGGTGCAGTAAGTCTAAACTTGATCAGGTACCTATCGAGTAGATCAACTGGTACCGCTTCAACAGGAAAGTAGTGGTGCTCCATGCAGTCATGCCGGCCACATGACCTTGGAGACATCTTTGGCTTAGAAAGAGATGAGCACCAACCCTCAGTCGGACACAATAGGCTTAATGTCAAGGGGAAACCTTTACCTTTGTCCTGTTTGTCATTATTTGCATTGCAAGCTGAGAATGCTTTGTGTCCAGCGACAGACCTTTCCATGGGTCTCCCAAGTCCTATAAATTCAGTTATTCCCAATCTGGGAAAAGGAGGATCGTTTCTCTTCATGTGTGTTGGGATGCGGAGGAGCATTTTCTGCTGGGACACAGCTCAGGAAGGCATACTCGATAGAAGGAAAGTGCTCTTTCTTCAGGCTTCTAGGAGCAGGTTGTCATAATGTGCAAAGAATGGAAGGGCAGGGACTTGAGAGCCCGCAAAAAAATATGGGGGAAGATTATGGGCAATTTCTGTACAAAGTGATATCAATGCAATGGATGCTCAGCAGTGTCTGGGTGATTTTTTGGCTCTTTCTGTGGCTATCTTGATTGGATACAAGTGAATAATGGCAACATGAGTAATGACCAAAAAATTCGAAATGAAAGTCAATACTCAAAATTTCACAACCTCTGAGGATACCTGCCATAGATGTGGGCGAAACGTCAAGACAGAATGCTTCTGGAACATGTCCATACAGCCCGGAAAACTCACAACAACTCAGTACTCAAAACCATAGTGACATTTGAAATCTATTAACTATTTTTTTTAAAAAAAAATCCAAAGAAACATGGTGATTGACAAGTTTTGTTTCTGCTACTGAACCAGAACTTGGCATTGCCACATTACAAAATGGGGTTCTAGCAAACATTTAATCTTAGGATGTATCTACCACCTTTTTGCCAATATCTTCAAGGAGGAGTCTTACTTATGGATGTCAGTGACATTGATCTGTGATTCAATAAATGTGCATTAGTTTGGGCTATAACAGGCATGGGCAAACTTGTGTTCTTCCAGTTATTTTGGACTTCAACTCCCACAATTCCTAACAACCTCAGGCCCCTTCCTTTCCCCCTTAGCTGCTTAAGCTTAACCGCTTAAGCTTAAGTGGTTAGGAAGTGTGGGAGTTGAAGTCCAAAACACCTGGAAGGCCCAAGTTTGCCCATGCCTGGGCTACAACATTGCAAGTAATATCAGTGTGTATTTCTTCAATTCTAAGACACATTTTAACACACACATATATGGGGGATGCGTCATAAAATTAATGTGTATCTTATGTATTTTTGGTGCTGGTGGGAGGTGCTGAAATGAGCGGGTGTCTTATGGTCAACAGCATTTGGAACTCTCTCCCCAGGGAAATTAGGCTAGCTCCTACTCTGTTCGTCTTCCACAAGGACCCAAAAACCTGGTTGTTGATGATGAACACCCAGCCCTAATTGACTGCTAGATTGTACTTAGCACTTTACTTCCAGCCCTTGTCCTATAGTTTGCTTTTTTCACAAGTCCTTGCCTGGTCATCTCTAATTCTGATCATGTCCACTATATTCCTAGTTACTAGCTGTTGAAGTTTGCTTTTGATACATTTAATGATGTTTTATACCCTGTTTTTAATTAATTATCTTGTTATATGTTATGTTTTTAACTGTGTTTTAGGTGTAAACTCTATTGTTTGCTCTGCAAGTAGGTTCCATATGTAAGCCGCCCGAGTCCTTTTGGGGAGATGGTGGCAGGGTATAAAGATTATTATTATCTTACATGGAAGAAATACAATACTGAACTCAAATGGTTTACCTGACAAGAGGACCGAAGCCAAAGGGGAAAAATGGGAAACAAAGAGAAGGATCAGCATATGTGGGTGTTGCCCAAGCTATGGCAAAATACAAAACATTAAAACATCCTAAACAGGCAATGAAAACAGCCCAAGGAGAACTGAGCATGAGCAGTGACCTCCTGGGGTTCACTTGAGAAAAGACTGACAACTTAAGCTGGGATACAAGGGTTGAACTGATCGATTCAAGCCCCTATTTGCTTGTAGTTACCCTGGGAAAAGGGCACGACTGGCTAACTAGGCGGAAAGGATATGCCGGTTTATTACAGGTCTTACCTATGGACCAGAATACAGGCCCTATTTCTGCACCGTTGTTGTCAAAACCAGTGTGTGAACATGCAAGAGGGTGATGCAATCATACTAAACACTGACTTCAATCTGTCCAGGATATTTACTGCATTGCTAGACTGCTGGAACATCCCATTCCACATTCCTTCAGAGGCAGTCAAGTCATTGAATCCTAGAGTTGAAGGGCCCCCAAGGGCCATTTAGTCCAAGCCTTCTGCCTTGCAGGAAAAGAACAACCAAAGCAATCCTGACAGATGGCCCTCCGACTTCTAGAGAAGGAGCCTCCACTAGAACTGGAGGCAAAGTTTTCCATTGTTGACCAGTCCTTCTTATGGTCCGGGAGATCTTCCTGGTGTTCAGGTGGTATATCCTTTCCTGTCATTTGAACCCATGAGTTCCAGTCTCCAGGGCAGCAGAACACAAGCCTGCTCCCTCTTCCTTGGGACATCCTTTCATATTTTTAAACCTGGCTCCTTTCATATCTCCTCCCAACCTTCTCAGTTGACAGCAGATAGGTTCAGGCAAGTTCCGGGCATTAAAGTCACACTAGAAGAAAGCACTATCCACTCCAAGCCACAAAGGTAAGTTTTTAATGTGAATCAGACTGGCAAAGAGGACAGCATCTTACTTACATCTTTATTACTTAGACCAAACTCCTCAAAAAGGCAAGCGGGGAAAAGAAAGTGCTATTAAGGATCAAACCACGCAACCGCAAACAGCAAACATAACAATTCCATGGAGGGGGATGTATTTCTAATACTCTGTACACTGAATGCGGTATGCTCCGCTGGCTTTTCTGACTGGGCCCAGTGACTTCCCAAAGGAAATGGGGGAAAAGGAACTCTAGTTTTCCCCCGGACCAGATCCTGCCCATCCCAAATGGAGGCAAAGGTGCAAAGCGACAGGAATAGGAAATAATCCCCCTGAATGAACTCATTTGCATGATGTTCCTTGCTCTGGGTTCATCCATTCTGCTAGAAACCACAAGACATGAAACAAAGGGGCCAGAGAACACATGCCTCAACTGTTTTGCTGAGGAAAAGGAAAATTCAGCAACAAAAAGAAAATACTACATACATACTAAGACAAACACAATCACGTTAAACCTTGACATTCTGCAGAAAAAAAGACAACAAGGTGAGGGGAGGAAAGATAATGAAGAGGCACAATAAAAATGGGTCCAGAGAATTGCCAGAGAGTTATGAAAAGCAAACAGGAAATCAAAATGTCCCAAAAAGATGAGCATAGCACTGGTGAAGCAGAGACAAATTGTAACTTGGCTATTCCTGTTCTCAATGTGCCCTCATTCAGTTGCTGCAAACTGTTAGCACAAGACCTTGGTATAAAAAGATCCCAAAGGCTGTCCTGCCCAGTTGGTTAACAATAAATGTTCTAAATAGGCTAGCCTTAAGACAAGCTCTCCTAGACCGCTGCAAGCTATTTGCAACTGAATCCTGTTGAATACGTTCCCTCCCCTTAAGGGCCTCTCAGCCAGGCAATAAATATTATCTATAGGTTGTTGTAGGTTTTTTGGGCTGTATGGCCATGTTCTAGAAGCATACAGCCCGAAAAACCTACAACCCAGTGATTCCGGCCATGAAAGTCACTGACAATACAATATTATCTATGTCCAGTGGTCTGCTATTCAAAACCTACATATCTGGACACAAAAACCAGATTAAAAGAAAGAACAAAAAAAATCAATTGGGTGAAATTCAATGTGTTAAAAGCCGTGTCAATTCATATGGATGAGACAAAATAATCTATAAAACATCAATTTAAATCTGAATTCTGTGCTACTTCAACAGGGTGCAAATACAACTACCAAAACCAACCAAACAAAAAAACTTCATAGAATTATGGTATCGTGTTGTTCCAGCTATCCCCAAATTACTTGGCTAAACTAGGCTGTCATGCCAATTAAACACAGCCAGTTTCACTAGCTTGTATTGAGCTCATGTTGAGAAATAGGGGAAAGGTACCGGTGCTGCCGAGGTTCTTCAATATGTTGTGAACTTTTAAAAAGCAAGTGGCTCTTTAAAAAAATGTACATGAAGGGGATATGGGTTTTCCCAGCATGTTACGCTCCCATCCACAGGTTTGCAGCATTCTGCCTAGGCCACTAATCTGTGTTAAAACTGGCGGCTTGGTCTGTTTGTGCCTATTAAAAACAAAGGCTCCGTCAATGGCAGAGAACTGTTACACTATCAGCTTGGCTACTTGCAGAAAAAAATAAGAAATTTGGGGCTACAAAAGTTGTGCCATATTCAGTTAATATAAATGAAAATTTTGGACTGTGTAGAATGTTTCTCAAGACTATATACAGTACAATGTGGATCTCGCCAGCGTTCAGATCTCGCCGGCCTCCCGCTCCTCTGACCTCTTCGAGCGAGATTTGCCGTTGGTGCTCTCATGCCGCTGTTCAGAAGAGCTCTTCTCTTTCTTCTCTTGCTCTCGTGATTTCTCCCTGGAAGACGGGTCTCTAGAGGATCTGAAGTGTAAATCAAACAACACTATAAAGACAAAACTATGTAAGTTCTTACACCTATCTTCTACCTATGTCTACGTATATAGCAAAAGTCAAAGTATGTCTGCATAGACCTCTCTATGTTTGCATGTCTTTTCCAAGATGGCCCACACATCCACAGAGCCCTGCAACACCTGCCAGCAACAGATTGAGGCCAAACTTGGCGCACAGACCCATCACGACAAAGAGACAATACTGGAGAGGTTTGGGGGGGAGGGAACTGACTCAGGATGATGGGAGTTGTGATTCACCCACAACCAAGGAGCACTGTGAACTTCACTGGCAATGGATCTGAACCAAATGTGACACACATCTCCACAAACTTTAAGTACTGGCTGGGTTTGTGGGAGATGGATACAGGAGCATGGGAGCTGTCCAGAAAGGCTTGCAAAACTCATAAATGGAAATTCAAAGGCCAAAACCAAACAACGACTAACAGCAAAAACTGGAGTATTGTCTTCAGCTGAATTCCTGGCATAACCACCAGAATGATGTAGTGAGCATATCAAAGAATCGCCGAATGATGGTGTGTCTCTGATCTTGCCGTCCCAGCTTGAAATACAGTCTCCCTGTGTGCATTAGGATATCTGCTTCAAGCACAAGAAGTGCCCAAAACCACATCATGTTTTTAAAAAAATTCTCCAGTGCCTCACAGAGATGGCATTCACAAAGTTAAGAGAAGCAAACAAAAAAATAATAATCAAACTCTCAGTGAGTAGATGGCTGTGTGAGTTCTCTACGGCAATATTTTGCTATTCCTTCCAAAGGTAGGAATGTTCCTACCTGACTAGGGGTTCTCCAATCATGCTTTTTTTTACCCAATGCTTTTAAAAACATTATGACCTTCCTTACCTTTCCTTTGCTCCCAGTTAATGACACATCTAAAATGTCTATTTTATTTGTCGCACATGTCAGTTCTATCCTACAGTTTACTCGATATGTAATGTTTCCTACTGTTATTTATCGTCACAGAGGCCAGAGAGATAAGTGAGGAGAACTGCACAAAGACAGGATAGGCCTGCTTTGTCTCCAAATGCTATCTTGCAAAGGAAGCCCATTACTCCCAGTCCCAAGGGAGACTGGAGAAGACACACTAAGGCCCCTTATACACTACCATGTAACCCTGATTATCCAATCAGATAATCCACATTGTCTGCTTTGAACTTGATTATATGAGTCTATGGTGCCATAAAATCCATTTCAAAGAAAATAATCTGGATTTTATATGGCACTTCTTTACCTCTATTTCCTTACTGTTGCTCATGTGCCCTCTTGTTCTGAAATCAACCTGCGGAGTCATCCAGTTCAGGAAAACAGAACAAAAAATACATACAGGGGCCTCTTCCAGCATATATGCATGCTCCACCTTCTTGCAATGTGCATATTCAGAGAACAAAGACAGAGAAGCAGGGCTCCCATTTCCATAATCTGGCCATGGATCCCAGCTTCAGAATGCAGTACTCGGGAAGTGCCTAACTGTTGAACGCAATACTATTCCTTATCTGTATAGCCCCAATGATAAAAAAGAGGAGAACCATTTTTGTCCAAATAGATCACTCCATAAAACTCCATGGTTGACCGTACACTATTTTATACCCTTAATCAAGCCTAGTTTGCCTCCCAGGTTTCACTGATGCCTGTAAGCACCACTAGGAGAAGAGCGAGACACAAAGGATGGCAAACACATAAAAGATAATAGTAAAACAACCTGGTGACTCTGCAGCGTTAAATGTTACAGGCCATACCTTTCATCAGCTAAGGAGAAATACGTACAAGCACCTATTACCTTTCAGTTCATGTGAAGGCTCTTTTGGGAGGAGGCAT
The DNA here is from genome assembly GCF_037176765.1 of Anolis sagrei. NCBI lineage: Eukaryota > Metazoa > Chordata > Lepidosauria > Squamata > Anolidae > Anolis > Anolis sagrei. The sequence continues at coordinate 58,055,594 of NC_090035.1, read as the reverse complement.
TTGGATTTTGGCACAAAGAGCAACACAAGCGGAGCTACAAACAAGACTAAAAACCTCCACCAGGACAAACTGGCAACTTTGAATGCAAACTGAGGTGGTTGTGGTAGTAGTAGTAGTAGTAGTAGTAGTAATAATAATAATAATAATAATAATAATAATAATAATAATACTTTAGTTACTCGGGGTTGTTAGCTTCAACAGCATATGTTATTCTCTTTTATTATACTGTTCCCCCAACTTTTAAATCTTTTTTGTTCTGTTTTTAACTCATTATATTGTTTATTAGCACATTGAAATTAGCTTGCATGTTTTAATGCTCTTTATAAGTTGCCCCGATATCTCTTAATATAGGCTGAGGCTTCAATATTTTAATACAGACATACTGATAAATAAAGTAATAGGAGAGAGTGGCAGGAGCTGCAGCCAATACTTTTCTCCCTTCACCCTGCAACACAGCACTGAAATCTGAATGTTATATGAACAATGCAGGAGACGGGGACATCCCCATATTTGTAAGCATGCTAATCATCTATCCAACATTATCCTTCATTAATGGTTTCACATCTTCCTGAAGTTTACATACTTATTTCAAGACACTATATTTTTACAAAGGCAATGGATCAAAGTAATTGTGATTATCTTTCTGAGGGAAAATTACAGTATTACCCTCTCTTTCCAGACTTCTGGGGCCTTACCATTCTCTCCCGCTGCCCAGCCCCAGATATGACCATTCATACAATTCCTCTCCCTAGGGAACACTCTCAAGATGGACTAATGCACATGTGAGGTTTCTGAAGTATTCCCTTACCTGCTTTTTAGCAAAAGTAATTACAGGGTCTTCCTCATTTCCTAAATGTCCAAACTTCTTTTCTTTATTGTTCATGTTCAAGACAGATTTAAAAAATGAATTTAGTATCTCAACCAATAGATAACACACACCACATTTCTAACAGCTTAACTTTCCAATCCTCATCATTTTCATTCACTTGATCATGTAGCAGTAGACATTATCAGTCACATTACTCTGGAGGCCCAAGACTGCCTCATGTTAAACCACATGAAATATTTTTGTCAGGAGTCAAGTGAGTTTCGTGAAACTTCTCACTATGATTAGCATGACTATTTAAAGAAAGGATGAATGGACCATCTTTTGGGAGAACTTTGTTTTCCTGCCTGGCAGAATAAGATTGGACTGGATGGCCCTTGGGGTCTTTTCCAATTCTAGGATTCTATGACTCAAAAAACTTGGTATATTTTCAAGAAACTGAATCCAGGAGCTGAATCACAATTGGAGGCCAAGTCTAAAATTCCTGGCACAGCTAAAGCCATGTAACGTAACACTGTCAAATCAAACCTATCCAATCAACCCTTCTTGAATCTCCACATAATAGGGACCAGTTAAACCAGCATGCCAGTCAAGTTTACTAGTTACTTTGCATTGACACATCTGCACCAATGGCTTTGACTTCTCATGGGTAGCACTGAAAACCTCTGTCCCTAATGCAGCACAAATTCTAAACAAATTTATTTTGATTCCTCACTGAGCTTGCCTTTCAACAGGAGAAAGTTCTGCTCAGAGGCAGGGATTTTATTTAGGTGATATGTGAAGGGAGACTTGCAGGTCTAGCCCACAACCAAGCCCATGAGTACTAAATGGAGCTCACAGTACAATGAGATTGACACAGTCTGTCATCAGAGTCTCCACTGGAGAAAAAGAAACCAGAGGTCACCTCAATTGTTAATTGCCCTACTTGATTATTTGTTTCTTAAGAGTTCATCTGCTGATGGGCTTCGGGAATAACTGATTGGCTCTTTGGCCAATTCTAATTTCTCACACCATTCCCAATCCCGTGTTTGGAATCAAACTCGGCTCTCAAACCTAAACTACTAGACAAAAAGTCTCCCCAACAGAGCATTATGACAGCAGGGCATACTTATGTTTGGAGCTCCTGTCTCTGGATCCCCGCCGGTGGCCCCAGGTATGGCTGCGAGAACGGCTGCAGTGGCGCCGGTGCTTCTCCCGCTCTCGGGATTTGGAGCGGGATTTCCGTTTCTCGCGGGAAGCAGATCTCGAGCGCCTTCGCCTCCGCTCTCGAGACCGAGACCTGGATGGAACACAAAAGGACACGCTGCTTCATATCTATCAGTGTCAAGTATTCCTACATAGAATTCCATTTGATGCTTGATATCAGTATACCACAGAACATGGGCAAACTTCAGCCCTCCAGGTGTTTTGTCTACCGACAGTTCGGAATTGTGGAAGTGGAAGTCCAAAATAACTGGAGGGGGGGCTGAAGTTTGCCCATACCTGGTTTAACCTATTTCATATCTTACTGGTCTACGAATTAATTCTGCTGGTCAAGAGGAGGGCAAATACCTCTTTGTGTTACTGTAAGTGCCCGCTATAAAGAATTATGTTGCTTCGAGGGAGATCAATCAATATCAGATCCCCACTCCGCTGTGCCACCAATTATAATGATACCCCGCTGTGTCCCCAATTTAAAAAAAAACCCGGGCACTAGCGTATTTGCGCATCCACACAGCTTGGACAGGGTAGTTAAACAATCTCACCACTGTCACACCAATTATAAAGGTTACCTCGATGGGTACTAAGGATGTAATCAATCCCTACTTTGTTGTGAAACCAATTATGATGTTTGAGGGGTATCTTTAAGTTTCTTCCGCTGCCACCAAACTGTAATGTAAGGGAACACTCTAGCTGTCAAATATTAAGATCTATTTTGGGGCCACCAGACACTGTTGCCTTCTTTTTGTTCTTTTAAAAACAGTTGAAGTTGTTTAAGAAACTTTAGCCACAAAGGCACACTTGACTCAGGCTTTAAAATTTAAATAATCAATGAAAGTTTATTGATTGAAAAAACAGGAAAGTAAGTGTAGTTCAATATCTTGGCTGTTACAGAGAATTTTAGTCTTGAATAAGTAGCGGTTACAATAATGTTCTATCTTTGTTACAATAAAAAGAGTTTCTTCTCTTCACCAACAAGAAAACTTAACAAGAACTAAATCTCTGTCAGGTTTTCTTCTGTAGCTCAGATACACTAACCTAAGTCCTATCTAGCTACAACCCAGCTATATCCCTAATAGCTGTCCAGTTTGCTTCAGCTGACTTGCTGGCAAACCACTGGCAAACTTTGCCCTATCCTAACTCCTAAACCACAAATTTCTAACACATCCTTTCTCTTCAAAAACCTAATCTTCTACTCCCTCTTTCTCTGAAGCCCTTTTCCCCCTCCAAGCCTCTCTAAACTCCGCCTCCTTTTCTAAACCAATCCTGGTCGATCTCTGCTGACTCAGGCCTAAGACACGCCCCCTCTCTAAACTCTCACTAAGATGGTGCCTTCCCTGATCTAAAATGGCTACTGCTGCTTTGCCAGGCCCACCTAAGCTGCAAACTAGCTGGCAGATTTACTCTAGGCCCTGCAATCCTGCCTGCAAAAGGTAAGGGACCTTTACACCCGCCTCTTTGAAAGACAGCCATAATGCATCTTTGCCTGAGAACAGAGTCTCCCTGGATGCAGAAATATGCAGTCATCTACCTTTAATGTTTATACAAAACTGCCATGTGACATCATTAGGGATTTTAGGGTTGAGTGACATTAGTTTTCTAATTATCACTCTATTATATCTCTTACTGTTGCGAGTCATCAGGCACAGGGCAAGAGCTTTTATATTCCCTTTCCTCCACTGACTATTCTTTGTCCTATCGAAACAAAGATGCTGACAGTAATGCAATTATGTCATCCAATCAAAACAGAAATCTTAGATAAGATGTCACTGTAGTTCCTGTTGTAGTCTTTGGCTGCCTGCCATTTTGATTGCATCAACCAATGACCTTACAAGGAAGATTAATTGAAGGTCAAATCTGCTATCTCAGTTTTGACAAAATGCAGACGTTCTCATCCAGGAGTGGAACTCTCTGCCCTGGAGTGTCATGGAGACTGCTTCTTTGGAGGCTTTTAAACAGAAGCTAGATGGCCATGTGTCAGGAGTGCTTTGTATGTAATTTTCCTGCCTCTTGGCAGAATGGGGTTGGACTGGATGGCCCATGAGGTGTCTTCCAACTCTAGGATTCCATGTCTTTGCTCACCTTTAATAGGCTCACTGCCTAGCATTAACCCATTTCTTTGTTCCCAGTAACTCACACAAACACTCATTCTAATACACATAGCTTCCTGTATTATACCTTGTACATCGTAGGTTACACTATAGGTTTTGCTCTGTATATTTCCAGGCCTTAATCAATGAAAATAAGCCTGGCCTGTAACAACTGGTTTAATAAATCATGTTTAACCATGAGTTTTGATGACTGAGGAGAAGTAGGGCTCTAACAGAATTCTAATACTTTTATCAATTATATTATATTATATTACAAAGAACCCCATCTCTCATAGAAACCTCAAAGCAAGCTTACCTTCTGCGATCTCTGTTTCTTGATCCCGATCTAGAAAAAGAAGAATAACTCAGAGAAGCTTAGATTTGAAGGTATGCCATTCTGGACAAGTTCAAATTAAATGCTGTTCACAATAGAAGAAATCAGTGATAATTTCAGCAACAAGAATGAAACCATTTAAGAATACTATGTAAGAAAAATCAAGAACGAAATAATAAACTGGTTATAAAAATGTGGGGTTCATTGAAATTTCATATATGAAACAGAATCAATTTTCAGACACAGAGCCCTAGCCACAAAACCTGCTTTGTTCCTTGCCTACAAAGTTGATTATGTTCCTAAATTATAACCTGCAGGTTACACTTCCCTGGTTCACCCTGCAAATATAATATCCAGTACTGTCTCTATTCTTACAGGGACAATGGCAACAGCTGGCCTGAGGAGAACCATTTACTGTTCACAGGCTACAGTTCAGCTCCAGTCTCTGGCACACTAGTTCTTGGAAAATTTACATAGAAGAGGAAAACTTTGTAAACTGCTATGCCATGACACTATGAATCCTTTGCAAAGACTGACTGAACTCACTCACCGTTGTCCCATGTGTTCCTCGCGCTCTCTTTCTTCTCTCCGCCTCAACCGGTCCTGATTTCTCTTCTCCTGTTTTTCTGCTACAGTTTTCTATGAACATACAAAGAAGCTTGTCAACAGAATCCATACACTTAGGAAACAAAACATGTCTGTGACATAAAACAGAGTGACTGACAATCTGGTGACATCCAACTACCTCCTGAATTGCTGAAGGCCCAAGACTGCCTCATGTTAAACCACATGAAATATTTTTGTCAGGAGTCAAGTGAGTTTCGTGAAACTTCTCACTATAATTAGCATGACTATTTAAAGAGAGGATGAATGGACCATCATTTGGGAGAACTTTGTTTTCCTGCCTGCCAGAATAAGATTGGACTGGATGGCCCTTATTACAACTTATTACAGAGCACGTATTAACCGCAAGAATATTAGAAAGAAAGTAACACTTAGCGGTTACTAACTGCTTAAACTCACTAAATATTGTCAATCTGTTCTACTGGTTAGATATTTTTACTTTTAATACAAGGTCTGCTCAGAAATTCATATTCACTTAGTGACTCCTATGTTATCTGCTTATGGACAGAATTTCCTCTTTTATCTCATATACATGAAATTCAATGAAGTCAAATGACAGATCTGTCAGTAAGCCATGAAGAATGGCACAGTAATCTTAATGTTGAAAAATTAAGCAAGATTCATGTAAATGTATTTAATGACTTGATTTATATCCCACTTCTCCCAAATGGGACTCAAAGCAGAATATGGGAAATGATTATGCCAAACTATGTGCAGTTCAGAGAACTGGCATAAGTTGCGGGCAAAACATAAAACTCGACCAGAAGTCTCATAGCATAAGAAAAGAGGAACTTGTCTTATAACAGGTTTGATAATTCAACTCAGGACTCTCTATCAAGCCTTGAGTCAATTTTAGGAAACAGGTGGGGTAAACAGAGATATAAATAACTAAGACTGAACTGAGGCCTTTCTACAAACAAAGCAGGTGCTTTTTGCCTGGAGAGTTCCGGCTCTTACCCGCAACTGATCCAGCTTCTCACGGATCTGAATGAAGCCCAAATGCAGTTTGCCTCCAAAGTGATCTGCAAGACGACGATCATTGTCATGGAGACCAAGGTATGCAGAACAGACTTCACAGACACGTAGCTTCTGTTGCTGAAAGCTGGATGCAGGCATAGAATTGCGGTACTCTTCCTGTGAAAGAGCAGAGGCAGCTTAGCATCCAGACCTCCATAAGCTGCTCCTTTGATCCTTTCTTTTCTCCATATCACTTTCTCTGAGCAAACGTTACTAGATTTACCCTTTTACGTAAATTAATATACCAGAAGTAAGCCAAACAGCCACTGTGTAGCATATGCCAAATTAAATACACATGAAGCTCCAAAATATATATCATCATTCAGAGCAGTATTTTTCAAACAAGTTTACTGCCAAATCCAAGCAATACAAACCTCGGCTTCTTTCTTTTTTGCTCGCACTTTCTCAACTTCCATCAACATCTTCTGGGACTCATTCACATTTCCTTCTGCTCCCAGCTGCTCAGCTTTAGCCAGGAGTTTGCCAATGTCTTCATTTAGTTCATGAACCTTTTCTGCCTAGAAAGAGAGGATTTTGGGAATGCTGCAGCTTTAACATTTTGGGCTTTGGTTTCAATAAACTGATTCAATGGAAACCACTTTCCCTATGCTTATTTTGTGGAAAATTCAGATAGGTTTTTCAGTTATGATGAAGTAGACTGAATTGACTTTATTTTTAAATTGTTACATGTTTGAGCTACTTTAATCACCATACAGATTTATTTTTAAAACATCCACTGAACGCTTTAATTCTTGTCGTTTTCTGACCCAAATAAGAATTTTATTATTTTTCAGCAAGGCTTTAAGTGCACTACTGAAAAGTGCATAGTGAATTTGTGGCTGAGGTTAACATTAAAAAATATTCTAGTGGTTGCATTCACATTTTAAAAATGAGTCCATCTCAAACTATCTGATGTGAGAAACACTTTATTTATTATAGAATGTACCAGGATTTATAATGAATCAGGTCCTAGTACATGTGCACCCATTGTCAGGGGTTCTTTGGCCATCTGTCAGAGGTACTTTGATTGTGCTTTTCCTGCATGGCAGGGAGGTTGGACTAGATGGCCCATGTGGCCTCTTCCAACTCTATAATTCTGTGATTCTATTGTCTACTGTGACGATGTGTAACTTTTATTCTCATGTTTATGTGTTGTTTAGACAGTGGCTGATAAATGGTAAGTATGAAGGAATATATTTTGTTGGAGATGGTGGCTTGGCGTTAGCTGGGTTGCCATAGCAACAGGGGCGGAGCCAACTGCCTCTTCACAGGGCAGCTGTTTTGAAAGTCAGTCAGTAAGTCGGTGAGCTACTGGGAAGACTGAGTCTCTGGGTGGAGATTCAGGGAATTAATTGGTGACCAATGGGGTTACAGAAAAGGACCCGGTAGTCAAAAAACTACAGGGGGTTATTGATTCTGAGTTAAGAATCAAGGTTTGGCTGGGAGCTAATTCTATTAATAAGCCTTTTAGCTTATTTGTTTTATTAGGACAGTTGTCCAGAAGAGTTACATCTGCTTATAGAAACCTCTTGAAGTCTGTGCCTGAGATTACTCATGAAACCTTACTAATGTAACCAATCAAGATTTGTGCCTCTTGTGAAGAAACAGTTAAACATGTTATACTCCTGTTAAAATAAACTTGTTACTGTTTTCCTCAAGCCTAGCCTGATACAATTTCTCTCAAGGCAAACAGCCTGCATAAGAAGCAAAGTCAAGCCAGGGACAGTAAACGCTACGCTATCAAATGAATAAAGCCTTCTGTAATTAATAGTCCCTTTATAAAATAGCTCCTAAGCCGATATTGATCGTTGCCCAACTTTTCTCACAGATTAGGTGGCAGTAAGCTTTAACCACACGCCTTCACAATTGGTGGCAAGTGACGGGATACCTTTAACATCTGATTTAGTGCCTAAGATCGCCTAAAGGAAAAATCTTGAGGTAAAAGTTGGAGCCAAAGATGGCGGCTAAGAAGCAAAGCAAATTAACCAAGGAGGTTGAGGCTTATCAAGAAGAGGGAAGCTCAGACTCAGACCAAACTCCTACGTCTGAGTTACAGTATAAATATCAGCTAGAGTTAAGGAAATTGGAAACTGAGGCACAGGACAGGGCGAGACAGGCAGAAATGGAAGCCCAAAAGAGACAGGCAGAAATGGAGTTTGAGGAGAGGGAAAAAATCAGACAAGCGGAGGAGAGAGTTGGGCATGCTGAATTACGGAAAATGGAATTAGAAATTGAAAAACAAAGTTTAACTCTCCCTCAGACACAAGTGAATATACAGGAGAGACCAGAGGAGATCCCTATGGATCATATTTTGAGAAAATTCCCGATACAATAAAGAAGACAATGTTGAAAAGTTTTTAATTTCTTTTGAACGATGCTGTAAGGACTTCAATGTGGCTGAGGAAAAATGGATGGCATATTTAAGGCCACAGATTTGTGGTAAACTCCTGGAGATTTACAGCGACATGGCAGAGACAGAACATAGAGATTACTCTAAGTTCAAACAAGTCCAACAGAAATTACAGCTGACACCTGAATTTTATAGGATGAAGTTCAGGACGATCAAAAAGGAAAAATATGAGTTGTTCTCAATTAGCCTCCAAGCAGGCACAATACTTTGAGAGTTGGATCAGAGGCACTGAGGTAAATGACTTCCAGCAGCTCAAAAACTTAATTCAAAAGGAGCACTTTTATCAACAGGTTCCCCTTGATTATAGATGAATTATACAGGATGGAAACCCCAAAACTTCAACACAAGCAGCTATCATGGTGGACCAGTTGATTATTTTAAAGGAAGGATTTAAAGATGAAGAAGGAGTCAGGAAGGAAGCAAGACAATCCCAACCGCCATTTAAAAACTTCCCTAACAGTCAGCCAGGGAGAGGCTCTGCAGTAGAAAACACCACCTGTAGGATGGCAGGCACCATGCATCACTGAAACCTGGTGGGATGACTCCTATCGCTGGAATGTAGATATCGAGGGGTATAACCTCTTTCACAGAAACCGAACAAAGGGGAGAGGAGGTAGAGTAGCCTTATATGTCAAAAACTCTTATGCTGCAGAAGAGATTCAAGACAGCAATCTGGGAAACCAGCTTGAAATCATCTGGATAAGAATCAAGGGAACTGGGACTCAAAAAGATGTCGTTGTAGACGTCTACTACAGACCCCCAAGCCAGGAGGAAGAACTTGATGAAGTCTTCTGCCAACAGTTGACCAAACAGGCACAGAAAAGAGATGTAGTAGTCATGGGCGATTTCAATTATCCCGATATTTGCTGGAAAACAAACTCGGCCAAGAGTACAAGGTCCAACAAATTCCTCGCTTGCCTTGCAGACAATTTCATGGTCCAGAAGGTAGAAGAGGCAACAAGGGGATTGGCTACCCTTGATCTCATCCTAAGAAATGCGGAGGACCTGATCGATGCGGTCGAAGTGGTAGGATCCTTAGGGGCAAGTGACCATGTGCTCCTGCAATTTGAGGTACAAAGGAAGGCCGAAACTAAGACAAGTCAAACCCGCATTTTGGACTTTAGGAGAGCTGATTTCCAAAAAATGAAGGAAACGCTGAGCAGCATTCCGTGGACACAGATACTAAAAGACAAGGGAGTTACGGATGGATGGGAATTTCTCAAGAGTGAAATACTCAAGACGCAATTGCAAACCGTGCCAACAAAGAGAAAAAACAGGACAAGTGCAAAGAAGCCAGAATGGATGTCCAAAGAACTTCTAACTGTGCTAAGACACAAAAGAGACATGCACAAGAAGTGGAAAAAGGGAGAAATCACCAAAGAAGAATTCAAACAATTAGCCAACACCTGTAGGGAAAAGGTCCGCAAGGCTAAAGCACAAAATGAGCTCAGGCTTGCCAGGGACATTAAAAACAATAAAAAGGGCTTCTATTCTTATGTCAGTAGAAAAAGGAAAAACAAGGAGGCGATAGGACCTCTTCGCGGAGAAGATGGGGCAATGCTGACAGGAGATAGGGAAAAGGCAGAACTACTTAATGCCTTCTTTGCCTCGGTCTTCTCACAAAAAGAGAGTCTTCAACCTCGGCAAGATGGAGTGGATGAGGGATTGGAGGACATCCAACCCCAAATTGGGAAAGAAGTCATCCAGGAATACCTGGCCGCTCTTAATGAGTTCAAGTCCCCAGGGCCAGATCAACTACACCCCAGAGTATTGAAGGAACTAGCGGAAGTCATTTCGGAACCATTGGCAACCATCTTTGAGAGTTCTTGGAGAACGGGAGAAGTTCCAGCAGATTGGAGGAGGGCCAATGTGGTCCCAATCTTCAAGAAGGGAAAAAAGGATGACCCAAACAATTACCGTCCGGTCAGCCTCACGTCGATACCGGGCAAGATTTTGGAAAAGATTGTTAAGGAAGCGGTCTGCAAACACTTAGAAACAAATGCAGTCATCGCTAATAGTCAACATGGATTTATCAAAAACAAGTCATGCCAGACTAATCTGATCTCTTTCTTCGATAGAGTTACAAGCTGGGTAGATGCGGGGAATGCCGTGGATGTAGCGTACCTGGATTTCAGTAAGGCCTTCGACAAGGTCCCCCATGACCTTCTGGCAAGGAAACTAGTCCAATGTGGGCTAGGCAAAACTACGGTGAGGTGGATCTGTAATTGGTTAAATGGACGAACACAGAGTGCTCACTAATGCTTCCTCCTCATCTTGGAAAGAAGTGACAAGTGGAGTGCCGCAGGGTTCCGTCCTGGGCCCGGTCCTGTTCAACATCTTTATTAATGACTTAGATGAAGGGCTAGAAGGCATGATCATCAAGTTTGCAGACGACACCAAATTGGGAGGGATAGCCAATAGTCCAGAGGACAGGAGCAGAATTCAAAACGATCTTGACAGATTAGAGAGATGGGCCAAAACTAACAAAATGAAGTTCAACAGTGACAAATGCAAGATACTCCACTTTGGCAGAAAAAATGAAATGCAAAGATACAGAATGGGGGACGCCTGGCTCGAGAGCAGTACGTGTGAAAAAGATCTTGGAGTCCTCGTGGACAACAAGTTAAACATGAGCCAACAATGTGATGTGGCGGCAAAAAAAGCCAATGGGATTTTGGCCTGCATCAATAGGAACATAGTGTCTAGATCTAAGGAAGTAATGCTACCCCTCTATTCTGCTTTAGTTAGACCACATCTGGAATATTGTGTCCAATTCTGGGCACCACAATTCAAGAGAGATATTGACAAGCTGGAATGTGTCCAGAGGAGGGCGACTAAAATGATCAAGGGTCTGGAGAACAAGCCCTATGAGGAGCGGCTTGGGGAACTGGGCATGTTTAGCCTGAAGAAGAGAAGGCTGAGAGGAGATATGATAGCCATGTATAAATATGTGAGAGGAAGCCACAGGGAGGAGGGAGCAGCTTGTTTTCTGCTTCCTTGGAGACTAGGACGCGGAACAATGGCTTCAAACTACAAGAGAGGAGATTCCATCTGAACATTAGGAAGAACTTCCTGACTGTGAGAGCCGTTCAGCAGTGGAACTCTCTGCCCCGGAGTGTGGTGGAGGAAGCTTTTAAGCAGAGGCTGGATGGCCATCTGTCAGGGGTGATTTGAATGCAATATTCCTGCTTTTTGGCAGGGGGTTGGACTGGATGGCCCATGAGGTCTCTTCCAACTCTTTGATTCTATGATTCTATGATTCTATGCAGCCTAACAGTACTGAGGGAAATAAGGGCTGTTTTCATTGTGGAAAATTAGGACATTTTAAGTCTCAATGTAATCTCCTGAGAAAAGAGAAGTCCACCTTCTTCATTAGAAAAAGCAATATCCCTGAAAAAGAAGTGGAACCCAGTGCTAAGAAGGACTGCACTGAGGTAGTTCAAAAAGGGGAACAGATTGAAAAACAGTGTTTGTTTGTGGTACTAAACACAGTCCCAAATGACTATTTGGAACCCATCAAAATAGATGGAAACCTGTTGCAAGGGTGGAGAGACACGGGTTCTGAAGTTTGTGTAATTCATCCAAAGATGATATCTGAGAGGTATCAAAATCCTACTTCTCAGATTAATTTTAAAGGTTTAGGACCAGCGATTACTCTTTGCCTATAAGATATGGCAATTGGACAGGCATGTGGGATTTTGCCATAAGTTCAGAGATCCCTTACTCATGCTTGATTGGAAATGACCTGGCCAGAAGGATTAAGAAAATATCAGAGTTACCTAAAGAGGAAAAAGACTTGAGGGTGGTACCTCAGAAATATAATGAGCATCCAGGTAGAGCCAGTGATGAGAATATAGAAACAGTGGTTCCTGCAGAACAAGTGATAAATTCCGAGGAGAAAAAAAAGCTGAAAGAATCGTTGACATTAAAAGATGTATTACCTTCAGCTCCAAGTAAAGAAATTAACTCTGCTGAGCTCACTGACAAAGACAATGAAATACAATCAAAAGAGAAAGCTGAAGAAAAGCAGACTCTTGATTTGACGGTAGAAACTGATGAGAGTTCAAAATATTCAAGAGCTTTCTGTGAAACAAAGGTCCATACACCTGAAAGATTAGTTGAAGTAAAGATAACTTCCAACCATGATTCGTTCACTATAAAGGTTCTAGGTGATCGCACAAAAGAAGTTTTGAAGCTCGGAATTGTGGTTGAAGTTAAGAATCTAAGTGAAACATCAAAAAAGAAGAGAGACATTTTGCTGAGAATAAAACATTAGATCAGCTTCTCCTTACTAAACCTGAACACTTCGAAATGCCTACAGCTGAAAAGAAAATAAGCAGAGAAAGAAGATCTAGTTATATATCGGAGAAAAAATCTTCATCTTCCAGCAAGGAAGAAAAAGAGAATACAAACCAAGCTGATGGATTGTTAAGAAAAGTGATATACACTGACTGTTAGTCTTGATAAAAAGACAAATCTCCAGTTCCAAGGTTTAAAGGTTCATCCAGACAGCAGTGATGAGACTACAATAGAGAAAGACAGTGTTCTTGTTCATTCTTCCAACGATGGTGAATGCTCTTCAATACCAAGAAAAAATGTTCAAGGAACTACAAATTCTTCACTAAGACCTGATGCTACGTTGAAGCAAACCTTTATTCGAGCCTTAAAACTCAATGAAAGCAGAACTGTTCCTGATAATTGGAAGATCAGGTTGAAAGAAGAAGCTCCAGCAGCAAAAGAAGAGAAAGGAGAAGGCTTCCTACAACAGCGTTGTGACTTCATGGAAGACCAAGAGACTCTTAGTTATGAACAACCTGTGATTAACTATAGAGACTTAAATCTCTTCCAATTATTCAGACTTGCTCATAAGTTTAAAGGAATTGATATTAAAAGACTGATATATGTAAAAATATTGAAATTATATGTCAGTAGTCACAGGGAAATTAACCAAGTATATTGCAGAAGAGATAAGAAAAATGTTAGAAATGTGAGACTTTGGTATCGCATACATGGATATTACTGAATAGCTGATCAATATATGGTTTGTATATAGTTATATGATGTTGATATTATCCAAATTATTTTTGACCATTCTAGTTGGTAGAAAAGTCAAAAATAATCCCTATGGGTTGGGAGGTGTGACGATGTGTAACTTTTATTCTCATGTTTATGTGTTGTTTAGATAGTGGTTGATAAATGGTAAGTATGAAGGAATATATTTTGTTGGAGATGGTGGCTTGGCGTTAGCTGGGTTGCCATAGCAACAGGGGCGGAGCCAACTGCCTCTTCACGGGGCAGCTGTTTTGAAAGTCAGTCAGTAAGCCGGTGAGCTACTGGGAAGACTGAGTCTCTGGGTGGAGATTCAGGGAATTAATTGGTGACTAATGGGGTTACAGAAAAGGACCCGGTAGTGATAAAACTACAGGGGGTTATTGATTCTGAGTTAAGAATCAAGGTTTGGCTGGGAGCCAATTCTCTTAATAAGCCTTTTAGCTTATTTGTTTTATTAGGACAGTTGTCCAGAAGAGTTACATCTGCTTATAGAAACCTCTTGAAGTCTGTGCCTGAGATTACTCATGAAACCTTACTAATGTAACGAATCAAGACTTGTGCCTCTTGTGAAGAAACAGTTAAACATGTTATACTCCTGTTAAAATAAACTTGTTACTGTTTTCCTCAAGCCTAGCCTGATACAATTTCTCTCAAGGCAAACAGCCTGCATAAGAAGTAAAGTCAAGCCAGGGACAGTAAACGCTACGCTATCAAATGAATAAAGCCTTCTGTAATTAATAGTCCCTTTATAAAATAGCTCCTAAGCCAATATTGATCGTTGCCCGGCTTTTCTCACAGATTAGGTGGCAGTAAGTTTTAACCACACTCCTTCACATCTACAATGATTTTACTTTCTTTCTTGGAAATCTGGCAGGGACTGGCACCAGCCACTAGACCATCACTATCTGAAATTATCCCAATGAGAGTAAAACCAAGAAATCTATATGCTTGCATAAATGCCGATTCACCAAACTTGCATTCACTCCATGAGCCTACTAAAAGACAGACTAGCATTTTGGTTTAGACCAAGACCAGCTGAAGTATCTGCAAAAGACAATTCACTGTCTTAGCCCAAATCTGTCTTGCACACCCCAATGCAACATGTACAGAAGATCAGTGAATTGTTTGCAACTAAGAATGGAAAAGTGGGGGGACTCAGGTAACAGTACAAGAGGGTATCAATTATAGATGAGCCTCAGTGATCACAAAGTAGATACGTTCCTGGGCTTTCCTGACATAATTTTTTTTACCAGAAGCAGAAATATTATAAAAAAAGAAATAATAATTATTTGTTTAGGACATTTCTATATTGTCTTTCTAAAAGATCTCAACGCGATTTACAACCATAATTAAAACATAATATAAAATAAACCATTAAAATAATCCCAAATCAGTCCTTATTGGATTGAAAATGGTCAAAATTTGTTGTTCATTCGTTCAGTCGTCTCCGACTCTTCGTGACCTCATGGACCAGCCCACGCCAGAGCTCCCTGTCGGCTGTCACCATCCCCAGCTCCTTCAAGGTCAGTCCAGTCACTTCAAGGATGCCATCCATCCATCTTGCCCTTGGTCGGCCCCTCTTTCTTTTACCTTCTACTTTCCCCAGCATAATTGTCTTCTCTAAGCTTTGCTAACTTCTCATGATGTGGCCAAAGTACTTCAACTTTGTCTCTAGTATCCTTCCCTCCAGTGAGCAGTCGGGCTTTATTTCCTGGAGGATGGACTGGTTGGATCTTCTCACAGTCCAAGGCACTCTCAGAACTTTCCTCCAACACCACAGCTCAAAAGCATCTATCTTCCTTCGCTCAGCCTTCCCTAAGGTCCAGCTCTCACATCCGTAAGTTACTACAGGGAATACCATGGTTTTGACTATGCAGATCTTTGTTGCCAGTGTGATGTCTCTGCTCTTTACTATTTTATCGAGATTGGACATTGCTCTCCTCCCAAGAAGTAAGCATCTTCTGATTTCCTGGCCACAGTCTGCATCTGCAGTAATCTTTGCACCTAGAAATACAAAGTCTGTCATGGCCTCCGTATTTTCTCCCTCTATTTCCCAGTTGTCAATCATTCTTGTTGCCATAATCTTGTTTTTTTTAATGTTTAGCTGCAACCCGGCATTTGCGCTTTCTTCTTTCACCTTGATTAGAAGGCTCCTCAGCTCCTCCTCGCTTTCGGCCATCAGAGTGGTGTCATCTGCATATCTGAGGTTGTTAATGTTTCTCCCAGCAATTTTCACCCCAGCTTTGCATTCATCAAGCCCCGCACATCGCATGAATACAAGTTTAAAAGGTTGGGTGAGTATGCAGCCTTGCCGTATGCCTTTCCCAATCTTGAACCAGTCTGTTGTTCCGTGGTCAGTTCTTACTGTTGCTACTTGGTCTTTGTACAGATTCCTCAAGAGAGAGACAAGGTGGCTTGGTATGCCCATCCCACCAATAACTTGCCACTATTTATTATGATCCACACAGTCAAATGCTTTAGAATAGTCAATGAAGCAGAAGTAGATGTTTTTCTGAAACTCCCTGTCTTTCTCCATTATCCAGCGGATCTGGTCTCTCGTTCCTCTGCCTTTTCTAAACCTAGCTTGAACATCTGGCAACTCTCGCTCCATGTATTGCTGGAGTCTTCCTTGCAGGATCTTGAGCATTACCTTACTGGCATGAGAAATAAGGGCCACTGTACGGAAGTTTGAGCAGTCTTTCGCATTTCCCTTTTTTGGTATGGGGATATAAGTTGATTTTTTCCAGTCTGATGGCCATTCTTGTGTTTTCCATATTTGCTGGCATATGGCATGCATCACCTTGACAGCATCATCTTTTCAAATTTTAAACGGTTCAGCTGGGATCCCGTCGTCTCCTGCTGCCTTGTTGTCAGCAATGCTTCTTAAGGCCCATTCAATCTCACTGCTCAGGATGTCTGGTTCTAATTCATTCACCATACTGTCAAAACTATCCTCGATATTATTATCCTTCCTATACAGATCTTCTGTATAGTCTCACCACCTTCTCTTGATATCTTCAGCTTCTGTTAGATCCCTACCATCTTTGTTTCTTATCGTACCTATTTTTGCCTGAAATTTACCTCCAATGTTTCTAATTTTCTGGAAGAGGTCTCTTGTCCTTCCTATTCTGTTGTTTTCTTCCACTTCCATGCATTGCTTATTTAAAAATAGTTCCTTATCTCTTCTGGCTAACCTCTGGAATTGGGCATTTAACTGGGTATATCTCCCCTTATCACTGTTTCCTTTTGCTTTTCTCCTTTCTTGGGCTACTTCCAGTGTCTCAGCAGACAACCATTTTGCCTTCTTGGTTTTCTTTTTCTTTGGGACGTACTTTGTTGCCGCCTCCTGAACAATGTCGCGGACTTCTGTCCATAGTTCTTCTGGGACTCTGTTTACTAAATCTAGTCCTTCAAATCTGTTCTTCATTTCCACTGTATATTCGCTAGGAATGTTAGTGAGATCATATCTAACTGGTCTGTGTATTTTCCCTGATCACTTTAGTTTTATTCTAAATTGAGCAATAAGAAGTTCGTGATCTGAGCTACAGTCAGCCCCAGGTCTTGTTTTCACCGACTGGATGAATGTCCACCACCTTTGGCTGCAAAGGATGTAGTCAATCTGATTTCGGTGTTGACCATCTGGTGAGGTCCACGTATAAAGCCGTCTTTTAGGTTGTTGGAAGGTTGTTATACACAGTGAGTTTTCCTGGCAAAATTCTATCAGCCTGCGTCCCGCTTCATTTTGTTCTCCCAGACCATGCTTGCCTGTGATCCCAGTTGTCATTTGACTTCCCACCTTGGCATTCCAGTCTCCTGTAATGAAAATAATGTCTCTTTTTGGTGTATTATCCAGTAGAAATATTTGTCAAAATTAAACAGTCTAAAATACCTATGGGGGTAAAATGTGACTATAAAGTACAGATCTTAGTCTTCTGCCACCATCAGTGAAAAGGTAATCTACACAGGAAAGTTTTCAAGTTTTTCCTAAAGGCCAAGAGAGTTGGGCCTGCTCTTATCACTTCTGGCAAAGCATTCCAAAGTTTTGGTGCCACACATACGAATGTCCCATCTCTAGCCAATTTTAAGTGATGGCTGTCCCTGAGCTGATCAGAGGGGAGCACTTCATAGAAATAGGTATATACATGACAAAAAGAAGAGTAGTTCAACGTAATTCAGCAAAGTGTGGCATGAAATTCTCCACTGAAGAAGTAATGTCCAGGAACATGCTAAGTTTTTTAACTGGGATACCTGTACTAAAGCCCTTCCAGCTTGCACAGGAGGCCATCACACATGATTTGACACAGTGGATATACCTTAGCGGCCACTTCAGCACTGATCTCTTCCTGTGTTTCTGCAAGCCGTTTCTTCGCTAGTTCAGTTCTTCTGTCACATTCAGCAATGAAAGACTCCAAGTGGTCCATTGCCTGCACAGGTACAAAAGGCAGAAATTATAGTCTCTCACTCCTGATGTGGACACAGATATTGGTGCATATCACCTTATATTCTCCCCTGTTGAAAACAGCTTTTGGGACTTCCAGTGGAGGTAAGATGACGACAGGACAGTCCCTCTGAGAGCTCCTCGGAGGGGGTATCGCGTTGAGGGGTTTGGTAGAGCGATAGCTCCCCACCTTCAGACGGATCGAGTGCCGAAGGTGCGCTAAACCCGAACGCAAGTCCCGGGTCCCGATAAAATCTCCCACCCCTCAAGGGAGGGGGATTAAGTGGATCCGGACGAAGCGAGGGTAGCAAACCTCTCCGTGAGAAGCAGCCAAAAGGCTGCAATAACTGTTGTCACCCCCGCCTTCCACTAAGAAGACTGCAAGAAAAGAAACTGCTTATGGAGGAAAAGAAACGTACGTTTCCAAAGAATTAACTGTGGCAGAGCTCTACTGTATCCCCCCCCCCCATGTTAGAAGGGAGGGCGGCATATTGACAAGAATAAAAGAATATTTAAAACGAAATTTGAATAAGCAGAAAGTGAAGGATTAACAAAACTACGACTAAATACAGAGGATTCCGGGAAACTAAGAATTTCTCAAAGACATTTGATAATAGTTGATGGTTAAATGCGAAAATTCATGAGAAAATTGAAATAAGAGGTAAATTGATTCGAAGATTATTGAAGATTATTAGAAGGCCCTCCCACTCCCGATCCCAAAAGGATTAATTTGGCAGATAATTTTACTGAGCATTTTTTAATATGACTAATTTAACAATAAATAATTAATTAAAAAAGAAAGGAAGAACCCTGACCTTGATGCCACATTATTTGGTCTATGGATGGCTTCTTTATAAACAACTGAACTGGAGAGGCGGGCTTAGAGAGAGTGGCGCGAAGAGCCAGGGAAGCAGGAAGTAGAAGTACGAGTGGCATTGCAAAATACCTCGCCACCAGAAGTGACGTAAAATGCAGGGCGAAAGGCTGAAGAAAACACCCTGCCACCAGAAGTGACAGAAGACGCAGGTCGTAAGGGCAGAAGAAGCCAGGGAAGATTAAGGGTGGAAGGGAGGCAGGAGAGTGGATAAACTTCATAAAGAAATTACTAAATCAAACTCTAGTATATATAAATGTAATCAAATAAGAGATCAACTCAGGAGTGAGAGGGACTTTGGGAAGAACTATATTAAGGAATATACAGAGCGGCTGGAGGAACTGAGTAGAAGAGTAAGAGAAGCAGCAAATCGGCTGGACAGATCGGGTAAGTGGCTTGGCGGCTCAGCGGGAGGCAAGAGGTGTGTGGGAGAAGACCCAGGCGGGGGTAACGGAGCGTCGGGAGGCAAGAGGTGTGCGATGCGTGGTGGGGAGAAGACCTAGGCAGAGAACAACGGATCGCTGGGAGGCAAGAGTTGGTCGGGATAAGAAGAAGCCAGAAGAAGGAATTTAAAAAGAGAAAAGGGGAAAGAAGGCCACATTAAATTTAGTTAGGATAATAATACTAAAATATAATTAAGTCAGACAAAACTAAATTATTAAAAGTGAATGAAGTCAAAGAAGAAATATTAAATATATTAAATCTCAATAATAGAATGAATTTAGGGGGCACTGACAGAATTGATTTCCACCAAAATTAATTATAACTGGTTATAAATTTTCATGTGTATAAATAAAGATTAGACTGAAGTGAATGAATAATAGTGAGAAATTAAAATATAAACAAAAATTCAGATAAAATATTTCAACTTATATAAAGAGAGACAGTTTTTGATGAATTAGAAATTGATTTATCCTCCCCCCTTATAGATTTAAAAGTGACAACCCCTAAAGTAAAAATGGATAAAGACAAAGAATTTAAATTGACCACAACTACGAAAAGAGGGTCCCAAGGCTCAGAAGAAATAAAAATGAAAGATATATTGAAGGAGATTCAGAAACTATCTATAAAACAAGATACGGTGGAAGAAGAAGTTCATGGGATAACTGAGAAACAAGAGGCTAATTACAAAGCAATGCAGGAGGAATGGAAAGTGATGAAAAAGGAAATTAAAGAAGAATATGGGGCAATAAAGAAAGATGTAAACCAACCACGTGATGAAACGAAAGAATTAAAAAAGGATAAGGAGAAAATAGAGGAGAACCAGAGTAAAATACAAAAAAAGATGAAAGAGCTGGATAAGAAACAAGAAAAATTGGAAAGAGAACAGGAAAAGCTTCAGCAGACGGAATTTGACTTTCAATTAAGACTAAGAAACGTATGGGAAGTTCTGAAAAAAGATTTAAGATAAATGGTTCTTAAGATCTTAGCCCCAAGTATTGAATCTACTGAAGACGAATTGGGTAAAGAAGTAGACAAAATCTTTAGGATAACTACTAATTACTCAAAAATAAATAAAACACCGAGAGATATAGTCGTGTAATTTACAAAAAGAAGAGCCAGAACGAAGAGAGGGGAGGCCAGGGGACAGCACCATCTTCTCTCCTGCATGTGCCATCAACTGGAGATCCCTCCCCCCAGCACCAACTGCCGCTCTGAGCCAGAGCGAAGAGAGGGGAGGCCAGGGGACAGTTCCACCTTATCTCCTATGCTATTCTAATAATATAATATAATATATATTGTATAAACATATAATATTTATAATATTATAATATAATGCAATATAATACTAATACTAATAATAATATATTATAATTATATATTTAGATTACATGTAATATTACTAATAATATTACAATATAATTGGTATAATATAATATAGCAATATTTAAAACTGATATTGTACTATGCTAATAAATATATTGTATGTATATATACCTTGTAAGCCGCTCTGAGTCCCCTTCGTGAGAAAGGCGGCATATAAATGTCGTAAATAAATAAATAAATAAAAAGAAGAACAAGAGATGAGATTCTCTACAATAATAACAGAAAGCCAACATTTTATAAAGGAACGAAGGTAGTGATGCTCAAAGAATATCCACAATCTGTCTGAATAGAAGAAGAAAGTATCTCTTCTTAACGGAAGAACTGAAGAAAAGGCAGATCAGATTTCGTTTGGAGCGCTACAAAGGTATCATGACAACATATAAAGAAGAAAAATATTGGCTAACATCTGAGGATAAGGCTAAAGCCTTTTATGACAGATTGATGAAAGAAATGAAGAAAGATAAGAAGGGAATATCTCCTTAAAAAAGCAATCAGAAGAAAAGGCCAAGACCCGGATCTCTGGAAAACGATGATGAGGAAGGTGTTCAGACACAAGGGGCGTCTGCACTAAGCAATGTGGATGAAGACATAGGTGCAATAGGGACTGGGATGGACAATGAAAAAAATAATGATGAGTGATCAACAAATAAAATGTTATACAAACAATGTGAATGGCCTTAATTCCCCGCAAAAATGGAAAAAAAACTCTTCACCAAATTACTCCAAGGCAATTATAATATCATAGCCTTACAAGAAACACATATCTCCCAGAGACATACACTTCATTTAACTAATAGTAAATTAGGAAAAGTGTATTATTCATCAGATGAGAAGAAGAAGAGGGGAGTAGCAACTTATATCAGGGAGTCCATGGAATCAAAATTAGAATTTAAAGATCAAGAAGGAAGAATTTTGAGAGTTAGTGTATTAATGGGAGAATTAAAAATTCTGGTATGTAATATTTATGCACCAAACGGCCCAAAAAAATCTTCACAAAAATCTTAAAGGACAAATTACTGAATGCAGAATTTGATGAATTAATACTTTTGGGAGACTTTAATGGAGTCCTATACAGTATTTGGGATAAAACAAAGAAAAGTAAAAAACTAAAAGATGGGCATACTATCCTCCCTCAGAATATAATATTACTTAAAAACGAGATGGAACTTGAAGATGTTTAGAGAGTAAAAAATTGGGGGGGGGGGAGATTACACATTCTATTCAAACAGACACAAAACAGGGTCTCGGATTAATATGATCTGGTTATCAAAAACTCTCCTCACCAGAGTAGACGAAATAAATATCTTACCCAGAGAGATATCAGATCACTGTCCGATAGATATGGTGATAAACAGAGTAATCAAAGTTTGGAAATGGAGATTGAATGATAACTTACTTTAAAAAGAAGACATTAAAAATACAAGGAAATAACTAAAGATTATTTGAGATTAAACCACATTGAGGAAACTAAACCTCAAATTGTATGGGATGCACTAAAAGCGGTGTTACGGGGTCATCTGATACATCATAACTCAAAGATTAATAAACAGAGAAATAAAGAGTTAAAAGGAATCGAGGAGCAAATACAATTAAAAGAGAGAGATTTGAAAGGTGACCCCTCAAAACACTCAATAATCAAAGCACTTATGGAACTGAAACAAAAAAAGCACCACCTGGAACTAGATCAGCAAGTGAAGCAACTAAAATTCCTAAAGCAATCACAATTTGAAAATGCAAATAAACCAGGAAGACGGTTAGTGAGAGAGGTTCGAAAAAAGAAACAATCATATCAAATAACAAAAATAAAAAGCAGGGATAAAGTAATTACTAAGAATAAAGAAATTCTGGACAAATTTCAAAAATTTTACAAATAATTATACAAGAATGATAATATCCCCAAAGAAGATATAATGACTTATTTGAGTAATTTTAAATTGCAAAAAATTAAAAGAGAGATAAATTGAATAGAGAAATTACGCTGGAAGAAATTGATAAAGCAATAAATAGTATGGACTCCAATAAGGCCCAAGAGCCAGATGGTTAGGGTTTTATAAGGTTCTGAAACATGAATTAACTCCATTGTTGCAAAAAGTGATGAATAAAGCGATACAATTACAAAAATACCGGAAACGTGGAAATTGGCGGAAATAACACTAATTCATAAGGAAGGAGCAGACCCAACAGATGTAAGAAATTATAGACCGATATCTTTGTTGAATACTGACTATAAGATTTTCGCAAATATTTTAGCCTCTCATTTAAAAGAATTTCTAAAGGACTGGATAGGGGAAGAACAAGCGGGTTTCCTCCCAAATAGGTATATGAAAAGTAATATTCGAACCATTTTAGATCTAACTAGCTGTGCCCTGCCACTTGTTGCTGTGGCCTGTAGTAAAAATTTTCAAAGTAGAGGTAGATATCTAGACTGTTATGAAAGAGAGGTACCAACCTATTCCCCCCCCCTTTTTTTTCTTTCTCTTCCCCCTTTTCTCCTTTCTTCCTTCTCTACCTGTTTCTTTCATTCCTTCTTTCACTCTTTGGTTTCATCCTTCCTTCTCTCTTTCCTTCCTTCCCTCCCTCTTTCTCTACTTCCTTTGTCTCATTTCTCCCCTGTTTCCTTGCTTCTTTCACTTTTCATTTCCTTTTCTCCTTCCTTCTTTACCTCTTTCCTGCCTTTCCTTTCCCTTCTACTCATCTTCTTCCTTCCTTCCTTTTTTCGGTACCTTTCTTTCCTTCCTTCTCTCCTTCCTGCCTTCCCCTCTTCCTTCTTTCCTGTCTGTTCTCCCCCAATAACACGGTAGAGTCCCTTCTAACTCTATTCTATAAGTCTATTTAATATAGTAATATATAGTAGTAACGTATTATACATATAACAATATATATTTATGTATTATATAGCAGTATATATAATAGTAATATAAAAAGTATTGTAATTATATATGTGTGTGTGTATATGTATCACCAACCAGTGATCTAACATCCATCCATATCTATGTGTATGTGATGTGTGTGTGTCTACACTGCCATATAATCCAGTCCTAAGTAGATAATCTGGATGTTCCATGGCAGTGTGGAAGTGATGACTTTGGGTGCATCTACACTGTAGATTTAATAAAGGAGGATGAAGCTGGGGGGGGGGGGGAGGAAAGAAAGGGAGGAAAGGAAAGGAAAGGAAGGAAGGAAGGAAGGAAGGAAGGAAGGAAAGGGTGGGAGGAGTAATGGAGAAAAGGAAAGGAAAGAAGGAGGGAGAGGAAGGAGGGGAAGGAGGGAAGGCAGGGAGGGAAAGAATTAAAGGAAGGAGAAGGAAGTAGAGAAAGGAAGGGAAGGAGGGAGGGAGGGAAGGAGGAGTTGGGGTGGATGAGAGAATGAGGAGGGGGAGGGGGAGGGGGAGGAGAAATTGTTTATCCGGATA
Source organism: Anolis sagrei (assembly GCF_037176765.1). Taxonomy (NCBI): domain Eukaryota; kingdom Metazoa; phylum Chordata; class Lepidosauria; order Squamata; family Anolidae; genus Anolis; species Anolis sagrei. The sequence continues at coordinate 58,031,490 of NC_090035.1, read as the reverse complement.
GCACTGTGAAAGAAAGGCGGATCGGGACCAAACTTGGGATGAATACTCAATATGGCCAAATGTGAATTCTTGGGGGCTGCTTGGATGTCCAGCTCACCTGCAATCAATGAGGAGGCTCTCCCATTCCTTCCTTCCTTCCTTCCTCCCCAGCACACTCTACTTCATTAGGGGCGGGGCTTACTGGAACCCCATGATGGCGGCACCCAAGGGGAGAGCTAAAGAGGGAGGAAGAAAGGAAGGAGGCATGATAGAAGGGAAGGGGGGGAGGCAAGGAAAAAGGAAAGAGAGAAGGAAAGAGGGGAAGGATGAGGGAGGGGAGGAGGAAGGGAAGGCATGAAGGGAGGAAATGGGGGAAGAGAGAAGGGAGGGAGAGAAGGATGAGGGAGAGAGCAAGAAGAAATAGAAGGAAGGGGATGAAAGAGGAAAGGGAGTGTGAACTACGTGGGGTTGCCCTTGAAGACTGCCCGGAAGCTTCAGATGGTCCAGCGCTCGGCAGCCAGGTTGCTAACGGGAGCGGCACTCAGGGAGCACACCACTCCTCTGTTGAGCCAGCTCCACTGGCTGCCAATCTGCTACCGGGCACAATTCAAGGTGCTGGCTTTAGCCTATAAAGCCCTAAACGGTTCTGGCCCTGCTTACCTCTCCGAACGCATCTCCACCTATGAACCGACTAGAACATTAAGATCGTCTGGGGAGGCCCTGCTCTCGATCCCGCCTGCGTCACAGGCGCGCTTGGCGGGGACGAGAGACAGGGCCTTCTCAGTGGTGGCCCCTCGGCTATGGAATGCCTTGCCGGCAGACATCAGACAGGCACCTTCGTTGCTGACGTTTCGGAGAATGGTCAAGACCTGGCTTTACGAACAAGAGTTTGGCTAAGCAAGGCAACTAATCAAGGAAGACGGTAAATGGAACATAGGAACGGCACAACGACTACAAGAACGGATCTGATTTCAACTGAGGCGTTATATATGTTGTTTGTTGATTTGTCCTGTCTGATTGTTAATTGTTGTGGATCGACATCGTCGATCCTGTTGTTGCATTGTTGTGTTTTAATTGCACTGTAAACCGCATTGAGTCGCCTGTTAAGGGCTGAAAAATGCGGTATAAAAATGAAGCAAATAAATAAATAAATAAACAAACTATAATTTGAATGGCAGAGCATTCAAATGGAAGTTCCTTTCCTCGGCCTTGCCTTGCCTTCCTTCCTGCTGCTAAATCGGACCTCCTCCTCCTCCTCCTCCTCCTCCTCCGGCATACTGATTTCCAATCCCTACTCCCAAGGCAGGAGGGAGAAGGAGGAAAAAGAGGCCTCTCTGCCTCCAGCTGCCTTAGTCAGGCTGGTGAATGCCTTCCCTCTGCAGAACCTCGAGGAGCCGAGTCTGACTCCAGGCTGTTGTCAGCACAGGCTCCGCCACATGGAGCTCTCCTGTGTGCAAGCGCGCGCACCAACCCTCCCTGTACGCATGCCCAGTGGCATCTTCTCCTTTTTTAAGATTTGTAAGTTTTTTCTTTTGTTTTTTATTATTGATGGTCACACCTTGTATGGTGAGGAGTTTTATTGCCAAATTTGGTGGGTATTGGCCCAGCTTTTGTTTTGTTTCTTTTGTTTTTAAGCCACTCATTATGACATGAGCATTTTTTTATATATAGATAGAGTACTTCGATCAGAATCATCAAAAAGAAGTAGTCTTTTTGGCGGTGGATGCGCAAAAGGCCTTCAATAACCTGAATTGGGATTTTTTCAAAATTTTAATTCAAGAATTTGACATGGGATATGGTTTTGGCAACGCTATAAATTCAATTTATGAAACTCAAAAGGCAAAGATTCTAGTGAACGGTAACGTGGGAGAGGAATTCTCTATAAGTAAAGGAACACGTCAAGGTTGCCCTCTTCACTTTTAATCTTTATTATGGCCCTAGAAATTCTAATGAAAGGAATAAAAGATGATAAAGAAATAAAAGGGGCAAAGGTGGGAAAGTATGAGTTTAAAATGAGGGTCTTTGCGGATAGAATAATAGAATCATAGAATCAAAGAGTTGGAAGAGACCTCATGGGCCATCCAGTCCAACCCCCTGCCAAGAAGCAGGAATATTCCATTCAAATCACCCCTGACAGATGGCCATCCAGCCTCTGCTTAAAAGCCTCCAAAGAAGGAGCCTCCACCACACTCCTTATGAGGATGATGTAATTGGAATTATTGAAGACCCATTGGAAAATCTAGGAGGCTGGCTAAGGAAAATAAATTAATTTGGAAAATTAGCAGGCTTTAAATTAAATAAAACAAAAACAATGATTTTAACAAAGAATGTAGAAAAGAAGAGACAAGAATTAATTCAAAAGCAAACTGGTTTTAGTATAACTACGAAACTAAAATATTTAGGAATTTGGATCACGGCAAAAAATAATCAATTACTAAAAAATAATTATGAAAAATTATGGAAAGAAATTAAAAACGACTTAGAAAAATGGAAATATTTAAATATCTCCTTCCTAGGACGAATTTCGTTGGTGAAAATGAATGTTCTCCCCAAATTGCTTTTCCTGTTCCAGAATATCCCAATTATAATAAATGTAGAAATATTTAAGAAATGGAACAAGGACTTAATGAAGTTTATTTGGGGATGTAAAAGATCAAGTCAAATACACGATTCTCATTGATAAAAAGACAAGGGGAGGCTTTGGCTTCCCAGACATGAAGCTAATATGTCACACTGAACATCTGGGAACCATCAATAGCAAAGAGTTCTGAAACTCTTGTTTTAAGAATAGCCTAGAAACCCTTTAATGAGAGATTTACTCATTAAAACATACTGCATTATGATCCCTGGTGAATTTCTGGAATACGGAGTAGTAAATAAATCACATAAAATTATCAAGTGGTATAGAGTACCCATGCTCCCAATTCCAGAAGGATGTTCAGGTAAAGAAGAAATCAAAAGGTTAGCAAGAATTTTTGTACTCTTATTGCTCAATTTACGCACATATCATTTCCAGAAATTTGGGAAACTTACATCCAGCTCAAAGAACAGGTCCCTTTCTTTACTTGCAATCTCATAATCTGCTCTTAGTGCCAAATCATGAATTTTTGTGCACTCTCCCAGGTCCATGCGCTGTTAAAAAGTTGAAAAAGAATTTTAAAACTCAATAAACCAGAGTTCTTTAAACTAACAACCTCCTTTAAATCATTACAACCACAATGCTTAATTGCTTGTGATGAACTAAGAAAATAGTCTGAATTATTCTGGAGGTTACTATATGGTACATCCTTTTGCTACTAATTTTATATTGCATTCCACAGAGATTCCCACAGGTCTGTAATAATATGCCTGTTAAGAGAACGCTTTATGGACCAGGATGCCGTCAGTATAAAATTCATATCTGCAAATACTTCACTAAATACACATAAATGCATTGCCCTCTTTCTCTCTTAAGCTTTCGTTCCCTGAGGGAGTATATTTATTTTACTTGAAATCACTCACAAACCAGATTCATCTGGACACATACAGCACACTACACATGTAAAGAGCAAGAATGCGACATGAAGACAATGACTAGAAAATAAAGCTCCCCTTGGCATGCATTCTAATTTTGTCAAGGTTTCTAATTAGACCATTACTGCCTCTTAATATTGATTAGTTGTTTTATTGCACTGTGGTTATATTTCCTGTGTATCTATCTGATTAATACAAAAAGTATTTATATTAACCACATTAAGCCCGATATTTCCTAATATATATATTCATTCTTATTCATTCTATAATATGAGGCAGGGGCTGTTATTGACTGCCAGCTTGCTATTGCTGGACTTTGGAGTTCATGCACATGGATACGTAGGATGATCTCAAATATGATCTAGCTACCAAACCAAACCACATTTTGAATAAAGTCTTTTGACAATTGTATCTCAATGTCATGAGAAAGAGTACGTACCGTTCCGGCAAGAATATCATGTGGGCAGCAATCCAGAAGATGGCTCTTGCAGACTCGCTCATCTGTAAACTTCACCCTTTGCCTGGTTTCATCACCTGAAATTCATGTTTGGTTATAAATATGAAAAACATTAAAAGTGCTGTTTATGAAAGGCAAGTTGTGGTATGTTTAATTTTGTTTCATTACACAGATCAAATACTTCACGAACCCCAGAAGGCCTGGAAAACTCTAAAAGCATAGGTCATAGAATAGTCATTTTCCTTTCACAACCAAGAACTGAACTAAGCATTGCATTTAATGTTACATGGACCACTTACCAATTTGTTGCTCACCAAAATTATGTCAGTTGCCAGACATCTACATAAAAAGACAGCAGAGCCAAAAGAGGGACGTCTGGATCACATCCACAGACGTCCCTCTTTTTCTCTACATGGAGAACGAGGGTTCAATAGAAATCAAAACACGTTGCTCAAAGCCCTTGGATCACAAGACAGACCCACAGCTAGTAAATTTTATCAGGCAGCCATTTATGAATTCAGTATATTTTCAGTTAAGAGCTGAGTATTCATAAATATGTTTCATACAGTGCATTTGGAAAGGCTGCCAAGATATCTAGAGCTGTTCTAGAAAGTTGGATATGTTTTATCCCTCCCCTTTCCCACCCCCAAGAAAACACTGTACATTTGGGAGCCACTTAAAACAAGCAAAACTTTAAAAAAAAGTTAGTTAATACACACTGCAAGCTCCAACACATACTATACCCATCTGCATTCTTCAAGACCTCAGCTGCAGAATTTTATGCCCGCTGTTGAAAAGTTTTAAAGGAAAAGTTTTCTTACCCATACCTGCAGTAAGGAAGTCAGGGGAATGATACATAAGAAGTAAAGGCAAAGTGGTAATGGTATGTGACAATTGTTTTTAAAAAGCTAATATGTGTATGACTACAGATCAGGATTTGCAGGCATCCAGAATTAATGTTGGGTCTACTGAAAATGGTTTTTAAAACCCTTTTTCCTTCTTTTCTAAGCTACACTTTTAAATTTACTTGTGAAAAAAAGCAGCAAACACTTTTTTTTTGTTATAACAGCTTTAAAAATTGGTTGTAACTCACGGCTCGATGAACATGAGGCTTTTCTGCAACTCCCTTGCAGATTGTTGTAGGCAGGCAAAGATACACTGAACCTTTATAAATAAAATAGAGGGGCCGCAATTGTTCAGTTTGTATGAAATAAAAATACGGGAAGCATTTCAAAAGCAACTCAATATTACACAAAGAAAGAACGAGCACTTATTCAATTATGAAACAAAGTGCAAAAAATTATGTGCAGAGTTCTGCAAATGTGCCAGACTTTTAGTTGCCGATTCAAGGAAGGAGGGAAGCAAATACAAACCTTTTCAGGAATGCACAGCTTTCCTAGAGAAATAATGTTTTCCTGGGGCACACACTAAAATCCTGTTTCTATGAAGAACAGGCAACCTCCGTGTTTTTATACAGGAAGCATTACCTCTACAGGTGAGTCTACAAGAGAAAAGCCTCACCATATAAATTCAAGCTTATAGCTCAAGACATTATGAGCTACATATAGCTGACAAAACTGGCAATTAAAGCCTTACGTTTTGGGCATCTCTGAGTGTGAAAGTTTAGAAAATTAATGTGATATGTACTCTCTGCTTATGCTTTCCACTGAACCCTTAAAACAGAGCACACCAGATCTCTTTGACTCTAAAAGCTTTGACACTTGCACCATCTGTACCGGTGTTTTATGCAACTGAGCAGATGTTTCCAGAGATCAGATGTTACGACAAGGAGCACACCACCTGCTTTGGCAGGCCCTTGGCTTTGCACACCAAGAGAGTGTGATGATGACGCAGGAGCTGAGGATCGGGCTGTCCTGCTTGGGCACCTGTCACCGTGATTTACCTATGAAGAATTGTACTGCCTAAATGGCGATCGCCAACAATGCACTGGCCAGCCCCAGAGCTCACAGCAGAAGTAACCCAGCCTGACCGGTTTGGCTTCTAGTTCAACTTCCTGTTGTTCTGTCGCCAGAAATCATATCTATCACCGAAGAAAAACTCAAGACTAAAACTCTCTTGGGAAACCTACCAAGAGGTTGCAAAGGCAACAGGCCATATACCATATTTTTCCAACTCTTAAAGACACTGACTGTAAGGCACACACTAATTTCAGTACCACCAAAAGTGGGGGGGGGGGGGGGGGGAGCCATATAACAGGCATTGGCAAACTTTGGCCCTCCCTTCAGGTGTTCTGGATTTCAACTCCCACAACTCCTAATTGCTCATGCCTGCTATATATTGTACTGTTTTCTTCGATTCTAAGACACCATCAATTGCAAGACGGGCATTAATTTCCATGCCACCAACGGGGGAGGGGGGGGATGCACCCCATTTTTAGAGGTGTTTATATGGGGGGAAAGGTGCATCTTAGAACTAACACAACACAATATACATATATATGTGATCCTCACCCATGATTCTAAGATGCACCCCTATTTTAGAGATGTCTATACAAGGAAGGTGGCTGTAGCTTAGAATCAAATAAATATGGTGTATTGTTTCCCCGTGTGTGATATTCTGAGGTACTTTACCTCTACATTTGGAAGCTCCACTGGAACAACCAGAAGCACTAATAGCATGAACCACACTTTGCTTATTCTACAAGAGGCTGGCATTTATATGCATCCTCCCCAAACTGCTTTTATAATCCACTCTGGGAAAAAGGTAGCAGATGTCATAGTGAATAACCACTAACAACAGGAACTGTACTGGCATTTATATATATTTTTCCCAAAGCTTTTAAAGAAGGTTTTTAAGATCAAGTCAGGGGGTGCTGTGGTCTGTAGCTTTGAATATGTTTTTATGGACATTTGTGTTTTTTAAAATATCATTCCGTTTTAATATTTGTATATTTTAAATTATATCAAATTTTTTTTAATGTAAGCTGCTTTTGAGTCTCCTTCAGGAAAGAAAAAGCGGGCAATAATAACAATAATAATAATAATTTTATAATAAACCACCTCAGATCCACTTGGGAAAAGGTAGCTTGTATCTTAATAAATTGTATATTGGTGAAATTATAATCATGCTGCTTAAGATCTTCAAAGCAAGCAGGGATTTCCACTTTGGCAGAAGGATTTGAACCAGGATCCTTAACGGCAAGGATATGAACCAGGTTCCAGTAAAAGGAAATCAAGAGCGACTCTGAGCATACGCTGGGTGTATTTCCTATTCGCACTTATTCAAAAATATATTGCCATTTGTATTTCTCTCCCCCAAACTTCACTGATAATAAACCACCTGGTATCCATTTTGGGAAAAGGTAGCATATAGATTAATAAGCCATAATAATAATAATAATAATAATAATAATAATAAAAACCTCTCAGCAGAACATATAATACAGGGTGGCCACTGAAAGACTGGATTATATGGCACTGTAGAAGGGACCTGAAGGGTTCAAAAAGTTGTAGCTCTTCCAGGCCCTACTTACATTGCTATATAAAATCCAGATTATCTGCTTTGAACTGGAATATCTGGTGGTGTAGACTCACACAATCCGGTTCAAAACAGATGTGGATTATCTGCTTTGACAATCAGGATGATATGGCAGTGTAGAAAGGGCTTCATTTGATGGTGGTCATTTGAGGGATGTTGTTTTTTAACACATAATCCTGAAAAAAATAATATGCATAGATTATATATCCAAATATTTTTTAAAAGAACACACATATGTTTGTAACAGTTATTTTTGTTTTCTATCATTCAGGGCCCACACTGCCATATAATTCAGATGATTCAAGCAGTTAATCCACATTGTCTGCTTTGAACTAGATTATCTGAGTCTACACTGCCACATCATCCAGTTCAAGGTGGATTTTATGCAGCTGTGTGGAAGGGGCATCAGTCATTCAGTGGCCATCCTAAATAATAATAATAATAATAATAATAATAATAATAATAATATATTGGCAGAACTAATGGCAAGGCTTCAAGCCAGAAGCCTGTGAAATCAGAGTTCCTCTGAGCATATGCCAAGAGCACCTCCCTCATAGCAATATACATTGACGCCCCTTCCACCCAGCTGCATAAAATCCACATTGAACTGGATTATATGGCAGTGTAGACTCAGATAATCCAGTTCCAAGCAGATATTGTAGGTTATCTACCTTGATATTGTGGGTTATATGGCTGTGTGGCCCTTAAGAAATCACACAGTTGTGGAATAATCAAAGGCGAGACCATAATAGAGCACACAGATGTGGGAATACTTCCCTCATAGCAATATACACAAATAAAGCACACACTTATTATTATTATTATTATTATTATTATTATTATTATTATTAACTTTATTTGTACCCCGCTAGCATCTCCCGCAGGACTCGATGCGGCTTACACAGGCCGGAGCCTCAAAACACAATACAATAAAAAACATAACACAATACTAAACAAAGCAAATCAAAGCAATCAAGCAAAATAACAACAATAACTACAAGACACAATTAAAACTGGTTCGGCCGGCGCAAAGGGGTACATGGGTTAAAATGCTGAGATGGCAGGAGGAACATGGATTAAAAGGTGCGGTGTGCAGTAACATTGGTTGTGCTAAGGTGCTTCTAGGACTTGGGAAGGGGGAAATTCCTAATCTGGGAAGGCACATCGGAACAGCCAGGTTTTTAGGTTCCTTCTGAAAACTGCTAAAGTAGGGGCCTGTCGGAGATCTTTTGGAAGGGCATTCCAAAGTCGGGGGGCCACCACAGAGAAGGCCCTGTCCCGTGTCCCCACCAAACGCGCTTGCGACGTGGGTGGGATCACGAGCAGGACCTCCCCAGATGATCAGAGTGAGCGTGTGGGTTCGTAGATGGAGATGTGGGAATAGCTGATGGCAGAGCTTGGAGAACTGTGAAATGAGAGAAAGGGTGCCTCTGTGCCTATGCAGAGTGCACCTTCCTCATTGCAATATACATTAATAAAGCACAGAGTTGTGAGAATAACCAATGGCGAGGCTTGAAGACTGTGGGCCCTTCTACAATGCCATATAATCCAGTATATCCAGGCAGATAATCCACATTATCTGCTTTGAACTGGATTATCTTGAGTCTATACTGCCAGATAATCCACTTCAAAGCAGATAATAAGGATTTTATTCAGCTGTGTAGAAGGGGCCTGTGAGATAACAGCCCCTGCCTCATAGCAATACCTTAATAAAGCACACAGTTATAGAATTATTGCTGACAAGACTTCAAGAACTGTGAGACAGCAACAAGAGTGCCTCTGAGCATATGCAGAATGCCCTTCCTCCATAGCAATACATTAATAAAGCACCGATGGCAAGGCTTGGGGAACTGTGAGACAGCAGCAAGAGTGCCTCTGATCATATGCAGAGCACACTCTCCTCATAGCAATACATTAATAAAGCACACAGCTGTGGGATAACCAATAGCAAGGTTTCAGGCCTGTGAGACAACAGCAAGGGTGCCTCTGAGCGTATGCAGAGTGCACCTGCCTCACAGCAATACTTAATAAAGCAGAGTTGTGGGAATAGCTAATGGCAAGGCTTGGAGAACTGTGAGATGAGAGAAAGAGTGCCCCTGAATCTATGCAGCGTGCACTTCCTCCCACAGCAATATACATTCATAAAGCACACAGTTGTGGGAATAACTGATGGCAAGGTTTGGAGAACTGTGTGGCAATAGCAAGGGTGCCTCTGAGCTATGCAGCGTGTACCTGAGCCTATGCAGAGTGCCTCTGAATCTATTGTGAGTGCCTCTGAGCCTATGCAGTGTACACCTGCCTGAGAGCACTATATTAATAAAGCACACCATTGTAAAATTACTAATGGCAAGGCTTGGAGAATTGTGAGACAGCAGCAAGAGTGCCTCTGAACCTATGCAGGCTGCCTCTGAGCCTATGCAAAGTGCACTTTCCACCAATAGCAATGTATACCAATAAAGCACACAGTTATGGACCAACCAATGGAAGGCTTGGAGAACTGTGACGCGAGAGCAAGAGTGCACCTGAGCATTTGCAGAGTGCGCCTGCCTCACAGCAATACCTTAATAGAGAAGAGTTGTGGGAATAACTAATGATAAGGCTCACAGGACTGTAAGATGACAGGAAGAGCGCCTCTGAGCCTAGAGAGAGTGAGCATATGCAGAGCGCACTTCCCCCATAGCAATTTAGCAATATCTTAATAAAGTTCACTGTTGTGATAATAACCAATGGCAAGGCTTGGAGGGCTGTGAAGCGAAAGCAGGGGTGCCTCTGAGCCTATGCGGAGTGCGTCCGAGTGTGAGATGACAGCAAGAGTACCTCTGAGCATATGCAGAGAGCACTTGAGCCTACTCAGACTACACTTCCCCCATAGCAAGACCTTAATAAAGCAGAGTTGTGGGAATAGCCAACGGTAAAGCGTGCGGGACTGTGAGGCGAGAGCGGAGGCTCCTCTGGACCTCTGCAGAGCGCCCTCCCCTAAGTAGCATACGCGTTTCGAGATCAGGAAGCCTGTGAGGCACAGAGAAGGCGGAGTAGGCATCAGGCCCGTGGAAGAGTAGTTGCCGCCATGTCCGGCCTTCCTTCCCCTTCCCTCGCTCCTCACAGCGCCCCCTCACTCACCGTCGCGGGCGGTGCCCATCAGCTGGTCGAGCAGCGCCCGCATCTGGGCCTGGGCAGACATAATGGCGGCGAGGAAGGAAGGAACCCGCGTCTCCCTGGAAACGAGAGGGAGAGACACGACTAGGCCGCAAACGCGCGCTCTCTGTTCCTCTCCCCTCAGCCGCCGCAGGGCACGATGGGAAATAAACAGAAGGGGACGGGCCACAACCAGCAATGTCCTCTCCTATTGCTTGCTTTTTTGTCCCGCAGAAAGCACTCTGGGGGATGTAGTGCTCACCTCACATCCTGGTCACGCCACCTCCGCCGCCATTTTGACCGTGCTAAATCCCTGGGGATGTAGTTTTACGTCATGTTTCGTCTCCTCCACCTGAGCGGGTTGGCTGTCTCGGCGAATCTACAATTCCCAACGTACATAGGCATCTTTTCAAGTTATGTACAGTCCAGTTCCACCTTGTCTCCTGCCTATGCCATCAGCTGGGAACCCCCCCCCCCCCCTCAGCACCCACTGCTGCTCTGGGCCAGAGCGAATAGAGAGGGGACCAGAGAGGCAGTTCCACCTTGCCTCCCCTGCTATACTAATGATATATTCTATCTATCTTTATATCTATAAATCTGTAAGGGGCGTCCAACGGGACAGCAAAACTAAAAAAAAAACCCAATGAAAATTAACCAAAATTCCCATGCACATACCTCAACCCACAAGGTACAAACATATCGAATCAAAATAAAAACAACACAATAACACACTCACAAAACGACAAAACAACTGAGCATGCGCAATGGTACCCACCCGCAAGTTCCTTGGCGCGCACACATGGCCTGCCGGCCAACGCTCCCTCCGTGCAAGCCATGCCCCCATCCTTCGTGATCACCCCAAACCATGGCTCCTCCCTCCCCTTGCCCGCCCCACACGATCACACCACAACACGCTGCCTCCAAGGAAGCCCCACCCACTCCAAGCCCCGCTGTGCCCTTTCCCGCCCTGTCAAAACCATCCCTCCTCCCCCTCCTTCATCTTACCCCATCTACGCGACACGCCCCCTTCCTTCGCACCCCCACCCCTTCCCTCCCTCACTCAATCCTTCCCTCCTCCCACCCCCCTCTGGTAAGACACACCCCCTTCCTTCACCCCCACCCCTTCCCTCCCTCACTAAATCCTCCCCTCCTCCCACCCCCCTCCGGTAAGGCACGCCCCCTTCCTTCACCTCTCCACCCCTTCCCTCCCTCACTCAATCCTCCCCTCCTCCCACACCCCTCCGGTAAGACACGCCCCCTTCCTTCACCTCCCCACCCCTTCCCTCCCTCACTCAATTCTTACCTCCTCCCACCCCCCTCTGGTAAGACATGCCCCCTTCCTTCACCTCCCCACCTCTTCCCTCCCTCACTCAATCCTTCCACCCCCCTCCAGTAAGACACGCCCCCTTCCTTCACACCCCACCCCTTCCCTCCCTCACTCAATCCTTCCCTCCTCCCACCCCTCTCTGATAACACGCCCCCTTCCTTCACCGCGGCGGTCCCAATCAAGGAAGACGAAAAACATTGAAGGAAGGAAGGAAACAGAGAAGGAAACATGGAAGCAAAGAGTGAAGGAAAGAAGGAAAGAGGTAGAGAAGGAAGAAAAGAGAGAAAGAGGAAATGAAGAGGTATGGAAAGAAATGGGTAGAGAAAGAAAGAAGGAGATAAGGAAAGAAAAGGAAGGAAAGAGGAGAGAAGGAAGAAGAGAAAGAAAGAGAAAGAGGGGGGAAGGGACAGACAAAACGAAGAATGGAAACAAAAACCAAAGGAAGGAAGGAAGGAAGGAAAGAGGCAGAGAAGGAAGAAAGAGAAAGGGAAGGAAAAGAAAAAAGGAAGAAGGAAAGAGGAAGAGAAGGAAGGAAGGAGAGAAGGACAGAAAAGGAAGGAAAGAGGAGCAAAGGAAGAAAGAAAGAGAGGGGGGGGGAAGGAAGGACAGACAAAAGAAAGAACGGAAACAAAAACCAAAGGAAGGAAGGAAGTAAAGAGGCAGAGAAGGAGGAAAGAGAAAGGGAAAGAAAAAAAAGGAAGAAGGAAAGTGGAAGAGAAGGAAGGAAGGAGAGTAGGAAAGAAAAGGAAGGAAAGAGGAGCAAAGGAAGAAGAGAAAGAAAGAGAAAGAGGGGGGGGAAGAAAGGACAGACATAAGGAAGAAAGGAAACAAATACCAAAGAAAGGAAGGAAGGAAAGAGGCAGAGAAGGAAGAAAGAGAAAGGGAAGGGCTAGAAGGCATGATCATCAAGTTTGCAGATGACACCAAATTGGGAGGGATAGCCAATAGTCCAGAGGACAGGAGCAGAATTCAAAACGATCTTGACAGATTAGAGAGATGGGCCAAAACTAACAAAATGAAGTTCAACAGTGACAAATGCAAGATACTCCACTTTGACAGAAAAAATGAAATGCAAAGATACAGAATGGGTGACGCCTGGCTCGAGAGCAGTACATGTGAAAAAGATCTTGGAGTCCTCGTGGACAACAAGTTAAACATGAGCCAACAATGTGATGTGGCGGCAAAAAAAGCCAATGGGATTTTGGCCTGCATCAATAGGAGCATAGTGTCTAGATCTAAGGAAGTAATGCTACCCCTCTATTCCGCTTTGGTTAGACCACATCTGGAATATTGTGTCCAATTCTGGGCACCACAATTCAAGAGAGATATTGACAAGCTGGAATGTGTCCAGAGGAGGGCGACTAAAATGATCAAGGGTCTGGAGAACAAGCCCTATGAGGAGCAGCTTAGGGAACTGGGGATGTTTAGCCTGAAGAAGAGAAGGCTGAGAGGAGATATGATAGCCATGTATAAATATGTGAGAGGAAGCCACAGGGAGGAGGGAGCAAGCTTGTTTTCTGCTTCCTTGGAGACTAGGACGCGGAACAATGGCTTCAAACTACAAGAGAGGAGATTCCATCTGAACATTAGGAAGAACTTCCTGACTGTGAGAGCCGTTCAGCAGTGGAACTCTCTGCCCCGGAGTGTGGTGGAGGAAGCTTTTAAGCAGAGGCTGGATGGCCATCTGTCAGGGGTGATTTGAATGCAATATTCCTGCTTCTTGGCAGGGGGTTGGACTGGATGGCCCATGAGGTCTCTTCCAACTCTGATTCTATGATTCTATGATTCTAAAAAAGGAAGAAGGAAAGAGGAAGGGAAGGAAGGAGAGAAAGGGGGAGAAAAAGGGGGAAGGAATAGGTAGGTACCTCTCTTTCATAATACTCCAGATATCTACCTCTACTTTGAAAAGATTTACTATAGGCCACAGCAACACGTGGCAGGGTACAGCTAGTATATATATAAAAAGAGAAAGGGCATTCAACGAGATAGCAAAACGCGAAAACCCCCCGACAAAAACTTACCATATTTACCATGCACATACCTCAACCCACAAGGTATGCACAAACCGATTCAAAATTCTAAACAACATTTCAACACACTCACAATCACAAAAAACAACTGAGCATGCACAAAGGCGCCCCGCTGCAAGTCCCCAGCGCATGCACATGGCTGGCCAGCCAATGCACCCTCCGTGCAAGCCACGCCCCTATCCACCGTCGCCCCGCCCCTACCCTCCCATACGCCCTCTTTCCAACGCACCCTCCTTCTCCTTCTCCCACCCACACCCCCCAGGTTCACGCCCCGCCCCACCCTCCCCCGCCCCGCCCCTAAACGCCCATACCCCAACCTTACCTCCTCCTTTTCCTTCTTCTTCCCCTGGCCACACCCCCTACGTTCACGCCATGCCCCCACCCTCCCCTCCCTACCCCTAAACGTCCATACCCCAGCCTTACCTCCTCACCCTCCTTCTTCCCCCTGGCCACGCCCCCCAACTTCACGCCATGTCCCCATGCCCCCCACGTTCACGCCCCACCCCCACCCTCAAACACCCTGCTCCTAAACACCCATACCCCAACCTTACCTCCTCCCCCTCCTTCACCTTCCCCCGGCCACGCCCCCCATGTTCACGCCATGCCCCCATGCCCCCCACGTTCACGCCCCTTCTCTTTTTCCTTTCCCTTTTTTATTTCCTTTTCTCCTTTCTTGCTTCTCTTTCTTTCTTTCCTTCTTTTCCTCCCTGCTTCTCTCCTTCCTTCCTTCCCTTTTTCCCTCCTCTCATTACTTCTTGACTGTCCCTTCCATTTAATATTGTATTTATCTCTTAGAAAGAAGGAAAGGAAGAAGGAAGGAAGGAGGGACAGGAAGAAAGGAAAAGAAAGGAGAGGCAGGAAGGGAGGGAGGGAGGGAGAAAGGAGGGAGGGAAGGAAATGAAGGGGAAGGAAATGAAGAATGGGAAAGAAGGAGGAAAGGAAGGAGGGACAGGAAGGAAGGAAAAAAGGAGGGGGGAGAAGGGAAGGAAGGGGGGAAAGGGAGGGACAGGAAGGGAGGGAGGAGAAGGAAGGTTGAAGGAAGGAGGGAAAGAAAGGAGGGGGATGAAGAAAAAAGGGAGGGAAGGAAATGAGGGGGAAGGAAATGAAAGAGAAAGAAGGAGGAAAGGGAGGGAGGAAAAGAAGGAAATGAAGAAGGAAGGAGGGACAGGAAGGAAGGAAAAAGGGAGGGAGGGAGGGAAAGAAGGGAAGGAAGAAAAAAGGAGGGACAGGAAGGGAGGAAGGGAGGAGGGAAAGAAGGGAGGGGTGAAGAAAGGAGGGAGGGAAGAAAATGAAGGTGAAGGAAATGAAGAAAGGGAAAGGAGGAAAAGGAGGGAGGAAAAGAAGGAAAGGAAGAAGGAAGGAGGGACAGGAAAGAAGGAAAAGGGGAGGGAGGGAGGGAGGAGAAGGAAGGAAGGAGGAAAGAAGGAGGGGAAGAAAGGAAGGAGGGAAATGAAGGGGAAGGAAATGAAGAAAAGGAAAGGAGGGAAAGGAGGGAGGAAAAGAAGGAAAGGAAGAAGGAAGGAGGGACAGGAAGGAAGGAAAAGGGGAGGGAGGGAGGAGAAGGAAGGAAGGAGGAAGGAAGGAGGGGAAGAAAGGAGGGAGGGAAGGAAATGAAACAAGGGAAAGAAGGAGGAAAGGAAGGGAGGAAGGAAAAGAAGGAAAGGAAGGATGGACAGGAAGGAAGGGAAGGAGGGAAAGAAAGAAAGTAAGGAGAAGGAAGGAAGAAAAGGAAAGCAAGGAAGGGAGGAAAGAAGGGAAGGGAGGGAGAGAAGGAAGGTCCTTCATTCAAGCACCATGGACCTTCCTCCTCCCTCTCCCCCCTCCTCTTCCCCTTCTTCCTTGCGTGGATGCTCCGTTGCTGCTGCCGTTACTGCTGCTTTCCCAACAGGGAGTGAGGGGGCGCGCGTGTGTGTGTGCCGCGCGGGGGGATGAGGGGGCGTGTGTGTGTTTGTGTGTGTGTGTGCCACGCGGGGGGTGAGGGGGCGTGTGTGTGTGTGTGTGCCGCGCGGTGGGGTGAGGGGGCATGTGTGTGTGTGTGTGCCGCGCGGGGGGGGGTGAGGGGGCGTGTGTGTGTGTGCCGCGCGGGGGGGTGAGGGGGCATGTGTGTGTGTGTGTGCCGCGCGGGGGGGTGAGGGGGCGTGTGTGTGTGTGTGCCGTGCGGGGGGGGGGAGGGAGCATGTGTGTGTGTGTGTGTGTGTGTGTGTGCCGCACGGGGGTGTGTGAGGGGGCATGTGTGTGTGTTGCGCGGGGGTGAGGGGGAGGGAAGGGGTAGGGTGATGGATTAGGGTGAGTTGGGATGCTTTTGACAGGGCAGGAAGTGGCGCGGGGTGAGGATGGGGGCGTGGCTTGCGCGGAGGGAGCGTTGGCCGGCAGGCCATGTGCGCGTGCCAAGGAACTTGCGGCTGGGTGCCATTGCACATGCTCAGTTGTTTTGTCGTTTTGTGAGTGTGTTGTTGTGTTGTTTTTCATTTTGATTCGGTTTGTTTGTACCTAGTGAGTTGAGGTATGTGCATGGGAATTTTGGTTAATTTCCGTTGGGGGGGGTTGAGTTTTGCTTCTCCGTTCGATGCCACTTTCAGATTTATATATATAGATAGAGTACAATAGTTTTGCATGATCTTTACTCTTGAAAAGTTTTGCATGATCTTTACTCTTGAAAGAGAGAGAAAGCGCAAATAGATAGATAAAGACTGAGAGAGACAACTGATACATATTTAACGATGAACTTTAATACTGTTTATATTTAATTCTGTTTTAATGTTTGCAAATTTCTATATTTTGAATTATATGCTAATGCGTTTATGTTAAGCCGCTTTGAGTCTCCTGTGGGAGAGATGAAACGAAATAATAATAATAATAATAATAATAATAGATTCATCGCCACTTTGAGTCTCCTTGCAGAGAGAAAAAGCGGGGTATACATATAATAATAATAATAATAATAATAATAATAATAATAAATCCTAGATTTGGAAGGGAGCCCAGTCCAATTCCCTTCTTGTCATAAAGGAAGACATCATCAAAGCCCACCAGATAGATGATCATCCATCCTTTGCTTCATAATCTCCAGGTAAGGAGTCTCAATCACACATCATTCAATGAGAGGATGGTGGGATGGCCGTCTGTTGGGAAGGCTTTGGCTGTGTTTTCCTGCCTGGCTGAAGGAGGTTGGACTAGATACCCTTTGGGATTTCTTCCATTGGAGACGAGGGGAGCCCTTTCAATGTGACAAACTTCTGGACTGCAGGCAACACAATCATATGCCCCAGCAGGCAGTTTGGAAAGTACATACTGGTATACCCTTCAGGTGTTTTGAGATATAATATTGGCGGGACGACGACTTTCCTATACAAGGCCCCCAACCATAACATTATTTTCATTGCTATTACATAACTAATTTTGCTACTGTTATGAGTGCATGTAAATATCTCATATGAAGGGCGTATTTTCATTCACTGGACCGTATTTGGCACAAATACCTGATAGGCCCAAATTTGAAAACTGGTGGGGTTGGGGGGATTGATTTTTTGTCATTTGAGAGTTGTAGCTGCTGGGATGTATAGTTCACCTACAATCAAGGAGCATTCGGAACTCCACCAATGATGGAATTGAACCAAACTTGGTACGCAGAACTCCCAAGGCCAACAGAACTTGGAAGGGTTGGGTGGGCATTGATCTTGAGTTTTAGAGTTGTAGTTCACCTACACTCACAGAGCAGTGTGGATTCAAACAATGATGGATCTGAACTAAATTTGGCGCAGATACTCAGTATGACCAAATATGAACACTGGTGGAGTTTGAGTAAAACAGACTTGACATTTGGGAGTTGTAGTTGCTGGGATTAATAGTTCACCTACAATCAAAGAGCATTCTGATCCCCACCAACGATAGAACTGGCCCAAACTTCCCACACAGAACCCCCCCCCCCCCATGACCAACAAAAAATACTGTGTTTTCTGATGGTCTTTGGCGACCCCTCTAACACCTCCTTGCAACCCCCGCAGGGATCCCAACCCCCAGGCTGAGAAATGCTGCTCTATAATAGCAATGATTTAGGTGACGGAATACAGATCATGCTCAATCGGGTTTGCACTTGGAACCAACGAAGCTAGCATCAAAATATAAACCTGCAACTCAGAAGATAGGATCACAATCCAAAATGACCTTAACAGGTGAGACAGCTGAGCTTAAACTGATAAAAAAATGAAATGTACATAGGTAAGATGGGAGGCACCTGGCTGGAAAAGAGTCCATATGAAAGGAATCTAGGTATCCTAGCAGTGTGATGGAGCAGCTAAAAAGGCCAATGTGATTCTAGGTGTCATTCATAGGAATGTTGAAGTCTTCTGATTGCAACACAGTGGCCCTGTCACTGAACCATAGCCCAACAGTGGCTCAGAGAGTTTACTCCTCCAACACAGGATAGGTGGCAAGTGGCATCAGGTGTCAAAAGTGTTCATGAAGAAGAAGAATCCACAAGTGATGAGAAGCTGCAGCCGTTTTGAACTTCCTGGGAAAGGCAAGATCCAGCCCTTCTGATCTTGGATTGCTGTGACTTTTTCGGGTGGTAAGGCCATGTTCCCATAGCATTTGTTCTGTCGCCGCTGGAGCCGAAATGAGGTGCTTTTAAGAGAGGATGTTAGGCTTGCATCCAGCGGGAAGCCAGGGCCCTCGAAAAGAAGCCTTTAGGAAAAATTCCCTTATTAAGCAGTCTTTATGAAGCTTGAGAAATATAACAGTTCTTTATTAATGAACAAACAGGCTTAACAGTCTATTAGCTCTTGCAATCTTGTTTACAGGAAACAGGCACTATCTTCAAAAACTTTGCTCAAAGAAAAATTCCCCCTTTTAGCTCCCCCCAGGCTGCTGTGAACCTAAACCTGACTGATTTGAGTCCACTACCGGCTGAACTGCGTCTCAGAATCTAGCAGATGTACCAACAGGCCTGTAGTCACTTAGCTGGTTTGATGAGCAGAGCTGTTATTCCCTCCGGAAGTCCTCAGGGCTGTAAAGCTGTTTCCCTGGAACCTTTTGGGAATCTGTAGAGGCTCTTAAACTGTTCTCCCCTGGGAAGTCTTAAGAAACGAAGCCTTTGCACAGGAGGACGTTTGTGTACATCCTCTGCATTGACTTCCTTTTTGAGACTAACTGAAAAATGGCCCCTTCCCTCCAAAAAACCCAGAGAGGGGCGGGACCAGGTAACCTAACTGTTATTGACAGGTGGCTTGTCCTATGAATGCAAATTATAATAGGAAGCCACCCTGCTGCAAAATCCCAAGCCTGGGATTGCAAACCAACATTTGATCCAAAGAAATAAAATTGGAGCTCCTGGAACAGCTGTTCCACAACAGCATTCTTTCCTGTCATTAGCATCTGTGGCTAATGGCATCTTCAATGGTTTGTTCAGAGGTCTGTTGGAAATGAGACAAGTGGAGTGTATATCTGTGGACCGTCCAAGGTGGGACAAAGAACTCTTGTTTGATTGAAACAAGTCCAGTTGCAATTGATAAGCTTGATTAGCACTGAATAGCCATGAAGTTTGCAAAGTCAATTAGTGTTGTTGCGTGGAGGCACCCTCTGTTTGGGAGGTGTTAACTGGCCCTTGATAGTTTGCTGTCTGGTGTTCCCCTGTTGCTGAGTTTTACTGTCTTGATTCTGGTGTTTTATTTTGTTTTAATACTGGTAACCAAATTGTACTCATTTTCATAGTTTCCTTCTTTCTGTTGAAATTGTCCATGTGCTTCTTGTGGATTTCAATGGCTTCTCTGTGTACTCTGACATGATGCTTATCAGAGTGGTGCAGCATTTCTGTCTTCTCAAATATTCTGTGTCCAGGTTGGTTCATCAAGTATTCTGCTATGGCTGACTTCCCAGGTTGGATTAGTCTGCAGTGCCTTTCATATTCCTTTATTTGTGTCTGGGCAATGCCGCTGTGTTTGGGTGTCCCTATGCAGACTTGTCCACAGCCACATGGTATACAGTAGACTCCTGCTGAGGTGAGAAGATCTTCTCCACTGAGATAATGGACTGCAAACTCCTTTTGCAATTTGAGTCCAGTTTGCAGCAGTGATTGAAGTACACTGAATACAAAGGGGGGAGTGGGAGGAACAGTGAGAAACCAGGACATTTTGAAAGCAGTTGGAAAAGTGGGAAGACAGAGGATATACCCAGATGGTCACATTGGCATAGTCAGAGGAACAGTGTACAGTTTAGGGGGAGTTTCCAAAGGTGTTCCATCCTCCTTTTCCTTCTTTCCATACCCCTTGTTTCTCAAATCTGATCTTTATTACATGTTTCCCCATTTGTCCCGCAAGGAGACAGAGGCGACGAGGCACAGAGTGACATCAAGGGAACAGATTGAAGGGGCGATGACTAGCTTGGCTTATCAGTTGCTGCTGGGATCTGTCTGTGTATCCAAACATGTTTGTCAAGCCAGCAAATGGGTGAGATAGCTGCTATCGAGGCAGGAGGGCGGCCAGCACTTGCTTGAATGTTTGGCCAAGGCTAAGTGATAATTTTGGGCAAAACTAAGGCATGGGAGAAGAGAGCCTGGGTGGGCATAGCAGCACCATCTCCAAGCAGAGTGGGAAACAAGAAGGAAAATATGGCCTCCTTCCAGTCCAGGCCTGGACCAACTTTGGCTCTCCCTCCAGGTGTTTTGGACTCCAACTCCCACAATTCCTAATAGCCAGTCGAAAAGTGAAACAATGGAACCCATTGGCTAGAAAAGTAGTGCAAGTTTCTTTCTCCAGACATATGAAAGGAAAAGGTAGAGGATGAGATGATGATGATGATGATGATGATGATGATGATGATGATGGTAAGAGGCTGGACAGCAAACTGCTGGAAATGCTTTAGCTGGAAATCTGGTACTGAGAAGAGAGTTGGACACAATGGTGCATGAGACTCCTTCCAATTCTGTGACTCCATGACTTTCTGACTGTGAGTCCCAAAGTTTATATATTGGAGAGAGCAATAGTTCAGTGGCAAAAAGATATGTGCTATGTTTATGTTTCCTATTCTATATCTACTCTTTCAAGAGTAGAGAAGACCTTTGAAGATGCCATTAGCCATAGATGCTGGTGAAATATCAGGAGAGAATGCTACTGGAACATGGCCATACCACCCAGAAAACTCACAGTAACCCAGTTGAGTACAGTGATAATGCACTGACTGCCTGTGGATACCTGAAACCATGGATAATAGCAAAGATAAGATGCATATCTTAGAATCGCAATGGAGGAGCCAGAACAGCCCCCAAATTCCTCTACTCCTCCTTTCTTGGGAGGTGTTAGCTGGCTCTGATTGTTTCCTGTCTCCAAGACCCCTGTTTTCTTTTTTATATATATAATCTTTATTAAGTTTTCCAGTTAACATTTAAAATATGAAGAGTTTAAGTTCCTATATTAAGATATATGTGATCTAATATATAATGAAAAGCCCGAAATGAAAGATTGTGTTGGCCAGATGCCAAAGATGAGAGGTAGAAAAGCTCTAGTAGCAAGCTAAAAAGATAAGATCATAGTATAAAGAGAGAAAATAAGAGTATAGAATAGCCCATAGCCTAATTAAAAGTCAGAGTGATAGATGTTGTCGACTTCCTGGGGTCCTCCCGAGGTCTGCTCCACTTTCTTTCTTCCTTTTCTTATCTCACCTATTTCTCTTCAACTTCTTTTTCTTTCCTCCTTACATCATTCTTTCTGTCAATTATATTATTTTTGTGTCTGAAAAAGTCCATCACTGCTTGCCAGTTCGTTTCTTTCATCTTTATCCCTTTACTCCTTGATATTAAAAAGGTAAGTCTGTCCATATTTTGAATTTCTAGAATTTTGTTTAATCTTTCATCTTCGTCTGGAATTTCTGTCTTTTTCCATTTCCTGGCATAGCAAATCCTGGCTGCTGTTGTCATCAGAAAGAGGATCTTGTCTATATTTTTTTCAGTTTTTAGATCATGCATCCCCAATAGAAAAAATAGTGCTTTCCATGGTATTTTGATTTTTAATATATCTTGTAGTTCTTTTTGTACCTCTCTCCAGTATTGTTTTGCCTTTTTGCATGTCCACCAAAGGTGAAAATATGACCCCTCTTCTTCCTTACATTTCCAGCATGCCGTATTGGAGTTTCTGCTACATTTCCCCAATTTTTTCGGGGTCATGTACCAGCGATGAGCTACCTTTAACCAGTTTTCTTTTAGGTCAATAGCGTAGCAGTATTTTAACTTTTCTTTCCAGATTTTTTCCCATTCTTCTTGTTTGATGTTCCTTCTAATATTTTCATTCCATCTCTTTTTGTAATTTTTCTCCTCTTTATTTTCCAATTTCCACTCCAATAATTTTTTGTACACTTTTGTTATTAATTTCTTTCTTGAATCCATTATGTTGTCCCAAAAGTTTTTTTCCTGATTAAAGCCAATCTTTTTATCCTTTTTGTACTTCTCTTTTATAGTCCAATATTCTAGCCATGAGACTTTTTTATTCACTGTATTCAATTCTTCCTGAGATTTCAGTATAATGTCCTCTCTTTCTTTTTTTAATAAATCTTTATATTTAATCCACTCATGCCATCCTGTACATCGCCTCTGTCCTGCCTCCAAGGGGGATACCCACATAGGGGTTGCATTATATAATTTATGCTTATATTTTTCCCATACATTTAGTACCGTTGACCTTATGAAATAATTTCCGAAATTCTTCTCATTTTTTCCCCTTTGTACCATATATAGGTGTGCCAGCCTTCTCTTAAATCTGCACCTTCTAATATTAATAATTTTTTATTTTCCAATTTCGCCCAGTCTTTCGCCCAAAGTAGTGCAATTGTTTCTAGATAGAGTTCAAAATCTGGGGCTGCAAAGCCACCTTTTTCTTTTCTTTCTGTCATGTTGTCGTAACTAATTCTCGGTTTTTTATTTTTCCAAATGAATTTTTTGATGTCCTTATTCCAATCTTTTAATATTTTTTTATTCCGAATTATTGGTATGTTCTGAAATAGAAATAGAAGTTTTGGCAAGATATTCATCTTTACTATTGCGATCTGCCCTAGTAATGATAAATTTAAGTTTTTCCATCCTTCCAGATCTTTTCTTATCTCTTTCCATTTCTCTATATAATTATTTTGTAATAATTGTAGATTTTTTGATGTTAATATTATTCCTAAATATTTCAACTTCTTGACTATCTGTATATTCCACTTGTTTTTTATCTCTTCTTGTTCCTTTTTCTCGATGTTTTTAGTTATTGCCTTTGTTTTTTCCATGTTGATTTTAAAACCTGAGACCTTGCCAAAGTCCTTTATTGTTTTTATCCATTCCTCTAAATTATTTTTCGGGTCTTCGATAACACAAATCACGTCATCTGCATATGCTCGAATTTTGTATTCTTGTCCTTGTATCTTTGCGCCTACCAGTTTTTTCTCCTCTCTTATTTTGTTTAGCAAAACTTCTAATGTTAGAATAAAAATCAGTGGAGATAAAGGACATCCCTGCCTTGTTCCTTTTCCGATTTCAATGTTTTCTGTCTCTCTGCCATTTACTAATACTTTTGCCTCCTGTTTTTCGTAAATCGCCTCGATTGCATTTTGAAAATAAAATCCTAAATCCATCTCTCTCATTATAATTTTAAAAAACTTCCAATTTACATTATCGAATGCTTTTTCCGCATCTAAGGCTAAAAGCATTACTTTATTTTGGTGTTTGTTTTCGTAATATTCTATTAAGTCTATGACCGTCCCTACATTTTCACTTTGGTATCTGTTAGGCAAAAAGCCGGCTTGTTCTTCTTTTATATATTCATCCAACAGTTGTTTTAATCTTTCCGCCATTATTAAACTAAAAATTTTGTAATCAACGTTCAATAACGAAATTGGCCTGTAATTTTTAACTTGTTCTTTGTCCGAATTTTCTTTATGTATCAGGCAGATGTGTGCTTGCTTCCAAGACTCTGGGATCTCTTTATAAATTCTTATTCTATTCAGCATTACCTTTAAATATGGTATCAGCTCCTGCTGTAGAGTTTTATAATATATTGCTGATATCCCATCCGGTCCTGGGGCTTTATTCGGTTTCAGTTTATTTATTGCTTCTTTGATTTCTTTCTCTGATATTTCTTTGTTCAACCTTTCTCTTTGTCCATCCGATATTCTTTGAATTTTATGTTTAGATAAATATTGATATATCTCCTCTTCTTCTATGTTCTCTTCCTGATACAATTTCTTATAGAATTCATAAAATTGTTTCCGAATCTCTTCTTCTTTAGTTATGCTTTTTTCCTCGTCCATTAATTTAGTAATAACTGTTGCCTCCTTTCTCTTCCTTATTTTATTTGCCAACCAACGGCCCGGTTTATTTGCATTCATAAAAAAGTTCTGTCTTATATATTTTAGTTCCTTTTCCCTCTCTTCCGTTTCCAGCCATTCTCTTTGTTTATGTAGGTGTTCTAGGTTTTTCTTTGCTTCCTTATTTTGTGGATTCATTTTTAACCTTCCTTCCTCCTCTTCGATTCCTTCCCATATCTTCTTCATTTTTTCCCTTTTTTCTCTGTTCTTTCTACTCTTTTGTTGTATGAAATTGCCTCTCATAACGGCTTTGCTTGCCTCCCATAATGTAAATATTCGTATTTTTGGACCTTCATTCATTTCAAAATATTCCTTTAGTAATTTCCTATTCCGTTCTATGTCCTCTTCCTTTTTCAGTAGATTTTCGTCCAGTCTCCATTTTCTCATTTTTTCCGTCATTCTTATTTCCAATTCTATTGCACAATGGTCCGAATTTACCCTAGGCAATATTAGTACTTTTGATACGTTTATTTGTAGAGATGATGTTATCCACATCATATCTATTCTTGACCATTTTTTGTGTCTTGCCGAATAATATGTGTAATCTCTTTTCTTTTCATTCCTCACCCTCCAGATATCTACCAAGCACAATTCTTGCATCATTTTTGTCATTGATTTTGGTAAATCTCCCTTCTCTTCTTCCATCTTTCCTACCTTTCTTTTAGTTCCACTTCTATCCAATTCTCTATTTAGTACCCTGTTGAAATCTCCTAACATTATCATCTGCTCGAATTCTTGTTCTTCTATATTTTTCTTCAGCCTTTCCACAAATTTTGTTTTTGCATGATTCGGCGCATAAATGTTACAGATAAGTATTTTCTTGTTTTGCAGCCAGATATATACCCCTAGAAATCTACCTTCCTCATCCTTAAATGCTAATTTAGCTGTTATATTCTTGTCTATATATATCACTAAGCCTCTTTTTTTTTCTTGTATCGATGCGTGAAATGTTTGCCCCAATTTTTTGTTTTCTAGATGTTTTGTATGTTTACCCATGATATGTGTTTCTTGCAACGCAATAACATGATAATTCTTTTTCTTTAGTCCATTAAATATTTTATTTCTTTTATTTGGGGAATTCATCCCATTCACATTGTTCGAGTAGATTCTTAAGTTCTTCAGCATCGCTCTTTTTCTTCTTCTCTTTCTCTTGTTATCTGTTCTCTTCCTTCCCCTTCTACTTGTCCTTCTTCTATTTCCTCTTCTTCTCTTATTTCTTCCTCTTCCTCTACACTTTCTTCCTCCTCCTCCGGATCACTTGAGTCCAGCACTCCTGCACCTTCTTCTGAGAATCTCCTCATTTCTTCTTTTTCTGTAGCGAGTCTGTGCGTTTCTTCTTCTTTGTTCCTCCTTTTGTGTGTTCTCCTTTTTCTCTCTCCCCCTCCATCCTCAGTCTATTTAAGAATTCTTTTGCACTTTCCTCACTTTTAATCCAAATTCTTTGTTCTCTGTATGTCAGCATCAGACCTTCTTCTCTTTCCCACCTGAAACGTATTCTCTGTCTCTTTAGTTCTTCTGTCAGTGGCGCATATTTTCTTCTTCTTTTCAGGACTATTCCCGGAAATTCCTTTAGTATGACTACTTTCTTCCCTTTATAGTATATCTTTTTCCTGTTGTTTAGTCTCAGCACATCATCTCTCGTTGTCTTTTTCACAAAATTCACTATTACGTCTCGTGGAGTCTTATTTCTCCTTGCATAGTTTGTATTGATTCTGTATATTCTATCTGTCCAGTCCTGTATTCTTTGTCCAGTACACTCCAATAATTCTGCCAGTATTTCTGTTACCTTTTCTCTTATATTTTCATCCGATTCCTCCTGTATATTTCTTAGTCGCAGTTGAAATTCCATCTCCTTCGCCTCTACCTCTTCCTGTTTAGTCTCTATCCGTACACTTTTGATTTCTAAATTCTTCACTTTCGTTTGTGTTTCTTCCTGTTCCTTCTTCATTCCTTTTTCCTCTCTCTTTAGCTCTTTCACTTCTTGTTGCATTGTTGACATCTCCATTTTCAATTTTCCCATTTCCTCTCTTATGTCCTTTTTCAGATCTGACATCTGTTCTTGCGCAATTTTTTGGTATATATCTTGTCTTTCTTTTATTGTCTGTACCTCTGTCTTCATCGTCTGAATTTCTGTCAGCACCTCCGTCATCATTTCTTTCATCATCTCCTTTAAGTTTAACTCTTCTGTTATTGACATTTTTCTTGGTGTCCCTTTTGTCTCCTTCCCCTCCTTCTCCCCTTTAAGCTTATTTGCCGCCATTCTCTGAAATTTGTTTTCCTTCCACCACTTTCTGCCAATCCACTCTTTCATATAGTCTTTCTTCCTTGATTGATCAATCTCTTCTTCCTATAGTTCCTATAGTTCTTTGAGGGTTTTTTTCTTTATATATATATAGTTATTATATTATAATTATTTATTATTTATTATTATTTTCTTTGTCTATTTTTCTTTGTCTATTTTCCTTCTCACTCCACTTCGTACTTTGTACTTACTTTGTGCCTTATACTTACGTCTGTTTCTTTAGACGCTACTTCTTTTATTCTGAATCTTCCACCTCCGTTTGGCTCCGTTTGGCTCCTTTAACCTCTCTGTCTTCCTTCGTCTGTATTTCCGCTATGTTGCCCTTCTTCCTACTGGTTACTTTGCCCTTCTTCCTGTATTGTTGTCCACTTCTCGCGAGATTGCTTTCTCCTTTCGTAACTCTCTTTTTTCCTCGTGATATTACTTCCTTCTTTTCCGCGAGATTCCTCCCGAGAGTCTCCTACTGTCCTTCTCGCGTTGTTTCCGGCGTTATTTGTCTTCTACTTCCCGATTCTCCTCTTGGCGTCACTTCCCGTCTTTTTGCCTTCCCTCCCTCACGTGTGTCTCCGCCTCTCGTCCTTCCTTGCTACCTCCGTCCTCACACCACACTCTCCACCCTGAAGTCCAAGCAGCGCCGACTCAAGGTCAGTTTACCTTTCTGTTATCTTATCTTGCCTTTCTTCTCTCCTGTTCTCCTCTCCTCCTCCTCCTCTTTTTTTTTCCCCCTTCTTGTCGAGCCGGCTCTGATGATTATCCTTAAATATATTTTTATTCAAATTGATTCCAATTAGCAATTTCACTTATTAGTTAGTTAGTTAGTTCAGACTTCGTCCGAGCACTTTGAGTGCTTTGAATATCTTTAAATATCCTTCCTTTCTTTCTTTCTCTCCTTCTCTCCTTCTTCCGTACTTTATCCAATTGCCAATTGTATTCCTAAATTCATAGACCTATAACTTCTCACATTCCAATGACTGTTTCCTCGTTTAGTTTCTATTTAGTCCCTCCTCCGCTTCTAATTTTTCTTTCCTTTCTTCTTCCGCCCTTCACGGCTCTCCTTCTTTTGAAAAGAACGCAATGACCTCCTTCCGACCCCTTTTTCCTCCAGAAATTATTCTTTCCTTTCCTCCTTCCTCCTTACCTCCACTCTTCTGTTAAAAATGCAGTCGGTCAGGGATTTGTAAGCGTTTCCGCCACCACGATCGGGATGACCCGCCGTACCTTGGGGACCATGTACCGGGTCCTTTCCGGAGCCCCCTCTTGAGGAGAGAGCCCCTTCTAGGTCCGTCGGTTGGTCCCCCTGGTTCCGCAGTTCCCCCCGCTTTGATCCGCGGGGGGAAGGGAGCTGCTGCTCTACCCAGTCAACCCCGTCGTGCACACACTTTCAGCAGAGCTCTCAGTGTGTGCTGCTCCCCGCCATGTTCCTGCACCGGAAGCCCTCCAAGACCCCTGTTTTCTGGGTGTTGTTTTTTATTTACTGTCCTGATTCTAGTTTGTTTTTTTTAAAATATTGGTAGCTAGATTGTGTTCATTTTCATGGTTCCCTCCTTTCTGTTGAAATTGTACATGTGGTTATTATGGATTCCAATGGCATCTCTGTGTGGTCTGACATGATGGTTTTTGTGTTCTCAAATAATATGTGGTGTTGGTTCATCAAGTTGTTCTGGGACAGCCGCACCAGGAGCGCTAGCTTATCTTGCTATTTGTTGATTGCTGCATGTATTTTAAAGTTCTGTGCCTTTGCAGTTAGATGGCTTTCCTTACTTTGCAGTTATTGGGTCAATTGCTTGTCAATTATTATTAGGTTCCCTAGTCCTGCCCCCTTTTGGGGCTTTGGAGGGAAGTGAACCATTTTGTTAGTTAGTCTAAGCCAGGTTAACCAATGTATAGGATGTGTGTAACTTCCCCTGTACAAAGGCTTCAACTTTTAAGAATCTCCAGGGAAAGAACGCCAGGGAAGCATTCCCACAGCCTTAAGCAATCCAGGGGAGAACAGCTTTAAGAACTCCAGGAAAACAGCCTTAAAGGCTAAAGAACTCCAGCTGGAGAACATCCACTGCCTTGCTGGTAGGTCCACTCAGCGTCCGAGAAGCAGTTCGGCCCGGTAGCGTAGCACGCATCAGCGAGGGTTGGATTTTAGTCAGTCTGGGAGAAGTTAAAAATGGGAATTTTCCTTTAAAGAAAAGTTATTGAAGATAGTGCCTGTCCCCTGTGGACAAGATTGAGAGAACCAATACTTTATCAAGAAAGCCTTGTAGTTCCTGTTTGATTTCATTAATAAAAGACTTTGTTGTATTTCTCAAGCCATCTGAAGATTCTTTTGTAGAGGAAGCCCCTGAGAACTTTTCCTTGGGCCTGGCTTCCCGCTGGGCAAAGGTTACACATTCTATTTTAAAGCCAACCAGATACAGGCCAAGTGGCGACAGTACAAAGTACTCTCCTATGGTTGACTTCTCTGATTGAATTAGTCTGCAGTGCCTTTCATGTTATTATTATTTTATTATTATTAACTTTATTTATATCCCGCTAAAATCTCCTGAAGGACTCAATGCGGCTTACAAAGGCCAAGGCTACCAACAAAACAACAGCATACAAATACAACAGTAAAACTCATAAAGCAAATAATAAAACATCAAGCAAAACAAGAAATCACTAAAAACAATGACACCATGACGCATTTAAAGCCTAAGGCCGGGCCAAATGTAATGGACAAAATGTAAAAAGTGCTGAAGTTGACAGGTGATATGTAGAGGTTTTTGGATGTAGGTGCAATGTGCAGGCAATCCTAAATCTCTAACAAAATGCATTTGGGACATGATGCCAGGAGTTTCCTATTCTGGAAAGGCACACTGGAACAGCCAGGTCTTCAGGCTCTTCCTTAAGACTGCCAACGTTGGGGTTTGTCTGATGTTCCTTGATTCGTGTCTGGGCCATGCTGCCTCGTTTGTGGGTCCCTATGTAGACTTGTCCATAGCTGCATGGTATACGGTAGAATCCTGCAGAGGTGAGAGGATCTCTCTTGTCCTTTGCTGAATGTAACATTTGTTGAACACCCCCCAAAAAAGGATTCCCCCAGGCAGGCCCGTAGCCAGGATTTCATTTCGGGGGGGGGGGGCTGAATTTTTTCAGGGGGGGGGGGGTTTCGAGGGGGTGAGTTTCGGGGGGGCTGAGTCTGAGTGAAAGAGGGTCTAGCCTAGCAAACCCTTTGTATCATTACCCCAATACTCCTATGCATATGGGATATATTGAGTATGGTGATCAGATCATGATATGAATAAACATAACAGTTTAAATAATGCACCAGTAAGGCCATCATTCCACAGATATATAAACCCCACTTGCTCCTGGAGCATGGCCATACAGCCTAGAAAACTCACAGCAACACAGTGATTCCGGCCGTGAAAGCCTTCCACAACACAATTTCATGTTTAGACTTGTGTCCCATCTCCAAGATATCTAATTATGCATATGTAAATATGAATATTTCAAAAATGGAGAGGTGCAGGGATGGGGTGCAAATAGGGATTGCTCTGATCCCAAGCATTTTGGATAAGAGATGCGGGGACATGAGAGAAACCCCCACAAGGATGGTAAAACATCTGGGCATCCCCTGGGCAATGTCCTTGCAGATAGCCAATTCTCTTACACCAGAAGCAAATTGCAGTTTCTCACAAAAAAAAAAACTCAATCTGCACTGTAATAATAATGATACTAATTCATGCAGAATTCACCAAGAGAAAGAAATCAATGAGATAAATGTGTACAGGTTCTTACTAGGAAGGCATGGGGGAGGAGGGGTGCTGGCAAATCTCCTTGTTCCCTTTTTCTCACCCTCGTTCTCCCTACTTTCTTGTTTCCCACCTTCCTTTCTTTTCCTGATACCAAAAAATCTAGCAACTCCTTCTTCTCTTCTTAGCCTTCTTTTGAGTTGTTGTGGCAAAGCAGAGGGAAACTAGTAATTTTTTTGATGCCCTGGAGAATCTATAGATCTATAGGAAACATAAGGATATCGTTCCCTTTTTCTCCCCCTCGTTCTTCCTACTTTCTTGTTTCCCACCATTTTTGATGCCTTGGAGAATCTATAGATCTATAGGAAACATAAGAATATCGTTCCCTTTTTCTTCCCCTCATTCTCCCTACTTTCTTGTTTCCCACCTTCCTTTCTTTTCCTGATGCCAACAAAGCCGCCCTGAGTCCCCTTCGGGGTGAGAAGGGCGGGGTAAAAGTAAACCAAATAAATAAATAAATAAATCTAGCAACTCCTTCTTCTCTTCTTAGCCTTCTCTTAAGTTGTTGTGGCAAAGCAGAGGGAAACTAATAAACTTTTTGATGTCTTGGAGAATCTATTCATCTATAGGAAACATAAATTACTTGTATGTTTAGACCTGGGTCCCATCTCCAAAATATGTGGAAATGCTGGTGTTCCAAAACCTGACATCCAAAACATTTATGGTCTTAGGTATTTTGGATAAGGGATGCTGCAAAGCATTGCAGAATTTTAAAATATTTAATGATAGAGAGTAAACATTGTACGTATAACACTAACAAACAGATTTAATTAATAATTCTCCCTCAGGAGAGTGTATATGCTCCATCAATGTTTAACATTTACACAAATGACCAACCACTGCCAGAAGGAACAGAGGGATTCATCTATGTTGACAATCATGCCACCACCACTCAAGCAGGGAGCTTTGAAATGGTTGAACAGAAGCTCTCCGAACCTTTAGGTGCTCTTACTGCCTATTATAGGAAAAACCAGCTGATTCCTAATTTATCTAAAACACAGACGTGTGCTTCTCATCTTAAGAAGAGACAAACATCTCAAGCTCTGAAGATTACCCGGGAAGGAATCCCACTGGAGCACTGCAGCACACAAAATAACTGGGATTTACTCTGGACCATGCTCTGACTTACAAGAAGCACTGCTTGACTATCAAGCAAAAAGTGGGCACTAGAAATAATATACGAAAGCTGACTGGCACAACCTGGGGATCACAACCAGACACAGTGAAGATATTTGCCCCTGCGCTTTGCTACTCTGCTGCTGAATACGCATGCCCAGTGGGGAATACATCTTACCACATTAAAACAGTGGATGTGGCTCTTAATGAGGCATGCCGCATTATCACAGGATGTCTACATCCTACGCTGCTGGAGAAATTATACTGTTTCGCCAATATTGCATCACCTGATATCAGTCAGGAAGTAGCAGCCTGTAATGAAAGGACCAAGGCAGTGACATCTCCAGTCCATCCCCTGTTCGGATATCAGCCAGCAAGCCAATGCCTTAAATCCAGAAATAGCTTCCCAAAATCTATACTCACAGGAACATCTCAGTGAGTGAGAATCCAAAAGTGGTAGGCTAAAACCTCAATCAGTGGCTGATACCGGATGAGAGACTCCCCCCTGGGCACACACAAGACTGGGCGACTTGGAAGGCGCTGAACAGATTGCACTCTGGCATCACGAGGTGGAGAGCCCACCTTAAGAAATGGGCCACAAAGTGGAGTTCACAACATGCGAATGTGACAAAGAGCAAACCACAGACCACCTATTACGATGCAGCCTGAGCCCTGCCACATGTACAATAGAGGACCTTCTCACAGTGACACCAGAGGCACTCCAAGTGCCCAACTTCTGGTCAAAGTACATTTAGTATAATGCCAAGTTTTTAACTTTGTAGGGTTTTTTTGTCCATTATAACTGCATTCTCAATTAGCTTCTGACATGATAAATGAATAAATAAATAAAGTAATATTGTTTCCCATAATCAACACTCTATCTGCTATATATTTTTATTCTTCTGCTTCATTTGCATGTTTTTAAATGGGAAGACCTGGCCCTGCAGCCAGCCAGCCAGCTAGCTAGCTCACTCTCCGATTCTGGCCTGGCACCTATTATTTGCACAGGAGTTGTTGAAGAAGCATTAACTTTCTTCTGGAGATGATGCCTACTCCTGAAGTCAAAATAGCATGAAATTTAATTTTACGTCTATTTGACAAAGCTTTGATTTAATCTCCAAACCAACACAGGAGATTAGAGTCCTCTGTCAACCTGCGTCCATCTGGGGCGGCTGGGCAGCTGGGGCGGCAGGCCTAATAGGGTCAATGAGCAGGAATAACACAATCCCCCAGGAAGTGGACCGTTAAGGTGAGCCCTATCTCTGTCTTTGCCGGCTCCTTGTCTGCGGTGTCTTTTGGTTGCTGGGCACTAAAGCAAACCAGAGTCTTGTTTGCAGAGGCTACGATTACAATACAGCCGCCAAATATTTGGGTTGTTGTAGGTTTTTTTCGGGCTGTATGGCCATGGTCTAGAGGAATTCTCTCCTGATGTTTGGCCTGCATCTATGGCAAGCATCCTCAGAGGTAGTGAGGTCTGTTGGAACTGGGAAAAGGGCTTTATATATCTGTGGAATAACCAGGGTGAGACAAAGGACTCTTGTCTTCTGGAGCTAGGTGTGAATGTTTTAACTGACCACCTTGATTAGCATACAATGGGCTGACCCCCTCGATGGACTGTCACCTTGTTGTGGTGTGGGGGCTTGCGTGTTCCGATGAACCTGTGGGCACATCAACTGGAGTCCTGCACTCCCAGGAGTGGCCGCGGGGGAGGTCCCAGACCAAGCACAGTCCGAAGACCCAAAGACCTCAAAGGCGGAGCAGGCGGAGGATAACATGGCACATGTTACAACGGCTGTGAAGGCGGAAGAAGGCTGCAACAGACTGAGAAGCCATGGTCATTGTGTTAAACTACATCACCAGTGGAACCTCACTCTGTGAAGACTGTGTGTTCATCAGTTGTGCACTGACCTCCACACATTAAAAAAACCCACATACAGGCGTCTTCCAAAGAAAATAAAAAACAAAGCAACCAAAGTCCCATGGCGATCAGCGAGTGGCGACGGGGGCAGGACTGTGAAATCTGGAAGCCCCTAGTCACAGACTGGCACATGGGCGGTGGGTACGGACTCAGTAGTTCTACCTCAAGATCCGAGGCAGTTGAGTAGTTCGGCAGCTGTATATGCGACTGAGCAGCCCTTTTGAGGACCCACTCTGCTCACCCCACACGGGGAGGGGGCTAGAAAAGATGCCCTAAACATAGTCTGCCTCTCTTATCCCTGACTGGACTGCTGCGTCCAGTGGGGTCACCATCCTGCGGCCAAAAAAGAAAAATGAACTTCGGTACGTGGAACGTACGGACACTGATGGACAACAGTGACAGTGAATGCCCCAAACGCAGAACTGCCATCATTGCAAGGGAGCTGGGACGCCTTAACATCAACATAGCAGCCCTTCAGGAGACCCAGAGAGCAGGAGAGGGACAGCTGAAGGAAGACAAAGGAGGCTATATCTTCTTCTGGAAGGGACTGCCTGAAAAAGACCAAAGAATGCACGGAGTTGGCTTTGCTATCAGAAATGATCTGGTGAAACATCTGTCCGAAGCACCCACTGGCATCAACGAACGACTCTCCACCCTCTGAATTGATCTTGCCAAAAACCAACGGCAACCATCATAAGTGCCTATGCACCAACACTAGATGCTGATGAAGACACCAAGGAGAAATTCTACTGTCAGTTGGACACCGTCCTATCAAGGATACCTAAGGAGGACAAAATCATCCTCCTGGGGGACTTCAATGCAAGAGTCGGGAGAGACTTCGACCTGTGGCCAGGTACCATAGGAAAAGACGGGGTTGGAAACAGCAACTCGAATGGCATCCTGCTTCTCACGAAATGTGCGGAGCACAACCTTGTCATCACCAACACGCTCTTCCGCCAGAAAAACAAGTTCAAGACATCATGGAAGCACCCCCAGTCAAAGCACTGGCACCTCTTAGACTATGTAATCACACACGCCAGAGATCGCCGTGATGTGCTCCTCACAAGAGCCATGACGGGTGCTGATGACTGCTGGACCGACCACAGGCTAATCCGATCCACGATGGCTATCAAGATCGCCCCCAAGCGCAGACTCCAAGAAAGAAAGACAAAGCACAAAATGAACACCCAAGCCCTTCAGGAGCCCTCCAGACGAGTCCATCTCCAAACAGCACTCAAGGACCATCTATCCACAGTACACCCCGAAAATGTTGAGGAACATTGGAACAAACTGAAGACCTCCATCATCCAAGCCTGAGAAGAAACTATTGGATACCAAGCCAAGAAAGATCAAGATTGGTTTGATGAAAATGACATCGAGATCCAACAGCTAATTGACAAGAAAAGGAAAGCCTTCCAAGCATGGCAGAGAGACATCAACTGTGCTGCTAAGAAAAAGATCTATGCCAGTGCAAAAGCTGAGGTCCAAAGAAGGACAAGAGAACTCAAGAACATCTGGTGGACAAAGAAGGCTGAATAAATCCAACACCTGGCAGATACCCATAATGCTCAAGGATTTTTCAAAGCCACAAAGGTCATCTATGGACCAAGAAACCATGGCATACAGCCTCTATGCTCATCAGACGGGACCAAACTCCTGAAGGACCAAAAGTCAATTGCACTACATTGGAAAGAACACTACCAAAGCCTCCTAAACCGCAGCTCCAATGTGGCCGAAGAGGTCCTCTCACAAATCCCGCAACAACAAACCAGGGATGAGCTTGCAGCACTGTCTAGTTTGGAAGAAGTCAGCAATGCCATCAGCCAACAAAAAATAACAAAGCCAGTGGACTGGATGGGGTCCCTGCTGAAATCTTTAAAGAGGGGGGACCCGAGCTGACACACCAACTCCACCAGCTCATAGAAAAAGTGTGGGTGACCGAGAAAATCCCAGCAGACTTCAAGGATGCCACCATCATCACCCTCTTCAAAAAAGGGGAAAGAACAGACTGCGGAAATTATCGAGGTATCTCCCTTCTAACCTCCGCTGGGAAAATCCTTGCAAGAATCCTTGCAAACCGCCTTCTGCCCCTCTCAGAAGACACCCTCCCAGAATCCCAGAATGGCTTCCACCCCTCGAGAGGAACCATGGACATGATCTTCACTGCACGACAGCTCCAAGAAAAATGCAGAGAACAAAATCAACCTCTGTACATGGCATTCATCGACCTTGCAAAGGCATTCGACACAGTGAATCGCAGTGCTCTCTGGAACATCCTCCAAAAAATCGGGTGCCCAAGCAAATTTGTGAACATCCTGCGGCTCCTCCATGATGACATGATGGCAAAAGTCTTGGATAGCAATGGCTCCCAAAGTGACCCATTTAAGGTGGAATCGGGTGTCAAACAGGGATGTGTTATTGCCCCAACTTTATTCTCCATCTTCATTGCTATGATACTTCACCTTGTTGATAGGAAGCTTCCCACCGGAGTGGAAATCATCTATCGGACAGATGGCAAGCTGTTTAACTTCAGCAGACTGAAAGCCAAAACCAAAGTTACAACAACATCTGTTATAAGCCGCATCAAATCCGGCCTGTTGTAAGCCGCATCGAATCCCTTTGGAGATGCTAGCGGGGTACAAATAAAGTAATAATAATAATAATAATAATAATAATAATATAGAACTCCAGTATGCTGATGACAATGTCGTCTGTGCGCATACAGAAGAAGATCTACAAGCCAGTCTTAACACCTTTGCAGAAGCATACACGAAGCTTGGCTTGTCACTGAACATCGAGAAAACCAAAGTGCTGTTCCAGCAGTCACGAGCCATCCCCTCTCCAATGCCAGAGATACAGCTTAATGGTGTAACATTAGAAAATGTTGACCATTTCCGCTACCTTGGCAGCCACCTCTCCACCAAAGCCAACATCGACGCCGAAATACAACACCGCCTGAGCTCTGCAAGTGCAGCATTTTCCCGAATGAGGCAGAGAGTGTTTGAGGAACGGGACATCCGTAGGGATACCAAGGTGCTTGTCTATAAGGCTGTTGTCCTCCCAACCCTGCTATATGCCTGTGAAACGTGGACTGTCTACAGACGTCACATGCAGCTGCTGGAACGATTCCATCAGCGCTGCCTCCGAAAAATCCTGCAAATCTCCTGGGAAGACAAGCGGACAAACGTCAGTGTGCTGGAAGAAGCAAAGACCACCAGCATTGAAGCAATGGTCCTCCAACATCAACTCCGCTGGACAGGCCACGTTGTCCGGATGCCCGACCACCGTCTCCCAAAGCAGTTGCTCTACTCTGAACTTAAGAACGGAAAACGGAACGTTGGTGGACAGGAAAGAGATTTAAAGATGAGCTCAAAGCCAACCTCAAAAACTCTGGCATAGACACTGAGAACTGGGAAGCCCTGGCCCTTGAGCGCTCCAGCTGGAGGTCAGCTGTGACCAGCAGTGCTGCAGAATTCGAGGAGGCATGAGTGGAGGGTGAAAGAGAGAAATGTGCCAGGAGGAAGGCACGTCAAGCCAACCCCAACCGGGACCGCCTTCCACCTGGAAACCAATGCCCTCACTGTGGAAAAAGATGCAGAGCAAGAATAGGGCTCCACAGCCACATATGGACCCACAGGGAAACCCATGATGGAAGACCATCTTACTC
Organism: Anolis sagrei; assembly: GCF_037176765.1. Lineage (NCBI taxonomy): Eukaryota > Metazoa > Chordata > Lepidosauria > Squamata > Anolidae > Anolis > Anolis sagrei. Next base: position 57,994,434 of record NC_090035.1, on the reverse strand, counting down.
GTCCAACAAGGGATCGCCTAAGTAAGTACAATGGGCTGACTGTGCCTGGAGCAAACTTTTGTTGTGAGGTGATTAGATGTTTCCTTTTTTGTTTCCTCTCTGTTGTTGTGCTGTTGCAATTTTAGAGTTTTTTTAATACTGGTAGCCAGATTTTGTTCATTTTCATGGTTTCCTCCTTTCTGTTGAAATTGTCCACATGCTTGTGTATTTCAATGGCTTCTCTGTGTAGTCTGACATGGTGGTTGTGAGAGTGGTCCAGCATTTCTGTGTTCTCAAATAAAATGCTGTGTCCAGGTTGGTTCATCAGGTGCTCTGCTATGGCTGATTTCTCTGGTTGAAGTAGTCTGCAGTGCCTTTCATGTTCCTTGATTCATGTTTGGGCAATGCTGCGTTTGGTGGTCCCTATGTAGACTTGTCCACAGCTGCATGGTACACGGTATACTCCTGCAGAAGTGAGAGGATCCCTCTTGTCCTTTGCTGAACGTAGCATTCATTGGATTTTCTTGGTGGGTCTGTAGATAGTTTGTATGTTGTGTTTCCTCATCAGCTTCCCTATGCCAAATATTTGCTAATCCCCAGTTCCACCTATTCACTATAAATACTTCAGCCCCAGGTGAGAAGGTGGAGAGTCGGGAGAGGAGACACTGGGGGGCTGAACAAGCAAGCCACGCACAGGTAAGCGGGGGTCTGACCTTGCCAATGCTGGAGGTGGGGGTAATGACAACAAAATGCTGCAAAACCAAGCATCAAAATGCATGAGACTTCTTCTTGTTCCTTTATTCTCTGTCTCACATGTATATCCTGCTGGTTTCTCTAAGGAATTCAAGCCACAGAGCTTTGGAGCTCTCCAAATCTTTTCCTGGGGATTCTAAGAGTTGGTCATCCACCAAGGCGACCAAGGCTGTCTCGGTACCGTGACCAGGCCTGAAACCAGACTGTGACTGATATAGGTAGTTGATGTCATCCTAAAAGCCCTGGAGCTGGGAGGCAACCACCCGCTCCAGCACCTTACCCAAGAAAGGAAGATTGGAGATTGGTCTGAAATTGTTCAGCACCGTGGAGTCAAGGGAAACCTTTTTAAGGAGTGGACAAACCACAGCTTGTTTCAGGTGAGATGAAAAAAAAAACCCTGCTCCAGCGATGCATTAATGATCAACACAAACCAATCAACCAACCCCTCCCTGGCCGATTTAATTAGCCAAGACGGGCAAGGGTCCAGAGCTGACGTGGTTGCCCTCACAGCTCCAAGGACCTCTTCCACGGTCTCAGGAAGAACAAGCCTAAAAGAATCCCACAAAATCGGACAAGCAGATGCCTCAATCACCTCCTCTGGCACTGTGATGAAATTGGAGTTGAGCTCAAGGCGTATCTGAGCAACTTTGTCTGCAAAGTGGTGTGCAAAATCGCGACACCGAGTTGCTGGGTCGTCGAAGGTCTCCTCCACCACAGGTGGCTGAAGGAGTTCCCCGATGACCTGGAACAACTCCGATGATCTATTTGCTGCAGACGCTATACGGGTAGTCGTATAGGACTCCTTGGCTACCTGTATAGCCACGGTATACGCCCTAAGAGAGGCTGTAGCCCGAGCTCGATCAGATATGTCTGAAGAACTCCTCCAAGTGCGCTCTAGCCCCCTCCTCATATGCTTCATCACAGGGATATGGCTTGTCATGACGCAACGTGATGGGGCGTTCGGGAGCAATCGTATCTATTAGGGCTGGGCAGTTTCATTCGTTAATTTTGTAATTCGTTATTTTTTCGGTTTTTTTTTATAACGAAATGATTTTGATTTTTTTTCAAACCCGGAAGTGTTTTTTAAAAACGAAGCAGCATCCTCTATCTTTTAAACGACTTCTGCCCGTTTTGGAAATGACGTTAAAGACGGTAGGATGCTGGGAGCGCCGGGAGCCAATCAGAAGAAGACACGGGGCTGATTGCCCCATGTCTTCTTCTGATTGTGCGGGCTGCCCTTTAAAAGTGGCTGCTCGCTCCGCATGGCCGCATTGCTCTGGGGAAAGCGAGGGTGGACGGAGCTGCGGCTGTGGGGAATTTGCCTTTGCTTGCCTTTTGCAACTGGTGGTTGCAAAACTGGTGGTTTGCTTGCTGTAACGAATTAGGAGAGAGGAGGGATGATTTATTATTTATTACTCTTAATGGTGCCACCAATGTGTGATGTGAGGTATTATTGGGAGATATGGCACACTGGATGCAGAATTAATGGAGATGAGGCAGTCTTCAAACAAAACAGAACAAGTTTATTTTGAACAAAGCGTATGGTTGCAGGCTGTTGATAAACTTGGAAATACTTTGAGAACTTTACATGTAACTTGGTTGCAATACAGTTCACACTTCTGGATGTTACAACTTGTAATTGACTTTTACTGTGGTGAACCACTTTCTTAAACAATGTTTCCTGAGGTGAATAGCCTTCCTGTTTGATCCTTTCGTGATCAAACCCCAGATCTCTAGTTCATTTCTAACTAGTGGTCTAAACAAGCTTCTCTTAGTCCTCTCTAACTAATGAAACTAATTAGGTTTCCCCTTCAGCCTTCCTAAACTGAAGAAACCTCTGACTATTCACAAACACTGCTTCTCTACTTCCCACTCTCTCTCTCTCAACTGCTAACTCCGACTCCAAAACCCTAACTGAACATAAACTGTGGTTTTTTAACTCTTCCCTCTAAGCTCCTCCCACTTCTCTCTCTACAGCATCGTCTCCATGGCAACGCACTCCTCTGACTTAGGCCGCTCCAGCATTACTGCAGCCAATCTAAAAACCAATACAGTTAAAGTCATACAATTTGTAATCAACTTCTGTACACTTGCCTTTTGCCTTTTGCCTTTTTCAACTGGTGGTTGCTTGGGGCTGGGGACAGGAAGAAGTTGTTTTGCTGTGGTTGTTGCTTGCCTTCCAGAATTTTGGGAGGGAAAGCATTTAGTTAAATAAATAATATTTTTATTTAATTATTAAAAAAATAATTCTAGTGTTGCTGTCCTTTGTTTTGGTTGCCAAGGGGATTTCTCCCTGGCAATCAGTGCTTTTTGGGAAACTCATTTTTGTTCTCTTAACTCAAAGTAGTTCAACCAGTGTTTGCGGGCCCCGTGGCCCTTTTGGCACCACTCCTTTTGAAAATACAGTGCTCATTTCTGTTTGGTTAATTCAAAGTAGTTCAACCAGTGTTTATGGGCCCCGTGGCCCTTTTGGCGCCACTCCTTTTGAAAATACAGTGCTCATTTCTGTATGGTGAACTCAAAGTAGTTCAACCAGTGTTTAGGTGCCCCGTGGCCCTTTAGGCACCACTCCTTTTGAAAATACAGTGCTAATTTCTGTTTGGTGAACTCAAAGTAGTTCAACCAGTGTTTGCGTGCCCCGTGGCCCTGTAGGCAACACTCCTTTTGAAAATACAGTGCTCATTTCTGTTCGGTTAATTCAAAGTAGTTCAACCAGTGTTTGTGGGCCCCGTGGCCCTTTTGGCACCACTCCTTTTGAAAATACAGTCCTCATTTCTGTTCAGTTAATTCAAAGTAGTTCAACCAGTGTTTGTGGGCCCCGTGGCCCTTTTGGCACCACTCCTTTTGAAAATACAGTGCTCATTTCTGTTTGGTGAACTCAAAGTAGTTCAACCAGTGTTTGCGTGCCCGTGGCCCTTTTGGCACCACTCCTTTTGAAAATACAGTGCTCATTTCTGTTTGATTAATTCAAAGTAGTTCAACCAGTGTTTGTGGGCCCCGTGGCCCTTTTGGCACCACTCCTTTTGAAAATACAGTGCTCATTTCTGTTTGGTGAACTCAAAGTAGTTCAACCAGTGTTTGCATGCCCCGTGGCCCTTTTGGCACCACTCCTTTTGAAAATACAGTGCTCATTTCAGTTCGGTTAATTCAAAGTAGTTCAACCAGTGTTTGTGGGCCCTGTGGCCCTTTTGGCACCACTCCTTTTGAAAATACAGTGCTCATTTCTGTTCGGTTAATTCAAAGTAGTTCAACCAGTGTTTGTGGGCGCCGTGGCCCTTTTGGCACCACTCCTTTTGAAAATACAGTGCTCATTTCTGTTTGGTGAACTCAAAGTAGTTCAACCAGTGTTTGTGGGCCCCGTGGCCCTTTTGGCACCACTCCTTTTGAAAATACAGTGCTCATTTCTGTTTGGTTAATTCAAAGTAGTTCAACCAGTGTTTGTGGGCCCCGTGGCCCTTTTGGCACTTCTCCTTTTGAAAATACAGTGCTCATTTCTGTTTGGTGAACTCAAAGTAGTTCAACCAGTGTTTGTGGGCCCCGTGGCCCTTTTGGCACCACTCCTTTTGATAATACAGTGCTCATTTCTGTTTGGTGAACTCAAAGTAGTTCAACCAGTGTTTGCGTGCCCGTGGCCCTTTTGGCACCACTCCTTTTGAAAATACAGTGCTCATTTCTGTTTGGTTAATTCAAAGTAGTTCAACCAGTGTTTGTGTGCCCCGTGGCCCTGTAGGCACCACTCCTTTTGAAAATACAGTGCTCATTTCTGTTTGGTGAACTCAAAGTAGTTCAACCAGTGTTTGCGTGCCCCGTGGCCCTTTTGGCACCACTCCTTTTGAAAATACAGTGCTCATTTCTGTTTGGTGAACTCAAAGTAGTTCAACCAGTGTTTGCGTGCCCCGTGGCCCTTTTGGCACCACTCCTTTTGAAAATACAGTGCTCATTTCTGTTCGGTTAATTCAAAGTAGTTCAACCAGTGTTTGTGGGCGCCGTGGCCCTTTTGGCACCACTTCTTTTGAAAATACAGTGCTCATTTCTGTTTGGTGAACTCAAAGTAGTTCAACCAGTGTTTGCGTGCCCCGTGGCCCTTTTGGCACCACTCCTTTTGAAAATACAGTGCTCATTTCTGTTCGGTTAACTCAAAGTAGTTCAACCAGTGTTTGCATGCCCCGTGGCCCTGTAGGCACCACTCCTTTTGAAAATACAGTGCTCATTTCTGTTTGGTGAACTCAAAGTAGTTCAACCAGTGTTTGTGGGCACCGTGGCCCTTTTGGCACCACTCCTTTTGAAAATACAGTGCTCATTTCTGTTCGGTTAATTCAAAGTAGTTCAACCAGTGTTTGTGGGCCCCGTGGCCCTTTTGGCACAACTCCTTTTGAAAATACAGTGCTCATTTCTGTTTGGTGAACTCAAAGTAGTTCAACCAGTGTTTGCATGCCCCGTGGCCCTTTTGGCAGCACTCCTTTTGAAAATACAGTGCTCATTTCAGTTCGGTCAATTCAAAGTAGTTCAACCAGTGTTTGTGGGCCCTGTGGCCCTTTTGGCACCACTCCTTTTGAAAATACAGTGCTCATTTCTGTTTGGTGAACTCAAAGTAGTTCAAGCAGTGTTTGTGGGCCCCGTGGCCCTTTTGGCACCACTCCTTTTGAAAATAAAGTGCTCATTTCTGTTTGGTTAATTCAAAGTAGTTCAACCAGTGTTTATGGGCCCCGTGGCCCTTTTGGCACCACTCCTTTTGAAAATACAGTGCTCATTTCTGTATGGTGAACTCAAAGTAGTTCAACCAGTGTTTAGGTGCCCCGTGGCCCTTTAGGCACCACTCCTTTTGAAAATACAGTGCTAATTTCTGTTTGGTGAACTAAAAGTAGTTCAACCAGTGTTTGCGTGCCCCGTGGCCCTGTAGGCAACACTCCTTTTGAAAATACAGTGCTCATTTCTGATTGGTGAACTCAAAGTAGTTCAACCAGTGTTTGTGGGCCCTGTGGCCCTTTTGGCACCACTCCTTTTGAAAATACAGTGCTCATTTCTGTTTGGTGAACTCAAAGTAGTTCAACCAGTTTTTGCGTGCCCATGGCCCTTTTGGCACCACTCCTTTTGAAAATACAGTGCTCATTTCTGTTTGGTTAATTCAAAGTAGTTCAACCAGTGTTTGTGTGCCCTGTGGCCCTTTTGGCACCACTCCTTTTGAAAATACAGTGCTCATTTCTGTTTGGTGAACTCAAAGTAGTTCAACCAGTGTTTGCGTGCCCCGTGGCCCTGTAGGCACCACTCCTTTTGAAAATACATTGCTCATTTCTGTTTGGTGAACTCAAAGTAGTTCAAGCAGGGTTTGTGGGCCCCGTGGCCCTTTTGGCACCACTCCTTTTGAAAATACAGTGCTCATTTCTGTTTGGTTAATTCAAAGTAGTTCAACCAGTGTTTGTGGGCCCCGTGGCCTTTTCGGCACTTCTCCTTTTGAAAATACAGTGCTCATTTCTGTTTGGTGAACTCAAAGTAGTTCAACCAGTGTTTGTGGGCCCCGTGGCCCTTTTGGCACCACTCCTTTTGAAAATACAGTGCTCATTTCTGTTTGGTGAACTCAAAGTAGTTCAACCAGTGTTTGCGTGCCCCGTGGCCCTTTTGGTACCACTCCTTTTGAAAATACAGTGCTCATTTCTGTTCGGTTAATTCAAAGTAGTTCAACCAGTGTTTGTGGGCGCCGTGGCCCTTTTGGCACCACTTCTTTTGAAAATACAGTGCTCATTTCTGTTTGGTGAACTCAAAGTAGTTCAACCAGTGTTTGCGTGCCCCGTGGCCCTTTTGGCACCACTCCTTTTGAAAATACAGTGCTCATTTCTGTTCGGTTAACTCAAAGTAGTTCAACCAGTGTTTGCGTGCCCCGTGGCCCTGTAGGCACCACTCCTTTTGAAAATACAGTGCTCATTTCTGTTTGGTGAACTCAAAGTAGTTCAAGCAGGGTTTGTGGGCCCCGTGGCCCTTTTGGCACCACTCCTTTTGAAAATACAGTGCTCATTTCTGTTCGGTTAATTCAAAGTAGTTCAACCAGTGTTTGTGGGCCCTGTGGCCCTTTTGGCTCAACTCCTTTTGAAAATACAGTGCTCATTTCTGTTTGGTGAACTCAAAGTAGTTCAACCAGTGTTTGCATGCCCCGTGGCCCTTTTGGCACCACTCCTTTTGAAAATACAGTGCTCATTTCAGTTCGGTCAATTCAAAGTAGTTCAACCAGTGTTTGTGGGCCCTGTGGCCCTTTTGGCACCACTCCTTTTGAAAATACAGTGCTCATTTCTGTTAGGTTAATTCAAAGTAGTTCAACCAGTGTTTGTGGGCCCCGTGGCCCTTTTGGCCACTGCTTTTGAAAATGCAGTGCTCATTTCTGTTTGGTGAACTCAAAGTAGTTCAAGCAGTGTTTGTGTGCCCCGTGGCCCTTTTGGCACCACTCCTTTTAAAAATAAAGTGCTCATTTCTGTTTGGTTAATTCAAAGTAGTTCAACCAGTGTTTGTGGGCCCCGTGGCCCTTTTGGCACTTCTTCTTTTGAAAATACAGTGCTCATTTCTGTTTGTTGACCTCAAAGTAGTTCAACCAGTGTTTGTGTGCCCCGTGGCCCTTTTGGCACCACTCCTTTTGAAAATACAGTGCTCATTTCTGTTTGGTGAACTCAAAGTAGTTCAACCAGTGTTTGCGTGCCCCGTGGCCCTTTTGGCACTTCTCCTTTTGAAAATACAGTGCTCATTTCTGTTCGGTTAATTCAAAGTAGTTCAACCAGTGTTTGTGGGCCCCGTGGCCCTTTTGGCACCACTCCTTTTGAAAATACAGTGCTCATCACTGTTTGGTGAACTCAAAGTAGTTCAACCAGTGTTTGCGGGCCCTGTGGCCCTTTTGGCACCACTCCTTTAAAAATACAGTGCTCATTTCTGATTGGTGAACTCAAAGTAGTTCAACCAGTGTTTGCGTGCCCCGTGGCCCTGTAGGCACCACTCCTTTTGAAAATACAGTGCTCATTTCTGTTTGGTGAACTCAAAGTTGTTCAACCAGTGTTTGCGTGCCCCGTGGCCCTTTAGGCACCACTCCTTTTGAAAATACAGTGTTCATTTCTGTTCGGTTAACTCAAAGTGTTCAACCAGTGTTTGCGTGCCCTGTGGCCCTTTTGGCACGACTCCTTTTGAAAATACAGTGCTCATTTCTGTTTGGTGAACTCAAAGTAGTTCAACCAGTGTTTGTGGGCACCGTGGCCCTCTTGGCACCACTCCTTTTGAAAATACAGTGCTCATTTCTGTTCGGTTAATTCAAAGTAGTTCAACCAGTGTTTGTGGGCGCCGTGGCCCTTTTGGCACCACTTCTTTTGAAAATACAGTGCTCATTTCTGTTTGGTGAACTCAAAGTAGTTCAACCAGTGTTTGCGTGCCCCGTGGCCCTTTTGGCACCACTCCTTTTGAAAATACAGTGCTCATTTCTGTTCGGTTAACTCAAAGTAGTTCAACCAGTGTTTGCATGCCCCGTGGCCCTGTAGGCACCACTCCTTTTGAAAATACAGTGCTCATTTCTGTTTGGTGAACTCAAAGTAGTTCAACCAGTGTTTGTGGGCACCGTGGCCCTTTTGGCACCACTCCTTTTGAAAATACAGTGCTCATTTCTGTTCGGTTAATTCAAAGTAGTTCAACCAGTGTTTGTGGGCCCCGTGGCCCTTTTGGCACAACTCCTTTTGAAAATACAGTGCTCATTTCTGTTTGGTGAACTCAAAGTAGTTCAACCAGTGTTTGCATGCCCCGTGGCCCTTTTGGGAGCACTCCTTTTGAAAATACAGTGCTCATTTCAGTTCGGTCAATTCAAAGTAGTTCAACCAGTGTTTGTGGGCCCTGTGGCCCTTTTGGCACCACTCCTTTTGAAAATACAGTGCTCATTTCTGTTCGGTTAATTCAAAGTAGTTCAACCAGTGTTTGTGGGCCCCGTGGCCCTTTTGGCCACTGCTTTTGAAAATACAGTGCTCATTTCTGTTTGGTGAACTCAAAGTAGTTCAAGCAGTGTTTGTGGGCCCCGTGGCCCTTTTGGCACCACTCCTTTTGAAAATAAAGTGCTCATTTCTGTTTGGTTAATTCAAAGTAGTTCAACCAGTGTTTATGGGCCCCGTGGCCCTTTTGGCACCACTCCTTTTGAAAATACAGTGCTCATTTCTGTATGGTGAACTCAAAGTAGTTCAACCAGTGTTTAGGTGCCCCGTGGCCCTTTAGGCACCACTCCTTTTGAAAATACAGTGCTAATTTCTGTTTGGTGAACTAAAAGTAGTTCAACCAGTGTTTGCGTGCCCCGTGGCCCTGTAGGCAACACTCCTTTTGAAAATACAGTGCTCATTTCTGATTGGTGAACTCAAAGTAGTTCAACCAGTGTTTGTGGGCCCTGTGGCCCTTTTGGCACCACTCCTTTTGAAAATACAGTGCTCATTTCTGTTTGGTGAACTCAAAGTAGTTCAACCAGTTTTTGCGTGCCCATGGCCCTTTTGGCACCACTCCTTTTGAAAATACAGTGCTCATTTCTGTTTGGTTAATTCAAAGTAGTTCAACCAGTGTTTGTGTGCCCTGTGGCCCTTTTGGCACCACTCCTTTTGAAAATACAGTGCTCATTTCTGTTTGGTGAACTCAAAGTAGTTCAACCAGTGTTTGCGTGCCCCGTGGCCCTGTAGGCACCACTCCTTTTGAAAATACATTGCTCATTTCTGTTTGGTGAACTCAAAGTAGTTCAAGCAGGGTTTGTGGGCCCCGTGGCCCTGTAGGCACCACTCCTTTTGAAAATACAGTGCTCATTTCTGTTTGGTTAATTCAAAGTAGTTCAACCAGTGTTTGTGGGCCCCGTGGCCTTTTCGGCACTTCTCCTTTTGAAAATACAGTGCTCATTTCTGTTTGGTGAACTCAAAGTAGTTCAACCAGTGTTTGTGGGCCCCGTGGCCCTTTTGGCACCACTCCTTTTGAAAATACAGTGCTCATTTCTGTTTGGTGAACTCAAAGTAGTTCAACCAGTGTTTGCGTGCCCCGTGGCCCTTTTGGTACCACTCCTTTTGAAAATACAGTGCTCATTTCTGTTCGGTTAATTCAAAGTAGTTCAACCAGTGTTTGTGGGCGCCGTGGCCCTTTTGGCACCACTTCTTTTGAAAATACAGTGCTCATTTCTGTTTGGTGAACTCAAAGTAGTTCAACCAGTGTTTGCGTGCCCCGTGGCCCTTTTGGCACCACTCCTTTTGAAAATACAGTGCTCATTTCTGTTCGGTTAACTCAAAGTAGTTCAACCAGTGTTTGCGTGCCCCGTGGCCCTGTAGGCACCACTCCTTTTGAAAATACAGTGCTCATTTCTGTTTGGTGAACTCAAAGTAGTTCAAGCAGGGTTTGTGGGCCCCGTGGCCCTTTTGGCACCACTCCTTTTGAAAATACAGTGCTCATTTCTGTTTGGTGAACTCAAAGTAGTTCAACCAGTGTTTGTGGGCACCGTGGCCCTCTTGGCACCACTCCTTTTGAAAATACAGTGCTCATTTCTGTTCGGTTAATTCAAAGTAGTTCAACCAGTGTTTATGGGCCCCGTGGCCCTTTTGGCACCACTCCTTTTGAAAATACAGTGCTCATTTCTGTATGGTGAACTCAAAGTAGTTCAACCAGTGTTTAGGTGCCCCGTGGCCCTGTTGGCACGACTCCTTTTGAAAATACAGTGCTCATTTCTGTTTGGTGAACTCAAAGTAGTTCAACCAGTGTTTGTGGGCACCGTGGCCCTCTTGGCACCACTCCTTTTGAAAATACAGTGCTCATTTCTGTTCGGTTAATTCAAAGTAGTTCAACCAGTGTTTATGGGCCCCGTGGCCCTTTTGGCACCACTCCTTTTGAAAATACAGTGCTCATTTCTGTATGGTGAACTCAAAGTAGTTCAACCAGTGTTTAGGTGCCCCGTGGCCCTGTTGGCACCACTCCTTTTGAAAATACAGTGCTAATTTCTGTTTGGTGAACTCAAAGTAGTTCAACCAGTGTTTGCGTGCCCCGTGGCCCTGTAGGCAACACTCCTTTTGAAAATACAGTGCTCATTTCTGATTGGTGAACTCAAAGTAGTTCAACCAGTGTTTGTGGGCCCTGTGGCCCTTTTGGCACCACTCCTTTTGAAAATACAGTGCTCATTTCTGTTCGGTTAATTCAAAGTAGTTCAACCAGTGTTTGTGGGCCCCGTGGCCCTTTTGGCACCACTCCTTTTGAAAATACAGTGCTCATTTCTGTTTGGTTAATTCAAAGTAGTTCAACCAGTGTTTGTGGGCCCCGTGGCCCTTTTGGCACTTCTCCTTTTGAAAATACAGTGCTCATTTCTGTTTGGTGAACTCAAAGTAGTTCAACCAGTGTTTGTGGGCCCCGTGGCCCTTTTGGCACCACTCCTTTTGAAAATACAGTGCTCATTTCTGTTTGGTGAACTCAAAGTAGTTCAACCAGTGTTTGCGTGCCCGTGGCCCTTTTGGCACCACTCCTTTTGAAAATACAGTGCTCATTTCTGTTTGGTTAATTCAAAGTAGTTCAACCAGTGTTTGTGTGCCACGTGGCCCTTTTGGCACCACTCCTTTTGAAAATAGAGTGCTCATTTCTGTTTGGTGAACTCAAAGTAGTTCAACCAGTGTTTGCGTGCCCCGTGGCCCTGTAGGCACCACTCCTTTTGAAAATACATTGCTCATTTCTGTTTGGTGAACTCAAAGTAGTTCAAGCAGGGTTTGTGGGCCCCGTGGCCCTGTAGGCACCACTCCTTTTGAAAATACAGTGCTCATTTCTGTTTGGTTAATTCAAAGTAGTTCAACCAGTGTTTGTGGGCCCCGTGGCCTTTTCGGCACTTCTCCTTTTGAAAATACAGTGCTCATTTCTGTTTGGTGAACTCAAAGTAGTTCAACCAGTGTTTGTGGGCCCCGTGGCCCTTTTGGCACCACTCCTTTTGAAAATACAGTGCTCATTTCTGTTTGGTGAACTCAAAGTAGTTCAACCAGTGTTTGCGTGCCCCGTGGCCCTTTTGGCACCACTCCTTTTGAAAATACAGTGCTCATTTCTGTTCGGTTAATTCAAAGTAGTTCAACCAGTGTTTGTGGGCGCCGTGGCCCTTTTGGCACCACTTCTTTTGAAAATACAGTGCTCATTTCTGTTTGGTGAACTCAAAGTAATTCAACCAGTGTTTGCGTGCCCCGTGGCCCTTTTGGCACCACTCCTTTTGAAAATACAGTGCTCATTTCTGTTCGGTTAACTCAAAGTAGTTCAACCAGTGTTTGCGTGCCCCGTGGCCCTGTAGGCACCACTCCTTTTGAAAATACAGTGCTCATTTCTGTTTGGTGAACTCAAAGTAGTTCAACCAGTGTTTGTGGGCCCCGTGGCCCTTTTGGCACCACTCCTTTTGAAAATACAGTGCTCATTTCTGTTTGGTGAACTCAAAGTAGTTCAACCAGTGTTTGTGGGCCCCGTGGCCCTTTTGGCACCACTCCTTTTGAAAATACAGTGCTCATTTCTGTTCGGTTAATTCAAAGTAGTTCAACCAGTGTTTGTGGGCCCCGTGGCCCTTTTGGCACAACTCCTTTTGAAAATACAGTGCTCATTTCTGTTTGGTGAACTCAAAGTAGTTCAACCAGTGTTTGCATGCCCCGTGGCCCTTTTGGCACCACTCCTTTTGAAAATACAGTGCTCATTTCAGTTCGGTCAATTCAAAGTAGTTCAACCAGTGCTTGTGCGCCCTGTGGCCCTTTTGGCACCACTCCTTTTGAAAATACAGTGCTCATTTCTGTTCGGTTAATTCAAAGTAGTTCAACCAGTGTTTGTGGGCCCCGTGGCCCTTTTGGCCACTGCTTTTGATAATACAGTGCTCATTTCTTTTTGGTGAACTCAAAGTAGTTCAAGCAGTGTTTGTGTGCCCCGTGGCCCTTTTGGCACCACTCCTTTTAAAAATAAAGTGCTCATTTCTGTTTGGTTAATTCAAAGTAGTTCAACCAGTGTTTGTGGGCCCCGTGGCCCTTTTGGCACAACTCCTTTTGAAAATACAGTGCTCATTTCTGTTTGGTGAACTCAAAGTAGTTCAACCAGTGTTTGCATGCCCCGTGGCCCTTTTGGCACCACTCCTTTTGAAAATACAGTGCTCATTTCAGTTCGGTCAATTCAAAGTAGTTCAACCAGTGCTTGTGCGCCCTGTGGCCCTTTTGGCACCACTCCTTTTGAAAATACAGTGCTCATTTCTGTTCGGTTAATTCAAAGTAGTTCAACCAGTGTTTGTGGGCCCCGTGGCCCTTTTGGCCACTGCTTTTGAAAATACAGTGCTCATTTCTTTTTGGTGAACTCAAAGTAGTTCAAGCAGTGTTTGTATGCCCCGTGGCCCTTTTGGCACCACTCCTTTTAAAAATAAAGTGCTCATTTCTGTTTGGTTAATTCAAAGTAGTTCAACCAGTGTTTGTGGGACCCGTGGCCCTTTTGGCACTTCTTCTTTTGAAAATACAGTGCTCATTTCTGTTTGTTGACCTCAAAGTAGTTCAACCAGTGTTTGTGTGCCCCGTGGCCCTTTTGGCACCACTCCTTTTGAAAATACAGTGCTCATTTCTGTTTGGTGAACTCAAAGTAGTTCAACCAGTGTTTGCGTGCCCCGTGGCCCTTTTGGCACCACTCCTTTTGAAAATACAGTGCTCATTTCTGTTCGGTTAATTCAAAGTAGTTCAACCAGTGTTTGTGGGCCCCGTGGCCCTTTTGGCACCACTCCTTTTGAAAATACAGTGCTCATTTCTGTTTGGTGAACTCAAAGTTGTTCAACCAGTGTTTGCGTGCCCCGTGGCCCTTTAGGCACCACTCCATTTGAAAATACAGTGTTCATTTCTGTTCGGTTAACTCAAAGTAGTTCAACCAGTGTTTGTGGGCACCGTGGCCCTTTTGGCACCACTCCTTTTGAAAATACAGTGCTCATTTCTGTTCGGTTAATTCAAAGTAGTTCAACCAGTGTTTATGGGCCCCGTGGCCCTTTTGGCACCACTCCTTTTGAAAATACAGTGCTCATTTCTGTATGGTGAACTCAAAGTAGTTCAACCAGTGTTTAGGTGCCCCGTGGCCCTTTAGGCACCACTCCTTTTGAAAATACAGTGCTAATTTCTGTTTGGTGAACTCAAAGTAGTTCAAGCAGGGTTTGTGGGCCCCGTGGCCCTGTAGGCAACACTCCTTTTGAAAATACAGTGCTCATTTCTGTTTGGTGAACTCAAAGTAGTTCAACCAGTGTTTGTGGGCCCCGTGGCCTTTTCGGCCCTTCTCCTTTTGAAAATACAGTGCTCATTTCTGTTTGGTGAACTCAAAGTAGTTCAACCAGTGTTTGTGGGCCCCGTGGCCCTTTTGGCACCACTCCTTTTGAAAATACAGTGCTCATTTCTGTTTGGTGAACTCAAAGTAGTTCAACCAGTGTTTGTGGGCCCCGTGGCCCTTTTGGCACCACTCCTTTTGAAAATACAGTGCTCATTTCTGTTCGGTTAATTCAAAGTAGTTCAACCAGTGTTTGTGGGCGCCGTGGCCCTTTTGGCACCACTCCTTTTGAAAATACAGTGCTCATTTCTGTTTGGTGAACTCAAAGTAGTTCAACCAGTGTTTGCATGCCCCGTGGCCCTTTTGGCACCACTCCTTTTGAAAATACAGTGCTCATTTCTGTTTGGTTAATTCAAAGTAGTTCAACCAGTGTTTGTGTGCCCCGTGGCCCTTTTGGCACCACTCCTTTTGAAAATAGAGTGCTCATTTCTGTTTGGTGAACTCAAAGTAGTTCAACCAGTGTTTGCGTGCCCCGTGGCCCTGTAGGCACCACTCCTTTTGAAAATACATTGTTCATTTCTGTTTGGTGAACTCAAAGTAGTTCAAGCAGGGTTTGTGGGCCCCGTGGCCCTGTAGGCACCACTCCTTTTGAAAATACAGTGCTCATTTCTGTTTGGTTAATTCAAAGTAGTTCAACCAGTGTTTGTGGGCCCCGTGGCCTTTTCGGCACTTCTCCTTTTGAAAATACAGTGCTCATTTCTGTTTGGTGAACTCAAAGTAGTTCAACCAGTGTTTGTGGGCCCCGTGGCCCTTTTGGCACCACTCCTTTTGAAAATACAGTGCTCATTTCTGTTTGGTGAACTCAAAGTAGTTCAACCAGTGTTTGCGTGCCCCGTGGCCCTTTTGGCACCACTCCTTTTGAAAATACAGTGCTCATTTCTGTTCGGTTAATTCAAAGTAGTTCAACCAGTGTTTGTGGGCGCCGTGGCCCTTTTGGCACCACTTCTTTTGAAAATACAGTGCTCATTTCTGTTTGGTGAACTCAAAGTAGTTCAACCAGTGTTTGCGTGCCCCGTGGCCCTTTTGGCACTTCTCCTTTTGAAAATACAGTGCTCATTTCTGTTCGGTTAATTCAAAGTAGTTCAACCAGTGTTTGTGGGCCCCGTGGCCCTTTTGGCACCACTCCTTTTGAAAATACAGTGCTCATCACTGTTTGGTGAACTCAAAGTAGTTCAACCAGTGTTTGCGGGCCCTGTGGCCCTTTTGGCACGACTCCTTTTGAAAATACAGTGCTCATTTCTGTTTGGTGAACTCAAAGTAGTTCAACCAGTGTTTGTGGGCACCGTGGCCCTCTTGGCACCACTCCTTTTGAAAATACAGTGCTCATTTCTGTTCGGTTAATTCAAAGTAGTTCAACCAGTGTTTATGGGCCCCGTGGCCCTTTTGGCACCACTCCTTTTGAAAATACAGTGCTCATTTCTGTATGGTGAACTCAAAGTAGTTCAACCAGTGTTTAGGTGCCCCGTGGCCCTGTTGGCACGACTCCTTTTGAAAATACAGTGCTCATTTCTGTTTGGTGAACTCAAAGTAGTTCAACCAGTGTTTGTGGGCACCGTGGCCCTCTTGGCACCACTCCTTTTGAAAATACAGTGCTCATTTCTGTTCGGTTAATTCAAAGTAGTTCAACCAGTGTTTATGGGCCCCGTGGCCCTTTTGGCACCACTCCTTTTGAAAATACAGTGCTCATTTCTGTATGGTGAACTCAAAGTAGTTCAACCAGTGTTTAGGTGCCCCGTGGCCCTGTTGGCACCACTCCTTTTGAAAATACAGTGCTAATTTCTGTTTGGTGAACTCAAAGTAGTTCAACCAGTGTTTGCGTGCCCCGTGGCCCTGTAGGCAACACTCCTTTTGAAAATACAGTGCTCATTTCTGATTGGTGAACTCAAAGTAGTTCAACCAGTGTTTGTGGGCCCTGTGGCCCTTTTGGCACCACTCCTTTTGAAAATACAGTGCTCATTTCTGTTCGGTTAATTCAAAGTAGTTCAACCAGTGTTTGTGGGCCCCGTGGCCCTTTTGGCACCACTCCTTTTGAAAATACAGTGCTCATTTCTGTTTGGTTAATTCAAAGTAGTTCAACCAGTGTTTGTGGGCCCCGTGGCCCTTTTGGCACTTCTCCTTTTGAAAATACAGTGCTCATTTCTGTTTGGTGAACTCAAAGTAGTTCAACCAGTGTTTGTGGGCCCCGTGGCCCTTTTGGCACCACTCCTTTTGAAAATACAGTGCTCATTTCTGTTTGGTGAACTCAAAGTAGTTCAACCAGTGTTTGCGTGCCCGTGGCCCTTTTGGCACCACTCCTTTTGAAAATACAGTGCTCATTTCTGTTTGGTTAATTCAAAGTAGTTCAACCAGTGTTTGTGTGCCACGTGGCCCTTTTGGCACCACTCCTTTTGAAAATAGAGTGCTCATTTCTGTTTGGTGAACTCAAAGTAGTTCAACCAGTGTTTGCGTGCCCCGTGGCCCTGTAGGCACCACTCCTTTTGAAAATACATTGCTCATTTCTGTTTGGTGAACTCAAAGTAGTTCAAGCAGGGTTTGTGGGCCCCGTGGCCCTGTAGGCACCACTCCTTTTGAAAATACAGTGCTCATTTCTGTTTGGTTAATTCAAAGTAGTTCAACCAGTGTTTGTGGGCCCCGTGGCCTTTTCGGCACTTCTCCTTTTGAAAATACAGTGCTCATTTCTGTTTGGTGAACTCAAAGTAGTTCAACCAGTGTTTGTGGGCCCCGTGGCCCTTTTGGCACCACTCCTTTTGAAAATACAGTGCTCATTTCTGTTTGGTGAACTCAAAGTAGTTCAACCAGTGTTTGCGTGCCCCGTGGCCCTTTTGGCACCACTCCTTTTGAAAATACAGTGCTCATTTCTGTTCGGTTAATTCAAAGTAGTTCAACCAGTGTTTGTGGGCGCCGTGGCCCTTTTGGCACCACTTCTTTTGAAAATACAGTGCTCATTTCTGTTTGGTGAACTCAAAGTAATTCAACCAGTGTTTGCGTGCCCCGTGGCCCTTTTGGCACCACTCCTTTTGAAAATACAGTGCTCATTTCTGTTCGGTTAACTCAAAGTAGTTCAACCAGTGTTTGCGTGCCCCGTGGCCCTGTAGGCACCACTCCTTTTGAAAATACAGTGCTCATTTCTGTTTGGTGAACTCAAAGTAGTTCAACCAGTGTTTGTGGGCCCCGTGGCCCTTTTGGCACCACTCCTTTTGAAAATACAGTGCTCATTTCTGTTTGGTGAACTCAAAGTAGTTCAACCAGTGTTTGTGGGCCCCGTGGCCCTTTTGGCACCACTCCTTTTGAAAATACAGTGCTCATTTCTGTTCGGTTAATTCAAAGTAGTTCAACCAGTGTTTGTGGGCCCCGTGGCCCTTTTGGCACAACTCCTTTTGAAAATACAGTGCTCATTTCTGTTTGGTGAACTCAAAGTAGTTCAACCAGTGTTTGCATGCCCCGTGGCCCTTTTGGCACCACTCCTTTTGAAAATACAGTGCTCATTTCAGTTCGGTCAATTCAAAGTAGTTCAACCAGTGCTTGTGCGCCCTGTGGCCCTTTTGGCACCACTCCTTTTGAAAATACAGTGCTCATTTCTGTTCGGTTAATTCAAAGTAGTTCAACCAGTGTTTGTGGGCCCCGTGGCCCTTTTGGCCACTGCTTTTGATAATACAGTGCTCATTTCTTTTTGGTGAACTCAAAGTAGTTCAAGCAGTGTTTGTGTGCCCCGTGGCCCTTTTGGCACCACTCCTTTTAAAAATAAAGTGCTCATTTCTGTTTGGTTAATTCAAAGTAGTTCAACCAGTGTTTGTGGGCCCCGTGGCCCTTTTGGCACAACTCCTTTTGAAAATACAGTGCTCATTTCTGTTTGGTGAACTCAAAGTAGTTCAACCAGTGTTTGCATGCCCCGTGGCCCTTTTGGCACCACTCCTTTTGAAAATACAGTGCTCATTTCAGTTCGGTCAATTCAAAGTAGTTCAACCAGTGCTTGTGCGCCCTGTGGCCCTTTTGGCACCACTCCTTTTGAAAATACAGTGCTCATTTCTGTTCGGTTAATTCAAAGTAGTTCAACCAGTGTTTGTGGGCCCCGTGGCCCTTTTGGCCACTGCTTTTGAAAATACAGTGCTCATTTCTTTTTGGTGAACTCAAAGTAGTTCAAGCAGTGTTTGTATGCCCCGTGGCCCTTTTGGCACCACTCCTTTTAAAAATAAAGTGCTCATTTCTGTTTGGTTAATTCAAAGTAGTTCAACCAGTGTTTGTGGGACCCGTGGCCCTTTTGGCACTTCTTCTTTTGAAAATACAGTGCTCATTTCTGTTTGTTGACCTCAAAGTAGTTCAACCAGTGTTTGTGTGCCCCGTGGCCCTTTTGGCACCACTCCTTTTGAAAATACAGTGCTCATTTCTGTTTGGTGAACTCAAAGTAGTTCAACCAGTGTTTGCGTGCCCCGTGGCCCTTTTGGCACCACTCCTTTTGAAAATACAGTGCTCATTTCTGTTCGGTTAATTCAAAGTAGTTCAACCAGTGTTTGTGGGCCCCGTGGCCCTTTTGGCACCACTCCTTTTGAAAATACAGTGCTCATTTCTGTTTGGTGAACTCAAAGTTGTTCAACCAGTGTTTGCGTGCCCCGTGGCCCTTTAGGCACCACTCCATTTGAAAATACAGTGTTCATTTCTGTTCGGTTAACTCAAAGTAGTTCAACCAGTGTTTGTGGGCACCGTGGCCCTTTTGGCACCACTCCTTTTGAAAATACAGTGCTCATTTCTGTTCGGTTAATTCAAAGTAGTTCAACCAGTGTTTATGGGCCCCGTGGCCCTTTTGGCACCACTCCTTTTGAAAATACAGTGCTCATTTCTGTATGGTGAACTCAAAGTAGTTCAACCAGTGTTTAGGTGCCCCGTGGCCCTTTAGGCACCACTCCTTTTGAAAATACAGTGCTAATTTCTGTTTGGTGAACTCAAAGTAGTTCAAGCAGGGTTTGTGGGCCCCGTGGCCCTGTAGGCAACACTCCTTTTGAAAATACAGTGCTCATTTCTGTTTGGTGAACTCAAAGTAGTTCAACCAGTGTTTGTGGGCCCCGTGGCCTTTTCGGCCCTTCTCCTTTTGAAAATACAGTGCTCATTTCTGTTTGGTGAACTCAAAGTAGTTCAACCAGTGTTTGTGGGCCCCGTGGCCCTTTTGGCACCACTCCTTTTGAAAATACAGTGCTCATTTCTGTTTGGTGAACTCAAAGTAGTTCAACCAGTGTTTGTGGGCCCCGTGGCCCTTTTGGCACCACTCCTTTTGAAAATACAGTGCTCATTTCTGTTCGGTTAATTCAAAGTAGTTCAACCAGTGTTTGTGGGCGCCGTGGCCCTTTTGGCACCACTCCTTTTGAAAATACAGTGCTCATTTCTGTTTGGTGAACTCAAAGTAGTTCAACCAGTGTTTGCATGCCCCGTGGCCCTTTTGGCACCACTCCTTTTGAAAATACAGTGCTCATTTCTGTTTGGTTAATTCAAAGTAGTTCAACCAGTGTTTGTGTGCCCCGTGGCCCTTTTGGCACCACTCCTTTTGAAAATAGAGTGCTCATTTCTGTTTGGTGAACTCAAAGTAGTTCAACCAGTGTTTGCGTGCCCCGTGGCCCTGTAGGCACCACTCCTTTTGAAAATACATTGCTCATTTCTGTTTGGTGAACTCAAAGTAGTTCAAGCAGGGTTTGTGGGCCCCGTGGCCCTGTAGGCACCACTCCTTTTGAAAATACAGTGCTCATTTCTGTTTGGTTAATTCAAAGTAGTTCAACCAGTGTTTGTGGGCCCCGTGGCCTTTTCGGCACTTCTCCTTTTGAAAATACAGTGCTCATTTCTGTTTGGTGAACTCAAAGTAGTTCAACCAGTGTTTGTGGGCCCCGTGGCCCTTTTGGCACCACTCCTTTTGAAAATACAGTGCTCATTTCTGTTTGGTGAACTCAAAGTAGTTCAACCAGTGTTTGCGTGCCCCGTGGCCCTTTTGGCACCACTCCTTTTGAAAATACAGTGCTCATTTCTGTTCGGTTAATTCAAAGTAGTTCAACCAGTGTTTGTGGGCGCCGTGGCCCTTTTGGCACCACTTCTTTTGAAAATACAGTGCTCATTTCTGTTTGGTGAACTCAAAGTAGTTCAACCAGTGTTTGCGTGCCCCGTGGCCCTTTTGGCACTTCTCCTTTTGAAAATACAGTGCTCATTTCTGTTCGGTTAATTCAAAGTAGTTCAACCAGTGTTTGTGGGCCCCGTGGCCCTTTTGGCACCACTCCTTTTGAAAATACAGTGCTCATCACTGTTTGGTGAACTCAAAGTAGTTCAACCAGTGTTTGCGGGCCCTGTGGCCCTTTTGGCACGACTCCTTTTGAAAATACAGTGCTCATTTCTGTTTGGTGAACTCAAAGTAGTTCAACCAGTGTTTGTGGGCACCGTGGCCCTCTTGGCACCACTCCTTTTGAAAATACAGTGCTCATTTCTGTTCGGTTAATTCAAAGTAGTTCAACCAGTGTTTATGGGCCCCGTGGCCCTTTTGGCACCACTCCTTTTGAAAATACAGTGCTCATTTCTGTATGGTGAACTCAAAGTAGTTCAACCAGTGTTTAGGTGCCCCGTGGCCCTGTTGGCACGACTCCTTTTGAAAATACAGTGCTCATTTCTGTTTGGTGAACTCAAAGTAGTTCAACCAGTGTTTGTGGGCACCGTGGCCCTCTTGGCACCACTCCTTTTGAAAATACAGTGCTCATTTCTGTTCGGTTAATTCAAAGTAGTTCAACCAGTGTTTATGGGCCCCGTGGCCCTTTTGGCACCACTCCTTTTGAAAATACAGTGCTCATTTCTGTATGGTGAACTCAAAGTAGTTCAACCAGTGTTTAGGTGCCCCGTGGCCCTGTTGGCACCACTCCTTTTGAAAATACAGTGCTAATTTCTGTTTGGTGAACTCAAAGTAGTTCAACCAGTGTTTGCGTGCCCCGTGGCCCTGTAGGCAACACTCCTTTTGAAAATACAGTGCTCATTTCTGATTGGTGAACTCAAAGTAGTTCAACCAGTGTTTGTGGGCCCTGTGGCCCTTTTGGCACCACTCCTTTTGAAAATACAGTGCTCATTTCTGTTCGGTTAATTCAAAGTAGTTCAACCAGTGTTTGTGGGCCCCGTGGCCCTTTTGGCACCACTCCTTTTGAAAATACAGTGCTCATTTCTGTTTGGTTAATTCAAAGTAGTTCAACCAGTGTTTGTGGGCCCCGTGGCCCTTTTGGCACTTCTCCTTTTGAAAATACAGTGCTCATTTCTGTTTGGTGAACTCAAAGTAGTTCAACCAGTGTTTGTGGGCCCCGTGGCCCTTTTGGCACCACTCCTTTTGAAAATACAGTGCTCATTTCTGTTTGGTGAACTCAAAGTAGTTCAACCAGTGTTTGCGTGCCCGTGGCCCTTTTGGCACCACTCCTTTTGAAAATACAGTGCTCATTTCTGTTTGGTTAATTCAAAGTAGTTCAACCAGTGTTTGTGTGCCACGTGGCCCTTTTGGCACCACTCCTTTTGAAAATAGAGTGCTCATTTCTGTTTGGTGAACTCAAAGTAGTTCAACCAGTGTTTGCGTGCCCCGTGGCCCTGTAGGCACCACTCCTTTTGAAAATACATTGCTCATTTCTGTTTGGTGAACTCAAAGTAGTTCAAGCAGGGTTTGTGGGCCCCGTGGCCCTGTAGGCACCACTCCTTTTGAAAATACAGTGCTCATTTCTGTTTGGTTAATTCAAAGTAGTTCAACCAGTGTTTGTGGGCCCCGTGGCCTTTTCGGCACTTCTCCTTTTGAAAATACAGTGCTCATTTCTGTTTGGTGAACTCAAAGTAGTTCAACCAGTGTTTGTGGGCCCCGTGGCCCTTTTGGCACCACTCCTTTTGAAAATACAGTGCTCATTTCTGTTTGGTGAACTCAAAGTAGTTCAACCAGTGTTTGCGTGCCCCGTGGCCCTTTTGGCACCACTCCTTTTGAAAATACAGTGCTCATTTCTGTTCGGTTAATTCAAAGTAGTTCAACCAGTGTTTGTGGGCGCCGTGGCCCTTTTGGCACCACTTCTTTTGAAAATACAGTGCTCATTTCTGTTTGGTGAACTCAAAGTAATTCAACCAGTGTTTGCGTGCCCCGTGGCCCTTTTGGCACCACTCCTTTTGAAAATACAGTGCTCATTTCTGTTCGGTTAACTCAAAGTAGTTCAACCAGTGTTTGCGTGCCCCGTGGCCCTGTAGGCACCACTCCTTTTGAAAATACAGTGCTCATTTCTGTTTGGTGAACTCAAAGTAGTTCAACCAGTGTTTGTGGGCCCCGTGGCCCTTTTGGCACCACTCCTTTTGAAAATACAGTGCTCATTTCTGTTTGGTGAACTCAAAGTAGTTCAACCAGTGTTTGTGGGCCCCGTGGCCCTTTTGGCACCACTCCTTTTGAAAATACAGTGCTCATTTCTGTTCGGTTAATTCAAAGTAGTTCAACCAGTGTTTGTGGGCCCCGTGGCCCTTTTGGCACAACTCCTTTTGAAAATACAGTGCTCATTTCTGTTTGGTGAACTCAAAGTAGTTCAACCAGTGTTTGCATGCCCCGTGGCCCTTTTGGCACCACTCCTTTTGAAAATACAGTGCTCATTTCAGTTCGGTCAATTCAAAGTAGTTCAACCAGTGCTTGTGCGCCCTGTGGCCCTTTTGGCACCACTCCTTTTGAAAATACAGTGCTCATTTCTGTTCGGTTAATTCAAAGTAGTTCAACCAGTGTTTGTGGGCCCCGTGGCCCTTTTGGCCACTGCTTTTGATAATACAGTGCTCATTTCTTTTTGGTGAACTCAAAGTAGTTCAAGCAGTGTTTGTGTGCCCCGTGGCCCTTTTGGCACCACTCCTTTTAAAAATAAAGTGCTCATTTCTGTTTGGTTAATTCAAAGTAGTTCAACCAGTGTTTGTGGGCCCCGTGGCCCTTTTGGCACAACTCCTTTTGAAAATACAGTGCTCATTTCTGTTTGGTGAACTCAAAGTAGTTCAACCAGTGTTTGCATGCCCCGTGGCCCTTTTGGCACCACTCCTTTTGAAAATACAGTGCTCATTTCAGTTCGGTCAATTCAAAGTAGTTCAACCAGTGCTTGTGCGCCCTGTGGCCCTTTTGGCACCACTCCTTTTGAAAATACAGTGCTCATTTCTGTTCGGTTAATTCAAAGTAGTTCAACCAGTGTTTGTGGGCCCCGTGGCCCTTTTGGCCACTGCTTTTGAAAATACAGTGCTCATTTCTTTTTGGTGAACTCAAAGTAGTTCAAGCAGTGTTTGTATGCCCCGTGGCCCTTTTGGCACCACTCCTTTTAAAAATAAAGTGCTCATTTCTGTTTGGTTAATTCAAAGTAGTTCAACCAGTGTTTGTGGGACCCGTGGCCCTTTTGGCACTTCTTCTTTTGAAAATACAGTGCTCATTTCTGTTTGTTGACCTCAAAGTAGTTCAACCAGTGTTTGTGTGCCCCGTGGCCCTTTTGGCACCACTCCTTTTGAAAATACAGTGCTCATTTCTGTTTGGTGAACTCAAAGTAGTTCAACCAGTGTTTGCGTGCCCCGTGGCCCTTTTGGCACCACTCCTTTTGAAAATACAGTGCTCATTTCTGTTCGGTTAATTCAAAGTAGTTCAACCAGTGTTTGTGGGCCCCGTGGCCCTTTTGGCACCACTCCTTTTGAAAATACAGTGCTCATTTCTGTTTGGTGAACTCAAAGTTGTTCAACCAGTGTTTGCGTGCCCCGTGGCCCTTTAGGCACCACTCCATTTGAAAATACAGTGTTCATTTCTGTTCGGTTAACTCAAAGTAGTTCAACCAGTGTTTGTGGGCACCGTGGCCCTTTTGGCACCACTCCTTTTGAAAATACAGTGCTCATTTCTGTTCGGTTAATTCAAAGTAGTTCAACCAGTGTTTAGGTGCCCCGTGGCCCTTTAGGCACCACTCCTTTTGAAAATACAGTGCTAATTTCTGTTTGGTGAACTCAAAGTAGTTCAAGCAGGGTTTGTGGGCCCCGTGGCCCTGTAGGCAACACTCCTTTTGAAAATACAGTGCTCATTTCTGTTTGGTGAACTCAAAGTAGTTCAACCAGTGTTTGTGGGCCCCGTGGCCTTTTCGGCCCTTCTCCTTTTGAAAATACAGTGCTCATTTCTGTTTGGTGAACTCAAAGTAGTTCAACCAGTGTTTGTGGGCCCCGTGGCCCTTTTGGCACCACTCCTTTTGAAAATACAGTGCTCATTTCTGTTTGGTGAACTCAAAGTAGTTCAACCAGTGTTTGTGGGCCCCGTGGCCCTTTTGGCACCACTCCTTTTGAAAATACAGTGCTCATTTCTGTTCGGTTAATTCAAAGTAGTTCAACCAGTGTTTGTGGGCGCCGTGGCCCTTTTGGCACCACTCCTTTTGAAAATACAGTGCTCATTTCTGTTTGGTGAACTCAAAGTAGTTCAACCAGTGTTTGCATGCCCCGTGGCCCTTTTGGCACCACTCCTTTTGAAAATACAGTGCTCATTTCTGTTTGGTTAATTCAAAGTAGTTCAACCAGTGTTTGTGTGCCCCGTGGCCCTTTTGGCACCACTCCTTTTGAAAATAGAGTGCTCATTTCTGTTTGGTGAACTCAAAGTAGTTCAACCAGTGTTTGCGTGCCCCGTGGCCCTGTAGGCACCACTCCTTTTGAAAATACATTGCTCATTTCTGTTTGGTGAACTCAAAGTAGTTCAAGCAGGGTTTGTGGGCCCCGTGGCCCTGTAGGCACCACTCCTTTTGAAAATACAGTGCTCATTTCTGTTTGGTTAATTCAAAGTAGTTCAACCAGTGTTTGTGGGCCCCGTGGCCTTTTCGGCACTTCTCCTTTTGAAAATACAGTGCTCATTTCTGTTTGGTGAACTCAAAGTAGTTCAACCAGTGTTTGTGGGCCCCGTGGCCCTTTTGGCACCACTCCTTTTGAAAATACAGTGCTCATTTCTGTTTGGTGAACTCAAAGTAGTTCAACCAGTGTTTGCGTGCCCCGTGGCCCTTTTGGCACCACTCCTTTTGAAAATACAGTGCTCATTTCTGTTCGGTTAATTCAAAGTAGTTCAACCAGTGTTTGTGGGCGCCGTGGCCCTTTTGGCACCACTTCTTTTGAAAATACAGTGCTCATTTCTGTTTGGTGAACTCAAAGTAATTCAACCAGTGTTTGCGTGCCCCGTGGCCCTTTTGGCACCACTCCTTTTGAAAATACAGTGCTCATTTCTGTTCGGTTAACTCAAAGTAGTTCAACCAGTGTTTGCGTGCCCCGTGGCCCTGTAGGCACCACTCCTTTTGAAAATACAGTGCTCATTTCTGTTTGGTGAACTCAAAGTAGTTCAACCAGTGTTTGTGGGCCCCGTGGCCCTTTTGGCACCACTCCTTTTGAAAATACAGTGCTCATTTCTGTTCGGTTAATTCAAAGTAGTTCAACCAGTGTTTGTGGGCCCCGTGGCCCTTTTGGCACAACTCCTTTTGAAAATACAGTGCTCATTTCTGTTTGGTGAACTCAAAGTAGTTCAACCAGTGTTTGCATGCCCCGTGGCCCTTTTGGCACCACTCCTTTTGAAAATACAGTGCTCATTTCAGTTCGGTCAATTCAAAGTAGTTCAACCAGTGCTTGTGCGCCCTGTGGCCCTTTTGGCACCACTCCTTTTGAAAATACAGTGCTCATTTCTGTTCGGTTAATTCAAAGTAGTTCAACCAGTGTTTGTGGGCCCCGTGGCCCTTTTGGCCACTGCTTTTGAAAATACAGTGCTCATTTCTTTTTGGTGAACTCAAAGTAGTTCAAGCAGTGTTTGTGTGCCCCGTGGCCCTTTTGGCACCACTCCTTTTAAAAATAAAGTGCTCATTTCTGTTTGGTTAATTCAAAGTAGTTCAATCAGTGTTTGTGGGACCCGTGGCCCTTTTGGCACTTCTTCTTTTGAAAATACAGTGCTCATTTCTGTTTGTTGACCTCAAAGTAGTTCAACCAGTGTTTGTGTGCCCCGTGGCCCTTTTGGCACCACTCCTTTTGAAAATACAGTGCTCATTTCTGTTTGGTGAACTCAAAGTAGTTCAACCAGTGTTTGCGTGCCCCGTGGCCCTTTTGGCACCACTCCTTTTGAAAATGCAGTGCTCATTTCTGTTCGGTTAATTCAAAGTAGTTCAACCAGTGTTTGTGGGCCCCGTGGCCCTTTTGGCACCACTCCTTTTGAAAATACAGTGCTCATCACTGTTTGGTGAACTCAAAGTAGTTCAACCAGTGTTTGCGGGCCCTGTGGCCCTTTTGGCACCACTCCTTTAAAAATACAGTGCTCATTTCTGATTGGTGAACTCAAAGTAGTTCAACCAGTGTTTGCGTGCCCCGTGGCCCTGTAGGCACCACTCCTTTTGAAAATACAGTGCTCATTTCTGTTTGGTGAACTCAAAGTTGTTCAACCAGTGTTTGCGTGCCCCGTGGCCCTTTAGGCACCACTCCTTTTGAAAATACAGTGTTCATTTCTGTTCGGTTAACTCAAAGTAGTTCAACCAGTGTTTGTGGGCCCCGTGGCCTTTTCGGCCCTTCTCCTTTTGAAAATACAGTGCTCATTTCTGTTTGGTGAACTCAAAGTAGTTCAACCAGTGTTTGTGGGCCCCGTGGCCCTTTTGGCACCACTCCTTTTGAAAATACAGTGCTCATTTCTGTTTGGTGAACTCAAAGTAGTTCAACCAGTGTTTGTGGGCCCCGTGGCCCTTTTGGCACCACTCCTTTTGAAAATACAGTGCTCATTTCTGTTCGGTTAATTCAAAGTAGTTCAACCAGTGTTTGTGGGCGCCGTGGCCCTTTTGGCACCACTTCTTTTGAAAATACAGTGCTCATTTCTGTTTGGTGAACTCAAAGTAGTTCAACCAGTGTTTGCGTGCCCCGTGGCCCTTTTGGCACCACTCCTTTTGAAAATACAGTGCTCATTTCTGTTCGGTTAACTCAAAGTAGTTCAACCAGTGTTTGCGTGCCCCGTGGCCCTGTAGGCACCACTCCTTTTGAAAATACAGTGCTCATTTCTGTTTGGTGAACTCAAAGTAGTTCAACCAGTGTTTGTGGGCCCCGTGGCCCTTTTGGCACCACTCCTTTTGAAAATACAGTGCTCATTTCTGTTCGGTTAATTCAAAGTAGTTCAACCAGTGTTTGTGGGCCCCGTGGCCCTTTTGGCACAACTCCTTTTGAAAATACAGTGCTCATTTCTGTTTGGTGAACTCAAAGTAGTTCAACCAGTGTTTGCATCCCCCGTGGCCCTTTTGGCACCACTCATTTTGAAAATACAGTGCTCATTTCAGTTCAGTCAATTCAAAGTAGTTCAACCAGTGCTTGTGCGCCCTGTGGCCCTTTTGGCACCACTCCTTTTGAAAATACAGTGCTCATTTCTGTTCGGTTAATTCAAAGTTGTTCAACCAGTGTTTGTCGGCCCCGTGGCCCTTTTGGCCACTGCTTTTGAAAATACAGTGCTCATTTCTGTTTGGTGAACTCAAAGTAGTTCAAGCAGTGTTTGTGTGCCCCGTGGCCCTTTTGGCACCACTCCTTTTAAAAATAAAGTGCTCATTTCTGTTTGGTTAATTCAAAGTAGTTCAACCAGTGTTTGTGGGCCCCGTGGCCCTTTTGGCACTTCTTCTTTTGAAAATACAGTGCTCATTTCTGTTTGTTGACCTCAAAGTAGTTCAACCAGTGTTTGTGTGCCCCGTGGCCCTTTTGGCACCACTCCTTTTGAAAATACAGTGCTCATTTCTGTTTGGTGAACTCAAAGTAGTTCAACCAGTGTTTGCGTGCCCCGTGGCCCTTTTGGCACCACTCCTTTTGAAAATACAGTGCTCATCACTGTTTGGTGAACGCAAAGTAGTTCAACCAGTGTTTGCGGGCCCTGTGGCCCTTTTGGCACCACTCCTTTAAAAATACAGTGCTCATTTCTGATTGGTGAACTCAAAGTAGTTCAACCAGTGTTTGCGTGCCCCGTGGCCCTGTAGGCACCACTCCTTTTGAAAATACAGTGCTCATTTCTGTTTGGTGAACTCAAAGTTGTTCAACCAGTGTTTGCGTGCCCCGTGGCCCTTTAGGCACCACTCCTTTTGAAAATACAGTGTTCATTTCTGTTCGGTTAACTCAAAGTAGTTCAACCAGTGTTTGCGTGCCCTGTGGCCCTTTTGGCACGACTCCTTTTGAAAATACAGTGCTCATTTCTGTTTGGTGAACTCAAAGTAGTTCAACCAGTGTTTGTGGGCACCGTGGCCCTTTTGGCACCACTCCTTTTGAAAATACAGTGCTCATTTCTGTTCGGTTAATTCAAAGTAGTTCAACCAGTGTTTATGGGCCTGTGGCCCTTTTGGCACCACTCCTTTTGAAAATACAGTGCTCATTTCTGTATGGTGAACTCAAAGTAGTTCAACCAGTGTTTAGGTGCCCCGTGGCCCTTTAGGCACCACTCCTTTTGAAAATACAGTGCTAATTTCTGTTTGGTGAACTCAAAGTAGTTCAACCAGTGTTTGCGTGCCCCGTGGCCCTGTAGGCAACACTCCTTTTGAAAATACAGTGCTCATTTCTGATTGGTGAACTCAAAGTAGTTCAACCAGTGTTTGTGGGCCCTGTGGCCCTTTTGGCACCACTCCTTTTGAAAATACAGTGCTCATTTCTGTTCGGTTAATTCAAAGTAGTTCAACCAGTGTTTGTGGGCCCCGTGGCCCTTTTGGCACCACTCCTTTTGAAAATACAGTGCTCATTTCTGTTTGGTTAATTCAAAGTAGTTCAACCAGTGTTTGTGGGCCCCGTGGCCCTTTTGGCACTTCTCCTTTTGAAAATACAGTGCTCATTTCTGTTTGGTGAACTCAAAGTAGTTCAACCAGTGTTTGTGGGCCCCGTGGCCCTTTTGGCACCACTCCTTTTGAAAATACAGTGCTCATTTCTGTTTGGTGAACTCAAAGTAGTTCAACCAGTGTTTGCGTGCCCGTGGCCCTTTTGGCACCACTCCTTTTGAAAATACAGTGCTCATTTCTGTTTGGTTAATTCAAAGTAGTTCAACCAGTGTTTGTGTGCCCCGTGGCCCTTTTGGCACCACTCCTTTTGAAAATAGAGTGCTCATTTCTGTTTGGTGAACTCAAAGTAGTTCAACCAGTGTTTGCGTGCCCCGTGGCCCTGTAGGCACCACTCCTTTTGAAAATACATTGCTCATTTCTGTTTGGTGAACTCAAAGTAGTTCAAGCAGGGTTTGTGGGCCCCGTGGCCCTGTAGGCACCACTCCTTTTGAAAATACAGTGCTCATTTCTGTTTGGTTAATTCAAAGTAGTTCAACCAGTGTTTGTGGGCCCCGTGGCCTTTTCGGCACTTCTCCTTTTGAAAATACAGTGCTCATTTCTGTTTGGTGAACTCAAAGTAGTTCAACCAGTGTTTGTGGGCCCCGTGGCCCTTTTGGCACCACTCCTTTTGAAAATACAGTGCTCATTTCTGTTTGGTGAACTCAAAGTAGTTCAACCAGTGTTTGCGTGCCCCGTGGCCCTTTTGGCACCACTCCTTTTGAAAATACAGTGCTCATTTCTGTTCGGTTAATTCAAAGTAGTTCAACCAGTGTTTGTGGGCGCCGTGGCCCTTTTGGCACCACTTCTTTTGAAAATACAGTGCTCATTTCTGTTTGGTGAACTCAAAGTAATTCAACCAGTGTTTGTGTGCCCCGTGGCCCTTTTGGCACCACTCCTTTTGAAAATACAGTGCTCATTTCTGTTCGGTTAACTCAAAGTAGTTCAACCAGTGTTTGCGTGCCCCGTGGCCCTGTAGGCACCACTCCTTTTGAAAATACAGTGCTCATTTCTGTTTGGTGAACTCAAAGTAGTTCAACCAGTGTTTGTGGGCCCCGTGGCCCTTTTGGCACCACTCCTTTTGAAAATACAGTGCTCATTTCTGTTCGGTTAATTCAAAGTAGTTCAACCAGTGTTTGTGGGCCCCGTGGCCCTTTTGGCACAACTCCTTTTGAAAATACAGTGCTCATTTCTGTTTGGTGAACTCAAAGTAGTTCAACCAGTGTTTGCATGCCCCGTGGCCCTTTTGGCACCACTCCTTTTGAAAATACAGTGCTCATTTCAGTTCGGTCAATTCAAAGTAGTTCAACCAGTGCTTGTGCGCCCTGTGGCCCTTTTGGCACCACTCCTTTTGAAAATACAGTGCTCATTTCTGTTCGGTTAATTCAAAGTAGTTCAACCAGTGTTTGTGGGCCCCGTGGCCCTTTTGGCCACTGCTTTTGAAAATACAGTGCTCATTTCTGTTTGTTGACCTCAAAGTAGTTCAACCAGTGTTTGTGTGCCCCGTGGCCCTTTTGGCACCACTCCTTTTGAAAATACAGTGCTCATTTCTGTTTGGTGAACTCAAAGTAGTTCAACCAGTGTTTGCGTGCCCCGTGGCCCTTTTGGCACCACTCCTTTTGAAAATGCAGTGCTCATTTCTGTTCGGTTAATTCAAAGTAGTTCAACCAGTGTTTGTGGGCCCCGTGGCCCTTTTGGCACCACTCCTTTTGAAAATACAGTGCTCATCACTGTTTGGTGAACTCAAAGTAGTTCAACCAGTGTTTGCGGGCCCTGTGGCCCTTTTGGCACCACTCCTTTAAAAATACAGTGCTCATTTCTGATTGGTGAACTCAAAGTAGTTCAACCAGTGTTTGCGTGCCCCGTGGCTCTGTAGGCACCACTCCTTTTGAAAATACAGTGCTCATTTCTGTTTGGTGAACTCAAAGTTGTTCAACCAGTGTTTGCGTGCCCCGTGGCCCTTTAGGCACCACTCCTTTTGAAAATACAGTGTTCATTTCTGTTCGGTTAACTCAAAGTAGTTCAACCAGTGTTTGCGTGCCCTGTGGCCCTTTTGGCACGACTCCTTTTGAAAATACAGTGCTCATTTCTGTTTGGTGAACTCAAAGTACTTCAACCAGTGTTTGTGGGCACCGTGGCCCTTTTGGCACCACTCCTTTTGAAAATACAGTGCTCATTTCTGTTCGGTTAATTCAAAGTAGTTCAACCAGTGTTTATGGGCCCCGTGGCCCATTTGGCACCACTCCTTTTGAAAATACAGTGCTCATTTCTGTATGGTGAACTCAAAGTAGTTCAACCAGTGTTTAGGTGCCCCGTGGCCCTTTAGGCACCACTCCTTTTGAAAATACAGTGCTAATTTCTGTTTGTTGAACTCAAAGTAGTTCAACCAGTGTTTGCGTGCCCCGTGGCCCTGTAGGCAACACTCCTTTTGAAAATACAGTGCTCATTTCTGATTGGTGAACTCAAAGTAGTTCAACCAGTGTTTGTGGGCCCCGTGGCCCTTTTCGCACCACTCCTTTTGAAAATACAGTGCTCATTTCTGTTCGGTTAATTCAAAGTAGTTCAACCAGTTTTTGTGGGCCCTGTGGCCCTTTTGGCACCACTCCTTTTGAAAATACAGTGCTCATTTCTGTTTGGTTAATTCAAAGTAGTTCAACCAGTGTTTGTGGGCCCCGTGGCCCTTTTGGCACTTCTCCTTTTGAAAATACAGTGCTCATTTCTGTTTGGTGAACTCAAAGTAGTTCAACCAGTGTTTGTGGGCCCCGTGGCCCTTTTGGCACCACTCCTTTTGAAAATACAGTGCTCATTTCTGTTTGGTGAACTCAAAGTAGTTCAACCAGTGTTTGCGTGCCCGTGGCCCTTTTGGCACCACTCCTTTTGAAAATACAGTGCTCATTTCTGTTTGGTTAATTCAAAGTAGTTCAACCAGTGTTTGTGTGCCCCGTGGCCGTTTTGGCACCACTCCTTTTGAAAATACAGTGCTCATTTCTGTTTGGTGAACTCAAAGTAGTTAAACCAGTGTTTGCGTGCCCCGTGGCCCTGTAGGCACCACTCCTTTTGAAAATACATTGCTCATTTCTGTTTGGTGAACTCAAAGTAGTTCAAGCAGGGTTTGTGGGCCCCGTGGCCCTGTAGGCACCCCTCCTTTTGAAAATGCAGTGCTCATTTCTGTTTGGTTAATTCAAAGTAGTTCAACCAGTGTTTGTGGGCCCCGTGGCCCTTTTGGCACCACTCCTTTTGAAAATACGGTGCTCATTTCTGTTTGGTGAACTCAAAGTAGTTCAACCAGTGTTTGTGGGCCCCGTGGCCCTTTTGGCACCACTCCTTTTGAAAATACAGTGCTCATTTCTGTTCGGTTAATTCAAAGTAGTTCAACCAGTGTTTGTGGGCGCCGTGGCCCTTTTGGCACGACTTCTTTTGAAAATACAGTGCTCATTTCTGTTTGGTGAACTCAAAGTAGTTCAACCAGTGTTTGCGTGCCCCGTGGCCCTTTTGGCACCACTCCTTTTGAAAATACAGTGCTCATTTCTGTTCGGTTAACTCAAAGTAGTTCAACCAGTGTTTGCGTGCCCCGTGGCCCTGTAGGCACCACTCCTTTTGAAAATACAGTGCTCATTTCTGTTTGGTGAACTCAAAGTAGTTCAACCAGTGTTTGTGGGCCCCGTGGCCCTTTTGGCACCACTCCTTTTGAAAATACAGTGCTCATTTCTGTTCGGTTAATTCAAAGTAGTTCAACCAGTGTTTGTGGGCCCCGTGGCCCTTTTGGCACAACTCCTTTTGAAAATACAGTGCTCATTTCTGTTTGGTGAACTCAAAGTAGTTCAACCAGTGTTTGCATCCCCCGTGGCCCTTTTGGCACCACTCCTTTTGAAAATACAGTGCTCATTTCAGTTCGGTCAATTCAAAGTAGTTCAACCAGTGTTTGTGGGCCCTGTGGCCCTTTTGGCACCACTCCTTTTGAAAATACAGTGCTCATTTCTGTTCGGTTAATTCAAAGTTGTTCAACCAGTGTTTGTCGGCCCCGTGGCCCTTTTGGCCACTGCTTTTGAAAATACAGTGCTCATTTCTGTTTGGTGAACTCAAAGTAGTTCAAGCGGTGTTTGTGTGCCCCGTGGCCCTTTTGGCACCACTCCTTTTAAAAATAAAGTGCTCATTTCTGTTTGGTTAATTCAAAGTAGTTCAACCAGTGTTTGTGGGCCCCGTGTCCCTTTTGGCACTTCTTCTTTTGAAAATACAGTGCTCATTTCTGTTTGTTGACCTCAAAGTAGTTCAACCAGTGTTTGTGTGCCCCGTGGCCCTTTTGGCACCACTCCTTTTGAAAATACAGTGCTCATTTCTGTTTGGTGAACTCAAAGTAGTTCAACCAGTGTTTGCGTGCCCCGTGGCCCTTTTGGCACCACTCCTTTTGAAAATACAGTGCTCATCACTGTTTGGTGAACTCAAAGTAGTTCAACCAGTGTTTGCGGGCCCTGTGGCCCTTTTGGCACCACTCCTTTAAAAATACAGTGCTCATTTCTGATTGGTGAACTCAAAGTAGTTCAACCAGTGTTTGCGTGCCCCGTGGCCCTGTAGGCACCACTCCTTTTGAAAATACAGTGCTCATTTCTGTTTGGTGAACTCAAAGTTGTTCAACCAGTGTTTGCGTGCCCCGTGGCCCTTTAGGCACCACTCCTTTTGAAAATACAGTGTTCATTTCTGTTCGGTTAACTCAAAGTAGTTCAACCAGTGTTTGCGTGCCCTGTGGCCCTTTTGGCACGACTCCTTTTGAAAATACAGTGCTCATTTCTGTTTGGTGAACTCAAAGTAGTTCAACCAGTGTTTGTGGGCACCGTGGCCCTTTTGGCACCACTCCTTTTGAAAATACAGTGCTCATTTCTGTTCGGTTAATTCAAAGTAGTTCAACCAGTGTTTGTGGGCCCCGTGGCCCTTTTGGCACAACTCCTTTTGAAAATACAGTGCTCATTTCTGTTTGGTGAACTCAAAGTAGTTCAACCAGTGTTTGCATGCCCCGTGGCCCTTTTGGCAGCACTCCTTTTGAAAATACAGTGCTCATTTCAGTTCGGTCAATTCAAAGTAGTTCAACCAGTGTTTGTGGGCCCTGTGGCCCTTTTGGCACCACTCCTTTTGAAAATACAGTGCTCATTTCTGTTCGGTTAATTCAAAGTAGTTCAACCAGTGTTTGTGGGCCCCGTGGCCCTTTTGGCCACTGCTTTTGAAAATACAGTGCTCATTTCTGTTTGGTGAACTCAAAGTAGTTCAAGCAGTGTTTGTGGGCCCCGTGGCCCTTTTGGACCACTCCTTTTGAAAATAAAGTGCTCATTTCTGTTTGGTTAATTCAAAGTAGTTCAACCAGTGTTTATGGGCCCCGTGGCCCTTTTGGCACCACTCCTTTTGAAAATACAGTGCTCATTTCTGTATGGTGATCTCAAAGTAGTTCAACCAGTGTTTAGGTGCCCCGTGGCCCTTTAGGCACCACTCCTTTTGAAAATACAGTGCTAATTTCTGTTTGGTGAACTCAAAGTAGTTCAACCAGTGTTTGCGTGCCCCGTGGCCCTGTAGGCAACACTCCTTTTGATAATACAGTGCTCATTTCTGATTGGTGAACTCAAAGTAGTTCAACCAGTGTTTGTGGGCGCCGTGGCCCTTTTGGCACCACTCCTTTTGAAAATACAGTGCTCATTTCTGTTCGGTTAATTCAAAGTAGTTCAACCAGTGTTTGTGGGCCCCGTGGCCCTTTTGGCACCACTCCTTTTGAAAATACAGTGCTCATTTCTGTTTGGTTAATTCAAAGTAGTTCAACCAGTGTTTGTGGGCCCCGTGGCCCTTTTGGCACTTCTCCTTTTGAAAATACAGTGCTCATTTCTGTTTGGTGAACTCAAAGTAGTTCAACCAGTGTTTGTGGGCCCCGTGGCCCTTTTGGCACCACTCCTTTTGAAAATACAGTGCTCATTTCTGTTTGGTGAACTCAAAGTAGTTCAACCAGTGTTTGCGTGCCCGTGGCCCTTTTGGCACCACTCCTTTTGAAAATACAGTGCTCATTTCTGTTTGGTTAATTCAAAGTAGTTCAACCAGTGTTTGTGTGCCCCGTGGCCCTTTTGGCACCACTCCTTTTGAAAATACAGTGCTCATTTCTGTTTGGTGAACTCAAAGTAGTTCAACCAGTGTTTGCGTGCCCCGTGGCCCTGTAGGCACCACTCCTTTTGAAAATACATTGCTCATTTCTGTTTGGTGAACTCAAAGTAGTTCAAGCAGGGTTTGTGGGCCCCGTGGCCCTGTAGGCACCACTCCTTTTGAAAATACAGTGCTCATTTCTGTTTGGTTAATTCAAAGTAGTTCAACCAGTGTTTGTGGGCCCCGTGGCCTTTTCGACACTTCTCCTTTTGAAAATACAGTGCTCATTTCTGTTTGGTGAACTCAAAGTAGTTCAACCAGTGTTTGTGGGCCCCGTGGCCCTTTTGGCACCACTCCTTTTGAAAATACAGTGCTCATTTCTGTTTGGTGAACTCAAAGTAGTTCAACCAGTGTTTGCGTGCCCCGTGGCCCTTTTGGCACCACTCCTTTTGAAAATACAGTGCTCATTTCTGTTCGGTTAATTCAAAGTAGTTCAACCAGTGTTTGTGGGCGCCGTGGCCCTTGTGGCACCACTTCTTTTGAAAATACAGTGCTCATTTCTGTTTGGTGAACTCAAAGTAGTTCAACCAGTGTTTGCATGCCCCGTGGCCCTTTTGGCAGCACTCCTTTTGAAAATACAGTGCTCATTTCTGTTCGGTTAACTCAAAGTAGTTCAACCAGTGTTTGCGTGCCCCGTGGCCCTGTAGGCACCACTCCTTTTGAAAATACAGTGCTCATTTCTGTTTGGTGAACTCAAAGTAGTTCAACCAATGTTTGTGGGCCCCGTGGCCCTTTTGGCACCACTCCTTTTGAAAATACAGTGCTCATTTCTGTTCGGTTAATTCAAAGTAGTTCAACCAGTGTTTGTGGGCCCCGTGGCCCTTTTGGCACAACTCCTTTTGAAAATACAGTGCTCATTTCTGTTTGGTGAACTCAAAGTAGTTCAACCAGTGTTTGCATGCCCCGTGGCCCTTTTGGCACCACTCCTTTTGAAAATACAGTGCTCATTTCTGTTCGGTGAACTCAAAGTAGTTCAACCAGTGTTTGCGTGCCCCGTGGCCCTTTTGGCACCACTCCTTTTGAAAATACAGTGCTCATTTCTGTTCGGTTAATTCAAAGTAGTTCAACCAGTGTTTGTGTGCCCCGTGGCCCTTTTGGCACCACTCCTTTTGAAAATACAGTGCTCATTTCTGTTTGGTGAACTCAAAGTAGTTCAACCAGTGTTTGCATGCCCCGTGGCCCTTTTGGCACCACTCCTTTTGAAAATACAGTGCTCATTTCTGTTCGATTAATTCAAAGTAGTTCAAGCAGTGTTTGTGGGCCCCGTGGCCATTTTGGCACCACTCCTTTTGAAAATACAGTGCTCATTTCTGTTCGGTTGATTCAAAGTAGTTCAACCAGTGTTTGTGGGCGCCGTGGCCCTTTTGGCACCACTCCTTTTGAAAATACAGTGCTCATTTCTGTTTGGTGAACTCAAAGTAGTTCAACCAGTTTTTGCGTGCCCCGTGGCCCTTTTGGCACCACTCCTTTTGAAAATACAGTGCTCATTTCTGTTCGGTTAATTCAAAGTAGTTCAACCAGTGTTTGTGGGCCCCGTGGCCCTTTTCGCACTTCTCCTTTTGAAAATACAGTGCTCATTTCTGTTTGTTGAACTCAAAGTAGTTCAACCAGTGTTTGTGGGCTCCGTGGCCCTTTTGGCACCAATCCTTTTGAAAATACAGTGCTCATTTCTGTTCGGTGATATCAAAGTAGTTCAACCAGTGTTTGCGTGCTCCGTGGCCCTTTTGGCACCACTCCTTTTGAAAATACAGTGCTCATTTCTGTTCGGTTAACTCAAAGTAGTTCAACCAGTGTTTGCGTGCCCCGTGGCCCTTTTGGCAGCAGCACTCCTTTTGAAAATACAGTGCTCATTTCTGTTTGGTGAACTCAAAGTAGTTCAACCAGTGTTTGCGTGCCCCGTGGCCCTTTTGGCACCACTCCTTTTGAAAATACAGTGCTCATTTCAGTTCGGTTAATTCAAAGTAGTTCAACCAGTGCTTGTGGGCCCAGTGGCCCTTTTGGCACCACTCCTTTTGAAAATACAGTGCTCATTTCTGTTTGGTTAATTCAAAGTAGTTCAACCAGTGTTTGTGGGCGCCGTGGCCCTTTTGGCAGCACTCCTTTTGAAAATACAGTGCTCATTTCTGTTCGATTAATTCAAAGTAGTTCAAGCAGTGTTTGTGGGCCCCGTGGCCCTTTTGGCACCACTCCTTTTGAAAATACAGTGCTCATTTCTGTTCGGTTAATTCAAAGCAGTTCAAGCAATGTTTGTGGGCCCCGTGGCCCTTTTGGCACTTCTCCTTTTGAAAATACAGTGCTCATTTCTGTTTGTTGAACTCAAAGTAGTTCAACCAGTGTTTGTGGGCCCCGTGGCCCTTTTGGCACCACTCCTTTTGAAAATACAGTGCTCATTTCTGTTCGGTGAACTCAAAGTAGTTCAACCAGTGTTTGTGTGCCCCGTGGCCCTTTTGGCACCACTCCTTTTGAAAATACAGTGCTCATTTCTTTTCGGTTAATTCAAAGTAGTTCAACCAGTGTTTGTGTGCCCCGTGGCCCTTTTGGCACCACTCCTTTTGAAAATACAGTGCTCATTTCTGTTTGGTGAACTCAAAGTAGTTCAACCAGTGTTTGCATGCCCCGTGGCCCTTTTGGCACCACTCCTTTTGAAAATACAGTGCTCATTTCTGTTCGATTAATTCAAAGTAGTTCAAGCAGTGTTTGTGGGCCCCGTGGCCATTTTGGCACCACTCCTTTTGAAAATACAGTGCTCATTTCTGTTCGGTTAATTCAAAGTAGTTCAACCAGTGTTTGCGTGCCCCGTGGCCCTTTTGGCACCACTCCTTTTGAAAATGCAGTGCTCATTTCTGTTCGGTTAATTCAAAGTAGTTCAACCAAAGTTTGTGGGCCCCGTGGCCCTTTTGGCACCACTTCTTTTGAAAATACAGTGCTCATTAATGTTTGGTGAACTCAAAGTAGTTCAACCAGTGTTTGCGTGCCCCGTGGCCCTTTTGGCACCACTCTTTTTGAAAATACAGTGCTCATTTCTGTTCGGTTAATTCAAAGTAGTTCAACCAGTGTTTGTGGGCCCCGTGGCCCTTTTGGCACCACTCCTTTTGAAAATACAGTGCTCATTTCTGTTTGGTGAACTCAAAGTAGTTCAACCAGTGTTTGCATGCCCCGTGGCCCTTTTGGCACCACTCCTTTTGAAAATACAGTGCTCATTTCTGTTTGGTGAACTCAAAGTAGTTCAACCAGTGTTTGCATGCCCCGTGGCCCTTTTGGCACCACTCCTTTTGAAAATACAGTGCTCATTTCTGTTCGATTAATTCAAAGTAGTTCAATCAGTGTTTCTGGGACCCGTGGCCATTTTGGCACCACTCCTTTTGAAAATACAGTGCTCATTTCTGTTCGGTTAATTCAAAGTAGTTCAACCAGTGTTTGCGTTCCCCGTGGCCCTTTTGGCACCACTCCTTTTGAAAATACAGTGCTCATTTCTGTTCGGTTAATTCAAAGTAGTTCAACCAAAGTTTGTGGGCCCCGTGGCCCTTTTGGCACCACTCCTTTTGAAAATACAGTGCTCATTTCTGTTTGGTGAACTCAAAGTAGTTCAACCAGTTTTTGCGTGCCCCGTGGCCCTTTTGGCACCACTGTTTTTGAAGATACAGTGCTCATTTCTGTTCGGTTAATTCAAAGTAGTTGAACCAGTGTTTGTGGGCCCCGTGGCCCTTTTGGCACCACTCCTTTTGAAAATACAGTGCTCATTTCTGTTTGGTGAACTCAAAGTAGTTCAACCAGTGTTTGCATGCCCCGTGGCCCTTTTGGCACCACTCCTTTTGAAAATACAGTGCTCATTTCAGTTCGGTTAATTCAAAGTAGTTCAACCAGTGTTTGTGGGCCCTGTGGCCCTTTTGGCACCACTCCTTTTGAAAATACAGTGCTCATTTCTGTTCAGTTAATTCAAAGTAGTTCAACCAGTGTTTGTGGGTGCCGTGGCCCTTTTGGCACCACTCCTTTTGAAAATACAGTGCTCATTTCTGTTTGGTGAACTCAAAGTAGTTCAACCAGTGTTTGTGGGCCCCGTGGCCCTTTTGGCACCA
This sequence comes from Anolis sagrei, assembly GCF_037176765.1. Lineage (NCBI taxonomy): Eukaryota > Metazoa > Chordata > Lepidosauria > Squamata > Anolidae > Anolis > Anolis sagrei. The sequence goes on along the minus strand of NC_090035.1, from coordinate 57,955,355 downwards.
CTCCTTTTGAAAATACAGTGCTCATTTCTGTTCGGTTAATTCAAAGAAGTTCAAGCAGTGTTTGTGGGCCCCGTGGCCCTTTTATCACCACTCCTTTTGAAAATACAGTGCTCATTTCTGTTCGGTTAACTCAAAGTAGTTCAACCAGTGTTTGCGTGCCCCGTGGCCCTTTTGGCAGCAGCACTCCTTTTGAAAATACAGTGCTCATTTCTGTTTGGTGAACTCAAGGTAGTTCAACCAGTGTTTGCGTGCCCCGTGGCCCTTTTGGCACCACTCCTTTTGAAAAAACAGTGCTCATTTCAGTTCGGTTAATTCAAAGTTGTTCAACCAGTGCTTGTGGGCCCAGTGGCCCTTTTGGCACCACTCCTTTTGAAAATACAGTGCTCATTTCTGTTTGGTGAACTCAAAGTAGTTCAACCAGTGTTTGTGGGCCCCGTGGCCCTTTTGGCACCACTCCTTTTGAAAATACAGTGCTCATTTCTGTTCGGTTAATTCAAAGTAGTTCAAGCAGTGTTTGTGGGCCCCGTGGCCCTTTTGGCACCACTCCTTTTGAAAATACAGTGCTCATTTCTGTTCGGTGAACTCAAAGTAGTTCAACCAGTGTTTGCGTGCCCCGTGGCCCTTTTGGCAGCAGCACTCCTTTTGAAAATACAGTGCTCATTTCTGTTTGGTGAACTCAAAGTAGTTCAACCAGTGTTTGCGTGCCCCGTGGCCCTTTTGGCACCACTCCTTTTGAAAAAACAGTGCTCATTTCAGTTCAGTTAATTCAAAGTAGTTCAACCAGTGCTAGTGGGCCCAGTGGCCCTTTTGGCACCACTCCTTTTGAAAATACAGTGCTCATTTCTGTTCGGTTAATTCAAAGTAGTTCAACCAGTGTTTGCGTGCCCCCTGGCCCTTTTGGCAGCACTCCTTTTGAAAATACAGTGCTCATTTCTGTTCGATTAATTCAAAGTAGTTCAAGCAGTGTTTGTGGGCCCCGTGGCCCTTTTGGCACCACTCCTTTTGAAAATACAGTGCTCATTTCTGTTCGGTTAATTCAAAGTAGTTCAACCAGTGTTTGTGGGCCCCGTGGCCCTTTTGGCACTTCTCCTTTTGAAAATACAGTGCTCATTTCTGTTTGTTGAACTCAAAGTAGTTCAACCAGTGTTTGTGGGCCCCGTAGCCCTTTTGGCACCACTCCTTTTGAAAATACAGTGCTCATTTCTGTTCGGTGAACTCAAAGTAGTTCAACCAGTGTTTGTGTGCCCCGTGGCCCTTTTGGCACCACTCCTTTTGAAAATACAGTGCTCATTTCTGTTTGGTGAACTCAAAGTAGTTCAACCAGTTTTTGCGTGCCCCGTGGCCCTTTTGGCACCACTCTTTTTGAAAATACAGTGCTCATTTCTGTTCGGTTAATTCAAAGTAGTTCAACCAATGTTTGTGGGCCCCGTGGCCCTTTTGGCACCACTCCTTTTGAAAATACAGTGCTCATTTCTGTTTGGTGAACTCAAAGTAGTTCAACAAGTGTTTGCATGCCCCGTGGCCCTTTTGGCACCACTCCTTTTGAAAATACAGTGCTCATTTCAGTTCGGTTAATTCAAAGTAGTTCAACCAGTGTTTGTGGGCCCTGTGGCCCTTTTGGCACCACTCCTTTTGAAAATACAGTGCTCATTTCTGTTCAGTTAATTCAAAGTAGTTCAACCAGTGTTTGTGGGCGCCGTGGCCCTTTTGGCACCACTCCTTTTGAAAATACAGTGCTCATTTCTGTTTGGTGAACTCAAAGTAGTTCAACCAGTGTTTGTGGGCCCTGTGGCCCTTTTGGCACCACTCCTTTTGAAAATACAGTGCTCATTTCTGTTCGGTTAATTCAAAGTAGTTCAACCAGTGTTTGTGGGCCCCGTGGCCCTTTTGGCACTTCTCCTTTTGAAAATACAGTGCTCATTTCTGTTTGTTGAACTCAAAGTAGTTCAACCAGTGTTTGTGGGCCCCGTGGCCTTTTGGCACCACTCCTTTTGAAAATACAGTGCTCATTTCTGTTCGATGAACTCAAAGTAGTTCAACCAGTGTTTGCGTGCCCCGTGGCCCTTTTGGCACCACTCCTTTTGAAAATACAGTGCTCATTTCTGTTCGGTTAACTCAAAGTAGTTCAACCAGTGTTTGCGTGCCCCGTGGCCCTTTTGGCAGCAGCACTCCTTTTGAAAATACAGTGCTCATTTCTGTTTGGTGAACTCAAAGTAGTTCAACCAGTGTTTGCGTGCCCCGTGGCGCTTTTGGCACCACTCCTTTTGAAAATACAGTGCTCATTTCAGTTCGGTTAATTCAAAGTAGTTCAACCAGTGCTTGTGGGCCCAGTGGCCCTTTTGGCACCACTCCTTTTGAAAATACAGTGCTCATTTCTGTTTGGTTAATTCAAAGTAGTTCAACCAGTGTTTGTGGGCGCCGTGGCCCTTTTGGCAGCACTCCTTTTGAAAATACAGTGCTCATTTCTGTTCGATTAATTCAAAGTAGTTCAAGCAGTGTTTGTGGGCCCCGTGGCCCTTTTGGCACCACTCCTTTTGAAAATACAGTGCTCATTTCTGTTCGGTTAATTCAAAGTAGTTCAACCAGTGTTTGTGGGCCCCGTGGCCCTTTTGGCACTTCTCCTTTTGAAAATACAGTGCTCATTTCTGTTCGGTTAATTCAAAGTAGTTCAACCAAAGTTTGTGGGCCCCGTGGCCCTTTTGGCACCACTCCTTTTGAAAATACAGTGCTCCTTTCTGTTTGGTGAACTCAAAGTAGTTCAACCAGTGTTTGCGTGCCCCGTGGCCCTTTTGGCACCACTCTTTTTGAAAATACAGTGCTCATTTCTGTTCGGTTAATTCAAAGTAGTTCAACCAGTGTTTGTGGGCTCCGTGGCCCTTTTGGCACCACTCCTTTTGAAAATACAGTGCTCATTTCTGTTTGGTGAACTCAAAGTAGTTCAACCAGTGTTTGTGGGCCCTGTGGCCCTTTTGGCACCACTCCTTTTGAAAATACAGTGCTCATTTCTGTTCGGTTAATTCAAAGTAGTTCAACCAGTGTTTGTGGGCCCCGTGGCCCTTTTGGCACTTCTCCTTTTGAAAATACAGTGCTCATTTCTGTTTGTTGAACTCAAAGTAGTTCAACCAGTGTTTGTGGGCCCCGTGGCCTTTTGGCACCACTCCTTTTGAAAATACAGTGCTCATTTCTGTTCGATGAACTCAAAGTAGTTCAACCAGTGTTTGCGTGCCCCGTGGCCCTTTTGGCACCACTCCTTTTGAAAATACAGTGCTCATTTCTGTTCGGTTAACTCAAAGTAGTTCAACCAGTGTTTGCGTGCCCCGTGGCCCTTTTGGCAGCAGCACTCCTTTTGAAAATACAGTGCTCATTTCTGTTTGGTGAACTCAAAGTAGTTCAACCAGTGTTTGCGTGCCCCGTGGCGCTTTTGGCACCACTCCTTTTGAAAATACAGTGCTCATTTCAGTTCGGTTAATTCAAAGTAGTTCAACCAGTGCTTGTGGGCCCAGTGGCCCTTTTGGCACCACTCCTTTTGAAAATACAGTGCTCATTTCTGTTTGGTTAATTCAAAGTAGTTCAACCAGTGTTTGTGGGCGCCGTGGCCCTTTTGGCAGCACTCCTTTTGAAAATACAGTGCTCATTTCTGTTCGATTAATTCAAAGTAGTTCAAGCAGTGTTTGTGGGCCCCGTGGCCCTTTTGGCACCACTCCTTTTGAAAATACAGTGCTCATTTCTGTTCGGTTAATTCAAAGTAGTTCAACCAGTGTTTGTGGGCCCCGTGGCCCTTTTGGCACTTCTCCTTTTGAAAATACAGTGCTCATTTCTGTTTGTTGAACTCAAAGTAGTTCGACCAATGTTTGTGGGCCCCGTGGCCCTTTTGGCACCACTCCTTTTGAAAATACAGTGCTCATTTCTGTTCGGTGAACTCAAAGTAGTTCAACCAGTGTTTGCGTGCCCCGTGGCCCTTTTGGCAGCACTCCTTTTGAAAATACAGTGCTCATTTCAGTTCGGTTAATTCAAAGTAGTTCAACCAGTGTTTGTGTGCCCCGTGGCCCTTTTGGCACCACTCCTTTTGAAAATACAGTGCTCATTTCTGTTTGGTGAACTCAAAGTAGTTCAACCAGTGTTTGAATGCCCCGTGGCCCTTTTGGCACCACTCCTTTTGAAAATACAGTGCTCATTTCTGTTCGATTAATTCAAAGTAGTTCAAGCAGTGTTTGTGGGCCCCGTGGCCATTTTGGCACCACTCCTTTTGAAAATACAGTGCTCATTTCTGTTCGGTTAATTCAAAGTAGTTCAACCAAAGTTTGTGGGCCCCGTGGCCCTTTTGGCACCACTCCTTTTGAAAATACAGTGCTCCTTTCTGTTTGGTGAACTCAAAGTAGTTCAACCAGTGTTTGCGTGCCCCGTGGCCCTTTTGGCACCACTCTTTTTGAAAATACAGTGCTCATTTCTGTTCGGTTAATTCAAAGTAGTTCAACCAGTGTTTGTGGGCTCCGTGGCCCTTTTGGCACCACTCCTTTTGAAAATACAGTGCTCATTTCTGTTTGGTGAACTCAAAGTAGTTCAACCAGTGTTTGCATGCCCCGTGGCCCTTTTGGCACCACTCCTTTTGAAAATACAGTGCTCATTTCTGTTTGGTGAACTCAAAGTAGTTCAACCAGTGTTTGCATGCCCCGTGGCCCTTTTGGCACCACTCCTTTTGAAAATACAGTGCTCTTTTCTGTTCGATTAATTCAAAGTAGTTCAATCAGTGTTTGTGGGCCCCGTGGCCCTTTTGGCACCACTCCTTTTGAAAATACAGTGCTCATTTCTGTTTGGTGAACTCAAAGTAGTTCAACCAGTTTTTGCGTGCCCCGTGGCCCTTTTGGCACCACTCTTTTTGAAGATACAGTGCTCATTTCTGTTTGGTGAACTCAAAGTTGTTCAACCAGTGTTTGTGGGCCCCGTGGCCCTTTTGCACCACTCCTTTTGAAAATACAGTGCTCATTTCAGTTCGGTTAATTCAAAGTAGTTCAACCAGTGTTTGTGGGCCCTGTGGCCCTTTTGGCACCACTCCTTTTGAAAATACAGTGCTCATTTCTGTTCAGTTAATTCAAAGTAGTTCAACCAGTGTTTGTGGGTGCCGTGGCCCTTTTGGCACCACTCCTTTTGAAAATACAGTGCTCATTTCAGTTCGGTTAATTCAAAGTAGTTCAACCAGTGCTTGTGGGCCCAGTGGCCCTTTTGGCACCACTCCTTTTGAAAATACAGTGCTCATTTCTGTTCGGTTAATTCAAAGTAGTTCAACCAGTGTTTGTGTGCGCCGTGGCCCTTTTGGCAGCACTCCTTTTGAAAATACAGTGCTCATTTCTGTTCGATTAATTCAAAGTAGTTCAAGCAGTGTTTGTGGGCCCCGTGGCCCTTTTGGCACCACTCCTTTTGAAAATACAGTGCTCATTTCTGTTCGGTTAATTCAAAGTAGTTCAACCAGTGCTTGTGGGCCCCGTGGCCCTTTTGGCACTTCTCCTTTTGAAAATACAGTGCTCATTTCTGTTTGTTGAACTCAAAGTAGTTCAACCAGTGTTTGTGGGCCCCGTAGCCCTTTTGGCACCACTCCTTTTGAAAATACAGTGCTCATTTCTGTTCGGTGAACTCAAAGTAGTTCAACCAGTGTTTGCGTGCCCCGTGGCCCTTTTGGCACCACTCCTTTTGAAAATACAGTGCTCATTTCTGTTCGGTTAATTCAAAGTAGTTCAACCAGTGTTTGTGTGCCCCGTGGCCCTTTTGGCACCACTCCTTTTGAAAATACAGTGCTCATTTCTGTTTGGTGAACTCAAAGTAGTTCAACCAGTGTTTGCATGCCCCGTGGCCCTTTTGGCACCACTCCTTTTGAAAATACAGTGCTCATTTCTGTTCGATTAATTCAAAGTAGTTCAAGCAGTGTTTGTGGGCCCCGTGGCCATTTTGGCACCACTCCTTTTGAAAATACAGTGCTCATTTCTGTTCGGTTAATTCAAAGTAGTTCAACCAGTGTTTGCGTGCCCTGTGGCCCTTTTGGCACCACTCCTTTTGAAAATACAGTGCTCATTTCTGTTTGGTGAACTCAAAGTAGTTCAACCAGTTTTTGCCTGCCCCGTGGCCCTTTTGGCACCACTCTTTTTGAAAATACAGTGCTCATTTCTGTTCGGTTAATTCAAAGTAGTTCAACCAATGTTTGTGGGCCCCGTGGCCCTTTTGGCACCACTCCTTTTGAAAATACAGTGCTCATTTCTGTTTGGTGAACTCAAAGTAGTTCAACCAGTGTTTGCATGCCCCGTGGCCCTTTTGGCACCACTCCTTTTGAAAATACAGTGCTCATTTCAGTTCGGTTAATTCAAAGTAGTTCAACCAGTGTTTGTGGGCCCTGTGGCCCTTTTGGCACCACTCCTTTTGAAAATACAGTGCTCATTTCTGTTCAGTTAATTCAAAGTAGTTCAACCAGTGTTTGTGGGTGCCGTGGCCCTTTTGGCACCACTCCTTTTGAAAATACAGTGCTCATTTCTGTTTGGTGAACTCAAAGTAGTTCAACCAGTGTTTGTGGGCCCCGTGGCCCTTTTGGCACCACTCCTTTTGAAAATACAGTGCTCATTTCTGTTCGGTTAATTCAAAGTAGTTCAACCAGTGTTTGTGGGCCCCGTGGCCCTTTTGGCACTTCTCCTTTTTAAAATACAGTGCTCATTTTTGTTTGTTGAACTCAAAGTAGTTCAACCAGTGTTTGCGTGCCCCGTGGCCCTTTTGGCACCACTCCTTTTGAAAATACAGTGCTCATTTCTGTTCGGTTAACTCAAAGTAGTTCAACCAGTGTTTGCGTGCCCCGTGGCCCTTTTGGCAGCAGCACTCCTTTTGAAAATACAGTGCTCATTTCTGTTTGGTGAACTCAAAGTAGTTCAACCAGTGTTTGCGTGCCCCGTGGCCCTTTTGGCACCACTCCTTTTGAAAATACAGTGCTCATTTCAGTTCGGTTAATTCAAAGTAGTTCAACCAGTGCTTGTGGGCCCAGTGGCCCTTTTGGCACCACTCCTTTTGAAAATACAGTGCTCATTTCTGTTCGGTTAATTCAAAGTAGTTCAACGAGTGTTTGTGTGCGCCGTGGCCCTTTTGGCAGCACTCCTTTTGAAAATACAGTGCTCATTTCTGTTCGGTGAACTCAAAGTAGTTCAACCAGTGTTTGCGTGCCCCGTGGCCCTTTTGGCACCACTCCTTTTGAAAATACAGTGCTCATTTCTGTTCGGTTAATTCAAAGTAGTTCAACCAGTGTTTGTGTGCCCCGTGGCCCTTTTGGCACCACTCCTTTTGAAAATACAGTGCTCATTTCTGTTTGGTGAACTCAAAGTAGTTCAACCAGTGTTTGCATGCCCCGTGGCCCTTTTGGCACCACTCCTTTTGAAAATACAGTGCTCATTTCTGTTCGATTAATTCAAAGTAGTTCAAGCAGTGTTTGTGGGCCCCGTGGCCATTTTGGCACCACTCCTTTTGAAAATACAGTGCTCATTTCTGTTCGGTTAATTCAAAGTAGTTCAACCAGTGTTTGCGTGCCCTGTGGCCCTTTTGGCACCACTCCTTTTGAAAATACAGTGCTCATTTCTGTTTGGTGAACTCAAAGTAGTTCAACCAGTTTTTGCCTGCCCCGTGGCCCTTTTGGCACCACTCCTTTTGAAAATACAGTGCTCATTTCAGTTCGGTTAATTCAAAGTAGTTCAACCAGTGTTTGTGGGCCCTGTGGCCCTTTTGGCACCACTCCTTTTGAAAATACAGTGCTCATTTCTGTTTGGTGAACTCAAAGTAGTTCAACCAGTGTTTGCATGCCCCGTGGCCCTTTTGGCACCACTCCTTTTGAAAATACAGTGCTCATTTCAGTTCGGTTAATTCAAAGTAGTTCAACCAGTGTTTGTGGGCCCTGTGGCCCTTTTGGCACCACTCCTTTTGAAAATACAGTGCTCATTTCTGTTCAGTTAATTCAAAGTAGTTCAACCAGTGTTTGTGGGTGCCGTGGCCCTTTTGGCACCACTCCTTTTGAAAATACAGTGCTCATTTCTGTTTGGTGAACTCAAAGTAGTTCAAGCAGTGTTTGTGGGCCCCGTGGCCCTTTTGGCACCACTCCTTTTGAAAATACAGTGCTCATTTCTGTTCGGTTAATTCAAAGTAGTTCAACCAGTGTTTGTGGGCCCCGTGGCCCTTTTGGCACTTCTCCTTTTGAAAATACAGTGCTCATTTCTGTTTGTTGAACTCAAAGTAGTTCAACCAGTGTTTGTGGGCCCCGTGGCCCTTTTGGCACCACTCCTTTTGAAAATACAGTGCTCATTTCTGTTCGGTGAACTCAAAGTAGTTCAACCAGTGTTTGCGTGCCCCGTGGCCCTTTTGGCACCACTCCTTTTGAAAATACAGTGCTCATTTCTGTTCGGTTAACTCAAAGTAGTTCAACCAGTGTTTGCGTGCCCCGTGGCCCTTTTGGCAGCAGCACTCCTTTTGAAAATACAGTGCTCATTTCTGTTTGGTGAACTCAAAGTAGTTCAACCAGTGTTTGCATGCCCCGTGGCCCTTTTGGCACCACTCCTTTTGAAAATACAGTGCTCATTTCAGTTCGGTTAATTCAAAGTAGTTCAACCAGTGCTTGTGGGCCCAGTGGCCCTTTTGGCACCACTCCTTTTGAAAATACAGTGCTCATTTCTGTTCGGTTAATTCAAAGTAGTTCAACGAGTGTTTGTGTGTGCCGTGGCCCTTTTGGCAGCACTCCTTTTGAAAATACAGTGCTCATTTCTGTTTGGTGAACTCAAAGTAGTTCAACCAGTGTTTGCATGCCCCGTGGCCCTTTTGGCACCACTCCTTTTGAAAATACAGTGCTCATTTCTGTTCGATTAATTCAAAGTAGTTCAATCAGTGTTTGTGGGCCCCGTGGCCATTTTGGCACCACTCCTTTTGAAAATACAGTGCTCATTTCTGTTCGGTTAATTCAAAGTAGTTCAACCAGTGTTTGCATGCCCCGTGGCCCTTTTGGCACCACTCCTTTTGAAAATACAGTGCTCATTTCTGTTCGGTTAATTCAAAGTAGTTCAACCAAAGTTTGTGGGCCCCGTGGCCCTTTTGGCACCACTCCTTTTGAAAATACAGTGCTCATTTCTGTTTGGTGAACTCAAAGTAGTTCAACCAGTTTTTGCGTGCCCCGTGGCCCTTTTGGCACCACTCTTTTTGAAGATACAGTGCTCATTTCTGTTCGGTTAATTCAAAGTAGTTCAACCAGTGTTTGTGGGCCCCGTGGCCCTTTTGGCACCACTCCTTTTGAAAATACAGTGCTCATTTCTGTTTGGTGAACTCAAAGTAGTTCAACCAGTGTTTGCATGCCCCGTGGCCCTTTTGGCACCACTCCTTTTGAAAATACAGTGCTCATTTCAGTTCGGTTAATTCAAAGTAGTTCAACCAGTGTTTGTGGGCCCTGTGGCCCTTTTGGCACCACTCCTTTTGAAAATACAGTGCTCATTTCTGTTCAGTTAATTCAAAGTAGTTCAACCAGTGTTTGTGGGTGCCGTGGCCCTTTTGGCACCACTCCTTTTGAAAATACAGTGCTCATTTCTGTTTGGTGAACTCAGAGTAGTTCAACCAGTGTTTGTGGGCCCCGTGGCCCTTTTGGCACCACTCCTTTTGAAAATACAGTGCTCATTTCTGTTCGGTTAATTCAAAGTAGTTCAACCAGTGTTTGTGGGCCCCGTGGCCCTTTTGACACTTCTCCTTTTGAAAATACAGTGCTCATTTCTGTTTGTTGAACTCAAAGTAGTTCAACCAGTGTTTGTGGGCCCCGTGGCCCTTTTGGCACCACTCCTTTTGAAAATACAGTGCTCATTTCTGTTCGAGGAACTCAAAGTAGTTCAACCAGTGTTTGCGTGCCCCGTGGCCCTTTTGGCACCACTCCTTTTGAAAATACAGTGCTCATTTCTGTTCGGTTAACTCAAAGTAGTTCAACCAGTGTTTGCGTGCCCCGTGGCCCTTTTGGCAGCAGCACTCCTTTTGAAAATACAGTGCTCATTTCTGTTTGGTGAACTCAAAGTAGTTCAACCAGTGTTTGCGTGCCCCGTGGCCCTTTTGGCACCACTCCTTTTGAAAATACAGTGCTCATTTCAGTTCGGTTAATTCAAAGTAGTTCAACCAGTGCTTGTGGGCCCAGTGGCCCTTTTGGCACCACTCCTTTTGAAAATACAGTGCTCATTTCTGTTCGGTTAATTCAAAGTAGTTCAACGAGTTTTTTTGTGCGCCGTGGCCCTTTTGGCAGCACTCCTTTTGAAAATACAGTGCTCATTTCTAGTTCGATTAATTCAAAGTAGTTCAAGCAGTGTTTGTGGGCCCCGTGGCCCTTTTGGCACCACTCCTTTTGAAAATACAGTGCTCATTTCTGTTCGGTTAATTCAAAGTAGTTCAACCAGTGTTTGTGGGCCCCGTGGCCCTTTTGGCACTTCTCCTTTTGAAAATACAGTGCTCATTTCTGTTTGTTGAACTCAAAGTAGTTCAACCAGTGTTTGTGGGCCCCGTGGCCCTTTTGGCACCACTCCTTTTGAAAATACAGTGCTCATTTCTGTTCGGTGAACTCAAAGTAGTTCAACCAGTGTTTGCGTGCCCCGTGGCCCTTTTGGCACCACTCCTTTTGAAAATACAGTGCTCATTTCTGTTTGGTGAACTCAAAGTAGTTCAACCAGAGTTTGCGTGCCCCGTGGCCCTTTTGGCACCACTCCTTTTGAAAATACAGTGCTCATTTCAGTTCGGTTAATTCAAAGTAGTTCAACCAGTGCTTGTGGGCCCAGTGGCCCTTTTGGCACCACTCCTTTTGAAAATACAGTGCTCATTTCTGTTCGGTTAATTCAAAGTAGTTCAACGAGTGTTTGTGTGCGCCGTGGCCCTTTTGGCAGCACTCCTTTTGAAAATACAGTGCTCATTTCTGTTTGGTGAACTCAAAGTAGTTCAACCAGTGTTTGCATGCCCCGTGGCCCTTTTGGCACCACTCCTTTTGAAAATACAGTGCTCATTTCTGTTCGATTAATTCAAAGTAGTTCAATCAGTGTTTGTGGGCCCCGTGGCCATTTTGGCACCACTCCTTTTGAAAATACAGTGCTCATTTCTGTTCGGTTAATTCAAAGTAGTTCAACCAGTGTTTGCGTGCCCCGTGGCCCTTTTGGCACCACTCCTTTTGAAAATACAGTGCTCATTTCTGTTCGGTTAATTCAAAGTAGTTCAACCAAAGTTTGTGGGCCCCGTGGCCCTTTTGGCACCACTCCTTTTGAAAATACAGTGCTCATTTCTGTTTGGTGAACTCAAAGTAGTTCAACCAGTGTTTGCGTGCCCCGTGGCCCTTTTGGCACCACTCTTTTTGAAGATACAGTGCTCATTTCTGTTCGGTTAATTCAAAGTAGTTCAACCAGTGTTTGTGGGCCCCGTGGCCCTTTTGGCACCACTCCTTTTGAAAATACAGTGCTCATTTCTGTTTGGTGAACTCAAAGTAGTTCAACCAGTGCTTGTGGGCCCAGTGGCCCTTTTGGCACCACTCCTTTTGAAAATACAGTGCTCATTTCTGTTCGGTTAATTCAAAGTAGTTCAACGAGTGTTTGTGTGCGCCGTGGCCCTTTTGGCAGCACTCCTTTTGAAAATACAGTGCTCATTTCTGTTTGGTGAACTCAAAGTAGTTCAACCAGTGTTTGCATGCCCCGTGGCCCTTTTGGCACCACTCCTTTTGAAAATACAGTGCTCATTTCTGTTCGATTAATTCAAAGTAGTTCAATCAGTGTTTGTGGGCCCCGTGGCCATTTTGGCACCACTCCTTTTGAAAATACAGTGCTCATTTCTGTTCGGTTAATTCAAAGTAGTTCAACCAAAGTTTGTGGGCCCCGTGGCCCTTTTGGCACTACTCCTTTTGAAAATACAGTGCTCATTTCTGTTTGGTGAACTCAAAGTAGTTCAACCAGTTTTTGCGTGCCCCGTGGCCCTTTTGGCACCACTCTTTTTGAAGATACAGTGCTCATTTCTGTTCGGTTAATTCAAAGTAGTTCAACCAGTGTTTGTGGGCCCCGTGGCCCTTTTGGCACCACTCCTTTTGAAAATACAGTGCTCATTTCTGTTTGGTGAACTCAAAGTAGTTCAACCAGTGTTTGCATGCCCCGTGGCCCTTTTGGCACCACTCCTTTTGAAAATACAGTGCTCATTTCAGTTCGGTTAATTCAAAGTAGTTCAACCAGTGTTTGTGGGCCCTGTGGCCCTTTTGGCACCACTCCTTTTGAAAATACAGTGCTCATTTCTGTTCAGTTAATTCAAAGTAGTTCAACCAGTGTTTGTGGGTGCCGTGGCCCTTTTGGCACTTCTCCTTTTGAAAATACAGTGCTCATTTCTGTTTGGTGAACTCAAAGTAGTTCAACCAGTGTTTGTGGGCCCCGTGGCCCTTTTGGCACCACTCCTTTTGAAAATACAGTGCTCATTTCTGTTCGGTTAATTCAAAGTAGTTCAACCAGTGTTTGTGGGCCCCGTGGCCCTTTTGGCACTTCTCCTTTTGAAAATACAGTGCTCATTTCTGTTTGTTGAACTCAAAGTAGTTCAACCAGTGTTTGTGGGCCCCGTGGCCCTTTTGGCACCACTCCTTTTGAAAATACAGTGCTCATTTCTGTTCGGTGAACTCAAAGTAGTTCAACCAGTGTTTGCGTGCCCCGTGGCCCTTTTGGCACCACTCCTTTTGAAAATACAGTGCTCATTTCTGTTCGGTTAACTCAAAGTAGTTCAACCAGTGTTTGTGTGCCCCGTGGCCCTTTTGGCAGCAGCACTCCTTTTGAAAATACAGTGCTCATTTCTGTTTGGTGAACTCAAAGTAGTTCAACCAGTGTTTGCGTGCCCCGTGGCCCTTTTGGCACCACTCCTTTTGAAAATACAGTGCTCATTTCAGTTCGGTTAATTCAAAGTAGTTCAACCAGTGCTTGTGGGCCCAGTGGCCCTATTGGCACCACTCCTTTTGAAAATACAGTGCTCATTTCTGTTCGGTTAATTCAAAGTAGTTCAACGAGTGTTTTTGTGCGCCGTGGCCCTTTTGGCAGCACTCCTTTTGAAAATACAGTGCTCATTTCTGTTCGATTAATTCAAAGTAGTTCAAGCAGTGTTTGTGGGCCCCGTGGCCCTTTTGGCACCACTCCTTTTGAAAATACAGTGCTCATTTCTGTTCGGTTAATTCAAAGTAGTTCAACCAGTGTTTGTGGGCCCCGTGGCCCTTTTGGCACTTCTCCTTTTGAAAATACAGTGCTCATTTCTGTTTGTTGAACTCAAAGTAGTTCAACCAGTGTTTGTGGGCCCCGTGGCCCTTTTGGCACCACTCCTTTTGAAAATACAGTGCTCATTTCTGTTCGGTGAACTCAAAGTAGTTCAACCAGTGTTTGCGTGCCCCGTGGCCCTTTTGGCACCACTCCTTTTGAAAATACAGTGCTCATTTCTGTTTGGTGAACTCAAAGTAGTTCAACCAGTGTTTGCGTGCCCCGTGGCCCTTTTGGCACCACTCCTTTTGAAAATACAGTGCTCATTTCAGTTCGGTTAATTCAAAGTAGTTCAACCAGTGCTTGTGGGCCCAGTGGCCCTTTTGGCACCACTCCTTTTGAAAATACAGTGCTCATTTCTGTTCGGTTAATTCAAAGTAGTTCAACGAGTGTTTGTGTGCGCCGTGGCCCTTTTGGCAGCACTCCTTTTGAAAATACAGTGCTCATTTCTGTTTGGTGAACTCAAAGTAGTTCAACCAGTGTTTGCATGCCCCGTGGCCCTTTTGGCACCACTCCTTTTGAAAATACAGTGCTCATTTCTGTTCGATTAATTCAAAGTAGTTCAATCAGTGTTTGTGGGCCCCGTGGCCATTTTGGCACCACTCCTTTTGAAAATACAGTGCTCATTTCTGTTCGGTTAATTCAAAGTAGTTCAACCAGTGTTTGCGTGCCCCGTGGCCCTTTTGGCACCACTCCTTTTGAAAATACAGTGCTCATTTCTGTTCGGTTAATTCAAAGTAGTTCAACCAAAGTTTGTGGGCCCCGTGGCCCTTTTGGCACCACTCCTTTTGAAAATACAGTGCTCATTTCTGTTTGGTGAACTCAAAGTAGTTCAACCAGTTTTTGCGTGCCCCGTGGCCCTTTTGGCACCACTCTTTTTGAAGATACAGTGCTCATTTCTGTTCGGTTAATTCAAAGTAGTTCAACCAGTGTTTGTGGGCCCCGTGGCCCTTTTGGCACCACTCCTTTTGAAAATACAGTGCTCATTTCTGTTTGGTGAACTCAAAGTAGTTCAACCAGTGTTTGCATGCCCCGTGGCCCTTTTGGCACCACTCCTTTTGAAAATACAGTGCTCATTTCAGTTCGGTTAATTCAAAGTAGTTCAACCAGTGTTTGTGGGCCCTGTGGCCCTTTTGGCACCACTCCTTTTGAAAATACAGTGCTCATTTCTGTTCAGTTAATTCAAAGTAGTTCAACCAGTGTTTGCGTGCCCCGTGGCCCTTTTGGCACCACTCCTTTTGAAAATACAGTGCTCATTTCTGTTTGGTGAACTCAAAGTAGTTCAACCAGTGTTTGTGGGCCCCGTGGCCCTTTTGGCACCACTCCTTTTGAAAATACAGTGCTCATTTCTGTTCGGTTAATTCAAAGTAGTTCAACCAGTGTTTGTGGGCCCCGTGGCCCTTTTGGCACTTCTCCTTTTGAAAATACAGTGCTCATTTCTGTTTGTTGAACTCAAAGTAGTTCAACCAGTGTTTGTGGGCCCCGTGGCCCTTTTGGCACCACTCCTTTTGAAAATACAGTGCTCATTTCTGTTCGGTGAACTCAAAGTAGTTCAACCAGTGTTTGCGTGCCCCGTGGCCCTTTTGGCACCACTCCTTTTGAAAATACAGTGCTCATTTCTGTTCGGTTAACTCAAAGTAGTTCAACCAGTGTTTGCGTGCCCCGTGGCCCTTTTGGCAGCAGCACTCCTTTTGAAAATACAGTGCTCATTTCTGTTTGGTGAACTCAAAGTAGTTCAACCAGTGTTTGCGTGCCCCGTGGCCCTTTTGGCACCACTCCTTTTGAAAATACAGTGCTCATTTCAGTTCGGTTAATTCAAAGTAGTTCAACCAGTGCTTGTGGGCCCAGTGGCCCTTTTGGCACCACTCCTTTTGAAAATACAGTGCTCATTTCTGTTCGGTTAATTCAAAGTAGTTCAACGAGTGTTTGTGTGCGCCGTGGCCCTTTTGGCAGCACTCCTTTTGAAAATACAGTGCTCATTTCTGTTCGATTAATTCAAAGTAGTTCAAGCAGTGTTTGTGGGCCCCGTGGCCCTTTTGGCACCACTCCTTTTGAAAATACAGTGCTCATTTCTGTTCGGTTAATTCAAAGTAGTTCAACCAGTGTTTGTGGGCCCCGTGGCCCTTTTGGCACTTCTCCTTTTGAAAATACAGTGCTCATTTCTGTTTGTTGAACTCAAAGTAGTTCAACCAGTTTTTGTGGGCCCCGTGGCCCATTTGGCACCACTCCTTTTGAAAATACAGTGCTCATTTCTGTTCGGTGAACTCAAAGTAGTTCAACCAGTGTTTGCGTGCCCCGTGGCCCTTTTGGCACCACTCCTTTTGAAAATACAGTGCTCATTTCTGTTCGGTTAATTCAAAGTAGTTCAACCAGTGTTTGTGTGCCCCGTGGCCCTTTTGGCACCACTCCTTTTGAAAATACAGTGCTCATTTCTGTTTGGTGAACTCAAAGTAGTTCAACCAGTGTTTGCATGCCCCGTGGCCCTTTTGGCACCACTCCTTTTGAAAATACAGTGCTCATTTCTGTTCGATTAATTCAAAGTAGTTCAAGCAGTGTTTGTGGGCCCCGTGGCCATTTTGGCACCACTCCTTTTGAAAATACAGTGCTCATTTCTGTTCGGTTAATTCAAAGTAGTTCAACCAGTGTTTGCGTGCCCCGTGGCCCTTTTGGCACCACTCCTTTTGAAAATACAGTGCTCATTTCTGTTTGGTGAACTCAAAGTAGTTCAACCAGTTTTTGCGTGCCCCATGGCCCTTTTGGCACCACTCTTTTTGAAAATACAGTGCTCATTTCTGTTCGGTTAATTCAAAGTAGTTCAACCAATGTTTGTGGGCCCCGTGGCCCTTTTGGCACCACTCCTTTTGAAAATACAGTGCTCATTTCTGTTTGGTGAACTCAAAGTAGTTCAACCAGTGTTTGCATGCCCCGTGGCCCTTTTGGCACCACTCCTTTTGAAAATACAGTGCTCATTTGAGTTCGGTTAATTCAAAGTAGTTCAACCAGTGTTTGTGGGCCCTGTGGCCCTTTTGGCACCACTCCTTTTGAAAATACAGTGCTCATTTCTGTTCAGTTAATTCAAAGTAGTTCAACCAGTGTTTGTGGGTGCCGTGGCCCTTTTGGCACCACTCCTTTTGAAAATACAGTGCTCATTTCTGTTTGGTGAACTCAAAGTAGTTCAACCAGTGTTTGTGGGCCCCGTGGCCCTTTTGGCACCACTCCTTTTGAAAATACAGTGCTCATTTCTGTTCGGTTAATTCAAAGTAGTTCAACCAGTGTTTGTGGGCCCCGTGGCCCTTTTGGCACTTCTCCTTTTGAAAATACAGTGCTCATTTCTGTTCGGTGAACTCAAAGTAGTTCAACCAGTGTTTGCGTGCCCCGTGGCCCTTTTGGCACCACTCCTTTTGAAAATACAGTGCTCATTTCTGTTCGGTTAACTCAAAGTAGTTCAACCAGTGTTTGCGTGCCCCGTGGCCCTTTTGGCAGCAGCACTCCTTTTGAAAATACAGTGCTCATTTCTGTTTGGTGAACTCAAAGTAGTTCAACCAGTGTTTGCTTGCCCCGTGGCGCTTTTGGCACCACTCCTTTTGAAAATACAGTGCTCATTTCAGTTCAGTTAATTCAAAGTAGTTCAACCAGTGCTTGTGGGCCCAGTGGCCCTTTTGGCACCACTCCTTTTGAAAATACAGTGCTCATTTCTGTTCGGTTAATTCAAAGTAGTTCAACCAGTGTTTGTGGGCGCCGTGGCCCTTTTGGCAGCAATCCTTTTGAAAATACAGTGCTCATTTCTGTTCGATTAATTCAAAGTAGTTCAAGCAGTGTTTGTGGGCCCCGTGGCCCTTTTGGCACCACTCCTTTTGAAAATACAGTGCTCATTTCTGTTCGGTTAATTCAAAGTAGTTCAACCAGTGTTTGTGGGCCCCGTGGCCCTTTTGGCACTTCTCCTTTTGAAAATACAGTGCTCATTTCTGTTTGTTGAACTCAAAGTAGTTCGACCAGTGTTTGTGGGCCCCGTGGCCCTTTTGGCACCACTCCTTTTGAAAATACAGTGCTCATTTCTGTTCGGTGAACTCAAAGTAGTTCAACCAGTGTTTGCGTGCCCCGTGGCCCTTTTGCACCACTCCTTTTGAAAATACAGTGCTCATTTCTGTTCGGTTAATTCAAAGTAGTTCAACCAGTGTTTGTGTGCCCCGTGGCCCTTTTGGCACCACTCCTTTTGAAAATACAGTGCTCATTTCTGTTTGGTGAACTCAAAGTAGTTCAACCAGTGTTTGCATGCCCCGTGGCCCTTTTGGCACCACTCCTTTTGAAGATACAGTGCTCATTTCTGTTCGATTAATTCAAAGTAGTTCAAGCAGTGTTTGTGGGCCCCGTGGCCATTTTGGCACTACTCCTTTTGAAAATACAGTGCTCATTTCTGTTCGGTTAATTCAAAGTAGTTCAACCAGTGTTTGCGTGCCCCCTGGCCCTTTTGGCAGCACTCCTTTTGTAAATACAGTGCTCATTTCTGTTCGGTTAATTCAAAGTAGTTCAACCAAAGTTTGTGGGCCCCGTGGCCCTTTTGGCACCACTCCTTTTGAAAATACAGTGCTCTTTTCTGTTTGGTGAACTCAAAGTAGTTCAACCAGTGTTTGCGTGCCCCGTGGCCCTTTTGGCACCACTCCTTTTGAAAATACAGTGCTCATTTCAGTTCGGTTAATTCAAAGTAGTTCAACCAGTGTTTGCGTGCCCCGTGGCCCTTTTGGCACCACTCCTTTTGAAAATACAGTGCTCATTTCTGTTCGGTTAATTCAAAGTAGTTCAACCAGTGTTTGTGTGCCCCGTGGCCCTTTTGGCACCACTCCTTTTGAAAATACAGTGCTCATTTCTGTTTGGTGAACTCAAAGTAGTTCAACCAGTGTTTGCCTGCCCCGTGGCCCTTTTGGCACCACTCCTTTTGAAAATACAGTGCTCATTTCTGTTCGATTAATTCAAAGTAGTTCAAGCAGTGTTTGTGGGCCCCGTGGCCATTTTGGCACCACTCCTTTTGAAAATACAGTGCTCATTTCTGTTCGGTTAATTCAAAGTAGTTCAACCAGTGTTTGCGTGCCCCGTGGCCCTTTTGGCACCACTCCTTTTGAAAATACAGTGCTCATTTCTGTTTGGTGATCTCAAAGTAGTTCAACCAGTTTTTGCGTGCCCCGTGGCCCTTTTGGCACCACTCTTTTTGAAAATACAGTGCTCATTTCTGTTCGGTTATTTCAAAGTAGTTCAACCAATGTTTGTGGGCCCCGTGGCCCTTTTGGCACCACTCCTTTTGAAAATACAGTGCTCATTTCTGTTTGGTGAACTCAAAGTAGTTCAACCAGTGTTTGTGGGCCCCGTGGCCCTTTTGGCACCACTCCTTTTGAAAATACAGTGCTCATTTCTGTTCGGTTAATTCAAAGTAGTTCAACCAGTGTTTGTGGGCCCCGTGGCCCTTTTGGCACTTCTCCTTTTGAAAATACAGTGCTCATTTCTGTTTGTTGAACTCAAAGTAGTTCAACCAGTGTTTGTGGGCCCCGTGGCCCTTTTGGCACCACTCCTTTTGAAAATACAGTGCTCATTTCTGTTCGGTGAACTCAAAGTAGTTCAACCAGTGTTTGCGTGCCCCGTGGCCCTTTTGGCACCACTCCTTTTGAAAATACAGTGCTCATTTCTGTTCGGTTAACTCAAAGTAGTTCAACCAGTGTTTGCGTGCCCCGTGGCCCTTTTGGCAGCAGCACTCCTTTTGAAAATACAGTGCTCATTTCTGTTTGGTGAACTCAAAGTAGTTCAACCAGTGTTTGCGTGCCCCGTGGCCCTTTTGGCACCACTCCTTTTGAAAATACAGTGCTCATTTCAGTTCGGTTAATTCAAAGTAGTTCAAGCAGTGTTTGTGGGCCCCGTGGCCATTTTGGCACCACTCCTTTTGAAAATACAGTGCTCATTTCTGTTCGGTTAATTCAAAGTAGTTCAACCAGTGTTTGCGTGCCCCGTGGCCCTTTTGGCACCACTCCTTTTGAAAATACAGTGCTCATTTCTGTTTGGTGAACTCAAAGTAGTTCAACCAGTTTTTGCGTGCCCCGTGGCCCTTTTGGCACCACTCTTTTTGAAAATACAGTGCTCATTTCTGTTCGGTTAATTCAAAGTAGTTCAACCAATGTTTGTGGGCCCCGTGGCCCTTTTGGCACCACTCCTTTTGAAAATACAGTGCTCATTTCTGTTTGGTGAACTCAAAGTAGTTCAACCAGTGTTTGCATGCCCCGTGGCCCTTTTGGCACCACTCCTTTTGAAAATACAGTGCTCATTTGAGTTCGGTTAATTCAAAGTAGTTCAACCAGTGTTTGTGGGCCCTGTGGCCCTTTTGGCACCACTCCTTTTGAAAATACAGTGCTCATTTCTGTTCAGTTAATTCAAAGTAGTTCAACCAGTGTTTGTGGGTGCCGTGGCCCTTTTGGCACCACTCCTTTTGAAAATACAGTGCTCATTTCTGTTTGGTGAACTCAAAGTAGTTCAACCAGTGTTTGTGGGCCCCGTGGCCCTTTTGGCACCACTCCTTTTGAAAATACAGTGCTCATTTCTGTTCGGTTAATTCAAAGTAGTTCAACCAGTGTTTGTGGGCCCCGTGGCCCTTTTGGCACTTCTCCTTTTGAAAATACAGTGCTCATTTCTGTTCGGTGAACTCAAAGTAGTTCAACCAGTGTTTGCGTGCCCCGTGGCCCTTTTGGCACCACTCCTTTTGAAAATACAGTGCTCATTTCTGTTCGGTTAACTCAAAGTAGTTCAACCAGTGTTTGCGTGCCCCGTGGCCCTTTTGGCAGCAGCACTCCTTTTGAAAATACAGTGCTCATTTCTGTTTGGTGAACTCAAAGTAGTTCAACCAGTGTTTGCGTGCCCCGTGGCGCTTTTGGCACCACTCCTTTTGAAAATACAGTGCTCATTTCAGTTCAGTTAATTCAAAGTAGTTCAACCAGTGCTTGTGGGCCCAGTGGCCCTTTTGGCACCACTCCTTTTGAAAATACAGTGCTCATTTCTGTTCGGTTAATTCAAAGTAGTTCAACCAGTGTTTGTGGGCGCCGTGGCCCTTTTGGCAGCACTCCTTTTGAAAATACAGTGCTCATTTCTGTTCGATTAATTCAAAGTAGTTCAAGCAGTGTTTGTGGGCCCCGTGGCCCTTTTGGCACCACTCCTTTTGAAAATACAGTGCTCATTTCTGTTCGGTTAATTCAAAGTAGTTCAACCAGTGTTTGTGGGCCCCGTGGCCCTTTTGGCACTTCTCCTTTTGAAAATACAGTGCTCATTTCTGTTTGTTGAACTCAAAGTAGTTCGACCAGTGTTTGTGGGCCCCGTGGCCCTTTTGGCACCACTCCTTTTGAAAATACAGTGCTCATTTCTGTTCGGTGAACTCAAAGTAGTTCAACCAGTGTTTGCGTGCCCCGTGGCCCTTTTGCACCACTCCTTTTGAAAATACAGTGCTCATTTCTGTTCGGTTAATTCAAAGTAGTTCAACCAGTGTTTGTGTGCCCCGTGGCCCTTTTGGCACCACTCCTTTTGAAAATACAGTGCTCATTTCTGTTTGGTGAACTCAAAGTAGTTCAACCAGTGTTTGCATGCCCCGTGGCCCTTTTGGCACCACTCCTTTTGAAGATACAGTGCTCATTTCTGTTCGATTAATTCAAAGTAGTTCAAGCAGTGTTTGTGGGCCCCGTGGCCATTTTGGCACTACTCCTTTTGAAAATACAGTGCTCATTTCTGTTCGGTTAATTCAAAGTAGTTCAACCAGTGTTTGCGTGCCCCCTGGCCCTTTTGGCAGCACTCCTTTTGTAAATACAGTGCTCATTTCTGTTCGGTTAATTCAAAGTAGTTCAACCAAAGTTTGTGGGCCCCGTGGCCCTTTTGGCACCACTCCTTTTGAAAATACAGTGCTCTTTTCTGTTTGGTGAACTCAAAGTAGTTCAACCAGTGTTTGCGTGCCCCGTGGCCCTTTTGGCACCACTCCTTTTGAAAATACAGTGCTCATTTCAGTTCGGTTAATTCAAAGTAGTTCAACCAGTGTTTGCGTGCCCCGTGGCCCTTTTGGCACCACTCCTTTTGAAAATACAGTGCTCATTTCTGTTCGGTTAATTCAAAGTAGTTCAACCAGTGTTTGTGTGCCCCGTGGCCCTTTTGGCACCACTCCTTTTGAAAATACAGTGCTCATTTCTGTTTGGTGAACTCAAAGTAGTTCAACCAGTGTTTGCCTGCCCCGTGGCCCTTTTGGCACCACTCCTTTTGAAAATACAGTGCTCATTTCTGTTCGATTAATTCAAAGTATTTCAAGCAGTGTTTGTGGGCCCCGTGGCCATTTTGGCACCACTCCTTTTGAAAATACAGTGCTCATTTCTGTTCGGTTAATTCAAAGTAGTTCAACCAGTGTTTGCGTGCCCCGTGGCCCTTTTGGCACCACTCCTTTTGAAAATACAGTGCTCATTTCTGTTTGGTGATCTCAAAGTAGTTCAACCAGTTTTTGCGTGCCCCGTGGCCCTTTTGGCACCACTCTTTTTGAAAATACAGTGCTCATTTCTGTTCGGTTATTTCAAAGTAGTTCAACCAATGTTTGTGGGCCCCGTGGCCCTTTTGGCACCACTCCTTTTGAAAATACAGTGCTCATTTCTGTTTGGTGAACTCAAAGTAGTTCAACCAGTGTTTGTGGGCCCCGTGGCCCTTTTGGCACCACTCCTTTTGAAAATACAGTGCTCATTTCTGTTCGGTTAATTCAAAGTAGTTCAACCAGTGTTTGTGGGCCCCGTGGCCCTTTTGGCACTTCTCCTTTTGAAAATACAGTGCTCATTTCTGTTTGTTGAACTCAAAGTAGTTCAACCAGTGTTTGTGGGCCCCGTGGCCCTTTTGGCACCACTCCTTTTGAAAATACAGTGCTCATTTCTGTTCGGTGAACTCAAAGTAGTTCAACCAGTGTTTGCGTGCCCCGTGGCCCTTTTGGCACCACTCCTTTTGAAAATACAGTGCTCATTTCTGTTCGGTTAACTCAAAGTAGTTCAACCAGTGTTTGCGTGCCCCGTGGCCCTTTTGGCAGCAGCACTCCTTTTGAAAATACAGTGCTCATTTCTGTTTGGTGAACTCAAAGTAGTTCAACCAGTGTTTGCGTGCCCCGTGGCCCTTTTGGCACCACTCCTTTTGAAAATACAGTGCTCATTTCAGTTCGGTTAATTCAAAGTAGTTCAACCAGTGCTTGTGGGCCCAGTGGCCCTTTTGGCACCACTCCTTTTGAAAATACAGTGCTCATTTCTGTTCGGTTAATTCAAAGTAGTTCAACGAGTGTTTGTGTGCGCCGTGGCCCTTTTGGCAGCACTCCTTTTGAAAATACAGTGCTCATTTCTGTTCGATTAATTCAAAGTAGTTCAAGCAGTGTTTGTGGGCCCCGTGGCCCTTTTGGCACCACTCCTTTTGAAAATACAGTGCTCATTTCTGTTCGGTTAATTCAAAGTAGTTCAACCAGTGTTTGTGGGCCCCGTGGCCCTTTTGGCACTTCTCCTTTTGAAAATACAGTGCTCATTTCTGTTTGTTGAACTCAAAGTAGTTCAACCAGTGTTTGTGGGCCCCGTGGCCCTTTTGGCACCACTCCTTTTGAAAATACAGTGCTCATTTCTGTTCGGTGAACTCAAAGTAGTTCAACCAGTGTTTGCGTGCCCCGTGGCCCTTTTGGCACCACTCCTTTTGAAAATACAGTGCTCATTTCTGTTCGGTTAATTCAAAGTAGTTCAACCAGTGTTTGTGTGCCCCGTGGCCCTTTTGGCACCACTCCTTTTGAAAATACAGTGCTCATTTCTGTTTGGTGAACTCAAAGTAGTTCAACCAGTGTTTGCATGCCCCGTGGCCCTTTTGGCACCACTCCTTTTGAAAATACAGTGCTCATTTCTGTTCGATTAATTCAAAGTAGTTCAAGCAGTGTTTGTGGGCCCCGTGGCCATTTTGGCACCACTCCTTTTGAAAATACAGTGCTCATTTCTGTTCGGTTAATTCAAAGTAGTTCAACCAGTGTTTGCGTGCCCCGTGGCCCTTTTGGCACCACTCCTTTTGAAAATACAGTGCTCATTTCTGTTTGGTGAACTCAAAGTAGTTCAACCAGTTTTTGCGTGCCCCGTGGCCCTTTTGGCACCACTCTTTTTGAAAATACAGTGCTCATTTCTGTTCGGTTAATTCAAAGTAGTTCAACCAATATTTGTGGGCCCCGTGGCCCTTTTGGCACCACTCCTTTTGAAAATACAGTGCTCATTTCTGTTTGGTGAACTCAAAGTAGTTCAACCAGTGTTTGCATGCCCCGTGGCCCTTTTGGCACCACTCCTTTTGAAAATACAGTGCTCATTTGAGTTCGGTTAATTCAAAGTAGTTCAACCAGTGTTTGTGGGCCCTGTGGCCCTTTTGGCACCACTCCTTTTGAAAATACAGTGCTCATTTCTGTTCAGTTAATTCAAAGTAGTTCAACCAGTGTTTGTGGGTGCCGTGGCCCTTTTGGCACCACTCCTTTTGAAAATACAGTGCTCATTTCTGTTTGGTGAACTCAAAGTAGTTCAACCAGTGTTTGTGGGCCCCGTGGCCCTTTTGGCACCACTCCTTTTGAAAATACAGTGCTCATTTCTGTTCGGTTAATTCAAAGTAGTTCAACCAGTGTTTGTGTGCCCCGTGGCCCTTTTGGCACCACTCCTTTTGAAAATACAGTGCTCATTTCTGTTTGGTGAACTCAAAGTAGTTCAACCAGTGTTTGCATGCCCCGTGGCCCTTTTGGGACCACTCCTTTTGAAGATACAGTGCTCATTTCTGTTCGATTAATTCAAAGTAGTTCAAGCAGTGTTTGTGGGCCCCGTGGCCATTTTGGCACTACTCCTTTTGAAAATACAGTGCTCATTTCTGTTCGGTTAATTCAAAGTAGTTCAACCAGTGTTTGCGTGCCCCCTGGCCCTTTTGGCAGCACTCCTTTTGAAAATACAGTGCTCATTTCTGTTCGGTTAATTCAAAGTAGTTCAACCAAAGTTTGTGGGCCCCGTGGCCCTTTTGGCACCACTCCTTTTGAAAATACAGTGCTCATTTCTGTTTGGTGAACTCAAAGTAGTTCAACCAGTGTTTGCGTGCCTCGTGGCCCTTTTGGCACCACTCCTTTTGAAAATACAGTGCTCATTTCAGTTCGGTTAATTCAAAGTAGTTCAACCAGTGTTTGTGGGCCCTGTGGCCCTTTTGGCACCACTCCTTTTGAAAATAAAGTGCTTATTTCTGTTCAGTTAATTCAACGTAGTTCAACCAGTGTTTGTGGGCGCCGTGGCCCTTTTGGCACCACTCCTTTTGAAAATACAGTGCTCATTTCTGTTCGGTTAATTCAAAGTAGTTCAACCAGTGTTTGTGGGCGCCGTGGCCCTTTTGGCAGCACTCCTTTTGAAAATACAGTGCTCATTTCTGTTCGATTAATTCAAAGTAGTTCAAGCAGTGTTTGTGGGCCCCATGGCCCTTTTGGCACCACTCCTTTTGAAAATACAGTGCTCATTTCTGTTCGGTTAATTCAAAGTAGTTCAACCAGTGTTTGTCGGCCCCGTGGCCCTTTTGGCACTTCTCCTTTTGAAAATACAGTGCTCATTTCTGTTTGTTGAACTCAAAGTAGTTCGACCAGTGTTTGTGGGCCCCGTGGCCCTTTTGGCACCACTCCTTTTGAAAATACAGTGCTCATTTCTGTTCGGTGAACTCAAAGTAGTTCAACCAGTGTTTGCGTGCCCCGTGGCCCTTTTGGCACCACTCCTTTTGAAAATACAGTGCTCATTTCTGTTCGGTTAATTCAAAGTAGTTCAACCAGTGTTTGTGTGCCCCGTGGCCCTTTTGGCACCACTCCTTTTGAAAATACAGTGCTCATTTCTGTTCGGTTAATTCAAAGTAGTTCAACCAGTGTTTGTGGGCGCCGTGGCCCTTTTGGCAGCACTCCTTTTGAAAATACAGTGCTCATTTCTGTTCGATTAATTCAAAGTAGTTCAAGCAGTGTTTGTGGGCCCCGTGGCCCTTTTGGCACCACTCCTTTTGAAAATACAGTGCTCATTTCTGTTCGGTTAATTCAAAGTAGTTCAACCAGTGTTTGTCGGCCCCGTGGCCCTTTTGGCACTTCTCCTTTTGAAAATACAGTGCTCATTTCTGTTTGTTGAACTCAAAGTAGTTCGACCAGTGTTTGTGGGCCCCGTGGCCCTTTTGGCACCACTCCTTTTGAAAATACAGTGCTCATTTCTGTTCGGTGAACTCAAAGTAGTTCAACCAGTGTTTGCGTGCCCCGTGGCCCTTTTGGCACCACTCCTTTTGAAAATACAGTGCTCATTTCTGTTCGGTTAATTCAAAGTAGTTCAACCAGTGTTTGTGTGCCCCGTGGCCCTTTTGGCACCACTCCTTTTGAAAATACAGTGCTCATTTCTGTTTGGTGAACTCAAAGTAGTTCAACCAGTGTTTGCATGCCCCGTGGCCCTTTTGGCACCACTCCTTTTGAAAATACAGTGCTCATTTCTGTTCAGTTAATTCAAAGTAGTTCAACCAGTGTTTGTGGGCGCCGTGGCCCTTTTGGCACCACTCCTTTTGAAAATACAGTGCTCATTTCTGTTTGGTGAACTCAAAGTAGTTCAACCAGTGTTTGTGGGCCCCGTGGCCCTTTTGGCACCACTCCTTTTGAAAATACAGTGCTCATTTCTGTTTGGTGAACTCAAAGTAGTTCAACCAGTGTTTGTGGGCCCCGTGGCCCTTTTGGCACCACTCCTTTGGAAAATACAGTGCTCATTTCTGTTTGGTTAATTCAAAGTAGTTCAACCAGTGTTTGTGGTCCCCGTGGCCCTTTTGGCACTTCTCCTTTTGAAAATACAGTGCTCATTTCTGTTTGGTGAACTCAAAGTAGTTCAACCAGTGTTTGTGGGCCCCGTGGCCCTTTTGGCACCACTCCTTTTGAAAATACAGTGCTCATTTCTGTTCGGTGAACTCAAAGTAGTTCAACCAGTGTTTGCGTGCCCCGTGGCCCTTTTGGCACCACTCCTTTTGAAAATACAGTGCTCATTTCTGTTCGGTTAACTCAAAGTATTTCAACCAGTGTTTGCGTGCCCCGTGGCCCTTTTGGCAGCAGCACTCCTTTTGAAAATACAGTGCTCATTTCTGTTTGGTGAACTCAAAGTAGTTCAACCAGTGTTTGCGTGCCCCGTGGCCCTTTTGGCACCACTCCTTTTGAAAATACAGTGCTCATTTCAGTTCGGTTAATTCAAAGTAGTTCAACCAGTGCTTGTGGGCCCAGTGGCCCTTTTGGCAGCACTCCTTTTGAAAATACAGTGCTCATTTCTGTTTGTTGAACTCAAAGTAGTTCAACCAGTGTTTGTGGGCCCCGTGGCCCTTTTGGCACCACTCCTTTTGAAAATACAGTGCTCATTTCTGTTCGGTGAACTCAAAGTAGTTCAACCAGTGTTTGCGTGCCCCGTGGCCCTTTTGGCACCACTCCTTTTGAAAATACAGTGCTCATTTCTGTTCGGTTAATTCAAAGTAGTTCAACCAGTGTTTGTGTGCCCCGTGGCCCTTTTGGCACCACTCCTTTTGAAAATACAGTGCTCATTTCTGTTTGGTGAACTCAAAGTAGTTCAACCAGTGTTTGCATGCCCCGTGGCCCTTTTGGCACCACTCCTTTTGAAAATACAGTGCTCATTTCTGTTCGATTAATTCAAAGTAGTTCAAGCAGTGTTTGTGGGCCCCGTGGCCATTTTGGCACTACTCCTTTTGAAAATACAGTGCTCATTTCTGTTCGGTTAATTCAAAGTAGTTCAACCAGTGTTTGCGTGCCCCCTGGCCCTTTTGGCAGCACTCCTTTTGAAAATACAGTGCTCATTTCGGTTCGGTTAATTCAAAGTAGTTCAACCAAAGTTTGTGGGCCCCGTGGCCCTTTTGGCACCACTCCTTTTGAAAATACAGTGCTCATTTCTGTTTGGTGAACTCAAAGTAGTTCAACCAGTGTTTGCGTGCCCCGTGGCCCTTTTGGCACCACTACTTTTGAAAATACAGTGCTCATTTCAGTTCGGTTAATTCAAAGTAGTTCAACCAGTGTTTGTGGGCCCTGTGGCCCTTTTGGCACCACTCCTTTTGAAAATACAGTGCTCATTTCTGTTCGGTGAACTCAAAGTAGTTCAACCAGTGTTTGTGGGCCCTGTGGCCCTTTTGGCACCACTCCTTTGGAAAATACAGTGCTCATTTCTGTTTAGTTAATTCAAAGTAGTTCAACCAGTGTTTGTGGGCCCCGTGGCCCTTTTGGCACTTCTGCTTTTGAAAATACAGTGCTCATTTCTGTTTGGTGAACTCAAAGTAGTTCAACCAGTGTTTGTGGGCCCCGTGGCCCTTTTGGCACCACTCCTTTTGAAAATACAGTGCTCATTTCTGTTCGGTGAACTCAAAGTAGTTCAACCAGTGTTTGCGTGCCCCGTGGCCCTTTTGGCACCACTCCTTTTGAAAATACAGTGCTCATTTCTTTTCGGTGAACTCAAAGTAGTTCAACCAGTGTTTGCGTGCCCCGTGGCCCTTTTGGCAGCAGCACTCCTTTTGAAAATACAGTGCTCATTTCTGTTTGGTGAACTCAAAGTAGTTCAACCAGTGTTTGCGTGCCCCGTGGCCCTTTTGGCACCACTCCTTTTGAAAATACAGTGCTCATTTCAGTTCGGTTAATTCAAAGTAGTTCAACCAGTGCTTGTCGGCCCAGTGGCCCTTTTGGCACCACTCCTTTTGAAAATACAGTGCTCATTTCTGTTCGGTTAATTCAAAGTAGTTCAACCAGTGTTTGTGTGCGCCGTGGCCCTTTTGGCAGCACTCCTTTTGAAAATACAGTGCTCATTTCTGTTCGATTAATTCAAAGTAGTTCAAGCAGTGTTTGTGGGCCCCGTGGCCCTTTTGGCACCACTCCTTTTGAAAATACAGTGCTCATTTCTGTTCGGTTAATTCAAAGTAGTTCAACCAGTGTTTGTGGGCCCCGTGGCCCTTTTGGCACTTCTCCTTTTGAAAATACAGTGCTCATTTCTGTTTGTTGAACTCAAAGTAGTTCAACCAGTGTTTGTGGGCCCCGTGGCCCTTTTGGCACCACTCCTTTTGAAAATACAGTGCTCATTTCTGTTCGGTGAACTCAAAGTAGTTCAACCAGTGTTTGCGTGCCCCGTGGCCCTTTTGGCAGCACTCCTTTTGAAAATACAGTGCTCATTTCTGTTCGGTTAATTCAAAGTAGTTCAACCAGTGTTTGTGTGCCCCGTGGCCCTTTTGGCACCACTCCTTTTGAAAATACAGTGCTCATTTCTGTTTGGTGAACTCAAAGTAGTTCAACCAGTGTTTGCATGCCCCGTGGCCCTTTTGGCACCACTCCTTTTGAAAATACAGTGCTCATTTCTGTTCGATTAATTCAAAGTAGTTCAAGCAGTGTTTGTGGGCCCCGTGGCCATTTTGGCACCACTCCTTTTGAAAATACAGTGCTCATTTCTGTTCGGTTAATTCAAAGTAGTTCAACCAGTGTTTGCGTGCCCCGTGGCCCTTTTGGCACCACTCCTTTTGAAAATACAGTGCTCATTTCTGTTTGGTGAACTCAAAGTAGTTCAACCAGTGTTTGCGTGCCCCGTGGCCCTTTTGGCACCACTCCTTTTGAAAATACAGTGCTCATTTCAGTTCGGTTAATTCAAAGTAGTTCAACCAGTGCTTGTGGGCCCAGTGGCCCTTTTGGCACCACTCCTTTTGAAAATACAGTGCTCATTTCTGTTCGGTTAATTCAAAGTAGTTCAACCAGTGTTTGTGTGCGCCGTGGCCCTTTTGGCAGCACTCCTTTTGAAAATACAGTGCTCATTTCTGTTTGTTGAACTCAAAGTAGTTCAACCAGTGTTTGTGGGCCCCGTGGCCCTTTTGGCACCACTCCTTTTGAAAATACAGTGCTCATTTCTGTTCGGTGAACTCAAAGTAGTTCAACCAGTGTTTGCGTGCCCCGTGGCCCTTTTGGCACCACTCCTTTTGAAAATACAGTGCTCATTTCTGTTCGGTTAATTCAAAGTAGTTCAACCAGTGTTTGTGTGCCCCGTGGCCCTTTTGGCACCACTCCTTTTGAAAATACAGTGCTCATTTCTGTTTGGTGAACTCAAAGTAGTTCAACCAGTGTTTGCATGCCCCGTGGCCCTTTTGGCACCACTCCTTTTGAAAATACAGTGCTCATTTCTGTTCGATTAATTCAAAGTAGTTCAAGCAGTGTTTGTGGGCCCCGTGGCCATTTTGGCACTACTCCTTTTGAAAATACAGTGCTCATTTCTGTTCGGTTAATTCAAAGTAGTTCAACCAGTGTTTGCGTGCCCCCTGGCCCTTTTGGCAGCACTCCTTTTGAAAATACAGTGCTCATTTCGGTTCGGTTAATTCAAAGTAGTTCAACCAAAGTTTGTGGGCCCCGTGGCCCTTTTGGCACCACTCCTTTTGAAAATACAGTGCTCATTTCTGTTTGGTGAACTCAAAGTAGTTCAACCAGTGTTTGCGTGCCCCGTGGCCCTTTTGGCACCACTCCTTTTGAAAATACAGTGCTCATTTCAGTTCGGTTAATTCAAAGTAGTTCAACCAGTGTTTGTGGGCCCCGTGGCCCTTTTGGCACCACTCCTTTTGAAAATACAGTGCTTATTTCTGTTCAGTTAATTCAACGTAGTTCAACCAGTGTTTGTGGGCGCCGTGGCCCTTTTGGCACCACTCCTTTTGAAAATACAGTGCTCATTTCTGTTCGGTGAACTCAAAGTAGTTCAACCAGTGTTTGTGGGCCCTGTGGCCCTTTTGGCACCACTCCTTTGGAAAATACAGTGCTCATTTCTGTTTAGTTAATTCAAAGTAGTTCAACCAGTGTTTGTGGGCCCCGTGGCCCTTTTGGCACTTCTCCTTTTGAAAATACAGTGCTCATTTCTGTTTGGTGAACTCAAAGTAGTTCAACCAGTGTTTGTGGGCCCCGTGGCCCTTTTGGCACCACTCCTTTTGAAAATACAGTGCTCATTTCTGTTCGGTGAACTCAAAGTAGTTCAACCAGTGTTTGCGTGCCCCGTGGCCCTTTTGGCACCACTCCTTTTGAAAATACAGTGCTCATTTCTTTTCGGTGAACTCAAAGTAGTTCAACCAGTGTTTGCGTGCCCCGTGGCCCTTTTGGCAGCAGCACTCCTTTTGAAAATACAGTGCTCATTTCTGTTTGGTGAACTCAAAGTAGTTCAACCAGTGTTTGCGTGCCCCGTGGCCCTTTTGGCACCACTCCTTTTGAAAATACAGTGCTCATTTCAGTTCGGTTAATTCAAAGTAGTTCAACCAGTGCTTGTCGGCCCAGTGGCCCTTTTGGCACCACTCCTTTTGAAAATACAGTGCTCATTTCTGTTCGGTTAATTCAAAGTAGTTCAACCAGTGTTTGTGTGCGCCGTGGCCCTTTTGGCAGCACTCCTTTTGAAAATACAGTGCTCATTTCTGTTCGATTAATTCAAAGTAGTTCAAGCAGTGTTTGTGGGCCCCGTGGCCCTTTTGGCACCACTCCTTTTGAAAATACAGTGCTCATTTCTGTTCGGTTAATTCAAAGTAGTTCAACCAGTGTTTGTGGGCCCCGTGGCCCTTTTGGCACTTCTCCTTTTGAAAATACAGTGCTCATTTCTGTTTGTTGAACTCAAAGTAGTTCAACCAGTGTTTGTGGGCCCCGTGGCCCTTTTGGCACCACTCCTTTTGAAAATACAGTGCTCATTTCTGTTCGGTGAACTCAAAGTAGTTCAACCAGTGTTTGCGTGCCCCGTGGCCCTTTTGGCACCACTCCTTTTGAAAATACAGTGCTCATTTCTGTTCGGTTAATTCAAAGTAGTTCAACCAGTGTTTGTGTGCCCCGTGGCCCTTTTGGCACCACTCCTTTTGAAAATACAGTGCTCATTTCTGTTTGGTGAACTCAAAGTAGTTCAACCAGTGTTTGCATGCCCCGTGGCCCTTTTGGCACCACTCCTTTTGAAAATACAGTGCTCATTTCTGTTCGATTAATTCAAAGTAGTTCAAGCAGTGTTTGTGGGCCCCGTGGCCATTTTGGCACCACTCCTTTTGAAAATACAGTGCTCATTTCTGTTCGGTTAATTCAAAGTAGTTCAACCAGTGTTTGCGTGCCCCGTGGCCCTTTTGGCACCACTCCTTTTGAAAATACAGTGCTCATTTCTGTTCGGTTAATTCAAAGTAGTTCAACCAAAGTTTGTGGGCCCCGTGGCCCTTTTGGCACCACTCCTTTTGAAAATACAGTGCTCATTTCTGTTTGGTGAACTCAAAGTAGTTCAACCAGTTTTTGCGTGCCCCGTGGCCCTTTTGGCATCACTCTTATTGAAAATACAGTGCTCATTTCTGTTCGGTTAATTCAAAGTAGTTCAACCAGTGTTTGTGGGCCCCGTGGCCCTTTTGGCACCACTCCTTTTGAAAATACAGTGCTCATTTCTGTTCAGTTAATTCAACGTAGTTCAACCAGTGTTTGTGGGCGCCGTGGCCCTTTTGGCACCACTCCTTTTGAAAATACAGTGCTCATTTCTGTTTGGTGAACTCAAAGTAGTTCAACCAGTGTTTGTGGGCCCCGTGGCCCTTTTGGCACCACTCCTTTTGAAAATACAGTGCTCATTTCTGTTCGGTTAATTCAAAGTAGTTCAACCAGTGTTTGTGGGCCCCGTGGCCCTTTTGGCACTTCTCCTTTTGAAAATACAGTGCTCATTTCTGTTTGGTGAACTCAAAGTAGTTCAACCAGTGTTTGTGGGCCCCGTGGCCCTTTTGGCACCACTCCTTTTGAAAATACAGTGCTCATTTCTGTTTGGTGAACTCAAAGTAGTTCAACCAGTGTTTGTGGGCCCCGTGGCCCTTTTGGCACCACTCCTTTGGAAAATACAGTGCTCATTTCTGTTTAGTTAATTCAAAGTAGTTCAACCAGTGTTTGTGGGCCCCGTGGCCCTTTTGGCACTTCTCCTTTTGAAAATACAGTGCTCATTTCTGTTTGGTGAACTCAAAGTAGTTCAACCAGTGTTTGTGGGCCCCGTGGCCCTTTTGGCACCACTCCTTTTGAAAATACAGTGCTCATTTCTGTTCGGTGAACTCAAAGTAGTTCAACCAGTGTTTGCGTGCCCCGTGGCCCTTTTGGCACCACTCCTTTTGAAAATACAGTGCTCATTTCTTTTCGGTGAACTCAAAGTAGTTCAACCAGTGTTTGCGTGCCCCGTGGCCCTTTTGGCAGCAGCACTCCTTTTGAAAATACAGTGCTCATTTCTGTTTGGTGAACTCAAAGTAGTTCAACCAGTGTTTGCGTGCCCCGTGGCCCTTTTGGCACCACTCCTTTTGAAAATACAGTGCTCATTTCAGTTCGGTTAATTCAAAGTAGTTCAACCAGTGCTTGTCGGCCCAGTGGCCCTTTTGGCACCACTCCTTTTGAAAATACAGTGCTCATTTCTGTTCGGTTAATTCAAAGTAGTTCAACCAGTGTTTGTGTGCGCCGTGGCCCTTTTGGCAGCACTCCTTTTGAAAATACAGTGCTCATTTCTGTTCGATTAATTCAAAGTAGTTCAAGCAGTGTTTGTGGGCCCCGTGGCCCTTTTGGCACCACTCCTTTTGAAAATACAGTGCTCATTTCTGTTCGGTTAATTCAAAGTAGTTCAACCAGTGTTTGTGGGCCCCGTGGCCCTTTTGGCACTTCTCCTTTTGAAAATACAGTGCTCATTTCTGTTTGTTGAACTCAAAGTAGTTCAACCAGTGTTTGTGGGCCCCGTGGCCCTTTTGGCACCACTCCTTTTGAAAATACAGTGCTCATTTCTGTTCGGTGAACTCAAAGTAGTTCAACCAGTGTTTGCGTGCCCCGTGGCCCTTTTGGCACCACTCCTTTTGAAAATACAGTGCTCATTTCTGTTCGGTTAATTCAAAGTAGTTCAACCAGTGTTTGTGTGCCCCGTGGCCCTTTTGGCACCACTCCTTTTGAAAATACAGTGCTCATTTCTGTTTGGTGAACTCAAAGTAGTTCAACCAGTGTTTGCATGCCCCGTGGCCCTTTTGGCACCACTCCTTTTGAAAATACAGTGCTCATTTCTGTTCGATTAATTCAAAGTAGTTCAAGCAGTGTTTGTGGGCCCCGTGGCCATTTTGGCACCACTCCTTTTGAAAATACAGTGCTCATTTCTGTTCGGTTAATTCAAAGTAGTTCAACCAGTGTTTGCGTGCCCCGTGGCCCTTTTGGCACCACTCCTTTTGAAAATACAGTGCTCATTTCTGTTCGGTTAATTCAAAGTAGTTCAACCAAAGTTTGTGGGCCCCGTGGCCCTTTTGGCACCACTCCTTTTGAAAATACAGTGCTCATTTCTGTTTGGTGAACTCAAAGTAGTTCAACCAGTTTTTGCGTGCCCCGTGGCCCTTTTGGCATTACTCTTATTGAAAATACAGTGCTCATTTCTGTTCGGTTAATTCAAAGTAGTTCAACCAGTGTTTGTGGGCCCCGTGGCCCTTTTGGCACCACTCCTTTTGAAAATACAGTGCTCATTTCTGTTCAGTTAATTCAACGTAGTTCAACCAGTGTTTGTGGGCGCCGTGGCCCTTTTGGCACCACTCCTTTTGAAAATACAGTGCTCATTTCTGTTTGGTGAACTCAAAGTAGTTCAACCAGTGTTTGTGGGCCCCGTGGCCCTTTTGGCACCACTCCTTTTGAAAATACAGTGCTCATTTCTGTTCGGTTAATTCAAAGTAGTTCAACCAGTGTTTGTGGGCCCCGTGGCCCTTTTGGCACTTCTCCTTTTGAAAATACAGTGCTCATTTCTGTTTGGTGAACTCAAAGTAGTTCAACCAGTGTTTGTGGGCCCCGTGGCCCTTTTGGCACCACTCCTTTTGAAAATACAGTGCTCATTTCTGTTCGGTGAACTCAAAGTAGTTCAACCAGTGTTTGCGTGCCCCGTGGCCCTTTTGGCACCACTCCTTTTGAAAATACAGTGCTCATTTCTTTTCGGTTAACTCAAAGTAGTTCAACCAGTGTTTGCGTGCCCCGTGGCCCTTTTGGCAGCAGCACTCCTTTTGAAAATACAGTGCTCATTTCTGTTTGGTGAACTCAAAGTAGTTCAACCAGTGTTTGCGTGCCCCGTGGCCCTTTTGGCACCACTCCTTTTGAAAATACAGTATCATTTCTGTTCGGTTAATTCAAAGTAGTTCAACCGGTCTTTGTGTGCGCCGTGGCCCTTTTGGCAGCACTCCTTTTGAAAATACAGTGCTCATTTCTGTTCGATTAATTCAAAGTAGTTCAAGCAGTGTTTGTGGGCCCCGTGGCCCTTTTGGCACCACTCCTTTTGAAAATACAGTGCTCATTTCTGTTCGGTTAATTCAAAGTAGTTCAACCAGTGTTTGTGGGCCCCGTGGCCCTTTTGGCACTTCTCCTTTTGAAAATACAGTGCTCATTTCTGTTTGTTGAACTCAAAGTAGTTCAACCAGTGTTTGTGGGCCCCGTGGCCCTTTTGGCACCACTCCTTTTGAAAATACAGTGCTCATTTCTGTTCGGTGAACTCAAAGTAGTTCAACCAGTGTTTGCGTGCCCCGTGGCACTTTTGGCACCACTCCTTTTGAAAATACAGTGCTCATTTCTGTTCGGTTAATTCAAAGTAGTTCAACCAGTGTTTGTGTGCCCCGTGGCCCTTTTGGCACCACTCCTTTTGAAAATACAGTGCTCATTTCTGTTTGGTGAACTCAAAGTAGTTCAACCAGTGTTTGCATGCCCCGTGGCCCTTTTGGCACCACTCCTTTTGAAAATACAGTGCTCATTTCTGTTCGATTAATTCAAAGTAGTTCAAGCAGTGTTTGTGGGCCCCGTGGCCATTTTGGCACCACTCCTTTTGAAAATACAGTGCTCATTTCTGTTCGGTTAATTCAAAGTAGTTCAACCAGTGTTTGCGTGCCCCGTGGCCCTTTTGGCACCACTCCTTTTGAAAATACAGTGCTCATTTCTGTTCGGTTAATTCAAAGTAGTTCAACCAAAGTTTGTGGGCCCCGTGGCCCTTTTGGCACCACTCCTTTTGAAAATACAGTGCTCATTTCTGTTTGGTGAACTCAAAGTAGTTCAACCAGTTTTTGCGTGCCCCGTGGCCCTTTTGGCATCACTCTTTTTGAAAATACAGTGCTCATTTCTGTTCGGTTAATTCAAAGTAGTTCAACCAGTGTTTGTGGGCCCCGTGGCCCTTTTGGCACCACTCCTTTTGAAAATACAGTGCTCATTTCTGTTTGGTGAACTCAAAGTAGTTCAACCAGTGTTTGCATGCCCCGTGGCCCTTTTGGCACCACTCCTTTTGAAAATACAGTGCTCATTTCAGTTCGGTTAATTCAAAGTAGTTCAACCAGTGTTTGTGGGCCCTGTGGCCCTTTTGGCACCACTCCTTTTGAAAATACAGTGCTCATTTCTGTTCAGTTAATTCAAAGTAGTTCAACCAGTGTTTGTGGGTGCCGTGGCCCTTTTGGCACCACTCCTTTTGAAAATAGAGTGCTCATTTCTGTTTGGTGAACTCAAAGTAGTTCAACCAGTGTTTGTGGGCCCCGTGGCCCTTTTGGCACCACTCCTTTTGAAAATACAGTGCTCATTTCTGTTCGGTTAATTCAAAGTAGTTCAACCAGTGTTTGTGGGCCCCGTGGCCCTTTTGGCACTTCTCCTTTTGAAAATACAGTGCTCATTTCTGTTTGTTGAACTCAAAGTAGTTCAACCAGTGTTTGTGGGCCCCGTGGCCCTTTTGGCACCACTCCTTTTGAAAATACAGTGCTCATTTCTGTTCGGTGAACTCAAAGTAGTTCAACCAGTGTTTGCATGCCCCGTGGCCCTTTTGGCACCACTCCTTTTGAAAATACAGTGCTCATTTCTGTTCGGTTAACTCAAAGTAGTTCAACCAGTGTTTGCGTGCCCCGTGGCCCTTTTGGCAGCACCACTACTTTTGAAAATGCAGTGCTCATTTCTGTTTGGTGAACTCAAAGTAGTTCAACCAGTGTTTGCATGCCCCGTAGCGCTTTTGGCACCACTCCTTTTGAAAATACAGTGCTCATTTCAGTTCGGTTAATTCAAAGTAGTTCAACCAGTGCTTGTGGGCCCAGTGGCCCTTTTGGCACCACTCCTTTTGAAAATACAGTGCTCATTTCTATTCGGTTAATTCAAAGTAGTTCAACCAGTGTTTGTGGGCGCCGTGGCCCTTTTGGCAGCACTCCTTTTGAAAATACAGTGCTCATTTCTGTTCGATTAATTCAAAGTAGTTCAAGCAGTGTTTGTGGGCCCCGTGGCCCTTTTGGCACCACTCCTTTTGAAAATACAGTGCTCATTTCTGTTCGATTAATTCAAAGTAGTTCAACCAGTGTTTGTGGGCCCCGTGGCCCTTTTGGCACTTCTCCTTTTGAAAATACAGTGCTCATTTCTGTTTGTTGAACTCAAATTAGTTCAACCAGTGTTTGTGGGACCCGTGGCCCTTTTGGCACCACTCCTTTTGAAAATACAGTGCTCATTTCTGTTTGGTGAACTCAAAGTAGTTCAACCAGTGTTTGTGTGCCCCGTGGCCATTTTGGCACCACTCCTTTTGAAAATACAGTGCTCATTTCTGTTCGGTTGATTCAAAGTAGTTCAACCAGTGTTTGTGTGCCCCGTGGCCCTTTTGGCACCACTCCTTTTGAAAATACAGTGCTCATTTCTGTTTGGTGAACTCAAAGTAGTTCAACCAGTGTTTGCATGCCCCGTGGCCCTTTTGGCACCACTCCTTTTGAAAATACAGTGCTCATTTCTGTTCGATTAATTCAAAGTAGTTCAAGCAGTGTTTGTGGTCCCCGTGGCCATTTTGGCACCACTCCTTTTGAAAATACAGTGCTCATTTCTGTTCGGTTAATTCAAAGTAGTTCAACCAGTGTTTGCGTGCCCCGTGGCCCTTTTGGCAGCACTCCTTTTGAAAATACAGTGCTCATTTCTGTTCGGTTAATTCAAAGTAGTTCAACCAAAGT
This sequence comes from Anolis sagrei, assembly GCF_037176765.1. Classification (NCBI taxonomy): domain Eukaryota; kingdom Metazoa; phylum Chordata; class Lepidosauria; order Squamata; family Anolidae; genus Anolis; species Anolis sagrei. Next base: position 57,918,072 of record NC_090035.1, on the reverse strand, counting down.
TTGTGGGCCCCGTGGCCCTTTTGGCACCACTCCTTTTGAAAATACAGTGCTCATTTCTGTTTGGTGAACTCAAAGTAGTTCAACCAGTGTTTGCGTGCCCCGTGGCCCTTTTGGCACCACTCCTTTTGAAAATACAGTGCTCATTTCTGTTCGGTTAATTCAAAGTAGTTCAACCAGTGTTTGTGGGCCCCGTGGCCCTTTTGGCACCACTCCTTTTGAAAATACAGTGCTCATTTCTGTTTGGTGAACTCAAAGTAGTTCAACCAGTGTTTGCATGCCCCGTGGCCCTTTTGGCACCACTCCTTTTGAAAATACAGTGCTCATTTCTGTTTGGTGAACTCAAAGTAGTTCAAGCAGTGTTTGTGGGCCCCGTGGCCCTTTTGGCACCACTCCTTTTGAAAATACAGTGCTCATTTCTGTTTGGTTAATTCAAAGTAGTTCAACCAGTGTTTGTGGGCCCCGTGGCCCTTTTGGCACTTCTCCTTTTGAAAATACAGTGCTCATTTCTGTTTGGTGAACTCAAAGTAGTTCAACGAGTGTTTGTGGGCCCCGTGGCCCTTTTGACACCACTCTTTTTGAAAATACAGTGCTCATTTCTGTTCGGTTGATTCAAAGTAGTTCAACCAGTGTTTGTGTGCCCCGTGGCCCTTTTGGCACCACTCCTTTTGAAAATACAGTGCTCATTTCTGTTTGGTGAACTCAAAGTAGTTCAACCAGTGTTTGCATGCCCCGTGGCCCTTTTGGCACCACTCCTTTTGAAAATACAGTGCTCATTTCTGTTCGATTAATTCAAAGTAGTTCAAGCAGTGTTTGTGGGCCCCGTGGCCATTTTGGCACCACTCCTTTTGAAAATACAGTGCTCATTTCTGTTCGGTTAATTCAAAGTAGTTCAACCAGTGTTTGCGTGCCCCGTGGCCCTTTTGGCAGCACTCCTTTTGAAAATACAGTGCTCATTTCTGTTCGGTTAATTCAAAGTAGTTCAACCAAAGTTTGTGGGCCCCGTGGCCCTTTTGGCACCACTCCTTTTGAAAATACAGTGCTCATTTCTGTTTGGTGAACTCAAAGTAGTTCAACCAGTGTTTGCGTGCCCCGTGGCCCTTTTGGCACCACTCCTTTTGAAAATACAGTGCTCATTTCTGTTCGGTTAATTCAAAGTAGTTCAACCAGTGTTTGTGGGCCCCGTGGCCCTTTTGGCACCACTCCTTTTGAAAATACAGTGCTCATTTCTGTTTGGTGAACTCAAAGTAGTTCAACCAGTGTTTGCATGCCCCGTGGCCCTTTTGGCACCACTCCTTTTGAAAATACAGTGCTCATTTCAGTTCGGTTAATTCAAAGTAGTTCAACCAGTGTTTGTGGGCCCCGTGGCCCTTTTGGCACCACTCCTTTTGAAAATACAGTGCTCATTTCTGTTCAGTTAATTCAACGTAGTTCAACCAGTGTTTGTGGGCGCCGTGGCCCTTTTGGCACCACTCCTTTTGAAAATACAGTGCTCATTTCTGTTTGGTGAACTCAAAGTAGTTCAAGCAGTGTTTGTGGGCCCCGTGGCCCTTTTGGCACCACTCCTTTTGAAAATACAGTGCTCATTTCTGTTTGGTTAATTCAAAGTAGTTCAACCAGTGTTTGTGGGCCCCGTGGCCCTTTTGGCACTTCTCCTTTTGAAAATACAGTGCTCATTTCTGTTTGGTGAACTCAAAGTAGTTCAACCAGTGTTTGTGGGCCCCGTGGCCCTTTTGGCACCACTCCTTTTGAAAATACAGTGCTCATTTCTGTTCAGTTAATTCAACGTAGTTCAACCAGTGTTTGCGTGCCCGTGGCCCTTTTGGCACCACTCCTTTTGAAAATACAGTGCTCATTTCTGTTTGGTTAATTCAAAGTAGTTCAACCAGTGTTTGTGTGCCCCGTGGCTCTTTTGGCACCACTCCTTTTGAAAATACAGTGCTCATTTCTGTTCGGTTAATTCAAAGTATTTCAACCAGTGTTTGTGGGCCCCGTGGCCCTTTTGGCACCACTACTTTTGAAAATGCAGTGCTCATTTCTGTTTGGTGATCTCAAAGTAGTTCAAGCAGTGTTTATGTGCCCCGTGGCCCTTTTGGCACCACTCCTTTTGAAAATACAGTGCTCATTTCTGTTCGGCTAACTCAAAGTAGTTCAACCAGTGTTTGCGAGCCCCAGGGCCCTTTTGGCACCACTCCTTTTGAAAATACAGTGCTCTTTTCTGTTCGGTTAATTCAAAGTAGTTCAACCAGTGTTTGCATGCCCCGTGGCCCTTTTGGCACCACTCCTTTTGAAAATACAGTGCGCATTTCAGTTCGGTGAACTCAAAGTAGTTCAACCAGTGTTTGCGTGCCCCGTGGCCCTTTTGGCACCACTCCTTTTGAAAATACAGTGCTCATTTCTGTTCGGTTAATTCAAAGTAGTTCAACCAGTGTTTGTGGGCCCCGTGGCCCTTTTGGCACCACTCCTTTTGAAAATACAATGCTCATTTCTGTTTGGTGAACTCAAAGTATTTCAACCAGTGTTTGTGGGCCCCGTGGCCCTTTTGGCACCACTACTTTTGAAAATGCAGTTCTCATTTCTGTTTGGTGATCTCAAAGTAGTTCAACCAGTGTTTATGTGCCCCGTGGCCCTTTTGGCACCACTCCTTTTGAAAATACAGTGCTCATTTCTGTTCGGTTAACTCAAAGTAGTTCAACCAGTGTTTGCGTGCCCCGTGGCCCTTTTGGCACCACTTCTTTTGAAAATACAGTGCTCATTTCTGTTCGATTAATTCAAAGTAGTTCAACCAGTGATTGTGGGCCCCGTGGCCCTTTTGGCACCACTCCTTTTGAAAATACAGTGCTCATTTCTGTTTGGTGAACTCAAAGTAGTTCAACCAGTGTTTGCGTGCCCCCTGGCCCTTTTGGCACCACTCCTTTTGAAAATGCAGTGCTCATTTCTGTTTGGTGATCTCAAAGTAGTTCAACCAGTGTTTATGTGCCCCGTGGCCCTTTTGGCACCACTCCTTTTGAAAATACAGTGTTCATTTCTGTTCGGTTAACTCAAAGTAGTTCAACCAGTGTTTGCGTGCCCCAGGGCACTTTTGGCACCACTCCTTTTGAAAATACAGTGCTCTCTTCTGTTCGGTTAATTCAAAGTAGTTCAACCAGTGTTTGCATGCCCCGTGGCCCTTTTGGCACCACTCCTTTTGAAAATACAGTGCTCATTTCAGTTCGGTGAACTCAAAATAGTTCAACCAGTGTTTGCGTGCCCCGTGGCCCTTTTGGCACCACTCCTTTTGAAAATACAGTGCTCATTTCTGTTCGGTTAATTCAAAGTAGTTCAACCAGTGTTTGTGGGCCCCGTGGCCCTTTTGGCACCACTCCTTTTGAAAATACAGTGCTCATTTCTGTTTGGTGAACTCAAAGTATTTCAACCAGTGTTTGTGGGCCCCGTGGCCCTTTTGGCACCACTACTTTTGAAAATGCAGTTCTCATTTCTGTTTGGCGATCTCAAAGTAGTTCAACCAGTGTTTATGTGCCCCGTGATTCTTTTGGCACCACTCCTTTTGAAAATACAGTGCTCATTTCTGTTCGATTAATTCAAAGTAGTTCAACCAGTGTTTTTGGGCCCCGTGGCCCTGTAGGCACCACTCCTTTTGAAAATACAGTGCTCATTTCTGTTCGGTTAATTCAACGTAGTTCAACCAAAGTTTGTGGGCCCCGTGGCCCTTTTGGCACCACTCCTTTTGAAAATACAGTGCTCATTTCTGTTTGGTGAACTCAAAGTAGTTCAAGCAGTGTTTGTGGGCCCCGTGGCCCTTTTGGCACCACTCCTTTTGAAAATACAGTGCTCATTTCTGTTCGGTTAATTCAAAGTATTTCAACCAGTGTTTGTGGGCCCCGTGGCCCTTTTGGCACCACTACTTTTGAAAATGCAGTTCTCATTTCTGTTTGGTGATCTCAAAGTAGTTCAAGCAGTGTTTATGTGCCCCGTGGCCCTTTTGGCACCACTCCTTTTGAAAATACAGTGCTCATTTCTGTTCGGCTAACTCAAAGTAGTTCAACCAGTGTTTGCGAGCCCCAGGGCCCTTTTGGCACCACTCCTTTTGAAAATACAGTGCTCTTTTCTGTTCGGTTAATTCAAAGTAGTTCAACCAGTGTTTGCATGCCCCGTGGCCCTTTTGGCACCACTCCTTTTGAAAATACAGTGCGCATTTCAGTTCGGTGAACTCAAAGTAGTTCAACCAGTGTTTGCGTGCCCCGTGGCCCTTTTGGCACCACTCCTTTTGAAAATACAGTGCTCATTTCTGTTCGGTTAATTCAAAGTAGTTCAACCAGTGTTTGTGGGCCCTGTGGCCCTGTAGGCACCACTCCTTTTGAAAATACAGTGCTCATTTCTGTTCGGTTAATTCCACGTAGTTCAACCAAAGTTTGTGGGCCCCGTGGCCCTTTTGGCACCACTCCTTTTGAAAATACAGTGCTCATTTCTGTTTGGTGAACTCAAAGTAGTTCAAGCAGTGTTTGTGGGCCCCGTGGCCCTTTTGGCACCACTCCTTTTGAAAATACAGTGCTCATTTCTGTTCGGTTAATTCAAAGTATTTCAACCAGTGTTTGTGGGCCCCGTGGCCCTTTTGGCACCACTACTTTTGAAAATGCAGTGCTCATTTCTGTTTGGTGATCTCAAAGTAGTTCAACCAGTGTTTATGTGCCCCGTGGCCCTTTTGGCAGCACTCCTTTTGAAAATACAGTGCTCATTTCTGTTCGGCTAACTCAAAGTAGTTCAACCAGTGTTTGCGAGCCCCAGGGCCCTTTTGGCACCACTCCTTTTGAAAATACAGTGCTCTTTTCTGTTCGGTTAATTCAAAGTAGTTCAACCAGTGTTTGCATGCCCCGTGGCCCTTTTGGCACCACTCCTTTTGAAAATACAGTGCGCATTTCAGTTCGGTGAACTCAAAGTAGTTCAACCAGTGTGTGCGTGCCCCGTGGCCCTTTTGGCACCACTCCTTTTGAAAATACAGTGCTCATTTCTGTTCGGTTAATTCAAAGTAGTTCAACCAGTGTTTGTGGGCCCCGTGGCCCTTTTGGCACCACTCCTTTTGAAAATACAATGCTCATTTCTGTTTGGTGAACTCAAAGTATTTCAACCAGTGTTTGTGGGCCCCGTGGCCCTTTTGGCACCACTACTTTTGAAAATGCAGTTCTCATTTCTGTTTGGTGATCTCAAAGTAGTTCAACCAGTGTTTATGTGCCCCGTGGCCCTTTTGGCACCACTCCTTTTGAAAATACAGTGCTCATTTCTGTTCGGTTAACTCAAAGTAGTTCAACCAGTGTTTGCGTGCCCCAGGGCCCTTTTGGCAGAACTCGTTTTGTAAATAGAGTGCTCATTTCTGTTTGGTGAACTCAAAGTAGTTCAACCAGTGTTTGTGGGCCCCGTGGCCCTTTTGGCACCACTCCTTTTGAAAATACAGTGCTCATTTCTGTTCAGTTAATTCAAAGTAGTTCATCCAGTGTTTGCATGTCCCGTGGCCCTTTTGGCACCACTCCTTTTGAAAATACAGTGCTCATTTCAGTTCGGTGAACTCAAAGTAGTTCAACCAGTGTTTGCGTGCCCCGTGGCCCTTTTGGCACCACTCCTTTTGAAAATACAGTGCTCATTACTGTTCGGTTAACTCAAAGTAGTTCAACCAGTGTTTGCGTGCCCCAGGGCCCTTTTGGCACCACTCCTTTTGAAAATAGAGTGCTCATTTCTGTTTGGTGAACTCAAAGTATTTCAACCAGTGTTTGTGGGTCCCGTGGCGCTTTTGGCACCACTCCTTTTGAAAATACAGTGCTCATTTCAGTTCGGTTAATTCAAAGTAGTTCAACCAGTGCTTGTGGGCCCAGTGGCCCTTTTGGCACCACTCCTTTTGAAAATACAGTGCTCATTTCTATTCGGTTAATTCAAAGTAGTTCAACCAGTGTTTGTGGGCGCCGTGGCCCTTTTGGCAGCACTCCTTTTGAAAATACAGTGCTCATTTCTGTTCGATTAATTCAAAGTAGTTCAAGCAGTGTTTGTGGGCCCCGTGGCCCTTTTGGCACCACTCCTTTTGAAAATACAGTGCTCATTTCTGTTCGGTTAATTCAAAGTAGTTCAACCAGTGTTTGTGGGCCCCGTGGCCCTTTTGGCACTTCTCCTTTTGAAAATACAGTGCTCATTTCTGTTTGTTGAACTCAAAGTAGTTCAACCAGTGTTTGTGGGACCCGTGGCCCTTTTGGCACCACTCCTTTTGAAAATACAGTGCTCATTTCTGTTCGGTTAATTCAAAGTAGTTCAACCAGTGTTTGTGGGCCCCGTGGCCCTTTTGGCACCACTCCTTTTGAAAATACAATGCTCATTTCTGTTTGGTGAACTCAAAGTATTTCAACCAGTGTTTGTGGGCCCCGTGGCCCTTTTGGCACCACTACTTTTGAAAATGCAGTTCTCATTTCTGTTTGGTGATCTCAAAGTAGTTCAACCAGTGTTTATGTGCCCCGTGGCCCTTTTGACACCACTCCTTTTGAAAATACAGTGCTCATTTCTGTTCGGTTAACTCAAAGTAGTTCAACCAGTGTTTGCGTGCCCCAGGGCCCTTTTGGCAGAACTCGTTTTGTAAATAGAGTGCTCATTTCTGTTTGGTGAACTCAAAGTAGTTCAACCAGTGTTTGTGGGCCCAGTGGCCCTTTTGGCACCACTCCTTTTGAAAATACAGTGCTCATTTCTGTTCAGTTAATTCAAAGTAGTTCAACCAGTGTTTGCATGCCCCGTGGCCCTTTTGGCACCACTCCTTTTGAAAATACAGTGCTCATTTCAGTTCTGTGAACTCAAAGTAGTTCAACCAGTGTTTGCGTGCCCTGTGGCCCTTTTGGCACCACTCCTTTTGAAAATACAGTGCTCATTACTGTTCGGTTAACTCAAAGTAGTTCAAGCAGTGTTTGCGTGCCCCGTGGCCCTTTTGGCACCACTCCTTTTGAAAATAGAGTGCTCATTTCTGTTTGGTGAACTCAAAGTATTTCAACCAGTGTTTGTGGGTCCCTTGGCCCTTTTGGCACCACTCCTTTTGAAAATACAGTACTCATTTCTGTTTGGTGAACTCAAAGTAGTTCAACCAGTGTTTGCGTGCCCCGTGGCGTTTTGGCACCACTCTTCTTTAAAATACAGTGCTCATTTCTTTTCGGTTAACTCAAAATAGTTCAACCAGTGTTTGTGTGCCCCGTGGCCCTTTTGGCAACACTCCTTTTGAAAATACAGTGCTCATTTCTGTTCGATTAATTCAAAGTAGTTCAACCAGTGTTTATGTGCCCCGTGATCCTTTTGGCACCACTCCTTTTGAAAATACAGTGCTCATTTCTGTTCGGTTTACTCAAAGTAGTTCAACCAGTGTTTGCGTGCCCCAGGGCCCTTTTGGCAGAAGTCGTTTTGTAAATAGAGTGCTCATTTCTGTTTGGTGAACTCAAAGTAGTTCAACCAGTGTTTGTGGGCCCCGTGGCCCTTTTGGCACCACTCCTTTGGAAAATACAGTGCTCATTTCTGTTCGGTTAATTCAAAGTAGTTCAACCAGTGTTTGCATGCCCCGTGGCCCTTTTGGCACCACTCGTTTTGAAAATACAGTGCTCATTTCAGTTCTGTGAACTCAAAGTAGTTCAACCAGTGTTTGCGTGCCCCGTGGCCCTTTTGACACCACTCCTTTTGAAAATACAGTGCTCATTTCTGTTCGGTTAACTCAAAGTAGTTCAACCAGTGTTTGCGTGCCCCGTGGCCCTTTTGGCACCACTCCTTTTGAAAATACAGTGCTCATTTCTGTTCGATTAATTCAAAGTAGTTCAACAAGTGTTTTTGGGCCCCGTGGCCCTGTAGGCACCACTCCTTTTGAAAATACAGTGCTCATTTCTGTTTGGTGAACTCAAAGTAGTTCAACCAGTGTTTGTGGGTCCCGTGGCCCTTTTGGCACCACTCCTTTTGAAAATACAGTGCTCATTTCTGTTCGGTTAATTCAAAGTATTTCAACCAGTGTTTGTGGGCCCCGTGGCCCTTTTGGCACCACTACTTTTGAAAATGCAGTGCTCATTTCTGTTTGGTTATCTCAAAGTAGTTCAACCAGTGTTTATGTGCCCCGTGGCCCTTTTGGCACCACTCCTTTTGAAAATACAGTGCTCATTTCTGTTCGGTTAACTCAAAGTAGTTCAACCAGTGTTTGCGTGCCCCAGGGCCCTTTTGGCACCACTCCTTTTGAAAATACAGTTCTCTTTTCTGTTCGGTTAATTCAAAGTAGTTCAACGAGTGTTTGCATGCCCCGTGGCCCTTTTGGCACCACTCCTTTTGAAAATACAGTGCTCATTTCAGTTTGGTGAACTCAAAGTAGTTCAACCAGTGTTTGCGTGCCCCGTGGCCCTTTTGGCACCACTCCTTTTGAAAATACAGTGCTCATTTCTGTTCGGTTAATTCAAAGTAGTTCAACCAGTGTTTGTGGGCCCCGTGGCCCTTTTGGCACCACTCCTTTTGAAAATACAATGCTCATTTCTGTTTGGTGAACTCAATGTATTTCAACCAGTGTTTGTGGGCCCCGTGGCCCTTTTGGCACCACTACTTTTGAAAATGCAGTTCTCATTTCTGTTTGGTGATCTCAAAGTAGTTCAACCAGTGTTTATGGGCCCCGTGGCCCTTTTGGCACCACTCCTTTTGAAAATACAGTGCTCATTTCTGTTCGGTTAACTCAAAGTAGTTCAGCCAGTGTTTGCGTGCCCCAGGGCCCTTTTGGCAGAACTCGTTTTGTAAATAGAGTGCTCATTTCTGTTTGGTGAACTCAAAGTAGTTCAACCAGTGTTTGTGGGCCCCGTGGCCCTTTTGGCACCACTCCTTTTGAAAATACAGTGCTCATTTCTGTTCGGTTAATTCAAAGTAGTTCAACCGGTGTTTGCATGCCCCGTGGCCCTTTTGGCACCACTCCTTTTGAAAATACCGTGCTCATTTCAGTTCGGTGAACTCAAAGTAGTTCAACCAGTGTTTGCGTGCCCCGTGGCCCTTTTGGCACCACTCCTTTTGAAAATACAGTGCTCATTACTGTTCGGTTAACTCAAAGTAGTTCAACCAGTGTTTGCGTGCCCCGTGGCCCTTTTGGCACCACTCCTTTTGAAAATAGAGTGCTCATTTCTGTTTGGTGAACTCAAAGTATTTCAACCAGTGTTTGTGGGTCCCGTGGCCCTTTTGGCACCACTCCTTTTGAAAATACAGTGCTCATTTCTGTTCGATTAATTCAAAGTAGTTCAACAAGTGTTTTTGGGCCCCGTGGCCCTGTAGGCACCACTCCTTTTGAAAATACAGTGCTCATTTCTGTTTGGTGAACTCAAAGTAGTTCAACCAGTGTTTGTGGGTCCCGTGGCCCTTTTGGCACCACTCCTTTTGAAAATACAGTGCTCATTTCTGTTCGGTTAATTCAAAGTATTTCAACCAGTGTTTGTGGGCCCCGTGGCCCTTTTGGCACCACTACTTTTGAAAATGCAGTGCTCATTTCTGTTTGGTGATCTCAAAGTAGTTCAACCAGTGTTTATGTGCCCCGTGGCCCTTTTGGCACCACTCCTTTTGAAAATACAGTGCTCATTTCTGTTCGGTTAACTCAAAGTAGTTCAACCAGTGTTTGCGTGCCCCAGGGCCCTTTTGGCACCACTCCTTTTGAAAATACAGTTCTCTTTTCTGTTCGGTTTATTCAAAGTAGTTCAACCAGTGTTTGCATGCCCCGTGGCCCTTTTGGCACCACTCCTTTTGAAAATACAGTGCTCATTTCAGTTTGGTGAACTCAAAGTAGTTCAACCAGTGTTTGCGTGCCCCGTGGCCCTTTTGGCACCACTCCTTTTGAAAATACAGTGCTCATTTCTGTTCGGTTAATTCAAAGTAGTTCAACCAGTGTTTGTGGGCCCCGTGGCCCTTTTGGCACCACTCCTTTTGAAAATACAATGCTCATTTCTGTTTGGTGAACTCAATGTATTTCAACCAGTGTTTGTGGGCCCCGTGGCCCTTTTGGCACCACTACTTTTGAAAATGCAGTTCTCATTTCTGTTTGGTGATCTCAAAGTAGTTCAACCAGTGTTTATGTGCCCCGTGGCCCTTTTGGCACCACTCCTTTTGAAAATACAGTGCTCATTTCTGTTCGGTTAACTCAAAGTAGTTCAGCCAGTGTTTGCGTGCCCCAGGGCCCTTTTGGCAGAACTCGTTTTGTAAATAGAGTGCTCATTTCTGTTTGGTGAACTCAAAGTAGTTCAACCAGTGTTTGTGGGCCCCGTGGCCCTTTTGGCACCACTCCTTTTGAAGATACAGTGCTCATTTCTGTTCGGTTAATTCAAAGTAGTTCAACCAGTGTTTGCATGCCCCGTGGCCCTTTTGGCACCACTCCTTTTGAAAATACCGTGCTCATTTCAGTTCTGTGAACTCAAAGTAGTTCAACCAGTGTTTGCGTGCCCCGTGGCCCTTTTGGCACCACTCCTTTTGAAAATACAGTGCTCATTACTGTTCGGTTAACTCAAAGTAGTTCAACCAGTGTTTGCGTGCCCCGTGGCCCTTTTGGCACCACTCCTTTTGAAAATAGAGTGCTCATTTCTGTTTGGTGAACTCAAAGTATTTCAACCAGTGTTTGTGGGTCCCGTGGCCCTTTTGGCACCACTCCTTTTGAAAATACAGTACTCATTTCTGTTTGGTGAACTCAAAGTAGTTCAACCAGTGTTTGCGTGCCCCGTGGCCTTTTGGCACCACTCTTCTTTAAAATACAGTGCTCATTTCTTTTCGGTTAACTCAAAATAGTTCAACCAGTGTTTGTGTGCCCCGTGGCCCTTTTGGCAACACTCCTTTTGAAAAGATAGTGCTCATTTCTGTTCGATTAATTCAAAGTAGTTCAACCAGTGTTTGTGGGCCCCGTGGCCCTTTTGGCACCACTACTTTTGAAAATGCAGTGCTCATTTCTGTTTGGTGATCTCAAAGTAGTTCAACCATTGTTTATGTGCCCCGTGGCTCTTTTGGCACCACTTCTTTTGAAAATACAGTGCTCATTTCTGTTCGGTTAACTCAAAGTAGTTCAACCAGTGTTTATGTGCCCCGTGGCCGTTTTGGCACCACTCCTTTTGAAAATACAGTGCTCATTTCTGTTCGGTTAACTCAAATTAGTTCAACCAGTGTTTGCGTGCCCCAGGGCCCTTTTGGCAGAAGTCGTTTTGTAAATAGAGTGCTCATTTCTGTTTGGTGAACTCAAAGTAGTTCAACCAGTGTTTGTTGGCCCCGTGGCCCTTTTGGCACCACTCCTTTTGAAAATACAGTGCTCATTTCTGTTCGGTTAATTCAAAGTAGTTCAACCAGTGTTTGCATGCCCCGTGGCCCTTTTGGCACCACTCCTTTTGAAAATACAGTGCTCATTTCAGTTCTGTGAACTCAAAGTAGTTCAACCAGTGTTTGCGTGCCCCGTGGCCCTTTTGGCACCACTCCTTTTGAAAATACAGTGCTCATTTCTGTTCGGTTAACTCAAAGTAGTTCAACCAGTGTTTGCGTGCCCCGTGGCCCTTTTGGCACCACTCCTTTTGAAAATACCGTGCTCATTTCAGTTCGGTGAACTCAAAGTAGTTCAACCAGTGTTTGCGTGCCCCGTGGCCCTTTTGGCACCACTCCTTTTGAAAATACAGTGCTCATTACTGTTCGGTTAACTCAAAGTAGTTCAACCAGTGTTTGCGTGCCCCGTGGCCCTTTTGGCACCACTCCTTTTGAAAATAGAGTGCTCATTTCTGTTTGGTGAACTCAAAGTATTTCAACCAGTGTTTGTGGGTCCCGTGGCCCTTTTGGCACCACTCCTTTTGAAAATACAGTACTCATTTCTGTTTGGTGAACTCAAAGTAGTTCAACCAGTGTTTGCGTGCCCCGTGGCCTTTTGGCACCACTCTTCTTTAAAATACAGTGCTCATTTCTTTTCAGTTAACTCAAAATAGTTCAACCAGTGTTTGTGTGCCCCGTGGCCCTTTTGGCAACACTCCTTTTGAAAATATAGTGCTCATTTCTGTTCGATTAATTCAAAGTAGTTCAACCAGTGTTTGTGGGCCCCGTGGCCCTTTTGGCACCACTACTTTTGAAAATGCAGTGCTCATTTCTGTTTGGTGATCTCAAAGTAGTTCAACCAGTGTTTATGTGCCCCGTGGCTCTTTTGGCACCACTCCTTTTGAAAATACAGTGCTTATTTCTGTTCGGTTAACTCAAAGTAGTTCAACCAGTGTTTGTGTGCCCCGTGGCCCTTTTGGCAACACTCCTTTTGAAAAGACAGTGCTCATTTCTGTTTGATTAATTCAAAGTAGTTCAACCAGTGTTTGTGGGCCCCGTGGCCCTTTTGGCACCACTACTTTTGAAAATGCAGTGCTCATTTCTGTTTGGTGATCTCAAAGTAGTTCAACCATTGTTTATGTGCCCCGTGGCTCTTTTGGCACCACTTCTTTTGAAAATACAGTGCTCATTTCTGTTCGGTTAACTCAAAGTAGTTCAACCAGTGTTTATGTGCCCCGTGGCCGTTTTGGCACCACTCCTTTTGAAAATACAGTGCTCATTTCTGTTCGGTTAACTCAAATTAGTTCAACCAGTGTTTGCGTGCCCCAGGGCCCTTTTGGCAGAAGTCGTTTTGTAAATAGAGTGCTCATTTCTGTTTGGTGAACTCAAAGTAGTTCAACCAGTGTTTGTTGGCCCCGTGGCCCTTTTGGCACCACTCCTTTTGAAAATACAGTGCTCATTTCTGTTCGGTTAATTCAAAGTAGTTCAACCAGTGTTTGCATGCCCCGTGGCCCTTTTGGCACCAGTCCTTTTGAAAATACAGTGCTCATTTCAGTTCTGTGAACTCAAAGTAGTTCAACCAGTGTTTGCGTGCCCCGTGGCCCTTTTGGCACCACTCCTTTTGAAAATACAGTGCTCATTTCTGTTCGGTTAACTCAAAGTAGTTCAACCAGTGTTTGCGTGCCCCGTGGCCCTTTTGGCACCACTCCTTTTGAAAATACCGTGCTCATTTCAGTTCGGTGAACTCAAAGTAGTTCAACCAGTGTTTGCGTGCCCCGTGGCCCTTTTGGCACCACTCCTTTTGAAAATACAGTGCTCATTACTGTTCGGTTAACTCAAAGTAGTTCAACCAGTGTTTGCGTGCCCCGTGGCCCTTTTGGCACCACTCCTTTTGAAAATAGAGTGCTCATTTCTGTTTGGTGAACTCAAAGTATTTCAACCAGTGTTTGTGGGTCCCGTGGCCCTTTTGGCACCACTCCTTTTGAAAATACAGTACTCATTTCTGTTTGGTGAACTCAAAGTAGTTCAACCAGTGTTTGCGTGCCCCGTGGCCTTTTGGCACCACTCTTCTTTAAAATACAGTGCTCATTTCTTTTCAGTTAACTCAAAATAGTTCAACCAGTGTTTGTGTGCCCCGTGGCCCTTTTGGCAACACTCCTTTTGAAAATATAGTGCTCATTTCTGTTCGATTAATTCAAAGTAGTTCAACCAGTGTTTTTGGGCCCCGTGGCCCTTTTGGCACCACTACTTTTGAAAATGCAGTGCTCATTTCTGTTTGGTGATCTCAAAGTAGTTCAACCAGTGTTTATGTGCCCCGTGGCTCTTTTGGCACCACTCCTTTTGAAAATATAGTGCTCATTTCTGTTCGATTAATTCAAAGTAGTTCAACCAGTGTTTGTGGGCCCCGTGGCCCTTTTGGCACCACTACTTTTGAAAATGCAGTGCTCATTTCTGTTTGGTGATCTCAAAGTAGTTCAACCAGTGTTTATGTGCCCCGTGGCTCTTTTGGCACCACTCCTTTTGAAAATACAGTGCTTATTTCTGTTCGGTTAACTCAAAGTAGTTCAACCAGTGTTTGCGTGCCCCGTGGCCCTTTTGGCACCACTCCTTTTGAAAATACAGTGCTTATTTCTGTTCGGTTAATTCAAAGTATTTCAACCAAAGTTTGTGGGCGCCGTGGCCCTTTTGGCACCACTTCTTTTGAAAATACAGTGCTCATTTCTGTTTGGTGATCTCAAAGTAGTTCAACCAGTGTTTATGTGCCCCGTGGCCGTTTTGGCACCACTCCTTTTGAAAATACAGTGCTCATTTCTGTTCGGTTAACTCAAATTAGTTCAACCAGTGTTTGCGTGCCCCAGGGCCCTTTTGGCAGAAGTCGTTTTGTAAATAGAGTGCTCATTTCTGTTTGATGAACTCAAAGTAGTTCAACCAGTGTTTGTTGGCCCCGTGGCCCTTTTGGCACCACTCCTTTTGAAAATACAGTGCTCATTTCTGTTCGGTTAATTCAAAGTAGTTCAACCAGTGTTTGCATGCCCCGTGGCCCTTTTGGCACCACTCCTTTTGAAAATACAGTGCTCATTTCAGTTCTGTGAACTCAAAGTAGTTCAACCAGTGTTTGCGTGCCCCGTGGCCCTTTTGGCACCACTCCTTTTGAAAATACAGTGCTCATTTCTGTTCGGTTAACTCAAAGTAGTTCAACCAGTGTTTGCGTGCCCCGTGGCCCTTTTGGCACCACTTCTTTTGAAAATACAGTTCTCATTTCTGTTCGATTAATTCAAAGTAGTTCAACCAGTGATTGTGGGCCCCGTGGCCCTGTAGGCACCACTCCTTTTGAAAATACAGTGCTCATTTCTGTTCGGTTAATTCAAAGTAGTTCAACCAAAGTTTGTGGGCCTCGTGGCCCTTTTGGCACCACTCCTTTTGAAAATACAGTGCTCATTTCTGTTTGGTGAACTCAAAGTAGTTCAACCAGTGTTTGCGTGCCCCGTGGCCCTTTTGGCACCACTCCTTTTGAAAATGCAGTGCTCATTTCTGTTTGGTGATATCAAAGTAGTTCAACCAGTGTTTATGTGCCCCGTGGCCCTTTTGGCACCACTCCTTTTGAAAATACAGTGTTCATTTCTGTTCGGTTAACTCAAAGTAGTTCAACCAGTGTTTGCGTGCCCCAGGGCCCTTTTGGCACCACTCCTTTTGAAAATACAGTGCTCTTTTCTGTTCGGTTAATTCAAAGTAGTTCAACCAGTGTTTGTGGGCCCCGTGGCCCTTTTGGCACCACTCCTTTTGAAAATACAGTGCTCATTTCAGTTCGGTGAACTCAAAGTAGTTCAACCAGTGTTTGCGTGCCCCGTGGCCCTTTTGGCACCACTCCTTTTGAAAATACAGTGCTCATTTCTGTTTGGTGAACTCAAAGTATTTCAACCAGTGTTTGTGGGCCCCGTGGCCCTTTTGGCACCACTACTTTTGAAAATGCAGTTCTCATTTCTGTTTGGTGATCTCAAAGTAGTTCAACCAGTGTTTATGTGCCCCGTGATTCTTTTGGCACCACTCCTTTTGAAAATACAGTGCTCATTTCTGTTCGGTTAACTCAAAGTAGTTCAACCAGTGTTTGCGTGCCCCAGGGCCCTTTTGGCAGAAGTCGTTTTGTAAATAGAGTGCTCATTTCTGTTTGGTGAACTCAAAGTAGTTCAACCAGTGTTTGTGGGCCCCGTGGCCCTTTTGGCACCACTCATTTTGAAAATACAGTGCTCATTTCTGTTCGGTTAATTCAAAGTAGTTCAACCAGTGTTTGCATGCCCCGTGGCCCTTTTGGCACCACTCGTTTTGAAAATACAGTGCTCATTTCAGTTCTGTGAACTCAAAGTAGTTCAACCAGTGTTTGCGTGCCCGTGGCCCTTTTGGCACCACTCCTTTTGAAAATACAGTGCTCATTTCAGTTCGGTGAACTCAAAGTAGTTCAACCACTGTTTGCGTGCCCCGTGGCCCTTTTGGCACCACTCCTTTTGAAAATACAGTGCTCATTTCTGTTTGGTGAACTCAAAGTATTTCAACCAGTGTTTGTGCGCCCCGTGGCCCTTTTGGCACCACTACTTTTGAAAATGCAGTGCTCATTTCTGTTTGGTGATCTCAAAGTAGTTCAACCAGTGTTTATGTGCCCCGTGGCCGTTTTGGCACCACTTTTTTTGAAAATACAGTGCTCATTTCTGTTCGGTTAACTCAAAGTAGTTCAACCAGTGTTTGCGTGCCCCAGGGCCCTTTTGGCAGAAGTCGTTTTGTAAATAGAGTGCTCATTTCTGTTTGGTGAACTCAAAGTAGTTCAACCAGTGTTTGCATGCCCCGTGGCCCTTTTGGCACCACTCCTTTTGAAAATACAGTGCTCATTTCTGTTCGGTTAACTCAAAGTAGTTCAACCAGTGTTTGCGTGCCCCGTGGCCCTTTTGGCACCACTCCTTTTGAAAATACAGTGCTCATTACTGTTCGGTTAACTCAAAGTAGTTCAACCAGTGTTTGCGTGCCCCGTGGCCCTTTTGGCACCGCTCCTATTGAAAATAGAGTGCTCATTTCTGTTTGGTGAACTCAAAGTATTTCAACCAGTGTTTGTGGGTCCCGTGGCCCTTTTGGCACCACTCCTTTTGAAAATACAGTACTCATTTCTGTTTGGTGAACTCAAAGTAGTTCAACCAGTGTTTGCGTGCCCCGTGGCCTTTTGGCACCACTCTTCTTTAAAATACAGTGCTCATTTCTTTTCGGTTAACTCAAAATAGTTGAACCAGTGTTTGTGTGCCCCGTGGCCCTTTTGGCAACACTCCTTTTGAAAATATAGTGCTCATTTCTGTTCGATTAATTCAAAGTAGTTCAACCAGTGTTTGTGGGCCCCGTGGCCCTTTTGGCACCACTACTTTTGAAAATGCAGTGCTCATTTCTGTTTGGTGATCTCAAAGTAGTTCAACCAGTGTTTATGTGTCCCGTGGCTCTTTTGGCACCACTCCTTTTGAAAATACAGTCCTTATTTCTGTTCGGTTAACTCAAAGTAGTTCAACCAGTGTTTGCGTGCCCCGTGGCCCTTATGGCACCACTCCTTTTGAAAATACAGTGCTTATTTCTGTTCGGTTAATTCAAAGTAGTTCAACCAAAGTTTGTGGGCGCCGTGGCCCTTTTGGCACCTCTTCTTTTGAAAATACAGTGCTCATTTCTGTTTGGTGATCTCAAAGTAGTTCAACCAGTGTTTATGTGCCCCGTGGCCGTTTTGGCACCACTCCTTTTGAAAATACAGTGCTCATTTCTGTTCGGTTAACTCAAAGTAGTTCAACCAGTGTTTGCGTGCCCCAGGGCCCTTTTGGCAGAAGTCGTTTTGTAAATAGAGTGCTCATTTCTGTTTGGTGAACTCAAAGTAGTTCAACCAAAGTTTGTGGGCCCCATGGCCCTTTTGGCACCACTCCTTTTGAAAATACAGTGCTCATTTCTGTTCGGTTAATTCAAAGTAGTTCAACCAGTGTTTGCATGCCCCGTGGCCCTTTTGGCACCACTCCTTTTGAAAATACAGTGCTCATTTCAGTTCTGTGAACTCAAAGTAGTTCAACCAGTGTTTGCGTGCCCCGTGGCCCTTTTGGCACCACTCCTTTTGAAAATACAGTGCTCATTTCTGTTCGGTTAACTCAAAGTAGTTCAACCAGTGTTTGCGTGCCCCGTGGCCCTTTTGGCACCGCTTCTTTTGAAAATACAGTGCTCATTTCTGTTCGATTAATTCAAAGTAGTTCAACCAGTGATTGTGGGCCCCGTGGCCCTGTAGGCACCACTCCTTTTGAAAATACAGTGCTCATTTCTGTTCGGTTAATTCAAAGTAGTTCAACCAAAGTTTGTGGGCCCCATTGCCCTTTTGGCACCACTCCTTTTGAAAATACAGTGCTCATTTCTGTTTGGTGAACTCAAAGTAGTTCAACCAGTGTTTGCGTGCCCCGTGGCCCTTTTGGCACCACTCCTTTTGAAAATGCAGTGCTCATTTCTGTTTGGTGATCTCAAAGTAGTTCAACCAGTGTTTATGTGCCCCGTGGCCCTTTTGGCACCACTCCTTTTGAAAATACAGTGTTCATTTCTGTTCGGTTAACTCAAAGTAGTTCAACCAGTGTTTGCGTGCCCCAGGGCCCTTTTGGCACCACTCCTTTTGAAAATACAGTGCTCTTTTCTGTTCAGTTAATTCAAAGTAGTTCAACCAGTGTTTGCATGCCCCGTGGCCCTTTTGGCACCACTCCTTTTGAAAATACAGTGCTCATTTCAGTTCGGTGAACTCAAAGTAGTTCAACCAGTGTTTGCGTGCCCCGTGGCCCTTTTGGCACCACTCCTTTTGAAAATACAGTGCTCATTTCTGTTCGGTTAATTCAAAGTAGTTCAAGCAGTGTTTGTGGGCCCCGTGGCCCTTTTGGCACCACTCCTTTTGAAAATACAGTGCTCATTTCTGTTTGGTGAACTCAAAGTATTTCAACCAGTGTTTGTGGGCCCCGTGGCCCTTTTGGCACCACTACTTTTGAAAATGCAGTTCTCATTTCTGTTTGGTGATCTCAAAGTAGTTCAACCAGTGTTTATGTGCCCCGTGATTCTTTTGGCACCACTCCTTTTGAAAATACAGTGCTCATTTCTGTTCGGTTAACTCAAAGTAGTTCAACCAGTGTTTGCGTGCCCCAGGGCCCTTTTGGCAGAAGTAGTTTTGTAAATAGAGTGCTCATTTCTGTTTGGTGAACTCAAAGTAGTTCAACCAGTGTTTGTGGGCCCCGTGGCCCTTTTGGCACCACTCCTTTTGAAAATACAGTGCTCATTTCTGTTCGGTTAATTCAAAGTAGTTCAACCAGTGTTTGCATGCCCCGTGGCCCTTTTGGCACCACTCGTTTTGAAAATACAGTGCTCATTTCAGTTCTGTGAACTCAAAGTAGTTCAACCAGTGTTTGCGTGCCCGTGGCCCTTTTGGCACCACTCCTTTTGAAAATACAGTGCTCATTTCAGTTCGGTGAACTCAAAGTAGTTCAACCACTGTTTGCGTGCCCCGTGGCCCTTTTGGCACCACTCCTTTTGAAAATACAGTGCTCATTTCTGTTTGGTGAACTCAAAGTATTTCAACCAGTGTTTGTGCGCCCCGTGGCCCTTTTGGCACCACTACTTTTGAAAATGCAGTGCTCATTTCTGTTTGGTGATCTCAAAGTAGTTCAACCAGTGTTTATGTGCGCCGTGGCCGTTTTAGCACCACTTTTTTTGAAAATACAGTGCTCATTTCTGTTCGGTTAACTCAAAGTAGTTCAACCAGTGTTTGCGTGCCCCAGGGCCCTTTTGGCAGAAGTCGTTTTGTAAATAGAGTGCTCATTTCTGTTTGGTGAACTCAAAGTAGTTCAACCAGTGTTTGTGGGCCCCGTGGCCCTTTTGGCACCACTCCTTTTGAAAATACAGTGCTCATTTCTGTTCGGTTAATTTAAAGTAGTTCAACCAGTGTTTGCATGCCCCGTGGCCCTTTTGGCACCACTCCTTTTGAAAATACAGTGCTCATTTCAGTTCTGTGAACTCAAAGTAGTTCAACCAGTGTTTGCGTGCCCCGTGGCCCTTTTGGCACCACTCCTTTTGAAAATACAGTGCTCATTTCTGTTCGGTTAACTCAAAGTAGTTCAACCAGTGTTTGCGTGCCCCGTGGCCCTTTTGGCACCACTTCTTTTGAAAATACAGTGCTCATTTCTGTTCGATTAATTCAAAGTAGTTCAACCAGTGATTGTGGGCCCCGTGGCCCTGTAGGCACCACTCCTTTTGAAAATACAGTGCTCATTTCTGTTCGGTTAATTCAAAGTAGTTCAACCAAAGTTTGTGGGCCCCATTGCCCTTTTGGCACCACTCCTTTTGAAAATACAGTGCTCATTTCTGTTTGGTGAACTCAAAGTAGTTCAACCAGTGTTTGCGTGCCCCGTGGCCCTTTTGGCACCACTCCTTTTGAAAATGCAGTGCTTATTTCTGTTTGGTGAACTCAAAGTAGTTCAACCAGTGTTTGCGTGCCCCGTGGCCCTTTTGGCACCACTCCTTTTGAAAATGCAGTGCTCATTTCTGTTTGGTGATCTCAAAGTAGTTCAACCAGTGTTTATATGCCCCGTGGCCCTTTTGGCACCACTCCTTTTGAAAATACAGTGTTCATTTCTGTTCGGTTAACTCAAAGTAGTTCAACCAGTGTTTGCGTGCCCTAGGGCCCTTTTGGCACCACTCCTCTTGAAAATACAGTGCTCTTTTCTGTTCGGTTAATTCAAAGTAGTTCAAGCAGTGTTTGTGGGCCCCGTGGCCCTTTTGGCACCACTCCTTTTGAAAATACAGTGCTCATTTCAGTTCGGTGAACTCAAAGTAGTTCAACCAGTGTTTGCGTGCCCCGTGGCCCTTTTGGCACCACTCCTTTTGAAAATACAGTGCTCATTTCTGTTCGGTTAATTCAAAGTAGTTCAACCAGTGTTTGTGGGCCCCGTGGCCCTTTTGGCACCACTCCTTTTGAAAATACAGTGCTCATTTCTGTTTGGTGAACTCAAAGTATTTCAACCAGTGTTTGTGGGCCCCGTGGCCCTTTTGGCACCACTACTTTTGAAAATGCAGTTCTCATTTCTGTTTGGTGATCTCAAAGTAGTTCAACCAGTGTTTATGTGCCCCGTGATTCTTTTGGCACCACTCCTTTTGAAAATACAGTGCTCATTTCTGTTCGGTTAACTCAAAGTAGTTCAACCAGTGTTTGCGTGCCCCAGGGCCCTTTTGGCAGAAGTCGTTTTGTAAATAGAGTGCTCATTTCTGTTTGGTGAACTCAAAGTAGTTCAACCAGTGTTTGTGGGCCCCGTGGCCCTTTTGGCACCACTCCTTTTGAAAATACAGTGCTCATTTCTGTTCGGTTAATTCAAAGTAGTTCAACCAGTGTTTGCATGCCCCGTGGCCCTTTTGGCACCACTCCTTTTGAAAATACAGTGCTCATTTCAGTTCTGTGAACTCAAAGTAGTTCAACCAGTGTTTGCGTGCCCGTGGCCCTTTTGGCACCACTCCTTTTGAAAATACAGTGCTCATTTCAGTTCGGTGAACTCAAAGTAGTTCAACCACTGTTTGCGTGCCCCGTGGCCCTTTTGGCACCACTCCTTTTGAAAATACAGTGCTCATTTCTGTTTGGTGAACTCAAAGTATTTCAACCAGTGTTTGTGCGCCCCGTGGCCCTTTTGGCACCACTACTTTTGAAAATGCAGTGCTCATTTCTGTTTGGTGATCTCAAAGTAGTTCAACCAGTGTTTATGGGCCCCGTGGCCCTTTTGGCACCACTCCTTTTGAAAATACAGTGTTCATTTCTGTTCGGTTAACTCAAAGTAGTTCAACCAGTGTTTGCGTGCCCCAGGGCCCTTTTGGCACCACTCCTTTTGAAAATACAGTGCTCTTTTCTGTTCGGTTAATTCAAAGTAGTTCAAGCAGTGTTTGTGGGCCCCGTTGCCCTTTTGGCACCACTCCTTTTGAAAATACAGTGCTCATTTCAGTTCGGTGAACTCAAAGTAGTTCAACCAGTGTTTGCGTGCCCCGTGGCCCTTTTGGCACCACTCGTTTTGAAAATACAGTGCTCATTTCTGTTCGGTTAATTCAAAGTAGTTCAACCAGTGTTTGTGGGCCCCGTGGCCCTGTAGGCACCACTCCTTTTGAAAATACAGTGCTCATTTCTGTTTGGTGAACTCAAAGTATTTCAACCAGTGTTTGTGGGCCCCGTGGCCCTTTTGGCACCACTACTTTTGAAAATGCAGTTCTCATTTCTGTTTGGTGATCTCAAAGTAGTTCAACCAGTGTTTATGTGCCCCGTGATTCTTTTGGCACCACTCCTTTTGAAAATACAGTGCTCATTTCTGTTCGGTTAACTCAAAGTAGTTCAACCAGTGTTTGCGTGCCCCAGGGCCCTTTTGGCAGAAGTCGTTTTGTAAATAGAGTGCTCATTTCTGTTTGGTGAACTCAAAGTAGTTCAACCAGTGTTTGTGGGCCCCGTGGCCCTTTTGGCACCACTCGTTTTGAAAATACAGTGCTCATTTCTGTTCGGTTAATTCAAAGTAGTTCAACCAGTGTTTGCATGCCCCGTGGCCCTTTTGGCACCACTCGTTTTGAAAATACAGTGCTCATTTCAGTTCTGTGAACTCAAAGTAGTTCAACCAGTGTTTGCGTGCCCGTGGCCCTTTTGGCACCACTCCTTTTGAAAATACAGTGCACATTTCAGTTCGGTGAACTCAAAGTAGTTCAACCACTGTTTGCGTGCCCCGTGGCCCTTTTGGCACCACTCCTTTTGAAAATACAGTGCTCATTTCTGTTTGGTGAACTCAAAGTATTTCAACCAGTGTTTGTGCGCCCCGTGGCCCTTTTGGCACCACTACTTTTGAAAATGCAGTGCTCATTTCTGTTTGGTGATCTCAAAGTAGTTCAACCAGTGTTTATGTGCCCCGTGGCCATTTTGGCACCACCCCTTTTGAAAATACAGTGCTCATTTCTGTTTGGTTAACTCAAAGTAGTTCAACCAGTGTTTGCGTGCCCCAGGGCCCTTTTGGCAGAAGTCGTTTTGTAAATAGAGTGCTCATTTCTGTTTGGTGAACTCAAAGTAGTTCAACCAGTGTTTGTGGGCCCCGTGGCCCTTTTGGCACCACTCCTTTTGAAAATACAGTGCTCATTTCTGTTCGGTTAATTCAAAGTAGTTCAACCAGTGTTTGCATGCCCCGTGGCCCTTTTGGCACCACTCCTTTTGAAAATACAGTGCTCATTTCAGTTCTGTGAACTCAAAGTAGTTCAACCAGTGTTTGCGTGCCCGTGGCCCTTTTGGCACCACTCCTTTTGAAAATACAGTGCTCATTTCAGTTCGGTGAACTCAAAGTAGTTCAACCACTGTTTGCGTGCCCCGTGGCCCTTTTGGCACAACTCCTTTTGAAAATACAGTGCTCATTTCTGTTTGGTGAACTCAAAGTATTTCAACCAGTGTTTGTGCGCCCCGTGGCCCTTTTGGCACCACTACTTTTGAAAATGCAGTGCTCATTTCTGTTTGGTGATCTCAAAGTAGTTCAACCAGTGTTTATGTGCCCCGTGGCCCTTTTGGCACCACTCCTTTTGAAAATACAGTGTTCATTTCTGTTCGGTTAACTCAAAGTAGTTCAACCAGTGTTTGCGTGCCCCAGGGCCCTTTTGGCACCACTCCTTTTGAAAATACAGTGCTCTTTTCTGTTCGGTTAATTCAAAGTAGTTCAAGCAGTGTTTGTGGGCCCCGTGGCCCTTTTGGCACCACTCCTTTTGAAAATACAGTGCTCATTTCAGTTCGGTGAACTCAAAGTAGTTCAACCAGTGTTTGCGTGCCCCGTGGCCCTTTTGGCACCACTCGTTTTGAAAATACAGTGCTCATTTCTGTTCGGTTAATTCAAAGTAGTTCAACCAGTGTTTGTGGGCCCCGTGGCCCTTTTGGCACCACTCCTTTTGAAAATACAGTGCTCATTTCTGTTTGGTGAACTCAAAGTATTTCAACCAGTGTTTGTGGGCCCCGTGGCCCTTTTGGCACCACTACTTTTGAAAATGCTGTTCTCATTTCTTTTTGGTGATCTCAAAGTAGTTCAACCAGTGTTTATGTGCCCCGTGATTCTTTTGGCACCACTCCTTTTGAAAATACAGTGCTCATTTCTGTTCGGTTAACTCAAAGTAGTTCAACCAGTGTTTGCGTGCCCCAGGGCCTTTTTGGCAGAAGTCGTTTTGTAAATAGAGTGCTCATTTCTGTTTGGTGAACTCAAAGTAGTTCAACCAGTGTTTGTGGGCCCCGTGGCCCTTTTGGCACCACTCGTTTTGAAAATACAGTGCTCATTTCTGTTCGGTTAATTCAAAGTAGTTCAACCAGTGTTTGCATGCCCCGTGGCCCTTTTGGCACCACTCGTTTTGAAAATACAGTGCTCATTTCAGTTCTGTGAACTCAAAGTAGTTCAACCAGTGTTTGCGTGCCCGTGGCCCTTTTGGCACCACTCCTTTTGAAAATACAGTGCTCATTTCAGTTCGGTGAACTCAAAGTAGTTCAACCACTGTTTGCGTGCCCCGTGGCCCTTTTGGCACCACTCCTTTTGAAAATACAGTGCTCATTTCTGTTTGGTGAACTCAAAGTATTTCAACCAGTGTTTGTGCGCCCCGTGGCCCTTTTGGCACCACTACTTTTGAAAATGCAGTGCTCATTTCTGTTTGGTGATCTCAAAGTAGTTCAACCAGTGTTTATGTGCCCCGTGGCCATTTTGGCACCACTCCTTTTGAAAATACAGTGCTCATTTCTGTTTGGTTAACTCAAAGTAGTTCAACCAGTGTTTGCGTGCCCCAGGGCCCTTTTGGCAGAAGTCGTTTTGTAAATAGAGTGCTCATTTCTGTTTGGTGAACTCAAAGTAGTTCAACCAGTGTTTGTGGGCCCCGTGGCCCTTTTGGCACCACTCCTTTTGAAAATACAGTGCTCATTTCAGTTCTGTGAACTCAAAGTAGTTCAACCAGTGTTTGCGTGCCCCGTGGCCCTTTTGGCACCACTCCTTTTGAAAATACAGTGCTCATTTCTGTTCGGTTAACTCAAAGTAGTTCAACCAGTGTTTGCGTGCCCCGTGGCCCTTTTGGCACCACTTCTTTTGAAAATACAGTGCTCATTTCTGTTCGATTAATTCAAAGTAGTTCAACCAGTGATTGTGGGCCCCGTGGCCCTTTTGGCACCACTCCTTTTGAAAATACAGTGCTCATTTCTGTTCGGTTAATTCAAAGTAGTTCAACCAAAGTTTGTGGGCCCCGTGGCCCTTTTGGCTCCACTCCTTTTGAAAATACAGTGCTCATTTCTGTTTGGTGAACTCAAAGTAGTTCAACCAGTGTTTGCGTGCCCCGTGGCCCTTTTGGCACCACTCCTTTTGAAAATACAGTGCTCATTTCTGTTCGGTTAATTCAAAGTAGTTCAACCAGTGTTTGCATGCCCCGTGGCCCTTTTGGCACCACTCCTTTTGAAAATACAGTGCTCTTTTCAGTTCGGTGAACTCAAAGTAGTTCAACCAGTGTTTGCGTGCCCCAGGGCCCTTTTGGCACCACTCCTTTTGAAAATACAGTGCTCTTTTCTGTTCGGTTAATTCAAAGTAGTTCAAGCAGTGTTTGTGGGCCCCGTGGCCCTTTTGGCACCACTCCTTTTGAAAATTCAGTGCTCATTTCAGTTCGGTGAACTCAAAGTAGTTCAACCAGTGTTTGCGTGCCCCGTGGCCCTTTTGGCACCACTCCTTTTGAAAATACAGTGCTCATTTCTGTTCGGTAAATTCAAAGTAGTTCAACCAGTGTTTGTGGGCCCCGTGGCCCTTTTGGCACCACTCCTTTTGAAAATACAGTGCTCATTTCTGTTTGGTGAACTCAAAGTATTTCAACCAGTGTTTGTGGGCCCCGTGGCCCTTTTGGCACCACTACTTTTGAAAATGCAGTTCTCATTTCTGTTTGGTGATCTCAAAGTAGTTCAACCAGTGTTTATGTGCCCCGTGATTCTTTTGGCACCACTCCTTTTGAAAATACAGTGCTCATTTCTGTTCAGTTAACTCAAAGTAGTTCAACCAGTGTTTGCGTGCCCCAGGGCCCTTTTGGCAGAAGTCGTTTTGTAAATAGAGTGCTCATTTCTGTTTGGTGAACTCAAAGTAGTTCAACCAGTGTTTGTGGGCCCCGTGGCCCTTTTGGCACCACTCGTTTTGAAAATACAGTGCTCATTTCTGTTCGGTTAATTCAAAGTAGTTCAACCAGTGTTTGCATGCCCCGTGGCCCTTTTGGCACCACTCGTTTTGAAAATACAGTGCTCATTTCAGTTCTGTGAACTCAAAGTAGTTCAACCAGTGTTTGCGTGCCCGTGGCCCTTTTGGCACCACTCCTTTTGAAAATACAGTGCTCATTTCTGTTTGGTGAACTCAAAGTAGTTCAACCACTGTTTGCGTGCCCCGTGGCCCTTTTGGCACCACTCCTTTTGAAAATACAGTGCTCATTTCTGTTTGGTGAACTCAAAGTATTTCAACCAGTGTTTGTGCGCCCCGTGGCCCTATTGGCACCACTACTTTTGAAAATGCAGTGCTCATTTCTGTTTCTGATCTCAAAGTAGTTCAACCAGTGTTTATGTGCCCCGTGGCCATTATGGCACCACTCCTTTTGAAAATACAGTGCTCATTTCTGTTTGGTTAACTCAAAGTAGTTCAACCAGTGTTGGCGTGCCCCAGGGCCCTTTTGGCAGAAGTCGTTTTGTAAATAGAGTGCTCATTTCTGTTTGGTGAACTCAAAGTAGTTCAACCAGTGTTTGTGGGCCCCGTGGCCCTTTTGGCACCACTCCTTTTGAAAATACAGTGCTCATTTCTGTTCGGTTAATTTAAAGTAGTTCAACCAGTGTTTGCATGCCCCGTGGCCCTTTTGGCACCACTCCTTTTGAAAATACAGTGCTCATTTCAGTTCTGTGAACTCAAAGTAGTTCAACCAGTGTTTGCGTGCCCCGTGGCCCTTTTGGCACCACTCCTTTTGAAAATACAGTGCTCATTTCTGTTCGGTTAACTCAAAGTAGTTCAACCAGTGTTTGCATGCCCCGTGGCCCTGTAGGCACCACTCCTTTTGAAAATACAGTGCTCATTTCTGTTCGGTTAATTCAAAGTAGTTCAACCAAAGTTTGTGGGCCCCGTGGCCCTTTTGGCACCACTCCTTTTGAAAATACAGTGCTCATTTCTGTTTGGTGAACTCAAAGTAGTTCAACCAGTGTTTGCGTGCCCCGTGGCCCTTTTGGCACCACTCCTTTTGAAAATACAGTGCTCATTTCTGTTCGGTTAATTCAAAGTAGTTCAACCAGTGTTTGCATGCCCCGTGGCCCTTTTGGCACCACTCCTTTTGAAAATACAGTGCTCATTTCAGTTCGGTGAACTCAAAGTAGTTCAACCAGTGTTTATGTGCCCCGTGGCCTTTTTGGCACCACTCCTTTTGAAAATACAGTGCTCATTTCTGTTCGGTTAATTCAAAGTAGTTCAACCAGTGTTTGTGGGCCCCGTGGCCCTTTTGGCACCACTCCTTTTGAAAATACAGTGCTCATTTCTGTTTGGTGAACTCAAAGTATTTCAACCAGTGTTTGTGGGCCCCGTGGCCCTTTTGGCACCACTACTTTTGAAAATGCAGTTCTCATTTCTGTTTGGTGATCTCAAAGTAGTTCAACCAGTGTTTATGTGCCCCGTGATTCTTTTGGCACCACTCCTTTTGAAAATACAGTGCTCATTTCTGTTCGGTTAACTCAAAGTAGTTCAACCAGTGTTTGCGTGCCCCAGGGCCCTTTTGGCAGAAGTCGTTTTGTAAATAGAGTGCTCATTTCTGTTTGGTGAACTCAAAGTAGTTCAACCAGTGTTTGTGGGCCCCGTGGCCCTTTTGGCACCACTCCTTTTGAAAATACAGTGCTCATTTCTGTTCGGTTAATTCAAAGTAGTTCAACCAGTGTTTGCATGCCCCGTGGCCCTTTTGGCACCACTCGTTTTGAAAATACAGTGCTCATTTCAGTTCTGTGAACTCAAAGTAGTTCAACCAGTGTTTGCGTGCCCCGTGGCCCTTTTGGCACCACTCCTTTTGAAAATACAGTGCTCATTTCTGTTCGGTTAACTCAAAGTAGTTCAACCAGTGTTTGCATGCCCCGTGGCCCTTTTGGCACCACTTCTTTTGA
This sequence comes from Anolis sagrei, assembly GCF_037176765.1. Lineage (NCBI taxonomy): Eukaryota > Metazoa > Chordata > Lepidosauria > Squamata > Anolidae > Anolis > Anolis sagrei. The sequence continues at coordinate 57,890,597 of NC_090035.1, read as the reverse complement.
AAATACAGTGCTCATTTCTGTTCGATTAATTCAAAGTAGTTCAACCAGTGATTGTGGGCCCCGTGGCCCTGTAGGCACCACTCCTTTTGAAAATACAGTGCTCATTTCTGTTCGGTTAATTCAAAGTAGTTCAACCAAAGTTTGTGGGCCCCGTGGCCCTTTTGGCACCACTCCTTTTGAAAATACAGTGCTCATTTCTGTTTGGTGAACTCAAGGTAGTTCAACCAGTGTTTGCGTGCCCCGTGGCCCTTTTGGCACCACTCCTTTTGAAAATACAGTGCTCATTTCTGTTCGGTTAATTCAAAGTAGTTCAACCAGTGTTTGCATGCCCCGTGGCCCTTTTGGCACCACTCCTTTTGAAAATACAGTGCTCATTTCAGTTCGGTGAACTCAAAGTAGTTCAACCAGTGTTTATGTGCCCCGTGGCCTTTTTGGCACCACTCCTTTTGAAAATATAGTGCTCATTTCTGTTCGGTTAATTCAAAGTAGTTCAACCAGTGTTTGTGGGCCCCGTGGCCCTTTTGGCACCACTCCTTTTGAAAATACAGTGCTCATTTCTGTTTGGTGAACTCAAAGTATTTCAACCAGTGTTTGTGGGCCCCGTGGCCCTTTTGGCACCACTACTTTTGAAAATGCAGTTCTCATTTCTGTTTGGTGATCTCAAAGTAGTTCAACCAGTGTTTATGTGCCCCGTGATTCTTTTGGCACCACTCCTTTTGAAAATACAGTGCTCATTTCTGTTCGGTTAACTCAAAGTAGTTCAACCAGTGTTTGCGTGCCCCAGGGCCCTTTTGGCAGAAGTCGTTTTGTAAATAGAGTGCTCATTTCTGTTTGGTGAACTCAAAGTAGTTCAACCAGTGTTTGTGGGCCCCGTGGCCCTTTTGGCACCACTCCTTTTGAAAATACAGTGCTCATTTCTGTTCGGTTAATTCAAAGTAGTTCAACCAGTGTTTGCATGCCCCGTGGCCCTTTTGGCACCACTCGTTTTGAAAATACAGTGCTCATTTCAGTTCTGTGAACTCAAAGTAGTTCAACCAGTGTTTGCGTGCCCGTGGCCCTTTTCGCACCACTCCTTTTGAAAATACAGTGCTCATTTCTGTTCGGTTAACTCAAAGTAGTTCAACCAGTGTTTGCGTGCCCCGTGGCCCTTTTGGCACCACTCCTTTTGAAAATACAGTGCTCATTTCTGTTCGATTAATTCAAAGTAGTTCAACCAGTGTTTGTGGGCCCCGTGGCCCTGTAGGCACCACTTCTTTTGAAAATACAGTGCTCATTTCTGTTCGGTTAATTCAAAGTAGTTCAACCAGTGTTTGTGGGCCCCGTGGCCCTTTTGGCACCACTCCTTTTGAAAATACAGTGCTCATTTCTGTTTGGTGAACTCAAAGTAGTTCAACCAGTGTTTGCGTGCCCCGTGGCCCTTTTGGCACCACTCCTTTTGAAAATACAGTGCTCATTTCTGTTCGGTTAATTCAAAGTAGTTCAACCAGTGTTTGTGGGCCCCGTGGCCCTTTTGGCACCACTCCTTTTGAAAATACTGTGCTCATTTCTGTTTAGTGAACTCAAAGTATTTCAACCAGTGTTTGTGGGCCCCGTGGCCCTTTTGGCACCACTACTTTTGAAAATGCAGTGCTCATTTCTGTTTCGGGATCTCAAAGTAGTTCAACTAGTGTTTATGTGCCCCCTGGCCCTTTTGGCACCACTCCTTTTGAAAATACAGTGCTCATTTCTGTTCGGTTAACTCAAAGTAGTTCAACCAGTGTTTGCGTGCCCCAGGGCCCTTTTGGCAGAAGTCGTTTTGTAAATAGAGTGCTCATTTCTGTTTGGTGAACTCAAAGTAGTTCAACCAGTGTTTGTGGGCCCCGTGGCCCTTTTGGCACCACTCCTTTTGAAAATACAGTGCTCATTTCTGTTCGGTTAATTTAAAGTAGTTCAACCAGTGTTTGCATGCCCCGTGGCCCTTTTGGCACCACTCCTTTTGAAAATACAGTGCTCATTTCAGTTCTGTGAACTCAAAGTAGTTCAACCAGTGTTTGCGTGCCCCGTGGCCCTTTTGGCACCACTCCTTTTGAAAATACAGTGCTCATTTCTGTTCGGTTAATTCAAAGTAGTTCAACCAGTGTTTGTGGGCCCCGTGGCCCTTTTGGCACCACTCCTTTTGAAAATACAGTGCTCATTTCTGTTTGGTGAACTCAAAGTATTTCAACCAGTGTTTGTGGGCCCCGTGGCCCTTTTGGCACCACTACTTTTGAAAATGCAGTTCTCATTTCTGTTTGGTGATCTCAAAGTAGTTCAACCAGTGTTTATGTGCCCCGTGATTCTTTTGGCACCACTCCTTTTGAAAATACAGTGCTCATTTCTGTTCGGTTAACTCAAAGTAGTTCAACCAGTGTTTGTGTGCCCCAGGGCCCTTTTGGCAGAAGTCGTTTTGTAAATAGAGTGCTCATTTCTGTTTGGTGAACTCAAAGTAGTTCAACCAGTGTTTGTGGGGCTCGTGGCCCTTTTGGCACCACTCCTTTTGAAAATACAGTGCTCATTTCTGTTCGGTTAACTCAAAGTAGTTCAACCAGTGTTTGCGTGCCCCAGGGCCCTTTTGGCACCACTCCTTTTGTAAATACAGTGCTCTTTTCTGTTCGGTTAATTCAAAGTAGTTCAACCAGTGTTTGCATGCCCCGTGGCCCTTTTGGCACCACTCCTTTTGAAAATACAGTGCTCATTTCAGTTCGGTGAACTCAAAGTAGTTCAACCAGTGTTTGCGTGCCCCGTGGCCATTTTGGCACCACTCCTTTTGAAAATACAGTGCTCATTTCTGTTCGGTTAATTCAAAGTAGTTCAACCAGTGTTTGTGGGCCCCGTGGCCCTTTTGGCACCACTCCTTTTGAAAATACAGTGCTCATTTCTGTTCGGTAAATTCAAAGTAGTTCAACCAGTGTTTGCATGCTCCGTGGCCCTTTTGGCACCACTCGTTTTGAAAATACAGTGCTCATTTCAGTTCTGTGAACTCAAAGTAGTTCAACCAGTGTTTGCGTGCCCCGTGGCCCTTTTGACACCACTCCTTTTGAAAATACAGTGCTCATTTCTGTTCGGTTAACTCAAAGTAGTTCAACCAGTGTTTGTGTGCCCCGTGGCCCTTTTGGCACCACTCCTTTTGAAAATACAGTGCTCATTTCTGTTTGATTAATTCAAAGTAGTTCAACCAGTGTTTTTGGGCCCCGTGGCCCTGTAGGCACCACTCCTTTTGAAAATACAGTGCTCATTTCTGTTTGGTGAACTCAAAGTAGTTCAACCAGTGTTTGCGTGCCCCGTGGCCCTTTTGGCACCACTCCTTTTGTAAATACAGTGCTCTTTTCTGTTCGGTTAATTCAAAGTAGTTCAACCAGTGTTTGCATGCCCCGTGGCCCTTTTGGCACCACTCCTTTTGAAAATACAGTGCTCATTTCAGTTCGGTGAACTCAAAGTAGTTCAACCAGTGTTTGCGTGCCCCGTGGCCATTTTGGCACCACTCCTTTTGAAAATACAGTGCTCATTTCTGTTCGGTTAATTCAAAGTAGTTCAACCAGTGTTTGTGGGCCCCGTGGCCCTTTTGGCACCACTCCTTTTGAAAATACAGTGCTCATTTCTGTTTGGTTAATTCAAAGTAGTTCAACCAGTGTTTGCATGCTCCGTGGCCCTTTTGGCACCACTCGTTTTGAAAATACAGTGCTCATTTCAGTTCTGTAAACTCAAAGTTGTTCAACCAGTGTTTGCGTGCCCCGTGGCCCTTTTGACACCACTCCTTTTGAAAATACAGTGCTCATTTCTGTTCGGTTAACTCAAAGTAGTTCAACCAGTGTTTGTGTGCCCCGTGGCCCTTTTGGCACCACTCCTTTTGAAAATACAGTGCTCATTTCTGTTTGATTAATTCAAAGTAGTTCAACCAGTGTTTTTGGGCCCCGTGGCCCTGTAGGCACCACTCCTTTTGAAAATACAGTGCTCATTTCTGTTTGGTGAACTCAAAGTAGTTCAACCAGTGTTTGCGTGCCCCGTGGCCCTTTTGGCACCACTCCTTTTGAAAATACAGTGCTCATTTCTGTTCGGTTAATTCAAAGTATTTCAACCAGTGTTTGTGGGCCCCGTGGCCCTTTTGGCACCACTACTTTTGAAAATGCAGTGCTCATTTCTGTTTGGTGATCTCAAAGTAGTTCAACCAGTGTTTATTTGCCCCGTGGCCCTTTTGGCACCACTCCTTTTGAAAATACAGTGCTCATTTCTGTTCGGTTAACTCAAAGTAGTTCAACCAGTGTTTGCGTGCCCCAGGGCCCTTTTGGCACCACTCCTTTTGAAAATACAGTACTCTTTTCTGTTCGGTTAATTCAAAGTAGTTCAACCAGTGTTTGCATGCCCCGTGGCCCTTTTGGCACCACTCCTTTTGAAAATACAGTGCTCATTTCTGTTTGGTGAACTCAAAGTAGTTCAACCAGTGTTTGCGTGCCCCGTGGCCCTTTTGGCACCACTCCTTTTGAAAATACAGTGCTCATTTCTGTTCGGTTAATTCAAAGTAGTTCAACCAGTGTTTGTGGGCCCCGTGGCCCTTTTGGCACCACTCCTTTTGAAAATACAGTGCTCATTTCTGTTTGGTGAACTCAAAGTATTTCAACCAGTGTTTGTGGGCCCCGTGGCCCTTTTGGCACCACTACTTTTGAAAATGCAGTTCTCATTTCTGTTTGGTGATCTCAAAGTAGTTCAACCAGTGTTTATGTGCCCCGTGATTCTTTTGGCACCACTCCTTTTGAAAATACAGTGCTCATTTCTGTTCGGTTAACTCAAAGTAGTTCAACCAGTGTTTGTGTGCCCCAGGGCCCTCTTGGCAGAAGTCGTTTTGTAAATAGAGTGCTCATTTCTGTTTGGTGAACTCAAAGTAGTTCAACCAGTGTTTGTGGGGCTCGTGGCCCTGTAGGCACCACTCCTTTTCAAAATACAGTACTCATTTCTGTTCGGTTAACTCAAAGTAGTTCAACCAGTGTTTGCGTGCCCCAGGGCCCTTTTGGCACCACTCCTTTTGTAAATACAGTGCTCTTTTCTGTTCGGTTAATTCAAAGTAGTTCAACCAGTGTTTGCATGCCCCGTGGCCCTTTTGGCACCACTCCTTTTGAAAATACAGTGCTCATTTCAGTTCGGTGAACTCAAAGTAGTTCAACCAGTGTTTGCGTGCCCCGTGGCCATTTTGGCACCACTCCTTTTGAAAATACAGTGCTCATTTCTGTTCGGTTAATTCAAAGTAGTTCAACCAGTGTTTGTGGGCCCCGTGGCCCTTTTGGCACCACTCCTTTTGAAAATACAGTGCTCATTTCTGTTCGGTTAATTCAAAGTAGTTCAACCAGTGTTTGCATGCTCCGTGGCCCTTTTGGCACCACTCGTTTTGAAAATACAGTGCTCATTTCAGTTCTGTGAACTCAAAGTAGTTCAACCAGTGTTTGCGTGCCCCGTGGCCCTTTTGACACCACTCCTTTTGAAAATACAGTGCTCATTTCTGTTCGGTTAACTCAAAGTAGTTCAACCAGTGTTTGTGTGCCCCGTGGCCCTTTTGGCACCACTCCTTTTGAAAATACAGTGCTCATTTCTGTTTGATTAATTCAAAGTAGTTCAACCAGTGTTTTTGGGCCCCGTGGCCCTGTAGGCACCACTCCTTTTGAAAATACAGTGCTCATTTCTGTTTGGTGATATCAAAGTAGTTCAACCAGTGTTTGCGTGCCCCGTGGCCCTTTTGGCACCACTCCTTTTGTAAATACAGTGCTCTTTTCTGTTCGGTTAATTCAAAGTAGTTCAACCAGTGTTTGCATGCCCCGTGGCCCTTTTGGCACCACTCCTTTTGAAAATACAGTGCTCATTTCAGTTCGGTGAACTCAAAGTAGTTCAACCAGTGTTTCCGTGCCCCGTGGCCATTTTGGCACCACTCCTTTTGAAAATACAGTGCTCATTTCTGTTCGGTTAATTCAAAGTAGTTCAACCAGTGTTTGTGGGCCCCGTGGCCCTTTTGGCACCACTCCTTTTGAAAATACAGTGCTCATTTCTGTTCGGTTAATTCAAAGTAGTTCAACCAGTGTTTGCATGCTCCGTGGCCCTTTTGGCACCACTCGTTTTGAAAATACAGTGCTCATTTCAGTTCTGTGAACTCAAAGTAGTTCAACCAGTGTTTGCGTGCCCCGTGGCCCTTTTGGCACCACTCCTTTTGAAAATACAGTGCTCATTTCTGTTCGGTTAATTCAAAGTAGTTCAACCAGTGTTTGTGGGCCCCGTGGCCCTTTTGGCACCACTCCTTTTGAAAATACAGTGCTCATTTCTGTTTGGTGAACTCAAAGTATTTCAACCAGTGTTTGTGGGCCCCGTGGCCCTTTTGGCACCACTACTTTTGAAAATGCAGTTCTCATTTCTGTTTGGTGATCTCAAAGTAGTTCAACCAGTGTTTATGTGCCCCGTGATTCTTTTGGCACCACTCCTTTTGAAAATACAGTGCTCATTTCTGTTCGGTTAACTCAAAGTAGTTCAACCAGTGCTTGTGTGCCCCAGGGCCCTTTTGGCAGAAGTCGTTTTGTAAATAGAGTGCTCATTTCTGTTTGGTGAACTCAAAGTAGTTCAACCAGTGTTTGTGGGGCTCGTGGCCCTTTTGGCACCACTCCTTTTGAAAATACAGTGCTCATTTCTGTTCGGTTAACTCAAAGTAGTTCAACCAGTGTTTGCGTGCCCCAGGGCCCTTTTGGCACCACTCCTTTTGTAAATACAGTGCTCTTTTCTGTTCGGTTAATTCAAAGTAGTTCAACCAGTGTTTGCATGCCCCGTGGCCCTTTTGACACCACTCCTTTTCAAAATACAGTGCTCATTTCAGTTCGGTGAACTCAAAGTAGTTCAACCAGTGTTTGCGTGCCCCGTGGCCATTTTGGCACCACTCCTTTTGAAAATACAGTGCTCATTTCTGTTCGGTTAATTCAAAGTAGTTCAACCAGTGTTTGTGGGCCCCGTGGCCCTTTTGGCACCACTCCTTTTGAAAATACAGTGCTCATTTCTGTTCGGTTTATTCAAAGTAGTTCAACCAGTGTTTGCATGCTCCGTGGCCCTTTTGGCACCACTCGTTTTGAAAATACAGTGCTCATTTCAGTTCTGTGAACTCAAAGTAGTTCAACCAGTGTTTGCGTGCCCCGTGGCCCTTTTGACACCACTCCTTTTGAAAGTACAGTGCTCATTTCTGTTCGGTTAACTCAAAGTTGTTCAACCAGTGTTTGTGTGCCCCGTGGCCCTTTTGGCACCACTCCTTTTGAAAATACAGTGCTCATTTCTGTTTGATTAATTCAAAGTAGTTCAACCAGTGTTTTTGGGCCCCGTGGCCCTGTAGGCACCACTCCTTTTGAAAATACAGTGCTCATTTCTGTTTGGTGAACTCAAAGTAGTTCAACCAGTGTTTGCGTGCCCCGTGGCCCTTTTGGCACCACTCCTTTTGTAAATACAGTGCTCTTTTCTGTTCGGTTAATTCAAAGTAGTTCAACCAGTGTTTGCATGCCCCGTGGCCCTTTTGGCACCACTCCTTTTGAAAATACAGTGCTCATTTCAGTTCGGTGAACTCAAAGTAGTTCAACCAGTGTTTGCGTGCCCCGTGGCCATTTTGGCACCACTCCTTTTGAAAATACAGTGCTCATTTCTGTTCGGTTAATTCAAAGTAGTTCAACCAGTGTTTGTGGGCCCCGTGGCCCTTTTGGCACCACTCCTTTTGAAAATACAGTGCTCATTTCTGTTCGGTTAATTCAAAGTAGTTCAACCAGTGTTTGCATGCTCCGTGGCCCTTTTGGCACCACTCGTTTTGAAAATACAGTGCTCATTTCAGTTCTGTGAACTCAAAGTAGTTCAACCAGTGTTTGCGTGCCCCGTGGCCCTTTTGACACCACTCCTTTTGAAAATACAGTGCTCATTTCTGTTCGGTTAATTCAAAGTAGTTCAACCAGTGTTTGCATGCCCCGTGGCCCTTTTGGCACCACTCCTTTTGAAAATACAGTGCTCATTTCAGTTCGGTGAACTCAAAGTAGTTCAACCAGTGTTTGCGTGCCCCGTGGCCATTTTGGCACCACTCCTTTTGAAAATACAGTGCTCATTTCTGTTCGGTTAATTCAAAGTAGTTCAACCAGTGTTTGTGGGCCCCGTGGCCCTTTTGGCACCACTCCTTTTGAAAATACAGTGCTCATTTCTGTTCGGTAAATTCAAAGTAGTTCAACCAGTGTTTGCATGCTCCGTGGCCCTTTTGGCACCACTCGTTTTGAAAATACAGTGCTCATTTCAGTTCTGTGAACTCAAAGTAGTTCAACCAGTGTTTGCGTGCCCCGTGGCCCTTTTGACACCACTCCTTTTGAAAATACAGTGCTCATTTCTGTTCGGTTAACTCAAAGTAGTTCAACCAGTGTTTGTGTGCCCCGTGGCCCTTTTGGCACCACTCCTTTTGAAAATACAGTGCTCATTTCTGTTTGATTAATTCAAAGTAGTTCAACCAGTGTTTTTGGGCCCCGTGGCCCTGTAGGCACCACTCCTTTTGAAAATACAGTGCTCATTTCTGTTTGGTGAACTCAAAGTAGTTCAACCAGTGTTTGCGTGCCCCGTGGCCCTTTTGGCACCACTCCTTTTGTAAATACAGTGCTCTTTTCTGTTCGGTTAATTCAAAGTAGTTCAACCAGTGTTTGCATGCCCCGTGGCCCTTTTGGCACCACTCCTTTTGAAAATACAGTGCTCATTTCAGTTCGGTGAACTCAAAGTAGTTCAACCAGTGTTTGCGTGCCCCGTGGCCATTTTGGCACCACTCCTTTTGAAAATACAGTGCTCATTTCTGTTCGGTTAATTCAAAGTAGTTCAACCAGTGTTTGTGGGCCCCGTGGCCCTTTTGGCACCACTCCTTTTGAAAATACAGTGCTCATTTCTGTTTGGTTAATTCAAAGTAGTTCAACCAGTGTTTGCATGCTCCGTGGCCCTTTTGGCACCACTCGTTTTGAAAATACAGTGCTCATTTCAGTTCTGTAAACTCAAAGTAGTTCAACCAGTGTTTGCGTGCCCCGTGGCCCTTTTGACACCACTCCTTTTGAAAATACAGTGCTCATTTCTGTTCGGTTAACTCAAAGTAGTTCAACCAGTGTTTGTGTGCCCCGTGGCCCTTTTGGCACCACTCCTTTTGAAAATACAGTGCTCATTTCTGTTTGATTAATTCAAAGTAGTTCAACCAGTGTTTTTGGGCCCCGTGGCCCTGTAGGCACCACTCCTTTTGAAAATACAGTGCTCATTTCTGTTTGGTGAACTCAAAGTAGTTCAACCAGTGTTTGCGTGCCCCGTGGCCCTTTTGGCACCACTCCTTTTGAAAATACAGTGCTCATTTCTGTTCGGTTAATTCAAAGTATTTCAACCAGTGTTTGTGGGCCCCGTGGCCCTTTTGGCACCACTACTTTTGAAAATGCAGTGCTCATTTCTGTTTGGTGATCTCAAAGTAGTTCAACCAGTGTTTATTTGCCCCGTGGCCCTTTTGGCACCACTCCTTTTGAAAATACAGTGCTCATTTCTGTTCGGTTAACTCAAAGTAGTTCAACCAGTGTTTGCGTGCCCCAGGGCCCTTTTGGCACCACTCCTTTTGAAAATACAGTACTCTTTTCTGTTCGGTTAATTCAAAGTAGTTCAACCAGTGTTTGCATGCCCCGTGGCCCTTTTGGCACCACTCCTTTTGAAAATACAGTGCTCATTTCTGTTTGGTGAACTCAAAGTAGTTCAACCAGTGTTTGCGTGCCCCGTGGCCCTTTTGGCACCACTCCTTTTGAAAATACAGTGCTCATTTCTGTTCGGTTAATTCAAAGTAGTTCAACCAGTGTTTGTGGGCCCCGTGGCCCTTTTGGCACCACTCCTTTTGAAAATACAGTGCTCATTTCTGTTTGGTGAACTCAAAGTATTTCAACCAGTGTTTGTGGGCCCCGTGGCCCTTTTGGCACCACTACTTTTGAAAATGCAGTTCTCATTTCTGTTTGGTGATCTCAAAGTAGTTCAACCAGTGTTTATGTGCCCCGTGATTCTTTTGGCACCACTCCTTTTGAAAATACAGTGCTCATTTCTGTTCGGTTAACTCAAAGTAGTTCAACCAGTGTTTGTGTGCCCCAGGGCCCTCTTGGCAGAAGTCGTTTTGTAAATAGAGTGCTCATTTCTGTTTGGTGAACTCAAAGTAGTTCAACCAGTGTTTGTGGGGCTCGTGGCCCTGTAGGCACCACTCCTTTTCAAAATACAGTACTCATTTCTGTTCGGTTAACTCAAAGTAGTTCAACCAGTGTTTGCGTGCCCCAGGGCCCTTTTGGCACCACTCCTTTTGTAAATACAGTGCTCTTTTCTGTTCGGTTAATTCAAAGTAGTTCAACCAGTGTTTGCATGCCCCGTGGCCCTTTTGGCACCACTCCTTTTGAAAATACAGTGCTCATTTCAGTTCGGTGAACTCAAAGTAGTTCAACCAGTGTTTGCGTGCCCCGTGGCCATTTTGGCACCACTCCTTTTGAAAATACAGTGCTCATTTCTGTTCGGTTAATTCAAAGTAGTTCAACCAGTGTTTGTGGGCCCCGTGGCCCTTTTGGCACCACTCCTTTTGAAAATACAGTGCTCATTTCTGTTCGGTTAATTCAAAGTAGTTCAACCAGTGTTTGCATGCTCCGTGGCCCTTTTGGCACCACTCGTTTTGAAAATACAGTGCTCATTTCAGTTCTGTGAACTCAAAGTAGTTCAACCAGTGTTTGCGTGCCCCGTGGCCCTTTTGACACCACTCCTTTTGAAAATACAGTGCTCATTTCTGTTCGGTTAACTCAAAGTAGTTCAACCAGTGTTTGTGTGCCCCGTGGCCCTTTTGGCACCACTCCTTTTGAAAATACAGTGCTCATTTCTGTTTGATTAATTCAAAGTAGTTCAACCAGTGTTTTTGGGCCCCGTGGCCCTGTAGGCACCACTCCTTTTGAAAATACAGTGCTCATTTCTGTTTGGTGATATCAAAGTAGTTCAACCAGTGTTTGCGTGCCCCGTGGCCCTTTTGGCACCACTCCTTTTGTAAATACAGTGCTCTTTTCTGTTCGGTTAATTCAAAGTAGTTCAACCAGTGTTTGCATGCCCCGTGGCCCTTTTGGCACCACTCCTTTTGAAAATACAGTGCTCATTTCAGTTCGGTGAACTCAAAGTAGTTCAACCAGTGTTTCCGTGCCCCGTGGCCATTTTGGCACCACTCCTTTTGAAAATACAGTGCTCATTTCTGTTCGGTTAATTCAAAGTAGTTCAACCAGTGTTTGTGGGCCCCGTGGCCCTTTTGGCACCACTCCTTTTGAAAATACAGTGCTCATTTCTGTTCGGTTAATTCAAAGTAGTTCAACCAGTGTTTGCATGCTCCGTGGCCCTTTTGGCACCACTCGTTTTGAAAATACAGTGCTCATTTCAGTTCTGTGAACTCAAAGTAGTTCAACCAGTGTTTGCGTGCCCCGTGGCCCTTTTGGCACCACTCCTTTTGAAAATACAGTGCTCATTTCTGTTCGGTTAATTCAAAGTAGTTCAACCAGTGTTTGTGGGCCCCGTGGCCCTTTTGGCACCACTCCTTTTGAAAATACAGTGCTCATTTCTGTTTGGTGAACTCAAAGTATTTCAACCAGTGTTTGTGGGCCCCGTGGCCCTTTTGGCACCACTACTTTTGAAAATGCAGTTCTCATTTCTGTTTGGTGATCTCAAAGTAGTTCAACCAGTGTTTATGTGCCCCGTGATTCTTTTGGCACCACTCCTTTTGAAAATACAGTGCTCATTTCTGTTCGGTTAACTCAAAGTAGTTCAACCAGTGCTTGTGTGCCCCAGGGCCCTTTTGGCAGAAGTCGTTTTGTAAATAGAGTGCTCATTTCTGTTTGGTGAACTCAAAGTAGTTCAACCAGTGTTTGTGGGGCTCGTGGCCCTTTTGGCACCACTCCTTTTGAAAATACAGTGCTCATTTCTGTTCGGTTAACTCAAAGTAGTTCAACCAGTGTTTGCGTGCCCCAGGGCCCTTTTGGCACCACTCCTTTTGTAAATACAGTGCTCTTTTCTGTTCGGTTAATTCAAAGTAGTTCAACCAGTGTTTGCATGCCCCGTGGCCCTTTTGACACCACTCCTTTTCAAAATACAGTGCTCATTTCAGTTCGGTGAACTCAAAGTAGTTCAACCAGTGTTTGCGTGCCCCGTGGCCATTTTGGCACCACTCCTTTTGAAAATACAGTGCTCATTTCTGTTCGGTTAATTCAAAGTAGTTCAACCAGTGTTTGTGGGCCCCGTGGCCCTTTTGGCACCACTCCTTTTGAAAATACAGTGCTCATTTCTGTTCGGTTTATTCAAAGTAGTTCAACCAGTGTTTGCATGCTCCGTGGCCCTTTTGGCACCACTCGTTTTGAAAATACAGTGCTCATTTCAGTTCTGTGAACTCAAAGTAGTTCAACCAGTGTTTGCGTGCCCCGTGGCCCTTTTGACACCACTCCTTTTGAAAGTACAGTGCTCATTTCTGTTCGGTTAACTCAAAGTTGTTCAACCAGTGTTTGTGTGCCCCGTGGCCCTTTTGGCACCACTCCTTTTGAAAATACAGTGCTCATTTCTGTTTGATTAATTCAAAGTAGTTCAACCAGTGTTTTTGGGCCCCGTGGCCCTGTAGGCACCACTCCTTTTGAAAATACAGTGCTCATTTCTGTTTGGTGAACTCAAAGTAGTTCAACCAGTGTTTGCGTGCCCCGTGGCCCTTTTGGCACCACTCCTTTTGTAAATACAGTGCTCTTTTCTGTTCGGTTAATTCAAAGTAGTTCAACCAGTGTTTGCATGCCCCGTGGCCCTTTTGGCACCACTCCTTTTGAAAATACAGTGCTCATTTCAGTTCGGTGAACTCAAAGTAGTTCAACCAGTGTTTGCGTGCCCCGTGGCCATTTTGGCACCACTCCTTTTGAAAATACAGTGCTCATTTCTGTTCGGTTAATTCAAAGTAGTTCAACCAGTGTTTGTGGGCCCCGTGGCCCTTTTGGCACCACTCCTTTTGAAAATACAGTGCTCATTTCTGTTCGGTTAATTCAAAGTAGTTCAACCAGTGTTTGCATGCTCCGTGGCCCTTTTGGCACCACTCGTTTTGAAAATACAGTGCTCATTTCAGTTCTGTGAACTCAAAGTAGTTCAACCAGTGTTTGCGTGCCCCGTGGCCCTTTTGACACCACTCCTTTTGAAAATACAGTGCTCATTTCTGTTCGGTTAACTCAAAGTAGTTCAACCAGTGTTTGTGTGCCCCGTGGCCCTTTTGGCACCACTCCTTTTGAAAATACAGTGCTCATTTCTGTTTGATTAATTCAAAGTAGTTCAACCAGTGTTTTTGGGCCCCGTGGCCCTGTAGGCACCACTCCTTTTGAAAATACAGTGCTCATTTCTGTTTGGTAAACTCAAAGTAGTTCAACCAGTGTTTGCGTGCCCCGTGGCCCTTTTGGCACCACTCCTTTTGAAAGTACAGTGCTCATTTCTGTTCGGTTAATTCAAAGTATTTCAACCAGTGTTTGTGGGCCCCGTGGCCCTTTTGGCACCACTACTTTTGAAAATGCAGTGCTCATTTCTGTTTGGTGATCTCAAAGTAGTTCAACCAGTGTTTATTTGCCCCGTGGCCCTTTTGGCACCACTCCTTTTGAAAATACAGTGCTCATTTCTGTTCGGTTAACTCAAAGTAGTTCAACCAGTGTTTGCGTGCCCCAGGGCCCTTTTGGCACCACTCCTTTTGAAAATACAGTGCTCATTTCTGTTCGGTTAATTCAAAGTAGTTCAACCAGTGTTTGCATGCCCCGTGGCCCTTTTGGCACCACTCCTTTTGAAAATACAGTGCTCATTTCAGTTCGGTGAACTCAAAGTAGTTCAACCAGTGTTTGCGTGCCCCGTGGCCCTTTTGGCACCACTCCTTTTGAAAATACAGTGCTCATTTCTGTTCGGTTAACTCAAAGTAGTTCAACCAGTGTTTGCGTGCCCCAGGGCCCTTTTGGCACCACTCCTTTTGTAAATACAGTGCTCTTTTCTGTTCGGTTAATTCAAAGTAGTTCAACCAGTGTTTGCATGCCCCGTGGCCCTTTTGGCACCACTCCTTTTGAAAATACAGTGCTCATTTCAGTTCGGTGAACTCAAAGTAGTTCAACCAGTGTTTGCGTGCCCCGTGGCCATTTTGGCACCACTCCTTTTGAAAATACAGTGCTCATTTCTGTTCGGTTAATTCAAAGTAGTTCAAGCAGTGTTTGTGGGCCCCGTGGCCCTTTTGGCACCACTCCTTTTGAAAATACAGTGCTCATTTCTGTTCGGTTAATTCAAAGTAGTTCAACCAGTGTTTGCATGCTCCGTGGCCCTTTTGGCACCACTCGTTTTGAAAATACAGTGCTCATTTCAGTTCTGTGAACTCAAAGTAGTTCAACCAGTGTTTGCGTGCCCCGTGGCACTTTTGACACCACTCCTTTTGAAAATACAGTGCTCATTTCTGTTCGGTTAACTCAAAGTAGTTCAACCAGTGTTTGTGTGCCCCGTGGCCCTTTTGGCACCACTCCTTTTGAAAATACAGTGCTCATTTCTGTTTGATTAATTCAAAGTAGTTCAACCAGTGTTTTTGGGCCCCGTGGCCCTGTAGGCACCACTCCTTTTGAAAATACAGTGCTCATTTCTGTTTGGTGATCTCAAAGTAGTTCAACCAGTGTTTGCGTGCCCCGTGGCCCTTTTGGCACCACTCCTTTTGTAAATACAGTGCTCTTTTCTGTTCGGTTAATTCAAAGTAGTTCAACCAGTGTTTGCATGCCCCGTGGCCCTTTTGGCACCACTCCTTTTGAAAATACAGTGCTCATTTCAGTTCGGTGAACTCAAAGTAGTTCAACCAGTGTTTCCGTGCCCCGTGGCCATTTTGGCACCACTCCTTTTGAAAATACAGTGCTCATTTCTGTTCGGTTAATTCAAAGTAGTTCAACCAGTGTTTGTGGGCCCCGTGGCCCTTTTGGCACCACTCCTTTTGAAAATACAGTGCTCATTTCTGTTCGGTTAATTCAAAGTAGTTCAACCAGTGTTTGCATGCTCCGTGGCCCTTTTGGCACCACTCGTTTTGAAAATACAGTGCTCATTTCAGTTCTGTGAACTCAAAGTAGTTCAACCAGTGTTTGCGTGCCCCGTGGCCCTTTTGGCACCACTCCTTTTGAAAATACAGTGCTCATTTCTGTTCGGTTAATTCAAAGTAGTTCAACCAGTGTTTGTGGGCCCCGTGGCCCTTTTGGCACCACTCCTTTTGAAAATACAGTGCTCATTTCTGTTTGGTGAACTCAAAGTATTTCAACCAGTGTTTGTGGGCCCCGTGGCCCTTTTGGCACCACTACTTTTGAAAATGCAGTTCTCATTTCTGTTTGGTGATCTCAAAGTAGTTCAACCAGTGTTTATGTGCCCCGTGATTCTTTTGGCACCACTCCTTTTGAAAATACAGTGCTCATTTCTGTTCGGTTAACTCAAAGTAGTTCAACCAGTGCTTGTGTGCCCCAGGGCCCTTTTGGCAGAAGTCGTTTTGTAAATAGAGTGCTCATTTCTGTTTGGTGAACTCAAAGTAGTTCAACCAGTGTTTGTGGGGCTCGTGGCCCTTTTGGCACCACTCCTTTTGAAAATACAGTGCTCATTTCTGTTCGGTTAACTCAAAGTAGTTCAACCAGTGTTTGCGTGCCCCAGGGCCCTTTTGGCACCACTCCTTTTGTAAATACAGTGCTCTTTTCTGTTCGGTTAATTCAAAGTAGTTCAACCAGTGTTTGCATGCCCCGTGGCCCTTTTGACACCACTCCTTTTCAAAATACAGTGCTCATTTCAGTTCGGTGAACTCAAAGTAGTTCAACCAGTGTTTGCGTGCCCCGTGGCCATTTTGGCACCACTCCTTTTGAAAATACAGTGCTCATTTCTGTTCGGTTAATTCAAAGTAGTTCAACCAGTGTTTGTGGGCCCCGTGGCCCTTTTGGCACCACTCCTTTTGAAAATACAGTGCTCATTTCTGTTCGGTTTATTCAAAGTAGTTCAACCAGTGTTTGCATGCTCCGTGGCCCTTTTGGCACCACTCGTTTTGAAAATACAGTGCTCATTTCAGTTCTGTGAACTCAAAGTAGTTCAACCAGTGTTTGCGTGCCCCGTGGCCCTTTTGACACCACTCCTTTTGAAAGTACAGTGCTCATTTCTGTTCGGTTAACTCAAAGTTGTTCAACCAGTGTTTGTGTGCCCCGTGGCCCTTTTGGCACCACTCCTTTTGAAAATACAGTGCTCATTTCTGTTTGATTAATTCAAAGTAGTTCAACCAGTGTTTTTGGGCCCCGTGGCCCTGTAGGCACCACTCCTTTTGAAAATACAGTGCTCATTTCTGTTTGGTGAACTCAAAGTAGTTCAACCAGTGTTTGCGTGCCCCGTGGCCCTTTTGGCACCACTCCTTTTGTAAATACAGTGCTCTTTTCTGTTCGGTTAATTCAAAGTAGTTCAACCAGTGTTTGCATGCCCCGTGGCCCTTTTGGCACCACTCCTTTTGAAAATACAGTGCTCATTTCAGTTCGGTGAACTCAAAGTAGTTCAACCAGTGTTTGCGTGCCCCGTGGCCATTTTGGCACCACTCCTTTTGAAAATACAGTGCTCATTTCTGTTCGGTTAATTCAAAGTAGTTCAACCAGTGTTTGTGGGCCCCGTGGCCCTTTTGGCACCACTCCTTTTGAAAATACAGTGCTCATTTCTGTTCGGTTAATTCAAAGTAGTTCAACCAGTGTTTGCATGCTCCGTGGCCCTTTTGGCACCACTCGTTTTGAAAATACAGTGCTCATTTCAGTTCTGTGAACTCAAAGTAGTTCAACCAGTGTTTGCGTGCCCCGTGGCCCTTTTGACACCACTCCTTTTGAAAATACAGTGCTCATTTCTGTTCGGTTAACTCAAAGTAGTTCAACCAGTGTTTGTGTGCCCCGTGGCCCTTTTGGCACCACTCCTTTTGAAAATACAGTGCTCATTTCTGTTTGATTAATTCAAAGTAGTTCAACCAGTGTTTTTGGGCCCCGTGGCCCTGTAGGCACCACTCCTTTTGAAAATACAGTGCTCATTTCTGTTTGGTAAACTCAAAGTAGTTCAACCAGTGTTTGCGTGCCCCGTGGCCCTTTTGGCACCACTCCTTTTGAAAGTACAGTGCTCATTTCTGTTCGGTTAATTCAAAGTATTTCAACCAGTGTTTGTGGGCCCCGTGGCCCTTTTGGCACCACTACTTTTGAAAATGCAGTGCTCATTTCTGTTTGGTGATCTCAAAGTAGTTCAACCAGTGTTTATTTGCCCCGTGGCCCTTTTGGCACCACTCCTTTTGAAAATACAGTGCTCATTTCTGTTCGGTTAACTCAAAGTAGTTCAACCAGTGTTTGCGTGCCCCAGGGCCCTTTTGGCACCACTCCTTTTGAAAATACAGTGCTCATTTCTGTTCGGTTAATTCAAAGTAGTTCAACCAGTGTTTGCATGCCCCGTGGCCCTTTTGGCACCACTCCTTTTGAAAATACAGTGCTCATTTCAGTTCGGTGAACTCAAAGTAGTTCAACCAGTGTTTGCGTGCCCCGTGGCCCTTTTGGCACCACTCCTTTTGAAAATACAGTGCTCATTTCTGTTCGGTTAACTCAAAGTAGTTCAACCAGTGTTTGCGTGCCCCAGGGCCCTTTTGGCACCACTCCTTTTGTAAATACAGTGCTCTTTTCTGTTCGGTTAATTCAAAGTAGTTCAACCAGTGTTTGCATGCCCCGTGGCCCTTTTGGCACCACTCCTTTTGAAAATACAGTGCTCATTTCAGTTCGGTGAACTCAAAGTAGTTCAACCAGTGTTTGCGTGCCCCGTGGCCATTTTGGCACCACTCCTTTTGAAAATACAGTGCTCATTTCTGTTCGGTTAATTCAAAGTAGTTCAAGCAGTGTTTGTGGGCCCCGTGGCCCTTTTGGCACCACTCCTTTTGAAAATACAGTGCTCATTTCTGTTCGGTTAATTCAAAGTAGTTCAACCAGTGTTTGCATGCTCCGTGGCCCTTTTGGCACCACTCGTTTTGAAAATACAGTGCTCATTTCAGTTCTGTGAACTCAAAGTAGTTCAACCAGTGTTTGCGTGCCCCGTGGCACTTTTGACACCACTCCTTTTGAAAATACAGTGCTCATTTCTGTTCGGTTAACTCAAAGTAGTTCAACCAGTGTTTGTGTGCCCCGTGGCCCTTTTGGCACCACTCCTTTTGAAAATACAGTGCTCATTTCTGTTTGATTAATTCAAAGTAGTTCAACCAGTGTTTTTGGGCCCCGTGGCCCTGTAGGCACCACTCCTTTTGAAAATACAGTGCTCATTTCTGTTTGGTGATCTCAAAGTAGTTCAACCAGTGTTTGCGTGCCCCGTGGCCCTTTTGGCACCACTCCTTTTGTAAATACAGTGCTCTTTTCTGTTCGGTTAATTCAAAGTAGTTCAACCAGTGTTTGCATGCCCCGTGGCCCTTTTGGCACCACTCCTTTTGAAAATACAGTGCTCATTTCAGTTCGGTGAACTCAAAGTAGTTCAACCAGTGTTTCCGTGCCCCGTGGCCATTTTGGCACCACTCCTTTTGAAAATACAGTGCTCATTTCTGTTCGGTTAATTCAAAGTAGTTCAACCAGTGTTTGTGGGCCCCGTGGCCCTTTTGGCACCACTCCTTTTGAAAATACAGTGCTCATTTCTGTTCGGTTAATTCAAAGTAGTTCAACCAGTGTTTGCATGCTCCGTGGCCCTTTTGGCACCACTCGTTTTGAAAATACAGTGCTCATTTCAGTTCTGTGAACTCAAAGTAGTTCAACCAGTGTTTGCGTGCCCCGTGGCCCTTTTGGCACCACTCCTTTTGAAAATACAGTGCTCATTTCTGTTCGGTTAATTCAAAGTAGTTCAACCAGTGTTTGTGGGCCCCGTGGCCCTTTTGGCACCACTCCTTTTGAAAATACAGTGCTCATTTCTGTTTGGTGAACTCAAAGTATTTCAACCAGTGTTTGTGGGCCCCGTGGCCCTTTTGGCACCACTACTTTTGAAAATGCAGTTCTCATTTCTGATTGGTGATCTCAAAGTAGTTCAACCAGTGTTTATGTGCCCCGTGATTCTTTTGGCACCACTCCTTTTGAAAATACAGTGCTCATTTCTGTTCGGTTAACTCAAAGTAGTTCAACCAGTGTTTGTGTGCCCCAGGGCCCTTTTGGCAGAAGTCGTTTTGTAAATAGAGTGCTCATTTCTGTTTGGTGAACTCAAAGTAGTTCAACCAGTGTTTGTGGGGCTCGTGGCCCTTTTGGCACCACTCCTTTTGAAAATACAGTGCTCATTTCTGTTCGGTTAACTCAAAGTAGTTCAACCAGTGTTTGCGTGCCCCAGGGCCCTTTTGGCACCACTCCTTTTGTAAATACAGTGCTCTTTTCTGTTCGGTTAATTCAAAGTAGTTCAACCAGTGTTTGCATGCCCCGTGGCCCTTTTGGCACCACTCCTTTTCAAAATACAGTGCTCATTTCAGTTCGGTGAACTCAAAGTAGTTCAACCAGTGTTTGCGTGCCCCGTGGCCATTTTGGCACCACTCCTTTTGAAAATACAGTGCTCATTTCTGTTCGGTTAATTCAAAGTAGTTCAACCAGTGTTTGTGGGCCCCGTGGCCCTTTTGGCACCACTCCTTTTGAAAATACAGTGCTCATTTCTGTTCGGTTTATTCAAAGTAGTTCAACCAGTGTTTGCATGCTCCGTGGCCCTTTTGGCACCACTCGTTTTGAAAATACAGTGCTCATTTCAGTTCTGTGAACTCAAAGTAGTTCAACCAGTGTTTGCGTGCCCCGTGGCCCTTTTGACACCACTCCTTTTGAAAATACAGTGCTCATTTCTGTTCGGTTAACTCAAAGTAGTTCAACCAGTGTTTGTGTGCCCCGTGGCCCTTTTGGCACCACTCCTTTTGAAAATACAGTGCTCATTTCTGTTTGATTAATTCAAAGTAGTTCAACCAGTGTTTTTGGGCCCCGTGGCCCTGTAGGCACCACTCCTTTTGAAAATACAGTGCTCATTTCTGTTTGGTGAACTCAAAGTAGTTCAACCAGTGTTTGCGTGCCCCGTGGCCCTTTTGGCACCACTCCTTTTGTAAATACAGTGCTCTTTTCTGTTCGGTTAATTCAAAGTAGTTCAACCAGTGTTTGCATGCCCCGTGGCCCTTTTGGCACCACTCCTTTTGAAAATACAGTGCTCATTTCAGTTCGGTGAACTCAAAGTAGTTCAACCAGTGTTTGCGTGCCCCGTGGCCATTTTGGCACCACTCCTTTTGAAAATACAGTGCTCATTTCTGTTCGGTTAATTCAAAGTAGTTCAACCAGTGTTTGTGGGCCCCGTGGCCCTGTAGGCACCACTCCTTTTGAAAATACAGTGCTCATTTCTGTTCGGTTAATTCAAAGTAGTTCAACCAGTGTTTGCATGCTCCGTGGCCCTTTTGGCACCACTCGTTTTGAAAATACAGTGCTCATTTCAGTTCTGTGAACTCAAAGTAGTTCAACCAGTGTTTGCGTGCCCCGTGGCCCTTTTGACACCACTCCTTTTGAAAATACAGTGCTCATTTCTGTTCGGTTAACTCAAAGTAGTTCAACCAGTGTTTGTGTGCCCCGTGGCCCTTTTGGCACCACTCCTTTTGAAAATACAGTGCTCATTTCTGTTTGATTAATTCAAAGTAGTTCAACCAGTGTTTTTGGGCCCCGTGGCCCTGTAGGCACCACTCCTTTTGAAAATACAGTGCTCATTTCTGTTTGGTGAACTCAAAGTAGTTCAACCAGTGTTTGCGTGCCCCGTGGCCCTTTTGGCACCACTCCTTTTGAAAATACAGTGCTCATTTCTGTTCGGTTAATTCAAAGTATTTCAACCAGTGTTTGTGGGCCCCGTGGCCCTTTTGGCACCACTACTTTTGAAAATGCAGTGCTCATTTCTGTTTGGTGATCTCAAAGTAGTTCAACCAGTGTTTATTTGCCCCGTGGCCCTTTTGGCACCACTCCTTTTGAAAATACAGTGCTCATTTCTGTTCGGTTAACTCAAAGTAGTTCAACCAGTGTTTGCGTGCCCCAGGGCCCTTTTGGCACCACTCCTTTTGAAAATACAGTGCTCATTTCTGTTCGGTTAACTCAAAGTAGTTCAACCAGTGTTTGTGTGCCCCGTGGCCCTTTTGGCACCACTCCTTTTGAAAATACAGTGCTCATTTCTGTTTGATTAATTCAAAGTAGTTCAACCAGTGTTTTTGGGCCCCGTGGCCCTGTAGGCACCACTCCTTTTGAAAATACAGTGCTCATTTCTGTTTGGTGAACTCAAAGTAGTTCAACCAGTGTTTGCATGCCCCGTGGCCCTTTTGGCACCACTCCTTTTGTAAATACAGTGCTCTTTTCTGTTCGGTTAATTCAAAGTAGTTCAACCAGTGTTTGCATGCCCCGTGGCCCTTTTGGCACCACTCCTTTTGAAAATACAGTGCTCATTTCAGTTCGGTGAACTCAAAGTAGTTCAACCAGTGTTTGCGTGCCCCGTGGCCATTTTGGCACCACTCCTTTTGAAAATACAGTGCTCATTTCTGTTCGGTTAATTCAAAGTAGTTCAACCAGTGTTTGTGGGCCCCGTGGCCCTTTTGGCACCACTCCTTTTGAAAATACAGTGCTCATTTCTGTTCGGTTAATTCAAAGTAGTTCAACCAGTGTTTGCATGCTCCGTGGCCCTTTTGGCACCACTCGTTTTGAAAATACAGTGCTCATTTCAGTTCTGTGAACTCAAAGTAGTTCAACCAGTGTTTGCGTGCCCCGTGGCCCTTTTGACACCACTCCTTTTGAAAATACAGTGCTCATTTCTGTTCGGTTAACTCAAAGTAGTTCAACCAGTGTTTGTGTGCCCCGTGGCCCTTTTGGCACCACTCCTTTTGAAAATACAGTGCTCATTTCTGTTTGATTAATTCAAAGTAGTTCAACCAGTGTTTTTGGGCCCCGTGGCCCTGTAGGCACCACTCCTTTTGAAAATACAGTGCTCATTTCTGTTTGGTGAACTCAAAGTAGTTCAACCAGTGTTTGCGTGCCCCGTGGCCCTTTTGGCACCACTCCTTTTGAAAATACAGTGCTCATTTCTGTTCGGTTAATTCAAAGTATTTCAACCAGTGTTTGTGGGCCCCGTGGCCCTTTTGGCACCACTACTTTTGAAAATGCAGTGCTCATTTCTGTTTGGTGATCTCAAAGTAGTTCAACCAGTGTTTATTTGCCCCGTGGCCCTTTTGGCACCACTCCTTTTGAAAATACAGTGCTCATTTCTGTTCGGTTAACTCAAAGTAGTTCAACCAGTGTTTGCGTGCCCCAGGGCCCTTTTGGCACCACTCCTTTTGAAAATACAGTGCTCATTTCTGTTCGGTTAATTCAAAGTAGTTCAACCAGTGTTTGCATGCCCCGTGGCCCTTTTGGCACCACTCCTTTTGAAAATACAGTGCTCATTTCAGTTCGGTGAACTCAAAGTAGTTCAACCAGTGTTTGCGTGCCCCGTGGCCCTTTTGGCACCACTCCTTTTGAAAATACAGTGCTCATTTCTGTTCGGTTTATTCAAAGTAGTTCAACCAGTGTTTGTGGGCCCCGTGGCCCTTTTGGCACCACTCCTTTTGAAAATACAGTGCTCATTTCTGTTTGGTGAACTCAAAGTATTTCAACCAGTGTTTGTGGGCCCCGTGGCCTTTTTGGCACCACTACTTTTGAAAATGCAGTTCTCATTTCTATTTGGTGATCTCAAAGTAGTTCAACCAGTGTTTATGTGCCCCGTGATTCTTTTGGCACCACTCCTTTTGAAAATACAGTGCTCATTTCTGTTCGGTTAACTCAAAGTAGTTCAACCAGTGTTTGCGTGCCCCAGGGCCCTTTTGGCAGAAGTCGTTTTGTAAATAGAGTGCTCATTTCTGTTTGGTGAACACAAAGTAGTTCAACCAGTGTTTGTGGGGCTCGTGGCCCTTTTGGCACCACTCCTTTTGAAAATACAGTGCTCATTTCTGTTCGGTTAATTCAAAGTAGTTCAACCAGTGTTTGCATGCCCCGTGGCCCTTTTGGCACCACTCGTTTTGAAAATACAGTGCTCATTTCTGTTTGGTGAACTCAAAGTAGTTCAACCAGTGTTTGCGTGCCCGTGGCCCTTTTGGCACCACTCCTTTTGAAAATACAGTGCTCATTTCTGTTCGGTTAACTCAAAGTAGTTCAACCAGTGTTTGCGTGCCCCGTGGCCCTTTTGGCACCACTCCTTTTGAAAATACAGTGCTCATTTCTGTTCGATTAATTCAAAGTAGTTCAACCAGTGTTTTTGGGCCCCGTGGCCCTGTAGGCACCACTCCTTTTGAAAATACAGTGCTCATTTCTGTTTGGTGAACTCAAAGTAGTTCAACCAGTGTTTGCGTGCCCCGTGGCCCTTTTGGCACTACTCCTTTTGAAAATACAGTGCTCATTTCTGTTCGGTTAATTCAAAGTATTTCAACCAGTGTTTGTGGGCCCCGTGGCCCTTTTGGCACCACTACTTTTGAAAATGCAGTGCTAATTTCTGTTTGGTGATCTCAAAGTAGTTCAACCAGTGTTTATGTGCCCCGTGGCCCTTTTGGCACCACTCCTTTTGAAAATACAGTGCTCATTTCTGTTCGGTTAACTCAAAGTAGTTCAACCAGTGTTTGCGTGCCCCAGGGCCCTTTTGGCACCACTCCTTTTGAAAATACAGTGCTCTTTTCTGTTCGGTTAATTCAAAGTAGTTCAACCAGTGTTTGCATGCCCCGTGGCCCTTTTGGCACCACTCCTTTTGAAAATACAGTGCTCATTTCAGTTCGGTGAACTCAAAGTAGTTCAACCAGTGTTTGCGTGCCCCGTGGCCCTTTTGGCACCACTCCTTTTGAAAATACAGTGCTCATTTCTGTTCGGTTTATTCAAAGTAGTTCAACCAGTGTTTGTGGGCCCCGTGGCCCTGTAGGCACCACTTCTTTTGAAAATACAGTGCTCATTTCTGTTCGGTTAATTCAAAGTAGTTCAACCAGTGTTTGTGGGCCCCGTGGCCCTTTTGGCACCACTCCTTTTGAAAATACAGTGCTCATTTCTGTTTGGTGAACTCAAAGTAGTTCAACCAGTGTTTGCGTGCCCCGTGGCCCTTTTGGCACCACTCCTTTTGAAAATACAGTGCTCATTTCTGTTCGGTTAATTCAAAGTAGTTCAACCAGTGTTTGTGGGCCCCGTGGCCCTTTTGGCACCACTCCTTTTGAAAATACAGTGCTCATTTCTGTTTAGTGAACTCAAAGTATTTCAACCAGTGTTTGTGGGCCCCGTGGCCCTGTAGGCACCACTACTTTTGAAAATGCAGTGCTCATTTCTGTTTGGGGATCTCAAAGTAGTTCAACCAGTGTTTATGTGCCCCCTGGCCCTTTTGGCACCACTCCTTTTGAAAATACAGTGCTCATTTCTGTTCGGTTAACTCAAAGTAGTTCAACCAGTGTTTGCGTGCCCCAGGGCCCTTTTGGCACCACTCCTTTTGTAAATACAGTGCTCTTTTCTGTTCGGTTAATTCAAAGTAGTTCAACCAGTGTTTGCATGCCCCGTGGCCCTTTTGGCACCACTCCTTTTGAAAATACAGTGCTCATTTCAGTTCGGTGAACTCAAAGTAGTTCAACCAGTGTTTGCGTGCCCCGTGGCCATTTTGGCACCACTCCTTTTGAAAATACAGTGCTCATTTCTGTTCGGTTAATTCAAAGTAGTTCAACCAGTGTTTGTGGGCCCCGTGGCCCTTTTGGCACCACTCCTTTTGAAAATACAGTGCACATTTCTGTTCGGTTAATTCAAAGTAGTTCAACCAGTGTTTGCATGCTCCGTGGCCCTTTTGGCACCACTCCTTTTGAAAATACAGTGCTCATTTCAGTTCTGTGAACTCAAAGTAGTTCAACCAGTGTTTGCGTGCCCCGTGGCCCTTTTGACACCACTCCTTTTGAAAATACAGTGCTCATTTCTGTTCGGTTAACTCAAAGTAGTTCAACCAGTGTTTGTGTGCCCCGTGGCCCTTTTGGCACCACTCCTTTTGAAAATACAGTGCTCATTTCTGTTCGATTAATTCAAAGTAGTTCAACCAGTGTTTTTGGGCCCCGTGGCCCTTTTTGGCACCACTCCTTTTGAAAATACAGTGCTCATTTCTGTTTGGTGAACTCAAAGTAGTTCAACCAGTGTTTGCGTGCCCCGTGGCCCTTTTGGCACCACTCCTTTTGAAAATACAGTGCTCATTTCTGTTCGGTTAATTCAAAGTATTTCAACCAGTGTTTGTGGGCCCCGTGGCCCTTTTGGCACCACTACTTCGAAAATGCAGTGCTCATTTCTGTTTGGGGATTTCAAAGTAGTTCAACCAGTGTTTATGTGCCCCGTGGCCCTTTTGGCACCACTCCTTTTGAAAATACAGTGCTCATTTCTGTTCGGTTAACTCAAAGTAGTTCAACCAGTGTTTGCGTGCCCCAGGGCCCTTTTGGCACCACTCCTTTTGAAAATACACTGCTCTTTTCTGTTCGGTTAATTCAAAGTAGTTCAACCAGTGTTTGCATGCCCCGTGGCCCTTTTGGCACCACTCGTTTTGAAAATACAGTGCTCATTTCAGTTCTGTGAACTCAAAGTAGTTCAACCAGTGTTTGCGTGCCCCGTGGCCCTTTTGGCACCACTCCTTTTGAAAATACAGTGCTCATTTCTGTTCGGTTAATTCAAAGTAGTTCAACCAGTGTTTGTGGGCCCCGTGGCCCTTTTGGCACCACTCCTTTTGAAAATACAGTGCTCATTTCTGTTTGGTGAACTCAAAGTATTTCAACCAGTGTTTGTGGGCCCCGTGGCCCTTTTGGCACCACTACTTTTGAAAATGCAGTTCTCATTTCTGTTTGGTGATCTCAAAGTAGTTCAACCAGTGTTTATGTGCCCCGTGATTCTTTTGGCACCACTCCTTTTGAAAATACAGTGCTCATTTCTGTTCGGTTAACTCAAAGTAGTTCAACCAGTGTTTGCGTGCCCCAGGGCCCTTTTGGCAGAAGTCGTTTTGTAAATAGAGTGCTCATTTCTGTTTGGTGAACTCAAAGTAGTTCAACCAGTGTTTGTGGGGCTCGTGGCCCTTTTGGCACCACTCCTTTTGAAAATACAGTGCTCATTTCTGTTCGGTTAATTCAAAGTAGTTCAACCAGTGTTTGCATGCCCCGTGGCCCTTTTGGCACCACTCGTTTTGAAAATACAGTGCTCATTTCAGTTCTGTGAACTCAAAGTAGTTCAACCAGTGTTTGCGTGCCCGTGGCCCTTTTGGCACCACTCCTTTTGAAAATACAGTGCTCATTTCTGTTCGGTTAACTCAAAGTAGTTCAACCAGTGTTTGCGTGCCCCAGGGCCCTTTTGGCACCACTCCTTTTGTAAATACAGTGCTCTTTTCTGTTCGGTTAATTCAAAGTAGTTCAACCAGTGTTTGCATGCCCCGTGGCCCTTTTGGCACCACTCCTTTTGAAAATACAGTGCTCATTTCAGTTCGGTGAACTCAAAGTAGTTCAACCAGTGTTTGCGTGCCCCGTGGCCATTTTGGCACCACTCCTTTTGAAAATACAGTGCTCATTTCTGTTCGGTTAATTCAAAGTAGTTCAACCAGTGTTTGTGGGCCCCGTGGCCCTTTTGGCACCACTCCTTTTGAAAATACAGTGCTCATTTCTGTTCGGTTAATTCAAAGTAGTTCAACCAGTGTTTGCATGCTCCGTGGCCCTTTTGGCACCACTCGTTTTGAAAATACAGTGCTCATTTCAGTTCTGTGAACTCAAAGTAGTTCAACCAGTGTTTGCGTGCCCCGTGGCCCTTTTGACACCACTCCTTTTGAAAATACAGTGCTCATTTCTGTTCGGTTAACTCAAAGTAGTTCAACCAGTGTTTGTGTGCCCCGTGGCCCTTTTGGCACCACTCCTTTTGAAAATACAGTGCTCATTTCTGTTCGGTTAATTCAAAGTAGTTCAACCAGTGTTTTTGGGCCCCGTGGCCCTGTAGGCACCACTCCTTTTGAAAATACAGTGCTCATTTCTATTTGGTGAACTCAAAGTAGTTCAACCAGTGTTTGCGTGCCCCGTGGCCCTTTTGGCACCACTCCTTTTGAAAATACAGTGCTCATTTCTGTTCGGTTAATTCAAAGTATTTCAACCAGTGTTTGTGGCCCCCGTGGCCCTTTTGGCACCACTACTTTTGAAAATACAGTGCTCATTTCAGTTCGGTGAACTCAAAGTAGTTCAACCAGTGTTTGCGTGCCCCGTGGCCATTTTGGCACCACTCCTTTTGAAAATACAGTGCTCATTTCTGTTCGGTTAACTCAAAGTAGTTCAACCAGTGTTTGTGTGCCCCGTGGCCCTTTTGGCACCACTCCTTTTGAAAATACAGTGCTCATTTCTGTTTGATTAATTCAAAGTAGTTCAACCAGTGTTTTTGGGCCCCGTGGCCCTGTAGGCACCACTCCTTTTGAAAATACAGTGCTCATTTCTGTTTGGTGAACTCAAAGTAGTTCAACCAGTGTTTGCGTGCCCCGTGGCCCTTTTGGCACCACTCCTTTTGAAAATACAGTGCTCATTTCTGTTCGGTTAATTCAAAGTATTTCAACCAGTGTTTGCGTGCCCCAGGGCCCTTTTGGCACCACTCCTTTTGAAAATACAGTACTCTTTTCTGTTCGGTGAACTCAAAGTAGTTCAACCAGTGTTTGTGGGCCCCGTGGCCCTTTTGGCACCACTCCTTTTGAAAATACAGTGCTCATTTCTGTTTGGTGAACTCAAAGTAGTTCAACCAGTGTTTGCGTGCCCCGTGGCCCTTTTGGCACCACTCCTTTTGAAAATACAGTGCTCATTTCTGTTCGGTTAATTCAAAGTAGTTCAACCAGTGTTTGTGGGCCCCGTGGCCCTTTTGGCACCACTCCTTTTGAAAATACAGTGCTCATTTCTGTTTAGTGAACTCAAAGTATTTCAACCAGTGTTTGTGGGCCCCGTGGCCCTGTAGGCACCACTACTTTTGAAAATGCAGTGCTCATTTCTGTTTGGGGATCTCAAAGTAGTTCAACCAGTGTTTATGTGCCCCCTGGCCCTTTTGGCACCACTCCTTTTGAAAATACAGTGCTCATTTCTGTTCGGTTAACTCAAAGTAGTTCAACCAGTGTTTGCGTGCCCCAGGGCCCTTTTGGCACCACTCCTTTTGTAAATACAGTGCTCTTTTCTGTTCGGTTAATTCAAAGTAGTTCAACCAGTGTTTGCATGCCCCGTGGCCCTTTTGGCACCACTCCTTTTGAAAATACAGTGCTCATTTCAGTTCGGTGAACTCAAAGTAGTTCAACCAGTGTTTGCGTGCCCCGTGGCCATTTTGGCACCACTCCTTTTGAAAATACAGTGCTCATTTCTGTTCGGTTAATTCAAAGTAGTTCAACCAGTGTTTGTGGGCCCCGTGGCCCTTTTGGCACCACTCCTTTTGAAAATACAATGCACATTTCTGTTCGGTTAATTCAAAGTAGTTCAACCAGTGTTTGCATGCTCCGTGGCCCTTTTGGCACCACTCCTTTTGAAAATACAGTGCTCATTTCAGTTCTGTGAACTCAAAGTAGTTCAACCAGTGTTTGCGTGCCCCGTGGCCCTTTTGACACCACTCCTTTTGAAAATACAGTGCTCATTTCTGTTCGGTTAACTCAAAGTAGTTCAACCAGTGTTTGTGTGCCCCGTGGCCCTTTTGGCACCACTCCTTTTGAAAATACAGTGCTCATTTCTGTTCGATTAATTCAAAGTAGTTCAACCAGTGTTTTTGGGCCCCGTGGCCCTTTTTGGCACCACTCCTTTTGAAAATACAGTGCTCATTTCTGTTTGGTGAACTCAAAGTAGTTCAACCAGTGTTTGCGTGCCCCGTGGCCCTTTTGGCACCACTCCTTTTGAAAATACAGTGCTCATTTCTGTTCGGTTAATTCAAAGTATTTCAACCAGTGTTTGTGGGCCCCGTGGCCCTTTTGGCACCACTACTTCGAAAATGCAGTGCTCATTTCTGTTTGGGGATTTCAAAGTAGTTCAACCAGTGTTTATGTGCCCCGTGGCCCTTTTGGCACCACTCCTTTTGAAAATACAGTGCTCATTTCTGTTCGGTTAACTCAAAGTAGTTCAACCAGTGTTTGCGTGCCCCAGGGCCCTTTTGGCACCACTCCTTTTGAAAATACACTGCTCTTTTCTGTTCGGTTAATTCAAAGTAGTTCAACCAGTGTTTGCATGCCCCGTGGCCCTTTTGGCACCACTCGTTTTGAAAATACAGTGCTCATTTCAGTTCTGTGAACTCAAAGTAGTTCAACCAGTGTTTGCGTGCCCCGTGGCCCTTTTGGCACCACTCCTTTTGAAAATACAGTGCTCATTTCTGTTCGGTTAATTCAAAGTAGTTCAACCAGTGTTTGTGGGCCCCGTGGCCCTTTTGGCACCACTCCTTTTGAAAATACAGTGCTCATTTCTGTTTGGTGAACTCAAAGTATTTCAACCAGTGTTTGTGGGCCCCGTGGCCCTTTTGGCACCACTACTTTTGAAAATGCAGTTCTCATTTCTGTTTGGTGATCTCAAAGTAGTTCAACCAGTGTTTATGTGCCCCGTGATTCTTTTGGCACCACTCCTTTTGAAAATACAGTGCTCATTTCTGTTCGGTTAACTCAAAGTAGTTCAACCAGTGTTTGCGTGCCCCAGGGCCCTTTTGGCAGAAGTCGTTTTGTAAATAGAGTGCTCATTTCTGTTTGGTGAACTCAAAGTAGTTCAACCAGTGTTTGTGGGGCTCGTGGCCCTTTTGGCACCACTCCTTTTGAAAATACAGTGCTCATTTCTGTTCGGTTAATTCAAAGTAGTTCAACCAGTGTTTGCATGCCCCGTGGCCCTTTTGGCACCACTCGTTTTGAAAATACAGTGCTCATTTCAGTTCTGTGAACTCAAAGTAGTTCAACCAGTGTTTGCGTGCCCGTGGCCCTTTTGGCACCACTCCTTTTGAAAATACAGTGCTCATTTCTGTTCGGTTAACTCAAAGTAGTTCAACCAGTGTTTGCGTGCCCCAGGGCCCTTTTGGCACCACTCCTTTTGTAAATACAGTGCTCTTTTCTGTTCGGTTAATTCAAAGTAGTTCAACCAGTGTTTGCATGCCCCGTGGCCCTTTTGGCACCACTCCTTTTGAAAATACAGTGCTCATTTCAGTTCGGTGAACTCAAAGTAGTTCAACCAGTGTTTGCGTGCCCCGTGGCCATTTTGGCACCACTCCTTTTGAAAATACAGTGCTCATTTCTGTTCGGTTAATTCAAAGTAGTTCAACCAGTGTTTGTGGGCCCCGTGGCCCTTTTGGCACCACTCCTTTTGAAAATACAGTGCTCATTTCTGTTCGGTTAATTCAAAGTAGTTCAACCAGTGTTTGCATGCTCCGTGGCCCTTTTGGCACCACTCGTTTTGAAAATACAGTGCTCATTTCAGTTCTGTGAACTCAAAGTAGTTCAACCAGTGTTTGCGTGCCCCGTGGCCCTTTTGACACCACTCCTTTTGAAAATACAGTGCTCATTTCTGTTCGGTTAACTCAAAGTAGTTCAACCAGTGTTTGTGTGCCCCGTGGCCCTTTTGGCACCACTCCTTTTGAAAATACAGTGCTCATTTCTGTTCGGTTAATTCAAAGTAGTTCAACCAGTGTTTTTGGGCCCCGTGGCCCTGTAGGCACCACTCCTTTTGAAAATACAGTGCTCATTTCTATTTGGTGAACTCAAAGTAGTTCAACCAGTGTTTGCGTGCCCCGTGGCCCTTTTGGCACCACTCCTTTTGAAAATACAGTGCTCATTTCTGTTCGGTTAATTCAAAGTATTTCAACCAGTGTTTGTGGCCCCCGTGGCCCTTTTGGCACCACTACTTTTGAAAATACAGTGCTCATTTCAGTTCGGTGAACTCAAAGTAGTTCAACCAGTGTTTGCGTGCCCCGTGGCCATTTTGGCACCACTCCTTTTGAAAATACAGTGCTCATTTCTGTTCGGTTAACTCAAAGTAGTTCAACCAGTGTTTGTGTGCCCCGTGGCCCTTTTGGCACCACTCCTTTTGAAAATACAGTGCTCATTTCTGTTTGATTAATTCAAAGTAGTTCAACCAGTGTTTTTGGGCCCCGTGGCCCTGTAGGCACCACTCCTTTTGAAAATACAGTGCTCATTTCTGTTTGGTGAACTCAAAGTAGTTCAACCAGTGTTTGCGTGCCCCGTGGCCCTTTTGGCACCACTCCTTTTGAAAATACAGTGCTCATTTCTGTTCGGTTAATTCAAAGTATTTCAACCAGTGTTTGCGTGCCCCAGGGCCCTTTTGGCACCACTCCTTTTGAAAATACAGTACTCTTTTCTGTTCGGTGAACTCAAAGTAGTTCAACCAGTGTTTGTGGGCCCCGTGGCCCTTTTGGCACCACTCCTTTTGAAAATACAGTGCTCATTTCTGTTTGGTGAACTCAAAGTATTTCAACCAGTGTTTGTGGGCCCCGTGGCCCTTTTGGCACCACTCCTTTTGAAAATACAGTGCTCATTTCTGTTTGGTGAACTCGAAGTATTTCAACCAGTGTTTGTGGGCCCCGTGGCCCTTTTGGCACCACTACTTTTGAAAATGCAGTCCTCATTTCTGTTTGGTGATCTCAAAGTAGTTCAACCAGTGTTTATGTGCCCCGTGATTCTTTTGGCACCACTCCTTTTGAAAATACAGTGCTCATTTCTGTTCGGTTAACTCAAAGTAGTTCAACCAGTGTTTGTGTGCCCCAGGGCCCTTTTGGCAGAAGTCGTTTTGTAAATAGAGTGCTCATTTCTGTTTGGTGAACTCAAAGTAGTTCAACCAGTGTTTGTGGGGCTCGTGGCCCTTTTGGCACCACTCCTTTTGAAAATACAGTGCTCATTTCTGTTCGGTTAACTCAAAGTAGTTCAACCAGTGTTTGCGTGCCCCAGGGCCCTTTTGGCACCACTCCTTTTGTAAATACAGTGCTCTTTTCTGTTCGGTTAATTCAAAGTAGTTGAACCAGTGTTTGCATGCCCCGTGGCCCTTTTGGCACCACTCCTTTTGAAAATACAGTGCTCATTTCAGTTCGGTGAACTCAAAGTAGTTCAACCAGTGTTTGCGTGCCCCGTGGCCATTTTGGCACCACTCCTTTTGAAAATACAGTGCTCATTTCTGTTCGGTTAATTCAAAGTAGTTCAACCAGTGTTTGTGGGCCCCGTGGCCCTTTTGGCACCACTCCTTTTGAAAATACAGTGCTCATTTCTGTTCGGTTAATTCAAAGTAGTTCAACCAGTGTTTGCATGCTCCGTGGCCCTTTTGGCACCACTCGTTTTGAAAATACAGTGCTCATTTCAGTTCTGTGAACTCAAAGTAGTTCAACCAGTGTTTGCGTGCCCCGTGGCCCTTTTGACACCACTCCTTTTGAAAATACAGTGCTCATTTCTGTTCGGTTAACTCAAAGTAGTTCAACCAGTGTTTGTGTGCCCCGTGGCCCTTTTGGCACCACTCCTTTTGAAAATACAGTGCTCATTTCTGTTTGATTAATTCAAAGTAGTTCAACCAGTGTTTTTGGGCCCCGTGGCCCTGTAGGCACCACTCCTTTTGAAAATACAGTGCTCATTTCTGTTTGGTGAACTCAAAGTAGTTCAACCAGTGTTTGCGTGCCCCGTGGCCCTTTTGGCACCACTCCTTTTGTAAATACAGTGCTCTTTTCTGTTCGGTTAATTCAAAGTAGTTCAACCAGTGTTTGCATGCCCCGTGGCCCTTTTGGCACCACTCCTTTTGAAAATACAGTGCTCATTTCAGTTCGGTGAACTCAAAGTAGTTCAACCAGTGTTTGCGTGCCCCGTGGCCATTTTGGCAACACTCCTTTTGAAAATACAGTGCTCATTTCTGTTCGGTTAATTCAAAGTAGTTCAACCAGTGTTTGTGGGTCCCGTGGCCCTTTTGGCACCACTCCTTTTGAAAATACAGTGCTCATTTCTGTTCGGTTAATTCAAAGTAGTTCAACCAGTGTTTGCATGCTCCATGGCCCTTTTGGCACCACTCGTTTTGAAAATACAGTGCTCATTTCAGTTCTGTGAACTCAAAGTAGTTCAACCAGTGTTTGCGTGCCCCGTGGCCCTTTTGGCACCACTCCTTTTGAAAATACAGTGCTCATTTCTGTTCGGTTAATTCAAAGTAGTTCAACCAGTGTTTGTGGGCCCCGTGGCCCTTTTGGCACCACTCCTTTTGAAAATACAGTGCTCATTTCTGTTTGGTGAACTGAAAGTATTTCAACCAGTGTTTGTGGGCCCCGTGGCCCTTTTGGCACCACTACTTTTGAAAATGCAGTTCTCATTTCTGTTTGGTGATCTCAAAGTAGTTCAACCAGTGTTTATGTGCCCCGTGATTCTTTTGGCACCACTCCTTTTGAAAATACAGTGCTCATTTCTGTTCGGTTAACTCAAAGTAGTTCAACCAGTGTTTGTGTGCCCCAGGGCCCTTTTGGCAGAAGTCGTTTTGTAAATAGAGTGCTCATTTCTGTTTGGTGAACTCAAAGTAGTTCAACCAGTGTTTGTGGGGCTCGTGGCCCTTTTGGCACCACTCCTTTTGAAAATACAGTGCTCATTTCTGTTCGGTTAACTCAAAGTAGTTCAACCAGTGTTTGCGTGCCCCAGGGCCCTTTTGGCACCACTCCTTTTGTAAATACAGTGCTCTTTTCTGTTCGGTTAATTCAAAGTAGTTCAACCAGTGTTTGCATGCCCCGTGGCCCTTTTGGCACCACTCCTTTTGAAAATACAGTGCTCATTTCAGTTCGGTGAACTCAAAGTAGTTCAACCAGTGTTTGCGTGCCCCGTGGCCATTTTGGCACCACTCCTTTTGAAAATACAGTGCTCATTTCTGTTCGGTTAATTCAAAGTAGTTCAACCAGTGTTTGTGGGCCCCGTGGCCCTTTTGGCACCACTCCTTTTGAAAATACAGTGCTCATTTCTGTTCGGTTTATTCAAAGTAGTTCAACCAGTGTTTGCATGCTCCGTGGCCCTTTTGGCACCACTCGTTTTGAAAATACAGTGCTCATTTCAGTTCTGTGAACTCAAAGTAGTTCAACCAGTGTTTGCGTGCCCCGTGGCCCTTTTGACACCACTCCTTTTGAAAATACAGTGCTCATTTCTGTTCGGTTAACTCAAAGTAGTTCAACCAGTGTTTGTGTGCCCCGTGGCCCTTTTGGCACCACTCCTTTTGAAAATACAGTGCTCATTTCTGTTTGATTAATTCAAAGTAGTTCAACCAGTGTTTTTGGGCCCCGTGGCCCTGTAGGCACCACTCCTTTTGAAAATACAGTGCTCATTTCTGTTTGGTGAACTCAAAGTAGTTCAACCAGTGTTTGCGTGCCCCGTGGCCCTTTTGGCACCACTCCTTTTGTAAATACAGTGCTCTTTTCTGTTCGGTTAATTCAAAGTAGTTCAACCAGTGTTTGCATGCCCCGTGGCCATTTTGGCACCACTCCTTTTGAAAATACAGTGCTCATTTCAGTTCGGTGAACTCAAAGTAGTTCAACCAGTGTTTGCGTGCCCCGTGGCCATTTTGGCACCACTCCTTTTGAAAATACAGTGCTCATTTCTGTTCGGTTAATTCAAAGTAGTTCAACCAGTGTTTGTGGGCCCCGTGGCCCTTTTGGCACCACTCCTTTTGAAAATACAGTGCTCATTTCTGTTCGGTTAATTCAAAGTAGTTCAACCGGTGTTTGCATGCTCCGTGGCCCTTTTGGCACCACTCGTTTTGAAAATACAGTGCTCATTTCAGTTCTGTGAACTCAAAGTAGTTCAACCAGTGTTTGCGTGCCCCGTGGCCCTTTTGACACCACTCCTTTTGAAAATACAGTGCTCATTTCTGTTCGGTTAACTCAAAGTAGTTCAACCAGTGTTTGTGTGCCCCGTGGCCCTTTTGGCACCACTCCTTTTGAAAATACAGTGCTCATTTCTGTTTGATTAATTCAAAGTAGTTCAACCAGTGTTTTTGGGCCCCGTGGCCCTGTAGGCACCACTCCTTTTGAAAATACAGTGCTCATATCTGTTTGGTGAACTCAAAGTAGTTCAACCAGTGTTTGCGTGCCCCGTGGCCCTTTTGGCACCACTCCTTTTGAAAATACAGTGCTCATTTCTGTTCGGTTAACTCAAAGTAGTTCAACCAGTGTTTGTGTGCCCCAGAGCCCTTTTGGCAGAAGTCGTTTTGTAAATAGAGTGCTCATTTCTGTTTGGTGAACTCAAAGTAGTTCAACCAGTGTTTGTGGGGCTCGTGGCCCTTTTGGCACCACTCCTTTTGAAAATACAGTGCTCATTTCTGTTCGGTTAACTCAAAGTAGTTCAACCAGTGTTTGCGTGCCCCAGGGCCCTTTTGGCACCACTCCTTTTGTAAATACAGTGCTCTTTTCTGTTCGGTTAATTCAAAGTAGTTCAACAAGTGTTTGCATGCCCCGTGGCCCTTTTGGCACCACTCCTTTTGAAAATACAGTGCTCATTTCAGTTCGGTGAACTCAAAGTAGTTCAACCAGTGTTTGCGTGCCCCGTGGCCATTTTGGCACCACTCCTTTTGAAAATACAGTGCTCATTTCTGTTCGGTTAATTCAAAGTAGTTCAACCAGTGTTTGTGGGCCCCGTGGCCCTTTTGGCACCACTCCTTTTGAAAATACAGTGCTCATTTCTGTTCGGTTTATTCAAAGTAGTTCAACCAGTGTTTGCATGCTCCGTGGCCCTTTTGGCACCACTCGTTTTGAAAATACAGTGCTCATTTCAGTTCTGTGAACTCAAAGTAGTTCAACCAGTGTTTGCGTGCCCCGTGGCCCTTTTGACACCACTCCTTTTGAAAATACAGTGCTCATTTCTGTTCGGTTAACTCAAAGTAGTTCAACCAGTGTTTGTGTGCCCCGTGGCCCTTTTGGCACCACTCCTTTTGAAAATACAGTGCTCATTTCTGTTTGATTAATTCAAAGTAGTTCAACCAGTGTTTTTGGGCCCCGTGGCCCTGTAGGCACCACTCCTTTTGAAAATACAGTGCTCATTTCTGTTTGGTGAACTCAAAGTAGTTCAACCAGTGTTTGCGTGCCCCGTGGCCCTTTTGGCACCACTCCTTTTGTAAATACAGTGCTCTTTTCTGTTCGGTTAATTCAAAGTAGTTCAACCAGTGTTTGCATGCCCCGTGGCCATTTTGGCACCACTCCTTTTGAAAATACAGTGCTCATTTCAGTTCGGTGAACTCAAAGTAGTTCAACCAGTGTTTGCGTGCCCCGTGGCCATTTTGGCACCACTCCTTTTGAAAATACAGTGCTCATTTCTGTTCGGTTAATTCAAAGTAGTTCAACCAGTGTTTGTGGGCCCCGTGGCCCTTTTGGCACCACTTCTTTTGAAAATACAGTGCTCATTTCTGTTCGGTTAATTCAAAGTAGTTCAACCAGTGTTTGCATGCTCCGTGGCCCTTTTGGCACCACTCGTTTTGAAAATACAGTGCTCATTTCAGTTCTGTGAACTCAAAGTAGTTCAACCAGTGTTTGCGTGCCCCGTGGCCCTTTTGACACCACTCCTTTTGAAAATACAGTGCTCATTTCTGTTCGGTTAACTCAAAGTAGTTCAACCAGTGTTTGTGTGCCCCGTGGCCCTTTTGGCACCACTCCTTTTGAAAATACAGTGCTCATTTCTGTTTGATTAATTCAAAGTAGTTCAACCAGTGTTTTTGGGCCCCGTGGCCCTGTAGGCACCACTCCTTTTGAAAATACAGTGCTCATTTCTGTTTGGTGAACTCAAAGT
Organism: Anolis sagrei; assembly: GCF_037176765.1. Lineage (NCBI taxonomy): Eukaryota > Metazoa > Chordata > Lepidosauria > Squamata > Anolidae > Anolis > Anolis sagrei. Next base: position 57,853,754 of record NC_090035.1, on the reverse strand, counting down.
AGTTCAACGAGTGTTTGCGTGCCCCGTGGCCCTTTTGGCACCACTCCTTTTGAAAATACAGTGCTCATTTCTGTTCGGTTAATTCAAAGTATTTCAACCAGTGTTTGTGGGCCCCGTGGCCCTTTTGGCACCACTACTTTTGAAAATGCAGTGCTCATTTCTGTTTGGTGATCTCAAAGTAGTTCAACCAGTGTTTATTTGCCCCGTGGCCCTTTTGGCACCACTCCTTTTGAAAATACAGTGCTCATTTCTGTTCGGTTAACTCAAAGTATTTCAACCAGTGTTTGCGTGCCCCAGGGCCCTTTTGGCACCACTCCTTTTGAAAATACAGTGCTCATTTCTGTTCGGTTAATTCAAAGTAGTTCAACCAGTGTTTGCATGCCCCGTGGCCCTTTTGGCACCACTCCTTTTGAAAATACAGTGCTCATTTCAGTTCGGTGAACTCAAAGTAGTTCAACCAGTGTTTGCGTGCCCTGTGGCCCTTTTGGCACCACTCCTTTTGAAAATACAGTGCTCATTTCTGTTCGGTTTATTCAAAGTAGTTCAACCAGTGTTTGTGGGCCCCGTGGCCCTTTTGGCACCACTCCTTTTGAAAATACAGTGCTCATTTCTGTTTGGTGAACTCAAAGTATTTCAACCAGTGTTTGTGGGCCCCGTGGCCTTTTTGGCACCACTACTTTTGAAAATGCAGTTCTCATTTCTGTTTGGTGATCTCAAAGTAGTTCAACCAGTGTTTATGTGCCCCGTGATTCTTTTGGCACCACTCCTTTTGAAAATACAGTGCTCATTTCTGTTCGGTTAACTCAAAGTAGTTCAACCAGTGTTTGCGTGCCCCAGGGCCCTTTTGGCAGAAGTCGTTTTGTAAATAGAGTGCTCATTTCTGTTTGGTGAACACAAAGTAGTTCAACCAGTGTTTGTGGGGCTCGTGGCCCTTTTGGCACCACTCCTTTTGAAAATACAGTGCTCATTTCTGTTCGGTTAATTCAAAGTAGTTCAACCAGTGTTTGCATGCCCCGTGGCCCTTTTGGCACCACTCGTTTTGAAAATACAGTGCTCATTTCAGTTCTGTGAACTCAAAGTAGTTCAACCAGTGTTTGCGTGCCCGTGGCCCTTTTGGCACCACTCCTTTTGAAAATACAGTGCTCATTTCTGTTCGGTTAACTCAAAGTAGTTCAACCAGTGTTTGCGTGCCCCGTGGCCCTTTTGGCACCACTCCTTTTGAAAATACAGTGCTCATTTCTGTTCGATTAATTCAAAGTAGTTCAACCAGTGTTTTTGGGCCCCGTGGCCCTGTAGGCACCACTCCTTTTGAAAATACAGTGCTCATTTCTGTTTGGTGAACTCAAAGTAGTTCAACCAGTGTTTGCGTGCCCCGTGGCCCTTTTGGCACCACTCCTTTTGAAAATACAGTGCTCATTTCTGTTCGGTTAATTCAAAGTATTTCAACCAGTGTTTGTGGGCCCCGTGGCCCTTTTGGCACCACTACTTTTGAAAATGCAGTGCTAATTTCTGTTTGGTGATCTCAAAGTAGTTCAACCAGTGTTTATGTGCCCCGTGGCCCTTTTGGCACCACTCCTTTTGAAAATACAGTGCTCATTTCTGTTCGGTTAACTCAAAGTAGTTCAACCAGTGTTTGCGTGCCCCAGGGCCCTTTTGGCACCACTCCTTTTGAAAATACAGTGCTCTTTTCTGTTCGGTTAATTCAAAGTAGTTCAACCAGTGTTTGCATGCCCCGTGGCCCTTTTGGCACCACTCCTTTTGAAAATACAGTGCTCATTTCAGTTCGGTGAACTCAAAGTAGTTCAACCAGTGTTTGCGTGCCCCGTGGCCCTTTTGGCACCACTCCTTTTGAAAATACAGTGCTCATTTCTGTTCGGTTAATTCAAAGTAGTTCAACCAGTGTTTGTGGGCCCCGTGGCCCTGTAGGCACCACTTCTTTTGAAAATACAGTGCTCATTTCTGTTCGGTTAATTCAAAGTAGTTCAACCAGTGTTTGTGGGCCCCGTGACCCTTTTGGCACCACTCCTTTTGAAAATACAGTGCTCATTTCTGTTTGGTGAACTCAAAGTAGTTCAACCAGTGTTTGCGTGCCCCGTGGCCCTTTAGGCACCACTCCTTTTGAAAATACAGTGCTCATTTCTGTTCGGTTAACTCAAAGTAGTTCAACCAGTGTTTGTGTGCCCCGTGGCCCTTTTGGCACCACTCCTTTTGAAAATACAGTGCTCATTTCTGTTTGATTAATTCAAAGTAGTTCAACCAGTGCTTTTGGGCCCCGTGGCCCTGTAAGCACCACTACTTTTGAAAATGCAGTGCTCATTTCTGTTTGGGGATCTCAAAGTAGTTCAACCAGTGTTTATGTGCCCCCTGGCCCTTTTGGCACCACTCCTTTTGAAAATACAGTGCTCATTTCTGTTCGGTTAACTCAAAGTAGTTCAACCAGTGTTTGCGTGCCCCAGGGCCCTTTTGGCACCACTCCTTTTGTAAATGCAGTGCTCTTTTCTGTTCGGTTAATTCAAAGTAGTTCAACCAGTGTTTGCATGCCCCGTGGCCCTTTTGGCACCACTCCTTTTGAAAATACAGTGCTCATTTCAGTTCGGTGAACTCAAAGTAGTTCAACCAGTGTTTGCGTGCCCCGTGGCCATTTTGGCACCACTCCTTTTGAAAATACAGTGCTCATTTCTGTTCGGTTAATTCAAAGTAGTTCAACCAGTGTTTGTGGGCCCCGTGGCCCTTTTGGCACCACTCCTTTTGAAAATACAATGCTCATTTCTGTTCGGTTAATTCAAAGTAGTTCAACCAGTGTTTGCATGCTCCGTGGCCCTTTTGGCACCACTCCTTTTGAAAATACAGTGCTCATTTCAGTTCTGTGAACTCAAAGTAGTTCAACCAGTGTTTGCGTGCCCCGTGGCCCTTTTGACACCACTCCTTTTGAAAATACAGTGCTCATTTCTGTTCGGTTAACTCAAAGTAGTTCAACCAGTGTTTGTGTGCCCCGTGGCCCTTTTGGCACCACTCCTTTTGAAAATACAGTGCTCATTTCTTTTCGATTAATTCAAAGTAGTTCAACCAGTGTTTTTGGGCCCCGTGGCCCTGTAGGCACCACTCCTTTTGAAAATACAGTGCTCATTTCTGTTTGGTGAACTCAAAGTAGTTCAACCAGTGTTTGCGTACCCCGTGGCCCTTTTGGCACCACTCCTTTTGAAAATACAGTGCTCATTTCTGTTCGGTTAATTCAAAGTATTTCAACCAGTGCTTGTGGGCCCCGTGGCCCTTTTGGCACCACTACTTCGAAAATGCAGTGCTCATTTCTGTTTGGTGATCTCAAAGTAGTTCAACCAGTGTTTATGTGCCCCGTGGCCCTTTTGGCACCACTCCTTTTGAAAATACAGTGCTCATTTCTGTTCGGTTAACTCAAAGTAGTTCAACCAGTGTTTGCGTGCCCCAGGGCCCTTTTGGCACCACTCCTTTTGAAAATACAGTGCTCTTTTCTGTTCGGTTAATTCAAAGTAGTTCAACCAGTGTTTGCATGCCCCGTGGCCCTTTTGGCACCACTCCTTTTGAAAATACAGTGCTCATTTCAGTTCGGTGAACTCAAAGTAGTTCAACCAGTGTTTGCGTGCCCCGTGGCCCTTTTGGCACCACTCCTTTTGAAAATACAGTGCTCATTTCTGTTCGGTTAATTCAAAGTAGTTCAACCAGTGTTTGTGGGCCCCGTGGCCCTTTTGGCACCACTCCTTTTGAAAATACAGTGCTCATTTCTGTTTGGTGAACTCAAAGTATTTCAACCAGTGTTTGTGGGCCCCGTGGCCCTTTTGGCACCACTACTTTTGAAAATGCAGTTCTCATTTCTGTTTGGTGATCTCAAAGTAGTTCAACCAGTGTTTTGTGCCCCGTGATTCTTTTGGCACCACTCCTTTTGAAAATACAGTGCTCATTTCTGTTCGGTTAACTCAAAGTAGTTCAACCAGTGTTTGCGTGCCCCAGGGCCCTTTTGGCAGAAGTCGTTTTGTAAATAGAGTGCTCATTTCTGTTTGGTGAACTCAAAGTAGTTCAACCAGTGTTTGTGGGGCTCGTGGCCCTTTTGGCACCACTCCTTTTGAAAATACAGTGCTCATTTCTGTTCGGTTAATTCAAAGTAGTTCAACCAGTGTTTGCATGCCCCGTGGCCCTTTTGGCACCACTCGTTTTGAAAATACAGTGCTCATTTCAGTTCTGTGAACTCAAAGTAGTTCAACCAGTGTTTGCGTGCCCGTGGCCCTTTTGGCACCACTCCTTTTGAAAATACAGTGCTCATTTCTGTTCGGTTAACTCAAAGTAGTTCAACCAGTGTTTGCGTGCCCCGTGGCCCTTTTGGCACCACTCCTTTTGAAAATACAGTGCTCATTTCTGTTCGATTAATTCAAAGTAGTTCAACCAGTGTTTTTGGGCCCCGTGGCCCTGTAGGCACCACTCCTTTTGAAAATACAGTGCTCATTTCTGTTTGGTGAACTCAAAGTAGTTCAACCAGTGTTTGCGTGCCCCGTGGCCCTTTTGGCACCACTCCTTTTGAAAATACAGTGCTCATTTCTGTTCGGTTAATTCAAAGTATTTCAACCAGTGTTTGTGGGCCCCGTGGCCCTTTTGGCACCACTACTTTTGAAAATGCAGTGCTAATTTCTGTTTGGTGATCTCAAAGTAGTTCAACCAGTGTTTATGTGCCCCGTGGCCCTTTTGGCACCACTCCTTTTGAAAATACAGTCCTCATTTCTGTTCGGTTAACTCAAAGTAGTTCAACCAGTGTTTGCGTGCCCCAGGGCCCTTTTGGCACCACTCCTTTTGAAAATACAGTGCTCTTTTCTGTTCGGTTAATTCAAAGTAGTGCAACCAGTGTTTGCATGCCCCGTGGCCCTTTTGGCACCACTCCTTTTGAAAATACAGTGCTCATTTCAGTTCGGTGAACTCAAAGTAGTTCAACCAGTGTTTGCGTGCCCCGTGGCCCTTTTGGCACCACTCCTTTTGAAAATACAGTGCTCATTTCTGTTCGGTTTATTCAAAGTAGTTCAACCAGTGTTTGTGGGCCCCGTGGCCCTGTAGGCACCACTTCTTTTGAAAAGACAGTGCTCATTTCTGTTCGGTTAATTCAAAGTAGTTCAACCAGTGTTTGTGGGCCCCGTGGCCCTTTTGGCACCACTCCTTTTGAAAATACAGTGCTCATTTCTGTTTGGTGAACTCAAAGTAGTTCAACCAGTGTTTGCGTGCCCCGTGGCCCTTTTGGCACCACTCCTTTTGAAAATACAGTGCTCATTTCTGTTCGGTTAATTCAAAGTAGTTCAACCAGTGTTTGTGGGCCCCGTGGCCCTTTTGGCACCACTCCTTTTGAAAATACAGTGCTCATTTCTGTTTGATTAATTCAAAGTAGTTCAACCAGTGTTTTTGGGCCCCGTGGCCCTGTAAGCACCACTACTTTTGAAAATGCAGTGCTCATTTCTGTTTGGGGATCTCAAAGTAGTTCAACCAGTGTTTATGTGCCCCCTGGCCCTTTTGGCACCACTCCTTTTGAAAATACAGTGCTCATTTCTGTTCGGTTAACTCAAAGTAGTTCAACCAGTGTTTGCGTGCCCCAGGGCCCTTTTGGCACCACTCCTTTTGTAAATGCAGTGCTCTTTTCTGTTCGGTTAATTCAAAGTAGTTCAACCAGTGTTTGCATGCCCCGTGGCCCTTTTGGCACCACTCCTTTTGAAAATACAGTGCTCATTTCAGTTCGGTGAACTCAAAGTAGTTCAACCAGTGTTTGCGTGCCCCGTGGCCATTTTGGCACCACTCCTTTTGAAAATACAGTGCTCATTTCTGTTCGGTTAATTCAAAGTAGTTCAACCAGTGTTTGTGGGCCCCGTGGCCCTTTTGGCACCACTCCTTTTGAAAATACAATGCTCATTTCTGTTCGGTTAATTCAAAGTAGTTCAACCAGTGTTTGCATGCTCCGTGGCCCGTTTGGCACCACTCCTTTTGAAAATACAGTGCTCATTTCAGTTCTGTGAACTCAAAGTAGTTCAACCAGTGTTTGCGTGCCCCGTGGCCCTTTTGACACCACTCCTTTTGAAAATACAGTGCTCATTTCTGTTCGGTTAACTCAAAGTAGTTCAACCAGTGTTTGTGTGCCCCGTGGCCCTTTTGGCACCACTCCTTTTGAAAATACAGTGCTCATTTCTGTTCGATTAATTCAAAGTAGTTCAACCAGTGTTTTTGGGCCCCGTGGCCCTGTAGGCACCACTCCTTTTGAAAATACAGTGCTCATTTCTGTTTGGTGAACTCAAAGTAGTTCAACCAGTGTTTGCGTGCCCCGTGGCCCTTTTGGCACCACTCCTTTTGAAAATACAGTGCTCTTTTCTGTTCGGTTAATTCAAAGTAGTTCAACCAGTGTTTGCATGCCCCGTGGCCCTTTTGGCACCACTCCTTTTGAAAATACAGTGCTCATTTCAGTTCGGTGAACTCAAAGTAGTTCAACCAGTGTTTGCGTGCCCCGTGGCCCTTTTGGCACCACTCCTTTTGAAAATACAGTGCTCATTTCTGTTCGGTTAATTCAAAGTAGTTCAACCATTTTTTGTGGGCCCCGTGGCCCTTTTGGCACCACTCCTTTTGAAAATACAGTGCTCATTTCTGTTTGGTGAACTCAAAGTATTTCAACCAGTGTTTGTGGGCCCCGTGGCCCTTTTGGCACCACTACTTTTGAAAATGCAGTTCTCATTTCTGTTTGGTGATCTCAAAGTAGTTCAACCAGTGTTTATGTGCCCCGTGATTCTTTTGGCACCACTCCTTTTGAAAATACAGTGCTCATTTCTGTTCGGTTAACTCAAAGTAGTTCAACCAGTGTTTGCGTGCCCCAGGGCCCTTTTGGCAGAAGTCGTTTTGTAAATAGAGTGCTCATTTCTGTTTGGTGAACTCAAAGTAGTTCAACCAGTGTTTGTGGGGCTCGTGGCCCTTTTGGCACCACTCCTTTTGAAAATACAGTGCTCATTTCTGTTCGGTTAATTCAAAGTAGTTCAACCAGTGTTTGCATGCCCCGTGGCCCTTTTGGCACCACTCGTTTTGAAAATACAGTGCTCATTTCAGTTCTGCGAACTCAAAGTAGTTCAACCAGTGTTTGCGTGCCCGTGGCCCTTTTGGCACCACTCCTTTTGAAAATACAGTGCTCATTTCTGTTCGGTTAACTCAAAGTAGTTCAACCAGTGTTTGCGTGCCCCGTGGCCCTTTTGGCACCACTCCTTTTGAAAATACAGTGCTCATTTCTGTTCGATTAATTCAAAGTAGTTCAACCAGTGTTTTTGGGCCACGTGGCCCTGTAGGCACCACTCCTTTTGAAAATACAGTGCTCATTTCTGTTTGGTGAACTCAAAGTAGTTCAACCAGTGTTTGCGTGCCCCGTGGCCCTTTTGGCACCACTCCTTTTGAAAATACAGTGCTCATTTCTGTTCGGTTAATTCAAAGTATTTCAACCAGTGTTTGTGGGCCCCGTGGCCCTTTTGGCACCACTACTTTTGAAAATGCAGTGCTAATTTCTGTTTGGTGATCTCAAAGTAGTTCAACCAGTGTTTATGTGCCCCGTGGCCCTTTTGGCACCACTCCTTTTGAAAATACAGTGCTCATTTCTGTTCGGTTAACTCAAAGTAGTTCAACCAGTGTTTGTGTGCCCCAGGGCCCTTTTGGCACCACTCCTTTTGAAAATACAGTGCTCTTTTCTGTTCGGTTAATTCAAAGTAGTTCAACCAGTGTTTGCATGCCCCGTGGCCCTTTTGGCACCACTCCTTTTGAAAATACAGTGTTCATTTCAGTTCGGTGAACTCAAAGTAGTTCAACCAGTGTTTGCGTGCCCCGTGGCCCTTTTGGCACCACTCCTTTTGAAAATACAGTGCTCATTTCTGTTCGGTTTATTCAAAGTAGTTCAACTAGTGTTTGTGGGCCCCGTGGCCCTGTAGGCACCACTTCTTTTGAAAATACAGTGCTCATTTCTGTTCGGTTAATTCAAAGTAGTTCAACCAGTGTTTGTGGGCCCCGTGGCCCTTTTGGCACCACTCCTTTTGAAAATACAGTGCTCATTTCTGTTTGGTGAACTCAAAGTAGTTCAACCAGTGTTTGCGTGCCCCGTGGCCCTTTTGGCACCACTCCTTTTGAAAATACAGTGCTCATTTCTGTTCGGTTAATTCAAAGTAGTTCAACCAGTGTTTGTGGGCCCCGTGGCCCTTTTGGCACCACTCCTTTTGAAAATACAGTGCTCATTTCTGTTTAGTGAACTCAAAGTATTTCAACCAGTGTTTGTGGGCCCCGTGGCCCTTTTGGCACCACTACTTTTGAAAATGCAGTGCTCATTTCTGTTTGGGGATCTCAAAGTAGTTCAACCAGTGTTTATGTGCCCCCTGGCCCTTTTGGCACCACTCCTTTTGAAAATACAGGGCTCATTTCTGTTCGGTTAACTCAAAGTAGTTCAACCAGTGTTTGCGTGCCCCAGGGCCCTTTTGGCACCACTCCTTTTGTAAATATAGTGCTCTTTTCTGTTCGGTTAATTCAAAGTAGTTCAACCAGTGTTTGCATGCCCCGTGGCCCTTTTGGCACCACTCCTTTTGAAAATACAGTGCTCATTTCAGTTCGGTGAACTCAAAGTAGTTCAACCAGTGTTTGCGTGCCCCGTGGCCATTTTGGCACCACTCCTTTTGAAAATACAGTGCTCATTTCTGTTCGGTTAATTCAAAGTAGTTCAACCAGTGTTTGTGGGCCCCGTGGCCCTTTTGGCACCACTCCTTTTGAAAATACAGTGCTCATTTCTGTTCAGTTAATTCAAAGTAGTTCAACCAGTGTTTGCATGCTCCGTGGCCCTTTTGGCACCACTCGTTTTGAAAATACAGTGCTCATTTCAGTTCTGTGAACTCAAAGTAGTTCAACCAGTGTTTGCGTGCCCCGTGGCCCTTTTGACACCACTCCTTTTGAAAATACAGTGCTCATTTCTGTTCGGTTAACTCAAAGTAGTTCAACCAGTGTTTGTGTGCCCCGTGGCCCTTTTGGCACCACTCCTTTTGAAAATACAGTGCTCATTTCTGTTCGATTAATTCAAAGTAGTTCAACCAGTGTTTTTGGGCCCCGTGGCCCTGTAGGCACCACTCCTTTTGAAAATACAGTGCTCATTTCTGTTTGGTGAACTCAAAGTAGTTCAACCAGTGTTTGCGTGCCCCGTGGCCCTTTTGGCACCACTCCTTTTGAAAATACAGTGCTCATTTCTGTTCGGTTAATTCAAAGTATTTCAACCAGTGTTTGTGGGCCCCAGGGCCCTTTTGGCACCACTCCTTTTGAAAATACAGTGCTCTTTTCTGTTCGGTTAATTCAAAGTAGTTCAACCAGTGTTTGCATGCCCCGTGGCCCTTTTGGCACCACTCCTTTTGAAAATACAGTGCTCATTTCAGTTCGGTGAACTCAAAGTAGTTCAACCAGTGTTTGCGTGCCCCGTGGCCCTTTTGGCACCACTCCTTTTGAAAATACAGTGCTCATTTCTGTTCGGATAATTCAAAGTAGTTCCACCAGTGTTTGTGGGCCCCGTGGCCCTTTTGGCACCACTCCTTTTGAAAATACAGTGCTCATTTCTGTTTGGTGAACTCAAAGTATTTCAACCAGTGTTTGTGGGCCCCGTGGCCCTTTTGGCACCACTACTTTTGAAAATGCAGTTCTCATTTCTGTTTGGTGATCTCAAAGTAGTTCAACCAGTGTTTATGTGCCCCGTGATTCTTTTGGCACCACTCCTTTTGAAAATACAGTGCTCATTTCTGTTCGGTTAACTCAAAGTAGTTCAACCAGTGTTTGCGTGCCCCGTGGCCCTTTTGGCACCACTCCTTTTGAAAATACAGTGCTCATTTCTGTTTGGTGAACTCAAAGTAGTTCAACCAGTGTTTGCGTGCCCCGTGGCCCTTTTGGCACCACTCCTTTTGAAAATACAGTGCTCATTTCTGTTCGGTTAACTCAAAGTAGTTCAACCAGTGTTTGTGTGCCCCAGGGCCCTTTTGGCACCACTCCTTTTGAAAATACAGTGCTCTTTTCTGTTCGGTTAATTCAAAGTAGTTCAACCAGTGTTTGCATGCCCCGTGGCCCTTTTGGCACCACTCCTTTTGAAAATACAGTGTTCATTTCAGTTCGGTGAACTCAAAGTAGTTCAACCAGTGTTTGCGTGCCCCGTGGCCCTTTTGGCACCACTCCTTTTGAAAATACAGTGCTCATTTCTGTTCGGTTTATTCAAAGTAGTTCAACTAGTGTTTGTGGGCCCCGTGGCCCTGTAGGCACCACTTCTTTTGAAAATACAGTGCTCATTTCTGTTCGGTTAATTCAAAGTAGTTCAACCAGTGTTTGTGGGCCCCGTGGCCCTTTTGGCACCACTCCTTTTGAAAATACAGTGCTCATTTCTGTTTGGTGAACTCAAAGTAGTTCAACCAGTGTTTGCGTGCCCCGTGGCCCTTTTGGCACCACTCCTTTTGAAAATACAGTGCTCATTTCTGTTCGGTTAATTCAAAGTAGTTCAACCAGTGTTTGTGGGCCCCGTGGCCCTTTTGGCACCACTCCTTTTGAAAATACAGTGCTCATTTCTGTTTAGTGAACTCAAAGTATTTCAACCAGTGTTTGTGGGCCCCGTGGCCCTTTTGGCACCACTACTTTTGAAAATGCAGTGCTCATTTCTGTTTGGGGATCTCAAAGTAGTTCAACCAGTGTTTATGTGCCCCCTGGCCCTTTTGGCACCACTCCTTTTGAAAATACAGGGCTCATTTCTGTTCGGTTAACTCAAAGTAGTTCAACCAGTGTTTGCGTGCCCCAGGGCCCTTTTGGCACCACTCCTTTTGTAAATATAGTGCTCTTTTCTGTTCGGTTAATTCAAAGTAGTTCAACCAGTGTTTGCATGCCCCGTGGCCCTTTTGGCACCACTCCTTTTGAAAATACAGTGCTCATTTCAGTTCGGTGAACTCAAAGTAGTTCAACCAGTGTTTGCGTGCCCCGTGGCCATTTTGGCACCACTCCTTTTGAAAATACAGTGCTCATTTCTGTTCGGTTAATTCAAAGTAGTTCAACCAGTGTTTGTGGGCCCCGTGGCCCTTTTGGCACCACTCCTTTTGAAAATACAGTGCTCATTTCTGTTCAGTTAATTCAAAGTAGTTCAACCAGTGTTTGCATGCTCCGTGGCCCTTTTGGCACCACTCGTTTTGAAAATACAGTGCTCATTTCAGTTCTGTGAACTCAAAGTAGTTCAACCAGTGTTTGCGTGCCCCGTGGCCCTTTTGACACCACTCCTTTTGAAAATACAGTGCTCATTTCTGTTCGGTTAACTCAAAGTAGTTCAACCAGTGTTTGTGTGCCCCGTGGCCCTTTTGGCACCACTCCTTTTGAAAATACAGTGCTCATTTCTGTTCGATTAATTCAAAGTAGTTCAACCAGTGTTTTTGGGCCCCGTGGCCCTGTAGGCACCACTCCTTTTGAAAATACAGTGCTCATTTCTGTTTGGTGAACTCAAAGTAGTTCAACCAGTGTTTGCGTGCCCCGTGGCCCTTTTGGCACCACTCCTTTTGAAAATACAGTGCTCATTTCTGTTCGGTTAATTCAAAGTATTTCAACCAGTGTTTGTGGGCCCCAGGGCCCTTTTGGCACCACTCCTTTTGAAAATACAGTGCTCTTTTCTGTTCGGTTAATTCAAAGTAGTTCAACCAGTGTTTGCATGCCCCGTGGCCCTTTTGGCACCACTCCTTTTGAAAATACAGTGCTCATTTCAGTTCGGTGAACTCAAAGTAGTTCAACCAGTGTTTGCGTGCCCCGTGGCCCTTTTGGCACCACTCCTTTTGAAAATACAGTGCTCATTTCTGTTCGGATAATTCAAAGTAGTTCCACCAGTGTTTGTGGGCCCCGTGGCCCTTTTGGCACCACTCCTTTTGAAAATACAGTGCTCATTTCTGTTTGTTGAACTCAAAGTATTTCAACCAGTGTTTGTGGGCCCCGTGGCCCTTTTGGCACCACTACTTTTGAAAATGCAGTTCTCATTTCTGTTTGGTGATCTCAAAGTAGTTCAACCAGTGTTTATGTGCCCCGTGATTCTTTTGGCACCACTCCTTTTGAAAATACAGTGCTCATTTCTGTTCGGTTAACTCAAAGTAGTTCAACCAGTGTTTGCGTGCCCCAGGGCCCTTTTGGCAGAAGTCGTTTTGTAAATAGAGTGCTCATTTCTGTTTGGTGAACTCAAAGTAGTTCAACCAGTGTTTGTGGGGCCCGTGGCCCTTTTGGCACCACTCCTTTTGAAAATACAGTGCTCATTTCTGTTCGGTTAATTCAAAGTAGTTCAACCAGTGTTTGCATGCCCCGTGGCCCTTTTGGCACCACTCGTTTTGAAAATACAGTGCTCATTTCAGTTCTGTGTACTCAAAGTAGTTCAACCAGTGTTTGCGTGCCCGTGGCCCTTTTGGCACCACTCCTTTTGAAAATACAGTGCTCATTTCTGTTCGGTTAACTCAAAGTAGTTCAACCAGTGTTTGCGTGCCCCGTGGCCCTTTTGGCACCACTCCTTTTGAAAATACAGTGCTCATTTCTGTTCGATTAATTCAAAGTAGTTCAACCAGTGTTTTTGGGCCCCGTGGCCCTGTAGGCACCACTCCTTTTGAAAATACAGTGCTCATTTCTGTTTGGTGAACTCAAAGTAGTTCAACCAGTGTTTGCGTGCCCCGTGGCCCTTTTGGCACCACTCCTTTTGAAAATACAGTGCTCATTTCTGTTCGGTTAATTCAAAGTATTTCAACCAGTGTTTGCGTGCCCGTGGCCCTTTTGGCACCACTCCTTTTGAAAATACAGTGCTCATTTCTGTTCGATTAATTCAAAGTAGTTCAACCAGTGTTTTTGGGCCCCGTGGCCCTGTAATCACCACTCCTTTTGAAAATACAGTGCTCATTTCTGTTTGGTGAACTCAAAGTAGTTCAACCAGTGTTTGCGTGCCCCGTGGCCCTTTTGGCACCACTCCTTTTGAAAATACAGTGCTCATTTCTGTTCGGTTAATTCAAAGTATTTCAACCAGTGTTTGTGGGCCCCGTGGCCCTTTTGGCACCACTACTTCGAAAATGCAGTGCTCATTTCTGTTTGGTGATCTCAAAGTAGTTCAACCAGTGTTTATGTGCCCCGTGGCCCTTTTGGCACCACTCCTTTTGAAAATACAGTGCTCATTTCTGTTCGGTTAACTCAAAGTAGTTCAACCAGTGTTTGCGTGCCCCAGGGCCCTTTTGGCACCACTCCTTTTGAAAATACAGTGCTCTTTTCTGTTCGGTTAATTCAAAGTAGTTCAACCAGTGTTTGCATGCCCCGTGGCCCTTTTGGCACCACTCCTTTTGAAAATACAGTGCTCATTTCAGTTCGGTGAACTCAAAGTAGTTCAACCAGTGTTTGCGTGCCCCGTGGCCCTTTTGGCACCACTCCTTTTGAAAATACAGTGCTCATTTCTGTTCGGTTAATTCAAAGTAGTTCAACCAGTGTTTGTGGGCCCCGTGGCCCTTTTGGCACCACTCCTTTTGAAAATACAGTGCTCATTTCTGTTTGGTGAACTCGAAGTATTTCAACCAGTGTTTGTGGGCCCCGTGGCCCTTTTGGCACCACTACTTTTGAAAATGCAGTTCTCATTTCTGTTTGGTGATCTCAAAGTAGTTCAACCAGTGTTTATGTGCCCCGTGATTCTTTTGGCACCACTCCTTTTGAAAATACAGTGCTCATTTCTGTTCGGTTAACTCAAAGTAGTTCAACCAGTGTTTGCGTGCCCCAGGGCCCTTTTGGCAGAAGCCGTTTTGTAAATAGAGTGCTCATTTCTGTTTGGTGAACTCAAAGTAGTTCAACCAGTGTTTGTGGGGCTCGTGGCCCTTTTGGCACCACTCCTTTTGAAAATACAGTGCTCATTTCTGTTCGGTTAATTCAAAGTAGTTCAACCAGTGTTTGCATGCCCCGTGGCCCTTTTGGCACCACTCGTTTTGAAAATACAGTGCTCATTTCAGTTTTGTGAACTCAAAGTAGTTCAACCAGTGTTTGCGTGCCCGTGGCCCTTTTGGCACCACTACTTTTGAAAATACAGTGCTCATTTCTGTTCGGTTAACTCAAAGTAGTTCAACCAGTGTTTGTGGGCCCCGTGGCCCTGTAGGCACCACTTCTTTTGAAAATACAGTGCTCATTTCTGTTCGGTTAACTCAAAGTAGTTCAACCAGTGTTTGTGGGCCCCGTGGCCCTTTTGGCACCACTCCTTTTGAAAATACAGTGCTCATTTCTGTTTGGTGAACTCAAAGTAGTTCAACCAGTGTTTGCGTGCCCCGTGGCCCTTTTGGCACCACTCCTTTTGAAAATACAGTGCTCATTTCTGTTCGGTTAATTCAAAGTAGTTCAACCAGTGTTTGTGGGCCCCGTGGCCCTTTTGGCACCACTCCTTTTGAAAATACAGTGCTCATTTCTGTTTAGTGAACTCAAAGTATTTCAACCAGTGTTTGTGGGCCCCGTGGCCCTTTTGGCACCACTACTTTTGAAAATGCAGTGCTCATTTCTGTTTGGGGATCTCAAAGTAGTTCAACCAGTGTTTATGTGCCCCCTGGCCCTTTTGGCACCACTCCTTTTGAAAATACAGGGCTCATCTGTTCGGTTAACTCAAAGTAGTTCAACCAGTGTTTGCGTGCCCCAGGGCCCTTTTGGCACCACTCCTTTTGTAAATACAGTGCTCTTTTCTGTTCGGTTAATTGAAAGTAGTTCAACCAGTGTTTGCATGCCCCGTGGCCCTTTTGGCACCACTCCTTTTGAAAATACAGTGCTCATTTCAGTTCGGTGAACTCAAAGTAGTTCAACCAGTGTTTGCGTGCCCCGTGGCCATTTTGGCACCACTCCTTTTGAAAATACAGTGCTCATTTCTGTTCGGTTAATTCAAAGTAGTTCAACCAGTGTTTGTGGGCCCCGTGGCCCTTTTGGCACCACTCCTTTTGAAAATACAGTGCTCATTTCTGTTCGGTTAATTCAGAGTAGTTCAACCAGTGTTTGCATGCTCCGTGGCCCTTTTGGCACCACTCGTTTTGAAAATACAGTGCTCATTTCTGTTCGGTTAACTCAAAGTAGTTCAACCAGTGTTTGCGTGCCCCGTGGCCCTTTTGGCACCACTCCTTTTGAAAATATAGTGCTCATTTCTGTTCGATTAATTCAAAGTAGTTCAACCAGTGTTTTTGGGCCCCGTGGCCCTGTAGGCACCACTCCTTTTGAAAATACAGTGCTCATTTCTGTTTGGTGAACTCAAAGTAGTTCAACCAGTGTTTGCGTGCCCCGTGGCCCTTTTGGCACCACTCCTTTTGAAAATACAGTGCTCATTTCTGTTCGGTTAATTCAAAGTATTTCAACCAGTGTTTGTGGGCCCCAGGGCCCTTTTGGCACCACTCCTTTTGAAAATACAGTGCTCTTTTCTGTTCGGTTAATTCAAAGTAGTTCAACCAGTGTTTGCATGCCCCGTGGCCCTTTTGGCACCACTCCTTTTGAAAATACAGTGCTCATTTCAGTTCGGTGAACTCAAAGTAGTTCAACCAGTGTTTGCGTGCCCCAGGGCCCTTTTGGCACCACTCCTTTTGAAAATACAGTGCTCATTTCTGTTCGGATAATTCAAAGTAGTTCCACCAGTGTTTGTGGGCCCCGTGGCCCTTTTGGCACCACTCCTTTTGAAAATACAGTGCTCATTTCTGTTTGGTGAACTCAAAGTATTTCAACCAGTGTTTGTGGGCCCCGTGGCCCTTTTGGCACCACTACTTTTGAAAATGCAGTTCTCATTTCTGTTTGGTGATCTCAAAGTAGTTCAACCAGTGTTTGTGGGGCCCGTGGCCCTTTTGGCACCACTCCTTTTGAAAATACAGTGCTCATTTCTGTTCGGTTAATTCAAAGTAGTTCAACCAGTGTTTGCATGCCCCGTGGCCCTTTTGGCACCACTCGTTTTGAAAATACAGTGCTCATTTCAGTTCTGTGAACTCAAAGTAGTTCAACCAGTGTTTGCGTGCCCGTGGCCCTTTTGGCACCACTCCTTTTGAAAATACAGTGCTCATTTCTGTTCGGTTAACTCAAAGTAGTTCAACCAGTGTTTGCGTGCCCCGTGACCCTTTTGGCACCACTCCTTTTGAAAATACAGTGCTCATTTCTGTTCGATTAATTCAAAGTAGTTCAACCAGTGTTTTTGGGCCCCGTGGCCCTGTAGGCACCACTCCTTTTGAAAATACAGTGCTCATTTCTGTTTGGTGAACTCAAAGTAGTTCAACCAGTGTTTGCGTGCCCCGTGGCCCTTTTGGCACCACTCCTTTTGAAAATACAGTGCTCATTTCTGTTCGGTTAATTCAAAGTATTTCAACCAGTGTTTGTGGGCCCCGTGGCCCTTTTGGCACCACTACTTTTGAAAATGCAGTGCTAATTTCTGTTTGGTGATCTCAAAGTAGTTCAACCAGTGTTTATGTGCCCCGTGGCCCTTTTGGCACCACTCCTTTTGAAAATACAGTGCTCATTTCTGTTCGGTTAACTCAAAGTAGTTCAACCAGTGTTTGCGTGCCCCAGGGCCCTTTTGGCACCACTCCTTTTGAAAATACAGTGCTCTTTTCTGTTCGGTTAATTCAAAGTAGTTCAACCAGTGTTTGCATGCCCCGTGGCCCTTTTGGCACCACTCCTTTTGAAAATACAGTGCTCATTTCAGTTCGGTGAACTCAAAGTAGTTCAACCAGTGTTTGCGTGCCCCGTGGCCCTTTTGGCACCACTCCTTTTGAAAATACAGTGCTCATTTCTGTTCGGTTTATTCAAAGTAGTTCAACCAGTGTTTGTGGGCCCCGTGGCCCTTTTGGCACCACTCCTTTGGAAAATACAATGCTCATTTTTGTTTGGTGAACTCAAAGTATTTCAACCAGTGTTTGTGGGCCCCGTGGCCTTTTGGAACCACTACTTTTGAAAATGCAGTTCTCATTTCTGTTTGGTGATCTCAAAGTAGTTCAACCAGTGTTTATGTGCCCCGTGGCCCTTTTGGCAACACTCCTTTTGAAAATACAGTGCTCATTTCTGTTCGGTTAACTCAAAGTAGTTCAACCAGTGTTTGCGTGCCCCAGGGCCCTTTTGGCAGAAGTCGTTTTGTAAATAGAGTGCTCATTTCTGTTTGGTGAACTCAAAGTAGTTCAGCCAGTGTTTGTGGGCCCCGTGGCCCTTTTGGCACCACTCCTTTTGAAAATACAGTGCTCATTTCTGTTCGGTTAATTCAAAGTAGTTCAACCAGTGTTTGCATGCCCCGTGGCCCTTTTGTCACCACTCCTTTTGAAAATACAGTGCTCATTTCAGTTCGGTGAACTCAAAGTAGTTCAACCAGTGTTTGCGTGCCCCGTGGCCCTTTTGGCACCACTCCTTTTGAAAATACAGTGCTCATTACTGTTCGGTTAACTCAAAGTAGTTCAACCAGTGTTTGCGTGCCCCGTGGCCCTTTTGGCAATACTCCTTTTGAAAATAGAGTGCTCATTTCTGTTTGGTGAACTCAAAGTATTTCAACCAGTGTTTGTGGGTCCCGTGGCCCTTTTGGCACCACTCCTTTTGAAAATACAGTACTCATTTCTGTTTGGTGAACTCAAAGTAGTTCAACCAGTGTTTGCGTGCCCCGTGGCCTTTTGGCACCACTCTTCTTTAAAATACAGTGCTCATTTCTTTTCGGTTAACTCAAAATAGTTCAACCAGTGTTTGTGTGCCCCGTCGCCCTTTTGGCAACAACCCTTTGGAAAATATAGTGCTCATTTCTGTTCGATTAATTCAAAGTAGTTCAACCAGTGTTTGTGGGCCCCGTGGCCCTTTTGGCACCACTACTTTTGAAAATGCAGTGCTCATTTCTGTTTGGTGATCTCAAAGTTGTTCAACCAGTGTTTATGTGCCCCGTGATCCTTTTGGCACCACTCCTTTTGAAAATACAGTGCTCATTTCTGTTCGGTTAACTCAAAGTAGTTCAACCAGTGTTTGCGTGCCCCAGGGCCCTTTTGGCAGAAGTCGTTTTGTAAATAGAGTGCTCATTTCTGTTTGGTGAACTCAAAGTAGTTCAACCAGTGTTTGTGGGCCCCGTGGCCCTTTTGACACCACTCCTTTTGAAAATACAGTGCTCATTTCTGTTCGGTTAACTCAAAGTAGTTCAACCAGTGTTTGTGGGCCCCGTGGCCCTTTTGGCACCACTCCTTTTGAAAATACAGTGCTCATTTCTGTTCGATTAATTCAAAGTAGTTCAACCAGTGTTTTTGGGCCCCATGGCCCTGTAGGCACCACTCCTTTTGAAAATACAGTGCTCATTTCTTTTTGTTGAACTCAAAGTAGTTCAACCAGTGTTTGCGTGCCCCGTGGCCCTTTTGGCACCACTCTTTTTGAAAATACAGTGCTCATTTCTGTTCGGTTAATTCAAAGTATTTCAACCAGTGTTTGTGGGCCCCGTGGCCCTTTTGGCACCACTACTTTTCAAAATGCAGTGCTCATTTCTGTTTGGTGATCTCAAAGTAGTTCAACCAGTGTTTATGTGCCCCGTGGCCCTTTTGGCACCACTCCTTTTGAAAATACAGTGCTCATTTCTCTTCGGTTAACTCAAAGTAGTTCAACCAGTGTTTGCGTGCCCCAGGGCCCTTTTGGCACCACTCCTTTTGAAAATACAGTGCTCTTTTCTGTTCGGTTAATTCAAAGTAGTTCAAGCAGTGTTTGCATGCCCCGTGGCCCTTTTGGCACCACTCCTTTTGAAAATACAGTGCTCATTTCAGTTCGGTGAACTCAAAGTAGTTCAACCAGTGTTTGCGTGCCCCGTGGCCCTTTTGGCACCACTCCTTTTGAAAATACAGTGCTCATTTCTGTTCGGTTAATTCAAAGTAGTTCAACCAGTGTTTGTGGGTCCCGTGGCCCTTTTGGCACCACTCCTTTTGAAAATACAATGCTCATTTCTGTTTGGTGAACTCAAAGTATTTCAACCAGTGTTTGTGGGCCCCGTGGCCCTTTTGGCACCACTACTTTTGAAAATGCAGTTCTCATTTCTGTTTGGTGATCTCAAAGTAGTTCAACCGATGTTTATGTGCCCCGTGGCCCTTTTGGCACCACTCCTTTTGAAAATACAGTGCTCATTTCTGTTCGGTTAACTCAAAGTAGTTCAGCCAGTGTTTGCATGCCCCGTGGCCCTTTTGGCACCACTCCTTTTGAAAATACAGTGCTCATTTCAGTTCGGTGAACTCAAAGTAGTTCAACCAGTGTTTATGTGCCCCGTGGCCCTTTTGGCACCACTCCTTTTGAAAATACAGTGCTCATTTCTGTTCGGTTAACTCAAAGTAGTTCAACCAGTGTTTGCGTGCCCCGTGGCCCTTTTGGCACCACTCCTTTTGAAAATAGAGTGCTCATTTCTGTTTAGTGAACTCAAAGTATTTCAACCAGTGTTTGTGGGCCCCGTGGCCCTTTTGGCACCACTACTTTTGAAAATGCAGTTCTCATTTCTGTTTGGTGAACTCAAAGTAGTTCAACCAGTGTTTGCGTGCCACGTGGCCTTTTGGCACCACTCTTCTTTAAAATACAGTGCTCATTTCTGTTCGGTTAACTCAAAATAGTTCAACCAGTGTTTGCGTGCCCCAGGGCCCTTTTGGCAGAAGTCGTTTTGTAAATAGAGTGCTCATTTCTGTTTGGTGAACTCAAAGTAGTTCAACCAGTGTTTTTGGGCCCCGTGGCCCTTTTGGCACCACTCCTTTTGAAAATACAGTGCTCATTTCTGTTCGGTTAATTCAAAGTAGTTCAACCAGTGTTTGCATGCTCCGTGGCCCTTTTGGCACCACTCGTTTTGAAAATACAGTGCTCATTTCAGTTCTGTGAACTCAAAGTAGTTCAACCAGTGTTTGCGTGCCCCGTGGCCCTTTTGACACCACTCCTTTTGAAAATACAGTGCTCATTTCTGTTCGGTTAACTCAAAGTAGTTCAACCAGTGTTTGCGTGCCCCGTGGCCCTTTTGGCACCACTCCTTTTGAAAATACAGTGCTCATTTCTGTTCGATTAATTCAAAGTAGTTCAACCAGTGTTTTTGGGCCCCGTGGCCCTGTAGGCACCACTCCTTTTGAAAATACAGTGCTCATTTCTTTTTGTTGAACTCAAAGTAGTTCAACCAGTGTTTGCGTGCCCCGTGGCCCTTTTGGCACCACTCTTTTTGAAAATACAGTGCTCATTTCTGTTCGGTTAATTCAAAGTATTTCAACCAGTGTTTGTGGGCCCCGTGGCCCTTTTGGCACCACTACTTTTGAAAATGCAGTGCTCATTTCTGTTTGGTGATCTCAAAGTAGTTCAACCAGTGTTTATGTTCCCCGTGGCCCTTTTGGCACCACTCCTTTTGAAAATACAGTGCTCATTTCTCTTTGGTTAACTCAAAGTAGTTCAACCAGTGTTTGCGTGCCCCAGGGCCCTTTTGGCACCACTCCTTTTGAAAATACAGTGCTCTTTTCTGTTCGGTTAATTCAAAGTAGTTCAACCAGTGTTTGCATGCCCCGTGGCCCTTTTGGCACCACTCCTTTTGAAAATACAGTGCTCATTTCAGTTCGGTGAACTCAAAGTAGTTCAACCAGTGTTTGCGTGCCCCGTGGCCCTTTTGGCACCACTCCTTTTGAAAATACAGTGCTCATTTCTGTTCGGTTAATTCAAAGTAGTTCAACCAGTGTTTGTGGGCCCCGTGGCCCTTTTGGCACCACTCCTTTTGAAAATACAATGCTCATTTCTGTTTGGTGAACTCAAAGTATTTCAACCAGTGTTTGTGGGCCCCGTGGCCCTTTTGGCACCACTACTTTTGAAAATGCAGTTCTCATTTCTGTTTGGTGATCTCAAAGTAGTTCAACCAGTGTTTATGTGCCCCGTGGCCCTTTTGGCACCACTCCTTTTGAAAATACAGTGCTCATTTCTGTTCGGTTAACTCAAAGTAGTTCAGCCAGTGTTTGCGTGCCCCAGGGCCCTTTTGGCAGAACTCGTTTTGTAAATAGAGTGCACATTTCTGTTAGGTGAACTCAAAGTAGTTCAACCAGTGTTTGTGGGCCCCGTGGCCCTTTTGGCACCACTCCTTTTGAAAATACAGTGCTCATTTCTGTTCGGTTAATTCAAAGTAGTTCAACCAGTGTTTGCATGCCCCGTGGCCCTTTTGGCACCACTCCTTTTGAAAATACAGTGCTCATTTCAGTTCGGTGAACTCAAAGTAGTTCAACCAGTGTTTGCGTGCCCCGTGGCCCTTTTGGCACCACTCCTTTTGAAAATACAGTGCTCATTTCTGTTCGGTTAACTCAAAGTAGTTCAACCAGTGTTTGCGTGCCCCGTGGCCCTTTTGGCACCACTCCTTTTGAAAATAGAGTGCTCATTTCTGTTTAGTGAACTCAAAGTATTTCAACCAGTGTTTGTGGGCCCCGTGGCCCTTTTGGCACCACTACTTTTGAAAATGCAGTTCTCATTTCTGTTTGGTGAACTCAAAGTAGTTCAACCAGTGTTTGCGTGCCACGTGGCCTTTTGGCACCACTCTTCTTTAAAATACAGTGCTCATTTCTGTTCGGTTAACTCAAAATAGTTCAACCAGTGTTTGCGTGCCCCAGGGCCCTTTTGGCAGAAGTCGTTTTGTAAATAGAGTGCTCATTTCTGTTTGGTGAACTCAAAGTAGTTCAACCAGTGTTTGTGGGCCCCGTGGCCCTTTTGGCACCACTCCTTTTGAAAATACAGTGCTCATTTCTGTTCGGTTAATTCAAAGTTGTTCAACCAGTGTTTGCATGCTCCGTGGCCCTTTTGGCACCACTCGTTTTGAAAATACAGTGCTCATTTCAGTTCTGTGAACTCAAAGTAGTTCAACCAGTGTTTGCGTGCCCCGTGGCCCTTTTGACACCACTACTTTTGAAAATGCAGTGCTCATTTCTGTTTGGTGATCTCAAAGTAGTTCAACCAGTGTTTATGGGCCCCGTGGCCCTTTTGGCACCACTCCTTTTGAAAATACAGTGCTCATTTCTGTTCGGTTAACTCAAAGTAGTTCAACCAGTGTTTGCGTGCCCCAGGGCCCTTTTGGCACCACTCCTTTTGAAAATACAGTGCTCTTTTCTGTTCGGTTAATTCAAAGTAGTTCAACCAGTGTTTGCATTCCCCGTGGCCCTTTTGGCTCCACTCCTTTTGAAAATACAGTGCTCATTTCAGTTCGGTGAACTCAAAGTAGTTCAACCAGTGTTTGCGTGCCCCGTGGCCCTTTTGACACCACTACTTTTGAAAATGCAGTGCTCATTTCTGTTTGGTGATCTCAAAGTAGTTCAACCAGTGTTTATGGGCCCCGTGGCCCTTTTGGCACCACTCCTTTTGAAAATACAGTGCTCATTTCTGTTCGGTTAACTCAAAGTAGTTCAACCAGTGTTTGCGTGCCCCAGGGCCCTTTTGGCACCACTCCTTTTGAAAATACAGTGCTCTTTTCTGTTCGGTTAATTCAAAGTAGTTCAACCAGTGTTTGCATGCCCCGTGGCCCTTTTGGCACCACTCCTTTTGAAAATACAGTGCTCATTTCAGTTCGGTGAACTCAAAGTAGTTCAACCAGTGTTTGCGTGCCCCGTGGCCCTTTTGGCACCACTCCTTTTGAAAATAGAGTGCTCATTTCTGTTCGGTTAATTCAAAGTAGTTCAACCAGTGTTTGTGGGCCCCGTGGCCCTTTTGGCACCACTCCTTTTGAAAATACAATGCTCATTTCTGTTTGGTGAACTCAAAGTATTTCAACCAGTGTTTGTGGGCCCCTTGGCCCTTTTGGCACCACTACTTTTGAAAATGCAGTTCTCATTTCTGTTTGGTGATCTCAAAGTAGTTCAACCAGTGTTTATGTGCCCCGTGATTCTTTTGGCACCACTCCTTTTGAAAATACAGTGCTCATTTCTGTTCGGTTAACTCAAAGTAGTTCAACCAGTGTTTGCGTGCCCCAGGGCCCTTTTGGCAGAAGTCGTTTTGTAAATAGAGTGCTCATTTCTGTTTGGTGAACTCAAAGTAGTTCAACCAGTGTTTGTGGGCCCCGTGGCCCTTTTGGCACCACTCCTTTTGAAAATACAGTGCTCATTTCTGTACGGTTAATTCAAAGTAGTTCAACCAGTGTTTGCATGCCCCGTGGCCCTTTTGGCACCACTCCTTTTGAAAATACAGTGCTCATTTCAGTTCTGTGAACTCAAAGTAGTTCAACCAGTGTTTGCGTGCCCGTGGCCCTTTTGGCACCACTCCTTTTGAAAATACAGTGCTCATTTCAGTTCAGTGAACTCAAAGTAGTTCAACCACTGTTTGCGTGCCCCGTGGCCCTTTTGGCACAACTCCTTTTGAAAATACAGTGCTCATTTCAGTTCTGTGAACTCAAAGTAGTTCAACCAGTGTTTGCGTGCCCGTGGCCCTTTTGGCACCACTCCTTTTGAAAATACAGTGCTCATTTCTGTTTGGTGAACTCAAAGTAGTTCAACCAGTGTTTGCGTGCCCCGTGGCCCTTTTGGCACCACTCCTTTTGAAAATACAGTGCTCATTTCTGTTCGATTAATTCAAAGTAGTTCAAACAGTGTTTTTGGGCCCCGTGGCCCTGTAGGCACCACTCCTTTTGAAAATACAGTGCTCATTTCTGTTTGGTGAACTCAAAGTAGTTCAACCAGTGTTTGCGTGCCCCGTGGCCCTTTTGGCACCACTCCTTTTGAAAATACAGTGCTCATTTCTGTTCGGTTAATTCAAAGTATTTCAACCAGTGTTTGTGGGCCCCGTGGCCCTTTTGGCACCACTACTTTTGAAAATGCAGTGCTCATTTCTGTTTGGTGATCTCAAAGTAGTTCAACCAGTGTTTATGTGCCCCATCGCCCTTTTGGCACCACTCCTTTTGAAAATACAGTGCTCATTTCTGTTCGGTTAACTCAAAGTAGTTCAACCAGTGTTTGCGTGCCCCAGGGCCCTTTTGGCACCACTCCTTTTGAAAATACAGTGCTCTTTTCTGTTCGGTTAATTCAAAGTAGTTCAACCAGTGTTTGCATGCCCCGTGGCCCTTTTGGCACCACTCCTTTTGAAAATACAGTGCTCATTTCAGTTCGGTGAACTCAAAGTAGTTCAACCAGTGTTTGCGTGCCCCGTGGCCCTTTTGGCACCACTCCTTTTGAAAATACAGTGCTCATTTCTGTTCGGTTAATTCAAAGTAGTTCAACCAGTGTTTGTGGGCCCCGTGGCCCTTTTGGCACCACTCCTTTTGAAAATACAATGCTCATTTCTGTTTGGTGAACTCAAAGTATTTCAACCAGTGTTTGTGGGCCCCGTGGCCCTTTTGGCACCACTACTTTTGAAAATGCAGTGCTCATTTCTGTTTGGTGATCTCAAAGTAGTTCAACCAGTGTTTATGTGCCCCGTGGCCCTTTTGGCACCACTCCTTTTGAAAATACAGTGCTCATTTCTGTTCGGTTAACTCAAAGTAGTTCAACCAGTGTTTGCGTGCCCCAGGGCCCTTTTGGCAGAAGTCGTTTTGTAAATAGAGTGCTCATTTCTGTTTGGTGAACTCAAAGTAGTTCAACCAGTGTTTGTGGGCCCCGTGGCCCTTTTGGCACCACTCCTTTTGAAAATACAGTGCTCATTTCTGTTCGGTTAATTCAAAGTAGTTCAACCAGTGTTTGCATGCCCCGTGGCCCTTTTGGCACCACTCCTTTTGAAAATACAGTGCTCATTTCAGTTCGGTGAACTCAAACTAGTTCAACCAGTGTTTGCGTGCCCCGTGGCCCTTTTGGCACCACTCCTTTTGAAAATACAGTGCTCATTACTGTTCGGTTAACTCAAAGTAGTTCAACCAGTATTTGCGTGCCCCGTGGCCCTTTTGGCACCACTCCTTTTGAAAATAGAGTGCTCATTTCTGTTTGGTGAACTCAAAGTATTTCAACCAGTGTTTGTGGGTCCCGTGGCCCTTTTGGCACCACTCCTTTTGAAAATACAGTACTCATTTCTGTTTGGTGAACTCAAAGTAGTTCAACCAGTGTTTGCGTGCCCCGTGGCCTTTTGGCACCACTCTTCTTTAAAATACAGTGCTCATTTCTTTTCGGTTAACTCAAAATAGTTCAACCAGTGTTTGTGTGCCCCGTCGCCCTTTTGGCAACACTCCTTTTGAAAATATAGTGCTCATTTCTGTTCGATTAATTCAAAGTAGTTCAACCAGTGTTTGTGGGCCCCGTGGCCCTTTTGGCACCACTACTTTTGAAAATGCAGTGCTCATTTCTGTTTGGTGATCCCAAAGTATTTCAACCAGTGTTTGTGGGCCCCGTGGCCCTTTTGGCACCACTACTTTTGAAAATGCAGTGCTCATTTCTGTTTGGTGATCTCAAAGTTGTTCAACCAGTGTTTATGTGCCCCGTGATCCTTTTGGCACCACTCCTTTTGAAAATACAGTGCTCATTTCTGTTCGGTTAACTCAAAGTAGTTCAACCAGTGTTTGCGTGCCCCAGGGCCCTTTTGGCAGAAGTCGTTTTGTAAATAGAGTGCTCATTTCTGTTTGGTGAACTCAAAGTAGTTCAACCAGTGTTTGTGGGCCCCGTGGCCCTTTTGGCACCACTCCTTTTGAAAATACAGTGCTCATTTCTGTTCGGTTAATTCAAAGTAGTTCAACCAGTGTTTGCATGCCCCGTGGCCCTTTTGGCACCACTCGTTTTGAAAATACAGTGCTCATTTCTGTTCTGTGAACTCAAAGTAGTTCAACCAGTGTTTGCGTGCCCCGTGGCCCTTTTGACACCACTCCTTTTGAAAATACAGTGCTCATTTCTGTTCGGTTAACTCAAAGTAGTTCAACCAGTGTTTGCGTGCCCCGTGGCCCTTTTGGCACCGCTCCTTTTGAAAATACAGTGCTCATTTCTGTTCGATTAATTCAAAGTAGTTCAACCAGTGTTTTTGGGCCCCGTGGCCCTGTAGGCACCACTCCTTTTGAAAATACAGTGCTCATTTCTTTTTGTTGAACTCAAAGTAGTTCAACCAGTGTTTGCGTGCCCCGTGGCCCTTTTGGCACCACTCCTTTTGAAAATACAGTGCTCATTTCTGTTCGGTTAATTCAAAGTATTTCAACCAGTGTTTGTGGGCCCCGTGGCCCTTTTGGCACCACTACTTTTGAAAATGCAGTGCTCATTTCTGTTTGGTGATCTCAAAGTAGTTCAACCAGTGTTTATGTGCCCCGTGATCCTTTTGGCACCACTCCTTTTGAAAATACAGTGCTCATTTCTGTTCGGTTAACTCAAAGTAGTTCAACCAGTGTTTGCGTGCCCCAGGGCCCTTTTGGCAGAAGTCGTTTTGTAAATAGAGTGCTCATTTCTGTTTGGTGAACTCAAAGTAGTTCAACCAGTGTTTGTGGGCCCCGTGGCCCTTTTGGCACCACTCCTTTTGAAAATACAGTGCTCATTTCTGTTCGGTTAATTCAAAGTAGTTCAACCAGTGTTTGCATGCCCCGTGGCCCTTTTGGCACCACTCGTTTTGAAAATACAGTGCTCATTTCTGTTCTGTGAACTCAAAGTAGTTCAACCAGTGTTTGCGTGCCCCGTGGCCCTTTTGACACCACTCCTTTTGAAAATACAGTGCTCATTTCTGTTCGGTTAACTCAAAGTAGTTCAACCAGTGTTTGCGTGCCCCGTGGCCCTTTTGGCACCGCTCCTTTTGAAAATACAGTGCTCATTTCTGTTCGATTAATTCAAAGTAGTTCAACCAGTGTTTTTGGGCCCCGTGGCCCTGTAGGCACCACTCCTTTTGAAAATACAGTGCTCATTTCTTTTTGTTGAACTCAAAGTAGTTCAACCAGTGTTTGCGTGCCCCGTGGCCCTTTTGGCACCACTCCTTTTGAAAATACAGTGCTCATTTCTGTTCGGTTAATTCAAAGTATTTCAACCAGTGTTTGTGGGCCCCGTGGCCCTTTTGGCACCACTACTTTTGAAAATGCAGTGCTCATTTCTGTTTGGTGATCTCAAAGTAGTTCAACCAGTGTTTATGTGCCCCGTGGCCCTTTTGGCACCACTCCTTTTGAAAATACAGTGCTCATTTCTGTTCGGTTAACTCAAAGTAGTTCAACCAGTGTTTGCGTGCCCCCGGGCCCTTTTGGCACCACTCCTTTTGAAAATACAGTGCTCTTTTCTGTTCGGTTAATTCAAAGTAGTTCAACCAGTGTTTGCATGCCCCGTGGCCCTTTTGGCACCACTCCTTTTGAAAATACAGTGCTCATTTCAGTTCGGTGAACTCAAAGTAGTTCAACCAGTGTTTGCGTGCCCCGTGGCCCTTTTGGCACCACTCCTTTTGAAAATACAGTGCTCATTTCTGTTCGGTTAATTCAAAGTAGTTCAACCAGTGTTTGTGGGCCCCGTGGCCCTTTTGGCACCACTCCTTTTGAAAATACAATGCTCATTTCTGTTTGGTGAACTCAAAGTATTTCAACCAGTGTTTGTGGGCCCCGTGGCCCTTTTGGCACCACTACTTTTGAAAATGCAGTTCTCATTTCTGTTTGGTGATCTCAAAGTAGTTCAACCAGTGTTTATGTGCCCCGTGGCCCTTTTGGCACCACTCCTTTTGAAAATACAGTGCTCATTTCTGGTCGGTTAACTCAAAGTAGTTCAGCCAGTGTTTGCGTGCCCCAGGGCCCTTTTGGCAGAACTCGTTTTGTAAATAGAGTGCTCATTTCTGTTTGGTGAACTCAAAGTAGTTCAACCAGTGTTTGTGGGCCCCGTGGCCCTTTTGGCACCACTCCTTTTGAAAATACAGTGCTCATTTCTGTTCGGTTAATTCAAAGTAGTTCAACCAGTGTTTGCATGCCCCGTGGCCCTTTTGGCACCACTCCTTTTGAAAATACAGTGCTCATTTCAGTTCGGTGAACTCAAAGTAGTTCAACCAGTGTTTGCGTGCCCCGTGGCCCTTTTGGCACCACTCCTTTTGAAAATACAGTGCTCATTACTGTTCGGTTAACTCAAAGTAGTTCAACCAGTGTTTGCGTGCCCCGTGGCCCTTTTGGCACCACTCCTTTTGAAAATAGAGTGCTCATTTCTGTTTGGTGAACTCAAAGTATTTCAACCAGTGTTTGTGGGTCCCGTGGCCCTTTTGGCACCACTCCTTTTGAAAATACAGTACTCATTTCTGTTTGGTGAACTCAAAGTAGATCAACCAGTGTTTGCGTGCCACGTGGCCTTTTGGCACCACTCTTCTTTAAAATACAGTGCTCATTTCTTTTCGGTTAACTCAAAATAGTTCAACCAGTGTTTGTGTGCCCCGTGGCCCTTTTGGCAACACTCCTTTTGAAAATATAGTGCTCATTTCTGTTCGATTAATTCAAAGTAGTTCAACCAGTGTTTGTGGGCCCCGTGGCCCTTTTGGCACCACTACTTTTGAAAATGCAGTGCTCATTTCTGTTTGGTGATCTCAAAGTAGTTCAACCAGTGTTTATGTGCCCCGTGGCTCTTTTGGCACCACTCCTTTTGAAAATACAGTGCTCATTTCTGTTCGGTTAACTCAAAGTAGTTCAACCAGTGTTTGCGTGCCCCGTGGCCCTTTTGGCACCACTCCTTTTGAAAATACAGTGCTTATTTCTGTTCGGTTAATTCAAAGTAGTTCAACCAAAGTTTGTGGGCGCCGTGGCCCTTTTGGCACCACTTCTTTTGAAAATACAGTGCTCATTTCTGTTTGGTGAACTCAAAGTAGTTCAACCAGTGTTTGCGTGCCCCGTGGCCCTTTTGGCACCACTCCTTTTGAAAATACAGTGCTCATTTCTGTTCAGTTAATTCAAAGTAGTTCAACCAGTCTTTGTGGGCCCCGTGGCCCTTTTGGCACCACTCCTTTTGAAAATACAGTGCTCATTTCTGTTTGGTGAACTCAAAGTATTTCAACCAGTGCTTGTGGGCCCCGTGGTCCTTTTGGCACCACTACTTTTGAAAATGCAGTGCTCATTTCTATTTGGTGATCTCAAAGTAGTTCAACCAGTGTTTATGTGCCCCGTGGCCCTTTTGGCGCCACTCCTTTTGAAAATACAGTGCTCATTTCGGTTCGATTAACTCAAAGTAGTTCAACCAGTGTTTGCGTGCCCCAGGGCCCTTTTGGCAGAACTCGTTTTGTAAATAGAGTGCTCATTTCTGTTTGGTGAACTCAAAGTAGTTCAACCAGTGTTTGCGTGCCCCGTGGCCCTTTTGGCACCACTCCTTTTGAAAATACAGTGCTCATTTCTGTTCGGTTAATTCAAAGTAGTTCAACCAGTGTTTGTGGGCCCCGTGGCCCTTTTGGCACCACTCCTTTTGAAAATACAATGCTCATTTCTGTTTGGTGAACTCAAAGTATTTCAACCAGTGTTTGTGGGCCCCGTGGCCCTTTTGGCACCACTACTTTTGAAAATGCAGTTCTCATTTCTGTTTGGTGATCTCAAAGTAGTTCAACCAGTGTTTATGTGCCCCGTGGCCCTTTTGGCACCACTCCTTTTGAAAATACAGTGCTCATTTCTGGTCGGTTAACTCAAAGTAGTTCAACCAGTGTTTGCGTGCCCCCGGGCCCTTTTGGCACCACTCCTTTTGAAAATACAGTGCTCTTTTCTGTTCGGTTAATTCAAAGTAGTTCAACCAGTGTTTGCATGCCCCGTGGCCCTTTTGGCACCACTCCTTTTGAAAATACAGTGCTCATTTCAGTTCGGTGAACTCAAAGTAGTTCAACCAGTGTTTGCGTGCCCCGTGGCCCTTTTGGCACCACTCCTTTTGAAAATACAGTGCTCATTTCTGTTTGGTGAACTCAAAGTATTTCAACCAGTGTTTGTGGGCCCCGTGGCCCTTTTGGCACCACTACTTTTTAAAATGCAGTTCTCATTTCTGTTTGGTGATCTCAAAGTAGTTCAACCAGTGTTTATGTGCCCCGTGGCCCTTTTGGCACCACTCCTTTTGAAAATACAGTGCTCATTTCTGGTCGGTTAACTCAAAGTAGTTCAGCCAGTGTTTGCGTGCCCCAGGGCCCTTTTGGCAGAACTCGTTTTGTAAATAGAGTGCTCATTTCTGTTTGGTGAACTCAAAGTAGTTCAACCAGTGTTTGTGGGCCCCGTGGCCCTTTTGGCACCACTCCTTTTGAAAATACAGTGCTCATTTCTGTTCGGTTAATTCAAAGTAGTTCAACCAGTGTTTGCATGCCCCGTGGCCCTTTTGGCACCACTCCTTTTGAAAATACAGTGCTCATTTCTGTTTGGTGAACTCAAAGTAGTTCAACCAGTGTTTGCGTGCCCCGTGGCCCTTTTGGCACCACTCCTTTTGAAAATACAGTGCTCATTACTGTTCGGTTAACTCAAAGTAGTTCAACCAGTGTTTGCGTGCCCCGTGGCCCTTTTGGCACCACTCCTTTTGAAAATACAGTGCTTATTTCTGTTCGGTTAAAACAAAGTAGTTCAACCAAAGTTTGTGGGCGCCGTGGCCCTTTTGGCACCACTTCTTTTGAAAATACAGTGCTCATTTCTGTTTGGTGAACTCAAAGTAGTTCAACCAGTGTTTGCGTGCCCCGTGGCCCTTTTGGCACCACTCCTTTTGAAAATACAGTGCTCATTTCTGTTCAGTTAATTCAAAGTAGTTCAACCAGTCTTTGTGGGCCCCGTGGCCCTTTTGGCACCACTCCGTTTGAAAATACAGTGCTCATTTCTGTTTGGTGAACTCAAAGTATTTCAACCAGTGCTTGTGGGCCCCGTGGTCCTTTTGGCACCACTACTTTTGAAAATGCAGTGCTCATTTCTATTTGGTGATCTCAAAGTAGTTCAACCAGTGTTTATGTGCCCCGTGGCCCTTTTGGCACCACTCCTTTTGAAAATACAGTGCTCATTTCGGTTCGATTAACTCAAGTAGTTCAACCAGTGTTTGCGTGCCCCAGGGCCCTTTTGGCAGAACTCGTTTTGTAAATAGAGTGCTCATTTCTGTTTGGTGAACTCAAAGTAGTTCAACCAGTGTTTGCGTGCCCCGTGGCCCTTTTGGCACCACTCCTTTTGAAAATACAGTGCTCATTTCTGTTCGGTTAATTCAAAGTAGTTCAACCAGTGTTTGTGGGCCCCGTGGCCCTTTTGGCACCACTCCTTTTGAAAATACAATGCTCATTTCTGTTTGGTGAACTCAAAGTATTTCAACCAGTGTTTGTGGGCCCCGTGGCCCTTTTGGCACCACTACTTTTGAAAATGCAGTTCTCATTTCTGTTTGGTGATCTCAAAGTAGTTCAACCAGTGTTTATGTGCCCCGTGGCCCTTTTGGCACCACTCCTTTTGAAAATACAGTGCTCATTTCTGGTCGGTTAACTCAAAGTAGTTCCACCAGTGTTTGCGTGCCCCCGGGCCCTTTTGGCTCCACTCCTTTTGAAAATACAGTGCTCTTTTCTGTTCGGTTAATTCAAAGTAGTTCAACCAGTGTTTGCATGCCCCGTGGCCCTTTTGGCACCACTCCTTTTGAAAATACACTGCTCATTTCAGTTCGGTGAACTCAAAGTAGTTCAACCAGTGTTTGCGTGCCCCGTGGCCCTTTTGGCACCACTCCTTTTGAAAATACAGTGCTCATTCCTGGTCGGTTAACTCAAAGTAGTTCAGCCAGTGTTTGCGTGCCCCAGGGCCCTTTTGGCAGAACTCGTTTTGTAAATAGAGTGCTCATTTCTGTTTGGTGAACTCAAAGTAGTTCAACCAGGGTTTGTGGGCCCCGTGGCCCTTTTGGCACCACTCCTTTTGAAAATACAGTGCTCATTTCTGTTCGGTTAATTCAAAGTAGTTCAACCAGTGTTTGCATGCCCCGTGGCCCTTTTGGCACCACTCCTTTTGAAAATACAGTGCTCATTTCAGTTCGGTGAACTCAAAGTAGTTCAACCAGTGTTTGCGTGCCCCGTGGCCCTTTTGGCACCACTCCTTTTGAAAATACAGTGCTCATTACTGTTCGGTTAACTCAAAGTAGTTCAACCAGTGTTTGCGTGCCCCGTGGCCCTTTTGGCACCACTCCTTTTGAAAATAGAGTGCTCATTTCTGTTTGGTGAACTCAAAGTATTTCAACCAGTGTTTGTGGGTCCCGTGGCCCTTTTGGCACCACTCCTTTTGAAAATACAGTACTCATTTCCTTTGGTGAACTCAAAGTAGATCAACCAGTGTTTGCGTGCCACGTGGCCTTTTGGCACCACTCTTCTTTAAAATACAGTGCTCATTTCTTTTCGGTTAACTCAAAATAGTTCAACCAGTGTTTGTGTGCCCCGTGGCCCTTTTGGCAACACTCCTTTTGAAAATATAGTGCTCATTTCTGTTCGATTAATTCAAAGTAGTTCAACCAGTGTTTGTGGGCCCCGTGGCCCTTTTGGCACCACTACTTTTGAAAATGCAGTGCTCATTTCTGTTTGGTGATCTCAAAGTAGTTCAACCAGTGTTTATGTGCCCCGTGGCTTTTTTGGCACCACTCCTTTTGAAAATACAGTGCTCATTTCTGTTCGGTTAACTCAAAGTAGTTCAACCAGTGTTTGCGTGCCCCGTGGCCCTTTTGGCACCACTCCTTTTGAAAATACAGTGCTTATTTCTGTTCGGTTAATTCAAAGTAGTTCAACCAAAGTTTGTGGGCGCCGTGGCCCTTTTGGCACCACTTCTTTTGAAAATACAGTGCTCATTTCTGTTTGGTGAAATCAAAGTAGTTCAACCAGTGTTTGCGTGCCCCGTGGCCCTTTTGGCACCACTCCTTTTGAAAATACAGTGCTCATTTCTGTTTAGTTAATTCAAAGTAGTTCAACCAGTCTTTGTGGGCCCCGTGGCCCTTTTGGCACCACTTCTTTTGAAAATACAGTGCTCATTTCTGTTTGGTGAACTCAAAGTATTTCAACCAGTGCTTGTGGGCCCCGTGGCCCTTTTGGCACCACTACTTTTGAAAATGCAGTGCTCATTTCTATTTGGTGATCTCAAAGTAGTTCAACCAGTGTTTATGTGCCCCGTGGCCCTTTTGGCACCACTCCTTTTGAAAATACAGTGCTCATTTCGGTTCGATTAACTCAAAGTAGTTCAACCAGTGTTTGCGTGCCCCATGGCCCTTTTGGCAGAACTCGTTTTGTAAATAGAGTGCTCATTTCTGTTTGGTGAACTCAAAGTAGTTCAACCAGTGTTTGCGTGCCCCGTGGCCCTTTTGGCACCACTCCTTTTGAAAATACAGTGCTCATTTCTGTTCGGTTAATTCAAAGTAGTTCAACCAGTGTTTGTGGGCCCCGTGGCCCTTTTGGCACCACTCCTTTTGAAAATACAATGCTCATTTCTGTTTGGTGAACTCAAAGTATTTCAACCAGTGTTTGTGGGCCCCGTGGCCCTTTTGGCACCACTACTTTTGAAAATGCAGTTCTCATTTCTGTTTGGTGATCTCAAAGTAGTTCAACCAGTGTTTATGTGCCCCGTGGCCCTTTTGGCACCACTCCTTTTGAAAATACAGTGCTCATTTCTGGTCGGTTAACTCAAAGTAGTTCAGCCAGTGTTTGCGTGCCCCAGGGCCCTTTTGGCAGAACTCGTTTTGTAAATAGAGTGCTCATTTCTGTTTGGTGAACTCAAAGTAGTTCAACCAGTGTTTATGTGCCCCGTGGCCCTTTTGGCACCACTCCTTTTGAAAATACAGTGCTCATTTCTGTTCGGTTAACTCAAAGTAGTTCAACCAGTGTTTGCGTGCCCCCGGGCCCTTTTGGCACCACTCCTTTTGAAAATACAGTGCTCTTTTCTGTTCGGTTAATTCAAAGTAGTTCAACCAGTGTTTGCATGCCCCGTGGCCCTTTTGGCACCACTCCTTTTGAAAATACAGTGCTCATTTCAGTTCGGTGAACTCAAAGTAGTTCAACCAGTGTTTACGTGCCCCGTGGCCCTTTTGGCACCACTCCTTTTGAAAATACAGTGCTCATTTCTGTTCGGTTAATTCAAAGTAGTTCAACCAGTGTTTGTGGGCCCCGTGGCCCTTTTGGCACCACTCCTTTTGAAAATACAATGCTCATTTCTGTTTGGTGAACTCAAAGTATTTCAACCAGTGTTTGTGGGCCCCGTGGCCCTTTTGGCACCACTACTTTTGAAAATGCAGTTCTCATTTCTGTTTGGTGATCTCAAAGTAGTTCAACCAGTGTTTATGTGCCCCGTGGCCCTTTTGTCACCACTCCTTTTGAAAATACAGTGCTCATTTCTGGTCGGTTAACTCAAAGTAGTTCAGCCAGTGTTTGCGTGCCCCAGGGCCCTTTTGGCAGAACTCGTTTTGTAAATAGAGTGCTCATTTCTGTTTGGTGAACTCAAAGTAGTTCAACCAGTGTTTGCATGCCCCGTGGCCCTTTTGGCACCACTCCTTTTGAAAATACAGTGCTCATTTCAGTTCGGTGAACTCAAAGTAGTTCAACCAGTGTTTGCGTGCCCCGTGGCCCTTTTGGCACCACTCCTTTTGAAAATACAGTGCTCATTACTGTTCGGTTAACTCAAAGTAGTTCAACCAGTGTTTGCGTGCCCCGTGGCCCTTTTGGCACCACTCCTTTTGAAAATAGAGTGCTCATTTCTGTTTGGTGAACTCAAAGTATTTCAACCAGTGTTTGTGGGTCCCGTGGCCCTTTTGGCACCACTCCTTTTGAAAATACAGTACTCATTTCTGTTTGGTGAACTCAAAGTAGATCAACCAGTGTTTGCGTGCCACGTGGCCTTTTGGCACCACTCTTCTTTAAAATACAGTGCTCATTTCTTTTCGGTTAACTCAAAATAGTTCAACCAGTGTTTGTGTGCCCCGTGGCCCTTTTGGCAACACTCCTTTTGAATATATAGTGCTCATTTCTGTTCGATTAATTCAAAGTAGTTCAACCAGTGTTTGTGGGCCCCGTGGCCCTTTTGGCACCACTACTTTTGAAAATGCAGTGCTCATTTCTGTTTGGTGATCTCAAAGTAGTTCAACCAGTGTTTATGTGCCCCGTGGCTCTTTCGGCACCACTCCTTTTGAAAATACAGTGCTCATTTCTGTTCGGTTAACTCAAAGTAGTTCAACCAGTGTTTGCGTGCCCCGTGGCCCTTTTGGCACCACTCCTTTTGAAAATACAGTGCTTATTTCTGTTCGGTTAATTCAAAGTAGTTCAACCAAAGTTTGTGGGCGCCGTGGCCCTTTTGGCACCACTTCTTTTGAAAATACAGTGCTCATTTCTGTTTGGTGAACTCAAAGTAGTTCAACCAGTGTTTGCGTGCCCCGTGGCCCTTTTGGCACCACTCCTTTTGAAAATACAGTGCTCATTTCTGTTCAGTTAATTCAAAGTAGTTCAACCAGTCTTTGTGGGCTCCGTGGCCCTTTTGGCACCACTCCTTTTGAAAATACAGTGCTCATTTCTGTTTGGTGAACTCAAAGTATTTCAACCAGTGCTTGTGGGCCCCGTGGTCCTTTTGGCACCACTACTTTTGAAAATGCAGTGCTCATTTCTATTTGGTGATCTCAAAGTAGTTCAACCAGTGTTTATGTGCCCCGTGGCCCTTTTGGCACCACTCCTTTTGAAAATACAGTGCTCATTTCGGTTCGATTAACTCAAAGTAGTTCAACCAGTGTTTGCGTGCCCCAGGGCACTTTTGGCAGAACTCGTTTTGTAAATAGAGTGCTCATTTCTGTTTGGTGAACTCAAAGTAGTTCAACCAGTGTTTGCGTGCCCCGTGGCCCTTTTGGCACCACTCCTTTTGAAAATACAGTGCTCATTTCTGTTCGGTTAATTCAAAGTAGTTCAACCAGTGTTTGTGGGCCCCGTGGCCCTTTTGGCACCACTCCTTTTGAAAATACAATGCTCATTTCTGTTTGGTGAACTCAAAGTATTTCAACCAGTGTTTGTGGGCCCCGTGGCCCTTTTGGCACCACTACTTTTGAAAATGCAGTTCTCATTTCTGTTTGGTGATCTCAAAGTAGTTCAACCAGTGTTTATGTGCCCCGTGGCCCTTTTGGCACCACTCCTTTTGAAAATACAGTGCTCATTTCTGGTCGGTTAACTCAAAGTAGTTCAGCCAGTGTTTGCGTGCCCCAGGGCCCTTTTGGCAGAACCCGTTTTGTAAATAGAGTGCTCATTTCTGTTTGGTGAACTCAAAGTAGTTCAACCAGTGTTTGTGGGCCCCGTGGCCCTTTTGGCACCACTCCTTTTGAAAATACAGTGCTCATTTCTGTTCGGTTAATTCAAAGTAGTTCAACCAGTGTTTGCGTGCCCCAGGGCCCTTTTGGCAGAACTCGTTTTGTAAATAGAGTGCTCATTTCTGTTTGGTGAACTCAAAGTAGTTCAACCAGTGTTTGCGTGCCCCGTGGCCCTTTTGGCACCACTCCTTTTGAAAATACAGTGCTCATTTCTGTTCGGTTAATTCAAAGTAGTTCAACCAGTGTTTGTGGGCCCCGTGGCCCTTTTGGCACCACTCCTTTTGAAAATACAATGCTCATTTCTGTTTGGTGAACTCAAAGTATTTCAACCAGTGTTTGTGGGCCCCGTGGCCCTTTTGGCACCACTACTTTTGAAAATGCAGTTCTCATTTCTGTTTGGTGATCTCAAAGTAGTTCAACCAGTGTTTATGTGCCCCGTGGCCCTTTTGGCACCACTCCTTTTGAAAATACAGTGCTCATTTCTGGTCGGTTAACTCAAAGTAGTTCAACCAGTGTTTGCGTGCCCCCGGGCCCTTTTGGCACCACTCCTTTTGAAAATACAGTGCTCTTTTCTGTTCGGTTAATTCAAAGTAGTTCAACCAGTGTTTGCA
This sequence comes from Anolis sagrei, assembly GCF_037176765.1. Lineage (NCBI taxonomy): Eukaryota > Metazoa > Chordata > Lepidosauria > Squamata > Anolidae > Anolis > Anolis sagrei. The sequence continues at coordinate 57,817,039 of NC_090035.1, read as the reverse complement.
TGCCCCGTGGCCCTTTTGGCACCACTCCTTTTGAAAATACAGTGCTCATTTCAGTTCGGTGAACTCAAAGTAGTTCAACCAGTGTTTGCGTGCCCCGTGGCCCTTTTGGCACCACTCCTTTTGAAAATACAGTGCTCATTTCTGTTTGGTGAACTCAAAGTATTTCAACCAGTGTTTGTGGGCCCCGTGGCCCTTTTGGCACCACTACTTTTGAAAATGCAGTTCTCATTTCTGTTTGGTGATCTCAAAGTAGTTCAACCAGTGTTTATGTGCCCCGTGGCCCTTTTGGCACCACTCCTTTTGAAAATACAGTGCTCATTTCTGGTCGGTTAACTCAAAGTAGTTCAGCCAGTGTTTGCGTGCCCCAGGGCCCTTTTGGCAGAACTCGTTTTGTAAATAGAGTGCTCATTTCTGTTTGGTGAACTCAAAGTAGTTCAACCAGTGTTTGTGGGCCCCGTGGCCCTTTTGGCACCACTCCTTTTGAAAATACAGTGCTCATTTCTGTTCGGTTAATTCAAAGTAGTTCAACCAGTGTTTGCATGCCCCGTGGCCCTTTTGGCACCACTCCTTTTGAAAATACAGTGCTCATTTCTGTTTGGTGAACTCAAAGTAGTTCAACCAGTGTTTGCGTGCCCCGTGGCCCTTTTGGCACCACTCCTTTTGAAAATACAGTGCTCATTACTGTTCGGTTAACTCAAAGTAGTTCAACCAGTGTTTGCGTGCCCCGTGGCCCTTTTGGCACCACTCCTTTTGAAAATACAGTGCTTATTTCTGTTCGGTTAAAACAAAGTAGTTCAACCAAAGTTTGTGGGCGCCGTGGCCCTTTTGGCACCACTTCTTTTGAAAATACAGTGCTCATTTCTGTTTGGTGAACTCAAAGTAGTTCAACCAGTGTTTGCGTGCCCCGTGGCCCTTTTGGCACCACTCCTTTTGAAAATACAGTGCTCATTTCTGTTCAGTTAATTCAAAGTAGTTCAACCAGTCTTTGTGGGCCCCGTGGCCCTTTTGGCACCACTCCGTTTGAAAATACAGTGCTCATTTCTGTTTGGTGAACTCAAAGTATTTCAACCAGTGCTTGTGGGCCCCGTGGTCCTTTTGGCACCACTACTTTTGAAAATGCAGTGCTCATTTCTATTTGGTGATCTCAAAGTAGTTCAACCAGTGTTTATGTGCCCCGTGGCCCTTTTGGCACCACTCCTTTTGAAAATACAGTGCTCATTTCGGTTCGATTAACTCAAGTAGTTCAACCAGTGTTTGCGTGCCCCAGGGCCCTTTTGGCAGAACTCGTTTTGTAAATAGAGTGCTCATTTCTGTTTGGTGAACTCAAAGTAGTTCAACCAGTGTTTGCGTGCCCCGTGGCCCTTTTGGCACCACTCCTTTTGAAAATACAGTGCTCATTTCTGTTCGGTTAATTCAAAGTAGTTCAACCAGTGTTTGTGGGCCCCGTGGCCCTTTTGGCACCACTCCTTTTGAAAATACAATGCTCATTTCTGTTTGGTGAACTCAAAGTATTTCAACCAGTGTTTGTGGGCCCCGTGGCCCTTTTGGCACCACTACTTTTGAAAATGCAGTTCTCATTTCTGTTTGGTGATCTCAAAGTAGTTCAACCAGTGTTTATGTGCCCCGTGGCCCTTTTGGCACCACTCCTTTTGAAAATACAGTGCTCATTTCTGGTCGGTTAACTCAAAGTAGTTCCACCAGTGTTTGCGTGCCCCCGGGCCCTTTTGGCTCCACTCCTTTTGAAAATACAGTGCTCTTTTCTGTTCGGTTAATTCAAAGTAGTTCAACCAGTGTTTGCATGCCCCGTGGCCCTTTTGGCACCACTCCTTTTGAAAATACACTGCTCATTTCAGTTCGGTGAACTCAAAGTAGTTCAACCAGTGTTTGCGTGCCCCGTGGCCCTTTTGGCACCACTCCTTTTGAAAATACAGTGCTCATTCCTGGTCGGTTAACTCAAAGTAGTTCAGCCAGTGTTTGCGTGCCCCAGGGCCCTTTTGGCAGAACTCGTTTTGTAAATAGAGTGCTCATTTCTGTTTGGTGAACTCAAAGTAGTTCAACCAGGGTTTGTGGGCCCCGTGGCCCTTTTGGCACCACTCCTTTTGAAAATACAGTGCTCATTTCTGTTCGGTTAATTCAAAGTAGTTCAACCAGTGTTTGCATGCCCCGTGGCCCTTTTGGCACCACTCCTTTTGAAAATACAGTGCTCATTTCAGTTCGGTGAACTCAAAGTAGTTCAACCAGTGTTTGCGTGCCCCGTGGCCCTTTTGGCACCACTCCTTTTGAAAATACAGTGCTCATTACTGTTCGGTTAACTCAAAGTAGTTCAACCAGTGTTTGCGTGCCCCGTGGCCCTTTTGGCACCACTCCTTTTGAAAATAGAGTGCTCATTTCTGTTTGGTGAACTCAAAGTATTTCAACCAGTGTTTGTGGGTCCCGTGGCCCTTTTGGCACCACTCCTTTTGAAAATACAGTACTCATTTCCTTTGGTGAACTCAAAGTAGATCAACCAGTGTTTGCGTGCCACGTGGCCTTTTGGCACCACTCTTCTTTAAAATACAGTGCTCATTTCTTTTCGGTTAACTCAAAATAGTTCAACCAGTGTTTGTGTGCCCCGTGGCCCTTTTGGCAACACTCCTTTTGAAAATATAGTGCTCATTTCTGTTCGATTAATTCAAAGTAGTTCAACCAGTGTTTGTGGGCCCCGTGGCCCTTTTGGCACCACTACTTTTGAAAATGCAGTGCTCATTTCTGTTTGGTGATCTCAAAGTAGTTCAACCAGTGTTTATGTGCCCCGTGGCTTTTTTGGCACCACTCCTTTTGAAAATACAGTGCTCATTTCTGTTCGGTTAACTCAAAGTAGTTCAACCAGTGTTTGCGTGCCCCGTGGCCCTTTTGGCACCACTCCTTTTGAAAATACAGTGCTTATTTCTGTTCGGTTAATTCAAAGTAGTTCAACCAAAGTTTGTGGGCGCCGTGGCCCTTTTGGCACCACTTCTTTTGAAAATACAGTGCTCATTTCTGTTTGGTGAAATCAAAGTAGTTCAACCAGTGTTTGCGTGCCCCGTGGCCCTTTTGGCACCACTCCTTTTGAAAATACAGTGCTCATTTCTGTTTAGTTAATTCAAAGTAGTTCAACCAGTCTTTGTGGGCCCCGTGGCCCTTTTGGCACCACTTCTTTTGAAAATACAGTGCTCATTTCTGTTTGGTGAACTCAAAGTATTTCAACCAGTGCTTGTGGGCCCCGTGGCCCTTTTGGCACCACTACTTTTGAAAATGCAGTGCTCATTTCTATTTGGTGATCTCAAAGTAGTTCAACCAGTGTTTATGTGCCCCGTGGCCCTTTTGGCACCACTCCTTTTGAAAATACAGTGCTCATTTCGGTTCGATTAACTCAAAGTAGTTCAACCAGTGTTTGCGTGCCCCATGGCCCTTTTGGCAGAACTCGTTTTGTAAATAGAGTGCTCATTTCTGTTTGGTGAACTCAAAGTAGTTCAACCAGTGTTTGCGTGCCCCGTGGCCCTTTTGGCACCACTCCTTTTGAAAATACAGTGCTCATTTCTGTTCGGTTAATTCAAAGTAGTTCAACCAGTGTTTGTGGGCCCCGTGGCCCTTTTGGCACCACTCCTTTTGAAAATACAATGCTCATTTCTGTTTGGTGAACTCAAAGTATTTCAACCAGTGTTTGTGGGCCCCGTGGCCCTTTTGGCACCACTACTTTTGAAAATGCAGTTCTCATTTCTGTTTGGTGATCTCAAAGTAGTTCAACCAGTGTTTATGTGCCCCGTGGCCCTTTTGGCACCACTCCTTTTGAAAATACAGTGCTCATTTCTGGTCGGTTAACTCAAAGTAGTTCAGCCAGTGTTTGCGTGCCCCAGGGCCCTTTTGGCAGAACTCGTTTTGTAAATAGAGTGCTCATTTCTGTTTGGTGAACTCAAAGTAGTTCAACCAGTGTTTATGTGCCCCGTGGCCCTTTTGGCACCACTCCTTTTGAAAATACAGTGCTCATTTCTGTTCGGTTAACTCAAAGTAGTTCAACCAGTGTTTGCGTGCCCCCGGGCCCTTTTGGCACCACTCCTTTTGAAAATACAGTGCTCTTTTCTGTTCGGTTAATTCAAAGTAGTTCAACCAGTGTTTGCATGCCCCGTGGCCCTTTTGGCACCACTCCTTTTGAAAATACAGTGCTCATTTCAGTTCGGTGAACTCAAAGTAGTTCAACCAGTGTTTACGTGCCCCGTGGCCCTTTTGGCACCACTCCTTTTGAAAATACAGTGCTCATTTCTGTTCGGTTAATTCAAAGTAGTTCAACCAGTGTTTGTGGGCCCCGTGGCCCTTTTGGCACCACTCCTTTTGAAAATACAATGCTCATTTCTGTTTGGTGAACTCAAAGTATTTCAACCAGTGTTTGTGGGCCCCGTGGCCCTTTTGGCACCACTACTTTTGAAAATGCAGTTCTCATTTCTGTTTGGTGATCTCAAAGTAGTTCAACCAGTGTTTATGTGCCCCGTGGCCCTTTTGTCACCACTCCTTTTGAAAATACAGTGCTCATTTCTGGTCGGTTAACTCAAAGTAGTTCAGCCAGTGTTTGCGTGCCCCAGGGCCCTTTTGGCAGAACTCGTTTTGTAAATAGAGTGCTCATTTCTGTTTGGTGAACTCAAAGTAGTTCAACCAGTGTTTGCATGCCCCGTGGCCCTTTTGGCACCACTCCTTTTGAAAATACAGTGCTCATTTCAGTTCGGTGAACTCAAAGTAGTTCAACCAGTGTTTGCGTGCCCCGTGGCCCTTTTGGCACCACTCCTTTTGAAAATACAGTGCTCATTACTGTTCGGTTAACTCAAAGTAGTTCAACCAGTGTTTGCGTGCCCCGTGGCCCTTTTGGCACCACTCCTTTTGAAAATAGAGTGCTCATTTCTGTTTGGTGAACTCAAAGTATTTCAACCAGTGTTTGTGGGTCCCGTGGCCCTTTTGGCACCACTCCTTTTGAAAATACAGTACTCATTTCTGTTTGGTGAACTCAAAGTAGATCAACCAGTGTTTGCGTGCCACGTGGCCTTTTGGCACCACTCTTCTTTAAAATACAGTGCTCATTTCTTTTCGGTTAACTCAAAATAGTTCAACCAGTGTTTGTGTGCCCCGTGGCCCTTTTGGCAACACTCCTTTTGAATATATAGTGCTCATTTCTGTTCGATTAATTCAAAGTAGTTCAACCAGTGTTTGTGGGCCCCGTGGCCCTTTTGGCACCACTACTTTTGAAAATGCAGTGCTCATTTCTGTTTGGTGATCTCAAAGTAGTTCAACCAGTGTTTATGTGCCCCGTGGCTCTTTCGGCACCACTCCTTTTGAAAATACAGTGCTCATTTCTGTTCGGTTAACTCAAAGTAGTTCAACCAGTGTTTGCGTGCCCCGTGGCCCTTTTGGCACCACTCCTTTTGAAAATACAGTGCTTATTTCTGTTCGGTTAATTCAAAGTAGTTCAACCAAAGTTTGTGGGCGCCGTGGCCCTTTTGGCACCACTTCTTTTGAAAATACAGTGCTCATTTCTGTTTGGTGAACTCAAAGTAGTTCAACCAGTGTTTGCGTGCCCCGTGGCCCTTTTGGCACCACTCCTTTTGAAAATACAGTGCTCATTTCTGTTCAGTTAATTCAAAGTAGTTCAACCAGTCTTTGTGGGCTCCGTGGCCCTTTTGGCACCACTCCTTTTGAAAATACAGTGCTCATTTCTGTTTGGTGAACTCAAAGTATTTCAACCAGTGCTTGTGGGCCCCGTGGTCCTTTTGGCACCACTACTTTTGAAAATGCAGTGCTCATTTCTATTTGGTGATCTCAAAGTAGTTCAACCAGTGTTTATGTGCCCCGTGGCCCTTTTGGCACCACTCCTTTTGAAAATACAGTGCTCATTTCGGTTCGATTAACTCAAAGTAGTTCAACCAGTGTTTGCGTGCCCCAGGGCACTTTTGGCAGAACTCGTTTTGTAAATAGAGTGCTCATTTCTGTTTGGTGAACTCAAAGTAGTTCAACCAGTGTTTGCGTGCCCCGTGGCCCTTTTGGCACCACTCCTTTTGAAAATACAGTGCTCATTTCTGTTCGGTTAATTCAAAGTAGTTCAACCAGTGTTTGTGGGCCCCGTGGCCCTTTTGGCACCACTCCTTTTGAAAATACAATGCTCATTTCTGTTTGGTGAACTCAAAGTATTTCAACCAGTGTTTGTGGGCCCCGTGGCCCTTTTGGCACCACTACTTTTGAAAATGCAGTTCTCATTTCTGTTTGGTGATCTCAAAGTAGTTCAACCAGTGTTTATGTGCCCCGTGGCCCTTTTGGCACCACTCCTTTTGAAAATACAGTGCTCATTTCTGGTCGGTTAACTCAAAGTAGTTCAGCCAGTGTTTGCGTGCCCCAGGGCCCTTTTGGCAGAACCCGTTTTGTAAATAGAGTGCTCATTTCTGTTTGGTGAACTCAAAGTAGTTCAACCAGTGTTTGTGGGCCCCGTGGCCCTTTTGGCACCACTCCTTTTGAAAATACAGTGCTCATTTCTGTTCGGTTAATTCAAAGTAGTTCAACCAGTGTTTGCATGCCCCGTGGCCCTTTTGGCACCACTCCTTTTGAAAATACAGTGCTCATTTCAGTTCGGTGAACTCAAAGTAGTTCAACCAGTGTTTGCGTGCCCCGTGGCCCTTTTGGCACCACTCCTTTTGAAAATACAGTGCTCATTACTGTTCGTTTAACTCAAAGTAGTTCAACCAGTGTTTGCGTGCCCCGTGGCCCTTTTGGCACCACTCCTTTTGAAAATAGAGTGCTCATTTCTGTTTGGTGAACTCAAAGTATTTCAACCAGTGTTTGTGGGTCCCGTGGCCCTTTCGGCACCACTCCTTTTGAAAATACAGTACTCATTTCTGTTTGGTGAACTCAAAGTAGATCAACCAGTGTTTGCGTGCCACGTGGCCTTTTGGCACCACTCTTCTTTAAAATACAGTGCTCATTTCTTTTCGGTTAACTCAAAATAGTTCAACCAGTGTTTGTGTGCCCCGTGGCCCTTTTGGCAACACTCCTTTTGAAAATATAGTGCTCATTTCTGTTCGATTAATTCAAAGTAGTTCAACCAGTGTTTGTGGGCCCCGTGGCCCTTTTGGCACCACTACTTTTGAAAATGCAGTGCTCATTTCTGTTTGGTGATCTCAAAGTAGTTCAACCAGTGTTTATGTGCCCCGTGGCTCTTTTGGCACCACTCCTTTTGAAAATACAGTGCTCATTTCTGTTCGGTTAACTCAAAGTAGTTCAACCAGTGTTTGCGTGCCCCGTGGCCCTTTTGGCACCACTCCTTTTGAAAATACAGTGCTTATTTCTGTTCGGTTAATTCAAAGTAGTTCAACCAAAGTTTGTGGGCGCCGTGGCCCTTTTGGCACCACTTCTTTTGAAAATACAGTGCTCATTTCTGTTTGGTGAACTCAAAGTAGTTCAACCAGTGTTTGCGTGCCCCGTGGCCCTTTTGGCACCACTCCTTTTGAAAATACAGTGCTCATTTCTGTTCAGTTAATTCAAAGTAGTTCAACCAGTCTTTGTGGGCCCCGTGGCCCTTTTGGCACCACTCCTTTTGAAAATACAGTGCTCATTTCTGTTTGGTGAACTCAAAGTATTTCAACCAGTGCTTGTGGGCCCCGTGGTCCTTTTGGCACCACTACTTTTGAAAATGCAGTGCTCATTTCTATTTGGTGATCTCAAAGTAGTTCAACCAGTGTTTATGTGCCCCGTGGCCCTTTTGGCACCACTCCTTTTGAAAATACAGTGCTCATTTCGGTTCGATTAACTCAAAGTAGTTCAACCAGTGTTTGCGTGCCCCAGGGCCCTTTTGGCAGAACTCGTTTTGTAAATAGAGTGCTCATTTCTGTTTGGTGAACTCAAAGTAGTTCAACCAGTGTTTGTGGGCCCCGTGGCCCTTTTGGCACCACTCCTTTTGAAAATACAGTGCTCATTTCTGTTCGGTTAATTCAAAGTAGTTCAACCAGTGTTTGTGGGCCCTGTGGCCCTTTTGGCACCACTCCTTTTGAAAATACAGTGCTCATTTCAGTTCGATGAACTCAAAGTAGTTCAACCAGTGTTTGCGTGCCCCGTGGCCCTTTTGGCACCACTCCTTTTGAAAATACAGTACTCATTTCTGTTCGGTTAATTCAAAGTAGTTCAACCAGTGTTTGTGGGCCCCGTGGCCCTTTTGGCACCACTCCTTTTGAAAATACAGTGCTCATTTCTGTTTGGTGAACTCAAAGTATTTCAACCAGTGTTTGTGGGCCCCGTGGCCCTTTTGGCACCACTACTTTTGAAAATGCAGTGCTCATTTCTGTTTGGTGATCTCAAAGTAGTTCAACCGGTGTTTATGTGCCCCGTGGCCCTGTTGGCACCACTCCTTTTGAAAATACAGTGCTCTTTTCAGTTCGGTTAATTCAAAGTAGTTCAACCAGTGTTTGTGGGCCCCGTGGCGCTTTTGGCACCACTCCTTTTGAAAATACAGTGCTCATTTCTGTTTGGTGAACTCAAAGTATTTCAACCAGTTTTTGTGGGCCCCGTGGCCCTTTTGGCACCACTACTTTTGAAAATGCAGTGCTCATTTCTGTTTGGTGATCTCAAAGTAGTTCAACCAGTGTTTATGTGCCCCGTGGCCCTTTTGGCACCACTCCTTTTTAAAATACAGTGCTCATTTCTGTTCGGTTAACTCAAAGTAGTTCAACCAGTGTTTGCGTGCCCCAGGGCCCTTTTGGCAGAACTCGTTTTGTAAATAGAGTGCTCATTTCTGTTTGGTGAACTCAAAGTAGTTCAACCAGTGTTTGTGGGCCCCGTGGCCCTTTTGGCACCACTCCTTTTGAAAATACAGTGCTCATTTCTGTTCGGTAAATTCAAAGTAGTTCAACCAGTGTTTGTGGGCCCCGTGGCCCTTTTGGCACCACTCCTTTTGAAAATACAGTGCTCATTTCTGTTTGGTGAACTCAAAGTAGTTAAACCAGTGTTTGCATGCCCCGTGGCCCTTTTGGCACCACTCCTTTTGAAAATACAGTGCTCTTTTCAGTTCGGTTAATTCAAAGTAGTTCAACCAGTGTTTGTGGGCCCCGCGGCCCTTTTGGCACCACTCCTTTTGAAAATAGAGTGCTCATTTCTGTTTGGTGAACTCAAAGTAGTTCAACCAGTGTTTGTGGGTCCCGTGGCCCTTTTGGCACCACTCCTTTTGAAAATACAGTGCTCATTTCTGTTTGGTGAACTCAAAGTAGTTCAACCAGTGTTTGCGTGCCCAGTGGCCTTTTGGCACCACTCTTCTTTAAAATACAGTGCTCATTTCTTTTCGGTTAACTCAAAATAGGTCAACCAGTGTTTGCGTGCCCCGTGGCCCTTTTGGCACCACTCCTTTTGAAAATACAGTGCTCATTTCAGTTCAATTAATTCAAAGTAGTTCAACCAGTGTTTGTGGGCCCCGTGGCCCTTTTGGCACCACTACTTTTGAAAATGCAGTGCTCATTTCTGTTTGGTGATCTCAAAGTAGTTCAACCAGTGTTTATGTGCCCCGTGGCTCTTTTGGCACCACTCCTTTTGAAAATACAGTGCTCATTTCTGTTCGGTTAACTCAAAGTAGTTCAACCAGTGTTTGCGTGCCCCGTGGCCCTTTTGGCACCACTCCTTTTGAAAATACAGTGCTCATTTCTGTTCGGTTAATTCAAAGTAGTTCAACCAAAGTTTGTGGGCGCTGTGGCCCTTTTGGCACCACTTCTTTTGAAAATACAGTGCTCATTTCTGTTTGGTGAACTCAAAGTAGTTCAACCAGTGTTTGCGTGCCCCGTGGCCCTTTTGGCACCACTCCTTTTGAAAATACAGTGCTCATTTCTGTTCGGTGAACTCAAAGTTGTTCAACCAGTGTTTGCGTGCTCCGTGGCCCTTTTGGCACCACTCCTTTTGAAAATACAGTGCTCATTACTGTTCGGTTAACTCAAAGTAGTTCAACCAGTGTTTGCGTGCCCCGTGGCCCTTTTGGCACCACTCCTTTTGAAAATAGAGTGCTCATTTCTGTTTGGTGAACTCAAAGTAGTTCAATCAGTGTTTGTGGGTACCGTGGCCCTTTTGGCACCACTCCTTTTGAAAGTACAGTGCTCATTTCTGTTTGGTGAACTCAAAGTAGTTCAACCAGTGTTTGTGTGCCCAGTGGCCTTTTGGCACCACTCTTCTTTAAAATACAGTGCTCATTTCTTTTCGGTTAACTCAAAATAGTTCAACCAGTGTTTGCATGCCCCGTGGCCCTTTTGGCACCACTCCTTTTGAAAATACAGTGCTCATTTCAGTTCAATTAATTCAAAGTAGTTCAACCAGTGTTTGTGGGCCCCGTGGCCCTTTTGGCACCACTCCTTTTGAAAATACAATGCTCATTTCTGTTTGGTGAACTCAAAGTATTTCAACCAGTGTTTGTGGGCCCCGTGGCCCTTTTGGCACCACTACTTTTGAAAATGCAGTTCTCATTTCTGTTTGGTGATCTCAAAGTAGTTCAACCAGTGTTTATGTGCCTTGTGGCCCTTTTGGCACCACTCCTTTTGAAAATACAGTGCTCATTTCTGGTCGGTTAACTCAAAGTAGTTCAGCCAGTGTTTGCGTGCCCCAGGGCCCTTTTGGCAGAACCCGTTTTGTAAATAGAGTGCTCATTTCTGTTTGGTGAACTCAAAGTAGTTCAACCAGTGTTTGTGGGCCCCGTGGCCCTTTTGGCACCACTCCTTTTGAAAATACAGTGCTCATTTCTGTTCGGTTAATTCAAAGTAGTTCAACCAGTGTTTGCATGCCCCGTGGCCCTTTTGGCACCACTCCTTTTGAAAATACAGTGCTCATTTCAGTTCGGTGAACTCAAAGTAGTTCAACCAGTGTTTGCGTGCCCCGTGGCCCTTTTGGCACCACTCCTTTTGAAAATACAGTGCTCATTACTGTTCGGTTAACTCAAAGTAGTTCAACCAGTGTTTGCGTGCCCCGTGGCCCTTTTGGCACCACTCCTTTTGAATATAGAGTGCTCATTTCTGTTTGGTGAACTTAAAGTATTTCAACCAGTGTTTGTGGGTCCCGTGGCCCTTTTGGCACCACTCCTTTTGAAAATACAGTACTCATTTCTGTTTGGTGAACTCAAAGTAGATCAACCAGTGTTTGCGTGCCACGTGGCCTTTTGGCACCACTCTTCTTTAAAATACAGTGCTCATTTCTTTTCGGTTAACTCAAAGTAGTTCAACCAGTCTTTGTGGGCCCCGTGGCCCTTTTGGCACCACTCCGTTTGAAAATACAGTGCTCATTTCTGTTTGGTGAACTCAAAGTATTTCAACCAGTGCTTGTGGGCCCCGTGGTCCTTTTGGCACCACTACTTTTGAAAATGCAGTGCTCATTTCTATTTGGTGATCTCAAAGTAGTTCAACCAGTGTTTATGTGCCCCGTGGCCCTTTTGGCACCACTCCTTTTGAAAATACAGTGCTCATTTCGGTTCGATTAACTCAAGTAGTTCAACCAGTGTTTGCGTGCCCCAGGGCCCTTTTGGCAGAACTCGTTTTGTAAATAGAGTGCTCATTTCTGTTTGGTGAACTCAAAGTAGTTCAACCAGTGTTTGCGTGCCCCGTGGCCCTTTTGGCACCACTCCTTTTGAAAATACAGTGCTCATTTCTGTTCGGTTAATTCAAAGTAGTTCAACCAGTGTTTGTGGGCCCCGTGGCCCTTTTGGCACCACTCCTTTTGAAAATACAATGCTCATTTCTGTTTGGTGAACTCAAAGTATTTCAACCAGTGTTTGTGGGCCCCGTGGCCCTTTTGGCACCACTACTTTTGAAAATGCAGTTCTCATTTCTGTTTGGTGATCTCAAAGTAGTTCAACCAGTGTTTATGTGCCCCGTGGCCCTTTTGGCACCACTCCTTTTGAAAATACAGTGCTCATTTCTGGTCGGTTAACTCAAAGTAGTTCCACCAGTGTTTGCGTGCCCCCGGGCCCTTTTGGCTCCACTCCTTTTGAAAATACAGTGCTCTTTTCTGTTCGGTTAATTCAAAGTAGTTCAACCAGTGTTTGCATGCCCCGTGGCCCTTTTGGCACCACTCCTTTTGAAAATACACTGCTCATTTCAGTTCGGTGAACTCAAAGTAGTTCAACCAGTGTTTGCGTGCCCCGTGGCCCTTTTGGCACCACTCCTTTTGAAAATACAGTGCTCATTCCTGGTCGGTTAACTCAAAGTAGTTCAGCCAGTGTTTGCGTGCCCCAGGGCCCTTTTGGCAGAACTCGTTTTGTAAATAGAGTGCTCATTTCTGTTTGGTGAACTCAAAGTAGTTCAACCAGGGTTTGTGGGCCCCGTGGCCCTTTTGGCACCACTCCTTTTGAAAATACAGTGCTCATTTCTGTTCGGTTAATTCAAAGTAGTTCAACCAGTGTTTGCATGCCCCGTGGCCCTTTTGGCACCACTCCTTTTGAAAATACAGTGCTCATTTCAGTTCGGTGAACTCAAAGTAGTTCAACCAGTGTTTGCGTGCCCCGTGGCCCTTTTGGCACCACTCCTTTTGAAAATACAGTGCTCATTACTGTTCGGTTAACTCAAAGTAGTTCAACCAGTGTTTGCGTGCCCCGTGGCCCTTTTGGCACCACTCCTTTTGAAAATAGAGTGCTCATTTCTGTTTGGTGAACTCAAAGTATTTCAACCAGTGTTTGTGGGTCCCGTGGCCCTTTTGGCACCACTCCTTTTGAAAATACAGTACTCATTTCCTTTGGTGAACTCAAAGTAGATCAACCAGTGTTTGCGTGCCACGTGGCCTTTTGGCACCACTCTTCTTTAAAATACAGTGCTCATTTCTTTTCGGTTAACTCAAAATAGTTCAACCAGTGTTTGTGTGCCCCGTGGCCCTTTTGGCAACACTCCTTTTGAAAATATAGTGCTCATTTCTGTTCGATTAATTCAAAGTAGTTCAACCAGTGTTTGTGGGCCCCGTGGCCCTTTTGGCACCACTACTTTTGAAAATGCAGTGCTCATTTCTGTTTGGTGATCTCAAAGTAGTTCAACCAGTGTTTATGTGCCCCGTGGCTTTTTTGGCACCACTCCTTTTGAAAATACAGTGCTCATTTCTGTTCGGTTAACTCAAAGTAGTTCAACCAGTGTTTGCGTGCCCCGTGGCCCTTTTGGCACCACTCCTTTTGAAAATACAGTGCTTATTTCTGTTCGGTTAATTCAAAGTAGTTCAACCAAAGTTTGTGGGCGCCGTGGCCCTTTTGGCACCACTTCTTTTGAAAATACAGTGCTCATTTCTGTTTGGTGAAATCAAAGTAGTTCAACCAGTGTTTGCGTGCCCCGTGGCCCTTTTGGCACCACTCCTTTTGAAAATACAGTGCTCATTTCTGTTTAGTTAATTCAAAGTAGTTCAACCAGTCTTTGTGGGCCCCGTGGCCCTTTTGGCACCACTTCTTTTGAAAATACAGTGCTCATTTCTGTTTGGTGAACTCAAAGTATTTCAACCAGTGCTTGTGGGCCCCGTGGCCCTTTTGGCACCACTACTTTTGAAAATGCAGTGCTCATTTCTATTTGGTGATCTCAAAGTAGTTCAACCAGTGTTTATGTGCCCCGTGGCCCTTTTGGCACCACTCCTTTTGAAAATACAGTGCTCATTTCGGTTCGATTAACTCAAAGTAGTTCAACCAGTGTTTGCGTGCCCCATGGCCCTTTTGGCAGAACTCGTTTTGTAAATAGAGTGCTCATTTCTGTTTGGTGAACTCAAAGTAGTTCAACCAGTGTTTGCGTGCCCCGTGGCCCTTTTGGCACCACTCCTTTTGAAAATACAGTGCTCATTTCTGTTCGGTTAATTCAAAGTAGTTCAACCAGTGTTTGTGGGCCCCGTGGCCCTTTTGGCACCACTCCTTTTGAAAATACAATGCTCATTTCTGTTTGGTGAACTCAAAGTATTTCAACCAGTGTTTGTGGGCCCCGTGGCCCTTTTGGCACCACTACTTTTGAAAATGCAGTTCTCATTTCTGTTTGGTGATCTCAAAGTAGTTCAACCAGTGTTTATGTGCCCCGTGGCCCTTTTGGCACCACTCCTTTTGAAAATACAGTGCTCATTTCTGGTCGGTTAACTCAAAGTAGTTCAGCCAGTGTTTGCGTGCCCCAGGGCCCTTTTGGCAGAACTCGTTTTGTAAATAGAGTGCTCATTTCTGTTTGGTGAACTCAAAGTAGTTCAACCAGTGTTTATGTGCCCCGTGGCCCTTTTGGCACCACTCCTTTTGAAAATACAGTGCTCATTTCTGTTCGGTTAACTCAAAGTAGTTCAACCAGTGTTTGCGTGCCCCCGGGCCCTTTTGGCACCACTCCTTTTGAAAATACAGTGCTCTTTTCTGTTCGGTTAATTCAAAGTAGTTCAACCAGTGTTTGCATGCCCCGTGGCCCTTTTGGCACCACTCCTTTTGAAAATACAGTGCTCATTTCAGTTCGGTGAACTCAAAGTAGTTCAACCAGTGTTTACGTGCCCCGTGGCCCTTTTGGCACCACTCCTTTTGAAAATACAGTGCTCATTTCTGTTCGGTTAATTCAAAGTAGTTCAACCAGTGTTTGTGGGCCCCGTGGCCCTTTTGGCACCACTCCTTTTGAAAATACAATGCTCATTTCTGTTTGGTGAACTCAAAGTATTTCAACCAGTGTTTGTGGGCCCCGTGGCCCTTTTGGCACCACTACTTTTGAAAATGCAGTTCTCATTTCTGTTTGGTGATCTCAAAGTAGTTCAACCAGTGTTTATGTGCCCCGTGGCCCTTTTGTCACCACTCCTTTTGAAAATACAGTGCTCATTTCTGGTCGGTTAACTCAAAGTAGTTCAGCCAGTGTTTGCGTGCCCCAGGGCCCTTTTGGCAGAACTCGTTTTGTAAATAGAGTGCTCATTTCTGTTTGGTGAACTCAAAGTAGTTCAACCAGTGTTTGTGGGCCCCGTGGCCCTTTTGGCACCACTCCTTTTGAAAATACAGTGCTCATTTCTGTTCGGTTAATTCAAAGTAGTTCAACCAGTGTTTGCATGCCCCGTGGCCCTTTTGGCACCACTCCTTTTGAAAATACAGTGCTCATTTCAGTTCGGTGAACTCAAAGTAGTTCAACCAGTGTTTGCGTGCCCCGTGGCCCTTTTGGCACCACTCCTTTTGAAAATACAGTGCTCATTACTGTTCGGTTAACTCAAAGTAGTTCAACCAGTGTTTGCGTGCCCCGTGGCCCTTTTGGCACCACTCCTTTTGAAAATAGAGTGCTCATTTCTGTTTGGTGAACTCAAAGTATTTCAACCAGTGTTTGTGGGTCCCGTGGCCCTTTTGGCACCACTCCTTTTGAAAATACAGTACTCATTTCTGTTTGGTGAACTCAAAGTAGATCAACCAGTGTTTGCGTGCCACGTGGCCTTTTGGCACCACTCTTCTTTAAAATACAGTGCTCATTTCTTTTCGGTTAACTCAAAATAGTTCAACCAGTGTTTGTGTGCCCCGTGGCCCTTTTGGCAACACTCCTTTTGAATATATAGTGCTCATTTCTGTTCGATTAATTCAAAGTAGTTCAACCAGTGTTTGTGGGCCCCGTGGCCCTTTTGGCACCACTACTTTTGAAAATGCAGTGCTCATTTCTGTTTGGTGATCTCAAAGTAGTTCAACCAGTGTTTATGTGCCCCGTGGCTCTTTCGGCACCACTCCTTTTGAAAATACAGTGCTCATTTCTGTTCGGTTAACTCAAAGTAGTTCAACCAGTGTTTGCGTGCCCCGTGGCCCTTTTGGCACCACTCCTTTTGAAAATACAGTGCTTATTTCTGTTCGGTTAATTCAAAGTAGTTCAACCAAAGTTTGTGGGCGCCGTGGCCCTTTTGGCACCACTTCTTTTGAAAATACAGTGCTCATTTCTGTTTGGTGAACTCAAAGTAGTTCAACCAGTGTTTGCGTGCCCCGTGGCCCTTTTGGCACCACTCCTTTTGAAAATACAGTGCTCATTTCTGTTCAGTTAATTCAAAGTAGTTCAACCAGTCTTTGTGGGCTCCGTGGCCCTTTTGGCACCACTCCTTTTGAAAATACAGTGCTCATTTCTGTTTGGTGAACTCAAAGTATTTCAACCAGTGCTTGTGGGCCCCGTGGTCCTTTTGGCACCACTACTTTTGAAAATGCAGTGCTCATTTCTATTTGGTGATCTCAAAGTAGTTCAACCAGTGTTTATGTGCCCCGTGGCCCTTTTGGCACCACTCCTTTTGAAAATACAGTGCTCATTTCGGTTCGATTAACTCAAAGTAGTTCAACCAGTGTTTGCGTGCCCCAGGGCACTTTTGGCAGAACTCGTTTTGTAAATAGAGTGCTCATTTCTGTTTGGTGAACTCAAAGTAGTTCAACCAGTGTTTGCGTGCCCCGTGGCCCTTTTGGCACCACTCCTTTTGAAAATACAGTGCTCATTTCTGTTCGGTTAATTCAAAGTAGTTCAACCAGTGTTTGTGGGCCCCGTGGCCCTTTTGGCACCACTCCTTTTGAAAATACAATGCTCATTTCTGTTTGGTGAACTCAAAGTATTTCAACCAGTGTTTGTGGGCCCCGTGGCCCTTTTGGCACCACTACTTTTGAAAATGCAGTTCTCATTTCTGTTTGGTGATCTCAAAGTAGTTCAACCAGTGTTTATGTGCCCCGTGGCCCTTTTGGCACCACTCCTTTTGAAAATACAGTGCTCATTTCTGGTCGGTTAACTCAAAGTAGTTCAGCCAGTGTTTGCGTGCCCCAGGGCCCTTTTGGCAGAACCCGTTTTGTAAATAGAGTGCTCATTTCTGTTTGGTGAACTCAAAGTAGTTCAACCAGTGTTTGTGGGCCCCGTGGCCCTTTTGGCACCACTCCTTTTGAAAATACAGTGCTCATTTCTGTTCGGTTAATTCAAAGTAGTTCAACCAGTGTTTGCATGCCCCGTGGCCCTTTTGGCACCACTCCTTTTGAAAATACAGTGCTCATTTCAGTTCGGTGAACTCAAAGTAGTTCAACCAGTGTTTGCGTGCCCCGTGGCCCTTTTGGCACCACTCCTTTTGAAAATACAGTGCTCATTACTGTTCGTTTAACTCAAAGTAGTTCAACCAGTGTTTGCGTGCCCCGTGGCCCTTTTGGCACCACTCCTTTTGAAAATAGAGTGCTCATTTCTGTTTGGTGAACTCAAAGTATTTCAACCAGTGTTTGTGGGTCCCGTGGCCCTTTCGGCACCACTCCTTTTGAAAATACAGTACTCATTTCTGTTTGGTGAACTCAAAGTAGATCAACCAGTGTTTGCGTGCCACGTGGCCTTTTGGCACCACTCTTCTTTAAAATACAGTGCTCATTTCTTTTCGGTTAACTCAAAATAGTTCAACCAGTGTTTGTGTGCCCCGTGGCCCTTTTGGCAACACTCCTTTTGAAAATATAGTGCTCATTTCTGTTCGATTAATTCAAAGTAGTTCAACCAGTGTTTGTGGGCCCCGTGGCCCTTTTGGCACCACTACTTTTGAAAATGCAGTGCTCATTTCTGTTTGGTGATCTCAAAGTAGTTCAACCAGTGTTTATGTGCCCCGTGGCTCTTTTGGCACCACTCCTTTTGAAAATACAGTGCTCATTTCTGTTCGGTTAACTCAAAGTAGTTCAACCAGTGTTTGCGTGCCCCGTGGCCCTTTTGGCACCACTCCTTTTGAAAATACAGTGCTTATTTCTGTTCGGTTAATTCAAAGTAGTTCAACCAAAGTTTGTGGGCGCCGTGGCCCTTTTGGCACCACTTCTTTTGAAAATACAGTGCTCATTTCTGTTTGGTGAACTCAAAGTAGTTCAACCAGTGTTTGCGTGCCCCGTGGCCCTTTTGGCACCACTCCTTTTGAAAATACAGTGCTCATTTCTGTTCAGTTAATTCAAAGTAGTTCAACCAGTCTTTGTGGGCCCCGTGGCCCTTTTGGCACCACTCCTTTTGAAAATACAGTGCTCATTTCTGTTTGGTGAACTCAAAGTATTTCAACCAGTGCTTGTGGGCCCCGTGGTCCTTTTGGCACCACTACTTTTGAAAATGCAGTGCTCATTTCTATTTGGTGATCTCAAAGTAGTTCAACCAGTGTTTATGTGCCCCGTGGCCCTTTTGGCACCACTCCTTTTGAAAATACAGTGCTCATTTCGGTTCGATTAACTCAAAGTAGTTCAACCAGTGTTTGCGTGCCCCAGGGCCCTTTTGGCAGAACTCGTTTTGTAAATAGAGTGCTCATTTCTGTTTGGTGAACTCAAAGTAGTTCAACCAGTGTTTGTGGGCCCCGTGGCCCTTTTGGCACCACTCCTTTTGAAAATACAGTGCTCATTTCTGTTCGGTTAATTCAAAGTAGTTCAACCAGTGTTTGTGGGCCCTGTGGCCCTTTTGGCACCACTCCTTTTGAAAATACAGTGCTCATTTCAGTTCGATGAACTCAAAGTAGTTCAACCAGTGTTTGCGTGCCCCGTGGCCCTTTTGGCACCACTCCTTTTGAAAATACAGTACTCATTTCTGTTCGGTTAATTCAAAGTAGTTCAACCAGTGTTTGTGGGCCCCGTGGCCCTTTTGGCACCACTCCTTTTGAAAATACAGTGCTCATTTCTGTTTGGTGAACTCAAAGTATTTCAACCAGTGTTTGTGGGCCCCGTGGCCCTTTTGGCACCACTACTTTTGAAAATGCAGTGCTCATTTCTGTTTGGTGATCTCAAAGTAGTTCAACCGGTGTTTATGTGCCCCGTGGCCCTGTTGGCACCACTCCTTTTGAAAATACAGTGCTCTTTTCAGTTCGGTTAATTCAAAGTAGTTCAACCAGTGTTTGTGGGCCCCGTGGCGCTTTTGGCACCACTCCTTTTGAAAATACAGTGCTCATTTCTGTTTGGTGAACTCAAAGTATTTCAACCAGTTTTTGTGGGCCCCGTGGCCCTTTTGGCACCACTACTTTTGAAAATGCAGTGCTCATTTCTGTTTGGTGATCTCAAAGTAGTTCAACCAGTGTTTATGTGCCCCGTGGCCCTTTTGGCACCACTCCTTTTTAAAATACAGTGCTCATTTCTGTTCGGTTAACTCAAAGTAGTTCAACCAGTGTTTGCGTGCCCCAGGGCCCTTTTGGCAGAACTCGTTTTGTAAATAGAGTGCTCATTTCTGTTTGGTGAACTCAAAGTAGTTCAACCAGTGTTTGTGGGCCCCGTGGCCCTTTTGGCACCACTCCTTTTGAAAATACAGTGCTCATTTCTGTTCGGTAAATTCAAAGTAGTTCAACCAGTGTTTGTGGGCCCCGTGGCCCTTTTGGCACCACTCCTTTTGAAAATACAGTGCTCATTTCTGTTTGGTGAACTCAAAGTAGTTAAACCAGTGTTTGCATGCCCCGTGGCCCTTTTGGCACCACTCCTTTTGAAAATACAGTGCTCTTTTCAGTTCGGTTAATTCAAAGTAGTTCAACCAGTGTTTGTGGGCCCCGCGGCCCTTTTGGCACCACTCCTTTTGAAAATAGAGTGCTCATTTCTGTTTGGTGAACTCAAAGTAGTTCAACCAGTGTTTGTGGGTCCCGTGGCCCTTTTGGCACCACTCCTTTTGAAAATACAGTGCTCATTTCTGTTTGGTGAACTCAAAGTAGTTCAACCAGTGTTTGCGTGCCCAGTGGCCTTTTGGCACCACTCTTCTTTAAAATACAGTGCTCATTTCTTTTCGGTTAACTCAAAATAGGTCAACCAGTGTTTGCGTGCCCCGTGGCCCTTTTGGCACCACTCCTTTTGAAAATACAGTGCTCATTTCAGTTCAATTAATTCAAAGTAGTTCAACCAGTGTTTGTGGGCCCCGTGGCCCTTTTGGCACCACTACTTTTGAAAATGCAGTGCTCATTTCTGTTTGGTGATCTCAAAGTAGTTCAACCAGTGTTTATGTGCCCCGTGGCTCTTTTGGCACCACTCCTTTTGAAAATACAGTGCTCATTTCTGTTCGGTTAACTCAAAGTAGTTCAACCAGTGTTTGCGTGCCCCGTGGCCCTTTTGGCACCACTCCTTTTGAAAATACAGTGCTCATTTCTGTTCGGTTAATTCAAAGTAGTTCAACCAAAGTTTGTGGGCGCTGTGGCCCTTTTGGCACCACTTCTTTTGAAAATACAGTGCTCATTTCTGTTTGGTGAACTCAAAGTAGTTCAACCAGTGTTTGCGTGCCCCGTGGCCCTTTTGGCACCACTCCTTTTGAAAATACAGTGCTCATTTCTGTTCGGTGAACTCAAAGTTGTTCAACCAGTGTTTGCGTGCTCCGTGGCCCTTTTGGCACCACTCCTTTTGAAAATACAGTGCTCATTACTGTTCGGTTAACTCAAAGTAGTTCAACCAGTGTTTGCGTGCCCCGTGGCCCTTTTGGCACCACTCCTTTTGAAAATAGAGTGCTCATTTCTGTTTGGTGAACTCAAAGTAGTTCAATCAGTGTTTGTGGGTACCGTGGCCCTTTTGGCACCACTCCTTTTGAAAGTACAGTGCTCATTTCTGTTTGGTGAACTCAAAGTAGTTCAACCAGTGTTTGTGTGCCCAGTGGCCTTTTGGCACCACTCTTCTTTAAAATACAGTGCTCATTTCTTTTCGGTTAACTCAAAATAGTTCAACCAGTGTTTGCATGCCCCGTGGCCCTTTTGGCACCACTCCTTTTGAAAATACAGTGCTCATTTCAGTTCAATTAATTCAAAGTAGTTCAACCAGTGTTTGTGGGCCCCGTGGCCCTTTTGGCACCACTCCTTTTGAAAATACAATGCTCATTTCTGTTTGGTGAACTCAAAGTATTTCAACCAGTGTTTGTGGGCCCCGTGGCCCTTTTGGCACCACTACTTTTGAAAATGCAGTTCTCATTTCTGTTTGGTGATCTCAAAGTAGTTCAACCAGTGTTTATGTGCCTTGTGGCCCTTTTGGCACCACTCCTTTTGAAAATACAGTGCTCATTTCTGGTCGGTTAACTCAAAGTAGTTCAGCCAGTGTTTGCGTGCCCCAGGGCCCTTTTGGCAGAACCCGTTTTGTAAATAGAGTGCTCATTTCTGTTTGGTGAACTCAAAGTAGTTCAACCAGTGTTTGTGGGCCCCGTGGCCCTTTTGGCACCACTCCTTTTGAAAATACAGTGCTCATTTCTGTTCGGTTAATTCAAAGTAGTTCAACCAGTGTTTGCATGCCCCGTGGCCCTTTTGGCACCACTCCTTTTGAAAATACAGTGCTCATTTCAGTTCGGTGAACTCAAAGTAGTTCAACCAGTGTTTGCGTGCCCCGTGGCCCTTTTGGCACCACTCCTTTTGAAAATACAGTGCTCATTACTGTTCGGTTAACTCAAAGTAGTTCAACCAGTGTTTGCGTGCCCCGTGGCCCTTTTGGCACCACTCCTTTTGAATATAGAGTGCTCATTTCTGTTTGGTGAACTTAAAGTATTTCAACCAGTGTTTGTGGGTCCCGTGGCCCTTTTGGCACCACTCCTTTTGAAAATACAGTACTCATTTCTGTTTGGTGAACTCAAAGTAGATCAACCAGTGTTTGCGTGCCACGTGGCCTTTTGGCACCACTCTTCTTTAAAATACAGTGCTCATTTCTTTTCGGTTAACTCAAAATAGTTGAACCAGTGTTTGTGTGCCCCGTGGCCCTTTTGGCAACACTCCTTTTGAAAATATAGTGCTCATTTCTGTTCGATTAATTCAAAGTAGTTCAACCAGTGTTTGTGGGCCCCGTGGCCCTTTTGGCACCACTACTTTTGAAAATGCAGTGCTCATTTCTGTTTGGTGATCTCAAAGTAGTTCAACCAGTGTTTATGTGCCCCGTGGCTCTTTTGGCACCACTCCTTTTGAAAATACAGTGCTCATTTCTGTTCGGTTAACTCAAAGTAGTTCAACCAGTGTTTGCGTGCCCCGTGGCCCTTTTGGCACCACTCCTTTTGAAAATACAGTGCTTATTTCTGTTCGGTTAATTCAAAGTAGTTCAACCAAAGTTTGTGGGCGCCGTGGCCCTTTTGGCACCACTTCTTTTGAAAATACAGTGCTCATTTCTGTTTGGTGAACTCAAAGTAGTTCAACCAGTGTTTGCGTGCCCCGTGGCCCTTTTGGCACCACTCCTTTTGAAAATACAGTGCTCATTTCTGTTCAGTTAATTCAAAGTAGTTCAACCAGTCTTTGTGGGCCCCGTGGCCCTTTTGGCACCACTCCTTTTGAAAATACAGTGCTCATTTCTGTTTGGTGAACTCAAAGTATTTCAACCAGTGCTTATGGGCCCCGTGGTCCTTTTGGCACCACTACTTTTGAAAATGCAGTGCTCATTTCTATTTGGTGATCCCAAAGTAGTTCAACCAGTGTTTATGTGCCCCGTGGCCCTTTTGGCACCACTCCTTTTGAAAATACAGTGCTCATTTCGGTTCGATTAACTCAAAGTAGTTCAACCAGTGTTTGCGTGCCCCAGGGCCCTTTTGGCAGAACTCGTTTTGAAAATACAGTACTCATTTCGTTTCGGTTAATTCAAAGTAGTTCAACCAGTGTTTGTGGGCCCCGTGGCCCTTTTGGCACCACTCCTTTTGAAAATACAGTGCTCATTTCTGTTTGGTGAACTCAAAGTATTTCAACCAGTGTTTGTGGGCCCCGTGGCCCTTTTGGCACCACTACTTTTGAAAATGCAGTGCTCATTTCTGTTTGGTGATCTCAAAGTAGTTCAACCGGTGTTTATGTGCCCCGTGGCCCTGTTGGCACCACTCCTTTTGAAAATACAGTGCTCTTTTCAGTTCGGTTAATTCAAAGTAGTTAAACCAGTGTTTGTGGGCCCCGTGGCGCTTTTGGCACCACTCCTTTTGAAAATACAGTGCTCATTTCTGTTTGGTGAACTCAAAGTATTTCAACCAGTGTTTGTGGGCCCCGTGGCCCTTTTGGCACCACTACTTTTGAAAATGCAGTGCTCATTTCTGTTTGGTGATCTCAAAGTAGTTCAACCAGTGTTTATGTGCCCCGTGGCCCTTTTGGCACCACTCCTTTTTAAAATACAGTGCTCATTTCTGTTCGGTTAACTCAAAGTAGTTCAACCAGTGTTTGCGTGCCCCAGGGCCCTTTTGGCAGAACTCGTTTTGTAAATAGAGTGCTCATTTCTGTTTGGTGAACTCAAAGTAGTTCAACCAGTGTTTGTGGGCCCCGTGGCCCTTTTCGCACCACTCCTTTTGAAAATACAGTGCTCATTTCTGTTCGGTAAATTCAAAGTAGTTCAACCAGTGTTTGTGGGCCCCGTGGCCCTTTTGGCACCACTCCTTTTGAAAATACAGTGCTCATTTCTGTTTGGTGAACTCAAAGAAGTTAAACCAGTGTTTGCATGCCCCGTGGCCCTTTTGGCACCACTCCTTTTGAAAATACAGTGCTCTTTTCAGTTCGGTTAATTCAAAGTAGTTCAACCAGTGTTTGTGGGCCCCGCGGCCCTTTTGGCACCACTCCTTTTGAAAATAGAGTGCTCATTTCTGTTTGGTGAACTCAAAGTAGTTCAACCAGTGTTTGTGGGTCCCGTGGCCCTTTTGGCACCACTCCTTTTGAAAATACAGTGCTCATTTCTGTTTGGTGAACTCAAAGTAGTTCAACCAGTGTTTGCGTGCCCAGTGGCCTTTTGGCACCACTCTTCTTTAAAATACAGTGCTCATTTCTTTTCGGTTAACTCAAAATAGGTCAACCAGTGTTTGCGTGCCCCGTGGCCCTTTTGGCACCACTCCTTTTGAAAATACAGTGCTCATTTCAGTTCAATTAATTCAAAGTAGTTCAACCAGTGTTTGTGGGCCCCGTGGCCCTTTTGGCACCACTACTTTTGAAAATGCAGTGCTCATTTCTGTTTGGTGATCTCAAAGTAGTTCAACCAGTGTTTATGTGCCCCGTGGCTCTTTTGGCACCACTCCTTTTGAAAATACAGTGCTCATTTCTGTTCGGTTAACTCAAAGTAGTTCAACCAGTGTTTGCGTGCCCCGTGGCCCTTTTGGCACCACTCCTTTTGAAAATACAGTGCTCATTTCTGTTCGGTTAATTCAAAGTAGTTCAACCAAAGTTTGTGGGCGCTGTGGCCCTTTTGGCACCACTTCTTTTGAAAAACAGTGCTCATTTCTGTTTGGTGAACTCAAAGTAGTTCAACCAGTGTTTGCGTGCCCCGTGGCCCTTTTGGCACCACTCCTTTTGAAAATACAGTGCTCATTTCTGTTCGGTGAACTCAAAGTTGTTCAACCAGTGTTTGCGTGCCACGTGGCCTTTTGGCACCACTCTTCTTTAAAATACAGTGCTCATTTCTTTTCGGTTAACTCAAAATAGTTCAACCAGTGTTTGTGTGCCCCGTGGCCCTTTTGGCCACACTCCTTTTGAAAATATAGTGCTCATTTCTGTTCGATTAATTCAAAGTAGTTCAACCAGTGTTTGTGGGCCCCGTGGCCCTTTTGGCACCACTACTTTTGAAAATGCAGTGCTCATTTCTGTTTGGTGATCTCAAAGTAGTTCAACCAGTGTTTATGTGCCCCGTGGCTCTTTTGGCACCACTCCTTTTGAAAATACAGTGCTCATTTCTGTTCGGTTAACTCAAAGTAGTTCAACCAGTGTTTGCGTGCCCCGTGGCCCTTTTGGCACCACTCCTTTTGAAAATACAGTGCTTATTTCTGTTCGGTTAATTCAAAGTAGTTCAACCAAAGTTTGTCGGCGCCGTGGCCCTTTTGGCACCACTTCTTTTGAAAATACAGTGCTCATTTCTGTTTGGTGAACTCAAAGTAGTTCAACCAGTGTTTGCGTGCCCCGTGGCCCTTTTGGCACCACTCCTTTTGAAAATACAGTGCTCATTTCTGTTCAGTTAATTCAAAGTAGTTCAACCAGTCTTTGTGGGCCCCGTGGCCCTTTTGGCACCACTCCTTTTGAAAATACAGTGCTCATTTCTGTTTGGTGAACTCAAAGTATTTCAACCAGTGCTTATGGGCCCCGTGGTCCTTTTGGCACCACTACTTTTGAAAATGCAGTGCTCATTTCTATTTGGTGATCCCAAAGTAGTTCAACCAGTGTTTATGTGCCCCGTGGCCCTTTTGGCACCACTCCTTTTGAAAATACAGTGCTCATTTCGGTTCGATTAACTCAAAGTAGTTCAACCAGTGTTTGCGTGCCCCAGGGCCCTTTTGGCAGAACTCGTTTTGTAAATAGAGTGCTCATTTCTGTTTGGTGAACTCAAAGTAGTTCAACCAGTGTTTGTGGGCCCCGTGGCCCTTTTGGCACCACTCCTTTTGAAAATACAGTGCTCATTTCTGTTCGGTTAATTCAAAGTAGTTCAACCAGTGTTTGTGGGCCCTGTGGCCCTTTTGGCACCACTCCTTTTGAAAATACAGTGCTCATTTCAGTTCGATGAACTCAAAGTAGTTCAACCAGTGTTTGCGTGCCCCGTGGCCCTTTTGGCACCACTCCTTTTGAAAATACAGTACTCATTTCGTTTCGGTTAATTCAAAGTAGTTCAACCAGTGTTTGTGGGCCCCGTGGCCCTTTTGGCACCACTCCTTTTGAAAATACAGTGCTCATTTCTGTTTGGTGAACTCAAAGTATTTCAACCAGTGTTTGTGGGCCCCGTGGCCCTTTTGGCACCACTACTTTTGAAAATGCAGTGCTCATTTCTGTTTGGTGATCTCAAAGTAGTTCAACCGGTGTTTATGTGCCCCGTGGCCCTGTTGGCACCACTCCTTTTGAAAATACAGTGCTCTTTTCAGTTCGGTTAATTCAAAGTAGTTAAACCAGTGTTTGTGGGCCCCGTGGCGCTTTTGGCACCACTCCTTTTGAAAATACAGTGCTCATTTCTGTTTGGTGAACTCAAAGTATTTCAACCAGTGTTTGTGGGCCCCGTGGCCCTTTTGGCACCACTACTTTTGAAAATGCAGTGCTCATTTCTGTTTGGTGATCTCAAAGTAGTTCAACCAGTGTTTATGTGCCCCGTGGCCCTTTTGGCACCACTCCTTTTTAAAATACAGTGCACATTTCTGTTCGGTTAACTCAAAGTAGTTCAACCAGTGTTTGCGTGCCCCAGGGCCCTTTTGGCAGAACTCGTTTTGTAAATAGAGTGCTCATTTCTGTTTGGTGAACTCAAAGTAGTTCAACCAGTGTTTGTGGGCCCCGTGGCCCTTTTGGCACCACTCCTTTTGAAAATACAGTGCTCATTTCTGTTCGGTAAATTCAAAGTAGTTCAACCAGTGTTTGTGGGCCCCGTGGCCCTTTTGGCACCACTCCTTTTGAAAATACAGTGCTCATTTCTGTTTGGTGAACTCAAAGAAGTTAAACCAGTGTTTGCATGCCCCGTGGCCCTTTTGGCACCACTCCTTTTGAAAATACAGTGCTCTTTTCAGTTCGGTTAATTCAAAGTAGTTCAACCAGTGTTTGTGGGCCCCGCGGCCCTTTTGGCACCACTCCTTTTGAAAATAGAGTGCTCATTTCTGTTTGGTGAACTCAAAGTAGTTCAACCAGTGTTTGTGGGTCCCGTGGCCCTTTTGGCACCACTCCTTTTGAAAATACAGTGCTCATTTCTGTTTGGTGAACTCAAAGTAGTTCAACCAGTGTTTGCGTGCCCAGTGGCCTTTTGGCACCACTCTTCTTTAAAATACAGTGCTCATTTCTTTTCGGTTAACTCAAAATAGGTCAACCAGTGTTTGCGTGCCCCGTGGCCCTTTTGGCACCACTCCTTTTGAAAATACAGTGCTCATTTCAGTTCAATTAATTCAAAGTAGTTCAACCAGTGTTTGTGGGCCCCGTGGCCCTTTTGGCACCACTACTTTTGAAAATGCAGTGCTCATTTCTGTTTGGTGATCTCAAAGTAGTTCAACCAGTGTTTATGTGCCCCGTGGCTCTTTTGGCACCACTCCTTTTGAAAATACAGTGCTCATTTCTGTTCGGTTAACTCAAAGTAGTTCAACCAGTGTTTGCGTGCCCCGTGGCCCTTTTGGCACCACTCCTTTTGAAAATACAGTGCTCATTTCTGTTCGGTTAATTCAAAGTAGTTCAACCAAAGTTTGTGGGCGCTGTGGCCCTTTTGGCACCACTTCTTTTGAAAATACAGTGCTCATTTCTGTTTGGTGAACTCAAAGTAGTTCAACCAGTGTTTGCGTGCCCCGTGGCCCTTTTGGCACCACTCCTTTTGAAAATACAGTGCTCATTTCTGTTCGGTGAACTCAAAGTTGTTCAACCAGTGTTTGCGTGCTCCGTGGCCCTTTTGGCACCACTCCTTTTGAAAATACAGTGCTCATTACTGTTCGGTTAACTCCAAGTAGTTCAACCAGTGTTTGCGTGCCCCGTGGCCCTTTTGGCACCACTCCTTTTGAAAATAGAGTGCTCATTTCTGTTTGGTGAACTCAAAGTAGTTCAATCAGTGTTTGTGGGTACCGTGGCCCTTTTGGCACCACTCCTTTTGAAAGTACAGTGCTCATTTCTGTTTGGTGAACTCAAAGTAGTTCAACCAGTGTTTGCGTGCCCAGTGGCCTTTTGGCACCACTCTTCTTTAAAATACAGTGCTCATTTCTTTTCGGTTAACTCAAAATAGTTCAACCAGTGTTTGCATGCCCCGTGGCCCTTTTGGCACCACTCCTTTTGAAAATACCGTGCTCATTTCAGTTCAATTAATTCAAAGTAGTTCAACCAGTGTTTGTCGGCCCCGTGGCCCTTTTGGCACCACTACTTTTGAAAATGCAGTGCTCATTTCTGTTTGGTGATCTCAAAGTAGTTCAACCAGTGTTTATGTGCCCCGTGGCTCTTTTGGCACCACTCCTTTTGAAAATACAGTGCTCATTTCTGTTCGGTTAACTCAAAGTAGTTCAACCAGTGTTTGCGTGCCCCGTGGCCCTTTTGGCACCACTCCTTTTGAAAATACAGTGCTCATTTCTGTTCGGTTAATTCAAAGTAGTTCAACCAAAGTTTGTGGGCGCCGTGGCCCTTTTGCCACCACTTCTATTGAAAATTCAGTGCTCATTTCTGTTTGGTGAACTCAAAGTAGTTCAACCAGTGTTTGCGTGCCCCGTGGCCCTTTTGGCACAACTCCTTTTGAAAATACAGTGCTCATTTCTGTTCGGTTAATTCAAAGTAGTTCAACCAGTTTTTGTGGGCCCCGTGGCCCTTATGGCACCACTCCTTTTGAAAATACAGTGCTGATTTCTGTTTGGTGAACTCAAAGTAGTTCAACCGGTGTTTGCGTGCCCTGTGGCCCTTTTGGCACCACTCCTTTTGAAAATACAGTGCTCATTTCTTTTGGTTAATTCAAAGTAGTTCAACCAGTGTTTGTGGGCCCCGTGGCCCTTTTGACACCACTCCTTTTGAAAATACAGTGCTCATTTCTGTTCGGTTAATTCAAAGTAGTTCAACAAGTGTTTGTGGGCCGCGTGGCCCTTTTGGCACCACTCCTTTTGAAAATACAGTGCTCTTTTCTGTTTGGTGAACTCAAAGTAGTTCAACCAGTGTTTGCATGCCCCGTGGCCCTTTTGGCACCACTCCTTTTGAAAATACAGTGCTCATTTCTGTTCGATTAATTCAAAGTAGTTCAACCAGTGTTTGTGGGCCCCGTGGCCCTTTTGGCACCACTACTTTTGAAAATGCAGTGCTCATTTCTGTTTGGTGATCTCAAAGTAGTTCAACCGGTGTTTATGTGCCCCGTGGCCCTTTTGGCACCACTCCTTTTGAAAATACAGTGCTCTTTTCAGTTCGGTTAATTCAAAGTAGTTCAACCAGTGTTTGTGGGCCCTGTGGCCCTTTTGGCACCACTACTTTTGAAAATACAGTGCTCATTTCTGTTCGGTTAATTCAAAGTAGTTCAACCATGGTTTGTGGGCGCCGTGGCCCTTTTGGCACCACTCCTTTTGAAAATACAGTGCTCATTTCTGTTTGGTGAACTCAAAGTAGTTCAAGCAGTGTTTGTGGGCCCCGTGGCCCTTTTGGCACCACTCCTTTTGAAAATACAGTGCTCATTTCTGTTTGGTAAATTCAAAGTAGTTCAACCACTGTTTGTGGGCCCCGTGGCCCTTTTGGCACCACTCCTTTTGAAAATACAGTGCTCATTTCTGTTCGGTTAATTCAAAGTAGTTCAACCAGTGTTTGTGGGCCCCGTGACCCTTTTGGCACCACTCCTTTTGAAAATACAGTGCTCATTTCTGTTTGGTGAACTCAAAGTAGTTCAACCAGTGTTTGCGTGCCCCGTGGCCCTTTTGGCACCACTCCTTTTGAAAATACAGTGCTCATTTCTGTTCGGTTAATTCAAAGTAGTTCAACCAGTGTTTGTGGGCCCCGTGGCCCTTTTGGCACCACTCCTTTTGAAAATACAGTGCTCATTTCTGTTTGGTGAACTCAAAGTAGTTCAACCAGTGTTTGCATGCCCTGTGGCCCTTTTGGCACCACTCCTTTTGAAAATACAGTGCTCTTTTCAGTTCGGTTAATTCAAAGTAGTTCAACCAGTGTTTGTGGGCCCTGTGGGCCTTTTGGCACCACTCCTTTTGAAAATACAGTGCTCATTTCTGTTCGGTTAATTCAAAGTAGTTCAACCAGTGTTTGTGGGCGCCGTGGCCCTTTTGGCACCACTCCTTTTGAAAATACAGTGCTCATTTCTGTTTGGTGAGCTCAAAGGAGTTCAAGCAGTGTTTTTGGGCCCCGTGGCCCTGTAGGCACCACTCCTTTTGAAAATACAGTGCACATTTCTCTTTGGTTAATTCAAAGTAGTTCAACCAGTGTTTGTGGGCCCCGTGGCCCTTTTGGCACCACTCCTTTTGAAAATAAAGTGCTCATTTCTGTTTGGTGAACTCAAAGTAGTTCAACCAGTGTTTGTGGGCCCCGTGGCCCTTTTGGCACCACTCCTTTTGAAAATACAGTGCTCATTTCTGTTCGGTTAATTCAAAGTAGTTCAACCAGTGTTTGTCGGCCCCGTGGCCCTTTTGGCACCACTACTTTTGAGAATGCAGTGCTCATTTCTGTTTGGTGATCTCAAAGTAGTTCAACCAGTGTTTATGTGCCCCGTGGCTCTTTTGGCACCACTCCTTTTGAAAATACAGTGCTCATTTCTGTTCGGTTAACTCAAAGTAGTTCAACCAGTGTTTGCGTGCCCCGTGTCCCTTTTGGCACCACTCCTTTTGAAAATACAGTGCTCATTTCTGTTCGGTTAATTCAAAGTAGTTCAACCAAAGTTTGTGGGCGCCGTGGCCCTTTTGCCACCTCTTCTATTGAAAATTCAGTGCTCATTTCTGTTTGGTGAACTCAAAGTAGTTCAACCAGTGTTTGCGTGCCCCGTGGCCCTTTTGGCACAACTCCTTTTGAAAATACAGTGCTCATTTCTGTTCGGCTAATTCAAAGTAGTTCAACCAGTTTTTGTGGGCCCCGTGGCCCTTATGGCACCACTCCTTTTGAAAATACAGTGCTGATTTCTGTTTGGTGATCTCAAAGTAGTTCAACCGGTGTTTGCGTGCCCTGTGGCCCTTTTGGCACCACTCCTTTTGAAAATACAGTGCTCATTTCTTTTGGTTAATTCAAAGTAGTTCAACCAGTGTTTGTGGGCCCCGTGGCCCTTTTGACACCACTCCTTTTGAAAATACAGTGCTCATTTCTGTTCGGTTAATTCAAAGTAGTTCAACAAGTGTTTGTGGGCCGCGTGGCCCTTTTGGCACCACTCCTTTTGAAAATACAGTGCTCTTTTCTGTTTGGTGAACTCAAAGTAGTTCAACCAGTGTTTGCATGCCCCGTGGCCCTTTTGGCACCACTCCTTTTGAAAATACAGTGCTCATTTCTGTTCGATTAATTCAAAGTAGTTCAACCAGTGTTTGTGGGCCCCGTGGCCCTTTTGGCACCACTACTTTTGAAAATGCAGTGCTCATTTCTGTTTGGTGATCTCAAAGTAGTTCAACCGGTGTTTATGTGCCCCGTGGCCCTTTTGGCACCACTCCTTTTGAAAATACAGTGCTCTTTTCAGTTCGGTTAATTCAAAGTAGTTCAACCAGTGTTTGTGGGCCCTGTGGCCCTTTTGGCACCACTACTTTTGAAAATACAGTGCTCATTTCTGTTCGGTTAATTCAAAGTAGTTCAACCATGGTTTGTGGGCGCCGTGGCCCTTTTGGCACCACTCCTTTTGAAAATACAGTGCTCATTTCTGTTTGGTGAACTCAAAGTAGTTCAAGCAGTGTTTGTGGGCCCCGTGGCCCTTTTGGCACCACTCCTTTTGAAAATACAGTGCTCATTTCTGTTTGGTAAATTCAAAGTAGTTCAACCACTGTTTGTGGGCCCCGTGGCCCTTTTGGCACCACTCCTTTTGAAAATACAGTGCTCATTTCTGTTCGGTTAATTCAAAGTAGTTCAACCAGTGTTTGTGGGCCCCGTGACCCTTTTGGCACCACTCCTTTTGAAAATACAGTGCTCATTTCTGTTTGGTGAACTCAAAGTAGTTCAACCAGTGTTTGCGTGCCCCGTGGCCCTTTTGGCACCACTCCTTTTGAAAATACAGTGCTCATTTCTGTTCGGTTAATTCAAAGTAGTTCAACCAGTGTTTGTGGGCCCCGTGGCCCTTTTGGCACCACTCCTTTTGAAAATACAGTGCTCATTTCTGTTTGGTGAACTCAAAGTAGTTCAACCAGTGTTTGCATGCCCTGTGGCCCTTTTGGCACCACTCCTTTTGAAAATACAGTGCTCTTTTCAGTTCGGTTAATTCAAAGTAGTTCAACCAGTGTTTGTGGGCCCTGTGGGCCTTTTGGCACCACTCCTTTTGAAAATACAGTGCTCATTTCTGTTCGGTTAATTCAAAGTAGTTCAACCAGTGTTTGTGGGCGCCGTGGCCCTTTTGGCACCACTCCTTTTGAAAATACAGTGCTCATTTCTGTTTGGTGAGCTCAAAGTAGTTCAAGCAGTGTTTTTGGGCCCCGTGGCCCTGTAGGCACCACTCCTTTTGAAAATACAGTGCACATTTCTCTTTGGTTAATTCAAAGTAGTTCAACCAGTGTTTGTGGGCCCCGTGGCCCTTTTGGCACCACTCCTTTTGAAAATAAAGTGCTCATTTCTGTTTGGTGAACTCAAAGTAGTTCAACCAGTGTTTGTGGGCCCCGTGGCCCTTTTGGCACCACTCCTTTTGAAAATACAGTGCTCATTTCTGTTCGGTTAATTCAAAGTAGTTCAACCACTGTTTGTGGGCCCCGTGGCCCTTTTGGCACCACTCCTTTTGAAAATACAGTGCTCATTTCTGTTTAGTGAACTCAAAGTAGTTCAACCAGTGTTTGTGGGTACCGTGGCCCTTTTGGCACCACTCCTTTTGAAAGTACAGTGCTCATTTCTGTTTGGTGAACTCAAAGTAGTTCAACCAGTGTTTGCGTGCCCAGTGGCCTTTTGGCAACACTCTTCTTTAAAATACAGTGCTCATTTCTTTTCGGTTAACTCAAAATAGTTCAACCAGTGTTTGCGTGCCCCGTGGCCCTTTTGGCACCACTACTTTTGAAAATGCAGTGCTCATTTCTGTTTGGTGATCTCAAAGTAGTTCAACCAGTGTTTATGTGCCCCGTGGCTCTTTTGGCACCACTCCTTTTGAAAATACAGTGCTCATTTCTGTTCGGTGAACTCAAAGTAGTTCAACCAGTTTTTGCGTGCCCCGTGGCCCTTTTGGCACCACTCCTTTTGAAAATACAGTGCTCATTTCAGTTCGGTTAATTCAAAGTAGTTCAACCAAAGTCTGTGGGCGCCGTGGCCCTTTTGCCACCACTTCTATTGAAAATTCAGTGCTCATTTCTGTTTGGTGAACTCAAAGTAGTTCAACCAGTGTTTGCGTGCCCCGTGCCCCTTTTGGCACAACTCCTTTTGAAAATACAGTGCTCATTTCTGTTCGGTTAATTCAAAGTAGTTCAACCAATTTTTGTGGGCCCCGTGGCCCTTATGGCACCACTCCTTTTGAAAATACAGTGCTTATTTCTGTTTGGTGAACTCAAAGTAGTTCAACCGGTGTTTGCGTGCCCTGTGGCCCTTTTGGCACCACTCCTTTTGAAAATACAGTGCTCATTTCTTTCGGTTAATTCAAAGTAGTTCAACCAGTGTTTGTGGGCCCCGTGGCCCTTTTGACACCACTCCTTTTGAAAATACAGTGCTCATTTCTGTTCGGTTAATTCAAAGTAGTTCAACAAGTGTTTGTGGGCCGCGTGGCCCTTTTGGCACCACTCCTTTTGAAAATACAGTGCTCTTTTCTGTTTGGTGAACTCAAAGTAGTTCAACCAGTGTTTGCATGCCCCGTGGCCCTTTTGGCACTACTCCTTTTGAAAATACAGTGCTCATTTCTGTTCGATTAATTCAAAGTAGTTCAACCAGTGTTTGTGGGCCCCGTGGCCCTTTTGGCACCACTACTTTTGAAAATACAGTGCTCATTTCTGTTTGGTGATCTCAAAGTAGTTCAACCGGTGTTTATGTGCCCCGTGGCCCTTTTGGCACCACTCCTTTTGAAAATACAGTGCTCTTTTCAGTTCGGTTAATTCAAAGTAGTTCAACCAGTGTTTGTGGGCCCTGTGGCCCTTTTGGCACCACTCCTTTTGAAAATACAGTGCTCATTTCTGTTCGGTTAATTCAAAGTAGTTCAACCATGGTTTGTGGGCGCCGTGGCCCTTTTGGCACCACTCCTTTTGAAAATACAGTGCTCATTTCTGTTTGGTGAACTCAAAGTAGTTCAAGCAGTGTTTGTGGGCCCCGTGGCCCTGTAGGCACCACTCCTTTTGAAAATACAGTGCTCATATCTGTTTGGTAAATTCAAAGTAGTTCAACCACTGTTTGTGGGCCCCGTGGCCCTTTTGGCACCACTCCTTTTGAAAATACAGTGCTCATTTCTGTTCGGTTAATTCAAAGTAGTTCAACCAGTGTTTGTGGGCCCCGTGACCCCTTTGGCACGACTCCTTTTGAAAATACAGTGCTCATTTCTGTTTGATGAACTCAAAGTAGTTCAACCAGTGTTTGCGTGCCCCGTGGCCCTTTTGGCACCACTCCTTTTGAAAATACAGTGCTCATTTCTGTTCGGTTAATTCAAAGTAGTTCAACCAAAGTTTGTGGGCGCCGTGGCCCTTTTGCCACCACTTCTATTGAAAATTCAGTGCTCATTTCTGTTTGGTGAACTCAAAGCAGTTGAACCAGTGTTTGCGTGTCCCGTGGCCCTTTTGGCACAACTCCTTTTGAAAATACAGTGCTCATTTCTGTTCGGTTAATTCAAAGTAGTTCAACCAGTTTTTGTGGGCCCCGTGGCCCTTATGGCACCACTCCTTTTGAAAATACAGTGCTTATTTCTGTTTGGTGAACTCAAAGTAGTTCAACCGGTGTTTGCGTGCCCTGTGGCCCTATTGGCACCACTCCTTTGGAAAATACAGTGCTCATTTCTTTCGGTTAATTCAAAGTAGTTCAACCAGTGTTTGTGGGCCCCGTGGCCCTTTTGGCACCACTCCTTTTGAAAATACAGTGCTCTTTTCTGTTTGGTGATCTCAAAGTAGTTCAACCGGTGTTTATGTGCCCCGTGGCCCTTTTGGCACCACTCCTTTTGAAAATACAGTGCTCTTTTCAGTTCGGTTAATTCAAAGTAGTTCAACCAGTGTTTGTGGGCCCTGTGGCCCTTTTGGCACCACTCCTTTTGAAAATACAGTGCTCATTTCTGTTCGGTTAATTCAAAGTAGTTCAACCATGGTTTGTGGGCGCCGTGGCCCTTTTGGCACCACTCCTTTTGAAAATACAGTGCTCATTTCTGTTTGGTGAACTCAAAGTAGTTCAAGCAGTGTTTGTGGGCCCCGTGGCCCTGTAGGCACCACTCCTTTTGAAAATACAGTGCTCATTTCTGTTTGGTAAATTCAAAGTAGTTCAACCACTGTTTGTGGGCCCCGTGGCCCTTTTGGCACCACTCCTTTTGAAAATACAGTGCTCATTTCTGTTCGGTTAATTCAAAGTAGTTCAACCAGTGTTTGTGGGCCCCGTGACCCTTTTGGCACCACTCCTTTTGAAAATACAGTGCTCATTTCTGTTTGGTGAACTCAAAGTAGTTCAACCAGTGTTTGCGTGCCCCGTGGCCCATTTGCACCACTCCTTTTGAAAATACAGTGCTCATTTCTGTTCGGTTAATTCAAAGTAGTTCAACCAGTGTTTGTGGGCCCCGTGGCCCTTTTGGCACCACTCCTTTTGAAAATACAGTGCTCATTTCTGCTTGGTGAACTCAAAGTAGTTCAACCAGTGTTTGCATGCCCTGTGGCCCTTTTGGCACCACTCCTTTTGAAAATACAGTGCTCTTTTCAGTTCGGTTAATTCAAAGTAGTTCAACCAGTGTTTGTGGGCCCTGTGGCCCTTTTGGCACCACTCCTTTTGAAAATACAGTGCTCATTTCTGTTCGGTTAATTCAAAGTAGTTCAACCAGTGTTTGTGGGCGCCGTGGCCCTTTTGGCACCACTCCTTTTGAAAATACAGTGCTCATTTCTGTTTGGTGAGCTCTAAGTAGTTCAAGCAGTGTTTTTGGGCCCCGTGGCCCTGTAGGCACCACTCCTTTTGAAAATACAGTGCACATTTCTCTTTGGTTAATTCAAAGTAGTTCAACCAGTGTTTGTGGGCCCCGTGGCCCTTTTGGCACCACTCCTTTTGAAAATAAAGTGCTCATTTCTGTTTGGAGAACTCAAAGTAGTTCAACCAGTGTTTGTGGGCCCCGTGGCCCTTTTGGCACCACTCCTTTTGAAAATACAGTGCTCATTTCTGTTTAGTGAACTCAAAGTAGTTCAACCAGTGTTTGTGGGCCCTTTTGGCACCACTCCTTTTGAAAATAAAGTGCTCATTTCTGTTTGGTGAACTCAAAGTAGTTCAACCACTGTTTGTGGGCCCAGTGGCCCTTTTGGCACCACTCCTTTTGAAAATACAGTGCTCATTTCTGTTTAGTGAACTCAAAGTAGTTCAACCAGTGTTTGTGGGCCCCGTGGCCCTTTTGGCACCACTCCTTTTGAAAATACAGTGCTCTTTTCAGTTCGGTTAATTCAAAGTAGTTCAACCAGTGTTTGTGGGCCCCGTGGCCCTTCGGGCACCACTCCTTTTGAAAATACAGTGCTCATTTCTGTTTGGTGAACTCAAAGTAGTACAACCAGTGTTTGCGTGCCCCGTGGTACTTTTGGCACCACTCTTTTTTAAAATACAGTGCTCATTTCTGTTCGGTTAACTCAAAGTAGTTCAACCAGTGTTTGCGTGCCCTGTGGCACTTTTGGCACCACTCCTTTTGAAAATACAGTGCTCATTTCTGTTCAGTTAATTCAAAGCAGTTCAATCAGTGTTTGCGTGCCCCGTGGCCCTTTTGACACCACTCCTTTAGAAAATACAGTGCTCATTTCTGTTCGGTTAATTCAAAGTAGTTCAACGATTGTTTGTGGGCCCCGTGTCCCTTTTGGCACCACTCCTTTTGAAAATACAGTGCTCATTTCTGTTCGGTTAATTCAAAGTGGTTCAAAAAGTGTTTGTGGGCCGCGTGGCCCTTTTGGCACCACTCCTTTTGAAAATACAGTGCTCTTTTCTGTTTGGTGAACTCAAAGTAGTTCAACCAGTGTTTGCATGCCCCGTGGCCCTTTTGGCACCACTCCTTTTGAAAATACAGTGCTCATTTTCGTTCGATTAATTCAAAGTAGTTCAACCAGTGTTTGTGGGCCCCATGGCCCTTTTGGCACCACTACTTTTGAAAATACAGTGCTCATTTCTGTTCGGTTAATTCAAAGTAGTTCAACCAGTGTTTGTGGGCGACGTGGCCCTTTTGGCACCACTCTTCTTTAAAATACAGTGCTCATTTCTGTTCGGTTAACTCAAAATAGTTCAACCAGTGTTTGCGTGCCCCGTGGCCCTTTTGGCACCACTCCTTTTGAAAATACAGTGCTCATTTCTGTTCGGTTAATTCAAAGTAGTTCAACCAGTGTTTGCGTGCCCCGTGGCCCTTTTGGCACCACTCCTTTTGAAAATACAGTGCTCATTTCTGTTCGGTTAATTCAAAGTATTTCAACCAGTGTTTGTGGGCCCCGTGACCCTTTTGGCACCACTCCTTTTGAAAATACAGTGCTCATTTCTGTTTGGTGAACTCAAAGTAGTTCAACCAGTGTTTGCGTGCCCCGTGGCCCTTTTGGCACCACTACTTTTGAAAATACAGTGCTCATTTCTGTTTGGTGAACTCAAAGTAGTTCAACCAGTGTTTGCGTGCCCCGTGGTCCTTTTGGCACCACTCCTTTTGAAAATACAGTGCTCATTTCTGTTCGGTTAACTCAAAGTAGTTCAACCAGTGTTTGCGTGCCCTGTGGCCCTTTTGGCACCACTCCTTTTGAAAATACAGTGCTCATTTCTGTTCGGTTAATTCAAAGTAGTTCAACCATTGTTTGCGTGCCCTGTGGCCCTTTTGGCACCACTCCTTTTGAAAATACAGTGCTCATTTCTGTTCGGTTTATTCAAAGCAGTTAATCAGTGTTTGCGTGCCCCGTGGCCCTTTTGACACCACTCCTTTAGAAAATACAGTGCTCATTTCTGTTTGGTTAATTCAAAGTACTTCAACCAGTGTTTTTATGTGCCCCGTGGCCCTTTTGGTACCACTCCTTTTGAAAATACAGTGCTCATTTCAGTTTGGTGAACTCAAAGTAGTTCAACCAGTGTTTGCGTGCCCCGTGGCCCTTTTGGCACCACTCCTTTTGAAAATACAGTGCTCATTTCTGTTCGGTTAATTCAAAGTAGTTCAACCAGTGTTTGCGTGCCCCGTGGCCCTTTTGGCACCACTCCTTTTGAAAATACAGTGCTCATTTCTGTTTCGTGAACTCAAAGTAGTTCAACCAGTGTTTGCGTGCCCCGTGGCCCTTTTGGCACCACTCCTTTTGAAAATACAGTGCTCATTTCTGTTCGGTTAATTCAAAGTAGTTCAACCAAAGTTTGTGGGCGACATGGCCCTTTTGGCACCACTTCTTTTGAAAATACAGTGCTCATTTCTGTTTGGTGAACTCAAAGTAGTTCAACCAGTGTTTGCGTGCCCTGTGGTCCTTTTGGCACCACTCCTTTTGAAAATACAGTGCTCATTTCTGTTCGGTTAATTCAAAGTAGTTCAACCAGTGTTTGTGGGCCTCGTGGCCCTTCGAGCACCATTCCTTTTGAAAATACAGTGCTCATTTCTGTTTGGTGAACTCAAAGTAGTTCAACCAGTGTTTGCGTGCCCCGTGGTACTTTTGGCACCACTCTTTTTTAAAATACAGTGCTCATTTCTGTTTGGTGAACTCAAAGTAGTTCAACCAGTGTTTGCGTGCCCTGTGGCTCTTTTGGCACCACTCCTTTTGAAAATACAGTGCTCATTTCTGTTCGGTTAATTCAAAGCAGTTCAATCAGTGTTTGCGTGCCCCGTGGCCCTTTTGACACCACTCCTTTAGAAAATAAAGTGCTCATTTCTGTTCGGTTAATTCAAAGTAGTTCAACCATTGTTTGTGGGCCCCGTGGCCCTTTTGGCACCACTCCTTTTGAAAATACAGTGCTCATTTCTGTTCGGTTAATTCAAAGTGGCTCAAAAAGTGTTTGTGGGCCCCGTGGCCCTTTTGGCACCACTCCTTTTGAAAATACAGTGCTCTTTTCTGTTTGGTGAACTCAAAGTAGTTCAACCAGTGTTTGCATGCCCCGTGGCCCTTTTGGCACCACTCCTTTTGAAAATACAGTGCTCATTTCTGTTTGGTGAACTCAAAGTAGTTCAACCAGTGTTTGCGTGCCCCGTGGTACTTTTGGCACCACTCTTTTTTAAAATACAGTGCTCATTTCTTTTCGGTTAACTCAAAGTAGTTCAACCAGTGTTTGCGTGCCCTGTGGCCCTTTTGGCACCACTCCTTTTGAAAATACAGTGCTCATTTCTGTTCGGTTAATTCAAAGCAGTTCAATCAGTGTTTGCGTGCCCCGTGGCCCTTTTGAAACCACTCCTTTAGAAAATACAGTGCTCATTTCTGTTTGGTTAATTCAAAGTACTTCAACCAGTGTTTTTATGTGCCCCGTGGCCCTTTTGGCACCACTCCTTTTTAAAATACAGTGCTCATTTCTGTTTGGTGAACTCAAAGTAGTTCAACCAGTGTTTGCGTGCCCCGTGGCCCTTTTGGCACCACTCCTTTTGAAAATACAGTGCTCATTTCTGTTCGGTTAATTCAAAGTAGTTCAACCAGTGTTTGCGTGCCCCGTGGCCCTTTTGGCACCACTCCTTTTGAAAATACAGTGCTCATTTCTGTTCGGCTAATTCAAAGTAGTTCAACCAGTGTTTGTGGGCCCCGTGGCCCTTTTGGCACCACTCCTTTTGAAAATACAGTGCTCATTTCTGTTTGGTGAACTCAAAGTAGTTCAACCAGTGTTTGCGTGCCCCGTGGTCCTTTTGGCACCACTCCTTTTGAAAATACAGTGCTCATTTCTGTTCGGTTAATTCAAAGTAGTTCAACCAGTGTTTGTGGGCCCCGTGGCCCTTCGGGCACCACTCCTCTTGAAAATACAGTGCTCATTTCTGTTTGGTGAACTCAAAGTAGTTCAACCAGTGTTTGCGTGCCCCGTGGTCCTTTTGGCACCACTCCTTTTGAAAATACAGTGCTCATTTCTGTTCGGTTAACTCAAAATAGTTCAACCAGTGTTTGCGTGCCCCGTGGCCCTTTTGGCACCACTCCTTTTGAAAATACAGTGCTCATTTCTGTTCGGTTAATTCAAAGTAGTTCAACCATTGTTTGCGTGCCCCGTAGCCCTTTTGGCACCACTCCTTTTGAAAATACAGTGCTCATTTTTGTTCGGTTAATTCAAAGCAGTTCAATCAGTGTTTGCGTGCCCCGTGGCCCTTT
Organism: Anolis sagrei; assembly: GCF_037176765.1. Classification (NCBI taxonomy): domain Eukaryota; kingdom Metazoa; phylum Chordata; class Lepidosauria; order Squamata; family Anolidae; genus Anolis; species Anolis sagrei. Next base: position 57,777,275 of record NC_090035.1, on the reverse strand, counting down.
TGACACCACTCCTTTAGAAAATACAGTGCTCATTTCTGTTTGGTTAATTCAAAGTAGTTCAACCAGTGTTTTTATGTGCCCCGTGGCCCTTTTGGCACCACTCCTTTTGAAAATACAGTGCTCATTTCTGTTTGGTGAACTCAAAGTAGTTCAACCAGTGTTTGTGGGCCCCATGGCCCTTTTTGCACCACTACTTTTGAAAATGCAGTGCTCATTTCTGTTTGGTGAACTCAAAGTAGTTCAACCAGTGTTTGCATGCCCCGTGGCCCTTTTGGCAGCACTCCTTTTGAAAATACAGTGCTCATTTCAGTTCGGTCAATTCAAAGTAGTTCAACCAGTGTTTGTGGGCCCTGTGGCCCTTTTGGCACCACTCCTTTTGAAAATACAGTGCTCATTTCTGTTCGGTTAATTCAAAGTAGTTCAACCATGGTTTGTGGGCGCCGTGGCCCTTTTGGCACCACTCCTTTTGAAAATACAGTGCTCATTTCTGTTTGGTGAACTCAAAGTAGTTCAAGCAGTGTTTGTGGGCCCCGTGGCCCTGTAGGCACCACTCCTTTTGAAAATACAGTGCTCATTTCTGTTCGGTTAATTCAAAGTAGTTCAACCAGTGTTTGTGGGCCCCGTGACCCTTTTGGCACCACTCCTTTTGAAAATACAGTGCTCATTTCTGTTTAGTGAACTCAAAGTAGTTCAACCAGTGTTTGCGTGCCCCGTGGCCCATTTGCACCACTCCTTTTGAAAATACAGTGCTCATTTCTGTTCGGTTAATTCAAAGTAGTTCAACCAGTGTTTGTGGGCCCCGTGGCCCTTTTGGCACCACTCCTTTTGAAAATACAGTGCTCATTTCTGCTTGGTGAACTCAAAGTAGTTCAACCAGTGTTTGCATGCCCTGTGGCCCTTTTGGCACCACTCCTTTTGAAAATACAGTGCTCTTTTCAGTTAGGTTAATTCAAAGTAGTTCAACCAGTGTTTGTGGGCCCTGTGGCCCTTTTGGCACCACTCCTTTTGAAAATACAGTGCTCATTTCTGTTCGGTTAATTCAAAGTAGTTCAACCAGTGTTTGTGGGCGCCGTGGCCCTTTTGGCACCACTCCTTTTGAAAATACAGTGCTCATTTCTGTTTGGTGAGCTCTAAGTAGTTCAAGCAGTGTTTTTGGGCCCCGTGGCCCTGTAGGCACCACTCCTTTTGAAAATACAGTGCACATTTCTCTTTGGTTAATTCAAAGTAGTTCAACCAGTGTTTGTGGGCCCCGTGGCCCTTTTGGCACCACTCCTTTTGAAAATAAAGTGCTCATTTCTGTTTGGTGAACTCAAAGTAGTTCAACCAGTGTTTGTGGGCCCCGTGGCCCTTTTGGCACCACTCCTTTTGAAAATACAGTGCTCATTTCTGTTTAGTGAACTCAAAGTAGTTCAACCAGTGTTTGTGGGCCCTTTTGGCACCACTCCTTTTGAAAATAAAGGGCTCATTTCTGTTTGGTGAACTCAAAGTAGTTCAACCACTGTTTGTGGGCCCAGTGGCCCTTTTGGCACCACTCCTTTTGAAAATACAGTGCTCATTTCTGTTTAGTGAACTCAAAGTAGTTCAACCAGTGTTTGTGGGCCCCGTGGCCCTTTTGGCACCACTCCTTTTGAAAATACAGTGCTCTTTTCAGTTCGGTTAATTCAAAGTAGTTCAACCAGTGTTTGTGGGCCCCGTGGCCCTTCGGGCACCACTCCTTTTGAAAATACAGTGCTCATTTCTGTTTGGTGAACTCAAAGTAGTACAACCAGTGTTTGCGTGCCCCGTGGTACTTTTGGCACCACTCTTTTTTAAAATACAGTGCTCATTTCTGTTCGGTTAACTCAAAGTAGTTCAACCAGTGTTTGCGTGCCCTGTGGCACTTTTGGCACCACTCCTTTTGAAAATACAGTGCTCATTTCTGTTCAGTTAATTCAAAGCAGTTCAATCAGTGTTTGCGTGCCCCGTGGCCCTTTTGACACCACTCCTTTAGAAAATACAGTGCTCATTTCTGTTCGGTTAATTCAAAGTAGTTCAACCATTGTTTGTGGGCCCCGTGTCCCTTTTGGCACCACTCCTTTTGAAAATACAGTGCTCATTTCTGTTCGGTTAATTCAAAGTGATTCAAAAAGTGTTTGTGGGCCACGTGTCCCTTTTGGCACCACTCCTTTTGAAAATACAGTGCTCTTTTCTGTTTGGTGAACTCAAAGTAGTTCAACCAGTGTTTGCATGCCCCGTGGCCCTTTTGGCACCACTCCTTTTGAAAATACAGTGCTCATTTCTGTTCGATTAATTCAAAGTAGTTCAACCAGTGTTTGTGGGCCCCGTGGCCCTTTTGGCACCACTACTTTTGAAAATACAGTGCTCATTTCTGTTCGGTTAATTCAAAGTAGTTCAACCAGTGTTTGTGGGCGACGTGGCCCTTTTGGCACCACTCTTCTTTAAAATACAGTGCTCATTTCTGTTCGGTTAACTCAAAATAGTTCAACCAGTGTTTGCGTGCCCCGTGGCCCTTTTGGCACCACTCCTTTTGAAAATACAGTGCTCATTTCTGTTCGGTTAATTCAAAGTAGTTCAACCAGTGTTTGCGTGCCCCGTGGCCCTTTTGGCACCACTCCTTTTGAAAATACAGTGCTCATTTCTGTTCGGTTAATTCAAAGTATTTCAACCAGTGTTTGTGGGCCCCGTGACCCTTTTGGCACCACTCCTTTTGAAAATACAGTGCTCATTTCTGTTTGGTGAACTCAAAGTAGTTCAACCAGTGTTTGCGTGCCCCGTGGTACTTTTGGCACCACTCTTTTTTAAAATACAGTGCTCATTTCTGTTTGGTGAACTCAAAGTAGTTCAACCAGTGTTTGCGTGCCCTGTGGCTCTTTTGGCACCACTCCTTTTGAAAATACAGTGCTCATTTCTGTTCGGTTAATTCAAAGCAGTTCAATCAGTGTTTGCGTGCCCCGTGGCCCTTTTGACACCACTCCTTTAGAAAATACAGTGCTCATTTCTGTTCGGTTAATTCAAAGTAGTTCAACCATTGTTTGTGGGCCCCGTGGCCCTTTTGGCACCACTCCTTTTGAAAATACAGTGCTCATTTCTGTTCGGTTAATTCAAAGTGGTTCAAAAAGTGTTTGTGGGCCCCGTGGCCCTTTTGGCACCACTCCTTTTGAAAATACAGTGCTCTTTTCTGTTTGGTGAACTCAAAGTAGTTCAACCAGTGTTTGCATGCCCCGTGGCCCTTTTGGCACCACTCCTTTTGAAAATACAGTGCTCATTTCTGTTTGGTGAACTCAAAGTAGTTCAACCAGTGTTTGCGTGCCCGGTGGTACTTTTGGCACCACTCTTTTTTAAAATACAGTGCTCATTTCTTTTCGGTTAACTCAAAGTAGTTCAACCAGTGTTTGCATGCCCTGTGGCCCTTTTGGCACCACTCCTTTTGAAAATACAGTGCTCTTTTCAGTTAGGTTAATTCAAAGTAGTTCAACCAGTGTTTGTGGGCCCTGTGGCCCTTTTGGCACCACTCCTTTTGAAAATACAGTGCTCATTTCTGTTCGGTTAATTCAAAGTAGTTCAACCAGTGTTTGTGGGCGCCGTGGCCCTTTTGGCACCACTCCTTTTGAAAATACAGTGCTCATTTCTGTTTGGTGAGCTCTAAGTAGTTCAAGCAGTGTTTTTGGGCCCCGTGGCCCTGTAGGCACCACTCCTTTTGAAAATACAGTGCACATTTCTCTTTGGTTAATTCAAAGTAGTTCAACCAGTGTTTGTGGGCCCCGTGGCCCTTTTGGCACCACTCCTTTTGAAAATAAAGTGCTCATTTCTGTTTGGTGAACTCAAAGTAGTTCAACCAGTGTTTGTGGGCCCCGTGGCCCTTTTGGCACCACTCCTTTTGAAAATACAGTGCTCATTTCTGTTTAGTGAACTCAAAGTAGTTCAACCAGTGTTTGTGGGCCCTTTTGGCACCACTCCTTTTGAAAATAAAGTGCTCATTTCTGTTTGGTGAACTCAAAGTAGTTCAACCACTGTTTGTGGGCCCAGTGGCCCTTTTGGCACCACTCCTTTTGAAAATACAGTGCTCATTTCTGTTTAGTGAACTCAAAGTAGTTCAACCAGTGTTTGTGGGCCCCGTGGCCCTTTTGGCACCACTCCTTTTGAAAATACAGTGCTCTTTTCAGTTCGGTTAATTCAAAGTAGTTCAACCAGTGTTTGTGGGCCCCGTGGCCCTTCGGGCACCACTCCTTTTGAAAATACAGTGCTCATTTCTGTTTGGTGAACTCAAAGTAGTACAACCAGTGTTTGCGTGCCCCGTGGTACTTTTGGCACCACTCTTTTTTAAAATACAGTGCTCATTTCTGTTCGGTTAACTCAAAGTAGTTCAACCAGTGTTTGCGTGCCCTGTGGCACTTTTGGCACCACTCCTTTTGAAAATACAGTGCTCATTTCTGTTCAGTTAATTCAAAGCAGTTCAATCAGTGTTTGCGTGCCCCGTGGCCCTTTTGACACCACTCCTTTAGAAAATACAGTGCTCATTTCTGTTCGGTTAATTCAAAGTAGTTCAACCATTGTTTGTGGGCCCCGTGTCCCTTTTGGCACCACTCCTTTTGAAAATACAGTGCTCATTTCTGTTCGGTTAATTCAAAGTGGTTCAAAAAGTGTTTGTGGGCCGCGTGTCCCTTTTGGCACCACTCCTTTTGAAAATACAGTGCTCTTTTCTGTTTGGTGAACTCAAAGTAGTTCAACCAGTGTTTGCATGCCCCGTGGCCCTTTTGGCACCACTCCTTTTGAAAATACAGTGCTCATTTCTGTTCGATTAATTCAAAGTAGTTCAACCAGTGTTTGTGGGCCCCGTGGCCCTTTTGGCACCACTACTTTTGAAAATACAGTGCTCATTTCTGTTCGGTTAATTCAAAGTAGTTCAACCAGTGTTTGTGGGCGACGTGGCCCTTTTGGCACCACTCTTCTTTAAAATACAGTGCTCATTTCTGTTCGGTTAACTCAAAATAGTTCAACCAGTGTTTGCGTGCCCCGTGGCCCTTTTGGCACCACTCCTTTTGAAAATACAGTGCTCATTTCTGTTCGGTTAATTCAAAGTAGTTCAACCAGTGTTTGCGTGCCCCGTGGCCCTTTTGGCACCACTCCTTTTGAAAATACAGTGCTCATTTCTGTTCGGTTAATTCAAAGTATTTCAACCAGTGTTTGTGGGCCCCGTGACCCTTTTGGCACCACTCCTTTTGAAAATACAGTGCTCATTTCTGTTTGGTGAATTCAAAGTAGTTCAACCAGTGTTTGCGTGCCCCGTGGCCCTTTTGGCACCACTACTTTTGAAAATACAGTGCTCATTTCTTTTTGGTGAACTCAAAGTAGTTCAACCAGTGTTTGCGTGCCCCGTGGTCCTTTTGGCACCACTCCTTTTGAAAATACAGTGCTCATTTCTGTTCGGTTAACTCAAAGTAGTTCAACCAGTGTTTGCGTGCCCTGTGGCCCTTTTGGCACCACTCCTTTTGAAAATACAGTGCTCATTTCTGTTCGGTTAATTCAAAGTAGTTCAACCATTGTTTGCGTGCCCTGTGGCCCTTTTGGCACCACTCCTTTTGAAAATACAGTGCTCATTTCTGTTCGATTAATTCAAAGTAGTTCAACCAGTGTTTGTGGGCCCCGTGGCCCTTTTGGCACCACTACTTTTGAAAATACAGTGCTCATTTCTGTTCGGTTAATTCAAAGTAGTTCAACCAGTGTTTGTGGGCGACGTGGCCCTTTTGGCACCACTCTTCTTTAAAATACAGTGCTCATTTCTGTTCGGTTAACTCAAAATAGTTCAACCAGTGTTTGCGTGCCCCGTGGCCCTTTTGGCACCACTCCTTTTGAAAATACAGTGCTCATTTCTGTTCGGTTAATTCAAAGTAGTTCAACCAGTGTTTGCGTTCCCCGTGGCCCTTTTGGCACCACTCCTTTTGAAAATACAGTGCTCATTTCTGTTCGGTTAATTCAAAGTATTTCAACCAGTGTTTGTGGGCCCCGTGACCCTTTTGGCACCACTCCTTTTGAAAATACAGTGCTCATTTCTGTTTGGTGAACTCAAAGTAGTTCAACCAGTGTTTGCGTGCCCCGTGGCCCTTTTGGCACCACTACTTTTGAAAATACAGTGCTCATTTCTTTTTGGTGAACTCAAAGTAGTTCAACCAGTGTTTGCGTGCCCCGTGGTCCTTTTTTCACCACTCCTTTTGAAAATACAGTGCTCATTTCTGTTCGGTTAACTCAAAGTAGTTCAACCAGTGTTTGCGTGCCCTGTGGCCCTTTTGGCACCACTCCTTTTGAAAATACAGTGCTCATTTCTGTTCGGTTAATTCAAAGTAGTTCAACCATTGTTTGCGTGCCCTGTGGCCCTTTTGGCACCACTCCTTTTGAAAATACAGTGCTCATTTCTGTTCGGTTTATTCAAAGCAGTTAATCAGTGTTTGCGTGCCCCGTGGCCCTTTTGACACCACTCCTTTAGAAAATACAGTGCTCATTTCTGTTTGGTTAATTCAAAGTACTTCAACCAGTGTTTTTATGTGCCCCGTGGCCCTTTTGGTACCACTCCTTTTGAAAATACAGTGCTCATTTCAGTTTGGTGAACTCAAAGTAGTTCAACCAGTGTTTGCGTGCCCCGTGGCCCTTTTGGCACCACTCCTTTTGAAAATACAGTGCTCATTTCTGTTCGGTTAATTCAAAGTAGTTCAACTAGTGTTTGCGTGCCCCGTGGCCCTTTTGGCACCACTCCTTTTGAAAATACAGTGCTCATTTCTGTTTTGTGAACTCAAAGTAGTTCAACCAGTGTTTGCGTGCCCCGTGGCCCTTTTGGCACCACTCCTTTTGAAAATACAGTGCTCATTTCTGTTCGGTTAATTCAAAGTAGTTCAACCAAAGTTTGTGGGCGACGTGGCCCTTTTGGCACCACTTCTTTTGAAAATACAGTGCTCATTTCTGTTTGGTGAACTCAAAGTAGTTCAACCAGTGTTTGCGTGCCCTGTGGTCCTTTTGGCACCACTCCTTTTGAAAATACAGTGCTCATTTCTGTTCGGTTAATTCAAAGTAGTTCAACCAGTGTTTGTGGGCCCCGTGGCCCTTCGAGCACCATTCCTTTTGAAAATACAGTGCTCATTTCTGTTTGGTGAACTCAAAGTAGTTCAACCAGTGTTTGCGTGCCCCGTGGTACTTTTGGCACCACTCTTTTTTAAAATACAGTGCTCATTTCTGTTTGGTGAACTCAAAGTAGTTCAACCAGTGTTTGCGTGCCCTGTGGCTCTTTTGGCACCACTCCTTTTGAAAATACAGTGCTCATTTCTGTTCGGTTAATTCAAAGCAGTTCAATCAGTGTTTGCGTGCCCCGTGGCCCTTTTGACACCACTCCTTTAGAAAATACAGTGCTCATTTCTGTTCGGTTAATTCAAAGTAGTTCAATCATTGTTTGTGGGCCCCGTGGCCCTTTTGGCACCACTCCTTTTGAAAATACAGTGCTCATTTCTGTTCGGTTAATTCAAAGTGGTTCAAAAAGTGTTTGTGGGCCCCGTGGCCCTTTTGACACCACTCCTTTAGAAAATACAGTGCTCATTTCTGTTTGGTTAATTCAAAGTACTTCAACCAGTGTTTTTATGTGCCCCGTGGCCCTTTTGGTACCACTCCTTTTGAAAATACAGTGCTCATTTCAGTTTGGTGAACTCAAAGTAGTTCAACCAGTGTTTGCGTGCCCCGTGGCCCTTTTGGCACCACTCCTTTTGAAAATACAGTGCTCATTTCTGTTCGGTTAATTCAAAGTAGTTCAACCAGTGTTTGCGTGCCCCGTGGCCCTTTTGGCACCACTCCTTTTGAAAATACAGTGCTCATTTCTGTTTCGTGAACTCAAAGTAGTTCAACCAGTGTTTGCGTGCCCCGTGGCCCTTTTGGCACCACTCCTTTTGAAAATACAGTGCTCATTTCTGTTCGGTTAATTCAAAGTAGTTCAACCAAAGTTTGTGGGCGACGTGGCCCTTTTGGCACCACTTCTTTTGAAAATACAGTGCTCATTTCTGTTTGGTGAACTCAAAGTAGTTCAACCAGTGTTTGCGTGCCCTGTGGTCCTTTTGGCACCACTCCTTTTGAAAATACAGTGCTCATTTCTGTTCGGTTAATTCAAAGTAGTTCAACCAGTGTTTGTGGGCCCCGTGGCCCTTCGAGCACCATTCCTTTTGAAAATACAGTGCTCATTTCTGTTTGGTGAACTCAAAGTAGTTCAACCAGTGTTTGCGTGCCCCGTGGTACTTTTGGCACCACTCTTTTTTAAAATACAGTGCTCATTTCTGTTTGGTGAACTCAAAGTAGTTCAACCAGTGTTTGCGTGCCCTGTGGCTCTTTTGGCACCACTCCTTTTGAAAATACAGTGCTCATTTCTGTTCGGTTAATTCAAAGCAGTTCAATCAGTGTTTGCGTGCCCCGTGGCCCTTTTGACACCACTCCTTTAGAAAATACAGTGCTCATTTCTGTTCGGTTAATTCAAAGTAGTTCAACCATTGTTTGTGGGCCCCGTGGCCCTTTTGGCACCACTCCTTTTGAAAATACAGTGCTCATTTCTGTTCGGTTAATTCAAAGTGGTTCAAAAAGTGTTTGTGGGCCCCGTGGCCCTTTTGGCACCACTCCTTTTGAAAATACAGTGCTCTTTTCTGTTTGGTGAACTCAAAGTAGTTCAACCAGTGTTTGCATGCCCCGTGGCCCTTTTGGCACCACTCCTTTTGAAAATACAGTGCTCATTTCTGTTTGGTGAACTCAAAGTAGTTCAACCAGTGTTTGCGTGCCCCGTGGTACTTTTGGCACCACTCTTTTTTAAAATACAGTGCTCATTTCTTTTCGGTTAACTCAAAGTAGTTCAACCAGTGTTTGCGTGCCCTGTGGCCCTTTTGGCACCACTCCTTTTGAAAATACAGTGCTCATTTCTGTTCGGTTAATTCAAAGCAGTTCAATCAGTGTTTGCGTGCCCCGTGGCCCTTTTGAAACCACTCCTTTAGAAAATACAGTGCTCATTTCTGTTTGGTTAATTCAAAGTACTTCAACCAGTGTTTTTATGTGCCCCGTGGCCCTTTTGGCACCACTCCTTTTGAAAATACAGTGCTCATTTCTGTTTGGTGAACTCAAAGTAGTTCAACCAGTGTTTGCGTGCCCCGTGGCCCTTTTGGCACCACTCCTTTTGAAAATACAGTGCTCATTTCTGTTCGGTTAATTCAAAGTAGTTCAACCAGTGTTTGCGTGCCCCGTGGCCCTTTTGGCACCACTCCTTTTGAAAATACAGTGCTCATTTCTGTTCGGCTAATTCAAAGTAGTTCAACCAGTGTTTGTGGGCCCCGTGGCCCTTTTGGCACCACTCCTTTTGAAAATACAGTGCTCATTTCTGTTTGGTGAACTCAAAGTAGTTCAACCAGTGTTTGCGTGCCCCGTGGTCCTTTTGGCACCACTCCTTTTGAAAATACAGTGCTCTTTTCAGTTCGGTTAATTCAAAGTAGTTCAACCAGTGTTTGTGGGCCCCGTGGCCCTTCGGGCACCACTCCTTTTGAAAATACAGTGCTCATTTCTGTTTGGTGAACTCAAAGTAGTACAACCAGTGTTTGCGTGCCCCGTGGTACTTTTGGCACCACTCTTTTTTAAAATACAGTGCTCATTTCTGTTCGGTTAACTCAAAGTAGTTCAACCAGTGTTTGCGTGCCCTGTGGCACTTTTGGCACCACTCCTTTTGAAAATACAGTGCTCATTTCTGTTCAGTTAATTCAAAGCAGTTCAATCAGTGTTTGCGTGCCCCGTGGCCCTTTTGACACCACTCCTTTAGAAAATACAGTGCTCATTTCTGTTCGGTTAATTCAAAGTAGTTCAACCATTGTTTGTGGGCCCCGTGTCCCTTTTGGCACCACTCCTTTTGAAAATACAGTGCTCATTTCTGTTCGGTTAATTCAAAGTGGTTCAAAAAGTGTTTGTGGGCCGCGTGGCCCTTTTGGCACCACTCCTTTTGAAAATACAGTGCTCTTTTCTGTTTGGTGAACTCAAAGTAGTTCAACCAGTGTTTGCATGCCCCGTGGCCCTTTTGGCACCACTCCTTTTGAAAATACAGTGCTCATTTCTGTTCGATTAATTCAAAGTAGTTCAACCAGTGTTTGTGGGCCCCGTGGCCCTTTTGGCACCACTACTTTTGAAAATACAGTGCTCATTTCTGTTCGGTTAATTCAAAGTAGTTCAACCAGTGTTTGTGGGCGACGTGGCCCTTTTGGCACCACTCTTCTTTAAAATACAGTGCTCATTTCTGTTCGGTTAACTCAAAATAGTTCAACCAGTGTTTGCGTGCCCCGTGGCCCTTTTGGCACCACTCCTTTGGAAAATACAGTGCTCATTTCTGTTCGGTTAATTCAAAGTAGTTCAACCAGTGTTTGCGTGCCCCGTGGCCCTTTTGGCACCACTCCTTTTGAAAATACAGTGCTCATTTCTGTTCGGTTAATTCAAAGTATTTCAACCAGTGTTTGTGGGCCCCGTGACCCTTTTGGCACCACTCCTTTTGAAAATACAGTGCTCATTTCTGTTTGGTGAACTCAAAGTAGTTCAACCAGTGTTTGCGTGCCCCGTGGCCCTTTTGGCACCACTACTTTTGAAAATACAGTGCTCATTTCTTTTTGGTGAACTCAAAGTAGTTCAACCAGTGTTTGCGTGCCCCGTGGTCCTTTTGGCACCACTCCTTTTGAAAATACAGTGCTCATTTCTGTTCGGTTTATTCAAAGCAGTTAATCAGTGTTTGCGTGCCCCGTGGCCCTTTTGACACCACTCCTTTAGAAAATACAGTGCTCATTTCTGTTTGGTTAATTCAAAGTACTTCAACCAGTGTTTTTATGTGCCCCGTGGCCCTTTTGGTACCACTCCTTTTGAAAATACAGTGCTCATTTCAGTTTGGTGAACTCAAAGTAGTTCAACCAGTGTTTGCGTGCCCCGTGGCCCTTTTGGCACCACTCCTTTTGAAAATACAGTGCTCATTTCTGTTCGGTTAATTCAAAGTAGTTCAACTAGTGTTTGCGTGCCCCGTGGCCCTTTTGGCACCACTCCTTTTGAAAATACAGTGCTCATTTCTGTTTTGTGAACTCAAAGTAGTTCAACCAGTGTTTGCGTGCCCCGTGGCCCTTTTGGCACCACTCCTTTTGAAAATACAGTGCTCATTTCTGTTCGGTTAATTCAAAGTAGTTCAACCAAAGTTTGTGGGCGACGTGGCCCTTTTGGCACCACTTCTTTTGAAAATACAGTGCTCATTTCTGTTTGGTGAACTCAAAGTAGTTCAACCAGTGTTTGCGTGCCCTGTGGTCCTTTTGGCACCACTCCTTTTGAAAATACAGTGCTCATTTCTGTTCGGTTAATTCAAAGTAGTTCAACCAGTGTTTGTGGGCCCCGTGGCCCTTCGAGCACCATTCCTTTTGAAAATACAGTGCTCATTTCTGTTTGGTGAACTCAAAGTAGTTCAACCAGTGTTTGCGTGCCCCGTGGTACTTTTGGCACCACTCTTTTTTAAAATACAGTGCTCATTTCTGTTTGGTGAACTCAAAGTAGTTCAACCAGTGTTTGCGTGCCCTGTGGCTCTTTTGGCACCACTCCTTTTGAAAATACAGTGCTCATTTCTGTTCGGTTAATTCAAAGCAGTTCAATCAGTGTTTGCGTGCCCCGTGGCCCTTTTGACACCACTCCTTTAGAAAATACAGTGCTCATTTCTGTTCGGTTAATTCAAAGTAGTTCAATCATTGTTTGTGGGCCCCGTGGCCCTTTTGGCACCACTCCTTTTGAAAATACAGTGCTCATTTCTGTTCGGTTAATTCAAAGTGGTTCAAAAAGTGTTTGTGGGCCCCGTGGCCCTTTTGACACCACTCCTTTAGAAAATACAGTGCTCATTTCTGTTTGGTTAATTCAAAGTACTTCAACCAGTGTTTTTATGTGCCCCGTGGCCCTTTTGGTACCACTCCTTTTGAAAATACAGTGCTCATTTCAGTTTGGTGAACTCAAAGTAGTTCAACCAGTGTTTGCGTGCCCCGTGGCCCTTTTGGCACCACTCCTTTTGAAAATACAGTGCTCATTTCTGTTCGGTTAATTCAAAGTAGTTCAACCAGTGTTTGCGTGCCCCGTGGCCCTTTTGGCACCACTCCTTTTGAAAATACAGTGCTCATTTCTGTTTCGTGAACTCAAAGTAGTTCAACCAGTGTTTGCGTGCCCCGTGGCCCTTTTGGCACCACTCCTTTTGAAAATACAGTGCTCATTTCTGTTCGGTTAATTCAAAGTAGTTCAACCAAAGTTTGTGGGCGACGTGGCCCTTTTGGCACCACTTCTTTTGAAAATACAGTGCTCATTTCTGTTTGGTGAACTCAAAGTAGTTCAACCAGTGTTTGCGTGCCCTGTGGTCCTTTTGGCACCACTCCTTTTGAAAATACAGTGCTCATTTCTGTTCGGTTAATTCAAAGTAGTTCAACCAGTGTTTGTGGGCCCCGTGGCCCTTCGAGCACCATTCCTTTTGAAAATACAGTGCTCATTTCTGTTTGGTGAACTCAAAGTAGTTCAACCAGTGTTTGCGTGCCCCGTGGTACTTTTGGCACCACTCTTTTTTAAAATACAGTGCTCATTTCTGTTTGGTGAACTCAAAGTAGTTCAACCAGTGTTTGCGTGCCCTGTGGCTCTTTTGGCACCACTCCTTTTGAAAATACAGTGCTCATTTCTGTTCGGTTAATTCAAAGCAGTTCAATCAGTGTTTGCGTGCCCCGTGGCCCTTTTGACACCACTCCTTTAGAAAATACAGTGCTCATTTCTGTTCGGTTAATTCAAAGTAGTTCAACCATTGTTTGTGGGCCCCGTGGCCCTTTTGGCACCACTCCTTTTGAAAATACAGTGCTCATTTCTGTTCGGTTAATTCAAAGTGGTTCAAAAAGTGTTTGTGGGCCCCGTGGCCCTTTTGGCACCACTCCTTTTGAAAATACAGTGCTCTTTTCTGTTTGGTGAACTCAAAGTAGTTCAACCAGTGTTTGCATGCCCCGTGGCCCTTTTGGCACCACTCCTTTTGAAAATACAGTGCTCATTTCTGTTTGGTGAACTCAAAGTAGTTCAACCAGTGTTTGCGTGCCCCGTGGTACTTTTGGCACCACTCTTTTTTAAAATACAGTGCTCATTTCTTTTCGGTTAACTCAAAGTAGTTCAACCAGTGTTTGCGTGCCCTGTGGCCCTTTTGGCACCACTCCTTTTGAAAATACAGTGCTCATTTCTGTTCGGTTAATTCAAAGCAGTTCAATCAGTGTTTGCGTGCCCCGTGGCCCTTTTGAAACCACTCCTTTAGAAAATACAGTGCTCATTTCTGTTTGGTTAATTCAAAGTACTTCAACCAGTGTTTTTATGTGCCCCGTGGCCCTTTTGGCACCACTCCTTTTGAAAATACAGTGCTCATTTCTGTTTGGTGAACTCAAAGTAGTTCAACCAGTGTTTGCGTGCCCCGTGGCCCTTTTGGCACCACTCCTTTTGAAAATACAGTGCTCATTTCTGTTCGGTTAATTCAAAGTAGTTCAACCAGTGTTTGCGTGCCCCGTGGCCCTTTTGGCACCACTCCTTTTGAAAATACAGTGCTCATTTCTGTTCGGCTAATTCAAAGTAGTTCAACCAGTGTTTGTGGGCCCCGTGGCCCTTTTGGCACCACTCCTTTTGAAAATACAGTGCTCATTTCTGTTTGGTGAACTCAAAGTAGTTCAACCAGTGTTTGCGTGCCCCGTGGTCCTTTTGGCACCACTCCTTTTGAAAATACAGTGCTCTTTTCAGTTCGGTTAATTCAAAGTAGTTCAACCAGTGTTTGTGGGCCCCGTGGCCCTTCGGGCACCACTCCTTTTGAAAATACAGTGCTCATTTCTGTTTGGTGAACTCAAAGTAGTACAACCAGTGTTTGCGTGCCCCGTGGTACTTTTGGCACCACTCTTTTTTAAAATACAGTGCTCATTTCTGTTCGGTTAACTCAAAGTAGTTCAACCAGTGTTTGCGTGCCCTGTGGCACTTTTGGCACCACTCCTTTTGAAAATACAGTGCTCATTTCTGTTCAGTTAATTCAAAGCAGTTCAATCAGTGTTTGCGTGCCCCGTGGCCCTTTTGACACCACTCCTTTAGAAAATACAGTGCTCATTTCTGTTCGGTTAATTCAAAGTAGTTCAACCATTGTTTGTGGGCCCCGTGTCCCTTTTGGCACCACTCCTTTTGAAAATACAGTGCTCATTTCTGTTCGGTTAATTCAAAGTGGTTCAAAAAGTGTTTGTGGGCCGCGTGGCCCTTTTGGCACCACTCCTTTTGAAAATACAGTGCTCTTTTCTGTTTGGTGAACTCAAAGTAGTTCAACCAGTGTTTGCATGCCCCGTGGCCCTTTTGGCACCACTCCTTTTGAAAATACAGTGCTCATTTCTGTTCGATTAATTCAAAGTAGTTCAACCAGTGTTTGTGGGCCCCGTGGCCCTTTTGGCACCACTACTTTTGAAAATACAGTGCTCATTTCTGTTCGGTTAATTCAAAGTAGTTCAACCAGTGTTTGTGGGCGACGTGGCCCTTTTGGCACCACTCTTCTTTAAAATACAGTGCTCATTTCTGTTCGGTTAACTCAAAATAGTTCAACCAGTGTTTGCGTGCCCCGTGGCCCTTTTGGCACCACTCCTTTGGAAAATACAGTGCTCATTTCTGTTCGGTTAATTCAAAGTAGTTCAACCAGTGTTTGCGTGCCCCGTGGCCCTTTTGGCACCACTCCTTTTGAAAATACAGTGCTCATTTCTGTTCGGTTAATTCAAAGTATTTCAACCAGTGTTTGTGGGCCCCGTGACCCTTTTGGCACCACTCCTTTTGAAAATACAGTGCTCATTTCTGTTTGGTGAACTCAAAGTAGTTCAACCAGTGTTTGCGTGCCCCGTGGCCCTTTTGGCACCACTACTTTTGAAAATACAGTGCTCATTTCTTTTTGGTGAACTCAAAGTAGTTCAACCAGTGTTTGCGTGCCCCGTGGTCCTTTTGGCACCACTCCTTTTGAAAATACAGTGCTCATTTCTGTTCGGTTAATTCAAAGTAGTTCAACCATTGTTTGCGTGCCCTGTGGCCCTTTTGGCACCACTCCTTTTGAAAATACAGTGCTCATTTCTGTTCTGTTTATTCAAAGCAGTTAATCAGTGTTTGCGTGCCCCGTGGCCCTTTTGACACCACTCCTTTAGAAAATACAGTGCTCATTTCTGTTTGGTTAATTCAACGTACTTCAACCAGTGTTTTTATGTGCCCCGTGGCCCTTTTGGTACCACTCCTTTTGAAAATACAGTGCTCATTTCAGTTTGGTGAACTCAAAGTAGTTCAACCAGTGTTTGCGTGCCCCGTGGCCCTTTTGGCACCACTCCTTTTGAAAATACAGTGCTCATTTCTGTTCGGTTAATTCAAAGTAGTTCAACCAGTGTTTGCGTGCCCCGTGGCCCTTTTGGCACCACTCCTTTTGAAAATACAGTGCTCATTTCTGTTTCGTGAACTCAAAGTAGTTCAACCAGTGTTTGCGTGCCCCGTGGCCCTTTTGGCACCACTCCTTTTGAAAATACAGTGCTCATTTCTGTTCGGTTAATTCAAAGTAGTTCAACCAAAGTTTGTGGGCGACGTGGCCCTTTTGGCACCACTTCTTTTGAAAATACAGTGCTCATTTCTGTTTGGTGAACTCAAAGTAGTTCAACCAGTGTTTGCGTGCCCTGTGGTCCTTTTGGCACCACTCCTTTTGAAAATACAGTGCTCATTTCTGTTCGGTTAATTCAAAGTAGTTCAACCAGTGTTTGTGGGCCCCGTGGCCCTTCGAGCACCATTCCTTTTGAAAATACAGTGCTCATTTCTGTTTGGTGAACTCAAAGTAGTTCAACCAGTGTTTGCGTGCCCCGTGGTACTTTTGGCACCACTCTTTTTTAAAATACAGTGCTCATTTCTGTTTGGTGAACTCAAAGTAGTTCAACCAGTGTTTGCGTGCCCTGTGGCTCTTTTGGCACCACTCCTTTTGAAAATACAGTGCTCATTTCTGTTCGGTTAATTCAAAGCAGTTCAATCAGTGTTTGCGTGCCCCGTGGCCCTTTTGACACCACTCCTTTAGAAAATACAGTGCTCATTTCTGTTCGGTTAATTCAAAGTAGTTCAACCATTGTTTGTGGGCCCCGTGGCCCTTTTGGCACCACTCCTTTTGAAAATACAGTGCTCATTTCTGTTCGGTTAATTCAAAGTGGTTCAAAAAGTGTTTGTGGGCCCCGTGGCCCTTTTGGCACCACTCCTTTTGAAAATACAGTGCTCTTTTCTGTTTGGTGAACTCAAAGTAGTTCAACCAGTGTTTGCATGCCCCGTGGCCCTTTTGGCACCACTCCTTTTGAAAATACAGTGCTCATTTCTGTTTGGTGAACTCAAAGTAGTTCAACCAGTGTTTGCGTGCCCCGTGGTACTTTTGGCACCACTCTTTTTTAAAATACAGTGCTCATTTCTTTTCGGTTAACTCAAAGTAGTTCAACCAGTGTTTGCGTGCCCTGTGGCCCTTTTGGCACCACTTCTTTTGAAAATACAGTGCTCATTTCTGTTTGGTGAACTCAAAGTAGTTCAACCAGTGTTTGCGTGCCCTGTGGTCCTTTTGGCACCACTCCTTTTGAAAATACAGTGCTCATTTCTGTTCGGTTAATTCAAAGTAGTTCAACCAGTGTTTGTGGGCCCCGTGGCCCTTCGAGCACCATTCCTTTTGAAAATACAGTGCTCATTTCTGTTTGGTGAACTCAAAGTAGTTCAACCAGTGTTTGCGTGCCCCGTGGTACTTTTGGCACCACTCTTTTTTAAAATACAGTGCTCATTTCTGTTTGGTGAACTCAAAGTAGTTCAACCAGTGTTTGCGTGCCCTGTGGCTCTTTTGGCACCACTCCTTTTGAAAATACAGTGCTCATTTCTGTTCGGTTAATTCAAAGCAGTTCAATCAGTGTTTGCGTGCCCCGTGGCCCTTTTGACACCACTCCTTTAGAAAATACAGTGCTCATTTCTGTTCGGTTAATTCAAAGTAGTTCAACCATTGTTTGTGGGCCCCGTGGCCCTTTTGGCACCACTCCTTTTGAAAATACAGTGCTCATTTCTGTTCGGTTAATTCAAAGTGGTTCAAAAAGTGTTTGTGGGCCCCGTGGCCCTTTTGGCACCACTCCTTTTGAAAATACAGTGCTCTTTTCTGTTTGGTGAACTCAAAGTAGTTCAACCAGTGTTTGCATGCCCCGTGGCCCTTTTGGCACCACTCCTTTTGAAAATACAGTGCTCATTTCTGTTTGGTGAACTCAAAGTAGTTCAACCAGTGTTTGCGTGCCCCGTGGTACTTTTGGCACCACTCTTTTTTAAAATACAGTGCTCATTTCTTTTCGGTTAACTCAAAGTAGTTCAACCAGTGTTTGCGTGCCCTGTGGCCCTTTTGGCACCACTCCTTTTGAAAATACAGTGCTCATTTCTGTTCGGTTAATTCAAAGCAGTTCAATCAGTGTTTGCGTGCCCCGTGGCCCTTTTGAAACCACTCCTTTAGAAAATACAGTGCTCATTTCTGTTTGGTTAATTCAAAGTACTTCAACCAGTGTTTTTATGTGCCCCGTGGCCCTTTTGGCACCACTCCTTTTGAAAATACAGTGCTCATTTCTGTTTGGTGAACTCAAAGTAGTTCAACCAGTGTTTGCGTGCCCCGTGGCCCTTTTGGCACCACTCCTTTTGAAAATACAGTGCTCATTTCTGTTCGGTTAATTCAAAGTAGTTCAACCAGTGTTTGCGTGCCCCGTGGCCCTTTTGGCACCACTCCTTTTGAAAATACAGTGCTCATTTCTGTTCGGCTAATTCAAAGTAGTTCAACCAGTGTTTGCGTGCCCCGTGGCCCTTTTGGCACCACTCCTTTTGAAAATGCAGTGCTCATTTCTGTTCGGTTAATTCAAAGTAGTTCAACCAGTGTTTGTGGGCCCCGTGGCCCTTCGGGCACCACTCCTTTTGAAAATACAGTGCTCATTTCTGTTTGGTGAACTCAAAGTAGTTCAACCAGTGTTTGCGTGCCCCGTGGTCCTTTTGGCACCACTCCTTTTGAAAATACAGTGCTCATTTCTGTTCGGTTAACTCAAAATAGTTCAACCAGTGTTTGCGTGCCCCGTGGCCCTTTTGGCACCACTCCTTTTGAAAATACAGTGCTCATTTCTGTTCGGTTAATTCAAAGTAGTTCAACCATTGTTTGCGTGCCCCGTGGCCCTTTTGGCACCACTCCTTTTGAAAATACAGTGCTCATTTTTGTTCGGTTAATTCAAAGCAGTTCAATCAGTGTTTGCGTGCCCCGTGGCCCTTTTGACACCACTCCTTTAGAAAATACAGTGCTCATTTCTGTTTGGTTAATTCAAAGTACTTCAACCAGTGTTTTTATGTGCCCCGTGGCCCTTTTGGCACCACTCCTTTTGAAAATACAGTGCTCATTTCTGTTCGGTTAATTCAAAGTAGTTCAACCAGTGTTTGCGTGCCCCGTGGCCCTTTTGGCACCACTCCTTTTGAAAATACAGTGCTCATTTCTGTTCAGTTAATTCAAAGTAGTTCAACCAGTGTTTGTGGGTCCCGTGGCCCTTTTGGCACCACTCCTTTTGAAAATACAGTGCTCTTTTCTGTTTGGTGAACTCAAAGTAGTTCAACCAGTGTTTGCATGCCCCGTGGCCCTTTTGGCACCACTCCTTTTGAAAATACAGTGCTCATTTCTGTTTGATTAATTCAAAGTAGTTCAACCAGTGTTTGTGGGCCCCGTGGCCCTTTTGGCACCACTACTTTTGAAAATGCAGTGCTCATTTCTGTTTGGTGATCTCAAAGTAGTTCAACCGGTGTTTATGTGCCCCGTGGCTCTTTTGGCACCACTCCTTTTGAAAATACAGTGCTCATTTCTGTTCGGTTAACTCAAAGTAGTTCAACCAGTGTTTGCGTGCCCCGTGGCCCTTTTGGCACCACTCCTTTTGAAAATAGAGTGCTCATTTCTGTTTGGTGAACTCAAAGTAGTTCAACCAGTGTTTGTGGGCCCCGTGGCCCTTTTGGCACCACTCCTTTTTGAAAATACAGTGCTCATTTCTGTTCGGTTAATTCAAAGTAGTTCAACCAGTGTTGGCGTGCCCCGTGGCCTTTTGGCACCACTCTTCTTTAAAATACAGTGCTCATTTCTGTTCGGTTAACTCAAAATAGTTCAACCAGTGTTTGCGTTCCTCGTGGCCCTTTTGGCACCACTCCTTTTGAAAATACAGTGCTCATTTCTGTTCGGTTAATTCAAAGTAGTTCAACCAAAGTTTGTGGGCGCCGTGGCCCTTTTGGCACCACTTCTTTTGAAAATACAGTGCTCATTTCTGTTTGGTGAACTCAACGTAGTTCAACCAGTGTTTGCGTGCCCCGTGGCCCTTTTGGCACCACTCCTTTTGAAAATACAGTGCTCATTTCTGTTCGGTTAATTCAAAGTAGTTCAACCAGTGTTTGTGGGCCCCGTGGCCCTTTTGGCACCACTCCTTTTGAAAATACAGTGCTCATTTCTGTTTGGTGAACTCAAAGTAGTTAAACCAGTGTTTGCATGCCCCGTGGCCCATTTGGCACCACTCCTTTTGAAAATACAGTGCTCATTTCTGTTTGGTGAACTCAAAGTAGTTCAACCAGTGTTTGCGTGCCCTGTGGCCCTTTTGGCACCACTCCTTTTGAAAATACAGTGCTCATTTCTGTTCGGTTAATTCAAAGTAGTTCAACCAGTGTTTGTGGGCCCCGTGGCCCTTTTGGCACCACTCCTTTTGAAAATACAGTGCTCATTTCTGTTTGGTGAACTCAAAGTACTTCAACCAGTGTTTGCGTGCCTCGTGGCCCTTTTGGCACTACTCCTTTTGAAAATACAGTGTTCATTTCTGTTCGGTTAACTCAAAGTAGTTCAACCAGTGTTTGCGTGCCCCGTGGCCCTTTTTGGCACCACTCCTTTTGAAAATACAGTGCTCATTTCTGTTTGGTGAACTCAAAGTAGTTCAACCAGTGTTTGTGGGCCCCGTGGACCTTTTGGCACCACTCCTTTTGAAAATACAGTGCTCATTTCTGTTTGGTGAACTCAAAGTAGTTCAACCAGTGTTTGTGGGCCCCGTGGCCCTTTTGGCCCCACTCCTTTTGAAAATACAGTGCTCATTTCTGTTCGGTTCATTCAAAGTAGTTCAACCAGTGTTTGTGGGCCCGTGGCCCTTTTGGCACCACACCTTTTGAAAATACAGTGCTCATTTCTGTTTGGTGATCTCAAAGTAGTTCAACCAGAGTTTATGTGCCCCGTGGCCCTTTTGGCACCACTCCTTTTGAAAATACAGTGTTCATTTCTGTTCGGTTAACTCAAAGTAGTTCAACCAGTGTTTGCGTGCCCCGTGGCCCTTTTGGCACCACTCCTTTTGAAAATAGAGTGCTCATTTCTGTTTGGTGAACTCAGAGTAGTTAAACCAGTGTTTGCGTGCCCCGTGGCCCTTTTGGCACCACTCCTTTTGAAAATACAGTGCTCATTTCTGTTCAGTTCATTCAAAGTAGTTCAACCAGAGTTTGTGGGCCCCGTGGCCCTTTTAGCACGCCTCCTTTTGAAAATACAGTGCTCATTTCTGTTTGGTGAACTCAAAGTAGTTCAACCAGTGTTTGCGGGCCCCGTGGCCCTTTTGGCACCACACTTTTTTAAAATACAGTGCTCATTTCTGTTCGGTTTACTCAAAGTAGTTCAACCAGTGTTTGCGTGCCCTGTGGCCCTTTTGGCACCACTCCTTTTGAAAATACAGTGCTCATTTCTGTTTGGTGAACTCAAAGTAGTTCAACCAGTGTTTGTGGGCCCCGTGGCCCTTTTGGCACCACACCTTTTGAAAATACAGTGCTCATTTCTGTTTGGTGATCTCAAAGTAGTTCAACCAGAGTTTATGTGCCCCGTGGCCCTTTTGGCACCACTCCTTTTGAAAATACAGTGTTCATTTCTGTTCGGTTAACTCAAAGTAGTTCAACCAGTGTTTGCGTGCCCCGTGGCCCTTTTGGCACCACTCCTTTTGAAAATAGAGTGCTCATTTCTGTTTGGTGAACTCAGAGTAGTTAAACCAGTGTTTGCGTGCCCCGTGGCCCTTTTGGCACCACTCCTTTTGAAAATACAGTGCTCATTTCTGTTCGGTTCATTCAAAGTAGTTCAACCAAAGTTTGTGGGCCCCGTGGCCCTTTTAGCACGACTCCTTTTGAAAATACAGTGCTCATTTCTGTTTGGTGAACTCAAAGTAGTTCAACCTGTGTTTGCGGGCCCCGTGGCCCTTTTGGCACCACACTTTTTTAAAATACAGTGCTCATTTCTGTTCGGTTTACTCAAAGTAGTTCAACCAGTGTTTGCGTGCCCTGTGGCCCTTTTGGCACCACTCCTTCTGAAAATACAGTGCTCATTTCTGTTTGGTGAACTCAAAGTAGTTCAACCAGTGTTTGTGGGCCCCGTGGCCCTTCGGGCACCACTCCTTTTGAAAATACAGTTCTCATTTCTGTTTGGTGAACTCAAAGTAGTTCAATCAGTGTTTGCGTGCCCCGTGGTCCTTTTGGCACTACTCTTTTTTAAAATACAGTGCTCATTTCTGTTCGGTTAACTCAAAGTAGTTCAACCAGTGTTTGCGTGCCCTGTGGCCCTTTTGGCACCACTCCTTTTGAAAATACAGTGCTCATTTCTGTTCGGTTAATTCAAAGTAGTTCAACCAGTGTTTGCGTGCCCCGTGGCCCTTTTGACACCACTCCTTTAGAAAATACAGTGCTCATTTCTTTTTGGTTAATTCAAAGTACTTCAACCAGTGTTTTTATGTGCCCCGTGGCCCTTTTGGCACCACTCCTTTTGAAAATACAGTGCTCATTTCTGTTCGGTTAACTCAAAGTAGTTCAACCAGTGTTTGCGTGCCCCGTGGCCCTTTTGGCACCACTCCTTTTGAAAATACAGTGCTCATTTTTGTTTGGTGAACTCAAAGTAGTTCAACCAGTGTTTGTGGGCCCCGTGGCCCTTTTGGCACCACTCTTTTTTAAAATACAGTGCTCATTTCTGTTCGGTTAACTCAAAGTAGTTCAACCAGTGTTTGCGTGCCCTGTGGCCCTTTTGGCACCACTCCTTTTGAAAATACAGTGCTCATTTCTGTTCGGTTAATTCAAAGTAGTTCAACCAGTGTTTGTGGGACCCGTGGCCCTTTTGGCACCACTCCTTTTGAAAATACAGTGCTCATTTCTGTTTGGTGAACTCAAAGTAGTTCAACCAGTGTTTGTGGGCCCCGTGGCCCTTTTGGAACCACTCCTTTTGAAAATACAGTGCTCATTTCTGTTTGTTGAACTAAAGTAGTTCAACCAGTGTTTGTGGGCCCCGTGGCCCTTTTGGCACCACTCTTTTTGAAAATAGAGTGCTCATTTCTGTTTGGTGAACTCAAAGTAGTTCAACCAGTGTTTGCGTGCCCCGTGGCCCTTTTGGCACCACTCCTTTTGAAAATACAGTGCTCATTTCTCTTCGGTTAATTCAAAGTAGTTCAACCAAAGTTTGTGGGCCCCGTGGCCCTTTTGGCACCGCTCCTTTTTAAAATACAGTCCTCCTGGATTCATCACTCACGTTTGAGGCTCAGGCGTCCGCGGTGTCTGGGCGGGCCTTTGCACAACTAAGACTCGTGCGCCAACTGTGACGGTACCTCGCGAATGCTGATCTGGCCGGGGTGGTCCATGCCTTGGTCATGGACCACCTCTAGGTTGGATTACTGTAATGCGCTCTACGTGGGGCTGCCCTTGAAAACGGCTCGGAAATTCCAACTTGTCCAACGAGCAGCGGCCAGGATGTTAACTGGTGCTCCTTACAGAGAGGGGTCAACCCTTCTGTTCAAGGAGCTCCACTGGCTGCCGTTTATCTTCCGAGCCCAATTTAAGGCGCAGGTCCTTACCTACAAAGCCCTGAATGGTTTGGGAGCAGCCTACCTGCATGACCGCATCTCCATCTACGAACCCACGTGTTCACCACGCTCATCTGGAGAGGCCCTGTTCGTGATCCCGCCGGCGTCGCAAGCACGTTTGGTGGGGACATGAGACAGGGCCTTTTCCGTGGTGGCCCCCCGTCTCTGGAACACTTTCCCCAAGGATCTTAGACAGGCCCCTACATTGGCAGTCTTCAGAAAGAACTTGAAGACCTGGTTTTTCCAATGTGCCTTTACCGATTAGGAAATCTCCAATACCAAGTCCCAGACGCACTTTATTAGAATTAAGACTGCTGCACACTGCACATTTCACTGCCCTATAATCCTTACATATCACCGGACACATCAGCACTTTTTAATCTTGTACCCTTCACTCTGGCCCTGCCCAGTTTTTATCTTGTTTGATGTATTGTTTATTTATTGCTTGTGGTTCTTGTTGTTTAATAATGCTTTAATTGTTTTTAATTTGCTTTAAGTGTATTGTTATGTTGTGTATTGAGGCCTTGGCCTTTGTAAGCTGCATCGAGTCCTTCGGGAGATGCTAGCGGGTTCCAAATAAAGTTTAATAATAATAATAATAATAATAATAATAATAATAATCTATCAGCCCACTATGCATGCTCCATAGCAACCCTCCGGACTTTAGTGACCTCCTGGCCAACTGGACCTCCAAAACCTGCCAGGAAGAGCTTAATGCTGGCCAAGAGCATCTTACTGGGGCTAACAGGCCAGGGACTGACAATTTTGGTGGCTTATGACAGTGTGCTAGGACAGTAGTATCAGTAACACTTCTACTTTGCTGGTCTATGATAGTTCAGTCCGACAGATGACAAGCTGTTTAACCTCAGCAGACTGAAAGCCAAAACCAAGGTCACAACGCCTGTGATAGAATTCCAATATGCTGATTATAACATAGTCTGTGCACATTCAGAAGAAGGCCTACAAGTCACTCTAAACGCCTTTGTAGAAGCACATAAAAAGCTTGGCTTCTCACTGAACATCAGGAAAACTAAAGTTGTTCTTTCAGAAAAAGCCACTAGCCATTCCCTCTGCAATGCCAGAAATACAAATTAATGGTGTAACGTTAGAAAATGTTGACCATTTCCACTTCCTTGGCAACCACCTCTCCACAAAAGTCAACATCAACCCCAAAATACAACACCGTCTGAGCTCTGTGAGTGCAGTATTTTCTCGAATGAAACCATAACAGAACACACAATAAAGCAAACAGGGCACAGAATATTATTTGAGTACATGGAAATTCTGGACCACTCTGACAACTATCATGTCAGATGACACAGAGAAGCCACTGAAATCCACAAGCACATGGAAGATTTCAACAGAAAGGAAGAAACCATGAAAAGGAACATAATCTGGCGGCCCCCTACTGATGAACGCCATCTAGACACAGGAGGCCTTCAAGCAGCAAGCAATCAAGGGCCAGTGAGCACCACCCAGGCCAAGGATGTCTCCAGGCAGCAAACAGTTCAAAAGAAACAAAGGCCAGGCTACTTCCAGGCAGATACCCTCATTATCTTCTCAACTACTTAAATGCTAATGGATGGATCCCACTTAAACACTTGCAAATCAAGCTTGCTAACTGCACCTCTTTAATCTTGTATAACAGACAATATTTTTTCCCTCCCACCCTGGGCATTCCACAGGTATATTATATACTCCACTTGCTTGACTACCATCAGATCCTCTGAAGATGTCAATAGCCACAAATGCAGGCAAAATGAAAGAAGAAAATGCTGCTAGAACACGTTGGCCATGCAGCCCGGACACCACACCACAATACCCCAGTGATTCCAGCCATGAAAGCCTTCAACAATACAGTCACCTGTCTTTGGTGGTCTGCAACAGTCCACTAGGGCAGTCAGATCAGCAATCCTTCATGTGCTTATGGGACTCTTTTCTCTCCACTGTATAATATTTGTAAATAAAGACTCTGGAGAAAATATCAGTCTTTTCTAGTTCTTGCCCTGGATGAGGATGCTGTTCCTGGTAAAGGATTTTGCAGGTGACAATCATGACAGAACAATTAGGATAGGGCCTTTTGGAAGAGATCGGTTGTAGAGAGTGTACCATTTCAACACAACACCCTCATGTTTTACTAGGGCCCCATCTGCACTGCCATGCAATGCATGTTTGAGAGTGAATTATAGGGTCAGTATAGACCAGGCATGGGCAAATTTGGGCCCTCCAGTTGTTTTGGACTGCAACTCCCACAATTCCTAACAGCCTTGGGCCCCTTCCTTTCCCCCCTTAACTGCTTAAGTGGTTGAGGGGAAAAAGGAACGGGCCTGAGGTTGTTAGGAATTGTGGGAGTTGAATTCCAAAACACCTGGAGGGCGGGTCCAAGTTTGACCATGCCTGCTCTAGAGAAGTCCATCTCAGTGTTCCTAGCATCCACTTGGCAGCAGAGATGGAGACAAATAGAGAAGATACATTCATAGACGTTTAAAGGCAACACTCTCATTTGGATTCTTCCTTTTCCCCCCTGAAGGCTTAAGCCATGAGAACCCTGCATGGCACACACATATGTGTGTGTTTGAGCATGTGCAATTGGCAAAAGCATTTGTCTCCTGTGAAGCCCTCCTCCCAACTCAGTAAGGCTCTTATATATAGGAAAACAGCCTCACATCTTTTCTTCCGAACCCTGGCTTGGGCTAATGAGATTTCTGCTATGGGGAGATTGAGAGCAAACTTTTTAAATTGATAAATTAAACCATACACCTCCATTCTGGACACAAGGTGGCAGGAAAGGAACAACAAATGCATATACAATGACTCCACTAAGGCTAAAAAATCCACTTATTTGAAGACCACTGTAAAGTTATTGCATGAATTACAATGGTATTTTTACTCAGACCAATAATTAAGGTTATTTTTCTTTTTAATTATTAAAAGGAAACAGTTTCCTTGACAGTTTCCTTAAGGTACCTTTGAGTGAGATGATTCAAGACTTTTCTGTGTCTTGGGGGAAAGGGAAAAATAATGCAACATTTGGAGAAATAAATTGGACACAAGCATGTTAAATGTTTCCTCAACAGGTCAAAGCAGCTCTCCTGGTAGCAAACTATGGGTCAAATCATTGACGATGGTTGCCAGTTGCATCACGAAAGTTGTTTCATAAAAATACTGTGGGAAGAACCACCCCTATCCTCTTTCCCAGTAAATTCATATTATTTTGCACGTGCCTATGCCCTATAACATATTTCCCAGATGGAAACATGTGCCCAAGTTATATTGACATGGGATCAAAATGGCAAAATTTATTAAGGAGAAAAAATACACCAACTAAAAGGTGTTGCGGTGGTTTGCTTTTGCCTGAGCCCAACTGGGAAAGGCAAGATGTTGCTCCTTCTCTCATCTCCTCCCAATGGGCTAGTTGATGCAAACTATGGCTAGATCTCTACTGCTGTATATTGCGGGATCTGATCCCAGATAATCTTCTTTGAGCTGGATTATATGCATTTACACTGCCAGATCAGATCCTGGGATATACAGTAGTGAAGATCCAGCCTCAGTTTGCCCTTTGCAATCCATCTGCAGCAAATGAAATATGATGAGGGTGGAAGGGGAAAGTGGAGGAGGACACAGACACTGGGGCATTATAAAAATCACTAGGCCTGGGTAACAACGCAAAAATTTGTTTCTAAAATCGATTTGTAATTGGGGGTTTTTTTTGTTTCGATATTTAAAATAATTACAAAATTTTCCAAAAAAAAAGTTCGGTATTTACGAAATTTCGTAAATATTTACAAAACCTTTTGTAAAGATGGCACCCTTTTTTTCCCAATATTTTTAAAATATTTTTTAAATTTAATTATTAATTTAATAGAATAGGGAGGAGAAATTAAAATTATTATTAAGGAGGGAAGGCAGGCACTCACTCTGGCGGGCCCTCTCGCTCGCCGCTCGCTCGCCGCTCGCTCGCCCCTCTTGCTCGACCTCTCGCTCGCTTGCTCAGCCAGCGCTGAGAGAGGAGAGCTCCCAGCAAGCATCAGCAGGCGGCCATCTTACGTATTTCCGAAATGGACGGAAATACAAAAAATTTTGGCGCCTGCCGTTTAGATATTTAAAAACACTTCCAGGTTAAAAAAAAAGTTTTGTAATCATTTCGTAATTCAAAAATTAACGAATTTTTTAATGAATTACGAATTAACGAAACGAATTGACCAGCCCTAAAAATCACCAACAAAGATGGGGTGAAATGAAATGATTTAATATAAGGGAGAAACATCATCGTATTACACTGTGTATCAGGTTATTCATATGGGATCTTTAGAAGGTTTCAGAACCTTGTGGTTTCATCTATAGGGTCATAGTCTGATGTTTACTGGACATGTCCCATTCTCCATGAGTCACTCAATGGTTGTTTTAGGGATCAGCAATTTGCAACAAATGGATTTACAGTTTCAGACACCCAAAATTCCCAACAAAGTACAGTAGAATCTTGCTTATCTAACATAAACAGGCCAGCAGAATGTTGGGGTTGTTATTTCTTTGGACTTATTTTGAATATGTTGAGGTTTGAATCCGTGAATGCAGAATCCATGGATAGCCGGGCCAGTATTTGAGTCAGTTATCTGTCTATTACAGTGATTCTCAATCTTCCAAATGCTGTGACCCCTTAATACAGTTCCTCGTGTTGTAGAGACCCCCAATCATGAAATTATTTTCATTGCTACTTCAGAGCTGTCATTTTGCTACTGTTGCAAATCATTATGTAAATATCTGATATGCAGGATGTGTTTTCATTCACTGGACTAAATTTGGCAGAAATACCTGATATGCCCAAATCTTAATACCGGTGGTGTTGGGGGAGAGGTTGATTTTGTCATTTAGAAGTTGTAGTTGCTGGGATTTATAGTTCACCTACAATCAAGGGGCACTCTGAACTCCACCAACAACTGAATTGAACCAAACGTGGTGCACAGAACTCCCACAACCAACCAATCCCCACAACCAACAACCAACAGAAAATACTGTAAGGGTTTGGCGGGCACTGACATTGAGTTTTGGAGTAGTAGTTTACCTACATCCGGAGGGCACTGTGGACTCAAGAAATGATGGATCTGGACCAAACTTGACTTGAATACTCAATATGCCCAAATATGAACACTGGTGGAGTTTGGGGAAAACAGACCTTGACATTTGGGAGTTGTAGTTGCTGGGATTTATAGTTCACCTACAATCAAAGAGCATTCTGAATCCCACCAATGATAAAATTGGGTCAAACTTCCCACGCAGAACCCCCATGACCAATGGAAAATATTATGTTTCTTGATGGTCTTTGGTGACCCCTATGACACCCCCTTATGATCCCCCCAGGGGTCCCGACCCCCAGGTTGAGAAACACTGTTCTATTATGACAACAGCTCAATAATGCTCCCCTTGTGGTTATTACTAGCACAACAGCTCTCACTGGTGCACACAGAGCATACAGCGGCCATCTAGGATTTGATCCTGGATGAACAAGTGGACCTAGCATGCATCACTGAGACCCGGTTGGATGAGCTGGGGGGGGGGGTCAACCTCACCATGCTCTGTCCTCCAGGTTTTAGAGTGCATCACCAGGCCAGACCCAGGGGGTGGGGAGGAGGGGTTGCGGTGGTCTTTCATGAGTCCATCTCTCTGGTCAGGTGCTCCTTGATGCAATGTTCTAGGTTCGAGAGTGTTCACCTAAAAGTGGGTAACCGGGACAGCTTGGGAATTCTGCTGCACAGCAGTCTCCCTGCCTGAACTCACGGTGGTGGTCTCTCACTTGGCATTGGAGTCCCAGCGGCTAATAGTGGTGGGGAACTTCAATGTCCACGCAGAGTCCACCCTGTCCGGTGTGGCTCAGGACTTCATGGTTGCCATGACAACCATGGGGCTGTCCCAAGTAGTATCAGATCTCACTCATGTAGGTGGTCACACTCTGGATCTGGTTTTTATTGCGGACGGGGGTAATGTTAGTGTGGAAGAGCTAAAAATTCTTCCATTGTCATGGACCGACCATTACCTGATCAGCCTTAGACTTACCACAATCTTGAACCTCTGCAGGGGTGGTGGATCCATTAAGATGGTCCGCTCCAGGAGGCTTATGGATCCAGAAGGATTCCTGATGTCTCTTGGGGAGTTTCCTGCCATGATGGCTGACAGTTCTGTCAAAGCTCTGGTTGACTTCTATAACCAGGAGGTAGCCAGGGCGGTGGACACTGTTGCCTCCGAACATCCCCTCTCACTACGCAGAGTCAACCCAGCCCCCTGGTTTACTGGGGAGCTGGCAGCGATGAAGCATGCAAGACAGAGGCTAGAGCGCCACTGGCAGAAAACTCGAAAGGCAGCTGACCGAACACGGGCTAGAGCCTCTCTTAAGGCCTACTCCGCGGCAATAAAGGCAGCCAGAAAGACTTTCTCAACTGCCCGCATTGTGTCTGCATCTAATAGATCTGCGGAGTTGTTTCAGGTGGTTAGGGAGCTCCTTCACCCCCACTAGGGTGGAGAGAACCATGACCACCTAGCAACTCGATGTGGCGAGTTTGCACATCATTATGCAGTTAAAGTCGCTCAACTGCATTCTGAATTAGATACCGGTTTTGATGCAGTGTCCATGGATGTAACCGAGGTACCTGTCTGTCCAGTTTTGATGGATTTGTTTCAACCTGTTCAGCCTGATGATGTGGACAGGATTCTTGGAGTGGTGAGACCCACCAACTGTGCTCTGGACCCTTGCCCTTCCTGACTAATCAAGCTTGCCAGTGGGGGGTTGGCCGAGTGGATCTCAAAGATTATAAATGCCTCATTGGAACAGGGACATATTTCATCTAGCCTGAAAAGTGCAATTGTGAGACCGTTACTCAAAAAGGCGTCCCTAGATTCCTCGGTCCTAAATAACTACCGGCCAATTTCTAACCTCCCTTTCTTGGGCAAGGTTCTAGAGCAGGTGGTTGCCTCCCAGCTCCAGGGATTCCTGGATGAGACCCTGTTGTTTCTCCTGGATATCTCAGCGGTTTTCAATACCATTGCACTGCAGTGGCTCTGCTCCTTCCTGGAGGGTCGCTCCCAGTTGGTGAAGCTGGAGGATACCTGCTTGGACCCATGGCCTTTGACCTGTGGGGTCCCGCAAGGTTCCATTCTATCCCCCATGCTTTTCAATATCTACATGAAACCACTGGGTGAGGTTATCCGGAGTTTTGGAGTTGGGTGCCCCTGAAGGCGCAGGTCTGTAGCTTGGGGTTTCCTCCTGGACTCAACGTTGTCGCTTGATGCTCAGGTGTCAGCGGTGGCTGGGAGGCCCTTTGCACAACTCAAACTTGTGCGCCAGCTGCGAACATACCTCGTGAAGTCTGACTTGGTCAGGGTGGTCCACGCCTTTGTTACATCCAAACTGGACTATTGCAATGTGCTCTAGTCTGGAAGTTTGAACTGGTACAGCGAGCGGCAACCAGGCTCCTTACTGGTGCAAACTATAGAGAGCATACAACACCCCTATTAAAACAGCTTCATTGGCTGTCGATAAGTAGCCAGGCCAAATTCAAGGTGCAGGTCATGACCTATAAAGCCCTAAATGGTTCGGGCCCCGCCTATCTCCGTGATCGCATCTCCTTCTATGAACCGGTGTAAGCTCTAAGATCTTCTGGGGAGGCTCTCCTTTAGGTCCCACTACCGTCTCAAGCATGGTTGTTGGGGACGAGAGAGAGAGCTTTCTCAGTGGTGCCCCCCCATCTCTGGAATGCCTTTCAAGGGAAATAAGACAGGCCCCATTCCTCCCCTCCTTTTGTAAGAGCTTGAATACCTGGTGGTTTCAACAAGCCTTTGAAAATGACCAGTTCTAACTCAGCTCCACACATTGTCTAATATGGCAGTATTGTTCCTACCAGTGATATCGAGCTGCTTTTAGTAGGGTCTCCTTGAGAGAGAGAGACCCGAGGACCGCGCCTAAAGGGCTTTGGGTCCCTTGGTGAGGCCAGCGAGAGCCAATCCAAAGAGTAAAAATATTATAAATAATAATGCCTCATCCAAGTGGAAGAAGTTTCTTTTCAGCAACTGAGGTTTATTGTGATTCAGCTGAGATCAGATGCATTACAGGAATCATTCCACTGCAAGCATGGTTTTACTGAGTTTTACAGGCATTTTTATAGTGTACAGACAAAGGAAACATTTTCAAAAATCCCGCCCGCCCTCTGCTGGCCGGCTTTGCTCTGATTGGCTGGCCACGGAACAGCTGGGAGGAGGCTTGGCATCCCGCCTCGGCTCTCAGCCAATCAGAACGTTCCTGCGCCTCGGGAGGGCCAATGGGCGCCCTCTGCTCGCTTCTGAGTTTGGACCAATCAGGAGCGAGGAGGGCGGGACGGCCGCAGACAAAGGGGAAAGATGATGGGATTTGGATTTCCTGCTTGCTGGAATGCAGGCTTTGTCTTGGGCGGGAAAAGGGAGATATTTGGTAAACAAAGAGCTTTCCTGTCCTTGAAGGGTCTGGCAAGTGATTTGAATGGGCTAGATCGATATCGGACCACCCGGATGGTCAACAATATCTGGGTGAATTAATCAGTCTCTTCTTCCTAAGTTTCTGTTGACCCTTCCCTGGCTTACTGTCTGCTCTGAAAGTGTGCAAGGAGAAGGGATCAATCACGAGCCCATGCAAATGTAAATATGAACCATTTTTAGGAGGACAAAGGGTTTCCTCCCTGTTGCAGTAATCCTTAGGTCACATTCCTTTTGAGGCAAGGGTCAAAGAGGGGAAGTAGGGAAGGGGAACCAAAGTACATTTCATTCCATTACATACATTTCATATATCTCATACATTTCATAAGGCAATCCCATCCCCATCCCCAGCAATGGTTTATTACAATATTGGATCTTTATTATAATGCAAACTGGAGATCTCATAGTCCTTTGGCAAAGGTGCGTGGAAACGGAGGCTGCTTGCATTTCAAGGCAAGCACCAGAAGGAAGTTTGTGGCCAAAAAACAGTTCAGAGAGTCAATAAGAAAAGGCAGAAGTCCAGTGATGGGCGCTGAGTTGATCAACATCAGAATCCATTGCTCAGCCCTTGGGGAACTATAAATACTTGGGAGGGGGGGAAAAGATGCTCGGCATCAATTCCTCCCTTCGAGGCTGGAAAATGGTCATGCTCATTTTCCCAAGCCTCGACAATTCTTTAGCACCCAGGGCCTCTTTCCAGACAGATTAGATTGTATTCTGTTGATTATTTTGGGGCCCAACTTATGCAACAACAGCAGGGCCCAGCAGGGTGGGAGAGACCAGTGGCAGAGTGTCCTTTGGGTTGGAGTAATAAAGACTGAAGTAAGAACGTGAAGGCGGTGGAGGCAGGGGATGATGGAGTCTGTGATGGCAGTCAGCATGGAGCACTCAGGGGTCCCGAGTGAGTCCCCAATGGAGAAGGATGGCACATGGTGGAATTCTCCCATCTGGCAGTGGTCGCAGGCCTCCTGGGGGTGCTGGCTCCTCCCTTGGCACTTGGGGGAGGGAGAAGATGGGGCACAGCCTTGCTACTCCTTCTGGCGTGGCGCCTCCTGTGGTGACCGCAGACAGGTCCGGCTCTCCATCATCACAGAGACTCAGGGGTAGTGTCTAGGACAGTCAGAAAGAAGGTTTACAGCCCCCCCCACCCCCCCTTCCCAGCCCAAGGGTAGTTAGTAGGGAAACAAAGGGAAAACTTCCATACCTAGTGAGGACTTCAGTGGTCTCCTTTGGGCCATTCCTCTGCACAGCTTCTGGAACGGGCAGGGCCTCCTTCCTTTATGGCAGTTGCTGTGGGATCCTGGTTGCTCCTCCTGCGATGGCATTCCCCCGTGGGGGCTCAGATCAGCCTCTAGGAGGGGCTGTCTCTTCTGGGCGGCATGGGATCTGGTCCTGCTCTCCTAGGATCTTCCTGTGCCATCTGGGTTCCAGCCGCCACACAGGAAAAGTCCACAGACCTCCCATTGTTCACCTCACCCAGGTAGTTGTCCTCACCGGCAGGAGTGGATTATGGGTCCCACAGTTCGATCTGATGTCTGGTGGTCTCTTCACTGGGCAGAGGGGACCCCTGGACCTCGACGTCCTCCTCATATTTAAGGCAGTTAATGGAATAATCTAAACATACACATACATGCGCTCAGGGAAAGGGGAGGGGGGAAGGGCCAGGAAGGAAAAAAAGCATCAGAGGGACTGTGAATGTGAGAGAGAGACTTAACCATAGATGTGGGTGAAATGTCAGGAGCGAATGCTTCTGGAGCATCCCTTCCTTTGGTTTGAGAAGAAGGAGGTAAGAGGGAGCAGCAGGATTTCTCTGGGAGATAGAGAAAAGAATTCACAGAATACTGGCTTCTTAGAAGATGGGAGGGGAGGGAGAAGAGAGAGAGAGAGAGAGAGAGAGAATGGGTTTCAGAGACATTTCACAAGCACATGGAACTCTTTGGTGAGGTCTGGTTCTTAGAGAGAAAAGGGGAAAAGCAGAGAGAGAGAGAGAGAGAGAGAGAGAAACCCAGCAAACTTTATTTGGCAAAAGGAAACAGGAAAAAAAAGGTCCCCTCCTACACCTCCCTGTTTGCAAGAGGAGAAAGGGAGGAGGGGTTTGAAAGCAAAAAAAAAGGGGGGGAGTTGGGGAGTAAAGAGAAAACAAAGGAAAAGGCAGGGACATTGGTGACTGCCTCTGAAAAATGGGTTTTGTAGTTGCACAGAAGAGAAGGGGAGAAGAAGAGAGCTCTTGGGTCAGGGAAACCAGGGGAGAGAGAGAGAGAGACTGACTTTTGCAAGGCAGCTGAGTCACATCAGTGGTAGGGTCTCTCCTGGTGGGGAGAAACACACGAGGCACTGAAGATTTAGCTTTAGAAAGAAAGGGATTTGTAGTAGCTTGGTGAAGAAGGGAATGAGCAATGCCTTCTTCTCCCATCTGAAGGAAGGAAAAGGTGGCACAGGAGAAAGCAGGAGAGGAGGAGAGCAAAGAATTTCCCTAGTGCATTTCCTCAAGGAGCAGAAAAAAAATGGAAGGGGCATTTAAATGCAGACATATCATAAATAGGGAATAGGGAAATGGAGGGGTTGGAAAGGGGAGGAAGGAGTCAGGGAGATTGGGTAAAGGGAAATGGGAATGGGATGGTAGGGGAACAAGCAATTTTCAAAGGGAGGGGGGAAAGGTCTGGAGGGGGGTCTCTGGGAGGAGGGATGGCTTGTGGCCTTCCTTTTTGCATGGTCAAAGTTGGGCACAATCTCCTCCCTCCACCCCCCTTCCGGCACAAGGCAAAAAGGCATGAGGCATAGGAGAGTTCGGTCCACTTGGCTCTCTCACAGCGATCCGACTGCTGTGAGGGGGCCACGAAACTCCACCTTCTAAGGGCCTGGTGGGCCACTTCTTCATGCAATTTTTACCATACTGGCCTGCGTCGGCGATGCAACACCGTTCCATTCCGCCAGTACTCTTCCTAAAGGTGTATCTGATGAAACGGGACATGTGATCCCAGACCCACAGACGTCCATCTCTCTCTGCGCAGCCCCACAGACCAGTGGTTAATCAGAGAGGCCCCTGCCAACTGCTAACAGGAAAAAAGACCATCTACTGAATGGTTCCTGGGCAGGAGAGCTCAGGGCGATCAGCACCTGACAGCTAGGCAGTCAAAAGGGGAGGACTCCCTTTCCCACATAGCTCCCGTCAGGTCCGCAAAAGCGAGCTGAATTGCAAGATCTGGACCTCAGACGCCTAGATGTTCGCCACTCCCAGTCAGGAATTTGTTACCGAGTCCTAGAGAACCCCTCCCCAGTGGGCTAACTCCGAGGCTGGCTTGGGAAATCTAGAACCCCTCCCACCTGACGACCACCGGGGCGACCCACAGTTGCTTTCTCTTACCCGTCCAGACGTTTTCCCCCTTCTGCGTCGGTTGCCCTTCTTCCTGGAAGTCCTTTGGCAAAGGCTTCCCTGGCACTCCTTTGTACCAAGAACCCAGGTCAGAGGCTGGGAGGAAATTGGCTGTGGGAGAATTTGTAGTTTTGTCAAAGAAGAAGAGTCCAAATCAAGAAAGGCGCCTCTTTTCCCAAGCTGCTCCTCCCAGCAACCTGGCCCAAGCTCCTGGACCAAGGTGCCTGCTTGAAAATTTAGGCTATAATTTAGTTTGGACCTCAAGCAGGAGTCCCTTCGTGGTAAAGCCAAATGATATCGAGCTGCTTTTAGTAGGGTCTCCTTGAGAGAGAGAGACCCGAGGACCACGCCTAAAGGGCTCTGAGTCCCTTGGTGAGGCCAGCGAGAGCCAATCCAAAGAGTAAAAATATTATAAATAATAATGCCTCATCCAAGTGGAAGAAGTTTCTTTTCAGCAACCGAGGTTTATTGTGATTCAGCTGAGATCAGATGCATTACAGGAATCATTCCACTGCAAGCATGGTTTTACTGAGTTTTACAGGCATTTTTATAGTGTACAGACAAAGGAAACATTTTCAAAAATCCCGCCCGCCCTCTGCTGGCCGGCTTTGCTCTGATTGGCTGGCCGCGGAACAGCTGGGAGGAGGCTTGGCGGCCCACCTCGGCTCTCAGCCAATCAGACCGTTCCTGCGCCTCGGGAGGGCCAATGGGCACCCTCTGCTCGCTTCTGAGTTTGGACCAATCAGGAGCGAGGAGGGCGGGACGGCCGCAGACAAAGGGGAAAGATGATGGGATTTGGATTTCCTGCTTGCTGGAATACAGGCTTTGTCTTGGGCGGGAAAAGGGAGATATTTGGTAAACAAAGAGCTTTCCTGTCCTTGATGGGTCTGGCGAGTGATTTGAATGGGCTAGATCGATATCGGACCAC
This sequence comes from Anolis sagrei, assembly GCF_037176765.1. Lineage (NCBI taxonomy): Eukaryota > Metazoa > Chordata > Lepidosauria > Squamata > Anolidae > Anolis > Anolis sagrei. The sequence goes on along the minus strand of NC_090035.1, from coordinate 57,741,505 downwards.
CCGGAGGGTCAACAATATCTGGGTGAATTAATCAGTCTCTTCTTCCTAAGTTTCTGTTGACCCTTCCCTGGCTTACTGTCTGCTCTGAAAGTGTGCAAGGAGAAGGGATCAATCACGAGCCCATGCAAATGTAAATATGAACCATTTTTAGGAGGACAAAAGGTTTCCTCCCTGTTGGAGTAATCCTTAGGTCACATTCCTTTTGAGGCAAGGGTCAAAGAGGGGAAGTAGGGAAGGGGAACCAAAGTACATTTCATTCCATTACATACATTTCATATATCTCATACATTTCATAAGGCAATCCCATCCCCATCCCCAGCAACGGTTTATTACAATATTGGATCTTTATTATAACGCAAACTGGAGATCTCATAGTCCTTTGGCAAAGGTGCGTAGAAATGGAGGCTGCTTGCATTTCAAGGCAAGCACCAGAAGGAAGTTCGTGGCCAAAAAACAGTTCAGAGAGTCAATAAGAAAAGGCAGAAGTCCAGTGATGGGCGCTGAGTTGATCAACAACAGAATCCATCGCTTAGCCCTTGGGGAACTATAAATACTTGGGGGGGGGGGGGAGATGCTCGGAATCACCAGTTACCCAGATTCTTTCCTCTAATCGGCCCCAGAATGAACAGCCACAGACCCGTACCTAATATTATTGTTGCCTGCCATAGCATTGCACTTAATTCCCGGGGCCCCTAGAATTTTTGGGCTTGCACAAATCTTGGCCCGGCCTTTTAAATTTTAATTGCCTTGAACAGGCAGGATTACTTTTAATATATATGTGTTATGGCAACAATTTTTATGCTTATATTTTGTTTGTTAATTTTATGGTTATGTTGTTTTTACTCTGTATGTTTTGTGATATTACTTGGGAACTGCCCTGAGTCTCCTCGGGGAGATGGAGTGGTATATAGAGAAATAAATAAAGAAATATATAAATAATAATAATAATAATAATAATATTTATTATTATTATTATACAGAAACAAGGAATATTATTTACAGTTGTTTATCGAAAGTCTAAAAACCTCAGTTCTCTGCACTCAGGTCTTTGCCTGATTAATATAATCTGCTTCTGATCTTTCATTTCATTAGAAGTCTGCTTTTGCTGTCAGATTTTGTTTTCAAGCTGTGTGCTATCATCGACAGCCACCTTGCAAGTAGGGAAATACAAATACATAAACTAAACACATAAATAAATGAAGCCCAAGCTGGATTTGCTGTTGCTCTTTTTGTGATCTGCAAAGAGCCATGGCTTATGTTTCTATCAAAGGATTCCCCAGAGAAGTTGCTTTTCTTCCTTCACTTCATTAACCAGGGAAAAGCCACACCTGGTAACAATCAGAGTTGATAGCAACCCAAGGTAAAAGCCCTTGGGAGGGACGGCAAATGCACTTGTAGTCAATTTCTTCTAGGATTTGCTTCTAGCAGTTCAAAGCCACCTCCAACCCATTCCCCTTCCTTGGATCGCATGGGGTTTGGAAGCGGCCCTCAAAACATTAGTTCTGCTGCCTTCCAGGAGCAGGTGCAATGCCTCGCCAATGAAAACGTAAGGATCATATGCTTGATTATGGTTCACTGATGAAAACATTGTTATATCTGGAGAGGGTCTGCAATAAAACTGATCCATGTTAAAAACAACTTCAAACGTAACACTGAAAAATGAGGAATGGTTTAGGGGCTGGGTACATTGTACTTGGAGAAAAGAAAGCTGGGAGGAGATATGAGAGCCATCTTTAAAGATCTGACAGTCCATTTGAGAAAGATCTTGGAGTCTTTGTGGGGAACAAGATGAACCTGAGCCAAGAGCCTTATATTCTGCTCTATCTCCCTGAGGGGACTCAGAGCAGCTTACTGTATACAAATATATAGGCAAACATTCAATATCTTCCATAGAGTAACAACAATGACATACAATACAAACAAAGGCAAAGGTTTCCTTATCCATCTCCAGCGTCTGGAGGTGATGCTCAACTTTGGCCATGGGAAGGTGCTTTTGTTCCATTTGCCACGCCAAGGAGCCTATTGTGTGTAAACCCTCCTAGTCATGTTTTGCCAGCATACCATCATGGGGTGCCTTTTACCTTTCCATCTTTAAAGATCTGACAGTCCATTTGAGAAAGATCTTGGGAGTCTTTGTGGGGAACAAGATGAACCTGAGCCAAGAGTGTGATGGGGCAGCTAAAACAGCCAATGGGATTTTGGGCAGCATCCACAGCAGTCTAGTGTTTAGATCAAGGGAAGTTGTGGTGCCTTTGTATTCTGCTTTGGTCAGACCTTTTCCCCTGGAATCACACTGTGTCCAGTTCTGGGCAAAGCAGTTCAAAAGAGATTTTTACAAACTGGAAGGTCTCCAGAGGAGGAGGACTAAAAGGATCAAAGGTCTGGAGACCATGAATCCCTCTGAGGAATGTCTTAAAGAGCTGGGCATGTTTAACCTGCAGAAGAGAAGGGGGAGAGAAGGAGCCATGTATAAATATGTGAAAGGATGCCATAAGGAGGAGGGAGCAGGCTCTGGAGACTGGGACTAATTGGAGCAATGGGTTCAAATGACAGGAAAGGAGATTTCACCTTAACTTTATTAGGAAGAACATCCTGACTGTAAGGAGAGCTGTTCAGCAGTGGAACTCTTTGCCTCAGAGTCTGGTGGAAGCTCTTCCTTGGAAGCTTTTAAGCAGACAGGTGTTTTGATTTTGCTTTTCCTGTATGGTAGGGGGTTGAACTAGTCCAGGCATTGGCAAACATCAGCTCTCCAGGCAGGGCCATAGCTGGGGGGGGGGGGGGGGGTGTTAAAAGTTCAACCCTGCCCTGAAATGTGTCAGGTAATTAATTAATTAATTACTCGGCACATTAAATTTTTTTTGAGGGGAGGAGTTAGAACCCTTTCGGGGGAGGGTTAGAATCCTTAAACCTCCCCTGCCACGGCTATGGCCCTGCCTCCAGGTGTAATAGCCGGTAGGCTATTAGGAATTGTGGGAGTTGGTGGGTCAAAGTTTCCCCATGTCTAGACTAGATGGCTTTTGTGCTCTCTTCTTCCAATTATGATTCTATGAAAAGGGTTATCACCTGCAAACATAAAAGCAAAGCATATTGAAATCCAGAAATAGTCCCCATCAGTGGCTGAGGCAGTGACAGTTTTGTTTTTTGATGATTCAGTGTGCACAAACTTTATTTTCATATGCATTTTTTTTTAAAAAAGGTACAAAATTGCATCTGTGCTATGTGTATGAGGTGCATAAGAAACATAAAGGGATTTTATGTTGAGACTTGGGATTTGCCTCAGTGTGATAGGTTTTTTCCCTTTTGGCCAGGAGCCCTCATTATTCCCAAACTGGCCACTTTCTATTTATTTTATATTTTATAACTGTATTTGGCCATTTTTCAAAGCTGAAGATGCAAAGTTTTAAAAATGGGAATGAAAAAATAATTAAGTAACAGCAATAGAGTGAGAAAGCGGGGTTTTTTCAAGCAGGACCTTGAATTGGCAAATCAAGGCAACTGCAAGTCATAGAATCATAGAATCATAGAATCAAAGAGTTGGAAGAGACCTCATGGGCCATCCAGTCCAACCCCCTGCCAAGAAGCAGGAATATTGCATTCAAATCACCCCTGACAGATGGCCATCCAGCCTCTGTTTAAAAGCTTCCAAAGAAGGAGCCTCCACCACACTCCGGGGCAGAGAGTTCCACTGCTGAACGGCTCTCACAGTCAGGAAGTTTTTCCTCATGTTCAGATGGAATCTCCTCTGTTGTAGTTTGAAGCTATTGTTCCGCGTCCTAGTCTCCAAGGAAGCAGAAAACAAGCTTGCTCCCTCCTCCCTGTGACTTCCTCTCACATATTTATACATGGCTATCATATCTCCTCTCAGCCTTCTCATCTTCAGGCTAAGCCGCTCCTCATAGGGCTTGTTCTCCAGACCTTTTATCATTTTAGTCGCTCTCCTCTGGACACATTCCAGCTTGTCAATATCTCTCTTGAATTGTGGTGCCCAGAATTGGACACAGTATTCCAGGTGTGGTCTAACCAAAGCAGAATAGAGGGGTAGCATGACTTCCTTAGATCTAGACACTCTGCTCCTATTGATGCAGGCCAAAATTCCATTGGCTTTTTTTGCCGCCACATCACAATGTTGGCTCATGTTTAACTTGTTGTCCACGAGGACTCCAAGATCTTTTTCACACGTACTACTCTCAAGCCAGGCGTCCCCCATTCTGTATCTTTGCATTTCGTCTTTCCTGCCAAAGTGGAGTATCTTGCATTTGTCACTGTTGAACTTCATTTTGTTAGTTTTGGCCCATCTCTCTAATCTGTCAAGATCGTTTTCAATCCTGCTCCTGTCCTCTGGAGTAGGGGGTGTCCCTCCTAATTTGGTGTCGTCTGCAATCTTGATGATCCTGCCTTCTAACCCTTCATCTAAGTCATTAATAAAGATGTTGAACAGGACCGGGCCCAGGACAGAACCCTGCGGCACTCCACTCGTCACTTCTTTCCAGGATTAAGAGGAAGCATTGATGAGTACCCTCTGGGTTCGTCCATTTAACCAATTCCAGATCCATCTCACCGTAGTTTTGCCTAGCCCACATTAGACTAGTTTCCTTGCCAGAAGGTCATGGGGGACCTTGTCGAAGGCCTTACTGAAATCCAGGTACGCCACATCCATGGCATTCCCTGCATCTACCCAGCTTGTAACTCTATCGAAAAAAGAGATCAGATTACTCTGGCATGATTTGTTTTTGATAAATCCATGTTGACTATTAGCGATGACCGCATTTGTTTCTAAGTGTTTGCAGACCACTTCCTTAACAAACTTTTCCAGAATCTTGCCTGGTATCGACGTGAGGCTGACCGGACGGTAGTTGTTTGGGTCATCCTTTTTTCCCTTCTTGAAGATTGGGACCACATTGGCCCTCCTCCAATCTGCTGGAACTTCTCCTGTTCTCCCAGAACTCTCAAAGATGGTTGCCAATAGGCCTGGGCGGTTTCGTTCGTTAATTTTGTAATTCGTTAATTATTCGTTATTTTTAATAATTACAAAACAATTACAAAACACATTTTCAAACCCAGAAGGGTTTTAAAATAACGAAACGGCATCCCCCATACTTTTAACAAGCTTCCGCCCGTTTCGGAAATGGGATGGAGGATGCTGGTGCCCTGGGAGGCTGGAGCCAATCCGGTGCTCCCAAGCACCCAAGAAGTGGCCTTTAAAAGCGGGTCCGCGTGGCCGCAGAGCTCATTTGTTGCGCGGAGGCGAGGGAGGAGGGAGGTCCGGGAGGGCTGCTTGCTTTGGGTTGGCTTGGTTGGTAGGAAAAAGACTTGCATTGGGTTGGCTTGGTTGGAAAAGACTCTTCTGTTGGTGTGTGCTCTCGATTGCCCTGTCTCCTGCCGGTGTTTGCTCTACATCAGGGCCAGTTTTTGGTTAATTTTCCATTTTTGAATATTTTTTAAAAATACCTGCCTTTTATTCTTAAAAAAATACAAAAAATATTCCAAATAAAAAAAGACTCTTCTGTTGGTGTGTGCTCTGAATTGCCCTGTCTCCTGCCTGTGTTTGCTCTACATCAGGGCCAGTTTTTGGTTAATTTTCCATTTTTGAATATTTTTTTTAAAATACCTGTCTTTTATTCTTAAAAAAAATACAAAAAATATTCCAAAAAAAGAAAAGACTCTTCTGTTGGTGTGTGCTCTGAATTGCCCTGTCTCCTGCCTGTGTTTGCTCTACATCAGGGCCAGTTTTTGGTTAATTCTCTATTTTTGAATATTTTCTAAAAAATACCTGTCTTTTATTCTTAAAAAAAAATACAAAAAATATTCCAAATAAAAAAAGACTCTTCTGTTGGCGTGTGCTCTCGATTGCCTTGTCTACTGCCTGTGTTTGCTCTACATCAGGGCAAGTTTTTGGTTAATTTTCCATTTCTGAATATTTTCTAAAAAATACCTGTCTTTTATTCTTAAAAAAAATAAATAAAATATTCCAAAAAAAAGAAAAGACTCTTCTGTTGGTGTGTGCTCTTGATTGCCCTGTCTCCTGCCTGTCTTTGCACTACATGAGGGCCAGTTTTTGGTTAATTTTCCATTTTTGAATATTTTCTAAAAATACCTGTCTTTTATTCTTAAAAAAATACAAAAAATATTCTAAAAAAAGAAAAGACTTCTCTGTTGGTGTGTGCTCTCGATTGCCCTGTCTCCTGCCTGTCTTTGCTCTACATCAGGGCCAGTTTTTGGTTAATTTTCCATTTCTGAATTTTTTCTAAAAATACCTGTTTTTATTCTTAAACAAATGCAAAAAATATTCCAAAAAAAGAAAAGGCTCTTCTGTGGTGGTGTGATTTCGATTGCCCTGTCTCCTGCCTGTGTTTGCTCTACATCGGGGCCAGTTTTTGATTAATTTTCCATTTTTAAATATTTTCTAAAAATACCTGTCTTTTATTCTAAAAAAAATACAAAAAATATTCTAAAAAAAGAAAAGACTCTTCTGTGGTGGTGTGCTCTCGATTGCCCTGTCTCCTGCCTGTGTTTGCTCTACATCAGGGCCAGTTTTTGGTTAATTTTCCATTTCTGAATATTTTCTAAAAAATACCTGTCTTTTATTCTTAAAAAAAATACAAAAATATTCCAAAAAAAGAAAAGACACTTCTGTTGGTGTGTGCTCTTGATTGCCCTGTCTCCTGCCTGTGTTAGCTCTACATCAGGGCCAGTTTTTGGTTAATTTTCCATTTCTGAATATTTTCTAAAAAATACCTGTGTTTTATTCATTAAAAAAATACAAAAATATTCTAAAAAAAGAAAAGACTCTTCTGTTGGTGTGTGCTCTTGATTGCCCTGTCTCCTGCCTGTGTTTACATCAGGGCCAGTTTTTGGTTAATTTTCCCTTTTTAAATATTTTCTAAAAATACCTGTCTTTTATTCTTAAAAAAATACAAAAATATTCTAAAAAAAGAAAAGACTCTTCTGTTGGTGTGTGCTCTCGATTGCCCTGTCTCCTGCCTGTGTTTGCTCTACATCAGGGCCAATTTTTGGTTAATTTTCCATTTTTGAATATTTTCTAAAAATACCTGTCTTTTATTCTTCAAAATCATTACAAAAAAATATTCTAAAGAAAGAAAGGACTCTTCTGTTGGTGTGTGCTCTTGATTGCCCTGTCTCCTGCCTGTGTTTGCTCTACATCAGGGCCAGTTTTTGGTTAATTTTCCATTTTTAAATATTTTCTAAAAATACCTGTCTTTTATTCTAAAAAAAATACAAAAAATATTCCAAATAAAAAAAGACTCTTCTGTTGGTGTGTGCTCTTGATTGCTCTGTCTCCTGCCTGTGTTAGCTCTACATCAGGGCCAGTTTTTGGTTAATTTTCCATTTTTAAATATTTTCTAAAAATACCTGCCTTTTATTCTAAAAAAAATACAAAAAATATTCTAAAAAAAGAAAAGACTCTTCTGTTGGTGTGTGCTCTTGATTGCCCTGTCTCCTGCCTGTGTTTGCTCTACATCAGGGCCAGTTTTTGGTTAATTTTCCATTTCTGAATATTTTCTAAAAATACCTGTCTTTTATTCTTCAAAATCATTACAAAAAATATTCCAAAAAAAGAAAAGACTCTTCTGTTGGTGTGTGCTCTCAATTGCCCTGTCTCCTGCCTGTGTTTGCTCTACATCAGGGCCAGTTTTTGGTTAATTTTCCATTTCTGAATATTTTCTAAAAATATCTGTCTTTTATTCTAAAAGAAATACAAAAAATATTCTAAAAAAAGAAAATACTCTTCTGTTGGTGTGTGCTCTCAATTGCCCTGTCTCCTGCCTGTGTTTGCTCAACATCAGGGCCAGTTTTTGGTTAATTTTCCCTTTTTAAATATTTTCTAAAAATACCTGTCTTTTATTCTTAAAAAAATACAAAAAATATTCTAAAAAAAGAAAAGACTCTTCTGTGGCGGTGTGCTTTGATTGCCCTGTCTCCTGCCTGTGTTTGCTCTACATCAGGGCCAGTTTTTGGTTAATTTTCCATTTTTAAATATTTTCTAAAAATACCTGTCTTTTATTCTAAAAAAAATACAAAAAATATTCTAAAAAAAGAAAATACTCTTCTGTTGGTGTGTGCTCTCAATTGCCCTGTCTCCTGCCTGTGTTAGCTCTACATCAGGGCCAGTTTTTGGTTAATTTTCCATTTCTGAATATTTTCTAAAAATACCTGTCTTTTATTCTTAAAAATATACAAAAAATATTCTAAAAAAAGAAAAGACTCCTCTCTTGGTGTGTGCTCTTGATTGCTCTGTCTCCTGCCTGTGTTTGCTCTACATCAGGGCCAGTTTTTGGTTAATTTTCCATTTTTAAATATTTTCTAAAAATACCTGCCTTTTATTCTAAAAAAAATACAAAAAATATTCTAAAAAAAGAAAAGACTCTTCTGTTGGTGTGTGCTCTCGATTGCCCTGTCTCCTGCCTGTGTTTGCTCTACATCAGGGCCAGTTTTTGGTTAATTTTCCATTTCTGAATATTTTCTAAAAATACCTGTCTTTTATTCTTCAAAATCATTACAAAAAATATTCTAAAAAAAGAAAAGACTCTTCTGTTGGTGTGTGCTTTCGATTGCCCTGTCTCCTGCCTGTGTTTGCTCTACATCAGGGCCAGTTTTTGGTTAATTTTCCATTTCTGAATATTTTCTAAAAATACCTGTCTTTTATTCTTTAAAAAAATACAAAAAATATTCTAAAAAAAGAAAAGACTCCTCTGTTGGTGTGTGCTCTTGATTGCCCTGTCTCCTGCCTGTGTTAGCTCTACATCAGGGCCAGTTTTTGGTTAATTTTCCATTTTTAAATATTTTCTAAAAATACCTGCCTTTTATTCTAAAAAAAATTCAAAAAATATTCTAAAAAAAGAAAAGACTCGTCTGTTGGTTTGCGCTCTCAATTGCCCTGTCTCCTGCCTGTGTTAGCTCTACATCAGGGCCAGTTTTTGGTTAATTTTCCATTTCTGAATATTGTCTAAAAATACCTGTCTTTTATTCTTAAAAAAATACAAAAAATATTCTAAAGAAAGAAAAGACTCTTCTGTGGCGGTGTGCTTTCGATTGCCCTGTCTCCTGCCTGTGTTAGCTCTACAAGAGGGCCAGTTTTTGGTTAATTTTCAATTTCTGAATATTTTCTAAAAATACCTGTCTTTTATTCTTAAAAAAATACAAAAATATTCTAAAAAAGAAAAGACTCTTCTGTTGGTGTGTGCTCTCGATTGCCCTGTCTCCTGCCTGTGTTAGCTCTACAAGAGGGCCAGTTTTTGGTTAATTTTCAATTTCTGAATATTTTCTAAAAATACCTGTCTTTTATTCTTAAAAAAATAAAAAAATATTCCAAAAAAGAAAAGACTCTTCTGTTGGTGTGTGCTCTCGATTGCCCTGTCTCCTGCCTGTGTTAGCTCTACATCAGGGCCAGTTTTTGGTTAATTTTCCATTTCTGAATATTTTCTAAAAATACCTGTATTTTATTCTTTAAAAAAATAAAAAAAATATTCCAAAAAAAGAAAAGACTCTTCTGTTGGTGTGTGCTCTCGATTGCCCTGTCTCCTGCCTGTGTTAGCTCTACATCAGGGCCAGTTTTTGGTTAATTTTCCATTTCTGAATATTGTCTAAAAATACCTGTCTTTTATTCTTAAAAAAATACAAAAAATATTCTAAAGAAAGAAAAGACTCTTCTGTTAGTGTGTGCTCTCAATTGCCCTGTCTCCTGCCTGTGTTTGCTCTACATCAGGGCCAGTTTTTGGTTAATTTTCCATTTCTGAATATTTTCTAAAAATACCTGTCTTTTATTCTAAAAAAAAATACAAAAAATATTCTAAAAAAAGAAAAGACTCTTCTGTTGGTGTGTGCTCTCGATTGCCCTGTCTCCTGCCTGTGTTTGCTCTACATCAGGGCCAGTTTTTGGTTAATTTTCCATTTCTGAATATTTTCTAAAAATACCTGTCTTTTATTCTTAAAAAAATACAAAAAATATTCTAAAGAAAGAAAAGACTCTTCTGTTGGTGTGTGCTCTTGATTGCCCTGTCTCCTGCCTGTGTTTGCTCTACATCAGGGCCAGTTTTGGTTAATTTTCCCTTTTTAAATATTTTCTAAAAATACCTGTCTTTTATTCTTAAAAAAATACAAAAATATTCTAAAAAAAGAAAAGACTCCTCTGTTGGTGTGTGCTCTCGATTGCCTTGTCTCCTGCCTGTGTTTGCTCTACATCAGGGCCAGTTTTTGGTTAATTTTCCATTTCTGAATATTTTCTAAAAATACTTGTCTTTTATTCTTTAAAGAAATACAAAAAATATTCTAAAAAAAGAAAATACTCTTCTTTTAGTGTGTGCTCTCGATTGCCCTGTCTCCTGACAGTGTTGCTCTACATCAAGGCCAGTTTTTTTGTTAATTTTCCATTTTTGAATATTTTCTAAAAATACCTGTCTTTTATTCTTAAAAAAAACCTACAAAAAATATTCCAAAAAAAGAAAAGACTCTTCTGTTGGTGTGTGCTCTCAATTGCCCTGTCTCCTGCCTGTGTTAGCTCTTCATCAGGGCCAGTTTTTGGTTAATTTTCCATTTCTGAATATTGTCTAAAAATACCTGTCTTTTATTCTTAAAAGAATACAAAAAATATTCTAAAAAAAGAAAAGACTCTTCTGTTGGTGTGTGCTCTCGATTGCCCTGTCTCCTGCCTGTGTTAGCTCTACATCAGGGCCAGTTTTTGGTTAATTTTCCATTTCTGAATATTTTCTAAAAATACCTGTCTTTTATTCTAAAAATAAATACAAAAAATATTCTAAAAAAAGAAAAGACTCTTCTGTGGCGGTGTGCTCTTGATTGCCCTGTCTCCTGCCTGTGTTTGCTCTACATCAGGGCCAGTTTTTGGTTAATTTTCCCTTTTTAAATATTTTCTAAATATACCTGTATTTTATTCTTTAAAAAAATAAAAAAATATTCCAAAAAAAGAAAAGACTCTTCTGTTGGTGTGTGCTCTCGATTGCCCTGTCTCCTGCCTGTGTTTGCTCTACATCAGGGCCAGTTTTTGGTTAATTTTCCATTTCTGAATATTGTCTAAAAATACCTGTCTTTTATTCTTAAAAAATACAAAAAATATTCTAAAAAAAGAAAAGACTCTTCTGTTGGTGTGTGCTCTCGATTGCCCTGTCTCCTGCCTGTGTTTGCTCTACATCAAGGCCAGTTTTTGGTTAATTTTCCATTTCTGAATATTTTCTAAAAATATCTGTCTTTTATTCTAAAAAAAAATACAAAAAATATTCTAAAAAAAGAAAAGACTCTTCTGTGGCGGTGTGCTCTCGATTGCCCTGTCTCCTGCCTGTGTTTGCTCTACATCAGGGCCAGTTTTTGGTTAATTTTCCATTTTTAAATATTTTCTAAAAATACCTGTATTTTATTCTTTAAAAAAATAAAAAAATATTCCAAAAAAAGAAAAGACTCTTCTGTTGGTGTGTGCTCTCGATTGCCCTGTCTCCTGCCTGTGTTTGCTCTACATCAAGGCCAGTTTTTGGTTAATTTTCCATTTCTGAATATTTTCTAAAAATACCTGTCTTTTATTCTTCAAAATTATTACAAAAAATATTCTAAAAAAAGAAAAGACTCTTCTGTTGGTGTGTGCTCTCAATTGCCCTGTCTCCTGCCTGTGTTTGCTCTACATCGGGGCCAGTTTTTGGTTAATTTTCCATTTCTGAATATTTTCTAAAAATATCTGTCTTTTATTCTAAAAAAAAATACAAAAAATATTCTAAAAAAAGAAAAGACTCTTCTGTTAGTGTGTGCTCTCGATTGCCCTGTCTCCTGCCTGTGTTGCTCTACATCAGGGCCAGTTATTGGTTAATTTTCCATTTCTGAATATTGTCTAAAAATACCTGTCTTTTATTCTTAAAAAAAACTACAAAAATATTCCAAAAAAAGAAAAGACTCTTCTGCTAGTGTGTGCTTTCGATTGCCCTGTCTCCTGCCTGTGATAGCTCTACATCAGGGCCAGTTTTTGGTTAATTTTCCATTTCTGAATATTGTCTAAAAATACCTGTCTTTTATTCTTAAAAAAATACAAAAATATTCTAAAAAAAGAAAAGACTCTTCTGTTGGTGTGTGCTCTCGATTGCCCTGTCTCCTGCCTGTGTTTGCTCTACATCAGGGTAAGATTTTGTTTAATTTTGCATTTCTGAATATTTTCTAAAAATACCTGTCTTTTATTCTTAAAAAAATACAAAAATATTCTAAAAAAAGAAAAGACTCTTCTGTTGGTGTGTGCTCTTGATTGCCCTGTCTCCTGCCTGTGTTTGCTCTACATCAGGGCCAGTTTTGGTTAATTTTCCCTTTTTAAATATTTTCTAAAAATACCTGCCTTTTATTCTTAAAAAAATACAAAAAATATTCTAAAAAAAGAAAAGACTCTTCTTTTAGTGTGTGCTCTCGATTGCCCTGTCTCCTGACAGTGTTGCTCTACATCAAGGCCAGTTTTTTTGTTAATTTTCCATTTTTGAATATTTTCTAAAAATACCTGTCTTTTATTCTTAAAAAAAACCTACAAAAAATATTCCAAAAAAAGAAAAGACTCTTCTGTTGGTGTGTGCTCTCATTTGCCCTGTCTCCTGCCTGTGTTAGCTCTACATCAGGGCCAGTTTTTGGTTAATTTTCCATTTCTGAATATTGTCTAAAAATACCTGTCTTTTATTCTTAAAAGAATACAAAAAATATTCTAAAAAAAGAAAAGACTCTTCTGTTGGTGTGTGCTCTCGATTGCCCTGTCTCCTGCCTGTGTTAGCTCTACATCAGGGCCAGTTTTTGGTTAATTTTCCATTTTTAAATATTTTCTAAAAATACCTGCCTTTTATTCTAAAAAAAATACAAAAAATATTCTAAAAAAAGAAAAGACTCTTCTGTTGGTGTGTGCTCTCGATTGCCCTGTCTCCTGCCTGTGTTTGCTCTACATCAGGGCCAGTTTTTGGTTAATTTTCCATTTCTGAATATTTTCTAAAAATACCTGTCTTTTATTCTTCAAAATCATTACAAAAAATATTCTAAAAAAAGAAAAGACTCTTCTGTTGGTGTGTGCTTTCGATTGCCCTGTCTCCTGCCTGTGTTTGCTCTACATCAGGGCCAGTTTTTGGTTAATTTTCCATTTCTGAATATTTTCTAAAAATACCTGTCTTTTATTCTTTAAAAAAATACAAAAAATATTCTAAAAAAAGAAAAGACTCCTCTGTTGGTGTGTGCTCTTGATTGCCCTGTCTCCTGCCTGTGTTAGCTCTACATCAGGGCCAGTTTTTGGTTAATTTTCCATTTTTAAATATTTTCTAAAAATACCTGCCTTTTATTCTAAAAAAAATTCAAAAAATATTCTAAAAAAAGAAAAGACTCGTCTGTTGGTTTGCGCTCTCAATTGCCCTGTCTCCTGCCTGTGTTAGCTCTACATCAGGGCCAGTTTTTGGTTAATTTTCCATTTCTGAATATTGTCTAAAAATACCTGTCTTTTATTCTTAAAAAAATACAAAAAATATTCTAAAGAAAGAAAAGACTCTTCTGTGGCGGTGTGCTTTCGATTGCCCTGTCTCCTGCCTGTGTTAGCTCTACAAGAGGGCCAGTTTTTGGTTAATTTTCAATTTCTGAATATTTTCTAAAAATACCTGTCTTTTATTCTTAAAAAAATACAAAAATATTCTAAAAAAGAAAAGACTCTTCTGTTGGTGTGTGCTCTCGATTGCCCTGTCTCCTGCCTGTGTTAGCTCTACAAGAGGGCCAGTTTTTGGTTAATTTTCAATTTCTGAATATTTTCTAAAAATACCTGTCTTTTATTCTTAAAAAAATAAAAAAATATTCCAAAAAAGAAAAGACTCTTCTGTTGGTGTGTGCTCTCGATTGCCCTGTCTCCTGCCTGTGTTAGCTCTACATCAGGGCCAGTTTTTGGTTAATTTTCCATTTCTGAATATTTTCTAAAAATACCTGTATTTTATTCTTTAAAAAAATAAAAAAAATATTCCAAAAAAAGAAAAGACTCTTCTGTTGGTGTGTGCTCTCGATTGCCCTGTCTCCTGCCTGTGTTAGCTCTACATCAGGGCCAGTTTTTGGTTAATTTTCCATTTCTGAATATTGTCTAAAAATACCTGTCTTTTATTCTTAAAAAAATACAAAAAATATTCTAAAGAAAGAAAAGACTCTTCTGTTAGTGTGTGCTCTCAATTGCCCTGTCTCCTGCCTGTGTTTGCTCTACATCAGGGCCAGTTTTTGGTTAATTTTCCATTTCTGAATATTTTCTAAAAATACCTGTCTTTTATTCTAAAAAAAAATACAAAAAATATTCTAAAAAAAGAAAAGACTCTTCTGTTGGTGTGTGCTCTCGATTGCCCTGTCTCCTGCCTGTGTTTGCTCTACATCAGGGCCAGTTTTTGGTTAATTTTCCATTTCTGAATATTTTCTAAAAATACCTGTCTTTTATTCTTAAAAAAATACAAAAAATATTCTAAAGAAAGAAAAGACTCTTCTGTTGGTGTGTGCTCTTGATTGCCCTGTCTCCTGCCTGTGTTTGCTCTACATCAGGGCCAGTTTTGGTTAATTTTCCCTTTTTAAATATTTTCTAAAAATACCTGTCTTTTATTCTTAAAAAAATACAAAAATATTCTAAAAAAAGAAAAGACTCCTCTGTTGGTGTGTGCTCTCGATTGCCTTGTCTCCTGCCTGTGTTTGCTCTACATCAGGGCCAGTTTTTGGTTAATTTTCCATTTCTGAATATTTTCTAAAAATACTTGTCTTTTATTCTTTAAAGAAATACAAAAAATATTCTAAAAAAAGAAAATACTCTTCTTTTAGTGTGTGCTCTCGATTGCCCTGTCTCCTGACAGTGTTGCTCTACATCAAGGCCAGTTTTTTTGTTAATTTTCCATTTTTGAATATTTTCTAAAAATACCTGTCTTTTATTCTTAAAAAAAACCTACAAAAAATATTCCAAAAAAAGAAAAGACTCTTCTGTTGGTGTGTGCTCTCAATTGCCCTGTCTCCTGCCTGTGTTAGCTCTTCATCAGGGCCAGTTTTTGGTTAATTTTCCATTTCTGAATATTGTCTAAAAATACCTGTCTTTTATTCTTAAAAGAATACAAAAAATATTCTAAAAAAAGAAAAGACTCTTCTGTTGGTGTGTGCTCTCGATTGCCCTGTCTCCTGCCTGTGTTAGCTCTACATCAGGGCCAGTTTTTGGTTAATTTTCCATTTCTGAATATTTTCTAAAAATACCTGTCTTTTATTCTAAAAATAAATACAAAAAATATTCTAAAAAAAGAAAAGACTCTTCTGTGGCGGTGTGCTCTTGATTGCCCTGTCTCCTGCCTGTGTTTGCTCTACATCAGGGCCAGTTTTTGGTTAATTTTCCCTTTTTAAATATTTTCTAAATATACCTGTATTTTATTCTTTAAAAAAATAAAAAAATATTCCAAAAAAAGAAAAGACTCTTCTGTTGGTGTGTGCTCTCGATTGCCCTGTCTCCTGCCTGTGTTTGCTCTACATCAGGGCCAGTTTTTGGTTAATTTTCCATTTCTGAATATTGTCTAAAAATACCTGTCTTTTATTCTTAAAAAATACAAAAAATATTCTAAAAAAAGAAAAGACTCTTCTGTTGGTGTGTGCTCTCGATTGCCCTGTCTCCTGCCTGTGTTTGCTCTACATCAAGGCCAGTTTTTGGTTAATTTTCCATTTCTGAATATTTTCTAAAAATATCTGTCTTTTATTCTAAAAAAAAATACAAAAAATATTCTAAAAAAAGAAAAGACTCTTCTGTGGCGGTGTGCTCTCGATTGCCCTGTCTCCTGCCTGTGTTTGCTCTACATCAGGGCCAGTTTTTGGTTAATTTTCCATTTTTAAATATTTTCTAAAAATACCTGTATTTTATTCTTTAAAAAAATAAAAAAATATTCCAAAAAAAGAAAAGACTCTTCTGTTGGTGTGTGCTCTCGATTGCCCTGTCTCCTGCCTGTGTTTGCTCTACATCAAGGCCAGTTTTTGGTTAATTTTCCATTTCTGAATATTTTCTAAAAATACCTGTCTTTTATTCTTCAAAATTATTACAAAAAATATTCTAAAAAAAGAAAAGACTCTTCTGTTGGTGTGTGCTCTCAATTGCCCTGTCTCCTGCCTGTGTTTGCTCTACATCGGGGCCAGTTTTTGGTTAATTTTCCATTTCTGAATATTTTCTAAAAATATCTGTCTTTTATTCTAAAAAAAAATACAAAAAATATTCTAAAAAAAGAAAAGACTCTTCTGTTAGTGTGTGCTCTCGATTGCCCTGTCTCCTGCCTGTGTTGCTCTACATCAGGGCCAGTTATTGGTTAATTTTCCATTTCTGAATATTGTCTAAAAATACCTGTCTTTTATTCTTAAAAAAAACTACAAAAATATTCCAAAAAAAGAAAAGACTCTTCTGTTAGTGTGTGCTTTCGATTGCCCTGTCTCCTGCCTGTGATAGCTCTACATCAGGGCCAGTTTTTGGTTAATTTTCCATTTCTGAATATTGTCTAAAAATACCTGTCTTTTATTCTTAAAAAAATACAAAAATATTCTAAAAAAAGAAAAGACTCTTCTGTTGGTGTGTGCTCTCGATTGCCCTGTCTCCTGCCTGTGTTTGCTCTACATCAGGGTAAGATTTTGTTTAATTTTGCATTTCTGAATATTTTCTAAAAATACCTGTCTTTTATTCTTAAAAAAATACAAAAATATTCTAAAAAAAGAAAAGACTCTTCTGTTGGTGTGTGCTCTTGATTGCCCTGTCTCCTGCCTGTGTTTGCTCTACATCAGGGCCAGTTTTGGTTAATTTTCCCTTTTTAAATATTTTCTAAAAATACCTGCCTTTTATTCTTAAAAAAATACAAAAAATATTCTAAAAAAAGAAAAGACTCTTCTTTTAGTGTGTGCTCTCGATTGCCCTGTCTCCTGACAGTGTTGCTCTACATCAAGGCCAGTTTTTTTGTTAATTTTCCATTTTTGAATATTTTCTAAAAATACCTGTCTTTTATTCTTAAAAAAAACCTACAAAAAATATTCCAAAAAAAGAAAAGACTCTTCTGTTGGTGTGTGCTCTCATTTGCCCTGTCTCCTGCCTGTGTTAGCTCTACATCAGGGCCAGTTTTTGGTTAATTTTCCATTTCTGAATATTGTCTAAAAATACCTGTCTTTTATTCTTAAAAGAATACAAAAAATATTCTAAAAAAAGAAAAGACTCTTCTGTTGGTGTGTGCTCTCGATTGCCCTGTCTCCTGCCTGTGTTAGCTCTACATCAGGGCCAGTTTTTGGTTAATTTTCCATTTCTGAATATTTTCTAAAAATACCTGTCTTTTATTCTAAAAATAAATACAAAAAATATTCTAAAAAAAGAAAAGACTCTTCTGTGGCGGTGTGCTCTTGATTGCCCTGTCTCCTGCCTGTGTTTGCTCTACATCAGGGCCAGTTTTTGGTTAATTTTCCCTTTTTAAATATTTTCTAAATATACCTGTATTTTATTCTTTAAAAAAATAAAAAAATATTCCAAAAAAAGAAAAGACTCTTCTGTTAGTGTGTGCTCTCGATTGCCCTGTCTCCTGCCTGTGTTAGCTCTACATCAGGGCCAGTTTTTGGTTAATTTTCCATTTCTGAATATTTTCTAAAAATACCTGTCTCTTATTCTTAAAAAAATACAAAAAAATTCTAAAAAAAGAAAAGACTCTTCTGTGGCGGTGTGCTCTCGATTGCCCTGTCTCCTGCCTGTGTTAGCTCTACATCAGGGCCTGTTTTTGGTTAATTTTCCATTTTTAAATATTTTCTAAAAATACCTGCCTTTTATTCTAAAAAAAATACAAAAAATATTCTAAAAAAAGAAAAGACTCTTCTGTGGTGGTGTGCTTTCGATTGCCCTGTCTCCTGCCTGTGTTAGCTCTACAAGAGAGCCAGTTTTTGGTTAATTTTCAATTTCTGATTATTTTCTAAAAATACCTGTCTTTTATTCTTAAAAAAATACAAAAATATTCTAAAAAAAGAAAAGACTCTTCTGTTAGTGTGTGCTCTTGATTGCCCTGTCTCCTGCCTGTGTTAGCTCTACATCAGGGCCAGTTTTTGGTTAATTTTCCATTTTTAAATATTTTCTAAAAATACCTGCCTTTTATTCTAAAAAAAATACAAAAATATTCTAAAAAAAGAAAAGACTCCTCTGTTGGTGTGTGCTCTCGATTGCCTTGTCTCCTGCCTGTGTTTGCTCTACATCAGGGCCAGTTTTTGGTTAATTTTCCATTTCTGAATATTTTCTAAAAATACTTGTCTTTTATTCTTTAAAGAAATACAAAAAATATTCTAAAAAAAGAAAATACTCTTCTTTTAGTGTGTGCTCTCGATTGCCCTGTCTCCTGACTGTGTTGCTCTACATCAAGGTCAGTTTTTTTGTTAATTTTCCATTTTTGAATATTTTCTAAAAATACCTGTCTTTTATTCTTAAAAAAAACCTACAAAAAATATTCCAAAAAAAGAAAAGACTCTTCTGTGGCGGTGTGCTCTTGATTGCCCTGTCTCCTGCCTGTGTTAGCTCTACATCAGGGCCAGTTTTTGGTTAATTTTCCATTTCTGAATATTGTCTAAAAATACCTGTCTTTTATTCTTAAAAAATACAAAAAATATTCTAAAAAAAGAAAAGACTCTTCTGTTGGTGTGTGCTCTCGATTGCCCTGTCTCCTGCCTGTGTTAGCTCTACATCAGGGCCAGTTTTTGGTTAATTTTCCATTTCTGAATATTGTCTAAAAATACCTGTCTTTTATTCTTAAAAGAATACAAAAAATATTCTAAAAAAAGAAAAGACTCTTCTGTTGGTGTGTGCTCTCGATTGCCCTGTCTCCTGCCTGTGTTAGCTCTACATCAGGGCCAGTTTTTGGTTAATTTTCCATTTCTGAATATTTTCTAAAAATACCTGTCTTTTATTCTAAAAATAAATACAAAAAATATTCTAAAAAAAGAAAAGACTCTTCTGTGGCGGTGTGCTCTTGATTGCCCTGTCTCCTGCCTGTGTTTGCTCTACATCAGGGCCAGTTTTTGGTTAATTTTCCCTTTTTAAATATTTTCTAAATATACCTGTATTTTATTCTTTAAAAAAATAAAAAAATATTCCAAAAAAAGAAAAGACTCTTCTGTTGGTGTGTGCTCTCGATTGCCCTGTCTCCTGCCTGTGTTTGCTCTACATCAGGGCCAGTTTTTGGTTAATTTTCCATTTCTGAATATTGTCTAAAAATACCTGTCTTTTATTCTTAAAAAATACAAAAAATATTCTAAAAAAAGAAAAGACTCTTCTGTTGGTGTGTGCTCTCGATTGCCCTGTCTCCTGCCTGTGTTTGCTCTACATCAAGGCCAGTTTTTGGTTAATTTTCCATTTCTGAATATTTTCTAAAAATATCTGTCTTTTATTCTAAAAAAAAATACAAAAAATATTCTAAAAAAAGAAAAGACTCTTCTGTGGCGGTGTGCTCTCGATTGCCCTGTCTCCTGCCTGTGTTTGCTCTACATCAGGGCCAGTTTTTGGTTAATTTTCCATTTTTAAATATTTTCTAAAAATACCTGTATTTTATTCTTTAAAAAAATAAAAAAATATTCCAAAAAAAGAAAAGACTCTTCTGTTGGTGTGTGCTCTCGATTGCCCTGTCTCCTGCCTGTGTTTGCTCTACATCAAGGCCAGTTTTTGGTTAATTTTCCATTTCTGAATATTTTCTAAAAATACCTGTCTTTTATTCTTCAAAATTATTACAAAAAATATTCTAAAAAAAGAAAAGACTCTTCTGTTGGTGTGTGCTCTCGATTGCCCTGTCTCCTGCCTGTGTTTGCTCTACATCAGGGCCAGTTTTTGGTTAATTTTCCATTTCTGAATATTTTCTAAAAATATCTGTCTTTTATTCTAAAAAAAAATACAAAAAATATTCTAAAAAAAGAAAAGACTCTTCTGTTAGTGTGTGCTCTCGATTGCCCTGTCTCCTGCCTGTGTTGCTCTACATCAGGGCCAGTTATTGGTTAATTTTCCATTTCTGAATATTGTCTAAAAATACCTGTCTTTTATTCTTAAAAAAAACTACAAAAATATTCCAAAAAAAGAAAAGACTCTTCTGTTAGTGTGTGCTTTCGATTGCCCTGTCTCCTGCCTGTGATAGCTCTACATCAGGGCCAGTTTTTGGTTAATTTTCCATTTCTGAATATTGTCTAAAAATACCTGTCTTTTATTCTTAAAAAAATACAAAAATATTCTAAAAAAAGAAAAGACTCTTCTGTTGGTGTGTGCTCTCGATTGCCCTGTCTCCTGCCTGTGTTTGCTCTACATCAGGGTAAGATTTTGTTTAATTTTGCATTTCTGAATATTTTCTAAAAATACCTGTCTTTTATTCTTAAAAAAATACAAAAATATTCTAAAAAAAGAAAAGACTCTTCTGTTGGTGTGTGCTCTTGATTGCCCTGTCTCCTGCCTGTGTTTGCTCTACATCAGGGCCAGTTTTGGTTAATTTTCCCTTTTTAAATATTTTCTAAAAATACCTGCCTTTTATTCTTAAAAAAATACAAAAAATATTCTAAAAAAAGAAAAGACTCTTCTTTTAGTGTGTGCTCTCGATTGCCCTGTCTCCTGACAGTGTTGCTCTACATCAAGGCCAGTTTTTTTGTTAATTTTCCATTTTTGAATATTTTCTAAAAATACCTGTCTTTTATTCTTAAAAAAAACCTACAAAAAATATTCCAAAAAAAGAAAAGACTCTTCTGTTGGTGTGTGCTCTCATTTGCCCTGTCTCCTGCCTGTGTTAGCTCTACATCAGGGCCAGTTTTTGGTTAATTTTCCATTTCTGAATATTGTCTAAAAATACCTGTCTTTTATTCTTAAAAGAATACAAAAAATATTCTAAAAAAAGAAAAGACTCTTCTGTTGGTGTGTGCTCTCGATTGCCCTGTCTCCTGCCAGTGTTAGCTCTACATCAGGGCCAGTTTTTGGTTAATTTTCCATTTCTGAATATTTTCTAAAAATACCTGTCTTTTATTCTAAAAATAAATACAAAAAATATTCTAAAAAAAGAAAAGACTCTTCTGTGGCGGTGTGCTCTTGATTGCCCTGTCTCCTGCCTGTGTTTGCTCTACATCAGGGCCAGTTTTTGGTTAATTTTCCCTTTTTAAATATTTTCTAAATATACCTGTATTTTATTCTTTAAAAAAATAAAAAAATATTCCAAAAAAAGAAAAGACTCTTCTGTTAGTGTGTGCTCTCGATTGCCCTGTCTCCTGCCTGTGTTAGCTCTACATCAGGGCCAGTTTTTGGTTAATTTTCCATTTTTGAATATTTTCTAAAAATACCTGTCTCTTATTCTTAAAAAAATACAAAAAAATTCTAAAAAAAGAAAAGACTCTTCTGTGGCGGTGTGCTCTCGATTGCCCTGTCTCCTGCCTGTGTTAGCTCTACATCAGGGCCTGTTTTTGGTTAATTTTCCATTTTTAAATATTTTCTAAAAATACCTGCCTTTTATTCTAAAAAAAATACAAAAAATATTCTAAAAAAAGAAAAGACTCTTCTGTGGTGGTGTGCTTTCGATTGCCCTGTCTCCTGCCTGTGTTAGCTCTACAAGAGAGCCAGTTTTTGGTTAATTTTCAATTTCTGATTATTTTCTAAAAATACCTGTCTTTTATTCTTAAAAAAATACAAAAATATTCTAAAAAAAGAAAAGACTCTTCTGTTAGTGTGTGCTCTTGATTGCCCTGTCTCCTGCCTGTGTTAGCTCTACATCAGGGCCAGTTTTTGGTTAATTTTCCATTTTTAAATATTTTCTAAAAATACCTGCCTTTTATTCTAAAAAAAATACAAAAATATTCTAAAAAAAGAAAAGACTCCTCTGTTGGTGTGTGCTCTCGATTGCCTTGTCTCCTGCCTGTGTTTGCTCTACATCAGGGCCAGTTTTTGGTTAATTTTCCATTTCTGAATATTTTCTAAAAATACTTGTCTTTTATTCTTTAAAGAAATACAAAAAATATTCTAAAAAAAGAAAATACTCTTCTTTTAGTGTGTGCTCTCGATTGCCCTGTCTCCTGACTGTGTTGCTCTACATCAAGGTCAGTTTTTTTGTTAATTTTCCATTTTTGAATATTTTCTAAAAATACCTGTCTTTTATTCTTAAAAAAAACCTACAAAAAATATTCCAAAAAAAGAAAAGACTCTTCTGTGGCGGTGTGCTCTTGATTGCCCTGTCTCCTGCCTGTGTTAGCTCTACATCAGGGCCAGTTTTTGGTTAATTTTCCATTTCTGAATATTTTCTAAAAATACCTGTCTTTTATTCTTAAAAAATACAAAAAATATTCTAAAAAAAGAAAAGACTCTTCTGTTGGTGTGTGCTCTCGATTGCCCTGTCTCCTGCCTGTGTTAGCTCTACATCAGGGCCAGTTTTTGGTTAATTTTCCATTTCTGAATATTGTCTAAAAATACCTGTCTTTTATTCTTAAAAGAATACAAAAAATATTCTAAAAAAAGAAAAGACTCTTCTGTTGGTGTGTGCTCTCGATTGCCCTGTCTCCTGCCTGTGTTAGCTCTACATCAGGGCCAGTTTTTGGTTAATTTTCCATTTCTGAATATTTTCTAAAAATACCTGTCTTTTATTCTAAAAATAAATACAAAAAATATTCTAAAAAAAGAAAAGACTCTTCTGTGGCGGTGTGCTCTTGATTGCCCTGTCTCCTGCCTGTGTTTGCTCTACATCAGGGCCAGTTTTTGGTTAATTTTCCCTTTTTAAATATTTTCTAAATATACCTGTATTTTATTCTTTAAAAAAATAAAAAAATATTCCAAAAAAAGAAAAGACTCTTCTGTTGGTGTGTGCTCTCGATTGCCCTGTCTCCTGCCTGTGTTTGCTCTACATCAGGGCCAGTTTTTGGTTAATTTTCCATTTCTGAATATTGTCTAAAAATACCTGTCTTTTATTCTTAAAAAATACAAAAAATATTCTAAAAAAAGAAAAGACTCTTCTGTTGGTGTGTGCTCTCGATTGCCCTGTCTCCTGCCTGTGTTTGCTCTACATCAAGGCCAGTTTTTGGTTAATTTTCCATTTCTGAATATTTTCTAAAAATATCTGTCTTTTATTCTAAAAAAAAATACAAAAAATATTCTAAAAAAAGAAAAGACTCTTCTGTGGCGGTGTGCTCTCGATTGCCCTGTCTCCTGCCTGTGTTTGCTCTACATCAGGGCCAGTTTTTGGTTAATTTTCCATTTTTAAATATTTTCTAAAAATACCTGTATTTTATTCTTTAAAAAAATAAAAAAATATTCCAAAAAAAGAAAAGACTCTTCTGTTGGTGTGTGCTCTCGATTGCCCTGTCTCCTGCCTGTGTTTGCTCTACATCAAGGCCAGTTTTTGGTTAATTTTCCATTTCTGAATATTTTCTAAAAATACCTGTCTTTTATTCTTCAAAATTATTACAAAAAATATTCTAAAAAAAGAAAAGACTCTTCTGTTGGTGTGTGCTCTCAATTGCCCTGTCTCCTGCCTGTGTTTGCTCTACATCAGGGCCAGTTTTTGGTTAATTTTCCATTTCTGAATATTTTCTAAAAATATCTGTCTTTTATTCTAAAAAAAAATACAAAAAATATTCTAAAAAAAGAAAAGACTCTTCTGTTAGTGTGTGCTCTCGATTGCCCTGTCTCCTGCCTGTGTTGCTCTACATCAGGGCCAGTTATTGGTTAATTTTCCATTTCTGAATATTGTCTAAAAATACCTGTCTTTTATTCTTAAAAAAAACTACAAAAATATTCCAAAAAAAGAAAAGACTCTTCTGTTAGTGTGTGCTTTCGATTGCCCTGTCTCCTGCCTGTGATAGCTCTACATCAGGGCCAGTTTTTGGTTAATTTTCCATTTCTGAATATTGTCTAAAAATACCTGTCTTTTATTCTTAAAAAAATACAAAAATATTCTAAAAAAAGAAAAGACTCTTCTGTTGGTGTGTGCTCTCGATTGCCCTGTCTCCTGCCTGTGTTTGCTCTACATCAGGGTAAGATTTTGTTTAATTTTGCATTTCTGAATATTTTCTAAAAATACCTGTCTTTTATTCTTAAAAAAATACAAAAATATTCTAAAAAAAGAAAAGACTCTTCTGTTGGTGTGTGCTCTTGATTGCCCTGTCTCCTGCCTGTGTTTGCTCTACATCAGGGCCAGTTTTGGTTAATTTTCCCTTTTTAAATATTTTCTAAAAATACCTGCCTTTTATTCTTAAAAAAATACAAAAAATATTCTAAAAAAAGAAAAGACTCTTCTTTTAGTGTGTGCTCTCGATTGCCCTGTCTCCTGCCTGTGTTAGCTCTACATCAAGGCCAGTTTTTTTGTTAATTTTCCATTTTTGAATATTTTCTAAAAATACCTGTCTTTTATTCTTAAAAAAAACCTACAAAAAATATTCCAAAAAAAGAAAAGACTCTTCTGTTGGTGTGTGCTCTCATTTGCCCTGTCTCCTGCCTGTGTTAGCTCTACATCATGGCCAGTTTTTGGTTAATTTTCCATTTCTGAATATTGTCTAAAAATACCTGTCTTTTATTCTTAAAAGAATACAAAAAATATTCTAAAAAAAGAAAAGACTCTTCTGTTAGTGTGTGCTCTCAATTGCCCTGTCTCCTGCCAGTGTTTGCTCTACATCAGGGCCAGTTTTTGGTTAATTTTCCATTTCTGAATATTTTCTAAAAATACCTGTCTTTTATTCTAAAAATAAATACAAAAAATATTCTAAAAAAAGAAAAGACTCTTCTGTGGCGGTGTGCTCTTGATTGCCCTGTCTCCTGCCTGTGTTTGCTCTACATCAGGGCCAGTTTTTGGTTAATTTTCCCTTTTTAAATATTTTCTAAATATACCTGTATTTTATTCTTTAAAAAAATAAAAAAATATTCCAAAAAAAGAAAAGACTCTTCTGTTAGTGTGTGCTCTCGATTGCCCTGTCTCCTGCCTGTGTTAGCTCTACATCAGGGCCAGTTTTTGGTTAATTTTCCATTTTTAAATATTTTCTAAAAATACCTGCCTTTTATTCTAAAAAAAATACAAAAAATATTCTAAAAAAAGAAAAGACTCTTCTGTGGTGGTGTGCTTTCGATTGCCCTGTCTCCTGCCTGTGTTAGCTCTACAAGAGAGCCAGTTTTTGGTTAATTTTCAATTTCTGATTATTTTCTAAAAATACCTGTCTTTTATTCTTAAAAAAATACAAAAATATTCTAAAAAAAGAAAAGACTCTTCTGTTAGTGTGTGCTCTTGATTGCCCTGTCTCCTGCCTGTGTTAGCTCTACATCAGGGCCAGTTTTTGGTTAATTTTCCATTTTTAAATATTTTCTAAAAATACCTGCCTTTTATTCTAAAAAAAATACAAAAATATTCTAAAAAAAGAAAAGACTCCTCTGTTGGTGTGTGCTCTCGATTGCCTTGTCTCCTGCCTGTGTTTGCTCTACATCAGGGCCAGTTTTTGGTTAATTTTCCATTTCTGAATATTTTCTAAAAATACTTGTCTTTTATTCTTTAAAGAAATACAAAAAATATTCTAAAAAAAGAAAATACTCTTCTTTTAGTGTGTGCTCTCGATTGCCCTGTCTCCTGACTGTGTTGCTCAACATCAAGGTCAGTTTTTTTGTTAATTTTCCATTTTTGAATATTTTCTAAAAATACCTGTCTTTTATTCTTAAAAAAAACCTACAAAAAATATTCCAAAAAAAGAAAAGACTCTTCTGTGGCGGTGTGCTCTTGATTGCCCTGTCTCCTGCCTGTGTTAGCTCTACATCAGGGCCAGTTTTTGGTTAATTTTCCATTTCTGAATATTGTCTAAAAATACCTGTCTTTTATTCTTAAAAAATACAAAAAATATTCTAAAAAAAGAAAAGACTCTTCTGTTGGTGTGTGCTCTCGATTGCCCTGTCTCCTGCCTGTGTTAGCTCTACATCAGGGCCAGTTTTTGGTTAATTTTCCATTTCTGAATATTGTCTAAAAATACCTGTCTTTTATTCTTAAAAGAATACAAAAAATATTCTAAAAAAAGAAAAGACTCTTCTGTTGGTGTGTGCTCTCGATTGCCCTGTCTCCTGCCTGTGTTAGCTCTACATCAGGGTAAGATTTTGGTTAATTTTGCATTTCTGAATATTTTCTAAAAATACCTGTCTTTTATTCTAAAAATAAATACAAAAAATATTCTAAAAAAAGAAAAGACTCTTCTGTGGCGGTGTGCTCTCGATTGCCCTGTCTCCTGCCTGTGTTTGCTCTACATCAGGGCCAGTTTTTGGTTAATTTTCCCTTTTTAAATATTTTCTAAATATACTTGTATTTTATTCTTTAAAAAAATAAAAAAATATTCCAAAAAAAGAAAAGACTCTTCTGTTAGTGTGTGCTCTCGATTGCCCTGTCTCCTGCCTGTGTTTGCTCTACATCAGGGCCAGTTTTTGGTTAATTTTCCATTTCTGAATATTGTCTAAAAATACCTGTCTTTTATTCTTAAAAGAATACAAAAAATATTCTAAAAAAAGAAAAGACTCTTCTGTTGGTGTGTGCTCTCGATTGCCCTGTCTCCTGCCTGTGTTAGCTCTACATCAGGGCCAGTTTTTGGTTAATTTTCCATTTCTGAATATTGTCTAAAAATACCTGTCTTTTATTCTTAAAAAATAGAAAAAATATTCTAAAAAAAGAAAAGACTCTTCTGTTGGTGTGTGCTCTCGATTGCCCTGTCTCCTGCCTGTGTTTGCTCTACATCAAGGCCAGTTTTTGGTTAATTTTCCATTTCTGAATATTTTCTAAAAATATCTGTCTTTTATTCTAAAAAAAAATACAAAAAATATTCTAAAAAAAGAAAAGACTCTTCTGTTGGTGTGTGCTCTCGATTGCCCTGTCTCCTGCCTGTGTTTGCTCTACATCAGGGCCAGTTTTTGGTTAATTTTCCATTTCTGAATATTGTCTAAAAATACCTGTCTTTTATTCTTAAAAGAATACAAAAAATATTCTAAAAAAAGAAAAGACTCTTCTGTTGGTGTGTGCTCTCGATTGCCCTGTCTCCTGCCTGTGTTAGCTCTACATCAGGGCCAGTTTTTGGTTAATTTTCCATTTCTGAATATTGTCTAAAAATACCTGTCTTTTATTCTTAAAAAATACAAAAAATATTCTAAAAAAAGAAAAGACTCTTCTGTTGGTGTGTGCTCTCGATTGCCCTGTCTCCTGCCTGTGTTTGCTCTACATCAAGGCCAGTTTTTGGTTAATTTTCCATTTCTGAATATTGTCTAAAAATACCTGTCTTTTATTCTTAAAAAATACAAAAAATATTCTAAAAAAAGAAAAGACTCTTCTGTTGGTGTGTGCTCTCGATTGCCCTGTCTCCTGCCTGTGTTGCTCTACATCAGGGCCAGTTATTGGTTAATTTTCCATTTCTGAATATTGTCTAAAAATACCTGTCTTTTATTCTTAAAAAAAACTACAAAAATATTCTAAAAAAAGAAAAGACTCTTCTGTTAGTGTGTGCTTTCGATTGCCCTGTCTCCTGCCTGTGATAGCTCTACATCAGGGCCAGTTTTTGGTTAATTTTCCATTTCTGAATATTTTCTAAAAATACCTGTCTTTTATTCTTAAAAAAATACAAAAATATTCTAAAAAAAGAAAATACTCTTCTGTTGGTGTGTGCTCTCGATTGCCCTGTCTCCTGCCTGTGTTTGCTCTACATCAGGGTAAGATTTTGTTTAATTTTGCATTTCTGAATATTTTCTAAAAATACCTGTCTTTTATTCTTAAAAAAATACAAAAATATTCTAAAAAAAGAAAAGACTCTTCTGTTGGCGTGTGCTCTCGATTGCCTTGTCTCCTGCCTGTGTTAGCTCTACATCAGGGCCAGTTTTTGGTTAATTTTCCATTTCTGAATATTGTCTAAAAATACCTGTCTTTTATTCTTAAAAGAATACAAAAAATATTCTAAAAAAAGAAAAGACTCTTCTGTTGGTGTGTGCTCTCGATTGCCCTGTCTCCTGCCTGTGTTAGCTCTACATCAGGGCCAGTTTTTCGTTAATTTTCCATTTCTGAATATTGTCTAAAAATACCTGTCTTTTATTCTTAAAAGAATACAAAAAATATTCTAAAAAAAGAAAAGACTCTTCTGTTGGTGTGTGCTCTCGATTGCCCTGTCTCCTGCCTGTGTTAGCTCTACATCAGGGCCAGTTTTTGGTTAATTTTCCATTTCTGAATATTTTCTAAAAATACCTGTCTTTTATTCTAAAAATAAATACAAAAAATATTCTAAAAAAAGAAAAGACTCTTCTGTGGCGGTGTGCTCTTGATTGCCCTGTCTCCTGCCTGTGTTTGCTCTACATCAGGGCCAGTTTTTGGTTAATTTTCCCTTTTTAAATATTTTCTAAATATACTTGTATTTTATTCTTTAAAAAAATAAAAAAATATTCTAAAAAAAGAAAAGACTCTTCTGTTGGTGTGTGCTCTCGATTGCCCTGTCTCCTGCCGGTGTTTGCTCTACATCAGGGCCAGTTTTTGGTTAATTTTCCATTTCTGAATATTGTCTAAAAATACCTGTCTTTTATTCTTAAAAAATAGAAAAAATATTCTAAAAAAAGAAAAGACTCTTCTGTTGGTGTGTGCTCTCGATTGCCCTGTCTCCTGCCTGTGTTTGCTCTATATCAAGGCCAGTTTTTGGTTAATTTTCCATTTCTGAATATTTTCTAAAAATATCTGTCTTTTATTCTAAAAAAAAATACAAAAAATATTCTAAAAAAAGAAAAGACTCTTCTGTTAGTGTGTGCTCTCGATTGCCCTGTCTCCTGCCTGTGTTTGCTCTACATCAGGGCCAGTTTTTGGTTAATTTTCCCTTTTTAAATATTTTCTAAATATACCTGTATTTTATTCTTTAAAAAAATAAAAAAATATTCCAAAAAAAGAAAAGACTCTTCTGTTAGTGTGTGCTCTCGATTGCCCTGTCTCCTGCCTGTGTTTGCTCTACATCAGGGCCAGTTTTTGGTTAATTTTCCATTTCTGAATATTGTCTAAAAATACCTGTCTTTTATTCTTAAAAAATACAAAAAATATTCTAAAAAAAGAAAAGACTCTTCTGTTGGTGTGTGCTCTCGATTGCCCTGTCTCCTGCCTGTGTTTGCTCTACATCAAGGCCAGTTTTTGGTTAATTTTCCATTTCTGAAAATTTTCTAAAAATATCTGTCTTTTATTCTAAAAAAAAATACAAAAAATATTCTAAAAAAAGAAAAGACTCTTCTGTGGCTGTGTGCTCTCGATTGCCCTGTCTCCTGCCTGTGTTTGCTCTACATCAGGGCCAGTTTTTGGTTAATTTTCCATTTTTAAATATTTTCTAAAAATACCTGTATTTTATTCTTTAAAAAAATAAAAAAATATTCCAAAAAAAGAAAAGACTCTTCTGTTGGTGTGTGCTCTCAATTGCCCTGTCTCCTGCCTGTGTTAGCTCTACATCAGGGCCAGTTTTTGGTTAATTTTCCATTTCTGAATATTTTCTAAAAATACCTGTCTTTTATTCTAAAAATAAATACAAAAAATATTCTAAAAAAAGAAAAGACTCTTCTGTTGGTGTGTGCTCTCAATTGCCCTGTCTCCTGCCTGTGTTAGCTCTACATCAGGGCCAGTTTTTGGTTAATTTTCCATTTCTGAATATTTTCTAAAAATACCTGTCTTTTATTCTAAAAATAAATACAAAAAATATTCCAAAAAAAGAAAAGACTCTTCTGTTAGTGTGTGCTCTCAATTGCCCTGTCTCCTGCCTGTGTTAGCTCTACATCAGGGCCAGTTTTTGGTTAATTTTCCATTTCTGAATATTTTCTAAAAATACCTGTCTTTTATTCTAAAAATAAATACAAAAAATATTCCAAAAAAAGAAAAGACTCTTCTGTTGGTGTGTGCTCTCGATTGCCCTGTCTCCTGCCTGTGTTTGCTCTACATCAGGGCCAGTTTTTGGTTAATTTTCCATTTTTGAATATTTTCTAAAAATACCTGTCTTTTATTCTAAAAAAAATACAAAAAATATTCTAAAAATGAAAAGACTCTTCTGTGGCGGTGTGATTTCGATTGCCCTGTCTCCTGCCTGTGTTTGCTCTCCATCAGGGCCAGTTTTTGGTTAATTTTCCATTTCTGAATATTTTCTAAAAATACCTGTCTTTTATTCTAAAAATAAATACAAAAAATATTCTAAAAAAAGAAAAGACTCTTCTGTTGGTGTGTGCTCTCGATTGCCCTGTCTCCTGCCTGTGTTTGCTCTACATCAAGGCCAGTTTTTGGTTAATTTTCCATTTCTGAATATTTTCTAAAAATATCTGTCTTTTATTCTAAAAAAAAATACAAAAAATATTCTAAAAAAAGAAAAGACTCTTCTGTGGCTGTGTGCTCTCGATTGCCCTGTCTCCTGCCTGTGTTTGCTCTACATCAGGGCCAGTTTTTGGTTAATTTTCCATTTTTAAATTTTTTCTAAAAATACTTGTATTTTATTCTTTATAAAAATAAAAAAATATTCCAAAAAAAGAAAAGACTCTTCTGTTGGTGTGTGCTCTCGATTGCCCTGTCTCCTGCCTGTGTTAGCTCTACATCAGGGCCAGTTTTTGGTTAATTTTCCATTTCTGAATATTGTCTAAAAATACCTGTCTTTTATTCTTAAAAAAATACAAAAAATATTCTAAAGAAAGAAAAGACTCTTCTGTTGGTGTGTGCTCTCGATTGCCCTGTCTCCTGCCTGTGTTAGCTCTACATCAGGGCCAGTTTTTGGTTAATTTTCCATTTCTGAATATTTTCTAAATATACCTGTCTTTTATTCTTTAAAAAAATACAAAAATATTCTTAAAAAAAAAGAAAAGACTCTTCTGTTGGTGTGTGCTCTCGATTGCCCTGTCTCCTGCCTGTGTTTGCTCTACATCAGGGCCAGTTTTTGGTTAATTTTCCCTTTTTAAATATTTTCTAAAAATACCTGTCTTTTATTCTTAAAAAAAAAAAAGTATTCTAAAAAAAGAAAAGACTCCTCTGTTGGTGTGTGCTCTCAATTGCCCTGTCTCCTGCCTGTGTTAGCTCTACATCAGGGCCAGTTTTTGGTTAATTTTCCATTTCTGAATATTTTCTAAAAATACTTGTCTTTTATTCTTAAAAAAATACAAAAAATGTTCTAAAAATGAAAAGACTCTTCTGTTGGTGTGTGCTTTCGATTGCCCTGTCTCCTGCCTGTGTTTGCTCTACATCAGGGCCAGTTTTTGGTTAATTTTCCATTTTTGAATATTTTCTAAAAATACCTGTCTTTTATTCTAAAAAAAATACAAAAAATATTCCAAAAAAAGAAAAGGCTCTTCTGTGGCGGTGTGCTTTCGATTGCCCTGTCTCCTGCCTGTGTTTGCTCTACATCAGGGCCAGTTTTTGGTTAATTTTCCAATTTTAAATATTTTCTAAAAATACCTGTCTTTTATTCTTAAAAAAATAAAAAAATATTCCAAAAAAGAAAAGACTCTTCTGTTGGTGTGTGCTCTCGATTGCCTTGTCTCCTGCCTGTGTTTGCTCTACATCAGGGCCAGTTTTTGGTTAATTTTCCATTTCTGAATATTTTCTAAAAATACTTGTCTTTTATTCTTTAAAAAAATACAAAAAATATTCTAAAAAAAGAAAAGACTCTTCTGTTGGTGTGTGCTCTCGATTGCCCTGTCTCCTGCCTGTGTTTGCTCTACATCACGGCCAGTTTTTGGTTAATTTTCCATGTTTAAATATTTTCTAAAAATACCTGTCTTTTATTCTTAAAGAAAACTACAAAAAATATTCTAAAAAAAGAAAATACTCTTCTGTGGCGGTGTGCTTTCGATTGCCCTGTCTCCTGCCTGTGTTAGCTCTACATCAGGGCCAGTTTTTGGTTAATTTTCCATTTCTGAATATTTTCTAAAAATACCAGTCTTTTATTCTAAAAAAAATTAAAAAAATATTCTAAAAAAAGAAAAGACTCTTCTGTTGGTGTGTGCTTTCGATTGCCCTGTCTCCTGCCTGTGTTTGCTCTACATCAGGGCCAGGTTTTGGTTAATTTTCCATTTCTGAATATTTTCTAAAAATACTTGTCTTTTATTCTTTAAAAAAATACAAAAAATGTTCTAAAAATGAAAAGACTCTTCTGTTGGTGTGTGCTTTCGATTGCCCTGTCTCCTGCCTGTGTTAGCTCTACATCAGGGCCAGTTTTTGGTTAATTTTCCATTTTTGAATATTTTCTAAAAATACCTGTCTTTTATTCTTAAAAAAAACTACAAAAAATATTCCAAAAAAAGAAAAGACTCTTCTGTGGCGGTGTGCTTTGATTGCCCTGTCTCCTGCCTGTGTTAGCTCTACATCAGGGCCAGTTTTTGGTTAATTTTCCATTTTTGAATATTTTCTAAAAATACCTGTCTTTTATTCTAAAAAAAATACAAAAAATATTCTAAAAATGAAAAGACTCTTCTGTGGCGGTGTGATTTCGATTGCCCTGTCTCCTGCCTGTGTTTGCTCTACATCAGGGCCAGTTTTTGGTTAATTTTCCAATTTTAAATATTTTCTAAAAATACCTGTCTTTTATTCTTAAAAAAAACTACAAAAAATATTCTAAAAAAAGAAAAGACTCTTCTGTTAGTGTGTGCTCTCAATTGCCCTGTCTCCTGCCTGTGTTTGCTCTACATCAGGGCCAGTTTTTGGTTAATTTTCCATTTCTGAATATTTTCTAAAAATACCTGTCTTTTATTCTAAAAAAAATACAAAAAATATTCTAAAAAAGGAAAAGACTCTTCTGTGGCGGTGTGCTCTTGATTGCCCTATCTCCTGCCTGTGTTTGCTCTACATCAGGGCCAGTTTTTGGTTAATTTTCCATTTCTGAATATTTTCTAAAAATACCTGTCTTTTATTCTAAAAAAATATTACAAAAAATATTCTAAAAAAAAGAAAAGACTCGTCTGTTAGTGTGTGCTCTCAATTGCTCTGTCTCCTGCCTGTGTTAGCTCTACAAGAGGGCCAGTTTTTGGTTAATTTTCAATTTCTGAATATTTTCTAAAAATACCTGTCTTTTATTCTTAAAAAAATACAAAAATATTCTAAAAAAAAGAAAAGACTCTTCTGTTGGTGTGTGCTCTTGATTGCCCTGTCTCCTGCCTGTGTTGCTCTACATCAGGGCCAGTTTTTGGTTAATTTTCCATTTTTAAATATTTTCTAAATATACCTGTATTTTATTCTTTAAAAAAATACAAAAAATATTCCAAAAAAAGAAAAGACTCTTCTGTGGCGGTGTGCTTTGATTGCCCTGTCTCCTGCCTGTGTTGCTCTACATCAGGGCCAGTTTTTGGTTAATTTTCCATTTTTGAATATTTTCTAAAAATACCTGTCTTTTATTCTTAAAAAAAACCTACAAAAAATATTCCAAAAAAAGAAAAGACTCTTCTGTGGCGGTGTGCTTTCGATTGCCCTGTCTCCTGCCTGTGTTAGCTCTACATCAGGGCCAGTTTTTGGTTAATTTTCCATTTCTGAATATTGTCTAAAAATACCTGTCTTTTATTCTTAAAAAAATACAAAAAATATTCTAAAAAAAGAAAAGACTCTTTTGTTGGTGTGTGCTCTCGATTGCCCTGTCTCCTGCCTGTGTTTGCTCTACATCAGGGCCAGTTTTTGGTTAATTTTCCATTTCTGAATATTTTCTAAAAATACCTGTCTTTTATTCTTAAAAAAATACAAAAATATTCCAAAAAAAGAAAAGACTCTTCTGTTAGTGTGTGCTCTCAATTGCCCTGTCTCCTGCCTGTGTTTGCTCTACATCAGGGCCAGTTTTTGGTTAATTTTCCATTTTTGAATATTTTCTAAAAATACCTGTCTTTTATTCTTAAAAAAAATACAAAAAAATATTCCAAAAATAGAAAAGACTCTTCTCTTTTGAATATAATACAGTGCTCGCTCATTCTTTGTGTAGTTACAACCATTGTGATGAAACGCTTCCTTCCCGCCTTTTCTAGTCGCAAGGGCCAAGTGCTTTCGCGAATACCAAAGAAAGGCAGGGGACGGCAGATGGACACATTGAGAAGAAGAGAACATTCAACCGACGAAATGGTTATTGAAACACCCACAGGTGCTTCAACCAGCTGTGAGATGGCAGGACCTCCTCCTTATTCCTCAGTTCGAAAGACTCTACGTTCAGATCCTGATGTCCTTCCAAGTACCTCTCATCCTACTTGTTATGAAGAGGAGGGCGAGGAGGCGGATGTGTCTGAGGAATGGGAGGAAGAAGACAAGATGGAATCTGCTTCCACCACAGGAATTAGTGATCAAGAGGACTGCATGGTGCTGGAGGGCGAGCCACAGAAACAACCAACAATCCCTTCCACAAACACCGACAGTCCAAACACGAGCATGAGTACATCTCAAGTGCGTAGTAGGGGTAGGCCGAGATCGCTCCTATGGAATCATTACGACGTCCATAAGGAGAAGGCCACTTTGGCAGTTTGCAGGCATTGCGGTGCGAGCGTCAGCAGAGGAAAAGATATGAGGCATCTTGCCACAACAGGGCTAAGGATGCACATAAGAAGACACCACCCAACTGTGAATTTGGATGCAGTTGAAGTCGCCAGCACATGCAGCAGTACACAGAGCACTCCAAACACACCAACAGGCCCCATGCAGAAAACCATCGATGCCCGGGGCCTGCAAGTTACAAGGGTGAGATCTGGATTTAAGCTGCCATCAGTGAAGGAAATAACACGTCGCCTGGGAGAGATGATGGCTCTGGACCACCAGCCCTTCCGTATGGTGGAACGGGAAGGTTTCCGCCGATTTGTTCACCTCCTGGCACCATGGTACAATATCCCAAGTCGCAGAACTTTCTCTCGAACAGTCATTCCCGCTTTGTTTGAGGGATGCAAGCAACGTCTCAGAACCCTCTTGAACAAGTCACAACCCGTCCATGTACATTTCACCTCAGACATCTGGATGAGCACGGGAGGAGGGCATTCCTATTTGTCCCTGACCGCTCACTGGTGGGAGATGGAGGGTTGCCTAGACTCGGGTCATCGTTGGGCACTCCTGTCCCTTGAGGTGATCGATACGGATCACAGGGCCAACACCATTTCTGAGTACTTGCGAGAGATGATGAGAGACTGGATGCGGCATACTCATTCCGGTGGTACTACCTCGGGATTCATGGTC
The DNA here is from genome assembly GCF_037176765.1 of Anolis sagrei. Lineage (NCBI taxonomy): Eukaryota > Metazoa > Chordata > Lepidosauria > Squamata > Anolidae > Anolis > Anolis sagrei. The sequence continues at coordinate 57,706,370 of NC_090035.1, read as the reverse complement.
ACAGACGCAGGAAGGAACATGATCCGGGCGGTCGAAAGTGCTGGCTTCACAAACGTAACATGCATGGCGCACTTGCTGCATAACTGCGTAAAAGATGGGTTCAAGGGGCCCGATGAGAACAGCGCCACCGCCGTCTCTCAACTCATTGAGCGTCGCCGCAGAATCGCGGGCTTCTTCCACCGTAGCTCTAAGTCTGCAAAACTGCTGCGTGACAGGCAAATCCTGGAGTGCCTCCCACAACACCAGTTACTGCAGGATGTCCCCACCCGCTGGAACTCCACCTACATCATGTTGGAGCACATGGTGGAGCAACAGAGGGCAGTCCATGCTGTCTCGCTGTCAATTGCGGCTCTGATAAACAAGCTGGTCCCCAACAACCAGGAGTGGATGACCATCACTCAGCTGGTTGAGATCCTAGAACCGTTCAAACTGGCCACCGAAAAACTTTCAGGACAGAAAGCACTACTCAGCCATGTGGTCCCAGTCATCTTGCGTTTGAAGAGCCATTTGGAGTCGCTGGGTGGACAAAGTACATTGCAGTGTACGGCTGGGCCCTTGACTCCACAGGCCCAGGAGGTGGTCAGAAAGTTGAATTTTGCCCTCCGTAAACGTCTTCTACCGTTGACGGAGAGTAAGACTCATGTTTTGGCAGCACTCTGCGACCCTTGCATCAAGGACTCTGTCTGCCCCAAAGAACTGCCAAAGTGGAAGGCCGAACTTCTCTCGCTCATGAGAGAAGAATACTCTCGGAGGGTGGGGGAACGCTCAGAGCAAATTCATTCTGCCGTTACTCCCCAAAACACCAGCGGTTACGGCAGCACAGATAACATCAGTCCCACCTTGCCACTATCAGGGATGAAGCAAGAGCACTGCAGCTGAAAAAGAGGAGAGCGGAGCGTTTCATATCCGACAGTATCATTTTGATGGCAGGGCAAGGAACATCTTTGTCGGCCCAGGCAGCAAAGATGGACTCGGCAGAGTTCTCTGTCAATCGGTACTTTGACGAGCCTCAGGAGATTGTAGACAGCGATCCATTGGCGTACTGGTCCTCAAAAAGCAATACATGGCCTGACCTCTCAACCGTAGCCCACAAGTTTCTCAGCTGCCGACCAACTAGCGTGAAGAGTGAGAGGGTCTTCAGCCTGGCAGGAGATGTCGTCACCCTCCAACGTACCTCACTCGACCCCCTTGCGGTAGAAAAGCTGGTGTTCTTAAAGGCCAAGTTGCCAGTTTGGGGCTTCCCGGAGATAGATTTCGACAGCAACCCTTGCTCCGTGCTGTAGATCACGTTAGTTGCTTTGTGCTTTGTGTTGCCTTACATTCCAACTGCCTGCTGAACGCGGGAACATTGTCCTGATGCGTACTATTTTGCTTTGTGTTGCCTTACATTACCACTGCCTGCTGAACGCGGGAACATTGCCCTGATGCGTACTACTTTGCTTTGTGCTTTGTGTTGCCTTACATTACCACTGCCTGCTCAATGCGGGAACATTGTCCTGATGCGTACTATTTTGCTTTGTGTTGCCTTACATTGCCACTGCCTGCTCAACGCGGGAACATTGTCCTGATGCGTATTACTTTGCTTTGTGCTTCGTGTTGCCTTACATTGCCACTGCCTGCTGAACGAGGGAACATTGTCCTGATGCGTAGTACTTTGCTTTTGTGCTTTGTGTTGCCTTACATTGCCAGTGCCTGCTGAACGCGGGAACATTGTTCTGATGCGTACTACTTTGCTTTGTGCTTTGTGTTGTCTTACATTACCACTGCCTGCTGAACGCGGGAACATTGCTCTGATGCGTACTACTTTGCTTTCTGCTTTGTGTTGCCTTACATTACCACTGCCTGCTGAACGCGGGAACATTGCCCTGATGCGTACTACTTTGCTTTGTGCTTTGTGTTGCCTTGCATTACCACTGCCTGCTGAACGCGGGAACATTGCCCTGTTGCGTACTACTTTGCTTTCTGCTTTGTGTTGCCTTACATTGCCACTGCCTGCTGAATGCGGGAACATTGCCCTGATGCGTACTACTTTGCTTTGTGCTTTGTGTTGCCTTACATTGCCACTGCCTGCTGAACGTGGGAACATTGTCCTGATGCGTACTACTTTGCTTTGTGCTTTGTGCTGCCTTACATTACAACTGCCTGCTGAACACGGGAACATTGCCCTGATGCGTACTACTTTGCTTTGTGCTTTGTGTTGCCTTACATTACCACTGCCTGCTGAACGCGGGAACATTGTTCTGATGCGTACTACTTTGCTTTGTGCTTTGTGTTGCCTTACATTACCACTGCCTGCTGAACGCGGGAACATTGCCCTGATGCGTACTACTTTGCTTTCTGCTTTGTGTTGCCTTACATTGCCACTGTCTGCTGAACATGGGAACATTGTCCTGATGCGTACTACTTTGCTTTGTGCTTTGTGTTGCCTTACATTACCACTGCCTGCTCAACGCGGGAACCTTGTCCTGATGCGTACTATTTTGCTTTGTGTTGCCTTACATTGCCACTGCCTGCTGAACATGGGAACATTGTCCTGATGCGTACTACTTTGCTTTGTGCTTTGTGTTGTCTTACATTACCACTGCCTGCTGAACGCGGGAACATTGCCCTGATGCGTACTACTTTGCTTTCTGCTTTGTGTTGCCTTACATTACCACTGCCTGCTGAACGCGGGAACATTGCCCTGATGTGTACTACTTTGCTTTGTGCTTTGTGTTGCCTTACATTACCACTGCCTGCTCAACGCGGGAACATTGTCCTGATGCGTACTACTTTGCTTTGTGCTTTGTGTTGCCTTACATTACCACTGCCTGCTGAACGCGGGAACATTGCCCTGATGCGTACTACTTTGCTTTGTGCTTTGTGTTGCCTTACATTACCACTGCCTGCTGAACGTGGAAACATTGCCCTGATGCGTACTACTTTGCTTTCTGCTTTGTGTTGCCTTACATTGCCACTGTCTGCTGAACGTGGGAACATTGTCCTGATGCGTACTACTTTGCTTTGTGCTTTGTGTTGCCTTACATTACCACTGCCTGCTCAACGCGGGAACCTTGTCCTGATGCGTACTATTTTGCTTTGTGTTGCCTTACATTGCCACTGCCTGCTGAACGCGGGAACATTGCCCTGATGCGTACTACTTTGCTTTCTGCTTTGTGTTGCCTTACATTGCCACTGTCTGCTGAACATGGGAACATTGTCCTGATGCGTACTACTTTGCTTTGTGCTTTGTGTTGTCTTACATTACCACTGCCTGCTGAACGCGGGAACATTGCCCTGATGCGTACTACTTTGCTTTCTGCTTTGTGTTGCCTTACATTACCACTGCCTGCTGAACGTGGGAACATTGCCCTGATGTGTACTACTTTGCTTTGTGCTTTGTGTTGTCTTACATTACCACTGCCTGCTGAACGCGGGAACATTGCCGTGATGCGTACTACTTTGCTTTGTGCTTTGTGTTGCCTTACATTACCACTGCCTGCTCAACGCGGGAACATTGAGAGTAGGCCAGTTCTTCATCCCAGACTACCCTCGGGAGTCTCTCTGCTTCGGTCCTCTACATTTTCGTAGAAGCACTTCTTTTTATTGATGATTTTAATCGCGACTTTTTGTCAAGTTTTTCAAAGGAAACCCTTCGGACCCCCGGGACACTCAGTTAAGAGTACGGGGGGAGCGCTGAGAGAAGTTGAAATTTGACTTTGCATGGCTTCCCAACCCCCCAACTCCATAAGAAAATGAATGCATAGCCTGGAAAATTGTTTTGCAATATAAATTCATAATCAGGAAACTTATTTTACATACATATTTTTTCATACACCCTTTCCCCAGTCGTTACTGGCTCCCCCCCCCCCCAACTCCCTTTCATACACCCTTTCCTCAGTCGTTTCCTGCCGGTCGCCTTTCAGCCTGTTGGGCATCGCCTCTGGAGTGCCCGGAAAAGAGGCACTCCTCTACTCCTGTGTACGCTTCCCCCCCAACTCCCTTTCATACACCATTTCCCCATTTCTTTTTATTGATGATTTTTATGGCGACTTTAGGCAAGTTTTTTTAAGGCCAGCTTTGACCACAGTAATTTTTTCAAAGTAAACGCTTCGGCCCTCCTATGAATGCATAGCCAGGAAAATTTTTTTGCAATATATATATATAAATTCATTCATACCCCTGGGACACTCATTTAAGAGCATGGGGGGAGCGCAGAGAGGCAGGGGCTGGGAGAGGCGGTAGCTCACCTCACGGCGGACCGCCAGCTCGATCCCAAGATCCATTTAGCTTTCAAAAGTTTCTTTCTCGGTGGATTTGGGAAGCTTTCTGCAAGTAGTCGTCGTTTCTTCTTCTCAAGCACGATTTCTTGCAGGGCAGTTCTGTGAGTCTTCTCTTGCCGTTTCAGAAAACGTAGAAATTCTCAGGTTTGAAATGGCTTCTTGGCTGCTGTGAGTAGGCCAGTACTTTATTCCGTGATGCGATGCAATGCAATGCAATGCAATGCGATGCAAATTGCAATCCCAAATACAAGCACTGCAATTACTGTAGAACCCTCCCCCCCCAAACTCCCTTTCCTACACCCTTTCCCCAGTCGTTCCCTTCCACTCCCCTTTCAGCCTATTGGGCATTGCCTCTGGGGTGAAGCACTTCTTTTTATTGATGATTTTTATGGCGACTTTTAGGCAAGTTTTTTTTTAGGCCAGCTCGATCCCAAGATCCATTTAGCTTTCACAGCAGGCAAGCTGGCAGGCATTCCCGGAGCCCCTTCCCACAGCCCCTGCCCGCACACACACACCTGCTGTCTGTGGGGACACTTTTAATAAATCCCAGCACTTATTGAAAATCAATTTTGCTTTGCTTTACTTTTACCTCAACTGAGTTACACAGACACACACACCTGCTGCATGCGGAGACATTGGCCGCACTTGTAATAAATCCCAGCACTTATTGAGAATCAATTTTGCTTTGCTTTACTTTACCCTCAAATGAGTTACACAGACACACACCTGCTGCATGCGGGGACATTGGCTGCACTTTCAATACATCCCAGCACTTATTGCGGAGACATTGGCCCTTTGGGGTCCGGCACTTATTGAAAATCAATTTTACTTTGCTTTCTGTTTCCTCGAAAGACTTAGGATTGGCCAGTTTCATTCGGTAATTTTGTATTTCGTCAATGATTTGTATTTCAATTATTTTACAATAAAATATAGAGCCATTTTGTTATAGTTTGAGGATCAATGAAGAATCAAATACATGTCTCCAAGTTTAGTAATTGTTTTGTTACTTTTTCGTATATCTGGTGCAAGTGTTACAATCTCCGTTTAATTTTACTTTATTTTATAAAATACTTTATTTTATTTTATTCTAAAATATTCAAAGAAAGTATTCTAAAAAAAGGTATTCCAAAAAAAAAAAAAAAAAGGCCGGTCGCCTTTTAGCCTGTTGGGCATCACCTCTGAAGTGCCCGGAAAAGAGGCACTCCTCTACTCCTGTGTGTGTACGCTTCACAACAGGGCGAGCATTTTGTTAATTTTCCATTTTTATATATTTCTGAAAAAGATCTTTCTTTTATTCTAAAATATTCTAAAAAATCTATTTTATTCTATTCTAAAATATTTTATTTTATTTTATAATTTTTTTTTATTTTATTCTAAAATATTCAAAGAAAGGATTCTAAAAAGAAAGTATTCTAAAAAAAAAAAGCCGGTCGCCTTTCAGCCTGTTGGGCATCGCCTCTGGAGTGCCCGGAAAAGAGGCACTCCTCTACTCCTGTGTGTATGCTTCCCCCCCCCCCCAACTCCCTTTCATACACCATTTCCCCACTTCTTTTTATAAATGCATGCATCCCCAACTCCATAAAAAAATGAATGCATAGCCAGGAAAATTGTTTTGCAGTATAAATTCATAGTCAGGAAACTTATTTTACATACATATTATTTCATTCACCCTTTCCCCAGTCGTTACTGGCTTCCCCCCTCCCCCCCCAACTCCCTTTCATACACCATTTCCCCACTTGTTTTTATTGATGATTTCTATGGCGACTTTTAGGCAAGTTTTTTTTTAGGCCAGCTTTGACCACAGTAATTTTTTCAAAGTAAACGCTTCGGTCCTCTACATTTTCGTAGAAGCACTTCTTTTTATTGATGATTTTTATGGCGACTTTTCGTCAAGTTTTTAAAATTAAAATTAAAATTAAACTCTAGAATTACCACAGTTATATCTAAGGAATGGGGGGAGCGACCAAAGGAACCATAACAGATTCCAAACAACCTCATACAAGGATGGAATTACATTTTGGGAGGGTGCCCTGATGCGTACTAAACGCGGGAACATTGCCCTGATGCAATCGGACCCAGGTTATCTAGAGTAACCAAAGCGGCCGGGCGAGCCTGGGTTGTTTTCGGACTGATAAATGACTGCATCCCCAACTCCATAAAAAAATGAATGCATAGCCAGGAAAATTGTTTTGCAATATAAATTCATAGTCAGGAAACTTATTTTACATACATATTATTTCATACACCCTTTCCCCAGTCGTTACTGGTTTCCCCACTCCCCCCCAACTCCCTTTCATACACGCATCCCTGAGGTCAGCGCTCGTCGGCATGTATTAGCTCTAGAGGGTGAGCATTTGGTAAATTTTCCATTTTTAAATAGAGGCAAACAACTGGGTGAATTACATTGCTCGCATCCCTCATATAAGGCTGGAATTACGTTTTGGGAGGGTGCTGTCTTCCTGGCTGCTGAGAGTAGGCCAGTACTTCATCCCAGACTACCCTCGGGAGTCTCTCTGCTTCGGTCCCCTACATTTTTGTAGAAGCACTTCTTTTTATTGATGATTTTAATCGCGACTTTTCGTCAAGTTTTTAAAATTAAAATTAAAATTAAACTCTAGAATTAGCACAGTTATATCTAAGGAACAGGGGGAGCGACCAAAGGAACCATAACCATTTTCGTAGAAGCACTTAGAATCATAGAATCATAGAATCATAGAATCATAGAGTTGGAAGAGACCTCATGGGCCATCCAGTCCAACCCCCTGCCAAGAAGCAGGAATATTGCATTCAAATCACCCCTGACAAATGGCCATCCAGCCTCTGCTTAAAAGCTTCCAAAGAAGGAGCCTCCACCACACTCTGGGGCAGAGAGTTCCACTGCTGAACGGCTCTCACAGTCAGGAAGTTCTTCCTAATGTTCAGATGGAATCTCCTCTCTTGTAGTTTGAAGCCATTGTTCCGTGTCCTAGTCTCCAAGGAAGCAGAAAACAAGCTTGCTCCCTCCTCCCTGTGGCTTCCTCTCACATATTTATACATGGCTATCATATCTCCTCTCAGCCTTCTCTTCTTCAGGCTAAACATGCCCAGTTCCCTAAGCCGCTCCTCATAGGGCTTGTTCTCCAGACCCTTGATCATTTTAGTCGCCCTCCTCTGGACACTTTCCAGCTTGTCAACATCTCTCTTGAATTGTGGTGCCCAGAATTGGACACAATATTCCAGATGTGGTCTAACCAAAGCAGAATAGAGGGGTAGCATTACTTCCTTAGATCTAGACACTATGCTTCTATTGATGCAGGCCAAAATCCCATTGGCTTTTTTTGCCGCCACATCACATTGTTGGCTCATGTTTAACTTGTTGTCCACGAGGACTCCAAGATCTTTTTCACACGTACTGCTCTCGAGCCAGGCGTCCCCCATTCTGTATCTTTGCATTTCATTTTTTCTGCCAAAGTTGGCATTTTTTCTGCCAACTTCTTTTTATTGATGATTTTAATTTTTATTGATGATTTTAATCGTGGCTTTTCGTCAAGTTTTTAAAATTAAAATTAAAATTAAACTCTAGAATTACCACAGTTATATCTAAGGAACAGGGGGAGCGACCAAAGGAACCATAACAGATTCAAATCAAGTTTTTTCAAAGGAAACCCTTCGGACCCCCGGGACACTCAGTTAAGAGTACGGGGGGAGTGCCGAGAGAAGTTGAAATTTGACTTTGCATGGCTTCCCAACACCCCACCTCCATAAAAAAATGAATGCATAGCCTGGAAAATTGTTTTGCAATATAAATTCATAGTCAGGAAACTTATTTTACATACATATTTTTTCATACACCCTTTCCCCAGTCGTTACTGGCTTCCCCCCCCCCCAACTCCCTTTCATACACCCTTTCCTCAGTCGTTTCCTGCCGGTCGCCTTTCAGCCTGTTGGGCATCGCCTCTGGAGTGCCCGGAAAAGAGGCACTCCTCTACTCCTGTGTAGTGTGTACGCTTCACAACAGGGCAAGCATTTTGTTAATTTTCCATTTTTAAATAGAATCACTCTTCTACTCCTGTATACGCTCCCCCCCCAACTCCCTTTCCTACACGCATCCCTGAGGTCAGTGCTCGTCGGCATGTATTAGCTCTAGAGGGTGAGCATTTGGTTAATTTTCCATTTTTAAATAGAGACACTCTTCTACTCCTGTATACGCTCCCCCCCCCCAACTCCCTTTCATACACCCTTTCCCCAGACGTCCCCTGCCAGACGCCTTTCAGCCTGTTGGGCATCGCCTCTGGAGTGCCCGGAAAAGAGGCACTCCTCTACTCCTGTGTACGCTTCCCCCCCCAACTCCCTTTCATACACCCTTTCTTTTATTCTTTTATTTTTATTTTATTCTATTCTATTTTAATTTTAATTTTTATTTCTTTTATTTTATCTTTCTTTTATTCTTCAAAAACTTCAAAAAATATTCTAAAAAAAGAAAAGACCCTTGTGTGCCTGTGTGCGCATTTCTCCCTGTCCTGTGGCTGTGTTCGCTCCACAAGAAGGCAAGTTTTTTGTTAATTTTCCATTTTAAAATATTTCGGAAAAATATTTATTCTTCAAAAAATTCAAAAAATAATCTAAAAAAAAGACCCTTGTGTGCCTGTGCGCGCGCATTTGTCCCCCCCCCCCCCCCCAACTCCCTTTCATACACCCTTTCCCCAGTCATCCCCTGCCGGTCGCCTTTCAGCCTGTTGGGCATCGCCTCTGGAGTGCCCGGAAAAGAGGCACTCCTCTACTCCAGTGTACGCTAAAATAACTATTGCCTGCTGTATGCGGGAACATTGCCCTTGTAGATCATCACCATTCTAAAAAAAAAATATTTCCAAAAAAATTAAACACTGCACATTTGCACAAATTTCTTTTATTCTTTAAAAAAACTGAAAAAAGGAATACACTGCACATTTGCACTTTTGTTGTCGGCAAGTAACATCAATCTTACTTTGCTTTACTTTACCCTCAAATGAGTTACACAGACACACACACCTGCTGCATGCGGGGACATTGGCCGCACTTTCAATACATCCCAGCACTTATTGCGGAGACATTGGCCCTTTGGGGTCCAGCACTTATTGAAAATCAATTTTACTTTGCTTTCTGTTTCCTCAAAATACTTAGGCTTGGCCAGTTTCGTTCGGTAATTTTGTATTTCGTCAATGATTTGTATTTCAATTATTTTACAATAAAATATAGAGCCATTTTGTTATAGTTTGAGGATCAATGAAGAATCAAATGCATGTCTCCAAGTTTAGTAATTGTTTTGTTACTTTTTTGTATGTCTGGTGCAAGTGTTACAATCTCCGTAGGGCATTCATAACAAGGGAGCCATCGTTCCCTACCGCCCCTGGGGTTCTCATTTGTGCACTTTGCTTTCACAGCGTCTCTGCCCATCTTTCCCCAGTCATTCCCTGCAAGTCCCCTTTCAGCCTGTTGGGCATCGCCTCTGGGGTGCCCAGAGAAGAGGCACTCCTGTATTCCTGTGTACGCTTCCCCCCTCCCCCAACTCCCTTACCCATAAACAAACAACCTACCTCATAAAAAAACCCACAAACCCCCCCCCCCAAAATGAAAAACCCATTAAAAATGAAGGGACTTATATTTTAATATTTATTACTAGAACAGCTGCTATTATTTATTGATTTAATTCTTAAAGGAAAACAAAGAAACTCTCCAAAAAAACTGCTGCTACTATTTATTTATATATATATATATTTAAGAGGCACTCCTGTACACCTGTGTTCGCTTCCCCCCTCCCCCAACTCCCTTACCCATAAACAAACTACCTACCTCAAAAAAAACCCACAAAAAAACCACAAAAAATATGAAAAACCCATTAAAAATGAAGGGACTTATATTTTAATATTTCTTACTAGAACAGCTGCTATTATTTATTGATTTAATTTGTAAACAAAGGAAAACAAAGAAACTCACCAAAAAACGGCTGATATTTATATTTATGTAATTTACAAAAAAACCCACATAAAACAAGAAATAAATCCCCCAAAAAACCACAAGAAAACCTGAAACAAAACCACATAAACCCCCCAAAAAACAAAAAAGGCCCACAAAAAAAAATTATTAGAGAACAGCTGCTCTTATTTATTTTATTATTTAAAAAAGGCAAACAAAGAAACTCACCCAAAAATGCTGCTATTATTTATTTATGTATTTATTTAATTAATGTAAAAAACAAAGAAAAGTAACCCCACAAAAAACAAGAAATAAATCCCCCAAAAAACAGAACACAAAAAGTAAACCCCACAAGAAAACATAAAAAACCCACAAAAGAACCCACAAAAAACCCACCCAAAAAACAAACCAAAAAATGGACTTTGCTTTGTATTGCCTATAATTCTGAAAAAAAGGAATACACTGCATATTTGCACAGTTGTTGTCGGCAAGCATTTAGATTCTTCCTTATTATTATTAAACCTTTCCCCAGTTGTTCCCTCCCTGCTCCTGGAACTCCAATCTGTCTGCTATCCACCCATAGCAAACTTCCCTCTTTACCTCCTTTGTCTCCGGGCAAGTACTGCTTGATTACTGGGTGAGTGTGGATCGGTTGAGTCTTTTGGCGGAGGATGTACCTTGATGGTACAACCATCACGTTTCTCTAATGAATAAGAGTCATAAGACCCTTGGTGAAGAAAATCATGTCTCATTCCACATTTCCCTCCTGAATAACCATCATCCTCAGCTTTAAGGGTGTTAGTGGATCTTACTTGCTCACAGTTTGCAAACCGATTGCACTCTATGAATCTGTGCTCTGTTCGACATTCCTTGATGAGTTACCTTTTTGTCTTTTTTTTGTGTTTCCCGAGATAAGGAGTGCTGCATAAATTCACTTAAAGGCTTCCTTGTCTTCCTCGTTCGTGGTGTTACAAATTGACATTTATTAAAAACTACATTGGGACATGGCGCAAGCAGGATTACTTGAGAAAGGCATAATGTGTAGGGGAAAAAAAGGAAGGAAATTATTTCGTTGTAATGATTTAAAAATAATTTGTAATTTTTTATAAATATTAAAAAAAACAATAATAATAAAATATCAATGTAACCCAATGCTTCCCCTCCCAAAAAAAAGCTCCCTGTGAGATGGCGGATGATGCTTCGCTTTAGAAAATACACTTCCGGGTTTGAAAAAAACATCGATATCGTTGTGTTATCATTATCAAAAAGAAATAACTAAATATGAAAATAACGAACGAAAACGCCCTGCCCGATTACGTCATGAGCATATTCATACCCTGACCTCCTGTACAGCCAGAGATTCTTTGGGGTGTCATCACAGCATTGGTTGACAAAGAGAAGAGGAAGAAACCAGGCACCATCACTGCAGAGGAACGGTCATTCAGACGCAACGTAAGCATGTGCTTACAGTCTGTCTCACTGTCTCACTGCCTCACTGGGGGACAGTTGATATACTGTGAAAGATAAGTGCACACCATGACAATCCCGGGGGGGGGGCACTGACCAATGTCCCCCCGGGAGGGCATGGGAGGGAGAAGGCCGGGAAGGGTATTGGCCTACACCCAGTAATCAAACAGAAGGCGGCCAATCCTGGGGGGCCAGGGTCAAGAGCCCCACCCCCCCGGGAGGACTTACAGTCTGTCTCACTGGGGGACGGCTGAGGTGCTGTGAAAGATGCAGTGAAAGATGCTGTGAATGTCCAAGGCCCCTGGCAGCAACAGCGTCGCAGTCTCTTCTTTTCCTCCTCCTTCCTCCTCCTCCTCCGTCGTCGTCTCCTCCTCTTCCCTCAGCAGCATCCTCCCTGTCATACACCCTTTCCCCAGTCGTTCCCTGCCGGTCCCCCTTCAGCCTGTTGGGCATCGCCTCTGGAGTGCCCGGAAAAGAGGCACTCCTCTACTCCTGTGTACGCTCCCCCCCAACTCTTTCCCCAGTCATTACTGGCTGCCCTGCGGTTGTCATGTGTGCATTTACCTTTCACAGTATCTCTGCCGCCCCTTTCGCCCGATTACATGGAAATTTGACTTTGCATGGCAGTCAGACCAAAATTCCTCTTTACCTCCCTTAACTCCCTGTCATACACCCTTTCCCCATACACCTTTCCTCCGGTATGTGATTGTCTTCAAACGTCCGACTTTCGTTCTTGATTAATGCAAGCGGCCAGCTTTGAACACAGTAATTTTTTAAAAGTAAATGCTTCGGTCCTCTACATTGTCATAGAAGCACTTCTTTTTATTGATGATTTTAATCGCGCCTTTTTTTCAAAGTAAACGCTTCGGACCACAGGGACAGTCAGTTAAGAGCACGGGGGGAGCGCCGAGAGGCAGGGGCTGGGACTGGCGTTAGCATCCTGTTGGGCATCGCCTCTGAGGTGCCCGGAAAAGAGGCACTGCTCTACTCCACATCTCTCTGCCCATCCCTCCCAGAACTGACCGCAATATAGGAACGTACTCCTGAATTTCTACGGAGTGCCATTGACCCCTCCCTTTTTTTCTCATGCCAGCTGTAAGTCCCCATCCCATACCTATACGGTCACCCTCTTTTTTCCCCCGGCCTGGACAAAAAATCCTCTTTACCTCCTTTGTCTCCAGGCAACTGCTGCTTGTTTACTGGGTGAGTCTGGATCATACCATATAATACCTCTATATGTTGTCTATCCTGTCTGTTTAATGGCATTGAACGTTTGCTGTGTATGTGTTCTGTAATCCGCCCTGAGTCCCCTTCGGAATGAGAAGGGCCAAATATCAATGCTGTAAATATATACATACATACAAAAAGATATACATAATAATGTAGAATTATAATAGACTTTGCTATAGCATAGAGAAAAGAGGGAATTGATAAGGATTAGGAGTGGTAATAGCTTCCAGTTTCAATTTCCCATGAAGATAATATATCTGTTCTTCACACTGTCCTTTAAAGCTGTTTTGATACTTACTAGTTTCTGATTTTAAAACCTTTATTGCCTTTTTCTGTTTATGCCTGAATTGCTATTTTTTTAAAAGAATGAAAACATAATGATGAATGAATGAAAATAATAATAATAAATGGATTGTCAAAGGCTTTCATGGCCAGAGTCACTGGGTTGTTGTAGGTTTTCCTGGGCTATATGGCCATTTTCTAGAGGCATATTCTCCTGACGTTTCGCCTGCCTCTGGCAAGCATCCTCAGAGGTGGTGAGGTCTGTTGGAAGTAGGAAAATGGGTTTATATATCTGTGGAATGACCAGGGTGGGATAAAGGACTTTTGTCTGCTGGAGCTAGGTGTGAATGTTTCAACTGACCACCTTGATTAGCATTTAATGGCTTGGAAGTGCCTGGGGGGATTCTTTTGTGCAGAGTGATTTGATGTGCCTGATTGTTTATTCTCTGTTGTTTTGCTGTTGTAATTTTGGAGTTTGACGGAGTGCCTTTGACCCCTCCCTTTTTTTCTCATGCCAGCTGTAAGTTGGTCCCCATCACTGACCTATACGGTCACCCTCTTTTTTTCCCCGTCCTGGACAAAAATTCCTCTTTACCTCCTTTTTCTCCGGGCAACTACTGCTTGATTACTGGATGAGTCTGGATCGGTTATGTAAGATCAAGTCAGAAAAAAAATGAGAAGAAATTATTTCGTTATAATGAATTAAAAGCAATTAATAATTGTTGATAAATATTACAAATAAAAACGATAATAATAAAAGATCAATTTAACCCAATGCTTCCCCTCCCCAAAAAAAAAGCCAGCACAAGCCACAGCCAGGGACTGGGAGGCAGACAGCTACAAGCTCCCTGTTCCCAGCCCCATGCACGCCACAGCCAGACTCCCCACCACTTGCGCAAGAAAAAGCCCTCCGTCCACTCTCGCTTCCCCAGCTACAATGCTGCCACGCAGACGCGCAGACGCTTTTAAAGGGCAATGGCCGCCCTTACTAACCCCGTATTGGCTACCAGCGCTCCCAGCATCCTACCATCTGTAATGTCACTTCTGAAACTGGCGGAAGTCGTTTCAAAGATGGCGGATGCTGCTTTGAAATTTAAGACACATTTCTTGTTTAAAAAAAATGAATTCTTTATTAAAAAAACCCGAAAAAAATACGAAATACAATTTTAACCAACGAAATCGCCCGGCCCTAGTAAACTTCCCTTAAGCCATTGTCTGTCCTCCCCCAAATCTTGCAAGACAATAAACCGGTTCATTGTGGTTAATATGTGTGTCAACTTGGCCTTAAGTCTTCAACAGGGGGTCGCAGCAGAAGGGCCGCACTGGTTGGAACTACACAAATAATGAGCACTGTAAGCATTTTGTGTTGGCTTATGGGCCGCACTAGTTGGAACTACACAAATGAAATGCTTGCCCTGATGTGCAGCGAAACTGCCACAGGGCACACAAAAACTGGGTGAAACGGCTTTTGTTTCACCAACGACAAATGTGCAGCAGTGTTTTCTTTTTTTTTCAAATATTTTATAAATTTATTTTAAGAATAAAAGAAATATTTAGCAGTGAAACTTTTAAAAAAGAAAATTTTCAAAATGCTTGCCCTGTAGTGCGGCAAAAACAGCCGCAGGACAGCCACAACAACTGGGTGAAACAGCTTTTGTTTCACCAAAGACAAATGTAAAGACGTTTACGGATGGCGAAAGTCAACTTTCTGACCACCTCCTAAGCCTGTGGAGTGAACAGGGGCCCAGCCATAGATTGCAATGTACTTTGTCCACCCAGCGACTTACCACAAAAAAGGCTGTAGTGATCTACGGGTCCGTGCTATCCAAATCAATCTGAGGATAGCCCAAAACTGGCAAGTTGGCCTTCAAGAAGACCAGCTTTTCCACAGCAAGGGGGTCGAGCAAGTTACGTTGGAGGGTGACGATTGCAATGTACTTTGTCCACGCAGCGACTCCAAATGCCTCTTCAAACGCAGGACGACAGGGACCACATGGCTGAGTAGTGCTTTCTGTGCTGAAAGATGTTCGGTGGCTAATTTGAATGGTTCTAGGATCTCGACCAGCTGAGTGATGGTCATCCACTCCTGGTTGTTGGGGACCAGCTTGGGCTGACAAAGATGTTCCATGCGCTCCAACATGATGCAGGTGGAGTTCCAGCGGGTGGGGACATCCTGCAGTAACCGGTGTTGTGGGAGGCACTCCACTTTTGCGGACTTAGAGCTACGGTGGAAGAAGGCCGCGATTCTTCGGCAGCGGTCAATGAGTTGAGTCACGGCGGTGGCGCTGTTCTCATCGGGCCCCTTGAAGCCATCTTTTACAAAGTTATGCAGCAAATGAGCCATGCATGTTACGTTTGAGAAGCCGGCACTTTCGACCGCCCGGATCATGTTCCTTCCTGCGTCTGTGACCATGAAACCCGAGTTAGTACCACCGGAATGAGTATGCCGTATCCAGTCTCTCATCATCTCTCGCAAGTACTCATCACTCGAACAAAGCTGCAATGACTGTTCGAGAGAAAGTTTTGCAATTCGGGATACTGTATTGTACCATGGTGCCAGGAGGTGAACTGAACAAATCAGCGAAAACCTTCCCGTTCCACCATACTGTATGATTGCAACAGCCTGGAAGGCAAAAAGGCAGCCAACCCTGGGGGGCCAGGGTCAAGAGCCCACCCCGGGAGGACTTACAGTCTGTCTCACTGGCATGGGAGGAAGAAGGCCGGGAAGGGTATCGGCCTTCTCTCAGCAGACAAAAAGGCAGTCAATCCCGGGGGGCAGGGTCAAGAGCCCACCCCGGGAGGACTTACAGTCTGTCTCACTGGGGGATGGCCAATATACTGTGAAAGATATGTGCACACCATGACACTCCCGGGGGGGGGGGGGCTGAGCAATGTCCCCCCGGGAGGGCATGGGAGGGAGAAGGCCGGGAAGGGTATCGGCCTTCTCTCAGCAGACAAAAAGGCAGTCAATCCCGGGGGGGGGCAGGGTCAAGAGCCCACCCCGGGAGGACTTACAGTCTGTCTCACTGGGGGACAGCCAATATACTGTGAAAGATATGTGCACACCATGACACTCCGGGGGGGGGGGCTGAGCAATGTCCCCCCGGGAGGGCATGGGAGGGAGAAGGCCGGGAAGGGTATCGGCCTTCTCTCAGCAGACAAAAAGGCAGTCAATCCCGGGGGGCAGGGTCAAGAGCCCACCCCGGGAGGACTTACAGTCTGTCTCACTGGCATGGGAGGGAGAAGGCCGGGAAGGGTATCGGCCTTCTCTCAGCAGACAAAAAGGCAGTCAATCCCGGGGGGACAGGGTGAAGAGCCCACCCCGGGAGGACTTACAGTCTGTCTCACTGGGGGACGGCCAATATACTGTGAAAGATATATACTTGTTTTGAAGGAGTTATTGGGAGTTTTTGGCCAAAAATGCTTAACAAAAAAACTGTTATTTTAAGAAAAATTGCCCAAGAACTGGAGTTAAAGAGATGCATGGTCAAGGAACCCTTATTTTGCAAATAAAATGCATAGAAATTAAAGAACTGGGTTCAAAGGCAATGAATTTCCTGCTGGTAAAAGATTAAGAATTCTTTCTGTTCCCTCTCCATGGAAAAAAAATATCTTTGTGGTTCCAGGAGAGAGAGAAAACTGGAGTAAGTAAATGCATTAACTAGGCAACAGCTAGGCAGACTTGTTTTGAAGGAGTTATTTGGAATTTTTGACCAAAAATGCTGAACAAAAAAAAGGTATTTTAAGAAAAATTGCCCCATACGCATTTCCTTTGCAACTAGATAAAAATGGGTGATTGCAAAGGCAAAACTCCTAATTATTGCATTGCCTTTTTCCAAATTATTTTACTTCCTTTCCTTTAAGAAATAACAACTACGGCCCTAAAACTCTCTTTCCAATTCTTCTTTGCCTATTAGCAAGAACTAGAACTATAAATTCTTTTGAGTGGAAAGAACAAAATAAGAAGCTATGGACTATGCTATGGAATCATGAGAGTTATAGTTTGCTGAGGTACCATAGAATCATAAAATCCTAGATTTGGAAGAGACCTCCTGGGCCATCCAGTCCAACCCCATTCTGCCAAGAAGCAGGAATATTGCATTTAAATCACCCCTGACAGATGGCCATCCAGCCTCTGTTTAAAAGCTTCCAAAGAAGGAGCCTCCACCACACTCCCTCCGGGGTAGAGAGTTCCACTGCTGAACGGCTCTCACAGTCAGGAAGTTCTTCCTCATGTTCAGATGGAATCTCCTCTGTTGTAGTTTGAAGCCATTGTTCCCTTGAATTGGGTGGTTGATTTCGAACCACCCACCCACCCAGTGGGGATTTCTCCGTACTTGCAGAACTGCTACAGAAATTATGAACGGGCGGAAGTCCGTAAAAAAGAAGGAGGATGCTGCTTCGATTTAGAAAAAACACTTCCGGGTTTGAAAGAAATGTCGATATTGTTCTGTTATAAAAAAAAAAACAATTTACAAAATTGTCGAACAAAACCGCCCAGCCAGATAATTTCCCATAATTTAATATTCATAGTTGTTTCAAAGTGCAATTTATGATACTTTCTTCTTTTGATTTAATTTACTTTCTGCATTTTTAAAAATTAATTTGTAATTTTTGACATTATAACAATATATATTATAAATAAATAATTTATATTTCGTATTGTTATGTTAAAATATGATAATTACATTTTTTATGTATTATATTTTATTACAGTCTTAAGTAATTTAATTTCAATTTCTTACCTTGCTTCTTGTTTAGCAACTGTATTTTAATTTTTTGTTTAACTTTTTATTCTATTTGATTTATATTCTATTTGATTATTTTATTATTGTTATTATTGTTTATGTTTAGTTAGATTATTTTATTAGATATGTTTTTTTAATTATTACATTTTTTTTAAATTACCAACACCCGTGGATGACAAGAGAAAATATATGGGGGAAGGGGGGAGGGTAAGGGAGGAAAAAAAAATCATAAATCCAAAAAAAAAAAAATTGACTCCCTTCTATTCTGCTCATGCAATATCTTTTCATTTTCTAATGTATATGAAAAAAAAAAACAGAAAATGAGTTCCATGTCCCATCTAAATGTATCTAAATGAAGCTGTATATGTTGTAAATGTTTTTGTTTGCATGGTTTTTTGTTTTGCATTGCGCTAACGCGGGCGCCATCTTAACAAATCGATTCATTATTAGCTGGTTTACGAATAACGAAATTTCGTTAATGTTTTTGCGCATGCGTTAACGCGGGCGCCATCTTAACGAATCGATTCGTTATTCCCGGGTTCACCAATTAATGAAATTTTCGTAAACGGGTTTACGCATGCGTTAAAACGCAGGGCGCCATCTTAACGAATCAATTCGTTATTCCCGGCAAATTACAAAATTTCGTAAATGCTTTGCGCATGCGCTAACGCGGATGCCATCCTTACGAATCGATTCGTAAATATTAACGAAATTTCGTAAATACCGAACTTTTTTAAGGGAAAATTTTGTAATTATTTTAAATATTGAAACAAAAAAACACCCCAATTACAAATCGATTTTAGAAACAAATTTTTGCGTTGTTACCCAGGCCTAGTTGCCAATGGTTCCGAAATGACTTCCGCTAGTTCCTTCAATACTCTTGGGTGTTGTTGATCTGGCCCCCGGGACTTGAACTCATTTAGAGCGGCCAGGTATTCCTGTATGACTTGTTTCCCAATTTGGAGTTGGATGTCCTCAAATCCCTCATCCACTCCGTCTTGCTGAGGTTGAAGATGACTTTCTTTTTGTGAGAAGACCGAGGCAAAGAAGGTATTAAGTAGTTCTGCCTTTTCCCTATCCCCTGTCAGCATTGCCCCATCTTCTCCTCGAAGAGGCCCTATCACCTCCTTGTTTTTCTTTTTTCTACTGACATAACAAAAGAAGCCCTTTTTATTGTGTTTAATGTCCCTGGCAAGCCTGAGCTTGTTTTGTGCTTTAGCCTTGTGGAACTTTTCTCTACAGGTGTTGGCTATTTGTTTGAATTCTTCTTTGGTGATTTCTCCCTTTTCCCACTTCTTGTGCATGTCTCTTTTGTGTCTTAGCACAATTAGAAGTTCTTTGGACATCCATTCTGGCTTCTTTGCACTTGTCCTATTTTTTCTTTTTGTTGGCACGGTTTGCAACCGCGCCTTAAGTATTTCACTCTTGAGAAACTCCCATCCATCCGTAACTCCCTTGTCTTTTAGTATCTGTGTCCACGGAATGCTGCTCAGTGTTTCCCTCATTTTTTGGAAATCAGCTCTCCTAAAGTCCAAAATGCGGGTTTGACTTGTCTTAGTTTCGGCCTTCCTTTGTACCTCAAATTGCAGGAGCACATGGTCACTTGCCCCTAAGGATCCTACCCTTCAACTGCATCAATCAGGTCCTCCGCATTCATTAGGATGAGATCAAGAATAGCCAATCCCCTTGTTGCCTCTTCTACCTTCTGGACCATGAAATTGTCTGCAAGGCAAGCGAGGAATTTGTTGGACTTTGTACTCTTGGCCGAGTTTGTTTTCCAGCAAATATTGGGATAGTTGAAATTGCCCATGACTACTACATCTGTGTGCCTGTTTGGTCAACTGTTGGCAGAAGACTTCATCCAGTTCTTCCTCCTGGCTTGGAGGTCTGTAGTAGATGCCTACAACAAGATCTTTTTGAGTCCCAGTTCCCTTGATTCTTATCCAGATGCTTTCAAGCTGGTTTCCTGGATTGCTGTCATGCATCTCTTCTGCAGCATAAGAGTTTTTGACATATAAGGCTACTCCGCCTCCTCTCCCCTTTGTTCAGTTTCTGTGAAAGAGGTTATAGCCCTCGATGTCTACATTCCAGTGATAGGAGTCATCCCACCAGGTTTCAGTGATGCCTATGATATCATATTTGTGGTGTTGTGCTAAAAGTTGGAGTTCGTCTTGTTTATTTCCCATGCTCTGTGCATTAGTGTAAAGACATGTGAGCCCCTGAGATCTTCCCCTGAGCTGTTTAGTTGGGATTATTGTGCTTTCGGTACTTGGTCCTTTTTGTGTTTGTGCAGCCCTCCGTTTAGCCTTCTGGCAGTTCCCTGACATTGTGGGTAAAGTAGTGTTTGCAAGGCTGTTGTCCCCCTCCCCCGGTGGGCCTAGTTTAAAGTGTGCCTAATGAGGTTTGCGAGTCTGTGAGCAAAAAGATGTTTTCCTACTTGTGTGAGATGCACCCCATCCCTTGCCAGTAGGCCATCCCCCTGGAAAAGCAGGCCATGGTCAAGGAAGCCAAAGCGTTCCTCCTGACACCATTTTCTAAGCCAGTTATTGAGCTATACTATTTTTCTGGCCCTTGTAGGACCGTGTTTTATGACTGGGAGGAGGGATGAAAAGACCACCTGTACATTACATTGCTTTAGCTTTGTTTCTAGAGCTCGAAAATCATTTGTGATCTTTTGAAACGTATGCCTAGCGGTATCATTGGTTCCTACATGAATCAACATGAGGGGAGGACGGTGATGGGGCTTGAGGAGCCTGGTGAGCCTCTGAGTGATATGATGTATTTTTGCCCCTGGTAGGCAGCATATTTCTCGAGCCATCCCATCCGGTCTGGAATTGACGGCTTCCGTTCCTCTAAGGAGGGAGTCGCCTACTACCAAGACCTGTTTACTTTCAGGATTGGCAGGGCCCCTTTTGCACAATGTAGTGTATAGGTCCCCAGAAAAGTGATCCTCTTGGTGTGAATTGTGTAGGTGTAAAGTGTTGTCCTCCTCCTTGACATCCCCAGTGCATTCGTCAAGGACAATCCATTGAGATTCGTCCAAGAGCCTAGTGTTCTCCTGTATGTGTTCCTGTTGCACCTGGCCTATGGTTGGGGATGGTATACCTGCATGATTGTGTAAGTGTGAATGTTGTGAAGTGTTGTCCCAAGCAAGGCTATCCCCCACACACTGATCAAGGATGAGCCACTGATCAGTATCTAAGCCATTCTGGTCTTCCTCAATGTGTTGTGTTTCTTGGTCAAGTGATAGCTGTGTGAGAATTTGGAATCTATTGTGTAAGTGTTGGAAAAGAGGTGTGATGTTGAAGTTGTTCAACCTATTACATATCCCTATCAACGATAGTGTGACTGTAGTAGTGGAAAAGAGGGTTCATTTGCTAACATCCTCAGACGAGTACTGCAAGGCTTCTTCATCACCCCATAAACCAACATTGTTCACCTGTGGAGCAGGTCCAGTTGCAAGACAGGAATGAATGGCTGTACAGCAAATTTGGGGAGCTGCAGGAAAAAATGGGAGGCCTGGCTGGCTCCAAGACTGACCTCTCCGCCAGACTGATCCACAGCAAAAAGGAGAAACTCAAGTTAACACATAGAGGAGTGCAATGGAGATAATAATAATAATAATAATAATAATAATAATAATAATACACTTTTTTAAATATTCTACTCTATCTCCCTGAGGGGACTCAGAGAAGATTACAGTATACAAATATATAGGCAAACATTCAATATCTTCCATACAGTAACAACAACCACATACAATACAAACAAAGGCAGAGGTTTCCTTATCCATCTCCAGCGTCTGGAGGTGATGCTCTACTTTGGCCATGGGGAGATGCTCTTGTTCCATTTGCCATGCCTAGGAGCCTATTGTGTGTAGACCCTCCTAGTCATGTTTTGCTGGCATGTCATCATGGGGCGCCTTTTACTTTCCTACCGAGGTGGCATCTATTGATCTATTCACATTACATGTTCTTGAACTGCTAGGTAAGCAGAAGCTAGGACTGACAGCAGGAGCTCACCCTGATCCATGGCTTTGAACTCCTAACCTTCAGGTCAGCAGGTTTTTATGCAGCTAGCAGTTTAACCCGTTGAGCTACTGCAGGTCATAATTCTTCATTTCCACCAGAACCCAGCCCAGTCAGGAAAGTTCAACACCTCAGGGCAGTCTTAGCAGCTTGCAATCCCACCACCATAGAAAGCTAGTGTTGTGGTAGGTGAGCTCAGCAAAGTAGGATTCTTATTTGGGAGGGAGAAATCTTCCATTTGGCTCCCACCTGGCCCCATAGCCATGCATCCAGAGCCGCCCCATGTAATCTCAGGGTTAGTCTCTGCTGGGTTTGGTTGGGGAGAGGGTTGGTTGGTGCAGTAGATCAACTTCCTTCCTTCGTTTCTTCGCCCCCAGATTTCCAAGGACTTTGTGGATTTTCAGATTCAGACCAATAAAATAATTCAGACCAATCAATAAAACATGAAGCAGAAAACTTTGAGCTGAAAAATCTGGTACGTCTGCTTCCAGAGACCTTGTGGCTTCCTTCCAACCTCATGGGGTCCTTTGTCCTACATGTTCCCTCCTCGCCATCATGTCATTTTTCTTTTCTTTTTTTTAATAGATGGTTTCTTATATGGCATGTTGGTCTAAAGACCATTTAAACCTAGGAAACTGTCTGCCAAACCTTGGCTTTGGAGTAATTTATTGACAGATCTTCCTCTTGGCAGTAGGTACTGAAAGCCTTCAGAAGATTTTTAAGACCCAACTGAGAGAGGAGATGAGCACTAGATCATCTCCATACATCAGAATGAAACTCTTTCTGTTTCTGATTGCCATCGTATTCTCCTCCAAACCATCTGGCATCACCACTACTGACTTAAGTGAACTTAAACATCACCTCCTTCCCCCAAAGAATACCAAGAGACCAGGACAGTGCCAGACTATGGTAGCTGTGTATCGTGCCCTTATTAGTGCCCTTATCAGTGATCTCACCTGTTAGTGACTCTAGATCTGTTTACAATGCAGGATTGTTGAGCTTTGATCCCACTTTCACTGCCATGGTTCTGTCCTAGGAAATCCTAGGTCTGGCAGTTAAGGGAGAGTCATTACTTCTCAGCCAGAGTGACTCCTTTGGTTCCTCTGACCAAACTACAAAACCTCAGGATTGCAAAGGATGAAAGCATGGCTGTTTACATATTATTTAAACACATACGTTTCCTAGATTTTGACCCTGGAAAATTGTATTCTGGAAGTCGAGCTTCACGCTGAGAAAATGGCTGGGGAACGCAATGCTTTGCGAGGACGCCTGCAGGCCCTTGAAGACAGCCGCAAGGAGCTGGTGGATGAGTACCTTGTGCTGAAGAGCAATTATCTTGCACTGGGCAAGGAACACAGACAGGAGGTAAGGGTTACTAACCATAGCATAGGCATCTAGTGTTGGCATAAAAGAAGATGATTTGTAAGATAACAACCACCATTTCCAAGATTTTTGTCATTCAGTGTTGTCTGCAGGAGACGCCTTCATACTGCAGCTGATGCAATAGTGTGTTGTGACACACAATTTGGAAATATTTGATGTAGGGTCTTTCAGGGCAACACATTTGCTCTTCTATCTGAAGCATGATGGAGTGTGGACATTGACACTCTTATTAATAAGCCTGTTCTCTTTCTTGGTCTCTTTTATAGATTGCTAAGAATGAGGAGTTGAGCAAAGAGTTACTCAACCTAGCTAATTCCCTTCACCATGTGTGGGGCAACCTCCCCAAACCCAATGTTGAAACAGATGAGCCATCTGAGGAGCTGAAGCGGGTGCGTGCTTTGGTCCAGTGTCTTTCTGCCCGCCAAGTGAAGGTATGTCTCCTTGTGGGAGTAGTACCCATTCCGACAGACACTTCCACGAGAGTTTGGAATCATTTCTTTTTGGGACAGCAGTTTACATAATCTCCCAGCCTGCTTGGCTATCACAGGAATGTGGGATTCTTGGACTTGGTGCCTGAGCTTTCCTGACTTCTGGTGCCTTCTTGAAATGTTGGGTTGCCATTGCTGATGTGTGCCTTCGAGTCCTTTCCAACTTTTGGCAATTCTATGATAGGGTTTTCTGATTGCGTGACTTGCCCAGAGTTAAGCAATAGGTATCCATGGTCGACTGAGGAATCCACTCTCAGATACCATACTTTCATTCCCGGTCTTGAAGTCCTTGGTGAATGATTTTTATTTGTTGGGTATGGGCAACCAGTCAATTATATTACATTTCTAACAAAGCAAACAAACAGACAAAATACAAAATTTGTGAATTTGGTAGCTGATTAAATGTCCTTTGACCAGTAGCTGGCCACTTGGAGTGCTTCTGGTGTTGCTGCAAGAAGGTCCTCCATTGTGCATGTAGCAGGGCTCAGGTTGCATTGCAGCAGGTGGTCAGTGGTTTGCTCCTCTCCACACTCGCATGTCGTGGATTCCACTTTCTAGCCCCATTTCTTGAGGTTGGCTCTGCATCTTGTGGTGCCAGAGCGCAGTCTGTTCAGCACCTTCCAAATCGCCCAGTCCTCTGTGTGCCCAGGGGGGAATCTCTCATTTGGTATCAGCCATTGGGTGAGGTTCTGGGTTTGAGCCTGCCACTTTTGGACTCTCGCTTGCTGAGGTGTTCCAGCGAGTGTCTTTGTAGATCTTAGAAAACTATTTCTAGATTTAAGTTGTTGACGTGCCGGCTGATACCCAAACAGGGGATGAGCTGGAGATGTCTCTGCCTTGGTTCTTTCACTATTGGCTGCTACTTCTCAGCTGATGTCAGGTGGTGCAATACCGGCTAAGCAGTGTAATTTCTCCAGTGGTGTAGGGCGCAGACACCCTACACCTAATGCGGCATGTCTCATTAAGAGCCACATCCACTGTTTTAGTGTGGTGAGATGTGTTCCACACTAGGCATGCGTACTCAGCAGCAGAATAGCACAGTGCAAATGAATGATGAAATTACTTCAAGTTGTTTGCATGGATTGAAAGTCACATTCTCAAAACTCTGCCTCTCCTCTATTGACAGAAATCTAATGCTTGCTCCCTTTCTGTGTCTTTCCCCCTGAGCCTGAAGACATAGTGGCTTCAGAATATGAACGGCAAAAACTGGAGAAATGTGTGAGTAATATGATTGTTGTGATGTTTATTAGAGCTAGATCGCTTTGACAATACTCTAGTTTGACCAGGAGTTGGATCTTTCATCAACAGGACTCTAAATTCTTCATGCAACTACAAAACCTAGCATTACATATGAGCACAATAAGTGAGCCCCATCCACGCTGTCATATAATGCCGTTGGAAACTGCATTATAGTACCTGCATTGAATCAGGCCGGATTTTAGCACAGTAGATTAATCACCAGCTGCAGCTTCAGTAAATTGAAAGGTTGACAGTTCAAAGTCCGGGTCAAGGTGAGCTCCTGACCATCAGCCCAGCTCCCTGTCCACCTAGCAGATCGAAAATAGAAATGTGAGTAGATATATAGGTACAGCGTTAAAGCGAGGAGGTATTTAGGCATGGCAATTCTATCAAAAAGGAGAAAGTTTATGACCAAAAAGTTCTTTGGCAGGGAAAATGGAGTGACAGCGCCCCACCCCCCACCCCCACCTCCTACGCCCATGGCTGAAAATGAGCACAGCCGTCAAGATGCCGAAAGATAGGAAAGCCTGTATAAACCTCTATCTATGTCTTGTCATTGTATAATCGGCATTGAATGCATGCCGTATATGTGTTCTGTGATCCACTGAGTCCCCTTCGGGGTGAGAAGAGTGGAATATAATTACTGCATTATTTATTTATTTATGACATTTATATGCTGCCCTTCTCACCCCGAAGGGGAGTCAGAGTGGATTACAAGTAAAAAGTAAATACAATATATTATATTGTTATCATAGCACAATATTCATATTCTATATTTCATTGTACTATAACATTATACTTTAATATTATTAGTAATATTACATTTAATATAAAATATATAATTATAATATCATTTTATTATTATTATTATTATTAGTATATTGTATTACATTATAATATTATCAATATTATATTTATATACAATATATTATATTATATTATAAGCACAGTGCAGGAGATAAGATGGAACTGTAAATAAATAAATAAATCATATCATGCATTTCCACTGCATCATATCAGTCTACCTTGACTATATAATGCAGTGTAGCTGGAGCCTGAGTAGTTCAAAAGAGATCAAAACTAGATAAAAATAAATACGGTATGACTTCTACAGTTTCACTTACCCATATCTGAAAAAACATGCTCTTGCTACATATTTTTTATACATTTTCTAGGTCTTCCAGTGCTATGCTATGATATGTTTCTGTTAGAAATAGACTGGTTTTTGATGCCACACTTCAACTGCTTGGCTAAATTTATCTTTTACTCAATGAAGACAGATTAATCGTTTGATCTAGCATAAGGTTTATCGTGTCTTCAATATGTGACAATATACTTTCTGATGCATTCATTCCTCTCCTTCTCCCAGCTCTTTGGAAACCAAGATCACCAGAGAGATTGAAAATATGAAAGAAATGTACAGCTCCCAGCAGCAGAAATTAGAGGAGGGAATGTGAGTATGGCCAGCTTAGCCTACTATTGACCTAGAGCCGTGATGGCGAACCTATGACACGTGTGTCAGTAGTGACATGCGTAGCCATTTCTACTGACACACGCCGAAGGTCCGCCATTGCTTCAGCTGGAGGAGGAGGTGGAGGAGCCTTTGAAGAAGAGGAAGAAGCGAATCAACAAAACAAACTTTAGGGCAGCGTTTCTCAACCTGGGGGTGGTCGCAAAGCAATTTTTCAGGGGTCATGACATTGCCTCCTTTGGCCCCGCCCCCTCCGGTTGCCAGGAATCACGGAGAGGCGCCCCCATTCTGATCCCAATTATTTTGGATGAGGCATCCAGCCTGTATCAAGCGCTTCCAAAGGAAACCAGAGGAACTTCCAGGGTAGTGTGCCATCTCATACTTTGTAGTCATGGTTTGCAGAGGGCCTTCTGTGGGGTGTAGTTATTTTTTTGAAATCATTTTTATTGAGATTTATAAATATACATCCACCAGGGGTAGAGGGGGGTGGGACAAGAGGGGTGGAGAGGGGGAGTTGGTGGGTGGGTGGGGGGGGGGTGCGGAATATGTGTGTGGGGGCCGGGTTAGAGGGTGTACAGAAGTGTTTATAATAATATGCTTATAACTGTATTTATGTTTGAATTGGTTGCCCTAAGGCTGGAGCGGCCTAGCTGTGAGAAATGTGTTACCATGGAAACGAGGCAGAAGAGGAGGTGGGAGGAGCTTAGAGAGTAAAGGTTTTAAAAAGTGACAGTTATTGCCAGTCAGGGAGAAAAGACTCTGAGAGAGCAGCAGAGTCAGTTTTTAGACTCTGAGGAGTGAAGAAGTGAAGAGCCAGGTTTTATTGTTCATGAATAGTAGAGATTTCTTCAGCTAGGAAGCTGAAGGGGAAAACCTTGTTAGTTGCTTTAGTTAGAAAGAACTAACAGAGGCTTGCTAGGATCGCTAGTCGGAGGAAGACTGGAGAACTGTGATTTGATCAAGTATAGATCAAACAGAAAGACTATTCATTGCAGGGAACACTGGTTAATAAAGCGCTTCACCACAGCAAGAGTTCATAAGTTGTAACATCGAAAGTCTGAATTGTATCGCAACCAAGTTACATGTAACCATCAAGTATTTGCCAAGCCTAACATCTTCATACTGCAACCATACGCTTTGTTTAAAAATAAACTTGTTCTCTTTGGTTTTTAAAACTGCCTCATCTCCCTTAATTCTACGTTCGGTGCACCCACTCTACCAAAATTACCTCACAACACAAACAGAGCCTTTAATACCAGAGCCTTTTACAAATCAGTGGCTCCTCTCTCCTAAACCTAGGCGCTTCCTCACTAGTTGGTAGCGTCTCTCTACAATTGGGTGGCAGCTTCATTACCAGTGGCGGAGGTTCTTTACAGAGGGCAAGTAAGGGAAGGGGGGGAAGGGTCTGGTAAGGGGGGGGGGTGTCGGTTCCCATCAGTCTTCCGGGTATCTTCGTTTCCTGTTGCTTCTTCATCCCAGTGCCGAATTGGACTTCTCTAGTTCTTTTATTCAAATACCGGACAGATCGATGTGTATAGGGAGCTCTTTAGCTATAATATATTCCTTGAAGCCAGACCAATCTGTGCGGTTGAGAGATCCCTTGAGTCTTAGTGAGAGACTGTCCATTTGGATAATGTCCAATGTTTTCAGGATCCAATCTTCCAAGGTTGGTACTTCTTTCAGCTTCCATACCTTTGCGAGGAGCATTCTTGCAGCTGTGCTGAGGAGGAAAATTATCTTTTCTTGGTTTGGGTCTAATTTTGTGTTTATAATTCCTAATAGGTGTATTTCCGGTTTTTGGGGGAAGTTAGCTTTAGCTATTTTTTGTATTGCTATATGTATATCCTTCCAAAAATTTTTAACTAGTTTACAAGACCACCATTGGTGGAGAAAGGTCCCCTTCTCTTCTTCACATTTCCAGCGTAAATTTGAACCCTTATTATTAAATTTAGATATTTTTTCTGGGGTGTAGTGCCACCTAAAAAACATTTTATACCAATTTTCTCGCATATCGCTGGCTTCTAAATATTTTATTTTTCTCGTCCAAATTTCTTCCCATTGTTTTATTAAGATGCTATGTCCTATGTCCCTTGCCCATTTTACCTGGCAGTCTTTGATTTCTTCTTCTTCTGTGGACCACGTAAGTAATTGCTGGTAAAGGAGTTTGATTAGTTTCCTCTCTTTCTTCATTACTGTGTCCCATATTCCCTGATCCTGACTAAAACCGGGTTTTTCGTCTTCTTTAAAATCCTGGTGTATTTGGTGACATTTTAACCATGTAATCTTATTATTTAGCTGTTTTACTTCGTCTATCGATTTTAATACTAAATTCCCTTTTTCCCCATTTTCATTTTTCTTTAGTAGATGTTGGTATGTTAGCCAATTCTTTTCCTCTAATTCTCTTTTATGTTTAGCTTCTGTAGGGGATATCTACAACGGAGTTTTAGAGTATAATCTGGGTCTATATTTTTCCCATGTTCTTATTAGGGCCGCTCTTGTATAGTGATCATTGAAGGCTTTCTCTGTCTTTCTTTTGTTATACCAAAGGTATCCGTGCCAGCCGGACCTGAGCTCGTGACCTTCTAATGCTAATAATGGTCTGTTCTTCAACGTGGCCCACTCTTTTAGTGCTACCAGATTACATGCCTCGTAATAGGCTTTAAAGTCTGGTAGACCTAGTCCGCCCCTTTTTTATTCATCCGTTAGGATTTTAAAACTAATTCTGGGTCTACCATCCTTCCATATAAATTTAGTAACCTCCGATTTCCACTTCTTGAATAGGAGATCATTTCTTAACACCGGTAGGGCTTGAAAAAGAAACAAAAGTTGGGGTAAGATAGTCATTTTGACAATTGAGATTCGGCCTAATAAAGAGAAGTTCATATACTTCCATTTGTTCATATCTTTTTGTAATTTCGACCATAATACTTCATAATTATTTTTGACCAGGTTGATGTTGCTTTTTGTAATGTTAATCCCTAAATATCTCACCTTACTTTCAATTTTTATACCAGAAATTTCTTGTAATATATCTTTTGTTTTTTGGTCCATGTTTTTGACTAATAATTTTGTTTTTTGTTTATTTAATTTGAAACCCGCCACCTTTCCAAAATTTTCTATCTTTTTTAACCAATCTTTGATATTGTTTATCGGGTCCTCAACTATGCACACCACGTCGTCTGCATAGACTCTCAATTTGTGGTTGTAGTTACCTACCTTTAGTCCTTTAAGTGCTTTGTCTTCATTTATCGTCCTAATCAGTGTTTCCATCACTAAGATGAACAATAAAGGGGATAGGGGGCATCCCTGGCGTGTACCTTGTGATAGTTTTATTGGCTCTTTTATCTCTTCACCATTGATTAGTAAGGTGGCCTCCTGGTTTGCGTATATAGCCTCGACTGCGTTTTGGAAGTGAAATCCCATGTCTAATTCTTTTATTAGCAGTTTTAAGTAATCCCAATTTATTCGGTCAAAGGCCTTTTCGGCATCAATAAACATTAGGGCTAGCTGTTTTTCATTGTGTTTTTCGTAATATTCTATTGAATCAATAATTATCCTAATATTATCTTTTATTTGTCTATTGGGTAGGAAGCCCACCTGGTCCCCAGAGATCCAATTTTTAAAGAAATTTTTTAGTCTTTCTGCCAATATTATTGCGAATATTTTATAATCGGTGTTTAACAAGGATATGGGCCTGTAGTTCTTAACATCCGTTGGGTCTGTTCCTTCTTTTTGGATTAGGGTTATATTGGTTTTTTCCCCAAGATTTTGGTATTGTTTTGTTTTCTAAAATATTGTTTAGGATATCTTTTAATAAGGGGCCTAATTCATTTTTAAAAGTCTTGAAAAAGATGGCTGTATAGCCGTCTGGGCCTGGCAACTTGTTAGATTTTAGTTTATCGATTGCCTTATCGATTTCCCAAGGGGTGATACTACCATTTAGAACCTCTCTTTGTGTTTCTGCCAGTTTAGGGATTCTTAAGTTACCCAGGTATTCTGAGACATTCTCTAATGGGATATTTACTTTTTTATATAGTTCCTTATAAAATTGGTGGAATTGATCCGCTATGTCTTGGCTTTCTGTGTATATTTTCTCTTGTGTTATGATTTTTGTAACTGTTTGTTTTTGCCTCCTGTAAAGAACCTCCGCCACTGGAAATGAAGCTGCCACCAAAGTGTAAAGAGACGCTACCAACTAGTGAGGAAGCGCCTAGGTTTAGGAGAGAGGAGCCACTGATTTGTAAAAGGCTCTGGTATTAAAGCTCTGTTTGTGTTGTGAGGTAATTTTGGTAGAGTGGGTGCACCGAACGTAGAATTAATGGAGATGAGGCAGTTTTAAAAACCAAAGAGAACAAGTTTATTTTTAAACAAAGCGTATGGTTGCAGTATGAAGATGTTAAGCTTGGCAAATACTTGATGGTTACATGTAACTTGGTTGCGATACAATTCAGACTTTCGATGTTACAACTTATGAACTCTTGCTGTGGTGAAGCACTTTATTAACCAGTGTTCCCTGCAATGAATAGTCTTTCTGTTTGATCTATACTTGATCAAATCACAGATCTCCAGTCTCCCTCCTGACTGGCGATCCTAACAAGCCTATGTTAGTTCTTTCTAACTAAAGCAACTAACAAGGTTTTCCCCTTCAGCTTCCTAGCTGAAGAAATCTCTACTATTCACGAACACTAAACCTGGCTCTTCACCTCTTCACTCCTCAGAGTCTCAAACTGACACTGCTGCTCTCTCAGAGTCTTTTTTTTCCCTGACTGACTCTAACTGTCACTTTTTAAAACCTTTACTCTCTAAGCTCCTCCCACCTCCTCTTCTGCCTCGTTTCCATGGTAACACATTTCTCACAGCTAGGCCGCTCCAGCCTTAGGGCAACCAATTCAAACATAAATACAGTTATAAGCATATTATTATAAACACTTCTGTACACCTCCGTTTTTTGATTTTATTGGTGAGCCACTTCCCAACTTTATTGGCATTTTGGAAATAATTTACCTTATTAAACTTCATTTGTTTTTCTATATTTTCTGTTTGCAGTAATTCCATTTGTTTCCTCAATATTTTGGCAGAGTATATTAACTTTTTATCCTTTGGATTTTCTTTTAATTCTTCTTCATTTTTATTTAGCTTATTCAGTATTTCTGTTACTTCTTTGTTCTTTTGTTTTCTCCTGTAAGCCGCTTGCTGTATTAAATACCCCCTCATAACTACTTTCAATGCTTCCCACTGGGTTATTTTTGAAGTTTCCTCTCCTTTATTTAAATCTAAATATTCTATTAATAATTTCTTATTCCTATAAGCATATTATTATAAACACTTCTGTACACCTTCCCCCCCAGAAAAATTATTTTTGGACCATTCTCAATCCCGGAATGGCAAAAATAATTCTACATATTATCCAACAGTATATACATACACAACATTTCTGAAAGGCAAACATATTATGGTTAAAAGCATTACAATTTATACATACATACAAACCTTTAACCTTACGAAATTCTAGATAAGGCGTCTGCAACTATGTTCCGTTTACCTGAAACATGTTTAATTTCAAATGTACTAACACTATGGGTGAAGCCCAAGAGCTAATTGATGGAACAATGATACCTAGGTCCAACATTTCTTTAATCTCCTTTTCAATACATTCATTAATTCTCCCCGTGACCCTGTAGGGTGGAGATACTATAGGAGTTGCATCACCGGTGTTTATTTGATGCTGGACTCCCTGGACCTTTCCTGGCAAATCTGAAAATATGTCTTTATATTTACTCAAAACTTTCACAACCTCTCTTCGCTGTGGTTGGGACAATTCTATGTTTATTTCTACTCGATCCAAATTTTTGTACTGTTCACGATCACCCTCCCAAAAAGAGAAAGGACCGGATTCTTCTTCCGAAACAACAAAACATACATTAGCAGACCTTCCAACATAAGGCTTTAACATGTTTACATGAACTCTTCTTTCTACATTGGAATGTTCATCATAAATATCATAGTTTATTTGGTTGTGCTTCCTGGTGATCTTCCAGGGTCCCGACCAATCCAATTGAAGTTTGTTGGTTTTGTTGGGAGATAAAAATAAAACTTCATCTCCGATGTTGAAGATCTTTGGTTTAGCAGTAGAATCATAATAGTCTTTTTGTCTCTGCTGAGCCGCAAGCAAATGTTCTTGTGCAATGTCCCTAGCCAGTTGCATTGTTGATTGAAGATCCTTTAAATACTCCGACACTGGAACTGGATCTGTTGCCGGACTTTCCTCCCAATATTCCTTTATCAGGTCTAATGGACCACGAGCTTTCCTTCCATATAGCAATTCAAATGGACTGTAGCCAGTACTGTCATGAGGGACGGTCCTGTACGCGAATAACAGTTGTTGCAATTTGACGTCCCAGTCGTATGGCTTCTTTTGACTGTAAGACTTTATCATTTTGACTAAAGTCTTGTTCAGATTTTCAACTAGTCCATTTGTCTGTGGGTGATAAGCTGTTGAAGTCAGGTGTCTGATTCCACATAACTCAAGCAATTTCGACATAAGTCTGGAAGTAAATTGAGTTCCCAAATCCGAAACCAATTCTCTAGGATAACCAGTTCTTCCCCAAATAGATAACAGTGCATTTGCAATCGTTGGCACCGTGGTCCGAAAAGGTCCTTGGGATTATATTGATTTTTCTTATTTTTATACTTAAAGAGTTTGTGGCCCAGGCCATATCGATTCGTGACCACGAGTCATGCCTTCCAGAGTAATATGTGAAGTCTCTCATTGTGTTATTGTGGTGTCTCCATACATCCTTTAGATTAAGTTTTTCTAATCGTAGGAGAAAGTTTTTAGGTAATAAACTATTTCTATTTATGCCCTTTGCCTTTCTCCCTTTATTTTGCGATTTATCTAGTGTACCATCCACTATTCCATTAAAATCGCCTATAATAAGTAGCTCGTCGTATTCGACCTTGCTTATCTCATTTTCCAACTTTTTAATGAACTGCATCTTTGGACCATTAGGACAATATATGTTACACAATAGTATTTTTTGATTTTTTATTTCAATAGTGATACCTAAAAATCTTCCTTGTGTATCTCTGAACATTTGTTTGGGGTTCAGCCATTCTTTAACGTAGATTGCAACCCCTCTCTTCTTCTCACTGTAAGATGCTTGGAATACCTTCCCTAATTTGTCTTGCGTTAGATGCTTGGAATGTCTATCACTTATGTGGGTCTCTTGAATCATTATCAAATCATTTTTTTGTTAGAAAGTTGAAGCATTTTCTCCTTTTATTAGGGGAATTTAAGCCGTTGATGTTGTTAGAGTAGATTTTAATGGGTTTTCTATTCATGATTGATTGCTTTCAGGCATTTCCCACTGCAGCATTTCTGGAGGTACAATCAATTGATAATTTTCTGGGGAGAACTCCCTCAGTCTTTTTTGGTCTCTTTCGTCTTCTTCCTCTTGTGTCGACCTCGGCCATTTGTATGCTCCTTTTTCAGTCTTCTCTTCCTCCTCTTCTGTTTCCTTCTCTGTCCTTGTTTCTCTACTGTTTCCATTAGGGTGTCCTGTATATCCGTTGTCTTGAAATTTTCTCTGTGTTGGTTCTGTTGCTTTCCCTTTGATGTGGTCGTTGTAAAATGCTTTCGCGCTCTTCTCTGAATTTAACCAGTATCTTTTATCATTCATCGTGACCGTGATTCCGTCCTTTTTTTCCCATCTAAATTTTATTTTTTTCTTAATTAGTTCTTGAGTAAGAAAGGTGAACCTCCTACGTCTTGCCAGTATCTGTTGCGGGATTTCTTTCATAATTGTTACCTTTTTGTCCTTGAAAAATATTGATTTTTTTGCATTTTCCTTCAAGATTTCATCCCTGGTGCTTTTGCGGCAAAAGCTAATGACCACATCCCGGGGGGTCTTGTGTTTTTTGGCGTATTCCGTGGGCACTCTATACACTCGATCCACATCCTGCCCCACAATATCTGCACCTACATCCAATAGTTCTGCTAAAAGTTCGATCATATTTTGTTTTACATTTTCGTCATTGACTTCTTGAAGATTTCGGATTCTTAGTTGGTACTCAGACTCCCTGTACTCCAGTCTTTCGGCCTGTTGTATTTTTTGGGTGAGGGTTTCTAAATTGTTCATCTTTGTTTCGGCTTTTCCTTGAATTTTAATTATTTTTTGGTTTTCTTTTTTAACCTTGTCAACATCTTTTAATTTCGTGATTTCTTCCTTTATTTCTTGTTTCATGCTCTGTATTTCAGCTTGTAATTCCTTATGTTGCTCATCATGCTTCTCCGAGAGCTTCTTAATCTCTGCCAGGATGTTATCTAGTACTGTGCCTTCAGACATGGGGTCTTTTTTTGTTTGTCCCTCTATTTGTAGATCTGGCTTGCTTAGGGAGTCTCTTCTTGCTTGACCTTTGGTTGATTGTAGATTTTTCTTTTTTATATTTTGTGCTGCCATGCTTGTTTTGTTTTCCCAATTTATTTGTTTCCTCTATTACCTCCAAAAGATTTTGCCTATTTGTTTGTACCCTTATATGATATTGGTACTCCACTGGATATTTATTATTATTATTATTATTATTATTATTATTATTATTATTATTATTTTATTATTGTATTTTATTTTATCCGCTTCTCTTTGCTGCCCTACAGCTCCTCTCGTTATTTCCTTCTCCTCCCCTATCCCTTTGCCTTTCCATTGCTTACCTTTCCTCTTCTGTTAACCCGATAACTGAGTGTCTGTCCCAAGAGTCTCTCTTCGTTTCCTTTTTTTCCCCTCTCTCTCTTCTTCTTTCTCGCGACTGCTTTATTTCCCTCTCACTGGGCTAAGTTGGATTCGGGTTTCCCCTTTATCTTCTCGCGATATTTAGAAAGCCTGTTATTTTGAAGTCTCGCTGGGGATTTCCTTTTCT
This sequence comes from Anolis sagrei, assembly GCF_037176765.1. NCBI lineage: Eukaryota > Metazoa > Chordata > Lepidosauria > Squamata > Anolidae > Anolis > Anolis sagrei. The sequence continues at coordinate 57,670,928 of NC_090035.1, read as the reverse complement.
CGCGCCACTTCTGCAGCCCTCGAGATATCTCGCGCGGCTTCGCTCGGCTTCTCCACTCCCCGCGCTACTCCCCAGTTTGTTATCTCCTGAGTGGGTGGGGAGTCCGGCCCGCTGCGGCGCCTCTCCAAGGACGCTCTCTGGGACTTGCAGACAAACCAACGCCAGCGCTTATCTACTGTTCTCCCTTGTTGACTTTACCCAGCGCGTTTCCAAGGTCAGAGTCTTGTGTGTAAGGAAACCAAAGAGAGGGAAGAGTGGCGGAGTGAGGGGGGGGTGGGTCTCTTCTTAGCGTCTTAATATTTCTCTATGCTCAGCGCTCTCTCATTCTACTTCCAACGTGGTATTCGTATCCATATCTGTGTTGCTTTCGTCTTCGTTCAGTCCACAGCCCGCTATACCATTACCGAAACCTTTGCCCTCCTGTTCCCATCGGTCTGCCCCTTTAATGACTGGCCTTTGGGTGCGAGGGCCTTCTGGTTTTCGTTGGTTTTGCTGTCCCTTGCGGTAGGGAGCATTTCGCTCTACCTGACTGTGGCTATTGGTTAATTTGGTTTATTTTGATTTTATTTCTTTTAGTTCTTTTAGTTTTTTGGTTCTTTTCTCTACGTTTCTCCGCTCCGTCCCTCCCCTGTATTCCTCGACTCTTCTTTCCTTCTCTTATCTTTCTTATTTCTCTTTTTTTTTCTCCTCTCCTTTCTCCCCCCCCCCTCTCTTCTTCTTTCGCTCTGCTCTCTACACCACTTTGATTTTTAAACTGGTCCTTTCGTCTCTTTCTCTCTCACTTTCCTATACGCTCCTCTCTTCTTGCTTACCTTTTTTTCTTAATATGGAGCGCCCCGTTCCTAGTCATCTTCTGACATACTTTCCGGCTTGTGGTTGAAATAAAGTTTCCACTTAACCCTCCAATTCAATTGATGCCCTGGGAGGCTGTTCGCTTTCGATCCTAGTTAATTCTTGGTTTGAATTTCTTCTGTTCGTTGTGTTGGTGGCTGATGGGGGATTGGAGATGAATGTCTCCCACCATGGAGTTGCGTCCACCCTGCGTGCCCCGTTGCCGGGCGTCTCTGGGTGTCCCCTTGGGGGGGGGACACCGCTTGGATGCTGTCGGCCGATGGCACTTGGGTATAGCCTCTGCGACCTCAGACCATCTGCAGAGGAGGGGGGTGCCCCCTGACTTTGCAAAACCTGGTTGCTCCGGAGCCCTCGTTCCAAGGACTCAAAGCACATCCGCCATCTTCCAGCCACCAACCGGAAGTCCCTGTGGGGTGTAGTTTGATGGCCAACCAAGCACACTCCTCATGGCCGTGCGCATTCTTGGGTTGGTGGGAAGCCAGCAGAGGGTGTGTGTGTGTGTATGTGTGGGCCGTGAGTGTTTGTTGGTGCTGCGTTTGGCTAGCTGGGAGCACCATGGTAGAGATTGAGGCAGTGGGCAGGCACTCCAAGCTTGGACAGCATTGAGTACCTGACCCTGTGCATCGCTGGCGCTACCTCCCGCCCTGCAACAAGTTTGTCATCCCCCCCCCCCCCGCAGTAAAGGAGAAGGAAGGTAGCTGACCCTCACGATAAGGGTGCGCGGGTGGGTGAGCAGTCAAGGCCCTCTCTTTCCTCCTCGTTCTTTCAGCCACAGCAAACACACACACACCGGAGGCCCCCCTCTCTGGGCTCCTTAATGAGAGCATTCAACACACACACCCCCAACTTGGTTGCTTCACTACATCGGCTATTGCTGCAAGTAATGACAGTGTGAATAAATTGTCAATATTTGCTTGAGATAGTGCTTACAGTTCTGGAGGGACTCTTAATTTTTTGCATCTCATAGACTTAGCAGCATGGGGATTTGGTTAACCAGTTAACATTCATGAGTAAACCAGGTTTTTTTAAAAAAATCTGAAACATTTCGGGGGGGGTTGAACCCCTAAAACCACCCCCTCGCTACAGGCCTGCCTCCACCTCCACCTCAGCAGTTTTCAGGAAGGGGGGGAGAGAGAAAGGGCAACCGAGAGGAGAAAGGCTGCTGCTCCAAAAATGCTGCTTCTGCCAACTCCTGGTGGTCAGTGAACGGGGAGGGACTTTAGGAGCTCACCCGCTGTCCTCCTCTTCAAAGCAGCGGTGATTGGGCAGCAGTGACAATAATACGATGTTCAGCCTGCAAAGCTGGAATGCCCAAAAGTTGAATGGCCATCTGATTGTGCTTTTCCTTTATGGCAGAGGAGGTTGGACTGGATGGCCCTTGGAGGTCTCATATTCTAGCTTCCTATTATTATTATTATCTTTAGAAGCAGGAGCAGAGGCTGAATGGCCATCTATCAGGAATGTTTTGATTGTCTTTTTCCCTTATAGCAGAAGGAGGTTGGACAGGATGGCCCTTGGGGGTCTCCTATTCTAGCTTCCTATTATTATTATTACTATTACTATTATTAACTTTAGAAGTAGGAGCAGAGGCTGAATGGCCAGCTGTCAGTAATGCTTTGATTGTATTTTTCCCTTATAACAGGAGGTTGGACAGGATGGCCCTTGGAGGTCTCCTATTCTAGCTTCCTATTATTATTATTATTATTATTATTATTATTACTATTATTATTACTATTATTAACTTTAGAAGTAGGAGCAGAGGCTGAATAGCCAGCTGTCAGTAATGCTTTGATTGTCTTTTCCCCTTATAACAGAAGGAGGTTGGACAGGATGGGCCTTGGAGGTCTCCTATTCTAGCTTCCTATTATTATTTACTTACTTACTTACTTACTTTATTTCTATACCGCTTTTCTCAGCCCTTAGGCAACTCAAAGCGGTTTACATAATACAAATTAGCACAAGACAGTATCATAGGCAAATTAAAACACATTATACATTATACATAACAATCAATATCAATAAACAGTCATTATCATAGCGCCTCAACAACAAATCAGAATCCATTCTCGTAATCCTTTGTTCCATATTCCTATGTTCGATTGCACCGTGTTCCTATATTCCATTGCACTGATTAGCCAAACGCTTGTTCGAAAAGCCAACATTCCTCCGAAATGAAATATTATTATTATTATTATTATTATTACTATTACTATTATCTTTAGAAACAGGAGCAGAGGCTGAATGGCCATCTGCCAGGAATGCTTTGATTGTGTTTTTCCCTTATAGCAGAAGGAGGTTGGACTGGATGGCCCTTGGAGGTCTCCTATTCTAGCTTCTTCTTCTTCTTCTTCTTCTTATTATTATTATTATTATTATTATTATTACTATTATTATCTTTAGAAGCAGGAGCAGAGGCTGAATGGCCATCTGTTAGGAGTGCTTTGATTGTGTTTTTCCCTTATGGCAGAAGGAGGTTGGACTGGATGGCCCTTAGGCCTCCTCCAATCTAGGATCCTATTATTATTAATAGAATTATTATTATTATTATTATTATTATTATCATTAGCAGAGGCTGAATGGCCATCTGATAGGAGTGCTTTGATTGTGCTTTTCCCTTATGGCAGGAAGGATGTTGGAATGAATGGCCCTTGGAGGTCTACTACTCTAGGATCCTATTATTATTAATATCATTATTATTAAGTAAGGTCTCTATGGCCATCTGTCAGGTGTGCTTTAATAGTGCTTTTCTCTTGTGGCAGGAAGGAGGTTGGAATGAATGGCCCTTGGAGGTTTCCTCCTACCTTAGGATTCTATTATTATTATTAATAATAATAATATTATTTAGTTGAGGGTGAATGGTCGTCTGCCAGGTGTGCTTTGTGCTTTTCCTGCATTCTTCCTCTCCTTCCTCCTCTGCCAAAGCAGCAGCAGTGAGAACAACACTACGTTCAGCCTGCAAAGGCTGACTGGCCACCTGACTTGATTGTGCTTTTTCCTTATGGCAGGAGGTTGGATATACATCCTGCATATCAGAGATTTACATGACGATTCATAACAGTAGAAAAATTATAGTTATAATGAAGCCAAAAAAATAATGTTATGGTTGGGGGTCACCACAACGCAAGGAACTTTATTAAGGGATTGCGGCATTAGGAAGGTTGAGAAACACTGCACTACTGGCTATTGGGAATTGTGGAAGTCCAAAACACAAGGAGAGCCCAAGCTGGCCCATGCCTACTTTAAAGAATAGCCATGATATTTAATTCTATTGCAATGTTTCACATATTTGTAGATTTGAAATTGTATTGAAATTTAAGCTGCTTTGGCCCCTTCCACACAACTGTATAAAATCCACACTTAACTGGCTTATATGGCAGTGTGGACTCTGTTAATGCAGTTCAAAGCAGATATTGTGGATTATCTGCCTTGATATTCTGAGTTATATGGCTATTTGGAAGGGCCCCATATCCCAGGATCTGATCCTAGGTTTTCTGTTTATCCCAGATTATCTGGCAGTGCAGACTCAAATAATCCAGTTTAAAGCAGAAAACCTGGGATCAGATGCTGGGATATAGGGCCTTTCTGGAAGCGCCCAGTCTCCTTGTGAAGACAAAAAGTGGTGTATAAATAAGCATAATAATAATATTGTAGAACAGAAATCTGTTCCTGTTTGAAATTATTTTCTGTTTAATTGTGCGCCTCTTACTTTGAAAGTAGCAGTTCTCCTCCAGAAACTTTGTGTGGCTGCCACAAACTATGATGACAAAAGGTCATGGGAATTCGGGCAATAGGCTGATCAGTAAACATATTCATGGGTTCCCTGCTGTTATAGTTAGCCTGTTACCCATGCTACAACATACTTGCAGTCAAAATTTCATTTATTTGTAATTAGAAATAAATGTTTCACAATATATAAAACAAATGTTTCACAATATTCCCATGTAAACTATAGTCCAGCCCTCCAACAGTCTGAGGGACAGTGAACTGGCCCCCTGTTCAAAAAGTTTGAGGACCCCTGGTTTAAATAATGGTCAAACATTTTGCCTCTTCTCATTGGAGAAACCAAACATTTCTGCAACCTTCAAAAGCTGCTACAGAAGGAGAAGGATTGGGGCGGCAGCGTCTTCTCACAGTTTGGACTTCAACTTCCAGAACCACTGATTGGAAACAGTGGCTAAGGCTTCTGGGAAGTGGAGTCCCACATTCAAGTTGGGGGCTCATTACTAAGCATGCATGGCAGTCTCGGAAAGCGCTTCAGAGGCTGGATGGCCATCTGTCAGGGCTGCTTTGAATGCAATATTCCTATTTAAACTAAATATTGTGAAATTATGTTTTTTTTCTTGAAGTGACACACCACCTGAATTTTGCTCAGTTTTTTGGCGAATTTTGACACACCACGCTCAAAGGTTGCCCATCACTGACATAAAGCATGATTTGAGATCCCACAATCCTTCAGGTGTTGTTGGACTGCAAGGCGCAGCAGTCCTGGGCAACACAGGTAGTGGTGAGATCTGATGGGAAGCACAGTCCAGAACAATTCCCCCCCCCCCCCCCCATAATTTGAGTTTATACACACTAAAACATATATTTTTCTGATATAAAAAGGTAAAGGTTTTTCCCTGACATTAAGTGTCTGACTCTGGGGGTCGGTTGTCTGGTATAAAAAGATACCTGACATTAAGTCTCTGACAGGGGGTTGGTTCTCATCTCCATTTCTAGGCCAAAGAGCCAGCATTGCCCATAAACCCCTTCAAGGTCATGTGGCCAGCATGACTGCATGGAGCGCCGTTACCTTCCCACTGGAGTGTTACCTATCAATCTATTCACATATCCATGTTTTCAAACTGCTAGGTTGACAGAAGCTGGGGCTAACAGCCGCTCCCTGGATTCGAACATGTGACCATCTGATATTAAATAATATAAATGACTTTGGTATGGTGTTAACAAAATCCACATCCAGGGCTATAGCTACACAGCAATTTTACCACACACTGACTGCCATGGCTAAATGGATTTGTAGTTCTAAAGATACTTACCCTCCTCCATCAGAGAGCTCTGATGCCACAAAAACTACAAACCCCAAGATTCCATAGGATGGAGCCATAGCAGCTGGTGTGGAGCTACTACGATTCTGCAGTCTGGAGTGGGTCATGCCCAAAGTGGATCGTGAAAATGGATGGAAATAAAGCTTAATCCCTCATTGGTAGAAATCCCCCAGATTATCCTTTTTGGCTTTGGTTTTCTTCACCAGTCACTAATCACACAATTTCTTTAAAGGTATTTTTAAAACCATACGTATATAGGATTACCTGTCAACCTGTTTATCCATCTCAAGCTGTCTAGGGCACTCTCATCACAAGAATGACCACCGATAAGATGATAATTGGGGTTGCACATTTTAAATTTCAGTTCCTTCACATTCCCCTTGTCCCTATCCAAATGTGTGTATTCATACTTGCCAACCAAGGCAACCCTCAAGCTGTTGGATGAACAGGCTGGCAGACCAATTTATGTCACACGAAAGCTAATCGAGGTTTGTTTGCTCAGCTTCTGTTGGATTGCTTGTGTATTTTGCATGTCTAGGGTTTCAATGGGGAAGGAGCTCCAAGAAGCAAAGAAGGAGATCCGGAGTATGCAGCACAAGCTTGCGGAACAGTCGGTGGTAAGGAGAGCTTTAAATGGATAGGCAGAAGTTGAAAAGAAGGACATGCTTGAGAATGGAAGAAACAGAACCAAGCAGTGGTCATAATCCTACATCCAAGTTGTGAAGCATGTGGAATGAGGCATGAATTGTGCTACACAGTGACCACACTCAACTTTTCACAGAGACATGCGTAGCCAGGCAATGTTACACTGGGGTAAAGTTGAGCAAAAGTTATGTGTGAGGAAGCAGAGGCAAGCTAGAAGTGACTGCCACACTTTGCTTTTGTCTGGGGCTCCTGGGAAAAAGGAGACTCCAGTCTCTCTTTTCCTCTTGCTCCAAAGTAATTGAGTGAGATCTCGTTTTATACTTTGACTTAATGCAGTAAAATGGGAGAAGAGAGAAACTAGGACTTTTTAATAGAAGCAGACAAATGCACGGCTTACTTTTCAGAGCCGTTCCTGCCAAGCCAGGACAGCTGGAGGGTAAGTGAACCAAAGTGGCAATTGTGCAGCTGAATGCTCAGCTAAATGTGCATGTATATCTATGCACACTGTGCATAGAAACGCAGAGTGTGCGCCCATGGGCAATGCCACCACAGGCACAATACTATCTTTGTCAATATGACCTCAGTGTGGACCTTGTGCTTTAGAAAAAATAAATGTCCATTACACAAATTTAACCAGACTCCAATAGGAATTTGGACTTGTATATGAGTTTCAGTTTAAAAGATGCTTTGGGGCTTTGAAACCATGAAAGCAGTTTATACCACATTAATAAGCACCGAGAAATAATTCTAAACTAACAAATATTAAAAGAAGTCAAAAAAAGTAACACAGCAGTGTGTAAAATAAATACTTATGACAGCATAACAAAGACAAGTGTCTTGATTAATAACAACAAGGAGAGAAGGAAGCAGTCCGGTTGGCTTTGCAGAACATGTACATTTTAAAGAATCTTCCAAAACAAGGCCTGCCGTATATTCAGGATAAACTTTCTTGTTTTTCTTTGCTTGGATGCCAGGTTTTGCTCTATTCTCAAAGCCAGCTCCAAGAAGTAGAGGCGGAGAACTCCCGGCTGCAGCTGCGACTGAAGGAGTTGGTCAAAGAGTATCGTTCACGGCTCATTCAGTACATCACAGACCTTGCGGTGAGCATTTCCTCCTCACTGGAGGATGATGAATTGCAGGTTCAGGTCCTGCCCCCATGTAATAATAATAATAATAATAATAATAATAATAATAATAACAACAACAATTTATTTGTAATTGTAATGCGCCCCAACTTCCCTGGAGGACTCAGGGCGGTATCAAAGCCTAGCTTCTAAAAGATGACCCCCTAACTTAAGGCAAAAAACCCAAAGTGTATAAATAATAATAAAAAAGATTGGCTTGCTCTCCAATTCTGTATAACTGTATATAATTTTGGTTTTGAGCCGGGCTTTAGCACAGCAGGTTAAACTGCCAGCTGTAGAAAATCTTGCTGATAGAAAGATTGGCAGTTCAAACCCAGGTCGGAATGAGCTCCTGCCATCAGCCCAACTTCTGCTCACCTAGGAGATCGAAAACAGCAATGTGAGTAGATAAATACCGCATTAAGTGGGGAGGTAATAAAAGGTGCCAATAAGGACATGCCATTGATTCGATCTGGAGGACATCTATGGACAGCAAAGCTTCTCAGCATGGACGATGGAGCAGCAGCACTTTTCTGTTGCCGGAGTTGAGCACAGCCTCCAGATACTGTAAATGGAAAAAGATGGGAAAGCCTAGATCTCTGTTTATGCATTGTATATCCTTGTTAATTGTGTAATAGCATTGAATATTTATTTATTTATTTATTTATATACTTTATTTCTATACCACTTTTCTCAGCTCTTAGGTGACTCAAAGCGGTTTATACAACAATGCAAAATATCACAAAACAGAATAATGCAATTAAAACAGATTATAACATCAACAATTAACAACAGTATAACAATCATAATGCCTCAACAATTGCCGTATATGTGTTCTGCAATCCGCCCTGAGTCCCATTGGAGAGACAGAGCAGAATATAAATAAAGATGATGATGATGATGATGATGATTAGAAAACCAAGGTTTCTAAAGGGCCAGTAGTGAGCATGTGTTTGGCGCAAGAGTGGGCAATCTGTGGCTACCGAGGCATTTCTCTGCCTCTTGACAGCATCAGTATACAAGAAGTTTGAGAAAGGGATCGCCAACAGCATCAGTGTGGGGTTTCTAGCTAGCAAGGGTCCCGAAGCATTGGTTGAAGTTCCATTATTAATAACCCAGCCCTCCTCAAACCCTGTGTTTTTCAAGGAATACATGGACAACAAATCAGCTACTACTGTAACAAAGGCTGACAAAGCACCCTCAGAGCCTGCTCACATGAAGCGCTTTGTGGACAGCATGCTGAAAGACATCCGGGCATCCTTCAAGACCCAGGAAGAGCAGCTGGCTGGAGCCGCTCGAGGCTATAAGAAATGCCTGCAGAACATTGTCAAAAAACATGAGGGGCTGCTGGTTGCATACAGGTAGGATCAGAAAAGGAGGCCAGCATGGCATTGTACTGAGTGTCAGCTGCATTAAGATCACTTCTGACCAAAAAGTCATGAGTTCAAAGCCAGCCCAGGTTGGGGTGAGCTTCCGACCAATTGTGTAGCTTGTTGTCAACCTGAAAGACAGTTGCATCAGTCAAGTAGGAAAATTAGGTACCACCTATGTGTGGGAAGACTAATTTAACTAATTCACGAGGCCATAAAAGACTCCAGCAAAGCATGCGGGGAATGCGGAAGTACTTCATCAGTGTTGCAGATGGACGATGAAAGCGACAGCTGCCCTGGCAGCCAGAAAAGTTAAATAGCCTCTGACTGTCTGTCTATATCTGTTGTGTGTCTTTGGAATTGAATGTTTGCCATATATGTGTACATTGTAATCCGCACTGAGTCCCTGCGTGGTGAGAAGGACAGAATATAAATACTGTAAATAAATAAATAATAAATTGTGGGTTGGGCACTGGACCATGATTGTGGAGAACAGGGTTCAAATGTTTCCCAGCCATGGAAACCCATTCGATGTTCTTGGACAAGTCACACACCCTTAGCCTCAGAAACAAATCCATAGTAGGCTTACTATGGTGTTGCTTTAAGGTGGAAATGGCTTGAAGGCACAGAACAAGGAGCAGGAAATGTCTCGCTTGTTTAGACCAGGCATTTATTTATTTACTTTATTTCTATACCGCTTTTCTCAGCCCTCAGGCGACTCAAAGCAATGAACAACATCCGTACAAAATATCACAAAACAAGTATAGGGCAGTTAAAAAAATTATCACATAAATCATTAACATCAGTATAACAATCATTAGCGCCTCAACAGTAAAATCAGAATCCAGTCTCGTCATCCATTATTCCGTATTCCTATGATCAATTACACTTTTTAATCAAATGCTTGTTCGAACAGCCAGGTCTTCACTTTCCTCCGAAATGCCAGCAGGGAGGGGGCCAATCTGATATCTGCAGGCAGGGCGTTCCACAGCCGAGGGGCCACCACTGAGAAGGCCCTGTCTCTCGTCCCCACCAAGTGCGCCTGTAATGCAGGCGGGACCGAGAGCAGGGCCTCCCCAGATGATCTTAGTGTCCTAGTCGTTTCATAGAAGGAGATGCGTTCAGAGAGGTAAGTAGGGCCAGAACCATTTAGGGCTTTATAGGCTAAAGCCAGCACTTTGAATTGTGCCCGGTAGCAAACTGGTAGCAGTGGAGCTGGCGCAACAGAGGAGTAGTATGCTCCCTGAGTGCCGCTCCTGTTAGCAACCTGGCTGCCGAGCGCTGGACCATTTGAAGCTTCCGAGCAGTCTTCAAGGGGAACCCCACGTAGAGAGCGTTGCAGTAGTCTATGCGTGATGTAACCAGAGCATGGACAACCGTGGCCAAGTCAGACTTCCCAAGGCATGGGCAAACTTAGTTCCTCCAGGTGTTTTGGACTTCAACTCCCACAATTCCTAACAGCCTACCAACTGCTGGGAATTGTGGAAGCTAAAGTCCAAAACACCTGGAGGGACGAAGTTTGCCCATGCCTGGTTTAGACACTGAGCAGCAAAATGTAAGGTTCCAAGATGACTGTAAATGCTCTGTTACTCCAGTAAATCCATCTCTTTCCAAGCCTGACCAATAACTATTTTTTCTTGGTGGCAGGATGCAGCGCGAACAGATACGTTCCCTGGGCAGCAACAGCCTGATTCCTGGGCCACCAGAACACAATTTCAGCATCACTGATGCCGAGTTGCTGACCAACACCTCTTAAGAGCTGAACTGGCTCCAGGAAGACAAAGCAAGCCTGGAAGGCCAGATCCACGAACTGCAGATGAAGGTGACCCTGCTTGGATGCTAATTTCTGTTACTTGGGTGGCAGTAGATAATCCAGGATCCATCTCACTTTCTTTGGGTAGAAAGGATGGGACACAGATGACATACCCATATTGGCTCGAATCTCATGTGCCATTGAATCTAATACACACTTCAATTTTCAAAACGCTGAAAAAACCCACAGAAAAGTATTTGCTGATGTATTTACAGCATAAGGTGCACTTTTTGTAACGTGGTCATTAATGTTGCTGCCTGGTTAGGATTCCTTCTTTAAAAACAAAAGTGTTAAGACACCAAAGTTTCCTGCAATGGAAAGGAAACTGTGGATGCTCCTGTGCTGCAGAATAAATCCGCTTTAATTGCCTTGGTTCAATGCTATGGAGTCACGAGGATGCAGCTTTGCAAGGCCTTGAGTATTCTCTGCCAAAGAATGCTGATGCCTCACCAAACTACAAACCCCAGGATGGCATAGCATTGAGTCATTGCAGTGAAATTAAAGATGATGTTCCCCAAATAGGAGCTCCAGGTGCAGCTCCTGAATCAGCTTCCCCTTTGGCTTTGGCTCAGCACTAAAGTGTGGCTGTATAACATGAATGCACATGAAATACAACACCGCTTGAGCTCTATGTGTGCAGAATTTTCTGAATGAAGCAGAGAGTGTTTGAGGACTGGGACAACTGTAGGGGTACCAAAGTGCTTGTTTATAAAACTATTGTCCCCCCAAACCTGTTATACACCTGTGAAATGTGGACTTTCTACAGTTGTCACATTCAACTCCTGGAATGATTCCATCAGTGTTGCCTCTGAAAAATCCTGCAAATCTCTTGATAAGACAGGGGGACAAATGTCAGCATGCTGGAAGAAGCAAAGACCACCAGTGTACAGAAGTGTTTATAATAATATGCTTATAACTGTATTTATGTTTGAATTGGTTGCCCTAAGGCTGGAGCGGCCTAGCTGTGAGAAATGTGTTACCATGGAAACGAGGCAGAAGAGGAGGTGGGAGGAGCTTAGAGAGTGAAGGTTTAAAAAAGTGACAGTTAAAGTCAGTCAGGAGAGAAAGACTCTGAGAGAGCAGGAGAGTCAGTTTGGAGACTCTGAGGAGTGAAGAGGTGAAGCGTCAGGTTTTAGTGTTCGTGAATAGTAGAGATTTCTTCAGCTAGGAAGCTGAAGGGGAAAACCTTGTTAGTTGCTTTAGTTAGAAAGAACTAACATAGGCTTGTTAGGATCGCTAGTCGGAGGAAGACTGGGGATCTGTGATTTGGTCAAGTATAGATCAAACAGAAGGACTATTCATTGCAGGGAACACTGGTTAATAAAGCGCTTCACCACAGCAAGAGTTCATAAGTTGTAACATCGAAAGTCTGAATTGTATCGCAACCAAGTTACATGTAACCATCAAGTATTTGCCAAGCTTAACATCTTCATACTGCAACCATACGCTTTGTTTAAAAATAAACTTGTTCTCTTTGGTTTTTAAAACTGCCTCATCTCCATTAATTTTACGTTCTGCGCACCCACTCTACCAAAATTACCTCACAACACAAACAGAGCTTTAATACCAGAGCCTTTTACAAATCAGTGGCTCCTCTCTCCTAAACCTAGGCGCTTCCTCACGAGTTGGTAGCGTCTCTCTACAATTGGGTGGCAGCTTCATTACCAGTGGCGGAGGTTCTTTACAACCAGCATTGAAGCAATGCTCCAACACCATCAACTCTGCTGGACTGGCCATGTTGTCTGAATGCCTGATCACTGTCTCCAAAAGCAGTTACTATACTCCCAACTCAAGAAGTGGAAACATAATGGTGGGCAGGAAAGGATATTTAAAGATGGGCTTAAAGCCAACCTTAAAAACTGTGGCATAGACACAGGAGAACTGGGAACCCATGGCCCTTGAGCGCTCTAACTGGAGGTCATCTGTGACCAGCAGTGCTGCAGAATTCAAAGAAGCACAAATGGAGGGCAAAAGAGTTAAATGTGCCAAGAGGAAGGCGTGTCAAGCCAACCCTGACCAGGACCACCTTCACCTGGAAACTTATGTTCTTACTGCGGGAGAACATGTGGATCAAGAATAGGGCTCCACAATCGCCTACAGACCCACTGCCTTGGAGGACCATTATCCTCAGGTTATGAGGGATTGCCTAAGAAGGCACATGGAAAGGTGATTTATTCAAAAAAAGGTGTTAGGTGAGTAAATACAGTAGATTAGAGAATGTCTTGATGAACCACCATAGGGCTAATCTACACAAGTCACTTACTGTGGACTGGCCTTGAAAGGGACCACACGCTCCATCACCGAGCCATGCAGTGATGTGGAGTCTACATGGTCCACTCAGCCTGAAATTATTTTGGCCAAGCTGGACCACCGCCTTACCATCCCTGGTGCCATCGCTGCTGTTTGAAAACAGATAGTTTGAAAAGTGTGTGTGTGTGTGTGGGGGGGGGGGGGGAATATACTGGGGTTTTCTCTTCTTTTTGATAGGTACCAAGGACTTTAAGCAGCTGAGGGGGAAAAGGAAGGGGCCTGTGGCTGTGGGAGTTAGAGTCCAAAACACCCGGAGGACCCAAGTTTGTCCATGCCTGGCCTATATATAAATTGTTGCATCCAATAACATTAAGTCCCATATGATATATTACCATTTGAAAATGGTTTCTAGGTGTGTTTTTTCCATTATGGTTTACAAATTCTGTCATTTTAAAAGTATACTTGCAAATAGGTACAATATTGAATATTGGCTTAAAACAGCCCTTCTTACTTTTTCACTTGCTTTGCAGGTAAAGCTAAGTGAAAACGCTGGTCCCAGGACAACACCTGCACAGTGAGTACCAGTTCTCCTTTTTATGGAGTCAGACACAGGTACCAGCAAAGTTTTTTGCGGCTTCATCTACACTGCTATTGAATGCAGTTTGAAACTATATTTACATAGTCAGCACAGGGACGGTCAGTTCTACACAGCGTAGGACTGCAGTTTGCGGCAGTTATGAAACAGCATTTCTTTCCACCACTTTGAAGGAGTCATACAAAAGAATAGAGAACTTCAATCTTTCACAGTACTCTGGTACAGCAATTTGATACCGCCTTATTGGCTGTAGCTCCAACTTATGGAATCCTAGGATTTGCACCTTGGTGAGGTATTTAGCGTTTTCTGCAAAGGAGTTCTGATGCTATAGCTAAGTCGATTGCACTTAGAGAATTCTATTTGCTTAACCAAACTATAAATTCCAGGATTTCATAGGATTCAGCTATGGCTGTTAAAGTGGGATTGAACTTCTATAATTGGGCAGTGAGAAAGAGATCAGACTCGAGTCCTTTACATCTTATGGCTACCACAAAGGGACCCCTTATGGAGTTTTCTTGGCAAGATTGGTCCAGAGACAGTCTGCTAGAAGTGCTTGATTTTCCCATGGCGTTTCCTTGGTTGGGCTGGGATTTGAACTCTGACCTCCAGAGTCATAATCCAATGATATGTTATTGTGGCTCTCTAGATTGAGCTTAGTGGTAATATAGGGTACTAGCTGTGCCCTGCCACGCTTTGCTGTGGCCTATAGTAAAACTTACCAAAGTTGAGGTAGATATCTGGACTATTATGAAAGAGAGGTACCTACCTATTCCTTCCCCCTTTTCCTCCCCCTTTCTCTCCTTTCTTCCTTCTCTACCTCTTTCTTTCTTTCCTTCTTTCACTGCTTGGTTTTATCCTTCTCTTTTCCTTCATTCCCTCCCCCTTTCTTCCTTTGCCTTTCTTCCCTCCCTGTTTACTTCCTTCTTTCACTTTTTATTTCCTTTTATTTCACCACCATCATAACAATAACAATAATGCAATGCATTGCCTCTGGGACCTGACACCTCTCCCATTCCCCCAGGGTCTAATAGGAATAATAGCATAACAATAATAGAAATAACAACCTTTACCCGCCATGCGTTGCTGTGGCCAACCTTCCCTCTTTCTCTCCTTCTTTCCCTCCTTCCTTCCTTCCTTCCCTCCCTCCCATCTTTCCTTCTCCTCTTCCTTCTCTATCTCTTTCCTTCCTTCCCCCTTTTTCTTTCTCTTCTGGTCTCTTTTCTTCCTTCTCTCTTTCCTTCCCTCCCTCTTTCTCTACATCTTCCCCCTTCCTTCACTCCCTCTTTCCTTCCTTCATTCCTTTTTTTCTTTCCTTCTCTCCTTCCTTCCTTCTCCCTTTTTCTTTCTCTTCTAGTCTCTTTTCTTCCTTGTCTCTTTCCTTCTTTCCTTCAGTCCCTCTTTCTCTACATCTTTCCCCTTCCTTCACTCCCTCTTTCCTTCCTTCATTCCCTTTTTTCTTCTCTCCTTCCTTCCTTTCTTCCCCCTTTTTCTTTCTCTTCTCATCTCTTTTCTTCCTTCTCTCTTTTCTTCCTTCCTTCCCTCCCTCTTTCTCTACATCTTTGACCTTCCTTCATTCCCTCTTTCCTTCCTTCATCCCCTTTTTTCTTTCCTTCTCTCCTTCCTTCCTTCCCCCTTTGCCCTTCCTTCTCTACCTCTTTCCTTCCTTCCCCCTTTTTCTTTCTCTTCTGCTGTCTCTCTTTTCTTTCCTTTTCTTCTTCCTTCTTTCTCTAACTTTCCTTCCTTCCCCCTTTTTCTTTACCTCCCTTTCTCTTTCTTCCTTCTTTCCTTCCTTCCTGTCTTTCCTGGATTTTGACAGGGCGGGAAGGGGCGGGGTGGGGTTTGGAAGTGGCGTGAAGTAAAAGGAGGTAAGTTTGGGGCAGGGGAGTGATGGAGCATGGGGTTGCGTGTGTGTGTGTGGCGGCAGGGGGAGTGATGGAGCGTGGGGTTGTGTGTGTGTGTGCAGCGGCGGGGGAGTGGGGTTGCGTGTGTGCGGCGGCGGGGGAGTGATGGAGCGTGGGGTTGTGTGTGTGTGTGCGACGGTGGGGGGAGTGGGGTTGCATGTGTGTGTGCGGCAGCAGGGGGGGTGATGGAGCGTGGGGTTGCGTGTGTGTGTGCGGCGGCCGGGGGAGTGATGGAGCGTGGGGTTGCGTGTGTGTGTGTGGCGGCGGGGGAGTGATGAAGCGTGGGGTTGCATGTGTGTGTGCGGCAGCGGGGGGAGTGATGGAGCGTGGGATTGTGTGTGTGCGTGCGGTAGGTGGTGTGTGTGTGCGGGAAGCGTTGAGGCGGGGCTTGGAGTGGGCATGGCTTCCACAGAGGGAACGTTGGCCGGAAGGCTGTGTGCGCACCCAGGGAACTTGCGGCTGGGCGCCAATGCTCATGCTCAGTTGTTTTGCCGTATTGTGAGTGTGTTGTTGTGTTGTTTTTCATTTTGAGTAGATATGTTTGTACCTTGTGGGTTGTGTTATGGGCATGGGAATTTTGGTTAAGTTTCGTTGGGGTTTTTTGAGTTTTGCTGTTTTGCCGTTTTGTGAGTGTGTTGTTGTGTTGTTTTTCATTTTGAGTAGATATGTTTGTACCTTGTGGGTTGTTTTATGGGCATGGGAATTTTGGTTAAGTTTCGTTGGGTTTTTTTTTGGAGTTTTGTTGTTTTGCCGTTTTGTGATTGTGTTGTTGTGTTGTTTTTCATTTTGAGTAGATATGTTTGTACCTTGTGGGTTGTGTTATGGGCATAGGAATTTTGGTTAAGTTTCGTTGGGAGGTTGCGGAGTTTTGCTGTCCCGTTGAACCAACCTAACAGATTTATATATATAGATTTGTGCCAAGCTTTAGCACAGCGGGTTAACCACCAGCTGCAGAAAATCTTGCCCATTGAAAAGTTGGCAGTTCAAGCCCAAGTTGAGGTGAGCTCCTGCTGTCAGCCCAGCTTCTGCTCACCTAGCAGATCAAAAACAGCAATGAGAGTAGATAAATTGGTACCGCTTTAAGTGGGGAGGTAATAAAAGGCGACCATAAGGACATGCCGGTGATTCAATTGGGAGGACATTTATGAACAACAAATCTTCTCGGCATAGAAGATGAAGCGACAGCATCTCCCTGTGGCCAGAGTTGAGTATGGCCTCCAGATGCCGAATATAGGAGAAGCCTACACCTCTGTGTATGTATTGTCTCTGCTTGTCAATTGTATAACGGCATTGAATGTTGGCCGTATATGAGTTCTGTAATGCACCCCAAGTCCCTTCAGGGAGATAGAGGAGAATATAGGTAAAGGTAAAGGTTTCTCTTGACATTAAGTCTAGTCGTGTCTGACTCTGGGGTTGGTGCTCATCTCTATTTCTAAGCCAAAACTTGCATTGTCCTAGATACCTCCAAGGCCATGTGGCCAGCATAATTATATGGAGTGCCATTCCCTTCCAGCAGAAGTGGTACCTATTGATCTACTCACACTTGTGTGTTTTTGAAGTGCTAGGTTGGCAGAAGTTGGGCCTAACAACAGGAGCTCACCCTGCTCCCTGGATTCAAACCGCCAACTTTTTGAGGAGATAAAGTGGAATATAAATAAAGTATATTGTCATTATTACTATTGGGAGCCTGAGCTGGATCTTTAGGGAAGTTCATCATGGTTGGCATTAAGAAGTTTGGCTGCAGGTTGGTAAAGATGACTGAGAGCAACCTGACAACAACACAAACCAAAGTGCCAAGCCTATGTGCCCCACATCTCCATTGCCATCATATTAACTGACACCATTCCCACCATCAATATGTATGCCTCAAGCTGAAATGCCCACCCATTTCCCTTGAAAATGATTCATCCTATAGTGAGCTGGGACTGCTGGAATATGGAGAGGGGATCTTTCTCCCTTCTGTGTCTTGGATGCCCGCTAGAGGGCAAGCTGGCCCTCTCCAAAGGCTCCCAGGCATGCCAAAGGGAGCACAATGCATTCCCCGGTTCATACCATCCTTTCTATACAGTCGGAAGAATTCCCCCAGACATCAAATGTGACCTATATTTTGTTCATGCAGTCCCTGGACAGACTGGGGAACTTTCCCATGGCTGACCTGCATATTTCCTCACAATCAGATCACCTCTCCTCACGGCTTAAGCCACCGCAGTGAAATAAGTGGATTTGCCCATAAGTACAATGTAGATATTCCCCTGCCCCCCAAATGCAAGAATTGACAGTCCAGGGTTTCATACCAGCAACATTTCTCAGTGATGAAGTCTGCTATTTCAGAAAATACTTCATTGGTGCAATAATAGGGGGCTCCTGTGTGGTTTGTATATGTTCAAAAAGACTTACCTTGCAAGAAGGTAGCACTGCAATGTTGCCCTGAGGCTGAGGGACCCAAAATATGTAAAGTCTGCTTCATCCAGATCAGTATAGTCAGCCGTCTACATTCACTGGGGTTAGGGGCATAGGACTCCCACAATAGTGAAAAATAGTAAAATCACTATTTTTTCTGTCTCTCTGGGAATAGCTAGCTTTTCCAGCATTTGACCAATTTCATCCAAATCGTATTCGAGAACCTAGAGATTTCTAGTGTTCAAAAGCATTGATTCTAAATTTCGTCATCAAGATATTTTAGATTCTTGTCTAGATATTTTACTTGCTTCTCAGACCAGAATTCAAAACCTCAGAGCCAAACTGGTCTGCAACAAACAATTCAATCCTAATAGAGCAGTAACCAACAGATATATTGTCGAAGGCTTTCATGGCCGGAATCACTGGGTTGTTGTAGGTTTTTTCAGGCTATATGGCCATGGTCTAGAAGCATTCTAGACCAACAGATAGTTTGATCTAGCATAGTGGTTCTCAACCTGTGGGTCCCCAGGTGTTTTGGCCTACAACTCCCAGAAATCCCAGCCAGTTTACCAACTGTTAGGATTTCTGGGAGTTGAAGGCCAAAACATCTGGGCACCCACAGGTTGAAAGCTATTGATCTAGAGTGTAAAGGTGCCTGACAAGCTCTAATAAATTACTTTCGACAGACAAATAAATAAATAAATAAGGACACCACTTCTTTTGACATTTTAGCTTCCATGAGATTATCTTATAAGGCACGCATAAAACAGGGGGGGAAATGCACATGGTAGGATGCAATGGAAATAATGAGCGCTAGCTGTGATGGAAAAGAAAAAGAAATGGTTTTAGGATTTTTTTTACTGGTACGCATTCAGTCAGACTGGTTCTATCATACCAATGAGTCCCCCTTCGTGGGAAGAAGGGTGGGGTAAAAGTGCATGAAACAAACAAACAAACAAACAAACAAATATGGACTGATTGATAACTGGCAAATAGAAGGAGAAAACAGGGAGGCAGTGACAGACTTTGTATTTGTAGACACAAAGATTACTGCAGATGCAGACTGCAGCCAGGAAATCAGAAGACGTTTACTTCTTGGGAGGAGAGTAATGACCAATCTCGATAAAACAGTGAAGAGTAGAGACAACACACTGGCAACCAAGATCTGCATAGTCAAAGCAATGGTATTCCCCATCTACAGATGTGAGAGCTGGAACATAAGGAAGGCTGAGCGAAGGAAGATAGATGCTTTACAACTGTGGTGTTGGAGGAAAATCCTGAGAGTGCCTTGGACCGCCATACTTCAGGAAATAAAGCCCGACTGCTCATTGGAGGGAAGGATAGTAGAGGCAAAGATGAAGTACTTTGGCCACATAATGAGAAGACAGGAAAGCTTAGAGAAGACGATGCTGGGGAAAGTGGAAGGAAAAAGGAAGAGGGGCCAACCAAGGGCAAGATGGATGGACGGTATCTTTGAAGTGACTGGCATGACTCTGAAGGAGCTGGGGGTGATGACGGCTAACAGGGCCAACAGGGAGTTCTCATGGTCTCATGCCTGTCATAAGGGATCACCAATGACTCTTCTAAGTACCATTTTCCTCATCCTTTTTATTTCTCAGCACCCTGGATGAGGCAGGCTGGGAGCAGCTCAGGAAGCAGCTGCGAGAATTCACTCACCGCACCCAGGTAAAGCTCTCCAAGAACATGGCAGTGCTGAGGGAACTCGTAGTAGCAGGGTGTTTTGTGCATATTCCTTCTGGCAAGTGGGTTCCTACCCAAGAGTTCTGAACTCTTTTTTTTTCAACATTTACGGGACACTTTGAAGGCCCACAAGGAGAAAAATGCAGGCTTTCCATATTAATCAGTTGGCCAGGACGCCAATGACTTAAATCTAGAAATAGTTTTCTAAGATCTACAGAGACACTCGCTGGAACACCTCAGCAAGCGAGAGTCCAAAAGTGGCAGGCTCAAACCCAGCACCTCAACCAATGGCTGATACCAAATGAGAGACTCCCTCCTGGGCACACAGAAGACTGGGTGACTTGGAAGGCACTGAACAGACTGCGCTCTGGCACGACGAGATGCAGAGCCAACCTTCAGAAATGGGGCTACAAAGTAGAATCCTCGACATGCGAGTGTAGAGAAGAGCAAACCACTGACCACCTGCTGCAATGCAACCTGAGCCCTGACACATGCACAATGGAGGACCTTCTTGCAGCAACACCGGAAGCACTCCAAGTGGCCAGATACTGGTCAAAGGACATTTAACCAGCTACCAAACTCACAAGTTATGTATTTTTCTGTTGTTTGCTTTGTTCTGTTAGAAATGTAATATAATGGACTGGTTGCTCTGACACGACAAATAAAATAAGTTGGTCAATCAAGTTCTTCTTGCCTTTTTACAGCCACAGGAGGACTTAGAAAAGGAGAGGAGCCAGTTGTTGACATGGGCAATGGTGGCAGAAGAACAGGTGGCTGAACTGCAGGACTATGTGAATAAGATTCTGGGGAGGTGAGGCTGATGTTTAGCTTGTCTAATAGATCTCTGATCTATTCATATTTTTAGACATTGAGATAATGCTGTCATATATTTAAAGAGCTCTATGTGCATTTTAAAAAAAGTTATGATACTTAGAGTACTTTTATCACATGAGGATGGCAATGTGGAATTTCTGCAAGATAATACTGTCTCTGGCAGTACTTATCACACAATGTCATGCCTGACTTCCTGCTGCTTTGTATTTTGGTTCACTTTAGATGTTTTCATACTCCGGGAGGCTTTCTGTATGGTTTGGAGCAAACACGCTGTCTGAAAATTTCAACCAACTTTTTAAATGCTGTGAATGTTGATCCTTCCTGGAGGATTGTAATGGTGATACTGGGGGACACCGGCTCGGACCCCTGGCCACTGATCTGTGGGGTCCTGCAAGGTTCGATTCTTTCCCTCATGCTCTTCAACATCTACATGAAACCGATAGGCAAGGTCATCCGGAGTTTTGGAGTTGGGTGCCATCCCTATACAGATGACACACAACTCTATTACTAATTTCCACTTAAATCCAAGGAAACTCCCAGGATCCTGGACTGGTGCCTGGCAGCTGTGATGAACTGGATGAGGGCCAACAAACTGAGGCTTAATCCAGACAAGACAGAGGTCCCCCTGGTCAGTCATGAGGCCGATCGGGGTCTAGGGTGGCAACCTGTGCCAGACGAGGTTACACTCCCCCTGAGGACACACGTCTGCAGTCTGGGGGTCCTCCTGGATTCAGACCTGATGCTTGAGGCTCAGGTATCGGCCGTAACTGGATGGGCATGTAAAGCTTGTGCGCCATCTGTGATGGTGCCTCAAAAAGCCTGACTTGGCCACGGTGGTCCATATCTTAGCTACATCTAGAATGGGCTACTGCAATGCACTCCACATGGGGCTACCTTTGAAGATGACCTTGAGACTGCAGTTAGTGCAAAGGTGGGTAGCTAGATTACTAACTGGGTCTGGTTATAGGGAGCATACCACACCTTTATTAAAGCAGCTCCACTGGTTGCTGACAAGTTTCTGGTCCCAATTCAAAGTGCAGGTTATTACCTACAAAGCCCTGTAGGCTTGGGACCAACCTATCTTTGAAACTGTATCACCTTCAGTGAGCCATCGCGAGTGCTAAGGTCTGCTGGGAAGGCCCTCCTCTTGGTCCCACCTCCGTTTCAAGCGCGGTTGGTAGGGATGAGAGAGGGTCTTCTTGGTGGTGACCTCCCAGCTTTGGCATGCCCTCCCTAGAGAGATCAGGCTAGCTCCCTCTCTCCAAATTTTCCAGACACATCTGAAATCATGGCTTTTTAAACAAGCTTTTGACCAGGATTTACACCCTAATTATTAAACTCAAGGACCTAGTGATTGTTTCACGTTAGCACTTTATGGGACTGATATTGTATATAGCCCACTTATATCAGCAGCCTTTGCTGTGTTTTATTGAATTTTTTAAATCAGTAAGGGTTTTATACGTTGTTTTATGTAAACTGTGATGTAAATTTACCTTGTTATGGATATATATGTTCATGCACCTTGCTTGATTCTGTGTGTTGTTGCACTATTGAGTGAGCTGCCCTGAGTCCCTTCGGGGAGATGGTGGTGGGATACAAATAAAGTTTTATTTATTAATCATCATCATCATTATCATCATCAACCAGTGAGCCTCCCTGATTGACCAGCCCAAGTCTCCTAGAACAACACTTGATCCACCATGTCCTCCTGGCTCTCAAGTAACATCTGGAAGGCTACATAATTTGCTCCTCTGAAGTAGACGTATTTGATTCTTGCCACCTGAGCGCCAAAGATATGTGAGCCTAAGGAAGGTTTAGTGCCACAACACTGGGCTGGCAGTACATTTGTTTTGCTTCTTCTGTAGGTACAAGGAAGAGATCTTGCAGCTCAGGAAACTTCTAGGAACAGATGGCCTCCGGGCATCTAGCGGCAGGGCTTACAATGCCCCAAGGCTTCAAAACCCAAGAGGAATGTCAACAATGAAACATAATCTCTATGACACCATGAACTATGATGAAAGTGTAGCATCCTCAAAAGGATGGGCATCTTGGTCCAAACAGCAAATTGGACATTTAGTACATTTCTGTCCCTCCAGGATTCCAGGAAGCAGAGTTCATTCAGAGCAGTGCAAAAAGATATTTCTCACAAACCAGTGAGATAGGCTAGAACAGTCATGGGCAAATTTTGGCCCTCCAGGTGTTCTGGACTTCAACACCCACAATTCCTAACAGCTGGTAGGCTGTTAGGAATCATGGGAATTGAAGTCCAAAACATCTGCCCATGCCTGGGCCAGACTATGAAAAGTTAAGTGAAAAGTTAAGCTGGCTGCTTTGTGCTACACTGAAGTTTGCTTTTTTCTTCTTAAAATGTAAAAGCTGTAATACTTGGAATGGTCACTTGAAGGGAACAAGACAGTATTTAGTTAGTAAGGAGATTCTGATGCAGAGTTTTTGGAATATTTCATAAGTTCATGACAGACTTCTTAGGCATGCTTCATTTTGTGACACTGTAATTCAATTTCTCCAGCAAACCAGAGGTTAAATTAACCCCTTATAAGAGATACACATACATAAATTGTAAATAATGCAATGGATGGGGACACAACATATCTTGTGAAAATCTTTCATTTATATTTTTTAAAAAATTGTTTATTGTTTATTTCACATAGACTCAGAAGTTTCTCATTAAATTCATGCGACACACTTGCAGCTAGCAGCTGACACACTAATGTCCGGAAAGCTTTGTTCTAATGGGAAAAATCCAGTTCAAATGTTTTCTTTGGAAGGAAGGTGGCGGGAGGAGTTCACATCTCCACCTCCCACTATGGTGTCCAAAGGGTCAACAATAGCCTCTTTGCAATCATAACTTTCTAAGCTGGCCAGTTCTTAGACTAGGCTTCCGTCTGATTTGTCCTGCTGAATTTTCCACATCATCTTGATATCATAAGCCCAGGTTTGGTTCACTCCTTCTCCAGCTGTTGTGGTTGGGATCCAGTTGGGGAGAGGGAAGCGGCTTGCAACAACGCGAGCATCCTCTGGAAGTTTCAGAAGCAACTTCCTTTCCAGAAGCAGCCACTGGAAAAGGAAGGGCAGGCACTGCGGAATTAAGAGTGTGTGTACCTCTCACCTCAGAAGCTCAATGACTGAATACCAAAATCCGAGCCTTTATATTTCTGATTTCCATGTTACAGATGGATAACTCTAGATTCCACATCTTTAACTGGGCTAGAAAACTCACACCCAAATAAATGGATCCGAGAAGAAATCAAGCTGGAATTCCTTCTCGAAATCAACATGACCAAACTGTTGTACTTCAGACATCTCATGAATCAATTACAGGTAGCTAGGTGGCATGAAAGTAGCTGCCAGTCAGAGTCTATATACTCTGAGCAGAGATGTTGGGTGAGTCGCCTTCAGGCTGAGAACAGCGGTATATATGTAAGGTAAATAAATAAAATAAATAAATTCAAGATTGGGGATTTTTACGTATTTCCAAATCTACTAAATAGTGAATATGGATGAACGAATACTGAATATTGATATATGCTTTCTCTCACACCTGTCTCTACAAAAAGATTCTACTTACCATGCTGGGAACCAGAAACACTGTGACATTCTTGCAGTCTGAGAGACTCACCTTTAAAAATGGGATGAGGGAAGAGACAAATAGCATAACTGGTTAGCCTGGTCAAGTTCAATCCTTATCCACTTCGATTCCTGCCTTATATTCAAGACAACAGTTTCTAGAATCGTGTCAGCTTTGAGATGTGCAAATATATTATAGCAGGAAGATTCATGGATTACATTCAATGTCCATATATGCATGCAAAATAATATTAGAGGCTCGGGGATTTAAATCTACAGCCATGCACTGCCTGAGATCCCTGAAGATTATACTTTGTTCATCTGAGGAAGTCAATTGCAGCAGACCTTCAAAGCTCAGGCAAGACTCTTAAAGGTCCCACAAATGTCTCCTGTTTCAAGGCCAAGAAAGGTTTATGTGAGACCTTTAAGGGTCTTACCTGTCTTGTTGCCATACACAGAATTCCCCTTCACAAGAACTTCTATCTCACCTTCCAAAGATCTTCTTGAAGAAAAGAGATCTTTCTGTAGCAGCCGACCTTCCAGACACGATAGCCGGACCATCGCAAAAGCCATGGATTGAGTTCCTAGCTGGCCTGAAGCCTTGCTTGTAGGCCTCCAATACCTGGAGGCAATACAACCATCAAGTCTCAGGAAATTACTTTGCATAGTACAGTTCCAAGATTCCCTGGCTACTGCCCACACCAACTGTGAATCCAGAAGCTATAACTAAAAAGACAACTTTTCTAGCTGGCTGATTCTTTGTACCAAGTAGGATAAACAGGAAAAGAGTTTTGAGCAGGTGCAAATTCAAAGAACAGCAAACATCGAACTAACTAACCATAAAATAAGCAGAAGCTTGCTTATTTATCTATCTTTAGTATTTCTATGTTTCTATCCTAGCATATAAGCATATAAGCTCTATTGTTGGGCATACAGAAAACACTCCTGTTTGGACACAGCCTCTGTTCTTTCTTGAGCAGTCTAGTTAGCAAGGGACTTATTTATAAAGTGATTCAAAAGGTTATTTTTTCAGTCACAGCATTTCAGTTATCTATCTTGTGGGAGGCAATTTCGAGGATTTCAGGAAATGGTGGGATGACTTTCACTAATGGAAAAACTTGTGTAAGCAGATGGGTATTTTATTGAGACCCAAGCCTCTTCTCTGGAGCCAATTCTCTATATCGTATTTTCCTTCTCACAATGTCTCTTTGCACATCTCGCTTAGGCAGCATGCTGTGCTTACAATTTTGCCGTCTCCGGATCCCAAATTAACCATCT
This sequence comes from Anolis sagrei, assembly GCF_037176765.1. Classification (NCBI taxonomy): domain Eukaryota; kingdom Metazoa; phylum Chordata; class Lepidosauria; order Squamata; family Anolidae; genus Anolis; species Anolis sagrei. The sequence goes on along the minus strand of NC_090035.1, from coordinate 57,645,535 downwards.
TTCCTGAGCGTCCTTTCAGCAGTGACATGACATTCTCTACTTTCTTGATACTTGCTGGAACATAAGGCACCTGGATGAGAGAAAAAAGCAAGCTCTGTTGGGAAGGCCATAGTACTGCTAGTTATGGCTAAGACACTGGAAACAAAGGAGTGTCACCACAAACTATTATTTATAGTGATGGGAATAGGCTTTGATGTCTACGTATCTATCCTAATATAAGAAGAGTAAAAATCACTGTGATAAATAATAAATCTAAGACAAACTTTGTGTTTAAGGTGCTGTGATGAGATACAACCATTTCCATTGCGGTAGTCCCTTATAAGGAATACTGACACATAAATTGTCATAATTAAATGTTTGGGGATGCAACATATTTCATGAAAATATTTCATTATATACTTAGAAATAAATTATTTTGGGCTAAACTTATTGCTAAGTTTTAGCTTTGGTGTTATATCTTAATGGTATGTTGTATCTTAACCTGAATGTTTTATATTATTGCCTTCTTACATATATTTATTTGTAATAACAGAAACTTGTCTTTGTAGGTGCGTTACGAAAAGCAGGTTATGTATGCTGTATCTATACCCATATTTACTTGAGCTGAATGCCCCATCAAATCTAATGCACACCTCAGTTTTCAAAACTCCTCACTTGCAGCTTTAAAGGCACTTTGCAGAATCCTGCCATAAGAATCCCTGCCCAGATGACGTAAGCAGTCAAGCCGGTGCCAGCAGCAATCTGGAAGAGGCCCCAGCCATCCACGGTTTTGCCTTGCAATTCGGCTGCTGCTTCTCCTGCATCTTTGGGATCCATGTCTGCAATACCAAAGGGATGTGTAAATGGGGGCGGGGTGTGTGTGACAAAATGATAAGAATAGAATAATAGAAGAGACCACATGGGCCATCTAGTCTAACCATTCTTCCATGCAGAAAAACACAATCAAAACACCCCAACAGATGGCCATCCAGCCTGTTTAAAAGTTCCAAGGAAGGAGCTTCCACCACACTGAGGCAGAGAGTTCCACTGCTGAACCACTCTTCTTACAGTCAGGGAGTTCTTTCTAATGTTCAGGTGGAATCTCCTTTCCAGTCATTTGAACCCATTGGTCTGGGGGCCCTTCCACACAGCTCTATAACCCAGAATATCAAGGCAGAAAATCCCACAATATCTGCTCTGTATTGGGTTATCTGACTCCACATTCAGATAATGTGGGATTTTCTGCCTTGATATTCTGGAATATAGGGCTGTGTGGAAGGGCCCTGGGTCCCAGTTTCCAGGGCCTGCTCCCTTTTCATTATGGCACCCTTTCACACATTTATGCACGGTTCTCATGTCTCCTGTCAACCTTCTCTTCCACACCCTACACAGACCAAGTTCTTTACGACGATCCTCCTCATAGGGATTCGTGGTCTCCAGACCTTTGATCCTTTTAGTCACCCTTTTCTTCTGGACAAACTGAAAACCTCCGTCATCCAAGCCTGCGAAGAAACTATTGGATATCAAACCAAGAAACATCAAGACTGGTTTGACGAAAATGACATCGAGATCCAACAGCTAATTGACAAGAAAAGGAAAGCCTTCCAAACATGGCAGAGAAACATCAACTGTGCTGCTAAGAAAAAGATCTACGCCAGCACAAAAGCTGAGGTCCAAAGAAGGACAAGAGAACTCAAGAACATCTGGTGGTCAAAGAAGGCTGAAGAAATCCAACACCTGGCAGATACCCATGATGTTCAGGGATTTTTCAAAGCCACAAAGGTCATCTATGGACCAAGAAACCATGGCATACAGCCTCTACGCTCATCAGATGGAACCAAACTCCTGAAGGACCAAATATCAATTGCACTATGTTGGAAAGAACACTACCAAAGTCTCCTGAACCGCAGCTCCAATGTGGCCGAAGAGGTCCTCTCACAAATCCCGCAACAACAAACCAGGGATGAGCTTGCAGCACTGCCTAGTTTGGAAGAAGTCAGCAACGCCATCAGCCAACAAAAGAATAACAAAGCCAGCGGACTGGATGGGATCCCTGCTGAAATCTTTAAAGAGGGAGGACCTGCACTGACACAACAACTCCACCAGCTCATAGAAAAAGTGTGGGTGACCGAGAAAATCCCAGCAGATTTCAAGGATGCCACCATCATCACCCTCTTCAAAAAAGGGGAAAGAACAGACTGTGGAAACTATCGAGGTATCTCCCTTCTAACCTCCACCGGGAAAATCCTCACAAGAATCCTTGCAAACCGCCTTCTGCCCCTCTCAGAAGACACCCTCCCAGAATCCCAGAACGGCTTCCGCCCCTCCAGAGAAACCGTGGACATGATCTTCACTGCACGACAGCTCTAAGAAAAATGCAGAGAACAAAATCAACCTCTGTACATGGCATTCATCGACCTTGCAAAGGCATTCGACACAGTGAATCGCAGCGCTCTCTGGACCATCCTCCAAAAAAATCAGGTGCCCTAACAAATTTGTGAACATCCTGCGGCTCCTCCATGATGACATGATGGCAACAGTTTTGGACAGCAGTGGCTCCCAAAGTGACCCATTTAAGGTGGAATCCGGTGTCAAACAGGGATGTGTTATTGCCCCAACTCTATTCTCCATCTTCATTGCTATGATACTTCACCTTGTTGATGGGAAGCTTCCCACCAGAGTAGAAATCATCTATCGGACAGATGGCAAGCTATTCAACCTCAGCAGACTGAAAGCCAAAACCAAAGTTACAACAACATCTGTTATAGAACTCCAGTATGCTGATGACAATGTCGTCTGTGCGCATTCAGAAGAAGATCTACAAGCCACTCTAAACACCTTTGCAGAAGCATACGAGAAGCTTGGCCTGTCATTGAACATTGAAAAAACCAAGGTGCTGTTCCAGCAGTCGCCAGCCATCCCCTCCCCAATGCCAGAGATACAGCTTAATGGTGTAACATTAGAAAATGTTGATCATTTCCGCTACCTTGGCAGCCACCTCTCCACCAAAGTCAACATCGACACCGAAATACAACACCGCCTGAGCTCTGCAAGCGCAGCATTTTTCCGAATGAAGCAGAGAGTGTTTGAGGACCGGGACATCCGTAGGGATACCAAGGTGCTTGTCTATAAAGCTATTGTACTCCCAACCTTGCTATATGCCTGCGAAACTGTCTACAGACGTCACATGCAACTCCTGGAACAATTCCATCAGTGCTGCCTCCGGAAAATCCTGCAAATCTCCTGGGAAGACAGGCAGACAAACGTCAGTGTGCTGGAAGAAGCAAAGACCACCAGCATTGAAGCGATGGTCCTCCGCCACCAACTCCGCTGGACCGGCCACATTGTCCGGATGCCCGACCACTGTCTCCCAAAGCAGCTGCTTTACTCCGAACTCAAGAACGGAAAACGGAATGTTGGAGGACAGGAAAAGAGATTTAAAGACGGGCTCAAAGCCAACCTTAAAAACTCTGGCATAGACACTGAGAACTGGGAAGCCCTGGCCCACGACCGCTCCAGCTGGAGGTCAGCTGTGACCAGCAGTGCTGCAGAATTTGAGGAGGCACGAATGGAGGGCAATAGGGAGAAGCGTGCCAAGAGGAAGGCACGTCAAGCTAACCCCGACCGGGACCGCCTCCCACCTGGAAACCAATGCCCTCACTGCGGAAGAATATGCAGAGCAAGAATAGGGCTCCACAGACCCACAAGAATGTTGGAAGACAATTATCCTCGGAAAACAAGGGATCGCCTAAGTAAGTAAGTAAGTACTTCTGGACATCTTCCAGTTTAAATTATTATTATTATTATTATTATTATTATTATTATTATTATCCCCATTGAATTGTGGTGCCCAGAATTGGACATATTATTATTCCAGGTAAAGAGGTCTGACTTCTTTACCCTCAGATTCCCTTGTCAGATTCCCTTGTCCAGATTCCCTCAATCTGGACACTAGACTCCATTGGATTTATTTATTTACTTACAATATTTCTATCCCACCTTTTTCAACCCAATGGCAACTTAAGGCGGCTTACAAGTTGGCAGCAATTTGATACCACAACAATCCACAATATACAATTAAAACATTATAAAATCCATACAAAAACTATTAAAACATATAATAACCAATGTCTTCCTGTTAATCCCATTTTCCAGTAGCATCGTCTAAGCCGTTCCATGTTTCAATCTTACATCATTCTGTGTTTGTCTATTGCACTGCATTTCCAAAAGCTTGTTCAAAGAAGGTCAGAAGGGAGAGAGCTGATCTAATATCCTTAGGGAGGAAGTTCCACAGCCAAGGGGCCACCATTGAGAAGGCCCTGCCTCTCATCCCACCAGACACATCTGCGAAAAAGGCGGGATCGAGAGCAGACGATCTTAGATTCCTAAATGATTCATAGGAAGCAATACGTTCAGACAGGTAAGCTGGGGCAGAACCGTTTCGGTCCTTATAGGCTAAAGCTGAATTGTGCCTGGCAGCAAACTGGCAGCCAGTCGAGTTGACGTAACAGCAGAGTTGTGTGCTCCCTGAGCGCTGCTCCAGTTAACAACCTGGCTGCTGCCTGCTGGACCATTTGAAACCCAAAATGGATGTGAAGTCGAACACGCCCCCCCCCCCCCCAAATAAGGGATGGTAACTTATAGTTCTGTAAAAGGCAAGGGTACCAGACTGACCATTAGGGGTTAAGTCTTGGTCAGTGAGGCTTTCGGGGAGCAGATTGGTCCCTGGGCTCCAGCCCTTGGAAAGACTTACAGTTTTCCAAGAGCCAAGGACAAGTCTCAACCTCAACGCTGCAGGACTCCGAATGGAGGGGACGTGGTTTTAAAAAGGGAATTTTCATATATTTCCCCTATGCCCATATGTCATGATTTACTGCCATATTGGCCTATTTCTGCAGTAGGCCTTTGTTCACAGAAAATGCTGATTGTTTGAGAAATCAGTGCTCCAAAGAAGAAGTTACTATTCAAGGGTAACAACATATCCGGACAAAACCAGCTAGCTGTTTACTAGATAGAACCCCCAAGTTTCCCAGTCGCTCTGAAGCCATGTTTGCAACAGATAAGATGTTTGCAACAGATAAGATACAGTCATGGTCAGAGAACAATGGACTATAGTTATGTTATAGCTGTGCCATTGTTAGGATCCCACGTGTGCTATAATGTCAATCAAAATCATAAACAACTAATGAACAACTGCATAGCTAGCTTAGACCAATGAAATGATTTGTCTTTGGGAACCAATGAGATGATTGATTTCTATGTACCAATCAAACTGTTTTAATGAAAGTCATAAATAATCAATGCAACCAACTTTAGGTTGGACAAACCCCTTTATTGCATTTCTATATGCATGTTTGTCACTATTGCTTCAGCTGCGCAATAAATAGCATTTTGCAGTTTTAAAGATTCAACTTTCGTGGTGTCCTTCCTCGCCCTCCTTGGGAAGGGGCAATCTGCTCTTGGATTTTGGATTTGTGGATTATCTTTTTGGTTTTTGCCCCTACATTTTCTGGAGGTTCCACTGAGATATTGCATATTTGAGGGCGTTCTTTTTGGAAGGCACTAGCCGAGAGAGGCATTTGGGGCCTCCGGCTCAAGTGCTTATCTCTTGGCGGCAAGAGAAGGGAAGGAGTCATCTGCGTGTGAGCTTGGGCCCAGCCGCCGGATTCTCTGTCTTTTGGCTTGTCGCCCAAGAGTGGGCCGAGCCCGGTTGAATTACTGCAAAAGCTTCAGGGAAGGGTAAGTATGAGATGAATTGAATTTGTTGAATCTATGAGATGAATTGAATTGTTGATATTGTTGAGACCACACTCGTATAGTTAGCGGGAAGTTTCTATTAGCTGCAGTAAAAAAACGTCCTTTGGACTGGAGTGTGGGGGAGAGTGAAATCGGATGCTCTGACTTCACTTACCAAAGAAACAAACTTTTAGTACTGGTTTGAGAAAAGCCAGCCGAAATCCTATAGGAACGTGGGGTGAATGGCCACTTGTGTGTGTGTTTCCATGTGCGCAAGGCTGTCTTGTCTTCACACCACCTGTCTAAATGTCTTGTTTCCACACTTATGTGGGGGGGGGGGGGGATTTAAGATTGATGTGATGTCGAGTTAAAAAAAATGACTATGCTGCCTATGCTGATGTTTTTTACTAATGTTGATGTGTTAAACTTTTATGTTGAAATGTATTGCAAATGCTGAGATTTCAAATGTACTAACGATATTCAAACCTTGCAAATGTTATTGATGAATTGCATCCATCTGTATCGATTTCAACGTTATTGCAAACTGTTAAATTGTGTTGAGGTGCTGATTTGGTTGCAAAGGTCCTGTGTTGAATCTGAATGTGCCTTCTGAGGCTGGAGAGGGCTTCGCCTCAGTGATTCTGAAAAGGGAATTAATGAAAAAAGCTGTTTTGATGTTGTGTTGTGTGATTTGAATTTTTTTGCAAAAAGCTTTGGATTTTAGTTACCTGTTTGAAAAGGAGAGAAAGTATTTGTGTTTCTTTGAGTCAAAGGTGACAGGAGCAAAGAGAATTTATAAAAGGCATGATTCTTGTATTTTTAGCCCTCTGTAGCTTCCACAAGCTCCAAAGTGGCTTCTGTCGCACAGTAGCACTGTCTTCCTTTTACCATCAAAACCCCAAGGAAGTCACTTACAGATGCAGTCAGTCAGTATGGGACTTTGGACTAGAGCTGTGTGGGAGAGTGAACAGATGCCTCTGAAGAATCAATTCCCGATTTGAGAAAAAGATTTGAGAAAATTATGTGATACTCCCTGGGAATTGTCAATTGTGTGAAATTCCCTGGAAACTAGGTTCTGTGAGACCTTGTGTCGTTGGAGGTATTTGTGATGTGCACATGTGATCTTGAGTGAGTGGCAGCAAAGATTATCTATGTGTTGTAACACTGGGTTGAGATTTGTGCAAGCACCGCTGTGTGAAAGAATGAGTACTTGATTTAGTTTTCCAAGAGTGCTGAATGAAAAGATTTTAAAGAGAAACTGAGAGTTGTCTTGTGTAGATGGATTATTGTTGTTTCAAATGAGGAGTCATTGTTCAAGTGCTTGGAAGAAGATAGGAATGTGGAATACAATGATGTGTGAAAAGAGAGCTTTGTGTCCTGAACTTTGGCATGGACAAATATATAAAAAGTAAGACTGCCTGAAAAGTTGGCAGGTGATTTGGCTATTTTGACCTTGTATGTGTGCCAAAATGACACGAGACTGAGTTTGAAATTCTGTATATTCCATTGATGAAATGAAGGCTGGGAGCGAGAGACACCCAGACATGTTGAGTTGAAAAATAAATATAGAATGTTAATTGTGGAAAATGAATTTATGTTCGAAATGGTCTTTTTGATATTTAGCAACACACCCCTAATGCTGCAATTTGAAAAGCTGTGTTCTTAAAATGTAAGAAGGATGTGTATTATGACAAAATGGGTGATCTTTAAAAGTTTGATGTTTTCAATAATTGTTTTGAATTTTTATGTTTATGCGGAAGCTGACCTTGGGAAGCTTGTTTGTGTGTGTGTGTGTGTGTGTGTGTGTGTGAACGAGGTTTCTCTCTCTGTGTGTAAATGTGTAAAAGTCCTAACCACTAACCACTAACCAGCCTATCCTTTGCAGATTGAATGTGTGTGAATTTGGAGAATGAATATTATGCTATGTGACATTTTCTGAAATGATTAAAATCCTGATTTGTTCTGTGTCTATGGGGAAAAAATGAGTCTTGCATTATGAATTTGTATCTTTTGAAAACATGAAAAATTGCCCACATGGGCTGTATAAATAACTGTGAGAAAAAAGAAGAAGAAGCAAAAACCTGATGTCAAGGGTTTTTGTGTCAAGGGTTGTAACTGGCCAAAAGAGTTTTTCAAGCACTGAAAGAGGCCAAGGCACATCAAAATGAAAATTTGAAGACTGATAAAAACTCATTGTTTGTGTTAAAAAGGTTTAAAGGCAGGCTGTTTAAGAACTGTTAGAAACTGATGTTTTACAATGCCCTGAATGTACGGTATGTTATAGAGATAAGAACTTAGATTGGTACCAGCCAGGATGAGATCAAATGAAATGGATTGACTGTGTTTTAAGAGTGCATTTTTAAAACTGAAGTTCTAGCTTTATTTTTGCTCAAGAAAATGGAAATAATTCTTATGTTTAAAGCAACTGTATGTCATGAGAGGGTAAAGTCATGTGCCGGAGTTTTAAAATGTTTTTTTTTAAGAACTGTTTTAAAATGAATGCTATGTGGAGGGCTCCTGCTTTACAGAGCCAGAAGAGAGATAACTGGAAAAGAACATTCTCTGGCAGAAGAGAGAACAATGGTTATGAATGGTACATTTTAAAAGTATTTAATACCGTTTTGGATTTTTTGTGTTGAAATTTATGAATGCTTACCAGAGCTCCTTGTAGCTTTCTGGTTCAAAGGGGAAAATGCTTCATTTTGCCCTTCCCTTTCTCTATGAACTGCTGTTGGACATTAACTCCTTGCAAGTTGAGACATTTTAAGGCTTGTGCCGAAAGGGGAAAGTTACATCTGTGAGTGGACAAAGTTTAAAGTTTGGGTTGTTATAAGTTTTTCAGGCTGAATGGCCATGTTTTCATGTTCCAGAAGCATTCTTTCCTGATGTTTTGCCTGCATCTATGGCAGGTATCCTCAAGGTGCCCCGGTGGCACAGTGGGTTTAACCCCTGTGCCGGCAGGACTGAGCTCCCTCTGTCAACTCCAGCTCCCCATTGCGGGGACATGAGGGAGGCCTCCCACAGGGATGATAAAAACATCAAATCGTCCAGGCGTCCCCTGGGCAACGACCTTGCAGACAGCCAATTCTCTCACACCAGAAGCGACTTGCAGTTTCTCAAGTCGTTCCTGACAAAAGTTTTATTTTGTTTCCCAGCAACCTTTTCTTGGAAAGAGGCACAGGATTTGTGTCTAAAATTGCTTTGTGCCAGAAAGTTTTTGGTTAGAAAATCTGATTTTGTCCCAGAACAACAGCTTAATAGAGGTTGTGGAATTTATAAATGCATGTTCTTTTGAAGGAGAATCCAACCCCTCCTTCCCTATCCTGTGTTGTCATTGGAGGATGTCCTTTTCTTCAGATGGCTATGAAATGACTATAGTACTTTTATGTTAGAAATAACAGAACTCTTTACATTGTTTTTGTTTGATATTTAGTTCAAAAGAAACCTTATAATTGATTTTGACAGCAGAATTGATTTTTTATGTGGATACAATAACCTTGGACATGAGTTATAGCTCTTAGCCCAAAGTGACTAACTTCACAGCTTTTCTTCAAACATAGGGCAAAGTACTTCTACAAATTTTGCTACTTTGGCCCAAATTCCTCTATAAAAGTTATTGGAAGAGGTAATTCTGGAACGGGACATTAGAACAGGTAGATAGGGCAGCTTGCCCAGAGGTTTTTGCCAGATTTAAGAGACAATGCTTAGCAAAAGGCCCTAGAGATTTTTGCCAAATTTGAGAGACATTCATAGAATCATAGAATCAAAGAGTTGGAAGAGACCTCATGGGCCATCCAGTCCAACCCTCTGCCAAGAAGCAGGAATATTGCATTCAAATCACCCCTGACAAATGGCCATCCAGCCTCTGCTTAAAAGCTTCCAAAGAAGGAGCCTCCACCACACTCCAGGGCAGAGAGTTCCACTCCTGAACGGCTCTCACAGTCAGGAAGTTCTTCCTCATGTTCAGATGGAATCTCCTCTCTTGTAGTTTGAAGCCATTGTTCAGCGTCCTAGTCTCCAAGAAGCATTGCCAGTAAACAGGTCAAGAGACATTTTTACAGTTTACTGTTTTGATTAAGTTTGAAAAAGCAGGTCGCAGATGGAATGGGCAACCGAGAGTGCCAGTATACATTGCTAAAGGATTGTTTACAGCAGATGGATGGAGGAATTATGAGATAAATCGTGGAGAGGAACCGTGAGATGAATCGTGGGGAAAACCGTGGAGAATTGTTTAAAAAGGATGGAGATTGGTCGAGAGGACTTCGGAGTGGGAGATCGTAGAGGCCCGCCAATGGATGTAGAAGCGAAGGATGTTGATGGAGCTGACGACAGAACTGGCCAAAAAGACTTCAACAAATGGGTAATCAGTATCCCCCTCCCCCTTTCTTCTCACTATCTTTCTGCTTATCTCTTTTAGCTCCTGAGCTCCTGTATGGGACCCCATTCCTAAAATTGGATGAGACCCTGTTCCTAAATTGGATATCCGAAAGGCACCACTGCCAGCCCGGAAAGCCAAGCCTACCCAAACCACCACCAACTGGGTAGAGCGAGACCTAAAAGGCACCACTGCCAGCTGGAAAGCCTAATGGGAGTCCAAAACACAGGAGCCAAGCCCACACAAACCAGGAGTGCAAAACGCAGGGGCCAAACCACCACCAACTGGGTAGGATGAGCAAAAGACTTGTGAGATATGAAGATTTTATGTTACAGACTTTCCTGGATACAGACTTTCTTTACACAGAGACTGACTTTAGAGCTAGAGACTTTGCTAGATACAGAGACTTTTTGGACTTAGATACTTTCTTCATTTTACTCGGAATTTAATAGACTCATTTCTTCAATCAAGAAGGGGAGCACACCCCCAGTTTGACTCAGATTGCTTTTGTATACCAGAGACTGAAAGGACATGAAAGTTGGATACATATGTGTGAAGCCACGTTTGGGCCTGATGAGGACTGGATTTGATACATATGTGCATGGCCACATTTGGGCCTCTGGCAGCAAAAACTGGACTCGATCAAAATTTTACTGAAGACTATATCTTTTCTCAAATTGAATGATTTCTGTTGCTGAATTGTTAAAGTGGTTATTGTTACCGTTTAGTTTTGATTGCTAGCTTGATAAGCTTTTATTTGTTTGTGCTATTTCAGCCAAGTGTTTAGAATTATGTTTTGGAAAGAGCCAGAGATGATGTCATTTACAGCCTGATGCCACACCCCATTACAGCAGGATGGGAGAAGGACACACTCCACCAGTTGGTAAATGCCATTGCAGAAAAATTACAAGCACGGGACTGTTGGGTATGTTACTTACAATCAGCCCGCTTTCCAAACACCACACAACAGACAACTGATCATACAGATGACCCCAGTTAAGTCATTTTGAAGAAGGGGAGGTTTTCACCCCCCTTGCCCCTTTGTACACCTTTGTGCACCACTTAGCTCAGCCCAAACATCACTTACCAAGACATCTTACTATGACCATGCCCAATGTACAAGTGGGACAATACCCTAGATGTGACATTACTGTATTCCTGTCAGATATACAGGACACAGACATATATGACATATATAACCAACCAACTTTGACATGTGCAGACAATTCCGCATTGCATTGCAACATGCATACAAAGACGCTGGCAAGATTGACCAGGACACTATTGTATTTGCAGAAGTTGGGCAGGAAGGGAAGATACTGCCCCAGTCTGGAATAGCACATGTACAACTGAAATCCCTGATTCCTGTGAGATTGAGATTCTTTGATATACAACAGCCACTTGGGGCATGAGACAAAACAAGATGGATGGGCCAGAGTTTAAGGAGCATACAGTGACACAACACTGACAATACAACATACTTGACAGAATCACAAAGAATTGGTGTAATCTTGTTTCCATAGATTGGGATAACACTAACTGGCGCATTTCAGCGCAACTAGAGAAACTGGCAAACTAAAATTGTATGAGACCCTGTTCCTAAATTGGATATCCGAAAGGCACCACTGCCAGCCCGGAAAGCCAAGCCTACTATTGGCTCTCTCTCAATCTTGTCCACAGGGAACAGACACTATCTTCATAACTGTAAATAATGGGGAAATCCCATTTGGAATCCCTCCAAATAAGACACCCAAATGCAACACAGATTGGCAATAGACCACCTGTTCAGAGAAGGAGGTCTATGCAGTTTGTTGCAAAATGAGAATGTTTCCAAGACACACCAAACAGTCAACACAATCAGTTTCACATACACTGAAGACTCAGATTGGCAGGGGTGGCTCACATCATGGGTGCTTGACTTGCAATGGTTAAAAGATTTAGTTATGTCTGAAATTGCAATTATCATGATGCTGTTGATATTATTGTGTTGCTTCACTTTGATAACATGTGCTTGTAGAGTTACGCTGCCCTCAGCCTTGGCCCCTAAAAAGACTGAACAGATAGAACTCTTGGATGTCAACCCAGAGAGGATGACAACAGAATATACATCCTTAGGGTGAAAGAAACATCCCAAGTGGACACAAATGATTGGTCAAAAATAAGGGGTCATTGTGCAGCAATAAAATTAACTGCTTCTTTGCTCTGCTTTTGTAAAACCTGCTTGATTTGCTTCGCTGAAAAGATTTCATCTCAGCAAAAAAGAAAAGGCGGGAATGGAGGGGACGTGGTTTTAAAAAGGGAATTTTCATATATTTCCCCTATGCCCATATGTCATGATTTACTGCCATATTGGCCTATTTCTGCAGTAGGCCTTTGTTCACAGAAAATGCTGATTGTTTGAGAAATCAGTGCTCCAAAGTTACTATTCAAGGGTAACAACATATCCAGACAAAACCAGCTAGCTGTTTACTAGATAGAACCCCCAAGTTTCCCAGTCGCTCTGAAGCCATGTTTGCAACAGACTAACAGATAAGATACAGTCATGGTCAGAGAACAATGGACTATAGTTATGTTATAGCTGTGCCATTGTTAGGATCCCACATGTGCTATAATGTCAATCAAAATCATAAACAACTAATGAACAACTGCATAGCTAGCTTAGACCAATGAAATGATTTGTCTTTGGGAACCAATGAGATGATTGATTTCTATGTACCAATCAAACTGTTTTAATGAAAGTCATAAATAATCAATGCAACCAACTTTAGGTTGGACAAACCCCTTTATTGCATTTCTATATGCATGTTTGTCACTATTGCTTCAGCTGCACAATAAATAGCATTTTGCAGTTTTAAAGATTCAACTTTCGTGGTGTCCTTCCTCGCCCTCCTTGGGAAGGGGCAATCTGCTCTTGGATTTTGGATTTGTGGATTATTTTTTTGGTTTTTGCCCCTACTCTTTGGCTGGCTCAGTGGAATCTTTTGAACCTTTCCTCATGAATTTCATGCTTTTAATCATTCCCCATGGACCCTTTTGTTTCCCTTTCCAAAACATACTTTTATATGGACCCTTCCTGTAATGAATTATAAGCATATGGTTCCTGCAACATCAAACCTATATATATTTTCCTTTGTGCTAGTGGCCTTCCCTTGACCTTTTTCATTCCCTTCCAAGGACACACACATTTATGAACTCTTCCCATTATGCACTATTGTGCTGTCGCATGCTGGGCCTGTGCATAAAACTGTACACAGGACATAAATTCTGTGTGCCCAATAGGACGCTGGGGCTGCCTCAGATTAAAGGCCCTTGGATTTCCTTAAAACAGAGTGTTTAGATTGCTTAAAGTTTCAACAAAGTTCTTTATTAATGAAAACAAACAGGTACTTTAAGGGTTTCTTAACAGTCTATTGGCTCTCTCTCAATCTTGTCCACAGGGAACAGGCACTATCTTCATAACTGTAAATAATGGGGAAATCCTTAACTTCTTTTTTTATATATATATATATATATATAAACTTTATTATCAATTTCAGTACAATTATAAAAAGACATTAGAGACAACAATCAAAAACACATAGGTTGAGGATTGGGGTGTGGGAAAGGGTGTGTGGGAAGGGGAAAAGGGAAGGGGAAACTGGGGGTTGAGACGCCAAAGGGGAGGGGGGGAGTATGAAGGGGGGGGGGGTGACCGTAAAAACACGACACAATAGGAATGGGGTAGGTTACAAGTACTTCCAGGTTGAGCAGACAGTTGGTTGTTCTTATATACACAGATTATTACTGATAATATACTTATCAGACTTTATTCTAAAACATTGACAGGTTGCCGCTTAAATTGTTCGTGGGATTCATCTTTCTTTATCCAGGTACTCCAAAAAGTTGTTCCATTCTGTGTGCCTCTTCTTCTCTCCATTAATTGATAGTCTCTGAGTCAGGAGGTCCATGTTCATTACGTCATATATCTTTAAAATCCATTGTTCAATTGTAGGGATCTCTCGAGTTTTCCAGCATCGGGCCAGTTGGATTTTGGCCGCTGTTGAGAGGTGGAAAAGGATCTTACTGTCATTGCTGTCCAATTCAGAGTCAGTTATTCCCAACAGAAAATACTCAGGTTTTAAGGAGAATTTCTTTTTTAGTATCTTTTCAGATTCTTTGTGGATTGCTCGCCAGAAGGCGTTTACCTTTTTGCACCCCCACCACATGTGCCAAAAAGTTCCATTAGTTCTTTTACATTTCCAACATTTGCTCCCCAACTTCCCTCTACTAAATTTGGACAATTGTATTGGGGTGAGGTACCATCTAAAAAATAGTTTGTACCAATTCTCCCTATAGTCGTTCGAATATACACATTTTATTTTTCTTGACCAAATTTCTTCCCACTCCGAGAGATGGATTGGGCGGCCCAGGTCTTTTGTCCATTTCACCATATTATTTTTAACTAGCTCTTTTTCTGTTTCCCATTTTAGTAACTGCTGGTAAAGTTTCCGTATGAGCTTATTCTCAGATTGTATAATTCTATCCCAGAAAGACTCTTCCATTTCAAACCCGGTTTTTCGATCTAAATTAAAACATTCTTTTATCTGATGGTACTGAAACCATGATAGTGTTGGATCATAGTTCCTTAGCTCATCCTGAGTTTTTAGTATTGGGTTCCTTGTGCTACCTTTTAAGATTTCTTTGTAAGTCAACCATTTTTCTCTACCGGCCCCTCTGATTTGACTAGCTTTGTTTGGAGAGAACCACCTCGGTACTTTTACATGAAATTTAATTTTATAATTTTCCCAGATTTGAATAAGGGGAGCTCTAACGAAGTGGTTTTTGAAATTTTTTTCTTTCTTAGCTGTTCCCCTCCATAAATATTTGTGCCAGCCTTGCATTAGATCGTATCCCTCAAGTGCAAGAAGTTTTTCCTCCTTAAGGCTTATCCACTCCTTAACCCAACAAAGTGCAGCGGCGTCATGGTAGAGGCGCAGATTCGGGAGAGCAAGGCCTCCTCTTTTTTTGTTGTCACAAAGGTTGACAAAACTTATCCTGTGTCTGCCTCCTTTCCAGATGAATTTTTGGATATCTCTATGCCAAATATCAAATGTTTTTTTGGTTTTAATAATCGGGAGTGTCTGAAACAGGTAGAGCATGTCGGGGAGTATACTCATTTGAATTGCGGCTATTCTTCCTAAAAGTGAGAGTTTTAATGGCTCCCACCTTTTCATTTTCTCTTTGATTAGGGGCCACTTTTTTTCATAATTGTTCTTATATAATTGTGCATTCTTAGCCGTTAAAATGACCCCTAGGTATTTCACTTTCTTGGCCACTTTGATTTTCGTTCTACTTTGTAACTCTTCTTCTTTCTTTTTAGTGATGTTTTTTGTCAACATTTGGGTTTTGTCTTTGTTTATTTTGAATCCCGCCACCGAGCCATATGCCTCTAATTCCTGCCACCACTTCCCTATAGTGTTGAGGGGGTCTTCTATTATACAGACTATATTGTCCGCAAAGGCCCGTATCTTGAGCCTGTGTTTCCCCAGTGTAAGGCCTTTCAGTTCCTCATTATTTCTAATGCTATTTAATAACAATTCTAATGTCAAAATAAATATGAGAGGGGACATCGGACAGCCCTGTCTGGTTCCCTTTTCAATTACAAACCTTGATGAAGTGTGTCCGTTAATTATTATGTTGGCAAACTGATGCGAATAGATGGCTTCTAACGCTTTATTAAAGTTGTAACCGGCGTCCATTTATTTTAGTGTTTCCTTAATTAGAAACCAATTGACGTTATCGAACGCCTTTTCGGCGTCGACGAATAAAAATGCCACTTCTTTGTTGATTTTTTTGTCGTAGTATTCTATTGCATCTAAGATTGTCCGAATATTGTCTCTTATTTGCCGTCTGGGGAGGAAACCTTTTTGATCTTCTTCTATTCTTTCCGCTAGTATTTCTTTCAGTCTAGCCCCTAGTATGCTGGTGAATATTTTATAGTCATTATTAAGAAGGGAGATAGGCCTATAATTCCTGGTTTGTGTACTGTCTGTGTTTTCTTTATGTAATAATGTTATGTTAGCTGTTCTCCATGTATCTGGGATTGTACCTTCTTCTAATGCCTTATTCATCACTTTCAGAAGTGGGGTCGTTAGGAGGTCAATAAAAGTTTTGTAATATAGGGTTGTGAAACCATCAGGGCCGGGAGATTTGTGGATGGGTAGCCTCCTTATTATTCTTTGTAATTCTTCCTTAGATATTTTTTTGTTGAGTCTCTCTCTTTGGGTTTCCGATATTTTGGTTATGTGTTGCTTACCTAGGTATTGCATCACTTCCTCTTTCGGGATCGAATCTTCAGTGTATAGTTTTTTGTAGTATCTTACAAATTGATCTAATATTTCCCGTGTTTTGAAATAGGGCTCCCCATCTCCTTCTATCTGCGTTATTCTGCGGGATTGTCTTTTGATGGCGAGTTTTCTCGCTAACCATCTGCTAACTTTATTCGCATTTTCGAAATAGTTCTGTTTTACATATTTTAATTTTTTTCCATCTCTTCTAGGTCAAGAGTATTTAGTTGTTTCCTTAATAATTCTATTTGGTGTAGTATCTTTTTATTTGATGGGTTCAGTTTTGCTTGTTTCTCCTGTTGTTCTAGTTCTTTCTTTAACTTTTCGTAAGCTAGTTTTTTATTTTTCTTCTCTCTGGCTGCATGTTCTATAAAATGACCTCTCATAAAGGCCTTAGAGGCATCCCAGATAACTTCTATTGCTGAATCTTTTTCTACGTTAAAGGAAAAAAATTCTTTTATAAGTTCATTATATCTGTTTAGATTCTTTTCTCCTTTAATTAGGTGTTCGTTTAACTTCCAATTGAAGTTGGGTCCCTCATTCTCGCTCTCTCGGATTATTATTAGAAGTGGGGCATGATCCGATGTTAATATTGGTAATATTTTAGATTTTTCTACCTTGTTTATCATTGATTTTGTACACCAGGCCAGGTCAATACGTGACCATGTTTGGTTTATTTATTTATCGTGTCATCAGCAACCATTGTATTACAATTCTAACAGAGCAAAACAAACACAGAGATTAAAAAGAAAAAGAAAAAAAGAATAATGTTTGGTGGCGGTTAGAAAAAAAGGTGTAATCGATTTCGTTTTTGTGTTGTAGTCTCCATATGTCTACCAGGTCGAATTCCGATACCATTTGGAAACACGCTCTAGGGAGAGACCCTGTTGGGCAGTTGATTCCTTTCCCTTTCTTCATTGATTTGTCTTTTTGGCTATCTGGGACTGCATTGAAGTCTCCCAAAATCAGCAATTCATCAAAGTCCTGTTCAAGTATATAATTCCTCAATTTCTGTATAAATTCCACCTTCCCCCCATTTGGCGCGTATATATTACAAACAAGTGTTCTAGTTCCATTTAATTCTATCAGTACTCCCAACATTCTCCCGTCACTGTCTTTGAAGGCTATTCTGGATACCAGATTCTCCTTGACATAGGTGGCTACCCCTCTTTTCTTTTCCAAACTACAAGAATAATACAATTTCCCTAATTTTTTCTGTTCCAAATATGCAACATGTTTCTCTACAATATGAGTCTCTTGTATACAGAGTATTTCACATTTTTCCCTGGCTAAGGAGTGCCATATCTTCCTTCTCTTGTTTGGATGGTTCAAGCCATTAACATTCTGAGTTATTATTTTTATTCTTTGATCCATTTTAATTTGTTAATTATTACCTTATTTTCGCCCTCTTGCGCCGATCCTTCCAGACTGTCAGGGTGATGGTGTACTCGGGGGGATTTCTTCCTTGCTCTTTTCTCTTCTTCTTACTCAGTCCTATCTCTGACGGCGATTCCTCTTCGCTGCCTTCCTCACCTTCTTCTTTCTCTTCCAGGCTGATGGAACTTCCGTTGGTAGGTTCTTTTTCTTTTTTCCTCAATGGGCTTTGTAGATCACTACCTTCCTCTCTTAGAATTTTTTCCCAAAAGTTTTTAGCCTCTGTCTCCGAGGATATCCAATGTCTTGTCTCCTTCCACGAGATCATCAGCCCTTCTTTTTTCTCCCATCTAAACCGAATATTCCTCTTCTTTAACTCGTCGGTTAAAAAGTGATATTTCCTTCTTTTTTCCAGGATTGTTATGGGGATTTCTTTTAGGA
This sequence comes from Anolis sagrei, assembly GCF_037176765.1. Taxonomy (NCBI): domain Eukaryota; kingdom Metazoa; phylum Chordata; class Lepidosauria; order Squamata; family Anolidae; genus Anolis; species Anolis sagrei. The sequence continues at coordinate 57,627,304 of NC_090035.1, read as the reverse complement.
TTGCAATCTTATTACCTTTGTAAAATGTAGGGGTTCTTGCGTTTTCTCTCAGTATCTCGTCACGTATACTTTTTTTGGTGAAATGAACCAGAATATCCCGAGGTACATTGTATTTTTTGGCATAACTAGAGTTGACTCTGGAGACTCTGTTAATGATCTTTTTTGTAGATTCTATACTGGTTTTCGTTACTGTTGAAACCAGATCGGAGAGCATTTCTTTTAGATCCTCATTTTCTTGTTCATTAATATTGCGAAACCTTAATTGTGATTTTTTTTCTCTCAGTTCCTGAGTCTCTTGCTGGTATCTTAGGGTAGTTATTGAACCTTCCATTGTTTTCATCTTTTTTCCATGTCCACTTGTCTTTCTCTAAAGATATCATTTTCCTTTTTTAAGTTCTTATTTTCTTGTTTCAGTCTCGCTATGTCTTCTCTTACCATCGTCATTTCTGTGTTAAGAGTGAGGTGTAGTTCCTCCTTTATTTATTTCTTCATTTCGTTTAGTTCTCCCTTAATCTCTTCTTTCAGTGCAGTATTTTGTTTGACATTCTTCTCTTGCATAGCCTGGACTACTGAATGTATTTTCGTAATTTCTGCTAAGATGTCTCTGAGATTCGGTTCTTCTGGAGTGTTGTCTTCCCCCCCCCTCCTTTCTTCTCCTTTTCTTTTTCTTTTTCCATTTTCTCTGTCCTCTTTTGCGTGGACATGTCGTTTCTTACTGCTTCAATTTTCTCTTGTTCTATTTGTTTCTATCTGTTTATCCCTTAAAGCACCCTCTTTAATAGGTTTCGGATAGGCCTACCTTACAGTAGTTTTCTCCTCCTTCTTCTACTTCTGAGTTGTTCCTTGGGGTCTGTTGGGGTTTTTTGGGTCTTCCTCTTCTGTCCTCTTTCTTCCTGCTTCTTGTCTCTTATCCCCTGGTTTTAGTTTTCTGTTTCGTTTTCCGTCGCCTTTCGCGGGGATTCGTCCGCGGGGTTTCTCAGATCTCGCGAGATTCTCTCTTGCGCGAGGCTTAGCTTCCTCGCAAGTACACTTCCCTCCTCGCGAGGTTTCCTCCTCCTCCACCGAGTCTCCGCGCCGATTCCGCAGCTCTCCCCACTGCCGCTCCGCCGATCCCTCTCCTCGGCGCCGCCTCGGTCTGTCGCTCCTCCGCTCTCCGCGGCCCTCCGCGATCTCCTCTCCTCCACCCGGGGTCCTTCCCGCCTCACGCGCAGGCTGAGGAAGCACCTCCACTTTCGGGTGTGCTTGGGAAACCTCAGCTACCAAGGCCCCGGGAAATGTTTGGAGCAGGTGAGGTGAAACAGGGGAGGGGGAGAAGGGGGAGAAGGACTATATGACTTTTCTCTTTTCTCCCATTTCTCCCATTTCTACTTTTCTCTTTCTCTTTTCTCTTCTTTCTTCTATACCTATATTTTCCTGGTTCTACCCAACTTTCAGTTTTTTGGAGTTCCTGAAGTTACTATAGCGGAGCTTTAGTTGTTTAGGTATTATATTTAAGTATTATATTTTGCGTAATTGAATATTTTGAATATTTTGGCGTTTGGGTGTTGTCCTGGCTGTTGGCTAGCTGACTGCTAGCTGCTGGCCGAGTTGCGGCACCCGACTTTCCTGTTTTCCCCCTCAGTATTTCATTCTGTCTTGCTCACCTTTTTATTCGTTTCTTCTTTCTTTGGGTTACGTTGTTAAGTTAAGATGGTGGCTGGCGAGTTTAGCCCGGGCTTTTTGTCCGGGAACCTATGTTGAGCCTCACCCCTCCGCCAAGTTGGGGGTCTCCGTTGGAGCGTCTTGGTCTAAGGGTCTTACTGCTTCATTATTTCCACGAGGCAGGGGGGGACTAGCCCCCCTGAGGCATTCAACTAGGGGCAAGAACTGACGAGCGTCACGAACTTGCTTCTCCCGCCATCTTGCCACCACCAACTTCTAATCTGGGCAGTCTGTCTTTGCCTCTGTTGGCATGGAGCCCCTGCACCTGGTACCAACTGCGTCTGGCTTCCGCGAGCGACCCTTACCAAGTAGAGCTTTGTAGACTTCCAGGGAAAAAGGAGTTCAGGTTTCAGTGATGGCTGACTGAAGTCCCTCAGCAAAGGAGCTGAAAGGCTGTATATCTTCCGGCCAAGCTGTGGGGTTGTATCTCCCCGGCCAAGCCATAGAAGACAAAGCTTTCTACAGGAGCTCTTGGTATTATGTCCTGTACGCAAAGCTTCTCTGTATGGACTGAACCCAAACTGGCTCCTATTCCCTCCAAAACCCAAAAAGGGGCGGGACCAGGGAGCCTAACTATAATTGACAGGTGGCTTGCCCTATGTTTGCAGCCAAAAGAAGCCACCTATCTACAGAGTCCCTGAAACTTAGGACTACAACAAACATTCAATGCAAAGCAAACAAAATTGGAGCTCCTGGTACAGCTGTACCTGCACAATTATGGACTTATGATATATATTTTCATGATTTTCCTTGTGGCTGAGGCTTTCCCCTTGACCTTTTTCCTTCACTTTTCTTATGATGAAATCCCACCAAGAAATTGCAGAGCCCAAAACATTCACAAAGAACCTAATCCACAAATTGTATAAATAAATATTGTATAAATATAAATATTGTATAAATATGTGAGAGGAAGCCACAGGGAGGAGGGAGCAAGCTTGTTTTCTGCTTCCTTGGAGACTAGGACGCAGAACAATGGCTTCAAACTACAAGAGAGGAGATTCCATCTGAACATTAGGAAGAACTTCCTGACTGTGAGAGCCGTTCAGCAGTGGAATGCTCTGCCCCGGAGTGTGGTGGAGGCTCCTTCTTTGGAAGCTTTTAAGCAGAGGCTGGATGGCCATCTGTCGGAGGTGATTTGAATGCAGTATTCCTGCTTCTTGGCAGGGGGTTGGACTGGATGGCCCATGAGGTCTCTTCCAACTCTTTGATTCTATGATTCTATGAAATCTCTTGCATGGACAAGAACAAAGGTGGCACCCTTGCTCTCGGAGTTTCACCCAGCAGGTGGGGTCGCCCCTTGGCAGAACTTTAATCATTCTTCTATTTGGAGATCAGGGTGCCTCCGGAAAGCCCCCACCTTTGTTTTGATTGATTCAATTATTTACCCACTATGGAACACTCATCCCAGTTTCGCCCCATTGTCCTCATGCTCCACTGTTTGGAAAGATCTGGATTTTCCTTTGTTTATGTTGATCCACTCCAATCAAGAAACGATAGGTTGGTCTTGCTTGAGACTATGAGTCTCGTGAGGCCCCCTGGCAGTTCCTTTTTTCAACTCAGTCATAGATTCTATTGTGTTTCATCATCCCACCTTCCTCTTTCCTGGTTTGCCGCCGCCGCTAGGTGGCTGAAGCTCTCTGATTGGCTCCAACACATCGCTGAAACTTCCTGTTGAGCTGCCTCCCAGCTGTTGACTCATTGGCCAATCACAGCGAAGACCAGCAGGGAGGCAGGGGTGGGAATTTTGAACCTTGCAACTCTGTATTTCCTATAAAAATGGCTGTATTGATGTAATTTCTCATGCTCTGCTGGCGAATGATTGCGGCTCTGCATCCTTTTAAGCAGAATCGCTAAATAAACCTCTTTGGTGGGTCTAAGAGCTCCTCTCTCCTGGGCAGGAGCCTCCAAATTCTAGCTCGATAGCAGATGTAGTCCAAAATCCCATTGGCTTTTTGAGCTGCTGCATCACACCCTTGGCTCATGTTCACCTTGTTCTCAATGAAGACTCAAATATCTTTTTCACATGGGATTCCTTGTGTCACCCATTTTGTTTTTCCTGCCTAAGAGTAACATCCTACTTTTGTCCTTGTTGAAATTCATTGTATTAGATTTGGCCAATCATTTCCCTAATCTGTTGAGGCCATTGTGAACTTTGATCCTGTTCTCTGCCATCCCTCCTAATGTGGTGTCAACTGCAAACTTATTCAGAATGCCCTCTAAACCAGGCTTTGGCCAACTTGGGCCCTCCAGGTCTTTTGGACTTCAAGTCCCACAATCCCTAACAGCTGGTAGGCTTCTTCTTCCTTAAATAGGCAAGGAAGAAAAAGGAAAAGGCCTCGGCCCATCATTGCCCTCTCCTTCTCCTAGAAACAAGCCTCCTTTTACCTGCAGCAGAAATGCAATGGGTCCGTCCCTTAAAATGCTCCGTGTGGAAATAGGCGCTCCGAGAGTTGAGTTCTGCCTGAGAACAAAGGAATAGGAAAAGAGGCAAGAAGGAAGGCTATGCTTCTTATCTTCCTTTCCCACCACCAGATAGAATGGCGTATTGGACTTCAGTACCCAGAATCTCCAACTCATTGATCTCAATCTTTCTCAGAGACTCTTCCCTTCTGAGGTTGGGAAGAGAAAGGAAGCTGTAGCTTCCTTTCACCCCCCAGAATCCCCAACTCATTGATCTCAATCTTTCTCAGAGAATCTTCCTTTCAGAGGTTGGGAAGAGAAAGGAAGCTGTAGCTGCCCAAGGCTTTCATGGTTGGAATCACTGGGTTACTGTGAGTTTATTTATTTATTTAGTACACTTGTATACCGCTAATATCTCAGCCTGTGCGGCGACTCATTGCGGTTTACAACATATTTAAAAATACAATATTCACTTTAAAAATATAAAATAAAATATAAAAATACATACATATTTTTCTGGGCTGTCTGGCCATGTTCCAGTAGCATTCTCTCTTGACCTGACATTTTGCCTGCATGTGTGGCTAATAGCATCCTCAGAGGTAGTGAGGCAAGTGGAATGTGTATATAACTGTGGGATGATGTCCAGGGTGGGAGAAAGAACCCTTGTCTGTTTGAAACAAGTTTAAATGTTGCAATTGGCAAGCTCGATTGTGTAGCCTTGCAACTGCAAAGTCAAACAGTGTTGTTCTTGTGGGTTTTTTCGGGCTATAGGGCCATGTTCTAGAGCCATGATGGCCAACCTATTACACGTGTGTCAGTACTGACACGCGTAGCCATTTCTACTGACAAGCACCTGCTGGATATTATTTATTTATTTTATGCCATTTTAAAAAATAGATAGGAAAGAAAGTAACTTATTCCATAGAGAGAAACCCAGGCTGCAGTAAGCCTCCATAGAATCAATTCTGCGCATGCGTGGAAAGGGGCCTCTTCCCTCCCGCTCGCAAAAGCAGGCCGAAGCCCTGCCCACTTTTCATTCAAGTAAAAGCCCTGGGCGGGAAAGGCCATGCCTCTTCCCTGTATCTCCGTTCCCATTGGCCTCCTGGAAAGAAGGCTCCGCCCATTTCAAACGTTCCTGGGTCCACCTCTTCAGCCGCGCGCAGTTCCTTTCTTCCTGGTTACATGAGTTTTCTCTTTTTGCAAAGGAAATAAACCAATTGCAAAATAATATTGGTTTATTTAATTATTAAATAAACAAATATTATTTTGCATTGTTTCCTAAATATTAAGGAATTATATATTTAAATTAAATTAATCGATAAATAATATTACTTTTCCATATTACTCAAATATTTCAGACTATCTTAAATGAAATGGTAAATTGAATTTTTATTTGACATTTAATTTAATGCATTTTAATTTAATGCATTTTTAATATTTTTAATATATGCCTTAAATATATATATGCCTTAAATGAAATGGTAAATTAAATATCAAAATATTATTTTGCAATGTTACTTTATTATTATTGCATCATTATTATTAGAAATACATTAAACAGCATATTAAATGCTAGAAATACATTTACATTAAAAATAAATAATATTTTGTTGGGTTTTAAAATATATATTTTTATTAAACACTCCAAAGAGGATATTATTTACATAAAGAGAGGTAGAACAACATGATAAGAGAGAAAGTGGGAATTACAATTATATATATTTTGTTATTTAAACTAAATATTGTGAAATTATGCTTTTTTTTCTTGAAGTGATACACCACCTGAATTACGCTCAGTTTTTTGGCAAATTTTGACACACCACACTCAAAAGGTTGCCCATCACTGTTCTAGAGACATTTCTCCTGTCGTTTCACCTGCCTCTATGGCAAGCATCCTCAGAGGTAGTGAGGTCTGTTGGAATTAGGACAATGGTTTTATATATCTGTGGAATGGCTGGGGTGGGGCAAAGAGCTCTTGTCTGCTGGAGCTAGGTGTGAATGTTTCAACTGACCACCTTCATTAGCATTTGAAAGCCTGGCTGAGCCTGGGAAAGTCTTTTGTTGAGAGGTATTAAGATGTGCCTGGTTGTTTCCTCTCTGCTGTTTTGCTGTTGTAATTTTGGAGTTCATTTTGTTCAGATTTTGTTCATTTTCATGGTCTCTTCCTTTCTGTTGAAATTGTCCACATGCTTGTGGATTTCAATGGTTTCTCTGTGGAGTCTGGCATGGTGGTTGTTGGTGTGGTCCAGCATTTCTGTGTTCTCAAATAATATGCTGTGCCCAGGTTGGTTCATCAGGTGCTCTGCTATGGCTGACTTCTCTGGTTGAAGTAGTCTGCAGTGCCTTTCATGTTCCTTGATTCATGTTTGGGCGCTGCGTTTGGTGGTCCCTATGTAGGCTTGTCCACAGCTGCATGGTATACGGTAGACTCCTGCAGAGGTGAGAGGATCCCTCTTGTCCTTTGTTGAACGTAGCATTTGTTGGATTTTCTTGGTGGGTTTGTAGATTGTTTGTATGTTGTGTTTCCTCATCAGCTTCCCTATGCGGTCAGTGGTTCCCTTGATGTATGGCAGGAACACATTTCCTCTGGGTGGATCTTCATCTTTACTCTCGTGGCTTGTTCTTGGTCTTGCAGCTCTTCTGATGTCTGAGGTGGAGTATCCATTGGCCTGGAGAGGCCAGTTGAGGTGGTTCAGTTCATCTTGGAGGAGGTGGGGTTCGCAGATTCTTTTTGCACGGTCTGCCAAGGCTTTAATGGTGCTTCTTTTTTGGGTGATGGTTGGAGTTTTTATGTAGATATCTATCTCTGTGTGTGGGTTTTCTGTAGACGGTGTGACCCAATTGTTGATCTGGTTTGCGGATAACTACGACATCTTGAAAAGGCAGTCTTCCTTCATTTTCTTTTTCCATTATGAATTGGATTTTTGGATGGATGCTGTTAAGATGGTCCAGGAACCTGTTGAGTTCTTCTCCATGGCTCCAAATGGTGAAGCTGTCATCCACATATCTGAACCATATGGTGGGCTTTTTGGTTGCTGTCTCCAGGGCTTGTTTTTCAAAGTGTTCCATGTAGAAGTTAGCTATGACCGGGCTGAGAGGGCTCCCCATAGCTACTCCATCTTTCTGTTCATAGAATTCATTGTCCCACTGAAAGTAACTGGTGGTGAGGCAATGGTGAAACAGAGCTGTGATGTCTTCTGGGAACCTCTGGTTGATGAGTGCCATGGTGTCTGCTACCGGGACCATGGTAAATAGAGATACCACATCAAAGCTGATCAGTTTGTCATTGGTATTTAGCTTGAGATTGCTGATTTTTTTTCTATGAAGTGGGCTGAGTCCTTGATGTAGTGTGTAGTGAATATAGTGTGTAGTGAATATGTAGTGTGTAGCCAATATGGCTTTGTAACTGTGCAGCAAGAAATTTTCCTAGGTCATATGTGGGGGATCCAATGGCACTCACGATGGGTCTGAGTGGGGTGGAATCCTTATGGATTTTTGGGAGTCCATAAAGCCTAGGTGGAAGGGCTTCCAATTTACATAGCTGTTGTCGTATGTCGATGTTGATCAAGGAGTTCTTAATCAGAGTGTTGGTTTGCCTGGTTATTTTGGAAGTTGGGAAGGAAACATAGGAAAAAAGAAGAAAGAGAAGGGGAAGGGAAGGTGTCAAAAGGAAGGAAGGAAGGAAGGAAGGAAGAATGGAAGGGGAATTTGGGAAGTGGAAGAGAGGAAAAAAGCGAAGGAAGAAGAGAAAAGGAGGGAAGAAAAGAAAGAAAGGAAAGGAAGTGTGCAAGTCAAGAGCGAAGGAAGGAAGGAAAGAGATAGGGAAGAAAGGAAAGAGGAAGGAAAATAAAAAGGGAGGAGGAAGGAAAGAGGAAGAGAAGGAAGGATGAGAGAAGGGGAAAAAGGGAAGGGAGGAAAGGAAGAAGAGAAAGGAGAGAAAGAGGGAGGAAAGGAAAGAAATAAAGAGAAGGAAGGATGGGAGCAAAAAGCTAAGGAAGGAAGTAAACAGGTAGAGAAGGAAGAAAGGAAAGAAGAAAAGGAAAGGAAGGAAGGAGTGAAAGAAGGAGAGAAAGAGGGAGAGAAGGTTGGCCACAGCAACGCGTGGCGAGTAAAGCTAGTTATAATACATATAATATAATAGGATATAATATGGTAATAATATAATATAATAATAGTAATAATAAAAATAAAAATATAATAAAAGCTTGAATAGCGTTAAGTAGCCATGAAGCTGCCAAGTTAATCAGTGAGGGTATCTGCCTAGAGGTAGCTTGGCTGTTGTGCCTGGAGGCACCCTGTGTTTGGGAAGTGTTAACTGGTGCTTAGTTGTTTGCTGTCTGGAATTTCCCTGTTTCTGAGGAGTGTTCTTTCTTTATTTATTCAAAACATTTATATTCTGCTCTTGTAGTCACTCCGAAGGGGACTCAGGGCAGAGCACAGCATGGATACAGCAAACATTCAGTGCCGGAATATGATACCATTAGATGCATACATAAACATTAAAAACATTTGTCTCAATATTAAAACACACTGTTTAAAACCCATCTTGATCATCTGTGTCTAATTTAATTGGCCTGGTAAGGTATCACTGCTTTTTTACTCTGTCCTGAAAGCTTGGTCCCACAGCCAAGTTTTTACCATCCCTCTAAAGGACAGGAAGGAGGCGGCAGATCTGATCTCACCAGGAAGGGAGTTCCATAGCTGAGGAGCAATCACCGAGAAGGCCCTCTTTCTCGTTCTCACCAATCACGCCTGTGACAATGGCAGGATGGAGAGCAGGGCTCCTCGGGGGCTCTTATTTACTGTCTTGATTCTGAAAGGCACTGCACACTAATTCTACTAGAGAAGTCACCTATAGAAGAGCGCTTGATCAACCAACCTGGACACAGAATATTATTTGAAAACACAGAAATGCTGGACCACTCGGACCACCATCATGTCAAGCTACGCAGAGAAGCCATTGAAATCCACAAGAAGCACGTGGACAATTTCAGCAGAAAGGAAGAAACCATGAAAATGAACAAAATCTGGCTACTAGTATTTTAAAAAAAAAAAACAGAATCAAGGCAATAAATAAAGAACAACACTCAGAAACAGGAAAATTCCAGACAGCAAACAGTCAAGTGCCTCACAACCTCAGAGGACAACAAATCAAAGACAGTTGAAGAGGCCTTAGTTCTTCCTGAACTTCAGTCCTCCTGGGTTTTTGGATTTCAGTCCCCAGATTCCCCAGCCAGTTTTATCTAATAGCCAGAAATTCCAAGAGCTAAAGTTTGAAAAAACTATAGTCTGGGAACCACTGGGACCCCTTCTACACAACCATATAATCAATTTCAAAGCAGATAATCTGGATTTATACGGAATTGTAGAAGGGGCCTGGGTTAGATGCTTATTCTTCCTGCTTAGTGGTTTCCAATATATAAGAGAACTACAAATCAACTCTGCACCAATAAGTATTACAATTTTGTTTATCTTCAAGTAATTTCTAACACTAAGGATATCATAGAGATTATTATTATTATTATTATTATTATTATTATTATTACAACTGACTAGGAGCCAATAGCTTCTGGGTCAGTAGTGGTCAATGAACCATCTCTTTAAGTAGTGCTGGCCCTAAACATATTGCATTGTCCCCAAGCAAAGGTGAGCAACCTTTCCATAACATCCATATCTGCTACTAGATAGTAACAATAGGACAGCGGAGGCTATAATGGGCTCGATGAGGAAGACACAAAGTTTGGAAATGTCATGTTTTGGATTTTAGCTCCTCAAATCCCCCAACTTGCATGGCTATAAAAATCACGCTGATTGGAGATTCTGGCAGCTGTAATCTAACAACAACATTTCCAAGCTCTGACTCTTTTGGAGAGTGACCTGGAATGATACAACTTTCTGTTATTCCTCTGAAAGTGCAAACTCTGAAAGTGCAAACTCCAGCCCACTTCATTTATCACATTTTAGATTGCAACGCATATGTTGTGAAAAACCAAGAGGGGAGATTATATGCAAGACTCCAAGGGAGAAAAGGAGGGATGTTTGTCTAAACGGAGGCTCCCACTCCAACTTTGTCTCCTGGCATCAGATATTAGGCAAGGGGGAAACGCAATCCTTCTGGGCAGATAACTTCAAAGGAAGGGAACCATCCATCATCCAACATGTCATTAAACAAACCAGCCCAGCAGAGAAGCTCGTCTTTCACCTTCTTAAACCAACAGTCCTCAAAGCTCGTGCTGGGAAAATAAACACAAAGGTCCAGGGAGAGATGGGGATGCAAGCCAAACACCCTGGTGCATATCATCAAGACAATCTTGCTGCATGCTTTAGACTAGAGCATCCCAAAAGAACAGCACCAAGGCCGGGCTCCTGGTAGGACAGAGGCTTGATTCTTAATGACTAAGGACAGTGAGAAGAATAGAGTAAGGCATCTAGTCCCAAGACAAGCTCCCTCCATCTTCTGCTTGACCTCCCTTCAGATATGTGAAAGGGATCCATGAAGTTTACTACCTTATTACACTGAGAAATTTCCCAGTTGAGGGCACTCTGGCCTCTTTTCAAGCATGGAGAGGCATGTATCTCATCACATGAGTTAAACCATATCCGGCTGTCATGCATAGTGTGAAGAACCTTTACCTTTTAGCAGCCAGGATGGAGGGCCTAGAGAAGCCTGAAAGCTTAATACAGATAGGATGTGGGCATGGTGAAACCTCGGCGACCATTTTAGTGTAGTTCAGAGCAGGGGCGTGGCCTAGTCAAGAAGCCAGCAGGGAATGGCTGGGATTGGTGGAGAAAAAGGGGGCGGAGTTTAGGAGGAACTGAGAGGGGAAAAAGGAGCATTTTAAGTTATAGAGAGTTGTTGGAGTTTGGAGTTTGAAGAGAAAGGGTGTTTAGGATAGTAGTGGCATTAATGGTTAGAAGAAGAGGCACAGGCCTATCCAGAAGTTTGCCAGCAGGGTAGCTAAAGCAAACTGACAGCTATTAGGAGTATAGCTGGGTAGTAGCAGGATAGAACTAGGATTAAGTTTATCTGGGCTACTGAAGAATTTCTGACAGAGATTCAGTCCTGTTAGGATTCTTGTTTTGTTTTGAGAGGGTTAGAGAGAGAGAAAGGCCTGAGTTTGGCCAGAGTTACTAGCGGGGATAGCTAGTAGTAAGCTAACAGCTATTAGGAAGATAGCTGGGAAGTAGAAAGATAGATCCAGGTTAGGACTATCTGTGCTGCTATAAGAATTACTGTCAGACAAACTATCCTGTCAGTATTCTTGTGTGGAGGGAGAGAAGAATCTCTTTAGTAACAAAAACAGAACTATTCATGTAACCATCATGCTTTTAAGACAAAACTTTCTGTAACAGCCAAGATATTGAAGCATTTGTACCCATTCTAAATAATAAACTTTGTTGATTATTGTTCATCAAAACCTGACTCAAGTGTGCCTCAAAGTTTGAAGATCACAAAAGAAACTTTTGAAGAAACTAATGGTGGCAGCATACTTTCAAAGTAAATAAGCCTTTTAAAATTTGCGTAACCCTTGACAATTGATGGTCGCTTTTAGTATTGATGGCAGCATTGATTAGTGATCTGAATAGATCTTTATAATTTGGTGGCAGTGAGTGAGATCTGATTTGTCCGGATCCATTATACATAGCACTCTGTGGTTGGAAAGAGGCAGAAGTGTCCTGAAAGGATGGAACTCCCTCTAGCAATCACCCTCATCTCATTGAGACATTTCCCCCTGGTAGGACACCTCAGCCTCTTTTCAAGCCTGGAGCTCATCACATGACTTAAGATACTTCTGGCCATAAAGCATCATCCTCTGTGGTTGAAAAGAGGCAGAAGTGTCCTGGAAGGAGGGACTGTTTATTGTCTATTTTTATACTTTTATACTAGCCATGCCCTGCCACGCATTGCTGTGGCCCAGTCTGGTGATCTGGAAAATAAAGTGTTGGTTTCTAATATATGTAATTCCTTTATGCTTGTGGGTAAACAGTATTCCTTGTTTTTTGTTGTTGTTTTTTTTGTCAGTGTTGATGTGGAGATTGCCTGATTTGCCTACTCTGGAATATACAACATATAATTACCCTTCTTCAGGGATCCCTTTCAAACCTATGATACTATATCTGTGTGTGTGTGTGAATCATATCTATTTATCTATCTATATCTATGGCTGGATGGCTCTTCATCAAGAGGGTTTTGATTACGTTTTCTTGCCCTGGTGAAGGGAGTTGGACTGGATGGCCTTAAGTATGGGGGTTCTGTGAGGGAATTTTGCCCCAATTGTGTCGTTGGTGGGGTTCAGCATGCTCTTTGATTGTAGGTGAACTATAAATCCCAGTAACTACTACTCCCAAATGTCAGGGTCTATTTCCCTCAAACTCTATCTGTGTTCATATTTGGGCATATGGAATATTCGTGTCAAGTTTGGTCCAGATCCATCATTGTTTGAGTCCAAAGTGTCCTCTGGATGTTGGTAAACTACAACTCCCAGACTCAAGGTCAATGCTCACCAAATCCTTCTAGTATTTTCTGTTGGTCATGGGAGTTCTGTGTCCCAAGATTGGTTCAATTCCATCACTGGTGGAGTTCAGAATGCTCTTTGATTGCAAGTGTACTATAAATTCCAGCAACTACAACTCTCAAATGACAAAATTTTTTGAGTGAAGGACATACATTGGGTTGTTAAGTGTCTTGTGTCCAAATTTGGTGTCAATTCGTCCAATGTTTTTGAGTTCTGTTAATCACACAAATGAACATTACATTTTTATTTATATAGATTGTTCACATGGTTTTATACTGTTCATAATGGTTATATTGCTGTTTTATTATATTGTTGTTAAATTGTATATTCATGTTTTGATGTGGACGCCATGGGTGCCGATTTGTTAGCCTTCCTGATAGAATGGGATATAAAAGCCCTAAATAAATAATAACTCCCTCTGGCACCCAACCTCATCACATTTCCCTCTGGAATGACACTTCATCCTCTTTTCGAGCACAGAGATGCACGGAGTTCATCACATGTTCTGGGGTTGAAAAGAGGCAGAAATGTCCTGAAAGGAGGAAACTTTAAACATGGGCCACCATTCTGTTCAGAGCTTCTGCCTCTTATCATACTTTACTCCCATGTTTACAACTGAAAAACAGGTGCGATGGGAACCACTGAAGTTTCCCAACCAATTTCATGGCCCAACCCTCTCTTGTATCCTATGGGGTTTGGTGCAGAACAATATGATCCAATGGAAAGTAATGGTTTTAACCTGGATCACTGTCTCTTGTATCCTATGGTTTTGATGCAGAACCAGTGGACTTCATGGAAAGAACTGGTTTTAACCTGGTGCCAGTCTTCTTTCACGTAAAAGGCTTTGGGAAAGGCAGTAGATCTCTTGGTTTTCGGATATTGTTTCTCCTGATTAAACAAAAATAATACTGACCATATGATTAATATAAGATGAATGTATTGCCAGCTCTTATGTTTCCACGCATGGGGAGGCAGAAAAGGATAGGGGTGATTCTCTAATGGATGGTCACCCATGCTTTTCCCTCTCAATGTGATAAGGTGGAAGGTCGCCAGTAGCCCACCGAGATGGTGCTTTTGCATGGGTTGTGCAACCCTCCTCCATGGCAACTGGGCATGTTGAGAGGGCCAAGGGAGAAAGGCAGCAATGGGGTTTTAGGCCATGCTTTGCTGGAGATAAATGAGCCCCAAGCCTGTCGCTGCAGCTTCGTCAAAAGCCAAGCAGGTTACTTCTGCTCCTAGTGACAGGAAGAAAGGCTGGATGAAAGGATCCAAAGGAGCGGTGTTCGAATGTGCTACCGGAGCCAAACTAGTTTTCAACAGCTGTTTCTAGAAATGTGTTCCTTTTTTTCTCTCCTCCAGTGGCTTCTGATGAGTTAACAACCTCTAGGAAGGTGTCCTTAAGTTGTTTTCAGAAGCACTTTGCGTGGAGGAATGCTATGTTTCAAACTGCATGACAAAAGGGAAAACCTATATCATAAATCCAAAGTTGCCGTAAGAGACTGCAGACAGAGTTGCCCTTTTGTTTTTCTGATGGTTCAGTGGGCACAAACTTTGTTTTCACATCATGTTGTGTCTAAAGCCAACCTTTTCTATATTTCACGCAATTCCTTGAAACCATTTGTATACAATATATACAAAACATAATGGAATTTTGCGTTTATACTTGGATCTCATTCCCCAGATATTTCATTATTTGTATTGAATCTATATTCCTGGGTTATAAATGTCATGATTTCCTAATCAGTTCTAGCATAAAAACTTGTGGAAAAATTATTAAACTGAGAAACTTTTTCTTTGCGGGGGGGACATCCTGCTATAGCACATTTTGCTATAACACATTTTGTATCTCAAAACCCAGTTTGTATCTCCAAAAAAAGTTTCTGGAGAAGAGCAACTACCTTCAAAGTAAGTACTGCACAATTAAACAGGAAATAATGCTTTCAAACCAGGAAGATAACATTTTTTCAAATTTTGTTACATAGTGTTATCAATGGAGGAAATCATGTGCTGTGACAAGCAGACATCTTTCACCACTAGAAGGAGCATGTCTCCCAATAAGTTCCTAAAGTTGGGTAGCTGTGAGTTTTCCAGGCTGTCTGGCTACGTTCCAGAACCATTCTCTCCTGACGTTTTGCCCACATCTATGGCAGGCATCCTCAGAGGATGTGAGGTCTGTTGGAAACTAGGCAAGTAGAGTTTATATATCTGTGGAATAATGTCCACGGTGGGAGAAAGAACGCTTGAAGCAAGTGTGAATGTTGTCTGCTTGAAGCAAGTGTGAATGTTGCAATTGACAGGTTTTATTATCATTGAGTAGCCTTGCAGCTGCAAAGTCAATCAGTGTTGTTGCCTGGAGGCAGGCATGTAGCCGGGGGGGGGGGGGGGGGGGGCTTCAGCCTCCCCCCCCCCCCAATTCTCATAGTGGTCTGCAAAAAGGCCTTACTGGTACATTATTTAAACTGTTATGTTTATTCATATCATGATCTGATCACCATGCTCAATATATCTCATATGCATGGGGGTATTGGGGTAACGATACAAAAGGTTTGCTAGGGTATGTATGTATGTATGTATGTATTTATTTATTTATTTATTTCAATTACTTTTACCCCGCCCTTCTCACCCCAGGGGGGACTCAGGGCGGCTTACAGACGAAGCCACAATTCGATGCCTGAATCAATTAACAAGCAATACAGAAAGCAATTCAAACAGTTAACAAATTAAAACATCAATACATAATAAAATATACAAAACAATCTCATGCTCAGTGTTCAGAGTCCATATATCCATTCCATTCCATCTGCCCTTGTTTATCGTTAGATCTTTACGTTAGCTGCCAGAATGTCCAAAGGCTTGGTCCCATATCCAGGTCTTCAGTTTTTTCCTGAACGCCAGAAGGGAAGTCACCGATCTAATCTCCCCGGGGAGTGAGTTCCACAGGTGAGGGGCCACCACTGAGAAGGCCCTGCTCCTCATCCCCGCCAACCTCACTTGTGATAGTGGCGGGGTCGAGAGCAGGGCCTCCCCAGAAGATCTTAAACTTCGAGATGGGATGTAGAGGGAGATCCGTTCGGACAAATACACTGGGCCGGAACCATATAGGGTTTTGTAGGTCAAAACCAGCACTTTGAATTGTGCTCGGAATTGGATCGGCAGCCAGTGGAGCTGACGCAGCAGGGGGGTGGTATGCTCCCTGTACGCCGCTCCGGTGAGCAATCTGGCTGCTTCTTGCTGGACTAGTTGAAGTTTCCGAGCAGTCTTCAAAGGCAACCCCACGTAGAGTGCGTTGCAGTAATCCAACCGGGATGTGACAAGAGCGTGGACCACCGTGGCCAGATCTGACTTCCCAAGGTACGGGCGTAGTTGGCGCACAAGTTTTAATTGTGCGAAAGCTCTCCCAGGCTCAGTGATGAGTCCAGGATCACTCCCAAGCTGCGAACCTGCGTCTTCAGGGGGAGTATAACCCCGTCTAATACAGGCTGTAACCCTATACCCTGTTCGGCCTTACGATTGACCAGTAGGACCTCTGTCTTGTCTGGATTCAATTTCAATTTGTTAGCTCTCATCCAGTCCGACACAGCAGCTAGACACCGGTTCAAGGTCTGGACAGCCTCCTTGGTGACAGGTGGAAAGGAGTGACAGATTTGGACATCATCTGCATAGGGATAACATCTTAGTCCGAAACTCCGAATGATCTCTCCCAGCGGCTTCATGTAGATGTTAAATAACATCAGGGACAGAAAGAGGGTAGACCCTCTTTCACTCAGACTCAGCCACCACCACCCCCCCCCCCCCGAATCAAAATCCTGGCTACGGGCCTGCCTGGAGGCGTCATTTGTTTGGGAGGTGTAGACTGGTGCTTGGTTGTTTGCTATCTGGAGTTCCCCTGTTTCTCCGTGGTGTTCCCTATTTCACTGTCTTGATTCTGTTGTTTTTTTTAATACTGGTAGTCAGATTTTGTTCATTTTCATGGTTTCCTCCTTTTTGTTGAAATTGTCCATGTGCTTCTTGTGTATTTCAATGGCTTCTCTGTATAGTCTGGCATGATGGTTGTCAGAGTGGTCCAGCATTTCTATGTTCTCAAATAATCAAGGACCCTGCTGGTTAATCAAGGACCCTGTTATGGCTGACTTTGCTGGTTGAATCAGCATGCAGCATCTTTCTTGTTCTTGGATTCGTCCCAAGGAGCTCTGAACCTCTGAGGATCCTTGCTGCAGATGCAGGTAAAATGGCAGGACAGAATGTTATGGAAGATGGCCATACAGCCCAAAAAACTCACAGCAGTCCATTAATTGGACAGTTGAATGTCTGGGGAAGCCTGAAACTGGAGTGCCATTGACTGTCAATGCATGAAAGGGACCCATGGTGGGGCTCAACAGGACTCCAGATGGGCTGGCTCTCCATTCTGGCCTTGTTGCGGCACTCAACTCTTGGGAGATGTATTGTACACAAATCCTCCTGCTTGGCAGCCTTACTCTTTTCTGTCCAAAGGCCTGGACGCTGTCCAGCAGTGGCTCTCCTTCTTCTGTGCAAAGCTTCTGGAACATGGGCTCCTTTGCACCCTCTGGCTTAACCATTTGGGAGCCATAGCCTCATTCCTTTCGGATCTCTCTCTGCCTTTTGTCTCCCGACTTCCACTCCTCTCCTCAAGAGAAATGTATGAATCCCATCGAGCCTGGGAAAAACATGCTCTCACTGCCCGCCCCCAGTCTCCATCTCCCAGCCAACACATCTCCTTCATTGTGAGGCCGCATTGCTGAGTGAAGTCAGACATGGACTGGCGATGGCATGACAGTTCTAGGCTAGCTCAGATATTTGGGCAGAGCGGGGCAAAAGGGAAAGGAAGAGGGACAGAGTGGGGGGGGGGTTGTTGGAAGGAAAGCAAAGCCCCCAACCTTCTGGCAGCCTGCCCACGCTGCTGGGATCTTAATCTAATTGAACTCAGTCCCACTTTGACACATGAAGGGTATAGTTAGTTACGGAGACGGGCAGTATTTTTCTCTCAATCTGCTGTCTCTGGACCAGCGCTTGAACATCACTCCTTCTATTTAGGGTCATGGCCACTGCAACTGTGGTCTTCCTGCAGACATCTTGCATCATCCCTTCTGTTTCTATCTCTATTTAAAATAAGTACATATATAAACAGTTTTTTTTTTCTGGGAGGAGGATTTGCAAACGGAAAACTTAAAAAAAAGATTTTAAATATTATTATAATTCACAATATGTGTAGATTTTGTACATTTCTTCCAGGCTCAACAATGAATCCAGGATCACCCGACCATTAGCCCCAGCTTCTGCCCATCTAGCAGATGGAAAACAGAAACGTGAGTAGATAAATAGGTGCTGCTTTAAACAGGGAGGTAATAAAGGAACCCATAAGAACATCAAGAGGATATCTATGGATGGCAAAAGCTCCTCGGCATGGAAGGTGGAGCAACAGCACCCCCCTTTCCCCCAACATCCAGTGACTGGAGTTGAGCACAGCCTTCAGATGCCAGAAATGGAAAAAGATGGGGAAAGAATTTACCTCTGTTTATGTATTATCTGTCCTTGTTAATTGTATAACGGCATTGAATGTTTGCTGTATATGCATTCTGTAATCCACCCTGAGTCTCCTTGGGGAGATAAAGTGAAATATAAAAAATTATATTATTTAAAGTATATTATCAATTTGGACAGCCATTTTTCCACATTTTTAATGCCAATTTTCTGCAGCCTCTTGTTCTTTTAATGTTTGTTCCCAAGTTCCTAGTGAAGACTCCAAAACTTGTCTCTCCTTTTTTGACTCCTTGTAGACGGAAAACTCTTCGCACCACCTAGACTCAACTTAGGCCCCATCTACACTGTCGTGCAATGCATTCTATGCTCTGTGTAGATGCATATATTGAAATTCAGTGCAGTGAGTCTACACCAGGCATGGGCCAACTTCGGTCTTTCCTCCACGTGTTTTGGACTTCAACTCCCACAATTCTTAACAGGCTATCAGCTGTTAGGAATTGTGAGAGTTGAAGTCCAAAACACCTGGAGGGAAGGTCAGAGTTGGCCCATGCCTGGTCTACACTAACTTAATATAGTTCCAAACTGCATTATATGGCAGTGTCAAAAGTAAAATTCAGTATTATGAAAACAAGTAAGAAATGCTTTGGATGCAGACAACCCCACTACGATGATTAGGTAAAAGCATTCCCAGAACGGTCAACTGTAATATCAGAAATTGATCTTGCCCAGATTTTCAGTGCAGCCGGACCAAAAAGAGACACCTTGTTAATATATAATAGATGGACTGTTTTTGTATGCAAACCCTTAGTGTCAAGACCCAAGAAGAGCCTTTGTATAGCGAACTGTATGGAATTGCCATAAAACTGACCCAATGACCAGTAACAACCATTCCCCCCTATTCCAGACTATGCTCGATGCTTGCTCTTTTGCTTGTTCAAAAGATCTTAGAACTATAGAGTTGGAAGACATCCAGAAAGGTCTCTTTCAATCTAGCAACGTTCTGCCATTAGAGAAGGCAGGAGACCTTATAACATTGAGGAATTTCCTAGTTGTAGGACACTTCAGCCTCTTTTTAAGCATGGAGAGGCATGGAGCTCATCACATGAGTTAAGCTACTTCTGGCTGTCATGCATTGCCCTCCATAGTTGAAAAGAGGCAGGGAAGGAGGGAACTCAGGCAATCAACCTCCTCCCATGGAGACATTACCCCCTCGTAGGGCATTTCAGCCTCTTTCCAAGCAAGGAGAGGCACGGACCTCATCACATGTTGCGGGGTTGAAAAAAGGCAGAAATGCACTGAAAGAAGGGAACTCTAAATACAGGACAGCAATCCTGTTCAAAGCTCCTGTCTATTATTGCACTTAACTCCCATGTTTACAACTGAAAAACAGGTGCAATGGAAACCATCAAAGTTTCCCATCCTGTTTCATGGTCCAACCACCAGAAGTCGTATTCTATGGGGTTTGGGGCAGAACAATTGGATCCCACAGAAAGCAATGGTTTTAACCTGGATCACTGTCTCTTGTATCCTATCAGCTTTGATGCAGAACCATAGGATCCCATGGAAAGCAATGGTTTTAATCTGGTGTCCATCTCGTTAATGTAAGAAGCCCTGAGCAGGGCAAGGGATCTCTTGGCTTTTGGATATTGTTGTTTCTCCCTTATTAAAAACAAAAAAAGTAATATTGACCTTGTGAGGAATGTATTGTCAGCTCTCAAGTTTCCACATGTGAGTGTGATGGGGAGGCAGAACTCCAAATGGGACTGCTGGCAATAGAAGAGGGGCGATTCTCTACTCTTAAAGGGATGGTCACCCATGCTCCCTCCTCTCAATGTGATGAGGTCTGTTCTCAAAGCACCCTGACAGATGACCCTGACAGTTAAAGCACCCTGACAGATGACCATCCAGGCACTGCTTCAAAACCTTTTAGCCGTCTCATTGAGCGTGCAAAGGCATTTTCCAACCCTATCCCTTCCTGCAGGACTGGATTTAAATAAATACATACTTCCCTTGGGAAGGGATGGATCCAGTCTGTGCTCCTCCTGACCTGCAGAATGGGAAGCGGCAATCAAGTGGCTGGGATGATGCATGGCCATGTTTTGGAAAGGCCCTGGCCAGTTAATGAGCTGTCTGGTCATTTGCCTGTTTCTCTTCTTGTCCAATTGCCTGGGTGGGAACTGGCAACTGAACTATTGACTCTTTGCCTTGCTGGACTTTCCCTATGCTTAATTAATATCTCAGTGTGGGATCAAGGAAAACAAACAGAGATGAGGAGGAGCTGAAACACTGAAATAGCAGAGGAAGAGACTGGCACAGGTGACGCAGAAAGGTGGCAATCAGAGCAAAGAAAAGAGGGGGAGAAATTATGACAGTTTGCAATTTATCAGGCAGGATATATATGTGTCCTGCAGCTACTTGGACATTACAAAAGACATTCATCACTTGGCAGGGCCATCCTAATGCTGAGAAGGTCGTGTCCTGTTTCCCAAAATGACATCACTTTGGACAATACTCCACAGGAAACACAATGCACATGGGCACCGTGGATGCCTGTCCCACCTTAATGGGTCACACATCTTCACAAAAGACTATAATAAAATGCATGGGACCTGTTGGCCCCTCTTGGGAACAGCTGCTTGCTCCAGCTTCCTTTTGGCCCATGTCCCTTTCCCTCCATCCCTACCCCTTCTCTCTCACTCTCCCCATTCTCACCCCCCAAATTGAAAAAGTTTCTCATACTCGCTGAGAAAAAAATAATAATCTGCATTTCCCCTTGCACACTTGCAATATCGTATGGCATGCAAACAGATTTATGGAGACTGAAGCCTTTGTCATCTACATCCTGGTTTCAACAGATGTGCAAAGTGTTGTTCACCATCAGTATTAAGGGAGATCTTAAATGCAAAGTTGGGGGTGGGGGGAGTTGTTGTGAAATGGGTTCATGAAATGATTTATAGTTTTCCAATCATGACCTCCTTGAACAGCTGCACTCTTGGTAGCAACTGTCCCAGAAGAAAGCAAAATACAGCAAAGTCCTTTCACAGCACAAACACACCTTCAGCCCTGGACATTCCACAGATATATAAACCCCACTTGCCTAGTTTCCTACAAACCTCGCAACTTCTGAGGATGCCTGCCATAGATGTGGGTGAAAAGTCAGGATAGAATGCTGCTGGAATATGGCCATACAGCCCAAAAAACTAACATGATTCTGGTCATGAAAGCCTTTGCAGCCCATCTCTTTGCAGAGTCCAACTGCAAGCATCTGACCTATCTACACACTGTTTAGTAAACTCACAGATTCAGATTTTCATCCAAAATATCTGAAGGCTTTAGTCTTCACAACTGTAATATATACAAATGTACAATCAGGGAAGACAGATCCTCTTCCAGCTTTGTATTTGCAAATGATCAGATCCTCAGAGAGAGAGTCACATACAGAATAGAGCAGGGGTGTTCAAGGTTTTTGCGAGAGGGCCAGATTTGGTGAGGTGAAAATGTGTAGGGGCTGACCATTCGGCTTGACATTATTTGAACCATTAACATTAAATGCAAATTAACTATTTTATGAAATTTTGCAAATTTTTATTTTATTTTATTTCTTCACCCAAATCTAAAAAAGTTTTTACCAAAATCACTCTGCCTTTCCTATTGAAGACCACATAAAATGAAGAAAGACTGTCTGGAAGATTAAACATACCTAGGTTCACTTGAAACATTACGATACATATTATTCATTATTAAATGCTTACCTTAACTTCTAAATTCAAAACATGGCAGGAAAATAACACTAACAGTTATCTTATTCAGAAGTACAAAAAGGACATAGGAATCCTGGTATCACACGTTGTTTCATTTTTCAATTAACCATCAAAAATAAATAAAGAAAAAAGGTTATTTGATTTTGAATCAGATATCAAAAACGAAAAAGAGCCAGGGTTTTCATTATTTCAATTTTAGAAATCAAAAATACAAAATTGAAAAATGGGTTGCCGGACCAAATTTGATTTTCAACTGGTTTGATTTTCAGTTGAAAAACAAAAAAACAAATGACACATGGATTGAAAAGACTCAATGCACATTCAAAACTGTGGCTTTGATCATCTTCTGGTAAAATATAAAATAGCTTTTTTGTATCTATGTATCCATACTGTGGTCAACATTGCTGGTGGCCACATATTATTGATTTTTATGGCTGCAGGCTGGTGGAAATTCGGACATGGGCTGCCATTGGTCCCCAGGTCAGACTTTGGGCGTGCCTAGAATAGACAGATATTCATACTGAGTCATGTAGGAGAGTGAAAGATGGATTCCTTCAGCCTCCTTATATATTTACCTGATGTAAGGAACAATGGCTGATGCAACCCCTTTGCAATAACCCAAACATGATTATGACTCAGCCATTACCACCTTAGCATCATGGCATTCACAGTAGTTATTCAAGTGCTATCAATATTCCACATGTTCATCAAACAGTATTTTATATGACTGGAAATGCGATGCCATTTCTATCTAACAGGAGCAGTGAAAGGTGGATGTCAGGGGTGTTCCTGTTCTCTGTAGTTCTTCAAGGGATGCAACACATCATGCCAAGAAACACAAAGGAAGTGGTAGTAGTGCTTAGTAGGCTTGTTTGATCAAGAAAAAAATTGGTTCTAAACTCGTTTTGTATCTAGGGGGCGCCAGCGTTTCTAATCTGAGAGGATTTCCAAAATTTCCAATTTTAAAATTTCAATGTTTATGAAATTTCATAAATATACGAATCGATTTGTTAATGGCGGACGCGATTGCGCAATATGCAAAAAAACCATCCAAACGGGACAGGGGGAACTTCTGAAGCTTCCCTCTCCCTCTGTTGTTGACTGTTGGTGATAAAACTAACAACAACTAACCAAAACCAAACTATATATTATATTATTACATTATACATAATATAATTATATTATAATATTATTATTGTATATTATATTATATTCTATATATTATATTATATATTATATAATTATATTATAATTGTATATTATTATATTATATTATATTATATTATTATTGTCATGGACAAGATGCCTTAAAAGGAGCCAGACACAAAAATAAAGGTCCAAACAAAATTTAATAGCACAACAAAAATAGCTAAAAACACTTAATTCAGCGTATATCTAACAAGAACTTAGAATGTAGCAAATTGCTATGCAAAAAGTAACTTTGCAAATAATCTGGATTATACTGGTATATAATCTGGGATAACAGAAACTTCAAGCAAATGGCTTCAAAATCACAGTGGGAAAACACAAGGAAACCAGGTGTAAGCAAACAAAAGTGTTGCCAAAACACATTCCCAAGTCGTGTAGCATGTCCAAAAGCAGAAGATTAACCCCAGAATGCGAAGTTGTCCAAACAATCCAAAGTAAGCACTTACAGGAATCCAGTCTGTAGGAGCCCAAAAACTCTTGTTTACAATGGTTTGAAATGGCTTCTCTGTAATAACCCAGCTAAACTTCCTGGGAGGTTGAAACTATTATTATTATATTATATTATATTATATTATATTATATTATATTATATTATTAAGAATGGATGTCCATCTGTCAGGGGTGCTTTAATATACAATTATATTAATATAATAATAATATAATATAATTTAAAAATATACAATAATAATAATAATAATAATAATATACAATAATAATATAATATATTAATAATATAGTAATATATAATAGGAAGGAAGGGAAGGGAAGGGAAGGGAAGGGAAGGGAAGGGACAGTACATATAGCTCTCTCTTCCCTCAGGTTTCATCAGGCATCTCCTCTATAATCCGATTTAAATCCTGGCCAAGAAGAACGCCAGGAGAAAGAGGAGGGAGGGGGGAATGTGGGTTTTGCCAGCTGGAAGGAAGGAAGGAAGGAAAGAAGGAAGGAAGGGAGGGAAGGTAAGGGAAGGGAAGGGAAGGGAAGGAAAGAGGCAGTACATATAGCTCTATCTTCCCTCAGGTTTCCTCTGGCAACTCCTCTGTAATCCCATTTAAATCCTGGCCAAGAAGAACGCCAGGAGAAAGAGGAGGGAGGGGGGAATGTGGGTTTTGCCAGCTGGAAGGAAGGAAGGAAGGAAGGAAGGAAGGAAGGAAGGAAGGAAAGAAGGGAGGGAGGGAAGGAAAGGAAAGGAAAGGGAAGGGAAGGGAAGGGAAGGGAAGGGAAGGGAAGGGAAGGGAAGGGAAGGGAAGGGAAGGGAAGGGAAGGGAAGAGGCAGTACATATAGCTCTATCTTCCCTCAGGTTTCCTCTGGCAACTCCTCTGTAATCCCATTTAAATCCTGGCCAAGAAGAAGGCCAGGAGAAAGAGGGGGGGGATGTGGGTTTTGCCAGCTGGAAGGAAGGAAAGAAGGAAGGAAGGGAAGGGAAGGGAAAGGAAGAGGCAATACATATAGCTCTATCTTCCCTCAGGTTTCCTCTGGCATCTCCTCTATAATCCAATTTAAATCTTGGCGAAGAAGAATGCCAGGAGAAAGAGGAGGGAGGGGGAATGTGGGTTTTGCCAGCTGGGAGGAAGGAAGGAAAGAAGGAAGGAAGGAAGAGGAAGGGAAGGGAAGAGGCAGTACATATAGCTCTATCTTCCCTCAGGTTTCCTCTGGCAACTCCTCTGTAATCCCATTTAAATCCTGGCCAAGAAGAACGCCAGGAGAAAGAGGAGGGAGGGGGGAATGTGGGTTTTGCCAGCTGGAAGGAAGGAAGGAAAGAAGGAAGGAAGAGGAAGGTAAGGGAAGGAAAGAGGCAGTACATATAGCTCTATCTTCCCTCAGGTTTCCTCTGGCATCTCTATAATCCGATTTAAATCCTGGCCTAGAAGAATGCCAGGAGAAAAAGGAGGGTGGGGGGAATGCGGGTTTTGCCAAGTGGAAGGAAGGAAGGAAAGAAGGAAGGAAGAGGAAGGGAAGGGAAGAGGCAGTACATATAGCTCTATCTTCCCTCAGGTTTCATCAGGCATCTCCACTATAATCCGATTTAAATCCTGGCCAAGAAGAACACCAGGAGAAAGAGGAGGGAGGGGGGAATGTGGGGTTTGCCAGCTGGGAGGAAGGAAGGAAAGAAGGAAGGAAGGAAGAGGAAGGGAAGGGAAGAGGCAGTACATATAGCTCTATCTTCCCTCAGGTTTCCTCTGGCAACTCCTCTGTAATCCCATTTAAATCCTGGCCAAGAAGAACGCCAGGAGAAAGAAGAGGGAGGGGGGAATGTGGGTTTTGCCAGCTGGAAGGAAGGAAGGAAAGAAGGAAGGAAGAGGAAGGTAAGGGAAGGAAAGAGGCAGTACATATAGCTCTATCTTCCCTCAGGTTTCCTCTGGCATCTCTATAATCCGATTTAAATCCTGGCCTAGAAGAATGCCAGGAGAAAAAGGAGGGTGGGGGGAATGCGGGTTTTGCCAAGTGGAAGGAAGGAAGGAAAGAAGGAAGGAAGAGGAAGGGAAGGGAAGAGGCAGTACATATAGCTCTATCTTCCCTCAGGTTTCATCAGGCATCTCCACTACAATCCGATTTAAATCCTGGCCAAGAAGAACACCAGGAGAAAGAGGAGGGAGGGGGGAATGTGGGGTTTGCCAGCTGGGAGGAAGGAAGGAAAGAAGGAAGGAAGGAAGGAAGGAAGAGGAAGGGAAGGGAAGGAAAGAGGCAGTACATATAGCTCTATCTTCTCTCAGGTTTCCTCTGGCAACTCCTCTGTAATCCCATTTAAATCCTGGCCAAGAAGAACGCCAGGAGAAAGAGGAGGGAGGGGGGAATGTGGGTTTTGCCAGCTGGAAGGAAGGAAGGAAGGAAGGAAGGAAGGAAAGAAGGAAGGGAGGGAAGGGAAGGGAAGGGAAGGGAAGGGAAGGGAAGGGAAGGAAAGAGGCAGTACATATAGCTCTATCTTCCCTCAGGTTTCCTCTGGCAACTCCTCTGTAATCCCATTTAAATCCTGGCCAAGAAGAAGGCCAGGAGAAAGAGGAGGGGGGGGGATGTGGGTTTTGCCAGCTGGAAGGAAGGAAGGAAGGAAGGAAGGAAAGAAGGAAGGGAGGGAAGGAAAGGTAAGGTAAGGTAAGGTAAGGGAAGGGAAGGGAAGGGAAGGGAAGGGAAGGGAAGGGAAGGGAAGGGAAGGGAAGGGAAGGGAAGGAAAGAGGCACTACATATAGCTCTATCTTCCCTCAGGTTTCCTCTGGCATCTCCTCTATAATCCGATATAAATCCTGGCCAAGAAGAACCCCAGGAGAAAGAGGAGGGAGGGGGAATGTGGGTTTTGCCAGCTGGAAGCTCTCTCTCTCTCTCTCTCTCCTTTCTCCTTCTCAGAGGTTAAAACTATTATTATTATATTAGTAAATTTTATATAATATTATATTATTATATTATATAATATATTATTGTATATTATATTACATTATTATATATTATATATAATATTATATTATATATTATATTATTATAATAATTGTATATTATTATATTATATTTTTATATATTTTATTATATTATAATATTACATTATTATTGTATATTATATTATATTATTATATATTATAATTGTATAATATATTATATTATTTATATTATATTATATTATATTATATTATATCTTTCATATTTGCATCAGAGGCTTTGCGAGGTGTTCTTTGCAAGGTGGGCATTGCCTTGGGAAGGAAAGCTGAGAGAACAGCTGTTCCTGAAGGCCACGCCCCCAGCATTTACGATTCACTGGGGGAGTCGTATGGAAGATGGCAGAAGCGGCGTTGATATGTCAAAATCACTTCCGGGTTGCTAAAATGCGTCCATATCGCTTCGAAAGGGCTTAAAATAACGATTCAATAACGAGTAACGAAAATAACGAACATGATCAAACAAGCCTAGTGCTTAGTGTCTATTGTTGCTTCCAATACCAAATTCAGCTGGGGAGTGCACAGAAAGAGCTGGAGCCCAAATGGAGCTGTAAAGGCTCTATCTACAGTGCCATAAACTGCGTTATATAAGTTAAGTATAAACCAAACATGGGCCAAACCTTGGCTCTCCGGTTTGCTTTGGACTTCAACTCCCAAAATTCCTAACAGCCTACACCTGGAGGGAAGGCCGAAGTTGGCCCATGCCTGGTGTAAACTCATAGAATGGTAGTTCAGACAACTCAATCAAATGTCTACACTGACCACCTAATGCAGTTAATGCAGTTCAAATTGAATTATATGACAGGGTAGATGGGACCAGAGAAAAAAGAGCATAAGTGTGGCCCAATCTACCCTGTCATATAATACAGCTGTGTGATATAGTTTAACTGCATTATAGGCCAGTGTCAATAGGGCCTTAGAGTCTGGGGGCCAGGGTTCAAACCCCCACTCTGCAATGTAAAGCAATGTAAACTTCTGGCCTAGGAGACTGTATCCACACTGTGGTATTAGAGCAGTTTCACACCACACTAAATGCCACGGCTCCATCCTTTAAAATAAATAAATAAAGCAATTAAAAATAAAGTGCCTCTCCCAACTTCTTAATATCTCTTCAGCAAAGTTTGACTGGATCAATGCTGCCATGTATTGCAGTTTCAGGGTGTAGATTGAACTGAGTTACTTGAGTCTATGCTGCCATATGATTCAGTTCAATGCAGTTCATCTGCATCCTGAAGCTGCATTACATGGCTGCATCGATCCAGACATCTATGCTGCTTGATGTCCGTGGTGTAAACTCATAGAATGCTAGTTAATAGGCTTGGTTGATCCAGTTCGTTAATTTCTTATCTTGTTATAAAGTTGTTATTTTAATACAGAAGTGTTTTCGCCATATCGAAGCCGCATCCGCCATCTTTAAAATGACTTCCGCTAGTTTCGTTAGTGATGTCACAGGTGCTGGGATGCTGGGAATGATGGGCTTCCAGCCAATGAGGAGAAGCCAGGTATTGGGGGGTGGTTTCTGCAGGGCGGCCATTGGCCTTTAAAGGGGGCTGTGTGTGCCTCATGGTTCCATTTCGAGCCAGGAGAGGGACGGGGAAGGAGGGTTTGCTGGTGCTGTTTCAGGATCCAGGGAGCAGGGAGGTGCCTGGCTGCCTGCCTGTGGCTGCCACAGGGGAAGACAGAGACCAGAGGGTTGTGAAGAGAAGCCCTGGTTGTTTCTCTGTCTTAGGTTCTTGAAAGGAGAAATCTTTTTCCTTTTTTTTTTTGCCATGGTTTGTAATTATCCTTTGTTTTTTAATTGTTTTTTTATTATTTTTATATATATATTATTTTCCTTCTTTTCTTGGGGAAAAAAACAAGGTAGCATTCTTAGCTATTTGTAAACAAAGTATTAATGCGACTATAAAGAAAAAAAGTCCCATTTATAATTCAATCCCCATTTTTTCCTTTTTTTTCCTTACTTTTTAATTCTTTTTTTTCCTTGGCAAAAGAAATAGAAGCCAAGTACCTGGGGTTCTTGGGTATGCAGCTTTCTCAAAGGGGTGCATTATTGTGCCCTTGTGTATGTTTCACTGTGTGCGTAACACTCTCTGTGTTACACTGGTAACTGTGCTGTCCAATCCATTGCTCTCTGCCCTCCTTTTGCCAAGGGGACCAATCCCTTACTGTTGCACCACTGCATGTGGTAACCTGCTGCCACAAAGCAGACCCAATTGCTGTTTCTGCCCTCCTTTTGCCAAGGGGACCAGTCCCTTACTGTTGCACCACTGCGTGCAGTAACCTGCTGCCACAAAGCAGACCCAATTGCTGTTTCTGCCCTCCTTTTGCCAAGGGGACAAATCCCTTACTGTTGCACCACTGCGTGTGATAACCTGCTGCCACAAAGCAGACCCAATTGCTGTCTCTGCCCTACTTTTGCTAAGGGCTCCAATCCATGGTTGCACCTCTGTGTTAACCTGTAACAAAACCTCACCCTAAAATGGCTCAGCCACATTTGTGTTGGCCTCTGGCCCCTTTTTGTAGTCCTGTAAGAAAGCCTTACCCTACTAGGGCTCAGCTCTGGAGTAACGCACTGCCATCTGGTGCACTGCATCAGCCACGTTTGTGTTGGCCTCTGGCCCCTTTCTGTTGCCCTGTTAGAAAACCTAACCCTGCTAGGGCTCAGCTCTGGTGCAACACATTGCATCAAGCCACAATAAGCAACCCTTCCATTTCTTTGCTGCCACATTTTTGTGATGCCCTTACACAAGGGGCCTGAAAGTCCATGTTAGACCGTTTTGCTATGCTGCATTGGATCCCCTCATTTTCCTCCTTTATATGTCCTTTCCATTTCCTTGCCTTACATTCCTTCTTTGTTAGTTTATTGGCCTGGAAACACACCACTCTTTGTGCGGTGAAAGTAAACCGTTTGGTCTTTGGGTTTCCCCTTTTTGTGTTGTTACTTGTAATCACAAATGTTCCTTGACTTTGAGGAAACCTCAGCCAGTGCTTGCAGCCTTTGCCTTTGCCTTGAGTCATGAAACGTTTCCTTCCAAGCACTTCGGGACGCAAGGGCCCTGTGTGTGGTTCACGAACATATAAGAAAGGCAGGGGTATGATGATGAACATCTCAAGGCGGCGGGATCATTCCACCACCACCATGGCTAGTGCTACAGAGGCCACTGCTTACTCAAGCTGTGAGAGAGCAGAAACTTCTGCATCTGTTCGAAATTGTCAACGTCGCGGTCGAGATGTTCTCCAAAGTATCTCCGATCAAACTAAAACTGTTTGTGAGGAGGAGGAGGAAGAGGAGGAGGACATGTCACAGGGATGGATGGAAGAAAACATGGAATCTGCTTCCAGCTCAGCACTTAGTGACCCAGAGGAGGACTGTTTGCAGGAGGGTGAACTAGAGGAACCATCCCCCATCCCACCCCATTCCACCGACACCGTTACACAAAACCACAACACTACAGCACTTGTGCGTGTGGGTAGGCCGAGGTCACTCCTCTGGGATCACTATGACGTCCATCCTCAGAAGGCCACTTTGGCAGTATGTAGGCATTGCGGTGGGAGCGTCAGCAGAGGCAAAGATGTGAGGCATCTTGCGACAACTGGCCTAATGATGCACATTAATAGACACCACCCTTTGGTACGTTTTGGAATAGAAAAAAAGGAAGCGCATTCGTTTAAATTGTGGAAATTCTTCCTATTAAAAATAGATTGATTGCTTCAATTTTCAATTTTTTAATACCTTTCAAGAATTCAATAAAATTATTTTCAATAAATTCATGATTCTTGTTGTGATCATATAACTTATATTTGAATCTATATGTTAATAACCAGTCCAGAGATTTTTTAAAGGTTTTCTTCATTCTTTTGTGAAATAGTCTTTGTCATCATCATTGCTTTTGCTTCATTACTTTTGAATCCAGCTACCTCAACCAATTCCTTTTCCTTCTTGGGGGGCATCAGGGGGGGGGGCTGTCCCTTTCAGGGACTGACTGATTGTCTGCAGTGTGGTGATGTGCCATGTAGTGTGGTGATGTGCCACATTTTCTCAAAGGCCAGCTTTACTTCCCCATACCTGCTGTAACTGCCAGGCTGCCTAGTGTTAGCGAGGAAGGAGAATTGTTCTTTGATGCATATTTGTGTAGGGGCTTCAACTTACACACTGCCTCCCAGGACCCTCTGTTTTTCTCTGCCTCCTTCTAGTCAGTCGCAGCCACCGAGTATTCCTCCTTGTTTCTCTTATCTCTTTCCCTTTAATACATGGCTTTTCACTCTCTCAATGACCAGGCTACCATTTCTTCAGTTTTTCTTTCCTTTAAACACTCTCTGGGTCGACTGCCTTCAGGGTCTTCCCTCCACAAACATCCGGTCATTTGGCATTAACCTTTTTTGTGGGGGGGGGGGGTCCAGTTGGGCTTGCATTTGGAGACAGCCAGTAAGTCCATACTCAAAATCTCTATGCATATGTTGGGCAAGCCGATGGTGACTATTGGGTGGCATTCAATCTATCAGGAACTAGAACTTACATGGTCTATCCAATGCAATCTTCACCATCTGCACCCCAAATAACTATGCTATGACATGCAGTAAGTCGGTTAGAGACCGAGTGTCGAAATCAATGTCAGCGTGCGCATCCTTATCCTCAACGTCTCACAGGACTGCCCGTTTGACTGCTGTGTTGTTCTGAGTTGTGAGGATGACCATCTTACTCTAGAAATAGAGACATATTCCAATGAAGGGAATCATTCAATGTTTGGCTGGACAGAGCAGCATTTCAGTTAGCATTACTCCCTGGCAATTTGAGAGTCCAGACATCTTGATCTATTTTGTCTCTGGGAAGTTACTGCTTGACTGCTGTGTGTCTTCGAATGGGATCAATCCTTGGAAGACGTTCCATCACGTTTCTCGAATGAATCTGTGAGGTAATGAGTGTGTACTCTGATCATGTTTTTCTTTCCTGGGGGTCATTGGGGGGGATTGCTGTCCCTTACTACGACTGACTGATTGTCTGCTGTTTGGTGGAGTGCTATTGAGGACAGACATTTTTTTAAATGCCAGCTTGACTTCCCCATCTACTCCAGCTGGGTCTTCCCTGCCCCTGGGATCCCCCTCTGTCTCCTACCTCTCCATACAAAACTTTCCTCTTTATCTCCTTTGTCTCCGGGGAGCTACTGCTTGACTGCTGAGTGACTTTGAATTTTTGGGATCAATCCACGGAAGATGTTCCATCTCATTTCTCGAATGAATCTGTGAGGAAATGAGTCTGTATTCTGCATGGGTCTTCCCTGCCCCCGGGATCCCCCTCTGTCTCCTATTTCTCCATAAAAAACTTCCCTGTCTTTGGGGGGTGCCTGGTTGTCTGCTGTGTGGTGGTGTGCAATGATGACACTTTAAACCAATGCAAACATAAAGCTGAGGGTCTCGATGTGAGTGATGTGAAGCTGTGTCCTCATCATCCTTCCAGTCCCTCCCTGTGGAGGGAGACATTGTTCAAATGTGGCCTTTCAAGACTGACTGATTGTCTGCAGTGTGGTAGTGTGCCATGGAGGCCAGACATTCACTCAAAGCCCAGCTTGACTTTCCCATTCCTGCTGTAACTGCCTGGCTGATTCAGGTCATCGTAGACACTACTCGGTTCTTGGCCACTATTGTTTCAGTTCATATTTATCCTTCCTGGGGGGGGGGGGCTTCTGTGGGGGTGGCCATCCCTTTCTGGGACTGACTGTTGGTCTGCAGTTTGGTGGAGTGCCATTGACACCAGACATTTTTTCTCATGCCAGCTTGTGAAGGAGTGTAAAATCAGGTCTTAGTGAAGAATCTGTAGTTCCTTGAACATCTTTTCTTGGTATTGAGGAGAATTCGCCATCGTTGGAAGAACGAACAAGAACATTTTCTTTATTGCAATCTCATCACTGCTGTCTGAATGAACCTTTAAACCTTGGAACTGGAGATTTGTCTTTTTATCAAGACTAACACAGCCAGTGTATATCACTTTTCTTAACAGTCCATCAGTTTGGCTTTTATTCTCTTTTCCTTCTTCGCTCGAAGATGAAGAAGATTCTTCCTCCAATATATGATTAAATCTTCTTTCACTACTTACTTTCTTTTCAGTTGTAGGCATTTTGAAGTGTTCAGGTTTAGTAAGGAGAAGCTGATCTAATGTTTTATTCTCAGCAAAATGTCTCTCTTCTTTTTGATAAGTTTCACTTAGATTCTTAACTTCAACCACAGTTCCGATCTTTAAAACTTCTTTTGTGTGATCATCTGGAACCTTTATAGTGAGTGAATCATGTTTGGAAGTTATCTTTACTTTAACTAGTCTTTTAGATGTGTGGATTTTTGCTTCACAGAAGGCTTTTTGATATTTTGTACTCTCAACCCATGTCTACTGCCAAATAAATAGGTTCCTTAAGGGCTAGCTTTTCTTCAGCTTTCTCTTCTGATTGTATTTCATTGTCTTTGTCAATGAGCTCGGCAGAAGTAATTTCTTTACTTGGAGCTGAAGGTAATACATCTTTTAAAGTCAACGATTCAGTTCTTTTTTCTCCTCAGAGTTTATTACTTGTTTTGCAGGAGTCATCATTTCTATATTCTCATCACTGGCTCTATCTGGGTGCTCATTATATTTCTGAGGTACCACACTCAAGTCTTTTCCCTCTTTAGGTAACTCTGATATTTTTTTAATCTTTCTGGCCAGGTCATTTCCAATCAAGCATGAGTAAGGGATCTCTGAACTTATGGCAAAATCCCACATGCCTGTCCAATTGCCATATCTTATAGGCAAAGAGACCACGTTTGAAGTAATCGCTGGTCCTAAACCAGGTAGGATTTTGATATCTCTCAGGTACTATCTTTGGATGAATTACACAAACTTCGGAACCCGTGTCTCTCCATCCTTGTAACAGGTTTCCATCTATTTTGATGGGTTCCAAATAGTCATTTGGGACTGTGTTTAGTACCACAAACAAACACTGTTTTTCAATCTGTTCCCCTTTTTGAACCACCTCAGTGCAATCCTTCTTAGCACTGGGTTCCATTTCTTTTCCAGGGGTATTTCTTTCTCTAATGAAGAAGGTGGACTTCTCTTTTCTCAGGAGATTACATTGGGACTTAAAATGTCCTAATTTTCCACAATGAAAACAGCCCTTATTTCCCTCAGTACTGTTAGGCTGCATGGTGCCTGCCATCCTCCAGGCGGTGTTTTCTACTGAAAAGCCTCTCCCTGGCTGACTGTGAGGGGATTTTTTAAATGGCGGTTGGGATTGTCTTACTTCCTTTCTGATGCCTTCTTCTTCCTTAAATCCTTCCTTTAAAGTAATCAACTGGTCCACCATGATAGCCGCTTGTGTTGAAGTTTTGGGGTTTTTATCCTGTATAATCCATTTATAATCAAGGGGGACCTGTTGATAAAACTGCTCCTTTTGAATGAAGTTTTTGAGCTGCTGGAAGTCATTTACCTCAGCGCCTCTGATCCAGCTCTCAAAGTATTGTGCCTGCTTGGAAGCTAATTGAGAATAACTGTCATATTTTTCTTTTTTAATAGTCCTGAACTTCATCCTATAAAATTCAGGTGTCAGCTGTAATTTCTGTTGGACTTGTCGTTTGAACTTAGAATAATCTCTATGTTCTGTCCCTGCCATGTCACTGTAAATCTCTAGGAGTTTACCACAAATCTGTGGCCTTAAATATGCCATCCATTTTTCCTCAGCCACATTGAAGTCCCTACAACATCTTTCGAAGGAAATTAGGAATTTTTCAATATTGTCTTCTTTATTGTATCTTGGGAATTTTCTCAAAAAATGATCCATAGGGATCTCCTCTGGTCTCTCCTGTATATTCACTTGTGTCTGAGGGAGAGTTAAACGTTGTTTTTCAATTTCTAATTCCATTTTCCGTAATTCAGCCTGCCTGACTTTTTCCCTCTCCTCAAACTCCATTTGTGCCCTTTGGGCTTCCATTTCTGCCTGTCTCTTTTGGGCTTCCATTTCCAATTTCCTTAACTCTAGCTGATATTTGTACTGTAACTCAGACGTAGGGGTTTGGTCTGAGTCTGAGCTTCCCTCTTCTTGATAAGCCTCAACCTCCTTTGTTACTTTCCCTTGCTTTTTAGCTGCCATCTTTGGCTCCAACTTTTACCTCAAGATTTTTCCTTTAGGCGATCTTAGGCACTAATTCAGATGTTAAACATATCCCGTCGCTTGCCACCAATTGTGAAGAAGACCGTTTTAATGCCACCGAATGCCACCAAATGTGAAGGTGCGAGTGGTAAAACACCCACTGCCACCTAATCTATGAGGGAAGCCAGGCAACGATCAATATCAACCTAGGAGCTATTTTATAAAGGGACTGTTAATTACAGAAGGCTTTATTTATTTGATAGCGTAGCGTTTACTTTCCTGGATTGACTTTACTATTGCAGGCTGTTCAACTTAGGAGAAACTGTATCAGGCAAGGCTTGAGGAGAACAGTAACAAGTTTATTTTAACAGGAGTATAACATGTTTAACTGTTTCTTCAAAAGAGGCACAAATCTTGATGGTTACATTGGAAAGGTTTCATGAGTAATCTCAGGCACAGACTTCAAAACGTTTCACAGCAGGCACAGCAGGCTTAAACCCAGCCAAACCTTGATTCTTAATTTAGAATCAACAACCCCCTGTAGCTCTCTCACTACCGGGTCCTTCTCTGCAACTACTTTGGTCACCAATTGATTCCCTGAATCCCCACACTGAGATTCAGTCTTTCCTATAGCACACCGGCTACAGACACATTCCCTGAATCTCCACCCAGAGACTCAGTCCTCTCAGTAGCTCACTAGCGTACTGACTGACTTTTAAAAACAACTGCCTCGTGAAGAGGCAGTTGGCTCCGCCCCTGTTGCTATGGCAACTCAGCTAACGCTCAGCTAATGCCTGTTGCTATGGCAACTCAGCTAATGCCATGTTTTGTCTCCAACAAATCATAATCTCCCATACTTACCATCCCTAAACTACTCTTTAAATTACACATAACCAAAGGAATAAAATTTACACATCATCACAGTAGAATGTAAGGCCTCCTGGAGGAGTGTCAGTTTGTCTGCTCTGAGGAGGACAGCTTTCGTTTCTAGAGGTAGAGAGATTTAGGTTTGCTGTAATACTGGCATTCAGCGTTGTCAGTTCAGGTAATTCCAGATTTCTTACAGGACACTTTGTGAGACCTCTCTTTCCGTCTTGGAGGGAAGGGTGAACCCTTCACGCGCATGGTGGTGTCGCGTTCCTCAAACAGCATTACGGAAGAGCTCTCCTTATTGTTGTTGGGGGCCTATCCTTCTCTTCTGGGCAAGGGAACCTTTCCTCCTTGGGGTAGGGGGAATGGGGCCTCCCAACACAGCAGGCAAACAGCCACTCCCAGGGGGAGAGGATCAATGCCCCTCTGGGAGGTTTTTATTATGAGGAAGTGTTTATCTTGGCGGTGGCAGCGGGATTGGGGGATGGCCGTTATGGTGCCCCATCGATGCCCCCTGGGAGGACTTGGAGGTGGTCACACTGGAGGGCAGCTGGTATGCACTCTAAGCCGTATCCAATCAGTCACTCCCGGGGGGTTAAGGACTGATGCCCCCCGGGAGGGCTTGGACGTAGTCACACTGGAGGACAGCCAGTAGCGCACTCTGAGCCATATCCAATCAGTCACTCCCGGGAGGTTAAGGAACGATGCCCCCTTGGAGGGCTTGGAGCTGGCCGGAATGGGGCGCTGGCCTTAACTACAGGCAAGCAGTCAGTCCCAGGGGGCTAAGGACCGATGCCCCCTGGGAGGGTGTGACGATGTGTAAGATTTTATTCCTTTGGTTATGTGTAGTTTGGATAGTGGTTTAGGGATGGTAAGTATGTAAGATTATGTTTTGTTAGAGAGAGTGGCTTGGCGTTAGCTGAGTTGCCATAGCAACAGGGGCGGAGCCAACTGCCTCTTCAGGGGCAGCTGTTTTTAAAAAAGTCAGTCAGTACGCCAGCAAGCTACTGAGTGGACTGAATCTTTTGGTGGAGATTCAGGGAATGTGTCTGTAGCCAGTGTGCTATAGGGAAAGACTGAATCTCTTGGTGGAGATTCAGGGAATCAATTGGTGACCAAGTGGTTGCAGAGAAGGACCCGGTACAGGGGGTTGTTGATTCTGAATTAAGAATCAAGGTTTGGCTGGGTTTAGGCCTGTTATGCCAGCTGTGAAACCTTTTGAAGTGTTTGCCTGAGATTACTCATGAAACCTTTCCAATGTAACCATCAAGATTTGTGCCTCTTTTGAAGAAACAGTTAAACATGTTATACTCCTGTTAAAATAAACTTGTTACTGTTTTCCTCAAGCCTTGCCTGATACAGTTTCTCCTAAGTTGAACAGCCTGCAATAGTAAAGTCAAGCCAGGAAAGTAAACGCTACGCTATCAAGTGAATAAAGCTTTCTGTAATTAACAGTCCCTTTATAAAATAGCTCCTAGGTTGATATTGATCGTTGCCTGGCTTCCCTCATAGGCAAGGTGGCAGTGGGTGCTTTACCACGCGCACCTTCACAATTGGTGGCATTCGGTGGCATTAAAACGGTCATCGTTACAATTGGTGGCAGTAGTTTAACGACTCCTTCACAGAGGGCTTGGAGGTAGTCACACTGGAGGATAACTGGTATGCACTCTAAGCCATATCCAATCAGTCACTCCTTAGGGGTTAAGGACCGATGCCTCCCGGGAGGGCTTGGAGCTGGCTGGAATGGGGTGCTGGCCTTCACTGCTGCCAAGCAGTCACTCCCGGGGGGCCTGGATCTATGCCCCCTGGGAGGGCTTGGAGGTAGTCACACAGGAGGATAACTGGTATGCACTCTAAGCCGTATCCAATCAGTTACTCCCGGGGGGCCTGGATCTATGCCCCCCGGGAGGGCTTGGAGGTAGTCACACTGGAGGACAGCCAGTAGCGCACTCTGAGCCGTATCCAGTCAGTCACTCTTGGGAGGTTAAGGAACGATGCCCCCTTGGAGGGCTTGGAGCTGGCCGGAATGGGGCGCTGGCCTTAACTGCAGGCAAGCAGTCAGTCCTGGGGGGCTAAGAACCGATGCCTCCTGGGAGGGCTTGGAGGTGGTCACACTGGAGGATAACTGGTATGCACTCTAAGCCGTATCCAATCAGACACTCCCGAGGGGTTAAGGACCCTTGACCCCCAGGAGGGCTTGGAGCTGGCTGGAATGGGGCACTGGCCTTCACTCCGCTGCCAAGCAGTCATTCCTGGGGGGCCTGGATCGATGCCCCCTGGGAGGGCTTGGAGGAAGTCACACTGGAGGACAGCTGGTATGCACCCTAAGTCGTATCCAATCAGTCACTCCCGGGGGGTTAAGGACCGACCCCCCCCCCGGGAGGGCTTGGAGGTGTCACACTGGAGAACAGCCGGTAGCGCACTCTGAGCCGTATCCAATCAGTCACTCCTGGGAGCTTAAGGAACGATGCCCCCTTGGAGGGCTTGGAGCTGGCCGGAATGGGGCGCTGGCCTTAACTGAAGGCAAGCAGTCAGTCCCGGGGGGCTAAGGACTGATGCCCCCTGGGAGGGCTTGGAGGTAGTCACACTGGAGGATAACTGGTATGCGCTCTAAGCCATATCCAATCAGTCACTCCCGAGGGGTTAAGGACTGATGCCCCCCGGGAGGGCTTGGAGCTGGCTGGAATGGGGCGCTGGCCTTCACTCCGCTGCCAAGCAGTCACTCCCGGAGGGCCTGGATTGATGCCCCCCGGGAGGGCTTGGAGGTTGCCGGAATGGGGTGCTGGCTAGGGCTGCGCAATTCGTTTCGTTAATTCGTAATTCGTTAAAAAATTCGTTAATTTTTGAATTATGAAACGATTACAAAACATTTTTTTTAACCTGGAAGTGTTTTTAAATATCGAAACGGCAGGCGCCAAAAAATTTTGTATTTCCATCCATTTCGGAAATACTAAGATGGCCGCCTGCCGATGCTTGCTGAGAGGGGCGAGCGAGCGGCGAGCGAGAGGGGCGAGCGAGCTTCCTGTTTTGGGTCAAGGCGAGGGAGGCGAGCAGCTGCCCTGTGCTGGAGCAGGGCGCCCGAAGCAGTAGCAGCTGCTGCTGGGCTCCTCCAATGCTGATTGATGGCTATTCCCCCCCTGCCTGTCCTTCTCCCAACGCCTGGCGCGATGCTGACATCGCTCTCTCACTCTCTATCCCTCCTGAGGAGAGGGAACCTGTGTGTGTGTGTGTCCCTGTGCTTCTTAACCAGCCCGAGCGGCTCGCTCTGTTCGTTCCCTTGCACTCAGTGCCTCTGCTGGATTGATAGCTAGCTACCCCCCCCCCCCCCGGCTGCTTCTCTGCAAAGTCACTCTTTGGAGAGAAGCAGGGTTCTCTCTCCTCAGGAGAGATAGTGACTGCAGAGAAGCAGGCGGGGGGATAGCTATCAATCCAGGAGAAGCACTGAGTGGAAGGGAAGAGAGCGAGCCGCAGGACACACACACACACAGGTTCTCTCTCCTCAGGAGAGATAGAGAGTGACTTTGCAGGCAGGGGGGGATACGGGATAGCCATCAATCCAGCAGAGACAGCGAGAGGAAAAAACACAGGAACACACATACCTGCATTCTATCTCTCATTTCTCTCTGAAGCCCTGCCCCAGCATAATTTATGCCAGTATCCTGTCCCTTCTCCAAAAAAAAGGGAGGGTGGAAAGGAGGAGGGAGTTCTAGCGTTCTCTCTACCCACTCCCCCACTGCTCCAGTTTCCCGGGCTTTGAGGCTTCATGGATTCCGTAAAGCAGCAAAGAGAAGAGAGAAAATTCTCTGCTGACACCTACAGGCACATAGCTGCAACTGCAACTCAGGAAAACTTAAATTTAAAAAATATTTTAAAAATATTGAAAAAAAAAGGGCGCCATCTTTACAAAATGTTTTGTAAATATTTACGAAATTTCGTAAATAACAAAACATTTTTTGGGAAAGTTTTGTAAATATTTTAAATATCGAAACAAAAAAACACCCCAATTACAAATCGATTTTAGAAACAAATTTTTTCTTGATCAAACAGGCCTAGTGCTGGCCTTCACAAAGCAGGCAAGCAGTCAGTCCAAACATTGCTCCTGCGGAGATGATGACAAACATTCGCCCACTTCATATAATTATTAACGTCTACTTCTTATTTCCAGATGACATGTTTAATTGGTACTTAACTTCCTTGATCTCTTAATGATTTATATATTTATAACATAAGACTTGATTTAAGGCCATCTCCTTTTTAGTTAAATTCAGCCTCAATCATTTAGTTGCTAATATGAAAATCAAGAGAATTTGTTTCAAATAAAAATATCTAAAATTGCCTGCTATTTACACTAAATAGTCAGGAAATGGCGCTCTCTCACCAGATGTTCTAAAATCAATATTATCGATTTTCCTAACTCATGAGGCCTCTAGCCTGCTATGTTTAATCTAAAGTCAACATTTACTTTTCCAACTATCTATGGAACAAACCACTCCAACCTTTTATTGCATCTGTCGAATTTCCCTTGCTGTAGAAATCTCCCGTCAGCATTTAAGGTAAGGCTTTTTCTGTTCATTTTAAATGCATTTTTATAATTATAATTATATTTTCTCCTAATGGCTGCCACACTGCTACAAAACAGGAGCTTTTTTGTTGAGTTCCAGGACCAGAGAAGCAGATGGTGGAAACAGAAGAACGGCCTGCCTCAGGGGAGCGTGCTTGCTCCATCAATGTTCAACATTTACACAAATGACCAGCCACTGCCAGAAGGGACAGAGAGTTTCATCCATGCTGATGATCGTGCCATTACCGCTCAAGCAGGGAGCTTTGAGATGGTTGAACAGAAGCTCTCTGAAGCTCTAGGTGCTCTTACTCCCTATTACAGGGAAACCAACTGATCCCTAACCCATCTAAAACACAGACATGTGCCTTTCACCTTAAGAACAGACAAGCATCCCGAGCTCTGAGGATTACCTGGGAAGGAATCCCATTGGAGCATTGCAGCACACCCAAATGCCTGGGAGTCACTCTGGACCGTGCTCTGACCTACAAGAAACAATATCATACGAAAGCTGACTGACACAACCTGGGGATCACAATCAGACACAGTGAAGACATCTGCCCTTTTGCTCTGCTACTCTGCTGCTGAGTATGCATGCCCAGTGTGGAACACATCTCACCACACTAAAACAGTGGATATGGCTCTTAATGAGACATGCCGCATTATCACAGGATGTCTGCGCCCTACACCACTGGAGAAATTATACTGCTTAGCCGGTATTGCACCACCTGACATCCGCAGGGAAGTAGCAGCCAATAGTGAAAGGACCAAGGCAGTGACATCTCCAGCTCATCCCTTGTTTGGGTATCAGCCAGCATGTCAATGACTTAAAACAAGAAATAGTTTTCTTAGATCTACAGAGACACTCGCTGGAACACCTCAGCAAGTGAGAGTTCAAAAATGGCAGGCTCAAACCCAGCATCTCATCCGTGGGTGATGCCAAATGAGAGACTCCCTCCTGGGCACACAGAAGAGTGGGCAACTTGGAAGGTGAGCCCGAGCGCGGCGGGGAGCCCCGCCTTCACATTGGTATGAACCGCAGCGGAGAGTTCCGCAGTTCCTGGATCAAGCTTTTGGGACCAACAGATGAAATGTGCCCCAGCAGCCAGCTAAAAACCAGGAATGCTTGCAACTTCTTTTTGCTTTCCCCTTCCCTTTTACTTTGTATCACTTCCCTAATAAAGGTACTTGAAACTTGCAACTTTTTATCTCTCCGCTTGATACTTTTGTTTCCTTTCTGGCTCAACTTATAACATCACTAAAATAAACCCTTTTCTGGGTTCCGGAGAGCTGTGAGCCCGCGGGAGGCGCCTCCAGGTGCTCCTGAGACCCCGAATCTGCGTTCGTCCAAATCGCGGATACGGAAACCGCCATTTCAGACCACTTTATCCACGAAAATACTTAAAATGGCGGATCGCCACCGTTCCAATTTTATATTTTTCTACAACTAATTCTAAGACTAACTGCCATCTCCTTTTCCTCATTTTGGGCTCCTTCACCCGGGGGAAAAATTAGTTTTGTTTTGAGTATTTTATTTTGCAGAGAAACAGCTGATTGTCAAACTGGCCAGGCTTTTCGCTTCTCCTCGGCAGTGCTCGCTCCCGCTCGGATCCAGCAGCCAGGCACCCACTGCGGCCACCCGCAGGAGTCCCAGGAAGGCGGCCGGGCATGGGTCCTGGCCTCTGATCAGGGAAATGTAGTTTCCCAAAGGACATTGCCCCATCGGTCACAACACGGGAAGCCCTCCTTGGACTCTTTTGCTTGCCCTCTCCTATTGACTTTCTGCTCCACATCCCAGACTGTTTTCTGCCACATTTTTGGACGCAAACCCTCAGATCAAGCTTGCTCCGATTCACAAGCAGCCTCCGCTTCCGTGTGCCTTCACCAGGAAACCATGAATTTCTTTCAATAATAAAGTGACTGAATATTTTTTATTAATAAACTTTCGCTGGGGATGGGGATGGGATTGCCTTATGAAATGTATAAAATATATAAAGTGTATGTAATGGAATGAAATGTACTTTGGTTCCCCTTCCCGCTTCTCCTCTTTGACCCCTGCCCCAAAAGGAATGTGACCTAAGGATTACTGCGACAGGGAGGAAACCCTTTGTCCTCCCGAAAATGGTTCATATTTACATTTGCATGGGCCCGTGATTGACTCCTTCTCCTTGTTAACTTTCAGAGCAGACAGTAAGCCAGGGAAGGGTCAACAGAAACTTAGGAAAAAAGGCTGATTGATTCATTTTTAGGTATTTGTTGATCCCCCTTTTCTGAGGTCCAAATGCCATCAATAGCTCCTTTTAATACTTCCTCCCAAATCCAATCATAGACCAGGAAACTCATTGTTCCCCTTGTCTGTCACCCCGCCGATGAGGACAAAGACTCGAATAACAGCTGGCGGATGCCCCCTGGGCACACCATTTCCCCTGAGCTGTCAAGCTTCGTCCTGCCTCCTGCCTGCTGATTGGACCATCTTCGGAGGCGCTAGGAAGGCGCCGATTGGCCCCCTAGAGGCAGCGGAGCCCGCTGATTGGACAGGAGGTGGGACGCACAGCCTAGCCTCCTCCCAGCTGTTCCGTGGCCAGCCAATCGGGGCGAAGCCGGCCGGCAGAGGGCGGGCGGGCTTTTTGAAAATGTTTCCTTTGTGTGTACACCATAAAAATGCCTAGAAAACTCTGTAAAACCATGCTTGTATGTGAATGATCACTGCAATCGCATCCTTTTCAGCTGAATCGCAGAAATAAACGCTTCAGTCACTGAACCTCTTCAGCCTCCGGTGAGATTAATTTTTAATATTTTTCGCTCTTTGGATTGGCTTTCGCTGGCTGCTCACCAAGGTCACAGGACCCCTTTAGCAGTCTTCAGGGATCCCTCCCGCTGGGAGACCCCCGCAAA
Source organism: Anolis sagrei (assembly GCF_037176765.1). Taxonomy (NCBI): domain Eukaryota; kingdom Metazoa; phylum Chordata; class Lepidosauria; order Squamata; family Anolidae; genus Anolis; species Anolis sagrei. Next base: position 57,584,364 of record NC_090035.1, on the reverse strand, counting down.
AGAGCTCGATATCATTTGGCTTTACCACGAAGGGACCCTGCTTGGAGGCCCAGATCAAATTATAGTCTAAATTTCCAAGCGGGCGCCTTGGTCTGATTCTTTGGGCCAGCAGCGAAGAAGGAGTGGCTTGGGAAAAGAGGCGCCTCTCCTGATTCGGACCTTCATTTGACCAGCTAACCAAAACTACAAATTCTCCCGCAGCCACCTCCTCCCAAGCTCTGACCTGGACTTTCGGCACAAAGGAGCACCAGGGAAGCCTTGATTCAAGGACTTCCAGGAAGAGGAGCGACCGACGCAAGGGGGAAAACGTCTGGACGGGTAAGCAGAAAGCAACCGTGGGCCACCTCAGGATTGGTCAGGTGGGAGGGGTTCTAGATTTTCCAAGCCAGCCTCGGAGTAAGCCCACTGGGGAGGGATTTTCTGGGACTCGGTAACAAATTCCTGACCGGGGTGGCGGACACCTAGGCGTCTGAGGTCCAGATCTTGCAATTCAGCTCGCTTTTGCGGACCTGACGGGAGCTACGTGGGAGAGGGAGTCCTCCCCTCTTGACTGCCTAGCTGTTCAGGTGCTGATTGCCCCGAGCTCTCTTGCCCAGGAACCTTTCAGTAGACGGCTTTTTTTTCCTGTTCGCGGTTGGCAGGGGCCTCTCTGATTAACCACTGGTCTGTGGGGCTGCGCAGAGAGAGATGGGCGTCTGTGGGTCTCGGATCAAACGTCCCCTTCCATCAGATACACCTTTAGGAAGAATACTGGCTGAATGGAACGGGGTTGCATCGCGATCGCTGACGCAGGCCAGTTTGGTAAAATACAGCATGAAGAAGTGGCCCATCAGGCCCTTAGAAGGTGGAGTTTCGTGGCCCCCTCATGGCAGCACTGACCCGGAGCTCATCCTGAAGCTCCAGCAGGATTGCTGTGAGAGAGCCAAGTGGACCGAGCTCGCCTATGCCTCATGCTTTTTTGCCTTGTACAGGAGGGAGGCGGAAGGGGGTAGTTGTGCCCAACTCCTACCATGCAAGGAGAAGGGGACAAAGCCCCAACCCCCGAAACCCCCCCTCCAGACCCTTTGCCTCCCCCTGAGGAGAATCTCCTTGACACATTTGCTTGCCCCCCTCCTTACCATCCCAGCCTTCCCCTTTCCCCTCCTGCAACCTCTCCTGCAACCCCTCCTTCCGAATCCCTTCTCCCAGGGATTCCTGCCCTCCTGCCCTCCCCAGCCCAGGCCCCAAGCCAGCCCAGATCACCCGAGGCGGAGACCTCCTCCTCTGGAAGATCAGGGCCCTCCATCCAGTGCTCCCACTCCCTTGTACCCCCCACCGCCATCTGCTCCACTCTGCAGCCCCACACCTATCTTGTCCTCTCCCCCCAGCTCATCCAGGACTCCCTCTTTGGGCCTCAGCTGCCCACCTTCCTCTGTTTCCTCCTCCTTTGTCCCATCCATACACAGCAGCCCCCTTGACCACCTCCTTCCCACAGCTCAGACCCCTCAAAGGCGCCCCAGCCCATGGCTGGAGCCCCTCTCCCTACAGGAACTGGATCCCCTTGCCCCCTGTTTCTCTCCCCAGCCCAGGCTTCCTGCCATCTGTGCTCCAGCACCTTCCCCTCCTGCACTCCCATCCTCCCATTCCCCTTGCTGCCATCAGGGCACCCCAGGGGCCCCCACAGGGACCCCTCCCCCCTCACAGCAACTCTTGGTCCCCTCTTCTGCTCCACCCCCAGCCTCCCACAACACCCCTACTGACCCTAATGACCCTTTTGAGCCCCTCATCACCAAGAGCAGCCTGTGTAGCCACCCTGCCCACATCCAGGCCCCCTTAAGGGAGACTGTGGGCCCAGGAGGCACTTCCTTCCTTGTACATGTCCCCTTCACTACCTCTGACCTCATCAACTGGAAGAGGAACACTGCTCCTCTTTCCCAGGACCCCACTGAAATGTATGAACTGCTTAAAACCATTTTTCTCACTCACCGCCCCACATGGGGGGATGTCATGACCCTTTTGGGGTCACTTCTCACCCAGGAAGAGAAGCGTCGCCTACTGGCCGCTGCTCAGGCCGAGGCCATGAAGGGAGAGGTGGATGATGGGGAGGACAGGGAGGTAGTCTTCCCCACCAAGGAAGATCCAGGGTGGAATTTCAACACTGACTCAGGTAGACAGGCCCTGAAGAGTTTCCATCGTCATGTCCTGGTGGGTATACCCCTTGTATACCCTCGCCCTTTGAACCTCTCAAAGCTCCTTGACATCCAGCAGAAGCCGGACGAGAGTCCTTCCGACTTCTACGACCGGATCTGCCACATGACCAAGAATTGGACTAACATAGATCCCACTGATCCCAAAAGTCAGCGCATGTTGAACACCCTTTTCATAGGGAAGTCCACTAGGGACATCAAGCTCAAGCTCCAGAAGCTAGAGGGAGGGGAGGAGATGCCCATCTCTCAACTCATCAACATTGCCTTCAAAGTCTACCACAACCGGGAGGATGCTGCAGTCCAGAAGGAAGAGGATGATCGGAAGGCCCAGGCTGAGATTCAGGCCACTTGCATGGTGGCTGCTCTGGCAGAGAGGGACAGGGATAGGGATGGGGGGCAGGGGCAATAGGGACAACAGGGACAGATCAGCTTGGAAGGATCAGGGCCAGGGGAGGCAGGGAGGGCAGAGGGAGCTTCGGTGCTTTGAATGTAAGAGAGTGGGACACTTCAAGAAAGAATGCCCAGAGCTGAGGGAAAGGGGAGCCCATGAGAGGGTCTTGTGACTAGGGAAAAGGATCTCCCTGGCACCCTCTGACCCCATTGTGCCACTGAAATTTGGGAGGAGGACTGTTGACTTCCTCCTGGACTGTGGGGCCACTCACTCAGTGCTCACAGAGGGGTTCAGGGGAACAGAATTGGGAAGCAGGAAGACTCAGGTAGTTGGGGTCTCAGGGAAAGAGGCAGAGCGTTCCTTCATGAAGCCCATGGAATGTGAGGTGGGGGGGGGGAGGACCTTGTCTCATGAGTTCCTATACATACCTGAATGTCCTGTTCCCCTTCTGGGCAGGGATATCCTTTGTAAGATCAGGGCCCAAGTTGCCTTTGGACCAGAGAAAATCATCCTAGCTGTACCTGAGGAGGAGGGGTGGAGAGCTCAGGCCTTTCTCCTCCATCAGCCTCAAAACATTTATTTCGGTCATTGACCAGCACAGGAAATAGTGTCACGTTTCCTTACAAACCTGGCATGTTTGGTACATTACAAATATAAATACAACTACTAAAAACACAATATGGGTGGGGGAGCAGAAGGGGAAACAGGGTAAAAACATACAATGTCCAGATCCATCACCAAATTGTAGATTCAGGGAAGACGATTACTGGACACACAGTTGACTTTTGGGACTAGTCATTCCCTGGCGGATTTTGTATGCTGCTGCACAAAACTTTGCGACATTGTAGGTTGTAGCTGAATTAGTATCCACAAGTAGCAGGGAGGTATAAAATTGTCCTGAATGGCCTGGGTGCTTGTCTATCAGGGGTAAGATAAGCCTGGCACGGGTATCCCTGTAGAACGGACACTGAAGGAGCACATGTTCTATTGTTTCCACATGACCCGAGTCACAGGGGCAGAGTCTCTCTGGGAAAGGGATCTTCCGGTAGCGGCCTTCGAGTACAGCTGATGGGAGAGCGTGGCATCGGGCCAGGGTGAAAGCCCTCCGATGAATAGGAACCTCTAAGTATGTTAAATATGCCATAGGGGAGGCAAGATATCTGCTGTCTTCACTGACAAGAAAGGTTGGAGCCGAGGCCAGATCTAGTTGGCGCTCTGTGTCTGTGATACGTTGTTTAATAAGTGCTTTGGCTTGATTGTAATCCATAGCTAAAAGTAGACCTGGAGAAAATCCCAACGAGGAGATTTTGGATGCTACCGCCTGCTTCCATGTGGATTGGAAGTCATCCTCCATGGTTAGTGGGGCAAGGCCAGGGACAATCTGAGCCAGAGGTTAAGTATGGCCACCCACACCCTGGCCTCCACTCTCATAAAACCCGTCTCTAGTCTCAGGGTGACATTAGAAACGCATTTAGGTACCTGCAAGGCCGATCTCAGAAACTTGGACTGGACCAGTTCTAATGGGGCAAAACTGGGGAAGGGGCCCAGCTGAGCACCATACAAGAGTTGGGCTAATGACTTGGCTTCAAACAGCTTGAGCGCTGCCGGTGTGAAGTGGCCCCCTCTTGTCCTGAGATATTTGAGAATGGCAATTGAGCTCCCCTGCGCGGTGTTGGATACTTGATCCCCATGAGCTCTTCTGCTACCATTAGATTGGAAAACTACACCTAGATATTTGAAGGATGTAACTTGTTCAATTTTATGACCATCTATGCTCCAAGAGTAAGTCCTGGGCCTATTAGCGAAAGCCATGATTTTGGTTTTATTGTAATTGAGTTGGAGCTGATCTGTGTTGCAATGTTGTATTAATGCTCTCAAAGCTCTTTTGAGCCCAATGGGTGTTCTAGAGAGTACAGCAGCATCATCTGCATAAAGCAGGATGGAGATGTGTCTTCCCGCCAGCTTTGGGGGGTGGAAGTCCATGTTTTGAAGCTGGGCCACTATGGAGTTTATATAGAAGTTGAACAGCAAAGGGACCAGAATGCAGCCTTGCTTGACACCCTTGCATGTTTCAACAGCCTCAGTGAGGTGGCCCTGTGGGTTGCATCTTACTTTGAGTGTGGTCTTTTCATGAAGTTGGCGTATTAGATATAATAAACGGCGATCAATTGTAGAACTCTCCAGTTTTTCCCAAAGTTTAACTCGCGAGATGGAATCAAATGCTGCTTTAAAGTCAATAAAAGCAGCATACAGTGAGGTTATGTTTTGAGAGGAATATTTTTCAACAAGGTGTTGCAGCACTAGGCACTGATCTATGGTGGATCGACCTTCCCTGAATCCAGCTTGCTCCTCAGCTAATATGCTTTCTTGTTCCAACCAATCTTGGAGTTTCCATTGTAGATGTCTAGCATATAGCTTGCTGATAGTGCTAAGGAGGCTGATTGGTCGATAGTTCGCAGGATCATCCTTTTTCCCTTTCTTTTTGTAGATGGGAACAATGATTGCAAGCCCCCAATCCTTGGGGATTTGGCCATGGTTGTCAATACATGTAAAAAGTGAGGCTAGGATGGGGGTCCAGAAATCCAGGTTGTTCTTGATGGCCTCTGCTGGGATAAGATCTTCTCCTGGAGCCTTGCCTGATCGTAGTTGGGCAACCAGGTTCTTAATTTCTGTAGCTGATACAGGTGGCCATGGTGGAAGGTTCTCTGTATCAAAGTTGGGACAGTCCCTTCCAGTAGAGGTGTCCATATAGAGATCCTGGAAATATGCCTCCCAAATCCCCGGAGGGATGTGGGAATCCACAATAGGTTGATCAGATCTTTGGGCATTTGATGTAATATGCCAGAAAGTGGCTGAGTCTTTCTCTTTGACAGCTTTGATAAGCTGAGCCCAGTTGTTTTTCATAGCTTCCTTTTTCTTATATGCGAGCATCTGCTTGTAATGCCTCTTTTGTTGAAGAAGGTCTTGCGCTGCTGATGGTGAGGTATTGGATATGAAGGCCTGATAAGTGGCAACAAGAGCATTTTTAGCATTGACGCAATCTTTATCAAACCAGGGCTTGGAGTATTGCTGTTGCTGCTTCCTTGATGTAAAATTGTTAAACCTTAGGTGCTTCTGTATTTCTTGAGTGATGTTCATATAGTTGTCAAGTAGTATGTTGGGGGATGCTGATGATGTCAAGGCAGTCTGTAGCCCCATTAGTCGATCAGAGGCCAGGAGCTCAGATATTCTTTGGTTCAGACAGGGAGTCCATTTGGCCCTGACATGGGTTCCTCCTGGAGGTGATAGGGAGGGTTGGAAACATTCCACTGTGTGGGTATTTTGGGTGAAAGAATTTAGGTGCAGCAGGACAGGAAAATGATCACTGTCAAACTTGGGCTTAACTTCCAAGGTTTTGGCATATGGAAGAAGGTCCCTTGAGATGGCTATATAGTCAATGGCGCTCATTTTAGAGCCAGAAAGATATGTAAATTCTGCTGGGTGATCACCTTCCAGAGCACCATTTAAGATGTGGAGATTCAGTCGTGATGTTGATTGAGCCAAACACAACCCTGCAAAGTTTGTTTTTTGATCTTTGGAACGACGACTTAGAAGTGGAACCTCATATTCTGTGGCAGGAGGAAGGCCTTTGTAACATTTAAAGAGTGTGGCATCATCAGGTCCCATTCTTGCATTGAAATCCCCTCCCATAATTACAGAGGCATTTGGGTTCTGCACCATGAGGTCTGCAGCATAATTTTCCAATTCTGACCATAAAGCTCTAGTTTGGGCTTTCTTCCTCGTTGGAGGCAGATAGACATTTATTATCATCAAGGTATGATACTTAAGTTGAATTAGCACTGCCATTGCAGTTGTTTTTAATGAGGGAAGGGGCCTTGTTATGGCACGTAAAGTGGTAGAGACTAAAATCCCTAATCCACCTTTTGCTCTTCCATGTGTAGCTCCTGGCTCTGCCCCTACACAATACGAGTGGAATCCATTAGCTATCAGATCACCTACTGCCCAAGATTCCTGAATCAGAATAATATCATAGTGGGAAAGAAAGTCTATAAAACAAGGGTCTCTAATGGATGCGAGCCACCCAGCCACATTCCAAGTCAATAGGCTGACCCCGTGCTGGCCCTGTAGCTGTCATAGTCCCAAGGGATCTATGGCCTGGTCACGATCCTTCTGTATCAGGTCTGGGTCATTGTTTGGTGAGTAAGAAACTTGGCCTTCTGATGAAGGGGCTGGATGGACCAATGCCACATGAGTAATGAAATGTGGGTCATTGGCGAGTAGAGAGCCAAACTCATTTGCTGTCTGCAAGCCCTCACCTATGACCGGTGGAGAGGCAAGCTCCATCTGGGGTTGAGGAGAGTCCATAGTGTGTGGAATGGTTAAAGCAGCACCTGCAGGAGTGTCTTTGATCTGCTTTTCTGTTACTTGAGTCATTACTGGAATCACAGATGGATCTCTGTCATTGTTGTTTTCTTTTGTAACAGTCTTAGAGGGGGGGCTTGACTTGGGAGGAGCCGTGGAAGAATCTGTAATAGGGTCTGCTTTAAGTTCCAAATCAATGTAAGCAACTGCTGGGTGACAATTCCTGACTTTGAGCTGTGTTAACTGTGTTGGGTTTCTTTCTTGTACCCGTGTATCCAATGTACTTCGAGGAATGAGATGATTGACTGTCTGATCCTTAAATACCCTACTGATAGTTATTCCATGCCTGTTCCATAAGATGTCCTTCATTTGAGCTAGGCGGTCTGACATCTCAAGGGAGTTGAAGGTAAGGAGGATTCGTTTTACACCATTCTGTGTTGGAAGAAAATGGTGATCCTTTAAGTCAATAAGTTTGGGCTGGATTCTGAGCAAGTAAGCCAGTGATTTTACAATTTGTTGTTTATGGTTCCAGCCCAAAGCATTTTGATTGAGCTGCAGAACTATCTGGGCTTTTTGCAGAGTGAGGCATGCTTTAGTTTCAACTGTTGGTTTATTACTGTGATTAACAGCAGCTGTGGTCAGAGGAGCATCCTCAGCATGTGAGCACCTGGGCGTCTCTGCAGGCTTGACTCCCTGAAAACACTGTGTGGAATGCAAGTCAAGTAGCCTTTGAATTTGTTGTGAAATTTGACCTAGTCTGTTCAAAATCAGCATCATTGATTCCACTGACAACAAACATATCTCCCGATATTTCTGCATATCATGGTCTAGGGAGGGGCTGCACCCCGGAGAGTTCAAATGACCATTATCTCCATTACCCTCTGGCATTTGTCCAGAGGCTGACCTGATTCCCTTAGCCGTCCTGCAGCAGGTGGATCCCATAGTTTGGGCAGACGGGGTCCCAGGGAGGGCAAATAACATTGCACCTGTCTCTATCACCCTCAAGCCAGACATCACTCCCCCCAGGATGCCCCAGTACAGGATTTCCATAGAGACCAGGAAGGGCCTCCAGCCCATCATTGACAATTTCTTGGAACACTCTCTGCTGAGAGAGTGTGCCTCTCCATACAACACTCCCGTCCTTCCTGTTCGTAAAGCGAACAGTTCGGAATTTCGCTTTGTCCAGGACCTCAGAGCCATCAACGCTGTGGTGGTGGATCTACACCCTGTGGTGCCTAACCCTTACACTTTGCTTTCCACTATCCCTCCCTCTTGCTCTTGTTTCACTGTTTTGGATTTGAAAGATGCGTTTTTCTCAATTCCTCTCCATAAGGATAGCCAGGAGATCTTTGCATTCGAGTGGGAGCATGTGGGCACTGCCAGGCGGGTACAGCTTTGCTGGCAAGTTTTGCCTCAAGGCTTTACTTCATCACCGACCATCTTCAGCCAGAGCCTCGCCTCAGAGCTGGAGAAATGGCCAGATCGCGACCAGGGGGTCCTGCTGCAGTATATTGACGACCTGCTTCTTTGCTGTGGAGATCCGGACACCTGTGAATGCCTCACCATCAGCCTCCTCAACTTCCTGGGGGAAGCTGGCTTCAAGGTATCCAAGAAGAAGGCCCAGATCTGCAAGGACACTGTAAGGTACCTGGGGTTTGATGTCAGGGCAGAGAGCGTTGGGGCCAGAAAGGAAGGAGGCCATCTGCAGGGTCAGGGAGCCCAGAACAAAGAAACAGCTCAGGGGCTTTTTGGGGATGGCTTTTTTTGTCGGATTTGGCTTCCAAACTTTGGACTAATTGCCAAGCCTCTGTATGAGGCAACATCAGGGCCAGAGACATTCCTTGTTTGGTCTGCTGAATGCAGAACAGCCTTTGAGGCCATTAAGAAAGCCCTCATATCAGTCCCTGCCTTGGGACTTCCTGACATGACCAAGCCTTTCTTCCTCTATGTCCATGAACGCAAGGGGGTGGCAGCGGGGGTGCTTGCTCAGCCATTGGGCAGCACCAAGAGGCCAGTCGCATACTTCTCCAAACGCCTGGACAACACCAGCCTTGGGTGGCCTGCCTGCCTGAGAGCTGTGGCTGCAACTGCCTTGGTAGCTGAAGAAGCCAGGAAGTTGACGTTGGGCCAGCCGACAACTGTCTACGTTCCCCATAGCGTCTTGGTGGTCCTGGATGCCAAGGGGACCAACTGGCTTTCCGCCGGCCGGCTCACGCGCTACCAGGCTCTGCTCATCGACCAGGGAGACCTCACCCTAGCCACCACCAACTGCCTCAACCCTGCCACCCTGATGCCCATCGACCTTGCTGAAGGAGACGACCAGGAGCCCCATGACTGCATTGCCACCATCGAAGAAGTCTACTCCAGCCGCCCCGACCTCAAAGACCAGCCCCTTTCTGATGCTGAGCTTGAGTTCTTCACCGACGGCAGTAGCAGCTGTCAACAGGGAGAGAGGAGAGCCGGGTATGCAGTGGTCACTTTGTGGGACACCATTGAAGCTGAACCACTTCCTCCTGGCACCTCTGCCCAGAAGACAGAGTTCATCGCCCTCGCCAGAGCCTTGGAGCTGGCAGAGGGAAAGACTGCCAACATCTACACGGACTCAAAGTTTGCCTTCCATGTGCTCCACGCCCATGGGGCCATTTGGAAGGAGAGGGGGCTGCTGACCACAGCTGGCAGCCCCGTGAAGCATCAGGCTGAGATACTGAGACTTTTGGAGGCTGTTTGCAAGCCTGCTGCAGTAGCTGTCATTCACTGCAGGGGGCATCAGACTGGGGACCAGGACACAGCTAAGGGGAATCGAAGAGTAGATGCAGCAGCCAAGGCGGCTGCCAACAGGGAGCCCACCTTCCTTGGAGCCCTGATCCCAGACACCTCTGTGACCACTCTCCCTGTGTATGGAGCCATGGACGATGAGTTTGCGAAGGGAGAGGGTCTGAAGCAGGAGGAGGGCTGGTGGAAGGACAACCAAGGCCGTCTGTTGCTGACTGATCCCCTTATGCGAGAAGTGGCCCTGCGCCTCCATAAAAGCACTCACTGGGGCCATGATGCTATGCTGGAGCACCTCAGGACTTTTTCATCGGCCCTTGCATGGCCCAGCAGTCCATTTTGGCTTGCCGTCAGTGTCTCCTGTGTCTCAAGAACAACCCCAAGATCCAGAAGAGGCCAGAAGTGGGGCATCTCAAGTCAGGCCTCCAGCCAGGGCAAGTGTGGCAGGTGGACTTTGCAGAACTGCCATCCAGCAAGAAGTACAAATACCTGCTGGTATTTGTGGACTGCTACAGTGGCTGGCCTGAGGCCTTCCCTTGCTACACCTGCGCCGCCAAGGAGGTGAGCCATGCCCTGCTCAACCACATCATTCCCCATTTTGGACTTCCCATCTGTCTCTCCTCAGACAACGGAGCATCTTTCGTCTCCAAGATCACCCAGCAGGTCGCCCAGGCCCTCCAGATCCAATGGAACCTGCATATCAGCTGACACCCTGAAGCAAGTGGGAAGGTCGAGCGGATGAACCAGACCATCAAGAGATAGTTAGCCAAGATTTGTCAGCAGGCAAGCCTGCCCTGGCCAGATGCTCTTCCACTTGCTCTCACTCTAATCAGGGCTGCTCCTAGGGGGGAGGGGGGGGGTTGAAGTTGAGCCCTTTTGAAATCCTCTATGGTAGGCCTTTCCCTTCCTCACAGGTTCCTCTGAAAGCTGAACACCTGCATGAGGTGGGATCCGAGAGTATTAGGGAAAGGCTGTCTCTTCTCACTTCTATTCTTTCCTCTCTAAATAGGTACCTGCTCTCCCACCTTCCTGTCCCCTTGGATGCTCCTGTCCACAACTTCTCCATTGGTGATTGGGTCCTTGTGCGGACGTACCGGCCGGAGGCATTGTCGGAGAAGTGGGTCGGGCCTCACCAAATCCTCCTCACCACCCACACTGCGGCCAAGGTAGCGGGTATCCGAGCCTGCGTCCACCATTCCCGTCTGAAACTCGCCCCAGAGCCAGAAGTGGGGACTGCTGAGGAGCAGGAGGACAGTGAGGAGTGGGCTGTCGAGCCGGGGGAGGATCTGCGGCTTCTATTCCGGAGGTTGCCGCCGAAAGACCTTCCAGCTCCTGAGCCCACTGGTCCACCCCCTTCCAGAACCTCCAGGAAGAAGAAACACCATGCCTGCGGTCGAGGAGGTCCCCCTGGAGATCCTCACCGAGTTTCATGTCCATAGCCCCACGAGAAACCACTTTTTCGCTTACTTCTGGGTTTTGACAGCCCCCTGACAGCTGTCAAAACAGCAATCAGCTGTTTTTGACAACCTCTGACAGCGCGCCTAGAGCATCCTCTCTGCTTTCAGTTTCCCGCTAGCCTGCCGCAGCCGCAAGGAGCTGTCCAAAAATTTCAGCACTTTCTGCAAACAGTAAGTCTATCTGGCCGCTCGGGTGGAGCTGTCCAAAACTTTCAGCATGTTTTTTTCCTCTAATATTTTGCCTGCTTTTTCCCTCTTCGTGCATGTCATCTGTGAAGATCCCTTACCTTGCCAGCCTGGGTGGCAGGGCCTAGGAGAGGCAGGCTAGTTAGTTTCAGCTTAGAAGGCCTGGCAGAGGGCAGCAGGAGCCATCTTAGTTTAGGGAAAACTCCATTTCAGAGAGGGGGGAGTGGCCTAGGCCTAAGCCAGCCTTGGAGCAGCCAGGATTGGTTTGTTAAAGGGGGGCGGAGTTGGACTGTTTGGAGGGAAAGAAAGAAGCTGTTTTAGTCAGTCAGTCTGTTGATGTTAGAGTTAGAGCAGGGTTACAGTTTTAGGAGTTCGTGATTAGAATAGGCAGTTTGCCTGAAGTTTGCCAGCCAAGTGAGCTGTGGCAAACTGGGTACAGCTATTTAGGGAAGAAATAGCTGGGTTTTATATTTGTGACCAAGAAAGAACCATTCTCATGCAACCGTTACGCTTACAAGAACAAGAACATTTTATCTGTAACAGCCAAGCTTATTAAACTGCATTCACTTCATTCTGTACTATATTAAATAAACTTTCCTTGTTTTTTTTGAAAACTTAAGCCTGAGTCAAGTGTACATTTGTGGATTTAGTCCCTTTTCCTTTTAAATCAACCTCACCTGTTTTCCTTCAAAGAAGCCCTTTAAAAAAACACAGTACTTGGTGGTCTAAAAAGCCTTTTTAACAGTTTAATCAGCTAGAGGGTTCCTGTTCATTTAGTTTATGGTGGCAGCGAAAGGTTAACTAGAGAGACATCCCCTCAGTTATTTATATTGGTGCCAAAGTGGTGTGAAGTCTTTATTTTAAAGGAAGGACAGTTGGTGGGATCTGTTTGCCCCCTGTCCAGAGATATTGTTTGGCCACACGACGTGCCTTTATAATTTAGTGTCAGATGGTGGGATTAATCGTATTGCCATCTGCATAGCCTTTATAATTTGGTGGCAGTTGGTGGGATTGTTTGACCCCCTGTCCAGACGGCCATAAAGCAAGTCATTATATCATCCAGCCCCGTTCTATATGAATGGTTGTCAATGAAGGTCAATTTTTGGCAGCAGTTGGCATCTAGGGTCCTAAATGTTTCCGATTTCTGTCTGTCTAGTGGGACCACAGCCACTGATCTTTTTTCCTCATGTTTGGTCGGGGTCCCAGAGCCCCTGGAAATTTTTCGAAATTTTACTGTTTTTCAAGATATCTCCTCCAAGCCCATGTCTTATAGGGACATCTCTGTATGGGGCAGGGCTGCCGGGGAGAGGGAACCGGGTATGGTGGCCATCAAATTGGCACACAGCCCCCATGCCCACCATTGTTTCCAAATCCCCAGGTGCGTGGGAAAGTGCCATAATTTGCCAAGAGAAAATCTTTTAAATTGTTCTTCTGTGGAAGTTTTGCCCTATATGAATGCCCATTTGGTCTTGCCCCCGGGATGGTTCTTCCTATGTGGGCAGACAGCCTATAGTTATCTTCCAGCCAATTCCACCATAGGGAATTGTGCCCTGGGCAGGCTGTCAGTTTTTATGCCTTCCAAGAATGACCTAGAGCTGGCACACTCCATGGCCAGAGAGGCTAGGTCCATCCAAAATTTGGACGCAAATTGTGATCCCTCTGTGGTAATTAAGGGCATTCCTCAATTTGTGGCAGCGGCCCTGTTCACCCCTCGGGTGGCAGCGGCCATGAACTACAGGGCCGTTAAACATCTGGCCTGTGCTCTGGTCAAAAACATCAACTACACCTCAGAAGCCTTGGCTTCCATAGCCACTGAGATGCATGAGCTGAGAGAAGCTGTGCTGGATAATCGAGCTGCCATCAATTTCTTGTTGTTGAAAAATCATTATGGCTGTGAGAGTGTGCGACACATGTGTTGCTTCAATTTGACTGACCAGACCCCTGTAGTAAGGAAAGCCATAGAGGGTATGAATGATTTGGCAGCAGGGATAAAAGAAACGGTTGGTTTTGATCTCAGTTTTCTGACAGACTGGCTCCCCTACTTAGATTGGCTTAGAAAAGGCTTTCTAGTTTTCCTGGGTCTTATTGTCTTCCTATTGGTTTTTAGCTGCTGTTGGTCGCACACTCCCTCTCTGTTCAAAATTTGCCAAAGAAGGGGACGTTCGGATCCATCCCGGCAGATGGCCATGCTGCCGTTGGCGGGCTACCGTGCGTGGGCGGAAACTTTAGGAGGCCGACTTCGTCAGCCTCCTTCATTTCCGAGTGGGGATTTGAGTCCGAGTGCGGCGGGGAGCCCCGCCTTCACATTGGTATGAACCACAGCGGAGAGTTCCACAGTTCCTGGATCAAGCTTTTGGGACCAGCAGATGAAATGTGCCCCAGCAGCCAGCTAAAAACCAGGAATGCTTGCAACTTCTTTTTGCTTTCCCCTTCCCTTTTACTTTGTATCACTTCCCTAATAAAGGTACTTGAAACTTGCAACTTTTTATCTCTCCGCTTGATACTTTTGTTTCCTTTCTGGCTCAACTTATAACATCACTAAAATAAACCCTTTTCTGGCCTCCGGAGAGCCGTGAGCCCGCGGGAGGCGCCTCCAGGTGCTCCTGAGACCCCGAATCTGCGTTCGTCCAAATCGCAGATATGGAAACTGCCATTTCAGACCCCTTTATCTACGAAAATACTTAAAATATCGGATCGCTGCTGTTCCAATTTTATATTTTTCTACAACTAATTCTAAGACTAATTGCCATCTCCTTTTCCTCGTTTTGGGCTCCTTCACCCGGGGAAAAAAATAGTTTTGTTTGAGTATTTTATTTTGCAGAGAAACAGCTGATTGTCAAACTGGCCAGGCTTTTCGCTTCTCCTCGGCAGCGCTCGCTCCCGCTCGGATCCAGCAGCCAGGCACCCACTGCGGCCACCCGCAGGAGTCCCAGGAAGGCGGCCGGGCATGGGTCCTGGCCTCTGATCAGGGAAATGTAGTTTCCCAAAGGACATTGCCCCATCGGTCACAACACAGGAAGCCCTCCTTGGACTCTTTTGCTTGCCCTCTCCTATTGACTTTCTGCTCCACATCCCGGACTGTTTTCTGCCACATTTTTGGACGCAAACCCTCAGATCAAGCTTGCTCCGATTCACAAGCAGCCTCCGCTTCCGTGTGCCTTCACCAGGAAACCATGAATTTCTTTCAATAATAAAGTGACTGAATATTTTTTATTAATAAACTTTCGCTGGGGATTGGATTGCCTTATGAAATGTATAAAATATATAAAGTGTATGTAATGGAATGAAATGTACTTTGGTTCCCCTTCCCGCTTCTCCTCTTTGACCCCTGCCCCAAAAGGAATGTGACCTAAGGATTACTGCGACAGGGAGGAAACCCTTTGTCCTCCCGAAAATGGTTCATATTTACATTTGCATGGGCCCGTGATTGACTCCTTCTCCTTGTTAACTTTCAGAGCAGACAGTAAGCCAGGGAAGGTCAACAGAAACTTAGGGAAAAAGGCTGATTGATTCATTTTTAGGTATTTGTTGATCCCCCTTTTCTGAGGTCCAAATGCCATCAATAGCTCCTTTTCATACTTCCTCCCAAATCCAATCATAGACCAGGAAATTAATTGTTCCCCTTGTCTGTCACCCCGCCGATGAGGACAAAGACTCAAATAACAGCTGGCGGATGCCCCCTGGGCACACCATTTCCCCTGAGCTGTCAAGCTTTGTCCTGCCTCCTGCCTGCTGATTGGACCATCTTCGGAGGCGCTAGGAAGGCGCCAATTGGCCCCCTAGAGGCAGCGGAGCCCGCTGATTGGACAGGAGGCGGGACGCACAGCCTAGCCTCCTCCCAGCTGTTCCGTGGCCAGCCAATCGGGGCGAAGCCAGCCGGCAGAGGGCAGGCGGGCTTTTTGAAAATGTTTCCTTTGTCTGTACACTATAAAAATGCCTAGAAAACTCTGTAAAACCATGCTTGTATGTGAATGATCACTGCAATTGCATCCTTTTCAGCTGAATCGCAGAAATAAACGCTTCGGTCACTGAACCTCTTCAGCCTCTGGTGAGATTAATTTTTAATATTTTTCGCTCTTTGGATTGGCTTTCGCTGGCTGCTCACCGAGGTCACAGGACCCCTTTAGCGGTCTTCAGGGATCCCTCCCGCTGGGAGACCCCCGCAAAAGAGCTCGATATCCAAGGCGCTGAACAGACTGCGCTCTGGCACCACGAAATGCAGAGCCAATCTTAAGAAATGGGGCTACAAAGTTGAATCCATGACATGCGAGTGTGGAGAAGAGCAAACCACAGTCCACCTGCTGCAATACAACCTGAGCCCTGCTACATGCACAATGGAGGACCTTCTTGCGGCAACATCAGAGACACTCCAAGTGGCGAGATACTAGTCAAACGATATTTAATCAATACCAAGTTTGCAAAATTTGTGGGTTTTTTATCTGTTTGTTTGTTTTCTTCTGTTAGAAATGTAATACAATGGTATGGTTGCTGATGACATGATAAATAAATAAATCTCAGCCCCACATGCAAATGTGCTTGCATGCAAACAGCAGAGGGCAGTGATACATCACTGGTTGCAATAAATCCAAAGAGGAAGATGTCATTTTCAACACTTTCCTCTTTTGCTTATCCAATTGGCATACAGCAGTAGCATTCCTATTATTTACTATTTATTATTTATTTACTATTCTTGTATACCACTGTATCTCAAGCCCGAGGGCGACTCACAGCGGTTTCCAAACAGCAAAGACAATAAAAACAGCAATAATCAATATACCAAACAGTTAAATTACACAGTTCCATTAATAACCAATAAGCAATCAACAATACACAATTATCACAAATCCCATCCCCCCCGATCACCTCATCATCCAAACGTGATCCAAATTCATTGTCATTGTTCCGTCACATTACCACAGTTGCACTGAATTACTCAAACGCCTGCACAAACATCCAGGTCTTGAGCTTTCTACGGAATGTCATGAGCGATGGTGCCAGCCTAACGTCTACAGGAAGGGCGTTCATTTCTGAGCATGCTTCATCCTTCTTGTGGATGAAGGATGAACCATAATAGACTGAGTGATATTTATAAAGAAGACCATCTTTTAAAATATATTATTAACATTGAAATGTTAGGTTTTGACCTAAGACAGTTGCATGGGGCATAGCCTCAATGTTTTTCATTTCTCCTTTCAGTTAACCAACTCAGTTCCATGTTTTAAGGATTTTAACTGTTCATTTTTAATTAATTAAAACCATTGATGTTTAAATATTTGTATATTTTTTATTTTAAATTATATAAAAATGCTTTTGTTGTAATGTTGCAAATGTGAATAGAACAATAGGTACTGCATTGGTGGGAAGGCAATGGTGCTCTATGCAGTCATGCTGGTCACATGACCTTGGAGGCTTCTACAGAGAACTCCAGCTCTTCGGCTTAGCAATGGAAATAAGTCGGACATGACTAGACTTACCTTTATTTATGTTAATTGTTAGGCATTGCACTTATTGCAGGTGAGACACAATCCCTTCCTAAATGGCCAAGGCTTTAGCACAGTGGGTTAAACTGCCAGCTGTAGAAAATCTTGCAGATCGAAAGGTTGAGAATTCAAGCACGGGTTGAGATGAGCTCCCAATGTTGGGCCAGCATCTTCTCACTTAATAGATCGAAAACAGCAATGTGAGTAGGTAAACAGGTACTGCTTTAAGTGAGGATGTAATAAAAGGTGCCCATAAGGACATGCCTGTGATTCAATCAGGAGGATGTCTACAAATTACAATGCTCCACGGCATGGAAGATGAAGTGACTACATCTCCCCATTGCCAGAGTCAAGCACAGCCTCCAGATGCCGGAATGGGAAAGATGGGAAAAGCCTTTATCTCTGTTTATGTATCGTCTGTCCTTGTTAATTGTATAATGGCATTGAATGTTTGCCGTATGTGTGTTCTGTAATCTGCCCTGAGCCCCCTCAGGAAAATAGAGCATAATATAAATAAATAAATAATTATTAAATTACACAGATGAGAAGCAGGATGCATGTGGCCAAGCAACATCTGAGTGTGGGCAAAACACCGACAGTTATAAATGAGAAAATACGTGAGACCTTATAAACAAATAAATATGTGAGGAATTGAAATGGAGATATTCTCCCATTATTATAGGGCTTCACGAACAATGGATTAGCTCATTTGGCCTCCCTGAAAAGCTTGTGTAAATGGAGAAATGAGCTAAATCGGGCTCCTAACTTATCAACTATTGAGAGCATAGCCAATGCTGAAGAGTACCAGTTGTTGCCAACCAACATTGTCTTGTAGGGCTGCTCTTGGCTCACATTTGGCAGATCTATCTTCCTATCCATATCTATATCTCTATATCTATATTTAATCTATTTATATGTCTATATCTATACTTATCTATATAACTGTATATGTATTGAATATATTTATGTACTAGCTTGTGTACTTGGCATTGGGTTATCTGAAGAAGTCAGATTTTTTATTTTACAAAATACATAAGGTTGTGGGTGAACTACAACTCACATCATGCCAGTTTAACCTTAAGAAACTCAATCAGTACTTAAAGTCTGTTATGTTGGGCAAGTCTGCTCTGGATGCATTATGGATGGGGTTCAGTGTGGGTAAACTATGGTGAGTCAGTCCCCTGAAACCGCTCCAGTAGGTTGAGTTAGTCATGCTGTCAGGAATTGTGGGAGTTAAAGTCCAAAACTCCTGGAGGGCCCAAGTTTGTCCATACCTATTGTAGACAGATTTGTGACCAGATGGCACAGAAACTCAAACATATGTGTAACTGACTGATAAGTTGTGTACCTGTGTATGCTGAACACATGAAGGTCGCAAGTAAACCAAATGTTATTTTTTACCATTTTATTTGTCTATTGAGTTCCTAATATTTAAAAAAGTTGTTTTATTAGAGAGTAGATATATTTTTGAGCACTGAAAAACAGTTCTGAAGCACTGCTATTTTATGCACTGGCATATTCTCTGTTGCCTAACTGATCAGAGACAACGGGTTATCAGTCTAACAACTGTAGCCAATTGCTTTGTATATTTACATTTGGTTTATACTGCTTGAGAATATTCTAATCTTCTTTGAAACCTTTTCCAAAAGGTTATGATTTCCAAATGGTTTCAAAATGCCATTTTCCAAAAGATACATGTTATTGTTCACTCGTTCAGTCGTCTCCGACTCTTCGTGACCTCATGGACCAGTCCACGCCAGAGCTCCCTGTCGGCCGTCACCACCCCCAGCTCCTTCAAGGTCAGTCCAGTCACTTCAAGGATGCCATCCATCCATCTTGCCCTTGGTCGGCCCCTCTTCCTTTTGCCTTCCACTTTCCCCAGCATAATTTTCTTCTCTAGGCTTTGCTGTCTCCTCATGATGTGGCCAAAGTACTTCAACTTTGTCTCTAGTATCCTTCCCTCCAGTGAGCAGTCGGGCTTTATTTCCTGGAGGATGGACTGGTTGGATCTTCTCGCAGTCCAAGGTACTCTCAGAACTTTCCTCCAACACCACAGCTCAAAAGCATCGATCTTCCTTCGCTCAGCCTTCCCTAAGGTCCAGCTCTCACATCCTTAGGTTACTACAGGGAATACCATGGCTTTGACTAGGCGGATCTTTGTTGCCAGTCTGATGTCTCTACTCTTTACTATTTTATCGAGACTGGACATTGCTCTCCTCCCAAGAAGGAAGCGTCTTCTGATTTCCTGGCCACAGTCTGCATCTGCAGTAATTTTTGCGCCTAGAAATACAAAGTCTGTCACGGCCTCCACATTTTCTCCCTCTATTTCCCAGTTGTCAATCATTCTTGTTGCCATAATCTTGGTTTTTTTGATGTTTAGCTGCAACCCGGCTTTTGCGCTTTCTTCTTTCATCTTGATTAGAAGGCTCCTCAGCTCCTCCTCGCTTTCGGCCATCAGAGTGGTGTCATCTGCATATCTGAGGTTGTTAATGTTTCTTCCAGCAATTTTCACCCCAGCCTTGCATTCATCCAGCCCCGCGCATCGCATGATGTGTTCTGCATACAAGTTTAAAAGGTTGGGTGAGAGTATGCAGCCTTGCCGTACGCCTTTCCCAATCTTGAACCAGTCTGTTGTTCCGTGGTCAGTTCTTACTGTTGCTATTTGGTCCTTGTACAGATTCCTCAGGAGAGAGACAAGGTGGTTTGGAATGCCCACCCCACCAAGAACTTGCCACAATTTATTATGATCCACACAGTCAAAGGCTTTAGAATAGTCAATGAAGCAGAAATAGATGCTTTTCTGAAACTCCCTGCCTTTCTCCATTATCCAGCGGATATTGGCAATCTGGTCTCTCGTTCCTCTGCCTTTTCTAAACCCAGCTTGAACATCTGGCAACTCTCGCTCCATGTATTGCTGGAGTCTTCCTTGCAGTATCTTGAGCATTACCTTACTGGCATGAGAAATAAGGGCCACCGTACGGAAGTTGGAGCAGTCTTTTGCATTTCCCTTTTTTGGTATGGGGATATAAGTTGATTTTTTCCAGTCTGATGGCCATTCTTGTGTTTTCCATATTTGCTGGCATA
The DNA here is from genome assembly GCF_037176765.1 of Anolis sagrei. Classification (NCBI taxonomy): domain Eukaryota; kingdom Metazoa; phylum Chordata; class Lepidosauria; order Squamata; family Anolidae; genus Anolis; species Anolis sagrei. The sequence goes on along the minus strand of NC_090035.1, from coordinate 57,564,449 downwards.
TGGCATGCATCACCTTGACAGCATCATCTTTTAAGATTTTAAACAGTTCAGCTGGGATCCCGTCATCTCCTGCTGCCTTGTTGTTAGCAATGCTTCTTAAGGCCCATTCAACCTCACTCCTCAGGATGTCTGGTTCTAATTTATTCACCACACCGTCAAAGCTATCCTCTATATTATTATCCTTCCTATACAGATCTTCTGTATAGTCTCACCACCTTCTCTTGATCTCTTAAGCTTCTGTTAGGTCCCTGCCATCTTTGTTTCTTATCATACCAATTTTTGCCTGAAATTTACCTCCAATGTTTCTAATTTTCTGGAAGAGGTCTCTTGTCCTTCCTATTCTGTTGTCTTCTTCCACTTCCAAGCATTGCTTATTTAAAAATAGTTCCTTGTCTCTTCTGGCTAACCTCTGGAATTGCGCATTTAACTGGGTATATCTCCCCTTATCCCTGTTTTCTTTTGCTTTCCTCCTTTCTTGGGCTACTTCCAGTGTCTCAGCAGACAACCATTTGGCCTTCTTGGTTTTCTTTTTCTTTGGGACGTACTTTGTTGCCGTCTCCTGAACAATGTCTCAGACTTCTGTCCATAGTTCTTCTGGGACTCTGTTTACTAAATCTAGTCCTTCAAATCTGTTCTTCACTTCCACTGTATATTCGCTAGGAATGTTAGTGAGGTCATATCTAACTGGTCTGTGTTTTTTCCCTGATCTCTTTAGTTTTATTCTAAATTGTGCAATAAGAAGTTCGTGATCTGAGCTAAGTCAGCCCCAGGTCTTGTTTTCACAGACTGGATGGATGGTCGCCACCTTTGGCTGCAAAGGATGTAGTCAATCTGATTTCGGTGCTGACCATCTGGTGAAGTCCATGTATAAAGCCGTCTTTTAGGTTGTTGGAAGAGAGTGTTTGTTATACACAGTGAGTTTTCCTGACAAAATTCTATCAGCCTGCGTCCCGCTTCATTTTGTTCACCCAGACCATGCTTGCCTGTGATCCCAGTTGTCATTTGACTTCCCACCTTGGCATTCCAGTCTCCTGTAATGAAAATAATTTCTCTTTTTGGTGTATTATCCAGTAGGTCCTGTAGATCCTCATAGAACTGATCTACTTCTGCTTCTTCAGCAGCTGTGGTTGGGGCGTATATTTGGATCACTGTGATGTTGAAAGGCTTTCCTTGCACTCGAATTGAGATCATTCTGTCATTTTTTGGGTTGTATCCAAGCACTGCTTTAGCAAATTTCTTATTAATTATGAAGGCTACTCCATTTCTTCTATGTTCCTCTTGTCCGTAGTAGTAGATCTGGTGGTCATCTGATGTGAAGTGGCCCATTCCAGTCCATTTCAGTTCGCTGACCCCCAGAATGTCTATCTTTAGTCTTGACATCTCACCAATAACAACATCCAATTTGCCCTGGCTCATAGATCTTACATTCCAGGTTCCTATGGTGTGTTGATCTTTAGAGCATCGGATTCGTCGTTCACCTCCAGTACCGTCGGCCGCTAGCCTTCCTTTCGGCTTTGAGCTAGCTGCGTCATCACATCTGGGGCTAGTTGAACTTATCCTCTGCTCCTCCCCAGTAGCATTTTGGCCATCTTCCGACCTGGGAGTCCCATCTTCCAATGGCATACCGACATATCTCTGGTTGTACTGGTCCATTTAGTTTTCTTGGCAAGGATACTGGGGTGGTTTGCCATTGCCTTCCCCAGGGATCACGCTTGGTCTGACTTCTCTGCCATGACCGTCCCGTCTTGGGTGACCCTTCACAGTTTCGCTCATGACATCATTGAGGTGCTCAAGCTCCAGCGCCACAACAAGGCGGTGATCCTTTGCTGGAGAAAAGATACATAGGTTTTAGAATTAATATTCCAGTTACTATTGGACAACTCCCAAAGTCCTACAAGGGTACTTTGCATTATTATTGACCGTCCTGGCAGGATTAACATGATGTTTTATATTGATTAACCCTTAGGCCAGATGAAGCAACAAGCTTGTTACAACTTAATAAAACTCTATGTAATAAGTTAAATAAGACACTTATAATAATACAGTATATAGGTATGAAAAAACTGTATATATACATCCTGGTTTTCTATCCCCCCTACAATTTAACCTGACCAGCCCCACATATGTAGACCTCAAACGTTATTGCTTTGCTTAAATACAGAGCTGTTTTATATGTTATTTTTGGCCTTGGCCATACATAAAATATGTTGTTCTGATGTGAGATTCCCAATAAATTGTCCGTTTGATATATAGACCAAGGTACAAGTCTCTCGCCTTGTACAATTTACAATCAGGAGGATTTGGGAATTTTTATTGACAATGTTTCCAAGCTTTGGGTTGGAAAGATCCCAAATTCTGTTGATGTTTTCAAATATTTCTGCATTGCCTGTAACACTACAATTTTTGTCCCTGTGTTATAAATGTCATGATTTCCTAATTGGTTACTATCATAAAAATATGGGAAAAGTTTATTGAACCGCAAAACTTTGTTTTTGTGGAAGGGACATCTTGCTGTAGCACATTTTGCTCTAGTTTTTTAATGAATATCTCATCATTGAGTCTCAATCCATTCAACTTCAATGGAGGAGTAAGTAAGGACCACACAATTAAACAGGAAAGAGCACTTTCAGACAAGGAGCAGAACATTTTCGTATGTTTACGGTTACTTTTGTTTTGTACTATGATTTGTTGATTTGTGTTGCTTTGGATGCTGATTATTACTATGCATATTGTATTTTTGTTGTAAACCACCCAGAGGCCCTTTTGGGAGATGAAGTGGAATACAAATAAAGATTATTATTATTATTATTATTATTATTATTATTCACATTTTGTTGCATAGTGTAGAAAAACGTCTATTTCTGTTTTATTGACTATTCTAAAGCTTTTGACTGTGTGGATTATAATAAATTGTGGCAAGTTCTTGGTGGTATGGGGAGACCAAGCCACTTTGCTTGTCTCCTGAGGAATCTGTATAACGACCAAGTAGCAACTGTAAGAACAGATCATGGGACAACTGGCTGGTTCAATATTGGGAAAGGAGTACAGCAGGGCTGTAAACGCTCACTCTACCTATTCAACTTGTATGCAGAACACATCATGTAACGTGCAGAACTTGATGAATCCAAGGCTGGAGTTGAAATTGCTGGAAGAAACATTAACAACCTCAGATATGTAGATGATACCACTTTGAGGGTTGGAAGCAAGGAGGTGCTGAGGAACCTTATAACCAAAGTGAAAGAAAAAAGTGCAAAAGCTGGGTTGCAGTTAAACATTAAAAGAACCAAGATGATGACAACCAGACTGACTGATAACTGGCAACAGGAATGATTGATAACTGGGAAATAGAGGAAGAAAGCATGGAGGCAGTGACAGACTTTGTACTTCTAGGTCCAAAGATTACTGCAGATGCAAACTGCAGCCAGGAAATCAGAAGACTTTATTTCTTGGGAGGAGAGCAATGACCAATCTCAATAAAATAGTGAAGAGTAGAGACATCACACTGGCAATGAAGATCCGCATAGTTAAAGCAATGGTATTCCCCGTAGCAACCTATGGATGTGAGAGCTGGGCCATAAGGAAGGCTGAGCGAAGGAAGAGAGATGCCTTTGAACTGTGGTGCTGGAGAAAAATTCTGAGAGTGCCTTAGACCACAAGAAGATCAAGCCAGTCCATACTCCATGCCTGACTGCTCTCTGGAGGAAAGGATATCGGAGGCAAAGATGAAGTACTTTGGCCACATAATAAGAAGACAGGAAAGCTTGGAGAAAGCTTGGAGAAGCTAATGATGCTGGGAAAAATGGAAGGAAAAAAGGAAGAGGGGCAGGCCAGACCAGAAGGGCGAGATGGATGGATGTTATCTTTGAAGGGACTGGCTTGACCTTGAAGGAGCTGGGGGTGGTAATGGCTGACAGGGAGCTCTGGCTTGGGCTGGTTCATGAGGTCTCAAAGAGTCAGAAGCCAAAAGTGTAATCAATGAGGGCAATCATGTGCTATGACAAGCACACATCTTTCACCACTAGAGGGAGCATGTCTCCTAATTTAGGAATTTTCCTTAAATTATTGATCAGGTTGACCAAGAGGAATGTGATAACTCAGAGCAATGGTTTTATCCTCCCAGAGCTGCCCCGGATTATTGGGCAGGAACTAGGAATGAAGGCTCCAATGTCAAATCCTCCATCGCCTCATTCTTTGCGTCAAGAGGTAAGAGCGATTGGGCCTGCAAGTAGCTCCTCGCTCCTGCTGCCATCTATTTCATGACTAACGCTTGCATGTTCATAACATGCTTCACTGTGTCTTTGAGTCACAGCAGGCTCTACATGAAACTGCACCCTTTCAATGAGGAGATAATGTTATTTTTCTTCTCCGAAGTTGGCGGTTCTTATAATAACTGTCTCCGTCAGAGAGATGGGCCATCTAATAGCTCTTCAATCCCCAGCTTTGAAAACAACCTTCACAAAAGAATCTCCCTGGAACGGTGGGAAAAGCAGGCAGAAGTTGTCATTGAGCCTTAAAGAGGTGTCATTGTGACCGCCATCCTTTGCTGCAGCAAGGTTCTATTTCGCTTCTTGGAGAGGAACTTTCACCACCTTGTAAGATCTTTCTCTACTTGTGTTCAATCCTAGGGCTCAGTACCTTTGCAATGCAGACAAATAAGCCCTCTGTTAAAACTGTGAGCCCTTCTTCTTCCTTGTGCTTTTTCCTACAGGAAGGCCATCACTTCAGGGAGAGCGCACCCACTTTGCATGCAAATGGCCCTAAGTCATCCCATCCAAAGCATCTCCGTCTGAAGAATAACAACCAGGATCCTTGCTCCTGTATATAAATGGTCTGTGCTGGTACGGCTGTATGAGGAGCTCCAAACTCCCTTTCGTTCTTTGAGCATTTGCATGTGCTTGTTCTGGCCATGCATTTTTCAGTTGGATAGTTCCTGCTAGGCTGCAGTCATGGGGATAGCCACCTGTCTATCATCCTAAGGACTCCATTTGGAAATTCTTCAGAGCGTTGGCTGGTAGGTCTACTCGGCTACCCAAGAATCATTTTGGAGCCAGGAGTAGATCCCACACCAGCAAAGCCTAGAAAGCAGATTGCTCAGGGTGGGGTTAAAAAGAGTTCTCCTTGTAAAGGAAAGAAATAGTTCTCTAAGCAAGTTGCCTGTCCATTGTAGACAAGTTAAGAAGCATTTGATTTGTTGAAGATCTAAGATTGTTTGTTGAAGACCTAAGCAATAATAAAGAACTTTGTTAAACCTTTAAGCTTCTAAAGACTTTGTATAGGAAAACCCATAGGGCCTCTCATCCAAGGCACCCCGGCTTCCCGCTGGGCATAAAGAGCATGTCCTGTTCAAAGCCAATTGCTATAGACCCAGAGCGTGACAGCACAGGTCTAATCATTCATTTGCAGGATAGCATGGCCTCATCCAGAGAATATGTACGCATGGACTGCTTCTATACTGCCATATAATCCAGATTATCAAATCAGATAATCCAGATTATCAAATCATCTACTCTGAACTGGGTTAACAGTTCAGAGTATGAGTCAACACTGCCCCCTTCCACACAGCTATATCAAATCCACATTGAATTGGATTATATGTATGGCAGTGTGGACTCAGATAATCCAGTTCAAAGCAGATATTGCAGATTATCTGCCTTGATGTTCTGGGTTATATGGCTGCATGGAAGGGCCCACTGCTATGTAATCCCATTTGAAAGGGGACTCATATAATCGAGTTCAAATTAATTAATATGGACTATCCAATTCGATAATGTGGATTATATGGCAGGATAGATGTGACCTAATGTTGGATCTACACTGTCCTATATTCCAGAATGTGAACCTGGATAACCTGCCATATAATCTATTTCAAAGCAGATAACCATTGCTTTCCATGGTTTTTTTAATCCTTCTCTGGTGCCTCGCCAAACTGCAATTCGCACATGCAGGATCCCATTGCATGAAGCTGTGGCAGTTAAAGCGGTGTCAACATGCATTTATTCCACAGTGTAGATATCCACACACACACCATTGCTTTCCAGCCACACGTTGCTTTCCATCGCAGCCATTTTTTATCTTGACCGTCTTTGACAGGCTGGTGCAACATTTGACCATGAGGCAAGAGAAACCCCCTCATGTGTAGGACTGTCTCCCATAAGCTAAGATATATGTTTATTTATATCTATCTCACTGTCTATATATAAAGAGAGAATGTGTTTCATAAGCAGAAAAGAAAAGAAAAGAAAGGAGGAGGAAATGCTTCTAATGGCCCTGAAGGTTTGGCAAATGGCCCACATTCTAAGTTGGGCTTAAATACACAGGCTATCTGTAAATAAATGGTTGACAAAACTGCTAAATTTTGCAGAATTTGATAAACTAACTTGTCTTCTTAAAAATAAAACAATACAATGTTTTCAAAATGATTGGAAGCATTTCGCACACATATAGGTAGAACTAGGGGTGTGCAAAATTACATTTTTAATTTGTTTTTAGGATCAAATTCGTTAGATTTGTGCATACAGATCAATATTAGAAAGGTGGGGGGGGGGGGTTATAAATTGAAACACTCCCCAATCATTTTACTTAAGATTCTTAACATTTAGATGCCTCCCAAGGTCAGTTTAATTTTCAGTATAAGTATTAAGCAACTTTGGTAAAGCCAAGGAGATTGCTGTTATCACTTTTTGGGGGGGGGGGGGGATAAATGGTTTTTGTCTAAACTTTTAAAAATTCCCAAAAATCTGTAGATGTCTGAATCTGGTGGCTTGCATATCAATAGTTATGATATAATAATTGATGCACTCCAGGCCTGGAAATACCTATGGCCACCACACCACACAAGAGACCAGGAATATAAGCAAACAGTTTATTGTAAGAAACACATAAAAAGCATATAAAAATCAGGAATAAGAAAGGATTATATATAATCCAAAAAGGTTTAGCAACTGGTGATAACTAAGAAATAATCCAAATGTCTCATAAAGTTCCAAAGGTGACAAAGGCCAGGAACAGTTAGAAATCACAGATATAGCATAAGTCCACAAGCACAAAGGTATAACTAGTGAAAACTTGAACAGGAATTCATGAATAGGACCATAGAAAACTTCCAGGATATATTAAATCCAAACCAAGGCTTGACTTGAACCAGGAACCAGCTTCTCAATCTAACACAGCATTGCCTGAACTGCCCTTAAAGTAAACAACTTGTTGTTTAATAGACACCTGTGAAGAAGCGTGGTTAAAGCTTACTGCCACCTAATGTGTGAGGAAAGCTGGGCAACGATCAATATCAGCTTAGGAGCTATTTTATAAAGGGACTATTAATTACAGAAGGCTTTATTCATCTGATAGCACAGCGTTTACTGTCCCCGGTTTGACTCCACTTCCCATGCAGGCTGTTTGCCTTGAGAGAAACTGTATCAGGCAAGGCTTGAGGAAAACAGTAACAAGTTTATTTTAACAGGAATATAACATGTTTAACTGTTTCTTCACAAGAGGCACAAATCTTGATTGGTTACATTAATAAGGTTTCATGAGTAATCTCAGGCACAGACTTCAAGAGGTTTCTATAAGCAGATGTAACTCTTCTGGACAACTGTCCTAATAAAACAAATAAGCTAAAAGGCTTATTAACAGAATTGGCTCCCTGCCAAACCTTGATTCTTAACTCAGAATCAATAACCCCCTGTAGTCTTATCACTACTGGGTCCTTTTCTGTAACCCCTTTGGTCACCAATTAATTCCCTGAATCTCCACCCAGAGATTCAGTCTTCCTTATAGCACACCGGCTACAGACACATTCCCTGAATCTCCACCCAGAGACTCAGTCTTCTCAGTAGCTCACCGGCTTACTGACTGACTTTCAAAACAGCTGCCCCATGAAGAGGCAGTTGGCTCTGCCCCTGTTGCTATGGCAACCCAGCTAACGCCAAGCCACCATCTCCAACAAAATATATTCCTTCATACTTACCATTTATCAACCACTGTCTAAACAACACTGACTGACATGAGAATAAAATTACACATCGTCACAACACCCATGGAAGCATTATGTTTCCCATGAATTTTTCCACAACTTTCTCATGTGTCTGACTGACGCAATCTATTTTCAGCTTTGATTTGTAAACAAAGACTTTTGTTGATCTCAGTAGCTACAGGTGGTTTCTCCTGGGAGCCCTCCTTATAACTCAGCTCTTCACTCGATTCTTTATCTGCTGTTGCTACTTCCGACTCCTCTGATTGGCCTTGAAGCACTGTACTTTCCAAGCTAGTTTTCTCACAGAGAGAATAATCATTTCCCAACCTTAAATTCCGAAATTTGAGGGCCCATCATTTTGTGCCACAGGAAAGCTCACAATCTTCTCTAAATCATCAATTAAACCATTAGCCTCTGGCTGAGCTACAATAAGTATAATCATAATCATTAAAAAAATGAGGCACATGGACTGTGCTAAACAAAGGTCTTTTAGGTTGGCTCTACACTGCCAAAGAATGCAGTTTGATGCCGTTAAACAGCATTCGATGAAGTTACACTGACCATATAATGCAATTATACGGCAGCATATATGGGGCCCAGGAAGAAGGTGGAAGGTTTGGATGTGGAAATCAATGATAAAAAATGCATCCAAAAGCAGCCTTAAAGCGTGAGGTACAGATGAGCCCAAATCACTATTTTTAATACTTTTAAGACTTACCGGTAATACTATTAAGTCTCCTTTTGCAATGTTAATAGCCAGATTCAAGAAATTAACAAACACAGCTGAAGGATCAAGAGAGATGTTGACAAGCTGGAATGTGTCCAGAGGAGGGTGACTAAAATGATCAAGGGACTGGAGAAAAAGCCCTACGAGGAGCAGCTGAAAGACCTGGTCATGTTTAGACTGAAGAAGAGAAGTCTGAGAAGAGCCATGAGGGGAAGTCATAGGGAGGAGAGAACAGGCTTCTTTTCTGCTGCCCTGGAGACTAGGACTCAATGGAAAAATGGCTTCAAACTACAGGAAAAAAAGGAGATTCCACCTGAACCTGAGAAAGAACTTCCTAACTGTAAGGAAAGCAGTGGAAGTGTGCTGGTACAGCTGTACCAGAAGCTCTCACTTTATTTGCTTTGTATTGCTTGCAGCCCAAGGCCTGGGATTTTGCAGAAGGGTGGCTTCCTGTTAAAGTTTGTAGTTATAGGGCAGGCCACCTGTCCATCATCATTAGGTTCCTTAGTTCCGCCCCCCTTTTGGGTTTTGAGAAGGGAAGGGAGCCATTTCAGTCAGTCACACACAAGGAAGCTAGTCTATAGGACGCAGACAGCTCGTCCCGTAGGAAAAGCTTCATTCCTTAAGATCATCCGGGGATCATACGAAAATCATCCGGGGACCATCCGGTGATTATCTGGGGATAATTCAGGGAAGTAGAAACAGAAGGAAAAGATCCCAAAGGCTCTGGTTGAGAGCTCACAGTCTCTCAGCCTCACAGCACCAGAGGGGAAAGCAGCCCTGAAGTTCCCACAGGACAGCATTACTGAACCACGGAATTCCAGCTGAAAGATCTTCAAGCCTTGGCTGGTAGGTTTACTCGATGTCCAGACGGATCGGTAGTAAAACTCAGACAAGCGAAGCCCAGATGATAGCCTGGGAGAGATTATAAAGGGTTCTTGCTTATGCTGAGAGAGTACAGTTAATCCAAGTCAGTGCCAGTCTCTTAAAGACTAGAATAAGAAAGCCTTGAAGTGTTTGAAGATTTGTTATTTGTTCCTTAATAAAGACTTTGTTGTACCATTAAAGACTAAAGAACATCACTTCAGGAAATCCCTAAGAATCTCTCTTTGAGGCACCCCGGCTTCCCACTGGGTTTAAAGTATACGTCCTATAGAATAAAGACAATTTGTTCAGACCCAGTGCACAACAGAATATTAAGGAATGAAGCTGGTGGCTTTTGCCGCCCGGAAGTAAAAGAAAGGACTTTAAAGGCTAAAGAACAGTGCATAAGGAAGCCTGTACAGGCCATTCCAAGTTTCTATTACTTGCATCCATCTGTTTGTGTTTCTTCATTTTCGGCCATCTTGGAAGACACCCCAGCCAGAAGCAAGGTTTTCCTGCCCTTTTGGAAGTCCTGCAGAATTTGCTACTTCGCACGTCTCCAGCCAGAAGCAAGGTTTTCCCGGCCTTTTGAAGCTCAGCTCTGCAGCAGCTTTTGGTGCTTGGCTTTTCAGGCTCCTGCAAGGGGCTTCTGCATCCTCATTTTGGCTTTGCAGACTTTCAGCAAGAATTTAACCAGCATTTGATTTATTGGGTCTGCTGTGTCTATTCTCTGCCTTAAAGTGATAAGTTTTTGAATGTGCTTGTAATTGCACTGATATATTGCTTGCTTTATCTGTTATAACTGCATTGATACATTGACTGCCTTATAACTGCATTGCTATATTGCTTGCGCTTTGTGCTTATGATTGCATTGACATATTGTGTGTTCTATTGACTGTTGGTTGTTCTACTTGTCATTTTACCTGTATTGTTAAACTGTTTGGGCAATTTGCTGTCATGGCTCACACCTCAAGTTCACCAAAATCTGAGAGCAAAACCTATGACCTAAGATCCCAGAGTTCTAGGTGCCCATCCCAGAAAGCCTTAGATGTGCTTTTACAGGAGGAATAGTGGCTTACAGATAAGGTTGAAAGCGTATGGCTTTCTATTGTCAACCTTGATAGCCAGTTACAGCATTTGGAGGCTTTAGAGAAAGCTCAGGACATCAAGGCAGGTCTTAAGGTTTTGATTAATAAGTGGAGAGGATATCAAAGAGATTAAAGATGACAAGGAAAAAATAGAAAAGACACAAGAACAATTGGAGAAGAAAGTAGGAAAACTGGAGAATAAAAACACCAAATTAGACCAGATCCGAGAGAAATTAGAATTTAGAGATCTGGAATATCAACCAAGATTCAGGAATCTAATAGAAGATCCCCAAGAAGATATAAGGAAACTGATAACCCAATTGACGGCGGCACTTCTCAATGTACAAGAACAGGAGATGTCCCAGGAGATTGACAGGGTGTACAGCATTACAACTAATTTCTCCAAAAGGAATAAAGTCCCTAGAGACATTATAGTACACTTCACAAAGAAAAAAAATTGTGATGAGGTGATAAAGAAAAACTGCGAGAAGCCAATACATTATAAGGAGAACAGAATTGTAGTACTTAAAGAGTTCCCCACTTCGATGCTTGCAAAAAGACATAAATACCAATTCCTAACTGAAGATCTGAATCGGCTTCAGATCAGATTTCGTTGGGAAAGACCGGAATGAATAATGCTGACCTATAAGGATCAAAAATTCTGGATGACTTCAGAAGAAAAGGCCCAGGCGTTCGACAAAAAAATTAGGAAATAACTCAATCTAACTCCGCCCAACCAAAAAATTGGAGGCCAGAGTAAAAAACGCAGATTTGACTCCCCAGAACATGAACCAGTGGAGTGGAAACCGACTATGACAAGGACCGAAATTGGGAATAAGAAGAAAGATGATGTAAATATTTTATTAAACTTTGATAATGAGTGAACTGATAAAACAAATAAAATGCTTTTCGAATAACACAAATGGACTTACCTCGCCATCCAGAAGGAAAAAGTTATTCAATAAGCTAGTTAAGAAACATTACGATGTAATTGCCCTTCAGGAAACTCACATCGCCCAGAAACACATAGCAATTTCACCTATAAAAAATTGGGGAAAGAATTCTATTCGTCTGCCCTAGATAAGAAAAAAGGAGTAGTAATCTACATAAGTGAAAAAATCCCAGCTAAATTTGCATTTAGGGATAAGGAGGGAAGAATCATCGGCGTAATTATACATGTAGAAGAACGAAGGATTCTAATTTGTAATATTTATGCTCCCAATGACCCCAAAACCAAATTCGTGGAAAGCCTAACAAAAAAAATACTAGAACAAGAATTCGACAATCTAATAATCATGGGGGACTTTAATGGGGTCATGGATGCCACAAGGGATAAATTCAAAAATAAAAAGTACAAAAGCAAAAAAGGGGGACATACAAGTTTGCTTCCTAGGTCGTTCCTGAAATTCAAAGAAGAATTTAATCTGCAAGACTCATGGCGGGTTCATAATTTGAATGAAGAAGACTATACACACCTTTCCGCACAACACAATACGTGGTCAAGAATTGACATGATCTGGACATCGAATAACTTAACATCAAAAATATCTTCAATCAGAATATTGAATAGAGAGCTTTCAGATTACTGTGCACTAACAATGACCATCAACCAGGAACAGAGATTAGGAAATGGAGACTAAATGATAACTTACTAAAGAAGGAAGAAGACATAAAGAAAAATCTAAAGGCAATGAATGAGTTTTTTGAAATTAACGACACGCCAGGAATGAACATAGAAGTCTTATGGGATGCCTTTAAAGCTACCGCACATGGGATTTTTATCCAGCAGAATTCCATAAGGAACAAAGTCAAGAGGCAAAGAATAGATGAAATCCAATCCACTATAGAAGATGATGAGAAAGAACTGAAAAAAAAACCCCACTAACCTCAAATCAAAGAGAAACTTGGAGAGACTACACAAGCAAAAACACCACTTAGAAGTAGAACAAATTGCGAAGCAATTAAAATTCATAAGGCAAAATTCGTTTCAAAATGCAAACAAGCTGGGTTGCTGGCTAGCGCGTAAAATCAGGAAAAAAATACAAACCATGTAGTGAAGATTAAAAAAGACAATAAAGACTTGGTGACAGATAAAGAAATCATCAGCGAATTTCAAAACGTCTTCCAACATTATATGCTAAAGATCAAGTCTCTGCAGACGAGGTTGCTACATACATAGGCAAACAAAAACTGGATAAGATAACAGACGAGCAAAGAGAAGAATTAAACAGAGAAATCTCAGACGAAGAACTAGACACAACAATAAGGAATCTAAAAAATAACAAGGCGCCTGGTCCGAATGGATTCACAGCAGCATTCTATAAGACCATGAAGGAAGCAATACGTCCCTGCCTAAAAAGATTAATGAACAAGATAATGACAGATAAAGCAATATCTGACACATGGAGGAAAGCCAATATCACATTAATTCATAAAGAAGACTCAAATCCCTGCGACATTAAAAGCTATAGACTAATATCACTGTTAAACATAGACTACAAAATCTTTACAAACATCCTAGCTGATAGGTTGAAAATGTTTCTGAATACATGGATTAGTGAGGAACAGACAGGTTTCCTTCCAGGAAGGCACATCAGGGATAATGTTAGAACAATTATAAACATCATGGAATACTACAAAACCCACCATCAAAAAGAACTAGCCTTATTAGCAATAGATGCCGAAAAGGCATTCGACAACCTAAACTGGGATTTTGTGAAATTAATACTTAAGGAACTAGATATTGGACATCAATTTGAGAACGCTATCAAAGCAATCTACAGCAATCAAAAAGCGACCCTCTGGATCAATGGCTGGCCCTCCAAAGAAATAAAAATAAACAAAGGAACGTGCCAGGGGTGCCCAATGTAACCACTAATCTTTATTGTGGCGATGGAGGTACTATTGAAAAATATAAGAGATGACCAGAATCTCAAAGGTCTGCAAATAGCCAAACATACCTATAAGTATAAAGTCTTTGCAGATTATCTAATTTGCATTATCGAAAATCCCAGATCAAACATTGAAAACTGGCTAGAGAGAATTGAGGAATATGGAGTGATGGCCGGATTCAAATTAAATAAAAAGAAGACCATGATACTGACAAAAAACATCTCCAAAATAAATCAGGAAGAATTAAGCAAGAAAACAGGTATCCCCGTAACCTCCAAATTAAATATTTGGGTATACAGATAACAGCGAAGAATTCACAATTATTACAAAATAATTATGAAACAAAATGGAAAAAAATGAAGGAAGAAATGAAGAAATGGGGAAACCTGGACTTATCGCTGTTAGGTAGGATTGCTGCTGTGAAGATGAACATTCTCCCACAACTGCTGTACCTTTTTCAAAATTTGCCTATAATTAGAACAAATAGAATATTTGAGATTTGGAATAAAGACCTATTGAGATATATCTGGATGGGAAGGAAGCCTAGAATTAAATTCAGAAACTTAACCGACCTGAAAAAGAGAGGAGGGTTTGGCCTCCCAAATTTCAAATTATACTATGAGGCCTGCTGCCTGACGTGGATAAAGGACTGGATTCAACTAGATAAAGCCAAGATATTGTCACTGGAGGGGTTTGATTTAAGAACAGGGTGGCATTCCTATCTTTGGTATTCTAAAATCAAAGTAGAGAAAATTCTAAAAATTCTAAAATTGCAATAGCAAAAACAGCAGAGAAACAGGCAGGGACATCTAATTACCTTTCAAGAAGAGTTTGCTCCAGGCACAGTCAGCCCATTGTATGCTAATCAAGGTGGTCAGTTGAAAATATTCACACCTAGCCCAACTGACAAAAATCCTTTGTCTCACCCTAGTCATTCCACAGATATATAAACCCCTTCCCAGTCCCAACAGACCTCACCTCTGAGGATGCTTGCCATAGATGCAGGCGAAACGTCAGGAGAAATGCCTCTAGAACATGGCCATATAGCCCGAAAAAACCCACAGGAACCTAAAGTAGAGAAAAATTTCAGGAACCACTTCATAAGAGCAGCTTTAATAAAAACCTGGGTAAAATACAAGGACAGATTATATTCCAAAACCCCGCTGTGGCTCTCACCTCTAGAGGCTCAGCAGAGAAGATTACTGGGAGGAGTAAACTGGCCTAAATATGGAGAAATTGTGAAGAAAAAAAGACGGTATCTACACCTTGAAATCCCGAGGAAATATTTCCTGGTTCCAATATATGCAGTTGAAAGAATACTTTAAGAAGGATAAAGAAATAGGGTTTTGTGACAAAGATAGATTCTGGGAGGTCATAATCCAACGACATAGAAAAAAACATTACAAACATATATATAATCCTGTTGGAGTGGGCTACGGAAACGGAAGTCATAAAGGAGTGCATGATAAAATGGGCCACCAACATTGGGAGATCTATCAACTACAAAGAATGGGATCAACCATGGAACAAGAAGATGATATATGTCTACGCGACGAAATTGAAGGAAAACCATTACAAAATGATATACAGGTGGCATATGATGCCACAGAAGTTAAGCTTAATGTATAAGAAAACTTCGAATAAATGCTGGAAGTGTGAATCTCAAGTGGGGACGTACTATCATCTCTGGTAGACCTGCCCCATAGCCCAAAGCTACTGGAAGGAAATCCAAGATCTATCCCAAGAAATACTTAAAGCCAAAATCCAAATGAAACCAGAATACTTCCTGCTGGGCATCACAGACAACGACATAGAATTGGACTCCAACCAAGACATCCTCTTTACCTACCTCGTGACAGCCGCCAGAATCGTATACGCCAGGAGATGGAAATCAAAAGAATCTATCTCAGTGGAGGAGTGGTTACAAAAAATTTGGGACTTGAAAAACATGGACAAGCTAACCTATTATTTAAAAGATTGCACAGGTACCCCTTTAAAAAGAACAAACTGGAAGCAATTTGAAGATTTTATGAGTATTTACTAAGAAAAAAAACACGGCCCTACTAGAAGAATAATAGGACAAAACAAACCATAAACTTATACTAACAAACGTTAAAGGAAGAAAAAAAAGGAAAAGAAAACGAGCCGAGAAGAGATTTCAAGACAGAACGAAAGGAAAGAAAGAGAGTGTGAATGTCGGAAGGAATACTGGGAAGTCAACTCCCCCCCTCCCCACCTTACCCCTTTTCCTTCTCAACCTTATATCCCATCCCCCCTACCCTCCCCGCGCTACCCATCACGCTATCCTATCCAGTACCCCCCCCCCCCCCCCACTGTATATCTATTTTGTAAAATTCTTTTTTTATTAATTTTTTATTTGGTTTTGTGCAAACATATACCGTGTTACATACATTTATAGATCCTTCCAAGGGGAGTGAGAGGAACAGGATAGGTAGGAAACGTAGGACAGAGAGAGGATGGGGGGGAGGGGGAAGGGGGGAGAATTGAAGAGGGTGTAGGAGGGGAGGAAAGATAAAGAAAAAGAGGAGAAGAAAGAGGGGGGAGGTGCGCTTGTGTGACTTCCCAAGGTCTTCCAGGAATATCTGATCTGGTGGTGCGCTTTTCCTTTTGCTGCTGCGGACCATCTCTCTTTGGTTTTGTTTCAGATGCAAGACAAGTCTATTATAGTTGGTATTTCCTGTGTTTTCATAAAGTCTATAAAACCTGTCCAGTCTGTTTTTTCTGCGTTCCGTTTATTCTTTGAGATAGACTATCCATTTGTATTATTTCGTAGACTTTAATTAACCATTCTTCCCGGTTTGGTATTTCTTTTTGTTTCCATCTTTTTGCAAGCAGTAACCTGGCTGCTGTACTCAGCAGAAATAATATTTTATCTTGGTTCTCGTTCAGTTTTACTTCATTGCTTATGCCTAACAGGTATAACTCAGGACTTTGCGTATATTTTATGTTTATGATCTTCTGGGATGTTTGGTGAATCTCTTTCCAGTAATTTTTTAAGTGTTTACATGCCCACCATTGGTGGTAAAAAGTCCCATTTTCCTTTCCGCATTTCCAACAGTTGTTAGCTATATTTTTATTAAATTTGGCCAGTTTTGCGGGGGTGTAATACCAGCGGAAAAACATTTTATACCAGTTCTCCCGGAGATCGCTGGCTATCGTATATTTAATTTTCTTATTCCATATTTCCTCCCATTGACTTATTAGGATGCTGTGCCCTATATCTCTTGCCCATTGTACCTGACAGTTCTTTACTTGCTCTTCCTCGGTTGACCAAAGTAGCAGTTGCTTATAGAGAATCCTAATTAATTTTTTATTTTTTTTCATCACTATATCCCAGAGTCCCTGATCTTGACAGAAACCGTTTTTTTCATCATCTTTGAAGCATTGATGTATTTGAAAATATTTTAACCAGGTTATTTTTTCATTTATTTTTTTAATTTCTTCTAGTGGTTTAAGGACTATTCTCCCGTCTTCTTTTTTTTCTACAATTTGTTAATATGTTAGTCTGTTTTCTTCGTTTAGCTCCCGCATTTGTTTCGCCTCTACTGGTGATAGCCATAATGGAGTTTTGTTAAAGAGTCTGGATTTATATTTTTCCCATGTTTTAATCAGGGACGCCCTAATATAATGGTCACTAAATTTTTTCTCCGTTTTTCTTTTATTATACCATAGGTAACTATGCCACCCTGCTCTCAAATCATGCCCCTCTAAAGTTAGCAGTGAGTTATTTTCTAAAGTGGTCCATTCTTTTATTGCGGCTAGATTACATGCTTTGTAGTAAGCCTTCAGATTGGGTAACCCCAGGCCGCCCCTTTTTCTGTCATCTATTAATATTTTCATGCTTATTCTGGGTTTCTTATTCTTCCAGATGAATTTTGTGATATCTGTATTCCACTTTTTGAATAGATGATCATTTCTTATTACTGGTATTGTTTGGAATAAAAATAATAATTGGGGGAGAACTGTCATTATGATTATTGCTATAAGACCAAGTAACGATATGTTTTGATGTTTCCAGTTTTCCATATCTTTTTGTATCTTTTTCCATAATGGCTCATAATTGTTTTTTATGAAAGCCGCATTGCTTTTGGTTATGGTGACCCCTAGATATTTTATTTTACTGACAATTTGTATTCCTGAGATTTTAACTAATTGTTCTTTTGACTCTTTATTCATATTTTTGACCAGTAGTTTTGTTTTCTGTTTATTTATCTTAAAACCTACCAGGTTCCCAAAGGTTTCGATTTTCTTTAACCAATCATTGATGTTGCTTACCGGGTTTTCAACGACACAGACCACATCGTCTGCATAGACTCTTAGTTTATATTGTTGTTTTTGGATTTTTATTCCTCTAAGATTTTTGTCTTCATTTATATTCTTTATTAGTGTTTCCATCACTAAAATGAACAATAGCGGGGAGAGAGGGCATCCCTGCCGAGTGCCCTGCGTAATGTTAATTGGATTTTTAGTCTCTTGGCCGTTGATTATTAGAGTGGCCTCCTGATTTGTGTAAATTGCATCTATGGCGTTTTGGAAGTGGAAACCTATATCTATTTCTTTTATTAGTAATTTTAAATAATTCCAGTTGATTCTGTCAAAAGCTTTCTCCACGTCAATGAATAGCAATGCGAGCTTTTGTGCTTTTCTCATTGTGCTTTTCATAGTACTCTAGTGCGTCGAATAGGATTCTTGTATTGTCTTTTATCTGTCTATTAGGTAGGAAGCCAGCCTGCTCTATAGATAACCAATTTTTCAGAAATGATTTCAGTCTTTCTGCGAAGATTGTAGTAAAGATTTTGTAGTCACTATTCAATAATGAAATAGGATGGTAATTTCTGATTTCAGTTGGATCTGTGCCCTCTTTATGAATTAGTGTGATGTTCACTTTCTCCCATGATTTGGGGAGTGTTTTCTTTTCTAGTATATTGTTTAGTACTTTTTGTAATAGGGGGCCTAATTCTTGTCTAAACGTTTTATAAAAGATGGCCGTGTAGCCGTCTGGCCCTGGTGCCTTATTGTTCTTTAGTTTTTTAATGGCTTCATCAATTTCATGCATTGTAATCATGCCATTGAGGATCTCCCTTTGGGTTTCTGATAGTCTAGGTAGATTTGTATCACATAGGTATTTTGTTATTTTTTCTTCGCTTGTGTCAGTTTTTTTGTACAATTCTTTATAGAACTTATTGAATTGCTCTGCAATATTGTTACCTTTCATATATATTTTCCCATCTGCTTGAATTTTGGTGATTAAATTTTTTGTCTTCGATTTTTTATCTTGTTTGCGAGCCATTTGCCAACTTTATTAGCGTTTTGGAATTGGTTAACCTTCATGAATTTCATTTGTTTTTCAAGGCTTTCCGTTTGTAATAGTTGTAGTTGTTTTTTTAATGATTCTGATATAAGAGTCAATTTCTTATTCTTAGGGGTCTTTTTAAGTAGTTCCTCATTTTTGTTCAATTTGTCTAAGATGTCTTTAATTACCTTGTTTTTGTTTTTCCTATTTATTATGTCTTGTTGAATTAGGTACCCCCTCATGACCGCTTTCATGGCCTCCCATTGTGTGGTCTCGGATGTTTCCCCTCCCTTGTTTAGATTTAGATATTCTTCCAATAATTTCTTATTTTTCTCGATATCTTTTTCTTTTTTTAAGAGGTTATCTTTTAGTCTCCATCTGAAATTCATTTTTCCCCCTCTAATTATTATTTCTAGTGCTCCGTGGTCTGAGAAGGTTCTTGCTGCTATTTCTATCTTTTTTATTTCTAAAGTTAATGTTTTGGTTGTCCAAGCCATATCAATGCGGGACCAGGAGTTGTGTCTCCCCGAGTAGTATGTATAGTCCAATACTGTGCTGTTATGGTGTCTCCATGCATCTTGCAGATTCAGTTTCTCTAATTGGTTTAAAAAACTTTTAGGTAGGAGACTGGCTCTATTTATGCCTGTGACTTTTTTAGGGCTGCTGCGTGCTTTATCCAGTGAGGCGTCGACTACCCCATTAAAATCTCCTAATATTATTAATTCGTCCCATTTTTGACTATTTCCCTTTTTAATTCTCTTATAAATTTTAGTTTTGGGCCATTGGGACAATAAATATTGCACAGTAAAAAAAATTTGGTTCTTTATTTCAATTAAAATGCCTATATATCTTCCTTCTCCATCTTTGAAGGCTTGCTTCGGATTGAGCCAGTCTTTGGCATACACTACTACTCCTCTCTTTTTCTTGCTGCATGAAGCATAGAATTCTTTTCTGAGTCTCTCTTGGGTCAGGTATTTGGTGTGTTTACTACAGATGTGCGTTTCTTGTAGGGCTATGAGGTCGGGATTCTTCTGTTTTAAGAAGTTAAAGATTTTCTTTCTTTTATTGGGTGTGTTAACGCCATTGATGTTGTTAGAGTAAATCTTTAGATCTTTACTCATGAGTATTTTCTGTTATCTCCCATTGTAGGACTTCTTGGGGTAGGACCAGTTGGTAGTTTTCTGGTGAGAACTCTCGGAGTCTCTTGTTGTGTTTTCCTATACCTTCGTCCACCTCCTCCTCCGCTGGGTCCTTTCCTTCATCTTGTTTAGTTTTGGGCTCTTTAGGTTCCTTTCCCTTCTTATTATTGTATATTTTGTTTTGCGGGGATTCTTGTCCTTTGGTTTTGATGTGGTTTGTGTGGAAGGTTTTTGCTGCCTCCTCCGAGTTCAGCCAGTATCTTTTGTCATTCAACGTGACTGTGATGCCTTCCGTTTTTTCCCATCTGAATTTTATCTTTTTTTTATTAGTTCTTCAGTTAAAAAGGTATATTTTCTCCTTCTGGCCAGGGTCTGTTGAGTCACTTCTTTCATGATGGTAATTTTCTGTCCTTTATAGTGCACTAATTTCTTTGCGTTTTCTTTGAGAATTGCATCTCTTGTGCTTTTACGGCAGAAGGTAGTTACCACATCCCGGGCTGTGTTGTGCTTTTTGGCATACCCCGTTGACACTCTGTAAACTCTATCCACGTCTTGGCCAATTGTTTCAGTGCTTACGTCCAGCAGTTCTGCCAGTAGTGTAATCATTATCTGTTTGACATTTTCGTTCTTTGATTCAGCAAGATTTCTGATTCTCAATTGATATTCCATCTCCCTGTTTTCTAGAAGTTCCGATTGTTGCTGAAGTTTTTGTGTTAAATTTTCGACTGTTTATTCTGATCTCCATTTTTCCTTGGGAGTTTATAATTTTCTGATTCTCTTTTTTCATTTTGTCTACATCCTCCTGTATTTTGCTTATGTCTCCCTTTAACTCTGTTTTCATACTTTCAATTTTTGCTTGTAGTTCTTTGTGTTGTTCGTCTTGCTTTGCCGATAATTTTTTAATCTCGGCTAGAATGGTGTTTAGGGCTGTTTCTTCTGTCACGGAGTCCCTTTTTGTTTGTATTTTTGCTGGTGTCTGGGCTTGCTGATTTTTCCCTTGTGTCCCTTGAGCCGCCATTTGTTATTCTTGTTGGTGGTTTTTGATTTCTTTCTATGATTTCTTTCTTACCTCTAAGTAATATTCAGGTAAGGTCGTGCCTTGTGGTTTGGATTTAGGAAGAAAAGACAAGTTAAAGACCTTAATGATTCCTTCTGCAATCATAAACAACTGGGAAGAGGAGGTTCATTCAAATCCAATTCTCACTCCTTTTTTTGTGATTCTTATTGTTATTGTTATTATATTTATTTTGCCTTTATTTTTTATTTATTTTTTCTATTTTGTTATTATTATTACTAGCTTTCTAGTTTTTGTTGTTGTTACTTATTGTAGTTTGGTAGACAATTTATTTTTGAGCTTAAAATTACCTTCTGCTTTTCCTGGGTCTCTCTCTCTTCTGAGTGGTTTCTTTAAATTCTCCTCTTGTACCTTCATGTTCTCGCTTCTATTCTTCCTTCCTTCCTTCCTTCCTTTCTTTCAATCTATTGAGGTTCCTGTCACTGTTTTCCATTTTACTTCCGCCTTCTAGTGGGCCATTTTCATCCGGTTCTTCTTCGCTATCTCGCGAGATGCGCTGCTCTCGCTCTCCCTCTCGTGTGACTTTCGCTGCTTTTCTCTCGCCGGGGTCTTGCGAGGCTTCGCGGGAATGCCTCTATCCTCCGCTCTCACATGGTCTCCTCTCTTCCCGCGTGGTTACTTCTCTTCAGCGTTTTCCTGCGCCCTCCCTCAATGGATGCCTCCTCCTCCTCGCCTCTCTTTCAAGGTCTTCCTCTCAAGGCCGCTTGAGGATAAGATCCCTCCCGTTGCCGGCTTCAAGGTCAATTTTGCTTCTATGTTTTGGCTTCAATGTTTTCAAATGTCTGGTTTCTTCTAGTTATTTAGTTGTTAATTCTTACTATGCTTCCCTTCACGTCTTTCCCACTCTGCTTTATTTTTGCTGGTCAGATTGGGTGGGGGGAAAGGGGGGGGTTCTCGATCCGTTTCTTTTTCTACTGGTATTTTAAGTTAAAATTGCTCTGCTGTTCAAAGCTTCTTTCCACAGCCCGCTATCCCTCGAGCCTCTCCACCCCCGGCACCCGTTGGCCAGCCCTTTTCGGGTCGGTCAACAGTTGCCTTGGGGGTTCTGTGAAATTGGCTCCGGTTCTGCTGTCCCCTTTCGGGAGGGAGCTGTTTTTCTCTTAGCTCTACGCGACTGGGGTGTTCCTAAAGTCCATCCCTTCCCCCTCCTTTTCTCTTCCCCTTCTTTTACCTTGGATGTGTTCTAATGCCCCTTATCTTGCATGAAGATTTCAGTCACTTCTTGTCATCAGCTTGCGTTCCTGGAAGTATTCTTGCGTTGTTCCGCATTCATCTTTTCTCTCAGGATTTTCTTTCTTCTTTATATCTTTGTGTCAGTGGCAAATGGAGCTATGGAAGGCTATGAGCCTTCCTACCTTGGCTGTGCCCGCCCTTTTGTGCCTCGTTGCCGGGTATCTTTAGATGCCCCCTTGAGGGGGGTACCTTTTAGACACCGTCGGCCAATAGCGCCTTAGGGTCTTTGCCTCTGCGACCTCTGTCCATCGATTGGAGGAGAGGTAAACTGCACCTCTAGCACAAAACCTGAGGCTGCTTCTGCGGAGCTCACAGGAGCGTGTCCTCCATCATGCAGCCACCAACCGGAAGTCCTATTTTGTAAAATTCTAATAAAGATTTATTTTTTAAAAAATAAGTGGAGAGGCCTAGTTGATGACATCGCCCAGGTGCTGAGCAAAATAAACAGTAGGATGCAGACCTTAGGGCAGTTCAGTTCTTGAACAGTGTTAAGCTTAGGGAATCTAGCTATGCCCATTTGTTTCATGCAGCCGACTTTGGTCCCTCCCCCAGAAGGGGCAAAGATGGTCAAGCTGCTGGTAGTGTGATCCCTGAGCTCTTTAAGCATTCCCCAAAGGCCTTAAGTGCAAAGAACAGTTATGCTTATGCTGAGAGAGTACAATTAATCCAAGTCAGTGCCAGTCTCTTAAAGACTAGAATAAGAAAGTGTTGTTTGAAGATTTGTTATTTGTTCCTTAATAAAGACTTTGTTGTACCATTAAAGACTAAAGACCATCATTTCAGGAAATCCCTAAGAATCTCTCTTTGAGGCACCCTGGCTTCCCACTGGGTTTAAAGTATATGTCCTATAGAATAAAGACAATTTGTTCAGACCCAGTGCGCGACAGAACAGGAACTCTCCGCCACGGACGGTGATGAAGGCTTCTTCATTGGGGGCTTTGAAAAAGAGGCTAGATGGCCATCTGTTGGGAGTGCTTTGAATGCAATTTTCCCACTTTTTTGCAACGACAACAATTTTTATTGATTAGCCAGTTTGCCTTATCAAAAACAGACAGTGCAAGCACAACA
Source organism: Anolis sagrei (assembly GCF_037176765.1). Lineage (NCBI taxonomy): Eukaryota > Metazoa > Chordata > Lepidosauria > Squamata > Anolidae > Anolis > Anolis sagrei. The sequence goes on along the minus strand of NC_090035.1, from coordinate 57,541,077 downwards.
TACAACGTACAACATACATCTGATCCTATTAAAATAGAATACAAATATACAGGAATTTATCAACTTAAAACCAATGTAGCTTAGCCATAGGTATATGCATCAACTATCCTCGTCTCCCCTACACTGCACCCCTATCTGATCTATGTACTCTGATCTCCTTTTAGCAGCTTTAAACAAATAAAGGGCAACTTGTGTTGTCAGAATGGGGTTAAAACCAGCCAACAAAAATGAGGTTTTAGCCTCTGTATCCCAGCTTATTTTATTGCAAATGAAAGGCCATAAATATCTTTCCTTTCTTTTTCATATAGGTTGCAGTTATGTAAAATGTGTTTCAAATTTCAACTTCAGGGGCTCCACAGATAGAGTCTTTTTTCATATGGGATATGATTGAATCTGCCGTGTCTCTCCATAGATTCAATTTGTTCAAACCTTGCCCTGGTAAAAGTGGTTCTTAGGTGTCTTGGCATGTCAGCTTTTAGGTATGGCACCCTCTGGAAATTATGTTTAAAGCACTCTAACCACTGAAATTCTTTCTACTTTCTTCTTATCATACCAGATGTACCCATGCCATCCTGATCTAAGATCGAATCCTTCTAAAGTTAGTAATTTTTGGTTTTTTAGGGTGGTCCATTCTTTAATTCCCACTAGATTACAGGCTTCATAATATGCTTTGAAATTTGGAAGGCCTAGTCCACCTCTCTTTTTTTCGTCGGTAAGAATTTTTAGATTAATTCTAGCTTTTTTATTTCTCCATATGAATTTAGTTATATCCAAGTTCCACTTTTTAAATAAATGATCGTTTCTTATAATTGGGAGTGCTTGAAAGAGAAAAAGAAGTTTGGGGAGTATATTCATCTTAATTGTTGCGATTCTACTTAAGATTGAAATATTTTGATGCTTCCATCTGTCTGTGTCTTTTTTGGTGTTTTCCACAGTGTTTCATAATTATTCTTTATTAAATTAAAGTTGTTTGGGGTTATGGTCACTCCCAAATACTTTATTTTGTTTTCAATTTTTAGGCCTGATTGTTCTTGCAATAGTTCTTTGGATTTTTTTGCCCATGTTTTTAACTAACATTTTTGTTTTTTGCTTGTTGAGTTTAAAGCCTGCCAGATTTATTTATTTATTTATTTACTTCACTTGTATACTGCTCTTCTCAGCCATCAGGCAACTCAGAGCAACAACCAGTAACAACAACACAGTACAAAATCATTAATCATTTAAAACAGTAATATCAATTAATTAACATCAATACAACAATACAGCAACACAACAATCCATCACGTCTCATCTTTAGAATCAGCATCTGATCTCGTTGTCCATTAATCCTGTGACGATGTGTAAATTTTATTCCTTTGGTTATGTGTAGTTTGGACAATGGTTTAGGGATGGTAAGTATGGGAGATTATGTTTTGTGGGAGTGGCTTGGCGTTAGCTGAGTTGCCATAGCAACAGGGGCGGAGCCAACTGCCTCTTCAGGAGGCATCTGTGTTTTAAAAAGTCAGTCAGTGGCTGGAGAGCGACTGAGAAAACACTGAATCTTTTGGTGGAGATTCAGGGAATGTGTCTGTAGCCAGTGTGCTATAGGGAAAAACTGAATCTCTTAGAGATTCAGGGAATCAATTGGTGACCAAAGTGGTTGCAGAGAAGGACCCAGTACAGGGGGTTGTTGATTCTGAATTAAGAATCAAGGTTTGGCTGGGTTTAAGCCTGTTGTGCCAGCTGTGAAACCTTATGAAGTGTTTGCCTGAGTTTACTCATGAAACCTTTCCAATGTAAACATCAAGATTTATGCCTCTTTTGAAGAACAGTTATACATTGTTATACTCCTGTTAAAATAAACTTGTTACTTTTTCCTCAAGCCTTGCCTGATACAGTTTCTTCTAAGTTGAACGGCCTGCAATAATAAAGTCAGCCAGAAACAGTCCCTTTATAAAATAGTTCCTAGGCTGATATTGATCGTTGCCCGGCTTCCCTCATAGATAAGGTGGCAGTGGGTGTTTTACCACTCGCACCTTCACATTCGGTGGCATTAAAACGGTCATCGTTACAATTGGTGGCAGCAGTTTAATAACGGACCTCCTCACAAATCCATATTCCAGTAATCAATCAATTCACTGCTTAGTTGAAAGCCTGTTCGAAGAGCCAGGTCTTCACTCTCTTCCTGAATGCCAATAAGGAGGGGGCCGATCTAATGTCTGTAGGAAGGGCGTTCCACAGCCGGGGGGCCACTACTGAGAAGGTCCTGTCTCTCATCCCCGCCAGGTGTGCTTGTGAAGCCAGTGGGACTGAGAGCAGGGCCTCCCCAGACGATCTTAACGTCCTAACTGGTTCATAGGAGGAGATGCGTTCGGACAGATAGGTCAGGCCAGAACTGTTTAGGGCTTTAAAGGCTAAAGCCAGCACTTTGAATTGTTGCCAGTAGCAAATTGGCAGCCAGTGGAGCTGGCGCAACAGAGGAGTTGTATGCTCCCTGAGTGCCGCTCCTGTTAGCATCCTGACTGCCGCTCGTTGGACCATTTGAAGCTTCCAAGCAGTCTTCAGAGGCAACCCCATGTAGAGAGCGTTGCAGTAGTCTATACAGGATGTAACCGGAGCGTGGACTACCATGGCCAAGTCAGACTTCCCAAGGTACGGGCGCAGCTGGCGCACAAGTTTTAGTTGTGTGAATGCTCCCCTGGTCACCGCTGAAACCTGGGGTTCCAGGCTCAGCGATGAGTCCAAGATCACACCCAGACTGTGAACCTGCATCTTCAGGGGGAGTGTAACCCCGTCCAACACAGGCTGTAACCCTATACCCTGTTCGGCCTTATGACTGACCAGGAGTACCTCTGTCTTGCCTGGATTCAATTTCAATTTGTTCGCCCTCACCCAGACTGTTACAGCGGCCAAGCACTGGCCAAGCACTCCGCGTACAGATGACATCGTACCCCGAAACTCCGGATGATCTCTCCCAGCGGCTTTATGTAGATGTTAAACAACATGGGAGACAGTATTGAACCTTGAGGAACCCCACAAGACAATGGTTGTGGGGTAAAACAGGTGTCTCCCAATAACACCTTCTGAGAGTGACCCTCTAGGAAGGTCCGGAGCCACTGCAAAACAGTGCCTCCAAGGCCCATTTCTGCGAGGCTTCCCAGAAGGATACCGTGGTCAACGGTATCGAAGGCCGCTGAGAGGTCCAGCAGAACCAACAGGGACACACTCCCCCTGTCTAGTTCCCGGCGAAGATCATCTACTAAGGCGACCAAGACTGTTTCAGTTCCATATCCCAGTCTAAAGCCAGACTGTGCCGAATCCAGATAATCCGTGTCGTCCAAAAATACCTGGAGTTGTGAAGCCACCACACTTTCCAGGACTTTGCCGAAGAAGGGAAGATAGGAAACTGGCCGATAGTTGTCGAATTGAGTGGGGTCCAGTGATGGTTTTTTCAACAGCGGTTGAAAAGCCAGGTTGGGCAGGGGTCTAGGGTGCATGTGGTAGGCCTCATTCCTCCCAGTATCTTGTCCACATCCTCGGGTTTCACCAATTGAAATGAATCCATCAATACCGGGCAAGCAGATGCTCCAGCTACATCCTCAGAGACTGCCGTTAATATGGTATCCAGTAGGGCTGGGCGGTTTCGTTCGTTAATTTCGTAATTCGTTAATAATTCATTATTTTTTGGGTAAACGAAGCGATAACAAACCATCCAGGAGCAACTAAAAAACGAAACGAATTTTTGAAGCTATTTCGTAATTGTTTTGTTATTGTTTCGTTATTATTTCCATATGTGTCTGGTGCAAGTTTGATAGTTGTTTCCCTCCCCTCTCCCTGGTTGCAAGCGGTCGGCATTTACCCCACTTCTGGGTCCCTGGCCTCTGCTTCAGTGGATCAAATTCTCCTCTCCTCCTGTCGTCACCTCACCTCACCTCGTTCCTCAATCTGGCCTGCGTGCATTGGGCAAAGAGACACAGCAGTGCAGCACTCAGAGACCTGCCTGTTGCCTACCTAACCTCTTTCCTTCTCCAGGTTAAAACTGTTATATTAATTATATTTATTATTATTATTATTATTATTATTATTATTATTATTATTAAGAATGGATGGCCATCTTTCAGTACTGCTTTGACTGTCCCTTACATTCACGAAGGCAGAAAGTGGTTTGTTGTTGTTATTATTATTATTATTATTATTATTGAGAAGAAGCATTGTCAAACCAGAATAGAGATCTCACCCATCCTCCTCTCTCTCTCCTTCCCCCCCTTTCCTTCTCCAGGTTAAAACTGTTATATTAATTATATTTATTATTATTATTATTATTATTATTATTAAGAATGGATGGCCATCTTTCAGTACTGCTTTGACTGTCCCTTACATTCACGAAGGCAGAAAGTGGTTTGTTATTATTATTATTATTATTATTATTATTATTATTATTGAGAAGAAGCATTGTCAAACCAGAATAGAGACCTCACCCACCCTCCTCTCTCTCTCCTTCCCCCCTTTCCTTCTCCGGGTTAAAACTGTTATATTAATTATATTTATTATTATTATTATTATTATTATTATTATTATTATTATTAAGAATGGATGGCCATCTTTCAGTACTGCTTTGACTGTCCCTTACATTCACGAAGGCAGAAAGTGGTTTGTTATTATTATTATTATTATTATTATTATTGAGAAGAAGCATTGTCAAACCAGAATAGAGATCTCACCCACCCTCCTCTCTCTCTCCTTCCCCCCCTTTCCTTCTCCAGGTTAAAACTGTTATATTAATTATATTTATTATTATTATTATTATTATTATTATTATTATTATTATTATTAAGAATGGATGGCCATCTTTCAGTAGTGCTTTGACTGTCCCTTACATTCACGAAGGCAGAAAGTGGTTTGTTTCACCCCTCCTCTCTCTCTCTTTCCCCCCTCTTTCCTTCTCAGAGGTTAAAACTATTATTAAAACTATTATTTTCACGTCGCGCAACCGCGTCCGCCATTTTAACAAATTGATTCGTTAATATTAACGAAATTTCGTAAATACCGAACTTTTTTAAGGGAAAATTTTGTAATTATTTTAAATATTGAAACAAAAAAAAACCCCAAATACAAATCGATTTTAGAAACAAATTTTTCTGTTGTTACCCAGGCCTAGTATCCAGGCCAAAGCAGATCAAAGTGACTTTGTCTGCGAAGAACTGAGCAAAGGTTTCACAGCGAGCTGCTGAGTTGTCAGGGTTCCCATCCTGAGTGGTGGGATTTAAAAGGCCTCTGACAACTCAAAACGGTTCAGCCGGACGGTTCTTTGCGGACGCAATAGTGGCCGCAAAGAAAGATTTCTTTGCGGACTTTATTGCTGCAGCATAAGCCCTTAAGAAGGACACAAACCGTGCTCGATTTGGCTCGCTCGAATCCGAATGCCATAAGCTCTCTAGTTCCCTCTTCCTTCGCTTCATTGCTGCCAACTCCTCGTTGAACCAAGGAGCTGGTTTAGCTCAGCTACGTTCAGGGACGTTCTGGAGGAATCGTGTCTATTGCCCTAGTCATCTCCCCATTCCAGAGAGTGACCAGGGCATCAACAGGATCACCTACAAGGTGGCGGGAAACTCCTCAAGAGCCGTCAGGAATCTATCCGGATCCATAAGCCTCTTGGGGCCGATCAGCTTAATGAGTCCCCCACCCCTGCGGAGGTTAGGGGATGCAGTGAGCCTAAATCTGACCAGGTAGTGGTCGGTCCATGGCAATGGAGAGATGGTCAACTCCTCAACACTTCCACCATGCTCCCATCCCTGACAGATAACCAAGTCCAATGTGGCGGGAAACTCCTCAAGAGCCGTCAGGAATCTATCCGGATCCATAAGCCTCTTGGGGCCGATCAGCTTAATGAGTCCCCCACCCCTGCGGAGGTTAGGGGATGCAGTGAGCCTAAATCTGACCAGGTAGTGGTCGGTCCATGGCAATGGAGAGATGGTCAACTTCTCAACACTTCCACCATGCTCCCATCCCTGACAGAAAACCAAGTCCAATGTGTGTCCAGCACTGTGAGTGGGGCCAGATATCCATTGGGACAGCCCCATGGTTGCCAAGGACGACATGAAGTCCTGAGCCGCTCCTACTAGGGTAGTCTTGGTGTGTACATTGAAGTCCCCCAGCACAAGAAGCCACTGGGACTCCAATGCCAAGCTCGAGACCACCCCTGCTAGCTCAGGTAGGGAGACTGTAGTGCAGTGGGGTGGGTGGTACACTAACAGAATCCTGGTCACCCACTCTCAGATGGACACATTCAAAATTGGTTGACTGCAGGATTGGGCCCCTGGTCAGAGGGATAGTATTTCTATAGACCACCGAAACCCCGCCTCCCCGCCCTCCGGATCTTGGTTGGTGCTGTTCAGAGAACCCTGGTGGGCAGAGCTGGGTCAAATTTACACCTCCTGCTTCGTCCAACCAGGTCTCTGTAATGCACACCAGATCTGCCCGCTCGTCCAGGATTAGGTCCTGGATGAAAGATGTTTTTCCGTTGACAGATCTGGCGATCAACAGCACCACCTTCAATCCGGAGGGACCGCCATCCTGGGTACACCGACTTACCACATCAGGAGACTGATTTATGGTTACTAAATTACCAGAGTCCCTAGGCCGAATTAATGGTCTCCCTTTCCTGCATCTCCCCCTCCCCATTATGGTTTCTAATTTCCAAATGCTTAAATTTTTCTTAGCCAATCATTTATGCATGCTAAAGGATCTTCGACGATGCATACTACGTCATCGGCATACACTTTTAATTTGTATTGTTGATTTCGAATTTTGATTCCTTGTAGATTTGGGTCAATATTTATATTTTTAATCATTGTGTCCATTATTAGTATAAATAACAATGGGGATAGTGGGCAGCCTTGGTGTGTTTCCTGACTGATTTGTATCGGTGTGTTTGATTCTTGCCCATTTATAATTAGGGTTGCTTCCTGTTTAGTATAAATTGCCTCCATTTCTAAAATTTCTAAAATTGTTGTCAATGTCAATTTCTTTTAGTAGTAACTTTATGTAGTCCCAATTGATTTTATTGATCGAATTGATCGAATGCTTTTTCCACATCAATAAATAATAAAGCAAGCTGTTTTTTATTAAGTTTCTCGTAATATTCAGCGGTATCTATTAGCATCCGGGTATTACCTTTTATTTGTCTATTGGGCAAAAATCCTGTCTGCTCCTCTGAGATCCAATTTTTTAAAAGGTTTTTTAGTCTATCGGCCATAATACTCGTGAATATTTTATAGTCACTGTTTAGTAAGGATATGGGTCGAAAATTCCTAATCTCAGTTGGATCTGTGCCTTCTTTGTGTATTAGGGTTATGTTAGCCTTTTCCCAAGATTTGGGAATTATTTTATTTTCCAATATGTTATTTAATATTTGTTGTAATGGTGGGCTTAATTCATTCTTGTACCTTTTGTAAAATATTGAAGTATAGCCATCTGGGCCAGGTGCCTTGTTGATTTTTTTTTTTTGGTTTTTGGATAGCCGTGTCTATTTCTGCCATTGTTATTGGGCCATTTACTAATTCTCTCTGTTTGTCCGATAGTTTCGGTAGGTTTGATTGGTAAAGGTATTCTGTAATTCGTTCTTTTGATACATTGGTTGTTTTGTAAATTTCTTTGTAAAATTTTGTGAATTTTTTTATGATGTCATTGCCCTCTGTGTATATTTCCCGTCTGATTGTATCTTCGTAATTAATTGTTTTTGTTTGCATTCCTTTAAATTTTTTGCTAACTACTTACCCACCTTATTTGCATTTTGAAAATAATTTACTTTGAGATATTTCATTTGTTTATCTAATTTTTCTAATAAGTCCAGTTGTATTTTTTTTAATATGTCTAATTGTAGTTTTATTTTTTGTCTTTTGGGTTCTTTTAAAGATTTTGTTCATCTTTGTCTGATTCTTCCAAAAAAATTGATTTCCTTATTTCTATTTGACTTTTTGATGGTTTATTGTTGAATGAGATAGCCTCTCATCACCACTTTCATGGCCTCCCATTGAGTGGTTTTAGATGTTTCAGCCCCTTTATTTAGTTGCAGATATTCTGTTAGTAATTTTCTATTCCTTTCAATATCTTTTTCAGCTGTCAGGAGGTTATCTTTTAAACAGCATCTAAATGAAGTTTCTCTTCCCCTTATTGTTATTTCCAGGGCACAGTGGTCAGAGGATATTCTAGCAATTGTTTTGATATTTTTTAATCTTAAGTTTATGGAGCTGGTGGCCCAAGCCATATCTATACGGGACCAGGTTTTATGTCTTCCCGAATAATACTTATAATCTTTATCTGATCCTTTTGTGTGTCTCCACATGCCTGCTAGATTTAGGTCTTCCAGGTGTGATAGATTTTTTTTTTTGGTAATTGGTAATTGACTTATTTTTGTCTGAGCTTTTTTTCCCTCCCCCCCCCCCCCCCCCCGTGTTTGACAGGGTGGCTATATCTTTCTGGGCTTCAATATCTAGGACCCTTTAAGTTACAGTCCTTTTTTTCAGCATCCCTGTTCTGGCCTAAGGAGGCAATTTGTAATCCGCAGGTGCAGAGGAACCTTATTAATTGTTCTGACCAGGAAGCTTGGTTTTGGCCATTAGATTGTTCTAAAAAGCACAATTTTGAAAGTCTATTATCTTTGAGTTTTTTTTATTTTAGACCAGTAATTAAAGGCCCTGATTTTGGTGAGTCCTTCGATAGAATATATTTCTAGTTCTGCTCTGACTGCAGCAGTGGTGGTCTTAATGTTAACACCAAGTATCTGTTTTAGAAACTTGATACTGAAGGTAGATTCATATTGATAATAGGTAAAATTAACAATATTCAGGTATCAATAGCAAGTGTCTATGCCCCAAATCAGAAACAAGTAAAATTTATAAACAAAACTTGCTCAAAAATAGAAAAGCATGCAATAGGAGATATAATAGTCGGTGGGGACCTAAATTTACAATTGTACAAAAAAAACGAAGAGTAATAGAACTGGAAATTCAGGTACAAATTGTAAGATAAATTTCAGTAAGTGGAACTTGATAGAGGCCAACAATAGAATAGGGGAAAGAGCAGATACCCCAACACACTACTCACATAGGCACTCAACATTTTCTACCATAGACTATTTCCTGGTGGGAATCAACAACACAATGCCAATAAAAGAACTTTTGGTGGGCAATTATTGGCCAGGAGACCATGCACCTCTCTACTTAAAATTAGGAAATTATATCATAAACAAAGTGAAAAAATTGAGATTTAACCTAAAAGTTGTTTATAAAGTCAGACAGGAAAGAGATAAATGAACAAATTATTCAGTATTTTAACTTAAACAGAACCCCTGGAATGAAAGAAAACATAGTTTGGGATGCTTTCAAGGCAGTAATTAGAGGAAAGTGTATAACAACCGAGAAGGGACTAAATAAAAGAGAAAATGAAAGATTAAGGAAATTGAGGTCTAAAGTAGAAGAAGCGTTCCAATCATTTCAAAAAGACCAAACAGTGAGGGGGAAAAAGAGATGGATAGAGTTAAATAAACAACTAGAAAACCTGGAGGGAATTGAAAGTACAAAGAAATATATCTGGGTCAAGAACGACTTTCAGACAAACTCCATAAATAACACAAAGAAATTAGCAAATTTCCTAAAAAAGAAACAAGGGAAAACAAAAATCTTTAATTTGAAAGACGAGATGGGCCAAATAAAAACAAGCGAGGAGGACCTAAAGGAAATAATGGCCAATTACTACGAAAAGCTTTACACGAGTAAGGATACAGTGAAATCGGAAGGACTACTCCAAAAAAAATTAGACCCTCTATCCCAAGCATCACTGGACAGGAACATCACTAGCAATGAAATAGAGGAGGTAATAAAGAAATTAAAAATAAATTCTTCACCAGGCCCCGATAGGCTCACTACAAATTTCTATAATTTTTTTCAAAAGGAAGTCACCCCTAATTTACTAATACTATATAATGAAATCATGGAAAATAAACTAATTCCAGAAACATGGAAAAAATCTGAAATTATAACAATTTTAAAACCAAACAAAGAGGGGACTGACCCCAACTCATATAGACCTATTACTTTATGCAACGTGGACTATAAAATTTTCACAAAAATAATAGCTAATAGGCTGAAAGAGGTAATACCCACTCTAATTGAGGAAGATCAATACGGCTTTATTATAAAAAGAAAGATAGCGGACCCAATTAGAAATATCATAAATATAATTGACCATGCAACTAGAGAGAAAACAAAATTACTTCTAATAAAATTAGACGTTTACAAAGCATTCGATACAATAAATCATAATTATTTGGCCAACTTATGCGAGGAGAGTAACTTAGGAAAAAAAGATATGTGGAGTAATTAAGGAACTGTATAAAGATAATCAAGCTGAAGTGATAGTAAACAGATCCAATTCTAGAACTATTGAAATCAAAAGCGGAACCAAACACGGTTGTCCTCTTTCCCCCCTTCTCTTTGCCCTAGCTATAGAACCTTTTGCTAATCTAATCAGATCAAACAAAAACATAAAAGGATATGAGATAGATAGAGAAGAAATAAAAATAAATTTGTATGCAGACGACGCAGTAATCCTCATAGGTTCAATGGAGAATTCGGTAATTGAAGTAACGAAAGAAATTAAAAAAATTGAAAAGATTTCAGGCTTAACAATTAATATTGAAAAATCAGAAATCCTACCTAAAAACATGAACTGGAAGGTGGTGAAAGAAGTCCAATCTATTCTAGGGGTCAAACTGGGGGAAAAGAAGTTAAAATACTTAGGAGTGTATATACCTAAAAATCTAAATAACATAATTCAGATAAATTATAACCAACTATGGAAGAAAATAAGCAAACAGATTAACAATTGGAAAAAATGGAATTGGGATATAACAACAAGGGTGAAGACATATAAAATGATGATACTGCCCAAACTTTTGTACTTATTTCAATGCCTTCCATGTAGAATTCCTCCCAAAATAATAAAGAAATGGGATAACTCAATTAAAACATGGGTAGTAGGTTCTAGTAAAACCAGAATTGCAAATTCAATTTTTTATACTCCACAAGAAAATGGAGGTTGGGGAGCACCTTGCCTCCAGAATTATTACGAAGCCTGTCAATTGGCTAGGTTACTTGAATTAGATATCGGTGAGCCCAAAAGATGGGTTAGGTTAGAAAAATTAACAGACGGCTGGGAATATGGATCTTGCATTATGGGGAAAATTGGGGGAAAAGAACTAAAAAACATAAAAGGAGGCCCCTTGTTATTAACAGTGACTTGTTGGGGAAAATGGCAAAATAAACTCCCAGTAAATAAAATAGACAAGCTCCCAATAGGTTCCTTAGACAACAGAAAACCCCAGCTATATTGCAATATGCTAAAGAAACTGGAACAAAACAGAATAACAAAGATTGAGGACTTACTAAAACCAGATGGGACTGTAATTCAATGGGAGGAAATAAAAGATAAATGCGGGCTTGGAAATTGGTTACAATGGGGAGGGCTGTCTAAAAAGCTAATAGAATTGAAGAATAAGGAAACCTCAGAAACAAATCTCAACAAAATAATAAAATGGAAAGTAGAGAGGGAGAAAGGAATCATGGGATTTATATATAACACAATCACAGAAATGCAATACAACACAAAATCTACCCTAATAGAAGTCTGGAAGGAGGAATTAAGTTGCAGTGAGAGAGAAATAGACAATTGGATGAATTCAATCAATAAAATAAAACACCTAAAGATTAAAGAAATGCAATGAAAAATAATGACAAAATGGTACAGAACTCCTGTGCAACTGGCGCATATCACAAAAATGTGCCCAAAACTATGTTGGCACAACTGTGGTAAAATAGGAACATATGCCCACATGTGGTGGGAATGTCCAAAATCCAAAAGTTCCAAGAAATAATCAGGAAAGAAATGGAGGAACTATTAGGGATCAAGATAGAATGGAATAAGGCCCAATTTTTCACTCAGATATTCAAAAGTAAAGAGGAATATAAGGAAAGTGAGGAAATAATAAAACATATGATAGAGGGAATTAAAGCCTCAGTGGCCCTGGGCTGGAAAGACCACAAGAAATGGGATACAAAAACCTGGTACAAATATTTAGCAGATTACCTTCTTCAAGATTATATTAGCGAAAGGAAAAGTTACTATATGACGGGTCAAAGCAAAAAGACATGGAAAGCAAAATGGAAGGGTCTCATATATAGAATAAAGGGGAAAGATAAATATACGGTGTTGAACAAAACTATTATCATGATTGAACAATTGTAATAAACACAGCTAAAGTATTTATTTGTTCCGGGGGGGGGGGGGGGGGGAATTGTGCTGGTGGCGGGATTGGGGAAAAAACTGGTATTTTGAATGTTACTTTCAAAGATGGTATGTTTCTATGTATTATACAATAATAATAAAAAAAATTAAAAAAAGAAACTTTGATTGTTCTTGTTCCAGTATTGGGAATTTGCTCAGGCCCCAGATTTCAGCTCCATATAGTATCATGGAGACAATTTTTGCTTTATAAACTTTGATTATCAGAGATAAAGATCCGGGATATCTATGGGATAGCAATCTAGCCAGTGTGTTATAGCGTGCTCTAATTTTGATTGCACAAGATTGGAAGTGTGCAAGCCATGAGCCTGTCTCTGAGTATACCAAGCCTAGATATGTAAAAGAACTAACCTGTTCTATGCGCTCTGCATCAAGAACCCATTTGTGTTTAGATGGACGATTTCCGAACATTATTTTTTACTTGGATTTGTTTATTGTCAGCTTGTTTTTGTGGACATAGGTGTTAAGTTTACTCAGTAATCGTCGTAATCCTATTTGTGTATTTGACATCAAAATCATGTCATCTGCATATAAAAGAGTGTTTACATATCTGTTACCAATTTTTGGCATATGAAAATCAGAGCTGCTGAGGGAATTTGGCAGGTCATTGATGTAAAGGTTGAAAAGTAAAGGGGCCAATAAGCAGCCTTGTCTTACACCTTTGCAGGAATCTATTCTCTTTGTTAGGGCTCCACTGATTCCCGTTCTAACCTGAATATGGTTGTTGGAGTACAGACATTTGATCAGGAGCAGTAATCTGCGGTCTATTCCGAGGGCTGTTAATTTTGCCAGAGGATTTTTCTATTGATGCTGTCGAAAGCTGCTTTTAAATAAATGAAAGCAACATATAACCTGCTCTTTCTTTTTAGGCGTTTGTTAATTAGGTGGTTTAGGACAAAACAATTATTCATGGTGGATGTTCCTGATCTGAAGCCGGCTTTTTCTTCTGGTAAGATTTTGTTTTCATATTCCAATAGTTCTAATTTGGAGAGAACTACTTTTGAATAAATTTTGGCCACTATATCAATGAGACTAATAGGTCTGTAATTTTTTTGGATCTTTTGGGAACCCTTTTTGTAGATAGGGATAATTATTGCGAGTTTCCAACTTGTAGGTATATTGGCAGTGTTATTTATATGATTACATAGACCTGCCATAAATAGTTCTGGTGGTAAGAAGTCTTCTGCAGGAGCTTTGTTGTTATTTAGGCTTTTAATTATGCTCTTTATTTCCTGCACTGTTGTCAGGGGCCAGTCTGGCAGCTTTTCGGGACTGTCAATACTAGGGGTGACATGATTTTTTGGAGGTGTCGAAGGGGCAAACAGTTGTAGATAATAGTTCTCCCAATTAGCTGCTGGGATAGGGGCATCAAATGCATATTTTCTTTCTTTGAGGATTCCTGCTACTGAGTTCCAAAAGAGAACTGTCTTCCTCCCTTTAGCTGCGAGTTCTAACTCATTCCAAATGGATATTGTGTGATTTTTCTTTTTAGCTCTGATGGTTTGCTTATATTTCCTTCTCAATTCTAGCATATTTTTATGTACTGTCTTAGACTGAGATCCCTGCATCTTTCTCATTAGACTCTTCAGACTTTTCTTGATGGATTGGCATTCAGTATCAAACCAATCATCTCTATTTCTTTTTGTACTTAACGGCGTAGCATTAGCAGTTAGATGTTTTTTTAATTGACTGCATATATTCGTGAATGCTGAATTAACTGCCATCCAGTCAAATGAAGGAGCTTGTATTGTAGCTGACCAATCTGCAAATTCTATAGAATTAAGGGACCTGTTTAAAGCATCAGTGTTGACTTTATGCCATCTGATTCTTTTGTTTAGTTGTACCTCAGTGTTGTTTGCAATCCAATGATTTGACTCGTTAGTAATTCTAAGATCTGATGGGGCACTGAACTTAACCCTGATTGGTTATCTGCTCTGGGGAGGACTTCAATTTGTGAGAAGAGATCATCTTTACCTACAGACACACAGATGAAATCAAGTACACTACTCGTGTGTATGCCATGGTATGTGTAGGGATACCTGAAGTTAGGATCTTTTCCCCCTAGGATTAACAGGCTGCATTTGCTGGTTAGTGATAAAAATTTTGCGCATTGGTCTTTGTGTCACAGGAGGACAACAGGGGATCTGACTTACAGGGGGACCTGGTAGGCCTATAGAGGTTGCAAGGGCCACGGGGGAAGAGCCTAGCCTGGTGTTAAAGTCCCCCAACAGAATGATTACAGCATGTGGGTGGAGGAGTGAAATGTCCAGAATCATGGATTCTAGCTGCACCCAAATTTTAGGTCTGTAGTATGGGGATGTGATGGGTGGGATATACACATTAATCATTATTAGGTAACTGTTCCTGTAACTGAACCTTACAGCTAGCAATTGTGGTATATCATCTCCCTCATATAATTTGGTCCCTTTCCAGTTTAGTTCTGTTTTCAACAGGATCCCTAGCCCCCCAGAAGCTCTCCCTTTATTTTTTTATTTTTGGGCATTACTACACCAGATATCATATCCCGAGAGCTGTAACTGATCCCCCCCCATCTACCAACCATGATTCTTGCAGAGCTATTAAATCAAAACTATTAAGAAAATTAACCATTTCAATATTTGAGTTAACCCCTGCCCCTGCCACATTCCACGTCAGGATCTTAATACAATTCATAACATCTCTAAGTTCAAAAGTATCATCATTTAGGTGAGACTGTGCAGATTGGATTAGTCAGTTCTGATCTGTTGGAGGGTCAGCAGCAATGCTATTTAAGTCATCATAGCATATACAGTTGTTTTGGGGATTATTGTCCCCTCCTCAGAACGTAATGACTGGATTTCCATCATTGGGCAGGGGTGATCAGACTTTGGTGGATTTAAAACTTGTGGTGTGGATTCTGGATGGAGAAGCGGAATGGTCACTATGTGAATCTTTCCATTGTCCTTGACTAAGTTTGCTTTAGGATTTGCACTGATCATGTACTGGTTTAGGATTTGCACTGGTTATGTGAAGGGAGAGCACAGGCTGCGTTTGTAGAGCACCCCTGCAGATAGTTTTATTTTATTTATTGTTTTATTAGCCAAGTAGTTATTGCCCTAGTCTTTTATCAGCCAGTGAAGGTGTTTACATTTTCTTCTGCTCTCCGCCGGGAACTTTCGGTCTTACAACAACAAGGCAAAAGTCTGAGAAAACAAACTGAAAACAAACTAAAGACCCTTTACTACAATGAATAACATCAAAGGAAAGAATGGGCCCAACAGGAAAAAAAAGAGGGAAATGGAAGCTCCAGAGAAGAACAAATCCCCCGAACAATCAAGAAAATGATGAGACCCTCTCCAAACAATGTAAATCACATAACTTCTACTAAATAAGGACCCTTCATGTAAGTCCCAACTTAATTCCTGTATAGACTGTTCTAGGAGTTACTCAGGAGGGGGAAAAAACTCCACTCTGGAGCCTGATGATCAGGGCCTGCTTGAGCTCTCTACCTCTATGGGAGAAATTGTAACAAAGGATAAAGTATATGATTACAATTTAATGACTAACCACTGCTCATTAACTTCAGAGACAATACTTGCTTTATTTGAATGGATCCATGCAATTAACAGTTCCATAGAAGAATTGAAAGCCTCCTTTGGAATCCTCTCAACCTCCTCTGACAAACCCTTAAGTAAAAAACCCAGTATGTCTCAGACTGTTAATGGTGTGGAGTTAAGTAAAAAATCAAGATAACCCCTCAATGCACAACTTAATTCTCCAAAGGAATAAAATGCTTCTCTCAATTGACAATAACAAAACACAATGGCATAGGCGTTTTCACAAGAAATTGGCGATTATACTATCTCTATCCCTTTTATTGAGAAGGAAAATATCTCCTGATAACATTACCCAAATCTCCTGGTTGCCTGATTTCCTTGGAAACAAAAGAATCATTCTGACATTTAGGCAGGAGGACCTTGTGGCCATGCTCTTAAAGAGGAAGTACTACCTAAGTGCTCTTGGGATTCTATTGACAAGGGTTTGCCAGAACATTCAAATTAAGGCACTTATTACTTGAGAGATGTATTCCTTGGGAAAAACAGTTGAGAAAAGAAGCCCCAACAACTTAAACAATGCTTCAACCAACAGGAACTTAAATGCTAATCACTCAAGACCTACCCAAAATAACTCACAGGGAGTAAATGGTTTAGATGAAAACAAACAACCCCATCATTGCTTCCCTTGTGCGTGCAGTCGTTGCCAAGTACCCCAGAGCAACAGGGGCATGGACAATGCTAAATCTTTGGTAACCCCACACGAAACAGAGATAGGGTGTCCGGATAACCCCTGCAATGCACACCCCTTCCATAATACTCCTTTTCTGGTGCACAAAAATCATACACCACCAGAAAGAAACTCATCAGAGGAAGGAAAATGTCCCAATAGGGGAAAAAAGATTATGCTCAACTCAGGAACAACTCTTCCAAACTCACAGGAGTTCCTCTCGGCAGATAACAACTGTGCCACATAACTCTTGTCCTTCCGAAGTTCAGCATCAAGAAGCAGTGGCATTAGAGGCCACTGACTTCAGTGCAAATCCACTTTTTTGCAGAAAGGAGTTGGACTGGATGGTCCATGAGGTCTCTTCGAACTGTATGATTCTATTATTATATGACTCCACAGCACAGTAACTGCTTTCCTAAATTATTGAACCGTATTAAAGTTAATAAATCCACATTCCATCTCTCTGCCAATCATCATCATCATCATTATCATCATCATCCTTGGCATTTAGAATTGCAATTATAACTATGAAGGAGGGGGAAATGGGTAAAAAGCACAATTAAAAGCAAAAACAAATGGAACAACAGCAGTATTAGCTAGATGTCAAAGGCCAATATGAATCAACATTCACTTGCCAATGGAAAGGCAACAGAGGCCCCTTCCACACTGTCATATACTCTAGATTATCAAAGTACATGGTTTGGATCCTCTTTTTTCCCTTCTTGAAGATCAGGACATTTACCCTCCTCCAGTCTGCTGTGACCTCTCCTGTTCTTCAAGAATTCTCAAAGATAATTTACTCTGTGGGTACTCTGTTTTCAGTACAACACATCTGCCTCCAATCTTTCACTTTCTCTTTTGTGTTTTTCCTCTTTCCCTCTGTCACCCTTGCTTCTTTCTCTGTTCCTGTGAATTCTTCAGCATCTCTCAAAAGAAAGTCACATGGCCCATTGCCACCACTGATGCGAGCGATCCTTCCTTCTCCCACTTCTCCCGTTGCTCAGAGTGAGTCAGAACACACCTAGCTAGTTATGAGTAACAGGCCTAAAACCTACTTGAAAATGTATTGAATTGCTGCCCTTGTTCTGTTATTGCTGGTTGCCTTTAAAGCCATCTCCAATTTATGGCGACCGGAAGACAATGGTTCATTTATCACAAGGTTTTCTGCAGTTGAGATCATGTGGCTTTCCCAATTGTCAGATACTCAAACCATTATGCCATACTGGATCTCTTCTGGGGAGACAAGCAGACCCTGGTGAGGTTCTTGTGGGTTTTTTCGGGCTATAGGGCCATGTTCTGGAGGCATTTCTCCTAAAGACCCTGGTGATTTTGTTAATGACATTTGTTTTTTGAGGTAGCATTCTCACACTGAGATTCCTCCCTATGAAAGACTAGAGTTGTCAAGCCAGAATTGTTACTACTGCTACTGCTACTGCTGCTGCTGCTACTACTACTACTATTATCTTGGTAATATGATCAAAGTCTGGTTACCTTGGGAGAGCCTGTTATAAAGCATAGAAATCTAGACATCAACCACAGTTGGACAAAAAATGCCCTTTAAGTAAAAAAAAATCAACACAAGGTTTAACAAATGAGAAGATATAGATAGATAGATAGATAGATAGATAGATAGATAGATAGATAGAGGGAGGGGGGTCACACATATATACACTAATGTATATATCCTGCATTGCCCAGGTTTACATTTTGTTTGTGGTTCTTTCTTTTCTTTCTCATACACCTTCTCTCTCTTCCTTTTCTTCTTCCCTTGTTTTGCCTCATAAACCTTCCCTTCCCTTCTCTCTTTTCTTTCTCTTTCTTCCCTCTCTTCTCTTGACTTCTTTCTCTTTCCTTTCTCTTCCCTTCTTCTGTCCTTTTTCTTTCTTCCTTCTCTTTCTTTCCTATTTCCTTTCTCTGTTCTCCTTTTTCTTCCTTCCTTCCTTCCTTCCTTTTCCTTCTTTTTTCTTTCTTTCTCTTTCATTCTTTCCTTCCTTCCCCTCATACACAGGTCATCCTCTTCACTCCCTTTCATTCCCAGTCTTGTGACAGAGGACCACTTCACCTAGCAAAAGCTAATCTGCTTAATTACTTTTCTTTTCATTAGGTCTGGGTCTGAAAGGGGTAATTCTTTTAATTCTAACTTTGCAATGATTTCAAGTTGGATAGTGCACTATGTGCGCTAAGTTTGGCACAGCTCCACCAAGCCTTTGTCGTACAAACCGACAACTAACCAGGATACATACAAGCTTTGACATACACACACCACATACATGGTTAGGAACCAAGCACTGCCCAAGTTTGCATTTTGTTATGGTATGTGAGTGTTGTGATTTCGGGAGTGGTTCTATCACCAGACTGAAGCACAAAGCACTACTTTCTCTGTCCCTTGGGGAGTGAGTACATCCTGGAGATACAGGTCTCCCTATGGTAACCCTCCAGTAGGGGGACACCTGGCTCTTTCCCACAGCCTTCTAGTGGCCTCTTGGATAACTACAATCCCTATCATCCTATGTCAATCCCACTAAGGCTTGCTAGTTTTAAAAGTTGTTCACAATGCGCATGTGTGCCAAGTTTCCATCAAGCCACTCGAGTCATACATAAATACATGCATTTGTACATACTTTGAAATATATTTTGACTTTGATTTAGATCAACTTGGGCCCTCTAGGTGTTTTGGATTTCAACTCTAGGTGTTTTGGATACCAGCTGTTAGGAATGGTGGGAGTTGAAGTCCAAAACACCTACAGGGCCCAAGCTGACCCATGCTTGATTTAGATGGATGGATGGATGGATGGATGGAGAGAGAGAGAGAGAGAGATGCACATGCTTTGAGAACTCCAGCAAAAAAGATGAGCATGCCCATATCTTTGCCTACAAGAACAGGAGAAAGAGGGTGTCTTGGCTGCTCACTCCTACACCAGTGAGAGAGGCAGGTCAGAGAAGGAGGCTTTAAAACTGCTGTCTCCCAGCTGCTCTTTGCTTAACATCTTTGCCTGCAAGAACAGGAGAAAGAGGGTTGTGTTGCTGCTCCTGTTGGGTGGCTGATCCGACTCCAGCATTTCATCTGGTGCTGCTACTGCTCCTGGCTCCACCGTTGTGTTGCTGCTCCAAGTTGTGTTGCTGCTCCTGTTGTGTGGCTGCTTCAGCATTTCATCTTGTGACTTGAAGTCGCTCTCGTTTATCTATCTGTGAAGCTGCTCTTTGGATACCTAATTTGTGAAGAGGCCCTTTAGTTGTGAAGCTGCTCTTTGATATCCGTTAATATCCTGTTAATACCTGTGAATATCTGTATCCAACCGTCAGTCACCAGCTGACATCATATATCTCAATTTGCCGATTTCTTGCCAATAAAGAAACAGTGGGCTCTTTTCGAGAGTAACGGGCCTTTTTAGGCTCTACTCGTGAGATACGTGGCTACTACCTGCCCTGTGTTCTGACCCTCAAGGGCCCGGCATGAGGACGGCGTGGTGGAGCACCCCTACCCTAATTAGACTCCGGATTATACTGCGAAGCTCCTCGTGAGAACTCAGGGAGAGGCAGCTGTACCTCCAGACTGTAAAGCTGTTCTTTGAATATCTTTCTGTGAAGTCGCCCTTTGGCCTATGTTGTTGCTCCCTGGAGAACTATTGTGTAGCTGCTTTTTGTGAACACACTGTGTAGAGCTACTCCTTTAGGCTCGGAGCAGCCTGCTTGATTTCTATCTGTGAAGCTGCTTTTCTGGTCTGTGAAGCTGTCTATTGATACCTATTTGTGAAGCGACCCCTAACTGTGAAGCTGCGCCTTAATCTTTGTTAATATCTGTTAATAGCTGTATCCAACCGTCAGCCATCAGCTGACACCATACATCCTCGGCTTGCCAAGGGTCAGTCATCCTTCCTCCATCCAATAGGAAACCTCTGCGGCTAGGGAATTAGATCTATCTGACTCACTTATTGTTTTTCAGCATTATCTCTGCATTTTTAAATTGGTAGTGGATTTAATAGGGTGTAGTGTAATTGTAGACTGGGGCGGTTCTGATTCATCTAACTACTGGAAGATTACCAACAGCTGCAGGCTGTCTGAAGGCCATTAGTAGTGGCTAGTACCTCCCAAACTACTTTGTTTTTACAATTTGCACTTCCACTGCCCTTACCCTTTTGGTTGCGGATTCAATACTGTTAATTGCCGAACTCTTGCCAATGTTATTGCACTGTAAGTGAAGGCCTTTGTAATCCTACTCCTCCTCATGTTTCGGCGACGGACAATGGGCTAGCACTTTAATTAACGGAGGAACTCCTGTGGACTGCTAATTGCAATGTTATATGTGGACCATCGTGTTAAGCTTGCATTTACACTTTACATCACGCACTTTATAATTTTCTCCAGTAACGGTCAAATGGCCGGGGAAAATTGGAGATGGTTCTATGAATCAGAGGAGTGGAACTATAGGAACGATGAAATTGATAGTTTGCCATCGGGCCGGGTTAATGATATGCTATATAACAGTGCAATTCTAGAGTGTCATGATGTAGAGAAAGGGGGAGGTGGGGAGGGGGAGAGTTCCAGTTCTCGGGGGGGGGCATAGAAGTTATGATGGGGAGGGGGAGATACGGAAAAGGGAGAGATAAAAAACTAATTCGGCCAATTCGTGAACAAATGCTGAGGAAAATTCCAAAATGTGCTCCTGACTTGGTAAACGTGGGTTCCAAGGTAGACGGTCCTCCGGGATTGAAGGTGGTGCTGTTGAACGCCAGATCTGTCAATGGGAAAACATCAATCATCCAGGATTTGATACTGGAGGAAAAGGCAGATCTGGCGTGCATCACGGAGACCTGGTTGGACGAGGCTGGAGGGGTGAATCTCACCCAGCTTTGCCCACCAGGTTATGCTGTGCAGCACCAACCAAGATCCGGGGGACGGGGAGGCGGAGTTGCAATAGTCTATAAAGATTCCATCTCCTTGATCAGAGGCCCAGCCTTACAGTCGACCTTGTTTGAATGTGTCCACCTGAGGCTAGGGGACCGGGACAGAATAGGGCTGTTGTTGGTGTACCGACCACCCTGCAGCACCTCAACAGCCCTACCTGAGCTTGCAGAGTTGGTCTCAGGCCTGGCATTGGAGTCCCAGCAGCTTGTTGTGCTGGGGGACTTCAATGTACATGCGGAGTCCACTCTTTCAGGAGCGGCTCAGGACTTCATGGCCACCATGGCAACTATGGGGCTGTCCCAACTAGTATCTGGCCCTACCCACTGTGCTGGACACACACTTGACCTGGTCTTCTGTCAGGGCTGGGAAGAAGGTGGCGGTGTGGAGGAGTTGTCAATCTCTCCTTTGCCATGGACCAACCACCATCTGATCAGGTTTAGACTCGTTGCAACATCTAACCTCTGCAGGGGTGATGGACCCATTAAGATGGTCCACCCCAGGAGGCTTATGGATCCAGAAGGATTCCTGATGGCTCTTGGGGATGTTTCCGCTGCCTTGGATGGTGATTCTTCGATGCCCTGGTCACTCATTGGAATAGGGAGCTGACTAGGGCAATAGACACGATTGCTCCGGAGCACCCTCTCTTAAGTCGCCGAGCAAAACCTGCCCCTTGGTTCAACAAGGAGCTGGTGGAGCTAAAGCGAACAAAGAGATGGCTAGAGAGTGTGTGGAGGAAAGAGCCCAGCGAGCCAAACTGAACACGTCTACGCCTTTATCTAAGGGCGTATGGCGCGGCAATAGAGGCCGCGCAAAATGCCTTCTATTCGGCCAATATTGCATCCGCAAGGAACCGTCCGGCAGAACTGTTTCGAGTAGTCAGAGGGTTGTTGAATCCCACCTCGAGTGGGTCCCTTGACGACTCGGCAGCGCGCTGTGAAGCATTTGCTCAGTACTTTGTGGACAAAGTCGCTTTGATCCGCGCGGGCTTTGACACCACATTAACTGCGGTCTCTGAGGATGTAACTCAAGCATCTGCTTGTCCAGTTTTGTTGGATTCGTTTCAATCTGTTCAACTCGATGAGGTCATCAGGGTTCTGGGAGAGGCGAGACCTACCACATGCATCCTAGACCCCTGCCCTTCCTGGCTGGTAAAAGAATCATAGAATCATAGAATCAAAGAGTTGGAAGAGACCTCATGGGCCATCCAGTCCAACCCCCTGCCAAGAAGCAGGAATATTGCATTCAAATCACCCCTGACAGATGGCCATCCAGCCTCTGCTTAAAAGCTTCCAAAGAAGGAGCCTCCACCACACTCCGGGGCAGAGAGTTCCACTGCTGAACAGCTCTCACAGTCAGGAAGTTCTTCCTAATGTTCCTGCGTCCTAGTCTCCAAGGAAGCAGAAAACAAGCTTGCTCCCTCCTCCCTGTGGCTTCCTCTCACATATTTATACATGGCTATCATATCTCCTCTCAGCCTTCTCTTCTTCAGGCTAAACATGCCCAGTTCCCTAAGCCGCTCCTCATAGGGCTTGTTCTCCAGACCCTTGATCATTTTAGTCGCCCTCCTCTGGACACATTCCAGCGTGTCAATATCTCTCTTGAATTGTGGTGCCCAGAATTGGACACAATATTCCAGATGTGGTCTAACTAAAGCAGAATAGAGGGGTAGCATTACTTCCTTAGATCTAGACACTATGCTCCTATTGATGCAGGCCAAAATCCCATTGGCTTTTTTTGCCGCCACATCACATTGTTGGCTCATGTTTAACTTGTTGTCCACGAGGACTCCAAGGTCTTTTTCACACGTACTGCTCTCGAGCCAGGCGTCCCCCATTCTGTATCTTTGCATTTCATTTTCTCTGCCAAAGTGGAGTATCTTGCATTTGTCACTGTTGAACTTCATTTTGTTAGTTTTGGCCCATCTCTCTAATCTGTCAAGATCGTTTTGAATTCTGCTCCTGTCCTCTGGACTATTGGCTATCCCTCCCAATTTGGTGTCGTCTGCAAACTTGATGATCATGCCTTCTAGCCCTTCATCTAAGTCATTAATAAAGATGTTGAACAGGACCGGGCCCAGGACGGAACCCTGCGGCACTCCACTTGTCACTTCTTTCCAAGATGAGGAGGAAGCATTAGTGAGCACTCTCTGTGTTCGTCCACTTAACCAATTACAGATCCACCTCACCGTAGTTTTGCCTAGGCCACATTGGACTACTTTCCTTGCCAGAAGGTCATGGGGGACCTTGTCGAAGGCCTTACTGAAATCCAGGTACGCTACATCCACGGCATTCCCCGCATCTACCCAGCTTGTAACTCTATCGAAGAAAGAGATCAGATTAGTCTGGCATGACTTGTTTTTGATAAATCCATGTTGACTCTTAGCGATGACTGCATTTGTTTCTAAGTGTTTGCAGACCGCTTCCTTAACAATCTTTTCCAAAATCTTGCCCGGTATCGACGTGAGGCTGACCGGACGGTAGTTGTTTGGGTCATCCTTTTTTCCCTTCTTGAAGATTGGGACCACATTGGCCCTCCTCCAATCTGCTGGAACTTCTCCCGTTCTCCAAGAACTCTCAAAGATGGTTGCCAATGGTTCCGAAATGACTTCCGCTAGTTCCTTCAATACTCTGGGGTGTAGTTGATCTGGCCCTGGGGACTTGAACTCATTAAGAGTGGCCAGGTATTCCTGGACGACTTCTTTCCCAATTTGGGGTTGGATGTCCTCCAATCCCTCATCCACTCCATCTTGCTGAGGTTGAAGACTCTCTTTTTGTGAGAAGACCGAGGCAAAGAAGGCATTAAGTAGTTCTGCCTTTTCCCTATCCCCTGTCAGCATTGCCCCATCTTCTCCTCAAAGAAGCCCTATCGCCTCCTTGTTTTTCCTTTTTCTACTGACATAAGAATAGAAGCCCTTTTTATTGTTTTTAATGTCCCTGGCAAGTCTGAGCTCGTTTTTTGCTTTAGCCTTGCGGACCTTTTCCCTACAGGTGTTGGCCATTTGTTTGAATTCTTCTTTGGTGATTTCTCCCTTTTTCCACTTCTTGTGCATGTCTCTTTTGTGTCTTAGCACAGTTAGAAGTTCTTTGGACATCCATTCTGGCTTCTTTGCACTTGTCCTATTTTTTCTCTTTGTTGGCACGGTTTGCAATTGCGTCTTGAGTATTTCACTCTTGAGAAATTCCCATCCATCCGTAACTCCCTTGTCTTTTAGTATCTGTGTCCACGGAATGCTGCTCAGCGTTTCCTTCATTTTTTGGAAATCAGCTCTCCTAAAGTCCAAAATGCGGGTTTGACTTGTCTTAGTTTCGGCCTTCCTTTGTACCTCAAATTGCAGGAGCACATGGTCACTTGCCCCTAAGGATCCTTCCACTTCGACCGCATCGATCAGGTCCTCCACAGAAGCCAGAGGGGGTTTGGCAGAGTGAGTAAAGGTGGTGGTTAATGCCTCCCTTCGGGAAGGCAAGATTCCAGCCAGCCTAAAACAAGCTGTAATTAAACCGCTGTTGAAAAAACCATCACTAGACCCCACTCAATTCGTCAACTTTCGGCCAGTTTCCAATCTCCCCTTCTTGGGCAAAGTCTTGGAACGTGTGGTGGCCTCGCAACTCCGGTAATTCCTGGTGGACACGGACTATCTAGATCCGGCACAGTCGGGCTTTAGGCCGGGACATGGTACTGAGACAGCCTTGGTCGCCTTAGTTGATGATCTGCGCTGGGAACTGGACAGGGGGAGTGTGTCCCTGTTGGTTCTACTGGACCTCTCTTCGGCCTTCGATACCATCGACCACGGTATCCTTCTGGGACGCCTCGCGGGAATGGGTCTCAGGGGTACTGCCTTTCAGTGGCTCCGGTCCTTACTCGAGGGTCGCTCCCAGAAGGTGTCACTAGAGGACTCCTGCTCGACTCCTCGGCCGTTTTACTACGGAGTCCCGCAGGGCTCAATACTGTCCCCTATGTTGTTTAACATTTACATGAAGCCGCTGGGAGAGATCATCTGGAGTTTTGGGGTGCGATGTCATCTGTACGCAGATGATATCCAACTCTATCACTCTTTTCCACCTACCACTAAGGAGGCTGTTCAGGTCATGAACTGGTGCTTGGCCGCTGTCTAGGACTGGATGAGGGACAACAGATTGAAACTAAATCCAGACAAGACAGAGGTACTCCTGGTTAGTCGTAAGACCGAACAGGGTACGGGGTTTCAGCCTGTGCTGGACGGGGTCACACTCCCCCTAAAAGCTCAGGTACGCAGTCTGGGAGTTCTCCTGGATTCATCGCTGAGCCTGGAACCCCAGGTCTCAGCGGTGGTCAGGGGAGCTTTCGCACAATTAAAACTTGTGCGCCAGCTGCGTCCGTACCTTGGGAGGGTTGACTTGGCCACGGTAGTACACGCTTTGGTTACATCCCGCTTAGATTACTGCAACGCTCTCTACGTGGGGTTGCCTTTGAAGACTGCCCGGAAGCTGCAGCAAGTCCAACGCGTGGCAGCCAGATTACTAACGGGGTCTGGGTACAGGGAGCACACCACTCCGCTGTTACGCCAGCTCCACTGGCTGCCAATTAGCTTCCGAGCACAATTCAAAGTGCTGGTGTTGACCTATAAAGCCCTAAACGACTCCGGCCCTGTTTACCTCTCCGAACGTATTCTCCCCTACGAACCATCAAGATTACTAAGATCATTTGGAGAGGCCCTGCTCTCGGTCCCACCAGCCTCGCAAGCGCGGCTGGTGGGGACGAGGGACAGGGCCTTCTCGGTGGTGGCCCCACGACTCTGGAACTCTCTCCCTCTTGAGGCCAGAACCGCCCCATCCATCCTTACATTTAGGAAACGGGTGAAGACGTGGCTGTGGAGTCAGGCCTTCGAGGAATGAGACAACACCATAGGACTCTGGATGGAAGTGGATATAGATCCATCTTATTAGGACGACTGACCACTGTAGTTTTATATTTAGTGTTTTTATATTTAGTGTGTTTAAAGTTGTTTTGTAATTTGTGATATATGATATTTTAATGAATGTATATGTTTTTATGGCTGTAAACCGGGCTGAGTCCCTCAACGAGGTTGAGAAGCTCGGTATACAAAACTGTGAAATAAATAAATAAATAAATATATTTCAATATAGGCTTCTCTTCTTCTCCCTTGCATAGCCATTTCTCCTCAAGTCCAAGAGCCAGGACAAATGCAACCAAACCCTTTATGTTTCCGGTTGCTCTTTGGATGAACCTCCGAAACCACCTCTTGGCTTGAAATATTAAAACAACACACAAAACAGAAACAAAACACACAAACAAAATCCAGGAGGAACCACACTGCCACCGTTCCTCTCCCAAGCATCTCCTCCTTAAGCTGTCTATTGATTTGCAGCTAGGCTAAAAATAACTTTAAACTCTTTGTCCAGAGCTATGGGGAGGAGGAGGAGGAGAAAAAATGCCTCCATCCTATCGCTAGGAGGCAGGAATTTCTAGGCGACGCTGGTTGCCATGGCGACAGCTGAGATCCTGAGTCATCTGCTGTGCAATCTATCTTGGGCAAGTGCTGGCCAAACCAGTGATGGATGGATGGATGGATGGATGGAGCCCCCACTGGGAGATTTTGCAGTCATAAAATGGGGTTTTTGTTTTGTTTCTGGCTGCCGAGAGCAGTGGATTTGGTCAGGGTGGAATCGGATTTTTAAATATAATTTTAAAATACTGTACAGCCAAGGGCATTTGATTTATTTTTCATCACTATAATACATACACACATACAATCATAACAACAATAATAATAACAAGTCTGATTGCAACTAGCTGCAAACACAAGATAAGGGATCTGGTTGCATTTTATAAAAAGTGTGAGGATGCAGAAAGGAGATATTATTAAGCAAATCTTACATTGCAGAATTGATGCAGTTTGTATATAATAACAATATATATAATAATGACAATAATAATAACAGGACTGATTGTAACTAGCCACAAATGCAATCATAAAGGACCTGGCTGCATTTTCTGAAAAGTGTAGTGATACAGAAAGGGATATTACCAAGTGCATCTTACATTGCAGAATTAATGCCATTTGTATTTAACAACAACAGGCCCACTTGTAACTAGCCACAAACAACTATAAGAGACATGGTTGTATTTTCTGAAAAATGTAGGGATGCAGAAAGGAGATATTATCGAGTGCATCTTACATTGCAGAATTAATGCAGTTTGTATATGACAGCAGCAGCAGCAACAACAAAAACAACAATCTATATATATAAATTTGTTAGGGGCATCCAACGAGGAAACAAAACTCAAAAACCCCCCAACGAAACTTAACCAAAATTCCCATGCCCATAACACAATCCACAAGGTACAAACATATCTACTCAAAATGAAAAACAACACAACAACACACTCACAAAACGGCAAAACAACAAAACTCAAAAAACCCAACGAAACTTAACCAAAATCCCCGTGCCCATAACACAACCCACAAGGTACAAACATATCTACTCAAAATGAAAAACAACACAACAACACACTCACAAAATGGCAAAACAACTGAGCATGCGCATTGGCGCCCAGCCGCAAGTTCCCTGGCGTGCGCACATGCCCTTCCGGCCAACGTTCCCTCTGCGGAAACCATGGCCACTCCAAGCCCCGCCGCGCCGCTTCCCACACACACACACCCCCTGCCGCACACACACACGCAACCCCACGCTCCATCACTCCCCCCGCCTCCGCATACACACACGCAACCCCACTCCCCCCGCCGCCACACACACACACGCAACCCCACGCTCCATCACTCCCCCCACCGCCGCACACACACGCAACCCCACTCCCCCCACCGCCGCACACACACATGCAACCCCACTCCCCCCGCCGCCGCACACACACACGCAACCCCACGCTCCATCACTCCCCTGCCCCAATCTTACCTCCTTTTACTTCACGCCACCTCCAAACCCCACCCCGCCCCTTCCCGCCCTGTCAAAATCTAGGAAAGACAGGAAGGAAGGAAAGAAGGAAGAAAGAGAAAGGGAGGTAAAGAAAAAGGGGGAAGGAAGGAAAGTTAGAGAAAGAAGGAAGAAGAAAAGGAAAGAAAAGGAAAGACGGAAGGAAAGAAAAGAGAGACAGCAGAAGAGAAAGAAAAAGGGGGAAGGAAGGAAAGAGATAGAGAAAGAAGAGGAGAAGGAAAGATGGGAAGGAAGGAAGGAGGGAGGGAGGGAAAGAAGGAGAGAAAGAGGGAAGATTGGCCACAGCAACACGTGGCGGGTAAAGGTTGTTATTTCTATTATTATTATTATGCTATTGTTCCTATGAGACCCTTTTAGGGGGAATGGGAGAGGTGTCAGGTCCCAGAGGCAATGCATTGCATTATTGTTATTGTTATGATGGTGGTGAAATAAAAGGAAATAAAAAGTGAAAGAAGGAAGCAAACAGGGAGGGAAGAAAGGCAAAGGAAGGAAGGAGGAGGGAATGAAGGAAAGAGAGAAGGATGAAACCAAGTAGTGAAAGAAGGAAAGAAAGAAAGAGGAAGAGAAGGAAGAAAGTAGAGAAAGGGGGAGGAAAAGGGGGAAGGAATAGGTACGGACCTCTCTTTCATAATAGTCCAGAAATCTACCTCAACTTTGATAAGTTTTACTATAGGCCACAGCAACCTTAAGGCTGTTCTAGTTCTTCCCATTTTTTTATTTCTTTATTTTTGAGTGATTTTTTGATAGATTCTTGTTGCATTAAGTAGCCCCTCATTACGGCCTTCATGGCCTCCCATTGCGTAATTTTAGAGGTTTCATTTCCCTTGTTTAGTTGCAGGTATTCCACTAGTAATTTTCTGTTTCTTTCTAAGTCTTTTTCTGCTGTCAGTAGGTGGCCTTTAAGTCTCCATCTAAAGGAGGGTTCTCTTCCCTTGATTATTATCTCTAAAGCACAACGGTCAGAGTGGATTCTGACTACCGTTTTTATATTTTTTATTCTTAAACCTAGAGATTTGGTGGTCCATGCCATATCAATGCGGGACCAAGTTTTGTGTCTACCTGAGTAGTAGGTGTAGTCTATTTCGGGTCCTTTGATATGTCTCCACAAGTCTATCAGGTTTAATACTTCTAGATGTTTCAAAAGGTTTTTTTGGTAGTTGGCTGGATTGACTGGGTTTATTTCTATCTTGTTTTTTTTTCTTCGTTTTTTGTTTTGATTTGTCTAGGTTTAAATTCACTACACCATTAAAATCCCCTAATAGCAATAACTCATCATATTCATAGTTTTCTATTGTGTTTTTTTAGTTCTTTCATGAATTTTAATTTGGGACCATTGGGAAAATAAGCATTGCAAATGAGAATACTTTGATTATTTATTTCAATTTTTATTCCCACAAATCTGCCTTCGTTGTCTTTCAGGGTTAATTTTGGATTCAACCAGTCCTTGGCATATATTACCACTCCCCTTTTCTTCTCATTTCCCGAGGAGTAGAAGTCCTTGCCTAATTTTTTGTTTTCAAGGTGTTTCACATGTTTTCCTGCCATATGCGTCTCCTGGAGCGCTATGATGTCATAATTCTTTTGCTTTAAGTTGTTAAATACTTTTTTCTTTTACTTTGGGAGTTCATGCCATTGATATTATTTGAATATATTTTGATGTTTTTATTCATTATTGTTTTCTTGCATCTCCCATTGTGTAATCTCCTGCGGTAGCAACAATTTGTAATTTTCGGGTGAGAATTCCCTTAGTCTTTTATTTTCTCTTTCTTTATGTTCCATCTTAGCTTTATCATATAAGTTGGGTTCTTCCTCATCTTCTCCTTCTGATTCTTTTCCTTTTCTGTCTGTAGTTGTATTCCCTTTGGCTTGTTCCTCGGTTTTGTTACCTTGGAATTTCATCTGTGCGTATTCTTCGTTTGGGTTTTTTATGTGGTCAGTGTAAAAAGCCTTGGCTTTGTCTTCAGAGTTTAGCCAATACTTTGTGTCATTTAATGTTACTGTTATTCCCTCAGTCTTCTCCCACCTAAATTTTTTTGGATGAGTTCTTTTGTCAAAAAGGCATATTTCCTATGTTTTGTTAGGGTTTGCTGGGTGACTTCCTTCATTATTATTACTCTTTTGTCTTTGTAGAAGATCGGTTTTCTGGCGTTTTCTTTCAAAATTTCATCCTGGGTACTCTTCCTGCAGAAGCTTACCACTATGTCTCTAGGTGTGTTTTTTTTGTGTATCTAGTGGGTACCCGGTATGTTCTATCTACGTCTTGTCCGATGATTTCATCGCTCACATTAAGAAGTTCTGCCAATAGTTCAATTATTGTCCCTTTCAGCAAAAGACCAAGATGATAGTAAAAAATATGGATAGGGAATCCAAATAACTACTTCAGGAGAAATCAGGCCTAAAAATAGAAAACAAGGTGAAATATTTGGGGGTGATTATAACCCCAAACAATATAAATCTACTAAAAAAACAACTATGAGACACTCTGGGAAGGCATATAAAAAGATCTAGAAAGGTGGAAACAATAAAATCTCTCCCTGATAGGCAGAATAGCAACAATTAAGATGGACATTTTGCCCAAACTCCTTTTCCTTTTCCAAGCTTTACCAATTATTAGGAATGATTACATGTTTAAAAAATGGAATTCAGATTTAATTAAATTTATATGGAAAAATAAAAAAGCAAGAATTAACTTTAAAATACTCACAGACGAAAGAAAAAGGGGAGGATTAGGCCTCCCAGATCTCAAAATATACTACGAAGCCTGTAACTTATTGGCAATAAAAGATTGGTCAACCCTAAAAAATGAAAAATTAGTAACATTGGAAGGTTTTGACCTTAGATTTGGTTGGCATGGGTACCTGTGGTACGACAAGAGAAAGGTAGAAAAAAATTAATAACCATTACATAAGGGCAGCCCTAATTAAAACCTGGGAGAAGTACAGGCAAAGACTATTTACCAAAATTCCAATGTGGATCTCGCCAATTGAAGCGAGACATAAGAGAGAATTAGGGAAAGACAATTGGCTGACATACAAACAAATCCTAAAAACAACGGACAAGAAACAATTAACTATAAAATCGATTGAGGAGATCAAACAGCTAAACCCCAAATTCACATGGATGCAATATCACCAATTATACCGCTGCTTCAAAGATGATGAGAAGCAAGGATTCTGCCAGGAACAAAATATCTGGGATATAGTAATGCAGAAGGAGAAGAAATTAATTAGAATAATATACAAGCAACTATTAGGGTGGGCAACGGAAGAAGAGCAAATTAAAGATTGTCAGATAAAATGGGCAAAAGACTTGGGCCACAACATTCTCACAAAACAATGGGAGGAAATATGGAACACCAAACTAAAATACACGGTAGCTTCAGACCTAAAAGAAAACTGGCACAAAATGTTTTTCAGGTGGCAT
Source organism: Anolis sagrei (assembly GCF_037176765.1). Taxonomy (NCBI): domain Eukaryota; kingdom Metazoa; phylum Chordata; class Lepidosauria; order Squamata; family Anolidae; genus Anolis; species Anolis sagrei. The sequence continues at coordinate 57,509,197 of NC_090035.1, read as the reverse complement.
TACTCACCAGAAAAAATTGCAAAGTTCAATAAATCAACATCAAATAAATGTTGGAAGTGCCAAAAAGAAATAGGGACATTCTACCACCAATGGTGGGGATGCAAAAAAATTAAGAGATACTGGAGAGAGATAAACTTGGCTTCACAAAAAATATTAAAAACAAATTTCCCACAGCTCCCAGAAATGTACCTATTAGGCATATCCTACCCCAAATTCAACAAAAATCAAGAAAAAAATCTTCTTCCTGATGGGTACAGCAGCCAGAATCCTAATAGCCAAAATGTGGAAACAGAAGGAAATCCCGACAATAGAAGATTGGATTATACAAATACTGGACATAATACAAATGGACTGCTTATCCCAGCACTTAAACAACTCAACAAAAAAGACAAACTGGGAGGGTTTCAGAGACTTTATCAAGGGGAAAAAATGACTATGGTAATAGATATATCCAGCATCTGAAGGAGACCAACAGATGGAGACAACGTCGGAAAAAGGAAAGAAACAAGAATGTGAATCATACCAGAAAGGAAAGATTCTCTTTGAAGACTTTGGGAAGTCCTACACAGGGGGGGGGGGGGGAGTGAGGAGGGGGGGAGAGTGGCACAGGGATATAATATGCTTTTCTTTTAACTCATATAACACGGGAAAAATTGCACAATAAAAACTATTTTTAAAAAAAGTCTTGATATGGCTTGAAAAATACAACAAAGTCTTTTATTAATGAATCAAACAGGTACTTCAAAGATTTCTTGATAAAGAATTAGTCTCTCAATCTTGCCCACAGGGGACAGGCACTATCTTCAATAACTTTTTCTAAAGGAAAATTCCCCTTTTTTAACTTCTCCCAAGGCTGACTAAAATCCAACCCTCACTGGTGTGGGTTCCCCTGCTATGCTGAACTGCTTCTCGAGAGCTGAGGACCTACCAGCAAGACAATGGATGTTCTCCAGCTGGAGTTCTTTAGACCTTAAGGCTGTCTTCCTGGAAACTCTCAAGGCTGTGGAAGGCTTCCCTGGAGTTCTTAGGAGACTCTTAAAGCTGTTCTCCCCTGGAAATTCTTTCCCTGGAGATTCTGTTAGAGTTTCTGTGACCCTGGAATTCTTAAAGGTTGAAGCCTATGTACAGGGGAAGCAACTCACATCCTATACATTGGTTAACCTGGCTGAAACTAAACTCAAAATGGCTCACTTCCCTACCAAAGCGCAAAAAGGGGGCAGGACTAGGGAACCTAAGGATAATTGACAAGCAATTGACCCAATAACTGCAAAATAAGGAGAGCCATCAAACTACAAAGGCAGATAACATCAAAATACATGCAGCATCAAACAGATAGCAAGATAAGCTGGAACTCCTTGTGCAGCTGTACCAAAACACTCCTGGCCTAGATTTCTTAATGATGAGAAATCTACACTATAACAATGACAAATATAATTTGGCAATGAACAATTACCCATTCAATAACAACACAATATCACAAACTGGTCTGTGTAACACAGAAACAATGCCATTTTGGCACACTCTTAGTTTTACCTTCCTTGCCAATCTATCCGAACTTGGCAAGGTCTCTGTAACTTTGGCCAGAGGCCACTTGAAACAAGGTAAGGATATGTCTTTAAGTAACACAACATTCCCAACTTGGAGGTTGGGCTTAGAGTCTTTCCATTTCCTGCGACTCTGGAGTTGAGCCAGGTACTCTGCCTTCCAGCGTCCCCAAAAATGATTGGCAAGTGTTTGAGTTTGTTTCCAGAGTTCTTTGTAAGATCTTTCGGGGACCGGGTACATAATTTCTTGCCATTCAGAAGTCTTTTGAGTCAAAATGGATGCAGGAGTGAGAAGCTGTGGAGTGTCTGAGTCTGTGGTGATGGGCATCAATGGATGGCTAATTACAATTGCTGTCACCTCCGCCATCAAAGTGACCAAAACATCATGAGTCAAATTCTTACACTCTAAAAGCATAACATTTAAAATCTTTCTACACAAACCAATTATACGTTCCCACACACACCCCATGTGAGACGCATGCGGTACATTAAATAGCCATGTAACCTTTTCTGCATTCAAAAAGGCTGAAGTATCCATACACTCACTCACCTACCTCAATGTGAATGGCTCAGATGACCAAACAAGTGAAGATGATTGAAAAGAAATGCCTAGACTCCCTCCATTATCTGAGCTAATAGGATGGCTAGCACAGCAGCGCAGAGTTCTAAACTAGGGACAGTGGTGTGAGATGGAGAAATCTTGGCCTTGGCCATGACAAAACCTAAAGTACAATACCTAGAGTCCCTTTGCCTGGCGTAAACCACAGCTGCAATAGCTTTCTCCGAGGCATTGCAAAAGACATGGAGTTTGGTGTACAAGCTCTGTAAAGGGCTCCTGGCCGTGAATTAGCTCAGGATACTCAACTGGTGTAAATCTTGAGCCTGGGCGGCCCAAGAGCTCTTGACGGACTGAGAACGGTCCTGATCCCAGTCCAGTTTCTTTGAATGACCTCTCAGAAGAGGAGCTTGGATGTTATTATGACAGGGGCGGCCATTCCCAATGGGTCAAAACCACCATAACTGCCAATAACATCTGTCTCTTGGTGTTCACGCAAGTGAACTTTGCGGCCCTGACTGACAAGAGTCCAGATGGGTGTCCCAGAGCAGGCCTAAGCTGGATTGGGAGCTCATGTTCTGGAACAGTTCCAATATGTTGTCTTGTATCGGGTCTTCAATCGGGAAGGCTCTTAAAATGTCGGTGCTGTTAGAGTTGATCTTGTGCAGCCTGACGATGGCATTTTTCAACAGGGATTGGATATCCTTCACTATACTAACTGCAGACTGCATGGTGGCAAACGACGCGAGCAAGTCATCAACATAAAAACTCTGATTGATAACTTGGGCGACCCGAGGGTCAAAGAAATGTCCAAATCTTTCCACAGTCTTCCCCAGGCAATAGTTGGCCACCGCAGGAGATGGTGTGTTTCCAAAACACATGGACCCGCATCTGGAAGGCTTTCGCATCCATTAGATTCTGGGTGTCTTCAAACCATAAAAACTTTAGATACTTTCTATGCTCCGGTGTGACCAGGAACACATAAAACGTTTTGAAGATGTCAGCGATGACAGCATACTTGGATTCCCTGAACCTAAGTATGACTCCGATAAGACTGTTCAGAAGGTCTAGTCCCTTCAGGAGCACATCATTCAATGAGATGTCCTTGCATTTGGCGCTGGCATCAAACACAAGACTCTTCCTTGTCTGAGCGTGGGCTGGGGGGCTCAGCATACCTTGCTGTAAACATGTAGTCCATAAACTGAACGATTTGCTGTTTGGCCTTAGGATCATGCTGCATCTTGCATCTCAAAGACTGCAGTCTCTTCTCTGCTACCTGTCTGTTGGGAGGCAGGGTAGGCCGGTCTGCTTTGAAGGGCAAAGGGGCGATCCAATTCCCTTCCTTGCTGAGAGTGATCTCAGAGTTCATGATGTTCAGGAACACTTGCTCATCTTGAGAGAGCGCTGTGTTCTCGTCGTCCCGGGATACGTCGAAGATGGATGAGAACTCAGATGAAACTCCTTGGCAGCAAACAGAAATGTGGCTTAGGCAACTCTGCATGAGGATTACTCTGCCACAGCTAAGGGTGTTTGGCTGGTCTGGACACAGAGAAGATGGAGGATGCATTCTGTCGACACATACAGGTCCCTGTATGGTCCACCCTAAAGGAGTCTTCTGTGCCAAAGGTGCACCAGGAGGACCTCTCTTCTCAGATCGGATGCTCATCAAGCTGGGACAGTTGGATCCGATGAGCAGGACTATGTCAATGCCCAGCTCAAAGGGTGGAATGAGGTCCTGTAGTCCTTTCAAGTGAGGATGCGCTTGCATTATCTCTCTGGTAGCAATCTGGTCCTTATTGCGTGGGATGGACGCACACTCAATAAGGTCAGGTAACTCAAATGAATGTCTTTGCCACATGGCGAAATGATAAATCCAGATGCAATGCGGCCCTGTCTTCTTTGTTTGCCCGTACAAGTAGAAATACAATAGTCAATAGTCTTTGCCTGCCCCTTAAAGATTTTGAAGAAGTCAGGGGTGGCCAGGGAACCGTCGCTTTAGTTATCAAGGGCCACGTACATTTTCTTCTTCATCCATGGCTTCCTGGCAGGAAAGACCTCTGCCAAACAAATGGGGTGGCAAATCCTAGTCTTCTTTGGGCTGCTGCACAGCTGTGTGCAGGTCACAGAGGGCGCCTCGGCGCCCGATGAAGGTCCAGCCAAAACTTCTGGGGAGCGTTTACTGATGGCTCCGCTCTTGACCTTGGAGGGCACAAAATCCTTGTCATGCATAGCTGAGCAAAGCTTTTCAGATTGGCAGACCTCACACTTTATTTTTTCTTTGCATAACTTTGACTGGTGGGGAGTTGCACCACAGCACCTGAAGCAGATCCTAGATTTCTTGAGGATCTCGACCTTGTCTGCGTGAGGTTTCTTGGCAAACTCCCTACAGTTGGTCAAACTGTGGGGTTTTGCATGCAGTGGGCACAAAACATCTTTAGGCATCATCTTAGCATCAGCTGGGGAAGGGTTGGTCTCTGTGGACTTGACGGCGATGATTCTCTTGGCACCATTGTCCTTTGCAGGTTTCTTAGGCTCTTTGATGGGCCTGTCCATCTTTGGAGTCCCGTAAAGAGTTGGAAATCCCTTTTGTGGGTCATTGAGTTGCATGAGGGCATATGCAACAAAGTCCACAAGATGGGCGAACGGTGGGTAGACCTGATGATTGGCTTGCTTAAATCTGAAGACTTCTCTGCCCCACTCTTCTTGTAAAGAATACAGCAGCTTCTGAGTGATGGCAGTTTGGGACAGGTGTTGGTCCAGGCAGGCAAACCCTGGAAGCTGTGGGTTTCCCTTGGCTCACTGCCGCTCAATCAATAAGTCTGGCAGGTCCCAAAGCTGTTTAAAGTCCTTAGGTTGAGCACTGGGAACTTGTGAAGTCTGTCCATCAGCGAGACTTCGATTTGGGTGCTTGACCCATAGCGCTGATCAAGCCTCGCCCATGCAGTGTCCAATGCTCGATCTGGTTGGTCTATGGGAGCTGAGAAAATCCTTTTCACCTGCTGAGCTGATACTGGACTGAGCCAGGCGATCATAAGAGTCAATTGTTCCTCAGATGTGAATCTTAAACTCTGTATGGTTCGCTGAAAAGTCTTTTTCCAAAGAAGGAAATCTTCTGGTCGGTCGGAGAATTTTTCCACTCCTTTGTCCCTCAAATCCTTCTTCGGATTCCTGAACAAAGACTCAAGCTGCGACTGAGGAGTTTGCAGAAACTGAAGGGGTGTTTGGTCAGGGGTAAAGGTGAAGTTCTTCACCACAGGTGTCCCCTGGAATGGGCCTTCTAGATTTCAGAAGTTCTTCTGAAATCTAGAAGGCCCATTCCAGGGGACACCTGTGGCCTCAGGAATGGGCAAAACCCTGATTTCCGGGCTGGGCTTTGGTACCTGAGTTGGTTGCTCTGGGCTCCTGGCCTTGGATTGCTCAGCCTGCCTGCGCGGCACGATGTCGCTGTCCGCATGCACCAGCTTGCTGTCTTGGAAACCAACGTGGGCTGGCAGGAGAGGCATGGTTGGAGGGGTTGGCAAAAGGTTGACATTTTCTTGAGACAACTTTCCTTGCAGCATCTTCACCAGGATGTTGGCACAGACCCTTTTCTGCGCTGCCTCCTGCTGGATGCACGACAACTTCAGCTTCGCCTCTAACTCGGCCTGAAGTTCAATCTGAGCCCGCTCGAAGTTCAGGCCTGCATCTGCAGCTGCTGCCTCAGCTTCAGTCTCAAGTATTTTTTCTTGCAGCTCGCGATGCCTTGTTTCCCTGGTGTACAAGGCTGTCATCAATGGGGAGCTGCCTTTGGAGATGGACGATCCAGATGCTGAGTCACGTCTGCTGCTATGCTTCCTGCTGGCATAACTGTGCTTGCTGAAGGCAGACGTGCTCACCTGACTGTTCTTTGCGCTTGAAGCTTTTGGGAAATGCCAGCGGATGGAGCTTGACCATCTCTGTCCCTTCTGGGGGAGGGACCAAAGTCGGCTGCATGAAACAAATGAGCATAGCTAGCTTCCCTACACTTAACATTGTTCAAAAACTGAATTACCCTAAGATCTGCATCCTGTTTATTTTACTAAGTAACTGAGTGATGTCATTAACTAGGCACCTCCTAGTTAAGATCTGCCTTCATGTCCTGGGATTTCTCTAAATCCTCTGAATGCTGTAACTGGCTGTCAAAGTCGACAATAGAAATCCATACGCATTCAACCTTGTCTATAAGCTGAGATTCCTGCTGTAAAAGTGCATCTAAGACTTTGTGGGATGTGTGTCTAGAACCTTGGGATCTTAGGTCATAAGGTCTGCTCTCAGATTTTGGTGAATTTGAGGTATGAGCCATGACAACAAATTGCCCAAACAGTATAGAAATGCAATCACAATAGCAAATAATAGAGTACAATAATAACACAGTCAATAGAGCAATGCAATATGTCAATGCAGTTACAAAGCAGTCAGTGTATGAATGCAGTTAAAATAGATAGAACGAGCAATATATCAATGCAATTATACGCGCACAGAAATGGTTAATCACTTTAAAGCAGAATAGGCACAGCACATGCAATAATTCAAATGCACATTAAACCCTTGATGTAAGGCTGCAAAAAGCCAAAAGGAACTGCAAATGCTCCCTTCCAGAAATCTGAAAGGCAAAGCAGAAACAAGACTTGTTTCAAAAGAGCGGGAAAGCTTGCTTCTGTTGCTTGAACAGACTGTAGCAATGCTGTGCAGGACTCTAGAAAAAGGGCGGGAAGAATCTTGCTTCTGGTTGGAGACTTGCAAAGTAGCAACTGTAAATCTTCAAAAAGGGTGGGAAGAGAGCTGATGCAGACTTTCAGGCTCCTCTTGCAAGGAAGGTGGAGCTTGGAGCAAAGAAGGATGCTGCTGTCCCCTCCCTTCTGGTCACATGGGGTGTCTTCCAAGATGGCCGAAAATGAAGAAACATGAGCAGATGGGCTCCTCTTCAAGATGGCTAAAACTCCCCAGACACAAATGGATGCTGGTAATGAAGGCTTGAAATGGCTTGTACAGACTCCCTTAAACACTGTTCTATAACTCTAAAAGTTGAAGCCACCGGCTTCAACCTTTAATGTTCTGTTGCTGCTGGGCCTGTATTTGGTTGGCTTTAAATATAGGATGTGTAACCTTTGCCCAGCGGGAAGCCAAGGGCCTAAGAAGAAGTTATCAGAGGTTTCCACTACAAAAGTCTTGATATGGCTTGAAAAATACAACAAAGTCTTTTATTAATGAATCAAACAGGTACTTCAAAGATTTCTTGATAAAGAATTAGCTCTCTCAATCTTGCCCACAGGGACAGGCACTATCTTCAATAACTTTCTCTAAAGGAAAATTCCCCTTTTTTAACTTCTCCCAAGGCTGACTAAAATCCAACTCTCACTGGTGTGGGTTCCGCTGCTAGGCTGAACTGCTTCTCGAGAGCTGAGAGGACCTACCAGCAAGGGAATGGATGTTCTCCAGCTGGAATTCTTTAGACCTTAAGGCCGTCTTCCTGGGTACTCTCAAGGCTGTGGAAGGCTTCCCTGGAGTTCTTAGGAGACTCTTAAAGCTGTTCTCCCCTGGAAATTCTTTCCCTGAAGATTCGGTTAGAGTTTCTGTGACCCTGGAATTCTTAAAGATTGAAGCCTTTGTATAGGGGAAGCAACATACATCCTATACATTGGTTAACCTGGCTGAAACTAAACTCAAAATGGCTCACTTCCCTACCAAAGCCCAAAAAGGGGGTGAGACTAGGGAACCTAAGGATAATTGACAAGAATTGATCCAATAACTGCAAAATAAGAAGAGCCATCTAACTGCAAAGGCAGATAACATCAAAATACATGCAGCATCAAACAGATAGGAAGATAAGCTGGAACTCCTGTGCGGCTGTACCAAAACATATATCAACATCATCATCATCATCATCAACAACAACAACAACAACAACAACAGACCTGGTTGTAACTAGTCACTAACAGAACCATAAGGGACCTGGTTGCATTTTCTGAAAAGTATAGGGATGCAGAAAGGAGATATTATCAAGTGCATCTTACACTGTATAATTAATGCAGTTTGATGCCACTTCAATTGCCATTGCTGGATGCTGCGGAACCTTAGGAGTTGTAGTTTTGCAAGGCCTTCACAGCTACTTATGATGCTGGTGCATCACCAAACGACAGCTCTCCCAATTCCATAGCTTTGAGCCATGGCAGTTAAAGTGAACTCAAACAGCAATCATTCTCCAGCGGAGATGCACCCATTGAGGCATGAAAGGGGCACATTGCAGAGGCCACCATAGGCAGAACTTGGAGAAATTACTCCTTGGACTACCACCCCTATAATTCCCTACTCAACAGTGGCAAGGCTGGTTGGGGGTTCTGGGAATAGCAGTCTAAACTTGCAAATATTTTGCTCTCTGAACTTGGGAGGGTTGTCACAATGAAAATGGCAGAGGGGCACTGTGGCCCCATCTACATTGCCATATAATGCAGTGTCAGCTATAGCTTAGAGAAGATGGAATTTGTGCAACTGGGTAACAAGCAACATCAGCCATTTTTTCGTGTCAAGAATGACTTGAGAAACTGCAAGTCGTTGCTGTTGTGAGAGAATTGGCAGTGTGCAAGGATGTTGCCCAGGGGATGCCCCTGTGTTTTTTTGATGTTTTACCATCCTTGTGGGAGGCTTCTCTCACATCACCACATGGGGAGCTGGAGCTGACAGAGGGAGTTCATCTGCACTCTCAACAGATTCGAACCTCTGACCTGTCAGTCCTCAGTCCTGCTGGCACAAGGCTTTAACCCATTGCACCACCGGGGGCTCCTATCAGCCAAAATGAAAACAGTAGATTGAATCATAATAATTAACTGTACTTTAAAATATAGAAGGGTTCGGTTTGGGGATTTTTGTTGCCAAGTTTGTCACACATATATTGTATTTATGTTCCTAAAATAAAAAGTCAGTCTTTCAAAAGTGCTCCTATTGCATTTCTCCATGTAACAAAAAATATACCATGTAGGAACATGCAATGTGAAAAGCATAAATCAGTGAAGACATTGAATACATAAATGATGGCTGCCTCTATACTGTCAAATGGATGCAGTCTGACCCTGCTTTAACCACCATGGTTTTTACACCAGCTTTAGCCTGCTCTGCCAAAGAGTACCAGTTCTTTGACAAACTACAACTCCCAGGGACCCCATAGTATTGAGTCACGGTGGCTCAAATGGGGTCAAAGTAATGACTCCATTTGGCTAATGTGTAATATGCTTTGATGGAGGTCTTAAGGGATCAAACTCTAACTAGATCCTATCGTTTTACAAACTAAAGTAGGTCCTGGGATGTTTTAAACTGTTGTAAATTGCACTATATTTTATAATTATTTGATTATAGTGCAATGTTTTGAGATATGTACTATGTTTTGTGTTTGGCTTGTTTATTTTATTATTACTGAGTTATTTTTGTCAGTGCCTACATTTATTATTATTTATTTCTATTTTCTTTGTTGTAAGCAGCTCCTAGTCCCTTCTGGGAAAGGGAGCAGGATATAAAGCATTATTATTATTATTATTATTATTATTATTATTATTATTATTATCTGCATCCATTCAACAGTGTAGATGCACACATTTGGCTACTTGGGATTCAGCATCATCCTCCAAGGATGTTGCTTGCTGGAGGGATAGAATGATAAAAACAAGGACCAATAAGCTAAGAGAGCTGTGACTTTATTGAACTGTTTGGTTTCACACTTATGTGGCATGAGGAGTTGTACAATAGCGATTAAAATGTGGAAGGATGGGTGCTTTCTAATTCTTCAGATATAATGTGCATTGGGGATGATGTTTAATTTAATTGCATGGTGATGTACAATGACCATAAAGTGATTCTATTCTATGGCACATGCTGTTTCCTTCACCCACAGCACATGAATTCAGGCCATGGCACAGCGGGTGGGAGGGAGAAACCATGTGTCATCTGTTGGGGGGACGCCAGAGCCACCAAAACACACAGCAAGGTGCAAGAGAAGAGGTCCTTCCAGCTGCCATTGGGACCAGCAGAGAGTCCCTGGGGCTTGGGATGCGGATGAGGAAAGGCCTGGAAGGGATGGATGGATGGATGGATGGGTGGGTGGATGGCTGTTTTGCCCATGGCTCCTCCTCCTCCTCCTCTTGGATTATTTAAAAGGCAGGTCAGGTTTCTCAATCTGGCAAGCATGCAAAATGCTGAGGGGGCTGGGGTTGGAGGGGAACAAGGAGAAGGAGAAGAGAGCGGCTACAGCTCTCAAAATAGAAACAAGCCCTCCCTCCCGTGGTGCTTTTTCTTCCCTCCATCCCTCTCCCTTCACACAAGACTGACTCTCCTCTCCCAACTCTTCCTCAGTTTCCCAAATAGGGCCCTGTTCCAATCTCCAGTCTCCCAGCTTTTCTCAAGGTGGATCTCCATTGCCCGTTCAAACATTCGCTTCTCCTGTTGACGTCTAGAGATCCCACAACTTTCCTAGGGTTTTCTTAGGAATACTCGAGGTCGATCTATCTGAAATAGAAGAACATGCAGCACCTGAGATCCCTTGGCACCTGATATTCATTTGGGTTTTGGAAAGAGCTTCCTCTTTGGACTGCCTCTCCCAGAATCCCTCCAGCTGACAAATCTGCAAACGGTCAAATCCATGGATGCTGTGGACCAACTATATCTAGATGCCATACACCAAGCCTATTTGGTCCTGTTTACGAGAGACAGATTCGATTTTCTGGGACTGGACCCCTAAGGAATCATGGTTATTATTATTATCATGGTTATTATTATTATTATTATTATTATTATTATTATTATTATTATTATCATGGTTATTATTATGGTTTGGGTTGAATTTCCTTTGTGAGTTTTCTCCTTATTCTATGGTTGGTTGATATTGAAATAGTTTTTGACTGGAGACCAGTCAACTTTACTAATCATCGTTGATTGCGTGTATTTCAGATGCTCTGTTAGGCAGTCCATGTTATATCCAATAATTTATATGTCCATTCGTCGATTGTTGGAGTTTCTTTGTTCTTCCATTTTTTGGCTACCACTATCCTTGCTGCAGTCATCATATGGAAGAGCAGTCTGTCCTTGTTCTTATCCAGTTCAAAATCAAAAATACCTAAGAGAAAATATTCCGCCTTCATTTCTTTCTTAACATCCAAGATTTTGTTTGTTATAGCGTGTACCTCCTTCCAGAATCTTTTAATTTTGTCACAAGCCCACCAACAATGGAAGAAGGTTCCTTTTTTTCTGGCATTTCCAGCATAGTCCCGATACATTTTTATACCATTTTGCTAGTTTGCTGGGGGGTACACCACGAAGAGTCGGAGATGACTGAACGAATGAACAACAACAACACCAACAGTACATCATCTTTAGCCAGTTTTCTTGCAGATCATATGAGTTTGTCCACTTCAACTTTTTCTTCCAAATCTACTCCCAGTCTTTTGTTCTTATCGTATGTCCTATGTTTTTGTTTTGGTGTTTCTCAGTCTTCCATTCCAACAATATTCTATAAAGTTTGGTGATACCTTTTCTTTCTGAATACATTATCTTGTCCCATTGTTTTTCTCCTGGCTCGAAGCCCACTTTTTTGTCTTTATTGAAGGCTTCCATCAGTTGTCTGTTTTGGAACCATGTGATCCCTCCGTAAGTTTGTTTTATTTCTTCGAATGTCTTGATTCTATATTCTTCTCTGTTTTTTGTTAGAATATCCTTATAACGGGGCCATTTCTCCCAACCCAATTCCCTTCTTTGGAGAGCTTCGAGTGGAGATACCCAGAAGGGTTTTTTTTTTTAAAATAGAATTTCATTTTGTATTTTTCCCAGATTTTGATCAAGGAGGACTGAATAAAATGGTTACCAATTTTTTTTCTATTTTTCTTTTTGCATACCATATGTTTGCATGCCAGCCGCTGCGCAGGTCGTGGCCTTCTAATGTTAAGTCTTTAATCTTGTTGATATTGGCCCATTCTTTTATCCATAGTAGCCCACAGGTGTCGTGGTAGAGTTGTAAATCTGGTAGCCCCAGTCCTCCTTTTTCTTTCTTGTCGATTAAGTGTTCATATTTTATTCTGGGTTTCTTTCCGGCCCATATAAACTTTTTGATTTCTATATTCCATTTCTTGATTGTCTGCAGGTTTCTTAATATTGGTATAGTTTGAAAAAGAAAGAGAAGCTTAGGCAAGATCATCATTTTAATAGCGGAGATACTTCCTAATAGTGATAATTTGAGGTTTTTCCATTTAACTATTTCTTTTTTAATCTCTCTCCATTTTGTTTCGTAATTGTTTTTCATTAGGTTCATGTTTTTTGCTGTTAACGTTATCTCTAAGTATTTGATTTGCTTCACCACCTGGATGCCGCTATTTTCCTCCAGGTTTTTTTGTCTCTCTTTAGTTATGATTTTTGGTAGTATTTTTGTTTTATTTTTATTTAGGTTGAAGCCTGCTAATGCGCCGAATTCTTCTATTTTTTAATCCAGTATTGTAGCGTCTCCACCGGCTCTTCTATAATGCAGATAACGTCTTCCACAAACGCTCTTATTTTGTAAGAATATTTCCTGATTTTGATTCCTCTAAGCTCCTTATCGTTTCTGATGTTGTTGAGCAGAATTTCCAGTGACATAATAAATATTAACGTTGACAGCGGACATCCTTGACGCGTTCCTTTTTGTATTTTGATTTTTTCGGCTGTTTGTCCATTAATAGATATGTTCGCTTCCTGCTCACTATAAATCGCTTTTACTGCTTTTGTAAAGTAGTAGCCCATATCTAATTCTTTCATTATCGCCAAGAAGAATTCCCAGTTGACGTTATCAAAAGCCTTCTTGGCATCGATGGTCAGAAGGACACATTCTTTATCGATATTTTTTTCATAATACTCTATTGCGTTGATGATGTTTCTGACATTATCTCTGATTTGGTGCTGGGGTAGGAATCCTGATTGCGCTTCCTGGATCCAATTTCTCAAAAATTATTTTAGTCTTTCTGCCAGAACGGCTGCGTATATTTTGTAATCCACGTTTAATAATGAAATGGGGTGGTAATTTTTTATATCTGTGCTGTCAGTATTTTCTTTGTGTGTCATTGTTATTGTAGCATGCTTCCAGGTGTTGGGAATTTTTTGCGTTTCAAGAGCTTGGTTTATCAGTGTCCTAATTTTGGGAGTCAACTCTTTTTCATATGTTTTGTAGAAAACTGCCGAGAATCTGTCTGGTCCTAGTGATTTAGTGATATCTAATCTGGAGATGGCAGTTTTTATCTCTAGCTCCGTAACTTCTTTATTAAGAGACTCCCTTTGTTCTGTTATTTTCTGCAATTTTTGTCTTCCCAGATATTGCATAATCTCGTCCATTTGCACCTGTCCTTTCGAATATAGCTCTTTGTAAAATCTGTTGAATTGTCGTATTATGTCTTTGTCTTTATTGTATTCTGTGTTGTCTGATTTAATTTTCGTAATGTATTCTTTTTGCTTCCTTTTGCCAATTCTTCTTGCCAGCCAAGGCCCAACCTTATTTGCATTATAGAAGTAGTTTTGTTTTGCATATCTTATTTTCTTTGCTAGCTGTTCCGTTTCTAATTTGATCCTTTGTCTTTGTAGTATCTCTAGCTCCTTTCTAATCTTGTTGTCTCTGGGGTCTTGCTTTAATTTGCTTTCTGCTGCTTCCAATTTGAGTAGTATTTTTTGCATTTGTTCGTTCCTTTTTCTATTTGTTATTGCATTTTGTTGGAATCAGATTCCTCATATTACTGCTTTTCCGGCGTCCCATACCGTTTGCATGCTGACATCTTCCATTTCATTATTTTTGAAATAGGTCTGTATTTGTGTTCTAATTAACTGTTGGATTATCTGATCCTTTAGTAAGTTGTCGTTAAGGCACCAATTCCTTTGTCTTCTTCTATGGTTATAGATTATTTCAATGGGGCTATGATCCGAATCTTGTCATGTAAGGATCTCAATTTTTCTATTTTTGAAGTTAATGATTGTGTGGTCCATACCATATCAATCCTGGACCAGCTTTTGTGTCTGGCAGAAAAAAAAAGTAAAATCCCTTTCCTCATGGTGATGTTCTCTCCAGGCATCTTGTAAATTAAATTCTTTGAGTAGGTTAATGACCGATCTTGGTAATATATTTGTTTTTTGGTTTTTCCTCTTGGTTTCACTTTTTCTGTCCCACTGGCTGTTTATTATGCCATTGAAGTTTTCCATCACTATTAGATGGTCATACTCCTCTTGTTGAATTAGGCTTCAAGGAAGTTTTCGGGCCATTTAGCATGTAGATATTGCAGACCAGGGTTTTCTGGTTATCGATTGACACTGTTACTCCGACTAATCTGCCCTCCTCATCTCGGAATGTTAATTGTGGGCTCAGGTTTGGATTTATATATAGTACTACCCCTCTTTTCTTTTCAGGAGCAAGCAAAAAGAATTAATTCCCTATTTTTTCTGAATTAAGTGTGTAGAGTGTCTCTGAGCAATATGGGTTTCTTGAATTGCTATAAAGTTGTAGTTTTTTTTGGCTTAATCTGTGAAATATTCTTCTTCTTTTATTGGGTGAGTTCAGGCCGTTTACATTTTGAGAGTAGCATTTAATTGCTCTTTCCATGTTCGTCTTGTTTTTCTGGAACTTTTTCCAGTGTTATCGGTGTGAATCCTGTTGCTATGTCTGTTTTTTCCGGTGACTCTGTCCTTATCCTTTTAACTTGCATCTTTAAACACGGTACATATTGGGGGTCTTGGTCTTCATTGTCTTTTTTCAATGTCTTTAAAAAGTCTTGTGCTTTTCCTTCCAACGTGATCTATACTTTTTCATTTTTGTATGAAGTCCTTCCTCTTTTTCCCAGCGGTACCTTATGTGTCGTCTTCTTAACTCTTCTGTTAGTGGTAGGTATTTCTTCCTTCTTTGTATAGTTGATTGCGCATGTTCCTTTATCTTTTTTCCTTTAAAATGTGGTGGGTTTTGATTACTCTTTTTAGCATTTCATCCCTTACATGTTTCCTACCAAATTGGACCACTACGTCTCTGTCTACTTTGTTCCTTTTAGCATAATTTGTTGATAGCCTATATGTGCGATCAGTGTTTGTCTCCGCATCCTCTTCTGGTATTTCTAAGGTCTCTGCTACTATTAATGTTATTACTTCTCTCAGGTTTTCTTTTGCTTTTTCCTGCACATTTCTAAATCTTAAATAATATTCCATTTCTTTTTGGTCCAAGGGGGCTTGTTTAGCTTCTACTAATTCCATGGTTTCTACTTTCTGTGTTACATCATCTTGCTTCTTTTCTATTTTCTCTATTACTGTCTGATTTTTTGTCTCTTGTCTCATTAAGTCCATTTCCTTTTTCATTTCACCCAGTTCCATTGTTATTTCTATTTTTAGTTTTGGCATTTCATCTTTTAAATCCTTCTTTAAGCTCATCCTTTGGTCTTCTGCAATCTTTTGATATGCATCTTGTTTTTCCTGTGAAGCTTCTAGCTTTTCTTGTATTTTTAAATTTTCTTTTATAATATCTTTGGCCTTTGGGTTACTTGGTGTGGTTGTTGGTGTAGTTGGGTTTTCTGGCAAGGAGCCTCTCCTTTGTTCAAGTTTATTCTTTGGGTTTGCCATTCTGATCCACTTCTTTATTAGTTCCCCTATTTTGCTGCCTTTCTCCTTGATGTTGATTTCCTCTCTCCCTCTTGCATTATTTTTATTTATTTATTTATTTATTTTTATTTTTATTTTTTTGTTAATTTTTATTATTATTTTATTTGTTTTTTCTTTCTTATTTTTTTATGCTATTTGTTTTGGTATTTTTTGGGTTTTTAATTAATTAATTAATTAATTAACTGTATATTTCTTTGTTTATTTATGTACTCACGCTGCTTCTTCCGGTGTTTGTATCTTTAGATGGGTCTTTTAGTAGTTTGCAGTCAATGCAGTTTCTTCCAGGTCGCCTCTTCGGGTCTTCTTTCCTCTGAGCTTGGTACTTTCTCACTTTTTATTCTCTTTTTAATCTTTATTCAGGACTCTTCTGTCACTTCCTTTTACTATCTCTAGAGTCTCGTGACATCGGCTCCTCTCTCTGCCTCTTCGGCCTCTTATAAATTTCTTTGATCAAGTCTCTTCTATTACTTCCTTTTACTATCTCTGTCTTGCGTTTCTATTTCCTTGCGTTTCTATTTCCTTACTCTCTAGGTATCTTCATTCTCCTCTCTCTGACTCTTCAGCCCACTTCCACCTTCTCCCCCTTCCCAGCATTCCGCTGTGGCATCTCTTCCGGTTGGGCCTTTGAGTTCCTTCCAGGGCAGCGCACCTCATAGGCTCACGTCCTTGGGGCTTATCTGCCCTTGGCTTATCAGGAGAGGAGAAGATAGGAGGAGAGGATAGCTCGGTGTATCTTCAAGGACAGTGTAAGCTGCTTTTTTTATTTTCACCTCTCCCTCTCCTTTCCTTCCTTGCCTTAGAGTTTCTTTGACAGGATTTCTTTGAATTTCTTTGTTCTTATTAGATAGATTACATAAATAGACTTGATAGATAGACTTGATTTCTTTAGGATTTTGATAATCTTAATAGGCTTAATTTCCTTTCGGATTTCTTTTAGTTTCTTTATCTTCCTCTAGGTTCTAGATTTCCAGATTGGTTTCTTTTAAATCTTAAGTCTTGTAACTTTCTCTCTGTATTCTCTGTGCTCTTTTGGCAGTTGCTTTCGGCGTCATTCTGAACTGCCTGTATTGGTTTCGAAAGTCACGTTTCCTTGCCTCCTTTATTTACTATATGCTTGTTCACTTGCTCTCTTGCTCTCTTGCTCTTTGATTTGCAATAGAGCTTGCAATATATTAGTTACAATATAGCTTGCAATTATTTACAACAGAGCTCGCAATATATATATATATATATATATTCCAATTCTACATATTTTTGTTCTGGCTCAACTACAGATGGTGAGATCACTGGTTTCACTCACCATTTTAGATCCTTCACTCCTGTTCCCCTCCATGTGCTTTCCATGTAAAAGGGGTGAGCGGCCAGCTGTTGCCCCACTCCCAGCTCCCTGGTATGGGTTCCCCTATAGCAATCCGCGACACCGATGCCTCCTCTCGTCCAGGTCTTTGGCTGGCCTCCCTTGAGGGGGAGCCCACTTTTAGACCATTGGTTCGAGGGGCTACGGAGTTTGGCATCTCTTGGGCTCTCGATCTGGCCCAAGATTGAGGGTTACTACCCCCCCCCCCCCCCCGCTTGCATTCAAGGGCTGACTCTCAGGAGTGTCTCCAGAGTCCTGCCAACTGCCATTGCTGCCCAACCGGAAGTTTTTTCATTCATTCTACAGTGTTGATGTACCTATAGAAACTTGTTGGGCAGACAAGTCTCACTGCATGGCCAAAAGCTTCCAGTATCGCAAAAAAAAAGTGTTAGACAGGTCAGCTTTTCCCACTTTTCTTCTGACAGAGGCAGAATATAATCAATAGCAGCTCAGATTAATAACCAGCCACAGCTAGAATGGTGACAGCCTGTATTTGTTTATTTAAAAGATGTGTTTATTGAGATTGAGGCTTGGCTCAATAGAGCCATCAACTTGGTGCTGAAAGCAGCCTAAGGGAGTTGCTAGACGAGTTTCTGCAGCAGGGATGTCACTGCTGAGAAGGCCCTGTCCCCAAGCTCATCTCACTGGCTTAGAGTTTAAAAAGAAAGCCTTCAAAAGAGGATTTCAGAGTTGGGCTTCCGGTGGGACGGCATGGCAGCAGGAGTGCCTTGCTGAAGCTCTTCAATGAGGACCCACATAGAGCGGCCGGATAGAGCAAGTAGCTCCCCTCCTCAGCCAGATCGAGAGCTGAAGGAATGCGAAACCGAGCAGGATCACCCAAAGACCCCAGAAGCCACTATCCCCTCAAGGGTGGGGGCAGAGGGGGTCTAAGACATAATCCACCAGTAGCGGGCTGCCTCATGGGAAGCGGGGGGGAAACCCCTGCATTAACTTCCGCCACCTCCCATCTAACTAAGAATTAAGAATTTTAATTTGACAACAATAAATCCCCGGAACGGAGGGGGTAAGTAACAAGACCTTCTTATTTTTTCTGATTTGGCTGCAGAACAAAAGAGACAAGATACCCGAGAAACCTCAGCACTAAATTAGATTAAGACTGAAATTGTTGAAACTGATGATAAATGAATACTGAATGGATTGGATCTGACTTTTTGGAATATAACTAAGTAAGCAATCAACTGATTAATTGACTGAATAAACACCCCAAACTCTCCAATTCCTCCCCCAGCAACCCTCCCCCTCCTAGAGCACTCAGAATCTAAATCTTTCCCTTCCACCCTTCCATCCTCCACCCTCCCATCAACTAAAATTCTGGAAAACCGCATGCAAACACTATTGAAAAAGTGGAAGAAAAACAATACTGACCTTGGCACCATGTTGTTTTGACTTCCTCTCCACCTTCTTGTAAACAAAGATGGAGCGGGGTGGAAAGAGGAAGTGACAAATTGGAAGAGGAGGAGAGTGATTAGAAGTATGCATTTAACGTAAGACAGGCGGAAGGATGGAAGAGCGGACTGCGGCTTGAAGATAATAGCAGAAGGGTAGAAGTGAGGTAATTAAGACTACTGAAGGGCGGAAGAGTAAAGTCAGCCATTACAAATAAGGGCAGAAGGGAAAGGGAAAGAAAAACGGAGGAATTAAATCAACCAAAAGGATAAAGACAACAGATCTTACATAAAAGCACATTGCAAAACAGGAGGGAGGGAGGGGAAGGAGAAAGAATGGAGGGAAGGAATGATGGATGAAGGAACAAACTAGCGAAGAAGCAGCAG
Source organism: Anolis sagrei (assembly GCF_037176765.1). NCBI lineage: Eukaryota > Metazoa > Chordata > Lepidosauria > Squamata > Anolidae > Anolis > Anolis sagrei. The sequence goes on along the minus strand of NC_090035.1, from coordinate 57,490,300 downwards.
ACAGAGGAGAGGCTTGAAGAAGAAAGAAGGAATGAAAGGAACAAAAGACAGAGCAGTAATAAGAGACCAAAGAGACGGCGGCAAAGATCGGAGGATTAGAAGAACAGGATTGCAGGGTGCTTTGGGACTGTAATAAAGTGATGAGTATTTTTGGTATCTACAATGAATTATTAAATAAATACTAATTAACTAATTGATTCTCCAGCAAAGGATCACCGCCTTGTCGGGGCGCTGGAGCTTGAGCACCTCAATGATGTCATGAGCGAAACCGTGAAGGGCCACCCAAGACGGGACGGTTGTGGCAGAGAGGTCAGACCAAGCGTGATCCCTGGGGAAGGCAATGGCAAACCACTCCAGTATCCTTGCCAAGAAAACTAAATGGACCAGTACAACCAGAGATATGTCGGTATGCCATTGGAAGATGGGACTCCCAGGTCGGAAGATGGCCAAAATGCTACTGGGGAGGAGCAGAGGATAAGTTCAACTAGCCCCAGATGTGATGACGCAGCTAGCTCAAAGCCGAAAGGAAGGCTAGCGGCCGACGGTACTGGAGGCGAACGACGAATCCGATGCTCTAAAGATCAACACACCATAGGAACCTGGAATGTAAGATCTATGAGCCAGGGCAAATTGGATGTTGTTATTAGTGAGATGTCAAGACTAAAGATAGACATTCTGGGGGTCAGCGAACTGAAATGGACTGGAATGGGCCACTTCACATCAGATGACCACCAGATCTACTACTGCGGGCAAGAGGAACATCGAAGAAATGGAGTAGCCTTCATAATTAATAAGAAATTCGCTAAAGCGGTGCTTGGATACAACCCAAAAAATGACAGAATGATCTCAATTCGAGTGCAAGGAAAGCCTTTCAACATCACAGTGATCCAAATATACGCCCCAACCACAGCTGCTGAAGAAGCAGAAGTAGATCAGTTCTATGAGGATCTGCAGGACCTACTGGATAATACACCAAAAAGAGACATTATTTTCATTACAGGAGACTGGAATGCCAAGGTGGGAAGTCAAATGACAACGGGGATCACAGGCAAGCATGGTCTGGGAGAACAAAATGAAGCGGGACGCAGGCTGATAGAATTTTGCCAGGAAAACTCGCTGTGTATAACAAACACTCTCTTCCAACAACCTAAAAGACGGCTTTATACATGGACCTCACCAGATGGTCAGCACCGAAATCAGATTGACTACATCCTTTGCAGCCAAAGGTGGCGGACATCCATCCAGTCGGTGAAAACAAGACCTGGGGCTGACTGTAGCTCAGATCACGAACTTCTTATTGCCCAATTTAGAATAAAACTAAAGAGATCAGGGAAAATACACAGACCAGTTAGATATGATCTCACTAACATTCCTAGCGAATATACAGTGGAAGTGAAGAACAGATTTGAAGGACTAGATTTAGTAAACACAGTCCCAGAAGAACTATGGACAGAAGTCCGCGACATTGTTCAGGAGGCGGCAACAAAGTACGTTCCAAAGAAAAAGAAAACCAAGAAGGCAAAATGGTTGTCTGCTGAGACACTGGAAGTAGCCCAAGAAAGGAGGAAAGCAAAAGGAAACAGTGAAAAGGGGAGATATGCCCAGTTAAATGCGCAATTCCAGAGGTTAGCCAGAAGAGATAAGGAACTATTTTTAAATAAGCAATGCATGGAAGTGGAAGAAGACAACAGAATAGGAAGGACAAGAGACCTCTTCCAGAAAATTAGAAACATTGGAGGTAAATTTCAGGCAAAAATTGGTATGATAAGAAACAAAGATGGCAGGGACCTAACAGAAGCTGAAGAGATCAAGAGAAGGTGGCGAGACTATACAGAAGATCTGTATAGGAAGGATAACAATATCGAGGATAGCTTTGACGGTGTGGTGAATGAATTAGAACCAGACATCCTGAGGAGTGAGGTTGAATGGGCCTTAAGAAGCATTGCTAACAACAAGGCAGCAGGAGATGATGGGATCCCAGCTGAACTGTTTAAAATCTTAAAAGATGATGGTGTCAAGGTGATGCATGCCATTTGCCAGCAAATATGGAAAACACAAGAATGGCCATCAGACTGGAAAAAATCAACTTATATCCCCATACCAAAAAAGGGAAATGCGAAAGACTGCTCAAACTTCCGTACAGTGGCCCTTATTTCTCATGCCAGTAAGGTAATGCTCAAGATCCTGCAAGGAAGACTCCAGCAATACATGGAGCGAGAGTTGCCAGATGTTCAAGCTGGGTTTAGAAAAGGCAGAGGAACGAGAGACCAGATTGCCAATATCCGCTGGATAATGGAGAAAGGCAGGGAGTTTCAGAAAAACATCTACTTCTGCTTCATTGACTATTCTAAAGCCTTTGACTGTGTGGATCATAATAAATTGTGGCAAGTTCTTGGTGGGATGGGCATACCAAGCCACCTTCTCTCTCTCCTGAGGAATCTGTACAAGGACCAAGTAGCAACAGTCAGAACTGACCACGGAACAACAGACTGGTTCAAGATTGGGAAAGGCGTACGGCAAGGCTGCATACTCTCACCCAACCTTTTTAACTTGTATGCAGAACACATCATGCGATGTGCGGGGCTGGATGAATGCAAAGCTGGGGTGAAAATTGCTGGAAGAAACATTAACAACCTCAGATATGCAGATGACACCACTCTGATGGCCGAAAGCGAGGAGGAGCTGAGGAGCCTTCTAATCAAGGTGAAAGAAGAAAGCGCAAAAGCCGGGTTGCAGCTAAACGTCAAAAAAACCAAGATTATGGCAACAAGAATGATTGACAACTGGAAAATAGAGGGAGAAACCGTGGAGGCTGTGACAGACTTTGTATTTCTAGGTGCAAAGATTACTGCAGATGCAGACTGTGGCCAGGAAATCAGAAGACGATTACTTCTTGGGAGGAGAGCAATGTCCAGTCTCGATAAAATAGTGAAGAGTAGAGACATCAGACTGGCAACAAAGATCCGCCTAGTCAAAGCCATGGTATTCCCTGTAGTAACCTACGGATGTGAGAGCTGGACCTTAGGGAAGGCTGAGCGAAGGAAGATCGATGCTTTTGAGCTGTGGTGCTGGAGGAAAGTGCTGAGAGTGCCTTGGACTGCGAGAAGATCCAACCAGTCCATCCTCCAGGAAATAAAGCCCGACTGCTCACTGGAGGGAAAGATACTAGAGACAAAGTTGAAGTACTTTGGCCACATCATGAGGAGACAGGAAAGCCTAGAGAAGACAACTATGCTGGGGAAAGTGGAAGGCAAAAGGAAGAGGGGCCGACCAAGGGCAAGATGGATGGATGGCATCCTTGAAGTGACTGGACTGACCTTGAAGGAGCTGGGGGTGGTAACGGCCGACAGGGAGCTCTGGCGTAGGCTGGTCCATGAGGTCACGAAGAGTCGGAGACGACCGAACGAATGAACAACAACAACTAATTGATTAATTAATCAACAAATAATTAATTTCAAGACTTGATTTGTGGACAGAAGAATAAATTTATTTAGTTATTTCAAAAGAGCTCAACATAAATTAATTTTCAGGTTTGATACTACATATTGACTACAATTAAATTGGAATACCACACAAATAAATAAATAAAATGACAACACCAAAGGTGAAGCAAGACCATGCCTCTAAAATACAACAAGATCTGAAAATAGACCAATCTCTGCTACAAAGAAGAAACTCCCAGGGCTCACAGGAGTTGAGTTTGAAAGATGTAGTAAAAGAAATTCAAAATCTAGCAGCAACACAAACTAATTTGCAAGCGTCATTTGAAAAAGGAATAAAAGATCTGAATGAAAAGCAAGAAAAGCACCATAAAGAGATGCAAAATAAATTTGATGAATTAAAAATTGAATTAAAAATTAATTAAAGAAAGAATTTAAAGAAGAAATTGGCAAAGTAGATAAAGATTTGTCCACAATGAAACAAGAGTTAAAGGACTTAAAAGTGAAAGCAAAAGAGAAGGAAAAATTGCAGAAGAACATTGAAGAGAAAATGAATACCTGGGAGAAACAAAGACAGAAACTGGAAAAAGAAATTCTGGAACTAAGAGATTTGGAGAATCAACTTAGATTAAGAAATCTGCAAGAAAATCCCAATGAAGATATAAGAAAAATCACTTTAGAACTTCTAGCAACAGCATTGAAAAGTTCAGTGGAGGCATTGGAAAAGGATGTGGACCAAATCTATCACATTTCAACCACATACTCAAGAAAGAATAAAACACCCAGAGATATCATTGTGAATTTTGTGAGGAAAAGGACAAGGGATGAAGTGCTGCAGTATAATGGGACAAAAGTGGTGGTGCTAAAAGAATTTCCACAAACAATGCCGATGAAATGCAGACAGTACTTCTTTCTCACTGATGAGCTGAAGAAAAGAAATATAAGATTTAGGTGGGAGAAAACGGAGGGTATAATGACCAAAAATACTGGCTGACCTCAGTAGAGAAAGTGAAGAACTTCTATGAAAGCCTAATGAAAGACCAAAATCCAGACAAGGCAAGAAACAAATCTCCGAAACAGGAACGTAAATTAGGTGCAGGAGCAACCTCAAAAAAGGTATCCACTACCCCGAGAAAGGGCAAAAACAATAAAAGAGCAAGGTTTACTCCACGGATTATGACGTAACAGGAATGGATGATGATGGAACTTCTAACCCAGACGACGAGAGAGACGACCCTGGATTGAACATAGAAGAGACCACCAATGACAACTGAACAACAAATAAAAATATTTTCTTTAAATGTGAATGGTCTTAATTCTCCCAATGAAAGGAAATCACTATTTAACAAATTAAAAAGGGAAAAGTATGATATTGTGGCTTTACAGGAAACTCACATTATGCATAAACACACAGCCCATTTAACTAACAAGAAAATTGGCAAAATATACTATTCCTCTTTTGAAAAAAAGAAAAAGGGTGTGGCCCTATATGTTAAAGAAACATTACAATCGGAATTAACTTTTAAGGATCAAGAAGGAAGAGTTGTGCCGGTCACAATTCTATCTGGTAACCAAAAAATACTGATCTGCAATATATATGCTCCTAATGGGCCCAAATCCAAATTTGTGGAGAACCTTAAGGGAAAATTGGATGAAGTGGAATTTGATGATCTCATACTTTTGGGCGATTTTAATGGAATACTCAATACTCAATTGGACAAAATAAAAACTCCCCCCCCCCCCAAAAAAAAGGTCTTAAGGGGAAAACTGTTATTCTGCCAAAAAAATTTATTGATTTAAAGGAGGACCAGATGTTAGAGGATGTTTGGAGATGGAAGAATCCCATGAGAAAGGACTACACATTCTACTCTCATAGACACCAATCGTGGTCAAGAATAGATGTGTTGGGCCACAAAAAGTGTTATTACAAAAGTTTGGGATATAAACATTTTGCCAAGAGACATCTCAGATCATGCCCCTCTCAACCAAAAAAAAACTAAAGGGAAGATGGAGATTAAATGAGAATTTAATGAAAAAAGAACAAGATATAAAGGAATACAAAGAGATCATTAATACATATATGGAACTAAACAATAACCCAGGTATTCATCATAATGTAATATGGGATTCATCTAAAGCTGTCTTGAGAGGACATTTCATTCAACGTAATGCAAGAAATTATAAATCCAGACAGAAGGATCGGATGGAAATTTTAAATAAATTAAAAATAAAAGAAAATGAATTGAAGAATAAACCAGGGAATAAAGCCATACTTAAAGAAATAGAACTACTGCATCAGAAAAGATGTAATATGGAAATAGAGGAGCAAGCTAAACAGTTAAAGTTCTTAAAACAATTCCATTTTGAGAATGCAAATAAAGCAGGTAAATGGTTGGCCAAACAAGTCCGGAAAAAAAAGCAGACTCAATTAATAATTAAAATTAAAACTGAGAAAGAGGAGGTAATGACAGATAAAGAGATTTTAAAGGAATTCAAAGCCTATTATGAAAAACTCTATGCAAGTGATGGAATACCAAAACAGGACATAGCTGAATATTTAAGTAAATTTAGAATCCCTAAAATTACTGAGGTCCAAAGAGAAGAAAGAGAAATTACGGAGGAGGAGGTGGAAGCAGCTATAAGGAAAATGGATGCAAATAAAGTGCCGGGTCCACACGAATTTACTGCAGGGTACTACAAAATCTTTAAAAAGGAGCTTATGCCAATATTAAGAAAAGTAATGAATGGGGTATTCCAAGACCAGGGAATCCCAGAAATGTGGAACTCTGCAGAAATAATAGTAATTCATAAAGATCAGACAGATCCATCAAATGTACGAAATTATAGACTCATTTCACTTTTGAATGTGGACTATAAAATTTTTACAAACATTCTGCCCAAAGATTTAAAAGCTTTCTAAGTAACTGGATAGGGGAGGAACAAGTCGGCTTCTTACCTAAGAGGAATATGAAAGATAACTTGAGAATAGTTATCAATATGATTGAATACTTTGAGGCTAACCCTCAAAAAGAAGTGGCCTTTCTTGCTATCGATACTGAAAAAGCCTTTGATAACCTCAACTGGGATTTTTTAAAGAATTTAATGAAAGAAATGGATTTAGGTTATCAGTTTATTACAGCAATCGAAGAAATTTATAAAAATCAAAATGCCAAAGTACAAATAAATGGACAAATATCTGAAGAATTCATGATAGGGAAAGGCTCCAGACAAGGATGTCCGATCTCTCCCCTGATCTTCATAATGTCCCTGGAAATTCTGATGAAAAGTTTAAAGGAAGATGAAAATATTAATGGGGTTAAAATTGGAAAACAGGAATTTAAGGCCAGAGCATACGCAGACAATATAATAGGAATATTAGAGAATCCACGGGAGAACATCAAAAATTGACTGAGTACTATAGAAGAATTTGGTAAACTGGCAGGCTTTAAATTAAATAAACAAAAAACCACTATCTTAACGAAGAATATGACAAAAGAGAAACAAGCAGAACTTAAGTAAATCACGGGCCTCTCAGTCGTAAATAAGATGAAATATTTTGGTATCTGGATTACCCCTAAAAATGCTCAGCTCCTTTCGAATAACTATGAAAGATTATGGAAGTTCAAAAAGATTTGGAAAAGTGGAAATACTTAAATTTATCTCTCATGGGAAGAATTGCATTGATTAAAATGTTGGTTCTCCCAAAATTACTCTACCTATTCCAAAATATACCTATAATCAGAAACATCAAGAAATTCAAAGATTGGACAGGAGATCTCCTGAAATTTATTTGGAAGGGGGAAAAATCAAGAATAAAATTTCAAGTGCTGACAGATAAAAAAAAAAAACAGAGGAGGTTTTGGATTTCCCAATCTCAAACTGTATCATGAAGCGTGTGCTCTAATGTGGCTAAAGGAATGGACGGTATTAAAAAGAGAGAACCTCCTTACGTTAGAAGGCCACGACCTTCGAGTTGGTTGGCATGCTTATGTCTGGTATGGAAGAGAACAGAAGGAAAAGAATTTCGGTAATCATTTCATCCGCTCCTCATTAATTAGAATCTGGGATAGATATAAAAACTATTTTTACTCAAAAATACCTCTTTGGATTTCCCCTATGGAAGCTAAACAGAGGAGATTACTGGGATGGACAACTTGGCCAACTTTAAAAAAATGGTTCAATGGAACTAAAACCCCAAGCAGAAATAAATCAGAGTTTCCAAAAATTACGTGGCTGCATTACTTACAAATAAAGGAACAATATAATCAAGACATAAAGCAAGGATTTCAAATCAAAAAAGTGTTCTGGGATAAATTTTTAAAAACAGAAACAAAATGCATTACTAAACTATATGAAAAACTACTAGAATGGTCAACGGAGATTGAACTAATATGGTAAAGTGGGCAGAAAATTTTAAAAGACCGATAGCATTGTGTGATTGGGAGATAATGTGGAAGAAAAAACTTAAGTATATCTATGCAATGGACTTAAAGGAAAATTGGATGAAAATGTTTCATAGGTGGTACATGACCCCAGTAAAATTAAACCACATGTACAAAGATGTATCAAAAGTCTGCTGGAAATGTAATGAGCATGAGGGGAGTTTTTTTCACTTATGGTGGAGTTGTGTAGAATCTCAAAAATACTGGAAAGGTATTCACGAAGAAATGCAAATGATATTTAATTTAAAAAATTCCCAAGAAAAGCAGAATACAGGCAATCCACTCAAACAGACAAACTGGTCAATAATTGATGAGTATATTGAAACAAGATATAAAAACTTATAAATGCACCGAGGATACAATGGAAGCATAAATTGAAACATACACACAAAAGAAGATATCGTACGGGCAGAATCAGAAGGGAGTCCAAATCCCAATTTTTTTTATTTCTGATTCTTGAATTTTTTTATTTTTTAGATTTTAGATTTTTTTTCTTCCTTTATCTTCTTTTTTCTTTTTTCTCTATCCACGGGTGTTACTGCTTTGGTATTTTCCTACTTTTCTATCTTCTTGAATTATTCCCCCACTTTTGCTGTAACCATAAAAACCCAATAATTATTTTTTTTAAAAGAGGATTTCAGACTTGGATAAGAGTATGCAGAACTCTCCCTAGAATATGAGGCTGTCTGACTTTGGACTGATTGTGAGAAGGCTGAATCGTCGAAAAGACAAGAAGATTTGGTGTGACATAAGGCAGCAAGATGGCTAGACTCAATCAAGGAAGCTCCTAACATAAGGTTGCCGTAAGGCAGAGCTGATTTGATGGCAGTTAATAACAACCATCAAATAACAATGCAGGAGATCTTTCTGGTAACTCAGGCCCTTACAGACAGTACCAAATCACAAGTTTTACAGCAGGAACAAACAAAAGGGGGGGGGGGGGAACCTGAGAGAACATCCCCATACAGACATGGATGTCCCAGGATATGTCAATTCCTCATTGGTTCTATCGTAAAAACATAGGAAAGTTTGTTAAACGGCAAAACTTTGTCATTGCAAGAGGGACATCATCACCCACCAATTTAACCTAGTTTTTGGTACAAAAACAAAGTTTCTGGAATAAGAACTACACAACTAAACAGGAAATAATACTTTCATACTAGGAACAGATTTTCTTCATTACTATCATTATTCAGATGCTGGGTGGCCATCTGTCAGGACAGTTTTGATGGTGTATAATAATAATAATAATAATAATAATAATAATAATAATAACTTTACTTATATTCTGCCCTATCTCCCCGAAGGGATTCAGGGTGGATTCCAACAATACAAAAAGGGAAACATTCAATGCCCCAATAAAACAACAAATACAAACATAATAGCCCAAAATAACCCAAAAGATAAAAACTATTTATAACATGACATCTATAAATTAAATTAAATGTAACCTATAAAAATTATTTCTAACATAAAACCTAAACATAAAACATCCATGTTAATTTACAGAAGCCAACAAAGGATATGTGAGTTGATTATGTGGCCAGTGGTGTTAACTGGGCAAACATGGTCTGACAAAGCTCAAATACAATAATAGTTTTCAGTCAGAGGTCTAGTAGCGGTCTCTCATCATCTAATCCTTCTCTTCTCGGTATGCTAATGAGCAAAAAAGTTTTCAATTGTTTTTTTAAGGAGAGAAGGGAGGAGGCCATCTCTATTTCTTTAGGGTGGGAGTTCCAAAGGTGGGGGGCGATCACAGAGAAGGCCCTTTCTCTCGTTTCCACCAGCCACACTTGAGATGGGGGTGGGACTGAGAGCAGGGCCTCCTTCGCTGACCACAGTGCCTGAGTTGGTTTATAGGAATAGATACAATTAGTCAAATAGCCTGGACCCCAGTCATTTAGGGCTTTAAAGGTGATGACCAGCATTTATTTAGCCCGGAAGCAGACCGGCAGCCAGTGGAGCAGCCACAACATAAGAGTGGACCTCTTCCTGTACGGGGCTCCAGTTAGTAATCTAGCTGCTGATCTCTGAACCAGTTGAAGCTTCTGTACTATCTTCAAAGGCAGCCCCACGTAGAGAGTGTTGCAGTAGTCCTGTCTGGATGTAATTAGATCATGGGCTATCATGACCAGATCTGGCATCTTAAAGTACAGGAGCATCTGGTGCACAAGTTTTAACTATGCAAAGGCATTCCTGGCCGCTGTTGACACCTAGGTTTGTCGTCAAGGGCATCCCAGACCCCTGCCTTCAAGCTGGTCTGACCAGCAGCAAGGAGTTCCACAGTTCCTGATTGCCAAGTTGGGCCAAACAGATGAAATGTGCCCCAGCAGCAGCCTCAGCCAGGGACTCTTTACAGTCGTGTGCTCTTTCCTTTCACTCCCTTGCTAACCCCAACTATGTAACCAATCCCCAAATAAAGATTAATCAAATTGCAACTTTTAACCTCTCCAACTTGATACTTTGTGTCCCTTTCTTGCCTGAAACTATCAAAATGCATGAAACTAACCTTTCCCAGGCCGCGGGAGACTGCAGGCCTGCCTGGGATGCCTTCCTGGCGTCTCTGCACTCCCCAAACCGTGGATATGGAAACCCCTTGAGCCCCTGTATCCGCGAGATGCTGGATCGGCTCCATTTTGATGTCATATTTTTCCTAGCTAAATTCTAGCACTGTCTGCTATCTTGCTTTTTGCATTTCGGGCTTCTACGCTCGGGGAATAATCTTTTTGATTTAAAGAATATAATTTCAAGAAAACAGCTGATTGTCAAAAGCCAAGCCTCACTGCTGCCATGCTGCCTCTGCCCTCGCCGCTTCTTTGCCCTGCCCTGGATACTCGGTGCGGCTACCTCATGAGGCTTTTGGGGAACAGCCTGGCCTTGGGGTCTCAGTCCTTGGAAGGAGTTGTAGTTTCCCAAGGACCAAGGACCGGCTTGATCTCATCGCTCCAGGACTCCATTCTTTGGTTCAGTGGAAATCACCAAACTCCTTTTGTGACTACTGGACTTTCTGCGAAACATTTTTGACCCCAAAGAACTTGTTTTCACCTATGAATTTCCTCTGAATGAACTATGGACTCATGTATTTCTGAATTTATTACTTTAATCAATTTCTCTGGCGGGTGGGGTAGGGAGGGGATGTCTGATATGAATTTCTTGTGGTTCCTATATTTCCCCATGTATTTTCCTCATATTTCTGACCTGACCCTGAACCCTTTGCCCCCTTCCCCTCTCCTTGGAGGGAGTCAACCAGGAAGCTGCCCTGGCACTGAAAAGGCAATCAGCAATCACAAAGAACTCTTATCTTGAAACTGTTGCATGGAAAATAGAACAGAAAATCCCTTTTTGATTTCGGAGTCAGGGCATCAGATTGGGGTTTTGCTTGGCAAACTTTTAATCACATAACAATGGGGGCAAGATGACCCTCGAAAAGTCTCTTTCCCCCAAAACCGCTTTCTTCATTCAGAGCTCTCCACGACAGACATCCGCTCCAACCTCTTCATTGTGTCATATCTGATTGCGACAGGAAAACCCAGATTAAGTAATCATTACTTTTCACAGACCCATCAAAAGACAATAGAACTAGTTTCTTTAGAAGGCCGATCCCCGGACTCAAGAAACCCCAGGACATTGAAATCCTATAACCCACTAAAAAAAAGCATTGTTTCTTTTTGTCCCGCCTCCTTTCCTCCTGATTACCTAGAGCGCCGAGGCGGTAGCAGCTTCCTGATAGGCTCTAGCGCAGCAGAGGAGCTCTGTGATTGGCTCTGGTGCAGGGAGGGCGGCCGCGCCTCCTCCCAGCTATTATCACGTCAGCCAATCACCGTCGAGCTGGGAGGAAGGCGGGGAGCGGGAATTTTGAAACTTCCAAGCCTGTATTTCCTATAAAAATGCCTCTGATTTCTGTAACCACATGCTCTGCTTGGTGAATAATTGCTGCATTATATCCTTTTTAGCTGAATCACTAACAAAACACTTCGGTGGCGTTTCTGCAACTTTGGTGAGATTTCTTTTGTATTTTTAGGGAAATAAAATTGCTGAAAATCAGGCTTCTCTTTGCTCGCCAAAGTAGCGATCCCACTTTGGTGGGGTCTCAGGGTGTTTCCTCCTGGGTAGACCCTCCTAAAGTTCCTATCAACTTCAGGTTTCCAGAGTCAGCGGGGAGTCCAGGATCACCCCTAAGCTGTAGACCTGTGTATTCAAGGAGAGTGTAACCCCATACAACACAGACTGTAATCCTGCACCCTGGTCTATTTTATGACTGACCAGGAGTAGCTCTCTCTTGTCTGGATTTACCTTCAACTTATTAGCCTTCATCCAGTCCATCACTGATGGTAGGCACTGGTTTAAGGGCAGAACAGCATTCTTGGTATTTGGTGGAAAGGAGTAAAAGTGTTGGGTGTTGCCTGCATAAATTTGACACCAAACTCCAAAACTCTGCATGATCTCTCTCAGTGGCTTCATGTGAATGTTAAACAGCATGGGGGACAGAATTGAGCCCTGAGGGACCCCGCAGGTCACTGGCCAGGGAGTCGAAAAGGAGTCTCCCAGCTCCACCATCTGGGTCCGACCCTCCAGGAAGGACAGGAGCCACTACAAAACAATGCCTTCCAGTCCCGTCGCAGAGAGACAACCCAGAAGGATACCAGGGTGGTTGGTATCAAAAGCTGCTGAGAGGTCCAGGAGAACTAGTAAAGACACATTGCCCCTGTTTAGTTCTCTTCATAGATCATCCACCAATGCCATCTCTGTCCCATAGCCAGGCCTGAAACCAGACTGAGATGGATCCAGATAACCGGTTTCATCCAAGTCATGCAACTAATAAATTGCTGCATATTCTCCAGCATTTCACAAATGCAGCCTGGCACACGTGTAGCCAAGATAGCAAAATGTGCTAAAGATTGCTAGGACAAGCTGCCAAAGTTTGCTTTTGCCTTAGCTTACAGGGAAGAGTGAATGGTTGCCCAGTTGCATGACAAAAAAGCCTAACAGGGATGGAAAGGTGAAAAAAAGTGGATGTTGGAGAGCTGGAACAATCACATATATGAACAGGCTCAATTTCAAATTATGACAAGTGTAACGAAGGTGGATATGCAAAAGGGGAATTAAAAAACAAATGTACGACATATCTAGAAAAGATAAAGCCAATACAAATATGATAAAGAAATTAAGAGAATTGTGGACATGGCTGAAGATGACAATAGAGCGGAAAATTTGTTTGGGGAATTGGGTGATTGAGAGAATAACACAAGAGTTTTATTTTATTTTTGTTTACTTTTTATTATTGTTTGTGTAAAATTGAGTAATAAAGGTTAATAAGATAAAGGATAAGGAAAATGTTGTGATATAAACCAAAGAAATGAATAATATTTAGGAATGCTGGCTACAAAATGTCCTAGATGTACTTGCACCAAACAAAAATAAGTGTGAATACTAACAATAGGATTTTCAAATGTTTATATAAAGGGTCTGTGAATATCCGCACCTAACTGAAATAAGTGTAAATACTGTGATGAAAATGTATTAAGAAGCAATGATAATGAAAGGTGGGGGGGAATTAAGAGAAATAAAGAAAGCCAGGCTGAATTTCCTATTAGAAATATTAAGTATTACCCGGTATTTTTTTATTACAAAAGTGTAAATCAAGCACTAAAAGAGTTAGTAGGCTGAAGCCTGTTTGAGTTAGTGGGCCAAGGCTGGCATTGCCCTGAGGAGAGTGAGTAGGCCGAAGCCTGTTAGTGTTAGTTTGCCTCAGTGAGGGAACTCCTTGGGATGTATCAGGTAAACATCTGTGTGCTGTCACACGCTGGGCCTGTGCATTAGACTGTAGACAGGACATAAATTCTGTGTGCCCAACGGGACGCTGGGGCTGCCTCAGATTAAAGGCCCTTAGATTCCCCCAAACAGAGTCTTTAGATTGCTTAAAGTAAATCCAACAAAGTTCTTTATTGATGAAAACAAACAGGTACTTTCAAGGTTTCTTAACAGTCTATTGGCTCTTGCAATCTTGTTCACTGGGAACAGGCACTATCTTCTTAACTGTAATTAACTAATGGGGAAATCCTTAACTTCTAATCTAGGCAGTCTGTACTTGCCTCTGTTGGCGTGGAGCCCCTGCACCTGGTACCAACTGCATCTGGCTTTGCCGAGTGACCCTTACCAAGCAGAGATTTGTAGACTTCCAGGAGAAAGGAGTTCAGGTTTTGGTGGTGGCTGGCTGAAGTCCCTCAGCAAAGGAGTTGTAAGGCTGTATGATTCTCAGCCAAGCTGTGGGCTGTATAACCCCGGCCAAGCTGTAGAGCCTTTTCTCCCCAGCCAAGCTGTATATCTCCCTGGCCAAGCCGTAGAATACGAAGCTTTCTACAGGAGCTCTTGGTTTTATGTCCTGTGTCAAAGGCTTCTCTGTGAGAACAGACTCAAAAAGGCTCCTATTCCCTCCAAAACTCAAAAAGGGGCAGGACCTAACTATAATTGACAGGTGGCTTGCCCTATGATTGCAGCCAAAAAAAGCCACCTATCTGCAGAGTCCCTGAAACTTAGGACTGCAACAAACATTCAATGCAAAGCAAACAAAATTGGAGCTCCTGGTACAGCTGTACCTGCACACTCCTGGCCTAGATTTCTCATTGATGAGAAATCTACACTATAACAATGACAAATCTAATTTGGCAATGAACAATTACCCATTCAATAACAACACAATATCACAAATTGGTCTGTGTAACACAGAAACATTGCCATTTTGGCACACTCTTAGTTTTACCTTCCTTACCAAACCATCCGGACTTGCAAGGTCTCTGTAACTATGGCCAAAGGCCACTTGAAACAGGGTAAGGATTTGTCTTTAAGCAAAACAATGCCCCCAACTTGGAGGTTGGGCTTAGAGTCTTTCCACTTCCTGTGACTCTGAAGTTGAGCCAGGTACTCTGCCTTCCAGCATCTCCAAAACTGGTTGGCAAGAGTTTGAGTTTGTTTCCAGAGTGCTTTGTAAGATCCTTCGGGGACAGGGTACATAATTTCCTGCCATTCAGAAGTCTTTTGAGGTAAAATGGATGCAGGAGTGAGAAGCTGTGGAGTATCAGAGTCTGTGGTGATGGGCACCAATGGGCGACTATTTACAATAGCTGTCACCTCCGCCATCAAAGTGACCAAAACATCATGGGTCAAATTCTTACACTCTAAAAGCATAACATTTAGAATCTTTCTACACAAACCAATCATAAGTTCCCACACACACCCCATGTGAGACGCATGCGGTATATTAAATAGCCATGTAACCTTTTCTGCATTTAAAAAGGCTGAAGTATCCATACACTCAATCACCTCAATGTGAATGGCTCAGATGACTAAACAAGTGAAGATAACTGAAAAGAAATGACTTGTCTCTCTCCTTATTATCTGAGCTAATTGGATGGCTAACATAGCTGCACACAGTTCTAATCTAGGGGCAGTGGTGTGACATGGAGCAATCTTGGCCTTAACCGTAGCAAAACCTAAAGCGCCGGATCTAGAATCCTTTTGCCTGGCGTAAGCCACAGCTGCAATAGCTTTCTCTGAGGCGTCGCAAAAGACATGGAGTTCGGTGTGCGAGGCTTGCAGAGGGCTCCTGGACGTGAATTGGCACGGGATGCTCAACTGGTGTAAATCTTGAGCCTGGGTGGCCCAAATGGTCCAAGAGTTTTTAATGGACTGAGGAACTTCCTGATCCCAGTCCAGTTTGCTTTCGATGACCTCTTGAAAGAGGAGCTTGGCTGTTATCATGACAGGGGAGGCCATTCCTAGTGGGTCAAAAACAACGTTAACTGCTGATAACATCTGTCTCTTGATGTTTACACCAGTGAACTGTGTAGCCCTGACTGACAAGAGGTCCAGATGGTTATCCCAAAGCAAACCTAAGCTGCACTGGGCACTCATGTCCTGGAACAACTCCAATACATTGTTTTGTATCAGATCTTCAGTTGGGGAGGCTCTTAAAATGTCGGTGCTGTTAGAGTGGATCTTGTGCAGCCTGATGTTGACCTTTCTTAACAAGGATTGGACATCTTTCACTGTATTAACTGCAGACTGTGTGGTGTCAAACGACGCAAGCAAGTCATCTCCATAAAAATTCTGATTAATAATTTGGGCGACCTGAGGGTCAAAGGAGTGTCCAAATCTTTCTGCAGTCTTTTGAAGGCAATAGTTGGCCACCGCCGGAGAGGGTGTGTTTCCAAACACATGGACCTGCATCTGGAAAGCTTTCAAACCCATCAGAGCCTGGGTGTCTTCAAACAACAAAAACTTTAAAAACTTTCTATGTTCCAGTGTGACCAGGAACGCATAAAACATTTTGAAGATGTCAGCGATGACAGCATACTTGGATTCCCTGAACCTAAGGATGATTCCGATAAGGCTGTTCAGAAGGTCTCGTCCCTTCAAGAGCACGTCATTCAATGAGATGTCCTTGCATTTGGCGCTGGCATCAAACACAATGTGCACCTTTTCCGGCTTCTGCGGGTGAGTAACTTTATGGAAGGGAAGGAACCAAGACTCTTCCTTGTCTGAGCCAGGGCTGGATGGCTCAGCATACCTTGCTGAAAACATGTTGTCCACAAACTGTATGATTTGCTGTTTGGTCTTGGGATCATGCTGAATCTTGCATCTCAAAGACTGCAGTCTCTTCTCTGCTACCTGTCTGTTGGGAGGCAGGGTAGGCCGGTCTGCTTTGAAGGGCAAAGGGGCGATCCAATTCCCTTCCTCGCTGAGAGTGACCTCGGAGTTCATGATGTTCAGGAACGCTTGCTCATCTTGAGAGAGCGCTGTGCTCTCGTCGTCCCGGGATACGTCGAAGATGGATGAGAACTCAGATGAAACTCCTTGGCAGCAAACAGAAATGTGGCTGAGGCAACTCTGCATGAGGATTACTCTGCCACAGCTAAGGGTGTTTGGCTGGTCTGGACACAGAGAAGATGGAGGATGCATTCTGTCGACACATACAGGTCCCTGTATGGTCCATCCTAATGGAGTCTTCTGTGCCAAAGGTGCACCAGGAGGACCTCTCTTCTCAGCTTGGATGCTCATCAAGCTGGGGCAGTTGGATCTGATGAGCAAGACTATGTCAATGCCCGGCTCAAAGGGTGGAATGAGGTCCTGTAATCCTTTCAGGTGAGGATGCGCTTGCATCATCTCTCTGGTAGCAATCTGGTTCTTATTGCGTCGGATGGATGCACACTCAATAAGGTCAGGTAATTCAAATCAAATATTGCCAAATGGTGAAATGATAAATCCAGATGCAATGCGGCCCTGTCTTCTTTGTTTGCCCGTACAAGTAGAAATACAATAGTCAATAGTCTTTGCCTGCTCCTTAAGGATTCTGAAGAAGTCGGGGTGGCCAGGGAACCGTCGCTTTGGTTGTCAAGGGCCACATATATTTTCTTCTTCATCCATGGCTTACTGGCAGGAAGGACCTCAGCCAAACAAATGGGGTGGCAAATCCTAGTCTTCTTTGGGCTGCCACACAGTTGTGTGCAGGCCACAGAGGGTGCCCGATGAAGGTCCAGCTGAATCTTCTGAATGCACTTCTGGGGAACATTGACTGGTGGCTCTGCTCTTGACTTTGGAGGGCACAAAATTCTTGTCATGCATAGCTGAGCAATGTTTTTTGGATTGGCACACCTTGCATTTTATCTTTTCTTTGCATGACTTTGACTGGTGGGGAGTTGCACCGCAGCACCTGAAGCAGGATCTCAATCTTGTCTGCGTGAGGCTTCTTGGCAAACTCCCTGCAGTCGGCCAAACTGTGGGGTTTTTCATGCAGTGGGCCCAAAACATCCTTAGGTGTTGTCTTGGCGTCAGCTGGAGATGAGTTGGTCTCCGTGGATTTGACGGCAATGTTTCTCTTAGCACCACTGTCCTTTGCAGGTTTCTTAGGATCTTTGATGGGCCTGTCCATCCTTGGAGTCCCATAAAGAGTTGGAAATCCCGTCTGTGGGTCATTGAGTTGCATGGCGGCATTTGTAACAAAATCCACAAGATGGGTGAACGGTGGGTAGATCGTTGGCCTGCTTGAATTTGAAGACTTCTCTGCCCCGCTCTTCTTGCAAGGAGTACGGCAGTTTCTGAGTGATGGCAGTTTGGGACAAGAGTTGGTCCAGGCAGGCAAACCCTGGAAGCTGTGGGTTTTCCTTGGCTGACTGGAGCTCAACCAATATTTCTGACAGGGTTGGCAAATGGTTGACATTTTTTTGAGACAGCTCTCCTTGCAGCACCTTCGCCAGGATGTTGACACGGACCCTTTTTTGAGCTGCTTCCTGTTGGATGCGCGTCAACTTCAACTTCACCTCTACTTCCATCTGAGCCTGTTCAAGGTCTGCTGCTGCTGCCTCTTGTTGGATGCGCGACAACTTCTGCTTTGTCTCCAAGTTAGCTTGTTCGGCCTGGAGTTCAATCTGAACCCGCTCGAAGCCCAGGCCTAAATCTGCTGCTGCTGCTGCCTCAGCTTCAGCCTCAAGAATTTTTTCCTGCAGCTCCATCCGCTTGGCTTCTTTGTTGTAAAGAGTCGCCATCGGCGAAGAGCTGCTTATGGAGACGGACGATCCAGATGCTGAGTCACATCTGCTGCTTGACTTCCTGCTGAGATGGCTGTGCTTCCTGCATGCAGAAGCGCCTTTCTGACTGCTCTACACACTTAAAACCTTTGGGGAATGCTTAAAGAGCTCAGGGATCACACTACCAGCGGGTGAAGCTTGACCTTCTTTGTCCCTTCTGGGGAAGGGACCAAAGTTGGCTGCATGAAACAAATGAAAATAGCTAACTTCCCTATGCCTAACACTGTTCAAAAACCGAATTGCCCTAGAATCTGCATCCTGGTTGTTTATTTTACTGAGCAACTGAGTGATGTCATCAACTAAACCTCTCCACTTATTAATCAAGACCTTAAGATCTGCCTCGATGTCCTGGGATTTCTCTAAATCCTCAGAACACTGTAACTGGCTGTCGTGGTCGACAATAGAAAGCCATACACTTTCAAGCTTATCTGTAAGCAGAGATTCCTGCTGTAAAAGTGCATCTAAGGCTTTGTGGGATGGGTGTCTAGAACCCTGGGAACAGAGGCTATAAGCTTTACCTTCAGACTTTGGGGAACCTGAGATGTGAGCCATGACAGCAAATTGCCCAAACTGTATAGCAATACAGGTAAAATGACAAGTGAAGCAATCAGTATAACAATAACCTACAGTCAATAGAACACACAATATGAAAATGCAACCATAAGCACAAAGAGCAGGCGATATAGCATGCAGTAATAAAGCAGTCAGTGTATCAATGCAAATATTACAGATAGGGCAAGCAATATAACAATGCAATTTCAATAGGATGCAACAAACAGCATATAAATGCAATTACAACAACAAATAGAGCAAGCAATATAACAGTGCAATTGGCACACACAAATGGTTTATCACTTTAAGGCAGAGAGTAAAACACAGCAGACACAATAATTCAAATGCACATTAAACTCTTGCTGTAAGGCTGTAAAAAGCCAAAGATGACTGCAAAAAAACCAGGAACCCAAGAAGGCAAAGCTGTAACAGGGCTTCCTTCAAAAGGGCGGGAAAACTTTGCTTCTGGCTGGAGACTTGCAAAGTAGCAAACTGTGCAGCACTGAGCAGGGCTGGCTTCTGGCTGGAGCAAAATGTTGCAATCTTGCTGAGGTCTGCTGGTTGCTGGAGCCTTTGTAAAGTAGCAAATTTGCAAAGCTAGCTGAGTAGATCTTGCTTCTGGCTGGAACAAAATGTTGCAATCTTGCTGAGGTCTGCTGGTTGCTGGAGCCTTTGCAAAGTAGCAAATTTGCAAAGCTAGCTGAGTAGATCTTGCTTCTGGTTAGAACAAAATGTTGCAATCTTGCAGAGATCTGCTGGTTGCTGGCTGAAGACTTGCAAATAGCTGTGCAAAGACTGGAAGATTGTAGCAAACTTTGCAGACTTTTCAGCTCCTCTGCAAGGAAGGTGGGGCTTGAAGCAAAGAAGGAGGCTGCCAGCCCCTCCCTTCTGGTCACATGGGGTTTCTTCCAAAATGGCCAAAAATGAAGAGACACAGGCAGATGGATACAGGTAATGAAGACTTGAAATGGCTTGTACAGACTTCCTTAAGCACTGTTCTGTAGCTCTAAAGACTTTTTCTCTATTCCCGGGTGGCAGAAGCCACCAGCTCCGGCTTCTACTGTGCTATCGCACGCTGGGCCTGTGCATTAGACTGTAGACAGGACATAAATTCTGTGTGCCCAACGGGATGCTGGGGATGCCTCAGATCAAAGGCCCTTAGATTCCCCCAAACAGAGTCTTTAGATTGCTTAAAGTAAATCCAACAAAGTTCTTTATTGATGAAAACAAACAGGTACTTTCAAGGTTTCTTAACAGTCTATTGGCTCTTGCAATCTTGTTCACTGGGAACAGGCACTATCTTCATAACTGTATACTAACTAATGGGGAAATCCTTAACTTCTAATCTTGGCAGTCTGTACTTGCCTCTGTACTTGCCCCTGCACCCGGTACCAACTGCATCTGGCTTTGCCGAGTGACCCTTACCAAGCAGAGATTTGTAGACTTCCAGGAGAAAGGAGTTCAGGTTTCGGTGATGGCTGGCTGAAGTCCCTCAGCAAATGAGCTGTAAGGCTGTATGACACTCGGCCAAGCTGTGGGCTGTATAATCCTGGCCAAGCTGTAGAGCCTTTTCTCTCTGGCCAAGCTGTATATCTCCCCGGCCAAGCTGTAGAAGACGAAGCTTTCTACAGGAGCTCTTGGTTTTATGTCCTGTGCAAAAGGCTTCTCTGTGAGAACTGACTCAAAAAGGCTCCTATTCCCTTCAAAACTCAAAAAGGGGAGGGACCAGGGAACCTAACTATAATTGACAGGTGGCTTGCCCTATGATTGCAGCCAAAAGAAGCCACCTATCTGCAGAGTCCCTGAAACTTAGGACTGCAACAAACGTTCAATGCAAAGCAAACAAAATTGGAGCTCCTGGTACAGGTGTACCTGCACAATCTGTATGAGAGAAGCCTTGTGTGAGAGAGCTCATGTAAAGCTACTATGTATTTGCTTATTTGGGTTGTGGAAACCTTGTTATTGTAAATAGTGCAATTATATTATTTTTACTACAAAGAAAAGCCTCCTATGGAAGATATAACATTGGTCTGTGTGTTTTCGTTCTTTTTCTTTAACTAGTTTTGCCTATTGGCCCCCTTCCCCCCCCCCTCCAAAATGTGTCTGTTGTTGTTTATGATGTTTGCTTATTATTGTTTATGCTGTTTTTGTGCTATTTTAATATTTTATTGTTCTGCTTTAACTGTATGTTACTTTGGGCTTGGTCCCATGTAAGCCGCCCCAAGTCCCCTCGGGAGATGGAGGCGGGATAGAAAAATAAAGTTATTCTTCTTTTAATCACTTTGGGCTGCTGGTACTGGGTCATGCTGCTGCTGAGTTGCTCTGCTATACATTTTTCAGGCGGGTCTTTAGTTATTAAGCCTACTTGCCCAACAGTTCCCTCTTCTGGACCCCCAATAAAGGCATAGTTAAGGTAGAGTGTTAATGATTTGGATGAAGGTTTAGAGGGCATGCTTATCAAATTTGAAGATGGGATCAAATTGGGAGGTAAAGTATGAAAGCTGCTGCATGTAAAGCTACTCCAGAAGACAGGATCAGGATTCAAAAGGACCTCAACAGATTAGAGCCGATTGGTGTAAGATACTATACTTAGACAGAAAAATTGAAATGCAAAGATACAAAATGGGTGACACCTGCCTCAACAACAGTCCGTGTGAGAACAATCTTGGAGTCTTCATGGGGAAGAAGTTGAACATGAGCCAAGGGTGTGATGCAGCAGCTCAAAAAGCCAATGGGATTTTGGGCTGCATCCAAAGGAGTCTAGTGTCCAGATCGAGGGACATCATGGTGCCTTTGTATTCTGCTTTAGTTAGACCTCACCTGGAATAATGTGTCCAGTTCTAGGGGCCACAGTTCAAATGAAATTTTGACTATAGATGAAAGGTGTCCAGAGGAAGAGGGCAACTAAAAGGATCAAAGGTCTGAAGACCATGGATCCCACAGAGGAGCATCTTAAAGAGCTGGGTCTGTTTAGTTTACAGAAGAGAAGGTTGGGAGGAGAGATGAGAGCCATGCAGACATGTAGCCGGAGGGGGGGGGGAGGCTTGAGGGGCTTCAGCCCCCCCCCCCCCCGAAATTCTCATGGTGGTTCGCGAAAAGGCCTTTCTGGTGCATTATTTAAACTGTTATGTTTATTATATCATGATCTGATCACCATACTCAATATATCCCATATGCATGGGGGTATTGGGGTAATGATACAAAAGGTTTGCTAGGCTAGACCCTCTTTCACTCAGACTCAGCCCCCCCCCCCGAAACTCAGCCCCCCTGAAACCCCCCCCCCCCTGAAAAAAAATCAGCCCCCCCCCCCTGAAACGAAATCCTGGCTACAGGCCTGGAGCCATGTATCAATATGTGAAAGGGTGTCCTAATGAAGAGGGAGCAGGCTTGTTTTCTGCTTCCTTTGACACTAGGACTAGGAGCAATGGGCTCAAATGACAGGAAAGGAGATTCCACCTGAACATGAGGAAGACTTCCTGACCATAGAAGCTGTTCAACAGCGGAACTCTCTGCCTTGGAGTCTGGTGGAGGCTCCTTTCTTTTAAGCAGTGGTTGAATGGTCATCTGTTGGGAATACGTTGATTGTACTTTTCCTGCATGGAAGCAGGGGGTTGGACTAGATAACCCATGGGATCTTTTCCATCTCTATTATTCTATGATTCCATGAGATTAGCCTTTTCCAGTTTCCAGTTGGGCAATCCTTTTGTGAATCAATTTGGCCAAGAAAACCTTATGACAGGATCATGATAAATGGGAAGCGACTCAACTTGGCGGCATATGACAACAACCCATATGAAGGATAACAACAAATGTCCATTTTGAAAGGATGGGCACGGGGTGTCTTCAGTATTGTTTCTACCATAGAGAAGACTACAGCTCCCAGGATTCCAGCTATGGTGGTTCAGGTGTGTCAAACTGTGATAAGGCTGCGGTATAGACGGACCCTTTAAACTCCATTACTTTGGTCTTTGTAGCTGCTGGGAAGGAGCACCTCGGCCTTGGAAGCCTTAGGATCGGAATGTAAATTGGTTTAAGTCCAGGCTGAGCCCTGCTTGTTGATTGGGCTAAAAATAGCCTCTTGACAGCCCTATTATAAACCATACACACTAATCCTCCATCCGTCATCCTTACTGCTTTTCCCTCTCCCTCCCGCTGTAGCTTGCTTATTGTCCTAATGCAATTCATCTCGGCAGGATGGCCGGCTTGCATTGTGTTGATGTATGTATATACATGTGTGAGTATCTTGACTCCATTTCCTCAGCCTACAAATAAATCATAATAATCCTTAGCCAAAAAATAACAATAATAATCAAGCAAGGGGGGAATGGGAAGGGGGGCAAACCAGCAGGTCCTGGTGTTTAGCCACACTGGATGGTTGTAATCTCTTTAGGCTCCAAGGCAGGAGGAGGCAGCGAGGTACTGGACTCATTGGCCTGCAGTCATGCATTATTGATAATAATGGCCGTGTCCCTTTAACTGGCTTGGTGCTATGACACTTGAGGGTGCGTGAGTGTACAAGCTAGCAAGCTTGTGTGGATTGGATGCATGTGAGTGTGTTTGAAGGCAGGCAGGCAAGCAAGCAAGCAAGCAGGGAGGCAGAGAGAGAGAAGCCAGAGCCTGCATCCTCCACCCTTTGCTTTTTGGGGATAAGAATAAGCATCCTCTTTTATTTTATTATGATTGTTTTACAGGAAGGAGCCTCTCCCCTCATCCATCCATCCATTCACTCCGGCTGGGATCCATCCATGGCCTTTTCCACCAGGCTCTCCTTCTTCTCCTTTTGAGGCAGCTTTCTTTCGGAGAGCCACCCCAAAGCAGTGGATGCTCTGATGTGCCAGGCAATTTGGAGAAGGTTGCCAAGAAGCTGGAGAGCTGTGAAGGAGAAGAAGAAAGAGAGGTGGTGCTAAGGAAAGGAAGGAAGGAAAAAGAAGAGGGTCATTGTTGAGCTTACCCAAAGCTGACATCAGGCTGCATTAATAGCCCAAAAACTGGGGTGTGCGCTGGTACGCCTCTGTGGCGCCTTGCCCTCCCTCTTGTGTTGTTTACCCATCGCATCAGGGGCCTTCTCCCCACTCCTGGCATCCCTCCATTTTCCAGGTGCACTTCTGGACATGAAGAGGCCAGCGGTGTGCACAGAAGGCATGGCGTGAGCTGGGAAGAAGACAACAACACGTCTGGAGGTAAGCATAAGCCAGACTTACAGGCCTGCTGCATCCCTGGGAGTGGGCTGAGTGCAGGCCTGTAGCCCGGATTTCAATTCGTGGGGGGGGGGGGGGGGGGGTTGAGTTTGATTCGGGGGGGGGGGCTGAGTCCGAGTGAAAGAAGGTCTACCCTAGCAAACCTTTTGTATCATTACCCCAATACCCCCATGCATACGGGATATATTGAGTATGGTAATCAGATCATGATATGAGTAAACATAACAGTTTAAATAATGCACCAGTAAGGCCTTTTCACGAACCACCATGAGAATTTAAGGGGGGGGGGGGGCTGAAGCCCCTCAAGCCCCCCCCCCCCCCCCCCCGGCTACATGCCTGGCTGCGTGTGTGCGTCCTCCTCTCCAGCACAAAGAGGCCCGGCTCCATCCCATCTTCCCAAATTGGGCCTCCCACCCTAAGAGTTATCTCACATCTGCACCACCGCCCAGGGAAGGCCAATGTGCTGTAATTACATCCCTTTGCAAGGGAGATCACAGCACCGCCACTGTGCTGGTGTTACATAAGGACAAGCCTCCTTGTCTCGCTGGACAGGGCTGGGTCTCTCTCAGGCTGGCATCCTTCTTCATCTCAGTCTCTTTAAACCTAGCGCTTAGTTTTCATAAACATATTTTAATGGGGGTTGGATGTCCCCCTCCCCTTTCCTTTTTTGTCTTCCCCCTTGTTTTGGATTTGCGGCATTGAATGAGAATTTTAGGACTTGGATGCTGAACGGTTTTTGTCATCGTCCTATTTGATTTATTCATCTTGTTGTGTGATTCATTGAAAGGGAGGGGGTCTTTTTGGTGATGCCCATCTACTTGTAATGTAATGGCTCATTGGAAACCACACGGATCTTGAATCTGGAAAGGAAAACCTGGCTGTCACTGTTTGGGATTTGGCAGT
Source organism: Anolis sagrei (assembly GCF_037176765.1). Lineage (NCBI taxonomy): Eukaryota > Metazoa > Chordata > Lepidosauria > Squamata > Anolidae > Anolis > Anolis sagrei. Next base: position 57,465,182 of record NC_090035.1, on the reverse strand, counting down.
TCTTGGATGCAAGGCCCTGCTCGTTTTGTTCCTTTGCTTCTGTGCTTTCTCTGTGTTGAACCATTCTGTTTGTACACAATTCTCCAGCTTTGTTTTGGGGTCCATTGATTTGGGAGGTGACTTGGCATGAGTGACTCCCAACCTACACAACATGGATCCTCCAGGCTTATTGTCATCTTTCAGGGTTGCCAACTTTTCTCCAAACCGGGCCCTTATGCTACAATATCCGGCTTTACCAGAATGCAAGGAGCATGGAAACATGCCCTTCTGGGCCCAAAAGTCCAGATATGGTCCAGATAGGCTTCGCCTGTGATATTCCTGCTCTTAAAGGCACAGCAGCAAAACCATAGTTGTTTTTAAAGTTGGCAGTAGTGACCAACACTACACTTGCAAAACAGCACCCTTTGGGTTTCTTGCCTAGATGATTAGAATGATTACAGTTCTACAACCATAGAGGAGACATTGGAAGTGATGCTGTTCAAGGGATATTTTCCTCAGCTTCTTTAGAAATTCAGTAGACTTTTCTAGAGAGCTAGCAGAGCAGGATGGTGTTGTTTTGCATATGTTTTCTGTGCTGGTCATTGGTGCTTTAAAAAGTATCAATGTGGATAGAAGGCCCTCTATTTATCATCAGATCTACTTTTGCTTTGTTGCTGCTTACTGCTTTTAAGTTTTGAATTCAAGCTTGCCAGGAACCTCCTTGTTGTACCTTTAAAGCCATTCTCTGTTCATTAAGAGCACCAACAGGTAGGGTTGCCAACATTTTTATCAGCATGTGCTTTTGTGCCTTTCCCGACAGCTGGGTGAACATACATTAGCATGCAAAGCAGCTTCCCCCAGCTGCAAAAGGAATAAGAACAGCCTGGGAAAGGTTGTTTCTGGTCAGTTGGCAGCCCCAGTTGTTTGCAAAAGATGTCTGTTTATCTCTCAGAGGTGCTGCATTTTGCAGCTGAATGGTAGCCTATAAGTGGGAGGGAGGGAGGGGAAGAAGCTTTCAGAAGGGCCCTGTGCAAATTGACAATCATTTCAGCATTAATTTAACACCAAAGGGTCCTTTGGTACTTGATGGAATGGGTCCTGTCATTTTAATGTTTCACCAAGAGTAAGCAATACAATTAACATGTTCTTCCCTGCTTCGCTTCTACTTATGGATGGTCCCTAACAGAGGTAACGTATTATGTAATTTTATATTCCTCCATCCAGGTGTTTGGGAACTGGCTGCAATTTTCCATTGTGACTTTTGGTGCAAGTTAAAAGAAACTCTTGCCAGGGTCTGGCATTTAGAAAGAAGTTCAAAGGGTAAAGCATATGGGCAAGTTTTTTCTCCTTAAGTTTGGATAAGTACTAAGCAGATATGACTATTTCTTTTTTTACACAACTCTTACATGCATAAACAAAATAACATGATATCCAACCATGTGCCTCATTTCCTCCAGCTGGATCCCTAAATGCCCATGGACTCCAGTTCTCACCATCCTCTTCCAAGCCAGTCCACAATTGCAGATGATGAAAATTTATAGCAACAGGGTTGTTGTGAGTTTTTCAGGCTGTATGCATGGCCATGTTCCAGTAGCATTCTCTCCTGATGTTTTGCCTGCATCTGTGGCTGGGATCCTCAGAGGTTTGTTCAGAGATCTGTGGGAATGAGGCAAGTGGAGTGTATGTCTCTATATATCTATCTGTGGAATAATGTTCAGGTTGGGGAAAAGAATCCTTGTCTGTTTGAGGAAAGTGTGAATGTTGTGATAAGCAAGCTTGAATAGCACTGAGTAGCCTTGCAGCTGCAGAGTCAATCAGTGAGGGTATTTGCATTGAGGTAGCCTGGCTGTTGTTGCTTGGTGGCATCCTTTGTTTCAGAGGTGTTAACTGGCACTTGGTTGTTTGCTGTCTGGAATTTCCTGTTTCCAAGTGGTGCTGTTTATTTATATGTCTTGATTCTGGTATTTTTTTTAATCCTGGTAGCCAGATTTTGTTCATTTTCATGGTTGCTTCCTTGTAGCAACAGCTGGAAAGTATAATCTAAGTTTTGATCCAAACAAGCACAGATGAGGTTGCTCAAACTTTGTGCTATGGCAGTGTCATTGGGGCCTGTGTTAGTACAATCTGAGAGTCAACAACACTGCCATAGCATAAAGTTTTAATGATAAAGAGCAAGCTGAGATCCATCCAGTGAAATCTCTCTGCATTCTTTGCCAGGGCTTTTCACACAATGCCTCTTCCACTTTGCAGAAAGTGTCCATTGGTCTCACATGATAGCAAGCCCTGCCATCTTGAGATGTGCTTCCATCTTCAACATGGAGACACTTTTGTGCCCTTAGTTACCACCCATTACTGTCATTTGTGTTTGGTTGTGTTTTGGATGATGTTTCCATCAGCCATGCTTGCTGAGACTAGAATTGTGATCTAGAACAAGCTCATAGACGTCAAGGGCTATCTCGGCCTCAGGCTTGACTTCAAAGGTCCATTGAATCTGTGGACAGAGAATCTGTACAAACAGAGAGCCAACTATAATTGTTTTACACCAGGCATGAGCAAACTTGGACCCTCCAGGTGTTTTGGACTTCAGCTCCCACAATGCCTAGCAGCCTCAGGCCCTTTCCTTTTCCCTTCTTTTTCTGCTTAAGCAGCTGAGGGGGGAAAGGAAGGGGCCTGAAGCTGTTAGGAATTCTCAGAGTTGAAGTCCAAGACACCTGGAGGGCTGAAGTTTGCTAATGTCGTGAAGAGATGCTCCTCTATGCAGACTGGGGATAATGGGAATGGCAACCCAACAGCAATTGTTACTCTGAGGTTCAGGGGAAAGGTTCAAGGGCATTTTTAAAGCCAGACATCCTATCCCTAATCCTTGGATCTCAATGCAAACAGAACAAACTGCAACCTCCAGATGTTCCTATATCTCAACTCTTCCCAGCTCTAGTTACAATGTTGAATGAGGAAGAATATGGGAGTTGTAGCCCAGCATCTGGAGGAGGGGCACATAGAATGATATGGCTAACCGGATTCAGCCTACACGCAAGTTTGACACGCAAGATTTGCAAAGGTTTATGGTCATGCCATTACATCTGGCTCCTCGACTTATAGAAAAGTTCCTTTGAAAAACGGTGTTGCCTTCAGGTCATTTATTCCCTATGGCAACTCTTAAGGTTTTCTTTACAAGATTTGTTCAGGAAAACCTTTCTCTGAGGTTGAGGGCCCTTCCACACAGCCCTATATCCCAGAATATCAAGGAAGAAAATCCCACATAATTTGAATGTGGACTCAGATAACTCAGTTCAAAACAGATATTGTGGGATTTTCTATGGGCCATCCAGCCTTTGCAACAATAACAACAACAACAACAACAACAACAATAATAGGAGCAACCCCATGGGCCAACCAGTCTACCCTCCTTTTACCATGCAGTAAAACTACAATCAAAGCAGCCCAGCAGATGGCTATCGAGCCTTTGTAATAATAGTAGTAGTAATAATAATAATAATAATAATAATAATAACAACAACAACAACGAGCAATTCCAGGGGCCACCCAATATAATCCCCTTTATTCTGCCATGCAGGAAAAGCACAAAGCACTCCAAGAGATGGCCACCCAGCCTTTGTAATAATAATAATAATAATAATAATAATAATAATAATAATAATAATATGAGCAACCCCAGAGGCTATCCAGTCCAACTCCCTTCTGCCATGCAGGAAAGGCACAATCAAAGCACCCCCGACAGATGGCCACCCAACCTTTGTAATATAATAATAATAATATCGCAACAACAGCAACAACAACAACAAAAGAAACCCCAGGGGTCACCCAGCCCAACCCCCTTTATTCTGCCATGCAGGAAAAGCACAATCAAAGCACCCCAACAGATGGCCATATACCTTTATAATAAATATTATTATAATATGAGCAAGCCCAGGGCCACCCAGTCCAACCCCCTTCTGCCATGCAGGAAAGACACAATCAAAACACCTCCAATAGATGGCCACCCAGTCACTCCTTAAAAGCCTCCAAAGAAGGAGCTTTCATGTATATTAAGGGAGCTGAAGTCTCAGAAAATGATCTTTTCCTGGGTTTCACTTGCATGTTGTTGTTGTTATATTTATTTATGCCTCGTTGTATCTCCCCAAAGAGGACTCAGTGCGGCTTTGTGCTTTGTGCATGTGTTTTATGGTTCTCACTCACTTGTGGCCTGTTTGCAGGCCCTATTTAAGTGCCACTGCCAAATCTTAAATGATGGAAGGCAAGCTCAGCTGACTGGCCTTTCTCTCCCACTTCTACCCAAGCCGATGCTAAGAGGGAGATAGGAAGGTTAGTAGAAAGGGACTAATGTGTTTAGTTAATCATTCATAAGCTTTAAAAATCTAATTCCACTGCATGTCCATTAGAAAGAGGAAAAATTAACGATTACGTTTATGTGAAATTGCCACTTAAATGTAAGTTAAATGCCCACACTAAAGCCATATCAAGATGAAGCTGAAAAATGGCATCTGTGATTTTATTCTCCTTTAAACTGGAGGAAGGAACATGTTTTGGGCTCTTGTCCTCCTTAGAAAGACTCAGCCTCATGAGTCTTTCTAAGGAGGACAAGAGCCCAAAACATGTTCCATCTATATGGCATCCTTATCAGGACCAGGTTATGTCTACTGGTTTCTGCTTTAACTGAAGAGCAGTCCATAAGTAAGAATTGCCAGGAGGAAATCTATCTATCTATCTACTAATCCATCCATCCATTCACTAATACATTTTACTCTGTCTCTCCATCAGTATCTCTGTCTATCTGTCTACTTACCTAACTTATGAATTCATCCATCCATTCACCAATACATTTCCCTCTTTCTCTATCCCTTATCTCTTCATCAGTGTCTCTATCTATCTATCTATCTATCTATCTATCTATCCAATCATCCATCCATCCCTCTATCTATCCATCCATTCATTCACAATACATTTCTCTCTTTCTCTGTCTATCTCTTCATCAGTGCATCCATCCATCCATCCATCCATCCATCTGTATAGCTATTTACCTACCAATCCATCCATTCACCAATACATTTCTCTCTTTCTCTATCTATCTCTTCATCTGTGTCTCTATCTATCTATCCGTCCGCCCATCTATTCATCTATTTACCAATCCATGCATCCATCCATTCATCAATATTTATCTCTTTCTTTCTCTATCTCTTCATCTATGTCTCTATCTATCCATCTATCCACCCATCCACCTACCTACCTACCAATCCATCCATCCATCCATCCATCCATCCACCAATACATTTCTACCAGTCGTTAGGAATTGTGGGAGATGCCGTCCAAAATATCTAGAGAGAGGGCTAAAGCAGGCCCAGGCCTGCTTTAGAGTCTTTATGAAATGTTTAAAGAGAGTCAACACTTAGAAGTAGTTTGAGTGCAGGACTAGATCTCCAGGAGACCAGGTTTAAATCCCTGTTCATCCAAAGGAACGCATATGCTGCTTTGGACAAGTCGCACTCTCTCAGTCCCAGAGCATAGCAACTCTCGAGGTTGAGGAAATGTCACTAGGACATTGCATGAATGTGTGTTGGCATGAATGCAAACACACATAACACACATACACAGTGATGCTTTGGTCTGGCAGAAAGGGCCGGAGCTGAAATATTATTCAGCACTGTGGACAGTGTTTCCTCAAGAAATACATTGTGCTTTATGATGCAGTACAAGAGGTTCGGGAGGCTGACCACCGCTTCAGACCCTTGAGATGCTCCAGTCTTGTCAGTCACTAACTACAGCTATCCTTCCATATTGGTGGTTTTAATAGATGTTGGAAAATTCATCCAATACAAGATAATTTCTGTCACAGAAAAATAGAAGAGTATTTCTGCAGCTGCAGCTCATTCCAAATTCCTCCCCGTGGTTTTCAGTAGAATTATAGAATCATAGAATCCTAGAGTAGGAAGAGAGCTTGTGGGCCATCTACTCCAACCCCAATTCTGTCAAGAAGGAGGAAAATTGCATTCAAAGCATCCCCAACAGATAGTCATCCAGGTTCTGTTTCAAAACCTCCAAAGAAGAAGCCTGCATGAGACTCCAGGGCAGTGACTCCACTGATGAAGAGCTGTCACAGTTAGGAAGTTCTTCCTAATATTCAGGTAGGAATACTATCAATCAATCAAGCAATGATTTATTACGGTCTTTGACCAGCACAGAATAGAATGGGGCACAGGAGCCCAAGGAAGGGAATTGCAGTTCCCAAGTAGGTCACATAAAAAGCAGATTAAAAACATATTATAAAAGAGACAGATTAAAAAGCAGACTAAATTTACAGTTTAAAGTGCATGTATGAATCTAAAATAGGGGGGCGGCTAATACAAATATCAGACAACTGGGAAGCTCTAAAAAGGGATGAGAGGGGAGCATTTACAGCATTTCAGTTATTACAAATCATTCTAACTATATTCCCGGCAGGAAGTTGCCTGGTGGAGTCGGTCAACGGCCGTCTAATGTTAATTGCTGCTGCACAGAACTTGGCAACACTGAAGGTTGTTGCAGAGCAAGAATCCGAGAGCAACAGGGAGGTGTAATATCTTTCGGTGTGCCCTGGATGTTTTAAAACCCATGGAGTGATGAAATTAGCTCTAATGTCTCTATAGAATTCACATTGGAGGAGCACATGTTCAGTTGTTTCAATGTAGCCAGACTCGCACGGGCATAATCTCTCCTGGGCAGGGGTCTTCTGGTACCTCCCCTCCAGTACTGCCAATGGAAGGGTATGGCATTTTGCCAAAGTGAAAGCTTTTCAGTGTTTAGGCACCTCCAGGTTTGCTAAGTAAGCCGTGGGAACGATGAGATATCTGTTATCTTCGCTAATGGTGAATGCTGGAGAGCAGGCTAAGTCTGATTGTCGCTCTATATCCAGGATGTTCTGTCTAATAAGAGCCTTGGCTTGGTCCCATCCCATAGCTAGCAGTTGTCCTTGAGAGAAGCCTAGAGTTGCAATTTTGATTGCCACTACCTTATTCCATGTAGACTGAAATTCATCTCTCAGAGTTAACAGAGCGAGGCCACATGTTGAGAAAGACAGATGCAGCCAATAATTGAGGGTGGCTGTCCACACTCTCGCCTCCACTCTCACGAGGCCTGTCTCTAATCGCAGGATGGCGTTTGAGACACATCTGGGGACCTGCATCGCCGATCTTAGAAATGTTGATTGTACTTGCTCCAGAGGGGCATAGTTTGAGAAGGGACTGAGTTGGGCTCCATACATCATTTGTGCTATGGATTTTGCCTCAAAGATCTTAAGTGCTGCTGGTATGTAGTGGCCTCCTCCCATTTTGAGAAACTTTAGGATAGCATAGGAGCTCTTTTGCGCTGCCTCTGCTACGTAATCCACGTGTACTTTCTTGTTTCCAGTGCAGTGATAGAATACTCCCAGGTATTTAAAGCTTGAGACCTTTTCAATATTGTGTCCATCTAGTCTCCAGGTATAATGCTTGGGTCATTTCGCAAACACCATAATTTTGGTTTTTTTAAAAAAAGTAAGATGAAAGTGTTCTTCATTACAATATTTTGTTAGGACTCTCAAGGCTCTTTTCAGGCCTACTTGAGTTCTGGATAGTATCACTGCATCGTCCGCATAGAGCAGGGTAGATGCGTGTTTTCCTGCCAGTTTTGGAGGGTGGTAGTCCAAGTTGTAAAGGTGCTCCACCATGGAGTTAATATAAAAGTTAAATAGTAGTGGAGCCAGAGTACATCCCTGCTTGACACCTTTCTTAGTTTCAATGGCCCTAGTGAGATGACCTTGAGGGCTACATCTCATTTTCAATATGGTCCCTTCATGTAGTATGCGAATTAATTGCAATAGTCGTCTACCTATTGAGGTGGACCCAAGTTTTTCCCATAGTTTGGTACGAGAGATAGAGTCAAAAGCTGCTCTAAAGTCTATGAATGCAGCATAGAGGGAAGATGTTCTCTGGGAGGTATATTTTTCTATAAGATATTGTAAAACTATGCACTGGTCAATGGTGGACCAACCTTCCCTGAAGCCGGCTTGCTCCTCCGCAAGCATGTTTTCTTGTTACATCCAGTCCAACAATTTCCAATACCGCTGCCTTGTGTATATTTTACTAATGGTAGGAATACTAGGAAATACTCCTTTCCTGTATTTGGAAGCCATTGTTCTGCGTCCTAGTCTCCAGGGCAGCAGAAAACTAGCCTGCTCCCTTCTCCCTATGACTTCCTATCACATCTTTATACATGGCCCTCGTCATGTCTCCTCTCAGCCTTCTCTTCTGCAGGCTCTTTAAGCCATTTCTCATAGGGCTTATTCTCCAGAACCTTGATCATTTGAGTCACCCTTCTCTGGACACATTCCAGCCTGTCAACATCTCCCTTCGATTATGGTGCCCAGAATTGGAGACCTTGTGATTCCAGGTGTGGTCTGACCAAGACAGAATAAAGGGGTAGCATGACTTCACTGGATCTAGGCACTAGACTCCTATTGATGCAGGCCAATATTCCATTTGCTTTTTTAGCCGCCACATCACATTGTTGGCTCATGTTTAACTTCCTGTCCATGAGAACTCCCAAGATTTTTTTCACACATACTGCTATCAAGCCAGGCATCCTCATTCTATAACTTTCCATTTCATTTCTTCTGCATAAATGGAATAACTTGCATTTGTCTATGTTTAACTTCATTTGGTTAGTTTTGGCCAATCTTCTCTCTAATCTGTTAAGATCATGTTGAATTCTGCTCCTGTCTTCTGGAATATTGGCTCTCCCTCCCAATTTGGTCCTGTCAGCAAACTTGATGTTCATGCCTCCTAACCCATCATATAAGTCATTAATAAAGAAGTTGAATTGGACAGGGCCCAGGACGGAACCCTGATTCTGGCACTCCACTCATCACTTCTTTCCAGGATGAAGAGGAAACATTGGGGAGAATCACCCTCTGGGTTTGTTTGCTTAACCAATTGCAGATCCAGCTAACTGTAGTTTTACCTAGCCCACATTTGACTAATTTGTTTGCCAGAAGGTCATGGGGGACCTTCTCAAAGGAAAGCCTTCCTGAAATCCAGATATGCTACATCCATGGCGTTCCCTGCATCCACCCAGCTTGTAACTCTATCAAAAAAAAGAGATCAAATTAGCCTGGCATGACTTGTTTTTGATAAATCCATGTTGACTATGTGATTACTGCATTCCTTTCTAAGTTTTTGTCTTTTTCTAGAATCTTGCCTGGCATCGATGTGAGGCTGACTGGGCAGTGATTGTTTGGGTAATCCTTTTTTCCCTTCTTGACAATAGATAGGGACCACATTTGCCCTCCTCCAATCTGTTGGAACATGTCCCGTTCTCCAATAACTCTTAAAGATGATTGCCAGTGGTTCCAAAATGACTTGGCCCCAATAAAGATATCTAACATGGGTAAGAGCTGTTCAAAAAATTGTTGAAGGGGTTGCCAAGAAATGTGAACATATATTCACATGTGGTGGTAATGTAAATATGTACAGAAGTTCTGGGCAAATGATATAATTGGGCATAGAAAGCATTATGATGAAGAAGAAATAGAAACCCAGTGAATATATTGTTATCTTTATACAATACAGATGATAAGAAAGAAACAAAAATAATTTGCTAATGATGATGATGATGATGATGATGATGATGATGACAATATTTTATTTGTGTACTGTCACCATCCCTCCGGAGGGATTCTGTGCAGCTCACAAGAGCACATTTAAAGTGCCAGAAATAGAACAAACAATACATAAGCTTCTAAAACAACAACATAAATCAATAGAAATACACATAAACCTAATCTAGTAAAATTTTAAAATTCATAAAATGTTGTAGAACTTGTGGGTAGGACTACCTCACTCCATTAACAGTCCAAAGTGATAGAGTAAGCAGTTGCTAAATCCTCAAATCTGGCCATAAACTACACAAGGTCAAAAGCCTGTCTAAAAAGCCATGTTTTTAAACTCGTCCAGAAAACTTGGAGAATGGGGGCTAATTTAATCTCTCTAGGAAGGGCATTCCAGAGCTAGGGGGCCACCACCAAGAAGATGTGCCCCCCCCCCCAGGGTTTGGAGCAGAGCCATAGGATCCCATGAAAAGCAATGGTTTTAACATGGATCACTGGGTCTTATATCCTATGGGATTTGGTGTAGAACCATAGAATCCCATGGAAAGAACTGGTTTTAACCTGTTGTCAGTCTCCGTTAATGTAAGGGACTCTTGGCAGGGCAAGGGATCTCTCCGTTTTTGGATATTGCTATTTCTCCTGATTAAAAACAAAAAAGTAATACTGACCATGTGATGAATGTAAGTGGAATGTATAGCCAGCTCTTTGAATGTGAAATGGGACTGCTGACAATATAAGAGGGGCAATTCTCTATGTGAAAAGGACGGTCACTGTGCTGGTACAGCTGTACCAGGAGCTCCAATTCTATGGTTTAATATTTTTTATTGAGTTTCTTAGGTTGTGACATCGAAAGAGGGGGAACAATACATAATAGGAAAGCTTGGAAATTTAGGATGAAAGAGTTCCTAGGGCCTTTAAGGGGATGAAACAAGAGGAGGGTAAGGGGTATGGGGGTGGGGTAGAGGGGGGGAGGAAAGGCGTGGGGGAAGGGTGTTGGATATATGAGGAGGGGGGAAGAATAGTACTGGACACTTCCGTTTGGTCCACAGATGGATTACCTGTTATTAATATTAATATTGGATTGGTCGGTCATTTCTTGTTTATTATTGGTCAGTTATTTCTGGATGTTCTTTAGGTATTCTTTACAGTAGCCCCAATTGATCTGTCTCTCCTTATTCTGGTTTTTCATTAAGCTCGATAGTCTTTCCAGGTCCGTAAATTCAATAACCTTTTTTGTCCATTCCTCCGCCGAAGGAATTTCTTTTGTTTTCCACTTTTGAGCTATTAAAATCCTTGCAGCTGCTGCGAGGTAGAAGAAGATTTTTTCCTCATTTTGGTTCCAAACTAGATCTGTCATATTTAGTAGGTAGTATTCCGGCCTCATTTCCAGTTTTATTTTGATTATTTTTTGTATATGTTTATGGACAGTGGACCAAAATTGTTGTATTCCCTTACATTTCCAGAACATATGAAAATAGGTTCCTGTCTCCTTCTTACACTTCCAGCATAGATTGCTGTAGTTTTTATTGATTCTTGATAGTATACTTGGCGTTAGATGCCATCTGTAGAACATCTTATGGCAGTTTTCTAGGATGGATGTAGCTTTTGTAAATTTAGTTTTCTTTTTCCAGATTTGCTCCCATTCTCTGAGCCAAATGGTCCTACCTATGTCTCTTGCCCATTTGTTCATGCTTACTTTTATCAGTTCCTTTTCATTGCTCCATTCTAGTAAACTTTTGTATAGTGTCGCAATCACTTTTTTTTCTTTCTTCATTATCTTGTCCCAAATGGTCTCAGTCTCGGAGAATCCTTTTTTGCAATCCTCTTTAAAACAGTCTTCTGCCTGCAGATAGTGGAACCAGCCCAGTTCTTCTTCAGTATCTCTAAGTTCTTCCATAGTTTTAAGGCGCCATTGATTATTTTCTTTTGTTAGAAGATGGTTGTAATTGAGCCACTTTTTTCTAGGTAATTCTTTCTTGTGGAAGGCCTCCGAGGGCGATACCCATCTGGGCGTTCTGGTGTAAAAATAGTCTTTATACTTTTTCCACACTTTTAAGAGGGCTGATCTTATGTAGTGGTTATTAAATGATCTTTCAATTTGGTCTTTCTCATACCAAAGGTATGCATGCCATCCTCTTCTTATATTCCATCCTTCTATCGTTAACATCTTTTTGGGCTCAAGGTTGGCCCATGCCACAGTCCAGGATAGCGCGCATGCCTCGAAATAGAGTTGAAGATCGGGCATTGCCAAGCCTCCTCTGTCCTTTGCATCCGTTAGGGCTTTGAATTTGACCCTGGGTTTCTTCCCATCCCAAACGAACCTCAGGATGTCCTTATTCCATTTACTAAAACATGTATTGTTCTTTATGATTGGTATTGTTTGGAATAAAAAGGTTATCTTGGGTAATATGCTCATTTTGATGGCAGAGATTCTTCCTAGCCAAGATAGGTTGAGGTGTTTCCAATTTTTTAGTTTCTTCTGGATTGATTCCCATGTCCGTTCATAATTATCTTTAAACAAGTTTGCATTTGACCCTGAAATGGTAATACCTAAGTATTTTACCTTTTTGACTATTTCCAATCCTGTCTCCTCGGTGATCTTGATTTTCTTCTCTGCATTGACATTTTTGGTGAGTATTTTAGATTTGTTTCTATTTATCTTTAAGCCAGCTAGTCTCCCAAACTTTTCAATCTTTGATAACCATTTTGTGGTCAGCTCCGCAGGGTTTTCTACAATGCATAAGACATCGTCTGCGAAGGCCTGGACTTTGTATTCTTCCGAGGCGATCTTTGTTCCTTTTAATGTGTCGTCCGTCCGCAGGTCTTCTAGAAGAATCTCCAATATCATTATGAACAGTAATGGAGACAGAGGACATCCCTGTCTGACTCCCTTCTGTATGTTAATCTTCTCGGTGAATTGGTTGTTTACGATTATTTTCGCAGATTGTTTGGAATAGATGGATTGTATTACGTTTATAATCTGGTATCCTGCATCTATTTCTTTTAACGTAGATATTAAAAAGTCCCAGCTTGCATTGTCAAAGGCCTTCTCGGCATCTACCAAGAGCAGGCCGACTTCTTTTTGTCTGTTTTGCTCGTAGTATTCGATTACGTTTAGGTTACATCTTATATTGTCCTTCATTTGTCTTTTCGGTAAAAACCCTCTTTGGTCCTCCTTAATCCTTACTTTAAGCACTTCTTTAAATCTGGTGGCGATGACCGCTGCGAAGATCTTATAATCGAAGTTCAATAATGAAATTGGGCGGTAATTTTGTACATTCGTTGGGTCGGTGTTTTCTTTGTGAAGCAGCGCTATGTATGCTTCTTTCCATGATTCCGGCATGTCTTTCCCTTCTCTTATGTTGTTCATGATTTCATTTAGGTAGGTTACCAATTCTTCTTTATGGAGTTTGTAGTATTGCGCCGGAAAGCCATCAGGCCCTGGTGCTTTATTACTTGGTGTTTCATTTATAGATTTATTTATTTCATCCTCTCTAATTGGGGCATTTAGGAGTTCTCTCTCGTTGTCATTAACTCGTGGAATTTTTTGATCTGCTATGTATGCAATTATATCTTCTTTCTTGATCGGATCTTTTTTGTAGAGTTTTTTGTAAAATTCACTAAATTGCCCGGCGATTTCTTTTTCCGTGGTATAGTTTTTTCCTTCCTGTGTTATCTGTGTTATTATTCTTCGTTGTTTCTTCTTGGCCAGTTTTCTTGCGAGGAATTTCCCTGGTTTGTTTGCTTCTGCGAAGTATTGTGCTTTTAAATATTTCAGATTGCGTGCCATTAAGTCTAACTGTGCTGCATTCACTTCTTTTCTTAGTAGATCTATTTCCAGGAGAATTTTTTTATTTTTTGGTTGCTTCTTTAGTTGGCTTTCCTTTTCTTGGAGTTTGGCTTCCAATTTTGTCCTTTCCTCTCTTCTTTTCTTGTTTTTGATAGCTCCTTGTTGGATATAGTGACCGCGCATGAATGCTTTGCTGGCATCCCATACTATCTCCAACTTGGTACCTTTATCTTTGTTGTCCTCAAAAAAAGTTTTTATTGTTTTTTTACTGAGTTCTATATCTTCTTTTTGCCTGATCAGGGCTTCGTTCAACTTCCACCTCCAATTTCGTGGACCGATTTTTATTTCTATTTTTAACGGGCAGTGGTCAGTAAGGATCCTTGTAAGTATTTTAACTTTTTTAACTTTGATTGATAGCAGGTTTGTTACCCAGCACATGTCAATGCGTGTCCATGTGTGGTGTCTTGCTGAGTAGTAGGTAAAATCTTTGGAGTCTGGGTTTTTAAGCCGCCAGATGTCTTGAAGTCCTAGATCTTTTTTCAGTTGTAGGAAATTTTGTGGAAGTGTCCCGCTCTTTGCTTTTTTCCCAGATTTGTCCATCCTGCCGTCCATCACCCCATTGAAATCACCTAGTATCATCAGGTTATCGCACATATGTTCAGCTATCTTCCCCCTCAATTGTTTAACAAAAGCGCTTTTTGCTCCATTGGGGGCGTAGATGTTACATAAGAGTATGCTCAGATTGTTAACTTTAATTTTAGCTCCTATCATCTGCCCCTCGCTGTCTTTAAATGCTAATTCGGGATTCAAGTTCTCCTTTATATATAATGCTACTCCTCTCTTTTTTTCAATGGAGGAGGAGTAGTATAGCTTCCCCAAGTATTTATTTTCTAAGTAGGAGCTGTGCTTTTGTGCTACGTGTGTCTCTTGGATTGCGATAATATCACACTTAAGACTTTTGAGTTGGTTAAAAATAGATTTTCTTTTATTGGGTGTATTCAATCCGTTAACATTATTAGACACAATCTTCAGCTCCATCTTTGCGATTTAAATCTATCAAGTCTTTTGTGGTTTGATTTCTATGGTATTGTTTGGTGTAGTCCTCTGGTGATGTTTGTCTGGCTCTTTTTTCCCCCTTTTTCGTGCCGGACTCCTCTGGGAGCAGTGGGGTTTCCATGTCTTTCTCTTCCGTCTCGTCTCCATTTCTCGTAGTTGAGTCTCTTCTTTGTGTTTTGGCCTGTCGTTCTTTTTCTTTTGTGATTCTCTGGTAGAGGTCTTTCGCTTTGTCCACAGATGTTATCCATACTTTTTCACCTTTCACAGTTGCCATTATCCCCTCCTTCCTTTCCCACCAAAACTTAATTTGTTGTTTCTTAAGCTCGTCGGTCAAAAAGTAGTATGGTTTTCTTTTGTTCATGATGGTGGCTGGTACTTCTCTTATAATGGCAATTTTTCTGTCTTTATAGTATGTCGGCTGCTTAGCGTTGATTTTCAGTATCTGTTCTCTAAGGTATTTTCTTGTTAAGTGTACTATTATGTCTTGCGGTGTTCCATTTTTCTTTGAGTAATTGGTGTGTACACGGTATATTCTATCTATATTTGAGTCCATCTCCTCTACTGGTATGTTCAGGATTTTGGAGGTTATTTCTGATATTATGATTCTTAGATTTTCCTGTTTGTCTTCTACGATGTTCCTAATTCTTAATTGATATTCAGTCTCTTTTAAATCCATCATCTCTTGTTGTCTTGTGAGTCTTGTTGATATTTCTTCTAGAGTGTCCAGTCTCTTCTTGGTTTTCTCCTGTGTCTTTTTCTGTACTTGATTCTCTTTCTTCATTACATTAATTTCGGTTTGTATTCCATCTATTTCTTTTTTAAAAGTGGACAGTTCTTCCTTGATCTCTTCTTTCACTTTCCCCATTTCTTCTTGAATCATTTTTTCCAACCTGGCCTGTTGTTTTTCTTGTGAGGATCTCATTTTCTCTTGTGATTCTTGTAGTTTAGTTTGCGTCTCCTGCATCTTCACTTGGGTCTCATGTATTTTGGCAAGTTCCGCCATTAAGTCTTTTAAAGTCGGTTCGTTCTCTTTTGGGGGTGGGGGTGGGTCTCCTTGAATTGAGTGTCGTCTTGCTGTCAAAATTTTACTTTGTTTTAATATGTTGGGTTTTTCCATGTTTAAGTCTCTTCCTGCACTTATTGGTTGTGACTGATATACTTCTTATGTATTTAAATTTGTTCAGTTTGTTTTTATGCGGCCTCGAGTTATTTCTTCTAATAACAGTTTTCTTTTGATTCTGCTCTTCTTGTGTCTTCTGAGTTCTTAAAGTTTCTTGAAGTTTCTTCTCTTCGATTGTGTTGATTAAATTAAATTTACTTTCCTAGTGTGTTGATACAGCTTGTGTACAACAAATTTAAGTAATCACTCAGTTGGAAGTTTATATTGTAATCTATTTTAAGTACCTTACCATATACAGCTTCATTTACATTTACAACCAAAATTCATTACTCTATTATGATTCTATTAAATGCAGTAAAGGTGATCTACAGTTATTTCTAGTTTATTATATTGGATTCATAAACTTTTTCTTATTATTTTCACAAAGTTAATTCTATAATAAATATATTAAATTTACTATTTAATATTTAATATTCGAGTGCAAGTTGCCGTCCACAATTAAAGATTGGTTACTCACGGTATCTATGTACGGTGTGGGATGATTGAGTCTTTAATCCCTCTCTTTCCCGGGTTTTCTTCTTCTTAAGCAGAAGTTGGGGATCCCTTTTTCTTTATTTTCCTCCCTTTGTTTAAGTAGTCCCTTTTAGATAGATTTAATAGTCCTTTTTGGTGTAGTTTATTTTGAGGTCCTAGCTTTGTCTTGGTATCCTTGGTATCCTGGTGTGAGCCTAGGGAAAAGGAGAAAAGTGAAGGAAAGAGAAGAAGAGAGAGAGAGAAAAGAGAAAGAAAGAAGAAAGAGAAAAGAGAAAAAAAGGAAGAGAAGAGAGAGAGAAGAGAAGAAAGGAAAAAGAAAAAAAAGAAAAAAGAAAAAAAAGGTTGAAGTGGGAGGAGGGGGGGACGACGGGGAGGGAGAGGGGGGGGAAGGCAAAAAGGAGAAGAAAAAAGAGAAAAAGAAAAAAAAGAAAAAGAAAAAAGAAAAAAGAAAAACACACACACACACACACACACACACAAAAATGCAAAATGTTGCTTTGGTGCAGTCTTCGTCTCGCAATCTACTATGTGCCGGGGCCTCCAGACCTAGGATTTTGAAGCTGTTCTTTCATTTTCTCTGTAGGCTGTCTTCTAGTTTGTTTCTCTGGTTCTAAAATGGTGCGGGGGGGGGGGTGTAGTCCTCTTCGTTAGATAGCGGCGGGCAATGAAGTTCCGGGGGGGGGGGGGATTAAGAGTGTTTGAAAAATCTTATCCTCCTCCCGCTTCTTGCCTTAGCCCTTGGTCCTTGTTCCCTTCCTCGTTTTGTCTTCTTCCCCTTCTCTTCTTCTCCTCCGTGTTCTGGCGCTTCTGTTATGCTGTTTTGCTTTACTACGTTTTACTTCATTTCTCTTGTCTTTTCGGCTTTCTGTTTGCTTTTCGGCGGTGCTCGGCGTTCGGCGCTTGGCGCCTAGCGCTTGGCGTTCACTGGCTTGCGTCCTCGCCTATGCCGGTTCGTTCTTCCTTCCGCGCACCGCGTTTCAGTAAGTAAGTCTCTTTGGGCTTCTGTAAATAGGATTATGTTATATATTTAGTCCATCATTTCTTGTCTTCTGTGGCCTTTATCTTGTTGTATATTATTAGTTGTTATTTTGTCTCGTTGTCTCATTGACTGAATGAGGCGTTAGGCTGCTTGCCGTCCGGCGTCTTCTCCCTGGGTCTTCCCTAGAGGCTTCGGGGGTGTTTTGAAAGGGTTCTCTGTCCCTTCTCGCACCCCGAGTTTGCCCCCGAGGGTAGGTTCCCAACTTGACTTCTCCTGTCACTGTTGGGGAGATTTTCCCTGCTCTCCCGACCCTTCTCGGTTGAAGAATCAGTTCTGAGCTCTTGGAGCTCAGAAAACTGCTGCTGCCTCCATCTTGCCTCACCGGAAGTCCCTAGGAGGACTTCAATTCTGTTTGCTTTGCATTAAATGTTTGTTTGCAATCCCAGGCTTGGGATTTTGCAGCAGGGTGGCTTCCTGTTATAGTTTGCTATCATAGGGCAAGCCACCTGTCAATTATAGGTTCCCTGGTCCTGCCCCTTTTTGAGTTTTGGAGGAAATAGGAGCCTTTTTGAGTCAGTCCACACAGGGAAGCCTTTCGCACAGGACATAAAACGAAGAGCTCCTGTAGAAAGCTTCGTCTTCTACGGCTTGGCCAGGGAGATATACAGCCTACAGCTTGGCCGGGGTTATACAGCCCTACAGCTTGGCCGGGGAGAAAAGGCTCTACAGCTTGACCGGGGTTATACAGCCCTACAGCTTGGCCGGGGAGAAAAGGCTCTACAGCTTGGCCGGGGTTATACAGCCCACAGCTTGGCCAAGGATCATGCAGCCTTACAGCTCCTTTCCTGAGGGACTTCACCCAGCCATTACCGAAACCTGAACTCCTTTCTCCTGGAAGTCTACAAATCTCTGCTTGGTAAGGGTCGCTCGCCGAAGCCAGACACAGTTGATACCAGGTGCAGGGGCTCCACGCCAACAGAGGCAAGTACAGACTGCCCAGATTAGAAGTTAAGGATTTCCCCATTAGTTAGTATACAGTTATGAAGGTAGTGCCTGTTCCCAGTGAACAAGATTGCAGGAGCCAATAGACTGTTAAGAAACCTTGAACTATTTGTTAAGAAACGTTGAACTGTTTGTTTTCATCAATAAAGAACTTTGTTGGATTTACTTTAAGCAATCTAAAGACTCTGTTTGGGGGAATCTAAGGGCCTTTATCTGAGGCAGCCCCGGCATCCCGTTGGGCACACAGAATTTATGTCCTGTCTACAGTCATGCATAGGCCGAGCATGCGACAGCACAGTCACCCATGCTTTCCCTTCTAGGTCGTCACTTAGCCATACACCTGATACATAGTACTCAACAACAAACAGCCTTGAGCTCTTCCTCAACTGGAAGATTTTCACCTCCCAATTTCTATGGCTCAGTGCAACTTTGTTGCCCCTTGACCCTGTGGGTTGAATAGGTTTTCTTAGGCAAGGGATACTCTGAGATGTTTGCACCTGTTCCTTATGAATTATAGCATTGCACCCAGTATCCCTTGGCAGTCTCCCATCCAAGTCCTAACCTGAGTAGACCCTGCTTTGATCCCAAGATCAGATGGGATCCAACTCCTTAATGGTTGAAAAAAATCAAATAATCGTGACTATATATCCATACAGGACTTTTATATACTTGCTATATAAAGCATGATATGTTTGCAACCTTGCATCCATCCCTCTGTCTCTTTTAAACCAAATATTACCCGGTGCTGCCCACCTTTGTTCATTTACAACCTCATTAAAGGCCTGGTTTGTTTTCTTTCTGTACTTCTGTCTGCTCTCATGTACTTTCAATTGTATATAAGGAGCAACCAGCAGCTGCTGGTCAATCTCGGCTTTTCACATGTCTATGTTTCCAGCAGTAAAGATTCTCTTTGATACCAGAGTGCAGTTCTGTGTCTTCATTGGGAACAACTGCCATGAACTGACATTTAAGCCGAGATTGCTGCACTGTCCCGCATTCGCGGTGAGGTGCCACTATGTATGGAGAAGATGTTTTGCAGCAGGAGGAGAATCCCATCCTCGGAGCAGAAGGGGGCGAACAGGGATCCCCTTTTGAGGAAACAGAAGCGGAGCTTTAGAGGGTAATGGCTTTGGCATCGTCTACTGCTTATGCCCGACCTAATGGGGTAACCCAGAGATGAGTGAAGGAGCTGGTAGATGTCGTGAGAGGAAGCAGCTACCTGGATTTCCCTTCCCTCCAGAGAATGGAGTCGCTGGAAGGGAAGGTTATGGTCATGGAAACCACCCTCGCCATCATGTGAAGGGTGATGGAACACTTGGCCCCTCTGGTGGAGGAGGTACAGCTCCAGATGGAGTTGCTGTGGAGCGCAAGCAAGAGGAGCGACCGGGTGACCAGAGCCCATCCCAAAACCCAGTCAAGCTGGAGGCGAGGTGTGGAGAGCGACGAAGAAGGGGAGAGACTGTGGGAAGCCACACTCACCCGCCAGACTACACCCCTGGTACCCCTGGCCAGAGCTGGGCGTGGCACAGGGCTATGAGGATTGCCCCTGGAATAGCAAGGTCTCCAGGAAGGACCACCGCATGCAGATGCCCGAGAGGTACAACCACTAGTTCTCCAGCAGAGGAGAAAGGAATTAAGGATTGAATTCGGTGGAGAAGCTGAGGAACTAGATTTCTTCCTAACCATGGTGAGGGGCTACATGGAAGACAACGCATCTACCTTCAGGTCAGAAGCCAGTCATGTGCGGGCCATGCAGTGTTGAGGAGAGGAGCAGCCAGCTGGTACATCCAGCTCCACGTGAGACATGATCCATGCTTGGGCTCGATGAGAAGATTCCCAGCCGCCCTGGAAACCCGCTTCCAAGACCCACTCAAGCGAATCAGGACAAAGGACAACCTAAAAACCATATCCCAAGGCCAAAGGCCAGAGTCCTAATACGCTGAAGAATTCCGGTGTCTGGCCGAAAAAGTTCCAGAATGGTCTGAAATTACTAAACTGGAACTGTTTAAGGAGGGACTGAGAAAGGAGATACTTTTTTGGGCTTTACACCACGATGACCCAGAGATGCTCCAGGGGTGGATACAGCTGGCAGGGCACATCGAGACGACGCTGGCACAAGTCAGACGACATCAGGGATCGACGCCGAAGCATGCTTGCCAGAGGGAGGAAGGCTGGAGACCGGAGAAAGGAGCAGCCAGAAGAGGAGGAGAGCTGAAGGGGGAAGCTAAAGAGAAACGGAGCGGATGTTTTGTCTGTGGGCGCTTAGGCCACAGAGCAGCCGAGTGCTGGCAGCAGAAGGGAGGAGGGGCCTCTCAGGCCAAAGCAAAGCCTGCTGCTGGAAAGCGAGCGGAGGAAGGCATCCCCCTCGGGGCCCCAATAGGGGGTTTGGTGAGTCACGACCAAGGAATGCTAGTATTCCCTATTAAGCTGGAGGGGGAGGACAAATGGGCTAGCTGTAGAGCATTTTTAGATTGTGGATGTTCCAGAAACATAATCACTCCCGAGCTAGCAGACGAACGAGGGTGCAAGAAAGTGACCCTGCAATCCCCCATAGCTTTCTCTCACTTAGATGGATCGGTAGCATCAGGGACCCTGGCGAAGTTCGGGGTGGAGAATGTGAAGTGCAAAGATAGGCTACTGGGAAGGAGAAATAACATTTGTAATATCCCAGATGGCTACGTATAACATAATCCTAGGGATGCCATGGCTGAAGAAAGTAAACCCCCAAATCAATTGGAGAGATGGAAGTATGCACTTCCAAGAGGCTCAAGAGAGGGATGTAGCCGAGGGGAGGAAGACAAAAGCAGGCTACCAGAATTGGCCTGGGACCTTCCCCCAGAGTACCATGACTTTGCAGATGTGTTTGATGAAAAGGAGGCAGATAATCCCTGCCCCCCCAAAGAACGGTAGAAGTAAGGATTGAACTGAATAAAAATACTGATTTACCAAAGGGAAAGCTGTACCCAATGTCAGTGAAAGAGATAGAGGAACTGAGGAAATATACAGATAAAAACTTAGCCCAAGGCTTTATAGAACCATCAGAATCCCCTTTGGGGGCCCCAGTGTTATTCAGGCGCAAGAAGGATGGGTCGCTGAGGCTATGTGTGGACTATAGGGGACTGAATGCCTTCAGCACCACCACCAGCTACCCGTTACCGCTAACCAAGGACCTATTGTCACAGTTATCAGAAGGGAAAATATTTACAAAACTTGACTTGGTTGAAGCCTACCATAAGATCCAGATAAAGCCAGAGGATAGGTGGAAGACTGCTTTTTCTTATGCTCTAGGTTTATACAATTACCGTGTCTATCCTATGGGTTTAAAAGGAGCAGGAGGGGTATTCATGCAGATGATCAATGAGGTGCTACATCCATTACTATACAATGGTGTGTTTTGTTTTATCGATGATATTATTATATTTAATAGAAATGAGGGTGATCACATAAAGTTAGCGAGAGAAGTGCTCCAGAAGCTAAGGGAGGCAAAGCTATATGCCAAACTCTCCAAATGTGAGTTTAATAAGAAGCAAATAGACTTCCTGGGGTATTGGATTTCACACAAGGGCATCGCTATGGACCTCACCAAAGTGGAAGATGTAAAGGATTGGGAACCCCCTAAAACGCGCAGGCAACTGCAATCCTTTCTAGGGTTTGCGAACTTTTATAGGACATTCATAAGAGACTTTGCCCAACTCACACTGCCACTCACAGAGTTGTTGAAAACTAAAGGGAGGGGGAAACCGCCAAAGTGAAATCTCCGGGAGTGAAACTAGATTGGTCAGAGGAATGTCAAGAGGCCTTTGAGAAGCTAAAAAGTAGATTTATAGAGGAGCCGATACTGATCCACCCGGACACAAACAATTCATAATTCATTACGATGCCTCAGAATGGGCATACGGGGCGGTATTGATGCAAAAGGACTCAGAGGGCAGGTTGAAACCATATGGGTTCTTATCAAGGAAGTTTAGTGAGAGAGAGAGGAATTGGCCAATATGGGGAAATGAAGCATTGGCCATATTGAAAGCTCAAGAAAATTGGAGACATTTGTTGGAAGGGAGTGGTGTTCCTTTTGAAGTGTGGACTGACCATAAAAAATTACAATATATTACCTTGCCCCAAAGGTTGTTGGCAAAGCAGATAAGGTGAGGTCAGTATTTTAGCAGGTTTGATTTCAAACTCAGGTTTTTCAAGGGGAAGGAAAATGTTTTGGCGGACGCGTTGTCTCGGATGCCACAACACATAGGGGAGAGACGAGAGCAAAGCAGAAGCCTATTCTCTGAACAGCAATGGGGCCTGGCAGTGCAAACCCGGGTGCAGGTAGATTGGAGTCAAAAGGTCACTGGAACAGTAGCTGGAAGTGAAGGGTGTGAGGAAGAGCTTAAACAAACATACCAGGGGGACAGTTGGCTAGAAGGGAATAAAGAAAAAGTGAAGTGGAAAAATGGACTGGGATTCGTAAACAGGAAATTGTACATCCCTGAGAGTCTGCGGAGAAAGATGATGATACGCTGTCATGATAATAAAGGTGCGGGGCATTTGGGGGTCACAAAAACAATAAAACTACTGGCGTGGCAATGTTGGTGGCCAGGGATGAGGGGGGATACGAAGTCATGCATATTCCAATGTGACCTATGCACCAGGAACAAAACTGCTACAGGGAAGCCCATGGGATTGCTGCAAAAGGTGGCAGAGCCCTTGAGACCATGGAGCTGTGTTGCTATGGTCTTTGTGGGCAAACTTCCTGCCAGTAGGGGGCAGCGTTACATTTGGACAGTTCTAGAATTATTTTCCAAGCAGGGACATTTCATTGCACTACCCAAACTCCCATCAGCAGAAAAGCTCGCAGCACTGTTCATAAAACACATATACCGTTTGCATGGGTGCCCAGATCAAGTCATTAGCGATAGAGGAGTTCAATTCACAGTGAGGTTTTGGGAGAGGTTCATGCAATTGTTGGGGACAGAGAGGAGTTTGAGCTCTGCTTTTCAACCCATGACGAATGAGGGGGGTTGAGCGTATGCAGCAGACATTGGGACATTTCCTGAGGATATACTCTAATTATCGTCAAAACAACTGGGCAGAACTTCTACCATTTGCAGAAGTAACATTCAATGGAGCCCCCCATTCAACAACTGGAAAGTCTCCCTTTGAAATAATTTATGGCCAAGAGGTGGCCCCTTTGCCAAGGCTACCAGAGTGGAAGGAGGAGGAATTTCTGTGTAGTGAGGAATGGCTGGATAATTTATTTATTTATTTGCTTTATTTCTATACGGCATATTTCAGCCCAGACAGGCGACTCAATGCTGATAAGATCAGATCTGGGTGAAATGAAGTGGTAAGAGCATTACAGGAGGCCCAAAAGAAATACAAACTGTTTGCTGACCGCAAGCGAAGGGAGGGGGAAAAACTGGAAGAGGGCGATCTGGTTTGGCCTTGTACGAAGAATATCAAATTAGGCTTCCCATCGAGAAAGCTATCTCCACGCTATATAGGGCCATTCAGAATTTCCAGTAAGGTCAATGAGGTTACATACAAGTTATGGCTGCCTAAGGATTTGGGAAAGATACACCCGGTGTTCCATTGTAGTTTGTTAAAAAAAATATCAGGGATCTCTGGATAAGGAAGGATTGTAGATATGATTGCTGTTTCCATTCCAGGAAGCAGAGGAGGAGGACGCCATGTCAGGATCCAGTTTCCAGGGCCTCAGTTTTGGCGCTGAAAACTGGGGTCCTGACGCAGGACATTGATAAGGACTCTGCAGCTGTCGACCTTGGAAGACAACGGCTCACAGTGTGGCAGGAATATTGCGCGGGGTTTTGACTTGGCGGGAATTGTACTTTCAATTGAGGGGGTGTGTATATAAGGAGCGACCAGCAGCTGCTGGTCAATCTCGGCTTTTCACATATCTATGTTTCCAGCAGTAAAGATTCTCTTTGATACCAGAGTGCAGTCCTGTGTCTTCATTGGGAACAACTGCCGTGAGCTGACACTCTCACCTAAGTAGATTTACAGGTGCTTGTTAGGCATACATAACATGGCTCCTTTAAAAAACTATAGATTTATAACACAGATTTATTACTTGGCAACAAGTCCCACTTGTGTTTGGCAGGGTATGCTTCCAATGAAATGTACACTGAAGCTTGTTTTGTGATATATTCTTGATCAGGATGCTAAGCAGCTTGCCCTGCACTTCGTTCCCTTTCCTCCCCAATCCCATTTTCTGGTGGCACATTTCACATCCATTTGAGCATATGCTCTCCTCATTGGATTACTTGTCAATGCTAGCAAGTCCTGGGAGCTGTTGTTTGGTGAGACACCAGCGCTCCTTGGCAAAGAAGGCTAAAGGCATTGCAAAACCTCAACTCCCATGATCACCCTAGGAATCTCTTGATCGTCCACTATGGAAGAAGATAATTAGGTGGATCTGTAATTGGTTAAGCAACCAAAACCAAAGGGTGCTTCTCTGCAATGATTCCTCTTCTTCATCCTGGGAAGAAGTGACTAGTGGAGTGCGATGAAGAGGGTTTGATCCTGGGTCAAGTGCTGTTTAACATCTTTATTAATGACTTGGATAAAGGTTTAGAAAACAGGCTGATCCAAGTTTGCAGATGGGACCAAATTGGGAGGGAGAGCGAATACACCAGAGGACAGGATCAGGATGCAAAAGGATGTGCATGTTTTACGGATGGTTCCCCAAATCGCATTAGCCATGCTGGCTGGGGATCATGGGCATTGTTGTCCAGCCAGAGAATACCAGATTCCTCCCTCACATGATCCTCCTCCATCTCCTGAATGTTTTTGCTGAATGTTTTTATTCTGCCACTGCTTTTCCTTCCCTTGAAGAAAACTGTCCAAAACTAGGTTATTGACCGTTCGGAAACCACTGAGCAGCTGCAGCGCAAAGGGATGAAATGGCAGGTTGCAAACAGCCGGGTGCTTTTGGCATTCATGCACATGCATGCATTGACCCTCAGGAATGGTGCCTTTGCTCTGTGGTTTTGCACATGGCGACTCAGGGGAGGTGGCTATCATTACCATGAGATACACAACCTTACTGGTGTATATTTAAACATACACATATAAACACAAAACGTCCCTTAAAAGGGGGACATTAAAAAGGGGTGCACATGTCAAGGTGGGTCAAATGGCCAAGATAGCAGGCAGTCGCAGCGGGGAAACATGTCTTTCCATCATCATCATCATCATCATCATCATCATCATCATCATCATCATTTTACTAGCATGGGTACCCGGCATTGTCTGGGTTATTTGATAAAGTCAATTTTAATTGTACAAAATGCATAAGGCTGTGAGTGAACTACAACTCACCTTATGCCAGGTTAAGTGAAAATTTGCTCTAGATGCGTTATCAATGAGGTTCAGTGTGCTCTCTGGCTGTAGGGGAAACTATGGTGAGTCAGTCCCCTCAAACCCCTTCAGTATGTTGAGTTAGTCATAGGGGTTCTGTGTGCCAAGTTTGGTCCATGTACACCGGTGTTTGGGTTCACAATGCTCTCTGAATGTGGGTGAACTACAACTCCCCCAAATTGAGGTGAATTTCCTCGAAAGACCTCCAGTATTTTTTGCTAGTCATGGGGGGCTCTGTGTGCCAAGTTTGAATCAATTCTATCTTTGGTGGAGTTCAGAGTGCTCATTGATTGCTGGTGAATTGTAAATCCCAGTACCTACAATGCCAACATTTCCAGGCCAATTCTCCTCAAAACCTACCAATATGCAAATTTGGGTATATCGGGTATGCATGACAAGTTTGGTCCAGATCCACCACTGTCTGGGTTCATAGTGCATTCTGGACGTAGGTGAACTGCAACTCCTATAAATCCTTCCAAAGACCTCCAGTAAGTTTTGTTGGTCATGGGGGTTCTGTGTGGCAAACTAAATCCAGGTCTATATTGGTGTTCAGAGTGCTCTTAGATTGCAGGTGAACTATGTGGTGGAATGTAAAATAAACCACGTGTAGTTCACATTGGATCACCCCACACACTGCCTTGCCAAGGAAATAAAATATGACACACATGTGAATATTAAAGAACAAGTAGTTTATTCTTCTTAATTCAGAATAACATATATACAGTATGATCAGTTGCATCAACTCACTAAATGTCCTTTCAGAGAGGTTTAAAATGGTATTTCTTTGTTCATGAGAGAGACATCGTTTTCAGCAGTCAAGAAATAAATCAGTCTCTCTCTCTGACACACACACTGATTGCTTGCATTTTGTAACATATACATCCCAGTACCTACAACTCCTATAAATCGTGGTGGTTTCTCCCAAAACCTCTCTAGTATGTTCTGTTGTTGCCCAATTCCTCTGTTTGCTGTGTGCCATAGAAAATAACAGGAAAGGTTTAAGGGAGAGGCAGTGGGTGGGGTCACACAAATTCCACACCAAAAGAGAGAGTCAGAAACACTGGGATGTCTGTGGTGCAGGAAACACATGAAATCTAGGATGGTATTTTCCCATATGAAAGCCTTCACTTGAGTGGTGGGAAATATGGTGTTGGTAGAGGACATTGCCAGGACTCTTGTACATGTTGATGGTGCTCACAATAACCTGCAATGTCATTGGAGGGACAGCCATTGGTGTCTCCTGAGTAGTGGGAGCTCTGGTTGTTTCTGGAGACAGGAGCTTGTCTATAAAAGTGGACACTCCAGCAATGTACACATACATATTTTCACTTTTATCATGTGGATAGAAGATTGTTGTTGTTGTTGTTTTATTTATTCCGGCTTTATCTCTCTTGAAGGGGGCTCAAAGTGGCTTGCGTACTAAGTTGTGTACTAAAAGCATTAATACACAATTTAAAACATACAAATGTACAAACATTAAAACAGAATTAAATATAAACAGTATTTAAAAAATCATAGCTAAAAACCATTCAAACATATTCAATGTGATTCCCATCGTCCCTTGCCAGAACCGCTAACTGGGAGTTGTGCTCCCATGTCATTCACATGTTTCACATCCTTGACATACAGGACTGTTGGAAAAGCAACCATAGTAGTTGTGCATTACTCAACTTTGTTTCTAAATTTGTTCAGAAAGATTGTAAAACACCCACTGGCATTAAAATAATACATGGACTAAAGAAAAAAAGGCAATGCTATCAAGACAATTAAAAAAGAGAAAAGGACAGAATTATTATTATTATTATTATTATTATTATTATTGAGATGCAACATCATTAAAGCAAGAGATAAAATATTATTAAAAGGCACACAACAAGATACACAGTTGAAATGCAAGTTAAAATCCACAGATGAAATGCAGATGATAATGATGATGATAATAATAGGGGAAAAATTTAAGCATTTTTTTTTACTTTTTTATTCAATGGTTTTTGTTAAGGTATATAATATTACTTCAATTACATTTCAATGTTATTCATTTCTTGTACTTAGGTGGTGCGGATGTGTGATAACCCTTAGGATGGAAGGCCCAATTTGGGGAGATGGGATGGAGCCGGGCCTCTTTGTGCTGGGGAGGAGGATGCACACACGCAGCCAGGCATGTAGCCGAGGGGGGAGGGTGGGGGGGTGGTTGGTTTGGGGGGTGGTTGGTTTGGGGGGTGGGTGGGTTGGGGGGCTTCCCCCCCCCCCGAAATTCTCATGGTGGTTCGCAAGAAGGCCTTACTGGTACATTATTTAAAATGTTATGTTTATTCATATCATGATCTGATCACCATGCTCAATATATCCCATATGCATGGGGGTATTGAGGTAACGATACAAAAGGTTTGCTAGGGTAAACCCTCTTTCACTCAGACTCAGCCCCCCCCCCCTCCCGAACCAAACTCAGCCCTTCCCCTCCCGAAACAAAATCCTGGCTATGGGCCTGACTTAGATTAAACTAGTCATTATCAAAACTATCCATATTTTATCTTTATGTTCTTGCTAAACAACAGCAACAACAATGAAGATAATGTATCCAT
Source organism: Anolis sagrei (assembly GCF_037176765.1). Taxonomy (NCBI): domain Eukaryota; kingdom Metazoa; phylum Chordata; class Lepidosauria; order Squamata; family Anolidae; genus Anolis; species Anolis sagrei. The sequence goes on along the minus strand of NC_090035.1, from coordinate 57,437,135 downwards.
TACCACTGACTCCATCAGTTCCATCAGTCATTTGTTTTGCATCAGGGCCTCTGTATTCTTCCATTTTTGAGCCGATAACACTTTTGCTGCTCTCCTTGCGTATTATTATCACCATCTTCATCTTTCTTTCCTCTTCTCTATTTGGTCATGTGCTGTCGCACACTGGGCTCTTATAAAAGACTATAAACAGGACTTAGAATCATAGAATCATAGATTCAAAGAGTTGGAAGAGACCTCATGGGCCATCCTGCCAAGAAGCAGGAATATTGCATTCAAATCACCCCTGACAGATGGCCATCCAGCCTCTGCTTAAAAGCTTCCAAAGAAGGAGCCTCCACCACACTCCGGGGCAGAGAGTTCCACTGCTGAACGGCTCTCACAGTCAGGAAGTTCTTCCTAATATTCAGATGGAATCTCCTCTCTTGTAGTTTGAAGCCATTGTTCCGAGTCCTAGTCTCCAAGGAAGCAGAAAACAAGCTTGCTCCCTCCTCCCTGTGGCTTCCTCTCATATATTTATACATGGCTATCATATCTCCTCTCAGCCTTCTCTTCTTCAGGCTAAACATGCCCAGTTCCCTAAGCCGCTCCTCATAGGGCTTGTTCTCCAGACCCTTGATCATTTTAGTCGCCCTCCTCTGGACACATTCCAGCTTGTCAATATCTCTCTTGAATTGTGGTGCCCAGAATTGGACACAATATTCCAGATGTGGTCTAACCAAAGCAGAATAGAGGGGTAGCATTACTTCCTTAGATCAAGACACTATGCTCCTATTGATGCAGGCCAAAATCCCATTGGCTTTTTTTGCCGCCACATCACATTGTTGGCTCATGTTTAACTTGTTGTCCATGAGGACTCCAAGATCTTTTTCACACGTACTGCTCTCGAGCCAGGCGTCCCCCATTCTGTATCTTTGCATTTCATTTTTTCTGCCAAAGTGGAGTATCTTGCATTTGTCACTGTTGAACTTCATTTTGTTAGTTTTGGCCCATCTCTCTAATCTGTCAAGATCGTTTTGAATTCTGCTCCTGTCCTCTGGACTATTGGCTATCCCTCCCAATTTGGTGTCGTCTGCAAACTTGATGATCATGCCTTCTAGCCCTTCATCTAAGTCATTAATAAAGATGTTGGACAGGACCGGGCCCAGGACGGAACCCTGCGGCACTCCACTTGTCACTTCTTTCCAAGATGAAGAGGAAGCATTAGTGAGCACTCTCTGTGTTCGTCCACTTAACCAATTACAGATCCACCTCACCGTAGTTTTGCCTAGCCCACATTGGACTAGTTTCCTTGCCAGAAGGTCATGGGGGACGTTGTCGAAGGCCTTACTGAAGTCCAGGTATGCTACATCCACGGCATTCCCCGCATCTACCCAGTTTGTAGCTCTATCGAAGAAAGAGATCAGATTAGTCTGGCATGACTTGTTTTTGATAAATCCATGTTGACTATTAGCGATGACTGCATTTGTTTCTAAGTGTTTGCAGACCGCTTCCTTAACAATCTTTTCCAGAATCTTGCCCGGTATCGACGTGAGGCTGACCGGACGGTAGTTGTTTGGGTCATCCTTTTTTCCCTTCTTGAAGATTGGGACCACATTGGCCCTCCTCCAATCTGCTGGAACTTCTCCCGTTCTCCAAGAACTCTCAAAGATGGTTGCCAACGGTTCCGAAATGACTTCCGCTAGTTCCTTCAATACTCTGGGGTGTAGTTGATCTGGCCCTGGGGACTTGAACTCATTAAGAGCGGCCAGGTATTCCTGGACAACTTCTTTCCCAATTTGGGGTTGGATGTCCTCCAATCCCTCATCCACTCCATCTTGCTGAGGTTGAAGACGCTCTTTTTGTGAGAAGACCGAGGCAAAGAAGGCATTAAGTAGTTCTGCCTTTTCCCTATCCCCTGTCAGCATTGCCCCATCTTCTCCACGAAGAGGTCCTATCGCCTCCTTGTTTTTCCTTTTTCTACTGACATAAGAATAGAAGCCCTTTTTATTGTTTTTAATGTCCCCGGCAAGTCTGAGCTCGTTTTTTGCTTTAGCCTTGCGGACCTTTTCCCTACAGGTGTTGGCTATTTGTTTGAATTCTTCTTTGGTGATTTCTCCCTTTTTCCACTTCTTGTGCATGTCTCTTTTGTGTCTTAGCACAGTTAGAAGTTCTTTGGACATCCATTCTGGCTTCTTTGCACTTGTCCTATTTTTTCTCTTTGTTGGCACGGTTTGCAATTGCGTCTTGAGTATTTCACTCTTGAGAAATTCCCATCCATCCGTAACTCCCTTGTCTTTTAGTATCTGTGTCCACGGAATGCTGCTCAGCGTTTCCTTCATTTTTTGGAAATCAGCTCTCCTAAAGTCCAAAATGCGGGTTTGACTTGTCTTAGTTTCGGCCTTCCTTTGTACCTTTGCAGGAGCACATGGTCACTTGCCCCTAAGGATCCTACCACTTCGACCACATCGATCAGGTCCTCCGCATTTGTTAGGATGAGATCAAGAGTAGTCAATCCCCTTGTTGCCTCTTCTACCTTCTGGACCATGAAATTATCTGCAAGGCAAGCGAGGAATTTGTTGGACCTTGTACTCTTGGCCGAGTTTGTTTTCCAGCAAATATCGGGATAGTTGAAATCGCCCATGACTACTACATCTCTTTTCTGTGCCTGTTTGGTCAACTGTTGGCAGAAGACTTCATCAAGTTCTTCCTCCTGGCTTGGGGGTCTGTAGTAGACGCCTACAATGACATCTTTTTGAGCCCCAGTTCCCTTGATTCTTATCCAGATGATTTCAAGCTGGTTTCCCAGATTGCTGTCTTGAATCTCTTCTGCAGCATAAGAGTTTTTGACATATAAGGCTACTCCGCCTCCTCTCCCCTTTGTTCGGTTTCTGTGAAAGAGGTTATACCCCTCGATATCTACATTCCAGCGATAGGAGTCATCTCACCCGGTTTCAGTGATCCCTATTGTAAAAATGTGTAAAGACGTGCCAATGCCACCTAAATGGGACCACCAAAATTATGTAAGGACGTATGTTAATCCACCTAATTCCACCATAAATTGTAAGGAAGTTCCGAGACTGCTAGATTAAACTGCCACCATTATATATAGAGACGCTGGTATTAAAGTCTCTGTTTATCCCTATTTGCGTTTTGAGGTAACTTTGGTAGAGTGTAATGCACCAAACGTAAAAGCAATGGAGGAGGCAGGTTTAAAATACAAAGAGAACAAGTTTATTGTTAACAAAGCGTAATTGTTGCAATATTGAGATGTTGAACTTGGCACAAGCTTGATGGTTACTATATGGCTTGGTTGAGATACATTCAGGCTTCTGATGTTACAATCTTATACACTCCTTCTTCAGTGAAGTGCTTTATTATTTCAGTGTTCCCTGTTGTGAATATTCACACTATTTGTCCTATACCGGATCAAACCACTGATCCCCAGTCTTCCACTACTGGCGATCCTAAAACCCCCTCTGTTAGATTCTTTTTAACTCAAGCAATCTAACGAGGTTTCACCTTCAGCTCCCTTGCTGAAGAAATATTCACAAATACCAAGAACTAACTGAATCTATACTGCTTCACACCACAGAGCCCTAACTAACTCTGCTCCTCTTCTCAGGGTCTCTTCCTCCTGACTAAACTACTTTCTCAGAGTCCTATCTGACTCTGCTACTTTCCCAGAGTCCTATCTGACTCTGCTCCTCCTCTCAGGGTCTCATCCTCCTGACTAAACTACTTTCTCAGAGTCCCTATTTGACTCTGCTACTTTCCCAGAGTCCTATCTGACTCTGCTCCTCCTCTCAGGGTCTCATCCTCCTGACTGAAAATTAACTGTCGCTTTCAAACCTTTTTCTCCTTAAGCTCCGCCCACCTCCTCTTCTGCCTTGTCACCATGGCAACCTATCTCTCACAGCTAGGCCATAGCAACCAATGTAAAACATAAATACAGTTTAAACACAGTATAATAAACACTTTATAATAAACATTTCTCTACACCTTCCCCCCCAGAAAAATTATTTTTGGACCATTCTCAATCCTAGAATGGCAAAAATAATTCCACATATTATTCAACAATAAATACATATACACCAATTCTGAAAGGGAACCATATTATGGTTAAGTACATTTCAATTACACATACATACAAACCTTTAACCTATGGAATCCTAGATAAGGCGTCCGCAACTATGTTTCGTTTACCTGAAACATGTTTAATTTCAAATATAAAATCCTGTAAACACAAACTCCATCTTAACAATTTGTTATTCGTACCTTTCACATTATCTAGCCATCGTAATGGAGCATGGTCTGTTTGTAAGGTAAACTTCCTACAACACAAATACGGTTTTAGTTTCTTAACTGACCAGATAATGGCATAGCATTCCTTTTCAATTGTTGACATACTATACTCATTAGAATGCCATTTTTTACCTAAGAACAATATAGGTCTGTCTTCTCCTTCTACATCTAATTGGCTTAGGACAGCTCCTAGCCCAGTATCTGATGCATCACACATTAAAATAAAAGGCTTGTCAAAATCTGGTGCTATTAGGACAGAATCTGAAGTAATGGATTTCTTCAATTGATCCATGGCAGTTTGACAATTTGGAGTCCAAATTACCTGGTTCGGGTTCTTCTTTTTAGTAAGATCCGAAAGAGGGGCTGCCAGATTACTAAAAGATGGGATAAATTTTCGATAGTATCCAGCCAATCCAAGGAATGCCCTAACCTGTTTTTTCGTTTTGGGCACTGGCCACTGGTGAATAACTGCCACTTTAGTAGGGTCAGGTCGAATATGACCTCCTCCCACTAAATGTCCTAAATACTTGGTAACAATGCATCCTATCCTACACTTAGAAGCTTTAATAGTTAACCCTGCTTCTCTCAACCTGTTTAACACCAGATCCAAATGTTCAAGGTGATCTTCCCATGAATCACTAAAAATCCCTATATCATCGATATAAGCTACACAGAAAGACCCCAGTCCACTCAAAACACTGTCCACTAATCTTTGAAATGTGGCCGGGCTATTTTTTAGCCCAAAAGGGAGGACATAAAATTCATATAACCGACTTTGGGTCCGGAAGGCGGTTTTGTGTCGATCCTGTGGTGCCATAGGCACTTGCCAAAATCCCTTAGTCAGATCGATACTACTAATAAAGTTGGCCTTCCCCATCCTTTCTAGCAGATCGTCTAAACGTGGCATAGGATAAGTGTCTGTCTGGGTTACTTTATTTAACCTCCTATAGTCTACACAAAACCTAATTATCTTGTCTGGCTTCTGTACTAACACTATAGGTGAAGCCCAAGAGCTAACCGATGGAGCAATAATACCTAGGTCCAACATTTCTCTAATCTCTTTTTCAATACATTCATTAATTCTCCCCGTGACCCTGTAGGGTGGAGATACTATAGGAGTGGCATCACCGGTGTTTATTTGATGCTGGACTCCTTGGACCTTTCCTGGCAAATCCGAAAATATGTCTCTATATTTACTTAAAACTTCTATAACCTTTCTACGCTGTGGTTGGGACAATTCTATGTTCATATCTACCCGATCTAAATTTTTGTACTGTTCACGATCACCCTCCCAAAAAGAAAAGGGACCGGATTCCTCTTCCGAAACAACAAAACATACATTCGCAGACCTTACAACATAAGGCTTTAACATGTTTACATGGACTCTTCTTTCTACATTGGAATGTGTGCTTTCTGATGATCTTCCAGGGTCCAGACCAATCCAATTGAAGTTTGTTGGTTTTGTTGGGAGATAAAAAATAAAACTTCATCTCCGATGCTGAAGATCTTTGGTTTAGCAGTAGAGTCATAATAGTCTTTTTGTCTCTGCTGAGCCACAAGTAAATGTTCTTGAGCAATGTCTCTAGCTAGCTGCATTGTTGCTTGAAGATCTTTTAAATACTCCGACACTGGAACTGGATCTGTCGCCGGACTTTCTTCCCAATATTCTCTTATCAGGTCTAACGGACCACGAGCTTTCCTTCCATATAGCAATTCAAATGGACTGTAGCCAGTACTGTCATGAGGGACGGTCCTGTAGGCGAATAACAGTTGTTGCAATTTGACGTCCCAGTCGTATGGCTTCTCTTGACTGTAAGACTTTATCATTTTGACTAAAGTCTTGTTCATATTTTCAACTAGTCCATTTGTCTGTGGATGATAAGCTGTTGAAGTCAGGTGTCTAATTCCACATAACTCAAGCAATCTCGACATAAGCCTGGAAGTAAACTGGGTTCCCAAATCTGAAACCAATTCTCTAGGATAACCAGTTCTTCCCCAAATGGATAACAGGGCATTTGCAATTGTTGTTGTCTCGATGTTAGTCAGAGCTACAGCCTCTGGATATCTTGTGGCGTAGTCAATCATGGTTAAAATGTATCGGTAACCACGTCTGCTTGGTTTACAAAAAGGACCCACTATGTCAATGCCTACTCTGTAAAATGGTTCTCCAATTATTGGCATAGGGATCATAGGAGCTTTAACTTTATCCCTTCCAGTACTCAATCTCTGGCAGATGTCACAAGATTGGCAAAACTCTTTGATCCTCTGGAACATGCCAGGCCAATAAAAGTTCTTAGTGATCCTCTTCGTGGTTTTCCTCACACCCAAATGTCCACCTTGAGGGTTTTCGTGTGCCACCCTCATCAGCTGTTCTCTAAAACTTTGAGGCACTACAATTTGACTACTTGTCACTGATCCTTCTGTCAAGTTCACACTTCTGGTTTCTCTATATAAGACACCATTCTTTAGCACAAACTCGTAGGGCTGTTCTTTTGCCGATACTGTGGGGTTTTGAGCTAAAGCGAATAGAGGTTTAAGAGAATCATCGGCTCCTTGTTCCTGCCGAATCTCTTCAACTCCTCCCGTCTTCTTAACAAGCTCAGCAACCGTAGCGCTGGATTCCGGACTCTCATCCCCATCTTGTTGTATGGCAAAACACAGGGCTTTTTGTTCAGGGCTTTCGTTGTTACATTCTTTTTCCTCACACGCCATCCTCCAGTTTTCAATCTCCTTAGCCAAATCATTTCCAATTAAACATTTGTATGGTATGTCAGGACTGACTGCAAAGTCCCACATACCCTTCCATCCTTCATATTCTATTGGCAAAGTCACCACTGCTGTTGATATCGCAGGTTCTAAACCTTTTAATCTTATTTCAGAGGTTGGCTGCTGAAATTTCTGAGGTATTATTTCGGGGTGCACTATACACACTTCGGAACCTGTATCTCTAAGTCCTTTCCTGTCTTTGTTGTCAATACAAATGGTTTCTAAGTAATCCTTAGATGGGCTGCCTGACAAGATGAACAAACATTGTTTCTCTTGAGGCTCTGAGCCTGAACTCTCCTTTGAAACAGTATCTGGTTCTGCCTTTGTTGTTTCTTTCATTTTATTCACAAAGAGGGTTGTTTTCTCTTTCCTTAACAGGGGACATTGATATTTTATATGATCCAATTTTCCACATTGAAAGCACCGTCTTTTTACCTCAGGAGCAGTTTGTCTTGTTACACTCTGCCTCCTATAGATGGTGTTTTCTAAGTCAGAACCCTTTTCTGGCTGTGGGCGCGTTTGTTGTGGATAAAATGGCTGCCTGTTTGTTCTTTTGTCATTTGGCAGATCTTCCCTTTTGAATCCTTCTTTTAAGGTTGTTATTTGATCTGCCATACCCGCTGCCTCTACAATAGTGGATGGCTTGCGATCTTGAATCACCCAGCGAATATCATAAGGCACTAACTGAAAAAACTGTTCCAGCTTTAAGAGTTCTCTCAGCTGTTGGAAATCTTCTACCTCAGACGTCCTTATCCAACTATCGAACAGTTGAGATAATTTTGAGGCCACCTGAGCAAAACTTTGAGTTTATCTGTCCATAAATCTGCAAAAGTTTCCCACTTATCTGAGGCCTTAGGTATGTCATCCATTTTTCTTTAGCCACCCCAAAATCTCGACAACATCTCTCAAAAGATATTAGGAATTTCTCTGGGTCATCGTCCTTGGTAAATTTAGGGAATTTCCTCATCAAATCTGGGGTATCCACTCCAGATCTCCCTTCCTGGATATCACTGGATGTTTGAGACAAAGCCAATCTTTGCTTCTGCAGCTCAAACTCCATTCTCTTCAATTCTAACTCCTGTTCTCTATCTCTCTGTCTTTCTTTTGCCTCCATCTCCAATCGTTTCATCTCTAACTTGTACTTAAAAGCCATTTCTGACATAGGCACTGGCTCTATCTCTGCCTCAGAGCCCGAACTTTCTTCTTGGTCTCCCTCTCTTTCCTCAGCCAGCTTTCTCTGCCGCCTGGTAGCCATGTTGTTGAAATATGGCTTTTACCTCACAACTTATTTTTAAAGTAACTTTTACCTCACAACTTATTTCTAAATCAATCTTAAGGCACTCGATCAGTTGTTACACGAATCCCGTCGTCTGCCACCAAAAATGTAAAGACGTGCCAATGCCACCTAAACGGGACCACCAAAATTATGTAAGGACGTATGTTAATCCACCTAATTCCACCATAAATTGTAAGGAAGTTCCGAGACTGCTAGATTAAACTGCCACCATTATATATAGAGACGCTGGTATTAAAGTCTCTGTTTATCCCTATTTGCGTTGTGAGGTAACTTTGGTAGAGTGTAATGCACCAAACGTAAAAGCAATGGAGGAGGCAGGTTTAAAATACAAAGAGAACAAGTTTATTGTTAACAAAGCGTAATTGTTGCAATATTGAGATGTTGAACTTGGCACAAGCTTGATGGTTACAATATGGCTTGGTTGAGATACATTCAGGCTTCTGATGTTACAATCTTATAAACTCCTTCTTCAGTGAAGTGCTTTATTATTTCAGTGTTCCCTGTTGTGAATATTCACACTGTTTGTCCTATACCGGATCAAACCACTGATCCCCAGTCTTCCGCTACTGGCGATCCTAAAACCCCCTCTGTTAGATTCTTTTTAACTCAAGCAATCTAACGAGGTTTCACCTTCAGCTCCCTTGCTGAAGAAATATTCACAAATACCAAGAACTAACTGAATCTATACTGCTTCACACCACAGAGCCCTAACTAACTCTGCTCCTCTTCTCAGGGTCTCTTCCTCCTGACTAAACTACTTTCTCAGAGTCCTATCTGACTCTGCTACTTTCCCAGAGTCCTATCTGACTCTGCTCCTCCTCTCAGTGTCTCATCCTCCTGACTAAACTACTTTCTCAGAGTCCCTATTTGACTCTGCTACTTTCCCAGAGTCCTATCTGACTCTGCTCCTCCTCTCAGGGTCTCATCCTCCTGACTGAAAATTAACTGTCGCTTTCAAACCTTTTTCTCCTTAAGCTCCGCCCACCTCCTCTTCTGCCTTGTCACCATGGCAACCTATCTCTCACAGCTAGGCCATAGCAACCAATGTAAAACATAAATACAGTTTAAACACAGTATAATAAACACTTTATAATAAACATTTCTCTACACCTATGATATCATATTTGTGGTGTTGTGCTAAAAGTTGGAGTTCGTCTTGTTTATTTCCCATGCTCTGTGCATTAGTGTAAAGACATGTGAGCCCCTGGGATCTTCCCTTGAGCTGTTTAATTGGGATTATTGTGCTTTTGGTACTTGGTCCTTGTTGTGTTTGTGCAGCCCTCCATTTAGCCTTCTGGCAATTCCCAGACATTATGGGTAAAGTAGTGTTCGCAAGGCTGTTGTCCCCCCCCCCCCCCCCCGGTGGACCTAGTTTAAAGTGAGGTTTGCGAGTCTGTGAGCAAAAAGGTGTTTTCCTACTTGTATGAGATGCACCCCATCCCTTGCCAGTAGGCCATCTTCCTGGAAAAGCAGGCCATGGTCGAGGAAGCCAAAGCGTTCATCCTGACACCATTTTCTAAGCCAGTCATTGACCTGTACTATTTTTCTGGCTCTTGTGGGTCCGTGTCTTACAACAGGGAGGAGGGATGAAAAGACCACCTGTACATTACATTCTTTTAGCTTTGCTCCTAGAGCTCGAAAATCATTTGTGATCTTTTGAAACGTATGCCTTGCAGTATCATTGGTTCCTACATGAATCAACATGAGGGGAGGACGGTGATAGGGTTTGAGGAGCCTGGTGAGCCTCTGAGTGATATGGTTTATTTTTGCCCCCGGTAGGCAGCATATTTCTCGAGCCATCCCATCTGGTCTGGAAATGACAGCTTCCGTTCCTCTAAGGAGGGGGTCGCGTACTACCAAGACCTGTTTGATTTCAGGAATGACAGGGCCCCTTTTGTGCAATGTAGTGTGTAGGTCTCCAGAAAAGTGATCCTGTTGGTGTGAATTGTGTAGGTGAAAAGTGTTGTCCTCCTCCTCGACATCCCCGGTGCATTCATCAAGGACAATCCATTGAGATTCGTCCAAGAGCCTATGGTTCTCCTGTATGTGTTCCTGTTGATCCTGGTCTATGGTTGGGGATGGTACACCTGCAGGATTGTGCAAGTGTGAATGTTGTGAAGTGTTGTCCCAGTCAGGGCTATCCCCCGCACACTTATCAAGGATGAGCCACTGATCAGTATCTAATAGGCCTGTGCGATTTCGTTCGTTAATTCGTTATTTTGTTATTAAATCGTTATTTTTACCATATCCGAAGCGATTTCAAAACACATTTTCAAACCCGGAAGGGTTTAAAAATATCGAAACAGCAGCCCCATATATTTTACGAGCTTCAGCTCGTGTCGTTAATGGGATGGAGGCTGCTGTGCTGACTAGGTGCTGCTGCTGGTGCCTGGGAGCCAATCCGGCGCTCCCAAGCACCCCAGCAGTGCACCGTGGCAGGAGCCGGAGCCGATTGGATGGCACGCGCGCGCTCACCCTTACAACCGGCCTCCGCGCGCCATCCAATCGGCTCCGGCTCCTGCGCCCCCCTCCTCCTCCTCCTCCTCCCAGCTGTGTTGCAGGAAGTGCTAGGAGGAGGAGGAGGAGGAAGAGGAGGGCGCAGGAGCCGGAGCCGGATGGCGCGCGGAGGCCAGTTGTAAGGGTGAGCGCGCGCGCGCCATCCAATCGGCTCCGGCTCCTGCGCCCTCCTCCTCCTCCTCCTCCTAGCACTTCCTGCAACACAGCTGGGAGGAGGAGGAGGAGGAGGAGGGCGCAGGAGCCGGAGCCGATTGGATGGCGCGCGCGCGCTCACCCTTACAACCGGCCTCCGCGCGCCATCCGGCTCCGGCTCCTGCGCCCTCCTCCTCCTCCTCCTCCTCCCAGCTGTGTTGCAGGAAGTGTCAGGAGGAGGAGGAGGAGGAGGAGGAGGAGGGCGCAGGAGCCGGAGCCGATTGGATGGCGCGCGCGCGCTCACCCGAGGAGGAGGAGAGCGCAGGAGCCGGAGCCGGATGGCGCGCGGAGGCCGGTTGTGTGAGTTTTCAGGGCTGTATGTATGACCATGTTCCAGAAGCATTCTCTCCTGACATTTTGCCCACATCTATGGCAGGCATCCTCAGAGGTCTGTTGGAAACTAGGCAAATGGAGTTATCTAATATCTATGGAATGTCCAGGGTGGGAGAAATGAAAGCCATTCAATGCTAATCAAGGTGACCATTACTGCAACATTCACACTTACAAAATGTTTTGTAAATATTAACGAAATTTCGTAAATAACAAAACATTTTTTTGGAAAGTTTTGTAAATATTTTAAATATCGAAACAAAAAAACACCCCAATTACAAATCGATTTTAGAAACAAATTTTTTCTTGATCAAACAAGCCTAGTATCTAAGCCATTCTGGTCTTTCCCAATATGTTGTGTTTCTTGGTCAGGTGCTAGTTGTGTGAGAATTTGGAATCTATTGTGTAACTGCAGCTGAGCAGAAGTATTCTGAGGAGGCTTCCGGGTCCTATGTGTCCTTCTAAGGGTGACATTTCTCCAAGCCTGAGGGTTGTCCACATCTGAGGTGCTGTTCTGTTGAGCCTCCCCGTAATGTTGGTGTGATATGGGCTGCGTGTCTAGGACAGTGTGGTGTGTGGTGTCTAAGAACAGCTCAAGTTCCTGAATGTCCTTAAGGGTGTTAATACGGTCCTCGAGTTGTCGTATCCTGTGTTCCATGCGAGTGATCTGTGTACACTTGGGGCAGATGTAATTGAGTAATTGTAGTGTGAAAAAGCTGAACATGCCACAGCTTGTGCATGAGATGGGAAGTTTTCGTGTTTGTTCCATCTGGAGGTTGCTAATGACCTCCTCTTGGTGTGTGTTTGATGTTGTCTGTATGCAGGGGTGAAAGTATAGGTTACTGAGTGTACGAGTTCTCAAACAAAGCAGTTAATTTTTAAACTCAGGAAGCTCCTCCTCTCAAACAAAGCAGTTAATTTTAAACTCAGGAAGCCCCTCCTCTCAAACAAAGCAGTTAATTTTAAACTCAGGAAGCCCCTCCTCTGAAACAAAGCAGTTAATTTTTAAACTCACGAAGCCCCTCCTTTCTTAATAAACTGTTGGCTTTCTCGATCTTTCCCCCAAGGGTAGGCAACTTAATTTCTGTGAGCCCAACGGGATGCCGGGGTTGCCTCAGAGAGAGGTTTTTTGGGATTTTCCTGAAAAAATGGGCTTCAGAGTCTTTAAAGATGCAACAAAATATTTATTACTGAACAAATAACAAGGCTTCAATGATTGGATTCAAAGTTTTCTTAATAAACTGTTGGCTTTCTCGATCTTGCCCCCAAGGGTAGGCAACTGTTCCTTCACTGTTGGGAAAATCCCTGACCTCTACCCTGGGCAATCTGTCTTCTCTTCTGTTGGTGTGGGGCTCCTACACCCAGTCCAATTTGCTTTATGGTTGCCACAAAGGGCCCTTACCGAAACAGAGATCTTTGCAGAACTTCCAGGAGGAGGAAGATGTTCACTTCCCAGTGATGGCTGGCTGAAACGCTGTGGGACTGGATCCCTAGCAAGAGAGCTGAGAGGCTGTAAGTTCCTCAGCAAACTGTAAAGTCCCCAGCAAAAGCTGTGGCTGAGACTGTATATCCCTGGCCAAACTATGGGGCTATTTCTCCCCGGCCAAGCTGTAAATGATGAAGCCTTTTACAGGTGGTCCTGGTTTAAGTCCTGTAAGAAAGACTTCTCTGTGTGGACTGGCCTAAAATGGCTCCTATTCCCTCCAAAACCCAAAAGGGGGCGGAATTAGGGAACTTAATGATAATTGATAGGTCATTGACCCAATAACTGCAAAGTAAGGAAAGCCATCTAACTGCAAATGCATAGTACTTTAAAAACATGCAACACTCAACAAATAACAAGATAAGCTGGTGCGGCCATACCCGAACACTCCTGGCCTAGATTTCTCAATGATAAGAAATCTACACCATAAAATCACTAAATACAATTTGGTGGCAAAGCAGTTATCTATTTAATAACAATACAATATCACAAATTGGTCTGTGTAAAACATTAAGAGTGTGCAATTTTGGCACACTCTTAGCTTTACCTTCCTTACCAATCCATCCAGACTTGGCAAGGTCTCTATAACTTTGGCCAAAGGCCACTTGAAACAAGGTAAGGATTTGTCATTGAGCAATAATGTCTTCAACTTGGACATTGTGTTTAGAGTCTTTCCACTTCCTGTGACTCTGGAGTTCAGCCAGGTACTCTGCCTTCCAGCGTCTCCAGAATTAATTGGCAAGAGTTTGAGTTTGTTTCCAGAAAGCTTTCTAAGATCCTTCGGGGACAGGATACATAATTTCCTGCCATTCAGAAGTCATTTGAGTCAAAATGGACGCAGGACTAAGAAGCTGTGGAATGTCTGAGTCTGTGGTGATGGGCACCAATGGGCGGCTATTTACAATAGCTGTCACCTCTGCCATCAAAGTAACCAAAACATCATGGGTAAAATTCTTACACTCTAAAAACATAGCATTTAAGATCATCTACACAAACCAATCATACGTTCCCACACACATCCCATGTGAGACACATGCAGTACATTAAACAGCCATGTAACCTTTTCTGCATTTAAAAAGGCTGAAGTATCCATACACTCAATCACCTCAATGTGAATGGCTCGGATAACTAAACAAGTGAAGATAACTGAAAAGAAATGACTTGTTTCTCTCCTAATTATCTGAGCTAATTGGATGGCTAGCACAGCAGCACAGAGTTCTAACCTAGGGACATTGGCGTTAGATGGAGCAACCTTGGCTTTGGCCATGACAAAACATAAAGTGCAAGAACTAGTCTCTTTGTCTCGCATAGGCCACAGCTGCAACAGCTTTCTCCGAGGCGTCGCAAAAGATGTGGAATTCGGTGTGCGATCCTTGTAAAGGGCTCCTGACCGTGAATTAGCGCGGGATGCTCAACTGGTGTAAATCTTTTATATATATATATATAAATTTTTATTAAAGTGCATTTTCAAGAATATTACATAGTACATCGGGAAGGGAGAGAGGGGAGGAGGGGGGGAGGGGAGAAAGGCAGGGGTACTGTTTTATTTTACAATGTTGTGTTAAACGCTATTGTAGCAAAAAGTCTTAAAATCAAGGGGAGAAAAGGAGGGAGGGGGGAAGCAGGAGGGGGGGAGAACAAGAAGGAGGGGTGTGGGGGTTGACTTCTGTGTCCGATTACACCGCGTTCTTGGATTGGTTTGTCCGCTTCATGTCTTGCTGTGTTAGGGCTACCCCTTATATTTCTAAAGTGCTCATAAGTTTAATCGCTCTCTCATCTCTCTATTTACTTCTTTTCTTCTTCTAGGAATCTATTGAGTAGATTCCAGTCTGTCCTTCTTAAGGGACGGCCGTATGAGTCCTTCAGAGCATAGGTTAATATATCCATTTCTTTGATCTCTAGAACTTTCTCTATCCATTCTTGTTCTGTCGGGGTTTCCTTTAGTTTCCAATTCCTAGCAAATACAATTCTTGCTGCTGATGTAAGATATGTTAATAAGATATCTTCGTTTGTGTCTAGCTCCCATTCCTCTTTGAATATGCCTAGTAGGTAGCACTCTGCTCTTTCATCAATCCTAATGTTGAATATTTTCTCACAGATTTTATTAATATTCTTCCAGTATCTCTGGGCAACGGGGCAGGACCACCATTGATGGAAAAAGGTGCCTATTTGGACTCCACACTTCCAGCACTTGTTGTTAGCTGTTTTGTACATCTGGCCAATCTTCTGGGGAGTTGTATACCAGCGATGGAACATTTTGTACCAATTTTCTTTTAGTACAGTGGCATACGTGTATCTGATCTTTTTCGTCCAGATTTGCTCCCATTCGTGGAGGCTTATCGTCCTGCCTAGATTTCTGGCCCATTTGACCATGCAGTCTTTGATTTTTTCTTGTTCAGAAGCCCATTCTAGTAGGAGATTGTATATGGCAGTGATGTTCTTCTTGTCTCTTTTTAAGTTCTTTTCCCAGAACAAGTCCTTCTCCAGGAATCCTTTTTTCTGGTCTTTGTTAAAGTGCTCCCTTAGCTGAAAGTATTGGAGCCATGAAAGTGAATTGAATTCCTTAGTAAGTTCTTCTTTCGTTTTCAGATGGAGTGTTCGGTCCTTTTTTATCGTTGAGGTTCTGTAGGTGGGCCATTTCCTCCAGCCTAACAATCTCCTTTGTTCAGCTTCAATGGGGGAGAGCCACGTGGGGATTTTCCCTAGATATAAGATGTTTTTGTATTTTTCCCAGATCTTCAGAAGGGGTCTTCTAATTGCGTGGTTATTAAAGTTTTTTTCTTTTTTGGCTTGGTCTAGCCATAAGTAGGCGTGCCAGCCAATTCTCAAATTAAAGCCTTCCAAGGCTAACGTTCTCTCTTTTTCCAATAATATCCAGTCTTTTATCCAGGATATACCGCAGGCGTCATGGTAGAGGCCCAGGTCTGGTAGGCCAAGACCTCCTCTTTTGGTTGAGTCAATCATACTTAGATGTTTTATCCCGGGTTTCTTGCCGTTCCACACGAATGATCGTATCGTTTTGTTCCATTCGTTGAATGTGCCCTTGCTTTGGATTATAGGAAGATTTGAGAAAAGGAAAAGAAGCCTTGGTAGGATGTTCATCTTGACGACACTTATTCTTCCCAGCAGAGAAATCTTGAGATTGGACCAGGTCTTAAGATCTTTTTTGATTTTATCCCATACCGGCGTGTAGTTATTTTTGAAAAGGTTAGCATTATTCACCGATATGTAAATACCTAGATATTTTAATTTTGAAACTATTTGCATTCCTGTGGATTGCTTGAGTTTTTCCTGGTTTTCCTTGTTTATGTTTTTTGTTAGGATTTTTGTCTTATCTTTATTAATTTTGAAGCCTGCCAACTTTCCGTAGGACTCTATTTTTGCTAGCCAGATTTGGGCATATTTTCTTGGCTCTTCTATGATGCCGATCAAGTCATCAGCAAAAGCTCTAAATCTCAGGGCTTGTTTCCCGACGCTTAAGTGGGGAAATGATTTGTCTGATCTAAGGCTTCTGAGTAGGATTTCTAGGGTCAGGATGAATATGAGTGGGGAAAGTGGGCAGCCTTGTCTAGTCCCTTTCTTTATAGCTATCTTTTTTGATGGGCGCTTGTTGATCCATAACGTGGCGTCTTGTGTGTTATAAATTGCTCCTATCGCGTTTGTAAAACTGAATCCGAAGTCCATTTCCTCCAGGATCGAGCGGAAGAACTCCCAGCATACATTGTCGAAAGCCTTCTCTGCGTCGACCGCGATGAAGGCAACTTCTATCTGATGGTGGAGATCGTAATATTCCATCAGGTCAATGATGTTTCTTGTGTTTTCTTTCATTTGCCTCCCCGGGAGGAAACCTGACTGTTCTTCCCCTATCCATTTGACGAGGAAGGATTTCAGTCTCTCGCCTAGGATCGAGCTAAATATCTTATAGTCTAGATTAAGAAGGGATATGGGCCTGTAGTTCCTCACTTCTGTTGGATCTGTGTTCTCTTTTGGTATCACAATGATGGTTGCTGAGTTCCAGGAGTCGGGGATCTTTTTCTCCATCATAGCTTTATTCATAACTTTTTTCAGGTACGGGGTAATTTCCTCGCACATTGTTCTGTAAAACGAGGCCGTGAAGCCGTCTGGGCCCGGAGCTTTCGCTGGTTTCAGTCTTTTTATCGCCTTCTTGATCTCTTCTTCTGAGATCTCTTTGTTAAGCATTTCTCTCTCTTGATCTGTTATCTTTTCCAGTTTCTGTGCTCCCAGATAGGACATGATTTCATCTTTGTTGATTTGGTCCTCTGAATATAGATGTTCATAGTAGTTGGAGAATTCCTCGATGATATCTGAATCTGTGGTGGCATCTCTCTTCGTAGATTTAATTCTCACGATATAGCTTTCTTGTTTTTTCTTCCTGATCTTCCTGGCTAACCACCTCCCTGGCTTGTTTGTCTGTTGGAATTCTTTCTGCCTGATGAACCGTAGTTGGTTTCCTAACTCTTCTATTGTTAATGATGTCTTCTGTCTTCTGAGGCGGTCTATTTCTTTTTTTACTTTTTTGTCTTCCACGTTTCTTTTGAATTTTTGTTCCTCTATTTCTAATGCTTTATTAATCTCCACTAGTTTCTGGTTTTTTGTTCTGTTCTTTTTAGCCTTCTGCTTTATAAAATGGCCCCTCATCACGGCTTTACAAGCGTCCCACAGGGTTTCAGTCTTGATGTCCTGAGAGTCATTCAGCTCGAAGTATTCTCTTAGTAGTTTTTTATTCAGTTTGATATCTTTTTCATCTTTAAGCAGATTATCATCTAGTCGCCATCTGGGTTGTTCTCTCCTTTGGTTTAGTATGATTTCTAGGGCACAGTGATCTGACAGATCTCTAGGGAGTATTCTGATTTTGGAGATCTGTGAGTTGATAGATTTTGAGGCCCAGATCATATCTATTCTGGACCATCTATCGTGGTGACCAGAGTAGAATGTATAGTCTCTTCCTGTGATGTTTAAGTTCCTCCATGAATCTTCTAGATCCCATTCTTCTTTGAATCTCAGAAATTTTATCGGTAGAGTATTAAGTTTATCCCCTTTAGGTTTTTTAGCGGTTTTACTTTTGTCCCAGTCACTATTTATTACTCCGTTAAAGTCACCTAACAAAATTAGGTGGTTGTGTTCTGTCTCATGAATTTTTTCGTTCAAATCTGTTATGAATTTTATTTTGGGGCCGTTTGGTGCGTATAGGTTACAGAATAAAATAGTTTTGTTCCCCTGTTTTATTTTTACCCCGATTACCCTTCCATCCAAGTCTTTGAATGCAAGTTCTGGAGATAGTTTTTCTCTCGCATAGATTATGACCCCTCTTTTTTTTTCTGCTGCAAGGGAGTAAAATTCTTTCCCCAGGTCTTTGTTCATTAGGTGCGCGGTATGTCTATGCGCTATATGGGTCTCCTGTAAGGCGACCAAATCATAATTACCTTTCTTAAGCCTATTAAATAAGTTCCTTCTTTTAAAAGGCGAATTAAGACCATTGACATTATTACAGAAAACCTTTATTTCACTCATACAATCATTCATTTTTCTTATGTTGATCTTGCTCATCCTGAGCCGGTCCTATGTCGCCTCGTTCATTTCCGTTATTCAGAGATTTGATTTTGGATTCTTTTGCCTTGGGTTCATGAAGTCTGTCCTTGTCCGGGGAGCCGAGGGGGCGTTTCAGCTGTTTCCCCCCCAGAAGTCTCTGGTCTCTTGGAGTTTTTCCTTGGTCCTTCATGTAGTGGTCATAAAAATCCCGCGCCTTCTCCTCGTTAGTCAGCCAATGTTTTTGCTCCTTGTACGACACCATTAGTCCTTCCGGTTTTTCCCATCTGAACTTGATGTTAGCCTTCTTAAGTTCTTCTGAAAGGAAAAAATATTTTCTTCTTTTGGCTATTATGGACTGGGGGAATTCTTTCATAATAATCACTTTATTGTCTTTGTATATCGGAGGTGTGTTACTGTTGACCCTTAAGATTTCATCACGGGTTCTCTTTTTAGAGAAGTGAACTATTGTATCTCTAGGAGTTTTATTTTTCTTTGAGAAGTTCGTTGTGATCCTGTATGTTTTGTCGATCTCCAGGTCCAGGTCTTTTTGTTCTTTATTGAGCATGGTCGCTGTCAGTGTGATGATAATTTGTCTTATATCTTCATTTGGCTCTTCTATTATATTCCTAAATCTTAATTGGGACTCTAGATCCTTCATTTCCAATCTTTCCTGTAAGTCTTTAGTTTTTGTAATCTCCAATTCTAATTTTTTAATTTTTTGGTCTAGTTCTATATGGGCTTTCTCAGTATTTATCTTGTCTTCTTTGATCTTTTTTATGTCTATGGCCATGTTGTTCATTTCTTCTTTTAGAGTCCCAACTTCGGACGTGAGATCTTTCCTTAATAGTTGTAGTTCTTCTTGAAGGTTTTTCTGTTGTGTTTCTTGTTTTGTTTCTATTCTTTTAAGATCTTGTTTCAGTTCATTCTGTTTTTCTGCTATCTTCAAGATTTCTCTTAGTATCTCTTTGTTTATCGAATCTTCCGTTGTTGAGCCCTTTTTAGTTTGTCCTTTGTTTTCTTTGTTTTGTTTAGCTTCCTTTGGGTCTTTCGCTTCCCTATTGTCTTTATCTGTTTTCTCCATTTTTGCCTTGGGGGTCATCATTTTCGGTTTAATGAACAAGTAATATGAGTAGTATTATTTTCCCCTTACTAGGTTATAGATTTTTTCCCCAGTGGTGTGAGAATCCTCACTTGAAGTTCACTCTTCAGGGTAGGGGGAGGGGGGTGGAGGGATATGGAATCTTTATTATTCCAAGGGCATCTACAAGCCGCATCCCTCCGGGATGGCTGCCACTCACTTCTTTGTGGTTAGTTTGGAAGCCAAGCGTCTTCTGTTGGTAGCAGCCTCAGAGAGAGAATGACGAAGGGGGGAGGGGGGGAAAGGCAAGGGACAATCAAGAGGAAGGGGTGTCTGGGAGTGGGGGGGGAGAGGTTTGATGAGAGGGGGTATTTTTGTTCCAATCCTGGGGGTAGGATAGATACCAGAGGCCTCTCTCTGTCTCTTCAGCCCATCGGCTATTGGGGATTGAGTGTCTTGCAATTTAATGCTCTTCCCCCCCTTGTCCCAATTTTCTTCTCTTATTTGGGTTCTTGAGTTCTCCCTTTGAGTCACCACTTTTCTCTCCTTCCCCTTCGTAACTTCCGTAGTTCGCCCTTTACCTTGTGTCGCTTCTTGGCTCTCAACCTCCTCCGCGAATCGTCCCCTCCTTGTCTTTTCTCTGCCGTACTCTTTGTTTCCCTCTTCTTCACTGTTTCGCTCTCTTGATTTCTTGGTTTCTTTGGGGGCGTTCTCTGTTCAGGTGGGGTGTATTTCCCGTTTTCAGTTCCTTCTTTCTTCCCTCCTCTCCCTGGCTCTGGCTGAGGAGATCTTAGGCTCTCGCGATATTGCTCCCTCCTCCTCACCCCTCCCTTCCAAGTATGTGTTTTCACGCGTCCCTCTGAGACTTCCGAGGGTTTCAGCGTCACCTCCGCGTGCTCACACCCTGCGTGTCTTCCCTTCCTTTGGCTCCTTTCACTTTAACATTCTCGAGTGGTGGATCGATGAGGAGATAAGTTGATTGCTTTAAATTATCCTTTAGCTTCTTAATTTAGACTCTAGTAGCTAGTTCTCCGCCCCAGCTGGCTGCAGTTTTGGGAAGGTTTCCCTAGACCGCCTGAGGGCTTTCATCTAAGCCAAAGAGGAAATATCTTAAATTATATTTCAGCATGCAGTCAATGCTACTTCTTTTATTTCCTTTATTTTGCCTTGTGGGTCTATGGAGCCCGCCAGATTTATGGTTTAATCAAACCGGATTGGGTTTTTGTCAATCAAAGCTTGTTGTTTAGTAGTATGATTACAACTCCCTTTAACAGTTTGGATTTTAAGATGTTTGTCCCTGGAATGGTGAGATTCTTGAAAAGGATGAGTAGAGTAGAGTATAGTAGAGTAGAATATATCAGACTCTTCTCAGTAGGATTCAATAGGATTCCCAATCAACGCACCCTTCCCAGGGGGTAGCCCTCCGCAGTGGGGCGGATTCTCACAGGAAAAACTTACGTTCCTCCATGGCCAAGATTACCCTGCAGCCTGTCTTGTTTTCCATCTTCTATGATAGCAGAGCTGGGTTGGCAGTGAATACTGGCACAGCCAGCTTCCCTTTCTTCGGTCCGCTTAACCGCGCCCCAGCCTACCCACCGACCCCCACCCTTGAGGGATGGGGGTCATTGGGGTCTGCCGGGTGATGTGGGTTATTAGCGCACACCTCTGCTTTTTCGCCGAGGTGAGGGGGCGTGAGATCGCCCACCGACTGCCACAGAAAGGTTGACGCTTAGGAGCGCTTGGGAGCTCCTAAAACGCCCTGCCTGCCGCCATCGCAGCTCACCGCAACTGGTGTAAATCTTGAGCCAGGGCGGCCCAAGTGGTCCAAGAGTTCTTAATGGACTGAGGAACTTCCTGATCCCAGTCCAGTTTGCTTTCGATGAACTCTCGAAAGAGGAGCTTAGCTGTTATTATGACAGGGGCAGCCATTCCCAATGGGTCGAAAACACCATTAACTGCTGATAACATCTGTCTCTTGGTGTTCACACAGGTGAACCTTGCGGCCCTGACTGACAAGAGGTCCAGACAGGTGTCCCAGAGCAGGCCTAAGCTGGATTGGGCGCTCAAGTCCTGGAACAACTCCAATACGTTGTCTTATATTAGATCTTCAGTCAGGAAGGATCTTAAAATATCGGTGTTGTTAGAGTTGATCTTGTGCAGCCTGCCGTTGGCTTTTTTCAACAAAGATTGGACATCCTTTACTGTACTAACTGCAGACTGCATGGTATCAAACGACAAAAGCAAGTCATCCACATAAAAGTTCTGGTTGATAACTTGGGTGACCCAAGGGTAAAAGGAATGTCCAAATCTTTCAGCAATCTTTCACAGGCAGTAGTTGGCCACCGCAGGAGATGGTGTGTTTCCAAGCACATGGACCCGCATCTGGAAGGCTTTCACATCCACCAGAGACTGGGTGTCTTCAAACCATAAAAACTTTTGAAACTTCTATGTTCCGGTTTGACTAGGAACGCATAAAACATTTTGAAGATGTCAGTGATGATAGCATACTTGGATTTCCTGAACCTAAGTATGACTCCGATAAGGCTGTTCAGAAGATCTGGTCCCTTCAGGAGCACATCATTCAATGAGATGTCCTTGCATTTGGCGCTGGCGTCAAACAAAATGCGCGCCTTTTCCGGTTTCTGTGGGTGGATGACCTTATGGAAAGGAAGAAGCCAAGACTCTTCTTTGTCTGAGCCAGGGCTGAATAGCTCAGCATACCTTGCTGTAAACATGTCATCCATCAACTGAACGATTTGCTGCTTAGTCTCAGGATCACGCTACATCTTGCGTCTCAAGGACTGCAGTCTCTTCTCTGCTACCTGTCTGTTGGGAGGCAGGATAGGCCGGTCTGCTTTGAAGGGCAAAGGGGCGATCCAATTCTCTTCCTCACTGAGAGTGACCTCAGAGTTCATGATGTTCAGGAACGCTTGCTCATCTCAGGAGAGCGCTGTGTTCTCGTCATCCCAGGATATGTCGAAGATGGATGAAAACTCAGATGAAACTCCTTGGCAGCAAACAGAAATGTGGCTGAGACAACTCTGCATGAGGGTGACTCTGCCACAGCTGAGGGTGTCTGGCTGATCTGGACACAAGGAAGACGGAGGATGCATTCTATCGACACATACAGGTCCCTGTATGATCCATCCTAAAGGAGTCTTCTGTGCCAAAGGTGCACCAGGAAGACCTCTCTTCTCAGCTTGGATGCTCATCAAGCTGGGGCAGTTGGATCCGATGAGCAGAACTATGTCAATGCCCGGCTCAAAGGGTGGAATGAGGTCCTGTAGTCTTTTCAAGTGAGGATGCGCTTGCATTTCTCTGGTAGAAATCTGGCCCTTATTTCGTGGGATGGACGCACACTCAATAAGGTCAGGTAATTCAAAACGAATGTCTTTGCCACTTGGCGAAATGACAAATCTAGATGCAACGCAGCCCTGTCTTCTTCGTTTGCCCGTACAAGTAGAAATACTATAGTCAATAGTCTGTGCCTGCCCCTTAAATATTCTGAAGAAGTCAGGGGTGGCCAGGGAATGGTCGCTTTGGTTGTCAAGGACCACATACATTTTCTTCTTCATCCAAGCCTTGCTGGCAGGATAGACCTCTGCTAAACAGATGGGGTGGCAAATCCTAGTCTTCTTTGGCTGCTGCACAGCTGTGTGCAGGCCACAGAGGGTGCCTCAGTGCCCAATGAAGGTCCAGCTGAATCTTCTGAATGCACTTCTGGGGAACGTTGACTGGTGGCTCTGCTCTTGACCTTGGAGGGCACGAAATCCTTGTCGTGCATAGCTGAGCAATGCCTCTCGGATTGGCACACCTCACATTTACCTTTTCTTTGCATAACTTTGACTGGTGGGGAGTTGCACCACAGCACCTGAAGCAGATCCTGGACTTCTTGAGGATCTCGACCTTGTCTGATTGAGGCTTCTTGGCAAATTCCCTGCAGTTGGCCAAACTGTGGATCTTTGCATGTAGTGGGCACAAAACATCCTTAATCGTCATCTTGGTGTCAGCTGGAGATGGGTTGGTCTCCATGGACTTGACGGCGATGATTCTCCTGGTACCACTGTCTTTTGCAGGTTTCTTAGGGTCTTTGATGGGCCTGTCCGTCCTTGGAGTCCCATAAAGAGTCGGAAAGTCCTTTAACTGTGGGTCGAGTTGCATAGCGGCATTTGCAACGAAATCCACAAGATGGGTGAACGGTGGTAGACCTGATGGTTGGCCTGCTTGAATTTGAAGACTTCTCTGCCCCATTCTTCCTGCAAGGAGAATGGCAGCTTCTGGGTGATGGCAGTTTGGGACAAGTGTTGGTCCAGGCGGGCAAACCCTGGAAGCTGTGGGTTTCTCTTGGCTGACTGGAGCTCAATCAATAAGTCTGGCATGTCCCAAAGCTGTTTAAAGTCCTTAGGTTTGAACACTGGGAACTTATGAAGTCTGTCCATCAGTGAGGCTTCAATTTGGGTGCTGGAACCATAGCGCTGATCAAGCCTCGTCCATGCAGTGTCCAATGCTCTATCTGGTTGGTTGATGAGAGCTGAGAAAATCCTTCTCACCTGCTGAGCTGATACTGGACCGAGCCAGGCGATCATAAGAGTCAGTTGTTCCTCAGAGGTGAGTCTTAGATTCTGTATGGCACACTGAAAGGTCTTTTTCCAAAGTAGGAAGTCTTCTGGCCGGTCAGAGAATTTTTCCACTCCTTTGTTCCTCAAATTCTTCTTTGGGTTCCTAAACAGAGACTCCAGCTGAGACTGAGGAGTTTGAAGAAACGGAAGGGGTGTTTGGTCAGGGGTAAAGGTGAAGTTCCTCTGAAACACAGAAGGTCCTTTCAGGGGAACACCTGTGGCCTCTGGTATAGGCAAGACCCTAGTTTCCATGCCAGGGCTCACTGCCTGAGTTGGTGGCTGTGGGCTCCTGGCCCTGAATTCTTCGGCCTGTCTGCGTGGCACGATGTCGCTGTCCACATGCACCAGCTTGCTGTCTTGGAAACCAATGTGGGCTGGCAGAAGAGGCATGGTTGGTGGTGTTGGCAAAAGGTTGACATTTTCTTGAGACAGCTCTCCTTGCAGCACCTCCACCAGGATGTTGGCACGGACCCATTTCTGTGCTACCTCTTGCTGGGCATGTGACAATTTTAACTTTGCTTCTAATTGGGCCTCGGACAACTTCATCTCTGTATCTAATTCTATTTGAGCACGCTCGAAGTCCAGGTCTAGGTCTGCAGTCGCGGCCTCATCATCGGCCTAGAGAATTTTTTCCTGCATTACCAGATGCCTGTCCTCCTTGTTGTAAAAGGCTGCCATCGATGAGGAGCTGCTTCTGGAGACAGAAGACCCAGGAACTGAGTCATGTCTGCTACTATGCTTCCTGCTGGCGTGGCTGTGCTTGCTATGGGCAGAAGCACCTCTCTGAGTGCTCTGTGCACTTAAAGCCTTTGGGGAATACTTAAGGAGCTCTGAGCTCAACTATGAGTGGGAGAAGCTTGACCATCCCTTTCCCTTCTGGGGGAGGGACCAAAGTCAGCTACCTGAAACAAATGTGCATAACCAAATTCCCTATGCTTTACACTGTTTAAATACTGAACTGCCCTAAGATCTGCCTCCTGGATGTTTATTTTGCTAAGCTCCTGGCCGATGTCATCTACTAGGCCTCTTCACTCATTAATTAAGACTTTAGGATCTGCCCTGATGTCCTGGGGTTCCTTTTAATCCTCAGAACGTTGTAACTGGCTATCAAGGTCAACAATGGAAAGCCAGATGCTTTCAACCCTATCTATAAGCCGAGCTTCTTCCTGTAAAAGCACATGTAAGGCTTTCTGGGACGGGCACCGGGAACTCTGGGAATGGAGGCTATAGACTTTACCTTCGGACTTTGGGGAACTTGAGGTGTGAGCCATGACAAGAAATTGCCCAAACTGTTTAGCAATGCAATTACAGTAGCAAATAGAGCAAACAGTATATCAATGCAATAATAACAGTCAATACAGCAAGCAATAAACCAATGCAATCATAAACACAAATAGAGCAAGCAATATATCAAAGCAGTTATGAGGCAAATAAAGCAGGCAGTGTATCAATGCAGTTACAAAACAATCAGTGTATCAATGCAGTTTTAACAGATAGCGCAAGCAATATATCAGTGCAATTACAAGCACACTCAAAACTTATCACTTTAAGGCAGAGAATAGGCACAGCCGACACAACAGATTAAATTGTACATTAAACTCTCGCTGAGAGGTTGCAAACACCAAAGGGGATGCAAAAGCCCCTTTGCAAGAACCTGAGAAGCAAAGCAACAAAAGCTGCTGCAGAGCTGAGCTTCAAAAGGGCGGGGAAACCTTGCTTCTGGCTGGAGACTTTGCAAAGTAGCACACTGAGCATGACTGAGCAGTGCTTGCTTCTGTTGCTGGAGCAAAATGTTGCAATTTTGCTAAGGCAGCTGGCTTCTGACTGAAGGCTTTGCAAAGTAGCTAGCTGTGTAGGTCTTCAAAAAGGGCGGGAAGAGAGCTGATGCAAACTTGCAGATTCCCTCTTGCAAGGAAGGTGGAGCTTGGAGCAAAGGAGGAGGCAACCAGCCCCTCCCTCCTGGTCACATGGCTGCCTTCCAAGATGGCCGAAAATGAAGAAACACATTCAGATGGATGCAGGTAATGGAAGCTTGAGGTGGACCTATACTGCTTCCCTTATGTACTGTTCTTTCGACTTTACAGTCCTTTTCTTTACTCCCGGGTGGCAGAAACCACTGGCTTCATCATTTACTGTGCTGTTGCGCGCTGGGCTCCTATAAATATAAACAGGACTTAATTTCTGTGAGCCCAACAGGACGCCGGGGTTGCCTCAGAGAGAGGTTTATAGGGATTTTCCTGAAAAGATTGGCTTCAAAGTCTTTAAAGATGCAACAAAATATTTATTACTGAACAAATAACAAGGCTGGATTCAATGATTGGATTCAAAGTTTTCTTAATAAACTGTTGGCTTTCTCGATCTGGCCCCCAAGGGTAGGCAACTGTTCCTTCACTGTTGGGAAAATTCCCGACCTCTACCCTGAGCAATCTGTCTTCTCTTCTGTTGGCGTGAGGCCCCTACACCAGATCCAATCTGCTTTTTGGTTGCCGCAAAGGGCCCTTACCAAACAGAGACCTTTGCAGAACTTCCAGGAGGAGGAAGATGTTCACTTCCCAGAATGGCTGGCTGGAGCGCTGTGGGACTGGATCCTTAGCAAGAGAGCTGAGAGGCTGTAAGTTCCTCAGCAAACTGTAAAGTCCCCAGCAAAAGCTGTGCTGAGACTGTATATCCCTGGCCAAGCTATGGGGCTATTTCTCCCTGACCAAGTTGTAAATGATGAAGCCTTTTACAGGAGGTCCTGGTTTAAGTCCTGTAAGAAAGACTTCTCTGTGTGGACTGACCTAAAATGGCTCCTATTTCCCCCAAAACCCAAAAGGGGGCGGAACTAGGGAACCTAATGATAACTGACAGGTCATTGACCCAATAACTGCAAAGTAAGGAAAGCTATCTAACTGCAAATGCATAGAACTTTAAAAAACATTCAACACTCAACAAATAACAAATAAGCTGGAGCTCCTGGTATGGCCGTACCAGAACAGATCATGTAATAATCCCAACAAAGACAAACCTAGCTTGAACAGTAGATTTATGTTCAAAATCTTCTGAATCACATTATGTATTTGTATGGCTAGAGCATTCTTTATCCGTAATTCCGACATCTGAAATATTTTGTTTTCTGATGGTTCAATGTTCCCAAACATTGCATGAAATAATTCTTTTTAAATGGTGCATTCAATTATCCTTTTGGAAAATGGAAATCGCCATAATCTTTTGGAGATTTTATGATCTTTGGAAAGGCATGACTTTGTTAAAAGTCATAAACTTTTGTTTATTTTAACTACGTTGATATTTTAACTATGTTGATTGGGCCTGTCCCCATGTAAGCTGCCCCAAGTCCCTCTCAAGAGACAAAATAAGCAGGCTTCTTTAAATGTAACATAGATTTTTACTCACAGATTTCATGTATTCAACATACAGGTACTTTGCATATCAATCCAGTTACAAGTAGATTTGAAGTATTTTCTCTGTGTAGATAACACAGGGCATCTTAGTCTAGACTCAATAGCCTATAGTCAAAAGGATATCTCTGTTCTAAGAGTCTCTGTCTAGTCTGAAAGATAAATGGGGTCTAAAGCTTCTGTACAGCATTTTGTTCCTACTGACCTTTAAGCATACTTCCTTTGGGCTTCATGCAAATCTATCATTTGCCAAAATGTACGACCCTGTGCTTTTCTTTTCCATTTCTGGCCAAATAGCTTAACTATTAGTTCGTCCCATCATATACGTGATGATACTACTCAACCTGCCTCCAATATTTTTCTTGGTTTAGCACAATGTTGCCCAGCTTTAATGATGAACTGTGATGCCAGGGTTTGCCCTCTATACTGACCAATGAAGAGGAATGAAAACATGGCATTTGCTTTCTTTGCTTTCTCTGAGCATCCAGTGAAAAAGCCATATGTTAGGTTTTCCAAGGGTAGCAAACATTTGCAGCAGGAGAGAAGGCTTGCTGCTGCTTTTTTTCTGCCACCATGAAAAGATGTCAGAGCAGGCGAAAGCCAGGTCTCTGCATGTAAATAAGCCTGCAGGGCGTTGGCAGGAAGCGTGTGCATTCTTGCGATAGAGCAGCCCCATTAACCTCCAAAGAACTCGGGTTCCGTTTCATTTCGGTAAGATTCAGTGCATTGGCACAAATGCGGAAGCTTGCGAGGCATGTTTCTCCATCATTTTAAATACTATTAGGACAAAACCTGGCAAACTTGTAGGACACATTAACAACTGTAAGCCCGCCAAGTTTCAAAACATTACACTCATTCACTGATTTTTGGACATTTTAAAAGTTTTTACTAATAACATTTTTTTAAAAGAGATTTTTTTTAAAAAAAAATGGCCATAGTGACATAACATAAGTAGGACATCATTCCTGCCAAGTTTCAAAAAGATGTGGTCATCCACTGATGTTTTGTGATTTTTTTATCTACCAATTGCTGAATTCAGCCTAATTCTGAATTGACTGCTGAAATTTTGCACACCCCTACAAAATGGCACAGCAGGGCATTTTGATCCTGCAGATCTGTGCTTAAGAATAATGCAGCCCATGATCCTCAGTGTGTCTGTGTCACTTGCCAGGGACTCATATCCTATGTCCCAGTTGCAAAACTTAAACAAATGCAGAGACGCTGCATTATTGAGCCATGCGTGCAACTGTGGTGTTGAATTTTGATACAGTGCAACCAAAGCAATACTCCCAAGATGTAAACTGGATGCGTACTCAACAGGGCATGCACTTCTTTACAATGCTTTGGTGGAAATGTGTTTCTTTTTGCAATGCCACTTCTGCAAACTTGGGATGATCTACATTGGAAAATAAACACCCCACACCCTTTATTATTGTTGTTACGTTTCTTTGCACCTCATCTTTCTCCCAGAATTGGGATATGAAGCAGCAAATGATGTCCAAAGAGATACCTTTATTTGCCATGTTTCATTTTCACAAGGAACCCATGCCTTGAACTCTGGCCAATGTGGAGGGATACTGTGCCGTTACACCCAGACGCTTTTATAAAAATAAAACTGTAATGTGCTGTTCCTTATGTCTGGGCAAACTGCCAGTGCTTTTCTTGAGAAGATTGAGATTCTCAGCAACTGAGTCTATTGCAAGTTCTGAACATCAAAAAGGATATTTATTTCTCAAAGCTGCGAACAGAACAGTCAATTGATAAACCAAACAGATATTCCTTTTTTCTCTGAGTCAGCCTTTCCCCAAGTGGCAAAGGGATCCAGGGATCCTTCACCCTAATCCAGAGCTGTTGTCTTTTAGAAAGAACAATTTTTTCCCTATCTATCTAAGCTCCAGATTAGCCTTGGAGAGAAGGCAATGCAGTCTCTCTTTCTATAAGACTCTATAAAACTCAATTCTCAAAGCTCAATATCTATTTTTCTTTATACTCTATAACTCTCTTATAATCTATCTAACTATAGCTCAATTCTTCTCAATAAACTTCTCTATCTTAATTTCTCAATCCCTATCTATAACTCAGTTAAGCTTATCTAACTATAATATCTCAATTATTTTTACAGTGGTTTGTCGGAGCTACCTTTCTGGCCACCAGCACATCAGGTTCCTTCTTCAGAACTGAACAGGCAGGGAGGACTCCAAAATGGAAATCTTTCCCCGGGAGCAGGGGCGGGCTCAAAGAGTTGCTCTCTAGGCCAATCATTGCAAAGAGTTTGCAGGCTGACTTTTCCCGCCTTTGGCTGTTAAACTCCAGGCTTTGCAAGGCTGCAGCAGCTCCTGAGAGAAAGGCAAGGGGCAGCCATTCCAAGCAACTAAAAAAGCAATGCAAACCAGTTTCCTGGGAGACAGAACAGATACACTGTCTATACGTTGATATGGCACTAGCCATATTTCAAAACATTGATACATTGATATGGCACTAGCCATATTTCAAAACAGTTCAACCATTTTACTCTCCCGCATATTTGAATATCTAGTGTTTATAATGTTTTGGGATATCCAAAGCCTTGTATAGATCTAGTAAGTTGCTCACAACTGCCTTGTAAGGTAGTCCAAAGCTATTAGCCTTATATTGCCAAAGATATGGTGAGGGAAGAGCATCTTTCCTTGTGCTACGATGTTCACAACAAAAGCATACGCACTGGGAAATTCTTCTTCCACACCTTTTGGCTTCCAAGACTCAACACAAATCTCTTTTTCAGGAAACCCTTCATTAGGCCAGAGATTATCTCTCAACCAGGATTAGTCTATCGTCGATTGGCATTAGTGCTTCAAGGCAGATCAGTGGTCTTCCGCATTGGTTGCCGCCAGATTGTTTAAATTGGAGATGCCAGGGATTACATCTGGAGTCTCCTGCATACAAAGGCAATGCTCCGAACATCACAGAGCTGACTCTTCTCTAACTATTGTTGCAATGTTCTATGTGTGACTTCAAGGCTCTTGCGGACCTGTGGTCTCCCATCCAAGATTAACCATAGCTGACCCTGCTTGGCTTCCAAAAGCAGACAGGATCTGGTGTCTTGAGGGTATTTAGGCCACGTATGAGCAGTTCAACAGTTTATAATCATGATGATGGCTACAGAACTAGTAGATTGGCCAGCAAGATTAGTTGATGATAGAAAAGAACCAAGCAGGGAAAATGGGGAATACATTGAACGGCAATATATGAGTCGACATCAGTGGTTCCCAACCAGTGGTCTGTGGACCACAGGTGGTCTGCAAGAAACAGAAAAGTGGTCTATGGGGGTCTTTCCCAGAAAACCTGAGTTACTGCAGCATGGCTATTGAGGAAGTGGCCCCGCAGGTATAATCCCCCTCTAAACACACACCTTTCTCCTGCTGGCTGTCCCCTTCTCCTTTGTCCCAGAGCCCTAGCTCTTGTTAGCACTCGAGTTTAGTGTTCCTCTCCCCTGGCCCAGCCAAAAGGAGGAGAGAGCTTCCTCACGAGGAGCCAGTGATGATGGAGCTATCCCTGGCCCGTTTTCACTTTCTGAGGGCTTCAAGTGCCTCCTCCTCCTCTCCTTCTCCTCCTCCTCCTCTTCCTTCTCGCAATCCAGACTATGAACAGGTCTTCCTTCCATGCCACAAGAACAGGTAAGGAATTAAAGATACAACACCATCCCTTTTGCCCACTTTTGTTTCTTTCCTTCCTTGCTCTTGAGGAGGCTGCTGCTACCAGAGCCCCGCTTGCAGTCTCCTCCTTGCAACCCAGGGCCCTGCCATCTGGGCTTGCAAGGTAGGATCTGACATTGGGTAAAAGCAGGGGGCAAGAATGGAAGTGTTGGATCCTTCCTCCCTTGCCTGGGCTTGAAACAGCTGTTGCTAGAGTCCCATTTACAGGCCCAGGTGGCAGGAGACTGGGTTACAAGGAGACTACAAACAGGGCTCTGGCAGTAGTCTCCTCAAGTGCAGGTAAAGGAAGGTCTAACACTGAGCAAAGGGAAGGAGCAGGAATGGTGACATGGAATCCTTCATTCCTACCTGCATTTGAGACAAGGAAGAAAGCCCCATTTGCAGGCTAGATTGCAAGGAGGAGGAGGCAGTCAAAGCCTGTCCTTCAGTGAAGGTGGGGGTCAAGGGAAGCTCCATCACTGGTTCCAAGTGAGGAAGCAAGGGAAAAGGCTCCTGTTCTTGGTTTTCAAGATCCAGTCTGGGAGAATGGGCTTCCGAGAGCTCTTCCACTGACACAGCCAAAGGGAGAAAGTGCACCCAGTGTTTACTTTCTATATTCGAGCTTCAAAAGCCAGTCTGGGAGTCTACTATTATCAAGGTCCAGTCTACTATTACTCAATGCCATGAGATGCACATGGCATTGAGTAATAGTATCCATCCAAAGATTACTTCTCTAATAAAAGAAATGCAAACTTGAAAATCACATTAATTTTTTTTCATTAATACTCATGGTGTTTTGTCTTTTTATCACAAAATAAAAAATGTACATGTGAATGTTAACATGATTAAGACATTCTAATTATTTTAAAAACTTTTAAATTTATCTTTGTCCGGGTGGTGAGGAGAGGGGTTGGTTGATCTTGATGGTCAACAGTATATCCCATTGTTTTCTCAGCAGTACACTGTCTCTTCAAGGTTGGGAACCTCTGGTCTACACTAATAATAATAATGCAGTTCCAAACTGCGCTATATGGCAGTGTAGATCCAGCCAGGCCTGTAGCGAGGTGGGGGGGGGGTTAGGGGTTCAATCCCCCCCTCCCGAATTTTTTTTAAAAAACCCAGTTTACTCATGAATTTTAACTGGTTAACCAAATCCCCATGCTAAGTCTATGAGATGTAAAAAATTAAGAGTCCCTCCAGAACTACAAGCACTATCTCAAGCAAATAATTATTTATTTATTTATTTATTTATTATTCGAACTTATATGCCGCCACTCTCCTGGGGCTTGGAGCAGCTTACAAGAACAGGCTAAAATCGAACACAATTTAAAAACAATTTAAAACAATTTAAAAACAGCAATATCAGAGATCAAAGGCCTGTCGAAACAGATATGTCTTACATGCCCTGCGGAAAGCTGATAAGTCCCGCAAGGCACGGACTTCAGGTGGCAGAGTATTCCAGAGTGATGGTGCCACTGCTGTAAAGGCTCTGCATCTGGTTGCTGTTAGACGCAAGGTCTTGACACTGGGAATTTCCAATAGATCTTGGTCCTCAGAACGGAGGGATTTCTGGGGTTGGTAGGGGGTGAAACGGTCCCTCAGGTACATCAGCCCCAGACCATGCAAGGCCTTAAATATTGACAATTTATTCACACTGTCATTACTTGCAGCAATAGCCGATGTAGTGAAGCAACCAAGTTGGGTGTGTGTGTGTTGAATGCTCTCATTAAGGAGGCCAGACTTGGTGGAGGTGGTTGACAGGGGCAGAGCTGCGGGCTATTGAAGGCTGCTCTGCTCCCTGCTGTGCTCTTTGCTTCAGCGCGAGCTAGAAGGCAAGTTTCAACCCCCCCCACCCCGCACAATTTTCAACCCCTCCCAAAAATTTTTTCTGGCTACGGCCCTGGATCCAGCCCCTGCCCCACAACAATGAATCATAGAATCATAGAGTTGGAAGAGACCGCATGGGCCATCCAGTCCAACCCCCTGCCAAGAAGCAGGAATATTGCATTCAAATCACCCCTGACAGATGGCCATCCAGCCTCTGTTTAAAAGCTTCCAAAGAAGGAAATTCCACCACACTCTGGAGCAGAGAGTTCCACTGCTGAACAGCTCTCACAGTCAGAAGGTTCATCCTCATGTTCAGATGGAATCTCCTTTTTTGTAGTTTGAAGCCATTGCTTTGTGTCCTAGTCTCCAAGGAAGCAGAAAACAAGCTTGCTCCCTCCTCCCTGTGGCTTCCTCTCACATATTTATACATGGCTATCATATCTTCTCTCAGCCTTCTCTTCTTCAGACTAAACATGCCCAGCTCCTTAAGCCGCTCCTCATAGGGCTTGTTCTCCAGACGCTTTATCATTTTAGTTGCTCTCCTCTGGACACATTCCAGCTTGTCAATATCTCTCTTGAATTGTGGTGCCCAAAATTGGACACAATATTCCAGGTGTGGTCTAACCAAAGCAGAATAGAGGGGTAGCATTACTTCCTTAGATCTAGACACTATGCTCCTATTGATGCAAACCAAAATCCCATTGGCTTTTTTTGCCGCCACATCACATTGTTGGCTCATGTTTAACTTGTTGTCCACGAGGACTCCAAGATCTTTTTCACACGTACTGCTCTCGAGCCAGGCGTCCCCCATTCTGTATCTTTGCATTTCATTTTTTCTGCCAAAGTGGAGTATCTTGCATTTGTCACTGTTGAACTTCATTTTGTTAGTTTTGGCCCATCTCTCTAATCTGTCAAGATCGTTTTGAATTCTTCTCCTGTCCTCTGGAGTATTGGCTATCTCTCCCAATTTGGTGTCGTCTGTAAACTTGATGATCATGCCTTCTAGCCCTTCATCTAAGTCATTAATAAAGATGTTGAACAGGACCGGGCCCAGGACAGAACCCTGTGGCACTCCGCTTGGCACTTCTTTCCAGGATGATACCAATTATATCCTTGGTATCAGTCAAGGTCTGCCAGAATAGCCAAGAGTCTTTTTACAGTATGCATTTACAATGCTTTGATACTCCTGTCACTGTCAAATTCTCCTTCCAACTGTCCCAGGTTTCCTAGGGAATAGTCCTGATGGAACCTCTGCAATCCCATTTTTCCAGCTGCTTTAAAAATATTCCAGTTTCACACTCCTTTCTCCATTCCTCTTCAGCATGCTTTGACTGTTGTAAACTGAGTTCAAAGTGCAAAAGGAGTTTGGCATCTTTTTAATGCAATGGGAGGAGAGAATAAGGCTCAAGCAAAAGGAAACTGCTGCAGCTTCTCACTTCTTTATTAATTGCTTTTGACATCTGAACCACACTCTGATGCAGTTTGGTCACATATGTCCCAGTGCCTCCCTAAATGACAAATCCCAGGGTTCCACAGCAGTTCATCATCATTGGCAATCCCTCATGTCCAAGTAGGATGGCCTTTCAGGTGCAGAGTTTTGACGATGGGTGCATGAGTGACTGTAGAGACCTATTCTGGATCCGTGTGTTCTTGCAGTGAGGATATCAATTTTTAGATGGAAGGCGGTCCCAACAAGTGTTGGTTTGATGCTCCTTTTTCCTCTTGATAGGTTTCTCCCTTTCGCCCCTTATTCATTCCTGCCTCTTTAAATTCCACAGCACTGTTGGTCATGGTTGACCTCCAGTTCTAACACTCAAGGGCCAGGGCTTCCCAGTTCTCTCTCAGTATCTATGCCATAGTTTTTAAGGTTGGCTTTAAGGCCAACTTTCCATCTCCCTGTCCACGGACATTCTGTTTTCCATTCTCAAGATGAGCATAGAGTAACTGCTTTGGGAGACTGTGATCTTTGGGCATTCAGACAATTTGGCCTGCAGTCCAGCAGAGTTGATGGCAGAGGATCATGACTTCAATGTGGGTGATCTTTGCGTCTTCTTCCAGGACACTGATATTTGTCCGCCTATCTTCTTCCCAAGAGATCTGGAGGATTTCTCAGAAGCAACCTGATGGAATCATCCAGAAGTAGAGTGCGACACTTGTAGAACGTCCAAGTTTTGCATGCATATAACAGGGTTGAGAGGACAATGGCTTTATAAACAAGTACCTTGGTCTCCCTACAGATGTCCTGATCCTCAAACACTCTCTGCTTCATTCCGGAATATGCTGCACTCACACAGCTCAGGTGGTGTTGTATTTCAGTGTCAGTGTTGACTTTGGTGGAGAGGTGGCTGCCAAGGGAGCGGAAATGGTCAACACTTTCTAACGTTACACTATTAAGCTGTATTTCTGGCATTGCAGAGGGATTGGCTGGTGCCTTTTGCTGAAAAAGCACTTTGGTTTTCTCGATGTTCAGTGAGAGGCCAAGCTTCTTTTATGCTTCTGCAAAGGTGTTCAGAGTAGCTTGTAGGTCTTCTGAATGAGCACAGACTACATTATCATCAGCATAGTGGAGTTCTATCACAGATGTTATAACCTTGGTTTTGTCTTTCAATCTGCTGAGATTAAACAGCTTGCCATCTGTCCAATGGGTGATTTCCACGCCGGAGGGAAGTTTCCCATCAACAAGGTGCAATATCATAGCAATGAAGATAGAGAATAAGGTTGGGGCAGTTATAGTGGTATCAAACTGTTCTTAATATGCAATACATATTTAGTTCCAATCTCACATATATGTGTGTGTCTACAACACCGTTTTGGAATACTATCTTTCACCATACCTAAAAGCAGTGCCAAGCATTTAGAAATAAATGCTGAGGAGTTAAATTAAAGATAAATGAGTGCCTGTTTTAATGAGATGATATATACATTTAGAAATGGTGGGTGGCTTCTGAAGGAGGAGGGTTGCCAGCCTGATGAGCTGCAAAATAAGAAACACTTTTGTGAGACAAAAAGAACATGACTTGTTAAAGCATTATCAGGATATTAACGGTACTCGATCCATACAATGATGCAGTCATATGATGCAGTTCGATTTCATTATATGGATCTAAGTTGACTATACATATATATATATATATAGAGAGAGAGAGAGAGAGAGAGAGCAGTTCCTAAACTGTGTTACATGGCAATGTAGATAAGGTCTCTGTTACATTTCAAGTATTCCCTATATACCTGTCGACTTGAGGCCCCATCTACACTGCCTTATATGGTCAGTGTAGACTGATATGACGCACTTCAGTGCACTTCAACTGTGTTATATGAGTCTACAATGACCATACAGTGCAGTTCCAAACTGCCTTATATGTCTATGTAGACAGAACCTCATATAAAGCAGCTCTATGCTGTTAAACTGCATTATGTGTGTCTACACTGGCAGTCTGAAACAGCATAATGTGGCAGTATAAGTAGAGCATGGGCAACTAGGTTGCTGTGAAAAAATGGGGAAGGGGAGGGTTGTGAGTTTTTTGGGCTGTATGGCTATGTTCCAGTAGCATTCTCTACTAATGTTTTGCCTGCATCTGGGCTTGACATCCTCAGAGGTCTGTTGGAGGTGAGGCAAATAGAGTATATATATGCCTGTGGAATTATGTCAAGGGTGGGAGAAAGAACCCTTGTCTGTCTGAAGCAAGTTCGAATATTGCAATTGGCAAGCTTAAATACCACTGTGTAGCCATGATGCTGCAAATTTAATCAATGAGGGTATCTTCATAGTGGTAACGATGCCCCTTTTGCCTGGAGACACCCTCTGGTTCTTGGTTGTTTGCTATCTGGA
The DNA here is from genome assembly GCF_037176765.1 of Anolis sagrei. Classification (NCBI taxonomy): domain Eukaryota; kingdom Metazoa; phylum Chordata; class Lepidosauria; order Squamata; family Anolidae; genus Anolis; species Anolis sagrei. The sequence goes on along the minus strand of NC_090035.1, from coordinate 57,400,297 downwards.
GTTCCCTTGTTTCTGCGTGGTGTTCTTTATTTACTGGCTTGATTCTGGTGTTTTTTAATACAGTAGAGACTCGTTTATCCAACCTTCACTCATCCAACGTTCTGTATTATCCAACGCAGTCTGTCTCCTGCCCGGATCCACAGCTGTTTCAATACATTGCAATGTTTTTGGTGCTAAATTCGTAAATACAGTAATTACTACATAATGCTACCATGTATTGAACTGCTTTTCTGTCGATTTGTTGTAAAACATGATATTTAGTGCTTAATTTGTAAAATCATAACTTAATTTAACATTTAATAGGCTTTTCCTTAATCCTCCCTTATTATCCAACATTTTCAGTTATTCAACATTCTGCCATCCTGTTTATGTTGGATAAGTGAGACTCTACTGTACTGGTAACCCAATTTTGTACATTTTTGGTTGAAATTTCTGTTGAAATTGTCCATGTGCTTCTTGTGGATTTCAATGGCTTCGCTGTGTAGTCTGACATTGTGGTTGTCAGAGTGGTCCAGCATTTCTGCGTTCTCAAATAATATTCTGTGTCCAGAATATTGGTTCCTCAAGTGCTCTGTTATGGCTGACTTCCCTGCTTGAATCAGTCTGCAGTGCCTTTCATGCTCTTTGATTTGTGTTTGGGCAATGCTGCTCTTTTTGGGGGTCCCTATGGAGACTTCTTGTCCACAGCTCCATGGCATATGGTAGACTCCTGCAGAAGTTAGAGGATCCCTCTTGTCCTTTGCTGATCATAGCATTTGTTATGTTTTCTTGGTGAGTTTGTAGATAGTTTGTAGGTTGCATTTCTTCATCAGCTTCTCTATGTTGTCCATGGTTCCCTTAATGTATGGTAAGAACACTTTTCCCCAAGGTGGATCTTTGTATTTACTCCTATGGCTTGTTCTTGGTCTTGAGTTCTTCTGTGTCTGTGGTGGAGTATCCATTACCCAGCAGAGCCTGGTTTAGGTGGTCCAGTTCACATTGGAGGAGGTGGGGTCAGCAGATTCTGTTTGCACAATCTTCCAATATTTTAATTGGAAGATTAATTTTAATTCTTTTTCGACCCGGGTGATGGTTGGAGTTTTTATGTTGGTATCTATTGGTGTCTCCATAGCGACCTATGGATGTGATAGCTGTACCATAAGGAAGGCTGAGCAAAGAAGATAGATGCTTTTGAACTTTAGAATTCTGATAATGCCTTGGACCGCAAGAAGATCAAACCAGTCTATACTCCAGGAAATAAAGCCCAACTGCTCACAGGAGGGAAGGATATTAGAGGAAAAGATGAAGTACTTTGGCCAGATAATGAGAAGACAGGAAAGCTTGGAAAAGACAATGATGCTGGGGAAAATGGAAGAGAAAGAGGGCCTGACCAAGGGCAAGATGGATGGATGGTATCCTTGAAGTGACAGGCTTGACTTTGAAGGAGCTGGGGAAACTCTGGTGTGGGCTGGTCCATGAAGTCATGAAGAGTTGGAAGCCACTGAATGAATAAACAACAAAATATATCGGTGTGCTTAGGTTTTCTGTAGACTGTGTGGCCCAATTGATTTGGTTTGCAGATGACTAGGACATCTAGAAATGGTGGTTTTCCTTCATTTTCTTTTTCCATGGTGAATTGGATGTTAGGATGAATGTTGTTGATGTGGTCCAGGAACATTTTTACCGGCTGTTAGGAATTGTGAGAGCTGAACTCCAAAACACCTGGAGGGAAGGCCGAAGTTGGCCTGTGCCTGCTCCAAGGCCATATAAGTTAGTTATATAGCTCAATTCAGGCATAGGCAAAAAGGAAAGCCTCAGGCCATTTCCTTTTTCCCCTCAGCCACTTAAGCGGCTGAGGGGGGAAAGGAAGGGGTCTGAGGCTGTTAGGAATTGTGGGAGTTGAAGTCCAAAACATCTGGAGGGAGGGCCCAAGTTGGCCCATGCCTGGTTTAACTACATTATATGTCTTTGCCGCCATACAGTTCAATGCAGTTAAACTGCATCATGAAGCCGCATTGTATGGCAGTGCAGATGGGGACCTCTACGTTAGTGCACTATGCTTTTGCTCAGCATAATGCATGACTCTGCGTGACATCAGATAATATTTTGCCACTCTGTGCCAATGTTACCTTTCTTTTTGCCCCACTTTGGGGTCATCTAGGAGCGGCCCGCTTTAATCGACCCGGGGACCCAATTACTTGCGGCGTGCCCACACAATCCAGGCGCCTATGTGGGCAGGCCACACCATGGCAATATCCCATTCTGCCTTTGTCCTCCAAACAGAAGGAGTCCAACCGTGCCACCCAGACAGTGCCGCCGATGGGCCAATCAAGCCACCCATTGTGTGGGGCTGATTAGACGCTGGGCACCATAAGCTTCATATGCGTCACCCCCATTTACATCCCCATTCATATCTGAAAAAAGGAATGATTGCTGGGATCTGAAGCTCATTTCCTTGCCAAGGAGACAATTTAGCTTTTGCTTTTTTTCTGGGGTGGGGTTAAATAAGCTAGGGAGTGCATGCCTTGGATAAGGGAGCTCATCAACACCTCGCTCCACCAAGGCAAGGTCCCACAGCTCTAAAAGAAGCAGTGTTGACACCTATGTTGAAAAAACAATCCCTTAATCTATAGACTGGCCCCCCAATTTGCTATACACCAGCAAAAATTTGGAATGGATGGTGGCCAAACTATTCCAGGGGTTCTTGGATGAAGCTGATTTTCTAGACCCATTTCAATCTGTCTTCAGGCTGGGACATAAAACAGAGACGGCTTTGGTCACCTTGGTGGATGATCTACATGGAGAGCTAGATAAGGGGAGTGGGACCTATCTGGTTCTCCTTGACCTCTCAGCAGCTTTCAATACCATCGCATCCTTCTGGAGCGATTTGAGGGGATAGGGCCAAGAGGCACTGTTCTGCAGTACTTCCAGTCCTTTCTTTCAGATTGCAGCCAGAAGGTTGGAGTCATGCTCAGCCTCATGGCCATTACACTGTTGGGTCCTGCAGGGCTCATCACTTTTCCCAATGTTATTTAACATCTACATGAAACTGGGAGTTTGGGGTTAATTCTGGATTCCTCTCTAAACCTGGAAGCCCAGATGGTGAAAGTTACCAGGATCGCCTTTGTACAACTTAAACTGGTGCGCTAACTGCAACCATTCCTAGAAAAATCCGGCCTGGCCATGTTCATACACGCTTTGATTACATCCTGCTTGGACTACAGTAATGCACTCTAGATGGGGCTGCCTTTGAAAATGGATGGAAAACTTCAATTTGTCCAAAGATCAGCAGCTAGGCTGTAAACGGGAGCGGATATGAGAAAACGCTCTACTCTGCTATTCGAACAGCTGCACTAGGCCCAATTCAAAGTGCAACATTTTGTATACGTTCTCTCCTATAGACCCTGCAATTGAGAATTTAAATTCCTTTTTCCAGAGGAAAATAATAATAATAATAATAATAATAATAATAATAAATTTTATTATTAAACAAATATTGGGTGTGAATAACAAACAATAAGCAAAAATCAAGTACAAGTAGTACAGTAACTAACAGAAACTGTACAATTACAACATCTTATATCAAACCCCCTCCCTCTTTCCCCACACCCTTGAACCCACCACTTATGACTTCTGACACAACTCAGTGTCAAGCTTATACCTATTATTATTATTATTATTATTATTATTATTATTATTATGTTTATTCATACCCTGCTTCTTCTCTCCATAAAGAGACTCAAAGCAGCTATGCACCTATTATTATTATTATTATTATTATTATTATTATTATTATTGGAGCCCCCGGTGCCACAGTGGATTAAACCCTTGTGCCAGCACGACTGCTGACCAAAAGGTCGGTGGTTCAAATCCAGGGAGCAGGCTAAGCTCCTATCTGTAAGCTCCAGCTTCTCATGTGGGGACATGAAAAAAGCCTACCAAGGATAGTAAAACATCCGGGTGTCTCCTGGGCAACGTCCTTGCAGACAGCCAATTTTCTCACATCCAAAGTGACTTGCAGTTTCTCAAGTCGCTCCTGACATGGAAAAAAAATATTGTTATTATTACTATGTTTATTTATATCCTGCTTTTTCTTTCCATATGGAAACTCAAAGCAGCACCATGCTGAACATGCACAAAACCCAAAGCTGAACCTTTAATAATACAAAGCCTAAAAATAGTAGTTCCGATGTCACGTTCCATAAACATCGCTGCACCCATATGCCACAAAGTTATAAAAACAACCAAATACACTTTTATCAGGCAGACAGGAGCTCCGCACAAAGGCTGCCTCCTCCTGAGTGCCAGTCCACAATGCATCCATTTTTATACCAGCACATGCCAATTAGCTCGTCATGGAATGAAAATACTAGTTATTTTACATAAAGAAAGGGAAAAGCCAGCTTCAGCTTCTGCCAGTATCTCGTAGTCAAAGGTATGTTTATCTCTAGAAATGGAGGCTCATTTAGCTATCACATCCAGAGGTTGCAATCTATGTATTGTGCAATACAAACCAACCTGACCTTTAATAATAATAACGATAATAAATATAAACTATACCCCTGAAGGGACTCAGGGCGGTTTCCAACATATAAAGCAAACATTCAATTGCCGGAAAGAAAACTATATAGACAATTACATTAAAATAAACACATTCAACAATATAACACAACCTAATTTAACTTAACGAACAAAATAACAACAGCTAAAAGCATCGTAAAATACCAAAATTATGATATATATATATATATATATATATATATATATATCACCCATTTCTTTGTAGCTCCATCACTAGAAGCTCAACAAACTAATAACTAATGGCCAGGATTACAAAATGAAAGGGGCCAACTTAAAAGGGCTGGGCAAGGGATAGTGCAAGCAGCATATGATAGGGCCAGAGAAGTGGATGAAGTACAGGACAGAGTGCTATCTGGCTATTTAGGGACTGGACCTAGGGACTAATAATTCTCAAAAATTTGCTGGAACATCCAGGTTTTCAGATCCCTATGAAAGGAGGACAGTGTGGGGGCTTGCCTAATCTCCCAAGGGAAGGTGTTCCTGGTGGGCCACCACCAAGAAGGCCCTCTCCCTCACCACCACCAACCGTGCTTGTGACAGTGTTCGAAGCGAGAGGAGAGCCTCCCTGACACATCTTAGAGCCTGCACCAGTTTATAGATGGAAATGCAATCCCGAAGATAGGCAGGGCCAAACCGTTCAGGGCCTTGTAGGTCATTACCTTCACCTTGAATTGGGACTAGAAACTTATCGGCATCCAGTGGGCTGCCTTAATAGGGGCATCATACGTTACCTATACTTAGCTCCAGCTAGAAGCCAGGCTGCAGACCTTTGCAGTTTCCAGGGAATAAAAGGATCCAAGGTTTGGAGATCATAAATAATCCCTATGAGGAGCATCTTAAAGAGCTGGGGATGTTTAGCCTGCAGAAGAGAAGGTTGGGAGAAGACATGAGAGGAACCATGTATCTGAAAGGGTATCATCCTAAGGAAGAAGGAGCAGACTTGTTTTCTGCTGCCCTGGAGAATATGACTCAAAGGAGCCATGGGTTAAAATTATAGAGAAAATTGTATTTATTTATTTATTATTTGAACTTATATGCCGCCACTCCCCTGGGGCTCGGAGCGGCTTACAAGAATGGTTAAAATCTAACACAATTTAAAAACAATTAAAAACAATTTAAAAACAATTAAGTTAAAAACAATTAACACAATTTAAAAACAATTTACTTCCACAGAAGTTGAGGAAGCAGGAATACATTTTGTTTCCTTCTGCTTCAGGATAAGCTTTGTTTAAATTTAACTGCTTTCAGTGCTGCTTGTTTGAGAGGAGGGGCTTCCTGAGTTTAAAAATTAACTGCTTTGTTTGAGAGGCGGGACTTCCTGAGTTTAAAAATTAACTGCTTTGTTTGAGAGGCGGAGCTTCCTGAGTTTAAAAATTAACTGCTTTGTTTGAGAGGCGGGGCTTCCTGAGTTTAAAAATTAACTGCTTTGCTTGAGAGGCGGGGCTTCCTGGTTATCCTATATAAACCAGTGTCTGAACCCAAGGGGCAGCTGCTCCCACAGAAGTTGAGGAAGCAGGAATCTATTTTGTTTCCTTCTGCTTCAGGAAAAGCTTTGTTTAAATGTAACTGCTTTCAGTGCTGCTTGTTTGAGAGGAGGGGCTTCCTGAGTTTAAAAATTAACTGCTTTGTTTGAGAGGCGGGGCTTCCTGAGTTTAAAAATTAACTGCTTTGTTTGAGAGGCGGGGCTTCCTGAGTTTAAAAATTAACTGCTTTGTTTGAGAGGCGGGGCTTCCTGAGTTTAAAAATTAACTGCTTTGTTTGAGAGGCGGGCTTCCTGAGTTTAAAAATTAACTGCTTAGTTTGAGAGGCGGGGTTTCCTGAGTTTAAAAATTAACTGCTTTGTTTGAGAGGCGGGGCTTCCTGGTTATCCTAATATAAACCAGTGTCTGAACCCAAGGGGCAGCTGCTCCCACAGAAGTTGAGGAAGCAGGAATCCATCTTGTTTCCTTCTGCTTCAGGATAAGCTTTGTTTAAATTTAACTGCTTTCAGCGCTGCTTTGTTTGAGAGGCGGGGCTTCCTGGTTATCCTTTATAAACCAGTGTCTGAACCCAAGGGGCAGCTGCTCCCACAGAAGTTGAGGAAGCAGGAATCCATTTTGTTTCCTTCTGCTTCAGGATAAGCTTTGTTTAAATTTAACTGCTTTCAGCGCAGCTTTGTTTGAGAGGCGGGGCTTCCTGGTTATCCATTATAAACCAGTGTCTGAACCCAAGGGGCAGCTGCTCCCACAGAAGTTGAGGAAGCAGGAATCCATTTTGTTTCCTTCTGCTTCAGGAAAAGCTTTGTTTAAATGTAACTGCTTTCAGTGCTGCTTGTTTGAGAGGAGGGGCTTCCGGAGTTTAAAAATTAACTGCTTTGTTTGAGAGGCGGGGCTTCCTGGTTATCCTTTATAAACCAGTGACTGAACCCAAGGGGCAGCTGCTCCCACAGAAGTTGAGGAAGCAGGAATCCATTTTGTTTCCTTCTGCTTCAGGATAAGCTTTGTTTAAATTTAACTGCTTTCAGCGCAGCTTTGTTTGAGAGGCGGGGCTTCCTGGTTATCCATTATAAACCAGTGTCTGAACCCAAGGGGCAGCTGCTCCCACAGAAGTTGAGGAAGCAGGAATCCATTTTGTTTCCTTCTGCTTCAGGATAAGCTTTGTTTAAATTTAACTGCTTTCAGCGCTGCTTTGTTTGAGAGGCGGGGCTTCCTGGTTATCCTTTATAAACCAGTGTCTGAACCCAAGGGGCAGCTGCTCCCACAGAAGTTGAGGAAGCAGGAATCCATTTTGTTTCCTTCTGCTTCAGGATAAGCTTTGTTTAAATTTAACTGCTTTCAGGGCTGCTTTGTTTGAGAGGCGGGGCTTCCTGGTTATCCTTTATAAACCAGTGTCTGAACCCAAGGGGCAGCTGCTCCCACAGAAGTTGAGGAAGCAGGAATCCATTTTGTTTCCTTCTGCTTCAGGATAAGCTTTGTTTAAATTTAACTGATTTCAGGGCTGCTTTGTTTGAGAGGCGGGGCTTCCTGGTTATCCTTTATAAACCAGTGTCTGAACCCAAGGGGCAGCTGCTCCCACAGAAGTTGAGGAAGCAGGAATCCATTTTGTTTCCTTCTGCTTCAGGATAAGCTTTGTTTAAATTTAACTGCTTTCAGGGCTGCTTTGTTTGAGAGGCGGGGCTTCCTGGTTATCCTTTATAAACCAGTGTCTGAACCCAAGGGGCAGCTGCTCCCACAGAAGTTGAGGAAGCAGGAATCCATTTTGTTTCCTTCTGCTTCAGGATAAGCTTTGTTTAAATTTAACTGCTTTCAGGGCTGCTTTGTTTGAGAGGCGGGGCTTCCTGGTTATCCATTATAAACCAGTGTCTGAACCCAAGGGGCAGCTGCTCCCACAGAAGTTGAGAAAGCAGGAATCCATTTTGTTTCCTTCTGCTTGAGGATAAGCTTTGTTTAAATTTAACTGCTTTCAGCGCTGCTTTGTTTGAGAGGCGGGGCTTCCTGGTTATCCTTTATAAACCACTGTCTGAACCCAAGGGGCAGCTGCTCCCACAGAAGTTGAGGAAGCAGGAATCCATTTTGTTTCCTTCTGCTTCAGGATAAGCTTTGTTTAAATTTAACTGCTTTCAGGGCTGCTTTGTTTGAGAGGCGGGGCTTCCTGGTTATCCTTTATAAACCAGTGCCTGAACCCAAGGGGCAGCTGCTCCCACAGAAGTTGAGGAAGCAGGAATCCATTTTGTTTCCTTCTGCTTCAGGATAAGCTTTGTTTAAATTTAACTGCTTTCAGCGCAGCTTTGTTTGAGAGGCGGGGCTTCCTGGTTATCCATTATAAACCAGTGTCTGAACCCAAGGGGCAGCTGCTCCCACAGAAGTTGAGGAAGCAGGAATCCATTTTGTTTCCTTCTGCTTCAGGAAAAGCTTTGTTTAAATGTAACTGCTTTCAGTGCTGCTTGTTTGAGAGGAGGGGCTTCCGGAGTTTAAAAATTAACTGCTTTGTTTGAGAGGCGGGGCTTCCTGGTTATCCTTTATAAACCAGTGACTGAACCCAAGGGGCAGCTGCTCCCACAGAAGTTGAGGAAGCAGGAATCCATTTTGTTTCCTTCTGCTTCAGGATAAGCTTTGTTTAAATTTAACTGCTTTCAGCGCAGCTTTGTTTGAGAGGCGGGGCTTCCTGGTTATCCATTATAAACCAGTGTCTGAACCCAAGGGGCAGCTGCTCCCACAGAAGTTGAGGAAGCAGGAATCCATTTTGTTTCCTTCTGCTTCAGGATAAGCTTTGTTTAAATTTAACTGCTTTCAGGGCTGCTTTGTTTGAGAGGCGGGGCTTCCTGGTTATCCTTTATAAACCAGTGTCTGAACCCAAGGGGCAGCTGCTCCCACAGAAGTTGAGGAAGCAGGAATCCATTTTGTTTCCTTCTGCTTCAGGATAAGCTTTGTTTAAATTTAACTGCTTTCAGGGCTGCTTTGTTTGAGAGGCGGGGCTTCCTGGTTATCCTTTATAAACCAGTGTCTGAACCCAAGGGGCAGCTGCTCCCACAGAAGTTGAGGAAGCAGGAATCCATTTTGTTTCCTTCTGCTTCAGGATAAGCTTTGTTTAAATTTAACTGATTTCAGGGCTGCTTTGTTTGAGAGGCGGGGCTTCCTGGTTATCCTTTATAAACCAGTGTCTGAACCCAAGGGGCAGCTGCTCCCACAGAAGTTGAGGAAGCAGGAATCCATTTTGTTTCCTTCTGCTTCAGGATAAGCTTTGTTTAAATTTAACTGCTTTCAGGGCTGCTTTGTTTGAGAGGCGGGGCTTCCTGGTTATCCTTTATAAACCAGTGTCTGAACCCAAGGGGCAGCTGCTCCCACAGAAGTTGAGGAAGCAAGAATCCATTTTGTTTCCTTCTGCTTCAGGATAAGCTTTGTTTAAATTTAACTGCTTTCAGGGCTGCTTTGTTTGAGAGGCGGGGCTTCCTGGTTATCCATTATAAACCAGTGTCTGAACCCAAGGGGCAGCTGCTCCCACAGAAGTTGAGGAAGCAGGAATCCATTTTGTTTCCTTCTGCTTCAGGATAAGCTTTGTTTAAATTTAACTGCTTTCAGGGCTGCTTTGTTTGAGAGGCGGGGCTTCCTGGTTATCCTTTATAAACCAGTGTCTGAACCCAAGGGGCAGCTGCTCCCACAGAAGTTGAGAAAGCAGGAATCCATTTTGTTTCCTTCTGCTTGAGGATAAGCTTTGTTTAAATTTAACTGCTTTCAGCGCTGCTTTGTTTGAGAGGCGGGGCTTCCTGGTTATCCTTTATAAACCACTGTCTGAACCCAAGGGGCAGCTGCTCCCACAGAAGTTGAGGAAGCAGGAATCCATTTTGTTTCCTTCTGCTTCAGGATAAGCTTTGTTTAAATTTAACTGCTTTCAGGGCTGCTTTGTTTGAGAGGCGGGGCTTCCTGGTTATCCTTTATAAACCACTGTCTGAACCCAAGGGGCAGCTGCTCCCACAGAATTTGAGGAAGCAGGAATCCATTTTGTTTCCTTCTGCTTCAGGATAAGCTTTGTTTAAATGTAACTGCTTTCAGCGCTGCTTTGTTTGAGAGGCGGGGCTTCCTGGTTATCCTATGTAAACCAGTGTCTGAACCCAAGGGGCAGCTGCTCCCACAGAAGTTGAGGAAGCAGGAATCCATTTTGTTTCCTTCTGCTTCAGGATAAGCTTTGTTTAAATTTAACTGCTTTCAGGGCTGCTTTGTTTGAGAGGCGGGGCTTCCTGGTTATCCTTTATAAACCAGTATCTGAACCCAAGGGGCAGCTGCTCCCACAGAAGTTGAGGAAGCAGGAATCCATTTTGTTTCCTTCTGCTTCAGGATAAGCTTTGTTTAAATTTAACTGCTTTCAGCGCTGCTTTGTTTGAGAGGCGGGGCTTCCTGGTTATCCTTTATAAACCACTGTCTGAACCCAAGGGGCAGCTGCTCCCACAGAAGTTGAGGAAGCAGGAATCCATTTTGTTTCCTTCTGCTTCAGGATAAGCTTTGTTTAAATTTAACTGCTTTCAGGGCTGCTTTGTTTGAGAGGCGGGGCTTCCTGGTTATCCTTTATAAACCAGTGTCTGAACCCAAGGGGCAGCTGCTCCCACAGAAGTTGAGGAAGCAGGAATCCATTTTGTTTCCTTCTGCTTCAGGATAAGCTTTGTTTAAATTTAACTGCTTTCAGCGCTGCTTTGTTTGAGAGGCGGGGCTTCCTGGTTATCCTTTATAAACCACTGTCTGAACCCAAGGGGCAGCTGCTCCCACAGAAGTTGAGGAAGCAGGAATCCATTTTGTTTCCTTCTGCTTCAGGATAAGCTTTGTTTAAATTTAACTGCTTTCAGGGCTGCTTTGTTTGAGAGGCGGGGCTTCCTGGTTATCCTTTATAAACCAGTGTCGCGTGCGCCTGACGGCGCGTGCGCAAACTCGTACACTCAGTAACCTATACTTTCACCCCTGCATACAGACAACAACATCAAACGCACACCAAGAGGAGGTCATTAGCAACCTCCAGATGGAACAAACACGAAAACTTCCCATCTCATGCACAAGCTGTTGCATGTTCAGCTTTTTCACACTACAATTACTCAATTACATCTGCCCCAAGTGTAAACAGATTACTCGCATGGAACACAGGATCCGACAACTCGAGGACCGTATTAAGACCCTTAAGGACATTCAGGAACTTGAGCTGTTCATAGACACCACACACCACACTGGCCTAGTCACGCAGCCCATATCACACCAACATTACGGGGAGGCTCAACAGAACAGCACCTCAGATATGGACAACCCTCAGGCTTGGAGAAATGTCACCCTTAAAAGGAAACATAGGACCCGGAAGCCTCCACAGAATACTTCTGCTCAGCTGCACTTAAGCAATAGATTCCAAATTCTCACACAACTATCACCTGACCAAGAAACACAATATATTGGGGAAGACCAGAATGGCTTAGATACTGATCAGTGGCTCATCCTTGATCAGTGTGCGGGGGATAGCCCTGACTGGGACAACACTTCACAACATTCACTTGCACAATCCTGCAGGTGTACCATCCCCAACCATAGACCAGGTGCAACAGGAACACATACAGGACAACCATAGGCTCTTGGACGAATCTCAATGGATTGTCCTTGACGAATGCACCGGGGATGTCGAGGAGGAGGACAACACTTTTCACCTACACTATTCACACCAACAGGATCACTTTTCTGGAGACCTACACACTACATTGCACAAAAGGGGCCCTGTCATTCCCGAAAGTAAACAGGTCTTGGTAGTGGGCGACTCCCTCCTTAGAGGAACGGAAGCTGTCATTTCCAGACCGGCTGGGATGGCTCGAGAAATATGCTGCCTACCGGGGGCAAAAATACACCAGGCTCCTCAAACCCTATCACTGTCCTCCCCTCATGTTGATTCATGTAGGAACCAATGATACTGCAAGGCATACGTTTCAAAAGATCACAAATGATTTTCGAGCTCTAGGAGCAAAGCTAAAAGAATGTAATGTACAGGTGGTCTCTTCATCCCTCCTCCCTGTTGTAAGACACGGACCCACAAGAGCCAGAAAAATAGTACAGGTCAATGACTGGCTTAGAAAATGGTGTCAGGAGGAACGCTTTGGCTTCCTCAACTATGGCCTGCTTTTCCAGGAGGATGGCCTACTGGCAAGGGATGGGGTGCATCTCACACAAGTAGGAAAACACCTTTTTGCTCACAGACTCGCAAACCTCATTAGACGCACTTTAAACTAGGTCCACCGGGGGAGGGGGACAACAGCCTTGCGAACACTACTTTACCCATAATGTCTGGGAATCGCCAGAAGGCTAAACGGAGGGCTGCACAAACACAACAAGGACCAAGTACCAAAAGCACAATAATCCCAATTAAACAGCTCAAGGGAAGATCTCAGGGGCTCACATGTCTTTACACTAATGCACAGAGCATGGGAAATAAACAAGACGAACTCCAACTTTTAGCACAACATCACAAATATGATATCATAGGGATCACTGAAACCTGATGGGATGACTCCTGTCACTGGAATGTAGATATCGAGGGGTATAACCTCTTTCACAGAAACCGAACAAAGGGGAGAGGAGGCTGAGTAGCCTTATATGTCAAAAACTCTTATGCTACAGAAGAGATTCAAGACAGCAATCTGGGAAACCAGCTTGAAATCATCTGGATAAGAATCAAGGTAACTGGGACTCAAAAAGATGTCGTTGTAGGCGTCTACTACAGACCCCCAAGCCAGGAGGAAGAACTTGATGAAGTCTTCTGCCAACAGTTGACCAAACAGGCACAGAGAAGAGTTGTAGTAGTCATGGGCGATTTCAACTATCCCGATATTTGCTGGAAAACAAACTCGGCCAAGAGTACAAGGTCCAACAAATTCCTCGCTTGCCTTGCAGACAATTTCATGGTCCAGAAGGTAGAAGAGGCAACAAGGGGATTGGCTACTCTTGATCTCATCCTAAAAAATGCGGAGGACCTGATCGATGCGGTCAAAGTGGTAGGAACCTTAGGGGCAAGTGACCATGTGCTCCTGCAATTTGAGGTACAAAGGAAGGGCAAAACTAAGACAAGTCAAACCCGCATTTTGGACTTTAGGAGAGCTGATTTCCAAAAAATGAAGGAAATGCTGAGCAGCATTCCGTGGACACAGATACTAAAAGACAAGGGAGTTACGGATGGATGGGAATTTCTCAAGAGTGAAATACTCAAGGCGCAATTGCAAACCGTGCCATCAAAGAGAAAAAATAGGACAAGTGCAAAGAAGCCAGAATGGATGTCCAAAGAACTTCTAACTGTGCTAAGACACAAAAGAGACATGCACAAGAAGTGGAAAAAGGGAGAAATCACCAAAGAAGAATTCAAACAAATAGCCAACACCTGTAGGGAAAAGGTCCGCAAGGCTAAAGCAAAAAATGAGCTCAGACTTGCCGGGGACATTAAAAACAATAAAAAGGGCTTCTATTCTTATGTCAGTAGAAAAAGGAAAAACAAGGAGGCGATAGGACCTCTTCGAGGAGAAAATGGGGCAATGCTGACAGGGGATAGGGAAAAGGCAGAACTACTTAATGCCTTCTTTGCCTCGGTCTTCTCACAAAAAGAGCGTCTTCAACCTCAGCAAGATGGAGTGGATGAGGGATTGGAGGACATCCAACCCCAAATTGGGAAAGAAGTCGTCCAGGAATACCTGGCCGCTCTTAACGAGTTCAAGTCCCCAGGGCCAGATCAACTACACCCCAGAGTATTGAAGGAACTAGCGGAAGTCATTTCGGAACCATTGGCAACCATCTTTTAGAGTTCTTGGAGAACGGGAGAAGTTTCAGCAGATTGGAGGAGGGCCAATGTGGTCCCAATCTTCAAGAAGGGAAAAAAGGATGACCCAAACAACTACCGTCCGGTCAGCCTCACGTCGATACCGGGCAAGATTCTGGAAAAAATTGTTAAGGAAGCGGTCTGCAAACACTTAGAAACAAATGCAGTCATCGCTAATAGTCAACATGGATTTATCAAAAATAAGTCATGCCAGACTAATCTGATCTCTTTCTTCGATAGAGCTACAAGCTGGGTAGATGCGGGGAATGCTGTGGATGTAGCATACCTGGATTTCAGTAAGGCCTTTGACAAGGTCCCCCATGACCTTCTGGCAAGGAAACTAGTCCAATGTGGCCTAGGCAAAACTACGATGAGGTGGATCTGTAATTGGTTAAGTGGACGAACACAGAGAGTGCTCACTAATGCTTCCTCTTCATCTTGGAAAGAAGTGACAAGTGGAGTGCTGCAGGGTTCCGTCCTGGGCCCGGTCCTGTTCAACATCTTTATTAATGACTTAGATGAAGGGCTAGAAGGCATGATCATCAAGTTCGCAGACGACACAAAATTGGGAGGGATAGCCAATAGTCCAGAGGACAGGAGCAGAATTCAAAACGATCTTGACAGATTAGAGAGATGGGCCAAAACTAACAAAATGAAGTTCAACAGTAACAAATGCAAGATACTCCACTTTGGCAGAAAAAATGAAATGCAAAGATACAGAATGGGTGACGCCTGGCTCGAGAGCAGTACGTGTGAAAAAGATCTTGGAGTCCTCATGGACAACAAGTTAAACATGAGCCAACAATGTGATGTGGCGGCAAAAAAAGCCAATGGGATTTTGGCCTGCATCAATAGGAGCATAGTGTCTAGATCTAAGGAAGTAATGCTACCCCTCTATTCTGCTTTGGTTAGACCACATCTGGAATATTGTGTCCAATTCTGGGCACCACAATTCAAGAGAGATATTGACAAGCTGGAATGTGTCCAGAGGAGGGCGACTAAAATGATCAAGGGTCTGGAGAACAAGCCCTATGAGGAGCGGCTTAGGGAACTGGGCATGTTTAGCCTGAAGAAGAGAAGGCTGAGAGGAGATATGATAGCCATGTATAAATATGTGAGAGGAAGCCACAGGGAGGAGGGAGCAAGCTTGCTTTCTGCTTCCTTGGAGACTAGGACGCGGAGCAATGGCTTCAAACTACAAGAGAGGAGATTCCATCTGAACATTAGGAAGAACTTCCTGACTGTGAGAGCCGTTCAGCAGTGGAACTCTCTGCCCCGGAGTGTGGTGGAGGCTCCTTCTTTGGAAGCTTTTAAGCAGAGGCTGGATGGCCATTTGTCAGGGGTGATTTGAATGCAATATTCCTGCTTCTTGGCAGGGGGTTGGACTGGATGGCCCATGAGGTCTCTTCCAGCTCTTTGATTCTATGATTCTATGATTCTATGAAAAACAATTTAAAAATCAGCAATATCAAAAATCAAGGGCCTGTTGAAACAGGTATGTCTTACACGCCCTGCAGAAAGCTGATTAAGTCCCGCAAAGCACGGACTTCAGTTGCAAGGTATTCCAGAGTGATGGTGCCACTGCTGTAAAGGCTCTGCGTCTGGTTGCTGTTAGACGCAAGGTCTTGATACTGGGAATTTCCAATAGATCTTGGTCCTCAGAACGGAGGGATCTCTTGGGTTGGTAGGGGGTGAGGCGGTCCCTCAGGTACATCGGCCCCAGACCATGCAAGGCCTTAAAGGTGAGTACCATCACTTTGAAAGTGATCCGGTGCTCAATTGGTAACCAATGCAGCTGTAGTAAGATTGGTGTTATGTGGCATCTGATCGGAATTCCCGCAAGAAGCCAAGCAGCTGCATTTTGTACCAACTTGAATTTCCAGATCACCGACAGAGGAAGGCCAATGTAGGGGGCATTACAGTAGTCCAGTCTTGAGATGACCATAGCCTGGATCACCGTAGCTAGGACAGGGAGGGGGCCAGCCGTCTAGTCTGCCGCAGATGAAAAAAGGCGGTTCTGCTAATGGTGGAGACCTGGGCCTCCATCGTCAGCAGAGGGTCCAAAAGGACTCCCAGACTCTTTACCAATGATGACGGGTGTAGCGCCTCGCCATCCAGGGTAGGCAGCTGGATATCCCCACTGCCCAGTTGACCCAGTCATAGGATCACCGTCTTTGCTGGATTCACCCTCAACCTGCTGGCATGCAGCCATCCAGTAACGGCCTCGAGGCACTGATGGAAATAATCGGGTACAGAGTCCGGTCGGCCTTCCATCTTCAGCACAAGCTGAGTGTCATCGGCGTACTGATAACACTCAAGCCCAAAACCTCGAACCAGCTGAGCAAGTGGTCGCATATAGATGTTAAATAACAGAGGGGAGAGAATGGCCCCCTGAGGAACCCCACAAGATAGAGGGGACCTCTCAGAGACCAGGCCTCCTCTCTCCACTCGCTGTCCACTGTTGTGAAGGAGGACAGCCAATTTAAAGCTCTCCAACAGTAGCAAGACGGTGGGTCAAAAGATTGTGGTCGACTGTGTCAAATGCTGCTGTGAGATCCAATAACACAAGCAGCGCTGACCCGCCCTGGTCAAGCTGGCATCGAAGGTGATCCGTGATGGAGACCAGCACAGTCTCTGTCCCATGCCCCGCACGGAAGCCGGACTGAAAGCGATCTAGTCCAGCTGTGTCGTCTAGGAATTGCTGCAACTGCTCCGCTGCTGCCCTCTCAATCACCTTGCCCAGGAACGAGAGATTCAAAACTGGGCGGTAACTGGAGGGAACCGAACAATTTAAGTCTGGTTTCTTCAGCAGGGGAGAGATCACCCCCTCTTTTAAACCCTCTGGAAAAACTCCTTGCTCAAGGGAGCTGTTTATAATCCTCAACAGAGGGTAACATAATACCTCCAAGCATGATTTCACCAACCACGAGGGACATGGATCGAGGGAGCAAGTAGTCGGTCTAGCTGCAGCTATGAGCCTATCGACAGCCCCTGCATCCAGCGGGATGAACCGGTCGAGGATGGGCCCAGCAAGTGGCCACGGAGTCTCAAGTTCTCTCACTGTATCAATTGTGGCAGGGAGGACCCGGCGAAGTAGCGAGATCTTGTCTGCAAAATAGCTTTGAAAAACCTCGGCTGAAGGGGCCTGATCACCACTTTTTGGGACAGTAGGAACCGTCGTTAGAGATCGAATTATTTTGAACAATTTTGCCAGGCATGAGCTAGCAGACGCTATCAAAGAAGCATAATATACTCACTTTGCCTCGGTGATAGCATGCTCATAGGACTCCCTAAATGCCTCATAAGCTGATCTCGATGCTCCGTCACGGAGTTCTTGCCACACGCCCTCTAGCTGTCTCTTTTCCCGCTTCATCAGTCGAAGTTCCTCGGTGAACCAAGGGGACCGATTTCGGTGGGGTCAGAGAGGGCATCTAGGGGCGATCTCGGCAAGTGCATTGGATAGCCTAATGTTCTATGTGTCCACCTGCACATCGATCAAGTCGCTGGCAGGCTCCGGATCCCTCAGAGCATTCTGGAACCTACTGGGTTCCATAAGTCTCCTTGGGCAAGCCCAAATTGGCTTGGTGCCCTTTCAGGGTGGGTAGGCATGCTCCAACC
This sequence comes from Anolis sagrei, assembly GCF_037176765.1. Taxonomy (NCBI): domain Eukaryota; kingdom Metazoa; phylum Chordata; class Lepidosauria; order Squamata; family Anolidae; genus Anolis; species Anolis sagrei. The sequence goes on along the minus strand of NC_090035.1, from coordinate 57,382,822 downwards.
GGACTCTCAGAGCCCAGTAATCCAACCATGGAACCTCTATAGTAGAGGCTTGGGTCACTTGAATTCCTGCGCTGAAAATCAGATCTAGCATGTGTCCCGCCTGATGTGTGGGCCCAGTAATACAGAGCGAGAGTCCTAGTTGTCTCCATGGTAGACACTAGGTCCATAGCTGCTGATGAACAAGAGTCTGCATCAGCGTGGACATTGAAATCCCCCAAGACAATAAGTCTGGGGAACCTCAAGGACCATTCCAACACAGTCTCCAGCAGTTGGGATAGACTGTGTGCTGTTGTGCTAGGCGCACGGTACACCAGCAGAAAGGCTATACTCTCAGAGGAATCCCACACCAGGCCAACACTTTCAATGCCAGAAATGTTCAGCACAGGAACTGCCCTAAGAGAGAAGCTTTCTCGGGAGAGCATAGCCACCCCACCCCCCCTTGTAGTTCCTTATAAATCCGGCTATCAGTTTTCCATTTCGATTCCCAGTTTTCATTGAGATTACTGTTCATGTATTTGATCTAATCTATCTATCTATATCTTTATCTATATATCTATATATCTATCTGTATCTATCTATGTATATAATAAAAGTCAAAGTTTGTATACGGCAGAAATGTGGCGGTGTATGTGCCGGCTTTCTGATTGGCCACCGGTGAGGTGCTATTTGCATATGGTCTCTGATTGCCCAGCCAGAAAGTTCCAAGATTCTGGTTGGCTGCCACTGTGGTACAATCTGCATATGGTCACTGATTGGCCAACTTCAACATTCCGATGGACAATTTGCTTATGGTCTCTGATTGGCCAGCCTGAACACTCCGAGGCAGCAAAGGGAATAAGAAAGGGGCCTGAAGCTATCAGGAATGGTTGGAGTTGAAGTCCAAAACACCTTGTGGCCCAAAAATGACAGAACAAGACCAAACCTGGCACACAACCCCAACCCCCCTCAGAGCCCCAGCAAGGCCCACTCAACATCCTGGTGCAGTTTAAGCAAGGATGGACTATGGATGACGGGACTTGCAGTACTTGAACTCATCTTAGAGCACACCAATGACGGATCAGGACAAAACTTGGCACACAGAGACCCAATGGCCCACTTTAAAACCTAGTGCGATTCAGGGCAGGAGGAGCCACTACTGATGGGATTTGCAGTACCTTCACCCGATTCACTTCCCACTGAACATTGTAGCCCCTACAAATCACAGACCAGGCCCAAACTTGGCACACAGAGTATCATGGCCCACTCTACATCCTGATGCAGTTCCACGGGGGATGGACCATGGATGATGGGACTTGCAGTACCATCACTCACTTACTGAAACCAATGCAACCCTAATCCAATGACTGACAAAGAACAAACTTGGCACACTGAGTTTCCATGACGCACTCTACATTCTGGTGCAGTTTGGAGGAGGATGCACCATGGATGATGGGACTTGCAATACCTGCACTCTCTTCCTAAGACCATTACAACTGCCAACAATGATGGATCAGGACCACAATTTACACAGAGAGCCGGCATGACCCACTCTACATCCTGGTGTGGTTTGGAAGAATTTGACAGTGGATGATAGAACTTGCAGTCATTTCACTCACTTCCTGAGACCACTGAGACCCTCGCCAATGACGGATCAAGACCAAACTTGGCACACAGAGTCCCCATGACCCACTCTACATCCCGATGCTGTTTGGAGGAGGACGTACGATGGATGATGGGATTTCCAGTACCTTCACTCACTTCCTGTAACCACAGCGACACTTATCCAAATACCAAGAAAGACCAAACTTGGCACAAAGAGCCCCCTTGGCCAACTCAACATTCTGGTGAGGTTTGGGGGAGTACAGATCATGGATGATGGGACTTGGAGTACCTAAACTCACTTTCTGAGACCACTGCGACCCTAATCCAATAACTGCTAAAGACCAAACTTGGCACAGAGAGCCACCATGATCCACTCTACATCCTGTTGGGGTTTGAAGGAGGATTCACCATGGATGATGGGACCTGCACTGTGACCCGCACCAATGACAGAGCAAGATCGAACTTGTCACTCAGAGCCACCATAACCCACTCTACATTCAGAGGCTGTTTGGAGGAGGATGGAACATGCATGATGGAATTCGAAGTACCTTCACTAACTTATAACTGATAAAGAACACCTTTGCTACACAATGCCTTTCTCAAATAATCCGGGCATTACCGGGTCCCCAAGGTAGTCTATATCTATATATATATATATATACATATAATAAAAGTCAAAGTATGTATGCGGCAGACGTGTGGCGATGCGACCGGGTATGTGCCAGCGTTCTGATTGGCTGCTGCTGTGGTGTATTTGCATATTGTCTCTGATTGGCCAGCTTCAATAGGAACCCCTGGTGGAGAAAAGAGTTCATGGCAGAAACAGGGACATGAGAAGGAAATTTGCATATGGTCTCTGATTGGCCAGCCTCAATTCAAAGATTCCGAGATGACAAAGAGGGGAAAGGAAAAGGCCAGGGGTTGTGTCAGAAAATTACCAATACAGACCAAACTTGGCACACAGAGCCCCCATAACCCACTCTACATCCTACTGCAGCTTGGAGGAGGATGAACCATGGATGATGGGACTTGCAGTACCATCAGTCACATTCTGAGACCGTTGTTAACCTCATCCAATGACTGATCAGGACCAAACTTGGCACATAGATCTCTAATGTCCCATCTTACGTCCTGCTGTGGTTTGGCCAGGGATGGACCATGGATTATGGGACTTGCAGTACCTTTGCAAAATTCTTGAGACCACTGCAACCCTCATCTAATTTCTGATAAGAACCAAACTTGGCATACTGAGTCTCCATGATGCACTCTACATCCTGGTGCAGTTTGGAGGAGGATGCACCATGGACGATGGGATTTGCAATACCTGCAGTCCCTTCCTGAGACAATTACAATTGCCAACAATGATGGATCAGGACCACAATTTACACAGAGAGCCTGCATGACCCACTGTACATCTTGGTGCAGTTTGGAAGAAATTGGCAATGGATGATGGGACTTGCAGTCACTTCACTCATTTCCTGAGACGACTGAGACCCTCGCCAATGACTGATCAAGACCAAACTTGGCACACAGAGTCCCCATGACCCACTCTACATCCTGGTGCACTTTGTAGGAGGACAGACCATGGATGATGGTACTTCAAGTACCTCCACTCCCTTCCCAAGACTGCTGCAACCCTCATCTAATGACCTATCAAAACCAAACTTGGCACACAGAGCCCCCATGACCCACTCTACATCCTGCTGCAGTTTTGGAGGAGGGTTGACCATAGATGATGGGACTTCCTGTACCTTCACACACATTCTGAGACCTCTGCGAACCTCATCCAATGACTGAGCAAGACCAAACTTGCCACATAGACCTCTCATGACCCACTTTACATCCTGGTGTCATTTGGAAAAATTTGGAGACAGATGATGGGACTTGCAGTAACTTCACTCACTTCCTGAGACCACTGAGACCCTTGCCACTGACTAATCAAGACCAAACTAGATAAATATGGGATAAGCAAGGCTACTTTTAGGTGGATCCGTAATTGATTAAGCAACCGAACTCAAAGGGTGCTTCTCTCCAATGGTTCCTCTTCTTCACCCTGGAAAGAATACACTATTTGGGTGCCAAGAAGAAGGTTTGGTCCTGGGCCCAGTTCTGTTCAATGTCTTTATTAATGTCTTGGATGAAAGGTTAGATGGCATGCTGATCAAATTTGCAGATGACTCCAAATTGGGAGGGAGAGCTACAGGTTCAGAATGCAAAAGGACCTTAATAGATGAGACACCTGAATGGTCAAAATTTATAAAATGCATTTCAACAAGGCAGAAAAAAGGCACAGGATAGGAGAAGCCAGGCTCAACAACAGAGATACATTTGAAAAAAGATCTTCTCCATGAAGACTCCGAGAACAAGCTGAACATGAGCCAAGATTGTGATGCAGCAACTCAAAAAGCAAACGCGATTCTAAGCTGCATCGATATAGTGTATAGATCGAGGGAAGTTATGGTGCCTCTCTCTTCTGCTTTGGTGAGACCTCTTTGCCTGGAATGATTCTGTGTCCAATTCTGGGCACCATAGTTCAAAAGAGATATTGACTCTAAGCTGGAAGGGGTTGAGAGGAGGGCGACTAAAATGATCAAAGGTATGGAGACCATGGGTCCCCATGAGGAGTGTCTTAAAGAGCTGAGTCTGTTTAGCTGCAGAAGAGAAGGTTGAGAGGAGACATGAGAGCCATGTATCAATGTGTGAAAGGATGTCATAAGGAAGAAGGACCTTGTCTACAAAAAGCCACAACAGCTATCTCATTGAATGTTGACTCAACCAATATAACTTCAATTTAGGGATTTCTTTCCAGCCCAGCCCAGATTTACTTACTGGTATTTAAGTATCAGCTGGTTCTCCTCTTTGCTGATTCAATAATTTATTGGAACTCTGGCTGCTGTTAGGAAAGAGGGACACATCTCCCCTTTTTTCTGATTGGGGCCTCCTAATGCTGAGCAGAATTCTGGGAAACATAGGTCAGGGCAGGGCTTTTTGAATCCTCTGCCACGGGGTGCCTCACCTTCCCAAACACAATTTCCTAGAATGCTGTGTTCTCTCAGTCTCTTTCCCAGTTCACTTAGCTCATCCTGCTTTGTAGCTTTTCTCTCCTCATGGCGACAGGCAGCCTATCCCTTCTTAATTTAAAGAGGAATGGCAGCCCTTTTGGCTTCGCCTTGCTTGTGCTGAAAATGAAACTGATTTCTGAGTATTACAGAATTCAAACAAAAAGTATTGGGTGAATTTTGATTCTTAAGTTTTTACCTGGGTGCCCCACCCCCACTCCACTGTTTCTTACTATCTACTTGTATATACAAAACTTATGAATTAGATACACACTCTTAGCCCCAGAAATAACAACGTTATAATCCGCCTCTCCTTGTGGCTTGAGGGAGGGTACAACATAGTGAAAACAATGAGATAATAGCTAAAATTATTAAAATACATGTAACAAGATATACACATTTAAAATTCATTTTGCAAGATAGAGTCCCCATAAGCACACAATGCACCTAACAGCCGCAAATACATATGAAGCGAGGCACAACCAAAATAACCAAAAAAACACAGATTGTGTCCCCTGCCATATATCCCGGAATCCTTTGCAAAATAAAGAAATGTTTAAATAATACAGCGCAGCAGGCCATAAGTGCCTAAAGGAAGGGAATGGAAAGGTGGCGGTAGAAATGAGGTCACAGCAGCGCACACACAAAAAGCATTCTCACGTGCTGCCTTTCCAGGAATTTGCAACTCCCCCCCCCCCGCCCCCTTCCATTGGTTCCAAGCACCTGAAAAGTTTTTTTTAACCATTGAAACAGACAATAATAAATATTGATCTCCCCAAACAAACAGCCCAGGCTGAGGTCAACGGGATGACATCAGTTTGGAGGCATCTGCAGAAAAGGAGACAGGAGGGATACATTATTTATCTGAGGGCAGCTTGATCATGATTATGATTACCATATGCCTGATATGGCACCGCTAATTAAATCCCCAGCACGACAACCAAAGGAGTCAAGGAAGCCTCACTTTAACTTTCTGGGTTTTTTCTTTTTTATTTTTCTCCTCCACTGAACAGTCTTATATATTCTAAGGCTGCTGTTTGGCCTTGTGGGTTTTCAATGCTCACCCACCCCCACCTTTTTTTTCTTGAGAGCAATTTGAAGTGCTTGCATTAGCACAGGCAAACACACACACAAACCCTTCAACTTTGGCTGTGCCACTCAGCTGGCGTTAACCCTTGCTATGTATCCAAGTGAGCCATGTGCATCAGCGAGGAAAGTGATCAGCCTACGCCAGAGCTCCCTGTCGGCCGTCACCACCCCCAGCTCCTTCAAGGTCAGTGCAGTCACTTCAAGGATGCCATCCATCCATCTTGCCCTTGGTCAGCCCCTCTTCCTTTTGCCTTCCACTTTTCCCAACATAATTGTCTTCTCTAGGCTTTGCTGTATCCTCATGATGTGGCCAAAGTACTTCAACTTTGTTTCTAGTATCCTTCCCTCCAATGAGCAGTCAGGCTTTATTTCCTGGAGGATGGACTGGTTGGATCTTCTCGCAGTCCAAGGCACTCTCAGAACTTATTACTATTATTTTAAATAATTGTATTGATATTTTCCACAATGTACATTAGGGAGTGGGGGGGGGGGGATTTATTCAAGTTATTGTTAGTAGTTTAATAAGTTTTTGCACATACCTAATAAATCATCACAGAAACATTTACACAAATGATCAGCCACTGCCAGAAAGGGACAGATGCTTTTATCTATGCCAGTGTTTCTCAACCTGGTGATCAGGAACCCTGGGGGGAGTCATGAGAGGGGTTGGTTAAAATATGGGCAACTTTTATTAATTGTTATCTATTAAACTTTGTAACTGAAGACCGACAGGTCGGAGGTTCGAATCTGGGGAGAAAACGGATGAGCTTCCTCTGTTAGCCCAAGCTCCCCATGTGGGGACATGAGAGAAGTCTCCCACAAGGATGATAAAACATCAAAACATCTGGGCGTTCCGTGGGCAATGTCCTTGTAGACGGCCAGTTCTCTCACACCAGAAGTGACTTGTAGTTTCTCAAGTTGCTCCTGACATGAAAACCGTCTGCAGTGCCTTATCTTGTTCTTTGATGCTACTGCATTTGGGGTCCCTATGGAGACTTGTCCACAGTTGCATAGAAAGATTCTTCATGCAAATGACTGAATAATTTTGTTTTCACAGTGCGTAGTCATCCTTATCCTCAGGTTCTAGTCAGAAGAGAGCCACATAGTTGGGGAAAGTAGACAGCTGAGTACAAACACTTAGTGCACAATGTGAGGATGGAGCCGACCAGTTAAATTTTGCAAAGCCCGTAGAAGCACCGCAGTTTGTGGCAAGAGAGAACAAGAGAGAAAGAACTAGATAGTATACACTTGGTATAGTGTACACTCCTGCAGATGAACTAACCTGGACACAGAATATTATTTGAGAACACAGAAATGCTGGACCACTGTTGACAACCATCATGCCAGATAACACAGAGAAGCTTCTGGGTTTGGTTTTCACACAGTTGAGTCTCTCAAGCTGTATCTGGGATTGTTCAAAACCCTATATATTAAGCAGGTCAGTATTTGTGGAGAGTCTGCATTTTTCACATAGCTTTCAATACGCATGATGTATGGCAATGAGAAAGGATTCACTCCTTGCTTCTGTGCATTTCAATGGAGGCAGTGACTTTGGAGATGCAGGCAGTTTTTGTCACAAAATCTCACTAGAATGCAAATCAGGAATGGAGATTCCTCACTTAAAATATGCTGTTCGGTAGAAGGAAAAGAAAAGGGAAACTGCAGAAAGCTGCAGGAAACACATGCCTGGCTTTGAAATATTGCAAGGAGAAACAAGTCTGTTTTGCATGAATAACTATATATCCACATCCTCTCTTTTTAATATTATTTTGGATTGCACTGGCAGCAGGAAATATCGAGGTACTTTGTCCCCAGATGGTATAAAAGCAGAGCAGGAGGTTAGAGCGTAAAACAAGAGTGGAGAATATATTACTCTGAATACCCCCCCCCCCCCGAGACCTTTGAAAGCCAAAGAGCTTTGGTGTGCTTTGGAGAGAGGCTGCATGCATTCACACAGATTCTCTTTCATTGATATCTGTAGCCTGCGACCATTCAGGAAAGAAGCAAAAGCAACACCTGCATGTGTATGTGTGTTCTCCTTCTGGATCGGCTGAACTTTGGCCGCTCTCCAAAGTGCGACTTGGATGTTTGGAGGGTTTCCTTGCTGTCCATGGTGCTGAAAGTTCACTGCCCAGCACTGAACATCTTAGAAAGGCAGCAGCTCCTGTCTTGATTTTAGAAGCTAGACAGGGCCAGCTCAGGTTAGTACTTGGATGGGAGATGGTCAATGAATCCCAGGTCCTTGAGGCTTTATTAAAGAGATGGCAAAACTATCTCTGAGGATTCCTTGCCAAAGCAAACCCTATGAAATGTATGGGGCAGCCATAAGTTGACAGGCAAATTATTATTATGTTTATTATTATTATTATGTTTATTTATCCCCTGCTTTTTATCTCCACAAAGGAGACTCAAAGTGGATGAATGGTGCAGCCATAAGTTGACAGGCAAATAATAATAATAATAATAATAATAATAATAATAATAATAATAATTTGTGAGCAGATCTGAGTAGGGTGGCCTTTTGCAGCTGACAGATGGTAATTTTTTCGAGGCTGATTGTTTTTAAGTGCATGCCAAGTTCGTTAGGCACTGCACCCAGTGTGCCATTCATCACTGGAACCACCTTGACTGGTTTGTGCCAGCATATTTGCAGTTCTATCATTAAATCCTCATATTGTGTAAGCTTTTCCAATTGCTTCTCGTCAATTCTGCTATCACCTGGGATTGCAACATCAACAATTCAGACTTGTTTTTTCTCCACAATCCTGAGGTCATTTATGTTTATGTTTATTTACACACTGCTTTTTGTCTCCACAAAGCAGCTCCTTGAAAGCACAGTCAGGGAGCAAATATATTTGGAGGAATATGAACAGTATTGTACAAAATATGTAAAATTCTTCTTAAGAGCTTATTTTGCTGCTGACAGTGTCATCACTTTAGTAAGGCTTTTAGAGTTTCATTTTTTTTGCACTTTTTGTTGCATTTTCCAATAGGTTTCATTTCTTTTTTTTTTAAAAAAAAATCTGCTGTCATTGGCTCTAGACCTGATGACCCCCATTTCTAAATAGGTTTTGTTTATTTATTTATTTATTTACTTTATTTGTATACCGCTCTATCTCAGCCCGTAGGCGACTCAGAGTGGTTTACAGCCAAGTCAGTATACAAAGTGGACAGCATGAGCATTAAAACAGTAATCAGGGCAACTACAACAATATAACAATACAGCAATACAGCAATATAACATCAATACATCAATATAACTAATCCATCATGTCTCATCAGCAAAATCGTAATCTAATCTCTTAGTCCATTATTCCATGTTCCATGATCAATCAATTAATTGCACTACTTAATTAAACGCCTGTTCAAAGAGCCAGGTCTTCACTCTTCTCCTGAACGCTAGCAGAGAGGGGGCCGATCTAATGTCTGCTGGAAGGGCGTTCCACAGCCGGGGGCCACCACTGAGAAGGCCCTGTCTCTCATCCCCACCAGCCATACTTGTGAGGCTGGCGGGATCGAGAGCAGGGCCTCCCCGGATGATCTTAATGTCCTAACTGGTTCATAGGGGGTGATGCGTTCGAACAGATAGGTCGGGCCAGAACCGTTTAGGGCTTTAAAGACTAAAGCCAGCACTTTGAATTGTGCCCGGTAGCAGATTGGCAGCCAGTGGAGCTGTTGAAGGTGAGATTCACCACCATCCATTCGGCAAGTGCAGATTATACTGTCCAGCAGATGGGTGTCTCCGCACATAGCAGAGGAGGAGCCTTTTCAGCTTGGACTTCTAGGTAACACAGGATGTTTCCCCCCTCTTCTTCTTCAGGAAATGTTATTTACCATCATGCAATCCCAGTAGCATTGCTTCCTAGCTAGTCATAAAGATTTCCAGCACTTGGCATCTCATCAATGAAGTGTATGAAATGTGTCAGACTGGCTTCAATTATTTTAGAGCAGGCATGGGCCAAAACACAGGAGGGCCAAAGTTTGCCCATGCCTGCTCAAAGAGAGCCTTGATTCATCTCTGCCTTCCCACTTTCGCAACTGCTTTTCAAATGACTCGGATTGTCTCCCCTCTTTCTCCCTTTGTCCTCAAACCAAGTGAAAAAAAGAAGTTTGCCTTCAATCATTCAGCATCAAGGAGAGAGAACAGAACCTTGCCCTTCCCATTTAGCACCAGCCTAAGCAAACTGCTGCACTGTTTGTGTGTTCACCTTCACTTTGACCTTGAGCCATTTTTACCTCACATTCTGCCCTTGCTTTGTGACATGGGTCCTGGTTTTACCTGTGCAACGCAGGCAAAGCTCATTGGTTTTGCTTTGTGTTTGGGGGGGGGGGGGCAACATGAGACGTGTCCCTTTAATCGGAGGTCTGGAAGGATGGGTTGGAAGATATCATGCATTTCAGGCTTGCTTAGCCTACATACAAGTGACTGGATAAAGAAGTGATGGGAAAGGGAGGGAGGGTAAGAAACAAGGGTGGGGGGGGGGGAAATCCTGTCTGCCAAGTAGCGCCTGCCTGGCAGTAATTAGGAGGAAGCCAGTGCCAACTCATGACATGGGGGGGACGGAAGGCTGAATGAGAGGGATGTGTACAAATCAAAATAGGGAATTATGCCACAGTCAGCACAAAGGGTGGATGGCATGCAGCATGGAGAGGTGGGCATCTGTGGTGGCTGCAAGTGCCTGTCAAGTAGGGAAGTGAGAAGTTGCTTGGCTGGGCATGGATAGGCCAAGAAACAGGACTTTGGTCCCTAGCATTTCTTTCTTCTTCTTCTTTTTGGACTATAAGTCCCAGAATCCTCCAACCAGCATGGCTTTAGGTAAACTGTCAGTTCAACAAAGCCACCTTGCCAAGCTCCACCTGAGAAGACAAATGTGGAACACAGGGGCATGTTTGTACACCCTCCGATCTTTCATCGGAACGTAGTATCATTCATGTTATTAATGGAGAGAAGGTTGAGAGGATACATGAGAAAAAATGGTGATGGCACCCGTGTCGTTAAGGCTGTCCAAAAGAGCCGAACCAGTCAGCCTGTTTTGAAAAGTGGATCCATGCACAGCCCTAATAGTCAAAGCTCTGGGATAAAAGCTCTTTGTGGCCCCAAAAGGAAAAGCATCCAGACGCAACCATAGAGGAGCCTAGCAGCTTCCAAACAATACCTTCCCATACAATACAGAGAGAGCAGTTGCAGGGACTGTGCACAGTTTCCCCAAAGCAGCTGCCATCTCTCCCCAGACTTCCCAGCTCTTATTCTGGGACCGCCTGCTACCTGCACAAGGGAGCAGTGTGGGCAGATGTGAGCCCGCAATTGGCATCTTCTTTTGAAGCAAGGACCCAAAGCTCTGTAGCCTGGTGGTGACATAGGCACTCGGTTGGCAATGTTTATGCAGAGCCCACGCCCTCTGAGACTAAATGGGTGGGAATATGAGTAGCTTCAGGCCACATCCCTATGAAAAAGATAGACGGGGGTGGGGGTGGGGCTGTTTGAGAGAACTGACTGTGTGTAACAACAGCGGCAGCCTTTATTGGCATTAGGCACAAACCGGATCACAGCACAGACATGTATAACAAAAGGAAGCCACAGATTAGAAAGGAAATAAATCATTACAAATTTTAAGAATAAAACTTGCAAAAGAATGCATCAGAGTTGTTCAAGAGGGATGGGATCATAGAGTCCTAGAGTTGGAAGAGACCACATGGACCACATGCTATAACCCCTTACAATTGAGATAACTGCAAATAAACAAACAAATGGAATTACTGTATTTCATCCGATTTTTGTCATATTCAGGGGTCCAAACAAAAAATTGTCAGGTGTTTTGACAGAAACCAAGTCACAAGAATGGACTGCATATGAGATTGATTCACACGCCACCATTTTTGCCAGGAGCGGAGTCCTCCCAATCTGGAGAATTTGCACCTTTGTATCCTGCCTGGAAAAGAAATATACACATTGATGTTTGGGCCATGATCTGAGATCTGGCATCCCTAATTCCCAATCTCTCCACTTCACCATCCTTTTCTGAAACAGCAGGGGCAATAACACGTCCTGTCTTATGAGGGTTCTTATAAACAAGACAGGGGCTGTGTTAAAAGGCAGAGGAGCAGAGCTGGTAAAAAGGTAGCAATGTCCACACCTGCCTCCAGCAAAGGAAACACCACAGGGGTGTTCACTCTTCCCTATGCTATTCAAAGCTAATATATACATATATTTGGCCTGAGTTACACTTCCCTGTTCCGACTTGCATACAAATTCAATTTAAGAACAAACCTCCAGAACCTGTCTTGTTTGTAACTTGGGGACTACCTATATATCTGTCTTTTCCCAAGTAGTTTTGCACTAGAATAATAGAATCATAGAGTTGGAAGAGACCTCATGGGCCATCTAGTCCCACACCATTCTGCCATGCAGGAAAAGGACAATCAAAGTACCCTGACAGATGGCCATCCAGCCTCTGCTTAAAAGTCTCCAAAGAAGGAGCTTCCACTGAACTCCAAGACTGAGAGTTCCACTGCTGAGCAGCTCTTCTTACATTCAGGAAGTTCTTTATTATTATTATTATTATTATTATTATTATTATTATTATTAATTATCTTTATTTATACCCCACAAAATCTCCCGAAGGACTTGATGCGGCTTACAATGGCCAAGGCCGCAGACAACACAGCATACAATACACAATAAACTCATAAGCAAATAATAAACCATCAAGCAAGACAATAAGACAACAATAACATCATGACACAATTAAAATCAAAGGCCGGACCAAATGTAATGGACAAAATTAAAAGTGCTGAGCTTGACAGGTAAATTGTGAAGGGTGTTGGAGGTACGTGCAATGTGCAGACAATCCTGAGTCTCTAACAAAGTGCATTTGCGACGAGATCAGAAGTTTCCTATTCTGGAAGGGCACACTGGAACAGCCAGGTCTTCAGGCTCTTCCTAAAGACAACCAGCATTAGGGCTTGTCTGATATCCTTGGGGAGAGAGTTCCAGAGTCGGGGGGCTACCACAGAGAAGGCCCAGAGAAGGCCAAGCGTGCCTGCGACGCAGGTGGGATCGTGAGCAGGGCCTCTCCAGATGATCGGAGGGAATGCGTGGGTTCATAAACGGAGATGCGGTCACACAGGTAGGCAGGTCCCAAACTGTTTAGGACTTTGTAGGTAAGCACCTGCACCTTGAATTGGGATCGGAAGGTAAACAGCAGCCAATGGAGCTCCTTAAACAGGAGGGTTGACCTCTCTCTGTAAGGAGCACCAGTTAACATCCTGGCCGCCGGCCATTGGACCAGTTGGAACTTCCGAGCCGTTTTCAAGGGCAGCCCCATGTAGAGTGCATTACAGTAGTCCAATCTAGAGGTGACCAAGGCATGGACCACCCCAGCGAGATCAGGCTTTACGAGGTAAGGTCGCAGTTGGCGCACGAGTCTCAATTGTGCAAAAGCCCTCCCGGACACTGCCGACGCCTGAGCCTCAAGTGTGAGAGATGAATCCAAGAGGACTCCCAAACTGCAGACCTGTGATTTCAGGGGGAGTGTAACCCCGTCCAGCACAGGCTGCCACCCTATACCCCAGTCACATTTGCAATCGACCAGGAGGACCTGTCTTGTCAGGATTGATCTACAGCTTGTTCCTCCTCATCCAGACAGCCACAGCGGCCAGGCACTCGTCCAGCACTCGAGGGGCCTCCTTGGAATTAGGTGGAAATGAGTAATAGAGTTGTGTGTCATCTGCATAGAGATGGCACCCAACTCCAACTCCAAAACTCCGGATGACCTCTCCCAGCAGTTTCATGTAGATGTTAAAAAGCATGGGAGATAAAATAGAGCCTTGCGGGACCCCACAGGTCAAAGGCCAGGGGTCCGAGCAGGCATCCCCCAGCTTCACCATCTGGGATCGGCACTCCAGGAAGGACTGGAGCCATGACAAAACCATACCCCCAAGACCCATCCCGGAGAGCCGTCCCAGAAGGATACCATGATCGATGGTATCGAAAGCCACTGAGATGTCCAAGAGGACCAACAGGGTCATGCTTCCCCTGTCAAGCACTCTACGGAGGCCGTCTTGGTGCCATGACCAGGCCTGAAACCGGACTGTGATTGGTCCAGGTAATTGATGTCTTCTAGAAAACCCTGGAGCTGGGAGGCGACCACCCATTCCAGCACCTTGCCCAGAAAAGGGAGGTTGGAGATTGGTCTACAGTTATTCAGCACCATGGAGTCAAGGGAGATCTTTTTGAGGAGTGGATGAACCACAGCCTGTTTAGTCCAGATGGAAAAATCCCCTGCTCTAATGATGCATTAATGATCCTCACAAACCAATCAACCAACCCCACCCTGGCCGATTTAATTAGCCAAGACGGGCAAGGGTCTAAAGCCGACGTGGTCACTCTCACAGCACCAAGGACCTCCTCCACAGTCTCAGGAAGAACAAGCCTAAAAGAATCCCACAAAGTTGGACAAGCAGATGCCTCAATCACCTCTTCTGGCACTGTGATGAAATTGGAGTCCAGCTCAAGGCGTATCTGAGCAACTTTGCCTGCAAAATGGTGTGTGAACTCACAACACCGAGTTGTTGGGTCATCGAAGGACTCCTCCATCATAGGTGGGTGAAGAAGTTCCTGGGCCACCCGAAACAGCTCCGATGATCTATTTCCTGCAGACGCTATACAGGCAGTCGTGAAAGATTCCCTGGCTACCCGTATAGCCACGTTATACACCCTAAGAGAGGCTGTAGCCCGTGCTTGGTCAGACACGTCCTGAGATTTCTTCCAAATGCACTCTAGCCCCCTCTCGTATGCCTCATTACACCCAACTCCTCGGTGAACCAGGGAGATGGTGTGTCTCGACACAACAAGATGGGGCATTCGGGCACGATCGTATCTATCACCCTAGTCATCTCCCTGTTATAGAGATTGGCCAAGGCGTCGACAGGATCGCCAGGCTCCATGGCAGGAAAACCCCCAAGATTTCTCAGGAATCCCTCCGGATCCATCAGTCTCCTAGGGCAGACCATCTTAATTTGTCCTCCATCCCTGCAGAGGTTAGAGGTCGCAGACAGTCTAATACTAATCAGATAATGGTCAGACCATGACACAGGATGTTTTGTTCTTCCACTCTGACCCTTACACTGTCCGCCACAAAAACTAGGTCGAGAGTATGTCCAGCCTGATGGGTGGGTCCAGATATAATTTGTGAAAGCCCCATGGTCGTCATGGCAGCCATGAAGTCCTGAGCCGCACCGGTCAAGGAGATCTCAGCATGGATGTTAAAATCTCCCAGCACAACCAGGTGCTGGGAGGTCAGAACCGAATTAGAGACCATATCTGCTAGTTCAGTCAGGGTGACTACTGAGTCGTTGGGTGGGTGGTACACCAGCAGAAACCCCAAGCTATCACGGTTCCCCGCTCTCAGAGGGATACACTCAAACCCAGATGATTGAGGGACAGAGCATCTGACCACAGTGATGGTTTGCTGAAAGACTACTGAAAGAAAAACCCCTCCTCCCCGCCCCCCGAGCCTGGCCTGCTGGTGCACCCCAAAGCCCGGTGGGCACAGCTGGGTGAGATTTACCCCACCCAACTCGTCTAACCAGGTCTCAGTGATGCAAGCCAGATCCGCCCTCTCATCCAGGATCAAGTCTTGGATGGCTGCGGTCTTCCCGTTGACAGATCTAGCATTTAACAGCAGAACCTTGATGTCAGGGAATCTGTCATGGAGTCTACCACTTCCTACCTTCTCCAGGGTCGCAAGAACTCTGTTGCGCTTCTCCCTGGGCCGTTGGTGACCAGCAAATCTCCTCCCCCACATGACCTGAATGGTGCCCCCTCCTCCGGAACCCCTCTCCATCCTGCATGACTAGAATCTACATAAAAGATGTTGTTCTTGGCCACTCACTGTGGTCGGCTGAGTAATAGAGTCTGATGTTATATTAACAGTTGTCCTCTGAGTGTCTCTAGATGTCTCCCACCAATCCGGAGCACTCTCGTTCCCATACATACAAAACAGCCCTCCCATTCCCTCAGACCTCTCACGGTCCACCCTTCCTCCCAACCCCAGGTCCAGCGGGCCTTTCTCTCCTGTTAAACAAAAGTCCTCAGACGGATCTGTACATAAAGGATTGTCCACCCTTAGGGGATCAAGTTGCATAGGTGTTTTGATGAGAAGGGCAAGTCCTTTAAAAAGATGATCAATTTTTTCGATTTTCCCAAGAGGTCACACAAGTGCGATAAATCCTTCTTCCCATGAGATTCTGTCCAATCCATTCCTATATCTTTATTCCTTCCTCTGATGCCACTCACAATACCAGCCACAACACTACACAACACCACGCATAACAGCCTTGCTCACACCAATTTACGTCTCAGTCAACCACTTCTCCACCACTCCACAACTCCACACCCTTTCGCTCTTCTACTACAAATTCTCACCCCAACACACACAATTCCACATTCACTCCTCAACACACACATACATATGGCATCTACAACCTTCCTATGTCATTCACTTCCTATTTCAACAGTCAAACTCATCGGTTCGGCCCACTCCATACAGATCACCTAATTAAGCCCTGTCCTATGCTGTCTCCCATACAAAGGTAAAGGTAGTCCCCTGACATTAAGTCCAATCATGTCTGACTCTGGGGTGTGGTGCTCATCTCAATTTCTAAGCTGAAGAGCCAGCGTTGTCCGTAGACACCTCCAAGGTCATGTGGCCGGAATGACTGCATGGAGCACCGTTACCTTCCCGCCGGAGCGGTACCTATTGATCTACTCACATTTGCATGTTTTTGAACTGCTAGGTTGGCAGAAGCTAGGGCTGATAGCGGAAGCTCACGCTGCTCCCCGGAATCGAACCTGCGACCTTTCGATCAACAAGTTCAGCAGCTCAGTGCTTTAACCCACTGCGCCACCGGGGGCTCCTGTCTCCCATACAATGTCATATTTATTTCTCTTATGCCTCCTAACCCAGTAAGCAACCAGCACATACAACAACTGCATACAGCAACACACAGCCAACTAAATCTACCATAGAAGATAATCAAAAAGAGGGAAAGAGAGAAAACTAAATAAAATAAAATAAAAAATAAAGAAAAGAAGCATGAGGGCGACACGGAATCCTAAAAGGCGAGGCCCAAAGGCTCTTCAGCCCCTTCCTGAAGAAGCAGGCCCAAAATTTGGTGGAACCACGCTGTTTCTTCACCTCTCCCTGCCCAGTGAGGGGCAGCAATGAGTGGTTGCAGCCTGGAACTCTTCGGCCCCTTCTCGAATGGCGAGGGGCCCGCTGGTATGGCGATGGCTCTTCGGCAGATGGTAAGAGGCCCGATGGACAACCCGGCCGAATTAACTCACCCCTCCAGACTGGCGAGGGGGTGAAATGGCGGCTTCTCGCCTCCCTCCTGAGGTGGCGAGAGGGAAGCGGTGGCGGCACAGGCCAGGCGGCCCTTTGGCCCCCTTCCCAAGATGGCAAAAGGTGGGGGCCGGTTGGTACACGGCCTGGATTTACTCCCCACTCCCGGACCGGAGAGGGGGAGTAATCAGCCTGGCGGCGCGGCCTGAACAGATGGGCCGCAGATTGCTGGCGCTCCCCTCGTCCCTGCTTAAGGTGATGGTGAGCAGCGGCGGCACAGCCAGCCGGTTCTTCAGCCCCTTCCCAAGGTGACGGGGAGGGGGGCGCTCAACTCACGGCCGATTAGCTCCTGAGGGTAATGGCGGCCTAGCAGCACTGCCCAATCCAGCCGAAGGCCACGGTAAAGCCGCTAGCACTCCTTCCACCTCCTTCCTGCACCAACAAGAGGGAACGACGGCAGTACAGGTCGGTGGCTCTTCAGCCCCTTCCCCGGGTGGAGAGGGGCTAGATGGATAGTCCCATCCGCGGCAGCTAGCGATCCTTCCACCTCCCTTCTGATCTGGCCGGAGGGAACGATAGCGGCACGGGCCAGACGAATCTTCGGCCCTCTTCCTAGAGTGGCGGGGGGGGGGGGGTGATCGATAATCCCAACCAACTAGCGGGCTCTTCGACCCCTTTCCCCAGGTAGCGGGGGGGGGGGGGGGGCGGTGGATAGCGAGCCTCCGCTTGGGCAATGGAAAGGCCCGATGGGGACGGCCTACCCATTAATCCAGCGCTATTCGGGAATAGGAAGGACAAGAGACCTCTTCCAGAAAATTAGAAACATTGGAGGTAAATTTCAGGCAAAAATTGGTATGATAAGAAACAAAGATGGCAGGGACCTAACAGAAGCTGAAGAGATCAAGAGAAGGTGGCGAGACTATACAGAAGATCTGTATAGGAAGGATAATAATATTGAGGATAGTTATGACGGTGTGGTGAATGAATTAGAACCAGACATCCTGAGGAGTGAGGTTGAATGGGCCTTAAGAAGCATTGCTAACAACAAGGCAGCAGGAGACGACGGGATCCCAGCTGAACTGTTTAAAACCTTAAAACATGATGCTGTCAAGGTGATGCATGCCATTTGCCAGCAAATATGGAAAACACAAGAATGGCCATCAGACTGGAAAAAATCAACTTATATCCCCATACCAAAAAAGGGAAATGCGAAAGACTGCTCAAACTTCCGTACAGTGGCCCTTATTTCTCATGCCAGTAAGGTAATGCTCAAGATCCTGCAAGGAAAACTCCAGCAATACATGGAGTGAGAGTTGCCAGATGTTCAAGCTGGGTTTAGAAAAGGCAAAGGAACGAGAACCAGATTGCCAATATCCGCTGGATAATGGAGAAAGGCAGGGAGTTTCAGAAAAACATCTACTTCTGCTTCATTGACTATTCTAAAGCCTTTGACTGTGTGGATCATAATAAATTGTGGCAAGTTCTTAGTGGGATGGGCATCCCAAGCCACCTTGTCTCTCTCCTGAGGAATCTGTACAAGGACCAAGTAGCAACAGTCAGAACTGACCACGGAACAACAGACTGGTTCAAGATTGGGAAAGGCGTACGGCAAGGCTGCGTACTCTCACCCAACCTTTTTAACTTGTATGCAGAACACATCATGTGATGTGTGGGGCTTGAGGAATGCAAAGCTGGAGTGAAAATTGCTGGAAGAAACATTAACAACCTCAGATATGCAGATGACACCACTCTGATGGCCGAAAGCAAGGAGGAGCTGAGGAGCCTTCTAATCAAGGTGAAAGAAGAAAGCGCAAAAGCCGGGTTGCAGCTAAACATCAAAAAAACCAAGATTATGGCAACAAGAATGATTGACAACTGGGAAATAGAGGGAGAAACCGTGGAGGCTGTGATAGACTTTGTATTTCTAGGTGCAAAGATTACTGCAGATGCAGACTGTAGCCAGGAAATCAGAAGACGCTTACTTCTTGGGAGGAGAGCAATGTCCAGTCTCGATAAAATAGTGAAGAGTAGAGACATCAGACTGGCAACAAAGATCCGCCTAGTCAAAGCCATGGTATTCCCTGTAGTCACCTACGGATGTGAGAGCTGGACCTTAGGGAAGGCTGAGTGAAGGAAGATCGATGCTTTTGAGCTGTGGTGTTGGAGGAAAGTGCTGAGAGTGCCTTGGACTGCAAGAAGATCCAACCAGTCCATCCTCCAGGAAATAAAGCCCGACTGTTCACTGGAGGGAAAGATACTAGAGACAAAGTTGAAGTACTTTGGCCACATCATGAGGAGACAGGAGAGCCTAGAGAAGACAATTATGCTTGGGAAAGTGGAAGGCAAAAGGAAGAGGGGCCGACCAAGGGCAAGATGGATGGATGGCATCCTTGAAGTGACTGGACTGACCTTGAGGGAGCTGGGGTGGTAACGGCCGACAGGGAGCTCTGGCGTGGGCTGGTCCATGAGGTCACGAAGAGTCAGAGACGACTGAACGAATGAACAACAACAACAACATTCGGGAGCCGCTCAATTCCAATCTGCAGCGATGGCATGGCTCTACAGCACAGTTTCCACTCTTTTTCGGGTCTTTTTTAGTTTGCCAGGTACCCTGATAAACCAGAAAGGTTTTTTTTGTTAAATTTGCAGTGAGGTGGAAGCTGCAGATCAAGGATTCCAGCAGATTATATTTTCGGCCCCACTGGTGTTATTGGGGTCGCTGTTGCCTTGTTGCCATCTTGGCGGGGAAAAAAAATGTTCCTAATGTTCAGGTAGAATCTCCTTTCCTGTCATTTAAACCCATGGCTCCTAGTCCTTGTTTCTAGGACAGCAGAAAACAAGTCTGCTCGATCTTCCTTATGGCATCCTTTCATATATTTATACATGGCTCTCATGTCTCCTCTCAATCTTCTCTTCTGAGGCTAAGCAGACCCAGCTCTTTAAGACGCTCCTCAGAGGGATTCATCCAGACCTTCGATCATTTTAGTCACCATCTTCCTCTGGACACCTTCCAGCTTAAAATCTATTAATATCTCTTTAAAACAGTGAGGCCAAGAATTGGACACAGTGTTATTCCAAGTGAGGTCCTTTACATCCCAGTTTGTATCTGTGAGAAATAGAAGGGTGTGCTCTCCCCCCCCCCCCCCCCCCCGCCTCCCCCAAATCTCAAGGCCTGGGATTTAGCCATCCTACCAGAGGGAGCTTTTGCGGCTTCATTCATTCTCCGTCTTTTCAACAGGCTCACGGGCACATCTGTTGTTTTTTGGTGTTTGGGTACATTTCAGCAGAGAACATTGCATGCTGCTGCCAAGAAAGAAATGCTCCGACATCTGTATTTCTTTTCTGATCCCAACCGGCTGCTTCCTTGCACCTTTATGAAAAGGCCAGCCCGTTGCTTTTGGGCAAGGCAGAAGTTGTGCCTGCTACTGCTGCTCAACATGTGCATCTCGGTGCAAGCTGGCTCCGCACAGCTAGTCATCTGCATTGGCACGTGATCTGATGCAGCAGCAGCATCCAAAGACAGCAGACAGTGGAGCCCCTTCGATGATGTGTCTGAGCCAAGGAGTCTCCTGAGAGGCAGGCTCTCCCTCTGTTTGCCCGCTTCCATAAGGTCGGGTCAGAGTGCCCAGGATGAATGCATCCAAAGTGACAGGAAGGCAGCTGATGCCTTCCTTTGGTGGAATACTGGGGTTTGTGGCCCAGCTGATGAAAGGCCTCAAAGAGGCCATTGATAATTAGTGGGCAGATTTATAAACAAGCAAAAAGCCCTCTCCTGAAAATGTATTGCAAGGGGCCAACAATGCTCTTACCAGCTTTCCAGCTTAGCATTGAAAGTGCACCTTAATAGACAATGCAGGGACTGGTTGAAAAGCTTTTAACCAAATGACTTTCTTGCCCTTTTGCCATACATTTCTAAATCGTTACTGCATGGGTATGACTATGATATCAAGAAATCAGAACCCTAAGTTATAAAATGTATAATAAAATGTACAGGTCATCCCCACATTACAGATAAGAGGTTCTGTCGGTTCCTTCTTATGTTGAATGTGTATGTAAGTTGGAACAAGTACATTTTAAGTGTTACTCCAGCCATACACACTCACACACACACACACGCACACACAAACACTTGGAATAGCATACGGAAGGGGTTTTTTTTTTTCACTGTCTGTGCTCCTCTTCAGAGCATTACATCTCACTTTCTGTCCCTGTGATCATTGGATTTGGGGGAAAAAATGCTTATTATGGAAATAAGGATTGGGGATAAAGCTTCATTGGAGCCCCCTTTCCCCATGATAATAACTCTTCCAGGAGTGGATGTCTCTTCTTAGAGATAGATTCCTCTCACTTCTTGTTGTCTCAACCCTGTTCTTAACTATGTTGGTTGTAAGTCAGATATTTATAACTCAGGTACTGCCTGTCTAAATGTATGAAGTCAGAACCACTGCTCCACCAGACCAAGTAAGCATACACCCATGCCTCACCTAAAGTTTTGTTATGAATGATCTTTGGAATATTGTCTGGTCATACCCCAAACCCCTTCCTCTAATTTCCATAATTCTCTCACAATGAACTGAGAGACGATTTCCTGTTCCCATGGATAAGATCGAGGCTATCTGTGCGAAAGATCTGGCACTCATGCCTCGAGTCAGCATCACCTATTGAGATGATCCCCATCCCCAAGTATCCATTGTGTACATTGATCTGTCTCAATTGTGTTCACCAGAGCCAGACCATTAAACTTATAATGGACTCATTACCTTGTATCACATCACATTCCTTTTGGATCACGTCCCTCTCAGAGTCGTGTCATTAAAAAGACTGACAATTCAAATTCTCCAATGAGAGTTTATTGAATTTCTGTCCACTATCAAGAGCCAACCAGTGATGATATCCGACTAAGCCCTGAGCTGCACAGGATGTGGATCCTAGCTGGGCTGTTTTCCAACCAATCAGGAGCTAGTGCAGGGGTCTTGAATAGCTGTCAAATGAAATAAAAGTACTCTGTGTTCACAACTGTGTTTGGAGTGTTTTCTCCATTGACATCCTCTTTTGACCATTGAGAATAAACCTCTGGTTTTGCCTTCTACACGTCTGTGTCTGATCTGGCTTTCCGGACAGCTAGACACACCGGGCTTCTGAAATTGTGGTTTTAGTGGAGCTGAAATCACTCAACATCTATGTGGTCATTCATGGCCAGAGTTGCCATGACTTTGGTCCCCAAAATAAAGGCAGTTGTGTTGATCCATATAAGTAAAACTGTTCTAGCATCCACCTTTTTTCAGACCTCTCCTGGAACCGATATCAGCTTATCATGGAGGGAATGCATGCCTTGCTGAGAGGAAATGGTTTGATACTGAAGAAAATCCCAGAAGGACCATGTCCAGAGAATCCAAAGGACATCCATCAATGAACCAGAAAGTGCGCATTTGCATCTTGCAGACTCATTGCTCAATAAAGTTCTTGCTATCTAATGCAAACTATTTTCAGAAGCTTGAATTTCTAAATATTGCTTTCTGCAGAATATGTCAGAGTCATATAGAGAAGGGGATAGTGGAATCAGAACAAGACTTTTCTTTCCTGGGAGGAAGAGCACATAAAGGTACCTTGCTTCTCCAAATAAGAACTCAGAACACAAAGTGAGATTTACTTTAAATCTCCCAATTTCTAGATTTTAGAGTAGGCATGGGCAAGCTTTGGCCCTTCAGATGTTTTAGACCTCAACATCCACAATTCCTAACAGCCTTAAGCAGCTGAGGTGAAAAAGGAAAGGGGCCGAGGCTGTTAGAAATTGTGGGAGTTGAGGTCCAAAACACCTGGAGGGTCAAAGTTTGCCCATTCCTGTTTTATAGAGTGAGACACTGAAAAGTTCTTCAAAGAGAAAACATTTATTTTTACATTTTCTTGCTGCTGCTTCTGATGCTGCTGTTGTTGGGTACCTTCAGGTCATTCCAGACTCCTGACCCATGGTGATCCTAAGGCAAACCTGTTAGAAGAACCTTTTCATTGTTTCCTCTAAGACTGAGAGAGCATGACTCCCCAAAAGGTGGTCCAATGAATTTCTATAGCTGAGTGGGAATTTGAACCCTGGTCTTCCAGAGTTGCAATCCAGCACTCAAACCACTAAACTGTGCTCATTCCCTTCAATGTAGAATTATATATTTCAAAGCACATAACAGGAGTTCGTGCAATGATCAAGGAAAAATGTCCCAGGGAGTGTGCAGAATTGTTTTCTGGAGAACAAAGCTCCCATGTTGCCTTCTGGTGGCAATTCCCTTTGCGGCCTGCAATGCTCATGATAGGGAAATGTAAAATGCTGCTTTGGTGTGAAGCAGAGTCCCTTTTCTTCTCTGGAGGTTGGATGGCCATCTGTCGGTAGGGCTTTGATTGTGTTCCTTTCACGCCAAAGGGTGGAAACAGGATGGCCTTTATCATCACTTCCAGCTTGAAGAAGAAGAAGAAAAGCCCATGTTCCACAGCTGGACCGTTCTCTGCTTGCGGCCGGTGCCGACCATGATTTCAGGAAGCCTGAAGCAGAGGCAGTGGTTTTGCTCCTGTTCCATCGTAAATGGCAGGTCTGGCAGCAAAGCAGTGCTGGCAATACGTTGCAAGTTCACACACATAAATATTAATGGCAACCTTTTTATTTTTAATTTGCAGCAGAGATATTTTCCTGGATTCGAACTCACCATGGGGAGCTCCTGGGAAGGGCACGCGCTCACTTTTTTCATTCTGCCCCTTTGTTGCCCAGGCTCCTTCTCTCCTAAAAGGCCTGCTGGAGGGTGGCTTGCCCACTCAGGTCCATTGGTCTGCATCTTTTCTTTTTGCAAGCTCTGGGATTAAGCTGCCACTTTATGTTGCTGTGGTTACTGAGGAAAGTTGTGTTAGTTAGCATGACAATAGCAGGATAAAGGGAAATTCAGCAAAGAGAGAGATCATTGGAGGAAACTGGCTTCCTTTTCAACCTTCTGCGGGCTTTATGGGGAAAGTGGTGGACTGATCTGGTGGAAAGGAGCCTAGGACTCTAATGCATCATTCTGATTGATTGATTGATTGATTGATGGCTATTCCCACCCTCCGGCACACTCAAGGAATGTTGGACTACAATGCCTATCATCCTCAGCATTGTTGGTGTTGCTTGGAAAGGACTGAATTGCAAATCCACACATGGAGTAGGTCAGAGAGCGGAATGATTGATTGATTTGTGTTGTTGAAGGCTTTCATGGTGGGAATCACTGGGTTGCTGTGAGTTTTCCAGGCTGTATGGCCATGTTCCAGAAGCATTCTCTCCTATTTTACCCACATCTATGGTAGGCATCCTCAGTGGGTTCTGTGAAAACTAGGCAGATGGCATTTATATACCAGGGTGGGAGAAAAAACTCTTCTCTGTTGGAGGCAAGTGGGAATGTTGCCATTGGCCACCTTGATTGGCACTGAATGGCCTTGCAGCTTCAAAACCCGGCTGCTTCCTGCTTGGGGGAATTCTTTGTTGGGAGGTGTTAACTGGCCCTGAATGTTTCCTGTCTGTAACTTCCATTATTTATTTATTTACCTTATTTATATCCTGCCTTTCTCTATCCCGAGGGGTACTCAAGGCAGCTTACAATTGCATCTCCTTGGTGACTTAAAACATACAGTAACAGCTTATTTATTCCATATAAAAAGCATTGCAAAATGAGTATAAAACTGATAAAAATAGGTGTGCAGGTGGCTAAATATCTTTTGACCAAAAATGGGCAACAGCAACGGCATTGTCTGTAGCCTCCAACAATTTCTCCTCTGTACATGAGGCAGGGCACAATGGACAAGCATACATCTGCAGAGTTGTCTATTCTGCTCCACTTTCACACAAGGTATAGGATACTTTTAGGTAGTAACAGCAACAGCTAAAAATACAAGTTAAAAAATAAAACATTAAGAGTGTTTACTGTTCTGATTTTAGAGTTTTTAATACTTGTAGCCAGATTTTGTTCATTTTCATAGTTTCCTCCTTTCTGTTGAAAATTTTCACATGCTTGTGAATGTCAATGGCTTCTCTATGTAGTCTGACATGGTGGTTGTTAGAGAGATCCAGCATTTCTGTGTTCCCCAATAATATGCTGTGTCAAGGTTGGTTGTCCAATAATATGCTGTGTCCAGGTTGGTGCTCTGCTATGGCTGACTTCTCTAGTTGATTTAGTCTGTAGTGCCTTTCATGTTGCTTGATTCGTTCCTGGTCAATGCTGCTGCATTTGGTGGTCCCTATGTAGACTTGTCTACAGCTGTATAGCATACAATAGACTCCTACAAAGGTGAGAGGATCCATCTTGTACTTTGTTGATCATAGCATTTGTTGTATTTTCTTAGTGGGTCTGTAGATAGTTTGTAGGTTTTATTTCTTCATCAGCTTCCCTATGTGGTCAGTGGTTCCCTTGATGTATGTTAAGAACATTTTTTGTCTGGGTGGGTCTTTGTCTTGACTCTTGTGGCTTGTTCTCGGTCTTGAAGTTCTTCTGATGTCTGTGGTGAAGTCTCCATTGGCCTGTAGAACCCATTTTAGGTGCTTCAGCTCACCTTGGAGGAGGTGGGGTTCGCAGATTTTTTTTTCATGGTCTGCCAGGGCTTTAATTATGCTTCTTTCTTTTTTTAATTGGGTGATGATTGGAGTTTTTATGTAGGTATCTATATGTGTGTGCAGGTTTTCTTTAAACTGTGTGGCCCAACTGTTGATTGAGTTTGCAAATGACTAGGACATATAGAAACTGCATTTTCCTTCGATTTCTTTTTCCATGGTGAATTGGATATTGAGCTGGATGCTATTGAGGTGGTCCAGGAACTTGTTTAGTTCTTCTCCATGACTCCAAATGGTGAAGCATCATCCACATATTTTATTATGTGTTGTTTGACAAGTCATCAAATTGTTGCCCATTGTAAGGTTTCCCTGAGTCCCCTTCGGGATGAGAAGGGTGGGGGTAGAAATGCAATAAATAAATAAATATATGAACCATACAGTGGGCTTTTGTGCTCCATGTAGAAATTTGCTATGACTGGGCTGAGAAGGCTCCCTGTGGCTACTCCATCTTTCTGTTCATATAATTCATTGTCCCACTGGAAGTATCTTGTGGTGAGGCAATGGTGAAACAGGTCTATGATGTCTTCTGAGAAATTATGGTTGATTAGTGCGATTTTGTCTAGTACCGGGACCTTGGTAAATAGAGACACCACATCAAAGCTGATCAGTTTGCCATTAGTGTGGGCAAAACCTCAGGGTAGAATGCTTCTGGAACATGGCCATACAGCCCGGAAAATTCACAGCAACTAATTAATTGATTGATTGATCAATTGATTTGGTTTATATCCCTACTTATCTGCATACAATCACTGGAATAAAGGGCACAGGATTCCCACAACAGTGGAGGGAAACTCAAGGGAAAAGAAGGCTATATTTTAACCTGGGAGAATACCTCCCTAAGAATGTCTAAGGCAGTCAATCGTGATTTTAATAAATAAATAAATCAGCATAGAATACTAGCCTTACAGGTATATCAACACAGTGCATACTCTGGGTTTACGAAAAAGTTTCTGTGGTTTGAATTAACTATGGGGATATTTTAAACATTAATACTTTTCAGCAAAATTTTATAGGCACTTGTTTTGGTGTCACACCCCTCCCCCTGCCACTGATGGCACAGTTCGCACCCCCACCCCCTGCAATTGAAAGCATCTCTACGGTAGGGATTAAAATATACGATTTGTTCGTAAAATGTTTACGATAAAATGAGGCTGCAAATAAAAATGCACAGCTGTTTGCGACATTTCTCAGATTTAAATCACTGGACAAATAGAAATCTGTCTTTCTGCCAAGAGGTTGTGCCA
This sequence comes from Anolis sagrei, assembly GCF_037176765.1. NCBI lineage: Eukaryota > Metazoa > Chordata > Lepidosauria > Squamata > Anolidae > Anolis > Anolis sagrei. Next base: position 57,355,893 of record NC_090035.1, on the reverse strand, counting down.
CTTTGTGGAGGTGCAAATGTCAACATGGCCTCTTAAAGTTCTCTAGATGAAACTCTCCAAGAGATTGAGTGGGGAGTCCACATTAACAATAGTCAGTCAGCTCCTATGGGCCCTCCTTGAAATTTCTTTCAAAACAAAGAAGGAATGAAAGAAAGAAATTGGAGATTAATTTGAGAATATTCTTCTTCTATGGGAGGGATGCAAAAAAGGAGATAAAGTGCACGTTCAAAAATTATCTTCTGAATAGGGTTGGCATGTGAGGACTGTGCCAGACACTAAGATTTAAGGGACAACATCTGAGATGTAGTAATGACCTCACAAGAAGTCACATGAAGTCATCACTGCATCTCAAGGAAGATGTTTCAAAGGGCATTCAATGTGATCCATCATCAGCCATCATTCCTATTGAGTAGGGCTGTCCAAACACGGAAAAAATTGTTTCTAAACTCGATTCGTTTTTAGGGTTTTTTTGCGTTTCGTTATTTAAAAGAATTCCGAAATTTTCCTTTAAAAAAGTTCGATATTTACGAAATTTCGGAAATCATAAAACAATTACGAAACAATTACAAATCGATTACGAATCGATTCGTTAATGGCGGCCGCAATCGCGCAATATGCTAAAAAAACTTCTGAAGCTTCCCTCTCCCTCTGTTGTTGACTGTTGGTGTGATAATTATATATTTTTTTCACTGAGAAAACAAACAGCAACCCTAAAACTTGCACCAGACATGCGGAAATAATAACAAAACATTAACGAATCAATAACGAATCAATAACGAAACAATTACGAAACGAATTGGAAAAATTCATTTCATTTTTTAGTTGCTCCTGAATGGTTCAATATCACTTCGTTATAAAAAAAATAACGAATTTTTAACGAATTACGAAATTACGAAACGAAACCACCCAGCCCTACTATTGAGATCAAAACACCAATACTTACCAAGAAGCAGAATCTAGTCATGCACTTGCCTTGAGGACTTGAGAAAAGGAGAAGACGGGTCTGAGAAATGTTGACTCTGCCTTCCAATGTCACTCTTGTCCCATCCAAAGTTCAGAAGCAAGTGCCTTCAAATAAGTTGTTTGTAATGAATCCTTTTCCCCAAACTATTTACATTTGAAAGAATCCTTTTTCCCAAACTATTTACTATTTACATAAATAGTAAAAGGTGGCACCTCTCGTCAAACTCAATTTTGACAGGTGACACGCCCACTTTGGGCAGGAAGTCCTCCCCCTCAAAGCCCCGGAAGTTCCACCTCTCCTAACACAGGAAATGTATGTCAGGGAGGCCCTCCCACATGACTGAAACCCCTCCTCTGCCCACCCCACCCCACTCCCACCCTAACCCTAACCTTTGGGTGGAACTTAGGCATGCCTAGATCTAATCCCATTGAATGTCATGGGGAAATGAGCAGCCAGGGGTCCTTGTGGCAGTTCTTAGATGGCACACATGATGCACTGTGACCAATAGGCGTTGGTTTAGGCCCATAAGGTGACCATGTGATACTGGGGCCCAATTGGCGGTGTTTTTAGGGATAAAGTACCCCTGCTTGAGTTTAGGGACACCCCTGACCATTTTCAGAAAACAAAAATATGGAATCACCCGCGGGGCCTTCAACTTCTGGGAGCTTTCAACTTTCACTACCAGAAGTGCCTAGAAAGAAAGAAACAGCTATGAAGAGAAGATCTGAAAGCAACTATAGGTACTGGAGCTAAACAATCACGGAGGGGGCAACAGGGTTTTGCCTACCTGGAACACCTTTGAGTGGTCCTAAAAAGCAGCGATAATCTTCGAGTGCAAAACATCCAACAAGACTCAACTTATTACCGGGTCTTTATGCTGTGAAAAATAAATTCACAGAAGTTGAGCCTGATTTATATGGTCAGGGCACAGACAGGATCAATTTGAAAAACCTTTTCCCTGAAATGCCGAAAATGTGGAGTGGTGACGTTGATGTGGATGTTAATGATGAGGGAATAGAAGCCTGCCTACAAACACCGGCTACCAGGATGAAGAGCTAGTGCCTGATACAGACCACAGGGCTTTGAGAAAATGGATCTCCAAAATGCAGAGAAAACACTGTGCTGAGGCTGATGGTGAAAAGGTGGATGAAGGAATGCTTTGTAAAGCAGACTATAAAGATACTGAAAGTATGTATGAAGAACCAAAACCAGACAGAAGCGTTCGGAGGTCACTCCTAGACGAGCTGTTGAAGGATGGGACAGAGGAAAGGGAAACCATGACTGTTGATGAAAACACTTCTGATGATTTTGAGAGTTCTACGGTACATGTTAGAATGTTCAATGTAGGGGTTGGAGGGGAGGATCTGATATTGGGAAAGAGAGTGATAAAAATACGTGCTGTAGACTCAATGCTATTTGTTTGATCTCCGTAGGGAAGTATCCACTTTTTGGATGATGTGCAGAATCTTCAGATTGGGGACTCTCAGACCATGGAGCTTTCCAGCATGCCGTGTTTTTAAAAACCAATCCTGCAGAGTAGAGCTGCTATGTGTGTTTTCTCAATAAAACTGGTTTGTTCTGTACCCGTGTGTTCTAGGCCTGTTTGATCAAGAAAAAAATTGTTTCTAAAATTGATTTGTAATTGGGGTGTTTTTTTGTTTCGATATTTAAAATATTTACAAAACTTTCCAAAAAAATGTTTTGTTATTTACGAAATTTCGTAAATATTTACAAAACATTTTGTAAGTGTGAATGTTGCAGTAATGGTCACCTTGATTAGCATTGAATGGCTTTCATTTCTCCCACCCTGGACATTCCATAGATAAACTCCATTTGCCTAGTTTCCAACAGACCTCTGAGGATGCCTGCCATAGATGTGGGCAAAATGTCAGGAGAGAATGCTTCTGGAACATGGTCATACACTCATACAGCCCTGAAAACTCACAGCAAAAGAGCCTGGATGGATGCAGCCTTCAATTTGTGGCAATCAGATGGTATTGTTGGTCTCATCTCAGGCGGGCCACGGAGGCAGAGCCGGCGCTGCAGGAATCCCCTCCCCGGCTCCTGCACTCCGGCTCCGGCTCCTGCGCCCTCCTCTTCCTCCTCCTCCTCCCAGCTGTGTTGCAGGAAGCCGATTGGATGGCGCACGGAGGCCGGTTGTAAGGGTGAGCGCGCGCGCGCCATCCAATCGGCTCCGGCTCCTGTGCCCTCCTCTTCCTCCTCCTCCTCCCAGCTGTGCCAGGAGGAGGAGGAGGAGGGCGCAGGAGCCGGAGCCGATTGGATGGCGCGCGCGCGCTCACCCTTACAACCGGCCTCCGCGCGCCATCCAATCGGCTCCGGCTCCTGCGCCCTCCTCCTCCTCCTCCTCCTCCTGGCACTTCCTGGCTGCAACACAGCTGGGAGGAGGAGGAGGAGGAGGAGGGCGCAGGAGCCGGAGCCGATTGGATGGCGTGCGGAGGCCGGTTGTAAGGGTGAGCGCGCGTGGGCCGGGCGCCCAACAGGCAGGGGTGGTGCTTGGCTCACTGGGTGTGCGCTCGCGCCGCCCCTTCGCCCCGCCCGCCCCATTTACTGCTGGGGTGCTTGGGAGCGCCGGATTGGCTCCCAGGCACCAGCAGCACTCAGCAGCCTCCATCCCATTAACGACACGAGCTGAAGCTCGTAAAATATATGGGGCTGCTGTTTCGATATTTTTAAACCCTTCCGGGTTTAAAAATGTGTTTTGAAATCGCGTCGGATGTGGTAAAAATAACGAATTAATAACGAAATAACGAATTAACGAACGAAACCGCACAGGCCTAGTGTGTTCATACTTGCATTAGGCAACATAATGTCAGAATGCGATGAAATCCTAAAGAAAATATATTATTCGCCGGGGAAGGTAGGAAGCCTTGGAGGCGTTTGGCTGCTTTTTCAAGAAGCCAGAAAACAATGCAAAAGTGTAAGGAAGGGGGATGTTACTCAATGGCTATCCAAACAAGACAGTTACATGTTACACAGGCCAGCAAGGATCCATTTTAGAAGAAACAAGACTATTGTTTCTCATGTGGATTCTCAATGACAGGCAGATTTAGTGGATATGCAGCGACTTTCCAAGTTTAACCGTGGTTACAAATACATTTTAACAGTGATAGACATCCTGTCTAAATATGCATGGGGGTTACCTCTGAAGGATAAGTCAGGTAGAGAGGTGGCAGGGGCCTTTAATACCATCTTCACTCAAGATGGCAGAAAACCTTAAAAATTACAGACAGACCGGCGCCGAGAGTTTCTAAACAAGACAGTATCCACTCTGATGAAACATCATGGGGTTAACCACTTTGTCACCAACAATGAGGTTAAAGCAGGAGTTGTGGAGCGATTTAACAGAACTTTAAAAATAAAAATGTGGAGATATTTCATAACACTTTTACCTACATCGATTTATTGCCTTTGTTACTCAAAACTTAACCACAGTTTTTACCGTACTATCAAAGCAAGGCCCATAGATGTTATTGAATCCAACACTCTACCCATGTGGGGGAAAGTTTATGGGGCCCCTGTGAAAAGAAAAGAGGTGGAGGTAAAGCAACTCAGAAAAGGAGACCACATGAGGATTTCCAAAAGCAAGGGTAAATTTGCTAAGGGGTACGAACAGAACTTTACCACTGAGATATTCATTGTGGACCAGGTTCTCCAAAAAACAGACAAGCCAATGTTTCTATTGAAAGATTATGGGGGCGAAGATGTCATAGGCAGCTTTTATACTGAAGAACTGCAAAAGATTAATACCGACAAAGACTGCATCTATAGGATTTAAAAAATTCTAGCCACAAAAGGCCAGGGGGTGAGAAAGCAATGCTTAGTGAAATGGTTAGGATGGCCTAGCAAGTTCAACAGTTGGGTTCAGGCTTCTGAAGTAACAGAACTTGACTAGCTGAGAGGTATTTTTTATTCCTAGGGGGAAAATGGGCGATGGTGGTTTTTATGTCACATTACCTAGCAACGCGAGTGCTAGAGCCTTCCCTGAGAACTCCATTTCAAACTTCACTATATCTTTAGCAAAACCTCTAGAGTTCTCGGGGAGGTGGGAAGTAGGACTAGCTGAGATACAGTATCCCCACATCTGGAATAATCTGATGACCTAGCCTCGTTTTGATATTGTACAAGGAGAAAAAAGTGGACCTACTTTCTGCAGAGCGGATATTATTCTAGCATCCCAGAGAGGTTGGAATATATGAACGAGTGCATATCATCACGCAAGAGACCCCCGGATGTGATTCTTAAGTATAATCCAGCAAGCAGAAAGGTCCTACTTAAACCCGAGAATCACTATACAATGGAAGCCAATGAGGAATTACAGTATATATTAGGCCTGTATCCCAACATTCCTGTCAAAGAGTCAGCTTTCCCAGCAGACATCACAGGAGGTTTCAACACTTTATATGTTTACACCAATATAGTGGAGCACCAGCTCGTTGGGGATTTCTACATCCCTCTGCTGCGCTGTGTTCCTGTGCAAGGGAAGAATAACGAGTGTATCAACATTTGTTATGATAAACCTCACTACATTTCGGTGAGCAAACTGTTGAGATAAAGTCAGACCAGAACAAAAATGTACCATTTCGTTTTGGAAAGGTGATCGTGAAGCTTCACTTCCGCCGCAGGAGGACCTTGGATCTTTAAAAATGGTCATCTTGGAATCCTATGAGGATCTTGGTCTTTATAAAAACGATTACAGAGCACAAGCTGGAAACAGTCTACCAGGGTATCGTGGTATTCCCCAAATGTATGGCTTGGGCCTGGGCGGGATTTTCAGATGCCTTTTCCAAAAAGCTGTACTGCTTTTGAGAAGAGGCCTGGACATCATCAAACCCCACACAAAAACAACTGCGCGTAATATAGCCAATGACATGGTCAGTCATATCACCCAGGCTGTTCTAAACAGAACAAGACCTGAGGGATCGGGGCTGATGTATATTAGAAGGAGAAGAGGGTTAAAAAGAAAAGCATCGCAACTGAAATTGAAAGACCCTCCTCACCCCATTAAAAGGAAAGTGCAGCATAGAAAGAAACCCCAGAAGCATCGAGGAACTAGAAAGAGGAGGAGGATACAGTCTATGAGCAATATATTCTAAAACTGCAGCATGGCTTTTATCCATGGTTGTTCTGAAGAGTGTACTAAATCCGAACTAGATTTGTTTCACATTGGGCCTACACAAACTAGTATCGAGAGAAGCCTTTATATTGAAGTTCCACCACTAACTGCTCTTACAGAACCCTCACCTTTGGACTTTTTTATTGCTGGAAATGGAGAAGACTATATGGATCTCAACAACACACTTTTATATCTGACATGCAAAGTGGTGAATAAAGACGGTACAAACTTGGCCAGCGGAGCTGCAGTAGGTCTCGCGAATTACCCGATAGCCTCCATTTTCAGTCAGTTAGATGTGACTTTAGGGGACCGTCTCATCAGCCAAAGTAACAATTGCTATCCTTACAGAGCATACATTGAATCCATGCTGAACTATTGTGAAGACACACTAGCCACGCAATTTACGGCTGGGGCTTTTTATAAAGACAATGCAGGGGAACACGAGACTACAAGTCTGGATGGAGCAAATAAAGGTTTTTAGCAAAAGAGCATTCCTGGGAGCTGGTAGTAAAAAAAAAATAGACTTGATGGGTCATCTCCATGCTGACCTGTTTTTCCAAGAATAACTGTTACTGAACGGTGTTGGTGTGAAAATTAAACTTACCCGCAATAATGATGCCTTCTGCTTAATGAGCAACGATGCAAACAGGCGTTACGAATTACAGATTTTATCAGCCTCCCTCTTTGTCAAAATAGTGAAATCGACACCAGGCGTCCGCCTAAGACACCCTGAAGCCCTCCTGACATCTAATGCTGATTACCCAGTGGACCGTCTAAGCATGAAAGTATTCAGCATACCGGTAGGGAGCCGTGTCTCCAATTAAGAGAACTTGTTTTTGGGTCAATTTCCTAAACAGGTGGTGATAGGCCTGGTTGATAAAGATTCTTTCAGTGGGGCATACACTAAAATCCCTTTCAACTTTAAGCATTATGACATCAATTTTGCAGCACTCTACTTGGATGGAGAGCAGTATCCCATGAAACCATTTCAACCCAATTTTGAAGAGGATAATTGTATGAGAGAATATATGAGCTTAGTTCAGACTGCTGGCAAACACATGAAAGACAGCGCCCTTTTAATTAACCGTGAGGAGTATGCAAAAGTCTACACACCCTTTACATTTGACTTGACTCCGGATCAAGAATGTGCAAACCATTACTCACTGATTAAAACTGGAAACCTGAGGGCAGAACTGCGTTTTGCCAAACCCCTGCCAACAACTGTCAATATGGTGGTTTACGGTGTTTTTAACAACGTGATAGAAATAAATCACAGGAGAAACATCTTGTTTGATTATATGTGAAATGGATAGCCTGCAGTTAACTCAACTACGAAGCACAAACCCCTATACCCAAAACAGTTTCTATGGGATGTTACCCTGTGACAAGCTTCCGAGAAAGCATCTGCAGCAAAGACCACTAGAGCTGATTATCAATACTAATCCCCATAACTTCCCCAGAGAACACTGGTTAGCTGTTTACCTACCGAATAAAAGGACAGCTGAATTTTTTGACTCATGTTGACACTCTCCTGACTATGCTTTGTTTCCTAAAGCCATCGTGAACTTTTAAAGAAGAAATGCCAACAAAACTGTGTTTCAATGCAGACCCGTACACGCCTCACACTCAGTTGTTTGCGGACATCACTGTTTATTTTTCCTTCATCATCGATGCAAGAGGGTACCCTTTAAAAATATTAGCGCATTATATTCCGATAATTTGGATAAAAACGTCAAAATGGTTATGCATTTTGTGAAGAAAATGAACACAAGGACCCGTTCCTCAGATATGTTCCAAATGATACTTACTTTACTTACTTAGGCGATCCCTCGTTGGACGAGTAAGATGGTCTTCCATTATGGATTTCCTTGTGGGTCCATATGTGGCTGTGGAGCCCTATTCTTGCTCTGCATCTTCTTCCGCAGTGAGGGCATTGGTTTCCAGGTGGAAGGCGGTCCCGGTCGGGGTTGGCTTGACGCGCTTTCCTCCTGGCACGTTTCTCTCTTTCACCCTCCACTCGTGCCTCCTCAAATTCTGCAGCACTGCTGGTCACAGCTGTCCTCCAGCTGGAGCGCTCAAGGGCCAGGGCTTCCCAGTTCTCAGTGTCTATGCCAGAGTTTTTGGCTTTGAGCCCATCTTTAAATCTCTTTTCCTGTCCACCAACGTTCCGTTTTCCGTTCTTAAGTTCGGAGTAGAGCAACTGCTTTGGGAGACGGTGGTCAGGCATCCGGACAACATGGCCGGCCCAGCGGAGTTGATGTTGGAGGACCATCGCTTCAATGCTGGTGGTCTTTGCTTCTTCCAGCACACTGACGTTTGTCCGCTTGTCTTCCCAGGAGATTTGCAGGATTTTCCGGAGGCAGCGCTGATGGAAACGTTCCAGGAGCTGCATGTGACATCTGTAGACAGTCCACGTCTCACAGGCATAGAGCAGGGTTGGGAGGACAATAGCTTTATAGACAAGCACCTTGGTCTCCCTACGGATGTCCCGGTCCTCAAACACTCTCTGCTTCATTCTGGAAAATGCTGCACTTGCAGAGCTCATGCGGTGTTGTATTTCAGCGTCGATGTTGACTTTGGTGGAGAGGTGGCTGCCAAGGTAGCGGAAATGGTCCACATTTTCTAATGTTACGCCATTAAGCTGTATTACTGGCATTGGAGAGGGATGGGCTGGTGACTGCTGGAACAGCATCTTGGTTTTCTCAATGTTCAGTGACAGGCCGAGCTTCTCATATGCTTCTGCGAAGGTGTTTAGAGTGGCTTGTAGATCTTCTTCTGAATGCGCACAGACGACATTGTCATCAGCATACTGGAGTTCTATAACAGCTGTTGTTGTAACCTTGGTTTTGGCTTTCAGTCTGCTGAGGTTGAATAGCTTGCCATCTGTCCGATAGATTATTTCCACTCCGGTGGGAAGCCTCCCATCAACAAGGTGAAGTATCATAGCGATGAAGATGGAGAATAGAGTTGGGGCAATAACACATCCCTGTTTGACACCGGATTCCACTTTAAATGGGTCACTTTGGCAGCCACTGCTGTCCAAGACTGTTGCCATCATGTCATCATGGAGGAGCCGCAGGATGTTCACAAATTTGTTAGGGCACCCGATTTTGTGGAGGATGGTCCAGAGAGCGCTGCGATTCACTGTGTCGAATGCCTTTGCAAGGTCGATGAATGCCATGTACAGAGGTTGGTTTTGTTCCCTGCATTTTTCTTGGAGCTGTCTTGCAGTGAAGATCATGTCCACTGTTCCTCTGGAGGGGCGGAAGCCATTCTGAGATTCTGGGAGGGTGTCTTCTGAGAGGGGCAGAAGGCGGTTTGCAAGGATTCTTGCGAGGATTTTCCCAGCGGAGGTTAGAAGGGAGATACCTCGATAGTTTCCGCAGTCTGTTCTTTCCCCTTTTTTGAAGAGGGTGATGATGGTGGCGTCCTTGAAATCTGCTGGGATTTTCTCGGTCACCCACACTTTTTCTATGAGCTGGTGGAGTTGGTGTGTCAGCTCAGGTCCTCCCTCTTTAAAGATTTCAGCAGGGATCCCATCTGGTCCACTGGCTTTGTTATTCTTCTGTTGGTTGATGGCATTGCTGACTTCTTCCAAACTAGGCAGTGCTGCAAGCTCATCCCTGGTTTGTTGTTGTGGGATTTGTGAGAGGACCTCTTCGGCCACATTGGAGCTGCGGTTCAGGAGGCTTTGGTAGTGTTCTTTCCAACGTAGTGCAATTGAGTTTTGGTCCTTCAGGAGTTTGGTTCCATCTGATGAGCGTAGAGGCTGTATCCCATGGTTTCTTGGTCCCTAGATGACCTTTGTGGCTTTGAAAAATCCCTGAGCATTATGGGTATCTGCCAGGTGTTGGATTTCTTCAGCCTTCTTTGTCCACCAGATGTTCTTGAGTTCTCTTGTCCTTCTTTGGACCTCAGCTTTTGCACTGGCATAGATCTTTTTCTTAGCAACACAGTTGATGTCTCTCTGCCATGCTTGGAAGGCTTTCCTTTTCTTGTCAATTAGCTGTTGGATCTCGATGTCATTTTCATCAAACCAGTCTTGATGTTTCTTGGCTTGGTATCCAAGTTTCTTCGCAGGCTTGAATGATGGAGGTCTTCAGTTTGTTCCAATGTTCCTCGACATTTTCGGGGTGTACTGTGGGTAGATGGTCCTTGAGTGCTGTTTGGAGATGGGCTCGTCTGGAGGGCTCCTGAAGGGCTTGGGTGTTCATTTTGCGCCTTGCCTTCCTTCCTTGGAGTCTGCGCTTGGGAGCGATCTTGATAGCCATCGAGGATCGAATTAGCCTGTGGTCAGTCCAGCAGTCGTCAGCACCTGTCATGGCTCTTGTGAGGAGCACGTCACGGCGGTCTCTGGCGCGTGTTATTACATAGTCTAAGAGGTGCCAATGCTTTGACCGGGGGTGCTTCCATGATGTCTTGAACTTGTTTTTCTGGCGGAAGAGCATGTTGGTGATGACAAGGTTGTGCTCCGCACATTTGGTGAGAAGCAGGATGCCATTTGAGTTGCTGTTTCCAACCCCGTCTTTTCCGATGGTCCCTGGCCACAGGTCGAAGTCTCGTCCAACTCTTGCATTGAAGTCCCCCAGGAGGATGATTTTGTCCTCCTTAGGTATCCCCGATAGGACGGTGTCCAGCTGACAGTAGAATTTCTCCTTGATGTCTTCGTCAGCATCTAGTGTTGGTGCATAGGCACTTATGATGATGCCCGTTGGTTTTTGGCAAGATTGATTCGGAGGGTTGAGAGACGTTCGTTGATGCCAGTGGGTGCTTCGGTCAGATGTTTCACCAGATCATTCCTGATAGCAAAGCCAACTCCGTGCAGTCTTTTGTCTTCTTCGGGCAGTCCCTTCCAGAAGAAGGTGTAGCCTCCTTTTTCTTCCTTCAGCTGTCCCTCTCCTGCTCTCCGGGTCTCCTGAAGGGCTGCTATGTCGATGTTGAAGCGTCCCAGCTCCCTTGCAATGATGGCAGTTCTGCGTTCGGGGCATTCACTGCCACTGTTGTCCATCAGAGTCCGTACGTTCCACGTACCGAAGTTCATTTTCCTTTTTTGGCCGCAGGGTGGTGACCCCACTGGACGCGGCAGTCCAGTCAGGGATAAGTGAGGCAGACTATGTTTAGGGCACCTTTTCTAGCCCCCTCCCCATGTGGGGTGAGCAGAGTGGGTCCTCAATAGGGCTGCTCAGTCGCGGATACAGCTGCCGAACTACTCAACTGCCTCGGACCTTGAGGTAGAATGACTGAGTCCGTACCCACCGCCCATGTGCCAGTCTGTGACTAGGGGCTTCCAGATTTCACAGTCCTGTCCCCGTCGCCACTCGCTGATCGCCATGGGGCTTTGGTTGGTTTTTTTTTTTTGGAAGACGCCTGTGCGTGGGTTTTTTTAATGTGTGGAGGTCAGTGCACAACTGATCAACACACAGACTTCACAGAGTGAGGTTCCACTGGTGATGTAGTTTAACACAATGACCGTGGCTTCTCAGTCTGTTGCAGCCTTCTTCCGCCTTCGCAGCCGTTGTAACATGTACCATGTTATCCTCCGCCTGCTCCGCCGTTGAGGTCTTTGGGGGTCTTCGGACTGTGCTTGGTCTGGAACCTCCCCCTCCAAATGATACAACATTGTATGTCCTGTAGTGCATTTCATAATCGCCTTTTAATAAACAGCCCCTCCTAGGGGTGCTTTTGGAATATGATCCGTGTCTCTATTTTCTTTTCTTTTTAAAAGAACAGCCAAAGACAATAAAACAGGATTTAAGAAAAGAAGTATTTTATTCAGTGAAAATAAAAGTATTATAAGCTAAGCCAGGTAGGGGGGCTAGCTTGCTGTTGCTCCTTAGAAGATTTGCGTCTTTAAGTTGGGTAAATCCCTTGGGTTTTCTAAATAATCAGGAATTGCCGATTGGACGTATTACCTATCACAGATGTTGGGGTGTTTATTTCAGCCAAGGCCTTCATAAAAACATCCTACCCTTTAGAGAAGTGGGTGACAAATAAGGCATTAGATTGGGTTGCACCTTTGACCAAGTCCAAGATGTTAGATCCAAGAATGACTTCTTCTTTATACATGAAGGATCCTTTATGATTCCATGTAGAATTATTCTTGTTTAGGCTTAATTTGTTGAGTATCAATCTTGCATGATTCTTGTATCTAGCAGGCAGGCTGTCTACCACTTCATGAAACACGTTGTCAGAAAGGGGCTCTGTTGTTTCTTCAGCAGTTGGTTCAGATAGAAACAGATTTAAACTTTGTTTCTCAGCATCCCTCTGTTTTACATGGGTTAAATATTTTTGAAGTAAGGTATTGTAGAGTCATGCTTTTTCATGTTCGGATAAATCAGTCCTGTGTAGAACCCCCTGCTTTGTTAAAAGACTGGTTAACAGAGGAACTGCAAAAAATTAGCAGAGGCCCCAAAAAACCCTCCAGACTGTTTCACAAGGCACTTCTTTTTTTGAAGAGACACTTTGCTGTTTCCCAGAATTCTAATGTCGGCGCCTTTTTCTCAATGTCCGTAGCTGATGCGGGGCCAAAGGGATGTTTCCCTTTAGAGTGCTATTTCTGAGAGAGTAGCACTCTCTCGTTGGAGCCCGTGCACAATATGGCTTTTCTCTGATGCGGAGGTACCTTAATAAGCAGTTTTAATAGTTCCAGGTTTCGCTTTACACGATTGGACATGTTGCACCGCTGGAGGAGCAGGTGGCAGAGGGTCCTACGTTGTTTTGAAACAGAGACCTTTTGTGATTCTGGGTTTTTTTCTTCATCAAATATACCACAGACCAATCTGGTGGGAAGATTCAGGTTCTTAATCTGTACGCTTCTGGTGTAGTACCATGCAAATCTATCACTAAATAGCCGTGAGGTTTGCTTGTTGCATCAGAAAAAGATTCCATGAAAAAACATATGTTTCCAGGATACATCTGTCATGCTAGCGTAGCAATCTGTAGTTTATCACTGGGGTTTTTAAACAGCACCATATATTTTGCATTAAGGCTGATGGTTCTGTTTCTTTTACCTTTTTTGCAAAAAATATTTTGTGTGATGAGGAAAACACTTATATTCCGGTGATGGACATACTGGGTGAAGCACATCTCCAAACCAAGGCTAGCGCATGCAGACTGCATCAAATCATCAATAACTATAAAATTGACTTTATTGCTTGGTAACAATTCATCATCATCAAATTTTTCAGTTAAACCCTGCACAAACTGGATGAAGGAGTATTTACATTGGAGTTCATTGTATAGGGGGTTGCCAGCAACTGTAAAACCATACAATTTTTTGAGGTAGTACAGAGAACACATGATCAGCATGATCCAGCATATTTTTATAAGAAACTAGCTATCCCCTGCCACGCATTGCTGTGGCCCAGATGGGGGTTCAGTGTGGGAGGTTTGGCTAATTCTGTCGTTGGTGGGGTTCAGAATGCTCTGTGATTGCAGATGAACTATAAATCCCAGCAACTACAACTCCCAAATGTCAAGAATCTATTTCTCCCAAACTCCAACAGTGTTCACATTTGGGCATATTGAGTATTTGTGCCAAGTTTGGTCCAGATCCATTATTATTTGAGTCCACAGTGCTCTCTAGATGTAGGTGAACTACAACTCCCAAGCTCAAGGTCAGTACCCACAAACCCTTCCAGTATTTTCTGTTGGTCATGGTAGTTCTGTGTGCTAAGTTTGGTTCAGTTCTATCATTCGTGGAGTTCAGAATGCTCTTTGATTGTAGGTGACCTATACATCCCAGCAACTACCTAAATCTCAAAGTCTGTTTTCTCCAAACTCCACCAGTGTTCACATTTGGGCATATGGAATATTCGTGCCAAGTTTGGTCCGGATCCATCATTGTATGAGTTCACAGTGCTCTCTGGAAGTGGGTGAACTATAATTCCCAAACTCAAGGTCAATGTCCATCTGCAAAGAGGGAACGCTCCAATGCTACCAAATATCACCAAGTTGTGATAGATTGCCACACCACTGACACCAATTTGTAAAAGTATCCCACTTCGCCAACTTGCACTGGATTTCTTTTACTGTGGTTAGCAACACTGGCCAATCTGCGAAGGAATTCCACCTAATACTGTTTAAATCTCTAAAGGTTTGCTAATTTATAAAAGGTGTAGATAATTATAGATGTAATTCAGGTAACTGCTACCAACGGGAGGTAATGTCAATGAGAACTGGTTCCCAGATGCAGATATATACAGATGACACTGTCTTCAAACAAAAGTTAATAAGTTTATTTTGAACAAAGCGTATGGTTGCAGGATGTTGATAAACTTGGAAATACTTTGAGAACTTTACATGCAACTTGGTTGCAATACAGTTCACACTTCTGGATGATACAACTTGTAATTGACTTTTACTGTGGTGAAGCACTTTCTTAAACGATGTTTCCTGAGGTGAATAGCCTTCCTGTTTGATCCTTTCTTGATCAAACCCTAGATCTCTAGTTCTTTCCTAACTAATGATCTAAACAAGCTTCACTTAGTCTTCTCTGACTAATGAAACTAATCAGGTTTCCCCCCTTCAACCTCCTAGATTGAAGAAACCTCTGACTATTCACAAATACTGCTTCTCTACTTCCCTCTCTCTCTCTCTCTCAACTGCTCACTCTGAACTCCAAACCCTAACTGACTGCTTCTTTTCAAAGGCAGATAGATTTCTCTCACTAGGCTCCACCCACTTTCCACTCTCTCCTGCCTGGTCTCGTTGGCAATGCCACAGTGAATACAACCAGTTCTAGTTTTCAGCTACTTTTACCAAACAAATAGTTAAACAGTTCAAATACATATACCTAGTTTCAATAACTTCCTTACACCTTCCACCCAAAAAGTATTATTTTTGGCTATTTGCAGTCCCAAAATGGGCAAAAATAATTTTAAAAGGTTGCCTAACAGTACATACATAACATTATCCCTGAAATACAAACATATTATGGTTGAATGCATATTATGAATTACATATACAAACCTTATATTGATCAGTTATCCAGTATCATCTATGAATGTAGTATCAAAGTCTCACATTTCTAACATTTTTCATATAAACAATCTATGTAAACATTTCTATATTTATACATATATTTGTAAATATTCATTGCCTATTGTAAAACTTACATACCTACCACACTTTAATATAATGTATTTATATCTTATACCTATGGTATGAAACATATATAATTCACCACTGTAATGACATCATACCTTTTCAAATCTGCAATAAATCAGGATACCATCTATAAAATATTACACTACACTATATTACCCATACATTACTTTTCTACACTAACACTTTTATTCTATGTGGTCTAACCTTTATAGAAAATAAGGGGTTTTTCTTTTCTTTTTCCTTTTACCCTAAACTCTCCTTTTCCTAATTGTTGTTGTTCATTCGTTCAGTCGTCTCCGACTCTTCATGACCTCATGGACCAATCCATGCCAGAGCTCCCTGTCAGCCGTCACCACCCCCAGCTCCTTCAAGGTCAGTCCAGTCACTTCAAGGATGCCATCCACCCATCTTGCCCTTGGTCGGCCCCTCTTCCTTTTGTCTTCCACTTTCCCCAGCATAATTGTCTTCTCTAGGCTTTGCTGTCTCCTCATGATGTGGCCAAAGTACTTCAACTTTGTCTCTAGTATCCTTCCCTCCAGTGAGCAGTCGGGCTTTATTTCCTGGAGGATGGACTGGTTGGATCTTCTCGCAGTCCAAGGCACTCTCAGAACTTTCCTCCAACACCACAGCTCAAAAGCATCGATCTTCCTTCGCTCAGCCTTCCCTAAGGTCCAGCTCTCACATTCGTAGGTTACTACAGGGAATACCATGGCTTTGACTAGGCGGATCTTTGCTGCCAGTCTGATGTCTCTACTCTTTTTCCCCCCCTAATACCTAGTCTCAAATTATAACAGGACAATACACCTCACACAGTTCCACATTCTTCTCTTTCTTCTTTTATCCCAGTCTTCCAATTATCAGGAACAGTTCTGCTTTTATGGAATTTTGAGGCTCGAACAAAGGCTTGCCTCCATGCAGCATCAGGTTGTAGTGGAGAATCTAGAATCCCTCGAACATCTTTTCTTGGCACTGAAGAGAATTCACTGTCCTTGGAAGAATGATCAAGAACACTGTCTTTTTTTATTGCAATTTTTCCACTGTAGTCTGGATGAACCTCCAAAGCTGGAAATTGTAGCCTTTTCCTTTTATCACCATCAACATAGTCTGTGTATATTATTTCTCTTGTCAGTCCAACAGCTTGGTTTTTATTCTCTTTTTCTTCTTTGCTCAAGGATAAAGGAGATTCTTCTTCCGATATATGATTAGATCTTCTTTTCCTGCTCACTTTCTTTTCAGATGTAGACATTAGGCCTGGGTAACAACGCAAAAATTTGTTTCTAAAATCGATTTGTAATTGGGGTTTTTTTTTGTTTCGATATTTAAAATAATTACAAAACTTTCCCAAAAAAAAGTTTCAGTATTTACGAAATTTCGTAAATATTTACAAAACATTTTGTAAAGATGGCGCCCTTTTTTTTTCAATATTTTTAAAATATTTTTTAAATTTAATTATTAATTTAGTAGAATAGGGATTAATTATTATTAATTATTATTAAGGAGGGAAGGCAGGCACTCACTCTGGCGGGCCCTCTCGCTCGCCGCTCACTCGCCGCTCGCTCACCCCTCTCGCTCGCCGCTCGCTCGCCCCTCTCGCTCCAGCAGACAAGAGTTCTTCCTCCCACCCTGAACATTATTCCACAGATATATCAACCCCACTTGCCTAGTTTCCAACAGACCTCACAACCTCTGAGGATGCCTGCCATAGATGTGGGTGAAATGTCAGGAGAGAGTGCTTCCGCCCCTCTCGCTCGCCGCTCGCTCGCCCCTCTCGCTCGCTGCTCGCTCGCCCCTCTCGCTCGCCGCTCGCTATTATTATTAATAGGCAGGCAATGCTAAGCAAGCTGGCCAATTGCAACATTCAGGCAAGAAGCAGCCAGACCATGAAGCTGCAAGGCCATTCGATGCTCATCAAGCTGGCCAGCTGCAACATTCACGCTTGCCTCCAGCAGACAAGAGTTCTTCCTCCCACCCTGAACATTATTCCACAGATATATCAACCCCACTTGCCTAGTTTCCAACAGACCTCACAACCTCTGAGGATGCCTGCCATAGATGTGGGTGAAATGTCAGGAGAGAGTGCTTCCGCCCCTCTCGCTCGCTGCTCGCTCGCCCCTCTCACTCGCCCCTCTCAGCAAGCATCGGCAGGCGGCCATCTTACGTATTTCCAAAATGGACGGAAATACAAAATTTTTTGGCGCCTGCCGTTTTGATATTTAAAAACACTTCCAGGTTAAAAAAAATGTTTTGTAATCGTTTCGTAATTCAAAAAATAACGAATTTTTTAACGAATTACGAATTAACGAAACGAATTGACCAGCCCTAGTAGACATATCGAAATGTTCAGGGTTAGTAAGGAAGAGTTGATCTACTGTTTTACTCTCAGCAAAATGTTTCTCTTCTTTCAGACGAAGTGTAGAATGTTTGAGAGTCTTCTCTTCTTCTTCAAATTTGTATTTATCACTTTGTTGATGCCAGCTCTTTGATAAGTTTCTCTTAGATTCTTAACTTCAGCTACAGTTCCAATCTTTAAAACTTCTTTTGTACGATCATCTGGAACTTTTATAGTGGATGAATCATGTTTAGAAGTCATCTTAACTTAAATTAGTCTTTCAGGTGTATGGATCTTTGTTTCACAGAAGACCCCTGGATATTCTGAACTCGCATCAGTTTCTACTGTCAAATCCAGTGTTTGCTTTTCTTCAGCTTTTTCTTTTTATGGTATTTCATTATCTTTGTCAAAAAGTTTGGTTGAGGTAATTCCTTTACGTGGAGCTGAAGGTAATACATCTTTTAAGGTCAAGGATTCTTCTCTCTCCTCAGAGTTTATCACTTGTCTTTCCAGACCTATTGTCACTATATTCTCTTCACTGGCTCTCATATAATCAGCCACTGGAACCGGCTCTGCTGCAGGGCTTGTTCCTCGTTTGCATGGTCTCTTCTGGCTATACACTTCTGACTTTATATTTGAAACACTATCTTTAGCAATAAATCTATAGGGTTGTTCTTGTGCCGACTCTGGTGTAATCTGAGTCTGTGTGAACCGAGGTCGTAGGGATTCATCCGCTCTTTGTTCTCGCAGAATCTCTCTGATTCCCTCTGTCTTATCAACAATCTTGACCATTACAGAGCTGGATTCTGGACCCTCATCCAAATCAGGTTGAATGGCTAAACACATTGCTTCCTGAGTAGTGCTCCTGATGTTATGTTTATCTTCGTTACACAACATTCTCCAGTTTTTAATCTGCTTAGCTAGGTCATTACCAATTAAACATTGGTAAGGTATATCTGGGCTGATGGCAAAATCCCAGATTCCCTTCCATTCCTTATACTCGATTGGTAATGAGACTACTTCAGTTGGTATCGCAGGCCCCAAGCCCTTTAAATTAATTTCTGAGGTGGGATGTCTAAATTTATGAGGTACTGCTTCTGGATGAATGAGGCAGACATTCGATCCAGTGTCTCGCCACCCTTGCATATTCTTATTGTCAATAGTAATGGGTTCTAAATAGTCTTCAGACAATGTATCTGACAAGATGAATAGACATTGTTTCTCCTTAGGCACTGCTTCCAAACTGCCTTTAGACAAAGTATCTTTTTTTGCTTTGGGTTCTTCAGTCACTTTATTTACAAAGAAAGATGTTTTGTCCTTTTTTAAAAGGGGACATGGATTTCTTAAATGATCTAATTTGCTGCATTGAAAGCACCTCATTTTTCCTTCAGGCACGGTTTGGTTTATTGCTCCATGCCACCTCCAGGTGGTGTTTTCTATTGCAAGTCTTTTTCCTTGCTGTGTGCGCACTTGATGTTGATAAAATGGCTGCTTATTTGGCTTTTTATCATTTGGCGTGTCATCTTCTTTAAATCCTTCTTTTAAGGTAATTAGTTGATCTACCATGACAGCTGCTTCTCCAGCAGTCACTGGTTTTCGGTCCTGCACAAGCCATTTATAATCTGCAGGCACCAAACAAAATAACTGTTCCAATTTCATTAACTCTTTCAGTTGTTGATAATATTCTACCTCAGAGGTTCTCAACCAACTGTCAAAGAGCTGAGCTTGCTTTGAGGCTACCTGAGCAAAGCTCTGGTTTCTTTCTTTCCTCGGAGTTCTAAATTTCAATCTATAATATTCAGGTGTCAGTTGCAGTTGTTGTTGAACGTGTTTTTTAAACAGATTATAATCTCTATGAGACTCTTCCGGCATGTCACCATAGATTTCTAAAAGCTTTCCGCTTATTTGAGGTCTCAGATAAGTCATCCATTTCTCCTCACTGACCTCAAAATCTCTACAACATCGTTCAAATGATATAAGGAACTTTTCGACATCATCATCTTTATTAAACCTTGGGAATCTCTTTAAAAACATGTCTGTTACCTCAGCTCTAGAGTTCCCTTCTTGGTTACTGATGTGTGGCTGAGATAATGTTAATCTCTGTCTTTCCAACTCTATCTCCATTTTCCGTAATTCTCTTTCTTGTTCCTCAGCCTGACTGGCTTTTTCTAATTCCAACCTCTTAAATTCTCTTTCTTTCTCCAATTCTAACCTCTTAAATTCTCTTTCCTCAGCCTGACTGGCTCTCTCCAATTCCAACCTTTTCAATTCCCTTTCTTCAGCCTGTCGTCTCTCCTCCATTTTTAACTTTTTCATCTCTATTTTATACTTGTAAGTCGTCTCTAACACAGGCCTTTGTTCTTGTTCATGTTCATGTTCAGAATCTGAACTTTCTTCTTGGTATTCCTCTGCTTCTTCAGCCATCTTCTTCTGATGTCCGGTAGCCATTTTTGTAAAAATTTTACCTCACAATTTACTTCTCTGAGCGATCTTAAGGCACTAAACTTCGATGTTACACGTATACCACCGCTGCCACCAATTTGCAAAGAGGGAACGTTCCAATGCTACCGAATATCACCAAGTTGTGATAGATTGCCACACCACTGACACCAATTTGTTTTTTTTGTTTTTTTAATAATTTTTTATTGTTTTATCACATTTATTACATACTATTACATTTTGTACCTCAACCTCTTTAACATGTTGTTTTGTTGTTTTGCTCTGACATTTCCACCCCTTTTCTCTCCCCCCCCCTTTTTCACCACAGTGCTCCCCTCCACCAGTCTCGAACCACCATTCTTACATTTCATCTGTCCAAAATTTCATTTCTTCTTGTGACGGTAATTTTCCTTCCTTATTTTTTAATCCATTTACCACAAATCTTCCCCATACAGCATCAAAATCGCTTTGTTTCCATATGCCTTTTTAAACCTTTAATATACATGTCAATTTATCATTTATTGCTATTTTCCATGCTTCTTTATACCACTCCTCTATTTGTATATTCATTTCTTTTTTCCAATTCCTTGCTATAAGCAGTCTTGCTATAGTTAGTAAGTTTGTTATCGCTTCTTTATCCTCCTTTTTCAATTGCTTATCGTTATATATTGATAGTAAGGCTATACTAGGACTTTTATCTAATTCTATATTCATTATAGTTTCTATTTCTCTAAATACTTTCTCCCAAAAATTATTTACATATTTACATTGCCACCACATGTGTATATATGTTCCTGGTTCTTGACACCCTCTCCAACAATTTGTTGAGTTATTTTTATTCATATATGCTATTCTTACCGGTGTCAAGTACCACTTCCATATTAACTTGTAATAGTTTTCTTTAACTCGTATCGATAAATTTTTTAAATGTCTTTGTCCCCATAATTGTTGCCACTCTATTTCACTTATTTTTATCCCTAAATCCTCCTCCCAAATCTCTTTAAGGGTGCACTTTTTTGTTTTTTCATCTTTCATTTCAATTAGTATCTTATAAATTTTGCTAATTATACCTCTCAAGTTTTCGTGTTCTTCTACAGTCCTTCCCTTCTGTACTGACACCAATTTGTAAAAGTATCCCACTTCGCCAACTTGCACTGGATTTCTTTTACTGTGGTTAGCTGTGGCCAATCTGCGAAGGAATTCCACCTAATACTGTTTAAATCTCTAAAGGTTTGTTAATTTATAAAAGGTGTAGATAATTATAGATGTAATTCAGGTAACTGCCACCAACGGAAGGTAATGTCGATGAGAACTGGTTCCCAGACGCAGATATATAGAGATGACACTGTCTTCAAACAAAAGTTAATAAGTTTATTTTGAACAAAGCGTATGGTTGCAGGATGTTGATAAACTTGGAAATACTTTGAGAACTTTACATATAACTTGGTTGCAATACAGTTCACACTTCTGGATGATACAACTTGTAATTGACTTTTACTGTGGTGAAGCACTTTCTTAAACAATGTTTCCTGAGGTGAATAGCCTTCCTGTTTGATCCTTTCTTGATCAAACCCTAGATCTCTAGTTCTTTCCTAACTAATGATCTAAACAAGCTTCACTTAGTCTTCTCTGACTAATGAAACTAATCAGGTTTCCCCCCTTCAACCTCCTAGATTGAAGAAACCTCTGACTATTCACAAACACCGCTTCTCTACTTCCCACTCTCTCTCAACTGCTCACTCTGAACTCCAAACCCTAACTGACTGCTTCTTTTCAAACGCAGATAGATTTCTCTCACTAGGCTCCACCCACTTTCCACTCTCTCCTGCCTGGTCTCTTTGGCAACGCCACAGTGAATACAACCAGTTCTAGTTTTCAGCTACTGTTACCAAACAAATAGTTAAACAGTTCAAATACATATACCTAGTTTCAATAACTTCCTTACACCACCAAACCCTTCCCGTTTTTTCTGTTGGTCATGGGAGCCCAGTGTGCTAAGTTTGGCCCAATTCTATCATTGGTGGAGTTAAGAATGCTCTTTGATTGTAGGCAAACTATAAATCCCAGCAAATACAACTCCAAATTTAAAAAATCAATTTTTTGAGTGGACATACATTGGGTTGTTAGGTGTCTTGCGTCCAAATTTGGTGTCAATTCGTCCAGTGGTTTTTGAGTTCTGTTAATCCCACAAGCAAACATTACATTTTTATCTATATAGATTACTAGCTGTTCGGCTTTGGGCGATCCAAGTCCTTAATTTTGTATTCCGTTATTATTTCGTTATTTTTAATTAATAAGAAGCAATTTTGAAATTTTTCAGGAACGCAGAAGTGCTTTGACAATAATGAAGCAGCTTCCGCCATTTTTGTAAGTACTTCCGCCAGTATCGGAAGTAATGTAAGACCTGGAAGGATGCTAGGAGTTGCTTGCTGCAACCTTTGTAAATTTGTAGTAATTATTCTTCTTATTTTTATAATTATTATTAGTATTAGCAGTAGTAGTTATTATTCTTATAATAGCAGTTTGGCCAAACGTTTTGAAAAACCTTTTTACTTTGAAATCTGCAGCCTCAAACAACATACTTTGCCTGACTCTGGACATTTTTGCAAAAGGGCTGTGTATCCCATGTTGTTAAACCATTTTACTTTGAAAGCTGCTCCCACAAACCACATACTTTGCCTGACTCTGGGCACGTTGGCCAAAGGGCTGTGTATCCCATTTTGTAAAACCATTTTACTTTGAAATCTGCTCCAACAAACCACATACTTTGCCTGACTCTGGCCACATTGGCCAAAGGGCTGTGTATCCCATTTTCTAAAACCATTTCACTTTGAAAACTGCAGCCTCAAAGAACATACTTTGCCTGACTCTGGCCACATTGGCCAAAGGGCTGTGTATCCCATTTTGTGAAAACATTTTACCTTGAAATCTGCAGCCTCAAACAACATACTTTGCCTGACTCTGGCCACGTTGGTCAAAGGGCTGTATCCCATTTTGTTAAATCATTGTACTTTGAAATCTGCTCCCACAAACCACATACTTTGCTTGACTCTGGCCACGTTGGCCAAAGGGCTGTGTGTCCCATTTTGTTAAACCATTTTACTTTGAAATCTGCTCCCACAAACAACATACTTTGCCTTACTCTGGCCACGTTGGCCAAAGGGATGTGTGTCGCATTTTGTTAAACTATTTCACTTTGAAATTGCGGCCTCAAACAACATACTTTGCCTGACTGGCCACTTGGCCAAAGGGCTGTGTATCCCATTTTGAAAAAGCATTCTACTTTGAAATCTGCTGCTACAAACAAAATACGTTCCCTGTTGGTTATTATTTTTCTGTGTAAACACAGTAATTCTTGAGTGGGGAGAATACACTGTTTGGTTAAAAGGTTTCCCCTTTTGCTGCTGTTACCTACAATCAAATACGTTCAAAGACTGAGGAAACCCAAACCACTGCTTGCAGCCTTCGCCTTTCACTTCTGTCATGAAACGTTTCCTTCCAAGCACTTCGGGACGCAAGGGCCCTGTGTGGTTTTCACGAACATATAAGAAAGGCGGGGGAGTGATGTGAACATCTCACGTAGGCGGGGCCACTCCATCACCAAAATGGGTACTGCTACAGACATAAATGATTACTCAAACTGTGAGAGAGCAGAAACATCTGCATCTGTTCTACAGTCTCGACGTCGCAGTTGAGATGTTCTCAAAAGTACCTCTGATCAAACTACGACTGGTTGTGAAGAGGAGGAGGCGGAGGAGGAGGAGGAGGAGGACGTGTCGGAGGGATGGGTGGAGGACAACATGGAATCTGCTTCCACCTCGGGACTTAGTGAGCCAGAGGAGGACTGCATGGTGGAGGCAGAGGTTCAGGAAACACCACCAATCGCACCCCCCTTCACCGACACTGTCACTCCAAACACCAACACTACACCGGTTGTGTGTGCGGGTAAGCCGAGATCGCTCATCTGGGACCATTACGACATCCATCCTCAGAAGGCCACTTTGGTAGTATGTAGGCATTGCGGTATGAATGTTAGCAGAGGAAAAGATTTGAGGCATCTTTCCACAACAGGCCTAAGGATGCACATCAAGAGACACCACCCTAATGTAAAGCTTGACACAGTTGAAGGAGGCAGCACCTGCAGCAGTACACAGAGTACTCCAACCTCTCCAAAGGATCCCATCCAGAAAACCATGGATGCTTGGGGCCTGCCAGCAACAAGGGTTAGATCTGGACATCACTAAAAGACTATACAGAACTTATTTCATATTGCTTAATTTTGTGACTACTGTGAATTGAACAGTCTAAGTTTCACAATTTACCTATTTGTTGGACTTATTCATTATGTTATCTTTATAAGTGGATTATTGGTGTTTAACCTGTCTACCAATAGAGCTTTGGCTCCCCCAACCCAACAGCGAGAGGCGGGTTGGCGAGTCCGCTTGGCAGGAGAATTGTTGGTCATAATCTGAGGATGGAAGAGCGACCAATATTCCCAAACAGCCAAACGGAGCGGAGAGTAGCAAGGACACGCCGAGAGCCTGGGGGGAGGACGCCAGTTGTTATTTTAAACATTAAGAAGTTCGATTTCTAAAAGAAATTTCACTCAAGAAAAAAGGTGAACTGGTCAGTTGTAATTTTCGCCAGATCCTGACCTGAGTAGTGTAAATACTGGAGAGGAAGACGCCCAATACCGCTCAGGAGTAATAGGAGCTACATTACTCCTTTCTTCCCTACCTTCCTCCTCCTGGGACAAACGGCGAAGTCGCGGAATCATGGAATCAAGGGGCCAAAAAAGACCCATCGAGTAAGTTCAACGGCGGGCTACAGGGGCGGCAAGGAAGATTGAAGAAACTAAACGCGGGAGGACCCAGAGGCAAACCAAACGAAGTAACGAGCGGCAAGGTCGCAAAACTGTAACGCCGTAAGGCCATAAGGCCACAAAGTGGCAAACCGCAAGCTGCAAAGCCACTAAGCCGTAAAAGTCGCAAAAGTAGCAAAAGTAAGCCGTAACAAGCCGAAGTATAGAAAGTAGCAGGAGAAAGAGAACACGGATGCGAGAAGGAGCAAAGAGACGCCGGGTTCAAGAGAAAAGACGCCGGACGCCGGACTCAAGAGAAACGGGAGGCGAGAGACGAGGGACAAAAAGAGAAAGCAGCACCAAGAAGCAAGGAGAGGCGAAGAGAAGCGAAGAGAAGAAGACAGTCTCGGAGTCAAGAAAAGGAGTTCAGAAAGAGACCAGGGGCAAAGTTTCCCAAGGACAAGATTAAGAAGGCAATAAAGAGAGAAGTAAGAACTCAGGAAGAAAAGGAAAGAGTTCATAAATCAACGCCAAGAGGGAAAGAGGAGAGAAGAGAGGGAAGAGAAGAAGAAAGGAGAAGGCCAGAAAATTGCAAAAAAAAGTGGGTGTGAGTAACTAAGATTCCTTATCTTATCTTACCCAATCAACACACTTAAACCCCCCTTTCCGAGACTTCTTTGACATTTATAACTAGGAATTTTACTATACACTTTTTGACTTTTGGCCCCTGGCCTCTGGCCACTGACTCTGACTCTACTACAAATGGGAAACTCCCAATACAGACTCCTGCATTCCTTATCCTTAGCCTATTTGGACTGTGCACTCTGTACTTTCCCCTTGAACCCTCCCTTGAACCCTCCCAATGTGAATAGATCCAGGATGGATCATTAATGAGGAAAGGCAACTATTTTGGTTCCTTCTTCAGGAAGGTACGGGCACGGCCAGAAGACAAAAGAACTAAGAGCAAAGCAGCATTGCCTTTTCTCGCTCCCCTCCCCCTTCTAACCCCCTCATCCATTTACTCCTTTCCCATTTTAGATCAAAGTGCTCTGCTAGTCCTCATTGCATATAATCCTGACAGACCCCAATGGACTACTATTGGACTACTAAACACCTGACCTAACTGGGATAGATATAGACTGGACCCTTCAGGAGGAGGAGACTATTCCCCCCTTCTTTTTTTTATTTGTTTCTTTCATTTCATTTCCTGCCTCTCTTTTCTCTTTTCTCTTCTCCCTCCTTTCCTCCTCTTTTTCTTCTTCTCTCCCCTTCTTTCTCTTTTTTCTCCCCCTCTCTCCTTTTTCTTTTTTCTCTTCTTTCCCTTCTCACCAGAACTTCAAAGTGCTATATTATCTAACATTAGACATTGATACTGACATCGACACTGTTTGAAATCAAATGCTATAATCTACTACTTCACACCTAATTTATCAAACTATGTAAACTATAAAACCTCGCATAGAATTATACTGACTTGTATAGATCACTCTTGTTTGACTTAGAGTTGTATCCTCAAAAAAGATAACATCCAGTACCTGTAGCCCCACTGTACTGCATTGTATTGTTATGTATTGTTTTAAGTGAGAGTTTTAGAGATTTGAGAGACCAGGAAGGGGAGAATTTTAGACGCTATAACAACCACGAGAGCCAAACAGCCTAGAATTCGACCCGGAACCTCAATAACATCAAAACGAAGTGAGGAAACATGGCAACCCTTCCAAAAGGGAAGCAGGAAAGAACAAAGATAAAGACAAAGACAAAGAACAAGACAAAGAATTCGAGAAAAAGGGTCAACTTAGTGCTAGGAAGGCTTCCCTACCTGAAGAACCTACAATTAAAGATCTCATGAGAGAAATATTGAAAATACAGACAGAAATAAAAACGATACAAAATAATCAAAATAACCAAGATGCACAAGGAAAAGCAATCCAAAATGAAATGGAAGTAATAAAGAAAGACATGAAAGATATGAAAGAAGAACTACAATCAGTATTCAAAGAAGAAATGAATTCAGTTAAAAGCAAGGTTGAGAAATTGAAACAAGAAAATACAGAACTACTCAAAGAAAACACCACAATCAAGAACCACCAAGAGATTATGAAGAAAAAAATAAAGAGTTTAGAAGAGACAGTAGACCAAGTCAGAACCCAACAAGAAGCATCTGAGACCAGAGAAAAAGAATTCCAACTAAGGTTTAGAAATGTAAAAGAGGAAGAAGAGAATATAAGAGAGGTAATAGTAGACATGATAGCACAATTAATAAACAGAAGCAAAATTGACACCAACCCCGAGGTAGACAGGGTCTTGAGAATACAGACCACACATTCGAGAAAATTCAAAACACCCAAAGACGTAATTGTCCAACTGACAAGGAAAAGTATCCGTGATAGCATATTAAAAGAACACTCCAAGTCTCCCATCCAGTATAAAGGCAACAAAATCGCAATTATGAAAGAAATTCCATCATCTGTATTACAAAAAAGACGCAAATACTATTTTCTAACTGACGAGTTAAAAAAGAGAAATGTCAGGTTCAAATGGGAGAAGAGTGAAGGACTGGTGGTGACCTGGAACGAAAATAAATACTGGATAACATCTGAAGCAAAAGCTAGAGCCTTTTGGGACAAGTATCTAAGGAAGAAAAAAGAAGGGAGACACGAGTTGAGGGAGGAAGAAGACAGAGGAAGATTTTCTCCCTACAGTAGGGAAAGGGAAGACAACATAGTAAAGAAACTAACTCTCTCCGATGAAGAAGAAAACGAAAAAGGAAGAGAGCGAGAGAAATATCTCCGAAAGATTACATCGTCCAAGAGGGGAAGGCGAAGACAGACCGGGACCACCTAGATGAAAAACTTAGGAAAAATTAGGATATATTCAAACAATGTAAACGGGCTGAACAGCCCGTGTAAGAGGAGGAAAATATGGCACCATCTAAAAAAATGTAAATACGACTTAATTTTATTGCAGGAAACCCACATTTCTAATAAATATATATCACACCTAGAACAAAAAACGTTGGGAAAATGTTATTACGCGTCGTGTTCCGAGAAAAAAAGAGGTCTTGTAACGTATGTAAACGAAAATATCACCTCGAATCTAGTATTTAAAGATAATGAGAGTAGAATGTTAGGAGTATCAATAATGGTGGAAGAAAAGAACATCCTGATCTGTAACATATATGCACCCAATGACTCTAAAGGCAAGTTCATTAAAAAAACTGAGGAAAAAATAGTAGATACAGATTATGATGATCTACTGCTTATAGGCGACTTTAATGGGGTCATAGATGCAAAGAAAGATAGATCGACGCAGTTGCAAAAAATAAAACATAACAAATCAGGGGCACTCCCAAAATTATTCATAGATCTAAAGGAAGAATTAGGATTAATAGACCTATGGAGATACCATCATGAAAAAGAAATCGATTTCACCTACTTCTCCAACAGACATCGTACATGGTCGCGTATCGACATGGCATGGGTGACTAAAACAATTATACCAAGAACGACGAAGAGCAGGATACTCCCCATGCTAAACTCAGACCATGCACCCATAGAAATATCAATACAAAATCAACTAGAAGGAGGGAGATACTTCAAGTGGCGCCTAAATGACAACCTGCTTGCAGTCCAGGAAGAGGTAGAAAAGAATAAAGAATTATTGAAAGAGTACTTCAATTTAAATACAGAAAAAGACACTTCAATACAAACCATATGGGACGCGCACAAAGCCTCCATAAGAGGCCATCTAATCGAACAAGCCGCGAGGAAAAAGAAACGAAGAATCGAAGACTTCAAAAAGCTAGAGGGAGAAATCACAAAAGTGGAGAAACAGTTAAAGGAAAACCCGAAAGAAGAAAGCATATCAACATCTGGAAATACTAAAGAAAAGCATGAACACACTACAGTTAGAAGAGATGGAAAAGAAACTGAAGTATGCTAAACAGTTTTACTTTGAAAATGCGAATAAAATAGGGAACGCCTTAGCAAAAAAGATTGCAGCTAAAAAACAGAATAGGCAAATAACAAAAATAGCTGACAAAGGGAAGTGCTTCTACAAAACAAAGGAAATTATAGACCAATTCGCAAGTTTCTACAAAAAACTCTACGAAGATGAAAAGATCCCAAGAGAAAAAATAATGCACTATCTGGGAAAACAAAACATACAAAGATTGACAGGTGACCAGAGAGAGAACTTGAACAAACCAATTTCTAAAGAAGAAATTCATAAGATCATCCAAAATCTCCCGGTAAATAAAGCTCCAGGCCCAGACTGCCTCACAACAAGATATTACAAGACTTTTCAAGACATATTAATTCCACAACTCCTTAAAGTTATGAACAGAGCCATGGAGGAGGGAGTACTTCCAGACACTTGGAAACACGCAACGATTTCATTGATACACAAAAACAATACAGACAGTACATTGGTTAATAACTACCGCCCCATATCTTTACTCCAAACAGACTACAATATATTTACAGCAATACTTGCTTCAAGACTAACGGAACTGGCAACATCAAGAATAGAAGAAGACCAGGTGGGATTCCTTCCAGGATGACAGCTAAGTGACATCAGAACCGTGATCAATGTGATTGACTATTACGAGAAGAACAACCAGAAAAAAGCTGCCCTGATATTTTTGGATGCCGAAAAGGCATTCGACAACGTCAACTAGAATTTTATTACAGACCTATTAAGAGAAATGGATCTAGGACATCAATATCTAACTGCAATCAGAGCGATCTACACCCACCAGCAAGCCACAATAACAATAAACGGTCAACAATCAGAACACATAACAATACAGAAAGGGACCAGGCAGGGGTGTCCCCTATCACAAATACTCTTCATCTTAACACTAGAAGTTCTTCTACAGAGAATATCCATGAATACAGAATTAAAAGGACTCAAGATCAAGAAATACACTTTTAAAACCAGAGCTTTCGCAGATGACATGGTCTGTTTTATAGAAAACCCACTAGAGAATATAAATAAGTGGCTAGCAGAAATAGGTGAATTTGGAGACGTCTCGGGATTTAAAATAAATAAAGACAAGACACAAATAATTACTAAAAATATAAAGAATGAAGACAAATTAAAATTACAGGAAACATCCGGAATCAAAATAACAAAAGAAGTAAAATACCTAGGGATAAATATAGCCTCAAACAACACACATTTGATTAAGAACAACTATGAGAAGAAGTGGAAAGCAATAAAGAAGAAAATGACCTCATGGGACTGCCTAAACCTCTTCCTGCTAGGCAGGATCGCCTCCGTTAAAATGAATATCCTTCCGGACGCGCTATTTCTATTCCAGACACTACCTGTCTTAAAATCTAAAACTCTAATCAGTAAATGGCAAAAAGAGATCTCTAAATTAATTTGGAAAGGCAAAAATCAGAGAATAAATCATAAAAATCTATTGGATGACAGGAAAAGAGGGGGCCTAGCCCTCCCAGACTTACAACTTTACTATGAGGCAGCAGCCCTACGGTGGACAAAAGACTGGATGATGCTGACTAAAAGAAAAATACTGACTTTGGAGGGCTTTGATCTATCACAGGGATGGCACGGATATCTGTGGAGGGGAAAGGCAGAGAAGGAAAGAAAGTTTAGAAACCATCCAACTAGAGCCTCCCTCCTGCAGGTATGGGTCAGATATAAAGATAGGTTTTACAACAAGACCCCCCTTTGGTTTGCGCCCAACGAAGCACTCCACTTGAGGGAATTACCAAGAGAACATTGGCTAACGTACGCCCAGTTATTAAAGACAAACTCACAAGAGATTAAGCTGAAATCCCAGGAAGAACTTAAACAAATAGATCAAACCATTTCGTGGTTTCAATACCATCAAATATTAGAAAACTTTAAGACAGACGCGAAAAGAGGTTTCCAAACCAAAGAGACATTCTGGGACAAGATAATGAAATCAGAAAAGAAAATAATCAAAAAAGTATACCAACAATTGTTAACATGGGCTACCGAAACAGAACAAGTAAAAGGGGTTATGATACAATGGTCAAGAGATATAGGAAGATCAATCCATATGACAGAATGGGAGGAAGTATGGTGCAAAAAAATAAAATATACTTATGCAGTAGAAATGAAAGAGAACTGGTACAAATCTTTTTACAGATGGTACCTTACGCCCAACAAAATATCCAAGTTTAGCAGAGGTAGAATTAGAGATGTATGCTGGAGATGCGAGAAACAAAAAGGTAACTATATCCACATGTGGTGGAAATGTAAAAAGATTAAGACCTTCTGGCGTGAAGTTAAAAAAATAATGGAGGTCATCTTAAAAGAAAAAATAGAACTTAAACCGGAGGTAATGTTGCTGGGAATCACTGACTCCATTAAAGATAGGAATTCAGATAAACTGTTTTTTTACTTCACCACTGCCGCAAGAACAGTGGCAGCCAGAATATGGAAATCCAAGGAAACACCAACAGTGGAGCAATGGCTACTGAAAATATGGGATGTTATGAACATGGACATCTTAACTCAAAAAATGTCACAGAGCATAGCTAAACCTCCGAAGACCAACTGGGAGAGTTTTCTAGAATACATAAAAGGGATATATAAGGAAATATATATCAGTTCTCCACATTAAAGAAACTTGAAGGTATTGCAGCATGAAACTGGCGATGGTGTCATTACCAATTTAGATAAGGGAAAAGAAAAGGGGATACTAGTATAGTTTACTCCCCAGTGCCTGACCAGCAAATCCTGGAAGTATTTTAAAACTCACTGTGGGGAATATATGTTGATATTGGTAAATGTTGTGGTTGTTACGTTTAAGTATCGTATTTGTTTATATGTTCGTCTATTCGCTTGTACGTTTGTCTGTATTGTCTCTTTGCACTAACACACTTCTCTAAGAGTAAATAATCCAAATAAACACATTTACAAAAAAAAAGTCACCATGCCAGCTCTGATAAAGGACCCCATTCGCACAGTGATTGTGAACTTTGCACACACCAATTTGTGAAAGAACAGAAGATAGAACTACGCTGTGAGTAAACTTGCTGGGCATCACACCAGGCCTAAATCTTTGGTGCACTGCCATCGGTGTGCCATTTCCGAAGGGTTTGCGGAGGTGGAACTCATTGTTCTGGGCATGGTGCCTTTGGAAATATATCCCTGGAAGTACGCATTTCTGCACCGAACAATAGTTGACTATGCTGACATCGTTGGGTTAACATCCCACTGAAGTGCTATGCCATCTCCTCTGTTTGGGCAACTAAAGCTCTCCCGGTGCTGTGGTTTGTTAGGGCCATCTATATGAGGTGCACATAACTTCCTGAGGTCGTTGAATAAAAATTGAAAGTCTGCTTATAGATTGCTGTAATTGACAATTTATTTAAAAAATTGGTTCAACATTTCTAATTTAATTTGTTCTCAATAAATGTTCGTATAACTTTAATTTTATTCTACTTCCTCCCTCTCCAAGCTCTACATAAGATACGTACAATATAATACGTATGAAACGTACTATAAAGGGGTATAAGCTCTGTAATAGCACCGCTCCAGGAATTGTCCTGTAGCTCCAGTCGTCTGGATGTAACACTTATCTGCCAGTCTCGGGGGAAGGTGGGGGGAGTGAGGTTTGCATTTGGCTTTCACTGCATCTCCTTAAGTTTCCCTCCAGTACGTTTCGGAGGGATGGGTGTACCCTTTACTGCACATGGTTTAGTCACGTTACTCTAACACCCCTACACAACAGCTGTCATTGTTGGGTGACTATTCCTTATCTTCTGGGCAAGGGAACTTCTCCATCTCTCTGTTGTTAGTGGTGTCAATATCCATACTGTGTTTTGGCTGTGTTCTGCGCCTTGCTGATGTTTAACAGTGATTGTCAGGTGACTTGTCAGCTCCTGAGTGGCATCGAAAGAAGACATCTTCAATGAGACGTCTTCTACTGTTGTACCAATTGTCTTGTTGGAGCTGTCTGCCTGGCTGCTGAGTATAGGCCAATACTTCGTCCCTGACAGTCCTTGGGAGGAACCAACACTCTCTGCTCTATGGTTGTTACTGCTTCCTGCTCCTTCAGAGTACACCACCTGTTCCCTGTCTCCTGTCCAGTATCCCGTTGAACTTCCCTTCTGGAGAATCCTATCTTTGAGGGGTGTCTGCTACTCTGCTGAGTTGTCCTGCGGTGTTTATTTCTTGCCCGGTATTTTGAATTTGCCTTTCTTTTCCCCGCATATGTAGAAGTAATACTTGCGAGTTTGAAATCAAGTTAATGGCTGGGTTTTTAACATAGGTACTTCATGAGTAAAGGCCAGCAAGGTAGCCCTGAGTTATTTTGTATTCTGTTACGACTTTATTGATCTGCCCTTATTCCACATGTGGAATGACTGCTATCTTGTGGATGACTTTCTGGACTACCAGGTTGACTGCCGTGTGTTGGTGAGTCATTCAGGTCTCCAGGTTATTGTGCCAAGGCCCCATCGTTGCAATGTCTCGTTGCTCGAGTACCTTTCTTGACATTGTCTGCACTGGCAGCAGTACTGTCCTTGGGGTATATTTACTTTCCCATATTTTCATTTGGCGTTATGCTTCTGCTGATGTGGGTAGCTACCATACTGGGTAGGGGAATGGGAGGAGACTGTGTTAAGATATAGCTTTTCCCGCACTTCGCTTCCATCTACGGATGATCTGCGCCCCTTTCAGTTGAAATCCACTTCCTTTGATTCTCCCAGCCACATGCCATTTCTTAGTGGTCCCGGGGATCTGGTCCAATGTAACCTTTGTCTTTCAGTGACAATTTCTATGCATCGCTGGCATCAGGTTTTTTCCTCTTCCCTTAGACATCCAAAGCAGTGTTGGCTTTATACTCAGATGGATCCCCCCACTGCTTCTGTTGAACAAGACCACTGTCCCCTCGCTGTCCATCTCCCTGTCCACCAGCCTTTCTTATTCATTATTACCATCTTCTCCTTCCACCCGGGGGGGTTAAGTGTTAATGCGCCCCTGAAGGGCTTTGAGGTGGCCAGAAAAGTGCGCTGGCCTTCCGTGCAGGCAAGCATTC
The DNA here is from genome assembly GCF_037176765.1 of Anolis sagrei. Classification (NCBI taxonomy): domain Eukaryota; kingdom Metazoa; phylum Chordata; class Lepidosauria; order Squamata; family Anolidae; genus Anolis; species Anolis sagrei. The sequence continues at coordinate 57,322,078 of NC_090035.1, read as the reverse complement.
AGTCTGAAACTGGGGGGGGGGGGGGGGGTCCGGCACAGTGCCACCTGGGAGGATTTGGAGTTAGTCACATGACAGGAACAAACACATAGTGTTTCCACTCTGCTACTAGAAACCTGCAACCACCCAAGAAATAGATTGATTACGACAGCAACATCCAGTTCATCACTACTGTCTTTTTAAATTTCCTTGGAAGATTCCGCATCTCCCAAAACGAAAGTCTTCTGCTGGGGCCAAGGGGTCAAACCCATTTTGAAACTGCGCTGTAGTTAGAAAAATGCTGCCACAAACAACTTACATTTCCTGACTCTGGCCAGCTTGGCCCAAGGGCTGTGTATCCCATTTTGTTAAACCATTTTATTTTGAAATCTGCTGCCACAAATAATTTACATCTGCCGAGTCCTGCCGTCCTGAGTGATGTTTGCATTTTGCTTTCACTGCATCTTTTCAGTACAGTGTGCTGTGCCATCGAGGGCAGGTATTCTCGCTCAAAGGCCAGCTTGGCTTCCCCTTTCCTCACGATGTGGCCAAAGTACTTATGTTTGGTTCCATCAGCGCTTGTTCTGCACCCTTTCTTTAGTCATTCCCAGGGCCCCTTCCGGTAGTCATGTATGCATTTAGCTTTCACAGCATCTCTGCCGTCCTGCACCAACCCCCGTGAACCAGTGGGTGTTCATTGCTTTGGGAATTTTTAATCCTCTTTCCCATCTTTGGGTACATTCAGAAGTTCAATATTGAGCTCAACAGGCAATGTCTCTGTAGTTCCCGGGAGAAGTGATGTATGCATTTGGCTTTCACAGCAGGCAAGCAGATATTCCCGGGGCCCCTTCCAGTTGTCATGTTTCCAGTTAGCTTTCACAGCATCTCTGCTGTCCTGCACAAACCCCCATGAACCATTAGGTGTTCCTTGGTTCGGGAATTTTTAATCCTCTTCCCCATTTTTGGGTAGAGTCAGAAGTTCAATATTGAGCTCAACAGGCAACGTCTCTGTAGTTCCAGGGAGAGGTGGCGTATGCATTTGGCTTTCACAGCAGGCAAGCAGTCATTCCCGGGGTCCCCTCCGGTTGTCATGTTTCCAGTTAGCTTTCACAGCATCTCTGCCGTCCCCCACCAACCCCGTGAACCAGTAGGTGTTAGTTGGTTCAGGAATTTTTAATCCTCTTCCCCATCTTTGGGTAGAGTCAGAAGTTCAATATTGAGCTCAACAGGCAACATCTCTGTAGTTCCAGGGAGAGGTGGCGTATGCATTTGGCTTTCACAGCAGACAAGCAGTCATTCTTGGGGCCCTTCCGGTTGTCATGTCTGCATTTAGCTTTCACAGCATCTCTGCCATCCCCCACCAACCCCCCTGAACCAGTCGGTGTTCGTTGGTTTGGGAATTTTTAATACTCTTCCCCATCTTTGGGTACATTCAGAAGTTCAGTATTCAGCTTGGCAGGCAACGTCTCTGTAGTTCCCGGGAGAAGTGATATATGTCTTTTTAAATTCCCTTGGAAGATTCCTCATATCCCAAAAGGAAAGTCTTCTGCTGGCGCCAAGGGGTCAAACCCATTTTGAAACTGTGCTGTAGTTAGAAAAGTGCTGCCACAAACCACATACTTTGCCTGACTCTGGCCAGCTTGGCCCAAGGGCTGTGTATCCCATTTTGTTAAACCATTTTACTTTGAAATCTGCTGTCACAAATAATTTACATCTGGCGAGTCCTGCCGGCCAGAGTGACGTTTGCACTTTGCTTTCACTGCATCTTTTCAGTACAGTGTGCTGTGCCATCAAGGGCAGGTATTCTCGCTCAAAGGCCAGCTTGACTTCCCCTTTCCTCATGATGTGGCCAAAGTACTTTTTGCTTCCATCAACGGTTGTTCTGCACCCTTTCTTTTCTCATTTCCAGGGCCCCTTCCAGTAATCATGTATGCATTTAGCTTTCACAGTATCTCTGCCATCCTGCACCAACACCCGTGAACCAGTAGGTGTTCTTTGGTCTGGGAATTTTTAATCCTCTTCCCTATCTTTGGGTACATTCAGAAGTTCAGTATTGAGCTTGGCAGGCAACGTCTCTGTAGTTCCCAGGAGAAGTGACATATGCATTGCGCTTTCACAGCAGGTAAGTAGTCATTCCCGGGGCCCCTTCCGGTTGTCATGTTTCCAGTTAGCTTTAACAGCATCTCCCATCCCCCACCAACCCCCGTGAACCACTAGGTGTTCCTTGGTTCGGGAATTTTTAATCATCTTCCCTATCTTTGGGTACATTCAGAAGTTCAGTTTTGAGCTTGGCAGGCAACGTCTCTGTAGTTCCCGGGAGAAGTGACGTATGCATTGGGCTTTCACAGCAGGCAAGCAGCCATTCCTGGGGCCCCTTCCGGTTCTCATGTTTCCAGTTAGCTTTCACAGCATCTCTGTCGACCTCCAACAACCCCCGTGAACCAGTAGGTGTTCGTTGGTCCGGGAATTTTTAATCCTCTTCCCTATCTTTTGGTACATTCAGAAGTTCAGTGTTGAGCTTGGGAGGCAGCGTCTTGGTAGTTCCAGGGAGAAGTGATGTATGCATTGGGCTTTCACAGCAGGAAGCAGTCATTCCCGGGGCCCCTTCCAGTTGTCATGTTTTCAGTTAGCTTTCACAGCACCTCTGCAGTCCCCCACCAACCCCCGTGAACCAGTAGGTGTTCATTGATCCAGGAATTTTTAATCCTCTTCCCTATCTTTGGGTACATTCAGCAGTTCAGTATTGAGCTTGGCAAGCAACATCTCTGTAGTTCCCGGGAGAAGTGACATATGTATTGGGCTTTCACAGCAGGCAAGCAGTAATTCCCGGGGGCCCTTCTGGTTGTCATGTTTCCAGTTAGCTTTCACAGCATCTCTACCATCCCCCACCAACCCCGTGAACCAGTAGGTGTTCGTTGGTCCGGGAATTTTTAATCCTCTTCCCTATCTTTGGGTAGAGACAGAAATTCAATATTGAGCTCAACAGGCAACGTCTCAGTAGTTCCAGGGAGAGGTGGCGTATGCATTTGGCTTTCACAGCAGGCAAGCAGTCATTCCCGGGGTCCCCTCCTGTTGTCATGTTTCCAGTTAGCTTTCACAGCATCTCTACCGTACCCCACCAACCCCGTGAACCAGTAGGTGTTAGTTGGTTCAGGAATTTTTAATCCTCTTTCCCATCTTTGGGTACATTCGGAAGTTCAGAATTGAGCTTGACAAGCAACGCCTCTGTAGTTCCCAGGTGAAGTGACGTATGCATTTGGCTTTCACAGCAGGCAAGCAGTCATTCCCGGGGTCCCCTCCGGTTGTCATGTTTCCAGTTAGCTTTCACAGCATCTCTGCCGTCCCCCACCAACCCCCCTGAACCAGTAGGTGTTCGTTGGTTTGGGAATTTTAAATCCCCTTTCCCATCTTTGGTTCCATTCAGAAGTTCAGTATTGAGCTTGGCAGGCGATGTCTCTGTAGTTCCCGGGAGAAGTGACGTATGCATTTGGCCTTCACAGCAGGCAAGCAGTCATTCCCGTGGCCCTTTGCAGTTGTGATCCCAGTGATGTGGTCCAACGTTTCCTTTGTCTTAGGATATCATTTCCTCTGCATCGCTGGCATCAGGTATTTTCCTCTTCCCTTTGTCATCCAGAGCAGTGTTGGCTTTTTCCTCAGATGGATCCCTGCAACATACGTAGAGCAAGGCCACTGTATCCTTGGTGTCCATCTCTCTGTGCCCCTGTTTCTCTTTTTTCCGTTCTCCATTTTCTTCCACCAGGGGCGTTAAGGGTAAATGCACCCTTGGAGGCATTGAGGTTGCCAGAAAGGTGCGCTGCCCTTCACTGCGGGCAAGCATTCAGACAGAAACTCAGGGGGGGGGGTTAAGGTTCGATGCCACCCGGGAGGGCTTAGAGACATTCTCACAAGGGGAATGAACCCATACTGTCATCCTCCACCAACCCCTGTGAACCAGTAGGTGTTCGTTGGTTCAGAAATTTTTAATCCTCTTCCCCATCTTTGGGTACATTCAGAAGTTCAGTATTCAGCTTGGCAGGCAACATCTCTGTAGTTCCTCAGAGAAGTGACGTATGCATTTGCACAAACCCCCCTGAACCAGTAGGTGCTCGTTGGTTCGGGAATTTTTAATCCTCTTCCCCATCTTTGGGTACATTCAGAAGTTCAGTGGTACGCGTGCTGTGATCTGGCATTTGTCTGCTTACTTCCGATCAATTCATGCCTACAACTCCTGGGTGGCCTCCGAATTTTTTTTTAAAGTATTCATATGAGATTTGTGTTCCTAATGCAAAAGTTCCATGATATATCCTGAGGGTAATGTCTGCTTGGCTGCTTTGTGTAGGCCAGTTCTTTTTTCTCAGAGTTTCTTCTGGAAGAAACTACCCTCTGCTCGATGGGTGCTATTGCTTCTTGCTTGTTCTGAGTCTGCCAAGTTTTTCCAGTGTCTGCTTCAGTGTTGTGTACTCTGTTCCCTCTCGAGCTTACCGTAGCTTTCCTCTTCTTGAGGCTTCTCTGTATGTTTGTTGTGCTGTGGTGGCCGATTAAAGGTATGCAGAATACATTTCCCGAAAAGCTAGCTTCTCTTCCTAATTCCTGATGACTTTATGCTTTCTCTGGATCAATTTTAACCGCCTAATGTTCTCCTGTCTTTAATCCATTGGCTTATTTAATGTTATTATCTGATATTCATAATCACAACCTTGGTTCATTTCATTTTTCCATAAATTGATATCTGCTTTAAATTTTAATATCCTGTCCTTCTCTACACCCAAGGGGGAATCAGAGGTGTGTCTGCTTTACTGCTTTCTGTATTCCTGCACTCCTCCATGGTGGATCCAATTTACTTTCCCTTGGCCAGCAGGAGTTTCTTTCTAGGCGTGTTTGGGTCGCTTTTTGCGATTACACGGGTTGCGCTGGTGTTGGGGCGGAGAGGTTGGAATCATCTCAACCTCCTTATCCATTTTCCATAGTATCAATGCAGTATTTTAGTAATGTGGGAGTGTCAGTTTGTCTGCTCTGAGGAGGACAGCTATCATTCATAGAGGAAGAGTTTTAGAGAGATTTAGTTTTGCTGTAATGCTGGCATACATAGTCATTTGTTCTTCTCATTCACGATTTCTTACAGGGCAGTTCTGTGAGTCTTCTATTTCCGTTTCGGAGGGATGGGTGCTCCCTTTTCCGCATATGGTGGCGTCGCGTTACTCAAACACCACAACAAAAGAGCTGTCCTTGTAGGGTGCCTAACCCTTCTCTTCCGGGCAAGGGCACATTTCCTCCCTCTCTCTGTTGTTTGTGGTGTAAATATCCAAAATGCTGTTTGGCTGCGTTCTGCTCCTTGCAGACGTTTCGCGGAGCTTGTCTGGTGAGTTCTGTGCTCCTGAGTGGCATCGAAAGAAGACATCTTCAATGAAACGTCTTCTACAGATGTACAAATTGTCTGGTTGGAACTGTCTGCCTGGCTGCTGAGTGTAGGCCATTACTTCATCCCAGACTATCCTTGGGAATAACCACAACTCTCTGCTCTATAGGTGCAACTGCTTACTTATTAAGGTGACTTTGTAACCTTTTGTTCTTCCACATGTGAGCTGCCCTTTCCCAGCTATCTTTTACCTTACTGTTGAGTCACAGGGCTACCTGGTTTGCTGTGTGTTGGTGGGCCATTCAGGTCTCAAATTTTTGGTGCAAAGGACTCCTTGTATGCCTCGTTGCTCGTGTTCCTTTCTTCACTTTGCGCTGGCAGCAGTTCTGTCCTTGGGGTATTTCTAACTTTCCCTTGCTTTCATGTGGTCCACTGCTTCCGTTAAGGTGGGTAGCAACCGTACTGACTTAGGGAATGGGAGGAGAGAAGGGAGGATATAACTTGTCCCGCGCTTCACTTCCAACGATGCCTGATGTGCACCCTTTCAGTTGAAATCCACTTCCTTGGATTCTCCCAGCCACATGCCATTCCTTGGTGTTCTCTGGAATCTGGACTGACGTAACCTTTGTCTTTGAATGACATTTTCTCTGCATCACTGGCATCAGGTTTCTTCCTCTTCCCTTTGACATCCAAAGCAGTGTTGGCTTTCTCCTCATATGGATCCCCGCAGCATCTGTAGAGCAAGACCACTGTAATCCTTGGTGTCCATCTCTCTATGCCCCTGCTTTTCTTTTTCCAGTTTTCCTTCTTCTCCTTCCATCCGGGGGCATAAAGGGTAAATGCACCCCTTCTAGGGCATTGAGGTGGCCAGAAAGGTGCGCTGTCCTTCACTGCAGGGAGGAATTCAGGCAGAAACTCACGGGGGGTTAAGGCTCGATGCCACCCGGGAGGGCTTAGAGATAGTCGCACTGGGGGAACGATCCCATACTGTTTCCGCAAACTTCCTCAAGACCAAGTCATTTCCTTTTGGAAACGGAACAGTAGTATGATTCTTCCTGAGGGATGGTGCACCTCACAATACTTTTGTCATCCCCACAACTGCTTTTTGCCTTCATACAAAGGAATGGTCAATGAAAGACCCTGAAATACCTTCAAAATAACTTACATAAACTACCTCATAAAAAAACTTTTTAAAAAACCGTCAAAAAAAAACCTAAAGAAAAACCATTTAAAAAGGGACTTGCATTTATCAGAGAACAGCTGCTACATTATTTGCGTACTCTTTATTGTGTTATTTCCTGCTCTCATCTTTAATCAATACACTTTACCTACCTACCTACCCATCCCAACCCTTTACCCCGTGTTGCAATGCAAATCTCCATCCCAACAACAAACACTGCAATTACTCCGGCACCCTTCCCCCCTTCCCTGCTCCTGGAGCCCCCATCTGTCTGCTATCTATCCATAACAAACTTCCCTCTTTATCTCCTTTGTCTCCGGGGAGCTACTGCTTGATTACTGGGTGAGTATGGATCGTTTGGATCTATCAGCGGAAGATGTTCCGTCACGTTTCTCGAATGAATCTGTGAGGAACCGAGTCTTTACCCTGCTTGGTTCTTATCTGGGCCGTGTTCCCCTCTTTGAAAAATTTGTATAGGCTCCCCGGGAAAGAGACAAGGTGGCTTGGTATGCCCATCCCACCCAGAACTTACTGCAATTTATGAACGTTCCTCTGCAGTTTGGTGGAGTGCCATTGACCCCAGACATTTTTTCTCATGCCAGCTTTACATTCCCATCCCTGACCTATACTGTCACTGTAATTTTTTTTCTGTCCAGGGCACATTTTCCTCTTTACCTCCTTTGTCTACACGGAGCTACTGCTTGATTGCTGCATGACTTTGAATCTTTTAGAGTACCCCGCGGAGGATGTACCATCTCTTTTCTTGAATGAATCTATGAGGAGAAGAGTCATAAGGCCCTTTGGGAAGAAACTCTTGTTTTATCCCATGAAGCGCCACGTTGTCAGGTGGACTACAAACCCATTATATGAGAAATAAGTGCCTGTGTACCTGCCCTGTGCATTTGGACCGTGTTCTTTTTCCTTAATCACTTAGCCTTCCTATGTGCAAAATGACTTGGAACGGTCAATCAATGGCGTGTTACGAGTTTGATAGTAGCTTCCCGTCTTCCAGTCTCTACTTCATGGATCAGAAGTAGTGGGCCCTATCAAATGCGACGTTATGGCTCTGCATTGCCTGCCTATATGTTGCCATGATGCCCTTTTGGTGTATTCCTGTATTATCTCAACCTCCATTTGATTTTCCCACTTATGATAGGTACATCCTATTCAACTAATGGAAAAATGCTATCCGAATGAAATGTCATTGACGATTCCTTCTGTTTTATATCATGTATTCACTTAGATTATTGTTGAATAGATACCAAGTGGAAGTCCCCTTTTGTTATTTAATTAGAAGTTTCACTGTATCTGAAAGTGAGTGAGGTCAGATTTTTCTCTTACCGTATGTGGGTTCCATTGAATTTGAGGCCTTCTGGTGGGGATTCATTTTGTTTGCTTTGAGGCGGACAGCTATCTTTTCGTGAAAAAGATACTTAGAGAGATTTTGGACTCCTGTAATAGTGGCATTCAGAGTACTAGGTTCCGCTCATCCTTAAATTTATAACCGGACAGTTTCTGTGAGTTTGCTTTCTGTTTTGGAGGAAGGGGTGTACCCTTTCCCGTGTTTGGTGGCGTCACGTTCCACAAACACCCCTACGCAAGAGCTGTTCTTCTGTTTGGGTGCATACCCTTCTCTCCTGGGCAAGGGAACTTATTCTACATCTCTGTGTTATTTGTGGTGTCCATTTGAATACAGCAGTTTAGCTGTGCACTGGCTTGCTGTCGATTCTCAGTGCTTGTGTTGTGACTTTGCATCATGTCTTTCCATCTGCTCTGGGGTGGCATCAAAATAAGACATTTGGAAAGAAATGTGTTCCACAGGTAAACGCAATGTCTAGGGAGAACTTTCTATCTGGCTGCTGAGTGTAATCCACCTCTTCATCTCAGACTCTCCTCAGGGAGAACCACCACTCTCTGCTCAATGGGTGGTATACCTTCCTTCCCTTTCCACACGCAGCCCACATGCAATTTGTTGCATTCATGTCCCCTCCCTCGACGGCTTCCTTGTGGTATGCGTGCAGTGTTCTGGTATTTGTCTGCTGACTTCCCATCAGCTCATAAGTGCATGTCATGCGTGGCATCGGAACTTTATCCCTTATAAATATTCTACATATGAGATATGTAACAGGTCAATGATATAACCTTTGGGAAATGTGTGCCTGGCTGCTTTGTGTAGTCTAGTTCTTTTTTCACAGATTTTCCTCCTGAATAACCATCACCCTCTGCTCGATGGGTGCTAGTGCTTCTTACTTGTTCTGAGTCTGCAAACTGATTGCACTCTATGAATCTGTGTTCTGTACTCAGTCCCTTTGCGAGCTTACCGTTGCTTTCCTATCTTTGAGGTCTGCTTTTTTGTGGAACCTGATATAAGGTCTGCTGCATAAATTCACTCAAAGGCTTCCTTGTCTTCCTCTTTCGTGGTGTTATTTCTTTATATTTATTTGAAATAATTGTAATCTCCCGATCTAGTCCTTTTGTTTAATTATTTTTATCATATGAAATAAAAATTTGCAACGTTGGTAAATTTAATTTTTCTGTACAGTGAATTTTACTTTGAGTATTCATACCCTGACCTTCTCTAGACCCAGAGGGGATTCGCTGGGGTGTCCGCTTCACTGCTGTGTATTCCCGCACTCCTCCATGGTGGATCACCTTGAATTTGGCATAGCCGGCAGCTGATCCTTTCTTGGGGTATTTTGTATGTTCCCTCGATGTCACTGGTTGTGCCAAGGATCCCTCTTCTTCACACTGCTTTGGATGTCAAAGGGAACAGGAAGAAAACAGATGCCATCGATGCAGAGGAACTGTCAGTCAGAGACAAAGTAAGCAGGTGGCCACGTTAATGGCAAGAGGTCATTCCTGGGGGAATGGAAAGAGTGACGGTAGTGCACGTTAATGGCAAGCGGTCATTCCTGGGGAAATGGAAAGAATGATCCAGTGTGCAGGATCAATGCCCCCGGGAGGGCTTAGAGATAGTCTCACTGGAGGACGGCTGATATGCAGTGAAAGTAGAATGCACTATGACACTCCCGGGGGTAAGGGGGTAATGACCCATGGCCCCCAGGAGGGCTTAGAGGTGGCCGGAAAGTGTATTGGCCTTCACTCGGCAGGCAAGCAGGCAGTCCTGGGGGGCCAGGATCAAGGCCCCCCTGGAGGGCTTGGACACAGTTTCACAGTAGGACGGCTGATATGCAGTGAAAGTTTAATACACTTTGACACTCCGGGGGGGGGGGGGGTTAATGCCCGATACTAGGGCTGGGTAACCACGGAAAAAATGGCGGACACGATGTGAAAAAAACCTCCAAACGGAACAGGGGGGAACTTCTGAAGCTTCCCTCTACATCTCTTGTTGACTGTTGGTGATAAAACTAACCAAAACCAAACTCCAGTCCTTAAAACGCTTTGGAATGGCTTGTCTAAACCCTGGCCCAACAGTTTAAAACTATTATTATTATTATTATTATTATTATTATTATTAGGGGTGTTTTAATTTGATATTCCCAGCAAGAAGGCAAAAGGGGGTTTGTTGTTGTTGTTGTTTTTTATTATTATTATTATTATTATTATTATTATTATTATTATTATTATTATTATTAAGAATGGATGGCCATCTGTCAGGGGCGTTTTACTTTGATATTCCCAGCACGAAGGCAGAAGGGGGTTTGTGGTAGATATTATTACTATTATTATTATTATTATTAAGAATGAGATGTGTGGTCCATCCAAAAACAATCTGGAGTCAGAATGGAGGAGTCAACACTTACACGAATCCTTCTTCCTGGCCCAACAGTTTAAAACTATTATTATTATTATTATTATTATTATTATTATTGTTATTAAGAATGGATGGCCATCTGTCAGGGGCATTTTAATTTGATATTCCCAGCATGAAGACAGAAGGGGGTATGTGGTTGATATTATTATTATTATTATTATTATTATTATTGAGAATGAGATGTGTGGTCCATCCAAAAACAATCCAGAGTCAGAATGGAGGAGGCAGCACTCACATGAATCCAGTCTTTAAAACGCTTTAAAATGGGTTGTCTAAACACAGCTAAATGTCTTCTTCCTGGCCTTCATGCTGGGGATATCAAATTAAAGTACACCTAACAGATGGCCATCCAATAATAATAATAATAATAATAATAATAATAATAATAATAATAGTTTTAAACTGTTGGGCCAGGAAGAAGAATTCCTGTGAGTATTGACTCCTCCATTCTGACTCTGGATTGTTTTTGGATGGACCACACATCTCATTCTTAATAATAATAATAATAATAATAATACTATCGACCACAAACCCCCTTCCGCCTTCATGCTGGGGATATCAAATTAAAGCACCCCTAACAGATGGCCATCCATTAATAATAATAATAATAATAATAATAATAATAATAATAGTTTTAAACTGTTGGGCCAGGAAGAAGGATTCGTGTGAGTGTTGACTCCTCCATTCTGACTCCAGATTGTTTTTGGATGGACCACACATCTCATTCTTAATAATAATAATAATAATAATAATATTAACCACAAACCCACTTCCGCCTTCATGCTGGAGATATCAAATTAAAGTGCCCCTAACAGATGGCCATCCAATAATAATAATAATAATAATAATAATAATAGCTTTAAACTGTTGGGCCAGGAAGAAGGATTCGTGTGAGTGTTGACTCCTCCATTCTGACTCTGGATTGTTTTTGGATGGACCACACATCTCATTCTTAATAATAATAATAATAATAATAATAATAATAATATCAACCACAAACCCACTTCCGCCTTCATGCTGGAGATATCAAATTAAAGCACCCCTAACAGATGGCCATCCAATAATAATAATAATAATAATAATAATAATAATAGTTTTAAACTGTTGGGCCAGGAAGAAGAATTCATGTGAGTGTTGACTCCTCCATTCTGACTCCAGATTGTTTTTGGATGGACCGCACATCTCATTCTTAATAATAATAATAATAATAATAATAATAATAATAATATCAACCACAAACCCCCTTCCGCCTTCCTTCTGGGGATATCAAATTAAAGTGCCCCTAACAGATGGCCATCCATTAACAATAATAAAAATAATAATAATAATAATAGTTTTAAACTGTTGGGCCAGGAAGAAGAATTCGTGTGAGTGTTGACTCCTCCATTCTGACTCCAGATTGTTTTTGGATGGACCGCACGTCTCATTCTTAATAATAATAATAATAATAATAATAATAATAATATCAACCACAAACCCCCTTCCGCCTTCCTGCTGGGGATATCAAATTAAAGTGCCGCTAACAGATGGCCATCCAATAATAATAATAATAATAATAATAATAATAATAATAGTTTTAAACTGTTGGGCCAGGAAGAAGGATTCGTGTGAGTGTTGACTCCTCCATTCTGACTCCAGATTGTTTTTGGATGGACCACACATCTCATTCTTAATAATAATAATAATAATAATAATAATAATATCAACCACAAACCCCCTTCCGCCTTCATGCTGGGGATATCAAATTAAAGTGCCGCTAACAGATGGCCATCCAATAATAATAATAATAATAATAATAATAATAATAATAATAGTTTTAAACTGTTGGGCCAGGAAGAAGGATTCGTGTGAGTGTTGACTCCTCCATTCTGGCTCTGGATTGTTTTTGGATGGACCACACATCTCATTCTTAATAATAATAATAATAATAATAATAATAATATCAACCACAAACCCCCTTCCGCCTTCATGCTGGGGATATCAAATTAAAGCACCCCTAACAGATGGCCATCCATTAATAATAATAATAATAATAATAATAATAATAATAATAATAGTTTTAAACTGTTGGGCCAGGAAGAAGGATGAGTGTGAGTGTTGACTCCTCCATTCTGACTCTGGATTGTTTTTGGATGGACCACACATCTCATTCTTAATAATAACTAGCTGTGCCCTGCCACGTGTTGCTGTGGCCTATAGTAAAACTTATCAAAGTTGAGGTAGATATCTGGACTATTATGAAAGAGAGGTACCTACCTATTCCTTCCCCCTTTTCCTCCCCCTTTCTCTCCTTTCTTCCTTCTCTACCTCTTTCTTTCTTTCACTACTTGGTTTCATCCTTCTCTCTTTCCTTCATTCCCTCCCCCTTTCTTCCTTTGCCTTTCTTCCCTCCCTGTTTGCTTCCTTCTTTCACTTTTTATTTCCTTTTATTTTACCACCATCATAACAATAACAATAATGCAATGCATTGCCTCTGGGACCTGACACCTCTCCCATTCCTCCAGGGTCTCATAGGAACAATAGCATAATAATAATAATAATAATAATAATAATAATAATAATAATAGAAATAACAACCTTTACCCGCCACGTGTTGCTGTGGCCAATCTTCCCTCTTTCTCTTCTTCTTTCCCTACTTCCTTCCTTCCTTCCCTCCCATCTTTCCTTCTCCTCTTCTTTCTCTATCTCTTTCCTTCCTTCCCCCTTTTTCTTTCTTTTCTGATGTCTCTCTTTTCTTTCCTTGCATCTTTCCTTTTCTGGCTGCAATAAACGTTCTTCTTCCTTCTTTCTCTAACTTTTCTTCCCCCTTTTTCTTTACATCCCTTTCTCTTCCTTCCTTCTTTCCTTCCTTCCTGTCTTTCCTAGATTTTGACAGGGCGGGAAGGGGCGGGGTGGGGTTTGGAGGGGGTGTGAAGTAAAAGGAGGTAAGATTGGGGCAGGGGAGTGATGGAGCGTGGGGTTGCATGTGTGTGCGCGCGGCGGCGGAGGGGGGGAGTGTTGGAGCGTGGGGTTGGGTGTGTGTGCAGCGGCGGGGGGAGTGGGGTTGCGTGTGTGCGTGCGGCGGCGTGGGGAGTGATGGATCGTGGGGTTGCGTGTTTGTGTGCGGCGGCGGGGGGAGTGGGGTTGCGTGTGTGCATGCGGCAGCGGGGGAAGTGATGGAGTGTGGGGTTGCGTGTGTGTGTGTGGCGGCGGGGGGAGTGATGGAGTGTGGGGTTGTGTGTGTGTGTGCGGCAGGGGTGTGTGTGTGTGCGGGAAGCGGCGCAGCGGGGCTTGGAGTGGGCATGGTTTCCGCAGAGGGAGCGTTGGCCGGAAGGGCATGTGCGCGCGCCAGGGAACTTGCAGCTGGGCGCCAATGCGCATGCTCAGTTGTTTTGCCGTTTTGTGAGTGTGTTGTTGTGTTGTTTTTCATTTTGAGTAGATACGTTTGTACCTTGTGGGTTGTGTTATGGCCATGGGAATTTTGGTTAAGTTTCGTTGGGGTTTTTTTGAGTTTTGTTTCCTCGTTGGATGCCCCTAACAAATTTATATATATATATATAATAATAGTAATATCAACCACAAACCCCTTTCCGCCTTCATGCTGGGGATATCAAATTAAATTGCCCCTAACAGATGGCCATCCAATAATAATAATAATAATAACAATAATAATAATAATAATAATAATAGTTTTAAACTGTAAGGCCAGGAAGAAGGATTCGTGTGAGTGTTGACTCCTCCATTCTGACTCCAGATTGTTTTTGGATGGACCGCACATCTCATTCTTAATAATAATAATAATATCAACCACAAACCCCCCTCCGCCTTCCTTCTGGGGATATCAAATTAAAGTGCCCCTAACAGATGGCCATCCATTAATAATAATAATAATAATAATAATAATAATAGTTTTAAACTTTTGGGCCAGGAAGAAGGATTCGTGTAAGTGTTGACTCCTCCATTCTGACTCCAGATTGTTTTTGGATGGACCACACATCTCATTCTTAATAATAATAATAATAATAATATCAACCACAAACCCCCTTCCGCCTTCCTGCTGGGGATACCAAATTAAAGTGCCGCTAACAGATGGCCATCCATTAATAATAATAATAATAATAATAATAATAATAGTAATAATAGTTTTAAACTGTTGGGCCAGGAAGAAGGATTCCTGTGAGTGTTGACTCCTCCATTCTGACTCCAGATTGTTTTTGGATGGACCGCACATCTCATTCTTAATAATAATAATAATAATAATAATAATAATAATAATAATATCAACCACAAACCCCCTTCCGCCTTCCTTCTGGGGATATCAAATTAATGTGCCCCTAACAGATGGCCATCCATTAATAATAATAATAATAATAATAATAATAATAATAATAGTTTTAAACTGTTGGGCCAGGAAGAAGAATTCGTGTGAGTGTTGACTCGTCCATTCTGACTGCAGATTGTTTTTGGATGGACCGCACATCTCATTCTTAATAATAATAATAATAATAATAATAATAATATCAACCACAAACCCCCTTCCGCCTTCATGCTGGGGATATCAAATTAAAGTGCCCCTAACAGATGGCCATCCAATAATAATAATAATAATAATAATAATAATAATAATAATAGTTTTAAACTGTTGGGCCAGGAAGAAGGATTCGTGTGAGTGTTGACTCCTCCATTCTGGCTCTGGATTGTTTTTGGATGGACCACACATCTCATTCTTAATAATAATAATAATAATAATAATAATAATATCAACCACAAACCCCCTTCTGCCTTCATGCTGGGGATATCAAATTAAAGCACCCCTAACAGATGGCCATCCAATAATAATAATAATAATAATAATAATAATAATAATAATAGTTTTAACCCCTGCCCAGGAAGGCAGGAGGTTAGGCAGGCAACAGGCAGGTCTCTGTGAGTGCTGCACTGCTGTGTCCTCTTTGCCCAATGCAGGCCAGAGTGAGGGGTGAGGTGACGGGCAGGAGGAGAGGGGAAATTAATCTGCTGAAGCGGAGGCCAGGGACCCGGAAGTGGGGTAAATGCTTGCAACCATGGAGAGGTGAGGGAAACGGTGAGTTTTTAAAACTTGCACCAGACATCCGAAATAATTACGAAAAATGGGGAAATTGTTTCAATTCTTAATTACTCCTCACACTATTCCTGCATGGCTCGATATTGGATTGTAAGCTAATTTAAATACAAATCAATAACAAAATACAAAAATAATGAACGAAACTGCCCGACCCTACTCGATACCCCCTGGGAGGCCTTGAAGAAGGCCGGAATGGGGCGCGGACCTTCAGAAAGCTGACAAGCAGGCAGCCCCGGGGGGTTAATCCCCCATGGCCCCTGGGAGGGCATGGAGGTGGCCAGGAAGGGTATTGGCCTTCACAGAGCAGGCAAGCAGGTACTCCCGGGGGGGGGGGGGGGCAGGATCAATACCCCCCCCCCGGAGGGCTTAGAGACAGTCTCATTGGAGGACAGCTGATCTGTGAAAGTTGATTGTATACAGACACTCCCGGAGGGGGGGGGGGTGTTAATGGACATAACCCCCCTGGGAGGGCATGGAGGTGGCCAGAAAGGGAAGTGGCCTTCACAGAGCAGGCAAGCAGGCACTCCCGGGGGGGGGGGGGAAGAATCAATGTCCCCTGGGAGGGCTTAGAGACAGTCTCACTGGAGGACGGCTGATATGCTGTGAAAGTTGATTGCATACAGACACTCCCAGGGGGTTAATGCACATAACCCCCCAGGAGAGCATGGAGGTGGCCAGAAAGGGAATTGGCCTATACACAGCAGGCAGGCAGGCAGGCAGTCCGGGGGGGGGGGCAGGATCAAAACCCCCTGGGAGGGCTTAGAGACAGTCTCAGTGGAGGACGGCTGATATGCTCTGAAAGTAGATTGCAGACAGACACTCCCGGGGGTCAATGGACATAACCCCCGGGAGGGCATGGAGGTGGCCAGAAAGGGAAGTGGCCTTCACAGAGCAGGCAAGCAGGCACTCCTGGGGGGGGGGCAGAATCAATGCCCCCTGGGAGGGCTTAGAGACAGTCTCACTGGAGGACGGCTGATACGCTGTGAAAGTTGATTGCATACAGACACTCCCAGGGGGTTAATGCCCGATGCCTCCCGGGAGGACGTGGAGCAGGAAGGCTGGGAAGGGTATTAGCCTTCACCCAGCAAGCAAGCAGTAAGTCCCGGGGGGCCAGGAGCAATGCCCCCAATAGGGCTTTGGGATAGTCTCACTGGAGGACTGCTGATATGCTGTGAAAGTAGAATGCATTCTAACACTCCAAAGGGGTTGATGGTCGATGCCCCCCCCCCCCACCCTGGGAGGATTTTGAAAAGGCCGGAATGGGGCGCGGGCCTTCAGAAAGCAGGCAAGCAGACAGCCCCGGGGGGGGGGGGGTCAAGGTCCCATGGCCCCCGTGAGGGCTTGGAGGTGGCCGGAAATGGTGTTGGCCTTCACAGAGCAGGCAGGCAGGCAGGCAGTCCCGGGGGGTGGGGGGTTAAGGCGCCATGGCTCTCGGGAGGGCACTGAGGTGGCTGGAATGGGGTGCATTTGCCTTCACTGCAGGCAGTCAGTCAGTCTGTCAGTCTGTCTGTCAGTCCGGGGGTTAATGCATGATGGCCCCCGGGAGGGCTTGGAGGTGGGCGGAATGGGTACTGGCCGTCAAAGAGCAGGCAAGCAGTCAGATTATCTGCATTGAACTGGATTAAATGAGTCTTCACTTTCCTACAAATTTGGCAGTAATTTGATAATTTATTATAAGTACAGTTATTATTTATTTTTAGTTATGTTGTATATTATATTTAATTTAATTTATGTATTATTTATTTTATTTTCTGTTTATGTAATGTATGCATTTTATTACATTTTATGATACTACTTTTAGTTTTTGGATGTAATGTTTTTTAATTTATAAATTAATTATAATTAATTTATGCTGATTTGTTTATTTCTTTATTTTTTATTTTTTTAATTTCTTATTTTTGTTGATTTGTTGATTTTTTAATGTAATGTTTTTTCATTTATAAATTAATTTCTGTTGATTTTAAATTATATACCTACTTAATGTATTTTATTTCACCCACCCACCCACACACACACACACACCCCTCACAGGGGGAATTGGTCCTTACTTAACTTGCAGTACTGCTAGAGGAATTATAATTAATATGTACACTTGCCAGATAATTTGGCCATAATTTAATAACTTCATAGTTTATTTCAAAGTGCAATTTTATTACTTTTTATTTAGTTGTACTTTCTTATATATAATTTCTATATTTTTATATATTATTATTATTTTATATATTATTTTTATATTTTATTACAAAGTTATGTGTTTTATTACATTTTAATTTGTTATCTTGCTTATTTTACCTTATTTTATTATTTTGTTATTTAATTTTTTATTCTATTTGATTATTTGATTAATTGATTAAAATGATTTTAATTTCTATTTTTACAAACTTTCTGTACTTTAATTTCATCCAGAATTTATTTTATTTTTTAATCAGTTTGTTAGTTGTAATTCCAGCAATCAACTTATTTTATTTATTTTATTTATTTTATTTATTTTATTTATTTTATTTATTTTATTTATTTTATTTATTTTATTTATTTTATTTATTTTATTTATTTTATTTATTTTATTTATTTTATTTATTTTATTTATTTTATTTTTAATCAGTTTGTTAGTTGTAACACCAGCAATCAAATTCAGAGGGAGAGGAAAGCTTCAGAATATCCCCCAGTCCCGTTTGGAGGTGTTTTTAGCACTGCGCAATTGCCTCCGCCATTAACGAATTGATTCGTAATTAACAAAATTTCGGAAATTACAAAACTCTGAAATCTCAAATTTCGGAAGTCCTCAGAATTTCGAAACGCTAGCGCCCCCAAGAAACTAAGCGAGTTTAGAAACAAAATTTTCCTTGATCGTCCAAGTCTACTAGCTGTACCCGCCACGCGTTGCTGTGGCAAACCTTCCCTCCCTCTTTCTTTTCCTTCTTTTTCTCTCTCCTTCCTTCCCTCTCTCTTTCCTTCTTTCCCTCTTTTTCTTTCTCTTCTTCTTTCTTCCTTCTCTACCTGTTTCTTTTCTCGCTTCCTTTGCTGTTTGGTTTCATCCTTCCTTGTCTCTTTCCTTCCTTCCTTCCCTCTTTTGTTCCTTCTCTCCTTCCTTCCTTCTTTCACTTTTTTATTTACTTCTCTCTTTCCTTACTTCTCTACCTTGCTTTCTTTCTTTCCTTCCCTCCTTCTTTCCCTCCTCCTCTCTTTCCTTCCTTCTCTATCTTACTTCCTTTCTTTCATTCTCTTCCTTCTCTCCTTCCTTCCTTCTTTCACTTTTTTATTTACTTCTCTCTTTCCTTCCTTCTCTACCCTGCTTTCTTTCTTTCCTTCCCTCCTTCTTTCCCTCTTTCTCTCCCTTCTTTCTTCTCTATCTTTCTTTATTTTCTTCTTTCTCTCCTTCCCTCCTTCTTTCCCTCTTTCTCTCCTTCCCGTTTCGGGTCGTTTTAGTTGCCCTCAGCAGCCCCCCACAGCTCCCATGCCCTCCCCGAGTGTGAGTGCTTACATTGGTCTGGTGGGCTTTCTCAGGCTGGGCTCATGTAGAGGGAGGGAGGCAGACAGCAGTGCCCATATGGAGGGAGATTTGGGCGCAGGGGAAGCTGGGAAATGGAGTCCTTCCTCATCGTATTCCTCCCGCGGCAGTGCGCATGTGGAGAGAGATTTGGGCGCAGGGGAAGCTGGGAAATGGAGTCCTTCCTCATCGTTTTCCTCCTGAGGCCTCTGTGCATGCTCTGTGTTTTTGGGGTATTGTGTGTTTGTGTTGTTGCATATGCGTGAAAATAATAGTTTTAAATAATAGTTTTAACCTCGGAGAAGGAAAGAGGGGGGAAAGAGAGAGAGGAGGGGTGAAACAAACCACTTTCTGCCTTCGTGAATGTGACAGTCAAAGCAGTACTGAAAGATGGCCATCCATTCTTAATAATAATAATAATAATAATAATAATTAATATAATAGTTTTAACCTGGAGAAGGAAAGGGGGGGAAGGAGAGAGAGAGGAGGGTGGGTGAGATCTCTATTCTGGTTTGACAATGCTTCTTCTCAATAATAATAATAATAATAATAATAATAACAAACCACTTTCTGCCTTCGTGAATGTAGGGGACAGTCAAAGCAGTACTGAAAGATGGCCATTATTCTTAATAATAATAATAATAATAATAATAATAATAATAAATATAATTAATATAATAGTTTTAACCTGGAGAAGGAAAGGGGGGGAAGGAGAGAAGGAGGAGGGTGGGTGAGATCTCTATTCTGGTTTGACAATGCTTCTTCTCAATAATAATAATAATAATAATAATAATAATAATAATAACAAACCACTTTCTGCCTTCGTGAATATAAGGGACAGTCAAGGCAGTACTGAAAGATGGCCATTATTCTTAATAATAATAATAATAATAATAATAATAATAATAATAAATATAATTAATATAATAGTTTTAACCTGGAGAAGGAAAGGGGGGGAAGGAGAGAAGGAGGAGGGTGGGTGAGATCTCTATTCTGGTTTGACAATGCTTCTTCTCAATAATAATAATAATAATAATAATAATAATAATAATAATAACAAACCACTTTCTGCCTTCGTGAATATAAGGGACAGTCAAGGCAGTACTGAAAGATGGCCATTATTCTTAATAATAATAATAATAATAATAATAATAATAATAAATATAATTAATATAATAGTTTTAACCTGGAGAAGGAAAGGGGGGGAAGGAGAGAAGGAGGAGGGTGGGTGAGATCTCTATTCTGGTTTGACAATGCTTCTTCTCAATAATAATAATAATAATAATAATAACAAACCACTTTCTGCCTTCGTGAATGTAAGGGACAGTCAAAGCAGTACTGAAAGATGGCCATCCATTCTTAATAATAATAATAATAATAATAATAATAATAATAAATATAATAGTTTTAACCTGGAGAAGGAAAGGGGGGGAAGGAGAGAAGGAGGAGGGTGGGTGAGATCTCTATTCTGGTTTGACAATGCTTCTTCTCAATAATAATAATAATAATAATAATAATAATAATAACAAACCACTTTCTGCCTTCGTGAATATAAGGGACAGTCAAAGCAGTACTGAAAGATGGCCATCCATTCTTAATAATAATAATAATAATAATAAATATAATTAATATAATAGTTTTAACCTGGAGAAGGAAAGGGGGGGAAGGAGAGAGAGAGGAGGATGGGTGAGATCTCTATTCTGGTTTGACAATGCTTCTTCTCAATAATAATAATAATAATAATAATAATAACAAACCACTTTCTGCCTTCGTGAATGTAAGGGACAGTCAAAGCAGTACTGAAAGATGGCCATTATTCTTAATAATAATAATAATAATAATAATAATAATAATAATAAATATAATTAATATAATAGTTTTAACCTGGAGAAGGAAAGGGGGGGAAGGAGAGAAGGAGGAGGGTGGGTGAGATCTCTATTCTGGTTTGACAATGCTTCTTCTCAATAATAATAATAATAATAATAATAATAATAATAACAAACCACTTTCTGCCTTCGTGAATATAAGGGACAGTCAAAGCAGTACTGAAAGATGGCCATCCATTCTTAATAATAATAATAATAATAATAATAAATATAATTAATATAATAGTTTTAACCTGGAGAAGGAAAGAGGTTAGGCAGGCAACAGGCAGGTCTCTGAGTGCTGCACTGCTGTGTCTCTTTGCCCAATGCACGCAGGCCAGAGTGAGGAACGAGGTGAGGTGACAACAGGAGGAGAGGAGAATTTGATCCACTTAAGCAGAGGCCAGGGACCCGGAAGTGGGGTAAATGCCGACCGCTTGCAACCAGGGAGAGGGGAGGGAAACAACTATCAAACATGCACCAGACACATACGGAAATAATAACAAAACAATAACAAAACAATTACGAAATAGCTTTAAAAATTCGTTTCGTTTTTTAGTTGCTCCTGGATGGTTTGTTATCGCTTCGTTTACCCAAAAAATAACGAATTATTAACAAATTACGAAATTAACGAACGAAACCGCCCAGCCCTAGTAGACAGTCCACGTCTCACAGGCATAGAGCAGGGTTGGGAGGACAATAGCTTTATAGACAAGCACCTTGGTCTCCCTACGGATGTCCCGGTCCTCAAACACTCTCTGCTTCGTTCTGGAAAATGCTGCACTTGCAGAGCTCATGCGGTGTTGTATTTCAGCGTCCATGTTGACTTTGGTGGAGAGGTGGCTGCCAAGGTAGCGGAAATGGTCCACATTTTCTAATGTTACGCCATTAAGCTGTATTACTGGCATTGGAGAGGGATGGGCTGGTGACTGCTGGAACAGCACCTTGGTTTTCTCAATGTTCAGTGACAGGCCGAGCTTCTCGTATGCTTCTGCGAAGGTGTTTAGAGTGGCTTGTAGATCTTCTTCTGAATGCGCACAGACGACATTGTCATCAGCATACTGGAGTTCTATAACAGCTGTTGTTGTAACCTTGGTTTTGGCTTTCAGTCTGCTGAGGTTGAATAGCTTGCCATCTGTCCGATAGATTATTTCCACTCCGGTGGGAAGCCTCCCATCAACAAGGTGAAGTATCATAGCGATGAAGATGGAGAATAGAGTTGGGGCAATAACACATCCCTGTTTGACACCGGATTCCACTTTAAATGGGTCACTTTGGCAGCCACTGCTGTCCAAGACTGTTGCCATCATGTCATCATGGAGGAGCCGCAGAATGTTCACAAATTTGTTAGGGCACCCGATTTTGTGGTGGATGGTCCAGAGAGCGCTGCGATTCACTGTGTCGAATGCCTTTGCAAGGTCGATGAATGCCATGTACAGAGGTTGGTTTTGTTCCCTGCATTTTTCTTGGAGCTGTCGTGCAGTGAAGATCATGTCCACGGTTCCTCTGGAGGGGCGGAAGCCATTCTGGGATTCTAGGAGGGTGTCTTCTGAGAGGGGCAGAAGGCGGTTTGCAAGGATTCTTGCGAGGTTTTTCCCAGCGGAGGTTAGAAGGGAGATACCTCGATAGTTTCCGCAGTCTGTTCTTTCCCCTTTTTTGAAGAGGGTGATGATGGTGGCGTCCTTGAAATCTGCTGGGATTTTCTCGGTCACCCACACTTTTTCTATGAGCTGGTGGAGTTGGTGTGTCAGCTCAGGTCCTCCCTCTTTAAAGATTTCAGCAGAGATCCCATCTGGTCCACTGGCTTTGTTATTCTTCTGTTGGCTGATGGCATCGCTGACTTCTTCCAAACTAGACAGTGCTGCAAGCTCATCCCTGGTTGGTTGTTGTGGGATTTGTGAGAGGACCTCTTCGGCCACATTGGAGCTGCGGTTCAGGAGGCTTTGGTAGTGTTCTTTCCAACATAGTGCAATTGCGTTTTGGTCCTTCAGGAGTTTGGTTCCATCTGATGAGCATAGAGGCTGTATGCCATGGTTTCTTAGTCCATAGATGACCTTTGTGGCTTTGAAAAATCCCTGAGCATTATGGGTATCTGCCAGGTGTTGGATTTCTTCAGCCTTCTTTGTTCACCAGATGTTCTTGAGTTCTCTTGTCCTTCTTTGGACCTCAGCTTTTGCACTGGCATAGATCTTTTTCTTAGCAGCACAGTTGATGTCTCTCTGCCATGCTTGGAAGGCTTTCCTTTTCTTGTCAATTAGCTGTTGGATCTCGATGTCATTTTCATCAAACCAGTCTTGATGTTTCTTGGCTTGGTATCCAATAGTTTCTCCGCAGGCTTGTATGATGGAGGTCTTGTTCCAATGTTCCTCAACATTTTCGGGGTGTACTGTAGGTAGATGGTCCTTGAGTGCTGTTTGGAGATGGGCTCGTCTGGAGGGCTCCTGAAGGGCTTGGGTGTTCATTTTGCGCCTTGTCTTCCTTCCTTGGAGTCTGCGCTTGGGAGCGATCTTGATAGCCATCGAGGATCGAATTAGCCTGTGGTCAGTCCAGCAGTCGTCAGCACCTGTCATGGCTCTTGTGAGGAGCACGTCACGGCGGTCTCTGGCACGTGTGATTACATAGTCTAAGAGGTGCCAATGCTTTGACCGGGGGTGCTTCCATGATGTCTTGAACTTGTTTTTCTGGCGGAAGAGCGTGTTGGTGATGACAAGGTTGTGCTCCGCACATTTGGTGAGAAGCAGGATGCCATTTGAGTTGCTGTTTCCAGCCCCGTCTTTTCCGATGGTTCCTGGCCACAGGTCGAAGTCTCGCCCAACTCTTGCATTGAAGTCCCCCAGGAGGATGATTTTGTCCTCCTTAAGTATCCCCGATAGGACGTTGTCCAGCTGACAGTAGAATTTCTCCTTGATGTATTCGTCAGCATCTAGTGTTGATGCATAGGCACTTATGATGGTTGCCTGTTGGTTTTTGGCAAGATCGATTCGGAGGGTTGAGTGTAGTTCGTTGATGCCAGTGGGTGCTTCGGACAGATGTTTCATCAGATCATTTCTGATGGGGAAGCCAACTCCGTGCATTCTTTGGTCTTTTTCGGGCAGTCCCTTCCAGAAGAAGGTGTAGCCTCCTTTTTCTTCCTTCAGCTGTCCCTCTCCTGCTCTCCCAGGCTCCTGAAGGGCTGCTATGTCGATGTTGAAGCGTCCCAGCTCCCTTGCAATGATGGCAGTTCTGCGTTCGGGGCATTCACTGCCACTGTTGTCCATCAGAGTCCGTACGTTCCATGTACCGAAGTTCATTTTTCTTTTTTGGCCGCAGGGTGGTGACCCCACTGGACGTGGCAGTCCAGTCAGGGATAAGTGAGGCAGACTATGTTTAGGGCACCTTTTCTAGCCCCCTCCCCATGTGGGGTGAGCAGAGTGGGTCCTCAAAAGGACTGCTCAGTCACGGATAGAGCTGTACACCAAATTATAAAGGACCCCCAGGTAACTAACGTATCGAGCGTGTACACACAGCTTGGACAGGGTGGTCAAACTATCCCACCACTGTCTGGTCAATTATAAAGATGGGATATATAATCAATCCCTACTTTGTAGTAAGCCAAATGTAATATTTGAGGGGTATATTTTAGGTATCTTCCGCTGCCACCAAAATGTAAAGGAACTCTCTAGCTGCCAAATATTAAGATCTATTTTGGGACCACCAGGCACTGTGCTCTTTTATTTCTTCTTTTAAAAACAGTATAAAATAGATTTGGAAACTTCAGCCACAAAGGCACACTTGACTCAGGCTTTAACATTTAAATAATCAATGAAAGTTTATTGATTGAAAACAGGAAAGTAAGTGTAGTTCAATATCTTGGCTGTTACAGAGAAAATTTGTCTTGAATGCGTAGCGGTTACAATAATGTTCTATCTTTGTTACAACAAGAAAACTTAACAGGAACTAAATCTCTGTCAGGATTTCTTCTGTAGCTCAGATACACTAACCCAGTCCTATCTAGCTACAACCCAGCTATATCCCTAATAGCTGTCAGTTTGCTTCAGCTGACTTGCTGGCAAACCACTGGCAAACTTTGCCCTCTCCTAACTCCTAAACCACAAACTTCTAAAACACCCTTCTTTTTCAAACTCTAATCTTCACCTCCCCCTTTCTTCACTTAAAAGGCTCTTTTCCCTCCAAGCCTCTCTAAACTCCGCCCCCTTTTCTAAACCAATCCTGGTCGATCTCTGCTGACTCAGGCCTAAGACACTCCCCCTCTCTAAGATGGTGCCTTCCCTGATCTAAAATGGCTACTGCTACTTTGCCAGGCCCACCTAAGCTGCAAACTAGCTGGCAGACTTACTCTAGGCCCTGCAATCCTGGCTACAAAAGGTAAGGGACCTTTACATATGACACCTCAGAAACTGGGAAAAATGTACAAAAATAGCTGTAACAGGTGCTGGAAATGCAATAAACAGACTGGAACTTGCTTCCACCAATGGTGGTCCTGTCCCACTGCCCAGAATTTCTGGAAGAAGATTAATGAAACCTGCGAAAAGTTCCATTGTAGGTCTAAGGCTTGCTAAAAATTACATCAACATTTGTCCTTAGAGAACAAAGTCAAATGTCTGACGAGATTGTATTGTACAAAGTGCCAATTATCAGGAAGCAGATCATGATGATGAAAGATGTAAAGGGAGACAGTGTATGGTCTTTTGGGATTACATTGTTGAAGATGAAGGCCATGTGTATTACATGCAACCACTTAATCAGCCAAAACTTTCTGTGAAATAAGGAATGTAAGGAGTGTCTTCGTTTGTGCTCAATTCCCATTCTTCTTTAAATATTTCAAACATTCTGCTCTCTCTTGGATCTTGCATTTGAGGAACTTTTAGGCTTATAATAGAGACATACAGCATTTGTGCGACCCCCCCCCCCCCCAAAAGCACATTGCGAGGTTTTAGGGGTTCAGGAAATTTGGCTTTTGTAAGATAAGCCTGGACTTCCAAATCTGTTTTTACCATATTTCTCCATTCATGCTCCCAAATGGCACACACTTCAAACATAAGCATTGTAGCTCTGTGTCACATTAAAAAGAAACTCATAAGATTTCCCCACCAGGGGATTGACCTCCTCTGGAGAATAACAAAAAAACACAGCCATGAAAATAAAAGCCGAAATATTCATAGGCAATTTTCGTATCACCCACAACTGCAAAACCATCTAGAAATTAATAACCGACTTTAACCTCCCCACCATTCAGAGCATGGCATATTTCAATCTTTTCCTTATGATTGACAAAAGAGAGCCACTGTATAGACGCTGTTGAGAATAGTTTGTACTGATTATGGTAATTATTACAATTTGGAATTGCTATAGTATTCCTTCTAAGAAATTTGAACCTGTACGTTGCTAGAGCTACACCAGCAATGGTCGGATATTGAAAAGGATCAATAGCAGCCCTGTACCTCTTCACTTTGTCTTTTTTCTTGCCTACAAGAACTTTTCTGATTCCCATTGTGAGTTGCACTATTTCATGTCTGTACTTGGTACAGGCCTGCACCAAAAACTCAACATCCTTCTGACAGTAGAATGCTAGCTCTTTTTGCATATCGAAGGTTTTTGACTGGTTCTCTTCATACCAGGCTGTCTTTTCAGCAGTCATCATGTATTCTACGCCATAGTATTCGGGCTGTGGCATAGGCCCAACATAATTCCAATTCTCAGCTGTGTTGAAATAATATGGAAAATACCCTTTGGCATCATCAAAGCCAAGAGCCTTTGGTAATTTAGAGAGTGCCATGAGTAGGTAGCAGAGTCAATGAATTTTATGCCTAACTCTACTATAGTAACACAAATCAACTTTCCACCCTATGCTATAATTTCAACATTCAGTTTCTCTTTCACTAACTGATGGAGTATAAAGTAACAGTCATATCCCTTTGAATTGTGGGCTATGAATGTTGCTTCTTTAAAGGCTCCATCTTTTGTAAACGTTTTAATTAACTATTCAATACAGTTTTCACCCTTAAATTCCCATGTTTTACCTGCAAACTTCCAAGAGTCCACACCCCCCCCCTCTCTATTTCATCATCACTACCCTCAGACCAGCTATCTTCTTCCACATAATCTGGTTTAAAACAGTCCACTGTTTCTCCTGGAAATGCTTTTATAAAACAATACACGGGTTTATGAACCCTTGAATCTTGTTGTGATTCAAAGTCATAAAATAAGTATTTCACAGAAAGTTTTGGCTGATTAAGTGGTTGCATGTAATACACATGGCCTTCATCTTCAACAATGTAATCCCAAAAGACCATACACTGTCTCCCTTTACATCTTTCATCATCATGATCTGCTTCCTGATAATTGGCACTTTGTACAATACAATCTCGTCAGACATTTGACTTTGTTCTCTAAGGACAAATGTTGATGTAATTTT
This sequence comes from Anolis sagrei, assembly GCF_037176765.1. Lineage (NCBI taxonomy): Eukaryota > Metazoa > Chordata > Lepidosauria > Squamata > Anolidae > Anolis > Anolis sagrei. Next base: position 57,294,941 of record NC_090035.1, on the reverse strand, counting down.
TAGCAAGCCTTAGACCTACAATGAAACTTACATCTGGGTCATCGAACCTCTTCCTCTACTACATTAGCGCATTCCTTTCTCAAACACATTCTGCAATAAAACAAACAAGAATGGCAATCATGATTATAGAGTTTGCAACAAAATTGAGAGTAGTTACGCATTCCAAATAGAGCTTTTACATTCAGAACCCCATAGAAATGGTCATCATGTAAGAGTAGAGTATCGGCTTGTGGATAAATGGGTCCATCTGTTTTAAACAGAGACCACCCTGACTTTTTTTGAGTAACAGGCTACATCGATGTTGACTCTTAAATGCTGTTCGACAGTAGAAATGTCCCTAAGCGTTACCTTTTTTTGATCAGATCATCCAAGCTCCATATGCAGTTTTTGAGCAGGTGTCAACATTTCTGAATCTGTGGGTTTCTGGAAACTCATAAGCCCGAATAAAGCCCCCCCCCCCCCAAAGCACAAATTACATCCTGAATAATTCAAATCTATCAAATATTGTCTTTTTCGAGCTGTTATTTCACTCACGGGAATTGAACCCAGTTTTCGATGTGCTCCACCTCATGGCAGTTTTGTTATAGTAATCATGAACTCAAAATCACCATGAGCGCATATTTCCATGTTGCTCTGTAAGAGCCGGCTCAGGTGTGTCAGGAACTCCTCAGCATTAAAAATATCCCTACTTCTTTTAAAAGAGAAGAGGGGATTTCGTAATCCTGAGGCTTCTAGTCTCACCTGTAAAAAATCTTCAGGGTCAATTCTGTGGTTCAGTCAGTCAGAACTATTATGGCATAATAAGGACTGTAATGGAAGACGTAATAGGTAAAGAATTAATGTGGGATAAAGCCAGGTTCATGTCCCTCACCATAAAGGCAAAGGAAGATAACAATAATTGGACAGAAATCCTAAAATATATGACAGCCACAATACAGGCCACAATAGCCCGGGGATGGAGAGATGATACAAAATGGGATTTGGAAACCTGGTGGGCCTATCAGAATATATAATTAATGATTTTATCAATCAAAGGAAAAACAAGTATATAAAGAGTCAAAGAGAACAAGACTGGTTTAGGAAATGGTCTGTGTTAATTGACAAAATAGACGGAGACGACAAATACAGTATTTTGAACCAGGCTTTCCACACAGTTAAATTGATGTAATGACATGATTTAGAATTGCTGTTCCAGAGGGGTGGAGGGAGTGGGGGGTAGGGGGGTTTGTAGGGTGATACATAACTAAGGAATGTATAGAATGTCAGTTAAGGAATATTTACTCTTGGAATAATGTTTATTGAAATAAGTCCTGTATGGCAAAAATTTTATTGATTGTTGGGATGTATCAAAATTTTTAAAAAAATAAAAAATTCTCTTGTTCAGTCTGTCTAATATGCCCTGGATCGTTGTGTATAATGCAGCTACAACCTCCGCATATGACCTACTCATTTCTAAATTTCTGAAATGGTATACCTCAACGAGATGCCATGTGCTATAATCAGGAAATCTACGATGCCATGAGCACACGCATTCAGCAAACACATTGTGCAAACCATCAACCTCATCAGCATTGAGGTCTTCCTGATGGATTTGGTCATCATCCCCATTAGATGCGGGTTCTACCTGTTGGTGCTCAGGAGAATGCGCACCCATCTGTGTGTCTGTACTGAAAGGAGAAGCCATGTCTGACCTCGTTAAGGGCCTTCCTCTTTTAGGTTTTGGTTAATTTTGGACCTAGCAAGAGTTTTTCTTGCCTTTTAAATCAATTTACATCTTCTTTTCCAGTACAGATCTCCTCTCCCTCTCCTGCGCATCCCCCCACCCATCTGATAGTGAGTTGAGTTTGTAAGCAACATATTTTTTTTCTTGCTTTAATTTCCACCCAAACATTTGGATAATCATGTTCCATGATTTGATCAATTCTCTCATTACAAGCTCTAGACCATTTATGATTGAGGGCCACTTCATCAGCCAATATCCAAACTTCAGCGTAACAATCATCCAAGGAGGTAATGTTTTTGTTTTTTTTGTTGGACATGGGCATCTCTGACGTCACCATCTTTCGCCTTATTACGGGATTTAACTGCTTTCTGTGTTTCTAACCTGCTGCATTTCAAGCCTTTTCCTAAAAGTAGTGAATAAAATATCAAAATATGAATAACTAATTCTCATATGTACAGCAAGACATTCTGTAGGAGAGACAAACACCTCATTACTTGGTTTTTTGAAGTTGATGGACCAGGGTTGGGGTTATTGGATTGCATATCTAGAAAATACAAATGCATCCACATGATTAGCTTTTCCTAAATACTTCCTAATGAATGGCTATTTTATTTTATTTTAGCGGGGTGTTCTATTGATTTCTGTAAGTTTGTTATTTCATGTGCTTGAGCCAGTTTATTGCTTTGATTAATTTGTTGTAGTATTTTATGTTTTTGTTACACATTTATCACTTTATAAGCCGGACCATCAATACCTGTATTTATAGAAGTAGAGGTAGTTGCCTTTGTTGGTACATCCACAAAATCATTGGAAAACACCTGTTCTGTGGAAAAACAGGCAAGTATTTCAGAAAAACACACACACATTGAGCAATCATTTTATTATTATTGTTATATATTCTTTTAGGGTATAAGAACAAACCTATCATTTGTGGATCAAGGTCTTCCTCAGCTATAATTTCAACATTCTCTAAAACATGTTGTAATGCGAAATTTTCAGCATCATATGTTGGGTTCCGAATATACAGCTCAGGAAATACATGGTCATTGTAATGACTCATTTCTGAAGGAATGAGTATGTTGAATCTAGGAAGGCGGGGGGAGATTCTTGTTAAAACCGATTGTACAAACGTGTTGAGACATATTTCCACACAAGGCCCGATTCCCCGTTACCAGTCAGATTACCAGAAATTGAGAAACAGTTGTTCAGCATTATTACATCTTATCTGAATTTGGCAGTTGGAAAAAGCCCCCCCAAAAAACATCATTAGATACTGAAATATGTTTCTCTTTACAAAAATTGAGTGTGATGGTGGAAACACATAATAATATTAAATATATATTATATATTATATATAATACAAGTTGTGAATATAATATAGAATTTAACATAATATGCAATATATTGAAAATAATATATTATAATATAATATATTGTATATACTTATAATATTGATAATAATATTATAATGTAATACAACATAATAATATTAATTATATATTATATATTAAATATAATTCAGAATGTAACATAATATGCAAAGTAATATACAATATATACATATAATGTTGCTAATAATATTATAATGTAACACAACATAATAATATAAATTATATAAATTATATATTAAATATAATGCAAGTTGTGAATATAATATAGAATTTAGCATAATATGCTAAGTAATATATAATATATTGAAAATAATATAATATAATATTGAATATACTTATGATATTGTTAATATTATAATGTAATACAACATAATAATGTTAATTTTATATTGTATATTAAATATAATACAAGTTGTGAATATAATATAGAATTTAACATAATATGCAATATATTGAAAATAATATATTATTGATAATAATATTATAATGTAATACAACATAATAATATTAATTATATATTATATATTAAATATAATTCAGAATTTAACATAATATGCAAAGTAATATACATATATGCATATAATATTGCTAATAATATAACGTAACACAACATAATATTAATTATATAAATTATATATTAAATATAATGCAAGTTATGAATATAATATAGAATATAGCATAATATGCTAAGTAATATATAATATATTGAAAATAATATATTATAATATAATATTGAATATACTTATACTATTGTTAATAATATTATAATGTAATACAATATAATAATGTTAATTTTATATTATATATTAAATATAATACAAGGTTTGAATATTATAGCATAGTGGCATAGTACAAGATAGTAAAATATAATGTTAATATTGTTCAATGCTAATAATATAATACTAAAAATGTTATATATGTGTGTGTGTGTGTGTGTTAATATATATATAATATTACAGTATAGTTACATAGTACAAGGTAGTGATATATAATGTTAATATTGTTCTACAGTAATAATATAATATATTTTATGTACATATAATTTGTGACCCCTATTGGTGGGGTCTCTTTGGAGTGAGAAGGTCAATATATAATTGTAGTAATTTATTTAATTAATTAAAACAAGCATAATAGAATCTTATTTCTCATTTGTTCCAGGAACATATGAAGGCTGTAATGGATCATAAAACAAAAATAACATTGTTGAATGTATGTTATATGTTTATAATTTAAGGTGGCTGCTATTACCTGTATAAATGAAATTTAAAAAATCTACAACCTTTTTTGTATTATTTATATAAAGCAAATTAAACAAAATCAGAAATGAAAAGGGGAAGGCATAGCTATGTGTATTCAGACAGAATACACATAGCTATGCCTTCCCCTTTTCATTTCTATTAAGTCAGAATACCAAACTGTTGTGTATTAAGTCAGAATACCAAACTGTTGTAAAACAGAAACACATTTTTCAGTTTTCTCTTTTTAGTTTTGAATATTTATCTATAACTATCTATTCATCTAAATAATTTTAAATATTAATGAAATAATGCTTAAGCAGAATATATATATATATATATATATATATATATATATATAAATGTTATTTAATGAGATAATGCTTATGCAGAAATATATCATCACCCACTTTTTTCTCGTGCCCTCTCTCCACTTCGATTAAGCAGAGTTTCTATCCTTCCACATAATGCTATGGAAAAATTGCTAAAATATAGTTAATTAACTTTTATGATCTAACACCCTAAATAATGTAAATGTGAAATAGAATCAGTTTCCGCAAAATCCCTTTTTAAAGGATAAGGCAGTTCACCTATACAAACTTTTTAAAATTCAACAAACTATTCCTACACAACTATATCCACATGTTAAGTTATTTAAAATCTTAAATAATATATGAGAGAGTTGGGGGGGGGGGAGAGGGGTAGGCCGCATGTACTTACCCTATCCAGGCGTAAATGCATCAGAAAACCAAAGGACTGACGGTAGATTTCGTTGGGTTTTTATTCATGCTGGGGTAGCCACAAATATCTTTTAGCTTTTTATTTAGGAATCTGTTGTTCCATAACACACAGTCATGGGCCATTTGATTCGGCTGGGATTCTAAACCTCCGACACAAGCATCAAATAATATCTCATTTAAACAGTTATCTAATATTCCATACACTGTAGCTTTTGCAATTTCCATCATGCACGACTTACGGTCTACATCAGATGATGCAGTTTCAGTATCCAATCCTAGAATACTCGACATAACCACATGGCCAGGGAGCTGAATAGCGGCCATTTCATGGGTCTACTATAAATAACAAAATGATCAGATTAAAAACACATACAATAACCATCATCCCCAACACATACATGCTCCATTTTTCACACTTACTTGTAGCTGGCTTGATGCAACATAGCAGAGCTTCGAGATAGCTGAGATAGACTGATTTTCTGTAGCCCCCTAAAATGTTTTAAAAGATCAGAGTGTTAGTAATTTACAAGTCATACAACAGACCTCCACCGCTTTTTTCATCCCTAAGAGGAATCAGAATAATAGCTTATGATTATTACCTTCTCAACAGTTGACGGTGTTGAAACCATCTTCAACAGCCTGTTCACAGATTCATAAACTACACGGTCTTCCTCACAAAATCTTTTAGCTTCTTCCCCTTCTTCATCATCATCTTCAGATGAGCTGATGTAGTGTTTCCTACTCTGGACTTCATCCACTGTTGAATCAGATGGTCACGTTATGGGCCTAAACCAATGGCTATTCCGAGCACAATTCCGAGCACAATTCGAAGTCCTGGTTTTGACCTACAAAACCCTATACGGCTCTGGTCCGGTGTACCTGTCCAAACGCATCTCCCTCTACATCCCACCTCGGAATCTGAGATCATCTGGAGAAGCCCTACTCTCGACCCCACCTCTATCACAAGTGAGGCTGGTGGGGACGAGGAGCAGGGCCTTCTCGGTGGTGGCCACTCACCTGTGGAATTCACTCCTGGGGGAGATCAGATCAGCAACATCCCTCCTCTCCTTTAGAAGGAAATTAAAAACGTGGTTATGGGACCAGGCCTTTGGGCAACCTGGCAGCTAAGGACAATGGACGACTAGAATTAACAGGACTGACAATGTGGAATTGAAACTATGGACTATGAGACAGTGAACGCTGAATGCTAAACTGGTTTATTGATGTGTTGTAGAACTGAGAACCGACAGTTTAATTGTTTTTAACTGTTTAATTGTTGCTATACTGTTTTTATTGCTGTATTGTATTTTATTGTTGTATTGATGCCGGCATCGAATTGTGCCTTTGTAAGCCACTCTGAGTCCCCCCCCCCCCCTGGGGTGAGAAGGGTGGGGTAGAAGTGTCTGAAATAAATAAATAAATATTGGTCGCAGTGCATCCCGTGTGTCATCTAAGAACTGCCACAAGGGCCCCTGGCTGCTCATTTCCCCATGACATTCAATGGGGTTAGGTCTAGGCATGCCTAAGTTCCACCCAAGGGTTAGGGTGGGAGTGGGGTGGGGTGGGCAGAGGAGGAGTTTCAGTCATAGGGGAGGGCCTCACTGACATACATTTCCTGTTTTAGGAGAGGCGGAACTTCCGGGGCTTTGAGGGGGAGGGACTTCCTGCCCAAAGTGGGTGTGTCACCTGTCAAAATTGAGTTTGATGAGAGGTGCTACCTTTTACTACTTACATAACTAAGTGACATTGTGAGTGTAATATAACAAGACATAGCTTCAGTTACTTTTCATAGTAAGTTTGTGAGTGACTTTTCTAGGTATGGGAGTATCCCAGGATTCTAGTTTCTGCTCCGTTGGGAATGAGAATGAAATGAATGGCCAGAGAGTATGTTCTGCTCACAGGCCAAAGACTTGTAGGATTCTGAAGTATTGAAAACTAAATTGAGGTTTGAGTTTCCTATGGGCCCTTGGTGTCCACTAGAATGTTTTTCCAGGATCCTCATGGGTATCAAAATCGGTAGATGCTGAAGTTCCATAACACACAATGGCTTGATAAAAGTGTCCCATATGGCAAAATCAAGCTTTACTTTTCGATTTTTTAAGCTGTGCATTCTGTAACCACATTATGTGGTTACAGAATGTGTGGCTAGAAAGGATTGACATCTATATCAAATAAATAGAATGAACCTCAAATGACTTTGATATTGGGGTGTTGTTGTGTGGTTTTCCAGGTTGCATGGCCAATGTGTTCTAGCAACATTTCTTCCCTAATGTTTTGCCTGCATCTGTGGCTAGCATCTTCAGAGGATCTTTGATATTGTTCTTTCATACTTTCATATTGTTCTTCAATAATTTGGTATTATTCTACAATATTTTGATATTGTTTTTCAATACCTTCTACTTTGATACTTTGAGATAATGCCCCAATCTTTATTATCGATAGTCAGTAGTTTTTTTTTTACCTCCTCTATGAAATATATAACCATGCTGGAAGTTTCCAGCCCTTGGAGGGCCTTCTCTCTGGCACATTGCCATGCTCTCCCATCTGCCATATTGAAAGGCCATTACCGGAAGACCCCCATACACCGAGAGACTGTGCCCCTGTGACTCAGGACTCATAGAGACAACAGAACATGTGCTTTTTTTACTGCCTGTTCTATAGAGATATTCGATCCCATCTCATTATGCCATGGCTATACAAACACCCAGGATACTCTAGACAATTTTACATCTCCCTGCTGCTTTCAGATACTAACTCGGCTATAACTTATAATGTTGCCAAATTCTGCATAGCAGTGATTAAAATCTGGCAACTGATGACTAATAGCACAAGCTAGTAAAAGTCAAGATTTCATACTAGCAGAAAATTATGATTATAGTATTTTAATTATAGTGTGGATTTTGCTCCCTCCTCTGTTTGACTGGACTTCCCTTCCCTGTGTCATATGAGGACCCCAATTCCCTCCCTTCAGACTGCCTTCCTTTTAATTCCATAAATTGTGTTGGGTTTTGGCTTAGATTCTTGTGTTAATTGTCTTGATGTCCTGGCAATGATGCACTTATTTCAAAGTTTGAAAGTTTTAATCTCTCAACTCTAAGATCTGATGTCTTTGTGCGGGACTACATCCCTCTTATCTTAAGGTGGTCATTGACTGTAATAAAGTGAACTTGAACTTGATACTTTGAAATTGTTCTTTGATACTTTGATATCATTCTTCTGGATTTTGGTGTCATCCTTCAATACTTTGGTATTGTTCTTTGATACTTTAATATCGTTCTTTGGTACTTTGATATCATTCTTTGGTGCTTTAATATCGTTCTTCAATACTTTGATATCATTCTTTAGTGCTTTGATATCGTGCTTCAGTACTTTGATATCGTGTGTTGATACTTTGATATCATTCTTTGGTACTTTGATATCATCCTTTGATACTTTGATATCATTCTTTGATACTTTTATATGTTTCTTTGATACTTCGATATTGTTATTTGATGCTTTGATATCATTCTTTGACACTTTGGACACTTTGTTATTGTTAGTGCAATTGGTGAGGATGAGAGACAGGGCCTTCTCAGTGGTGACTCCTCAGCTATGGAATTCCCTCCCCAAGGAAATTACATCAGCCCCCTCCCTCCTGGCCTTCAGAAGAAAAGTGAAAACTTGGCTATGGGACCAAGCCTTTGGACAATAAGCAGTACAAGGAATGATCAGGGATTGTGTGAAATAGATATATTTGGAACAGCCTGGACTACAATTGCTATATTGTGTGATTTTAATGTTTATATTTATGCTTTTAATTCCATATTTTAATGTTAAATGACGTGTTTTACTATTTAATTGATAATTGTATGTTATTATCATTATGTTAAGTTTTCTGTATGTTAGTCATTAAATTTTGCCATAATTATGTTGGAAACTGGAGCCCCAGGTGGCGCGTTGGATTAAAGCACTAAGCAGCAGAACTTGGTGATCAAAAGGTTGGTGGTTTGAATCCGGGGAGCAGCGTGAGCTCCCACTGTCAGCCCCAAATTCTGCCACACTAGCAGTTTGAAAACATGCAAATGTGAGTAGATCAATAGGTACTGCGCCGGTGGGAAAGTAATGGCGCTTCATGCAGTCATGCCGGCCACATGACCTTGGAAGTGTCTACGGACAACCCCAGCTCTTTGGCTTAGAAATGGAGATGAGCGCCAACCCCCAGAGTTGGACACGACTGGACTTAATGTCAGGGGGAAACCTTTATTTTTACTATGTTGGAAACTGCTTTGAGTCTCCCACTGGGGTTAGAAAAGCAATATACAAGTGAAGTAAATTAATAAAACAAATAAATAATCCTTTGATACTTTAATATTGCTCTTACAATGCTGACTAGCTGTGTTGTGCAGAACTGCTATGATTGATGGCTGACTGAGCTTCAGCCCCATTGACTAAGTTTTATCTCTTCTGCCTTCCAGGGTGACCTTGGAAGATGTCGAGCCAGAGCAATGATGACACCAAACCCCCATGTTTACCCCGGAATGGGCTGGTAAAGCTCCCTGCCCAGCCCAATGGGCTTGGCTCTGCCAGCATCACCAAAGGGACCCCCGCCATGAAGAACTGCCTGTGCCAGCCCTCCTCTGTGCCTGCTGCCATCATGTGCCCAGCCTTAGCCAACCATGACGAGCTGCCCCTCCCTGGCCTGGCCTCACCCTTGCCCTTGTCCTTGTCCACCCTGGCTGGGGTGCCGTCCCCATCCAATGCCACCTTGGTGGGGCTGGGCTCCACTGTCGAGGTGCCCCCAGCCAATGGAGACATGCCCCTCTCCTCTTTTGAGGCTGAGAGGCCTCTGGCAGTGGACGAGAAGATCCTCAACCGCCTCTTTGTCTACTTTTCAGCCTGTGAGAAGTGTGTACTGGCCCAGGTGTGCAAGGCATGGCGGAGGGTCTTGTACCAGCCCAAGTTCTGGGTGGGCCTGATGCCAGTCCTGCACACCAAAGAGCTCTACAACCTTCTGCCCAGCGGTGACAAGGAGTTTGTCAATCTCCAGGGTTTTGCCATCCGGGGCTTTGATGGCTTCTGCCTGGTGGGGGTCTCAGACTTGGACATTTGCGAGTTCATCGATAACTATCCCCTGTCCAAAAAAGGGGTGAAGTCCATGAGCCTTAAAAGATCAACCATCACAGATGCGGGCCTCGAGGTAGGTCTCTTCTACCAAGGTGGATGGCTTTGTTGTTGTTGTTGTTGTTGTTGTTGTTGTTGTTATATTTACACCCTGCTTTTCTCTCCAAGGCAACTCAAAGCAGCTATATGTCTATTATTATTATCCCACTTTTCTCTCCACGAGAGACTCAAAGCAGCTATGTATCTATTATTATTATTATTATTATTATTATTATTATTATTATTATTGTTTGTTTATTCCCTGCCTTTTCTCTCCCAGCAAGAAGACTAAATGTAGCTGACATTAAAAGCATGGTTTTCAGTACAGTTTAAAATCTACAAATATAGAAACATTAAAACAGAATTAAATATCAATGGTATTTTTAAAAAATCAGTTTAAATACATAAAAACATATTCAAAGCTAAAAAATCATAGCACTCCATGATTTGGTTGACATACTAGACATCATGTATGTGCTTGTTTATAATTCCAGGACATCCCATGGTTCTGATTTAGCGGCACAGAAAGCTCTTTCTTCCCACTTTTCAGCGGTGTTGAAAACAGTTTCTCTTTCTTCCTCCCACTCCCTCCCCCCTTGTCCCTAACTTCCTTCAATGATGTCCATGTGTCCTCTCAGGGGGAGAGGAAGAGAGGCGAAATCGTCTCCTTCCTGGGAAACATAGGCAAGGGCTGCCATCTCTTCCAGGCATTTCATCCTCCCTCATGAATGTTTTTTGTCACTTTGACCATGCTTTTGGGGTGCTTTAGTACTAAGCTGGAGGGTCTTAAGGTGTGCGTGTGTTCCCCGTTGCAGGTGATGCTGGAGCAGATGCAAGGAGTCATGCGACTGGAGTTGTCTGGCTGCAACGACTTCACCGAGGCAGGCCTCTGGTCGAGCCTGAATGCCCGCATCACCTCCCTGAGTGTCAGCGACTGCATCAATGTGGCTGACGATGCCATCGCTGCCATTTCCCAGCTGCTCCCCAACCTGACCGAGCTAAACCTGCAGGCCTACCACGTGACGGACACGGCCCTGGCATACTTCACGGCCAAGCAGGGCTACACTACCCATACCCTCCGCCTCAACTCCTGCTGGGAGATCACCAACCATGGGGTGGTCAACATGGTCCACAGCCTTCCCAACCTGAGCACCCTCAGCCTCTCGGGCTGCTCCAAAGTCACTGACGATGGGGTGGAGCTGGTGGCTGAGAACCTCCGCAAGCTCCGCAACCTGGACCTCTCCTGGTGCCCGCGCATCACTGACATGGCCCTTGAGTACATCGCGTGTGATCTCCACAAGCTGGAGGAGCTGGTGCTGGACAGGTAGGTCGGAGCCGGAGAAACCCAGCCATTCATGGCAGGAACAGGGTTGGCAGCCCAAGGCAGCACGTGGAAGGAGAGAAAGGCTCCGGCTGCCATCTCCGGCATGCCATCTTTGGCATGCTTTTGATGCCAAACTCAGAGGCTGCTTCGCTATGGCAGAAACCACAGAGGCAGACCATTCAATCCAGCAGGGGTTTTTTTGTATTGATTAAAATACCCGTATTTTCTCGAGTCTAATGTACCATCGAATCTAATGCACACCTCAGTTTTCAAAACCCTGAAACCCCAAAAACTATTTGCCATATTACATGAACCTAATGCATACCCTAATTTTGGGAAGATCATTTAGTCAAAAGAAGTGAGCATTAGAATCAAGAAAATATGGTACTTCTTATTTTTTCCAGATAATTTTATTGAACTTTTATTTGGGGGGCAGGGGGAAAGGGAAGGAAAAAGAAAAAAATGGGATAGTTCATTTGGTATTAGTTTGTTGCATCTTTATCAAAAATTTAATATGATGTAAGAAGAAAAGGGCGAGACATGTATTTACAAATTTATCATTGTTACAACTGAGTATCTATCTCTATGTCTTTAACATACATTTTGTACAATATTGAAGATTCTAATAATTTTAATTCTAAGTCCTTCTCCTTCCATCTCTGGGATCTGGAGGCAATGTTCACTCTGGCCTTGTTACATTTTTCCATGTCGAAGAGCCTGTTGTCCATAGACTTCTCTGATTGTGATGCCAGCATGTCTGCATGGGGCGCCCTTTTACCTCCCCGTCAAGATGGTACCTATTGTTCTACTCGTATTGCATGCTTTTGAACTGCTAGGTTGGCAGAAGCTAGGGCTGACAGTCAGAAGCTTACCTAGACTCATAGCTTTGAACTGCTAACCCTCTGGTCAGCAGATTTCCTACAGCTAGTGGTTTAACCCCCTGTGCTATGATATAAACCATTAACTTTTCACTCAGATCCACTAGATCCATACCTCACCTGCTCTGCCCAATTCACATTATAGCTCAAGTCAGATCTGAATTTCCTTAGAACATTACTCGCATGTCATCTTGAGCCAATTATAACCACAGAATAATAATAATAACAACAACATACTTTGTGGAATTGTTCTTAGAATAGAAAGAGGCAGCAAGACAAATAACAGACCATATTTCTTACTCTGGGAAATATACAGAAACAGATGAAATCTATTTAGAAAAAAAAAACCTGAAATAGAGAGAACATTCATGCATTGCAATTGGCTTTTATAATATCTCAAGCTACAATCCTGTATTGGATTCATTGAAATTTGTTTAGAGGTAGATCTGTATATACAATTTAATTTGTATTGTAAATGAAACATTGCACTGCAGAACACCGTGAAAGGTCATGCCCAGTAAATTTGCTCCTGAAGTAATCAAACAATACTGTTTCTTTCCAGTAGCACTGTTCATGCATTCCTGACACATATAATGAATAAAAGAAAATCATAGCCTTACAAATGCGATACATGTACAAATCTTAGGAGGGGGGATCATAACTGAAAGGGTGTAGTACGAATCAAATCAGGAATGCTTCTTTGCAAATTAGATCCTATTTTCAGAAAACTACAGGTGGAAGCAATCTGGTATCTGGAAAAAAAAACCCCACACACAACAGGATTGCCAGAGCACCTGGTATACCGTGCTGGGAAATGCTGTAATTCCAATGGGATTTTCTCAAGAAAAGCCCTACTTAAGTGGCTGGGCTTTTTACAAAATGCGTTTCATTCCTTCTGCTTATCTCAAGAGACATTGTGGAGTCACACAACACAAGTTATGTCCATTAAAGCCAAAAGTCCCAAAAATTCCTTCAGAGATAGTCTCTAAAATAATTTCAGCGATATATGCAAGAACAAATTTTCTGTCGCACGCTGGGTCTGTAAATGATTGTCTTTAAAACAAGACGTGCAACCTTTGCCCAACAGGAAGCCAGGGGGCCTAAAGAGAAGTTTTCAGAGGTTTCCACCACAAACAGTCTTTAGATGACTTGAGAAGTACAACAAAGTCTTTTATTAATGAACAATCAAACAGAAACTACTCTTGTCTTCAGTAAAGTTAATAAAATGATTCCAAGCTTTTAGGCAACTGGTGAATTCCTAATCTTGCCCATGAAGGACAGGCAACTGTCTTCAATAACTTCTTCTTTAAAGGAAAATCCCCTTTTTAACTTCTCCCAGGCTGACTGTAATCTAACCCTTACTGATGTGGGCTCCGCTACTGGGTCAAACTGCATCTGGAACGCCAAGTGGACCTACAAGTAAGGCAGTAGATGTTCTCCAGCTGGAGTTCTTTAATCTTTAGGGCTGTTTCCCTGTAAATTCTTAAAAGTTGAAGCTTTTGTACAGGGGAAGTTTACACACGTCCTGTACATAACTTTCCTTGCTGAGACTAACTAAGAAATGGCTCCCTTCCCAATTGCCCTGAGCAAGGGGCGGGACCCAAACTTAATGATGATGGACAGGTGGCTTGCCCTATAGCTGCAACCAAAAAAAGCCACCTATCTGCAGAGTCCCTGAAACCTAGGACTGCAAACAAATATTTAATGCAAAGCAAACAAAATTGGAGCTCCTGGTACAGCTGTACCAGAACACTCCTGGCCTAGATTTCTCAATGATGAGAAATCTACACTATAACATTGGCAAATCTAATTTGGTAATGAACTGTTTACCCATACAACAACAACACAATATCACAAATTGGTCTATGCAAAACAGAAACATTGCCATTTTGGCACACTTTTAGCTTCACCTTCCTTACCAATCTGTCCGGACTTGGCAAGGTCTCTGTAACTTTGTCCAAAGGCCACTTGAAACGAGGTAAGGATTTGTCTTTCAGCAAAACAATGTCTCCAACTTGGAGGTTGGGCTTAGAGTCTTTCCACTTCCTGCGACTCTGGAATTGCCTCCCAGTGTCTCCAAAACCGATTGGCAAGAGCTTGAGTTTGTTTCTAGAGTGCTTTGTAAGATCCTTCGGGGACAGGGTACATAATTTCCTGCCACTCAGAAGTCTTTTGAGTCAAAATGGACGCAGGAGTGAGAAGCTGTGGAATGTCTGAGTCTGTGGTGATGGACACCAATGGGTGGCTATTTACAATAGCTGTCACCTCCACCATCAAAGTAACCAAAACATCATGGGTCAAATTCTTACACTCTAAAAACAAAGTATTCAAAATCTTTTTACACAAACCAATCATACGTTCCCACACACACCCCATGTGAGATGCATGCGGTACATTAAATAGCCATGTAACCTTTTCTGCATTCAAGTAATTGTCGACGCTGGGGTCTTTGGCAAACTTAACAATACAGTCTAATTCTTTGGTTGCCCCAACAATATTTGTGCCACAATCAGATCTGATCATCCTAACAGGTCCCCTGATGGAGATAAATCTCTTTAAAGCATTTAAAAAGACAGAAGTATCCATACACTCACCTCGATGTGAATGGCTCGGATAACTAAACCGGTGAAGATGACTGCCCATCTTTTGTTGCTAACAGGGCAACCAGGAGTTCTCTTAGTAACCACTTCCCACGGACCAAACACATCAACATCAATATGAGTAAAAGGAGGGTCAATCTGGGCCCTATCGGGGGTTAGTTCTGACATAAGTTGGCTTTGGCAACTGGCTCTTAGCCTCCTGCATGTAACATATTTGTAAATGACACTACTGACTAGCCTTCTAGCATTGACTAACCAGAAACCTTGATTTCTCAGTGCCCCTTCTGTAAGAGCCCTGCCCTGATGCTGCACCGTGCCGTGAGAATAGCGAACCAACAAGGTGGCTAGATGGCCTTTAGGGATGATGACGGGGTTTTTGACGCAGGCAGAAAACTTAGATCTATCTCCTACCCACTCTAAGGACTCCCTGATAGACTAAAAAAAGGGTTCAACAACTTAATACAGCTGTCTTCAGGGAGATTGGCTCCCCTTTGAAGGCAGTCCACCTCTTCTTTAAATATGTCCCTCTGGACAGACCTGAAAATCAAATTTTCAGCCTTCAAAAAGTCTTGGCCTTGAGGGTTGCCTCCCTTCTTGTGCACAGCTACATGGAAGAGTCTGGCCACTATGCCCTTCAGCGTGGGCCAGCTTGAAAAACGTTCAAAATTGATGGATCCAAAACTCCAAATAGCTTGCTGGGCTCTAGAGTTGTTGCTTTGCAGGATTGGACCTCAGGAAGGTCCGGCTCCTCTGTAAATGAAAAAAACTTTGGAAAGTCGGGGTTGGAAAGACATTTTGGTCCTGACAGCCAGGTGGAACTTAAAGTCTTGTGTGCAGAAGCGCCTTGACTAGCAATATCTGCCGGGTTGTCATTGGTGGTTACATGATACCACTGCTCCGGAGTGGAGCTTGCCAAAATAATGTTGATTCTGTTATTTACATACACCTTGAATTTTTTGGTGGTGTTTCTCAAATAACCTAACACTATCATACTGTCAGTATGAAAGAAAGTGTCAGAAAAGAAATATCTAGTTCCCCCTTTGATTATTTGAGCTATTTGAATGGCTAGCACAGCTGCACACAGTTCTAACCTGGGGATAGTGGCATTAGAGGGAGCAATTTTGGCCTTGGCCATGACAAAACCTAAAGTGCAAAAACTAGAGTCTCTTTGTCTGGCGTAAGCCACAGCTGCAATAGTTTTCTCCGAGGAATTGCAAAAGATGTGGAGTTCGGTGTGCAAGCTCTATAAAGGGCTCCTGGCCGTGAATTGGCGCGGGATGCTCAACTGGTGTAAATCTTGAGCCTGGGTGGCCCAAGTGGTCCAAGAGTTCTTGATGGACTGAGGAACTTCCTGAGTCCAGTTTGCTTTCAATGACCTCTCGAAAGAGAAGCTTGGCTGTTATCATGACAAGGGCAGCCATTCCCAATGGGTCAAAAACACCATTAACTGCCGATAACATGTCTCTTGGTGTTCACGCAGGTGAACCTTACGACCTTGACTGACAAGAGGTCCAGACGGATATCCCAGAGCAGGCCTAAGCTGGATTGGGAGCTCACGACCTGGAACAACTCCAATAGGTTGTCTTATATCAGATCTTTTGTTGGGAAGGCTCTTAAAATGTCAGTGCTGTTAGAGTTGCCCCATCCGCAGCCAAGCAAAGCTTAAGATGCGAGAGGGCATTTTGAATTACCCCATGAAGAAGGCAGATTTGGTTTGGGACAGCTAGTTTGCTGGCCCATGCATGTGAGGGGGCGGAGCAGCAAGTTGGGTGAGGCTGCTCTGTTCCTCTCTTTCAGTTTTCTTTGACGGCGTGAGAAGAGGTTGTGCCTCAGAGAGTCAGCTTCTGATCTGGCCTTCTTCAGGCATGACTGCGTCTCTTCTCTTCTTCCAGGCTGGTTTGTATAGGGCTGGAAGGGAGTGAGTTAGGAAAGCAGCAATCTTGGCTGCTCCTTGCTCGAATGGCTCCAGTGGCACTGGCAGCACCTTGTTCTTTTCCATTTAAGGAGCCCTTTCAGGATTGCCCACCTCCTCAGAGGCCTGCAGGCCTTGTCTTATTCCTTCCTTGGAGGGCTCCCTTTTGAGCCTGCCCTCTCTTGCAGCAGTGCCAAGCAGTGCAGAGTCCTCTCTTTCCTCTGCATGCCTCAGGGAAGAAGTGTGTCTCCTTTTCCACCCCACTACCTGTGGAGAGGCCTTTCTAGTAGGACTTCCTTTTGAGGGGCACCTTGGTGCTTCTCTTGCCCCTTTGGAGGCTCACCTTCCTTAGCAGTTGCCAGCAACTCCCTGGGCTTTCACAGTGCCAACTGCTCCTGAGAGGAAGGCCTGTTTGTTTGGGGGGGGGGGGGGAGGACTAATCTGCCTGGGGAGTGCCCCTGCTTACTGCTCTAATTATACCCTTGCTATTTAGCCCCCTCCCCCCAAAAAAAGTATTACAGTTCTTCCACACTTTCTGCCTCATTAACATTGATAGGGCAGCCAGAATTGATTTTGGGCCTAACCACAGGGCCAGGAGAAAGCCTGCCTGGTAGTGTGGTGGCCATTTTGTTTCTAATACCTTTGCTTAGCAAGGCAGCC
Source organism: Anolis sagrei (assembly GCF_037176765.1). NCBI lineage: Eukaryota > Metazoa > Chordata > Lepidosauria > Squamata > Anolidae > Anolis > Anolis sagrei. Next base: position 57,277,339 of record NC_090035.1, on the reverse strand, counting down.
ATTTTGTTTTGGGCCTAATCTTTGAACAGCAGGGATCCCTTTTGGTAGTGTGGTGGCCATTTTGCTTCTAATATCTTTCCTTGGCAAGGCGGCCATTTTGTTTTAGGCCTAATCTTTAAACAGCAGGGACCCTGTTTGGTAGTAGGGTGGCCATTTTGTTGTATCTTTATGGAAGCCTGACCTACTTCTGGCAGCCATTTTGTTTCATCAAACTTAGTATTTTTTTCATTGCATTTGGCAGTGCCATTAGGGCATAGGCCATCAATTAGGGATTGACTTCTTTATTTCCTGGGCCCCTGTGCTTCAGCAGGCAAACACAGTTGTAGGGAAAACACATTATGAGGGGCAGGGTGGCCCTGCCATCCAGCAGGTAGCTGCTACTGCCTCTGAAGCAGTTGCTGGGCTGCAGGGGGCTCCCCCGGTTCAACAGGTCGCTGCAGATGTTGCAACAGGGTACTCACCAGAGTGCAGGTGCAGCCACACTTTCCCAGCCGCAGTCTTTTACAGGGCCAGCAATACTCATGGTCCTCATGGTCCTCTCAATATTTGACAACCCCGGGAGCAGCAGTGGGGGCTTGGCCTTAGAGAAGTGTGCGGGCCCCTGTGGCTCCTGCGGTGCTATCACAGGTGCCTCAGACTCCTGCTTACTCTACAATCCTGCCACCACTGCCTCAGGCTCCTTCCTATTTTCAGGTGTCACCACCGGTGCCCCAGGCTTCTGTCATTTCCAGCACTAGGGCTTCTGCATTACTATCTCCAGTGCCTCAGACTTTTACCCATTCTCAGGTGGCACCAAGAGTGCCTTAGTTGCCTGCCTTTTCTAGAGCAGTGGCCCCTGCCAGAGTACCTCCAATGCCTCAGTTTGCACTGGTGGTGCCTCATGTGCCTTTTTGGTTCCAATGGCCTCTACAGCAACATTATCAGCACCCCAGGCCCCGACATACTCTCAGATGGCACCAACTGTGCTTCAGGCCCCACCTTATGTAGGTGTTACCCCTCTTGGTTCGTATGGCAATAGGCACACAACCAAGCTCGATGGCAGGCCCTGGATCACTTTCTGTCGGAAATGCTCTGGCAGGCCCAACATCATCATCAGGTTGTGCCATTGCACACACCAAGCTACCAGTTGAGCTTAGCCTGCACAGTTGGTTTTATGGGCAGGGCTGGGTGGGACAACAGCCCACCTTGCAAGCCTACTCGGCCATCCCACCAGGTGACCTGACTATGGAGCTAGGAGATCATCTTATTCAGAGAACCATTGATAAAATTTTGAAGGGTGAGTATGTCGATGAGTATGTGAGTATGTCAATATATTCTCATTATTACACAGGAAGGTAATAAAAATACTGGGAGCAACTGGATGACAAAGAATGAGAAACTGTAAAGAAATAGAAGGTAGATAGAACTTGGTGTAACTGGTTAGCAGGTTAGGTTATTTACATGGGAATCATTGCCAGGGTACAGTCATGGTGGGCTTGCACCTTGACCAAATACTTAGATATTATACAGATAGCTTATACAGACTATCAAGGCCCCTCATGGCTCTCCTTCTTTTCATTGAAGGCAGCCTCCTTTCCTACTTTGCCATGGGATAGGCCATTTTCTGAGATGTGGATGAGGATCATGAACCCTGCCCGCCCCATGCTCGGGGACAGGGCCCACAGTGGCCATTTATTGGCAAGGACTAGTTTTACCCTAACAATGCTAGTTTCAAACAAGGGGATCAAAATAAATGCTGCTGGGAATTTGGGATTCAAGATAGTTGCAATAGAAAGATGTGCCGATTTAAGCACAAGTGTTCATTGTGCAAAGGACCGCATTCCTTTCCTAACTGTTCAAAGGATGCAGCAACCCACAAGTCAGGAGTCAGTCAGTCAGTAGGAGCCAAGACATTCCCCAATTACCTCCTAAAGGCCGCAGCCCATTTAAATTTGATAATATGAGAGCTGATTGGCTGAATACCTGGATCGTGTTGCTGCCAGTTATTTGTTATTGAGTTGTTGTTGGTTTTTTTAGGGTTTCTGAATTCCATTTCATGGGGATAGTCAGCCTTTTAGGTCAGGTAACCTCCTGTCCATTGTTGGAAAGGAGGATACAGTTCACCACAAGATACAAAAAAGAGGTTCAGGAAGGACGGGTAGTGGATCCCTTTGAGACATCCCCTGTTCCAAACTTGAGGGTCCTGCCATTGGGGACTGTCCCAAAAAAAAAGGCCCCTGAAGAGTTCCGCCTCATACATCACCTCTCATTTCCTAAAGGTGAGTCTGTGAATGACGCCATCCTGACTGAATTATGTTCAGTGCATTACACTTCATTTGATGATACTGTCTTGAGAGTTAGAAGACAGGGACCTGGGGTGGAGCTAGCAAAATGTGACATCATGTCAGCTTTCTACCTGCTCCCAGTTCACCCTCATGATTTCAAATTACTGGGTTTCTGTTTCGCAGGGGCATATTATATGGATACAGCCCTGCCCATGGGTTGTTCTGTTTCCTGTAATGCCTTTGAGCGATTCAGTTAATTCTTGGAGTGGGCAATTGGGAAGAACTCTGGCCTGTCAGGGGTGGCACACTACTTGGATGACTTCTTGTTCATCGGCAAAACAGGAACAGGACACTGTGGATACTAGGCCTGGGTAACAACGGAAAAATTTGTTTCTAAAATCGATTCGTTTTTTGAGGGTTTTTGCGTTTCGTTATTTAAAATAATTACAAAATTTTCCTTTTAAAAAGTTCGATATTTACGAAATTTCGTAAATGTGAAAAAAATTACAAAACATTAACGAATCGATTTCCGAAACAATAACTAATCGATTCGTTAATGGCGGACGCAACCGCGAAATACGCTAAAAAACCTCCAAAAACTTCTGAAGCTTCCCTCTCCCTCTGTTGTTGACTGTTAGTGTGATATTATAATTTTTTTTCACTAATCTAGCACATAACAAAAAACAACCATAAAACTTGCCCCAGACATGCGGAAATAATAACGAAACGACCTCAAAACAATAACAAAACGAATACAATAATGAAATACGAAGCATTTACAAAACTATTTAAAAATTTGTTTTTTAAAAAAATTGCTCCAGAATGGTTCATTATCGTTTTGTAATTGAAAAAATTAACGAATTATTAACGAATTACGAATTAACTAAACGAAACCGCCCAGCCCTAGTGGATACCTACTGCAGCAATTGGTCGATCATTTTGGAGTACCTCTAGCACATGACAAGATGGAGGGGCCAGCCACAGTACTCACGTTTTTGGGGATTGAAATTGATACAGTGGCACAGAGCTGTCGACTGCTGTTAGATACGCTGGAAAACCTGAAGGGCAAGTTAAATAGTTTTTTAGGTCACCGGAAATCAACACTCAAAGAATTTCAAGAGCTCATGGGGCATCTTAATTTCGCCTGTCGAGTAGTTGCTCCAGGTAGGGCACTGTGATGCTACTTGTGGCATCACCAAGCCCCACCACAGAATAGTTATATCTTGGGGCATCCAGGATGATCTGATTACCTGGTCAGAGTTCTTAAACTCTTACAATGGTGTCTCATTCTGGAGACATGACTTGCAGTTGCATGATGCTCTGAAGGTTGCATCAGATGCTGCTGGGTCTGTGGGTTTTTGGAGTTTACTTTAATGGCCAGTGGTGTGCAGAGTGTTGGCCAGTTCATTGGTCCTCTGCTGGAGTGTTATCTGCTTTAACTTTTTTGGAGTTCTTCCCTATAGTGGCAGCTGTTTGGCTATGGGCTGCTGACTTCGCCAGCAGTGTAGTCCACTTTTGGTGTGACAATGCGGCCACAGTTCAGGTAATTAATTCACAGTTCAGGTCACTAAGAACAATGTATTTGGTTCAAGCATTTGTTTTGCAGTGTCTCCGATACAATATTGTGCTTTTTGCCCATCCCGTTGCAGGAGTAGACAATGGTATAGCCGATGCTATCTCCCGCCAACAGATGGATTGGTTCAGGGAGCTCGCTCCACAAGCGTCTGTGCCCCCCACGGTGATGCCCTACAGCTTATGGAGCTTTGGCGGGGTGAGGTTAATCAGGCCATCAGAATCACTCTAGCTAACAACACCAGAGTGGGTTACCATAAATCTGCAGAGGAATTTGAGCCCTTCTGGTCTACACATAACCTTGGCAATTCTTGGCCTATTCCAGTAGAGCAAATTCTTCATTTCTGCATTTTCTTACACAGGGTTCATAAGATATTAGAAGGGTGGTCTAGGGAGTGTGGCATGATAAAAGATACGCGGGTGACACTGGGGCCAGCCACCTTGAAGGGTTTGGCAAATGTTTGGCCTGGGAATTGTCATTCTCACTTTGAGGCCTTGCTTTTCCATGTGGCAGCTCTGACTGCTTTCTCTGGGGCCCTGCAGGTAAGTGAATTAGTGATAAGATCATAGACAGATGCCTCAGATAGGGTGCTGTCGATGCAGGACCTGGAGTTAAGGCCAGAGCAGGCAATCTTGCTCTTCATCGATACATAGAGGTAAGGGAAAGAGATTTGCGTGTCCTTTTAGGCATGTGGGCTCCCTCCCACTTACAAAATATCAATTCAAGAATGTTACCTCACAGGCCCTACAAGTTTTGGGCTTGGGGGGGGGTCAATTTTGGAACTCATTCCTTTGGATTGGGGCAGCCCTATGGCCATGGGATTTAAACACCAAGATGTTCAGTGCATAGGAAAATGGTGCTCAACCCCATTTCAGCGTTATGTAACGATCATTCCAGACGACTCAGTGATGATTGACCCCCTTCTTTTGTTTAGTTCGCAGATCGCTTCGCAGGCATGTCCTCATCTGCGGCCATAGTTTGGGTTTCTGGGTGGAGAGACATGCCCATTGAAGTCACTTTGGGACCCAGTTGGGTCTGAGCGACCAGGTTATAGTTGAATGGTGGGGTAGAAGAGGACTCCGACGGAGGGGGCTATTATCAACGTTATTCAAGGAGAGATGGAGACCTCCTCATGATATGTTAATTATACATTTGGGGGACAATGATTTGGGTATATTAAAGGGAAAGGCACTAATTCTTCAAGCCCAGAAAGATTTCAATCTCATCAGGCAACAGTGGCCTGGAGTTCTGATTGCATGGTCGACACTGTTGCCATGATTGAGGTGGCCAAGGGATTGTGATCCCCAAAAACTTGATTTGGCCAGGAGGAAGGTCAATCAGGAAATGAAAACTGCCATGGGGTGGATTGGGGGTTATTTAGTCCTGCACCGAGAAATTGTGTTCATCAAGCCCAGAAAGATTTCAATCTCATCAGGTAACAGTGGCTTGGAGTTCGGATCGCAGGGTTGGCACTGTTGTCACGATTGCGGTGGCTAAGGGATTGTGATCCCAAAAAACTCGAGTTGGCCAGGAGGACGGTCAATCGGGAAATGAAAACTGCCATGGGGTGGATTGGGGGCTGTTTAGTCCTTCACCAAGAAATTGTGTTCATCAAGCCCAGAAAGATTTCAATCTCATCAGGCAACGGTGGCCTGGAGTTCTGATTGCATGGTTGGCACTGTTGCAATGAATGTGGTGGCCAAGGGATTGTGATCCCAAGAAACTCGATTTGGCCAGGAGGAAGGTCAATTGGGAAATTAAAACTGCCATGGGGCAAATTGGGGGCTGTTTAGTCCTGCACTGTGAAATTATGTTCAAACGGCTGGAGTTGATCAGGCCCGATGGAGTTCACCTCTCAAATGAGGGGGATGTTTTGTTTGTGAGTGATTTGAAAGAGGTAATAAAGGAGAAGTTGGCCAGCCTAGTGGGAAAAAGGGACTAGCCAGACACCTGTTCCTTTCCGTGGCATGTTAAAGGTTAAATGGTTATGGTAGGCATCGTGGCACCCCCGCCTTAGGGGGTGAAGAGTGGACTCCCACAAAAGTCCCCATAAGTTTTCATAAAATGGGAACAACCCTTGGGGCTAGATTGAAGGTTCTCACTCTTGAAAAACTCTAAGATTTGGGAGGGAGCGTCCTCAGGATGGCCTTCCAACTATGATCGGCCGAGAGGTGCAGACAAAGAATTTTGCTTGGCCCTCGGGATCCTTGGTGCATGCTTGTCCTTGGAAGTGGTCAGAGGGAGTGACACCTGGCCCAGGGCCTAGGCTCACTAGGTGGCCATTCAGCCATGAGTTATATTTTGCATTTTTACAGTTTTTACCTCTACGGCTTATTACAAGTTCTTTCAATAAATAGGTCAGAAAATGGCCCTTTAGATCCATTTTCTTGTGTCTGACTCTTTATTTAATGGTGGGGATTCAAGATCTTGTGTAGCCTGACGTTGGCCTTTTTCAACAAAGATTGGACATCCTTTACTGTACTAATTGCAGACTGTATGGTATCAAACGACAGAAGCAAGTCATCCATATAAAAGTTCTGGTTGATAACATGGGCGACCCGAGGGTCAAAGGAATGACCAAATCTTTCCGCAGTCTTTCACAGGCCATAGTTGGCCACCACAGGAGATGGTGTGTTTCCAAGCACATGGACCCGCATCTGGAAGGCTTTCACATCCGCCAGAGACTAGGTGTCTTCAAACCATAAAAACTTTAAAAACTTTCTATGTTCTGGTGTGACTAGGAATGCATAAAACATTTTGAAGATGTCAGTGATGACAGCATACTTGGATTCCCTGAACCTAAGTATGACTCCAATAAGGCTGTTCAGGTCTGGTCCCTTCAGGAGCATGTCATTCAATGAGATGTCCTTGCATTTGGTGCACCTTTTCTGGCTTCTGCGGGTGAGTGACCTTATGGAAGGGAAGAAACCAAGACTCTTCTTTGTCTGAGCCAGGGCTGGATGGCTCAGCATATTTTGCTGAAAACATATCATCCATGAATTGAACGATTTACTGCTTAGTCTTGGGATCATGTTGCATCTTGCGTCTCAAAGACTGCAGTCTCTTCTCTGCCACCTGTCTGTTGGGAGGCAGGGTAGGCTGGTCTGCTTTGAAGGGCAAAGGGGCGATCCAATTCCCTTCTTCACTGAGAGTGACCTCGGAGTTCAAGATGTTCAGGAAGACTTGCTCATCTCGGAAGAGTGCTGTGTTCTCGTCATCCCGGGATACATCGGAGATGGATGAGAACTCAGATGAAACTCCTTGACAGCAAACAGAAATGTGGCTTAGGCAACTCTGCATGAGGATTACTCTGCCACAGCTAAGGGTGTTTGGCTGATCTGGACACAGAGAAGATGGAGGATGCATTCTGTCGACACATACGGGTCCCTATATGGTCCATCTTAAAGGAGTCTTCTGTGCCATAGGTGCACCAAGAGGACCTCTCTTTTCAACTCGGATGCTCATCAAGCTGGAGCAGTTGGATCCGATGAGCAGGATTATATCAATGCCTGGCTCAAAAGGTGGAATGAGGTCCTGTAGTCCTTTCAGGTGAGGATGTGCTTGCATCATCTCTCTGGTAGCCATCTGGTCCTTATTTCATGGGATAGCCTCACACTCAATAAAGTCAGGTAACTCAAAACGAATGTCTTTGCCACATGGAGAAATGATAAATCCAGATGCAACATGGCTCTGTCTCCTTTGTTTGCCCTTACAAGTAGAAATATAATAGTCAATAGTCTTTACCTGCCCCTTAAAGGTTCTGAAGAAGTCAGGGGTGGCCAGGGAACCGTTGCTTTGGTTGTCAAGGGCCATGTACATTTTCTTCTTCATCCAAGGCTTGCTGGCAGGATAGACCTCTGCCAAACAATTGGGTGGCAAATCCTAGTCTTCTTTGGGCTGCCACACAGCTATGTGCAGGCCACAGAGGGTGCCTCAGTGCCCGATAAAGGTCCAGCTGAATCCTCTGGATATACTTCTGGGGAGCGTTGCCTGGTGGCTCCGCTCTTGACCTTGGAGGGCAAGAAATCATTGTCATGCATAGCTGAGCAATGTCTCTCGGATTGGCACACCTCGCACAAGGCTTTACCCTTTCTTTGCATGACTTTGACTGGTGGGGAGTTGCACCGCAGCACCTGAAGCAGATTTTAGCCCTCTTGAGGATCTCAACTTTGTCTGCGTGAGGCTTTTTGGCAAACTCTCTGCAGTCGGGGTTTTGCATGCAGTGGGCACAAAACATCCTTAGGCATCATCTTGGCATCAGCTGGAGATGGGTTGGTCTCCGTGGACTTGATGGCAATGTTTCTCTTGGTACCACTGTCTTTTGCAAGTTTCTTAGGGTCTTTGATGGGCCTGTCAGTCCTTGGAGTCCCATAAAGAGTTGGAAATCCCGTCTGTGGGTCATTGAGTTGCATAGTGGCATTTGTAATGAAATCCACAAGATGGGTGAACGATGGGTAGATCTGATGGTTGGCCTGCTTGAATTTGAAGACTTCTCTGTCTTACTCTTCCTACAAGGAGAATGGCAGCTTCTGGGTGATGGCAGTTTGGGACAAGTGTTGGTCCAGGCAGGCAAACCCTGGAAGCTGTGGGTTTCCCTTGGCTGACTGGAGCTCAACCAATAAGTCTGACAGATCCCAAAGCTGTTTTAAGTCCTTTGGTTTGAGCACCGGGAACTTATGAAGTCTGTCCATCAGCGAGGCTTCGATTTGGGTGCTGGACCTGTAGCGCTGGTCAAGCCTTGTCCATGCAGTGTCCAATGCTCTATCTGGTTGGTTGATGAGAGCTGAGAAAATCCTTCTCACCTGGTGAGCTGATACTGGACCAAGTCCAGCAATCAAAAGAGTCAGTTGTTCCTCAGGGGTCTTAGATTCTGTATGGCACGCTGAAAGGTCTTCTTCCAAAGTAGGAAATCTTCTGGCCAGTCAGAGAATTTTTCCATACCTTTGTCCCTCAGATCCTTCTTCAGGTTCCTAAAAAGAGACTCCAGCTGAGACTGAGGAGTTTGCAGAAACAGAAGGGGTGTTTGGTCAGGGGTAAAGGTGAAGTTCTTCTGAAAACTAGAAGGTCCATTCAAAGGAACACCTGTGGCCTCAGGAATGGGAGAAACCCTGATTTCCATGCTGGGCCTTGGTACCTGAGTTGGTGGCTTTGGGCTCCTGGCCCTGAATTGCTTGACCTGCCTGCGTGGCACGATGTCGCTGTCCACCTGCACCAGCTTGTCATCTTGGAAGCCAACGTGAGCTGGCAAAATAGGCGTGGTTGGTGGTGTTGATAGAAGGTTGATGTTTTCTTGAGACAGCTCTCCTTGCAGCGCCTTCACCAGGATGTTAGCACGGACCCTTTTTTGAGCTGCCTCCTGTTGGATGCACGACAACTTCAGCTTTGTCTCTAATTCGGCCTGGAATTCAATCTGAGCCTGCTTGAGGTCTGCTGCTGCTGCCTCTTGTTGAACATGTGTCAACTTCTGCTTTGCTTCTAATTTAGCTTGTTTGGCCTTGTGTTCAATCTGAGCCCACTCAAAGTCCAGGCCTAGATTTGCAGCTGCAGCCTTAGCTTCAGCCTCCAGTATTTTTTCTTGCAGTTCCAGACGCATGGCTTCCTTGGCGTAAAAGGCTGCCATTAATGTGGAGCTGCTTCTGGAGACAGATGGTCCAGGCGCTGAGCTGGGTCTGCTACTATGCTTTCTGCTGGCGTGGCTGTGTTTGCTATGGGCAGATGCACCTCCATGACTGCTCTTTGCACTTAAGGCCTTTGGGGAATGCTTAAGGAGCTCAGGGATCACACTACCCACGGGTGAAGCTTGACCATCTTTGTCCCTTCTGGGGGAGGGACTAAAGTCGTCTGCATGAAACAAAGAGCATAGCTAGAACCCCTAAGCTTAACACTGTTCAAGAACTGAACTGCCCTAAGATCTGCCTCCTGGCTGTTTATTTTGCTAAGCACCTGGGCGATGTCATCTACTAGGCCTCTCCACTTACTAATTAAAACCTTAAGATCTGCCCTGATGTCCTGAGATTTCTCTAAATCCTCAGAACGCTATAACTGGCCTTCAAGGTTGACAATAGAAAGCCAGGTGCATTCAACCTTATCTGTAAGCCGAGTTTCTTCCTGTAAAAATACATCTAAGGCCTTTTGGAATGGGTGCCGGGAACCCTGGGAGTGGAGGCTATAGGCTTTACCTTCAGACTTTGGGGAACTTGAGGTGTGAGCCATGACAGCAAATTACCCAAACAATTTAGCAATGCAATTACAGTTGCAAATAGAGCAAGCAATATATCAATGCAGTAACAAGCACACTCAAAAACTTATCACTTTAAGGCAGAGCATAGGCGCAACAGACACAATAAATCAATGCACATTAAACTCTTGCTGAAAGGCTGCAAAAGCCAAAGGGAATTGCAAAAACTCCTTTCCAGGAATTTGAAAGGCAAAGCTGAACAAGGCTGTAGCAGGGCTTGCTTCAAAAGGGCGGGAAAGACTTGCTTCTGCTGCTGGAGAAATGTAGCAATGCTGTGCAGGACTCCAAAAAAGGCTGGAAGAATCTTGCTTCTGTGGCTGAAGACTTTGCAAAGTAGCAAACTGTGCTAAGCAGGTGGAGCTTGGAGCAAAGAAGGAGGCAACCAGCCCCTCCCTTCTGGTCACATGGGGTGCCTTCCAAGATGGCCGAAAATGAAGAAACACGTTCAGATGGGCTGCTCTCCAAGATGGCCGAAACTCCCAAAACACAAACACATGGATGCAGGTAATGGAGGCTTGGAATGGCCCTATGCGGGATCCCTTATATACTGTTCTGTAACTTTAAAAGTCCTTTTCTTTACTCCCGGGTAGCAGAAGCCACCAGCTTCAACTTTTAATGTTCTGTCACATGCTGGGCCTGTAAATGATTGTCTTAAAACAGGATGTGCAACCTTTGCCCAACGGGAAGTCAGGGGGCCTAAAGAGAAGTTCTCAGAGGTTTCCACCACAAACAGTCTTTAGATGACTTGAGAAGTACAACAAAGTCTTTTATTAATGAACAATCAAACAGAAACTTCTCTTGTCTTCAGTAAAGTTAATCAAATGATTCCAAGGTTTTAGGAATCATGATTCCATGATTTTATTCCATGGAAATGATTCCATGATTTTAGGAATCAACTGGTGAATTCCTAATCTTGCCCACGAAGGACAGGCAACTGTCTTCAATAACTTCTTCATTAAAGGAAAATCCCCTTTTAAACTTCTCCCAGGCTGACTGTAATCTAATCCTTACTGATGTGGGCTCCGCTACTGGGTCAAACTGCATCTCGAACTCCGAGTGGACTTACCAGCAAGGCAGTAGATGTTCTCCAGCTGGAGTTCTTTAGTCTTTACGGCTGTTTCCCTGGAAATTCTTAAAAGTTGAAGCTTTTGTACAGGGGAAGTACACACGTCCTGTACATAGCTTTCCTTGCTGAGACTAACTAAAAAATGGCTCTCTTCCCTTCCCAATTGCCCTGAGCAAGGGGCGGGACCCAAACTTAATGATGATGGACAAGTGGCTTGCCCTATAACTGCAACCAAAAGAAGCCACCTATCTGCAGAGTCCCTGAAACCTAGGACTGCAAACAAACATTTAATGCAAAACAAACAAAATTGGAGCTCCTGGTACAGCTGTACCAGAACAACAGGTCACTAAATTCAAGGCAGGCAAACCTATGCCAATCCAAGACAAGGTACATAAACCGCAGGCAGGCAAAACTATGACTCGCAAGATCAGAACATGGGAACAGCTTAACACTTGGTTACATGAATTTCATGGCCCTTGACACTGAGAGGTCTATACCTGAATGCAACATTGCTCTCGTGATGATTGCATCAACATGAACCACTTTTAAAACCCAAAATCCCTCTCATGAGATCATTTCTTTTGCACCTCCTCTCCTTCTCTCTGAGCTGGCAAGAGAAGCGAGTCCTTAATTTTTGGCCCTGTTGTCTTACCTCTAATCTCTCTAACCTTGACAAACATTAGTCTTCCCCAATTTCCTCTGACTGCACTTCTGGCAGGGTTTTATAGGAACTGACTTCACCATTATCCTGGGAACCATCAGGAGATTCCAAAACATTTCTGCCAGGAGATTCTAAAACGTTTCTCTCTGGGTCCTCTGAATTTCTCCCAGCATTACTAGCCTCATCTTCTAAACACTCAGAATCTGATCATGCCACAACATAGCTGTTCTGATTTTGCAGGAATCTTCCCAATGAATTCGAGCAGCACCAGGTAGACAGTAAGCCAGTTCACATTGGAGGGGGTCTGTTGGCAACCTCTGCCCAAAGTGCAGGGCTGCTGAAGCTCCAAAGTATTCTCCAACTATCCTTAACATAGGAATTAAACACATATGCCCTGGAGGCCGCATGAATTTGTTCCATGAAAAACTTCTGACCCACTTTGGATTTTGGATCCCATGTAGACAAGCCCCTGGTGCCTCTTTCCTCCTCCTGCAAGTGCCACAACTCTGATCCGAATGGTTTTTTCCACCAGAAATGTCTTCTCTTTCTTCCCATAAGCCCATGATAACCCACCCAATGCTACCAAGGAGCCCATAATTATTATCCAATGCTGTTTCCTTGCAGATTGCCCAGGCATCTGCAAAGAATTCAGGTAAGCATAACACGGTTCACATGTTACATGTACAGAGAAAGGCAGATATTAAATTTATTATTATTATTATTCTATGTGTAAGGGAGTCAGGTCCCCCTGTCCCTTCTCAGATCTGAGTTTTTGCAGATACACAGTTCTGGAACAACATACTCTCTCATTCTCTCACTCCTCTCTTTTTTATGCTGCCATCTTCCCGCTATCACTCCCATCCTCCCTATTTCTTTCATAGCCCTTTTCCAGGCATCCATGCAGAGGTTAGGGGGTGCAGTGAGCCTAAAACTGACCAGGAAGTGGTCGGTCCATGGCAACGGAGAGATGGTTAACTCCTCAACACCGCCACCTTCCTCCCATCCCTGGCAGAAAACCAAGTCCAATGTGTGTCCCGCACTGTGGGTGGGGCCAGATACTTGTTGGGACAGCCCCATGGTTGCAATGGCAGACATGAAGTCCTGAGCCGCTCCTGAAAGGGCCACCTCAGCATGGACATTGAAGTTCCCCAGCACAATGAGCTGCTGGGACTCCAATGCCAGGCTCGAGACCACCCCTGCTAGCTCAGGCAGGGAGACTGTGGTGCAGCGAGGTGGACGGTACACCAGCAGAATCCCTATTCTGTCCCGGTCACCCACCCTCAGGTGGACGCATTCAAAATTTGTTGACTGTGGGATGGGGCACCTGGTCAGAGGGATTGAATCTCTATAGACCACTGCAACCCCGCCTCCCCGCCCTCCGGATCTCGGCTGGTGCTGCACGGAAAAACCTGGCGGGCAGAGCTGGGTTAAATTCACACCTCCAGCCTCGTCCAGGTCTCCGTGATGCACGCTAGATCTGCCCGCTCATCCAGGATTAAGTCCTGGATGAAAGTTGTTTTTCCATTGACAGATCTGGCGTTCAACAGCACCACCTTCAACCCAGAGGGACCGCCATCCTGGTTACACCAATTTACCATGTTAGGAGACCAGCTTGGAATTACTAAGGTTGATGCACGATCCCTAGGCCGAATTATTGGTCTCCTTTTTCCGCATCTCCCCTTCCCCACCACCACTTCTATGGGGGCCCCTCGGCTAGTGGAACACCCTCACCCCTCCATGCCGCAATCCATATCCATAGCCTCAGCTTGCAATACATTGTTGGATATTTGGTTTGTTGAGATCTTATTTTGCCATAAACTTCAGTTCCCTTTATCTCCCTCCCCTGCTCCATAATTTCCTGAGATCTCCAGCCTGCTTCATCCCCTGTCCTTTCCACAATTAATTAACAGCAAGAATAATACATACAAAAAGATGGAAGAGCACATGGGTAATAGCTGTTAAGATATTTCACTAGAATTCGCTGTATCGAAAAGTGCAACTAATCGTATCCGTAGTTCTTAAAGTGCAGCAGTGTTGCTGGAAGTAAACCAGTACTAGTTAAAGTGCAACAAGTATCATAAAGTGCTGTAGTATTGCTAGTATTCAACCAATACTAATTAAAGTGCGGCATGGAGGGAAAGTGCTGAAGATAGATGAATTAGCAGCAATTAGCAGCAGACAGGTACAAGAGGTAGATAAGGTGTTACGCTAGGCTGACTTACAGCCTTACAGGCAATTAAATACAGTTGGTAATGCGAAGGTCCCTAAGCTTACCAATCTCGCTTAGGTACAGATGTTATTGGAGAAGTTGTTGGAGCATATGAATACAGAACAATGGATGACAGAAAAGAATCAGTGGATGGTTAATATTGGTCCTTCCGGGAATAGGATTAATGTCCGTGGTGATGGTCTTCGGCACAGTCGGTCAGCACGGTGGCAGGGGATGGTCAACACAGATGGTCAGCACAGCAAGTTGAACAGCACAGTCAGTCGGCAGAAGTGGTTGGTTGATTGGTCAACACAAGTCAGTCAGCACAGGTCAGTCAGCACAAGCGTCGGCAACACACACGGTTGGCCCAGGAGCCACCAATGGAAGTGCAGGCGAGGTGCCAGCCCACTAGGCCATGTCCGGCCTCCGCCAAGACAGGGGCAGACCTCCAACGAGGCAGGAGCAGGAGCGCGAGTTGGAACAACAGCGATTGGCTGGAACAGCTGGGCATCCGATGGGCGGCAAGAGGTGGTGGGCGCCGACCCCGCCCGGAGCCCAGACGCCGCCGAGCAGCCGAACGGCGCAGCCATATCTATCTATATCTATGGCTGGATAGCTCTTTGTCAGGAAGGTTTTGATTATGTTTTCTTACTCTGGTGAAGAGAGTTGGACTGGATGGCCTTAAGGCAGCATTTCTCAACCTGGGGGTCATCAGGGGGTGTCAGAAGGGTTGCCAAAGACCATCAGAAAACACAGTATTTTCTGTTGATCATGGGTGTTCTATGTGGGAATTTTGGCCCAATTCTATCACTGGTGGGGTTCAGAATGCTCTTTGATTGTAGGTGAACTATAAATCCCAGTAACTTCAACTCCCAAATGTCAAGGTCTATTTCCCTCAAACTCCACCTCTCTTCATATTTGGGCATACGGGGTATTCGTGTCAAGTTTGGTCTAGATCCTTTATTATTTGAGTCCATAGTGCTCTCTGGATGTAGGGGAACTACAACTCCAAAACTCAAGGTCAATGTCCACCAAACCCTTCTAGTGTTTTCTGTTGGTCATGGGAGTCCTGTGTGCCAAGTTTGGATTAATTCCATCATTGGCGGAGTTCAGAATGCTCTTTAATTGTAGGTGAACTATAAATCCCAGCAATTACAACTCTCAAATGACAAAATTAATTTTTTTTTGAGTGATGGTCACTCCTTGGGTTAGTAGGTGGCTTGTGGCCAAATTTTGCGGCAATTCATCCAGTGGATTTTGAGTTATGATGTCACTCAAAATCTACAGAGCATTTATATATAGAGAGAGATGGATTATTATATTTAGACAATTGTAGCACCTTAACCCTTCTTTAATGGAACCCTGAAATTTGTAATTTGGTGACCTCTTCAGAAACGTTGCCTGAAAAGCTCCAGTGCTGTGCTTTAGGGGAGTGTAAATAGAGCCTTCTAAGTCCTTTACCAAACTGCACATCCCAGGATTTTGTGGTAGTTAAAATGGCATTGTTTCAGATGGATGCATCTGGAATGGGGAGATGACTAGGGCAATTGACATGATCGCTCTGGAACATCCCCTCTCAAGTAGCCAAGCTAAACCAGCTCCTTGGTTCACTGAGGAACTGGCAGCGATGAAGCGAAGGAAGAGGGAACTAGAGAGCATGTGGCGTTCGGATCCGAACGAGCCAAATCAAACATGGTTTGTGTCCTTTTTAAGGGCATATGCCACGGCAATAAAGGCCGCGAAGAAAGCTTTCTTCACAGCCACTATTGCGTCTGCAAAGAACCGTCCGGCTGAGTTGTTCCGAATTGTCAGAGGCCTGTTGAATCCCACCACTCAAGGTGGGAACCCTGGCAATTCGACCTCTCGCTGTGAAGCTTTTGCTCAGTTCTTTGCAGACAAAGTCGCTTTGATCCGCTCTGGTCTGGATGCCGCGTTAAAAGCAGTCTCCGAGGATGTAACACGAGCACCTGCTTGTCCTATTTTGATGGATTCTTTTCAATTGATGAAACCCGAGGATGTGGACAAGATACTTGGAGGAATGAGGCCCACCATGTCCATCCTAGACCCCTGCCCATCCTGGCTTCTAAAGGAGGCCACAGGAGGATTGGCTGAGTGGGTTGAGGTGGTGGTGAATGCCTCCCTTCGGGAAGGCAAGACAAGCTATAATAAAACCGCTGTTGAAAAAACCATCACTTGTTGTTGTTGTTCATTCGTTCAGTCGTCTCCGACTCTTCGTGACCTCATGGACCAGCCTACGCCAGAGCTCCCTGTCAGCCGTTACCACCCCCAGCTCCCTCAAGGTCAGTCCAGTCACTTCAAGGATGCCATCCATCCATCTTGCCCTTGGTCGGCCCCTCTTCCTTTTGCCTTCCACTTTCCCCAGCATAATTGTCTTCTCTAGGCTTTCCTGTCTCCTCATGATGTGGCCAAAGTACTTCAACTTTGTCTCTAGTATCTTTCCCTCCAGTGAGAAGTTGGGCTTTGTTTCCTGGAGGATGGACTGGTTGGATCTTCTCGCAGTCCAAGGCACTCTCAGCACTTTCCTCCAACACCACAGCTCAAAAGCATCGATCTTCCTTCGCTCAGCCTTCCCTAAGGTCCAGCTCTCACATCCGTAGGTGACTACAGGGAAGACCATGGCTTTGACTAGGCGGATCTTTGTTGCCAGTCTGATGTCTCTACTCTTCACTATTTTATCGAGACTGGACATTGCTCTCCTCCCAAGAAGTAAGCATCTTCTGATTTCCTGGCTACAGTCTGCATCTGCAGTAATCTTTGCACCTAGAAATACAAAGTCTGTCACGGCCTCCACGGTTTCTCCCTCTATTTTCCAGTTGTCAATCATTCTTGTTGCCATAATCTTGGTTTTTTTGACGTTTAGCTGCAACCCGGCTTTTGCGCTTTCTTCTTTCACCTTGATTAGAAGGCTCCTCAGCTCCTCCTCGCTTTCGGCCATCAGAGTGGTGTCATCTGCATATCTGAGGTTGTTAATGTTTCTTCCAGCAATTTTCACCCCAGCTTTGCATTCATCCAGCCCCGCACATCGCATGATGTGTTCTGCATACAAGTTAAAAAGGTTGGGTGAGAGTATGCAGCCTTGCTGTACGCCTTTCCCAATCTTGAACCAGTCTGTTGTTCCGTGGTCAGTTCTGACTGTTGCTACTTGGTCCTTGTACAGATTCCTCAGGAGAGAGACAAGGTGGCTTGGGATGCCCATCCCACCAAGATGGTCGGAAGATGGCCAAAATGCTACTGGGGAGGAGCAGAGGATAAGTTCAACTAGCCCCAGATGTGATGACGCAGCTAGCTCAAAGCCGAAAGGAAGGCTAGCGGCCGACGGTACTGGAGGCGAACGACGAATCCGATGCTCTAAAGATCAACACACCATAGGAACCTGGAATGTAAGATCTATGAGCCAGGGCAAATTGGATGTTGTTATTGGTGAGATGTCAAGACTAAAGATAGACATTCTGGGGGTCAGCGAACTGAAATGGACTGGAATGGGCCACTTTACATCAGATGACCACCAGATCTACTACTGTGGACAAGAGGAACATCGAAGAAATGGAGTAGCCTTCATAATTAATAAGAAATTCGCTAAAGTGGTGCTTGGATACAACCCAAACCATCACTAGACCCCACTAAATTTGACAACTTTCGGCCAGTGTCCAATCTCCCTTTTTGGGCAATGTCCTGGAACGCGTGGTAGCCTCACAACTCCAGGTATTCTTGGTAGACACGGATTATCTGTATTCGGCACAGTCTGGTTTCAGACTGGGACATGGTACCGAGACGGCCTTGGTCGCCTTAGTGGATGATCTGCGCCGGGAGCACGACAGGGGGAGTGTGTCCCTGTTGGTGCTGCTGGACCTCTCAGCGGCCTTCGATACCGTCGACCACAGTATCCTTCTCGAGCACCTCAAGGGGATGGGACTTGGAGGCACTGTCCTACAGTGGCTCCGGTCATTCCTAGAGGGCCGTTCTCAGAAGGTGTTATTGGGAGACACCTGTTCCACCTCACAACCATTGTCTTGTGGGGTTCCACAGGGTTCAATTCTGTTCCCCATGTTGTTTAACATCTACATGAAGCCACTGGGAGAGATCATCTGGAGTTTCGGGGTACGGTATTATTATTATTATTATTATTATTATTATTATTATTATTATTATCTTTATTTGTACCCCGCTAGCATCTCCCGCAGGACTCGATGCGGCTTACAACAGGCCGAAGCCTCAAAACACAATACAACAAAACATAACACAATAAATCACAAAGCAAATCAAAACAGTTAAGCAAAATAACAACAATAACTACATCAAGACACTATTAAAACTGGTTCGGCTGGCGCAATGGGGTACAGGGGTTAAAGTGCTGAAATGGCAGGAGGAACATAGGATTAAAGGTGCGGTGTGCAGTAACATCGGTTGTGCTAAAGTGCTTCTAGGACTTGGGATGGGGGATTCCTAATCTGAGAAGGCACATCGGAACAGCCAGGTTTTTAGGTTCCTTCTGAAAACTGCTAAAGTAGGGGCCTGTCGGAGATCTTTTGGAAGGGCATTCCAAAGTCGGGGGGCCACCACAGAGAAGGCCCTGTCCCGTGTCCCCACCAAGCTCGCTTGCGACGTGGGTGGGGTCATGAGCAGGGCCTCCCCAGATGATCGGAGTGAGCGTGTGGGTTCGTAGATGGAGATGCGGTCACGCAGGTAGGGTGGTCCCAAACCGTTCAGGGCTTTGTAGGTGAGCACCTGCACCTTGAATTGGGCTCGGAAAATAAATGGCAGCCAGTGGAGCTCCTTAAACAGAGGGGTAGACCTCTCTTGATAATGAGCCCCGGTTAGCATCCTGGCTGCTGCACGCTGATACCATCTGTACGCAGATGATGTCCAACTCTGTCACTCCTTTCCACCTGCTACTAAGGAGGCTGTCGAGGTCCTGAACCGGTGCCTGGCCACTGTAACAGTCTGGATGAGGACGAACGAATTGAAATTGAATCCAGACAAGATAGAGGCACTCCTGGTCAGTCGCAAGGCCGAACAGGGCATAGGGTTACAGCCTGTGTTGGATGGGGTCGCACTCCCCCTGAAGACACAGGTTCGCAGCTTGGGTGTGATCCTGGACTCATCGCTGAGCCTGGAACCCCAGGTTTCGGCGGTGACCAGAGGAGCATTTGCACAGTTAAAACTTGTGTGCCAGCTGCGCCCATACCTTGGAAAGTCTGACTTGGCCATGGTAGTCCATGCTCTGGTTACATCCCGTTTAGACTACTGCAACGCTCTCTACGTGGGGTTGCCTTTGAAGACAGCTTGGAAGCTTCAACTAGTCCAACGCTCAGCAGTCATGATACTAACAGGAGCGGGACGCAGGGAGCATACAACCCCCCTGTTGCGCCAACTCCACTGGCTGCCGACTTGCTACCATGCTCAATTCAAAGTGCTGGTGTTGACCTTTAAAGCTCTAAATGTTTCTGGCCCAAGCTACCTTTCCGACCGCATCTCAGCCTATGAACCCACCAGGACTTTGAGATCTTCCGGGGAGGCCCTGCTCTCGATTCCGCCAGCTTCACAAGCTCGACTGGCGGGGACAAGAGACAGGGCCTTCTCGGTGGTGGCTCCCCGGCTGTGGAACGCCCTTCCCACGGATATTAGATTAGCACCATCTCTTATGGTCTTCCACAAAAAAGTAAAGACCTGGTTATTTGTGCAGGCGTTCGAATAATGAGTGCAAGACTGGTAATGACATAGGAATGGAACAATGGATGACGAGACGTTAGTGAATGGTTTCATAGTAATTGTGTATTAATTGTGTATTATATTAGGTTATTAACTGTTTTATATTGGTGTTTGAATTCTACTATGTTCTGTGTTTTGTGAACCGCTGTGAGTCACCTTCGGGCTGAGAACAGCGATATAGAAGCAAAGTAAATAAATAAATAAATATGATTCACACATGCGTTTATTTATTTATTTCCTATATTTATATATATACACACACATATAGTATATGACAGATAAAGTATCATAGATTTGAAAGGGACCTCTAAAGAATGGCAATTATATGTTGCACGTTCCAGAGTAGGCAAACCAGACAATCTCTACATCAACACTGACAAAGAAACAACAATAAATACTAAGTTCTTGTGGGTTTTTTTCGGGCTATATGGCCAATTCTAGAGGCATTTCTCCTGACGTTTCGCCTGCATCTATGTTTACCCACAAGCATAAAGAAATTACATTTATTAGAAACCAACACTTTCTCATTACGTTGTTTTACAGATCATAAGACTGTGCCACAGCAATGCATGGCAGGGGACAGCTAGTATATAATATAATATAATTGCATTGTACACTGTCTTGTCAAAGGCTTTCATGGCTGGAATCACTAGATTGCTGGGAGCTTTTCGAGCTGTCTGGCCATGTTTCAACAGCATTCTCTCCTGACGTTTCACCTGCATCTGGGGGTAATGGCATCCTCAGGGGATCGGATGGTAGTTAAGTGGAGTATATATTCTTGTGGAATGCCCAGGGGGGAATTCCTTATCCTGTATCAGGTTTTAACCTGCTACTTTTGGACTCTCACTTGCTGAGGTGTTCCTGAGAGTATTTCTGTGGATCTTAGGAAGCTGTTTCTTGATTTAAGGTTTTGGCTTGCTGGCTGATATCCAGAGGATGGGTCAGAGATGTCCATGTCTTGGTCCTTTCATTATGGGCAGCTACTTTCCAACGAAAGGTGGTGCAATATCGGCTAAACAGTCTAATTTCTCCAGTGGTGTGGGGCGTAGACATCCTGTGATTATGCGCCATGTCTCATTAACATAGTGAGATGTATTCCACAGTGGGCATGCATATTCAGCAGCAGAATAGCCAAGTGCAAGGTCAGATGTCTTCACTGTGTCTGGTTCGAAATGATGAGCTGCAGAGATATTTTAAGAAGGGTTCACAGATTCCTTACTGATTGATAGATCTGTTTCTTGATTAGTCCACTGACCATATCAACAATAAAAGACAAAAACTAAAATACACAGACAAATAGACAGACACAAATCACTATGCTAAAACTCCTAATAAACAAACACAATAAAACTTGATTAAATAATAAGTTTGGTAAAATGGATTGAATTGCAAGAGTTGTATTGAGAAGTGGTCACAGATACCTTACTGATTCATAGAGTCCCACTTTCCCCTTTCCATCTAAAGTTTGGGAATTTCTGCTGACAGCTGTTTCCTTCCACTTTTCTGGCAGGTGTGTGCGGATCACAGACACCGGGCTCAGCTACCTGTCCACCATGTCATCACTTAGGAACTTATATCTCCGCTGGTGCTGCCAGGTAAAGGAACCGTCCGCACGTTCTTTTCTCCATCACAGAAAAGATGGAGAAGAAGATTGCCAGGGTCTAGCATGCCAGGCAATGCGGGAAGCAGTTGATTTCCATCTAATTCCTAATAACAAAAACTCCACCCAAATGTGTCAAGAGACTGTGGTGTGTGTAGCTGTAACACTGGCCAACACACATGTTGGTACCCCAAAGATTAGTCCTATTTCTGGGTATATTTAACCTGCTAATTCCAAAAATGGCAACACATTTTCCCCTATCCACTCTAATTTTTGAGATACAGAACCAGTGCCATCTGCTTGCCCATTGCACATCACCATAATCATTAGGAGTGTGTGAAATTCAGTAGGTCAATTCAGATGTCAGGTAATTTTGGCAATTTGGCAGTCACACCACAGAAAATGAACTTGGGGGGGGGGGGGGGGGCTCTGAAGCTTTACCAGAATGGAACTCAAGCCAGCAAATCTTTCAACTAAATTTGGGAAAGATTTGTTGATTGGGACTTACTTTTTATTATTAGTATTCTAGTATTATTATTAGTATTCGTATCGTTTGTTTTGCAAGAACAAACAGCAATCTCTCTGTGGTGGGAACTATGGGGCTGTTGTCTTGTCTCTATTTATTTATATGGATTGCATTTTACGAAGCCAAAATAGGTAGGGTGGAAAGGAATCACAGTTAAGGAAGCTTTTCTGATATTTAAGTTCAAATTCATTTTATTATGGTCAGTGACCAGGTCGAGAGATGAGAGACGTAGTCCTATACAAGCATATCAGAGTTAAGGATTAAGAGATTTAAAACTTTAAAGTAAGTGTATTATTGTTAGGACATTAAGATAATTAACTTGAAAATCTAAACTAAATACCATATACAGGATTATATTAAAACCCAACACAATTTATGGAATTAAAGGGAAGGGAATCTAAAGGGAGGGAATAGGATGCTCATGAGACACAGGGAAAGGAAGTCCAGTCAAACAGAGGAGGGAACAACATCCATACTATAATTAAGACTGCAATCCCAATTTTCTGCTAGTATGAAGTCCCGGCTTGTACTAGCTTGTACTATGAGACAACTAGATTTCAAACGCTGCCGTGCAGAATTTGGTGACATTGTAAGTTATAGCCGAGTTAGTGTCTGAAAGCAGCAGGGAGATGTAAAACTGTCCAGAGTATCCTGGGTATTTGTTAGGACATTAACCCTATGGCGTAATGAGACGGGATTGAATATCTCTATAGAATAGGTACTGAAGAAGCACATTTTCTGTTGTCTCTATGTGTCCTGAGTCACAGGGGCACTGTCTCTCGACGTATGGAGGTCTTCTGGTAACGGCCTTTCAATACGACAGATGGGAGAGCATGGCAACGTGCCAGAGTGAAGGCCCTCTGATGGCTGGAAAGTTCCAGCATGTTTAGATATTTCATGGGGGAGGAACAAAACCTAGACTCCATTGATGATAAAGGATGTGGCGCTGGCTAAGTCTGATTGACGCTATTTAGTTGAGCTGGGACATGTCTTAAGCAATGGATGAGAAAGAAATGAATGGTTTTATTTTAGCTTGGATACCTCAAAGAAAATACTGTGGGAGCCCCAGAGACTAACTGCATCAATTGTCCGAATCCCAGAACATCCATGAGAAAAGTCTTAATTCCTAGTGTCAGAAGAATGCTTGCTCACATTCCTGGCTTCTTTGCTCTTTACAGGTGCAAGACTTTGGCCTGAAGCATTTGCTGGGAATGAGGAGTTTACGCCTCCTCTCTCTTGCAGGTGAGAGCAAAACCTCATTCACACTGTGGAATGAAAGGAAGAAAGGGTTAATGTGTGAAATAGCATACATGAACAATTTCTTTTGTTGTTTTGTTTGTTTTGGTAATTTTGTCCTTGAGGCCCCAGCTTGATTTGTTCTCAGAGCCATTTATTCAAAAACATCACGTCATGAATGTTAGTATTATTCACTGATGATGTTGCTGGCAATTGTATGAGTGGAGCTTTCTCACTCACTGCATGCTCTCCGGTTCTGCTTTTGCAGGCTGCCCTCTGCTGACCACCACTGGACTTTCAGGCCTTGTCCAGCTTCAAGACCTGGAAGAGCTGGAGTTGACTAATTGCCCAGGGGCCACTCCAGAGCTTTTCAAGTATTTCTCGCAGCACCTGCCCCGTTGCATGGTGATCGAATAAGCAGCTCCTGGAAAGAATCTGACCAACATCTGGAGCCAAGACCTTCAATCCCAACCCAGCACTGAACAACCAATCAGAGTCATGGTTTTATTTATTTATTTATTTATTCATATATATATATATATATATATATATATATATATATACTATCTAGATTTTTTTTCCCCGGGAGGGATGCTGTGACTGAAGCCACACTTACACACACAGAGAGAGAAAAAACAATGCAAGCTGTCGTAAACAAAGACCTGGATCATCGGAAGGGCAACACGGTGTAAGGATGTGGCAGTGAAAGGGGAATGAATCCCTCCTCAAGTTTGTAAATTTCTATGCCTCCATCATCTCCTGTCTTCCTTGTAGTGATCTGTCCTGAAATCATATTTTTTGGAAAGAAAAATTGATAAAAACTCAAAAAATATAATAAGAACAAATGAAAGAGGCATAGAAAATGAGCAAGAAACTGCAATGGCAGATTGGTGAGTTGGTGGGCATGCTGTTGCCACTCAGTGCTGGATGAAAGCGGTTTCTGCCCAGGCGTTTTGTGTCATGGTGGATAGAAGTTGGGTTGCGAGGGAAGATTCTGGGGCAAGTCCTCTTGAAGGTTTTTCCAGGTATGGATCCTATACGGTCGAGCCTTCCGATGGAATGGTCGCAGTCCTCTGAGTTTGAGGTGGAAAGCGAATGGAGGAACGAAGAGCGCCCTCCTGAGAAAAGAGGTTCATGGGATGACAGACAGATGGAACAGCTCTGGATGTGTATGGGCTCTGCCACTGGATTCCAGGAAATGGACGCTGCAGAAAAGTGTTCATAAAGAGAAGCAGGAGAGCTGAAAATGTGCAAGGAAATCGGCTCATGCTGCGTAAGAAAGCTCCAAAGCTTGTCTTGGAGACCCCATGGGCAGTTAGAACCAAGGGATGCTTCAGAAAGTGAAGCTGGTTGTCAACTGGCCTTTGGCTTCATCCAAAGAACAGACCAAGGAGCGAAGTTTTCCAGAAAAACGGATTTTACAAGCTCACCTGAACAATCCTGGCTGACCCTTAAGGTCATGCGGTGATTTTTGGCAGATAGCTTCTGCCTCTTTTGGTTTTGAATTTTTTAAATTTCCTTTTAAACCCGCTTTTCTTTTGCTAATGAAAAAGTTTCCCTTCTCCTCTCTTCAGAACAAAACCTACAGCCTTTGCATGCTAGTTTGCTTCCGTCTCAATATAAGGCAGGCTCTGGCTTCTGCATCTGCTGGGTAGGACTTCAGGCGGCAGCCTCGACCCCAGCTTGGTTTGTCTGTCCCACTGAAAAGCTGATGTGGCATTTTATCTCATCCATATTTCCATTGACTGAGACATGGATCTTTAGCAGATTGTGCCCTGATCCTGCCCAGAACAGGCAAAGGCATCTCCTTCCTTAGATTCATCTTATCTAGCTGCTTACAAGCCAGTTACAATACGCCCGTTCTTTCCCATCCATTTCCAACTATACCAGCAGCCTGCACTGTATATGGCCCTCTCATCTGCTTTCTTCTGAGCCAAGGACGTGGCTGACCTGTTGGCCATCCTTGGGCTGTTTCCACATTGCTTCCACTGATTTGCTTTTAGAGGCCCTTGTCTATTGTTGTTTGCAGGTTGGTTGACTCAGGCACTCATTCTCCATCTCCATCCACAAGCTGCCATAGAGATCTATCTGTTCCTGGGTGGAGCAACTTCTTGTTACAAGGCCTGGATGGATGGCACAGCTCTTTGAGGCAACAAGCGGTATTGCTGTGCCGAGTTTTTCCAAACCACTGCTTGTATGCTTTTGAGGAGCATTGTTGCCCACCATCACCACTTGCTTTAGTGCCTGTGCATTTTGGCTCCATTGGCCGTGTTAACCAA
Organism: Anolis sagrei; assembly: GCF_037176765.1. Taxonomy (NCBI): domain Eukaryota; kingdom Metazoa; phylum Chordata; class Lepidosauria; order Squamata; family Anolidae; genus Anolis; species Anolis sagrei. The sequence continues at coordinate 57,251,957 of NC_090035.1, read as the reverse complement.
TAATGGAAGGTGCCCTCTACACCAGGCATGAGGAGGGTGTTTGCCCAGACATTGCTCAAAGTGCCCGCCTTTCTCCTTTCAAAAGAACATGCCCGAGCATTGGGTGCCTTTCTCTCTGAGAGTGGTAGAAAATATCACTGCCTGTTTGCTCCACTGTGCAGGGCAAGTGTATCGGCAACCAACCAACCCTAAGTCATTACAAGTGCAGGCATACTTCCCTGGGAGCACATCCTATTGCATGAAAGGCCTTAGCTTTCAAATAAACATACTTAGAATTGTATGTCCATGAGCTAGGTCACACTGGCTTCTGTCATCGGGGAATATCAGAAGAGAATCTTCAGGGCCAAAAGCATTTTGCTTTTGTTGAATTTGGCAAGGACCAAAGGGGAGATTTGAGTCCTCCTCCTCAAGAGTGTCCCAGGTGGTTGCAATCTTGTTTCCTTGTTTCGTACAAGTGAAACAAGTGCAGGGAGAGGCATTTATAACAGAGAAATTAATGCCATATAATGCTCACTGTTACGAAGAATGGGAAAGAAGGTCCAAAGACCTCAGGTCACATTGTCTCCAAGTTCTGCGAACAGAAGGCAGTCTTTCCCTCTAGTGCAGGCATGGGCAAACTTCAGTCTTCCAGCTGTTTTGTACTGGCTGTTAGGAATTGTGGGAGTTGGAAGTCCAAAACACCTGGAGGGAGGGCTGAAGTTGGCCCATACCTGCTCTAGCGGGATGGCCAAGTGCCCATGGAATTCTGATGCACAAAGCAACCACCTATTGTTTTAATCCAGTCCCAGGCCTTTTACTACAACATACTGTGCAGGTTTCCACTTCATGGGTGTTTTGGTGGCCTTCTAAATTTTGCTGTGGTTTGGGAAGGGGGTTCTGTAATGTTTAACCATCATCTCTGTCTAGTTGGAGGGGCAGGGAATGTATAGCAATGGAGAAACAGCCTCTAATTCCAAAGTTCCCATAGCTCACCATTCCGCAATCCAGCCACCTGTGTTGGACTACAAGTCCCATATTCTGGGTACGGTGGGAGCTCTTGCCCAGCACATCTGGAGAAGACTCTGCTGGGGTTGTTCCAGCAGTCAAGCCATCGCCCCCAATGCCCCCAATGTACTGAGTCCTCCCAGTACAGCCAGTGTCACCAGTCTCTATCCAGGGCTTGATTCATGTCAAACTTCAACACCAGTGATGCATTTAGTCACCAAGAATAGCTTCACTTCCTGCTCCCTGCTTCAACACTTTCCAGGTACTCCAAGCAGATTAATTTATTTATGAAAAATTACATGTACATGAAACCATTTTAAATAGTTAAAAAGCCACTTTATTTAAAAAACAGTATAAATATAATAAGTCCCTATCTAGTTCAGCAGTCTTTCCACATAGAGGGCAGACACTGGGCATCAATATGAAAGCCATTCATGTAAACTAGTGTTCAGAAGCCTTCTTCTTGTGATATTTAAGGAAATAGATTCTATATCCATCATGGGTAGTAGCCTCTGATAGCCCACATCCTCCAAAATCTTTTCTTTTGTAAAGCCACCCAGTTTGATAGCTATCCCTAAATCCACAAGTTCTATGGTTACTTCTCCAAGATGTAAAAAATAATTCTTTTTACCTGTCCTGAATCTCCCAACATTCAATTTGAGCAAAAGACCTCACTAGGTTTCAATATCATAAGAAATGGAGAAAAACGGAGACACCTCCCATCTAATTCAGTTCAAGTAAAATAACCTATTTTTTCTGGCATTGAATTAATTTACCAGAAGCTGCAGATAATGCATTTTTCAATTATCAGTTGCCATGCAATAAGGACACTTTATGTTTATTAAAACCATTTTAAATAGCAATTCTAAGAATGTCAGGCATACTGGGAAGAAGTGACTGAGAAAGATACCTAAGGAAAGCTATTGTTGGCTAAGGCAGGCCATATGAGCCAAATAAACCTCTCCAGAAATCAGAAGGCATGAATTACAAATTAGTTCTTTAGTGAGGTAACCAATGCATAACTCAAACAGATTATAATAATACTATTGCTATACTGAGTACTCCTTTTCAAACATAAACATTCTTCAGATGTTTAAAGTGTCATGTGATATTCTCACTACTTGGATATGATGTCAACCCAAGGCCATAATAAAAAAGTAATAATTTATTTACTTTTGGATAACATTAACATGTAAATCTTTGAAAACCCGAAAGGTAACTAACTCCTCTGGAGCCACTGTGAATTGTAACAATAGCTACCATAATTCCTCTGGTTCTTGCTGATATTAAGCCGCAGTGTCCTTCCTATGTTTGCTGCAGAAGAGTTTGAGATCCCATGCATTGCGTGCAAATGGTGCTCCAAAAGGGCCAGCTCTGGGTCCGAGGGACCCTATGAGACAAGGCCATCCACTGTGTTTCATTTCATCCCTCCCATGTTGACAAGTCACACTTTACAGCTGCCATTTATAATTCCCTATAATGTCTCCTATATTGCATCATCCCAGAGATTAAAAATATGGACTCCAAGTCAAGAGCATGTACCAATACATGGACATGCCCAGGCAGAATGCAGCGATGGGTCTAAAAATGCCATGCACTGGTCCCTGAACTGCCCCAATGTTCTGGGAAAGCCATCTATCTCAAAACTGTGGAGAGCTGCTGTCAGTAAAAATGACACAGGGAAAAGAGCTCAGAAAAGTTACTTTTTAAATACTTTTTTAAAAAAAACATCATAACATGTATTGTTAAAGGCTTTCACAGCTGGAATATCTGGGGTGTTGTGGCGTGGTTTCTGGGCTGTATAACCAATGTGTTTTAGTAAGATTTTTCCTCTTCGTTGTCTTCTTCTTCTTCTTCTTCTTCTTCTTCTTCTTCTTCTTCTTCTTCTTTGGTTTGGCCTGCATCTGTGTATGGTAGCTTCAGAGGATCTGATAGTAGCAAAGCAAGTGGAATATATAATATACCTGCAGAATAATGTCCTGGGTGAGAGAAAAAGCCAATGTCTATTAACCAAATGTGAAGGGTGCAATTAGCAAGCTTCGTTTGCAAGTGTTGAGTGGGATCCATCCATTAGCATGTGAGTAACCATGAAGATGGCATAGTGAGGACATCTGCCTGCCAGGCCATTGTTCTCTTTGAATTGTTTGCTACCTTAGAGACATCCTTGGCCCCTATAGTGCTAACTTGCCCTTTATTACTTGCTGCCTGGAGTTCTCCTGTGTCTGAGTGGAATTCATTAGTTACTGTCTTGATTCTAGTGTTTCTCAATAAAAAGGTAAAGGTTTCCCTTTGACATTAAGTCTAGTCAAGTCCAACTCTGGGAGGTGGTGCTCATTTCTATTTTGAAAGCGAAGAGCCAGCATTGTTCATAGATGCCTCCTAAGTCATGTGGCTAGCATGACTGCATAGAGCGCCATTACCTTTCCACTGAAGTGGTACCTATTGATCTACTCACATTTGCATGCTTTCAAACTGCTCGGTTGGCAGAAGCTGGGGCTAACAGCAGGAGGTCACCCTGTCCCCTGGATTCGAACTGCCAACCTTCGGTAAGCAAGTTCTTTAGCTTAGCGGTGTAACCCACTGCACCACCACAGCCCCTTGTTTCTCAATACTGGTAGCCCAATTTTGATCACGTTCAGATCTCTGTTCAGATGCCCTCAGTAATTGACTATATGATCATGGTTATTCACATACTAATGGGTGGATCCTACTCAACATACACAAATGAAGCTTGCTAACTCCACCCTTTACAGGGCACAGAATATTAAAAACATGGAAATTCTGGACCACTCTGACAACCACTTTGTCAGATGACACAGAGAAGCCACTGAAATCCACAAGAAGCACGTGGACAATTTCAACATAAAGGAAGAAACCATGAAAATGAACAAAATGTGGCTACCAGTATTGAGAAACACCAGAATTAAGACTGACAAATGAACGCCAGCCAGATGTTGAGGAGGCCTCCAGGCAGCAAACAATTCAAAGGAGATGAAGGCCAGGTTACTTCTAGTCAGTGTTGACTATGTAATCTTCTCACTCACATGATAACACATGGATCCCATCCAAACACTTACAAATCAAGCTTGCTAACTGGATCCTTCATACTTGGTAATAGACATTAGTTCTTTTTCCCACCCTGGACATCATTCCACTGGTATATTATGAACTCCACTCGTGTTACCACCATCAGATAATCTGAAGATGCCAGCCATAGATGCAGGCAAAACATCAGGAGAAAATGCTGCCAGAACACAGCCATACAGCCCAGAAACCACACACTTCAAAAACCTATTAACATCCCTATCCAGTGATTTAGGAGCTGTACTCCCCAACCCCCACCCCCACCCCCGGGGCCTTTTCCAAGCTCTGTGAGAATTGATGACCTAACTTGGTTTAAAGAAGCATTCTATGATCTCTGATGAGCTAATCCCACAAAAGGGCAGGTACATTATAGCACATTTTCGCCACTCCACCCCACTTCTCCCAAATTAGTTGCCAGGCTACTGTTGAAATATGTGTACACCAGAGCTTTCCCAGCATTTTGTGTTGGAGACACGCCTTTTTAGATGAGCAACACTTCACAACACAGTTTTCCAAATGCACACAATGGAGGTTAAAAGGAGAGATGCAAACACAGACAAGAATTGTAACAATTAAATATATGAAGGCGTAACGTATCTCATAAAAGCCTTTTCATTTATATGTTTTTCAGAAATATATGATTTGTCTTGTAATAACATACATACATTTCCAGGAAAAAATTTTTGTAATTTCTTGTGAGGTTCCCACGACACACTTCGCATTGCAGCTGATAGACTAATGTGTTGCAGTGCAGTTTGAAAAGCTCTGGGTGTAGACCATGCGGGTAGTGGCAGGGGTTTGGAAATACCTTTCCGTAAATGCTCATCGGATATCTGGAAGGAACCGTGCACATGCTATTGTGAACAAGGAGATACATTACATCAGGCAAGGGCCAACTTTGGCCCTCCCTCCAGGTATTTTAGACTCCAACAATTCATAACAGCTTAATGGCTGTTAGGAATTGTGAGAGTGGAAGTCCAAAACACCTGGAGGGAGGGCCAAAGTTGGCCCATGCCTGCATTACATTGATTATTTTTTTAAAATCCCAACTGGTTACCAGAGAAGGGTAAGGGAAGAACCGGCATGGATCATTGTGCATGATGTGGGGATGCTGTGGGGGAAAGAATAAATCTGTTTGCGACTCTTGTGAACAGGAAAATCCATCCCAGCCTATTATCCACATATATCTATCTATATATATCACTTGTGCTTAGGCAAACAGACTGACTCAGAGGCCTACGGTGCTTCTCCATACAAGACCACGCAACCTGCACTGGATGGTGGCGCACACACCATGCACCATTGCAAACTGCTCCCACATCATGCCCAATGGATGTGCCTGGAGATCAGCATGCTCTTCATCTGTACGGAACTCATGAACAAACTTGCTTTTGACAATCACTTTTTTTAAAAAAAATGGTATTTCTTCGGTGCGAAACATTTTGTTGCCATAACATCTTTAAGCCAGCCTAATTTTTTAGGGTGACATTTTACAACTCCCTGCTCTTTCATCCTGCCTTGCGTATCCTGCAGAACTGCATGATTGTGAGGGTTGGGTAAGTAAATGTGGGAGTTGGGGTGGGTTTTTTTTTTGAGGGGGAGGCCTTGCCTGTTGTGGGTCATAGATGGGATTCCTGGTCACATGATTCAATGTCCTGCCTCAAACTCTCCTGAAGCTTGATGGGAGAGAGGAGACTGGATTACGTGATTCCAAAGGGGGGAGAGAATCTATTTGAACATGCCATTTGTTAGCTTCAGTCGTCTCAAAGGTTGGCTCTCTGGAAAACTCTGTACACTGCTGAGGAAACTTCATAGGCTTTGTAATATTTAAAACTTTAATTTCACAGATTTGGAAATGACTGAATATGTAGGGATCCATCTCTGGATGGCCAAACATCAGGTGATTCCTTATTTGATTTACAGTGTTTTTTAACCCTTATCTCCAGAAAAGCAAAGAATGAGATGAAAAGGGGAATGGGGGGTGGGGTGGACAAACAAACTCAGGCATGAATTGCAATTATAAATTCCAAAATTTTTACAGAGATAGGGTTAAACTGAAACATCTCCGAAGAGGAGGAAAATGGAATGTGGGTGCTTTCAAACAGGTTTCTATTATCAAATGATATTCAATGGCTGTTGCAGGCTTTTTTCCTTAATGGGAATTTTCGGCAGGAAAAACAAGGGTGGAAGAAATGGTGGTAAAACATGGTGCAAATTTGGAAGACATTATATGGATCACTACACAGTTGATTAAATGAAGCACTGCAACTTGGCAGAAAAAATGAAATACAAAGATACAGAATGGGGGATGCCTGGCTCGAGAGCAGTACGTGTGAAAAAGATCTTGGAGTCCTCGTGGACAACAAGTTAAACATGAGCCAACAATGTGATGTGGCGGCAAAAAAAGCCAATGGGATTTTGGCCTGCATCAATAGGAGCATAGTGTCTAGGTCCAGGGAAGTCATGCTACCCCTCTATTCCGCTTTGGTTAGACCACATCTGGAATATTCTGTCCAATTCTGGGCACCACAATTCAAGAGAGATATTGACAAGCTGGAATGTGTCCAGAGGAGGGCGACTAAAATGATCAAGGGTCTGGAGAACAAGCCCTATGAGGAGCGGCTTAGGGAACTGGGCATGTTTAGCCTGAAGAAGAGAAGGCTGAGAGGAGATATGATAGCCATGTATAAATATGTGAGAGGAAGCCACAGGGAGGAGGGAGCAAGCTTGTTTTCTGCTTCCTTGGAGACTAGGACGCGGAACAATGGCTTCATACTACAAGAGAGGAGATTCCATCTGAACATTAGGAAGAACTTCCTGACTGTGAGAGCCGTTCAGCAGTGGAACTCTCTGCCCTGGAGTGTGGTGGAGGCTCCTTCTTTGGAAGCTTTTAAGTAGAGGCTGGATGGCCATTTGTCAGGGGTGATTTGAATGCAATATTCCTGCTTCTTGGCAGGGGGTTGGACTGGATGGCCCATGAGGTCTCTTCCAACTCTTTGATTCTATGATTCTATGAACTGCACGGAAAAATCTTGTCCTCAGGTATCCCTGATCTCTCAGCCAAATTGCCATTCCACATTTCCTGCTTCAGTTGAATAGAATGGCTGCTATTAGGCGAGCACTTGGACTTTATGGAGTATTAATAGTAGAGCTGCTGGTGATATATTTCCTTCTCCAGTGTTTAAGGCATATATGTTACACCAGCAGTGTCAAAACAACTAACAAGGGATGACACAAGTGCTTTTGCAATCTAACTGTAGTTCTTTTTATTCACTTTTATACTTGCACAGCCTCACTATTTGGGTTTTTTGATACCCTGGGCCAATAGTATGCATTTTTTCTGACGTTTTTTAAAAACATAAATATTTTTAGTTACTTAAAAACTCTAGGAAATCAAATAGTTACATTTTAAAATGGCAAGCATAATGCAAACAAAACCTTTGCTTCCTGACCCATAATAATAACTAATAGTAACAAACTGTTGTCCCCTGACACATAATAATGTTTAAAATTTACGTTCCAGCTTCCAATATGTGGGAGAAGCCAAAGAGCAGCTTTTTTTCCCCCACCACAGCTGATAAATCCACTCTGCTTTTCATTTCTTCAGTTGCTGTATATACAAAAGAAAGAAATGTTATCTCCAGAGTCTGGTCTCTGAGCATTCAATAGCAGCCAAATGATTACAAGGGAGTAGGAATTTGTTGAGGTTTTCATTTGGCTTCTGCTTCCTCTTCTTTTTGAAATAAGGTCCCATCTACACTGCCTAATTATCCAGTTTCTGAATCTAGACAATCTGCTTTGAACTGGATTATATGGCAGTGTAGACTCATGTAATTAAGTTCAAAGCAGATCATCTGGAAGAAGTCCCCATAATGAACTTCATAAATTTCATGAAAAGAATGGGATGAAAACATTCATATCAAAAAAAGAAATGGTCAGATTGACTTAATGAAGCAGGTGTCATCAGTTGATTAGTTTATATGACTACTCCTCTGCATTTGGAATACTGAATCTGTGCAGGCAATTATTTGCTTTTCTTTAATACCTGCAGGGGAAGCAGGTGTAACTATTTGATTTCCTTGGTTTGCTGTTAAGCATTTACTAAAATTGGCAAATTTCTTCATTAAAAGAAACAATGGAAATAAGTTGAGGCTAATTTTACAAAAGGATGTTGGATAACAACAACAACAACAACAACAATAACAACAACATTATTCTTGTATCCAGCCACCATCTTCCCGAAGGGACTCGGGGCAGCTTACACAACAGCACAAGATGCCTAAAACCAAAACATAAAATAAGACAAAGTATAATATACAATAGAATAATACATATAGGCATATAAAACAACAACTTAAGACTCAATAAAATAGCACTCAATAAAAATGGCGATAAGCTACAGTAAACATGGCCAGGCTGTAAACAATAGGACAAGGGAATGGGTAAGTGCAAAGAGAAAGCAAAGTGGGATTCTCCTATCCTTCAAAACAATAAAAATTGAAGAAGTGTTCAACATTTTGGGAGTTGGAAAAGTACCCAATCATCTCTGGGATTTGAATGCCAAGTTTCAATATGAAAAGACTAATAATAGTCTAAATCCACTCAGAGACAAAAGAGCAGCAGCAAATCCATAACAGAGAGATATAGGAACCATTGACGTTTGGATCATTAAAAGGGGTGGGGTGAACAGTCCAAATTAGCATGTGGTACTAATATATATTTTTTGTCATACACACAATTTACTGTTGACTGTAAATGTGACACAGATCTGTATTGGAATTTGGGTCCCCAATAAGCCTTTCTGCTTGGGTGAGTATATTAGAAAAGGGATGGCTTATATCCTATGCCTGAATGATATCTTGTGGAGGGGGGGGGGAATACTAAGCAGAAGACCAAAAACAGCCCCCTCCCCCCCCCCCCCCCGGTTTTCACATTATCTGTGAGCAGAAGCTTCAGTGGGTTGCTGTGAGTTTTCCGAGCTGCATGGCCATGTTTTAGAAGCATTCCCTCCTGATGTTTCACCCACATCTATGGCAGGCATCCTCAGAGGTTGTGAGTTCTGTTGGAAACTACTTATTTACTTAGACGATCCCTCGTTGGACGAGTAAGATAGTCTTCCAGGAACAGTATTCTGGTGGGTCCGTAGGTGACTGTGAAGCCCTATTCTTGATCTGCATCTTCTCCCACAGTGAGGGCATTGGTTTCCAGGTGGAAGGTGGTCTTGGTCGGGGTTGGCTTGATGCTCTTGGCACATTTCTCTTTTTTGCCTTCCATTAGTGCCTCTTCAAATTCTACAGCACTGCTGGTCACAGCTGACCTCCAGCTGGAGCGCTCAAGGGCCAGGGCTTCCCAGTTTCAGTGTCTATGCTGGAGTTTTTAAGGCTGGCTTTGAGGCCATCTTTAAAGTTCTTTTCCTGTCCACCAACATTCCCTTTTCTGTTTTTGAGTTCAGAGTAGAGCAACTGCTTTGGGAGACGGGGGTCGGGCATCTACGCAAATGGGGTTTATATATGTGTGGAATAAAGTCCAGTGTGGGAAAAAGAACACTTGTCTGTTCGAGGCAAATGTGAATGCTGCAATGGGCTACCTTGATTAGTATTGAATAGCCTTGCGGTTTCAAAGCCTGACTTGACAAGAGTCAAGTCTACAGTGATTCTGGCCATGAAAGCCTTCAATAACACAGAGAAGCTTCAGAGTTTTCCATCCAGAGTTTTCCATTTGAGACCATCAAAAGGGAAAGACAAGTAGGTCTGAGGTGGGGCATAGAAGAAGACAAAGCCACTGAATATCAAAGAGTGCCTTCAGAAAGGGTGCGTCCCATCCCCACCCCCTCCGCTGTAGATTGGAGGTGGTGTTTTTTAAAGAACTCCCAGAATCCCACCATCAATGGCCATGCTGGCTGTGAGATTCTGAGAGTGGTAGTCCAAAAAGCCATTATCCCAAGTCCTGACATGTCCTTTTCTTATCAAAGAGAGGAGTGGGTGCTATGAAAAATTGATCCTTGGACCAGATGATTTGCAGCTGTCACCTTCTCTTGTTGGAGTCAAATGCAAAGGAACCCACAAGGAAAAAGGGTCACACTCCAAATACAGAAATGCTGTGCAAGGAAATTAAGTATGGATTAGTTTTGCATTTGGAAATCATCATAGCAGAGACAGCACTTTTTTCAGGGACTTCCTTGCCTTGCATCCTCGCAGTCATTTGGAGCAGTGATGCCAGGCAAGGAAAAGGGACAATGACTATAGTCAGGAACAAAAGACATGGACCAAGAAATCCCCGAATTACATTTCAATTTTGCCATGAACACACTTAGTTTGGATCTACACTACCACATAATCCAGATTATCAAAACAGATTATTCAGATTATCTCCTTTGAACTGGATTATATGAGTCTACATGGCCATGCAGCACAGAAACCTCACAGCAACCCAGTGATTCAAAACAGATAATCTAGATGTTATGACAGAGTAGATCCAGGCTACATGGGTCTATCACCTTTGTCTTCTTCCCCCTCCTCCTCCCCCTCCCCCCCCTCCTCTTCTTCTTCTGTGTTGTCATGAAGGCTTTCATGGCCGGAATCGCTGGGTTGCTGTGAGTTTTCTGTGCTGCATGGCCATGTTCCAGAAGCATTCTTACCTGACATTTTGCCCACATCTATGGTAGGCATCCTCAGAGGTTGTGAGGTCTGTTGGAAACTAAGCAAGTGATTGTTTCATGCCTGGAATTATTTCATGCCAGGAATTTCCCTTTTTGTGAATGCTGTTCTTTAGTTACTGTCCTGATTTTAGAGTTTTTAATACTGGTAGCCAGATTTTGTTCATTTTCATGGTTTTCTCCTTTCTGTTGAACAACTTTCAGAAAATGGGAATTCCAGACAGGAAACAATCAGGGCCAGCTGACATCTCCCAACAAAGAATTCCCTCAGACAGGAAGCAGACATGATTTGAAGCTGCAAGGCCATTCAATGCTAATCAAGGTAGTCAATTGCAATATTCACACTTGCCTCAAGCAGAGTTCTTTCTCCCACCCTGGACATTCCAGATATATAAACCCCACTTGCCTAGTTTCCAACAGACCTCACAACGTCTAAGGATGCCTGCCATAGATGTAGGCGAAACATCAGGAGAGAATGCTTCTGGAACATGGCCATACATCCTGGAAATCTCTCAGCAGCCCTATTTTTAATATCTTTATTCATATCCTGCTTTTATCCCAATGGAGACTCAAGGCAACCAATAATAATAATAATAATAATAATAATAATAATAATGTAGTGTAGATCCAGCCTCAGACTGCAAATCACATTATATCTGCATTATACTCTCAATGTAAACAGAATCAAGGGAAATGGTTGTGAAGAGATAGTGGAAAATGGAAAAAAGAAGTCGAATGAGAAAGAAGTGAGTTAGAAAAGATACTGAAAGCAAAGGTGTAAAGTTGGCCATTTGATGAAGCCAGTGCAAACAGCAAAATTCTAAATGACTCCTATTTTGGATCTGGCCGAGAGTTGACTCCATTTCCTGCAAGAGTGGCACTAATGTCTTGGTCCAAGAGTTTTCGGGCACAACCCGTTAGGAGGAATGTCTTCGGTAAAAGCCGCATTGACATATATATGGGAACGGCTCCCTTCATTCATGGAGGCTTGCATGGGAGACATTACCAACGGGATGTCCCCATTGCACCTCTATTTAAAGTATCAGCTGCTCCAAAGTCTTATTTAAAACGATGGAAGCTGTGATGTTACAAATGACTATAAAAGGGAGGGTAAAGAAGAAAATAATAATAAAATTCTTAAAAATCATTTTCTTACGGCCTCCTTCTCCTGTATATTCCGAAGATATAACCTTATATTTGGTAAGTGTTTCTTGTGCTATTTTATCACGTGACCTGTTTATAAAAATATAAATTAAAAAACTTTAAAAATACAAAACGACTGATTTAGTATTTTTGAAGCATTACACAGCTAACATATTTGTATTTCTATATATTTTATTATATACATTTTACTTATATATTATATATAATATATTATTGTATTTGTATTATATATATTTATATATTATATAATATATATCATATTGTTATTTGAATTTTTATATATTTTATCATGTTTTATTATTTTATTTATATATTATATTTTATATTATTATATGTATTTGTATTTTATAAATTTCATTACATCTATTATTTTACTCATATATTATGTTTTATTATTATATACTATATATTTTATTTTATTTATATATACTATATATTTTGTTATTGCATACCATATATTTTGTTATATATTAGATACTATATATTTTATTTATATATTACATAATATATAGTTTATATTATACTATGTATTGTATTTTTATATATTTTATTATATCTATTTTATTTTAAATATATATATTTATATATTTTTTATATTGTTATTGCATACCATATATTTTGTTATTTATATATTAGATATATATAAATAACATATATATGCATGTCATATATTTTGTTATTTATATATTTTATATTATAATATGCATTTGTATTTTGTATCTTTTATTATATCTATTTTATTTTATTTATATATTTACACTATATATTGTTATTGCATACCATATATTTTATGTTATTTATATATTTGATAATATATATTTTATATTATGCATTTGTATTTTGTATCTTTTATTATATTTATTTTATTTATATATTATATATGTTACTTTATTATTATACTATATATTTTATATTTTATTTACATACTAGTTTGGGGACCCAGCACTGCCCAGGTTAACTGAGTAAGGAATTGTGTATCAAGGTTGGTCTTTATCAGTTATTTATATGGCTTGCAGTGGTCTCAGGAAGTTAGTGAAGGTACTGTGAATTCCATCACCTGTGGTTCATCCTCATCCAAACTGCACCAGAATGGAGAGTGGGTCGTGGGGGCTCTGTGCACCAAGTTTTGTTATTGATCAATCATTGGATGAGGGTCACAGTAGTCTCAGAAAGTGAGTTTAGGTACTGCAAGTCCCATCATCCAGAGTCTGTTCTCCCCCAAACCTCACCAGAATGTTAAGTTGGCCAAGGGGGCTCTCTGTGCCAAGTTTGGTCTTTCTTAGCATTTGGATAAGTGTCGCTGTGGTTTCAGGAAGTGAGTGAAGGTACTGGAAGTCCCATCATCCATCGTCCGTCCAACTCCAAACAGCATCGAGATGTAGAGTGGGTCATGGCGGCTCTGTGCCAAGTTTCGTTTCTATTGGTAGTGTTCTGACCCAGCCCCCGGCCTTTCCTTTCCTCTCTTTGTCATCTCGGAATCTTGAATTTGAGGCTGGCCAATCAGAGAGGATATGCAAATTTCCTTCTGTCATGCCCTGTTTCTGCCATGAACCCTCTTCTCCACCAGGGGCTCCTATTGAAGCTGGCCAATCAGAGACCATATGCAAATAGCACCACAGCGGCAGCCAATCAGAAAGCTGCCACATACACTTCCGCCCCCCACACTTCCTCTGTCCATCGCATACAAACTTTTACTTTTATTATATACTAGCTTGGGGACCCGGCGTTGCCCGGGTTATTAGAGAAAGTGGGTAATGGTGGTTCTGTATGCCAAGTTTGGTCTTTATTGGTCTTTGGATAATGGCTGCATTATTTTCAGGAAGTGAGTGAAGGTACTTGAAGTCCCATCATCCATGGCCCATCCTCCTACAAACAGCAGCAGGATATAGAGTGGGTCATGGGGGCTCTGTGTGCCAAGTTTGGTCTTTATCAGTCATTAGATGAGGGTGGCAGTGGTGTCAGTAAGTGAGTGGAGGTACTTGAAGTCCCATCATTCATGGTCTGTCCTCCTCTAAACTGCACCAGGATGTAGAGTGGGTCATTTGAGCTCCATGTGCCAAGTTTAGTCTTGATTAGTCATTGGCGAGGGTCTCAATGGTCTCAGGGAGTGAGCAAAGATACTGCAAGTCCCATCATACATCTCCAAATTTTTCCAAACAACACCAGGACATAACGTGGGTCATGAGAGGTCTATGTGCCAAGTTTGGTCTTGATCCGTCATTGGATGAGGTTTGCAGAGGTCTCAGAATGTGAGTGAAGGTACTGGAAGTTCCATCATCCATGGTCCACCCTTCTCCAAAACTGCAGCAGGATGTAGAGTGGGTCATTGGAGCTCCATGTGCCAAGTTTAGTCCTGATTAGTCATTGGCAAGGATCTCAGTGGTCTCAGGAAGTGAGCAAAGGTACTGCAAGTCCCATCATCCATCTCCAAATTTTTTGAAACAACACCAGGACGTAACGTGGGTCATGAGAGGTCTATGTGCAAAGTTTGGTCTTGATCCGTCATTGGATGAGGTTTGCAGAGGTCTCAGAATGTGAGTGAAGGTACTGGTAGTTCCATCATCCATGGTCCACCCTTCTCCAAAACTGCAGCAGGATGTAGAGTGGGTCATGGGGGCTCTCTGTGCCAACTTTGGTCTTGATTGGTCATTAGATGAGTTTTGCAGCAGTCTTGGAGAGTGGAGGTACTTGAAGAGTGGAGGTACCCATCATCCATGGTCTGTCCTCTTCCAAACTGCACCAGGATGTAGAGTGGGTCATTGGAGCTCCATGTGCCAAGTTTAGTCTTGATTAGTCATTGGCGAGGGTCTCAGTGGTCTCAGGAAGTGAGTGAAGTGACTGCAAGTCCCATCATCCATTGTCAAATTCTTCCAAACTGCACCAGGATGTAGAGTGGATGTAGAGTGGGTTATGCGGGCTCTCTGTTTAAATTGTGGTCCTGATCCATCACTGTTGGCAGTTATAATGGTTTTAGGAAGGGAGTGCAGATATTGCAAGTCCCATCGTCCATTGTGCATCCTCCTCCAAGCCGCACCAGGATGTAGAGTGGGTCATGGAGACTCAGTTTGCCAAGTTTGGTCTTTATCGGTAATTGGATGAGGGTTGCAGTGGTCTCAAGAATTGAGCAAAGGTACTGCAAGTCCCATAATCCATGGTCCGTCCCCGACCAAACCACACCAGGACGTGAAGTGGGTCATGAGAGGTCTATGTGCCAAGTTTGGTCCTGATCAATCATTGGATGAGGTTAACAGCGGTCTCAGAAAGTGAGTGATGGTACTGCAAGTCCCATCATCCATGGTTCATCCTCCTCCAAACTGCAGTAGGATGTCGAGTGGGTCATGGGGGCTCTGTGTGCCAAGTCTGGTCTGTATTGGTAATTGTCTGACTCAGCCCCCTCTGGCCTTTCCTTTCCTCTCTTTGTCATCTCGGAATTTTGGAATTGAAGCTGGCCAATCAGAGACCATGCGCAAATTTCCTTGTCTTGTCTCCGTTTCTGCCATGAACCCTCTTCTCCACCAGGAGCTCCTATTGAAGCTGGCCAATCAGAGACCGTATGCAAATAGCACCACAGCGGCAGCCAATCCGAATGTTGGAATTTTCAGGATGGCCAATCAAAACGCTGGCACATACTCCTCCCGTCGCACCGCCACACTTTTGTCCGCCACATACAAACTTTCACCTTTATTATATACTTGGGGACCCGGCGCTGCCCGGGTTATTAGAGAAAGGAATTGTATATCAAGGTTAGTGTTTATCATTTATTTATATGGCTCGCAGTGGTCTTAGGAAGTTAGTGAAGGTACTGTGAGTCCCATCATCTGTGGTCCATCGTCCTCCAAACTGCACCAGGATGGAGAGAGGGTCATGGGGGCTCTGTGTGCTAAGTTTGGTCTTGATCAGTCATTGGATGAGGGTCACAGCAGTCTCAGAAAGTGAGTTAAGGTACTGCAAGTCCCATCATCCATAGTCTCCCTCAAACATCACCAGAATGTTGAGTTGGCCATGGGGGCTCTCTGTGCCAAGTTTGGTCTTTATTGGTATTTGGATGAATGTCACTGTGGTTTCAGGAAGTGAGTGAAGGTACTGCAAGTCCCATCATCCATTGTCCGTCCTCCTCCAAACAGCACCAGGATGTAGAGTCTCTCATGGGGGCTCTGTGTGCCAAGTTTGTTCTTGATTGGTCATTAGATGAGGGTTGCAGCAGTCTTGGGAAGTGAGTGGAGGTACTTGAAATCCCATCATCCATAGTCTGTTCTCCCCCAAACCTCACCAGAATGTTGAGTTGGCCATGGGGGTTCTGTGTGCCAAGTTTGGTCTTCATCAGTCATTGGATGAGGGTCTCAGTAATTTCACTAAGTGAGTGAAGGAACTGCAAGTCCCATCGTCCATGGTGCATCTTCCTCCAAACTGCACCAGGATGTAGAGTGCATCATGGAGACCCGGTGTGCCAAGTTTGGTCCTTATCGGAAATTGGATGATGGTTGCAGTGGTCTCAGGCATTGAGCAAAGATACTGCAAGTCCCATAATCCATGCTCGATCCACCGTCAAACCATACCATGGCGTAAAGTGGGTCATGAGAGTTCTATGTGCCAAGTTTGGTGTTGTTCAGTCATTGTTGAGGGTCGCAGCAGTCTCGGAAAGCGAGTAGAGGTACTTCAAGCCCCATCATCCATGGTATGCCCTACTCCAAACCGCAGTAGGATGTAGAGTGGGTCATGGGGGCTCTGTGTGCCAAGTTTGGTTTTGTTCGGACATTAGATGAGGGTTGCAGCAGCCTTGGGAAGAGAGTAGAGGTACTTGAAGTCCTATCATCCATGGTCTGTCCTCCTCGAAAGTACACCAGGATGTAGAGTGGGTCATGGGGACTCTGTGTGCCAAGTTTGGTCTTGATCAATCATTGGCAAGGGTCTCAGTGGTCTCAGGAAGTGAGTGAAGTGACTGCAAGTCCCATCATCCATTGTCAAATTCTTCCAAACTGCACCAGGATGTAGAGTGGGTTATGCGGGCTCTCTGTGTAAATTGTAGTCCTGATCAATCATTGTTGGCAGTTATAATGGTTTTAGGAAGGGAGTGCGGGTATTGCAAGTCCCATCGTCCATGGTGCATCGTCCTCCAAGCCGCACCAGGATGTAGAGTGCATCATGGAGACTCAGTGTGCCAAGTTTGGTCTTTATCAGTAATTGGATGAGGGTTGCAGTGGTCTCAAGAATTGAGCAAAGGTACTGCAAGTCCCATAATCCATGGTCCATCCCCGGCCAAAACACACTGGTACGTAAAGTGGGTCATGAGAGGTCTATGTGCCAAGTTTGGTCCGATCAGTCATTGCATGAGGTTAACAGCGGTCTCAGAATGTGAGTGATGGTACTGCAAGTCCCATCATCCATGGTTCATCCTCCTCCAAACTGCAGTAGGATGTCGAGTGCATCTTGTGTGCCAAGTCTGGTCTGTATTGGTAATTTCTGACCCAGCCCCTGGCCTTTTCCTTTCCTCTCTTTGTCATCTCGGAATCTTGGAATCAGAGACTATATGAAAAATTCCTTCCATGTCCCCGTTTCTGCCATGAACTCTTTTCTCCCCCAGGGGCTCCTATTGAAGCTGGCCAATCAGAGACCATATGCAAATAGCAGCACTGTGGCAGCCAATCCGAATGTCGGAACTTTCAGGCTGGCAATCAAAACGCTGGCACATACTCCTCCTGTCGCACCGCCACACATTTGTCCGCCGCATACAAACTTTCACCTTTATTATATACTAGCTTGGGGACCTGGCGTTGCCCGGGTTATTAGAGAAAGTGGGTAATGGCTGTTCTGTATGCCAAGTGTGGTCTTTATTGGTCTTTGGTTAACGGCTGCATTATTTTCAGGAAGTGAGTGAAGGTACTTGAAGTCCCATCATCCATGGGCCATCCTCCTACAAACAGCAGCAGGATATAGAGTGGGTCATGGGGGTTCTGTGTGCCAAGTTTGGTCTTTATCAGTCATTAGATGAGGGTGGCAGTGGTGTCAGTAAGTGAGTGAAGGTACTGCAAGTCCCATCACCCAAAATCCATCCCCTTTCAAACTGCAGCAGGACGTAAAGTGGGTCATGGGGGCTCTGAGTGCTAAGTTTGGTCTTGATCAGAACATGAGTTAAAGTACTGCAAGTCCCATAATCCATAGTCTCCCTCAAACATCACCAGAATGTTGAGTTGGCCATGGGGGCTCTCTGTGCCAAGTTTGGTCTTTCTTGGTATTTGGATGAGTGTCACTGTGGTTTCAGGAAGTGAGTGAAGGTACTGCAAGTCCCATCATCCATTGTCCGTCCTCCTCCAAACAGCACCAGGATGTAGAGTCGCTCATGGGGGCACTGTGTGCCAAGTTTGGTCTTGATTGGTCATTAGATGAGGGTCTCAGTGGTTTCACTGAGTGAAGGTACTCTAAGTCCCATCGTCCATGGTGCATCATCCTCCAAACTGCACCAGGATGTAGAGTGCATCATGGAGACCCGGTGCGCCAAGTTTGGTCCTTATCGGAAATTGGATGATGTTTTGCAGTGGTTTCAGGAATTGAGCGAAGGGACTGCAAGTCCCAAAATCCATGCACGATCCACAGTCAAACCTCACCAGGGCATAAAGTGGGTCATGAGAGGGCTATGTGCCAAGTTTGGTGTTGTTCAGTCATTGTTGAGGGTCGCAGCAGTCTCGGAAAGCGAGTAGAGGTACTTCAAGTCCCATCATCCATGGTATGCCCTACTCCAAACCGTATTAGGATGTAGAGTGGGTCATGGGGGCTCTGTGTGCCGAGTTTGGTTTTGTTTGGACATTAGATGAGGGTTGCAGCAGTCTTGGGAAGGGAGTGGAGGTACTTCAAGTCCCATCATCCCTGGTCTGTCCTCGAAAGTGCACCAGGATGTAGAGTGGGTCATGGGGACTCTGTTTGCCAAGTTTGGTCTTGATCAGTCATTGGCGAGGGTCGCAGTGATCTCAGGAAGTGAGTGAAATGATTCCAAGTCCCATCATCCATTGCCAAATTATTTGAAACCGCACCAGGATGTATAGTGGGTCATGCAGGCTCTCAGTGTAAATTTATTTATTTATTTATTATTATTTAATAAATAAATAAATAATTAAGTACTATGTTTTGGAATGACCACCGGAATGGACAATGACCACGAGATTGATTATGACCCTAACAAGACGAAGCGGATTTTTAGTTTAATTAGTTGTGTGTTAGTTGATGTGCGTCATGATCTGGATTTACTGTAACTGTTGTCTTTATGTTCTATGTTCTGTACACCGCCACGAGTCGCCTTCGGGCTGAGAGTGGCGGTCAACAAATGCAAATAATAAATAAATAAATAAATAATTATCGGTAATTGGATGAGGGTTGCAGTGGTCTGAAGAATTGAGCAATGGTACTGCAAGTCCCATAATCCACGGTCCATCCCCGGCCAAACCACACCAGGACGTACAGTGGGTCATGAGAGGTCTATGTGTGAAGTTTGGTCCTGATCAGTCATTGGATGTGGTTAACAGCAGTCTCAGATGTGAGTGGTGGTACTGCAAGTCACATCATCCATGGTTCATCCTCCTCCAAACTGCAGTAGGATGTAGAGTGGGTGATGGGGGCTCTGTGTGCCAAGTTTCGTCTGTATTGGGAGTGTTCTGACCCAGCCCCCGGCCTTTGCTTTCCTCTCTTTGTCATCTCGGAATGTTGGAAATAAGGCTGGCCAATCAGAGACCATATGCAAATTTCCTTCTGTCATGCCCCGTTTCTGCCATGAACCCTCTTCTCCACTAGGGGCTCCTATTGAAGCTGGCCAATCAGAGACCATATGCAAATAGCACCACAGCGGCAGCCAATCAGAACGCTGGCACATACACTTCCGCCCTCCCTCTGTCCTTCCTCTGTCCTATACAAACAAACACTCTTCTTTATTATATACTAGCTTGGGGACCCGGCGTTGCCCGGGTTATTAGAGAAAGTGGGTAATGGCGGTTCTGTATGCCAAGTTTGGTCTTTATTGGTCTTTGGATAACGGCTGCATTATTTTCAGGAAGTGAGTGAAGGTACTTGAAGTCCCATCATCCATGGCCCATCCTCCTACAAACAGCAGCAGGATATAGAGTGGGTCATGGGGGCTCTGTGTGCCAAGTTTGGTCTTTATCAGTGATTAGATGAGGGTGGCAGTGGTGTCAGTAAGTGAGTGAAGGTACTGCAAGTCCCATCATCCAAAGTCCATTCCCTTTCAAACTGCAGCAGGATGTAGAGTGGATCATGGGGGCTCTGTGTGCCAAGTGTGGTCTTGATTGGTCATTAGAAGAGGGTTGCAGCAGTCTTGGGAAGTGAGTGGAGGTACTTGAAGTCCCATCATCCATGGTCTGTCCTCCTCCAAACTGCACCAGAATGTAGAGTGGGTCATTGGAGCTCCATGTGGCAAGTTTAGTCTTGATTAGTCATTGGCGAGGGTCTCAGTGGTCTCAGGAAGTGAGCAAAGGTACTGCAAGTCCCATCATCCATCTCCAAATTTTTCCAAACAACACCAGGTCGTAAAGTGGGTCATGAGAGGTCTATGTGCCAAGTTTGATCTTGATCCATCATTGGATGAGGTTTGCAGATGTCTCAGAATGTGAGTGAAGGTATTGGAAGTTCCATCATCCATGGTCCACCCTTCTCCAAAACTGCAGCAGGATGTAGAGTGGGTCATGGGGTCTCTGTGTGCCAACTTTGGTCTTGATTGGTAATTAGATGAGTTTTGCAGCAGTCTTGGGTAGTGGAGGTACTTGAAGTCCCATCATCCATGGTCTGTCGTCCTCCAAACTGCTCCAGGATGTAGAGTGGGTCATTGAAGCTCCATGTGCCAAGTTTAGTCTTGATCAGTCATTGGCGAGGGTCGCAGTGGTCTCAGGAAGTAAGTGAAGTGACTGCAAGTCCCATCATCCATTGTCAAATTCTTCCAAACCGCACCAGGATGTAGAGTGGGTCATGCAGGCTCTCAGTGTAAATTGTGGTCCTGATCCATCATTGTTGGCAGTTGTAATGGTCTTAGGAAGGGAGTTTAGGTATTGTAAGTCCCATCGTCCATGGTGCATCCTCCTTCAAACTGCACCTGGATGTAGAGTGCGTCATGGAGTCTCAGTGTGCCAAGTTTGGTATTTATCGGTAATTGGATGAGGGTTGCAGTGGTCTGAAGAACTGAGCAATGGTACTGCAAGTCCCATAATCCACGGTCCATCCCCGGCCAAACCACACCAGGACGTACAGTGGGTCATGAGAGGTCTATGTGCGAAGTTTGGTCCTGATCAGTCATTGGATGAGGTTAACAGCGGTCTCAGAATGTGAGTGGTGGTACTGCAAGTCCCATCATCCATGGTTCATCCTCCTCCAAACTGCAGTAGGATGTCGAGTGGGTCATGGGGGCTCTGTGTGCCTATTTCGGTCTCTATTGGGAGTGTTCTGACCCAGCCCCCTCTGGCCTTTCCTTTCCTCTCTTTATCATCTCGGAATGTTGGATTTGAGGCTGGCCAATCAGAGACCATATGCAAATTTCCTTCTGTCATGCCCCGTTTCTGCCATGAATCCTCTTCTCCACCAGGGGCTCCTATTGAAGCTGCCCAATCAGAGACCATATGCAAATAGCACCACAGCGGCAGCCAATCAGAACGCTGGCACATACACTTCCGCCCTCCACAATTCCTCTGTCCTATACAAACAAACACTCTTCTTTATTATATATATAGATATAGATATAGATATAGATATAGATATAGATATAGATATAGATATAGATATAGATATAGATATAGATATAGATTTTAGGCCTGGGCGGTTTCGTTCGTTAATTTTGTAATTCGTTAAATATTCGTTAATTTTAGCAATTACAAAACGATTACAAAACACATTTTCAAACCCGGAAGGGTTTTAAAATAACGAAACGGCATCCCCCATACTTTTAACGAGCTTCCGCCCGTTTCGTAAATGGGATGGAGGATGCTGGTGCCCTGGGAGCCAATCTGGCGCTCCCACGCACCCAAGTAGTGCACCGTGGCTGTTTCTGATTGGCCGGCAAGCCCTTTAAAAGCGGCTCCGCGTGGCCGCACAGCTCATTTGTTGCGGAGGCGAGGGAGAAGAGAAGAGGTCCGGGAGGGCGGCTTGCATTGGGTTGGCTTGGTTGGTTGCTGGCTAAGCTTGGATTGGATTTATTCCTTGCTTATTATTCATTCCGTGCTTGGATTCATTCCTTCCTTCGGTTTTTGTTAATTTGTTAATTTTTCCAGTTTTGAATATTTTTTAAAAATACCTTTCTTTTATTCTTAAAAAAAAAACAAAAAATATTCTAAAAAAAGAAAAGACTCTTCTGTTGGTGTGTGCTCTTGTTTGCCCTGTCTCGTGGCTGTGTTTGGTCCACATCAGGGCCAGTTTTTGGTTAATTTTCCATTTTTGAATATTTTTAAAAAATACCTGTCTTTTATTCTTAAATAAAAAACAAGAAATATTCTAAAAAAAGAAAAGACTCTTCTGTTGGTGTGTGCTCTCATTTGCCCTGTCTCGTGGCTGTGTTTGGTCCACATCAGGGCCAGTTTTTGGTTAATTTTCCATTTTTGAATATTTTTAAAAAATACCTGTCTTTTATTCTTAAATAAAAAACAAGAAATATTCTAAAAACAGAAAAGACTTCTGTGGCTGTGTGTGCGTTTGTCATTTGTGTAGTTCCAACCAGTGCACTCCTTTTGCCAACACAAAGTGCTACATACAGTGCTCGCTCATCATTTGTGTAGTTCCAACCAGTGCGCTCCTTTTGCCAACACAAAATGCTATAATACAGTGCTCGCTCATTTGTGTAGTTCCAACCAGTGCGCTCCTTTTGCCAACAGAAAGTGCTACATAAGACAGTGCTTGCTCATTTGTGTAGTTCCAACCAGTGCGCTCCTTTTGCCAACAGAAAGTGCTACATAAGACAGTGCTTGCTCATTTGTGTAGTTCCAACCAGTGCGCTCCTTTTGCCAACACAAAGTGCTACATAAGACAGTGCTTGCTCATTTGTGTAGTTCCAACCAGTGCGCTCCTTTTGCCAACACAAAGTGCTATAATACAGTGCTCGCTCATTTGTGTAGTTCCAACCAGTGCGCTCCTTTTGCCAACACAAAGTGCTATAATACAGTGCTCGCTCATTTGTGTAGTTCCAACCAGTGCGCTCCTTTTGCCAACAGAAAGTGCTACATAAGACAGTGCTTGCTCATTTGTGTAGTTCCAACCAGTGCGCTCCTTTTGCCAACACAAAGTGCTATAATACAGTGCTCGCTCATTTGTGTAGTTCCAACCAGTGCGCTCCTTTTGCCAACACAAAGTGCTATAATACAGTGCTCGCTCATTTGTGTAGTTCCAACCAGTGTGGTCCTTTTGCTCATTATTTGTGTAGTTCCAACCAGTGTGATGAAACGCTTCCTTCCCGGCTTTTCTAGTCGCAAGGGCCAAGTGCTATCGCGAATACCAAAGAAAGGCAGGGGACTGAAGATGAACACATTGACAAGAAGGGAACATTCATCCAACGAGATGGTTATTGAAACACCCACAGATGCTTCAACCAGCTGTGAGATGGCAGAACCTTCTTCTTCATCAGTTCGAAAGACTCTACGTTCAGATCCTGATGTCCTTCCAAGTACCTCTGATACTACTTGTTATGAAGAGGAGGGCGAGGAGGCGGACGTGTCAGAGGAATGGGAGGAAGACAATATGGAATGTGCTTCCACCACAGGAATTAGTGATCAAGAGGACTGCATGCTGATGGAGGGCGAGCTACAGAAACAACCAACAATTATACTCCCTTCCACAAACACCGACAGTCCAAACACGAGCATGAGTACATCTGAAGTGCCTAGTAGGGGTAGTCCGAGATCGCTCCTATGGGATCATTTCAACGTCCATCATCAGAGGGCCACTTTGGCAGTTTGCAGGCATTGCGGTGTGAGTGTCAGCAGAGGAAAAGATATGAGGCATCTTGCCACAACAGGGCTAAGGATGCACATTAAGATACACCACCCCCAAATGTGAAGTTGGTCCTTCTTACTTAACTTGCAATACTGCTACAGAAATTAGTATGTATGCAATACTTCCCAGATAATTTTCAGAGTTTTTTCAAAGTGCAATTCTGTTACTTTTTGTTACTTTTTCTTTATTTATTTCTTATATTTACTTTCTAAGTTTTTATAATAACATTATTTTTATATATTAATAATTTATAATTTAATTTTATATATTATTTTTATTATTATTTATAATTATATTTTATAAATATTTTAGAAATTTAATTATATTTTATTTAAATATTTATATTATTATTTATTTCATCTATATAATATATATAATAATATATTATTATATTATATTTTATTTTATATTGTATATATTATATAATTTTATATTATTATTATTATTATTATTTATATTTTATTTATTTAAATTTTATTATTATATTATTGTTTATTTCATTATATTATTAAATTGACTCAGTTTTGGCTACTTTATCTTTTTACTTTTTTATTTAATATCTTAATATCTTGTTCTATTTGATTATTTTATTTGATTTATTTTATGAAATGATTTTGTTTATAGAGCATTTAGCATTGCGCCATCTTAATGAATCGATTCGTTATTAGTTTAATAGCGAATCGAGTCGTATTTAATAACGAAGTTTCAGAAGTCGTTTTGCGCATGCTCAAATCGCGTCCGCCATATTAACGAATCGATTCGTTATAACCTTAACGAATTGACCCCTGCACCAATAACGAAGTTTCGGAAGTGATCTGCGCATGCGCGGGGGGTCCGCCATCTTAACGAATCGATTCGTAAATATTTACGAAATTTCATAAATACCGAACTATTTTAAGGGAAAATTTTGTAATTATTTTAAATATCGAAACAAAAAAAACCCCAATTACAAATCGATTTTAGAAACAAATTTTTCCGTTGTTACCCAGGCCTAATAGATATAGACTAGCTTGGGGACCCGGCGCTGCCCCGGTTAAGAAAATGGGTAATGGCGGTTCTGTATGCCAAATTTGGTCTTTATCAGTCATTGGATAAAGGTGGCAGTGGTTTCAGTAAGTGAGTGAAGGTACTTCAAGTCCCATAATCCAAAGTCCATCCTCCTTCAAACTGCAGCAGGATGCAGAGTGGGTCTTGGGGGCTCTGTGTGCTAAGTTTGGTCTTTATCAGTCATTGGTTCAGGGTCGCAGTGGTTTCAGTAAGTGAGTAAAGGTAATGGAAGTCCTATCATCCATGGTCAACCCTCCCCCAAACAGCATTGGGATGTAGAGTGGGTTATGGGGGCTCTGTGTGGCAAGTTTGGTCTTGATTGGTCATTAGATGAGGGTTGTAGCAATCTTGGGAACGGAGTGGAGGTACTTGAAGTCCATTCATCCATGGTCTGTCCTCCAATCTGCACCAGGATGTAGAGTGTGTCATTGGGACTCCATTTGCCAAGTTTGGTGTTGATCAGTCATTGGCGAGGGTCTCAGTGGTCTCAGAAAGTGAGTGAAGTGACTGCAAGTCCCATCATCCATTGTCAAATTCTTCCAAACCGCACCAGAATGTACAGTGGGTCATGTGGGCTCTCTGTGTGAATGGTGGTCCTGATCCATCATTGTTGGCAGTTGTAATGGTCTTAGGAAGGGAGTGCAGTTCCTTCACTCACTTAGTAAAACTACTTAGACCCTCATCCAATGACTGATGAAGACCAAAGTTGGCATACAGAACCCCCATGGCCAACTCAACATTCTGCTGAGGTTTGGGGGAGAACAGACTATGGATGATGGGATTTCAAGTACCTCCACTCACTTCCCAAGACTGCTGCAACCCTCATCTAATGACCAATCAAGAACAAACTTGGCACACAGAGCCCCCATGAGAGACTCTACATCCTGGTGCTGTTTGGAGGAGGATTGACAATGGATGATGGGACTTGCAGTACCTTAACTCACTTTCTGAGACTGCTGTGACCCTCATCCAATGACTGATCAAGACCAAGCTTAGCACACAGAGCCCCCATGACCCTCTCTCCATCCTGGTGCAGTTTGGAGGACAATGGACCACAGATGATGGGACTCACATTACCTTCACTAACTTCCTGAGACCACTGCGAGCCATATAAACAACTGATAAACACCAACCTTGATATACATTGTCCATGGTGCATCATCCTCCAAACCGAAATAGGATGTAGAGTGCATCATGGAGACCCGGTGTGCCAAGTTTGGTCCTTATCGAAAATTGGATAATGGTTGCAGTGGTCTCAGGAATTGAGCGAAGATACTGCAAGTCCCATAATCCATGCTCGATCCACAGTCAAACCACACCATGGCGTAAAGTGGGTCATGAGAGATCTATGTGCCAAGTTTGGTGTTGTTCAGTCATTGTTGAGGGTCGCAGCCATCTCAGAAAGCGAGTAGAGGTACTTCAAGTCCCATCATCCATGGTATGCCCTACTCCAAACCGCAGTAGGATGTAGAGTGGGTCATGGGGGCTCTGTGTGCCAAGTTTGGTTTTGTTCGGACATTAGATGAGGGTTGCAGCAGCCTTGGGAAGAGAGTGGAGGTACTTGAAGTCCTATCATCCATGGTCTGTCCTCCTCGAAAGTACACCAGGATGTAGAGTGGGTCATGGGGACACTGTGTGCAAGTTTGGTCTTGATCAGTCATTGGCAAGGGTCTCAGTGGTCTCAGGAAGTGAGTGAAGTGACTGCAAGTCCTATCATCCATTGTCAAATTCTTCCAAACCACACCAGGATGTAGAGTGGGTTATGCGGGCTCTCTGTGTAAATTGTGGTCCTGATCCATCATTGTTGGCAGTTATAATGGTTTTAGGAAGGGAGTGCAGGTATTGCAAGTCCCATCGTCCATGGTGCATCCTCCCCCAAGACACATCAGGATGTAGAGTGGGTCATGGAGACTCAGTTTGCCAAGTTTGGTCTTTATCGGTAATTGGATGAGGGTTGCAGTGGTCTCAAGAATTGAGCAAAGGTACTGCAAGTCCCATAATCCATGGTCCAGCCTCCGCCAAACCACACCAGGACGTAAAGTGGGTCATGAGAGGTCTACGTGCCAAGTTTGGTCCTGATCAGTCATTGGATGAGGTTAACAGCGGTCTCAAAATGTGAGTGATGGTACTGCAAGTCCCATCATCCATGGTTCATCCTACTACAAACTGCAGTAGGATGTCAAGTGGGTCATGGGGGCTTTGTGTGCCAAGTTTGGTCTGTATTGGTAATTGTCTGACTCAGCCCCTGGCCTTTTCCTTTCCTCTCTTTGTCATCTCAGAATCTTGGAATTTAGGCTGGCCAATCAGAGACCATATGCAAATTTCTTTCTCATGTCCCCGTTTCTGCCATGAACTCTTTTCTCCCCCAGGGGCTCCTATTGAAGCTGGCCAATCAGAGACCATATGCAAATAGCAGCACTGTGGCAGCCAATCCGAATGTTGGAACTTTCAGGCTGGCCAATCAGAATGCTGGCACATACACCGCCACACCACCACACTTTTGTCCTCCACATACAAACTTTCACCTTTATTATATACTAGCTTGGGGACCCGGCGTTGCCCGGGTTATTAGAGAAAGTGTGTAATGGTGGTTCTGTATGCCAAGTTTGGTCTTTATTGGTCTTTGGATAACGGCTGCATTATTTTCAGGAAGTGAGTGAAGGTACTTGAAGTCCCATCATCCATGGGCCATCCTCCTACAAACAGCAGCAGGATATAGAGTGGGTCATGGGGGCTCTGTGTGCCAAGTTTGGTCTTTATCAGTCATTAGATGAGGGTGGCAGTGGTGTCAGTAAGTGAGTGAAGGTAGTGCAAGTCCCATCATCCATAGGACTGGGCGGTTTCGTTCGTTAATTTCGTAATTCGTTAATTATTCGTTATTTTTTAAAAAACAATGCGATATTGATATTTATTTTCAAACACGGAAGTGATTTTAAATAATGAAGCAGCATCCTCCATCTTTTTTACGGATTTCCGCCCGTTTCGGAAATGACGTTTAATGATGGAGGATGCTGGGAGCGCCGGGAGCCAGCCAATCAGAAGAAGACACGGGCCTGATTGCCCCGTGTCTTCTTCTGATTGGTCGGGCTGCCTATAAAAGCGGCTGCGCGCTCCGCGCGGCCGCATTGCGAGGGACGGGTAGCTGGATGCAGGACGGAGCTGTGGGGAGGGAGCTGCAGTGCCTTGGCTTGCCTTTGCGACTGCCTTTGTGACTGCCTTTGGCAGCCTTTGTGACTGCCTGGCAAACTCTGCCTTTTGCCTTTTGGGTTCTTTTTTCCTTCAATTACAAAAAATAAAATAAAATAAATTACAAAAAAATTACAAAAATGTTTACAAAAAAATTACAAAAAAATAGTTAGTACTTTAGTAGTGTAGTGTAGATGTTCCTTTGTAATACAGTTGTAATACAGTGCTGCTGCTCAGTTCTGTTCGGTTAACACAAAGCAGTTTTCAACCAGTGCTTGTGTTGCGGGCTCTTTCGCCAACAACACTCCTTTTCAAAATAATACTGTGCTGCTGCTCAGTTCTGTTCGGTTAACACAAAGCAGTTTTCAACCAGTGCTTGTGTTGCGGGCTCTTTCGCCAACAACACTCCTTTCCAAAATACAGTGCTGCTGCTCATTTCTGTTCGGTTAACACAAAGCAGTTTTCAACCAGTGCTTGTGTTGTGGGCTCTTTCGCCAGTGTTATCACGAACATCTAAGAAAGGCAGGGGACTGACGATGAAGACATTGACAAGAAGGGAACATTCAACTGACGAGATAGTTACTGAAACACACACAGATGCTTCAACCAGCTGTGAGATGGCAGAACCTTCTTCATCATTTCAAAAGACTCAACGTTCAGCTCATGATGTCCTTCCAAGTACCTCAGATACTACTGGTTATGATGAGGAGGGTGAGGAGGGGGACGTGTCTGAGGGATGGGAGGAAGACAATATGGAATCTGCTTCCACCACATGAATTAGTGATCTAGAGGACTGCATGCTGCTGGAGGGTGAGATACAGAAAGGACCAGCTATTACACTCCCTTCCACAAACACCGACATTCCAAACACAAGCATGACACCTGAAGCGCATGTGGGTAGGGGTAGGCTGAGATAGCTCTTATGGGATCATTACGACGTCCATGCTCAGAGGGCCACTTTGGCGGTTTGCAGGCATTGCGGTGTGAGTGTCAGCAGAGGAAAGGATATGAGGCATCTTGCCACCACAGGGCTAAGGATGCACATGAAGAGACACCACCCAAATGTAAAGTTGGACGCAGTTGAAGTCGCCAGCACATGCAGCAGTACACAGAGCACTCCAACCTCACCAACAGGTCCCATGCAGAAAACCATCGATGATTGGGGCGTGCAAGTTACAAGGGTGAGATCTGGAATGAAGCCGCCATCAGTGAAGGAAATAACATGTTGCCTGGGAGAGATGATGGCTCTGGACCACCAGCCCTTCCGTATGGTGGAACGGGAAGGTTTCTGCCGATTTGTTCACCTCCTGGCACCATGGTACAATATCCCGAATCACAAAACTTTCTCTCAAACAGTCATTCCAGCTTTGTTCGAAGGATGCAAGCAACGTCTCAGAACCCTGTTGAACAAATCACAACCCGTCCATGTACATTTCACATCAGACATTTGGACGAGCACAGGAGGAGGGCATTCCTATCTGTCCCTGACCGCTCACTGGTGGGAGACGGAGGGTTGCCTCGACTTGGGTCATCGTTGGGCACTCCTGTCACTGGAGGTGATCGATACGGATCACAGGGCCGACACCATTTCTGAGTACTTGCGAGTGATGATGAGAGACTGGATGCGGCATACTCATCCCGGTGGTAACTTGGGATTCATGGTCACAGACGCAGGAAGGAACATGATCCGGGCGGTCGAAAATGCTGGCTTCTCAAACATAACATGCATGGCACACTTGCTGCATAACTGTGTAAAAGATGGCTTCAAGGGGCCCAATGAGAACAGCGCCACCGCCGTCACTCAACTCATTGACCGCTGCCGCAGAATCGCGAGCTTCTTCCACCGTAGCTCCAAGTCCGCAAAACTGCTGCGTGACAGGCAGACCCTGGAGTGCCTCCCACAACACCGGTTACTGCAGGATGTCTCCACCCGCTGAAACTCCAGATACATGATGTTGGAGTGCATGGTGGAGCAACAAAGGGTAGTTCACGCTGTCTCACTATCAATTGCGGCTCCGATAAACAAGCTGGTCCCCAACAACCAGGAGTGGATGACCATCACTCAGCTGGTCAACATCCTACATTCATTCAAAATAGCCACCAAAAAACTTTCAGCACACAAAGCACTAATCAGCCAGGTGCTCCCTGTCATCTTGCATTTGAAGAGGCATTTGGAGACGCTGGGTGGACACAGTATATTGCATTCTATGGCTGGGCCTCTGACTCCACAGGACCAGGAGGTGGTCAGAAAGTTGACTTTCGCCCTCCGTAAACGTCTTCTACCGTTGACGGAGAGTAAGACTCATGTTTTGGCAGCACTCTGTGACCCTTGCATCAAGGACTCCATCTGCCCCAAAGAATTACCAAAGGGCGAACTTCTCCCGCTCGTGAGAGAAGAATACTCTCAGAGGATGGGGGAACACACAGAGCAACCTGTTGCTGCTGTTACTCCCCGAAACACCAGCGGTTATGGCAGCACCGATGCCAGTAGTCCCACCTTGCCACCTACAAGGGACGACGGAAGGGACGTGCAGCTGAACAAGAGGAACGAGGAGAATTTCATAGACAACAGTATTGCTTTTCTTGCAGAAGGAACATCTTTGTCGGCCCAGGCAGCAAAGATAGACTTGGCAAAGTACTCTGTTAATCGTTACTTTGAGGAGCCTCAGGAGAGTTTATCCAGTGATCGATTGACGTACTGGTCCTCCCGAAGCAAGACATGGCCTGACCTCTCAACTGTCGCACGCAAGTATCTCAGCTGTCCACCAACTAGCGTGCAGAGTGAGAGGGTCTTCAGCCTGGCAGGAGATGTTGTCACCCTCCAACGTAACACGCTCGACACGCTTGCGGTGGAGAAGCTGGTATTCTTGAAGGCCAACTTGCCACTTTTGGGCTATCCAGAGATGGATTTTTAGAGTTTACTTTGCATTGCGTTGCCAAAAAATAACAATTGCCTGCTGTATGCGGGAACATTGAAAATCAAGTCTACTTTGCTTTGTGTTGCCAAAAAATAACTATTGCCTGCTGTATGCGGGAACATTGGAACATTGAAAATCAAGTCTACTTTGCTTTGTGTTGCCTAAAATAACTATTGCCTGCTGAATGCTGGAACATTGGAACATTGAAAATCAAGTCTACTTCGCTTTGTGTTGCCTAAAATTACTATTGCCTGCTGAATGCGGGAACATTGGAACATTGAAAATCAAGTCTACTTTGCTTTGTGTTGCCTAAAATTACTATTGCATGCTGAATGCAGGAACATTGGAACATTGAAAATCAAGTCTACTTCACTTTGTGTTTCCTAAAATTACTATTGCCTGCTGAATGCGGGACCATTGGAACATTGAAAATCAAGTCTATTTCACTTTGTGTTGCCTAAAATTGCTATTGCCTCCTGAATGCGGGAACATTGGAACATTGAAAATCAAGTCTACTATGCTTTGTGTTGCCTAAAATTACTATTGCCTGCTGAATGGTGGAACACTGGAACATTGAAAATCAAGTCTACTTTGCTTTGTGTTGCCTAAAATTACGATTGCCTGCTGTATGCCAGAACATTGGAACATTGAAAATCGAGTCTAATTCGCTTTGTGTTGCCTAAAATAACTATGGCCTGCTGAGTGCGGGAACATTGGAATATTGAAAATCAAGTCTAATTCGCTTTGTGTTGCCTAAAATAACTACTGCCTGCTGAATGCGGGAACACTGGAACATTGAAAATCAAGTCTACTTTGCTTTGTGTTGCCTAAAATAACTATTGCTTGCTGAATGCGGGAATATTGGAACATTGAAAATCAAGACTACTTTGCTTTGTGTTGCCTAAAATAACTATTGCCTGCTGAATGCGAGAACATTGGAACATTGAAAATCAAGTCTACTATGCTTTGTGTTGCCTTTGCTTTTTGTTGCCTAAAATAACTATTGCCTGCTGAATGCGGGAACACTGGAACATTGAAAATCAAGTCTACTTTGCTTTGTGTTGCCTAAAATTACTATTGCATGCTGAATGCAGGAACATTGGAACATTGAAAATCAAGTCTACTTCGCTTTGTGTTTCCTAAAATTACTATTGCCTGCTGAATGCGGGATCATTGGAACATTGAAAATCAAGTCTAATTTGCTTTGTGTTGCCTAAAATTACTCTTGCCTGCTGAATGCGGGAACATTGGAACATTGAAAATCAAGTCTACATCGCTCTGTGATGCCTAAAATTGCTATTGCCTGCTGAATGCGGGAACATTGGAACATTGAAAATCAAGTCTACTTTGCTTTGTGTTGCCTTTGCTTTGTGTTGCCTAAAATAACTATTGCCTGCTGAATGCGGGAGCACTGGAACATTGAATATCAAGTCTACTTTGTTTTGTGATGCCTAAAATAACTATTGCCTGCTGAATGCGGGAACATTGGAACATTGAAAATCAAGTCTACTATGCTTTGTGTTGCCTAAAATTACTATTGCCTGCTGAATACGGGAATATTGGAACATTGAAAATCAAGTCTACTTCGCTTTGTTTTGCCTAAAATTACTATTGCCTGCTGAATGCGGGAACATTGGAACATTGAAAATCAAGTCTAATATGCTTTGTGTTGCCTAAAATTACTATTGCCTGCTGAATGCGGGAACATTGGAACATTGAAAATCGAGTCTAATTCGCTTTGTGTTGCCGAAAATAACTATGGCCTGCTGAATGCGGGAACATTGGAACATTGAAAATCAAGTCTACTTCGCTTTGTGTTGCCTAAAATTGCTATTGCCTGCTGAATGCGGGAACATTGGAACATTGAAAATCAAGTCCACTTTGCTTTGTGTTGCCTAAAATTACGATTGCCTGCTGTATGCCAGAACATTGGAACATTGAAAATCGAGTCTAATTCGCTTTGTGTTGCCTAAAATAACTATAGCCTGCTGAATGCGGGAACATTGGAACATTGAAAATCAAGTCTAATTCGCTTTGTGTTGTCTAAAATAACTACTGCCTGCTGAATTCGGGAACATTGGAACATTGAAAATCAAGTCTACTATGCTTTGTGTTGCCTTTGCTTTGTGTTGCCTAAAATAACTATTGCCTGCTGAATGCGAGAACATTGGAACATCGAAAATCAACTCTACATTGCTTTCTGTTGCCTAAAATAATTATAGCCTGCTGAATGCGGGAACATTGGAACATTGAAAATCAAGTCTACTTTGCTTTGTGTTGCCTGAAATAACTATTGCTTGCTGAATGTGGGAACATTGGAACATTTAAAATCAAGTCTACCTTGCTTTGTGTTGCCTAAAATTACTATTGCCTGCTGAATGTAGGAACACTGGAACATTGAAAATCAAGTCAACTTTGCTTTGTGTTGCCTAAAATAACTATTGCCTGCTGAATGCAGGAACATTGGAACATTGAAAATCAAGACTACTTTGCTTTGTGTTGCCTAAAATAACTATTGCCTGCTGAATGCGAGAACATTGGAACATCGAAAATCAAATCTACTTTGCATTGTGTTGCCTAAAATAACTATTGCCTGCTGAATGCGGGAACATTGGAACATTGAAAATCTAGTCTACTTCGCTTTGTGTTGCCTGAAATTACTATTGCCTGCTGAATGCGGGAACATTGGAACATTGAAAATCAAGTCTACTTTGCTTTGTGTTGCCTAAAATAACTATTGCCTGCTGAATGCGAGAACATTGGAACATCGAAAATCAAATCTACTTTGCATTGTGTTGCCTAAAATAACTATTGCCTGCTGAATGCGGGAACATTGGAACATTGAAAATCTAGTCTACTTCGCTTTGTGTTGCCTGAAATTACTATTGCCTGCTGAATGCGGGAACATTGGAACATTGAAAATCAAGTCTACTTTGCTTTGTGTTGCCTAAAATTACTATTGCCTGCTGAATGCGGGAACATTGGAACTTTGAAAATCAAGTCTACTTCGCTTTGTTTTGCCTAAAACAACTATTGCCTGCTGAATGCGAGAACATTGGAACATTGAAAATCAAGTCTCCTATGCTTTGTGTTGCCTTTGCTTTGTGTTGCCAAAAATAACTATTACCTGCTGAATGCGGGAACACTGGAACATTTAAAATCAAGTCTACGTAGCTTTGTGTTGCCTAAAATTACTATTGCCTGCTGAATGCGGGAACATTGGAACATTTAAAATCAAGTCTACTTTGCTTTGTGTTGCCTAAAATTACTATTGCCTGCTGAATGGTGGAACATTGGAACATTGAAAATCATGTCTACTTTGCTTTGTGTTGCCCTAAATTACTTTTGGCTGCTGTACGCCGGAACATTGGAAAATTGAAAATCAAGTCTAATTCGCTTTGTGTTGCCTAAAATAACTATTACCTGCTGAATCTAGGAACACTGGAACATTGAAAATCAAGTCAACTTTGCTTTGTGTTGCCTAAAAATAACAATTGCCTGTTGAATGCAGGAACATTGGAACATTGAAAATCAAGTCTACTTCTCTTTGTGTTGCCTAAAATTACTATTACCTGCTGAATGCGGAAACATTGGAACATTGAAAATCAAGTCTACTTTGCTTTGTGTTGCCTAAAATTACTATTGCCTGCTGAATGCGGGAACATTGGAACATTGAAAATCAAGTCTACTTTGCTTTGTGTTGCATAAAATAACTATTGCCTGCTGAATGCGGGAACATTGGAACATTGAAAATCAAGACTACTTTGCTTTGTGTTGCCTAAAATAACTATTACCTGCTGAATGCGGGAACAATGGAACATTGAAAATCAAGACTACTTTGCTTTGTGTTGCCTTTGCTTTGTGTTGCCTAAAATAACTATTGCCTGCTGAATGCGGGAACACTGGAACATTGAAAATCAAGTCTACTATGCTTTGTGTTGCCTAAAATTACTATTGCCTGCTGAATGCGGGAACATTGGAACATTGAAAATCAAGTCTACTTCGCTTTGTGTTGCCTAAAATTGCTATTGCCTGCTGAATGCGGGAACATTGGAACATTGAAAATCAAGTCTACTTTGCTTTGTGTTGCCTAACATTACTATTGCCTGCTGAATGCGGGAACATTGGAACATTGAAAATCAAGTCTACTTTGCTTTGTGTTGCCTAACATTACTATTGCCTGCTGAATGCGGGAACATTGGAAAATTGAAAATCAAGTCTACTTTGCTTTGTGTTGCCTCATATAACTATTGCCTGCTGAATGTGGGAACATTGGAACATTTAAAATCAGGTCTACTTTGCTTTGTGTTGCCTAAAATTACTATTGCCTGCTGAATGCGGGAACATTGGAACATTGAAAATCAAGTCTACTTTGCTTTGTGTTGCCTAAAATAACTATTGCCTGCTGAATGTGGGAACATTGGAACATTGAAAATCAAGTCTACTTCGCTTTGTGTTGCGTAAAATTACTATTGCCTGCTGAATGCGAGAACACTGGAACATTGAAAATCAAATCTACTTTGCTTTGTGTTGCCTAAAATAACTATTGCCTGCTGAATGTGGGAACATTGGAACATTGAAAATCAAGTCTACTTCGCTTTGTGTTGCGTAAAATTACTATTGCCTGCTGAATGCGAGAACACTGGAACATTGAAAATCAAATCTACTTTGCTTTTTGTTGCCTAAAATAACTATTGCCTGCTAAATGCGGGAAAATGAGAACATTGAAAATCAAGTCTACTTTGCTTTGTGTTGCCTTTGCTTTGTGTTGCCTAAAATAACTATTACCTGCTGAATGCGGGAACACTGGAACATTGAAAATCAAGTCTACTTTGCTTTGTCTTGCCTAAAATAACTATTGCCTGCTGAATGCGGGAACATTGGAACATGGAAAATCAAGACTACTTTGCTTTGTGTTGCCTAAAATTACTATTGCCTGCTGAATGCGGGAACATTGGAACATTAAAAATTTAGTCTACTTCGCTTTGTCTTGCCTGAACTTACTATTGCCTGCTGAATGCGGTAACATTGGAACATTGAAAATCAAGTCAACTTTGCTTGGTTTTGCCTAAAATAACTATTGCCTGCTGAATGCGGGAACATTGGAACATTGAAAATCAAGTCTACTTCGCTTTGTGTTGCCTAAAATTATTACTGCCTGCTGTATGCGGGAACATTGGAACATTGAAAATCATTTCAACTTTGCTTTGTGTTGCCTAAAATTACTATTGCCTGCTGTACGCCGGAACATTGGAACATTGAAAATAAAGTCTATTTCACTTTGTGTTGCCTAAAATAACTATTGCCTGCTGAATTCGGGAACATTGGAACATTGAAAATCAAGTCTACTTTGCTTTGTGTTGCCTTTGGTTGGTGTTGCCTAAAATAACTATTGCCTGCTGAATGCGAGAACATTGGAACATTGAAAAACAAGTCTACATTGATTTGTGTTGCCTAAAATAATTATAGCCTGCTGAATGCGGGAACATTAGAACATTGAAAATCAAGTCTACTTTGCTTTGTGTTGCCTAAAATAACTATTGCCTGCTGAATGCGGGAACATTGGAACATTGAAAATCAAGACTACTTTGCTTTGTGTTGCCTTTGCTTTGTGTTGCCTAAAAAAAATATTGCCTGCTGAATGCGGGAACACTGGAACATTGAAAATCAAGTCTACTTTGCTTTGTGTTGCCTAAAATAACTATTGCTTGCTGAATGCGGGAACATTGGAACATTGAAAATCAAGTCTACTTCGCTTTGTGTTGCCTAAAATTATTATTGCCTGTTGAATGCGGGAACATTGGAACATTGAAAATCAAGTCTACTTTGCTTTGTGTTGCCTAACATTACTATT
Organism: Anolis sagrei; assembly: GCF_037176765.1. Taxonomy (NCBI): domain Eukaryota; kingdom Metazoa; phylum Chordata; class Lepidosauria; order Squamata; family Anolidae; genus Anolis; species Anolis sagrei. Next base: position 57,215,098 of record NC_090035.1, on the reverse strand, counting down.
GCCTGCTGAATGCGGGAACATTGGAACATTGAAAATCAAGTCTACTTTGCTTTGTGTTGCCTAAAATTGCTATTGCCTGCTGAATGCGGGAACATTGGAACATTGAAAATCAAGTCTACTTTGCTTTGTGTTGCCTAATATAACTATTGCCTGCTGAATGTGGGAACATTGGAACATTTAAAATCAGGTCTACTTTGCTTTGTGTTGCCTAAAATTACTATTGCCTGCTGAATGCGGGAACATTGGAACATTGAAAATCAAGTCTACTTTGCTTTGTGTTGCCTAAAATAACTATTGCCTGCTGAATGTGGGAACATTGGAACATTGAAAATCAAGTCTACTTCGCTTTGTGTTGCGTAAAATTACTATTGCCTGCTGAATGCGAGAACACTGGAACATTGAAAATCAAATCTACGTTGCTTTGTGTTGCCTAAAATAACTATTGCCTGCTAAATGCGGGAAAATGAGAACATTGAAAATCAAGTCTACTTTGCTTTGTGTTGCCTTTGCTTTGTGTTGCCTAAAATAACTATTACCTGCTGAATGCGGGAACACTGGAACATTGAAAATCAAGTCTACTTTGCTTTGTCTTGCCTAAAATAACTATTGCCTGCTGAATGCGGGAACATTGGAACATGGAAAATCAAGACTACTTTGCTTTGTGTTGCCTAAAATTACTATTGCCTGCTGAATGCGGGAACATTGGAACATTAAAAATTTAGTCTACTTCGCTTTGTCTTGCCTGAACTTACTATTGCCTGCTGAATGCGGTAACATTGGAACATTGAAAATCAAGTCAACTTTGCTTGGTTTTGCCTAAAATAACTATTGCCTGCTGAATGCGGGAACATTGGAACATTGAAAATCAAGTCTACTTCGCTTTGTGTTGCCTAAAATTATTATTGCCTGCTGTATGCGGGAACATTGGAACATTGAAAATCATTTCAACTTTGCTTTGTGTTGCCTAAAATTACTATTGCCTGCTGTACGCCGGAACATTGGAACATTGAAAATAAAGTCTATTTCACTTTGTGTTGCCTAAAATAACTATTGCCTGCTGAATTCGGGAACATTGGAACATTGAAAATCAAGTCTACTTTGCTTTGTGTTGCCTTTGGTTGGTGTTGCCTAAAATAACTATTGCCTGCTGAATGCGAGAACATTGGAACATTGAAAAACAAGTCTACATTGATTTGTGTTGCCTAAAATAATTATAGCCTGCTGAATGCGGGAACATTAGAACATTGAAAATCAAGTCTACTTTGCTTTGTGTTGCCTAAAATAACTATTGCCTGCTGAATGCGGGAACATTGGAACATTGAAAATCAAGACTACTTTGCTTTGTGTTGCCTAAAAAAAACTATTGCCTGCTGAATGCGGGAACACTGGAACATTGAAAATCAAGTCTACTTTGCTTTGTGTTGCCTAAAATAACTATTGCTTGCTGAATGCGGGAACATTGGAACATTGAAAATCAAGTCTACTTCGCTTTGTGTTGCCTAAAATTATTATTGCCTGCTGAATGCGGGAACATTGGAACATTGAAAATCAAGTCTACTTTGCTTTGTGTTGCCTAACATTACTATTGCCTGCTGAATGCGGGAACATTGGAACATTGAAAATCAAGTCTACTTTGCTTTGTGTTGCCTAAAATTGCTATTGCCTGCTGAATGCGGGAACATTGGAACATTGAAAATCAAGTCTACTTTGCTTTGTGTTGCCTAATATAACTATTGCCTGCTGAATGTGGGAACATTGGAACATTTAAAATCAGGTCTACTTTGCTTTGTGTTGCCTAAAATTACTATTGCCTGCTGAATGCGGGAACATTGGAACATTGAAAATCAAGTCTACTTTGCTTTGTGTTGCCTAAAATAACTATTGCCTGCTGAATGTGGGAACATTGGAACATTGAAAATCAAGTCTACTTCGCTTTGTGTTGCGTAAAATTACTATTGCCTGCTGAATGCGAGAACACTGGAACATTGAAAATCAAATCTACTTTGCTTTGTGTTGCCTAAAATAACTATTGCCTGCTAAATGCGGGAAAATGAGAACATTGAAAATCAAGTCTACTTTGCTTTGTGTTGCCTTTGCTTTGTGTTGCCTAAAATAACTATTACCTGCTGAATGCGGGAACACTGGAACATTGAAAATCAAGTCTACTTTGCTTTGTCTTGCCTAAAATAACTATTGCCTGCTGAATGCGGGAACATTGGAACATGGAAAATCAAGACTACTTTGCTTTGTGTTGCCTAAAATTACTATTGCCTGCTGAATGCGGGAACATTGGAACATTAAAAATTTAGTCTACTTCGCTTTGTCTTGCCTGAACTTACTATTGCCTGCTGAATGCGGTAACATTGGAACATTGAAAATCAAGTCAACTTTGCTTGGTTTTGCCTAAAATAACTATTGCCTGCTGAATGCGGGAACATTGGAACATTGAAAATCAAGTCTACTTCGCTTTGTGTTGCCTAAAATTATTATTGCCTGCTGTATGCGGGAACATTGGAACATTGAAAATCATTTCAACTTTGCTTTGTGTTGCCTAAAATTACTATTGCCTGCTGTACGCCGGAACATTGGAACATTGAAAATAAAGTCTATTTCACTTTGTGTTGCCTAAAATAACTATTGCCTGCTGAATTCGGGAACATTGGAACATTGAAAATCAAGTCTACTTTGCTTTGTGTTGCCTTTGGTTGGTGTTGCCTAAAATAACTATTGCCTGCTGAATGCGAGAACATTGGAACATTGAAAAACAAGTCTACATTGATTTGTGTTGCCTAAAATAATTATAGCCTGCTGAATGCGGGAACATTAGAACATTGAAAATCAAGTCTACTTTGCTTTGTGTTGCCTAAAATAACTATTGCCTGCTGAATGCGGGAACATTGGAACATTGAAAATCAAGACTACTTTGCTTTGTGTTGCCTAAAAAAAACTATTGCCTGCTGAATGCGGGAACACTGGAACATTGAAAATCAAGTCTACTTTGCTTTGTGTTGCCTAAAATAACTATTGCTTGCTGAATGCGGGAACATTGGAACATTGAAAATCAAGTCTACTTCGCTTTGTGTTGCCTAAAATTATTATTGCCTGCTGTATGCGGGAACATTGGAACATTGAAAATCATTTCTACTTTGCTTTGTGTTGCCTAAAATTACTATTGCCTGCTGTACGCCGGAACATTGGAACATTGAAAATCAAGTCTATTTCACTTTGTGTTGCATAAAATAACTATTGCCTGCTGAATGCGGGAACACTGGAATATTGAAAACCAAGTCTACTATGCTTTGTGTTGCCTAAAATTACTATTGCCTGCTGAATGCGGAAACATTGGAAAACAGAAAATCAAGTCTACTTCGCTTTGTGTTGCCTAAAATTGCTATTGCCTGCTGAATGCGGGAACATTGGAACATTGAAAATCAAGTCTACTTTGCTTTGTGTTGCCTAAAATTACGATTGCCTGCTGTATGCCAGAACATTGGACCATTGAAAATCGAGTCTAATTCGCTTTGTGTAGCCTAAAATAACTATGGCCTGCTGAATGCGAGAACATTGGAACATTGAAAATCAATTCTAATTCGCTTTGTGTTGTCTGAAAAAACTATGGCCTGCTGAATGCGGGAACACTGGAACATTGAAAATCAAGTCTACTTTGCTTTGTGTTGCCTAAAATAACTATTGCTTGCTGAATGCGGGAACATTGGAACATTGAAAATCAAGACTACTTTGCTTTGTGTTGCCTAAAATAACTATTGCCTGCTGAATGCGAGAATATTGGAACATTGAAAATCAAGTCTACTTCGCTTTGTGTTGCCTAAAATTACTATTCCCTGCTGAATGCGGGAACATTGGAACATTGAAAATCAAGTCTACTTTGCTTTGTGTTGCCTTAAATTACTATTGCCTGCTGAATGCGGGAACATTAGAACCTTGAAAATCAAGTCTAATTCGCTTTGTGTTGCCTAAAATTACTATTGCCTGCTGAATGCGGGAACATTGGAACATTGAATATCAAGTCTACTTTGCTTTGTGTTGCCTAAAATTACGATTGCCTGCTGTATGCCAGAACATTGGAACATTGAAAATCGAGTCTAATTCGCTTTGTGTTGCCTAAAATAACTATGGCCTGCTGAATGCGGGAACATTGGAACATTGAAAATAAAGTCTACTTTGCTTTGTGTTGCCTTTACTTTGTGTTGTCTAAAATAACTATTGCCTGCTGAATGCGGGAACACTGCAACACTGGAAATCAAGTCTACTTTGCTTTGTTTTGCCTAAAATAACTATTGCCTGCTGTATGCGGGAACATTGGAACATTGAAAATCATTTCTACTTTGCTTTGTGTTGCCTAAAATTACTATTGCCTGCTGTACGCCGGAACATTGGAACATTGAAAATCAAGTCTATTTCACTTTGTGTTGCCTAAAATAACTATTGCCTGCTGTATTCGGGAACATTGGAACATTGAAAATCAAGTCTACTATGCTTTGTGTTGCCTAAAATTATTATTGCCTGCTGAATGCGGGAACATTGGAACATTGAAAATCAAGTCTACTTTGCTTTGTGTTGCCTAAAATTACGATTGCCTGCTGTATGCCAGAACATTGGACCATTGAAAATCGAGTCTAATTCGCTTTGTGTTGCCTAAAATAACTATGGCCTGCTGAATGCGGGAACATTGGAACATTGAAAATCAATTCTAATTCGCTTTGTGTTGTCTGAAATAACTATAGCCTGCTGAATGCGGGAACACTGGAACATTAAAAATCAAGTCTACTTTGCTTTGTGTTGCCTAAAATAACTATTGCTTGCTGAATGCGGGAACATTGGAACATTGAAAATCAAGACTACTTTGCTTTGTGTTGCCTAAAATAACTATTGCCTGCTGAATGTGGGAACATTGGAACATTGAAAATCAAGTCTACTTCGCTTTGTGTTGCGTAAAATTACTATTGCCTGCTGAATGCGAGAACACTGGAACATTGAAAATCAAATCTACTTTGCTTTGTGTTGCCTAAAATAACTATTGCCTGCTAAATGCGGGAAAATGAGAACATTGAAAATCAAGTCTACTTTGCTTTGTGTTGCCTTTGCTTTGTGTTGCCTAAAATAACTATTACCTGCTGAATGCGGGAACACTGGAACATTGAAAATCAAGTCTACTTTGCTTTGTCTTGCCTAAAATAACTATTGCCTGCTGAATGCGGGAACATTGGAACATGGAAAATCAAGACTACTTTGCTTTGTGTTGCCTAAAATTACTATTGCCTGCTGAATGCGGGAACATTGGAACATTAAAAATTTAGTCTACTTCGCTTTGTCTTGCCTGAACTTACTATTGCCTGCTGAATGCGGTAACATTGGAACATTGAAAATCAAGTCAACTTTGCTTGGTTTTGCCTAAAATAACTATTGCCTGCTGAATGCGGGAACATTGGAACATTGAAAATCAAGTCTACTTCGCTTTGTGTTGCCTAAAATTATTATTGCCTGCTGTATGCGGGAACATTGGAACATTGAAAATCATTTCAACTTTGCTTTGTGTTGCCTAAAATTACTATTGCCTGCTGTACGCCGGAACATTGGAACATTGAAAATAAAGTCTATTTCACTTTGTGTTGCCTAAAATAACTATTGCCTGCTGAATTCGGGAACATTGGAACATTGAAAATCAAGTCTACTTTGCTTTGTGTTGCCTTTGGTTGGTGTTGCCTAAAATAACTATTGCCTGCTGAATGCGAGAACATTGGAACATTGAAAAACAAGTCTACATTGATTTGTGTTGCCTAAAATAATTATAGCCTGCTGAATGCGGGAACATTAGAACATTGAAAATCAAGTCTACTTTGCTTTGTGTTGCCTAAAATAACTATTGCCTGCTGAATGCGGGAACATTGGAACATTGAAAATCAAGACTACTTTGCTTTGTGTTGCCTAAAAAAAACTATTGCCTGCTGAATGCGGGAACACTGGAACATTGAAAATCAAGTCTACTTTGCTTTGTGTTGCCTAAAATAACTATTGCTTGCTGAATGCGGGAACATTGGAACATTGAAAATCAAGTCTACTTCGCTTTGTGTTGCCTAAAATTATTATTGCCTGCTGTATGCGGGAACATTGGAACATTGAAAATCATTTCTACTTTGCTTTGTGTTGCCTAAAATTACTATTGCCTGCTGTACGCCGGAACATTGGAACATTGAAAATCAAGTCTATTTCACTTTGTGTTGCATAAAATAACTATTGCCTGCTGAATGCGGGAACACTGGAATATTGAAAACCAAGTCTACTATGCTTTGTGTTGCCTAAAATTACTATTGCCTGCTGAATGCGGAAACATTGGAAAACAGAAAATCAAGTCTACTTCGCTTTGTGTTGCCTAAAATTGCTATTGCCTGCTGAATGCGGGAACATTGGAACATTGAAAATCAAGTCTACTTTGCTTTGTGTTGCCTAAAATTACGATTGCCTGCTGTATGCCAGAACATTGGACCATTGAAAATCGAGTCTAATTCGCTTTGTGTAGCCTAAAATAACTATGGCCTGCTGAATGCGAGAACATTGGAACATTGAAAATCAATTCTAATTCGCTTTGTGTTGTCTGAAAAAACTATGGCCTGCTGAATGCGGGAACACTGGAACATTGAAAATCAAGTCTACTTTGCTTTGTGTTGCCTAAAATAACTATTGCTTGCTGAATGCGGGAACATTGGAACATTGAAAATCAAGACTACTTTGCTTTGTGTTGCCTAAAATAACTATTGCCTGCTGAATGCGAGAATATTGGAACATTGAAAATCAAGTCTACTTCGCTTTGTGTTGCCTAAAATTACTATTCCCTGCTGAATGCGGGAACATTGGAACATTGAAAATCAAGTCTACTTTGCTTTGTGTTGCCTTAAATTACTATTGCCTGCTGAATGCGGGAACATTAGAACCTTGAAAATCAAGTCTAATTCGCTTTGTGTTGCCTAAAATTACTATTGCCTGCTGAATGCGGGAACATTGGAACATTGAATATCAAGTCTACTTTGCTTTGTGTTGCCTAAAATTACGATTGCCTGCTGTATGCCAGAACATTGGAACATTGAAAATCGAGTCTAATTCGCTTTGTGTTGCCTAAAATAACTATGGCCTGCTGAATGCGGGAACATTGGAACATTGAAAATAAAGTCTACTTTGCTTTGTGTTGCCTTTACTTTGTGTTGTCTAAAATAACTATTGCCTGCTGAATGCGGGAACACTGCAACACTGGAAATCAAGTCTACTTTGCTTTGTTTTGCCTAAAATAACTATTGCCTGCTGTATGCGGGAACATTGGAACATTGAAAATCATTTCTACTTTGCTTTGTGTTGCCTAAAATTACTATTGCCTGCTGTACGCCGGAACATTGGAACATTGAAAATCAAGTCTATTTCACTTTGTGTTGCCTAAAATAACTATTGCCTGCTGTATTCGGGAACATTGGAACATTGAAAATCAAGTCTACTATGCTTTGTGTTGCCTAAAATTATTATTGCCTGCTGAATGCGGGAACATTGGAACATTGAAAATCAAGTCTACTTTGCTTTGTGTTGCCTAAAATTACGATTGCCTGCTGTATGCCAGAACATTGGACCATTGAAAATCGAGTCTAATTCGCTTTGTGTTGCCTAAAATAACTATGGCCTGCTGAATGCGGGAACATTGGAACATTGAAAATCAATTCTAATTCGCTTTGTGTTGTCTGAAATAACTATAGCCTGCTGAATGCGGGAACACTGGAACATTAAAAATCAAGTCTACTTTGCTTTGTGTTGCCTAAAATAACTATTGCTTGCTGAATGCGGGAACATTGGAACATTGAAAATCAAGACTACTTTGCTTTGTGTTGCCTAAAATAACTATTGCCTGCTGAATGCGAGAATATTGGAACATTGAAAATCAAGTCTACTTCGCTTTGTGTTGCCTAAAATTACTATTCCCTGCTGAATGCGGGAACATTGGAACATTGAAAATCAAGTCTACTTTGCTTTGTGTTGCCTTAAATTACTATTGCCTGCTGAATGCGGGAACATTAGAACCTTGAAAATCAAGTCTAATTCGCTTTGTGTTGCCTAAAATTACTATTGCCTGCTGAATGCGGGAACATTGGAACATTGAATATCAAGTCTACTTTGCTTTGTGTTGCCTAAAATTACGATTGCCTGCTGTATGCCAGAACATTGGAACATTGAAAATCGAGTCTAATTCGCTTTGTGTTGCCTAAAATAACTATGGCCTGCTGAATGCGGGAACATTGGAACATTGAAAATAAAGTCTACTTTGCTTTGTGTTGCCTTTACTTTGTGTTGTCTAAAATAACTATTGCCTGCTGAATGCGGGAACACTGGAACACTGGAAATCAAGTCTACTTTGCTTTGTTTTGCCTAAAATAACTATTGACTGCTGTATGCGGGAACATTGGAACATTGAAAATCATTTCTACTTTGCTTTGTGTTGCCTAAAATTACTATTGCCTGCTGTACGCCGGAACATTGGAACATTGAAAATCAAGTCTATTTCACTTTGTGTTGCCTAAAATAACTATTGCCTGCTGTATTCGGGAACATTGGAACATTGAAAATCAAGTCTACTATGCTTTGTGTTGCCTAAAATAACTATTGCCTGCTGAATGCGAGAACATTGGAACATCGAAAATCAAGTCTACATTGCTTTATGTTGCCTAAAATAATTATAGCCTGCTGAATGCGGGAACATTGGAACATTGAAAATCAAGTCTACTTTGCTTTGTGTTGCCTAAAATAACTATTGCCTGCTGAATGTAGGAACACTGGAACATTGAAAATCAAGTCAACTTTGCTTTGTGTTGCCTAAAATAACTATTGCCTGCTGAATGTGGGAACATTGGAACATGGAAAATCAAGTCTACTTCGCTTTGTGTTGCCTAAAATTACTATTACCTGCTGAATGCGGGAACATTGGAACATTGAAAATCAAGTCTACTTTGCTTTGTGTTGCCTAATATAACTATTGCCTGCTGAATGTGGGAACATTGGAACATTGAAAATCAAGTCTACTTTGCTTTGTGTTGCCTAAAATTACTATGGCCTGCTGAATGCGGGAACATTGGAACATTGAAAATCAAGTCTACTTTGCTTTGTGTTGCCTAAAATAACTATTGCCTGCTGAATGTGGGAACATTGGAACATTGAAAATCAAGTCTACTTCGCTTTGTGTTGCGTAAAATTACTATTGCCTGCTGAATGCGAGAACACTGGACCATTGAAAATCAAATCTACTTTGCTTTGTGTTGCCTAAAATAACTATTGCCTGCTAAGTGCGGGAAAATTGGAACATTGAAAATCAAGTCTACTTTGCTTTGTGTTGCCTTTGCTTTGTGTTGCCTAAAATAACTATTACCTGCTGAATGCGGGAACACTGGAACATTGAAAATCAAGTCTACTTTGTTTTGTGATGCCTAAAATAACTATTGCCTGCTGTATTCGGGAACATTGGAACATTGAAAATCAAGTCTACTATGCTTTGTTTTGCCTAAAATTACTATTGCCTGCTGAATGCGGGAATATTGGAACATTGAAAATCAAGTCAACTTTGCTTTGTGTTGCCTAAAATTACTATTGCCTGCTGAATGCGGGAACATTGGAACATTGAAAATCAAGTCTACTTTGCTTTGTGTTGCCTAAAATTATTATTGCCTGCTGTATGCGGGAACATTGGAACATTGAAAATCATTTCAACTTTGCTTTGTGTTGCCTAGAATTACTATTGCCTGCTGTACGCCGGAACATTGGAACATTGAAAATCAAGTCTATTTCACTTTGTGTTGCCTAAAATAACTATTGCCTGCTGAATTCGGGAACATTGGAACATTGAAAATCAAGTCTACTTTGCTTTGTGTTGCCTTTGGTTGGTGTTGCCTAAAATAACTATTGCCTGCTGAATGCGAGAACATTGGAACATTGAAAAACAAGTCTACATTGATTTGTGTTGCCTAAAATAATTATAGCCTGCTGAATGCGGGAACATTAGAACATTGAAAATCAAGTCTACTTTGCTTTGTGTTGCCTAAAATAACTATTGCCTGCTGAATGCGGGAACATTGGAACATTGAAAATCAAGACTACTTTGCTTTGTGTTGCCTTTGCTTTGTGTTGCCTAAAAAAAACTATTGCCTGCTGAATGCGGGAACACTGGAACATTGAAAATCAAGTCTACTTTGCTTTGTGTTGCCTAAAATAACTATTGCTTGCTGAATGCGGGAACATTGGAACATTGAAAATCAAGTCTACTTCGCTTTGTGTTGCCTAAAATTATTATTGCCTGCTGAATGCGGGAACATTGGAACATTGAAAATCATTTCTACTTTGCTTTGTGTTGCCTATAATTACTATTGCCTGCTGTACGCCGGAACATTGGAACATTGAAAATCAAGTCTATTTCACTTTGTGTTGCATAAAATAACTATTGCCTGCTGAATGCGGGAACACTGGAATATTGAAAACCAAGTCTACTATGCTTTGTGTTGCCTAAAATTACTATTGCCTGCTGAATGCGGAAACATTGGAAAACAGAAAATCAAGTCTACTTCGCTTTGTGTTGCCTAAAATTGCTATTGCCTGCTGAATGCGGGAACATTGGAACATTGAAAATCAAGTCTACTTTGCTTTGTGTTGCCTAAAATTACGATTGCCTGCTGTATGCCAGAACATTGGACCATTGAAAATCGAGTCTAATTCGCTTTGTGTTGCCTAAAATAACTATGGCCTGCTGAATGCGAGAACATTGGAACATTGAAAATCAATTCTAATTCGCTTTGTGTTGCCTAAAATAACTATTGCTTGCTGAATGCGGGAACATTGGAACATTGAAAATCAAGACTACTTTGCTTTGTGTTGCCTAAAATAACTATTGCCTGCTGAATGCGAGAATATTGGAACATTGAAAATCAAGTCTACTTCGCTTTGTGTTGCCTAAAATTACTATTGCCTGCTGTATTCGGGAACATTGGAACATTGAAAATCAAGTCTACTATGCTTTGTGTTGCCTAAAATTATTATTGCCTGCTGTATGCGGGAACATTGGAACATTGAAAATCATTTCTACTTTGCTTTGTGTTGCCTAAAATTACTATTGCCTGCTGTACGCCGGAACATTGGAACATTGAAAATCAAGTCTATTTCACTTTGTGTTGCATAAAATAACTATTGCCTGCTGAATGCGGGAACACTGGAATATTGAAAACCAAGTCTACTATGCTTTGTGTTGCCTAAAATTACTATTGCCTGCTGAATGCGGAAACATTGGAAAACAGAAAATCAAGTCTACTTCGCTTTGTGTTGCCTAAAATTGCTATGGCCTGCTGAATGCGGGAACATTGGAACATTGAAAATCAAGTCTACTTTGCTTTGTGTTGCCTAAAATTACGATTGCCTGCTGTATGCCAGAACATTGGACCATTGAAAATCGAGTCTCTTTCGCTTTGTGTTGCCTAAAATAACTATGGCCTGCTGAATGCGGGAACATTGGAACATTGAAAATCAATTCTAATTCGCTTTGTGTTGTCTGAAATAACTATAGCCTGCTGAATGCGGGAACACTGGAACATTAAATATCAAGTCTACTTTGCTTTGTGTTGCCTAAAATAACTATTGCTTGCTGAATGCGGGAACATTGGAACATTGAAAATCAAGACTACTTTGCTTTGTGTTGCCTAAAATAACTATTGCCTGCTGAATGCGAGAATATTGGAACATTGAAAATCAAGTCTACTTCGCTTTGTGTTGCCTAAAATTACTATTCCCTGCTGAATGCGGGAACATTGGAACATTGAAAATCAAGTCTACTTTGCTTTGTGTTGCCTTAAATTACTATTGCCTGCTGAATGCGGGAACATTAGAACCTTGAAAATCAAGTCTAATTCGCTTTGTGTTGCCTAAAATTACTATTGCCTGCTGAATGCGGGAACATTGGAACATTGAATATCAAGTCTACTTTGCTTTGTGTTGCCTAAAATTACGATTGCCTGCTGTATGCCAGAACATTGGAACATTGAAAATCGAGTCTAATTCGCTTTGTGTTGCCTAAAATAACTATGGCCTGCTGAATGCGGGAACATTGGAACATTGAAAATAAAGTCTACTTTGCTTTGTGTTGCCTTTACTTTGTGTTGTCTAAAATAACTATTGCCTGCTGAATGCGGGAACACTGGAACACTGGAAATCAAGTCTACTTTGCTTTGTTTTGCCTAAAATAACTATTGCCTGCTGTATGCGGGAACAATGGAACATTGAAAATCATTTCTACTTTGCTTTGTGTTGCCTAAAATTACTATTGCCTGCTGTACGCCGGAACATTGGAACATTGAAAATCAAGTCTATTTCACTTTGTGTTGCCTAAAATAACTATTGCCTGCTGTATTCGGGAACATTGGAACATTGAAAATCAAGTCTACTATGCTTTGTGTTGCCTAAAATAACTATTGCCTGCTGAATGCGAGAACATTGGAACATCGAAAATCAAGTCTACATTGCTTTATGTTGCCTAAAATAATTATAGCCTGCTGAATGCGGGAACATTGGAACATTGAAAATCAAGTCTACTTTGCTTTGTGTTGCCTAAAATAACTATTGCCTGCTGAATGTGGGAACATTGGAACATTTAAAATCAAGTCTACTTTGGTTTGTGTTGAATAAAATTACTATTGCCTGCTGAATGTAGGAACACTGGAACATTGAAAATCAAGTCAACTTTGCTTTGTGTTGCCTAAAATAACTATTACCTGCTGAATGTGGGAACATTGGAACATTGAAAATCAAGTCAACTTTGCTTTGTGTTGCCTAAAATTACTATTGCCTGCTGAATGTGGGAACATTGGAACATTGAAAATCAAGTCTACTTCGCTTTGTGTTGCCTAAAATTACTATTACCTGCTGAATGCGGGAACATTGGAACATTGAAAATCAAGTCTACTTTGCTTTGTGTTGCCTAATATAACTATTGCCTGCTGAATGTGGGAACATTGAAACATTGAAAATCAAGTCTACTTTGCTTTGTGTTGCCTAAAATTACTATGGCCTGCTGAATGCGGGAACATTGGAACATTGAAAATCAAGTCTACTTTGCTTTGTGTTGCCTAAAATAACTATTGCCTGCTGAATGTGGGAACATTGGAACATTGAAAATCAAGTCTACTTCGCTTTGTGTTGCGTAAAATTACTATTGCCTGCTGAATGCGAGAACACTGGACCATTGAAAATCAAATCTACTTTGCTTTGTGTTGCCTAAAATAACTATTGCCTGCTAAGTGCGGGAAAATTGGAACATTGAAAATCAAGTCTACTTTGCTTTGTGTTGCCTTTGCTTTGTGTTGCCTAAAATAACTATTACCTGCTGAATGCGGGAACACTGGAACATTGAAAATCAAGTCTACTTTGTTTTGTGATGCCTAAAATAACTATTGCCTGCTGAATGCGGGAACATTGGAACATTGAAAATCAAGTCTACTATGCTTTGTTTTGCCTAAAATTACTATTGCCTGCTGAATGCGGGAATATTGGAACATTGAAAATCAAGTCAACTTTGCTTTGTGTTGCCTAAAATTACTATTGCCTGCTGAATGCGGGAACATTGGAACATTGAAAATCAAGTCTACTATGCTTTGTGTTGCCTAAAATTACTATTGCCTGCTGAATGCGGGAACATTGGAACATTGAAAATCATTTCTACTTTGCTTTGTGTTGCCTAAAATTACTATTGCCTGCTGTACGCCGGAACATTGGAACATTGAAAATCAAGTCTATTTCACTTTGTGTTGCATAAAATAACTATTGCCTGCTGAATGCGGGAACACTGGAATATTGAAAACCAAGTCTACTATGCTTTGTGTTGCCTAAAATTACTATTGCCTGCTGAATGCGGAAACATTGGAACACTGAAAATCAAGTCTACTTCGCTTTGTGTTGCCTAAAATTGCTATTGCCTGCTGAATGCGGGAACATTGGAACATTGAAAATCAAGTCTACTTTGCTTTGTGTTGCCTAATATTACGATTGCCTGCTGTATGCCAGAACATTGGACCATTGAAAATCGAGTCTAATTCGCTTTGTGTTGCCTAAAATAACTATGGCCTGCTGAATGCGGGAACATTGGAACATTGAAAATAAAGTCTACTTTGCTTTGTGTTGCCTTTACTTTGTGTTGTCTAAAATAACTATTGCCTGCTGAATGCGGGAACACTGGAACACTGGAAATCAAGTCTACTTTGCTTTGTTTTGCCTAAAATAACTATTGCCTGCTGTATGCGGGAACATTGGAACATTGAAAATCATTTCTACTTTGCTTTGTGTTGCCTAAAATTACTATTGCCTGCTGTACGCCGGAACATTGGAACATTGAAAATCAAGTCTATTTCACTTTGTGTTGCCTAAAATAACTATTGCCTGCTGTATTCGGGAACATTGGAACATTGAAAATCAAGTCTACTATGCTTTGTGTTGCCTAAAATAACTATTGCCTGCTGAATGCGAGAACATTGGAACATCGAAAATCAAGTCTACATTGCTTTATGTTGCCTAAAATAATTATAGCCTGCTGAATGCGGGAACATTGGAACATTGAAAATCAAGTCTACTTTGCTTTGTGTTGCCTAAAATAACTATTGCCTGCTGAATGTGGGAACATTGGAACATTTAAAATCAAGTCTACTTTGGTTTGTGTTGAATAAAATTACTATTGCCTGCTGAATGTAGGAACACTGGAACACTGAAAATCAAGTCAACTTTGCTTTGTGTTGCCTAAAATAACTATTGCCTGCTGAATGTGGGAACATTGGAACATTGAAAATCAAGTCTACTTCGCTTTGTGTTGCCTAAAATTACTATTACCTGCTGAATGCGGGAACATTGGAACATTGAAAATCAAGTCTACTTTGCTTTGTGTTGCCTAATATAACTATTGCCTGCTGAATGTGGGAACATTGGAACATTGAAAATCAAGTCTACTTTGCTTTGTGTTGCCTAAAATAATTATAGCCTGCTGAATGCGGGAACATTGGAACATTGAAAATCAAGTCTACTTTGCTTTGTGTTGCCTAAAATAACTATTGCCTGCTGAATGTGGGAACATTGGAACATTTAAAATCAAGTCTACTTTGGTTTGTGTTGAATAAAATTACTATTGCCTGCTGAATGTAGGAACACTGGAACACTGAAAATCAAGTCAACTTTGCTTTGTGTTGCCTAAAATAACTATTGCCTGCTGAATGTGGGAACATTGGAACATTGAAAATCAAGTCTACTTCGCTTTGTGTTGCCTAAAATTACTATTACCTGCTGAATGCGGGAACATTGGAACATTGAAAATCAAGTCTACTTTGCTTTGTGTTGCCTAATATAACTATTGCCTGCTGAATGTGGGAACATTGGAACATTGAAAATCAAGTCTACTTTGCTTTGTGTTGCCTAAAATTACTATGGCCTGCTGAATGCGGGAACATTGGAACATTGAAAATCAAGTCTACTTTGCTTTGTGTTGCCTAAAATAACTATTGCCTGCTGAATGTGGGAACATTGGAACATTGAAAATCAAGTCTACTTTGCTTTGTGTTGCCTAAAATTACTATGGCCTGCTGAATGCGGGAACATTGGAACATTGAAAATCAAGTCTACTTTGCTTTGTGTTGCCTAAAATAACTATTGCCTGCTGAATGTGGGAACATTGGAACATTGAAAATCAAGTCTACTTCGCTTTGTGTTGCGTAAAATTACTATTGCCTGCTGAATGCGAGAACACTGGACCATTGAAAATCAAATCTACTTTGCTTTGTGTTGCCTAAAATAACTATTGCCTGCTAAGTGCGGGAAAATTGAAACATTGAAAATCAAGTCTACTTTGCTTTGTGTTGCCTTTGCTTTGTGTTGCCTAAAATAACTATTACCTGCTGAATGCGGGAACACTGGAACATTGACAATCAAGTCTACTTTGTTTTGTGATGCCTAAAATAACTATTGCCTGCTGAATGCGGGAACATTGGAACATTGAAAATCAAGTCTACTATGCTTTGTTTTGCCTAAAATTACTATTGCCTGCTGAATGCGGGAATATTGGAACATTGAAAATAAAGTCTACTTCGCTTTGTTTTGCCTAAAATTACTATTGCCTGCTGAATGCGGGAACATTGGAACATTGAAAATCAAGTCTACTATGCTTTGTGTTGCCTAAAATTACTATTGCCTGCTGAATGCGGGAACATTGGAACATTGAAAATCATTTCTACTTTGCTTTGTGTTGCCTAAAATTACTATTGCCTGCTGTACGCCGGAACATTGGAACATTGAAAATCAAGTCTATTTCACTTTGTGTTGCATAAAATAACTATTGCCTGCTGAATGCGGGAACACTGGAATATTGAAAACCAAGTCTACTATGCTTTGTGTTGCCTAAAATTACTATGGCCTGCTGAATGCGGAAACATTGGAACACTGAAAATCAAGTCTACTTCGCTTTGTGTTGCCTAAAATTGCTATTGCCTGCTGAATGCGGGAACATTGGAACATTGAAAATCAAGTCTACTTTGCTTTGTTTTGCCTAAAATTACGATTGCCTGCTGTATGCCAGAACATTGGACCATTGAAAATCGAGTCTAATTCGCTTTGTGTTGCCTAAAATAACTATGGCCTGCTGAATGCGGGAACATTGGAACATTGAAAATCAATTCTAATTCGCTTTGTGTTGTCTGAAATAACTACTGCCTGCTGAATGCGGGAACACTGGAACATTGAAAATCAAGTCTACTTTGCTTTGTGTTGCCTAAAATAACTATTGCTTGCTGAATGCGGGAACATTGGAACATTGAAAATCAAGACTACTTTGCTTTGTGTTGCCTAAAATAACTATTGCCTGCTGAATGCGAGAATATTGGAACATTGAAAATCAAGTCTACTTCGCTTTGTGTTGCCTAAAATTACTATTCCCTGCTGAATGCGGGAACATTGGAACATTGAAAATCAAGTCTACTTTGCTTTGTGTTGCCTTAAATTACTATTGCCTGCTGAATGCTTGAACATTAGAACCTTGAAAATCAAGTCTAATTCGCTTTGTGTTGCCTAAAATTACTATTGCCTGCTGAATGCGGGAACATTGGAACATTGAATATCAAGTCTACTTTGCTTTGTGTTGCCTAAAATTACGATTGCCTGCTGTATGCCAGAACATTGGAACATTGAAAATCGAGTCTAATTCGCTTTGTGTTGCCTAAAATAACTATGGCCTGCTGAATGCGGGAACACTGGAACACTGGAAATCAAGTCTACTTTGCTTTGTTTTGCCTAAAATAACTATTGCCTGCTGTATGCGGGAACATTGGAACATTGAAAATCATTTATACTTTGCTTTGTATTGCCTAAAATTACTATTGCCTGCTGTACGCCGGAACATTGGAACATTGAAAATCAAGTCTATTTCACTTTGTGTTGCCTAAAATAACTATTGCCTGCTGTATTCGGGAACATTGGAACATTGAAAATCAAGTCTACTATGCTTTGTGTTGCCTAAAATAACTATTGCCTGCTGAATGCGAGAACATTGGAACATCGAAAATCAAGTCTACATTGCTTTATGTTGCCTAAAATAATTATAGCCTGCTGAATGTGGGAACATTGGAACATTGAAAATCAAGTCTACTTTGCTTTGTGTTGCCTAAAATTACTATTACCTGCTGAATGCGGGAACACTGGAACATTGAAAATCAAGTGTACTTTGCTTTGTTTTGCCTAAAATAACTATTGCCTGCTGAATGTGGGAACATTGGAACATTGAAAATCAAGTCTACTTCGCTTTGTGTTGCGTAAAATTACTATTGCCTGCTGAATGCGAGAACACTGGACCATTGAAAATCAAATCTACTTTGCTTTGTGTTGCCTAAAATAACTATTGCCTGCTAAGTGCGGGAAAATTGGAACATTGAAAATCAAGTCTACTTTGCTTTGTGTTGCCTTTGCTTTGTGTTGCCTAAAATAACTATTACCTGCTGAATGCGGGAACACTGGAACATTGAAAATCAAGTCTACTTTGTTTTGTGATGCCTAAAATAACTATTGCCTGCTGAATGCGGGAACATTGGAACATTGAAAATCAAGTCTACTATGCTTTGTTTTGCCTAAAATTACTATTGCCTGCTGAATGCGGGAATATTGGAACATTGAAAATCAAGTCTACTTCGCTTTGTGTTGCGTAAAATTACTATTGCCTGCTGAATGCGAGAACACTGGAACATTGAAAATCAAATCTACTTTGCTTTGTGTTGCCTAAAATAACTATTGCCTGCTGAATGTGGGAACATTGGAACATTGAAAATCAAGTCTACTTCGCTTTGTGTTGCGTAAAATTACTATTGCCTGCTGAATGCGAAAACACTGGAACATTGAAAATCAAATCTACTTTGCTTTGTGTTGCCTAAAATAACTATTGCCTGCTAAATGCGGGAAAATGAGAACATTGAAAATCAAGTCTACTTTGCTTTGTGTTGCCTTTGCTTTGTGTTGCCTAAAATAACTATTACCTGCTGAATGCGGGAACACTGGAACATTGAAAATCAAGTCTACTTTGCTTTGTCTTGCCTAAAATAACTATTGCCTGCTGAATGCGGGAACATTGGAACATGGAAAATCAAGACTACTTTGCTTTGTGTTGCCTAAAATTACTATTGCCTGCTGAATGCGGGAACATTGGAACATTAAAAATTTAGTCTACTTCGCTTTGTCTTGCCTGAACTTACTATTGCCTGCTGAATGCGGTAACATTGGAACATTGAAAATCAAGTCAACTTTGCTTGGTTTTGCCTAAAATAACTATTGCCTGCTGAATGCGGGAACATTGGAACATTGAAAATCAAGTCTACTTCGCTTTGTGTTGCCTAAAATTATTACTGCCTGCTGTATGCGGGAACATTGGAACATTGAAAATCATTTCAACTTTGCTTTGTGTTGCCTAAAATTACTATTGCCTGCTGTACGCCGGAACATTGGAACATTGAAAATAAAGTCTATTTCACTTTGTGTTGCCTAAAATAACTATTGCCTGCTGAATTCGGGAACATTGGAACATTGAAAATCAAGTCTACTTTGCTTTGTGTTGCCTTTGGTTGGTGTTGCCTAAAATAACTATTGCCTGCTGAATGCGAGAACATTGGAACATTGAAAAACAAGTCTACATTGATTTGTGTTGCCTAAAATAATTATAGCCTGCTGAATGCGGGAACATTAGAACATTGAAAATCAAGTCTACTTTGCTTTGTGTTGCCTAAAATAACTATTGCCTGCTGAATGCGGGAACATTGGAACATTGAAAATCAAGACTACTTTGCTTTGTGTTGCCTTTGCTTTGTGTTGCCTAAAAAAAACTATTGCCTGCTGAATGCGGGAACACTGGAACATTGAAAATCAAGTCTACTTTGCTTTGTGTTGCCTAAAATAACTATTGCTTGCTGAATGCGGGAACATTGGAACATTGAAAATCAAGTCTACTTCGCTTTGTGTTGCCTAAAATTATTATTGCCTGCTGAATGCGGGAACATTGGAACATTGAAAATCAAGTCTACTTTGCTTTGTGTTGCCTAACATTACTATTGCCTGCTGAATGCGGGAACATTGGAACATTGAAAATCAAGTCTACTTTGCTTTGTGTTGCCTAAAATTGCTATTGCCTGCTGAATGCGGGAACATTGGAACATTGAAAATCAAGTCTACTTTGCTTTGTGTTGCCTAATATAACTATTGCCTGCTGAATGTGGGAACATTGGAACATTTAAAATCAGGTCTACTTTGCTTTGTGTTGCCTAAAATTACTATTGCCTGCTGAATGCGGGAACATTGGAACATTGAAAATCAAGTCTACTTTGCTTTGTGTTGCCTAAAATAACTATTGCCTGCTGAATGTGGGAACATTGGAACATTGAAAATCAAGTCTACTTCGCTTTGTGTTGCGTAAAATTACTATTGCCTGCTGAATGCGAGAACACTGGAACATTGAAAATCAAATCTACTTTGCTTTGTGTTGCCTAAAATAACTATTGCCTGCTAAATGCGGGAAAATGAGAACATTGAAAATCAAGTCTACTTTGCTTTGTGTTGCCTTTGCTTTGTGTTGCCTAAAATAACTATTACCTGCTGAATGCGGGAACACTGGAACATTGAAAATCAAGTCTACTTTGCTTTGTCTTGCCTAAAATAACTATTGCCTGCTGAATGCGGGAACATTGGAACATGGAAAATCAAGACTACTTTGCTTTGTGTTGCCTAAAATTACTATTGCCTGCTGAATGCGGGAACATTGGAACATTAAAAATTTAGTCTACTTCGCTTTGTCTTGCCTGAACTTACTATTGCCTGCTGAATGCGGTAACATTGGAACATTGAAAATCAAGTCAACTTTGCTTGGTTTTGCCTAAAATAACTATTGCCTGCTGAATGCGGGAACATTGGAACATTGAAAATCAAGTCTACTTCGCTTTGTGTTGCCTAAAATTATTATTGCCTGCTGTATGCGGGAACATTGGAACATTGAAAATCATTTCAACTTTGCTTTGTGTTGCCTAAAATTACTATTGCCTGCTGTACGCCGGAACATTGGAACATTGAAAATAAAGTCTATTTCACTTTGTGTTGCCTAAAATAACTATTGCCTGCTGAATTCGGGAACATTGGAACATTGAAAATCAAGTCTACTTTGCTTTGTGTTGCCTTTGGTTGGTGTTGCCTAAAATAACTATTGCCTGCTGAATGCGAGAACATTGGAACATTGAAAAACAAGTCTACATTGATTTGTGTTGCCTAAAATAATTATAGCCTGCTGAATGCGGGAACATTAGAACATTGAAAATCAAGTCTACTTTGCTTTGTGTTGCCTAAAATAACTATTGCCTGCTGAATGCGGGAACATTGGAACATTGAAAATCAAGACTACTTTGCTTTGTGTTGCCTAAAAAAAACTATTGCCTGCTGAATGCGGGAACACTGGAACATTGAAAATCAAGTCTACTTTGCTTTGTGTTGCCTAAAATAACTATTGCCTGCTGAATGTGGGAACATTGGAACATTGAAAATCAAGTCTACTTCGCTTTGTGTTGCGTAAAATTACTATTGCCTGCTGAATGCGAGAACACTGGAACATTGAAAATCAAATCTACTTTGCTTTGTGTTGCCTAAAATAACTATTGCCTGCTAAATGCGGGAAAATGAGAACATTGAAAATCAAGTCTACTTTGCTTTGTGTTGCCTTTGCTTTGTGTTGCCTAAAATAACTATTACCTGCTGAATGCGGGAACACTGGAACATTGAAAATCAAGTCTACTTTGCTTTGTCTTGCCTAAAATAACTATTGCCTGCTGAATGCGGGAACATTGGAACATGGAAAATCAAGACTACTTTGCTTTGTGTTGCCTAAAATTACTATTGCCTGCTGAATGCGGGAACATTGGAACATTAAAAATTTAGTCTACTTCGCTTTGTCTTGCCTGAACTTACTATTGCCTGCTGAATGCGGTAACATTGGAACATTGAAAATCAAGTCAACTTTGCTTGGTTTTGCCTAAAATAACTATTGCCTGCTGAATGCGGGAACATTGGAACATTGAAAATCAAGTCTACTTCGCTTTGTGTTGCCTAAAATTATTATTGCCTGCTGTATGCGGGAACATTGGAACATTGAAAATCATTTCAACTTTGCTTTGTGTTGCCTAAAATTACTATTGCCTGCTGTACGCCGGAACATTGGAACATTGAAAATAAAGTCTATTTCACTTTGTGTTGCCTAAAATAACTATTGCCTGCTGAATTCGGGAACATTGGAACATTGAAAATCAAGTCTACTTTGCTTTGTGTTGCCTTTGGTTGGTGTTGCCTAAAATAACTATTGCCTGCTGAATGCGAGAACATTGGAACATTGAAAAACAAGTCTACATTGATTTGTGTTGCCTAAAATAATTATAGCCTGCTGAATGCGGGAACATTAGAACATTGAAAATCAAGTCTACTTTGCTTTGTGTTGCCTAAAATAACTATTGCCTGCTGAATGCGGGAACATTGGAACATTGAAAATCAAGACTACTTTGCTTTGTGTTGCCTAAAAAAAACTATTGCCTGCTGAATGCGGGAACACTGGAACATTGAAAATCAAGTCTACTTTGCTTTGTGTTGCCTAAAATAACTATTGCTTGCTGAATGCGGGAACATTGGAACATTGAAAATCAAGTCTACTTCGCTTTGTGTTGCCTAAAATTATTATTGCCTGCTGTATGCGGGAACATTGGAACATTGAAAATCATTTCTACTTTGCTTTGTGTTGCCTAAAATTACTATTGCCTGCTGTACGCCGGAACATTGGAACATTGAAAATCAAGTCTATTTCACTTTGTGTTGCATAAAATAACTATTGCCTGCTGAATGCGGGAACACTGGAATATTGAAAACCAAGTCTACTATGCTTTGTGTTGCCTAAAATTACTATTGCCTGCTGAATGCGGAAACATTGGAAAACAGAAAATCAAGTCTACTTCGCTTTGTGTTGCCTAAAATTGCTATTGCCTGCTGAATGCGGGAACATTGGAACATTGAAAATCAAGTCTACTTTGCTTTGTGTTGCCTAAAATTACGATTGCCTGCTGTATGCCAGAACATTGGACCATTGAAAATCGAGTCTAATTCGCTTTGTGTTGCCTAAAATAACTATGGCCTGCTGAATGCGAGAACATTGGAACATTGAAAATCAATTCTAATTCGCTTTGTGTTGTCTGAAAAAACTATGGCCTGCTGAATGCGGGAACACTGGAACATTGAAAATCAAGTCTACTTTGCTTTGTGTTGCCTAAAATAACTATTGCTTGCTGAATGCGGGAACATTGGAACATTGAAAATCAAGACTACTTTGCTTTGTGTTGCCTAAAATAACTATTGCCTGCTGAATGCGAGAATATTGGAACATTGAAAATCAAGTCTACTTCGCTTTGTGTTGCCTAAAATTACTATTCCCTGCTGAATGCGGGAACATTGGAACATTGAAAATCAAGTCTACTTTGCTTTGTGTTGCCTTAAATTACTATTGCCTGCTGAATGCGGGAACATTAGAACCTTGAAAATCAAGTCTAATTCGCTTTGTGTTGCCTAAAATTACTATTGCCTGCTGAATGCGGGAACATTGGAACATTGAATATCAAGTCTACTTTGCTTTGTGTTGCCTAAAATTACGATTGCCTGCTGTATGCCAGAACATTGGAACATTGAAAATCGAGTCTAATTCGCTTTGTGTTGCCTAAAATAACTATGGCCTGCTGAATGCGGGAACATTGGAACATTGAAAATAAAGTCTACTTTGCTTTGTGTTGCCTTTACTTTGTGTTGTCTAAAATAACTATTGCCTGCTGAATGCGGGAACACTGCAACACTGGAAATCAAGTCTACTTTGCTTTGTTTTGCCTAAAATAACTATTGCCTGCTGTATGCGGGAACATTGGAACATTGAAAATCATTTCTACTTTGCTTTGTGTTGCCTAAAATTACTATTGCCTGCTGTACGCCGGAACATTGGAACATTTAAAATCAAGTCTATTTCACTTTGTGTTGCCTAAAATAACTATTGCCTGCTGTATTCGGGAACATTGGAACATTGAAAATCAAGTCTACTATGCTTTGTGTTGCCTAAAATTATTATTGCCTGCTGTATGCGGGAACATTGGAACATTGAAAATCATTTCTACTTTGCTTTGTGTTGCCTAAAATTACTATTGCCTGCTGTACGCCGGAACATTGGAACATTGAAAATCAAGTCTATTTCACTTTGTGTTGCATAAAATAACTATTGCCTGCTGAATGCGGAAACATTGGAAAACAGAAAATCAAGTCTACTTCGCTTTGTGTTGCCTAAAATTGCTATTGCCTGCTGAATGCGGGAACATTGGAACATTGAAAATCAAGTCTACTTTGCTTTGTGTTGCCTAAAATTACGATTGCCTGCTGTATGCCAGAACATTGGACCATTGAAAATCGAGTCTAATTCGCTTTGTGTTGCCTAAAATAACTATGGCCTGCTGAATGCGGGAACATTGGAACATTGAAAATCAATTCTAATTCGCTTTGTGTTGTCTGAAATAACTATAGCCTGCTGAATGCGGGAACACTGGAACATTAAAAATCAAGTCTACTTTGCTTTGTGTTGCCTAAAATAACTATTGCTTGCTGAATGCGGGAACATTGGAACATTGAAAATCAAGACTACTTTGCTTTGTGTTGCCTAAAATAACTATTGCCTGCTGAATGCGAGAATATTGGAACATTGAAAATCAAGTCTACTTCGCTTTGTGTTGCCTAAAATTACTATTTCCTGCTGAATGCGGGAACATTGGAACATTGAAAATCAAGTCTACTTTGCTTTGTGTTGCCTTAAATTACTATTGCCTGCTGAATGCGGGAACATTAGAACCTTGAAAATTAAGTCTAATTCGCTTTGTGTTGCCTAAAATTACTATTGCCTGCTGAATGCGGGAACATTGGAACATTGAATATCAAGTCTACTTTGCTTTGTGTTGCCTAAAATTACGATTGCCTGCTGTATGCCAGAACATTGGAACATTGAAAATCGAGTCTAATTCGCTTTGTGTTGCCTAAAATAACTATGGCCTGCTGAATGCGGGAACATTGGAACATTGAAAATAAAGTCTACTTTGCTTTGTGTTGCCTTTACTTTGTGTTGTCTAAAATAACTATTGCCTGCTGAATGCGGGAACACTGGAACACTGGAAATCAAGTCTACTTTGCTTTGTTTTGCCTAAAATAACTATTGACTGCTGTATGCGGGAACATTGGAACATTGAAAATCATTTCTACTTTGCTTTGTGTTGCCTAAAATTACTATTGCCTGCTGTACGCCGGAACATTGGAACATTGAAAATCAAGTCTATTTCACTTTGTGTTGCCTAAAATAACTATTGCCTGCTGTATTCGGGAACATTGGAACATTGAAAATCAAGTCTACTATGCTTTGTGTTGCCTAAAATAACTATTGCCTGCTGAATGCGAGAACATTGGAACATCGAAAATCAAGTCTACATTGCTTTATGTTGCCTAAAATAATTATAGCCTGCTGAATGCGGGAACATTGGAACATTGAAAATCAAGTCTACTTTGCTTTGTGTTGCCTAAAATAACTATTGCCTGCTGAATGTGGGAACATTGGAACATTTAAAATCAAGTCTACTTTGGTTTGTGTTGAATAAAATTACTATTGCCTGCTGAATGTAGGAACACTGGAACATTGAAAATCAAGTCAACTTTGCTTTGTGTTGCCTAAAATAACTATTGCCTGCTGAATGTGGGAACATTGGAACATTGAAAATCAAGTCTACTTCGCTTTGTGTTGCCTAAAATTACTATTACCTGCTGAATGCGGGAACATTGGAACATTGAAAATCAAGTCTACTTTGCTTTGTGTTGCCTAATATAACTATTGCCTGCTGAATGTGGGAACATTGGAACATTGAAAATCAAGTCTACTTTGCTTTGTGTTGCCTAAAATTACTATGGCCTGCTGAATGCGGGAACATTGGAACATTGAAAATCAAGTCTACTTTGCTTTGTGTTGCCTAAAATAACTATTGCCTGCTGAATGTGGGAACATTGGAACATTGAAAATCAAGTCTACTTCGCTTTGTGTTGCGTAAAATTACTATTGCCTGCTGAATGCGAGAACACTGGACCATTGAAAATCAAATCTACTTTGCTTTGTGTTGCCTAAAATAACTATTGCCTGCTAAGTGCGGGAAAATTGGAACATTGAAAATCAAGTCTACTTTGCTTTGTGTTGCCTTTGCTTTGTGTTGCCTAAAATAACTATTACCTGCTGAATGCGGGAACACTGGAACATTGAAAATCAAGTCTACTTTGTTTTGTGATGCCTAAAATAACTATTGCCTGCTGTATTCGGGAACATTGGAACATTGAAAATCAAGTCTACTATGCTTTGTTTTGCCTAAAATTACTATTGCCTGCTGAATGCGGGAATATTGGAACATTGAAAATCAAGTCAACTTTGCTTTGTGTTGCCTAAAATTACTATTGCCTGCTGAATGCGGGAACATTGGAACATTGAAAATCAAGTCTACTTTGCTTTGTGTTGCCTAAAATTATTATTGCCTGCTGTATGCGGGAACATTGGAACATTGAAAATCATTTCAACTTTGCTTTGTGTTGCCTAAAATTACTATTGCCTGCTGTACGCCGGAACATTGGAACATTGAAAATCAAGTCTATTTCACTTTGTGTTGCCTAAAATAACTATTGCCTGCTGAATTCGGGAACATTGGAACATTGAAAATCAAGTCTACTTTGCTTTGTGTTGCCTTTGGTTGGTGTTGCCTAAAATAACTATTGCCTGCTGAATGCGAGAACATTGGAACATTGAAAAACAAGTCTACATTGATTTGTGTTGCCTAAAATAATTATAGCCTGCTGAATGCGGGAACATTAGAACATTGAAAATCAAGTCTACTTTGCTTTGTGTTGCCTAAAATAACTATTGCCTGCTGAATGCGGGAACATTGGAACATTGAAAATAAAGTCTACTTTGCTTTGTGTTGCCTTTACTTTGTGTTGTCTAAAATAACTATTGCCTGCTGAATGCGGGAACACTGCAACACTGGAAATCAAGTCTACTTTGCTTTGTTTTGCCTAAAATAACTATTGCCTGCTGTATGCGGGAACATTGGAACATTGAAAATCATTTCTACTTTGCTTTGTGTTGCCTAAAATTACTATTGCCTGCTGTACGCCGGAACATTGGAACATTGAAAATCAAGTCTATTTCACTTTGTGTTGCCTAAAATAACTATTGCCTGCTGTATTCGGGAACATTGGAACATTGAAAATCAAGTCTACTATGCTTTGTGTTGCCTAAAATTATTATTGCCTGCTGTATGCGGGAACATTGGAACATTGAAAATCATTTCTACTTTGCTTTGTGTTGCCTAAAATTACTATTGCCTGCTGTACGCCGGAACATTGGAACATTGAAAATCAAGTCTATTTCACTTTGTGTTGCATAAAATAACTATTGCCTGCTGAATGCGGAAACATTGGAAAACAGAAAATCAAGTCTACTTCGCTTTGTGTTGCCTAAAATTGCTATTGCCTGCTGAATGCGGGAACATTGGAACATTGAAAATCAAGTCTACTTTGCTTTGTGTTGCCTAAAATTACGATTGCCTGCTGTATGCCAGAACATTGGACCATTGAAAATCGAGTCTAATTCGCTTTGTGTTGCCTAAAATAACTATGGCCTGCTGAATGCGGGAACATTGGAACATTGAAAATCAATTCTAATTCGCTTTGTGTTGTCTGAAATAACTATAGCCTGCTGAATGCGGGAACACTGGAACATTAAAAATCAAGTCTACTTTGCTTTGTGTTGCCTAAAATAACTATTGCTTGCTGAATGCGGGAACATTGGAACATTGAAAATCAAGACTACTTTGCTTTGTGTTGCCTAAAATAACTATTGCCTGCTGAATGCGAGAATATTGGAACATTGAAAATCAAGTCTACTTCGCTTTGTGTTGCCTAAAATTACTATTTCCTGCTGAATGCGGGAACATTGGAACATTGAAAATCAAGTCTACTTTGCTTTGTGTTGCCTTAAATTACTATTGCCTGCTGAATGCGGGAACATTAGAACCTTGAAAATCAAGTCTAATTCGCTTTGTGTTGCCTAAAATTACTATTGCCTGCTGAATGCGGGAACATTGGAACATTGAATATCAAGTCTACTTTGCTTTGTGTTGCCTAAAATTACGATTGCCTGCTGTATGCCAGAACATTGGAACATTGAAAATCGAGTCTAATTCGCTTTGTGTTGCCTAAAATAACTATGGCCTGCTGAATGCGGGAACATTGGAACATTGAAAATAAAGTCTACTTTGCTTTGTGTTGCCTTTACTTTGTGTTGTCTAAAATAACTATTGCCTGCTGAATGCGGGAACACTGGAACACTGGAAATCAAGTCTACTTTGCTTTGTTTTGCCTAAAATAACTATTGACTGCTGTATGCGGGAACATTGGAACATTGAAAATCATTTCTACTTTGCTTTGTGTTGCCTAAAATTACTATTGCCTGCTGTACGCCGGAACATTGGAACATTGAAAATCAAGTCTATTTCACTTTGTGTTGCCTAAAATAACTATTGCCTGCTGTATTCGGGAACATTGGAACATTGAAAATCAAGTCTACTATGCTTTGTGTTGCCTAAAATAACTATTGCCTGCTGAATGCGAGAACATTGGAACATCGAAAATCAAGTCTACATTGCTTTATGTTGCCTAAAATAATTATAGCCTGCTGAATGCGGGAACATTGGAACATTGAAAATCAAGTCTACTTTGCTTTGTGTTGCCTAAAATAACTATTGCCTGCTGAATGTGGGAACATTGGAACATTTAAAATCAAGTCTACTTTGGTTTGTGTTGAATAAAATTACTATTGCCTGCTGAATGTAGGAACACTGGAACATTGAAAATCAAGTCAACTTTGCTTTGTGTTGCCTAAAATAACTATTGCCTGCTGAATGTGGGAACATTGGAACATTGAAAATCAAGTCTACTTCGCTTTGTGTTGCCTAAAATTACTATTACCTGCTGAATGCGGGAACATTGGAACATTGAAAATCAAGTCTACTTTGCTTTGTGTTGCCTAATATAACTATTGCCTGCTGAATGTGGGAACATTGGAACATTGAAAATCAAGTCTACTTTGCTTTGTGTTGCCTAAAATTACTATGGCCTGCTGAATGCGGGAACATTGGAACATTGAAAATCAAGTCTACTTTGCTTTGTGTTGCCTAAAATAACTATTGCCTGCTGAATGTGGGAACATTGGAACATTGAAAATCAAGTCTACTTCGCTTTGTGTTGCGTAAAATTACTATTGCCTGCTGAATGCGAGAACACTGGACCATTGAAAATCAAATCTACTTTGCTTTGTGTTGCCTAAAATAACTATTGCCTGCTAAGTGCGGGAAAATTGGAACATTGAAAATCAAGTCTACTTTGCTTTGTGTTGCCTTTGCTTTGTGTTGCCTAAAATAACTATTACCTGCTGAATGCGGGAACACTGGAACATTGAAAATCAAGTCTACTTTGCTTTGTGTTGCCTTTGGTTGGTGTTGCCTAAAATAACTATTGCCTGCTGAATGCGAGAACATTGGAACATTGAAAAACAAGTCTACATTGATTTGTGTTGCCTAAAATAATTATAGCCTGCTGAATGCGGGAACATTAGAACATTGAAAATCAAGTCTACTTTGCTTTGTGTTGCCTAAAATAACTATTGCCTGCTGAATGCGGGAACATTGGAACATTGAAAATCAAGTCTACTTTGCTTTGTGTTGCCTAAAAAAAACTATTGCCTGCTGAATGTGGGAACATTGGAAAATTTAAAATCAAGTCTACTTTGCTTTGTGTTGCCTAAAATAACTATTGCTTGCTGAATGCGGGAACGTTGGAACATTGAAAATCAAGTCTACTTCGCTTTGTGTTGCCTAAAATTATTATTGCCTGCTGTATGCGGGAACATTGGAACATTGAAAATCATTTCTACTTTGCTTTGTGTTGCCTATAATTACTATTGCCTGCTGTACGCCGGAACATTGGAACATTGAAAATCAAGTCTATTTCACTTTGTGTTGCATAAAATAACTATTGCCTGCTGAATGCGGGAACACTGGAATATTGAAAACCAAGTCTACTATGCTTTGTGTTGCCTAAAATTACTATTGCCTGCTGAATGCGGAAACATTGGAAAACAGAAAATCAAGTCTACTTCGCTTTGTGTTGCCTAAAATTGCTATTGCCTGCTGAATGCGGGAACATTGGAACATTGAAAATCAAGTCTACTTTGCTTTGTGTTGCCTAAAATTACGATTGCCTGCTGTATGCCAGAACATTGGACCATTGAAAATCGAGTCTAATTCGCTTTGTGTTGCCTAAAATAACTATGGCCTGCTGAATGCGAGAACATTGGAACATTGAAAATCAATTCTAATTCGCTTTGTGTTGTCTGAAATAACTATGGCCTGCTGAATGCGGGAACACTGGAACATTGAAAATCAAGTCTACTTTGCTTTGTGTTGCCTAAAATAACTATTGCTTGCTGAATGCGGGAACATTGGAACATTGAAAATCAAGACTACTTTGCTTTGTGTTGCCTAAAATAACTATTGCCTGCTGAATGCGAGAATATTGGAACATTGAAAATCAAGTCTACTTCGCTTTGTGTTGCCTAAAATTACTATTCCCTGCTGAATGCGGGAACATTGGAACATTGAAAATCAAGTCTACTTTGCTTTGTGTTGCCTTAAATTACTATTGCCTGCTGAATGCGGGAACATTAGAACCTTGAAAATCAAGTCTAATTCGCTTTGTGTTGCCTAAAATTACTATTGCCTGCTGAATGCGGGAACATTGGAACATTGAATATCAAGTCTACTTTGCTTTGTGTTGCCTAAAATTACGATTGCCTGCTGTATGCCAGAACATTGGAACATTGAAAATCGAGTCTAATTCGCTTTGTGTTGCCTAAAATAACTATGGCCTGCTGAATGCGGGAACATTGGAACATTGAAAATAAAGTCTACTTTGCTTTGTGTTGCCTTTACTTTGTGTTGTCTAAAATAACTATTGCCTGCTGAATGCGGGAACACTGCAACACTGGAAATCAAGTCTACTTTGCTTTGTTTTGCCTAAAATAACTATTGCCTGCTGTATGCGGGAACATTGGAACATTGAAAATCATTTCTACTTTGCTTTGTGTTGCCTAAAATTACTATTGCCTGCTGTACGCCGGAACATTGGAACATTGAAAATCAAGTCTATTTCACTTTGTGTTGCCTAAAATAACTATTGCCTGCTGTATTCGGGAACATTGGAACATTGAAAATCAAGTCTACTATGCTTTGTGTTGCCTAAAATTATTATTGCCTGCTGTATGCGGGAACATTGGAACATTGAAAATCATTTCTACTTTGCTTTGTGTTGCCTAAAATTACTATTGCCTGCTGTACGCCGGAACATTGGAACATTGAAAATCAAGTCTATTTCACTTTGTGTTGCATAAAATAACTATTGCCTGCTGAATGCGGGAACACTGGAATATTGAAAACCAAGTCTACTATGCTTTGTGTTGCCTAAAATTACTATTGCCTGCTGAATGCGGAAACATTGGAAAACAGAAAATCAAGTCTACTTCGCTTTGTGTTGCCTAAAATTGCTATTGCCTGCTGAATGCGGGAACATTGGAACATCGAAAATCAAGTCTACATTGCTTTATGTTGCCTAAAATAATTATAGCCTGCTGAATGTGGGAACATTGGAACATTGAAAATCAAGTCTACTTTGCTTTGTGTTGCCTAAAATAACTATTACCTGCTGAATGCGGGAACACTGGAACATTGAAAATCAAGTGTACTTTGCTTTGTTTTGCCTAAAATAACTATTGCCTGCTGAATGTGGGAACATTGGAACATTGAAAATCAAGTCTACTTCGCTTTGTGTTGCGTAAAATTACTATTGCCTGCTGAATGCGAGAACACTGGACCATTGAAAATCAAATCTACTTTGCTTTGTGTTGCCTAAAATAACTATTGCCTGCTAAGTGCGGGAAAATTGGAACATTGAAAATCAAGTCTACTTTGCTTTGTGTTGCCTTTGCTTTGTGTTGCCTAAAATAACTATTACCTGCTGAATGCGGGAACACTGGAACATTGAAAATCAAGTCTACTTTGTTTTGTGATGCCTAAAATAACTATTGCCTGCTGAATGCGGGAACATTGGAACATTGAAAATCAAGTCTACTATGCTTTGTTTTGCCTAAAATTACTATTGCCTGCTGAATGCGGGAATATTGGAACATTGAAAATCAAGTCTACTTCGCTTTGTTTTGCCTAAAATTACTATTGCCTGCTGAATGCGGGAACATTGGAACATTGAAAATCAAGTCTACTATGCTTTGTGTTGCCTAAAATTACTATTGCCTGCTGAATGCGGGAACATTGGAACATTGAAAATCATTTCTACTTTGCTTTGTGTTGCCTAAAATTACTATTGCCTGCTGTACGCCGGAACATTGGAACATTGAAAATCAAGTCTATTTCACTTTGTGTTGCATAAAATAACTATTGCCTGCTGAATGCGGGAACACTGGAATATTGAAAACCAAGTCTACTATGCTTTGTGTTGCCTAAAATTACTATTGCCTGCTGAATGCGGAAACATTGGAACACTGAAAATCAAGTCTACTTCGCTTTGTGTTGCCTAAAATTGCTATTGCCTGCTGAATGCGGGAACATTGGAACATTGAAAATCAAGTCTACTTTGCTTTGTGTTGCCTAAAATTACGATTGCCTGCTGTATGCCAGAACATTGGACCATTGAAAATCGAGTCTAATTCGCTTTGTGTTGCCTAAAATAACTATGGCCTGCTGAATGCGGGAACATTGGAACATTGAAAATCAATTCTAATTCGCTTTGTGTTGTCTGAAATAACTACTGCCTGCTGAATGCGGGAACACTGGAACATTGAAAATCAAGTCTACTTTGCTTTGTGTTGCCTAAAATAACTATTGCTTGCTGAATGCGGGAACATTGGAACATTGAAAATCAAGACTACTTTGCTTTGTGTTGCCTAAAATAACTATTGCCTGCTGAATGCGAGAATATTGGAACATTGAAAATCAAGTCTACTTCGCTTTGTGTTGCCTAAAATTACTATTCCCTGCTGAATGCGGGAACATTGGAACATTGAAAATCAAGTCTACTTTGCTTTGTGTTGCCTTAAATTACTATTGCCTGCTGAATGCTTGAACATTAGAACCTTGAAAATCAAGTCTAATTCGCTTTGTGTTGCCTAAAATTACTATTGCCTGCTGAATGCGGGAACATTGGAACATTGAATATCAAGTCTACTTTGCTTTGTGTTGCCTAAAATTACGATTGCCTGCTGTATGCCAGAACATTGGAACATTGAAAATCGAGTCTAATTCGCTTTGTGTTGCCTAAAATAACTATGGCCTGCTGAATGCGGGAACATTGGAACATTGAAAATAAAGTCTACTTTGCTTTGTGTTGCCTTTACTTTGTGTTGTCTAAAATAACTATTGCCTGCTGAATGCGGGAACACTGGAACACTGGAAATCAAGTCTACTTTGCTTTGTTTTGCCTAAAATAACTATTGCCTGCTGTATGCGGGAACATTGGAACATTGAAAATCATTTATACTTTGCTTTGTATTGCCTAAAATTACTATTGCCTGCTGTACGCCGGAACATTGGAACATTGAAAATCAAGTCTATTTCACTTTGTGTTGCCTAAAATAACTATTGCCTGCTGTATTCGGGAACATTGGAACATTGAAAATCAAGTCTACTATGCTTTGTGTTGCCTAAAATAACTATTGCCTGCTGAATGCGAGAACATTGGAACATCGAAAATCAAGTCTACATTGCTTTATGTTGCCTAAAATAATTATAGCCTGCTGAATGTGGGAACATTGGAACATTGAAAATCAAGTCTACTTTGCTTTGTGTTGCCTAAAATAACTATTACCTGCTGAATGCGGGAACACTGGAACATTGAAAATCAAGTGTACTTTGCTTTGTTTTGCCTAAAATAACTATTGCCTGCTGAATGTGGGAACATTGGAACATTGAAAATCAAGTCTACTTCGCTTTGTGTTGCGTAAAATTACTATTGCCTGCTGAATGCGAGAACACTGGACCATTGAAAATCAAATCTACTTTGCTTTGTGTTGCCTAAAATAACTATTGCCTGCTAAGTGCGGGAAAATTGGAACATTGAAAATCAAGTCTACTTTGCTTTGTGTTGCCTTTGCTTTGTGTTGCCTAAAATAACTATTACCTGCTGAATGCGGGAACACTGGAACATTGAAAATCAAGTCTACTTTGTTTTGTGATGCCTAAAATAACTATTGCCTGCTGAATGCGGGAACATTGGAACATTGAAAATCAAGTCTACTATGCTTTGTTTTGCCTAAAATTACTATTGCCTGCTGAATGCGGGAATATTGGAACATTGAAAATCAAGTCTACTTCGCTTTGTTTTGCCTAAAATTACTATTGCCTGCTGAATGCGGGAACATTGGAACATTGAAAATCAAGTCTACTATGCTTTGTGTTGCCTAAAATTACTATTGCCTGCTGAATGCGGGAACATTGGAACATTGAAAATCATTTCTACTTTGCTTTGTGTTGCCTAAAATTACTATTGCCTGCTGTACGCCGGAACATTGGAACATTGAAAATCAAGTCTATTTCACTTTGTGTTGCATAAAATAACTATTGCCTGCTGAATGCGGGAACACTGGAATATTGAAAACCAAGTCTACTATGCTTTGTGTTGCCTAAAATTACTATTGCCTGCTGAATGCGGAAACATTGGAACACTGAAAATCAAGTCTACTTCGCTTTGTGTTGCCTAAAATTGCTATTGCCTGCTGAATGCGGGAACATTGGAACATTGAAAATCAAGTCTACTTTGCTTTGTGTTGCCTAAAATTACGATTGCCTGCTGTATGCCAGAACATTGGACCATTGAAAATCGAGTCTAATTCGCTTTGTGTTGCCTAAAATAACTATGGCCTGCTGAATGCGGGAACATTGGAACATTGAAAATCAATTCTAATTCGCTTTGTGTTGTCTGAAATAACTACTGCCTGCTGAATGCGGGAACACTGGAACATTGAAAATCAAGTCTACTTTGCTTTGTGTTGCCTAAAATAACTATTGCTTGCTGAATGCGGGAACATTGGAACATTGAATATCAAAACTACTTTGCTTTGTGTTGCCTAAAATAACTATTGCCTGCTGAATGCGAGAATATTGGAACATTGAAAATCAAGTCTACTTCGCTTTGTGTGTGCCTAAAATTACTATTCCCTGCTGAATGCGGGAACATTGGAACATTGAAAATCAAGTCTACTTTGCTTTGTGTTGCCTTAAATTACTATTGCCTGCTGAATGCTTGAACATTAGAACATTGAAAATCAAGTCTAATTCGCTTTGTGTTGCCTAAAATTACTATTGCCTGCTGAATGCGGGAACATTGGAACATTTAATATCAAGTCTACTTTGCTTTGTGTTGCCTAAAATTACGATTGCCTGCTGTATGCCAGAACATTGGAACATTGAAAATCGAGTCTAATTCGCTTTGTGTTGCCTAAAATAACTATGGCCTGCTGAATGCGGGAACATTGGAACATTGAAAATAAAGTCTACTTTGCTTTGTGTTGCCTTTACTTTGTGTTGTCTAAAATAACTATTGCCTGCTGAATGCGGGAACACTGGAACACTGGAAATCAAGTCTACTTTGCTTTGTTTTGCCTAAAATAACTATTGCCTGCTGTATGCGGGAACATTGGAACATTGAAAATCATTTCTACTTTGCTTTGTGTTGCCTAAAATTACTATTGCCTGCTGTACGCCGGAACATTGGAACATTGAAAATCAAGTCTATTTCACTTTGTGTTGCATAAAATAACTATTGCCTGCTGAATGCGGGAACACTGGAATATTGAAAACCAAGTCTACTATGCTTTGTGTTGCCTAAAATTACTATTGCCTGCTGAATGCGGAAACATTGGAACACTGAAAATCAAGTCTACTTCGCTTTGTGTTGCCTAAAATTGCTATTGCCTGCTGAATGCGGGAACATTGGAACATTGAAAATCAAGTCTACTTTGCTTTGTGTTGCCTAAAATTACGATTGCCTGCTGTATGCCAGAACATTGGACCATTGAAAATCGAGTCTAATTCGCTTTGTGTTGCCTAAAATAACTATGGCCTGCTGAATGCGGGAACATTGGAACATTGAAAATCAATTCTAATTCGCTTTGTGTTGTCTGAAATAACTACTGCCTGCTGAATGCGGGAACACTGGAACATTGAAAATCAAGTCTACTTTGCTTTGTGTTGCCTAAAATAACTATTGCTTGCTGAATGCGGGAACATTGGAACATTGAAAATCAAGACTACTTTGCTTTGTGTTGCCTAAAATAACTATTGCCTGCTGAATGCGAGAATATTGGAACATTGAAAATCAAGTCTACTTCGCTTTGTGTTGCCTAAAATTACTATTCCCTGCTGAATGCGGGAACATTGGAACATTGAAAATCAAGTCTACTTTGCTTTGTGTTGCCTTAAATTACTATTGCCTGCTGAATGCTTGAACATTAGAACCTTGAAAATCAAGTCTAATTCGCTTTGTGTTGCCTAAAATTACTATTGCCTGCTGAATGCGGGAACATTGGAACATTGAATATCAAGTCTACTTTGCTTTGTGTTGCCTAAAATTACGATTGCCTGCTGTATGCCAGAACATTGGAACATTGAAAATCGAGTCTAATTCGCTTTGTGTTGCCTAAAATAACTATGGCCTGCTGAATGCGGGAACATTGGAACATTGAAAATAAAGTCTACTTTGCTTTGTGTTGCCTTTACTTTGTGTTGTCTAAAATAACTATTGCCTGCTGAATGCGGGAACACTGGAACACTGGAAATCAAGTCTACTTTGCTTTGTTTTGCCTAAAATAACTATTGCCTGCTGTATGCGGGAACATTGGAACATTGAAAATCATTTATACTTTGCTTTGTATTGCCTAAAATTACTATTGCCTGCTGTACGCCGGAACATTGGAACATTGAAAATCAAGTCTATTTCACTTTGTGTTGCCTAAAATAACTATTGCCTGCTGTATTCGGGAACATTGGAACATTGAAAATCAAGTCTACTATGCTTTGTGTTGCCTAAAATAACTATTGCCTGCTGAATGCGAGAACATTGGAACATCGAAAATCAAGTCTACATTGCTTTATGTTGCCTAAAATAATTATAGCCTGCTGAATGTGGGAACATTGGAACATTGAAAATCAAGTCTACTTTGCTTTGTGTTGCCTAAAATAACTATTACCTGCTGAATGCGGGAACACTGGAACATTGAAAATCAAGTGTACTTTGCTTTGTTTTGCCTAAAATAACTATTGCCTGCTGAATGTGGGAACATTGGAACATTGAAAATCAAGTCTACTTCGCTTTGTGTTGCGTAAAATTACTATTGCCTGCTGAATGCGAGAACACTGGACCATTGAAAATCAAATCTACTTTGCTTTGTGTTGCCTAAAATAACTATTGCCTGCTAAGTGCGGGAAAATTGGAACATTGAAAATCAAGTCTACTTTGCTTTGTGTTGCCTTTGCTTTGTGTTGCCTAAAATAACTATTACCTGCTGAATGCGGGAACACTGGAACATTGAAAATCAAGTCTACTTTGTTTTGTGATGCCTAAAATAACTATTGCCTGCTGAATGCGGGAACATTGGAACATTGAAAATCAAGTCTACTATGCTTTGTTTTGCCTAAAATTACTATTGCCTGCTGAATGCGGGAATATTGGAACATTGAAAATCAAGTCTACTTCGCTTTGTTTTGCCTAAAATTACTATTGCCTGCTGAATGCGGGAACATTGGAACATCGAAAATCAAGTCTACTATGCTTTGTGTTGCCTAAAATTACTATTGCCTGCTGAATGCGGGAACATTGGAACATTGAAAATCATTTCTACTTTGCTTTGTGTTGCCTAAAATTACTATTGCCTGCTGTACGCCGGAACATTGGAACATTGAAAATCAAGTCTATTTCACTTTGTGTTGCATAAAATAACTATTGCCTGCTGAATGCGGGAACACTGGAATATTGAAAATCAAGTCTACTTCGCTTTGTGTTGCGTAAAATTACTATTGCCTGCTGAATGCGAGAACACTGGACCATTGAAAATCAAATCTACTTTGCTTTGTGTTGCCTAAAATAACTATTGCCTGCTAAGTGCGGGAAAATTGGAACATTGAAAATCAAGTCTACTTTGCTTTGTGTTGCCTTTGCTTTGTGTTGCCTAAAATAACTATTACCTGCTGAATGCGGGAACACTGGAACATTGAAAATCAAGTCTACTTTGTTTTGTGATGCCTAAAATAACTATTGCCTGCTGAATGCGGGAACATTGGAACATTGAAAATCAAGTCTACTATGCTTTGTTTTGCCTAAAATTACTATTGCCTGCTGAATGCGGGAATATTGGAACATTGAAAATCAAGTCTACTTCGCTTTGTTTTGCCTAAAATTACTATTGCCTGCTGAATGCGGGAACATTGGAACATTGAAAATCAAGTCTACTATGCTTTGTGTTGCCTAAAATTACTATTGCCTGCTGAATGCGGGAACATTGGAACATTGAAAATCATTTCTACTTTGCTTTGTGTTGCCTAAAATTACTATTGCCTGCTGTACGCCGGAACATTGGAACATTGAAAATCAAGTCTATTTCACTTTGTGTTGCATAAAATAACTATTGCCTGCTGAATGCGG
This sequence comes from Anolis sagrei, assembly GCF_037176765.1. Classification (NCBI taxonomy): domain Eukaryota; kingdom Metazoa; phylum Chordata; class Lepidosauria; order Squamata; family Anolidae; genus Anolis; species Anolis sagrei. The sequence continues at coordinate 57,176,620 of NC_090035.1, read as the reverse complement.
GAACACTGGAATATTGAAAACCAAGTCTACTATGCTTTGTGTTGCCTAAAATTACTATTGCCTGCTGAATGCGGAAACATTGGAACACTGAAAATCAAGTCTACTTCGCTTTGTGTTGCCTAAAATTGCTATTGCCTGCTGAATGCGGGAACATTGGAACATTGAAAATCAAGTCTACTTTGCTTTGTGTTGCCTAAAATTACGATTGCCTGCTGTATGCCAGAACATTGGACCATTGAAAATCGAGTCTAATTCGCTTTGTGTTGCCTAAAATAACTATGGCCTGCTGAATGCGGGAACATTGGAACATTGAAAATCAATTCTAATTCGCTTTGTGTTGTCTGAAATAACTACTGCCTGCTGAATGCGGGAACACTGGAACATTGAAAATCAAGTCTACTTTGCTTTGTGTTGCCTAAAATAACTATTGCTTGCTGAATGCGGGAACATTGGAACATTGAAAATCAAGACTACTTTGCTTTGTGTTGCCTAAAATAACTATTGCCTGCTGAATGCGAGAATATTGGAACATTGAAAATCAAGTCTACTTCGCTTTGTGTTGCCTAAAATTACTATTCCCTGCTGAATGCGGGAACATTGGAACATTGAAAATCAAGTCTACTTTGCTTTGTGTTGCCTTAAATTACTATTGCCTGCTGAATGCTTGAACATTAGAACCTTGAAAATCAAGTCTAATTCGCTTTGTGTTGCCTAAAATTACTATTGCCTGCTGAATGCGGGAACATTGGAACATTGAATATCAAGTCTACTTTGCTTTGTGTTGCCTAAAATTACGATTGCCTGCTGTATGCCAGAACATTGGAACATTGAAAATCGAGTCTAATTCGCTTTGTGTTGCCTAAAATAACTATGGCCTGCTGAATGCGGGAACATTGGAACATTGAAAATAAAGTCTACTTTGCTTTGTGTTGCCTTTACTTTGTGTTGTCTAAAATAACTATTGCCTGCTGAATGCGGGAACACTGGAACACTGGAAATCAAGTCTACTTTGCTTTGTTTTGCCTAAAATAACTATTGCCTGCTGTATGCGGGAACATTGGAACATTGAAAATCATTTATACTTTGCTTTGTATTGCCTAAAATTACTATTGCCTGCTGTACGCCGGAACATTGGAACATTGAAAATCAAGTCTATTTCACTTTGTGTTGCCTAAAATAACTATTGCCTGCTGTATTCGGGAACATTGGAACATTGAAAATCAAGTCTACTATGCTTTGTGTTGCCTAAAATAACTATTGCCTGCTGAATGCGAGAACATTGGAACATCGAAAATCAAGTCTACATTGCTTTATGTTGCCTAAAATAATTATAGCCTGCTGAATGTGGGAACATTGGAACATTGAAAATCAAGTCTACTTTGCTTTGTGTTGCCTAAAATAACTATTACCTGCTGAATGCGGGAACACTGGAACATTGAAAATCAAGTGTACTTTGCTTTGTTTTGCCTAAAATAACTATTGCCTGCTGAATGTGGGAACATTGGAACATTGAAAATCAAGTCTACTTCGCTTTGTGTTGCGTAAAATTACTATTGCCTGCTGAATGCGAGAACACTGGACCATTGAAAATCAAATCTACTTTGCTTTGTGTTGCCTAAAATAACTATTGCCTGCTAAGTGCGGGAAAATTGGAACATTGAAAATCAAGTCTACTTTGCTTTGTGTTGCCTTTGCTTTGTGTTGCCTAAAATAACTATTACCTGCTGAATGCGGGAACACTGGAACATTGAAAATCAAGTCTACTTTGTTTTGTGATGCCTAAAATAACTATTGCCTGCTGAATGCGGGAACATTGGAACATTGAAAATCAAGTCTACTATGCTTTGTTTTGCCTAAAATTACTATTGCCTGCTGAATGCGGGAATATTGGAACATTGAAAATCAAGTCTACTTCGCTTTGTTTTGCCTAAAATTACTATTGCCTGCTGAATGCGGGAACATTGGAACATTGAAAATCAAGTCTACTATGCTTTGTGTTGCCTAAAATTACTATTGCCTGCTGAATGCGGGAACATTGGAACATTGAAAATCATTTCTACTTTGCTTTGTGTTGCCTAAAATTACTATTGCCTGCTGTACGCCGGAACATTGGAACATTGAAAATCAAGTCTATTTCACTTTGTGTTGCATAAAATAACTATTGCCTGCTGAATGCGGGAACACTGGAATATTGAAAACCAAGTCTACTATGCTTTGTGTTGCCTAAAATTACTATTGCCTGCTGAATGCGGAAACATTGGAACACTGAAAATCAAGTCTACTTCGCTTTGTGTTGCCTAAAATTGCTATTGCCTGCTGAATGCGGGAACATTGGAACATTGAAAATCAAGTCTACTTTGCTTTGTGTTGCCTAAAATTACGATTGCCTGCTGTATGCCAGAACATTGGACCATTGAAAATCGAGTCTAATTCGCTTTGTGTTGCCTAAAATAACTATGGCCTGCTGAATGCGGGAACATTGGAACATTGAAAATCAATTCTAATTCGCTTTGTGTTGTCTGAAATAACTACTGCCTGCTGAATGCGGGAACACTGGAACATTGAAAATCAAGTCTACTTTGCTTTGTGTTGCCTAAAATAACTATTGCTTGCTGAATGCGGGAACATTGGAACATTGAATATCAAGACTACTTTGCTTTGTGTTGCCTAAAATAACTATTGCCTGCTGAATGCGAGAATATTGGAACATTGAAAATCAAGTCTACTTCGCTTTGTGTGTGCCTAAAATTACTATTCCCTGCTGAATGCGGGAACATTGGAACATTGAAAATCAAGTCTACTTTGCTTTGTGTTGCCTTAAATTACTATTGCCTGCTGAATGCTTGAACATTAGAACATTGAAAATCAAGTCTAATTCGCTTTGTGTTGCCTAAAATTACTATGGCCTGCTGAATGCGGGAACATTGGAACATTTAATATCAAGTCTACTTTGCTTTGTGTTGCCTTTACTTTGTGTTGTCTAAAATAACTATTGCCTGCTGAATGCGGGAACACTGGAACACTGGAAATCAAGTCTACTTTGCTTTGTTTTGCCTAAAATAACTATTGCCTGCTGTATGCGGGAACATTGGAACATTGAAAATCATTTATACTTTGCTTTGTATTGCCTAAAATTACTATTGCCTGCTGTACGCCGGAACATTGGAACATTGAAAATCAAGTCTATTTCACTTTGTGTTGCCTAAAATAACTATTGCCTGCTGTATTCGGGAACATTGGAACATTGAAAATCAAGTCTACTATGCTTTGTGTTGCCTAAAATAACTATTGCCTGCTGAATGCGAGAACATTGGAACATCGAAAATCAAGTCTACATTGCTTTATGTTGCCTAAAATAATTATAGCCTGCTGAATGTGGGAACATTGGAACATTGAAAATCAAGTCTACTTTGCTTTGTGTTGCCTAAAATAACTATTACCTGCTGAATGCGGGAACACTGGAACATTGAAAATCAAGTGTACTTTGCTTTGTTTTGCCTAAAATAACTATTGCCTGCTGAATGTGGGAACATTGGAACATTGAAAATCAAGTCTACTTCGCTTTGTGTTGCGTAAAATTACTATTGCCTGCTGAATGCGAGAACACTGGACCATTGAAAATCAAATCTACTTTGCTTTGTGTTGCCTAAAATAACTATTGCCTGCTAAGTGCGGGAAAATTGGAACATTGAAAATCAAGTCTACTTTGCTTTGTGTTGCCTTTGCTTTGTGTTGCCTAAAATAACTATTACCTGCTGAATGCGGGAACACTGGAACATTGAAAATCAAGTCTACTTTGTTTTGTGATGCCTAAAATAACTATTGCCTGCTGAATGCGGGAACATTGGAACATTGAAAATCAAGTCTACTATGCTTTGTTTTGCCTAAAATTACTATTGCCTGCTGAATGCGGGAATATTGGAACATTGAAAATCAAGTCTACTTCGCTTTGTTTTGCCTAAAATTACTATTGCCTGCTGAATGCGGGAACATTGGAACATTGAAAATCAAGTCTACTATGCTTTGTGTTGCCTAAAATTACTATTGCCTGCTGAATGCGGGAACATTGGAACATTGAAAATCATTTCTACTTTGCTTTGTGTTGCCTAAAATTACTATTGCCTGCTGTACGCCGGAACATTGGAACATTGAAAATCAAGTCTATTTCACTTTGTGTTGCATAAAATAACTATTGCCTGCTGAATGCGGGAACACTGGAATATTGAAAACCAAGTCTACTATGCTTTGTGTTGCCTAAAATTACTATTGCCTGCTGAATGCGGAAACATTGGAACACTGAAAATCAAGTCTACTTCGCTTTGTGTTGCCTAAAATTGCTATTGCCTGCTGAATGCGGGAACATTGGAACATTGAAAATCAAGTCTACTTTGCTTTGTGTTGCCTAAAATTACGATTGCCTGCTGTATGCCAGAACATTGGACCATTGAAAATCGAGTCTAATTCGCTTTGTGTTGCCTAAAATAACTATGGCCTGCTGAATGCGGGAACATTGGAACATTGAAAATCAATTCTAATTCGCTTTGTGTTGTCTGAAATAACTACTGCCTGCTGAATGCGGGAACACTGGAACATTGAAAATCAAGTCTACTTTGCTTTGTGTTGCCTAAAATAACTATTGCTTGCTGAATGCGGGAACATTGGAACATTGAATATCAAGACTACTTTGCTTTGTGTTGCCTAAAATAACTATTGCCTGCTGAATGCGAGAATATTGGAACATTGAAAATCAAGTCTACTTCGCTTTGTGTGTGCCTAAAATTACTATTCCCTGCTGAATGCGGGAACATTGGAACATTGAAAATCAAGTCTACTTTGCTTTGTGTTGCCTTAAATTACTATTGCCTGCTGAATGCTTGAACATTAGAACATTGAAAATCAAGTCTAATTCGCTTTGTGTTGCCTAAAATTACTATTGCCTGCTGAATGCGGGAACATTGGAACATTTAATATCAAGTCTACTTTGCTTTGTGTTGCCTAAAATTACGATTGCCTGCTGTATGCCAGAACATTGGAACATTGAAAATCGAGTCTAATTCGCTTTGTGTTGCCTAAAATAACTATGGCCTGCTGAATGCGGGAACATTGGAACATTGAAAATAAAGTCTACTTTGCTTTGTGTTGCCTTTACTTTGTGTTGTCTAAAATAACTATTGCCTGCTGAATGCGGGAACACTGGAACACTGGAAATCAAGTCTACTTTGCTTTGTTTTGCCTAAAATAACTATTGCCTGCTGTATGCGGGAACATTGGAACATTGAAAATCATTTATACTTTGCTTTGTGTTGCCTAAAATTACTATTGCCTGCTGTACGCCGGAACATTGGAACATTGAAAATCAAGTCTATTTCACTTTGTGTTGCCTAAAATAACTATTGCCTGCTGTATTCGGGAACATTGGAACATTGAAAATCAAGTCTACTATGCTTTGTGTTGCCTAAAATAACTATTGCCTGCTGAATGCGAGAACATTGGAACATCGAAAATCAAGTCTACATTGCTTTATGTTGCCTAAAATAATTATAGCCTGCTGAATGTGGGAACATTGGAACATTGAAAATCAAGTCTACTTTGCTTTGTGTTGCCTAAAATAACTATTGCCTGCTGAATGTGGGAACATTGGAACATTTAAAATCAAGTCTACTTTGGTTTGTGTTGAATAAAATTACTATTGCCTGCTGAATGTAGGAACACTGGAACATTGAAAATCAAGTCAACTTTGCTTTGTGTTGCCTAAAATAACTATTGCCTGCTGAATGTGGGAACATTGGAACATTGAAAATCAAGTCTACTTCGCTTTGTGTTGCCTAAAATTACTATTACCTGCTGAATGCGGGAACATTGGAACATTGAAAATCAAGTCTACTTTGCTTTGTGTTGCCTAATATAACTATTGCCTGCTGAATGTGGGAACATTGGAACATTGAAAATCAAGTCTACTTCGCTTTGTGTTGCCTAAAATTGCTATGGCCTGCTGAATGCGGGAACATTGGAACATTGAAAATCAAGTCTACTTTGCTTTGTGTTGCCTAAAATAACTATTGCCTGCTGAATGTGGGAACATTGGAACATTGAAAATCAAGTCTACTTCGCTTTGTGTTGCGTAAAATTACTATTGCCTGCTGAATGCGAGAACACTGGACCATTGAAAATCAAATCTACTTTGCTTTGTGTTGCCTAAAATAACTATTGCCTGCTAAGTGCGGGAAAATTGGAACATTGAAAATCAAGTCTACTTTGCTTTGTGTTGCCTTTGCTTTGTGTTGCCTAAAATAACTATTACCTGCTGAATGCGGGAACACTGGAACATTGAAAATCAAGTCTACTTTGTTTTGTGATGCCTAAAATAACTATTGCCTGCTGAATGCGGGAACATTGGAACATTGAAAATCAAGTCTACTATGCTTTGTTTTGCCTAAAATTACTATTGCCTGCTGAATGCGGGAATATTGGAACATTGAAAATCTAGTCTACTTCGCTTTGTTTTGCCTAAAATTACTATTGCCTGCTGAATGCGGGAACATTGGAACATTGAAAATCAAGTCTACTATGCTTTGTGTTGCCTAGAATTACTATTGCCTGCTGAATGCGGGAACATTGGAACATTGAAAATCGAGTCTAATTCGCTTTGTGTTGCCTAAAATAACTATGGCCTGCTTAATGCGGGAACATTGGAACATTGAAAATCAAGTCTACTTCGCTTTGTGTTGCCTAAAATTGCTATTGCCTGCTGAATGCGGGAACATTGGAACATTGAAAATCAAGTCCACTTTGCTTTGTGTTGCCTAAAATTACGATTGCCTGCTGTATGCCAGAACATTGGAACATTGAAAATCGAGTCTAATTCGCTTTGTGTTGCCTAAAATAACTATAGCCTGCTGAATGCGGGAACATTGGAACATTGAAAATCAAGTCTAATTCGCTTTGTGTTGTCTAAAATAACTACTGCCTGCTGAATGCGGGAACACTGGAACATTGAAAATCAAGTCTACTTTGCTTTGTGTTGCCTAAAATTACTATTGCTTGCTGAATGCGGGAACATTGGAACATGGAAAATCAAGACTACTTTGCTTTGTGTTGCTTAAAATAACTATTGCCTGCTGAATGCGAGAACATTGGAACATTGAAAATTTAGTCTACTTTGCTTTGTGTTGCCTTTGCTTTTTGTTGCCTAAAATAACTATTGCCTGCTGAATGCGGGAACACTGGAAAACTGAAAATCAAGTCTACTTTGCTTTGTGTTGCCTAAAATAACTATTGCCTGCTGAATGCGGGAACACTGGAACATTGAAAATCAAGACTACTTTGCTTTGTGTTGCCTAAAATAACTATTGCCTGCTGAATGCGGGAACATTGGAACATTGAAAATCAAGTCTACTTCGCTTTGTGTTGCCTAAATAACTATTGCCTGCTGAATGCGAGAACATTGGAACATCGAAAATCAAGTCTACATTGCTTTGTGTTGCCTAAAATAATTATAGCCTGCTGAATGCGGGAACATTGGAACATTGAAAATCAAGTCTACTTTGCTTTGTGTTGCCTTTGCTTTGTGTTGTCTAAAATAACTATTGCCTGCTGAATGCGGGAACATTGGAATATTGAAAACCAAGTCTACTTTGCTTTGTGTTGCCTTTGCTTTGTGTTGCCTAAAATAACTATTGCCTGCTGAATGCGGGAACACTGGTACATTGAAAATCAAGTCTACTTCGCTTTGTGTTGCCTGAAATTACTATTGCCTGCTGAATGCGGGAACATTGGAACATTGAAAATCAAGTCTACTTTGCTTTGTGTTGCCTAAAATTACTATTGCCTGCTGAATGCGGGAACATTGGAACTTTGAAAATGAAGTCTACTTCGCTTTGTTTTGCCTAAAACAACTATTGCCTGCTGAATGCGAGAACATTGGAACATTGAAAAACAAGTCTCCTATGCTTTGTGTTGCCTTTGCTTTGTGTTGCCTAAAATAACTATTAGCTGCTGAATGCGGGAACACTGGAACATTTAAAATCAAGTCTACTTTGCTTTGTGTTGCCTAAAATAACTATTGCCTGCTGAATGCGGGAACATTGGAACATTTAAAATCAAGTCTACTTTGCTTTGTGTTGCCTAAAATTACTATTGCCTGCTGAATGCGGGAACATTGGAACATTGAAAATCATGTCTACTTTGCTTTGTGTTGCCCTAAATTACTATTGGCTGCTGTACGCCGGAACATTGGAAAATTGAAAATCAAATCTAATTCGCTTTGTGTTGCCTAAAATAACTATTGCCTGCTGAATGTAGGAACACTGGAACATTGAAAATCAAGTCAACTTTGCTTTGTGTTGCCTAAAATAACTATTGCCTGCTGAATGCAGGAACATTGGAACATTGAAAATCAAGTCTACTTCGCTTTGTGTTGCCTAAAATTACTATTACCTGCTGAATGCGGGAACATTGGAACATTGAAAATCAAGACTACTTTGCTTTGTGTTGCCTAAAATAACTATTGCCTGCTGAATGCGGGAACATTGGAACATTGAAAATCAAGTCTACTTCGCTTTGTGTTGCGTAAAATTATTATTGCCTGCTGAATGCGAGAACACTGGAACATCGAAAATCAAATCTACTTTGCTTTGTGTTGCCTAAAATAACTATTGCCTGCTGAATGCGGGAAAATTGGAACATTGAAAATCAAGTCTACTTTGCTTTGTGTTGCCTTTGCTATGTGTTGCCTAAAATAACTATTACCTGCTGAATGCGGGAACACTGGAACATTGAAAATCAAGTGTACTTTGCTTTGTTTTGCCTAAAATAACTATTGCCTGCTGAATGCGGGAACATTGGAACATGGAAAATCAAGACTGCTTTGCTTTGTGTTGCTGGAACATTGAAAATCAAGTCTACTTTGCTTTGTGATGCCTAAAATAACTATTGCCTGCTGAATGCGGGAACATTGGAACATTGAAAACCAAGTCTACTTCGCTTTGTGTTGCCTGAAATTACTATTGCCTGCTGAATGCGGGAAAATTGGAACATTGAAAATCAAGTCTACTTTGCTTTGTGTTGCCTAAAATTACTATTGCCTGCTGAATGCGGGAACATTGGAACATTGAAAATCAAGTCTACTATGCTTTGTGTTGCTTTTGCTTTGTGTTGCCTAAAATAACTATAGCCTGCTCAATGCGGGAAGACTGGAACATTTAAAATCAAGTCTACTTTGCTTTGTGTTGCCTAAAATTACTATTGGCTGCTGAATGCGGTAACATTGGAACATTTAAAATCAAGTCTACTTTGCTTTGTGTTGCCTAAAATTACTATTGCCCGCTGAATGCGGGAACATTGGAACATTGAAAATCAAGTCTACTTTGCTTTGTGTTGCCTAAAATTGCTATTGCCTGCTGTACGCCGGAACATTGGATCATTGAAAACTAACTCTAATTTGCTTTGTGTTGCCTAAAATAACTATTGCCTGCTGAATGCGGGAACATTGGAACATTGAAAATCAAGTCTACTTTGCTTTGTGTTGCCTTTGCTTTGTGTTGCCTAAAATAACTATTGCCTGCTGAATGTGGGAACACTGGAACACTGAAAATCAAGTCTACTTTGCTTTGTGTTGCCTAAAATAACTATTGCCTGCTGAATGCGGGAACACTGGAACATTGAAAATCAAGACTACTTTGCTTTGTGTTGCCTAAAATAACTATTGCCTGCTGAATGCGGGAACATTGGAACATCGAAAATCAAGTCTACTTCGCTTTGTGTTGCCTAAAATAACTATTGCCTGCTGAATGCGAGAACATTGGAACATCGAAAATCAAGTCTACTTTGCATTGTGTTGCCTAAAATAATTATAGCCAGCTGAATGCGGGAACATTGGAACATTGAAAATCAAGTCTACTTTGCTTTGTGTTGCCTTTGCTTTGTGTTGTCTAAAATAACTATTGCCTGCTGAATGCGGGAACATTGGAATATTGAAAACCAAGTCTACTTTGCTTTGTGTTGCCTTTGCTTTGTGTTGCCTAAAATAACTATTGCCTGCTGAATGCGGGAACACTGGTACATTGAAAATCAAGTCTACATTGCTTTGTGTTGCCTGAAAATACTATTGCCTGCTGAATGCGGGAACATTGGAACATTGAAAATCAAGTCTACTTTGCTTTGTGTTGCCTAAAATTACTATTGCCTGCTGTACGCCGGAACAATGGATCATTGAAAATTAACTCTAATTTGCTTTATGTTGCCTAAAATAACTATTGCCTGCTGAATGCGGGAACATTGGAACATTGAAAATCAAGTCTAATTTGCTTTGTGTTTCCTAAAATAACTATTGCCTGCTGAATGCGGGAACATTGGAACATTGAAAATCAAGTCTACTTCGCTTTGTGTTGCGTAAAATTACTATTGCCTGCTGAATGCGAGAACACTGGAACATCGAAAATCAAATCTACTTTGCTTTGTGTTGCCTAAAATAACTATTGCCTGCTGAATGCGGGAAAATTGGAACATTGAAAATCAAGTCTACTTTGCTTTGTGTTGCCTTTGCTTTGTGTTGCCTAAAATAACTATTGCCTTCTGAATGTGGGAACACTGGAACACTGAAAATCAAGTCTACTTTGCTTTGTGTTGCCTAAAATAACTATTGCCTGCTCAATGCGGGAACACTGGAACATTGAAAATCAAGACTAATTTGCTTTGTGTTGCCTAAAATAACTATTGCCTGCTGAATACGGGAACATTGGAACATCGAAAATCAAGTCTACTTGGCTTTGTGTTGCCTAAAATAACTATTGCCTGCTGAATGCGAGAACATTGGAACATCGAAAATCAAGTCTACTTTGCATTGTGTTGCCTAAAATAATTATAGCCTGCTGAATGCGGGAACATTGGAACATTGAAAATCAAGTCTACTTTGCTTTGTGTTGCCTTTGCTTTGTGTTGTCTAAAATAACTATTGCCTGCTGAATGCGGGAACATTGGAATATTGAAAACCAAGTCTACTTTGCTTTGTGTTGCCTTTGCTTTGTGTTGCCTAAAATAACTATTGCCTGCTGAATGCGGGAACACTGGTACATTGAAAATCAAGTCTACATCGCTTTGTGTTGCCTGAAATTACTATTGCCTGCTGAATGCGGGAACATTGGAACATTGAAAATCTAATCTACTTTGCTTTGTGTTGCCTAAAATTACTATTGCCTGCGGTACGCCGGAACAATGGATCATTGAAAATTAACTCTAATTTGCTTTATGTTGCCTAAAATAACTATTGCCTGCTGAATGCGGGAACATTGGAACATTGAAAATCAAGTCTACTTTGCTTTGTGTTGCCTTTGCTTTGTGTTGCCTAAAATAACTATTGCCTGCTGAATGCGGGAACACTGGAACATCGAAAATCAAGTCTACTTTGCTTTGTGATGCCTAAAATAACTATTGCCTGCTGAATGCGGGAACATTCGAACATTGAAAACCAAGTCTACTTCGCTTTGTGGTGCCTGAAATTACTATTGCCTGCTGAATGCGGGAAAATTGGAACATTGAAAATCAAGTCTACTTTGCTTTGTGTTGCCTAAAATTACTATTGCCTGCTGAATGCGGGAACATTGGAACATTGAAAATCAAGTCTACTATGCTTTGTGTTGCTTTTGCTTTGTGTTGCCTAAAATAACTATAGCCTGCTCAATGCGGGAAGACTGGAACATTTAAAATCAAGTCTACTTTGCTTTGTGTTGCCTAAAATTACTATTGGCTGCTGAATGTGGGAACATTGGAACATTTAAAATCAAGTCTACTTTGCTTTGTGTTGCCTAAAATTACTATTGCCCGCTGAATGTGGGAACATTGGAACATTGAAAATCATGTCTACTTTGCTTTGTGTTGCCTAAAATTGCTATTGCCTGCTGTACGCCGGAACATTGGATCTTTGAAAACTAACTCTAATTTGCTTTGTGTTGCCTAAAATCACTATTGCCTGCTGAATGCGGGAACATTGGAACATTGAAAATCAAGTCTACTTTGCTTTGTGTTGCCTTTGCTTTGTGTTGCCTAAAATAACTATTGCCTGCTGAATGTGGGAACACTGGAACACTGAAAATCAAGTCTACTTTGCTTTGTGTTGCCTAAAATAACTATTGCCTGCTGAATGCGGGAACACTGGAACATTGAAAATCAAGACTACTTTGCTTTGTGTTGCCTAAAATAACTATTGCCTGCTGAATGCGGGAACATTGGAACATCGAAAATCAAGTCTACTTCGCTTTGTGTTGCCTAAAATAACTATTGCCTGCTGAATGCGAGAACATTGGAACATCGAAAATCAAGTCTACTTTGCATTGTGTTGCCTAAAATAATTATAGCCAGCTGAATGCGGGAACATTGGAACATTAAAAATCAAGTCTACTTTGCTTTGTGTTGCCTTTGCTTTGTGTTGTCTAAAATAACTATTGCCTGCTGAATGCGGGAACATTGGAATATTGAAAACCAAGTCTACTTTGCTTTGTGTTGCCTTTGCTTTGTGTTGCCTAAAATAACTATTGCCTGCTGAATGCGGGAACACTGGTACATTGAAAATCAAGTCTACATTGCTTTGTGTTGCCTGAAAATACTATTGCCTGCTGAATGCGGGAACATTGGAACTTTGAAAATCAAGACTACTTTGCTTTGTGTTGCCTAAAATTACTATTGCCTGCTGTACGCCGGAACAATGGATCATTGAAAATTAACTCTAATTTGCTTTATGTTGCCTAAAATAACTATTGCCTGCTGAATGCGGGAACATTGGAACATTGAAAATCAAGTCTACTTCGCTTTGTGTTGCGTAAAATTACTATTGCCTGCTGAATGCGAGAACACTGGAACATCGAAAATCAAATCTACTTTGCTTTGTGTTGCCTAAAATAACTATTGCCTGCTGAATGCGGGAAAATTGGAACATTGAAAATCTAGTCTACTTCGCTTTGTGTTGCTTTTGCTTTGTGTTTCCTAAAATAACTATTACCTGCTGAATGCGGGAACACTGGAACATTGAAAATCAAGTCAACTTCGCTTTGTGTTGCCTGAAATTACTATTGCCTGCTGAATGCGGGAAAATTGGAACATTGAAAATCAAGTCAACTTTGCTTGGTGTTGCCTAAAATCACTATTGTCTGTTGAATGCGGGAACATTGGAACATTGAAAATCAAGTCTACTTCGCTTTGTGTTGCCTAAAATTACTATTGCCTGCTGAATGCGGGAACATTGGAACATTGAAAATCATTTCTACTTTGCTTTGTGTTGCCTAAAATTACTATTGCCTGCTGTACCCCGGAACATTGGAACATTGAAAATCAAGTCTATTTCACTTTGTGTTGCCTAAAATAACTATTGCCTGCTGAATGCGGGAACATTGGAACATTGAAAACCAAGTCTAATTCGCTTTGTGTTGCCTAAAATAACTATTGCCTGCTGAATGCGGGAACACTGGTACATTGGAAATCAAGTCTACTTTGCTTTGTCTTGCCTAAAATAACTATTGCCTGCTGAATGCGGGAACATTGGAACATTGAAAATCAAGTCTACTTCGCTTTGTGTTGCCTAAAATTACTATTGCCTGCTGAATGCGAGAACATTGGAACATCGAAGATCAAGTCTACTTTGCTTTGTGTTGCCTAAAATAAATATTGCCTGCTGAATGCAGGAACATTGGAACATTTAATATCAAGTCTACTTTGCTTAGTGTTGCCTAAAATTACTATTGCCTGTTGAATGCGGGAACATTGGAACATTGAAAATCATGTCTACTTTGCTTTGTGTTCCCCTAAATTACTATTGCCTGCTGTACACCAGAACATTGGAAAATTGAAAATCAAGTCTAATTCGCTTTGTGTTGCCTAAATTAACTATTGCCTGCTGAATGTAGGAACACTGGAACATGGAAAATCATGTCTACTTTGCTTTGTGTTGCCCTAAATTACTATTGCCTGCTGAATGCGGGAACATTGGAACATTGAAAATCAAGACTACTTTGCTTTGTGTTGCCTAAAATAACTATTGCCTGCTGAATGCAAGAACATTGGAACATTGAAAATCAAGTCTACTTTGCTTTGTGTTGCCTTTGCTTTGTGTTGCCTAAAATAACTATTGCCTGCTGAATGCGGGAACACTGGTGCATTGGAAATCAAGTCTACTTTTGCTTTGTTTTGCCTAAAATAACTATTGCCTGCTGAATGCGGGAACACTGGAACATTGAAAATCAAGTCTACTTTGCTTTGTGTTGCCTAAAATAACTATTGCTTGCTGAATGCGGGAACATTGGAACATTGAAAATCAAGTCTACTTCGCTTTGTGTTGCCTAAAATTATTATTGCCTGCTGAATGCGGGAACATTGGAACATTGAAAATCAAGTCTACTTTGCTTTGTGTTGCCTAACATTACTATTGCCTGCTGAATGCGGGAACATTGGAACATTGAAAATCAAGTCTACTTTGCTTTGTGTTGCCTAAAATTGCTATTGCCTGCTGAATGCGGGAACATTGGAACATTGAAAATCAAGTCTACTTTGCTTTGTGTTGCCTAATATAACTATTGCCTGCTGAATGTGGGAACATTGGAACATTTAAAATCAGGTCTACTTTGCTTTGTGTTGCCTAAAATTACTATTGCCTGCTGAATGCGGGAACATTGGAACATTGAAAATCAAGTCTACTTTGCTTTGTGTTGCCTAAAATAACTATTGCCTGCTGAATGTGGGAACATTGGAACATTGAAAATCAAGTCTACTTCGCTTTGTGTTGCGTAAAATTACTATTGCCTGCTGAATGCGAGAACACTGGAACATTGAAAATCAAATCTACTTTGCTTTGTGTTGCCTAAAATAACTATTGCCTGCTAAATGCGGGAAAATGAGAACATTGAAAATCAAGTCTACTTTGCTTTGTGTTGCCTTTGCTTTGTGTTGCCTAAAATAACTATTACCTGCTGAATGCGGGAACACTGGAACATTGAAAATCAAGTCTACTTTGCTTTGTCTTGCCTAAAATAACTATTGCCTGCTGAATGCGGGAACATTGGAACATGGAAAATCAAGACTACTTTGCTTTGTGTTGCCTAAAATTACTATTGCCTGCTGAATGCGGGAACATTGGAACATTAAAAATTTAGTCTACTTCGCTTTGTCTTGCCTGAACTTACTATTGCCTGCTGAATGCGGTAACATTGGAACATTGAAAATCAAGTCAACTTTGCTTGGTTTTGCCTAAAATAACTATTGCCTGCTGAATGCGGGAACATTGGAACATTGAAAATCAAGTCTACTTCGCTTTGTGTTGCCTAAAATTATTATTGCCTGCTGTATGCGGGAACATTGGAACATTGAAAATCATTTCAACTTTGCTTTGTGTTGCCTAAAATTACTATTGCCTGCTGTACGCCGGAACATTGGAACATTGAAAATAAAGTCTATTTCACTTTGTGTTGCCTAAAATAACTATTGCCTGCTGAATTCGGGAACATTGGAACATTGAAAATCAAGTCTACTTTGCTTTGTGTTGCCTTTGGTTGGTGTTGCCTAAAATAACTATTGCCTGCTGAATGCGAGAACATTGGAACATTGAAAAACAAGTCTACATTGATTTGTGTTGCCTAAAATAATTATAGCCTGCTGAATGCGGGAACATTAGAACATTGAAAATCAAGTCTACTTTGCTTTGTGTTGCCTAAAATAACTATTGCCTGCTGAATGCGGGAACATTGGAACATTGAAAATCAAGACTACTTTGCTTTGTGTTGCCTAAAAAAAACTATTGCCTGCTGAATGCGGGAACACTGGAACATTGAAAATCAAGTCTACTTTGCTTTGTGTTGCCTAAAATAACTATTGCTTGCTGAATGCGGGAACATTGGAACATTGAAAATCAAGTCTACTTCGCTTTGTGTTGCCTAAAATTATTATTGCCTGCTGTATGCGGGAACATTGGAACATTGAAAATCATTTCTACTTTGCTTTGTGTTGCCTAAAATTACTATTGCCTGCTGTACGCCGGAACATTGGAACATTGAAAATCAAGTCTATTTCACTTTGTGTTGCATAAAATAACTATTGCCTGCTGAATGCGGGAACACTGGAATATTGAAAACCAAGTCTACTATGCTTTGTGTTGCCTAAAATTACTATTGCCTGCTGAATGCGGAAACATTGGAAAACAGAAAATCAAGTCTACTTCGCTTTGTGTTGCCTAAAATTGCTATTGCCTGCTGAATGCGGGAACATTGGAACATTGAAAATCAAGTCTACTTTGCTTTGTGTTGCCTAAAATTACGATTGCCTGCTGTATGCCAGAACATTGGACCATTGAAAATCGAGTCTAATTCGCTTTGTGTTGCCTAAAATAACTATGGCCTGCTGAATGCGAGAACATTGGAACATTGAAAATCAATTCTAATTCGCTTTGTGTTGTCTGAAAAAACTATGGCCTGCTGAATGCGGGAACACTGGAACATTGAAAATCAAGTCTACTTTGCTTTGTGTTGCCTAAAATAACTATTGCTTGCTGAATGCGGGAACATTGGAACATTGAAAATCAAGACTACTTTGCTTTGTGTTGCCTAAAATAACTATTGCCTGCTGAATGCGAGAATATTGGAACATTGAAAATCAAGTCTACTTCGCTTTGTGTTGCCTAAAATTACTATTCCCTGCTGAATGCGGGAACATTGGAACATTGAAAATCAAGTCTACTTTGCTTTGTGTTGCCTTAAATTACTATTGCCTGCTGAATGCGGGAACATTAGAACCTTGAAAATCAAGTCTAATTCGCTTTGTGTTGCCTAAAATTACTATTGCCTGCTGAATGCGGGAACATTGGAACATTGAATATCAAGTCTACTTTGCTTTGTGTTGCCTAAAATTACGATTGCCTGCTGTATGCCAGAACATTGGAACATTGAAAATCGAGTCTAATTCGCTTTGTGTTGCCTAAAATAACTATGGCCTGCTGAATGCGGGAACATTGGAACATTGAAAATAAAGTCTACTTTGCTTTGTGTTGCCTTTACTTTGTGTTGTCTAAAATAACTATTGCCTGCTGAATGCGGGAACACTGCAACACTGGAAATCAAGTCTACTTTGCTTTGTTTTGCCTAAAATAACTATTGCCTGCTGAATGCGGGAACATTGGAACATTGAAAATCAAGTCTACTTCGCTTTGTGTTGCCTAAAATTATTATTGCCTGCTGTATGCGGGAACATTGGAACATTGAAAATCATTTCAACTTTGCTTTGTGTTGCCTAAAATTACTATTGCCTGCTGTACGCCGGAACATTGGAACATTGAAAATAAAGTCTATTTCACTTTGTGTTGCCTAAAATAACTATTGCCTGCTGAATTCGGGAACATTGGAACATTGAAAATCAAGTCTACTTTGCTTTGTGTTGCCTTTGGTTGGTGTTGCCTAAAATAACTATTGCCTGCTGAATGCGAGAACATTGGAACATTGAAAAACAAGTCTACATTGATTTGTGTTGCCTAAAATAATTATAGCCTGCTGAATGCGGGAACATTAGAACATTGAAAATCAAGTCTACTTTGCTTTGTGTTGCCTAAAATAACTATTGCCTGCTGAATGCGGGAACATTGGAACATTGAAAATCAAGACTACTTTGCTTTGTGTTGCCTAAAAAAAACTATTGCCTGCTGAATGCGGGAACACTGGAACATTGAAAATCAAGTCTACTTTGCTTTGTGTTGCCTAAAATAACTATTGCTTGCTGAATGCGGGAACATTGGAACATTGAAAATCAAGTCTACTTCGCTTTGTGTTGCCTAAAATTATTATTGCCTGCTGAATGCGGGAACATTGGAACATTGAAAATCAAGTCTACTTTGCTTTGTGTTGCCTAACATTACTATTGCCTGCTGAATGCGGGAACATTGGAACATTGAAAATCAAGTCTACTTTGCTTTGTGTTGCCTAAAATTGCTATTGCCTGCTGAATGCGGGAACATTGGAACATTGAAAATCAAGTCTACTTTGCTTTGTGTTGCCTAATATAACTATTGCCTGCTGAATGTGGGAACATTGGAACATTTAAAATCAGGTCTACTTTGCTTTGTGTTGCCTAAAATTACTATTGCCTGCTGAATGCGGGAACATTGGAACATTGAAAATCAAGTCTACTTTGCTTTGTGTTGCCTAAAATAACTATTGCCTGCTGAATGTGGGAACATTGGAACATTGAAAATCAAGTCTACTTCGCTTTGTGTTGCGTAAAATTACTATTGCCTGCTGAATGCGAGAACACTGGAACATTGAAAATCAAATCTACTTTGCTTTGTGTTGCCTAAAATAACTATTGCCTGCTAAATGCGGGAAAATGAGAACATTGAAAATCAAGTCTACTTTGCTTTGTGTTGCCTTTGCTTTGTGTTGCCTAAAATAACTATTACCTGCTGAATGCGGGAACACTGGAACATTGAAAATCAAGTCTACTTTGCTTTGTCTTGCCTAAAATAACTATTGCCTGCTGAATGCGGGAACATTGGAACATGGAAAATCAAGACTACTTTGCTTTGTGTTGCCTAAAATTACTATTGCCTGCTGAATGCGGGAACATTGGAACATTAAAAATTTAGTCTACTTCGCTTTGTCTTGCCTGAACTTACTATTGCCTGCTGAATGCGGTAACATTGGAACATTGAAAATCAAGTCAACTTTGCTTGGTTTTGCCTAAAATAACTATTGCCTGCTGAATGCGGGAACATTGGAACATTGAAAATCAAGTCTACTTCGCTTTGTGTTGCCTAAAATTATTATTGCCTGCTGTATGCGGGAACATTGGAACATTGAAAATCATTTCAACTTTGCTTTGTGTTGCCTAAAATTACTATTGCCTGCTGTACGCCGGAACATTGGAACATTGAAAATAAAGTCTATTTCACTTTGTGTTGCCTAAAATAACTATTGCCTGCTGAATTCGGGAACATTGGAACATTGAAAATCAAGTCTACTTTGCTTTGTGTTGCCTTTGGTTGGTGTTGCCTAAAATAACTATTGCCTGCTGAATGCGAGAACATTGGAACATTGAAAAACAAGTCTACATTGATTTGTGTTGCCTAAAATAATTATAGCCTGCTGAATGCGGGAACATTAGAACATTGAAAATCAAGTCTACTTTGCTTTGTGATGCCTAAAATAACTATTGCCTGCTGAATGCGGGAACATTGGAACATTGAAAATCAAGACTACTTTGCTTTGTGTTGCCTAAAAAAAACTATTGCCTGCTGAATGCGGGAACACTGGAACATTGAAAATCAAGTCTACTTTGCTTTGTGTTGCCTAAAATAACTATTGCTTGCTGAATGCGGGAACATTGGAACATTGAAAATCAAGTCTACTTCGCTTTGTGTTGCCTAAAATTATTATTGCCTGCTGTATGCGGGAACATTGGAACATTGAAAATCATTTCTACTTTGCTTTGTGTTGCCTAAAATTACTATTGCCTGCTGTACGCCGGAACATTGGAACATTGAAAATCAAGTCTATTTCACTTTGTGTTGCATAAAATAACTATTGCCTGCTGAATGCGGGAACACTGGAATATTGAAAACCAAGTCTACTATGCTTTGTGTTGCCTAAAATTACTATTGCCTGCTGAATGCGGAAACATTGGAAAACAGAAAATCAAGTCTACTTCGCTTTGTGTTGCCTAAAATTGCTATTGCCTGCTGAATGCGGGAACATTGGAACATTGAAAATCAAGTCTACTTTGCTTTGTGTTGCCTAAAATTACGATTGCCTGCTGTATGCCAGAACATTGGACCATTGAAAATCGAGTCTAATTCGCTTTGTGTTGCCTAAAATAACTATGGCCTGCTGAATGCGAGAACATTGGAACATTGAAAATCAATTCTAATTCGCTTTGTGTTGTCTGAAAAAACTATGGCCTGCTGAATGCGGGAACACTGGAACATTGAAAATCAAGTCTACTTTGCTTTGTGTTGCCTAAAATAACTATTGCTTGCTGAATGCGGGAACATTGGAACATTGAAAATCAAGACTACTTTGCTTTGTGTTGCCTAAAATAACTATTGCCTGCTGAATGCGAGAATATTGGAACATTGAAAATCAAGTCTACTTCGCTTTGTGTTGCCTAAAATTACTATTCCCTGCTGAATGCGGGAACATTGGAACATTGAAAATCAAGTCTACTTTGCTTTGTGTTGCCTTAAATTACTATTGCCTGCTGAATGCGGGAACATTAGAACCTTGAAAATCAAGTCTAATTCGCTTTGTGTTGCCTAAAATTACTATTGCCTGCTGAATGCGGGAACATTGGAACATTGAATATCAAGTCTACTTTGCTTTGTGTTGCCTAAAATTACGATTGCCTGCTGTATGCCAGAACATTGGAACATTGAAAATCGAGTCTAATTCGCTTTGTGTTGCCTAAAATAACTATGGCCTGCTGAATGCGGGAACATTGGAACATTGAAAATAAAGTCTACTTTGCTTTGTGTTGCCTTTACTTTGTGTTGTCTAAAATAACTATTGCCTGCTGAATGCGGGAACACTGCAACACTGGAAATCAAGTCTACTTTGCTTTGTTTTGCCTAAAATAACTATTGCCTGCTGTATGCGGGAACATTGGAACATTGAAAATCATTTCTACTTTGCTTTGTGTTGCCTAAAATTACTATTGCCTGCTGTACGCCGGAACATTGGAACATTGAAAATCAAGTCTATTTCACTTTGTGTTGCCTAAAATAACTATTGCCTGCTGTATTCGGGAACATTGGAACATTGAAAATCAAGTCTACTATGCTTTGTGTTGCCTAAAATTATTATTGCCTGCTGAATGCGGGAACATTGGAACATTGAAAATCAAGTCTACTTTGCTTTGTGTTGCCTAAAATTACGATTGCCTGCTGTATGCCAGAACATTGGACCATTGAAAATCGAGTCTAATTCGCTTTGTGTTGCCTAAAATAACTATGGCCTGCTGAATGCGGGAACATTGGAACATTGAAAATCAATTCTAATTCGCTTTGTGTTGTCTGAAATAACTATAGCCTGCTGAATGCGGGAACACTGGAACATTAAAAATCAAGTCTACTTTGCTTTGTGTTGCCTAAAATAACTATTGCTTGCTGAATGCGGGAACATTGGAACATTGAAAATCAAGACTACTTTGCTTTGTGTTGCCTAAAATAACTATTGCCTGCTGAATGCGAGAATATTGGAACATTGAAAATCAAGTCTACTTCGCTTTGTGTTGCCTAAAATTACTATTCCCTGCTGAATGCGGGAACATTGGAACATTGAAAATCAAGTCTACTTTGCTTTGTGTTGCCTTAAATTACTATTGCCTGCTGAATGCGGGAACATTAGAACCTTGAAAATCAAGTCTAATTCGCTTTGTGTTGCCTAAAATTACTATTGCCTGCTGAATGCGGGAACATTGGAACATTGAATATCAAGTCTACTTTGCTTTGTGTTGCCTAAAATTACGATTGCCTGCTGTATGCCAGAACATTGGAACATTGAAAATCGAGTCTAATTCGCTTTGTGTTGCCTAAAATAATTATGGCCTGCTGAATGCGGGAACATTGGAACATTGAAAATAAAGTCTACTTTGCTTTGTGTTGCCTTTACTTTGTGTTGTCTAAAATAACTATTGCCTGCTGAATGCGGGAACACTGGAACACTGGAAATCAAGTCTACTTTGCTTTGTTTTGCCTAAAATAACTATTGACTGCTGTATGCGGGAACATTGGAACATTGAAAATCATTTCTACTTTGCTTTGTGTTGCCTAAAATTACTATTGCCTGCTGTACGCCGGAACATTGGAACATTGAAAATCAAGTCTATTTCACTTTGTGTTGCCTAAAATAACTATTGCCTGCTGTATTCGGGAACATTGGAACATTGAAAATCAAGTCTACTATGCTTTGTGTTGCCTAAAATAACTATTGCCTGCTGAATGCGAGAACATTGGAACATCGAAAATCAAGTCTACATTGCTTTATGTTGCCTAAAATAATTATAGCCTGCTGAATGCGGGAACATTGGAACATTGAAAATCAAGTCTACTTTGCTTTGTGTTGCCTAAAATAACTATTGCCTGCTGAATGTAGGAACACTGGAACATTGAAAATCAAGTCAACTTTGCTTTGTGTTGCCTAAAATAACTATTGCCTGCTGAATGTGGGAACATTGGAACATTGAAAATCAAGTCTACTTCGCTTTGTGTTGCCTAAAATTACTATTACCTGCTGAATGCGGGAACATTGGAACATTGAAAATCAAGTCTACTTTGCTTTGTGTTGCCTAATATAACTATTGCCTGCTGAATGTGGGAACATTGGAACATTGAAAATCAAGTCTACTTTGCTTTGTGTTGCCTAAAATTACTATGGCCTGCTGAATGCGGGAACATTGGAACATTGAAAATCAAGTCTACTTTGCTTTGTGTTGCCTAAAATAACTATTGCCTGCTGAATGTGGGAACATTGGAACATTGAAAATCAAGTCTACTTCGCTTTGTGTTGCGTAAAATTACTATTGCCTGCTGAATGCGAGAACACTGGACCATTGAAAATCAAATCTACTTTGCTTTGTGTTGCCTAAAATAACTATTGCCTGCTAAGTGCGGGAAAATTGGAACATTGAAAATCAAGTCTACTTTGCTTTGTGTTGCCTTTGCTTTGTGTTGCCTAAAATAACTATTACCTGCTGAATGCGGGAACACTGGAACATTGAAAATCAAGTCTACTTTGTTTTGTGATGCCTAAAATAACTATTGCCTGCTGTATTCGGGAACATTGGAACATTGAAAATCAAGTCTACTATGCTTTGTTTTGCCTAAAATTACTATTGCCTGCTGAATGCGGGAATATTGGAACATTGAAAATCAAGTCAACTTTGCTTTGTGTTGCCTAAAATTACTATTGCCTGCTGAATGCGGGAACATTGGAACATTGAAAATCAAGTCTACTTTGCTTTGTGTTGCCTAAAATTATTATTGCCTGCTGTATGCGGGAACATTGGAACATTGAAAATCATTTCAACTTTGCTTTGTGTTGCCTAGAATTACTATTGCCTGCTGTACGCCGGAACATTGGAACATTGAAAATCAAGTCTATTTCACTTTGTGTTGCCTAAAATAACTATTGCCTGCTGAATTCGGGAACATTGGAACATTGAAAATCAAGTCTACTTTGCTTTGTGTTGCCTTTGGTTGGTGTTGCCTAAAATAACTATTGCCTGCTGAATGCGAGAACATTGGAACATTGAAAAACAAGTCTACATTGATTTGTGTTGCCTAAAATAATTATAGCCTGCTGAATGCGGGAACATTAGAACATTGAAAATCAAGTCTACTTTGCTTTGTGTTGCCTAAAATAACTATTGCCTGCTGAATGCGGGAACATTGGAACATTGAAAATCAAGACTACTTTGCTTTGTGTTGCCTTTGCTTTGTGTTGCCTAAAAAAAACTATTGCCTGCTGAATGCGGGAACACTGGAACATTGAAAATCAAGTCTACTTTGCTTTGTGTTGCCTAAAATAACTATTGCTTGCTGAATGCGGGAACATTGGAACATTGAAAATCAAGTCTACTTCGCTTTGTGTTGCCTAAAATTATTATTGCCTGCTGTATGCGGGAACATTGGAACATTGAAAATCATTTCTACTTTGCTTTGTGTTGCCTATAATTACTATTGCCTGCTGTACGCCGGAACATTGGAACATTGAAAATCAAGTCTATTTCACTTTGTGTTGCATAAAATAACTATTGCCTGCTGAATGCGGGAACACTGGAATATTGAAAACCAAGTCTACTATGCTTTGTGTTGCCTAAAATTACTATTGCCTGCTGAATGCGGAAACATTGGAAAACAGAAAATCAAGTCTACTTCGCTTTGTGTTGCCTAAAATTGCTATTGCCTGCTGAATGCGGGAACATTGGAACATTGAAAATCAAGTCTACTTTGCTTTGTGTTGCCTAAAATTACGATTGCCTGCTGTATGCCAGAACATTGGACCATTGAAAATCGAGTCTAATTCGCTTTGTGTTGCCTAAAATAACTATGGCCTGCTGAATGCGAGAACATTGGAACATTGAAAATCAATTCTAATTCGCTTTGTGTTGTCTGAAATAACTATGGCCTGCTGAATGCGGGAACACTGGAACATTGAAAATCAAGTCTACTTTGCTTTGTGTTGCCTAAAATAACTATTGCTTGCTGAATGCGGGAACATTGGAACATTGAAAATCAAGACTACTTTGCTTTGTGTTGCCTAAAATAACTATTGCCTGCTGAATGCGAGAATATTGGAACATTGAAAATCAAGTCTACTTCGCTTTGTGTTGCCAAAAATTACTATTGCCTGCTGTATTCGGGAACATTGGAACATTGAAAATCAAGTCTACTATGCTTTGTGTTGCCTAAAATTATTATTGCCTGCTGTATGCGGGAACATTGGAACATTGAAAATCATTTCTACTTTGCTTTGTGTTGCCTAAAATTACTATTGCCTGCTGTACGCCGGAACATTGGAACATTGAAAATCAAGTCTATTTCACTTTGTGTTGCATAAAATAACTATTGCCTGCTGAATGCGGGAACACTGGAATATTGAAAACCAAGTCTACTATGCTTTGTGTTGCCTAAAATTACTATTGCCTGCTGAATGCGGAAACATTGGAAAACAGAAAATCAAGTCTACTTCGCTTTGTGTTGCCTAAAATTGCTATGGCCTGCTGAATGCGGGAACATTGGAACATTGAAAATCAAGTCTACTTTGCTTTGTGTTGCCTAAAATTACGATTGCCTGCTGTATGCCAGAACATTGGACCATTGAAAATCGAGTCTAATTCGCTTTGTGTTGCCTAAAATAACTATGGCCTGCTGAATGCGGGAACATTGGAACATTGAAAATCAATTCTAATTCGCTTTGTGTTGTCTGAAATAACTATAGCCTGCTGAATGCGGGAACACTGGAACATTAAATATCAAGTCTACTTTGCTTTGTGTTGCCTAAAATAACTATTGCTTGCTGAATGCGGGAACATTGGAACATTGAAAATCAAGACTACTTTGCTTTGTGTTGCCTAAAATAACTATTGCCTGCTGAATGCGAGAATATTGGAACATTGAAAATCAAGTCTACTTCGCTTTGTGTTGCCTAAAATTACTATTCCCTGCTGAATGCGGGAACATTGGAACATTGAAAATCAAGTCTACTTTGCTTTGTGTTGCCTTAAATTACTATTGCCTGCTGAATGCGGGAACATTAGAACCTTGAAAATCAAGTCTAATTCGCTTTGTGTTGCCTAAAATTACTATTGCCTGCTGAATGCGGGAACATTGGAACATTGAATATCAAGTCTACTTTGCTTTGTGTTGCCTAAAATTACGATTGCCTGCTGTATGCCAGAACATTGGAACATTGAAAATCGAGTCTAATTCGCTTTGTGTTGCCTAAAATAACTATGGCCTGCTGAATGCGGGAACATTGGAACATTGAAAATAAAGTCTACTTTGCTTTGTGTTGCCTTTACTTTGTGTTGTCTAAAATAACTATTGCCTGCTGAATGCGGGAACACTGGAACACTGGAAATCAAGTCTACTTTGCTTTGTTTTGCCTAAAATAACTATTGCCTGCTGTATGCGGGAACAATGGAACATTGAAAATCATTTCTACTTTGCTTTGTGTTGCCTAAAATTACTATTGCCTGCTGTACGCCGGAACATTGGAACATTGAAAATCAAGTCTATTTCACTTTGTGTTGCCTAAAATAACTATTGCCTGCTGTATTCGGGAACATTGGAACATTGAAAATCAAGTCTACTATGCTTTGTGTTGCCTAAAATAACTATTGCCTGCTGAATGCGAGAACATTGGAACATCGAAAATCAAGTCTACATTGCTTTATGTTGCCTAAAATAATTATAGCCTGCTGAATGCGGGAACATTGGAACATTGAAAATCAAGTCTACTTTGCTTTGTGTTGCCTAAAATAACTATTGCCTGCTGAATGTGGGAACATTGGAACATTTAAAATCAAGTCTACTTTGGTTTGTGTTGAATAAAATTACTATTGCCTGCTGAATGTAGGAACACTGGAACATTGAAAATCAAGTCAACTTTGCTTTGTGTTGCCTAAAATAACTATTACCTGCTGAATGTGGGAACATTGGAACATTGAAAATCAAGTCAACTTTGCTTTGTGTTGCCTAAAATTACTATTGCCTGCTGAATGTGGGAACATTGGAACATTGAAAATCAAGTCTACTTCGCTTTGTGTTGCCTAAAATTACTATTACCTGCTGAATGCGGGAACATTGGAACATTGAAAATCAAGTCTACTTTGCTTTGTGTTGCCTAATATAACTATTGCCTGCTGAATGTGGGAACATTGAAACATTGAAAATCAAGTCTACTTTGCTTTGTGTTGCCTAAAATTACTATGGCCTGCTGAATGCGGGAACATTGGAACATTGAAAATCAAGTCTACTTTGCTTTGTGTTGCCTAAAATAACTATTGCCTGCTGAATGTGGGAACATTGGAACATTGAAAATCAAGTCTACTTCGCTTTGTGTTGCGTAAAATTACTATTGCCTGCTGAATGCGAGAACACTGGGCCATTGAAAATCAAATCTACTTTGCTTTGTGTTGCCTAAAATAACTATTGCCTGCTAAGTGCGGGAAAATTGGAACATTGAAAATCAAGTCTACTTTGCTTTGTGTTGCCTTTGCTTTGTGTTGCCTAAAATAACTATTACCTGCTGAATGCGGGAACACTGGAACATTGAAAATCAAGTCTACTTTGTTTTGTGATGCCTAAAATAACTATTGCCTGCTGAATGCGGGAACATTGGAACATTGAAAATCAAGTCTACTATGCTTTGTTTTGCCTAAAATTACTATTGCCTGCTGAATGCGGGAATATTGGAACATTGAAAATCAAGTCAACTTTGCTTTGTGTTGCCTAAAATTACTATTGCCTGCTGAATGCGGGAACATTGGAACATTGAAAATCAAGTCTACTATGCTTTGTGTTGCCTAAAATTACTATTGCCTGCTGAATGCGGGAACATTGGAACATTGAAAATCATTTCTACTTTGCTTTGTGTTGCCTAAAATTACTATTGCCTGCTGTACGCCGGAACATTGGAACATTGAAAATCAAGTCTATTTCACTTTGTGTTGCATAAAATAACTATTGCCTGCTGAATGCGGGAACACTGGAATATTGAAAACCAAGTCTACTATGCTTTGTGTTGCCTAAAATTACTATTGCCTGCTGAATGCGGAAACATTGGAACACTGAAAATCAAGTCTACTTCGCTTTGTGTTGCCTAAAATTGCTATTGCCTGCTGAATGCGGGAACATTGGAACATTGAAAATCAAGTCTACTTTGCTTTGTGTTGCCTAATATTACGATTGCCTGCTGTATGCCAGAACATTGGACCATTGAAAATCGAGTCTAATTCGCTTTGTGTTGCCTAAAATAACTATGGCCTGCTGAATGCGGGAACATTGGAACATTGAAAATAAAGTCTACTTTGCTTTGTGTTGCCTTTACTTTGTGTTGTCTAAAATAACTATTGCCTGCTGAATGCGGGAACACTGGAACACTGGAAATCAAGTCTACTTTGCTTTGTTTTGCCTAAAATAACTATTGCCTGCTGTATGCGGGAACATTGGAACATTGAAAATCATTTCTACTTTGCTTTGTGTTGCCTAAAATTACTATTGCCTGCTGTACGCCGGAACATTGGAACATTGAAAATCAAGTCTATTTCACTTTGTGTTGCCTAAAATAACTATTGCCTGCTGTATTCGGGAACATTGGAACATTGAAAATCAAGTCTACTATGCTTTGTGTTGCCTAAAATAACTATTGCCTGCTGAATGCGAGAACATTGGAACATCGAAAATCAAGTCTACATTGCTTTATGTTGCCTAAAATAATTATAGCCTGCTGAATGCGGGAACATTGGAACATTGAAAATCAAGTCTACTTTGCTTTGTGTTGCCTAAAATAACTATTGCCTGCTGAATGTGGGAACATTGGAACATTTAAAATCAAGTCTACTTTGGTTTGTGTTGAATAAAATTACTATTGCCTGCTGAATGTAGGAACACTGGAACACTGAAAATCAAGTCAACTTTGCTTTGTTTTGCCTAAAATAACTATTGCCTGCTGAATGTGGGAACATTGGAACATTGAAAATCAAGTCTACTTCGCTTTGTGTTGCCTAAAATTACTATTACCTGCTGAATGCGGGAACATTGGAACATTGAAAATCAAGTCTACTTTGCTTTGTGTTGCCTAATATAACTATTGCCTGCTGAATGTGGGAACATTGGAACATTGAAAATCAAGTCTACTTTGCTTTGTGTTGCCTAAAATTACTATGGCCTGCTGAATGCGGGAACATTGGAACATTGAAAATCAAGTCTACTTTGCTTTGTGTTGCCTAAAATAACTATTGCCTGCTGAATGTGGGAACATTGGAACATTGAAAATCAAGTCTACTTTGCTTTGTGTTGCCTAAAATTACTATGGCCTGCTGAATGCGGGAACATTGGAACATTGAAAATCAAGTCTACTTTGCTTTGTGTTGCCTAAAATAACTATTGCCTGCTGAATGTGGGAACATTGGAACATTGAAAATCAAGTCTACTTTGCTTTGTGTTGCGTAAAATTACTATTGCCTGCTGAATGCGAGAACACTGGACCATTGAAAATCAAATCTACTTTGCTTTGTGTTGCCTAAAATAACTATTGCCTGCTAAGTGCGGGAAAATTGGAACATTGAAAATCAAGTCTACTTTGCTTTGTGTTGCCTTTGCTTTGTGTTGCCTAAAATAACTATTACCTGCTGAATGCGGGAACACTGGAACATTGACAATCAAGTCTACTTTGTTTTGTGATGCCTAAAATAACTATTGCCTGCTGAATGCGGGAACATTGGAACATTGAAAATCAAGTCTACTATGCTTTGTTTTGCCTAAAATTACTATTGCCTGCTGAATGCGGGAATATTGGAACATTGAAAATAAAGTCTACTTCGCTTTGTTTTGCCTAAAATTACTATTGCCTGCTGAATGCGGGAACATTGGAACATTGAAAATCAAGTCTACTATGCTTTGTGTTGCCTAAAATTACTATTGCCTGCTGAATGCGGGAACATTGGAACATTGAAAATCATTTCTACTTTGCTTTGTGTTGCCTAAAATTACTATTGCCTGCTGTACGCCGGAACATTGGAACATTGAAAATCAAGTCTATTTCACTTTGTGTTGCATAAAATAACTATTGCCTGCTGAATGCGGGAACACTGGAATATTGAAAACCAAGTCTACTATGCTTTGTGTTGCCTAAAATTACTATGGCCTGCTGAATGCGGAAACATTGGAACACTGAAAATCAAGTCTACTTCGCTTTGTGTTGCCTAAAATTGCTATTGCCTGCTGAATGCGGGAACATTGGAACATTGAAAATCAAGTCTACTTTGCTTTGTTTTGCCTAAAATTACGATTGCCTGCTGTATGCCAGAACATTGGACCATTGAAAATCGAGTCTAATTCGCTTTGTGTTGCCTAAAATAACTATGGCCTGCTGAATGCGGGAACATTGGAACATTGAAAATCAATTCTAATTCGCTTTGTGTTGTCTGAAATAACTACTGCCTGCTGAATGCGGGAACACTGGAACATTGAAAATCAAGTCTACTTTGCTTTGTGTTGCCTAAAATAACTATTGCTTGCTGAATGCGGGAACATTGGAACATTGAAAATCAAGACTACTTTGCTTTGTGTTGCCTAATATAACTATTGCCTGCTGAATGCGAGAATATTGGAACATTGAAAATCAAGTCTACTTCGCTTTGTGTTGCCTAAAATTACTATTCCCTGCTGAATGCGGGAACATTGGAACATTGAAAATCAAGTCTACTTTGCTTTGTGTTGCCTTAAATTACTATTGCCTGCTGAATGCTTGAACATTAGAACCTTGAAAATCAAGTCTAATTCGCTTTGTGTTGCCTAAAATTACTATTGCCTGCTGAATGCGGGAACATTGGAACATTGAATATCAAGTCTACTTTGCTTTGTGTTGCCTAAAATTACGATTGCCTGCTGTATGCCAGAACATTGGAACATTGAAAATCGAGTCTAATTCGCTTTGTGTTGCCTAAAATAACTATGGCCTGCTGAATGCGGGAACATTGGAACATTGAAAATAAAGTCTACTTTGCTTTGTGTTGCCTTTACTTTGTGTTGTCTAAAATAACTATTGCCTGCTGAATGCGGGAACACTGGAACACTGGAAATCAAGTCTACTTTGCTTTGTTTTGCCTAAAATAACTATTGCCTGCTGTATGCGGGAACATTGGAACATTGAAAATCATTTATACTTTGCTTTGTATTGCCTAAAATTACTATTGCCTGCTGTACGCCGGAACATTGGAACATTGAAAATCAAGTCTATTTCACTTTGTGTTGCCTAAAATAACTATTGCCTGCTGTATTCGGGAACATTGGAACATTGAAAATCAAGTCTACTATGCTTTGTGTTGCCTAAAATAACTATTGCCTGCTGAATGCGAGAACATTGGAACATCGAAAATCAAGTCTACATTGCTTTATGTTGCCTAAAATAATTATAGCCTGCTGAATGTGGGAACATTGGAACATTGAAAATCAAGTCTACTTTGCTTTGTGTTGCCTAAAATTACTATTACCTGCTGAATGCGGGAACACTGGAACATTGAAAATCAAGTGTACTTTGCTTTGTTTTGCCTAAAATAACTATTGCCTGCTGAATGTGGGAACATTGGAACATTGAAAATCAAGTCTACTTCGCTTTGTGTTGCGTAAAATTACTATTGCCTGCTGAATGCGAGAACACTGGACCATTGAAAATCAAATCTACTTTGCTTTGTGTTGCCTAAAATAACTATTGCCTGCTAAGTGCGGGAAAATTGGAACATTGAAAATCAAGTCTACTTTGCTTTGTGTTGCCTTTGCTTTGTGTTGCCTAAAATAACTATTACCTGCTGAATGCGGGAACACTGGAACATTGAAAATCAAGTCTACTTTGTTTTGTGATGCCTAAAATAACTATTGCCTGCTGAATGCGGGAACATTGGAACATTGAAAATCAAGTCTACTATGCTTTGTTTTGCCTAAAATTACTATTGCCTGCTGAATGCGGGAATATTGGAACATTGAAAATCAAGTCTACTTCGCTTTGTGTTGCGTAAAATTACTATTGCCTGCTGAATGCGAGAACACTGGAACATTGAAAATCAAATCTACTTTGCTTTGTGTTGCCTAAAATAACTATTGCCTGCTGAATGTGGGAACATTGGAACATTGAAAATCAAGTCTACTTCGCTTTGTGTTGCGTAAAATTACTATTGCCTGCTGAATGCGAGAACACTGGAACATTGAAAATCAAATCTACTTTGCTTTGTGTTGCCTAAAATAACTATTGCCTGCTAAATGCGGGAAAATGAGAACATTGAAAATCAAGTCTACTTTGCTTTGTGTTGCCTTTGCTTTGTGTTGCCTAAAATAACTATTACCTGCTGAATGCGGGAACACTGGAACATTGAAAATCAAGTCTACTTCGCTTTGTCTTGCCTAAAATAACTATTGCCTGCTGAATGCGGGAACATTGGAACATGGAAAATCAAGACTACTTTGCTTTGTGTTGCCTTTGCTTTGTGTTGCCTAAAATAACTATTACCTGCTGAATGCGGGAACACTGGAACATTGAAAATCAAGTCTACTTCGCTTTGTCTTGCCTAAAATAACTATTGCCTGCTGAATGCGGGAACATTGGAACATGGAAAATCAAGACTACTTTGCTTTGTGTTGCCTAAAATTACTATTGCCTGCTGAATGCGGGAACATTGGAACATTAAAAATTTAGTCTACTTCGCTTTGTCTTGCCTGAACTTACTATTGCCTGCTGAATGCGGTAACATTGGAACATTGAAAATCAAGTCAACTTTGCTTGGTTTTGCCTAAAATAACTATTGCCTGCTGAATGCGGGAACATTGGAACATTGAAAATCAAGTCTACTTCGCTTTGTGTTGCCTAAAATTATTACTGCCTGCTGTATGCGGGAACATTGGAACATTGAAAATCATTTCAACTTTGCTTTGTGTTGCCTAAAATTACTATTGCCTGCTGTACGCCGGAACATTGGAACATTGAAAATAAAGTCTATTTCACTTTGTGTTGCCTAAAATAACTATTGCCTGCTGAATTCGGGAACATTGGAACATTGAAAATCAAGTCTACTTTGCTTTGTGTTGCCTTTGGTTGGTGTTGCCTAAAACAACTATTGCCTGCTGAATGCGAGAACATTGGAACATTGAAAAACAAGTCTACATTGATTTGTGTTGCCTAAAATAATTATAGCCTGCTGAATGCGGGAACATTAGAACATTGAAAATCAAGTCTACTTTGCTTTGTGTTGCCTAAAATAACTATTGCCTGCTGAATGCGGGAACATTGGAACATTGAAAATCAAGACTACTTTGCTTTGTGTTGCCTTTGCTTTGTGTTGCCTAAAAAAAACTATTGCCTGCTGAATGCGGGAACACTGGAACATTGAAAATCAAGTCTACTTTGCTTTGTGTTGCCTAAAATAACTATTGCTTGCTGAATGCGGGAACATTGGAACATTGAAAATCAAGTCTACTTCGCTTTGTGTTGCCTAAAATTATTATTGCCTGCTGAATGCGGGAACATTGGAACATTGAAAATCAAGTCTACTTTGCTTTGTGTTGCCTAACATTACTATTGCCTGCTGAATGCGGGAACATTGGAACATTGAAAATCAAGTCTACTTTGCTTTGTGTTGCCTAAAATTGCTATTGCCTGCTGAATGCGGGAACATTGGAACATTGAAAATCAAGTCTACTTTGCTTTGTGTTGCCTAATATAACTATTGCCTGCTGAATGTGGGAACATTGGAACATTTAAAATCAGGTCTACTTTGCTTTGTGTTGCCTAAAATTACTATTGCCTGCTGAATGCGGGAACATTGGAACATTGAAAATCAAGTCTACTTTGCTTTGTGTTGCCTAAAATAACTATTGCCTGCTGAATGTGGGAACATTGGAACATTGAAAATCAAGTCTACTTCGCTTTGTGTTGCGTAAAATTACTATTGCCTGCTGAATGCGAGAACACTGGAACATTGAAAATCAAATCTACTTTGCTTTGTGTTGCCTAAAATAACTATTGCCTGCTAAATGCGGGAAAATGAGAACATTGAAAATCAAGTCTACTTTGCTTTGTGTTGCCTTTGCTTTGTGTTGCCTAAAATAACTATTACCTGCTGAATGCGGGAACACTGGAACATTGAAAATCAAGTCTACTTTGCTTTGTCTTGCCTAAAATAACTATTGCCTGCTGAATGCGGGAACATTGGAACATGGAAAATCAAGACTACTTTGCTTTGTGTTGCCTAAAATTACTATTGCCTGCTGAATGCGGGAACATTGGAACATTAAAAATTTAGTCTACTTCGCTTTGTCTTGCCTGAACTTACTATTGCCTGCTGAATGCGGTAACATTGGAACATTGAAAATCAAGTCAACTTTGCTTGGTTTTGCCTAAAATAACTATTGCCTGCTGAATGCGGGAACATTGGAACATTGAAAATCAAGTCTACTTCGCTTTGTGTTGCCTAAAATTATTATTGCCTGCTGTATGCGGGAACATTGGAACATTGAAAATCATTTCAACTTTGCTTTGTGTTGCCTAAAATTACTATTGCCTGCTGTACGCCGGAACATTGGAACATTGAAAATAAAGTCTATTTCACTTTGTGTTGCCTAAAATAACTATTGCCTGCTGAATTCGGGAACATTGGAACATTGAAAATCAAGTCTACTTTGCTTTGTGTTGCCTTTGGTTGGTGTTGCCTAAAATAACTATTGCCTGCTGAATGCGAGAACATTGGAACATTGAAAAACAAGTCTACATTGATTTGTGTTGCCTAAAATAATTATAGCCTGCTGAATGCGGGAACATTAGAACATTGAAAATCAAGTCTACTTTGCTTTGTGTTGCCTAAAATAACTATTGCCTGCTGAATGCGGGAACATTGGAACATTGAAAATCAAGACTACTTTGCTTTGTGTTGCCTAAAAAAAACTATTGCCTGCTGAATGCGGGAACACTGGAACATTGAAAATCAAGTCTACTTTGCTTTGTGTTGCCTAAAATAACTATTGCTTGCTGAATGCGGGAACATTGGAACATTGAAAATCAAGTCTACTTCGCTTTGTGTTGCCTAAAATTATTATTGCCTGCTGTATGCGGGAACATTGGAACATTGAAAATCATTTCTACTTTGCTTTGTGTTGCCTAAAATTACTATTGCCTGCTGTACGCCGGAACATTGGAACATTGAAAATCAAGTCTATTTCACTTTGTGTTGCATAAAATAACTATTGCCTGCTGAATGCGGGAACACTGGAATATTGAAAACCAAGTCTACTATGCTTTGTGTTGCCTAAAATTACTATTGCCTGCTGAATGCGGAAACATTGGAAAACAGAAAATCAAGTCTACTTCGCTTTGTGTTGCCTAAAATTGCTATTGCCTGCTGAATGCGGGAACATTGGAACATTGAAAATCAAGTCTACTTTGCTTTGTGTTGCCTAAAATTACGATTGCCTGCTGTATGCCAGAACATTGGACCATTGAAAATCGAGTCTAATTCGCTTTGTGTTGCCTAAAATAACTATGGCCTGCTGAATGCGAGAACATTGGAACATTGAAAATCAATTCTAATTCGCTTTGTGTTGTCTGAAAAAACTATGGCCTGCTGAATGCGGGAACACTGGAACATTGAAAATCAAGTCTACTTTGCTTTGTGTTGCCTAAAATAACTATTGCTTGCTGAATGCGGGAACATTGGAACATTGAAAATCAAGACTACTTTGCTTTGTGTTGCCTAAAATAACTATTGCCTGCTGAATGCGAGAATATTGGAACATTGAAAATCAAGTCTACTTCGCTTTGTGTTGCCTAAAATTACTATTCCCTGCTGAATGCGGGAACATTGGAACATTGAAAATCAAGTCTACTTTGCTTTGTGTTGCCTTAAATTACTATTGCCTGCTGAATGCGGGAACATTAGAACCTTGAAAATCAAGTCTAATTCGCTTTGTGTTGCCTAAAATTACTATTGCCTGCTGAATGCGGGAACATTGGAACATTGAATATCAAGTCTACTTTGCTTTGTGTTGCCTAAAATTACGATTGCCTGCTGTATGCCAGAACATTGGAACATTGAAAATCGAGTCTAATTCGCTTTGTGTTGCCTAAAATAACTATGGCCTGCTGAATGCGGGAACATTGGAACATTGAAAATAAAGTCTACTTTGCTTTGTGTTGCCTTTACTTTGTGTTGTCTAAAATAACTATTGCCTGCTGTATGCGGGAACATTGGAACATTGAAAATCATTTCTACTTTGCTTTGTGTTGCCTAAAATAACTATTGCCTGCTGTATGCGGGAACATTGGAACATTGAAAATCATTTCTACTTTGCTTTGTGTTGCCTAAAATTACTATTGCCTGCTGTACGCCGGAACATTGGAACATTGAAAATCAAGTCTATTTCACTTTGTGTTGCCTAAAATAACTATTGCCTGCTGTATTCGGGAACATTGGAACATTGAAAATCAAGTCTACTATGCTTTGTGTTGCCTAAAATTATTATTGCCTGCTGTATGCGGGAACATTGGAACATTGAAAATCATTTCTACTTTGCTTTGTGTTGCCTAAAATTACTATTGCCTGCTGTACGCCGGAACATTGGAACATTGAAAATCAAGTCTATTTCACTTTGTGTTGCATAAAATAACTATTGCCTGCTGAATGCGGAAACATTGGAAAACAGAAAATCAAGTCTACTTCGCTTTGTGTTGCCTAAAATTGCTATTGCCTGCTGAATGCGGGAACATTGGAACATTGAAAATCAAGTCTACTTTGCTTTGTGTTGCCTGAAATTACGATTGCCTGCTGTATGCCAGAACATTGGACCATTGAAAATCGAGTCTAATTCGCTTTGTGTTGCCTAAAATAACTATGGCCTGCTGAATGCGGGAACATTGGAACATTGAAAATCAATTCTAATTCGCTTTGTGTTGTCTGAAATAACTATAGCCTGCTGAATGCGGGAACACTGGAACATTAAAAATCAAGTCTACTTTGCTTTGTGTTGCCTAAAATAACTATTGCTTGCTGAATGCGGGAACATTGGAACATTGAAAATCAAGACTACTTTGCTTTGTGTTGCCTAAAATAACTATTGCCTGCTGAATGCGAGAATATTGGAACATTGAAAATCAAGTCTACTTCGCTTTGTGTTGCCTAAAATTACTATTTCCTGCTGAATGCGGGAACATTGGAACATTGAAAATCAAGTCTACTTTGCTTTGTGTTGCCTTAAATTACTATTGCCTGCTGAATGCGGGAACATTAGAACCTTGAAAATCAAGTCTAATTCGCTTTGTGTTGCCTAAAATTACTATTGCCTGCTGAATGCGGGAACATTGGAACATTGAATATCAAGTCTACTTTGCTTTGTGTTGCCTAAAATTACGATTGCCTGCTGTATGCCAGAACATTGGAACATTGAAAATCGAGTCTAATTCGCTTTGTGTTGCCTAAAATAACTATGGCCTGGTGAATGCGGGAACATTGGAACATTGAAAATAAAGTCTACTTTGCTTTGTGTTGCCTTTACTTTGTGTTGTCTAAAATAACTATTGCCTGCTGAATGCGGGAACACTGGAACACTGGAAATCAAGTCTACTTTGCTTTGTTTTGCCTAAAATAACTATTGACTGCTGTATGCGGGAACATTGGAACATTGAAAATCATTTCTACTTTGCTTTGTGTTGCCTAAAATTACTATTGCCTGCTGTACGCCGGAACATTGGAACATTGAAAATCAAGTCTATTTCACTTTGTGTTGCCTAAAATAACTATTGCCTGCTGTATTCGGGAACATTGGAACATTGAAAATCAAGTCTACTATGCTTTGTGTTGCCTAAAATAACTATTGCCTGCTGAATGCGAGAACATTGGAACATCGAAAATCAAGTCTACATTGCTTTATGTTGCCTAAAATAATTATAGCCTGCTGAATGCGGGAACATTGGAACATTGAAAATCAAGTCTACTTTGCTTTGTGTTGCCTAAAATAACTATTGCCTGCTGAATGTGGGAACATTGGAACATTTAAAATCAAGTCTACTTTGGTTTGTGTTGAATAAAATTACTATTGCCTGCTGAATGTAGGAACACTGGAACATTGAAAATCAAGTCAACTTTGCTTTGTGTTGCCTAAAATAACTATTGCCTGCTGAATGTGGGAACATTGGAACATTGAAAATCAAGTCTACTTCGCTTTGTGTTGCCTAAAATTACTATTACCTGCTGAATGCGGGAACATTGGAACATTGAAAATCAAGTCTACTTTGCTTTGTGTTGCCTAATATAACTATTGCCTGCTGAATGTGGGAACATTGGAACATTGAAAATCAAGTCTACTTTGCTTTGTGTTGCCTAAAATTACTATGGCCTGCTGAATGCGGGAACATTGGAACATTGAAAATCAAGTCTACTTTGCTTTGTGTTGCCTAAAATAACTATTGCCTGCTGAATGTGGGAACATTGGAACATTGAAAATCAAGTCTACTTCGCTTTGTGTTGCGTAAAATTACTATTGCCTGCTGAATGCGAGAACACTGGACCATTGAAAATCAAATCTACTTTGCTTTGTGTTCCCTAAAATAACTATTGCCTGCTAAGTGCGGGAAAATTGGAACATTGAAAATCAAGTCTACTTTGCTTTGTGTTGCCTTTGCTTTGTGTTGCCTAAAATAACTATTACCTGCTGAATGCGGGAACACTGGAACATTGAAAATCAAGTCTACTTTGTTTTGTGATGCCTAAAATAACTATTGCCTGCTGTATTCGGGAACATTGGAACATTGAAAATCAAGTCTACTATGCTTTGTTTTGCCTAAAATTACTATTGCCTGCTGAATGCGGGAATATTGGAACATTGAAAATCAAGTCAACTTTGCTTTGTGTTGCCTAAAATTACTATTGCCTGCTGAATGCGGGAACATTGGAACATTGAAAATCAAGTCTACTTTGCTTTGTGTTGCCTAAAATTATTATTGCCTGCTGTATGCGGGAACATTGGAACATTGAAAATCATTTCAACTTTGCTTTGTGTTGCCTAAAATTACTATTGCCTGCTGTACGCCGGAACATTGGAACATTGAAAATCAAGTCTATTTCA
The DNA here is from genome assembly GCF_037176765.1 of Anolis sagrei. Classification (NCBI taxonomy): domain Eukaryota; kingdom Metazoa; phylum Chordata; class Lepidosauria; order Squamata; family Anolidae; genus Anolis; species Anolis sagrei. The sequence goes on along the minus strand of NC_090035.1, from coordinate 57,138,279 downwards.
CTTTGTGTTGCCTAAAATAACTATTGCCTGCTGAATTCGGGAACATTGGAACATTGAAAATCAAGTCTACTTTGCTTTGTGTTGCCTTTGGTTGGTGTTGCCTAAAATAACTATTGCCTGCTGAATGCGAGAACATTGGAACATTGAAAAACAAGTCTACATTGATTTGTGTTGCCTAAAATAATTATAGCCTGCTGAATGCGGGAACATTAGAACATTGAAAATCAAGTCTACTTTGCTTTGTGTTGCCTAAAATAACTATTGCCTGCTGAATGCGGGAACATTGGAACATTGAAAATAAAGTCTACTTTGCTTTGTGTTGCCTTTACTTTGTGTTGTCTAAAATAACTATTGCCTGCTGAATGCGGGAACACTGCAACACTGGAAATCAAGTCTACTTTGCTTTGTTTTGCCTAAAATAACTATTGCCTGCTGTATGCGGGAACATTGGAACATTGAAAATCATTTCTACTTTGCTTTGTGTTGCCTAAAATTACTATTGCCTGCTGTACGCCGGAACATTGGAACATTGAAAATCAAGTCTATTTCACTTTGTGTTGCCTAAAATAACTATTGCCTGCTGTATTCGGGAACATTGGAACATTGAAAATCAAGTCTACTATGCTTTGTGTTGCCTAAAATTATTATTGCCTGCTGTATGCGGGAACATTGGAACATTGAAAATCATTTCTACTTTGCTTTGTGTTGCCTAAAATTACTATTGCCTGCTGTACGCCGGAACATTGGAACATTGAAAATCAAGTCTATTTCACTTTGTGTTGCATAAAATAACTATTGCCTGCTGAATGCGGAAACATTGGAAAACAGAAAATCAAGTCTACTTCGCTTTGTGTTGCCTAAAATTGCTATTGCCTGCTGAATGCGGGAACATTGGAACATTGAAAATCAAGTCTACTTTGCTTTGTGTTGCCTAAAATTACGATTGCCTGCTGTATGCCAGAACATTGGACCATTGAAAATCGAGTCTAATTCGCTTTGTGTTGCCTAAAATAACTATGGCCTGCTGAATGCGGGAACATTGGAACATTGAAAATCAATTCTAATTCGCTTTGTGTTGTCTGAAATAACTATAGCCTGCTGAATGCGGGAACACTGGAACATTAAAAATCAAGTCTACTTTGCTTTGTGTTGCCTAAAATAACTATTGCTTGCTGAATGCGGGAACATTGGAACATTGAAAATCAAGACTACTTTGCTTTGTGTTGCCTAAAATAACTATTGCCTGCTGAATGCGAGAATATTGGAACATTGAAAATCAAGTCTACTTCGCTTTGTGTTGCCTAAAATTACTATTTCCTGCTGAATGCGGGAACATTGGAACATTGAAAATCAAGTCTACTTTGCTTTGTGTTGCCTTAAATTACTATTGCCTGCTGAATGCGGGAACATTAGAACCTTGAAAATCAAGTCTAATTCGCTTTGTGTTGCCTAAAATTACTATTGCCTGCTGAATGCGGGAACATTGGAACATTGAATATCAAGTCTACTTTGCTTTGTGTTGCCTAAAATTACGATTGCCTGCTGTATGCCAGAACATTGGAACATTGAAAATCGAGTCTAATTCGCTTTGTGTTGCCTAAAATAACTATGGCCTGCTGAATGCGGGAACATTGGAACATTGAAAATAAAGTCTACTTTGCTTTGTGTTGCCTTTACTTTGTGTTGTCTAAAATAACTATTGCCTGCTGAATGCGGGAACACTGGAACACTGGAAATCAAGTCTACTTTGCTTTGTTTTGCCTAAAATAACTATTGACTGCTGTATGCGGGAACATTGGAACATTGAAAATCATTTCTACTTTGCTTTGTGTTGCCTAAAATTACTATTGCCTGCTGTACGCCGGAACATTGGAACATTGAAAATCAAGTCTATTTCACTTTGTGTTGCCTAAAATAACTATTGCCTGCTGTATTCGTGAACATTGGAACATTGAAAATCAAGTCTACTATGCTTTGTGTTGCCTAAAATAACTATTGCCTGCTGAATGCGAGAACATTGGAACATCGAAAATCAAGTCTACATTGCTTTATGTTGCCTAAAATAATTATAGCCTGCTGAATGCGGGAACATTGGAACATTGAAAATCAAGTCTACTTTGCTTTGTGTTGCCTAAAATAACTATTGCCTGCTGAATGTGGGAACATTGGAACATTTAAAATCAAGTCTACTTTGGTTTGTGTTGAATAAAATTACTATTGCCTGCTGAATGTAGGAACACTGGAACATTGAAAATCAAGTCAACTTTGCTTTGTGTTGCCTAAAATAACTATTGCCTGCTGAATGTGGGAACATTGGAACATTGAAAATCAAGTCTACTTCGCTTTGTGTTGCCTAAAATTACTATTACCTGCTGAATGCGGGAACATTGGAACATTGAAAATCAAGTCTACTTTGCTTTGTGTTGCCTAATATAACTATTGCCTGCTGAATGTGGGAACATTGGAACATTGAAAATCAAGTCTACTTTGCTTTGTGTTGCCTAAAATTACTATGGCCTGCTGAATGCGGGAACATTGGAACATTGAAAATCAAGTCTACTTTGCTTTGTGTTGCCTAAAATAACTATTGCCTGCTGAATGTGGGAACATTGGAACATTGAAAATCAAGTCTACTTCGCTTTGTGTTGCGTAAAATTACTATTGCCTGCTGAATGCGAGAACACTGGACCATTGAAAATCAAATCTACTTTGCTTTGTGTTGCCTAAAATAACTATTGCCTGCTAAGTGCGGGAAAATTGGAACATTGAAAATCAAGTCTACTTTGCTTTGTGTTGCCTTTGCTTTGTGTTGCCTAAAATAACTATTACCTGCTGAATGCGGGAACACTGGAACATTGAAAATCAAGTCTACTTTGCTTTGTGTTGCCTTTGGTTGGTGTTGCCTAAAATAACTATTGCCTGCTGAATGCGAGAACATTGGAACATTGAAAAACAAGTCTACATTGATTTGTGTTGCCTAAAATAATTATAGCCTGCTGAATGCGGGAACATTAGAACATTGAAAATCAAGTCTACTTTGCTTTGTGTTGCCTAAAATAACTATTGCCTGCTGAATGCGGGAACATTGGAACATTGAAAATCAAGTCTACTTAGCTTTGTGTTGCCTAAAAAAAACTATTGCCTGCTGAATGTGGGAACATTGGAACATTTAAAATCAAGTCTACTTTGCTTTGTGTTGCCTAAAATAACTATTGCTTGCTGAATGCGGGAACATTGGAACATTGAAAATCAAGTCTACTTCGCTTTGTGTTGCCTAAAATTATTATTGCCTGCTGTATGCGGGAACATTGGAACATTGAAAATCATTTCTACTTTGCTTTGTGTTGCCTATAATTACTATTGCCTGCTGTACGCCGGAACATTGGAACATTGAAAATCAAGTCTATTTCACTTTGTGTTGCATAAAATAACTATTGCCTGCTGAATGCGGGAACACTGGAATATTGAAAACCAAGTCTACTATGCTTTGTGTTGCCTAAAATTACTATTGCCTGCTGAATGCGGAAACATTGGAAAACAGAAAATCAAGTCTACTTCGCTTTGTGTTGCCTAAAATTGCTATTGCCTGCTGAATGCGGGAACATTGGAACATTGAAAATCAAGTCTACTTTGCTTTGTGTTGCCTAAAATTACGATTGCCTGCTGTATGCCAGAACATTGGACCATTGAAAATCGAGTCTAATTCGCTTTGTGTTGCCTAAAATAACTATGGCCTGCTGAATGCGAGAACATTGGAACATTGAAAATCAATTCTAATTCGCTTTGTGTTGTCTGAAATAACTATGGCCTGCTGAATGCGGGAACACTGGAACATTGAAAATCAAGTCTACTTTGCTTTGTGTTGCCTAAAATAACTATTGCTTGCTGAATGCGGGAACATTGGAACATTGAAAATCAAGACTACTTTGCTTTGTGTTGCCTAAAATAACTATTGCCTGCTGAATGCGAGAATATTGGAACATTGAAAATCAAGTCTACTTCGCTTTGTGTTGCCTAAAATTACTATTCCCTGCTGAATGCGGGAACATTGGAACATTGAAAATCAAGTCTACTTTGCTTTGTGTTGCCTTAAATTACTATTGCCTGCTGAATGCGGGAACATTAGAACCTTGAAAATCAAGTCTAATTCGCTTTGTGTTGCCTAAAATTACTATTGCCTGCTGAATGCGGGAACATTGGAACATTGAATATCAAGTCTACTTTGCTTTGTGTTGCCTAAAATTACGATTGCCTGCTGTATGCCAGAACATTGGAACATTGAAAATCGAGTCTAATTCGCTTTGTGTTGCCTAAAATAACTATGGCCTGCTGAATGCGGGAACATTGGAACATTGAAAATAAAGTCTACTTTGCTTTGTGTTGCCTTTACTTTGTGTTGTCTAAAATAACTATTGCCTGCTGAATGCGGGAACACTGGAACACTGGAAATCAAGTCTACTTTGCTTTGTTTTGCCTAAAATAACTATTGCCTGCTGTATGCGGGAACATTGGAACATTGAAAATCATTTCTACTTTGCTTTGTGTTGCCTAAAATTACTATTGCCTGCTGTACGCCGGAACATTGGAACATTGAAAATCAAGTCTATTTCACTTTGTGTTGCCTAAAATAACTATTGCCTGCTGTATTCGGGAACATTGGAACATTGAAAATCAAGTCTACTATGCTTTGTGTTGCCTAAAATTATTATTGCCTGCTGTATGCGGGAACATTGGAACATTGAAAATCATTTCTACTTTGCTTTGTGTTGCCTAAAATTACTATTGCCTGCTGTACGCCGGAACATTGGAACATTGAAAATCAAGTCTATTTCACTTTGTGTTGCATAAAATAACTATTGCCTGCTGAATGCGGGAACACTGGAATATTGAAAACCAAGTCTACTTTGCTTTGTGTTGCCTAAAATAATTATAGCCTGCTGAATGCGGGAACATTGGAACATTGAAAATCAAGTCTACTTTGCTTTGTGTTGCCTAAAATAACTATTGCCTGCTGAATGTGGGAACATTGGAACATTTAAAATCAAGTCTACTTTGGTTTGTGTTGAATAAAATTACTATTGCCTGCTGAATGTAGGAACACTGGAACACTGAAAATCAAGTCAACTTTGCTTTGTGTTGCCTAAAATAACTATTGCCTGCTGAATGTGGGAACATTGGAACATTGAAAATCAAGTCTACTTCGCTTTGTGTTGCCTAAAATTACTATTACCTGCTGAATGCGGGAACATTGGAACACTGAAAATCAAGTCTACTTTGCTTTGTGTTGCCTAATATAACTATTGCCTGCTGAATGTGGGAACATTGGAACATTGAAAATCAAGTCTACTTTGCTTTGTGTTGCCTAAAATTACTATGGCCTGCTGAATGCGGGAACATTGGAACATTGAAAATCAAGTCTACTTTGCTTTGTGTTGCCTAAAATAACTATTGCCTGCTGAATGTGGGAACATTGGAACATTGAAAATCAAGTCTACTTTGCTTTGTGTTGCCTAAAATTACTATGGCCTGCTGAATGCGGGAACATTGGAACATTGAAAATCAAGTCTACTTTGCTTTGTGTTGCCTAAAATAACTATTGCCTGCTGAATGTGGGAACATTGGAACATTGAAAATCAAGTCTACTTCGCTTTGTGTTGCGTAAAATTACTATTGCCTGCTGAATGCGAGAACACTGGACCATTGAAAATCAAATCTACTTTGCTTTGTGTTGCCTAAAATAACTATTGCCTGCTAAGTGCGGGAAAATTGAAACATTGAAAATCAAGTCTACTTTGCTTTGTGTTGCCTTTGCTTTGTGTTGCCTAAAATAACTATTACCTGCTGAATGCGGGAACACTGGAACATTGACAATCAAGTCTACTTTGTTTTGTGATGCCTAAAATAACTATTGCCTGCTGAATGCGGGAACATTGGAACATTGAAAATCAAGTCTACTATGCTTTGTTTTGCCTAAAATTACTATTGCCTGCTGAATGCGGGAATATTGGAACATTGAAAATAAAGTCTACTTCGCTTTGTTTTGCCTAAAATTACTATTGCCTGCTGAATGCGGGAACATTGGAACATTGAAAATCAAGTCTACTATGCTTTGTGTTGCCTAAAATTACTATTGCCTGCTGAATGCGGGAACATTGGAACATTGAAAATCATTTCTACTTTGCTTTGTGTTGCCTAAAATTACTATTGCCTGCTGTACGCCGGAACATTGGAACATTGAAAATCAAGTCTATTTCACTTTGTGTTGCATAAAATAACTATTGCCTGCTGAATGCGGGAACACTGGAATATTGAAAACCAAGTCTACTATGCTTTGTGTTGCCTAAAATTACTATGGCCTGCTGAATGCGGAAACATTGGAACACTGAAAATCAAGTCTACTTCGCTTTGTGTTGCCTAAAATTGCTATTGCCTGCTGAATGCGGGAACATTGGAACATTGAAAATCAAGTCTACTTTGCTTTGTTTTGCCTAAAATTACGATTGCCTGCTGTATGCCAGAACATTGGACCATTGAAAATCGAGTCTAATTCGCTTTGTGTTGCCTAAAATAACTATGGCCTGCTGAATGCGGGAACATTGGAACATTGAAAATCAATTCTAATTCGCTTTGTGTTGTCTGAAATAACTACTGCCTGCTGAATGCGGGAACACTGGAACATTGAAAATCAAGTCTACTTTGCTTTGTGTTGCCTAAAATAACTATTGCTTGCTGAATGCGGGAACATTGGAACATTGAAAATCAAGACTACTTTGCTTTGTGTTGCCTAAAATAACTATTGCCTGCTGAATGCGAGAATATTGGAACATTGAAAATCAAGTCTACTTCGCTTTGTGTTGCCTAAAATTACTATTCCCTGCTGAATGCGGGAACATTGGAACATTGAAAATCAAGTCTACTTTGCTTTGTGTTGCCTTAAATTACTATTGCCTGCTGAATGCTTGAACATTAGAACCTTGAAAATCAAGTCTAATTCGCTTTGTGTTGCCTAAAATTACTATTGCCTGCTGAATGCGGGAACATTGGAACATTGAATATCAAGTCTACTTTGCTTTGTGTTGCCTAAAATTACGATTGCCTGCTGTATGCCAGAACATTGGAACATTGAAAATCGAGTCTAATTCGCTTTGTGTTGCCTAAAATAACTATGGCCTGCTGAATGCGGGAACATTGGAACATTGAAAATAAAGTCTACTTTGCTTTGTGTTGCCTTTACTTTGTGTTGTCTAAAATAACTATTGCCTGCTGAATGCGGGAACACTGGAACACTGGAAATCAAGTCTACTTTGCTTTGTTTTGCCTAAAATAACTATTGCCTGCTGTATGCGGGAACATTGGAACATTGAAAATCATTTATACTTTGCTTTGTATTGCCTAAAATTACTATTGCCTGCTGTACGCCGGAACATTGGAACATTGAAAATCAAGTCTATTTCACTTTGTGTTGCCTAAAATAACTATTGCCTGCTGTATTCGGGAACATTGGAACATTGAAAATCAAGTCTACTATGCTTTGTGTTGCCTAAAATAACTATTGCCTGCTGAATGCGAGAACATTGGAACATCGAAAATCAAGTCTACATTGCTTTATGTTGCCTAAAATAATTATAGCCTGCTGAATGTGGGAACATTGGAACATTGAAAATCAAGTCTACTTTGCTTTGTGTTGCCTAAAATTACTATTACCTGCTGAATGCGGGAACACTGGAACATTGAAAATCAAGTGTACTTTGCTTTGTTTTGCCTAAAATAACTATTGCCTGCTGAATGTGGGAACATTGGAACATTGAAAATCAAGTCTACTTCGCTTTGTGTTGCGTAAAATTACTATTGCCTGCTGAATGCGAGAACACTGGACCATTGAAAATCAAATCTACTTTGCTTTGTGTTGCCTAAAATAACTATTGCCTGCTAAGTGCGGGAAAATTGGAACATTGAAAATCAAGTCTACTTTGCTTTGTGTTGCCTTTGCTTTGTGTTGCCTAAAATAACTATTACCTGCTGAATGCGGGAACACTGGAACATTGAAAATCAAGTCTACTTTGTTTTGTGATGCCTAAAATAACTATTGCCTGCTGAATGCGGGAACATTGGAACATTGAAAATCAAGTCTACTATGCTTTGTTTTGCCTAAAATTACTATTGCCTGCTGAATGCGGGAATATTGGAACATTGAAAATCAAGTCTACTTCGCTTTGTGTTGCGTAAAATTACTATTGCCTGCTGAATGCGAGAACACTGGAACATTGAAAATCAAATCTACTTTGCTTTGTGTTGCCTAAAATAACTATTGCCTGCTGAATGTGGGAACATTGGAACATTGAAAATCAAGTCTACTTCGCTTTGTGTTGCGTAAAATTACTATTGCCTGCTGAATGCGAAAACACTGGAACATTGAAAATCAAATCTACTTTGCTTTGTGTTGCCTAAAATAACTATTGCCTGCTAAATGCGGGAAAATGAGAACATTGAAAATCAAGTCTACTTTGCTTTGTGTTGCCTTTGCTTTGTGTTGCCTAAAATAACTATTACCTGCTGAATGCGGGAACACTGGAACATTGAAAATCAAGTCTACTTTGCTTTGTCTTGCCTAAAATAACTATTGCCTGCTGAATGCGGGAACATTGGAACATGGAAAATCAAGACTACTTTGCTTTGTGTTGCCTAAAATTACTATTGCCTGCTGAATGCGGGAACATTGGAACATTAAAAATTTAGTCTACTTCGCTTTGTCTTGCCTGAACTTACTATTGCCTGCTGAATGCGGTAACATTGGAACATTGAAAATCAAGTCAACTTTGCTTGGTTTTGCCTAAAATAACTATTGCCTGCTGAATGCGGGAACATTGGAACATTGAAAATCAAGTCTACTTCGCTTTGTGTTGCCTAAAATTATTACTGCCTGCTGTATGCGGGAACATTGGAACATTGAAAATCATTTCAACTTTGCTTTGTGTTGCCTAAAATTACTATTGCCTGCTGTACGCCGGAACATTGGAACATTGAAAATAAAGTCTATTTCACTTTGTGTTGCCTAAAATAACTATTGCCTGCTGAATTCGGGAACATTGGAACATTGAAAATCAAGTCTACTTTGCTTTGTGTTGCCTTTGGTTGGTGTTGCCTAAAATAACTATTGCCTGCTGAATGCGAGAACATTGGAACATTGAAAAACAAGTCTACATTGATTTGTGTTGCCTAAAATAATTATAGCCTGCTGAATGCGGGAACATTAGAACATTGAAAATCAAGTCTACTTTGCTTTGTGTTGCCTAAAATAACTATTGCCTGCTGAATGCGGGAACATTGGAACATTGAAAATCAAGACTACTTTGCTTTGTGTTGCCTTTGCTTTGTGTTGCCTAAAAAAAACTATTGCCTGCTGAATGCGGGAACACTGGAACATTGAAAATCAAGTCTACTTTGCTTTGTGTTGCCTAAAATAACTATTGCTTGCTGAATGCGGGAACATTGGAACATTGAAAATCAAGTCTACTTCGCTTTGTGTTGCCTAAAATTATTATTGCCTGCTGAATGCGGGAACATTGGAACATTGAAAATCAAGTCTACTTTGCTTTGTGTTGCCTAACATTACTATTGCCTGCTGAATGCGGGAACATTGGAACATTGAAAATCAAGTCTACTTTGCTTTGTGTTGCCTAAAATTGCTATTGCCTGCTGAATGCGGGAACATTGGAACATTGAAAATCAAGTCTACTTTGCTTTGTGTTGCCTAATATAACTATTGCCTGCTGAATGTGGGAACATTGGAACATTTAAAATCAGGTCTACTTTGCTTTGTGTTGCCTAAAATTACTATTGCCTGCTGAATGCGGGAACATTGGAACATTGAAAATCAAGTCTACTTTGCTTTGTGTTGCCTAAAATAACTATTGCCTGCTGAATGTGGGAACATTGGAACATTGAAAATCAAGTCTACTTCGCTTTGTGTTGCGTAAAATTACTATTGCCTGCTGAATGCGAGAACACTGGAACATTGAAAATCAAATCTACTTTGCTTTGTGTTGCCTAAAATAACTATTGCCTGCTAAATGCGGGAAAATGAGAACATTGAAAATCAAGTCTACTTTGCTTTGTGTTGCCTTTGCTTTGTGTTGCCTAAAATAACTATTACCTGCTGAATGCGGGAACACTGGAACATTGAAAATCAAGTCTACTTTGCTTTGTCTTGCCTAAAATAACTATTGCCTGCTGAATGCGGGAACATTGGAACATGGAAAATCAAGACTACTTTGCTTTGTGTTGCCTAAAATTACTATTGCCTGCTGAATGCGGGAACATTGGAACATTAAAAATTTAGTCTACTTCGCTTTGTCTTGCCTGAACTTACTATTGCCTGCTGAATGCGGTAACATTGGAACATTGAAAATCAAGTCAACTTTGCTTGGTTTTGCCTAAAATAACTATTGCCTGCTGAATGCGGGAACATTGGAACATTGAAAATCAAGTCTACTTCGCTTTGTGTTGCCTAAAATTATTATTGCCTGCTGTATGCGGGAACATTGGAACATTGAAAATCATTTCAACTTTGCTTTGTGTTGCCTAAAATTACTATTGCCTGCTGTACGCCGGAACATTGGAACATTGAAAATAAAGTCTATTTCACTTTGTGTTGCCTAAAATAACTATTGCCTGCTGAATTCGGGAACATTGGAACATTGAAAATCAAGTCTACTTTGCTTTGTGTTGCCTTTGGTTGGTGTTGCCTAAAATAACTATTGCCTGCTGAATGCGAGAACATTGGAACATTGAAAAACAAGTCTACATTGATTTGTGTTGCCTAAAATAATTATAGCCTGCTGAATGCGGGAACATTAGAACATTGAAAATCAAGTCTACTTTGCTTTGTGTTGCCTAAAATAACTATTGCCTGCTGAATGCGGGAACATTGGAACATTGAAAATCAAGACTACTTTGCTTTGTGTTGCCTAAAAAAAACTATTGCCTGCTGAATGCGGGAACACTGGAACATTGAAAATCAAGTCTACTTTGCTTTGTGTTGCCTAAAATAACTATTGCCTGCTGAATGTGGGAACATTGGAACATTGAAAATCAAGTCTACTTCGCTTTGTGTTGCGTAAAATTACTATTGCCTGCTGAATGCGAGAACACTGGAACATTGAAAATCAAATCTACTTTGCTTTGTGTTGCCTAAAATAACTATTGCCTGCTAAATGCGGGAAAATGAGAACATTGAAAATCAAGTCTACTTTGCTTTGTGTTGCCTTTGCTTTGTGTTGCCTAAAATAACTATTACCTGCTGAATGCGGGAACACTGGAACATTGAAAATCAAGTCTACTTTGCTTTGTCTTGCCTAAAATAACTATTGCCTGCTGAATGCGGGAACATTGGAACATGGAAAATCAAGACTACTTTGCTTTGTGTTGCCTAAAATTACTATTGCCTGCTGAATGCGGGAACATTGGAACATTAAAAATTTAGTCTACTTCGCTTTGTCTTGCCTGAACTTACTATTGCCTGCTGAATGCGGTAACATTGGAACATTGAAAATCAAGTCAACTTTGCTTGGTTTTGCCTAAAATAACTATTGCCTGCTGAATGCGGGAACATTGGAACATTGAAAATCAAGTCTACTTCGCTTTGTGTTGCCTAAAATTATTATTGCCTGCTGTATGCGGGAACATTGGAACATTGAAAATCATTTCAACTTTGCTTTGTGTTGCCTAAAATTACTATTGCCTGCTGTACGCCGGAACATTGGAACATTGAAAATAAAGTCTATTTCACTTTGTGTTGCCTAAAATAACTATTGCCTGCTGAATTCGGGAACATTGGAACATTGAAAATCAAGTCTACTTTGCTTTGTGTTGCCTTTGGTTGGTGTTGCCTAAAATAACTATTGCCTGCTGAATGCGAGAACATTGGAACATTGAAAAACAAGTCTACATTGATTTGTGTTGCCTAAAATAATTATAGCCTGCTGAATGCGGGAACATTAGAACATTGAAAATCAAGTCTACTTTGCTTTGTGTTGCCTAAAATAACTATTGCCTGCTGAATGCGGGAACATTGGAACATTGAAAATCAAGACTACTTTGCTTTGTGTTGCCTAAAAAAAACTATTGCCTGCTGAATGCGGGAACACTGGAACATTGAAAATCAAGTCTACTTTGCTTTGTGTTGCCTAAAATAACTATTGCTTGCTGAATGCGGGAACATTGGAACATTGAAAATCAAGTCTACTTCGCTTTGTGTTGCCTAAAATTATTATTGCCTGCTGTATGCGGGAACATTGGAACATTGAAAATCATTTCTACTTTGCTTTGTGTTGCCTAAAATTACTATTGCCTGCTGTACGCCGGAACATTGGAACATTGAAAATCAAGTCTATTTCACTTTGTGTTGCATAAAATAACTATTGCCTGCTGAATGCGGGAACACTGGAATATTGAAAACCAAGTCTACTATGCTTTGTGTTGCCTAAAATTACTATTGCCTGCTGAATGCGGAAACATTGGAAAACAGAAAATCAAGTCTACTTCGCTTTGTGTTGCCTAAAATTGCTATTGCCTGCTGAATGCGGGAACATTGGAACATTGAAAATCAAGTCTACTTTGCTTTGTGTTGCCTAAAATTACGATTGCCTGCTGTATGCCAGAACATTGGACCATTGAAAATCGAGTCTAATTCGCTTTGTGTTGCCTAAAATAACTATGGCCTGCTGAATGCGAGAACATTGGAACATTGAAAATCAATTCTAATTCGCTTTGTGTTGTCTGAAAAAACTATGGCCTGCTGAATGCGGGAACACTGGAACATTGAAAATCAAGTCTACTTTGCTTTGTGTTGCCTAAAATAACTATTGCTTGCTGAATGCGGGAACATTGGAACATTGAAAATCAAGACTACTTTGCTTTGTGTTGCCTAAAATAACTATTGCCTGCTGAATGCGAGAATATTGGAACATTGAAAATCAAGTCTACTTCGCTTTGTGTTGCCTAAAATTACTATTCCCTGCTGAATGCGGGAACATTGGAACATTGAAAATCAAGTCTACTTTGCTTTGTGTTGCCTTAAATTACTATTGCCTGCTGAATGCGGGAACATTAGAACCTTGAAAATCAAGTCTAATTCGCTTTGTGTTGCCTAAAATTACTATTGCCTGCTGAATGCGGGAACATTGGAACATTGAATATCAAGTCTACTTTGCTTTGTGTTGCCTAAAATTACGATTGCCTGCTGTATGCCAGAACATTGGAACATTGAAAATCGAGTCTAATTCGCTTTGTGTTGCCTAAAATAACTATGGCCTGCTGAATGCGGGAACATTGGAACATTGAAAATAAAGTCTACTTTGCTTTGTGTTGCCTTTACTTTGTGTTGTCTAAAATAACTATTGCCTGCTGAATGCGGGAACACTGCAACACTGGAAATCAAGTCTACTTTGCTTTGTTTTGCCTAAAATAACTATTGCCTGCTGTATGCGGGAACATTGGAACATTGAAAATCATTTCTACTTTGCTTTGTGTTGCCTAAAATTACTATTGCCTGCTGTACGCCGGAACATTGGAACATTTAAAATCAAGTCTATTTCACTTTGTGTTGCCTAAAATAACTATTGCCTGCTGTATTCGGGAACATTGGAACATTGAAAATCAAGTCTACTATGCTTTGTGTTGCCTAAAATTATTATTGCCTGCTGTATGCGGGAACATTGGAACATTGAAAATCATTTCTACTTTGCTTTGTGTTGCCTAAAATTACTATTGCCTGCTGTACGCCGGAACATTGGAACATTGAAAATCAAGTCTATTTCACTTTGTGTTGCATAAAATAACTATTGCCTGCTGAATGCGGAAACATTGGAAAACAGAAAATCAAGTCTACTTCGCTTTGTGTTGCCTAAAATTGCTATTGCCTGCTGAATGCGGGAACATTGGAACATTGAAAATCAAGTCTACTTTGCTTTGTGTTGCCTAAAATTACGATTGCCTGCTGTATGCCAGAACATTGGACCATTGAAAATCGAGTCTAATTCGCTTTGTGTTGCCTAAAATAACTATGGCCTGCTGAATGCGGGAACATTGGAACATTGAAAATCAATTCTAATTCGCTTTGTGTTGTCTGAAATAACTATAGCCTGCTGAATGCGGGAACACTGGAACATTAAAAATCAAGTCTACTTTGCTTTGTGTTGCCTAAAATAACTATTGCTTGCTGAATGCGGGAACATTGGAACATTGAAAATCAAGACTACTTTGCTTTGTGTTGCCTAAAATAACTATTGCCTGCTGAATGCGAGAATATTGGAACATTGAAAATCAAGTCTACTTCGCTTTGTGTTGCCTAAAATTACTATTTCCTGCTGAATGCGGGAACATTGGAACATTGAAAATCAAGTCTACTTTGCTTTGTGTTGCCTTAAATTACTATTGCCTGCTGAATGCGGGAACATTAGAACCTTGAAAATCAAGTCTAATTCGCTTTGTGTTGCCTAAAATTACTATTGCCTGCTGAATGCGGGAACATTGGAACATTGAATATCAAGTCTACTTTGCTTTGTGTTGCCTAAAATTACGATTGCCTGCTGTATGCCAGAACATTGGAACATTGAAAATCGAGTCTAATTCGCTTTGTGTTGCCTAAAATAACTATGGCCTGCTGAATGCGGGAACATTGGAACATTGAAAATAAAGTCTACTTTGCTTTGTGTTGCCTTTACTTTGTGTTGTCTAAAATAACTATTGCCTGCTGAATGCGGGAACACTGGAACACTGGAAATCAAGTCTACTTTGCTTTGTTTTGCCTAAAATAACTATTGACTGCTGTATGCGGGAACATTGGAACATTGAAAATCATTTCTACTTTGCTTTGTGTTGCCTAAAATTACTATTGCCTGCTGTACGCCGGAACATTGGAACATTGAAAATCAAGTCTATTTCACTTTGTGTTGCCTAAAATAACTATTGCCTGCTGTATTCGGGAACATTGGAACATTGAAAATCAAGTCTACTATGCTTTGTGTTGCCTAAAATAACTATTGCCTGCTGAATGCGAGAACATTGGAACATCGAAAATCAAGTCTACATTGCTTTATGTTGCCTAAAATAATTATAGCCTGCTGAATGCGGGAACATTGGAACATTGAAAATCAAGTCTACTTTGCTTTGTGTTGCCTAAAATAACTATTGCCTGCTGAATGTGGGAACATTGGAACATTTAAAATCAAGTCTACTTTGGTTTGTGTTGAATAAAATTACTATTGCCTGCTGAATGTAGGAACACTGGAACATTGAAAATCAAGTCAACTTTGCTTTGTGTTGCCTAAAATAACTATTGCCTGCTGAATGTGGGAACATTGGAACATTGAAAATCAAGTCTACTTCGCTTTGTGTTGCCTAAAATTACTATTACCTGCTGAATGCGGGAACATTGGAACATTGAAAATCAAGTCTACTTTGCTTTGTGTTGCCTAATATAACTATTGCCTGCTGAATGTGGGAACATTGGAACATTGAAAATCAAGTCTACTTTGCTTTGTGTTGCCTAAAATTACTATGGCCTGCTGAATGCGGGAACATTGGAACATTGAAAATCAAGTCTACTTTGCTTTGTGTTGCCTAAAATAACTATTGCCTGCTGAATGTGGGAACATTGGAACATTGAAAATCAAGTCTACTTCGCTTTGTGTTGCGTAAAATTACTATTGCCTGCTGAATGCGAGAACACTGGACCATTGAAAATCAAATCTACTTTGCTTTGTGTTGCCTAAAATAACTATTGCCTGCTAAGTGCGGGAAAATTGGAACATTGAAAATCAAGTCTACTTTGCTTTGTGTTGCCTTTGCTTTGTGTTGCCTAAAATAACTATTACCTGCTGAATGCGGGAACACTGGAACATTGAAAATCAAGTCTACTTTGTTTTGTGATGCCTAAAATAACTATTGCCTGCTGTATTCGGGAACATTGGAACATTGAAAATCAAGTCTACTATGCTTTGTTTTGCCTAAAATTACTATTGCCTGCTGAATGCGGGAATATTGGAACATTGAAAATCAAGTCAACTTTGCTTTGTGTTGCCTAAAATTACTATTGCCTGCTGAATGCGGGAACATTGGAACATTGAAAATCAAGTCTACTTTGCTTTGTGTTGCCTAAAATTATTATTGCCTGCTGTATGCGGGAACATTGGAACATTGAAAATCATTTCAACTTTGCTTTGTGTTGCCTAAAATTACTATTGCCTGCTGTACGCCGGAACATTGGAACATTGAAAATCAAGTCTATTTCACTTTGTGTTGCCTAAAATAACTATTGCCTGCTGAATTCGGGAACATTGGAACATTGAAAATCAAGTCTACTTTGCTTTGTGTTGCCTTTGGTTGGTGTTGCCTAAAATAACTATTGCCTGCTGAATGCGAGAACATTGGAACATTGAAAAACAAGTCTACATTGATTTGTGTTGCCTAAAATAATTATAGCCTGCTGAATGCGGGAACATTAGAACATTGAAAATCAAGTCTACTTTGCTTTGTGTTGCCTAAAATAACTATTGCCTGCTGAATGCGGGAACATTGGAACATTGAAAATAAAGTCTACTTTGCTTTGTGTTGCCTTTACTTTGTGTTGTCTAAAATAACTATTGCCTGCTGAATGCGGGAACACTGCAACACTGGAAATCAAGTCTACTTTGCTTTGTTTTGCCTAAAATAACTATTGCCTGCTGTATGCGGGAACATTGGAACATTGAAAATCATTTCTACTTTGCTTTGTGTTGCCTAAAATTACTATTGCCTGCTGTACGCCGGAACATTGGAACATTGAAAATCAAGTCTATTTCACTTTGTGTTGCCTAAAATAACTATTGCCTGCTGTATTCGGGAACATTGGAACATTGAAAATCAAGTCTACTATGCTTTGTGTTGCCTAAAATTATTATTGCCTGCTGTATGCGGGAACATTGGAACATTGAAAATCATTTCTACTTTGCTTTGTGTTGCCTAAAATTACTATTGCCTGCTGTACGCCGGAACATTGGAACATTGAAAATCAAGTCTATTTCACTTTGTGTTGCATAAAATAACTATTGCCTGCTGAATGCGGAAACATTGGAAAACAGAAAATCAAGTCTACTTCGCTTTGTGTTGCCTAAAATTGCTATTGCCTGCTGAATGCGGGAACATTGGAACATTGAAAATCAAGTCTACTTTGCTTTGTGTTGCCTAAAATTACGATTGCCTGCTGTATGCCAGAACATTGGACCATTGAAAATCGAGTCTAATTCGCTTTGTGTTGCCTAAAATAACTATGGCCTGCTGAATGCGGGAACATTGGAACATTGAAAATCAATTCTAATTCGCTTTGTGTTGTCTGAAATAACTATAGCCTGCTGAATGCGGGAACACTGGAACATTAAAAATCAAGTCTACTTTGCTTTGTGTTGCCTAAAATAACTATTGCTTGCTGAATGCGGGAACATTGGAACATTGAAAATCAAGACTACTTTGCTTTGTGTTGCCTAAAATAACTATTGCCTGCTGAATGCGAGAATATTGGAACATTGAAAATCAAGTCTACTTCGCTTTGTGTTGCCTAAAATTACTATTTCCTGCTGAATGCGGGAACATTGGAACATTGAAAATCAAGTCTACTTTGCTTTGTGTTGCCTTAAATTACTATTGCCTGCTGAATGCGGGAACATTAGAACCTTGAAAATCAAGTCTAATTCGCTTTGTGTTGCCTAAAATTACTATTGCCTGCTGAATGCGGGAACATTGGAACATTGAATATCAAGTCTACTTTGCTTTGTGTTGCCTAAAATTACGATTGCCTGCTGTATGCCAGAACATTGGAACATTGAAAATCGAGTCTAATTCGCTTTGTGTTGCCTAAAATAACTATGGCCTGCTGAATGCGGGAACATTGGAACATTGAAAATAAAGTCTACTTTGCTTTGTGTTGCCTTTACTTTGTGTTGTCTAAAATAACTATTGCCTGCTGAATGCGGGAACACTGGAACACTGGAAATCAAGTCTACTTTGCTTTGTTTTGCCTAAAATAACTATTGACTGCTGTATGCGGGAACATTGGAACATTGAAAATCATTTCTACTTTGCTTTGTGTTGCCTAAAATTACTATTGCCTGCTGTACGCCGGAACATTGGAACATTGAAAATCAAGTCTATTTCACTTTGTGTTGCCTAAAATAACTATTGCCTGCTGTATTCGGGAACATTGGAACATTGAAAATCAAGTCTACTATGCTTTGTGTTGCCTAAAATAACTATTGCCTGCTGAATGCGAGAACATTGGAACATCGAAAATCAAGTCTACATTGCTTTATGTTGCCTAAAATAATTATAGCCTGCTGAATGCGGGAACATTGGAACATTGAAAATCAAGTCTACTTTGCTTTGTGTTGCCTAAAATAACTATTGCCTGCTGAATGTGGGAACATTGGAACATTTAAAATCAAGTCTACTTTGGTTTGTGTTGAATAAAATTACTATTGCCTGCTGAATGTAGGAACACTGGAACATTGAAAATCAAGTCAACTTTGCTTTGTGTTGCCTAAAATAACTATTGCCTGCTGAATGTGGGAACATTGGAACATTGAAAATCAAGTCTACTTCGCTTTGTGTTGCCTAAAATTACTATTACCTGCTGAATGCGGGAACATTGGAACATTGAAAATCAAGTCTACTTTGCTTTGTGTTGCCTAATATAACTATTGCCTGCTGAATGTGGGAACATTGGAACATTGAAAATCAAGTCTACTTTGCTTTGTGTTGCCTAAAATTACTATGGCCTGCTGAATGCGGGAACATTGGAACATTGAAAATCAAGTCTACTTTGCTTTGTGTTGCCTAAAATAACTATTGCCTGCTGAATGTGGGAACATTGGAACATTGAAAATCAAGTCTACTTCGCTTTGTGTTGCGTAAAATTACTATTGCCTGCTGAATGCGAGAACACTGGACCATTGAAAATCAAATCTACTTTGCTTTGTGTTGCCTAAAATAACTATTGCCTGCTAAGTGCGGGAAAATTGGAACATTGAAAATCAAGTCTACTTTGCTTTGTGTTGCCTTTGCTTTGTGTTGCCTAAAATAACTATTACCTGCTGAATGCGGGAACACTGGAACATTGAAAATCAAGTCTACTTTGCTTTGTGTTGCCTTTGGTTGGTGTTGCCTAAAATAACTATTGCCTGCTGAATGCGAGAACATTGGAACATTGAAAAACAAGTCTACATTGATTTGTGTTGCCTAAAATAATTATAGCCTGCTGAATGCGGGAACATTAGAACATTGAAAATCAAGTCTACTTTGCTTTGTGTTGCCTAAAATAACTATTGCCTGCTGAATGCGGGAACATTGGAACATTGAAAATCAAGTCTACTTTGCTTTGTGTTGCCTAAAAAAAACTATTGCCTGCTGAATGTGGGAACATTGGAAAATTTAAAATCAAGTCTACTTTGCTTTGTGTTGCCTAAAATAACTATTGCTTGCTGAATGCGGGAACGTTGGAACATTGAAAATCAAGTCTACTTCGCTTTGTGTTGCCTAAAATTATTATTGCCTGCTGTATGCGGGAACATTGGAACATTGAAAATCATTTCTACTTTGCTTTGTGTTGCCTATAATTACTATTGCCTGCTGTACGCCGGAACATTGGAACATTGAAAATCAAGTCTATTTCACTTTGTGTTGCATAAAATAACTATTGCCTGCTGAATGCGGGAACACTGGAATATTGAAAACCAAGTCTACTATGCTTTGTGTTGCCTAAAATTACTATTGCCTGCTGAATGCGGAAACATTGGAAAACAGAAAATCAAGTCTACTTCGCTTTGTGTTGCCTAAAATTGCTATTGCCTGCTGAATGCGGGAACATTGGAACATTGAAAATCAAGTCTACTTTGCTTTGTGTTGCCTAAAATTACGATTGCCTGCTGTATGCCAGAACATTGGACCATTGAAAATCGAGTCTAATTCGCTTTGTGTTGCCTAAAATAACTATGGCCTGCTGAATGCGAGAACATTGGAACATTGAAAATCAATTCTAATTCGCTTTGTGTTGTCTGAAATAACTATGGCCTGCTGAATGCGGGAACACTGGAACATTGAAAATCAAGTCTACTTTGCTTTGTGTTGCCTAAAATAACTATTGCTTGCTGAATGCGGGAACATTGGAACATTGAAAATCAAGACTACTTTGCTTTGTGTTGCCTAAAATAACTATTGCCTGCTGAATGCGAGAATATTGGAACATTGAAAATCAAGTCTACTTCGCTTTGTGTTGCCTAAAATTACTATTCCCTGCTGAATGCGGGAACATTGGAACATTGAAAATCAAGTCTACTTTGCTTTGTGTTGCCTTAAATTACTATTGCCTGCTGAATGCGGGAACATTAGAACCTTGAAAATCAAGTCTAATTCGCTTTGTGTTGCCTAAAATTACTATTGCCTGCTGAATGCGGGAACATTGGAACATTGAATATCAAGTCTACTTTGCTTTGTGTTGCCTAAAATTACGATTGCCTGCTGTATGCCAGAACATTGGAACATTGAAAATCGAGTCTAATTCGCTTTGTGTTGCCTAAAATAACTATGGCCTGCTGAATGCGGGAACATTGGAACATTGAAAATAAAGTCTACTTTGCTTTGTGTTGCCTTTACTTTGTGTTGTCTAAAATAACTATTGCCTGCTGAATGCGGGAACACTGCAACACTGGAAATCAAGTCTACTTTGCTTTGTTTTGCCTAAAATAACTATTGCCTGCTGTATGCGGGAACATTGGAACATTGAAAATCATTTCTACTTTGCTTTGTGTTGCCTAAAATTACTATTGCCTGCTGTACGCCGGAACATTGGAACATTGAAAATCAAGTCTATTTCACTTTGTGTTGCCTAAAATAACTATTGCCTGCTGTATTCGGGAACATTGGAACATTGAAAATCAAGTCTACTATGCTTTGTGTTGCCTAAAATTATTATTGCCTGCTGTATGCGGGAACATTGGAACATTGAAAATCATTTCTACTTTGCTTTGTGTTGCCTAAAATTACTATTGCCTGCTGTACGCCGGAACATTGGAACATTGAAAATCAAGTCTATTTCACTTTGTGTTGCATAAAATAACTATTGCCTGCTGAATGCGGGAACACTGGAATATTGAAAACCAAGTCTACTATGCTTTGTGTTGCCTAAAATTACTATTGCCTGCTGAATGCGGAAACATTGGAAAACAGAAAATCAAGTCTACTTCGCTTTGTGTTGCCTAAAATTGCTATTGCCTGCTGAATGCGGGAACATTGGAACATCGAAAATCAAGTCTACATTGCTTTATGTTGCCTAAAATAATTATAGCCTGCTGAATGTGGGAACATTGGAACATTGAAAATCAAGTCTACTTTGCTTTGTGTTGCCTAAAATAACTATTACCTGCTGAATGCGGGAACACTGGAACATTGAAAATCAAGTGTACTTTGCTTTGTTTTGCCTAAAATAACTATTGCCTGCTGAATGTGGGAACATTGGAACATTGAAAATCAAGTCTACTTCGCTTTGTGTTGCGTAAAATTACTATTGCCTGCTGAATGCGAGAACACTGGACCATTGAAAATCAAATCTACTTTGCTTTGTGTTGCCTAAAATAACTATTGCCTGCTAAGTGCGGGAAAATTGGAACATTGAAAATCAAGTCTACTTTGCTTTGTGTTGCCTTTGCTTTGTGTTGCCTAAAATAACTATTACCTGCTGAATGCGGGAACACTGGAACATTGAAAATCAAGTCTACTTTGTTTTGTGATGCCTAAAATAACTATTGCCTGCTGAATGCGGGAACATTGGAACATTGAAAATCAAGTCTACTATGCTTTGTTTTGCCTAAAATTACTATTGCCTGCTGAATGCGGGAATATTGGAACATTGAAAATCAAGTCTACTTCGCTTTGTTTTGCCTAAAATTACTATTGCCTGCTGAATGCGGGAACATTGGAACATTGAAAATCAAGTCTACTATGCTTTGTGTTGCCTAAAATTACTATTGCCTGCTGAATGCGGGAACATTGGAACATTGAAAATCATTTCTACTTTGCTTTGTGTTGCCTAAAATTACTATTGCCTGCTGTACGCCGGAACATTGGAACATTGAAAATCAAGTCTATTTCACTTTGTGTTGCATAAAATAACTATTGCCTGCTGAATGCGGGAACACTGGAATATTGAAAACCAAGTCTACTATGCTTTGTGTTGCCTAAAATTACTATTGCCTGCTGAATGCGGAAACATTGGAACACTGAAAATCAAGTCTACTTCGCTTTGTGTTGCCTAAAATTGCTATTGCCTGCTGAATGCGGGAACATTGGAACATTGAAAATCAAGTCTACTTTGCTTTGTGTTGCCTAAAATTACGATTGCCTGCTGTATGCCAGAACATTGGACCATTGAAAATCGAGTCTAATTCGCTTTGTGTTGCCTAAAATAACTATGGCCTGCTGAATGCGGGAACATTGGAACATTGAAAATCAATTCTAATTCGCTTTGTGTTGTCTGAAATAACTACTGCCTGCTGAATGCGGGAACACTGGAACATTGAAAATCAAGTCTACTTTGCTTTGTGTTGCCTAAAATAACTATTGCTTGCTGAATGCGGGAACATTGGAACATTGAAAATCAAGACTACTTTGCTTTGTGTTGCCTAAAATAACTATTGCCTGCTGAATGCGAGAATATTGGAACATTGAAAATCAAGTCTACTTCGCTTTGTGTTGCCTAAAATTACTATTCCCTGCTGAATGCGGGAACATTGGAACATTGAAAATCAAGTCTACTTTGCTTTGTGTTGCCTTAAATTACTATTGCCTGCTGAATGCTTGAACATTAGAACCTTGAAAATCAAGTCTAATTCGCTTTGTGTTGCCTAAAATTACTATTGCCTGCTGAATGCGGGAACATTGGAACATTGAATATCAAGTCTACTTTGCTTTGTGTTGCCTAAAATTACGATTGCCTGCTGTATGCCAGAACATTGGAACATTGAAAATCGAGTCTAATTCGCTTTGTGTTGCCTAAAATAACTATGGCCTGCTGAATGCGGGAACATTGGAACATTGAAAATAAAGTCTACTTTGCTTTGTGTTGCCTTTACTTTGTGTTGTCTAAAATAACTATTGCCTGCTGAATGCGGGAACACTGGAACACTGGAAATCAAGTCTACTTTGCTTTGTTTTGCCTAAAATAACTATTGCCTGCTGTATGCGGGAACATTGGAACATTGAAAATCATTTATACTTTGCTTTGTATTGCCTAAAATTACTATTGCCTGCTGTACGCCGGAACATTGGAACATTGAAAATCAAGTCTATTTCACTTTGTGTTGCCTAAAATAACTATTGCCTGCTGTATTCGGGAACATTGGAACATTGAAAATCAAGTCTACTATGCTTTGTGTTGCCTAAAATAACTATTGCCTGCTGAATGCGAGAACATTGGAACATCGAAAATCAAGTCTACATTGCTTTATGTTGCCTAAAATAATTATAGCCTGCTGAATGTGGGAACATTGGAACATTGAAAATCAAGTCTACTTTGCTTTGTGTTGCCTAAAATAACTATTACCTGCTGAATGCGGGAACACTGGAACATTGAAAATCAAGTGTACTTTGCTTTGTTTTGCCTAAAATAACTATTGCCTGCTGAATGTGGGAACATTGGAACATTGAAAATCAAGTCTACTTCGCTTTGTGTTGCGTAAAATTACTATTGCCTGCTGAATGCGAGAACACTGGACCATTGAAAATCAAATCTACTTTGCTTTGTGTTGCCTAAAATAACTATTGCCTGCTAAGTGCGGGAAAATTGGAACATTGAAAATCAAGTCTACTTTGCTTTGTGTTGCCTTTGCTTTGTGTTGCCTAAAATAACTATTACCTGCTGAATGCGGGAACACTGGAACATTGAAAATCAAGTCTACTTTGTTTTGTGATGCCTAAAATAACTATTGCCTGCTGAATGCGGGAACATTGGAACATTGAAAATCAAGTCTACTATGCTTTGTTTTGCCTAAAATTACTATTGCCTGCTGAATGCGGGAATATTGGAACATTGAAAATCAAGTCTACTTCGCTTTGTTTTGCCTAAAATTACTATTGCCTGCTGAATGCGGGAACATTGGAACATTGAAAATCAAGTCTACTATGCTTTGTGTTGCCTAAAATTACTATTGCCTGCTGAATGCGGGAACATTGGAACATTGAAAATCATTTCTACTTTGCTTTGTGTTGCCTAAAATTACTATTGCCTGCTGTACGCCGGAACATTGGAACATTGAAAATCAAGTCTATTTCACTTTGTGTTGCATAAAATAACTATTGCCTGCTGAATGCGGGAACACTGGAATATTGAAAACCAAGTCTACTATGCTTTGTGTTGCCTAAAATTACTATTGCCTGCTGAATGCGGAAACATTGGAACACTGAAAATCAAGTCTACTTCGCTTTGTGTTGCCTAAAATTGCTATTGCCTGCTGAATGCGGGAACATTGGAACATTGAAAATCAAGTCTACTTTGCTTTGTGTTGCCTAAAATTACGATTGCCTGCTGTATGCCAGAACATTGGACCATTGAAAATCGAGTCTAATTCGCTTTGTGTTGCCTAAAATAACTATGGCCTGCTGAATGCGGGAACATTGGAACATTGAAAATCAATTCTAATTCGCTTTGTGTTGTCTGAAATAACTACTGCCTGCTGAATGCGGGAACACTGGAACATTGAAAATCAAGTCTACTTTGCTTTGTGATGCCTAAAATAACTATTGCTTGCTGAATGCGGGAACATTGGAACATTGAATATCAAGACTACTTTGCTTTGTGTTGCCTAAAATAACTATTGCCTGCTGAATGCGAGAATATTGGAACATTGAAAATCAAGTCTACTTCGCTTTGTGTGTGCCTAAAATTACTATTCCCTGCTGAATGCGGGAACATTGGAACATTGAAAATCAAGTCTACTTTGCTTTGTGTTGCCTTAAATTACTATTGCCTGCTGAATGCTTGAACATTAGAACATTGAAAATCAAGTCTAATTCGCTTTGTGTTGCCTAAAATTACTATTGCCTGCTGAATGCGGGAACATTGGAACATTTAATATCAAGTCTACTTTGCTTTGTGTTGCCTAAAATTACGATTGCCTGCTGTATGCCAGAACATTGGAACATTGAAAATCGAGTCTAATTCGCTTTGTGTTGCCTAAAATAACTATGGCCTGCTGAATGCGGGAACATTGGAACATTGAAAATAAAGTCTACTTTGCTTTGTGTTGCCTTTACTTTGTGTTGTCTAAAATAACTATTGCCTGCTGAATGCGGGAACACTGGAACACTGGAAATCAAGTCTACTTTGCTTTGTTTTGCCTAAAATAACTATTGCCTGCTGTATGCGGGAACATTGGAACATTGAAAATCATTTCTACTTTGCTTTGTGTTGCCTAAAATTACTATTGCCTGCTGTACGCCGGAACATTGGAACATTGAAAATCAAGTCTATTTCACTTTGTGTTGCATAAAATAACTATTGCCTGCTGAATGCGGGAACACTGGAATATTGAAAACCAAGTCTACTATGCTTTGTGTTGCCTAAAATTACTATTGCCTGCTGAATGCGGAAACATTGGAACACTGAAAATCAAGTCTACTTCGCTTTGTGTTGCCTAAAATTGCTATTGCCTGCTGAATGCGGGAACATTGGAACATTGAAAATCAAGTCTACTTTGCTTTGTGTTGCCTAAAATTACGATTGCCTGCTGTATGCCAGAACATTGGACCATTGAAAATCGAGTCTAATTCGCTTTGTGTTGCCTAAAATAACTATGGCCTGCTGAATGCGGGAACATTGGAACATTGAAAATCAATTCTAATTCGCTTTGTGTTGTCTGAAATAACTACTGCCTGCTGAATGCGGGAACACTGGAACATTGAAAATCAAGTCTACTTTGCTTTGTGTTGCCTAAAATAACTATTGCTTGCTGAATGCGGGAACATTGGAACATTGAAAATCAAGACTACTTTGCTTTGTGTTGCCTAAAATAACTATTGCCTGCTGAATGCGAGAATATTGGAACATTGAAAATCAAGTCTACTTCGCTTTGTGTTGCCTAAAATTACTATTCCCTGCTGAATGCGGGAACATTGGAACATTGAAAATCAAGTCTACTTTGCTTTGTGTTGCCTTAAATTACTATTGCCTGCTGAATGCTTGAACATTAGAACCTTGAAAATCAAGTCTAATTCGCTTTGTGTTGCCTAAAATTACTATTGCCTGCTGAATGCGGGAACATTGGAACATTGAATATCAAGTCTACTTTGCTTTGTGTTGCCTAAAATTACGATTGCCTGCTGTATGCCAGAACATTGGAACATTGAAAATCGAGTCTAATTCGCTTTGTGTTGCCTAAAATAACTATGGCCTGCTGAATGCGGGAACATTGGAACATTGAAAATAAAGTCTACTTTGCTTTGTGTTGCCTTTACTTTGTGTTGTCTAAAATAACTATTGCCTGCTGAATGCGGGAACACTGGAACACTGGAAATCAAGTCTACTTTGCTTTGTTTTGCCTAAAATAACTATTGCCTGCTGTATGCGGGAACATTGGAACATTGAAAATCATTTATACTTTGCTTTGTATTGCCTAAAATTACTATTGCCTGCTGTACGCCGGAACATTGGAACATTGAAAATCAAGTCTATTTCACTTTGTGTTGCCTAAAATAACTATTGCCTGCTGTATTCGGGAACATTGGAACATTGAAAATCAAGTCTACTATGCTTTGTGTTGCCTAAAATAACTATTGCCTGCTGAATGCGAGAACATTGGAACATCGAAAATCAAGTCTACATTGCTTTATGTTGCCTAAAATAATTATAGCCTGCTGAATGTGGGAACATTGGAACATTGAAAATCAAGTCTACTTTGCTTTGTGTTGCCTAAAATAACTATTACCTGCTGAATGCGGGAACACTGGAACATTGAAAATCAAGTGTACTTTGCTTTGTTTTGCCTAAAATAACTATTGCCTGCTGAATGTGGGAACATTGGAACATTGAAAATCAAGTCTACTTCGCTTTGTGTTGCGTAAAATTACTATTGCCTGCTGAATGCGAGAACACTGGACCATTGAAAATCAAATCTACTTTGCTTTGTGTTGCCTAAAATAACTATTGCCTGCTAAGTGCGGGAAAATTGGAACATTGAAAATCAAGTCTACTTTGCTTTGTGTTGCCTTTGCTTTGTGTTGCCTAAAATAACTATTACCTGCTGAATGCGGGAACACTGGAACATTGAAAATCAAGTCTACTTTGTTTTGTGATGCCTAAAATAACTATTGCCTGCTGAATGCGGGAACATTGGAACATTGAAAATCAAGTCTACTATGCTTTGTTTTGCCTAAAATTACTATTGCCTGCTGAATGCGGGAATATTGGAACATTGAAAATCAAGTCTACTTCGCTTTGTTTTGCCTAAAATTACTATTGCCTGCTGAATGCGGGAACATTGGAACATCGAAAATCAAGTCTACTATGCTTTGTGTTGCCTAAAATTACTATTGCCTGCTGAATGCGGGAACATTGGAACATTGAAAATCATTTCTACTTTGCTTTGTGTTGCCTAAAATTACTATTGCCTGCTGTACGCCGGAACATTGGAACATTGAAAATCAAGTCTATTTCACTTTGTGTTGCATAAAATAACTATTGCCTGCTGAATGCGGGAACACTGGAATATTGAAAATCAAGTCTACTTCGCTTTGTGTTGCGTAAAATTACTATTGCCTGCTGAATGCGAGAACACTGGACCATTGAAAATCAAATCTACTTTGCTTTGTGTTGCCTAAAATAACTATTGCCTGCTAAGTGCGGGAAAATTGGAACATTGAAAATCAAGTCTACTTTGCTTTGTGTTGCCTTTGCTTTGTGTTGCCTAAAATAACTATTACCTGCTGAATGCGGGAACACTGGAACATTGAAAATCAAGTCTACTTTGTTTTGTGATGCCTAAAATAACTATTGCCTGCTGAATGCGGGAACATTGGAACATTGAAAATCAAGTCTACTATGCTTTGTTTTGCCTAAAATTACTATTGCCTGCTGAATGCGGGAATATTGGAACATTGAAAATCAAGTCTACTTCGCTTTGTTTTGCCTAAAATTACTATTGCCTGCTGAATGCGGGAACATTGGAACATTGAAAATCAAGTCTACTATGCTTTGTGTTGCCTAAAATTACTATTGCCTGCTGAATGCGGGAACATTGGAACATTGAAAATCATTTCTACTTTGCTTTGTGTTGCCTAAAATTACTATTGCCTGCTGTACGCCGGAACATTGGAACATTGAAAATCAAGTCTATTTCACTTTGTGTTGCATAAAATAACTATTGCCTGCTGAATGCGGGAACACTGGAATATTGAAAACCAAGTCTACTATGCTTTGTGTTGCCTAAAATTACTATTGCCTGCTGAATGCGGAAACATTGGAACACTGAAAATCAAGTCTACTTCGCTTTGTGTTGCCTAAAATTGCTATTGCCTGCTGAATGCGGGAACATTGGAACATTGAAAATCAAGTCTACTTTGCTTTGTGTTGCCTAAAATTACGATTGCCTGCTGTATGCCAGAACATTGGACCATTGAAAATCGAGTCTAATTCGCTTTGTGTTGCCTAAAATAACTATGGCCTGCTGAATGCGGGAACATTGGAACATTGAAAATCAATTCTAATTCGCTTTGTGTTGTCTGAAATAACTACTGCCTGCTGAATGCGGGAACACTGGAACATTGAAAATCAAGTCTACTTTGCTTTGTGTTGCCTAAAATAACTATTGCTTGCTGAATGCGGGAACATTGGAACATTGAAAATCAAGACTACTTTGCTTTGTGTTGCCTAAAATAACTATTGCCTGCTGAATGCGAGAATATTGGAACATTGAAAATCAAGTCTACTTCGCTTTGTGTTGCCTAAAATTACTATTCCCTGCTGAATGCGGGAACATTGGAACATTGAAAATCAAGTCTACTTTGCTTTGTGTTGCCTTAAATTACTATTGCCTGCTGAATGCTTGAACATTAGAACCTTGAAAATCAAGTCTAATTCGCTTTGTGTTGCCTAAAATTACTATTGCCTGCTGAATGCGGGAACATTGGAACATTGAATATCAAGTCTACTTTGCTTTGTGTTGCCTAAAATTACGATTGCCTGCTGTATGCCAGAACATTGGAACATTGAAAATCGAGTCTAATTCGCTTTGTGTTGCCTAAAATAACTATGGCCTGCTGAATGCGGGAACATTGGAACATTGAAAATAAAGTCTACTTTGCTTTGTGTTGCCTTTACTTTGTGTTGTCTAAAATAACTATTGCCTGCTGAATGCGGGAACACTGGAACACTGGAAATCAAGTCTACTTTGCTTTGTTTTGCCTAAAATAACTATTGCCTGCTGTATGCGGGAACATTGGAACATTGAAAATCATTTATACTTTGCTTTGTATTGCCTAAAATTACTATTGCCTGCTGTACGCCGGAACATTGGAACATTGAAAATCAAGTCTATTTCACTTTGTGTTGCCTAAAATAACTATTGCCTGCTGTATTCGGGAACATTGGAACATTGAAAATCAAGTCTACTATGCTTTGTGTTGCCTAAAATAACTATTGCCTGCTGAATGCGAGAACATTGGAACATCGAAAATCAAGTCTACATTGCTTTATGTTGCCTAAAATAATTATAGCCTGCTGAATGTGGGAACATTGGAACATTGAAAATCAAGTCTACTTTGCTTTGTGTTGCCTAAAATAACTATTACCTGCTGAATGCGGGAACACTGGAACATTGAAAATCAAGTGTACTTTGCTTTGTTTTGCCTAAAATAACTATTGCCTGCTGAATGTGGGAACATTGGAACATTGAAAATCAAGTCTACTTCGCTTTGTGTTGCGTAAAATTACTATTGCCTGCTGAATGCGAGAACACTGGACCATTGAAAATCAAATCTACTTTGCTTTGTGTTGCCTAAAATAACTATTGCCTGCTAAGTGCGGGAAAATTGGAACATTGAAAATCAAGTCTACTTTGCTTTGTGTTGCCTTTGCTTTGTGTTGCCTAAAATAACTATCACCTGCTGAATGCGGGAACACTGGAACATTGAAAATCAAGTCTACTTTGTTTTGTGATGCCTAAAATAACTATTGCCTGCTGAATGCGGGAACATTGGAACATTGAAAATCAAGTCTACTATGCTTTGTTTTGCCTAAAATTACTATTGCCTGCTGAATGCGGGAATATTGGAACATTGAAAATCAAGTCTACTTCGCTTTGTTTTGCCTAAAATTACTATTGCCTGCTGAATGCGGGAACATTGGAACATTGAAAATCAAGTCTACTATGCTTTGTGTTGCCTAAAATTACTATTGCCTGCTGAATGCGGGAACATTGGAACATTGAAAATCATTTCTACTTTGCTTTGTGTTGCCTAAAATTACTATTGCCTGCTGTACGCCGGAACATTGGAACATTGAAAATCAAGTCTATTTCACTTTGTGTTGCATAAAATAACTATTGCCTGCTGAATGCGGGAACACTGGAATATTGAAAACCAAGTCTACTATGCTTTGTGTTGCCTAAAATTACTATTGCCTGCTGAATGCGGAAACATTGGAACACTGAAAATCAAGTCTACTTCGCTTTGTGTTGCCTAAAATTGCTATTGCCTGCTGAATGCGGGAACATTGGAACATTGAAAATCAAGTCTACTTTGCTTTGTGTTGCCTAAAATTACGATTGCCTGCTGTATGCCAGAACATTGGACCATTGAAAATCGAGTCTAATTCGCTTTGTGTTGCCTAAAATAACTATGGCCTGCTGAATGCGGGAACATTGGAACATTGAAAATCAATTCTAATTCGCTTTGTGTTGTCTGAAATAACTACTGCCTGCTGAATGCGGGAACACTGGAACATTGAAAATCAAGTCTACTTTGCTTTGTGTTGCCTAAAATAACTATTGCTTGCTGAATGCGGGAACATTGGAACATTGAATATCAAGACTACTTTGCTTTGTGTTGCCTAAAATAACTATTGCCTGCTGAATGCGAGAATATTGGAACATTGAAAATCAAGTCTACTTCGCTTTGTGTGTGCCTAAAATTACTATTCCCTGCTGAATGCGGGAACATTGGAACATTGAAAATCAAGTCTACTTTGCTTTGTGTTGCCTTAAATTACTATTG
The DNA here is from genome assembly GCF_037176765.1 of Anolis sagrei. Taxonomy (NCBI): domain Eukaryota; kingdom Metazoa; phylum Chordata; class Lepidosauria; order Squamata; family Anolidae; genus Anolis; species Anolis sagrei. The sequence goes on along the minus strand of NC_090035.1, from coordinate 57,106,992 downwards.
CCTGCTGAATGCTTGAACATTAGAACATTGAAAATCAAGTCTAATTCGCTTTGTGTTGCCTAAAATTACTATGGCCTGCTGAATGCGGGAACATTGGAACATTTAATATCAAGTCTACTTTGCTTTGTGTTGCCTTTACTTTGTGTTGTCTAAAATAACTATTGCCTGCTGAATGCGGGAACACTGGAACACTGGAAATCAAGTCTACTTTGCTTTGTTTTGCCTAAAATAACTATTGCCTGCTGTATGCGGGAACATTGGAACATTGAAAATCATTTATACTTTGCTTTGTATTGCCTAAAATTACTATTGCCTGCTGTACGCCGGAACATTGGAACATTGAAAATCAAGTCTATTTCACTTTGTGTTGCCTAAAATAACTATTGCCTGCTGTATTCGGGAACATTGGAACATTGAAAATCAAGTCTACTATGCTTTGTGTTGCCTAAAATAACTATTGCCTGCTGAATGCGAGAACATTGGAACATCGAAAATCAAGTCTACATTGCTTTATGTTGCCTAAAATAATTATAGCCTGCTGAATGTGGGAACATTGGAACATTGAAAATCAAGTCTACTTTGCTTTGTGTTGCCTAAAATAACTATTACCTGCTGAATGCGGGAACACTGGAACATTGAAAATCAAGTGTACTTTGCTTTGTTTTGCCTAAAATAACTATTGCCTGCTGAATGTGGGAACATTGGAACATTGAAAATCAAGTCTACTTCGCTTTGTGTTGCGTAAAATTACTATTGCCTGCTGAATGCGAGAACACTGGACCATTGAAAATCAAATCTACTTTGCTTTGTGTTGCCTAAAATAACTATTGCCTGCTAAGTGCGGGAAAATTGGAACATTGAAAATCAAGTCTACTTTGCTTTGTGTTGCCTTTGCTTTGTGTTGCCTAAAATAACTATTACCTGCTGAATGCGGGAACACTGGAACATTGAAAATCAAGTCTACTTTGTTTTGTGATGCCTAAAATAACTATTGCCTGCTGAATGCGGGAACATTGGAACATTGAAAATCAAGTCTACTATGCTTTGTTTTGCCTAAAATTACTATTGCCTGCTGAATGCGGGAATATTGGAACATTGAAAATCAAGTCTACTTCGCTTTGTTTTGCCTAAAATTACTATTGCCTGCTGAATGCGGGAACATTGGAACATTGAAAATCAAGTCTACTATGCTTTGTGTTGCCTAAAATTACTATTGCCTGCTGAATGCGGGAACATTGGAACATTGAAAATCATTTCTACTTTGCTTTGTGTTGCCTAAAATTACTATTGCCTGCTGTACGCCGGAACATTGGAACATTGAAAATCAAGTCTATTTCACTTTGTGTTGCATAAAATAACTATTGCCTGCTGAATGCGGGAACACTGGAATATTGAAAACCAAGTCTACTATGCTTTGTGTTGCCTAAAATTACTATTGCCTGCTGAATGCGGAAACATTGGAACACTGAAAATCAAGTCTACTTCGCTTTGTGTTGCCTAAAATTGCTATTGCCTGCTGAATGCGGGAACATTGGAACATTGAAAATCAAGTCTACTTTGCTTTGTGTTGCCTAAAATTACGATTGCCTGCTGTATGCCAGAACATTGGACCATTGAAAATCGAGTCTAATTCGCTTTGTGTTGCCTAAAATAACTATGGCCTGCTGAATGCGGGAACATTGGAACATTGAAAATCAATTCTAATTCGCTTTGTGTTGTCTGAAATAACTACTGCCTGCTGAATGCGGGAACACTGGAACATTGAAAATCAAGTCTACTTTGCTTTGTGTTGCCTAAAATAACTATTGCTTGCTGAATGCGGGAACATTGGAACATTGAATATCAAGACTACTTTGCTTTGTGTTGCCTAAAATAACTATTGCCTGCTGAATGCGAGAATATTGGAACATTGAAAATCAAGTCTACTTCGCTTTGTGTGTGCCTAAAATTACTATTCCCTGCTGAATGCGGGAACATTGGAACATTGAAAATCAAGTCTACTTTGCTTTGTGTTGCCTTAAATTACTATTGCCTGCTGAATGCTTGAACATTAGAACATTGAAAATCAAGTCTAATTCGCTTTGTGTTGCCTAAAATTACTATTGCCTGCTGAATGCGGGAACATTGGAACATTTAATATCAAGTCTACTTTGCTTTGTGTTGCCTAAAATTACGATTGCCTGCTGTATGCCAGAACATTGGAACATTGAAAATCGAGTCTAATTCGCTTTGTGTTGCCTAAAATAACTATGGCCTGCTGAATGCGGGAACATTGGAACATTGAAAATAAAGTCTACTTTGCTTTGTGTTGCCTTTACTTTGTGTTGTCTAAAATAACTATTGCCTGCTGAATGCGGGAACACTGGAACACTGGAAATCAAGTCTACTTTGCTTTGTTTTGCCTAAAATAACTATTGCCTGCTGTATGCGGGAACATTGGAACATTGAAAATCATTTATACTTTGCTTTGTGTTGCCTAAAATTACTATTGCCTGCTGTACGCCGGAACATTGGAACATTGAAAATCAAGTCTATTTCACTTTGTGTTGCCTAAAATAACTATTGCCTGCTGTATTCGGGAACATTGGAACATTGAAAATCAAGTCTACTATGCTTTGTGTTGCCTAAAATAACTATTGCCTGCTGAATGCGAGAACATTGGAACATCGAAAATCAAGTCTACATTGCTTTATGTTGCCTAAAATAATTATAGCCTGCTGAATGTGGGAACATTGGAACATTGAAAATCAAGTCTACTTTGCTTTGTGTTGCCTAAAATAACTATTGCCTGCTGAATGTGGGAACATTGGAACATTTAAAATCAAGTCTACTTTGGTTTGTGTTGAATAAAATTACTATTGCCTGCTGAATGTAGGAACACTGGAACATTGAAAATCAAGTCAACTTTGCTTTGTGTTGCCTAAAATAACTATTGCCTGCTGAATGTGGGAACATTGGAACATTGAAAATCAAGTCTACTTCGCTTTGTGTTGCCTAAAATTACTATTACCTGCTGAATGCGGGAACATTGGAACATTGAAAATCAAGTCTACTTTGCTTTGTGTTGCCTAATATAACTATTGCCTGCTGAATGTGGGAACATTGGAACATTGAAAATCAAGTCTACTTCGCTTTGTGTTGCCTAAAATTGCTATGGCCTGCTGAATGCGGGAACATTGGAACATTGAAAATCAAGTCTACTTTGCTTTGTGTTGCCTAAAATAACTATTGCCTGCTGAATGTGGGAACATTGGAACATTGAAAATCAAGTCTACTTCGCTTTGTGTTGCGTAAAATTACTATTGCCTGCTGAATGCGAGAACACTGGACCATTGAAAATCAAATCTACTTTGCTTTGTGTTGCCTAAAATAACTATTGCCTGCTAAGTGCGGGAAAATTGGAACATTGAAAATCAAGTCTACTTTGCTTTGTGTTGCCTTTGCTTTGTGTTGCCTAAAATAACTATTACCTGCTGAATGCGGGAACACTGGAACATTGAAAATCAAGTCTACTTTGTTTTGTGATGCCTAAAATAACTATTGCCTGCTGAATGCGGGAACATTGGAACATTGAAAATCAAGTCTACTATGCTTTGTTTTGCCTAAAATTACTATTGCCTGCTGAATGCGGGAATATTGGAACATTGAAAATCTAGTCTACTTCGCTTTGTTTTGCCTAAAATTACTATTGCCTGCTGAATGCGGGAACATTGGAACATTGAAAATCAAGTCTACTATGCTTTGTGTTGCCTAGAATTACTATTGCCTGCTGAATGCGGGAACATTGGAACATTGAAAATCGAGTCTAATTCGCTTTGTGTTGCCTAAAATAACTATGGCCTGCTTAATGCGGGAACATTGGAACATTGAAAATCAAGTCTACTTCGCTTTGTGTTGCCTAAAATTGCTATTGCCTGCTGAATGCGGGAACATTGGAACATTGAAAATCAAGTCCACTTTGCTTTGTGTTGCCTAAAATTACGATTGCCTGCTGTATGCCAGAACATTGGAACATTGAAAATCGAGTCTAATTCGCTTTGTGTTGCCTAAAATAACTATAGCCTGCTGAATGCGGGAACATTGGAACATTGAAAATCAAGTCTAATTCGCTTTGTGTTGTCTAAAATAACTACTGCCTGCTGAATGCGGGAACACTGGAACATTGAAAATCAAGTCTACTTTGCTTTGTGTTGCCTAAAATTACTATTGCTTGCTGAATGCGGGAACATTGGAACATGGAAAATCAAGACTACTTTGCTTTGTGTTGCTTAAAATAACTATTGCCTGCTGAATGCGAGAACATTGGAACATTGAAAATTTAGTCTACTTTGCTTTGTGTTGCCTTTGCTTTTTGTTGCCTAAAATAACTATTGCCTGCTGAATGCGGGAACACTGGAAAACTGAAAATCAAGTCTACTTTGCTTTGTGTTGCCTAAAATAACTATTGCCTGCTGAATGCGGGAACACTGGAACATTGAAAATCAAGACTACTTTGCTTTGTGTTGCCTAAAATAACTATTGCCTGCTGAATGCGGGAACATTGGAACATTGAAAATCAAGTCTACTTCGCTTTGTGTTGCCTAAATAACTATTGCCTGCTGAATGCGAGAACATTGGAACATCGAAAATCAAGTCTACATTGCTTTGTGTTGCCTAAAATAATTATAGCCTGCTGAATGCGGGAACATTGGAACATTGAAAATCAAGTCTACTTTGCTTTGTGTTGCCTTTGCTTTGTGTTGTCTAAAATAACTATTGCCTGCTGAATGCGGGAACATTGGAATATTGAAAACCAAGTCTACTTTGCTTTGTGTTGCCTTTGCTTTGTGTTGCCTAAAATAACTATTGCCTGCTGAATGCGGGAACACTGGTACATTGAAAATCAAGTCTACTTCGCTTTGTGTTGCCTGAAATTACTATTGCCTGCTGAATGCGGGAACATTGGAACATTGAAAATCAAGTCTACTTTGCTTTGTGTTGCCTAAAATTACTATTGCCTGCTGAATGCGGGAACATTGGAACTTTGAAAATGAAGTCTACTTCGCTTTGTTTTGCCTAAAACAACTATTGCCTGCTGAATGCGAGAACATTGGAACATTGAAAATCAAGTCTCCTATGCTTTGTGTTGCCTTTGCTTTGTGTTGCCTAAAATAACTATTAGCTGCTGAATGCGGGAACACTGGAACATTTAAAATCAAGTCTACTTTGCTTTGTGTTGCCTAAAATAACTATTGCCTGCTGAATGCGGGAACATTGGAACATTTAAAATCAAGTCTACTTTGCTTTGTGTTGCCTAAAATTACTATTGCCTGCTGAATGCGGGAACATTGGAACATTGAAAATCATGTCTACTTTGCTTTGTGTTGCCCTAAATTACTATTGGCTGCTGTACGCCGGAACATTGGAAAATTGAAAATCAAATCTAATTCGCTTTGTGTTGCCTAAAATAACTATTGCCTGCTGAATGTAGGAACACTGGAACATTGAAAATCAAGTCAACTTTGCTTTGTGTTGCCTAAAATAACTATTGCCTGCTGAATGCAGGAACATTGGAACATTGAAAATCAAGTCTACTTCGCTTTGTGTTGCCTAAAATTACTATTACCTGCTGAATGCGGGAACATTGGAACATTGAAAATCAAGACTACTTTGCTTTGTGTTGCCTAAAATAACTATTGCCTGCTGAATGCGGGAACATTGGAACATTGAAAATCAAGTCTACTTCGCTTTGTGTTGCGTAAAATTATTATTGCCTGCTGAATGCGAGAACACTGGAACATCGAAAATCAAATCTACTTTGCTTTGTGTTGCCTATAATAACTATTGCCTGCTGAATGCGGGAAAATTGGAACATTGAAAATCAAGTCTACTTTGCTTTGTGTTGCCTTTGCTATGTGTTGCCTAAAATAACTATTACCTGCTGAATGCGGGAACACTGGAACATTGAAAATCAAGTGTACTTTGCTTTGTTTTGCCTAAAATAACTATTGCCTGCTGAATGCGGGAACATTGGAACATGGAAAATCAAGACTGCTTTGCTTTGTGTTGCTGGAACATTGAAAATCAAGTCTACTTTGCTTTGTGATGCCTAAAATAACTATTGCCTGCTGAATGCGGGAACATTGGAACATTGAAAACCAAGTCTACTTCGCTTTGTGTTGCCTGAAATTACTATTGCCTGCTGAATGCGGGAAAATTGGAACATTGAAAATCAAGTCTACTTTGCTTTGTGTTGCCTAAAATTACTATTGCCTGCTGAATGCGGGAACATTGGAACATTGAAAATCAAGTCTACTATGCTTTGTGTTGCTTTTGCTTTGTGTTGCCTAAAATAACTATAGCCTGCTCAATGCGGGAAGACTGGAACATTTAAAATCAAGTCTACTTTGCTTTGTGTTGCCTAAAATTACTATTGGCTGCTGAATGCGGTAACATTGGAACATTTAAAATCAAGTCTACTTTGCTTTGTGTTGCCTAAAATTACTATTGCCCGCTGAATGCGGGAACATTGGAACATTGAAAATCAAGTCTACTTTGCTTTGTGTTGCCTAAAATTGCTATTGCCTGCTGTACGCCGGAACATTGGATCATTGAAAACTAACTCTAATTTGCTTTGTGTTGCCTAAAATAACTATTGCCTGCTGAATGCGGGAACATTGGAACATTGAAAATCAAGTCTACTTTGCTTTGTGTTGCCTTTGCTTTGTGTTGCCTAAAATAACTATTGCCTGCTGAATGCAGGAACATTGGAACATTGAAAATCAAGTCTACTTCGCTTTGTGTTGCCTAAAATTACTATTACCTGCTGAATGCGGGAACATTGGAACATTGAAAATCAAGACTACTTTGCTTTGTGTTGCCTAAAATAACTATTGCCTGCTGAATGCGGGAACATTGGAACATTGAAAATCAAGTCTACTTCGCTTTGTGTTGCGTAAAATTATTATTGCCTGCTGAATGCGAGAACACTGGAACATCGAAAATCAAATCTACTTTGCTTTGTGTTGCCTAAAATAACTATTGCCTGCTGAATGCGGGAAAATTGGAACATTGAAAATCAAGTCTACTTTGCTTTGTGTTGCCTTTGCTATGTGTTGCCTAAAATAACTATTACCTGCTGAATGCGGGAACACTGGAACATTGAAAATCAAGTGTACTTTGCTTTGTTTTGCCTAAAATAACTATTGCCTGCTGAATGCGGGAACATTGGAACATGGAAAATCAAGACTGCTTTGCTTTGTGTTGCTGGAACATTGAAAATCAAGTCTACTTTGCTTTGTGATGCCTAAAATAACTATTGCCTGCTGAATGCGGGAACATTGGAACATTGAAAACCAAGTCTACTTCGCTTTGTGTTGCCTGAAATTACTATTGCCTGCTGAATGCGGGAAAATTGGAACATTGAAAATCAAGTCTACTTTGCTTTGTGTTGCCTAAAATTACTATTGCCTGCTGAATGCGGGAACATTGGAACATTGAAAATCAAGTCTACTATGCTTTGTGTTGCTTTTGCTTTGTGTTGCCTAAAATAACTATAGCCTGCTCAATGCGGGAAGACTGGAACATTTAAAATCAAGTCTACTTTGCTTTGTGTTGCCTAAAATTACTATTGGCTGCTGAATGCGGTAACATTGGAACATTTAAAATCAAGTCTACTTTGCTTTGTGTTGCCTAAAATTACTATTGCCCGCTGAATGCGGGAACATTGGAACATTGAAAATCAAGTCTACTTTGCTTTGTGTTGCCTAAAATTGCTATTGCCTGCTGTACGCCGGAACATTGGATCATTGAAAACTAACTCTAATTTGCTTTGTGTTGCCTAAAATAACTATTGCCTGCTGAATGCGGGAACATTGGAACATTGAAAATCAAGTCTACTTTGCTTTGTGTTGCCTTTGCTTTGTGTTGCCTAAAATAACTATTGCCTGCTGAATGTGGGAACACTGGAACACTGAAAATCAAGTCTACTTTGCTTTGTGTTGCCTAAAATAACTATTGCCTGCTGAATGCGGGAACACTGGAACATTGAAAATCAAGACTACTTTGCTTTGTGTTGCCTAAAATAACTATTGCCTGCTGAATGCGGGAACATTGGAACATCGAAAATCAAGTCTACTTCGCTTTGTGTTGCCTAAAATAACTATTGCCTGCTGAATGCGAGAACATTGGAACATCGAAAATCAAGTCTACTTTGCATTGTGTTGCCTAAAATAATTATAGCCAGCTGAATGCGGGAACATTGGAACATTGAAAATCAAGTCTACTTTGCTTTGTGTTGCCTTTGCTTTGTGTTGTCTAAAATAACTATTGCCTGCTGAATGCGGGAACATTGGAATATTGAAAACCAAGTCTACTTTGCTTTGTGTTGCCTTTGCTTTGTGTTGCCTAAAATAACTATTGCCTGCTGAATGCGGGAACACTGGTACATTGAAAATCAAGTCTACATTGCTTTGTGTTGCCTGAAAATACTATTGCCTGCTGAATGCGGGAACATTGGAACATTGAAAATCAAGTCTACTTTGCTTTGTGTTGCCTAAAATTACTATTGCCTGCTGTACGCCGGAACAATGGATCATTGAAAATTAACTCTAATTTGCTTTATGTTGCCTAAAATAACTATTGCCTGCTGAATGCGGGAACATTGGAACATTGAAAATCAAGTCTAATTTGCTTTGTGTTTCCTAAAATAACTATTGCCTGCTGAATGCGGGAACATTGGAACATTGAAAATCAAGTCTACTTCGCTTTGTGTTGCGTAAAATTACTATTGCCTGCTGAATGCGAGAACACTGGAACATCGAAAATCAAATCTACTTTGCTTTGTGTTGCCTAAAATAACTATTGCCTGCTGAATGCGGGAAAATTGGAACATTGAAAATCAAGTCTACTTTGCTTTGTGTTGCCTTTGCTTTGTGTTGCCTAAAATAACTATTGCCTTCTGAATGTGGGAACACTGGAACACTGAAAATCAAGTCTACTTTGCTTTGTGTTGCCTAAAATAACTATTGCCTGCTCAATGCGGGAACACTGGAACATTGAAAATCAAGACTAATTTGCTTTGTGTTGCCTAAAATAACTATTGCCTGCTGAATACGGGAACATTGGAACATCGAAAATCAAGTCTACTTGGCTTTGTGTTGCCTAAAATAACTATTGCCTGCTGAATGCGAGAACATTGGAACATCGAAAATCAAGTCTACTTTGCATTGTGTTGCCTAAAATAATTATAGCCTGCTGAATGCGGGAACATTGGAACATTGAAAATCAAGTCTACTTTGCTTTGTGTTGCCTTTGCTTTGTGTTGTCTAAAATAACTATTGCCTGCTGAATGCGGGAACATTGGAATATTGAAAACCAAGTCTACTTTGCTTTGTGTTGCCTTTGCTTTGTGTTGCCTAAAATAACTATTGCCTGCTGAATGCGGGAACACTGGTACATTGAAAATCAAGTCTACATCGCTTTGTGTTGCCTGAAATTACTATTGCCTGCTGAATGCGGGAACATTGGAACATTGAAAATCTAATCTACTTTGCTTTGTGTTGCCTAAAATTACTATTGCCTGCGGTACGCCGGAACAATGGATCATTGAAAATTAACTCTAATTTGCTTTATGTTGCCTAAAATAACTATTGCCTGCTGAATGCGGGAACATTGGAACATTGAAAATCAAGTCTACTTTGCTTTGTGTTGCCTTTGCTTTGTGTTGCCTAAAATAACTATTGCCTGCTGAATGCGGGAACACTGGAACATCGAAAATCAAGTCTACTTTGCTTTGTGATGCCTAAAATAACTATTGCCTGCTGAATGCGGGAACATTCGAACATTGAAAACCAAGTCTACTTCGCTTTGTGGTGCCTGAAATTACTATTGCCTGCTGAATGCGGGAAAATTGGAACATTGAAAATCAAGTCTACTTTGCTTTGTGTTGCCTAAAATTACTATTGCCTGCTGAATGCGGGAACATTGGAACATTGAAAATCAAGTCTACTATGCTTTGTGTTGCTTTTGCTTTGTGTTGCCTAAAATAACTATAGCCTGCTCAATGCGGGAAGACTGGAACATTTAAAATCAAGTCTACTTTGCTTTGTGTTGCCTAAAATTACTATTGGCTGCTGAATGTGGGAACATTGGAACATTTAAAATCAAGTCTACTTTGCTTTGTGTTGCCTAAAATTACTATTGCCCGCTGAATGTGGGAACATTGGAACATTGAAAATCATGTCTACTTTGCTTTGTGTTGCCTAAAATTGCTATTGCCTGCTGTACGCCGGAACATTGGATCTTTGAAAACTAACTCTAATTTGCTTTGTGTTGCCTAAAATCACTATTGCCTGCTGAATGCGGGAACATTGGAACATTGAAAATCAAGTCTACTTTGCTTTGTGTTGCCTTTGCTTTGTGTTGCCTAAAATAACTATTGCCTGCTGAATGTGGGAACACTGGAACACTGAAAATCAAGTCTACTTTGCTTTGTGTTGCCTAAAATAACTATTGCCTGCTGAATGCGGGAACACTGGAACATTGAAAATCAAGACTACTTTGCTTTGTGTTGCCTAAAATAACTATTGCCTGCTGAATGCGGGAACATTGGAACATCGAAAATCAAGTCTACTTCGCTTTGTGTTGCCTAAAATAACTATTGCCTGCTGAATGCGAGAACATTGGAACATCGAAAATCAAGTCTACTTTGCATTGTGTTGCCTAAAATAATTATAGCCAGCTGAATGCGGGAACATTGGAACATTAAAAATCAAGTCTACTTTGCTTTGTGTTGCCTTTGCTTTGTGTTGTCTAAAATAACTATTGCCTGCTGAATGCGGGAACATTGGAATATTGAAAACCAAGTCTACTTTGCTTTGTGTTGCCTTTGCTTTGTGTTGCCTAAAATAACTATTGCCTGCTGAATGCGGGAACACTGGTACATTGAAAATCAAGTCTACATTGCTTTGTGTTGCCTGAAAATACTATTGCCTGCTGAATGCGGGAACATTGGAACTTTGAAAATCAAGACTACTTTGCTTTGTGTTGCCTAAAATTACTATTGCCTGCTGTACGCCGGAACAATGGATCATTGAAAATTAACTCTAATTTGCTTTATGTTGCCTAAAATAACTATTGCCTGCTGAATGCGGGAACATTGGAACATTGAAAATCAAGTCTACTTCGCTTTGTGTTGCGTAAAATTACTATTGCCTGCTGAATGCGAGAACACTGGAACATCGAAAATCAAATCTACTTTGCTTTGTGTTGCCTAAAATAACTATTGCCTGCTGAATGCGGGAAAATTGGAACATTGAAAATCTAGTCTACTTCGCTTTGTGTTGCTTTTGCTTTGTGTTTCCTAAAATAACTATTACCTGCTGAATGCGGGAACACTGGAACATTGAAAATCAAGTCAACTTCGCTTTGTGTTGCCTGAAATTACTATTGCCTGCTGAATGCGGGAAAATTGGAACATTGAAAATCAAGTCAACTTTGCTTGGTGTTGCCTAAAATCACTATTGTCTGTTGAATGCGGGAACATTGGAACATTGAAAATCAAGTCTACTTCGCTTTGTGTTGCCTAAAATTACTATTGCCTGCTGAATGCGGGAACATTGGAACATTGAAAATCATTTCTACTTTGCTTTGTGTTGCCTAAAATTACTATTGCCTGCTGTACCCCGGAACATTGGAACATTGAAAATCAAGTCTATTTCACTTTGTGTTGCCTAAAATAACTATTGCCTGCTGAATGCGGGAACATTGGAACATTGAAAACCAAGTCTAATTCGCTTTGTGTTGCCTAAAATAACTATTGCCTGCTGAATGCGGGAACACTGGTACATTGGAAATCAAGTCTACTTTGCTTTGTCTTGCCTAAAATAACTATTGCCTGCTGAATGCGGGAACATTGGAACATTGAAAATCAAGTCTACTTCGCTTTGTGTTGCCTAAAATTACTATTGCCTGCTGAATGCGAGAACATTGGAACATCGAAGATCAAGTCTACTTTGCTTTGTGTTGCCTAAAATAAATATTGCCTGCTGAATGCAGGAACATTGGAACATTTAATATCAAGTCTACTTTGCTTAGTGTTGCCTAAAATTACTATTGCCTGTTGAATGCGGGAACATTGGAACATTGAAAATCATGTCTACTTTGCTTTGTGTTCCCCTAAATTACTATTGCCTGCTGTACACCAGAACATTGGAAAATTGAAAATCAAGTCTAATTCGCTTTGTGTTGCCTAAATTAACTATTGCCTGCTGAATGTAGGAACACTGGAACATGGAAAATCATGTCTACTTTGCTTTGTGTTGCCCTAAATTACTATTGCCTGCTGAATGCGGGAACATTGGAACATTGAAAATCAAGACTACTTTGCTTTGTGTTGCCTAAAATAACTATTGCCTGCTGAATGCAAGAACATTGGAACATTGAAAATCAAGTCTACTTTGCTTTGTGTTGCCTTTGCTTTGTGTTGCCTAAAATAACTATTGCCTGCTGAATGCGGGAACACTGGTGCATTGGAAATCAAGTCTACTTTTGCTTTGTTTTGCCTAAAATAACTATTGCCTGCTGAATGCGGGAACACTGGAACATTGAAAATCAAGTCTACTTTGCTTTGTGTTGCCTAAAATAACTATTGCTTGCTGAATGCGGGAACATTGGAACATTGAAAATCAAGTCTACTTCGCTTTGTGTTGCCTAAAATTATTATTGCCTGCTGAATGCGGGAACATTGGAACATTGAAAATCAAGTCTACTTTGCTTTGTGTTGCCTAACATTACTATTGCCTGCTGAATGCGGGAACATTGGAACATTGAAAATCAAGTCTACTTTGCTTTGTGTTGCCTAAAATTGCTATTGCCTGCTGAATGCGGGAACATTGGAACATTGAAAATCAAGTCTACTTTGCTTTGTGTTGCCTAATATAACTATTGCCTGCTGAATGTGGGAACATTGGAACATTTAAAATCAGGTCTACTTTGCTTTGTGTTGCCTAAAATTACTATTGCCTGCTGAATGCGGGAACATTGGAACATTGAAAATCAAGTCTACTTTGCTTTGTGTTGCCTAAAATAACTATTGCCTGCTGAATGTGGGAACATTGGAACATTGAAAATCAAGTCTACTTCGCTTTGTGTTGCGTAAAATTACTATTGCCTGCTGAATGCGAGAACACTGGAACATTGAAAATCAAATCTACTTTGCTTTGTGTTGCCTAAAATAACTATTGCCTGCTAAATGCGGGAAAATGAGAACATTGAAAATCAAGTCTACTTTGCTTTGTGTTGCCTTTGCTTTGTGTTGCCTAAAATAACTATTACCTGCTGAATGCGGGAACACTGGAACATTGAAAATCAAGTCTACTTTGCTTTGTCTTGCCTAAAATAACTATTGCCTGCTGAATGCGGGAACATTGGAACATGGAAAATCAAGACTACTTTGCTTTGTGTTGCCTAAAATTACTATTGCCTGCTGAATGCGGGAACATTGGAACATTAAAAATTTAGTCTACTTCGCTTTGTCTTGCCTGAACTTACTATTGCCTGCTGAATGCGGTAACATTGGAACATTGAAAATCAAGTCAACTTTGCTTGGTTTTGCCTAAAATAACTATTGCCTGCTGAATGCGGGAACATTGGAACATTGAAAATCAAGTCTACTTCGCTTTGTGTTGCCTAAAATTATTATTGCCTGCTGTATGCGGGAACATTGGAACATTGAAAATCATTTCAACTTTGCTTTGTGTTGCCTAAAATTACTATTGCCTGCTGTACGCCGGAACATTGGAACATTGAAAATAAAGTCTATTTCACTTTGTGTTGCCTAAAATAACTATTGCCTGCTGAATTCGGGAACATTGGAACATTGAAAATCAAGTCTACTTTGCTTTGTGTTGCCTTTGGTTGGTGTTGCCTAAAATAACTATTGCCTGCTGAATGCGAGAACATTGGAACATTGAAAAACAAGTCTACATTGATTTGTGTTGCCTAAAATAATTATAGCCTGCTGAATGCGGGAACATTAGAACATTGAAAATCAAGTCTACTTTGCTTTGTGTTGCCTAAAATAACTATTGCCTGCTGAATGCGGGAACATTGGAACATTGAAAATCAAGACTACTTTGCTTTGTGTTGCCTAAAAAAAACTATTGCCTGCTGAATGCGGGAACACTGGAACATTGAAAATCAAGTCTACTTTGCTTTGTGTTGCCTAAAATAACTATTGCTTGCTGAATGCGGGAACATTGGAACATTGAAAATCAAGTCTACTTCGCTTTGTGTTGCCTAAAATTATTATTGCCTGCTGTATGCGGGAACATTGGAACATTGAAAATCATTTCTACTTTGCTTTGTGTTGCCTAAAATTACTATTGCCTGCTGTACGCCGGAACATTGGAACATTGAAAATCAAGTCTATTTCACTTTGTGTTGCATAAAATAACTATTGCCTGCTGAATGCGGGAACACTGGAATATTGAAAACCAAGTCTACTATGCTTTGTGTTGCCTAAAATTACTATTGCCTGCTGAATGCGGAAACATTGGAAAACAGAAAATCAAGTCTACTTCGCTTTGTGTTGCCTAAAATTGCTATTGCCTGCTGAATGCGGGAACATTGGAACATTGAAAATCAAGTCTACTTTGCTTTGTGTTGCCTAAAATTACGATTGCCTGCTGTATGCCAGAACATTGGACCATTGAAAATCGAGTCTAATTCGCTTTGTGTTGCCTAAAATAACTATGGCCTGCTGAATGCGAGAACATTGGAACATTGAAAATCAATTCTAATTCGCTTTGTGTTGTCTGAAAAAACTATGGCCTGCTGAATGCGGGAACACTGGAACATTGAAAATCAAGTCTACTTTGCTTTGTGTTGCCTAAAATAACTATTGCTTGCTGAATGCGGGAACATTGGAACATTGAAAATCAAGACTACTTTGCTTTGTGTTGCCTAAAATAACTATTGCCTGCTGAATGCGAGAATATTGGAACATTGAAAATCAAGTCTACTTCGCTTTGTGTTGCCTAAAATTACTATTCCCTGCTGAATGCGGGAACATTGGAACATTGAAAATCAAGTCTACTTTGCTTTGTGTTGCCTTAAATTACTATTGCCTGCTGAATGCGGGAACATTAGAACCTTGAAAATCAAGTCTAATTCGCTTTGTGTTGCCTAAAATTACTATTGCCTGCTGAATGCGGGAACATTGGAACATTGAATATCAAGTCTACTTTGCTTTGTGTTGCCTAAAATTACGATTGCCTGCTGTATGCCAGAACATTGGAACATTGAAAATCGAGTCTAATTCGCTTTGTGTTGCCTAAAATAACTATGGCCTGCTGAATGCGGGAACATTGGAACATTGAAAATAAAGTCTACTTTGCTTTGTGTTGCCTTTACTTTGTGTTGTCTAAAATAACTATTGCCTGCTGAATGCGGGAACACTGCAACACTGGAAATCAAGTCTACTTTGCTTTGTTTTGCCTAAAATAACTATTGCCTGCTGAATGCGGGAACATTGGAACATTGAAAATCAAGTCTACTTCGCTTTGTGTTGCCTAAAATTATTATTGCCTGCTGTATGCGGGAACATTGGAACATTGAAAATCATTTCAACTTTGCTTTGTGTTGCCTAAAATTACTATTGCCTGCTGTACGCCGGAACATTGGAACATTGAAAATAAAGTCTATTTCACTTTGTGTTGCCTAAAATAACTATTGCCTGCTGAATTCGGGAACATTGGAACATTGAAAATCAAGTCTACTTTGCTTTGTGTTGCCTTTGGTTGGTGTTGCCTAAAATAACTATTGCCTGCTGAATGCGAGAACATTGGAACATTGAAAAACAAGTCTACATTGATTTGTGTTGCCTAAAATAATTATAGCCTGCTGAATGCGGGAACATTAGAACATTGAAAATCAAGTCTACTTTGCTTTGTGTTGCCTAAAATAACTATTGCCTGCTGAATGCGGGAACATTGGAACATTGAAAATCAAGACTACTTTGCTTTGTGTTGCCTAAAAAAAACTATTGCCTGCTGAATGCGGGAACACTGGAACATTGAAAATCAAGTCTACTTTGCTTTGTGTTGCCTAAAATAACTATTGCTTGCTGAATGCGGGAACATTGGAACATTGAAAATCAAGTCTACTTCGCTTTGTGTTGCCTAAAATTATTATTGCCTGCTGAATGCGGGAACATTGGAACATTGAAAATCAAGTCTACTTTGCTTTGTGTTGCCTAACATTACTATTGCCTGCTGAATGCGGGAACATTGGAACATTGAAAATCAAGTCTACTTTGCTTTGTGTTGCCTAAAATTGCTATTGCCTGCTGAATGCGGGAACATTGGAACATTGAAAATCAAGTCTACTTTGCTTTGTGTTGCCTAATATAACTATTGCCTGCTGAATGTGGGAACATTGGAACATTTAAAATCAGGTCTACTTTGCTTTGTGTTGCCTAAAATTACTATTGCCTGCTGAATGCGGGAACATTGGAACATTGAAAATCAAGTCTACTTTGCTTTGTGTTGCCTAAAATAACTATTGCCTGCTGAATGTGGGAACATTGGAACATTGAAAATCAAGTCTACTTCGCTTTGTGTTGCGTAAAATTACTATTGCCTGCTGAATGCGAGAACACTGGAACATTGAAAATCAAATCTACTTTGCTTTGTGTTGCCTAAAATAACTATTGCCTGCTAAATGCGGGAAAATGAGAACATTGAAAATCAAGTCTACTTTGCTTTGTGTTGCCTTTGCTTTGTGTTGCCTAAAATAACTATTACCTGCTGAATGCGGGAACACTGGAACATTGAAAATCAAGTCTACTTTGCTTTGTCTTGCCTAAAATAACTATTGCCTGCTGAATGCGGGAACATTGGAACATGGAAAATCAAGACTACTTTGCTTTGTGTTGCCTAAAATTACTATTGCCTGCTGAATGCGGGAACATTGGAACATTAAAAATTTAGTCTACTTCGCTTTGTCTTGCCTGAACTTACTATTGCCTGCTGAATGCGGTAACATTGGAACATTGAAAATCAAGTCAACTTTGCTTGGTTTTGCCTAAAATAACTATTGCCTGCTGAATGCGGGAACATTGGAACATTGAAAATCAAGTCTACTTCGCTTTGTGTTGCCTAAAATTATTATTGCCTGCTGTATGCGGGAACATTGGAACATTGAAAATCATTTCAACTTTGCTTTGTGTTGCCTAAAATTACTATTGCCTGCTGTACGCCGGAACATTGGAACATTGAAAATAAAGTCTATTTCACTTTGTGTTGCCTAAAATAACTATTGCCTGCTGAATTCGGGAACATTGGAACATTGAAAATCAAGTCTACTTTGCTTTGTGTTGCCTTTGGTTGGTGTTGCCTAAAATAACTATTGCCTGCTGAATGCGAGAACATTGGAACATTGAAAAACAAGTCTACATTGATTTGTGTTGCCTAAAATAATTATAGCCTGCTGAATGCGGGAACATTAGAACATTGAAAATCAAGTCTACTTTGCTTTGTGATGCCTAAAATAACTATTGCCTGCTGAATGCGGGAACATTGGAACATTGAAAATCAAGACTACTTTGCTTTGTGTTGCCTAAAAAAAACTATTGCCTGCTGAATGCGGGAACACTGGAACATTGAAAATCAAGTCTACTTTGCTTTGTGTTGCCTAAAATAACTATTGCTTGCTGAATGCGGGAACATTGGAACATTGAAAATCAAGTCTACTTCGCTTTGTGTTGCCTAAAATTATTATTGCCTGCTGTATGCGGGAACATTGGAACATTGAAAATCATTTCTACTTTGCTTTGTGTTGCCTAAAATTACTATTGCCTGCTGTACGCCGGAACATTGGAACATTGAAAATCAAGTCTATTTCACTTTGTGTTGCATAAAATAACTATTGCCTGCTGAATGCGGGAACACTGGAATATTGAAAACCAAGTCTACTATGCTTTGTGTTGCCTAAAATTACTATTGCCTGCTGAATGCGGAAACATTGGAAAACAGAAAATCAAGTCTACTTCGCTTTGTGTTGCCTAAAATTGCTATTGCCTGCTGAATGCGGGAACATTGGAACATTGAAAATCAAGTCTACTTTGCTTTGTGTTGCCTAAAATTACGATTGCCTGCTGTATGCCAGAACATTGGACCATTGAAAATCGAGTCTAATTCGCTTTGTGTTGCCTAAAATAACTATGGCCTGCTGAATGCGAGAACATTGGAACATTGAAAATCAATTCTAATTCGCTTTGTGTTGTCTGAAAAAACTATGGCCTGCTGAATGCGGGAACACTGGAACATTGAAAATCAAGTCTACTTTGCTTTGTGTTGCCTAAAATAACTATTGCTTGCTGAATGCGGGAACATTGGAACATTGAAAATCAAGACTACTTTGCTTTGTGTTGCCTAAAATAACTATTGCCTGCTGAATGCGAGAATATTGGAACATTGAAAATCAAGTCTACTTCGCTTTGTGTTGCCTAAAATTACTATTCCCTGCTGAATGCGGGAACATTGGAACATTGAAAATCAAGTCTACTTTGCTTTGTGTTGCCTTAAATTACTATTGCCTGCTGAATGCGGGAACATTAGAACCTTGAAAATCAAGTCTAATTCGCTTTGTGTTGCCTAAAATTACTATTGCCTGCTGAATGCGGGAACATTGGAACATTGAATATCAAGTCTACTTTGCTTTGTGTTGCCTAAAATTACGATTGCCTGCTGTATGCCAGAACATTGGAACATTGAAAATCGAGTCTAATTCGCTTTGTGTTGCCTAAAATAACTATGGCCTGCTGAATGCGGGAACATTGGAACATTGAAAATAAAGTCTACTTTGCTTTGTGTTGCCTTTACTTTGTGTTGTCTAAAATAACTATTGCCTGCTGAATGCGGGAACACTGCAACACTGGAAATCAAGTCTACTTTGCTTTGTTTTGCCTAAAATAACTATTGCCTGCTGTATGCGGGAACATTGGAACATTGAAAATCATTTCTACTTTGCTTTGTGTTGCCTAAAATTACTATTGCCTGCTGTACGCCGGAACATTGGAACATTGAAAATCAAGTCTATTTCACTTTGTGTTGCCTAAAATAACTATTGCCTGCTGTATTCGGGAACATTGGAACATTGAAAATCAAGTCTACTATGCTTTGTGTTGCCTAAAATTATTATTGCCTGCTGAATGCGGGAACATTGGAACATTGAAAATCAAGTCTACTTTGCTTTGTGTTGCCTAAAATTACGATTGCCTGCTGTATGCCAGAACATTGGACCATTGAAAATCGAGTCTAATTCGCTTTGTGTTGCCTAAAATAACTATGGCCTGCTGAATGCGGGAACATTGGAACATTGAAAATCAATTCTAATTCGCTTTGTGTTGTCTGAAATAACTATAGCCTGCTGAATGCGGGAACACTGGAACATTAAAAATCAAGTCTACTTTGCTTTGTGTTGCCTAAAATAACTATTGCTTGCTGAATGCGGGAACATTGGAACATTGAAAATCAAGACTACTTTGCTTTGTGTTGCCTAAAATAACTATTGCCTGCTGAATGCGAGAATATTGGAACATTGAAAATCAAGTCTACTTCGCTTTGTGTTGCCTAAAATTACTATTCCCTGCTGAATGCGGGAACATTGGAACATTGAAAATCAAGTCTACTTTGCTTTGTGTTGCCTTAAATTACTATTGCCTGCTGAATGCGGGAACATTAGAACCTTGAAAATCAAGTCTAATTCGCTTTGTGTTGCCTAAAATTACTATTGCCTGCTGAATGCGGGAACATTGGAACATTGAATATCAAGTCTACTTTGCTTTGTGTTGCCTAAAATTACGATTGCCTGCTGTATGCCAGAACATTGGAACATTGAAAATCGAGTCTAATTCGCTTTGTGTTGCCTAAAATAATTATGGCCTGCTGAATGCGGGAACATTGGAACATTGAAAATAAAGTCTACTTTGCTTTGTGTTGCCTTTACTTTGTGTTGTCTAAAATAACTATTGCCTGCTGAATGCGGGAACACTGGAACACTGGAAATCAAGTCTACTTTGCTTTGTTTTGCCTAAAATAACTATTGACTGCTGTATGCGGGAACATTGGAACATTGAAAATCATTTCTACTTTGCTTTGTGTTGCCTAAAATTACTATTGCCTGCTGTACGCCGGAACATTGGAACATTGAAAATCAAGTCTATTTCACTTTGTGTTGCCTAAAATAACTATTGCCTGCTGTATTCGGGAACATTGGAACATTGAAAATCAAGTCTACTATGCTTTGTGTTGCCTAAAATAACTATTGCCTGCTGAATGCGAGAACATTGGAACATCGAAAATCAAGTCTACATTGCTTTATGTTGCCTAAAATAATTATAGCCTGCTGAATGCGGGAACATTGGAACATTGAAAATCAAGTCTACTTTGCTTTGTGTTGCCTAAAATAACTATTGCCTGCTGAATGTAGGAACACTGGAACATTGAAAATCAAGTCAACTTTGCTTTGTGTTGCCTAAAATAACTATTGCCTGCTGAATGTGGGAACATTGGAACATTGAAAATCAAGTCTACTTCGCTTTGTGTTGCCTAAAATTACTATTACCTGCTGAATGCGGGAACATTGGAACATTGAAAATCAAGTCTACTTTGCTTTGTGTTGCCTAATATAACTATTGCCTGCTGAATGTGGGAACATTGGAACATTGAAAATCAAGTCTACTTTGCTTTGTGTTGCCTAAAATTACTATGGCCTGCTGAATGCGGGAACATTGGAACATTGAAAATCAAGTCTACTTTGCTTTGTGTTGCCTAAAATAACTATTGCCTGCTGAATGTGGGAACATTGGAACATTGAAAATCAAGTCTACTTCGCTTTGTGTTGCGTAAAATTACTATTGCCTGCTGAATGCGAGAACACTGGACCATTGAAAATCAAATCTACTTTGCTTTGTGTTGCCTAAAATAACTATTGCCTGCTAAGTGCGGGAAAATTGGAACATTGAAAATCAAGTCTACTTTGCTTTGTGTTGCCTTTGCTTTGTGTTGCCTAAAATAACTATTACCTGCTGAATGCGGGAACACTGGAACATTGAAAATCAAGTCTACTTTGTTTTGTGATGCCTAAAATAACTATTGCCTGCTGTATTCGGGAACATTGGAACATTGAAAATCAAGTCTACTATGCTTTGTTTTGCCTAAAATTACTATTGCCTGCTGAATGCGGGAATATTGGAACATTGAAAATCAAGTCAACTTTGCTTTGTGTTGCCTAAAATTACTATTGCCTGCTGAATGCGGGAACATTGGAACATTGAAAATCAAGTCTACTTTGCTTTGTGTTGCCTAAAATTATTATTGCCTGCTGTATGCGGGAACATTGGAACATTGAAAATCATTTCAACTTTGCTTTGTGTTGCCTAGAATTACTATTGCCTGCTGTACGCCGGAACATTGGAACATTGAAAATCAAGTCTATTTCACTTTGTGTTGCCTAAAATAACTATTGCCTGCTGAATTCGGGAACATTGGAACATTGAAAATCAAGTCTACTTTGCTTTGTGTTGCCTTTGGTTGGTGTTGCCTAAAATAACTATTGCCTGCTGAATGCGAGAACATTGGAACATTGAAAAACAAGTCTACATTGATTTGTGTTGCCTAAAATAATTATAGCCTGCTGAATGCGGGAACATTAGAACATTGAAAATCAAGTCTACTTTGCTTTGTGTTGCCTAAAATAACTATTGCCTGCTGAATGCGGGAACATTGGAACATTGAAAATCAAGACTACTTTGCTTTGTGTTGCCTTTGCTTTGTGTTGCCTAAAAAAAACTATTGCCTGCTGAATGCGGGAACACTGGAACATTGAAAATCAAGTCTACTTTGCTTTGTGTTGCCTAAAATAACTATTGCTTGCTGAATGCGGGAACATTGGAACATTGAAAATCAAGTCTACTTCGCTTTGTGTTGCCTAAAATTATTATTGCCTGCTGTATGCGGGAACATTGGAACATTGAAAATCATTTCTACTTTGCTTTGTGTTGCCTATAATTACTATTGCCTGCTGTACGCCGGAACATTGGAACATTGAAAATCAAGTCTATTTCACTTTGTGTTGCATAAAATAACTATTGCCTGCTGAATGCGGGAACACTGGAATATTGAAAACCAAGTCTACTATGCTTTGTGTTGCCTAAAATTACTATTGCCTGCTGAATGCGGAAACATTGGAAAACAGAAAATCAAGTCTACTTCGCTTTGTGTTGCCTAAAATTGCTATTGCCTGCTGAATGCGGGAACATTGGAACATTGAAAATCAAGTCTACTTTGCTTTGTGTTGCCTAAAATTACGATTGCCTGCTGTATGCCAGAACATTGGACCATTGAAAATCGAGTCTAATTCGCTTTGTGTTGCCTAAAATAACTATGGCCTGCTGAATGCGAGAACATTGGAACATTGAAAATCAATTCTAATTCGCTTTGTGTTGTCTGAAATAACTATGGCCTGCTGAATGCGGGAACACTGGAACATTGAAAATCAAGTCTACTTTGCTTTGTGTTGCCTAAAATAACTATTGCTTGCTGAATGCGGGAACATTGGAACATTGAAAATCAAGACTACTTTGCTTTGTGTTGCCTAAAATAACTATTGCCTGCTGAATGCGAGAATATTGGAACATTGAAAATCAAGTCTACTTCGCTTTGTGTTGCCAAAAATTACTATTGCCTGCTGTATTCGGGAACATTGGAACATTGAAAATCAAGTCTACTATGCTTTGTGTTGCCTAAAATTATTATTGCCTGCTGTATGCGGGAACATTGGAACATTGAAAATCATTTCTACTTTGCTTTGTGTTGCCTAAAATTACTATTGCCTGCTGTACGCCGGAACATTGGAACATTGAAAATCAAGTCTATTTCACTTTGTGTTGCATAAAATAACTATTGCCTGCTGAATGCGGGAACACTGGAATATTGAAAACCAAGTCTACTATGCTTTGTGTTGCCTAAAATTACTATTGCCTGCTGAATGCGGAAACATTGGAAAACAGAAAATCAAGTCTACTTCGCTTTGTGTTGCCTAAAATTGCTATGGCCTGCTGAATGCGGGAACATTGGAACATTGAAAATCAAGTCTACTTTGCTTTGTGTTGCCTAAAATTACGATTGCCTGCTGTATGCCAGAACATTGGACCATTGAAAATCGAGTCTAATTCGCTTTGTGTTGCCTAAAATAACTATGGCCTGCTGAATGCGGGAACATTGGAACATTGAAAATCAATTCTAATTCGCTTTGTGTTGTCTGAAATAACTATAGCCTGCTGAATGCGGGAACACTGGAACATTAAATATCAAGTCTACTTTGCTTTGTGTTGCCTAAAATAACTATTGCTTGCTGAATGCGGGAACATTGGAACATTGAAAATCAAGACTACTTTGCTTTGTGTTGCCTAAAATAACTATTGCCTGCTGAATGCGAGAATATTGGAACATTGAAAATCAAGTCTACTTCGCTTTGTGTTGCCTAAAATTACTATTCCCTGCTGAATGCGGGAACATTGGAACATTGAAAATCAAGTCTACTTTGCTTTGTGTTGCCTTAAATTACTATTGCCTGCTGAATGCGGGAACATTAGAACCTTGAAAATCAAGTCTAATTCGCTTTGTGTTGCCTAAAATTACTATTGCCTGCTGAATGCGGGAACATTGGAACATTGAATATCAAGTCTACTTTGCTTTGTGTTGCCTAAAATTACGATTGCCTGCTGTATGCCAGAACATTGGAACATTGAAAATCGAGTCTAATTCGCTTTGTGTTGCCTAAAATAACTATGGCCTGCTGAATGCGGGAACATTGGAACATTGAAAATAAAGTCTACTTTGCTTTGTGTTGCCTTTACTTTGTGTTGTCTAAAATAACTATTGCCTGCTGAATGCGGGAACACTGGAACACTGGAAATCAAGTCTACTTTGCTTTGTTTTGCCTAAAATAACTATTGCCTGCTGTATGCGGGAACAATGGAACATTGAAAATCATTTCTACTTTGCTTTGTGTTGCCTAAAATTACTATTGCCTGCTGTACGCCGGAACATTGGAACATTGAAAATCAAGTCTATTTCACTTTGTGTTGCCTAAAATAACTATTGCCTGCTGTATTCGGGAACATTGGAACATTGAAAATCAAGTCTACTATGCTTTGTGTTGCCTAAAATAACTATTGCCTGCTGAATGCGAGAACATTGGAACATCGAAAATCAAGTCTACATTGCTTTATGTTGCCTAAAATAATTATAGCCTGCTGAATGCGGGAACATTGGAACATTGAAAATCAAGTCTACTTTGCTTTGTGTTGCCTAAAATAACTATTGCCTGCTGAATGTGGGAACATTGGAACATTTAAAATCAAGTCTACTTTGGTTTGTGTTGAATAAAATTACTATTGCCTGCTGAATGTAGGAACACTGGAACATTGAAAATCAAGTCAACTTTGCTTTGTGTTGCCTAAAATAACTATTACCTGCTGAATGTGGGAACATTGGAACATTGAAAATCAAGTCAACTTTGCTTTGTGTTGCCTAAAATTACTATTGCCTGCTGAATGTGGGAACATTGGAACATTGAAAATCAAGTCTACTTCGCTTTGTGTTGCCTAAAATTACTATTACCTGCTGAATGCGGGAACATTGGAACATTGAAAATCAAGTCTACTTTGCTTTGTGTTGCCTAATATAACTATTGCCTGCTGAATGTGGGAACATTGAAACATTGAAAATCAAGTCTACTTTGCTTTGTGTTGCCTAAAATTACTATGGCCTGCTGAATGCGGGAACATTGGAACATTGAAAATCAAGTCTACTTTGCTTTGTGTTGCCTAAAATAACTATTGCCTGCTGAATGTGGGAACATTGGAACATTGAAAATCAAGTCTACTTCGCTTTGTGTTGCGTAAAATTACTATTGCCTGCTGAATGCGAGAACACTGGGCCATTGAAAATCAAATCTACTTTGCTTTGTGTTGCCTAAAATAACTATTGCCTGCTAAGTGCGGGAAAATTGGAACATTGAAAATCAAGTCTACTTTGCTTTGTGTTGCCTTTGCTTTGTGTTGCCTAAAATAACTATTACCTGCTGAATGCGGGAACACTGGAACATTGAAAATCAAGTCTACTTTGTTTTGTGATGCCTAAAATAACTATTGCCTGCTGAATGCGGGAACATTGGAACATTGAAAATCAAGTCTACTATGCTTTGTTTTGCCTAAAATTACTATTGCCTGCTGAATGCGGGAATATTGGAACATTGAAAATCAAGTCAACTTTGCTTTGTGTTGCCTAAAATTACTATTGCCTGCTGAATGCGGGAACATTGGAACATTGAAAATCAAGTCTACTATGCTTTGTGTTGCCTAAAATTACTATTGCCTGCTGAATGCGGGAACATTGGAACATTGAAAATCATTTCTACTTTGCTTTGTGTTGCCTAAAATTACTATTGCCTGCTGTACGCCGGAACATTGGAACATTGAAAATCAAGTCTATTTCACTTTGTGTTGCATAAAATAACTATTGCCTGCTGAATGCGGGAACACTGGAATATTGAAAACCAAGTCTACTATGCTTTGTGTTGCCTAAAATTACTATTGCCTGCTGAATGCGGAAACATTGGAACACTGAAAATCAAGTCTACTTCGCTTTGTGTTGCCTAAAATTGCTATTGCCTGCTGAATGCGGGAACATTGGAACATTGAAAATCAAGTCTACTTTGCTTTGTGTTGCCTAATATTACGATTGCCTGCTGTATGCCAGAACATTGGACCATTGAAAATCGAGTCTAATTCGCTTTGTGTTGCCTAAAATAACTATGGCCTGCTGAATGCGGGAACATTGGAACATTGAAAATAAAGTCTACTTTGCTTTGTGTTGCCTTTACTTTGTGTTGTCTAAAATAACTATTGCCTGCTGAATGCGGGAACACTGGAACACTGGAAATCAAGTCTACTTTGCTTTGTTTTGCCTAAAATAACTATTGCCTGCTGTATGCGGGAACATTGGAACATTGAAAATCATTTCTACTTTGCTTTGTGTTGCCTAAAATTACTATTGCCTGCTGTACGCCGGAACATTGGAACATTGAAAATCAAGTCTATTTCACTTTGTGTTGCCTAAAATAACTATTGCCTGCTGTATTCGGGAACATTGGAACATTGAAAATCAAGTCTACTATGCTTTGTGTTGCCTAAAATAACTATTGCCTGCTGAATGCGAGAACATTGGAACATCGAAAATCAAGTCTACATTGCTTTATGTTGCCTAAAATAATTATAGCCTGCTGAATGCGGGAACATTGGAACATTGAAAATCAAGTCTACTTTGCTTTGTGTTGCCTAAAATAACTATTGCCTGCTGAATGTGGGAACATTGGAACATTTAAAATCAAGTCTACTTTGGTTTGTGTTGAATAAAATTACTATTGCCTGCTGAATGTAGGAACACTGGAACACTGAAAATCAAGTCAACTTTGCTTTGTTTTGCCTAAAATAACTATTGCCTGCTGAATGTGGGAACATTGGAACATTGAAAATCAAGTCTACTTCGCTTTGTGTTGCCTAAAATTACTATTACCTGCTGAATGCGGGAACATTGGAACATTGAAAATCAAGTCTACTTTGCTTTGTGTTGCCTAATATAACTATTGCCTGCTGAATGTGGGAACATTGGAACATTGAAAATCAAGTCTACTTTGCTTTGTGTTGCCTAAAATTACTATGGCCTGCTGAATGCGGGAACATTGGAACATTGAAAATCAAGTCTACTTTGCTTTGTGTTGCCTAAAATAACTATTGCCTGCTGAATGTGGGAACATTGGAACATTGAAAATCAAGTCTACTTTGCTTTGTGTTGCCTAAAATTACTATGGCCTGCTGAATGCGGGAACATTGGAACATTGAAAATCAAGTCTACTTTGCTTTGTGTTGCCTAAAATAACTATTGCCTGCTGAATGTGGGAACATTGGAACATTGAAAATCAAGTCTACTTTGCTTTGTGTTGCGTAAAATTACTATTGCCTGCTGAATGCGAGAACACTGGACCATTGAAAATCAAATCTACTTTGCTTTGTGTTGCCTAAAATAACTATTGCCTGCTAAGTGCGGGAAAATTGGAACATTGAAAATCAAGTCTACTTTGCTTTGTGTTGCCTTTGCTTTGTGTTGCCTAAAATAACTATTACCTGCTGAATGCGGGAACACTGGAACATTGACAATCAAGTCTACTTTGTTTTGTGATGCCTAAAATAACTATTGCCTGCTGAATGCGGGAACATTGGAACATTGAAAATCAAGTCTACTATGCTTTGTTTTGCCTAAAATTACTATTGCCTGCTGAATGCGGGAATATTGGAACATTGAAAATAAAGTCTACTTCGCTTTGTTTTGCCTAAAATTACTATTGCCTGCTGAATGCGGGAACATTGGAACATTGAAAATCAAGTCTACTATGCTTTGTGTTGCCTAAAATTACTATTGCCTGCTGAATGCGGGAACATTGGAACATTGAAAATCATTTCTACTTTGCTTTGTGTTGCCTAAAATTACTATTGCCTGCTGTACGCCGGAACATTGGAACATTGAAAATCAAGTCTATTTCACTTTGTGTTGCATAAAATAACTATTGCCTGCTGAATGCGGGAACACTGGAATATTGAAAACCAAGTCTACTATGCTTTGTGTTGCCTAAAATTACTATGGCCTGCTGAATGCGGAAACATTGGAACACTGAAAATCAAGTCTACTTCGCTTTGTGTTGCCTAAAATTGCTATTGCCTGCTGAATGCGGGAACATTGGAACATTGAAAATCAAGTCTACTTTGCTTTGTTTTGCCTAAAATTACGATTGCCTGCTGTATGCCAGAACATTGGACCATTGAAAATCGAGTCTAATTCGCTTTGTGTTGCCTAAAATAACTATGGCCTGCTGAATGCGGGAACATTGGAACATTGAAAATCAATTCTAATTCGCTTTGTGTTGTCTGAAATAACTACTGCCTGCTGAATGCGGGAACACTGGAACATTGAAAATCAAGTCTACTTTGCTTTGTGTTGCCTAAAATAACTATTGCTTGCTGAATGCGGGAACATTGGAACATTGAAAATCAAGACTACTTTGCTTTGTGTTGCCTAAAATAACTATTGCCTGCTGAATGCGAGAATATTGGAACATTGAAAATCAAGTCTACTTCGCTTTGTGTTGCCTAAAATTACTATTCCCTGCTGAATGCGGGAACATTGGAACATTGAAAATCAAGTCTACTTTGCTTTGTGTTGCCTTAAATTACTATTGCCTGCTGAATGCTTGAACATTAGAACCTTGAAAATCAAGTCTAATTCGCTTTGTGTTGCCTAAAATTACTATTGCCTGCTGAATGCGGGAACATTGGAACATTGAATATCAAGTCTACTTTGCTTTGTGTTGCCTAAAATTACGATTGCCTGCTGTATGCCAGAACATTGGAACATTGAAAATCGAGTCTAATTCGCTTTGTGTTGCCTAAAATAACTATGGCCTGCTGAATGCGGGAACATTGGAACATTGAAAATAAAGTCTACTTTGCTTTGTGTTGCCTTTACTTTGTGTTGTCTAAAATAACTATTGCCTGCTGAATGCGGGAACACTGGAACACTGGAAATCAAGTCTACTTTGCTTTGTTTTGCCTAAAATAACTATTGCCTGCTGTATGCGGGAACATTGGAACATTGAAAATCATTTATACTTTGCTTTGTATTGCCTAAAATTACTATTGCCTGCTGTACGCCGGAACATTGGAACATTGAAAATCAAGTCTATTTCACTTTGTGTTGCCTAAAATAACTATTGCCTGCTGTATTCGGGAACATTGGAACATTGAAAATCAAGTCTACTATGCTTTGTGTTGCCTAAAATAACTATTGCCTGCTGAATGCGAGAACATTGGAACATCGAAAATCAAGTCTACATTGCTTTATGTTGCCTAAAATAATTATAGCCTGCTGAATGTGGGAACATTGGAACATTGAAAATCAAGTCTACTTTGCTTTGTGTTGCCTAAAATTACTATTACCTGCTGAATGCGGGAACACTGGAACATTGAAAATCAAGTGTACTTTGCTTTGTTTTGCCTAAAATAACTATTGCCTGCTGAATGTGGGAACATTGGAACATTGAAAATCAAGTCTACTTCGCTTTGTGTTGCGTAAAATTACTATTGCCTGCTGAATGCGAGAACACTGGACCATTGAAAATCAAATCTACTTTGCTTTGTGTTGCCTAAAATAACTATTGCCTGCTAAGTGCGGGAAAATTGGAACATTGAAAATCAAGTCTACTTTGCTTTGTGTTGCCTTTGCTTTGTGTTGCCTAAAATAACTATTACCTGCTGAATGCGGGAACACTGGAACATTGAAAATCAAGTCTACTTTGTTTTGTGATGCCTAAAATAACTATTGCCTGCTGAATGCGGGAACATTGGAACATTGAAAATCAAGTCTACTATGCTTTGTTTTGCCTAAAATTACTATTGCCTGCTGAATGCGGGAATATTGGAACATTGAAAATCAAGTCTACTTCGCTTTGTGTTGCGTAAAATTACTATTGCCTGCTGAATGCGAGAACACTGGAACATTGAAAATCAAATCTACTTTGCTTTGTGTTGCCTAAAATAACTATTGCCTGCTGAATGTGGGAACATTGGAACATTGAAAATCAAGTCTACTTCGCTTTGTGTTGCGTAAAATTACTATTGCCTGCTGAATGCGAGAACACTGGAACATTGAAAATCAAATCTACTTTGCTTTGTGTTGCCTAAAATAACTATTGCCTGCTAAATGCGGGAAAATGAGAACATTGAAAATCAAGTCTACTTTGCTTTGTGTTGCCTTTGCTTTGTGTTGCCTAAAATAACTATTACCTGCTGAATGCGGGAACACTGGAACATTGAAAATCAAGTCTACTTCGCTTTGTCTTGCCTAAAATAACTATTGCCTGCTGAATGCGGGAACATTGGAACATGGAAAATCAAGACTACTTTGCTTTGTGTTGCCTAAAATTACTATTGCCTGCTGAATGCGGGAACATTGGAACATTAAAAATTTAGTCTACTTCGCTTTGTCTTGCCTGAACTTACTATTGCCTGCTGAATGCGGTAACATTGGAACATTGAAAATCAAGTCAACTTTGCTTGGTTTTGCCTAAAATAACTATTGCCTGCTGAATGCGGGAACATTGGAACATTGAAAATCAAGTCTACTTCGCTTTGTGTTGCCTAAAATTATTACTGCCTGCTGTATGCGGGAACATTGGAACATTGAAAATCATTTCAACTTTGCTTTGTGTTGCCTAAAATTACTATTGCCTGCTGTACGCCGGAACATTGGAACATTGAAAATAAAGTCTATTTCACTTTGTGTTGCCTAAAATAACTATTGCCTGCTGAATTCGGGAACATTGGAACATTGAAAATCAAGTCTACTTTGCTTTGTGTTGCCTTTGGTTGGTGTTGCCTAAAACAACTATTGCCTGCTGAATGCGAGAACATTGGAACATTGAAAAACAAGTCTACATTGATTTGTGTTGCCTAAAATAATTATAGCCTGCTGAATGCGGGAACATTAGAACATTGAAAATCAAGTCTACTTTGCTTTGTGTTGCCTAAAATAACTATTGCCTGCTGAATGCGGGAACATTGGAACATTGAAAATCAAGACTACTTTGCTTTGTGTTGCCTTTGCTTTGTGTTGCCTAAAAAAAACTATTGCCTGCTGAATGCGGGAACACTGGAACATTGAAAATCAAGTCTACTTTGCTTTGTGTTGCCTAAAATAACTATTGCTTGCTGAATGCGGGAACATTGGAACATTGAAAATCAAGTCTACTTCGCTTTGTGTTGCCTAAAATTATTATTGCCTGCTGAATGCGGGAACATTGGAACATTGAAAATCAAGTCTACTTTGCTTTGTGTTGCCTAACATTACTATTGCCTGCTGAATGCGGGAACATTGGAACATTGAAAATCAAGTCTACTTTGCTTTGTGTTGCCTAAAATTGCTATTGCCTGCTGAATGCGGGAACATTGGAACATTGAAAATCAAGTCTACTTTGCTTTGTGTTGCCTAATATAACTATTGCCTGCTGAATGTGGGAACATTGGAACATTTAAAATCAGGTCTACTTTGCTTTGTGTTGCCTAAAATTACTATTGCCTGCTGAATGCGGGAACATTGGAACATTGAAAATCAAGTCTACTTTGCTTTGTGTTGCCTAAAATAACTATTGCCTGCTGAATGTGGGAACATTGGAACATTGAAAATCAAGTCTACTTCGCTTTGTGTTGCGTAAAATTACTATTGCCTGCTGAATGCGAGAACACTGGAACATTGAAAATCAAATCTACTTTGCTTTGTGTTGCCTAAAATAACTATTGCCTGCTAAATGCGGGAAAATGAGAACATTGAAAATCAAGTCTACTTTGCTTTGTGTTGCCTTTGCTTTGTGTTGCCTAAAATAACTATTACCTGCTGAATGCGGGAACACTGGAACATTGAAAATCAAGTCTACTTTGCTTTGTCTTGCCTAAAATAACTATTGCCTGCTGAATGCGGGAACATTGGAACATGGAAAATCAAGACTACTTTGCTTTGTGTTGCCTAAAATTACTATTGCCTGCTGAATGCGGGAACATTGGAACATTAAAAATTTAGTCTACTTCGCTTTGTCTTGCCTGAACTTACTATTGCCTGCTGAATGCGGTAACATTGGAACATTGAAAATCAAGTCAACTTTGCTTGGTTTTGCCTAAAATAACTATTGCCTGCTGAATGCGGGAACATTGGAACATTGAAAATCAAGTCTACTTCGCTTTGTGTTGCCTAAAATTATTATTGCCTGCTGTATGCGGGAACATTGGAACATTGAAAATCATTTCAACTTTGCTTTGTGTTGCCTAAAATTACTATTGCCTGCTGTACGCCGGAACATTGGAACATTGAAAATAAAGTCTATTTCACTTTGTGTTGCCTAAAATAACTATTGCCTGCTGAATTCGGGAACATTGGAACATTGAAAATCAAGTCTACTTTGCTTTGTGTTGCCTTTGGTTGGTGTTGCCTAAAATAACTATTGCCTGCTGAATGCGAGAACATTGGAACATTGAAAAACAAGTCTACATTGATTTGTGTTGCCTAAAATAATTATAGCCTGCTGAATGCGGGAACATTAGAACATTGAAAATCAAGTCTACTTTGCTTTGTGTTGCCTAAAATAACTATTGCCTGCTGAATGCGGGAACATTGGAACATTGAAAATCAAGACTACTTTGCTTTGTGTTGCCTAAAAAAAACTATTGCCTGCTGAATGCGGGAACACTGGAACATTGAAAATCAAGTCTACTTTGCTTTGTGTTGCCTAAAATAACTATTGCTTGCTGAATGCGGGAACATTGGAACATTGAAAATCAAGTCTACTTCGCTTTGTGTTGCCTAAAATTATTATTGCCTGCTGTATGCGGGAACATTGGAACATTGAAAATCATTTCTACTTTGCTTTGTGTTGCCTATAATTACTATTGCCTGCTGTACGCCGGAACATTGGAACATTGAAAATCAAGTCTATTTCACTTTGTGTTGCATAAAATAACTATTGCCTGCTGAATGCGGGAACACTGGAATATTGAAAACCAAGTCTACTATGCTTTGTGTTGCCTAAAATTACTATTGCCTGCTGAATGCGGAAACATTGGAAAACAGAAAATCAAGTCTACTTCGCTTTGTGTTGCCTAAAATTGCTATTGCCTGCTGAATGCGGGAACATTGGAACATTGAAAATCAAGTCTACTTTGCTTTGTGTTGCCTAAAATTACGATTGCCTGCTGTATGCCAGAACATTGGACCATTGAAAATCGAGTCTAATTCGCTTTGTGTTGCCTAAAATAACTATGGCCTGCTGAATGCGAGAACATTGGAACATTGAAAATCAATTCTAATTCGCTTTGTGTTGTCTGAAAAAACTATGGCCTGCTGAATGCGGGAACACTGGAACATTGAAAATCAAGTCTACTTTGCTTTGTGTTGCCTAAAATAACTATTGCTTGCTGAATGCGGGAACATTGGAACATTGAAAATCAAGACTACTTTGCTTTGTGTTGCCTAAAATAACTATTGCCTGCTGAATGCGAGAATATTGGAACATTGAAAATCAAGTCTACTTCGCTTTGTGTTGCCTAAAATTACTATTCCCTGCTGAATGCGGGAACATTGGAACATTGAAAATCAAGTCTACTTTGCTTTGTGTTGCCTTAAATTACTATTGCCTGCTGAATGCGGGAACATTAGAACCTTGAAAATCAAGTCTAATTCGCTTTGTGTTGCCTAAAATAACTATGGCCTGCTGAATGCGGGAACATTGGAACATTGAAAATAAAGTCTACTTTGCTTTGTGTTGCCTTTACTTTGTGTTGTCTAAAATAACTATTGCCTGCTGAATGCGGGAACACTGGAACACTGGAAATCAAGTCTACTTTGCTTTGTTTTGCCTAAAATAACTATTGCCTGCTGTATGCGGGAACATTGGAACATTGAAAATCATTTATACTTTGCTTTGTATTGCCTAAAATTACTATTGCCTGCTGTACGCCGGAACATTGGAACATTGAAAATCAAGTCTATTTCACTTTGTGTTGCCTAAAATAACTATTGCCTGCTGTATTCGGGAACATTGGAACATTGAAAATCAAGTCTACTATGCTTTGTGTTGCCTAAAATAACTATTGCCTGCTGAATGCGAGAACATTGGAACATCGAAAATCAAGTCTACATTGCTTTATGTTGCCTAAAATAATTATAGCCTGCTGAATGTGGGAACATTGGAACATTGAAAATCAAGTCTACTTTGCTTTGTGTTGCCTAAAATTACTATTACCTGCTGAATGCGGGAACACTGGAACATTGAAAATCAAGTGTACTTTGCTTTGTTTTGCCTAAAATAACTATTGCCTGCTGAATGTGGGAACATTGGAACATTGAAAATCAAGTCTACTTCGCTTTGTGTTGCGTAAAATTACTATTGCCTGCTGAATGCGAGAACACTGGACCATTGAAAATCAAATCTACTTTGCTTTGTGTTGCCTAAAATAACTATTGCCTGCTAAGTGCGGGAAAATTGGAACATTGAAAATCAAGTCTACTTTGCTTTGTGTTGCCTTTGCTTTGTGTTGCCTAAAATAACTATTACCTGCTGAATGCGGGAACACTGGAACATTGAAAATCAAGTCTACTTTGTTTTGTGATGCCTAAAATAACTATTGCCTGCTGAATGCGGGAACATTGGAACATTGAAAATCAAGTCTACTATGCTTTGTTTTGCCTAAAATTACTATTGCCTGCTGAATGCGGGAATATTGGAACATTGAAAATCAAGTCTACTTCGCTTTGTGTTGCGTAAAATTACTATTGCCTGCTGAATGCGAGAACACTGGAACATTGAAAATCAAATCTACTTTGCTTTGTGTTGCCTAAAATAACTATTGCCTGCTGAATGTGGGAACATTGGAACATTGAAAATCAAGTCTACTTCGCTTTGTGTTGCGTAAAATTACTATTGCCTGCTGAATGCGAGAACACTGGAACATTGAAAATCAAATCTACTTTGCTTTGTGTTGCCTAAAATAACTATTGCCTGCTAAATGCGGGAAAATGAGAACATTGAAAATCAAGTCTACTTTGCTTTGTGTTGCCTTTGCTTTGTGTTGCCTAAAATAACTATTACCTGCTGAATGCGGGAACACTGGAACATTGAAAATCAAGTCTACTTCGCTTTGTCTTGCCTAAAATAACTATTGCCTGCTGAATGCGGGAACATTGGAACATGGAAAATCAAGACTACTTTGCTTTGTGTTGCCTAAAATTACTATTGCCTGCTGAATGCGGGAACATTGGAACATTAAAAATTTAGTCTACTTCGCTTTGTCTTGCCTGAACTTACTATTGCCTGCTGAATGCGGTAACATTGGAACATTGAAAATCAAGTCAACTTTGCTTGGTTTTGCCTAAAATAACTATTGCCTGCTGAATGCGGGAACATTGGAACATTGAAAATCAAGTCTACTTCGCTTTGTGTTGCCTAAAATTATTACTGCCTGCTGTATGCGGGAACATTGGAACATTGAAAATCATTTCAACTTTGCTTTGTGTTGCCTAAAATTACTATTGCCTGCTGTACGCCGGAACATTGGAACATTGAAAATAAAGTCTATTTCACTTTGTGTTGCCTAAAATAACTATTGCCTGCTGAATTCGGGAACATTGGAACATTGAAAATCAAGTCTACTTTGCTTTGTGTTGCCTTTGGTTGGTGTTGCCTAAAACAACTATTGCCTGCTGAATGCGAGAACATTGGAACATTGAAAAACAAGTCTACATTGATTTGTGTTGCCTAAAATAATTATAGCCTGCTGAATGCGGGAACATTAGAACATTGAAAATCAAGTCTACTTTGCTTTGTGTTGCCTAAAATAACTATTGCCTGCTGAATGCGGGAACATTGGAACATTGAAAATCAAGACTACTTTGCTTTGTGTTGCCTTTGCTTTGTGTTGCCTAAAAAAAACTATTGCCTGCTGAATGCGGGAACACTGGAACATTGAAAATCAAGTCTACTTTGCTTTGTGTTGCCTAAAATAACTATTGCTTGCTGAATGCGGGAACATTGGAACATTGAAAATCAAGTCTACTTCGCTTTGTGTTGCCTAAAATTATTATTGCCTGCTGAATGCGGGAACATTGGAACATTGAAAATCAAGTCTACTTTGCTTTGTGTTGCCTAACATTACTATTGCCTGCTGAATGCGGGAACATTGGAACATTGAAAATCAAGTCTACTTTGCTTTGTGTTGCCTAAAATTGCTATTGCCTGCTGAATGCGGGAACATTGGAACATTGAAAATCAAGTCTACTTTGCTTTGTGTTGCCTAATATAACTATTGCCTGCTGAATGTGGGAACATTGGAACATTTAAAATCAGGTCTACTTTGCTTTGTGTTGCCTAAAATTACTATTGCCTGCTGAATGCGGGAACATTGGAACATTGAAAATCAAGTCTACTTTGCTTTGTGTTGCCTAAAATAACTATTGCCTGCTGAATGTGGGAACATTGGAACATTGAAAATCAAGTCTACTTCGCTTTGTGTTGCGTAAAATTACTATTGCCTGCTGAATGCGAGAACACTGGAACATTGAAAATCAAATCTACTTTGCTTTGTGTTGCCTAAAATAACTATTGCCTGCTAAATGCGGGAAAATGAGAACATTGAAAATCAAGTCTACTTTGCTTTGTGTTGCCTTTGCTTTGTGTTGCCTAAAATAACTATTACCTGCTGAATGCGGGAACACTGGAACATTGAAAATCAAGTCTACTTTGCTTTGTCTTGCCTAAAATAACTATTGCCTGCTGAATGCGGGAACATTGGAACATGGAAAATCAAGACTACTTTGCTTTGTGTTGCCTAAAATTACTATTGCCTGCTGAATGCGGGAACATTGGAACATTAAAAATTTAGTCTACTTCGCTTTGTCTTGCCTGAACTTACTATTGCCTGCTGAATGCGGTAACATTGGAACATTGAAAATCAAGTCAACTTTGCTTGGTTTTGCCTAAAATAACTATTGCCTGCTGAATGCGGGAACATTGGAACATTGAAAATCAAGTCTACTTCGCTTTGTGTTGCCTAAAATTATTATTGCCTGCTGTATGCGGGAACATTGGAACATTGAAAATCATTTCAACTTTGCTTTGTGTTGCCTAAAATTACTATTGCCTGCTGTACGCCGGAACATTGGAACATTGAAAATAAAGTCTATTTCACTTTGTGTTGCCTAAAATAACTATTGCCTGCTGAATTCGGGAACATTGGAACATTGAAAATCAAGTCTACTTTGCTTTGTGTTGCCTTTGGTTGGTGTTGCCTAAAATAACTATTGCCTGCTGAATGCGAGAACATTGGAACATTGAAAAACAAGTCTACATTGATTTGTGTTGCCTAAAATAATTATAGCCTGCTGAATGCGGGAACATTAGAACATTGAAAATCAAGTCTACTTTGCTTTGTGTTGCCTAAAATAACTATTGCCTGCTGAATGCGGGAACATTGGAACATTGAAAATCAAGACTACTTTGCTTTGTGTTGCCTAAAAAAAACTATTGCCTGCTGAATGCGGGAACACTGGAACATTGAAAATCAAGTCTACTTTGCTTTGTGTTGCCTAAAATAACTATTGCTTGCTGAATGCGGGAACATTGGAACATTGAAAATCAAGTCTACTTCGCTTTGTGTTGCCTAAAATTATTATTGCCTGCTGTATGCGGGAACATTGGAACATTGAAAATCATTTCTACTTTGCTTTGTGTTGCCTATAATTACTATTGCCTGCTGTACGCCGGAACATTGGAACATTGAAAATCAAGTCTATTTCACTTTGTGTTGCATAAAATAACTATTGCCTGCTGAATGCGGGAACACTGGAATATTGAAAACCAAGTCTACTATGCTTTGTGTTGCCTAAAATTACTATTGCCTGCTGAATGCGGAAACATTGGAAAACAGAAAATCAAGTCTACTTCGCTTTGTGTTGCCTAAAATTGCTATTGCCTGCTGAATGCGGGAACATTGGAACATTGAAAATCAAGTCTACTTTGCTTTGTGTTGCCTAAAATTACGATTGCCTGCTGTATGCCAGAACATTGGACCATTGAAAATCGAGTCTAATTCGCTTTGTGTTGCCTAAAATAACTATGGCCTGCTGAATGCGAGAACATTGGAACATTGAAAATCAATTCTAATTCGCTTTGTGTTGTCTGAAAAAACTATGGCCTGCTGAATGCGGGAACACTGGAACATTGAAAATCAAGTCTACTTTGCTTTGTGTTGCCTAAAATAACTATTGCTTGCTGAATGCGGGAACATTGGAACATTGAAAATCAAGACTACTTTGCTTTGTGTTGCCTAAAATAACTATTGCCTGCTGAATGCGAGAATATTGGAACATTGAAAATCAAGTCTACTTCGCTTTGTGTTGCCTAAAATTACTATTCCCTGCTGAATGCGGGAACATTGGAACATTGAAAATCAAGTCTACTTTGCTTTGTGTTGCCTTAAATTACTATTGCCTGCTGAATGCGGGAACATTAGAACCTTGAAAATCAAGTCTAATTCGCTTTGTGTTGCCTAAAATTACTATTGCCTGCTGAATGCGGGAACATTGGAACATTGAATATCAAGTCTACTTTGCTTTGTGTTGCCTAAAATTACGATTGCCTGCTGTATGCCAGAACATTGGAACATTGAAAATCGAGTCTAATTCGCTTTGTGTTGCCTAAAATAACTATGGCCTGCTGAATGCGGGAACATTGGAACATTGAAAATAAAGTCTACTTTGCTTTGTGTTGCCTTTACTTTGTGTTGTCTAAAATAACTATTGCCTGCTGAATGCGGGAACACTGCAACACTGGAAATCAAGTCTACTTTGCTTTGTTTTGCCTAAAATAACTATTGCCTGCTGTATGCGGGAACATTGGAACATTGAAAATCATTTCTACTTTGCTTTGTGTTGCCTAAAATTACTATTGCCTGCTGTACGCCGGAACATTGGAACATTGAAAATCAAGTCTATTTCACTTTGTGTTGCCTAAAATAACTATTGCCTGCTGTATTCGGGAACATTGGAACATTGAAAATCAAGTCTACTATGCTTTGTGTTGCCTAAAATTATTATTGCCTGCTGTATGCGGGAACATTGGAACATTGAAAATCATTTCTACTTTGCTTTGTGTTGCCTAAAATTACTATTGCCTGCTGTACGCCGGAACATTGGAACATTGAAAATCAAGTCTATTTCACTTTGTGTTGCATAAAATAACTATTGCCTGCTGAATGCGGAAACATTGGAAAACAGAAAATCAAGTCTACTTCGCTTTGTGTTGCCTAAAATTGCTATTGCCTGCTGAATGCGGGAACATTGGAACATTGAAAATCAAGTCTACTTTGCTTTGTGTTGCCTGAAATTACGATTGCCTGCTGTATGCCAGAACATTGGACCATTGAAAATCGAGTCTAATTCGCTTTGTGTTGCCTAAAATAACTATGGCCTGCTGAATGCGGGAACATTGGAACATTGAAAATCAATTCTAATTCGCTTTGTGTTGTCTGAAATAACTATAGCCTGCTGAATGCGGGAACACTGGAACATTAAAAATCAAGTCTACTTTGCTTTGTGTTGCCTAAAATAACTATTGCTTGCTGAATGCGGGAACATTGGAACATTGAAAATCAAGACTACTTTGCTTTGTGTTGCCTAAAATAACTATTGCCTGCTGAATGCGAGAATATTGGAACATTGAAAATCAAGTCTACTTCGCTTTGTGTTGCCTAAAATTACTATTTCCTGCTGAATGCGGGAACATTGGAACATTGAAAATCAAGTCTACTTTGCTTTGTGTTGCCTTAAATTACTATTGCCTGCTGAATGCGGGAACATTAGAACCTTGAAAATCAAGTCTAATTCGCTTTGTGTTGCCTAAAATTACTATTGCCTGCTGAATGCGGGAACATTGGAACATTGAATATCAAGTCTACTTTGCTTTGTGTTGCCTAAAATTACGATTGCCTGCTGTATGCCAGAACATTGGAACATTGAAAATCGAGTCTAATTCGCTTTGTGTTGCCTAAAATAACTATGGCCTGCTGAATGCGGGAACATTGGAACATTGAAAATAAAGTCTACTTTGCTTTGTGTTGCCTTTACTTTGTGTTGTCTAAAATAACTATTGCCTGCTGAATGCGGGAACACTGGAACACTGGAAATCAAGTCTACTTTGCTTTGTTTTGCCTAAAATAACTATTGACTGCTGTATGCGGGAACATTGGAACATTGAAAATCATTT
This sequence comes from Anolis sagrei, assembly GCF_037176765.1. Taxonomy (NCBI): domain Eukaryota; kingdom Metazoa; phylum Chordata; class Lepidosauria; order Squamata; family Anolidae; genus Anolis; species Anolis sagrei. Next base: position 57,067,029 of record NC_090035.1, on the reverse strand, counting down.
CTACTTTGCTTTGTGTTGCCTAAAATTACTATTGCCTGCTGTACGCCGGAACATTGGAACATTGAAAATCAAGTCTATTTCACTTTGTGTTGCCTAAAATAACTATTGCCTGCTGTATTCGGGAACATTGGAACATTGAAAATCAAGTCTACTATGCTTTGTGTTGCCTAAAATAACTATTGCCTGCTGAATGCGAGAACATTGGAACATCGAAAATCAAGTCTACATTGCTTTATGTTGCCTAAAATAATTATAGCCTGCTGAATGCGGGAACATTGGAACATTGAAAATCAAGTCTACTTTGCTTTGTGTTGCCTAAAATAACTATTGCCTGCTGAATGTGGGAACATTGGAACATTTAAAATCAAGTCTACTTTGGTTTGTGTTGAATAAAATTACTATTGCCTGCTGAATGTAGGAACACTGGAACATTGAAAATCAAGTCAACTTTGCTTTGTGTTGCCTAAAATAACTATTGCCTGCTGAATGTGGGAACATTGGAACATTGAAAATCAAGTCTACTTCGCTTTGTGTTGCCTAAAATTACTATTACCTGCTGAATGCGGGAACATTGGAACATTGAAAATCAAGTCTACTTTGCTTTGTGTTGCCTAATATAACTATTGCCTGCTGAATGTGGGAACATTGGAACATTGAAAATCAAGTCTACTTTGCTTTGTGTTGCCTAAAATTACTATGGCCTGCTGAATGCGGGAACATTGGAACATTGAAAATCAAGTCTACTTTGCTTTGTGTTGCCTAAAATAACTATTGCCTGCTGAATGTGGGAACATTGGAACATTGAAAATCAAGTCTACTTCGCTTTGTGTTGCGTAAAATTACTATTGCCTGCTGAATGCGAGAACACTGGACCATTGAAAATCAAATCTACTTTGCTTTGTGTTCCCTAAAATAACTATTGCCTGCTAAGTGCGGGAAAATTGGAACATTGAAAATCAAGTCTACTTTGCTTTGTGTTGCCTTTGCTTTGTGTTGCCTAAAATAACTATTACCTGCTGAATGCGGGAACACTGGAACATTGAAAATCAAGTCTACTTTGTTTTGTGATGCCTAAAATAACTATTGCCTGCTGTATTCGGGAACATTGGAACATTGAAAATCAAGTCTACTATGCTTTGTTTTGCCTAAAATTACTATTGCCTGCTGAATGCGGGAATATTGGAACATTGAAAATCAAGTCAACTTTGCTTTGTGTTGCCTAAAATTACTATTGCCTGCTGAATGCGGGAACATTGGAACATTGAAAATCAAGTCTACTTTGCTTTGTGTTGCCTAAAATTATTATTGCCTGCTGTATGCGGGAACATTGGAACATTGAAAATCATTTCAACTTTGCTTTGTGTTGCCTAAAATTACTATTGCCTGCTGTACGCCGGAACATTGGAACATTGAAAATCAAGTCTATTTCACTTTGTGTTGCCTAAAATAACTATTGCCTGCTGAATTCGGGAACATTGGAACATTGAAAATCAAGTCTACTTTGCTTTGTGTTGCCTTTGGTTGGTGTTGCCTAAAATAACTATTGCCTGCTGAATGCGAGAACATTGGAACATTGAAAAACAAGTCTACATTGATTTGTGTTGCCTAAAATAATTATAGCCTGCTGAATGCGGGAACATTAGAACATTGAAAATCAAGTCTACTTTGCTTTGTGTTGCCTAAAATAACTATTGCCTGCTGAATGCGGGAACATTGGAACATTGAAAATAAAGTCTACTTTGCTTTGTGTTGCCTTTACTTTGTGTTGTCTAAAATAACTATTGCCTGCTGAATGCGGGAACACTGCAACACTGGAAATCAAGTCTACTTTGCTTTGTTTTGCCTAAAATAACTATTGCCTGCTGTATGCGGGAACATTGGAACATTGAAAATCATTTCTACTTTGCTTTGTGTTGCCTAAAATTACTATTGCCTGCTGTACGCCGGAACATTGGAACATTGAAAATCAAGTCTATTTCACTTTGTGTTGCCTAAAATAACTATTGCCTGCTGTATTCGGGAACATTGGAACATTGAAAATCAAGTCTACTATGCTTTGTGTTGCCTAAAATTATTATTGCCTGCTGTATGCGGGAACATTGGAACATTGAAAATCATTTCTACTTTGCTTTGTGTTGCCTAAAATTACTATTGCCTGCTGTACGCCGGAACATTGGAACATTGAAAATCAAGTCTATTTCACTTTGTGTTGCATAAAATAACTATTGCCTGCTGAATGCGGAAACATTGGAAAACAGAAAATCAAGTCTACTTCGCTTTGTGTTGCCTAAAATTGCTATTGCCTGCTGAATGCGGGAACATTGGAACATTGAAAATCAAGTCTACTTTGCTTTGTGTTGCCTAAAATTACGATTGCCTGCTGTATGCCAGAACATTGGACCATTGAAAATCGAGTCTAATTCGCTTTGTGTTGCCTAAAATAACTATGGCCTGCTGAATGCGGGAACATTGGAACATTGAAAATCAATTCTAATTCGCTTTGTGTTGTCTGAAATAACTATAGCCTGCTGAATGCGGGAACACTGGAACATTAAAAATCAAGTCTACTTTGCTTTGTGTTGCCTAAAATAACTATTGCTTGCTGAATGCGGGAACATTGGAACATTGAAAATCAAGACTACTTTGCTTTGTGTTGCCTAAAATAACTATTGCCTGCTGAATGCGAGAATATTGGAACATTGAAAATCAAGTCTACTTCGCTTTGTGTTGCCTAAAATTACTATTTCCTGCTGAATGCGGGAACATTGGAACATTGAAAATCAAGTCTACTTTGCTTTGTGTTGCCTTAAATTACTATTGCCTGCTGAATGCGGGAACATTAGAACCTTGAAAATCAAGTCTAATTCGCTTTGTGTTGCCTAAAATTACTATTGCCTGCTGAATGCGGGAACATTGGAACATTGAATATCAAGTCTACTTTGCTTTGTGTTGCCTAAAATTACGATTGCCTGCTGTATGCCAGAACATTGGAACATTGAAAATCGAGTCTAATTCGCTTTGTGTTGCCTAAAATAACTATGGCCTGCTGAATGCGGGAACATTGGAACATTGAAAATAAAGTCTACTTTGCTTTGTGTTGCCTTTACTTTGTGTTGTCTAAAATAACTATTGCCTGCTGAATGCGGGAACACTGGAACACTGGAAATCAAGTCTACTTTGCTTTGTTTTGCCTAAAATAACTATTGACTGCTGTATGCGGGAACATTGGAACATTGAAAATCATTTCTACTTTGCTTTGTGTTGCCTAAAATTACTATTGCCTGCTGTACGCCGGAACATTGGAACATTGAAAATCAAGTCTATTTCACTTTGTGTTGCCTAAAATAACTATTGCCTGCTGTATTCGTGAACATTGGAACATTGAAAATCAAGTCTACTATGCTTTGTGTTGCCTAAAATAACTATTGCCTGCTGAATGCGAGAACATTGGAACATCGAAAATCAAGTCTACATTGCTTTATGTTGCCTAAAATAATTATAGCCTGCTGAATGCGGGAACATTGGAACATTGAAAATCAAGTCTACTTTGCTTTGTGTTGCCTAAAATAACTATTGCCTGCTGAATGTGGGAACATTGGAACATTTAAAATCAAGTCTACTTTGGTTTGTGTTGAATAAAATTACTATTGCCTGCTGAATGTAGGAACACTGGAACATTGAAAATCAAGTCAACTTTGCTTTGTGTTGCCTAAAATAACTATTGCCTGCTGAATGTGGGAACATTGGAACATTGAAAATCAAGTCTACTTCGCTTTGTGTTGCCTAAAATTACTATTACCTGCTGAATGCGGGAACATTGGAACATTGAAAATCAAGTCTACTTTGCTTTGTGTTGCCTAATATAACTATTGCCTGCTGAATGTGGGAACATTGGAACATTGAAAATCAAGTCTACTTTGCTTTGTGTTGCCTAAAATTACTATGGCCTGCTGAATGCGGGAACATTGGAACATTGAAAATCAAGTCTACTTTGCTTTGTGTTGCCTAAAATAACTATTGCCTGCTGAATGTGGGAACATTGGAACATTGAAAATCAAGTCTACTTCGCTTTGTGTTGCGTAAAATTACTATTGCCTGCTGAATGCGAGAACACTGGACCATTGAAAATCAAATCTACTTTGCTTTGTGTTGCCTAAAATAACTATTGCCTGCTAAGTGCGGGAAAATTGGAACATTGAAAATCAAGTCTACTTTGCTTTGTGTTGCCTTTGCTTTGTGTTGCCTAAAATAACTATTACCTGCTGAATGCGGGAACACTGGAACATTGAAAATCAAGTCTACTTTGCTTTGTGTTGCCTTTGGTTGGTGTTGCCTAAAATAACTATTGCCTGCTGAATGCGAGAACATTGGAACATTGAAAAACAAGTCTACATTGATTTGTGTTGCCTAAAATAATTATAGCCTGCTGAATGCGGGAACATTAGAACATTGAAAATCAAGTCTACTTTGCTTTGTGTTGCCTAAAATAACTATTGCCTGCTGAATGCGGGAACATTGGAACATTGAAAATCAAGTCTACTTAGCTTTGTGTTGCCTAAAAAAAACTATTGCCTGCTGAATGTGGGAACATTGGAACATTTAAAATCAAGTCTACTTTGCTTTGTGTTGCCTAAAATAACTATTGCTTGCTGAATGCGGGAACATTGGAACATTGAAAATCAAGTCTACTTCGCTTTGTGTTGCCTAAAATTATTATTGCCTGCTGTATGCGGGAACATTGGAACATTGAAAATCATTTCTACTTTGCTTTGTGTTGCCTATAATTACTATTGCCTGCTGTACGCCGGAACATTGGAACATTGAAAATCAAGTCTATTTCACTTTGTGTTGCATAAAATAACTATTGCCTGCTGAATGCGGGAACACTGGAATATTGAAAACCAAGTCTACTATGCTTTGTGTTGCCTAAAATTACTATTGCCTGCTGAATGCGGAAACATTGGAAAACAGAAAATCAAGTCTACTTCGCTTTGTGTTGCCTAAAATTGCTATTGCCTGCTGAATGCGGGAACATTGGAACATTGAAAATCAAGTCTACTTTGCTTTGTGTTGCCTAAAATTACGATTGCCTGCTGTATGCCAGAACATTGGACCATTGAAAATCGAGTCTAATTCGCTTTGTGTTGCCTAAAATAACTATGGCCTGCTGAATGCGAGAACATTGGAACATTGAAAATCAATTCTAATTCGCTTTGTGTTGTCTGAAATAACTATGGCCTGCTGAATGCGGGAACACTGGAACATTGAAAATCAAGTCTACTTTGCTTTGTGTTGCCTAAAATAACTATTGCTTGCTGAATGCGGGAACATTGGAACATTGAAAATCAAGACTACTTTGCTTTGTGTTGCCTAAAATAACTATTGCCTGCTGAATGCGAGAATATTGGAACATTGAAAATCAAGTCTACTTCGCTTTGTGTTGCCTAAAATTACTATTCCCTGCTGAATGCGGGAACATTGGAACATTGAAAATCAAGTCTACTTTGCTTTGTGTTGCCTTAAATTACTATTGCCTGCTGAATGCGGGAACATTAGAACCTTGAAAATCAAGTCTAATTCGCTTTGTGTTGCCTAAAATTACTATTGCCTGCTGAATGCGGGAACATTGGAACATTGAATATCAAGTCTACTTTGCTTTGTGTTGCCTAAAATTACGATTGCCTGCTGTATGCCAGAACATTGGAACATTGAAAATCGAGTCTAATTCGCTTTGTGTTGCCTAAAATAACTATGGCCTGCTGAATGCGGGAACATTGGAACATTGAAAATAAAGTCTACTTTGCTTTGTGTTGCCTTTACTTTGTGTTGTCTAAAATAACTATTGCCTGCTGAATGCGGGAACACTGGAACACTGGAAATCAAGTCTACTTTGCTTTGTTTTGCCTAAAATAACTATTGCCTGCTGTATGCGGGAACATTGGAACATTGAAAATCATTTCTACTTTGCTTTGTGTTGCCTAAAATTACTATTGCCTGCTGTACGCCGGAACATTGGAACATTGAAAATCAAGTCTATTTCACTTTGTGTTGCCTAAAATAACTATTGCCTGCTGTATTCGGGAACATTGGAACATTGAAAATCAAGTCTACTATGCTTTGTGTTGCCTAAAATTATTATTGCCTGCTGTATGCGGGAACATTGGAACATTGAAAATCATTTCTACTTTGCTTTGTGTTGCCTAAAATTACTATTGCCTGCTGTACGCCGGAACATTGGAACATTGAAAATCAAGTCTATTTCACTTTGTGTTGCATAAAATAACTATTGCCTGCTGAATGCGGGAACACTGGAATATTGAAAACCAAGTCTACTATGCTTTGTGTTGCCTAAAATTACTATTGCCTGCTGAATGCGGAAACATTGGAAAACAGAAAATCAAGTCTACTTCGCTTTGTGTTGCCTAAAATTGCTATTGCCTGCTGAATGCGGGAACATTGGAACATCGAAAATCAAGTCTACATTGCTTTATGTTGCCTAAAATAATTATAGCCTGCTGAATGTGGGAACATTGGAACATTGAAAATCAAGTCTACTTTGCTTTGTGTTGCCTAAAATAACTATTACCTGCTGAATGCGGGAACACTGGAACATTGAAAATCAAGTGTACTTTGCTTTGTTTTGCCTAAAATAACTATTGCCTGCTGAATGTGGGAACATTGGAACATTGAAAATCAAGTCTACTTCGCTTTGTGTTGCGTAAAATTACTATTGCCTGCTGAATGCGAGAACACTGGACCATTGAAAATCAAATCTACTTTGCTTTGTGTTGCCTAAAATAACTATTGCCTGCTAAGTGCGGGAAAATTGGAACATTGAAAATCAAGTCTACTTTGCTTTGTGTTGCCTTTGCTTTGTGTTGCCTAAAATAACTATTACCTGCTGAATGCGGGAACACTGGAACATTGAAAATCAAGTCTACTTTGTTTTGTGATGCCTAAAATAACTATTGCCTGCTGAATGCGGGAACATTGGAACATTGAAAATCAAGTCTACTATGCTTTGTTTTGCCTAAAATTACTATTGCCTGCTGAATGCGGGAATATTGGAACATTGAAAATCAAGTCTACTTCGCTTTGTTTTGCCTAAAATTACTATTGCCTGCTGAATGCGGGAACATTGGAACATTGAAAATCAAGTCTACTATGCTTTGTGTTGCCTAAAATTACTATTGCCTGCTGAATGCGGGAACATTGGAACATTGAAAATCATTTCTACTTTGCTTTGTGTTGCCTAAAATTACTATTGCCTGCTGTACGCCGGAACATTGGAACATTGAAAATCAAGTCTATTTCACTTTGTGTTGCATAAAATAACTATTGCCTGCTGAATGCGGGAACACTGGAATATTGAAAACCAAGTCTACTATGCTTTGTGTTGCCTAAAATTACTATTGCCTGCTGAATGCGGAAACATTGGAACACTGAAAATCAAGTCTACTTCGCTTTGTGTTGCCTAAAATTGCTATTGCCTGCTGAATGCGGGAACATTGGAACATTGAAAATCAAGTCTACTTTGCTTTGTGTTGCCTAAAATTACGATTGCCTGCTGTATGCCAGAACATTGGACCATTGAAAATCGAGTCTAATTCGCTTTGTGTTGCCTAAAATAACTATGGCCTGCTGAATGCGGGAACATTGGAACATTGAAAATCAATTCTAATTCGCTTTGTGTTGTCTGAAATAACTACTGCCTGCTGAATGCGGGAACACTGGAACATTGAAAATCAAGTCTACTTTGCTTTGTGTTGCCTAAAATAACTATTGCTTGCTGAATGCGGGAACATTGGAACATTGAAAATCAAGACTACTTTGCTTTGTGTTGCCTAAAATAACTATTGCCTGCTGAATGCGAGAATATTGGAACATTGAAAATCAAGTCTACTTCGCTTTGTGTTGCCTAAAATTACTATTCCCTGCTGAATGCGGGAACATTGGAACATTGAAAATCAAGTCTACTTTGCTTTGTGTTGCCTTAAATTACTATTGCCTGCTGAATGCTTGAACATTAGAACCTTGAAAATCAAGTCTAATTCGCTTTGTGTTGCCTAAAATTACTATTGCCTGCTGAATGCGGGAACATTGGAACATTGAATATCAAGTCTACTTTGCTTTGTGTTGCCTAAAATTACGATTGCCTGCTGTATGCCAGAACATTGGAACATTGAAAATCGAGTCTAATTCGCTTTGTGTTGCCTAAAATAACTATGGCCTGCTGAATGCGGGAACATTGGAACATTGAAAATAAAGTCTACTTTGCTTTGTGTTGCCTTTACTTTGTGTTGTCTAAAATAACTATTGCCTGCTGAATGCGGGAACACTGGAACACTGGAAATCAAGTCTACTTTGCTTTGTTTTGCCTAAAATAACTATTGCCTGCTGTATGCGGGAACATTGGAACATTGAAAATCATTTATACTTTGCTTTGTATTGCCTAAAATTACTATTGCCTGCTGTACGCCGGAACATTGGAACATTGAAAATCAAGTCTATTTCACTTTGTGTTGCCTAAAATAACTATTGCCTGCTGTATTCGGGAACATTGGAACATTGAAAATCAAGTCTACTATGCTTTGTGTTGCCTAAAATAACTATTGCCTGCTGAATGCGAGAACATTGGAACATCGAAAATCAAGTCTACATTGCTTTATGTTGCCTAAAATAATTATAGCCTGCTGAATGTGGGAACATTGGAACATTGAAAATCAAGTCTACTTTGCTTTGTGTTGCCTAAAATAACTATTACCTGCTGAATGCGGGAACACTGGAACATTGAAAATCAAGTGTACTTTGCTTTGTTTTGCCTAAAATAACTATTGCCTGCTGAATGTGGGAACATTGGAACATTGAAAATCAAGTCTACTTCGCTTTGTGTTGCGTAAAATTACTATTGCCTGCTGAATGCGAGAACACTGGACCATTGAAAATCAAATCTACTTTGCTTTGTGTTGCCTAAAATAACTATTGCCTGCTAAGTGCGGGAAAATTGGAACATTGAAAATCAAGTCTACTTTGCTTTGTGTTGCCTTTGCTTTGTGTTGCCTAAAATAACTATTACCTGCTGAATGCGGGAACACTGGAACATTGAAAATCAAGTCTACTTTGTTTTGTGATGCCTAAAATAACTATTGCCTGCTGAATGCGGGAACATTGGAACATTGAAAATCAAGTCTACTATGCTTTGTTTTGCCTAAAATTACTATTGCCTGCTGAATGCGGGAATATTGGAACATTGAAAATCAAGTCTACTTCGCTTTGTTTTGCCTAAAATTACTATTGCCTGCTGAATGCGGGAACATTGGAACATTGAAAATCAAGTCTACTATGCTTTGTGTTGCCTAAAATTACTATTGCCTGCTGAATGCGGGAACATTGGAACATTGAAAATCATTTCTACTTTGCTTTGTGTTGCCTAAAATTACTATTGCCTGCTGTACGCCGGAACATTGGAACATTGAAAATCAAGTCTATTTCACTTTGTGTTGCATAAAATAACTATTGCCTGCTGAATGCGGGAACACTGGAATATTGAAAACCAAGTCTACTATGCTTTGTGTTGCCTAAAATTACTATTGCCTGCTGAATGCGGAAACATTGGAACACTGAAAATCAAGTCTACTTCGCTTTGTGTTGCCTAAAATTGCTATTGCCTGCTGAATGCGGGAACATTGGAACATTGAAAATCAAGTCTACTTTGCTTTGTGTTGCCTAAAATTACGATTGCCTGCTGTATGCCAGAACATTGGACCATTGAAAATCGAGTCTAATTCGCTTTGTGTTGCCTAAAATAACTATGGCCTGCTGAATGCGGGAACATTGGAACATTGAAAATCAATTCTAATTCGCTTTGTGTTGTCTGAAATAACTACTGCCTGCTGAATGCGAGAACACTGGAACATTGAAAATCAAGTCTACTTTGCTTTGTGTTGCCTAAAATAACTATTGCTTGCTGAATGCGGGAACATTGGAACATTGAATATCAAGACTACTTTGCTTTGTGTTGCCTAAAATAACTATTGCCTGCTGAATGCGAGAATATTGGAACATTGAAAATCAAGTCTACTTCGCTTTGTGTGTGCCTAAAATTACTATTCCCTGCTGAATGCGGGAACATTGGAACATTGAAAATCAAGTCTACTTTGCTTTGTGTTGCCTTAAATTACTATTGCCTGCTGAATGCTTGAACATTAGAACATTGAAAATCAAGTCTAATTCGCTTTGTGTTGCCTAAAATTACTATTGCCTGCTGAATGCGGGAACATTGGAACATTTAATATCAAGTCTACTTTGCTTTGTGTTGCCTAAAATTACGATTGCCTGCTGTATGCCAGAACATTGGAACATTGAAAATCGAGTCTAATTCGCTTTGTGTTGCCTAAAATAACTATGGCCTGCTGAATGCGGGAACATTGGAACATTGAAAATAAAGTCTACTTTGCTTTGTGTTGCCTTTACTTTGTGTTGTCTAAAATAACTATTGCCTGCTGAATGCGGGAACACTGGAACACTGGAAATCAAGTCTACTTTGCTTTGTTTTGCCTAAAATAACTATTGCCTGCTGTATGCGGGAACATTGGAACATTGAAAATCATTTATACTTTGCTTTGTGTTGCCTAAAATTACTATTGCCTGCTGTACGCCGGAACATTGGAACATTGAAAATCAAGTCTATTTCACTTTGTGTTGCCTAAAATAACTATTGCCTGCTGTATTCGGGAACATTGGAACATTGAAAATCAAGTCTACTATGCTTTGTGTTGCCTAAAATAACTATTGCCTGCTGAATGCGAGAACATTGGAACATCGAAAATCAAGTCTACATTGCTTTATGTTGCCTAAAATAATTATAGCCTGCTGAATGTGGGAACATTGGAACATTGAAAATCAAGTCTACTTTGCTTTGTGTTGCCTAAAATAACTATTGCCTGCTGAATGTGGGAACATTGGAACATTTAAAATCAAGTCTACTTTGGTTTGTGTTGAATAAAATTACTATTGCCTGCTGAATGTAGGAACACTGGAACATTGAAAATCAAGTCAACTTTGCTTTGTGTTGCCTAAAATAACTATTGCCTGCTGAATGTGGGAACATTGGAACATTGAAAATCAAGTCTACTTCGCTTTGTGTTGCCTAAAATTACTATTACCTGCTGAATGCGGGAACATTGGAACATTGAAAATCAAGTCTACTTTGCTTTGTGTTGCCTAATATAACTATTGCCTGCTGAATGTGGGAACATTGGAACATTGAAAATCAAGTCTACTTTGCTTTGTGTTGCCTAAAATTGCTATGGCCTGCTGAATGCGGGAACATTGGAACATTGAAAATCAAGTCTACTTTGCTTTGTGTTGCCTAAAATAACTATTGCCTGCTGAATGTGGGAACATTGGAACATTGAAAATCAAGTCTACTTCGCTTTGTGTTGCGTAAAATTACTATTGCCTGCTGAATGCGAGAACACTGGACCATTGAAAATCAAATCTACTTTGCTTTGTGTTGCCTAAAATAACTATTGCCTGCTAAGTGCGGGAAAATTGGAACATTGAAAATCAAGTCTACTTTGCTTTGTGTTGCCTTTGCTTTGTGTTGCCTAAAATAACTATTACCTGCTGAATGCGGGAACACTGGAACATTGAAAATCAAGTCTACTTTGTTTTGTGATGCCTAAAATAACTATTGCCTGCTGAATGCGGGAACATTGGAACATTGAAAATCAAGTCTACTATGCTTTGTTTTGCCTAAAATTACTATTGCCTGCTGAATGCGGGAATATTGGAACATTGAAAATCTAGTCTACTTCGCTTTGTTTTGCCTAAAATTACTATTGCCTGCTGAATGCGGGAACATTGGAACATTGAAAATCAAGTCTACTATGCTTTGTGTTGCCTAGAATTACTATTGCCTGCTGAATGCGGGAACATTGGAACATTGAAAATCGAGTCTAATTCGCTTTGTGTTGCCTAAAATAACTATGGCCTGCTTAATGCGGGAACATTGGAACATTGAAAATCAAGTCTACTTCGCTTTGTGTTGCCTAAAATTGCTATTGCCTGCTGAATGCGGGAACATTGGAACATTGAAAATCAAGTCCACTTTGCTTTGTGTTGCCTAAAATTACGATTGCCTGCTGTATGCCAGAACATTGGAACATTGAAAATCGAGTCTAATTCGCTTTGTGTTGCCTAAAATAACTATAGCCTGCTGAATGCGGGAACATTGGAACATTGAAAATCAAGTCTAATTCGCTTTGTGTTGTCTAAAATAACTACTGCCTGCTGAATGCGGGAACACTGGAACATTGAAAATCAAGTCTACTTTGCTTTGTGTTGCCTAAAATTACTATTGCTTGCTGAATGCGGGAACATTGGAACATGGAAAATCAAGACTACTTTGCTTTGTGTTGCTTAAAATAACTATTGCCTGCTGAATGCGAGAACATTGGAACATTGAAAATTTAGTCTACTTTGCTTTGTGTTGCCTTTGCTTTTTGTTGCCTAAAATAACTATTGCCTGCTGAATGCGGGAACACTGGAAAACTGAAAATCAAGTCTACTTTTCTTTGTGTTGCCTAAAATAACTATTGCCTGCTGAATGCGGGAACACTGGAACATTGAAAATCAAGACTACTTTGCTTTGTGTTGCCTAAAATAACTATTTCCTGCTGAATGCGGGAACATTGGAACATTGAAAATCAAGTCTACTTCGCTTTGTGTTGCCTAAATAACTATTGCCTGCTGAATGCGAGAACATTGGAACATCGAAAATCAAGTCTACATTGCTTTGTGTTGCCTAAAATAATTATAGCCTGCTGAATGCGGGAACATTGGAACATTGAAAATCAAGTCTACTTTGCTTTGTGTTGCCTTTGCTTTGTGTTGTCTAAAATAACTATTGCCTGCTGAATGCGGGAACATTGGAATATTGAAAACCAAGTCTACTTTGCTTTGTGTTGCCTTTGCTTTGTGTTGCCTAAAATAACTATTGCCTGCTGAATGCGGGAACACTGGTACATTGAAAATCAAGTCTACTTCGCTTTGTGTTGCCTGAAATTACTATTGCCTGCTGAATGCGGGAACATTGGAACATTGAAAATCAAGTCTACTTTGCTTTGTGTTGCCTAAAATTACTATTGCCTGCTGAATGCGGGAACATTGGAACTTTGAAAATGAAGTCTACTTCGCTTTGTTTTGCCTAAAACAACTATTGCCTGCTGAATGCGAGAACATTGGAACATTGAAAATCAAGTCTCCTATGCTTTGTGTTGCCTTTGCTTTGTGTTGCCTAAAATAACTATTAGCTGCTGAATGCGGGAACACTGGAACATTTAAAATCAAGTCTACTTTGCTTTGTGTTGCCTAAAATAACTATTGCCTGCTGAATGCGGGAACATTGGAACATTTAAAATCAAGTCTACTTTGCTTTGTGTTGCCTAAAATTACTATTGCCTGCTGAATGCGGGAACATTGGAACATTGAAAATCATGTCTACTTTGCTTTGTGTTGCCCTAAATTACTATTGGCTGCTGTACGCCGGAACATTGGAAAATTGAAAATCAAATCTAATTCGCTTTGTGTTGCCTAAAATAACTATTGCCTGCTGAATGTAGGAACACTGGAACATTGAAAATCAAGTCAACTTTGCTTTGTGTTGCCTAAAATAACTATTGCCTGCTGAATGCAGGAACATTGGAACATTGAAAATCAAGTCTACTTCGCTTTGTGTTGCCTAAAATAACTATTGCCTGCTGAATGTAGGAACACTGGAACATTGAAAATCAAGTCAACTTTGCTTTGTGTTGCCTAAAATAACTATTGCCTGCTGAATGCGGGAACATTGGAACATTTAATATCAAGTCTACTTTGCTTAGTGTTGCCTAAAATTACTATTGCCTGTTGAATGCGGGAACATTGGAACATTGAAAATCATGTCTACTTTGCTTTGTGTTCCCCTAAATTACTATTGCCTGCTGTACACCAGAACATTGGAAAATTGAAAATCAAGTCTAATTCGCTTTGTGTTGCCTAAATTAACTATTGCCTGCTGAATGTAGGAACACTGGAACATGGAAAATCATGTCTACTTTGCTTTGTGTTGCCTAAAATAACTATTGCCTGCTGAATGTGGGAACATTGGAACATTGAAAATCAAGACTAATTTGCTTTGTGTTGCCTAAAATAACTATTGCCTGCTGAATGCGGGAACATTGGAACATCGAAAATCAAGTCTACTTGGCTTTGTGTTGCCTAAAATAACTATTGCCTGCTGAATGCGAGAACATTGGAACATCGAAAATCAAGTCTACTTTGCATTGTGTTGCCTAAAATAATTATAGCCTGCTGAATGCGGGAACATTGGAACATTGAAAATCAAGTCTACTTTGCTTTGTGTTGCCTTTGCTTTGTGTTGTCTAAAATAACTATTGCCTGCTGAATGCGGGAACATTGGAATATTGAAAACCAAGTCTACTTTGCTTTGTGTTGCCTTTGCTTTGTGTTGCCTAAAATAACTATTGCCTGCTGAATGCGGGAACACTGGTACATTGAAAATCAAGTCTACATCGCTTTGTGTTGCCTGAAATTACTATTGCCTGCTGAATGCGGGAACATTGGAACATTGAAAATCTAATCTACTTTGCTTTGTGTTGCCTAAAATTACTATTGCCTGCGGTACGCCGGAACAATGGATCATTGAAAATTAACTCTAATTTGCTTTATGTTGCCTAAAATAACTATTGCCTGCTGAATGCGGGAACATTGGAACATTGAAAATCAAGTCTACTTTGCTTTGTGTTGCCTTTGCTTTGTGTTGCCTAAAATAACTATTGCCTGCTGAATGCGGGAACACTGGAACATTGAAAATCAAGTCTACTTTGCTTTGTGATGCCTAAAATAACTATTGCCTGCTGAATGCGGGAACATTCGAACATTGAAAACCAAGTCTACTTCGCTTTGTGGTGCCTGAAATTACTATTGACTGCTGAATGCGGGAAAATTGGAACATTGAAAATCAAGTCTACTTTGCTTTGTGTTGCCTAAAATTACTATTGCCTGCTGAATGCGGGAACATTGGAACATTGAAAATCAAGTCTACTATGCTTTGTGTTGCTTTTGCTTTGTGTTGCCTAAAATAACTATAGCCTGCTCAATGCGGGAAGACTGGAACATTTAAAATCAAGTCTACTTTGCTTTGTGTTGCCTAAAATTACTATTGGCTGCTGAATGTGGGAACATTGGAACATTTAAAATCAAGTCTACTTTGCTTTGTGTTGCCTAAAATTACTATTGCCCGCTGAATGCGGGAACATTGGAACATTGAAAATCATGTCTACTTTGCTTTGTGTTGCCTAAAATTGCTATTGCCTGCTGTACGCCGGAACATTGGATCTTTGAAAACTAACTCTAATTTGCTTTGTGTTGCCTAAAATCACTATTGCCTGCTGAATGCGGGAACATTGGAACATTGAAAATCAAGTCTACTTTGCTTTGTGTTGCCTTTGCTTTGTGTTGCCTAAAATAACTATTGCCTGCTGAATGTGGGAACACTGGAACACTGAAAATCAAGTCTACTTTGCTTTGTGTTGCCTAAAATAACTATTGCCTGCTGAATGCGGGAACACTGGAACATTGAAAATCAAGACTACTTTGCTTTGTGTTGCCTAAAATAACTATTGCCTGCTGAATGCGGGAACATTGGAACATTGAAAATCAAGTCTACTTTGCTTTGTGTTGCCTAATATAACTATTGCCTGCTGAATGTGGGAACATTGGAACATTGAAAATCAAGTCTACTTTGCTTTGTGTTGCCTAAAATTGCTATGGCCTGCTGAATGCGGGAACATTGGAACATTGAAAATCAAGTCTACTTTGCTTTGTGTTGCCTAAAATAACTATTGCCTGCTGAATGTGGGAACATTGGAACATTGAAAATCAAGTCTACTTCGCTTTGTGTTGCGTAAAATTACTATTGCCTGCTGAATGCGAGAACACTGGACCATTGAAAATCAAATCTACTTTGCTTTGTGTTGCCTAAAATAACTATTGCCTGCTAAGTGCGGGAAAATTGGAACATTGAAAATCAAGTCTACTTTGCTTTGTGTTGCCTTTGCTTTGTGTTGCCTAAAATAACTATTACCTGCTGAATGCGGGAACACTGGAACATTGAAAATCAAGTCTACTTTGTTTTGTGATGCCTAAAATAACTATTGCCTGCTGAATGCGGGAACATTGGAACATTGAAAATCAAGTCTACTATGCTTTGTTTTGCCTAAAATTACTATTGCCTGCTGAATGCGGGAATATTGGAACATTGAAAATCTAGTCTACTTCGCTTTGTTTTGCCTAAAATTACTATTGCCTGCTGAATGCGGGAACATTGGAACATTGAAAATCAAGTCTACTATGCTTTGTGTTGCCTAGAATTACTATTGCCTGCTGAATGCGGGAACATTGGAACATTGAAAATCGAGTCTAATTCGCTTTGTGTTGCCTAAAATAACTATGGCCTGCTTAATGCGGGAACATTGGAACATTGAAAATCAAGTCTACTTCGCTTTGTGTTGCCTAAAATTGCTATTGCCTGCTGAATGCGGGAACATTGGAACATTGAAAATCAAGTCCACTTTGCTTTGTGTTGCCTAAAATTACGATTGCCTGCTGTATGCCAGAACATTGGAACATTGAAAATCTAATCTACTTTGCTTTGTGTTGCCTAAAATTACTATTGCCTGCGGTACGCCGGAACAATGGATCATTGAAAATTAACTCTAATTTGCTTTATGTTGCCTAAAATAACTATTGCCTGCTGAATGCGGGAACATTGGAACATTGAAAATCAAGTCTACTTTGCTTTGTGTTGCCTTTGCTTTGTGTTGCCTAAAATAACTATTGCCTGCTGAATGCGGGAACACTGGAACATTGAAAATCAAGTCTACTTTGCTTTGTGATGCCTAAAATAACTATTGCCTGCTGAATGCGGGAACATTCGAACATTGAAAACCAAGTCTACTTCGCTTTGTGGTGCCTGAAATTACTATTGACTGCTGAATGCGGGAAAATTGGAACATTGAAAATCAAGTCTACTTTGCTTTGTGTTGCCTAAAATTACTATTGCCTGCTGAATGCGGGAACATTGGAACATTGAAAATCAAGTCTACTATGCTTTGTGTTGCTTTTGCTTTGTGTTGCCTAAAATAACTATAGCCTGCTCAATGCGGGAAGACTGGAACATTTAAAATCAAGTCTACTTTGCTTTGTGTTGCCTAAAATTACTATTGGCTGCTGAATGTGGGAACATTGGAACATTTAAAATCAAGTCTACTTTGCTTTGTGTTGCCTAAAATTACTATTGCCCGCTGAATGCGGGAACATTGGAACATTGAAAATCATGTCTACTTTGCTTTGTGTTGCCTAAAATTGCTATTGCCTGCTGTACGCCGGAACATTGGATCTTTGAAAACTAACTCTAATTTGCTTTGTGTTGCCTAAAATCACTATTGCCTGCTGAATGCGGGAACATTGGAACATTGAAAATCAAGTCTACTTTGCTTTGTGTTGCCTTTGCTTTGTGTTGCCTAAAATAACTATTGCCTGCTGAATGTGGGAACACTGGAACACTGAAAATCAAGTCTACTTTGCTTTGTGTTGCCTAAAATAACTATTGCCTGCTGAATGCGGGAACACTGGAACATTGAAAATCAAGACTACTTTGCTTTGTGTTGCCTAAAATAACTATTGCCTGCTGAATGCGGGAACATTGGAACATTGAAAATCAAGTCTACTTTGCTTTGTGTTGCCTAATATAACTATTGCCTGCTGAATGTGGGAACATTGGAACATTGAAAATCAAGTCTACTTTGCTTTGTGTTGCCTAAAATTGCTATGGCCTGCTGAATGCGGGAACATTGGAACATTGAAAATCAAGTCTACTTTGCTTTGTGTTGCCTAAAATAACTATTGCCTGCTGAATGTGGGAACATTGGAACATTGAAAATCAAGTCTACTTCGCTTTGTGTTGCGTAAAATTACTATTGCCTGCTGAATGCGAGAACACTGGACCATTGAAAATCAAATCTACTTTGCTTTGTGTTGCCTAAAATAACTATTGCCTGCTAAGTGCGGGAAAATTGGAACATTGAAAATCAAGTCTACTTTGCTTTGTGTTGCCTTTGCTTTGTGTTGCCTAAAATAACTATTACCTGCTGAATGCGGGAACACTGGAACATTGAAAATCAAGTCTACTTTGTTTTGTGATGCCTAAAATAACTATTGCCTGCTGAATGCGGGAACATTGGAACATTGAAAATCAAGTCTACTATGCTTTGTTTTGCCTAAAATTACTATTGCCTGCTGAATGCGGGAATATTGGAACATTGAAAATCTAGTCTACTTCGCTTTGTTTTGCCTAAAATTACTATTGCCTGCTGAATGCGGGAACATTGGAACATTGAAAATCAAGTCTACTATGCTTTGTGTTGCCTAGAATTACTATTGCCTGCTGAATGCGGGAACATTGGAACATTGAAAATCGAGTCTAATTCGCTTTGTGTTGCCTAAAATAACTATGGCCTGCTTAATGCGGGAACATTGGAACATTGAAAATCAAGTCTACTTCGCTTTGTGTTGCCTAAAATTGCTATTGCCTGCTGAATGCGGGAACATTGGAACATTGAAAATCAAGTCCACTTTGCTTTGTGTTGCCTAAAATTACGATTGCCTGCTGTATGCCAGAACATTGGAACATTGAAAATCGAGTCTAATTCGCTTTGTGTTGCCTAAAATAACTATAGCCTGCTGAATGCGGGAACATTGGAACATTGAAAATCAAGTCTAATTCGCTTTGTGTTGTCTAAAATAACTACTGCCTGCTGAATGCGGGAACACTGGAACATTGAAAATCAAGTCTACTTTGCTTTGTGTTGCCTAAAATTACTATTGCTTGCTGAATGCGGGAACATTGGAACATGGAAAATCAAGACTACTTTGCTTTGTGTTGCTTAAAATAACTATTGCCTGCTGAATGCGAGAACATTGGAACATTGAAAATTTAGTCTACTTTGCTTTGTGTTGCCTTTGCTTTTTGTTGCCTAAAATAACTATTGCCTGCTGAATGCGGGAACACTGGAAAACTGAAAATCAAGTCTACTTTTCTTTGTGTTGCCTAAAATAACTATTGCCTGCTGAATGCGGGAACACTGGAACATTGAAAATCAAGACTACTTTGCTTTGTGTTGCCTAAAATAACTATTTCCTGCTGAATGCGGGAACATTGGAACATTGAAAATCAAGTCTACTTCGCTTTGTGTTGCCTAAATAACTATTGCCTGCTGAATGCGAGAACATTGGAACATCGAAAATCAAGTCTACATTGCTTTGTGTTGCCTAAAATAATTATAGCCTGCTGAATGCGGGAACATTGGAACATTGAAAATCAAGTCTACTTTGCTTTGTGTTGCCTTTGCTTTGTGTTGTCTAAAATAACTATTGCCTGCTGAATGCGGGAACATTGGAATATTGAAAACCAAGTCTACTTTGCTTTGTGTTGCCTTTGCTTTGTGTTGCCTAAAATAACTATTGCCTGCTGAATGCGGGAACACTGGTACATTGAAAATCAAGTCTACTTCGCTTTGTGTTGCCTGAAATTACTATTGCCTGCTGAATGCGGGAACATTGGAACATTGAAAATCAAGTCTACTTTGCTTTGTGTTGCCTAAAATTACTATTGCCTGCTGAATGCGGGAACATTGGAACTTTGAAAATGAAGTCTACTTCGCTTTGTTTTGCCTAAAACAACTATTGCCTGCTGAATGCGAGAACATTGGAACATTGAAAATCAAGTCTCCTATGCTTTGTGTTGCCTTTGCTTTGTGTTGCCTAAAATAACTATTAGCTGCTGAATGCGGGAACACTGGAACATTTAAAATCAAGTCTACTTTGCTTTGTGTTGCCTAAAATAACTATTGCCTGCTGAATGCGGGAACATTGGAACATTTAAAATCAAGTCTACTTTGCTTTGTGTTGCCTAAAATTACTATTGCCTGCTGAATGCGGGAACATTGGAACATTGAAAATCATGTCTACTTTGCTTTGTGTTGCCCTAAATTACTATTGGCTGCTGTACGCCGGAACATTGGAAAATTGAAAATCAAATCTAATTCGCTTTGTGTTGCCTAAAATAACTATTGCCTGCTGAATGTAGGAACACTGGAACATTGAAAATCAAGTCAACTTTGCTTTGTGTTGCCTAAAATAACTATTGCCTGCTGAATGCAGGAACATTGGAACATTGAAAATCAAGTCTACTTCGCTTTGTGTTGCCTAAAATAACTATTGCCTGCTGAATGTAGGAACACTGGAACATTGAAAATCAAGTCAACTTTGCTTTGTGTTGCCTAAAATAACTATTGCCTGCTGAATGCGGGAACATTGGAACATTTAATATCAAGTCTACTTTGCTTAGTGTTGCCTAAAATTACTATTGCCTGTTGAATGCGGGAACATTGGAACATTGAAAATCATGTCTACTTTGCTTTGTGTTCCCCTAAATTACTATTGCCTGCTGTACACCAGAACATTGGAAAATTGAAAATCAAGTCTAATTCGCTTTGTGTTGCCTAAATTAACTATTGCCTGCTGAATGTAGGAACACTGGAACATGGAAAATCATGTCTACTTTGCTTTGTGTTGCCTAAAATAACTATTGCCTGCTGAATGTGGGAACATTGGAACATTGAAAATCAAGACTAATTTGCTTTGTGTTGCCTAAAATAACTATTGCCTGCTGAATGCGGGAACATTGGAACATCGAAAATCAAGTCTACTTGGCTTTGTGTTGCCTAAAATAACTATTGCCTGCTGAATGCGAGAACATTGGAACATCGAAAATCAAGTCTACTTTGCATTGTGTTGCCTAAAATAATTATAGCCTGCTGAATGCGGGAACATTGGAACATTGAAAATCAAGTCTACTTTGCTTTGTGTTGCCTTTGCTTTGTGTTGTCTAAAATAACTATTGCCTGCTGAATGCGGGAACATTGGAATATTGAAAACCAAGTCTACTTTGCTTTGTGTTGCCTTTGCTTTGTGTTGCCTAAAATAACTATTGCCTGCTGAATGCGGGAACACTGGTACATTGAAAATCAAGTCTACATCGCTTTGTGTTGCCTGAAATTACTATTGCCTGCTGAATGCGGGAACATTGGAACATTGAAAATCTAATCTACTTTGCTTTGTGTTGCCTAAAATTACTATTGCCTGCGGTACGCCGGAACAATGGATCATTGAAAATTAACTCTAATTTGCTTTATGTTGCCTAAAATAACTATTGCCTGCTGAATGCGGGAACATTGGAACATTGAAAATCAAGTCTACTTTGCTTTGTGTTGCCTTTGCTTTGTGTTGCCTAAAATAACTATTGCCTGCTGAATGCGGGAACACTGGAACATTGAAAATCAAGTCTACTTTGCTTTGTGATGCCTAAAATAACTATTGCCTGCTGAATGCGGGAACATTCGAACATTGAAAACCAAGTCTACTTCGCTTTGTGGTGCCTGAAATTACTATTGACTGCTGAATGCGGGAAAATTGGAACATTGAAAATCAAGTCTACTTTGCTTTGTGTTGCCTAAAATTACTATTGCCTGCTGAATGCGGGAACATTGGAACATTGAAAATCAAGTCTACTATGCTTTGTGTTGCTTTTGCTTTGTGTTGCCTAAAATAACTATAGCCTGCTCAATGCGGGAAGACTGGAACATTTAAAATCAAGTCTACTTTGCTTTGTGTTGCCTAAAATTACTATTGGCTGCTGAATGTGGGAACATTGGAACATTTAAAATCAAGTCTACTTTGCTTTGTGTTGCCTAAAATTACTATTGCCCGCTGAATGCGGGAACATTGGAACATTGAAAATCATGTCTACTTTGCTTTGTGTTGCCTAAAATTGCTATTGCCTGCTGTACGCCGGAACATTGGATCTTTGAAAACTAACTCTAATTTGCTTTGTGTTGCCTAAAATCACTATTGCCTGCTGAATGCGGGAACATTGGAACATTGAAAATCAAGTCTACTTTGCTTTGTGTTGCCTTTGCTTTGTGTTGCCTAAAATAACTATTGCCTGCTGAATGTGGGAACACTGGAACACTGAAAATCAAGTCTACTTTGCTTTGTGTTGCCTAAAATAACTATTGCCTGCTGAATGCGGGAACACTGGAACATTGAAAATCAAGACTACTTTGCTTTGTGTTGCCTAAAATAACTATTGCCTGCTGAATGCGGGAACATTGGAACATCGAAAATCAAGTCTACTTCGCTTTGTGTTGCCTAAAATAACTATTGCCTGCTGAATGCGAGAACATTGGAACATCGAAAATCAAGTCTACTTTGCATTGTGTTGCCTAAAATAATTATAGCCAGCTGAATGCGGGAACATTGGAACATTAAAAATCAAGTCTACTTTGCTTTGTGTTGCCTTTGCTTTGTGTTGTCTAAAATAACTATTGCCTGCTGAATGCGGGAACATTGGAATATTGAAAACCAAGTCTACTTTGCTTTGTGTTGCCTTTGCTTTGTGTTGCCTAAAATAACTATTGCCTGCTGAATGCGGGAACACTGGTACATTGAAAATCAAGTCTACATTGCTTTGTGTTGCCTGAAAATACTATTGCCTGCTGAATGCGGGAACATTGGAACTTTGAAAATCAAGACTACTTTGCTTTGTGTTGCCTAAAATTACTATTGCCTGCTGAATGCGAGAACATTGGAACATTGAAAACCAAGTCTACTTCGCTTTGTGTTGCCTGAAATTACTATTGCCTGCTGAATGCGGGAACATTCGAACATTGAAAACCAAGTCTACTTTGCTTTGTGTTGCCTAAAATTACTATTGCCTGCTGAATGCGGGAACATTGGAACATTGAAAATCAAGTCTACTATGCTTTGTGTTGCTTTTGCTTTGTGTTGCCTAAAATAACTATAGCCTGCTCAATGCGGGAAGACTGGAACATTTAAAATCAAGTCTACTTTGCTTTGTGTTGCCTAAAATTACTATTGGCTGCTGAATGCGGTAACATTGGAACATTTAAAATCAAGTCTACTTTGCTTTGTGTTGCCTAAAATTACTATTGCCCGCTGAATGCGGGAACATTGGAACATTGAAAATCAAGTCTACTTTGCTTTGTGTTGCCTAAAATTGCTATTGCCTGCTGTACGCCGGAACATTGGATCATTGAAAACTAACTCTAATTTGCTTTGTGTTGCCTAAAATAACTATTGCCTGCTGAATGCGGGAACATTGGAACATTGAAAATCAAGTCTACTTTGCTTTGTGTTGCCTTTGCTTTGTGTTGCCTAAAATAACTATTGCCTGCTGAATGTGGGAACACTGGAACACTGAAAATCAAGTCTACTTTGCTTTGTGTTGCCTAAAATAACTATTGCCTGCTGAATGCGGGAACACTGGAACATTGAAAATCAAGACTAATTTGCTTTGTGTTGCCTAAAATAACTATTGCCTGCTGAATGCGGGAACATTGGAACATCGAAAATCAAGTCTACTTCGCTTTGTGTTGCCTAAAATAACTATTGCCTGCTGAATGCGAGAACATTGGAACATCGAAAATCAAGTCTACTTTGCATTGTGTTGCCTAAAATAATTATAGCCAGCTGAATGCGGGAACATTGGAACATTGAAAATCAAGTCTACTTTGCTTTGTGTTGCCTTTGCTTTGTGTTGTCTAAAATAACTATTGCCTGCTGAATGCGGGAACATTGGAATATTGAAAACCAAGTCTACTTTGCTTTGTGTTGCCTTTGCTTTGTGTTGCCTAAAATAACTATTGCCTGCTGAATGCGGGAACACTGGTACATTGAAAATCAAGTCTACATTGCTTTGTGTTGCCTGAAAATACTATTGCCTGCTGAATGCGGGAACATTGGAACATTGAAAATCAAGTCTACTTTGCTTTGTGTTGCCTAAAATTACTATTGCCTGCTGTACGCCGGAACAATGGATCATTGAAAATTAACTCTAATTTGCTTTATGTTGCCTAAAATAACTATTGCCTGCTGAATGCGGGAACATTGGAACATTGAAAATCAAGTCTACTTTGCTTTGTGTTTCCTAAAATAACTATTGCCTGCTGAATGCGGGAACATTGGAACATTGAAAATCAAGTCTACTTCGCTTTGTGTTGCGTAAAATTACTATTGCCTGCTGAATGCGAGAACACTGGAACATCGAAAATCAAATCTACTTTGCTTTGTGTTGCCTAAAATAACTATTGCCTGCTGAATGCGGGAAAATTGGAACATTGAAAATCAAGTCTACTTTGCTTTGTGTTGCCTTTGCTTTGTGTTGCCTAAAATAACTATTGCCTTCTGAATGTGGGAACACTGGAACACTGAAAATCAAGTCTACTTTGCTTTGTGTTGCCTAAAATAACTATTGCCTGCTCAATGCGGGAACACTGGAACATTGAAAATCAAGACTAATTTGCTTTGTGTTGCCTAAAATAACTATTGCCTACTGAATGCGGGAACATTGGAACATCGAAAATCAAGTCTACTTGGCTTTGTGTTGCCTAAAATAACTATTGCCTGCTGAATGCGAGAACATTGGAACATCGAAAATCAAGTCTACTTTGCATTGTGTTGCCTAAAATAATTATAGCCTGCTGAATGCGGGAACATTGGAACATTGAAAATCAAGTCTACTTTGCTTTGTGTTGCCTTTGCTTTGTGTTGTCTAAAATAACTATTGCCTGCTGAATGCGGGAACATTGGAATATTGAAAACCAAGTCTACTTTGCTTTGTGTTGCCTTTGCTTTGTGTTGCCTAAAATAACTATTGCCTGCTGAATGCGGGAACACTGGTACATTGAAAATCAAGTCTACATCGCTTTGTGTTGCCTGAAATTACTATTGCCTGCTGAATGCGGGAACATTGGAACATTGAAAATCTAATCTACTTTGCTTTGTGTTGCCTAAAATTACTATTGCCTGCGGTACGCCGGAACAATGGATCATTGAAAATTAACTCTAATTTGCTTTATGTTGCCTAAAATAACTATTGCCTGCTGAATGCGGGAACATTGGAACATTGAAAATCAAGTCTACTTTGCTTTGTGTTGCCTTTGCTTTGTGTTGCCTAAAATAACTATTGCCTGCTGAATGCGGGAACACTGGAACATTGAAAATCAAGTCTACTTTGCTTTGTGATGCCTAAAATAACTATTGCCTGCTGAATGCGGGAACATTCGAACATTGAAAACCAAGTCTACTTCGCTTTGTGGTGCCTGAAATTACTATTGACTGCTGAATGCGGGAAAATTGGAACATTGAAAATCAAGTCTACTTTGCTTTGTGTTGCCTAAAATTACTATTGCCTGCTGAATGCGGGAACATTGGAACATTGAAAATCAAGTCTACTATGCTTTGTGTTGCTTTTGCTTTGTGTTGCCTAAAATAACTATAGCCTGCTCAATGCGGGAAGACTGGAACATTTAAAATCAAGTCTACTTTGCTTTGTGTTGCCTAAAATTACTATTGGCTGCTGAATGTGGGAACATTGGAACATTTAAAATCAAGTCTACTTTGCTTTGTGTTGCCTAAAATTACTATTGCCCGCTGAATGCGGGAACATTGGAACATTGAAAATCATGTCTACTTTGCTTTGTGTTGCCTAAAATTGCTATTGCCTGCTGTACGCCGGAACATTGGATCTTTGAAAACTAACTCTAATTTGCTTTGTGTTGCCTAAAATCACTATTGCCTGCTGAATGCGGGAACATTGGAACATTGAAAATCAAGTCTACTTTGCTTTGTGTTGCCTTTGCTTTGTGTTGCCTAAAATAACTATTGCCTGCTGAATGTGGGAACACTGGAACACTGAAAATCAAGTCTACTTTGCTTTGTGTTGCCTAAAATAACTATTGCCTGCTGAATGCGGGAACACTGGAACATTGAAAATCAAGACTACTTTGCTTTGTGTTGCCTAAAATAACTATTGCCTGCTGAATGCGGGAACATTGGAACATCGAAAATCAAGTCTACTTCGCTTTGTGTTGCCTAAAATAACTATTGCCTGCTGAATGCGAGAACATTGGAACATCGAAAATCAAGTCTACTTTGCATTGTGTTGCCTAAAATAATTATAGCCAGCTGAATGCGGGAACATTGGAACATTAAAAATCAAGTCTACTTTGCTTTGTGTTGCCTTTGCTTTGTGTTGTCTAAAATAACTATTGCCTGCTGAATGCGGGAACATTGGAATATTGAAAACCAAGTCTACTTTGCTTTGTGTTGCCTTTGCTTTGTGTTGCCTAAAATAACTATTGCCTGCTGAATGCGGGAACACTGGTACATTGAAAATCAAGTCTACATTGCTTTGTGTTGCCTGAAAATACTATTGCCTGCTGAATGCGGGAACATTGGAACTTTGAAAATCAAGACTACTTTGCTTTGTGTTGCCTAAAATTACTATTGCCTGCTGTACGCCGGAACAATGGATCATTGAAAATTAACTCTAATTTGCTTTATGTTGCCTAAAATAACTATTGCCTGCTGAATGCGGGAACATTGGAACATTGAAAATCAAGTCTACTTCGCTTTGTGTTGCCTAAAATTACTATTGCCTGCGGTACGCCGGAACAATGGATCATTGAAAATTAACTCTAATTTGCTTTATGTTGCCTAAAATAACTATTGCCTGCTGAATGCGGGAACATTGGAACATTGAAAATCAAGTCTACTTTGCTTTGTGTTGCCTTTGCTTTGTGTTGCCTAAAATAACTATTGCCTGCTGAATGCGGGAACACTGGAACATTGAAAATCAAGTCTACTTTGCTTTGTGATGCCTAAAATAACTATTGCCTGCTGAATGCGGGAACATTCGAACATTGAAAACCAAGTCTACTTCGCTTTGTGGTGCCTGAAATTACTATTGACTGCTGAATGCGGGAAAATTGGAACATTGAAAATCAAGTCTACTTTGCTTTGTGTTGCCTAAAATTACTATTGCCTGCTGAATGCGGGAACATTGGAACATTGAAAATCAAGTCTACTATGCTTTGTGTTGCTTTTGCTTTGTGTTGCCTAAAATAACTATAGCCTGCTCAATGCGGGAAGACTGGAACATTTAAAATCAAGTCTACTTTGCTTTGTGTTGCCTAAAATTACTATTGGCTGCTGAATGTGGGAACATTGGAACATTTAAAATCAAGTCTACTTTGCTTTGTGTTGCCTAAAATTACTATTGCCCGCTGAATGCGGGAACATTGGAACATTGAAAATCATGTCTACTTTGCTTTGTGTTGCCTAAAATTGCTATTGCCTGCTGTACGCCGGAACATTGGATCTTTGAAAACTAACTCTAATTTGCTTTGTGTTGCCTAAAATCACTATTGCCTGCTGAATGCGGGAACATTGGAACATTGAAAATCAAGTCTACTTTGCTTTGTGTTGCCTTTGCTTTGTGTTGCCTAAAATAACTATTGCCTGCTGAATGTGGGAACACTGGAACACTGAAAATCAAGTCTACTTTGCTTTGTGTTGCCTAAAATAACTATTGCCTGCTGAATGCGGGAACACTGGAACATTGAAAATCAAGACTACTTTGCTTTGTGTTGCCTAAAATAACTATTGCCTGCTGAATGCGGGAACATTGGAACATCGAAAATCAAGTCTACTTCGCTTTGTGTTGCCTAAAATAACTATTGCCTGCTGAATGCGAGAACATTGGAACATCGAAAATCAAGTCTACTTTGCATTGTGTTGCCTAAAATAATTATAGCCAGCTGAATGCGGGAACATTGGAACATTAAAAATCAAGTCTACTTTGCTTTGTGTTGCCTTTGCTTTGTGTTGTCTAAAATAACTATTGCCTGCTGAATGTGGGAACATTGGAATATTGAAAACCAAGTCTACTTTGCTTTGTGTTGCCTTTGCTTTGTGTTGCCTAAAATAACTATTGCCTGCTGAATGCGGGAACACTGGTACATTGAAAATCAAGTCTACATTGCTTTGTGTTGCCTGAAAATACTATTGCCTGCTGAATGCGGGAACATTGGAACTTTGAAAATCAAGACTACTTTGCTTTGTGTTGCCTAAAATTACTATTGCCTGCTGAATGCGAGAACATTGGAACATTGAAAACCAAGTCTACTTCGCTTTGTGTTGCCTGAAATTACTATTGCCTGCTGAATGCGGGAAAATTGGAACATTGAAAATCAAGTCTACTTTGCTTTGTGTTGCCTAAAATTACTATTGCCTGCTGAATGCGGGAACATTGGAACATTGAAAATCAAGTCTACTATGCTTTGTGTTGCTTTTGCTTTGTGTTGCCTAAAATAACTATAGCCTGCTCAATGCGGGAAGACTGGAACATTTAAAATCAAGTCTACTTTGCTTTGTGTTGCCTAAAATTACTATTGGCTGCTGAATGCGGTAACATTGGAACATTTAAAATCAAGTCTACTTTGCTTTGTGTTGCCTAAAATTACTATTGCCCGCTGAATGCGGGAACATTGGAACATTGAAAATCAAGTCTACTTTGCTTTGTGTTGCCTAAAATTGCTATTGCCTGCTGTACGCCGGAACATTGGATCATTGAAAACTAACTCTAATTTGCTTTGTGTTGCCTAAAATAACTATTGCCTGCTGAATGCGGGAACATTGGAACATTGAAAATCAAGTCTACTTTGCTTTGTGTTGCCTTTGCTTTGTGTTGCCTAAAATAACTATTGCCTGCTGAATGTGGGAACACTGGAACACTGAAAATCAAGTCTACTTTGCTTTGTGTTGCCTAAAATAACTATTGCCTGCTGAATGCGGGAACACTGGAACATTGAAAATCAAGACTACTTTGCTTTGTGTTGCCTAAAATAACTATTGCCTGCTGAATGCGGGAACATTGGAACATCGAAAATCAAGTCTACTTCGCTTTGTGTTGCCTAAAATAACTATTGCCTGCTGAATGCGAGAACATTGGAACATCGAAAATCAAGTCTACTTTGCATTGTGTTGCCTAAAATAATTATAGCCAGCTGAATGCGGGAACATTGGAACATTGAAAATCAAGTCTACTTTGCTTTGTGTTGCCTTTGCTTTGTGTTGTCTAAAATAACTATTGCCTGCTGAATGCGGGAACATTGGAATATTGAAAACCAAGTCTACTTTGCTTTGTGTTGCCTTTGCTTTGTGTTGCCTAAAATAACTATTGCCTGCTGAATGCGGGAACACTGGTACATTGAAAATCAAGTCTACATTGCTTTGTGTTGCCTGAAAATACTATTGCCTGCTGAATGCGGGAACATTGGAACATTGAAAATCAAGTCTACTTTGCTTTGTGTTGCCTAAAATTACTATTGCCTGCTGTACGCCGGAACAATGGATCATTGAAAATTAACTCTAATTTGCTTTATGTTGCCTAAAATAACTATTGCCTGCTGAATGCGGGAACATTGGAACATTGAAAATCAAGTCTACTTTGCTTTGTGTTTCCTAAAATAACTATTGCCTGCTGAATGCGGGAACATTGGAACATTGAAAATCAAGTCTACTTCGCTTTGTGTTGCGTAAAATTACTATTGCCTGCTGAATGCGAGAACACTGGAACATCGAAAATCAAATCTACTTTGCTTTGTGTTGCCTAAAATAACTATTGCCTGCTGAATGCGGGAAAATTGGAACATTGAAAATCAAGTCTACTTTGCTTTGTGTTGCCTTTGCTTTGTGTTGCCTAAAATAACTATTGCCTTCTGAATGTGGGAACACTGGAACACTGAAAATCAAGTCTACTTTGCTTTGTGTTGCCTAAAATAACTATTGCCTGCTCAATGCGGGAACACTGGAACATTGAAAATCAAGACTAATTTGCTTTGTGTTGCCTAAAATAACTATTGCCTACTGAATGCGGGAACATTGGAACATCGAAAATCAAGTCTACTTGGCTTTGTGTTGCCTAAAATAACTATTGCCTGCTGAATGCGAGAACATTGGAACATCGAAAATCAAGTCTACTTTGCATTGTGTTGCCTAAAATAATTATAGCCTGCTGAATGCGGGAACATTGGAACATTGAAAATCAAGTCTACTTTGCTTTGTGTTGCCTTTGCTTTGTGTTGTCTAAAATAACTATTGCCTGCTGAATGCGGGAACATTGGAATATTGAAAACCAAGTCTACTTTGCTTTGTGTTGCCTTTGCTTTGTGTTGCCTAAAATAACTATTGCCTGCTGAATGCGGGAACACTGGTACATTGAAAATCAAGTCTACATCGCTTTGTGTTGCCTGAAATTACTATTGCCTGCTGAATGCGGGAACATTGGAACATTGAAAATCTAATCTACTTTGCTTTGTGTTGCCTAAAATTACTATTGCCTGCGGTACGCCGGAACAATGGATCATTGAAAATTAACTCTAATTTGCTTTATGTTGCCTAAAATAACTATTGCCTGCTGAATGCGGGAACATTGGAACATTGAAAATCAAGTCTACTTTGCTTTGTGTTGCCTTTGCTTTGTGTTGCCTAAAATAACTATTGCCTGCTGAATGCGGGAACACTGGAACATCGAAAATCAAGTCTACTTTGCTTTGTGATGCCTAAAATAACTATTGCCTGCTGAATGCGGGAACATTCGAACATTGAAAACCAAGTCTACTTCGCTTTGTGGTGCCTGAAATTACTATTGCCTGCTGAATGCGGGAAAATTGGAACATTGAAAATCAAGTCTACTTTGCTTTGTGTTGCCTAAAATTACTATTGCCTGCTGAATGCGGGAACATTGGAACATTGAAAATCAAGTCTACTATGCTTTGTGTTGCTTTTGCTTTGTGTTGCCTAAAATAACTATAGCCTGCTCAATGCGGGAAGACTGGAACATTTAAAATCAAGTCTACTTTGCTTTGTGTTGCCTAAAATTACTATTGGCTGCTGAATGTGGGAACATTGGAACATTTAAAATCAAGTCTACTTTGCTTTGTGTTGCCTAAAATTACTATTGCCCGCTGAATGCGGGAACATTGGAACATTGAAAATCATGTCTACTTTGCTTTGTGTTGCCTAAAATTGCTATTGCCTGCTGTACGCCGGAACATTGGATCTTTGAAAACTAACTCTAATTTGCTTTGTGTTGCCTAAAATCACTATTGCCTGCTGAATGCGGGAACATTGGAACATTGAAAATCAAGTCTACTTTGCTTTGTGTTGCCTTTGCTTTGTGTTGCCTAAAATAACTATTGCCTGCTGAATGTGGGAACACTGGAACACTGAAAATCAAGTCTACTTTGCTTTGTGTTGCCTAAAATAACTATTGCCTGCTGAATGCGGGAACACTGGAACATTGAAAATCAAGACTACTTTGCTTTGTGTTGCCTAAAATAACTATTGCCTGCTGAATGCGGGAACATTGGAACATCGAAAATCAAGTCTACTTCGCTTTGTGTTGCCTAAAATAACTATTGCCTGCTGAATGCGAGAACATTGGAACATCGAAAATCAAGTCTACTTTGCATTGTGTTGCCTAAAATAATTATAGCCAGCTGAATGCGGGAACATTGGAACATTAAAAATCAAGTCTACTTTGCTTTGTGTTGCCTTTGCTTTGTGTTGTCTAAAATAACTATTGCCTGCTGAATGCGGAAACATTGGAATATTGAAAACCAAGTCTACTTTGCTTTGTGTTGCCTTTGCTTTGTGTTGCCTAAAATAACTATTGCCTGCTGAATGCGGGAACACTGGTACATTGAAAATCAAGTCTACATTGCTTTGTGTTGCCTGAAAATACTATTGCCTGCTGAATGCGGGAACATTGGAACTTTGAAAATCAAGACTACTTTGCTTTGTGTTGCCTAAAATTACTATTGCCTGCTGTACGCCGGAACAATGGATCATTGAAAATTAACTCTAATTTGCTTTATGTTGCCTAAAAAAACTATTGCCTGCTGAATGCGGGAACATTGGAACATTGAAAATCAAGTCTACTTCGCTTTGTGTTGCGTAAAATTACTATTGCCTGCTGAATGCGAGAACACTGGAACATCGAAAATCAAATCTACTTTGCTTTGTGTTGCCTAAAATAACTATTGCCTGCTGAATGCGGGAAAATTGGAACATTGAAAATCTAGTCTACTTCGCTTTGTGTTGCTTTTGCTTTGTGTTTCCTAAAATAACTATTACCTGCTGAATGCGGGAACACTGGAACATTGAAAATCAAGTCAACTTCGCTTTGTGTTGCCTGAAATTACTATTGCCTGCTGAATGCGGGAAAATTGGAACATTGAAAATCAAGTCAACTTTGCTTGGTGTTGCCTAAAATCACTATTGTCTGTTGAATGCAGGAACATTGGAACATTGAAAATCAAGTCTACTTCGCTTTGTGTTGCCTAAAATTACTATTGCCTGCTGAATGCGGGAACATTGGAACATTGAAAATAATTTCTACTTTGCTTTGTGTTGCCTAAAATTACTATTGCCTGCTGTACCCCGGAACATTGGAACATTGAAAATCAAGTCTATTTCACTTTGTGTTGCCTAAAATAACTATTGCCTGCTGAATGCGGGAACATTGGAACATTGAAAACCAAGTCTAATTCGCTTTGTGTTGCCTAAAATAACTATTGCCTGCTGAATGCGGGGACACTGGTACATTGGAAATCAAGTCTACTTTGCTTTGTCTTGCCTAAAATAACTATTGCCTGCTGAATGCGGGAACATTGGAACATTGAAAATCAAGTCTACTTCGCTTTGTGTTGCCTAAAATTACTATTGCCTGCTGAATGCGAGAACATTGGAACATCGAAGATCAAGTCTACTTTGCTTTGTGTTGCCTAAAATAAATATTGCCTGCTGAATGCAGGAACATTGGAACATTTAATATCAAGTCTACTTTGCTTAGTGTTGCCTAAAATTACTATTGCCTGTTGAATGCGGGAACATTGGAACATTGAAAATCATGTCTACTTTGCTTTGTGTTCCCCTAAATTACTATTGCCTGCTGTACACCAGAACATTGGAAAATTGAAAATCAAGTCTAATTCGCTTTGTGTTGCCTAAATTAACTATTGCCTGCTGAATGTAGGAACACTGGAACATGGAAAATCATGTCTACTTTGCTTTGTGTTGCCTAAAATAACTATTGCCTGCTGAATGTGGGAACATTGGAACATTGAAAATCAAGACTAATTTGCTTTGTGTTGCCTAAAATAACTATTGCCTGCTGAATGCGGGAACATTGGAACATCGAAAATCAAGTCTACTTGGCTTTGTGTTGCCTAAAATAACTATTGCCTGCTGAATGCGAGAACATTGGAACATCGAAAATCAAGTCTACTTTGCATTGTGTTGCCTAAAATAATTATAGCCTGCTGAATGCGGGAACATTGGAACATTGAAAATCAAGTCTACTTTGCTTTGTGTTGCCTTTGCTTTGTGTTGTCTAAAATAACTATTGCCTGCTGAATGCGGGAACATTGGAATATTGAAAACCAAGTCTACTTTGCTTTGTGTTGCCTTTGCTTTGTGTTGCCTAAAATAACTATTGCCTGCTGAATGCGGGAACACTGGTACATTGAAAATCAAGTCTACATCGCTTTGTGTTGCCTGAAATTACTATTGCCTGCTGAATGCGGGAACATTGGAACATTGAAAATCTAATCTACTTTGCTTTGTGTTGCCTAAAATTACTATTGCCTGCGGTACGCCGGAACAATGGATCATTGAAAATTAACTCTAATTTGCTTTATGTTGCCTAAAATAACTATTGCCTGCTGAATGCGGGAACATTGGAACATTGAAAATCAAGTCTACTTTGCTTTGTGTTGCCTTTGCTTTGTGTTGCCTAAAATAACTATTGCCTGCTGAATGCGGGAACACTGGAACATTGAAAATCAAGTCTACTTTGCTTTGTGATGCCTAAAATAACTATTGCCTGCTGAATGCGGGAACATTCGAACATTGAAAACCAAGTCTACTTCGCTTTGTGGTGCCTGAAATTACTATTGCCTGCTGAATGCGGGAAAATTGGAACATTGAAAATCAAGTCTACTTTGCTTTGTGTTGCCTAAAATTACTATTGCCTGCTGAATGCGGGAACATTGGAACATTGAAAATCAAGTCTACTATGCTTTGTGTTGCTTTTGCTTTGTGTTGCCTAAAATAACTATAGCCTGCTCAATGCGGGAAGACTGGAACATTTAAAATCAAGTCTACTTTGCTTTGTGTTGCCTAAAATTACTATTGGCTGCTGAATGTGGGAACATTGGAACATTTAAAATCAAGTCTACTTTGCTTTGTGTTGCCTAAAATTACTATTGCCCGCTGAATGCGGGAACATTGGAACATTGAAAATCATGTCTACTTTGCTTTGTGTTGCCTAAAATTGCTATTGCCTGCTGTACGCCGGAACATTGGATCTTTGAAAACTAACTCTAATTTGCTTTGTGTTGCCTAAAATCACTATTGCCTGCTGAATGCGGGAACATTGGAACATTGAAAATCAAGTCTACTTTGCTTTGTGTTGCCTTTGTTTTGTGTTGCCTAAAATAACTATTGCCTGCTGAATGTGGGAACACTGGAACACTGAAAATCAAGTCTACTTTGCTTTGTGTTGCCTAAAATAACTATTGCCTGCTGAATGCGGGAACACTGGAACATTGAAAATCAAGACTACTTTGCTTTGTGTTGCCTAAAATAACTATTGCCTGCTGAATGCGGGAACATTGGAACATCGAAAATCAAGTCTACTTCGCTTTGTGTTGCCTAAAATAACTATTGCCTGCTGAATGCGAGAACATTGGAACATCGAAAATCAAGTCTACTTTGCATTGTGTTGCCTAAAATAATTATAGCCAGCTGAATGCGGGAACATTGGAACATTAAAAATCAAGTCTACTTTGCTTTGTGTTGCCTTTGCTTTGTGTTGTCTAAAATAACTATTGCCTGCTGAATGCGGGAACATTGGAATATTGAAAACCAAGTCTACTTTGCTTTGTGTTGCCTTTGCTTTGTGTTGCCTAAAATAACTATTGCCTGCTGAATGCGGGAACACTGGTACATTGAAAATCAAGTCTACATTGCTTTGTGTTGCCTGAAAATACTATTGCCTGCTGAATGCGGGAACATTGGAACTTTGAAAATCAAGACTACTTTGCTTTGTGTTGCCTAAAATTACTATTGCCTGCTGTACGCCGGAACAATGGATCATTGAAAACTAACTCTAATTTGCTTTGTGTTGCCTAAAATAACTATTGCCTGCTGAATGCGGGAACATTCGAACATTGAAAATCAAGTCTACTTTGCTTTGTGTTTCCTAAAATAACTATTGCCTGCTGAATGCGGGAACATTGGAACATTGAAAATCAAGTCTACTTCGCTTTGTGTTGCGTAAAATTACTATTGCCTGCTGAATGCGAGAACACTGGAACATCGAAAATCAAATCTACTTTGCTTTGTGTTGCCTAAAATAACTATTGCCTGCTGAATGCGGGAAAATTGGAACATTGAAAATCAAGTCTACTTTGCTTTGTGTTGCCTTTGCTTTGTGTTGCCTAAAATAACTATTGCCTTCTGAATGTGGGAACACTGGAACACTGAAAATCAAGTCTACTTTGCTTTGTGTTGCCTAAAATAACTATTGCCTGCTCAATGCGGGAACACTGGAACATTGAAAATCAAGACTAATTTGCTTTGTGTTGCCTAAAATAACTATTGCCTACTGAATGCGGGAACATTGGAACATCGAAAATCAAGTCTACTTGGCTTTGTGTTGCCTAAAATAACTATTGCCTGCTGAATGCGAGAACATTGGAACATCGAAAATCAAGTCTACTTTGCATTGTGTTGCCTAAAATAATTATAGCCTGCTGAATGCGGGAACATTGGAACATTGAAAATCAAGTCTACTTTGCTTTGTGTTGCCTTTGCTTTGTGTTGTCTAAAATAACTATTGCCTGCTGAATGCGGGAACATTGGAATATTGAAAACCAAGTCTACTTTGCTTTGTGTTGCCTTTGCTTTGTGTTGCCTAAAATAACTATTGCCTGCTGAATGCGGGAACACTGGTACATTGAAAATCAAGTCTACATCGCTTTGTGTTGCCTGAAATTACTATTGCCTGCTGAATGCGGGAACATTGGAACATTGAAAATCTAATCTACTTTGCTTTGTGTTGCCTAAAATTACTATTGCCTGCGGTACGCCGGAACAATGGATCATTGAAAATTAACTCTAATTTGCTTTATGTTGCCTAAAATAACTATTGCCTGCTGAATGCGGGAACATTGGAACATTGAAAATCAAGTCTACTTTGCTTTGTGTTGCCTTTGCTTTGTGTTGCCTAAAATAACTATTGCCTGCTGAATGCGGGAACACTGGAACATTGAAAATCAAGTCTACTTTGCTTTGTGATGCCTAAAATAACTATTGCCTGCTGAATGCGGGAACATTCGAACATTGAAAACCAAGTCTACTTCGCTTTGTGGTGCCTGAAATTACTATTGCCTGCTGAATGCGGGAAAATTGGAACATTGAAAATCAAGTCTACTTTGCTTTGTGTTGCCTAAAATTACTATTGCCTGCTGAATGCGGGAACATTGGAACATTGAAAATCAAGTCTACTATGCTTTGTGTTGCTTTTGCTTTGTGTTGCCTAAAATAACTATAGCCTGCTCAATGCGGGAAGACTGGAACATTTAAAATCAAGTCTACTTTGCTTTGTGTTGCCTAAAATTACTATTGGCTGCTGAATGTGGGAACATTGGAACATTTAAAATCAAGTCTACTTTGCTTTGTGTTGCCTAAAATTACTATTGCCCGCTGAATGCGGGAACATTGGAACATTGAAAATCATGTCTACTTTGCTTTGTGTTGCCTAAAATTGCTATTGCCTGCTGTACGCCGGAACATTGGATCTTTGAAAACTAACTCTAATTTGCTTTGTGTTGCCTAAAATCACTATTGCCTGCTGAATGCGGGAACATTGGAACATTGAAAATCAAGTCTACTTTGCTTTGTGTTGCCTTTGCTTTGTGTTGCCTAAAATAACTATTGCCTGCTGAATGTGGGAACACTGGAACACTGAAAATCAAGTCTACTTTGCTTTGTGTTGCCTAAAATAACTATTGCCTGCTGAATGCGGGAACACTGGAACATTGAAAATCAAGACTACTTTGCTTTGTGTTGCCTAAAATAACTATTGCCTGCTGAATGCGGGAACATTGGAACATCGAAAATCAAGTCTACTTCGCTTTGTGTTGCCTAAAATAACTATTGCCTGCTGAATGCGAGAACATTGGAACATCGAAAATCAAGTCTACTTTGCATTGTGTTGCCTAAAATAATTATAGCCAGCTGAATGCGGGAACATTGGAACATTAAAAATCAAGTCTACTTTGCTTTGTGTTGCCTTTGCTTTGTGTTGTCTAAAATAACTATTGCCTGCTGAATGCGGGAACATTGGAATATTGAAAACCAAGTCTACTTTGCTTTGTGTTGCCTTTGCTTTGTGTTGCCTAAAATAACTATTGCCTGCTGAATGCGGGAACACTGGTACATTGAAAATCAAGTCTACATTGCTTTGTGTTGCCTGAAAATACTATTGCCTGCTGAATGCGGGAACATTGGAACTTTGAAAATCAAGACTACTTTGCTTTGTGTTGCCTAAAATTACTATTGCCTGCTGTACGCCGGAACAATGGATCATTGAAAATTAACTCTAATTTGCTTTATGTTGCCTAAAATAACTATTGCCTGCTGAATGCGGGAACATTGGAACATTGAAAATCAAGTCTACTTCGCTTTGTGTTGCGTAAAATTACTATTGCCTGCTGAATGCGAGAACACTGGAACATCGAAAATCAAATCTACTTTGCTTTGTGTTGCCTAAAATAACTATTGCCTGCTGAATGCGGGAAAATTGGAACATTGAAAATCTAGTCTACTTCGCTTTGTGTTGCTTTTGCTTTGTGTTTCCTAAAATAACTATTACCTGCTGAATGCGGGAACACTGGAACATTGAAAATCAAGTCAACTTCGCTTTGTGTTGCCTGAAATTACTATTGCCTGCTGAATGCGGGAAAATTGGAACATTGAAAATCAAGTCAACTTTGCTTGGTGTTGCCTAAAATCACTATTGTCTGTTGAATGCGGGAACATTGGAACATTGAAAATCAAGTCTACTTCGCTTTGTGTTGCCTAAAATTACTATTGCCTGCTGAATGCGGGAACATTGGAACATTGAAAATCATTTCTACTTTGCTTTGTGTTGCCTAAAATTACTATTGCCTGCTGTACCCCGGAACATTGGAACATTGAAAATCAAGTCTATTTCACTTTGTGTTGCCTAAAATAACTATTGCCTGCTGAATGCGGGAACAT
The DNA here is from genome assembly GCF_037176765.1 of Anolis sagrei. Taxonomy (NCBI): domain Eukaryota; kingdom Metazoa; phylum Chordata; class Lepidosauria; order Squamata; family Anolidae; genus Anolis; species Anolis sagrei. The sequence continues at coordinate 57,028,647 of NC_090035.1, read as the reverse complement.
TGGAACATTGAAAACCAAGTCTAATTCGCTTTGTGTTGCCTAAAATAACTATTGCCTGCTGAATGCGGGAACACTGGTACATTGGAAATCAAGTCTACTTTGCTTTGTCTTGCCTAAAATAACTATTGCCTGCTGAATGCGGGAACATTGGAACATTGAAAATCAAGTCTACTTCGCTTTGTGTTGCCTAAAATTACTATTGCCTGCTGAATGCGAGAACATTGGAACATCGAAGATCAAGTCTACTTTGCTTTGTGTTGCCTAAAATAAATATTGCCTGCTGAATGCAGGAACATTGGAACATTTAATATCAAGTCTACTTTGCTTAGTGTTGCCTAAAATTACTATTGCCTGTTGAATGCGGGAACATTGGAACATTGAAAATCATGTCTACTTTGCTTTGTGTTCCCCTAAATTACTATTGCCTGCTGTACACCAGAACATTGGAAAATTGAAAATCAAGTCTAATTCGCTTTGTGTTGCCTAAATTAACTATTGCCTGCTGAATGTAGGAACACTGGAACATGGAAAATCATGTCTACTTTGCTTTGTGTTGCCCTAAATTACTATTGCCTGCTGAATGTGGGAACATTGGAACATTGAAAATCAAGACTACTTTGCTTTGTGTTGCCTAAAATAACTATTGCCTGCTGAATGCAAGAACATTGGAACATTGAAAATCAAGTCTACTTTGCTTTGTGTTGCCTTTGCTTTGTGTTGCCTAAAATAACTATTGCCTGCTGAATGCGGGAACACTGGTGCATTGGAAATCAAGTCTACTTTTGCTTTGTTTTGCCTAAAATAACTATTGCCTGCTGAATGCGGGTACATTGGAACATTGAAAATCAAGACTACTTTGCTTTGTGTTGCCTAAAAAAACTATTGCCTGCTGAATGCGGGAACATTGGAACATTGAAAATCAAGTCTACTTCGCTTTGTGTTGCCTAAAATTACTATTGCCTGCTGAATGCGAGAACATTGGAACATCGAAAATCAAATCTATTTTGCTTTGTGTTGCCTAAAATAACTATTGCCTGCTGAATGCGGGAACATTGGAACATTGAAAATCTAGTCTACTTTGCTTTGTGTTCCCCTAAATTACTATTGCCTGCTGTACGCCGGAACATTGGAAAATTGAAAATCAAGTCTAATTCGATTTGTGTTGCGTAAAATAACTATTGCCTGCTGAATGTAGGAACACTGGAACATTGAAAATCAAGTCTACTTTGCTTTGTGTTGCCTAAAATTACTATTGCCTGCTGAATGCGGGAACATTGGAACATTGAAAATCAAGTCTACTTCGCTTTGTGTTGCCTAAAATTACTATTGCCTGCTGAATGCGGGAACATTGGAACATTGAAAATCAAGTCTACTTTGCTTTGTGTTGCCTAAAATAACTATTGCCTGCTGAATGCGGGAACACTGGTACATTGAAAATCAAGTCTACATTGCTTTGTGTTGCCTGAAATTACTATTGCCTGCTGAATGCGGGAACATTGGAACATTGAAAATCAAGTCTACTTTGGTTTGTGTTGCCTAAAATTACTATTGCCTGCTGTACGCCGGAACAATGGATCATTGAAAATTAACTCTAATTTGCTTTATGTTGCCTAAAATAACTATTGCCTGCTGAATGCGGGAACATTGGAACATTGAAAATCAAGTCTACTTTGCTTTGTGTTGCCTAAAATAACTATTGCCTGCTGAATGCGGGAACATTGGAACATTGAAAATCAAGTCTACTTCGCTTTGTGTTGCGTAAAATTACTATTGCCTGCTGAATGCGAGAACACTGGAACATCGAAAATCAAATCTACTTTGCTTTGTGTTGCCTAAAATAACTATTGCCTGCTGAATGCGGGAAAATTGGAACATTGAAAATCTAGTCTACTTCGCTTTGTGTTGCTTTTGCTTTGTGTTTCCTAAAATAACTATTACCTGCTGAATGCGGGAACACTGGAACATTGAAAATCAAGTCAACTTCGCTTTGTGTTGCCTGAAATTACTATTGCCTGCTGAATGCGGGAAAATTGGAACATTGAAAATCAAGTCAACTTTGCTTGGTGTTGCCTAAAATCACTATTGTCTGTTGAATGCGGGAACATTGGAACATTGAAAATCAAGTCTACTTCGCTTTGTGTTGCCTAAAATTACTATTGCCTGCTGAATGCGGGAACATTGGAACATTGAAAATCATTTCTACTTTGCTTTGTGTTGCCTAAAATTACTATTGCCTGCTGTACCCCGGAACATTGGAACATTGAAAATCAAGTCTATTTCACTTTGTGTTGCCTAAAATAACTATTGCCTGCTGAATGCGGGAACATTGGAACATTGAAAACCAAGTCTACTTTGCTTTGTGTTGCCTAAAATAACTATTGCCTGCTGAATGCGGGAACACTGGTACATTGGAAATCAAGTCTACTTTGCTTTGTTTTGCCTAAAATAACTATTGCCTGCTGAATGCGGGAACATTGGAACATTGAAAATCAAGTCTACTTCGCTTTGTGTTGCCTAAAATTACAATTGCCTGCTGAATGCGGGAACATTGGAACATTGAAAACCAAGTCTACTTTGCTTTGTGTTGCCTTTGCTTTGTGTTGCCTAAAATAACTATTGCCTGCTGAATGCGGGAACACTGGTACATTGGAAATCAAGTCTACTTTGCTTTGTTTTGCCTAAAATAACTATTGCCTGCTGAATGCGGGAACATTGGAACATTGAAAATCAAGTCTACTTCGCTTTGTGTTGACTAAAATTACTATTGCCTGCTGAATGCGAGAACATTGGAACATCGAAGATCAAGTCTACTTTGCTTTGTGTTGCCTAAAATAAATATTGCCTGCTGAATGCAGGAACATTGGAACATTTAATATCAAGTCTACTTTGCTTAGTGTTGCCTAAAATTACTATTGCCTGCTGAATGCGGGAACATTGGAACATTGAAAATCATGTCTACTTTGCTTTGTGTTCCCCTAAATTACTATTGCCTGCTGTATGCCGGAACATTGGAAAATTGAAAATCAAGTCTAATTCGCTTTGTGTTGCCTAAATTAACTATTGCCTGCTGAATGTAGGAACACTGGAACATGGAAAATCATGTCTACTTTGCTTTGTGTTGCCCTAAATTACTATTGCCTGCTGAATGTGGGAACATTGGAACATTGAAAATCAAGACTACTTTGCTTTGTGTTGCCTAAAATAACTATTGCCTGCTGAATGCGAGAACATTGGAACATTGAAAATCAAGTCTACTTTGCTTTGTGTTGCCTTTGCTTTGTGTTGCCTAAAATAACTATTGCCTGCTGAATGCGGGAACACTGGTGCATTGGAAATCAAGTCTACTTTTGCTTTGTTTTGCCTAAAATAACTATTGCCTGCTGAATGCGGGTACATTGGAACATTGAAAATCAAGACTCCTTTGCTTTGTGTTGCCTAAAATAACTATTGCCTGCTGAATGCGGGAACATTGGAACATTGAAAATCAAGTCTACTTCGCTTTGTGTAGCCTAAAATTACTATTGCCTGCTGAATGCGAGAACATTGGAACATCGAAAATCAAATCTATTTTGCGTTGTGTTGCCTAAAATAACTATTGCCTGCTGAATGCGGGAACATTGGAACATTGAAAATCTAGTCTACTTTGCTTTGTGTTCCCGTAAATTACTATTGCCTGCTGTACGCCGGAACATTGGAAAATTGAAAATCAAGTCTAATTCGCTTTGTGTTGCGTAAAATAACTATTGCCTGCTGAATGTAGGAACACTGGAACATTGAAAATCAAGACTACTTTGCTTTGTGTTGCCTAAAATAACTATTGCCTGCTGAATGCGGGAACATTGGAACATTGAAAATCAAGTCTACTTCGCTTTGTGTTGCCTAAAATTACTATTGCCTGCTGAATGCGAGAACATTGGAACATCGAAAATCAAATCTATTTTGCTTTGAGTTGCCTAAAATAACTATTGCCTGCTGAATGCGGGAACATTGGAACATTGAAAATCTAGTCTACTTCGCTTTGTGTTGCCTTTGCTTTGTGTTGCCTAAAATAACTATTACCTGCTGAATGCGGGAACACTGGAACATTGAAAATCAAGTGTACTTTGCTTTGTCTTGCCTAAAATAACTATTGCCTCCTGAATGCGGGAACATTGGAACATTGAAAATCAAGTCAACTTTGCTTGGTGTTGCCTAAAATCACTATTGCCTGTTGAATGTGGGAACATTGGAACATTGAAAATCATTTCTACTTTGCTTTGTGTTGCCTAAAATTACTATTGCCTGCTGTACGCCAGAACATTGGAACATTGAAAATCAAGTCTACATTGCTTTGTGTTGCCTAAAATAACTATTGCCTGCTGAATGCGGGAACATTGGAACATTGAAAACCAAGTCTACATTGCTTTGTGTTGCGTTTGCTTTGTGTTGCCTAAAATAACTATTGCCTGCTGAATGCGGGAACACTGGAACATTGAAAACCAAGTCTAATTCGCTTTGTGTTGCCTAAAATAACTATTGCCTGCTGAATGCGGGAACACTGGTACATTGGAAATCAAGTCTACTTTGCTTTGTCTTGCCTAAAATAACTATTGCCTGCTGAATGCGGGAACATTGGAACATTGAAAATCAAGTCTACTTCGCTTTGTGTTGCCTAAAATTACTATTGCCTGCTGAATGCGAGAACATTGGAACATCGAAGATCAAGTCTACTTTGCTTTGTGTTGCCTAAAATAAATATTGCCTGCTGAATGCAGGAACATTGGAACATTTAATATCAAGTCTACTTTGCTTAGTGTTGCCTAAAATTACTATTGCCTGTTGAATGCGGGAACATTGGAACATTGAAAATCATGTCTACTTTGCTTTGTGTTCCCCTAAATTACTATTGCCTGCTGTACACCAGAACATTGGAAAATTGAAAATCAAGTCTAATTCGCTTTGTGTTGCCTAAATTAACTATTGCCTGCTGAATGTAGGAACACTGGAACATGGAAAATCATGTCTACTTTGCTTTGTGTTGCCCTAAATTACTATTGCCTGCTGAATGTGGGAACATTGGAACATTGAAAATCAAGACTACTTTGCTTTGTGTTGCCTAAAATAACTATTGCCTGCTGAATGCGAGAACATTGGAACATTGAAAATCAAGTCTACTTTGCTTTGTGTTGCCTTTGCTTTGTGTTGCCTAAAATAACTATTGCCTGCTGAATGCGGGAACACTGGTGCATTGGAAATCAAGTCTACTTTTGCTTTGTTTTGCCTAAAATAACTATTGCCTGCTGAATGCGGGTACATTGGAACATTGAAAATCAAGACTACTTTGCTTTGTGTTGCCTAAAAAAACTATTGCCTGCTGAATGCTGGAACATTGGAACATTGAAAATCAAGTCTACTTCGCTTTGTGTTGCCTAAAATTACTATTGCCTGCTGAATGCGAGAACATTGGAACATCGAAAATCAAATCTATTTTGCTTTGTGTTGCCTAAAATAACTATTGCCTGCTGAATGCGGGAACATTGGAACATTGAAAATCTAGTCTACTTTGCTTTGTGTTCCCCTAAATTACTATTGCCTGCTGTACGCCGGAACATTGGAAAATTGAAAATCAAGTCTAATTCGCTTTGTGTTGCGTAAAATAACTATTGCCTGCTGAATGTAGGAACACTGGAACATTGAAAATCAAGTCTACTTTGCTTTGTGTTGCCTAAAATTACTATTGCCTGCTGAATGCGGGAACATTGGAACATTGAAAATCAAGTCTACTTCGCTTTGTGTTGCCTAAAATTACTATTGCCTGCTGAATGCGGGAACATTGGAACATTGAAAATCAAGTCTACTTTGCTTTGTGTTGCCTAAAATAACTATTGCCTGCTGCTGCGGGAACACTGGTACATTGAAAATCAAGTCTACATTGCTTTGTGTTGCCTGAAATTACTATTGCCTGCTGAATGCGGGAACATTGGAACATTGAAAATCAAGTCTACTTTGGTTTGTGTTGCCTAAAATTACTATTGCCTGCTGTACGCCGGAACAATGGATCATTGAAAATTAACTCTAATTTGCTTTATGTTGCCTAAAATAACTATTGCCTGCTGAATGCGGGAACATTGGAACATTGAAAATCAAGTCTACTTTGCTTTGTGTTGCCTAAAATAACTATTGCCTGCTGAATGCGGGAACATTGGAACATTGAAAATCAAGTCTACTTCGCTTTGTGTTGCGTAAAATTACTATTGCCTGCTGAATGCGAGAACACTGGAACATCGAAAATCAAATCTACTTTGCTTTGTGTTGCCTAAAATAACTATTGCCTGCTGAATGCGGGAAAATTGGAACATTGAAAATCTAGTCTACTTCGCTTTGTGTTGCTTTTGCTTTGTGTTTCCTAAAATAACTATTACCTGCTGAATGCGGGAACACTGGAACATTGAAAATCAAGTCAACTTCGCTTTGTGTTGCCTGAAATTACTATTGCCTGCTGAATGCGGGAAAATTGGAACATTGAAAATCAAGTCAACTTTGCTTGGTGTTGCCTAAAATCACTATTGTCTGTTGAATGCGGGAACATTGGAACATTGAAAATCAAGTCTACTTCGCTTTGTGTTGCCTAAAATTACTATTGCCTGCTGAATGCGGGAACATTGGAACATTGAAAATCATTTCTACTTTGCTTTGTGTTGCCTAAAATTACTATTGCCTGCTGTACCCCGGAACATTGGAACATTGAAAATCAAGTCTATTTCACTTTGTGTTGCCTAAAATAACTATTGCCTGCTGAATGCGGGAACATTGGAACATTGAAAACCAAGTCTACTTTGCTTTGTGTTGCCTAAAATAACTATTGCCTGCTGAATGCGGGAACACTGGTACATTGGAAATCAAGTCTACTTTGCTTTGTTTTGCCTAAAATAACTATTGCCTGCTGAATGCGGGAACATTGGAACATTGAAAATCAAGTCTACTTCGCTTTGTGTTGCCTAAAATTACAATTGCCTGCTGAATGCGGGAACATTGGAACATTGAAAACCAAGTCTACTTTGCTTTGTGTTGCCTTTGCTTTGTGTTGCCTAAAATAACTATTGCCTGCTGAATGCGGGAACACTGGTACATTGGAAATCAAGTCTACTTTGCTTTGTTTTGCCTAAAATAACTATTGCCTGCTGAATGCGGGAACATTGGAACATTGAAAATCAAGTCTACTTCGCTTTGTGTTGACTAAAATTACTATTGCCTGCTGAATGCGAGAACATTGGAACATCGAAGATCAAGTCTACTTTGCTTTGTGTTGCCTAAAATAAATATTGCCTGCTGAATGCAGGAACATTGGAACATTTAATATCAAGTCTACTTTGCTTAGTGTTGCCTAAAATTACTATTGCCTGCTGAATGCGGGAACATTGGAACATTGAAAATCATGTCTACTTTGCTTTGTGTTCCCCTAAATTACTATTGCCTGCTGTATGCCGGAACATTGGAAAATTGAAAATCAAGTCTAATTCGCTTTGTGTTGCCTAAATTAACTATTGCCTGCTGAATGTAGGAACACTGGAACATGGAAAATCATGTCTACTTTGCTTTGTGTTGCCCTAAATTACTATTGCCTGCTGAATGTGGGAACATTGGAACATTGAAAATCAAGACTACTTTGCTTTGTGTTGCCTAAAATAACTATTGCCTGCTGAATGCGAGAACATTGGAACATTGAAAATCAAGTCTACTTTGCTTTGTGTTGCCTTTGCTTTGTGTTGCCTAAAATAACTATTGCCTGCTGAATGCGGGAACACTGGTGCATTGGAAATCAAGTCTACTTTTGCTTTGTTTTGCCTAAAATAACTATTGCCTGCTGAATGCGGGTACATTGGAACATTGAAAATCAAGACTACTTTGCTTTGTGTTGCCTAAAATAACTATTGCCTGCTGAATGCGGGAACATTGGAACATTGAAAATCAAGTCTACTTCGCTTTGTGTTGCCTAAAATTACTATTGCCTGCTGAATGCGAGAACATTGGAACATCGAAAATCAAATCTATTTTGCGTTGTGTTGCCTAAAATAACTATTGCCTGCTGAATGCGGGAACATTGGAACATTGAAAATCTAGTCTACTTTGCTTTGTGTTCCCGTAAATTACTATTGCCTGCTGTACGCCGGAACATTGGAAAATTGAAAATCAAGTCTAATTCGCTTTGTGTTGCGTAAAATAACTATTGCCTGCTGAATGTAGGAACACTGGAACATTGAAAATCAAGACTACTTTGCTTTGTGTTGCCTAAAATAACTATTGCCTGCTGAATGCGGGAACATTGGAACATTGAAAATCAAGTCTACTTCGCTTTGTGTTGCCTAAAATTACTATTGCCTGCTGAATGCGAGAACATTGGAACATCGAAAATCAAATCTATTTTGCTTTGAGTTGCCTAAAATAACTATTGCCTGCTGAATGCGGGAACATTGGAACATTGAAAATCTAGTCTACTTCGCTTTGTGTTGCCTTTGCTTTGTGTTGCCTAAAATAACTATTACCTGCTGAATGCGGGAACACTGGAACATTGAAAATCAAGTGTACTTTGCTTTGTCTTGCCTAAAATAACTATTGCCTCCTGAATGCGGGAACATTGGAACATTGAAAATCAAGACAACTTTGCTTGGTGTTGCCTAAAATCACTATTGCCTGTTGAATGTGGGAACATTGGAACATTGAAAATCATTTCTACTTTGCTTTGTGTTGCCTAAAATTACTATTGCCTGCTGTACGCCAGAACATTGGAACATTGAAAATCAAGTCTACATTGCTTTGTGTTGCCTAAAATAACTATTGCCTGCTGAATGCGGGAACATTGGAACATTGAAAACCAAGTCTACATTGCTTTGTGTTGCGTTTGCTTTGTGTTGCCTAAAATAACTATTGCCTGCTGAATGCGGGAACACTGGTACATTGGAAATCAAGTCTACTTTGCTTTGTTTTGCCTAAAATAACTATTGCCTGCTGTATGCGGGAACATTGGAACACTGAAAATGAAGACTACTTTGCTTTGTGTTGCCTAAAATAACTATTGCCTGCTGAATGCGGGAACATTGGAACATTGAAAATCAAATCTACTTTGCTTTGTGTTGCCTAAAATAACTATTACCTGCTGAATGCGGGAACATTGGAACATTGAAAATCTAGTCTACTTCGCTTTGTGTTGCCTGAAATTACTATTGCCTGCTGAATGCGGGAACATTGGAACATTGAAAATCAAGTCTACTTCGCTTTGTTTTGCCTAAAACAACTATTGCCTGCTGAATGCGAGAACATTGGAGCATTGAAAATCAAGTCTCCTATGCTTTGTGTTGCCTTTGCTTTGTGTTGCCTAAAATAACTATTACCTGCTGAATGCGGGAACACTGGAACATTTAAAATCAAGTCTACTTTGCTTTGTGTTGCCTAAAATAACTATTGCCTGCTGAATGCAGGAACATTGGAACATTGAAAATTAAGTCTACTTTGCTTAATGTTGCCTAAAATTACTATTGCCTGCTAAATGCGGGAACATTGGAACATTGAAAATCATGTCTACTTTGCTTTGTGTTGCCCTAAATTACTATTGCCTGCTCTACGCCGGAACATTGGAAAATTGAAAATCAAGTCTCATTCGCTTTGAGTTGCCTAAAATAACTATTGCCTGCTTAATGTAGGAACACTGGGACATTGAAAATCAAGTCAACTTTGCTTTGTTTTGCCTAAAATAACTATTGCCTTCTGAATGCGGGAACATTGGAACATTGAAAATCAAGTCTACTTCGCTTTGTGTTGCCTAAAATTACTATTGCCTGCTGAATGCGGGAACATTGGAACATTGAAAATCAAGTGTACTTTGCTTTGTGTTGCTTAAAATTACTATTGCCTGCTGAATGCGGGAACATTGGAACATTGAAAATCAAGTCTACTTTGCTTTGTGTTGCCTAAAAAACTATTGCCTGGTGAATGCGGGAACCTTGGAACATTGAAAATCAAGACTACTTTGCTTTGTGTTGCATAAATTAACTATTGCCTGCTGAATGCGGGAACATTGGAACATTGAAAATCAAGTCTACTTCGCTTTGTGTTGCGTAAAATTACTATTGCCTGCTGTACCCCGGAACATTGGAACATTGAAAATCAAGTCTATTTCACTTTGTGTTGCCTAAAATAACTATTGCCTGCTGAATGCGGGAACATTGGAACATTGAAAACCAAGTCTACTTTGCTTTGTGTTGCCTTTGCTTTGTGTTGCCTAAAATAACTATTGCCTGCTGAATGCGGGAACACTGGTACATTGGAAATCAAGTCTACTTTGCTTTGTTTTGCCTAAAATAACTATTGCCTACTGAATGCGGGAACATTGGAACATTGAAAATCAAGTGTACTTTGCTTTGTGTTGCCTAAAATTACTATTGCCTGCTGAATGCGGGAACATTGGAACATTGAAAATCAAGTGTACTTTGCTTTGTGTTGCTTAAAATTACTATTGCCTGCTGAATGCGGGAACATTGGAACATTGAAAGTCAAGTCTAATTCGCTTTGTGTTGCCTAAAATTACTATTGCCTGCTGAATGCGGGAACATTGGAACATTGAAAATCAAGTCTACTTCGCTTTGTGTTGTGTAAAATTACTATTGCCTGCTGTACCCCGGAACATTGGAACATTGAAAATCAAGTCTATTTCACTTTGTGTTGCCTAAAATAACTATTGCCTGCTGAATGCGGGAACATTGGAACATGGAAAACCAAGTCTACTTTGCTTTGTGTTGCCTTTGCTTTGTGTTGCCTAAAATAACTATTGCCTGCTGAATGCGGGAACACTGGTACGTTGGAAATCAAGTCTACTTTGCTTTGTTTTGCCTAAAATAACTATTGCCTGCTGAATGCGGGAACATTGGAACATTGAAAATCAAGTGTACTTTGCTTTGTGTTGCTTAAAATTACTATTGCCTGCTGAATGCGGGAACATTGGAACATTGAAAATCAAGTCTACTTTGCTTTGTGTTGCCTAAAATAACTATTGCCTGCTGAATGCGGGAACATTGGAACATTGAAAATCAAGACTACTTTGCTTTGTGTTGCCTAAAATAACTATTGCCTGCTGAATGCGGGAACATTGGAACATTGAAAATCAAGTCTACTTCACTTTGTGTTGCCTAAAATTACTATTGCCTGCTGTACCCTGGAACATTGGAACATTGAAAATCAAGTCTATTTCACTTTGTGTTGCCTAAAATAACTATTGCCTGCTGAAGGCGGGAACATTGGAACATTGAAAACCAAGTCTACTTTGCTTTGTGTTGCCTTTGCTTTGTGTTGCCTAAAATAACTATTGCCTGCTGAATGCGGGAACACTGGTACATTGGAAATCAAGTCTACTTTGCTTTGTTTTGCCTAAAATAACTATTGCCTGCTGAATACGGGAACATTGGAACATTGAAAATCAAGTCTACTTCGCTTTGTGTTGCCTAAAATTACTATTGCCTGCTGAATGCGGGAACATTGGAACTTTGAAAATGAAGTCTACTTCGCTTTGTTTTGCCTAAAACAACTATTGCCTGCTGAATGCGAGAACATTGGAACATTGAAAATCAAGTCTCCTATGCTTTGTGTTGCCTTTGCTTTGTGTTGCCTAAAATAACTATTAGCTGCTGAATGCGGGAACACTGGAACATTTAAAATCAAGTCTACTTTGCTTTGTGTTGCCTAAAATAACTATTGCCTGCTGAATGCGGGAACATTGGAACATTTAAAATCAAGTCTACTTTGCTTTGTGTTGCCTAAAATTACTATTGCCTGCTGAATGCGGGAACATTGGAACATTGAAAATCATGTCTACTTTGCTTTGTGTTGCCCTAAATTACTATTGGCTGCTGTACGCCGGAACATTGGAAAATTGAAAATCAAATCTAATTCGCTTTGTGTTGCCTAAAATAACTATTGCCTGCTGAATGTAGGAACACTGGAACATTGAAAATCAAGTCAACTTTGCTTTGTGTTGCCTAAAATAACTATTGCCTGCTGAATGCAGGAACATTGGAACATTGAAAATCAAGTCTACTTCGCTTTGTGTTGCCTAAAATAACTATTGCCTGCTGAATGTAGGAACACTGGAACATTGAAAATCAAGTCAACTTTGCTTTGTGTTGCCTAAAATAACTATTGCCTGCTGAATGCGGGAACATTGGAACATTTAATATCAAGTCTACTTTGCTTAGTGTTGCCTAAAATTACTATTGCCTGTTGAATGCGGGAACATTGGAACATTGAAAATCATGTCTACTTTGCTTTGTGTTCCCCTAAATTACTATTGCCTGCTGTACACCAGAACATTGGAAAATTGAAAATCAAGTCTAATTCGCTTTGTGTTGCCTAAATTAACTATTGCCTGCTGAATGTAGGAACACTGGAACATGGAAAATCATGTCTACTTTGCTTTGTGTTGCCTAAAATAACTATTGCCTGCTGAATGTGGGAACATTGGAACATTGAAAATCAAGACTAATTTGCTTTGTGTTGCCTAAAATAACTATTGCCTGCTGAATGCGGGAACATTGGAACATCGAAAATCAAGTCTACTTGGCTTTGTGTTGCCTAAAATAACTATTGCCTGCTGAATGCGAGAACATTGGAACATCGAAAATCAAGTCTACTTTGCATTGTGTTGCCTAAAATAATTATAGCCTGCTGAATGCGGGAACATTGGAACATTGAAAATCAAGTCTACTTTGCTTTGTGTTGCCTTTGCTTTGTGTTGTCTAAAATAACTATTGCCTGCTGAATGCGGGAACATTGGAATATTGAAAACCAAGTCTACTTTGCTTTGTGTTGCCTTTGCTTTGTGTTGCCTAAAATAACTATTGCCTGCTGAATGCGGGAACACTGGTACATTGAAAATCAAGTCTACATCGCTTTGTGTTGCCTGAAATTACTATTGCCTGCTGAATGCGGGAACATTGGAACATTGAAAATCTAATCTACTTTGCTTTGTGTTGCCTAAAATTACTATTGCCTGCGGTACGCCGGAACAATGGATCATTGAAAATTAACTCTAATTTGCTTTATGTTGCCTAAAATAACTATTGCCTGCTGAATGCGGGAACATTGGAACATTGAAAATCAAGTCTACTTTGCTTTGTGTTGCCTTTGCTTTGTGTTGCCTAAAATAACTATTGCCTGCTGAATGCGGGAACACTGGAACATTGAAAATCAAGTCTACTTTGCTTTGTGATGCCTAAAATAACTATTGCCTGCTGAATGCGGGAACATTCGAACATTGAAAACCAAGTCTACTTCGCTTTGTGGTGCCTGAAATTACTATTGACTGCTGAATGCGGGAAAATTGGAACATTGAAAATCAAGTCTACTTTGCTTTGTGTTGCCTAAAATTACTATTGCCTGCTGAATGCGGGAACATTGGAACATTGAAAATCAAGTCTACTATGCTTTGTGTTGCTTTTGCTTTGTGTTGCCTAAAATAACTATAGCCTGCTCAATGCGGGAAGACTGGAACATTTAAAATCAAGTCTACTTTGCTTTGTGTTGCCTAAAATTACTATTGGCTGCTGAATGTGGGAACATTGGAACATTTAAAATCAAGTCTACTTTGCTTTGTGTTGCCTAAAATTACTATTGCCCGCTGAATGCGGGAACATTGGAACATTGAAAATCATGTCTACTTTGCTTTGTGTTGCCTAAAATTGCTATTGCCTGCTGTACGCCGGAACATTGGATCTTTGAAAACTAACTCTAATTTGCTTTGTGTTGCCTAAAATCACTATTGCCTGCTGAATGCGGGAACATTGGAACATTGAAAATCAAGTCTACTTTGCTTTGTGTTGCCTTTGCTTTGTGTTGCCTAAAATAACTATTGCCTGCTGAATGTGGGAACACTGGAACACTGAAAATCAAGTCTACTTTGCTTTGTGTTGCCTAAAATAACTATTGCCTGCTGAATGCGGGAACACTGGAACATTGAAAATCAAGACTACTTTGCTTTGTGTTGCCTAAAATAACTATTGCCTGCTGAATGCGGGAACATTGGAACATCGAAAATCAAGTCTACTTCGCTTTGTGTTGCCTAAAATAACTATTGCCTGCTGAATGCGAGAACATTGGAACATCGAAAATCAAGTCTACTTTGCATTGTGTTGCCTAAAATAATTATAGCCAGCTGAATGCGGGAACATTGGAACATTAAAAATCAAGTCTACTTTGCTTTGTGTTGCCTTTGCTTTGTGTTGTCTAAAATAACTATTGCCTGCTGAATGCGGGAACATTGGAATATTGAAAACCAAGTCTACTTTGCTTTGTGTTGCCTTTGCTTTGTGTTGCCTAAAATAACTATTGCCTGCTGAATGCGGGAACACTGGTACATTGAAAATCAAGTCTACATTGCTTTGTGTTGCCTGAAAATACTATTGCCTGCTGAATGCGGGAACATTGGAACTTTGAAAATCAAGACTACTTTGCTTTGTGTTGCCTAAAATTACTATTGCCTGCTGAATGCGAGAACATTGGAACATTGAAAACCAAGTCTACTTCGCTTTGTGTTGCCTGAAATTACTATTGCCTGCTGAATGCGGGAACATTCGAACATTGAAAACCAAGTCTACTTTGCTTTGTGTTGCCTAAAATTACTATTGCCTGCTGAATGCGGGAACATTGGAACATTGAAAATCAAGTCTACTATGCTTTGTGTTGCTTTTGCTTTGTGTTGCCTAAAATAACTATAGCCTGCTCAATGCGGGAAGACTGGAACATTTAAAATCAAGTCTACTTTGCTTTGTGTTGCCTAAAATTACTATTGGCTGCTGAATGCGGTAACATTGGAACATTTAAAATCAAGTCTACTTTGCTTTGTGTTGCCTAAAATTACTATTGCCCGCTGAATGCGGGAACATTGGAACATTGAAAATCAAGTCTACTTTGCTTTGTGTTGCCTAAAATTGCTATTGCCTGCTGTACGCCGGAACATTGGATCATTGAAAACTAACTCTAATTTGCTTTGTGTTGCCTAAAATAACTATTGCCTGCTGAATGCGGGAACATTGGAACATTGAAAATCAAGTCTACTTTGCTTTGTGTTGCCTTTGCTTTGTGTTGCCTAAAATAACTATTGCCTGCTGAATGTGGGAACACTGGAACACTGAAAATCAAGTCTACTTTGCTTTGTGTTGCCTAAAATAACTATTGCCTGCTGAATGCGGGAACACTGGAACATTGAAAATCAAGACTAATTTGCTTTGTGTTGCCTAAAATAACTATTGCCTGCTGAATGCGGGAACATTGGAACATCGAAAATCAAGTCTACTTCGCTTTGTGTTGCCTAAAATAACTATTGCCTGCTGAATGCGAGAACATTGGAACATCGAAAATCAAGTCTACTTTGCATTGTGTTGCCTAAAATAATTATAGCCAGCTGAATGCGGGAACATTGGAACATTGAAAATCAAGTCTACTTTGCTTTGTGTTGCCTTTGCTTTGTGTTGTCTAAAATAACTATTGCCTGCTGAATGCGGGAACATTGGAATATTGAAAACCAAGTCTACTTTGCTTTGTGTTGCCTTTGCTTTGTGTTGCCTAAAATAACTATTGCCTGCTGAATGCGGGAACACTGGTACATTGAAAATCAAGTCTACATTGCTTTGTGTTGCCTGAAAATACTATTGCCTGCTGAATGCGGGAACATTGGAACATTGAAAATCAAGTCTACTTTGCTTTGTGTTGCCTAAAATTACTATTGCCTGCTGTACGCCGGAACAATGGATCATTGAAAATTAACTCTAATTTGCTTTATGTTGCCTAAAATAACTATTGCCTGCTGAATGCGGGAACATTGGAACATTGAAAATCAAGTCTACTTTGCTTTGTGTTTCCTAAAATAACTATTGCCTGCTGAATGCGGGAACATTGGAACATTGAAAATCAAGTCTACTTCGCTTTGTGTTGCGTAAAATTACTATTGCCTGCTGAATGCGAGAACACTGGAACATCGAAAATCAAATCTACTTTGCTTTGTGTTGCCTAAAATAACTATTGCCTGCTGAATGCGGGAAAATTGGAACATTGAAAATCAAGTCTACTTTGCTTTGTGTTGCCTTTGCTTTGTGTTGCCTAAAATAACTATTGCCTTCTGAATGTGGGAACACTGGAACACTGAAATAAGTCTACTTTGCTTTGTGTTGCCTAAAATAACTATTGCCTGCTCAATGCGGGAACACTGGAACATTGAAAATCAAGACTAATTTGCTTTGTGTTGCCTAAAATAACTATTGCCTACTGAATGCGGGAACATTGGAACATCGAAAATCAAGTCTACTTGGCTTTGTGTTGCCTAAAATAACTATTGCCTGCTGAATGCGAGAACATTGGAACATCGAAAATCAAGTCTACTTTGCATTGTGTTGCCTAAAATAATTATAGCCTGCTGAATGCGGGAACATTGGAACATTGAAAATCAAGTCTACTTTGCTTTGTGTTGCCTTTGCTTTGTGTTGTCTAAAATAACTATTGCCTGCTGAATGCGGGAACATTGGAATATTGAAAACCAAGTCTACTTTGCTTTGTGTTGCCTTTGCTTTGTGTTGCCTAAAATAACTATTGCCTGCTGAATGCGGGAACACTGGTACATTGAAAATCAAGTCTACATCGCTTTGTGTTGCCTGAAATTACTATTGCCTGCTGAATGCGGGAACATTGGAACATTGAAAATCTAATCTACTTTGCTTTGTGTTGCCTAAAATTACTATTGCCTGCGGTACGCCGGAACAATGGATCATTGAAAATTAACTCTAATTTGCTTTATGTTGCCTAAAATAACTATTGCCTGCTGAATGCGGGAACATTGGAACATTGAAAATCAAGTCTACTTTGCTTTGTGTTGCCTTTGCTTTGTGTTGCCTAAAATAACTATTGCCTGCTGAATGCGGGAACACTGGAACATTGAAAATCAAGTCTACTTTGCTTTGTGATGCCTAAAATAACTATTGCCTGCTGAATGCGGGAACATTCGAACATTGAAAACCAAGTCTACTTCGCTTTGTGGTGCCTGAAATTACTATTGACTGCTGAATGCGGGAAAATTGGAACATTGAAAATCAAGTCTACTTTGCTTTGTGTTGCCTAAAATTACTATTGCCTGCTGAATGCGGGAACATTGGAACATTGAAAATCAAGTCTACTATGCTTTGTGTTGCTTTTGCTTTGTGTTGCCTAAAATAACTATAGCCTGCTCAATGCGGGAAGACTGGAACATTTAAAATCAAGTCTACTTTGCTTTGTGTTGCCTAAAATTACTATTGGCTGCTGAATGTGGGAACATTGGAACATTTAAAATCAAGTCTACTTTGCTTTGTGTTGCCTAAAATTACTATTGCCCGCTGAATGCGGGAACATTGGAACATTGAAAATCATGTCTACTTTGCTTTGTGTTGCATAAAATTGCTATTGCCTGCTGTACGCCGGAACATTGGATCTTTGAAAACTAACTCTAATTTGCTTTGTGTTGCCTAAAATCACTATTGCCTGCTGAATGCGGGAACATTGGAACATTGAAAATCAAGTCTACTTTGCTTTGTGTTGCCTTTGCTTTGTGTTGCCTAAAATAACTATTGCCTGCTGAATGTGGGAACACTGGAACACTGAAAATCAAGTCTACTTTGCTTTGTGTTGCCTAAAATAACTATTGCCTGCTGAATGCGGGAACACTGGAACATTGAAAATCAAGACTACTTTGCTTTGTGTTGCCTAAAATAACTATTGCCTGCTGAATGCGGGAACATTGGAACATCGAAAATCAAGTCTACTTCGCTTTGTGTTGCCTAAAATAACTATTGCCTGCTGAATGCGAGAACATTGGAACATCGAAAATCAAGTCTACTTTGCATTGTGTTGCCTAAAATAATTATAGCCAGCTGAATGCGGGAACATTGGAACATTAAAAATCAAGTCTACTTTGCTTTGTGTTGCCTTTGCTTTGTGTTGTCTAAAATAACTATTGCCTGCTGAATGCGGGAACATTGGAATATTGAAAACCAAGTCTACTTTGCTTTGTGTTGCCTTTGCTTTGTGTTGCCTAAAATAACTATTGCCTGCTGAATGCGGGAACACTGGTACATTGAAAATCAAGTCTACATTGCTTTGTGTTGCCTGAAAATACTATTGCCTGCTGAATGCGGGAACATTGGAACTTTGAAAATCAAGACTACTTTGCTTTGTGTTGCCTAAAATTACTATTGCCTGCTGTACGCCGGAACAATGGATCATTGAAAATTAACTCTAATTTGCTTTATGTTGCCTAAAATAACTATTGCCTGCTGAATGCGGGAACATTGGAACATTGAAAATCAAGTCTACTTCGCTTTGTGTTGCCTAAAATTACTATTGCCTGCGGTACGCCGGAACAATGGATCATTGAAAATTAACTCTAATTTGCTTTATGTTGCCTAAAATAACTATTGCCTGCTGAATGCGGGAACATTGGAACATTGAAAATCAAGTCTACTTTGCTTTGTGTTGCCTTTGCTTTGTGTTGCCTAAAATAACTATTGCCTGCTGAATGCGGGAACACTGGAACATTGAAAATCAAGTCTACTTTGCTTTGTGATGCCTAAAATAACTATTGCCTGCTGAATGCGGGAACATTCGAACATTGAAAACCAAGTCTACTTCGCTTTGTGGTGCCTGAAATTACTATTGACTGCTGAATGCGGGAAAATTGGAACATTGAAAATCAAGTCTACTTTGCTTTGTGTTGCCTAAAATTACTATTGCCTGCTGAATGCGGGAACATTGGAACATTGAAAATCAAGTCTACTATGCTTTGTGTTGCTTTTGCTTTGTGTTGCCTAAAATAACTATAGCCTGCTCAATGCGGGAAGACTGGAACATTTAAAATCAAGTCTACTTTGCTTTGTGTTGCCTAAAATTACTATTGGCTGCTGAATGTGGGAACATTGGAACATTTAAAATCAAGTCTACTTTGCTTTGTGTTGCCTAAAATTACTATTGCCCGCTGAATGCGGGAACATTGGAACATTGAAAATCATGTCTACTTTGCTTTGTGTTGCCTAAAATTGCTATTGCCTGCTGTACGCCGGAACATTGGATCTTTGAAAACTAACTCTAATTTGCTTTGTGTTGCCTAAAATCACTATTGCCTGCTGAATGCGGGAACATTGGAACATTGAAAATCAAGTCTACTTTGCTTTGTGTTGCCTTTGCTTTGTGTTGCCTAAAATAACTATTGCCTGCTGAATGTGGGAACACTGGAACACTGAAAATCAAGTCTACTTTGCTTTGTGTTGCCTAAAATAACTATTGCCTGCTGAATGCGGGAACACTGGAACATTGAAAATCAAGACTACTTTGCTTTGTGTTGCCTAAAATAACTATTGCCTGCTGAATGCGGGAACATTGGAACATCGAAAATCAAGTCTACTTCGCTTTGTGTTGCCTAAAATAACTATTGCCTGCTGAATGCGAGAACATTGGAACATCGAAAATCAAGTCTACTTTGCATTGTGTTGCCTAAAATAATTATAGCCAGCTGAATGCGGGAACATTGGAACATTAAAAATCAAGTCTACTTTGCTTTGTGTTGCCTTTGCTTTGTGTTGTCTAAAATAACTATTGCCTGCTGAATGTGGGAACATTGGAATATTGAAAACCAAGTCTACTTTGCTTTGTGTTGCCTTTGCTTTGTGTTGCCTAAAATAACTATTGCCTGCTGAATGCGGGAACACTGGTACATTGAAAATCAAGTCTACATTGCTTTGTGTTGCCTGAAAATACTATTGCCTGCTGAATGCGGGAACATTGGAACTTTGAAAATCAAGACTACTTTGCTTTGTGTTGCCTAAAATTACTATTGCCTGCTGAATGCGAGAACATTGGAACATTGAAAACCAAGTCTACTTCGCTTTGTGTTGCCTGAAATTACTATTGCCTGCTGAATGCGGGAAAATTGGAACATTGAAAATCAAGTCTACTTTGCTTTGTGTTGCCTAAAATTACTATTGCCTGCTGAATGCGGGAACATTGGAACATTGAAAATCAAGTCTACTATGCTTTGTGTTGCTTTTGCTTTGTGTTGCCTAAAATAACTATAGCCTGCTCAATGCGGGAAGACTGGAACATTTAAAATCAAGTCTACTTTGCTTTGTGTTGCCTAAAATTACTATTGGCTGCTGAATGCGGTAACATTGGAACATTTAAAATCAAGTCTACTTTGCTTTGTGTTGCCTAAAATTACTATTGCCCGCTGAATGCGGGAACATTGGAACATTGAAAATCAAGTCTACTTTGCTTTGTGTTGCCTAAAATTGCTATTGCCTGCTGTACGCCGGAACATTGGATCATTGAAAACTAACTCTAATTTGCTTTGTGTTGCCTAAAATAACTATTGCCTGCTGAATGCGGGAACATTGGAACATTGAAAATCAAGTCTACTTTGCTTTGTGTTGCCTTTGCTTTGTGTTGCCTAAAATAACTATTGCCTGCTGAATGTGGGAACACTGGAACACTGAAAATCAAGTCTACTTTGCTTTGTGTTGCCTAAAATAACTATTGCCTGCTGAATGCGGGAACACTGGAACATTGAAAATCAAGACTACTTTGCTTTGTGTTGCCTAAAATAACTATTGCCTGCTGAATGCGGGAACATTGGAACATCGAAAATCAAGTCTACTTCGCTTTGTGTTGCCTAAAATAACTATTGCCTGCTGAATGCGAGAACATTGGAACATCGAAAATCAAGTCTACTTTGCATTGTGTTGCCTAAAATAATTATAGCCAGCTGAATGCGGGAACATTGGAACATTGAAAATCAAGTCTACTTTGCTTTGTGTTGCCTTTGCTTTGTGTTGTCTAAAATAACTATTGCCTGCTGAATGCGGGAACATTGGAATATTGAAAACCAAGTCTACTTTGCTTTGTGTTGCCTTTGCTTTGTGTTGCCTAAAATAACTATTGCCTGCTGAATGCGGGAACACTGGTACATTGAAAATCAAGTCTACATTGCTTTGTGTTGCCTGAAAATACTATTGCCTGCTGAATGCGGGAACATTGGAACATTGAAAATCAAGTCTACTTTGCTTTGTGTTGCCTAAAATTACTATTGCCTGCTGTACGCCGGAACAATGGATCATTGAAAATTAACTCTAATTTGCTTTATGTTGCCTAAAATAACTATTGCCTGCTGAATGCGGGAACATTGGAACATTGAAAATCAAGTCTACTTTGCTTTGTGTTTCCTAAAATAACTATTGCCTGCTGAATGCGGGAACATTGGAACATTGAAAATCAAGTCTACTTCGCTTTGTGTTGCGTAAAATTACTATTGCCTGCTGAATGCGAGAACACTGGAACATCGAAAATCAAATCTACTTTGCTTTGTGTTGCCTAAAATAACTATTGCCTGCTGAATGCGGGAAAATTGGAACATTGAAAATCAAGTCTACTTTGCTTTGTGTTGCCTTTGCTTTGTGTTGCCTAAAATAACTATTGCCTTCTGAATGTGGGAACACTGGAACACTGAAAATCAAGTCTACTTTGCTTTGTGTTGCCTAAAATAACTATTGCCTGCTCAATGCGGGAACACTGGAATATTGAAAATCAAGACTAATTTGCTTTGTGTTGCCTAAAATAACTATTGCCTACTGAATGCGGGAACATTGGAACATCGAAAATCAAGTCTACTTGGCTTTGTGTTGCCTAAAATAACTATTGCCTGCTGAATGCGAGAACATTGGAACATCGAAAATCAAGTCTACTTTGCATTGTGTTGCCTAAAATAATTATAGCCTGCTGAATGCGGGAACATTGGAACATTGAAAATCAAGTCTACTTTGCTTTGTGTTGCCTTTGCTTTGTGTTGTCTAAAATAACTATTGCCTGCTGAATGCGGGAACATTGGAATATTGAAAACCAAGTCTACTTTGCTTTGTGTTGCCTTTGCTTTGTGTTGCCTAAAATAACTATTGCCTGCTGAATGCGGGAACACTGGTACATTGAAAATCAAGTCTACATCGCTTTGTGTTGCCTGAAATTACTATTGCCTGCTGAATGCGGGAACATTGGAACATTGAAAATCTAATCTACTTTGCTTTGTGTTGCCTAAAATTACTATTGCCTGCGGTACGCCGGAACAATGGATCATTGAAAATTAACTCTAATTTGCTTTATGTTGCCTAAAATAACTATTGCCTGCTGAATGCGGGAACATTGGAACATTGAAAATCAAGTCTACTTTGCTTTGTGTTGCCTTTGCTTTGTGTTGCCTAAAATAACTATTGCCTGCTGAATGCGGGAACACTGGAACATCGAAAATCAAGTCTACTTTGCTTTGTGATGCCTAAAATAACTATTGCCTGCTAAATGCGGGAACATTCGAACATTGAAAACCAAGTCTACTTCGCTTTGTGGTGCCTGAAATTACTATTGCCTGCTGAATGCGGGAAAATTGGAACATTGAAAATCAAGTCTACTTTGCTTTGTGTTGCCTAAAATTACTATTGCCTGCTGAATGCGGGAACATTGGAACATTGAAAATCAAGTCTACTATGCTTTGTGTTGCTTTTGCTTTGTGTTGCCTAAAATAACTATAGCCTGCTCAATGCGGGAAGACTGGAACATTTAAAATCAAGTCTACTTTGCTTTGTGTTGCCTAAAATTACTATTGGCTGCTGAATGTGGGAACATTGGAACATTTAAAATCAAGTCTACTTTGCTTTGTGTTGCCTAAAATTACTATTGCCCGCTGAATGCGGGAACATTGGAACATTGAAAATCATGTCTACTTTGCTTTGTGTTGCCTAAAATTGCTATTGCCTGCTGTACGCCGGAACATTGGATCTTTGAAAACTAACTCTAATTTGCTTTGTGTTGCCTAAAATCACTATTGCCTGCTGAATGCGGGAACATTGGAACATTGAAAATCAAGTCTACTTTGCTTTGTGTTGCCTTTGCTTTGTGTTGCCTAAAATAACTATTGCCTGCTGAATGTGGGAACACTGGAACACTGAAAATCAAGTCTACTTTGCTTTGTGTTGCCTAAAATAACTATTGCCTGCTGAATGCGGGAACACTGGAACATTGAAAATCAAGACTACTTTGCTTTGTGTTGCCTAAAATAACTATTGCCTGCTGAATGCGGGAACATTGGAACATCGAAAATCAAGTCTACTTCGCTTTGTGTTGCCTAAAATAACTATTGCCTGCTGAATGCGAGAACATTGGAACATCGAAAATCAAGTCTACTTTGCATTGTGTTGCCTAAAATAATTATAGCCAGCTGAATGCGGGAACATTGGAACATTAAAAATCAAGTCTACTTTGCTTTGTGTTGCCTTTGCTTTGTGTTGTCTAAAATAACTATTGCCTGCTGAATGCGGAAACATTGGAATATTGAAAACCAAGTCTACTTTGCTTTGTGTTGCCTTTGCTTTGTGTTGCCTAAAATAACTATTGCCTGCTGAATGCGGGAACACTGGTACATTGAAAATCAAGTCTACATTGCTTTGTGTTGCCTGAAAATACTATTGCCTGCTGAATGCGGGAACATTGGAACTTTGAAAATCAAGACTACTTTGCTTTGTGTTGCCTAAAATTACTATTGCCTGCTGTACGCCGGAACAATGGATCATTGAAAATTAACTCTAATTTGCTTTATGTTGCCTAAAAAAACTATTGCCTGCTGAATGCGGGAACATTGGAACATTGAAAATCAAGTCTACTTCGCTTTGTGTTGCGTAAAATTACTATTGCCTGCTGAATGCGAGAACACTGGAACATCGAAAATCAAATCTACTTTGCTTTGTGTTGCCTAAAATAACTATTGCCTGCTGAATGCGGGAAAATTGGAACATTGAAAATCTAGTCTACTTCGCTTTGTGTTGCTTTTGCTTTGTGTTTCCTAAAATAACTATTACCTGCTGAATGCGGGAACACTGGAACATTGAAAATCAAGTCAACTTCGCTTTGTGTTGCCTGAAATTACTATTGCCTGCTGAATGCGGGAAAATTGGAACATTGAAAATCAAGTCAACTTTGCTTGGTGTTGCCTAAAATCACTATTGTCTGTTGAATGCGGGAACATTGGAACATTGAAAATCAAGTCTACTTCGCTTTGTGTTGCCTAAAATTACTATTGCCTGCTGAATGCGGGAACATTGGAACATTGAAAATAATTTCTACTTTGCTTTGTGTTGCCTAAAATTACTATTGCCTGCTGTACCCCGGAACATTGGAACATTGAAAATCAAGTCTATTTCACTTTGTGTTGCCTAAAATAACTATTGCCTGCTGAATGCGGGAACATTGGAACATTGAAAACCAAGTCTAATTCGCTTTGTGTTGCCTAAAATAACTATTGCCTGCTGAATGCGGGGACACTGGTACATTGGAAATCAAGTCTACTTTGCTTTGTCTTGCCTAAAATAACTATTGCCTGCTGAATGCGGGAACATTGGAACATTGAAAATCAAGTCTACTTCGCTTTGTGTTGCCTAAAATTACTATTGCCTGCTGAATGCGAGAACATTGGAACATCGAAGATCAAGTCTACTTTGCTTTGTGTTGCCTAAAATAAATATTGCCTGCTGAATGCAGGAACATTGGAACATTTAATATCAAGTCTACTTTGCTTAGTGTTGCCTAAAATTACTATTGCCTGTTGAATGCGGGAACATTGGAACATTGAAAATCATGTCTACTTTGCTTTGTGTTCCCCTAAATTACTATTGCCTGCTGTACACCAGAACATTGGAAAATTGAAAATCAAGTCTAATTCGCTTTGTGTTGCCTAAATTAACTATTGCCTGCTGAATGTAGGAACACTGGAACATGGAAAATCATGTCTACTTTGCTTTGTGTTGCCTAAAATAACTATTGCCTGCTGAATGTGGGAACATTGGAACATTGAAAATCAAGACTAATTTGCTTTGTGTTGCCTAAAATAACTATTGCCTGCTGAATGCGGGAACATTGGAACATCGAAAATCAAGTCTACTTGGCTTTGTGTTGCCTAAAATAACTATTGCCTGCTGAATGCGAGAACATTGGAACATCGAAAATCAAGTCTACTTTGCATTGTGTTGCCTAAAATAATTATAGCCTGCTGAATGCGGGAACATTGGAACATTGAAAATCAAGTCTACTTTGCTTTGTGTTGCCTTTGCTTTGTGTTGTCTAAAATAACTATTGCCTGCTGAATGCGGGAACATTGGAATATTGAAAACCAAGTCTACTTTGCTTTGTGTTGCCTTTGCTTTGTGTTGCCTAAAATAACTATTGCCTGCTGAATGCGGGAACACTGGTACATTGAAAATCAAGTCTACATCGCTTTGTGTTGCCTGAAATTACTATTGCCTGCTGAATGCGGGAACATTGGAACATTGAAAATCTAATCTACTTTGCTTTGTGTTGCCTAAAATTACTATTGCCTGCGGTACGCCGGAACAATGGATCATTGAAAATTAACTCTAATTTGCTTTATGTTGCCTAAAATAACTATTGCCTGCTGAATGCGGGAACATTGGAACATTGAAAATCAAGTCTACTTTGCTTTGTGTTGCCTTTGCTTTGTGTTGCCTAAAATAACTATTGCCTGCTGAATGCGGGAACACTGGAACATTGAAAATCAAGTCTACTTTGCTTTGTGATGCCTAAAATAACTATTGCCTGCTGAATGCGGGAACATTCGAACATTGAAAACCAAGTCTACTTCGCTTTGTGGTGCCTGAAATTACTATTGCCTGCTGAATGCGGGAAAATTGGAACATTGAAAATCAAGTCTACTTTGCTTTGTGTTGCCTAAAATTACTATTGCCTGCTGAATGCGGGAACATTGGAACATTGAAAATCAAGTCTACTATGCTTTGTGTTGCTTTTGCTTTGTGTTGCCTAAAATAACTATAGCCTGCTCAATGCGGGAAGACTGGAACATTTAAAATCAAGTCTACTTTGCTTTGTGTTGCCTAAAATTACTATTGGCTGCTGAATGTGGGAACATTGGAACATTTAAAATCAAGTCTACTTTGCTTTGTGTTGCCTAAAATTACTATTGCCCGCTGAATGCGGGAACATTGGAACATTGAAAATCATGTCTACTTTGCTTTGTGTTGCCTAAAATTGCTATTGCCTGCTGTACGCCGGAACATTGGATCTTTGAAAACTAACTCTAATTTGCTTTGTGTTGCCTAAAATCACTATTGCCTGCTGAATGCGGGAACATTGGAACATTGAAAATCAAGTCTACTTTGCTTTGTGTTGCCTTTGTTTTGTGTTGCCTAAAATAACTATTGCCTGCTGAATGTGGGAACACTGGAACACTGAAAATCAAGTCTACTTTGCTTTGTGTTGCCTAAAATAACTATTGCCTGCTGAATGCGGGAACACTGGAACATTGAAAATCAAGACTACTTTGCTTTGTGTTGCCTAAAATAACTATTGCCTGCTGAATGCGGGAACATTGGAACATCGAAAATCAAGTCTACTTCGCTTTGTGTTGCCTAAAATAACTATTGCCTGCTGAATGCGAGAACATTGGAACATCGAAAATCAAGTCTACTTTGCATTGTGTTGCCTAAAATAATTATAGCCAGCTGAATGCGGGAACATTGGAACATTAAAAATCAAGTCTACTTTGCTTTGTGTTGCCTTTGCTTTGTGTTGTCTAAAATAACTATTGCCTGCTGAATGCGGGAACATTGGAATATTGAAAACCAAGTCTACTTTGCTTTGTGTTGCCTTTGCTTTGTGTTGCCTAAAATAACTATTGCCTGCTGAATGCGGGAACACTGGTACATTGAAAATCAAGTCTACATTGCTTTGTGTTGCCTGAAAATACTATTGCCTGCTGAATGCGGGAACATTGGAACTTTGAAAATCAAGACTACTTTGCTTTGTGTTGCCTAAAATTACTATTGCCTGCTGTACGCCGGAACAATGGATCATTGAAAACTAACTCTAATTTGCTTTGTGTTGCCTAAAATAACTATTGCCTGCTGAATGCGGGAACATTGGAACATTGAAAATCAAGTCTACTTTGCTTTGTGTTTCCTAAAATAACTATTGCCTGCTGAATGCGGGAACATTGGAACATTGAAAATCAAGTCTACTTCGCTTTGTGTTGCGTAAAATTACTATTGCCTGCTGAATGCGAGAACACTGGAACATCGAAAATCAAATCTACTTTGCTTTGTGTTGCCTAAAATAACTATTGCCTGCTGAATGCGGGAAAATTGGAACATTGAAAATCAAGTCTACTTTGCTTTGTGTTGCCTTTGCTTTGTGTTGCCTAAAATAACTATTGCCTTCTGAATGTGGGAACACTGGAACACTGAAAATCAAGTCTACTTTGCTTTGTGTTGCCTAAAATAACTATTGCCTGCTCAATGCGGGAACACTGGAACATTGAAAATCAAGACTAATTTGCTTTGTGTTGCCTAAAATAACTATTGCCTACTGAATGCGGGAACATTGGAACATCGAAAATCAAGTCTACTTGGCTTTGTGTTGCCTAAAATAACTATTGCCTGCTGAATGCGAGAACATTGGAACATCGAAAATCAAGTCTACTTTGCATTGTGTTGCCTAAAATAATTATAGCCTGCTGAATGCGGGAACATTGGAACATTGAAAATCAAGTCTACTTTGCTTTGTGTTGCCTTTGCTTTGTGTTGTCTAAAATAACTATTGCCTGCTGAATGCGGGAACATTGGAATATTGAAAACCAAGTCTACTTTGCTTTGTGTTGCCTTTGCTTTGTGTTGCCTAAAATAACTATTGCCTGCTGAATGCGGGAACACTGGTACATTGAAAATCAAGTCTACATCGCTTTGTGTTGCCTGAAATTACTATTGCCTGCTGAATGCGGGAACATTGGAACATTGAAAATCTAATCTACTTTGCTTTGTGTTGCCTAAAATTACTATTGCCTGCGGTACGCCGGAACAATGGATCATTGAAAATTAACTCTAATTTGCTTTATGTTGCCTAAAATAACTATTGCCTGCTGAATGCGGGAACATTGGAACATTGAAAATCAAGTCTACTTTGCTTTGTGTTGCCTTTGCTTTGTGTTGCCTAAAATAACTATTGCCTGCTGAATGCGGGAACACTGGAACATTGAAAATCAAGTCTACTTTGCTTTGTGATGCCTAAAATAACTATTGCCTGCTGAATGCGGGAACATTCGAACATTGAAAACCAAGTCTACTTCGCTTTGTGGTGCCTGAAATTACTATTGCCTGCTGAATGCGGGAAAATTGGAACATTGAAAATCAAGTCTACTTTGCTTTGTGTTGCCTAAAATTACTATTGCCTGCTGAATGCGGGAACATTGGAACATTGAAAATCAAGTCTACTATGCTTTGTGTTGCTTTTGCTTTGTGTTGCCTAAAATAACTATAGCCTGCTCAATGCGGGAAGACTGGAACATTTAAAATCAAGTCTACTTTGCTTTGTGTTGCCTAAAATTACTATTGGCTGCTGAATGTGGGAACATTGGAACATTTAAAATCAAGTCTACTTTGCTTTGTGTTGCCTAAAATTACTATTGCCCGCTGAATGCGGGAACATTGGAACATTGAAAATCATGTCTACTTTGCTTTGTGTTGCCTAAAATTGCTATTGCCTGCTGTACGCCGGAACATTGGATCTTTGAAAACTAACTCTAATTTGCTTTGTGTTGCCTAAAATCACTATTGCCTGCTGAATGCGGGAACATTGGAACATTGAAAATCAAGTCTACTTTGCTTTGTGTTGCCTTTGCTTTGTGTTGCCTAAAATAACTATTGCCTGCTGAATGTGGGAACACTGGAACACTGAAAATCAAGTCTACTTTGCTTTGTGTTGCCTAAAATAACTATTGCCTGCTGAATGCGGGAACACTGGAACATTGAAAATCAAGACTACTTTGCTTTGTGTTGCCTAAAATAACTATTGCCTGCTGAATGCGGGAACATTGGAACATCGAAAATCAAGTCTACTTCGCTTTGTGTTGCCTAAAATAACTATTGCCTGCTGAATGCGAGAACATTGGAACATCGAAAATCAAGTCTACTTTGCATTGTGTTGCCTAAAATAATTATAGCCAGCTGAATGCGGGAACATTGGAACATTAAAAATCAAGTCTACTTTGCTTTGTGTTGCCTTTGCTTTGTGTTGTCTAAAATAACTATTGCCTGCTGAATGCGGGAACATTGGAATATTGAAAACCAAGTCTACTTTGCTTTGTGTTGCCTTTGCTTTGTGTTGCCTAAAATAACTATTGCCTGCTGAATGCGGGAACACTGGTACATTGAAAATCAAGTCTACATTGCTTTGTGTTGCCTGAAAATACTATTGCCTGCTGAATGCGGGAACATTGGAACTTTGAAAATCAAGACTACTTTGCTTTGTGTTGCCTAAAATTACTATTGCCTGCTGTACGCCGGAACAATGGATCATTGAAAATTAACTCTAATTTGCTTTATGTTGCCTAAAATAACTATTGCCTGCTGAATGCGGGAACATTGGAACATTGAAAATCAAGTCTACTTCGCTTTGTGTTGCGTAAAATTACTATTGCCTGCTGAATGCGAGAACACTGGAACATCGAAAATCAAATCTACTTTGCTTTGTGTTGCCTAAAATAACTATTGCCTGCTGAATGCGGGAAAATTGGAACATTGAAAATCTAGTCTACTTCGCTTTGTGTTGCTTTTGCTTTGTGTTTCCTAAAATAACTATTACCTGCTGAATGCGGGAACACTGGAACATTGAAAATCAAGTCAACTTCGCTTTGTGTTGCCTGAAATTACTATTGCCTGCTGAATGCGGGAAAATTGGAACATTGAAAATCAAGTCAACTTTGCTTGGTGTTGCCTAAAATCACTATTGTCTGTTGAATGCGGGAACATTGGAACATTGAAAATCAAGTCTACTTCGCTTTGTGTTGCCTAAAATTACTATTGCCTGCTGAATGCGGGAACATTGGAACATTGAAAATCATTTCTACTTTGCTTTGTGTTGCCTAAAATTACTATTGCCTGCTGTACCCCGGAACATTGGAACATTGAAAATCAAGTCTATTTCACTTTGTGTTGCCTAAAATAACTATTGCCTGCTGAATGCGGGAACATTGGAACATTGAAAACCAAGTCTAATTCGCTTTGTGTTGCCTAAAATAACTATTGCCTGCTGAATGCGGGAACACTGGTACATTGGA
Organism: Anolis sagrei; assembly: GCF_037176765.1. Taxonomy (NCBI): domain Eukaryota; kingdom Metazoa; phylum Chordata; class Lepidosauria; order Squamata; family Anolidae; genus Anolis; species Anolis sagrei. The sequence continues at coordinate 56,998,433 of NC_090035.1, read as the reverse complement.
AATCAAGTCTACTTTGCTTTGTCTTGCCTAAAATAACTATTGCCTGCTGAATGCGGGAACATTGGAACATTGAAAATCAAGTCTACTTCGCTTTGTGTTGCCTAAAATTACTATTGCCTGCTGAATGCGAGAACATTGGAACATCGAAGATCAAGTCTACTTTGCTTTGTGTTGCCTAAAATAAATATTGCCTGCTGAATGCAGGAACATTGGAACATTTAATATCAAGTCTACTTTGCTTAGTGTTGCCTAAAATTACTATTGCCTGTTGAATGCGGGAACATTGGAACATTGAAAATCATGTCTACTTTGCTTTGTGTTCCCCTAAATTACTATTGCCTGCTGTACACCAGAACATTGGAAAATTGAAAATCAAGTCTAATTCGCTTTGTGTTGCCTAAATTAACTATTGCCTGCTGAATGTAGGAACACTGGAACATGGAAAATCATGTCTACTTTGCTTTGTGTTGCCCTAAATTACTATTGCCTGCTGAATGTGGGAACATTGGAACATTGAAAATCAAGACTACTTTGCTTTGTGTTGCCTAAAATAACTATTGCCTGCTGAATGCAAGAACATTGGAACATTGAAAATCAAGTCTACTTTGCTTTGTGTTGCCTTTGCTTTGTGTTGCCTAAAATAACTATTGCCTGCTGAATGCGGGAACACTGGTGCATTGGAAATCAAGTCTACTTTTGCTTTGTTTTGCCTAAAATAACTATTGCCTGCTGAATGCGGGTACATTGGAACATTGAAAATCAAGACTACTTTGCTTTGTGTTGCCTAAAAAAACTATTGCCTGCTGAATGCGGGAACATTGGAACATTGAAAATCAAGTCTACTTCGCTTTGTGTTGCCTAAAATTACTATTGCCTGCTGAATGCGAGAACATTGGAACATCGAAAATCAAATCTATTTTGCTTTGTGTTGCCTAAAATAACTATTGCCTGCTGAATGCGGGAACATTGGAACATTGAAAATCTAGTCTACTTTGCTTTGTGTTCCCCTAAATTACTATTGCCTGCTGTACGCCGGAACATTGGAAAATTGAAAATCAAGTCTAATTCGATTTGTGTTGCGTAAAATAACTATTGCCTGCTGAATGTAGGAACACTGGAACATTGAAAATCAAGTCTACTTTGCTTTGTGTTGCCTAAAATTACTATTGCCTGCTGAATGCGGGAACATTGGAACATTGAAAATCAAGTCTACTTCGCTTTGTGTTGCCTAAAATTACTATTGCCTGCTGAATGCGGGAACATTGGAACATTGAAAATCAAGTCTACTTTGCTTTGTGTTGCCTAAAATAACTATTGCCTGCTGAATGCGGGAACACTGGTACATTGAAAATCAAGTCTACATTGCTTTGTGTTGCCTGAAATTACTATTGCCTGCTGAATGCGGGAACATTGGAACATTGAAAATCAAGTCTACTTTGGTTTGTGTTGCCTAAAATTACTATTGCCTGCTGTACGCCGGAACAATGGATCATTGAAAATTAACTCTAATTTGCTTTATGTTGCCTAAAATAACTATTGCCTGCTGAATGCGGGAACATTGGAACATTGAAAATCAAGTCTACTTTGCTTTGTGTTGCCTAAAATAACTATTGCCTGCTGAATGCGGGAACATTGGAACATTGAAAATCAAGTCTACTTCGCTTTGTGTTGCGTAAAATTACTATTGCCTGCTGAATGCGAGAACACTGGAACATCGAAAATCAAATCTACTTTGCTTTGTGTTGCCTAAAATAACTATTGCCTGCTGAATGCGGGAAAATTGGAACATTGAAAATCTAGTCTACTTCGCTTTGTGTTGCTTTTGCTTTGTGTTTCCTAAAATAACTATTACCTGCTGAATGCGGGAACACTGGAACATTGAAAATCAAGTCAACTTCGCTTTGTGTTGCCTGAAATTACTATTGCCTGCTGAATGCGGGAAAATTGGAACATTGAAAATCAAGTCAACTTTGCTTGGTGTTGCCTAAAATCACTATTGTCTGTTGAATGCGGGAACATTGGAACATTGAAAATCAAGTCTACTTCGCTTTGTGTTGCCTAAAATTACTATTGCCTGCTGAATGCGGGAACATTGGAACATTGAAAATCATTTCTACTTTGCTTTGTGTTGCCTAAAATTACTATTGCCTGCTGTACCCCGGAACATTGGAACATTGAAAATCAAGTCTATTTCACTTTGTGTTGCCTAAAATAACTATTGCCTGCTGAATGCGGGAACATTGGAACATTGAAAACCAAGTCTACTTTGCTTTGTGTTGCCTAAAATAACTATTGCCTGCTGAATGCGGGAACACTGGTACATTGGAAATCAAGTCTACTTTGCTTTGTTTTGCCTAAAATAACTATTGCCTGCTGAATGCGGGAACATTGGAACATTGAAAATCAAGTCTACTTCGCTTTGTGTTGCCTAAAATTACAATTGCCTGCTGAATGCGGGAACATTGGAACATTGAAAACCAAGTCTACTTTGCTTTGTGTTGCCTTTGCTTTGTGTTGCCTAAAATAACTATTGCCTGCTGAATGCGGGAACACTGGTACATTGGAAATCAAGTCTACTTTGCTTTGTTTTGCCTAAAATAACTATTGCCTGCTGAATGCGGGAACATTGGAACATTGAAAATCAAGTCTACTTCGCTTTGTGTTGACTAAAATTACTATTGCCTGCTGAATGCGAGAACATTGGAACATCGAAGATCAAGTCTACTTTGCTTTGTGTTGCCTAAAATAAATATTGCCTGCTGAATGCAGGAACATTGGAACATTTAATATCAAGTCTACTTTGCTTAGTGTTGCCTAAAATTACTATTGCCTGCTGAATGCGGGAACATTGGAACATTGAAAATCATGTCTACTTTGCTTTGTGTTCCCCTAAATTACTATTGCCTGCTGTATGCCGGAACATTGGAAAATTGAAAATCAAGTCTAATTCGCTTTGTGTTGCCTAAATTAACTATTGCCTGCTGAATGTAGGAACACTGGAACATGGAAAATCATGTCTACTTTGCTTTGTGTTGCCCTAAATTACTATTGCCTGCTGAATGTGGGAACATTGGAACATTGAAAATCAAGACTACTTTGCTTTGTGTTGCCTAAAATAACTATTGCCTGCTGAATGCGAGAACATTGGAACATTGAAAATCAAGTCTACTTTGCTTTGTGTTGCCTTTGCTTTGTGTTGCCTAAAATAACTATTGCCTGCTGAATGCGGGAACACTGGTGCATTGGAAATCAAGTCTACTTTTGCTTTGTTTTGCCTAAAATAACTATTGCCTGCTGAATGCGGGTACATTGGAACATTGAAAATCAAGACTCCTTTGCTTTGTGTTGCCTAAAATAACTATTGCCTGCTGAATGCGGGAACATTGGAACATTGAAAATCAAGTCTACTTCGCTTTGTGTAGCCTAAAATTACTATTGCCTGCTGAATGCGAGAACATTGGAACATCGAAAATCAAATCTATTTTGCGTTGTGTTGCCTAAAATAACTATTGCCTGCTGAATGCGGGAACATTGGAACATTGAAAATCTAGTCTACTTTGCTTTGTGTTCCCGTAAATTACTATTGCCTGCTGTACGCCGGAACATTGGAAAATTGAAAATCAAGTCTAATTCGCTTTGTGTTGCGTAAAATAACTATTGCCTGCTGAATGTAGGAACACTGGAACATTGAAAATCAAGACTACTTTGCTTTGTGTTGCCTAAAATAACTATTGCCTGCTGAATGCGGGAACATTGGAACATTGAAAATCAAGTCTACTTCGCTTTGTGTTGCCTAAAATTACTATTGCCTGCTGAATGCGAGAACATTGGAACATCGAAAATCAAATCTATTTTGCTTTGAGTTGCCTAAAATAACTATTGCCTGCTGAATGCGGGAACATTGGAACATTGAAAATCTAGTCTACTTCGCTTTGTGTTGCCTTTGCTTTGTGTTGCCTAAAATAACTATTACCTGCTGAATGCGGGAACACTGGAACATTGAAAATCAAGTGTACTTTGCTTTGTCTTGCCTAAAATAACTATTGCCTCCTGAATGCGGGAACATTGGAACATTGAAAATCAAGTCAACTTTGCTTGGTGTTGCCTAAAATCACTATTGCCTGTTGAATGTGGGAACATTGGAACATTGAAAATCATTTCTACTTTGCTTTGTGTTGCCTAAAATTACTATTGCCTGCTGTACGCCAGAACATTGGAACATTGAAAATCAAGTCTACATTGCTTTGTGTTGCCTAAAATAACTATTGCCTGCTGAATGCGGGAACATTGGAACATTGAAAACCAAGTCTACATTGCTTTGTGTTGCGTTTGCTTTGTGTTGCCTAAAATAACTATTGCCTGCTGAATGCGGGAACACTGGAACATTGAAAACCAAGTCTAATTCGCTTTGTGTTGCCTAAAATAACTATTGCCTGCTGAATGCGGGAACACTGGTACATTGGAAATCAAGTCTACTTTGCTTTGTCTTGCCTAAAATAACTATTGCCTGCTGAATGCGGGAACATTGGAACATTGAAAATCAAGTTTACTTCGCTTTGTGTTGCCTAAAATTACTATTGCCTGCTGAATGCGAGAACATTGGAACATCGAAGATCAAGTCTACTTTGCTTTGTGTTGCCTAAAATAAATATTGCCTGCTGAATGCAGGAACATTGGAACATTTAATATCAAGTCTACTTTGCTTAGTGTTGCCTAAAATTACTATTGCCTGTTGAATGCGGGAACATTGGAACATTGAAAATCATGTCTACTTTGCTTTGTGTTCCCCTAAATTACTATTGCCTGCTGTACACCAGAACATTGGAAAATTGAAAATCAAGTCTAATTCGCTTTGTGTTGCCTAAATTAACTATTGCCTGCTGAATGTAGGAACACTGGAACATGGAAAATCATGTCTACTTTGCTTTGTGTTGCCCTAAATTACTATTGCCTGCTGAATGTGGGAACATTGGAACATTGAAAATCAAGACTACTTTGCTTTGTGTTGCCTAAAATAACTATTGCCTGCTGAATGCGAGAACATTGGAACATTGAAAATCAAGTCTACTTTGCTTTGTGTTGCCTTTGCTTTGTGTTGCCTAAAATAACTATTGCCTGCTGAATGCGGGAACACTGGTGCATTGGAAATCAAGTCTACTTTTGCTTTGTTTTGCCTAAAATAACTATTGCCTGCTGAATGCGGGTACATTGGAACATTGAAAATCAAGACTACTTTGCTTTGTGTTGCCTAAAAAAACTATTACCTGCTGAATGCTGGAACATTGGAACATTGAAAATCAAGTCTACTTCGCTTTGTGTTGCCTAAAATTACTATTGCCTGCTGAATGCGAGAACATTGGAACATCGAAAATCAAATCTATTTTGCTTTGTGTTGCCTAAAATAACTATTGCCTGCTGAATGCGGGAACATTGGAACATTGAAAATCTAGTCTACTTTGCTTTGTGTTCCCCTAAATTACTATTGCCTGCTGTACGCCGGAACATTGGAAAATTGAAAATCAAGTCTAATTCGCTTTGTGTTGCGTAAAATAACTATTGCCTGCTGAATGTAGGAACACTGGAACATTGAAAATCAAGTCTACTTTGCTTTGTGTTGCCTAAAATAACTATTGCCTGCTGAATGCGAGAACATTGGAACATTGAAAATCAAGTCTACTTTGCTTTGTGTTGCCTTTGCTTTGTGTTGCCTAAAATAACTATTGCCTGCTGAATGCGGGAACACTGGTGCATTGGAAATCAAGTCTACTTTTGCTTTGTTTTGCCTAAAATAACTATTGCCTGCTGAATGCGGGTACATTGGAACATTGAAAATCAAGACTACTTTGCTTTGTGTTGCCTAAAAAAACTATTGCCTGCTGAATGCTGGAACATTGGAACATTGAAAATCAAGTCTACTTCGCTTTGTGTTGCCTAAAATTACTATTGCCTGCTGAATGCGAGAACATTGGAACATCGAAAATCAAATCTATTTTGCTTTGTGTTGCCTAAAATAACTATTGCCTGCTGAATGCGGGAACATTGGAACATTGAAAATCTAGTCTACTTTGCTTTGTGTTCCCCTAAATTACTATTGCCTGCTGTACGCCGGAACATTGGAAAATTGAAAATCAAGTCTAATTCGCTTTGTGTTGCCTAAAATAACTATTGCCTGCTGAATGCGGGAACACTGGTACATTGGAAATCAAGTCTACTTTGCTTTGTCTTGCCTAAAATAACTATTGCCTGCTGAATGCGGGAACATTGGAACATTGAAAATCAAGTTTACTTCGCTTTGTGTTGCCTAAAATTACTATTGCCTGCTGAATGCGAGAACATTGGAACATCGAAGATCAAGTCTACTTTGCTTTGTGTTGCCTAAAATAAATATTGCCTGCTGAATGCAGGAACATTGGAACATTTAATATCAAGTCTACTTTGCTTAGTGTTGCCTAAAATTACTATTGCCTGTTGAATGCGGGAACATTGGAACATTGAAAATCATGTCTACTTTGCTTTGTGTTCCCCTAAATTACTATTGCCTGCTGTACACCAGAACATTGGAAAATTGAAAATCAAGTCTAATTCGCTTTGTGTTGCCTAAATTAACTATTGCCTGCTGAATGTAGGAACACTGGAACATGGAAAATCATGTCTACTTTGCTTTGTGTTGCCCTAAATTACTATTGCCTGCTGAATGTGGGAACATTGGAACATTGAAAATCAAGACTACTTTGCTTTGTGTTGCCTAAAATAACTATTGCCTGCTGAATGCGAGAACATTGGAACATTGAAAATCAAGTCTACTTTGCTTTGTGTTGCCTTTGCTTTGTGTTGCCTAAAATAACTATTGCCTGCTGAATGCGGGAACACTGGTGCATTGGAAATCAAGTCTACTTTTGCTTTGTTTTGCCTAAAATAACTATTGCCTGCTGAATGCGGGTACATTGGAACATTGAAAATCAAGACTACTTTGCTTTGTGTTGCCTAAAAAAACTATTGCCTGCTGAATGCTGGAACATTGGAACATTGAAAATCAAGTCTACTTCGCTTTGTGTTGCCTAAAATTACTATTGCCTGCTGAATGCGAGAACATTGGAACATCGAAAATCAAATCTATTTTGCTTTGTGTTGCCTAAAATAACTATTGCCTGCTGAATGCGGGAACATTGGAACATTGAAAATCTAGTCTACTTTGCTTTGTGTTCCCCTAAATTACTATTGCCTGCTGTACGCCGGAACATTGGAAAATTGAAAATCAAGTCTAATTCGCTTTGTGTTGCGTAAAATAACTATTGCCTGCTGAATGTAGGAACACTGGAACATTGAAAATCAAGTCTACTTTGCTTTGTGTTGCCTAAAATTACTATTGCCTGCTGAATGCGGGAACATTGGAACATTGAAAATCAAGTCTACTTCGCTTTGTGTTGCCTAAAATTACTATTGCCTGCTGAATGCGGGAACATTGGAACATTGAAAATCAAGTCTACTTTGCTTTGTGTTGCCTAAAATAACTATTGCCTGCTGCTGCGGGAACACTGGTACATTGAAAATCAAGTCTACATTGCTTTGTGTTGCCTGAAATTACTATTGCCTGCTGAATGCGGGAACATTGGAACATTGAAAATCAAGTCTACTTTGGTTTGTGTTGCCTAAAATTACTATTGCCTGCTGTACGCCGGAACAATGGATCATTGAAAATTAACTCTAATTTGCTTTATGTTGCCTAAAATAACTATTGCCTGCTGAATGCGGGAACATTGGAACATTGAAAATCAAGTCTACTTTGCTTTGTGTTGCCTAAAATAACTATTGCCTGCTGAATGCGGGAACATTGGAACATTGAAAATCAAGTCTACTTCGCTTTGTGTTGCGTAAAATTACTATTGCCTGCTGAATGCGAGAACACTGGAACATCGAAAATCAAATCTACTTTGCTTTGTGTTGCCTAAAATAACTATTGCCTGCTGAATGCGGGAAAATTGGAACATTGAAAATCTAGTCTACTTCGCTTTGTGTTGCTTTTGCTTTGTGTTTCCTAAAATAACTATTACCTGCTGAATGCGGGAACACTGGAACATTGAAAATCAAGTCAACTTCGCTTTGTGTTGCCTGAAATTACTATTGCCTGCTGAATGCGGGAAAATTGGAACATTGAAAATCAAGTCAACTTTGCTTGGTGTTGCCTAAAATCACTATTGTCTGTTGAATGCGGGAACATTGGAACATTGAAAATCAAGTCTACTTCGCTTTGTGTTGCCTAAAATTACTATTGCCTGCTGAATGCGGGAACATTGGAACATTGAAAATCATTTCTACTTTGCTTTGTGTTGCCTAAAATTACTATTGCCTGCTGTACCCCGGAACATTGGAACATTGAAAATCAAGTCTATTTCACTTTGTGTTGCCTAAAATAACTATAGCCTGCTGAATGCGGGAACATTGGAACATTGAAAACCAAGTCTACTTTGCTTTGTGTTGCCTAAAATAACTATTGCCTGCTGAATGCGGGAACACTGGTACATTGGAAATCAAGTCTACTTTGCTTTGTTTTGCCTAAAATAACTATTGCCTGCTGAATGCGGGAACATTGGAACATTGAAAATCAAGTCTACTTCGCTTTGTGTTGCCTAAAATTACAATTGCCTGCTGAATGCGGGAACATTGGAACATTGAAAACCAAGTCTACTTTGCTTTGTGTTGCCTTTGCTTTGTGTTGCCTAAAATAACTATTGCCTGCTGAATGCGGGAACACTGGTACATTGGAAATCAAGTCTACTTTGCTTTGTTTTGCCTAAAATAACTATTGCCTGCTGAATGCGGGAACATTGGAACATTGAAAATCAAGTCTACTTCGCTTTGTGTTGACTAAAATTACTATTGCCTGCTGAATGCGAGAACATTGGAACATCGAAGATCAAGTCTACTTTGCTTTGTGTTGCCTAAAATAAATATTGCCTGCTGAATGCAGGAACATTGGAACATTTAATATCAAGTCTACTTTGCTTAGTGTTGCCTAAAATTACTATTGCCTGCTGAATGCGGGAACATTGGAACATTGAAAATCATGTCTACTTTGCTTTGTGTTCCCCTAAATTACTATTGCCTGCTGTATGCCGGAACATTGGAAAATTGAAAATCAAGTCTAATTCGCTTTGTGTTGCCTAAATTAACTATTGCCTGCTGAATGTAGGAACACTGGAACATGGAAAATCATGTCTACTTTGCTTTGTGTTGCCCTAAATTACTATTGCCTGCTGAATGTGGGAACATTGGAACATTGAAAATCAAGACTACTTTGCTTTGTGTTGCCTAAAATAACTATTGCCTGCTGAATGCGAGAACATTGGAACATTGAAAATCAAGTCTACTTTGCTTTGTGTTGCCTTTGCTTTGTGTTGCCTAAAATAACTATTGCCTGCTGAATGCGGGAACACTGGTGCATTGGAAATCAAGTCTACTTTTGCTTTGTTTTGCCTAAAATAACTATTGCCTGCTGAATGCGGGTACATTGGAACATTGAAAATCAAGACTACTTTGCTTTGTGTTGCCTAAAATAACTATTGCCTGCTGAATGCGGGAACATTGGAACATTGAAAATCAAGTCTACTTCGCTTTGTGTTGCCTAAAATTACTATTGCCTGCTGAATGCGAGAACATTGGAACATCGAAAATCAAATCTATTTTGCGTTGTGTTGCCTAAAATAACTATTGCCTGCTGAATGCGGGAACATTGGAACATTGAAAATCTAGTCTACTTTGCTTTGTGTTCCCGTAAATTACTATTGCCTGCTGTACGCCGGAACATTGGAAAATTGAAAATCAAGTCTAATTCGCTTTGTGTTGCGTAAAATAACTATTGCCTGCTGAATGTAGGAACACTGGAACATTGAAAATCAAGACTACTTTGCTTTGTGTTGCCTAAAATAACTATTGCCTGCTGAATGCGGGAACATTGGAACATTGAAAATCAAGTCTACTTCGCTTTGTGTTGCCTAAAATTACTATTGCCTGCTGAATGCGAGAACATTGGAACATCGAAAATCAAATCTATTTTGCTTTGAGTTGCCTAAAATAACTATTGCCTGCTGAATGCGGGAACATTGGAACATTGAAAATCTAGTCTACTTCGCTTTGTGTTGCCTTTGCTTTGTGTTGCCTAAAATAACTATTACCTGCTGAATGCGGGAACACTGGAACATTGAAAATCAAGTGTACTTTGCTTTGTCTTGCCTAAAATAACTATTGCCTCCTGAATGCGGGAACATTGGAACATTGAAAATCAAGACAACTTTGCTTGGTGTTGCCTAAAATCACTATTGCCTGTTGAATGTGGGAACATTGGAACATTGAAAATCATTTCTACTTTGCTTTGTGTTGCCTAAAATTACTATTGCCTGCTGTACGCCAGAACATTGGAACATTGAAAATCAAGTCTACATTGCTTTGTGTTGCCTAAAATAACTATTGCCTGCTGAATGCGGGAACATTGGAACATTGAAAACCAAGTCTACATTGCTTTGTGTTGCGTTTGCTTTGTGTTGCCTAAAATAACTATTGCCTGCTGAATGCGGGAACACTGGTACATTGGAAATCAAGTCTACTTTGCTTTGTTTTGCCTAAAATAACTATTGCCTGCTGTATGCGGGAACATTGGAACACTGAAAATGAAGACTACTTTGCTTTGTGTTGCCTAAAATAACTATTGCCTGCTGAATGCGGGAACATTGGAACATTGAAAATCAAATCTACTTTGCTTTGTGTTGCCTAAAATAACTATTACCTGCTGAATGCGGGAACATTGGAACATTGAAAATCTAGTCTACTTCGCTTTGTGTTGCCTGAAATTACTATTGCCTGCTGAATGCGGGAACATTGGAACATTGAAAATCAAGTCTACTTCGCTTTGTTTTGCCTAAAACAACTATTGCCTGCTGAATGCGAGAACATTGGAGCATTGAAAATCAAGTCTCCTATGCTTTGTGTTGCCTTTGCTTTGTGTTGCCTAAAATAACTATTACCTGCTGAATGCGGGAACACTGGAACATTTAAAATCAAGTCTACTTTGCTTTGTGTTGCCTAAAATAACTATTGCCTGCTGAATGCAGGAACATTGGAACATTGAAAATTAAGTCTACTTTGCTTAATGTTGCCTAAAATTACTATTGCCTGCTAAATGCGGGAACATTGGAACATTGAAAATCATGTCTACTTTGCTTTGTGTTGCCCTAAATTACTATTGCCTGCTCTACGCCGGAACATTGGAAAATTGAAAATCAAGTCTCATTCGCTTTGAGTTGCCTAAAATAACTATTGCCTGCTTAATGTAGGAACACTGGGACATTGAAAATCAAGTCAACTTTGCTTTGTTTTGCCTAAAATAACTATTGCCTTCTGAATGCGGGAACATTGGAACATTGAAAATCAAGTCTACTTCGCTTTGTGTTGCCTAAAATTACTATTGCCTGCTGAATGCGGGAACATTGGAACATTGAAAATCAAGTGTACTTTGCTTTGTGTTGCTTAAAATTACTATTGCCTGCTGAATGCGGGAACATTGGAACATTGAAAATCAAGTCTACTTTGCTTTGTGTTGCCTAAAAAACTATTGCCTGGTGAATGCGGGAACCTTGGAACATTGAAAATCAAGACTACTTTGCTTTGTGTTGCATAAATTAACTATTGCCTGCTGAATGCGGGAACATTGGAACATTGAAAATCAAGTCTACTTCGCTTTGTGTTGCGTAAAATTACTATTGCCTGCTGTACCCCGGAACATTGGAACATTGAAAATCAAGTCTATTTCACTTTGTGTTGCCTAAAATAACTATTGCCTGCTGAATGCGGGAACATTGGAACATTGAAAACCAAGTCTACTTTGCTTTGTGTTGCCTTTGCTTTGTGTTGCCTAAAATAACTATTGCCTGCTGAATGCGGGAACACTGGTACATTGGAAATCAAGTCTACTTTGCTTTGTTTTGCCTAAAATAACTATTGCCTACTGAATGCGGGAACATTGGAACATTGAAAATCAAGTGTACTTTGCTTTGTGTTGCCTAAAATTACTATTGCCTGCTGAATGCGGGAACATTGGAACATTGAAAATCAAGTGTACTTTGCTTTGTGTTGCTTAAAATTACTATTGCCTGCTGAATGCGGGAACATTGGAACATTGAAAGTCAAGTCTAATTCGCTTTGTGTTGCCTAAAATTACTATTGCCTGCTGAATGCGGGAACATTGGAACATTGAAAATCAAGTCTACTTCGCTTTGTGTTGTGTAAAATTACTATTGCCTGCTGTACCCCGGAACATTGGAACATTGAAAATCAAGTCTATTTCACTTTGTGTTGCCTAAAATAACTATTGCCTGCTGAATGCGGGAACATTGGAACATGGAAAACCAAGTCTACTTTGCTTTGTGTTGCCTTTGCTTTGTGTTGCCTAAAATAACTATTGCCTGCTGAATGCGGGAACACTGGTACGTTGGAAATCAAGTCTACTTTGCTTTGTTTTGCCTAAAATAACTATTGCCTGCTGAATGCGGGAACATTGGAACATTGAAAATCAAGTGTACTTTGCTTTGTGTTGCTTAAAATTACTATTGCCTGCTGAATGCGGGAACATTGGAACATTGAAAATCAAGTCTACTTTGCTTTGTGTTGCCTAAAATAACTATTGCCTGCTGAATGCGGGAACATTGGAACATTGAAAATCAAGACTACTTTGCTTTGTGTTGCCTAAAATAACTATTGCCTGCTGAATGCGGGAACATTGGAACATTGAAAATCAAGTCTACTTCACTTTGTGTTGCCTAAAATTACTATTGCCTGCTGTACCCTGGAACATTGGAACATTGAAAATCAAGTCTATTTCACTTTGTGTTGCCTAAAATAACTATTGCCTGCTGAAGGCGGGAACATTGGAACATTGAAAACCAAGTCTACTTTGCTTTGTGTTGCCTTTGCTTTGTGTTGCCTAAAATAACTATTGCCTGCTGAATGCGGGAACACTGGTACATTGGAAATCAAGTCTACTTTGCTTTGTTTTGCCTAAAATAACTATTGCCTGCTGAATACGGGAACATTGGAACATTGAAAATCAAGTCTACTTCGCTTTGTGTTGCCTAAAATTACTATTGCCTCCTGAATGCAAGAACATTGGAACATCGAAAATCAAGTCTACTTTGCTTTGTGTTGCCTAAAATTACTATTGCCTGCTGAATGCGGGAACATTGGAACATTGAAAATCATGTCTACTTTGCTTTGTGTTCCCCTAAATTACTATTGCCTGCTGTACGCTGGAACATTGGAAAATTGAAAATCAAGACTACTTTGCTTTGTGTTGCCCTAAATTACTATTGCCTACTGAATGTGGGAACATTGGAACATTGAAAATCAAGACTACTTTGCTTTGTGTTGCCTAAAATAACTATTGCCTGCTGAATGCGAGAACATTGGAACATTGAAAATCAAGTCTACTTTGCTTTGTGTTGCCTTTGCTTTGTGTTGCCTAAAATAACTATTGCCTGCTGAATGCGGGAACACTGGTACATTGGAAATCAAGTCTACTTTGCTTTGTGTTGCCTAAAATAACTATTGCTTGCTGAATGCGGGAACATTGGAACATTGAAAATCAAGTCTACTTCGCTTTGTGTTGCCTAAAATTACTAATGCTTGCTGAATGCGGGAACATTGGAACATTGAAAATCAAGTCTACTTTGCTTTGTGTTGCCTAAAATTACTATTGCCTGCTGAATGCGGGAACATTGGAACATTGAAAATCAAGTCTACTTTGCTTTGTGTTGCCTAAAATAACTATTGCCTGCTGAATGCGGGAACATTGGAACATTGAAAATCAAGACTACTTTGCTTTGTGTTGCCTAAAATTACTATTGCCTGCTGTACGCCAGAACATTGGAACATTGAAAATCAAGTCTACATTGCTTTGTGTTGCCTAAAATAACTATTGCCTGCTGAATGCGGGAACATTGGAACATTGAAAACCAAGTCTACATTGCTTTGTGTTGCGTTTGCTTTGTGTTGCCTAAAATAACTATTGCCTGCTGAATGCGGGAACACTGGTACATTGGAAATCAAGTCTACTTTGCTTTGTTTTGCCTAAAATAACTATTGCCTGCTGTATGCGGGAACATTGGAACACTGAAAATGAAGACTACTTTGCTTTGTGTTGCCTAAAATAACTATTGCCTGCTGAATGCGGGAACATTGGAACATTGAAAATCAAACCTACTTTGCTTTGTGTTGCCTAAAATAACTATTACCTGCTGAATGCGGGAACATTGGAACATTGAAAATCTAGTCTACTTCGCTTTGTGTTGCCTGAAATTACTATTGCCTGCTGAATGCGGGAACATTGGAACATTGAAAATCAAGTCTACTTCGCTTTGTTTTGCCTAAAACAACTATTGCCTGCTGAATGCGAGAACATTGGAGCATTGAAAATCAAGTCTCCTATGCTTTGTGTTGCCTTTGCTTTGTGTTGCCTAAAATAACTATTACCTGCTGAATGCGGGAACACTGGAACATTTAAAATCAAGTCTACTTTGCTTTGTGTTGCCTAAAATAACTATTGCCTGCTGAATGCAGGAACATTGGAACATTGAAAATTAAGTCTACTTTGCTTAATGTTGCCTAAAATTACTATTGCCTGCTAAATGCGGGAACATTGGAACATTGAAAATCATGTCTACTTTGCTTTGTGTTGTCCTAAATTACTATTGCCTGCTCTACGCCGGAACATTGGAAAATTGAAAATCAAGTCTCATTCGCTTTGAGTTGCCTAAAATAACTATTGCCTGCTTAATGTAGGAACACTGGGACATTGAAAATCAAGTCAACTTTGCTTTGTTTTGCCTAAAATAACTATTGCCTTCTGAATGCGGGAACATTGGAACATTGAAAATCAAGTCTACTTCGCTTTGTGTTGCCTAAAATTACTATTGCCTGCTGAATGCGGGAACATTGGAACATTGAAAATCAAGTGTACTTTGCTTTGTGTTGCTTAAAATTACTATTGCCTGCTGAATGCGGGAACATTGGAACATTGAAAATCAAGTCTACTTTGCTTTGTGTTGCCTAAAAAACTATTGCCTGCTGAATGCGGGAACCTTGGAACATTGAAAATCAAGACTACTTTGCTTTGTGTTGCATAAATTAACTATTGCCTGCTGAATGCGGGAACATTGGAACATTGAAAATCAAGTCTACTTCGCTTTGTGTTGCGTAAAATTACTATTGCCTGCTGTACCCCGGAACATTGGAACATTGAAAATCAAGTCTATTTCACTTTGTGTTGCCTAAAATAACTATTGCCTGCTGAATGCGGGAACATTGGAACATTGAAAACCAAGTCTACTTTGCTTTGTGTTGCCTTTGCTTTGTGTTGCCTAAAATAACTATTGCCTGCTGAATGCGGGAACACTGGTACATTGGAAATCAAGTCTACTTTGCTTTGTTTTGCCTAAAATAACTATTGCCTACTGAATGCGGGAACATTGGAACATTGAAAATCAAGTGTACTTTGCTTTGTGTTGCCTAAAATTACTATTGCCTGCTGAATGCGGGAACATTGGAACATTGAAAATCAAGTGTACTTTGCTTTGTGTTGCTTAAAATTACTATTGCCTGCTGAATGCGGGAACATTGGAACATTGAAAGTCAAGTCTAATTCGCTTTGTGTTGCCTAAAATTACTATTGCCTGCTGAATGCGGGAACATTGGAACATTGAAAATCAAGTCTACTTCGCTTTGTGTTGTGTAAAATTACTATTGCCTGCTGTACCCCGGAACATTGGAACATTGAAAATCAAGTCTATTTCACTTTGTGTTGCCTAAAATAACTATTGCCTGCTGAATGCGGGAACATTGGAACATGGAAAACCAAGTCTACTTTGCTTTGTGTTGCCTTTGCTTTGTGTTGCCTAAAATAACTATTGCCTGCTGAATGCGGGAACACTGGTACGTTGGAAATCAAGTCTACTTTGCTTTGTTTTGCCTAAAATAACTATTGCCTGCTGAATGCGGGAACATTGGAACATTGAAAATCAAGTGTACTTTGCTTTGTGTTGCTTAAAATTACTATTGCCTGCTGAATGCGGGAACATTGGAACATTGAAAATCAAGTCTACTTTGCTTTGTGTTGCCTAAAATAACTATTGCCTGCTGAATGCGGGAACATTGGAACATTGAAAATCAAGACTACTTTGCTTTGTGTTGCCTAAAATAACTATTGCCTGCTGAATGCGGGAACATTGGAACATTGAAAATCAAGTCTACTTCACTTTGTGTTGCCTAAAATTACTATTGCCTGCTGTACCCTGGAACATTGGAACATTGAAAATCAAGTCTATTTCACTTTGTGTTGCCTAAAATAACTATTGCCTGCTGAAGGCGGGAACATTGGAACATTGAAAACCAAGTCTACTTTGCTTTGTGTTGCCTTTGCTTTGTGTTGCCTAAAATAACTATTGCCTGCTGAATGCGGGAACACTGGTACATTGGAAATCAAGTCTACTTTGCTTTGTTTTGCCTAAAATAACTATTGCCTGCTGAATACGGGAACATTGGAACATTGAAAATCAAGTCTACTTCGCTTTGTGTTGCCTAAAATTACTATTGCCTCCTGAATGCAAGAACATTGGAACATCGAAAATCAAGTCTACTTTGCTTTGTGTTGCCTAAAATTACTATTGCCTGCTGAATGCGGGAACATTGGAACATTGAAAATCATGTCTACTTTGCTTTGTGTTCCCCTAAATTACTATTGCCTGCTGTACGCTGGAACATTGGAAAATTGAAAATCAAGACTACTTTGCTTTGTGTTGCCCTAAATTACTATTGCCTACTGAATGTGGGAACATTGGAACATTGAAAATCAAGACTACTTTGCTTTGTGTTGCCTAAAATAACTATTGCCTGCTGAATGCGAGAACATTGGAACATTGAAAATCAAGTCTACTTTGCTTTGTGTTGCCTTTGCTTTGTGTTGCCTAAAATAACTATTGCCTGCTGAATGCGGGAACACTGGTACATTGGAAATCAAGTCTACTTTGCTTTGTGTTGCCTAAAATAACTATTGCTTGCTGAATGCGGGAACATTGGAACATTGAAAATCAAGTCTACTTCGCTTTGTGTTGCCTAAAATAACTATTGCCTGCTGAATGCGAGAATATTGGAACATTGAAAATCAAGTCTACTTCGCTTTGTGTTGCCTAAAATAACTATTGCCTGCTGAATGCGAGAACATTGGAACATTGAAAATCAAGTCTACTTTGCTTTGTGTTGCCTTCGCTTTGTGTTGCCTAAAATTACTATTGCCTGCTGAATGCGGGAACATTGGAACATTGAAAATCAAGTCTACTTTGCTTTGTTTTGCCTAAAATAACTATTGCCTGCTGAATGAGGGAACATTGGAACATTGAAAATCAAGTCTACTTCGCTTTGTGTTGCCTAAAATTACTATTGCCTGCTGAATGCGGGAACATTGGAACATTGAAAATCAAGTCTACTTTGCTTTGTGTTGCCTAAAATTACTATTGCCTGCTGAATGCGGGAACATTGGAACATTGAAAATCAAGTCTACTTTGCTTTGTGTTGCCTAAAATAACTATTGCCTGCTGAATGCGGGAACATTGGAACATTGAAAATCAAGACTACTTTGCTTTGTGTTGCCTAAAATAACTATTGCCTGCTGAATGCGGGAACATTGGAACATTGAAAATCAAGACTACTTCGCTTTGTGTTGCCTAAAATTACTATTGCCTGCTGAATGCGAGAACATTGGAACATCGAAAATCAAATCTACTTTGCTTTGTGTTGCCTAAAATAACTATTTCCTGCTGAATGCGGGAACATTGGAACATTGAAAATCTAGTCTACTTTGCTTTGTGTTCCCCTAAATTACTACTGCCTGCTGTACGCCGGAACATTGGAAAATTGAAAATCAAGTCTAATTCGCTTTGTGTTGCCTAAAATAACTATTGCCTGCTGAATGTAGGAACACTGGAACATTGAAAATCAAGTCTACTTTGCTTTGTGTTGCCTAAAATTATTATTGCCTGCTGAATGCGGGAACATTGGAACATTTAAAATCAAGTCTACTTCGCTTTGTGTTGCCTAAAATTACTATTGCCTGCTGAATGCGGGAACATTGGAACATTGAAAATCAAGTCTTCTTTGCTTTGTGTTGCCTAAAATAACTATTGCCTGCTGAATGCGGGAACATTGGAACATTGAAAATCAAGTCTACTTCGCTTTGTGTTGCCTAAAATTACTATTGCCTGTTGAATGCGGGAACATTGGAACATTGAAAATCAAGTCTACTTTGCTTTGTGTTGCCTAAAATTACTATTGCCTGCTGAATGCGGGAACATTGGAACATTGAAAATCAAGTCTACTTTGATTTGTGTTGCCTAAAATAACTATTGCCTGCTGAATGCGGGAACATTGGAACATTGAAAATCAAGACTACTTTGCTTTGTGTTGCCTAAAATAACTATTGCCTGCTGAATGCGGGAACATTGGAACATTGAAAATCAAGTCTACTTTGCTTTGTGTTGCCTAAAATTACTATTGCCTGCTGAATGCGAGAACATTGGAACATCGAAAATCAAATCTACTTTGCTTTGTGTTGCCTAAAATAACTATTGCCTGCTGAATGCGGAAACATTGGAACATTGAAAATCTAGTCTACTTCACTTTGTGTTGCCTTTGCGTTGTGTTGCCTAAAATAACTATTACCTGCTGAATGCGGGAACACTGGAACATTGAAAATCAAGTGTACTTTGCTTTGTCTTGCCTAAACTAACTATTGCCTGCTGAATGCGGGAACATTGGAACATTGAAAATCAAGTCAACTTTGCTTGGTGTTGCCTAAAATCACTATTGCCTATTGAATGCGGGAACATTGGAACATTGAAAATCATTTCTACTTTGCTTTGTGTTGCCTAAAATTACTATTGCCTGCTGAATGCGAGAACATTGGAACATTGAAAATCAAGTCTATTTCACTTTGTGTTGCATAAAATAACTATTGCCTGCTGAATGCGGGAACATTGGAACATTGAAAACCAAGTCTTCTTTGCTTTGTGTTGCGTTTGCTTTGTGTTGCCTAAAATAACTATTGCCTGCTGAATGCGGGAACACTGGTACATTGGAAATCAAGTCTACTTTGCTTCGTTTTGCCTAAAATAACTATTGCCTGCTGTATGCGGGAACATTGGAACACTGAAAATCAAGACTACTTTGCTTTGTGTTGCCTAAAATAACTATTGCCTGCTGAATGCGGGAACATTGGAACATTGAAAATCAAGTCTACTTCGCTTTGTGTGGCCTAAAATTACTATTGCCTGCTGAATGCGAGAACATTGGAACATCGAAAATCATGTCTACTTTGCTTTGTGTTCCCCTAAATTACTATTGCCTGCTGTACGCCGGAACATTGGAAAATTGAAAGTCAAGTCTAATTCGCTTTGTGTTTCCTAAAATAACTATTGCCTGCTGAATGTAGGAACACTGGAACATTGAAAATCAAGTCAACTTTGCTTTGTGTTGCCTAAAATAACTATTGCCTGCTGAATGCGGGAATATTGGAACATTGAAAATCAAGTCTACTTCGCTTTGTGTTGCCTAAAATTACTATTGCCTGCTGAATGCGGGAACATTAGAACATTGAAAATCAAGTCTACTTTGCTTTGTGTTACCTAAAATTACTATTGCCTGCTGAATGCGGGAACATTGGAACATTGAAAATCAAGTCTACTTTGCTTTGTGTTGCCTAAAATAACTATTGCCTGCTGAATGCGGGAACATTGGAACATTGAAAATCAAGACTACTTTGCTTTGTGTTGCCTAAAATAACTATTGCCTGCTGAATGCGGGAACATTGGAACATTGAAAATCAAATCTACTTTGCTTTGTGTTGCCTAAAATAACTATTGCCTGCTGAATGCGGGAAAATTGGAACATTGAAAATCAAGTCTACTTTGCTTTGTGTTGCCTTTGCTTTGTGTTGCCTAAAATAACTATTACCTGCTGAATGCGGGAACACTGGAACATTGAAAGTCAAGTGTACTTTGCTTTGTCTTGCCTAAAATAACTATTGCCTGCTGAATGTGGGAACATTGGAACATGGAAAATCAAGACTACTTTGCTTTGTGTTGCCTAAAATTACTATTGCCTGTTGAATGCCGGAACATTGGAACATTGAAAATCAAGACTACTTTGCTTTGTGTTGCGTAAAATTACTATTGCCTGCTGAATGCGAGAACACTGGAACATCGAAAATCAAATCTACTTTGCTTTGTGTTGCCTTTGCTTTGTGTTTCCTAAAATAACTATTACCTGCTGAATGCGGGAACACTGGAACATTGAAAATCAAGTGTACTTTGCTTTGTCTTGCCTAAAATAACTATTGCCTGCTGAATGCGAGGACATTGGACATGGAAAATCAAGACTACTTTGCTTTGTGTTGCCTAAAATTACTATTGCCTGCTGAATGCGGAAACATTGGAACATTGAAAATCATTTCTACTTTGCTTTGTGTTGTCTAAAATAACTATTGCCTGCTGAATGCGGGAACACTGGAACATTGAAAACCAAGTCTACATTGCTTTGTGTTGCCTTTGCTTTGTGTTGCCTAAAATAACTATTGCCTGCTGAATGCGGGAACACTGGTACATTGGAAATTAAGTCTACTTTGCTTTGTTTTGCCTAAAATAACTATTGCCTGCTGTATGCGGGAACATTGGAAAATTGAAAATCAAGACTACTTTGCTTTGTTTTGCCTAAAATAACTATTGCCTGCTGAATGCGGGAACATTGGAACATCGAAAATCAAATCTACTTTGCTTTGTGTTGCCTAAAATAACTATTACCTGCTGAATGCGGGAACATTGGAACATTGAAAATCTAGTCTACTTCGCTTTGTGTTGCCTGAAATTACTATTGCCTGCTGAATGCGGGAACATTGGAACATTGAAAATCAAGTCTACTTCGCTTTGTTTTGCCTAAAACAACTATTGCCTGCTGAATGCGAGAACATTGGAACATTGAAAATCAAGTCTCCTATGCTTTGTGTTGCCTTTGCTTTGTGTTGCCTAAAATAACTATTACCTGCTGAATGCGGGAACACTGGAACATTTAAAATCAAGTCTACTTGGCTTTGTGTTGCCCAAAATAACTATTGCCTGATGAATGCAGGAACATTGGAACATTGAAAATCAAGTCTACTTTGCTTAGTGTTGTCTAAAATTACTATTGCCTGCTAAATGCGGGAACATTGGAACATTGAAAATCATGTCTACTTTGCTTTGTGTTGCCCTAAATTACTATTGCCTGCTCTACGCCGGAACATTGGAAAATTGAAAATCAAGTCTAATTCGCTTTGTGTTGCCTAAAATAACTATTGCCTGCTGAATGCGGGAACATTGGAACATTGAAAATCAAGTCTACTTTGCTTTGTGTTGCCTAAAATAACTATTGCCTGCTGAATGCGGGAACATTGGAACATTGAAAATCAAGATTACTTTGCTTTGTGTTGCCTAAAATAACTATTGCCTGCTGAATGCGGGAACATTGGAACATTGAAAATCAAATCTACTTTGCTTTGTGTTGCCTAAAATAACTATTGCCTGCTGAATGCGGGAAAATTGGAACATTGAAAATCAAGCCTACTTTGCTTTGTGTTGCCTTTGCTTTGTGTTGCCTAAAATAACTATTACCTGCTGAATGCGGGAACACTGGAACATTGAAAGTCAAGTGTACTTTGCTTTGTCTTGCCTAAAATAACTATTGCCTGCTGAATGTGGGAACATTGGAACATGGAAAATCAAGACTACTTTGCTTTGTGTTGCCTAAAATTACTATTGCCTGTTGAATGCCGGAACATTGGAACATTGAAAATCAAGACTACTTTGCTTTGTGTTGCGTAAAATTACTATTGCCTGCTGAATGCGAGAACACTGGAACATCGAAAATCAAATCTACTTTGCTTTGTGTTGCCTTTGCTTTGTGTTTCCTAAAATAACTATTACCTGCTGAATGCGGGAACACTGGAACATTGAAAATCAAGTGTACTTTGCTTTGTCTTGCCTAAAATAACTATTGCCTGCTGAATGCGAGGACATTGGACATGGAAAATCAAGACTACTTTGCTTTGTGTTGCCTAAAATTACTATTGCCTGCTGAATGCGGGAACATTGGAACATTGAAAATCAAGACTACATTGCTTTGTGTTGCCTTTGCTTTGTGTTGCCTAAAATAACTATTGCCTGCTGAATGCGGGAACACTGGTACATTGGAAATTAAGTCTACTTTGCTTTGTTTTGCCTAAAATAACTATTGCCTGCTGTATGCGGGAACATTGGAACATTGAAAATCAAGACTACTTTGCTTTGTTTTGCCTAAAATAACTATTGCCTGCTGAATGCGGGAACATTGGAACATCGAAAATCAAATCTACTTTGCTTTGTGTTGCCTAAAATAACTATTACCTGCTGAATGCGGGAACATTGGAACATTGAAAATCTAGTCTACTTCGCTTTGTGTTGCCTGAAATTACTATTGCCTGCTGAATGCGGGAACATTGGAACATTGAAAATCAAGTCTACTTCGCTTTGTTTTGCCTAAAACAACTATTGCCTGCTGAATGCGAGAACATTGGAACATTGAAAATCAAGTCTCCTATGCTTTGTGTTGCCTTTGCTTTGTGTTGCCTAAAATAACTATTACCTGCTGAATGCGGGAACACTGGAACATTTAAAATCAAGTCTACTTTGCTTTGTTTTGCCTAAAATAACTATTGCCTGCTGAATGCAGGAACATTGGAACATTGAAAATTAAGTCTACTTTGCTTAGTGTTGCCTAAAATTACTATTGCCTGCTAAATGCGGGAACATTGGAACATTGAAAATCATGTCTACTTTGCTTTGTGTTGCCCTAAATTACTATTGCCTGCTCTACGCCGGAACATTGGAGAATTGAAAATCAAGTCTAATTTGCTTTGTGTTGCCTAAAATAACTATTGCCTGCTGAATGTAGGAACACTGGAACATTGAAAATCAAGTCAACTTTGCTTTGTGTTGCCTAAAATAACTATTGCCTTCTGAATGCGGGAACATTGGAAAATTGAAAATCAAGTCTACTTCGCTTTGTGTTGCCTAAAATTACTATTGCCTGCTGAATGCGGGAACATTGGAACATTGAAAATCAAGTGTACTTTGCTTTGTGTTGCTTAAAATTACTATTGCCTGCTGAATGCGGGAAAATTGGAACATTGAAAATCAATTCTACTTTGTTTTGTGTTGCCTAAAATAACTATTGCCTGCTGAATGCGGGAACATTGGAACATTGAAAATCAAGACTACTTTGCTTTGTGTTGCCTAAAATAACTATTGCCTGCTGAATGCGGGAACATTGGAACATTGAAAATCAAGTCTACTTCGCTTTGTGTTGCGTAAAATTACTATTGCCTGCTGAATGCGAGAACACTGGAACATGGAAAATCAAATCTACTTTGCTTTGTGTTGCCTAAAATAACTATTGCCTGCTGAATGCGGGAAAATTGGAACATTGAAAATCAAGTCTACTTTGCTTTGTGTTGCCTTTGCTTTGTGTTGCCTAAAATAACTATTACCTGCTGAATGCGGGAACACTAGAACATTGAAAATCAAGTGTACTTTGCTTTGTCTTGTCTAAAATAACTATTGCCTGCTGAATGCGGGAACATTGGAACATGGAATATCAAGACTACTTTGCTTTGTGTTGCCTAAAATTACTATTGCCCCTTAACCCCTGAAATAACGAGACAGACAACAAAGGTATGGATTCAAATTGGGCAACTTTTATTGAATGTTACCTATTTAACTTTACCTGAACTAAACTAAGTGTCAAGGAACTTGGTGGCAAGCTAAGGCAGCGTCCCCAGCTACTGAGTGTATGATGTCAGTGTGCCCTGGATCCCCAACCAGGCAACTTGAAGGTAAAAGTCTGGAGAAGCCTGTGTCCGATTATTGATATCAGCTTCTCTCTTTACTGGGCCAATTGATGTCCCCTCACCCAATTGCTGACTTCTAGGTGAGTGTTTGTTGTACAATGCCCCCCACCCTTAATGGGTGCCATGTGTATACCTCCATGTCAGTGTTTTCCTGAACTATTTACGCCACAGATTGGGGGCAAATGTCTATTTCGCCCCCATCCCCCACCAAGCCCCTTAAAACTTCCTAACTGCTTAACTGCAAATCAGTTAAAAAAGTGTGCGTTACCCAAATCCGACAAATGTACACCATCAGAACGATAAAATTGTGTTTCGCCATGCGTGATGTCCCTATGATGAATGTAAGACCCCCTGCCCCGTGCTAAAGCCGTGCGCATGGCCCGGTTCACACGCTTTCCGGCCTTCTCGAGCTTCCTGACATCACCGCCTCCTGCCTCCGAAGGCGTGGAATGATGGCCGACCAAGCGATGTGAACCCGGGGCCATGCCTGCCAGATCTAAAAATGTCAGCACGGGCTTGTAGATACCGGGCCCTGCTGTAAAGCAGGCCCAGAACGTTACCTCCGATATGGAGCACCGGCCCAACGAGGGCCCCGAACACCCTTCCACTCGCCAATGCAGCGGAAGCGCAACCCGGCCCAGCGAAGGCCACGAACACCCTTCCACTCGCCAATGCAGTGGAAGCGCACCCAGATGCTGGCCAAAGGATGAGTTCCTGGCGTATCTCTCCGCCCAATGGACATAATTATGCCCTCAACAAGGATACTCCAACTATGCACCAGCCTGGCAGTTCCTGCAAAATAAACGACAAACAAACAAGCAAAGGGCGAACCTATCGCCGGTAACCAACCCATTTCCCCCCGCCCCGGAACACAGGAATACGAAAAACCCTCTAAAACCTTCCCATATGTACTTAACTGCCCCCTTATGGGCGAACTGATCCAGCCAAACCTACAACTGATTTAATTTAATTAGGCTGAGGCCCCTGTGCAACCGCAGCCTGTCCTGAAGGCTTTTTAACGAATTGAGTGTCCCTAGTATTACTCCTCGCAGCTCTCCCCTTGGGGCAATTTCGGGATGGGTGAGTCCCATAACAAATGGCACACGAGTGCGCGAAGCGACAGTCCTTCCGTGAACAGGCTCCCTGAGCCACAAATTCCCAGCATAAAGGCTTTTGGCCCTGGGACTGCAGCTGGGGAGCCCCCTGCCGAGAGGGCTGTCCCGCTATGTTCTGAATAGTGTGCCCACTGTCCGCCTTCAAAGCAGAGGAGGCCCTAGATGGGTTCATCACTTCGATCCAAATTTGATCATCAATCAAGTCCCAACGCTTGTCTGGATGCGAAGCCGCCTCGGTTCTAAACCGTCTATCATATTCCAGCCAAGCGTTAGGAGGGCCACTAACGTACGCTTTGTTAATGATATTCTGATACTGCCATAAAGCCGTAGCCCTTTCCGGGGCAGCATCAGAAAGCAGGTTCGCATACATTGTAAAACAAGGGAGCCAGTTCTCCCAATTCTGCTCAACCTTGCGTTTCTTCATTTTTTCCTTACTATCCTCGTCCAGCTCCTCCTTCTCCTTCTTATCCATATCCCTAAAATACAGTGAAAAGATATCAACATATTCATTCCTCAATATCTTCTCCAATGTTTTTGATGCCAAATGGGAACCCAAACCTGAGCGATTAACAGTAGGGGTCGCCTGTGGAGGCCATTTAGCGGTTCCCCAAAATTTGCTTGCCTCCCCAGTTCGGGCCGACTCTAGGGTGACAGTTACTGGCCTGACCGCTTGGGTGGTGGCATCATCCTTGTTTTCCCCTATCTTGGGATCCAAACCACCCACCGATGGAGCCCCTACTGCAACCTGTGACTGCGCACCCACCCCCGACTGAGCCAGCCCCTGGCCCCACGGCCATGTAATTGAAGTGGCCGAACTAACTGATGTGAGTGCGGGACTCCCTGATGTGAGTGTGATGCCATTACCTGCTGGGACAGCCGTCCCCAATTGTTCACGCCCTGCTACCTCGGAAGAAGCAGCCAACGACCCAACCGCCTGGGTGGACCCGGCCGCAGCACTGGACCTGGAGGCCAATGCTGCGGGCTGACTGGGCCCGGCCTCAGCAGCCGCCACGGACCCGGACGCAGTCTGCACATCTGGATGAGCCTCCGTGCTGGTGATGTTCTGCCCAGCCGGAACAACCGATTGGTCAGGAACCCAGACCGCCTTCTCAGCCCCGACGGACGAAGCTGCCTCTAAAATAGAAACCCGGGACAACAAAGACTTAAACAATTGCTTCTTACTCGCCCGGCGGGTAGACGAACTGGCCCCAACCAAACCGACCCCCCTACTCCTTTCAACTTGATTAACACGCTGCAACAGAGCCTCTAGGTCTTCAACAGAGACGCCATCCTCCTCTGATGATGACCCATCCTGACGCAAAGGTCGCTTGTGACCCGACTTTTCAACGGGACCCTTTCCCTTAGGGCCCCCTCTGTTCTTCCTCGAAGGCATTCTAAAGAAATAGAAAGGAGTAAAAGGCACCAATGAGAGACAGCACCGCACCGTACCCTTGCCACGGTAGCAGCCCCTCAAACCACCCCAAAGCCGAGTGTGAGCGCCCAACACCCATATGGACATAGAATCAAAGAGTTGAAATACACCCCCGGCGCCAGTCGACATCCCTTGACCGTGCCGCCCCAGCGTCATAGAAACAAAGAGTTGAAAAACACCCCCGAAAAGCATAAGCAGCAGGAGAAGGGGAATAACCCCTGACCCCCTAACGTAATAGAATCAAAGAGTTGAAAGATACATGCCTGTCACCAGCCACCACACCAGAGCAGAACACACAAATTAGCAGAACACTGTCTATTTCCCCTATACAGTGACAAGGGGAGGGGTCATTTAAACTACAATACGCTCAGAAAAGGCCATTGGCACCATACATTTTGCCAAAAGCATTCCCTATCCCTCATATGGGCACTGAATTATTATTTATTTATTTTACCAAAGTCTAATTACTTTATTTATTCGACTAAAATGATCAAGGGTCTGGAGAACAAGCCCTATGAGGAGCGGCTTAGAGAACTGGGCATGTTTAGCCTGAAGAAGAGATGGCTGAGAGAGATATGATAGCCCTGTATAAACATGTGAGAGTAAACCCCATGAAGAAGGGAGCAAGCTCGTTCTCTGCTTCCTTGGGGACTAGGACGCGGAACAATGGCTTCAAACTACAAGAGAGAAGATTCCATCTGAACATGAGGAAGAACTTCCTGACTGTGAGAGCTGTTCAGCAGTGGAACTCACTGCCCCGGAGTGTGGTGGAGGCTCCTTCTTTAGAAGCTTTGTTAACAGGGGCTGGATGGCCATCAGTCAGGGGTGATTTGAATGCAATATTCCTGTCTCTTGGCAGGCGGCTGGACTGGATGGGCCATGAGGTCCCTTCCAACTCTTTGACTCCATGATTCCAAGCAATTATTTATTTCCATATTATTATTATTATATTTTATGATATTTATTATTATTATTATTATATATATATATATACATTTCTCCCACATATACAAATATATTATATATATATATTTATTATTATTTCATTCCCACTTCAACCTGTACACCAATAAGGTCATCTTAATAATTCGGCTCCGCTGCCACTGCTGGCCTTAATCATTAATCCCATTAACAAACTCCCCCATCTAAACCCCCCCCCCCCGGGCTAACCATGCCTCAGCCGCTCCCAAAATGGCGGCCGTGAAAAATTACCGTAAAAAACGGCCACAAAATGGCGACCGTTGCCGCCAAAAAAGCCCGCAACAAAATGGCGGCCGCAAACCTCGCCCCCGGCCTAAAGCGCCCGGCAAAGGCCCCGGAGCGCCCTCCTTGCGGCCGCCAAAGAACCTCATGCCCCAAACAAAACGCCGCGGCGCGCGCAGCCCTACTCTCGGCCCCATCCGCGGCAGTAATTAACAAGAGAAGGAGTCGAGAGGGCACCTCGGCCGCGGTGGCGCGCCTGCGCACACCGCGCACCAGTGCCAAACGCCGCTTAAAACGCGGCCTATCCTTGGGGCGCCCGAGGCAAAACCAGAAAAACCGGCGGCCGCGGCGGCTATCCCTCCTGCGCGCCGAGCTCCTCTCGCCCGCTGCCAGCCGGCGCCGAAGGATAGTGCAGGGGACACGGCGGCCGCCGATCACTCGCCCCACGAAATCTCCTCCAGGCTCCCGAGGGGAAGGAGCAGCAGCACCCTCCTTCCCAGGCCACTCCAAACCGACCTGGAGCGATCAGCGACACGTCTTGCCTACAGAAAGTCTAAACAAGACTGAAGGAGGGAGGCTGGCTCACGTGATAAGCCAGCCCCGCCCTCCTTCAAGGAGGTTCAAACCGGAACCTCCTCCTCTCTGCCTTCAGGGGGTGGGGCAAATCGCTCTCCCCACCAACTGTGTTGGTGCGGAGAGTCCCTTCCCTGTTGAATGCGGGAACATTGGAACATTAAAAATCTAGTCTACTTTGCTTTGTGTTGCCTGAAATTACTATTGCCTGCTGAATGCGGGAACATTGGAACATTGAAAATCAAGTCTATTTTGCTTTGTGTTGCCTAAAATTACTATTGCCTGCTGAATGCGGGAACATTGGAACTTTGAAAATCAAGTCTACTATGCTTTGTGTTGCTTTTGCTTTGTGTTGCCTAAAATAACTATAGCGTGCTCAATGCGGGAACACTGGAACATTTAAAATCAAGTCTACTTTGCTTTGTGTTGCCTAAAATTACTATTGGCTGCTGAATGTGGGAACATTGGAACATTGAAAATCAAGTCTACTTTGCTTTGTGTTGCCTAAAATTACTATTGCCTGCTGAATGCGGGAACATTGGAACATTGAAAATCATGTCTACTTTGCTTTGTGTTGCCTAAAATTGCTATTGCCTGCTGTACGCCGGAACATTGGATCATTGAAAATTAACTCTAATTTGCTTTGTGTTGCCGAAAATAACTATTGCCGGCTGAATGCAGGAAAATTGGAACATTGAAAATCAAGTCTACTTTGCTTTGTGTTGCCTTTGCTTTGTGTTGCCTAAAATAACTATTGCCTGCTGAATGCGGGAACACTGGAACATTGAAAATCAAGTCTACTTTGCTTTGTGATGCCTAAAATAACTATTACCTGCTGAATGCGGGAACATTGGAACATTGAAAATCAAGTCTACTTCGCTTTGTGTTGCCTAAAATTACTATTGCCTGCTGAATGCGAGAACATTGGAACATCGAAAATCAAATCTACTTTGCATTGTGTTGCCTAAAATAACTATTGCCTGCTGAATGCGGGAACATTGGAACATTGAAAATCAAGTCTACTTCGCTTTGCGTTGCGTAAAATTACTATTGCCTGCTGAATGCGAGAACACTGGAACATGGAAAATCAAATCTACTTTGCTTTGTGTTGCCTAAAATAACTATTGCCTGCTGAATGCGGGAAAATTGGAACATTGAAAATCAAGTCTACTTTGCTTTGTGTTGCCTTTGCTTTGTGTTGCCTAAAATAACTATTACCTGCTGAATGCGGGAACACTAGAACATTGAAAATCAAGTGTACTTTGCTTTGTCTTGTCTAAAATAACTATTGCCTGCTGAATGCGGGAACATTGGAACATGGAATATCAAGACTACTTTGCTTTGTGTTGCCTAAAATTACTATTGCCTGTTGAATGCGGGAACATTGGAACATTAAAAATCTAGTCTACTTTGCTTTGTGTTGCCTGAAATTACTATTGCCTGCTGAATGCGGGAACATTGGAACATTGAAAATCAAGTCTACTTCGCTTTGTGTTGCGTAAAATTACTATTGGCTGCTGAATGCGGGAACACTGGAACATTGAAAATAAAGTCTACATTGCTTTGTGATGCCTAAAATAACTATTGCCTGCTGAATGCGGGAACATTGGAACATTGAAAATCAAGTCTACTTCGCTTTGTGTTGCCTAAAATTACTATTGCGTGCTGAATGCGAGAACATTGAAACATCGAAAATCAAATCAACTTTGCATTGTGTTGCCTAAAATAACTATTACCTGCTGAATGCGGGAACATTGGAACATTGTAAATCTAGTCTACTTCGCTTTGTGTTGCCTGAAATTACTATTGCCTGTTGAATGCGGGAACATTGGAACATTGAAAATCAAGTCTACTTTGCTTTGTTTTGCCTAAAACAACTATTGCCTGCTGAATGCGAGAACATTGGAACATTGAAAATCAAGTCTCCTATGTTTTGTGTTGCCTTTGCTTTGTGTTGCCTAAAATAACTATTACCTGCTGAATGCGGGAACACTGGAACATTTAAAATCAAGTCTACTTGGCTTTGTGTTGCCTAAAATAACTATTGCCTGATGAATGCAGGAACATTGGAACATTGAAAATCAAGTCTACTTTGCTTAGTGTTGTCTAAAATTACTATTGCCTGCTAAATGCGGGAACATTGGAACATTGAAAATCATGTCTACTTTGCTTTGTGTTGCCCTAAATTACTATTGCCTGCTCTACGCCGGAACATTGGAAAATTGAAAATCAAGTCTAATTCGCTTTGTGTTGCCTAAAATAACTATTGCCTGCTGAATGTAGGAACACTGGAACATTGAAAATCAAGTCAACTTTGCTTTGTGTTGCCTAAAATAACTATTGCCTGCTGAATGCGGGAACATTGGAACATTGAAAATCAAGTCTACTTTGCTTTGTGTTGCCTTTGCTTTGTGTTGCCTAAAATAACTATTACCTGCTGAATGCGGGAACACTGGAATATTGAAAATCAAGTGAACTTTGCTTTGTCTTGCCTAAAATAACTATTGCCTGCTGAATGCGGGAACATTGGAACATGGAAAATCAAGACTACTTTGCTTTGTGTTGCCTAAAATTACTATTGCCTGTTGAATGCGGGAACATTGGAACATTAAAAATCTAGTCTACTTCGCTTTGTGTGGCCTGAAAATACTATTGCCTGCTGAATGCGGGAACATTGGAACATTGGAAATCTAGTCTACTTCGCTTTGTGTTGCCTGAAATTACTATTGCCTGTTGAATGCGGGAACATTGGAACATTGAAAATCAAGTCTACTTTGCTTTGTTTTGCCTAAAACAACTATTGCCTGCTGAATGCGAGAACATTGGAACATTGAAAATCAAGTCTCCTATGTTTTGTGTTGCCTTTGCTTTGTGTTGCCTAAAATAACTATTACCTGCTGAATGCGGGAACACTGGAACATTTAAAATCAAGTCTACTTTGCTTTGTGTTGCCTAAAATAACTATTGCCTGATGAATGCAGGAACATTGGAACATTGAAAATCAAGTCTACTTTGCTTAGTGTTGTCTAAAATTACTATTGCCTGCTAAATGCGGGAACATTGGAACATTGAAAATCATGTCTACTTTGCTTTGTGTTGCCCTAAATTACTATTGCCTGCTCTACGCCGGAACATTGGAAAATTGAAAATCAAGTCTAATTCGCTTTGTGTTGCCTAAAATAACTATTGCCTGCTGAATGTAGGAACACTGGAACATTTAAAATCAAGTCAACTTTGCTTTGTGTTGCCTAAAATAACTATTGCCTGCTGAATGCAGGAACATTGGAACATTGAAAATCAAGTCTACTTTGCTTTGTGTTGCCTTTGCTTTGTGTTGCCTAAAATAACTATTACCTGCTGAATGCGGGAACACTGGAACATTGAAAATCAAGTGAACTTTGCTTTGTCTTGCCTAAAATAACTATTGCCTGCTGAATGCGGGAACATTGGAACATGGAAAATCAAGACTACTTTGCTTTGTGTTGCCTAAAATTACTATTGCCTGTTGAATGCGGGAACATTGGAACATTAAAAATCTAGTCTACTTCGCTTTGTGTGGCCTGAAATTACTATTGCCTGCTGAATGCGGGAACATTGGAACATTGGTAATCTAGTCTACTTCGCTTTGTGTTGCCTGAAATTACTATTGCCTGTTGAATGCGGGAACATTGGAACATTGAAAATCAAGTCTACTTTGCTTTGTTTTGCCTAAAACAACTATTGCCTGCTGAATGCGAGAACATTGGAACATTGAAAATCAAGTCTCCTATGTTTTGTGTTGCCTTTGCTTTGTGTTGCCTAAAATAACTATTACCTGCTGAATGCGGGAACACTGGAACATTTAAAATCAAGTGTACTTTGCTTTGTCTTGTCTAAAATAACTATTGCCTGCTGAATGCGGGAACATTGGAACAAGGAATATCAAGACTACTTTGCTTTGTGTTGCCTAAAATTACTATTGCCTGTTGAAAGCGGGAACATTGGAACATTAAAAATCTAGTCTACTTCGCTTTGTGTGGCCTGAAATTACTATTGTCTGCTGAATGCGGGAACATTGGAACATTGAAAATCAAGTCTATTTTGCTTTGTGTTGCCTAAAATTACTATTGCCTGCTGAATGCGGGAACATTGGAACATTGAAAATCAAGTCTACTATGCTTTGTGTTCCTTTTGCTTTGTGTTGCCTAAAATAACTATAGCCTGCTCAATGCGGGAAGACTGGAACATTTAAAATCAAGTCTACTTTGCTTTGTGTTGCCTAAAATTACTATTGGCTGCTGAATGTGGGAACATTGGAACATTTAAAATCAAGTCTACTTTGCTTTGTGTTGCCTAAAATTACTATTGCCCGCTGAATGCGGGAACATTGGAACATTGAAAATCAAGTCTACTTTGCTTTGTGTTGCCTTTGCTTTGTGTTGCCTAAAATAACTATTTCCTGCTGAATGCGGGAACACTGGAACATTGAAAATCAAGTCTACTTTGCTTTGTGTTGCCTAAAATTACTATTGCCCGCTGAATGCGGGAACATTGGAACATTGAAAATCAAGTCTACTTCGCTTTGTGTTGCGTAAAATTACTATTGCCTGCTGAATGCGAGAACACTGGAACATGGAAAATCAAATCTACTTTGCTTTGTGTTGCCTAAAATAACTATTGCCTGCTGAATGCGGGAAAATTGGAACATTGAAAATCAAGTCTACTTTGCTTTGTGTTGCCTTTGCTTTGTGTTGCCTAAAATAACTATTACCTGCTGAATGCGGGAACACTAGAACATTGAAAATCAAGTGTACTTTGCTTTGTCTTGTCTAAAATAACTATTGCCTGCTGAATGCGGGAACATTGGAACATGGAATATCAAGACTACTTTGCTTTGTGTTGCCTAAAATTACTATTGCCTGTTGAATGCGGGAACATTGGAACATTAAAAATCTAGTCTACTTTGCTTTGTGTTGCCTGAAATTACTATTGCCTGCTGAATGCGGGAACATTGGAACATTGAAAATCAAGTCTACTTTGCTTTGTGTTGCCTAAAATTACTATTGCCTGCTGAATGAGGGAACATTGGAACTTTGAAAATCAAGTCTACTATGCTTTGTGTTGCTTTTGCTTTGTGTTGCCTAAAATAACTATAGCCTGCTCAATGCGGGAACACTGGAACATTTAAAATCAAGTCTACTTTGCTTTGTGTTGCCTAAAATTACTATTGGCTGCTGAATGTGGGAACATTGGAACATTTAAAATCAAGTCTACTTTGCTTTGTGTTGCCTAAAATTACTATTGCCTGCTGAATGTGGGAACGTTGGAACATTGAAAATCATGTCTACTTTGCTTTGTGTTGCCTAAAATTGCTATTGCCTGCTGTACGCCGGAACATTGGATCATTGAAAATTAACTCTAATTTGCTTTGTGTTGCCGAAAATAACTATTGCCGGCTGAATGCGGGAACATTGGAACATTGAAAATCAAGTCTACTTTGCTTTGTGTTGCCTTTGCTTTGTGTTGCCTAAAATAACTATTGCCTGCTGAATGCGGGAACACTGGAACATTGAAAATAAAGTCTACTTTGCTTTGTGATGCCTAAAATAACTATTGCCTGCTGAATGCGGGAACATTGGAACATTGAAAATCAAGTCTACTTCGCTTTGTGTTGCCTAAAATTACTATTGCCTGCTGAATGCGAGAACATTGGAACATCGAAAATCAAATCTACTTTGCATTGTGTTGCCTAAAATAACTATTACCTGCTGAATGCGGGAACATTGGAACATTGGAAATCTAGTCTACTTTGCTTTGTGTTGCCTGAAATTGCTATTGCCTGTTGAATGCGGGAACATTGGAACATTGAAAATCAAGTCTACTTTGCTTTGTTTTGCCTAAAACAACTATTGCCTGCTGAATGCGAGAACATTGGAACATTGAAAATCAAGTCTCCTATGTTTTGTGTTGCCTTTGCTTTGTGTTGCCTAAAATAACTATTACCTGCTGAATGCGGGAACACTGGAACATTTAAAATCAAGTCTACTTTGCTTTGTGTTGCCTAAAATAACTATTGCCTGATGAATGCAGGAACATTGGAACATTGAAAATCAAGTCTACTTTGCTTAGTGTTGTCTAAAATTACTATTGCCTGCTAAATGCGGGAACATTGGAACATTGAAAATCATGTCTACTTTGCTTTGTGTTGCCCTAAATTACTATTGCCTGCTCTACGCCGGAACATTGGAAAATTGAAAATCAAGTCTAATTCGCTTTGTGTTGCCTAAAATAACTATTGCCTGCTGAATGTAGGAACACTGGCACATTGAAAATAAAGTGAACTTTGCTTTGTCTTGCCTAAAATAACTATTGCCTGCTGAATGCGGGAACATTGGAACAAGGAAAATCAAGACTACTTTGCTTTGTGTTGCCTAAAATTACTATTGCCTGTTGAATGCGGGAACATTGGAACATTAAAAATCTAGTCTACTTCGCTTTGTGTTGCCTGAAATTACTATTGCCTGCTGAATGCGGGAACATTGGAACATTGAAAATCAAGTCTACTTCGCTTTGTGTTGCGTGAAATTACTATTGCCTGCTGAATGCGAGAACACTCGATCATCGAAAATCAAATCTACTTTGCTTTGTGTTGCCTAAAATAACTATTGCCTGCTGAATGCGGGAAAATTGGAACATTGAAAATCAAGTCTACTATGCTTTGTGTTGCCTTTGCTTTGTGTTGCTCAAAATAACTATTACCTGCTGAATGCGGGAACACTGGAAAATTGAAAATCAAGTGTACTTTGCTTTGTCTTGTCTAAAATAACTATTGCCTGCGGAATGCGGGAACATTGGAACAAGGAATATCAAGACTACTTTGCTTTGTGTTGCCTAAAATTACTATTGCCTGTTGAAAGCGGGAACATTGGAACATTAAAAATCTAGTCTACTTCGCTTTGTGTGGCCTGAAATTACTATTGCCTGCTGAATGCGGGAACATTGGAACATTGGAAATCTAGTCTACTTCGCTTTGTGTTGCCTGAAATTACTATTGCCTGTTGAATGCGGGAACATTGGAACATTGAAAATCAAATCTACTTTGCTTTGTTTTGCCTAAAACAACTATTGCCTGCTGAATGCGCGAACATTGGAACAGTGAAAATCAAGTCTCCTATGTTTTGTGTTGCCTTTGCTTTGTGTTGCCTAAAA
This sequence comes from Anolis sagrei, assembly GCF_037176765.1. Lineage (NCBI taxonomy): Eukaryota > Metazoa > Chordata > Lepidosauria > Squamata > Anolidae > Anolis > Anolis sagrei. The sequence goes on along the minus strand of NC_090035.1, from coordinate 56,962,912 downwards.
TAACTACTACCTGCTGAATGCGGGAACACTGGAACATTTAAAATCAAGTCTACTTTGCTTTGTGTTGCCTAAAATAACTATTGGCTGCTGAATGTGGGAACATTGGAACATTTAAAATCAAGTCTACTTTGCTTTGTGTTGCCTAAAATTACTATTGCCTGCTGAATGCGGGAACATTGGAACATTGAAAATCATGTCTACTTTGCTTTGTGTTGCCCTAAATTACTATTGCCTGCTCTACGCCGGAACATTGGAAAATTGAAAATCAAGTCTAATTCGCTTTGTGTTGCCTAAAATAACTATTGCCTGCTGAATGTAGGAACACTGGAACATTTAAAATCAAGTCAACTTTGCTTTGTGTTGCCTAAAATAACTATTGCCTGCTGAATGCAGGAACATTGGAACATTGAAAATCAAGTCTACTTTGCTTTGTGTTGCCTTTGCTTTGTGTTGCCTAAAATAACTATTACCTGCTGAATGCGGGAACACTGGAACATTGAAAATCAAGTGAACTTTGCTTTGTCTTGCCTAAAATAACTATTGCCTGCTGAATGCGGGAACATTGGAACATGGAAAATCAAGACTACTTTGCTTTGTGTTGCCTAAAATTACTATTGCCTGTTGAATGCGGGAACATTGGAACATTAAAAATCTAGTCTACTTCGCTTTGTGTGGCCTGAAATTACTATTGCCTGCTGAATGCGGGAACATTGGAACATTGGTAATCTAGTCTACTTCGCTTTGTGTTGCCTGAAATTACTATTGCCTGTTGAATGCGGGAACATTGGAACATTGAAAATCAAGTCTACTTTGCTTTGTTTTGCCTAAAACAACTATTGCCTGCTGAATGCGAGAACATTGGAACATTGAAAATCAAGTCTCCTATGTTTTGTGTTGCCTTTGCTTTGTGTTGCCTAAAATAACTATTACCTGCTGAATGCGGGAACACTGGAACATTTAAAATCAAGTGTACTTTGCTTTGTCTTGTCTAAAATAACTATTGCCTGCTGAATGCGGGAACATTGGAACAAGGAATATCAAGACTACTTTGCTTTGTGTTGCCTAAAATTACTATTGCCTGTTGAAAGCGGGAACATTGGAACATTAAAAATCTAGTCTACTTCGCTTTGTGTGGCCTGAAATTACTATTGTCTGCTGAATGCGGGAACATTGGAACATTGAAAATCAAGTCTATTTTGCTTTGTGTTGCCTAAAATTACTATTGCCTGCTGAATGCGGGAACATTGGAACATTGAAAATCAAGTCTACTATGCTTTGTGTTCCTTTTGCTTTGTGTTGCCTAAAATAACTATAGCCTGCTCAATGCGGGAAGACTGGAACATTTAAAATCAAGTCTACTTTGCTTTGTGTTGCCTAAAATTACTATTGGCTGCTGAATGTGGGAACATTGGAACATTTAAAATCAAGTCTACTTTGCTTTGTGTTGCCTAAAATTACTATTGCCCGCTGAATGCGGGAACATTGGAACATTGAAAATCAAGTCTACTTTGCTTTGTGTTGCCTTTGCTTTGTGTTGCCTAAAATAACTATTGCCTGCTGAATGCGGGAACACTGGAACATTGAAAATCAAGTCTACTTTGCTTTGTGTTGCCTAAAATTACTATTGCCCGCTGAATGCGGGAACATTGGAACATTGAAAATCAAGTCTACTTCGCTTTGTGTTGCGTAAAATTACTATTGCCTGCTGAATGCGAGAACACTGGAACATGGAAAATCAAATCTACTTTGCTTTGTGTTGCCTAAAATAACTATTGCCTGCTGAATGCGGGAACACTAGAACATTGAAAATCAAGTGTACTTTGCTTTGTCTTGTCTAAAATAACTATTGCCTGCTGAATGCGGGAACATTGGAACATGGAATATCAAGACTACTTTGCTTTGTGTTGCCTAAAATTACTATTGCCTGTTGAATGCGGGAACATTGGAACATTAAAAATCTAGTCTACTTTGCTTTGTGTTGCCTGAAATTACTATTGCCTGCTGAATGCGGGAACATTGGAACATTGAAAATCAAGTCTACTTTGCTTTGTGTTGCCTAAAATTACTATTGCCTGCTGAATGAGGGAACATTGGAACTTTGAAAATCAAGTCTACTATGCTTTGTGTTGCTTTTGCTTTGTGTTGCCTAAAATAACTATAGCCTGCTCAATGCGGGAACACTGGAACATTTAAAATCAAGTCTACTTTGCTTTGTGTTGCCTAAAATTACTATTGGCTGCTGAATGTGGGAACATTGGAACATTTAAAATCAAGTCTACTTTGCTTTGTGTTGCCTAAAATTACTATTGCCTGCTGAATGCGGGAACGTTGGAACATTGAAAATCATGTCTACTTTGCTTTGTGTTGCCTAAAATTGCTATTGCCTGCTGTACGCCGGAACATTGGATCATTGAAAATTAACTCTAATTTGCTTTGTGTTGCCGAAAATAACTATTGCCGGCTGAATGCGGGAACATTGGAACATTGAAAATCAAGTCTACTTTGCTTTGTGTTGCCTTTGCTTTGTGTTGCCTAAAATAACTATTGCCTGCTGAATGCGGGAACACTGGAACATTGAAAATAAAGTCTACTTTGCTTTGTGATGCCTAAAATAACTATTGCCTGCTGAATGCGGGAACATTGGAACATTGAAAATCAAGTCTACTTCGCTTTGTGTTGCCTAAAATTACTATTGCCTGCTGAATGCGAGAACATTGGAACATCGAAAATCAAATCTACTTTGCATTGTGTTGCCTAAAATAACTATTACCTGCTGAATGCGGGAACATTGGAACATTGGAAATCTAGTCTACTTTGCTTTGTGTTGCCTGAAATTGCTATTGCCTGTTGAATGCGGGAACATTGGAACATTGAAAATCAAGTCTACTTTGCTTTGTTTTGCCTAAAACGACTATTGCCTGCTGAATGCGAGAACATTGGAACATTGAAAATCAAGTCTCCTATGTTTTGTGTTGCCTTTGCTTTGTGTTGCCTAAAATAACTATTACCTGCTGAATGCAGGAACACTGGAACATTTAAAATCAAGTCTACTTTGCTTTGTGTTGCCTAAAATAACTATTGCCTGATGAATGCAGGAACATTGGACCATTGAAAATCAAGTCTACTTTGCTTAGTGTTGTCTAAAATTACTATTGCCTGCTAAATGCGGGAACATTGGAACATTGAAAATCATGTCTACTTTGCTTTGTGTTGCCCTAAATTACTATTGCCTGCTCTACGCCGGAACATTGGAAAATTGAAAATCAAGTCTAATTCGCTTTGTGTTGCCTAAAATAACTATTGCCTGCTGAATGTAGGAACACTGGCACATTGAAAATAAAGTGAACTTTGCTTTGTCTTGCCTAAAATAACTATTGCCTGCTGAATGCGGGAACATTGGAACAAGGAAAATCAAGACTACTTTGCTTTGTGTTGCCTAAAATTACTATTGCCTGTTGAATGCGGGAACATTGGAACATTAAAAATCTAGTCTACTTCGCTTTGTGTTGCCTGAAATTACTATTGCCTGCTGAATGCGGGAACATTGGAACATTGAAAATCAAGTCTACTTCGCTTTGTGTTGCGTAAAATTACTATTGCCTGCTGAATGCGAGAACACTCGATCATCGAAAATCAAATCTACTTTGCTTTGTGTTGCCTAAAATAACTATTGCCTGCTGAATGCGGGAAAATTGGAACATTGAAAATCAAGTCTACTTTGCTTTGTGTTGCCTTTGCTTTGTGTTGCTCAAAATAACTATTACCTGCTGAATGCGGGAACACTGGAAAATTGAAAATCAAGTGTACTTTGCTTTGTCTTGTCTAAAATAACTATTGCCTGCGGAATGCGGGAACATTGGAACAAGGAATATCAAGACTACTTTGCTTTGTGTTGCCTAAAATTACTATTGCCTGTTGAAAGCGGGAACATTGGAACATTAAAAATCTAGTCTACTTCGCTTTGTGTGGCCTGAAATTACTATTGCCTGCTGAATGCGGGAACATTGGAACATTGGAAATCTAGGCTACTTCGCTTTGTGTTGCCTGAAATTACTATTGCCTGTTGAATGCGGGAACATTGGAACATTGAAAATCAAATCTACTTTGCTTTGTTTTGCCTAAAACAACTATTGCCTGCTGAATGCGAGAACATTGGAACAGTGAAAATCAAGTCTCCTATGTTTTGTGTTGCCTTTGCTTTGTGTTGCCTAAAATAACTACTACCTGCTGAATGCGGGAACACTGGAACATTTAAAATCAAGTCTACTTTGCTTTGTGTTGCCTAAAATAACTATTGGCTGCTGAATGTGGGAACATTGGAACATTTAAAATCAAGTCTACTTTGCTTTGTGTTGCCTAAAATTACTATTGCCTGCTGAATGCGGGAACATTGGAACATTGAAAATCATGTCTACTTTGCTTTGTGTTGCCTAAAATTGCTATTGCCTGCTGTACGCCGGAACATTGGATCATTGAAAATTAACTCTAATTTGCTTTGTGTTGCCGAAAATAACTATTGCCGGCTGAATGCGGGAACATTGGAACATTGAAAATCAAGTCTACTTTGCTTTGTGTTGCCTTTGCTTTGTGTTGCCTAAAATAACTATTGCCTGCTGAATGCGGGAACACTGGAACATTGAAAATAAAGTCTACTTTGCTTTGTGATGCCTAAAATAACTATTGCCTGCTGAATGCGGGAACATTGGAACATTGAAAATCAAGTCTACTTCGCTTTGTGTTGCCTAAAATTACTATTGCCTGCTGAATGCGAGAACATTGGAACATCGAAAATCAAATCAACTTTGCATTGTGTTGCCTAAAATAACTATTACCTGCTGAATGCGGGAACATTGGAACATTGGAAATCTAGTCTACTTCGCTTTGTGTTGCCTGAAATTACTATTGCCTGTTGAATGCGGGAACATTGGAACATTGAAAATCAAGTCTACTTTGCTTTGTTTTGCCTAAAACAACTATTGCCTGCTGAATGCGAGAACATTGGAACATTGAAAATCAAGTCTCCTATGTTTTGTGTTGCCTTTGCTTTGTGTTGCCTAAAATAACTATTACCTGCTGAATGCGGGAACACTGGAACATTTAAAATCAAGTCTACTTTGCTTTGTGTTGCCTAAAATAACTATTGCCTGATGAATGCAGGAACATTGGAACATTGAAAATCAAGTCTACTTTGCTTAGTGTTGTCTAAAATTACTATTGCCTGCTAAATGCGGGAACATTGGAACATTGAAAATCATGTCTACTTTGCTTTGTGTTGCCCTAAATTACTATTGCCTGCTCTACGCCGGAACATTGGAAAATTGAAAATCAAGTCTAATTCGCTTTGTGTTGCCTAAAATAACTATTGCCTGCTGAATGTAGGAACACTGGCACATTGAAAATCAAGTCAACTTTGCTTTGTGTTGCCTAAAATAACTATTGCCTGCTGAATGCAGGAAAATTGGAACATTGAAAATCAAGTCTACTTTGCTTTGTGTTGCCTTTGCTTTGTGTTGCCTAAAATAACTATTACCTGCTGAATGCGGGAACACTGGAACATTGAAAATCAAGTGAACTTTGCTTTGTCTTGCCTAAAATAACTATTGCCTGCTGAATGCGGGAACATTGGAACAAGGAAAATCAAGACTACTTTGCTTTGTGTTGCCTAAAATTACTATTGCCTGTTGAATGCGGGAACATTGGAACATTAAAAATCTAGTCTACTTCGCTTTGTGTTGCCTGAAATTACTATTGCCTGCTGAATGCGGGAACATTGGAACATTGAAAATTAAGTCTACTTCGCTTTGTGTTGCGTAAAATTACTATTGCCTGCTGAATGCGAGAACACTCGATCATCGAAAATCAAATCTACTTTGCTTTGTGTTGCCTAAAATAACTATTGCCTGCTGAATGCGGGAAAATTGGAACATTGAAAATCAAGTCTACTTTGCTTTGTGTTGCCTTTGCTTTGTGTTGCCCAAAATAACTATTACCTGCTGAATGCGGGAACACTGGAAAATTGAAAATCAAGTGTACTTTGCTTTGTCTTGTCTAAAATAACTATTGCCTGCTGAATGCGGGAACATTGGAACAAGGAATATCAAGACTACGTTGCTTTGTGTTGCCTAAAATTACTATTGCCTGTTGAAAGCGGGAACATTGGAACATTAAAAATCTAGTCTACTTCGCTTTGTGTGGCCTGAAATTACTATTGCCTGCTGAATGTGGGAACATTGGAACATTGGAAATCTAGTCTACTTCGCTTTGTGTTGCCTGAAATTACTATTGCCTGTTGAATGCGGGAACATTGGAACATTGAAAATCAAGTCTACTTTGCTTTGTTTTGCCTAAAACAACTATTGCCTGCTGAATGCGAGAACATTGGAACATTGAAAATCAAGTCTCCTATGTTTTGTGTTGCCTTTGCTTTGTGTTGCCTAAAATAACTATTACCTGCTGAATGCGGGAACACTGGAACATTTAAAATCAAGTCTACTTTGCTTTGTGTTGCCTAAAATAACTATTGCCTGATGAATGCAGGAACATTGGAACATTGAAAATCAAGTCTACTTTGCTTAGTGTTGTCTAAAATTACTATTGCCTGCTAAATGTGGGAACATTGGAACATTGAAAATCATGTCTACTTTGCTTTGTGTTGCCCTAAATTACTATTGCCTGCTCTACGCCGGAACATTGGAAAATTGAAAATCAAGTCTAATTCGCTTTGTGTTGCCTAAAATAACTATTGCCTGCTGAATGTAGGAACACTGGAACATTGAAAATAAGGCCAACTTTGCTTTGTGTTGCCTAAAATAACTATTGCCTGCTGAATGCGGGAAAATTGGAACATTGAAAATCAAGTCTACATTGCTTTGTGTTGCCTTTGCTTTGTGTTGCCTAAAATAACTATTACCTGCTGAATGCGGGAACACTGGAACATTGAAAATCAAGTGAACTTTGCTTTGTCTTGCCTAAAATTACTATTGGCTGCTGAATGTGGGAACATTGGAACATTTAAAATCATGTCTACTTTGCTTTGTGTTGCCTAAAATTGCTATTGCCTGCTGTACGCCGGAACATTGGATCATTGAAAACTAACTCTAATTTGCTTTGTGTTGCCTAAAATAACTATTGCCTGCTGAATGCGGGAACATTGGAACATTGAAAATCAAGTCTACTTTGCTTTGTGTTGCCTTTGCTTTGTGTTGCCTAAAATAACTATTGCCTGCTGAATGCGGGAACACTGGAAAATTGAAAATCAAGTGTACTTTGCTTTGTCTTGTCTAAAATAACTATTGCCTGCTGAATGCGGGAACATTGGAACAAGGAATATCAAGACTACGTTGCTTTGTGTTGCCTAAAATTACTATTGCCTGTTGAAAGCGGGAACATTGGAACATTAAAAATCTAGTCTACTTCGCTTTGTGTGGCCTGAAATTACTATTGCCTGCTGAATGTGGGAACATTGGAACATTGGAAATCTAGTCTACTTCGCTTTGTGTTGCCTGAAATTACTATTGCCTGTTGAATGCGGGAACATTGGAACATTGAAAATCAAGTCTACTTTGCTTTGTTTTGCCTAAAACAACTATTGCCTGCTGAATGCGAGAACATTGGAACATTGAAAATCAAGTCTCCTATGTTTTGTGTTGCCTTTGCTTTGTGTTGCCTAAAATAACTATTACCTGCTGAATGCGGGAACACTGGAACATTTAAAATCAAGTCTACTTTGCTTTGTGTTGCCTAAAATAACTATTGCCTGATGAATGCAGGAACATTGGAACATTGAAAATCAAGTCTACTTTGCTTAGTGTTGTCTAAAATTACTATTGCCTGCTAAATGTGGGAACATTGGAACATTGAAAATCATGTCTACTTTGCTTTGTGTTGCCCTAAATTACTATTGCCTGCTCTACGCCGGAACATTGGAAAATTGAAAATCAAGTCTAATTCGCTTTGTGTTGCCTAAAATAACTATTGCCTGCTGAATGTAGGAACACTGGAACATTGAAAATAAGGCCAACTTTGCTTTGTGTTGCCTAAAATAACTATTGCCTGCTGAATGCGGGAAAATTGGAACATTGAAAATCAAGTCTACATTGCTTTGTGTTGCCTTTGCTTTGTGTTGCCTAAAATAACTATTACCTGCTGAATGCGGGAACACTGGAACATTGAAAATCAAGTGAACTTTGCTTTGTCTTGCCTAAAATTACTATTGGCTGCTGAATGTGGGAACATTGGAACATTTAAAATCATGTCTACTTTGCTTTGTGTTGCCTAAAATTGCTATTGCCTGCTGTACGCCGGAACATTGGATCATTGAAAACTAACTCTAATTTGCTTTGTGTTGCCTAAAATAACTATTGCCTGCTGAATGCGGGAACATTGGAACATTGAAAATCAAGTCTACTTTGCTTTGTGTTGCCTTTGCTTTGTGTTGCCTAAAATAACTATTGCCTGCTGAATGCGGGAACACTGGAACATTGAAAATCAAGTCTACTTCGCTTTGTGTTGCCTGAAATTCCTATTGCCTGCTGAATGCGGGAACATTGGAACATTGAAAATCAAGTCTACTTTGCTTTGTGTTGCCTAAAATTACTATTGCCTGCTGAATTCGGGAACATTGGAACTTTGAAAATCAAGTCTACTATGCTTTGTGTTGCTTTTGCTTTGTGTTGCCTAAAATAACTATAGCCTGCTCAATGCGGGAAGACTGGAACATTTAAAATCAAGTCTACTTTGCTTTGTGTTGCCTAAAATTACTATTGGCTGCTGAATGTGGGAACATTGGAACATTTAAAATCAAGTCTACTTTGCTTTGTGTTGCCTAAAATTACTATTGCCCGCTGAATGCGGGAACATTGGAACATTGAAAATCATGTCTACTTTGCTTTGTGTTGCCTAAAATTGCTATTCCCTGCTGTACGCCGGAACATTGGATCATTGAAAACTAACTCTAATTTGCTTTGTGTTGCCTAAAATAACTATTGCCTGCTGAATGCGGGAACATTGGAACATTGAAAATCAAGTCTACTTTGCTTTGTGTTGCCTTTGCTTTGTGTTGCCTAAAATAACTATTGCCTGCTGAATGCGGGAACACTGGAACATTGAAAATCAAGTCTACTTTGCTTTGTGATGCCTAAAATAACTATTGCCTGCTGAATGCGGGAACATTGGAACATTGAAAATCAAGTCTAATTCGCTTTGTGTTGCCTAAAATTACTATTGCCTGCTGAATGTGGAAACATTGGAACATTGAAAATCAAGTCTAATTCGCTTTGTGTTGTCTAAAATAACTACTGCCTGCTGAATGCGGGAACACTGGAACATTGAAAATCAAGTCTACTTTGCTTTGTGTTGCCTAAAATAACTATTGCTTGCTAAATGCGGGAACATTGGAACATTGAAAATCAAGACTACTTTGCTTTGTGTTGCCTAAAATAACTATTGCCTGCTGAATGCGAGAACATTGGCACATTGAAAATCAAGTCTACTTTGCTTTGTGTTGCCTTTGCTTTGTGTTGCCTAAAATAACTATTGCCTGCTGAATGTGTGAACACTGGAACACTGAAAATCAAGTCTACTTTGCTTTGTGTTGCCTAAAATAACTATTGCCTGCTGAATGCGGGAATACTGAACATTGAAAATCAAGACTACTTTGCTTTGTGTTGCCTAAAATAATTATAGCCTGCTGAATGCGGGAACATTGGAACATTGAAAATCAAGTCTACTTTGCTTTGTGTTGCCTTTGCTTTGTGTTGTCTAAAATAACTATTGCCTGCTGAATGCGGGAACATTGGAATATTGAAAACCAAGTCTACTTTGCTTTGTGTTGCCTTTGCTTTGTGTTGCCTAAAATAACTATTGCCTGCTGAATGCGGGAACACTGGTACATTGAAAATCATGTCTACTTTGCTTTGTGTTGCCTAAAATTACTATTGCCTGCTGTACGCCGGAACAATGGATCATTGAAAATTAACTCTAATTTGCTTTATGTTGCCTAAAATAACTATTGCCTGCTGAATGCGGGAACATTGGAACATTGAAAATCAAGTCTACTTTGCTTTGTGTTGCCTTTGCTTTGTGTTGCCTAAAATAACTATTGCCTGCTGAATGCGGGAACACTGGAACATTGAAAATCAAGTCTACTTTGCTTTGTGATGCCTAAAATAACTATTGCCTGCTGAATGCGGGAACATTGGAACATTGAAAATCAAGTCTACTTCGCTTTTTGTTGCCTAAAATTACTATTGCCTGCTGAATGCGGGAACATTGGAACATTGAAAATCAAGTCTACTTTGCTTTGTGTTGCCTAAAATTACTATTGCCTGCTGAATGCGGGAACATTGGAACATTGAAAATCAAGTCTAATTCGCTTTGTGTTGCCTAAAATTACTATTGCCTGCTGAATGCGGGAACATTGGAACACTGAATATCAAGTCTACTTTGCTTTGTGTTGCGGAAAATTTACGATTGCCTGCTGTATGCCGGAACATTGGAACATTGAAAATCGAGTCTAATTCGCTTTGTGTTGCCTAAAATAACTATGGCCTGCTGAATGCGGAAACATTGGAACATTGAAAATCAAGTCTACTTTGCTTTGTGTTGCCTTTGCTTTGTGTTGTCTAAAATAACTACTGCCTGCTGAATGCGGGAACATTGGAACATTGAAAATCAAGTCTACTTCGCTTTGTGTTGCCTAAAATAACTATTGCCTGCTGAATGTGGGAACATTGGAACATTGAAAATCAAGACTACTTTGCTTTGTGTTGCCTAAAATAACTATTGCCTGCTGAATGCGAGAACATTGGAACATTGAAAATCAAGTCTACTTTGCTTTGTGTTGCCTTTGCTTTGTGTTGCCTAAAATAACTATTGCCTGCTGAATGCGGGAACACTGGTACATTGGAAATCAAGTCTACTTTTGCTTTGTTTTGCCTAAAATAACTATTGCCTGCTGAATGCGGGTACATTGGAACATTGAAAATCAAGACTACTTTGCTTTGTGTTGCCTAAAATAACTATTGCCTGCTGAATGCGGGAACATTGGAACATTGAAAATCAAGTCTACTTTGCTTTGTGTTGCCCAAAATTACTATTGCCTGCTGAATGCGGGAACATTGGAACTTTGAAAATCAAGTCTACTTCGCTTTGTTTTGCCTAAAACAACTATTGCCTCCTGAATGCGAGAACATTGGAACATTGAAAATCAAGTCTCCTATGCTTTGTGTTGCCTTTGCTTTGTGTTGCCTAAAATAACTATTACCTGCTGAATGCGGGAACATTGGAACATTGAAAATCATGTCTACTTTGCTTTGTGTTGCCCTAAATTACTATTGCCTGCTGTACGCCGGAACATTGGAAAATTGAAAATCAAGTCTAATTCGCTTTGTGTTGCCTTAAATAACTATTGCCTGCTGAATGTCGGAAAACTGGCACATTGAAAATCAAGTCAACTTTGCTTTGTGTTGCCTAAAATAACTATTGCCTGCTGAATGCGGGAACATTGGAACATTGAAAATCAAGTCTACTTCGCTTTGTGTTGCCTAAAGTTACTATTGCCTGCTGAATGCGGGAACATTGGAACATTGAAAATCAAGTCTACTTTGCTTTGTGTTGCCTAAAATGACTATTCCCTGCTGAATGCGGGAAGATTGGAACATTGAAAATCAAGTCTACTTTGCTTTGTCTTGCCTAAAATAACTATTGCCTGCTGAATGCGGGAACATTGGAACACTGAAAATCAAGACTACTTTGCTTTGTGTTGCCTAAAATAACTATTGCCTGCTGAATGCGGGAACATTGGAACATTGAAAATCAAGTCTACTTCGCTTTGTGTTGCCTAAAATTACTATTGCCTGCTGAATGCGAGAACACTGGAACATCGAAAATCAAATCTACTTTGCTTTCTGTTGCCTAAAATAACTATTGCCTGCTGAATGCGGGGAAATTGGAACATTGAATATCTAGTCTACTTCGCTTTGTGTTGCTTTTGCTTTGTGTTTCCTAAAATAACTATTACCTGCTGAATGCGGGAACACTGGAACATTGAAAATCAAGTCAACTTCGCTTTGTGTTGCCTGAAATTACTATTGCCTGCTGAATGCGGGAAAATTGGAACATTGAAAATCAAGTCAACTTTGCTTGGTGTTGCCTAAAATCACTATTGTCTGTTGAATGCGGGAACATTGGAACATTGAAAATCAAGTCTACTTCGCTTTGTGTTGCCTAAAATTATTATTGCCTGCTGAATGCGGGAACATTGGAAAATTGAAAATCATTTCTACTTTGCTTTGTGTTGCCTAAAATTACTATTGCCTGCTGTACCCCGGAACATTGGAACATTGAAAATCAAGTCTATTTCACTTTGTGTTGCCTAAAATAACTATTGCCTGCTGAATGCGGGAACATTGGAACATTGAAAACCAAGTCTACTTTGCTTTGTGTTGCCTTTGCTTTGTGTTGCCTAAAATAACTATTGCCTGCTGAATGCGGGAACACTGGTACATTGGAAATCAAGTCTACTTTGCTTTGTTTTGCCTAAAATAACTATTGCCTGCTGAATGCGGGAACATTGGAACATTGAAAATCAAGTCTACTTCGCTTTGTGTTGCCTAAAATTACTATTGCCTGCTGAAAGCGAGAACATTGGAACATCGAAAATCAAGTCTACTTTGCTTTGTGTTGCCTAAAATAACTATTGCCTGCTGAATGCAGGAACATTGGAACATTTAATATCAAGTCTACTTTGCTTAGTGTAGCCTAAAATTACTATTGCCTGCTGAATGCGGGAACATTGGAACATTGAAAATCATGTCTACTTTGCTTTTTGTTCCCCTAAATTACTATTGCCTGCTGTACGCCGGAACATTGGAAAATTCAAAATCAAGTCTAATTCGCTTTGTGTTGCCTAAAATAACTATTGCCTGCTGAATGTAGGAACACTGGAACATTGAAAATCATGTCTACTTTGCTTTGTGTTGCCCTAAATTACTATTGCCTGCTGAATGTGGGAACATTGGAACATTGAAAATCAAGACTACTTTTCTTTGTGTTGCCTAAAATAACTATTGCCTGCTGAATGCGAGAACATTGGAACATTGAAAATCAAGTCTACTTTGCTTTGTGTTGCCTTTGCTTTGTTTTGCCTAAAATAACTATTGCCTGCTGAATGCGGGAACACTGGTACATTGGAAATCAAGTCTACTTTTGCTTTGTTTTGCCTAAAATAACTATTGCCTGCTGAATGCGGGTACATGGGAACATTGAAAATCAAGACTACTTTGCTTTGTGTTGCCTAAAATAACTATTGCCTGCTGAATGCGGGAACATTGGAACATTGAAAATCAAGTCTACTTCGCTTTGTGTTGCCTAAAATTACTATTGCCTGCTGAATGCGAGAACATTGGAACATCGAAAATCAAATCTATTTTGCTTTGTGTTGCCTAAAATAACTATTGCCTGCTGAATGCGGGAACATTGGAGCATTGAAAATCTAGTCTACTTTGCTTTGTGTTCCCCTAAATTACTATTGCCTGCTGTACGCCGGAACAATGGAAAATTGAAAATCAAGTCTAATTCGCTTTGTGTTGCCTAAAATAACTATTGCCTGCTGAATGTAGGAACACTGGAACATTGAAAATCAAGTCTACTTTGCTTTGTGTTGCCTAAAATTACTATTGCCTGCTGAATGCGGGAACATTGGAACATTGAAAATCAGGTCTACTTCGCTTTGTGTTGCCTAAAATTACTATTGCCTGCTGAATGCGGGAACATTGGAAAATTGAAAATCAAGTCTACTTTGCTTTGTGTTGCCTAAAATAACTATTGCCTCCTGAATGAGGGAACATTGGAACATTGAAAATCAAGTCTACTTCGCTTTGTGTTGCCTAAAATTACTATTGCCTGCTGAATGTGGGAACATTGGAACTTTGAAAATCAAGTCTACTTTGCTTTGTGTTGCCTAAAATTACTATTGCCTGCTGAATGCGGGAACATTGGAACATTGAAAATCAAGTCTACTTTGCTTTGTGTTGCCTAAAATAACTATTGCCTGCTGAATGCGGGAACATTGGAACATTGAAAATCAAGACTACTTTGCTTTGTGTTGTCTAAAATTACTATTGCCTCCTGAATGCGGGAACATTGGAACATTGAAAATCAAGTCTAATTCGCTTTGTGTTGCCTAAAATTACTATTGCCTGCTGAATGCGGGAACATTGGAACACTGAATATCAAGTCTACTTTGCTTTGTGTTGCCTAAAATTACGATTGCCTGCTGTATGCCAGAACATTGGAACATTGAAAATCGAGTCTAATTCGCTTTGTGTTGCCTAAAATAACTATGGCCTGCTGAATGCGGAAACATTGGAACATTGAAAATCAAGTCTACTTTGCTTTGTGTTGCCTTTGCTTTGTGTTGTCTAAAATAACTACTGCCTGCTGAATGCGGGAACATTGGAACATTGAAAATCAAGTCTTCTTTGCTTTGTGTTGCCTAAAATAACTATTGCCTGCTGAATGTGGGAACATTGGAACATTGAAAATCAAGACTACTTTGCTTTGTGTTGCCTAAAATAACGATTGCCTGCTGAATGCGAGAACATTGGAACATTGAAAATCAAGTCTACTTTGCTTTGTGTTGCCTTTGCTTTGTGTTGCCTAAAATAACTATTACCTGCTGAATGCGGGAACATTGGAACATTGAAAATCATGTCTACTTTGCTTTGTGTTGCCCTAAATTACTATTGCCTGCTGTACGCCGGAACATTGGAAAATTGAAAATCAAGTCTAATTCGCTTTGTGTTGCCTTAAATAACTATTGCCTGCTGAATGTCGGAAAACTGGCACATTGAAAATCAAGTCAACTTTGCTTTGTGTTGCCTAAAATAACTATTGCCTGCTGAATGCGGGAACATTGGAACATTGAAAATCAAGTCTACTTCGCTTTGTGTTGCCTAAAGTTACTATTGCCTGCTGAATGCGGGAACATTGGAAAATTGAAAATCAAGTCTACTTTGCTTTGTGTTGCCTAAAATGACTATTCCCTGCTGAATGCGGGAAGATTGGAACATTGAAAATCAAGTCTACTTTGCTTTGTGTTGCCTAAAATAACTATTGCCTGCTGAATGCGGGAACATTGGAACACTGAAAATCAAGACTACTTTGCTTTGTGTTGCCTAAAATAACTATTGCCTGCTGAATGCGGGAACATTGGAACATTGAAAATCAAGTCTACTTCGCTTTGTGTTGCGTAAAATTACTATTGCCTGCTGAATGCGAGAACATTGGAACATCGAAAATCAAATCTACTTTGCTTTGTGTTGCCTAAAATAACTATTGCCTGCTGAATGCGGGGAAATTGGAACATTGAATATCTAGTCTACTTCGCTTTGTGTTGCTTTTGCTTTGTGTTTCCTAAAATAACTATTACCTGCTGAATGCGGGAACACTGGAACATTGAAAATCAAGTCAACTTCGCTTTGTGTTGCCTGAAATTACTATTGCCTGCTGAATGCGGGAAAATTGGAACATTGAAAATCAAGTCTACTTCGCTTTGTGTTGCCTAAAATTACTATTGCCTGCTGAATGCGGGAACATTGGAACATTGAAAATCATTTCTACTTTGCTTTGTGTTGCCTAAAATTACTATTGCCTGCTGTACCCCGGAACATTGGAACATTGAAAATCAAGTCTATTTCACTTTGTGTTGCCTAAAATAACTATTGCCTGCTGAATGCGGGAACATTGGAACATTGAAAACCAAGTCTACTTTGCTTTGTGTTGCCTTTGCTTTGTGCTGCCTAAAATAACTATTGCCTGCTGAATGCGGGAACACTGGTACATTGGAAATCAAGTCTACTTTGCTTTGTTTTGCCTAAAATAACTATTGCCTGCTGAATGCGGGAACATTGGAACATTGAAAATCAAGTCTACTTCGCTTTGTGTTGCCTAAAATTACTATTGCCTGCTGAATGCGAGAACATTGGAACATCGAAAATCAAGTCTACTTTGCTTTGTGTTGCCTAAAATAACTATTGCCTACTGAATGCAGGAACATTGGAACATTTAATATCAAGTCTACTTTGCTTAGTGTTGCCTAAAATAACTATTGCCTGCTGAATGTAGGAACACTGGAACATTGAAAATCATGTCTACTTTGCTTTGTGTTGCCCTAAATTACTATTGCCTGCTGAATGTGGGAACATTGGAACATTGAAAATCAAGACTACTTTGCTTTGTGTTGCCTAAAATAACTATTGCCTGCTGAATGCGGGAACATTGGAACATTGAAAATCAAGTCTACTTCGCTTTGTGTTGCCTAAAGTTACTATTGCCTGCTGAATGCGGGAACATTGGAACATTGAAAATCAAGTCTACTTTGCTTTGTGTTGCCTAAAATGACTATTCCCTGCTGAATGCGGGAACATTGGAACATTGAAAATCAAGTCTACTTTGCTTTGTGTTGCCTAAAATAACTATTGCCTGCTGAATGCGGGAACATTGGAACACTGAAAATCAAGACTACTTTGCTTTGTGTTGCCTAAAATAACTATTGCCTGCTGAATGCGGGAACATTGGAACATTGAAAATCAAGTCTACTTCGCTTTGTGTTGCGTAAAATTACTATTGCCTGCTGAATGCGAGAACATTGGAACATCGAAAATCAAATCTACTTTGCTTTGTGTTGCCTAAAATAACTATTGCCTGCTGAATGCGGGGAAATTGGAACATTGAATATCTAGTCTACTTCGCTTTGTGTTGCTTTTGCTTTGTGTTTCCTAAAATAACTATTACCTGCTGAATGCGGGAACACTGGAACATTGAAAATCAAGTCAACTTCGCTTTGTGTTGCCTGAAATTACTATTGCCTGCTGAATGCGGGAAAATTGGAACATTGAAGATCAAGTCTACTTCGCTTTGTGTTGCCTAAAATTACTATTGCCTGCCTAATGCGGGAACATTGGAACATTGAAAATCATTTCTACTTTGCTTTGTGTTGCCTAAAATTACTATTGCCTGCTGTACCCCGGAACATTGGAACATTGAAAATCAAGTCTATTTCACTTTGTGTTGCCTAAAATAACTATTGCCTGCTGAATGCGGGAACATTGGAACATCGAAAACCAAGTCTACTTTGCTTTGTGTTGCCTTTGCTTTGTGCTGCCTAAAATAACTATTGCCTGCTGAATGCGGGAACACTGGTACATTGGAAATCAAGTCTACTTTGCTTTGTTTTACCTAAAATAACTATTGCCTGCTGAATGCGGGAACATTGGAACATTGAAAATCAAGTCTACTTCGCTTTGTGTTGCCTAAAATTACTATTGCCTGCTGAATGCGAGAACATTGGAACATCGAAAATCAAGTCTACTTTGCTTTGTGTTGCCTAAAATAACTATTGCCTGCTGAATGCGGGAACATTGGAACACTGAAAATCAAGACTACTTTGCTTTGTGTTGCCTAAAATAACTATTGCCTGCTGAATGCGGGAACATTGGAACATTGAAAATCAAGTCTACTTCGCTTTGTGTTGCGTAAAATTACTATTGCCTGCTGAATGCGAGAACATTGGAACATCGAAAATCAAATCTACTTTGCTTTGTGTTGCCTAAAATAACTATTGCCTGCTGAATGCGGGGAAATTGGAACATTGAATATCTAGTCTACTTCGCTTTGTGTTGCTTTTGCTTTGTGTTTCCTAAAATAACTATTACCTGCTGAATGCGGGAACACTGGAACATTGAAAATCAAGTCAACTTCGCTTTGTGTTGCCTGAAATTACTATTGCCTGCTGAATGCGGGAAAATTGGAACATTGAAAATCAAGTCTACTTCGCTTTGTGTTGCCTAAAATTACTATTGCCTGCTGAATGCGGGAACATTGGAACATTGAAAATCATTTCTACTTTGCTTTGTGTTGCCTAAAATTACTATTGCCTGCTGTACCCCGGAACATTGGAACATTGAAAATCAAGTCTATTTCACTTTGTGTTGCCTAAAATAACTATTGCCTGCTGAATGCGGGAACATTGGAACATTGAAAACCAAGTCTACTTTGCTTTGTGTTGCCTTTGCTTTGTGCTGCCTAAAATAACTATTGCCTGCTGAATGCGGGAACACTGGTACATTGGAAATCAAGTCTACTTTGCTTTGTTTTGCCTAAAATAACTATTGCCTGCTGAATGCGGGAACATTGGAACATTGAAAATCAAGTCTACTTCGCTTTGTGTTGCCTAAAATTACTATTGCCTGCTGAATGCGAGAACATTGGAACATCGAAAATCAAGTCTACTTTGCTTTGTGTTGCCTAAAATAACTATTGCCTGCTGAATGCAGGAACATTGGAACATTTAATATCAAGTCTACTTTGCTTAGTGTTGCCTAAAATAACTATTGCCTGCTGAATGTAGGAACACTGGAACATTGAAAATCATGTCTACTTTGCTTTGTGTTGCCCTAAATTACTATTGCCTGCTGAATGTGGGAACATTGGAACATTGAAAATCAAGACTACTTTGCTTTGTGTTGCCTAAAATAACTATTGCCTGCTGAATGCGGGAACATTGGAACATTGAAAATCAAGTCTACTTCGCTTTGTGTTGCCTAAAGTTACTATTGCCTGCTGAATGCGGGAACATTGGAACATTGAAAATCAAGTCTACTTTGCTTTGTGTTGCCTAAAATGACTATTCCCTGCTGAATGCGGGAAGATTGGAACATTGAAAATCAAGTCTACTTTGCTTTGTGTTGCCTAAAATAACTATTGCCTGCTGAATGCGGGAACATTGGAACACTGAAAATCAAGACTACTTTGCTTTGTGTTGCCTAAAATAACTATTGCCTGCTGAATGCGGGAACATTGGAACATTGAAAATCAAGTCTACTTCGCTTTGTGTTGCGTAAAATTACTATTGCCTGCTGAATGCGAGAACATTGGAACATCGAAAATCAAATCTACTTTGCTTTGTGTTGCCTAAAATAACTATTGCCTGCTGAATGCGGGGAAATTGGAACATTGAATATCTAGTCTACTTCGCTTTGTGTTGCTTTTGCTTTGTGTTTCCTAAAATAACTATTACCTGCTGAATGCGGGAACACTGGAACATTGAAAATCAAGTCAACTTCGCTTTGTGTTGCCTGAAATTACTATTGCCTGCTGAATGCGGGAAAATTGGAACATTGAAGATCAAGTCTACTTCGCTTTGTGTTGCCTAAAATTACTATTGCCTGCCTAATGCGGGAACATTGGAACATTGAAAATCATTTCTACTTTGCTTTGTGTTGCCTAAAATTACTATTGCCTGCTGTACCCCGGAACATTGGAACATTGAAAATCAAGTCTATTTCACTTTGTGTTGCCTAAAATAACTATTGCCTGCTGAATGCGGGAACATTGGAACATTGAAAACCAAGTCTACTTTGCTTTGTGTTGCCTTTGCTTTGTGCTGCCTAAAATAACTATTGCCTGCTGAATGCGGGAACACTGGTACATTGGAAATCAAGTCTACTTTGCTTTGTTTTGCCTAAAATAACTATTGCCTGCTGAATGCGGGAACATTGGAACATTGAAAATCAAGTCTACTTCGCTTTGTGTTGCCTAAAATTACTATTGCCTGCTGAATGCGAGAACATTGGAACATCGAAAATCAAGTCTACTTTGCTTTGTGTTGCCTAAAATAACTATTGCCTGCTGAATGCAGGAACATTGGAACATTTAATATCAAGTCTACTTTGCTTAGTGTTGCCTAAAATAACTATTGCCTGCTGAATGTAGGAACACTGGAACATTGAAAATCATGTCTACTTTGCTTTGTGTTGCCCTAAATTACTATTGCCTGCTGAATGTGGGAACATTGGAACATTGAAAATCAAGACTACTTTGCTTTGTGTTGCCTAAAATAACTATTGCCTGCTGAATTCGAGAACATTGGAACATTGAAAATCAAGTCTACTTTGCTTTGTGTTGCCTTTGCTTTGTGTTGCCTAAAATAACTATTGCCTGCTGAATGCGGGAACACTGGTACATTGGAAATCAAGTCTACTTTTGTTTTGTTTTGCCTAAAATAACTATTACCTGCTGAATGCGGGTACATGGGAACATTGAAAATCAAGACTACTTTGCTTTGTGTTGCCTAAAATAACTATTGCCTGATGAATGCGGGAACATTGGAACATTGAAAATCAAGTCTACTTCGCTTTTTGTTGCCTAAAATTTCTATTGCCTGCTGAATGCGAGAACATTGGAACATCGAAAATCAAATCTATTTTGCTTTGTGTTGCCTAAAATAACTATTGCCTGCTGAATGCGGGAACATTGGAACATTGAAAATCTAGTCTACTTTGCTTTGTGTTCCCC
Organism: Anolis sagrei; assembly: GCF_037176765.1. Classification (NCBI taxonomy): domain Eukaryota; kingdom Metazoa; phylum Chordata; class Lepidosauria; order Squamata; family Anolidae; genus Anolis; species Anolis sagrei. The sequence continues at coordinate 56,942,557 of NC_090035.1, read as the reverse complement.
TAAATTACTATTGCCTGCTGTACGCCGGAACATTGGAAAATTGAAAATCAAGTCTAATTCGCTTTGTGTTGCCTGAAATAACTATTGCCTGCTGAATGTAGGAACACTGGAACATTGAAAATCAAGTCTACTTTGCTTTGTGTTGCCTAAAATTACTATTGCCTGCTGAATGCGGGAACATTGGAACATTGAAAATCAAGTCTACTTCGCTTTGTGTTGCCTAAAATTACTACTGCCTGCTGAATGCGGGAACATTGGAAAATTGAAAATCAAGTCTACTTTGCTTTGTGTTGCCTAAAATAACTATTGCCTGCTGAATGAGGGAACATTGGAACATTGAAAATCAAGTCTACTTCGCTTTGTGTTGCCTAAAATTACTATTGCCTGCTGAATGCGGGAACATTGGAACATTGAAAATCAAGTCTACTTTGCTTTGTGTTGCCTAAAATTACTATTGCCTGCTGAATGCGGGAACATTGGAACATTGAAAATCAAGTCTACTTTGCTTTGTGTTGCCTAAAATAACTATTGCCTGCTGAATGCGGGAACATTGGAACATTGAAAATCAAGACTACTTTGCTTTGTGTTGCCTAAAATAACTATTGCCTGCTGAATGCGGGAACATTGGAACATTGAAAATCAAGTCTACTTCGCTTTGTGTTGCCTAAAATTACTTTTGCCTGCTGAATGCGAGAACATTGGAACATCAAAAATCAAATCTACTTTGCTTTGTGTTGCCTAAAATAACTATTGCCTGCTGAATGTGGGAACATTGGAACATTGAAAATCTATTCTACTTCGCTTTGTGGTGCCTTTGCTTTGTGTTGCCTAAAATAACTATTGCCTGCTGAATGCGGGAACACTGGAACATTGAAAATCAAGTGTACTTTGCTTTGTCTTGCCTAAACTAACTATTGCCTGCTTAATGCGGGAACATTGGAACATTGAAAATAAAGTCAACTTTGCTTGGTGTTGCCTAAAATCACTATTGCCTGTTGAATGCAGGAACATTGGAACATTGAAAATCATTTCTACTTTGCTTTGTGTTGCCTAAAATTACTATTGCCTGCTGTACGCCAGAACATTGGAACATTGAAAATCGAGTCTAATTCGCTTTGTGTTGCCTAAAATAACTATGGCCTGCTGAATGCGGAAACATTGGAACATTGAAAATCAAGTCTACTTTGCTTTGTGTTGCCTAAAATAACTACTGCCTGCTGAATGTGGGAACATTGGAACATTGAAAATCAAGACTACTTTGCTTTGTGTTGCCTAAAATAACTATTGCCTGCTGAATGCGAGAACATTGGAACATTGAAAATCAAGTCTACTTTGCTTTGTGTTGCGTAAAATTACTATTGCCTGCTGAATGCGAGAACATTGGAACATCGAAAATCAAATCTACTTTGCTTTGTGTTGCCTAAAATAACTATTGCCTGCTGAATGCGGGGAAATTGGAACATTGAATATCTAGTCTACTTCGCTTTGTGTTGCTTTTGCTTTGTGTTTCCTAAAATAACTATTACCTGCTGAATGCGGGAACACTGGAACATTGAAAATCAAGTCAACTTCGCTTTGTGTTGCCTGAAATTACTATTGCCTGCTGAATGCGGGAAAATTGGAACATTGAAGATCAAGTCTACTTCGCTTTGTGTTGCCTAAAATTACTATTGCCTGCCTAATGCGGGAACATTGGAACATTGAAAATCATTTCTACTTTGCTTTGTGTTGCCTAAAATTACTATTGCCTGCTGTACCCCGGAACATTGGAACATTGAAAATCAAGTCTATTTCACTTTGTGTTGCCTAAAATAACTATTGCCTGCTGAATGCGGGAACATTGGAACATCGAAAACCAAGTCTACTTTGCTTTGTGTTGCCTTTGCTTTGTGCTGCCTAAAATAACTATTGCCTGCTGAATGCGGGAACACTGGTACATTGGAAATCAAGTCTACTTTGCTTTGTTTTACCTAAAATAACTATTGCCTGCTGAATGCGGGAACATTGGAACATTGAAAATCAAGTCTACTTCGCTTTGTGTTGCCTAAAATTACTATTGCCTGCTGAATGCGAGAACATTGGAACATCGAAAATCAAGTCTACTTTGCTTTGTGTTGCCTAAAATAACTATTGCCTGCTGAATGCGGGAACATTGGAACACTGAAAATCAAGACTACTTTGCTTTGTGTTGCCTAAAATAACTATTGCCTGCTGAATGCGGGAACATTGGAACATTGAAAATCAAGTCTACTTCGCTTTGTGTTGCGTAAAATTACTATTGCCTGCTGAATGCGAGAACATTGGAACATCGAAAATCAAATCTACTTTGCTTTGTGTTGCCTAAAATAACTATTGCCTGCTGAATGCGGGGAAATTGGAACATTGAATATCTAGTCTACTTCGCTTTGTGTTGCTTTTGCTTTGTGTTTCCTAAAATAACTATTACCTGCTGAATGCGGGAACACTGGAACATTGAAAATCAAGTCAACTTCGCTTTGTGTTGCCTGAAATTACTATTGCCTGCTGAATGCGGGAAAATTGGAACATTGAAAATCAAGTCTACTTCGCTTTGTGTTGCCTAAAATTACTATTGCCTGCTGAATGCGGGAACATTGGAACATTGAAAATCATTTCTACTTTGCTTTGTGTTGCCTAAAATTACTATTGCCTGCTGTACCCCGGAACATTGGAACATTGAAAATCAAGTCTATTTCACTTTGTGTTGCCTAAAATAACTATTGCCTGCTGAATGCGGGAACATTGGAACATTGAAAACCAAGTCTACTTTGCTTTGTGTTGCCTTTGCTTTGTGCTGCCTAAAATAACTATTGCCTGCTGAATGCGGGAACACTGGTACATTGGAAATCAAGTCTACTTTGCTTTGTTTTGCCTAAAATAACTATTGCCTGCTGAATGCGGGAACATTGGAACATTGAAAATCAAGTCTACTTCGCTTTGTGTTGCCTAAAATTACTATTGCCTGCTGAATGCGAGAACATTGGAACATCGAAAATCAAGTCTACTTTGCTTTGTGTTGCCTAAAATAACTATTGCCTGCTGAATGCAGGAACATTGGAACATTTAATATCAAGTCTACTTTGCTTAGTGTTGCCTAAAATAACTATTGCCTGCTGAATGTAGGAACACTGGAACATTGAAAATCATGTCTACTTTGCTTTGTGTTGCCCTAAATTACTATTGCCTGCTGAATGTGGGAACATTGGAACATTGAAAATCAAGACTACTTTGCTTTGTGTTGCCTAAAATAACTATTGCCTGCTGAATGCGGGAACATTGGAACATTGAAAATCAAGTCTACTTCGCTTTGTGTTGCCTAAAGTTACTATTGCCTGCTGAATGCGGGAACATTGGAACATTGAAAATCAAGTCTACTTTGCTTTGTGTTGCCTAAAATGACTATTCCCTGCTGAATGCGGGAAGATTGGAACATTGAAAATCAAGTCTACTTTGCTTTGTGTTGCCTAAAATAACTATTGCCTGCTGAATGCGGGAACATTGGAACACTGAAAATCAAGACTACTTTGCTTTGTGTTGCCTAAAATAACTATTGCCTGCTGAATGCGGGAACATTGGAACATTGAAAATCAAGTCTACTTCGCTTTGTGTTGCGTAAAATTACTATTGCCTGCTGAATGCGAGAACATTGGAACATCGAAAATCAAATCTACTTTGCTTTGTGTTGCCTAAAATAACTATTGCCTGCTGAATGCGGGGAAATTGGAACATTGAATATCTAGTCTACTTCGCTTTGTGTTGCTTTTGCTTTGTGTTTCCTAAAATAACTATTACCTGCTGAATGCGGGAACACTGGAACATTGAAAATCAAGTCAACTTCGCTTTGTGTTGCCTGAAATTACTATTGCCTGCTGAATGCGGGAAAATTGGAACATTGAAGATCAAGTCTACTTCGCTTTGTGTTGCCTAAAATTACTATTGCCTGCCTAATGCGGGAACATTGGAACATTGAAAATCATTTCTACTTTGCTTTGTGTTGCCTAAAATTACTATTGCCTGCTGTACCCCGGAACATTGGAACATTGAAAATCAAGTCTATTTCACTTTGTGTTGCCTAAAATAACTATTGCCTGCTGAATGCGGGAACATTGGAACATTGAAAACCAAGTCTACTTTGCTTTGTGTTGCCTTTGCTTTGTGCTGCCTAAAATAACTATTGCCTGCTGAATGCGGGAACACTGGTACATTGGAAATCAAGTCTACTTTGCTTTGTTTTGCCTAAAATAACTATTGCCTGCTGAATGCGGGAACATTGGAACATTGAAAATCAAGTCTACTTCGCTTTGTGTTGCCTAAAATTACTATTGCCTGCTGAATGCGAGAACATTGGAACATCGAAAATCAAGTCTACTTTGCTTTGTGTTGCCTAAAATAACTATTGCCTGCTGAATGCAGGAACATTGGAACATTTAATATCAAGTCTACTTTGCTTAGTGTTGCCTAAAATAACTATTGCCTGCTGAATGTAGGAACACTGGAACATTGAAAATCATGTCTACTTTGCTTTGTGTTGCCCTAAATTACTATTGCCTGCTGAATGTGGGAACATTGGAACATTGAAAATCAAGACTACTTTGCTTTGTGTTGCCTAAAATAACTATTGCCTGCTGAATTCGAGAACATTGGAACATTGAAAATCAAGTCTACTTTGCTTTGTGTTGCCTTTGCTTTGTGTTGCCTAAAATAACTATTGCCTGCTGAATGCGGGAACACTGGTACATTGGAAATCAAGTCTACTTTTGTTTTGTTTTGCCTAAAATAACTATTACCTGCTGAATGCGGGTACATGGGAACATTGAAAATCAAGACTACTTTGCTTTGTGTTGCCTAAAATAACTATTGCCTGATGAATGCGGGAACATTGGAACATTGAAAATCAAGTCTACTTCGCTTTTTGTTGCCTAAAATTTCTATTGCCTGCTGAATGCGAGAACATTGGAACATCGAAAATCAAATCTATTTTGCTTTGTGTTGCCTAAAATAACTATTGCCTGCTGAATGCGGGAACATTGGAACATTGAAAATCTAGTCTACTTTGCTTTGTGTTCCCCTAAATTACTATTGCCTGCTGTACGCCGGAACATTGGAAAATTGAAAATCAAGTCTAATTCGCTTTGTGTTGCCTGAAATAACTATTGCCTGCTGAATGTAGGAACACTGGAACATTGAAAATCAAGTCTACTTTGCTTTGTGTTGCCTAAAATTACTATTGCCTGCTGAATGCGGGAACATTGGAACATTGAAAATCAAGTCTACTTCGCTTTGTGTTGCCTAAAATTACTACTGCCTGCTGAATGCGGGAACATTGGAAAATTGAAAATCAAGTCTACTTTGCTTTGTGTTGCCTAAAATAACTATTGCCTGCTGAATGAGGGAACATTGGAACATTGAAAATCAAGTCTACTTCGCTTTGTGTTGCCTAAAATTACTATTGCCTGCTGAATGCGGGAACATTGGAACATTGAAAATCAAGTCTACTTTGCTTTGTGTTGCCTAAAATTACTATTGCCTGCTGAATGCGGGAACATTGGAACATTGAAAATCAAGTCTACTTTGCTTTGTGTTGCCTAAAATAACTATTGCCTGCTGAATGCGGGAACATTGGAACATTGAAAATCAAGACTACTTTGCTTTGTGTTGCCTAAAATAACTATTGCCTGCTGAATGCGGGAACATTGGAACATTGAAAATCAAGTCTACTTCGCTTTGTGTTGCCTAAAATTACTTTTGCCTGCTGAATGCGAGAACATTGGAACATCGAAAATCAAATCTACTTTGCTTTGTGTTGCCTAAAATAACTATTGCCTGCTGAATGTGGGAACATTGGAACATTGAAAATCTATTCTACTTCGCTTTGTGGTGCCTTTGCTTTGTGTTGCCTAAAATAACTATTGCCTGCTGAATGCGGGAACACTGGAACATTGAAAATCAAGTGTACTTTGCTTTGTCTTGCCTAAACTAACTATTGCCTGCTTAATGCGGGAACATTGGAACATTGAAAATAAAGTCAACTTTGCTTGGTGTTGCCTAAAATCACTATTGCCTGTTGAATGCAGGAACATTGGAACATTGAAAATCATTTCTACTTTGCTTTGTGTTGCCTAAAATTACTATTGCCTGCTGTACGCCAGAACATTGGAACATTGAAAATCGAGTCTAATTCGCTTTGTGTTGCCTAAAATAACTATGGCCTGCTGAATGCGGAAACATTGGAACATTGAAAATCAAGTCTACTTTGCTTTGTGTTGCCTAAAATAACTACTGCCTGCTGAATGTGGGAACATTGGAACATTGAAAATCAAGACTACTTTGCTTTGTGTTGCCTAAAATAACTATTGCCTGCTGAATGCGAGAACATTGGAACATTGAAAATCAAGTCTACTTTGCTTTGTGTTGCCTTTGCTTTGTGTTGCCTAAAATAACTATTACTTGCTGAATGCGGGAACACTGGTACATTGGAAATCAAGTCTACTTTTGCTTTGTTTTGCCTAAAATAACTATTGCCTGCTGAATGCGGGTACATTGGAACATTGAAAATCAAGACTACTTTGCTTTGTGTTGCCTAAAATAACTATTGCCTGCTGAATGCGGGAACATTGGAACATTGAAAATCAAGTCTACTTTGCTTTGTGTTGCCTAAAATTACTATTGCCTGCTGAATGCGGGAACATTGGAACTTTGAAAATCAAGTCTACTTCGCTTTGTTTTGCCTAAAACAACTATTGCCTGCTGAATGCGAGAACATTGGAACATTGAAAATCAAGTCTCCTATGCTTTGTGTTGCCTTTGCTTTGTGTTGCCTAAAATAACTATTACCTGCTGAATGCGGGAACATTGGAACATTGAAAATCATGTCTACTTTGCTTTGTGTTGCCCTAAATTACTATTGCCTGCTGTACGCCGGAACATTGGAAAATTGAAAATCAAGTCTAATTCGCTTTGTGTTGCCTTAAATAACTATTGCCTGCTGAATGTCGGAAAACTGGCACATTGAAAATCAAGTCAACTTTGCTTTGTGTTGCCTAAAATAACTATTGCCTGCTGAATGCGGGAACATTGGAACATTGAAAATCAAGTCTACTTCGCTTTGTGTTGCCTAAAGTTACTATTGCCTGCTGAATGCGGGAACATTGGAACATTGAAAATCAAGTATACTTTGCTTTGTGTTGCCTAAAATTACTATTCCCTGCTGAATGCGGGAAGATTGGAACATTGAAAATCAAGTCTACTTTGCTTTGTGTTGCCTAAAATAACTATTGCCTGCTGAATGCGGGAACATTGGAACACTGAAAATCAAGACTACTTTGCTTTGTGTTGCCTAAAATAACTATTGCCTGCTGAATGCGGGAACATTGGAACATTGAAAATCAAGTCTACTTCGCTTTGTGTTGCGTAAAATTACTATTGCCTGCTGAATGCGAGAACACTGGAACATCGAAAATCAAATCTACTTTGCTTTGTGTTGCCTAAAATAACTATTGCCTGCTGAATGCGGGGAAATTGGAACATTGAATATCTAGTCTACTTCGCTTTGTGTTGCTTTTGCTTTGTGTTTCCTAAAATAACTATTACCTGCTGAATGCGGGAACACTGGAACACTGAAAATCAAGTCAACTTCGCTTTGTGTTGCCTGAAATTACTATTGCCTGCTGAATGCGGGAAAATTGGAACATTGAAAATCAAGTCAACTTTGCTTGGTGTTGCCTAAAATCACTATTGTCTGTTGAATGCGGGAACATTGGAACATTGAAAATCAAGTCTACTTCGCTTTGTGTTGCCTAAAATTACTATTGCCTGCTGAATGCGGGAACATTGGAACATTGAAAATCATTTCTACTTTGCTTTGTGTTGACTAAAATTACTATTGCCTGCTGTACCCCGGAACATTGGAACATTGAAAATCAAGTCTATTTCACTTTGTGTTGCCTAAAATAACTATTGCCTGCTGAATGCGGGAACATTGGAACATTGAAAACCAAGTCTACTTTGCTTTGTGTTGCCTTTGCTTTGTGTTGCCTAAAATAACTATTGCCTGCTGAATGCGGGAACACTGGTACATTGGAAATCAAGTCTAGTTTGCTTTGTTTTGCCTAAAATAACCATTGCCTGCTGAATGCGGGAACATTGGAACATTGAAAATCAAGTCTACTTCGCTTTGTTTTGCCTAAAATTACTATTGCCTGCTGAATGCGAGAACATTGGAACATCGAAAATCAAGTCTACTTTGCTTTGTGTTGCCTAAAATAACTATTGCCTGCTGAATGCAGGGACATTGGAACATTTAATATCAAGTCTACTTTGCTTAGTGTTGCCTAAAATAACTATTGCCTGCTGAATGCGGGTACATGGGAACATTTAATATCAAGTCTACTTTGCTTAGTGTTGCCTAAAATAACTATTGCCTGCTGAATGTAGGAACACTGGAACATTGAAAATCATGTCTACTTTGCTTTGTGTTGCCCTAAATTACTATTGCCTGCTGAATGTGGGAACATTGGAACATTGAAAATCAAGACTACTTTGCTTTGTGTTGCCTAAAATAACTATTGCCTGCTGAATGCGGGAACATTGGAACATTGAAAATCAAGTCTACTTCGCTTTGTGTTGCCTAAAGTTACTATTGCCTGCTGAATGCGGGAACATTGGAACATTGAAAATCAAGTCTACTTTGCTTTGTGTTGCCTAAAATGACTATTCCCTGCTGAATGCGGGAAGATTGGAACATTGAAAATCAAGTCTACTTTGCTTTGTGTTGCCTAAAATAACTATTGCCTGCTGAATGCGGGAACATTGGAACATTGAAAATCTAGTCTACTTTGCTTTGTGTTCCCCTAAATTACTATTGCCTGCTGTACGCCGGAACATTGGAAAATTGAAAATCAAGTCTAATTCGCTTTGTGTTGCCTGAAATAACTATTGCCTGCTGAATGTAGGAACACTGGAACATTGAAAATCAAGTCTACTTTGCTTTGTGTTGCCTAAAATTACTATTGCCTGCTGAATGCGGGAACATTGGAACATTGAAAATCAAGTCTACTTCGCTTTGTGTTGCCTAAAATTACTACTGCCTGCTGAATGCGGGAACATTGGAAAATTGAAAATCAAGTCTACTTTGCTTTGTGTTGCCTAAAATAACTATTGCCTGCTGAATGAGGGAACATTGGAACATTGAAAATCAAGTCTACTTCGCTTTGTGTTGCCTAAAATTACTATTGCCTGCTGAATGCGGGAACATTGGAACATTGAAAATCAAGTCTACTTTGCTTTGTGTTGCCTAAAATTACTATTGCCTGCTGAATGCGGGAACATTGGAACATTGAAAATCAAGTCTACTTTGCTTTGTGTTGCCTAAAATAACTATTGCCTGCTGAATGCGGGAACATTGGAACATTGAAAATCAAGACTACTTTGCTTTGTGTTGCCTAAAATAACTATTGCCTGCTGAATGCGGGAACATTGGAACATTGAAAATCAAGTCTACTTCGCTTTGTGTTGCCTAAAATTACTTTTGCCTGCTGAATGCGAGAACATTGGAACATCGAAAATCAAATCTACTTTGCTTTGTGTTGCCTAAAATAACTATTGCCTGCTGAATGTGGGAACATTGGAACATTGAAAATCTATTCTACTTCGCTTTGTGTTGCCTTTGCTTTGTGTTGCCTAAAATAACTATTGCCTGCTGAATGCGGGAACACTGGAACATTGAAAATCAAGTGTACTTTGCTTTGTCTTGCCTAAACTAACTATTGCCTGCTTAATGCGGGAACATTGGAACATTGAAAATAAAGTCAACTTTGCTTGGTGTTGCCTAAAATCACTATTGCCTGTTGAATGCAGGAACATTGGAACATTGAAAATCATTTCTACTTTGCTTTGTGTTGCCTAAAATTACTATTGCCTGCTGTACGCCAGAACATTGGAACATTGAAAATCGAGTCTAATTCGCTTTGTGTTGCCTAAAATAACTATGGCCTGCTGAATGCGGAAACATTGGAACATTGAAAATCAAGTCTACTTTGCTTTGTGTTGCCTAAAATAACTACTGCCTGCTGAATGTGGGAACATTGGAACATTGAAAATCAAGACTACTTTGCTTTGTGTTGCCTAAAATAACTATTGCCTGCTGAATGCGAGAACATTGGAACATTGAAAATCAAGTCTACTTTGCTTTGTGTTGCCTTTGCTTTGTGTTGCCTAAAATAACTATTACCTGCTGAATGCGGGAACACTGGTACATTGGAAATCAAGTCTACTTTTGCTTTGTTTTGCCTAAAATAACTATTGCCTGCTGAATGCGGGTACATTGGAACATTGAAAATCAAGACTACTTTGCTTTGTGTTGCCTAAAATAACTATTGCCTGCTGAATGCGGGAACATTGGAACATTGAAAATCAAGTCTACTTTGCTTTGTGTTGCCTAAAATTACTATTGCCTGCTGAATGCGGGAACATTGGAACTTTGAAAATCAAGTCTACTTCGCTTTGTTTTGCCTAAAACAACTATTGCCTGCTGAATGCGAGAACATTGGAACATTGAAAATCAAGTCTCCTATGCTTTGTGTTGCCTTTGCTTTGTGTTGCCTAAAATAACTATTACCTGCTGAATGCGGGAACATTGGAACATTGAAAATCATGTCTACTTTGCTTTGTGTTGCCCTAAATTACTATTGCCTGCTGTACGCCGGAACATTGGAAAATTGAAAATCAAGTCTAATTCGCTTTGTGTTGCCTTAAATAACTATTGCCTGCTGAATGTCGAAAAACTGGCACATTGAAAATCAAGTCAACTTTGCTTTGTGTTGCCTAAAATAACTATTGCCTGCTGAATGCGGGAACATTGGAACATTGAAAATCAAGTCTACTTCGCTTTGTGTTGCCTAAAGTTACTATTGCCTGCTGAATGCGGGAACATTGGAACATTGAAAATCAAGTATACTTTGCTTTGTGTTGCCTAAAATTACTATTCCCTGCTGAATGCGGGAAGATTGGAACATTGAAAATCAAGTCTACTTTGCTTTGTGTTGCCTAAAATAACTATTGCCTGCTGAATGCGGGAACATTGGAACACTGAAAATCAAGACAACTTTGCTTTGTGTTGCCTAAAATAACTATTGCCTGCTGAATGCGGGAACATTGGAACATTGAAAATCAAGTCTACTTCGCTTTGTGTTGCGTAAAATTACTATTGCCTGCTGAATGCGAGAACACTGGAACATCGAAAATCAAATCTACTTTGCTTTGTGTTGCCTAAAATAACTATTGCCTGCTGAATGCGGGGAAATTGGAACATTGAATATCTAGTCTACTTCGCTTTGTGTTGCTTTTGCTTTGTGTTTCCTAAAATAACTATTACCTGCTGAATGCGGGAACACTGGAACACTGAAAATCAAGTCAACTTCGCTTTGTGTTGCCTGAAATTACTATTGCCTGCTGAATGCGGGAAAATTGGAACATTGAAAATCAAGTCAACTTTGCTTGGTGTTGCCTAAAATCACTATTGTCTGTTGAATGCGGGAACATTGGAACATTGAAAATCAAGTCTACTTCGCTTTGTGTTGCCTAAAATTACTATTGCCTGCTGAATGCGGGAACATTGGAACATTGAAAATCATTTCTACTTTGCTTTGTGTTGACTAAAATTACTATTGCCTGCTGTACCCCGGAACATTGGAACATTGAAAATCAAGTCTATTTCACTTTGTGTTGCCTAAAATAACTATTGCCTGCTGAATGCGGGAACATTGGAACATTGAAAACCAAGTCTACTTTGCTTTGTGTTGCCTTTGCTTTGTGTTGCCTAAAATAACTATTGCCTGCTGAATGCGGGAACACTGGTACATTGGAAATCAAGTCTAGTTTGCTTTGTTTTGCCTAAAATAACCATTGCCTGCTGAATGCGGGAACATTGGAACATTGAAAATCAAGTCTACTTCGCTTTGTTTTGCCTAAAATTACTATTGCCTGCTGAATGCGAGAACATTGGAACATCGAAAATCAAGTCTACTTTGCTTTGTGTTGCCTAAAATAACTATTGCCTGCTGAATGCAGGGACATTGGAACATTTAATATCAAGTCTACTTTGCTTAGTGTTGCCTAAAATAACTATTGCCTGCTGAATGCGGGTACATGGGAACATTTAATATCAAGTCTACTTTGCTTAGTGTTGCCTAAAATAACTATTGCCTGCTGAATGTAGGAACACTGGAACATTGAAAATCATGTCTACTTTGCTTTGTGTTGCCCTAAATTACTATTGCCTGCTGAATGTGGGAACATTGGAACATTGAAAATCAAGACTACTTTGCTTTGTGTTGCCTAAAATAACTATTGCCTGCTGAATGCGGGAACATTGGAACATTGAAAATCAAGTCTACTTCGCTTTGTGTTGCCTAAAGTTACTATTGCCTGCTGAATGCGGGAACATTGGAACATTGAAAATCAAGTCTACTTTGCTTTGTGTTGCCTAAAATGACTATTCCCTGCTGAATGCGGGAAGATTGGAACATTGAAAATCAAGTCTACTTTGCTTTGTGTTGCCTAAAATAACTATTGCCTGCTGAATGCGGGAACATTGGAACACTGAAAATCAAGACTACTTTGCTTTGTGTTGCCTAAAATAACTATTGCCTGCTGAATGCGGGAACATTGGAACATTGAAAATCAAGTCTACTTCGCTTTGTGTTGCGTAAAATTACTATTGCCTGCTGAATGCGAGAACATTGGAACATCGAAAATCAAATCTACTTTGCTTTGTGTTGCCTAAAATAACTATTGCCTGCTGAATGCGGGGAAATTGGAACATTGAATATCTAGTCTACTTCGCTTTGTGTTGCTTTTGCTTTGTGTTTCCTAAAATAACTATTGCCTGCTGAATGCGGGAACACTGGAACATTGAAAATCAAGTCAACTTCGCTTTGTGTTCCCTGAAATTACTATTGCCTGCTGAATGCGGGAAAATTGGAACATTGAAAATCAAGTCTACTTCGCTTTGTGTTGCCTAAAATTACTATTGCATGCTGAATGCGAGAACACTGGAACATCGAAAATCAAATCTACTTTGCTTTGTGTTGCCTAAAATAACTATTGCCTGCTGAATGCGGGGAAATTGGAACATTGAATATCTAGTCTACTTCGCTTTGTGTTGCTTTTGCTTTGTGTTTCCTAAAATAACTATTACCTGCTGAATGCGGGAACACTGGAACACTGAAAATCAAGTCAACTTCGCTTTGTGTTGCCTGAAATTACTATTGCCTGCTGAATGCGGGAAAATTGGAACATTGAAAATCAAGTCAACTTTGCTTGGTGTTGCCTAAAATCACTATTGTCTGTTGAATGCGGGAACATTGGAACATTGAAAATCAAGTCTACTTCGCTTTGTGTTGCCTAAAATTACTATTGCCTGCTGAATGCGGGAACATTGGAACATTGAAAATCATTTCTACTTTGCTTTGTGATGACTAAAATTACTATTGCCTGCTGTACCCCGGAACATTGGAACATTGAAAATCAAGTCTATTTCACTTTGTGTTGCCTAAAATAACTATTGCCTGCTGAATGCGGGAACATTGGAACATTGAAAACCAAGTCTACTTTGCTTTGTGTTGCCTTTGCTTTGTGTTGCCTAAAATAACTATTGCCTGCTGAATGCGGGAACACTGGTACATTGGAAATCAAGTCTAGTTTGCTTTGTTTTGCCTAAAATAACCATTGCCTGCTGAATGCGGGAACATTGGAACATTGAAAATCAAGTCTACTTCGCTTTGTTTTGCCTAAAATTACTATTGCCTGCTGAATGCGAGAACATTGGAACATCGAAAATCAAGTCTACTTTGCTTTGTGTTGCCTAAAATAACTATTGCCTGCTGAATGCAGGGACATTGGAACATTTAATATCAAGTCTACTTTGCTTAGTGTTGCCTAAAATAACTATTGCCTGCTGAATGCGGGTACATGGGAACATTTAATATCAAGTCTACTTTGCTTAGTGTTGCCTAAAATAACTATTGCCTGCTGAATGTAGGAACACTGGAACATTGAAAATCATGTCTACTTTGCTTTGTGTTGCCCTAAATTACTATTGCCTGCTGAATGTGGGAACATTGGAACATTGAAAATCAAGACTACTTTGCTTTGTGTTGCCTAAAATAACTATTGCCTGCTGAATGCGGGAACATTGGAACATTGAAAATCAAGTCTACTTCGCTTTGTGTTGCCTAAAGTTACTATTGCCTGCTGAATGCGGGAACATTGGAACATTGAAAATCAAGTCTACTTTGCTTTGTGTTGCCTAAAATGACTATTCCCTGCTGAATGCGGGAAGATTGGAACATTGAAAATCAAGTCTACTTTGCTTTGTGTTGCCTAAAATAACTATTGCCTGCTGAATGCGGGAACATTGGAACACTGAAAATCAAGACTACTTTGCTTTGTGTTGCCTAAAATAACTATTGCCTGCTGAATGCGGGAACATTGGAACATTGAAAATCAAGTCTACTTCGCTTTGTGTTGCGTAAAATTACTATTGCCTGCTGAATGCGAGAACATTGGAACATCGAAAATCAAATCTACTTTGCTTTGTGTTGCCTAAAATAACTATTGCCTGCTGAATGCGGGGAAATTGGAACATTGAATATCTAGTCTACTTCGCTTTGTGTTGCTTTTGCTTTGTGTTTCCTAAAATAACTATTGCCTGCTGAATGCGGGAACACTGGAACATTGAAAATCAAGTCAACTTCGCTTTGTGTTCCCTGAAATTACTATTGCCTGCTGAATGCGGGAAAATTGGAACATTGAAAATCAAGTCTACTTCGCTTTGTGTTGCCTAAAATTACTATTGCATGCCTAATGCGGGAACATTGGAACATTGAAAATCATTTCTACTTTGCTTTGTGTTGCCTAAAATTACTATTGCCTGCTGTACCCCGGAACATTGGAACATTGAAAATCAAGTCTATTTCACTTTGTGTTGCCTAAAATAACTATTGCCTGCTGAATGCGGGAACATTGGAACATTGAAAACCAAGTCTACTTTGCTTTGTGTTGCCTTTGCTTTGTGCTGCCTAAAATAACTATTGCCTGCTGAATGCGGGAACACTGGTACATTGGAAATCAAGTCTACTTTGCTTTGTTTTGCCTAAAATAACTATTGCCTGCTGAATGCGGGAACATTGGAACATTGAAAATCAAGTCTACTTCGCTTTGTGTTGCCTAAAATTACTATTGCCTGCTGAATGCGAGAACATTGGAACATCGAAAATCAAGTCTACTTTGCTTTGTGTTGCCTAAAATAACTATTGCCTGCTGAATGCAGGAACATTGGAACATTTAATATCAAGTCTACTTTGCTTAGTGTTGCCTAAAATAACTATTGCCTGCTGAATGTAGGAACACTGGAACATTGAAAATCATGTCTACTTCGCTTTGTGTTGCCCTAAATTACTATTGCCTGCTGAATGTGGGAACATTGGAACATTGAAAATCAAGACTACTTGGCTTTGTGTTGCCTAAAATAACTATTGCCTGCTGAATGCGAGAACATTGGAACATTGAAAATCAAGTCTACTTTGCTTTGTGTTGCCTTTGCTTTGTGTTGCCTAAAATAACTATTGCCTGCTGAATGCGGGAACACTGGTACATTGGAAATCAAGTCTACTTTTGTTTTGTTTTGCCTAAAATAACTATTACCTGCTGAATGCGGGTACATGGGAACATTGAAAATCAAGACTACTTTGCTTTGTGTTGCCTAAAATAACTATTGCCTGCTGAATGCGGGAACATTGGAACATTGAAAATCAAGTCTACTTCGCTTTGTGTTGCCTAAAATTACTATTGCCTGCTGAATGCGAGAACATTGGAACATCGAAAATCAAAACTATTTTGCTTTGTGTTGCCTAAAATAACTATTGCCTGCTGAATGCGGGAACATTGGAACATTGAAAATCTAGTCTACTTTGCTTTGTGTTCCCCTAAATTACTATTGCCTGCTGTACGCCGGAACATTGGAAAATTGAAAATCAAGTCTAATTCGCTTTGTGTTGCCTGAAATAACTATTGCCTGCTGAATGTAGGAACACTGGAACATTGAAAATCAAGTCTACTTTGCTTTGTGTTGCCTAAAATTACTATTGCCTGCTGAATGCGGGAACATTGGAACATTGAAAATCAAGTCTACTTCGCTTTGTGTTGCCTAAAATTACTACTGCCTGCTGAATGCGGGAACATTGGAAAATTGAAAATCAAGTCTACTTCGCTTTGTGTTGCCTAAAATAACTATTGCCTGCTGAATGAGGGAACATTGGAACATTGAAAATCAAGTCTACTTCGCTTTGTGTTGCCTAAAATTACTATTGCCTGCTGAATGCGGGAACATTGGAACATTGAAAATCAAGTCTACTTTGCTTTGTGTTGCCTAAAATTACTATTGCCTGCTGAATGCGGGAACATTGGAACATTGAAAATCAAGTCTACTTTGCTTTGTGTTGCCTAAAATAACTATTGCCTGCTGAATGCGGGAACATTGGAACATTGAAAATCAAGACTACTTTGCTTTGTGTTGCCTAAAATAACTATTGCCTGCTGAATGCGGGAACATTGGAACATTGAAAATCAAGTCTACTTCGCTTTGTGTTGCCTAAAATTACTTTTGCCTGCTGAATGCGAGAACATTGGAACATCGAAAATCAAATCTACTTCGCTTTGTGTTGCCTAAAATAACTATTGCCTGCTGAATGTGGGAACATTGGAACATTGAAAATCTATTCTACTTCGCTTTGTGTTGCCTTTGCTTTGTGTTGCCTAAAATAACTATTACCTGCTGAATGCGGGAACACTGGAACATTGAAAATCAAGTGTACTTTGCTTTGTCTTGCCTAAACTAACTATTGCCTGCTTAATGCGGGAACATTGGAACATTGAAAATAAAGTCAACTTTGCTTGGTGTTGCCTAAAATCACTATTGCCTGTTGAATGCAGGAACATTGGAACATTGAAAATCATTTCTACTTTGCTTTGTGTTGCCTAAAATTACTATTGCCTGCTGTACGCCAGAACATTGGAACATTGAAAATCGAGTCTAATTCGCTTTGTGTTGCCTAAAATAACTATGGCCTGCTGAATGCGGAAACATTGGAACATTGAAAATCAAGTCTACTTTGCTTTGTGTTGCCTAAAATAACTACTGCCTGCTGAATGTGGGAACATTGGAACATTGAAAATCAAGACTACTTTGCTTTGTGTTGCCTAAAATAACTATTGCCTGCTGAATGCGAGAACATTGGAACTTTGAAAATCAAGTCTACTTTGCTTTGTGTTGCCTTTGCTTTGTGTTGCCTAAAATAACTATTACCTGCTGAATGCGGGAACACTGGTACATTGGAAATCAAGTCTACTTTTGCTTTGTTTTGCCTAAAATAACTATTGCCTGCTGAATGCGGGTACATTGGAACATTGAAAATCAAGTCTACTTTGCTTTGTGTTGCCTAAAATTACTATTGCCTGCTGAATGCGGGAACATTGGAACTTTGAAAATCAAGTCTACTTCGCTTTGTTTTGCCTAAAACAACTATTGCCTGCTGAATGCGAGAACATTGGAACATTGAAAATCAAGTCTCCTATGCTTTGTGTTGCCTTTGCTTTGTGTTGCCTAAAATAACTATTACCTGCTGAATGCGGGAACATTGGAACATTGAAAATCATGTCTACTTTGCTTTGTGTTGCCCTAAATTACTATTGCCTGCTGTACGCCGGAACATTGGAAAATTGAAAATCAAGTCTAATTCGCTTTGTGTTGCCTTAAATAACTATTGCCTGCTGAATGTCGGAAAACTGGCACATTGAAAATCAAGTCAACTTTGCTTTGTGTTGCCTAAAATAACTATTGCCTGCTGAATGCGGGAACATTGGAACATTGAAAATCAAGTCTACTTCGCTTTGTGTTGCCTAAAGTTACTATTGCCTGCTGAATGCGGGAACATTGGAACATTGAAAATCAAGTATACTTTGCTTTGTGTTGCCTAAAATTACTATTCCCTGCTGAATGCGGGAAGATTGGAACATTGAAAATCAAGTCTACTTTGCTTTGTGTTGCCTAAAATAACTATTGCCTGCTGAATGCGGGAACATTGGAACACTGAAAATCAAGACTACTTTGCTTTGTGTTGCCTAAAATAACTATTGCCTGCTGAATGCGGGAACATTGGAACATTGAAAATCAAGTCTACTTCGCTTTGTGTTGCGTAAAATTACTATTGCCTGCTGAATGCGAGAACACTGGAACATCGAAAATCAAATCTACTTTGCTTTGTGTTGCCTAAAATAACTATTGCCTGCTGAATGCGGGGAAATTGGAACATTGAATATCTAGTCTACTTCGCTTTGTGTTGCTTTTGCTTTGTGTTTCCTAAAATAACTATTACCTGCTGAATGCGGGAACACTGGAACACTGAAAATCAAGTCAACTTCGCTTTGTGTTGCCTGAAATTACTATTGCCTGCTGAATGCGGGAAAATTGGAACATTGAAAATCAAGTCAACTTTGCTTGGTGTTGCCTAAAATCACTATTGTCTGTTGAATGCGGGAACATTGGAACATTGAAAATCAAGTCTACTTCGCTTTGTGTTGCCTAAAATTACTATTGCCTGCTGAATGCGGGAACATTGGAACATTGAAAATCATTTCTACTTTGCTTTGTGTTGACTAAAATTACTATTGCCTGCTGTACCCCGGAACATTGGAACATTGAAAATCAAGTCTATTTCACTTTGTGTTGCCTAAAATAACTATTGCCTACTGAATGCGAGAACATTGGAACATTGAAAATCAAGTCTACTTTGCTTTGTGTTGCCTTTGCTTTGTGTTGCCTAAAATAACTATTACCTGCTGAATGCGGGAACACTGGTACATTGGAAATCAAGTCTACTTTTGCTTTGTTTTGCCTAAAATAACTATTGCCTGCTGAATGCGGGTACATTGGAACATTGAAAATCAAGACTACTTCGCTTTGTGTTGCCTAAAATAACTATTGCCTGCTGAATGCGGGAACATTGGAACATCGAAAATCAAGTCTACTTTGCTTTGTGTTGCCTAAAATTACTATTGCCTGCTGAATGCGGGAACATTGGAACTTTGAAAATCAAGTCTACTTCGCTTTGTTTTGCCTAAAACAACTATTGCCTGCTGAATGCGAGAACATTGGAACATTGAAAATCAAGTCTCGTATGCTTTGTGTTGCCTTTGCTTTGTGTTGCCTAAAATAACTATTACCTGCTGAATGCGGGAACATTGGAACATTGAAAATCATGTCTACTTTGCTTTGTGTTGCCCTAAATTACTATTGCCTGCTGTACGCCGGAACATTGGAAAATTGAAAATCAAGTCTAATTCGCTTTGTGTTGCCTTAAATAACTATTGCCTGCTGAATGTCGGAAAACTGGCACATTGAAAATCAAGTCAACTTTGCTTTGTGTTGCCTAAAATAACTATTGCCTGCTGAATGCGGGAACATTGGAACATTGAAAATCAAGTCTACTTCGCTTTGTGTTGCCTAAAGTTACTATTGCCTGCTGAATGCGGGAACATTGGAACATTGAAAATCAAGTATACTTTGCTTTGTGTTGCCTAAAATTACTATTCCCTGCTGAATGCGGGAAGATTGGAACATTGAAAACCAAGTCTACTTTGCTTTGTGTTGCCTAAAATAACTATTGCCTGCTGAATGCGGGAACATTGGAACACTGAAAATCAAGACTACTTTGCTTTGTGTTGCCTAAAATAACTATTGCCTGCTGAATGCGGGAACATTGGAACATTGAAAATCAAGTCTACTTCGCTTTGTGTTGCGTAAAATTACTATTGCCTGCTGAATGCGAGAACACTGGAACATCGAAAATCAAATCTACTTTGCTTTGTGTTGCCTAAAATAACTATTGCCTGCTGAATGCGGGGAAATTGGAACATTGAATATCTAGTCTACTTCGCTTTGTGTTGCTTTTGCTTTGTGTTTCCTAAAATAACTATTACCTGCTGAATGCGGGAACACTGGAACACTGAAAATCAAGTCAACTTCGCTTTGTGTTGCCTGAAATTACTATTGCCTGCTGAATGCGGGAAAATTGGAACATTGAAAATCAAGTCAACTTTGCTTGGTGTTGCCTAAAATCACTATTGTCTGTTGAATGCGGGAACATTGGAACATTGAAAATCAAGTCTACTTCGCTTTGTGTTGCCTAAAATTACTATTGCCTGCTGAATGCGGGAACATTGGAACATTGAAAATCATTTCTACTTTGCTTTGTGTTGACTAAAATTACTATTGCCTGCTGTACCCCGGAACATTGGAACATTGAAAATCAAGTCTATTTCACTTTGTGTTGCCTAAAATAACTATTGCCTGCTGAATGCGGGAACATTGGAACATTGAAAACCAAGTCTACTTTGCTTTGTGTTGCCTTTGCTTTCTGTTGCCTAAAATAACTATTGCCTGCTGAATGCGGGAACACTGGTACATTGGAAATCAAGTCTAGTTTGCTTTGTTTTGCCTAAAATAACCATTGCCTGCTGAATGCGGGAACATTGGAACATTGAAAATCAAGTCTACTTCGCTTTGTTTTGCCTAAAATTACTATTGCCTGCTGAATGCGAGAACATTGGAACATCGAAAATCAAGTCTACTTTGCTTTGTGTTGCCTAAAATAACTATTGCCTGCTGAATGCAGGGACATTGGAACATTTAATATCAAGTCTACTTTGCTTAGTGTTGCCTAAAATAACTATTGCCTGCTGAATGCGGGTACATGGGAACATTTAATATCAAGTCTACTTTGCTTAGTGTTGCCTAAAATAACTATTGCCTGCTGAATGTAGGAACACTGGAACATTGAAAATCATATCTACTTTGCTTTGTGTTGCCCTAAATTACTATTGCCTGCTGAATGTGGGAACATTGGAACATTGAAAATCAAGACTACTTTGCTTTGTGTTGCCTAAAATAACTATTGCCTGCTGAATGCGGGAACATTGGAACATTGAAAATCAAGTCTACTTCGCTTTGTGTTGCCTAAAGTTACTATTGCCTGCTGAATGCGGGAACATTGGAACATTGAAAATCAAGTCTACTTTGCTTTGTGTTGCCTAAAATGACTATTCCCTGCTGAATGCGGGAAGATTGGAACATTGAAAATCAAGTCTACTTTGCTTTGTGTTGCCTAAAATAACTATTGCCTGCTGAATGCGGGAACATTGGAACACTGAAAATCAAGACTACTTTGCTTTGTGTTGCCTAAAATAACTATTGCCTGCTGAATGCGGGAACATTGGAACATTGAAAATCAAGTCTACTTCGCTTTGTGTTGCGTAAAATTACTATTGCCTGCTGAATGCGAGAACATTGGAACATCGAAAATCAAATCTACTTTGCTTTGTGTTGCCTAAAATAACTATTGCCTGCTGAATGCGGGGAAATTGGAACATTGAATATCTAGTCTACTTCGCTTTGTGTTGCTTTTGCTTTGTGTTTCCTAAAATAACTATTGCCTGCTGAATGCGGGAACACTGGAACATTGAAAATCAAGTCAACTTCGCTTTGTGTTCCCTGAAATTACTATTGCCTGCTGAATGCGGGAAAATTGGAACATTGAAAATCAAGTCTACTTCGCTTTGTGTTGCCTAAAATTACTATTGCCTGCCTAATGCGGGAACATTGGAACATTGAAAATCATTTCTACTTTGCTTTGTGTTGCCTAAAATTACTATTGCCTGCTGTACCCCGGAACATTGGAACATTGAAAATCAAGTCTATTTCACTTTGTGTTGCCTAAAATAACTATTGCCTGCTGAATGCGGGAACATTGGAACATTGAAAACCAAGTCTACTTTGCTTTGTGTTGCCTTTGCTTTGTGCTGCCTAAAATAACTATTGCCTGCTGAATACGGGAACACTGGTACATTGGAAATCAAGTCTACTTTGCATTGTTTTGCCTAAAATAACTATTGCCTGCTGAATGCGGGAACATTGGAACATTGAAAATCAAGTCTACTTCGCTTTGTGTTGCCTAAAATTACTATTGCCTGCTGAATGCGAGAACATTGGAACATCGAAAATCAAGTCTACTTTGCTTTGTGTTGCCTAAAATAACTATTGCCTGCTGAATGCAGGAACATTGGAACATTTAATATCAAGTCTACTTTGCTTAGTGTTGCCTAAAATAACTATTGCCTGCTGAATGTAGGAACACTGGAACATTGAAAATCATGTCTACTTTGCTTTGTGTTGCCCTAAATTACTATTGCCTGCTGAATGTGGGAACATTGGAACATTGAAAATCAAGACTACTTGGCTTTGTGTTGCCTAAAATAACTATTGCCTGCTGAATGCGAGAACATTGGAACATTGAAAATCAAGTCTACTTTGCTTTGTGTTGCCTTTGCTTTGTGTTGCCTAAAATAACTATTGCCTGCTGAATGCGGGAACACTGGTACATTGGAAATCACGTCTACTTTTGTTTTGTTTTGCCTAAAATAACTATTACCTGCTGAATGCGGGTACATGGGAACATTGAAAATCAAGACTACTTTGCTTTGTGTTGCCTAAAATAACTATTGCCTGCTGAATGCGGGAACATTGGAACATTGAAAATCAAGTCTACTTCGCTTTGTGTTGCCTAAAATTACTATTGCCTGCTGAATGCGAGAACATTGGAACATCGAAAATCAAAACTATTTTGCTTTGTGTTGCCTAAAATAACTATTGCCTGCTGAATGCGGGAACATTGGAACATTGAAAATCTAGTCTACTTTGCTTTGTGTTCCCCTAAATTACTATTGCCTGCTGTACGCCGGAACATTGGAAAATTGAAAATCAAGTCTAATTCGCTTTGTGTTGCCTGAAATAACTATTGCCTGCTGAATGTAGGAACACTGGAACATTGAAAATCAAGTCTACTTTGCTTTGTGTTGCCTAAAATTACTATTGCCTGCTGAATGCGGGAACATTGGAACATTGAAAATCAAGTCTACTTCGCTTTGTGTTGCCTAAAATTACTACTGCCTGCTGAATGCGGGAACATTGGAAAATTGAAAATCAAGTCTACTTCGCTTTGTGTTGCCTAAAATAACTATTGCCTGCTGAATGAGGGAACATTGGAACATTGAAAATCAAGTCTACTTCGCTTTGTGTTGCCTAAAATTACTATTGCCTGCTGAATGCGGGAACATTGGAACATTGAAAATCAAGTCTACTTTGCTTTGTGTTGCCTAAAATAACTATTGCCTGCTGAATGCGGGAACATTGGAACATTGAAAATCAAGACTACTTTGCTTTGTGTTGCCTAAAATAACTATTGCCTGCTGAATGCGGGAACATTGGAACATTGAAAATCAAGTCTACTTCGCTTTGTGTTGCCTAAAATTACTTTTGCCTGCTGAATGCGAGAACATTGGAACATCGAAAATCAAATCTACTTCGCTTTGTGTTGCCTAAAATAACTATTGCCTGCTGAATGTGGGAACATTGGAACATTGAAAATCTATTCTACTTCGCTTTGTGTTGCCTTTGCTTTGTGTTGCCTAAAATAACTATTACCTGCTGAATGCGGGAACACTGGAACATTGAAAATCAAGTGTACTTTGCTTTGTCTTGCCTAAACTAACTATTGCCTGCTTAATGCGGGAACATTGGAACATTGAAAATAAAGTCAACTTTGCTTGGTGTTGCCTAAAATCACTATTGCCTGTTGAATGCAGGAACATTGGAACATTGAAAATCATTTCTACTTTGCTTTGTGTTGCCTAAAATTACTATTGCCTGCTGTACGCCAGAACATTGGAACATTGAAAATCGAGTCTAATTCGCTTTGTGTTGCCTAAAATAACTATGGCCTGCTGAATGCGGAAACATTGGAACATTGAAAATCAAGTCTACTTTGCTTTGTGTTGCCTAAAATAACTACTGCCTGCTGAATGTGGGAACATTGGAACATTGAAAATCAAGACTACTTTGCTTTGTGTTGCCTAAAATAACTATTGCCTGCTGAATGCGAGAACATTGGAACATTGAAAATCAAGTCTACTTTGCTTTGTGTTGCCTTTGCTTTGTGTTGCCTAAAATAACTATTACCTGCTGAATGCGGGAACACTGGTACATTGGAAATCAAGTCTACTTTTGCTTTGTTTTGCCTAAAATAACTATTGCCTGCTGAATGCGGGTACATTGGAACATTGAAAATCAAGTCTACTTTGCTTTGTGTTGCCTAAAATTACTATTGCCTGCTGAATGCGGGAACATTGGAACTTTGAAAATCAAGTCTACTTCGCTTTGTTTTGCCTAAAACAACTATTGCCTGCTGAATGCGAGAACATTGGAACATTGAAAATCAAGTCTCCTATGCTTTGTGTTGCCTTTGCTTTGTGTTGCCTAAAATAACTATTACCTGCTGAATGCGGGAACATTGGAACATTGAAAATCAAGTCTAATTCGCTTTGTGTTGCCTTAAATAACTATTGCCTGCTGAATGTCGGAAAACTGGCACATTGAAAATCAAGTCAACTTTGCTTTGTGTTGCCTAAAATAACTATTGCCTGCTGAATGCGGGAACATTGGAACATTGAAAATCAAGTCTACTTCGCTTTGTGTTGCCTAAAGTTACTATTGCCTGCTGAATGCGGGAACATTGGAACATTGAAAATCAAGTATACTTTGCTTTGTGTTGCCTAAAATTACTATTCCCTGCTGAATGCGGGAAGATTGGAACATTGAAAATCAAGTCTACTTTGCTTTGTGTTGCCTAAAATAACTATTGCCTGCTGAATGCGGGAACATTGGAACACTGAAAATCAAGACTACTTTGCTTTGTGTTGCCTAAAATAACTATTGACTGCTGAATGCGGGAACATTGGAACATTGAAAATCAAGTCTACTTCGCTTTGTGTTGCGTAAAATTACTATTGCCTGCTGAATGCGAGAACACTGGAACATCGAAAATCAAATCTACTTTGCTTTGTGTTGTCTAAAATAACTATTGCCTGCTGAATGCGGGGAAATTGGAACATTGAATATCTAGTCTACTTCGCTTTGTGTTGCTTTTGCTTTGTGTTTCCTAAAATAACTATTACCTGCTGAATGCGGGAACACTGGAACACTGAAAATCAAGTCAACTTCGCTTTGTGTTGCCTGAAATTACTATTGCCTGCTGAATGCGGGAAAATTGGAACATTGAAAATCAAGTCAACTTTGCTTGGTGTTGCCTAAAATCACTATTGTCTGTTGAATGCGGGAACATTGGAACATTGAAAATCAAGTCTACTTCGCTTTGTGTTGCCTAAAATTACTATTGCCTGCTGAATGCGGGAACATTGGAACATTGAAAATCATTTCTACTTTGCTTTGTGTTGACTAAAATTACTATTGCCTGCTGTACCCCGGAACATTGGAACATTGAAAATCAAGTCTATTTCACTTTGTGTTGCCTAAAATAACTATTGCCTGCTGAATGCGAGAACATTGGAACATTGAAAATCAAGTCTACTTTGCTTTGTGTTGCCTTTGCTTTGTGTTGCCTAAAATAACTATTACCTGCTGAATGCGGGAACACTGGTACATTGGAAATCAAGTCTACTTTTGCTTTGTTTTGCCTAAAATAACTATTGCCTGCTGAATGCGGGTACATTGGAACATTGAAAATCAAGACTACTTTGCTTTGTGTTGCCTAAAATAACTATTGCCTGCTGAATGCGGGAACATTGGAACATTGAAAATCAAGTCTACTTTGCTTTGTGTTGCCTAAAATTACTATTGCCTGCTGAATGCGGGAACATTGGAACTTTGAAAATCAAGTCTACTTCGCTTTGTTTTGCCTAAAACAACTATTGCCTGCTGAATGCGAGAACATTGGAACATTGAAAATCAAGTCTCCTATGCTTTGTGTTGCCTTTGCTTTGTGTTGCCTAAAATAACTATTACCTGCTGAATGCGGGAACATTGGAACATTGAAAATCATGTCTACTTTGCTTTGTGTTGCCCTAAATTACTATTGCCTGCTGTACGCCGGAACATTGGAAAATTGAAAATCAAGTCTAATTCGCTTTGTGTTGCCTTAAATAACTATTGCCTGCTGAATGTCGGAAAACTGGCACATTGAAAATCAAGTCAACTTTGCTTTGTGTTGCCTAAAATAACTATTGCCTGCTGAATGCGGGAACATTGGAACATTGAAAATCAAGTCTACTTCGCTTTGTGTTGCCTAAAGTTACTATTGCCTGCTGAATGCGGGAACATTGGAACATTGAAAATCAAGTATACTTTGCTTTGTGTTGCCTAAAATTACTATTCCCTGCTGAATGCGGGAAGATTGGAACATTGAAAATCAAGTCTACTTTGCTTTGTGTTGCCTAAAATAACTATTGCCTGCTGAATGCGGGAACATTGGAACACTGAAAATCAAGACTACTTTGCTTTGTGTTGCCTAAAATAACTATTGCCTGCTGAATGCGGGAACATTGGAACATTGAAAATCAAGTCTACTTCGCTTTGTGTTGCGTAAAATTACTATTGCCTGCTGAATGCGAGAACACTGGAACATCGAAAATCAAATCTACTTTGCTTTGTGTTGCCTAAAATAACTATTGCCTGCTGAATGCGGGGAAATTGGAACATTGAATATCTAGTCTACTTCGCTTTGTGTTGCTTTTGCTTTGTGTTTCCTAAAATAACTATTACCTGCTGAATGCGGGAACACTGGAACACTGAAAATCAAGTCAACTTCGCTTTGTGTTGCCTGAAATTACTATTGCCTGCTGAATGCGGGAAAATTGGAACATTGAAAATCAAGTCAACTTTGCTTGGTGTTGCCTAAAATCACTATTGTCTGTTGAATGCGGGAACATTGGAACATTGAAAATCAAGTCTACTTCGCTTTGTGTTGCCTAAAATTACTATTGCCTGCTGAATGCGGGAACATTGGAACATTGAAAATCATTTCTACTTTGCTTTGTGTTGACTAAAATTACTATTGCCTGCTGTACCCCGGAACATTGGAACATTGAAAATCAAGTCTATTTCACTTTGTGTTGCCTAAAATAACTATTGCCTGCTGAATGCGGGAACATTGGAACATTGAAAACCAAGTCTACTTTGCTTTGTGTTGCCTTTGCTTTGTGTTGCCTAAAATAACTATTGCCTGCTGAATGCGGGAACACTGGTACATTGGAAATCAAGTCTAGTTTGCTTTGTTTTGCCTAAAATAACTATTGCCTGCTGAATGCGGGAACATTGGAACATTGAAAATCAAGTCTACTTCGCTTTGTGTTGCCTAAAATTACTATTGCCTGCTGAATGCGAGAACATTGGAACATCGAAAATCAAGTCTACTTTGCTTTGTGTTGCCTAAAATAACTATTACCTGCTGAATGCAGGAACATTGGAACATTTAATATCAAGACTACTTTGCTTAGTGTTGCCTAAAATAACTATTGCCTGCTGAATGCGGGTACATGGGAACATTGAAAATCAAGACTACTTTGCTTTGTGTTGCCTAAAATAACTATTGCCTGCTGAATGCGAGAACATTGGAACATTGAAAATCAAGTCTACTTCGCTTTGTGTTGCCTAAAATTACTATTGCCTGCTGAATGCGGGAACATTGGAACATTGAAAATCTAGTCTACTTTGCTTTGTGTTCCCCTAAATTACTATTGCCTGCTGTACGCCGGAACATTGGAAAATTGAAAATCAAGTCTAATTCGCTTTGTGTTGCCTAAAATAACTATTGCCTGCTGAATGTAGGAACACTGGAACATTGAAAATCAAGTCTACTTTGCTTTGTGTTGCCTAAAATTACTATTGTCTGCTGAATGCGGAAACATTGGAACATTGAAAATCAAGTATACTTCGCTTTGTGTTGCCTAAAATTACTATTGCCTGCTGAATGCGGGAACATTGGAACATTGAAAATCAAGTCTACTTTGCTTTGTTTTGCCTAAAATAACTATTGCCTGCTGAATGAGGGAACATTGGAACATTGAAAATCAAGTCTACTTCGCTTTGTGTTGCCTAAAATTACTATTGCCTGCTGAATGCGGGAACATTGGAACATTGAAAATCAAGTCTACTTTGCTTTGTGTTGCCTAAAATTACTATTGCCTGCTGAATGCGGGAACATTGGAACATTGAAAATCAAGTCTACTTTGCTTTGTGTTGCCTAAAATAACTATTGCCTGCTGAATGCGGGAACATTGGAACATTGAAAATCAAGACTACTTTGCTTTGTGTTGCCTAAAATAACTATTGCCTGCTGAATGCGGGAACATTGGAACATTGAAAATCAAGTCTACTTCGCTTTGTGTTGCCTAAAATTACTATTGCCTGCTGAATGCGAGAACATTGGAACATCGAAAATCAAATCTACTTTGCTTTGTGTTGCCTAAAATAACTATTGCCTGCTGAATGTGGGAACATTGGAACATTGAAAATCTATTCTACTTCGCTTTGTGTTGCGTTTGCTTTGTGTTGCCTAAAATAACTATTACCTGCTGAATGCAGGAACACTGGAACATTGAAAATCAAGTGTACTTTGCTTTGTCTTGCCTAAACTAACTATTGCCTGCTTAATGCGGGAACATTGGAACATTGAAAATCAAGTCAACTTTGCTTTGTGTTGCCTAAAATTACTATTGCCTGCTGTACGCCAGAACATTGGAACATTGAAAATCAAGTCTATTTCACTTTGTGTTGCCTAAAATAACCATTGCCTGCTGAATGCGGGAACATTGGAACATTGAAAACCAAGTCTACTTTGCTTTGTGTTGCGTTTGCTTTGTGTTGCCTAAAATAACTATTGCCTGCTGAATGCGGGAACACTGGTACATTGGAAATCAAGTCTACTTTGCTTTGTTTTGCCTAAAATAACTATTGCCTGCTGTATGCGGGAACATTGGAACACTGAAAATCAAGACTACTTTGCTTTGTGTTGCCTAAAATAACTATTGCCTGCTGAATTCGGGAACATTGGAACATTGAAAATCAAGTCTACTTCGCTTTGTGTGGCCTAAAATT
Source organism: Anolis sagrei (assembly GCF_037176765.1). Taxonomy (NCBI): domain Eukaryota; kingdom Metazoa; phylum Chordata; class Lepidosauria; order Squamata; family Anolidae; genus Anolis; species Anolis sagrei. The sequence continues at coordinate 56,913,480 of NC_090035.1, read as the reverse complement.
ACTATTGCCTGCTGAATGCGAGAACATTGGAACATCGAAAATCAAGTCTACTTTGCTTTGTGTTGCTTAAAATAACTATTGCCTGCTGAATGCAGGAACATTGGAACATTTAAAATCAAGTCTACTTTGCTTAGTGTTGCCTAAAATTACTATTGCCTGCTGAATGGGGAACATTGGAACATTGAAAATCAAGTCTACTTTGCTTTGTGTTGCCTAAAATTACTATTGCCTGCTGAATGCGGAAACATTAGAACATTGAAAATCAAGTCTACTTCGCTTTGTGTTGCCTAAAATTACTATTGCCTGCTGAATGCGGGAACATTGGAACATTGAAAATCAAGTCTACTTTGCTTTGTTTTGCCTAAAATAACTATTGCCTGCTGAATGAGGGAACATTGGAACATTGAAAATCAAGTCTACTTTGCTTTGTGTTGCCTAAAATTACTATTCCCTGCTGAATGCGGGAAGATTGGAACATTGAAAATCAAGTCTACTTTGCTTTGTGTTGCCTAAAATAACTATTGCCTGCTGAATGCGGGAACATTGGAACAGTGAAAATCAAGACTACTTTGCTTTGTGTTGCCTAAAATAACTATTGCCTGCTGAATGCGGGAACATTGGAACATTGAAAATCAAGTCTACTTCGCTTTGTGTTGCGTAAAATTACTATTGCCTGCTGAATGCGAGAACACTGGAACATCGAAAATCAAATCTACTTTGCTTTGTGTTGCCTAAAATAACTATTGCCTGCTGAATGCGGGGAAATTGGAACATTGAATATCTAGTCTACTTCGCTTTGTGTTGCTTTTGCTTTGTGTTTCCTAAAATAACTATTACCTGCTGAATGCGGGAACACTGGAACACTGAAAATCAAGTCAACTTCGCTTTGTGTTGCCTGAAATTACTATTGCCTGCTGAATGCGGGAAAATTGGAACATTGAAAATCAAGTCAACTTTGCTTGGTGTTGCCTAAAATTACTATTGTCTGTTGAATGCGGGAACATTGGAACATTGAAAATCAAGTCTACTTCGCTTTGTGTTGCCTAAAATTACTATTGCCTGCTGAATGCGGGAACATTGGAACATTGAAAATCATTTCTACTTTGCTTTGTGTTGACTAAAATTACTATTGCCTGCTGTACCCCGGAACATTGGAACATTGAAAATCAAGTCTATTTCACTTTGTGTTGCCTAAAATAACTATTGCCTGCTGAATGCGGGAACATTGGAACATTGAAAACCAAGTCTACTTTGCTTTGTGTTGCCTTTGCTTTGTGTTGCCTAAAATAACTATTGCCTGCTGAATGCGGGAACACTGGTACATTGGAAATCAAGTCTAGTTTGCTTTGTTTTGCCTAAAATCACTATTGCCTGCTGAATGCGGGAACATTGGAACATTGAAAATCAAGTCTACTTCGCTTTGTGTTGCCTAAAATTACTATTGCCTGCTGAATGCGAGAACATTGGAACATCGAAAATCAAGTCTACTTTGCTTTGTGTTGCCTAAAATAACTATTGCCTGCTGAATGCAGGAACATTGGAACATTTAATATCAAGACTACTTTGCTTAGTGTTGCCTAAAATAACTATTGCCTGCTGAATGCGGGTACATGGGAACATTGAAAATCAAGACTACTTTGCTTTGTGTTGCCTAAAATAACTATTGCCTGCTGAATGCGAGAACATTGGAACATTGAAAATCAAGTCTACTTCGCTTTGTGTTGCCTAAAATTACTATTGCCTGCTGAATGCGGGAACATTGGAACATTGAAAATCTAGTCTACTTTGCTTTGTGTTCCCCTAAATTACTATTGCCTGCTGTACGCCGGAACATTGGAAAATTGAAAATCAAGTCTAATTCGCTTTGTGTTGCCTAAAATAACTATTGCCTGCTGAATGTAGGAACACTGGAACATTGAAAATCAAGTCTACTTTGCTTTGTGTTGCCTAAAATTACTATTGTCTGCTGAATGCGGAAACATTGGAACATTGAAAATCAAGTCTACTTCGCTTTGTGTTGCCTAAAATTACTATTGCCTGCTGAATGCGGGAACATTGGAACATTGAAAATCAAGTCTACTTTGCTTTGTTTTGCCTAAAATAACTATTGCCTGCTTAATGCGGGAACATTGGAACATTGAAAATCAAGTCAACTTTGCTTTGTGTTGCCTAAAATTACTATTGCCTGCTGTACGCCAGAACATTGGAACATTGAAAATCAAGTCTATTTCACTTTGTGTTGCCTAAAATAACCATTGCCTGCTGAATGCGGGAACATTGGAACATTGAAAACCAAGTCTACTTTGCTTTGTGTTGCGTTTGCTTTGTGTTGCCTAAAATAACTATTGCCTGCTGAATGCGGGAACACTGGTACATTGGAAATCAAGTCTACTTTGCTTTGTTTTGCCTAAAATAACTATTGCCTGCTGTATGCGGGAACATTGGAACACTGAAAATCAAGACTACTTTGCTTTGTGTTGCCTAAAATAACTATTGCCTGCTGAATTCGGGAACATTGGAACATTGAAAATCAAGTCTACTTCGCTTTGTGTGGCCTAAAATTACTATTGCCTGCTGAATGCGAGAACATTGGAACATCGAAAATCAAGTCTACTTTGCTTTGTGTTGCTTAAAATAACTATTGCCTGCTGAATGCAGGAACATTGGAACATTTAAAATCAAGTCTACTTTGCTTAGTGTTGCCTAAAATTACTATTGCCTGCTGAATGGGGAACATTGGAACATTGAAAATCAAGTCTACTTTGCTTTGTGTTGCCTAAAATTACTATTGCCTGCTGAATGCGGAAACATTGGAACATTGAAAATCAAGTCTACTTCGCTTTGTGTTGCCTAAAATTACTATTGCCTGCTGAATGCGGGAACATTGGAACATTGAAAATCAAGTCTACTTTGCTTTGTTTTGCCTAAAATAACTATTGCCTGCTGAATGAGGGAACATTGGAACATTGAAAATCAAGTCTACTTTGCTTTATGTTGCCTAAAATTACTATTCCCTGCTGAATGCGGGAAGATTGGAACATTGAAAATCAAGTCTACTTTGCTTTGTGTTGCCTAAAATAACTATTGCCTGCTGAATGCGGGAACATTGGAACACTGAAAATCAAGACTACTTTGCTTTGTGTTGCCTAAAATAACTATTGCCTGCTGAATGCGGGAACATTGGAACATTGAAAATCAAGTCTACTTCGCTTTGTGTTGCGTAAAATTACTATTGCCTGCTGAATGCGAGAACACTGGAACATCGAAAATCAAATCTACTTTGCTTTGTGTTGCCTAAAATAACTATTGCCTGCTGAATGCGGGGAAATTGGAACATTGAATATCTAGTCTACTTCGCTTTGTGTTGCTTTTGCTTTGTGTTTCCTAAAATAACTATTACCTGCTGAATGCGGGAACACTGGAACACTGAAAATCAAGTCAACTTCGCTTTGTGTTGCCTGAAATTACTATTGCCTGCTGAATGCGGGAAAATTGGAACATTGAAAATCAAGTCAACTTTGCTTGGTGTTGCCTAAAATTACTATTGTCTGTTGAATGCGGGAACATTGGAACATTGAAAATCAAGTCTACTTCGCTTTGTGTTGCCTAAAATTACTATTGCCTGCTGAATGCGGGAACATTGGAACATTGAAAATCATTTCTACTTTGCTTTGTGTTGACTAAAATTACTATTGCCTGCTGTACCCCGGAACATTGGAACATTGAAAATCAAGTCTATTTCACTTTGTGTTGCCTAAAATAACTATTGCCTGCTGAATGCGGGAACATTGGAACATTGAAAACCAAGTCTACTTTGCTTTGTGTTGCCTTTGCTTTCTGTTGCCTAAAATAACTATTGCCTGCTGAATGCGGGAACACTGGTACATTGGAAATCAAGTCTAGTTTGCTTTGTTTTGCCTAAAATAACTATTGCCTGCTGAATGCGGGAACATTGGAACATTGAAAATCAAGTCTACTTCGCTTTGTGTTGCCTAAAATTACTATTGCCTGCTGAATGCGAGAACATTGGAACATCGAAAATCAAGTCTACTTTGCTTTGTGTTGCCTAAAATAACTATTGCCTGCTGAATGCAGGAACATTGGAACATTTAATATCAAGACTACTTTGCTTAGTGTTGCCTAAAATAACTATTGCCTGCTGAATGCGGGTACATGGGAACATTGAAAATCAAGACTACTTTGCTTTGTGTTGCCTAAAATAACTATTGCCTGCTGAATGCGAGAACATTGGAACATTGAAAATCAAGTCTACTTCGCTTTGTGTTGCCTAAAATTACTATTGCCTGCTGAATGCGGGAACATTGGAACATTGAAAATCTAGTCTACTTTGCTTTGTGTTCCCCTAAATTACTATTGCCTGCTGTACGCCGGAACATTGGAAAATTGAAAATCAAGTCTAATTCGCTTTGTGTTGCCTAAAATAACTATTGCCTGCTGAATGTAGGAACACTGGAACATTGAAAATCAAGTCTACTTTGCTTTGTGTTGCCTAAAATTACTATTGTCTGCTGAATGCGGAAACATTGGAACATTGAAAATCAAGTCTACTTCGCTTTGTGTTGCCTAAAATTACTATTGCCTGCTGAATGCGGGAACATTGGAACATTGAAAATCAAGTCTACTTTGCTTTGTTTTGCCTAAAATAACTATTGCCTGCTGAATGAGGGAACATTGGAACATTGAAAATCAAGTCTACTTCGCTTTGTGTTGCCTAAAATTACTATTGCCTGCTGAATGCGGGAACATTGGAACATTGAAAATCAAGTCTACTTTGCTTTGTGTTGCCTAAAATTACTATTGCCTGCTGAATGCGGGAACATTGGAACATTGAAAATCAAGTCTACTTTGCTTTGTGTTGCCTAAAATAACTATTGCCTGCTGAATGCGGGAACATTGGAACATTGAAAATCAAGACTACTTTGCTTTGTGTTGCCTAAAATAACTATTGCCTGCTGAATGCGGGAACATTGGAACATTGAAAATCAAGTCTATTTCACTTTGTGTTGCCTAAAATAACTATTGCCTGCTGAATGCGGGAAAATTGGAACATTGAAAATAAAGCCTACTTTGCTTTGTGTTGCCTTTGCTTTGTGTTGCCTAAAATAACTATTACCTGCTGAATGCGGGAACACTGGAACATTGAAAGTCAAGTGTACTTTGCTTTGTCTTGCCTAAAATAACTATTGCCTCCTGAATGCAGGAACATTGGAACATGGAAAATCAAGACTACTTTGCTTTGTGTTGCCTGAAATTACTATTGCCTGCTGAATGCGGGAACATTGGAACATTGAAAATCAAGTCTACTTTGCTTTGTCTTGCCTAAAATTACTATTGCCTGCTGAATGCGGGAACATTGGAACTTTGAAAATCAAGTCTACTATGCTTTGTGTTGCTTTTGCTTTGTGTTGCCTAAAATAACTATTGCCTGCTGAATGCGGGAACATTGGAACTTTGAAAATCAAGTCTACTATGCTTTGTGTTGCTTTTGCTTTGTGTTGCCTAAAATAACTATAGCCTGCTGAATGCGGGAACACTGGAACATTTAAAATAGAGTCTACTTTGCTTTGTGTTGCCTAAAATAACTATTGCCTGCTGAATGTAGGAACACTGGAACATTGAAAATCAAGTCTACTTTGCTTTGTGTTGCCTAAAATTACTATTGTCTGCTGAATGCGGAAACATTGGAACTTTGAAAATCAAGTCTACTATGCTTTGTGTTGCTTTTGCTTTGTGTTGCCTAAAATAACTATAGCCTGCTGAATGCGGGAACACTGGAACATTTAAAATAGAGTCTACTTTGCTTTGTGTTGCCTAAAATAACTATTGCCTGCTGAATGTGGGAACATTGGAACATTTAAAATCAAGTCTACTTTGCTTTGTGTTGCCTAAAATTACTATTGCCTGCTGAATGCGGGAACATTGGAACATTGAAAATCATGTCTACTCTGCTTTGTGTTGCCTAAAATTGCTATTGCCTGCTGTACGCCGGAACATTGGAAAATTGAAAATCAAGTGTAAACCGCTTTGTGTTGCCTAAAATAACTATTGCCTGCTGAATGCGGGAAAACTTTAACATTGAAAATCAAGTCAACTTTGCTTTGTGTTGCTTAAAATAACTATTGCCTGCTGAATGCGGGAACATTTGAACATTGAATACCAAGTCTACTTTGCTTTGTGTTGCCTAAAATTACTATTGCCTGCTGAATGCGGGAACATTGGAACATTGAAAATCAAGTCTACTTTGCTTTGTGTTGCCTTTGCTTTGTGTTGCCTAAAATAACTATTGCCTGCTGAATGCGGGAACACTGGAACATTGAAAATCAAGTCTACTTTGCTTTGTGTTGCCTTAAATTATGATTGCTGGCTGTACGCCAGAACATTGGAACATTGAAAATCGAGTCTAATTCGCTTTGTGTTGCCTAAAATAACTATGGCCTGCTGAATGCGGGAACATTGGAACATTGAAAATCAAGTCTACTTCGCTTTGTGTTGCCTAAAATTACTATTGCCTGCTGAATGCGGGAACATTGGAACATTGAAAATCAAGTCTACTTCGCTTTGTGTTGCCTAAAATTACTATTGCCTGCTGAATGCGAGAACATTGGAACATCGAAAATCAAGTCTACTTTGCTTTGTGTTGCCTAAAATAACTATTGCCTGCTGAATGCAGGAACATTGGAACATTTAATATCAAGACTACTTTGCTTAGTGTTGCCTAAAATAACTATTGCCTGCTGAATGCGGGTACATGGGAACATTGAAAATCAAGACTACTTTGCTTTGTGTTGCCTAAAATAACTATTGCCTGCTGAATGCGAGAACATTGGAACATTGAAAATCAAGTCTACTTCGCTTTGTGTTGCCTAAAATTACTATTGCCTGCTGAATGCGGGAACATTGGAACATTGAAAATCTAGTCTACTTTGCTTTGTGTTCCCCTAAATTACTATTGCCTGCTGTACGCCGGAACATTGGAAAATTGAAAATCAAGTCTAATTCGCTTTGTGTTGCCTAAAATAACTATTGCCTGCTGAATGTAGGAACATTGGAAAATTGAAAATCAAGTCTACTTCGCTTTGTGTTGCCTAAAATAACTATTGCCTGCTGAATGTAGGAACACTGGAACATTGAAAATCAAGTCTACTTTGCTTTGTGTTGCCTAAAATAACTATTGCCTGCTGTATGCGGGAACATTGGAACACTGAAAATCAAGACTACTTTGCTTTGTGTTGCCTAAAATAACTATTGCCTGCTGAATTCGGGAACATTGGAACATTGAAAATCAAGTCTACTTCGCTTTGTGTGGCCTAAAATTACTATTGCCTGCTGAATGCGAGAACATTGGAACATCGAAAATCAAGTCTACTTTGCTTTGTGTTGCTTAAAATAACTATTGCCTGCTGAATGCAAGAACATTGGAACATTTAAAATCAAGTCTACTTTGCTTAGTGTTGCCTAAAATTACTATTGCCTGCTGAATGGGGAACATTGGAACATTGAAAATCAAGTCTACTTTGCTTTGTGTTGCCTAAAATTACTATTGCCTGCTGAATGCGGAAACATTGGAACATTGAAAATCAAGTCTACTTCGCTTTGTGTTGCCTAAAATTACTATTGCCTGCTGAATGCGGGAACATTGGAACATTGAAAATCAAGTCTACTTTGCTTTGTTTTGCCTAAAATAACTATTGCCTGCTGAATGAGGGAACATTGGAACATTGAAAATCAAGTCTACTTCGCTTTGTGTTGCCTAAAATTACTATTGCCTGCTGAATGCGGGAACATTGGAACATTGAAAATCAAGTCTACTTTGCTTTGTGTTGCCTAAAATTACTATTGCCTGCTGAATGCGGGAACATTGGAACATTGAAAATCAAGTCTACTTTGCTTTGTTTTGCCTAAAATAACTATTGCCTGCTGAATGAGGGAACATTGGAACATTGAAAATCAAGACTACTTTGCTTTGTGTTGCCTAAAATAACTATTGCCTGCTGAATGCGGGAACATTGGAACATTGAAAATCAAATCTACTTTGCTTTGTGTTGCCTAAAATAACTATTGCCTGCTGAATGCGGGAAAATTGGAACATTGAAAATAAAGCCTACTTTGCTTTGTGTTGCCTTTGCTTTGTGTTGCCTAAAATAACTATTACCTGCTGAATGCGGGAACACTGGAACATTGAAAGTCAAGTGTACTTTGCTTTGTCTTGCCTAAAATAACTATTGCCTGCTGAATGCAGGAACATTGGAACATTTAAAATCAAGTCTACTTTGCTTAGTGTTGCCTAAAATTACTATTGCCTGCTGAATGGGGAACATTGGAACATTGAAAATCAAGTCTACTTTGCTTTGTGTTGCCTAAAATTACTATTGCCTGCTGAATGCGGAAACATTGGAACATTGAAAATCAAGTCTACTTCGCTTTGTGTTGCCTAAAATTACTATTGCCTGCTGAATGCGGGAACATTGGAACATTGAAAATCAAGTCTACTTTGCTTTGTTTTGCCTAAAATAACTATTGCCTGCTGAATGAGGGAACATTGGAACATTGAAAATCAAGTCTACTTTGCTTTGTGTTGCCTAAAATTACTATTCCCTGCTGAATGCGGGAAGATTGGAACATTGAAAATCAAGTCTACTTTGCTTTGTGTTGCCTAAAATAACTATTGCCTGCTGAATGCGGGAACATTGGAACACTGAAAATCAAGACTACTTTGCTTTGTGTTGCCTAAAATAACTATTGCCTGCTGAATGCGGGAACATTGGAACATTGAAAATCAAGTCTACTTCGCTTTGTGTTGCGTAAAATTACTATTGCCTGCTGAATGCGAGAACACTGGAACATCGAAAATCAAATCTACTTTGCTTTGTGTTGCCTAAAATAACTATTGCCTGCTGAATGCGGGAACACTGGAACACTGAAAATCAAGTCAACTTCGCTTTGTGTTGCCTGAAATTACTATTGCCTGCTGAATGCGGGAAAATTGGAACATTGAAAATCAAGTCAACTTTGCTTGGTGTTGCCTAAAATTACTATTGTCTGTTGAATGCGGGAACATTGGAACATTGAAAATCAAGTCTACTTCGCTTTGTGTTGCCTAAAATTACTATTGCCTGCTGAATGCGGGAACATTGGAACATTGAAAATCATTTCTACTTTGCTTTGTGTTGACTAAAATTACTATTGCCTGCTGTACCCCGGAACATTGGAACATTGAAAATCAAGTCTATTTCACTTTGTGTTGCCTAAAATAACTATTGCCTGCTGAATGCGGGAACATTGGAACATTGAAAACCAAGTCTACTTTGCTTTGTGTTGCCTTTGCTTTCTGTTGCCTAAAATAACTATTGCCTGCTGAATGCGGGAACACTGGTACATTGGAAATCAAGTCTAGTTTGCTTTGTTTTGCCTAAAATAACTATTGCCTGCTGAATGCGGGAACATTGGAACATTGAAAATCAAGTCTACTTCGCTTTGTGTTGCCTAAAATTACTATTGCCTGCTGAATGCGAGAACATTGGAACATCGAAAATCAAGTCTACTTTGCTTTGTGTTGCCTAAAATAACTATTGCCTGCTGAATGCAGGAACATTGGAACATTTAATATCAAGACTACTTTGCTTAGTGTTGCCTAAAATAACTATTGCCTGCTGAATGCGGGTACATGGGAACATTGAAAATCAAGACTACTTTGCTTTGTGTTGCCTAAAATAACTATTGCCTGCTGAATGCGAGAACATTGGAACATTGAAAATCAAGTCTACTTCGCTTTGTGTTGCCTAAAATTACTATTGCCTGCTGAATGCGGGAACATTGGAACATTGAAAATCTAGTCTACTTTGCTTTGTGTTCCCCTAAATTACTATTGCCTGCTGTACACCGGAACATTGGAAAATTGAAAATCAAGTCTAATTCGCTTTGTGTTGCCTAAAATAACTATTGCCTGCTGAATGTAGGAACACTGGAACATTGAAAATCAAGTCTACTTTGCTTTGTGTTGCCTAAAATTACTATTGTCTGCTGAATGCGGAAACATTGGAACATTGAAAATCAAGTCTACTTCGCTTTGTGTTGCCTAAAATTACTATTGCCTGCTGAATGCGGGAACATTGGAACATTGAAAATCAAGTCTACTTTGCTTTGTTTTGCCTAAAATAACTATTGCCTGCTGAATGAGGGAACATTGGAACATTGAAAATCAAGTCTACTTCGCTTTGTGTTGCCTAAAATTACTATTGCCTGCTGAATGCGGGAACATTGGAACATTGAAAATCAAGTCTACTTTGCTTTGTGTTGCCTAAAATTACTATTGCCTGCTGAATGCGGGAACATTGGAACATTGAAAATCAAGTCTACTTTGCTTTGTGTTGCCTAAAATAACTATTGCCTGCTGAATGCGGGAACATTGGAACATTGAAAATCAAGACTACTTTGCTTTGTGTTGCCTAAAATAACTATTGCCTGCTGAATGCGGGAACATTGGAACATTGAAAATCAAGTCTATTTCACTTTGTGTTGCCTAAAATAACTATTGCCTGCTGAATGCGGGAAAATTGGAACATTGAAAATAAAGCCTACTTTGCTTTGTGTTGCCTTTGCTTTGTGTTGCCTAAAATAACTATTACCTGCTGAATGCGGGAACACTGGAACATTGAAAGTCAAGTGTACTTTGCTTTGTCTTGCCTAAAATAACTATTGCCTCCTGAATGCAGGAACATTGGAACATGGAAAATCAAGACTACTTTGCTTTGTGTTGCCTAAAATTACTATTGCCTGTTGAATGCGGGAACATTGGAACATTAAAAATCTAGTCTACTTCGCTTTGTGTTGCCTGAAATTACTATTGCCTGCTGAATGCGGGAACATTGGAACATTGAAAATCAAGTCTACTTTGCTTTGTCTTGCCTAAAATTACTATTGCCTGCTGAATGCGGGAACATTGGAACTTTGAAAATCAAGTCTACTATGCTTTGTGTTGCTTTTGCTTTGTGTTGCCTAAAATAACTATTGCCTGCTGAATGCGGGAACATTGGAACTTTGAAAATCAAGTCTACTATGCTTTGTGTTGCTTTTGCTTTGTGTTGCCTAAAATAACTATAGCCTGCTGAATGCGGGAACACTGGAACATTTAAAATAGAGTCTACTTTGCTTTGTGTTGCCTAAAATAACTATTGCCTGCTGAATGTAGGAACACTGGAACATTGAAAATCAAGTCTACTTTGCTTTGTGTTGCCTAAAATTACTATTGTCTGCTGAATGCGGAAACATTGGAACTTTGAAAATCAAGTCTACTATGCTTTGTGTTGCTTTTGCTTTGTGTTGCCTAAAATAACTATAGCCTGCTGAATGCGGGAACACTGGAACATTTAAAATAGAGTCTACTTTGCTTTGTGTTGCCTAAAATAACTATTGCCTGCTGAATGTGGGAACATTGGAACATTTAAAATCAAGTCTACTTTGCTTTGTGTTGCCTAAAATTACTATTGCCTGCTGAATGCGGGAACATTGGAACATTGAAAATCATGTCTACTCTGCTTTGTGTTGCCTAAAATTGCTATTGCCTGCTGTACGCCGGAACATTGGAAAATTGAAAATCAAGTGTAAACCGCTTTGTGTTGCCTAAAATAACTATTGCCTGCTGAATGCGGGAAAACTTTAACATTGAAAATCAAGTCAACTTTGCTTTGTGTTGCTTAAAATAACTATTGCCTGCTGAATGCGGGAACATTTGAACATTGAATACCAAGTCTACTTTGCTTTGTGTTGCCTAAAATTACTATTGCCTGCTGAATGCGGGAACATTGGAACATTGAAAATCAAGTCTACTTTGCTTTGTGTTGCCTTTGCTTTGTGTTGCCTAAAATAACTATTGCCTGCTGAATGCGGGAACACTGGAACATTGAAAATCAAGTCTACTTTGCTTTGTGTTGCCTAAAATTATGATTGCTGGCTGTACGCCAGAACATTGGAACATTGAAAATCGAGTCTAATTCGCTTTGTGTTGCCTAAAATAACTATGGCCTGCTGAATGCGGGAACATTGGAACATTGAAAATCAAGTCTACTTCGCTTTGTGTTGCCTAAAATTACTATTGCCTGCTGAATGCGGGAACATTGGAACATTGAAAATCAAGTCTACTTCGCTTTGTGTTGCCTAAAATTACTATTGCCTGCTGAATGCGAGAACATTGGAACATCGAAAATCAAGTCTACTTTGCTTTGTGTTGCCTAAAATAACTATTGCCTGCTGAATGCAGGAACATTGGAACATTTAATATCAAGACTACTTTGCTTAGTGTTGCCTAAAATAACTATTGCCTGCTGAATGCGGGTACATGGGAACATTGAAAATCAAGACTACTTTGCTTTGTGTTGCCTAAAATAACTATTGCCTGCTGAATGCGAGAACATTGGAACATTGAAAATCAAGTCTACTTCGCTTTGTGTTGCCTAAAATTACTATTGCCTGCTGAATGCGGGAACATTGGAACATTGAAAATCTAGTCTACTTTGCTTTGTGTTCCCCTAAATTACTATTGCCTGCTGTACGCCGGAACATTGGAAAATTGAAAATCAAGTCTAATTCGCTTTGTGTTGCCTAAAATAACTATTGCCTGCTGAATGTAGGAACACTGGAACATTGAAAATCAAGTCTACTTTGCTTTGTGTTGCCTAAAATTACTATTGTCTGCTGAATGCGGAAACATTGGAACATTGAAAATCAAGTCTACTTCGCTTTGTGTTGCCTAAAATTACTATTGCCTGCTGAATGCGGGAACATTGGAACATTGAAAATCAAGTCTACTTTGCTTTGTTTTGCCTAAAATAACTATTGCCTGCTGAATGAGGGAACATTGGAACATTGAAAATCAAGTCTACTTCGCTTTGTGTTGCCTAAAATTACTATTGCCTGCTGAATGCGGGAACATTGGAACATTGAAAATCAAGTCTACTTTGCTTTGTGTTGCCTAAAATTACTATTGCCTGCTGAATGCGGGAACATTGGAACATTGAAAATCAAGTCTACTTTGCTTTGTGTTGCCTAAAATAACTATTGCCTGCTGAATGCGGGAACATTGGAACATTGAAAATCAAGACTACTTTGCTTTGTGTTGCCTAAAATAACTATTGCCTGCTGAATGCGGGAACATTGGAACATTGAAAATCAAGTCTACTTCGCTTTGTGTTGCCTAAAATTACTATTGCCTGCTGAATGCGAGAACATTGGAACATTGAAAATCAAGTCTATTTCACTTTGTGTTGCCTAAAATAACCATTGCCTGCTGAATGCGGGAACATTGGAACATTGAAAACCAAGTCTACTTTGCTTTGTGTTGCGTTTGCTTTGTGTTGCCTAAAATAACTATTGCCTGCTGAATGCGGGAACACTGGTACATTGGAAATCAAGTCTACTTTGCTTTGTTTTGCCTAAAATAACTATTGCCTGCTGTATGCGGGAACATTGGAACACTGAAAATCAAGACTACTTTGCTTTGTGTTGCCTAAAATAACTATTGCCTGCTGAATTCGGGAACATTGGAACATTGAAAATCAAGTCTACTTCGCTTTGTGTGGCCTAAAATTACTATTGCCTGCTGAATGCGAGAACATTGGAACATCGAAAATCAAGTCTACTTTGCTTTGTGTTGCTTAAAATAACTATTGCCTGCTGAATGCAGGAACATTGGAACATTTAAAATCAAGTCTACTTTGCTTAGTGTTGCCTAAAATTACTATTGCCTGCTGAATGGGGAACATTGGAACATTGAAAATCAAGTCTACTTTGCTTTGTGTTGCCTAAAATTACTATTGCCTGCTGAATGCGGAAACATTGGAACATTGAAAATCAAGTCTACTTCGCTTTGTGTTGCCTAAAATTACTATTGCCTGCTGAATGCGGGAACATTGGAACATTGAAAATCAAGTCTACTTTGCTTTGTTTTGCCTAAAATAACTATTGCCTGCTGAATGAGGGAACATTGGAACATTGAAAATCAAGTCTACTTCGCTTTGTGTTGCCTAAAATTACTATTGCCTGCTGAATGCGGGAACATTGGAACATTGAAAATCAAGTCTACTTTGCTTTGTGTTGCCTAAAATTACTATTGCCTGCTGAATGCGGGAACATTGGAACATTGAAAATCAAGTCTACTTTGCTTTGTGTTGCCTAAAATAACTATTGCCTGCTGAATGCGGGAACATTGGAACATTGAAAATCAAGACTACTTTGCTTTGTGTTGCCTAAAATAACTATTGCCTGCTGAATGCGGGAACATTGGAACATTGAAAATCAAATCTACTTTGCTTTGTGTTGCCTAAAATAACTATTGCCTGCTGAATGCGGGAAAATTGGAACATTGAAAATAAAGCCTACTTTGCTTTGTGTTGCCTTTGCTTTGTGTTGCCTAAAATAACTATTACCTGCTGAATGCGGGAACACTGGAACATTGAAAGTCAAGTGTACTTTGCTTTGTCTTGCCTAAAATAACTATTGCCTCCTGAATGCAGGAACATTGGAACATGGAAAATCAAGACTACTTTGCTTTGTGTTGCCTAAAATTACTATTGCCTGTTGAATGCGGGAACATTGGAACATTAAAAATCTAGTCTACTTCGCTTTGTGTTGCCTGAAATTACTATTGCCTGCTGAATGCGGGAACATTGGAACATTGAAAATCAAGTCTACTTTGCTTTGTCTTGCCTAAAATTACTATTGCCTGCTGAATGCGGGAACATTGGAACTTTGAAAATCAAGTCTACTATGCTTTGTGTTGTTTTTGCTTTGTGTTGCCTAAAATAACTATTGCCTGCTGAATGCGGGAACATTGGAACTTTGAAAATCAAGTCTACTATGCTTTGTGTTGCTTTTGCTTTGTGTTGCCTAAAATAACTATAGCCTGCTGAATGCGGGAACACTGGAACATTTAAAATAGAGTCTACTTTGCTTTGTGTTGCCTAAAATAACTATTGCCTGCTGAATGTGGGAACATTGGAACATTTAAAATCAAGTCTACTTTGCTTTGTGTTGCCTAAAATTACTATTGTCTGCTGAATGCGGGAACATTGGAACATTGAAAATCATGTCTACTCTGCTTTGTGTTGCCTAAAATTGCTATTGCCTGCTGTACGCCGGAACATTGGAAAATTGAAAATCAAGTGTAAACCGCTTTGTGTTGCCTAAAATAACTATTGCCTGCTGAATGCGGGAACACTTTAACATTGAAAATCAAGTCAACTTTGCTTTGTGTTGCTTAAAATAACTATTGCCTGCTGAATGCGGGAACATTTGAACATTGAATACCAAGTCTACTTTGCTTTGTGTTGCCTAAAATTACTATTGCCTGCTGAATGCGGGAACATTGGAACATTGAAAATCAAGTCTACTTTGCTTTGTGTTGCCTTTGCTTTGTGTTGCCTAAAATAACTATTGCCTGCTGAATGCGGGAACACTGGAACATTGAAAATCAAGTCTACTTTGCTTTGTGTTGCCTAAAATTATGATTGCTGGCTGTACGCCAGAACATTGGAACATTGAAAATCGAGTCTAATTCGCTTTGTGTTGCCTAAAATAACTATGGCCTGCTGAATGCGGGAACATTGGAACATTGAAAATCAAGTCTACTTCGCTTTGTGTTGCCTAAAATTACTATTGCCTGCTGAATGCGAGAACATTGGAACATTGAAAATCATTTCTACTTTGCTTTGTGTTGCCTAAAATTACTATTTCCTGCTGTACGCCGGAATATTGCAACATTGAAAATCAAGTCTAATTCACTTTGTGTTGCCTAAAATAACTATTGCCTGCTGAATTCGGGAACATTGGAACATTGAAAATCAAGTATACTTTGCTTTGTGTTGCCTTTGCTTTGTGTTGCCTAAAATAACTATTGCCTGCTGAAAGCGAGAACATTGGAACATCGAAAATCAAGTCTACATTGCTTTGTGTTGCCTGAAATAATTATAGCCTGCTGAATGCGGGAACATTGGAACATTGAAAATCAAGTCTACTTTGCTTTGTGTTGCCTTTGCTTTGTGTTGTCTAAAATAACTATTGCCTGCTGAATGCGGGAACATTGGAACATTGAAAACCAAGTCTACTTTGCTTTGTGTTGCCTTTGCTTTGTGTTGCCTAAAATAACTATTGCCTGCTGAATGCGGGAACACTGGTACATTGGAAATCAAGTCTACTTTGCTTTGTGTTGCCTTTGCTTTGTGTGGCCTAAAATAACTATTGCCTGCTGAATGCGGGAACACTGGAACATTGAAAATCAAGTCTACTTTGCTTTGTGTTGCCTAAAATAACTATTGCTTGCTGAATGCGGGAACATTGGAACATTGAAAATCAAGACTACTTTGCTCTGTGCTGCCTAAAATAACTATTGCCTGCTGAATGCGAGAACACTGGAACATTCAAAATCAAGTCTACTTTGCTTTCTGTTGCCTTTGCTTTGTGTTGCCTAAAATAACTATTGCCTGCTGAATGCGGGAACACTGGAACATTGAAAATCAAGTCTACTTTGCTTTGTGTTGCCTAAAATTGCTATTGCCTGCTGAATGCGCGAACATTGGAACATTGAAAATCAAGTCTACTTCGCTGTGCGTTGCCTAAAATTACTATTGCCTGTTAAATGCGGAAACATTGGAACATTGAAAATCAAGTCTACTTTGCTTTGTGTTGCCTAAAATTACTATTGCCTGCTGAATGCAGGAACATTGGAACATTGAAAATCAAGTCTTCCTCGCTTTGTGTTGCCTAAAATTACTATTGCCTGCTGTACGGCGGAGCATTGGAACATTGAAAATCAAGTCTACTTTGCTTTGTGTTGCCTTTGCTTTGTGTTGCCTAAAATAACTATTGCCTGCTGAATGCGAGAACACTGGAACATTGAAAATCAAGTCTACTTTGCTTTGTGTTGCCTAAAATAACTATTGCCTGCTGAATTCGGGAACATTGGAACATTGAAAATCAAGTATACTTTGCTTTGTGTTGCCTTTGCTTTGTGTTGCCTAAAATAACTATTGCCTGCTGAAAGCGAGAACATTGGAACATCGAAAATCAAGTCTACATTGCTTTGTGTTGCCTGAAATAATTATAGCCTGCTGAATGCGGGAACATTGGAACATTGAAAATCAAGTCTACTTTGCTTTGTGTTGCCTTTGCTTTGTGTTGTCTAAAATAACTATTGCCTGCTGAATGCGGGAACATTGGAACATTGAAAACCAAGTCTACTTTGCTTTGTGTTGCCTTTGCTTTGTGTTGCCTAAAATAACTATTGCCTGCTGAATGCGGGAACACTGGTACATTGGAAATCAAGTCTACTTTGCTTTGTGTTGCCTTTGCTTTGTGTGGCCTAAAATAACTATTGCCTGCTGAATGCGGGAACACTGGAACATTGAAAATCAAGTCTACTTTGCTTTGTGTTGCCTAAAATAACTATTGCTTGCTGAATGCGGGAACATTGGAACATTGAAAATCAAGACTACTTTGCTCTGTGCTGCCTAAAATAACTATTGCCTGCTGAATGCGAGAACACTGGAACATTCAAAATCAAGTCTACTTTGCTTTCTGTTGCCTTTGCTTTGTGTTGCCTAAAATAACTATTGCCTGCTGAATGCGGGAACACTGGAACATTGAAAATCAAGTCTACTTTGCTTTGTGTTGCCTAAAATTGCTATTGCCTGCTGAATGCGCGAACATTGGAACATTGAAAATCAAGTCTACTTCGCTGTGCGTTGCCTAAAATTACTATTGCCTGTTAAATGCGGAAACATTGGAACATTGAAAATCAAGTCTACTTTGCTTTGTGTTGCCTAAAATTACTATTGCCTGCTGAATGCAGGAACATTGGAACTTTGAAAATCAAGTCTTCCTCGCTTTGTGTTGCCTAAAATTACTATTGCCTGCTGTACGGCGGAGCATTGGAACATTGAAAATCAAGTCTACTTTGCTTTGTGTTGCATTTGCTTTGTGTTGCCTAAAATAACTATTGCCTGCTGAATGCGAGAACACTGGAACATTGAAAATCAAGTCTACTTTGCTTTCTCTTGCCTAAAATAACTATTGCCTGCTGAATGCGGGAACATTGGAACATTGAAAATCAAGTCTACTTCGCTTTGTGTTGTCTAAAATTACTATTGCCTGCTGAATGCGAGAACATTGGAACATTGAAAATCATTTCTACTTTGCTTTGTGTTGCCTAAAATTACTATTTCCTGCTGTACGCCGGAATATTGCAACATTGAAAATCAAGTCTAATTCACTTTGTGTTGCCTAAAATAACTATTGCCTGCTGAATTCGGGAACATTGGAACATTGAAAATCAAGTCTACTTTGCTTTGTGTTGCCTTTGCTTTGTGTTGCCTAAAATAACTATTGCCTGCTGAAAGCGAGAACATTGGAACATCGAAAATCAAGTCTACATTGCTTTGTGTTGCCTGAAATAATTATAGCCTGCTGAATGCGGGAACATTGGAACATTGAAAATCAAGTCTACTTTGCTTTGTGTTGCCTTTGCTTTGTGTTGTCTAAAATAACTATTGCCTGCTGAATGCGGGAACATTGGAACATTGAAAACCAAGTCTACTTTGCTTTGTGTTGCCTTTGCTTCGTGTTGCCTAAAATAACTATTGCCTGCTGAATGCGGGAACACTGGTACATTGGAAATCAAGTCTACTTTGCTTTGTTTTGCCTAAAGTAACTATTGCCTGCTGAATTTGGGAACGTTGGAACATTGAAAATCAAGACTACTTTGCTTTGTGTTGCCTAAAATAACTATTGCCTGCTGAATGCGGGAACATTGGAACATTGAAAATCAAATCTACTTTGCTTTGTGTTGCCTAAAATCACTATTGCCTGCTGAATGCGGGAAAATTGGAACATTGAAAATAAAGCCTACTTTGCTTTGTGTTGCCTTTGCTTTGTGTTGCCTAAAATAACTATTACCTGCTGAATGCGGGAACACTGGAACATTGAAAGTCAAGTGTACTTTGCTTTGTCTTGCTTAAAATAACTATTGCCTGCTGAATGCGGGAACATTGGAACATGGAAAATCAAGACTACTTTGCTTTGTGTTGCCTAAAATTACTATTGCCTGTTGAATGCGGGAACATTGGAACACTTAAAATCTAGTCTACTTCGCTTTGTGTTGCCTGAAATTACTATTGCCTGCTGAATGCGGGAACATTGGAACATTGAAAATCAAGTCTACTTTGCTTTGTCTTGCCTAAAATTACTATTGCCTGCTGAATGCGGGAACATTGGAACTTTGAAAATCAAGTCTACTATGCTTTGTGTTGCTTTTGCTTTGTGTTGCCTAAAATAACTATAGCCTGCTGAATGCGGGAACACTGGAACATTTAAAATAGAGTCTACTTTGCTTTGTGTTGCCTAAAATAACTATTGCCTGCTGAATGTGGGAACATTGGAACATTTAAAATCAAGTCTACTTTGCTTTGTGTTGCCTAAAATAACTATTGCCTGCTGAATGCGGGAACATTGGAACATTGAAAATCATGTCTACTCTGCTTTGTGTTGCCCAAAATTGCTATTGCCTGCTGTACGCCGGAACATTGGAAAATTGAAAATCAAGTGTAAACCGCTTTGTGTTGCCTAAAATAATTATTGCCTGCTGAATGCGGGAACACTTTAACATTGAAAATCAAGTCAACTTTGCTTTGTGTTGCTTAAAATAACTATTGCCTGCTGAATGCGGGAACATTTGAACATTGAATACCAAGTCTACTTTGCTTTGTGTTGCCTAAAATTACTATTGCCTGCTGAATGCGGGAACTTTGGAACATTGAAAATCAAGTCTACTTTGCTTTGTGTTGCCTTTGCTTTGTGTTGCCTAAAATAACTATTGCCTGCTGAATGCGGGAACACTGGAACATTGAAAATCAAGTCTACTTTGCTTTGTGTTGCCTAAAATTATGATTGCTGGCTGTACGCCGGAACATTGGAACATTGGAAATCGAGTCTAATTCGCTTTGTGTTGCCTAAAATAACTATGGCCTGCTGAATGCGGGAACATTGGAACATTGAAAATCAAGTTTACTTTGCTTTGTGTTGCCTTTGCTTTGTGTTGCCTAAAATAACTATTGCCTGCTGAATGCGGGAACACTGGAACATTGAAAATCAAGTCTACTTTGCTTTGTGTTGCCTAAAATAAGTATTGCTTGCTGAATGCGGGAACATTGGAACATTGAAAATCAAGACTACTTTGCTCTGTGCTGCCTAAAATAACTATTGCCTGCTGAATGCGGGAACATTGGAACATTGAAAATCAAATCTACTTTGCTTTGTGTTACCTAAAATAACTATTGCCTGCTGAATGCGGGAAAATTGGAACATTGAAAATAAAGCCTACTTTGCTTTGTGTTGCCTTTGCTTTGTGTTGCCTAAAATAACTATTACCTGCTGAATGCGGGAACACTGGAACATTGAAAGTCAAGTGTACTTTGCTTTGTCTTGCTTAAAATAACTATTGCCTGCTGAATGCGGGAACATTGGAACATGGAAAATCAAGACTACTTTGCTTTGTGTTGCCTAAAATTACTATTGCCTGTTGAATGCGGGAACATTGGAACACTAAAAATCTAGTCTACTTCGCTTTGTGTTGCCTGAAATTACTATTGCCTGCTGAATGCGGGAACATTGGAACATTGAAAATCAAGTCTACTTTGCTTTGTCTTGCCTAAAATTACTATTGCCTGCTGAATGCGGGAACATTGGAACTTTGAAAATCAAGTCTACTATGCTTTGTGTTGCTTTTGCTTTGTGTTGCCTAAAATAACTATAGCCTGCTGAATGCGGGAACACTGGAACATTTAAAATAGAGTCTACTTTGCTTTGTGTTGCCTAAAATAACTATTGCCTGCTGAATGTGGGAACATTGGAACATTTAAAATCAAGTCTACTTTGCTTTGTGTTGCCTAAAATAACTATTGCCTGCTGAATGCGGGAACATTGGAACATTGAAAATCATGTCTACTCTGCTTTGTGTTGCCCAAAATTGCTATTGCCTGCTGTACGCCGGAACATTGGAAAATTGAAAATCAAGTGTAAACCGCTTTGTGTTGCCTAAAATAATTATTGCCTGCTGAATGCGGGAACACTTTAACATTGAAAATCAAGTCAACTTTGCTTTGTGTTGCTTAAAATAACTATTGCCTGCTGAATGCGGGAACATTTGAACATTGAATACCAAGTCTACTTTGCTTTGTGTTGCCTAAAATTACTATTGCCTGCTGAATGCGGGAACTTTGGAACATTGAAAATCAAGTCTACTTTGCTTTGTGTTGCCTTTGCTTTGTGTTGCCTAAAATAACTATTGCCTGCTGAATGCGGGAACACTGGGACATTGAAAATCAAGTCTACTTTGCTTTGTGTTGCCTAAAATTATGATTGCTGGCTGTACGCCAGAACATTGGAACATTGGAAATCGAGTCTAATTCGCTTTGTGTTGCCTAAAATAACTATGGCCTGCTGAATGCGGGAACATTGGAACATTGAAAATCAAGTTTACTTTGCTTTGTGTTGCCTTTGCTTTGTGTTGCCTAAAATAACTATTGCCTGCTGAATGCGGGAACACTGGAACATTGAAAATCAAGTCTACTTTGCTTTGTGTTGCCTAAAATAAGTATTGCTTGCTGAATGCGGGAACATTGGAACATTGAAAATCAAGACTACTTTGCTCTGTGCTGCCTAAAATAACTATTGCCTGCTGAATGCGAGAACACTGGAACATTGAAAATCAAGTCTACTTCGCTGTGCGTTGCCTAAAATTACTATTGCCTGTTGAATGCGGAAACATTGGAACATTGAAAATCAAGTCTACTTTGCTTTGTGTTGCCTAAAATTACTATTGCCTGCTGAATGCAGGAACATTGGAACTTTGAAAATCAAGTCTTCCTCGCTTTGTGTTGCCTAAAATTACTATTGCCTGCTGTACGGCGGAGCATTGGAACATTGAAAATCAAGTCTACTTTGCTTTGTGTTGCCTAAAATAACTATTGCCTGCTGAATGCGAGAACACTGGAACATTGAAAATCAAGTCTACTTTGCTTTCTCTTGCCTAAAATAACTATTGCCTGCTGAATGCGGGAACATTTGAACATTGAATACCAAGTCTACTTTGCTTTGTGTTGCCTAAAATTACTATTGCCTGCTGAATGCGGGAACTTTGGAACATTGAAAATCAAGTCTACTTTGCTTTGTGTTGCCTTTGCTTTGTGTTGCCTAAAATAACTATTGCCTGCTGAATGCGGGAACACTGGGACATTGAAAATCAAGTCTACTTTGCTTTGTGTTGCCTAAAATTATGATTGCTGGCTGTACGCCAGAACATTGGAACATTGGAAATCGAGTCTAATTCGCTTTGTGTTGCCTAAAATAACTATGGCCTGCTGAATGCGGGAACATTGGAACATTGAAAATCAAGTTTACTTTGCTTTGTGTTGCCTTTGCTTTGTGTTGCCTAAAATAACTATTGCCTGCTGAATGCGGGAACACTGGAACATTGAAAATCAAGTCTACTTTGCTTTGTGTTGCCTAAAATAAGTATTGCTTGCTGAATGCGGGAACATTGGAACATTGAAAATCAAGACTACTTTGCTCTGTGCTGCCTAAAATAACTATTGCCTGCTGAATGCGAGAACACTGGAACATTGAAAATCAAGTCTACTTCGCTGTGCGTTGCCTAAAATTACTATTGCCTGCTGAATGCGGAAACATTGGAACATTGAAAATCAAGTCTACTTTGCTTTGTGTTGCCTAAAATTACTATTGCCTGCTGAATGCAGGAACATTGGAACTTTGAAAATCAAGTCTTCCTCCCTTTGTGTTGCCTAAAATTACTATTGCCTGCTGTACGGCGGAGCATTGGAACATTGAAAATCAAGTCTACTTTGCTTTGTGTTGCCTAAAATAACTATTGCCTGCTGAATGCGAGAACACTGGAACATTGAAAATCAAGTCTACTTTGCTTTCTCTTGCCTAAAATAACTATTGCCTGCTGAATGCGGGAACATTGGAACATTGAAAATCAAGTCTACTTCGCTTTGTGTTGCCTAAAATTACTATTGCCTGCTGAATGCGAGAACATTGGAACATTGAAAATCATTTCTACTTCGCTTTGTGTTGCCTAAAATTACTATTTCCTGCTGTACGCCGGAATATTGCAACATTGAAAATCAAGTCTAATTCACTTTGTGTTGCCTAAAATAACTATTGCCTGCTGAATTCGGGAACATTGGAACATTGAAAATCAAGTCTACTTTGCTTTGTGTTGCCTTTGCTTTGTGTTGCCTAAAATAACTATTGCCTGCTGAAAGCGAGAACATTGGAACATCGAAAATCAGTCTACATTGCTTTGTGTTGCCTGAAATAATTATAGCCTGCTGAATGCGGGAACATTGGAACATTGAAAATCAAGTCTACTTTGCTTTGTGTTGCCTTTGCTTTGTGTTGTCTAAAATAACTATTGCCTGCTGAATGCGGGAACATTGGAACATTGAAAACCAAGTCTACTTTGCTTTGTGTTGCCTTTGCTTTGTGTTGCCTAAAATAACTATTGCCTGCTGAATGCGGGAACACTGGTACATTGGAAATCAAGTCTACTTTGCTTTGTTTTGCCTAAAATAACTATTGCCTGCTGAATGCGGGAACATTGGAACATTGAAAATCAAGACTACTTTGCTTTGTGTTGCCTAAAATAACTATTGCCTGCTGAATGCGGGAACATTGGAACATTGAAAATCAAGTCTACTTCGCTTTGTGTTGCCTAAAATTACTATTGCCTGCTGAATGCGAGAACATTGGAACATCGAAAATCAAATCTACTTTGCTTTGTGTTGCCTAAAATAACTATTGCCTGCTGAATGCGGGAACATTGGAACATTGAAAATCTAGTCTACTTCGCTTTGTGTTGCCTGAAATGACTACTGCCTGCTGAATGCGGGAACATTGGAACATTGAAAATCAAGTCTACTATGCTTTGTGTTCCCCTAAATTACTATTGCCTGCTGTACGCCGGAACATTGGAAAATTGAAAATCAAGTCTAATTCGCTTTGTGTTGCCTAAAATAACTATTGCCTGCTGAATGCGGGAACATTGGAACACTGAAAATCAAGACTACTTTGCTTTGTGTTGCCTAAAATAACTATTGCCTGCTGAATGCGGGAACATTGGAACATTGAAAATCAAGTCTACTTCGCTTTGTGTTGCGTAAAATTACTATTGCCTGCTGAATGCGAGAACACTGGAACATCGAAAATCAAATCTACTTTGCTTTGTGTTGCCTAAAATAACTATTGCCTGCTGAATGCGGGGAAATTGGAACACTGAATATTTAGTCTACTTCGCTTTGTGTTGCTTTTGCTTTGTGTTTCCTAAAATAACTATTATTTGATGAATGCGGGAACACTGGAACATTGAAAATCAAGTCAACTTTGCTTGGTGTTGCCTAAAATCACTATTGTCTGTTGAATGCGGGAACATTGGAACATTGAAAATCAAGTCTACTTTGCTTTGTGTTGCCTTTGATTTGTGTTGCCTAAAATAACTATTGCCTGCTGAATGCGGGAACACTGGAACTTTGAAAATCAAGTCTACTTTGCTTTGTGTTGCCTAAAATTATGATTGCTGGCTGTACGCCAGAACATTGGAACATGAAAATCGAGTCTAATTTCCTTTGTGTTGCCTAAAATAACTATTGCCTGCTGAATGCGGGAACACTGGTACATTGGAAATCAAGTCTACTTTGCTTTGTTTTGCCTAAAATAACTATTGCCTGCTGTATGCGGGAACATTGGAACACTGAAAATCAAGACTACTTTGCTTTGTGTTGCCTAAAATAACTATTGCCTGCTGAATGCGGGAACATTGGAACATTGAAAATCAAGAATACTTCGCTTTGTGTGGCCTAAAATTACTATTGCCTGCTGAATGCGAGAACATTGGAACATCGAAAATCAAGTCTACTTTGCTTTGTGTTGCCTAAAATAACTATTGCCTGCTGAATGCAGGAACATTGGAACATTTAAAATCAAGTCTACTTTGCTTAGTGTTGCCTAAAATTACTATTGCCTGCTGAATGCGGGAACATTGGAACATTGAAAATCATGTCTACTTTGCTTTGTGTTCCCCTAAATTACTATTGCCTGCTGTACGCCGGAACATTGGAAAATTGAAAATCAAGTCTAATTCGCTTTGTGTTGCCTAAAATAACTATTGCCTGCTGAATGTAGGAACACTGGAACATTGAAAATCAAGTCAACTTTGCTTTGTGTTGCTTAAATAACTATTGCCTGCTGAATGCGGGAATATTGGAACATTGAAAATCAAGTCTACTTCGCTTTGTGTTGCCTAAAATTACTATTGCCTGCTGAATGCGGGAACATTGGAACATTGAAAATCAAGTCTACTTTGCTTTGTGTTGCCTAAAATTTCTATTGCCTGCTGAATGCGGGAACATTGGAACATTGAAAATCAAGACTACTTTGCTTTGTGTTGCCTAAAATAACTATTGCCTGCTGAATGCGGGAACATTGGAACATTGAAAATCAAATCTACTTTGCTTTGTGTTGCCTAAAATAACTATTGCCTGCTGAATGCGGGAAAATTGGAACATTGAAAATCAAGCCTACTTTGCTTTGTGTTGCCTTTGCTTTGTGTTGCCTAAAATAACTATTACCTGCTGAATGCGGGAACACTGGAACATTGAAAGTCAAGTGTACTTTGCTTTGTCTTGCCTAAAATAACTATTGCCTGCTGAATGCGGGAACATTGGAACATGGAAAATCAAGACTACTTTGCTTTGTGTTGCCTAAAATTACTATTGCCTGTTGAATGCGGGAACATTGGAACATTAAAAATCTAGTCTACTTCGCTTTGTGTTGCCTGAAATTACTATTGCCTGCTGAATGCGGGAACATTGGAACATTGAAAATCAAGTCTACTTTGCTTTGTCTTGCCTAAAATTACTATTGCCTGCTGAATGCGGGAACATTGGAACTTTGAAAATCAAGTCTACTATGCTTTGTGTTGCTTTTGCTTTGTGTTGCCTAAAATAACTATTGCCTGCTGAATGCGGGAACATTGGAACATTGAAAATCATGTCTACTTTGCTTTGTGTTCCCCTAAATTACTATTGCCTGCTGTACGCCGGAACATTGGAAAATTGAAAATCAAGTCTAATTCGCTTTGTGTTGCCTAAAATAACTATTGCCTGCTGAATGTAGGAACACTGGAACATTGAAAATCAAGTCAACTTTGCTTTGTGTTGCCTAAAATAACTATTGCCTGCTGAATGCGGGAATATTGGAACATTGAAAATCAAGTCTACTTCGCTTTGTGTTGCCTAAAATTACTATTGCCTGCTGAATGCGGGAACATTGGAACATTGAAAATCAAGTCTACTTTGCTTTGTGTTGCCTAAAATTACTATTGCCTGCTGAATGCGGGAACATTGGAACATTGAAAATCAAGACTACTTTGCTTTGTGTTGCCTAAAATAACTATTGCCTGCTGAATGCGGGAACATTGGAACATTGAAAATCAAATCTACTTTGCTTTGTGTTGCCTAAAATAACTATTGCCTGCTGAATGCGGGAAAATTGGAACATTGAAAATCAAGCCTACTTTGCTTTGTGTTGCCTTTGCTTTGTGGTGCCTAAAATAACTATTACCTGCTGAATGCGGGAACACTGGAACATTGAAAGTCAAGTGTACTTTGCTTTGTCTTGCCTAAAATAACTATTGCCTCCTGAATGCAGGAACATTGGAACATGGAAAATCAAGACTACTTTGCTTTGTGTTGCCTAAAATTACTATTGCCTGTTGAATGCGGGAACATTGGAACATTAAAAATCTAGTCTACTTCGCTTTGTGTTGCCTGAAATTACTATTGCCTGCTGAATGCGGGAACATTGGAACATTGAAAATCAAGTCTACTTTGCTTTGTCTTGCCTAAAATTACTATTGCCTGCTGAATGCGGGAACATTGGAACATTGAAAATCATGTCTACTTTGCTTTGTGTTCCCCTAAATTACTATTGCCTGCTGTACGCCGGAACATTGGAAAATTGAAAATCAAGTCTAATTCGCTTTGTGTTGCCTAAAATAACTATTGCCTGCTGAATGTAGGAACACTGGAACATTGAAAATCAAGTCAACCTTGCTTTGTGTTGCCTAAAATAACTATTGCCTGCTGAATGCGGGAATATTGGAACATTGAAAATCAAGTCTACTTCGCTTTGTGTTGCCTAAAATTACTATTGCCTGCTGAATGCGGGAACATTGGAACATTGAAAATCAAGTCTACTTTGCTTTGTGTTGCCTAAAATTACTATTGCCTGCTGAATGCGGGAACATTGGAACATTGAAAATCAAGACTACTTTGCTTTGTGTTGCCTAAAATAACTATTGCCTGCTGAATGCGGGAACATTGGAACATTGAAAATCAAATCTACTTTGCTTTGTGTTGCCTAAAATAACTATTGCCTGCTGAATGCGGGAAAATTGGAACATTGAAAATCAAGCCTACTTTGCTTTGTGTTGCCTTTGCTTTGTGGTGCCTAAAATAACTATTACCTGCTGAATGCGGGAACACTGGAACATTGAAAGTCAAGTGTACTTTGCTTTGTCTTGCCTAAAATAACTATTGCCTCCTGAATGCAGGAACATTGGAACATGGAAAATCAAGACTACTTTGCTTTGTGTTGCCTAAAATTACTATTGCCTGTTGAATGCGGGAACATTGGAACATTAAAAATCTAGTCTACTTCGCTTTGTGTTGCCTGAAATTACTATTGCCTGCTGAATGCGGGAACATTGGAACATTGAAAATCAAGTCTACTTTGCTTTGTCTTGCCTAAAATTACTATTGCCTGCTGAATGCGGGAACATTGGAACTTTGAAAATCAAGTCTACTATGCTTTGTGTTGCTTTTGCTTTGTGTTGCCTAAAATAACTATAGCCTGCTGAATGCGGGAACACTGGAACATTTAAAATAGAGTCTACTTTGCTTTGTGTTGCCTAAAATAACTATTGCCTGCTGAATGTGGGAACATTGGAACATTTAAAATCAAGTCTACTTTTCTTTGTGTTGCCTAAAATTACTATTTCCTGCTGAATGCGGGAACATTCGAACATTGAAAAACATGTCTACTCTGCTTTGTGTTGCCTAAAATTGCTATTGCCTGCTGTACGCCGGAACATTGGAAAATTGAAAATCAAGTGTAAACCGCTTTGTGTTGCCTAAAATAACTATTGCCTGCTGAATGCGGGAACACTTTAACATTGAAAATCAAGTCAACTTTGCTTTGTGTTGCTTAAAATAACTATTGCCTGCTGAATGCGGGAACATTTGAACATTGAATACCAAGTCTACTTTGCTTTGTGTTGCCTAAAATTACTATTGCCTGCTGAATGCGGGAACATTGGAACATTGAAAATCAAGTCTACTTTGCTTTGTGTTGCCTTTGATTTGTGTTGCCTAAAATAACTATTGCCTGCTGAATGCGGGAACACTGGAACTTTGAAAATCAAGTCTACTTTGCTTTGTGTTGCCTAAAATTATGATTGCTGGCTGTACGCCAGAACATTGGAACATGAAAATCGAGTCTAATTTCCTTTGTGTTGCCTAAAATAACTATTGCCTGCTGAATGCGGGAACACTGGTACATTGGAAATCAAGTCTACTTTGCTTTGTTTTGCCTAAAATAACTATTGCCTGCTGTATGCGGGAACATTGGAACACTGAAAATCAAGACTACTTTGCTTTGTGTTGCCTAAAATAACTATTGCCTGCTGAATGCGGGAACATTGGAACATTGAAAATCAAGAATACTTCGCTTTGTGTGGCCTAAAATTACTATTGCCTGCTGAATGCGAGAACATTGGAACATCGAAAATCAAGTCTACTTTGCTTTGTGTTGCCTAAAATAACTATTGCCTGCTGAATGCAGGAACATTGGAACATTTAAAATCAAGTCTACTTTGCTTAGTGTTGCCTAAAATTACTATTGCCTGCTGAATGCGGGAACATTGGAACATTGAAAATCATGTCTACTTTGCTTTGTGTTCCCCTAAATTACTATTGCCTGCTGTACGCCGGAACATTGGAAAATTGAAAATCAAGTCTAATTCGCTTTGTGTTGCCTAAAATAACTATTGCCTGCTGAATGTAGGAACACTGGAACATTGAAAATCAAGTCAACTTTGCTTTGTGTTGCTTAAATAACTATTGCCTGCTGAATGCGGGAATATTGGAACATTGAAAATCAAGTCTACTTCGCTTTGTGTTGCCTAAAATTACTATTGCCTGCTGAATGCGGGAACATTGGAACATTGAAAATCAAGTCTACTTTGCTTTGTGTTGCCTAAAATTTCTATTGCCTGCTGAATGCGGGAACATTGGAACATTGAAAATCAAGACTACTTTGCTTTGTGTTGCCTAAAATAACTATTGCCTGCTGAATGCGGGAACATTGGAACATTGAAAATCAAATCTACTTTGCTTTGTGTTGCCTAAAATAACTATTGCCTGCTGAATGCGGGAAAATTGGAACATTGAAAATCAAGCCTACTTTGCTTTGTGTTGCCTTTGCTTTGTGTTGCCTAAAATAACTATTACCTGCTGAATGCGGGAACACTGGAACATTGAAAGTCAAGTGTACTTTGCTTTGTCTTGCCTAAAATAACTATTGCCTGCTGAATGCGGGAACATTGGAACATGGAAAATCAAGACTACTTTGCTTTGTGTTGCCTAAAATTACTATTGCCTGTTGAATGCGGGAACATTGGAACATTAAAAATCTAGTCTACTTCGCTTTGTGTTGCCTGAAATTACTATTGCCTGCTGAATGCGGGAACATTGGAACATTGAAAATCAAGTCTACTTTGCTTTGTCTTGCCTAAAATTACTATTGCCTGCTGAATGCGGGAACATTGGAACTTTGAAAATCAAGTCTACTATGCTTTGTGTTGCTTTTGCTTTGTGTTGCCTAAAATAACTATAGCCTGCTGAATGCGGGAACACTGGAACATTTAAAATAGAGTCTACTTTGCTTTGTGTTGCCTAAAATAACTATTGCCTGCTGAATGTGGGAACATTGGAACATTTAAAATCAAGTCTACTTTGCTTTGTGTTGCCTAAAATTACTATTTCCTGCTGAATGCGGGAACATTGGAACATTGAAAATCATGTCTACTCTGCTTTGTGTTGCCTAAAATTGCTATTGCCTGCTGTACGCCGGAACATTGGAAAATTGAAAATCAAGTGTAAACCGCTTTGTGTTGCCTAAAATTACTATTTCCTGCTGAATGCGGGAACACTGGAACATTGAAAATCAAGTCTACTTTGCTTTGTGTTGCCTAAAATTATGATTGCTGGCTGTACGCCAGAAAATTGGAACATTGAAAATCGAGTCTAATTCGCTTTGTGTTGCCTAAAATAACTATGGCCTGCTGAATGCGGGAACATTGGAACATTGAAAATCAAGTTTACTTTGCTTTGTGTTGCCTTTGCTTTGTGTTGCCTAAAATAACTATTGCCTGCTGAATGCGGGAACACTGGAACATTGAAAATCAAGTCTACTTTGCTTTGTGTTGCCTAAAATAACTATTGCTTGCTGAATGCGGGAACATTGGAACATTGAAAATCAAGACTACTTTGCTCTGTGCTGCCTAAAATAACTATTGCCTGCTGAATGCGAGAACACTGGAACATTGAAAATCAAGTCTACTTTGCTTTCTGTTGCCTTTGCTTTGTGTTGCCGAAAATAACTATTGCCTGCTGAATGCGGGAACACTGGAACATTGAAAATCAAGTCTACTTTGCCTTGTGTTGCCTAAAATTACTATTGCCTGCTGAATGCGGGAACATTGGAACATTGAAAATCAAGTCTACTTCGCTGTGCGTTGCCTAAAATTACTATTGCCTGCTGAATGCGGAAACATTGGAACATTGAAAATCAAGTCTACTTTGCTTTGTGTTGCCTAAAATTACTATTGCCTGCTGAATGCAGGAACATTGGAACTTTGAAAATCAAGTCTTCCTCGCTTTGTGTTGCCTAAAATTACTATTGCCTGCTGTACGGCGGAGCATTGGAATATTGAAAGTCAAGTCTACTTTGCTTTGTGTTTCCTTTGCTTTGTGTTGCCTAAAATAACTATTGCCTGCTGAATTCGGGAACATTGGAACATTGAAAATCAAGTCTACTTTGCTTTGTGTTGCCTTTGCTTTGTGTTGCCTAAAATAACTATTGCCTGCTGAATTCGGGAACATTGGAACATTGAAAATCAAGTCTACTTTGCTTTGTGTTGCCTTTGCTTTGTGTTGCCTAAAATAACTATTGCCTGCTGAAAGCGAGAACATTGGAACATCGAAAATCAAGTCTACATTGCTTTGTGTTGCCTGAAATAATTATATCCTGCTGAATGCGGGAACACTGGAACATTTAAAATCAAGTCTACTTTGCTTTGTGTTGTCTAAAATAACTATTGCCTGCTGAATGCAAGAACATTGGAACATTGAAAATCAAATCTACTTTGCTTTGTGTTGCCTAAAATAACTATTGCCTGCTGAATGCGGGAAAATTGGAACATTGAAAATCAAGCCTACTTTGCTTTGTGTTGCCTTTGCTTTGTGTTGCCTAAAATAACTATTACCTGCTGAATGCGGGAACACTGGAACATTGAAAGTCAAGTGTACTTTGCTTTGTCTTGCCTAAAATAACTATTGCCTCCTGAATGCAGGAACATTGGAACATGGAAAATCAAGACTAATTTGCTTTGTGTTGCCTAAAATTACTATTGCCTGTTGAATGCGGGAACATTGGAACATTAAAAATCTAGTCTACTTCGCTTTGTGTTGCCTGAAATTACTATTCCCTGCTGAATGCGGGAACATTGGAACATTGAAAATCAAGTCTACTTTGCTTTGTGTTGCCTAAAATTACTATTGCCTGCTGAATGCGGGAACATTGGAACTTTGAAAATCAAGTCTACTATGCTTTGTGTTGCTTTTGCTTTGTGTTGCCTAAAATAACTATAGCCTGCTGAATGCGGGAACACTGGAACATTTAAAATAGAGTCTACTTTGCTTTGTGTTGCCTAAAATAACTATTGCCTGCTGAATGTGGGAACATTGGAACATTTAAAATCAAGTCTACTTTGCTTTGTGTTGCCTAAAATTACTATTTCCTGCTGAATGCGGGAACATTGGAACATTGAAAATCATGTCTACTCTGCTTTGTGTTGCCTAAAATTGCTATTGCCTGCTGTACGCCGGAACATTGGAAAATTGAAAATCAAGTGTAAACCGCTTTGTGTTGCCTAAAATTACTATTGCCTGCTTAATGCGGGAACACTTTAACATTGAAAATCAAGTCAACTTTGCTTTGAGTTGCTTAAAATAACTATTGCCTGCTGAATGCGGGAACATTTGAACATTGAATACCAAGTCTACTTTGCTTTGTGTTGCCTAAAATTACTATTGCCTGCTGAATGCGGGAACATTGGAACATTGAAAATCAAGTCTACTTTGCTTTGTGTTGCCTTTGATTTGTGTTGCCTAAAATAACTATTGCCTGCTGAATGCGGGAACACTGGAACATTGAAAATCAAGTCTACTTTGCTTTGTGTTGCCTAAAATTATGATTGCTGGCTGTACGCCAGAACATTGGAACATGAAAATCGAGTCTAATTTGCTTTGTGTTGCCTAAAATAACTATTGCCTGCTGTATGCGGGAACACTGGTACATTGGAAATCAAGTCTACTTTGCTTTGTTTTGCCTAAAATAACTATTGCCTGCTGTATGCGGGAACATTGGAACACTGAAAATCAAGACTACTTTGCTTTGTGTTGCCTAAAATAACTATTGCCTGCTGAATGCGGGAACATTGGAACATTGAAAATCAAGTCTACTTCGCTTTGTGTGGCCTAAAATTACTATTGCCTGCTGAATGCGAGAACATTGGAACATCGAAAATCAAGTCTACTTTGCTTTGTGTTGCCTAAAATAACTATTGCCTGCTGAATGCAGGAACATTGGAACATTTAAAATCAAGTCTACTTTGCTTAGTGTTGCCTAAAATAACTATTGCCTGCTGAATGCGGGAACATTGGAACATTGAAAATCATGTCTACTTTGCTTTGTGTTCCCCTAAATTACTATTGCCTGCTGTACGCCGGAACATTGGAAAATTGAAAATCAAGTCTAATTCGCTTTGTGTTGCCTAAAATAACTATTGCCTGCTGAATGTAGGAACACTGGAACATTGAAAATCAAGTCAACTTTGCTTTGTGTTGCCTAAAATAACTATTGCCTGCTGAATGCGGGAATATTGGAACATTGAAAATCAAGTCTACTTCGCTTTGTGTTGCCTAAAATTACTATTGCCTGCTGAATGCGGGAACATTGGAACATTGAAAATCAAGTCTACTTTGCTTTGTGTTGCCTAAAATTACTATTGCCTGCTGAATGCGGGAACATTGGAACATTGAAAATCAAGACTACTTTGCTTTGTGTTGCCTAAAATTACTATTGCCTGTTGAATGCGGGAACATTGGAACATTAAAAATCTAGTCTACTTCGCTTTGTGTTGCCTGAAATTACTATTGCCTGCTGAATGCGGGAACATTGGAACATTGAAAATCAAGTCTACTTTGCTTTGTCTTGCCTAAAATTACTATTGCCTGCTGAATGCGGGAACATTGGAACTTTGAAAATCAAGTCTACTATGCTTTGTGTTGCTTTTGCTTTGTGTTGCCTAAAATAACTATAGCCTGCTGAATGCGGGAACACTGGAACATTTAAAATAGAGTCTACTTTGCTTTGTGTTGCCTAAAATAACTATTGCCTGCTGAATGTGGGAACATTGGAACATTTAAAATCAAGTCTACTTTGCTTTGTGTTGCCTAAAATTACTATTTCCTGCTGAATGCGGGAACATTGGAACATTGAAAATCATGTCTACTCTGCTTTGTGTTGCCTAAAATTGCTATTGCCTGCTGTACGCCGGAACATTGGAAAATTGAAAATCAAGTGTAAACCGCTTTGTGTTGCCTAAAATTACTATTTCCTGCTGAATGCGGGAACACTGGAACATTGAAAATCAAGTCTACTTTGCTTTGTGTTGCCTAAAATTATGATTGCTGGCTGTACGCCAGAAAATTGGAACATTGAAAATCGAGTCTAATTCGCTTTGTGTTGCCTAAAATAACTATGGCCTGCTGAATGCGGGAACATTGGAACATTGAAAATCAAGTTTACTTTGCTTTGTGTTGCCTTTGCTTTGTGTTGCCTAAAATAACTATTGCCTGCTGAATGCGGGAACACTGGAACATTGAAAATCAAGTCTACTTTGCTTTGTGTTGCCTAAAATAACTATTGCTTGCTGAATGTGGGAACATTGGAACATTGAAAATCAAGACTACTTTGCTCTGTGCTGCCTAAAATAACTATTGCCTGCTGAATGCGAGAGCACTGGAACATTGAAAATCAAGTCTACTTTGCTTTCTGTTGCCTTTGC
This sequence comes from Anolis sagrei, assembly GCF_037176765.1. Lineage (NCBI taxonomy): Eukaryota > Metazoa > Chordata > Lepidosauria > Squamata > Anolidae > Anolis > Anolis sagrei. Next base: position 56,878,925 of record NC_090035.1, on the reverse strand, counting down.
TTTGTGTTGCCGAAAATAACTATTGCCTGCTGAATGCGGGAACACTGGAACATTGAAAATCAAGTCTACTTTGCTTTGTGTTGCCTAAAATTACTATTGCCTGCTGAATGCGGGAACATTGGAACATTGAAAATCAAGTCTACTTCGCTGTGCGTTGCCTAAAATTACTATTGCCTGCTGAATGCGGAAACATTGGAACATTGAAAATCAAGTCTACTTTGCTTTGTGTTGCCTAAAATTACTATTGCCTGCTGAATGCAGGAACATTGGAACTTTGAAAATCAAGTCTACTATGCTTTGTGTTGCTTTTGCTTTGTGTTGCCTAAAATAACTATAGCCTGCTGAATGCGGGAACACTGGAACATTTAAAGTAGAGTCTACTTTGCTTTGTGTTGCCTAAAATAACTATTGCCTGCTGAATGTGGGAACATTGGAACATTTAAAATCAAGTCTACTTTGCTTTGTGTTGCCTAAAATTACTATTTCCTGCTGAATGCGGGAACATTGGAACATTGAAAATCATGTCTACTCTGCTTTGTGTTGCCTAAAATTGCTATTGCCTGCTGTACGCCGGAACATTGGAAAATTGAAAATCAAGTGTAAACCGCTTTGTGTTGCCTAAAATTACTATTTCCTGCTGAATGCGGGAACACTGGAACATTGAAAATCAAGTCTACTTTGCTTTGTGTTGCCTAAAATTATGATTGCTGGCTGTACGCCAGAAAATTGGAACATTGAAAATCGAGTCTAATTCGCTTTGTGTTGCCTAAAATAACTATGGCCTGCTGAATGCGGGAACATTGGAACATTGAAAATCAAGTTTACTTTGCTTTGTGTTGCCTTTGCTTTGTGTTGCCTAAAATAACTATTGCCTGCTGAATGCGGGAACACTGGAACATTGAAAATCAAGTCTACTTTGCTTTGTGTTGCCTAAAATAACTATTGCTTGCTGAATGTGGGAACATTGGAACATTGAAAATCAAGACTACTTTGCTCTGTGCTGCCTAAAATAACTATTGCCTGCTGAATGCGAGAGCACTGGAACATTGAAAATCAAGTCTACTTTGCTTTCTGTTGCCTTTGCTTTGTGTTGCCGAAAATAACTATTGCCTGCTGAATGCGGGAACACTGGAACATTGAAAATCAAGTCTACTTTGCTTTGTGTTGCCTAAAATTACTATTGCCTGCTGAATGCGGGAACATTGGAACATTGAAAATCAAGTCTACTTCGCTGTGCGTTGCCTAAAATTACTATTGCCTGCTGAATGCGGAAACATTGGAACATTGAAAATCAAGTCTACTTTGCTTTGTGTTGCCTAAAATTACTATTGCCTGCTGAATGCAGGAACATTGGAACTTTGAAAATCAAGTCTTCCTCGCTTTGTGTTGCCTAAAATTACTATTGCCTGCTGTACGGCGGAGCATTGGAATATTGAAAATCAAGTCTACTTTGCTTTGTGTTTCCTTTGCTTTGTGTTGCCTAAAATAACTATTGCCTGCTGAATTCGGGAACATTGGAACATTGAAAATCAAGTCTACTTTGCTTTGTGTTGCCTTTGCTTTGTGTTGCCTAAAATAACTATTGCCTGCTGAATTCGGGAACATTGGAACATTGAAAATCAAGTCTACTTTGCTTTGTGTTGCCTTTGCTTTGTGTTGCCTAAAATAACTATTGCCTGCTGAAAGCGAGAACATTGGAACATCGAAAATCAAGTCTACATTGCTTTGTGTTGCCTGAAATAATTATATCCTGCTGAATGCGGGAACACTGGAACATTTAAAATCAAGTCTACTTTGCTTTGTGTTGTCTAAAATAACTATTGCCTGCTGAATGCAAGAACATTGGAACATTGAAAATCAAATCTACTTTGCTTTGTGTTGCCTAAAATAACTATTGCCTGCTGAATGCGGGAAAATTGGAACATTGAAAATCAAGCCTACTTTGCTTTGTGTTGCCTTTGCTTTGTGTTGCCTAAAATAACTATTACCTGCTGAATGCGGGAACACTGGAACATTGAAAGTCAAGTGTACTTTGCTTTGTCTTGCCTAAAATAACTATTGCCTCCTGAATGCAGGAACATTGGAACATGGAAAATCAAGACTAATTTGCTTTGTGTTGCCTAAAATTACTATTGCCTGTTGAATGCGGGAACATTGGAACATTAAAAATCTAGTCTACTTCGCTTTGTGTTGCCTGAAATTACTATTCCCTGCTGAATGCGGGAACATTGGAACATTGAAAATCAAGTCTACTTTGCTTTGTGTTGCCTAAAATTACTATTGCCTGCTGAATGCGGGAACATTGGAACTTTGAAAATCAAGTCTACTATGCTTTGTGTTGCTTTTGCTTTGTGTTGCCTAAAATAACTATAGCCTGCTGAATGCGGGAACACTGGAACATTTAAAATAGAGTCTACTTTGCTTTGTGTTGCCTAAAATAACTATTGCCTGCTGAATGTGGGAACATTGGAACATTTAAAATCAAGTCTACTTTGCTTTGTGTTGCCTAAAATTACTATTTCCTGCTGAATGCGGGAACATTGGAACATTGAAAATCATGTCTACTCTGCTTTGTGTTGCCTAAAATTGCTATTGCCTGCTGTACGCCGGAACATTGGAAAATTGAAAATCAAGTGTAAACCGCTTTGTGTTGCCTAAAATTACTATTGCCTGCTTAATGCGGGAACACTTTAACATTGAAAATCAAGTCAACTTTGCTTTGAGTTGCTTAAAATAACTATTGCCTGCTGAATGCGGGAACATTTGAACATTGAATACCAAGTCTACTTTGCTTTGTGTTGCCTAAAATTACTATTGCCTGCTGAATGCGGGAACATTGGAACATTGAAAATCAAGTCTACTTTGCTTTGTGTTGCCTTTGATTTGTGTTGCCTAAAATAACTATTGCCTGCTGAATGCGGGAACACTGGAACATTGAAAATCAAGTCTACTTTGCTTTGTGTTGCCTAAAATTATGATTGCTGGCTGTACGCCAGAACATTGGAACATGAAAATCGAGTCTAATTTGCTTTGTGTTGCCTAAAATAACTATTGCCTGCTGTATGCGGGAACACTGGTACATTGGAAATCAAGTCTACTTTGCTTTGTTTTGCCTAAAATAACTATTGCCTGCTGTATGCGGGAACATTGGAACACTGAAAATCAAGACTACTTTGCTTTGTGTTGCCTAAAATAACTATTGCCTGCTGAATGCGGGAACATTGGAACATTGAAAATCAAGTCTACTTCGCTTTGTGTGGCCTAAAATTACTATTGCCTGCTGAATGCGAGAACATTGGAACATCGAAAATCAAGTCTACTTTGCTTTGTGTTGCCTAAAATAACTATTGCCTGCTGTACGCCGGAACATTGGAAAATTGAAAATCAAGTCTAATTCGCTTTGTGTTGCCTAAAATAACTATTGCCTGCTGAATGTAGGAACACTGGAACATTGAAAATCAAGTCAACTTTGCTTTGTGTTGCCTAAAATAACTATTGCCTGCTGAATGCGGGAATATTGGAAAATTGAAAATCAAGTCTACTTCGCTTTGTGTTGCCTAAAATTACTATTGCCTGCTGAATGCGGGAACATTGGAACATTGAAAATCAAGTCTACTTTGCTTTGTGTTGCCTAAAATTACTATTGCCTGCTGAATGCGGGAACATTGGAACATTGAAAATCAAGACTACTTTGCTTTGTGTTGCCTAAAATTACTATTGCCTGTTGAATGCGGGAACATTGGAACATTAAAAATCTAGTCTACTTCGCTTTGTGTTGCCTGAAATTACTATTGCCTGCTGAATGCGGGAACATTGGAACATTGAAAATCAAGTCTACTTTGCTTTGTCTTGCCTAAAATTACTATTGCCTGCTGAATGCGGGAACATTGGAACTTTGAAAATCAAGTCTACTATGCTTTGTGTTGCTTTTGCTTTGTGTTGCCTAAAATAACTATAGCCTGCTGAATGCGGGAACACTGGAACATTTAAAATAGAGTCTACTTTGCTTTGTGTTGCCTAAAATAACTATTGCCTGCTGAATGTGGGAACATTGGAACATTTAAAATCAAGTCTACTTTGCTTTGTGTTGCCTAAAATTACTATTTCCTGCTGAATGCGGGAACATTGGAACATTGAAAATCATGTCTACTCTGCTTTGTGTTGCCTAAAATTGCTATTGCCTGCTGTACGCCGGAACATTGGAAAATTGAAAATCAAGTGTAAACCGCTTTGTGTTGCCTAAAATTACTATTTCCTGCTGAATGCGGGAACACTGGAACATTGAAAATCAAGTCTACTTTGCTTTGTGTTGCCTAAAATTATGATTGCTGGCTGTACGCCAGAAAATTGGAACATTGAAAATCGAGTCTAATTCGCTTTGTGTTGCCTAAAATAACTATGGCCTGCTGAATGCGGGAACATTGGAACATTGAAAATCAAGTTTACTTTGCTTTGTGTTGCCTTTGCTTTGTGTTGCCTAAAATAACTATTGCCTGCTGAATGCGGGAACACTGGAACATTGAAAATCAAGTCTACTTTGCTTTGTGTTGCCTAAAATAACTATTGCTTGCTGAATGCGGGAACATTGGAACATTGAAAATCAAGACTACTTTGCTCTGTGCTGCCTAAAATAACTATTGCCTGCTGAATGCGAGAACACTGGAACATTGAAAATCAAGTCTACTTTGCTTTCTGTTGCCTTTGCTTTGTGTTGCCGAAAATAACTATTGCCTGCTGAATGCGGGAACACTGGAACATTGAAAATCAAGTCTACTTTGCTTTGTGTTGCCTAAAATTACTATTGCCTGCTGAATGCGGGAACATTGGAACATTGAAAATCAAGTCTACTTCGCTGTGCGTTGCCTAAAATTACTATTGCCTGCTGAATGCGGAAACATTGGAACATTGAAAATCAAGTCTACTTTGCTTTGTGTTGCCTAAAATTACTATTGCCTGCTGAATGCAGGAACATTGGAACTTTGAAAATCAAGTCTTCCTCGCTTTGTGTTGCCTAAAATTACTATTGCCTGCTGTACGGCGGAGCATTGGAATATTGAAAATCAAGTCTACTTTGCTTTGTGTTTCCTTTGCTTTGTGTTGCCTAAAATAACTATTGCCTGCTGAATTCGGGAACATTGGAACATTGAAAATCAAGTCTACTTTGCTTTGTGTTGCCTTTGCTTTGTGTTGCCTAAAATAACTATTGCCTGCTGAATTCGGGAACATTGGAACATTGAAAATCAAGTCTACTTTGCTTTGTGTTGCCTTTGCTTTGTGTTGCCTAAAATAACTATTGCCTGCTGAAAGCGAGAACATTGGAACATCGAAAATCAAGTCTACATTGCTTTGTGTTGCCTGAAATAATTATATCCTGCTGAATGCGGGAACACTGGAACATTTAAAATCAAGTCTACTTTGCTTTGTGTTGTCTAAAATAACTATTGCCTGCTGAATGCAAGAACATTGGAACATTGAAAATCAAATCTACTTTGCTTTGTGTTGCCTAAAATAACTATTGCCTGCTGAATGCGGGAAAATTGGAACATTGAAAATCAAGCCTACTTTGCTTTGTGTTGCCTTTGCTTTGTGTTGCCTAAAATAACTATTACCTGCTGAATGCGGGAACACTGGAACATTGAAAGTCAAGTGTACTTTGCTTTGTCTTGCCTAAAATAACTATTGCCTCCTGAATGCAGGAACATTGGAACATGGAAAATCAAGACTAATTTGCTTTGTGTTGCCTAAAATTACTATTGCCTGTTGAATGCGGGAACATTGGAACATTAAAAATCTAGTCTACTTCGCTTTGTGTTGCCTGAAATTACTATTCCCTGCTGAATGCGGGAACATTGGAACATTGAAAATCAAGTCTACTTTGCTTTGTGTTGCCTTTGCTTTGTGTTGCCTAAAATAACTATTGCCTGCTGAAAGCGAGAACATTGGAACATCGAAAATCAAGTCTACATTGCTTTGTGTTGCCTGAAATAATTATATCCTGCTGAATGCGGGAACACTGGAACATTTAAAATCAAGTCTACTTTGCTTTGTGTTGTCTAAAATAACTATTGCCTGCTGAATGCAAGAACATTGGAACATTGAAAATCAAATCTACTTTGCTTTGTGTTGCCTAAAATAACTATTGCCTGCTGAATGCGGGAAAATTGGAACATTGAAAATCAAGCCTACTTTGCTTTGTGTTGCCTTTGCTTTGTGTTGCCTAAAATAACTATTACCTGCTGAATGCGGGAACACTGGAACATTGAAAGTCAAGTGTACTTTGCTTTGTCTTGCCTAAAATAACTATTGCCTCCTGAATGCAGGAACATTGGAACATGGAAAATCAAGACTAATTTGCTTTGTGTTGCCTAAAATTACTATTGCCTGTTGAATGCGGGAACTTTGGAACATTAAAAATCTAGTCTACTTCGCTTTGTGTTGCCTGAAATTACTATTCCCTGCTGAATGCGGGAACATTGGAACATTGAAAATCAAGTCTACTTTGCTTTGTGTTGCCTAAAATTACTATTGCCTGCTGAATGCGGGAACATTGGAACTTTGAAAATCAAGTCTACTATGCTTTGTGTTGCTTTTGCTTTGTGTTGCCTAAAATAACTATAGCCTGCTGAATGCGGGAACACTGGAACATTTAAAATAGAGTCTACTTTGCTTTGTGTTGCCTAAAATAACTATTGCCTGCTGAATGTGGGAACATTGGAACATTTAAAATCAAGTCTACTTTGCTTTGTGTTGCCTAAAATTACTATTTCCTGCTGAATGCGGGAACATTGGAACATTGAAAATCATGTCTACTCTGCTTTGTGTTGCCTAAAATTGCTATTGCCTGCTGTACGCCGGAACATTGGAAAATTGAAAATCAAGTGTAAACCGCTTTGTGTTGCCTAAAATTACTATTGCCTGCTTAATGCGGGAACACTTTAACATTGAAAATCAAGTCAACTTTGCTTTGAGTTGCTTAAAATAACTATTGCCTGCTGAATGCGGGAACATTTGAACATTGAATACCAAGTCTACTTTGCTTTGTGTTGCCTAAAATTACTATTGCCTGCTGAATGCGGGAACATTGGAACATTGAAAATCAAGTCTACTTTGCTTTGTGTTGCCTTTGATTTGTGTTGCCTAAAATAACTATTGCCTGCTGAATGCGGGAACACTGGAACATTGAAAATCAAGTCTACTTTGCTTTGTGTTGCCTAAAATTATGATTGCTGGCTGTACGCCAGAACATTGGAACATGAAAATCGAGTCTAATTTGCTTTGTGTTGCCTAAAATAACTATTGCCTGCTGTATGCGGGAACACTGGTACATTGGAAATCAAGTCTACTTTGCTTTGTTTTGCCTAAAATAACTATTGCCTGCTGTATGCGGGAACATTGGAACACTGAAAATCAAGACTACTTTGCTTTGTGTTGCCTAAAATAACTATTGCCTGCTGAATGCGGGAACATTGGAACATTGAAAATCAAGTCTACTTCGCTTTGTGTGGCCTAAAATTACTATTGCCTGCTGAATGCGAGAACATTGGAACATCGAAAATCAAGTCTACTTTGCTTTGTGTTGCCTAAAATAACTATTGCCTGCTGAATGCAGGAACATTGGAACATTTAAAATCAAGTCTACTTTGCTTAGTGTTGCCTAAAATAACTATTGCCTGCTGAATGCGGGAACATTGGAACATTGAAAATCATGTCTACTTTGCTTTGTGTTCCCCTAAATTACTATTGCCTGCTGTACGCCGGAACATTGGAAAATTGAAAATCAAGTCTAATTCGCTTTGTGTTGCCTAAAATAACTATTGCCTGCTGAATGTAGGAACACTGGAACATTGAAAATCAAGTCAACTTTGCTTTGTGTTGCCTAAAATAACTATTGCCTGCTGAATGCGGGAATATTGGAACATTGAAAATCAAGTCTACTTCGCTTTGTGTTGCCTAAAATTACTATTGCCTGCTGAATGCGGGAACATTGGAACATTGAAAATCAAGTCTACTTTGCTTTGTGTTGCCTAAAATTACTATTGCCTGCTGAATGCGGGAACATTGGAACATTGAAAATCAAGACTACTTTGCTTTGTGTTGCCTAAAATAACTATTGCCTGCTGAATGCGGGAACATTGGAACATTGAAAATCAAATCTACTTTGCTTTGTGTTGCCTAAAATAACTATTGCCTGCTGAATGCGGGAAAATTGGAACATTGAAAATCAAGCCTACTTTGCTTTGTGTTGCCTTTGCTTTGTGTTGCCTAAAATAACTATTACCTGCTGAATGCGGGAACACTGGAACATTGAAAGTCAAGTGTACTTTGCTTTGTCTTGCCTAAAATAACTATTGCCTGCTGAATGCGGGAACATTGGAACATGGAAAATCAAGACTACTTTGCTTTGTGTTGCCTAAAATTACTATTGCCTGTTGAATGCGGGAACATTGGAACATTAAAAATCTAGTCTACTTCGCTTTGTGTTGCCTGAAATTACTATTGCCTGCTGAATGCGGGAACATTGGAACATTGAAAATCAAGTCTACTTTTCTTTGTCTTGCCTAAAATTACTATTGCCTGCTGAATGCGGGAACATTGGAACTTTGAAAATCAAGTCTACTATGCTTTGTGTTGCTTTTGCTTTGTGTTGCCTAAAATAACTATAGCCTGCTGAATGCGGGAACACTGGAACATTTAAAATAGAGTCTACTTTGCTTTGTGTTGCCTAAAATAACTATTGCCTGCTGAATGTGGGAACATTGGAACATTGAAAATCAAGTCTACTTTGCTTTGTCTTGCCTAAAATTACTATTGCCTGCTGAATGCGGGAACATTGGAACTTTGAAAATCAAGTCTACTATGCTTTGTGTTGCTTTTGCTTTGTGTTGCCTAAAATAACTATAGCCTGCTGAATGCGGGAACACTGGAACATTTAAAATAGAGTCTACTTTGCTTTGTGTTGCCTAAAATAACTATTGCCTGCTGAATGTGGGAACATTGGAACATTTAAAATCAAGTCTACTTTGCTTTGTGTTGCCTAAAATTACTATTTCCTGCTGAATGCGGGAACATTGGAACATTGAAAATCATGTCTACTCTGCTTTGTGTTGCCTAAAATTGCTATTGCCTGCTGTACGCCGGAACATTGGAAAATTGAAAATCAAGTGTAAACCGCTTTGTGTTGCCTAAAATTACTATTTCCTGCTGAATGCGGGAACACTGGAACATTGAAAATCAAGTCTACTTTGCTTTGTGTTGCCTAAAATTATGATTGCTGGCTGTACGCCAGAAAATTGGAACACTGAAAATCGAGTCTAATTCGCTTTGTGTTGCCTAAAATAACTATGGCCTGCTGAATGCGGGAACATTGGAACATTGAAAATCAAGTTTACTTTGCTTTGTGTTGTCTTTGCTTTGTGTTGCCTAAAATAACTATTGCCTGCTGAATGCGGGAACACTGGAACATTGAAAATCAAGTCTACTTTGCTTTGTGTTGCCTAAAATAACTATTGCTTGCTGAATGCGGGAACATTGGAACATTGAAAATCAAGACTACTTTGCTCTGTGCTGCCTAAAATAACTATTGCCTGCTGAATGCGAGAACACTGGAACATTCAAAATCAAGTCTACTTTGCTTTCTGTTGCCTTTGCTTTGTGTTGCCGAAAATAACTATTGCCTGCTGAATGCGGGAACATTGGAACATTGAAAATCAAGTCTACTTTGCTTTGTGTTGCCTAAAATTACTATTGCCTGCTGAATGCGGGAACATTGGAACATTGAAAATCAAGTCTACTTCGCTGTGCGTTGCCTAAAATTACTATTGCCTGCTGAATGCGGAAACATTGGAACATTGAAAATCAAGTCTACTTTGCTTTGTGTTGCCTAAAATTACTATTGCCTGCTGAATGCAGGAACATTGGAACTTTGAAAATCAAGTCTTCCTCGCTTTGTGTTGCCTAAAATTACTATTGCCTGCTGTACGGCGGAGCATTGGAACATTGAAAATCAAGTCTACTTTGCTTTGTGTTGCCTTTGCTTTGTGTTGCCTAAAATAACTATTGCCTGCTGAATTCGGGAACATTGGAACATTGAAAATCAAGTCTACTTTGCTTTGTGTTGCCTGTGCTTTGTGTTGCCTAAAATAACTATTGCCTGCTGAAAGCGAGAACATTGGAACATCGAAAATCAAGTCTACATTGCTTTGTGTTGCCTGAAATAATTATAGCCTGCTGAATGCGGGAACACTGGAACATTTAAAATCAAGTCTACTTTGCTTTGTGTTGTCTAAAATAACTATTGCCTGCTGAATGCGGGAACATTGGAACATTGAAAACCAAGTCTACTTTGCTTTGTGTTGCCTTTGCTTTGTGTTGCCTAAAATAACTATTACCTGCTGAATGCGGGAACACTGGTACATTGGAAATCAAGTCTACTTTGCTTTGTTTTGCCTAAAATAACTATTGCCTGCTGAATGCGGGAACATTGGAACATTGAAAATCAAGACTACTTTGCTTTGTGTTGCCTAAAATAACTATTGCCTGCTGAATGCGAGAACATTGGAACATTGAAAATCAAGTCTACTTCGCTTTGTGTTGCCTAAAATTACTATTGCCTGCTGAATGCGAGAACATTGGAACATCAAAAATCAAATCTACTTTGCTTTGTCTTGCCTAAAATAACTATTGCCTGCTGAATGCGGGAACATTGGAACATGGAAAATCAAGACTACTTTGCTTTGTGTTGCCTAAAATTACTATTGCCTGTTGAATGCGGGAACATTGGAACATTAAAAATCTAGTCTACTTCGCTTTGTGTTGCCTGAAATTACTATTGCCTGCTGAATGCGGGAACATTGGAACATTGAAAATCAAGTCTACTTTGCTTTGTCTTGCCTAAAGTTACTATTGCCTGCTGAATGCGGGAACATTGGAACTTTGAAAATCAAGTCTACTATGCTTTGTGTTGCTTTTGCTTTGTGTTGCCTAAAATAACTATAGCCTGCTGAATGCGGGAACACTGGAACATTTAAAATAGAGTCTACTTTGCTTTGTGTTGCCTAAAATAACTATTGCCTGCTGAATGTGGGAACATTGGAACATTTAAAATCAAGTCTACTTTGCTTTGTGTTGCCTAAAATTACTATTTCCTGCTGAATGCGGGAACATTGGAACATTGAAAATCATGTCTACTCTGCTTTGTGTTGCCTAAAATTGCTATTGCCTGCTGTACGCCGGAACATTGGAAAATTGAAAATCAAGTGTAAACCGCTTTGTGTTGCCTAAAATTACTATTTCCTGCTGAATGCGGGAACACTGGAACATTGAAAATCAAGTCTACTTTGCTTTGTGTTGCCTAAAATTATGATTGCTGGCTGTACGCCAGAAAATTGGAACATTGAAAATCGAGTCTAATTCGCTTTGTGTTGCCTAAAATAACTATGGCCTGCTGAATGCGGGAACATTGGAACATTGAAAATCAAGTTTACTTTGCTTTGTGTTGCCTTTGCTTTGTGTTGCCTAAAATAACTATTGCCTGCTGAATGCGGGAACACTGGAACATTGAAAATCAAGTCTACTTTGCTTTGTGTTGCCTAAAATAACTATTGCTTGCTGAATGCGGGAACATTGGAACATTGAAAATCAAGACTACTTTGCTCTGTGCTGCCTAAAATAACTATTGCCTGCTGAATGCGAGAACACTGGAACATTGAAAATCAAGTCTACTTTGCTTTCTGTTGCCTTTGCTTTGTGTTGCCGAAAATAACTATTGCCTGCTGAATGCGGGAACACTGGAACATTGAAAATCAAGTCTACTTTGCTTTGTGTTGCCTAAAATTACTATTGCCTGCTGAATGCGGGAACATTGGAACATTGAAAATCAAGTCTACTTCGCTGTGCGTTGCCTAAAATTACTATTGCCTGCTGAATGCGGAAACATTGGAACATTGAAAATCAAGTCTACTTTGCTTTGTGTTGCCTAAAATTACTATTGCCTGCTGAATGCAGGAACATTGGAACTTTGAAAATCAAGTCTTCCTCGCTTTGTGTTGCCTAAAATTACTATTGCCTGCTGTACGGCGGAGCATTGGAACATTGAAAATCAAGTCTACTTTGCTTTGTGTTTCCTTTGCTTTGTGTTGCCTAAAATAACTATTGCCTGCTGAATTCGGTAACATTGGAACATTGAAAATCAAGTCTACTTTGCTTTGTGTTGCCTTTGCTTTGTGTTGCCTAAAATAACTATTGCCTGCTGAATTCGGGAACATTGGAACATTGAAAATCAAGTCTACTTTGCTTTGTGTTGCCTTTGCTTTGTGTTGCCTAAAATAACTATTGCCTGCTGAAAGCGAGAACATTGGAACATCGAAAATCAAGTCTACATTGCTTTGTGTTGCCTGAAATAATTATATCCTGCTGAATGCGGGAACACTGGAACATTTAAAATCAAGTCTACTTTGCTTTGTGTTGTCTAAAATAACTATTGCCTGCTGAATGCAAGAACATTGGAACATTGAAAATCAAATCTACTTTGCTTTGTGTTGCCTAAAATAACTATTGCCTGCTGAATGCGGGAAAATTGGAACATTGAAAATCAAGCCTACTTTGCTTTGTGTTGCCTTTGCTTTGTGTTGCCTAAAATAACTATTACCTGCTGAATGCGGGAACACTGGAACATTGAAAGTCAAGTGTACTTTGCTTTGTCTTGCCTAAAATAACTATTGCCTCCTGAATGCAGGAACATTGGAACATGGAAAATCAAGACTAATTTGCTTTGTGTTGCCTAAAATTACTATTGCCTGTTGAATGCGGGAACATTGGAACATTAAAAATCTAGTCTACTTCGCTTTGTGTTGCCTGAAATTACTATTCCCTGCTGAATGCGGGAACATTGGAACATTGAAAATCAAGTCTACTTTGCTTTGTGTTGCCTAAAATTACTATTGCCTGCTGAATGCGGGAACATTGGAACTTTGAAAATCAAGTCTACTATGCTTTGTGTTGCTTTTGCTTTGTGTTGCCTAAAATAACTATAGCCTGCTGAATGCGGGAACACTGGAACATTTAAAATAGAGTCTACTTTGCTTTGTGTTGCCTAAAATAACTATTGCCTGCTGAATGTGGGAACATTGGAACATTTAAAATCAAGTCTACTTTGCTTTGTGTTGCCTAAAATTACTATTTCCTGCTGAATGCGGGAACATTGGAACATTGAAAATCATGTCTACTCTGCTTTGTGTTGCCTAAAATTGCTATTGCCTGCTGTACGCCGGAACATTGGAAAATTGAAAATCAAGTGTAAACCGCTTTGTGTTGCCTAAAATTACTATTGCCTGCTTAATGCGGGAACACTTTAACATTGAAAATCAAGTCAACTTTGCTTTGAGTTGCTTAAAATAACTATTGCCTGCTGAATGCGGGAACATTTGAACATTGAATACCAAGTCTACTTTGCTTTGTGTTGCCTAAAATTACTATTGCCTGCTGAATGCGGGAACATTGGAACATTGAAAATCAAGTCTACTTTGCTTTGTGTTGCCTTTGATTTGTGTTGCCTAAAATAACTATTGCCTGCTGAATGCGGGAACACTGGAACATTGAAAATCAAGTCTACTTTGCTTTGTGTTGCCTAAAATTATGATTGCTGGCTGTACGCCAGAACATTGGAACATGAAAATCGAGTCTAATTTGCTTTGTGTTGCCTAAAATAACTATTGCCTGCTGTATGCGGGAACACTGGTACATTGGAAATCAAGTCTACTTTGCTTTGTTTTGCCTAAAATAACTATTGCCTGCTGTATGCGGGAACATTGGAACACTGAAAATCAAGACTACTTTGCTTTGTGTTGCCTAAAATAACTATTGCCTGCTGAATGCGGGAACATTGGAACATTGAAAATCAAGTCTACTTCGCTTTGTGTGGCCTAAAATTACTATTGCCTGCTGAATGCGAGAACATTGGAACATCGAAAATCAAGTCTACTTTGCTTTGTGTTGCCTAAAATAACTATTGCCTGCTGAATGCAGGAACATTGGAACTTTGAAAATCAAGTCTTCCTCGCTTTGTGTTGCCTAAAATTACTATTGCCTGCTGTACGGCGGAGCATTGGAACATTGAAAATCAAGTCTACTTTGCTTTGTGTTGCCTTTGCTTTGTGTTGCCTAAAATAACTATTGCCTGCTGAATTCGGGAACATTGGAACATTGAAAATCAAGTCTACTTTGCTTTGTGTTGCCTGTGCTTTGTGTTGCCTAAAATAACTATTGCCTGCTGAAAGCGAGAACATTGGAACATCGAAAATCAAGTCTACATTGCTTTGTGTTGCCTGAAATAATTATAGCCTGCTGAATGCGGGAACACTGGAACATTTAAAATCAAGTCTACTTTGCTTTGTGTTGTCTAAAATAACTATTGCCTGCTGAATGCGGGAACATTGGAACATTGAAAACCAAGTCTACTTTGCTTTGTGTTGCCTTTGCTTTGTGTTGCCTAAAATAACTATTACCTGCTGAATGCGGGAACACTGGTACATTGGAAATCAAGTCTACTTTGCTTTGTTTTGCCTAAAATAACTATTGCCTGCTGAATGCGGGAACATTGGAACATTGAAAATCAAGACTACTTTGCTTTGTGTTGCCTAAAATAACTATTGCCTGCTGAATGCGAGAACATTGGAACATTGAAAATCAAGTCTACTTCGCTTTGTGTTGCCTAAAATTACTATTGCCTGCTGAATGCGAGAACATTGGAACATCAAAAATCAAATCTACTTTGCTTTGTCTTGCCTAAAATAACTATTGCCTGCTGAATGCGGGAACATTGGAACATGGAAAATCAAGACTACTTTGCTTTGTGTTGCCTAAAATTACTATTGCCTGTTGAATGCGGGAACATTGGAACATTAAAAATCTAGTCTACTTCGCTTTGTGTTGCCTGAAATTACTATTGCCTGCTGAATGCGGGAACATTGGAACATTGAAAATCAAGTCTACTTTGCTTTGTCTTGCCTAAAATTACTATTGCCTGCTGAATGCGGGAACATTGGAACTTTGAAAATCAAGTCTACTATGCTTTGTGTTGCTTTTGCTTTGTGTTGCCTAAAATAACTATAGCCTGCTGAATGCGGGAACACTGGAACATTTAAAATAGAGTCTACTTTGCTTTGTGTTGCCTAAAATAACTATTGCCTGCTGAATGTGGGAACATTGGAACATTTAAAATCAAGTCTACTTTGCTTTGTGTTGCCTAAAATTGCTATTTCCTGCTGAATGCGGGAACATTGGAACATTGAAAATCATGTCTACTCTGCTTTGTGTTGCCTAAAATTGCTATTGCCTGCTGTACGCCGGAACATTGGAAAATTGAAAATCAAGTGTAAACCGCTTTGTGTTGCCTAAAATTACTATTTCCTGCTGAATGCGGGAACACTGGAACATTGAAAATCAAGTCTACTTTGCTTTGTGCTGCCTAAAATTATGATTGCTGGCTGTACGCCAGAAAATTGGAACATTGAAAATCGAGTCTAATTCGCTTTGTGTTGCCTAAAATAACTATGGCCTGCTGAATGCGGGAACATTGGAACATTGAAAATCAAGTTTACTTTGCTTTGTGTTGCCTTTGCTTTGTGTTGCCTAAAATAACTATTGCCTGCTGAATGCGGGAACACTGGAACATTGAAAATCAAGTCTACTTTGCTTTGTGTTGCCTAAAATAACTATTGCTTGCTGAATGCGGGAACATTGGAACATTGAAAATCAAGACTACTTTGCTCTGTGCTGCCTAAAATAACTATTGCCTGCTGAATGCGAGAACACTGGAACATTGAAAATCAAGTCTACTTTGCTTTCTGTTGCCTTTGCTTTGTGTTGCCGAAAATAACTATTGCCTGCTGAATGCGGGAACACTGGAACATTGAAAATCAAGTCTACTTTGCTTTGTGTTGCCTAAAATTACTATTGCCTGCTGAATGCGGGAACATTGGAACATTGAAAATCAAGTCTACTTCGCTGTGCGTTGCCTAAAATTACTATTGCCTGCTGAATGCGGAAACATTGGAACATTGAAAATCAAGTCTACTTTGCTTTGTGTTGCCTAAAATTACTATTGCCTGCTGAATGCAGGAACATTGGAACTTTGAAAATCAAGTCTTCCTCGCTTTGTGTTGCCTAAAATTACTATTGCCTGCTGTACGGCGGAGCATTGGAACATTGAATATCAAGTCTACTTTGCTTTGTGTTTCCTTTGCTTTGTGTTGCCTAAAATAACTATTGCCTGCTGAATTCGGGAACATTGGAACATTGAAAATCAAGTCTACTTTGCTTTGTGTTGCCTTTGCTTTGTGTTGCCTAAAATAACTATTGCCTGCTGAATTCGGGAACATTGGAACATTGAAAATCAAGTCTACTTTGCTTTGTGTTGCCTTTGCTTTGTGTTGCCTAAAATAACTATTGCCTGCTGAAAGCGAGAACATTGGAACATCGAAAATCAAGTCTACATTGCTTTGTGTTGCCTGAAATAATTATATCCTGCTGAATGCGGGAACACTGGAACATTTAAAGTCAAGTCTACTTTGCTTTGTGTTGTCTAAAATAACTATTGCCTGCTGAATGCGGGAAAATTGGAACATTGAAAATCAAGCCTACTTTGCTTTGTGTTGCCTTTGCTTTGTGTTGCCTAAAATAACTATTACCTGCTGAATGCGGGAACACTGGAACATTGAAAGTCAAGTGTACTTTGCTTTGTCTTGCCTAAAATAACTATTGCCTCCTGAATGCAGGAACATTGGAACATGGAAAATCAAGACTAATTTGCTTTGTGTTGCCTAAAATTACTATTGCCTGTTGAATGCGGGAACATTGGAACATTAAAAATCTAGTCTACTTCGCTTTGTGTTGCCTGAAATTACTATTCCCTGCTGAATGCGGGAACATTGGAACATTGAAAATCAAGTCTACTTTGCTTTGTGTTGCCTAAAATTACTATTGCCTGCTGAATGCGGGAACATTGGAACTTTGAAAATCAAGTCTACTATGCTTTGTGTTGCTTTTGCTTTGTGTTGCCTAAAATAACTATAGCCTGCTGAATGCGGGAACACTGGAACATTTAAAATAGAGTCTACTTTGCTTTGTGTTGCCTAAAATAACTATTGCCTGCTGAATGTGGGAACATTGGAACATTTAAAATCAAGTTTACTTTGCTTTGTGTTGCCTTTGCTTTGTGTTGCCTAAAATAACTATTGCCTGCTGAATGCGGGAACACTGGAACATTGAAAATCAAGTCTACTTTGCTTTGTGTTGCCTAAAATAACTATTGCTTGCTGAATGCGGGAACATTGGAACATTGAAAATCAAGACTACTTTGCTCTGTGCTGCCTAAAATAACTATTGCCTGCTGAATGCGAGAACACTGGAACATTGAAAATCAAGTCTACTTTGCTTTCTGTTGCCTTTGCTTTGTGTTGCCGAAAATAACTATTGCCTGCTGAATGCGGGAACACTGGAACATTGAAAATCAAGTCTACTTTGCTTTGTGTTGCCTAAAATTACTATTGCCTGCTGAATGCGGGAACATTGGAACATTGAAAATCAAGTCTACTTCGCTGTGCGTTGCCTAAAATTACTATTGCCTGCTGAATGCGGAAACATTGGAACATTGAAAATCAAGTCTACTTTGCTTTGTGTTGCCTAAAATTACTATTGCCTGCTGAATGCAGGAACATTGGAACTTTGAAAATCAAGTCTTCCTCGCTTTGTGTTGCCTAAAATTACTATTGCCTGCTGGACGGCGGAGCATTGGAACATTGAATATCAAGTCTACTTTGCTTTGTGTTTCCTTTGCTTTGTGTTGCCTAAAATAACTATTGCCTGCTGAATTCGGGAACATTGGAACATTGAAAATCAAGTCTACTTTGCTTTGTGTTGCCTTTGCTTTGTGTTGCCTAAAATAACTATTGCCTGCTGAATTCGGGAACATTGGAACATTGAAAATCAAGTCTACTTTGCTTTGTGTTGCCTTTGCTTTGTGTTGCCTAAAATAACTATTGCCTGCTGAAAGCGAGAACATTGGAACATCGAAAATCAAGTCTACATTGCTTTGTGTTGCCTGAAATAATTATATCCTGCTGAATGCGGGAACACTGGAACATTTAAAGTCAAGTCTACTTTGCTTTGTGTTGTCTAAAATAACTATTGCCTGCTGAATGCGGGAAAATTGGAACATTGAAAATCAAGCCTACTTTGCTTTGTGTTGCCTTTGCTTTGTGTTGCCTAAAATAACTATTACCTGCTGAATGCGGGAACACTGGAACATTGAAAGTCAAGTGTACTTTGCTTTGTCTTGCCTAAAATAACTATTGCCTCCTGAATGCAGGAACATTGGAACATGGAAAATCAAGACTAATTTGCTTTGTGTTGCCTAAAATTACTATTGCCTGTTGAATGCGGGAACATTGGAACATTAAAAATCTAGTCTACTTCGCTTTGTGTTGCCTGAAATTACTATTCCCTGCTGAATGCGGGAACATTGGAACATTGAAAATCAAGTCTACTTTGCTTTGTGTTGCCTAAAATTACTATTGCCTGCTGAATGCGGGAACATTGGAACTTTGAAAATCAAGTCTACTATGCTTTGTGTTGCTTTTGCTTTGTGTTGCCTAAAATAACTATAGCCTGCTGAATGCGGGAACACTGGAACATTTAAAATAGAGTCTACTTTGCTTTGTGTTGCCTAAAATAACTATTGCCTGCTGAATGTGGGAACATTGGAACATTTAAAATCAAGTCTACTTTGCTTTGTGTTGCCTAAAATTACTATTTCCTGCTGAATGCGGGAACATTGGAACATTGAAAATCATGTCTACTCTGCTTTGTGTTGCCTAAAATTGCTATTGCCTGCTGTACGCCGGAACATTGGAAAATTGAAAATCAAGTGTAAACCGCTTTGTGTTGCCTAAAATAACTATTGCCTGCTTAATGCGGGAACACTGGAACATTGAAAATCAAGTCTACTTTGCTTTGTGTTGCCTAAAATAACTATTGCTTGCTGAATGCGGGAACATTGGAACATTGAAAATCAAGACTACTTTGCTCTGTGCTGCCTAAAATAACTATTGCCTGCTGAATGCGAGAACACTGGAACATTGAAAATCAAGTCTACTTTGCTTTCTGTTGCCTTTGCTTTGTGTTGCCGAAAATAACTATTGCCTGCTGAATGCGGGAACACTGGAACATTGAAAATCAAGTCTACTTTGCTTTGTGTTGCCTAAAATTACTATTGCCTGCTGAATGCGGGAACATTGGAACATTGAAAATCAAGTCTACTTCGCTGTGCGTTGCCTAAAATTACTATTGCCTGCTGAATGCGGAAACATTGGAACATTGAAAATCAAGTCTACTTTGCTTTGTGTTGCCTAAAATTACTATTGCCTGCTGAATGCAGGAACATTTGAACTTTGAAAATCAAGTCTTCCTCGCTTTGTGTTGCCTAAAATTACTATTGCCTGCTGTACGGCGGAGCATTGGAACATTGAAAATCAAGTCTACTTTGCTTTGTGTTTCCTTTGCTTTGTGTTGCCTAAAATAACTATTGCCTGCTGAATTCGGGAACATTGGAACATTGAAAATCAAGTCTACTTTGCTTTGTGTTGCCTTTGCTTTGTGTTGCCTAAAATAACTATTGCCTGCTGAATTCGGGAACATTGGAACATTGAAAATCAAGTCTACTTTGCTTTGTGTTGCCTTTGCTTTGTGTTGCCTAAAATAACTATTGCCTGCTGAAAGCGAGAACATTGGAACATCGAAAATCAAGTCTACATTGCTTTGTGTTGCCTGAAATAATTATATCCTGCTGAATGCGGGAACACTGGAACATTTAAAGTCAAGTCTACTTTGCTTTGTGTTGTCTAAAATAACTATTGCCTGCTGAATGCGGGAAAATTGGAACATTGAAAATCAAGCCTACTTTGCTTTGTGTTGCCTTTGCTTTGTGTTGCCTAAAATAACTATTACCTGCTGAATGCGGGAACACTGGAACATTGAAAGTCAAGTGTACTTTGCTTTGTCTTGCCTAAAATAACTATTGCCTCCTGAATGCAGGAACATTGGAACATGGAAAATCAAGACTAATTTGCTTTGTGTTGCCTAAAATTACTATTGCCTGTTGAATGCGGGAACATTGGAACATTAAAAATCTAGTCTACTTCGCTTTGTGTTGCCTGAAATTACTATTCCCTGCTGAATGCGGGAACATTGGAACATTGAAAATCAAGTCTACTTTGCTTTGTGTTGCCTAAAATTACTATTGCCTGCTGAATGCGGGAACATTGGAACTTTGAAAATCAAGTCTACTATGCTTTGTGTTGCTTTTGCTTTGTGTTGCCTAAAATAACTATAGCCTGCTGAATGCGGGAACACTGGAACATTTAAAATAGAGTCTACTTTGCTTTGTGTTGCCTAAAATAACTATTGCCTGCTGAATGTGGGAACATTGGAACATTTAAAATCAAGTCTACTTTGCTTTGTGTTGCCTAAAATTACTATTTCCTGCTGAATGCGGGAACATTGGAACATTGAAAATCATGTCTACTCTGCTTTGTGTTGCCTAAAATTGCTATTGCCTGCTGTACGCCGGAACATTGGAAAATTGAAAATCAAGTGTAAACCGCTTTGTGTTGCCTAAAATTACTATTGCCTGCTTAATGCGGGAACACTTTAACATTGAAAATCAAGTCAACTTTGCTTTGAGTTGCTTAAAATAACTATTGCCTGCTGAATGCGGGAACATTTGAACATTGAATACCAAGTCTACTTTGCTTTGTGTTGCCTAAAATTACTATTGCCTGCTGAATGCGGGAACATTGGAACATTGAAAATCAAGTCTACTTTGCTTTGTGTTGCCTTTGATTTGTGTTGCCTAAAATAACTATTGCCTGCTGAATGCGGGAACACTGGAACATTGAAAATCAAGTCTACTTTGCTTTGTGTTGCCTAAAATTATGATTGCTGGCTGTACGCCAGAACATTGGAACATGAAAATCGAGTCTAATTTGCTTTGTGTTGCCTAAAATAACTATTGCCTGCTGTATGCGGGAACACTGGTACATTGGAAATCAAGTCTACTTTGCTTTGTTTTGCCTAAAATAACTATTGCCTGCTGTATGCGGGAACATTGGAACACTGAAAATCAAGACTACTTTGCTTTGTGTTGCCTAAAATAACTATTGCCTGCTGAATGCGGGAACATTGGAACATTGAAAATCAAGTCTACTTCGCTTTGTGTGGCCTAAAATTACTATTGCCTGCTGAATGCGAGAACATTGGAACATCGAAAATCAAGTCTACTTTGCTTTGTGTTGCCTAAAATAACTATTGCCTGCTGAATGCAGGAACATTGGAACATTTAAAATCAAGTCTAATTTGCTTTGTGTTGCCTAAAATAACTATTGCCTGCTGTATGCGGGAACACTGGTACATTGGAAATCAAGTCTACTTTGCTTTGTTTTGCCTAAAATAACTATTGCCTGCTGTATGCGGGAACATTGGAACACTGAAAATCAAGACTACTTTGCTTTGTGTTGCCTAAAATAACTATTGCCTGCTGAATGCGGGAACATTGGAACATTGAAAATCAAGTCTACTTCGCTTTGTGTGGCCTAAAATTACTATTGCCTGCTGAATGCGAGAACATTGGAACATCGAAAATCAAGTCTACTTTGCTTTGTGTTGCCTAAAATAACTATTGCCTGCTGAATGCAGGAACATTGGAACATTTAAAATCAAGTCTACTTTGCTTAGTGTTGCCTAAAATAACTATTGCCTGCTGAATGCGGGAACATTGGAACATTGAAAATCATGTCTACTTTGCTTTGTGTTCCCCTAAATTACTATTGCCTGCTGTACGCCGGAACATTGGAAAATTGAAAATCAAGTCTAATTCGCTTTGTTTTGCCTAAAATAACTATTGCCTGCTGAATGTAGGAACACTGGAACATTGAAAATCAAGTCAACTTTGCTTTGTGTTGCCTAAAATAACTATTGCCTGCTGAATGCGGGAATATTGGAACATTGAAAATCAAGTCTACTTCGCTTTGTGTTGCCTAAAATTACTATTGCCTGCTGAATGCGGGAACATTGGAACATTGAAAATCAAGTCTACTTTGCTTTGTGTTGCCTAAAATTACTATTGCCTGCTGAATGCGGGAACATTGGAACATTGAAAATCAAGACTACTTTGCTTTGTGTTGCCTAAAATTACTATTGCCTGCTGAATGCGGGAACACTGGAACATTGAAAGTCAAGTGTACTTTGCTTTGTCTTGCCTAAAATAACTATTGCCTGCTGAATGCGGGAACATTGGAACATGGAAAATCAAGACTACTTTGCTTTGTGTTGCCTAAAATTACTATTGCCTGTTGAATGCGGGAACATTGGAACATTAAAAATCTAGTCTACTTCGCTTTGTGTTGCCTGAAATTACTATTGCCTGCTGAATGCGGGAACATTGGAACATTGAAAATCAAGTCTACTTTGCTTTGTCTTGCCTAAAATTACTATTGCCTGCTGAATGCGGGAACATTGGAACTTTGAAAATCAAGTCTACTATGCTTTGTGTTGCTTTTGCTTTGTGTTGCCTAAAATAACTATAGCCTGCTGAATGCGGGAACACTGGAACATTTAAAATAGAGTCTACTTTGCTTTGTGTTGCCTAAAATAACTATTGCCTGCTGAATGTGGGAACATTGGAACATTGAAAATCAAGTCTACTTTGCTTTGTCTTGCCTAAAATTACTATTGCCTGCTGAATGCGGGAACATTGGAACTTTGAAAATCAAGTCTACTATGCTTTGTGTTGCTTTTGCTTTGTGTTGCCTAAAATAACTATAGCCTGCTGAATGCGGGAACACTGGAACATTTAAAATAGAGTCTACTTTGCTTTGTGTTGCCTAAAATAACTATTGCCTGCTGAATGTGGGAACATTGGAACATTTAAAATCAAGTCTACTTTGCTTTGTGTTGCCTAAAATTACTATTTCCTGCTGAATGCGGGAACATTGGAACATTGAAAATCATGTCTACTCTGCTTTGTGTTGCCTAAAATTGCTATTGCCTGCTGTACGCCAGAACATTGGAAAATTGAAAATCAAGTGTAAACCGCTTTGTGTTGCCTAAAATTACTATTTCCTGCTGAATGCGGGAACACTGGAACATTGAAAATCAAGTCTACTTTGCTTTGTGTTGCCTAAAATTATGATTGCTGGCTGTACGCCAGAAAATTGGAACACTGAAAATCGAGTCTAATTCGCTTTGTGTTGCCTAAAATAACTATGGCCTGCTGAATGCGGGAACATTGGAACATTGAAAATCAAGTTTACTTTGCTTTGTGTTGCCTTTGCTTTGTGTTGCCTAAAATAACTATTGCCTGCTGAATGCGGGAACACTGGAACATTGAAAATCAAGTCTACTTTGCTTTGTGTTGCCTAAAATAACTATTGCTTGCTGAATGCGGGAACATTGGAACATTGAAAATCAAGACTACTTTGCTCTGTGCTGCCTAAAATAACTATTGCCTGCTGAATGCGAGAACACTGGAACATTCAAAATCAAGTCTACTTTGCTTTCTGTTGCCTTTGCTTTGTGTTGCCGAAAATAACTATTGCCTGCTGAATGCGGGAACATTGGAACATTGAAAATCAAGTCTACTTTGCTTTGTGTTGCCTAAAATTACTATTGCCTGCTGAATGCGGGAACATTGGAACATTGAAAATCAAGTCTACTTCGCTGTGCGTTGCCTAAAATTACTATTGCCTGCTGAATGCGGAAACATTGGAACATTGAAAATCAAGTCTACTTTGCTTTGTGTTGCCTAAAATTACTATTGCCTGCTGAATGCAGGAACATTGGAACTTTGAAAATCAAGTCTTCCTCGCTTTGTGTTGCCTAAAATTACTATTGCCTGCTGTACGGCGGAGCATTGGAAGATTGAAAATCAAGTCTACTTTGCTTTGTGTTGCCTTTGCTTTGTGTTGCCTAAAATAACTATTGCCTGCTGAATTCGGGAACATTGGAACATTGAAAATCAAGTCTACTTTGCTTTGTGTTGCCTGTGCTTTGTGTTGCCTAAAATAACTATTGCCTGCTGAAAGCGAGAACATTGGAACATCGAAAATCAAGTCTACATTGCTTTGTGTTGCCTGAAATAATTATAGCCTGCTGAATGCGGGAACACTGGAACATTTAAAATCAAGTCTACTTTGCTTTGTGTTGTCTAAAATAACTATTGCCTGCTGAATGCGGGAACATTGGAACATTGAAAACCAAGTCTACTTTGCTTTGTGTTGCCTTTGCTTTGTGTTGCCTAAAATAACTATTACCTGCTGAATGCGGGAACACTGGTACATTGGAAATCAAGTCTACTTTGCTTTGTTTTGCCTAAAATAACTATTGCCTGCTGAATGCGGGAACATTGGAACATTGAAAATCAAGACTACTTTGCTTTGTGTTGCCTAAAATAACTATTGCCTGCTGAATGCGAGAACATTGGAACATTGAAAATCAAGTCTACTTCGCTTTGTGTTGCCTAAAATTACTATTGCCTGCTGAATGCGAGAACATTGGAACATCAAAAATCAAATCTACTTTGCTTTGTGTTGCCTAAAATAACTATTGCCTGCTGAATGCGGGAACATTGGAACATTGAAAATCTAGTCTACTTCGCTTTGTGTTGCCTGAAATTACTATTGCCTGCTGAATGCGGGAACATTGGAACATTGAAAATCAAGTCTACTATGCTTTGTGTTGCCTTTCCTTTGTGTTGCCTAAAATAACTATTACCTGCTGAATGCGGGAACACTGGAACATTTAAAATCAAGTCTACTTTGCTTTGTGTTGCCTAAAATAACTATTGCCTGCTGAATGCGGGAACATTGGAACATTTAAAATCAAGTCTACTTTGCTTTGTGTTCCCCTAATTTACTATTGCCTGCTGAATGCGGGAACATTGGAACATTGAAAATCATGTCTACTTTGCTTTGTGTTCCCCTAAATTACTATTGCCTGCTGTACGCCGGAACATTGGAAAATTGAAAATCAAGTCTAATTCGCTTTGTGTTGCCTAAAATAACTATTGCCTGCTGAATGTAGGAACACTGGAATATTGAAAATCAAGTCTACTTTGCTTTGTGTTGCCTAAAATAACTATTGCCTGCTGAATGCGGGAACATTGGAACATTGAAAATCAAGTCTACTTCGCTTTGTGTTGCCTAAAATTACTATTGCCTGCTGACTGCGGGAACATTGGAACATTGAAAATCAAGTCTACTTTGCTTTGTGTTTCCTAAAATTACTATTGCCTGCTGAATGCGGGAACATTGGTACATTGGAAATCAAGTCTACTTTGCTTTGTGTTGCCTAAAATAATTATTGCCTGCTGAATGCGGGAACATTGGAACATTGAAAATCAAGACTACTTTGCTTTGTGTTGCCTAAAATAACTATTGCCTGCTGAATGCGGGAACATTGGAACATTGAAAATCATGTCTACTTCGCTTTGTGTTGCCTAAAATAGAGGTGGTGACAGGTAGAGCGAGATACGGGAAAGGGAGAACAAAACACCCATCTTGGCTCAAAATTTACAATAATAGATTGACAAACTCCAAAAATGGTAAGCGTCAAAGACAAAATCAAATTCGGCCCAAAATTTTCAGCAGGACATTGGCAATTCCAAAAATCAATGCTACTATCCGGCCCGAAATCAACAAAAATAGACCGGCGATTCCAAAACTCTCTCTTGACAAGATACAACTGAGATGCCAGGACGGTGGCCCCTCCAAGCTAAAGGTGGTGCTGTTCAATGCCAGGTCAGTAAACGGAAAAACTTCCATTATCCAAGATCTAATTCAAGAAGAACAAGCCGACCTGGCTTGTATAACAGAGACCTGGCTGGACGAGGGGGGAGGGGTCAATCTCTCCCAACTCTGTCCACCAGGTTATTCTGTTCAGCACCAACCAAGGCTTGGAGGGCGGGGAGGCGGAGTTGCAGTGGTCTACAAGGAGTTTATCCCATTGATCAGGTGTCCCATCCCACAATCATCTTCTTTTGAATGTGCCGGCTTTAGGATAGGTGACTGGGACAGGATAGTAGGCCTGGGTAACAACGGAAAAATTTGTTTCTAAAATCGATTTGTATTTGGGGGTTTTTTTTGTTTCGATATTTAAAATAATTACAAAATTTTCCTTTTAAAAAGTTCGATATTTACGAAATTTCGTAAATGGTAAAAAATTAATGAATCGATTTCCGAAACAATAACGAATCGATTCGTTAATGGCGGACGCGACCGCGAAATACGCTAAAAACCTCCAAAACCTTCTGAGGCTTCCCTCTCCCTCTGTTGTTGACTGTTGGTGTGATATTATATTTTTTTCACTAATTAAACCATAAAACTGGCCCAGACATGCGGAAATAATAAAACGACCTCAAAACAATAACGAAACGAATACAATATCGAAATACGAAGCATTTACAAAACGTTTTTGAAAATTCGTTTTTTTAAATAATTGCTCCAGAATGGTTCGTTATCATTTTGTAATTGAAAAAATTAACGAATTATTAACAAATTACGAATTAACGAAACGAAACCGCCCAGCCCTACAGGATAGGGATTCTGTTAGTGTACCGACCACCCCGCTGCACTATAGTCTCCCTACCTGAGCTAGCAGGAGTGGTCTCGGACATGGCGTTGAGCTCCCAACAGCTCTTGGTTTTGGGAGATTTCAACATCCATGCCGAGGCCTCTCTTTCTGGTGCGGCTCAGGACTTCATGGCCGCCATGGCAACCATGGACCTGTCCAGCTAATATCTGGTCCCACCCATAGTGCCGGGCACACCTTGGATTTGGTCTTCTCTCAGGGATGGGATGAGGGTGACGGGGTGGAGGAGCCGACCATCGCTCCATTGCCATGGACCGATCACCACCTGATCAGTTTTAGACTAACTGTGCCTTCCAACCTCTGCAGGGGTAGTGGACCCATTAGAATGGTCCGCCCTAGGAGACTTATGGATCCAAATGGCTTCCTGACGGCTTTTGGGGATTTTTCCACCTTCTTGGCCAGCGACACTGTCGATGCTCTGGTCTCTCACTGGGATAGGGAGGTGACCAGGGCAATCGACACAATTGCTCCGGAACGCCCCCTCTCGAGTAACCGAGCTAAACCAGTTTCTTGGTTTACTGAGGAGCTGGCAGCAATGAAGCGAAAGAAGAGGAGGTTAGAGTGCGTGTGGCACCAGAATCCCACCAATCCAGCCCAAACACATCTGAATGCCTTCCTAAGGTCCTACGGTGTGGCAATAGCGGTGGCTCAGAAAACATTCATCACAGCCAATATTGCATCCGCGAAGAATCGTCCAGCTGAGCTCTTCCAAGTTGTCAGGGGCCTGTTAAATCCACCAAAAAGCGAGGCCTCGGATAACTTGGTGGTTCGCTGTGAAGCATTTGCTCGATCTTTCACGGATAAAATTGAGTGGATTCGGTCGGGTTTTGACGCCATGTTAACGGCAGTCTCTGGGGATGTAACGAGAACATCTGCTTGTCCAGTTTTGTTGGATTCTTTTCAATTGGTTCAGCTTGAGGATGTGGACAGGATCCTTGGAGAGGTGCAACCCACCACATGCATCCTAGACCCCTGCCCATTCTGGCTGATAAAAGAAGCCAGAGGGGGTTTGGCAGAGTGGGTAAAGGTGATGGTCAATACTAGGGCTGGGCGGATTCATTCATTAATTTTGTAAATCGTTAATTATTCGTTATTTTTTATTTACAAAATGATTTTGAAATTTATTTTCAAACTCGGAAGTGTTTTTTAAAACCGAAACAGCATCCTCCATCTTTTTAATGAGCTTCTGCCCGTTTCGGAAAAGATGTTATATGATGGAAGGATGCTGGGTGCACCAGGAGCCAATCCGGCTCTCCCAAGCACCGTGTCTCCTTCTGATTGGGCAGGCTGCCCTTTAAAAGTGGCTCCGTGTGGCCGCATTGCTCAGTCTGGGCTGGGAATGCGAGGAGCCGGGAGGTGCGGGAGGCTTACTTGCGTTGCTGTTGGGACTTGGGAGAGCGAGGAGGGTGGACGCAGCTGGGAGTAACGGGGAGGCATTGCTTGCTGCTCTGTCTCTGTGTGTGTTTGTCTTTGGTGAAAGAAAAGCTGTTTCACCCAATTCTTGTGTGCCCTGTGGCTGTTTTTGCCCCACTACAGGGCAAGCATTTTGTTAATTTACTTTTCAAAAACATTTTCTGCTAAATATTTCTTTTATTATTAAATTTTTTAAAAAATATATTGAAAAAAAAGGAATACACTGCACATTTGTCTTTGGTGAAACAAAAGCTGTTTTACCCAGTTGTTGTGTGTCCTGTGGCTGTTTTTGCCCCACTACAGGGCAAGCATTTTGTTAATTTTCTTTTTTAAAACTTTTTCTGCTAAATAATTCTTTTATTATTAATTTTTTAAAAAAAAATATTGAAAAAAAAGGAATACACTGCACATTTGTCTTTGGTGAAACAAAAGCTGTTTCACCCAGTTGTGTGTCCTGTGGCTGTTTTTGCTCCACAACAGGGCAAGCATTTCATTTGTGTAATTCCAACCAGTGCGGCCCATAAGCCAACACAAAGTGCTTACATTGCTCATTATTTGTGTAGATCCAACCAGTGCGGCCCTTTTGCCAACACAAAGTGCTTAAAGTGCTCATTATTTGTGTAATTCCAACCAGTGCGGCAATTTTGCCAACACAAAGTGCTTACAGTGCTCATTATTTGTGTAGTTCCAACCAGTGCGGCCCATAAGCCAACACAAAGTGCTTACAGTGCTCATTATTTGTGTAGTTCCAACCAGTGCGGCTTTTGGCCAACACAAAGTGCTTACAGTGCTCATTATTTGTGTAGTTCAAACAAGTGCAGCCCTTTTGCCAACACAAAGTGCTTACAGTGTTCATTATTTGTGTAGATCCAATGAGTGCGGCCCTTTTGCCAACACAAAGTGCTTACAGTGCTCATTATTTGTGCAGTTCAAACAAGTGCAGCCCTTTTGCCAACACAAAGTGCTTACAGTGTTCATTATTTGTGTAGTTCCAATGAGTGCGGCCCTTTTGCCAACACAAAGTGCATACAGTGCTCCTTATTTGTGTAGTTCTAACCAGTTCGGCCCTTTTGCCAACACAAAGTGCTTATAGTGCTCCTTATTTGTGTAGTTCCAACCAGTGAGGCCCAGAAGCAAACACAAAGTGCTATAATACAGTGTTCATTATTTGTGTAATTCCAACGAGCGCTGCCCTTTTGCCAACACAAAGTGCCTACAGTGCTCATTATTTGTGTAGTTCCAACCAGTGCGGCCCTTTTGCCAACACAAAGTGCTTACAGTGTCCATTATTTGTGTAGTTCCAACCAGTGTGGCCCCTTTGCCAACACAAAGTGCTTACAGTGCTCCTTATTTGTGTAGTTCCAACCAGTGCGGCCCTTTTGCCAACACAAAGTGCTATAATACAGTGCTCATTATTTGTGTAGTTACAACCAGTGTGGCCCATAAGCCAACACAAAGTGCTATAATACAGTGCTCATTATTTGTATAGTTCCAACCAGTGCGGCCCTTTTGCCAACACAAAGTGCTATAATACAGTGCTCATTATTTGTGTAGTTCCAACCAGTGCAGACCATAAGACAACACAAAGTGCTCAAAACAGTCCTACTTATTTGTGTAGTTCCACCAGTGCGGCCCATAAGCCAACACAAAGTGCTTAAAGTGCTCCTTATTTGTGTAGTTCCAACCAGTGCGGCCCACAAGCCAACAAAAAGTGCTATAATACAGTGCTCCTTATTTTTGTAGTTCCAACCAGTGCAGCCCTTTTGCCAACACAAAGTGCTTACAGTGCTCATTATTTGTGTAGTTCCAATCAGTGCGGCCCTTTTGCCAACACAAAGTGCTTACAGTGCTCATTATTTGTGTAGTTCCAAACAGTGCGGCCCTTTTGCCAATGCAAAGTGCTTACAGTGCTCATTATTTGTGTAGTTCTAACCAGTGTGTCCCTTTTGCGAACGCAAAGTGCTTACAATGCTCTTTATTTGTGTAGTTCCAGCCAGTGCGGCCCATAAGCCAACACAAAGTGCTATAATACAGTGCTCATTATTTGTGTAATTCCAATGAGTGCAGCCCTTTTGCCAACACAAAGTGCTTACAGTGCTCATTATTTGTGTAGTTCCAACCAGTGCGGCCCTTTTGCCAATGCAAAGTGCTTACAGTGCTCATTATTCGTGTAGTTCTAACCAGTGTGTCCCTTTTGCGAACGCAAAGTGCTTACAATGCTTCTTATTTGTGTAGTTCCAGCCAGTGCGGCCCATAAGCCAACACAAAGTGCTATAATACAGTGCTCATTATTTGTGTAATTCCAACGAGTGCAGCCCTTTTGCCAACACAAAGTGCTTACAGTGCTCCTTATTTCTGCAGTTCCAAACAGTGCGGCCCTTTTGCCAACACAAAGTGCTTACAGTGCTCATTATTTCTGTAGTTCCATCCAGTGCGGCCCTTTTGCCAATGCAAAGTGCTTACAGTGCTCATTATTTGTGTAGTTCCAACCAGTGCGGCCCTTTTGCCAATGCAAAGTGCTTACAGTGCTCATTATTTGTGTAGTTCCAACCAGTGCGGCCCTTTTGCCAACACAAAGTGCTTACAGTGCTCCTTATTTGTGTAGTTCCAACCAGTGCGGCCCATTTGCCAACACAAAGTGCTTACAGTGCTCATTATTTGTGTAGTTCCAACCAATGCGGCCCTTTTGCGAACACAAAGTGCTGTAATACAGTGCTCATTATTTGTGTAGTTCCAACCAGTGCGGCCCATAAGCCAACACAAAGTGCTATAATACAGTGCTCATTATTTGTGTTGTTCCAACCAGTGCGGCCCTTTTGCCAACACAAAGTGCTTACAGTGCTCATTATTTGTTTAGTTCTAACCAGTGCGGCCCTTTTACCAACACAAAGTGCTTATAGTGCTCCTTATTTGTGTAGTTCCAACCAGTGCGGCCCATAAGCCAACACAAAGTGCTATAATACAGTGCTCATTATTTGTGTAGTTCCAACCAGTGCTGCCCTTTTGCCAACACAAAGTGCTTATAGTGCTCCTTATTTGTGTAGTTCCAACCAGTGCGGCCCATTTGCCAACACAACATGCTATAATACAGTGCTCCTTATTTGTGTAATTCCAACGAGTGCTGCCCTTTTGCCAACACAAAGTGCTTACAGTGCTAATTATTTGTGTAGTTCCAACCAGTGTGGCCCTTTTGCCAACACAAAGTGCTTACAGTGCTCCTTATTTGTGTAGTTCCAACCAGAGCGGCCCTTTTGCCAACATAAAGTGCTATATACAGTGCTCATTATTTGTGTAGTTACAACCAGTGCGGCCCATAAGCCAACACAAAATGCTATATTACAGTACTCATTATTTGTGTAGTTCTAACCAGTGTGGCCCTTTTGCCAACACAAAGTGCTATAATACAGTGCTCATTATTTTTGTAATTCCAACGAGTGCGGCCCTTTTGCCAACACAAAGTGCTTACAGTGCTCATTATTTGTGTAGTTCTAACCAGTGCGGCTCATAAGCCAACACAAAGTGCTTACAGTGCTCCTTATTTGTGTAGTTCCAACCAGTGCGGCCCTTTTGCCAATAAAAAGTGCTTACAGTGCTCATTATTTGTGTAGTTCTAACCAGTGTGGCCCATAAGCCAACACAAAGTGCTTACATTGCTCACTATTTGTGTAGTTCCAACCAGTGCAGCCCTTTTGTCAACACAAAGTGCTTACAGTGCTCCTTATTTGTGTAGTTTCAAACAGTACGGCCCTTTTGTCAACACAAAGTGCTTACAGTGCTCATTATTTGTGTAGTTCCAACCAGTGAGACCCTTTTGCCAACACAAAGTGCTTACAGTGCTCATTATTTGTGTAGTTCCAAATGAGCACTGTATTTTTTTGTAATAATGAGCACTGTATTTTCAAAAGGAGTGGTGCCAAAAGGGCCACGGGGCACGCAAACACTGGTTGAACTACTTTGAGTTCACCAAACAGAAATGAGCACTGTATTTTCAAAAGGAGTGGTGCCAAAAGGGCCACGGGGCATGCAAACACTGGATGACCTACTTTGAATTAACCGAACAGAAAAGAGCACTGTATTTTCAAAAGTAGTGGTGCCAAAAGGGCCCTGGGGCACGCAAACACTGGTTGAACTACTTTGAGTTAACAAACAGAAATGAGCACTGTATTTTCAAAAGGAGTGGTGCCAAAAGGGCCACGAGGCACATAAACACTGGTTGAACTACTTTGAGATCACCAAACAGAAATGAGCACTGCATTTTCAAAAGTAGTGGTGCCAAAAGGGCCACGGGGCCCACAAACACTGGTTGAAATACTTTGAATTAACCGAACAGAAATGAGCACTGTATTTTCAAAAGGAGTGGTGCCAAAAGGGCCACGGGGCACGCAAACACTGGTTGAACTACTTTGAGTTAGCCGAACAGTAATGAGCACTGTATTTTCAAAAGGAGTGGTGCCAAAAGGGCCACGGGGCACGCAAACACTGGTTGAACTACTTTGAGTTCACCGAACTGAAATGAGCACTGTATTTTCAAAAGGAGTGGTGCCAAAAGGGCCACGGGGCATGCAAACACTGGTTGAACTACTTTGAATTAACTGAACAGAAATGAGCACTGTATTTTCAAAAGGAGTGGTGCCAAAAGGGCCACGGGGCCCACAAACACTGGTTGAACTACTTTGAGTTCACCAAACAGAAATGAGCACTCTATTTACAAAACGAGTTCTGCCAAAAGGGCCCTGGGGCACGCAAACACTGGTTGAACTACTTTGAGTTAACCGAACAGAAATGAGCACTGTATTTTCAAAAGGAGTGGTGCCAAAAGGGCCACGGGGCACATAAACACTGGTTGAACTACTTTGAGATCACCAAACAGAAATGAGAACTGCATTTTCAAAAGTAGTGGTGCCAAAAGGGCCACGGGGCCCACAAACACTGGTTGAACTACTTTGAATTAACCGAACAGAAATGAGCACTGTATTTTCAAAAGGAGTGGTGCCAAAAGGGCCACGGGGCACGCAAACACTGGTTGAACTACTTTGAGTTCACCGAACTGAAATGAGCACTGTATTTTCAAAAGGAGTGGTGCCAAAAGGGCCACGGGGCATGCAAACACTGGTTGAACTACTTTGAATTAACCGAACAGAAAAGAGCACTGTATTTTCAAAAGGAGTGGTGCCAAAAGGGCCCTGGGGCACGCAAACACTGGTTGAACTACTTTGAGTTAACCGAACAGAAATGAGCACTGTATTTTCAAAAGGAGTGGTGCCAAAAGGGCCACGGGGCACATAAACACTGGTTGAACTACTTTGAGATCACCAAACAGAAATGAGCACTGCATTTTCAAAAGTAGTGGTGCCAAAAGGGCCACGGGGCCCACAAACACTGGTTGAAATACTTTGAATTAACCGAACAGAAATGAGCACTGTATTTTCAAAAGGAGTGGTGCCAAAAGGGCCACGGGGCACGCAAACACTGGTTGAACTACTTTGAGTTAACCGAACAGAAATGAGCACTGTATTTTCAAAAGGAGTGGTGTCAAAAGGGCCACGGGGCACGCAAACACTGGTTGAACTACTTTGAGTTCACAGAATTGAAATGAGCACTGTATTTTCAAAACGAGTGGTGCCAAAAGGGCCACGGAGCATGCAAACACTGGTTGAACTACTTTGAATTAACCGAACAAAAATGAGCACTGTATTTTCAAAAGGAGTGGTGCCAAAAGGGCCACGGGGCCCACAAAAACTGGTTGAACTACTTTGAGTTCACCAAACAGAAATGAGCACTCTATTTACAAAACGACTTCTGCCAAAAGGGCCCTGGGGCACGCAAACACTGGTTGAACTACTTTGAGATCACCAAACAGAAATGAGCACTGCATTTTCAAAAGTAGTGGTGCCAAAAGGGCCACGGGGCCCACAAACACTGGTTGAAATACTTTGAGTTCACTAAACAGAAATGAGCACTGTATTTTCAAAAGGAGTGGTGCCAAAAGGGCCCTGGGGCACGCAAACACTGGTTGAACTACTTTGAGTTAACCGAACAGAAATGAGCACTGTATTTTCAAAAGGAGTGGTGCCAAAAGGGCCACGAGGCACATAAACACTGGTTGAACTACTTTGAGATCACCAAACAGAAATGAGCACTGCATTTTCAAAAGTAGTGGTGCCAAAAGGGCCACGGGGCCCACAAACACTGGTTGAAATACTTTGAATTAACCGAACAGAAATGAGCACTGTATTTTCAAAAGGAGTGGTGCCAAAAGGGCCAGGGGGCACATAAACACTGGTTGAACTACTTTGAGATCACCAAACAGAAATGAGCACTGCATTTTCAAAAGTAGTGGTGCCAAAAGGGCCACGGGGCCCACAAACACTGGTTGAAATACTTTGAGTTCACTAAACAGAAATGAGCACTGTATTTTCAAAAGGAGTGGTGCCAAAAGGGCCACGGGGCCCACAAACACTGGTTGAACTACTTTGAATTAACCGAACAGAAATGAGCACTGTATTTTCAAAAGGAGTGGTGCCAAAAGGGCCACGGGACACGCAAACAATGGTTGAACTACTTTGAGTTCACCAAACAGAAATGAGCACTGTATTTTCAAAAGGAGTGGTGCCAAAAGGGCCAGGGGGCACATAAACACTGGTTGAACTACTTTGAGATCACCAAACAGAAATGAGCACTGCATTTTCAAAAGTAGTGGTGCCAAAAGGGCCACGGGGCCCACAAACACTGGTTGAAATACTTTGAGTTCACTAAACAGAAATGAGCACTGTATTTTCAAAAGGAGTGGTGCCAAAAGGGCCCTGGGGCACGCAAACACTGGTTGAACTACTTTGAGTTAACCGAACAGAAATGAGCACTGTATTTTCAAAAGGAGTGGTGCCAAAAGGGCCACGAGGCACATAAACACTGGTTGAACTACTTTGAGATCACCAAACAGAAATGAGCACTGCATTTTCAAAAGTAGTGGTGCCAAAAGGGCCACGGGGCCCACAAACACTGGTTGAAATACTTTGAATTAACCGAACAGAAATGAGCACTGTATTTTCAAAAGGAGTGGTGCCAAAAGGGCCACGGGGCACGCAAACACTGGTTGAACTACTTTGAGTTCACCAAACAGAAATGAGCACTGTATTTTCAAAAGGAGTGGTGCCTACAGGGCCATGGGGCCCAAAAACACTGGTTGAACTACTTTGAATTAATCGAACAGAAATGAGCACTGTATTTTCAAAAGGAGTGGTGCCAAAAGGGCCACGGGGCACGCAAACACTGGTTGAACTACTTTGAGTTAACCGAACAGAAATGAGCACTGTATTTTCAAAAGGAGTGGTGCCAAAAGGGCCACGGGGCACATAAACACTGGTTGAACTACTTTGAGATCACCAAACAGAAATGAGAACTGCATTTTCAAAAGTAGTGGTGCCAAAAGGGCCACGGGGCCCACAAACACTGGTTGAAATACTTTGAGTTCACCAAACAGAAATGAGCATTGTATTTTCAAAAGGAGTGGTGCCAAAAGGGCCACGGGGCCCACAAACACTGGTTGAACTACTTTGAATTAACCGAAAAGAAATGAGCACTGTATTTTGAAAAGGAGTGGTGCCAAAAGGGCCACGGGGCACGCAAACACTGGTTGAACTACTTTGAGTTCACCGAACTGAAATGAGCACTGTATTTTCAAAAGGAGTGGTGCCAAAAGGGCCACGGGGCATGCAAACACTGGTTGAACTACTTAGAATTAACCGAACAGAAAAGAGCACTGTATTTTCAAAAGGAGTGGTGCCAAAAGGGCCCTGGGGCACGCAAACACTGCTTGAACTACTTTGAGTTCACCAAACTGAAATGAGCACTCTATTAACAAAACGACTTCTGCCAAAAGGGCCCTGGGGCACGCAAACACTGGTTGAACTACTTTGAGTTAACCGAACAGAAATGAGCACTGTATTTTCAAAAGGAGTGGTGCCAAAACGGCCACGGGGCACATAAACACTGGTTGAACTACTTTGAGATCACCAAACACAAATGAGCACTGTATTTTCAAAAGGAGTGGTGCCAAAAGGGCCACGGGGCACGCAAACAGTGGTTGAACCACTTTGAGTTCACCGAACTGAAATGAGCACTGTATTTTCAAAAGGAGTGGTGCCAAAAGGGCCACGGGCACGCAAACACTGGTTGAACTACTTTGAGTTCACAGAATTGAAATGAGCACTGTATTTTCAAAACGAGTGGTGCCAAAAGGGCCACGGAGCATGCAAACACTGGTTGAACTACTTTGAATTAACCGAACAAAAATGAGCACTGTATTTTCAAAAGGAGTGGTGCCAAAAGGGCCACGGGGCCCACAAAAACTGGTTGAACTACTTTGAGTTCACCAAACAGAAATGAGCACTCTATTTACAAAACGACTTCTGCCAAAAGGGCCCTGGGGCACGCAAACACTGGTTGAACTACTTTGAGATCACCAAACAGAAATGAGCACTGCATTTTCAAAAGTAGTGGTGCCAAAAGGGCCACGGGGCCCACAAACACTGGTTGAAATACTTTGAGTTCACTAAACAGAAATGAGCACTGTATTTTCAAAAGGAGTGGTGCCAAAAGGGCCCTGGGGCACGCAAACACTGGTTGAACTACTTTGAGTTAACCGAACAGAAATGAGCACTGTATTTTCAAAAGGAGTGGTGCCAAAAGGGCCACGAGGCACATAAACACTGGTTGAACTACTTTGAGATCACCAAACAGAAATGAGCACTGCATTTTCAAAAGTAGTGGTGCCAAAAGGGCCACGGGGCCCACAAACACTGGTTGAAATACTTTGAATTAACCGAACAGAAATGAGCACTGTATTTTCAAAAGGAGTGGTGCCAAAAGGGCCAGGGGGCACATAAACACTGGTTGAACTACTTTGAGATCACCAAACAGAAATGAGCACTGCATTTTCAAAAGTAGTGGTGCCAAAAGGGCCACGGGGCCCACAAACACTGGTTGAAATACTTTGAGTTCACTAAACAGAAATGAGCACTGTATTTTCAAAAGGAGTGGTGCCAAAAGGGCCACGGGGCCCACAAACACTGGTTGAACTACTTTGAATTAACCGAACAGAAATGAGCACTGTATTTTCAAAAGGAGTGGTGCCAAAAGGGCCACGGGACACGCAAACAATGGTTGAACTACTTTGAGTTCACCAAACAGAAATGAGCACTGTATTTTCAAAAGGAGTGGTGCCAAAAGGGCCAGGGGGCACATAAACACTGGTTGAACTACTTTGAGATCACCAAACAGAAATGAGCACTGCATTTTCAAAAGTAGTGGTGCCAAAAGGGCCACGGGGCCCACAAACACTGGTTGAAATACTTTGAGTTCACTAAACAGAAATGAGCACTGTATTTTCAAAAGGAGTGGTGCCAAAAGGGCCCTGGGGCACGCAAACACTGGTTGAACTACTTTGAGTTAACCGAACAGAAATGAGCACTGTATTTTCAAAAGGAGTGGTGCCAAAAGGGCCACGAGGCACATAAACACTGGTTGAACTACTTTGAGTTCACCAAACAGAAATGAGCACTGCATTTTCAAAAGTAGTGGTGCCAAAAGGGCCACTGGGCCCACAAACACTGGTTGAAATACTTTGAATTAACCGAACAGAAATGAGCACTGTATTTTCAAAAGGAGTGGTGCCAAAAGGGCCACGGGGCACGCAAACACTGGTTGAACTACTTTGAGTTCACCAAACAGAAATGAGCACTGTATTTTCAAAAGGAGTGGTGCCTACAGGGCCATGGGGCCCAAAAACACTGGTTGAACTACTTTGAATTAATCGAACAGAAATGAGCACTGTATTTTCAAAAGGAGTGGTGCCAAAAGGGCCACGGGGCACGCAAACACTGGTTGAACTACTTTGAGTTAACCGAACAGAAATGAGCACTGTATTTTCAAAAGGAGTGGTGCCAAAAGGGCCACGGGGCACATAAACACTGGTTGAACTACTTTGAGATCACCAAACAGAAATGAGAACTGCATTTTCAAAAGTAGTGGTGCCAAAAGGGCCACGGGGCCCACAAACACTGGTTGAAATACTTTGAGTTCACCAAACAGAAATGAGCATTGTATTTTCAAAAGGAGTGGTGCCAAAAGGGCCACGGGGCCCACAAACACTGGTTGAACTACTTTGAATTAACCGAAAAGAAATGAGCACTGTATTTTGAAAAGGAGTGGTGCCAAAAGGGCCACGGGGCACGCAAACACTGGTTGAACTACTTTGAGTTCACCGAACTGAAATGAGCACTGTATTTTCAAAAGGAGTGGTGCCAAAAGGGCCACGGGGCATGCAAACACTGGTTGAACTACTTAGAATTAACCGAACAGAAAGGAGCACTGTATTTTCAAAAGGAGTGGTGCCAAAAGGGCCCTGGGGCACGCAAACACTGGTTGAACTACTTTGAGTTAACCGAACAGAAATGAGCACTGTATTTTCAAAAGGAGTGGTGCCAAAAGGGCCACGGGGCACATAAACACTGGTTGAACTACTTTGAGATCACCAAACAGAAATGAGCACTGCATTTTCAAAAGTAGTGGTGCCAAAAGGGCCACGGGGCCCACAAACACTGGTTGAAATACTTTGAATTAACCGAACAGAAATGAGCACTGTATTTTCAAAAGGAGTGGTGCCAAAAGGGCCACGGGGCGCACAAACACTGCTTGAACTACTTTGAGTTCACCAAACTGAAATGAGCACTCTATTAACAAAACGACTTCTGCCAAAAGGGCCCTGGGGCACGCAAACACTGGTTGAACTACTTTGAGTTAACCGAACAGAAATGAGCACTGTATTTTCAAAAGGAGTGGTGCCAAAACGGCCACGGGGCACATAAACACTGGTTGAACTACTTTGAGATCACCAAACAGAAATGAGCACTGCATTTTCAAAAGTAGTGGTGCCAAAAGGGCCACGGGGCGCACAAACACTGGTTGAAATACTTTGAGTTCACCAAACACAAATGAGCACTGTATTTTCAAAAGGAGTGGTGCCAAAAGGGCCACGGGGCACGCAAACAGTGGTTGAACCACTTTGAGTTCACCGAACTGAAATGAGCACTGTATTTTCAAAAGGAGTGGTGCCAAAAGGGCCACGGGCACGCAAACACTGGTTGAACTACTTTGAGTTCACAGAACTGAAATGAGCACTGTATTTTCAAA
Organism: Anolis sagrei; assembly: GCF_037176765.1. Classification (NCBI taxonomy): domain Eukaryota; kingdom Metazoa; phylum Chordata; class Lepidosauria; order Squamata; family Anolidae; genus Anolis; species Anolis sagrei. The sequence continues at coordinate 56,839,625 of NC_090035.1, read as the reverse complement.
TCAAGTGGTGCCAAAAGGGCCACGGGGCATGCAAACACTGGTTGAACTACTTTGAATTAACCGAACAGAAATGAGCACTGTATTTTCAAAAGGAGTGGTGCCAAAAGGGCCACGGGGCCCACAAACACTGGTTGAACTACTTTGAGTTCACCAAACAGAAATGAGCACTCTATTTACAAAACGAGTTCTGCCAAAAGGGCCCTGGGGCACGCAAACACTGGTTGAACTACTTTGAGTTAACCGAACAGAAATGAGCACTGTATTTTCAAAAGGAGTAGTGCCAAAAGAATCACGGGGCACATAAACACTGGTTGAACTACTTTGAGATCACCAAACAGAAATGAGAACTGCATTTTCAAAAGTAGTGGTGCCAAAAGGGCCACGGGGCCCACAATCACTGGTTGAACTACTTTGAATTAATCGAACAGAAATGAGCACTGTATTTTCAAAAGAAGTGGTGCCAAAAGGGCCACGGGGTACGCAAACACTGGTTGAACTACTTTGAGTTAACCGAACAGAAATGAGCACTGTATTTTCAAAAGGAGTGGTGCCAAAAGGGCCACGGGGCACGCAAACACTGGTTGAACTACTTTGAGTTCACAGAACTGAAATGAGCACTGTATTTTCAAAAGGAGTGGTGCCAAAAGGGCCACGGGGCATGCAAACACTGGTTGAACTACTTTGAATTAACCGAACAGAAATGAGCACTGTATTTTCAAAAGGAGTGGTGCCAAAAGGGCCACGGGGCCAACAAACACTGGTTGAACTACTTTGAGTTCACCAAACAGAAAAGAGCACTGTATTTTCAAAAGGAGTGGTGCCAAAAGGGCCCTGGGGCACTCAAACACTGATTGAACTACTTTGAGTTAACCGAACAGAAATGAGCACTGTATTTTCAAAAGGATTGGTGCCAAAACGGCCACGGGGCACATAAACACTGGTTGAACTACTTTGAGATCACCAAACAGAAATGAGCACTGCATTTTCAAAAGTAGTGGTGCCAAAAGGGCCACGGGGCGCACAAATACTGGTTGAAATACTTTGAGTTCACCAAACAGAAATGAGCACTGTATTTTCAAAAGGAGTGGTGCCAAAAGGGCCACGGGGCACGCAAACAGTGGTTGAACTACTTTGAGTTCACCGAACTGAAATGAGCACTGTATTTTCAAAAGGAGTGGTGCCAAAAGGGCCACGGGGCATGCAAACACTGGTTGAACTACTTTGAATTAACCGAACAGAAATGAGCACTGTATTTTCAAAAGGAGTGGTGCCAAAAGGGCCACGGGGCCCACAAACACTGGTTGAACTACTTTGAGTTCACCAAACAGAAATGAGCACTCTATTTACAAAACAAGTTCTGCCAAAAGGGCCCTGGGGCACGGAAACACTGGTTGAACTACTTTGAGTTAACCGAACAGAAATGAGCACTGTATTTTCAAAAGGAGTGATGCCAAAAGGGCCACGGGGCACATAAACACTGGTTGAACTACTTTGAGATCACCAAACAGAAATGAGCACTGCATTTTCAAAAGTAGTGGTGCCAAAAGGGCCACGGGGCCCACAAACACTGGTTGAAATACTTTGAGTTCACCAAACAGAAATGAGCACTGTATTTTCAAAAGGAGTGCTGCCAAAAGGGCCACGGGGCCCACAAACACTGGTTGAACTACTTTGAATTAACCGAACAGAAATGAGCACTGTATTTTCAAAAGGAGTGGTGCCAAAAGGGCCACGGGGCACGCAAACACTGGTTGAACTACTTTAAGTTCACCAAACTGAAATGAGCACTGTATTTTCAAAAGGAGTGGTGCCAAAAGGGCCAGGGGGCACATAAACACTGGTTGAACTACTTTGAGATCACCAAACAGAAATGAGCACTGCATTTTCAAATGTAGTGGTGCCAAAAGGGCCACGGGGCCCACAAACACTGGTTGAAATACTTTGAGTTCACTAAACAGAAATGAGCACTGTATTTTCAAAAGGAGTGGTGCCAAAAGGGCCCTGGGGCACGCAAACACTGGTTGAACTACTTTGAGTTAACCGAACAGAAATGAGCACTGTATTTTCAAAAGGAGTGGTGCCAAAAGGGCCACGAGGCACATAAACACTGGTTGAACTACTTTGAGATCACCAAACAGAAATGAGCACTGCATTTTCAAAAGTAGTGGTGCCAAAAGGGCCACGGGGCCCACAAACACTGGTTGAAATACTTTGAATTAACCGAACAGAAATGAGCACTGTATTTTCAAAAGGAGTGGTGCCAAAAGGGCCACGGGGCACGCAAACACTGGTTGAACTACTTTGAGTTCACCAAACAGAAATGAGCACTGTATTTTCAAAAGGAGTGGTGCCTACAGGGCCATGGGGCCCAAAAACACTGGTTGAACTACTTTGAATTAATCGAACAGAAATGAGCACTGTATTTTCAAAAGGAGTGGTGCCAAAAGGGCCACGGGGCACGCAAACACTGGTTGAACTACTTTGAGTTAACCGAACAGAAATGAGCACTGTATTTTCAAAAGGAGTGGTGCCAAAAGGGCCACGGGGCACATAAACACTGGTTGAACTACTTTGAGATCACCAAACAGAAATGAGAACTGCATTTTCAAAAGTAGTGGTGCCAAAAGGGCCACGGGGCCCACAAACACTGGTTGAAATACTTTGAGTTCACCAAACAGAAATGAGCATTGTATTTTCAAAAGGAGTGGTGCCAAAAGGGCCACGGGGCCCACAAACACTGGTTGAACTACTTTGAATTAACCGAAAAGAAATGAGCACTGTATTTTGAAAAGGAGTGGTGCCAAAAGGGCCACGGGGCACGCAAACACTGGTTGAACTACTTTGAGTTCACCGAACTGAAATGAGCACTGTATTTTCAAAAGGAGTGGTGCCAAAAGGGCCACGGGGCATGCAAACACTGGTTGAACTACTTAGAATTAACCGAACAGAAAGGAGCACTGTATTTTCAAAAGGAGTGGTGCCAAAAGGGCCCTGGGGCACGCAAACACTGGTTGAACTACTTTGAGTTAACCGAAAAGAAATGAGCACTGTATTTTCAAAAGGAGTGGTGCCAAAAGGGCCACGAGGCACATAAACACTGGTTGAACTACTTTGAGATCACCAAACAGAAATGAGCACTGCATTTTCAAAAGTAGTGGTGCCAAAAGGGCCACGGGGCCCACAAACACTGGTTGAAATACTTTGAATTAACCGAACAGAAATGAGCACTGTATTTTCAAAAGGAGTGGTGCCAAAAGGGCCACGGGGCCCACAAACACTGCTTGAACTACTTTGAGTTCACCAAACTGAAATGAGCACTCTATTAACAAAACGACTTCTGCCAAAAGGGCCCTGGGGCACGCAAACACTGGTTGAACTACTTTGAGTTAACCGAACAGAAATGAGCACTGTATTTTCAAAAGGAGTGGTGCCAAAACGGCCACGGGGCACATAAACACTGGTTGAACTACTTTGAGATCACCAAACAGAAATGAGCACTGCATTTTCAAAAGTAGTGGTGCCAAAAGGGCCACGGGGCGCACAAACACTGGTTGAAATACTTTGAGTTCACCAAACACAAATGAGCACTGTATTTTCAAAAGGAGTGGTGCCAAAAGGGCCACGGGGCACGCAAACAGTGGTTGAACCACTTTGAGTTCACCGAACTGAAATGAGCACTGTATTTTCAAAAGGAGTGGTGCCAAAAGGGCCACGGGCACGCAAACACTGGTTGAACTACTTTGAGTTCACAGAACTGAAATGAGCACTGTATTTTCAAATCAAGTGGTGCCAAAAGGGCCACGGGGCATGCAAACACTGGTTGAACTACTTTGAATTAACCGAACAGAAATGAGCACTGTATTTTCAAAAGGAGTGGTGCCAAAAGGGCCACGGGGCCCACAAACACTGGTTGAACTACTTTGAGTTCACCAAACAGAAATGAGCACTCTATTTACAAAACGAGTTCTGCCAAAAGGGCCCTGGGGCACGCAAACACTGGTTGAACTACTTTGAGTTAACCGAACAGAAATGAGCACTGTATTTTCAAAAGGAGTGGTGCCAAAAGAATCACGGGGCACATAAACACTGGTTGAACTACTTTGAGATCACCAAACAGAAATGAGAACTGCATTTTCAAAAGTAGTGGTGCCAAAAGGGCCACGGGGCCCACAATCACTGGTTGAACTACTTTGAATTAATAGAACAGAAATGAGCACTGTATTTTCAAAAGAAGTGGTGCCAAAAGGGCCACGGGGCACGCAAACACTGGTTGAACTACTTTGAGTTAACCGAACAGAAATGAGCACTGTATTTTCAAAAGGAGTGGTGCCAAAAGGGCCACGGGGCACGCAAACACTGGTTGAACTACTTTGAGTTCACAGAACTGAAATGAGCACTGTATTTTCAAAAGGAGTGGTGCCAAAAGGGCCACGGGGCATGCAAACACTGGTTGAACTACTTTGAATTAACCGAACAGAAATGAGCACTGTATTTTCAAAAGGAGTGGTGCCAAAAGGGCCACGGGGCCAACAAACACTGGTTGAACTACTTTGAGTTCACCAAACAGAAAAGAGCACTGTATTTTCAAAAGGAGTGGTGCCAAAAGGGCCCTGGGGCACTCAAACACTGATTGAACTACTTTGAGTTAACCGAACAGAAATGAGCACTGTATTTTCAAAAGGATTGGTGCCAAAACGGCCACGGGGCACATAAACACTGGTTGAACTACTTTGAGATCACCAAACAGAAATGAGCACTGCATTTTCAAAAGTAGTGGTGCCAAAAGGGCCACGGGGCGCACAAACACTGGTTGAAATACTTTGAGTTCACCAAACAGAAATGAGCACTGCATTTTCAAAAGTAGTGGTGCCAAAAGGGCCACGGGGCCCACAAACACTGGTTGAAATACTTTGAGTTCACCAAACAGAAATGAGCACTGTATTTTCAAAAGGAGTGCTGCCAAAAGGGCCACGGGGCCCACAAACACTGGTTGAACTACTTTGAATTAACCGAACAGAAATGAGCACTGTATTTTCAAAAGGAGTGGTGCCAAAAGGGCCACGGGGCACGCAAACACTGGTTGAACTACTTTAAGTTCACCAAACTGAAATGAGCACTGTATTTTCAAAAGGAGTGGTGCCATAAGGGCCACGGGGCATGCAAACACTGGTTGAACTACTTTGAATTAACCGAACAGAAATGAGCACTGTATTTTCAAAAGGAGTGGTGCCAAAAGGGCCACGGGGCCCACAAACACTGGTTGAACTACTTTGAGTTCACCAAACAGAAATGAGCACTCTATTTACAAAACGAGTTCTGCCAAAAGGGCCCTGGGGCACGCAAACACTGGTTGAACTACTTTGAGTTAACCGAACAGAAATGACCACTGTATTTTCAAAAGGAGTGGTGCCAAAAGGGCCACGGGGCACATAAACACTGGTTGAACTACTTTGAGATCACCAAACAGAAATGAGCACTGCATTTTCAGAAGTAGTGGTGCCAAAAGGGCCACGGGGCCCACAAACACTGCTTGAACTACTTTGAGTTCACCAAACAGAAATGAGCACTGTATTTTCAAAGGAGTGGTGCCAAAAGGACCACGGGGCCCACAAACACTGGTTGAACTACTTTGAGTTCACCAAACAGAAATGAGCACTCTATTTACAAAACGAGTTCTGCCAAAAGGGTCCTGGGGCACGCAAACACTGGTTGAACTACTTTGAGTTAACCGAACAGGAATGAGCACTGTATTTTCAAAAGGAGTGGTGCCAAAAGGGCCACGGGGCACATAAACACTGGTTGAACTACTTTGAGATCACCAAACAGAAATGAGAACTGTATTTTCAAATGTAGTGTTGCCAAAAGGGCCACGGGGCCCACAAACACTGGTTGAAATACTTTGAGTTCACCAAACAGAAATGAGCATTGTATTTTCAAAAGGAGTGGTGCCAAAAGGGCCACGGGGCCCACAAACACTGGTTGAACTACTTTGAATTAACCGAACAGAAATGAGCACTGTATTTTCAAAAGGAGTGGTGCCAAAAGGGCCACGGGGCACGCAAACAGTGGTTGAACTACTTTGAGTTCACCGAACTGAAATGAGCACTGTATTTTCAAAAGGAGTGGTGCCAAAAGGGCCACGGGGCATGCAAACACTGGTTGAACTACTTTGAATTAACCGAACAGAAATGAGCACTGTATTTTCAAAAGGAGTGGTGCCAAAAGGGCCACGGGGCCCACAAACACTGGTTGAACTACTTTGAGTTCACCAAACAGAAATGAGCACTCTATTTACAAAACAAGTTCTGCCAAAAGGGCCCTGGGGCACGGAAACACTGGTTGAACTACTTTGAGTTAACCGAACAGAAATGAGCACTGTATTTTCAAAAGGAGTGGTGCCAAAAGGGCCACGGGGCACATAAACACTGGTTGAACTACTTTGAGATCACCAAACAGAAATGAGCACTGCATTTTCAAAAGTAGTGGTGCCAAAAGGGCCACGGGGCCCACAAACACTGGTTGAAATACTTTGAGTTCACCAAACAGAAATGAGCACTGTATTTTCAAAAGGAGTGCTGCCAAAAGGGCCACGGGGCCCACAAACACTGGTTGAACTACTTTGAATTAACCGAACAGAAATGAGCACTGTATTTTCAAAAGGAGTGGTGCCAAAAGGGCCACGGGGCACGCAAACACTGGTTGAACTACTTTAAGTTCACCAAACTGAAATGAGCACTGTATTTTCAAAAGGAGTGGTGCCATAAGGGCCACGGGGCATGCAAACACTGGTTGAACTACTTTGAATTAACCGAACAGAAATGAGCACTGTATTTTCAAAAGGAGTGGTGCCAAAAGGGCCACGGGGCCCACAAACACTGGTTGAACTACTTTGAGTTCACCAAACAGAAATGAGCACTCTATTTACAAAACGAGTTCTGCCAAAAGGGCCCTGGGGCACGCAAACACTGGTTGAACTACTTTGAGTTAACCGAACAGAAATGACCACTGTATTTTCAAAAGGAGTGGTGCCAAAAGGGCCACGGGGCACATAAACACTGGTTGAACTACTTTGAGATCACCAAACAGAAATGAGCACTGCATTTTCAGAAGTAGTGGTGCCAAAAGGGCCACGGGGCCCACAAACACTGCTTGAACTACTTTGAGTTCACCAAACAGAAATGAGCACTGTATTTTCAAAGGAGTGGTGCCAAAAGGACCACGGGGCCCACAAACACTGGTTGAACTACTTTGAGTTCACCAAACAGAAATGAGCACTCTATTTACAAAACGAGTTCTGCCAAAAGGGTCCTGGGGCACGCAAACACTGGTTGAACTACTTTGAGTTAACCGAACAGGAATGAGCACTGTATTTTCAAAAGGAGTGGTGCCAAAAGGGCCACGGGGCACATAAACACTGGTTGAACTACTTTGAGATCACCAAACAGAAATGAGAACTGTATTTTCAAATGTAGTGTTGCCAAAAGGGCCACGGGGCCCACAAACACTGGTTGAAATACTTTGAGTTCACCAAACAGAAATGAGCATTGTATTTTCAAAAGGAGTGGTGCCAAAAGGGCCACGGGGCCCACAAACACTGGTTGAACTACTTTGAATTAACCGAACAGAAATGAGCACTGTATTTTCAAAAGGAGTGGTGCCAAAAGGGCCACGGGGCACGCAAACACTGGTTGAACTACTTTGAGTTCACCGAACTGAAATGAGCACTGTATTTTCAAAAGGAGTGGTGCCAAAAGGGCCACGGGGCATGCAAACACTGGTTGAACTACTTAGAATTAACCGAACAGAAAAGAGCACTGTATTTTCAAAAGGAGTGGTGCCAAAAGGGCCCTGGGGCACGCAAACACTGGTTGAACTACTTTGAGTTAACCGAAAAGAAATGAGCACTGTATTTTCAAAAGGAGTGGTGCCAAAAGGGCCACAGGGCACATAAACACTGGTTGAACTACTTTGAGATCACCAAACAGAAATGAGCACTGCATTTTCAAAAGTAGTGGTGCCAAAAGGGCCACGGGGCCCACAAACACTGGTTGAAATACTTTGAATTAACCGAACAGAAATGAGCACTGTATTTTCAAAAGGAGTGGTGCCAAAAGGGCCACGGGGCCCACAAACACTGCTTGAACTACTTTGAGTTCACCAAACAGAAATGAGCACTGTATTTTCAAAAGGAGTGGTGCCTACAGGGCCACGGGGCCCAAAAACACTGGTTGAACTACTTTGAATTAATCGAACAGAAATGAGCACTGTATTTTCAAAAGGAGTGGTGCCAAAAGGGCCACGGGGCACGCAAACACTGGTTGAACTACTTTGAGTTAACCGAACTGAAATGAGCACTGTATTTTCAAAAGGAGTGGTGCCAAAAGGGCCACGGGGCACGCAAACACTGGTTGAACTACTTTGAGTTCACAGAACCTAAATGAGAACTGCATTTTCAAAAGTAGTGGTGCCAAAAGGGCCACGGGGCCCACAAACACTGGTTGAAATACTTTGAGTTCACCAAACAGAAATGAGCACTGTATTTTCAAAAGGAGTGGTGCCAAAAGGGCCACGGGGCCCACAAACACTGGTTGAACTACTTTGAATAAACCGAACAGAAATGAGCACTGTATTTTCAAAAGGAGTGGTGCCAAAAGGGCCACGGGGCACGCAAACACTGGTTGAACTACTTTGAGTTCACCGAACTGAAATGAGCACTGTATTTTCAAAAGGAGTGGTGCCAAAAGGGCCACGGGGCATGCAAACACTGGTTGAACTACTTTGAATTAACCGAACAGAAAAGAGCACTGTATTTACAAAAGGAGTGGTGCCAAAAGGGCCCTGGGGCACGCAAACACTGGTTGAACTACTTTGAGTTCACAGAACTGAAATGAGCACTGTATTTTCAAAAGGAGTGGTGCAAAAAGGGCCACGGGGCACATAAACACTGGTTGAACTACTTTGAGATCACCAAACAGAAATGAGCACTGCATTTTCAAAAGTAGTGGTGCCAAAAGGGCCACGGGGCCCACAAACACTGGTTGAACTACTTTGAGTTCACTAAACAGAAATGAGCACTGTATTTTCAAAAGGAGTGGTGCCAAAAGGGCCACGGGGCCCACAAACACTGGTTGAACTACTTTGAATTAACCGAACAGAAATGAGCACTGTATTTTCAAAAGAAGTGGTGCCTACAGGGCCACGGGGCCCACAAACACTGGTTGAACTACTTTGAATTAATCGAACAGAAATGAGCACTGTATTTTCAAAAGGAGTGGTGCCAAAGGGGCCACGGGGCACGCAAACACTGGTTGAACTACTTTGAGTTAACCGAACAGAAATGAGCACTGTATTTTCAAAAGGAGTGGTGCCAAAAGGGCCACGGGCACGCAAACACTGGTTGAACTACTTTGAGTTCACAGAACTGAAATGAGCACTGTATTTTCAAAACGAGTGGTGCCAAAAGGGCCACGGGGCATGCAAACACTGGTTGAACTACTTTGAATTAACCGAACAGAAATGAGCACTGTATTTTCAAAAGGAGTGGTGCCAAAAGGGCCACGGGGCCCACAAACACTGGTTGAACTACTTTGTGTTCACCAAACAGAAATGAGCACTCTATTTACAAAACAAGTTCTGCCAAAATGGCCCTGGGGCACGCAAACACTGGTTGAACTACTTTGAGTTAACCAAACAGAAATGAGAACTGCATTTTCAAAAGTAGTGGTGCCAAAAGGGCCACGGGGCCCACAAACACTGGTTGAAATACTTTGAGTTCACCAAACAGAAATGAGCACTGTATTTTCAAAAGGAGTGGTGCCAAAAGGGCCACGGGCCCACAAACACTGGTTGAACTACTTTGAATTAACCGAACAGAAATGAGCACTGTATTTTCAAAAGGAGTGGTGCCAAAAGGGCCACGGGGCACGCAAACACTGGTTGAACTACTTTGAGTTCACCGAACTGAAATGAGCACTGTATTTTCAAAAGGAGTGGTGCCAAAAGGGCCACGGGGCATGCAAACACTGGTTGAACTACTTTGAATTAACCGAACAGAAAAGAGCACTGTATTTTCAAAAGGAGTGGTGCCAAAAGGGCCACGGGGCACGCAAACACTGGTTGAACTACTTTGAATTAACCGAACAGAAATGAGCACTGTATTTTCAAAAGGAGTGGTGCCAAAAGGGCCACGGGGCATGCAAACACTGGTTGAACTACTTTGAATTAACCGAACAGAAAAGAGCACTGTATTTTCAAAAGGAGTGGTGCCAAAAGGGCCCTGGGGCACGCAAACACTGATTGAACTACTTTGAGTTAACCGAACAGAAATGAACACTGTATTTTCAAAAGGAGTGGTGCCAAAAGGGCCACGGGGCACATAAACACTGGTTGAACTACTTTGAGATCACCAAACAGAAATGAGCACTGCATTTTCAAAAGTAGTGGTGCCAAAAGGGCCACGGGGCACGCAAACACTGGTTGAACTACTTTGAGTTCACCAAACAGAAATGAGCACTGTATTTTCAAAAGGAGTGGTGCCAAAAGGGCCACGGGGCCCACAAACTTTGGTTGAACTACTTTGAATTAACCGAACAGAAATGAGCACTGTATTTTCAAAAGGAGTGGTGCCTACAGGGCCACGGGGCCCACATTCACTGGTTGAACTACTTTGAATTAATCGAATGGAAATGAGCACTGTATTTTCAAAAGAAGTGGTGCCAAAAGGGCCACGGGGCACGCAAACACTGGTTGAACTACTTTGAGTTAACCGAACTGAAATGAGCACTGTATTTTCAAAAGGAGTGGTGCCAAAAGGGCCACGGGGCACGCAAACACTGGTTGAACTACTTTGAGTTCACAGAACTGAAATGAGCCCTGTATTTTCAAAAGGAGTGGTGCCAAAAGGGCCACGGGGCATGCAAACACTGGTTGAACTACTTTGAATTAACCGAACAGAAATGAGCACTGTATTTTCAAAAGGAGTGGTGCCAAAAGGGCCACGGGGCCCACAAACACTGTTTGAACTACTTTGAGTTCACCAAACAGAAATGAGCACTCTATTTACAAAACGACTTCTGCCAAGAGGGCCCTGGGGCACACAAACACTGGTTGAACTACTTTGAGTTAACCGAACAGAAATGAGCACTGTATTTTCAAAAGGAGTGGTGCCAAAACGGCCACGGAACACATAAACACTGGTTGAACTACTTTGAGATCACCAAACAGAAATGAGCACTGCATTTTCAAAAGTAGTGGTGCCAAAAGGGCCACGGGGCGCACAAACACTGGTTGAAATACTTTGAGTTCACCAAACAGAAATGAGCACTGTATTTTCAAAAGGAGTGGTGCCAAAAGGGCCACGGGGCACGCAAACAGTGGTTGAACTACTTTGAGTTCACCGAACTGAAATGAGCACTGTATTTTCAAAAGGAGTGGTGCCAAAAGGGCCACGGGGCATGCAAACACTGGTTGAACTACTTTGAAATAACCGAACAGAAATGAGCACTGTATTTTCAAAATGAGTGGTGCCAAAAGGGCCACGGGGCCCACAAACACTGGTTGAAATACTTTGAGTTCACCAAACAGAAATGAGCACTCTATTTACAAAACAAGTTCTTCCAAAAGGGCCCTGGGGCACGCAAACACTGGTTGAACTACTTTGAGTTAACCGAACAGAAATGAGCACTGTATTTTCAAAAGGAGTGGTGCCAAAAGGGCAACGGGGCACATAAACACTGGTTGAACTACTTTGAGATCACCAAACAGAAATGAGCACTGCATTTTCAAAAGTAGTGGTGCCAAAAGGGCCACGGGGCCCACAAACACTGGTTGAAATACTTTGAGTTCACCAAACAGAAATGAGCACTGTATTTTCAAAAGGAGTGGTGCCAAAAGGGCCACGGGGCCCACAAACACTGGTTGAACTACTTTGAATTAACCGAACAGAAATGAGCACTGTATTTTCAAAAGGAGTGGTGCCAAAAGGGCCACGGGGCACGCAAACACTGGTTGAACTACTTTGAGTTCACCGAACTGAAATGAGCACTGTATTTTCAAAAGGAGTGGTGCCAAAAGGGCCACGGGGCATGCAAACACTGGTTGAACTACTTTGAATTAACCGAACAGAAAAGAGCACTGTATTTTCAAAAGGAGTGGTGCCAAAAGGGCCACGGGGCACGCAAACACTGGTTGAACTACTTTGAATTAACCGAACAGAAATGAGCACTGTATATTCAAAAGGAGTGGTGCCAAAAAGGCCACGGGGCATGCAAACACTGGTTGAACTACTTTGAATTAACCGAACAGAAAAGAGCACTGTATTTTCAAAAGGAGTGGTGCCAAAAGGGCCCTGGGGCACGCAAACACTGATTGAACTACTTTGAGTTAACCGAACAGAAATGAACACTGTATTTTCAAAAGGAGTGGTGCCAAAAGGGCCACGGGGCACATAAACACTGGTTGAACTACTTTGAGATCACCAAACAGAAATGAGCACTGCATTTTCAAAAGTAGTGGTGCCAAAAGGGCCACGGGGCACGCAAACACTGGTTGAACTACTTTGAGTTCACCAAACAGAAATGAGCACTGTATTTTCAAAAGGAGTGGTGCCAAAAGGGCCACGGGGCCCACAAACTTTGGTTGAACTACTTTGAATTAACCGAACAGAAATGAGCACTGTATTTTCAAAAGGAGTGGTGCGTACAGGGCCACGGGGCCCACATTCACTGGTTGAACTACTTTGAATTAATCGAATGGAAATGAGCACTGTATTTTCAAAAGAAGTGGTGCCAAAAGGGCCACGGGGCACGCAAACACTGGTTGAACTACTTTGAGTTAACCGAACAGAAATGAGCACTGTATTTTCAAAAGGAGTGGTGCCAAAAGGGCCACGGGGCACGCAAACACTGGTTGAACTACTTTGAGTTCACAGAACTGAAATGAGCCCTGTATTTTCAAAAGGAGTGGTGCCAAAAGGGCCACGGGGCATGCAAACACTGGTTGAACTACTTTGAATTAACCGAACAGAAATGAGCACTGTATTTTCAAAAGGAGTGGTGCCAAAAGGGCCACGGGGCCCACAAACACTGTTTGAACTACTTTGAGTTCACCAAACAGAAATGAGCACTCTATTTACAAAACGACTTCTGCCAAGAGGGCCCTGGGGCACACAAACACTGGTTGAACTACTTTGAGTTAACCGAACAGAAATGAGCACTGTATTTTCAAAAGGAGTGGTGCCAAAACGGCCACGGGGCACATAAACACTGGTTGAACTACTTTGAGATCACCAAACAGAAATGAGCACTGCATTTTCAAAAGTAGTGGTGCCAAAAGGGCCACGGGGCGCACAAACACTGGTTGAAATACTTTGAGTTCACCAAACAGAAATGAGCACTGTATTTTCAAAAGGAGTGGTGCCAAAAGGGCCACGGGGCACGCAAACAGTGGTTGAACTACTTTGAGTTCACCGAACTGAAATGAGCACTGTATTTTCAAAAGGAGTGGTGCCAAAAGGGCCACGGGGCATGCAAACACTGGGTGAACTACTTTGAAATAACCGAACAGAAATGAGCACTGTATTTTCAAAATGAGTGGTGCCAAAAGGGCCACGGGGCCCACAAACACTGGTTGAAATACTTTGAGTTCACCAAACAGAAATGAGCACTCTATTTACAAAACAAGTTCTGCCAAAAGGGCCCTGGGGCACGCAAACACTGGTTGAACTACTTTGAGTTAACCGAACAGAAATGAGCACTGTATTTTCAAAAGGAGTGGTGCCAAAAGGGCAACGGGGCACATAAACACTGGTTGAACTACTTTGAGATCACCAAACAGAAATGAGCACTGCATTTTCAAAAGTAGTGGTGCCAAAAGGGCCACGGGGCCCACAAACACTGGTTGAAATACTTTGAGTTCACCAAACAGAAATGAGCACTATATTTTCAAAAGGAGTGTTGCCAAAAGGGCCACGGGGCACACAAACACTGGTTGAACTATTTTGAGTTAACCGAAAAGAAATTAGCACTGTATTTTAAAGAAGAGTGGTGCCAAAAGGCCACGGGGCACGCAAACACTGGTTGAACTACTTTGAGTTCACCAAACAGAAATGAGCACTGTATTTTCAAAAGGAGTGGTGCCAAAAGGGCCACGGGGCCCACAAACACTGGTTGAACTACTTTGAATTAACCGAACAGAAATGAGCACTGTATTTTCAAAAGGAGTGGTGCCAAAAGGGCCACGGGGCACGCAAACACTGGTTGAACTACTTTGAGTTCACCGAACTGAAATGAGCACTGTATTTTCAAAAGGAGTGGTGCCAAAAGGGCCACGGGGCATGCAAACACTGGTTGAACTACTTTGAATTAACCGAACAGAAATGAGCACTGTATTTTCAAAAGGAGTGGTGCCAAAAGGGCCACGGGGCCCACAAACACTGGTTGAACTACTTTGAGTTCACCAAACAGAAATGAGCACTCTATTTACAAAACGAGTTCTGCCAAAAGGGCCCTGGGGCACGCAAACACTGGCTGAAATACTTTGAGTTAACCGAACAGAAATGAGCACTGTATTTTCAAAAGGAGTGGTGCCAAAAGGGCCACGGGGCACATAAACACTGGTTGAACTATTTTGAGATCACCAAACAGAAATGAGAACTGCATTTTCAAAAGTAGTGGTGCCAAAAGGGCCACGGGGCCCACAAACACTGGTTGAAATACTTTGAGTTCACCAAACAGAAATGAGCATTGTATTTTCAAAAGGAGTGGTGCCAAAAGGGCCACGGGGCCCACAAACACTGGTTGAACTACTTTGAATTAACCGAACAGAAATGAGCACTGTATTTTCAAAAGGAGTGGTGCCAAAAGGGCCATGGGGCACGCAAACACTGGTTGAACTACTTTGAGTTCACCGAACTGAAATGAGCACTGTATTTTCAAAAGGAGTGGTGCCAAAAGGGCCACGGGGCATGCAAACACTGGTTGAACTACTTAGAATTAACCGAACAGAAAAGAGCACTGTATTTTCAAAAGGAGTGGTGCCAAAAGGGCCCTGGGGCACGCAAACACTGGTTGAACTACTTTGAGTTAACCGAACAGAAATGAGCACTGTATTTTCAAAAGGAGTGGTGCCAAAAGGGCCACGGGGCACATAAACACTGGTTGAACTACTTTGAGATCACCAAACAGAAATGAGCACTGCATTTTCAAAAGTAGTGGTGCCAAAAGGGCCACGGGGCCCACAAACACTGGTTGAAATACTTTGAATTAACCGAACAGAAATGAGCACTGTATTTTCAAAAGGAGTGGTGCCAAAAGGGCCACGGGGCCCACAAACACTGCTTGAACTACTTTGAGTTCACCAAACAGAAATGAGCACTGTATTTTCAAAAGGAGTGGTGCCAAAAGGGCCACGGGGCCCACAAACTTTGGTTGAACTACTTTGAATTAACCGAACAGAAATGAGCACTGTATTTTCAAAAGGAGTGGTGCCAAAAGGGCCACGAGGCACGCAAACACTGGTTGAACTACTTTGAGTTCACAGAACTTAAATGAGAATTGCATTTTCAAAAGTAGTGGTGCCAAAAGGGCCACGGGGCCCACAAACTTTGGTTGAACTACTTTGAATTAACCGAACAGAAAAGAGCACTGTATTTTCAAAAGGAGTGGTGCCAAAAGGGCCACGGGGCACGCAAACACTGGTTGAACTACTTTGAATTAACCGAACAGAAATGAGCACTGTATTTTCAAAAGGAGTGGTGCCAAAAGGGCCACGGGGCATGCAAACACTGGTTGAACTACTTTGAATTAACCGAACAGAAAAGAGCACTGTATTTTCAAAAGGAGTGGTGCCAAAAGGGCCCTGGGGCACGCAAACACTGGTTGAACTACTTTGAGTTAACCGAACAGAAATGAGCACTGCATTTTCAAAAGTAGTGGTGCCAAAAGGGCCACGGGGCACGCAAACACTGGTTCAACTACTTTGAGTTCACCAAACAGAAATGAGCACTGTATTTTCAAAAGGAGTGGTGCCAAAAGGGCCACGGGGCCCACAAACATTGGTTGAACTACTTTGAATTAACCGAACAGAAATGAGCACTGTATTTTCAAAAGGAGTGGTGCCTACAGGGCCACGGGGCCCACAATCACTGGTTGAACTACTTTGAATTAATCGAATGGAAATGAGCACTGTATTTTCAAAAGAAGTGGTGCCAAAAGGGCCACGGGGCACGCAAACACTGGTTGAACTACTTTGAGTTAACCGAACAGAAATGAGCACTGTATTTTCAAAAGGAGTGGTGCCAAAAGGGCCACGGGGCACGCAAACACTGGTTGAACTACTTTGAGTTCACAGAACTGAAATGAGCCCTGTATTTTCAAAAGGAGTGGTGCCAAAAGGGCCACGGGGCATGCAAACACTGGTTGAACTACTTTGAATTAACCGAACAGAAATGAGCACTGTATTTTCAAAAGGAGTGGTGCCAAAAGGGCCACGGGGCCCACAAACACTGTTTGAACTACTTTGAGTTCACCAAACAGAAATGAGCCCTCTATTTACAAAACGACTTCTGCCAAAAGGGCCCTGGGGCACGCAAACACTGGTTGAACTACTTTGAGTTAACCGAACAGAAATGAGCACTGTATTTTCAAAAGGAGTGGTGCCAAAACGGCCACGGGGCACATAAACACTGGTTGAACTACTTTGAGATCACCAAACAGAAATGAGCACTGCATTTTCAAAAGTAGTGGTGCCAAAAGGGCCACGGGGTGCACAAACACTGGTTGAAATACTTTGAGTTCACCAAACAGAAAAGAGCACTGTATTTTCAAAAGGAGTGGTGCCAAAAGGGCCACGGGGCACGCAAACAGTGGTTGAACTACTTTGAGTTCACCGAACTGAAATGAGCACTGTATTTTCAAAAGGAGTGGTGCCAAAAGGGCCACGGGGCATGCAAACACTGGTTGAACTACTTTGAAATAACCGAACAGAAATGAGCACTGTATTTTCAAAATGAGTGGTGCCAAAAGGGCCACGGGGCATGCAAACACTGGTTGAACTACTTTGAGTTCACCAAACAGAAATGAGCACTCTATTTACAAAAGAAGTTCTGCCAAAAGGGCCCTGGGGCACGCAAACACTGGTTGAACTACTTTGAGTTAACCGAACAGAAATGAGCACTGTATTTTCAAAAGGAGTGGTGCCAAAAGGGCCACGGGGCACATAAACACTGGTTGAACTACTTTGAGATCACCAAACAGAAATGAGCACTGCATTTTCAAAAGTAGTGGTGCCAAAAGGGCCACGGGGCCCACAAACACTGGTTGAAATACTTTGAGTTCACCAAACAGAAATGAGCACTATATTTTCAAAAGGAGTGTTGCCAAAAGGGCCACGGGGCACACAAACACTGGTTGAACTATTTTGAGTTAACCGAAAAGAAATGAGCACTGTATTTTAAAGAAGAGTGGTGCCAAAAGGCCACGGGGCACGCAAACACTGGTTGAACTACTTTGAGTTCACCAAACAGAAATGAGTACTGTATTTTCAAAAGGAGTGGTGCCAAAAGGGCCACGGGACCCACAAACACTGGTTGAAATACTTTGAGTTCACCAAACAGAAATGAGCACTGTATTTTCAAAAGGAGTGGTGCCAAAAGGGCCACGGGGCACGCAAACACTGGTTGAACTACTTTGAGTTAACCGAACAGTAATGAGCACTGTATTTTCAAAAGGAGTGGTGCCAAAAGGGCCACGGGGCACGCAAACACTGGTTGAACTACTTTGAGTTCACCGAACTGAAATGAGCACTGTATTTTCAAAAGGAGTGGTGCCAAAAGGGCCACGGGGCATGCAAACACTGGTTGAACTACTTTGAATTAACCGAACAGAAATGAGCACTGTATTTACAAAAGGAGTGGTGCCAAAAGGGCCACGGGGCCCACAAACACTGGTTGAACTACTTTGAGTTCACCAAACAGAAATGAGCACTCTATTTACAAAATGAGTTCTGCCAAAAGGGCCCTGGGGCACGCAAACACTGGCTGAAATACTTTGAGTTAACCGAACAGAAATGAGCACTGTATTTTCAAAAGGAGTGGTGCCAAAAGGGCCACGGGGCACATAAACACTGGTTGAACTACTTTGAGATCACCAAACAGAAATGAGAACTGCATTTTCAAAAGTAGTGGTGCCAAAAGGGCCACGGGGCCCACAAACACTGGTTGAAATACTTTGAGTTCACCAAACAGAAATGAGCATTGTATTTTCAAAAGGAGTGGTGCCAAAAGGGCCACGGGGCCCACAAACACTGGTTGAACTACTTTGAATTAACCGAACAGAAATGAGCACTGTATTTTCAAAAGGAGTGGTGCCAAAAGGGCCACGGGGCACGCAAACACTGGTTGAACTACTTTGAGTTCACCGAACTGAAATGAGCACTGTATTTTCAAAAGGAGTGGTGCCAAAAGGGCCACGGGGCATGCAAACACTGGTTGAACTACTTAGAATTAACTGAACAGAAAAGAGCACTGTATTTTCAAAAGGAGTGGTGCCAAAAGGGCCCTGGGGCACGCAAACACTGGTTGAACTACTTTGAGTTAACCGAACAGAAATGAACACTGTATTTTCAAAAGGAGTGGTGCCAAAAGGGCCACGGGGCACATAAACACTGGTTGAACTACTTTGAGATCACCAAACAGAAATGAGCACTGCATTTTCAAAAGTAGTGGTGCCAAAAGGGCCACGGGGCACGCAAACACTGGTTGAACTACTTTGAGTTCACCAAACAGAAATGAGCACTGTATTTTCAAAAGGAGTGGTGCCAAAAGGGCCACGGGGCCCACAAACATTGGTTGAACTACTTTGAATTAACCGAACAGAAATGACCACTGTATTTTCAAAAGGAGTGGTGCCTACAGGGCCACGGGGCCCACAATCACTGGTTGAACTACTTTGAATTAATCGAATGGAAATGAGCACTGTATTTTCAAAAGAAGTGGTGCCAAAAGGGCCACGGGGCACGCAAACACTGGTTGAACTACTTTGAGTTAACCGAACAGAAATGAGCACTGTATTTTCAAAAGGAGTGGTGCCAAAAGGGCCACGGGGCACGCAAACACTGGTTGAACTACTTTGAGTTCACAGAACTGAAATGAGCCCTGTATTTTCAAAAGGAGTGGTGCCAAAAGGGCCACGGGGCATGCAAACACTGGTTGAACTACTTTGAATTAACCGAACAGAAATGAGCACTGTATTTTCAAAAGGAGTGGTGCCAAAAGGGCCACTGGGCCCACAAACACTGTTTGAACTACTTTGAGTTCACCAAACAGAAATGAGCCCTCTATTTACAAAACGACTTCTGCCAAAAGGGCCCTGGGGCACGCAAACACTGGTTGAACTACTTTGAGTTAACCGAACAGAAATGAGCACTGTATTTTCAAAAGGAGTGGTGCCAAAACGGCCACGGGGCACATAAACACTGGTTGAACTACTTTGAGATCACCAAACAGAAATGAGCACTGCATTTTCAAAAGTAGTGGTGCCAAAAGGGCCACGGGGCGCACAAACACTGGTTGAAATACTTTGAGTTCACCAAACAGAAATGAGCACTGTATTTTCAAAAGGAGTGGTGCCAAAAGGGCCACGGGGCACGCAAACAGTGGTTGAACTACTTTGAGTTCACCGAACTGAAATGAGCACTGTATTTTCAAAAGGAGTGGTGCCAAAAGGGCCACGGGGCATGCAAACACTGGTTGAACTACTTTGAAATAACCGAACAGAAATGAGCACTGTATTTTCAAAATGAGTGGTGCCAAAAGGGCCACGGGGCATGCAAACACTGGTTGAACTACTTTGAGTTCACCAAACAGAAATGAGCACTCTATTTACAAAAGAAGTTCTGCCAAAAGGGCCCTGGGGCACGCAAACACTGGTTGAACTACTTTGAGTTAACCGAACAGAAATGAGCACTGTATTTTCAAAAGGAGTGGTGCCAAAAGGGCCACGGGGCACATAAACACTGGTTGAACTACTTTGAGATCACCAAACAGAAATGAGCACTGCATTTTCAAAAGTAGTGGTGCCAAAAGGGCCACGGGGCCCACAAACACTGGTTGAAATACTTTGAGTTCACCAAACAGAAATGAGCACTATATTTTCAAAAGGAGTGTTGCCAAAAGGGCCACGGGGCACACAAACACTGGTTGAACTATTTTGAGTTAACCGAAAAGAAATGAGCACTGTATTTTAAAGAAGAGTGGTGCCAAAAGGCCACGGGGCACGCAAACACTGGTTGAACTACTTTGAGTTCACCAAACAGAAATGAGTACTGTATTTTCAAAAGGAGTGGTGCCAAAAGGGCCACGGGACCCACAAACACTGGTTGAAATACTTTGAGTTCACCAAACAGAAATGAGCACTCTATTTTCAAAAGGAGTGGTGCCAAAAGGGCCACGGGGCACGCAAACACTGGTTGAACTACTTTGAGTTAACCGAACAGTAATGAGCACTGTATTTTCAAAAGGAGTGGTGCCAAAAGGGCCACGGGGCACGCAAACACTGGTTGAACTACTTTGAGTTCACCGAACTGAAATGAGCACTGTATTTTCAAAAGGAGTGGTGCCAAAAGGGCCACGGGGCATGCAAACACTGGTTGAACTACTTTGAATTAACCGAACAGAAATGAGCACTGTATTTACAAAAGGAGTGGTGCCAAAAGGGCCACGGGGCCCACAAACACTGGTTGAACTACTTTGAGTTCACCAAACAGAAATGAGCACTCTATTTACAAAATGAGTTCTGCCAAAAGGGCCCTGGGGCACGCAAACACTGGCTGAAATACTTTGAGTTAACCGAACAGAAATGAGCACTGTATTTTCAAAAGGAGTGGTGCCAAAAGGGCCCCGGGGCACATAAACACTGGTTGAACTACTTTGAGATCACCAAACAGAAATGAGAACTGCATTTTCAAAAGTAGTGGTGCCAAAAGGGCCACGGGGCCCACAAACACTGGTTGAAATACTTTGAGTTCACCAAACAGAAATGAGCATTGTATTTTCAAAAGGAGTGGTGCCAAAAGGGCCACGGGGCCCACAAACACTGGTTGAACTACTTTGAATTAACCGAACAGAAATGAGCACTGTATTTTCAAAAGGAGTGGTGCCAAAAGGGCCACGGGGCACGCAAACACTGGTTGAACTACTTTGAGTTCACTGAACTGAAATGAGCACTGTATTTTCAAAAGGAGTGGTGCCAAAAGGGCCACGGGGCATGCAAACACTGGTTGAACTACTTAGAATTAACTGAACAGAAAAGAGCACTGTATTTTCAAAAGGAGTGGTGCCAAAAGGGCCCTGGGGCACGCAAACACTGGTTGAACTACTTTGAGTTAACCGAACAGAAATGAGCACTGTATTTTCAAAAGGAGTGGTGCCAAAAGGGCCACGGGGCCCACAAACTTTGGTTGAACTACTTTGAATTAACCGAACAGAAATGAGCACTGTATTTTCAAAAGGAGTGGTGCCTACAGGGCCACGGGGCCCAAAACACTGGTTGAACTACTTTGAATTAATCGAACAGAAATGAGCACTGTATTTTCAAAAGGAGTGGTGCCAAAAGGGCCACGGGGCACGCAAACACTGGTTGTACTACTTTGAGTTCACAGAACTTAAATGAGAACTGCATTTTCAAAAGTAGTGGTGCCAAAAGGGCCACGGGGCCCACAAACACTGGTTGAAATACTTTGAGTTCACCAAACAGAAATGAGCACTGTATTTTCAAAAGGAGTGGTGCCAAAAGGGCCACGGGGCCCACAAACACTGGTTGAACTACTTTGAATTAACCGAACAGAAATGAGCACTGTATTTTCAAAAGGAGTGGTGCCAAAAGGGCCACGGGGCACGCAAACACTGGTTGAACTACTTTGAGTTCACCGAACTGAAATGAGCACTGTATTTTCAAAAGGAGTGGTGCCAAAAGGGCCACGGGGCATGCAAACACTGGTTGAACTACTTTGAGTTCACCAAACAGAAATGAGCACTGTATTTTCAAAAGGAGTGGTGCCAAAAGGGCCACGGGGCACATAAACACTGGTTGAACTACTTTGAGATCACCAAACAGAAATGAGAACTGCATTTTCAAAAGTAGTGGTGCCAAAAGGGCCACGGGGCCCACAAACACTGGTTGAAATACTTTGAGTTCACCAAACAGAAATGAGCATTGTATTTTCAAAAGGAGTGGTGCCAAAAGGGCCACGGGGCCCACAAACACTGGTTGAACTACTTTGAATTAACCGAACAGAAATGAGCACTGTATTTTCAAAAGGAGTGGTGCCAAAAGGGCCACGGGGCACGCAAACACTGGTTGAACTACTTTGAGTTCACCGAACTGAAATGAGCACTGTATTTTCAAAAGGAGTGGTGCCAAAAGGGCCACGGGGCATGCAAACACTGGTTGAACTACTTAGAATTAACTGAACAGAAAAGAGCACTGTATTTTCAAAAGGAGTGGTGCCAAAAGGGCCCTGGGGCACGCAAACACTGGTTGAACTACTTTGAGTTAACCGAACAGAAATGAGCACTGTATTTTCAAAAGGAGTGGTGCCAAAAGGGCCACGGGGCACATAAACACTGGTTGAACTACTTTGAGATCACCAAACAGAAATGAGCACTGCATTTTCAAAAGTAGTGGTGCCAAAAGGGCCACGGGGCCCACAAACACTGGTTGAAATACTTTGAATTAACCGAACAGAAATGAGCACTGTATTTTCAAAAGGAGTGGTGCCAAAAGGGCCACGGGGCCCACAAACACTGCTTGAACTACTTTGAGTTCACCAAACAGAAATGAGCACTGTATTTTCAAAAGGAGTGGTGCCAAAAGGGCCACGGGGCCCACAAACTTTGGTTGAACTACTTTGAATTAACCGAACAGAAATGAGCACTGTATTTTCAAAAGGAGTGGTGCCTACAGGGCCACGGGGCCCAAAAACACTGGTTGAACTACTTTGAATTAATCGAACAGAAATGAGCACTGTATTTTCAAAAGGAGTGGTGCCAAAAGGGCCACGGGGCACGCAAACACTGGTTGTACTACTTTGAGTTCACAGAACTTAAATGAGAACTGCATTTTCAAAAGTAGTGGTGCCAAAAGGGCCACGGGGCCCACAAACACTGGTTGAAATACTTTGAGTTCACCAAACAGAAATGAGCACTGTATTTTCAAAAGGAGTGGTGCCAAAAGGGCCACGGGGCCCACAAACACTGGTTGAACTACTTTGAATTAACCGAACAGAAATGAGCACTGTATTTTCAAAAGGAGTGGTGCCAAAAGGGCCACGGGGCACGCAAACACTGGTTGAACTACTTTGAGTTCACCGAACTGAAATGAGCACTGTATTTTCAAAAGGAGTGGTGCCAAAAGGGCCACGGGGCATGCAAACACTGGTTGAACTACTTTGAGTTCACCAAACAGAAATGAGCACTGTATTTTCAAAAGGAGTGGTGCCAAAAGGGCCACGGGGTACGCAAACACTGGTTGAACTACTTTGAGTTCACCAAACAGAAATGAGCACTGTATTTTCAAAAGGAGTGGTGCCAAAAGGGCCACGGGGCCCACAAACACTGGTTGAACTACTTTGAATTAACCGAACAGAAATGAGCACTGTATTTTCAAAAGGAGTGGTGCCAAAAGGGCCACGGGGCACGCAAACAGTGGTTGAACTACTTTGAGTTCACCGAACAGAAATGAGCACTGTATTTTCAAAAGGAGTGGTGCCAAAAGGGCCACGGGGCCCACAAACACTGGTTGAACTACTTTGAGTTCACCAAACAGAAATGAGCACTGTATTTTCAAAAGGAGTGGTGCCAAAAGGGCCACGGGGCCCACAAACACTGGTTGAACTACTTTGAATTAACCGAACAGAAATGAGCACTGTATTTTCAAAAGGAGTGGTGCCAAAAGGGCCACGGGGCACGCAAACACTGGTTGAACTACTTTGAGTTCACCGAACTGAAATGAGCACTGTCTTTTCAAAAGGAGTGGTGCCAAAAACGGCCACGGGGCATGCAAACACTGGTTGAACTACTTTGAGTTCACCGAACAGAAATGAGCACTGTATTTTCAAAAGGAGTGGTGCCAAAAGGGCCACGGGGCACGCAAACACTGGTTGAACTACTTTGAGTTCACCAAACAGAAATGAGCACTCTATTTACAAAACGAGTTCTGCCAAAAGGGCCCTGGGGCACGCAAACACTGGTTGAACTACTTTGAGTTCACCGAACAGAAATGAGCACTGTATTTTCAAAAGGAGTGGTGCCAAAAGGGCCACGGGGCCCACAAACACTGGTTGAACTACTTTGAGTTCACCAAACAGAAATGAGCACTCTATTTACAAAACGAGTTCTGCCAAAAGTGTCCTGGGGCACGCAAACACTGGTTGAACTACTTTGAGTTAACCGAACAGAAATGAGCACTGTATTTTCAAAAGGAGTGGTGCCAAAAGGATCACGGGGCACATAAACACAGGTTGAAAAACTTTGAGATCACCAAACAGAAATGAGAACTGCATTTTCAAAAGTAGTGGTGCCAAAAGGGCCACGGGGCCCACAAACACTGGTTGAAATACTTTGAGTTCACCAAACAGAAATGAGCACTGTATTTTCAAAAGGAGTGGTGCCAAAAGGGCCACGGGGCCCAGAAACACTGGTTGAACTATTTTGAATTAACCGAACAGAAATGAGCACTGTATTTTCAAAAGGAGTGGTGCCAAAAGGGCCACGGGGCATGCAAACACTGGTTGAACTACTTTGAGTTCACCGAACTGAAATGAGCACTGTATTTTCAAAAGGAGTGGTGCCAAAAGGGCCACGGGGCATGCAAACACTGGTTGAACTACTTTGAATTAACCGAACAGAAAAGAGCACTGTATTTACAAAAGGAGTGGTGCCAAAAGGGCCCTGGGGCACGCAAACACTGGTTGAACTACTTTGAGTTAACCGAACAGAAATGAGCACTGTATTTTCAAAAGGAGTGGTGCCAAAAGAGCCACGGGGCCCACAAACACTTGTTGAACTACTTTGAGATCACCAAACAGAAATGAGCACTGCATTTTCAAAAGTAGTGGTGCCAAAAGGGCCACGGGGCCCACAAACACTGGTTGAAATACTTTGAGTTCACTAAACAGAAATGAGCACTGTATTTTCAAAAGGAGTGGTGCCAAAAGGGCCACGGGGCCCACAAACACTGGTTGAACTACTTTGAATTAACCGAACAGAAATGAGCACTGTATTTTCAAAAGGAGTGGTGCCAAAAGGGCCACGGGGCACGCAAACACTGGTTGAACTACTTTGAGTTCACCAAACAGAAATGAGCACTGTATTTTCAAAAGAAGTGGTGCCTACAGGGCCACGGGGCCCACAAACACTGGTTGAACTACTTTGAATTAATCGAACAGAAATGAGCACTGTATTTTCAAAAGGAGTGGTGCCAAAAGGGCCACGGGGCACGCAAACACTGGTTGAACTACTTTGAGTTAACCGAACAGAAATGAGCACTGTATTTTCAAAAGGAGTGGTGCCAAAAGGGCCACGGGCACGCAAACACTGGTTGAACTACTTTGAGTTCACAGAACTGAAATGAGCACTGTATTTTCAAAACGAGTGGTGCCAAAAGGGCCACGGGGCATGCAAACACAGGTTGAACTACTTTGAATTAACCGAACAGAAATGAGCACTGTATTTTCAAAACGAGTGGTGCCAAAAGGGCCACGGGGCCCACAAACACTGGTTGAACTACTTTGAGTTCACCAAACAGAAATGAGCACTCTATTTACAAAACGCCTTCTGCCAAAAGGGCCCTGGGGCACGCAAACACTGGTTGAACTACTTTGAATTAACCGAACAGAAATGAGCACTGTATTTTCAAAAGGAGTGGTGCCAAAAGGGCCACGGGGTACGCAAACACTGGTTGAACTACTTTGAGTTCACCAAACAGAAATGAGCACTGTATTTTCAAAAGTAGTGGTGCCAAAAGGGCCACGGGGCCCACAAACACTGGTTGAACTACTTTGAATTAACCGAACAGAAATGAGCACTGTATTTTCAAAAGGAGTGGTGCCAAAAGGGCCACGGGGCACGCAAACAGTGGTTGAACTACTTTGAGTTCACCGAACAGAAATGAGCACTGTATTTTCAAAAGGAGTGGTGCCAAAAGGGCCACGGGGCCCACAAACACTGGTTGAACTACTTTGAGTTCACCAAACAGAAATGAGCACTGTATTTTCAAAAGGAGTGGTGCCAAAAGGGCCACGGGGCCCACAAACACTGGTTGAACTACTTTGAATTAACCGAACAGAAATGAGCACTGTATTTTCAAAAGGAGTGGTGCCAAAAGGGCCACGGGGCACGCAAACACTGGTTGAACTACTTTGAGTTCACCGAACTGAAATGAGCACTGTATTTTCAAAAGGAGTGGTGCCAAAAACGGCCACGGGGCATGCAAACACTGGTTGAACTACTTTGAGACCACCAAACAGAAATGAGCACTGCATTTTCAAAAGTAGTGGTGCCAAAAGGGCCACGGGGCGCACAAACACTGGTTGAAATACTTTGAGTTCACCAAACAGAAATGAGCACTGTATTTTCAAAAGGAGTGGTGCCAAAAGGGCCACGGGGCACGCAAACAGTGGTTGAACTACTTTGAGTTCACCGAACTGAAATGAGCACTGTATTTTCAAAAGGAGTGGTGCCAAAAGGGCCACGGGCACGCAAACACTGGTTGAACTACTTTGAGATCACCAAACAGAAATGAGAACTGCATTTTCAAAAGTAGTGGTGCCAAAAGGGCCACGGGGCCCACAAACACTGGGTGAAATACTTTGAGTTCACCAAACAGAAATGAGCACTGTATTTTCAAAAGGAGTGGTGCCAAAAGGGCCACGGGGCCCACAAACATTGGTTGAACTACTTTGAATTAACCGAACAGAAATGAGCACTGTATTTTCAAAAGGAGTGGTGCCAAAAGGGCCACGGGGCACGCAAAAACTGGTTGAACTACTTTGAGTTCACCGAACTGAAATGAGCACTGTATTTTCAAAAGGAGTGGTGCCAAAAGGGCCACGGGGCATGCAAACACTGGTTGAACTACTTTGAATTAACCGAACAGAAAAGAGCACTGTATTTTCAAAAGGAGTGGTGCCAAAAGGGCCCTGGGGCACGCAAACACTGGTTGAACTACTTTGAGTTAACCGAACAGAAATGAACACTGTATTTTCAAAAGGAGTGGTGCCAAAAGGGCCACGGGGCACATAAACACTGGTTGAACTACTTTGAGATCACCAAACAGAAATGAGCACTGCATTTTCAAAAGGAGTGGTGCCAAAAGGGCCACGGGGCACGCAAACACTGGTTGAACTACTTTGAGTTCACCAAACAGAAATGAGCACTGTATTCTCAAAAGGAGTGGTGCCAAAAGAGCCACGGGGCCCACAAACTTTGGTTGAACTACTTTGAATTAACCGAACAGAAATGAGCACTGTATTTTCAAAAGGAGTGGTGCCTACAGGGCCACGTGGCCCACAATCACTGGTTGAACTACTTTGAATTAATCGAACAGAAATGAGCACTGTATTTTCAAAAGAAGTGGTGCCAAAAGGGCCACGGGGCACGCAAACACTGGTTGAACTACTTTGAGTTAACCGAACAGAAATGAGCACTGTATTTTCAAAAGGAGTGGTGCCAAAAGGGCCACGGGGCACGCAAACACTGGTTGAACTACTTTGAGTTCACAGAACTGAAATGAGCACTGTATTTTCAAAAGGAGTGGTGCCAAAAGGGCCACGGGGCATGCAAACACTGGTTGAACTACTTTGAATTAACCGAACAGAAATGAGCACTGTATCTTCAAAAGGAGTGGTGCCAAAATGGCCACGGGGCCAACAAACACTGGTTGAACTACTTTGAGTTCACCAAACAGAAATGAGCACTCTATTTACAAAACGACTTCTGCCAAAAGGGCCCTGGGGCACGCAAACACTGGTTGAACTACTTTGAGTTAACCGAACAGAAATGAGTACTGTATTTTCAAAAGGAGTGGTGCCAAAATGGCCACGGGGCACATAAACACTGGTTGAACTACTTTGAGATCACCAAACAGAAATGAGCACTGCATTTTCAAAAGTAGTGGTGCCAAAAGGGCCACGGGGCGCACAAACACTGGTTGAAATACTTTGAGTTCACCAAACAGAAATGAGCACTGTATTTTCAAAAGGAGTGGTGCCAAAAGGGCCACGGGGCCCACAAACACTGGTTGAACTACTTTGAATTAACCGAACAGAAATGAGCACTGTATTTTCAAAAGGAGTGGTGCCAAAAGGGCCACGGGGCACGCAAACACTGGTTGAACTACTTTAAGTTCACCGAACTGAAATGAGCACTGTATTTTCAAAAGGAGTGGTGCCAAAAGGGCCACGGGGCATGCAAACACTGGTTGAACTACTTTGAATTAACCGAACAGAAATGAGCACTGTATTTTCAAAAGGAGTGGTGCCAAAAGGGCCACGGGGCCCACAAACACTGGTTGAACTACTTTGAGTTCACCGAACTGAATTGAGCACTATATTTTCAAAAGGAGTGGTGCCAAAAGGGCCACGGGGTACGCAAACACTGGTTGAACTACTTTGAGTTCACCGAACTGAAATGACCACTGTATTTTCAAAAGGAGTGGTGCCAAAAGGGCCACGGGGCATGCAAACACTTGTTGAACTACTTTGAATTAACCGAACAGAAAAGAGCACTGTATTTTCAAAAGGAGTGGTGCCAAAAGGGCCCTGGGGCACGCAAACACTGGTTGAAATACTTTGAGTTCACCAAACAGAAATGAGCACTGTATTTTCAAAAGGAGTGGTGCCAAAAGGGCCACGGGGCCCACAAACACTGGTTGAACTACTTTGAATTAACCGAACAGAAATGAGCACTGTATTTTCAAAAGGAGTGGTGCCAAAAGGGCCACGGGGCACGCAAAAACTGGTTGAACTACTTTGAGTTCACCGAACTGAAATGAGCACTGTATTTTTAAAAGGAGTGGTGCCAAAAGGGCCACGGGGCATGCAAACACTGGTTGAACTACTTTGAATTAACCGAACAGAAAAGAGCACTGTATTTTCAAAAGGAGTGGTGCCAAAAGGGCCCTGGGGCACGCAAACACTGGTTGAACTACTTTGAGTTAACCGAACAGAAATGAACACTGTATTTTCAAAAGGAGTGGTGCCAAAAGGGCCACGGGGCACATAAACACTGGTTGAACTACTTTGAGATCACCAAACAGAAATGAGCACTGCATTTTCAAAAGGAGTGGTGCCAAAAGGGCCACGCGGCACGCAAACACTGGTTGAACTACTTTGAGTTCACCAAACAGAAATGAGCACTGTATTCTCAAAAGGAGTGGTGCCAAAAGAGCCACGGGGCCCACAAACTTTGGTTGAACTACTTTGAATTAACCGAACAGAAATGAGCACTGTATTTTCAAAAGGAGTGGTGCCTACAGGGCCACGTGGCCCACAATCACTGGTTGAACTACTTTGAATTAATCGAACAGAAATGAGCACTGTATTTTCAAAAGAAGTGGTGCCAAAAGGGCCACGGGGCACGCAAACACTGGTTGAACTACTTTGAGTTAACCGAACAGAAATGAGCACTGTATTTTCAAAAGGAGTGGTGCCAAAAGGGCCACGGGGCACGCAAACACTGGTTGAACTACTTTGAGTTCACAGAACTGAAATGAGCACTGTATTTTCAAAAGGAGTGGTGCCAAAAGGGCCACGGGGCATGCAAACACTGGTTGAACTACTTTGAATTAACCGAACAGAAATGAGCACTGTATCTTCAAAAGGAGTGGTGCCAAAATGGCCACGGGGCCAACAAACACTGGTTGAACTACTTTGAGTTCACCAAACAGAAATGAGCACTCTATTTACAAAACGACTTCTGCCAAAAGGGCCCTGGGGCACGCAAACACTGGTTGAACTACTTTGAGTTAACCGAACAGAAATGAGCACTGTATTTTCAAAAGGAGTGGTGCCAAAATGGCCACGGGGCACATAAACACTGGTTGAACTACTTTGAGATCACCAAACAGAAATGAGCACTGCATTTTCAAAAGTAGTGGTGCCAAAAGGGCCACGGGGCGCACAAACACTGGTTGAAATACTTTGAGTTCACCAAACAGAAATGAGCACTGTATTTTCAAAAGGAGTGGTGCCAAAAGGGCCACGGGGCCCACAAACACTGGTTGAACTACTTTGAATTAACCGAACAGAAATGAGCACTGTATTTTCAAAAGGAGTGGTGCCAAAAGGGCCACGGGGCACGCAAACACTGGTTGAACTACTTTAAGTTCACCGAACTGAAATGAGCACTGTATTTTCAAAAGGAGTGGTGCCAAAAGGGCCACGGGGCATGCAAACACTGGTTGAACTACTTTGAATTAACCGAACAGAAATGAGCACTGTATTTTCAAAAGGAGTGGTGCCAAAAGGGCCACGGGGCCCACAAACACTGGTTGAACTACTTTGAGTTCACCAAACAGAAATGAGCACTCTATTTACAAAACGAGTTTGCCAAAAGGGCCCTGGGGCACGCAAAAACTGGTTGAACTACTTTGAGTTAACCGAACAGAAATGACCACTGTATTTTCAAAAGGAGTGGTGCCAAAAGGGCCACGGGGCACATAAACACTGGTTGAACTACTTTGAGATCACCAAACAGAAATGAGCACTGTATTTTCAAAAGTAGTGGTGCCAAAAGGGCCACGGGGCCCACAAACACTGGTTGAAATACTTTGAGTTCACCAAACAGAAATGAGCACTGTATTTTCAAAAGGAGTGGTGCCAAAAGGGCCACGGGGCCCACAAACACTGGTTGAACTACTTTGAATTAACCGAACAGAAATGAGCACTGTATTTTCAAAAGGAGTGGTGCCAAAAGGGCCACGGGGCACGCAAAAACTGGTTGAACTACTTTGAGTTCACCGAACTGAAATGAGCACTGTATTTTCAAAAGGAGTGGTGCCAAAAGGGCCACGGGGCATGCAAACACTGGTTGAACTACTTTGAATTAACCGAACAGAAATGAGCACTGTATTTTCAAAAGGAGTGGTGCCAAAAGGGCCCTGGGGCACGCAAACACTGGTTGAACTACTTTGAGTTAGCCGAACAGAAATGAGCACTGTATTTTCAAAAGGAGTGGTGCCAAAAGGGCCACGGGGCACATAAACACTGGTTGAACTACTTTGAGATCACCAAACAGAAATGAGCACTGCATTTTCAAAAGTAGTGGTGCCAAAATGGCCACGGGGGCCACAAACACTGGTTGAAATACTTTGAATTAACCGAACAGAAATGAGCACTGTATTTTCAAAAGGAGTGGTGCCAAAAGGGCCACGGGGCCCACAAACACTGCTTGAACTACTTTGAGTTCACCAAACAGAAATGAGCACTGTATTTTCAAAAGGAGTGGTGCCAAAAGGGCCACGGGGCCCACAAACTTTGTTTGAACTACTTTGAATTAACCGAACAGAAATGAGCACTGTATTTTCAAAAGGAGTGGTGCCTACAGGGCCACGGAGCGCAAAAACACTGGTTGAACTACTTTGAATTAATTGAACAGAAATGAGCACTGTATTTTCAAAAGGAGTGGTGCCAAAAGGGCCACGGGGCACGCAAACACTGGTTGAACTACTTTGAGTTAACCGAACAGAAATGAGCACTGTATTTTCAAAAGGAGTGGTGCCAAAAGGGCCACGGGGCCCGCAAACACTGGTTGAACTACTTTGAATTAACCGAACAGAAATGAGCACTGTATTTTCAAAAGGAGTGGTGCCAAAAGGGCCACGGGGCACGCAAACACTGGTTGAACTACTTTGAGTTCACCG
The DNA here is from genome assembly GCF_037176765.1 of Anolis sagrei. Taxonomy (NCBI): domain Eukaryota; kingdom Metazoa; phylum Chordata; class Lepidosauria; order Squamata; family Anolidae; genus Anolis; species Anolis sagrei. The sequence continues at coordinate 56,807,712 of NC_090035.1, read as the reverse complement.
AACTGAAATGAGCACTGTATTTTCAAAAGGAGTGGTGCCAAAAGGGCCACGGGGCATGCAAAAACTGGTTGAACTACTTTGAATTAACCGAACAGAAAAGAGCACTGTATTTACAAAAGGAGTGGTGCCAAAAGGGCCACGGGGCACGCAAACACTGGTTGAACTACTTTGAGTTAACCGAACAGAAATGAGCACGGTATTTTCAAAAGGAGTGGTGCCAAAAGGGCCACGGGGCACATAAACACTGGTTGAACTACTTTGAGATCACCAAACAGAAATGAGCACTGCATTTTCAAAAGTAGTGGTGCCAAAAGGGCCACGGGGCATGCAAACACTGGTTGAAATACTTTGAGTTCACTAAACAGAAATGAGCACTGTATTTTCAAAAGGAGTGGTGCCAAAAGGGCCACGGGGCCCACAAACACTGGTTGAACTACTTTGAATTAACCGAACAGAAATGAGCACTGTATTTTCAAAAGGAGTGGTGCCAAAAGGGCCACGGGGCACGCAAACACTGGTTGAACTACTTTGAGTTCACCGAACTGAAATGAGCACTGTATTTTCAAAAGGAGTGGTGCCAAAAGGGCCACGGGGCATGCAAACACTGGTTGAACTACTTTGAGTTCACCAAACAGAAATGAGCACTGTATTTTCAAAAGGAGTGGTGCCAAAAGGGCCACGGGGTACGCAAACACTGGTTGAACTACTTTGAGTTCACCAAACAGAAATGAGCACTGTATTTTCAAAAGGAGTGGTGCCAAAAGGGCCACGGGGCCCACAAACACTGGTTGAACTACTTTGAATTAACCGAACAGAAATGAGCACTGTATTTTCAAAAGGAGTGGTGCCAAAAGGGCCACGGGGCACGCAAACAGTGGTTGAACTACTTTGAGTTCACCGAACAGAAATGAGCACTGTATTTTCAAAAGGAGTGGTGCCAAAAGGGCCACGGGGCCCACAAACACTGGTTGAACTACTTTGAGTTCACCAAACAGAAATGAGCACTGTATTTTCAAAAGGAGTGGTGCCAAAAGGGCCACGGGGCCCACAAACACTGGTTGAACTACTTTGAATTAACCGAACAGAAATGAGCACTGTATTTTCAAAAGGAGTGGTGCCAAAAGGGCCACGGGGCACGCAAACACTGGTTGAACTACTTTGAGTTCACCGAACTGAAATGAGCACTGTCTTTTCAAAAGGAGTGGTGCCAAAAACGGCCACGGGGCATGCAAACACTGGTTGAACTACTTTGAGTTCACCGAACAGAAATGAGCACTGTATTTTCAAAAGGAGTGGTGCCAAAAGGGCCACGGGGCACGCAAACACTGGTTGAACTACTTTGAGTTCACCAAACAGAAATGAGCACTCTATTTACAAAACGAGTTCTGCCAAAAGGGCCCTGGGGCACGCAAACACTGGTTGAACTACTTTGAGTTCACCGAACAGAAATGAGCACTGTATTTTCAAAAGGAGTGGTGCCAAAAGGGCCACGGGGCCCACAAACACTGGTTGAACTACTTTGAGTTCACCAAACAGAAATGAGCACTCTATTTACAAAACGAGTTCTGCCAAAAGTGTCCTGGGGCACGCAAACACTAGTTGAACTACTTTGAGTTAACCGAACAGAAATGAGCACTGTATTTTCAAAAGTAGTGGTGCCAAAAGGGCCACGGGGCCCACAAGCACTGGTTGAAATACTTTGAGTTCACCAAACAGAAATGAGCACTGTATTTTGAAAAGGAGTGGTGCCAAAAGGGCCACGGGGCCCAGAAACACTGGTTGAACTATTTTGAATTAACCGAACAGAAATGAGCACTGTATTTTCAAAAGGAGTGGTGCCAAAAGGGCCACGGGGCATGCAAACACTGGTTGAACTACTTTGAGTTCACCGAACTGAAATGAGCACTGTATTTTCAAAAGGAGTGGTGCCAAAAGGGCCACGGGGCATGCAAACACTGGTTGAACTACTTTGAATTAACCGAACAGAAAAGAGCACTGTATTTACAAAAGGAGTGGTGCCAAAAGGGCCCTGGGGCACGCAAACACTGGTTGAACTACTTTGAGTTAACCGAACAGAAATGAGCACTGTATTTTCAAAAGGAGTGGTGCCAAAAGAGCCACGGGGCCCACAAACACTTGTTGAACTACTTTGAGATCACCAAACAGAAATGAGCACTGCATTTTCAAAAGTAGTGGTGCCAAAAGGGCCACGGGGCCCACAAACACTGGTTGAAATACTTTGAGTTCACTAAACAGAAATGAGCACTGTATTTTCAAAAGGAGTGGTGCCAAAAGGGCCACGGGGACCACAAACACTGGTTGAACTACTTTGAATTAACCGAACAGAAATGAGCACTGTATTTTCAAAAGGAGTGGTGCCAAAAGGGCCACGGGGCACGCAAACACTGGTTGAACTACTTTGAGTTCACCAAACAGAAATGAGCACTGTATTTTCAAAAGAAGTGGTGCCTACAGGGCCACGGGGCCCACAAACACTGGTTGAACTACTTTGAATTAATCGAACAGAAATGAGCACTGTATTTTCAAAAGGAGTGGTGCCAAAAGGGCCACGGGGCACGCAAACACTGGTTGAACTACTTTGAGTTAACCGAACAGAAATGAGCACTGTATTTTCAAAAGGAGTGGTGCCAAAAGGGCCACGGGCACGCAAACACTGGTTGAACTACTTTGAGTTCACCGAACTGAAATGAGCACTGTATTTTCAAAAGGAGTGGTGCCAAAAGGGCCACGGGGCACGCAAACACTGGTTGAACTACTTTAAGTTCACCGAACTGAAATGAGCACTGTATTTTCAAAAGGAGTGGTGCCAAAAGGGCCACGGGGCATGCAAACACTGGTTGAACTACTTTGAATTAACCGAACAGAAATGAGCACTGTATTTTCAAAAGGAGTGGTGCCAAAAGGGCCACGGGGCCCACAAACACTGGTTGAACTACTTTGAGTTCACCAAACAGAAATGAGCACTCTATTTACAAAACGAGTTTGCCAAAAGGGCCCTGGGGCACGCAAAAACTGGTTGAACTACTTTGAGTTAACCGAACAGAAATGACCACTGTATTTTCAAAAGGAGTGGTGCCAAAAGGGCCACGGGGCACATAAACACTGGTTGAACTACTTTGAGATCACCAAACAGAAATGAGCACTGTATTTTCAAAAGTAGTGGTGCCAAAAGGGCCACGGGGCCCACAAACACTGGTTGAAATACTTTGAGTTCACCAAACAGAAATGAGCACTGTATTTTCAAAAGGAGTGGTGCCAAAAGGGCCACGGGGCCCACAAACACTGGTTGAACTACTTTGAATTAACCGAACAGAAATGAGCACTGTATTTTCAAAAGGAGTGGTGCCAAAAGGGCCACGGGGCACGCAAAAACTGGTTGAACTACTTTAAGTTCACCGAACTGAAATGAGCACTGTATTTTCAAAAGGAGTGGTGCCAAAAGGGCCACGGGGCATGCAAACACTGGTTGAACTACTTTGAATTAACCGAACAGAAATGAGCACTGTATTTTCAAAAGGAGTGGTGCCAAAAGGGCCCTGGGGCACGCAAACACTGGTTGAACTACTTTGAGTTAGCCGAACAGAAATGAGCACTGTATTTTCAAAAGGAGTGGTGCCAAAAGGGCCACGGGGCACATAAACACTGGTTGAACTACTTTGAGATCACCAAACAGAAATGAGCACTGCATTTTCAAAAGTAGTGGTGCCAAAATGGCCACGGGGCCCACAAACACTGGTTGAAATACTTTGAATTAACCGAACAGAAATGAGCACTGTATTTTCAAAAGGAGTGGTGCCAAAAGGGCCACGGGGCCCACAAACACTGCTTGAACTACTTTGAGTTCACCAAACAGAAATGAGCACTGTATTTTCAAAAGGAGTGGTGCCAAAAGGGCCACGGGGCCCACAAACTTTGTTTGAACTACTTTGAATTAACCGAACAGAAATGAGCACTGTATTTTCAAAAGGAGTGGTGCCTACAGGGCCACGGGGCGCAAAAACACTGGTTGAACTACTTTGAATTAATTGAACAGAAATGAGCACTGTATTTTCAAAAGGAGTGGTGCCAAAAGGGCCACGGGGCACGCAAACACTGGTTGAACTACTTTGAGTTAACCGAACAGAAATGAGCACTGTATTTGCAAAAGGAGTGGTGCCAAAAGGGCCACGGGGCCCGCAAACACTGGTTGAACTACTTTGAGTTCACAGAACTGAAATGAGAACTGCATTTTCAAAAGTAGTGGTGCCAAAAGGGCCACGGGGCCCACAAACACTGGTTGAAATACTTTGAGTTCACCAAACAGAAATGAGCACTGTATTTTCAAAAGGAGTGGTGCCAAAAGGGCCACGGGGCCCGCAAACACTGGTTGAACTACTTTGAATTAACCGAACAGAAATGAGCACTGTATTTTCAAAAGGAGTGGTGCCAAAAGGGCCACGGGGCACGCAAACACTGGTTGAACTACTTTGAGTTCACCGAACTGAAATGAGCACTGTATTTTCAAAAGGAGTGGTGCCAAAAGGGCCACGGGGCATGCAAAAACTGGTTGAACTACTTTGAATTAACCGAACAGAAAAGAGCACTGTATTTACAAAAGGAGTGGTGCCAAAAGGGCCACGGGGCACGCAAACACTGGTTGAACTACTTTGAGTTAACCGAACAGAAATGAGCACGGTATTTTCAAAAGGAGTGGTGCCAAAAGGGCCACGGGGCACATAAACACTGGTTGAACTACTTTGAGATCACCAAACAGAAATGAGCACTGCATTTTCAAAAGTAGTGGTGCCAAAAGGGCCACGGGGCATGCAAACACTGGTTGAAATACTTTGAGTTCACTAAACAGAAATGAGCACTGTATTTTCAAAAGGAGTGGTGCCAAAAGGGCCACGGGGCCCACAAACACTGGTTGAACTACTTTGAATTAACCGAACAGAAATGAGCACTGTATTTTCAAAAGGAGTGGTGCCAAAAGGGCCACGGGGCACGCAAACACTGGTTGAACTACTTTGAGTTCACCGAACTGAAATGAGCACTGTATTTTCAAAAGGAGTGGTGCCAAAAGGGCCACGGGGCATGCAAACACTGGTTGAACTACTTTGAGTTCACCAAACAGAAATGAGCACTGTATTTTCAAAAGGAGTGGTGCCAAAAGGGCCACGGGGTACGCAAACACTGGTTGAACTACTTTGAGTTCACCAAACAGAAATGAGCACTGTATTTTCAAAAGGAGTGGTGCCAAAAGGGCCACGGGGCCCACAAACACTGGTTGAACTACTTTGAATTAACCGAACAGAAATGAGCACTGTATTTTCAAAAGGAGTGGTGCCAAAAGGGCCACGGGGCACGCAAACAGTGGTTGAACTACTTTGAGTTCACCGAACAGAAATGAGCACTGTATTTTCAAAAGGAGTGGTGCCAAAAGGGCCACGGGGCCCACAAACACTGGTTGAACTACTTTGAGTTCACCAAACAGAAATGAGCACTGTATTTTCAAAAGGAGTGGTGCCAAAAGGGCCACGGGGCCCACAAACACTGGTTGAACTACTTTGAATTAACCGAACAGAAATGAGCACTGTATTTTCAAAAGGAGTGGTGCCAAAAGGGCCACGGGGCACGCAAACACTGGTTGAACTACTTTGAGTTCACCGAACTGAAATGAGCACTGTCTTTTCAAAAGGAGTGGTGCCAAAAACGGCCACGGGGCATGCAAACACTGGTTGAACTACTTTGAGTTCACCGAACAGAAATGAGCACTGTATTTTCAAAAGGAGTGGTGCCAAAAGGGCCACGGGGCACGCAAACACTGGTTGAACTACTTTGAGTTCACCAAACAGAAATGAGCACTCTATTTACAAAACGAGTTCTGCCAAAAGGGCCCTGGGGCACGCAAACACTGGTTGAACTACTTTGAGTTCACCGAACAGAAATGAGCACTGTATTTTCAAAAGGAGTGGTGCCAAAAGGGCCACGGGGCCCACAAACACTGGTTGAACTACTTTGAGTTCACCAAACAGAAATGAGCACTCTATTTACAAAACGAGTTCTGCCAAAAGTGTCCTGGGGCACGCAAACACTAGTTGAACTACTTTGAGTTAACCGAACAGAAATGAGCACTGTATTTTCAAAAGTAGTGGTGCCAAAAGGGCCACGGGGCCCACAAACACTGGTTGAAATACTTTGAGTTCACCAAACAGAAATGAGCACTGTATTTTCAAAAGGAGTGGTGCCAAAAGGGCCACGGGGCCCAGAAACACTGGTTGAACTATTTTGAATTAACCGAACAGAAATGAGCACTGTATTTTCAAAAGGAGTGGTGCCAAAAGGGCCACGGGGCATGCAAACACTGGTTGAACTACTTTGAGTTCACCGAACTGAAATGAGCACTGTATTTTCAAAAGGAGTGGTGCCAAAAGGGCCACGGGGCATGCAAACACTGGTTGAACTACTTTGAATTAACCGAACAGAAAAGAGCACTGTATTTACAAAAGGAGTGGTGCCAAAAGGGCCCTGGGGCACGCAAACACTGGTTGAACTACTTTGAGTTAACCGAACAGAAATGAGCACTGTATTTTCAAAAGGAGTGGTGCCAAAAGAGCCACGGGGCCCACAAACACTTGTTGAACTACTTTGAGATCACCAAACAGAAATGAGCACTGCATTTTCAAAAGTAGTGGTGCCAAAAGGGCCACGGGGCCCACAAACACTGGTTGAAATACTTTGAGTTCACTAAACAGAAATGAGCACTGTATTTTCAAAAGGAGTGGTGCCAAAAGGGCCACGGGGACCACAAACACTGGTTGAACTACTTTGAATTAACCGAACAGAAATGAGCACTGTATTTTCAAAAGGAGTGGTGCCAAAAGGGCCACGGGGCACGCAAACACTGGTTGAACTACTTTGAGTTCACCAAACAGAAATGAGCACTGTATTTTCAAAAGAAGTGGTGCCTACAGGGCCACGGGGCCCACAAACACTGGTTGAACTACTTTGAATTAATCGAACAGAAATGAGCACTGTATTTTCAAAAGGAGTGGTGCCAAAAGGGCCACGGGGCACGCAAACACTGGTTGAACTACTTTGAGTTAACCGAACAGAAATGAGCACTGTATTTTCAAAAGGAGTGGTGCCAAAAGGGCCACGGGCACGCAAACACTGGTTGAACTACTTTGAGTTCACCGAACTGAAATGAGCACTGTATTTTCAAAACGAGTGGTGCCAAAAGGGCCACGGGGCATGCAAACACAGGTTGAACTACTTTGAATTAACCGAACAGAAATGAGCACTGTATTTTCAAAACGAGTGGTGCCAAAAGGGCCACGGGGCCCACAAACACTGGTTGAACTACTTTGAGTTCACCAAACAGAAATGAGCACTCTATTTACAAAACGCCTTCTGCCAAAAGGGCCCTGGGGCACGCAAACACTGGTTGAACTACTTTGAATTAACCGAACAGAAATGAGCACTGTATTTTCAAAAGGAGTGGTGCCAAAAGGGCCACGGGGTACGCAAACACTGGTTGAACTACTTTGAGTTCACCAAACAGAAATGAGCACTGTATTTTCAAAAGTAGTGGTGCCAAAAGGGCCACGGGGCCCACAAACACTGGTTGAACTACTTTGAATTAACCGAACAGAAATGAGCACTGTATTTTCAAAAGGAGTGGTGCCAAAAGGGCCACGGGGCACGCAAACAGTGGTTGAACTACTTTGAGTTCACCGAACAGAAATGAGCACTGTATTTTCAAAAGGAGTGGTGCCAAAAGGGCCACGGGGCCCACAAACACTGGTTGAACTACTTTGAGTTCACCAAACAGAAATGAGCACTGTATTTTCAAAAGGAGTGGTGCCAAAAGGGCCACGGGGCCCACAAACACTGGTTGAACTACTTTGAATTAACCGAACAGAAATGAGCACTGTATTTTCAAAAGGAGTGGTGCCAAAAGGGCCACGGGGCACGCAAACACTGGTTGAACTACTTTGAGTTCACCGAACTGAAATGAGCACTGTATTTTCAAAAGGAGTGGTGCCAAAAATGGCCACGGGGCATGCAAACACTGGTTGAACTACTTTGAGACCACCAAACAGAAATGAGCACTGCATTTTCAAAAGTAGTGGTGCCAAAAGGGCCACGGGGCGCACAAACACTGGTTGAAATACTTTGAGTTCACCAAACAGAAATGAGCACTGTATTTTCAAAAGGAGTGGTGCCAAAAGGGCCACGGGGCACGCAAACAGTGGTTGAACTACTTTGAGTTCACCGAACTGAAATGAGCACTGTATTTTCAAAAGGAGTGGTGCCAAAAGGGCCACGGGGCACGCAAACACTGGTTGAACTACTTTGAGATCACCAAACAGAAATGAGAACTGCATTTTCAAAAGTAGTGGTGCCAAAAGGGCCACGGGGACCACAAACACTGGTTGAAATACTTTGAGTTCACCAAACAGAAATGAGCACTGTATTTTCAAAAGGAGTGGTGCCAAAAGGGCCACGGGGCCCACAAACACTGGTTGAACTACTTTGAATTAACCGAACAGAAATGAGCACTGTATTTTCAAAAGGAGTGGTGCCAAAAGGGCCACGGGGCATGCAAAAACTGGTTGAACTACTTTGAGTTCACCGAACTGAAATGAGCACTGTATTTTCAAAAGGAGTGGTGCCAAAAGGGCCACGGGGCATGCAAACACTGGTTGAACTACTTTGAATTAACCGAACAGAAAAGAGCACTGTATTTTCAAAAGGAGTGGTGCCAAAAGGGCCCTGGGGCACGCAAACACTGGTTGAACTACTTTGAGTTAACCGAACAGAAATGAACACTGTATTTTCAAAAGGAGTGGTGCCAAAAGGGCCACGGGGCACATAAACACTGGTTGAACTACTTTGAGATCACCAAACAGAAATGAGCACTGCATTTTCAAAAGGAGTGGTGCCAAAAGGGCCACGGGGCACGCAAACACTGGTTGAACTACTTTGAGTTCACCAAACAGAAATGAGCACTGTATTCTCAAAAGGAGTGGTGCCAAAAGAGCCACGGGGCCCACAAACTTTGGTTGAACTACTTTGAATTAACCGAACAGAAATGAGCACTGTATTTTCAAAAGGAGTGGTGCCTACAGGGCCACGTGGCCCACAATCACTGGTTGAACTACTTTGAATTAATCGAACAGAAATGAGCACTGTATTTTCAAAAGAAGTGGTGCCAAAAGGGCCACGGGGCACGCAAACACTGGTTGAACTACTTTGAGTTAACCGAACAGAAATGAGCACTGTATTTTCAAAAGGAGTGGTGCCAAAAGGGCCACGGGGCACGCAAACACTGGTTGAACTACTTTGAGTTCACAGAACTGAAATGAGCACTGTATTTTCAAAAGGAGTGGTGCCAAAAGGGCCACGGGGCATGCAAACACTGGTTGAACTACTTTGAATTAACCGAACAGAAATGAGCACTGTATCTTCAAAAGGAGTGGTGCCAAAATGGCCACGGGGCCAACAAACACTGGTTGAACTACTTTGAGTTCACCAAACAGAAATGAGCACTCTATTTACAAAACGACTTCTGCCAAAAGGGCCCTGGGGCACGCAAACACTGGTTGAACTACTTTGAGTTAACCGAACAGAAATGAGTACTGTATTTTCAAAAGGAGTGGTGCCAAAATGGCCACGGGGCACATAAACACTGGTTGAACTACTTTGAGATCACCAAACAGAAATGAGCACTGCATTTTCAAAAGTAGTGGTGCCAAAAGGGCCACGGGGCGCACAAACACTGGTTGAAATACTTTGAGTTCACCAAACAGAAATGAGCACTGTATTTTCAAAAGGAGTGGTGCCAAAAGGGCCACGGGGCCCACAAACACTGGTTGAACTACTTTGAATTAACCGAACAGAAATGAGCACTGTATTTTCAAAAGGAGTGGTGCCAAAAGGGCCACGGGGCACGCAAACACTGGTTGAACTACTTTGAGTTCACCGAACTGAAATGAGCACTGTATTTTCAAAAGGAGTGGTGCCAAAAGGGCCACGGGGCATGCAAACACTGGTTGAACTACTTTGAATTAACCGAACAGAAATGAGCACTGTATTTTCAAAAGGAGTGGTGCCAAAAGGGCCACGGGGCCCACAAACACTGGTTGAACTACTTTGAGTTCACCAAACAGAAATGAGCACTCTATTTACAAAACGAGTTTGCCAAAAGGGCCCTGGGGCACGCAAAAACTGGTTGAACTACTTTGAGTTAACCGAACAGAAATGACCACTGTATTTTCAAAAGGAGTGGTGCCAAAAGGGCCACGGGGCACATAAACACTGGTTGAACTACTTTGAGATCACCAAACAGAAATGAGCACTGCATTTTCAAAAGTAGTGGTGCCAAAAGGGCCACGGGGCGCACAAACACTGGTTGAAATACTTTGAGTTCACCAAACAGAAATGAGCACTGTATTTTCAAAAGGAGTGGTGCCAAAAGGGCCACGGGGCACGCAAAAACTGGTTGAACTACTTTGAGTTCACCGAACTGAAATGAGCACTGTATTTTCAAAAGGAGTGGTGCCAAAAGGGCCACGGGGCATGCAAACACTTGTTGAACTACTTTGAATTAACCGAACAGAAAAGAGCACTGTATTTTCAAAAGGAGTGGTGCCAAAAGGGCCCTGGGGCACGCAAACACTGGTTGAAATACTTTGAGTTCACCAAACAGAAATGAGCACTGTATTTTCAAAAGGAGTGGTGCCAAAAGGGCCACGGGGCCCACAAACACTGGTTGAACTACTTTGAATTAACCGAACAGAAATGAGCACTGTATTTTCAAAAGGAGTGGTGCCAAAAGGGCCACGGGGCACGCAAAAACTGGTTGAACTACTTTGAGTTCACCGAACTGAAATGAGCACTGTATTTTTAAAAGGAGTGGTGCCAAAAGGGCCACGGGGCATGCAAACACTGGTTGAACTACTTTGAATTAACCGAACAGAAAAGAGCACTGTATTTTCAAAAGGAGTGGTGCCAAAAGGGCCCTGGGGCACGCAAACACTGGTTGAACTACTTTGAGTTAACCGAACAGAAATGAACACTGTATTTTCAAAAGGAGTGGTGCCAAAAGGGCCACGGGGCACATAAACACTGGTTGAACTACTTTGAGATCACCAAACAGAAATGAGCACTGCATTTTCAAAAGGAGTGGTGCCAAAAGGGCCACGCGGCACGCAAACACTGGTTGAACTACTTTGAGTTCACCAAACAGAAATGAGCACTGTATTCTCAAAAGGAGTGGTGCCAAAAGAGCCACGGGGCCCACAAACTTTGGTTGAACTACTTTGAATTAACCGAACGGAAATGAGCACTGTATTTTCAAAAGGAGTGGTGCCTACAGGGCCACGTGGCCCACAATCACTGGTTGAACTACTTTGAATTAATCGAACAGAAATGAGCACTGTATTTTCAAAAGAAGTGGTGCCAAAAGGGCCACGGGGCACGCAAACACTGGTTGAACTACTTTGAGTTAACCGAACAGAAATGAGCACTGTATTTTCAAAAGGAGTGGTGCCAAAAGGGCCACGGGGCACGCAAACACTGGTTGAACTACTTTGAGTTCACAGAACTGAAATGAGCACTGTATTTTCAAAAGGAGTGGTGCCAAAAGGGCCACGGGGCATGCAAACACTGGTTGAACTACTTTGAATTAACCGAACAGAAATGAGCACTGTATCTTCAAAAGGAGTGGTGCCAAAATGGCCACGGGGCCAACAAACACTGGTTGAACTACTTTGAGTTCACCAAACAGAAATGAGCACTCTATTTACAAAACGACTTCTGCCAAAAGGGCCCTGGGGCACGCAAACACTGGTTGAACTACTTTGAGTTAACCGAACAGAAATGAGCACTGTATTTTCAAAAGGAGTGGTGCCAAAATGGCCACGGGGCACATAAACACTGGTTGAACTACTATGAGATCACCAAACAGAAATGAGCACTGCATTTTCAAAAGTAGTGGTGCCAAAAGGGCCACGGGGCGCACAAACACTGGTTGAAATACTTTGAGTTCACCAAACAGAAATGAGCACTGTATTTTCAAAAGGAGTGGTGCCAAAAGGGCCACGGGGCCCACAAACACTGGTTGAACTACTTTGAATTAACCGAACAGAAATGAGCACTGTATTTTCAAAAGGAGTGGTGCCAAAAGGGCCACGGGGCACGCAAACACTGGTTGAACTACTTTAAGTTCACCGAACTGAAATGAGCACTGTATTTTCAAAAGGAGTGGTGCCAAAAGGGCCACGGGGCATGCAAACACTGGTTGAACTACTTTGAATTAACCGAACAGAAATGAGCACTGTATTTTCAAAAGGAGTGGTGCCAAAAGGGCCACGGGGCCCACAAACACTGGTTGAACTACTTTGAGTTCACCAAACAGAAATGAGCACTCTATTTACAAAACGAGTTTGCCAAAAGGGCCCTGGGGCACGCAAAAACTGGTTGAACTACTTTGAGTTAACCGAACAGAAATGACCACTGTATTTTCAAAAGGAGTGGTGCCAAAAGGGCCACGGGGCACATAAACACTGGTTGAACTACTTTGAGATCACCAAACAGAAATGAGCACTGTATTTTCAAAAGTAGTGGTGCCAAAAGGGCCACGGGGCCCACAAACACTGGTTGAAATACTTTGAGTTCACCAAACAGAAATGAGCACTGTATTTTCAAAAGGAGTGGTGCCAAAAGGGCCACGGGGCCCACAAACACTGGTTGAACTACTTTGAATTAACCGAACAGAAATGAGCACTGTATTTTCAAAAGGAGTGGTGCCAAAAGGGCCACGGGGCACGCAAAAACTGGTTGAACTACTTTGAGTTCACCGAACTGAAATGAGCACTGTATTTTCAAAAGGAGTGGTGCCAAAAGGGCCACGGGGCATGCAAACACTGGTTGAACTACTTTGAATTAACCGAACAGAAAAGAGCACTGTATTTTCAAAAGGAGTGGTGCCAAAAGGGCCCTGGGGCACGCAAACACTGGTTGAACTACTTTGAGTTAGCCGAACAGAAATGAGCACTGTATTTTCAAAAGGAGTGGTGCCAAAAGGGCCACGGGGCACATAAACACTGGTTGAACTACTTTGAGATCACCAAACAGAAATGAGCACTGCATTTTCAAAAGTAGTGGTGCCAAAATGGCCACGGGGCCCACAAACACTGGTTGAAATACTTTGAATTAACCGAACAGAAATGAGCACTGTATTTTCAAAAGGAGTGGTGCCAAAAGGGCCACGGGGCCCACAAACACTGCTTGAACTACTTTGAGTTCACCAAACAGAAATGAGCACTGTATTTTCAAAAGGAGTGGTGCCAAAAGGGCCACGGGGCCCACAAACTTTGTTTGAACTACTTTGAATTAACCGAACAGAAATGAGCACTGTATTTTCAAAAGGAGTGGTGCCTACAGGGCCACGGGGCGCAAAAACACTGGTTGAACTACTTTGAATTAATTGAACAGAAATGAGCACTGTATTTTCAAAAGGAGTGGTGCCAAAAGGGCCACGGGGCACGCAAACACTGGTTGAACTACTTTGAGTTAACCGAACAGAAATGAGCACTGTATTTGCAAAAGGAGTGGTGCCAAAAGGGCCACGGGGCCCGCAAACACTGGTTGAACTACTTTGAGTTCACAGAACTGAAATGAGAACTGCATTTTCAAAAGTAGTGGTGCCAAAAGGGCCACGGGGCCCACAAACACTGGTTGAAATACTTTGAGTTCACCAAACAGAAATGAGCACTGTATTTTCAAAAGGAGTGGTGCCAAAAGGGCCACGGGGCCCGCAAACACTGGTTGAACTACTTTGAATTAACCGAACAGAAATGAGCACTGTATTTTCAAAAGGAGTGGTGCCAAAAGGGCCACGGGGCACGCAAACACTGGTTGAACTACTTTGAGTTCACCGAACTGAAATGAGCACTGTATTTTCAAAAGGAGTGGTGCCAAAAGGGCCACGGGGCATGCAAAAACTGGTTGAACTACTTTGAATTAACCGAACAGAAAAGAGCACTGTATTTACAAAAGGAGTGGTGCCAAAAGGGCCACGGGGCACGCAAACACTGGTTGAACTACTTTGAGTTAACCGAACAGAAATGAGCACTGTATTTTCAAAAGGAGTGGTGCCAAAAGGGCCACGGGGCCCACAAACACTGGTTGAACTACTTTGAGTTCACCAAACAGAAATGAGCACTCTATTTACAAAACGAGTTTGCCAAAAGGGCCCTGGGGCACGCAAAAACTGGTTGAACTACTTTGAGTTAACCGAACAGAAATGACCACTGTATTTTCAAAAGGAGTGGTGCCAAAAGGGCCACGGGGCACATAAACACTGGTTGAACTACTTTGAGATCACCAAACAGAAATGAGCACTGTATTTTCAAAAGTAGTGGTGCCAAAAGGGCCACGGGGCCCACAAACACTGGTTGAAATACTTTGAGTTCACCAAACAGAAATGAGCACTGTATTTTCAAAAGGAGTGGTGCCAAAAGGGCCACGGGGCCCACAAACACTGGTTGAACTACTTTGAATTAACCGAACAGAAATGAGCACTGTATTTTCAAAAGGAGTGGTGCCAAAAGGGCCACGGGGCACGCAAAAACTGGTTGAACTACTTTGAGTTCACCGAACTGAAATGAGCACTGTATTTTCAAAAGGAGTGGTGCCAAAAGGGCCACGGGGCATGCAAACACTGGTTGAACTACTTTGAATTAACCGAACAGAAAAGAGCACTGTATTTTCAAAAGGAGTGGTGCCAAAAGGGCCCTGGGGCACGCAAACACTGGTTGAACTACTTTGAGTTAGCCGAACAGAAATGAGCACTGTATTTTCAAAAGGAGTGGTGCCAAAAGGGCCACGGGGCACATAAACACTGGTTGAACTACTTTGAGATCACCAAACAGAAATGAGCACTGCATTTTCAAAAGTAGTGGTGCCAAAATGGCCACGGGGCCCACAAACACTGGTTGAAATACTTTGAATTAACCGAACAGAAATGAGCACTGTATTTTCAAAAGGAGTGGTGCCAAAAGGGCCACGGGGCCCACAAACACTGCTTGAACTACTTTGAGTTCACCAAACAGAAATGAGCACTGTATTTTCAAAAGGAGTGGTGCCAAAAGGGCCACGGGGCCCACAAACTTTGTTTGAACTACTTTGAATTAACCGAACAGAAATGAGCACTGTATTTTCAAAAGGAGTGGTGCCTACAGGGCCACGGGGCGCAAAAACACTGGTTGAACTACTTTGAATTAATTGAACAGAAATGAGCACTGTATTTTCAAAAGGAGTGGTGCCAAAAGGGCCACGGGGCACGCAAACACTGGTTGAACTACTTTGAGTTAACCGAACAGAAATGAGCACTGTATTTGCAAAAGGAGTGGTGCCAAAAGGGCCACGGGGCCCGCAAACACTGGTTGAACTACTTTGAGTTCACAGAACTGAAATGAGAACTGCATTTTCAAAAGTAGTGGTGCCAAAAGGGCCACAGGGCCCACAAACACTGGTTGAAATACTTTGAGTTCACCAAACAGAAATGAGCACTGTATTTTCAAAAGGAGTGGTGCCAAAAGGGCCACGGGGCCCGCAAACACTGGTTGAACTACTTTGAATTAACCGAACAGAAATGAGCACTGTATTTTCAAAAGGAGTGGTGCCAAAAGGGCCACGGGGCACGCAAACACTGGTTGAACTACTTTGAGTTCACCGAACTGAAATGAGCACTGTATTTTCAAAAGGAGTGGTGCCAAAAGGGCCACGGGGCATGCAAAAACTGGTTGAACTACTTTGAATTAACCGAACAGAAAAGAGCACTGTATTTACAAAAGGAGTGGTGCCAAAAGGGCCACGGGGCACGCAAACACTGGTTGAACTACTTTGAGTTAACCGAACAGAAATGAGCACTGTATTTTCAAAAGGAGTGGTGCCTAAAGGGCCACGGGGCACATAAACACTGGTTGAACTACTTTGAGATCACCAAACAGAAATGAGCACTGCATTTTCAAAAGTAGTGGTGCCAAAAGGGCCACGGGGCATGCAAACACTGGTTGAAATACTTTGAGTTCACTAAACAGAAATGAGCACTGTATTTTCAAAAGGAGTGGTGCCAAAAGGGCCACGGGGCCCACAAACACTGGTTGAACTACTTTGAATTAACCGAACAGAAATGAGCACTGTATTTTCAAAAGGAGTGGTGCCAAAAGGGCCACGGGGCACGCAAACACTGGTTGAACTACTTTGAGTTCACCAAACAGAAATGAGCACTGTATTTTCAAAAGGAGTGGTGCCAAAAGGGCCACGGGGCCCACAAACTTTGGTTGAACTACTTTGAATTAACCGAACAGAAATGAGCACTGTATTTTCAAAAGAAGTGGTGCCTACAGGGCCACGGGGCCTACAAACACTGGTTGAACTACTTTGAATCAATCGAAAAAAATGAGCACTGTATTTTCAAAAGGAGTGGTGCCAAAAGGGCCACGGGGCCCGCAAACACTGGTTGAACTACTTTGAGTTCACAGAACTGAAATGAGAACTGCATTTTCAAAAGTAGTGGTGCCAAAAGGGCCACGGGGCATGCAAACACTGGTTGAACTACTTTGAATTAACCGAACAGAAAAGAGCACTGTATTTTCAAAAGGAGTGGTGCCAAAAGGGCCCTGGGGCACGCAAACACTGGTTGAACTACTTTGAGTTAGCCGAACAGAAATGAGCACTGTATTTTCAAAAGGAGTGGTGCCAAAAGGGCCACGGGGCACATAAACACTGGTTGAACTACTTTGAGATCACCAAACAGAAATGAGCACTGCATTTTCAAAAGTAGTGGTGCCAAAATGGCCACGGGGCCCACAAACACTGGTTGAAATACTTTGAATTAACCGAACAGAAATGAGCACTGTATTTTCAAAAGGAGTGGTGCCAAAAGGGCCACGGGGCCCACAAACACTGCTTGAACTACTTTGAGTTCACCAAACAGAAATGAGCACTGTATTTTCAAAAGGAGTGGTGCCAAAAGGGCCACGGGGCCCACAAACTTTGTTTGAACTACTTTGAATTAACCGAACAGAAATGAGCACTGTATTTTCAAAAGGAGTGGTGCCTACAGGGCCACGGGGCGCAAAAACACTGGTTGAACTACTTTGAATTAACCGAACAGAAATGAGCACTGTATTTTCAAAAGAAGTGGTGCCTACAGGGCCACGGGGCCTACAAACACTGGTTGAACTACTTTGAATCAATCGAAAAAAATGAGCACTGTATTTTCAAAAGGAGTGGTGCCAAAAGGGCCACGGGGCCCGCAAACACTGGTTGAACTACTTTGAGTTCACAGAACTGAAATGAGAACTGCATTTTCAAAAGTAGTGGTGCCAAAAGGGCCACGGGGCCCACAAACACTGGTTGAAATACTTTGAGTTCACCAAACAGAAATGAGCACTGTATTTTCAAAAGGAGTGGTGCCAAAAGGGCCACGGGGCCCGCAAACACTGGTTGAACTACTTTGAATTAACCGAACAGAAATGAGCACTGTATTTTCAAAAGGAGTGGTGCCAAAAGGGCCACGGGGCACGCAAACACTGGTTGAACTACTTTGAGTTCACCGAACTGAAATGAGCACTGTATTTTCAAAAGGAGTGGTGCCAAAAGGGCCACGGGGCATGCAAAAACTGGTTGAACTACTTTGAATTAACCGAACAGAAAAGAGCACTGTATTTACAAAAGGAGTGGTGCCAAAAGGGCCACGGGGCACGCAAACACTGGTTGAACTACTTTGAGTTAACCGAACAGAAATGAGCACTGTATTTTCAAAAGGAGTGGTGCCAAAAGGGCCACGGGGCACATAAACACTGGTTGAACTACTTTGAGATCACAAAACAGAAATGAGCACTGCATTTTCAAAAGTAGTGGTGCCAAAAGGGCCACGGGGCATGCAAACACTGGTTGAAATACTTTGAGTTCACTAAACAGAAATGAGCACTGTATTTTCAAAAGGAGTGGTGCCAAAAGGGCCACGGGGCCCACAAACACTGGTTGAACTACTTTGAATTAACCGAACAGAAATGAGCACTGCATTTTCAAAAGGAGTGGTGCCAAAAGGGCCACGGAGCACGCAAACACTGGTTGAACTACTTTGAGTTCACCAAACAGAAATGAGCACTGTATTTTCAAAAGGAGTGGTGCCAAAAGGGCCACGGGGCCCACAAACTTTGGTTGAACTACTTTGAATTAAACGAACAGAAATGAGCACTGTATTTTCAAAAGGAGTGGTGCCTACAGGGCCACGGGGCCCACAATCACTGGTTGAACTACTTTGAATTAATCGAACGGAAATGAGCACTGTATTTTCAAAAGGAGTGGTGGCAAAAGGGCCACGGGGCACGCAAACACTGGTTGAACTACTTTGAGTTCACAGAACTGAAATGAGCACTGTATTTTCAAAAGGAGTGGTGCCAAAAGGGCCATGGGGCATGCAAACACTTGTTGAACTACTTTGAATTAACCGAACAGAAATGAGCACTGTATTTTCAAAAGAAGTGGTGCCTACAGGGCCACGGGGCCTACAAACACTGGTTGAACTACTTTGAATCAATCGAAAAAAATGAGCACTGTATTTTCAAAAGGAGTGGTGCCAAAAGGGCCACGGGGCCCGCAAACACTGGTTGAACTACTTTGAGTTCACAGAACTGAAATGAGAACTGCATTTTCAAAAGTAGTGGTGCCAAAAGGGCCACGGGGCATGCAAACACTGGTTGAACTACTTTGAATTAACCGAACAGAAAAGAGCACTGTATTTTCAAAAGGAGTGGTGCCAAAAGGGCCCTGGGGCACGCAAACACTGGTTGAACTACTTTGAGTTAGCCGAACAGAAATGAGCACTGTATTTTCAAAAGGAGTGGTGCCAAAAGGGCCACGGGGCACATAAACACTGGTTGAACTACTTTGAGATCACCAAACAGAAATGAGCACTGCATTTTCAAAAGTAGTGGTGCCAAAATGGCCACGGGGCCCACAAACACTGGTTGAAATACTTTGAATTAACCGAACAGAAATGAGCACTGTATTTTCAAAAGGAGTGGTGCCAAAAGGGCCACGGGGCCCACAAACACTGCTTGAACTACTTTGAGTTCACCAAACAGAAATGAGCACTGTATTTTCAAAAGGAGTGGTGCCAAAAGGGCCACGGGGCCCACAAACTTTGTTTGAACTACTTTGAATTAACCGAACAGAAATGAGCACTGTATTTTCAAAAGGAGTGGTGCCTACAGGGCCACGGGGCGCAAAAACACTGGTTGAACTACTTTGAATTAACCGAACAGAAATGAGCACTGTATTTTCAAAAGAAGTGGTGCCTACAGGGCCACGGGGCCTACAAACACTGGTTGAACTACTTTGAATCAATCGAAAAAAATGAGCACTGTATTTTCAAAAGGAGTGGTGCCAAAAGGGCCACGGGGCCCGCAAACACTGGTTGAACTACTTTGAGTTCACAGAACTGAAATGAGAACTGCATTTTCAAAAGTAGTGGTGCCAAAAGGGCCACGGGGCCCACAAACACTGGTTGAAATACTTTGAGTTCACCAAACAGAAATGAGCACTGTATTTTCAAAAGGAGTGGTGCCAAAAGGGCCACGGGGCCCGCAAACACTGGTTGAACTACTTTGAATTAACCGAACAGAAATGAGCACTGTATTTTCAAAAGGAGTGGTGCCAAAAGGGCCACGGGGCACGCAAACACTGGTTGAACTACTTTGAGTTCACCGAACTGAAATGAGCACTGTATTTTCAAAAGGAGTGGTGCCAAAAGGGCCACGGGGCATGCAAAAACTGGTTGAACTACTTTGAATTAACCGAACAGAAAAGAGCACTGTATTTACAAAAGGAGTGGTGCCAAAAGGGCCACGGGGCACGCAAACACTGGTTGAACTACTTTGAGTTAACCGAACAGAAATGAGCACTGTATTTTCAAAAGGAGTGGTGCCAAAAGGGCCACGGGGCACATAAACACTGGTTGAACTACTTTGAGATCACAAAACAGAAATGAGCACTGCATTTTCAAAAGTAGTGGTGCCAAAAGGGCCACGGGGCATGCAAACACTGGTTGAAATACTTTGAGTTCACTAAACAGAAATGAGCACTGTATTTTCAAAAGGAGTGGTGCCAAAAGGGCCACGGGGCCCACAAACACTGGTTGAACTACTTTGAATTAACCGAACAGAAATGAGCACTGTATTTTCAAAAGGAGTGGTGCCAAAAGGGCCACGGGGCACGCAAACACTGGTTGAACTACTTTGAGTTCACCAAACAGAAATGAGCACTGTATTTTCAAAAGGAGTGGTGCCAAAAGGGCCACGGGGCCCACAAACTTTGGTTGAACTACTTTGAATTAACCGAACAGAAATGAGCACTGTATTTTCAAAAGAAGTGGTGCCTACAGGGCCACGGGGCCTACAAACACTGGTTGAACTACTTTGAATCAATCGAAAAAAATGAGCACTGTATTTTCAAAAGGAGTGGTGCCAAAAGGGCCACGGGGCACGCAAACACTGGTTGAACTACTTTGAGTTAACCGAACAGAAATGAGCACTGTATTTTCAAAAGGAGTGGTGCCAAAAGGGCCACGGGCACGCAAACACTGGTTGAACTACTTTGAGTTCACAGAACTGAAATGAGCACTGTATTTTCAAAACGAGTGGTGCCAAAAGGGCCACGGGGCATGCAAACACTCGTTGAACTACTTTGAATTAACCGAACAGAAATGAGCACTGTATTTTCAAAAGGAGTGGTGCCAAAAGGGCCACGGGGCCCACAAACACTGGTTGAACTACTTTGAGTTCACCAAACAGAAATCAGCACTCTATTTACAAAACGACTTCTGCCAAAATGGCCCTGGGGCACGCAAACACTGGTTGAACTACTTTGAGTTAACCGAACAGAAATGAGCACTGTATTTTCAAAAGGAGTGGTGCCAAAAGAATCACGGGGCACATAAACACTGGTTGAACTACTTTGAGATCACCAAACAGAAATGAGAACTGCATTTTCAAAAGTAGTGGTGCCAAAAGGGCCACGGGGCCCACAAACACTGGTTGAAATACTTTGAGTTCACCAAACAGAAATGAGCACTGTATTTTCAAAAGGAGTGGTGCCAAAAGGGCCACGGGGCACGCAAACACTGGTTGAACTACTTTGAGTTCACCGAACTGAAATGAGCACTGTATTTTTAAAAGGAGTGGTGCCAAAAGGGCCACGGGGCATGCAAACACTGGTTGAACTACTTTGAATTAACCGAACAGAAAAGAGCACTGTATTTTCAAAAGGAGTGGTGCCAAAAGGGCCCTGGGGCACGCAAACACTGGTTGAACTACTTTGAGTTAACCGAACAGAAATGAACACTGTATTTTTAAAAGGAGTGGTGCCAAAAGGGCCACGGGGCACATAAACAGTGGTTGAACTACTTTGAGATCACCAAACAGAAATGAGCACTGCATTTTCAAAAGGAGTGGTGCCAAAAGGGCCACGGAGCACGCAAACACTGGTTGAACTACTTTGAGTTCACCAAACAGAAATGAGCACTGTATTTTCAAAAGGAGTGGTGCCAAAAGGGCCACGGGGCCCACAAACTTTGGTTGAACTACTTTGAATTAAACGAACAGAAATGAGCACTGTATTTTCAAAAGGAGTGGTGCCTACAGGGCCACGGGGCCCACAATCACTGGTTGAACTACTTTGAATTAATCGAACGGAAATGAGCACTGTATTTTCAAAAGGAGTGGTGGCAAAAGGGCCACGGGGCACGCAAACACTGGTTGAACTACTTTGAGTTCACAGAACTGAAATGAGCACTGTATTTTCAAAAGGAGTGGTGCCAAAAGGGCCATGGGGCATGCAAACACTTGTTGAACTACTTTGAATTAACCGAACAGAAATGAGCACTGTATTTTCAAAAGAAGTGGTGCCTACAGGGCCACGGGGCCTACAAACACTGGTTGAACTACTTTGAATCAATCGAAAAAAATGAGCACTGTATTTTCAAAAGGAGTGGTGCCAAAAGGGCCACGGGGCACGCAAACACTGGTTGAACTACTTTGAGTTCACAGAACTGAAATGAGAACTGCATTTTCAAAAGTAGTGGTGCCAAAAGGGCCACGGGGCATGCAAACACTGGTTGAACTACTTTGAATTAACCGAACAGAAAAGAGCACTGTATTTTCAAAAGGAGTGGTGCCAAAAGGGCCCTGGGGCACGCAAACACTGGTTGAACTACTTTGAGTTAGCCGAACAGAAATGAGCACTGTATTTTCAAAAGGAGTGGTGCCAAAAGGGCCACGGGGCACATAAACACTGGTTGAACTACTTTGAGATCACCAAACAGAAATGAGCACTGCATTTTCAAAAGTAGTGGTGCCAAAATGGCCACGGGGCCCACAAACACTGGTTGAAATACTTTGAATTAACCGAACAGAAATGAGCACTGTATTTTCAAAAGGAGTGGTGCCAAAAGGGCCACGGGGCCCACAAACACTGCTTGAACTACTTTGAGTTCACCAAACAGAAATGAGCACTGTATTTTCAAAAGGAGTGGTGCCAAAAGGGCCACGGGGCCCACAAACTTTGTTTGAACTACTTTGAATTAACCGAACAGAAATGAGCACTGTATTTTCAAAAGGAGTGGTGCCTACAGGGCCACGGGGCGCAAAAACACTGGTTGAACTACTTTGAATTAACCGAACAGAAATGAGCACTGTATTTTCAAAAGAAGTGGTGCCTACAGGGCCACGGGCCTACAAACACTGGTTGAACTACTTTGAATCAATCGAAAAAAATGAGCACTGTATTTTCAAAAGGAGTGGTGCCAAAAGGGCCACGGGGCCCGCAAACACTGGTTGAACTACTTTGAGTTCACAGAACTGAAATGAGAACTGCATTTTCAAAAGTAGTGGTGCCAAAAGGGCCACGGGGCCCACAAACACTGGTTGAAATACTTTGAGTTCACCAAACAGAAATGAGCACTGTATTTTCAAAAGGAGTGGTGCCAAAAGGGCCACGGGGCCCGCAAATACTGGTTGAACTACTTTGAATTAACCGAACAGAAATGAGCACTGTATTTTCAAAAGGAGTGGTGCCAAAAGGGCCACGGGGCACGCAAACACTGGTTGAACTACTTTGAGTTCACCGAACTGAAATGAGCACTGTATTTTCAAAAGGAGTGGTGCCAAAAGGGCCACGGGGCATGCAAAAACTGGTTGAACTACTTTGAATTAACCGAACAGAAAAGAGCACTGTATTTACAAAAGGAATGGTGCCAAAAGGGCCACGGGGCACGCAAACACTGGTTGAACTACTTTGAGTTAACCGAACAGAAATGAGCACTGTATTTTCAAAAGGAGTGGTGCCAAAAGGGCCACGGGGCACATAAACACTGGTTGAACTACTTTGAGATCACAAAACAGAAATGAGCACTGCATTTTCAAAAGTAGTGGTGCCAAAAGGGCCACGGGGCATGCAAACACTGGTTGAAATACTTTGAGTTCACTAAACAGAAATGAGCACTGTATTTTCAAAAGGAGTGGTGCCAAAAGGGCCACGGGGCCCACAAACACTGGTTGAACTACTTTGAATTAACCGAACAGAAATGAGCACTGTATTTTCAAAAGGAGTGGTGCCAAAAGGGCCACGGGGCACGCAAACACTGGTTGAACTACTTTGAGTTCACCAAACAGAAATGAGCACTGTATTTTCAAAAGGAGTGGTGCCAAAAGGGCCACGGGGCCCACAAACTTTGGTTGAACTACTTTGAATTAACCGAACAGAAATGAGCACTGTATTTTCAAAAGAAGTGGTGCCTACAGGGCCACGGGGCCTACAAACACTGGTTGAACTACTTTGAATCAATCGAAAAAAATGAGCACTGTATTTTCAAAAGGAGTGGTGCCAAAAGGGCCACGGGGCACGCAAACACTGGTTGAACTACTTTGAGTTAACCGAACAGAAATGAGCACTGTATTTTCAAAAGGAGTGGTGCCAAAAGGGCCACGGGCACGCAAACACTGGTTGAACTACTTTGAGTTCACAGAACTGAAATGAGCACTGTATTTTCAAAACGAGTGGTGCCAAAAGGGCCACGGGGCATGCAAACACTCGTTGAACTACTTTGAATTAACCGAACAGAAATGAGCACTGTATTTTCAAAAGGAGTGGTGCCAAAAGGGCCACGGGGCCCACAAACACTGGTTGAACTACTTTGAGTTCACCAAACAGAAATCAGCACTCTATTTACAAAACGACTTCTGCCAAAATGGCCCTGGGGCACGCAAACACTGGTTGAACTACTTTGAGTTAACCGAACAGAAATGAGCACTGTATTTTCAAAAGGAGTGGTGCCAAAAGAATCACGGGGCACATAAACACTGGTTGAACTACTTTGAGATCACCAAACAGAAATGAGAACTGCATTTTCAAAAGTAGTGGTGCCAAAAGGGCCACGGGGCCCACAAACACTGGTTGAAATACTTTGAGTTCACCAAACAGAAATGAGCACTGTATTTTCAAAAGGAGTGGTGCCAAAAGGGCCACGGGGCACGCAAACACTGGTTGAACTACTTTGAGTTCACCGAACAGAAAAGAGCACTGTATTTTCAAAAGGAGTGGTGCCAAAAGGGCCCTGGGGCACGCAAACAGTGGTTGAACTACTTTGAGTTAACCGAACAGAAATGAACACTGTATTTTCAAAAGGAGTGGTGCCAAAAGGGCCACGGGGCACATAAACAGTGGTTGAACTTCTTTGAGATCACCAAACAGAAATGAGCACTGCATTTTCAAAAGGAGTGGTGCCAAAAGGGCCACGGAGCACGCAAACACTGGTTGAACTACTTTGAGTTCACCAAACAGAAATGAGCACTGTATTTTCAAAAGGAGTGGTGCCAAAAGGGCCACGGGGCCCACAAACTTTGTTTGAACTACTTTGAATTAACCGAACAGAAATGAGCACTGTATTTTCAAAAGGAGTGGTGCCTACAGGGCCACGGGGCCCACAATCACTGGTTGAACTACTTTGAATTAATCGAACGGAAATGAGCACTGTATTTTCAAAAGGAGTGGTGGCAAAAGGGCCACGGGGCACGCAAACACTGGTTGAACTACTTTGAGTTCACAGAACTGAAATGAGCACTGTATTTTCAAAAGGAGTGGTGCCAAAAGGGCCATGGGGCATGCAAACACTTGTTGAACTACTTTGAATTAACCGAACAGAAATGAGCACTGTATTTTCAAAAGGAGTGGTGCCAAAAGGGCCACGGGGCCCACAAACACTGGTTGAACTACTTTGAGTTCACCAAACAGAAATGAGCACTCTATTTACAAAACGACTTCTGCCAAAAGGGCCCTGGGGCACGCAAACACTGGTTGAACTACTTTGAGTTAACCGAACAGAAATGAGCACTGTATTTTCAAAAGGAGTGGTGCCAAAACGGCCACGGGGCACATAAACACTGGTTGAACTACTTTGAGATCACCAAACAGAAATGAGCACTGCATTTTCAAAAGTAGTGGTGCCAAAATGGCCACGGGGCCCACAAACACTGGTTGAAATACTTTGAATTAACCGAACAGAAATGAGCACTGTATTTTCAAAAGGAGTGGTGCCAAAAGGGCCACGGGGCCCACAAACACTGCTTGAACTACTTTGAGTTCACCAAACAGAAATGAGCACTGTATTTTCAAAAGGAGTGGTGCCAAAAGGGCCACGGGGCCCACAAACTTTGTTTGAACTACTTTGAATTAACCGAACAGAAATGAGCACTGTATTTTCAAAAGGAGTGGTGCCTACAGGGCCACGGGGCCCAAAAACACTGGTTGAACTACTTTGAATTAATCGAACAGAAATGAGCACTGTATTTTCAAAAGGAGTGGTGCCAAAAGGGCCACGGGGCACGCAAACACTGGTTGAACTACTTTGAGTTAACCGAACAGAAATGAGCACTGTATTTGCAAAAGGAGTGGTGCCAAAAGGGCCACGGGGCACGCAAACACTGGTTGAACTACTTTGAGTTCACAGAACTGAAATGAGAACTGCATTTTCAAAAGTAGTGGTGCCAAAAGGGCCACGGGGCCCACAAACACTGGTTGAAAAACTTTGAGTTCACCAAACAGAAATGAGCACTGTATTTTCAAAAGGAGTGGTGCCAAAAGGGCCACGGGGCCCACAAACACTGGTTGAACTACTTTGAATTAACCGAACAGAAATGAGCACTGTATTTTCAAAAGGAGTGGTGCCAAAAGGGCCACGGGGCACGCAAACACTGGTTGAACTACTTTGAGTTCACCGAACTGAAATGAGCACTGTATTTTCAAAAGGAGTGGTGCCAAAAGGGCCACGGGGCATGCAAACACTGGTTGAACTACTTTGAATTAACCGAACAGAAAAGAGCACTGTATTTACAAAAGGAGTGGTGCCAAAAGGGCCACGGGGCACGCAAACACTGGTTGAACTATTTTGAGTTAACCGAACAGAAATGAGCACTGTATTTTCAAAAGGAGTGGTGCCAAAAGGGCCACGGGGCACATAAACACTGGTTGAACTACTTTGAGATCACCAAACAGAAATGAGCATTGCATTTTCAAAAGGAGTGGTGCCAAAAGGGCCACGGGGCATGCAAACACTGGTTGAAATACTTTGAGTTCACTAAACAGAAATGAGCACTGTATTTTCAAAAGGAGTGGTGCCAAAAGGGCCACGGGGCCCACAAACACTGGTTGAACTACTTTGAATTAACCAAACAGAAATGAGCACTGTATTTTCAAAAGGAGTGGTGCCAAAAGGGCCACGGGGCACGCAAACACTGGTTGAACTACTTTGAGTTCACCAAACAGAAATGAGCACTGTATTTTCAAAAGGAGTGGTGCCAAAAGGGCCACGGGGCCCACAAACTTTGGTTGAACTACTTTGAATTAACCGAACAGAAATGAGCACTGTATTTTCAAAAGAAGTGGTGCCTACAGGGCCACGGGGCCTACAAACACTGGTTGAACTACTTTGAATTAATCGAACAGAAATGAGCACTGTATTTTCAAAAGGAGTGGTGCCAAAAGGGCCACGGGGCACGCAAACACTGGTTGAACTACTTTGAGTTAACCGAACAGAAATGAGCACTGTATTTTCAAAAGGAGTGGTGCCAAAAGGGCCACGGGCACGCAAACACTGGTTGAACTACTTTGAGTTCACAGAACTGAAATGAGCACTGTATTTTCAAAACGAGTGGTGCCAAAAGGGCCACGGGGCATGCAAACACTGGTTGAACTACTTTGAATTAACCGAACAGAAATGAGCACTGTATTTTCAAAAGGAGTGGTGCCAAAAGGGCCACGGGGCCCACAAACACTGGTTGAACTACTTTGAGTTCACCAAACAGAAATCAGCACTCTATTTACAAAACGACTTCTGCCAAAATGGCCCTGGGGCACGCAAACACTGGTTGAACTACTTTGAGTTAACCGAACAGAAATGAGCACTGTATTTTCAAAAGGAGTGGTGCCAAAAGAATCACGGGGCACATAAACACTGGTTGAACTACTTTGAGATCACCAAACAGAAATGAGAACTGCATTTTCAAAAGGAGTGGTGCCAAAAGGGCCACGGGGCCCACAAACACTGGTTGAAATACTTTGAGTTCACCAAACAGAAATGAGCACTGTATTTTCAAAAGGAGTGGTGCCAAAAGGGCCACGGGGCCCACAAACACTGGTTGAACTACTTTGAATTAATCGAACAGAAATGAGCACTGTATTTTCAAAAGGAGTGGTGCCAAAAGGGCCACGGGGCCCACAAACACTGGTTGAACTACTTTAAGTTAACCGAACAGAAATGAGCACTGTATTTTCAAAAGGAGTGGTGCCAAAAGGGCCACGGGCACGCAAACACTGGTTGAACTACTTTGAGTTCACAGAACTGAAATGAGCACTGTATTTTCAAAACGAGTGGTGCCAAAAGGGCCACGGGGCATGCAAACACTGGTTGAACTACTTTGAATTAACCGAACAGAAATGAGCACTGTATTTTCAAAAGGAGTGGTGCCAAAAGGGCCACGGGGCCCACAAACACTGGTTGAACTACTTTGAGTTCACCAAACAGAAATGAGCACTCTATTTACAAAACGACTTCTGCCAAAATGGCCCTGGGGCACGCAAACACTGGTTGAACTACTTTGAGTTAACCGAACAGAAATGAGCACTGTATTTTCAAAAGGAGTGGTGCCAAAAGAATCACGGGGCACATAAACACTGGTTGAACTACTTTGAGATCACCAAACAGAAATGAGAACTGCATTTTCAAAAGTAGTGGTGCCAAAAGGGCCACGGGGCCCACAAACACTGGTTGAAATACTTTGAGTTCACCAAACAGAAATGAGCACTGTATTTTCAAAAGGAGTGGTGCCAAAAGGGCCACGGGGCAAGCAAACACTGGTTGAACTACTTTGAATTAACCGAACAGAAATGAGCACTGTATTTTCAAAAGGAGTGGTGCCAAAAGGGCCACGGGGCACGCAAACACTGGTTGAACTACTTTGAGTTCACCGAACTGAAATGAGCACTGTATTTTTAAAAGGAGTGGTGCCAAAAGGGCCACGGGGCATGCAAACACTGGTTGAACTACTTTGAATTAACCGAACAGAAAAGAGCACTGTATTTTCAAAAGGAGTGGTGCCGAAAGGGCCCTGGGGCACGCAAACACTGGTTGAACTACTTTGAGTTAACCGAACAGAAATGAACACTGTATTTTCAAAAGGAGTGGTGCCAAAAGGGCCACGGGGCACATAAACACTGGTTGAACTACTTTGAGATCACCAAACAGAAATGAGCACTGCATTTTCAAAAGGAGTGGTGCCAAAAGGGCCACGGGGCACGCAAACACTGGTTGAACTACTTTGAGTTCACCAAACAGAAATGAGCACTGTATTTTCAAAAGGACTGGTGCCAAAAGGGCCACGGGGCCCACAAACTTTGGTTGAACTACTTTGAATTAAACGAACAGAAATGAGCACTGTATTTTCAAAAGGAGTGGTGCCTACAGGGCCACGGGGCCCACAATCACTGGTTGAACTACTTTGAATTAATCGAACGGAAATGAGCACTGTATTTTCAAAAGGAGTGGTGGCAAAAGGGCCACGGGGCACGCAAACACTGGTTGAACTACTTTGAGTTCACAGAACTGAAATGAGCACTGTATTTTCAAAAGGAGTGGTGCCAAAAGGGCCATGGGGCATGCAAACACTTGTTGAACTACTTTGAATTAACCGAACAGAAATGAGCACTGTATTTTCAAAAGGAGTGGTGCCAAAAGGGCCACGGGGCCCACAAACACTGGTTGAACTACTTTGAGTTCACCAAACAGAAATGAGCACTCTATTTACAAAACGACTTCTGCCAAAAGGGCCCTGGGGCACGCAAACACTGGTTGAACTACTTTGAGTTAACCGAACAGAAATGAGCACTGTATTTTCAAAAGGAGTGGTGCCAAAACGGCCACGGGGCACATAAACACTGGTTGAACTACTTTGAGATCACCAAACAGAAATGAGCACTGCATTTTCAAAAGTAGTGGTGCCAAAAGGGCCACGGGGCGCACAAACACTGGTTGAAATACTTTGAGTTCACCAAACAGAAATGAGCACTGTATTTTCAAAAGAAGTGGTGCCAAAAGGGCCACGGGGCACGCAAACAGTGGTTGAACTACTTTGAGTTCACCGAACTGAAATGAGCACTGTATTTTCAAAAGGAGTGGTGCCAAAAGGGCCACGGGGCATGCAAACACTGGTTGAACTACTTTGAAATAACCGAACAGAAATGAGCACTGTATTTTCAAAAGGAGTGGTGCCAAAAGGGCCACGGGGCCCACAAACACTGGTTGAACTACTTTGAGTTCACCAAACAGAAATGAGCACTCTATTTACAAAACGAGTTCTGCCAAAAGGGCCCTGGGGCACGCAAACACTGGTTGAACTACTTTGAGTTAACCGAACAGAAATGAGCACTGTATTTTCAAAAGTAGTGGTGCCAAAATGGCCACGGGGCACATAAACACTGCTTGAACTACTTTGAGATCACCAAACAGAAATGAGCACTGCATTTTCAAAAGTAGTGGTGCCAAAAGGGCCACGGGGCCCACAAACACTGGTTGAAATACTTTGAATTCAGCAAACAGAAATGAGCACTGTATTTTCAAAAGGAGTGGTGCCAAAAGGGCCAGGGGCCCACAAACACTGGTTGAACTACGTTGAATAAACCGAACAGAAATGAGCACTGTATTTTCAAAGGGATTGGTGCCAAAAGGGCCACGGGGCACGCAAACACTGGTTGAACTACTTTGAGTTAATCAAACAGAAATGAGCACTGTATTTTCAAAAGTAGTGGTGCCAAAAGGGCCACAGGGCACATAAACACTGGTTGAACTACTTTGAGTTCACCAAACAGAAATGAGCACTGCATTTTCAAAAGTAGTGGTGCCAAAAGGGCCACGGGGCCCACAAACACTGGTTGAAATACTTTGAGTTCACCGAACAGAAATGAGCACTGTATTTTCAAAAGGAGTGGTGCCAAAAGGGCCACGGGACCCACAAACACTGGTTGAACTACTTTGAATTAACCGAACTGAAATGAGCACTGTATTTTCAAAAGGAGTGGTGCCAAAAGGGCCATGGGGCAAGCAAACACTGGTTGAACTACTTTGAGTTCACCTAACAGAAATGAGCACTGTATTTTCAAAAGGAGTGGTGCCAAAAGGGCCACGGGGCCCACAAATTTTGGTTGAACTACTTTGAATTAACCGAACAGAAATGAGTACTGTATTTTCAAAAGGAGTGGTGCCAAAAGGGCCACGGGGCACGCAAACACTGGTTGAACTATTTTGAGTTAACCGAACAGAAATGAGCACTGTATTTTATAGAAGAGTGGTGCCAAAAGGCCACGGGGCATGCAAACACTGGTTGAACTACTTTGAGTTCACCAAACAGAAATGAGCACTGTATTTTCAAAAGGAGTGGTGCCAAAAGGGCCACGGGGCATGAAAACACTGGTTGAACTACTTTGAGTTCACCAAACAGAAATGAACACTGTATTTTCAAAAGGAGAAGTGCCAAAAGGGCCACGGGGCCCACAAACACTGGTTGAACTACTTTGAATTAACCAAACAGAAATGAGCACTGTATTTTCAAAAGGAGTGGTGCCAAAAGGGCCACGGGGCCCACAAACACTGCTTGAACTACTTTGAGTTCACCAAACAGAAATGACCACTGTATTTTCAAAAGGAGTGGTGCCAAAAGGGCCACGGGGCAAGCAAACACTGGTTGAACTACTTTGAATTAACCGAACAGAAATGAGCACCGTAGTTTCAAAAGGAGTGGTGCCAAAAGGGCCACAGGGCCCAGAAACACTGGTTGAACTACTTTGAATTAACCGAACTGAAAAGAGCACAGTATTTTCAAAAGGAGTGGTGCCAAAAGAGCCACGGGGCCCACAAACACTTGTTGAACTACTTTGAGTTCACCAAACAGAAATGAGCACTGTATTTTCAAAAGGAGTGGTGCCAAAAGGGCCACGGGGCCCACAAAATCTGGTTGAACTACTTTGAATTAACCGAACAGAAATGAGCACTGTATTTTCAAAAGGAGTGGTGCCAAAAGGGCCACGGGCCCCACAAACGCTGGTTGAACTACTTTGAGATCACCAAACAGAAATGAGCACTGTATTTTCAAAAGGAGTGGTGCCAAAAGGGCCACGGGGCCCACAAACACTGGTTGAACTACTTTGAATTAACCAAACAGAAATGAGCACTGTATTTTCAAAAGGAGTGGTGCCAAAAGGGCCACGGGGCCCAAAAACACTGCTTGAACTACTTTGAGTTCACCAAACAGAAATGAGCACTGTATTTTCAAAAGGAGTGGTGCCAAAAGGGCCACGTCGCCCACAAACACTGGTTGAACTACTTTGAATAAACCGAACAGAAATGAGCACTGTATTTTCAAAAGGAGTGGTGCCAAAAGGGCCACGGGGCCCACAAACACTGGTTGAACTACTTTGAATTAACCGAACAGAAATGAGCACTGTATTTTCAAAAGGAGTGGTGCCAAAAGGGCCACGGGGCACGCAAACAGTGGTTGAACTACTTTGAGTTCACCAAACAGAAATGAGCACTGTATTTTCAAAAGGAGTGGTGCCAAAAGGGCCACGGGGCCCACAAACACTGGTTGAACTACTTTGAGTTCACCAAACAGAAATGAGCACTGTATTTTCAAAAGGAGTGGTGCCAAAAGGGCCACGGGGCCCACAAACTTTGGTTGAACTACTTTGAGTTCACCAAACAGAAATGAGCACTGTATTTTCAAAAGGAGTGGTGCCAAAAGGGCCACGGGGCCCACAAACACTGGTTGAACTACTTTGAATTCACCAAACAGAAATGAGCACTGTATTTTCAAAAGGAGTGGTGCCAAAAACGGCCACGGGGCCCACAAACACTGGTTGAACTACTTTGAATTCACCAAACAGAAATGAGCACTGTATTTTCAAAAGGAGTGGTGCCAAAAACGGCCACGGGGCATGCAAACACTGGTTGAACTACTTTGAGTTCACCAAACAGAAATGAGCACTGTATTTTCAAAAGGAGTGGTGCCAAATGGGCCACGGGGCCCACAAACACTGGTTGAACTACTTTGAGTTCACCAAACAGAAATGAGCACTGTATTTTCAAAAGGAGTGGTGCCAAAAGGGCCACGGGGCCCACAAACTTTGGTTGAACTACTTTGAGTTCACCAAACAGAAATGAGCACTGTATTTTCAAAAGGAGTGGTGCCAAAAGGGCCACGGGGCCCACAAACACTGGTTGAACTACTTTGAATTCACCAAACAGAAATGAGCACTGTATTTTCAAAAGGAGTGGTGCCAAAAACGGCCACGGGGCATGCAAACACTGGTTGAACTACTTTAAGTTCACCGAACTGAAATGAGCACTGTATTTTCAAAAGGAGTGGTGCCAAAAACGGCCACGGGGCATGCAAACACTGGTTGAACTACTTTGAGTTCACCGAACAGAAATGAGCACTGTATTTTCAAAAGGAGTGGTGCCAAAAGGGCCACGTCGCCCACAAACACTGGTTGAACTACTTTGAGATCACCAAACAGAAATGAGCACTGCATTTTCAAAAGTAGTGGTGCAAAAAGGGCCATGGGGCCCACAAACATTGGTTGAACTACTTTGAGTTCACCAAACAGAAATGAGCACTGTATTTTCAAAAGGAGTGGTGCCAAAAGGGCCACGGGGCCCACAAACACTGGTTGAACTACTTTGAGTTCACCAAACAGAAATGAGCACTGTATTTTCAAAAGGAGTGGTGCCAAATGGGCCACGGGGCCCACAAACACTGGTTGAACTACTTTGAGTTCACCAAACAGAAATGAGCACTGTATTTTCAAAAGGAGTGGTGCCAAAAGGGCCACGGGGCCCACAAACACTGGTTGAACTACTTTGAGTTCACCAAACAGAAATGAGCACTGTATTTTCAAAAGGAGTGGTGCCAAAAGGGCCACGGGGCCCACAAACACTGGTTGAACTACTTTGAATTCACCGAACAGAAATGAGCACTGTATTTTCAAAAGGAGTGGTGCCAAAAACGGCCACGGGGCATGCAAACACTGGTTGAACTACTTTAAGTTCACCGAACTGAAATGAGCACTGTATTTTCAAAAGGAGTGGTGCCAAAAACGGCCACGGGGCATGCAAACACTGGTTGAACTACTTTGAGTTCACCGAACAGAAATGAGCACTGTATTTTCAAAAGAAGTGGTGCCAAAAGGGCCACGGGGCACGCAAACACTGGTTGAACTACTTTGAGTTCACCAAACAGAAATGAGCACTCTATTTACAAAACGAGTTTTGCCAAAAGGGCCCTGGGGCACGCAAACACTGGTTGAACTACTTTGAGTTCACCGAACAGAAATGAGCACTGTATTTTCAAAAGGAGTGGTGCCAAAAGGGCCACGGGGCCCACAAACACTGGTTGAACTACTTTGAGTTCACCAAACAGAAATGAGCACTCTATTTACAAAACGAGTTCTGCCAAAAGTGCCCTGGGGCACGCAAACACTGGTTGAACTACTTTGAGTTAACCGAACAGAAATGAGCACTGTATTTTCAAAAGGAGTGATGCCAAAAGGGCCACGGGGCACATAAACACTGGTTGAACTACTTTGAGACCACCAAACAGAAATGAGCACTGCATTTTCAAAAGTAGTGGTGCAAAAAGGGCCATGGGGCCCACAAACATTGGTTGAAATACTTTGAGTTCACCAAACAGAAATGAGCACTGTATTTTCAAAAGTAGTGGTGCCAAAAGGGCCACGGGCCCACAAACACTGGTTGTACTACTTTGAATTAACCGAACAGAAATGAACACTGTATTTTCAAAAAGAGTGGTGCCAAAAGGGCCACGGGGCAAGCAAACACTGGTTGAACTACTTTGAGTTCACCAAACAGAAATGAGCACTGTATTTTCAAAAGGAGTGGTGCCAAAA
The DNA here is from genome assembly GCF_037176765.1 of Anolis sagrei. NCBI lineage: Eukaryota > Metazoa > Chordata > Lepidosauria > Squamata > Anolidae > Anolis > Anolis sagrei. Next base: position 56,773,122 of record NC_090035.1, on the reverse strand, counting down.
GGGCCACGGGGCAAGCAAACACTGGTTGAACTACTTTGAGTTCACCAAACAGAAATGAGCACTGTATTTTCAAAAGGAGTGGTGCCAAAAGGGCCACGGGGCACGCAAACACTGGTTGAACTACTTTGAATTAACCGAACAGAAATGAGCACTGTATTTTCAAAAGGAGTGGTGCCAAATGGGCCACGGGGCCCACAAACACTGGTTGAACTGCTTTGAATTCACCGAACAGAAATGAGCACTGTATTTTCAAAAGGAGTGGTGCCAAAAACGGCCACGGGGCATGCAAACACTGGTTGAACTACTTTAAGTTCACCGAACTGAAATGAGCACTGTATTTTCAAAAGGAGTGGTGCCAAAAACGGCCACGGGGCATGCAAACACTGGTTGAACTACTTTGAGTTCACCGAACAGAAATGAGCACTGTATTTTCAAAAGAAGTGGTGCCAAAAGGGCCACGGGGCACGCAAACACTGGTTGAACTACTTTGAGTTCACCAAACAGAAATGAGCACTCTATTTACAAAACGAGTTTTGCCAAAAGGGCCCTGGGGCACGCAAACACTGGTTGAACTACTTTGAGTTCACCGAACAGAAATGAGCACTGTATTTTCAAAAGGAGTGGTGCCAAAAGGGCCACGGGGCCCACAAACACTGGTTGAACTACTTTGAGTTCACCAAACAGAAATGAGCACTCTATTTACAAAACGAGTTCTGCCAAAAGTGCCCTGGGGCACGCAAACACTGGTTGAACTACTTTGAGACCACCAAACAGAAATGAGCACTGCATTTTCAAAAGTAGTGGTGCAAAAAGGGCCATGGGGCCCACAAACATTGGTTGAAATACTTTGAGTTCACCAAACAGAAATGAGCACTGTATTTTCAAAAGTAGTGGTGCCAAAAGGGCCACGGGCCCACAAACACTGGTTGTACTACTTTGAATTAACCGAACAGAAATGAACACTGTATTTTCAAAAAGAGTGGTGCCAAAAGGGCCACGGGGCAAGCAAACACTGGTTGAACTACTTTGAGTTCACCAAACAGAAATGAGCACTGTATTTTCAAAAGGAGTGGTGCCAAAAGGGCCACGGGGCAAGCAAACACTGGTTGAACTACTTTGAGTTCACCAAACAGAAATGAGCACTGTATTTTCAAAAGGAGTGGTGCCAAAAGGGCCACGGGGCACGCAAACACTGGTTGAACTACTTTGAATTAACCGAACAGAAATGAGCACTGTATTCTCAAAAGGAGTGGTGCCAAATGGGCCACGGGGCCCACAAACACTGGTTGAACTACTTTGAGTTCACCAAACAGAAATGAGCACTGTATTTTCAAAAGGAGTGGTGCCAAAAGGGCCACGGGGCCCACAAACTTTGGTTGAACTACTTTGAGTTCACCAAACAGAAATGAGCACTGTATTTTCAAAAGGAGTGGTGCCAAAAGGGCCACGGGGCCCACAAACACTGGTTGAACTACTTTGAATTCACCGAACAGAAATGAGCACTGTATTTTCAAAAGGAGTGGTGCCAAAAACGGCCACGGGGCATGCAAACACTGGTTGAACTACTTTAAGTTCACCGAACTGAAATGAGCACTGTATTTTCAAAAGGAGTGGTGCCAAAAACGGCCACGGGGCATGCAAACACTGGTTGAACTACTTTGAGTTCACCGAACAGAAATGAGCACTGTATTTTCAAAAGGAGTGGTGCCAAAAGGGCCACGGGGCACGCAAACACTGGTTGAACTACTTTGAGTTCACCAAACAGAAATGAGCACTCTATTTACAAAACGAGTTCTGCCAAAAGGGCCCTGGGGCACGCAAACACTGGTTGAACTACTTTGAGTTCACCGAACAGAAATGAGCACTGTATTTTCAAAAGGAGTGGTGCCAAAAGGGCCACGGGGCCCACAAACACTGGTTGAACTACTTTGAGTTCACCAAACAGAAATGAGCACTCTATTTACAAAACGAGTTCTGCCAAAAGTGCCCTGGGGCACGCAAACACTGGTTGAACTACTTTGAGTTAACCGAACAGAAATGAGCACTGTATTTTCAAAAGGAGTGATGCCAAAAGGGCCACGGGGCAAGCAAACACTGGTTGTACTACTTTGAATTAACCGAACAGAAATGAACACTGTATTTTCAAAAAGAGTGGTGCCAAAAGGGCCACGGGGCAAGCAAACACTGGTTGAACTACTTTGAGTTCACCAAACAGAAATGAGCACTGTATTTTCAAAAGGAGTGGTGCCAAAAGGGCCACGGGGCAAGCAAACACTGGTTGAACTACTTTGAGTTCACCAAACAGAAATGAGCACTGTATTTTCAAAAGGAGTGGTGCCAAAAGGGCCACGGGGCACGCAAACACTGGTTGAACTACTTTGAATTAACCGAACAGAAATGAGCACTGTATTTTCAAAAGGAGTGGTGCCAAATGGGCCACGGGGCCCACAAACACTGGTTGAACTGCTTTGAATTCACCGAACAGAAATGAGCACTGTATTTTCAAAAGGAGTGGTGCCAAAAACGGCCACGGGGCATGCAAACACTGGTTGAACTACTTTAAGTTCACCGAACTGAAATGAGCACTGTATTTTCAAAAGGAGTGGTGCCAAAAACGGCCACGGGGCATGCAAACACTGGTTGAACTACTTTGAGTTCACCGAACAGAAATGAGCACTGTATTTTCAAAAGAAGTGGTGCCAAAAGGGCCACGGGGCACGCAAACACTGGTTGAACTACTTTGAGTTCACCAAACAGAAATGAGCACTCTATTTACAAAACGAGTTTTGCCAAAAGGGCCCTGGGGCACGCAAACACTGGTTGAACTACTTTGAGTTCACCGAACAGAAATGAGCACTGTATTTTCAAAAGGAGTGGTGCCAAAAGGGCCACGGGGCCCACAAACACTGGTTGAACTACTTTGAGTTCACCAAACAGAAATGAGCACTCTATTTACAAAACGAGTTCTGCCAAAAGTGCCCTGGGGCACGCAAACACTGGTTGAACTACTTTGAGACCACCAAACAGAAATGAGCACTGCATTTTCAAAAGTAGTGGTGCAAAAAGGGCCATGGGGCCCACAAACATTGGTTGAAATACTTTGAGTTCACCAAACAGAAATGAGCACTGTATTTTCAAAAGTAGTGGTGCCAAAAGGGCCACGGGCCCACAAACACTGGTTGTACTACTTTGAATTAACCGAACAGAAATGAACACTGTATTTTCAAAAAGAGTGGTGCCAAAAGGGCCACGGGGCAAGCAAACACTGGTTGAACTACTTTGAGTTCACCAAACAGAAATGAGCACTGTATTTTCAAAAGGAGTGGTGCCAAAAGGGCCACGGGGCAAGCAAACACTGGTTGAACTACTTTGAGTTCACCAAACAGAAATGAGCACTGTATTTTCAAAAGGAGTGGTGCCAAAAGGGCCACGGGGCACGCAAACACTGGTTGAACTACTTTGAATTAACCGAACAGAAATGAGCACTGTATTTTCAAAAGGAGTGGTGCCAAATGGGCCACGGGGCCCACAAACACTGGTTGAACTACTTTGAGTTCACCAAACAGAAATGAGCACTGTATTTTCAAAAGGAGTGGTGCCAAAAGGGCCACGGGGCCCACAAACTTTGGTTGAACTACTTTGAGTTCACCAAACAGAAATGAGCACTGTATTTTCAAAAGGAGTGGTGCCAAAAGGGCCACGGGGCCCACAAACACTGGTTGAACTACTTTGAATTCACCGAACAGAAATGAGCACTGTATTTTCAAAAGGAGTGGTGCCAAAAACGGCCACGGGGCATGCAAACACTGGTTGAACTACTTTAAGTTCACCGAACTGAAATGAGCACTGTATTTTCAAAAGGAGTGGTGCCAAAAACGGCCACGGGGCATGCAAACACTGGTTGAACTACTTTGAGTTCACCGAACAGAAATGAGCACTGTATTTTCAAAAGGAGTGGTGCCAAAAGGGCCACGGGGCACGCAAACACTGGTTGAACTACTTTGAGTTCACCAAACAGAAATGAGCACTCTATTTACAAAACGAGTTCTGCCAAAAGGGCCCTGGGGCACGCAAACACTGGTTGAACTACTTTGAGTTCACCGAACAGAAATGAGCACTGTATTTTCAAAAGGAGTGGTGCCAAAAGGGCCACGGGGCCCACAAACACTGGTTGAACTACTTTGAGTTCACCAAACAGAAATGAGCACTCTATTTACAAAACGAGTTCTGCCAAAAGTGCCCTGGGGCACGCAAACACTGGTTGAACTACTTTGAGTTAACCGAACAGAAATGAGCACTGTATTTTCAAAAGGAGTGATGCCAAAAGGGCCACGGGGCACATAAACACTGGTTGAACTACTTTGAGATCACCAAACAGAAATGAGCACTGCATTTTCAAAAGTAGTGGTGCAAAAAGGGCCATGGGGCCCACAAACATTGGTTGAAATACTTTGAGTTCACCAAACAGAAATGAGCACTGTATTTTCAAAAGTAGTGGTGCCAAAAGGGCCACGGGCCCACAAACACTGGTTGTACTACTTTGAATTAACCGAACAGAAATGAACACTGTATTTTCAAAAAGAGTGGTGCCAAAAGGGCCACGGGGCAAGCAAACACTGGTTGAACTACTTTGAGTTCACCAAACAGAAATGAGCACTGTATTTTCAAAAGGAGTGGTGCCAAAAGGGCCACGGGGCAAGCAAACACTGGTTGAACTACTTTGAGTTCACCAAACAGAAATGAGCACTGTATTTTCAAAAGGAGTGGTGCCAAAAGGGCCACGGGGCAAGCAAACACTGGTTGAACTACTTTGAGTTCACCAAACAGAAATGAGCACTGTATTTTCAAAAGGAGTGGTGCCAAAAGGGCCACGGGGCACGCAAACACTGGTTGAACTACTTTGAATTAACCGAACAGAAATGAGCACTGTATTTTCAAAAGGAGTGGTGCCAAATGGGCCACGGGGCCCACAAACACTGGTTGAACTACTTTGAGTTCACCAAACAGAAATGAGCACTGTATTTTCAAAAGGAGTGGTGCAAAAAGGGCCACGGGGCCCACAAACTTTGGTTGAACTACTTTGAGTTCACCAAACAGAAATGAGCACTGTATTTTCAAAAAGAGTGGTGCCAAAAGGGCCACGGGGCCCACAAACACTGGTTGAACTACTTTGAATTCACCGAACAGAAATGAGCACTGTATTTTCAAAAGGAGTGGTGCCAAAAACGGCCACGGGGCATGCAAACACTGGTTGAACTACTTTAAGTTCACCGAACTGAAATGAGCACTGTATTTTCAAAAGGAGTGGTGCCAAAAACGGCCACGGGGCATGCAAACACTGGTTGAACTACTTTGAGTTCACCGAACAGAAATGAGCACTGTATTTTCAAAAGGAGTGGTGCCAAAAGGGCCACGGGGCACGCAAACACTGGTTGAACTACTTTGAGTTCACCAAACAGAAATGAGCACTCTATTTACAAAACGAGTTCTGCCAAAAGGGCCCTGGGGCACGCAAACACTGGTTGAACTACTTTGAGTTCACCGAACAGAAATGAGCACTGTATTTTCAAAAGGAGTGGTGCCAAAAGGGCCACGGGGCCCACAAACACTGGTTGAACTACTTTGAGTTCACCAAACGGAAATGAGCACTCTATTTACAAAACGAGTTCTGCCAAAAGTGCCCTGGGGCACGCAAACACTGGTTGAACTACTTTGAGTTAACCGAACAGAAATGAGCACTGTATTTTCAAAAGGAGTGATGCCAAAAGGGCCACGGGGCACATAAACACTGGTTGAACTACTTTGAGATCACCAAACAGAAATGAGCACTGCATTTTCAAAAGTAGTGGTGCAAAAAGGGCCATGGGGCCCACAAACATTGGTTGAAATACTTTGAGTTCACCAAACAGAAATGAGCACTGTATTTTCAAAAGTAGTGGTGCCAAAAGGGCCACGGGCCCACAAACACTGGTTGTACTACTTTGAATTAACCGAACAGAAATGAACACTGTATTTTCAAAAAGAGTGGTGCCAAAAGGGCCACGGGGCAAGCAAACACTGGTTGAACTACTTTGAGTTCACCAAACAGAAATGAGCACTGTATTTTCAAAAGGAGTGGTGCCAAAAGGGCCACGGGGCAAGCAAACACTGGTTGAACTACTTTGAGTTCACCAAACAGAAATGAGCACTGTATTTTCAAAAGGAGTGGTGCCAAAAGGGCCACGGGGCACGCAAACACTGGTTGAACTACTTTGAATTAACCGAACAGAAATGAGCACTGTATTTTCAAAAGGAGTGGTGCCAAAAGGGCCACAGGGCCCACAAACACTGGTTGAACTACTTTGAATTAACCGAACTGAAAAGAGCACAGTATTTTCAAAAGGAGTGGTGCCAAAAGGGCCACGGGGCCCACAAACACTGGTTGAACTACTTTGAGTTCACCAAACAGAAATGAGCACTGTATTTTCAAAAGGAGTGGTGCCAAAAGGGCCACGGGGCCCACAAACACTGGTTGAACTACTTTGAATTAACCGAACAGAAATGAGCACTGTATTTTCAAAAGGAGTGGTGCCAAAAGGGCCACGGGGCACGCAAACACTGGTTGAACTACTTTAAGTTCACTGAACTGAAATGAGCACTGTATTTTCAAAAGGAGTGGTGCCAAAAACGGCCACGGGGCATGCAAACACTGGTTGAACTACTTTGAGTTCACCGAACAGAAATGAGCACTGTATTTTCAAAAGGAGTGGTGCTAAAAGGGCCACGGGGCACGCAAACACTGGTTGAACTACTTTGAGTTCACCAAACAGAAATGAGCACTCTATTTACAAAACGAGTTCTGCCAAAAGGGCCCTGGGGCACGCAAACACTGGTTGAAACACTTTGAGTTCACCAAACAGAAATGAGCACTGTATTTTCAAAAGGAGTGGTGCCAAAAGGGCCACGGGGCCCACAAACACTGGTTGAACTACTTTGAGTTCACCAAACAGAAATGAGCACTCTATTTACAAAACGAGTTCTGCCAAAAGTGCCCTGGGGCACGCAAACACTGGTTGAACTACTTTGAGTTAACCGAACAGAAATGAGCACTGTATTTTCAAAAGGAGTGATGCCAAAAGGGCCACGGGGCACATAAACACTGGTTGAACTACTTTGAGATCACCAAACAGATATGAGCACTGCATTTTCAAAAGTAGTGGTGCAAAAAGGGCCACGGGGCCCACAAACACTGGTTGAAATACTTTGAGTTCACCAAACAGAAATGAGCACTGTATTTTCAAAAGTAGTGGTGCCAAAAGGGCCACGGGCCCACAAACACTGGTTGTACTACTTTGAATTAACCGAACAGAAATGAACACTGTATTTTCAAAAGGAGTGGTGCCAAAAACGGCCACGGGGCATGCAAACACTGGTTGAACTACTTTAAGTTCACCGAACTGAAATGAGCACTGTATTTTCAAAAGGAGTGGTGCCAAAAACGGCCACGGGGCATGCAAACACTGGTTGAACTACTTTGAGTTCACCGAACAGAAATGAGCACTGTATTTTCAAAAGGAGTGGTGCCAAAAGGGCCACGGGGCACGCAAACACTGGTTGAACTACTTTGAGTTCACCAAACAGAAATGAGCACTCTATTTACAAAACGAGTTCTGCCAAAAGGGCCCTGGGGCACGCAAACACTGGTTGAAATACTTTGAGTTCACCAAACAGAAATGAGCACTGTATTTTCAAAAGGAGTGGTGCCAAAAGGGCCACGGGGCCCACAAACACTGGTTGAACTACTTTGAGTTCACCAAACAGAAATGAGCACTCTATTTACAAAACGAGTTCTGCCAAAAGTGCCCTGGGGCACGCAAACACTGGTTGAACTACTTTGAGTTAACCGAACAGAAATGAGCACTGTATTTTCAAAAGGAGTGATGCCAAAAGGGCCACGGGGCACATAAACACTGGTTGAACTACTTTGAGATCACCAAACAGATATGAGCACTGCATTTTCAAAAGTAGTGGTGCAAAAAGGGCCACGGGGCCCACAAACACTGGTTGAAATACTTTGAGTTCACCAAACAGAAATGAGCACTGTATTTTCAAAAGTAGTGGTGCCAAAAGGGCCACGGGCCCACAAACACTGGTTGTACTACTTTGAATTAACCGAACAGAAATGAACACTGTATTTTCAAAAGGAGTGGTGCCAAAAACGGCCACGGGGCATGCAAACACTGGTTGAACTACTTTAAGTTCACCGAACTGAAATGAGCACTGTATTTTCAAAAGGAGTGGTGCCAAAAACGGCCACGGGGCATGCAAACACTGGTTGAACTACTTTGAGTTCACCGAACAGAAATGAGCACTGTATTTTCAAAAGGAGTGGTGCCAAAAGGGCCACGGGGCACGCAAACACTGGTTGAACTACTTTGAGTTCACCAAACAGAAATGAGCACTCTATTTACAAAACGAGTTCTGCCAAAAGGGCCCTGGGGCACGCAAACACTGGTTGAACTACTTTGAGTTCACCGAACAGAAATGAGCACTGTATTTTCAAAAGGAGTGGTGCCAAAAGGGCCACGGGGCCCACAAACACTGGTTGAACTACTTTGAGTTCACCAAACAGAAATGAGCACTCTATTTACAAAACGAGTTCTGCCAAAAGTGCCCTGGGGCACGCAAACACTGGTTGAACTACTTTGAGTTAACCGAACAGAAATGAGCACTGTATTTTCAAAAGGAGTGATGCCAAAAGGGCCACGGGGCACATAAACACTGGTTGAACTACTTTGAGATCACCAAACAGAAATGAGCACTGCATTTTCAAAAGTAGTGGTGCAAAAAGGGCCATGGGGCCCACAAACATTGGTTGAAATACTTTGAGTTCACCAAACAGAAATGAGCACTGTATTTTCAAAAGTAGTGGTGCCAAAAGGGCCACGGGCCCACAAACACTGGTTGTACTACTTTGAATTAACCGAACAGAAATGAACACTGTATTTTCAAAAAGAGTGGTGCCAAAAGGGCCACGGGGCAAGCAAACACTGGTTGAACTACTTTGAGTTCACCAAATAGAAATGAGCACTGTATTTTCAAAAGGAGTGGTGCCAAAAGGGCCACGGGGCAAGCAAACACTGGTTGAACTACTTTGAGTTCACCAAACAGAAATGAGCACTGTATTTTCAAAAGGAGTGGTGCCAAAAGGGCCACGGGGCACGCAAACACTGGTTGAACTACTTTGAATTAACCGAACAGAAATGAGCACTGTATTTTCAAAAGGAGTGGTGCCAAAAGGGCCACAGGGCCCACAAACACTGGTTGAACTACTTTGAATTAACCGAACTGAAAAGAGCACAGTATTTTCAAAAGGAGTGGTGCCAAAAGGGCCACGGGGCCCACAAACACTGGTTGAACTACTTTGAGTTCACCAAACAGAAATGAGCACTGTATTTTCAAAAGGAGTGGTGCCAAAAGGGCCACGGGGGCCACAAACACTGGTTAAACTACTTTGAATTAACCGAACAGAAATGAGCACTGTATTTTCAAAAGGAGTGGTGCCAAAAGGGCCACGGGGCACGCAAACACTGGTTGAACTACTTTAAGTTCACTGAACTGAAATGAGCACTGTATTTTCAAAAGGAGTGGTGCCAAAAACGGCCACGGGGCATGCAAACACTGGTTGAACTACTTTGAGTTCACCGAACAGAAATGAGCACTGTATTTTCAAAAGGAGTGGTGCTAAAAGGGCCACGGGGCACGCAAACACTGGTTGAACTACTTTGAGTTCACCAAACAGAAATGAGCACTCTATTTACAAAACGGGTTCTGCCAAAAGGGCCCTGGGGCACGCAAACACTGGTTGAAATACTTTGAGTTCACCAAACAGAAATGAGCACTGTATTTTCAAAAGGAGTGGTGCCAAAAGGGCCACGGGGCCCACAAACACTGGTTGAACTACTTTGAGTTCACCAAACAGAAATGAGCACTCTATTTACAAAACGAGTTCTGCCAAAAGTGCCCTGGGGCACGCAAACACTGGTTGAACTACTTTGAGTTAACCGAACAGAAATGAGCACTGTATTTTCAAAAGGAGTGATGCCAAAAGGGCCACGGGGCACATAAACACTGGTTGAACTACTTTGAGATCACCAAACAGATATGAGCACTGCATTTTCAAAAGTAGTGGTGCAAAAAGGGCCACGGGGCCCACAAACACTGGTTGAAATACTTTGAGTTCACCAAACAGAAATGAGCACTGTATTTTCAAAAGTAGTGGTGCCAAAAGGGCCACGGGCCCACAAACACTGGTTGTACTACTTTGAATTAACCGAACAGAAATGAACACTGTATTTTCAAAAGGAGTGGTGCCAAAAACGGCCACGGGGCATGCAAACACTGGTTGAACTACTTTAAGTTCACCGAACTGAAATGAGCACTGTATTTTCAAAAGGAGTGGTGCCAAAAACGGCCACGGGGCATGCAAACACTGGTTGAACTACTTTGAGTTCACCGAACAGAAATGAGCACTGTATTTTCAAAAGGAGTGGTGCCAAAAGGGCCACGGGGCACGCAAACACTGGTTGAACTACTTTGAGTTCACCAAACAGAAATGAGCACTCTATTTACAAAACGAGTTCTGCCAAAAGGGCCCTGGGGCACGCAAACACTGGTTGAAATACTTTGAGTTCACCAAACAGAAATGAGCACTGTATTTTCAAAAGGAGTGGTGCCAAAAGGGCCACGGGGCCCACAAACACTGGTTGAACTACTTTGAGTTCACCAAACAGAAATGAGCACTCTATTTACAAAACGAGTTCTGCCAAAAGTGCCCTGGGGCACGCAAACACTGGTTGAACTACTTAGAGTTAACCGAACAGAAATGAGCACTGTATTTTCAAAAGGAGTGATGCCAAAAGGGCCACGGGGCACATAAACACTGGTTGAACTACTTTGAGATCACCAAACAGATATGAGCACTGCATTTTCAAAAGTAGTGGTGCAAAAAGGGCCACGGGGCCCACAAACACTGGTTGAAATACTTTGAGTTCACCAAACAGAAATGAGCACTGTATTTTCAAAAGTAGTGGTGCCAAAAGGGCCACGGGCCCACAAACACTGGTTGTACTACTTTGAATTAACCGAACAGAAATGAACACTGTATTTTCAAAAGGAGTGGTGCCAAAAACGGCCACGGGGCATGCAAACACTGGTTGAACTACTTTAAGTTCACCGAACTGAAATGAGCACTGTATTTTCAAAAGGAGTGGTGCCAAAAACGGCCACGGGGCATGCAAACACTGGTTGAACTACTTTGAGTTCACCGAACAGAAATGAGCACTGTATTTTCAAAAGGAGTGGTGCCAAAAGGGCCACGGGGCACGCAAACACTGGTTGAACTACTTTGAGTTCACCAAACAGAAATGAGCACTCTATTTACAAAACGAGTTCTGCCAAAAGGGCCCTGGGGCACGCAAACACTGGTTGAACTACTTTGAGTTCACCGAACAGAAATGAGCACTGTATTTTCAAAAGTGTGGTGCCAAAAGGGCCACGGGGCCCACAAACACTGGTTGAACTACTTTGAGTTCACCAAACAGAAATGAGCACTCTATTTACAAAACGAGTTCTGCCAAAAGTGCCCTGGGGCACGCAAAAACTGGTTGAACTACTTTGAGTTAACCGAACAGAAATGAGCACTGTATTTTCAAAAGGAGTGATGCCAAAAGGGCCACGGGGCACATAAACACTGGTTGAACTACTTTGAGATCACCAAACAGAAATGAGCACTGCATTTTCAAAAGTAGTGGTGCAAAAAGGGCCATGGGGCCCACAAACATTGGTTGAAATACTTTGAGTTCACCAAACAGAAATGAGCACTGTATTTTCAAAAGTAGTGGTGCCAAAAGGGCCACGGGCCCACAAACACTGGTTGTACTACTTTGAATTAACCGAACAGAAATGAACACTGTATTTTCAAAAAGAGTGGTGCCAAAAGGGCCACGGGGCAAGCAAACACTGGTTGAACTACTTTGAGTTCACCAAACAGAAATGAGCACTGTATTTTCAAAAGGAGTGGTGCCAAAAGGGCCACGGGGCAAGCAAACACTGGTTGAACTACTTTGAGTTCACCAAACAGAAATGAGCACTGTATTTTCAAAAGGAGTGGTGCCAAAAGGGCCACGGGGCACGCAAACACTGGTTGAACTACTTTGAATTAACCGAACAGAAATGAGCACTGTATTTTCAAAAGGAGTGGTGCCAAAAGGGCCACAGGGCCCACAAACACTGGTTGAACTACTTTGAATTAACCGAACTGAAAAGAGCACAGTATTTTCAAAAGGAGTGGTGCCAAAAGGGCCACGGGGCCCACAAACACTGGTTGAACTACTTTGAGTTCACCAAACAGAAATGAGCACTGTATTTTCAAAAGGAGTGGTGCCAAAAGGGCCACGGGGCCCACAAACACTGGTTAAACTACTTTGAATTAACCGAACAGAAATGAGCACTGTATTTTCAAAAGGAGTGGTGCCAAAAGGGCCACGGGGCACGCAAACACTGGTTGAACTACTTTAAGTTCACTGAACTGAAATGAGCACTGTATTTTCAAAAGGAGTGGTGCCAAAAACGGCCACGGGGCATGCAAACACTGGTTGAACTACTTTGAGTTCACCGAACAGAAATGAGCACTGTATTTTCAAAAGGAGTGGTGCTAAAAGGGCCACGGGGCACGCAAACACTGGTTGAACTACTTTGAGTTCACCAAACAGAAATGAGCACTCTATTTACAAAACGGGTTCTGCCAAAAGGGCCCTGGGGCACGCAAACACTGGTTGAAATACTTTGAGTTCACCAAACAGAAATGAGCACTGTATTTTCAAAAGGAGTGGTGCCAAAAGGGCCACGGGGCCCACAAACACTGGTTGAACTACTTTGAGTTCACCAAACAGAAATGAGCACTCTATTTACAAAACGAGTTCTGCCAAAAGTGCCCTGGGGCACGCAAACACTGGTTGAACTACTTTGAGTTCACCAAACAGAAATGAGCACTGTATTTTCAAAAGTAGTGGTGCCAAAAGGGCCACGGGCCCACAAACACTGGTTGTACTACTTTGAATTAACCGAACAGAAATGAACACTGTATTTTCAAAAAGAGTGGTGCCAAAAGGGCCACGGGGCAAGCAAACACTGGTTGAACTACTTTGAGTTCACCAAACAGAAATGAGCACTGTATTTTCAAAAGGAGTGGTGCCAAAAGGGCCACGGGGCAAGCAAACACTGGTTGAACTACTTTGAGTTCACCAAACAGAAATGAGCACTGTATTTTCAAAAGGAGTGGTGCCAAAAGGGCCACGGGGCACGCAAACACTGGTTGAACTACTTTGAATTAACCGAACAGAAATGAGCACTGTATTTTCAAAAGGAGTGGTGCCAAAAGGGCCACAGGGCCCACAAACACTGGTTGAACTACTTTGAATTAACCGAACTGAAAAGAGCACAGTATTTTCAAAAGGAGTGGTGCCAAAAGGGCCACGGGGCCCACAAACACTGGTTGAACTACTTTGAGTTCACCAAACAGAAATGAGCACTGTATTTTCAAAAGGAGTGGTGCCAAAAGGGCCACGGGGCCCACAAACACTGGTTAAACTACTTTGAATTAACCGAACAGAAATGAGCACTGTATTTTCAAAAGGAGTGGTGCCAAAAGGGCCACGGGGCACGCAAACACTGGTTGAACTACTTTAAGTTCACTGAACTGAAATGAGCACTGTATTTTCAAAAGGAGTGGTGCCAAAAACGGCCACGGGGCATGCAAACACTGGTTGAACTACTTTGAGTTCACCGAACAGAAATGAGCACTGTATTTTCAAAAGGAGTGGTGCTAAAAGGGCCACGGGGCACGCAAACACTGGTTGAACTACTTTGAGTTCACCAAACAGAAATGAGCACTCTATTTACAAAACGGGTTCTGCCAAAAGGGCCCTGGGGCACGCAAACACTGGTTGAAATACTTTGAGTTCACCAAACAGAAATGAGCACTGTATTTTCAAAAGGAGTGGTGCCAAAAGGGCCACGGGGCCCACAAACACTGGTTGAACTACTTTGAGTTCACCAAACAGAAATGAGCACTCTATTTACAAAACGAGTTCTGCCAAAAGTGCCCTGGGGCACGCAAACACTGGTTGAACTACTTTGAGTTAACCGAACAGAAATGAGCACTGTATTTTCAAAAGGAGTGATGCCAAAAGGGCCACGGGGCACATAAACACTGGTTGAACTACTTTGAGATCACCAAACAGATATGAGCACTGCATTTTCAAAAGTAGTGGTGCAAAAAGGGCCACGGGGCCCACAAACACTGGTTGAAATACTTTGAGTTCACCAAACAGAAATGAGCACTGTATTTTCAAAAGTAGTGGTGCCAAAAGGGCCACGGGCCCACAAACACTGGTTGTACTACTTTGAATTAACCGAACAGAAATGAACACTGTATTTTCAAAAAGAGTGGTGCCAAAAGGGCCACGGGGCAAGCAAACACTGGTTGAACTACTTTGAGTTCACCAAACAGAAATGAGCACTGTATTTTCAAAAGGAGTGGTGCCAAAAGGGCCACGGGGCAAGCAAACACTGGTTGAACTACTTTGAGTTCACCAAACAGAAATGAACACTGTATTTTCAAAAAGAGTGGTGCCAAAAGGGCCACGGGGCAAGCAAACACTGGTTGAACTACTTTGAGTTCACCAAACAGAAATGAGCACTGTATTTTCAAAAGGAGTGGTGCCAAAAGGGCCACGGGGCCCACAAACACTGGTTGAACTACTTTGAGTTCACCAAACAGAAATGAGCACTGTATTTTCAAAAGGAGTGGTGCCAAATGGGCCACGGGGCCCACAAACACTGGTTGAACTACTTTGAGTTCACCAAACAGAAATGAGCACTGTATTTTCAAAAGGAGTGGTGCCAATTGGGCCACGGGGCCCACAAACTTTGGTTGAACTACTTTGAGTTCACCAAACAGAAATGAGCACTCACTGTATTTTCAAAAGGAGTGGTGCCAAAAGGGCCACGGGGCCCACAAACACTGGTTGAACTACTTTGAATTAACCGAACAGAAATGAGCACTGTATTTTCAAAAGGAGTGGTGCCAAAAGGGCCACGGGGCACGCAAACACTGGTTGAACTACTTTAAGTTCACCGAACTGAAATGAGCACTGTATTTTCAAAGGGAGTGGTGCCAAAAACGGCCACGGGGCATGCAAACACTGGTTGAACTACTTTGAGTTCACCGAACCGAAATGAGCACTGTATTTTCAAAAGAAGTGGTGCCAAATGGGCCACGGGGCACGCAAACACTGGTTGAACTACTTTGAGTTCACCAAACAGAAATGAGCACTCTATTTACAAAACGAGTTCTGCCAAAAGGGCCCTGGGGCACACAAACACTGGTTGAACTACTTTGAGTTCACCAAACAGAAATGAGCACTCTATTTACAAAACGAGTTCTGCCAAAAGTGCCCTGGGGCACGCAAACACTGGTTGAACTACTTTGAGTTAACCGAACAGAAATGAGCACTGTATTTTCAAAAGGAGTGATGCCAAAAGGGCCACGGGGCACATAAACACTGGTTGAACTACTTTGAGATCACCAAACAGAAATGAGCACTGCATTTTCAAAAGTAGTGGTGCAAAAAGGGCCATGGGGCCCACAAACATTGGTTGAAATACTTTGAGTTCACCAAAGAGAAATGAGCACTGTATTTTCAAAAGTAGTGGTGCCAAAAGGGCCACGGGCCCACAAACACTGGTTGTACTACTTTGAA
Source organism: Anolis sagrei (assembly GCF_037176765.1). Taxonomy (NCBI): domain Eukaryota; kingdom Metazoa; phylum Chordata; class Lepidosauria; order Squamata; family Anolidae; genus Anolis; species Anolis sagrei. The sequence goes on along the minus strand of NC_090035.1, from coordinate 56,757,319 downwards.
TTAACCGAACAGAAATGAACACTGTATTTTCAAAAAGAGTGGTGCCAAAAGGGCCACGGGGCAAGCAAACACTGGTTGAACTACTTTGAGTTCACCAAACAGAAATGAGCACTGTATTTTCAAAAGGAGTGGTGCCAAAAGGGCCACGGGGCAAGCAAACACTGGTTGAACTACTTTGAGTTCACCAAACAGAAATGAGCACTGTATTTTCAAAAGGAGTGGTGCCAAAAGGGCCACGGGGCACGCAAACACTGGTTGAACTACTTTGAATTAACCGAACAGAAATGAGCACTGTATTTTCAAAAGGAGTGGTGCCAAAAGGGCCACAGGGCCCACAAACACTGGTTGAACTACTTTGAATTAACCGAACTGAAAAGAGCACAGTATTTTCAAAAGGAGTGGTGCCAAAAGGGCCACGGGGCCCACAAACACTGGTTGAACTACTTTGAGTTCACCAAACAGAAATGAGCACTGTATTTTCAAAAGGAGTGGTGCCAAAAGGGCCACGGGGCCCACAAACACTGGTTAAACTACTTTGAATTAACCGAACAGAAATGAGCACTGTATTTTCAAAAGGAGTGGTGCCAAAAGGGCCACGGGGCACGCAAACACTGGTTGAACTACTTTAAGTTCACTGAACTGAAATGAGCACTGTATTTTCAAAAGGAGTGGTGCCAAAAACGGCCACGGGGCATGCAAACACTGGTTGAACTACTTTGAGTTCACCGAACAGAAATGAGCACTGTATTTTCAAAAGGAGTGGTGCTAAAAGGGCCACGGGGCACGCAAACACTGGTTGAACTACTTTGAGTTCACCAAACAGAAATGAGCACTCTATTTACAAAACGGGTTCTGCCAAAAGGGCCCTGGGGCACGCAAACACTGGTTGAAATACTTTGAGTTCACCAAACAGAAATGAGCACTGTATTTTCAAAAGGAGTGGTGCCAAAAGGGCCACGGGGCCCACAAACACTGGTTGAACTACTTTGAGTTCACCAAACAGAAATGAGCACTCTATTTACAAAACGAGTTCTGCCAAAAGTGCCCTGGGGCACGCAAACACTGGTTGAACTACTTTGAGTTCACCAAACAGAAATGAGCACTGTATTTTCAAAAGTAGTGGTGCCAAAAGGGCCACGGGCCCACAAACACTGGTTGTACTACTTTGAATTAACCGAACAGAAATGAACACTGTATTTTCAAAAAGAGTGGTGCCAAAAGGGCCACGGGGCAAGCAAACACTGGTTGAACTACTTTGAGTTCACCAAACAGAAATGAGCACTGTATTTTCAAAAGGAGTGGTGCCAAAAGGGCCACGGGGCAAGCAAACACTGGTTGAACTACTTTGAGTTCACCAAACAGAAATGAGCACTGTATTTTCAAAAGGAGTGGTGCCAAAAGGGCCACGGGGCACGCAAACACTGGTTGAACTACTTTGAATTAACCGAACAGAAATGAGCACTGTATTTTCAAAAGGAGTGGTGCCAAAAGGGCCACAGGGCCCACAAACACTGGTTGAACTACTTTGAATTAACCGAACTGAAAAGAGCACAGTATTTTCAAAAGGAGTGGTGCCAAAAGGGCCACGGGGCCCACAAACACTGGTTGAACTACTTTGAGTTCACCAAACAGAAATGAGCACTGTATTTTCAAAAGGAGTGGTGCCAAAAGGGCCACGGGGCCCACAAACACTGGTTAAACTACTTTGAATTAACCGAACAGAAATGAGCACTGTATTTTCAAAAGGAGTGGTGCCAAAAGGGCCACGGGGCACGCAAACACTGGTTGAACTACTTTAAGTTCACTGAACTGAAATGAGCACTGTATTTTCAAAAGGAGTGGTGCCAAAAACGGCCACGGGGCATGCAAACACTGGTTGAACTACTTTGAGTTCACCGAACAGAAATGAGCACTGTATTTTCAAAAGGAGTGGTGCTAAAAGGGCCACGGGGCACGCAAACACTGGTTGAACTACTTTGAGTTCACCAAACAGAAATGAGCACTCTATTTACAAAACGGGTTCTGCCAAAAGGGCCCTGGGGCACGCAAACACTGGTTGAAATACTTTGAGTTCACCAAACAGAAATGAGCACTGTATTTTCAAAAGGAGTGGTGCCAAAAGGGCCACGGGGCCCACAAACACTGGTTGAACTACTTTGAGTTCACCAAACAGAAATGAGCACTCTATTTACAAAACGAGTTCTGCCAAAAGTGCCCTGGGGCACGCAAACACTGGTTGAACTACTTTGAGTTAACCGAACAGAAATGAGCACTGTATTTTCAAAAGGAGTGATGCCAAAAGGGCCACGGGGCACATAAACACTGGTTGAACTACTTTGAGATCACCAAACAGATATGAGCACTGCATTTTCAAAAGTAGTGGTGCAAAAAGGGCCACGGGGCCCACAAACACTGGTTGAAATACTTTGAGTTCACCAAACAGAAATGAGCACTGTATTTTCAAAAGTAGTGGTGCCAAAAGGGCCACGGGCCCACAAACACTGGTTGTACTACTTTGAATTAACCGAACAGAAATGAACACTGTATTTTCAAAAAGAGTGGTGCCAAAAGGGCCACGGGGCAAGCAAACACTGGTTGAACTACTTTGAGTTCACCAAACAGAAATGAGCACTGTATTTTCAAAAGGAGTGGTGCCAAAAGGGCCACGGGGCAAGCAAACACTGGTTGAACTACTTTGAGTTCACCAAACAGAAATGAACACTGTATTTTCAAAAAGAGTGGTGCCAAAAGGGCCACGGGGCAAGCAAACACTGGTTGAACTACTTTGAGTTCACCAAACAGAAATGAGCACTGTATTTTCAAAAGGAGTGGTGCCAAAAGGGCCACGGGGCCCACAAACACTGGTTGAACTACTTTGAGTTCACCAAACAGAAATGAGCACTGTATTTTCAAAAGGAGTGGTGCCAAATGGGCCACGGGGCCCACAAACACTGGTTGAACTACTTTGAGTTCACCAAACAGAAATGAGCACTGTATTTTCAAAAGGAGTGGTGCCAATTGGGCCACGGGGCCCACAAACTTTGGTTGAACTACTTTGAGTTCACCAAACAGAAATGAGCACTCACTGTATTTTCAAAAGGAGTGGTGCCAAAAGGGCCACGGGGCCCACAAACACTGGTTGAACTACTTTGAATTAACCGAACAGAAATGAGCACTGTATTTTCAAAAGGAGTGGTGCCAAAAGGGCCACGGGGCACGCAAACACTGGTTGAACTACTTTAAGTTCACCGAACTGAAATGAGCACTGTATTTTCAAAGGGAGTGGTGCCAAAAACGGCCACGGGGCATGCAAACACTGGTTGAACTACTTTGAGTTCACCGAACCGAAATGAGCACTGTATTTTCAAAAGAAGTGGTGCCAAATGGGCCACGGGGCACGCAAACACTGGTTGAACTACTTTGAGTTCACCAAACAGAAATGAGCACTCTATTTACAAAACGAGTTCTGCCAAAAGGGCCCTGGGGCACACAAACACTGGTTGAACTACTTTGAGTTCACCGAACATAAATGAGCACTGTATTTTCAAAAGGAGTGGTGCCAAAAGGGCCACGGGGCCCACAAACACTGGTTGAACTACTTTGAGTTCACCAAACAGAAATGAGCACTCTATTTACAAAATGAGTTCTGCCAAAAGTGCCCTGGGGCACGCAAACACTGATTGAACTACTTTGAGTTAACCGAACAGAAATGAGCACTGTATTTTCAAAAGGAGTGATGCCAAAAGGGCCACGGGGCACATAAACACTGGTTGAACTACTTTGAGATCACCAAACAGAAATGAGCACTGCATTTTCAAAAGTAGTGGTGCAAAAAGGGCCATGGGGCCCACAAACACTGGTTGAAATACTTTGAGTTCACCAAACAGAAATGAGCACTGTATTTTCAAAAGTAGTTGTGCCAAAAGGGCCACGGGCCCACAAACACTGGTTGTACTACTTTGAATTAACCGAACAGAAATGAACACTGTATTTTCAAAAAGAGTGGTGCCAAAAGGGCCACGGGGCCCACAAACACTGGTTGAACTACTTTGAATTAACCGAACAGAAATGAGCACTGTATTTTCAAAAGGAGTGGTGCCAAAAGGGCCACGGGGCACGCAAACACTGGTTGAACTACTTTAAGTTCACCGAACTGAAATGAGCACTGTATTTTCAAAGGGAGTGGTGCCAAAAACGGCCACGGGGCATGCAAACACTGGTTGAACTACTTTGAGTTCACCGAACCGAAATGAGCACTGTATTTTCAAAAGAAGTGGTGCCAAATGGGCCACGGGGCACGCAAACACTGGTTGAACTACTTTGAGTTCACCAAACAGAAATGAGCACTCTATTTACAAAACGAGTTCTGCCAAAAGGGCCCTGGGGCACACAAACACTGGTTGAACTACTTTGAGTTCACCGAACATAAATGAGCACTGTATTTTCAAAAGGAGTGGTGCCAAAAGGGCCACGGGGCCCACAAACACTGGTTGAACTACTTTGAGTTCACCAAACAGAAATGAGCACTCTATTTACAAAATGAGTTCTGCCAAAAGTGCCCTGGGGCACGCAAACACTGATTGAACTACTTTGAGTTAACCGAACAGAAATGAGCACTGTATTTTCAAAAGGAGTGATGCCAAAAGGGCCACGGGGCACATAAACACTGGTTGAACTACTTTGAGATCACCAAACAGAAATGAGCACTGCATTTTCAAAAGTAGTGGTGCAAAAAGGGCCATGGGGCCCACAAACACTGGTTGAAATACTTTGAGTTCACCAAACAGAAATGAGCACTGTATTTTCAAAAGTAGTTGTGCCAAAAGGGCCACGGGCCCACAAACACTGGTTGTACTACTTTGAATTAACCGAACAGAAATGAACACTGTATTTTCAAAAAGAGTGGTGCCAAAAGGGCCACGGGGCAAGCAAACACTGGTTGAACTACTTTGAGTTCACCAAACAGAAATGAGCACTGTATTTTCAAAAGGAGTGGTGCCAAAAGGGCCACGGGGCAAGCAAACACTGGTTGAACTACTTTGAGTTCACCAAACAGAAATGAGCACTGTATTTTCAAAAGGAGTGGTGCCAAAAGGGCCACGGGGCACGCAAACACTGGTTGAACTACTTTGAATTAACCGAACAGAAATGAGCACTGTATTTTCAAAAGGAGTGGTGCCAAAAGGGCCACAGGGCCCACAAACACTGGTTGAACTACTTTGAATTAACCGAACAGAAAAGAGCACAGTATTTTCAAAAGGAGTGGTGCCAAAAGGGCCACGGGGCCCACAAACACTGGTTGAACTACTTTGAGTTCACCAAACAGAAATGAGCACTGTATTTTCAAAAGGAGTGGTGCCAAAAGGGCCACGGGGCCCACAAACTTTGGTTGAACTACTTTGAGTTCACCAAACAGAAATGAGCACTCACTGTATTTTCAAAGGAGTGGTGCCAAAAGGGCCACGGGGCCCACAAACACTGGTTGAACTACTTTGAATTAACCGAACAGAAATGAGCACTGTATTTTCAAAAGGAGTGGTGCCAAAAGGGCCACGGGGCACGCAAACACTGGTTGAACTACTTTAAGTTCACCGAACTGAAATGAGCACTGTATTTTCAAAAGGAGTGGTGCCAAAAACGGCCACGGGGCATGCAAACACTGGTTGAACTACTTTGAGTTCACCGAACAGAAATGAGCACTGTATTTTCAAAAGAAGTGGTGCCAAATGGGCCACGGGGCACGCAAACACTGGTTGAACTACTTTGAGTTCACCAAACAGAAATGAGCACTCTATTTACAAAACGAGTTCTGCCAAAAGGGCCCTGGGGCACGCAAACACTGGTTGAACTACTTTGAGTTCACCGAACATAAATGAGCACTGTATTTTCAAAAGGAGTGGTGCCAAAAGGGCCACGGGGCCCACAAACACTGGTTGAACTACTTTGAGTTCACCGAACAGAAATGAGCACTCTATTTACAAAATGAGTTCTGCCAAAAGTGCCCTGGGGCACGCAAACACTGGTTGAACTACTTTGAGTTAACCGAACAGAAATTAGCACTGTATTTTCAAAAGGAGTGATGCCAAAAGGGCCACGGGGCACATAAACACTGGTTGAACTACTTTGAGATCAGCAAACAGAAATGAGCACTGCATTTTCAAAAGTAGTGGTGCAAAAAGGGCCATGGGGCCCACAAACACTGGTTGAAATACTTTGAGTTCACCAAACAGAAATGAGCACTGTATTTTCAAAAGTAGTTGTGCCAAAAGGGCCACGGGCCCACAAACACTGGTTGTACTACTTTGAATTAACCGAACAGAAATGAACACTGTATTTTCAAAAAGAGTGGTGCCAAAAGGGCCACGGGGCAAGCAAACACTGGTTGAACTACTTTGAGTTCACCAAACAGAAATGAGCACTGTATTTTCAAAAGGAGTGGTGCCAAAAGGGCCACGGGGCAAGCAAACACTGGTTGAACTACTTTGAGTTCACCAAACAGAAATGAGCACTGTATTTTCAAAAGGAGTGGTGCCAAAAGGGCCACGGGGCACGCAAACACTGGTTGAACTACTTTGAATTAACCGAACAGAAATGAGCACTGTATTTTCAAAAGGAGTGGTGCCAAAAGGGCCACAGGGCCCACAAACACTGGTTGAACTACTTTAAATTAACCGAACTGAAAAGAGCACAGTATTTTCAAAAGGAGTGGTGCCAAAAGGGCCACGGGGCCCACAAACACTGGTTGAACTACTTTGAGTTCACCAAACAGAAATGAGCACTGTATTTTCAAAAGGAGTGGTGCCAAAAGGGCCACGGGGCCCACAAACACTGGTTGAACTACTTTGAATTAACCGAACAGAAATGAGCACTGTATTTTCAAAAGGAGTGGTGCCAAAAGGGCCACGGGGCACGCAAACACTGGTTGAACTACTTTAAGTTCACCGAACTGAAATGAGCACTGTATTTTCAAAAGGAGTGGTGCCAAAAACGGCCACGGGGCATGCAAACACTGGTTGAACTACTTTGAGTTCACCGAACAGAAATGAGCACTGTATTTTCAAAAGGAGTGGTGCCAAAAGGGCCACGGGGCACGCAAACACTGGTTGAACTACTTTGAGTTCACCAAACAGAAATGAGCACTCTATTTACAAAACGAGTTCTGCCAAAAGGGCCCTGGGGCACGCAAACACTGGTTGAACTACTTTGAGTTCACCGAACAGAAATGAGCACTGTATTTTCAAAAGGAGTGGTGCCAAAAGGGCCACGGGGCCCACAAACACTGGTTGAACTACTTTGAGTTCACCAAACAGAAATGAGCACTCTATTTACAAAACGAGTTCTGCCAAAAGTGCCCTAGGGCACGCAAACACTGGTTGAACTACTTTGAGTTCACCAAACAGAAATGAGCACTGTATTTTCAAAAGGAGTGGTGCCAAAAGGGCCACGGGGCACATAAACACTGGTTGAACTACTTTGAGATCACCAAACAGAAATGAGCACTGCATTTTCAAAAGTAGTGGTGCAAAAAGGGCCATGGGGCCCACAAACATTGGTTGAAATACTTTGAGTTCACCAAACAGAAATGAGCACTGTATTTTCAAAAGTAGTGGTGCCAAAAGGGCCACGGGCCCACAAACACTGGTTGTACTACTTTGAATTAACCGAACAGAAATGAACACTGTATTTTCAAAAAGAGTGGTGCCAAAAGGGCCACGGGGCAAGCAAACACTGGTTGAACTACTTTGAGTTCACCAAACAGAAATGAGCACTGTATTTTCAAAAGGAGTGGTGCCAAAAGGGCCACGGGGCAAGCAAACACTGGTTGAACTACTTTGAGTTCACCAAACAGAAATGAGCACTGTATTTTCAAAAGGAGTGGTGCCAAAAGGGCCACGGGGCACGCAAACATTGGTTGAACTACTTTGAATTAATCGAACAGAAATGAGCACTGTATTTTCAAAAGGAGTGGTGCCAAAAGGGCCACAGGGCCCACAAACACTGGTTGAACTACTTTGAATTAACCGAACTGAAAAGAGCACAGTATTTTCAAAAGGAGTGGTGCCAAAAGGGCCACGGGGCCCACAAACACTGGTTGAACTACTTTGAGTTCACCAAACAGAAATGAGCACTGTATTTTCAAAAGGAGTGGTGCCAAAAGGGCCACGGGGCCCACAAACACTGGTTGAACTACTTTGAATTAACCGAACAGAAATGAGCACTGTATTTTCAAAAGGAGTGGTGCCAAAAGGGCCACGGGGCACGCAAACACTGGTTGAACTACTTTAAGTTCACCGAACTGAAATGAGCACTGTATTTTCAAAAGGAGTGGTGCCAAAAACGGCCACGGGGCATGCAAACACTGGTTGAACTACTTTGAGTTCACCGAACAGAAATGAGCACTGTATTTTCAAAAGGAGTGGTGCCAAAAGGGCCACGGGGCACGCAAACACAGGTTGAACTACTTTGAGTTCACCAAAAAGAAATGAGCACTCTATTTACAAAACGAGTTCTGCCAAAAGGGCCCTGGGGCACGCAAACACTGGTTGAAATACTTTGAGTTCACCAAACAGAAATGAGCACTGTATTTTCAAAAGGAGTGGTGCCAAAAGGGCCACGGGGCCCACAAACACTGGTTTCACTACTTTGAGTTCACCAAACAGAAATGAGCACTCTATTTACAAAACGAGTTCTGCCAAAAGTGCCCTGGGGCACGCAAACACTGGTTGAACTACTTTGAGTTAACCGAACAGAAATGAGCACTGTATTTTCAAAAGGAGTGATGCCAAAAGGGCCACGGGGCACATAAACACTGGTTGAACTACTTTGAGATCACCAAACAGAAATGAGCACTGCATTTTCAAAAGTAGTGGTGCAAAAAGGGCCACGGGGCCCACAAACACTGGTTGAAATACTTTGAGTTCACCAAACAGAAATGAGCACTGTATTTTCAAAAGTAGTGGTGCCAAAAGGGCCACGGGCCCACAAACACTGGTTGTACTACTTTGAATTCACCGAACAGAAATGAACACTGTATTTTCAAAAAGAGTGGTGCCAAAAGGGCCACGGGGCAAGCAAACACTGGTTGAACTACTTTGAGTTCACCAAACAGAAATGAGCACTGTATTTTCAAAAGGAGTGGTGCCAAAAGGGCCACGGGGCAAGCAAACACTGGTTGAACTACTTTGAATTAACCGAACAGAAATGAGCACTGTATTTTCAAAAGGAGTGGTGCCAAAAGGGCCACGGGGCACGCAAACACTGGTTGAACTACTTTAAGTTCACCGAACTGAAATGAGCACTGTATTTTCAAAAGGAGTGGTGCCAAAAACGGCCACGGGGCATGCAAACACTGGTTGAACTACTTTGAGTTCACCGAACAGAAATGAGCACTGTATTTTCAAAAGGAGTGGTGCCAAAAGGGCCACGGGGCACGCAAACACTGGTTGAACTACTTTGAGTTCACCAAACAGAAATGAGCACTCTATTTACAAAACGAGTTCTGCCAAAAGGGCCCTGGGGCACGCAAACACTGGTTGAACTACTTTGAGTTCACCGAACAGAAATGAGCACTGTATTTTCAAAAGGAGTGGTGCCAAAAGGGCCACGGGGCCCACAAACACTGGTTGAACTACTTTGAGTTCACCAAACAGAAATGAGCACTCTATTTACAAAACGAGTTCTGCCAAAAGTGCCCTAGGGCACGCAAACACTGGTTGAACTACTTTGAGTTCACCAAACAGAAATGAGCACTGTATTTTCAAAAGGAGTGGTGCCAAAAGGGCCACGGGGCACATAAACACTGGTTGAACTACTTTGAGATCACCAAACAGAAATGAGCACTGCATTTTCAAAAGTAGTGGTGCAAAAAGGGCCATGGGGCCCACAAACATTGGTTGAAATACTTTGAGTTCACCAAACAGAAATGAGCACTGTATTTTCAAAAGTAGTGGTGCCAAAAGGGCCACGGGCCCACAAACACTGGTTGTACTACTTTGAATTAACCGAACAGAAATGAACACTGTATTTTCAAAAAGAGTGGTGCCAAAAGGGCCACGGGGCAAGCAAACACTGGTTGAACTACTTTGAGTTCACCAAACAGAAATGAGCACTGTATTTTCAAAAGGAGTGGTGCCAAAAGGGCCACGGGGCAAGCAAACACTGGTTGAACTACTTTGAGTTCACCAAACAGAAATGAGCACTGTATTTTCAAAAGGAGTGGTGCCAAAAGGGCCACGGGGCACGCAAACATTGGTTGAACTACTTTGAATTAATCGAACAGAAATGAGCACTGTATTTTCAAAAGGAGTGGTGCCAAAAGGGCCACAGGGCCCACAAACACTGGTTGAACTACTTTGAATTAACCGAACTGAAAAGAGCACAGTATTTTCAAAAGGAGTGGTGCCAAAAGGGCCACGGGGCCCACAAACACTGGTTGAACTACTTTGAGTTCACCAAACAGAAATGAGCACTGTATTTTCAAAAGGAGTGGTGCCAAAAGGGCCACGGGGCCCACAAACACTGGTTGAACTACTTTGAATTAACCGAACAGAAATGAGCACTGTATTTTCAAAAGGAGTGGTGCCAAAAGGGCCACGGGGCACGCAAACACTGGTTGAACTACTTTAAGTTCACCGAACTGAAATGAGCACTGTATTTTCAAAAGGAGTGGTGCCAAAAACGGCCACGGGGCATGCAAACACTGGTTGAACTACTTTGAGTTCACCGAACAGAAATGAGCACTGTATTTTCAAAAGGAGTGGTGCCAAAAGGGCCACGGGGCACGCAAACACAGGTTGAACTACTTTGAGTTCACCAAAAAGAAATGAGCACTCTATTTACAAAACGAGTTCTGCCAAAAGGGCCCTGGGGCACGCAAACACTGGTTGAAATACTTTGAGTTCACCAAACAGAAATGAGCACTGTATTTTCAAAAGGAGTGGTGCCAAAAGGGCCACGGGGCCCACAAACACTGGTTTCACTACTTTGAGTTCACCAAACAGAAATGAGCACTCTATTTACAAAACGAGTTCTGCCAAAAGTGCCCTGGGGCACGCAAACACTGGTTGAACTACTTTGAGTTAACCGAACAGAAATGAGCACTGTATTTTCAAAAGGAGTGATGCCAAAAGGGCCACGGGGCACATAAACACTGGTTGAACTACTTTGAGATCACCAAACAGAAATGAGCACTGCATTTTCAAAAGTAGTGGTGCAAAAAGGGCCACGGGGCCCACAAACACTGGTTGAAATACTTTGAGTTCACCAAACAGAAATGAGCACTGTATTTTCAAAAGTAGTGGTGCCAAAAGGGCCACGGGCCCACAAACACTGGTTGTACTACTTTGAATTCACCGAACAGAAATGAACACTGTATTTTCAAAAAGAGTGGTGCCAAAAGGGCCACGGGGCAAGCAAACACTGGTTGAACTACTTTGAGTTCACCAAACAGAAATGAGCACTGTATTTTCAAAAGGAGTGGTGCCAAAAGGGCCACGGGGCAAGCAAACACTGGTTGAACTACTTTGAGTTCACCAAACAGAAATGAGCACTGTATTTTCAAAAGGAGTGGTGCCAAAAGGGCCACGGGGCCCACAAACACTGGTTGAACTACTTTGAGTTCACCAAACAGAAATGAGCACTGTATTTTCAAAAGGAGTGGTGCCAAATGGGCCACGGGGCCCACAAACACTGGTTGAACTACTTTGAGTTCACCAAACAGAAATGAGCACTGTATTTTCAAAAGGAGTGGTGCCAAAAGGGCCACGGGGCCCACAAACTTTGGTTGAACTACTTTGAGTTCACCAAACAGAAATGAGCACTCACTGTATTTTCAAAAGGAGTGGTGCCAAAAGGGCCACGGGGCCCACAAACACTGGTTGAACTACTTTGAATTAACCGAACAGAAATGAGCACTGTATTTTCAAAAGGAGTGGTGCCAAAAGGGCCACGGGGCACGCAAACACTGGTTGAACTACTTTAAGTTCACCGAACTGAAATGAGCACTGTATTTTCAAAAGGAGTGGTGCCAAAAACGGCCACGGGGCATGCAAACACTGGTTGAACTACTTTGAGTTCACCGAACCGAAATGAGCACTGTATTTTCAAAAGAAGTGGTGCCAAAAGGGCCACGGGGCACGCAAACACTGGTTGAACTACTTTGAGTTCACCAAACAGAAATGAGCACTCTATTTACAAAACGAGTTCTGCCAAAAGGGCCCTGGGGCACGCAAACACTGGTTGAACTACTTTGAGTTCACCGAACAGAAATGAGCACTGTATTTTCAAAAGGAGTGGTGCCAAAAGGGCCACGGGGCCCACAAACACTGGTTGAACTACTTTGAGTTCACCAAACAGAAATGAGCACTCTATTTACAAAATGAGTTCTGCCAAAAGTGCCCTGGGGCACGCAAACACTGGTTGAACTACTTTGAGTTAACCGAACAGAAATGAGCACTGTATTTTCAAAAGGAGTGATGCCAAAAGGGCCACGGGGCACATAAACACTGGTTGAACTACTTTGAGATCACCAAACAGAAATGAGCACTACATTTTCAAAAGTAGTGGTGCAAAAAGGGCCATGGGGCCCACAAACACTGGTTGAAATACTTTGAGTTCACCAAACAGAAATGAGCACTGTATTTTCAAAAGTAGTGGTGCCAAAAGGGCCACGGGCCCACAAACACTGGTTGTACTACTTTGAATTAACCGAACAGAAATGAACACTGTATTTTCAAAAAGAGTGGTGCCAAAAGGGCCACGGGGCAAGCAAACACTGGTTGAACTACTTTGAGTTCACCAAACAGAAATGAGCACTGTATTTTCAAAAGGAGTGGTGCCAAAAGGGCCACGGGGCAAGCAAACACTGGTTGAACTACTTTGAGTTCACCAAACAGAAATGAGCACTGTATTTTCAAAAGGAGTGGTGCCAAAAGGGCCACGGGGCACGCAAACACTGGTTGAACTACTTTGAATTAACCGAACAGAAATGAGCACTGTATTTTCAAAAGGAGTGGTGCCAAAAGGGCCACAGGGCCCACAAACACTGGTTGAACTACTTTGAATTAACCGAACTGAAAAGAGCACAGTATTTTCAAAAGTAGTGGTGCCAAAAGGGCCACGGGGCCCACAAACACTGGTTGAACTACTTTGAGTTCACCAAACAGAAATGAGCACTGTATTTTCAAAAGGAGTGGTGCCAAAAGGGCCACGGGGCCCACAAACACTGGTTGAACTACTTTGAATTAACCGAACAGAAATGAGCACTGTATTTTCAAAAGGAGTGGTGCCAAAAGGGCCACGGGGCACGCAAACACTGGTTGAACTACTTTAAGTTCACCGAACTGAAATGAGCACTGTATTTTCAAAAGGAGTGGTGCCAAAAACGGCCACGGGGCATGCAAACACTGGTTGAACTACTTTGAGTTCACCGAACAGAAATGAGCACTGTACTTTCAAAAGGAGTGGTGCCAAAAGGGCCACGGGGCACGCAAACACTGGTTGAACTACTTTGAGTTCACCAAACAGAAATGAGCACTCTATTTACAAAACGAGTTCTGCCAAAAGGGCCCTGGGGCACGCAAACACTGGTTGAAATACTTTGAGTTCACCAAACAGAAATGAGCACTGTATTTTCAAAAGGAGTGGTGCCAAAAGGGCCACGGGGCCCACAAACACTGGTTGAACTACTTTGAGTTCACCAAACAGAAATGAGCACTCTATTTACAAAACGAGTTCTGCCAAAAGTGCCCTGGGGCACGCAAACACTGGATAAACTACTTTGAGTTAACCGAACAGAAATGAGCACTGTATTTTCAAAAGGAGTGATGCCAAAAGGGCCACGGGGCACATAAACACTGGTTGAACTACTTTGAGATCACCAAACAGAAATGAGCACTGCATTTTCAAAAGTAGTGGTGCAAAAAGGGCCATGGGGCCCACAAACACTGGTTGAAATACTTTGAGTTCACCAAACAGAAATGAGCACTGTATTTTCAAAAGTAGTGGTGCCAAAAGGGCCACGGGCCCACAAACACTGGTTGTACTACTTTGAATTAACCGAACAGAAATGAACACTGTATTTTCAAAAAGAGTGGTGCAAAAAGGGCCATGGGGCCCACAAACACTGGTTGAAATACTTTGAGTTCACCAAACAGAAATGAGCACTGTATTTTCAAAAGTAGTGGTGCCAAAAGGGCCACGGGCCCACAAACACTGGTTGTACTACTTTGAATTAACCGAACAGAAATGAACACTGTATTTTCAAAAAGAGTGGTGCCAAAAGGGCCACGGGGCAAGCAAACACTGGTTGAACTACTTTGAGTTCACCAAACAGAAATGAGCACTCTATTTACAAAATGAGTTCTGCCAAAAGGGCCCTGGGGCACGCAAACACTGGTTGAAATACTTTGAGTTCACCAAACAGAAATGAGCACTGTATTTTCAAAAGGAGTGGTGCCAAAAGGGCCACGGGGCCCACAAACACTGGTTGAACTACTTTGAGTTCACCAAACAGAAATGAGCACTCTATTTACAAAACGAGTTCTGCCAAAAGGGCCCTGGGGCACGCAAACACTGGTTGAACTACTTTGAGTTCACCAAACAGAAATGAGCACTGTATTTTCAAAAGGAGTGGTGCCAAAAGGGCCACGGGGCCCACAAACACTGGTTGAACTACTTTGAGTTCACCAAACAGAAATGAGCACTCTATTTACAAAACGAGTTCTGCCAAAAGTGCCCTGGGGCACGCAAACACTGGATAAACTACTTTGAGTTAACCGAACAGAAATGAGCACTGTATTTTCAAAAGGAGTGGTGCCAAAAGGGCCACGGGGCACGCAAACACTGGTTGAACTACTTTGAATTAACCGAACAGAAATGAGCACTGTATTTTCAAAAGGAGTGGTGCCAAAAGGGCCACAGGGCCCACAAACACTGGTTGAACTACTTTGAATTAACCGAACTGAAAAGAGCACAGTATTTTCAAAAGGAGTGGTGCCAAAAGGGCCACGGGGCCCACAAACACTGGTTGAACTACTTTGAGTTCACCAAACAGAAATGAGCACTGTATTTTGAAAAGGAGTGGTGCCAAAAGGGCCACGGGGCCCACAAACACTGGTTGAACTACTTTGAATTAACCGAACAGAAATGAGCACTGTATTTTCAAAAGGAGTGGTGCCAAAAGGGCCACGGGGCACGCAAACACTGGTTGAACTACTTTAAGTTCACCGAACTGAAATGAGCACTGTATTTTCAAAAGGAGTGGTGCCAAAAACGGCCACGGGGCATGCAAACACTGGTTGAACTACTTTGAGTTCACCGAACAGAAATGAGCACTGTATTTTCAAAAGGAGTGGTGCCAAAAGGGCCACGGGGCACGCAAACACTGGTTGAACTACTTTGAGTTCACCAAACAGAAATGAGCACTCTATTTACAAAACGAGTTCTGCCAAAAGTGCCCTGGGGCACGCAAACACTGGTTGAACTATTTGAGTTAACCGAACAGAAATGAGCACTGTATTTTCAAAAGGAGTGATGCCAAAAGGGCCACGGGGCTAATAAACACTGGTTGAACTACTTTGAGATCACCAAACAGAAATGAGCACTGCATTTTCAAAAGTAGTGGTGCAAAAAGGGCCACGGGGCCCACAAACACTGGTTGAAATACTTTGAGTTCACCAAACAGAAATGAGCACTGTATTTTCAAAAGTAGTGGTGCCAAAAGGGCCACGGGCCCACAAACACTGGTTGTACTACTTTGAATTAACCGAACAGAAATGAACACTGTATTTTCAAAAAGAGTGGTGCCAAAAGGGCCACGGGGCACGCAAACACTGGTTGAACTACTTTGAGTTCACCAAACAGAAATGAGCACTGTATTTTCAAAAGGAGTGGTGCCAAAAGGGCCACGGGGCAAGCAAACACTGGTTGAACTACTTTGAGTTCACCAAACAGAAATGAGCACTGTATTTTCAAAAGGAGTGGTGCCAAAAGGGCCACGGGGCCCACAAACTTTGGTTGAACTACTTTGAGTTCACCAAACAGAAATGAGCACTCACTGTATTTTCAAAAGGAGTGGTGCCAAAAGGGCCACGGGGCCCACAAACACTGGTTGAACTACTTTGAATTAACCGAACAGAAATGAGCACTGTATTTTCAAAAGGAGTGGTGCCAAAAGGGCCACGGGGCACGCAAACACTGGTTGAACTACTTTAAGTTCACCGAACTGAAATGAGCACTGTATTTTCAAAAGGAGTGGTGCCAAAAACGGCCACGGGGCATGCAAACACTGGTTGAACTACTTTGAGTTCACCGAACCGAAATGAGCACTGTATTTTCAAAAGAAGTGGTGCCAAAAGGGCCACGGGGCCCACAAACACTGGTTGAACTACTTTGAGTTCACCAAACAGAAATGAGCACTCTATTTACAAAATGAGTTCTGCCAAAAGTGCCCTGGGGCACGCAGACACTGGTTGAACTACTTTGAGTTAACCGAACAGAAATGAGCACTGTATTTTCAAAAGGAGTGATGCCAAAAGGGCCACGGGGCACATAAACACTGGTTGAACTACTTTGAGATCACCAAACAGAAATGAGCACTGCATTTTCAAAAGTAGTGGTGCAAAAAGGGCCATGGGGCCCACAAACACTGGTTGAAATACTTTGAGTTCACCAAACAGAAATGAGCACTGTATTTTCAAAAGTAGTGGTGCCAAAAGGGCCACGGGCCCACAAACACTGGTTGTACTACTTTGAATTAACCGAACAGAAATGAACACTGTATTTTCAAAAAGAGTGGTGCCAAAAGGGCCACGGGGCAAGCAAACACTGGTTGAACTACTTTGAGTTCACCAAACAGAAATGAGCACTGTATTTTCAAAAGGAGTGGTGCCAAAAGGGCCACGGGGCAAGCAAACACTGGTTGAACTACTTTGAGTTCACCAAACAGAAATGAGCACTGTATTTTCAAAAGGAGTGGTGCCAAAAGGGCCACGGGGCACGCAAACACTGGTTGAACTACTTTGAATTAACCGAACAGAAATGAGCACTGTATTTTCAAAAGGAGTGGTGCCAAAAGGGCCACAGGGCCCACAAACACTGGTTGAACTACTTTGAATTAACCGAACTGAAAAGAGCACAGTATTTTCAAAAGGAGTGGTGCCAAAAGGGCCACGGGGCCCACAAACACTGGTTGAACTACTTTGAGTTCACCAAACAGAAATGAGCACTGTATATTGAAAAGGAGTGGTGCCAAAAGGGCCACGGGGCCCACAAACACTGGTTGAACTACTTTGAATTAACCGAACAGAAATGAGCACTGTATTTTCAAAAGGAGTGGTGCCAAAAGGGCCACGGGGCACGCAAACACTGGTTGAACTACTTTAAGTTCACCGAACTGAAATGAGCACTGTATTTTCAAAAGGAGTGGTGCCAAAAACGGCCACGGGGCATGCAAACACTGGTTGAACTACTTTGAGTTCACCGAACAGAAATGAGCACTGTATTTTCAAAAGGAGTGGTGCCAAAAGGGCCACGGGGCACGCAAACACTGGTTGAACTACTTTGAGTTCACCAAACAGAAATGAGCACGCTATTTACAAAACGAGTTCTGCCAAAAGGGCCCTGGGGCACGCAAACACTGGTTGAAATACTTTGAGTTCACCAAACAGAAATGAGCACTGTATTTTCAAAAGGAGTGGTGCCAAAAGGGCCACGGGGCCCACAAACACTGGTTGAACTACTTTGAGTTCACCAAACAGAAATGAGCACTCTATTTACAAAACGAGTTCTGCCAAAAGTGCCCTGGGGCACGCAAACACTGGATAAACTACTTTGAGTTAACCGAACAGAAATGAGCACTGTATTTTCAAAAGGAGTGGTGCCAAAAGGGCCACGGGGCACGCAAACACTGGTTGAACTACTTTGAATTAACCGAACAGAAATGAGCACTGTATTTTCAAAAGGAGTGGTGCCAAAAGGGCCACAGGGCCCACAAACACTGGTTGAACTACTTTGAATTAACCGAACTGAAAAGAGCACAGTATTTTCAAAAGGAGTGGTGCCAAAAGGGCCACGGGGCCCACAAACACTGGTTGAACTACTTTGAGTTCACCAAACAGAAATGAGCACTGTATTTTGAAAAGGAGTGGTGCCAAAAGGGCCACGGGGCCCACAAACACTGGTTGAACTACTTTGAATTAACCGAACAGAAATGAGCACTGTATTTTCAAAAGGAGTGGTGCCAAAAGGGCCACGGGGCACGCAAACACTGGTTGAACTACTTTAAGTTCACCGAACTGAAATGAGCACTGTATTTTCAAAAGGAGTGGTGCCAAAAACGGCCACGGGGCATGCAAACACTGGTTGAACTACTTTGAGTTCACCGAACAGAAATGAGCACTGTATTTTCAAAAGGAGTGGTGCCAAAAGGGCCACGGGGCACGCAAACACTGGTTGAACTACTTTGAGTTCACCAAACAGAAATGAGCACTCTATTTACAAAACGAGTTCTGCCAAAAGTGCCCTGGGGCACGCAAACACTGGTGGAACTACTTTGAGTTAACCGAACAGAAATGAGCACTGTATTTTCAAAAGGAGTGATGCCAAAAGGGCCACGGGGCACATAAACACTGGTTGAACTACTTTGAGATCACCAAACAGAAATGAGCACTGCATTTTCAAAAGTAGTGGTGCAAAAAGGGCCATGCGGCCCACAAAAACTGGTTGAAATACTTTGAGTTCACCAAACAGAAATGAGCACTGTATTTTCAAAAGTAGTGGTACCAAAAGGGCCACGGGCCCACAAACACTGGTTGTACTACTTTGAATTAACCGAACAGAAATGAACACTGTATTTTCAAAAAGAGTGGTGCCAAAAGGGCCACGGGGCAAGCAAAAACTGGTTGAACTACTTTGAGTTCACCAAACAGAAATGAGCACTGTATTTTCAAAAGGAGTGGTGCCAAAAGGGCCACGGGGCACATAAACACTGGTTGAACTACTTTGAGATCACCAAACAGAAATGAGCACTGCATTTTCAAAAGTAGTGGTGCAAAAAGGGCCATGGGGCCCACAAACATTGGTTGAAATACTTTGAGTTCACCAAACAGAAATGAGCACTGTATTTTCAAAAGTAGTGCTGCCAAAAGGGCCACGGGCCCACAAACACTGGTTGTACTACTTTGAATTAACCGAACAGAAATGAACACTGTATTTTCAAAAAGAGTGGTGCCAAAAGGGCCACGGGGCAAGCAAACACTGGTTGAACTACTTTGAGTTCACCAAACAGAAATGAGCACTGTATTTTCAAAAGGAGTGGTGCCAAAAGGGCCACGGGGCAAGCAAACACTGGATGAACTACTTTGAGTTCACCAAACAGAAATGAGCACTGTATTTTCAAAAGGAGTGGTGCCAAAAGGGCCACGGGGCACGCAAACACTGGTTGAACTACTTTGAATCAATCGAACAGAAATGAGCACTGTATTTTCAAAAGGAGTGGTGCCAAAAGGGCCACAGGGCCCACAAACACTGGTTGAACTACTTTGAATTAACCGAACTGAAAAGAGCACAGTATTTTCAAAAGGAGTGGTGCCAAAAGGGCCACGGGGCCCACAAACACTGGTTGAACTACTTTGAGTTCACCAAACAGAAATGAGCACTGTATTTTCAAAAGGAGTGGTGCCAAAAGGGCCACGGGGCCCACAAACACTGGTTGAACTACTTTGAATTAACCGAACAGAAATGAGCACTGTATTTTCAAAAGGAGTGGTGCCAAAAGGGCCACGGGGCACGCAAACACTGGTTGAACTACTTTAAGTTCACCGAACTGAAATGAGCACTGTATTTTCAAAAAGAGTGGTGCCAAAAGGGCCACGGGCCCACAAACACTGGTTGTACTACTTTGAATTAACCGAACAGAAATGAACACTGTATTTTCAAAAAGAGTGGTGCCAAAAGGGCCACGGGGCAAGCAAACACTGGTTGAACTACTTTGAGTTCACCAAACAGAAATGAGCACTGTATTTTCAAAAGGAGTGGTGCCAAAAGGGCCACGGGGCAAGCAAACACTGGTTGAAATACTTTGAGTTCACCAAACAGAAATGAGCACTGTATTTTCAAAAGGAGTGGTGCCAAAAGGGCCACGGGGCACGCAAACACTGGTTGAACTACTTTGAATTAACCGAACAGAAATGAGCACTGTATTTTCAAAAGGAGTGGTGCCAAAAGGGCCAGAGGGCCCACAAACACTGGTTGAACTACTTTGAATTAACCGAACTGAAAAGAGCACAGTATTTTCAAAAGGAGTGGTGCCAAAAGGGCCACGGGGCCCACAAACACTGGTTGAACTACTTTGAGTTCACCAAACAGAAATGAGCACTGTATTTTCAAAAGGAGTGGTGCCAAAAGGGCCACGGGGCCCACAAACACTGGTTGAACTACTTTGAATTAACCGAACAGAAATGAGCACTGTATTTTCAAAAGGAGTGGTGCCAAAAGGGCCACGGGGCACGCAAACACTGGTTGAACTACTTTAAGTTCACCGAACTGAAATGAGCACTGTATTTTCAAAAGGAGTGGTGCCAAAAACGGCCACGGGGCATGCAAACACTGGTTGAACTACTTTGAGTTCACCGAACAGAAATGAGCACTGTATTTTCAAAAGGAGTGGTGCCAAAAGGGCCACGGGGCACGCAAACACTGGTTGAACTACTTTGAGTTCACCAAACAGAAATGAGCACTCTATTTACAAAACGAGTTCTGCCAAAAGTGCCCTGTGGCACGCAAACACTGGTTGAACTACTTTGAGTTCACCGAACAGAAATGAGCACTGTATTTTCAAAAGGAGTGGTGCCAAAAGGGCCACGGGGCCCACAAACACTGGTTGAACTACTTTGAGTTCACCAGAAAGAAATGAGCACTCTATTTACAAAACGAGTTCTGCCAAAAGTGCCCTGGGGCACGCAAACACTGGTTGAACTACTTTGAGTTAACCGAACAGAAATGAGCACTGTATTTTCAAAAGGAGTGATGCCAAAAGGGCCACGGGGCACATAAACACTGGTTGAACTACTTTGAGATCACCAAACAGAAATGAGCACTGCATTTTCAAAAGTAGTGGTGCAAAAAGGGCCATGCGGCCCACAAACACTGGTTGAAATACTTTGAGTTCACCAAACAGAAATGAGCACTGTATTTTCAAAAGTAGTGGTACCAAAAGGGCCACGGGCCCACAAACACTGGTTGTACTACTTTGAATTAACCGAACAGAAATGAACACTGTATTTTCAAAAAGAGTGGTGCCAAAAGGGCCACGGGGCAAGCAAAAACTGGTTGAACTACTTTGAGTTCACCAAACAGAAATGAGCACTGTATTTTCAAAAGGAGTGGTGCCAAAAGGGCCACGGGGCACATAAACACTGGTTGAACTACTTTGAGATCACCAAACAGAAATGAGCACTGCATTTTCAAAAGTAGTGGTGCAAAAAGGGCCATGGGGCCCACAAGCATTGGTTGAAATACTTTGAGTTCACCAAACAGAAATGAGCACTGTATTTTCAAAAGGAGTGGTGCCAAAAGGGACACGGGGCCCACAAACACTGGTTGAACTACTTTGAATTAACCGAACAGAAATGAGCACTGTATTTTCAAAAGGAGTGGTGCCAAAAGGGCCACGAGGCCCGCAAACACTGGTTGTAATACTTTGAATTAACCGAACAGAAATGAGCACTGTATTTTCAAAAAGAGTGGTGCCAAAAGGGCCACGGGCCCACAAACACTGGTTGTACTACTTTGAATTAACCGAACAGAAATGAACACTGTATTTTCAAAAAGAGTGGTGCCAAAAGGACCACGGGGCAAGCAAACACTGGTTGAACTACTTTGAGTTCACCAAACAGAATTGAGCACTGTATTTTCAAAAGGAGTGGTGCCAAAAGGGCCACGGGGCAAGCAAACACTGGTTGAACTACTTTGAGTTCACCAAACAGAAATGAGCACTGTATTTTCAAAAGGAGTGGTGCCAAAAGGGCCACGGGGCACGCAAACACTGGTTGAACTACTTTGAATTAACCGAACAGAAATGAGCACTTTATTTTCAAAAGGAGTGGTGCCAAAAGGGCCACAGGGCCCACAAACACTGGTTGAACTACTTTGAATCAACTGAACTGAAAAGAGCACAGTATTTTCAAAAGGAATGGTGCCAAAAGGGCCACGGGGCCCACAAACACTGGTTGAACTACTTTGAGTTCACCAAACAGAAATGAGCACTGTATTTTCAAAAGGAGTGGTGCCAAAAGGGCCACGGGGCCCACAAACACTGGTTGAAGTACTTTGAATTAACCGAACAGAAATGAGCACTGTATTTTCAAAAGGAGTGGTGCCAAAAGGGCCACGGGGCCCACAAACACTGGTTGAACTACTTTGAGTTCACCAAACAGAAATGAGCACTGTATTTTCAAAAGGAGTGGTGACAAAAGGGCCACGGGGCCCACAAACACTGGTTGAACTACTGTGAATTAACCAAACAGAAATGAGCACTGTATTTTCAAAAGGAGTGGTGCCAAAAGGGCCACGGGGCCCAAAAACACTGCTTGAACTACTTTGAGTTCACCAAACAGAAATGAGCACTGTATTTTCAAAAGGAGTGGTGCCAAAAGGGCCACGTCGCCCACAAACACTGGTTGAACTACTTTGAATTAACCGAACAGAAATGAGCACTGTATTTTCAAAAGGAGAGCTGCCAAAAGGGCCACGGGGCCCACAAACACTGGTTGAACTACTTTGAATTAACCGAACAGAAATGAGCACTGTATTTTCAAAAGGAGTGGTGCCAAAAGGGCCACGGGGCACGCAAACACTGGTTGAACTACTTTGAGTTCACCAAACAGAAATGAGCACTGTATTTTCAAAAGGAGTGGTGCCAAAAGGGCCACGGGGCCCACAAACACTGGTTGAACTACTTTGAGTTCACCGAACTGAAATGAGCACTGTATTTTCAAAAGGAGTGGTGCCAAAAGGGCCACGGGGCAAGCAAACACTGGTTGAACTACTTTGAATTAACCGAACAGAAAAGAGCACTGTATTTTCAAAAGGAGTGGTGCCAAAAGGGCCACGGGGCCCACAAACACTGGTTGAACTACTTTGAGTTCACCAAACAGAAATGAGCACTGTATTTTCAAAAGGAGTGGTGCCAAAAGGGCCACGGGGCCCACAAACTTTGGTTGAACTACTTTGATTTCACCAAACAGAAATGAGCACTGTATTTTCAAAAGGAGTGGTGCCAAAAGGGCCACGGGGCCCACAAACACTGGTTGAACTACTTTGAATTAACCGAACAGAAATGATCACTGTATTTTCAAAAGGAGTGGTGCCAAAAGGGCCACGGGGCACGCAAACACTGGTTGAACTACTTTGAGTTAACCGAACTGAAATGAGCACTGTATTTTCAAAAGGAGTGGTGCCAAAAGGGCCACGGGGCATGCAAACACTGGTTGAACTACTTTGAGTTCACCAAACAGAAATGAGCACTGTATTTTCAAAAGGAGTGGTGCCAAAAGGGCCACGTGGCCCACAAACACTGGATGAACTACTTTGAGTTCACCAAACAGAAATGAGCACTCTATTTACAAAACGAGTTCTGCCAAAAGGGCCCTGGGGCACGCAAACACTGGTTGAACTACTTTGAGTTCACCGAACAGAAATGAGCACTGTATTTTCAAAAGGAGTGGTGCCAAAAGGGCCACGGTGCCCACAAACACTGGTTGAACTACTTTGAGTTCACCAAACAGAAATGAGCACTCTATTTACAAAACGAGTTCTGCCAAAAGGGCCCTGGGGCACGCAAACACTGGTTGAACTACTTTGAGTTAACCGAACAGAAATGAGCACTGTATTTTCAAAAGGAGTGGTGCCAAAAGGGCCACGGGGCACATAAACACTGGTTGAACTACTTTGAGATCACCAAACAGAAATGAGCACTGCATTTTCAAAAGTAGTGGTGCAAAGAGGGCCATGGGGCCCACACGCACTGGTTGAAATACTTTGAGTTCACCAAACAGAAATGAGCACTGTATTTTCAAAAGGAGTGGTGCCAAAAGGGCCACGGGGCCCACAAACACTGGTTGAACTACTTTGAGTTCACCAAACAGAAATGAGCACTGTATTTTCAAAAGGAGTGGTGCCAAAAGGGCCACGGGGCCCACAAACACTGGTTGAACTACTTTGAATTAACCGAACAGAAATGAGCACTGTATTTTCAAAAGGAGTGGTGCCAAAAGGGCCACGGGGCACGCAAACACTGGTTGAACTACTTTAAGTTCACCGAACTGAAATGAGCACTGTATTTTCAAAAGGAGTGGTGCCAAAAACGGCCACGGGGCATGCAAACACTGGTTGAACTACTTTGAGTTCACCGAACAGAAATGAGCACTGTATTTTCAAAAGGAGTGGTGCCAAAAGGGCCACGGGGCACGCAAACACTGGTTGAACTACTTTGAGTTCACCAAACAGAAATGAGCACTCTATTTACAAAACGAGTTCTGCCAAAAGTGCCCTGTGGCACGCAAACACTGGTTGAACTACTTTGAGTTCACCGAACAGAAATGAGCACTGTATTTTCAAAAGGAGTGGTGCCAAAAGGGCCACGGGGCCCACAAACACTGGTTGAACTACTTTGAGTTCACCAGAAAGAAATGAGCACTCTATTTACAAAACGAGTTCTGCCAAAAGTGCCCTGGGGCACGCAAACACTGGTTGAACTACTTTGAGTTAACCGAACAGAAATGAGCACTGTATTTTCAAAAGGAGTGATGCCAAAAGGGCCACGGGGCACATAAACACTGGTTGAACTACTTTGAGATCACCAAACAGAAATGAGCACTGCATTTTCAAAAGTAGTGGTGCAAAAAGGGCCATGCGGCCCACAAACACTGGTTGAAATACTTTGAGTTCACCAAACAGAAATGAGCACTGTATTTTCAAAAGTAGTGGTACCAAAAGGGCCACGGGCCCACAAACACTGGTTGTACTACTTTGAATTAACCGAACAGAAATGAACACTGTATTTTCAAAAAGAGTGGTGCCAAAAGGGCCACGGGGCAAGCAAAAACTGGTTGAACTACTTTGAGTTCACCAAACAGAAATGAGCACTGTATTTTCAAAAGGAGTGGTGCCAAAAGGGCCACGGGGCACATAAACACTGGTTGAACTACTTTGAGATCACCAAACAGAAATGAGCACTGCATTTTCAAAAGTAGTGGTGCAAAAAGGGCCATGGGGCCCACAAGCATTGGTTGAAATACTTTGAGTTCACCAAACAGAAATGAGCACTGTATTTTCAAAAGGAGTGGTGCCAAAAGGGACACGGGGCCCACAAACACTGGTTGAACTACTTTGAATTAACCGAACAGAAATGAGCACTGTATTTTCAAAAGGAGTGGTGCCAAAAGGGCCACGGGGCCCGCAAACACTGGTTGTAATACTTTGAATTAACCGAACAGAAATGAGCACTGTATTTTCAAAAAGAGTGGTGCCAAAAGGGCCACGGGCCCACAAACACTGGTTGTACTACTTTGAATTAACCGAACAGAAATGAACACTGTATTTTCAAAAAGAGTGGTGCCAAAAGGACCACGGGGCAAGCAAACACTGGTTGAACTACTTTGAGTTCACCAAACAGAATTGAGCACTGTATTTTCAAAAGGAGTGGTGCCAAAAGGGCCACGGGGCAAGCAAACACTGGTTGAACTACTTTGAGTTCACCAAACAGAAATGAGCACTGTATTTTCAAAAGGAGTGGTGCCAAAAGGGCCACGGGGCACGCAAACACTGGTTGAACTACTTTGAATTAACCGAACAGAAATGAGCACTTTATTTTCAAAAGGAGTGGTGCCAAAAGGGCCACAGGGCCCACAAACACTGGTTGAACTACTTTGAATCAACTGAACTGAAAAGAGCACAGTATTTTCAAAAGGAATGGTGCCAAAAGGGCCACGGGGCCCACAAACACTGGTTGAACTACTTTGAGTTCACCAAACAGAAATGAGCACTGTATTTTCAAAAGGAGTGGTGCCAAAAGGGCCACGGGGCCCACAAACACTGGTTGAAGTACTTTGAATTAACCGAACAGAAATGAGCACTGTATTTTCAAAAGGAGTGGTGCCAAAAGGGCCACGGGGCCCACAAACACTGGTTGAACTACTTTGAGTTCACCAAACAGAAATGAGCACTGTATTTTCAAAAGGAGTGGTGACAAAAGGGCCACGGGGCCCACAAACACTGGTTGAACTACTGTGAATTAACCAAACAGAAATGAGCACTGTATTTTCAAAAGGAGTGGTGCCAAAAGGGCCACGGGGCCCAAAAACACTGCTTGAACTACTTTGAGTTCACCAAACAGAAATGAGCACTGTATTTTCAAAAGGAGTGGTGCCAAAAGGGCCACGTCGCCCACAAACACTGGTTGAACTACTTTGAATTAACCGAACAGAAATGAGCACTGTATTTTCAAAAGGAGAGCTGCCAAAAGGGCCACGGGGCCCACAAACACTGGTTGAACTACTTTGAATTAACCGAACAGAAATGAGCACTGTATTTTCAAAAGGAGTGGTGCCAAAAGGGCCACGGGGCACGCAAACACTGGTTGAACTACTTTGAGTTCACCAAACAGAAATGAGCACTGTATTTTCAAAAGGAGTGGTGCCAAAAGGGCCACGGGGCCCACAAACACTGGTTGAACTACTTTGAGTTCACCGAACTGAAATGAGCACTGTATTTTCAAAAGGAGTGGTGCCAAAAGGGCCACGGGGCAAGCAAACACTGGTTGAACTACTTTGAATTAACCGAACAGAAAAGAGCACTGTATTTTCAAAAGGAGTGGTGCCAAAAGGGCCACGGGGCCCACAAACACTGGTTGAACTACTTTGAGTTCACCAAACAGAAATGAGCACTGTATTTTCAAAAGGAGTGGTGCCAAAAGGGCCACGGGGCCCACAAACTTTGGTTGAACTACTTTGATTTCACCAAACAGAAATGAGCACTGTATTTTCAAAAGGAGTGGTGCCAAAAGGGCCACGGGGCCCACAAACACTGGTTGAACTACTTTGAATTAACCGAACAGAAATGATCACTGTATTTTCAAAAGGAGTGGTGCCAAAAGGGCCACGGGGCACGCAAACACTGGTTGAACTACTTTGAGTTAACCGAACTGAAATGAGCACTGTATTTTCAAAAGGAGTGGTGCCAAAAGGGCCACGGGGCATGCAAACACTGGTTGAACTACTTTGAGTTCACCAAACAGAAATGAGCACTGTATTTTCAAAAGGAGTGGTGCCAAAAGGGCCACGGGGCCCACAAACACTGGATGAACTACTTTGAGTTCACCAAACAGAAATGAGCACTCTATTTACAAAACGAGTTCTGCCAAAAGGGCCCTGGGGCACGCAAACACTGGTTGAACTACTTTGAGTTCACCGAACAGAAATGAGCACTGTATTTTCAAAAGGAGTGGTGCCAAAAGGGCCACGGTGCCCACAAACACTGGTTGAACTACTTTGAGTTCACCAAACAGAAATGAGCACTCTATTTACAAAACGAGTTCTGCCAAAAGGGCCCTGGGGCACGCAAACACTGGTTGAACTACTTTGAGTTAACCGAACAGAAATGAGCACTGTATTTTCAAAAGGAGTGGTGCCAAAAGGGCCACGGGGCACATAAACACTGGTTGAACTACTTTGAGATCACCAAACAGAAATGAGCACTGCATTTTCAAAAGTAGTGGTGCAAAGAGGGCCATGGGGCCCACACGCACTGGTTGAAATACTTTGAGTTCACCAAACAGAAATGAGCACTGTATTTTCAAAAGTAGTGGTGCCAAAAGGGCCATGGGGCCCACAAACACTGGTTGTACTACTTTGAATTAACCGAACAGAAATGAGCACTGTATTTTCAAAAGGAGTGGTGCCAAAACAGCCACGGGGCAAGCAAACACTGGTTGAACTACTTTGAGTTCACCAAGCAGAAATGAGCACTGTATTTTCAAAAGGAGTGGTGCCAAAAGGGCCACGGGGCCCACAAACTTTGGTTGAACTACTTTGAATTAACCGAACAGAAATGAGTACTGTATTTTCAAAAGGAGTGGTGCCAAAAGGGTCACGGGGCACGCAAACACTGGTTGAACTATTTTGAGTTAACCGAACAGAAATGAGCACTGTATTTTATAGAAGAGAGGTGCCAAAAGGCCACGGGGCATGCAAACACTGGTTGAACTACTTTGAGTTCACCAACAGAAATGAACACTGTATTTTCAAAAGGAGAGGTGCCAAAAGGGCCACGGGGCCCACAAACACTGGTTGAACTACTTTGAATTAACCAAACAGAAATGAGCACTGTATTTTCAAAAGGAGTGGTGCCTACAGGGCCACGGGGCCCACAAACACTGCTTGAACTACTTTGAGTTCACCAAACAGAAATGAGCACTGTATTTTCAAAAGGAGTGGTGCCAAAAGGGCCACGGGGCCCACAAACACTGGTTGAACTACTTTGAATTAACCGAACAGAAATGAGCACTGCATTTTCAAAAGTAGTGGTGCCAAAAGGGCCACGGGGCCCACAAACACTGGTTGAAATAATTTGAGTTCACCAAACAGAAATGAGCACTGTATTTTCAAAAGGAGTGGTGCCAAAAGGGCCACGGGGCCCACAAACACTGGTTGAACTACTTTGAATTAACCGAACAGAAATGAGTACTGTATTTTCAAAAGGAGTGGTGCCAAAAGGGCCACGGGGCACGCAAACACTGGTTGAACTACTTTGAGTTCACCAAACAGAAATGAGCACTGTATTTTCAAAAGGAGTGGTGCCAAAAGGGGCACGGGGCCCACAAACACTGGTTGAACCACTTTGAATTAACCGAACAGAAATGAGCACTGTATTTTCAAAAGGAGTGGTGCCAAAAGGGCCACGGGGCACGCAAACACTGGTTGAACTACTTTGAGTTCACTAAACAGAAATGAGCACTGTATTTTCAAAAGGAGTGGTGCCAAAAGGGCCACGTCGCCCACAAACACTGGTTGAACTACTTTGAATTAACCGAACAGAAATGAGCACTGTATTTTCAAAAGGAGTGGTGCCAAAAGGGCCACGGGGCACGCAAACACTGGTTGAACTACTTTGAATTAACCGAACAGAAATGAGCACTGTATTTTCAAAAGGAGTGGTGCCAAAAGGGTCACGGGGCATGCAAACACTAGTTGAACTACTTTGAGTTCACCAAACAGAAATGAGCACTGTATTTTCAAAAGGAGTGGTGCCAAAAGGGCCACGGGGCCCACAAACACTGGTTGAACTACTTTGAGTTCACCAAACAGAAATGAGCACTGTATTTTCAAAAGGAGTGGTGCCAAAAGGGCCACGGGGCACGCAAACACTGGTTGAACTACTTTGAATTAACCGAACAGAAATGAGCACTGTATTTTCAAAAGGAGTGGTGCCAAAAGGGCCACGGGGCCCACAAACTTTGGTTGAACTACTTTGAGTTCACCAAACAGAAATGAGCACTGTATTTTCAAAAGGAGTGGTGCCAAAAGGGCCACGGGGCCCACAAACACTGGTTGAACTACTTTGAATTAACCGAACAGAAATGAGCACTGTATTTTCAAAAGGAGTGGTGCCAAAAGGGCCACGGGGCACGCAAACACTGGTTGAACTACTTTGAGTTCACCGAACTGAAATGAGCACTGTATTTGCAAAAGGAGTGGTGCCAAAAGGGCCACGGGGCATGCAAACACTGGTTGAACTACTTTGAGTTCACCGAACAGAAATGAGCACTGTATTTTCAAAAGGAGTGGTGCCAAAAGGGCCACGGGGCCCACAAACACTGGTTGAACTACTTTGAGTTCACCAAACAGAAATGAGCACTCTATTTACAAAACGAATTCTGCCAAAAGGGCCCTGGGGCACGCAAACACTGATTGAACTACTTTGAGTTAACCGAACAGAAATGAGCACTGTATTTTCAAAAGGAGTGGTGCCAAAAGGGCCACAGGGCACATAAACACTGGTTGAACTACTTTGAGATCACCAAACAGAAATGAGCACTGCATTTTCAAAAGTAGTGGTGCAAACAGGGCCATGGGGCCCACAAACACTGGTTGAAATACTTTGAGTTAACCGAACAGAAATGAGCACTGTATCTTCAAAAGTAGTGGTGCCAAAAGGGCCACGGGGCCCACAAACACTGGTTGTACTACTTTGAATTAACCGAACAGAAATGAGCACTGTATTTTCAAAAGGAGTGGTGCCAAAAGGGCCACGGGGCCCACAAACTTTGGTTGAACTACTTTGATTTCACCAAACAGAAATGAGCACTGTATTTTCAAAAGGAGTGGTGCCAAAAGGGCCACGGGGCCCACAAACACTGGTTGAACTACTTTGAATTAACCGAACAGAAATGAGCACTGTATTTTCAAAAAGAGTGGTGCCAAAAGGGCCACGGGGCACGCAAACCCTGTTTGAACTACTTTGAGTTAACCGAACTGAAATGAGCACTGTATTTTCAAAAGGAGTGGTGCCAAAAGGGCCACGGGGCATGCAAACACTGGTTGAACTACTTTGAGTTCACCAAACAGAAATGAGCACTGTATTTTCAAAAGGAGTGGTGCCAAAAGGGCCACGGGGACCACAAACACTGGATGAACTACTTTGAGTTCACCAAACAGAAATGAGCACTCTATTTACAAAACGAGTTCTGCCAAAAGGGCCCTGGGGCACGCAAACACTGGTTGAACTACTTTGAGTTCACCGAACAGAAATGAGCACTGTATTTTCAAAAGGAGTGGTGCCAAAAGGGCCACGGGGCCCACAAACACTGGTTGAACTACTTTGAGTTCACCAAACAGAAATGAGCACTCTATTTACAAAACGAGTTCTGCCAAAAGGGCCCTGGGGCACGCAAACACTGGTTGAACTACTTTGAGTTAACCGAACAGAAATGAGCACTGTATTTTCAAAAGGAGTGGTGCCAAAAGGGCCACGGGGCACATAAACACTGGTTGAACTACTTTGAGATCACCAAACAGAAATGAGCACTGCATTTTCAAAAGTAGTGGTGCAAAAAGGGCCATGGGGCCCACACGCACTGGTTGAAATACTTTGAGTTCACCAAACAGAAATGAGCACTGTATTTTCAAAAGTAGTGGTGCCAAAAGGGCCATGGGGCCCACAAACACTGGTTGTACTACTTTGAATTAACCGAACAGAAATGAGCACTGTATTTTCAAAAGGAGTGGTGCCAAAAGGGCCACGGGCCCACAAACACTGGTTGAACTACTTTGAGTTCACCAAACAGAAATGAGCACTCTATTTACAAAACGAATTCTGCCAAAAGGGCCCTGGGGCACGCAAACACTGATTGAACTACTTTGAGTTAACCGAACAGAAATGAGCACTGTATTTTCAAAAGGAGTGGTGCCAAAAGGGCCACGGGGCACATAAACACTGGTTGAACTACTTTGAGATCACCAAACAGAAATGAGCACTGCATTTTCAAAAGTAGTGGTGCAAAGAGGGCCATGGGGCCCACAAACACTGGTTGAAATACTTTGAGTTAACCGAACAGAAATGAGCACTGTATTTTCAAAAGTAGTGGTGCCAAAAGGGCCACGGGGCCCACAAACACTGGTTGTACTACTTTGAATTAACCGAACAGAAATGAGCACTGTATTTTCAAAAGGAGTGGTGCCAAAAGGGCCACGGGGCAAGCAAACACTGGATGAACCACTTTGAGTTCACCAAACAGAAATGAGCACTGTATTTTATAGAAGAGTGGTGCCAAAAGCCCACAGGGCATGCAAACACTGGTTGAACTACTTTGAGTTCACCAAACAGAAATGAGCACTGTATTTTCAAAAGGAGTGATGCCAAAAGGGCCACGGGGCACATAAACACTGGTTGAACTACTTTGAGATCACCAAACAGAAATGAGCACTGCATTTTCAAAAGTAGTGGTGCAAAAAGGGCCATGGGGCCCACAAACACTGGTTGAAATACTTTGAGTTCACCAAACAGAAATGAGCACTGTATTTTCAAAAGTAGTGGTGCCAAAAGGGCCACGGGCCCACAAACACTGGTTGTACTACTTTGAATTAACCGAACAGAAATGAGCACTGTATTTTCAAATGGAGTGGTGCCAAAAGGGCCACGGGGCACGCAAACACTGGTTGAACTACTTTGAATTAACCGAACAGAAATGAGCACTGTATTTTCAAAAGGAGTGGTGCCAAAAGGGCCACGGGGCCCACAAACACTGGTTGAACTACTTTGAGTTCACCAAACAGAAATGAGCACTGTATTTTGAAAAGGAGTGGTGCCAAAAGGGCCACGGGGCCCACAAACACTGGTTGAACTACTTTGAATTAACCGAACAGAAATGAGCACTGTATTTTCAAAAGGTGTGGTGCCAAAAGGGCCACGGGGCACGCAAACACTGGTTGAACTACTTTAAGTTCACCGAACTGAAATGAGCACTGTATTTTCAAAAGGAGTGGTGCCAAAAACGGCCACGGGGCATGCAAACACTGGTTGAACTACTTTGAGTTCACCGAACAGAAATGAGCACTGTATTTTCAAAAGGAGTGGTGCCAAAAGGGCCACGGGGCACGCAAACACTGGTTGAACTACTTTGAGTTCACCAAACAGAAATGAGCACTCTATTTACAAAACGAGTTCTGCCAAAAGTGCCCTGTGGCACGCAAACACTGGTTGAACTACTTTGAGTTCACCGAACAGAAATGAGCACTGTATTTTCAAAAGGAGTGGTGCCAAAAGGGCCACGGGGCCCACAAACACTGGTTGAACTACTTTGAGTTCACCAAACAGAAATGAGCACTCTATTTACAAAACGAGTTCTGCCAAAAGTGCCCTGGGGCACGCAAACACTGGTTGAACTACTTTGAGTTAACGAACAGAAATGAGCACTGTATTTTCAAAAGGAGTGATGCCAAAAGGGCCACGGGGCACATAAACACTGGTTGAACTACTTTGAGATCACCAAACAGAAATGAGCACTGCATTTTCAAAAGTAGTGGTGCAAAAAGGGCCATGCGGCCCACAAACACTGGTTGAAATACTTTGAGTTCACCAAACAGAAATGAGCACTGTATTTTCAAAAGTAGTGGTACCAAAAGGGCCACGGGCCCACAAACACTGGTTGTACTACTTTGAATTAACCGAACAGAAATGAACACTGTATTTTCAAAAAGAGTGGTGCCAAAAGGGCCACGGGGCAAGCAAAAACTGGTTGAACTACTTTGAGTTCACCAAACAGAAATGAGCACTGTATTTTCAAAAGGAGTGGTGCCAAAAGGGCCACGGGGCACATAAACACTGGTTGAACTACTTTGAGATCACCAAACAGAAATGAGCACTGCATTTTCAAAAGTAGTGGTGCAAAAAGGGCCATGGGGCCCACAAACATTGGTTGAAATACTTTGAGTTCACCAAACAGAAATGAGCACTGTATTTTCAAAAGGAGTGGTGCCAAAAGGGCTACGGGGCCCACAAACACTGGTTGAACTACTTTGAATTAACCGAACAGAAATGAGCACTGTATTTTCAAAAGGAGTGGTGCCAAAAGGGCCACGGGGCCCGCAAACACTGGTTGTAATACTTTGAATTAACCGAACAGAAATGAGCACTGTATTTTCAAAAAGAGTGGTGCCAAAAGGGCCACGGGCCCACAAACACTGGTTGTACTACTTTGAATTAACCGAACAGAAATGAACACTGTATTTTCAAAAAGAGTGGTGCCAAAATGGCCACGGGGCAAGATAACACTGGTTGAACTACTTTGAGTTCACAGAACTGAAATGAGCACTGTATTTTCAAAAGGAGTGGTGCCAAAAGGGCCACGGGGCAAGCAAACACTGGTTGAACTACTTTGAGTTCACCAAACAGAAATGAGCACTGTATTTTCAAAAGGAGTGGTGCCAAAAGGGCCACGGGGCACGCAAACACTGGTTGAACTACTTTGAATTAACCGAACAGAAATGAGCACTGTATTTTCAAAAGGAGTGGTGCCAAAAGGGCCACAGGGCCCACAAACACTGGTTGAACTACTTTGAATCAACTGAACTGAAAAGAGCACAGTATTTTCAAAAGGAATGGTGCCAAAAGGGCCACGGGGCCCACAAACACTGGTTGAACTACTTTGAGTTCACCAAACAGAAATGAGCACTGTATTTTCAAAAGGAGTGGTGCCAAAAGGGCCACGGGGCCCACAAACACTGGTTGAAGTACTTTGAATTAACCGAACAGAAATGAGCACTGTATTTTCAAAAGGAGTGGTGCCAAAAGGGCCACGGGGCCCACAAACACTGGTTGAACTACTTTGAGTTCACCGAACTGAATTGAGCACTGTATTTTCAAAAGGAGTGGGGCCAAAAGGGCCACGGGGCAAGCAAACACTGGTTGAACTACTTTGAATTAACCGAACAGAAATGAGCACTGTATTTTCAAAAGGAGTGGTGCCAAAAGGGCCACGGGGTCCACAAACACTGGTTGAACTACTTTGAGTTCACCAAACAGAAATGAGCACTGTATTTTCAAAAGGAGTGGTGCCAAAAGGGCCACGGGGCCCACAAACTTTGGTTGAACTACTTTGATTTCACCAAACAGAAATGAGCACTGTATTTTCAAAAGGAGTGGTGCCAAAAGGGCCACGGGGCCCACAAACACTGGTTGAACTACTTTGAATTAACCAAACAGAAATGAGCACTGTATTTTCAAAAGGAGTGGTGCCAAAAGGGCCACGGGGCACGCAAACACTGGTTGAACTACTTTGAGTTAACCGAACTGAAATGAGCACTGTATTTTCAAAAGGAGTGGTGCCAAAAGTGCCACGGGGCATGCAAACACTGGTTGAACTACTTTGAGTTCACCAAACAGAAATGAGCACTGTATTTTCAAAAGGAGTGGTGCCAAAAGGGCCACGGGGCCCACAAACACTGGATGAACTACTTTGAGTTCACCAAACAGAAATGAGCACTCTATTTACAAAACGAGTTCTGCCAAAAGGGCCCTGGGGCACGCAAACACTGGTTGAACTACTTTGAGTTCACCGAACAGAAATGAGCACTGTATTTTCAAAAGGAGTGGTGCCAAAAGGGCCACGGGGCCCACAAACACTGGTTGAACTACTTTGAGTTCACCAAACAGAAATGAGCACTCTATTTACAAAACGAGTTCTGCCAAAAGGGCCCTGGGGCACGCAAACACTGGTTGAACTACTTTGAGTTAACCGAACAGAAATGAGCACTGTATTTTCAAAAGGAGTGGTGCCAAAAGGGCCACGGGGCACATAAACACTGGTTGAACTACTTTGAGATCACCAAACAGAAATGAGCACTGCGTTTTCAAAAGTAGTGGTGCAAAAAGGGCCATGGGGCCCACACGCACTGGTTGAAATACTTTGAGTTCACCAAACAGAAATGAGCACTGTATTTTCAAAAGGAGTGGTGCCAAAAGGGCCATGGGGCCCACAAACACTGGTTGTACTACTTTGAATTAACCGAACAGAAATGAGCACTGTATTTTCAAAAGGAGTGGTGCCAAAAGAGCCACGGGGCAAGCAAATACTGGTTGAACTACTTTGAGATCACCAAGCAGAAATGAGCACTGTATTTTCAAAAGGAGTGGTGCCAAAAGGGCCACGGGGCCCACAAACTTTGGTTGAACTACTTTGAATTAACCGAACAGAAATGAGTACTGTATTTTCAAAAGGAGTGGTGCCAAAAGGGTCACGGGGCACGCAAACACTGGTTGAACTATTTTGAGTTAACCGAACAGAAATGAGCACTGTATTTTCAAATGGAGTGGTGCCAAAAGGGCCACGGGGCACGCAAACACTGGTTGAACTACTTTAAGTTCACCGAACTGAAATGAGCACTGTATTTTCAAAAGGAGTGGTGCCAAAAACGGCCACGGGGCATGCAAACACTGGTTGAACTACTTTGAGTTCACCGAACAGAAATGAGCACTGTATTTTCAAAAGGAGTGGTGCCAAAAGGGCCACGGGGCACGCAAACACTGGTTGAACTACTTTGAGTTCACCAAACAGAAATGAGCACTCTATTTACAAAACGAGTTCTGCCAAAAGTGCCCTGTGGCACGCAAACACTGGTTGAACTACTTTGAGTTCACCGAACAGAAATGAGCACTGTATTTTCAAAAGGAGTGGTGCCAAAAGGGCCACGGGGCCCACAAACACTCGTTGAACTACTTTGAGTTCACCAAACAGAAATGAGCACTCTATTTACAAAACGAGTTCTGCCAAAAGTGCCCTGGGGCACGCAAACACTGGTTGAACTACTTTGAGTTAACGAACAGAAATGAGCACTGTATTTTCAAAAGGAGTGATGCCAAAAGGGCCACGGGGCACATAAACACTGGTTGAACTACTTTGAGATCACCAAACAGAAATGAGCACTGCATTTTCAAAAGTAGTGGTGCAAAAAGGGCCATGCGGCCCACAAACACTGGTTGAAATACTTTGAGTTCACCAAACAGAAATGAGCACTGTATTTTCAAAAGTAGTGGTACCAAAAGGGCCACGGGCCCACAAACACTGGTTGTACTACTTTGAATTAACCGAACAGAAATGAACACTGTATTTTCAAAAAGAGTGGTGCCAAAAGGGCCACGGGGCAAGCAAAAACTGGTTGAACTACTTTGAGTTCACCAAACAGAAATGAGCACTGTATTTTCAAAAGGAGTGGTGCCAAAAGGGCCACGGGGCACATAAACACTGGTTGAACTACTTTGAGATCACCAAACAGAAATGAGCACTGCATTTTCAAAAGTAGTGGTGCAAAAAGGGCCATGGGGCCCACAAACATTGGTTGAAATACTTTGAGTTCACCAAACAGAAATGAGCACTGTATTTTCAAAAGGAGTGGTGCCAAAAGGGCTACGGGGCCCACAAACACTGGTTGAACTACTTTGAATTAACCGAACAGAAATGAGCACTGTATTTTCAAAAGGAGTGGTGCCAAAAGGGCCACGGGGCCCGCAAACACTGGTTGTAATACTTTGAATTAACCGAACAGAAATGAGCACTGTATTTTCAAAAAGAGTGGTGCCAAAAGGGCCACGGGCCCACAAACACTGGTTGTACTACTTTGAATTAACCGAACAGAAATGAACACTGTATTTTCAAAAAGAGTGGTGCCAAAATGGCCACGGGGCAAGATAACACTGGTTGAACTACTTTGAGTTCACAGAACTGAAATGAGCACTGTATTTTCAAAAGGAGTGGTGCCAAAAGGGCCACGGGGCAAGCAAACACTGGTTGAACTACTTTGAGTTCACCAAACAGAAATGAGCACTGTATTTTCAAAAGGAGTGGTGCCAAAAGGGCCACGGGGCACGCAAACACTGGTTGAACTACTTTGAATTAACCGAACAGAAATGAGCACTGTATTTTCAAAAGGAGTGGTGCCAAAAGGGCCACAGGGCCCACAAACACTGGTTGAACTACTTTGAATCAACTGAACTGAAAAGAGCACAGTATTTTCAAAAGGAATGGTGCCAAAAGGGCCACGGGGCCCACAAACACTGGTTGAACTACTTTGAGTTCACCAAACAGAAATGAGCACTGTATTTTCAAAAGGAGTGGTGCCAAAAGGGCCACGGGGCCCACAAACACTGGTTGAAGTACTTTGAATTAACCGAACAGAAATGAGCACTGTATTTTCAAAAGGAGTGGTGCCAAAAGGGCCACGGGGCCCACAAACACTGGTTGAACTACTTTGAGTTCACCGAACTGAATTGAGCACTGTATTTTCAAAAGGAGTGGGGCCAAAAGGGCCACGGGGCAAGCAAACACTGGTTGAACTACTTTGAATTAACCGAACAGAAATGAGCACTGTATTTTCAAAAGGAGTGGTGCCAAAAGGGCCACGGGGTCCACAAACACTGGTTGAACTACTTTGAGTTCACCAAACAGAAATGAGCACTGTATTTTCAAAAGGAGTGGTGCCAAAAGGGCCACGGGGCCCACAAACTTTGGTTGAACTACTTTGATTTCACCAAACAGAAATGAGCACTGTATTTTCAAAAGGAGTGGTGCCAAAAGGGCCACGGGGCCCACAAACACTGGTTGAACTACTTTGAATTAACCAAACAGAAATGAGCACTGTATTTTCAAAAGGAGTGGTGCCAAAAGGGCCACGGGGCACGCAAACACTGGTTGAACTACTTTGAGTTAACCGAACTGAAATGAGCACTGTATTTTCAAAAGGAGTGGTGCCAAAAGTGCCACGGGGCATGCAAACACTGGTTGAACTACTTTGAGTTCACCAAACAGAAATGAGCACTGTATTTTCAAAAGGAGTGGTGCCAAAAGGGCCACGGGGCCCACAAACACTGGATGAACTACTTTGAGTTCACCAAACAGAAATGAGCACTCTATTTACAAAACGAGTTCTGCCAAAAGGGCCCTGGGGCACGCAAACACTGGTTGAACTACTTTGAGTTCACCGAACAGAAATGAGCACTGTATTTTCAAAAGGAGTGGTGCCAAAAGGGCCACGGGGCCCACAAACACTGGTTGAACTACTTTGAGTTCACCAAACAGAAATGAGCACTCTATTTACAAAACGAGTTCTGCCAAAAGGGCCCTGGGGCACGCAAACACTGGTTGAACTACTTTGAGTTAACCGAACAGAAATGAGCACTGTATTTTCAAAAGGAGTGGTGCCAAAAGGGCCACGGGGCACATAAACACTGGTTGAACTACTTTGAGATCACCAAACAGAAATGAGCACTGCGTTTTCAAAAGTAGTGGTGCAAAAAGGGCCATGGGGCCCACACGCACTGGTTGAAATACTTTGAGTTCACCAAACAGAAATGAGCACTGTATTTTCAAAAGGAGTGGTGCCAAAAGGGCCATGGGGCCCACAAACACTGGTTGTACTACTTTGAATTAACCGAACAGAAATGAGCACTGTATTTTCAAAAGGAGTGGTGCCAAAAGAGCCACGGGGCAAGCAAATACTGGTTGAACTACTTTGAGTTCACCAAGCAGAAATGAGCACTGTATTTTCAAAAGGAGTGGTGCCAAAAGGGCCACGGGGCCCACAAACTTTGGTTGAACTACTTTGAATTAACCGAACAGAAATGAGTACTGTATTTTCAAAAGGAGTGGTGCCAAAAGGGTCACGGGGCACGCAAACACTGGTTGAACTATTTTGAGTTAACCGAACAGAAATGAGCACTGTATTTTATAGAAGAGAGGTGCCAAAAGGCCACGGGGCATGCAAACACTGGTTGAACTACTTTGAATTAACCGAACATAAATGAGCACTGTATTTTCAAAAGGAGTGGTGCCAAAAGGGTCACGGGGCACGCAAACACTGGTTGAACTACTTTGAGTTCACCAAACAGAAATGAGCACTGTATTTTCAAAAGGAGTGGTGCCAAAAGGGCCACGGGGCCCACAAACACTGGTTGAACTACTTTGAGTTCACCAAACAGAAATGAGCACTGTATTTTCAAAAGGAGTGGTGCCAAAAGGGCCACGGGGCACGCAAACACTGGTTGAACTACTTTGAATTAACCGAACAGAAATGAGCACTGTATTTTCAAAAGGAGTGGTGCCAAAAGGGCCACGGGGCCCACAAACTTTGGTTGAACTACTTTGAGTTCACCAAACAGAAATGAGCACTGTATTTTCAAAAGGAGTGGTGCCAAAAGGGCCACGGGGCCCACAAACACTGGTTGAACTACTTTGAATTAACCGAACAGAAATGAGCACTGTATTTTCAAAAGGAGTGGTGCCAAAAGGGCCACGGGGCATGCAAACACTGGTTGAACTACTTTGAGTTCACCGAACAGAAATGAGCACTGTATTTTCAAAAGGAGTGGTGCCAAAAGGGCCACGGGGCCCACAAACACTGGTTGAACTACTTTGAGTTCACCAAACAGAAATGAGCACTCTATTTACAAAACGAATTCTGCCAAAAGGGCCCTGGGGCACGCAAACACTGATTGAACTACTTTGAGTTAACCGAACAGAAATGAGCACTGTATTTTCAAAAGGAGTGGTGCCAAAAGGGCCACAGGGCACATAAACACTGGTTGAACTACTTTGAGATCACCAAACAGAAATGAGCACTGCATTTTCAAAAGTAGTGGTGCAAAAAGGGCCATGGGGCCCACAAACACTGGTTGAAATACTTTGAGTTAACCGAACAGAAATGAGCACTGTATTTTCAAAAGTAGTGGTGCCAAAAGGGCCACGGGGCCCACAAACACTGGTTGTACTACTTTGAATTAACCGAACAGAAATGAGCACTGTATTTTCAAAAGGAGTGGTGCCAAAAGGGCCACGGGGCAAGCAAACACTGGTTGAACCACTTTGAGTTCACCAAACAGAAATGAGCACTGTATTTTCAAAAGGAGTGGTGCCAAAAGGGCCACGGGGCCCACAAACTTTGGTTGAACTACTTTGAATTAACCGAACAGAAATGAGTACTGTATTTTCAAAAGGAGTGGTGCCAAAAGGGCCACGGGGCACGCAAACACTGGTTGAACTATTTTGAGTTAACCGAACAGAAATGAGCACTGTATTTTATAGAAGAGTGGTGCCAAAAGCGCACAGGGCATGCAAACACTGGTTGAACTACTTTGAGTTCACCAAACAGAAATGAGCACTGTATTTTCAAAAGGAGTGGTGCCAAAAGGGCCCTGGGGCACGCAAACACTGATTGAACTACTTTGAGTTAACCGAACAGAAATGAGCACTGTATTTTCAAAAGGAGTGGTGCCAAAAGGGCCACAGG
The DNA here is from genome assembly GCF_037176765.1 of Anolis sagrei. Taxonomy (NCBI): domain Eukaryota; kingdom Metazoa; phylum Chordata; class Lepidosauria; order Squamata; family Anolidae; genus Anolis; species Anolis sagrei. The sequence continues at coordinate 56,716,490 of NC_090035.1, read as the reverse complement.
GCACATAAACACTGGTTGAACTACTTTGAGATCACCAAACAGAAATGAGCACTGCATTTTCAAAAGTAGTGGTGCAAAAAGGGCCATGGGGCCCACAAACACTGGTTGAAATACTTTGAGTTAACCGAACAGAAATGAGCACTGTATTTTCAAAAGTAGTGGTGCCAAAAGGGCCACGGGGCCCACAAACACTGGTTGTACTACTTTGAATTAACCGAACAGAAATGAACACTGTATTTTCAAAAAGAGTGGTGCCAAAAGGGCCACGGGGCAAGCAAAAACTGGTTGAACTACTTTGAGTTCACCAAACAGAAATGAGCACTGTATTTTCAAAAGGAGTGGTGCCAAAAGGGCCATGGGGCAAGCAAACACTGGTTGAACTACTTTGAGTTCACCAAACAGAAATGAGCACTGTATTTTCAAAAGTAGTGGTGCCAAAAGGGCCACGGGGCACGCAAACACTGGTTGAACTACTTTGAATTAACCGAACAGAAATGAGCGCTGTATTTTCAAAAGGAGTGGTGCCAAAAGGGCCACAGGGCCCACAAACACTGGTTGAACAACTTTGAATTAACCGAACTGAAAAGAGCACAGTATTTTCAAAAGGAATGGTGCCAAAAGGGCCACGGGGCCCACAAACACTGGTTGAACTACTTTGAGTTCACCAAACAGAAATGAGCACTGTATTTTCAAAAGGAGTGGTGCCAAAAGGGCCACGGGGCCCACAAACACTGGTTGAACTACTTTGAGTTCACCAAACAGAAATGAGCACTCTATTTACAAAACGAGTTCTGCCAAAAGGGCCCTGGGGCACGCAAACACTGATTGAACTACTTTGAGTTAACCGAACAGAAATGAGCACTGTATTTTCAAAAGGAGTGGTGCCAAAAGGGCCACAGGGCACATAAACACTGGTTGAACTACTTTGAGATCACCAAACAGAAATGAGCACTGCATTTTCAAAAGTAGTGGTGCAAAAAGGGCCATGGGGCCCACAAACACTGGTTGAAATACTTTGAGTTAACCGAACAGAAATGAGCACTGTATTTTCAAAAGTAGTGGTGCCAAAAGGGCCACGGGGCCCACAAACACTGGTTGTACTACTTTGAATTAACCGAACAGAAATGAGCACTGTATTTTCAAAAGGAGTGGTGCCAAAAGGGCCACGGGGCAAGCAAACACTGGTTGAACCACTTTGAGTTCACCAAACAGAAATCAGCACTGTATTTTCAAAAGGAGTGGTGCCAAAAGGGCCACGGGGCCCACAAACTTTGGTTGAACTACTTTGAATTAACCGAACAGAAATGAGTACTCTATTTTCAAAAGGAGTGGTGCCAAAAGGGCCACGGGGCACGCAAACACTGGTTGAACTATTTTGAGTTAACCGAACAGAAATGAGCACTGTATTTTATAGAAGAGTGGTGCCAAAAGCCCACAGGGCATGCAAACACTGGTTGAACTACTTTGAGTTCACCAAACAGAAATGAGCACTGTATTTTCAAAAGGAGTGGTGCCAAAAGGGCCACGGGGCATGAAAACACTGGTTGAACTACTTTGAGTTCACCAAACAGAAATGAACACTGTATTTTCAAAAGGAGAAGTGCCAAAAGGGCCACGGGGCTCACAAACACTGGTTGAACTACTTTGAATTAACCAAACAGAAATGATCACTGTATTTTCAAAAGGAGTGGTGCCTACAGGGCCACGGGGCCCACAAACACTGCTTGAACTACTTTGATTTCACCAAACAGAAATGAGCACTGTATTTTCAAAAGGAGTGGTGCCAAAAGGGCCACGGGGCACGCAAACACTGGTTGAACTACTTTGAATTAACCGAACAGAAATGAGCACTGTATTTTCAAAAGGAGTGGTGCCAAAAGGGCCACAGGGCCCACAAACACAGGTTGAATAACTTTGAATTAACCGAACAGAAATGAGCACTGTATTTTCAAAAGGAGTGGTGCCAAAAGGGCCACGGGGCCCACAAACACTGGTTGAACTACTTTGAGTTCACCAAACAGAAATGAGCACTGTATTTTCAAAAGGAGTGGTGCCAAAAGGGCCACGGGGCCCACAAACACTGGTTGAACCACTTTGAATTAACCGAACAGAAATGAGCACTGTATTTTCAAAACGAGTGGTGCCAAAAGGGCCACGGGGCACGCAAACACTGGTTGAACTACTTTGAGTTCACCAAACAGAAATGAGCACTGTATTTTCAAAAGGAGTGGTGCCAAAAGGGCCACGTCGCCCACAAACACTGGTTGAACTACTTTGACTTAACCGAACAGAAATGAGCACTGTATTTTCAAAAGGAGTGGTGCCAAAAGGGCCACGGGGCCCACAAACACTGGTTGAACTACTTTGAATTAACCGAAAAGAAATGAGCACTGTATTTTCAAAAGGAGTGGTGCCAAAAGGGTCACGGGGCACGCAAACACTGGTTGAACTACCTTGAGTTCACCAAACAGAAATGAGCACTGTATTTTCAAAAGGAGTGGTGCCAAAAGGGCCACGGGGCCCACAAACACTGGTTGAACTACTTTGAGTTCACCAAACAGAAATGAGCACTGTATTTTCAAAAGGAGTGTTGCCAAAATGGCCACGGGGCACGCAAACACTGGTTGAACTACTTTGAATTAACCGAACAGAAATGAGCACTGTATTTTCAAAAGGAGTGGTGCCAAAAGGGCCACGGGGCCCACAAACATTGGTTGAACTACTTTGAGTTTACCAAACAGAAATGAGCACTGTATTTTCAAAAGGAGTGGTGCCAAAAGGGCCACGGGGCCCACAAACACTGGTTGAACTACTTTGAATTAACCGAACAGAAATGAGCACTGTATTTTCAAAAGGAGTGGTGCCAAAAGGGCCACGGGGCACGCAAACACTGGTTGAACTACTTTGAGTTCACCAAACAGAAATGAGCACTGTATTTTCAAAAGGAGTGGTGCCAAAAGGGCCACGGGGCCCACAAACACTGGTTGAACTACTTTGAATTAACCGAACAGAAATGAGCACTGTATTTTCAAAAGGTGTAGTGCCTACAGGGCCACGGGGCCCAAAAACACTGCTTGAACTACTTCGAGTTCACCAAACAGAAATGAGCACTGTATTTTCAAAAGGAGTGGTGCCAAAAGGGCCACGTCGCCCACAAACACTGGTTGAACTACTTTGAATTAACCGAACAGAAATGAGCACTGTATTTTCAAAAGGAGTGGTGCCAAAAGGGCCACGGGGCCCACAAACTTTGGTTGAACTACTTTGAGTTCACCAAACAGAAATGAGCACTGTATTTTCAAAAGGAGTGGTGCCAAAAGGGCCACGGGGCACGCAAACACTGGTTGAACTACTTTGAGTTCACCGAACTGAAATGAGCACTGTATTTTCAAAAGGAGTGGTGCCAAAAGGGCCACGGGGCATGCAAACACTGGTTGAACTACTTTGAGTTCACCGAACAGTAATGAGCACTGTATTTTCAAAAGGAGTGGTGCCAAAATTGCCACTGGGCCCACAAACACTGGTTGAACTACTTTGAGTTCACCAAACAGAAATGAGCACTCTATTTACAAAACGAGTTCTGCCAAAAGGGCCCTGGGGCACGCAAACACTGGTTGAACTACTTTGAGTTAACCGAACAGAAATGAGCACTGTATTTTCAAAAGGAGTGGTGCCAAAAGGGCCACGGGGCACATAAACACTGGTTGAACTACTTTGAGATCACCAAACAGAAATGAGCACTGCATTTTCAAAAGTAGTGGTGCAAAAAGGGCCATGGGGCCCACAAACACTGGTTGAAATACTTTGTGTTCACCAAACAGAAATGAGCACTGTATTTTCAAAAGGAGTGGTGCCAAAAGGGCCACGGGGCCCACAAACACTGGTTGTACTACTTTGAATTAACCGAACAGAAATGAGCACTGTATTTTCAAAAGGAGTGGTGCCAAAAGGGCCACGGGGCAAGCAAACTTTGGTTGAACTACTTTGAGTTCACCAAACAGAAATGGGCACTGTATTTTCAAAAGGAGTGGTGCCAAAAGGGCCACGGGGCCCACAAACACTGGTTGAACTGCTTTGAATTAACCGAACACAAATGAGCACTGTATTTTCAAAAGGAGTGGAGCCAAAAGGGCCACGGGGCACGCAAACACTGGCTGAACTACTTTGAGTTCACCGAACTGAAATGAGCACTGTATTTTCAAAAGGAGTGGTGCCAAAAGGGCCACGGGGCATGCAAACACTGGTTGAAATACTTTGAGTTAACCGAACAGAAATGAGCACTGTATTTTCCAAAGGGAGTGGTGCCAAAAGGGCCACGGGGCACATAAACACTGGTTGAACTACTTTGAGATCACCAAACAGAAATGAGAACTGCATTTTCAAAAGTAGTGGTGCAAAAAGGGCCATGGGGCCCACAAACACTGGTTGAAATACTTTGAGTTCACCAAACAGAAATGAGCACTGTATTTTCAAAAGTAGTGGTGCCAAAAGGGCCACGGGGCCCACAAACACTGGTTGTACTACTTTGAATTAACCGAACAGAAATGAGCACTGTATTTTCAAAAGGAGTGGTGCCAAAAGGGCCACGGGGCAAGCAAACACTGGTTGAACTACTTTGAGTTCACCAAACAGAAATGAGCACTCTATTTTCAAAAGGAGTGGTGCCAAAAGGGCAACGGGGCCCACAAACTTTGGTTGAACTACTTTGAATTAACCGAACAGAAATGAGTACTGTATTTTCAAAAGGAGTGGTGCCAAAAGGGCCACGGGGCACGCAAACACTGGTTGAACTATTTTGAGTTAACCGAACAGAAATGAGCACTGTATTTTATAGAAGAGTGGTGCCAAAAGGCCACGGGGCATGCAAACACTGGTTGAACTACTTTGAGTTCACCAAACAGAAATGAGCACTGTATTTTCAAAAGGAGTGGTGCCAAAAGGGCCACGGGGCCCACAAACACTGGTTGAACTACTTTGAGTTCACCAAACAGAAATGAACACTGTATTTTCAAAAGGAGAAGTGCCAAAAGGGCCACGGGGCCCACAAACACTGGTTGAACTACTTTGAATTAACCAAACAGAAATGAGCACTGTATTTTCAAAAGGAGTGGTGCCTACAGGGCCACGGGGCCCACAAACACTGCTGAACTACTTTGAGTTCACCAAACAGAAATGAGCACTGTATTTTCAAAAGGAGTGGTGCCAAAAGGGCCACGGGGCACGCAAACACTGGTTGAACTACTTTGAATTAACCGAACAGAAATGAGCACTGTATTTTCAAAAGGAGTGGTGCCAAAAGGGCCACAGGGCCCACAAACACTGGTTGAACTACTTTGAATTAACCGAACTGAAAAGAGCACAGTATTTTCAAAAGGAGTGGTGCCAAAAGGGCCACGGGGCCCAGAAACACAGGTTGAACTACTTTGAGTTCGCCAAACAGAAATGAGCACTGTATTTTCAAAAGGAGTGGTGCCAAAAGGGCCACGTCGCCCACAAACACTGGTCAACTACTTTGAATTAACCGAACAGAAATGAGCACTGTATTTTCAAAAGGAGTGGTGCCAAAAGGGCCACGGGGCCCACAAACTTTGGTTGAACTACTTTGAGTTCACCAAACAGAAATGAGCACTGTATTTTCAAAAGGAGTGGTGCCAAAAGGGCCACGGGGCCCACAAACACTGGTTGAACTGCTTTGAAATAACCGAACACAAATGAGCACTTTATTTTCAAAAGGAGTGGAGCCAAAAGGGCCACGGGGCACGCAAACACTGGCTGAACTACTTTGAGTTAACCGAACAGAAATGAGCACTGTATTTTCAAAAGGAGTGGTGCCAAAAGGGCCACGGGGCACATAAACACTGGTTGAAATACTTTGAATTAACCGAACAGAAATGAGCACTGTATTTTCAAAAGTAGTGGTGCCAAAAGGGCCACGGGGCCCACAAACACTGGTTGTACTACTTTGAATTAACCGAACAGAAATGAGCACTGTATTTTCAAAAGGAGTGGTGCCAAAAGGGCCACGGGGCACGCAAACACTGGTTGAACTACTTTGAATTAACCGAACAGAAATGAGCACTGTATTTTCAAAAGGAGTGGTGCCAAGAGGGCCACGGGGCCCACAAACTTTGGTTGAACTACTTTGATTTCACCAAACAGAAATGAGCACTGTATTTTCAAAAGGAGTGGTGCCAAAAGGGCCACGGGGCCCACAAACACTGGTTGAACTACTTTGAATTAACCGAACAGAAATGAGCACTGTATTTTCAAAAGGAGTGGTGCCAAAAGGGCCACGGGGTACGCAAACACTGGTTGAACTACTTTGAGTTCACCGAACTGAAATGAGCACTGTATTTTCAAAAGGAGTGGTGCCAAAAGGGCCACGGGGCATGCAAACACTGGTTGAACTACTTTGAGTTCACCGAACAGAAATGAGCACTGTATTTTCAAAAGGAGTGGTGCCAAAAGGGCCACGGGGCCCACAAACACTGGTTGAACTACTTTGAGTTCACCAAACAGAAATGAGCACTCTATTTACAAAACGAATTCTGCCAAAAGGGCCCTGGGGCACGCAAACACTGATTGAACTACTTTGAGTTAACCGAACAGAAATGAGCACTGTATTTTCAAAAGGAGTGGTGCCAAAAGGGCCACAGGGCACATAAACACTGGTTGAACTACTTTGAGATCACCAAACAGAAATGAGCACTGCATTTTCAAAAGTAGTGGTGCAAAAAGGGCCATGGGGCCCACAAACACTGGTTGAAATACTTTGAGTTAACCGAACAGAAATGAGCACTGTATTTTCAAAAGTAGTGGTGCCAAAAGGGCCACGGGGCCCACAAACACTGGTTGTACTACTTTGAATTAACCGAACAGAAATGAGCACTGTATTTTCAAAAGGAGTGGTGCCAAAAGGGCCACGGGGCAAGCAAACACTGGTTGAACCACTTTGAGTTCACCAAACAGAAATGAGCACTGTATTTTCAAAAGGAGTGGTGCCAAAAGGGCCACGGGGCCCACAAACTTTGGTTGAACTACTTTGAATTAACCGAACAGAAATGAGTACTGTATTTTCAAAAGGAGTGGTGCCAAAAGGGCCACGGGGCACGCAAACACTGGTTGAACTATTTTGAGTTAACCGAACAGAAATGAGCACTGTATTTTATAGAAGAGTGGTGCCAAAAGCCCACAGGGCATGCAAACACTGGTTGAACTACTTTGAGTTCACCAAACAGAAATGAGCACTGTATTTTCAAAAGGAGTGGTGCCAAAAGGGCCCTGGGGCACGCAAACACTGATTGAACTACTTTGAGTTAACCGAACAGAAATGAGCACTGTATTTTCAAAAGGAGTGGTGCCAAAAGGGCCACAGGGCACATAAACTCTGGTTGAACTACTTTGAGATCACCAAACAGAAATGAACACTGCATTTTCAAAAGTAGTGGTGCAAAAAGGGCCATGGGGCCCACAAACACTGGTTGAAATACTTTGAGTTAACCGAACAGAAATGAGCACTGTATTTTCAAAAGTAGTGGTGCCAAAAGGGCCACGGGGCCCACAAACACTGGTTGTACTACTTTGAATTAACCGAACAGAAATGAACACTGTATTTTCAAAAAGAGTGGTGCCAAAAGGGCCACGGGGCAAGCAAAAACTGGTTGAAATACTTTGAGTTCACCAAACAGAAATGAGCACTGTATTTTCAAAAGGAGTGGTGCCAAAAGGGCCACGGGGCAAGCAAACACTGGTTGAACTACTTTGAGTTCACCAAACAGAAATGAGCACTGTATTTTCAAAAGGAGTGGTGCCAAAAGGGCCACGGGGCACGCAAACACTGGTTGAACTACTTTGAATTAACCGAACAGAAATGAGCACTGTATTTTCAAAAGGAGTGGTGCCAAAAGGGCCACAGGGCCCACAAACACTGGTTGAACTACTTTGAATTAACCGAACTGAAAAGAGCACAGTATTTTCAAAAGGAATGGTGCCAAAAGGGCCACGGGGCCCACAAACACTGGTTGAACTACTTTGAGTTCACCAAACAGAAATGAGCACTGTATTTTCAAAAGGAGTGGTGCCAAAAGGGCCACGGGGCCCACAAACACTGGTTGAACTACTTTGAGTTCACCAAACAGAAATGAGCACTCTATTTACAAAACGAGTTCTGCCAAAAGGGCCCTGGGGCACGCAAACACTGATTGAACTACTTTGAGTTAACCGAACAGAAATGAGCACTGTATTTTCAAAAGGAGTGGTGCCAAAAGGGCCACAGGGCACATAAACACTGGTTGAACTACTTTGAGATCACCAAACAGAAATGAGCACTGCATTTTCAAAAGTAGTGGTGCAAAAAGGGCCATGGGGCCCACAAACACTGGTTGAAATACTTTGAGTTAACCGAACAGAAATGAGCACTGTATTTTCAAAAGGAGTGGTGCCAAAAGGGCCACGGGGCCCACAAACACTGGTTGTACTACTTTGAATTAACCGAACAGAAATGAGCACTGTATTTTCAAAAGGAGTGGTGCCAAAAGGGCCACGGGGCAAGCAAACACTGGTTGAACCACTTTGAGTTCACCAAACAGAAATGAGCACTGTATTTTCAAAAGGAGTGGTGCCAAAAGGGCCACGGGGCCCACAAACTTTGGTTGAACTACTTTGAATTAACCGAACAGAAATGAGTACTGTATTTTCAAAAGGAGTGGTGCCAAAAGGGCCACGGGGCACGCAAACACTGGTTGAACTATTTTGAGTTAACCGAACAGAAATGAGCACTGTATTTTATAGAAGAGTGGTGCCAAAAGCCCACAGGGCATGCAAACACTGGTTGAACTACTTTGAGTTCACCAAACAGAAATGAGCACTGTATTTTCAAAAGGAGTGGTGCCAAAAGGGCCACGGGGCATGAAAACACTGGTTGAACTACTTTGAGTTCACCAAACAGAAATGAACACTGTATTTTCAAAAGGAGAAGTGCCAAAAGGGCCACGGGGCTCACAAACACTGGTTGAACTACTTTGAATTAACCAAACAGAAATGATCACTGTATTTTCAAAAGGAGTGGTGCCTACAGGGCCACGGGGCCCACAAACACTGCTTGAACTACTTTGATTTCACCAAACAGAAATGAGCACTGTATTTTCAAAAGGAGTGGTGCCAAAAGGGCCACGGGGCACGCAAACACTGGTTGAACTACTTTGAATTAACCGAACAGAAATGAGCACTGTATTTTCAAAAGGAGTGGTGCCAAAAGGGCCACGGGGCCCACAAACACAGGTTGAATAACTATGAATTAACCGAACAGAAATGAGCACTGTATTTTCAAAAGGAGTGGTGCCAAAAGGGCCACGGGGCCCACAAACACTGGTTGAACTACTTTGAGTTCACCAAACAGAAATGAGCACTGTATTTTCAAAAGGAGTGGTGCCAAAAGGGCCACGGGGTCCACAAACACTGGTTGAACCACTTTGAATTAACCGAACAGAAATGAGCACTGTATTTTCAAAACGAGTGGTGCCAAAAGGGCCACGGGGCACGCAAACACTGGTTGAACTACTTTGAGTTCACCAAACAGAAATGAGCACTGTATTTTCAAAAGGAGTGGTGCCAAAAGGGCCATGGGGCCCACAAACACTGGTTGAACTACTTTGAATTAACCGAAAAGAAATGAGCACTGTATTTTCAAAAGGAGTGGTGCCAAAAGGGTCACGGGGCACGCAAACACTGGTTGAACTACCTTGAGTTCACCAAACAGAAATGAGCACTGTATTTTCAAAAGGAGTGGTGCCAAAAGGGCCACGGGGCCCACAAACACTGGTTGAACTACTTTGAGTTCACCAAACAGAAATGAGCACTGTATTTTCAAAAGGAGTGTTGCCAAAATGGCCACGGGGCACGCAAACACTGGTTGAACTACTTTGAATTAACCGAACAGAAATGAGCACTGTATTTTCAAAAGGAGTGGTGCCAAAAGGGCCACGGGGCCCACAAACTTTGGTTGAACTACTTTGAGTTTACCAAACAGAAATGAGCACTGTATTTTCAAAAGGAGTGGTGCCAAAAGGGCCACGGGGCCCACAAACACTGGTTGAACTACTTTGAATTAACCGAACAGAAATGAGCACTGTATTTTCAAAAGGAGTGGTGCCAAAAGGGCCACGGGGCATGCAAACACTGGTTGAACTACTTTGAGTTCACCAAACAGAAATGAGCACTGTATTTTCAAAAGGAGTGGTGCCAAAAGGGCCACGGGGCCCACAAACACTGGTTGAACTACTTTGAATTAACCGAACAGAAATGAGCACTGTATTTTCAAAAGGAGTAGTGCCTACAGGGCCACGGGGCCCAAAAACACTGCTTGAACTACTTCGAGTTCACCAAACAGAAATGAGCACTGTATTTTCAAAAGGAGTGGTGCCAAAAGGGCCACGTCGCCCACAAACACTGGTTGAACTACTTTGAATTAACCGAACAGAAATGAGCACTGTATTTTCAAAAGGAGTGGTGCCAAAAGGGCCACGGGGCCCACAAACTTTGATTGAACTACTTTGAGTTCACCAAACAGAAATGAGCACTGTATTTTCAAAAGGAGTGGTGCCAAAAGGGCCACGGGGCACGCAAACACTGGTTGAACTACTTTGAGTTCACCGAACTGAAATGAGCACTGTATTTTCAAAAGGAGTGGTGCCAAAATTGCCACTGGGCCCACAAACACTGGTTGAACTACTTTGAGTTCACCAAACAGAAATGAGCACTCTATTTACAAAACGAGTTCTGCCAAAAGGGCCCTGGGGCACGCAAACACTGGTTGAACTACTTTGAGTTAACCGAACAGAAATGAGCACTGTATTTTCAAAAGGAGTGGTGCCAAAAGGGCCACGGGGCACATAAACACTGGTTGAACTACTTTGAGATCACCAAACAGAAATGAGCACTGCATTTTCAAAAGTAGTGGTGCAAAAAGGGCCATGGGGCCCACAAACACTGGTTGAAATACTTTGAGTTCACCAAACAGAAATGAGCACTGTATTTTCAAAAGGAGTGGTGCCAAAAGGGCCACGGGGCCCACAAACACTGGTTGTACTACTTTGAATTAACCGAACAGAAATGAGCACTGTATTTTCAAAAGGAGTGGTGCCAAAAGGGCCACGGGGCAAGCAAACTTTGGTTGAACTACTTTGAGTTCACCAAACAGAAATGGGCACTGTATTTTCAAAAGGAGTGGTGCCAAAAGGGCCACGGGGCCCACAAACACTGGTTGAACTGCTTTGAATTAACCGAACACAAATGAGCACTGTATTTTCAAAAGGAGTGGAGCCAAAAGGGCCACGGGGCACGCAAACACTGGCTGAACTACTTTGAGTTCACCGAACTGAAATGAGCACTGTATTTTCAAAAGGAGTGGTGCCAAAAGGGCCACGGGGCATGCAAACACTGGTTGAAATACTTTGAGTTAACCGAACAGAAATGAGCACTGTATTTTCAAAAGGAGTGGTGCCAAAAGGGCCACGGGGCACATAAACACTGGTTGAACTACTTTGAGATCACCAAACAGAAATGAGAACTGCATTTTCAAAAGTAGTGGTGCAAAAAGGGCCATGGGGCCCACAAACACTGGTTGAAATACTTTGAGTTCACCAAACAGAAATGAGCACTGTATTTTCAAAAGTAGTGGTGCCAAAAGGGCCACGGGGCCCACAAACACTGGTTGTACTACTTTGAATTAACCGAACAGAAATGAGCACTGTATTTTCAAAAGGAGTGGTGCCAAAAGGGCAACGGGGGAAGCAAACACTGGTTGAACTACTTTGAGTTCACCAAACAGAAATGAGCACTCTATTTTCAAAAGGAGTGGTGCCAAAAGGGCAACGGGGCCCACAAACTTTGGTTGAACTACTTTGAATTAACCAAACAGAAATGAGTACTGTATTTTCAAAAGGAGTGGTGCCAAAAGGGCCACGGGGCACGCAAACACTGGTTGAACTATTTTGAGTTAACCGAACAGAAATGAGCACTGTATTTTATAGAAGAGTGGTGCCAAAAGGCCACGGGGCATGCAAACACTGGTTGAACTACTTTGAGTTCACCAAACAGAAATGAGCACTGTATTTTCAAAAGGAGTGGTGCCAAAAGGGCCACGGGGCCCACAAACACTGGTTGAACTACTTTGAGTTCACCAAACAGAAATGAACACTGTATTTTCAAAAGGAGAAGTGCCAAAAGGGCCACGGGGCCCACAAACACTGGTTGAACTACTTTGAATTAACCAAACAGAAATGAGCACTGTATTTTCAAAAGGAGTGGTGCCTACAGGGCCACGGGGCCCACAAACACTGCTTGAACTACTTTGAGTTCACCAAACAGAAATGAGCACTGTATTTTCAAAAGGAGTGGTGCCAAAAGGGCCACGGGGCACGCAAACACTGGTTGAACTACTTTGAATTAACCGAACAGAAATGAGCACTGTATTTTCAAAAGGAGTGGTACCAAAAGGGCCACAGGGCCCACAAACACTGGTTGAACTACTTTGAATTAACCGAACACAAATGAGCACTGTATTTTCAAAAGGAGTGGAGCCAAAAGGGCCACGGGGCACGCAAACACTGGCTGAACTACTTTGAGTTCACCGAACTGAAATGAGCACTGTATTTTCAAAAGGAGTGGTGCCAAAAGGGCCACGGGGCATGCAAACACTGGTTGAAATACTTTGAGTTAACCGAACAGAAATGAGCACTGTATTTTCAAAAGGAGTGGTGCCAAAAGGGCCACGGGGCACATAAACACTGGTTGAACTACTTTGAGATCACCAAACAGAAATGAGAACTGCATTTTCAAAAGTAGTGGTGCAAAAAGGGCCATGGGGCCCACAAACACTGGTTGAAATACTTTGAGTTCACCAAACAGAAATGAGCACTGTATTTTCAAAAGTAGTGGTGCCAAAAGGGCCACGGGGCCCACAAACACTGGTTGTACTACTTTGAATTAACCGAACAGAAATGAGCACTGTATTTTCAAAAGGAGTGGTGCCAAAAGGGCCACGGGGCAAGCAAACACTGGTTGAACTACTTTGAGTTCACCAAACAGAAATGAGCACTCTATTTTCAAAAGGAGTGGTGCCAAAAGGGCAACGGGGCCCACAAACTTTGGTTGAACTACTTTGAATTAACCGAACAGAAATGAGTACTGTATTTTCAAAAGGAGTGGTGCCAAAAGGGCCACGGGGCACGCAAACACTGGTTGAACTATTTTGAGTTAACCGAACAGAAATGAGCACTGTATTTTATAGAAGAGTGGTGCCAAAAGGCCACGGGGCATGCAAACACTGGTTGAACTACTTTGAGTTCACCAAACAGAAATGAGCACTGTATTTTCAAAAGGAGTGGTGCCAAAAGGGCCACGGGGCCCACAAACACTGGTTGAACTACTTTGAGTTCACCAAACAGAAATGAACACTGTATTTTCAAAAGGAGAAGTGCCAAAAGGGCCACGGGGCCCACAAACACTGGTTGAACTACTTTGAATTAACCAAACAGAAATGAGCACTGTATTTTCAAAAGGAGTGGTGCCTACAGGGCCACGGGGCCCACAAACACTGCTTGAACTACTTTGAGTTCACCAAACAGAAATGAGCACTCTATTTACAAAACGAGTTCTGCCAAAAGGGCCACGGGGCACGCAAACACTGGTTGAACTACTTTGAATTAACCGAACAGAAATGAGCACTGTATTTTCAAAAGGAGTGGTACCAAAAGGGCCACAGGGCCCACAAACACTGGTTGAACTACTTTGAATTAACCGAACTGAAAAGAGCACAGTATTTTCAAAAGGAGTGGTGCCAAAAGGGCCACGGGGCCCAGAAACACAGGTTGAACTACTTTGAGTTCACCAAACAGAAATGAGCACTGTATTTTCAAAAGGAGTGGTGCCAAAAGGGCCACGTCGCCCACAAACACTGGTCAACTACTTTGAATTAACCGAACAGAAATGAGCACTGTATTTTCAAAAGGAGTGGTGCCAAAAGGGCCACGGGGCCCACAAACTTTGGTTGAACTACTTTGAGTTCACCAAACAGAAATGGGCACTGTATTTTCAAAAGGAGTGGTGCCAAAAGGGCCACGGGGCCCACAAACACTAGTTGAACTGCTTTGAATTAACCGAACACAAATGAGCACTTTATTTTCAAAAGGAGTGGAGCCAAAAGGGCCACGGGGCACGCAAACACTGGCTGAACTACTTTGAGTTCACCGAACTGAAATGAGCACTGTATTTTCAAAAGGAGTGGTGCCAAAAGGGCCACGGGGCATGCAAACACTGGTTGAACTACTTTGAGTTAACCGAACAGAAATGAGCACTGTATTTTCAAAAGGAGTGGTGCCAAAAGGGCCACGGGGCACATAAACACTGGTTGAAATACTTTGAGATCACCAAACAGAAATGAGCACTGTATTTTCAAAAGTAGTGGTGCCAAAAGGGCCACGGGGCCCACAAACACTGGTTGTACTACTTTGAATTAACCGAACAGAAATGAGCACTGTATTTTCAAAAGGAGTGGTGCCAAAAGGGCCACGGGGCACGCAAACACTGGTTGAACTACTTTGAATTAACCGAACAGAAATGAGCACTGTATTTTCAAAAGGAGTGGTGCCAAAAGGGCCACGGGGCCCACAAACTTTGGTTGAACTACTTTGAGTTCACCAAACAGAAATGAGCACTGTATTTTCAAAAGGAGTGGTGCCAAAAGGGCCACGGGGCCCACAAACACTGGTTGAACTACTTTGAATTAACCGAACAGAAATGAGCACTATATTTTCAAAAGGAGTGGTGCCAAAAGGGCCACGGGGTACGCAAACACTGGTTGAACTACTTTGAGTTCACCGAACTGAAATGAGCACTGTATTTTCAAAAGGAGTGGTGCCAAAAGGGCCACGGGGCATGCAAACACTGGTTGAACTACTTTGAGTTCACCGAACAGAAATGAGCACTGTATTTTCAAAAGGAGTGGTGCCAAAAGGGCCACGGGGCCCACAAACACTGGTTGAACTACTTTGAGTTCACCAAACAGAAATGAGCACTCTATTTACAAAACGAATTCTGCCAAAAGGGCCCTGGGGCACGCAAACACTGATTGAACTACTTTGAGTTAACCGAACAGAAATGAGCACTGTATTTTCAAAAGGAGTGGTGCCAAAAGGGCCACAGGGCACATAAACACTGGTTGAACTACTTTGAGATCACCAAACAGAAATGAGCACTGCATTTTCAAAAGTAGTGGTGCAAAAAGGGCCATGGGGCCCACAAACACTGGTTGAAATACTTTGAGTTAACCGAACAGAAATGAGCACTGTATTTTCAAAAGTAGTGGTGCCAAAAGGGCCACGGGGCCCACAAACACTGGTTGTACTACTTTGAATTAACCGAACAGAAATGAGCACTGTATTTTCAAAAGGAGTGGTGCCAAAAGGGCCACGGGGCAAGCAAACACTGGTTGAACCACTTTGAGTTCACCAAACAGAAATGAGCACTGTATTTTCAAAAGGAGTGGTGCCAAAAGGGCCACGGGGCCTACAAACTTTGGTTGAACTACTTTGAATTAACCGAACAGAAATGAGTACTGTATTTTCAAAAGGAGTGGTGCCAAAAGGGCCACGGGGCACGCAAACACTGGTTGAACTATTTTGAGTTAACCGAACAGAAATGAGCACTGTATTTTATAGAAGAGTGGTGCCAAAAGCCCACAGGGCATGCAAACACTGGTTGAACTACTTTGAGTTCACCAAACAGAAATGAGCACTGTATTTTCAAAAGGAGTGGTCCCAAAAGGGCCCTGGGGCACGCAAACACTGATTGAACTACTTTGAGTTAACCGAACAGAAATGAGCACTGTATTTTCAAAAGGAGTGGTGCCAAAAGGGCCACAGGGCACATAAACACTGGTTGAACTACTTTGAGATCACCAAACAGAAATGAGCACTGCATTTTCAAAAGTAGTGGTGCAAAAAGGGCCATGGGGCCCACAAACACTGGTTGAAATACTTTGAGTTAACCGAACAGAAATGAGCACTGTATTTTCAAAAGTAGTGGTGCCAAAAGGGCCACGGGGCCCACAAACACTGGTTGTACTACTTTGAATTAACCGAACAGAAATGAACACTGTATTTTCAAAAAGAGTGGTGCCAAAAGGGCCACGGGGCAAGCAAAAACTGGTTGAACTACTTTGAGTTCACCAAACAGAAATGAGCACTGTATTTTCAAAAGTAGTGGTGCCAAAAGGGCCACGGGGCCCACAAACACTGGTTGTACTACTTTGAATTAACCGAACAGAAATGAGCACTGTATTTTCAAAAGGAGTGGTGCCAAAAGGGCCACGGGGCACGCAAACACTGGTTGAACTACTTTGAATTAACCGAACAGAAATGAGCACTGTATTTTCAAAAGGAGTGGTGCCAAAAGGGCCACGGGGCCCACAAACTTTGGTTGAACTACTTTGAGTTCACCAAACAGAAATGAGCACTGTATTTTCAAAAGGAGTGGTGCCAAAAGGGCCACGGGGCCCACAAACACTGGTTGAACTACTTTGAATTAACCGAACAGAAATGAGCACTATATTTTCAAAAGGAGTGGTGCCAAAAGGGCCACGGGGTACGCAAACACTGGTTGAACTACTTTGAGTTCACCGAACTGAAATGAGCACTGTATTTTCAAAAGGAGTGGTGCCAAAAGGGCCACGGGGCATGCAAACACTGGTTGAACTACTTTGAGTTCACCGAACAGAAATGAGCACTGTATTTTCAAAAGGAGTGGTGCCAAAAGGGCCACGGGGCCCACAAACACTGGTTGAACTACTTTGAGTTCACCAAACAGAAATGAGCACTCTATTTACAAAACGAATTCTGCCAAAAGGGCCCTGGGGCACGCAAACACTGATTGAACTACTTTGAGTTAACCGAACAGAAATGAGCACTGTATTTTCAAAAGGAGTGGTGCCAAAAGGGCCACAGGGCACATAAACACTGGTTGAACTACTTTGAGATCACCAAACAGAAATGAGCACTGCATTTTCAAAAGTAGTGGTGCAAAAAGGGCCATGGGGCCCACAAACACTGGTTGAAATACTTTGAGTTAACCGAACAGAAATGAGCACTGTATTTTCAAAAGTAGTGGTGCCAAAAGGGCCACGGGGCCCACAAACACTGGTTGTACTACTTTGAATTAACCGAACAGAAATGAGCACTGTATTTTCAAAAGGAGTGGTGCCAAAAGGGCCACGGGGCAAGCAAACACTGGTTGAACCACTTTGAGTTCACCAAACAGAAATGAGCACTGTATTTTCAAAAGGAGTGGTGCCAAAAGGGCCACGGGGCCTACAAACTTTGGTTGAACTACTTTGAATTAACCGAACAGAAATGAGTACTGTATTTTCAAAAGGAGTGGTGCCAAAAGGGCCACGGGGCACGCAAACACTGGTTGAACTATTTTGAGTTAACCGAACAGAAATGAGCACTGTATTTTATAGAAGAGTGGTGCCAAAAGCCCACAGGGCATGCAAACACTGGTTGAACTACTTTGAGTTCACCAAACAGAAATGAGCACTGTATTTTCAAAAGGAGTGGTCCCAAAAGGGCCCTGGGGCACGCAAACACTGATTGAACTACTTTGAGTTAACCGAACAGAAATGAGCACTGTATTTTCAAAAGGAGTGGTGCCAAAAGGGCCACAGGGCACATAAACACTGGTTGAACTACTTTGAGATCACCAAACAGAAATGAGCACTGCATTTTCAAAAGTAGTGGTGCAAAAAGGGCCATGGGGCCCACAAACACTGGTTGAAATACTTTGAGTTAACCGAACAGAAATGAGCACTGTATTTTCAAAAGTAGTGGTGCCAAAAGGGCCACGGGGCCCACAAACACTGGTTGTACTACTTTGAATTAACCGAACAGAAATGAACACTGTATTTTCAAAAAGAGTGGTGCCAAAAGGGCCACGGGGCAAGCAAAAACTGGTTGAACTACTTTGAGTTCACCAAACAGAAATGAGCACTGTATTTTCAAAAGGAGTGGTGCCAAAAGGGCCACGGGGCAAGCAAACACTGGATGAACTACTTTGAGTTCACCAAACAGAAATGAGCACTGTATTTTCAAAAGGAGTGGTGCCAAAAGGGCCACGGGGCACGCAAACACTGGTTGAACTACTTTGAATTAACCGAACAGAAATGAGCACTGTATTTTCAAAAGGAGTGGTGCCAAAAGGGCCACAGGGCCCACAAACACTGGTTGAACTACTTTGAATTAACCGAACTGAAAAGAGCACAGTATTTTCAAAAGGAATGGTGCCAAAAGGGCCACGGGGCCCGCAAACACTGGTTGAACTACTTTGAGTTCACCAAACAGAAATGAGCACTGTATTTTCAAAAGGAGTGGTGCCAAAAGGGCCACGGGGCCCACAAACACTGGTTGAACTACTTTGAGTTCACCAAACAGAAATGAGCACTCTATTTACAAAACGAGTTCTGCCAAAAGGGCCCTGGGGCACGCAAACACTGATTGAACTACTTTGAGTTAACCGAACAGAAATGAGCACTGTATTTTCAAAAGGAGTGGTGCCAAAAGGGCCACAGGGCACATAAACACTGGTTGAACTACTTTGAGATCACCAAACAGAAATGAGCACTGCATTTTCAAAAGTAGTGGTGCAAAAAGTGCCATGGGGCCCACAAACACTGGTTGAAATACTTTGAGTTAACCGAACAGAAATGAGCACTGTATTTTCAAAAGTAGTGGTGCCAAAAGGGCCACGGGGCCCACAAACACTGGTTGTACTACTTTGAATTAACCGAACAGAAATGAGCACTGTATTTTCAAAAGGAGTGGTGCCAAAAGGGCCACGGGGCAAGCAAACACTGGTTGAACCACTTTGAGTTCACCAAACAGAAATGAGCACTGTATTTTCAAAAGGAGTGGTGCCAAAAGGGCCACGGGGCCCACAAACTTTGGTTGAACTACTTTGAATTAACCGAACAGAAATGAGTACTGTATTTTCAAAAGGAGTGGTGCCAAAAGGGCCACGGGGCACGCAAACACTGGTTGAACTATTTTGAGTTAACCGAACAGAAATGAGCACTGTATTTTATAGAAGAGTGGTGCCAAAAGCCCACAGGGCATGCAAACACTGGTTGAACTACTTTGAGTTCACCAAACAGAAATGAGCACTGTATTTTCAAAAGGAGTGGTGCCAAAAGGGCCACGGGGCATGAAAACACTGGTTGAACTACTTTGAGTTCACCAAACAGAAATGAACACTGTATTTTCAAAAGGAGAAGTGCCAAAAGGGCCACGGGGCTCACAAACACTGGTTGAACTACTTTGAATTAACCAAACAGAAATGATCACTGTATTTTCAAAAGGAGTGGTGCCTACAGGGCCACGGGGCCCACAAACACTGCTTGAACTACTTTGATTTCACCAAACAGAAATGAGCACTGTATTTTCAAAAGGAGTGGTGCCAAAAGGGCCACGGGGCACGCAAACACTGGTTGAACTACTTTGAATTAACCGAACAGAAATGAGCACTGTATTTTCAAAAGGAGTGGTGCCAATAGGGCCACAGGGCCCACAAACACAGGTTGAATAACTTTGAATTAACCGAACAGAAATGAGCACTGTATTTTCAAAAGGAGTGGTGCCAAAAGGGCCACGGGGCCCACAAACACTGGTTGAACTACTTTGAGTTCACCAAACAGAAATGAGCACTGTATTTTCAAAAGGAGTGGTGCCAAAAGGGCCACGGGGCCCACAAACACTGGTTGAACCACTTTGAATTAACCGAACAGAAATGAGCACTGTATTTTCAAAACGAGTGGTGCCAAAAGGGCCACGGGGCACGCAAACACTGGTTGAACTACTTTGAGTTCACCAAACAGAAATGAGCACTGTATTTTCAAAAGGAGTGGTGCCAAAAGGGCCACGTCGCCCACAAACACTGGTTGAACTACTTTGAATTAACCGAACAGAAATGAGCACTGTATTTTCAAAAGGAGTGGTGCCAAAAGGGCCACGGGGCCCACAAACACTGGTTGAACTACTTTGAATTAACCGAAAAGAAATGAGCACTGTATTTTCAAAAGGAGTGGTGCCAAAAGGGTCACGGGGCACGCAAACACTGGTTGAACTACCTTGAGTTCACCAAACAGAAATGAGCACTGTATTTTCAAAAGGAGTGGTGCCAAAAGGGCCACGGGGCCCACAAACACTGGTTGAACTACTTTGAGTTCACCAAACAGAAATGAGCACTGTATTTTCAAAAGGAGTGTTGCCAAAATGGCCACGGGGCACGCAAACACTGGTTGAACTACTTTGAATTAACCGAACAGAAATGAGCACTGTATTTTCAAAAGGAGTGGTGCCAAAAGGGCCACGGGGCCCACAAACTTTGGTTGAACTACTTTGAGTTTACCAAACAGAAATGAGCACTGTATTTTCAAAAGGAGTGGTGCCAAAAGGGCCACGGGGCCCACAAACACTGGTTGAACTACTTTGAATTAACCGAACAGAAATGAGCACTGTATTTTCAAAAGGAGTGGTGCCAAAAGGGCCACGGGGCACGCAAACACTGGTTGAACTACTTTGAGTTCACCAAACAGAAATGAGCACTGTATTTTCAAAAGGAGTGGTGCCAAAAGGGCCACGGGGCCCACAAACACTGGTTGAACTACTTTGAATTAACCGAACAGAAATGAGCACTGTATTTTCAAAAGGAGTAGTGCCTACAGGGCCACGGGGCCCAAAAACACTGCTTGAACTACTTCGAGTTCACCAAACAGAAATGAGCACTGTATTTTCAAAAGGAGTGGTGCCAAAAGGGCCACGTCGCCCACAAACACTGGTTGAACTACTTTGAATTAACCGAACAGAAATGAGCACTGTATTTTCAAAAGGAGTGGTGCCAAAAGGGCCACGGGGCCCACAAACTTTGGTTGAACTACTTTGAGTTCACCAAACAGAAATGAGCACTGTATTTTCAAAAGGAGTGGTGCCAAAAGGGCCACGGGGCACGCAAACACTGGTTGAACTACTTTGAGTTCACCGAACTGAAATGAGCACTCTATTTTCAAAAGGAGTGGTGCCAAAAGGGCCACGGGGCATGCAAACACTGGTTGAACTACTTTGAGTTCACCGAACAGTAATGAGCACTGTATTTTCAAAAGGAGTGGTGCCAAAATTGCCACTGGGCCCACAAACACTGGTTGAACTACTTTGAGTTCACCAAACAGAAATGAGCACTCTATTTACAAAACGAGTTCTGCCAAAAGGGCCCAGGGGCACGCAAACACTGGTTGAACTACTTTGAGTTAACCGAACAGAAATGAGCACTGTATTTTCAAAAGGAGTGGTGCCAAAAGGGCCACGGGGCACATAAACACTGGTTGAACTACTTTGAGATCACCAAACAGAAATGAGCACTGCATTTTCAAAAGTAGTGGTGCAAAAAGGGCCATGGGGCCCACAAACACTGGTTGAAATACTTTGAGTTCACCAAACAGAAATGAGCACTGTATTTTCAAAAGGAGTGGTGCCAAAAGGGCCACGGGGCCCACAAACACTGGTTGTACTACTTTGAATTAACCGAACAGAAATGAGCACTGTATTTTCAAAAGGAGTGGTGCCAAAAGGGCCACGGGGCAAGCAAACTTTGGTTGAACTACTTTGAGTTCACCAAACAGAAATGGGCACTGTATTTTCAAAAGGAGTGGTGCCAAAAGGGCCACGGGGCCCACAAACACTGGTTGAACTGCTTTGAATTAACCGAACACAAATGAGCACTGTATTTTCAAAAGGAGTGGAGCCAAAAGGGCCACGGGGCACGCAAACACTGGCTGAACTACTTTGAGTTCACCGAACTGAAATGAGCACTGTATTTTCAAAAGGAGTGGTGCCAAAAGGGCCACGGGGCATGCAAACACTGGTTGAAATACTTTGAGTTAACCGAACAGAAATGAGCACTGTATTTTCAAAAGGAGTGGTGCCAAAAGGGCCACGGGGCACATAAACACTGGTTGAACTACTTTGAGATCACCAAACAGAAATGAGAACTGCATTTTCAAAAGGAGTGGTGCAAAAAGGGCCATGGGGCCCACAAACACTGGTTGAAATACTTTGAGTTCACCAAACAGAAATGAGCACTGTATTTTCAAAAGTAGTGGTGCCAAAAGGGCCACGGGGCCCACAAACACTGGTTGTACTACTTTGAATTAACCGAACAGAAATGAGCACTGTATTTTCAAAAGGAGTGGTGCCAAAAGGGCCACGGGGCAAGCAAACACTGGTTGAACTACTTTGAGTTCACCAAACAGAAATGAGCACTCTATTTTCAAAAGGAGTGGTGCCAAAAGGGCAACGGGGCCCACAAACTTTGGTTGAACTACTTTGAATTAACCGAACAGAAATGAGTACTGTATTTTCAAAAGGAGTGGTGCCAAAAGGGCCACGGGGCACGCAAACACTGGTTGAACTATTTTGAGTTAACCGAACAGAAATGAGCACTGTATTTTATAGAAGAGTGGTGCCAAAAGGCCACGGGGCATGCAAACACTGGTTGAACTACTTTGAGTTCACCAAACAGAAATGAGCACTGTATTTTCAAAAGGAGTGGTGCCAAAAGGGCCACGGGGCCCACAAACACTGGTTGAACTACTTTGAGTTCACCAAACAGAAATGAACACTGTATTTTCAAAAGGAGAAGTGCCAAAAGGGCCACGGGGCCCACAAACACTGGTTGAACTACTTTGAATTAACCAAACAGAAATGAGCACTGTATTTTCAAAAGGAGTGGTGCCTACAGGGCCACGGGGCCCACAAACACTGCTTGAACTACTTTGAGTTCACCAAACAGAAATGAGCACTGTATTTTCAAAAGGAGTGGTGCCAAAAGGGCCACGGGGCCCACAAACACTGGTTGAACTGCTTTGAATTAACCGAACACAAATAAGCACTGTATTTTCAAAAGGAGTGGAGCCAAAAGGGCCACGGGGAACGCAAACACTGGCTGAACTACTTTGAGTTCACCGAACTGAAATGAGCACTGTATTTTCAAAAGGAGTGGTGCCAAAAGGGCCACGGGGCATGCAAACACTGGTTGAAATACTTTGAGTTAACCGAACAGAAATGAGCACTGTATTTTCAAAAGGAGTGGTGCCAAAAGGGCCACGGGGCACATAAACACTGGTTGAACTACTTTGAGATCACCAAACAGAAATGAGAACTGCATTTTCAAAAGGAGTGGTGCAAAAAGGGCCATGGGGCCCACAAACACTGGTTGAAATACTTTGAGTTCACCAAACAGAAATGAGCACTGTATTTTCAAAAGTAGTGGTGCCAAAAGGGCCACGGGGCCCACAAACACTGGTTGTACTACTTTGAATTAACCGAACAGAAATGAGCACTGTATTTTCAAAAGGAGTGGTGCCAAAAGGGCCACGGGGCAAGCAAACACTGGTTGAACTACTTTGAGTTCACCAAACAGAAATGAGCACTCTATTTTCAAAAGGAGTGGTGCCAAAAGGGCAACGGGGCCCACAAACTTTGGTTGAACTACTTTGAATTAACCGAACAGAAATGAGTACTGTATTTTCAAAAGGAGTGGTGCCAAAAGGGCCACGGGGCACGCAAACACTGGTTGAACTATTTTGAGTTAACCGAACAGAAATGAGCACTGTATTTTATAGAAGAGTGGTGCCAAAAGGCCACGGGTCATGCAAACACTGGTTGAACTACTTTGAGTTCACCAAACAGAAATGAGCACTGTATTTTCAAAAGGAGTGGTGCCAAAAGGGCCACGGGGCCCACAAACACTGGTTGAACTACTTTGAGTTCACCAAACAGAAATGAACACTGTATTTTCAAAAGGAGAAGTGCCAAAAGGGCCACGGGGCCCACAAACACTGGTTGAACTACTTTGAATTAACCAAACAGAAATGAGCACTGTATTTTCAAAAGGAGTGGTGCCTACAGGGCCACGGGGCCCACAAACACTGCTTGAACTACTTTGAGTTCACCAAACAGAAATGAGCACTGTATTTTCAAAAGGAGTGGTGCCAAAAGGGCCACGGGGCACGCAAACACTGGTTGAACTACTTTGAATTAACCGAACAGAAATGAGCACTGTATTTTCAAAAGGAGTGGTGCCAAAAGGGCCACAGGGCCCACAAACACTGGTTGAACTACTTTGAATTAACCGAACTGAAAAGAGCACAGTATTTTCAAAAGGAGTGGTGCCAAAAGGGCCACGGGGCCCAGAAACACAGGTTGAACTACTTTGAGTTCACCAAACAGAAATGAGCACTGTATTTTCAAAAGGAGTGGTGCCAAAAGGGCCACGTCGCCCACAAACACTGGTCAACTACTTTGAATTAACCGAACAGAAATGAGCACTGTATTTTCAAAAGGAGTGGTGCCAAAAGGGCCACGGGGCCCACAAACTTTGGTTGAACTACTTTGAGTTCACCAAACAGAAATGGGCACTGTATTTTCAAAAGGAGTGGTGCCAAAAGGGCCACGGGGCCCACAAACACTGGTTGAACTGCTTTGAATTAACCGAACACAAATGAGCACTTTATTTTCAAAAGGAGTGGAGCCAAAAGGGCCACGGGGCATGCAAACACTGGCTGAACTACTTTGAGTTCACCGAACTGAAATGAGCACTGTGTTTTCAAAAGGAGTGGTGCCAAAAGGGCCACGGGGCATGCAAACACTGGTTGAACTACTTTGAGTTAACCGAACAGAAATGAGCACTGTATTTTCAAAAGGAGTGGTGCCAAAAGGGCCACGGGGCACATAAACACTGGTTGAAATACTTTGAGATCACCAAACAGAAATGAGCACTGTATTTTCAAAAGTAGTGGTGCCAAAAGGGCCACGGGGCCCACAAACACTGGTTGTACTACTTTGAATTAACCGAACAGAAATGAGCACTGTATTTTCAAAAGGAGTGGTGCCAAAAGGGCCACGGGGCAAGCAAACACTGGTTGAACTACTTTGAGTTCACCAAACAGAAATGAGCACTCTATTTTCAAAAGGAGTGGTGCCAAAAGGGCAACGGGGCCCACAAACTTTGGTTGAACTACTTTGAATTAACCGAACAGAAATGAGTACTGTATTTTCAAAAGGAGTGGTGCCAAAAGGGCCACGGGGCACGCAAACACTGGTTGAACTATTTTGAGTTAACCGAACAGAAATGAGCACTGTATTTTATAGAAGAGTGGTGCCAAAAGGCCACGGGGCATGCAAACACTGGTTGAACTACTTTGAGTTCACCAAACAGAAATGAGCACTGTATTTTCAAAAGGAGTGGTGCCAAAAGGGCCACGGGGCCCACAAACACTGGTTGAACTACTTTGAGTTCACCAAACAGAAATGAACACTGTATTTTCAAAAGGAGAAGTGCCAAAAGGGCCACGGGGCCCACAAACACTGGTTGAACTACTTTGAATTAACCAAACAGAAATGAGCACTGTATTTCAAAAAGGAGTGGTGCCTACAGGGCCACGGGACCCACAAACACTGCTTGAACTACTTTGAGTTCACCAAACAGAAATGAGCACTGTATTTTCAAAAGGAGTGGTGCCAAAAGGGCCACGGGGCACGCAAACACTGGTTGAACTACTTTGAATTAACCGAACAGAAATGAGCACAGTATTTTCAAAAGGAGTGGTGCCAAAAGGGCCACAGGGCCCACAAACACTTTTTGAACTACTTTGAATTAACCGAACTGAAAAGAGCACAGTATTTTCAAAAGGAGTGGTGCCAAAAGGGCCACGGGGCCCAGAAACACAGGTTGAACTACTTTGAGTTCACCAAACAGAAATGAGCACTGTATTTTCAAAAGGAGTGGTGCCAAAAGGGCCACGGGACCCACAAACACTGGTTGAACTACTTTGAATTAACCGAACAGAAATGAGCACTGTATTTTCAAAAGGAGTGGTGCCAAAAGGGCCACGGGGCCCACAAACTTTGGTTGAACTACTTTGAGTTCACCAAACAGAAATGAGCAATGTATTTTCAAAAGGAGTGGTGCCAAAAGGGCCACAGGGCCCACAAACACTGGTTGAACTACTTTGAATTAACCGAACTGAAAAGAGCACAGTATTTTCAAAAGGAGTGGTGCCAAAAGGGCCACGGGGCCCACAAACACTGGTTGAACTACTTTGAGTTCACCAAACAGAAATGAGCACTGTATTTTCAAAAGGAGTGGTGCCAAAAGGGCCACGGGGCCCACAAACACTGGTTGAACTACTTTGAATTAACCGAACAGAAATGAGCACTGTATTTTCAAAAGGAGTGGTGCCTACAGGGCCACGGGGCCCAAAAACACTGCTTGAACTACTTCGAGTTCGCCAAACAGAAATGAGCACTGTATTTTCAAAAGGAGTGGTGCCAAAAGGGCCACGTCGCCCACAAACACTGGTTGAACTACTTTGAATTAACCGAACAGAAATGAGCACTGTATTTTCAAAATGAGTTGTGCCAAAAGGGCCACGGGGCCCACAAACTTTGGTTGAACTACTTTGAGTTTACCAAACAGAAATGAGCACTGTATTTTCAAAAGGAGTGGTGCCAAAAGGGCCACAGGGCCCACAAACACTGGTTGAACTACTTTGAATTAACCGAACAGAAATGAGCACTGTATTTTCAAAAGGAGTGGTGCCAAAAGGGCCATGGGGCCCGCAAACACTGGTTGAACTACTTTGAGGTCACCAAACAGAAATGAGCACTGTATTTCCAAAAGGAGTGGTGCCAAAAGGGCCACGGGGCCCACAAACTTTGGTTGAACTACTTTGAGTTCACCAAACAGAAATGAGCACTGTATTTTCAAAAGGAGTGGTGCCAAAAGGGCCACGGGGCCCACAAACACTGGTTGAACTACTTTGAGTTAACCAAACAGAAATGAGCACTGTATTTTCAAAAGAAGTGGTGCCAAAAGGGCCACGGGGCCCACAAACACTGGTTGAACTACTTTGAATTAACCAAACAGAAATGAGCACTGTATTTTCAAAAGGAGTGGTGCCAAAAGGGCCACGGGGCACGCAAACACTGGTTGAACTACTTTGAGTTCACCGAACTGAAATGAGCACTGTATTTTCAAAAGGAGTGGTGCCAAAAGGGCCACGGGGCATGCAAACACTGGTTGAACTACTTTGAGTTCACCGAACAGAAATGAGCACTGTATTTTCAAAAGGAGTGGTGCCAAAAGGGCCACGGCGCCCACAAACACTGGTTGAACTACTTTGAGTTCACCAAACAGAAATGAGCACTCTATTTACAAAACGAGTTCTGCCAAAAGGGCCCTGGGGCACGCAAACACTGGTTGAACTACTTTGAGTTAACCGAACAGAAATGAGCACTGTATTTTCAAAAGGAGTGGTGCCAAAAGGGCCACGGGGCACATAAACACTTGTTGAACTACTTTGAGATCACCAAACAGAAATGAGCACTGCATTTTCAAAAGTAGTGGTGCAAAAAGGGCCATGGGGCCCACAGACACTGCTTGAACTACTTTGAGTTCACCAAACAGAAATGAGCAATGTATTTTCAAAAGTAGTGGTGCCAAAAGGGCCACGGGGCCCACAAACACTGGTTGTACTACTTTGAATTAACCGAACAGAAATGAGCACTGTATTTTCAAAAGGAGTTGTGCCAAAAGGGCCACGGGGCAAGCAAACACTGGTTGAACTACTTTGAGTTCACCAAACAGAAATGAGCACTGTATTTTCAAAAGGAGTGGTGCCAAAAGGGCCACGGGGCCCACAAACTTTGGTTGAACTACTTTGAATTAACCGAACAGAAATGAGTACTGTATTTTCAAAAGGAGTGGTGCCAAAAGGGCCACGGGGCACGCAAACACTGGTTGAACTATTTTGAGTTAACCGAACAGAAATGAGCACTGTATTTTATAGAAGAGTGGTGCCAAAAGGCCACGGGGCATGCAAACACTGGTTGAACTACTTTGAGTTCACCAAACAGAAATGAGCACTGTATTTTCAAAAGGAGTGGTGCCAAAAGGGCCACGGGGCATGAAAACACTGGTTGAACTACTTTGAGTTAATCAAACAGAAATGAACACTGTATTTTCAAAAGGAGAAGTGCCAAAAGGGCCACGGGGCCCACAAACACTGGTTGAACTACTTTGAATTAACCAAACAGAAATGAGCACTGTATTTTCAAAAGGAGTGGTGCCAAAAGGGCCACGGGGCCCACAAACACTGGTTGAACTACTTTGAATTAACCAAACAGAAATGAGCACTGTATTTTCAAAAGGAGTGGTGCCTACAGGGCCACGGGGCCCACAAACACTGCTTGAACTACTTTGAGTTCACCAAACAGAAATGAGCACTGTATTTTCAAAAGGAGTGGTGCCAAAAGGGCCACGGGGCCCACAAACACTGGTTGAACTGCTTTGAATTAACCGAACACAAATAAGCACTGTATTTTCAAAAGGAGTGGAGCCAAAAGGGCCACGGGGAACGCAAACACTGGCTGAACTACTTTGAGTTCACCGAACTGAAATGAGCACTGTATTTTCAAAAGGAGTGGTGCCAAAAGGGCCACGGGGCATGCAAACACTGGTTGAAATACTTTGAGTTAACCGAACAGAAATGAGCACTGTATTTTCAAAAGGAGTGGTGCCAAAAGGGCCACGGGGCACATAAACACTGGTTGAACTACTTTGAGATCACCAAACAGAAATGAGAACTGCATTTTCAAAAGGAGTGGTGCAAAAAGGGCCATGGGGCCCACAAACACTGGTTGAAATACTTTGAGTTCACCAAACAGAAATGAGCACTGTATTTTCAAAAGTAGTGGTGCCAAAAGGGCCACGGGGCCCACAAACACTGGTTGTACTACTTTGAATTAACCGAACAGAAATGAGCACTGTATTTTCAAAAGGAGTGGTGCCAAAAGGGCCACGGGGCAAGCAAACACTGGTTGAAATACTTTGAGTTCACCAAACAGAAATGAGCACTCTATTTTCAAAAGGAGTGGTGCCAAAAGGGCAACGGGGCCCACAAACTTTGGTTGAACTACTTTGAATTAACCGAACAGAAATGAGTACTGTATTTTCAAAAGGAGTGGTGCCAAAAGGGCCACGGGGCACGCAAACACTGGTTGAACTATTTTGAGTTAACCGAACAGAAATGAGCACTGTATTTTATAGAAGAGTGGTGCCAAAAGGCCACGGGTCATGCAAACACTGGTTGAACTACTTTGAGTTCACCAAACAGAAATGAGCACTGTATTTTCAAAAGGAGTGGTGCCAAAAGGGCCACGGGGCCCACAAACACTGGTTGAACTACTTTGAGTTCACCAAACAGAAATGAACACTGTATTTTCAAAAGGAGAAGTGCCAAAAGGGCCACGGGGCCCACAAACACTGGTTGAACTACTTTGAATTAACCAAACAGAAATGAGCACTGTATTTTCAAAAGGAGTGGTGCCTACAGGGCCACGGGGCCCA
This sequence comes from Anolis sagrei, assembly GCF_037176765.1. Taxonomy (NCBI): domain Eukaryota; kingdom Metazoa; phylum Chordata; class Lepidosauria; order Squamata; family Anolidae; genus Anolis; species Anolis sagrei. The sequence goes on along the minus strand of NC_090035.1, from coordinate 56,686,982 downwards.
CAAACACTGCTTGAACTACTTTGAGTTCACCAAACAGAAATGAGCACTGTATTTTCAAAAGGAGTGGTGCCAAAAGGGCCACGGGGCACGCAAACACTGGTTGAACTACTTTGAATTAACCGAACAGAAATGAGCACTGTATTTTCAAAAGGAGTGGTGCCAAAAGGGCCACAGGGCCCACAAACACTGGTTGAACTACTTTGAATTAACCGAACTGAAAAGAGCACAGTATTTTCAAAAGGAGTGGTGCCAAAAGGGCCACGGGGCCCAGAAACACAGGTTGAACTACTTTGAGTTCACCAAACAGAAATGAGCACTGTATTTTCAAAAGGAGTGGTGCCAAAAGGGCCACGTCGCCCACAAACACTGGTCAACTACTTTGAATTAACCGAACAGAAATGAGCACTGTATTTTCAAAAGGAGTGGTGCCAAAAGGGCCACGGGGCCCACAAACTTTGGTTGAACTACTTTGAGTTCACCAAACAGAAATGGGCACTGTATTTTCAAAAGGAGTGGTGCCAAAAGGGCCACGGGGCCCACAAACACTGGTTGAACTGCTTTGAATTAACCGAACACAAATGAGCACTTTATTTTCAAAAGGAGTGGAGCCAAAAGGGCCACGGGGCATGCAAACACTGGCTGAACTACTTTGAGTTCACCGAACTGAAATGAGCACTGTGTTTTCAAAAGGAGTGGTGCCAAAAGGGCCACGGGGCATGCAAACACTGGTTGAACTACTTTGAGTTAACCGAACAGAAATGAGCACTGTATTTTCAAAAGGAGTGGTGCCAAAAGGGCCACGGGGCACATAAACACTGGTTGAAATACTTTGAGATCACCAAACAGAAATGAGCACTGTATTTTCAAAAGTAGTGGTGCCAAAAGGGCCACGGGGCCCACAAACACTGGTTGTACTACTTTGAATTAACCGAACAGAAATGAGCACTGTATTTTCAAAAGGAGTGGTGCCAAAAGGGCCACGGGGCAAGCAAACACTGGTTGAACTACTTTGAGTTCACCAAACAGAAATGAGCACTCTATTTTCAAAAGGAGTGGTGCCAAAAGGGCAACGGGGCCCACAAACTTTGGTTGAACTACTTTGAATTAACCGAACAGAAATGAGTACTGTATTTTCAAAAGGAGTGGTGCCAAAAGGGCCACGGGGCACGCAAACACTGGTTGAACTATTTTGAGTTAACCGAACAGAAATGAGCACTGTATTTTATAGAAGAGTGGTGCCAAAAGGCCACGGGGCATGCAAACACTGGTTGAACTACTTTGAGTTCACCAAACAGAAATGAGCACTGTATTTTCAAAAGGAGTGGTGCCAAAAGGGCCACGGGGCCCACAAACACTGGTTGAACTACTTTGAGTTCACCAAACAGAAATGAACACTGTATTTTCAAAAGGAGAAGTGCCAAAAGGGCCACGGGGCCCACAAACACTGGTTGAACTACTTTGAATTAACCAAACAGAAATGAGCACTGTATTTCAAAAAGGAGTGGTGCCTACAGGGCCACGGGACCCACAAACACTGCTTGAACTACTTTGAGTTCACCAAACAGAAATGAGCACTGTATTTTCAAAAGGAGTGGTGCCAAAAGGGCCACGGGGCACGCAAACACTGGTTGAACTACTTTGAATTAACCGAACAGAAATGAGCACAGTATTTTCAAAAGGAGTGGTGCCAAAAGGGCCACAGGGCCCACAAACACTTTTTGAACTACTTTGAATTAACCGAACTGAAAAGAGCACAGTATTTTCAAAAGGAGTGGTGCCAAAAGGGCCACGGGGCCCAGAAACACAGGTTGAACTACTTTGAGTTCACCAAACAGAAATGAGCACTGTATTTTCAAAAGGAGTGGTGCCAAAAGGGCCACGGGACCCACAAACACTGGTTGAACTACTTTGAATTAACCGAACAGAAATGAGCACTGTATTTTCAAAAGGAGTGGTGCCAAAAGGGCCACGGGGCCCACAAACTTTGGTTGAACTACTTTGAGTTCACCAAACAGAAATGAGCAATGTATTTTCAAAAGGAGTGGTGCCAAAAGGGCCACAGGGCCCACAAACACTGGTTGAACTACTTTGAATTAACCGAACTGAAAAGAGCACAGTATTTTCAAAAGGAGTGGTGCCAAAAGGGCCACGGGGCCCACAAACACTGGTTGAACTACTTTGAGTTCACCAAACAGAAATGAGCACTGTATTTTCAAAAGGAGTGGTGCCAAAAGGGCCACGGGGCCCACAAACACTGGTTGAACTACTTTGAATTAACCGAACAGAAATGAGCACTGTATTTTCAAAAGGAGTGGTGCCTACAGGGCCACGGGGCCCAAAAACACTGCTTGAACTACTTCGAGTTCGCCAAACAGAAATGAGCACTGTATTTTCAAAAGGAGTGGTGCCAAAAGGGCCACGTCGCCCACAAACACTGGTTGAACTACTTTGAATTAACCGAACAGAAATGAGCACTGTATTTTCAAAATGAGTTGTGCCAAAAGGGCCACGGGGCCCACAAACTTTGGTTGAACTACTTTGAGTTTACCAAACAGAAATGAGCACTGTATTTTCAAAAGGAGTGGTGCCAAAAGGGCCACAGGGCCCACAAACACTGGTTGAACTACTTTGAATTAACCGAACAGAAATGAGCACTGTATTTTCAAAAGGAGTGGTGCCAAAAGGGCCACGGGGCCCGCAAACACTGGTTGAACTACTTTGAGGTCACCAAACAGAAATGAGCACTGTATTTCCAAAAGGAGTGGTGCCAAAAGGGCCACGGGGCCCACAAACTTTGGTTGAACTACTTTGAGTTCACCAAACAGAAATGAGCACTGTATTTTCAAAAGGAGTGGTGCCAAAAGGGCCACGGGGCCCACAAACACTGGTTGAACTACTTTGAGTTAACCAAACAGAAATGAGCACTGTATTTTCAAAAGAAGTGGTGCCAAAAGGGCCACGGGGCCCACAAACACTGGTTGAACTACTTTGAATTAACCAAACAGAAATGAGCACTGTATTTTCAAAAGGAGTGGTGCCAAAAGGGCCACGGGGCACGCAAACACTGGTTGAACTACTTTGAGTTCACCGAACTGAAATGAGCACTGTATTTTCAAAAGGAGTGGTGCCAAAAGGGCCACGGGGCATGCAAACACTGGTTGAACTACTTTGAGTTCACCGAACAGAAATGAGCACTGTATTTTCAAAAGGAGAGGTGCCAAAAGGGCCACGGCGCCCACAAACACTGGTTGAACTACTTTGAGTTCACCAAACAGAAATGAGCACTCTATTTACAAAACGAGTTCTGCCAAAAGGGCCCTGGGGCACGCAAACACTGGTTGAACTACTTTGAGTTAACCGAACAGAAATGAGCACTGTATTTTCAAATGGAGTGGTGCCAAAAGGGCCACGGGGCACATAAACACTTGTTGAACTACTTTGAGATCACCAAACAGAAATGAGCACTGCATTTTCAAAAGTAGTGGTGCAAAAAGGGCCATGGGGCCCACAGACACTGCTTGAACTACTTCGAGTTCACCAAACAGAAATGAGCAATGTATTTTCAAAAGTAGTGGTGCCAAAAGGGCCACGGGGCCCACAAACACTGGTTGTACTACTTTGAATTAACCGAACAGAAATGAGCACTGTATTTTCAAAAGGAGTTGTGCCAAAAGGGCCACGGGGCAAGCAAACACTGGTTGAACTACTTTGAGTTCACCAAACAGAAATGAGCACTGTATTTTCAAAAGGAGTGGTGCCAAAAGGGCCACGGGGCCCACAAACTTTGGTTGAACTACTTTGAATTAACCGAACAGAAATGAGTACTGTATTTTCAAAAGGAGTGGTGCCAAAAGGGCCACGGGGCACGCAAACACTGGTTGAACTATTTTGAGTTAACCGAACAGAAATGAGCACTGTATTTTATAGAAGAGTGGTGCCAAAAGGCCACGGGGCATGCAAACACTGGTTGAACTACTTTGAGTTCACCAAACAGAAATGAGCACTGTATTTTCAAAAGGAGTGGTGCCAAAAGGGCCACGGGGCATGAAAACACTGGTTGAACTACTTTGAGTTAATCAAACAGAAATGAACACTGTATTTTCAAAGGAGAAGTGCCAAAAGGGCCACGGGGCCCACAAACACTGGTTGAACTACTTTGAATTAACCAAACAGAAATGAGCACTGTATTTTCAAAAGGAGTGGTGCCAAAAGGGCCACGGGGCCCACAAACACTGGTTGAACTACTTTGAGTTCACCAAACAGAAATGAGCACTGTATTTTCAAAAGGAGTGGTGCCAAAAGGGCCACGGGGCACGCAAACACTGGTTGAACTACTTTGAATTAACCGAACAGAAATGGGCACTGTATTTTCAAAAGGAGTGGTGCCAAAAGGGCCACGGGGACGCAAACACTGGTTGAACTACTTTGAGTTCACCAAACAGAAATGAGCACTGTATTTTCAAAAGGAGTGGTGCCAAAAGGGCCACAGGGCCCACAAACACTTTTTGAACTACTTTGAATTAACCGAACTGAAAAGAGCACAGTATTTTCAAAAGGAGTGGTGCCAAAAGGGCCACGGGGCCCAGAAACACAGGTTGAACTACTTTGAGTTCACCAAACAGAAATGAGCACTGTATTTTCAAAAGGAGTGGTGCCAAAAGGGCCACGGGACCCACAAACACTGGTTGAACTACTTTGAATTAACCGAACAGAAATGAGCACTGTATTTTCAAAAGGAGTGGTGCCAAAAGGGCCACGGGGCCCACAAACTTTGGTTGAACTACTTTGAGTTCACCAAACAGAAATGAGCAATGTATTTTCAAAAGGAGTGGTGCCAAAAGGGCCACAGGGCCCACAAACACTGGTTGAACTACTTTGAATTAACCGAACTGAAAAGAGCACAGTATTTTCAAAAGGAGTGGTGCCAAAAGGGCCACGGGGCCCACAAACACTGGTTGAACTACTTTGAGTTCACCAAACAGAAATGAGCACTGTATTTTCAAAAGGAGTGGTGCCAAAAGGGCCACGGGGCCCACAAACACTGGTTGAACTACTTTGAATTAACCGAACAGAAATGAGCACTGTATTTTCAAAAGGAGTGGTGCCTACAGGGCCACGGGGCCCAAAAACACTGCTTGAACTACTTCGAGTTCGCCAAACAGAAATGAGCACTGTATTTTCAAAAGGAGTGGTGCCAAAAGGGCCACGTCGCCCACAAACTTTGGTTGAACTACTTTGAGTTCACCAAACAGAAATGAGCACTGTATTTTCAAAAGGAGTGGTGCCAAAAGGGCCACGGGGCCCACAAACACTGGTTGAACTACTTTGAGTTAACCAAACAGAAATGAGCACTGTATTTTCAAAAGAAGTGGTGCCAAAAGGGCCACGGGGCCCACAAACACTGGTTGAACTACTTTGAATTAACCAAACAGAAATGAGCACTGTATTTTCAAAAGGAGTGGTGCCAAAAGGGCCACGGGGCACGCAAACACTGGTTGAACTACTTTGAGTTCACCGAACTGAAATGAGCACTGTATTTTCAAAAGGAGTGGTGCCAAAAGGGCCACGGGGCATGCAAACACTGGTTGAACTACTTTGAGTTCACCGAACAGAAATGAGCACTGTATTTTCAAAAGGAGTGGTGCCAAAAGGGCCACGGCGCCCACAAACACTGGTTGAACTACTTTGAGTTCACCAAACAGAAATGAGCACTCTATTTACAAAACGAGTTCTGCCAAAAGGGCCCTGGGGCACGCAAACACTGGTTGAACTACTTTGAGTTAACCGAACAGAAATGAGCACTGTATTTTCAAAAGGAGTGGTGCCAAAAGGGCCACGGGGCACATAAACACTTGTTGAACTACTTTGAGATCACCAAACAGAAATGAGCACTGCATTTTCAAAAGTAGTGGTGCAAAAAGGGCCATGGGGCCCACAGACACTGCTTGAACTACTTCGAGTTCACCAAACAGAAATGAGCAATGTATTTTCAAAAATAGTGGTGCCAAAAGGGCCACGGGGCCCACAAACACTGGTTGTACTACTTTGAATTAACCGAACAGAAATGAGCACTGTATTTTCAAAAGGAGTTGTGCCAAAAGGGCCACGGGGCAAGCAAACACTGGTTGAACTACTTTGAGTTCACCAAACAGAAATGAGCACTGTATTTTCAAAAGGAGTGGTGCCAAAAGGGCCACGGGGCCCACAAACTTTGGTTGAACTACTTTGAATTAACCGAACAGAAATGAGTACTGTATTTTCAAAAGGAGTGGTGCCAAAAGGGCCACGGGGCACGCAAACACTGGTTGAACTATTTTGAGTTAACCGAACAGAAATGAGCACTGTATTTTATAGAAGAGTGGTGCCAAAAGGCCACGGGGCATGCAAACACTGGTTGAACTACTTTGAGTTCACCAAACAGAAATGAGCACTGTATTTTCAAAAGGAGTGGTGCCAAAAGGGCCACGGGGCATGAAAACACTGGTTGAACTACTTTGAGTTAATCAAACAGAAATGAACACTGTATTTTCAAAAGGAGAAGTGCCAAAAGGGCCACGGGGCCCACAAACACTGGTTGAACTACTTTGAATTAACCAAACAGAAATGAGCACTGTATTTTCAAAAGGAGTGGTGCCAAAAGGGCCACGGGGCCCACAAACACTGGTTGAACTACTTTGAGTTCACCAAACAGAAATGAGCACTGTATTTTCAAAAGGAGTGGTGCCAAAAGGGCCACGGGGCACGCAAACACTGGTTGAACTACTTTGAATTAACCGAACAGAAATGGGCACTGTATTTTCAAAAGGAGTGGTGCCAAAAGGGCCACGGGGCACGCAAACACTGGTTGAACTACTTTGAGTTCACCAAACAGAAATGAGCACTGTATTTTCAAAAGGAGTGGTGCCAAAAGGGCCACGGGGCCCACAAACACTGGTTGAACTACTTTGAATTAACCGAACAGAAATGAGCACTGTATTTTCAAAAGGAGTGGTGCCTACAGGGCCACGGGGCCCAAAAACACTGCTTGAACTACTTCGAGTTCGCCAAACAGAAATGAGCACTGTATTTTCAAAAGGAGTGGTGCCAAAAGGGCCACGTCGCCCACAAACACTGGTTGAACTACTTTGAATTAACCGAACAGAAATGAGCACTGTATTTTCAAAATGAGTTGTGCCAAAAGGGCCACGGGGCCCACAAACTTTGGTTGAACTACTTTGAGTTTACCAAACAGAAATGAGCACTGTATTTTCAAAAGGAGTGGTGCCAAAAGGGCCACAGGGCCCACAAACACTGGTTGAACTACTTTGAATTAACCGAACAGAAATGAGCACTGTATTTTCAAAAGGAGTGGTGCCAAAAGGGCCACGGGGCCCGCAAACACTGGTTGAACTACTTTGAGGTCACCAAACAGAAATGAGCACTGTATTTCCAAAAGGAGTGGTGCCAAAAGGGCCACGGGGCCCACAAACTTTGGTTGAACTACTTTGAGTTCACCAAACAGAAATGAGCACTGTATTTTCAAAAGGAGTGGTGCCAAAAGGGCCACGGGGCCCACAAACACTGGTTGAACTACTTTGAGTTAACCAAACAGAAATGAGCACTGTATTTTCAAAAGAAGTGGTGCCAAAAGGGCCACGGGGCCCACAAACACTGGTTGAACTACTTTGAATTAACCAAACAGAAATGAGCACTGTATTTTCAAAAGGAGTGGTGCCAAAAGGGCCACGGGGCACGCAAACACTGGTTGAACTACTTTGAGTTCACCGAACTGAAATGAGCACTGTATTTTCAAAAGGAGTGGTGCCAAAAGGGCCACGGGGCATGCAAACACTGGTTGAACTACTTTGAGTTCACCGAACAGAAATGAGCACTGTATTTTCAAAAGGAGTGGTGCCAAAAGGGCCACGGCGCCCACAAACACTGGTTGAACTACTTTGAGTTCACCAAACAGAAATGAGCACTCTATTTACAAAACGAGTTCTGCCAAAAGGGCCCTGGGGCACGCAAACACTGGTTGAACTACTTTGAGTTAACCGAACAGAAATGAGCACTGTATTTTCAAAAGGAGTGGTGCCAAAAGGGCCACGGGGCACATAAACACTTGTTGAACTACTTTGAGATCACCAAACAGAAATGAGCACTGCATTTTCAAAAGTAGTGGTGCAAAAAGGGCCATGGGGCCCACAGACACTGCTTGAACTACTTCGAGTTCACCAAACAGAAATGAGCAATGTATTTTCAAAAGTAGTGGTGCCAAAAGGGCCACGGGGCCCACAAACACTGGTTGTACTACTTTGAATTAACCGAACAGAAATGAGCACTGTATTTTCAAAAGGAGTTGTGCCAAAAGGGCCACGGGGCAAGCAAACACTGGTTGAACTACTTTGAGTTCACCAAACAGAAATGAGCACTGTATTTTCAAAAGGAGTGGTGCCAAAAGGGCCACGGGGCCCACAAACTTTGGTTGAACTACTTTGAATTAACCGAACAGAAATGAGTACTGTATTTTCAAAAGGAGTGGTGCCAAAAGGGCCACGGGGCACGCAAACACTGGTTGAACTATTTTGAGTTAACCGAACAGAAATGAGCACTGTATTTTATAGAAGAGTGGTGCCAAAAGGCCACGGGGCATGCAAACACTGGTTGAACTACTTTGAGTTCACCAAACAGAAATGAGCACTGTATTTTCAAAAGGAGTGGTGCCAAAAGGGCCACGGGGCATGAAAACACTGGTTGAACTACTTTGAGTTAATCAAACAGAAATGAACACTGTATTTTCAAAAGGAGAAGTGCCAAAAGGGCCACGGGGCCCACAAACACTGGTTGAACTACTTTGAATTAACCAAACAGAAATGAGCACTGTATTTTCAAAAGGAGTGGTGCCAAAAGGGCCACGGGGCCCACAAACACTGGTTGAACTACTTTGAGTTCACCAAACAGAAATGAGCACTGTATTTTCAAAAGGAGTGGTGCCAAAAGGGCCACGGGGCACGCAAACACTGGTTGAACTACTTTGAATTAACCGAACAGAAATGGGCACTGTATTTTCAAAAGGAGTGGTGCCAAAAGGGCCACGGGGCACGCAAACACTGGTTGAACTACTTTGAGTTCACCAAACAGAAATGAGCACTGTATTTTCAAAAGGAGTGGTGCCAAAAGGGCCACGGGGCCCACAAACACTGGTTGTACTACTTTGAATTAACCGAACAGAAATGAGCACTGTATTTTCAAAAGGAGTTGTGCCAAAAGGGCCACGGGGCAAGCAAACACTGGTTGAACTACTTTGAGTTCACCAAACAGAAATGAGCACTGTATTTTCAAAAGGAGTGGTGCCAAAAGGGCCACGGGGCCCACAAACTTTGGTTGAACTACTTTGAATTAACCGAACAGAAATGAGTACTGTATTTTCAAAAGGAGTGGTGCCAAAAGGGCCACGGGGCACGCAAACACTGGTTGAACTATTTTGAGTTAACCGAACAGAAATGAGCACTGTATTTTATAGAAGAGTGGTGCCAAAAGGCCACGGGGCATGCAAACACTGGTTGAACTACTTTGAGTTCACCAAACAGAAATGAGCACTGTATTTTCAAAAGGAGTGGTGCCAAAAGGGCCACGGGGCATGAAAACACTGGTTGAACTACTTTGAGTTAATCAAACAGAAATGAACACTGTATTTTCAAAAGGAGAAGTGCCAAAAGGGCCACGGGGCACGCAAACACTGGTTGAACTACTTTGAATTAACCGAACAGAAATGGGCACTGTATTTTCAAAAGGAGTGGTGCCAAAAGGGCCACGGGGCACGCAAACACTGGTTGAACTACTTTGAGTTCACCAAACAGAAATGAGCACTGTATTTTCAAAAGGAGTGGTGCCAAAAGGGCCACGGGGCCCACAAACACTGGTTGAACTACTTTGAATTAACCGAACAGAAATGAGCACTGTATTTTCAAAAGGAGTGGTGCCTACAGGGCCACGGGGCCCAAAAACACTGCTTGAACTACTTCGAGTTCGCCAAACAGAAATGAGCACTGTATTTTCAAAAGGAGTGGTGCCAAAAGGGCCACGTCGCCCACAAACACTGGTTGAACTACTTTGAATTAACCGAACAGAAATGAGCACTGTATTTTCAAAATGAGTTGTGCCAAAAGGGCCACGGGGCCCACAAACTTTGGTTGAACTACTTTGAGTTTACCAAACAGAAATGAGCACTGTATTTTCAAAAGGAGTGGTGCCAAAAGGGCCACAGGGCCCACAAACACTGGTTGAACTACTTTGAATTAACCGAACAGAAATGAGCACTGTATTTTCAAAAGGAGTGGTGCCAAAAGGGCCACGGGGCCCGCAAACACTGGTTGAACTACTTTGAGGTCACCAAACAGAAATGAGCACTGTATTTCCAAAAGGAGTGGTGCCAAAAGGGCCACGGGGCCCACAAACTTTGGTTGAACTACTTTGAGTTCACCAAACAGAAATGAGCACTGTATTTTCAAAAGGAGTGGTGCCAAAAGGGCCACGGGGCCCACAAACACTGGTTGAACTACTTTGAGTTAACCAAACAGAAATGAGCACTGTATTTTCAAAAGTAGTGGTGCCAAAAGGGCCACGGGGCCCACAAACACTGGTTGTACTACTTTGAATTAACCGAACAGAAATGAGCACTGTATTTTCAAAAGGAGTTGTGCCAAAAGGGCCACGGGGCAAGCAAACACTGGTTGAACTACTTTGAGTTCACCAAACAGAAATGAGCACTGTATTTTCAAAAGGAGTGGTGCCAAAAGGGCCACGGGGCCCACAAACTTTGGTTGAACTACTTTGAATTAACCGAACAGAAATGAGTACTGTATTTTCAAAAGGAGTGGTGCCAAAAGGGCCACGGGGCACGCAAACACTGGTTGAACTATTTTGAGTTAACCGAACAGAAATGAGCACTGTATTTTATAGAAGAGTGGTGCCAAAAGGCCACGGGGCATGCAAACACTGGTTGAACTACTTTGAGTTCACCAAACAGAAATGAGCACTGTATTTTCAAAAGGAGTGGTGCCAAAAGGGCCACGGGGCATGAAAACACTGGTTGAACTACTTTGAGTTAATCAAACAGAAATGAACACTGTATTTTCAAAAGGAGAAGTGCCAAAAGGGCCACGGGGCCCACAAACACTGGTTGAACTACTTTGAATTAACCAAACAGAAATGAGCACTGTATTTTCAAAAGGAGTGGTGCCAAAAGGGCCACGGGGCCCACAAACACTGGTTGAACTACTTTGAGTTCACCAAACAGAAATGAGCACTGTATTTTCAAAAGGAGTGGTGCCAAAAGGGCCACGGGGCACGCAAACACTGGTTGAACTACTTTGAATTAACCGAACAGAAATGGGCACTGTATTTTCAAAAGGAGTGGTGCCAAAAGGGCCACGGGGCACGCAAACACTGGTTGAACTACTTTGAGTTCACCAAACAGAAATGAGCACTGTATTTTCAAAAGGAGTGGTGCCAAAAGGGCCACGGGGCCCACAAACACTGGTTGAACTACTTTGAATTAACCGAACAGAAATGAGCACTGTATTTTCAAAAGGAGTGGTGCCTACAGGGCCACGGGGCCCAAAAACACTGCTTGAACTACTTCGAGTTCGCCAAACAGAAATGAGCACTGTATTTTCAAAAGGAGTGGTGCCAAAAGGGCCACGTCGCCCACAAACACTGGTTGAACTACTTTGAATTAACCGAACAGAAATGAGCACTGTATTTTCAAAATGAGTTGTGCCAAAAGGGCCACGGGGCCCACAAACTTTGGTTGAACTACTTTGAGTTTACCAAACAGAAATGAGCACTGTATTTTCAAAAGGAGTGGTGCCAAAAGGGCCACAGGGCCCACAAACACTGGTTGAACTACTTTGAATTAACCGAACAGAAATGAGCACTGTATTTTCAAAAGGAGTGGTGCCAAAAGGGCCACGGGGCCCGCAAACACTGGTTGAACTACTTTGAGGTCACCAAACAGAAATGAGCACTGTATTTCCAAAAGGAGTGGTGCCAAAAGGGCCACGGGGCCCACAAACTTTGGTTGAACTACTTTGAGTTCACCAAACAGAAATGAGCACTGTATTTTCAAAAGGAGTGGTGCCAAAAGGGCCACGGGGCCCACAAACACTGGTTGAACTACTTTGAGTTAACCAAACAGAAATGAGCACTGTATTTTCAAAAGAAGTGGTGCCAAAAGGGCCACGGGGCCCACAAACACTGGTTGAACTACTTTGAATTAACCAAACAGAAATGAGCACTGTATTTTCAAAAGGAGTGGTGCCAAAAGGGCCACGGGGCACGCAAACACTGGTTGAACTACTTTGAGTTCACCGAACTGAAATGAGCACTGTATTTTCAAAAGGAGTGGTGCCAAAAGGGCCACGGGGCATGCAAACACTGGTTGAACTACTTTGAGTTCACCGAACAGAAATGAGCACTGTATTTTCAAAAGGAGTGGTGCCAAAAGGGCCACGGCGCCCACAAACACTGGTTGAACTACTTTGAGTTCACCAAACAGAAATGAGCACTCTATTTACAAAACGAGTTCTGCCAAAAGGGCCCTGGGGCACGCAAACACTGGTTGAACTACTTTGAGTTAACCGAACAGAAATGAGCACTGTATTTTCAAAAGGAGTGGTGCCAAAAGGGCCACGGGGCACATAAACACTTGTTGAACTACTTTGAGATCACCAAACAGAAATGAGCACTGCATTTTCAAAAGTAGTGGTGCAAAAAGGGCCATGGGGCCCACAGACACTGCTTGAACTACTTTGAGTTCACCAAACAGAAATGAGCAATGTATTTTCAAAAGTAGTGGTGCCAAAAGGGCCACGGGGCCCACAAACACTGGTTGTACTACTTTGAATTAACCGAACAGAAATGAGCACTGTATTTTCAAAAGGAGTTGTGCCAAAAGGGCCACGGGGCAAGCAAACACTGGTTGAACTACTTTGAGTTCACCAAACAGAAATGAGCACTGTATTTTCAAAAGGAGTGGTGCCAAAAGGGCCACGGGGCCCACAAACTTTGGTTGAACTACTTTGAATTAACCGAACAGAAATGAGTACTGTATTTTCAAAAGGAGTGGTGCCAAAAGGGCCACGGGGCACGCAAACACTGGTTGAACTATTTTGAGTTAACCGAACAGAAATGAGCACTGTATTTTATAGAAGAGTGGTGCCAAAAGGCCACGGGGCATGCAAACACTGGTTGAACTACTTTGAGTTCACCAAACAGAAATGAGCACTGTATTTTCAAAAGGAGTGGTGCCAAAAGGGCCACGGGGCATGAAAACACTGGTTGAACTACTTTGAGTTAATCAAACAGAAATGAACACTGTATTTTCAAAAGGAGAAGTGCCAAAAGGGCCACGGGGCCCACAAACACTGGTTGAACTACTTTGAATTAACCAAACAGAAATGAGCACTGTATTTTCAAAAGGAGTGGTGCCAAAAGGGCCACGGGGCCCACAAACACTGGTTGAACTACTTTGAGTTCACCAAACAGAAATGAGCACTGTATTTTCAAAAGGAGTGGTGCCAAAAGGGCCACGGGGCACGCAAACACTGGTTGAACTACTTTGAATTAACCGAACAGAAATGGGCACTGTATTTTCAAAAGGAGTGGTGCCAAAAGGGCCACGGGGCACGCAAACACTGGTTGAACTACTTTGAGTTCACCAAACAGAAATGAGCACTGTATTTTCAAAAGGAGTGGTGCCAAAAGGGCCACGGGGCCCACAAACACTGGTTGAACTACTTTGAATTAACCAAACAGAAATGAGCAATGTATTTTCCAAAGGAGTGGTGCCAAAAGGGCCACGGGGCCCAAAAACACTGCTTGAACTACTTTGAGTTCACCAAACAGAAATGAGCACTGTATTTTCAAAAGGAGTGGTGCCAAAAGGGCAACGTCACGCACAAACACTGGTTGAACTACTTTGAATTAACCGAACAGAAATGAGCACTGTATTTCCAAAAGGAGTGGTGCCAAAAGGGCCACGGGGCCCACAAACTTTGGTTGAACTACTTTGAGTTCACCAAACAGAAATGAGCACTGTATTTTCAAAAGGAGTGGTGCCAAAAGGGCCACGGGGCCCACAAACACTGGTTGAACTACTTTGAGTTAACCAAACAGAAATGAGCACTGTATTTTCAAAAGAAGTGGTGCCAAAAGGGCCACGGGGCCCACAAACACTGGTTGAACTACTTTGAATTAACCAAACAGAAATGAGCACTGTATTTTCAAAAGGAGTGGTGCCAAAAGGCCCACGGGGCACGCAAACACTGGTTGAACTACTTTGAGTTCACCGAACTGAAATGAGCACTGTATTTTCAAAAGGAGTGGTGCCAAAAGGGCCACGGGGCATGCAAACACTGGTTGAACTACTTTGAGTTCACCGAACAGAAATGAGCACTGTATTTTCAAAAGGAGTGGTGCCAAAAGGGCCACGGCGCCCACAAACACTGGTTGAACTACTTTGAGTTCACCAAACAGAAATGAGCACTCTATTTACAAAACGAGTTCTGCCAAAAGGGCCCTGGGGCACGCAAACACTGGTTGAACTACTTTGAGTTAACCGAACAGAAATGAGCACTGTATTTTCAAAAGGAGTGGTGCCAAAAGGGCCACGGGGCACATAAACACTTGTTGAACTACTTTGAGATCACCAAACAGAAATGAGCACTGCATTTTCAAAAGTAGTGGTGCAAAAAGGGCCATGGGGCCCACAGACACTGCTTGAACTACTTCGAGTTCACCAAACAGAAATGAGCAATGTATTTTCAAAAGTAGTGGTGCCAAAAGGGCCACGGGGCCCACAAACACTGGTTGTACTACTTTGAATTAACCGAACAGAAATGAGCACTGTATTTTCAAAAGGAGTTGTGCCAAAAGGGCCACGGGGCAAGCAAACACTGGTTGAACTACTTTGAGTTCACCAAACAGAAATGAGCACTGTATTTTCAAAAGGAGTGGTGCCAAAAGGGCCACGGGGCCCACAAACTTTGGTTGAACTACTTTGAATTAACCGAACAGAAATGAGTACTGTATTTTCAAAAGTAGTGGTGCCAAAAGGGCCACGGGGCACGCAAACACTGGTTGAACTATTTTGAGTTAACCGAACAGAAATCAGCACTGTATTTTATAGAAGAGTGGTGCCAAAAGGCCACGGGGCATGCAAACACTGGTTGAACTACTTTGAGTTCACCAAACAGAAATGAGCACTGTATTTTCAAAAGGAGTGGTGCCAAAAGGGCCACGGGGCATGAAAACACTGGTTGAACTACTTTGAGTTAATCAAACAGAAATGAACACTGTATTTTCAAAAGGAGAAGTGCCAAAAGGGCCACGGGGCCCACAAACACTGGTTGAACTACTTTGAATTAACCAAACAGAAATGAGCACTGTATTTTCAAAAGGAGTGGTGCCAAAAGGGCCACGGGGCCCACAAACACTGGTTGAACTACTTTGAGTTCACCAAACAGAAATGAGCACTGTATTTTCAAAAGGAGTGGTGCCAAAAGGGCCACGGGGCACGCAAACACTGGTTGAACTACTTTGAATTAACCGAACAGAAATGGGCACTGTATTTTCAAAAGGAGTGGTGCCAAAAGGGCCACGGGGCACGCAAACACTGGTTGAACTACTTTGAGTTCACCAAACAGAAATGAGCACTGTATTTTCAAAAGGAGTGGTGCCAAAAGGGCCACGGGGCCCACAAACACTGGTTGAACTACTTTGAATTAACCAAACAGAAATGAGCACTGTATTTTCCAAAGGAGTGGTGCCAAAAGGGCCACGGGGCCCAAAAACACTGCTTGAACTACTTTGAGTTCACCAAACAGAAATGAGCACTGTATTTTCAAAAGGAGTGGTGCCAAAAGGGCAACGTCACGCACAAACACTGGTTGAACTACTTTGAATTAACCGAACAGAAATGAGCACTGTATTTTCAAAAGGAGTGGTGCCAAAAGGGCCACGGGGCCCACAAACTTTGGTTGAACTACTTTGAGTTCACCAAACAGAAATGAGCACTGTATTTTCAAAAGGAGTGGTGCCAAAAGGGCAACGTCACGCACAAACACTGGTTGAACTACTTTGAATTAACCGAACAGAAATGAGCACTGTATTTTCAAAAGGAGTGGTGCCAAAAGGGCCACGGGGCCCACAAACTTTGGTTGAATTACTTTGAGTTCACCAAACAGAAATGGGCACTGTATTTTCAGAAGGAGTGGTGCCAAAAGGGCCACGGGGCCCACAAACACTGGTTGAACTGCTTTGAATTAACCGAACACAAATGAGCACTGTATTTTCAAAAGGTGTGGAGCCAAAAGGGCCACGGGGCACGCAAACACTGGCTGAACTACTTTGAGTTCACCGAACTGAAATGAGCACTGTATTTTCAAAAGGAGTGGTGCCAAAAGGGCCACGGGGCATGCAAACACTGGTTAAACTACTTTGAGTTAACCGAACAGAAATGAGCACTGTATTTTCAAAAGGAGTGGTGCCAAAAGGGCCACGGGGCACATAAACACTGGTTGAACTACTTTGAGATCACCAAACAGAAATGAGCACTGCATTTTCAAAAGTAGTGGTGCAAAAAGGGCCATGGGGCCCACAAACACTGGTTGAAATACTTTGAGTTCACCAAACAGAAATGAGCACTGTATTTTCAAATGTAGTGGTGCCAAAAGGGCCACGGGGCCCACAAACACTGGTTGTACTACTTTGAATTAACCGAACAGAAATGAGCACTGTATTTTCAAAAGGAGTGGTGCCAAAAGGGCCACGGGGCAAGCAAACACTGGTTGAACTACTTTGAGTTCACCAAACAGAAATGAGCACTCTATTTTCAAAAGGAGTGGTGCTTAAAGGGCCACGGGGCCCACAAACATTGGTTGAACTACTTTGAATTAACCGAACAGAAATGAGTACTGTATTTTCAAAAGGAGTGGTGCCAAAAGGGCCACGGGGCACGCAAACACTGGTTGAACTATTTTGAGTTAACCGAACAGATATGAGCACTGTATTTTATAGAAGAGTGGTGCCAAAAGGCCACGGGGCATGCAAACACTGGTTGAACTACTTTGAGTTCACCAAACAGAAATGAGCACTGTATTTTCAAAAGGAGTGGTGCCAAAAGGGCCACGGGGCCCACAAACACTGGTTGAACTACTTTGAGTTCACCAAACAGAAATGAACACTGTATTTTCAAAAGGAGAAGTGCCAAAAGGGCCACGGGGCCCACAAACACTGGTTGAACTACTTTGAATTAACCAAACAGAAATGAGCACTGTATTTTCAAAAGGAGTGGTGCCTACAGGGCCACGGGGCCCACAAACACTGCTTGAACTACTTTGAGTTCACCAAACAGAAATGAGCACTGTATTTTCAAAAGGATTGGTGCCAAAAGGGCCACGGGGCACGCAAGCACTGGTTGAACTACTTTGAATTAACCGAACAGAAATGAGCACTGTATTTTCAAAAGGAGTGGTGCCAAAAGGGCCACAGGGCCCACAAACACTGGTTGAACTACTTTGAATTAACCGAACAGAAATGAGCACTGTATTTTCAAAAGGAGTGGTGCCAAAAGGGCCACGGGGCCCAGAAACACAGGTTGAACTACTTTGAATAAACCGAACAGAAATGAGCACTGTATTTTCAAAAGGAGTGGTGCCAAAAGGGCCACGGGGCCCACAAACACTGGTTGAACTACTTTGAATTAACCGAACAGAAATGAGCACTGTATTTTCAAAAGGAGTGGGGCCAAAAGGGCCACGGGGCACGCAAACACTGGTTGAACTACTTTGAGTTCACCAAACAGAAATGAGCACTGTATTTTCAAAAGGAGTGGTGCCAAAAGGCCACGGGGCCCACAAACACTGGTTGAACTACTTTGAATTAACCAAACAGAAATGAGCACTGTATTTTCAAAAGGAGTGGTGCCTACAGGGCCACGGGGCCCACAAACACTGCTTGAACTACTTTGAGTTCCCCCAACAAAAATGAGCACTGTATTTTCAAAAGGAGTGGTGCCAAAAGGGCCACGGGGCACGCAAACACTGGTTGAACTACTTTGAATTAACCGAATAGAAATGAGCACTGTATTTTCAAAAGGAGTGGTGCCAAAAGGGCCACAGGGCCTACAAACACTGGTTGAACTACTTTGAATTAACCGAACTGAAAAGAGCACAGTATTTTCAAAAGGAGTGGTGCCAAAAGGGCCACGGGGCCCAGAAAGACTGTAAGCACTTTGTGTTGGGAAAAGGGCCGCACTGGTTGGAACTACACATATAAGGAGCACTGTAAGCACTTTGCATTGGCAAAAGGGCCGCACTGGTTGGAACTACACAAATAAAGAGCACTGTAAGCACTTTGTGTTGGCAAAAGGGCAGCACTCGTTTTAATTACACAAATAAGGAGCACTGTATTATAGCATGTTGTGTTGGCAAAAGGGCCGCACTGGTTGGAACTACACAAATAAGGAGCACTATAAGCACTTTGTGTTGGCAAATGGGCCGCACTGGTTAGAACTACACAAATAATGAGCACTGTAAGCAATTTGTGTTGGCAAAAGGGCCGCACTGGTTGGAACTACACAAATAATGAGCACTGCAAGCACTTTGTGTTAGCAAAAGTGCCGCACTGGTTGGAACTACACACATAATTAGCCCTATAAGGACTTTGTGTTGACAAAAGGGCCACACTGGTTGGAACTACACAAATAATGAGCACTGTATTATAGCACTTTGTGTTGGCTTATGGGCCGCACTGGTTGGAACTACACATATAAGGAGCACTGTATTATAGCACTTTGTGTTGGCTTATGGGCCGCACTGGTTGGAACTACACAAATAATGAGCACTGTAAGCACTTTGTGTTGGCTTATGGGCGACACTGGTTGGAACTACACAAATAATGAGCACTGTATTATAGCACTTTGTGTTGGCAAAAGGGCCGCACTGGTTGGAACTACACAAATAAGGAGCACTGTAAGCACTTTGTGTTGGCAAAAGGGCTGTACTGGTTGGAACTACACAAATAAGGAGCACTGTAAGCACTTTGTGTTGACAAAAGGGCCGCACTGGTTGGAACTACACAAATAATGAGCAATGTAAGCACTTTGTGTTGGCTTATGGGCCGCACTGGTTAGAACTACACAAATAATTAGCACTGTAAGCACTTTGTTTTGGCAAAAGGGCAGCAATCGTTGGAATTACACAAATAAGGAGCACTGTAAGCACTTTGTGTTGGCTTATGGGCCGCACTGGTTAGAACTACACAAATAATGAGCACTGTAAGCACTTTGTGTTGGCAAAAGGGCCGCACTGGTTGGAACTACACAAATAAGGAGCACTCTAAGCACTTTGTGTTGGCTTATGGGCCGCACTGGTTGGAACTACACAAATAATGAGCACTGTAAGCACTTTGTGTTGGCAAAAGGGCCGCACTGGTTGGAACTACACATATAAGGAGCACTGTAAGCACTTTGCATTGGCAAAAGGGCCGCACTGGTTGGAACTACACAAATAAAGAGCACTGTAAGCACTTTGTGTTGGCAAAAGGGCAGCACTCGTTTTAATTACACAAATAAGGAACACTGTATTATAGCATGTTGTGTTGGCAAAAGGGCCGCACTGGTTGGAACTACACAAATAAGGAGCACTATAAGCACTTTGTGTTGGCAAATGGGCCGCACTGGTTAGAACTACACAAATAATGAGCACTGTAAGCAATTTGTGTTGGCAAAAGGGCCGCACTGGTTGGAACTACACAAATAATTAGCCCTGCAAGCACTTTGTGTTAGCAAAAGTGCCGCACTGGTTGGAACTATACACATAATTAGCCCAATAAGGACTTTGTGTTGACAAAAGTGCCACACTGGTTGGAACTACACAAATAATGAGCACTGTATTATAGCACTTTGTGTTGGCTTATGTGCCGCACTGGTTGGAACTACACAAATAAGGAGCACTATAAGCACTTTGTGTTGGCAAAAGGGCCGCACTGGTTAGAACTACCCAAATAATGAGCACTGTAAGCACTTTTTGTTGGCAAAAGGGCGGCACTGTTTGGAACTACACAAATAATGAGCACTGTATTATAGCTCTTTGTGTTGGCAAAAGGGTCGCACTGGTTGGAACTACACAAATAATCAGCACTGTAAGCACTTTGTGTTGACAAAAGGGCCGCACTTGTTAGAACTAAACAAATAATGAGCACTGTAAGCACTTTGTGTTGGCAAAAGGGCCGTACTGGTTGGAACTACACAAATAATGAGCACTGTAAGCACTTTGTGTTGGCAAAAGGGCCGCACTGGTTGGAACTAAACAAATAATGAGCACTGTAAGCACTTTGTGTTGGCAAAAGGGTCGCACTGGTTGGAACTACACAAATAATGAGCACTGTAAGCACTTTGTGTTAACAAAAGGGCCGCACTGGTTGGAACTACACAAATAATGAGCACTGTAAGCACTTTGTGTCAGCAAAAGGGCCGTGCTTATTGGACCTACACAAATAATGAGCACTGTAAGCACTTTGTGTTGGCAAAAGGGCTGCACTGGTTGAAACTACACATATAAAGAGCACTGTAAGCACTTTGCGTTGGCAAAAGGGTCACACCGGTTGGAACTAAACAAATAATGAGCACTGTAAGCACTTTGTGTTGACAATAGGTCCGCACTGGTTGGAACTACATAAATAATGAGCAATGTAAGCACTTTGTGTTGGCTTATGGGCCGCACTGGTTAGAACTACACAAATAATGAGCACTGTAAGCACTTTGTGTTGGCAAAAGGGCAGCAATCGTTGGAATTACAGAAATAAGGAGCACTGTAAGCACTTTGTGTTGGCTTATTGGCCGCACTGGTTGGAACTACACAAATAAAGAGCACTGTAAGCACTTTGTGTTGGCAAAAGGGCAGCACTCGTTGGAACAACACAAATAATGAGCACTGTATTATAGTACTTTGTGTTGGCAAAAGGGTCGCACTGGTTGGAACTACACAAATAATCAGCACTGTAAGCACTTTGTGTTGGCAAAAGGGCCGCACTGGTTAGAACTAAACAAATAATGAGCACTGTAAGCACTTTTTGTTGGCAAAAGGGCCGTACTGGTTGGAACTACACAAATAATGAACACTGTAAGCACTTTGTGTTGGCAAAAGGGCTGCACTGGTTGGATCTACACAAATAATGAGCACTGTATTATAGCACTTTGCGTTGGCTTATGGGCCGCACTGGTTGGAACTACACAAAAAAGGAGCACTGTAAGCACTTTGGGTTGGCAAAAGGGTCGCACTGGTTGGAACTACACATATAAAGAGCACTGTAAGCACTTTGCGTTGGCAAAAGGGTCACACCGGTTGGAACTACACAAATAATGAGCACTGTAACCACTTTGTGTTGGCAAAAGGGCCGTACTGGTTGGAACTACACAAATAATGAGCACTGTATTATAGCACTTTGTGTTGGCTTTTGGGCAGCACTGGTTGGAACTACACAAATAATGGACACTGTAAGCACTTTGTGTTGGCAAAAGGGCCGCACTGTTTGGACTACACAAAAAATAAGCACTGTTAGCACTTTGTGTTGGAAAAAGGCAGCACTCGTTGGAATAACACAAATAATGAGCACTGTATTATAGCACTTTGTGTTGGCAAAAGGGCCGCACTCGTTGGAACTACACAAATAAGTAGCACTGTAAGCACTTTGTGTTGGGAAAAGGGCCGCACTGGTTGGAACTACACATATAAGGAGCACTGTATTATAGCACTTTGTGTTGGCATATGGGCCGCAGTGGTTGGAACTACACAAATAATGAGCACTGTAAGCACTTTCTGTTGGCTTATGGGCCGCACTGGTTGGAACTACACAAATAATGAGCACTGTGTTATAGCACTTTGTGTTGGCAAAAGGGCCGCACTGGTTGGAACTACACAAATAAGGAGCACTGTAAGCACCTTGCATTGGCAAATGGCCGCACTGGTTAGAACTACACAAATAATGAGCACTGTAAGCACTTTGTGTCGGCAAAAGGGCCGCACTGGTTGGAACTACACAAATAATGAGCACTGTATTATAGCACTTTGTGTTGGCTTATGGGCCGCACTAGTTGGAACTACACAAATAATGAGCACTGCAAGCACTTTGTGTTAGCAAAAGTGCCGCACTGGTTGGAACTATACACATAATTAGCCCTATAAGGACTTTGTGTTGACAAAAGGGCCACACTGGTTGGAACTACACAAATAATGAGCACTGTATTATAGCACTTTGTGTTGGCATATGGGCCGCAGTGGTTGGAACTACACAAATAATGAGCACTGTAAGCACTTTCTGTTGGCTTATGGGCCGCACTGGTTGGAACTACACAAATAATGAGCACTGTGTTATAGCACTTTGTGTTGGCAAAAGGGCCGCACTGGTTGGAACTACACAAATAATGGACACTGTAAGCACTTTGTGTTGGCAAAAGGGCCGCACTGTTTGGACTACACAAAAAATAAGCACTGTTAGCACTTTGTGTTGGAAAAAGGCAGCACTCGTTGGAATAACACAAATAATGAGCACTGTATTATAGCACTTTGTGTTGGCAAAAGGGCCGCACTCGTTGGAACTACACAAATAAGTAGCACTGTAAGCACTTTGTGTTGGGAAAAGGGCCGCACTGGTTGGAACTACACATATAAGGAGCACTGTATTATAGCACTTTGTGTTGGCATATGGGCCGCAGTGGTTGGAACTACACAAATAATGAGCACTGTAAGCACTTTCTGTTGGCTTATGGGCCGCACTGGTTGGAACTACACAAATAATGAGCACTGTGTTATAGCACTTTGTGTTGGCAAAAGGGCCGCACTGGTTGGAACTACACAAATAAGGAGCACTGTAAGCACCTTGCATTGGCAAATGGCCGCACTGGTTAGAACTACACAAATAATGAGCACTGTAAGCACTTTGTGTCGGCAAAAGGGCCGCACTGGTTGGAACTACACAAATAATGAGCACTGTATTATAGCACTTTGTGTTGGCTTATGGGCCGCACTAGTTGGAACTACACAAATAATGAGCACTGCAAGCACTTTGTGTTAGCAAAAGTGCCGCACTGGTTGGAACTATACACATAATTAGCCCTATAAGGACTTTGTGTTGACAAAAGGGCCACACTGGTTGGAACTACACAAATAATGAGCACTGTATTATAGCACTTTGTGTTGGCATATGGGCCGCAGTGGTTGGAACTACACAAATAATGAGCACTGTAAGCACTTTCTGTTGGCTTATGGGCCGCACTGGTTGGAACTACACAAATAATGAGCACTGTGTTATAGCACTTTGTGTTGGCAAAAGGGCCGCACTGGTTGGAACTACACAAATAAGGAGCACTGTAAGCACCTTGCATTGGCAAATGGCCGCACTGGTTAGAACTACACAAATAATGAGCACTGTAAGCACTTTGTGTCGGCAAAAGGGCCGCACTGGTTGGAACTACACAAATAATGAGCACTGTATTATAGCACTTTGTGTTGGCTTATGGGCCGCACTGGTTGGAACTACACAAATAATGAGCACTGCAAGCACTTTGTGTTAGCAAAAGTGCCGCACTGGTTGGAACTATACACATAATTAGCCCTATAAGGACTTTGTGTTGACAAAAGGGCCACACTGGTTGGAACTACACAAATAATGAGCACTGTATTATAGCACTTTGTGTTGGCTTATGGGCCGCACTGGTTGGAACTACACAAATAAGGAGCACTATAAGCACTTTGTGTTGGCAAAAGGGCCGCACTGGTTAGAACTACACAAATAATGAGCACTGTAAGCACTTTTTGTTGGCAAAAGGGCGGCACTGTTTGGAACTACACAAATAATGAGCACTGTATTATAGCACTTTGTGTTGGCTTATGGGCCGCACTGGTTGGATCTACACAAATAATGAGCACTGTATTATAGCACTTTGCGTTGGCTTATGGGCCGCACTGGTTGGAACTACACAAAAAAGGAGCACTGTAAGCACTTTGGGTTGGCAAAAGGGTCGCACTGGTTGGAACTACACATATAAAGAGCACTGTAAGCACTTTGCGTTGGCAAAAGGGTCACACCGGTTGGAACTACACAAATAATGAGCACTGTAACCACTTTGTGTTGGCAAAAGGGCCGTACTGGTTGGAACTACACAAATAATGAGCACTGTATTATAGCACTTTGTGTTGGCTTTTGGGCAGCACTGGTTGGAACTACACAAATAATGGACACTGTAAGCACTTTGTGTTGGCAAAAGGGCCGCACTGTTTGGACTACACAAAAAATAAGCACTGTTAGCACTTTGTGTTGGAAAAAGGCAGCACTCGTTGGAATAACACAAATAATGAGCACTGTATTATAGCACTTTGTGTTGGCAAAAGGGCCGCACTCGTTGGAACTACACAAATAAGGAGCACTGTAAGCACTTTGTGTTGGGAAAAGGGCCGCACTGGTTGGAACTACACATATAAGGAGCACTGTATTATAGCACTTTGTGTTGGCATATGGGCCGCAGTGGTTGGAACTACACAAATAATGAGCACTGTAAGCACTTTGTGTTGGCTTATGGGCCGCACTGGTTGGAACTACACAAATAATGAGCACTGCAAGCACTTTGTGTTAGCAAAAGTGCCGCACTGGTTGGAACTATACACATAATTAGCCCTATAAGGACTTTGTGTTGACAAAAGGGCCACACTGGTTGGAACTACACAAATAATGAGCACTGTATTATAGCACTTTGTGTTGGCTTATGGGCCGCACTGGTTGGAACTACACAAATAAGGAGCACTATAAGCACTTTGTGTTGGCTTATGGGCCGCACTGGTTAGAACTACACAAATAATGAGCACTGTAAGCACTTTTTGTTGGCAAAAAGGCGGCACTGTTTGGAACTACACAAATAATGAGCACTGTATTATAGCTCTTTGTGTTGGTAAAAGGGTCGCACTGGTTGGAACTACACAAATAATCAGCACTGTAAGCACTTTGTGTTGACAAAAGGGCCGCACTTGTTAGAACTAAACAAATAATGAGCACTGTAAGCACTTTGTGTTGGCAAAAGGGCCGTACTGGTTGGAACTACACAAATAAGGAGCACTGTAAGCACTTTGTGTTGGCAAAAGGGCCGCACTGGTTGGAACTACACAAATAATGAGCACTGTAAGCACTTTGTGTTGGCAAAAGGGTCGCACTGGTTGGAACTACACAAATAATGAGCACTGTAAGCACTTTGTGTTAACAAAAGGGCCGCACTGGTTGGAACTACACAAATAATGAGCACTGTAAGCACTTTGTGTCTGCAAAAGGGCCGTGCTTATTGGACCTACACAAATAATGAGCACTGTAAGCACTTTGTGTTGGCAAAAGGGCTGCACTGGTTGAAACTACACATATAAAGAGCACTGTAAGCACTTTGCGTTGGCAAAAGGGTCACACCGGTTGGAACTAAACAAATAATGAGCACTGTAAGCACTTTGTGTTGACAAAAGGTCTGCACTGGTTGGAACTACATAAATAATGAGCAATGTAAGCACTTTGTGTTGGCTTATGGGCCGCACTGGTTAGAACTACACAAATAATGAGCACTGTAAGCACTTTGTGTTGGCAAAAGGGCAGCAATTGTTGGAATTACACAAATAAGGAGCACTGTAAACACTTTGTGTTGGCTTATTGGCCGCACTGGTTGGAACTACACAAATAAAGAGCACTGTAAGCACTTTGTGTTGGCAAAAGGGCAGCACTCGTAGGAACAACACAAATAATGAGCACTGTATTATAGTACTTTGTGTTAGCAAAAGGGTCGCACTGGTTGGAACTACACAAATAATCAGCACTGTAAGCACTTTGTGTTGGCAAAAGGGCCGCACTGGTTAGAACTAAACAAATAATGAGCACTGTAAGCACTTTTTGTTGGCAAAAGGGCCGTACTGGTTGGAACTACACAAATAATGAACACTGTAAGCACTTTGTGTTGGCAAAAGGGCTGCACTGGTTGGATCTACACAAATAATGAGCACTGTATTATAGCACTTTGCGTTGGCTTATGGGCCGCACTGGTTGGAACTACACAAATAATGAGCACTGTAACCACTTTGTGTTGGCAAAAGGGCCGTACTGGTTGGAACTTCACAAATAATGAGCACTGTATTATAGCACTTTGTGTTGGCTTTTGGGCAGCACTGGTTGGAACTACACAAATAATGGACACTGTAAGCACTTTGTGTTGGCAAAAGGGCCGCACTGTTTGGACTACACAAAAAATAAGCACTGTTAGCACTTTGTGTTGGAAAAAGGCAGCACTCGTTGGAATAACACAAATAATGAGCACTGTATTATAGCACTTTGTGTTGGCAAAAGGGCCGCACTCGTTGGAACTACACAAATAAGGAGCACTGTAAGCACTTTGTGTTGGGAAAAGGGCCGCACTGGTTAGAACTACACAAATAATGAGCACTGTAAGCACTTTGTGTTGGCAAAAGGGCAGCAATTGTTGGAATTACACAAATAAGGAGCACTGTAAACACTTTGTGTTGGCTTATTGGCCGCACTGGTTGGAACTACACAAATAAAGAGCACTGTAAGCACTTTGTGTTGGCAAAAGGGCAGCACTCGTAGGAACAACACAAATAATGAGCACTGTATTATAGTACTTTGTGTTAGCAAAAGGGTCGCACTGGTTGGAACTACACAAATAATCAGCACTGTAAGCACTTTGTGTTGGCAAAAGGGCCGCACTGGTTAGAACTAAACAAATAATGAGCACTGTAAGCACTTTTTGTTGGCAAAAGGGCCGTACTGGTTGGAACTACACAAATAATGAACACTGTAAGCACTTTGTGTTGGCAAAAGGGCTGCACTGGTTGGATCTACACAAATAATGAGCACTGTATTATAGCACTTTGCGTTGGCTTATGGGCCGCACTGGTTGGAACTACACAAATAATGAGCACTGTAACCACTTTGTGTTGGCAAAAGGGCCGTACTGGTTGGAACTTCACAAATAATGAGCACTGTATTATAGCACTTTGTGTTGGCTTTTGGGCAGCACTGGTTGGAACTACACAAATAATGGACACTGTAAGCACTTTGTGTTGGCAAAAGGGCCGCACTGTTTGGACTACACAAAAAATAAGCACTGTTAGCACTTTGTGTTGGAAAAAGGCAGCACTCGTTGGAATAACACAAATAATGAGCACTGTATTATAGCACTTTGTGTTGGCAAAAGGGCCGCACTCGTTGGAACTACACAAATAAGGAGCACTGTAAGCACTTTGTGTTGGGAAAAGGGCCGCACTGGTTGGAACTACACATATAAGGAGCACTGTATTATAGCACTTTGTGTTGGCATATGGGCCGCAGTGGTTGGAACTACACAAATAATGAGCACTGTAAGCACTTTGTGTTGGCTTATGGGCCGCACTGGTTGGAACTACACAAATAATGAGCACTGTGTTATAGCACTTTGTGTTGGCAAAAGGGCCGCACTGGTTGGAACTACACATATAAGGAGCACTGTATTATAGCACTTTGTGTTGGCATATGGGCCGCAGTGGTTGGAACTACACAAATAATGAGCACTGTAAGCACTTTGTGTTGGCAAAAGGGCAGCAATTGTTGGAATTACACAAATAAGGAGCACTGTAAACACTTTGTGTTGGCTTATTGGCCGCACTGGTTGGAACTACACAAATAAAGAGCACTGTAAGCACTTTGTGTTGGCAAAAGGGCAGCACTCGTTGGAACAACACAAATAATGAGCACTGTATTATAGTACTTTGTGTTGGCAAAAGGGTCGCACTGGTTGGAACTACACAAATAATCAGCACTGTAAGCACTTTGTGTTGGCAAAAGGGCCGCACTGGTTAGAACTAAACAAATAATGAGCACTGTAAGCACTTTTTGTTGGCAAAAGGGCCGTACTGGTTGGAACTACACAAATAATGAGCACTGTATTATAGCACTTTGTGTTGGCTTATGGGCCGCACTGGTTGGAACTACACAAATAATGAGCACTGCAAGCACTTTGTGTTAGCAAAAGTGCGGCACTGGTTGGAACTATACACATAATTAGCCCTATAAGGACTTTGTGTTGACAAAAGGGCCACACTGGTTGGAACTACACAAATAATGAGCACTGTATTATAGCACTTTGTGTTGGCTTATGGGCCGCACTGGTTGGAACTACACAAATAAGGAGCACTATAAGCACTTTGTGTTGGCAAAAGGGCCGCACTGGTTAGAACTACACAAATAATGAGCACTGTAAGCACTTTTTGTTGGCAAAAGGGCGGCACTGTTTGGAACTACACAAATAATGAGCACTGTATTATAGCTCTTTGTGTTGGTAAAAGGGTCGCACTGGTTGGAACTACACAAATAATCAGCACTGTAAGCACTTTGTGTTGACAAAAGGGCCGCACTTGTTAGAACTAAACAAATAATG
The DNA here is from genome assembly GCF_037176765.1 of Anolis sagrei. Taxonomy (NCBI): domain Eukaryota; kingdom Metazoa; phylum Chordata; class Lepidosauria; order Squamata; family Anolidae; genus Anolis; species Anolis sagrei. The sequence goes on along the minus strand of NC_090035.1, from coordinate 56,658,487 downwards.
AGCACTGTAAGCACTTTGTGTTGGCAAAAGGGCCGTACTGGTTGGAACTACACAAATAAGGAGCACTGTAAGCACTTTGTGTTGGCAAAAGGGCCGCACTGGTTGGAACTACACAAATAATGAGCACTGTAAGCACTTTGTGTTGGCAAAAGGGTCGCACTGGTTGGAACTACACAAATAATGAGCACTGTAAGCACTTTGTGTTAACAAAAGGGCCGCACTGGTTGGAACTACACAAATAATGAGCACTGTAAGCACTTTGTGTCAGCAAAAGGGCCGTGCTTATTGGACCTACACAAATAATGAGCACTGTAAGCACTTTGTGTTGGCAAAAGGGCTGCACTGGTTGAAACTACACATATAAAGAGCACTGTAAGCACTTTGCGTTGGCAAAAGGGTCACACCGGTTGGAACTAAACAAATAATGAGCACTGTAAGCACTTTGTGTTGACAAAAGGTCCGCACTGGTTGGAACTACATAAATAATGAGCAATGTAAGCACTTTGTGTTGGCTTATGGGCCGCACTGGTTAGAACTACACAAATAATGAGCACTGTAAGCACTTTGTGTTGGCAAAAGGGCAGCAATCGTTGGAATTACACAAATAAGGAGCACTGTAAGCACTTTGTGTTGGCTTATGGGCCGCACTGGTTGGAACTACACAAATAAAGAGCACTGTAAGCACTTTGTGTTGGCAAAAGGGCAGCACTCGTTGGAACAACACAAATAATGAGCACTGTATTATAGTACTTTGTGTTGGCAAAAGGGTCGCACTGGTTGGAACTACACAAATAATCAGCACTGTAAGCACTTTGTGTTGTCAAAAGGGCCGCACTGGTTAGAACTAAACAAATAATGAGCACTGTAAGCACTTTTTGTTGGCAAAAGGGCCGTACTGGTTGGAACTACACAAATAATGAACACTGTATTATAGCACTTTGTGTTGGCAAAAGGGCTGCACTGGTTGGATCTACACAAATAATGAGCACTGTATTATAGCACTTTGCGTTGGCTTATGGACCGCACTGGTTGGAACTACACAAAAAAGGAGCACTGTAAGCACTTTGGGTTGGCAAAAGGGTCGCACTGGTTGGAATTACACAAATAATGAGCACTGTAAGCACTTTGCGTTGGCAAAAGGGTCACACCGGTTGGAACTACACAAATAATGAGCACTGTAACCACTTTGTGTTGGCAAAAGGGCCGTACTGGTTGGAACTACACAAATAATGAGCACTGTATTATAGCACTTTGTGTTGGCTTTTGGGCAGCACTGGTTGGAACTACACAAATAATGGACACTGTAAGCACTTTGTGTTGGCAAAAGGGCCGCACTGTTTGGAACTACACAAAAAATAAGCACTGTTAGCACTTTGTGTTGGAAAAAGGCAGCACTCGTTAGAATAACACAAATAATGAGCACTGTATTATAGCACTTTGTGTTGGCAAAAGGGCCGCACTCGTTGGAACTACACAAATAAGGAGCACTGTAAGCACTTTGTGTTGGGAAAAGGGCCACACTGGTTGGAACTACACATATAAGGAGCACTGTATTATAGCACTTTGTGTTGGCATATGGGCCGCAGTGGTTGGAACTACACAAATAATGAGCACTGTAAGCACTTTGTGTTGGCTTATGGGCCGCACTGGTTGGAACTACACAAATAATGAGCACTGTGTTATAGCACTTTGTGTTGGCAAAAGGGCCGCACTGGTTGGAACTACACAAATAAGGAGCACTGTAAGCACCTTGCATTGGCAAATGGCCGCACTGGTTAGAACTACACAAATAATGAGCACTGTAAGCACTTTGTGTCGGCAAAAGGGCCGCACTGGTTGGAACTACACAAATAATGAGCACTGTATTATAGCACTTTGTGTTGGCTTATGGGCCGCACTGGTTGGAACTACACAAATAATGAGCACTGTAAGCACTTTGTGTTGGCTTATGGGCCACACTGGTTGGAACTACACAAATAATGAGCACTGTATTAGAGCACTTTGTGTTGGCAAAAGGGCCGCACTGGTTGGAACTACACAAATAAGGAGCAATGTAAGCACTTTGTGTTGGCCAAAGGGCCGTACTGGTTGGAACTACACAAATAAGGAGCACTGTAAGCACTTTGTGTTGACAAAAGGGCCGCACTGGTTGGAACTACACAAATAATGAGCAATGTAAGCACTTTATGTTGGCTTATGGGCCGCACTGGTTAGAACTACACAAATAATTAGCACTGTAAGCACTTTGTTTTGGCAAAAGGGCAGCAATCGTTGGAATTACACAAATAAGGAGCACTGTAAGCACTTTGTGTTGGCTTTTGGGCCGCACTGGTTAGAACTACACAAATAATGAGCACTGTAAGCACTTTGTGTTGGCAAAAGGGCCGCACTGGTTGGAACTACACAAATAAAGAGCACTGTAAGCACTTTGTGTTGGCAAAAGGGCAGCACTCGTTTTAATTACACAAATAAGGAGCACTGTATTATAGCATGTTGTGTTGGCAAAAGGGCCGCACTGGTTGGAACTACACAAATAAGGAGCACTATAAGCACTTTGTGTTGGCAAATGGGCCGCACTGGTTAGAACTACACAAATAATGAGCACTGTAAGCAATTTGTGTTGGCAAAAGGGCCGCACTGGTTGGAACTACACAAATAATTAGCACTGCAAGCACTTTGTGTTAGCAAAAGTGCCGCACTGGTTGGAACTACACACATAATTAGCCCTATAAGGACTTTGTGTTGACAAAAGGGCCGTATTGTTTGGAACTACACAAATAAGGAGCACTGTAAGCACTTTGTGTTGACAAAAGGGCCACACTGGTTGGAACTACACAAATAATGAGCAATGTAAGCACTTTGTGTTGGCTTATGGGCCGCACTGGTTAGAACTACACAAATAATGAGCACTGTAAGCACTTTGTGTTGGCAAAAGGGCAGCAATCGTTGGAATTACAGAAATAAGGAGCACTGTAAGCACTTTGTGTTGGCTTATGGGCCGCACTGGTTGGAACTACACAAATAAAGAGCACTGTAAGCACTTTGTGTTGGCAAAAGGGCAGCACTCGTTGGAACAACACAAATAATGAGCACTGTATTATAGTACTTTGTGTTGGCAAAAGGGTCGCACTGGTTGGAACTACACAAATAATCAGCACTGTAAGCACTTTGTGTCAGCAAAAGGGCCGTGCTTATTGGACCTACACAAATAATGAGCACTGTAAGCACTTTGTGTTGGCAAAAGGGCTGCACTGGTTGGAACTACACATATAAAGAGCACTGTAAGCACTTTGCGTTGGCAAAAGGGTCACACCGGTTGGAACTAAACAAATAATGAGCACTGTAAGCACTTTGTGTTGGGAAAAGGTCCGCACTGGTTGGAACTACATAAATAATGAGCAATGTAAGCACTTTGTGTTGGCTTATGGGCCGCACTGGTTAGAACTACACAAATAATGAGCACTGTAAGCACTTTGTGTTGGCAAAAGGGCAGCAATCGTTGGAATTACAGAAATAAGGAGCACTGTAAGCACTTTGTGTTGGCTTATTGGCCGCACTGGTTGGAACTACACAAATAAAGAGCACTGTAAGCACTTTGTGTTGGCAAAAGGGCAGCACTCGTTGGAACAACACAAATAATGAGCACTGTATTATAGTACTTTGTGTTGGCAAAAGGGTCGCACTGGTTGGAACTACACAAATAATCAGCACTGTAAGCACTTTGTGTTGGCAAAAGGGCCGCACTGGTTAGAACTAAACAAATAATGAGCACTGTAAGCACTTTTTGTTGGCAAAAGGGCCGTACTGGTTGGAACTACACAAATAATGAACACTGTAAGCACTTTGTGTTGGAAAAAGGGCTGCACTGGTTGGATCTACACAAATAATGAGCACTGTATTATAGCACTTTGCATTGGCTTATGGGCCGCACTGGTTGGAACTACACAAATAAGGAGCACTGTAAGCACTTTGTGTTGGCAAAAGGGTCACACTGGTTGGAACTACACATATAAAGAGCACTGTAAGCACTTTGCGTTGGCAAAAGGGTCACACCGGTTGGAACTACACAAATAATGAGCACTGTAACCACTTTGTGTTGGCTTATGGGCCGTACTGGTTGGAACTACACAAATAATGAGCACTGTATAATAGCACTTTGTGTTGGCTTTTGGGCAGCACTCGTTGGAACTACACAAATAATGGACACTGTAAGCACTTTGTGTTGGCAAAAGGGCCGCACTGTTTGGACTACACAAAAAACAAGCACTGTTAGCACTTTGTGTTGGAAAAAGGCAGCACTCGTTGGAACAACACAAATAATGAGCACTGTATTATAGCACTTTGTGTTGGCAAAAGGGCCGCACTCGTTGGAACTACACAAATAAGGAGCACTGTAAGCACTTTGTGTTGGGAAAAGGGCCACACTGGTTGGAACTACACATATAAGGAGCACTGTATTATAGCACTTTGTGTTGGCATATGGGCCGCAGTGGTTGGAACTACACAAATAATGAGCACTGTAAGCACTTTGTGTTGGCTTATGGGCCGCACTGGTTGGAACTACACAAATAATGAGCACTGTGTTATAGCATTTTGTGTTGGCAAAAGGGCCGCACTGGTTGGAACTACGCAAATAAGGAGCACTGTAAGCACCTTGCATTGGCAAAGGGCCGCACTGGTTAGAACTACACAAATAATGAGCACTGTAAGCACTTTGTGTCGGCAAAAGGGCCGCACTGGTTGGAACTACACAAATAAGGAGCACTGTATTATAGCACTTTGTGTTGGCTTATGGGCCGCACTGGTTGGAACTACACAAATAATGAGCACTGTAAGCACTTTGTGTTGGCTTATGGGCCACACTGGTTGGAACTACACAAATAATGAGCACTGTATTATAGCACTTTGTGTTGGCAAAAGGGCCGCACTGGTTGGAACTACACAAATAAGGAGCACTGTAAGCACTTTGTGTTGGCAAAAGGGCCGTACTGGTTGGAACTACAGAAATAAGGAGCACTGTAAGCACTTTGTGTTGACAAAAGGGCCGCACTGGTTGGAACTACACAAATAATGAGCAATGTAAGCACTTTGTGTTGGCTTATGGGCTGCACTGGTTAGAACTACACAAATAATTGGCACTGTAAGCACTTTGTTTTGGCAAAAGTGCAGCAATCGTTGGAATTACACAAATAAGGAGCACTGTAAGCACTTTGTGTTGGCTTATGGGCCGCACTGGTTAGAACTACACAAATAATGAGCACTGTAAGCACTTTGTGTTGGCAAAAGGGCCGCACTGGTTGGAACTACACAAATAAGGAGCACTCTAAGCACTTTGTGTTGGCTTATGGGCCGCACTGGTTGGAACTACACAAATAATGAGCACTGTAAGCACTTTGCATTGGCAAAAGGGCCGCACTGGTTAGAACTACACAAATAATGAGCACTGTAAGCACTTTGTGTCGGCAAAAGGGCCGCACTGGTTGGAACTACACAAATAAGGAGCAATGTAAGCACTTTGTGTTGACAAAAGGGCTGCACTGGTTGGAACTACACAAAGAATCAGCACAAAAGGGCAGCAATCGTTGGAATTACACAAATAAGGAGCACTGTAAGCACTTTGTGTTGGCTTATGGGCCGCATTGGTTGGAACTACACAAATAAGGAGCACTGTAAGCACTTTGTGTTGGCAAAAGGGCAGCACTCGTTGGAACAACACAAATAATGAGCACTGTATTATAGTTTTTGTGTTGGCAAAAGGGTCGCACTGGTTGGAACTACACAAATAATCAGCACTGTAAGCACTTTGTGTTGGCAAAAGGGTAGCACTGGTTAGAACTAAACAAATAATGAGCACTGTAAGCACTTTGTGTTGGCAAACGGGCCGTAATGTTTAGAACTACAGAAATAATGAGCACTGTAAGCACTTTGTGTTGGCAAAAGGGCCGCACTGATTAGAACTACAAAAATAATGAGCACTGTAAGCACTTTGTGTTGGCAAAAGGGCCGCACTGGTTGGAACTACACAAATAATGAGCACTGTAAGCACTTTGTGTCGGCAAAAGGGTCACACTGGTTAGAACTACACAAATAATGAGCACTTTATTATAGCACTTTGTGTTGGCTTTTGGGCAGCACTGGTTGGAACTACACAAATAATGAGCACTCTATTATAGCACTTTGTGTTGGCAAAAGGGCCGCACTGGTTGGACTACACAAAAAATGAGCACTGTAAGCACTTTCTGTTGGAAAAAGGCAGCACTCGTTGGAATAACACAAATAATGAGCACTGTATTATAGCACTTTGTGTTGGCAAAAGGGCCGCACTGGTTGGAACTACACAAATAAGGAGCACTGTATTATAGCACTTTGTGTTGGCAAAAGGGCCGCACTGGTTGGAACTACACAAATAAGCAGCACTGTAAGCACTTTGTTTTGGCAAAAGGGCCGTACTGGTTGGAACTTCACAAATAAGGAGCACTGTAAGCACTTTGTGTTAACAAAAGGGCCGCACTGGTTGGAACTACACAAATAATGAGCACTGTAAGCACTTTGTGTTGGCAAAAGGGTCGCACTGGTTGGAACTACACAAATAAGGAGCACTGTAAGCACTTTGTGTTAACAAAAGGGCCGCACTGGTTGGAACTACACAAATAATGAGCACTGTAAGCACTTTGTGTTGGCAAAAGGGCCGCACTGGTTGGAACTACACATATAAGGAGCACTGTATTATAGCACTTTGTGTTGGCTTATGGGCCGCAATGGTTGGAACTACACAAATAATGAGCACTGTAAGCACTTTGTTTTGGCTTATGGGCCGCACTGGTTGGAACTACACAAATAATGAGCACTGTATTATAGCATTTTGTGTTGGCAAAAGGGCCGCACTGGTTGGAACTACACAAATAAGGAGCACTGTAAGCACTTTGTGTTGGCAAAAGGGCCGTACTGGTTGTAACTACACAAATAAGGAGCAATGTAAGCACTTTGTGTTGACAAAAGGGCCGCACTGGTTGGAACTACACAAAGAATCAGCACAAAAGGGCAGCAATCGTTGGAATTACACAAATAAGGAGCACTGTAAGCACTTTGTGTTGGCTTATGGGCCGCATTGGTTGGAACTACACAAATAAGGAGCACTGTAAGCACTTTGTGTTGGCAAAAGGGCAGCACTCGTTGGAACAACACAAATAATGAGCACTGTATTATAGTTTTTGTGTTGGCAAAAGGGTCGCACTGGTTGGAACTACACAAATAATCAGCACTGTAAGCACTTTGTGTTGGCAAAAGGGTAGCACTGGTTAGAACTAAACAAATAATGAGCACTGTAAGCACTTTGTGTTGGCAAACGGGCCGTAATGTTTAGAACTACAGAAATAATGAGCACTGTAAGCACTTTGTGTTGGCAAAAGGGCCGCACTGATTAGAACTACAAAAATAATGAGCACTGTAAGCACTTTGTGTTGGCAAAAGGGCCGCACTGGTTGGAACTACACAAATAATGAGCACTGTAAGCACTTTGTGTCGGCAAAAGGGTCACACTGGTTAGAACTACACAAATAATGAGCACTTTATTATAGCACTTTGTGTTGGCTTTTGGGCAGCACTGGTTGGAACTACACAAATAATGAGCACTCTATTATAGCACTTTGTGTTGGCAAAAGGGCCGCACTGGTTGGACTACACAAAAAATGAGCACTGTAAGCACTTTCTGTTGGAAAAAGGCAGCACTCGTTGGAATAACACAAATAATGAGCACTGTATTATAGCACTTTGTGTTGGCAAAAGGGCCGCACTGGTTGGAACTACACAAATAAGGAGCACTGTATTATAGCACTTTGTGTTGGCAAAAGGGCCGCACTGGTTGGAACTACACAAATAAGCAGCACTGTAAGCACTTTGTTTTGGCAAAAGGGCCGTACTGGTTGGAACTTCACAAATAAGGAGCACTGTAAGCACTTTGTGTTAACAAAAGGGCCGCACTGGTTGGAACTACACAAATAATGAGCACTGTAAGCACTTTGTGTTGGCAAAAGGGTCGCACTGGTTGGAACTACACAAATAATGAGCACTGTATTACAGCACTTTGTGTTGGCAAAAGGGCCGCACTGGTTGGAACTACACAAATAAGGAGCACTGTAAGCACTTTGTGTTGGCAAAAGGGCCGTACTGGTTGGAACTACACAAATAAGGAGCACTGTAATCACTTTGTGTTGGAAAAAGGCAGCACTCGTTGGAATAACACAAATAATGTGCACTGTGTTATAGCACTTTGTGTTGGCAGAAGGGCCGCACTCCTTGGAACTACACAAATAAGGAGCACTGTAAGCAATTTGTGTTGGGAAAAGGGCCACACTGGTTGGAACTACACATATAAGGAGCACTGTAAGCACTTTGCATTTGCAAAAGGGCCGCACTGGTTAGAACTACCCAAATAATGAACACTGTAAGCACTTTGTGTTGGCAAAAGGGCTGCACTGGTTGGATCTACACAAATAATGAGCACTGTATTATAGCACTTTGTGTTTGCTTTTGGGCAGCACTGGTTGGAACTACACAAATAAGGAGCACTGTATTATAGCACTTTGTGTTGGCAAAAGGGCCGCACTGGTTGGACTACACAAAAAATGAGCACTGTAAGCACTTTGTGTTGGAAAAAGGCAGCACTAGTTGGAATAACACAAATAATGAGCACTGTATTATAGCACTTTGTGTTGGCAAAAGGGCCGCACTCGTTGGAACTACACATATAAGGAGCACTGTAAGCACTTTGTGTCGGCAAAAGGGCTGCACTGGTTGGAACTACACAAATAAGGAGCACTGTATTATAGCAATTTGTGTTGGCTAATGGGCCGCTCTGGTTGGAACTACACAAATAAGGAGCACTATAAGCACTTTGTGTTGGCAAAAGGGCCACGCTGGTTGGAACTACACAAATAAGGAGCACTGTATTATAGCTCTTTGTGTTGGCAAAAGGGTCGCACTGGTTGGAACTACACAAATAATCAGCACTGTAAGCACTTTGTGTTGACAAAAGGGCCGCACTGGCTAGAACTAAACAAATAATGAGCACTGTAAGCACTTTGTGTTGGCAAAGGGGCCGTACAGGTTGGAACTACACAAATAATGAGCACTGTAAGCACTTTGTGTTGGCAAAAGGGCCGCACTGGTTAGAACTTCAAAAATAATGAGCACTGTAAGCACTTTCTGTTGGCAAAAGGGCCGCACTGGTTGGAACTACACAAAAATGAGCACTGTAAGCACTTTGTGTTGGCAAAAGGGTCGCACTGGTTGGAACTACACAAATAATGAGCACTCTAAGCACTTTGTGTTGGCAAAAGGGCCGCACTGGTTGGAACTACACAAATAAAGAGCACTGTAAGCACTTTGTGTTGGCAAAAGGGCAGCACTCGTTTTAATTACACAAATAAGGAGCACTGTATTATAGCATGTTGTGTTGGCAAAAGGGCCGCACTGGTTGGAACTACACAAATAAGGAGCACTATAAGCACTTTGTGTTGGCAAATGGGCCGCACTGGTTAGAACTACACAAATAATGAGCACTGTAAGCAATTTGTGTTGGCAAAAGGGCCGCACTGGTTGGAACTACACAAATAATTAGCACTGCAAGCACTTTGTGTTAGCAAAAGTGCCGCACTGGTTGGAACTACACACATAATTAGCCCTATAAGGACTTTGTGTTGACAAAAGGGCCACACTGGTTGGAACTACACAAATAATGAGCACTGTATTATAGCACTTTGTGTTGGCTTATGGGCCGCACTGGTTGGAACTACACAAATAAGGAGCACTATAAGCACTTTGTGTTGGCAAAAGGGCCGCTCTGGTTAGAACTACACAAATAATGAGCACTGTAAGCACTTTTTGTTGGCAAAAGGGCGGCACTGTTTGGAACTACACAAATAATGAGCACTGTATTATAGCTCTTTGTGTTGGCAAAAGGGTCGCACTGGTTGGAACTACACAAATAATCAGCACTGTAAGCACTTTGTGTTGACAAAAGGGCCGCACTTGTTAGAACTAAACAAATAATGAGCACTGTAAGCACTTTGTGTTGGCAAAAGGGCCGTACTGGTTGGAACTACACAAATAATGAGCACTGTAAGCACTTTGTGTTGGCAAAAGGGCCGCACTGGTTGGAACTACACAAATAATCAGCACTGTAAGCACTTTGTGTTGGCAAAAGGGTCGCACTGGTTGGAACTACACAAATAATGAGCACTGTAAGCACTTTGTGTTAACAAAAGGGCCGCACTGGTTGGAACTACACAAATAATGAGCACTGTAAGCACTTTGTGTCAGCAAAAGGGCCGTGCTTATTGGACCTACACAAATAATGAGCACTGTAAGCACTTTGTGTTGGCAAAAGGGCTGCACTGGTTGGAACTACACATATAAAGAGCACTGTAAGCACTTTGCATTGGCAAAAGGGTCACACCGGTTGGAACTAAACAAATAATGAGCACTGTAAGCACTTCGTGTTGGCAAAAGGGCCGCACTGGTTAGAACTACACAAATAATGAGCACTGTATTATAGCACTTTGTGTTGGCTTTTGGGCAGCACTGGTTGGAACTACACAAATAATGAGCACTGTATTATAGCACTTTGTGTTGGCAAAAGGGCCGCACTGGTTGGGACTACACAAATAAGCAGCACTGTAAGCACTTTGTTTCGGCAAAAGGGCCGTACTGGTTGGAACTTCACAAATAAGGAGCACTGTAAGCACTTTGTGTTAACAAAAGGGCCGCACTGGTTGGAACTACACAAATAATGAGCACTGTAAGCACTTTGTGTTGGCAAAAGGGTCGCACTGGTTGGAACTACACAAATAATGAGCACTGTATTACAGCACTTTGTGTTGGCAAAGGGGCCGTACAGGTTGGAACTACACAAATAATGAGCACTGTAAGCACTTTGTGTTGGCAAAAGGGCCGCACTGGTTAGAACTTCAAAAATAATGAGCACTGTAAGCACTTTCTGTTGGCAAAAGGGCCGCACTGGTTGGAACTACACAAATAAGGAGCACTATAAGCACTTTGTGTTGGCAAATGGGCCGCACTGGTTAGAACTACACAAATAATGAGCACTGTAAGCAATTTGTGTTGGCAAAAGGGCCGCACTGGTTGGAACTACACAAATAATTAGCACTGCAAGCACTTTGTGTTAGCAAAAGTGCCGCACTGGTTGGAACTACACACATAATTAGCCCTATAAGGACTTTGTGTTGACAAAAGGGCCACACTGGTTGGAACTACACAAATAATGAGCACTGTATTATAGCACTTTGTGTTGGCTTATGGGCCGCACTGGTTGGAACTACACAAATAAGGAGCACTATAAGCACTTTGTGTTGGCAAAAGGGCCGCTCTGGTTAGAACTACACAAATAATGAGCACTGTAAGCACTTTTTGTTGGCAAAAGGGCGGCACTGTTTGGAACTACACAAATAATGAGCACTGTATTATAGCTCTTTGTGTTGGCAAAAGGGTCGCACTGGTTGGAACTACACAAATAATCAGCACTGTAAGCACTTTGTGTTGACAAAAGGGCCGCACTTGTTAGAACTAAACAAATAATGAGCACTGTAAGCACTTTGTGTTGGCAAAAGGGCCGTACTGGTTGGAACTACACAAATAATGAGCACTGTAAGCACTTTGTGTTGGCAAAAGGGCCGCACTGGTTGGAACTACACAAATAATGAGCACTGTAAGCACTTTGTGTTGGCAAAAGGGTCGCACTGGTTGGAACTACACAAATAATGAGCACTGTAAGCACTTTGTGTTAACAAAAGGGCCGCACTGGTTGGAACTACACAAATAATGAGCACTGTAAGCACTTTGTGTCAGCAAAAGGGCCGTGCTTATTGGACCTACACAAATAATGAGCACTGTAAGCACTTTGTGTTGGCAAAAGGGCTGCACTGGTTGGAACTACACATATAAAGAGCACTGTAAGCACTTTGCGTTGGCAAAAGGGTCACACCGGTTGGAACTAAACAAATAATGAGCACTGTAAGCACTTCGTGTTGGCAAAAGGGCCGCACTGGTTAGAACTACACAAATAATGAGCACTGTATTATAGCACTTTGTGTTGGCTTTTGGGCAGCACTGGTTGGAACTACACAAATAAGGAGCACTGTAAGCACTTTGTGTTGGCAAAAGGGCCGCACTGGTTGGACTACACAAAAAATGAGCACTGTAATCACTTTGTGTTGGAAAAAGGCAGCGCTCGTTGGAATAACACAAATAATGTGCACTGTATTACAGAACTTTGTGTTGGCAGAAGGGCCGCACTGGTTGGAACTACACAAATAAGGAGCACTGTAAGCAATTTGTGTTGGGAAAAGGGCCGCACTGGTTGGAACTACACATATAAGGAGCACTGTAAGCACTTTGCATTGGCAAAAGGGCCGCACTGGTTAGACCTACCCAAATAATGAGCACTGTAAGAACTTTGTGTCGGCAAAAGGGCCACACTGGTTGGAACTACACAAATAAGGAGCACTGTATTATAGCACTTTGTGTTGGCTTATGGGCCGCACTGGTTGGAACTACACAAATAATGAGCACTGTAAGCACTTTGTGTTGGCTTATGGGCCGCACTGGTTGGAACTACACAAATAATGAGCACTGTATTATAGCACTTTGTGTTGGCAAAAGGGCCGCACTGGTTGGAACTACACAAATAAAGAGCACTGTAAGCACTTTGTGTTGGCAAAAGGGCCGTACTGGTTGGAACTACACAAATAAGGAGCACTGTAAGCACTTTGTGTTAACAAAAGGGCCGCACTGGTTGGAACTACACAAATAATGAGCACTGTAAGCACTTTGTGTTGGCAAAAGGGCCGCACTGGTTAGAACTTCAAAAATAATGAGCACTGTAAGCACTTTCTGTTGGCAAAAGGGCCGCACTGGTTGGAACTACACAAATAATGAGCACTGTAAGCACTTTGTGTTGGCAAAAGGGTCGCACTGGTTGGAACTACACAAATCATGAGCACTGTAAGCACTTTGTGTTGGCAAAAGGGCCGCACTGGTTGGAACTACACAAATAAAGAGCACTGTAAGCACTTTGTGTTGGCAAAAGGGCAGCACTCGTTTTAATTACACAAATAAGGAGCACTGTATTATAGCATGTTGTGTTGGCAAAAGGGCCGCACTGGTTGGAACTACACAAATAAGGAGCACTATAAGCACTTTGTGTTGGCAAATGGGCCGCACTGGTTAGAACTACACAAATAATGAGCACTGTAAGCAATTTGTGTTGGCAAAAGGGCCGCACTGGTTGGAACTACACAAATAATTAGCACTGCAAGCACTTTGTGTTAGCAAAAGTGCCGCACTGGTTGGAACTACACACATAATTAGCCCTATAAGGACTTTGTGTTGACAAAAGGGCCACACTGGTTGGAACTACACAAATAATGAGCACTGTATTATAGCACTTTGTGTTGGCTTATGGGCCGCACTGGTTGGAACTACACAAATAAGGAGCACTATAAGCACTTTGTGTTGGCAAAAGGGCCGCACTGGTTAGAACTACACAAATAATGAGCACTGTAAGCACTTTTTGTTGGCAAAAGGGCGGCACTGTTTGGAACTACACAAATAATGAGCACTGTATTATAGCTCTTTGTGTTGGCAAAAGGGTCGCACTGGTTGGAACTACACAAATAATCAGCACTGTAAGCACTTTGTGTTGACAAAAGGGCCGCACTTGTTAGAACTAAACAAATAATGAGCACTGTAAGCACTTTGTGTTGGCAAAAGGGCCGTACTGGTTGGAACTACACAAATAATGAGCACTGTAAGCACTTTGTGTTGGCAAAAGGGCCGCACTGGTTGGAACTACACAAATAATGAGCACTGTAAGCACTTTGTGTTGGCAAAAGGGTCGCACTGGTTGGAACTACACAAATAATGAGCACTGTAAGCACTTTGTGTTAACAAAAGGGCCGCACTGGTTGGAACTACACAAATAATGAGCACTGTAAGCATTTTGTGTCAGCAAAAGGGCCGTGCTTATTGGACCTACACAAATAATGAGCACTGTAAGCACTTTGTGTTGGCAAAAGGGCTGCACTGGTTGGAACTACACATATAAAGAGCACTGTAAGCACTTTGCGTTGGCAAAAGGGTCACACCGGTTGGAACTAAACAAATAATGAGCACTGTAAGCACTTTGTGTTGGCAAAAGGGCCGCACTGGTTGGAACTACACAAATAATGAGCACTGTAAGCACTTTGTGTTGGCTTTTGGGCTGCACTGGTTGGAACTACACATATAAAGAGCACTGTAAGCACTTTGCGTTGGCAAAAGGGTCACACCGGTTGGAACTAAACAAATAATGAGCACTGTAAGCACTTCGTGTTGGCAAAAGGGCCGCACTGGTTAGAACTACACAAATAATGAGCACTGTATTATAGCACTTTGTGTTGGCTTTTGGGCAGCACTGGTTGGAACTACACAAATAAGGAGCACTGTAAGCACTTTGTGTTGGCAAAAGGGCCGCACTGGTTGGACTACACAAAAAATGAGCACTGTAATCACTTTGTGTTGGAAAAAGGCAGCACTCGTTGGAATAACACAAATAATGTGGGGGGAGGAGCCACCATGGCCGTGTAGAAGACGTCTCCTTGGTAGCTCCCGAGCAAAAAGATCAGAATGCAGTGATAAATGGATCAAGGATTTCTCTTTATGGACTGGAAAAGAGGCGAAAGTGTGGTGTGTCTAAGGAGCTGAAAAAAGAGGAGTCTAAAGGTAAATTACTACCGTTTAATTGCTTTTGATTTATGAACTCTGGATAGCTGGCTGGCCGCTCCGGCCGAAAGTGAAACTAACCTATTAATTACAAGTGCGTCATAAGCTTTCCTACTTAAAGAAAACTTTTGGAGAGACTGGATTAAATGATTTGGAAGGCAAAAGCAATGTCCAAAGCAATGATCAAAGGCATGCCTTTCCTATGAAGAAGGAGTGAGTTATTATTATCAGTTAAAGCAAATCCCTCGGTATAAGGGAAAAGTTGCAAGTGATACAAGACATATTTGGTTGGAAATTTTTGGACTGTGCTGAATGACTGAATGGACTGAATGAGTAGGAGTAGGAAGACACACCAAGGGAAAGACACACCAAAAGAGACTCCAAAAAACCCTCTGTGGGAACGTACCAAGCCCTCAGACAGATCTCTTGCAAGGCTTGTAAGGCTTACTGGATTGGACAGGTTGGAAAATCTTGAAGCTCCCCGGGCTCCTCAGCTTCCTAAAGACATGAGTGCAGTTAGACGCAGCCCCCCCCTTCAAAAGGGAAATCAGCTAAAACGGACCCCTCCCCAATCAGGGAGCGGAACTTCAACATCATTGCCATGTCTAACTGCAAAATCAGTTGGATCAGAAGGAAGAAGTGAGAGGGAAGAACTGGGGAAATCAGAGAAAGAAATGAGCAATAGTCAAATGTTAAATAAAATAGCAGATCTGATCAAAAGTGAGACTCAGCTATTAAAACAAGATATCCTGACCAGTGCTAAAGAAATGAAATCAGAATTAGATATGGAAAGAAAAAGCTCAGATAAAAAATTCCAGGCAATACAAGAAACCTTGAAAACAATACATGGAGAAATACAAACGAATAAAGCAGAAATTGAAAAAAACAAACAGGAACAACTTGTACTTAAACGGCAAACACAACAAAATGAAAATAGACTTTCAGATATGGAAATAAAGTTTGTTTATATGCAAGACAATCAAAGAAGGAATAATGCAATAATCAAAAATTATCCAGAAGGGAATAAAAAAGAAGACCTGAAAGCTGAAATCCTGAAGTGGCTGCAAAAGATTACGCCGGTATTGAACTGGTCAGAATTGGATATAGAGAGAGCTCATCGCCTCCCGGCTGGAAGAAATAAAATAACATCCAGAAATATAATAATTCGATTCCATAATTTTGCAAAGAAGGAAGACCTGATGAAAATACTTAAGAAGAATCCTGATTACCTAAAGATGGGTGATTCAAAATTGGAGATATTTAACGACTACTGCCCAGAAACCAAGAATTGGAGATACTCAATGAAGCCTATCACGATTCAGTTAATGAAGGCTGGAATTTTGTATACTTGGGGATACCCTATCTTTCTTAAGTTCCAATGGAAAGGCAAGAGATACAGAATAGATTCACTGGAACAAGGTTATCAATTACTGGAGGAGCTTGGAATAGTAAGAAGACAAGAAAGAGACCAGAAGGAGGAGGAGGAAAAGGATCCGGATGGAGGAGAACTGGAGGAATTAATTGGTGCCGTTGGAGGAATCGAGATGTAAGAAGAAATTAAACACTGCAACAACGCTCTTTTTTATTTTTTATCTAATATGAGCACTCGGGGGGAGGGAGACTCTGGGCCACAGGATGACTTCACCCCCCCCCCCTCCCCAATTGGGAAGGCCGGGGGCCATGATTGGGACGAGAAGTCCCGAAGATTGGAAGGGGAGGAAGGGGGGAAAGAGGGAAGTGGGGGGATTGGGGGGGAGGGGGAAATGGGGACTAAGGGTAGGGGAGGGAAAGGGTCAAGGATTCACGTTGTTTCAAGCCACAAAAAAGCTTTTAAAGGGAAAGGGAAATGATGTCCCATAAATTAAGAATTTCAACGCTTAACACGAGGGGATTGGGGACGGTAATTAAGAGAAGGCGGATCGAATCTCTACTGAAGAAGGACGCGGCGGACGCCATCTTCCTACAGGAAACACATCAAAATAAACGGGGCTCGAGTGAGCTAAAGTCGAGTTGGATAAGGAACTATGAAACATCTTTTGGGTCATCAAAGTCAAGAGGAGTAGCAATAATAATAGCAAAGAAATGTAATTTTGTCATAAACAAGGTATTGAAAGATGAAGAGGGAAGATATATAATAATATATGGGGAAATAGGGGAGGAAAAATATGTATTAGTAAATGTATACGCACCAAATGTGAAACAGCAAGAATTTTATGAAAAAGTGCTAGAGCAAATAGAGAATTATCATCAACAAAATGTAATATTTGGAGGAGATTGTAATTGCTGTATGGATTTGAAGAAGGATAAAACTACGATAGCATCAAAAGCTAGAAATATTGAAACAACGGATTTAAGCAGAGTAATGAATAAATGGCAATTAAAGGATGTGTGGAGATTGGTAAAAGGGAATGAAAGTAGATATACATATTATTCATCGGTACACAAGGTGTATACAAGAATTGATTATATTTTTGTCTCCAAGAACATGACAAGTAAAGTGCTAAATGCTGATATAGGTATGATTAAGATTTCGGATCACGCTTTGGTTTCAATTGAGATTGCGTTGAAATGTGATTATGATAAAATGAAAAGGTGGAGGTTAAACACAAGAATACTAAATCATAAAGAGATAGTAGATAAAGTGCAAGCAGAATGGCAAGAAATATGGGGCTTCAACGAAAAGGGGGTGACAAAAGGAGTCCTATGGGATACTATGAAAGCAGTGACTAGAGGGTTATGTATAAAAGAGACAATTAACTTAAGAAGAAGGCAAGAAGAAAGGAAAAGGAATCTAGAAAGAGAAATAGAAGAGATTGAAAAAGCATATGTAATAAAGAGAGATACACGAATTTATGCTAGGTTAAGAGCAAAAAAAGAGGAATTGGATAAAATGGAAATAGACGAAGTACAAGAAAATTTAATTTATTTAAGGAGGGAATATTTTGAGTTTAGTGATAGGAATTCAAAGATCCTAGCCAAATCAACACAGAAAAAGAAAATGGAAGGAATGATAAACACGATAAAAGATAAAACAGGTAAATTATGTAGAGCTATGAAAGAGAAATTGAAAGTATTTGAGGAATTTTATAAAAATCTATATCAAACTAAAGCATGTCCCATAGAGGCAATCAGGAAATACGTGGAAGAAAATTGGGAGAGTAAGCTGGAGGAGAAAGATAAAGAGCTATTGGACCAACCTATTAAGAAAAAAGAAATAGAGGAAGTCATTAATAAATTAAAAGTAGGAAAAGCCCCAGGCCTGGATGGTCTAGGGACAGAGTATTATAAAAGCTTTAGAGAAGTTTTAACCCCAAAATTATTGGAATTGTATAATGGAATAATGAAGGGAGATAAAATACCCGATTCATGGAGGAGATCATTAATAATATTAATACCCAAACCTGACAAAGACTTAACAGACCCAGGGTCATACAGGCCCATATCATTAATAAACCAGGATGCAAAGATATTGTCCGCGATATTAGCTAATAGAATGAATAAATGTATGTATAAGTACATAAAAGAAGATCAGTGTGGGTTTATAAAAGGAAGACAAATGTCAAATTTGATAGGGAGAGCACTAAATAAAATTCATTGGGTTAAAGAGGGGAAGGGAAAAGCAGGGATACTATCATTAGACATTTTTAAAGCGTTCGATTGTGTGGAATGGGAGACACTAGGGGAAATAGTG
Source organism: Anolis sagrei (assembly GCF_037176765.1). NCBI lineage: Eukaryota > Metazoa > Chordata > Lepidosauria > Squamata > Anolidae > Anolis > Anolis sagrei. The sequence goes on along the minus strand of NC_090035.1, from coordinate 56,640,018 downwards.
AATAAATTTGGAATGGGAAATAAAATAAAAGGAGTACTAAAACAATTTTATTCAAAGAATTCAGCAGTGATAACTATAAATGATGGAGTGACAAACGAAATAAAAGTGACTAGAGGAACTAGACAAGGGTGCCCTTTGTCCCCGATATTATTTGCTATGGTGATAGAACTTTTTGCTAATAATATAAGGAACGATAAAAATTTAGAAGGATTAGGAAAAAAGGAGAAACAGAAGGTGAGCTTATTCGCTGACGATACATTGTTATTTATAGAAAATATAGTGGAGAAAATAGATAGAATAAAAGAACATTTGGAGATATTTGGGAAAGCAACGGGATTACAAGTTAATTGGAACAAGTCAGAAATGATGCTACTCAATTATACAAGAGAAGAAGAAAAAAAATTATAGAACAGAGAAAAATGGGAATAAGAATTAAGAATAAATTAAAATACTTGGGAGTAATAATAACTAAGGATTTAAAAGAGATAGAGGAAGTAAATGTAGTAACTTTAAGAAAAGAAGTTCAGAAAAAGTTAATAGAGTACGAAGGTATACATTTATCCTGGTTTGGAAGAATAGCATTAGTAAAAATGAAAATACTTCCAAAGATAAATTTTATATTTAGAATGTTACCACTTCAAATCACAGAAGAAGAGCTAATTAGATGGCAACAAATGATTAATAAGTACTGCAATGGAAGTAAAAGAAACAGGCTAAACAAACAGTTATGGTATAGATCGCAAAAGGAGGGTGGACTAGCACTACCTAATATAAAAAAATATTATGAAGCAAGTAGATTAAATTTGGTTATAGAAGGAATGGTTAAAAAAGAGGGAATAGATTGGCTTAGTAATGAATCAGGAAAAGTGGAAGATGAAACTTGGAATATATTTTTTAAACAGCTTACTAGAAAAGAACTGAGGGAAATTAGAAACCCAATGCTGAGCAATATACTGAAAGTATGGAATAAATACAAGGGGAGGTTAATAAAGGAAGGATCAATTATAACCCCAATAGTGATGGAAAAGAAATTCCCAAAAAATTTAAAAAAAGCAATGGATAAAAAGGTAAGGGAAATAAATTTAGATAGAATAGGGGATTGGATGAAGGCGGAAATGAAGAGGGAAAGGATGTTGGAAGAGTTTAAAGAAATAAAACTATCATGGTTTCATTGTATACAACTAGAACAATGGTTAATAAACTGGAAAAAAATAATAGAAACGGAAGCCAACTCAATCAATTTGAACAAATAATACAGAAGGGAAGGGCAGTAGAAGAACACGAAAACTTGAGAGGTATAATTAGCAAAATCTATAAGATACTAATTGAAATGAAGGATGGGAAAATGAAAAAGAGTACCCTTAAGGAGATTTGGGAAGAGGATTTAGGGATAAAAATAAGTGAAATAGAGTGGCAACAGTTATGGGGACAAAGACATTTAAAAAACCTATCGATACGTGTTAAAGAAAATTATTACAAGTTAATATGGAAGTGGTACTTAACACCGGTAAGAATAGCATATATGAATAAAAACAATTCAACAAATTGTTGGAGAGGATGTAAAGAACCAGGAACATATATACATATGTGGTGGCAATGTAAATATGTAAATAATTTTTGGGAGAAAGTATTTAGAGAAATAGAAAGTATAATGAATATGAAAATAGACAAAAGTCCTAGTATAGCCTTATTATCATTATATACCAACAAGCAACTGAAAAAGGAGGATAAAGAAGCGATAACAAACTTACTAACTATAGCAAGACTGCTCATAGCAAGGAATTGGAAAAAAGAAATGAATATACGAATAGAGGAGTGGTACAAGGAAGCATGGAAAATAGCATTAAATGACAAACTGACATGTATATTAAAGGTTAAAAAAGGTATATGGAAACAAAGTGATTTTGATGCTATATGGGGAAAATTTGTGGTAAATGGATTAAAAAATAAGGAAGGAAAATTACCGTCACAAGAAGAAATGAAATTTTGGACAGATGAAATGTAAAAAATGTGGCTTGAGACGGGTGGAGGGGAGCACTGAGGTGAAAATAGGGGGGGGGGAAAAAAAGAGAAAAGGGGAGGAAATGTCAAAGCAAAACAACAAAACAACATGTTAAAGAGGTTGATGTATAAAATGCAACAGTATGTAATAATTGTGATAAATCAATAAAAAAAATAATAAAAAAAAAAAACACAAATAATGTGCACTGTATTATAGCACTTTGTGTTGGCAGAAGGGCCGCACTGGTTGGAACTACACAAATAAGGAGCACTGTAAACAATTTGTGTTGGGAAAAGGGCCGCACTGGTTGGAACTACACATATAAGGAGCACTGTAAGCACTTTGCATTGGCAAAAGGGCCGCACTGGTTAGAACTACCCAAATAATGAGCACTGTAAGAACTTTGTGTCGGCAAAAGGGCCACACTGGTTGGAACTACACAAATAAGGAGCACTGTATTATAGCACTTTGTGTTGGCAAAAGGGCCGCACTGGTTGGAACTACATAAATAAGGAGCACTGTAAGCACTTTGTGTTGGCAAAAGGGCCGTACTGGTTGGAACTACACAAATAATGAGCACTGTAAGCACTTTGTGTTGGCAAAAGGGTCGCACTGGTTGGAACTACACAAATAATGAGCACTGTATTATAGCACTTTGCGTTGGCAAAAGGGCCGCACTGGTTGGAACTACACAAATAAGGAGCACTGTAAGCACTTTGTGTTGGCAAAAGGGCCGTACTGGTTGGAACTACACAAATAAGGATCACTGTAATCACTTTGTGTTGGAAAAAGGCAGCACTCGTTGGAATAACACAAATAATGTGCACTGTGTTATAGCACTTTGTGTTGGCAGAAGGGCCGCACTCGTTGGAACTACACAAATAAGGAGCACTGTAAGCAATTTGTGTTGGGAAAAGGGCCGCACTGGTTGGAACTACACATATAAGGAGCACTGTAAGCACTTTGCATTGGCAAAAGGGCCGCACTGGTTAGAACTACCCAAATAATGAGCACGGTAAGAACTTTGTGTCGGCAAAAGGGCCACACTGGTTGGAACTACACAAATAAGGAGCACTGTATTATAGCACTTTGTGTTGGCTAATGAGCCGCACTGGTTGGAACTACACAAATAATGAGCACTGTAAGCACTTTGTTTTGGCTTATGGGCCGCACTGGTTGGAACTACACAAATAAGGAGAACTGTAAGCACTTTGTGTTAACAAAAGGGCCGCACTGGTTGGAACTACACAAATAAGGAGAACTGTAAGCACTTTGTGTTGGCAAAAGGGCCGTACTGGTTGGAACTACACAAATAAGGAGCACTGTAAGCACTTTGTGTTGACAAAAGGGCCGCACTGGTTGGAACTACACAAATAATGAGCACTGTAAGCACTTTGTGTTGGCAAAAGGGTCGCACTGGTTGGAACTACAGAAATAATGAGCACTGTAAGCACTTTGTGTTGGCTTATGGGCCGCACTGGTTAGAACTACACAAATAATGAGCACTGTAAGCACTTTGTGTTGGCAAAAGGGCCGCACTCGTTGGAATTACACAAATAATGAGCACTGTATTATACCACTTTGTGTTGGCAAAAGGGCCGCACTGGTTGGAACTACACAAATAATGAGCACTGTAATATAGCACTTTGTGTTGACTTATGGGCCGCACTGGTTGTAACTACACAAAAAATGAGCACTGTATTATAGCACTTTGTGTTGGCAAAAGGGCCGCTCTAGTTGGAACTACACAAATAAGGAGCACTGTAAGCACTTTGTGTTGGCAAAAGGGCCACACTGGTTGGAACTACACAAATAATTAGCACTGTAAGCACTTTGTGTTGGCAAAAGGGCAGCACTCGTTGGAATTACACAAATAAGGAGCACTGTATTATAGCATGTTGTGTTGGCAAAAGGGCCGCACTGGTTGGAACTACACAAATAAGGAGCACTATAAGCACTTTGTGTTGGCAAAAGGGTCGCACTGGTTGGAACTACACAAATAATGAGCACTGTATTATAGCACTTTGTGTTGGCTTATGGGCCGCACTGGTTGGAACTACACAAATAAGGAGCACTATAAGCACTTTGTGTTGGTAAAAGGGCCGCACTGGTTAGAACTAAACAAATAATGAGCACTGTAAGCACTTTGTGTTGGCAAAAGGGCTGCACTGGTTGGAACTACGCAAATAATGAGCACTGTAATATAGCACTTTGTGTTGGCTTTGGGCCGCACTGGTTGTAACTACACAAATAAGGAGCACTGTATTATAGCACTTTGTGTGGGCAAAAGGGCCGCTCTGGTTGGAACTACACAAATAAGGAGGACTGTATGATAGCACTTTGTATTAGCAAAAGGGCCGCACTGGTTAGAACTACACAAATAATGAGCACTGTATTACAGCACTGTGTTCGCAAAAGGGCCGCACTGGTTGGAACTACACAAATAATGAGCACTGTAAGCACTTTGTGTTGGCAAATGGGCCGCACTGGTTGGAACTACCCAAATAAGGAGCACTGTAAGCACTTTGTTTTGGCAAAAGGGCCGCACTGGTTGGAACTACACAAATAATGAGCACTGTAAGCACTTTGCATTGGCAAAAGGGCTGCACTGGTTGGAACTACACAAAGAATGAGCACTGTAAGCACTTTGTGTTGGCAAAAGGGCCACACTATTTGGAACTACAGAAATAAGGAGCACTGTAAGCACTTTGTGTTGACAAAAGGGCCGCACTGGTTGGAACTACACAAATAATGAGCAATGTAAGCACTTTGTGTTGGCTTATGGGCCGCACTGGTTAGAACTACACAAATAATGAGCACTGTAAGCACTTTGTATTGGCAAAAGGGCCGCACTGGTTGGAACTACACAAATAAGGAGCACTGTAAGCACTTTGTGTTGGCTTATGGGCCGCACTGGTTGGAACTACACAAATAATGAGCACTGTAAGCACTTTGTGTTGGCAAAGGGGCCGCACTCGTTTGAATTACACAAATAATGAGCACTGTATTATACCACTTTGTGTTGGCAAAAGGGCCGCACTGGTTGGAACTACACAAATAATGAGCACTGTAATATAGCACTTTGTGTTGACTTATGAGCCGCACTGGTTGTAACTACACAAATAATGAGCACTGTATTATAGCACTTTGTGTTGGCGAAAGGGCCGCTCTGGTTGGAACTACACAAATAAGGAGCACTGTAAGCACTTTGTGTTGGCAAAAGGGCCACACTGGTTGGAACTACACAAATAATTAGCACTGTAAGCACTTTGTGTTGGCAAAAGGGCAGCACTCATTGGAATTACACAAATAAGGAACACTGTATTATAGCATGTTGTGTTGGCAAAAGGGCCGCACTGGTTGGAACTACACAAATAAGGAGCACTATAAGCACTTTGTGTTGGCAAAAGGGTCGCACTGGTTGGAACTACACAAATAATGAGCACTGTATTATAGCACTTTGTGTTGGCTTATGGGCCGCACTGGTTGGAACTACACAAATAAGGAGCACTATAAGCACTTTGTGTTGGTAAAAGGGCCGCACTGGTTAGAACTAAACAAATAATGAGCACTGTAAGCACTTTGTGTTGGCAAAAGGGCTGCACTGGTTGGAACTACGCAAATAATGAGCACTGTAATATAGCACTTTGTGTTGGCTTTGGGCCGCACTGGTTGTAACTACACAAATAATGAGCACTGTATTATAGCACTTTGTGTTGGCAAAAGGGCCGCTCTGGTTGGAACTACACAAATAAGGAGGACTGTATGATAGCACTTTGTATTAGCAAAAGGGCCGCACTGGTTAGAACTACACAAATAATGAGCACTGTATTACAGCACTGTGTTCGCAAAAGGGCCGCACTGGTTGGAACTACACAAATAATGAGCACTGTAAGCACTTTGTGTTGGCAAATGGGCCGCACTGGTTGGAACTACCCAAATAAGGAGCACTGTAAGCACTTTGTTTTGGCAAAAGGGCCGCACTGGTTGGAACTACACAAATAATGAGCACTGTAAGCACTTTGCATTGGCAAAAGGGCTGCACTGGTTGGAACTACACAAAGAATGAGCACTGTAAGCACTTTGTGTTGGCAAAAGGGCCACACTATTTGGAACTACAGAAATAAGGAGCACTGTAAGCACTTTGTGTTGACAAAAGGGCCGCACTGGTTGGAACTACACAAATAATGAGCAATGTAAGCACTTTGTGTTGGCTTATGGGCCGCACTGGTTAGAACTACACAAATAATGAGCACTGTAAGCACTTTGTATTGGCAAAAGGGCCGCACTGGTTGGAACTACACAAATAAGGAGCACTGTAAGCACTTTGTGTTGGCTTATGGGCCGCACTGGTTGGAACTACACAAATAATGAGCACTGTAAGCACTTTGTGTTGGCAAAGGGGCCGCACTCGTTTGAATTACACAAATAATGAGCACTGTATTATACCACTTTGTGTTGGCAAAAGGGCCGCACTGGTTGGAACTACACAAATAATGAGCACTGTAATATAGCACTTTGTGTTGACTTATGAGCCGCACTGGTTGTAACTACACAAATAATGAGCACTGTATTATAGCACTTTGTGTTGGCGAAAGGGCCGCTCTGGTTGGAACTACACAAATAAGGAGCACTGTAAGCACTTTGTGTTGGCAAAAGGGCCACACTGGTTGGAACTACACAAATAATTAGCACTGTAAGCACTTTGTGTTGGCAAAAGGGCAGCACTCGTTGGAATTACACAAATAAGGAACACTGTATTATAGCATGTTGTGTTGGCAAAAGGGCCGCACTGGTTGGAACTACACAAATAAGGAGCACTATAAGCACTTTGTGTTGGCAAAAGGGTCGCACTGGTTGGAACTACACAAATAATGAGCACTGTATTATAGCACTTTGTGTTGGCTTATGGGCCGCACTGGTTGGAACTACACAAATAAGGAGCACTATAAGCACTTTGTGTTGGTAAAAGGGCCGCACTGGTTAGAACTAAACAAATAATGAGCACTGTAAGCACTTTGTGTTGGCAAAAGGGCTGCACTGGTTGGAACTACGCAAATAATGAGCACTGTAATATAGCACTTTGTGTTGGCTTATGGGCCGCACTGGTTGTAACTACACAAATAATGAGCACTGTATTATAGCACTTTGTGTTGGCAAAAGGGCCGCTCTGGTTGGAACTGCACAAATAAGGAGCACTGTATGATAGCACTTTGTATTAGCAAAAGGGCCGCACTGGTTAGAACTACACAAATAATGAGCACTGTATTACAGCACTTTGTGTCCGCAAAAGGGCCGCACTGGTTGGAACTACACAAATAATGAGCACTGTAAGCACTTTGTGTTGGCAAATGGGCCGCACTGGTTGGAACTACCCAAATAAGGGGCACTGTAAGCACTTTGCATTGGCAAAAGGGCCGCACTGGTTGGAACTACACAAAGAATGAGCACTGTAAGCACTTTGTGTTGGCAAAAGGGCCGCACTGGTTGGAACTACACAAATAAGTAGGACTGTTTTTACCACTTTGTGTTGTCTTATGGGCCGCAGTGGTTGGAACTACACAAATAATGAGCACTGTATTATAGCACTTTGTGTTGGCAAAAGGGCCGCACTGGTTGGAACTACACAAATAATGAGCACTGTATTATAGCACTTTGTGTTGGCTTATGGGCCACACTGGTTGTAACTACACATATAATGAGCACTGTATTATAGCACTTTGTGTTGGCAAAAGGGCTGCACTGGTTGGAACTACACATATAAAGAGCACTGTAAGCACTTTGCGTTGGCAAAAGGGTCACACCGGTTGGAACTACACAAATAATGAGCACTGTAACCACTTTGTGTTGGCAAAAGGGCCGTACTGGTTGGAACTACACAAATAATGAGCACTGTATTATAGCACTTTGTGTTGGCTTTTGGGCAGCACTGGTTGGAACTACACAAATAAGGAGCACTGTAAGCACTTTGTGTTGGCAAAAGGGCCGCACTGTTTGGACTACACAAAAAATGAGCACTGTAAGCACTTTGTGTTGGAAAAAGGCAGCACTCGTTGGAAAAACACAAATAATGAGCACTGTATTATAGCACTTTGTGTTGGCAAAAGGGCCGCACTCGTTGGAAATACACAAATAAGGAGCACTGTATTATAGCACTTTGTGTTGGCTTATGGGCCGCACTGGTTGGAACTACACAAATAATGAGCACTGTATTATAGCACTTTGTGTTGGCAAAAGGGCCGCACTGGTTGGAACTACACAAATAAGGAGCACTGTAAGCACTTTGTGTTGGCAAAAGGGCCGTACTGGTTGGAACTACACAAATAAGGAGCACTGTAAGCACTTTGTGTTGACAAAAGGGCCGCACTGGTTGGAACTACACAAATAAGGAGCACTGTAAGCACTTTGTGTTGGCAAAAGGGTCGCACTGGTTGGAACTACACAAATAATGAGCACTGTAAGCACTTTGTGTTGAAAAAAGGGCCGTATTGTTTGGAACTACACAAATAAAGAGCACTGTAAGCACTTTGTGTTGACAAAAGGGCCACACTGGTTGGAACTACACAAATAATGAGCAATGTAAGCACTTTGTGTTGGCTTATGGGCCGCACTGGTTAGAACTACACAAATAATGAGCACTGTAAGCACTTTGTGTTGGCAAAAGGGCAGCAATCGTTGGAATTACACAAATAATGAGCACTGTAAGCACTTTGTGTTGGCAAAAGGGCCGCACTGGTAGGAACTACACAAATAAGGAGCACTGTAAGCACTTTGTGTTGGCTTATGGGCCGCACTGGTTGGAACTACACAAATAATGAGCACTGTAAGCACTTTGTGTTGGCAAAAGGGCTGCACTGGTTGGAACTACACAAATAATGAGCACTGTAAGCACTTTGTGTTGGCAAAAGGGCCGCACTGGTTGGAACAACACAAATAATGAGCACTGTATTATAGCACTTTGTGTTGGCAAAAGGGTCGCACTGGTTGGAACTACACAAATAAGGAGCATTATAAGCACTTTGTGTTGGCAAAAGGGCCGCACTGGTTAGAACTACACAAATAATGAGCACTGTAAGCACTTTGTGTTGGCAAAAGGGCCGCGCTGGTTGGAACTACACAAATAATGAGCACTGTATTATAGCTCTTTGTGTTGGCAAAAGGGTCGCACTGGTTGGAACTACAGAAATAATGAGCACTGTAAGCACTTTGTGTTGGCAAAAGGGCTGCACTCGTTGGAATTACACAAATAATGAGCACTGTATTATAGCACTTTGTGTTGGCTTATGGGCCGCACTGGCTGGAACTACACAAATAAGGAGCATTGTAAGCACTTTGCGTTCGCAAAAGGGACGCACTGGTTAGAACTACACAAATAATGAGCACTGTAAGCACTTTGCATTGGCAAAAGGGCCGCACTGATTGGAACTACACAAATAATGAGCACTGTAAGAACTTTGTGTTGGCAAAAGGGCCGCACTGGTTGGAACTACAAAAATAAGGAGCACTGTATTATAGCACTTTGTGTTGGCTTATGGGACGCACTGGTTGGAACTACACAAATAAGGAGCACTTTAAGCACTTTGTGTTGGCTTATGGGCCGCACTGGTTGGAACTACACAAATAAGGAGCACTTTAAGCACTTTGTGTTGGCTTATGGGCCGCACTGGTTGGAACTACACAAATAAGTAGGACTGTTTTTACCACTTTGTGTTGTCTTATGGGCTGCACTGGTTGGAACTACACAAATAATGAGCACTGTATTATAGCACTTTGTGTTGGCAAAAGGGCCACACTGGTTGTAACTACACAAATAATGAGCACTGTATTATAGCACTTTGTGTTGGCTTATGGGCCACACTGGTTGTAACTACACAAATAATGAGCACTGTATTATAGCACTTTGTGTTGGAACTACACATATAATGGACACTGTAAGCACTTTGTGTTGGAAAAAGGGCCGCACTGTTTGGAACTACACAAATAACGAGCACTGTAAGCACTTTGTGTTGGCAAAAGGGCCGCACTGGTTGGAACTACACATATAAGGAGCACTGTAAGCACTTTGCATTGGCAAAAGGGCCGCACCGGTTAGAACTACACAAATAATGAGCACTGTAAGCACTTTGTGTCGGCAAAAGGGCCGCACTGGTTGGAACTACACAAATAAGGAGCACTGTATTATAGCACTTTGTGTTGGCTTATGGGCCGCACTGGTTGGAACTACACAAATAATGAGCACTGTATTATAGCACTTTGTGTTGGCAAAAGGGCCGTACTGGTTGGAACTACACAAATAAGGAGCACTGTAAGCACTTTGTGTTGACAAAAGGGCCGCACTGGTTGGAACTACACAAATAAGGAGCACTGTAAGCACTTTGTGTTGGCAAAAGGGTCGCACTGGTTGGAACTACACAAATAATGAGCACTGTAAGCACTTTGTGTTGGCAAAAGGGCAGCAATCGTTGGAATTACACAAATAATGAGCACTGTAAGCACTTTGTGTTGGCAAAAGGGCCGCACTGGTTGGAACTACAAAAATAAGGAGCACTGTATTATAGCACTTTGTGTTGGCTTATGGGCCGCACTGGTTGGAACTACACAAATAAGGAGCACTTTAAGCACTTTGTGTTGGCTTATGGGCCGCACTGGTTGGAACTACACAAATAAGTAGGACTGTTTTTACCACTTTGTGTTGTCTTATGGGCTGCACTGGTTGGAACTACACAAATAATGAGCACTGTATTATAGCACTTTGTGTTGGCAAAAGGGCCACACTGGTTGTAACTACACAAATAATGAGCACTGTATTATAGCACTTTGTGTTGGCTTATGGGCCACACTGGTTGTAACTACACAAATAAAGAGCACTGTATTATAGCACTTTGTGTTGGAACTACACATATAATGGACACTGTAAGCACTTTGTGTTGGCAAAAGGGCTGCACTGGTTGGAACTACACAAATAATGAGCACTGTATTATAGCACTTTGTGTTGGCAAAAGGGCCGCACTGGTTGGAACTACACAAATAAGGAGCACTATAAGCACTTTGTGTTGGCAAAAGGGCCGAACTGGTTAGATCTACACAAATAATGAGCACTGTAAAAACTTTGTGTTGGCAAAAGGGCCGCACTCATTGGAACTACACAAATAATGAACACTGTAAGCACTTTGTGTTGGCAAAAGGGCTGCACTGGTTGGAACTACACAAATAATGAGCACTGTATTATAGCACTTTGTGTTGGCAAAAGGGCCACACTGGTTGGAACTACACAAATAATTAGCACTGTAAGCACTTTGTGTTGGCAAAAGTGCAGCACTCGTTGGAATTACAGAAATAAGGAGCACTGTATTATAGCATGTTGTTTTGGCAAAAGGGCCGTATTGGTTGGAACTACACAAATAAGGAGCACTATAAGCACTTTGTGTTGGCAAAAGGGTCGCACTGGTTGGAACTACACAAATAATGAGCACTGTATTATAGCACTTTGTGTTGGCATATGGGCCGCACTGGTTGGAACTACACAAATAAGGAGCACTGTATTATAGCATGTTGTGTTGGCAAAAGGGCCGTACTGGTTGGAAGTACACAAATAAGGAGCAGTATAAGCACTTTGTGTTGGCAAAAGGGTCGCACTGGTTGGAACTACACAAATAAGGAGCACTGTATTATAGCACTTTGTGTTGGCTTATGGGTCGCACTGGTTGTAACTACACAAATAATGAGCACTGTATTATAGCACTTTGTGTTGGCAAAAGGGCTGCTCTGGTTGGAACTACACAAATAAGGAGCACTGTATTATAGCACTTTGTATTGGCATAAGGGCCGCACTGGTTAGAACTACACAAATAATGAGCACTGTAAGCACTTTGTGTTGACAAAAGGGCCGCACTGGTTGGAACTACACAAATAAGGAGCACTGTAAGCACTTTGTGTTGGCAAAAGGGTCGCACTGGTTGGAACTACACAAATAATGAGCACTGTAAGCACTTTGTGTTGAGAAAAGGGCCGTATTGTTTGGAACTACACAAGTAAAGAGCACTGTAAGCACTTTGTGTTGACAAAAGGGCCACACTGGTTGGAACTACACAAATAATGAGCAATGTAAGCACTTTGTGTTGGCTTATGGGCCGCACTGGTTAGAACTACACAAATAATGAGCACTGTAAGCACTTTGTGTTGGCAAAAGGGCAGCAATCGTTGGAACTACACAAATAATGAGCACTGTATTATAGCTCTTTGTGTTGGCAAAAGGGTCGCACTGGTTGGAACTACAGAAATAATGAGCACTGTAAGCACTTTGTGTTGGCAAAAGGGCTGCACTCGTTGGAATTACACAAATAATGAGCACTGTATTATAGCACTTTGTGTTGGCTTATGGGCCGCACTGGCTGGAACTACACAAATAAGGAGCATTGTAAGCACTTTGCGTTCGCAAAAGGGACGCACTGGTTAGAACTACACAAATAATGAGCACTGTAAGCACTTTGCATTGGCAAAAGGGCCGCACTGATTGGAACTACACAAATAATGAGCACTGTAAGAACTTTGTGTTGGCAAAAGGGCCGCACTGGTTGGAACTACAAAAATAAGGAGCACTGTATTATAGCACTTTGTGTTGGCTTATGGGCCGCACTGGTTGGAACTACACAAATAAGGAGCACTTTAAGCACTTTGTGTTGGCTTATGGGCCGCACTGGTTGGAACTACACAAATAAGTAGGACTGTTTTTACCACTTTGTGTTGTCTTATGGGCTGCACTGGTTGGAACTACACAAATAATGAGCACTGTATTATAGCACTTTGTATTGGCAAAAGGGCCACACTGGTTGTAACTACACAAATAATGAGCACTGTATTATAGCACTTTGTGTTGGCTTATGGGCCACACTGGTTGTAACTACACAAATAATGAGCACTGTATTATAGCACTTTGTGTTGGAACTACACATATAATGGACACTGTAAGCACTTTGTGTTGGAAAAAGGGCCGCACTGTTTGGAACTACACAAATAACGAGCACTGTAAGCACTTTGTGTTGGCAAAAGGGCCGCACTGGTTGGAACTACACATATAAGGAGCACTGTAAGCACTTTGCATTGGCAAAAGGGCCGCACCGGTTAGAACTACACAAATAATGAGCACTGTAAGCACTTTGTGTCGGCAAAAGGGCCGCACTGGTTGGAACTACACAAATAAGGAGCACTGTATTATAGCACTTTGTGTTGGCTTATGGGCCGCACTGGTTGGAACTACACAAATAATGAGCACTGTATTATAGCACTTTGTGTTGGCAAAAGGGCCGCACTGGTTGGAACTACACAAATAAGGAGCACTGTAAGCACTTTGTGTTGACAAAAGGGCCGCACTGGTTGGAACTACACAAATAAGGAGCACTGTAAGCACTTTGTGTTGGCAAAAGGGTCGCACTGGTTGGAACTACACAAATAATGAGCACTGTAAGCACTTTGTGTTGAGAAAAGGGCCGTATTGTTTGGAACTACACAAATAAAGAGCACTGTAAGCACTTTGTGTTGACAAAAGGGCCACACTGGTTGGAACTACACAAATAATGAGCAATGTAAGCACTTTGCATTGGCAAAAGGGCCGCACCGGTTAGAACTACACAAATAATGAGCACTGTAAGCACTTTGTGTCGGCAAAAGGGCCGCACTGGTTGGAACTACACAAATAATGAGCAATGTAAGCACTTTGTGTTGGCTTATGGGCCGCACTGGTTAGAACTACACAAATAATGAGCACTGTAAGCACTTTGTGTTGGCAAAAGGGCAGCAATCGTTGGAATTACACAAATAATGAGCACTGTAAGCACTTTGTGTTGGCAAAAGGGCCGCACTGGTAGGAACTACACAAATAAGGAGCACTGTAAGCACTTTGTGTTGGCTTATGGGCCGCACTGGTTGGAACTACACAAATAATGAGCACTGTAAGCACTTTGTGTTGGCAAAAGGGCTGCACTGGTTGGAACTACACAAATAATGAGCACTGTAAGCACTTTGTGTTGGCAAAAGGGCCGCACTGGTTGGAACAACACAAATAATGAGCACTGTATTATAGCACTTTGTGTTGGCAAAAGGGTCGCACTGGTTGGAACTACACAAATAAGGAGCATTATAAGCACTTTGTGTTGGCAAAAGGGCCGCACTGGTTAGAACTACACAAATAATGAGCACTGTAAGCACTTTGTGTTGGCAAAAGGGCCGCGCTGGTTGGAAGTACACAAATAATGAGCACTGTATTATAGCTCTTTGTGTTGGCAAAAGGGTCGCACTGGTTGGAACTACACAAATAATTAGCACTGTAAGCACTTTGTGTTGGCAAAAGTGCAGCACTCGTTGGAATTACACAAATAAGGAGCACTGTATTATAGCATGTTGTTTTGGCAAAAGGGCCGTACTGGTTGGAACTACACAAATAAGGAGCACTATAAGCACTTTGTGTTGGCAAAAGGGTCGCACTGGTTGGAACTACACAAATAATGAGCACTGTATTATAGCACTTTGTGTTGGCTTATGGGCCGCACTGGTTGGAACTACACAAATAATGAGCACTATAAGCACTTTGTGTTGGCAAAAGGGCCGAACTGGTTAGAACTACACAAATAATGAGCACTGTAAGAACTTTGTGTTGGCAAAAGGGCCGCACTCATTGGAACTACACAAATAATAAACACTGTAAGCACTATGTGTTGGCAAAAGGGCTGCACTGGTTGGAACTACACAAATAATGAGCACTGTATTATAGCACTTTGTGTTGGCAAAAGGGCCACACTGGTTGGAACTACACAAATAATTAGCACTGTAAGCACTTTGTGTTGGCAAAAGGGCAGCACTCGTTGGAATTACACAAATAAGGAGCACTGTATTATAGCATGTTGTGTTGGCAAAAGGGCCGTACTGGTTGGAAGTACACAAATAAGGAGCAGTATAAGCACTTTGTGTTGGCAAAAGGGTCGCACTGGTTGGAACTACACAAATAATGAGCACTGTATTATAGCACTTTGTGTTGGCTTATGGGCCGCACTGGTTGTAACTACACAAATAATGAGCACTGTATTATAGCACTTTGTGTTGGCAAAAGGGCCGCTCTGGTTGGAACTACACAAATAAGGAGCACTGTATTATAGCACTTTGTATTGGCATAAGGGCCGCACTGGTTAGAACTACACAAATAATGAGCACTGTATTACAGCACTTTGTGTTCGCAAAAGGGCCGCACTGGTTGGAACTACACAAATAATGAGCACTGTAAGCACTTTGTGTTGGCAAATGGGCCGCACTGGTTGGAACTACCCAAATAAGGAGCACTGTAAGCACTTTGTTTTGGCAAAAGGGCCGCACTGGTTGGAACTACACAAATAATGAGCACTGTAAGCACTTTGCATTGGCAAAAGGGCCGCACTGCTTGGAACTACACAAAGAATGAGCACTGTAAGCACTTTGTGTTGGCAAAAGGGCCGCACTGTTTGGAACTACAGAAATAATGAGCACTGTAAGCACTTTGTGTTGGCAAAAGGGCTGCACTCGTTGGAATTACACAAATAATGAGCACTGTATTATAGCACTTTGTGTTGGCTTATGGGCCGCACTGGCTGGAACTACACAAATAAGGAGCATTGTAAGCACTTTGCGTTCGCAAAAGGGACGCACTGGTTAGAACTACACAAATAATGAGCACTGTAAGCACTTTGCATTGGCAAAAGGGCCGCACTGATTGGAACTAAACAAATAATGAGCACTGTAAGCACTTTGTGTTGGCAAAAGGGCCGCACTGGTTGGAACTACAAAAATAAGGAGCACTGTATTATAGCACTTTGTGTTGGCTTATGGGCCGCACTGGTTGGAACTACACAAATAAGGAGCACTTTAAGCCCTTTTTGTTGGCTTATGGGCCGCACTGGTTGGAACTACACAAATAAGTAGGACTGTTTTTAGCACTTTGTGTTGTCTTATGGGCTGCACTTTTTGGAACTACACAAATAATGAGCACTGTATTATAGCACTTTGTGTTGGCAAAAGGGCCGCACTGGTTGGAACTACACAAATAATGAGCACTGTATTATAGCACTTTGTGTTGGCGTATGGGCCACACTGGTTGTAACTACACAAATAATGAGCACTGTATTATAGCTCTTTGTGTTGGCAAAAGGGCCGCACTGCTTGGAACTACACAAATAAGGAGCACTGTAAGCACTTTGTGTTCTCAAAGGGGCAACACTGGTTGGAACTACACATATAATGGACACTGTAAGCACTTTGTGTTGGCAAAAGGGCCGCACTGTTTGGAACTACACAAATAACGAGCACTGTAAGCGCTTTGTGTTGGCAAAAGGGCCGCACTCATTGGAACTACACAAATAATGAACACTGTAAGCACTTTGTGTTGGCAAAAGGGCTGCACTGGTTGGAACTACACAAATAATGAGCACTGTATTATAGCACTTTGTGTTGGCTTATGGGCCGCACTGGTTGGAACTACACAAATAAGGAGCACTGTAAGTACTTTGTGTTGGCAAAAGGTCTGCACTGGTTGGAACTACACATATAAGGAGCACTGTAAGCACTTTGCATTGGCAAAAGGGCCGCACCGGTTAGAACTACACAAATAATGAGCACTGTAAGCACTTTGTGTCGGCAAAAGGGCCGCACTGGTTGGAACTACACAAATAAGGAGCACTGTATTATAGCACTTTGTGTTGGCTTATGGGCCGCACTGGTTGGAACTACACAAATAATGAGCACTGTATTATAGCACTTTGTGTTGGCAAAAGGGCCGCACTGGTTGGAACTACACAAATAATGAGCACTGTAAGCACTTTGTGTTGGCAAAAGGGCCGTACTGGTTGGAACTACACAAATAAGGAGCACTGTAAGCACTTTGTGTTGACAAAAGGGCCGCACTGGTTGGAACTACACAAATAAGGAGCACTGTAAGCACTTTGTGTTGGCAAAAGGGCCGCACTGGTAGGAACTACACAAATAAGGAGCACTGTAAGCACTTTGTGTTGGCTTATGGGTCGCACTGGTTGGAACTAGACAAATAAGGAGCACTGTAAGCACTTTGTGTTGGCAAAAGGGCCGCACTGGTTAGAACTACACAAATAATGAGCACTGTAAGCACTTTGTGTTGGCAAAAGGGCCGCGCTGGTTGGAACTACACAAATAATGAGCACTGTATTATAGCTCTTTGTGTTGGCAAAAGGGTCGCACTGGTTGGAACTACAGAAATAATGAGCACTGTAAGAACTTTGTGTTGGCAAAAGGGCTGCACTCGTTGGAATTACACAAATAATGAGCACTGTATTATAGCACTTTGTGTTGGCTTATGGGCCGCACTGGCTGGAACTACACAAATAAGGAGCATTGTAAGCACTTTGCGTTCGCAAAAGGGACGCACTGGTTAGAACTACACAAATAATGAGCACTGTAAGCACTTTGCATTGGCAAAAGGGCCGCACTGATTGGAACTACACAAATAATGAGCACTGTAAGCACTTTGTGTTGGCAAAAGGGCCGCACTGGTTGGAACTACAAAAATAAGGAGCACTGTATTATAGCACTTTGTGTTGGCTTATGGGCCGCACTGGTTGGAACTACACAAATAAGTAGGACTGTTTTTACCACTTTGTGTTGTCTTATGGGCTGCACTGGTTGGAACTACACAAATAATGAGCACTGTATTATAGCACTTTGTATTGGCAAAAGGGCCACACTGGTTGTAACTACACAAATAATGAGCACTGTATTATAGCACTTTGTGTTGGCTTATGGGCCACACTGGTTGTAACTACACAAATAATGAGCACTGTATTATAGCACTTTGTGTTGGAACTACACATATAATGGACACTGTAAGCACTTTGTGTTGGAAAAAGGGCCGCACTGTTTGGAACTACACAAATAACGAGCACTGTAAGGACTTTGTGTTGGCAAAAGGGCCGCACTGGTTGGAACTACACATATAAGGAGCACTGTAAGCACTTTGCATTGGCAAAAGGGCCGCACCGGTTAGAACTACACAAATAATGAGCACTGTAAGCACTTTGTGTCGGCAAAAGGGCCGCACTGGTTGGAACTACACAAATAAGGAGCACTGTATTATAGCACTTTGTGTTGGCTTATGGGCCGCACTGGTTGGAACTACACAAATAATGAGCACTGTATTATAGCACTTTGTGTTGGCAAAAGGGCCGCACTGGTTGGAACTACACAAATAAGGAGCACTGTAAGCACTTTGTGTTGACAAAAGGGCCGCACTGGTTGGAACTACACAAATAAGGAGCACTGTAAGCACTTTGTGTTGGCAAAAGGGTCGCACTGGTTGGAACTACACAAATAATGAGCACTGTAAGCACTTTGTGTTGAGAAAAGGGCCGCACTGTTTGGAACTACACAAATAACGAGCATTATAAGCACTTTGTGTTGGCAAAAGGGCCGCACTGGTTAGAACTACACAAATAATGAGCACTGTAAGCACTTTGTGTTGGCAAAAGGGACGCGCTGGTTGGAACTACACAAATAATGAGCACTGTATTATAGCTCTTTGTGTTGGCAAAAGGGTCGCACTGGTTGGAACTACACAAATAATTAGCACTGTAAGCACTTTGTGTTGGCAAAAGTGCAGCACTCGTTGGAATTACACAAATAAGGAGCACTGTATTATAGCATGTTGTTTTGGCAAAAGGGCCGTACTGGTTGGAACTACACAAATAAGGAGCACTATAAGCACTTTGTGTTGGCAAAAGGGTCGCACTGGTTGGAACTACACAAATAATGAGCACTGTATTATAGCACTTTGTGTTGGCTTATGGGCCGCACTGGTTGGAACTACACAAATAAGGAGCACTATAAGCACTTTGTGTTGGCAAAAGGGCCGAACTGGTTAGAACTACACAAATAATGAGCACTGTAAGAACTTTGTGTTGGCAAAAGGGCCGCACTCATTGGAACTACACAAATAATAAACACTGTAAGCACTTTGTGTTGGCAAAAGGGCTGCACTGGTTGGAACTACACAAATAATGAGCACTGTATTATAGCACTTTGTGTTGGCAAAAGGGCCACACTGGTTGGAACTACACAAATAATTAGCACTGTAAGCACTTTGTGTTGGCAAAAGGGCAGCACTCGTTGGAATTACACAAATAAGGAGCACTGTATTATAGCATGTTGTGTTGGCAAAAGGGCCGTACTGGTTGGAAGTACACAAATAAGGAGCAGTATAAGCACTTTGTGTTGGCAAAAGGGTCGCACTGGTTGGAACTACACAAATAATGAGCACTGTATTATAGCACTTTGTGTTGGCTTATGGGCCGCACTGGTTGTAACTACACAAATAATGAGCACTGTATTATAGCACTTTGTGTTGGCAAAAGGGCCGCTCTGGTTGGAACTACACAAATAAGGAGCACTGTATTATAGCACTTTGTATTGGCATAAGGGCCGCACTGGTTAGAACTACACAAATAATGAGCACTGTATTACAGCACTTTGTGTTCGCAAAAGGGCCGCACTGGTTGGAACTACACAAATAATGAGCACTGTAAGCACTTTGTGTTGGCAAATGGGCCGCACTGGTTGGAACTACCCAAATAAGGAGCACTGTAAGCACTTTGTTTTGGCAAAAGGGCCGCACTGGTTGGAACTACACAAATAATGAGCACTGTAAGCACTTTGCATTGGCAAAAGGGCCGCACTGGTTGGAACTACACAAAGAATGAGCACTGTAAGCACTTTGTGTTGGCAAAAGGGCCGCACTGTTTGGAACTACAGAAATAATGAGCACTGTAAGCACTTTGTGTTGGCAAAAGGGCTGCACTCGTTGGAATTACACAAATAATGAGCACTGTATTATAGCACTTTGTGTTGGCTTATGGGCCGCACTGGCTGGAACTACACAAATAAGGAGCATTGTAAGCACTTTGCGTTCGCAAAAGGGACGCACTGGTTAGAACTACACAAATAATGAGCACTGTAAGCACTTTGCATTGGCAAAAGGGCCGCACTGATTGGAACTAAACAAATAATGAGCACTGTAAGCACTTTGTGTTGGCAAAAGGGCCGCACTGGTTGGAACTACAAAAATAAGGAGCACTGTATTATAGCATGTTGTGTTGGCAAAAGGGCCGTACTGGTTGGAAGTACACAAATAAGGAGCAGTATAAGCACTTTGTGTTGGCAAAAGGGTCGCACTGGTTGGAACTACACAAATAATGAGCACTGTATTATAGCACTTTGTGTTGGCTTATGGGCCGCACTGGTTGTAACTACACAAATAATGAGCACTGTATTATAGCACTTTGTGTTGGCAAAAGGGCCGCTCTGGTTGGAACTACACAAATAAGGAGCACTGTATTATAGCACTTTGTGTTGGCAAAAGGGCCACACTGGTTGGAACTACACAAATAATTAGCACTGTAAGCACTTTGTGTTGGCAAAAGGGCAGCACTCGTTGGAATTACACAAATAAGGAGCACTGTATTATAGCATGTTGTGTTGGCAAAAGGGCCGTACTGGTTGGAAGTACACAAATAAGGAGCAGTATAAGCACTTTGTGTTGGCAAAAGGGTCGCACTGGTTGGAACTACACAAATAAGGAGCACTGTATTATAGCACTTTGTGTTGGCTTATGGGCCGCACAGGTTGTAACTACACAAATAATGATCACTGTATTATAGCTCTTTGTGTTGGCAAAAGGGTCGCACTGGTTGGAACTACACAAATAATCAGCACTGTAAGCACTTTTTGTTGACAAAAGGGCCGCACTGGTTAGAACTAAACAAATAATGAGCACTGTAAGCACTTTGTGTTGGCAAAAGGGTCACACTGGTTAGAACTACACAAATAATGAGCACTGTATTATAGCACTTTGTGTTGGCTTTTGGGCAGCACTGGTTGGAACTACACAAATAATGAGCACTGTAAGCACTTTGTGTTGGCAAAAGGGCCGCACTGGTTACAACTAAACAAATAATGAGCACTGTAAGAACTTTGTGTTGGCAAAAGGGTCACGCTGGTTAGAACTACACAAATAATGAGCACTGTATTATAGCACTTTGTGTTGGCTTTTGGGCAGCACTGGTTGGAACTACACAAATAATGAGCACTGTAAGCACTTTTTGTTGACAAAAGGGCCGCACTGGTTAGAACTAAACAAATAATGAGCACTGTAAGCACTTTGTGTTGGCAAAAGGGCAGCACTCGTTGGAATTACACAAATAAGGAGCACTGTATTATAGCATGTTGTGTTGGCAAAAGGGTCGCACTGGTTGGAACTACACAAATAATGAGCACTGTAAGCACTTTGTGTTGGCAAAAGGGCCGCACTGGTTACAACTAAACAAATAATGAGCACTGTAAGAACTTTGTGTTGGCAAAAGGGTCACGCTGGTTAGAACTACACAAATAATGAGCACTGTATTATAGCACTTTGTGTTGGCTTTTGGGCAGCACTGGTTGGAACTACACAAATAATGAGCACTGTAAGCACTTTTTGTTGACAAAAGGGCCGCACTGGTTAGAACTAAACAAATAATGAGCACTGTAAGCACTTTGTGTTGGCAAAAGGGTCACACTGGTTAGAACTACACAAATAATGAGCACTGTATTATAGCACTTTGTGTTGGCTTTTGGGCAGCACTGGTTGGAACTACACAAATAATGAGCACTGTAAGCACTTTGTGTTGGCAAAAGGGCAGCACTCTTTGGAATTACACAAATAATGAACACTGTATTATAGCACTTTGTGTTTGCTTCTGGGCCTCACTGGTTGGAACTACACAAATAAGGAGCACTATAAGCAGTTTGTGTTGGCAAAAGGGCCGCACTCATTGGAACTACACAAATAATGAACACTGTAAGCACTTTGTGTTGGCAAAAGGGCTGCACTGGTTGGAACTACACATATAAAGAGCACTGTAAGCACTTTGCGTTGGCAAAAGGGTCACACCGGTTGGAACTACACAAATAATGAGCACTGTAACCACTTTGTGTTGGCAAAAGGGCCGTACTGGTTGGAACTACACAAATAATGAGCACTGTATTATAGCACTTTGTGTTGGCTTTTGGGCAGCACTGGTTGGAACTACACAAATAAGGAGCACTGTAAGCACTTTGTGTTGGCAAAAGGGCTGCACTGTTTGGACTACACAAAAAATGAGCACTGTAAGCACTTTGTGTTGGAAAAAGGCAGCACTCGTTGGAACTACACAAATAATGAGCACTGTAAGCACTTTGTGTTGGCTTTTGGGCAGCACTGGTTGGAACTACACAAATAATGAGCACTGTAAGCACTTTTTGTTGACAAAAGGGCCGCACTGGTTAGAACTAAACAAATAATGAGCACTGTAAGCACTTTGTGTTGGCAAAAGGGTCACACTGGTTAGAACTACACAAATAATGAGCACTGTATTATAGCACTTTGTGTTGGCTTTTGGGCAGCACTGGTTGGAACTACACAAATAATGAGCACTGTAAGCACTTTGTGTTGGCAAAAGGGCAGCACTCTTTGGAATTACACAAATAATGAACACTGTATTATAGCACTTTGTGTTTGCTTCTGGGCCTCACTGGTTGGAACTACACAAATAAGGAGCACTATAAGCAGTTTGTGTTGGCAAAAGGGCCGCACTCATTGGAACTACACAAATAATGAACATTGTAAGCACTTTGTGTTGGCAAAAGGGCTGCACCGGTTGGAACTACACAAATAATGAGCACTGTATTATAGCACTTTGTGTTGGCTTATGGGCCGCACTCGTTGGAACTACACAAATAATGAGCACTGTAAGCACTTTGTGTTGGCAAAAGGGCTGCACTGGTTGGAACTACACATATAAAGAGCACTGTATTACAGCACTTTGTGTTCGCAAAAGGGCCGCACTCGTTGGAATTACACAAATAATGAGCACTGTATTATAGCACTTTGTGTTGGCTTATGGGCCGCACTGGCTGGAACTACACAAATAAGGAGCATTGTAAGCACTTTGCGTTCGCAAAAAGGATGCACTGGTTAGAACTACACAAATAATGAGCACTGTAAGCACTTTGCATTGGCAAAAGGGCCGCACTGATTGGAACTACACAAATAATGAGCACTGTAAGCACTTTGTGTTGGCAAAAGGGCCGCACTGGTTGGAACTACAAAAATAAGGAGCACTGTATTATAGCACTTTGTGTTGGCTTATGGGCCGCACTGGTTGGAACTACACAAATAAGGAGCACTTTAAGGCCTTTTTGTTGGCTTATGGGCCGCACTGGTTGGAACTACACAAATAAGTAGGACTGTTTTTAGCACTTTGTGTTGTCTTATGGGCTGCACTTTTTGGAACTACACAAATAATGAGCACTGTATTACAGCACTTTGTGTTCGCAAAAGGGCCGCACTGGTTGGAACTACACAAATAATGAGCACTGTAAGCACTTTGTGTTGGCAAATGGGCCGCACTGGTTGGAACTACCCAAATAAGGAGCACTGTAAGCACTTTGTTTTGGCAAAAGGGCCGCACTGGTTGGAACTACCCAAATAAGGAGCACTGTAAGCACTTTGTTTTGGCAAAAGGGCCGCACTGGTTGGAACTACACAAATAATGAGCACTGTAAGCACTTTGTGTTGGCAAAAGGGCCGCACTGGTTGGAACTACAAAAATAAGGAGCACTGTATTATAGCACTTTGTGTTGGCTTATGGGCCGCACTGGTTGGAACTACACAAATAAGGAGCACTTTAAGCCCTTTTTGTTGGCTTATGGGCCGCACTGGTTGGAACTACACAAATAAGTAGGACTGTTTTTAGCACTTTGTGTTGTCTTATGGGCTGCACTTTTTGGAACTACACAAATAATGAGCACTGTATTATAGCACTTTGTGTTGGCAAAAGGGCCGCACTGGTTGGAACTACACAAATAATGAGCACTGTATTATAGCACTTTGTGTTGGCGTATGGGCCACACTGGTTGTAACTACACAGATAATGAGCACTGTATTATAGCACTTTGTGTTGGCAAAAGGGCCGCACTGCTTAGAACTACACAAATAAGGAGCACTGTAAGCACTTTGTGTTGGCAAAGGGGCAACACTGGTTGGAACTACACATATAATGGACACTGTAAGCACTTTGTGTTGGCAAAAGGGCCGCACTGTTTGGAACTACACAAATAACGAGCACTGTAAGCACTTTGTGTTGGCAAAAGGGCCGCACTGGTTGGAACTACAAAAATAAGGAGCACTGTATTATAGCACTTTGTGTTGGCTTATGGGCCGCACTGGTTGGAACTACACAAATAAGGAGCACTTTAAGGCCTTTTTGTTGGCTTATGGGCCGCACTGGTTGGAACTACACAAATAAGTAGGACTGTTTTTAGCACTTTGTGTTGTCTTATGTGCTGCACTTTTTGGAACTACACAAATAATGAGCACTGTATTACAGCACTTTGTGTTCGCAAAAGGGCCGCACTGGTTGGAACTACACAAATAATGAGCACTGTAAGCACTTTGTGTTGGCAAATGGGCCGCACTGGTTGGAACTACCCAAATAAGGAGCACTGTAAGCACTTTGTTTTGGCAAAAGGGCCGCACTGGTTGGAACTACACAAATAATGAGCACTGTAAGCACTTTGCATTGGCAAAAGGGCCGCACTGGTTGGAACTACACAAAGAATGAGCACTGTAAGCACTTTGTGTTGGCAAAAGGGCCGCACTGTTTGGAACTACAGAAATAATGAGCACTGTAAGCACTTTGTGTTGGCAAAAGGGCTGCACTCTTTGGAATTACACAAATAATGAGCACTGTATTATAGCACTTTGTGTTGGCTTATGGGCCGCACTGGCTGGAACTACACAAATAAGGAGCATTGTAAGCAGTTTGCGTTCGCAAAAGGGACGCACTGGTTAGAACTACACAAATAATGAGCACTGTAAGCACTTTGCATTGGCAAATGGCCGCACTGATTGGAACTACACAAATAATGAGCACTGTAAGCACTTTGTGTTGGCAAAAGGGCCGCACTGGTTGGAACTACAAAAATAAGGAGCACTGTATTATAGCACTTTGTGTTGGCTTATGGGCCGCACTGGTTGGAACTACACAAATAAGGAGCACTTTAAGCCCTTTTTGTTGGCTTATGGGCCGCACTGGTTGGAACTACACAAATAAGTAGGACTGTTTTTAGCACTTTGTGTTGTCTTATGGGCTGCACTTTTTGGAACTACACAAATAATGAGCACTGTATTATAGCACTTTGTGTTGGCAAAAGGGCCGCACTGGTTGGAACTACACAAATAATGAGCACTGTATTATAGCACTTTGTGTTGGCGTATGGGCCACACTGGTTGTAACTACACAGATAATGAGCACTGTATTATAGCACTTTGTGTTGGCAAAAGGGCCGCACTGCTTAGAACTACACAAATAAGGAGCACTGTAAGCACTTTGTGTTGGCAAAGGGGCAACACTGGTTGGAACTACACATATAATGGACACTGTAAGCACTTTGTGTTGGCAAAAGGGCCGCACTGTTTGGAACTACACAAATAACGAGCACTGTAAGCACTTTGTGTTGGCAAAAGGGCCGCACTCATTGGAACTACACAAATAATGAACACTGTAAGCACTTTGTGTTGGCAAAAGGGCTGCACTGGTTGTAACTACACAAATAATGAGCACTGTATTATAGCACTTTGTGTTGGCAAAAGGGCCGCTCTGGTTGGAACTACACAAATAAGGAGCACTGTATTATAGCACTTTGTATTGGCAAAAGGGCCGCACTGGTTAGAACTACACAAATAATGAGCACTGTATTACAGCACTTTGTGTTCGCAAAAGGGCCGCACTGGTTGGAACTACACAAATAATGAGCACTGTAAGCACTTTGCATTGGCAAAAGGGCCGCACTGGTTGGAACTACACAAAGAATGAGCACTGTAAGCACTTTGTGTTGGCAAAAGGGCCGCACTGTTTGGAACTACAGAAATAATGAGCACTGTAAGCACTTTGTGTTGGCAAAAGGGCTGCACTCGTTGGAATTACACAAATAATGAGCACTGTATTATAGCACTTTGTGTTGGCTTATGGGCCGCACTGGCTGGAACTACACAAATAAGGAGCATTGTAAGCACTTTGCGTTCGCAAAAGGGACGCACTGGTTAGAACTACACAAATAATGAGCACTGTAAGCACTTTGCATTGGCAAAAGGGCCGCACTGATTGGAACTACACAAATAATGAGCACTGTAAGCACTTTGTGTTGGCAAAAGGGCCGCACTGGTTGGAACTACAAAAATAAGGAGCACTGTATTATAGCACTTTGTGTTGGCTTATGGGCCGCACTGGTTGGAACTACACAAATAAGGAGCATTTTAAGGCCTTTTTGTTGGCTTATGGGCCGCACTGGTTGGAACTACACAAATAAGTAGGACTGTTTTTAGCACTTTGTGTTGTCTTATGGGCTGCACTTTTTGGAACTACACAAATAATGAGCACTGTATTACAGCACTTTGTGTTCGCAAAAGGGCCGCACTGGTTGGAACTACACAAATAATGAGCACTGTAAGCACTTTGTGTTGGCAAATGGGCCGCACTGGTTGGAACTACCCAAATAAGGAGCACTGTAAGCACTTTGTTTTGGCAAAAGGGCCGCACTGGTTGGAACTACACAAATAATGAGCACTGTAAGCACTTTGCATTGGCAAAAGGGCCGCACTGGTTGGAACTACACAAAGAATGAGCACTGTAAGCACTTTGTGTTGGCAAAAGGGCCGCACTGTTTGGAACTACAGAAATAATGAGCACTGTAAGCACTTTGTGTTGGCAAAAGGGCTGCACTCTTTGGAATTACACAAATAATGAGCACTGTATTATAGCACTTTGTGTTGGCTTATGGGCCGCACTGGCTGGAACTACACAAATAAGGAGCATTGTAAGCACTTTGCGTTCGCAAACGGGACGCACTGGTTAGAACTACACAAATAATGAGCACTGTAAGCACTTTGCATTGGCAAAAGGGCCGCACTGATTGGAACTACACAAATAATGAGCACTGTAAGCACTTTGTGTTGGCAAAAGGGCCGCACTGGTTGGAACTACAAAAATAAGGAGCACTGTATTATAGCACTTTGTGTTGGCTTATGGGCCGCACTGGTTGGAACTACACAAATAAGGAGCACTTTAAGCCCTTTTTGTTGGCTTATGGGCCGCACTGGTTGGAACTACACAAATAAGTAGGACTGTTTTTAGCACTTTGTGTTGTCTTATGGGCTGCACTTTTTGGAACTACACAAATAATGAGCACTGTATTATAGCACTTTGTGTTGGCAAAAGGGCCGCACTGGTTGGAACTACACAAATAATGAGCACTGTATTATAGCACTTTGTGTTGGCGTATGGGCCACACTGGTTGTAACTACACAGATAATGAGCACTGTATTATAGCACTTTGTGTTGGCAAAAGGGCCGCACTGCTTGGAACTACACAAATAAGGAGCACTGTAAGCACTTTGTGTTGGCAAAGGGGCAACACTGGTTGGAACTACACATATAATGGACACTGTAAGCACTTTGTGTTGGCAAAAGGGCCGCACTGTTTGGAACTACACAAATAACGAGCACTGTAAGCACTTTGTGTTGGCAAAAGGGCCGCACTCATTGGAACTACACAAATAATGAACACTGTAAGCACTTTGTGTTGGCAAAAGGGCTGCACTGGTTGGAACTACACAAATAATGAGCACTGTATTATAGCACTTTGTGTTGGCTTATGGGCCGCACTGGTTGGAACTACACAAATAAGGAGCACTGTAAGTACTTTGTGTTGGCAAAAGGGCTGCACTGGTTGGAACTACACATATAAAGAGCACTGTAAGCACTTTGCGTTGGCAAAAGGGTCACACCGGTTGGAACTACACAAATAATGAGCACTGTAACCACTTTGTGTTGGCAAAAGGGCCGTACTGGTTGGAACTACACAAATAATGAGCACTGTATTATAGCACTTTGTGTTGGCTTTTGGGCAGCACTGGTTGGAACTACACAAATAAGGAGCACTGTAAGCACTTTGTGTTGGCAAAAGGGCCGCACTGTTTGGACTACACAAAAAATGAGCACTGTAAGCACTTTGTGTTGGAAAAAGGCAGCACTCGTTGGAAAAACACAAATAATGAGCACTGTATTATAGCACTTTGTGTTGGCAAAAGGGCCGCACTCGTTGGAAATACACAAATAAGGAGCACTGTATTATAGCACTTTGTGTTGGCTTATGGGCCGCACTGGTTGGAACTACACAAATAATGAGCACTGTATTATAGCACTTTGTGTTGGCAAAAGGGCCGCACTGGTTGGAACTACACAAATAAGGAGCACTGTAAGCACTTTGTGTTGGCAAAAGGGCCGTACTGGTTGGAACTACACAAATAAGGAGCACTGTAAGCACTTTGTGTTGACAAAAGGGCCGCACTGGTTGGAACTACACAAATAAGGAGCACTGTAAGCACTTTGTGTTGGCAAAAGGGTCGCACTGGTTGGAACTACACAAATAATGAGCACTGTAAGCACTTTGTGTTGAAAAAAGGGCCGTATTGTTTGGAACTACACAAATAATGAGCACTGTAAGCACTTTGTGTTGGCAAAAGGGCCGCACTGGTAGGAACTACACAAATAAGGAGCACTGTAAGCACTTTGTGTTGGCTTATGGGCCGCACTGGTTGGAACTACACAAATAATGAGCACTGTAAGCACTTTGTGTTGGCAAAAGGGCTGCACTGGTTGGAACTACACAAATAATGAGCACTGTAAGCACTTTGTGTTGGCAAAAGGGCCGCACTGGTTGGAACAACACAAATAATGAGCACTGTATTATAGCACTTTGTGTTGGCAAAAGGGTCGCACTGGTTGGAACTACACAAATAAGGAGCATTATAAGCACTTTGTGTTGGCAAAAGGGCCGCACTGGTTAGAACTACACAAATAATGAGCACTGTAAGCACTTTGTGTTGGCAAAAGGGCCGCGCTGGTTGGAACTACACAAATAATGAGCACTGTATTATAGCTCTTTGTGTTGGCAAAAGGGTCGCACTGGTTGGAACTACAGAAATAATGAGCACTGTAAGCACTTTGTGTTGGCAAAAGGGCTGCACTCGTTGGAATTACACAAATAATGAGCACTGTATTATAGCACTTTGTGTTGGCTTATGGGCCGCACTGGCTGGAACTACACAAATAAGGAGCATTGTAAGCACTTTGCGTTCGCAAAAGGGACGCACTGGTTAGAACTACACAAATAATGAGCACTGTAAGCACTTTGCATTGGCAAAAGGGCCGCACTGATTGGAACTACACAAATAATGAGCACTGTAAGAACTTTGTGTTGGCAAAAGGGCCGCACTGGTTGGAACTACAAAAATAAGGAGCACTGTATTATAGCACTTTGTGTTGGCTTATGGGCCGCACTGGTTGGAACTACACAAATAAGGAGCACTTTAAGCACTTTGTGTTGGCTTATGGGCCGCACTGGTTGGAACTACACAAATAAGTAGGACTGTTTTTACCACTTTGTGTTGTCTTATGGGCTGCACTGGTTGGAACTACACAAATAATGAGCACTGTATTATAGCACTTTGTATTGGCAAAAGGGCCACACTGGTTGTAACTACACAAATAATGAGCACTGTATTATAGCACTTTGTGTTGGCTTATGGGCCACACTGGTTGTAACTACACAAATAATGAGCACTGTATTATAGCACTTTGTGTTGGAACTACACATATAATGGACACTGTAAGCACTTTGTGTTGGAAAAAGGGCCGCACTGTTTGGAACTACACAAATAACGAGCACTGTAAGCACTTTGTGTTGGCAAAAGGGCCGCACTGGTTGGAACTACACATATAAGGAGCACTGTAAGCACTTTGCATTGGCAAAAGGGCCGCACCGGTTAGAACTACACAAATAATGAGCACTGTAAGCACTTTGTGTCGGCAAAAGGGCCGCACTGGTTGGAACTACACAAATAAGGAGCACTGTATTATAGCACTTTGTGTTGGCTTATGGGCCGCACTGGTTGGAACTACACAAATAATGAGCACTGTATTATAGCACTTTGTGTTGGCAAAAGGGCCGCACTGGTTGGAACTACACAAATAAGGAGCACTGTAAGCACTTTGTGTTGACAAAAGGGCCGCACTGGTTGGAACTACACAAATAAGGAGCACTGTAAGCACTTTGTGTTGGCAAAAGGGTCGCACTGGTTGGAACTACACAAATAATGAGCACTGTAAGCACTTTGTGTTGAGAAAAGGGCCGTATTGTTTGGAACTACACAAATAAAGAGCACTGTAAGCACTTTGTGTTGACAAAAGGGCCACACTGGTTGGAACTACACAAATAATGAGCAATGTAAGCACTTTGCATTGGCAAAAGGGCCGCACCGGTTAGAACTACACAAATAATGAGCACTGTAAGCACTTTGTGTCGGCAAAAGGGCCGCACTGGTTGGAACTACACAAATAATGAGCAATGTAAGCACTTTGTGTTGGCTTATGGGCCGCACTGGTTAGAACTACACAAATAATGAGCACTGTAAGCACTTTGTGTTGGCAAAAGGGCAGCAATCGTTGGAATTACACAAATAATGAGCACTGTATTATAGCTCTTTGTGTTGGCAAAAGGGTCGCACTGGTTGGAACTACACAAATAATTAGCACTGTAAGCACTTTGTGTTGGCAAAAGTGCAGCACTCGTTGGAATTACACAAATAAGGAGCACTGTATTATAGCATGTTGTTTTGGCAAAAGGGCCGTACTGGTTGGAACTACACAAATAAGGAGCACTATAAGCACTTTGTGTTGGCAAAAGGGTCGCACTGGTTGGAACTACACAAATAATGAGCACTGTATTATAGCACTTTGTGTTGGCTTATGGGCCGCACTGGTTGGAACTACACAAATAATGAGCACTATAAGCACTTTGTGTTGGCAAAAGGGCCGAACTGGTTAGAACTACACAAATAATGAGCACTGTAAGAACTTTGTGTTGGCAAAAGGGCCGCACTCATTGGAACTACACAAATAATAAACACTGTAAGCACTATGTGTTGGCAAAAGGGCTGCACTGGTTGGAACTACACAAATAATGAGCACTGTATTATAGCACTTTGTGTTGGCAAAAGGGCCACACTGGTTGGAACTACACAAATAATTAGCACTGTAAGCACTTTGTGTTGGCAAAAGGGCAGCACTCGTTGGAATTACACAAATAAGGAGCACTGTATTATAGCATGTTGTGTTGGCAAAAGGGCCGTACTGGTTGGAAGTACACAAATAAGGAGCAGTATAAGCACTTTGTGTTGGCAAAAGGGTCGCACTGGTTGGAACTACACAAATAATGAGCACTGTATTATAGCACTTTGTGTTGGCTTATGGGCCGCACTGGTTGTAACTACACAAATAATGAGCACTGTATTATAGCACTTTGTGTTGGCAAAAGGGCCGCTCTGGTTGGAACTACACAAATAAGGAGCACTGTATTATAGCACTTTGTATTGGCATAAGGGCCGCACTGGTTAGAACTACACAAATAATGAGCACTGTATTACAGCACTTTGTGTTCGCAAAAGGGCCGCACTGGTTGGAACTACACAAATAATGAGCACTGTAAGCACTTTGTGTTGGCAAATGGGCCGCACTGGTTGGAACTACCCAAATAAGGAGCACTGTAAGCACTTTGTTTTGGCAAAAGGGCCGCACTGGTTGGAACTACACAAATAATGAGCACTGTAAGCACTTTGCATTGGCAAAAGGGCCGCACTGCTTGGAACTACACAAAGAATGAGCACTGTAAGCACTTTGTGTTGGCAAAAGGGCCGCACTGTTTGGAACTACAGAAATAATGAGCACTGTAAGCACTTTGTGTTGGCAAAAGGGCTGCACTCGTTGGAATTACACAAATAATGAGCACTGTATTATAGCACTTTGTGTTGGCTTATGGGCCGCACTGGCTGGAACTACACAAATAAGGAGCATTGTAAGCACTTTGCGTTCGCAAAAGGGACGCACTGGTTAGAACTACACAAATAATGAGCACTGTAAGCACTTTGCATTGGCAAAAGGGCCGCACTGATTGGAACTAAACAAATAATGAGCACTGTAAGCACTTTGTGTTGGCAAAAGGGCCGCACTGGTTGGAACTACAAAAATAAGGAGCACTGTATTATAGCACTTTGTGTTGGCTTATGGGCCGCACTGGTTGGAACTACACAAATAAGGAGCACTTTAAGCCCTTTTTGTTGGCTTATGGGCCGCACTGGTTGGAACTACACAAATAAGTAGGACTGTTTTTAGCACTTTGTGTTGTCTTATGGGCTGCACTTTTTGGAACTACACAAATAATGAGCACTGTATTATAGCACTTTGTGTTGGCAAAAGGGCCGCACTGGTTGGAACTACACAAATAATGAGCACTGTATTATAGCACTTTGTGTTGGCGTATGGGCCACACTGGTTGTAACTACACAAATAATGAGCACTGTATTATAGCTCTTTGTGTTGGCAAAAGGGCCGCACTGCTTGGAACTACACAAATAAGGAGCACTGTAAGCACTTTGTGTTCTCAAAGGGGCAACACTGGTTGGAACTACACATATAATGGACACTGTAAGCACTTTGTGTTGGCAAAAGGGCCGCACTGTTTGGAACTACACAAATAACGAGCACTGTAAGCGCTTTGTGTTGGCAAAAGGGCCGCACTCATTGGAACTACACAAATAATGAACACTGTAAGCACTTTGTGTTGGCAAAAGGGCTGCACTGGTTGGAACTACACAAATAATGAGCACTGTATTATAGCACTTTGTGTTGGCTTATGGGCCGCACTGGTTGGAACTACACAAATAAGGAGCACTGTAAGTACTTTGTGTTGGCAAAAGGTCTGCACTGGTTGGAACTACACATATAAGGAGCACTGTAAGCACTTTGCATTGGCAAAAGGGCCGCACCGGTTAGAACTACACAAATAATGAGCACTGTAAGCACTTTGTGTCGGCAAAAGGGCCGCACTGGTTGGAACTACACAAATAAGGAGCACTGTATTATAGCACTTTGTGTTGGCTTATGGGCCGCACTGGTTGGAACTACACAAATAATGAGCACTGTATTATAGCACTTTGTGTTGGCAAAAGGGCCGCACTGGTTGGAACTACACAAATAATGAGCACTGTAAGCACTTTGTGTTGGCAAAAGGGCCGTACTGGTTGGAACTACACAAATAAGGAGCACTGTAAGCACTTTGTGTTGACAAAAGGGCCGCACTGGTTGGAACTACACAAATAAGGAGCACTGTAAGCACTTTGTGTTGGCAAAAGGGCCGCACTGGTAGGAACTACACAAATAAGGAGCACTGTAAGCACTTTGTGTTGGCTTATGGGCCGCACTGGTTGGAACTACACAAATAAGGAGCACTGTAAGCACTTTGTGTTGGCAAAAGGGCTGCACTGGTTGGAACTACACAAATAATGAGCACTGTAAGCACTTTGTGTTGGCAAAAGGGCCGCACTGGTTGGAACAACACAAATAATGAGCACTGTATTATAGCACTTTGTGTTGGCAAAAGGGTCGCACTGGTTGGAACTAGACAAATAAGGAGCACTGTAAGCACTTTGTGTTGGCAAAAGGGCCGCACTGGTTAGAACTACACAAATAATGAGCACTGTAAGCACTTTGTGTTGGCAAAAGGGCCGCGCTGGTTGGAACTACACAAATAATGAGCACTGTATTATAGCTCTTTGTGTTGGCAAAAGGGTCGCACTGGTTGGAACTACAGAAATAATGAGCACTGTAAGAACTTTGTGTTGGCAAAAGGGCTGCACTCGTTGGAATTACACAAATAATGAGCACTGTATTATAGCACTTTGTGTTGGCTTATGGGCCGCACTGGCTGGAACTACACAAATAAGGAGCATTGTAAGCACTTTGCGTTCGCAAAAGGGACGCACTGGTTAGAACTACACAAATAATGAGCACTGTAAGCACTTTGCATTGGCAAAAGGGCCGCACTGATTGGAACTACACAAATAATGAGCACTGTAAGAACTTTGTGTTGGCAAAAGGGCCGCACTGGTTGGAACTACAAAAATAAGGAGCACTGTATTATAGCACTTTGTGTTGGCTTATGGGCCGCACTGGTTGGAACTACACAAATAAGGAGCACTTTAAGCACTTTGTGTTGGCTTATGGGCCGCACTGGTTGGAACTACACAAATAAGTAGGACTGTTTTTACCACTTTGTGTTGTCTTATGGGCTGCACTGGTTGGAACTACACAAATAATGAGCACTGTATTATAGCACTTTGTATTGGCAAAAGGGCCACACTGGTTGTAACTACACAAATAATGAGCACTGTATTATAGCACTTTGTGTTGGCTTATGGGCCACACTGGTTGTAACTACACAAATAATGAGCACTGTATTATAGCACTTTGTGTTGGAACTACACATATAATGGACACTGTAAGCACTTTGTGTTGGAAAAAGGGCCGCACTGTTTGGAACTACACTAATAACGAGCACTGTAAGCACTTTGTGTTGGCAAAAGGGCCGCACTGGTTGGAACTACACATATAAGGAGCACTGTAAGCACTTTGTGTTGGCAAAAGGGCCGCGCTGGTTGGAACTACACAAATAATGAGCACTGTATTATAGCTCTTTGTGTTGGCAAAAGGGTCGCACTGGTTGGAACTACACAAATAATTAGCACTGTAAGCACTTTGTGTTGGCAAAAGTGCAGCACTCGTTGGAATTACACAAATAAGGAGCACTGTATTATAGCATGTTGTTTTGGCAAAAGGGCCGTACTGGTTGGAACTACACAAATAAGGAGCACTATAAGCACTTTGTGTTGGCAAAAGGGTCGCACTGGTTGGAACTACACAAATAATGAGCACTGTATTATAGCACTTTGTGTTGGCTTATGGGCCGCACTGGTTGGAACTACACAAATAAGGAGCACTATATGCACTTTGTGTTGGCAAAAGGGCCGAACTGGTTAGAACTACACAAATAATGAGCACTGTAAGAACTTTGTGTTGGCAAAAGGGCCGCACTCATTGGAACTACACAAATAATAAACACTGTAAGCACTTTGTGTTGGCAAAAGGGCTGCACTGGTTGGAACTACACAAATAATGAGCACTGTATTATAGCACTTTGTGTTGGCTTATGGGCCACACTGGTTGGAACTACACAAATAATTAGCACTGTAAGCACTTTGTGTTGGCAAAAGGGCAGCACTCGTTGGAATTACACAAATAAGGAGCACTGTATTATAGCATGTTGTGTTGGCAAAAGGGCCGTACTGGTTGGAAGTACACAAATAAGGAGCAGTATAAGCACTTTGTGTTGGCAAAAGGGTCGCACTGGTTGGAACTACACAAATAATGAGCACTGTATTATAGCACTTTGTGTTGGCTTATGGGCCGCACTGGTTGTAACTACACAAATAATGAGCACTGTATTATAGCACTTTGTGTTGGCAAAA
The DNA here is from genome assembly GCF_037176765.1 of Anolis sagrei. NCBI lineage: Eukaryota > Metazoa > Chordata > Lepidosauria > Squamata > Anolidae > Anolis > Anolis sagrei. The sequence continues at coordinate 56,604,478 of NC_090035.1, read as the reverse complement.
GGGCCGCTCTGGTTGGAACTACACAAATAAGGAGCACTGTATTATAGCACTTTGTATTGGCATAAGGGCCGCACTGGTTAGAACTACACAAATAATGAGCACTGTATTACAGCACTTTGTGTTCGCAAAAGGGCCGCACTGGTTGGAACTACACAAATAATGAGCACTGTAAGCACTTTGTGTTGGCAAATGGGCCGCACTGGTTGGAACTACACAAATAAGGAGCACTGTAAGCACTTTGTGTTGGCAAAAGGGCCGCACTGGTAGGAACTACACAAATAAGGAGCACTGTAAGCACTTTGTGTTGGCTTATGGGCCGCACTGGTTGGAACTACACAAATAAGGAGCACTGTAAGCACTTTGTGTTGGCAAAAGGGCTGCACTGGTTGGAACTACACAAATAATGAGCACTGTAAGCACTTTGTGTTGGCAAAAGGGCCGCACTGGTTGGAACAACACAAATAATGAGCACTGTATTATAGCACTTTGTGTTGGCAAAAGGGTCGCACTGGTTGGAACTACACAAATAATGAGCACTGTAAGCACTTTGTGTTGGCAAAAGGGCCGCACTGGTAGGAACTACACAAATAATGAGCACTGTAAGCACTTTGTGTTGGCAAAAGGGCTGCACTCGTTGGAATTACACAAATAATGAGCACTGTATTATAGCACTTTGTGTTGGCTTATGGGCCGCACTGGCTGGAACTACACAAATAAGGAGCATTGTAAGCACTTTGCGTTCGCAAAAGGGACGCACTGGTTAGAACTACACAAATAATGAGCACTGTAAGCACTTTGCATTGGCAAAAGGGCCGCACTGATTGGAACTACACAAATAATGAGCACTGTAAGAACTTTGTGTTGGCAAAAGGGCCGCACTGGTTGGAACTACAAAAATAAGGAGCACTGTATTATAGCACTTTGTGTTGGCTTATGGGCCGCACTGGTTGGAACTACACAAATAAGGAGCACTTTAAGCACTTTGTGTTGGCTTATGGGCCGCACTGGTTGGAACTACACAAATAAGTAGGACTGTTTTTACCACTTTGTGTTGTCTTATGGGCTGCACTGGTTGGAACTACACAAATAATGAGCACTGTATTATAGCACTTTGTATTGGCAAAAGGGCCACACTGGTTGTAACTACACAAATAATGAGCACTGTATTATAGCACTTTGTGTTGGCTTATGGGCCACACTGGTTGTAACTACACAAATAATGAGCACTGTATTATAGCACTTTGTGTTGGAACTACACATATAATGGACACTGTAAGCACTTTGTGTTGGAAAAAGGGCCGCACTGTTTGGAACTACACAAATAACGAGCACTGTAAGGACTTTGTGTTGGCAAAAGGGCCGCACTGGTTGGAACTACACATATAAGGAGCACTGTAAGCACTTTGCATTGGCAAAAGGGCCGCACCGGTTAGAACTACACAAATAAGGAGCACTGTAAGCACTTTGTGTTGGCAAAAGGGCCGCACTGGTTGGAACTACACAAATAAGGAGCACTGTAAGCACTTTGTGTTGGCAAAAGGGTCGCACTGGTTGGAACTACACAAATAATGAGCACTGTAAGCACTTTGTGTTGAGAAAAGGGCCGTATTGTTTGGAACTACACAAATAAAGAGCACTGTAAGCACTTTGTGTTGACAAAAGGGCCACACTGGTTGGAACTACACAAATAATGAGCAATGTAAGCACTTTGTGTTGGCTTATGGGCCGCACTGGTTGGAACTACACAAATAATGAGCAATGTAAGCACTTTGTGTTGGCTTATGGGCCGCACTGGTTAGAACTACACAAATAATGAGCACTGTAAGCACTTTGTGTTGGCAAAAGGGCAGCAATCGTTGGAATTACACAAATAATGAGCACTGTAAGCACTTTGTGTTGACAAAAGGGCCGCACTGGTTGGAACTACACAAATAAGGAGCACTGTAAGCACTTTGTGTTGGCAAAAGGGTCGCACTGGTTGGAACTACACAAATAATGAGCACTGTAAGCACTTTGTGTTGAGAAAAGGGCCGTATTGTTTGGAACTACACAAATAAAGAGCACTGTAAGCACTTTGTGTTGACAAAAGGGCCACACTGGTTGGAACTACACAAATAATGAGCAATGTAAGCACTTTGTGTTGGCTTATGGGCCGCACTGGTTGGAACTACACAAATAATGAGCAATGTAAGCACTTTGTGTTGGCTTATGGGCCGCACTGGTTAGAACTACACAAATAATGAGCACTGTAAGCACTTTGTGTTGGCAAAAGGGCAGCAATCGTTGGAATTACACAAATAATGAGCACTGTAAGCACTTTGTGTTGGCAAAAGGGCCGCACTGGTAGGAACTACACAAATAAGGAGCACTGTAAGCACTTTGTGTTGGCTTATGGGCCGCACTGGTTGGAACTACACAAATAATGAGCACTGTAAGCACTTTGTGTTGGCAAAAGGGCTGCACTGGTTGGAACTACACAAATAATGAGCACTGTAAGCACTTTGTGTTGGCAAAAGGGCCGCACTGGTTGGAACAACACAAATAATGAGCACTGTATTATAGCACTTTGTGTTGGCAAAAGGGTCGCACTGGTTGGAACTACACAAATAAGGAGCATTATAAGCACTTTGTGTTGGCAAAAGGGCCGCACTGGTTAGAACTACACAAATAATGAGCACTGTAAGCACTTTGTGTTGGCAAAAGGGACGCGCTGGTTGGAACTACACAAATAATGAGCACTGTATTATAGCTCTTTGTGTTGGCAAAAGGGTCGCACTGGTTGGAACTACACAAATAATTAGCACTGTAAGCACTTTGTGTTGGCAAAAGTGCAGCACTCGTTGGAATTACACAAATAAGGAGCACTGTATTATAGCATGTTGTTTTGGCAAAAGGGCCGTACTGGTTGGAACTACACAAATAAGGAGCACTATAAGCACTTTGTGTTGGCAAAAGGGTCGCACTGGTTGGAACTACACAAATAATGAGCACTGTATTATAGCACTTTGTGTTGGCTTATGGGCCGCACTGGTTGGAACTACACAAATAAGGAGCACTATAAGCACTTTGTGTTGGCAAAAGGGCCGAACTGGTTAGAACTACACAAATAATGAGCACTGTAAGAACTTTGTGTTGGCAAAAGGGCCGCACTCATTGGAACTACACAAATAATAAACACTGTAAGCACTTTGTGTTGGCAAAAGGGCTGCACTGGTTGGAACTACACAAATAATGAGCACTGTATTATAGCACTTTGTGTTGGCAAAAGGGCCACACTGGTTGGAACTACACAAATAATTAGCACTGTAAGCACTTTGTGTTGGCAAAAGGGCAGCACTCGTTGGAATTACACAAATAAGGAGCACTGTATTATAGCATGTTGTGTTGGCAAAAGGGCCGTACTGGTTGGAAGTACACAAATAAGGAGCAGTATAAGCACTTTGTGTTGGCAAAAGGGTCGCACTGGTTGGAACTACACAAATAATGAGCACTGTATTATAGCACTTTGTGTTGGCTTATGGGCCGCACTGGTTGTAACTACACAAATAATGAGCACTGTATTATAGCACTTTGTGTTGGCAAAAGGGCCGCTCTGGTTGGAACTACACAAATAAGGAGCACTGTATTATAGCACTTTGTATTGGCATAAGGGCCGCACTGGTTAGAACTACACAAATAATGAGCACTGTATTACAGCACTTTGTGTTCGCAAAAGGGCCGCACTGGTTGGAACTACACAAATAATGAGCACTGTAAGCACTTTGTGTTGGCAAATGGGCCGCACTGGTTGGAACTACCCAAATAAGGAGCACTGTAAGCACTTTGTTTTGGCAAAAGGGCCGCACTGGTTGGAACTACACAAATAATGAGCACTGTAAGCACTTTGCATTGGCAAAAGGGCCGCACTGGTTGGAACTACACAAAGAATGAGCACTGTAAGCACTTTGTGTTGGCAAAAGGGCCGCACTGTTTGGAACTACAGAAATAATGAGCACTGTAAGCACTTTGTGTTGGCAAAAGGGCTGCACTCGTTGGAATTACACAAATAATGAGCACTGTATTATAGCACTTTGTGTTGGCTTATGGGCCGCACTGGCTGGAACTACACAAATAAGGAGCATTGTAAGCACTTTGCGTTCGCAAAAGGGACGCACTGGTTAGAACTACACAAATAATGAGCACTGTAAGCACTTTGCATTGGCAAAAGGGCCGCACTGATTGGAACTAAACAAATAATGAGCACTGTAAGCACTTTGTGTTGGCAAAAGGGCCGCACTGGTTGGAACTACAAAAATAAGGAGCACTGTATTATAGCACTTTGTGTTGGCTTATGGGCCGCACTGGTTGGAACTACACAAATAAGGAGCACTTTAAGCCCTTTTTGTTGGCTTATGGGCCGCACTGGTTGGAACTACACAAAAAAGTAGGACTGTTTTTAGCACTTTGTGTTGTCTTATGGGCTGCACTTTTTGGAACTACACAAATAATGAGCACTGTATTATAGCACTTTGTGTTGGCAAAAGGGCCGCACTGGTTGGAACTACACAAATAATGAGCACTGTATTATAGCACTTTGTGTTGGCGTATGGGCCACACTGGTTGTAACTACACAAATAATGAGCACTGTATTATAGCTCTTTGTGTTGGCAAAAGGGCCGCACTGCTTGGAACTACACAAATAAGGAGCACTGTAAGCACTTTGTGTTGGCAAAGGGGCAACACTGGTTGGAACTACACATATAATGGACACTGTAAGCACTTTGTGTTGGCAAAAGGGCCGCACTGTTTGGAACTACACAAATAACGAGCACTGTAAGCGCTTTGTGTTGGCAAAAGGGCCGCACTCATTGGAACTACACAAATAATGAACACTGTAAGCACTTTGTGTCGGCAAAAGGGCCGCACTGGTTGGAACTACACAAATAAGGAGCACTGTATTATAGCACTTTGTGTTGGCTTATGGGCCGCACTGGTTGGAACTACACAAATAATGAGCACTGTATTATAGCACTTTGTGTTGGCAAAAGGGCCGCACTGGTTGGAACTACACAAATAATGAGCACTGTAAGCACTTTGTGTTGGCAAAAGGGCCGTACTGGTTGGAACTACACAAATAAGGAGCACTGTAAGCACTTTGTGTTGACAAAAGGGCCGCACTGGTTGGAACTACACAAATAAGGAGCACTGTAAGCACTTTGTGTTGGCAAAAGGGCCGCACTGGTAGGAACTACACAAATAAGGAGCACTGTAAGCACTTTGTGTTGGCTTATGGGCCGCACTGGTTGGAACTACACAAATAAGGAGCACTGTAAGCACTTTGTGTTGGCAAAAGGGCTGCACTGGTTGGAACTACACAAATAATGAGCACTGTAAGCACTTTGTGTTGGCAAAAGGGCCGCACTGGTTGGAACAACACAAATAATGAGCACTGTATTATAGCACTTTGTGTTGGCAAAAGGGTCGCACTGGTTGGAACTACACAAATAAGGAGCACTGTAAGCACTTTGTGTTGGCAAAAGGGCCGCACTGGTTAGAACTACACAAATAATGAGCACTGTAAGCACTTTGTGTTGGCAAAAGGGCCGCACTCGTTGGAACTACACAAATAAGGAGCACTGTAAGCACTCTGCATTGGGAAAAGGGCCGCACTGGTTGGAACTACACATATAAGGAGCACTGTAAGCACTTTGCATTGGCAAAAGGGCCGCACTGGTTAGAACTACACAAATAATGAGCACTGTAAGCACTTTGTATCGGCAAAAGGGCCGCACTGGTTGGAACTACACAAATAATGAGCACTGTATTATAGCACCTTGTGTTGGCAAAAGGGCCACACTGTTTGGAACTACACAAATAATTAGCACTGTAAGCACTTTGTGTTGGCAAAAGGGCAGCACTCGTTGGAATTACACAAATAATGAGCACTGTAAGCACTTTGTGTTGGCAAAAGGGCTGCACTGGTTGGAACTACACAAATAATGAGCACTGTATTATAGCACTTTGTGTTGGCTTATGGGCCGCACTGGTTGGAACTACACAAATAAGGAGCACTGTAAGTACTTTGTGTTGGCAAAAGGGCTGCACTGGTTGGAACTACACATATAAGGAGCACTGTAAGCACTTTGCATTGGCAAAAGGGCTGCACCGGTTAGAACTACACAAATAATGAGCACTGTAAGCACTTTGTGTCGGCAAAAGGGCCGCACTGGTTGGAACTACACAAATAATGAGCACTGTATTATAGCACTTTGTGTTGGCTTATGGGCCGCACTGGTTGGAACTACACAAATAATGAGCACTGTATTATAGCTCTTTGTGTTGGCAAAAGGGTCGCACTGGTTGGAACTACACAAATAATCAGCACTGTAAGCACTTTTTGTTGACAAAAGGGCCGCACTGGTTAGAACTAAACAAATAATGAGCACTGTAAGCACTTTGTGTTGGCAAAAGGGTCACACTGGTTAGAACTACACAAATAATGAGCACTGTATTATAGCACTTTGTGTTGGCTTTTGGGCAGCACTGGTTGGAACTACACAAATAATGAGCACTGTAAGCACTTTGTGTTGGCAAAAGGGCCGCACTGGTTACAACTAAACAAATAATGAGCACTGTAAGAACTTTGTGTTGGCAAAAGGGTCACGCTGGTTAGAACTACACAAATAATGAGCACTGTATTATAGCACTTTGTGTTGGCTTTTGGGCAGCACTGGTTGGAACTACACAAATAATGAGCACTGTAAGCACTTTTTGTTGACAAAAGGGCCGCACTGGTTAGAACTAAACAAATAATGAGCACTGTAAGCACTTTGTGTTGGCAAAAGGGCAGCACTCGTTGGAATTACACAAATAAGGAGCACTGTATTATAGCATGTTGTGTTGGCAAAAGGGTCGCACTGGTTGGAACTACACAAATAATGAGCACTGTAAGCACTTTGTGTTGGCAAAAGGGCCGCACTGGTTACAACTAAACAAATAATGAGCACTGTAAGAACTTTGTGTTGGCAAAAGGGTCACGCTGGTTAGAACTACACAAATAATGAGCACTGTATTATAGCACTTTGTGTTGGCTTTTGGGCAGCACTGGTTGGAACTACACAAATAATGAGCACTGTAAGCACTTTTTGTTGACAAAAGGGCCGCACTGGTTAGAACTAAACAAATAATGAGCACTGTAAGCACTTTGTGTTGGCAAAAGGGTCACACTGGTTAGAACTACACAAATAATGAGCACTGTATTATAGCACTTTGTGTTGGCTTTTGGGCAGCACTGGTTGGAACTACACAAATAATGAGCACTGTAAGCACTTTGTGTTGGCAAAAGGGCAGCACTCTTTGGAATTACACAAATAATGAACACTGTATTATAGCACTTTGTGTTTGCTTCTGGGCCTCACTGGTTGGAACTACACAAATAAGGAGCACTATAAGCAGTTTGTGTTGGCAAAAGGGCCGCACTCATTGGAACTACACAAATAATGAACACTGTAAGCACTTTGTGTTGGCAAAAGGGCTGCACCGGTTGGAACTACACAAATAATGAGCACTGTATTATAGCACTTTGTGTTGGCTTATGGGCCGCACTCGTTGGAACTACACAAATAATGAGCACTGTAAGCACTTTGTGTTGGCAAAAGGGCTGCACTGGTTGGAACTACACATATAAAGAGCACTGTAAGCACTTTGCGTTGGCAAAAGGGTCACACCGGTTGGAACTACACAAATAATGAGCACTGTAACCACTTTGTGTTGGCAAAAGGGCCGTACTGGTTGGAACTACACAAATAATGAGCACTGTATTATAGCACTTTGTGTTGGCTTTTGGGCAGCACTGGTTGGAACTACACAAATAAGGAGCACTGTAAGCACTTTGTGTTGGCAAAAGGGCTGCACTGTTTGGACTACACAAAAAATGAGCACTGTAAGCACTTTGTGTTGGCAAAAGGGCCGCACTCGTTGGAACTACACAAATAAGGAGCACTGTAAGAACTTTGTGTTGGAAAAAGGGCCGCACTGGTTGGAACTACACATATAAGGAGCACTGTAAGCACTTTGCATTGGCAAAAGGGCCGCACTGGTTAGAACTACACAAATAATGAGCACTGTAAGCACTTTGTGTCGGCAAAAGGGCCGCACTGGTTGGAACTACACAAATAATGAGCACTGTATTATAGCACTTTGTGTTGGCAAACGGGCCGCACTGGTTGGAACTACACAAATAAGGAGCACTGTAAGCACTTTGTGTTGGCAAAACGGCCGTACTGGTTGGAACTACACAAATAAGGAGCACTGTAAGCACTTTGTGTTGACAAAAGGGCCGCACTGGTTGGAACTACACAAATAATGAGCACTGTAAGCACTTTGTGTTGGCAAAAGGGTCGCACTGGTTCGAACTACAAAAATAAGGAGCACTGTATTATAGCACTTTGTGTTGGCTTATGGGCCGCACTGGTTGGAACTACACAAATAAGGAGCACTTTAAGCACTTTGTGTTGGCTTATGGGCCGCACTGATTAGAACTACACAAATAATGAGCTCTGTAAGCAGTTTGTGTTGGCAAAAGGGCAGCAATCGTTGGAATTACACAAATAAGGAGCACTGTAAGCACTTTGTGTTGGCTTATGGGCCGCACTGGTTAGAACTACACAAATAATGAGCACTGTAAGCACTTTGTGTTGGCAAAAGGGCCGCACTGGTAGGAACAACACAAATAATGAGCACTGTATTATAGCACTTTGTGTTGGCAAAAGGGTCGCACTGGTTGGAACTACACAAATAAGGAGCATTATAAGCACTTTGTGTTGGCAAAAGGGCCGCACTGGTTAGAACTACACAAATAATGAGCACTGTAAGCACTTTGTGTTGGCAAAAGGGCCGCGCTGGTTGGAACTACACAAATAAGGAGCACTGTAAGCACTTTGTGTTGGCTTATGGGCCGCACTGGTTGGAACTACACAAATAATGAGCACTGTAAGCACTTTGTGTTGACAAAAGGGCCGCACTGGTTAGAACTAAACAAATAATGAGCACTGTAAGCACTTTGTGTTGGCTTATGGGCCGCACTGGTTGGAACTACACAAATAATGAGCACTGTATTATAGCACTTTGTGTTGGCAAACGGGCCGCACTGGTTGGAACTACACAAATAAGGAGCACTGTAAGCACTTTGTGTTGGCAGAACGGCCGTACTGGTTGGAACTACACAAATAAGGAGCACTGTAAGCACTTTGTGTTGACAAAAGGGCCGCACTGGTTGGAACTACACAAATAATGAGCACTGTAAGCACTTTGTGTTGGCAAAAGGGTCGCACTGGTTCGAACTACAAAAATAAGGAGCACTGTATTATAGCACTTTGTGTTGGCTTATGGGCCGCACTGGTTGGAACTACACAAATAAGGAGCACTTTAAGCACTTTGTGTTGGCTTATGGGCCGCACTGGTTGGAACTACACAAATAATGAGCAATGTAAGCACTTTGTGTTGGCTTATGGGCCGCACTGATTAGAACTACACAAATAATGAGGACTGTAAGCACTTTGTGTTGGCAAAAGGGCAGCAATCGTTGGAATTACACAAATAAGGAGCACTGTAAGTACTTTGTCTTGGCAAAAGGGCTGCACTGGTTGGAACTACACAAATAATGAGCACTGTATTATAGCACTTTGTGTTGGCAAAAGGGCCGCACTGGTTAGAACTACACAAATAATGAGCACTGTAAGCACTTTGTGTTGGCAAAAGGGCCGTACTGGTTGGAACAACACAAATAATGAGCACTGTATTATAGCACTTTGTGTTGGCAAAAGGGTCGCACTGGTTGGAACTACACAAATAATGAGCACTGTAAGCACTTTGTGTTGGCAAAAGGGCCGTACTGGTTGGAACAACACAAATAATGAGCACTGTATTATAGCACTTTGTGTTGGCAAAAGGGCCGTACTGGTTGGAACTACACAAATAATGAGCACTGTAAGCACTTTGTGTTGGCAAAAGGGCCGCACTGGTTAGAACTACAAAAATAATGAGCACTGTATTATAGCACTTTGTGTTGGCTTATGGGCCACACTGGTTGTAACTACACAAATAAGGAGCACTGTATTATAGCACTTTGTGTTGGCAAAAGGGTCGCACTGGTTGGAACTACACAAATAAGGAGCACTATAAGCACTTTGTGTTGGCAAAAGGGCCGCACTGGTTAGAACTACACAAATAATGAGCACTGTAAGCACTTTGTGTTGGCAAAAGGGCCGCGCTGGTTGGAACTACACAAATAATGAGCACTGTAAGCACTTTGTGTTGGCAAAAGGGCTGCACCGGTTGGAACTACACAAATAATGAGCACTGTATTATAGCACTTTGTGTTGGCTTATGGGCCGCACTGGTTGGAACTACACAAATAAGGAGCACTGTAAGCACTTTGTGTTGGCAAAAGGGCTGCACTGGTTGGAACTACACATATAAAGAGCACTGTAAGCACTTTGCGTTGGCAAAAGGGTCACACCGGTTGGAACTACACAAATAATGAGCACTGTAACCACTTTGTGTTGGCAAAAGGGCCGTACCGGTTGGAACTATACAAATAATGAGCACTGTATTATAGCACTTTGTGTTGGCTTTTCGGCAGCACTGGTTGGAACTACACAAAAAAGGAGCACTGTAAGCACTTTGTGTTGGCAAAAGGGCCGCACTGTTTGGACTACACAAAAAATGAGCACTGTAAGCACTTTGTGTTGGAAAAAGGCAGCACTCGTTGGAATAACACAAATAATGAGCACTGTATTATAGCACTTTGTGTTGGCAAAAGGGCCGCACTGGTTGGAACTACACAAATAATCAGCACTGTAAGCACTTTGTGTTGGCAAAAGGGCCGCACTGGTTGGAACTACACAAATAATGAGCACTGTATTATAGCACTTTGTGTTGGCTTATGGGCCGCACTGGTTGGAACTACACAAATAATGAGCACTGTATTATAGCTCTTTGTGTTGGCAAAAGGGTCGCACTGGTTGGAACTACACAAATAATCAGCACTGTAAGCACTTTTTGTTGACAAAAGGGCCGCACTGGTTAGAACTAAACAAATAATGAGCACTGTAAGCACTTTGTGTTGGCAAAAGGGTCACACTGGTTAGAACTACACAAATAATGAGCACTGTATTATAGCACTTTGTGTTGGCTTTTGGGCAGCACTGGTTGGAACTACACAAATAATGAGCACTGTAAGCACTTTGTGTTGGCAAAAGGGCCGCACTGGTTACAACTAAACAAATAATGAGCACTGTAAGAACTTTGTGTTGGCAAAAGGGCCGCACTGGTTAGAACTACACAAATAATGAGCACTGTATTATAGCACTTTGTGTTGGCTTTTGGGCAGCACTGGTTGGAACTACACAAATAATGAGCACTGTAAGCACTTTTTGTTGACAAAAGGGCCGCACTGGTTAGAACTAAACAAATAATGAGCACTGTAAGCACTTTGTGTTGGCAAAAGGGCAGCACTCGTTGGAATTACACAAATAAGGAGCACTGTATTATAGCATGTTGTGTTGGCAAAAGGGTCGCACTGGTTGGAACTACACAAATAATGAGCACTGTAAGCACTTTGTGTTGGCAAAAGGGCCGCACTGGTTACAACTAAACAAATAATGAGCACTGTAAGAACTTTGTGTTGGCAAAAGGGCCGGACTGGAAGGAACTACACAAATAAGGAGCACTGTAAGCACTTTGTGTTGGCTTATTGGCCGCACTGGTTGGAACTACACAAATAATGAGCACTGTAAGCACTTTGTGTTGGCAAAAGGGCTGCACTGGTTGGAACTACACAAATAATGAGCACTGTAAGCACTTTGTGTTGGCAAAAGGGCCGCACTGGTTGGAACAACACAAATAATGAGCACTGTATTATAGCACTTTGTGTTGGCAAAAGGGTCGCACTGGTTGGAACTACACAAATAAGGAGCATTATAAGCACTTTGTGTTGGCAAAAGGGCCGCACTGGTTAGAACTACACAAATAATGAGCACTGTAAGCACTTTGTGTTGGCAAAAGGGCCGCGCTGGTTGGAACTACACAAATAATGAGCACTGTATTATAGCTCTTTGTGTTGGCAAAAGGGTCGCACTGGTTGGAACTACACAAATAATCAGCACTGTAAGCACTTTTTGTTGACAAAAGGGCCGCACTGGTTAGAACTAAACAAATAATGAGCACTGTAAGCACTTTGTGTTGGCAAAAGGGTCACACTGGTTAGAGCTACACAAATAATGAGCACTGTATTATAGCACTTTGTGTTGGCTTTTGGGCAGCACTGGTTGGAACTACACAAATAATGAGCACTGTAAGCACTTTGTGTTGGCAAAAGGGCAGCACTCGTTGGAATTACACAAATAATGAACACTGTATTATAGCACTTTGTGTTTGCTTCTGGGCCTCACTGGTTGGAACTACACAAATAAGGAGCACTATAAGCACTTTGTGTTGGCTTATGGGCCGCAAAAGGGCCGCACTCATTGGAACTACACAAATAATGAACACTGTAAGCACTTTGTGTTGGCAAAAGGGCTGCACCGGTTGGAACTACACAAATAATGAGCACTGTATTATAGCACTTTGTGTTGGCTTATGGGCCGCACTCGTTGGAACTACACAAATAATGAGCACTGTAAGCACTTTGTGTTGGCTTATGGGCCGCAAAAGGGCCGCACTCATTGGAACTACACAAATAATGAACACTGTAAGCACTTTGTGTTGGCAAAAGGGCTGCACCGGTTGGAACTACACAAATAATGAGCACTGTATTATAGCACTTTGTGTTGGCTTATGGGCCGCACTCGTTGGAACTACACAAATAATGAGCACTGTAAGCACTTTGTGTTGGCAAAAGGGCAGCAATCGTTGGAATTACACAAATAAGGAGCACTGTAAGCACTTTGTCTTGGCTTATGGGCCGCACTGGTTAGAACTACACAAATAATGAGCACTGTAAGCACTTTGTGTTGGCAAAAGGGCCGGACTGGAAGGAACTACACAAATAAGGAGCACTGTAAGCACTTTGTGTTGGCTTATTGGCCGCACTGGTTGGAACAACACAAATAATGAGCACTGTATTATAGCACTTTGTGTTGGCAAAAGGGTCGCACTGGTTGGAACTACACAAATAAGGAGCATTATAAGCACTTTGTGTTGGCAAAAGGGCCGCACTGGTTAGAACTACACAAATAATGAGCACTGTAAGCACTTTGTGTTGGCAAAAGGGTCACACTGGTTAGAACTACACAAATAATGAGCACTGTATTATAGCACTTTGTGTTGGCTTTTGGGCAGCACTGGTTGGAACTACACAAATAATGAGCACTGTAAGCACTTTGTGTTGGCAAAAGGGCAGCACTCGTTGGAATTACACAAATAATGAGCACTGTAAGCACTTTGCATTGGCAAAAGGGCCGCACTGGTTGGAACTACACAAAGAATGAGCACTGTAAGCACTTTGTGTTGGCAAAAGGGCCGCACTGTTTGGAACTACAGAAATAATGAGCACTGTAAGCACTTTGTGTTGGCAAAAGGGCTGCACTCGTTGGAATTACACAAATAATGAGCACTGTATTATAGCACTTTGTGTTGGCTTATGGGCCGCACTGGCTGGAACTACACAAATAAGGAGCATTGTAAGCACTTTGCGTTCGCAAAAGGGACGCACTGGTTAGAACTACACAAATAATGAGCACTGTAAGCACTTTGCATTGGCAAAAGGGCCGCACTGATTGGAACTACACAAATAAGGAGCACTTTAAGCCCTTTTTGTTGGCTTATGGGCCGCACTGGTTGGAACTACACAAAAAAGTAGGACTGTTTTTAGCACTTTGTGTTGTCTTATGGGCTGCACTTTTTGGAACTACACAAATAATGAGCACTGTATTATAGCACTTTGTGTTGGCAAAAGGGCCGCACTGGTTGGAACTACACAAATAATGAGCACTGTATTATAGCACTTTGTGTTGGCGTATGGGCCACACTGGTTGTAACTACACAAATAATGAGCACTGTATTATAGCTCTTTGTGTTGGCAAAAGGGCCGCACTGCTTGGAACTACACAAATAAGGAGCACTGTAAGCACTTTGTGTTGGCAAAGGGGCAACACTGGTTGGAACTACACATATAATGGACACTGTAAGCACTTTGTGTTGGCAAAAGGGCCGCACTGTTTGGAACTACACAAATAACGAGCACTGTAAGCGCTTTGTGTTGGCAAAAGGGCCGCACTCATTGGAACTACACAAATAATGAACACTGTAAGCACTTTGTGTCGGCAAAAGGGCCGCACTGGTTGGAACTACACAAATAAGGAGCACTGTATTATAGCACTTTGTGTTGGCTTATGGGCCGCACTGGTTGGAACTACACAAATAATGAGCACTGTAAGCACTTTGTGTTGACAAAAGGGCCGCACTGGTTGGAACTACACAAATAAGGAGCACTGTAAGCACTTTGTGTTGGCAAAAGGGCCGCACTGGTAGGAACTACACAAATAAGGAGCACTGTAAGCACTTTGTGTTGGCTTATGGGCCGCACTGGTTGGAACTACACAAATAAGGAGCACTGTAAGCACTTTGTGTTGGCAAAAGGGCTGCACTGGTTGGAACTACACAAATAATGAGCACTGTAAGCACTTTGTGTTGGCAAAAGGGCCGCACTGGTTGGAACAACACAAATAATGAGCACTGTATTATAGCACTTTGTGTTGGCAAAAGGGTCGCACTGGTTGGAACTACACAAATAAGGAGCACTGTAAGCACTTTGTGTTGGCAAAAGGGCCGTACTGGTTGGAACTACACAAATAAGGAGCACTGTAAGCACTTTGTGTTGACAAAAGGGCCGCACTGGTTGGAACTACACAAATAAGGAGCACTGTAAGCACTTTGTGTTGGCAAAAGGGCCGCACTGGTAGGAACTACACAAATAAGGAGCACTGTAAGCACTTTGTGTTGGCTTATGGGCCGCACTGGTTGGAACTACACAAATAAGGAGCACTGTAAGCACTTTGTGTTGGCAAAAGGGCTGCACTGGTTGGAACTACACAAATAATGAGCACTGTAAGCACTTTGTGTTGGCAAAAGGGCCGCACTGGTTGGAACAACACAAATAATGAGCACTGTATTATAGCACTTTGTGTTGGCAAAAGGGTCGCACTGGTTGGAACTACACAAATAATGAGCACTGTAAGCACTTTGTGTTGGCAAAAGGGCCGCACTCGTTGGAACTACACAAATAAGGAGCACTGTAAGCACTCTGCATTGGGAAAAGGGCCGCACTGGTTGGAACTACACATATAAGGAGCACTGTAAGCACTTTGCATTGGCAAAAGGGCCGCACTGGTTAGAACTACACAAATAATGAGCACTGTAAGCACTTTGTATCGGCAAAAGGGCCGCACTGGTTGGAACTACACAAATAATGAGCACTGTATTATAGCACCTTGTGTTGGCAAAAGGGCCACACTGGTTGGAACTACACAAATAATTAGCACTGTAAGCACTTTGTGTTGGCAAAAGGGCCGCACTGGTTGGAACAACACAAATAATGAGCACTGTATTATAGCACTTTGTGTTGGCAAAAGGGCCGCACTGGTTAGAACTACACAAATAATGAGCACTGTAAGCACTTTGTGTTGGCAAAAGGGCCGCACTGGTTGGAACAACACAAATAATGAGCACTGTATTATAGCACTTTGTGTTGGCAAAAGGGTCGCACTGGTTGGAACTACACAAATAATGAGCACTGTAAGCACTTTGTGTTGGCAAAAGGGCCGCACTCGTTGGAACTACACAAATAAGGAGCACTGTAAGCACTCTGCATTGGGAAAAGGGCCGCACTGGTTGGAACTACACATATAAGGAGCACTGTAAGCACTTTGCATTGGCAAAAGGGCCGCACTGGTTAGAACTACACAAATAATGAGCACTGTAAGCACTTTGTATCGGCAAAAGGGCCGCACTGGTTGGAACTACACAAATAATGAGCACTGTATTATAGCACCTTGTGTTGGCAAAAGGGCCACACTGGTTGGAACTACACAAATAATTAGCACTGTAAGCACTTTGTGTTGGCAAAAGGGCCGCACTGGTTGGAACAACACAAATAATGAGCACTGTATTATAGCACTTTGTGTTGGCAAAAGGGCCGCACTGGTTAGAACTACACAAATAATGAGCACTGTAAGCACTTTGTGTTGGCAAAAGGGACGCACTGGTTAGAACTACACAAATAATGAGCACTGTAAGCACTTTGCATTGGCAAAAGGGCCGCACTGATTGGAACTACACAAATAAGGAGCACTTTAAGCACTTTGTGTTGGCAAAAGGGCAGCACTCGTTGGAATTACACAAATAAGGAGCACTGTATTATAGCATGTTGTGTTGGCAAAAGGGCCGTACTGGTTGGAAGTACACAAATAAGGAGCAGTATAAGCACTTTGTGTTGGCAAAAGGGTCGCACTGGTTGGAACTACACAAATAAGGAGCACTGTAAGCACTTTGTGTTGGCAAAAGGGCCGCACTGGTTAGAACTACACAAATAATGAGCACTGTAAGCACTTTGTGTTGGCAAAAGGGCCGCACTCGTTGGAACTACACAAATAAGGAGCACTGTAAGCACTCTGCATTGGGAAAAGGGCCGCACTGGTTGGAACTACACATATAAGGAGCACTGTAAGCACTTTGCATTGGCAAAAGGGCCGCACTGGTTAGAACTACACAAATAATGAGCACTGTAAGCACTTTGTATCGGCAAAAGGGCCGCACTGGTTGGAACTACACAAATAATGAGCACTGTATTATAGCACCTTGTGTTGGCAAAAGGGCCACACTGGTTGGAACTACACAAATAATTAGCACTGTAAGCACTTTGTGTTGGCAAAAGGGCAGCACTCGTTGGAATTACACAAATAAGGAGCACTGTATTATAGCATGTTGTGTTGGCAAAAGGGCCGTACTGGTTGGAAGTACACAAATAAGGAGCAGTATAAGCACTTTGTGTTGGCAAAAGGGTCGCACTGGTTGGAACTACACAAATAATGAGCACTGTATTATAGCACTTTGTGTTGGCTTATGGGCCGCACTGGTTGTAACTACACAAATAATGAGCACTGTATTATAGCACTTTGTGTTGGCAAAAGGGCCGCTCTGGTTGGAACTACACAAATAAGGAGCACTGTATTATAGCACTTTGTGTTGGCAAAAGGGCCACACTGGTTGGAACTACACAAATAATTAGCACTGTAAGCACTTTGTGTTGGCAAAAGGGCAGCACTCGTTGGAATTACACAAATAAGGAGCACTGTATTATAGCATGTTGTGTTGGCAAAAGGGCCGTACTGGTTGGAAGTACACAAATAAGGAGCAGTATAAGCACTTTGTGTTGGCAAAAGGGCAGCAATCGTTGGAATTACACAAATAAGGAGCACTGTATTATAGCACTTTGTCTTGGCTTATGGGCCGCACTGGTTGGAACTACACAAATAATTAGCACTGTAAGCACTTTGTGTTGGCAAAAGGGCAGCACTCGTTGGAATTACACAAATAAGGAGCACTGTATTATAGCATGTTGTGTTGGCAAAAGGGCCGTACTGGTTGGAAGTACACAAATAAGGAGCAGTATAAGCACTTTGTGTTGGCAAAAGGGTCGCACTGGTTGGAACTACACAAATAATGAGCACTGTATTATAGCACTTTGTGTTGGCTTATGGGCCGCACTGGTTGTAACTACACAAATAATGAGCACTGTATTATAGCACTTTGTGTTGGCAAAAGGGCCGCTCTGGTTGGAACTACACAAATAAGGAGCACTGTATTATAGCACTTTGTGTTGGCAAAAGGGCCACACTGGTTAGAACTACACAAATAATTAGCACTGTAAGCACTTTGTGTTGGCAAAAGGGCAGCACTCGTTGGAATTACACAAATAAGGAGCACTGTAAGCACTTTGTTTTGGCAAAAGGGCCGCACTGGTTGGAACTACACAAATAATGAGCACTGTAAGCACTTTGCATTGGCAAAAGGGCCGCACTGGTTGGAACTACACAAAGAATGAGCACTGTAAGCACTTTGTGTTGGCAAAAGGGCCGCACTGTTTGGAACTACAGAAATAATGAGCACTGTAAGCACTTTGTGTTGGCAAAAGGGCTGCACTCGTTGGAATTACACAAATAATGAGCACTGTATTATAGCACTTTGTGTTGGCTTATGGGCCGCACTGGCTGGAACTACACAAATAAGGAGCATTGTAAGCACTTTGCGTTCGCAAAAGGGACGCACTGGTTAGAACTACACAAATAATGAGCACTGTAAGCACTTTGCATTGGCAAAAGGGCCGCACTGATTGGAACTAAACAAATAATGAGCACTGTAAGCACTTTGTGTTGGCAAAAGGGCCGCACTGGTTGGAACTACAAAAATAAGGAGCACTGTATTATAGCACTTTGTGTTGGCTTATGGGCCGCACTGGTTGGAACTACACAAATAAGGAGCACTTTAAGCCCTTTTTGTTGGCTTATGGGCCGCACTGGTTGGAACTACACAAAAAAGTAGGACTGTTTTTAGCACTTTGTGTTGTCTTATGGGCTGCACTTTTTGGAACTACACAAATAATGAGCACTGTATTATAGCACTTTGTGTTGGCAAAAGGGCCGCACTGGTTGGAACTACACAAATAATGAGCACTGTAAGCACTTTGTGTTGGCAAAAGGGCAGCACTCGTTGGAATTACACAAATAAGGAGCACTGTATTATAGCATGTTGTGTTGGCAAAAGGGTCGCACTGGTTGGAACTACACAAATAATGAGCACTGTAAGCACTTTGTGTTGGCAAAAGGGCCGCACTGGTTACAACTAAACAAATAATGAGCACTGTAAGAACTTTGTGTTGGCAAAAGGGTCACGCTGGTTAGAACTACACAAATAATGAGCACTGTATTATAGCACTTTGTGTTGGCTTTTGGGCAGCACTGGTTGGAACTACACAAATAATGAGCACTGTAAGCACTTTTTGTTGACAAAAGGGCCGCACTGGTTAGAACTAAACAAATAATGAGCACTGTAAGCACTTTGTGTTGGCAAAAGGGTCACACTGGTTAGAACTACACAAATAATGAGCACTGTATTATAGCACTTTGTGTTGGCTTTTGGGCAGCACTGGTTGGAACTACACAAATAATGAGCACTGTAAGCACTTTGTGTTGGCAAAAGGGCAGCACTCGTTGGAATTACACAAATAATGAGCACTGTAAGCACTTTGCATTGGCAAAAGGGCCGCACTGGTTGGAACTACACAAAGAATGAGCACTGTAAGCACTTTGTGTTGGCAAAAGGGCCGCACTGTTTGGAACTACAGAAATAATGAGCACTGTAAGCACTTTGTGTTGGCAAAAGGGCTGCACTCGTTGGAATTACACAAATAATGAGCACTGTATTATAGCACTTTGTGTTGGCTTATGGGCCGCACTGGCTGGAACTACACAAATAAGGAGCATTGTAAGCACTTTGCGTTCGCAAAAGGGACGCACTGGTTAGAACTACACAAATAATGAGCACTGTAAGCACTTTGCATTGGCAAAAGGGCCGCACTGATTGGAACTACACAAATAAGGAGCACTTTAAGCCCTTTTTGTTGGCTTATGGGCCGCACTGGTTGGAACTACACAAAAAAGTAGGACTGTTTTTAGCACTTTGTGTTGTCTTATGGGCTGCACTTTTTGGAACTACACAAATAATGAGCACTGTATTATAGCACTTTGTGTTGGCAAAAGGGCCGCACTGGTTGGAACTACACAAATAATGAGCACTGTATTATAGCACTTTGTGTTGGCGTATGGGCCACACTGGTTGTAACTACACAAATAATGAGCACTGTATTATAGCTCTTTGTGTTGGCAAAAGGGCCGCACTGCTTGGAACTACACAAATAAGGAGCACTGTAAGCACTTTGTGTTGGCAAAGGGGCAACACTGGTTGGAACTACACATATAATGGACACTGTAAGCACTTTGTGTTGGCAAAAGGGCCGCACTGTTTGGAACTACACAAATAACGAGCACTGTAAGCGCTTTGTGTTGGCAAAAGGGCCGCACTCATTGGAACTACACAAATAATGAACACTGTAAGCACTTTGTGTCGGCAAAAGGGCCGCACTGGTTGGAACTACACAAATAAGGAGCACTGTATTATAGCACTTTGTGTTGGCTTATGGGCCGCACTGGTTGGAACTACACAAATAATGAGCACTGTATTATAGCACTTTGTGTTGGCAAAAGGGCCGCACTGGTTGGAACTACACAAATAATGAGCACTGTAAGCACTTTGTGTTGGCAAAAGGGCCGTACTGGTTGGAACTACACAAATAAGGAGCACTGTAAGCACTTTGTGTTGACAAAAGGGCCGCACTGGTTGGAACTACACAAATAAGGAGCACTGTAAGCACTTTGTGTTGGCAAAAGGGCCGCACTGGTAGGAACTACACAAATAAGGAGCACTGTAAGCACTTTGTGTTGGCTTATGGGCCGCACTGGTTGGAACTACACAAATAAGGAGCACTGTAAGCACTTTGTGTTGGCAAAAGGGCTGCACTGGTTGGAACTACACAAATAATGAGCACTGTAAGCACTTTGTGTTGGCAAAAGGGCCGCACTGGTTGGAACAACACAAATAATGAGCACTGTATTATAGCACTTTGTGTTGGCAAAAGGGTCGCACTGGTTGGAACTACACAAATAAGGAGCACTGTAAGCACTTTGTGTTGGCAAAAGGGCCGTACTGGTTGGAACTACACAAATAAGGAGCACTGTAAGCACTTTGTGTTGACAAAAGGGCCGCACTGGTTGGAACTACACAAATAAGGAGCACTGTAAGCACTTTGTGTTGGCAAAAGGGCCGCACTGGTAGGAACTACACAAATAAGGAGCACTGTAAGCACTTTGTGTTGGCAAAAGGGCCGCACTGGTTGGAACAACACAAATAATGAGCACTGTATTATAGCACTTTGTGTTGGCAAAAGGGTCGCACTGGTTGGAACTACACAAATAAGGAGCACTGTAAGCACTTTGTGTTGGCAAAAGGGCCGCACTGGTTAGAACTACACAAATAATGAGCACTGTAAGCACTTTGTGTTGGCAAAAGGGCCGCACTCGTTGGAACTACACAAATAAGGAGCACTGTAAGCACTCTGCATTGGGAAAAGGGCCGCACTGGTTGGAACTACACATATAAGGAGCACTGTAAGCACTTTGCATTGGCAAAAGGGCCGCACTGGTTAGAACTACACAAATAATGAGCACTGTAAGCACTTTGTATCGGCAAAAGGGCCGCACTGGTTGGAACTACACAAATAATGAGCACTGTATTATAGCACCTTGTGTTGGCAAAAGGGCCACACTGGTTGGAACTACACAAATAATTAGCACTGTAAGCACTTTGTGTTGGCAAAAGGGCAGCACTCGTTGGAATTACACAAATAAGGAGCACTGTATTATAGCATGTTGTGTTGGCAAAAGGGCCGTACTGGTTGGAAGTACACAAATAAGGAGCAGTATAAGCACTTTGTGTTGGCAAAAGGGTCGCACTGGTTGGAACTACACAAATAATGAGCACTGTATTATAGCACTTTGTGTTGGCTTATGGGCCGCACTGGTTGTAACTACACAAATAATGAGCACTGTATTATAGCACTTTGTGTTGGCAAAAGGGCCGCTCTGGTTGGAACTACACAAATAAGGAGCACTGTATTATAGCACTTTGTGTTGGCAAAAGGGCCACACTGGTTGGAACTACACAAATAATTAGCACTGTAAGCACTTTGTGTTGGCAAAAGGGCAGCACTCGTTGGAATTACACAAATAAGGAGCACTGTATTATAGCATGTTGTGTTGGCAAAAGGGCCGTACTGGTTGGAAGTACACAAATAAGGAGCAGTATAAGCACTTTGTGTTGGCAAAAGGGTCGCACTGGTTGGAACTACACAAATAATGAGCACTGTATTATAGCACTTTGTGTTGGCTTATGGGCCGCACTGGTTGTAACTACACAAATAATGAGCACTGTATTATAGCACTTTGTGTTGGCAAAAGGGCCGCTCTGGTTGGAACTACACAAATAAGGAGCACTGTATTATAGCACTTTGTGTTGGCAAAAGGGCCACACTGGTTAGAACTACACAAATAATTAGCACTGTAAGCACTTTGTGTTGGCAAAAGGGCCACACTGGTTAGAACTAAACAAATAATGAGCACTGTAAGCACTTTGTGTTGGCAAAAGGGTCACACTGGTTAGAACTACACAAATAATGAGCACTGTATTATAGCACTTTGTGTTGGCTTTTGGGCAGCACTGGTTGGAACTACACAAATAATGAGCACTGTAAGCACTTTGTGTTGGCAAAAGGGCAGCACTCTTTGGAATTACACAAATAATGAACACTGTATTATAGCACTTTGTGTTTGCTTCTGGGCCTCACTGGTTGGAACTACACAAATAAGGAGCACTATAAGCAGTTTGTGTTGGCAAAAGGGCCGCACTCATTGGAACTACACAAATAATGAACACTGTAAGCACTTTGTGTTGGCAAAAGGGCTGCACCGGTTGGAACTACACAAATAATGAGCACTGTATTATAGCACTTTGTGTTGGCTTATGGGCCGCACTCGTTGGAACTACACAAATAATGAGCACTGTAAGCACTTTGTGTTGGCAAAAGGGCTGCACTGGTTGGAACTACACATATAAAGAGCACTGTAAGCACTTTGCGTTGGCAAAAGGGTCACACCGGTTGGAACTACACAAATAATGAGCACTGTAACCACTTTGTGTTGGCAAAAGGGCCGTACTGGTTGGAACTACACAAATAATGAGCACTGTATTATAGCACTTTGTGTTGGCTTTTGGGCAGCACTGGTTGGAACTACACAAATAAGGAGCACTGTAAGCACTTTGTGTTGGCAAAAGGGCTGCACTGTTTGGACTACACAAAAAATGAGCACTGTAAGCACTTTGTGTTGGAAAAAGGCAGCACTCGTTGGAACTACACAAATAATGAGCACTGTAAGCACTTTGTGTTGGCAAAAGGGCCGCACTCGTTGGAACTACACAAATAAGGAGCACTGTAAGAACTTTGTGTTGGAAAAAGGGCCGCACTGGTTGGAACTACACATATAAGGAGCACTGTAAGCACTTTGCATTGGCAAAAGGGCCGCACTGGTTAGAACTACACAAATAATGAGCACTGTAAGCACTTTGTGTCGGCAAAAGGGCCGCACTGGTTGGAACTACACAAATAATGAGCACTGTTTTATAGCACTTTGTGTTGCCTTATGGGCCACACTGGTTGGAACTACACAAATAATGAGCACTGTAAGCACTTTGTGTTGGCTTATGGGCCGCACTGGTTGGAACTACACAAATAATGAGCACTGTATTATAGCACTTTGTGTTGGCAAACGGGCCGCACTGGTTGGAACTACACAAATAAGGAGCACTGTAAGCACTTTGTGTTGGCAAAACGGCCGTACTGGTTGGAACTACACAAATAATGAGCACTGTATTATAGCTCTTTGTGTTGGCAAAAGGGTCGCACTGGTTGGAACTACACAAATAATCAGCACTGTAAGCACTTTTTGTTGACAAAAGGGCCGCACTGGTTAGAACTAAACAAATAATGAGCACTGTAAGCACTTTGTGTTGGCAAAAGGGTCACACTGGTTAGAGCTACACAAATAATGAGCACTGTATTATAGCACTTTGTGTTGGCTTTTGGGCAGCACTGGTTGGAACTACACAAATAATGAGCACTGTAAGCACTTTGTGTTGGCAAAAGGGCAGCACTCGTTGGAATTACACAAATAATGAACACTGTATTATAGCACTTTGTGTTTGCTTCTGGGCCTCACTGGTTGGAACTACACAAATAAGGAGCACTATAAGCACTTTGTGTTGGCTTATGGGCCGCAAAAGGGCCGCACTCATTGGAACTACACAAATAATGAACACTGTAAGCACTTTGTGTTGGCAAAAGGGCTGCACCGGTTGGAACTACACAAATAATGAGCACTGTATTATAGCACTTTGTGTTGGCTTATGGGCCGCACTCGTTGGAACTACACAAATAATGAGCACTGTAAGCACTTTGTGTTGACAAAAGGGCCGCACTGGTTGGAACTACACAAATAAGGAGCACTGTAAGCACTTTGTGTTGGCAAAAGGGTCGCACTGGTTGGAACTACACAAATAATGAGCACTGTAAGCACTTTGTGTTGACAAAAGGGCCGTATTGTTTGGAACTACACAAATAAGGAGCACTGTAAGCACTTTGTGTTGACAAAAGGGCCACACTGGTTGGAACTACACAAATAATGAGCAATGTAAGCACTTTGTGTTGGCTTATGGGCCGCACTGGTTAGAACTACACAAATAATGAGCACTGTAAGCACTTTGTGTTGGCAAAAGGGCAGCAATCGTTGGAATTACACAAATAAGGAGCACTGTAAGCACTTTGTCTTGGCTTATGGGCCGCACTGGTTAGAACTACACAAATAATGAGCACTGTAAGCACTTTGTGTTGGCAAAAGGGCCGGACTGGAAGGAACTACACAAATAAGGAGCACTGTAAGCACTTTGTGTTGGCTTATTGGCCGCACTGGTTGGAACTACACAAATAATGAGCACTGTAAGCACTTTGTGTTGGCAAAAGGGCTGCACTGGTTGGAACTACACAAATAATGAGCACTGTAAGCACTTTGTGTTGGCAAAAGGGCCGCACTGGTTGGAACAACACAAATAATGAGCACTGTATTATAGCACTTTGTGTTGGCAAAAGGGTCGCACTGGTTGGAACTACACAAATAAGGAGCATTATAAGCACTTTGTGTTGGCAAAAGGGCCGCACTGGTTAGAACTACACAAATAATGAGCACTGTAAGCACTTTGTGTTGGCAAAAGGGCCGCGCTGGTTGGAACTACACAAATAATGAGCACTGTATTATAGCTCTTTGTGTTGGCAAAAGGGTCGCACTGGTTGGAACTACACAAATAATCAGCACTGTAAGCACTTTTTGTTGACAAAAGGGCCGCACTGGTTAGAACTAAACAAATAATGAGCACTGTAAGCACTTTGTGTTGGCAAAAGGGTCACACTGGTTAGAACTACACAAATAATGAGCACTGTATTATAGCACTTTGTGTTGGCTTTTGGGCAGCACTGGTTGGAACTACACAAATAATGAGCACTGTAAGCACTTTGTGTTGGCAAAAGGGCAGCACTCGTTGGAATTACACAAATAATGAGCACTGTAAGCACTTTGCATTGGCAAAAGGGCCGCACTGGTTGGAACTACACAAAGAATGAGCACTGTAAGCACTTTGTGTTGGCAAAAGGGCCGCACTGTTTGGAACTACAGAAATAATGAGCACTGTAAGCACTTTGTGTTGGCAAAAGGGCTGCACTCGTTGGAATTACACAAATAATGAGCACTGTATTATAGCACTTTGTGTTGGCTTATGGGCCGCACTGGCTGGAACTACACAAATAAGGAGCATTGTAAGCACTTTGCGTTCGCAAAAGGGACGCACTGGTTAGAACTACACAAATAATGAGCACTGTAAGCACTTTGCATTGGCAAAAGGGCCGCACTGATTGGAACTACACAAATAAGGAGCACTTTAAGCCCTTTTTGTTGGCTTATGGGCCGCACTGGTTGGAACTACACAAAAAAGTAGGACTGTTTTTAGCACTTTGTGTTGTCTTATGGGCTGCACTTTTTGGAACTACACAAATAATGAGCACTGTATTATAGCACTTTGTGTTGGCAAAAGGGCCGCACTGGTTGGAACTACACAAATAATGAGCACTGTATTATAGCACTTTGTGTTGGCGTATGGGCCACACTGGTTGTAACTACACAAATAATGAGCACTGTATTATAGCTCTTTGTGTTGGCAAAAGGGCCGCACTGCTTGGAACTACACAAATAAGGAGCACTGTAAGCACTTTGTGTTGGCAAAGGGGCAACACTGGTTGGAACTACACATATAATGGACACTGTAAGCACTTTGTGTTGGCAAAAGGGCCGCACTGTTTGGAACTACACAAATAACGAGCACTGTAAGCGCTTTGTGTTGGCAAAAGGGCCGCACTCATTGGAACTACACAAATAATGAACACTGTAAGCACTTTGTGTCGGCAAAAGGGCCGCACTGGTTGGAACTACACAAATAAGGAGCACTGTATTATAGCACTTTGTGTTGGCTTATGGGCCGCACTGGTTGGAACTACACAAATAATGAGCACTGTATTATAGCACTTTGTGTTGGCAAAAGGGCCGCACTGGTTGGAACTACACAAATAATGAGCACTGTAAGCACTTTGTGTTGGCAAAAGGGCCGTACTGGTTGGAACTACACAAATAAGGAGCACTGTAAGCACTTTGTGTTGACAAAAGGGCCGCACTGGTTGGAACTACACAAATAAGGAGCACTGTAAGCACTTTGTGTTGGCAAAAGGGCCGCACTGGTAGGAACTACACAAATAAGGAGCACTGTAAGCACTTTGTGTTGGCTTATGGGCCGCACTGGTTGGAACTACACAAATAAGGAGCACTGTAAGCACTTTGTGTTGGCAAAAGGGCTGCACTGGTTGGAACTACACAAATAATGAGCACTGTAAGCACTTTGTGTTGGCAAAAGGGCCGCACTGGTTGGAACAACACAAATAATGAGCACTGTATTATAGCACTTTGTGTTGGCAAAAGGGTCGCACTGGTTGGAACTACACAAATAAGGAGCACTGTAAGCACTTTGTGTTGGCAAAAGGGCCGCACTGGTTAGAACTACACAAATAATGAGCACTGTAAGCACTTTGTGTTGGCAAAAGGGCCGCACTCGTTGGAACTACACAAATAAGGAGCACTGTAAGCACTCTGCATTGGGAAAAGGGCCGCACTGGTTGGAACTACACATATAAGGAGCACTGTAAGCACTTTGCATTGGCAAAAGGGCCGCACTGGTTAGAACTACACAAATAATGAGCAATGTAAGCACTTTGTATCGGCAAAAGGGCCGCACTGGTTGGAACTACACAAATAATGAGCACTGTAAGCACTTTTTGTTGACAAAAGGGCCGCACTGGTTAGAACTAAACAAATAATGAGCACTGTAAGCACTTTGTGTTGGCAAAAGGGTCACACTGGTTAGAACTACACAAATAATGAGCACTGTATTATAGCACTTTGTGTTGGCTTTTGGGCAGCACTGGTTGGAACTACACAAATAATGAGCACTGTAAGCACTTTGTGTTGGCAAAAGGGCAGCACTCTTTGGAATTACACAAATAATGAACACTGTATTATAGCACTTTGTGTTTGCTTCTGGGCCTCACTGGTTGGAACTACACAAATAAGGAGCACTATAAGCAGTTTGTGTTGGCAAAAGGGCCGCACTCATTGGAACTACACAAATAATGAACACTGTAAGCACTTTGTGTTGGCAAAAGGGCTGCACCGGTTGGAACTACACAAATAATGAGCACTGTATTATAGCACTTTGTGTTGGCTTATGGGCCGCACTCGTTGGAACTAAACAAATAATGAGCACTGTAAGCACTTTGTGTTGGCAAAAGGGCTGCACTGGTTGGAACTACACATATAAAGAGCACTGTAAGCACTTTGCGTTGGCAAAAGGGTCACACCGGTTGGAACTACACAAATAATGAGCACTGTAACCACTTTGTGTTGGCAAAAGGGCCGTACTGGTTGGAACTACACAAATAATGAGCACTGTATTATAGCACTTTGTGTTGGCTTTTGGGCAGCACTGGTTGGAACTACACAAATAAGGAGCACTGTAAGCACTTTGTGTTGGCAAAAGGGCTGCACTGTTTGGACTACACAAAAAATGAGCACTGTAAGCACTTTGTGTTGGAAAAAGGCAGCACTCGTTGGAACTACACAAATAATGAGCACTGTAAGCACTTTGTGTTGGCTTTTGGGCAGCACTGGTTGGAACTACACAAATAATGAGCACTGTAAGCACTTTTTGTTGACAAAAGGGCCGCACTGGTTAGAACTAAACAAATAATGAGCACTGTAAGCACTTTGTGTTGGCAAAAGGGTCACACTGGTTAGAACTACACAAATAATGAGCACTGTATTATAGCACTTTGTGTTGGCTTTTGGGCAGCACTGGTTGGAACTACACAAATAATGAGCACTGTAAGCACTTTGTGTTGGCAAAAGGGCAGCACTCTTTGGAATTACACAAATAATGAACACTGTATTATAGCACTTTGTGTTTGCTTCTGGGCCTCACTGGTTGGAACTACACAAATAAGGAGCACTATAAGCAGTTTGTGTTGGCAAAAGGGCCGCACTCATTGGAACTACACAAATAATGAACACTGTAAGCACTTTGTGTTGGCAAAAGGGCTGCACCGGTTGGAACTACACAAATAATGAGCACTGTATTATAGCACTTTGTGTTGGCTTATGGGCCGCACTCGTTGGAACTACACAAATAATGAGCACTGTAAGCACTTTGTGTTGGCAAAAGGGCTGCACTGGTTGGAACTACACATATAAAGAGCACTGTAAGCACTTTGCGTTGGCAAAAGGGTCACACCGGTTGGAACTACACAAATAATGAGCACTGTAACCACTTTGTGTTGGCAAAAGGGCCGTACTGGTTGGAACTACACAAATAATGAGCACTGTATTATAGCACTTTGTGTTGGCTTTTGGGCAGCACTGGTTGGAACTACACAAATAAGGAGCACTGTAAGCACTTTGTGTTGGCAAAAGGGCTGCACTGTTTGGACTACACAAAAAATGAGCACTGTAAGCACTTTGTGTTGGAAAAAGGCAGCACTCGTTGGAACTACACAAATAATGAGCACTGTAAGCACTTTGTGTTGGCAAAAGGGCCGCACTCGTTGGAACTACACAAATAAGGAGCACTGTAAGAACTTTGTGTTGGAAAAAGGGCCGCACTGGTTGGAACTACACATATAAGGAGCACTGTAAGCACTTTGCATTGGCAAAAGGGCCGCACTGGTTAGAACTACACAAATAATGAGCACTGTAAGCACTTTGTGTCGGCAAAAGGGCCGCACTGGTTGGAACTACACAAATAATGAGCACTGTTTTATAGCACTTTGTGTTGCCTTATGGGCCACACTGGTTGGAACTACACAAATAATGAGCACTGTAAGCACTTTGTGTTGGCTTATGGGCCGCACTGGTTGGAACTACACAAATAATGAGCACTGTATTATAGCACTTTGTGTTGGCTTATGGGCCGCACTGATTAGAACTACACAAATAATGAGCTCTGTAAGCAGTTTGTGTTGGCAAAAGGGTCGCACTGGTTCGAACTACAAAAATAAGGAGCACTGTATTATAGCACTTTGTGTTGGCTTATGGGCCGCACTGGTTGGAACTACACAAATAAGGAGCACTTTAAGCACTTTGTGTTGGCTTATGGGCCGCACTGGTTGGAACTACACAAATAATGAGCAATGTAAGCACTTTGTGTTGGCTTATGGGCCGCACTGATTAGAACTACACAAATAATGAGGACTGTAAGCACTTTGTGTTGGCAAAAGGGCAGCAATCGTTGGAATTACACAAATAAGGAGCACTGTAAGTACTTTGTCTTGGCAAAAGGGCTGCACTGGTTGGAACTACACAAATAATGAGCACTGTATTATAGCACTTTGTGTTGGCAAAAGGGCCGCACTGGTTAGAACTACACAAATAATGAGCACTGTAAGCACTTTGTGTTGGCAAAAGGGCCGTACTGGTTGGAACAACACAAATAATGAGCACTGTATTATAGCACTTTGTGTTGGCAAAAGGGTCGCACTGGTTGGAACTACACAAATAATCAGCACTGTAAGCACTTTGTGTTGGCAAAAGGGCAGCACTGGTTAGAACTAAACAAATAATGAGCACTGTAAGCACTTTGTGTTGGCAAAAGGGCCGTACTGGTTGGAACTACACAAATAATGAGCACTGTAAGCACTTTGTGTTGGCAAAAGGGCCGCACTGGTTAGAACTACAAAAATAATGAGCACTGTATTATAGCACTTTGTGTTGGCTTATGGGCCACACTGGTTGTAACTACACAAATAAGGAGCACTGTATTATAGCACTTTGTGTTGGCAAAAGGGTCGCACTGGTTGGAACTACACAAATAAGGAGCACTATAAGCACTTTGTGTTGGCAAAAGGGCCGCACTGGTTAGAACTACACAAATAATGAGCACTGTAAGCACTTTGTGTTGGCAAAAGGGCCGCGCTGGTTGGAACTACACAAATAATGAGCACTGTATTATAGCTCTTTGTGTTGGCAAAAGGGTCGCACTGGTTGGAACTACACAAATAATCAGCACTGTAAGCACTTTTTGTTGACAAAAGGGCCGCACTGGTTAGAACTAAACAAATAATGAGCACTGTAAGCACTTTGTGTTGGCAAAAGGGTCACACTGGTTAGAACTACACAAATAATGAGCACTGTATTATAGCACTTTGTGTTGGCTTTTGGGCAGCACTGGTTGGAACTACACAAATAATGAGCACTGTAAGCACTTTGTGTTGGCAAAAGGGCAGCACTCGTTGGAATTACACAAATAATGAACACTGTATTATAGCACTTTGTTTTTGCTTCTGGGCCTCACTGGTTGGAACTACACAAATAAGGAGCACTATAAGCAGTTTGTGTTGGCAAAAGGGCCGCACTCATTGGAACTACACAAATAATGAACACTGTAAGCACTTTGTGTTGGCAAAAGGGCTGCACCGGTTGGAACTACACAAATAATGAGCACTGTATTATAGCACTTTGTGTTGGCTTATGGGCCGCACTGGTTGGAACTACACAAATAAGGAGCACTGTAAGCACTTTGTGTTGGCAAAAGGGCTGCACTGGTTGGAACTACACATATAAAGAGCACTGTAAGCACTTTGCGTTGGCAAAAGGGTCACACCGGTTGGAACTACACAAATAATGAGCACTGTAACCACTTTGTGTTGGCAAAAGGGCCGTACTGGTTGGAACTATACAAATAATGAGCACTGTATTATAGCACTTTGTGTTGGCTTTTCGGCAGCACTGGTTGGAACTACACAAAAAAGGAGCACTGTAAGCACTTTGTGTTGGCAAAAGGGCCGCACTGTTTGGACTACACAAAAAATGAGCACTGTAAGCACTTTGTGTTGGAAAAAGGCAGCACTCGTTGGAATAACACAAATAATGAGCACTGTATTATAGCACTTTGTGTTGGCAAAAGGGCCGCACTGGTTGGAACTACACAAATAATCAGCACTGTAAGCACTTTGTGTTGGCAAAAGGGCCGCACTCGTTGGAAATACACAAATAAGGAGCACTGTAAGCACTTTGTGTTGGGAAAAGGGCCGCACTGGTTGGAACTACACATATAAGGAGCACTGTAAGCACTTTGCATTGGAAAAAGGGCCGCACCGGTTAGAACTACACAAATAATGAGCACTGTAAGCACTTTGTGTCGGCAAAAGGGCCGCACTGGTTGGAACTACACAAATAAGGAGCACTGTATTATAGCACTTTGTGTTGGCTTATGGGCCGCACTGGTTGGAACTACACAAATAATGAGCACTGTATTATAGCACTTTGTGTTGGCAAAAGGGACGCACTGGTTGGAACTACACAAATAAGGAGCACTGTAAGCACTTTGTGTTGGCAAAAGGGCCGTACTGGTTGGAACGACACAAATAATGAGCACTGTAAGCACTTTGTGTTGACAAAAGGGCCGCACTGGTTGGAACTACACAAATAAGGAGCACTGTAAGCACTTTGTGTTGGCAAAAGGGTCGCACTGGTTGGAACTACACAAATAATGAGCACTGTAAGCACTTTGTGTTGACAAAAGGGCCGTATTGTTTGGAACTACACAAATAAGGAGCACTGTAAGCACTTTGTGTTGACAAAAGGGCCACACTGGTTGGAACTACACAAATAATGAGCAATGTAAGCACTTTGTGTTGGCTTATGGGCCGCACTGGTTAGAACTACACAAATAATGAGCACTGTAAGCACTTTGTGTTGGCAAAAGGGCAGCA
This sequence comes from Anolis sagrei, assembly GCF_037176765.1. Classification (NCBI taxonomy): domain Eukaryota; kingdom Metazoa; phylum Chordata; class Lepidosauria; order Squamata; family Anolidae; genus Anolis; species Anolis sagrei. The sequence goes on along the minus strand of NC_090035.1, from coordinate 56,572,359 downwards.
ATCGTTGGAATTACACAAATAAGGAGCACTGTAAGCACTTTGTCTTGGCTTATGGGCCGCACTGGTTAGAACTACACAAATAATGAGCACTGTAAGCACTTTGTGTTGGCAAAAGGGCCGGACTGGAAGGAACTACACAAATAAGGAGCACTGTAAGCACTTTGTGTTGGCTTATTGGCCGCACTGGTTGGAACTACACAAATAATGAGCACTGTAAGCACTTTGTGTTGGCAAAAGGGCTGCACTGGTTGGAACTACACAAATAATGAGCACTGTAAGCACTTTGTGTTGGCAAAAGGGCCGCACTGGTTGGAACAACACAAATAATGAGCACTGTATTATAGCACTTTGTGTTGGCAAAAGGGTCGCACTGGTTGGAACTACACAAATAAGGAGCATTATAAGCACTTTGTGTTGGCAAAAGGGCCGCACTGGTTAGAACTACACAAATAATGAGCACTGTAAGCACTTTGTGTTGGCAAAAGGGCCGCGCTGGTTGGAACTACACAAATAATGAGCACTGTATTATAGCTCTTTGTGTTGGCAAAAGGGTCGCACTGGTTGGAACTACACAAATAATCAGCACTGTAAGCACTTTTTGTTGACAAAAGGGCCGCACTGGTTAGAACTAAACAAATAATGAGCACTGTAAGCACTTTGTGTTGGCAAAAGGGTCACACTGGTTAGAGCTACACAAATAATGAGCACTGTATTATAGCACTTTGTGTTGGCTTTTGGGCAGCACTGGTTGGAACTACACAAATAATGAGCACTGTAAGCACTTTGTGTTGGCAAAAGGGCAGCACTCGTTGGAATTACACAAATAATGAACACTGTATTATAGCACTTTGTGTTTGCTTCTGGGCCTCACTGGTTGGAACTACACAAATAAGGAGCACTATAAGCACTTTGTGTTGGCTTATGGGCCGCAAAAGGGCCGCACTCATTGGAACTACACAAATAATGAACACTGTAAGCACTTTGTGTTGGCAAAAGGGCTGCACCGGTTGGAACTACACAAATAATGAGCACTGTATTATAGCACTTTGTGTTGGCTTATGGGCCGCACTCGTTGGAACTACACAAATAATGAGCACTGTAAGCACTTTGTGTTGACAAAAGGGCCGCACTGGTTGGAACTACACAAATAAGGAGCACTGTAAGCACTTTGTGTTGGCAAAAGGGTCGCACTGGTTGGAACTACACAAATAATGAGCACTGTAAGCACTTTGTGTTGACAAAAGGGCCGTATTGTTTGGAACTACACAAATAAGGAGCACTGTAAGCACTTTGTGTTGACAAAAGGGCCACACTGGTTGGAACTACACAAATAATGAGCAATGTAAGCACTTTGTGTTGGCTTATGGGCCGCACTGGTTAGAACTACACAAATAATGAGCACTGTAAGCACTTTGTGTTGGCAAAAGGGCAGCAATCGTTGGAATTACACAAATAAGGAGCACTGTAAGCACTTTGTCTTGGCTTATGGGCCGCACTGGTTAGAACTACACAAATAATGAGCACTGTAAGCACTTTGTGTTGGCAAAAGGGCCGGACTGGAAGGAACTACACAAATAAGGAGCACTGTAAGCACTTTGTGTTGGCTTATGGGCCGCACTGGTTAGAACTACACAAATAATGAGCACTGTAAGCACTTTGTGTTGGCAAAAGGGCCGGACTGGAAGGAACTACACAAATAAGGAGCACTGTAAGCACTTTGTGTTGGCTTATTGGCCGCACTGGTTGGAACTACACAAATAATGAGCACTGTAAGCACTTTGTGTTGGCAAAAGGGCTGCACTGGTTGGAACTACACAAATAATGAGCACTGTAAGCACTTTGTGTTGGCAAAAGGGCCGCACTGGTTGGAACAACACAAATAATGAGCACTGTATTATAGCACTTTGTGTTGGCAAAAGGGTCGCACTGGTTGGAACTACACAAATAAGGAGCATTATAAGCACTTTGTGTTGGCAAAAGGGCCGCGCTGGTTGGAACTACACAAATAATGAGCACTGTATTATAGCTCTTTGTGTTGGCAAAAGGGTCGCACTGGTTGGAACTACACAAATAATGAGCACTGTATTATAGCACTTTGTGTTGGCAAAAGGGTCGCACTGGTTGGAACTACACAAATAATGAGCACTGTAAGCACTTTGTGTTGACAAAAGGGCCGTATTGTTTGGAACTACACAAATAAGGAGCACTGTAAGCACTTTGTGTTGACAAAAGGGCCACACTGGTTGGAACTACACAAATAATGAGCAATGTAAGCACTTTGTGTTGGCTTATGGGCCGCACTGGTTAGAACTACACAAATAATGAGCACTGTAAGCACTTTGTGTTGGCAAAAGGGCAGCAATCGTTGGAATTACACAAATAAGGAGCACTGTAAGCACTTTGTCTTGGCTTATGGGCCGCACTGGTTAGAACTACACAAATAATGAGCACTGTAAGCACTTTGTGTTGGCAAAAGGGTCACACTGGTTAGAACTACACAAATAATGAGCACTGTATTATAGCACTTTGTGTTGGCTTTTGGGCAGCACTGGTTGGAACTACACAAATAATGAGCACTGTAAGCACTTTGTGTTGGCAAAAGGGCAGCACTCGTTGGAATTACACAAATAATGAACACTGTATTATAGCACTTTGTGTTGGCTTATGGGCCGCACTCGTTGGAACTACACAAATAATGAGCACTGTAAGCACTTTGTGTTGACAAAAGGGCCGCACTGGTTGGAACTACACAAATAAGGAGCACTGTAAGCACTTTGTGTTGGCAAAAGGGTCGCACTGGTTGGAACTACACAAATAATGAGCACTGTAAGCACTTTGTGTTGACAAAAGGGCCGTATTGTTTGGAACTACACAAATAAGGAGCACTGTAAGCACTTTGTGTTGACAAAAGGGCCACACTGGTTGGAACTACACAAATAATGAGCAATGTAAGCACTTTGTGTTGGCTTATGGGCCGCACTGGTTAGAACTACACAAATAATGAGCACTGTAAGCACTTTGTGTTGGCAAAAGGGCAGCAATCGTTGGAATTACACAAATAAGGAGCACTGTAAGCACTTTGTCTTGGCTTATGGGCCGCACTGGTTAGAACTACACAAATAATGAGCACTGTAAGCACTTTGTGTTGGCAAAAGGGCCGGACTGGAAGGAACTACACAAATAAGGAGCACTGTAAGCACTTTGTGTTGGCTTATTGGCCGCACTGGTTGGAACTACACAAATAATGAGCACTGTAAGCACTTTGTGTTGGCAAAAGGGCTGCACTGGTTGGAACTACACAAATAATGAGCACTGTAAGCACTTTGTGTTGGCAAAAGGGCCGCACTGGTTGGAACAACACAAATAATGAGCACTGTATTATAGCACTTTGTGTTGGCAAAAGGGTCGCACTGGTTGGAACTACACAAATAAGGAGCATTATAAGCACTTTGTGTTGGCAAAAGGGCCGCACTGGTTAGAACTACACAAATAATGAGCACTGTAAGCACTTTGTGTTGGCAAAAGGGCCGCGCTGGTTGGAACTACACAAATAATGAGCACTGTATTATAGCTCTTTGTGTTGGCAAAAGGGTCGCACTGGTTGGAACTACACAAATAATGAGCACTGTATTATAGCACTTTGTGTTGGCAAAAGGGACGCACTGGTTAGAACTACACAAATAATGAGCACTGTAAGCACTTTGTGTTGGCAAAAGGGCAGCAATCGTTGGAATTACACAAATAAGGAGCACTGTAAGCACTTTGTCTTGGCTTATGGGCCGCACTGGTTAGAACTACACAAATAATGAGCACTGTAAGCACTTTGTGTTGGCAAAAGGGCCGGACTGGAAGGAACTACACAAATAAGGAGCACTGTAAGCACTTTGTGTTGGCTTATTGGCCGCACTGGTTGGAACTACACAAATAATGAGCACTGTAAGCACTTTGTGTTGGCAAAAGGGCTGCACTGGTTGGAACTACACAAATAATGAGCACTGTAAGCACTTTGTGTTGGCAAAAGGGCCGCACTGGTTGGAACAACACAAATAATGAGCACTGTATTATAGCACTTTGTGTTGGCAAAAGGGTCGCACTGGTTGGAACTACACAAATAAGGAGCATTATAAGCACTTTGTGTTGGCAAAAGGGCCGCACTGGTTAGAACTACACAAATAATGAGCACTGTAAGCACTTTGTGTTGGCAAAAGGGCCGCGCTGGTTGGAACTACACAAATAATGAGCACTGTATTATAGCTCTTTGTGTTGGCAAAAGGGTCGCACTGGTTGGAACTACACAAATAATCAGCACTGTAAGCACTTTTTGTTGACAAAAGGGCCGCACTGGTTAGAACTAAACAAATAATGAGCACTGTAAGCACTTTGTGTTGGCAAAAGGGTCACACTGGTTAGAACTACACAAATAATGAGCACTGTATTATAGCACTTTGTGTTGGCTTTTGGGCAGCACTGGTTGGAACTACACAAATAATGAGCACTGTAAGCACTTTGTGTTGGCAAAAGGGCAGCACTCGTTGGAATTACACAAATAATGAACACTGTATTATAGCACTTTGTGTTTGCTTCTGGGCCTCACTGGTTGGAACTACACATATAAGGAGCACTATAAGCACTTTGTGTTGGCAAAAGGGCCGCACTCATTGGAACTACACAAATAATGAACACTGTAAGCACTTTGTGTTGGCAAAAGGGCTGCACCGGTTGGAACTACACAAATAATGAGCACTGTATTATAGCACTTTGTGTTGGCTTATGGGCCGCACTCGTTGGAACTACACAAATAATGAGCACTGTAAGCACTTTGTGTTGGCAAAAGGGTCACACCGGTTGGAACTACACAAATAATGAGCACTGTAACCACTTTGTGTTGGCTTATGGGCCGTACTGGTTGGAACTACACAAATAATGAGCACTGTAAGCACTTTGTGTTGACAAAAGGGCCGTACTGTTTGGAACTACACAAATAAGGAGCACTGTAAGCACTTTGTGTTGACAAAAGGGCCGCACTGGTTGGAACTACACAAATAAGGAGCACTGTAAGCACTTTGTGTTGGCAAAAGGGCCGTACTGGTTGGAACGACACAAATAATGAGCACTGTAAGCACTTTGTGTTGACAAAAGGGCCGCACTGGTTGGAACTACACAAATAAGGAGCACTGTAAGCACTTTGTGTTGGCAAAAGGGTCGCACTGGTTGGAACTACACAAATAATGAGCACTGTAAGCACTTTGTGTTGACAAAAGGGCCGTATTGTTTGGAACTACACAAATAAGGAGCACTGTAAGCACTTTGTGTTGACAAAAGGGCCACACTGGTTGGAACTACACAAATAATGAGCAATGTAAGCACTTTGTGTTGGCTTATGGGCCGCACTGGTTAGAACTACACAAATAATGAGCACTGTAAGCACTTTGTGTTGGCAAAAGGGCAGCACTGGTTAGAACTACACAAATAATGAGCACTGTAAGCACTTTGTGTTGGCAAAAGGGCCGCGCTGGTTGGAACTACACAAATAATGAGCACTGTATTATAGCTCTTTGTGTTGGCAAAAGGGTCGCACTGGTTGGAACTACACAAATAATCAGCACTGTAAGCACTTTTTGTTGACAAAAGGGCCGCACTGGTTAGAACTAAACAAATAATGAGCACTGTAAGCACTTTGTGTTGGCAAAAGGGTCACACTGGTTAGAGCTACACAAATAATGAGCACTGTATTATAGCACTTTGTGTTGGCTTTTGGGCAGCACTGGTTGGAACTACACAAATAATGAGCACTGTAAGCACTTTGTGTTGGCAAAAGGGCAGCACTCGTTGGAATTACACAAATAATGAACACTGTATTATAGCACTTTGTGTTTGCTTCTGGGCCTCACTGGTTGGAACTACACAAATAAGGAGCACTATAAGCACTTTGTGTTGGCTTATGGGCCGCAAAAGGGCCGCACTCATTGGAACTACACAAATAATGAACACTGTAAGCACTTTGTGTTGGCAAAAGGGCTGCACCGGTTGGAACTACACAAATAATGAGCACTGTATTATAGCACTTTGTGTTGGCTTATGGGCCGCACTCGTTGGAACTACACAAATAATGAGCACTGTAAGCACTTTGTGTTGACAAAAGGGCCGCACTGGTTGGAACTACACAAATAAGGAGCACTGTAAGCACTTTGTGTTGGCAAAAGGGTCGCACTGGTTGGAACTACACAAATAATGAGCACTGTAAGCACTTTGTGTTGACAAAAGGGCCGTATTGTTTGGAACTACACAAATAAGGAGCACTGTAAGCACTTTGTGTTGACAAAAGGGCCACACTGGTTGGAACTACACAAATAATGAGCAATGTAAGCACTTTGTGTTGGCTTATGGGCCGCACTGGTTAGAACTACACAAATAATGAGCACTGTAAGCACTTTGTGTTGGCAAAAGGGCAGCAATCGTTGGAATTACACAAATAAGGAGCACTGTAAGCACTTTGTCTTGGCTTATGGGCCGCACTGGTTAGAACTACACAAATAATGAGCACTGTAAGCACTTTGTGTTGGCAAAAGGGCCGGACTGGAAGGAACTACACAAATAAGGAGCACTGTAAGCACTTTGTGTTGGCTTATTGGCCGCACTGGTTGGAACTACACAAATAATGAGCACTGTAAGCACTTTGTGTTGGCAAAAGGGCTGCACTGGTTGGAACTACACAAATAATGAGCACTGTAAGCACTTTGTGTTGGCAAAAGGGCCGCACTGGTTGGAACAACACAAATAATGAGCACTGTATTATAGCACTTTGTGTTGGCAAAAGGGTCGCACTGGTTGGAACTACACAAATAAGGAGCATTATAAGCACTTTGTGTTGGCAAAAGGGCCGCACTGGTTAGAACTACACAAATAATGAGCACTGTAAGCACTTTGTGTTGGCAAAAGGGCCGCGCTGGTTGGAACTACACAAATAATGAGCACTGTATTATAGCTCTTTGTGTTGGCAAAAGGGTCGCACTGGTTGGAACTACACAAATAATCAGCACTGTAAGCACTTTTTGTTGACAAAAGGGCCGCACTGGTTAGAACTAAACAAATAATGAGCACTGTAAGCACTTTGTGTTGGCAAAAGGGTCACACTGGTTAGAACTACACAAATAATGAGCACTGTATTATAGCACTTTGTGTTGGCTTTTGGGCAGCACTGGTTGGAACTACACAAATAATGAGCACTGTAAGCACTTTGTGTTGGCAAAAGGGCAGCACTCGTTGGAATTACACAAATAATGAACACTGTATTATAGCACTTTGTGTTTGCTTCTGGGCCTCACTGGTTGGAACTACACAAATAAGGAGCACTATAAGCTCTTTGTGTTGGCAAAAGGGCCGCACTCGTTGGAAATACACAAATAAGGAGCACTGTAAGCACTTTGTGTTGGGAAAAGGGCCGCACTGGTTGGAACTACACATATAAGGAGCACTGTAAGCACTTTGCATTGGAAAAAGGGCCGCACCGGTTAGAACTACACAAATAATGAGCACTGTAAGCACTTTGTGTCGGCAAAAGGGCCGCACTGGTTGGAACTACACAAATAAGGAGCACTGTATTATAGCACTTTGTGTTGGCTTATGGGCCGCAAAAGGGCCGCACTCATTGGAACTACACAAATAATGAACACTGTAAGCACTTTGTGTTGGCAAAAGGGCTGCACCGGTTGGAACTACACAAATAATGAGCACTGTATTATAGCACTTTGTGTTGGCTTATGGGCCGCACTCGTTGGAACTACACAAATAATGAGCACTGTAAGCACTTTGTGTTGACAAAAGGGCCGCACTGGTTGGAACTACACAAATAAGGAGCACTGTAAGCACTTTGTGTTGGCAAAAGGGTCGCACTGGTTGGAACTACACAAATAATGAGCACTGTAAGCACTTTGTGTTGACAAAAGGGCCGTATTGTTTGGAACTACACAAATAAGGAGCACTGTAAGCACTTTGTGTTGACAAAAGGGCCACACTGGTTGGAACTACACAAATAATGAGCAATGTAAGCACTTTGTGTTGGCTTATGGGCCGCACTGGTTAGAACTACACAAATAATGAGCACTGTAAGCACTTTGTGTTGGCAAAAGGGCAGCAATCGTTGGAATTACACAAATAAGGAGCACTGTAAGCACTTTGTCTTGGCTTATGGGCCGCACTGGTTAGAACTACACAAATAATGAGCACTGTAAGCACTTTGTGTTGGCAAAAGGGCCGGACTGGAAGGAACTACACAAATAAGGAGCACTGTAAGCACTTTGTGTTGGCTTATTGGCCGCACTGGTTGGAACTACACAAATAATGAGCACTGTAAGCACTTTGTGTTGGCAAAAGGGCTGCACTGGTTGGAACTACACAAATAATGAGCACTGTAAGCACTTTGTGTTGGCAAAAGGGCCGCACTGGTTGGAACAACACAAATAATGAGCACTGTATTATAGCACTTTGTGTTGGCAAAAGGGTCGCACTGGTTGGAACTACACAAATAAGGAGCATTATAAGCACTTTGTGTTGGCAAAAGGGCCGCACTGGTTAGAACTACACAAATAATGAGCACTGTAAGCACTTTGTGTTGGCAAAAGGGCCGCGCTGGTTGGAACTACACAAATAATGAGCACTGTATTATAGCTCTTTGTGTTGGCAAAAGGGTCGCACTGGTTGGAACTACACAAATAATCAGCACTGTAAGCACTTTTTGTTGACAAAAGGGCCGCACTGGTTAGAACTAAACAAATAATGAGCACTGTAAGCACTTTGTGTTGGCAAAAGGGCTGCACTGGTTGGAACTACACAAATAATGAGCACTGTAAGCACTTTGTGTTGGCAAAAGGGCCGCACTGGTTGGAACAACACAAATAATGAGCACTGTATTATAGCACTTTGTGTTGGCAAAAGGGTCGCACTGGTTGGAACTACACAAATAAGGAGCATTATAAGCACTTTGTGTTGGCAAAAGGGCCGCACTGGTTAGAACTACACAAATAATGAGCACTGTAAGCACTTTGTGTTGGCAAAAGGGCCGCGCTGGTTGGAACTACACAAATAATGAGCACTGTATTATAGCTCTTTGTGTTGGCAAAAGGGTCGCACTGGTTGGAACTACACAAATAATCAGCACTGTAAGCACTTTTTGTTGACAAAAGGGCCGCACTGGTTAGAACTAAACAAATAATGAGCACTGTAAGCACTTTGTGTTGGCAAAAGGGTCACACTGGTTAGAACTACACAAATAATGAGCACTGTATTATAGCACTTTGTGTTGGCTTTTGGGCAGCACTGGTTGGAACTACACAAATAATGAGCACTGTAAGCACTTTGTGTTGGCAAAAGGGCAGCACTCGTTGGAATTACACAAATAATGAACACTGTATTATAGCACTTTGTGTTTGCTTCTGGGCCTCACTGGTTGGAACTACACAAATAAGGAGCACTATAAGCTCTTTGTGTTGGCAAAAGGGCCGCACTCGTTGGAAATACACAAATAAGGAGCACTGTAAGCACTTTGTGTTGGGAAAAGGGCCGCACTGGTTGGAACTACACATATAAGGAGCACTGTAAGCACTTTGCATTGGAAAAAGGGCCGCACCGGTTAGAACTACACAAATAATGAGCACTGTAAGCACTTTGTGTCGGCAAAAGGGCCGCACTGGTTAGAACTACACAAATAAGGAGCACTGTAAGCACTTTGTGTTGGCAAAAGGGTCGCACTGGTTGGAACTACACAAATAATGAGCACTGTAAGCACTTTGTGTTGACAAAAGGGCCGTATTGTTTGGAACTACACAAATAATGAGCACTGTAAGCACTTTGTGTTGGCAAAAGGGCCGCGCTGGTTGGAACTACACAAATAATGAGCACTGTATTATAGCTCTTTGTGTTGGCAAAAGGGTCGCACTGGTTGGAACTACACAAATAATGAGCACTGTATTATAGCACTTTGTGTTGGCTTATGGGCCGCACTGGTTAGAACTACACAAATAATGAGCACTGTAAGCACTTTGTGTTGGCAAAAGGGCAGCAATCGTTGGAATTACACAAATAAGGAGCACTGTAAGCACTTTGTCTTGGCTTATGGGCCGCACTGGTTAGAACTACACAAATAATGAGCACTGTAAGCACTTTGTGTTGGCAAAAGGGCCGGACTGGAAGGAACTACACAAATAAGGAGCACTGTAAGCACTTTGTGTTGGCTTATTGGCCGCACTGGTTGGAACTACACAAATAATGAGCACTGTAAGCACTTTGTGTTGGCAAAAGGGCTGCACTGGTTGGAACTACACAAATAATGAGCACTGTAAGCACTTTGTGTTGGCAAAAGGGCCGCACTGGTTGGAACAACACAAATAATGAGCACTGTATTATAGCACTTTGTGTTGGCAAAAGGGTCGCACTGGTTGGAACTACACAAATAAGGAGCATTATAAGCACTTTGTGTTGGCAAAAGGGCCGCACTGGTTAGAACTACACAAATAATGAGCACTGTAAGCACTTTGTGTTGGCAAAAGGGCCGCGCTGGTTGGAACTACACAAATAATGAGCACTGTATTATAGCTCTTTGTGTTGGCAAAAGGGTCGCACTGGTTGGAACTACACAAATAATCAGCACTGTAAGCACTTTTTGTTGACAAAAGGGCCGCACTGGTTAGAACTAAACAAATAATGAGCACTGTAAGCACTTTGTGTTGGCAAAAGGGTCACACTGGTTAGAACTACACAAATAATGAGCACTGTATTATAGCACTTTGTGTTGGCTTTTGGGCAGCACTGGTTGGAACTACACAAATAATGAGCACTGTAAGCACTTTGTGTTGGCAAAAGGGCAGCACTCGTTGGAATTACACAAATAATGAACACTGTATTATAGCACTTTGTGTTTGCTTCTGGGCCTCACTGGTTGGAACTACACAAATAAGGAGCACTATAAGCTCTTTGTGTTGGCAAAAGGGCCGCACTCGTTGGAAATACACAAATAAGGAGCACTGTAAGCACTTTGTGTTGGGAAAAGGGCCGCACTGGTTGGAACTACACATATAAGGAGCACTGTAAGCACTTTGCATTGGAAAAAGGGCCGCACCGGTTAGAACTACACAAATAATGAGCACTGTAAGCACTTTGTGTCGGCAAAAGGGCCGCACTGGTTGGAACTACACAAATAAGGAGCACTGTATTATAGCACTTTGTGTTGGCTTATGGGCCGCAAAAGGGCCGCACTCATTGGAACTACACAAATAATGAACACTGTAAGCACTTTGTGTTGGCAAAAGGGCTGCACCGGTTGGAACTACACAAATAATGAGCACTGTATTATAGCACTTTGTGTTGGCTTATGGGCCGCACTCGTTGGAACTACACAAATAATGAGCACTGTAAGCACTTTGTGTTGACAAAAGGGCCGCACTGGTTGGAACTACACAAATAAGGAGCACTGTAAGCACTTTGTGTTGGCAAAAGGGTCGCACTGGTTGGAACTACACAAATAATGAGCACTGTAAGCACTTTGTGTTGACAAAAGGGCCGTATTGTTTGGAACTACACAAATAAGGAGCACTGTAAGCACTTTGTGTTGACAAAAGGGCCACACTGGTTGGAACTACACAAATAATGAGCAATGTAAGCACTTTGTGTTGGCTTATGGGCCGCACTGGTTAGAACTACACAAATAATGAGCACTGTAAGCACTTTGTGTTGGCAAAAGGGCAGCAATCGTTGGAATTACACAAATAAGGAGCACTGTAAGCACTTTGTCTTGGCTTATGGGCCGCACTGGTTAGAACTACACAAATAATGAGCACTGTAAGCACTTTGTGTTGGCAAAAGGGCCGGACTGGAAGGAACTACACAAATAAGGAGCACTGTAAGCACTTTGTGTTGGCTTATTGGCCGCACTGGTTGGAACTACACAAATAATGAGCACTGTAAGCACTTTGTGTTGGCAAAAGGGCTGCACTGGTTGGAACTACACAAATAATGAGCACTGTAAGCACTTTGTGTTGGCAAAAGGGCCGCACTGGTTGGAACAACACAAATAATGAGCACTGTATTATAGCACTTTGTGTTGGCAAAAGGGTCGCACTGGTTGGAACTACACAAATAAGGAGCATTATAAGCACTTTGTGTTGGCAAAAGGGCCGCACTGGTTAGAACTACACAAATAATGAGCACTGTAAGCACTTTGTGTTGGCAAAAGGGCCGCGCTGGTTGGAACTACACAAATAATGAGCACTGTATTATAGCTCTTTGTGTTGGCAAAAGGGTCGCACTGGTTGGAACTACACAAATAATCAGCACTGTAAGCACTTTTTGTTGACAAAAGGGCCGCACTGGTTAGAACTAAACAAATAATGAGCACTGTAAGCACTTTGTGTTGGCAAAAGGGCTGCACTGGTTGGAACTACACAAATAATGAGCACTGTAAGCACTTTGTGTTGGCAAAAGGGCCGCACTGGTTGGAACAACACAAATAATGAGCACTGTATTATAGCACTTTGTGTTGGCAAAAGGGTCGCACTGGTTGGAACTACACAAATAAGGAGCATTATAAGCACTTTGTGTTGGCAAAAGGGCCGCACTGGTTAGAACTACACAAATAATGAGCACTGTAAGCACTTTGTGTTGGCAAAAGGGCCGCGCTGGTTGGAACTACACAAATAATGAGCACTGTATTATAGCTCTTTGTGTTGGCAAAAGGGTCGCACTGGTTGGAACTACACAAATAATCAGCACTGTAAGCACTTTTTGTTGACAAAAGGGCCGCACTGGTTAGAACTAAACAAATAATGAGCACTGTAAGCACTTTGTGTTGGCAAAAGGGTCACACTGGTTAGAACTACACAAATAATGAGCACTGTATTATAGCACTTTGTGTTGGCTTTTGGGCAGCACTGGTTGGAACTACACAAATAATGAGCACTGTAAGCACTTTGTGTTGGCAAAAGGGCAGCACTCGTTGGAATTACACAAATAATGAACACTGTATTATAGCACTTTGTGTTTGCTTCTGGGCCTCACTGGTTGGAACTACACAAATAAGGAGCACTATAAGCTCTTTGTGTTGGCAAAAGGGCCGCACTCGTTGGAAATACACAAATAAGGAGCACTGTAAGCACTTTGTGTTGGGAAAAGGGCCGCACTGGTTGGAACTACACATATAAGGAGCACTGTAAGCACTTTGCATTGGAAAAAGGGCCGCACCGGTTAGAACTACACAAATAATGAGCACTGTAAGCACTTTGTGTCGGCAAAAGGGCCGCACTGGTTGGAACTACACAAATAAGGAGCACTGTATTATAGCACTTTGTGTTGGCTTATGGGCCGCAAAAGGGCCGCACTCATTGGAACTACACAAATAATGAACACTGTAAGCACTTTGTGTTGGCAAAAGGGCTGCACCGGTTGGAACTACACAAATAATGAGCACTGTATTATAGCACTTTGTGTTGGCTTATGGGCCGCACTCGTTGGAACTACACAAATAATGAGCACTGTAAGCACTTTGTGTTGACAAAAGGGCCGCACTGGTTGGAACTACACAAATAAGGAGCACTGTAAGCACTTTGTGTTGGCAAAAGGGTCGCACTGGTTGGAACTACACAAATAATGAGCACTGTAAGCACTTTGTGTTGACAAAAGGGCCGTATTGTTTGGAACTACACAAATAAGGAGCACTGTAAGCACTTTGTGTTGACAAAAGGGCCACACTGGTTGGAACTACACAAATAATGAGCACTGTATTATAGCTCTTTGTGTTGGCAAAAGGGTCGCACTGGTTGGAACTACACAAATAATGAGCACTGTATTATAGCACTTTGTGTTGGCAAAAGGGACGCACTGGTTAGAACTACACAAATAAGGAGCACTGTAAGCACTTTGTGTTGGCAAAAGGGTCGCACTGGTTGGAACTACACAAATAATGAGCACTGTAAGCACTTTGTGTTGACAAAAGGGCCGTATTGTTTGGAACTACACAAATAATGAGCACTGTAAGCACTTTGTGTTGGCAAAAGGGCCGCGCTGGTTGGAACTACACAAATAATGAGCACTGTATTATAGCTCTTTGTGTTGGCAAAAGGGTCGCACTGGTTGGAACTACACAAATAATGAGCACTGTATTATAGCACTTTGTGTTGGCAAAAGGGACGCACTGGTTAGAACTACACAAATAATGAGCACTGTAAGCACTTTGTGTTGGCAAAAGGGCAGCAATCGTTGGAATTACACAAATAAGGAGCACTGTAAGCACTTTGTCTTGGCTTATGGGCCGCACTGGTTAGAACTACACAAATAATGAGCACTGTAAGCACTTTGTGTTGGCAAAAGGGCCGGACTGGAAGGAACTACACAAATAAGGAGCACTGTAAGCACTTTGTGTTGGCTTATTGGCCGCACTGGTTGGAACTACACAAATAATGAGCACTGTAAGCACTTTGTGTTGGCAAAAGGGCTGCACTGGTTGGAACTACACAAATAATGAGCACTGTAAGCACTTTGTGTTGGCAAAAGGGCCGCACTGGTTGGAACAACACAAATAATGAGCACTGTATTATAGCACTTTGTGTTGGCAAAAGGGTCGCACTGGTTGGAACTACACAAATAAGGAGCATTATAAGCACTTTGTGTTGGCAAAAGGGCCGCACTGGTTAGAACTACACAAATAATGAGCACTGTAAGCACTTTGTGTTGGCAAAAGGGCCGCGCTGGTTGGAACTACACAAATAATGAGCACTGTATTATAGCTCTTTGTGTTGGCAAAAGGGTCGCACTGGTTGGAACTACACAAATAATCAGCACTGTAAGCACTTTTTGTTGACAAAAGGGCCGCACTGGTTAGAACTAAACAAATAATGAGCACTGTAAGCACTTTGTGTTGGCAAAAGGGTCACACTGGTTAGAACTACACAAATAATGAGCACTGTATTATAGCACTTTGTGTTGGCTTTTGGGCAGCACTGGTTGGAACTACACAAATAATGAGCACTGTAAGCACTTTGTGTTGGCAAAAGGGCAGCACTCGTTGGAATTACACAAATAATGAACACTGTATTATAGCACTTTGTGTTTGCTTCTGGGCCTCACTGGTTGGAACTACACAAATAAGGAGCACTATAAGCACTTTGTGTTGGCTTATGGGCCGCAAAAGGGCCGCACTCATTGGAACTACACAAATAATGAACACTGTAAGCACTTTGTGTTGGCAAAAGGGCTGCACCGGTTGGAACTACACAAATAATGAGCACTGTATTATAGCACTTTGTGTTGGCTTATGGGCCGCACTCGTTGGAACTACACAAATAATGAGCACTGTAAGCACTTTGTGTTGACAAAAGGGCCGCACTGGTTGGAACTACACAAATAAGGAGCACTGTAAGCACTTTGTGTTGGCAAAAGGGTCGCACTGGTTGGAACTACACAAATAATGAGCACTGTAAGCACTTTGTGTTGACAAAAGGGCCGTATTGTTTGGAACTACACAAATAAGGAGCACTGTAAGCACTTTGTGTTGACAAAAGGGCCACACTGGTTGGAACTACACAAATAATGAGCAATGTAAGCACTTTGTGTTGGCTTATGGGCCGCACTGGTTAGAACTACACAAATAATGAGCACTGTAAGCACTTTGTGTTGGCAAAAGGGCAGCAATCGTTGGAATTACACAAATAAGGAGCACTGTAAGCACTTTGTCTTGGCTTATGGGCCGCACTGGTTAGAACTACACAAATAATGAGCACTGTAAGCACTTTGTGTTGGCAAAAGGGCCGGACTGGAAGGAACTACACAAATAAGGAGCACTGTAAGCACTTTGTGTTGGCTTATGGGCCGCACTGGTTAGAACTACACAAATAATGAGCACTGTAAGCACTTTGTGTTGGCAAAAGGGCCGGACTGGAAGGAACTACACAAATAAGGAGCACTGTAAGCACTTTGTGTTGGCTTATTGGCCGCACTGGTTGGAACTACACAAATAATGAGCACTGTAAGCACTTTGTGTTGGCAAAAGGGCTGCACTGGTTGGAACTACACAAATAATGAGCACTGTAAGCACTTTGTGTTGGCAAAAGGGCCGCACTGGTTGGAACAACACAAATAATGAGCACTGTATTATAGCACTTTGTGTTGGCAAAAGGGTCGCACTGGTTGGAACTACACAAATAAGGAGCATTATAAGCACTTTGTGTTGGCAAAAGGGCCGCGCTGGTTGGAACTACACAAATAATGAGCACTGTATTATAGCTCTTTGTGTTGGCAAAAGGGTCGCACTGGTTGGAACTACACAAATAATGAGCACTGTATTATAGCACTTTGTGTTGGCAAAAGGGTCGCACTGGTTGGAACTACACAAATAATGAGCACTGTAAGCACTTTGTGTTGACAAAAGGGCCGTATTGTTTGGAACTACACAAATAAGGAGCACTGTAAGCACTTTGTGTTGACAAAAGGGCCACACTGGTTGGAACTACACAAATAATGAGCAATGTAAGCACTTTGTGTTGGCTTATGGGCCGCACTGGTTAGAACTACACAAATAATGAGCACTGTAAGCACTTTGTGTTGGCAAAAGGGCAGCAATCGTTGGAATTACACAAATAAGGAGCACTGTAAGCACTTTGTCTTGGCTTATGGGCCGCACTGGTTAGAACTACACAAATAATGAGCACTGTAAGCACTTTGTGTTGGCAAAAGGGCCGGACTGGAAGGAACTACACAAATAAGGAGCACTGTAAGCACTTTGTGTTGGCTTATTGGCCGCACTGGTTGGAACTACACAAATAATGAGCACTGTAAGCACTTTGTGTTGGCAAAAGGGCTGCACTGGTTGGAACTACACAAATAATGAGCACTGTAAGCACTTTGTGTTGGCAAAAGGGCCGCACTGGTTGGAACAACACAAATAATGAGCACTGTATTATAGCACTTTGTGTTGACAAAAGGGCCGCACTGGTTAGAACTAAACAAATAATGAGCACTGTAAGCACTTTGTGTTGGCAAAAGGGTCACACTGGTTAGAACTACACAAATAATGAGCACTGTATTATAGCACTTTGTGTTGGCTTTTGGGCAGCACTGGTTGGAACTACACAAATAATGAGCACTGTAAGCACTTTGTGTTGGCAAAAGGGCAGCACTCGTTGGAATTACACAAATAATGAACACTGTATTATAGCACTTTGTGTTGGCTTATGGGCCGCACTCGTTGGAACTACACAAATAATGAGCACTGTAAGCACTTTGTGTTGACAAAAGGGCCGCACTGGTTGGAACTACACAAATAAGGAGCACTGTAAGCACTTTGTGTTGGCAAAAGGGTCGCACTGGTTGGAACTACACAAATAATGAGCACTGTAAGCACTTTGTGTTGACAAAAGGGCCGTATTGTTTGGAACTACACAAATAAGGAGCACTGTAAGCACTTTGTGTTGACAAAAGGGCCACACTGGTTGGAACTACACAAATAATGAGCAATGTAAGCACTTTGTGTTGGCTTATGGGCCGCACTGGTTAGAACTACACAAATAATGAGCACTGTAAGCACTTTGTGTTGGCAAAAGGGCAGCAATCGTTGGAATTACACAAATAAGGAGCACTGTAAGCACTTTGTCTTGGCTTATGGGCCGCACTGGTTAGAACTACACAAATAATGAGCACTGTAAGCACTTTGTGTTGGCAAAAGGGCCGGACTGGAAGGAACTACACAAATAAGGAGCACTGTAAGCACTTTGTGTTGGCTTATTGGCCGCACTGGTTGGAACTACACAAATAATGAGCACTGTAAGCACTTTGTGTTGGCAAAAGGGCTGCACTGGTTGGAACTACACAAATAATGAGCACTGTAAGCACTTTGTGTTGGCAAAAGGGCCGCACTGGTTGGAACAACACAAATAATGAGCACTGTATTATAGCACTTTGTGTTGGCAAAAGGGTCGCACTGGTTGGAACTACACAAATAAGGAGCATTATAAGCACTTTGTGTTGGCAAAAGGGCCGCACTGGTTAGAACTACACAAATAATGAGCACTGTAAGCACTTTGTGTTGGCAAAAGGGCCGCGCTGGTTGGAACTACACAAATAATGAGCACTGTATTATAGCTCTTTGTGTTGGCAAAAGGGTCGCACTGGTTGGAACTACACAAATAATGAGCACTGTATTATAGCACTTTGTGTTGGCAAAAGGGACGCACTGGTTAGAACTACACAAATAATGAGCACTGTAAGCACTTTGTGTTGGCAAAAGGGCAGCAATCGTTGGAATTACACAAATAAGGAGCACTGTAAGCACTTTGTCTTGGCTTATGGGCCGCACTGGTTAGAACTACACAAATAATGAGCACTGTAAGCACTTTGTGTTGGCAAAAGGGCCGGACTGGAAGGAACTACACAAATAAGGAGCACTGTAAGCACTTTGTGTTGGCTTATTGGCCGCACTGGTTGGAACTACACAAATAATGAGCACTGTAAGCACTTTGTGTTGGCAAAAGGGCCGCGCTGGTTGGAACTACACAAATAATGAGCACTGTATTATAGCTCTTTGTGTTGGCAAAAGGGTCGCACTGGTTGGAACTACACAAATAATGAGCACTGTATTATAGCACTTTGTGTTGGCAAAAGGGACGCACTGGTTAGAACTACACAAATAATGAGCACTGTAAGCACTTTGTGTTGGCAAAAGGGCAGCAATCGTTGGAATTACACAAATAAGGAGCACTGTAAGCACTTTGTCTTGGCTTATGGGCCGCACTGGTTAGAACTACACAAATAATGAGCACTGTAAGCACTTTGTGTTGGCAAAAGGGCCGCACAAAGTGCTTACAGTGCTCCTTATTTGTGTATTTCCAACGAGTGCGGCCCTTTTGCCAACACAAAGTGCTTACAGTGCTGATTATTTGTGTAGTTCCAAGCAGTGCGGCCCTTTTGCCAACACAAAGTGCTATAATACAGTGCTCATTATTTGTGTTATTCCAACGAGTGCTGCCTTTTTCCAACACAAAGTGCTTACAGTGCTCATTTTTTGTGTAGTCCAAACAGTGCGGCCCTTTTGCCAACACAAAGTGCTTACAGTGCTCCTTTTTTGTGTAGTTCCAACCAGTGCTGCCGAAAAGCCAACACAAAGTGCTATAATACAGTGCTCATTATTTGTATAGTTCCAACCAGTACGGCCCTTTTGCCAACACAAAGTGGTTACAGTGCTCATTATTTGTGTAGTTCCAACCGGTGTGACCCTTTTGCCAACGCAAAGTGCTTACAGTGCTCTTTATATGTGTAGTTCCAACCAGTGCAGCCCTTTTGCCAACACAAAGTGCTTACAGTGCTCCTTATTTGTGTAGTTCCAACCAGTGCGGCCCATAAGCCAACACAAAGTGCTATAATACAGTGCTCATTATTTGTGTAGTTCCAACCGGTGCAGCCCTTTTGCCAACACAAAGTGCTTACAGTGTTCATTATTTGTGTAGTTCCAATGAGTGCGGCCCTTTTGCCAACACAAACTGCTTATAGTGCTCCTTATTTGTGTAGTTCCAACCAGTGAGGCCCAGAAGCAAAAACAAAGTGCTATAATACAGTGTTCATTATTTGTGTAATTCCAACGAGTGCTGCCCTTTTGCCAACACAAAGTGCTTACAGTGCTCATTATTTGTGTAGTTCCAACCAGTGCTGCCCAAAAGCCAACACAAAGTGCTATAATACAGTGCTCATTATTTGTGTAGTTCTAACCAGTGTGACCCTTTTGCCAACACAAAGTGCTTACAGTGCTCATTATTTGTTTAGTTCTAACCAGTGCGGCCCTTTTGTCAACAAAAAGTGCTTACAGTGCTGATTATTTGTGTAGTTCCAACCAGTGCGACCCTTTTGCCAACACAAAGAGCTATAATACAGTGCTCATTATTTGTGTAGTTCCAACCAGCGCGGCCCTTTTGCCAACACAAAGTGCTTACAGTGCTCATTATTTGTGTAGTTCTAACCAGTGCGGCCCTTTTGCCAACACAAAGTGCTTATAGTGCTCCTTATTTGTGTAGTTCCAACCAGTGCGGCCCTTTTGCCAACACAAAGTGCTATAATACAGTGCTCATTATTTGTGTAGTTCTAACCAGTGCGGCCCTTTTGCCAACACAAAGTGCTATAATACAGTGCTCATTATTTGTGTAGTTCCAACCAGTGCAGCCCTTTTGCCAAGACAAAGTACTTACAGTGCTCCTTATTTGTGTAATTCCAACGACTGCTGCCCTTTTGCCAACACAAAGTGCTTACAGTGCTCATTATTTGTTTAGTTCTAACCAGTGCGGCCCTTTTGTCAACACAAAGTGCTTACAGTGCTGATTATTTGTGTAGTTCCAACCAGTGCGACCCTTTTGCCAACACAAAGAGCTATAATACAGTGCTCATTATTTCTGTACTTCCAACCAGCGCGGCCCTTTTGCCAACACAAAGTGCTTACAGTGCTCATTATTTGTGTAGTTCTAACCAGTGCGGCCCTTTTGCCAACACAAAGTGCTTATAGTGCTCCTTATTTGTGTAGTTCCAACCAGTGCGACCCTTTTGCCAACACAAAGTGCTATAATACAGTGCTCATTATTTGTGTTGTTCCAACCAGTGCGGCCCTTTTGCCAACACAAAGTGCTTACAGTGCTCATTATTTGTGTAGTTCTAACCAGTGCGGCCCTTTTGCCAACACAAAGTGCTATAATACAGTGCTCATTATTTGTGTAGTTCCAGCCAGTGCGACCCTTTTGCCAACACAAAGTGCTTACAGTGCTCATTATTTGTGTAGTTCCAACCAGTGCGGCCCATAAGCCAACACAAAGTGCTTACAGTGCTCCTTATTTGTGTAGTTCCAACCAGTGCTGCCCTTTTGCCAACACAAAGTGCTTACAGTGCTCATTATTTGTGTAGTTCTAACCAGTGCGGCCCATAAGCCAACACAAAGTGCTTACAGTGCTCCTTATTTGTGTAATTCCAACGATTGCTGCCCTTTTGCCAACACAAAGTGCTTACAGTGCTCATTATTTGTGTAGTTCTAACCAATGCGGCCCATAAACCAACACTAAGTGCATACATTGCTCATTATTTGTGTAGTTCCAACCAGTGCGGCCCTTTTGTCAACACAAAGTGCTTACAGTGCTCCTTATTTGTGTAGTTCCAAACAGTACGGCCCTTTTGTCAACACAAAGTGCTTACAGTGCTCATTATTTGTGTAGTTCCAACCAGTACGGCCCATAAGCCAACACAAAGTGGTTACAGTGCTCATTATTTGTGTAGTTCCAACCGGTGTGACCCTTTTGCCAACGCAAAGTGCTTACAGTGCTCTTTATATGTGTAGTTCCAACCAGTGCAGCCCTTTTGCCAACACAAAGTGCTTACAGTGCTCATTATTTGTGTAGTTCCAACGAGTGCGGCCCATAAGCCAACACAAAGTGCTATAATACAGTGCTCATTATTTGTGTAGTTCCAACCGGTGCAGCCCTTTTGCCAACACAAAGTGCTTACAGTGTTCATTATTTGTGTAGTTCCAATGAGTGCGGCCCTTTTGCCAACACAAAGTGCTTATAGTGCTCCTTATATGTGTAGTTCCAACCAGTGAGGCCCAGAAGCAAACACAAAGTGCTATAATACAGTGTTCATTATTTGTGTAATTCCAACGAGTGCTGCCCTTTTGCCAACACAAAGTGCTTACAGTGCTCATTATTTGTGTAGTTCCAACCAGTGCTGCCCAAAAGCCAACACAAAGTGCTATAATACAGTGCTCATTATTTGTGTAGTTCTAACCAGTGTGACCCTTTTGCCAACACAAAGTGCTTACAGTGCTCATTATTTGTTTAGTTCTAACCAGTGCGGCCCTTTTGTCAACAAAAAGTGCTTACAGTGCTGATTATTTGTGTAGTTCCAACCAGTGCGACCCTTTTGCCAACACAAAGAGCTATAATACAGTGCTCATTATTTGTGTAGTTCCAACCAGCGCGGCCCTTTTGCCAACACAAAGTGCTTACAGTGCTCATTATTTGTGTAGTTCTAACCAGTGCGGCCCTTTTGCCAACACAAAGTGCTTATAGTGCTCCTTATTTGTGTAGTTCCAACCAGTGCGACCCTTTTGCCAACACAAAGTGCTATAATACAGTGCTCCTTATTTGTGTAGTTACAACCAGTGTGGCCCATAAGCCAACACAAAGTGCTATAATACAGTGCTCATTATTTTTGTAGTTCTAACCAGTGCGGCCCTTTTGCCAACACAAAGTGCTTACAGTGCTCATTATTTGTGTAGTTCCAACCAGTACGGCCCTTTTGCCAACACAAAGTGCTTACAGTGCTCATTATTTGTTTAGTTCTAACCAGTGCTGCCCTTTTGCCAACACAAAGTGCTTACAGTGCTGATTATTTGTGTAGTTCCAACCAGTGCGACCCTTTTGCCAACACAAAGTGCTATAATACAGTGCTCATTATTTGTGTTGTTCCAACCAGTACGGCCCTTTTGCCAACACAAAGTGCTTACAGTGCTCATTATTTGTGTAGTTCTAACCAGTGCGGCCCTTTTGCCAACACAAAGTGCTATAATACAGTGCTCATTATTTGTGTAGTTCCAACCAGTGCAGCCCTTTTGCCAAGACAAAGTACTTACAGTGCTCCTTATTTGTGTAATTCCAACGATTGCTGCCCTTTTGCCAACACAAAGTGCTTACAGTCCTCATTATTTGTGTAGTTCTAATCAGTGCGGCCCATAAGCCAACACAAAGTGCTTACATTGCTCATTATTTGTGTAGTTCCAACCAGTGCGGCCCATAAGCCAACACAAAGTGCTTAAAGTGCTCCTTATTTGTGTAGTTCCAACCAGTGCGGCCCATAAGCCAACACAAAGTGCTATAATACAGTGCTCCTTATTTTTGTAGTTCGAACCAGTGCGACCCTTTTGCCAACACAAAGTGCTTACAGTGCTCATTATTTGTGTAGTTCCAACCAGTGCGGCCCTTTTGTCAACACAAAGTGCTTACAGTGCTCCTTATTTGTGTAGTTCCAACCAGTACGGCCGTTCTGCCAACACAAAGTGCTTACAGTGCTCCTTATTTGTGTAGTTCCAACCAGTGCGGCCCGTTTGCCAACACAAAGTGCTATAATACAGTGCTCATTATTTGTGTAGTTCCAACCAGTGCGGCCCATAAGCCAACACAAAGTGCTTACAGTGCTCATTATTTGTTTAGTTCTAACCAGTGCGGCCCTTTTGTCAACAAAAAGTGCTTACAGTGCTGATTATTTGTGTAGTTCCAACCAGTGCGACCCTTTTGCCAACACAAAGAGCTATAATACAGTGCTCATTATTTGTGTAGTTCCAACCAGTGCGGCCAATAAGCCAACACAAAGTGCTTACAGTGCTCCTTATTTGTGTAGTTCCTTCCAGTCCGGCCCTTTTGCCAACACAAAGTGCTTACAGTGCTCATTATTTGTGTAGTTCTAACCAGTGCTGCCCTTTTGCCAACACAAAGTGCTTACAGTGCTCATTATTTGTGTAGTTCCAACCAGTGCTGCCCAAAAGCCAACACAAAGTGCTATAATACAGTGCTCATTATTTGTGTAGTTCTAACCAGTGTGACCCTTTTGCCAACACAAAGTGCTTACAGTGCTCATTATTTGTTTAGTTCTAACCAGTGCGGCCCTTTTGTCAACAAAAAGTGCTTACAGTGCTGATTATTTGTGTAGTTCCAACCAGTGCGACCCTTTTGCCAACACAAAGAGCTATAATACAGTGCTCATTATTTGTGTAGTTCCAACCAGCGCGGCCCTTTTGCCAACACAAAGTGCTTACAGTGCTCATTATTTGTGTAGTTCTAACCAGTGCGGCCCTTTTGCCAACACAAAGTGCTTATAGTGCTCCTTATTTGTGTAGTTCCAACCAGTGCGACCCTTTTGCCAACACAAAGTGCTATAATACAGTGCTCCTTATTTGTGTAGTTACAACCAGTGTGGCCCATAAGCCAACACAAAGTGCTATAATACAGTGCTCATTATTTTTGTAGTTCTAACCAGTGCGGCCCTTTTGCCAACACAAAGTGCTTACAGTGCTCATTATTTGTGTAGTTCCAACCAGTACGGCCCTTTTGCCAACACAAAGTGCTTACAGTGCTCATTATTTGTTTAGTTCTAACCAGTGCTGCCCTTTTGCCAACACAAAGTGCTTACAGTGCTGATTATTTGTGTAGTTCCAACCAGTGCGACCCTTTTGCCAACACAAAGTGCTATAATACAGTGCTCATTATTTGTGTTGTTCCAACCAGTACGGCCCTTTTGCCAACACAAAGTGCTTACAGTGCTCATTATTTGTGTAGTTCTAACCAGTGCGGCCCTTTTGCCAACACAAAGTGCTATAATACAGTGCTCATTATTTGTGTAGTTCCAACCAGTGCAGCCCTTTTGCCAAGACAAAGTACTTACAGTGCTCCTTATTTGTGTAATTCCAACGATTGCTGCCCTTTTGCCAACACAAAGTGCTTACAGTCCTCATTATTTGTGTAGTTCTAATCAGTGCGGCCCATAAGCCAACACAAAGTGCTTACATTGCTCATTATTTGTGTAGTTCCAACCAGTGCGGCCCATAAGCCAACACAAAGTGCTTAAAGTGCTCCTTATTTGTGTAGTTCCAACCAGTGCGGCCCATAAGCCAACACAAAGTGCTATAATACAGTGCTCCTTATTTTTGTAGTTCGAACCAGTGCGACCCTTTTGCCAACACAAAGTGCTTACAGTGCTCATTATTTGTGTAGTTCCAACCAGTGCGGCCCTTTTGTCAACACAAAGTGCTTACAGTGCTCCTTATTTGTGTAGTTCCAACCAGTACGGCCGTTCTGCCAACACAAAGTGCTTACAGTGCTCCTTATTTGTGTAGTTCCAACCAGTGCGGCCCGTTTGCCAACACAAAGTGCTATAATACAGTGCTCATTATTTGTGTAGTTCCAACCAGTGCGGCCCATAAGCCAACACAAAGTGCTTACAGTGCTCATTATTTGTTTAGTTCTAACCAGTGCGGCCCTTTTGTCAACAAAAAGTGCTTACAGTGCTGATTATTTGTGTAGTTCCAACCAGTGCGACCCTTTTGCCAACACAAAGAGCTATAATACAGTGCTCATTATTTGTGTAGTTCCAACCAGTGCGGCCAATAAGCCAACACAAAGTGCTTACAGTGCTCCTTATTTGTGTAGTTCCTTCCAGTCCGGCCCTTTTGCCAACACAAAGTGCTTACAGTGCTCATTATTTGTGTAGTTCTAACCAGTGCGGCCCATAAGCCAAGACAAAGTGCTTACAGTGCTCCTTATTTGTGTAATTCCAACGATTGCTGCCCTTTTGCCAACACAAAGTGCTTACAGTGCTCATTATTTGTGTAGTTCTAACCAGTGCGGCCCATAAGCCAACACAAAGTGCTTACATTGCTCATTATTTGTGTAGTTCCAACCAGTGTGGCCCTTTTGTCAACACAAAGTGCTTACAGTGCTCCTTATTTGTGTAGTTCCAAACAATACGGCCCTTTTGTCAACACAAAGTGCTTACAGTGCTCATTATTTGTGTAGTTCTAACCAGTGCGGCCCTTTTGCCAACACAAAGTGCTTACAGTGCTCATTATTTGTGTAGTTCCAACCAGTACGGCCCTTTTGCCAACACAAAGTGCTTACAGTGCTCATTATTTGTTTAGTTCTAACCAGTGCTGCCCTTTTGCCAACACAAAGTGCTTACAGTGCTGATTATTTGTGTAGTTCCAACCAGTGCGACCCTTTTGCCAACACAAAGTGCTATAATACAGTGCTCATTATTTGTGTTGTTCCAACCAGTACGGCCCTTTTGCCAACACAAAGTGCTTACAGTGCTCATTATTTGTGTAGTTCTAACCAGTGCGGCCCTTTTGCCAACACAAAGTGCTATAATACAGTGCTCATTATTTGTGTAGTTCCAACCAGTGCAGCCCTTTTGCCAAGACAAAGTACTTACAGTGCTCCTTATTTGTGTAATTCCAACGATTGCTGCCCTTTTGCCAACACAAAGTGCTTACAGTCCTCATTATTTGTGTAGTTCTAATCAGTGCGGCCCATAAGCCAACACAAAGTGCTTACATTGCTCATTATTTGTGTAGTTCCAACCAGTGCGGCCCATAAGCCAACACAAAGTGCTTAAAGTGCTCCTTATTTGTGTAGTTCCAACCAGTGCGGCCCATAAGCCAACACAAAGTGCTATAATACAGTGCTCCTTATTTTTGTAGTTCGAACCAGTGCGACCCTTTTGCCAACACAAAGTGCTTACAGTGCTCATTATTTGTGTAGTTCCAACCAGTGCGGCCCTTTTGTCAACACAAAGTGCTTACAGTGCTCCTTATTTGTGTAGTTCCAACCAGTACGGCCGTTCTGCCAACACAAAGTGCTTACAGTGCTCCTTATTTGTGTAGTTCCAACCAGTGCGGCCCGTTTGCCAACACAAAGTGCTATAATACAGTGCTCATTATTTGTGTAGTTCCAACCAGTGCGGCCCATAAGCCAACACAAAGTGCTTACAGTGCTCATTATTTGTTTAGTTCTAACCAGTGCGGCCCTTTTGTCAACAAAAAGTGCTTACAGTGCTGATTATTTGTGTAGTTCCAACCAGTGCGACCCTTTTGCCAACACAAAGAGCTATAATACAGTGCTCATTATTTGTGTAGTTCCAACCAGTGCGGCCAATAAGCCAACACAAAGTGCTTACAGTGCTCCTTATTTGTGTAGTTCCTTCCAGTCCGGCCCTTTTGCCAACACAAAGTGCTTACAGTGCTCATTATTTGTGTAGTTCTAACCAGTGCGGCCCATAAGCCAAGACAAAGTGCTTACAGTGCTCCTTATTTGTGTAATTCCAACGATTGCTGCCCTTTTGCCAACACAAAGTGCTTACAGTGCTCATTATTTGTGTAGTTCTAACCAGTGCGGCCCATAAGCCAACACAAAGTGCTTACATTGCTCATTATTTGTGTAGTTCCAACCAGTGTGGCCCTTTTGTCAACACAAAGTGCTTACAGTGCTCCTTATTTGTGTAGTTCCAAACAATACGGCCCTTTTGTCAACACAAAGTGCTTACAGTGCTCATTATTT
Source organism: Anolis sagrei (assembly GCF_037176765.1). NCBI lineage: Eukaryota > Metazoa > Chordata > Lepidosauria > Squamata > Anolidae > Anolis > Anolis sagrei. The sequence continues at coordinate 56,545,249 of NC_090035.1, read as the reverse complement.
GTGTAGTTCCAACCAGTGCGACCCTTTTGCCAACACAAAGTGCTTACAGTGCTCCTTATTTGTGTAGTTCCAACCAGTGCGGCCCTTTTGTCAACACAAAGTGCTTACAGTGCTCATTATTTGTGTCGTTCCAACCAGTACGGCCCTTTTGCCAACACAAAGTGCTTACAGTGCTCCTTATTTGTGTAGTTCCAACCAGTGCGTCCCTTTTGCCAACACAAAGTGCTATAATACAGTGCTCATTATTTGTGTAGTTCCAACCAGTGCGGCCCATAAGCCAACACAAAGTGCTATAATACAGTGCTCCTTATTTGTGTAGTTCCAACCAGTGCGGCCCTTTTGCCGACACAAAGTGCTTACAGTGCTCATTATTTGTTTAGTTCTAACCAGTGCGGCCCTTTTGTCAACAAAAAGTGCTTACAGTGCTGATTATTTGTGTAGTTCCAACCAGTGCGACCCTTTTGCCAACACAAAGAGCTATAATACAGTGCTCATTATTTGTGTAGTTCCAACCAGCGCGGCCCTTTTGCCAACACAAAGTGCTTACAGTGCTCATTATTTGTGTAGTTCTAACCAGTGCGGCCCTTTTGCCAACACAAAGTGCTATAATACAGTGCTCATTATTTGTGTTGTTCCAACCAGTGCGGCCCTTTTGCCAACACAAAGTGCTTACAGTGCTCATTATTTGTGTAGTTCCAACCAGTGCAGCCCTTTTGCCAACACAAAGTGCTTACAGTGCTCATTATTTGTGTAGTTCCAACCAGTGCGGCCAATAAGCCAACACAAAGTGCTTACAGTGCTCCTTATTTGTGTAGTTCCTTCCAGTCCGGCCCTTTTGCCAACACAAAGTGCTTACAGTGCTCATTATTTGTGTAGTTCTAACCAGTGCGGCCCATAAGCCAAGACAAAGTGCTTACAGTGCTCCTTATTTGTGTAATTCCAACGATTGCTGCCCTTTTGCCAACACAAAGTGCTTACAGTGCTCATTATTTGTGTAGTTCTAACCAGTGCGGCCCATAAGCCAACACAAAGTGCTTACATTGCTCATTATTTGTGTAGTTCCAACCAGTGTGGCCCTTTTGTCAACACAAAGTGCTTACAGTGCTCCTTATTTGTGTAGTTCCAAACAATACGGCCCTTTTGTCAACACAAAGTGCTTACAGTGCTCATTATTTGTGTAGTTCCAACCAGTGCGACCCTTTTGCCAACACAAAGTGCTTACAGTGCTCCTTATTTGTGTAGTTCCAACCAGTGCGGCCCTTTTGTCAACACAAAGTGCTTACAGTGCTCATTATTTGTGTAGTTCCAACCAGTGCGGCCCATAAGCCAACACAAAGTGCTATAATACAGTGCTCATTATTTGTGTAGTTCCAACCGGTGCAGCCCTTTTGCCAACACAAAGTGCTTACAGTGTTCATTATTTGTGTAGTTCCAATGAGTGCGGCCCTTTTGCGGCCCATAAGCCAACACAAAGTGCTATAATACAGTGCTCCTTATTTGTGTAGTTCCAACCAGTGCGGCCCTTTTGCCGACACAAAGTGCTTACAGTGCTCATTATTTGTGTAGTTCTAACCGGTGCGGCCCTTTTTCCAATGCAAAGTGCTTACAGTGCTCCTTATATGTGTAGTTCCAACCAGTGCGGCCCTTTTCCCAACACAAAGTGCTTACAGTGCTCCTTATTTGTGTATTTCCAACGAGTGCGGCCCTTTTGCCAACACAAAGAGCTTATAGTGCTCCTTATTTGTGTAGTTCCAACCAGTGAGGCCCAGAAGCAAACACAAAGTGCTATAATACAGTGTTCATTATTTGTGTAATTCCAACGAGTGCTGCCCTTTTGCCAACACAAAGTGCTTACAGTGCTCATTATTTGTGTAGTTCCAACCAGTGCTGCCCAAAAGCCAACACAAAGTGCTATAATACAGTGCTCATTATTTGTGTAGTTCTAACCAGTGTGACCCTTTTGCCAACACAAAGTGCTTACAGTGCTCATTATTTGTTTAGTTCTAACCAGTGCGGCCCTTTTGTCAACAAAAAGTGCTTACAGTGCTGATTATTTGTGTAGTTCCAACCAGTGCGACCCTTTTGCCAACACAAAGAGCTATAATACAGTGCTCATTATTTGTGTAGTTCCAACCAGCGCGGCCCTTTTGCCAACACAAAGTGCTTACAGTGCTCATTATTTGTGTAGTTCTAACCAGTGCGGCCCTTTTGCCAACACAAAGTGCTTATAATGCTCCTTATTTGTGTAGTTCCAACCAGTGCGACCCTTTTGCCAACACAAAGTGCTATAATACAGTGCTCATTATTTGTGTTGTTCCAACCAGTGCGGCCCTTTTGCCAACACAAAGTGCTTACAGTGCTCATTATTTGTGTAGTTCCAACCAGTGCAGCCCTTTTGCCAACACAAAGTGCTTACAGTGCTCATTATTTGTGTAGTTCCAACCAGTGCGGCCAATAAGCCAACACAAAGTGCTTACAGTGCTCCTTATTTGTGTAGTTCCTTCCAGTCCGGCCCTTTTGCCAACACAAAGTGCTTACAGTGCTCATTATTTGTGTAGTTCTAACCAGTGCGGCCCTTTTGCCAACACAAAGTGCTTATAATGCTCCTTATTTGTGTAGTTCCAACCAGTGCGACCCTTTTGCCAACACAAAGTGCTATAATACAGTGCTCATTATTTGTGTTGTTCCAACCAGTGCGGCCCTTTTGCCAACACAAAGTGCTTACAGTGCTCATTATTTGTGTAGTTGCAACCAGTGCAGCCCTTTTGCCAACACAAAGTGCTTACAGTGCTCATTATTTGTGTAGTTCCAACCAGTGCGGCCCATAAGCCAACACAAAGTGCTTACAGTGCTCCTTATTTGTGTAGTTCCTACCAGTGCGGCCCTTTTGCCAACACAAAGTGCTTACAGTGCTCATTATTTGTGTAGTTCTAACCAGTGCGGCCCATAAGCCAACACAAAGTGCTTACAGTGCTCCTTATTTGTGTAATTCCAACGATTGCTGCCCTTTTGCCAACACAAACTGCTTACAGAGCTCATTATTTGTGTAGTTCTAATCAGTGCGGCCCATAAGCCAACACAAAGTGCTTACATTGCTCATTATTTGTGTAGTTCCAACCAGTGCGGCCCATAAGCCAACACAAAGTGCTTAAAGTGCTCCTTATTTGTGTAGTTCCAACCAGTGCGGCCCATAAGCCAACACAAAGTGCTATAATACAGTGCTCCTTATTTTTGTAGTTCGAACCAGTGCGACCCTTTTGCCAACACAAAGTGCTTACAGTGCTCATTATTTGTGTAGTTCCAACCAGTGCGGCCCTTTTGTCAACACAAAGTGCTTACAGTGCTCCTTATTTGTGTAGTTCCAACCAGTACGGCCGTTTTGCCAACACAAAGTGCTTACAGTGCTCCTTATTTGTGTAGTTCCAACCAGTGCGGCCCGTTTGCCAACACAAAGTGCTATAATACAGTGCTCATTATTTGTGTAGTTCCAACCAGTGCGGCCCATAAGCCAACACAAAGTGCTTACAGTGCTCATTATTTGTGTAGTTCCAACCAGTGTGGCCCATAAGGCAACACAAAGTGCTATAAAACAGTGCTCATTATTTGTGTAGTTCCAACCAGTGCGGCCCTTTTGCCGACACAAAGTGCTTACAGTGCTCATTATTTGTGTAGTTCTAACCAGTGCGGCCCTTTTGCCAATGCAAAGTGCTTACAGTGCTCCTTATATGTGTAGTTCCAACCAGTGCGGCCCTTTTTCCAACACAAAGTTCTTACAGTGCTCCTTATTTGTGTAGTTCCAACGAGTGCGGCCCTTTTGCCAACACAAAGTGCTTACAGTGCTCATTATTTGTGTAGTTCCAACGAGTGCTGCCTTTTTCCAACACAAAGTGCTTACAGTGCTCATTTTTTGTGTAGTCCAAACAGTGCAGCCCTTTTGCCAACACAAAGTGCTTACAGTGCTCCTTATTTGTGTAGTTCCAACCAGTGCTGCCCAAAAGCCAACACAAAGTGCTATAATACAGTGCTCATTATTTGTGTAGTTCCAACCAGTACGGCCCTTTTGCCAACACAAAGTGGTTACAGTGCTCATTATTTGTGTAGTTCCAACCGGTGTGACCCTTTTGCCAACGCAAAGTGCTTACAGTGCTCTTTATATGTGTAGTTCCAACCAGTGCAGCCCTTTTGCCAACACAAAGTGCTTACAGTGCTCATTATTTGTGTAGTTCCAACGAGTGCGGCCCATAAGCCAACACAAAGTGCTATAATACAGTGCTCATTATTTGTGTAGTTCCAACCGGTGCAGCCCTTTTGCCAACACAAAGTGCTTACAGTGTTCATTATTTGTGTAGTTCCAATGAGTGCGGCCCTTTTGCCAACACAAACTGCTTATAGTGCTCCTTATTTGTGTAGTTCCAACCAGTGAGGCCCAGAAGCAAACACAAAGTGCTATAATACAGTGTTCATTATTTGTGTAATTCCAAAGAGTGCTGCCCTTTTGCCAACACAAAGTGCTTACAGTGCTCATTATTTGTGTAGTTCCAACCAGTGCTGCCCAAAAGCCAACACAAAGTGCTATAATACAGTGCTCATTATTTGTGTAGTTCTAACCAGTGTGACCCTTTTGCCAACACAAAGTGCTTACAGTGCTCATTATTTGTTTAGTTCTAACCAGTGCGGCCCTTTTGTCAACAAAAAGTGCTTACAGTGCTCATTATTTGTGTAGTTCCAACCAGTGCTGCCCAAAAGCCAACACAAAGTGCTATAATACAGTGCTCATTATTTGTGTAGTTCTAACCAGCGTGACCCTTTTGCCAACACAAAGTTCTTACAGTGCTCATTATTTGTTTAGTTGTAACCAGTGCGGCCCTTTTGCCAACACAAAGTGCTTACAGTGCTCATTATTTGTGTAGTTCCAACCAGTGCGACCCTTTTGCCAACACAACATGCTATAATACAGTGCTCCTTATTTGTGTAATTCCAACGAGTGCTGCCCTTTTGCCAACACAAAGTGCTTACAGTGCTCATTATTTGTTTAGTTCTAACCAGTGCGGCCCTTTTGTCAACAAAAAGTGCTTACAGTGCTCATTATTTGTGTAGTTCCAACCAGTGCTGCCCAAAAGCCAACACAAAGTGCTATAATACAGTGCTCATTATTTGTGTAGTTCTAACCAGCGTGACCCTTTTGCCAACACAAAGTTCTTACAGTGCTCATTATTTGTTTAGTTGTAACCAGTGCGGCCCTTTTGCCAACACAAAGTGCTTACAGTGCTCATTATTTGTGTTGTTCCAACCAGTGCGGCCCTTTTGCCAACACAAAGTGCTTACAGTGCTCATTATTTGTGTAGTTCTAACCAGTGCGGCCCTTTTGCCAACACAAAGTGCTATAATACAGTGCTCATTATTTGTGTAGTTCCAGCCAGTGCGACCCTTTTGCCAACACAAAGTGCTTACAGTGCTCATTATTTGTGTAGTTCCAACCAGTGCTGCCCAAAAGCCAACACAAAGTGCTATAATACAGTGCTCATTATTTGTGTAGTTCTAACCAGTGTGACCCTTTTGCCAACACAAAGTGCTTACAGTGCTCATTATTTGTTTAGTTCTAACCAGTGCGGCCCTTTTGTCAACAAAAAGTGCTTACAGTGCTGATTATTTGTGTAGTTCCAACCAGTGCGACCCTTTTGCCAACACAAAGAGCTATAATACAGTGCTCATTATTTGTGTAGTTCCAACCAGCGCGGCCCTTTTGCCAACACAAAGTGCTTACAGTGCTCATTATTTGTGTAGTTCTAACCAGTGCGGCCCTTTTGCCAACACAAAGTGCTTATAATGCTCCTTATTTGTGTAGTTCCAACCAGTGCGACCCTTTTGCCAACACAAAGTGCTATAATACAGTGCTCATTATTTGTGTTGTTCCAACCAGTGCGGCCCTTTTGCCAACACAAAGTGCTTACAGTGCTCATTATTTGTGTAGTTCCAACCAGTGCAGCCCTTTTGCCAACACAAAGTGCTTACAGTGCTCATTATTTGTGTAGTTCCAACCAGTGCGGCCAATAAGCCAACACAAAGTGCTTACAGTGCTCCTTATTTGTGTAGTTCCTTCCAGTCCGGCCCTTTTGCCAACACAAAGTGCTTACAGTGCTCATTATTTGTGTAGTTCTAACCAGTGCGGCCCATAAGCCAAGACAAAGTGCTTACAGTGCTCCTTATTTGTGTAATTCCAACGATTGCTGCCCTTTTGCCAACACAAAGTGCTTACAGTGCTCATTATTTGTGTAGTTCTAACCAGTGCGGCCCATAAGCCAACACAAAGTGCTTACATTGCTCATTATTTGTGTAGTTCCAACCAGTGTGGCCCTTTTGTCAACACAAAGTGCTTACAGTGCTCCTTATTTGTGTAGTTCCAAACAATACGGCCCTTTTGTCAACACAAAGTGCTTACAGTGCTCATTATTTGTGTAGTTCCAACCAGTGCGACCCTTTTGCCAACACAAAGTGCTTACAGTGCTCCTTATTTGTGTAGTTCCAACCAGTGCGGCCCTTTTGTCAACACAAAGTGCTTACAGTGCTCATTATTTGTGTCGTTCCAACCAGTACGGCCCTTTTGCCAACACAAAGTGCTTACAGTGCTCCTTATTTGTGTAGTTCCAACCAGTGCGGCCCTTTTGTCAACACAAAGTGCTTACAGTGCTCCTTATTTGTGTAGTTCCAAACAGTACGGCCCTTTTGTCAACACAAAGTGCTTACAGTGCTCATTATTTGTGTAGTTCCAACCAGTACGGCCCATAAGCCAACACAAAGTGGTTACAGTGCTCATTATTTGTGTAGTTCCAACCGGTGTGACCCTTTTGCCAACGCAAAGTGCTTACAGTGCTCTTTATATGTGTAGTTCCAACCAGTGCAGCCCTTTTGCCAACACAAAGTGCTTACAGTGCTCATTATTTGTGTAGTTCCAACGAGTGCGGCCCATAAGCCAACACAAAGTGCTATAATACAGTGCTCATTATTTGTGTAGTTCCAACCGGTGCAGCCCTTTTGCCAACACAAAGTGCTTACAGTGTTCATTATTTGTGTAGTTCCAATGAGTGCGGCCCTTTTGCCAACACAAAGTGCTTATAGTGCTCCTTATATGTGTAGTTCCAACCAGTGAGGCCCAGAAGCAAACACAAAGTGCTATAATACAGTGTTCATTATTTGTGTAATTCCAACGAGTGCTGCCCTTTTGCCAACACAAAGTGCTTACAGTGCTCATTATTTGTGTAGTTCCAACCAGTGCTGCCCAAAAGCCAACACAAAGTGCTATAATACAGTGCTCATTATTTGTGTAGTTCTAACCAGTGTGACCCTTTTGCCAACACAAAGTGCTTACAGTGCTCATTATTTGTTTAGTTCTAACCAGTGCGGCCCTTTTGTCAACAAAAAGTGCTTACAGTGCTGATTATTTGTGTAGTTCCAACCAGTGCGACCCTTTTGCCAACACAAAGAGCTATAATACAGTGCTCATTATTTGTGTAGTTCCAACCAGCGCGGCCCTTTTGCCAACACAAAGTGCTTACAGTGCTCATTATTTGTGTAGTTCTAACCAGTGCGGCCCTTTTGCCAACACAAAGTGCTTATAATGCTCCTTATTTGTGTAGTTCCAACCAGTGCGACCCTTTTGCCAACACAAAGTGCTATAATACAGTGCTCATTATTTGTGTTGTTCCAACCAGTGCGGCCCTTTTGCCAACACAAAGTGCTTACAGTGCTCATTATTTGTGTAGTTCCAACCAGTGCAGCCCTTTTGCCAACACAAAGTGCTTACAGTGCTCATTATTTGTGTAGTTCCAACCAGTGCGGCCAATAAGCCAACACAAAGTGCTTACAGTGCTCCTTATTTGTGTAGTTCCTTCCAGTCCGGCCCTTTTGCCAACACAAAGTGCTTACAGTGCTCATTATTTGTGTAGTTCTAACCAGTGCGGCCCATAAGCCAAGACAAAGTGCTTACAGTGCTCCTTATTTGTGTAATTCCAACGATTGCTGCCCTTTTGCCAACACAAAGTGCTTACAGTGCTCATTATTTGTGTAGTTCTAACCAGTGCGTCCCTTTTGCCAACACAAAGTGCTATAATACAGTGCTCATTATTTGTGTAGTTCCAACCAGTGCGACCCTTTTGCCAACACAAAGAGCTATAATACAGTGCTCATTATTTGTGTAGTTCCAACCAGCGCGGCCCTTTTGCCAACACAAAGTGCTTACAGTGCTCATTATTTGTGTAGTTCTAACCAGTGCGGCCCTTTTGCCAACACAAAGTGCTTATAATGCTCCTTATTTGTGTAGTTCCAACCAGTGCGACCCTTTTGCCAACACAAAGTGCTATAATACAGTGCTCATTATTTGTGTTGTTCCAACCAGTGCGGCCCTTTTGCCAACACAAAGTGCTTACAGTGCTCATTATTTGTGTAGTTCCAACCAGTGCAGCCCTTTTGCCAACACAAAGTGCTTACAGTGCTCATTATTTGTGTAGTTCCAACCAGTGCGGCCAATAAGCCAACACAAAGTGCTTACAGTGCTCCTTATTTGTGTAGTTCCTTCCAGTCCGGCCCTTTTGCCAACACAAAGTGCTTACAGTGCTCATTATTTGTGTAGTTCTAACCAGTGCGGCCCATAAGCCAAGACAAAGTGCTTACAGTGCTCCTTATTTGTGTAATTCCAACGATTGCTGCCCTTTTGCCAACACAAAGTGCTTACAGTGCTCATTATTTGTGTAGTTCTAACCAGTGCGGCCCATAAGCCAACACAAAGTGCTTACATTGCTCATTATTTGTGTAGTTCCAACCAGTGTGGCCCTTTTGTCAACACAAAGTGCTTACAGTGCTCCTTATTTGTGTAGTTCCAAACAATACGGCCCTTTTGTCAACACAAAGTGCTTACAGTGCTCATTATTTGTGTAGTTCCAACCAGTGCGACCCTTTTGCCAACACAAAGTGCTTACAGTGCTCCTTATTTGTGTAGTTCCAACCAGTGCGGCCCTTTTGTCAACACAAAGTGCTTACAGTGCTCATTATTTGTGTAGTTCCAACGAGTGCGGCCCATAAGCCAACACAAAGTGCTATAATACAGTGCTCATTATTTGTGTAGTTCCAACCGGTGCAGCCCTTTTGCCAACACAAAGTGCTTACAGTGTTCATTATTTGTGTAGTTCCAATGAGTGCGGCCCTTTTGCGGCCCATAAGCCAACACAAAGTGCTATAATACAGTGCTCCTTATTTGTGTAGTTCCAACCAGTGCGGCCCTTTTGCCGACACAAAGTGCTTACAGTGCTCATTATTTGTGTAGTTCTAACCGGTGCGGCCCTTTTTCCAATGCAAAGTGCTTACAGTGCTCCTTATATGTGTAGTTCCAACCAGTGCGGCCCTTTTCCCAACACAAAGTGCTTACAGTGCTCCTTATTTGTGTATTTCCAACGAGTGCGGCCCTTTTGCCAACACAAAGAGCTTATAGTGCTCCTTATTTGTGTAGTTCCAACCAGTGAGGCCCAGAAGCAAACACAAAGTGCTATAATACAGTGTTCATTATTTGTGTAATTCCAACGAGTGCTGCCCTTTTGCCAACACAAAGTGCTTACAGTGCTCATTATTTGTGTAGTTCCAACCAGTGCTGCCCAAAAGCCAACACAAAGTGCTATAATACAGTGCTCATTATTTGTGTAGTTCTAACCAGTGTGACCCTTTTGCCAACACAAAGTGCTTACAGTGCTCATTATTTGTTTAGTTCTAACCAGTGCGGCCCTTTTGCCAACACAAAGTGCTTACAGTGCTGATTATTTGTGTAGTTCCAACCAGTGCGACCCTTTTGCCAACACAAAGTGCTATAATACAGTGCTCATTATTTGTGTTGTTCCAACCAGTGCGGCCCTTTTGCCAACACAAAGTGCTTACAGTGCTCATTATTTGTGTAGTTCCAACCAGTGCAGCCCTTTTGCCAACACAAAGTGCTTACAGTGCTCATTATTTGTGTAGTTCCAACCAGTGCGGCCAATAAGCCAACACAAAGTGCTTACAGTGCTCCTTATTTGTGTAGTTCCTTCCAGTCCGGCCCTTTTGCCAACACAAAGTGCTTACAGTGCTCATTATTTGTGTAGTTCTAACCAGTGCGGCCCATAAGCCAAGACAAAGTGCTTACAGTGCTCCTTATTTGTGTAATTCCAACGATTGCTGCCCTTTTGCCAACACAAAGTGCTTACAGTGCTCATTATTTGTGTAGTTCTAACCAGTGCGGCCCATAAGCCAACACAAAGTGCTTACATTGCTCATTATTTGTGTAGTTCCAACCAGTGTGGCCCTTTTGTCAACACAAAGTGCTTACAGTGCTCCTTATTTGTGTAGTTCCAAACAATACGGCCCTTTTGTCAACACAAAGTGCTTACAGTGCTCATTATTTGTGTAGTTCCAACCAGTGCGACCCTTTTGCCAACACAAAGTGCTTACAGTGCTCCTTATTTGTGTAGTTCCAACCAGTGCGGCCCTTTTGTCAACACAAAGTGCTTACAGTGCTCATTATTTGTGTAGTTCCAACGAGTGCGGCCCATAAGCCAACACAAAGTGCTATAATACAGTGCTCATTATTTGTGTAGTTCCAACCGGTGCAGCCCTTTTGCCAACACAAAGTGCTTACAGTGTTCATTATTTGTGTAGTTCCAATGAGTGCGGCCCTTTTGCGGCCCATAAGCCAACACAAAGTGCTTATAGTGCTCCTTATTTGTGTAGTTCCAACCAGTGAGGCCCAGAAGCAAACACAAAGTGCTATAATACAGTGTTCATTATTTGTGTAATTCCAACGAGTGCTGCCCAAAAGCCAACACAAAGTGCTATAATACAGTGCTCATTATTTGTGTAGCTCTAACCAGTGTGACCCTTTTGCCAACACAAAGTGCTTACAGTGCTCATTATTTGTTTAGTTCTAACCAGTGCGGCCCTTTTGTCAACAAAAAGTGCTTACAGTGCTGATTATTTGTGTAGTTCCAACCAGTGCGACCCTTTTGCCAACACAAAGAGCTATAATACAGTGCTCATTATTTGTGTAGTTCCAACCAGCGCGGCCCTTTTGCCAACACAAAGTGCTTACAGTGCTCATTATTTGTGTAGTTCTAACCAGTGCTGCCCTTTTGCCAACACAAAGTGCTTACAGTGCTCATTATTTGTGTAGTTCTAACCAGTGCGGCCCATAAGCCAACACAAAGTGCTTACATTGCTCATTATTTGTGTAGTTCCAACCAGTGTGGCCCTTTTGTCAACACAAAGTGCTTACAGTGCTCCTTATTTGTGTAGTTCCAAACAATACGGCCCTTTTGTCAACACAAAGTGCTTACAGTGCTCATTATTTGTGTAGTTCCAACCAGTGCGACCCTTTTGCCAACACAAAGTGCTTACAGTGCTCATTATTTGTGTAGTTCTAACCAGTGCGGCCCATAAGCCAACACAAAGTGCTTACATTGCTCATTATTTGTGTAGTTCCAACCAGTGTGGCCCTTTTGTCAACACAAAGTGCTTACAGTGCTCCTTATTTGTGTAGTTCCAAACAATACGGCCCTTTTGTCAACACAAAGTGCTTACAGTGCTCCTTATTTGTGTAGTTCCAAACAGTACGGCCCTTTTGTCAACACAAAGTGCTTACAGTGCTCATTATTTGTGTAGTTCCAACCAGTACGGCCCATAAGCCAACACAAAGTGGTTACAGTGCTCATTATTTGTGTAGTTCCAACCGGTGTGACCCTTTTGCCAACGCAAAGTGCTTACAGTGCTCTTTATATGTGTAGTTCCAACCAGTGCAGCCCTTTTGCCAACACAAAGTGCTTACAGTGCTCATTATTTGTGTAGTTCCAACCAGTGCTGCCCAAAAGCCAACACAAAGTGCTATAATACAGTGCTCATTATTTGTGTAGTTCTAACCAGTGTGACCCTTTTGCCAACACAAAGTGCTTACAGTGCTCATTATTTGTTTAGTTCTAACCAGTGCGGCCCTTTTGTCAACAAAAAGTGCTTACAGTGCTGATTATTTGTGTAGTTCCAACCAGTGCGACCCTTTTGCCAACACAAAGAGCTATAATACAGTGCTCATTATTTGTGTAGTTCCAACCAGCGCGGCCCTTTTGCCAACACAAAGTGCTTACAGTGCTCATTATTTGTGTAGTTCTAACCAGTGCGGCCCTTTTGCCAACACAAAGTGCTTATAATGCTCCTTATTTGTGTAGTTCCAACCAGTGCGACCCTTTTGCCAACACAAAGTGCTATAATACAGTGCTCATTATTTGTGTTGTTCCAACCAGTGCGGCCCTTTTGCCAACACAAAGTGCTTACAGTGCTCATTATTTGTGTAGTTCCAACCAGTGCAGCCCTTTTGCCAACACAAAGTGCTTACAGTGCTCATTATTTGTGTAGTTCCAACCAGTGCGGCCAATAAGCCAACACAAAGTGCTTACAGTGCTCCTTATTTGTGTAGTTCCTTCCAGTCCGGCCCTTTTGCCAACACAAAGTGCTTACAGTGCTCATTATTTGTGTAGTTCTAACCAGTGCGGCCCATAAGCCAAGACAAAGTGCTTACAGTGCTCCTTATTTGTGTAATTCCAACGATTGCTGCCCTTTTGCCAACACAAAGTGCTTACAGTGCTCATTATTTGTGTAGTTCTAACCAGTGCGTCCCTTTTGCCAACACAAAGTGCTATAATACAGTGCTCATTATTTGTGTAGTTCCAACCAGTGCGACCCTTTTGCCAACACAAAGAGCTATAATACAGTGCTCATTATTTGTGTAGTTCCAACCAGCGCGGCCCTTTTGCCAACACAAAGTGCTTACAGTGCTCATTATTTGTGTAGTTCTAACCAGTGCGGCCCTTTTGCCAACACAAAGTGCTTATAATGCTCCTTATTTGTGTAGTTCCAACCAGTGCGACCCTTTTGCCAACACAAAGTGCTATAATACAGTGCTCATTATTTGTGTTGTTCCAACCAGTGCGGCCCTTTTGCCAACACAAAGTGCTTACAGTGCTCATTATTTGTGTAGTTCCAACCAGTGCAGCCCTTTTGCCAACACAAAGTGCTTACAGTGCTCATTATTTGTGTAGTTCCAACCAGTGCGGCCAATAAGCCAACACAAAGTGCTTACAGTGCTCCTTATTTGTGTAGTTCCTTCCAGTCCGGCCCTTTTGCCAACACAAAGTGCTTACAGTGCTCATTATTTGTGTAGTTCTAACCAGTGCGGCCCATAAGCCAAGACAAAGTGCTTACAGTGCTCCTTATTTGTGTAATTCCAACGATTGCTGCCCTTTTGCCAACACAAAGTGCTTACAGTGCTCATTATTTGTGTAGTTCTAACCAGTGCGGCCCATAAGCCAACACAAAGTGCTTACAGTGCTCATTATTTGTGTCGTTCCAACCAGTACGGCCCTTTTGCCAACACAAAGTGCTTACAGTGCTCCTTATTTGTGTAGTTCCAACCAGTGCGGCCCTTTTGTCAACACAAAGTGCTTACAGTGCTCCTTATTTGTGTAGTTCCAAACAGTACGGCCCTTTTGTCAACACAAAGTGCTTACAGTGCTCATTATTTGTGTAGTTCCAACCAGTACGGCCCATAAGCCAACACAAAGTGGTTACAGTGCTCATTATTTGTGTAGTTCCAACCGGTGTGACCCTTTTGCCAACGCAAAGTGCTTACAGTGCTCTTTATATGTGTAGTTCCAACCAGTGCAGCCCTTTTGCCAACACAAAGTGCTTACAGTGCTCATTATTTGTGTAGTTCCAACGAGTGCGGCCCATAAGCCAACACAAAGTGCTATAATACAGTGCTCATTATTTGTGTAGTTCCAACCGGTGCAGCCCTTTTGCCAACACAAAGTGCTTACAGTGTTCATTATTTGTGTAGTTCCAATGAGTGCGGCCCTTTTGCCAACACAAAGTGCTTATAGTGCTCCTTATATGTGTAGTTCCAACCAGTGAGGCCCAGAAGCAAACACAAAGTGCTATAATACAGTGCTCATTATTTGTGTAATTCCAACCAGCGCGGCCCTTTTGCCAACACAAAGTGCTTACAGTGCTCATTATTTGTGTAGTTCTAACCAGTGCGGCCCTTTTGCCAACACAAAGTGCTTATAATGCTCCTTATTTGTGTAGTTCCAACCAGTGCGACCCTTTTGCCAACACAAAGTGCTATAATACAGTGCTCATTATTTGTGTTGTTCCAACCAGTGCGGCCCTTTTGCCAACACAAAGTGCTTACAGTGCTCATTATTTGTGTAGTTCCAACCAGTGCAGCCCTTTTGCCAACACAAAGTGCTTACAGTGCTCATTATTTGTGTAGTTCCAACCAGTGCGGCCAATAAGCCAACACAAAGTGCTTACAGTGCTCCTTATTTGTGTAGTTCCTTCCAGTCCGGCCCTTTTGCCAACACAAAGTGCTTACAGTGCTCATTATTTGTGTAGTTCTAACCAGTGCGGCCCATAAGCCAAGACAAAGTGCTTACAGTGCTCCTTATTTGTGTAATTCCAACGATTGCTGCCCTTTTGCCAACACAAAGTGCTTACAGTGCTCATTATTTGTGTAGTTCTAACCAGTGCGGCCCATAAGCCAACACAAAGTGCTTACATTGCTCATTATTTGTGTAGTTCCAACCAGTGTGGCCCTTTTGTCAACACAAAGTGCTTACAGTGCTCCTTATTTGTGTAGTTCCAAACAATACGGCCCTTTTGTCAACACAAAGTGCTTACAGTGCTCCTTATTTGTGTAGTTCCAAACAGTACGGCCCTTTTGTCAACACAAAGTGCTTACAGTGCTCATTATTTGTGTAGTTCCAACCAGTACGGCCCATAAGCCAACACAAAGTGGTTACAGTGCTCATTATTTGTGTAGTTCCAACCGGTGTGACCCTTTTGCCAACGCAAAGTGCTTACAGTGCTCTTTATATGTGTAGTTCCAACCAGTGCAGCCCTTTTGCCAACACAAAGTGCTTACAGTGCTCATTATTTGTGTAGTTCCAACGAGTGCGGCCCATAAGCCAACACAAAGTGCTATAATACAGTGCTCATTATTTGTGTAGTTCCAACCGGTGCAGCCCTTTTGCCAACACAAAGTGCTTACAGTGTTCATTATTTGTGTAGTTCCAATGAGTGCGGCCCTTTTGCCAACACAAAGTGCTTATAGTGCTCCTTATATGTGTAGTTCCAACCAGTGAGGCCCAGAAGCAAACACAAAGTGCTATAATACAGTGTTCATTATTTGTGTAATTCCAACGAGTGCTGCCCTTTTGCCAACACAAAGTGCTTACAGTGCTCATTATTTGTGTAGTTCCAACCAGTGCTGCCCAAAAGCCAACACAAAGTGCTATAATACAGTGCTCATTATTTGTGTAGTTCTAACCAGTGTGACCCTTTTGCCAACACAAAGTGCTTACAGTGCTCATTATTTGTTTAGTTCTAACCAGTGCGGCCCTTTTGTCAACAAAAAGTGCTTACAGTGCTGATTATTTGTGTAGTTCCAACCAGTGCGACCCTTTTGCCAACACAAAGAGCTATAATACAGTGCTCATTATTTGTGTAGTTCCAACCAGCGCGGCCCTTTTGCCAACACAAAGTGCTTACAGTGCTCATTATTTGTGTAGTTCTAACCAGTGCGGCCCTTTTGCCAACACAAAGTGCTTATAATGCTCCTTATTTGTGTAGTTCCAACCAGTGCGACCCTTTTGCCAACACAAAGTGCTATAATACAGTGCTCATTATTTGTGTTGTTCCAACCAGTGCGGCCCTTTTGCCAACACAAAGTGCTTACAGTGCTCATTATTTGTGTAGTTCCAACCAGTGCAGCCCTTTTGCCAACACAAAGTGCTTACAGTGCTCATTATTTGTGTAGTTCCAACCAGTGCGGCCAATAAGCCAACACAAAGTGCTTACAGTGCTCCTTATTTGTGTAGTTCCTTCCAGTCCGGCCCTTTTGCCAACACAAAGTGCTTACAGTGCTCATTATTTGTGTAGTTCTAACCAGTGCGGCCCATAAGCCAAGACAAAGTGCTTACAGTGCTCCTTATTTGTGTAATTCCAACGATTGCTGCCCTTTTGCCAACACAAAGTGCTTACAGTGCTCATTATTTGTGTAGTTCTAACCAGTGCGTCCCTTTTGCCAACACAAAGTGCTATAATACAGTGCTCATTATTTGTGTAGTTCCAACCAGTGCGACCCTTTTGCCAACACAAAGAGCTATAATACAGTGCTCATTATTTGTGTAGTTCCAACCAGCGCGGCCCTTTTGCCAACACAAAGTGCTTACAGTGCTCATTATTTGTGTAGTTCTAACCAGTGCGGCCCTTTTGCCAACACAAAGTGCTTATAATGCTCCTTATTTGTGTAGTTCCAACCAGTGCGACCCTTTTGCCAACACAAAGTGCTATAATACAGTGCTCATTATTTGTGTTGTTCCAACCAGTGCGGCCCTTTTGCCAACACAAAGTGCTTACAGTGCTCATTATTTGTGTAGTTCCAACCAGTGCAGCCCTTTTGCCAACACAAAGTGCTTACAGTGCTCATTATTTGTGTAGTTCCAACCAGTGCGGCCAATAAGCCAACACAAAGTGCTTACAGTGCTCCTTATTTGTGTAGTTCCTTCCAGTCCGGCCCTTTTGCCAACACAAAGTGCTTACAGTGCTCATTATTTGTGTAGTTCTAACCAGTGCGGCCCATAAGCCAAGACAAAGTGCTTACAGTGCTCCTTATT
The DNA here is from genome assembly GCF_037176765.1 of Anolis sagrei. Taxonomy (NCBI): domain Eukaryota; kingdom Metazoa; phylum Chordata; class Lepidosauria; order Squamata; family Anolidae; genus Anolis; species Anolis sagrei. The sequence goes on along the minus strand of NC_090035.1, from coordinate 56,528,513 downwards.
TGTGTAATTCCAACGATTGCTGCCCTTTTGCCAACACAAAGTGCTTACAGTGCTCATTATTTGTGTAGTTCTAACCAGTGCGGCCCATAAGCCAACACAAAGTGCTTACATTGCTCATTATTTGTGTAGTTCCAACCAGTGTGGCCCTTTTGTCAACACAAAGTGCTTACAGTGCTCCTTATTTGTGTAGTTCCAAACAATACGGCCCTTTTGTCAACACAAAGTGCTTACAGTGCTCATTATTTGTGTAGTTCCAACCAGTGCGACCCTTTTGCCAACACAAAGTGCTTACAGTGCTCCTTATTTGTGTAGTTCCAACCAGTGCGGCCCTTTTGTCAACACAAAGTGCTTACAGTGCTCATTATTTGTGTAGTTCCAACGAGTGCGGCCCATAAGCCAACACAAAGTGCTATAATACAGTGCTCATTATTTGTGTAGTTCCAACCGGTGCAGCCCTTTTGCCAACACAAAGTGCTTACAGTGTTCATTATTTGTGTAGTTCCAATGAGTGCGGCCCTTTTGCGGCCCATAAGCCAACACAAAGTGCTATAATACAGTGCTCCTTATTTGTGTAGTTCCAACCAGTGCGGCCCTTTTGCCGACACAAAGTGCTTACAGTGCTCATTATTTGTGTAGTTCTAACCGGTGCGGCCCTTTTTCCAATGCAAAGTGCTTACAGTGCTCCTTATATGTGTAGTTCCAACCAGTGCGGCCCTTTTCCCAACACAAAGTGCTTACAGTGCTCCTTATTTGTGTATTTCCAACGAGTGCGGCCCTTTTGCCAACACAAAGAGCTTATAGTGCTCCTTATTTGTGTAGTTCCAACCAGTGAGGCCCAGAAGCAAACACAAAGTGCTATAATACAGTGTTCATTATTTGTGTAATTCCAACGAGTGCTGCCCTTTTGCCAACACAAAGTGCTTACAGTGCTCATTATTTGTGTAGTTCCAACCAGTGCTGCCCAAAAGCCAACACAAAGTGCTATAATACAGTGCTCATTATTTGTGTAGTTCTAACCAGTGTGACCCTTTTGCCAACACAAAGTGCTTACAGTGCTCATTATTTGTTTAGTTCTAACCAGTGCGGCCCTTTTGTCAACAAAAAGTGCTTACAGTGCTGATTATTTGTGTAGTTCCAACCAGTGCGACCCTTTTGCCAACACAAAGAGCTATAATACAGTGCTCATTATTTGTGTAGTTCCAACCAGCGCGGCCCTTTTGCCAACACAAAGTGCTTACAGTGCTCATTATTTGTGTAGTTCTAACCAGTGCGGCCCTTTTGCCAACACAAAGTGCTTATAATGCTCCTTATTTGTGTAGTTCCAACCAGTGCGACCCTTTTGCCAACACAAAGTGCTATAATACAGTGCTCATTATTTGTGTTGTTCCAACCAGTGCGGCCCTTTTGCCAACACAAAGTGCTTACAGTGCTCATTATTTGTGTAGTTCCAACCAGTGCAGCCCTTTTGCCAACACAAAGTGCTTACAGTGCTCATTATTTGTGTAGTTCCAACCAGTGCTGCCCAAAAGCCAACACAAAGTGCTATAATACAGTGCTCATTATTTGTGTAGTTCTAACCAGTGTGACCCTTTTGCCAACACAAAGTGCTTACAGTGCTCATTATTTGTTTAGTTCTAACCAGTGCGGCCCTTTTGTCAACAAAAAGTGCTTACAGTGCTGATTATTTGTTTAGTTCCAACCAGTGCGACCCTTTTGCCAACACAAAGAGCTATAATACAGTGCTCATTATTTGTGTAGTTCCAACCAGCGCGGCCCTTTTGCCAACACAAAGTGCTTACAGTGCTCATTATTTGTGTAGTTCTAACCAGTGCGGCCCTTTTGCCAACACAAAGTGCTTATAATGCTCCTTATTTGTGTAGTTCCAACCAGTGCGACCCTTTTGCCAACACAAAGTGCTATAATACAGTGCTCATTATTTGTGTTGTTCCAACCAGTGCGGCCCTTTTGCCAACACAAAGTGCTTACAGTGCTCATTATTTGTGTAGTTCCAACCAGTGCAGCCCTTTTGCCAACACAAAGTGCTTACAGTGCTCATTATTTGTGTAGTTCCAACCAGTGCGGCCAATAAGCCAACACAAAGTGCTTACAGTGCTCCTTATTTGTGTAGTTCCTTCCAGTCCGGCCCTTTTGCCAACACAAAGTGCTTACAGTGCTCATTATTTGTGTAGTTCTAACCAGTGCGGCCCATAAGCCAAGACAAAGTGCTTACAGTGCTCCTTATTTGTGTAATTCCAACGATTGCTGCCCTTTTGCCAACACAAAGTGCTTACAGTGCTCATTATTTGTGTAGTTCTAACCAGTGCGGCCCATAAGCCAACACAAAGTGCTTACATTGCTCATTATTTGTGTAGTTCCAACCAGTGTGGCCCTTTTGTCAACACAAAGTGCTTACAGTGCTCCTTATTTGTGTAGTTCCAAACAATACGGCCCTTTTGTCAACACAAAGTGCTTACAGTGCTCATTATTTGTGTAGTTCCAACCAGTGCGACCCTTTTGCCAACACAAAGTGCTTACAGTGCTCCTTATTTGTGTAGTTCCAACCAGTGCGGCCCTTTTGTCAACACAAAGTGCTTACAGTGCTCATTATTTGTGTAGTTCCAACGAGTGCGGCCCATAAGCCAACACAAAGTGCTATAATACAGTGCTCATTATTTGTGTAGTTCCAACCGGTGCAGCCCTTTTGCCAACACAAAGTGCTTACAGTGTTCATTATTTGTGTAGTTCCAATGAGTGCGGCCCTTTTGCGGCCCATAAGCCAACACAAAGTGCTTATAGTGCTCCTTATTTGTGTAGTTCCAACCAGTGAGGCCCAGAAGCAAACACAAAGTGCTATAATACAGTGTTCATTATTTGTGTAATTCCAACGAGTGCTGCCCTTTTGCCAACACAAAGTGCTTACAGTGCTCATTATTTGTGTAGTTCCAACCAGTGCTGCCCAAAAGCCAACACAAAGTGCTATAATACAGTGCTCATTATTTGTGTAGCTCTAACCAGTGTGACCCTTTTGCCAACACAAAGTGCTTACAGTGCTCATTATTTGTTTAGTTCTAACCAGTGCGGCCCTTTTGTCAACAAAAAGTGCTTACAGTGCTGATTATTTGTGTAGTTCCAACCAGTGCGACCCTTTTGCCAACACAAAGAGCTATAATACAGTGCTCATTATTTGTGTAGTTCCAACCAGCGCGGCCCTTTTGCCAACACAAAGTGCTTACAGTGCTCATTATTTGTGTAGTTCTAACCAGTGCTGCCCTTTTGCCAACACAAAGTGCTTACAGTGCTCATTATTTGTGTAGTTCTAACCAGTGCTGCCCTTTTGCCAACACAAAGTGCTTACAGTGCTCATTATTTGTGTAGTTCTAACCAGTGCGGCCCATAAGCCAACACAAAGTGCTTACATTGCTCATTATTTGTGTAGTTCCAACCAGTGTGGCCCTTTTGTCAACACAAAGTGCTTACAGTGCTCCTTATTTGTGTAGTTCCAAACAATACGGCCCTTTTGTCAACACAAAGTGCTTACAGTGCTCATTATTTGTGTAGTTCCAACCAGTGCGACCCTTTTGCCAACACAAAGTGCTTACAGTGCTCCTTATTTGTGTAGTTCCAACCAGTGCGGCCCTTTTGTCAACACAAAGTGCTTACAGTGCTCATTATTTGTGTAGTTCCAACCAGTACGGCCCATAAGCCAACACAAAGTGGTTACAGTGCTCATTATTTGTGTAGTTCCAACCGGTGTGACCCTTTTGCCAACGCAAAGTGCTTACAGTGCTCTTTATATGTGTAGTTCCAACCAGTGCAGCCCTTTTGCCAACACAAAGTGCTTACAGTGCTCATTATTTGTGTAGTTCCAACGAGTGCGGCCCATAAGCCAACACAAAGTGCTATAATACAGTGCTCATTATTTGTGTAGTTCCAACCGGTGCAGCCCTTTTGCCAACACAAAGTGCTTACAGTGTTCATTATTTGTGTAGTTCCAATGAGTGCGGCCCTTTTGCCAACACAAAGTGCTTATAGTGCTCCTTATATGTGTAGTTCCAACCAGTGAGGCCCAGAAGCAAACACAAAGTGCTATAATACAGTGTTCATTATTTGTGTAATTCCAACGAGTGCTGCCCTTTTGCCAACACAAAGTGCTTACAGTGCTCATTATTTGTGTAGTTCCAACCAGTGCTGCCCAAAAGCCAACACAAAGTGCTATAATACAGTGCTCATTATTTGTGTAGTTCTAACCAGTGTGACCCTTTTGCCAACACAAAGTGCTTACAGTGCTCATTATTTGTTTAGTTCTAACCAGTGCGGCCCTTTTGTCAACAAAAAGTGCTTACAGTGCTGATTATTTGTGTAGTTCCAACCAGTGCGACCCTTTTGCCAACACAAAGAGCTATAATACAGTGCTCATTATTTGTGTAGTTCCAACCAGCGCGGCCCTTTTGCCAACACAAAGTGCTTACAGTGCTCATTATTTGTGTAGTTCTAACCAGTGCGGCCCTTTTGCCAACACAAAGTGCTTATAATGCTCCTTATTTGTGTAGTTCCAACCAGTGCGACCCTTTTGCCAACACAAAGTGCTATAATACAGTGCTCATTATTTGTGTTGTTCCAACCAGTGCGGCCCTTTTGCCAACACAAAGTGCTTACAGTGCTCATTATTTGTGTAGTTCCAACCAGTGCAGCCCTTTTGCCAACACAAAGTGCTTACAGTGCTCATTATTTGTGTAGTTCCAACCAGTGCGGCCAATAAGCCAACACAAAGTGCTTACAGTGCTCCTTATTTGTGTAGTTCCTTCCAGTCCGGCCCTTTTGCCAACACAAAGTGCTTACAGTGCTCATTATTTGTGTAGTTCTAACCAGTGCGGCCCATAAGCCAAGACAAAGTGCTTACAGTGCTCCTTATTTGTGTAATTCCAACGATTGCTGCCCTTTTGCCAACACAAAGTGCTTACAGTGCTCATTATTTGTGTAGTTCTAACCAGTGCGTCCCTTTTGCCAACACAAAGTGCTATAATACAGTGCTCATTATTTGTGTAGTTCCAACCAGTGCGACCCTTTTGCCAACACAAAGAGCTATAATACAGTGCTCATTATTTGTGTAGTTCCAACCAGCGCGGCCCTTTTGCCAACACAAAGTGCTTACAGTGCTCATTATTTGTGTAGTTCTAACCAGTGCGGCCCTTTTGCCAACACAAAGTGCTTATAATGCTCCTTATTTGTGTAGTTCCAACCAGTGCGACCCTTTTGCCAACACAAAGTGCTATAATACAGTGCTCATTATTTGTGTTGTTCCAACCAGTGCGGCCCTTTTGCCAACACAAAGTGCTTACAGTGCTCATTATTTGTGTAGTTCCAACCAGTGCAGCCCTTTTGCCAACACAAAGTGCTTACAGTGCTCATTATTTGTGTAGTTCCAACCAGTGCGGCCAATAAGCCAACACAAAGTGCTTACAGTGCTCCTTATTTGTGTAGTTCCTTCCAGTCCGGCCCTTTTGCCAACACAAAGTGCTTACAGTGCTCATTATTTGTGTAGTTCTAACCAGTGCGGCCCATAAGCCAAGACAAAGTGCTTACAGTGCTCCTTATTTGTGTAATTCCAACGATTGCTGCCCTTTTGCCAACACAAAGTGCTTACAGTGCTCATTATTTGTGTAGTTCTAACCAGTGCGGCCCATAAGCCAACACAAAGTGCTTACATTGCTCATTATTTGTGTAGTTCCAACCAGTGTGGCCCTTTTGTCAACACAAAGTGCTTACAGTGCTCCTTATTTGTGTAGTTCCAAACAATACGGCCCTTTTGTCAACACAAAGTGCTTACAGTGCTCATTATTTGTGTAGTTCCAACCAGTGCGACCCTTTTGCCAACACAAAGTGCTTACAGTGCTCCTTATTTGTGTAGTTCCAACCAGTGCGGCCCTTTTGCCAACACAAAGTGCTTACAGTGCTCCTTATTTGTGTAGTTCCAACCAGTGCGGCCCTTTTGTCAACACAAAGTGCTTACAGTGCTCATTATTTGTGTAGTTCCAACGAGTGCGGCCCATAAGCCAACACAAAGTGCTATAATACAGTGCTCATTATTTGTGTAGTTCCAACCGGTGCAGCCCTTTTGCCAACACAAAGTGCTTACAGTGTTCATTATTTGTGTAGTTCCAATGAGTGCGGCCCTTTTGCGGCCCATAAGCCAACACAAAGTGCTTATAGTGCTCCTTATTTGTGTAGTTCCAACCAGTGAGGCCCAGAAGCAAACACAAAGTGCTATAATACAGTGTTCATTATTTGTGTAATTCCAACGAGTGCTGCCCTTTTGCCAACACAAAGTGCTTACAGTGCTCATTATTTGTGTAGTTCCAACCAGTGCTGCCCAAAAGCCAACACAAAGTGCTATAATACAGTGCTCATTATTTGTGTAGCTCTAACCAGTGTGACCCTTTTGCCAACACAAAGTGCTTACAGTGCTCATTATTTGTTTAGTTCTAACCAGTGCGGCCCTTTTGTCAACAAAAAGTGCTTACAGTGCTGATTATTTGTGTAGTTCCAACCAGTGCGACCCTTTTGCCAACACAAAGAGCTATAATACAGTGCTCATTATTTGTGTAGTTCCAACCAGCGCGGCCCTTTTGCCAACACAAAGTGCTTACAGTGCTCATTATTTGTGTAGTTCTAACCAGTGCTGCCCTTTTGCCAACACAAAGTGCTTACAGTGCTCATTATTTGTGTAGTTCTAACCAGTGCGGCCCATAAGCCAACACAAAGTGCTTACATTGCTCATTATTTGTGTAGTTCCAACCAGTGTGGCCCTTTTGTCAACACAAAGTGCTTACAGTGCTCCTTATTTGTGTAGTTCCAAACAATACGGCCCTTTTGTCAACACAAAGTGCTTACAGTGCTCATTATTTGTGTAGTTCCAACCAGTGCGACCCTTTTGCCAACACAAAGTGCTTACAGTGCTCCTTATTTGTGTAGTTCCAACCAGTGCGGCCCTTTTGTCAACACAAAGTGCTTACAGTGCTCATTATTTGTGTCGTTCCAACCAGTACGGCCCTTTTGCCAACACAAAGTGCTTACAGTGCTCCTTATTTGTGTAGTTCCAACCAGTGCGGCCCTTTTGTCAACACAAAGTGCTTACAGTGCTCCTTATTTGTGTAGTTCCAAACAGTACGGCCCTTTTGTCAACACAAAGTGCTTACAGTGCTCATTATTTGTGTAGTTCCAACCAGTACGGCCCATAAGCCAACACAAAGTGGTTACAGTGCTCATTATTTGTGTACACAAATAAGGAGCACTATAAGCACTTTGTGTTGGCAAAAGGGCCGCACTGGTTAGAACTACACAAATAATGAGCACTGTAAGCACTTTGTGTTGGCAAAAGGTCCGCGCTGGTTGGAACTACACAAATAATGAGCACTGTATTATAGCTCTTTGTGTTGGCAAAAGGGTCGCACTGGTTGGAACTACACAAATAATCAGCACTGTAAGCACTTTTTGTTGACAAAAGGGCCGCACTGGTTAGAACTAAACAAATAATGAGCACTGTAAGCACTTTGTGTTGGCAAAAGGGTCACACTGGTTAGAACTACACAAATAATGAGCACTGTATTATAGCACTTTGTGTTGGCTTTTGGGCAGCACTGGTTGGAACTACACAAATAATGAGCACTGTAAGCACTTTGTGTTGGCAAAAGGGCAGCACTCGTTGGAATTACACAAATAATGAACACTGTATTATAGCACTTTGTTTTTGCTTCTGGGCCTCACTGGTTGGAACTACACAAATAAGGAGCACTATAAGCAGTTTGTGTTGGCAAAAGGGCCGCACTCATTGGAACTACACAAATAATGAACACTGTAAGCACTTTGTGTTGGCAAAAGGGCTGCACCGGTTGGAACTACACAAATAATGAGCACTGTATTATAGCACTTTGTGTTGGCTTATGGGCCGCACTGGTTGGAACTACACAAATAAGGAGCACTGTAAGCACTTTGTGTTGGCAAAAGGGCTGCACTGGTTGGAACTACACATATAAAGAGCACTGTAAGCACTTTGCGTTGGCAAAAGGGTCACACCGGTTGGAACTACACAAATAATGAGCACTGTAACCACTTTGTGTTGGCAAAAGGGCCGTACTGGTTGGAACTATACAAATAATGAGCACTGTATTATAGCACTTTGTGTTGGCTTTTCGGCAGCACTGGTTGGAACTACACAAAAAAGGAGCACTGTAAGCACTTTGTGTTGGCAAAAGGGCCGCACTGTTTGGACTACACAAAAAATGAGCACTGTAAGCACTTTGTGTTGGAAAAAGGCAGCACTCGTTGGAATAACACAAATAATGAGCACTGTATTATAGCACTTTGTGTTGGCAAAAGGGCCGCACTGGTTGGAACTACACAAATAAGGAGCACTATAAGCAGTTTGTGTTGGCAAAAGGGCCGCACTCATTGGAACTACACAAATAATGAACACTGTAAGCACTTTGTGTTGGCAAAAGGGCTGCACCGGTTGGAACTACACAAATAATGAGCACTGTATTATAGCACTTTGTGTTGGCTTATGGGCCGCACTGGTTGGAACTACACAAATAAGGAGCACTGTAAGCACTTTGTGTTGGCAAAAGGGCTGCACTGGTTGGAACTACACATATAAAGAGCACTGTAAGCACTTTGCGTTGGCAAAAGGGTCACACCGGTTGGAACTACACAAATAATGAGCACTGTAACCACTTTGTGTTGGCAAAAGGGCCGTACTGGTTGGAACTATACAAATAATGAGCACTGTATTATAGCACTTTGTGTTGGCTTTTCGGCAGCACTGGTTGGAACTACACAAAAAAGGAGCACTGTAAGCACTTTGTGTTGGCAAAAGGGCCGCACTGTTTGGACTACACAAAAAATGAGCACTGTAAGCACTTTGTGTTGGAAAAAGGCAGCACTCGTTGGAATAACACAAATAATGAGCACTGTATTATAGCACTTTGTGTTGGCAAAAGGGCCGCACTGGTTGGAACTACACAAATAAGGAGCACTATAAGCAGTTTGTGTTGGCAAAAGGGCCGCACTCATTGGAACTACACAAATAATGAACACTGTAAGCACTTTGTGTTGGCAAAAGGGCTGCACCGGTTGGAACTACACAAATAATGAGCACTGTATTATAGCACTTTGTGTTGGCTTATGGGCCGCACTGGTTGGAACTACACAAATAAGGAGCACTGTAAGCACTTTGTGTTGGCAAAAGGGCTGCACTGGTTGGAACTACACATATAAAGAGCACTGTAAGCACTTTGCGTTGGCAAAAGGGTCACACCGGTTGGAACTACACAAATAATGAGCACTGTAACCACTTTGTGTTGGCAAAAGGGCCGTACTGGTTGGAACTATACAAATAATGAGCACTGTATTATAGCACTTTGTGTTGGCTTTTCGGCAGCACTGGTTGGAACTACACAAAAAAGGAGCACTGTAAGCACTTTGTGTTGGCAAAAGGGCCGCACTGTTTGGACTACACAAAAAATGAGCACTGTAAGCACTTTGTGTTGGAAAAAGGCAGCACTCGTTGGAATAACACAAATAATGAGCACTGTATTATAGCACTTTGTGTTGGCAAAAGGGCCGCACTGGTTGGAACTACACAAATAATCAGCACTGTAAGCACTTTGTGTTGGCAAAAGGGCCGCACTCGTTGGAAATACACAAATAAGGAGCACTGTAAGCACTTTGTGTTGGGAAAAGGGCCGCACTGGTTGGAACTACACATATAAGGAGCACTGTAAGCACTTTGCATTGGAAAAAGGGCCGCACCGGTTAGAACTACACAAATAATGAGCACTGTAAGCACTTTGTGTCGGCAAAAGGGCCGCACTGGTTGGAACTACACAAATAAGGAGCACTGTATTATAGCACTTTGTGTTGGCTTATGGGCCGCACTGGTTGGAACTACACAAATAATGAGCACTGTATTATAGCACTTTGTGTTGGCAAAAGGGCCGCACTGGTTGGAACTACACAAATAAGGAGCACTGTAAGCACTTTGTGTTGGCAAAAGGGCCGCACTGGTTGGAACAACACAAATAATGAGCACTGTATTATAGCACTTTGTGTTGGCAAAAGGGCCGCGCTGGTTGGAACTACACAAATAATGAGCACTGTATTATAGCTCTTTGTGTTGGCAAAAGGGTCGCACTGGTTGGAACTACACAAATAATCAGCACTGTAAGCACTTTTTGTTGACAAAAGGGCCGCACTGGTTAGAACTAAACAAATAATGAGCACTGTAAGCACTTTGTGTTGGCTTATGGGCCGCACTGGTTGGAACTACACAAATAATGAGCACTGTATTATAGCACTTTGTGTTGGCAAACGGGCCGCACTGGTTGGAACTACACAAATAAGGAGCACTGTAAGCACTTTGTGTTGGCAGAACGGCCGTACTGGTTGGAACTACACAAATAAGGAGCACTGTAAGCACTTTGTGTTGACAAAAGGGCCGCACTGGTTGGAACTACACAAATAATGAGCACTGTAAGCACTTTGTGTTGGCAAAAGGGTCGCACTGGTTCGAACTACAAAAATAAGGAGCACTGTATTATAGCACTTTGTGTTGGCTTATGGGCCGCACTGGTTGGAACTACACAAATAAGGAGCACTTTAAGCACTTTGTGTTGGCTTATGGGCCGCACTGGTTGGAACTACACAAATAATGAGCAATGTAAGCACTTTGTGTTGGCTTATGGGCCGCACTGATTAGAACTACACAAATAATGAGGACTGTAAGCACTTTGTGTTGGCAAAAGGGCAGCAATCGTTGGAATTACACAAATAAGGAGCACTGTAAGTACTTTGTCTTGGCAAAAGGGCTGCACTGGTTGGAACTACACAAATAATGAGCACTGTATTATAGCACTTTGTGTTGGCAAAAGGGCCGCACTGGTTAGAACTACACAAATAATGAGCACTGTAAGCACTTTGTGTTGGCAAAAGGGCCGTACTGGTTGGAACAACACAAATAATGAGCACTGTATTATAGCACTTTGTGTTGGCAAAAGGGTCGCACTGGTTGGAACTACACAAATAATCAGCACTGTAAGCACTTTGTGTTGGCAAAAGGGCAGCACTGGTTAGAACTAAACAAATAATGAGCACTGTAAGCACTTTGTGTTGGCAAAAGGGCCGTACTGGTTGGAACTACACAAATAATGAGCACTGTAAGCACTTTGTGTTGGCAAAAGGGCCGCACTGGTTAGAACTACAAAAATAATGAGCACTGTATTATAGCACTTTGTGTTGGCTTATGGGCCACACTGGTTGTAACTACACAAATAAGGAGCACTGTATTATAGCACTTTGTGTTGGCAAAAGGGTCGCACTGGTTGGAACTACACAAATAAGGAGCACTATAAGCACTTTGTGTTGGCAAAAGGGCCGCACTGGTTAGAACTACACAAATAATGAGCACTGTAAGCACTTTGTGTTGGCAAAAGGTCCGCGCTGGTTGGAACTACACAAATAATGAGCACTGTATTATAGCTCTTTGTGTTGGCAAAAGGGTCGCACTGGTTGGAACTACACAAATAATCAGCACTGTAAGCACTTTTTGTTGACAAAAGGGCCGCACTGGTTAGAACTAAACAAATAATGAGCACTGTAAGCACTTTGTGTTGGCAAAAGGGTCACACTGGTTAGAACTACACAAATAATGAGCACTGTATTATAGCACTTTGTGTTGGCTTTTGGGCAGCACTGGTTGGAACTACACAAATAATGAGCACTGTAAGCACTTTGTGTTGGCAAAAGGGCAGCACTCGTTGGAATTACACATATAAAGAGCACTGTAAGCACTTTGCGTTGGCAAAAGGGTCACACCGGTTGGAACTACACAAATAATGAGCACTGTAACCACTTTGTGTTGGCAAAAGGGCCGTACTGGTTGGAACTATACAAATAATGAGCACTGTATTATAGCACTTTGTGTTGGCTTTTCGGCAGCACTGGTTGGAACTACACAAAAAAGGAGCACTGTAAGCACTTTGTGTTGGCAAAAGGGCCGCACTGTTTGGACTACACAAAAAATGAGCACTGTAAGCACTTTGTGTTGGAAAAAGGCAGCACTCGTTGGAATAACACAAATAATGAGCACTGTATTATAGCACTTTGTGTTGGCAAAAGGGCCGCACTGGTTGGAACTACACAAATAATCAGCACTGTAAGCACTTTGTGTTGGCAAAAGGGCCGCACTCGTTGGAACTACACAAATAATGAGCACTGTAACCACTTTGTGTTGGCAAAAGGGCCGTACTGGTTGGAACTACACAAATAATGAGCAATGTATGCACTTAGTGTTGGTTGTGTAGTTACTGGTTGGAACTATACAAATAATGAGCACTGTATTATAGCACTTTGTGTTGGCTTTTGGGCAGCACTGGTTGGAACTACACAAATAATGAGCACTGTAAGCACTTTGTGTTGGCAAAAGGGCAGCACTCGTTGGAATTACACAAATAATGAACACTGTATTATAGCACTTTGTGTTTGCTTCTGGGCCTCACTGGTTGGAACTACACATATAAGGAGCACTATAAGCACTTTGTGTTGGCAAAAGGGCCGCACTCATTGGAACTACACAAATAATGAACACTGTAAGCACTTTGTGTTGGCAAAAGGGCTGCACCGGTTGGAACTACACAAATAATGAGCACTGTATTATAGCACTTTGTGTTGGCTTATGGGCCGCACTCGTTGGAACTACACAAATAATGAGCACTGTAAGCACTTTGTGTTGGCAAAAGGGCTGCACTGGTTGGAACTACACATATAAAGAGCACTGTAAGCACTTTGCGTTGGCAAAAGGGTCACACCGGTTGGAACTACACAAATAATGAGCACTGTAACCACTTTGTGTTGGCTTATGGGCCGTACTGGTTGGAACTACACAAATAATGAGCACTGTAAGCACTTTGTGTTGACAAAAGGGCCGTACTGTTTGGAACTACACAAATAAGGAGCACTGTAAGCACTTTGTGTTGACAAAAGGGCCGCACTGGTTGGAACTACACAAATAATGAGCAATGTATGCACTTAGTGTTGGTTTATGGGCCGCATTGGTTAGAACTACACAAATAATGAGCACTGTAAGCACTTTGTGTTGGCAAAAGGGCAGCAATCGTTGGAATTACACAAATAAGGAGCACTGTAAGCACTTTGTGTTGGCTTATGGGCCGCACTGGTTAGAACTACACAAATAATGAGCACTGTAAGCACTTTGTGTTGGCAAAAGGGCAGCACTGGTTGGAACTACACAAATAAGGAGCACTGTAAGCACTTTGTGTTGGCTTATGGGCCGCACTGGTTGGAACTACACAAATAATGAGCACTGTAAGCACTTTGTGTTGGCAAAAGGGTCGCACTGGCTGGAACTACACAAATAATGAGCACTGTATTATAGCACTTTGTGTTGGCAAAAGGGCCGCACTGGTTAGAACTACACAAATAATGAGCACTGTAAGCACTTTGTGTTGGCAAAAGGGCCGCACTGGTTGGAACAACACAAATAATGAGCACTGTATTATAGCACTTTGTGTTGGCAAAAGGGTCGCACTGGTTGGAACTACACAAATAAGGAGCACTATAAGCACTTTGTGTTGGCAAAAGGGCCGCACTGGTTAGAACTACACAAATAATGAGCACTGTAAGCACTTTGTGTTGGCAAAAGGGCCGCGCTGGTTGGAAGTACAGAAATAATGAGCACTGTATTATAGCTCTTTGTGTTGGCAAAAGGGTCGCACTGGTTGGAACTACACAAATAATCAGCACTGTAAGCACTTTGTGTTGACAAAAGGGCCGCACTGGTTAGAACTAAACAAATAATGAGCACTGTAAGCACTTTGTGTTGGCAAAAGGGCAGCAGTCGTTGGAATTACACAAATAAGGAGCACTGTAAGTACTTTGTCTTGGCAAAAGGGCTGCACTGGTTGGAACTACACAAATAATGAGCACTGTATTATAGCACTTTGTGTTGGCAAAAGGGCCGCACTGGTTAGAACTACACAAATAATGAGCACTGTATTATAGCACTTTGTGTTGGCTTTTGGGCAGCACTGGTTGGAACTACACAAATAATGAGCACTGTATTATAGCACTTTGTGTTGGAAAAAGGGCCGCACTGTTTGGACTACACAAAAAATGAGCACTGTAAGCACTTTGTGTTGGAAAAAGGCAGCACTCGTTGGAATAACACAAATAATGAGCACTGTATTATAGCACTTTGTGTTGGCAAAAGGGCTGCACTCGTTGGAACTACACAAATAAGGAGCACTGTAAGCACTCTGCATTGGGAAAAGGGCCGCACTGGTTGGAACTACACATATAAGGAGCACTGTAAGCACTTTGCATTGGCAAAAGGGCCGCACTGGTTAGAACTACACAAATAATGAGCACTGTAAGCACTTTGTATCGGCAAAAGGGCCGCACTGGTTGGAACTACACAAATAAGGAGCACTGTATTATAGCACTTTGTGTTGGCTTATGGGCCGCACTGGTTGGAACTACACAAATAATGAGCACTGTAAGCACTTTGTGTTGGCAAAAGGGCCGGACTGGAAGGAACTACACAAATAATGAGCACTGTAAGCACTTTGTGTTGGCTTATGGGCCGCACTGGTTGGAACTACACAAATAATGAGCACTGTATTATAGCACTTTGTGTTGGCAAAAGGGCCGCACTGGTTGAAACTACACAAATAAGGAGCACTGTAAGCACTTTGTGTTGACAAAAGAGCCGCACTGGTTGGAACTACACAAATAATGAGCACTGTAAGCACTTTGTGTTGGCAAAAGGGTCGCACTGGTTGGAATTACACAAATAATGAGCACTGTAAGCACTTTGTATCGGCAAATGGGCCGTATTGTTTGGAACTACACAAATAAGGAGCACTGTAAGCACTTTGTGTTGACAAAAGGGCCACACTGGTTGGAACTACACAAATAATGAGCAATGTAAGCACTTTGTGTTGGCTTATGGGCCGCACTGGTTAGAACTACACAAATAATGAGCACTGTAAGCACTTTGTGTTGGCAAAAGGGCAGCAATCGTTGGAATTACACAAATAAGGAGCACTGTAAGCACTTTGTCTTGGCTTATGGGCCGCACTGGTTAGAACTACACAAATAATGAGCACTGTAAGCACTTTGTGTTGGCAAAAGGGCCGGACTGGAAGGAACTACACAAATAAGGAGCACTGTAAGCACTTTGTGTTGGCTTATGGGCCGCACTGGTTGGAACTACACAAATAATGAGCACTGTATTATAGCACTTTGTGTTGGCTTATGGGCCGCACTCGTTGGAACTACACAAATAATGAGCACTGTAAGCACTTTGTGTTGGCAAAAGGGCCGCACTGGTTGGAACAACACAAATAATGAGCACTGTATTATAGCACTTTGTGTTGGCAAAAGGGCCGCACTGGTTGGAACTACACAAATAAGGAGCATTATAAGCACTTTGTGTTGGCAAAAGGGCCGCACTGGTTAGAACTACACAAATAATGAGCACTGTAAGCACTTTGTGTTGGCAAAAGGGCCGCGCTGGTTGGAACTACACAAATAATGAGCACTGTATTATAGCTCTTTGTGTTGACAAAAGGGCCGCACTGGTTGGAACTACACAAATAAGGAGCACTGTAAGCACTTTGTGTTGGCAAAAGGGTCGCACTGGTTGGAACTACACAAATAATGAGCACTGTAACCACTTTGTGTTGACAAAATGGCCGTATTGTTTGGAACTACACAAATAAGGAGCACTGTAAGCACTTTGTGTTGACAAAAGGGCCACACTGGTTGGAACTACACAAATAATGAGCAATGTAAGCACTTTGTGTTGGCTTATGGGCCGCACTGGTTAGAACTACACAAATAATGAGCACTGTAAGCACTTTGTGTTGGCAAAAGGGCAGCAATCGTTGGAATTACACAAATAAGGAGCACTGTAAGCACTTTGTCTTGGCTTATGGGCCGCACTGGTTAGAACTACACAAATAATGAGCACTGTAAGCACTTTGTGTTGGCAAAAGGGCCGGACTGGAAGGAACTATACAAATAATGAGCACTGTATTATAGCACTTTGTGTTGGCTTTTCGGCAGCACTGGTTGGAACTACACATATAAGGAGCACTGTAAGCACTTTGCATTGGCAAAAGGGCCGCACTGGTTAGAACTACACAAATAATGAGCACTGTAAGCACTTTGTGTTGGCAAAAGGGCCGCACTCGTTGGAAATACACAAATAAGGAGCACTGTAAGCACTTTGTGTTGGGAAAAGGGCCGCACTGGTTGGAACTACACATATAAGGAGCACTGTAAGCACTTTGCATTGGAAAAAGGGCCGCACTGGTTGGAACTAAACAAATAATGAGCACTGTAAGCACTTTGTGTTGGCAAAAGGGTCACACTGGTTAGAACTACACAAATAATGAGCACTGTATTATAGCACTTTGTGTTGGCTTTTGGGCAGCACTGGTTGGAACTACACAAATAATGAGCACTGTAAGCACTTTGTGTTGGCAAAAGGGCAGCACTCGTTGGAATTACACAAATAATGAACACTGTATTATAGCACTTTGTGTTTGCTTCTGGGCCTCACTGGTTGGAACTACACATATAAGGAGCACTATAAGCACTTTGTGTTGGCAAAAGGGCCGCACTCATTGGAACTACACAAATAATGAACACTGTAAGCACTTTGTGTTGGCAAAAGGGCTGCACCGGTTGGAACTACACAAATAATGAGCACTGTATTATAGCACTTTGTGTTGGCTTATGGGCCGCACTCGTTGGAACTACACAAATAATGAGCACTGTAAGCACTTTGTGTTGGCAAAAGGGCTGCACTGGTTGGAACTACACATATAAAGAGCACTGTAAGCACTTTGCGTTGGCAAAAGGGTCACACCGGTTGGAACTACACAAATAATGAGCACTGTAACCACTTTGTGTTGGCTTATGGGCCGTACTGGTTGGAACTACACAAATAATGAGCACTGTAAGCACTTTGTGTTGACAAAAGGGCCGTACTGTTTGGAACTACACAAATAAGGAGCACTGTAAGCACTTTGTGTTGACAAAAGGGCCGCACTGGTTGGAACTACACAAATAATGAGCAATGTATGCACTTAGTGTTGGTTTATGGGCCGCATTGGTTAGAACTACACAAATAATGAGCACTGTAAGCACTTTGTGTTGGCAAAAGGGCAGCAATCGTTGGAATTACACAAATAAGGAGCACTGTAAGCACTTTGTGTTGGCTTATGGGCCGCACTGGTTAGAACTACACAAATAATGAGCACTGTAAGCACTTTGTGTTGGCAAAAGGGCAGCACTGGTTGGAACTACACAAATAAGGAGCACTGTAAGCACTTTGTGTTGGCTTATGGGCCGCACTGGTTGGAACTACACAAATAATGAGCACTGTAAGCACTTTGTGTTGGCAAAAGGGTCGCACTGGCTGGAACTACACAAATAATGAGCACTGTATTATAGCACTTTGTGTTGGCAAAAGGGCCGCACTGGTTAGAACTACACAAATAATGAGCACTGTAAGCACTTTGTGTTGGCAAAAGGGTCGCACTGGTTGGAACTACACAAATAAGGAGCACTATAAGCACTTTGTGTTGGCAAAAGGGCCGCACTGGTTAGAACTACACAAATAATGAGCACTGTAAGCACTTTGTGTTGGCAAAAGGGCCGCGCTGGTTGGAAGTACAGAAATAATGAGCACTGTATTATAGCTCTTTGTGTTGGCAAAAGGGTCGCACTGGTTGGAACTACACAAATAATCAGCACTGTAAGCACTTTGTGTTGACAAAAGGGCCGCACTGGTTAGAACTAAACAAATAATGAGCACTGTAAGCACTTTGTGTTGGCAAAAGGGCAGCAGTCGTTGGAATTACACAAATAAGGAGCACTGTAAGTACTTTGTCTTGGCAAAAGGGCTGCACTGGTTGGAACTACACAAATAATGAGCACTGTATTATAGCACTTTGTGTTGGCAAAAGGGCCGCACTGGTTAGAACTACACAAATAATGAGCACTGTATTATAGCACTTTGTGTTGGCTTTTGGGCAGCACTGGTTGGAACTACACAAATAATGAGCACTGTATTATAGCACTTTGTGTTGGAAAAAGGGCCGCACTGTTTGGACTACACAAAAAATGAGCACTGTAAGCACTTTGTGTTGGAAAAAGGCAGCACTCGTTGGAATAACACAAATAATGAGCACTGTATTATAGCACTTTGTGTTGGCAAAAGGGCTGCACTCGTTGGAACTACACAAATAAGGAGCACTGTAAGCACTCTGCATTGGGAAAAGGGCCGCACTGGTTGGAACTACACATATAAGGAGCACTGTAAGCACTTTGCATTGGCAAAAGGGCCGCACTGGTTAGAACTACACAAATAATGAGCACTGTAAGCACTTTGTATCGGCAAAAGGGCCGCACTGGTTGGAACTACACAAATAAGGAGCACTGTATTATAGCACTTTGTGTTGGCTTATGGGCCGCACTGGTTGGAACTACACAAATAATGAGCACTGTAAGCACTTTGTGTTGGCAAAAGGGCCGGACTGGAAGGAACTACACAAATAATGAGCACTGTAAGCACTTTGTGTTGGCTTATGGGCCGCACTGGTTGGAACTACACAAATAATGAGCACTGTATTATAGCACTTTGTGTTGGCAAAAGGGCCGCACTGGTTGAAACTACACAAATAAGGAGCACTGTAAGCACTTTGTGTTGGCAAAAGGGCCGTACTGGTTGGAACTACACAAATAAGGAGCACTGTAAGCACTTTGTGTTGACAAAAGAGCCGCACTGGTTGGAACTACACAAATAATGAGCACTGTAAGCACTTTGTGTTGGCAAAAGGGTCGGACTGGAAGGAACTACACAAATAAGGAGCACTGTAAGCACTTTGTGTTGGCTTATGGGCCGCACTGGTTAGAACTACACAAATAATGAGCACTGTAAGCACTTTGTGTTGGCAAAAGGGCCGCGCTGGTTGGAACTACACAAATAATCAGCACTGTAAGCACTTTTTGTTGACAAAAGGGCCGCACTGGTTAGAACTAAACAAATAATGAGCACTGTAAGCACTTTGTGTTGGCAAAAGGGTCACACTGGTTAGAACTACACAAATAATGAGCACTGTATTATAGCACTTTGTGTTGGCTTTTGGGCAGCACTGGTTGGAACTACACAAATAATGAGCACTGTAAGCACTTTGTGTTGGCAAAAGGGCAGCACTCGTTGGAATTACACAAATAATGAACACTGTATTATAGCACTTTGTTTTTGCTTCTGGGCCTCACTGGTTGGAACTACACAAATAAGGAGCACTATAAGCACTTTGTGTTGGCAAAAGGGCCGCACTCATTGGAACTACACAAATAATGAACACTGTAAGCACTTTGTGTTGGCAAAAGGGCTGCACCGGTTGGAACTACACAAATAATGAGCACTGTATTATAGCACTTTGTGTTGGCTTATGGGCCGCACTCGTTGGAACTACACAAATAATGAGCACTGTAAGCACTTTGTGTTGGCAAAAGGGCCGCACTGGTTGGAACAACACAAATAATGAGCACTGTATTATAGCACTTTGTGTTGGCAAAAGGGCCGCACTGGTTGGAACTACACAAATAAGGAGCATTATAAGCACTTTGTGTTGGCAAAAGGGCCGCACTGGTTAGAACTACACAAATAATGAGCACTGTAAGCACTTTGTGTTGGCAAAAGGGCCGC
This sequence comes from Anolis sagrei, assembly GCF_037176765.1. Lineage (NCBI taxonomy): Eukaryota > Metazoa > Chordata > Lepidosauria > Squamata > Anolidae > Anolis > Anolis sagrei. The sequence continues at coordinate 56,508,715 of NC_090035.1, read as the reverse complement.
GCTGGTTGGAACTACACAAATAATGAGCACTGTATTATAGCTCTTTGTGTTGACAAAAGGGCCGCACTGGTTGGAACTACACAAATAAGGAGCACTGTAAGCACTTTGTGTTGGCAAAAGGGTCGCACTGGTTGGAACTACACAAATAATGAGCACTGTAACCACTTTGTGTTGACAAAATGGCCGTATTGTTTGGAACTACACAAATAAGGAGCACTGTAAGCACTTTGTGTTGACAAAAGGGCCACACTGGTTGGAACTACACAAATAATGAGCAATGTAAGCACTTTGTGTTGGCTTATGGGCCGCACTGGTTAGAACTACACAAATAATGAGCACTGTAAGCACTTTGTGTTGGCAAAAGGGCAGCAATCGTTGGAATTACACAAATAAGGAGCACTGTAAGCACTTTGTCTTGGCTTATGGGCCGCACTGGTTAGAACTACACAAATAATGAGCACTGTAAGCACTTTGTGTTGGCAAAAGGGCCGGACTGGAAGGAACTACACAAATAAGGAGCACTGTAAGCACTTTGTGTTGGCTTATGGGCCGCACTGGTTGGAACTACACAAATAATGAGCACTGTAAGCACTTTGTGTTGGCAAAAGGGCCGCACTGGTTGGAACTACACAAATAATGAGCACTGTAAGCACTTTGTGTTGGCAAAAGGGCCGCACTGGTTGGAACAACACAAATAATGAGCACTGTATTATAGCACTTTGTGTTGGCAAAAGGGTCGCACTGGTTGGAACTACACAAATAAGGAGCATTATAAGCACTTTGTGTTGGCAAAAGGGCCGCACTGGTTAGAACTACACAAATAATGAGCACTGTAAGCACTTTGTGTTGGCAAAAGGGCCGCGCTGGTTGGAACTACACAAATAATGAGCACTGTATTATAGCTCTTTGTGTTGGCAAAAGGGTCGCACTGGTTGGAACTACACAAATAATCAGCACTGTAAGCACTTTTTGTTGACAAAAGGGCCGCACTGGTTAGAACTAAACAAATAATGAGCACTGTAAGCACTTTGTGTTGGCAAAAGGGTCACACTGGTTAGAACTACACAAATAATGAGCACTGTATTATAGCACTTTGTGTTGGCTTTTGGGCAGCACTGGTTGGAACTACACAAATAATGAGCACTGTAAGCACTTTGTGTTGGCAAAAGGGCAGCACTCGTTGGAATTACACAAATAATGAACACTGTAAGCACTTTGTGTTGGCTTATGGGCCGCACTGGTTAGAACTACACAAATAATGAGCACTGTAAGCACTTTGTGTTGGCAAAAGGGCAGCACTGGTTGGAACTACACAAATAAGGAGCACTGTAAGCACTTTGTGTTGGCTTATGGGCCGCACTGGTTGGAACTACACAAATAATGAGCACTGTAAGCACTTTGTGTTGGCAAAAGGGTCGCACTGGCTGGAACTACACAAATAATGAGCACTGTATTATAGCACTTTGTGTTGGCAAAAGGGCCGCACTGGTTAGAACTACACAAATAATGAGCACTGTAAGCACTTTGTGTTGGCAAAAGGGCCGCACTGGTTGGAACAACACAAATAATGAGCACTGTATTATAGCACTTTGTGTTGGCAAAAGGGTCGCACTGGTTGGAACTACACAAATAAGGAGCATTATAAGCACTTTGTGTTGGCAAAAGGGCCGCACTGGTTAGAACTACACAAATAATGAGCACTGTAAGCACTTTGTGTTGGCAAAAGGGCCGCGCTGGTTGGAACTACACAAATAATGAGCACTGTATTATAGCTCTTTGTGTTGGCAAAAGGGTCGCACGGGTTGGAACTACACAAATAATGAGCACTGTATTATAGCACTTTGTGTTGGCTTTTGGGCAGCACTGGTTGGAACTACACAAATAATGAGCACTGTAAGCACTTTGTGTTGGCAAAAGGGCAGCACTCGTTGGAATTACACAAATAATGAACACTGTATTATAGCACTTTGTTTTTGCTTCTGGGCCTCACTGGTTGGAACTACACAAATAAGGAGCACTATAAGCACTTTGTGTTGGCAAAAGGGCCGCACTCATTGGAACTACACAAATAATGAACACTGTAAGCACTTTGTGTTGGCAAAAGGGCTGCACCGGTTGGAACTACACAAATAATGAGCACTGTATTATAGCACTTTGTGTTGGCTTATGGGCCGCACTCGTTGGAACTACACAAATAATGAGCACTGTAAGCACTTTGTGTTGGCAAAAGGGCCGCACTGGTTGGAACAACACAAATAATGAGCACTGTATTATAGCACTTTGTGTTGGCAAAAGGGCCGCACTGGTTGGAACTACACAAATAAGGAGCATTATAAGCACTTTGTGTTGGCAAAAGGGCCGCACTGGTTAGAACTACACAAATAATGAGCACTGTAAGCACTTTGTGTTGGCAAAAGGGCCGCGCTGGTTGGAACTACACAAATAATGAGCACTGTATTATAGCTCTTTGTGTTGGCAAAAGGGTCGCACTGGTTGGAACTACACAAATAATCAGCACTGTAAGCACTTTTTGTTGACAAAAGGGCCGCACTGGTTAGAACTAAACAAATAATGAGCACTGTAAGCACTTTGTGTTGGCAAAAGGGTCACACTGGTTAGAACTACACAAATAATGAGCACTGTATTATAGCACTTTGTGTTGGCTTTTGGGCAGCACTGGTTGGAACTACACAAATAATGAGCACTGTAAGCACTTTGTGTTGGCAAAAGGGCAGCACTCGTTGGAATTACACAAATAATGAACACTGTAAGCACTTTGTGTTGGCTTATGGGCCGCACTGGTTAGAACTACACAAATAATGAGCACTGTAAGCACTTTGTGTTGGCAAAAGGGCAGCACTGGTTGGAACTACACAAATAAGGAGCACTGTAAGCACTTTGTGTTGGCTTATGGGCCGCACTGGTTGGAACTACACAAATAATGAGCACTGTAAGCACTTTGTGTTGGCAAAAGGGTCGCACTGGCTGGAACTACACAAATAATGAGCACTGTATTATAGCACTTTGTGTTGGCAAAAGGGCCGCACTGGTTAGAACTACACAAATAATGAGCACTGTAAGCACTTTGTGTTGGCAAAAGGGCCGCACTGGTTGGAACAACACAAATAATGAGCACTGTATTATAGCACTTTGTGTTGGCAAAAGGGTCGCACTGGTTGGAACTACACAAATAAGGAGCACTATAAGCACTTTGTGTTGGCAAAAGGGCCGCACTGGTTAGAACTACACAAATAATGAGCACTGTAAGCACTTTGTGTTGGCAAAAGGGCCGCGCTGGTTGGAAGTACAGAAATAATGAGCACTGTATTATAGCTCTTTGTGTTGGCAAAAGGGTCGCACTGGTTGGAACTACACAAATAATCAGCACTGTAAGCACTTTTTGTTGACAAAAGGGCCGCACTGGTTAGAACTAAACAAATAATGAGCACTGTATTATAGCACTTTGTTTTTGCTTCTGGGCCTCACTGGTTGGAACTACACAAATAAGGAGCACTATAAGCACTTTGTGTTGGCAAAAGGGCCGCACTCATTGGAACTACACAAATAATGAACACTGTAAGCACTTTGTGTTGGCAAAAGGGCTGCACCGGTTGGAACTACACAAATAATGAGCACTGTATTATAGCACTTTGTGTTGGCTTATGGGCCGCACTCGTTGGAACTACACAAATAATGAGCACTGTAAGCACTTTGTGTTGACAAAAGGGCCGCACTGGTTGGAACTACACAAATAAGGAGCACTGTAAGCACTTTGTGTTGGCAAAAGGGTCGCACTGGTTGGAACTACACAAATAATGAGCACTGTAACCACTTTGTGTTGACAAAATGGCCGTATTGTTTGGAACTACACAAATAAGGAGCACTGTAAGCACTTTGTGTTGACAAAAGGGCCACACTGGTTGGAACTACACAAATAATGAGCAATGTAAGCACTTTGTGTTGGCTTATGGGCCGCACTGGTTAGAACTACACAAATAATGAGCACTGTAAGCACTTTGTGTTGGCAAAAGGGCAGCAATCGTTGGAATTACACAAATAAGGAGCACTGTAAGCACTTTGTCTTGGCTTATGGGCCGCACTGGTTAGAACTACACAAATAATGAGCACTGTAAGCACTTTGTGTTGGCAAAAGGGCCGGACTGGAAGGAACTACACAAATAAGGAGCACTGTAAGCACTTTGTGTTGGCTTATGGGCCGCACTGGTTGGAACTACACAAATAATGAGCACTGTAAGCACTTTGTGTTGGCAAAAGGGCCGCACTGGTTGGAACTACACAAATAATGAGCACTGTAAGCACTTTGTGTTGGCAAAAGGGCCGCACTGGTTGGAACAACACAAATAATGAGCACTGTATTATAGCACTTTGTGTTGGCAAAAGGGTCGCACTGGTTGGAACTACACAAATAAGGAGCATTATAAGCACTTTGTGTTGGCAAAAGGGCCGCACTGGTTAGAACTACACAAATAATGAGCACTGTAAGCACTTTGTGTTGGCAAAAGGGCCGCGCTGGTTGGAACTACACAAATAATGAGCACTGTATTATAGCTCTTTGTGTTGGCAAAAGGGTCGCACTGGTTGGAACTACACAAATAATCAGCACTGTAAGCACTTTTTGTTGACAAAAGGGCCGCACTGGTTAGAACTAAACAAATAATGAGCACTGTATTATAGCTCTTTGTGTTGGCAAAAGGGTCGCACTGGTTGGAACTACACAAATAATCAGCACTGTAAGCACTTTTTGTTGACAAAAGGGCCGCACTGGTTAGAACTAAACAAATAATGAGCACTGTAAGCACTTTGTGTTGGCTTATGGGCCGCACTGGTTGGAACTACACAAATAATGAGCACTGTAAGCACTTTGTGTTGGCAAAAGGGTCGCACTGGCTGGAACTACACAAATAATGAGCACTGTATTATAGCACTTTGTGTTGGCAAAAGGGCCGCACTGGTTAGAACTACACAAATAATGAGCACTGTAAGCACTTTGTGTTGGCAAAAGGGCCGCACTGGTTGGAACAACACAAATAATGAGCACTGTATTATAGCACTTTGTGTTGGCAAAAGGGTCGCACTGGTTGGAACTACACAAATAAGGAGCACTATAAGCACTTTGTGTTGGCAAAAGGGCCGCACTGGTTAGAACTACACAAATAATGAGCACTGTAAGCACTTTGTGTTGGCAAAAGGGCCGCGCTGGTTGGAAGTACAGAAATAATGAGCACTGTATTATAGCTCTTTGTGTTGGCAAAAGGGTCGCACTGGTTGGAACTACACAAATAATCAGCACTGTAAGCACTTTTTGTTGACAAAAGGGCCGCACTGGTTAGAACTAAACAAATAATGAGCACTGTAAGCACTTTGTGTTGGCAAAAGGGTCACACTGGTTAGAACTACACAAATAATGAGCACTGTATTATAGCACTTTGTGTTGGCTTTTGGGCAGCACTGGTTGGAACTACACAAATAATGAGCACTGTAAGCACTTTGTGTTGGCAAAAGGGCAGCCCTCGTTGGAATTACACAAATAATGAACACTGTATTATAGCACTTTGTTTTTGCTTCTGGGCCTCACTGGTTGGAACTACACAAATAAGGAGCACTATAAGCAGTTTGTGTTGGCAAAAGGGCCGCACTCATTGGAACTACACAAATAATGAACACTGTAAGCACTTTGTGTTGGCAAAAGGGCTGCACCGGTTGGAACTACACAAATAATGAGCACTGTATTATAGCACTTTGTGTTGGCTTATGGGCCGCACTGGTTGGAACTACACAAATAAGGAGCACTGTAAGCACTTTGTGTTGGCAAAAGGGCTGCACTGGTTGGAACTACACATATAAAGAGCACTGTAAGCACTTTGCGTTGGCAAAAGGGTCACACCGGTTGGAACTACACAAATAATGAGCACTGTAACCACTTTGTGTTGGCAAAAGGGCCGTACTGGTTGGAACTATACAAATAATGAGCACTGTATTATAGCACTTTGTGTTGGCTTTTCGGCAGCACTGGTTGGAACTACACAAAAAAGGAGCACTGTAAGCACTTTGTGTTGGCAAAAGGGCCGCACTGTTTGGACTACACAAAAAATGAGCACTGTAAGCACTTTGTGTTGGAAAAAGGCAGCACTCGTTGGAATAACACAAATAATGAGCACTGTATTATAGCACTTTGTGTTGGCAAAAGGGCCGCACTGGTTGGAACTACACAAATAATCAGCACTGTAAGCACTTTGTGTTGGCAAAAGGGCCGCACTCGTTGGAAATACACAAATAAGGAGCACTGTAAGCACTTTGTGTTGGGAAAAGGGCCGCACTGGTTGGAACTACACATATAAGGAGCACTGTAAGCACTTTGCATTGGAAAAAGGGCCGCACCGGTTAGAACTACACAAATAATGAGCACTGTAAGCACTTTGTGTCGGCAAAAGGGCCGCACTGGTTGGAACTACACAAATAAGGAGCACTGTATTATAGCACTTTGTGTTGGCTTATGGGCCGCACTGGTTGGAACTACACAAATAATGAGCACTGTATTATAGCACTTTGTGTTGGCAAAAGGGACGCACTGGTTGGAACTACACAAATAAGGAGCACTGTAAGCACTTTGTGTTGGCAAAAGGGCCGTACTGGTTGGAACGACACAAATAATGAGCACTGTAAGCACTTTGTGTTGACAAAAGGGCCGCACTGGTTGGAACTACACAAATAAGGAGCACTGTAAGCACTTTGTGTTGGCAAAAGGGTCGCACTGGTTGGAACGACACAAATAATGAGCACTGTAAGCACTTTGTGTTGACAAAAGGGCCGTATTGTTTGGAACTACACAAATAAGGAGCACTGTAAGCACTTTGTGTTGACAAAAGGGCCACACTGGTTGGAACTACACAAATAATGAGCAATGTAAGCACTTTGTGTTGGCTTATGGGCCGCACTGGTTAGAACTACACAAATAATGAGCACTGTAAGCACTTTGTGTTGGCAAAAGGGCAGCAATCGTTGGAATTACACAAATAAGGAGCACTGTAAGCACTTTGTCTTGGCTTATGGGCCGCACTGGTTAGAACTACACAAATAATGAGCACTGTAAGCACTTTGTGTTGGCAAAAGGGCCGGACTGGAAGGAACTACACAAATAATGAGCACTGTATTATAGCACTTTGTGTTGGCAAAAGGGTCGCACTGGTTGGAACTACACAAATAAGGAGCATTATAAGCACTTTGTGTTGGCAAAAGGGCCGCACTGGTTAGAACTACACAAATAATGAGCACTGTAAGCACTTTGTGTTGGCAAAAGGGCCGCGCTGGTTGGAACTACACAAATAATGAGCACTGTATTATAGCTCTTTGTGTTGGCAAAAGGGTCGCACGGGTTGGAACTACACAAATAATCAGCACTGTAAGCACTTTTTGTTGACAAAAGGGCCGCACTGGTTAGAACTAAACAAATAATGAGCACTGTAAGCACTTTGTGTTGGCAAAAGGGTCACACTGGTTAGAACTACACAAATAATGAGCACTGTATTATAGCACTTTGTGTTGGCTTTTGGGCAGCACTGGTTGGAACTACACAAATAATGAGCACTGTAAGCACTTTGTGTTGGCAAAAGGGCAGCACTCGTTGGAATTACACAAATAATGAACACTGTATTATAGCACTTTGTTTTTGCTTCTGGGCCTCACTGGTTGGAACTACACAAATAAGGAGCACTATAAGCACTTTGTGTTGGCAAAAGGGCCGCACTCATTGGAACTACACAAATAATGAACACTGTAAGCACTTTGTGTTGGCAAAAGGGCTGCACCGGTTGGAACTACACAAATAATGAGCACTGTATTATAGCACTTTGTGTTGGCTTATGGGCCGCACTCGTTGGAACTACACAAATAATGAGCACTGTAAGCACTTTGTGTTGACAAAAGGGCCGCACTGGTTGGAACTACACAAATAAGGAGCACTGTAAGCACTTTGTGTTGGCAAAAGGGTCGCACTGGTTGGAACTACACAAATAATGAGCACTGTAAGCACTTTGTGTTGACAAAAGGGCCGCATTGTTTGGAACTACACAAATAAGGAGCACTGTAAGCACTTTGTGTTGACAAAAGGGCCACACTGGTTGGAACTACACAAATAATGAGCAATGTAAGCACTTTGTGTTGGCTTATGGGCCGCACTGGTTAGAACTACACAAATAATGAGCACTGTAAGCACTTTGTGTTGGCAAAAGGGCAGCAATCGTTGGAATTACACAAATAAGGAGCACTGTAAGCACTTTGTCTTGGCTTATGGGCCGCACTGGTTAGAACTACACAAATAATGAGCACTGTAAGCACTTTGTGTTGGCAAAAGGGCCGGACTGGAAGGAACTACACAAATAAGGAGCACTGTAAGCACTTTGTGTTGGCTTATGGGCCGCACTGGTTGGAACTACACAAATAATGAGCACTGTAAGCACTTTGTGTTGGCAAAAGGGCCGCACTGGTTGGAACTACACAAATAATGAGCACTGTAAGCACTTTGTGTTGGCAAAAGGGCCGCACTGGTTGGAACTACACAAATAATCAGCACTGTAAGCACTTTGTGTTGACAAAAGGGCCGCACTGGTTAGAACTAAACAAATAATGAGCACTGTAAGCACTTTGTGTTGGCTTTTGGGCAGCACTGGTTGGAACTACACAAATAATGAGCACTGTATTATAGCACTTTGTGTTGGAAAAAGGGCCGCACTGGTTAGAACTACACAAATAATGAGCACTGTATTATAGCACTTTGTGTTGGCTTTTGGGCAGCACTGGTTGGAACTACACAAATAATGAGCACTGTATTATAGCACTTTGTGTTGGAAAAAGGGCCGCACTGTTTGGACTACACAAAAAATGAGCACTGTAAGCACTTTGTGTTGGAAAAAGGCAGCACTCGTTGGAATAACACAAATAATGAGCACTGTATTATAGCACTTTGTGTTGGCAAAAGGGCTGCACTCGTTGGAACTAAGCACTTTGTGTTGGCAAAAGGGCCGCACTGGTAGGAACTACACAAATAAGGAGCACTGTAAGCACTTTGTGTTGGCTTATGGGCCGCACTGGTTGGAACTACACAAATAATGAGCACTGTAAGCACTTTGTGTTGGCAAAAGGGCTGCACTGGTTGCAACTACACAAATAATGAGCACTGTAAGCACTTTGTGTTGGCAAAAGGGCCGCACTGGTTGGAACAACACAAATAATGAGCACTGTATTATAGCACTTTGTGTTGGCAAAAGGGTCGCACTGGTTGGAACTACACAAATAAGGAGCATTATAAGCACTTTGTGTTGGCAAAAGGGCCGCACTGGTTAGAACTACACAAATAATGAGCACTGTAAGCACTTTGTGTTGGCAAAAGGGCCGCGCTGGTTGGAACTACACAAATAAGGAGCACTGTAAGCACTTTGTGTTGGCTTATGGGCCGCACTGGTTGGAACTACACAAATAATGAGCACTGTAAGCACTTTGTGTTGGCAAAAGGGCTGCACTGGTTGCAACTACACAAATAATGAGCACTGTAAGCACTTTGTGTTGGCAAAAGGGCCGCACTGGTTGGAACAACACAAATAATGAGCACTGTATTATAGCACTTTGTGTTGGCAAAAGGGTCGCACTGGTTGGAACTACACAAATAAGGAGCATTATAAGCACTTTGTGTTGGCAAAAGGGCCGCACTGGTTGGAACTACACAAATAAGGAGCACTGTAAGCACTTTGTGTTGGCAGAACGGCCGTACTGGTTGGAACTACACAAATAAGGAGCACTGTAAGCACTTTGTGTTGACAAAAGGGCCGCACTGGTTGGAACTACACAAATAATGAGCACTGTAAGCACTTTGTGTTGGCAAAAGGGCCGCACTGGTTGGAACTACACAAATAATGAGCAATGTATGCACTTAGTGTTGGTTTATGGGCCGCATTGGTTAGAACTACACAAATAATGAGCACTGTAAGCACTTTGTGTTGGCAAAAGGGCAGCAATCGTTGGAATTACACAAATAAGGAGCACTGTAAGCACTTTGTGTTGGCTTATGGGCCGCACTGGTTAGAACTACACAAATAATGAGCACTGTAAGCACTTTGTGTTGGCAAAAGGGCAGCACTGGTTGGAACTACACAAATAAGGAGCACTGTAAGCACTTTGTGTTGGCTTATGGGCCGCACTGGTTGGAACTACACAAATAATGAGCACTGTAAGCACTTTGTGTTGGCAAAAGGGTCGCACTGGCTGGAACTACACAAATAATGAGCACTGTATTATAGCACTTTGTGTTGGCAAAAGGGCCGCACTGGTTAGAACTACACAAATAATGAGCACTGTAAGCACTTTGTGTTGGCAAAAGGGCCGCACTGGTTGGAACAACACAAATAATGAGCACTGTATTATAGCACTTTGTGTTGGCAAAAGGGTCGCACTGGTTGGAACTACACAAATAAGGAGCACTATAAGCACTTTGTGTTGGCAAAAGGGCCGCACTGGTTAGAACTACACAAATAATGAGCACTGTAAGCACTTTGTGTTGGCAAAAGGGCCGCGCTGGTTGGAAGTACAGAAATAATGAGCACTGTATTATAGCTCTTTGTGTTGGCAAAAGGGTCGCACTGGTTGGAACTACACAAATAATCAGCACTGTAAGCACTTTGTGTTGACAAAAGGGCCGCACTGGTTAGAACTAAACAAATAATGAGCACTGTAAGCACTTTGTGTTGGCAAAAGGGCAGCAGTCGTTGGAATTACACAAATAAGGAGCACTGTAAGTACTTTGTCTTGGCAAAAGGGCTGCACTGGTTGGAACTACACAAATAATGAGCACTGTATTATAGCACTTTGTGTTGGCAAAAGGGCCGCACTGGTTAGAACTACACAAATAATGAGCACTGTATTATAGCACTTTGTGTTGGCTTTTGGGCAGCACTGGTTGGAACTACACAAATAATGAGCACTGTATTATAGCACTTTGTGTTGGAAAAAGGGCCGCACTGTTTGGACTACACAAAAAATGAGCACTGTAAGCACTTTGTGTTGGAAAAAGGCAGCACTCGTTGGAATAACACAAATAATGAGCACTGTATTATAGCACTTTGTGTTGGCAAAAGGGCTGCACTCGTTGGAACTACACAAATAAGGAGCACTGTAAGCACTTTGTGTTGACAAAAGGGCCGCACTGGTTAGAACTAAACAAATAAGGAGCACTGTAAGCACTTTGTGTTGGCAAAAGGGCAGCAGTCGTTGGAATTACACAAATAATGAGCACTGTAAGCACTTTGTGTTGGCTTTTGGGCAGCACTGGTTGGAACTACACAAATAATGAGCACTGTATTATAGCACTTTGTGTTGGAAAAAGGGCCGCACTGGTTAGAACTACACAAATAATGAGCACTGTATTATAGCACTTTGTGTTGGCTTTTGGGCAGCACTGGTTGGAACTACACAAATAATGAGCACTGTATTATAGCACTTTGTGTTGGAAAAAGGGCCGCACTGTTTGGACTACACAAAAAATGAGCACTGTAAGCACTTTGTGTTGGAAAAAGGCAGCACTCGTTGGAATAACACAAATAATGAGCACTGTATTATAGCACTTTGTGTTGGCAAAAGGGCTGCACTCGTTGGAACTAAGCACTTTGTGTTGGCAAAAGGGCCGCACTGGTAGGAACTACACAAATAAGGAGCACTGTAAGCACTTTGTGTTGGCTTATGGGCCGCACTGGTTGGAACTACACAAATAATGAGCACTGTAAGCACTTTGTGTTGGCAAAAGGGCTGCACTGGTTGCAACTACACAAATAATGAGCACTGTAAGCACTTTGTGTTGGCAAAAGGGCCGCACTGGTTGGAACAACACAAATAATGAGCACTGTATTATAGCACTTTGTGTTGGCAAAAGGGTCGCACTGGTTGGAACTACACAAATAAGGAGCATTATAAGCACTTTGTGTTGGCAAAAGGGCCGCACTGGTTAGAACTACACAAATAATGAGCACTGTAAGCACTTTGTGTTGGCAAAAGGGCCGCGCTGGTTGGAACTACACAAATAAGGAGCACTGTAAGCACTTTGTGTTGGCTTATGGGCCGCACTGGTTGGAACTACACAAATAATGAGCACTGTAAGCACTTTGTGTTGGCAAAAGGGCTGCACTGGTTGCAACTACACAAATAATGAGCACTGTAAGCACTTTGTGTTGGCAAAAGGGCCGCACTGGTTGGAACAACACAAATAATGAGCACTGTATTATAGCACTTTGTGTTGGCAAAAGGGTCGCACTGGTTGGAACTACACAAATAAGGAGCATTATAAGCACTTTGTGTTGGCAAAAGGGCCGCACTGGTTGGAACTACACAAATAAGGAGCACTGTAAGCACTTTGTGTTGGCAGAACGGCCGTACTGGTTGGAACTACACAAATAAGGAGCACTGTAAGCACTTTGTGTTGACAAAAGGGCCGCACTGGTTGGAACTACACAAATAATGAGCACTGTAAGCACTTTGTGTTGGCAAAAGGGCCGCACTGGTTGGAACTACACAAATAATGAGCAATGTATGCACTTAGTGTTGGTTTATGGGCCGCATTGGTTAGAACTACACAAATAATGAGCACTGTAAGCACTTTGTGTTGGCAAAAGGGCAGCAATCGTTGGAATTACACAAATAAGGAGCACTGTAAGCACTTTGTGTTGGCTTATGGGCCGCACTGGTTAGAACTACACAAATAATGAGCACTGTAAGCACTTTGTGTTGGCAAAAGGGCCGCACTGGTTGGAACTACACAAATAAGGAGCACTGTAAGCACTTTGTGTTGGCTTATGGGCCGCACTGGTTGGAACTACACAAATAATGAGCACTGTAAGCACTTTGTGTTGGCAAAAGGGCCGCGCTGGTTGGAAGTACAGAAATAATGAGCACTGTATTATAGCTCTTTGTGTTGGCAAAAGGGTCGCACTGGTTGGAACTACACAAATAATCAGCACTGTAAGCACTTTGTGTTGACAAAAGGGCCGCACTGGTTAGAACTAAACAAATAATGAGCACTGTAAGCACTTTGTGTTGGCAAAAGGGCAGCAGTCGTTGGAATTACACAAATAAGGAGCACTGTAAGTACTTTGTCTTGGCAAAAGGGCTGCACTGGTTGGAACTACACAAATAATGAGCACTGTATTATAGCACTTTGTGTTGGCAAAAGGGCCGCACTGGTTAGAACTACACAAATAATGAGCACTGTATTATAGCACTTTGTGTTGGCTTTTGGGCAGCACTGGTTGGAACTACACAAATAATGAGCACTGTATTATAGCACTTTGTGTTGGAAAAAGGGCCGCACTGTTTGGACTACACAAAAAATGAGCACTGTAAGCACTTTGTGTTGGAAAAAGGCAGCACTCGTTGGAATAACACAAATAATGAGCACTGTATTATAGCACTTTGTGTTGGCAAAAGGGCTGCACTCGTTGGAACTACACAAATAAGGAGCACTGTAAGCACTCTGCATTGGGAAAAGGGCCGCACTGGTTGGAACTACACATATAAGGAGCACTGTAAGCACTTTGCATTGGCAAAAGGGCCGCACTGGTTAGAACTACACAAATAATGAGCACTGTAAGCACTTTGTGTTGGCAAAAGGGCCGCACTCGTTGGAAATACACAAATAAGGAGCACTGTAAGCACTTTGTGTTGGGAAAAGGGCCGCACTGGTTGGAACTACACATATAAGGAGCACTGTAAGCACTTTGCATTGGAAAAAGGGCCGCACTGGTTGGAACTAAACAAATAATGAGCACTGTAAGCACTTTGTGTTGGCAAAAGGGTCACACTGGTTAGAACTACACAAATAATGAGCACTGTATTATAGCACTTTGTGTTGGCTTTTGGGCAGCACTGGTTGGAACTACACAAATAATGAGCACTGTAAGCACTTTGTGTTGGCAAAAGGGCAGCACTCGTTGGAATTACACAAATAATGAACACTGTATTATAGCACTTTGTGTTTGCTTCTGGGCCTCACTGGTTGGAACTACACATATAAGGAGCACTATAAGCACTTTGTGTTGGCAAAAGGGCCGCACTCATTGGAACTACACAAATAATGAACACTGTAAGCACTTTGTGTTGGCAAAAGGGCTGCACCGGTTGGAACTACACAAATAATGAGCACTGTAAGCACTTTGTGTTGGCTTATGGGCCGCACTGGTTGGAACTACACAAATAATGAGCACTGTAAGCACTTTGTGTTGGCAAAAGGGTCGCACTGGCTGGAACTACACAAATAATGAGCACTGTATTATAGCACTTTGTGTTGGCAAAAGGGCCGCACTGGTTAGAACTACACAAATAATGAGCACTGTAAGCACTTTGTGTTGGCAAAAGGGCCGCACTGGTTGGAACAACACAAATAATGAGCACTGTATTATAGCACTTTGTGTTGGCAAAAGGGTCGCACTGGTTGGAACTACACAAATAAGGAGCACTATAAGCACTTTGTGTTGGCAAAAGGGCCGCACTGGTTAGAACTACACAAATAATGAGCACTGTAAGCACTTTGTGTTGGCAAAAGGGCCGCGCTGGTTGGAAGTACAGAAATAATGAGCACTGTATTATAGCTCTTTGTGTTGGCAAAAGGGTCGCACTGGTTGGAACTACACAAATAATCAGCACTGTAAGCACTTTGTGTTGACAAAAGGGCCGCACTGGTTAGAACTAAACAAATAATGAGCACTGTAAGCACTTTGTGTTGGCAAAAGGGCAGCAGTCGTTGGAATTACACAAATAAGGAGCACTGTAAGTACTTTGTCTTGGCAAAAGGGCTGCACTGGTTGGAACTACACAAATAATGAGCACTGTATTATAGCACTTTGTGTTGGCAAAAGGGCCGCACTGGTTAGAACTACACAAATAATGAGCACTGTATTATAGCACTTTGTGTTGGCTTTTGGGCAGCACTGGTTGGAACTACACAAATAATGAGCACTGTATTATAGCACTTTGTGTTGGAAAAAGGGCCGCACTGTTTGGACTACACAAAAAATGAGCACTGTAAGCACTTTGTGTTGGAAAAAGGCAGCACTCGTTGGAATAACACAAATAATGAGCACTGTATTATAGCACTTTGTGTTGGCAAAAGGGCTGCACTCGTTGGAACTAAGCACTTTGTGTTGGCAAAAGGGCCGCACTGGTAGGAACTACACAAATAAGGAGCACTGTAAGCACTTTGTGTTGGCTTATGGGCCGCACTGGTTGGAACTACACAAATAATGAGCACTGTAAGCACTTTGTGTTGGCAAAAGGGCTGCACTGGTTGCAACTACACAAATAATGAGCACTGTAAGCACTTTGTGTTGGCAAAAGGGCCGCACTGGTTAGAACTACACAAATAATGAGCACTGTAAGCACTTTGTGTTGGCAAAAGGGCAGCAATCGTTGGAATTACACAAATAAGGAGCACTGTAAGCACTTTGTCTTGGCTTATGGGCCGCACTGGTTAGAACTACACAAATAATGAGCACTGTAAGCACTTTGTGTTGGCAAAAGGGCCGGACTGGAAGGAACTACACAAATAAGGAGCACTGTAAGCACTTTGTGTTGGCTTATGGGCCGCACTGGTTGGAACTACACAAATAATGAGCACTGTAAGCACTTTGTGTTGGCAAAAGGGCCGCACTGGTTGGAACAACACAAATAATGAGCACTGTATTATAGCACTTTGTGTTGGCAAAAGGGTCGCACTGGTTGGAACTACACAAATAAGGAGCATTATAAGCACTTTGTGTTGGCAAAAGGGCCGCACTGGTTAGAACTACACAAATAATGAGCACTGTAAGCACTTTGTGTTGGCAAAAGGGCCGCGCTGGTTGGAACTACACAAATAATGAGCACTGTATTATAGCTCTTTGTGTTGGCAAAAGGGTCGCACGGGTTGGAACTACACAAATAATCAGCACTGTAAGCACTTTTTGTTGACAAAAGGGCCGCACTGGTTAGAACTAAACAAATAATGAGCACTGTAAGCACTTTGTGTTGGCAAAAGGGTCACACTGGTTAGAACTACACAAATAATGAGCACTGTATTATAGCACTTTGTGTTGGCTTTTGGGCAGCACTGGTTGGAACTACACAAATAATGAGCACTGTAAGCACTTTGTGTTGGCAAAAGGGCAGCACTCGTTGGAATTACACAAATAATGAACACTGTATTATAGCACTTTGTTTTTGCTTCTGGGCCTCACTGGTTGGAACTACACAAATAAGGAGCACTATAAGCACTTTGTGTTGGCAAAAGGGCCGCACTCATTGGAACTACACAAATAATGAACACTGTAAGCACTTTGTGTTGGCAAAAGGGCTGCACCGGTTGGAACTACACAAATAATGAGCACTGTATTATAGCACTTTGTGTTGGCTTATGGGCCGCACTCGTTGGAACTACACAAATAATGAGCACTGTAAGCACTTTGTGTTGACAAAAGGGCCGCACTGGTTGGAACTACACAAATAAGGAGCACTGTAAGCACTTTGTGTTGGCAAAAGGGTCGCACTGGTTGGAACTACACAAATAATGAGCACTGTAAGCACTTTGTGTTGACAAAAGGGCCGTATTGTTTGGAACTACACAAATAAGGAGCACTGTAAGCACTTTGTGTTGACAAAAGGGCCACACTGGTTGGAACTACACAAATAATGAGCAATGTAAGCACTTTGTGTTGGCTTATGGGCCGCACTGGTTAGAACTACACAAATAATGAGCACTGTAAGCACTTTGTGTTGGCAAAAGGGCAGCAATCGTTGGAATTACACAAATAAGGAGCACTGTAAGCACTTTGTCTTGGCTTATGGGCCGCACTGGTTAGAACTACACAAATAATGAGCACTGTAAGCACTTTGTGTTGGCAAAAGGGCCGGACTGGTTGGAACTACACAAATAATCAGCACTGTAAGCACTTTGTGTTGACAAAAGGGCCGCACTGGTTGGAACAACACAAATAATGAGCACTGTATTATAGCACTTTGTGTTGGCAAAAGGGTCGCACTGGTTGGAACTACACAAATAAGGAGCATTATAAGCACTTTGTGTTGGCAAAAGGGCCGCACTGGTTAGAACTACACAAATAATGAGCACTGTAAGCACTTTGTGTTGGCAAAAGGGCCGCGCTGGTTGGAACTACACAAATAATGAGCACTGTATTATAGCTCTTTGTGTTGGCAAAAGGGCCGTACTGGTTGGAACTACACAAATAATGAGCACTGTATTATAGCACTTTGTGTTGGCTTTTGGGCAGCACTGGTTGGAACTACACAAATAAGGAGCACTGTAAGCACTTTGTGTTGGCAAAAGGGCTGCACTGTTTGGACTACACAAAAAATGAGCACTGTATTATAGCACTTTGTGTTGGCAAAAGGGCCGCACTGGTTGGAACTACACAAATAAGGAGCACTGTAAGCACTTTGTGTTGGCAAAAGGGCCGTACTGGTTGGAACTACACAAATAAGGAGCACTGTAAGCACTTTGTGTTGGAAAAAGGGCCGCACTGGTTGGAACTACACATATAAGGAGCACTGTAAGCACTTTGTGTTGGCAAAAGGGCCGCACTGGTAGGAACTACACAAATAAGGAGCACTGTAAGCACTTTGTGTTGGCTTATGGGCCGCACTGGTTGGAACTACACAAATAATGAGCACTGTAAGCACTTTGTGTTGGCAAAAGGGCTGCACTGGTTGCAACTACACAAATAATGAGCACTGTAAGCACTTTGTGTTGGCAAAAGGGCCGCACTGGTTGGAACAACACAAATAATGAGCACTGTATTATAGCACTTTGTGTTGGCAAAAGGGCCGCGCTGGTTGGAACTACACAAATAAGGAGCACTGTAAGCACTTTGTGTTGGCTTATGGGCCGCACTGGTTGGAACTACACAAATAATGAGCACTGTAAGCACTTTGTGTTGGCAAAAGGGCTGCACTGGTTGCAACTACACAAATAATGAGCACTGTAAGCACTTTGTGTTGGCAAAAGGGCCGCACTGGTTGGAACAACACAAATAATGAGCACTGTATTATAGCACTTTGTGTTGGCAAAAGGGTCGCACTGGTTGGAACTACACAAATAAGGAGCATTATAAGCACTTTGTGTTGGCAAAAGGGCCGCACTGGTTAGAACTACACAAATAATGAGCACTGTAAGCACTTTGTGTTGGCAAAAGGGCCGCGCTGGTTGGAACTACACAAATAATGAGCACTGTATTATAGCTCTTTGTGTTGGCAAAAGGGTCGCACTGGTTGGAACTACACAAATAATCAGCACTGTAAGCACTTTTTGTTGACAAAAGGGCCGCACTGGTTAGAACTAAACAAATAATGAGCACTGTAAGCACTTTGTGTTGGCTTATGGGCCGCACTGGTTGGAACTACACAAATAATGAGCACTGTATTATAGCACTTTGTGTTGGCAAACGGGCCGCACTGGTTGGAACTACACAAATAAGGAGCACTGTAAGCACTTTGTGTTGGCAGAACGGCCGTACTGGTTGGAACTACACAAATAAGGAGCACTGTAAGCACTTTGTGTTGACAAAAGGGCCGCACTGGTTGGAACTACACAAATAATGAGCACTGTAAGCACTTTGTGTTGGCAAAAGGGTCGCACTGGTTCGAACTACAAAAATAAGGAGCACTGTATTATAGCACTTTGTGTTGGCAAAAGGGCCGCGCTGGTTGGAACTACACAAATAAGGAGCATTATAAGCACTTTGTGTTGGCAAAAGGGCCGCACTGGTTAGAACTACACAAATAATGAGCACTGTAAGCACTTTGTGTTGGCAAAAGGGCCGCGCTGGTTGGAACTACACAAATAATGAGCACTGTATTATAGCTCTTTGTGTTGGCAAAAGGGCCGTACTGGTTGGAACTACACAAATAATGAGCACTGTATTATAGCACTTTGTGTTGGCAAAAGGGCCGTACTGGTTGGAACTACACAAATAAGGAGCACTGTAAGCACTTTGTGTTGGAAAAAGGGCCGCACTGGTTGGAACTACACATATAAGGAGCACTGTAAGCACTTTGTGTTGGCAAAAGGGCCGCACTGGTAGGAACTACACAAATAAGGAGCACTGTAAGCACTTTGTGTTGGCTTATGGGCCGCACTGGTTGGAACTACACAAATAATGAGCACTGTAAGCACTTTGTGTTGGCAAAAGGGCTGCACTGGTTGCAACTACACAAATAAGGAGCACTGTAAGCACTTTGTGTTGGCAAAAGGGCCGCACTGGTTGGAACAACACAAATAATGAGCACTGTATTATAGCACTTTGTGTTGGCAAAAGGGTCGCACTGGTTGGAACTACACAAATAAGGAGCATTATAAGCACTTTGTGTTGGCAAAAGGGCCGCACTGGTTAGAACTACACAAATAATGAGCACTGTAAGCACTTTGTGTTGGCAAAAGGGCCGCGCTGGTTGGAACTACACAAATAATGAGCACTGTATTATAGCTCTTTGTGTTGGCAAAAGGGTCGCACTGGTTGGAACTACACAAATAATCAGCACTGTAAGCACTTTTTGTTGACAAAAGGGCCGCACTGGTTAGAACTAAACAAATAATGAGTACTGTAAGCACTTTGTGTTGGCTTATGGGCCGCACTGGTTGGAACTACACAAATAATGAGCACTGTATTATAGCACTTTGTGTTGGCAAACGGGCCGCACTGGTTGGAACTACACAAATAATGAGCACTGTAAGCACTTTGTGTTGGCAAAAGGGTCGCACTGGTTCGAACTACAAAAATAAGGAGCACTGTATTATAGCACTTTGTGTTGGCTTATGGGCCGCACTGGTTGGAACTACACAAATAAGGAGCACTTTAAGCACTTTGTGTTGGCTTATGGGCCGCACTGGTTGGAACAACACAAATAATGAGCACTGTATTATAGCACTTTGTGTTGGCAAAAGGGTCGCACTGGTTGGAACTACACAAATAAGGAGCATTATAAGCACTTTGTGTTGGCAAAAGGGCCGCACTGGTTAGAACTACACAAATAAGGAGCACTGTAAGCACTTTGTGTTGGCAAAAGGGCTGCACTGTTTGGACTACACAAAAAATGAGCACTGTATTATAGCACTTTGTGTTGGCAAAAGGGCTGCACTGGTTGGAACTACACAAATAATGAGCACTGTAAGCACTTTGTGTTGGCAAAAGGGCCGCACTGGTTGGAACAACAGAAATAATGAGCACTGTATTATAGCACTTTGTGTTGGCAAAAGGGTCGCACTGGTTGGAACTACACAAATAAGGAGCATTATAAGCACTTTGTGTTGGCAAAAGGGCCGCACTGGTTAGAACTACACAAATAATGAGCACTGTAAGCACTTTGTGTTGGCAAAAGGGCCGCGCTGGTTGGAACTACACAAATAATGAGCACTGTATTATAGCTCTTTGTGTTGGCAAAAGGGTCGCACGGGTTGGAACTACACAAATAATCAGCACTGTAAGCACTTTGTGTTGACAAAAGGGCCGCACTGGTTGGAACTACACAAATAAGGAGCACTGTAAGCACTTTGTGTTGGCAAAAGGGTCGCACTGGTTGGAACTACACAAATAATGAGCACTGTAAGCACTTTGTGTTGGCAAAAGGGCAGCACTCGTTGGAATTACACAAATAATGAACACTGTATTATAGCACTTTGTGTTTGCTTCTGGGCCTCACTGGTTGGAACTACACATATAAGGAGCACTATAAGCACTTTGTGTTGGCAAAAGGGCCGCACTCATTGGAACTACACAAATAATGAACACTGTAAGCACTTTGTGTTGGCAAAAGGGCTGCACCGGTTGGAACTACACAAATAATGAGCACTGTATTATAGCACTTTGTGTTGGCTTATGGGCCGCACTCGTTGGAACTACACAAATAATGAGCACTGTAAGCACTTTGTGTTGGCAAAAGGGCTGCACTGGTTGGAACTACACATATAAAGAGCACTGTAAGCACTTTGCGTTGGCAAAAGGGTCACACCGGTTGGAACTACACAAATAATGAGCACTGTAACCACTTTGTGTTGGCTTATGGGCCGTACTGGTTGGAACTACACAAATAATGAGCACTGTAAGCACTTTGTGTTGACAAAAGGGCCGTACTGTTTGGAACTACACAAATAAGGAGCACTGTAAGCACTTTGTGTTGACAAAAGGGCCGCACTGGTTGGAACTACACAAATAATGAGCAATGTATGCACTTAGTGTTGGTTTATGGGCCGCATTGGTTAGAACTACACAAATAATGAGCACTGTAAGCACTTTGTGTTGGCAAAAGGGCAGCAATCGTTGGAATTACACAAATAAGGAGCACTGTAAGCACTTTGTGTTGGCTTATGGGCCGCACTGGTTAGAACTACACAAATAATGAGCACTGTAAGCACTTTGTGTTGGCAAAAGGGCAGCACTGGTTGGAACTACACAAATAAGGAGCACTGTAAGCACTTTGTGTTGGCTTATGGGCCGCACTGGTTGGAACTACACAAATAATGAGCACTGTAAGCACTTTGTGTTGGCAAAAGGGTCGCACTGGCTGGAACTACACAAATAATGAGCACTGTATTATAGCACTTTGTGTTGGCAAAAGGGCCGCACTGGTTAGAACTACACAAATAATGAGCACTGTAAGCACTTTGTGTTGGCAAAAGGGCCGCACTGGTTGGAACAACACAAATAATGAGCACTGTATTATAGCACTTTGTGTTGGCAAAAGGGTCGCACTGGTTGGAACTACACAAATAAGGAGCACTATAAGCACTTTGTGTTGGCAAAAGGGCCGCACTGGTTAGAACTACACAAATAATGAGCACTGTAAGCACTTTGTGTTGGCAAAAGGGCCGCGCTGGTTGGAAGTACAGAAATAATGAGCACTGTATTATAGCTCTTTGTGTTGGCAAAAGGGTCGCACTGGTTGGAACTACACAAATAATCAGCACTGTAAGCACTTTGTGTTGACAAAAGGGCCGCACTGGTTAGAACTAAACAAATAATGAGCACTGTAAGCACTTTGTGTTGGCAAAAGGGCAGCAGTCGTTGGAATTACACAAATAAGGAGCACTGTAAGTACTTTGTCTTGGCAAAAGGGCTGCACTGGTTGGAACTACACAAATAATGAGCACTGTATTATAGCACTTTGTGTTGGCAAAAGGGCCGCACTGGTTAGAACTACACAAATAATGAGCACTGTATTATAGCACTTTGTGTTGGCTTTTGGGCAGCACTGGTTGGAACTACACAAATAATGAGCACTGTATTATAGCACTTTGTGTTGGAAAAAGGGCCGCACTGTTTGGACTACACAAAAAATGAGCACTGTAAGCACTTTGTGTTGGAAAAAGGCAGCACTCGTTGGAATAACACAAATAATGAGCACTGTATTATAGCACTTTGTGTTGGCAAAAGGGCTGCACTCGTTGGAACTACACAAATAAGGAGCACTGTAAGCACTCTGCATTGGGAAAAGGGCCGCACTGGTTGGAACTACACATATAAGGAGCACTGTAAGCACTTTGCATTGGCAAAAGGGCCGCACTGGTTAGAACTACACAAATAATGAGCACTGTAAGCACTTTGTATCGGCAAAAGGGCCGCACTGGTTGGAACTACACAAATAAGGAGCACTGTATTATAGCACTTTGTGTTGGCTTATGGGCCGCACTGGTTGGAACTACACAAATAATGAGCACTGTAAGCACTTTGTGTTGGAAAAAGGGCCGCACTGGTTGGAACTACACAAAAAATGAGCACTGTAAGCACTTTGTGTTGGCAAAAGGGCCGTACTGGTTGGAACTACACAAATAAGGAGCACTGTAAGCACTTTGTGTTGACAAAAGAGCCGCACTGGTTGGAACTACACAAATAATGAGCACTGTAAGCACTTTGTGTTGGCAAAAGGGTCGCACTGGTTGGAATTACACAAATAATGAGCACTGTAAGCACTTTGTATCGGCAAATGGGCCGCACTGGTTGGAACTGCACAAATAAGGAGCACTGTATTATAGCACTTTGTGTTGGCTTATGGGCCGCACTGGTTGGAACTACACAAATAATGAGCACTGTAAGCACTTTGTGTTGGCTTATGGGCCGCACTGGTTGGAACTACACAAATAATGAGCAATGTAAGCACTTTGTGTTGGCTTATGGGCCGCACTGGTTAGAACTAGACAAATAATGAGCACTGTAAGCACTTTGTGTTGGCAAAAGGGTCGCACTGGTTGGAACTACACAAATAATGAGCACTGTAAGCACTTTGTGTTGACAAAAGGGCCGTACTGTTTGGAACTACACAAATAAGGAGCACTGTAAGCACTTTGTGTTGACAAAAGGGCCGCACTGGTTGGAACTACACAAATAAAGAGCAATGTAAGCACTTTGTGTTGGCTTATGGGAAGCACTGGTTAGAACTACACAAATAATGAGCACTGTAAGCACTTTGTGTTGGCAAAAGAGCCGCACTGGTTCGAACTACACAAATAAGGAGCACTGTAAGCACTTTGTGTTGGCTTATGGGCCGCACTGGTTGGAACTACACAAATAAGGAGCACTGTATTATAGCACTTTGTGTTGGCAAAAGGGTCGCACTGGTTGGAACTACACAAATAAGGAGCACTATAAGCACTTTGTGTTGGCAAAAGGGCCGCACTGGTTAGAACTACACAAATAATGAGCACTGTAAGCACTTTGTGTTGGCAAAAGGGCCGCGCTGGTTGGAAGTACACAAATAATGAGCACTGTATTATAGCTCTTTGTGTTGGCAAAAGGGTCGCACTGGTTGGAACTACACAAATAATCAGCACTGTAAGCACTTTGTGTTGACAAAAGGGCCGCACTGGTTAGAACTAAACAAATAATGAGCACTGTAAGCACTTTGTGTTGGCAAAAGGGTCACACTGGTTAGAACTACACAAATAATGAGCACTGTATTATAGCACTTTGTGTTGGCTTTTGGGCAGCACTGGTTGGAACTACACAAATAATGAGCACTGTATTATAGCACTTTGTGTTGGAAAAAGGGCCGCACTGTTTGGACTACACAAAAAATGAGCACTGTAAGCACTTTGTGTTGGAAAAAGGCAGCACTCGTTGGAATAACACAAATAATGAGCACTGTATTATAGCACTTTGTGTTGGCAAAAGGGCTGCACTCGTTGGAACTACACAAATAAGGAGCACTGTAAGCACTCTGCATTGGGAAAAGGGCCGCACTGGTTGGAACTACACATATAAGGAGCACTGTAAGCACTTTGCATTGGCAAAAGGGCCGCACTGGTTAGAACTACACAAATAATGAGCACTGTAAGCACTTTGTGTCGGCAAAAGGGCCGCACTGGTTGGAACTACACAAATAAGGAGCACTGTATTATAGCACTTTGTGTTGGCTTATGGGCCGCACTGGTTGGAACTACACAAATAATGAGCACTGTAAGCACTTTGTGTTGGCTTATGGGCCGCACTGGTTGGAACTACACAAATAATGAGCACTGTATTATAGCACTTTGTGTTGGCAAAAGGGCCGCACTGGTTGGAACTACACAAATAAGGAGCACTGTAAGCACTTTGTGTTGGCAAAAGGGCCGTACTGGTTGGAACTACACAAATAAGGAGCACTGTAAGCACTTTGTGTTGACAAAAGAGCCGCACTGGTTGGAACTACACAAATAATGAGCACTGTAAGCACTTTGTGTTGGCAAAAGGGTCGCACTGGTTGGAATTACACAAATAATGAGCACTGTAAGCACTTTGTATCGGCAAATGGGCCGCACTGGTTGGAACTGCACAAATAAGGAGCACTGTATTATAGCACTTTGTGTTGGCTTATGGGCCGCACTGGTTGGAACTACACAAATAATGAGCAATGTAAGCACTTTGTGTTGGCTTATGGGCCGCACTGGTTAGAACTAGACAAATAATGAGCACTGTAAGCACTTTGTGATGGCAAAAGGGCAGCAATCGTTGGAATTACACAAATAAGGAGCACTGTAAGTACTTTCTGTTGGCAAAAGGGCTGCACTGGTTGGAACTACACAAATAATGAGCACTGTATTATAGCACTTTGTGTTGGCGAAAGGGTCACATTGCTTAGAATTACACAAATAATGAGCACTGTAAGCACTTTGTGTTGGCAAAAGGGCCGCACTGGTTGGAACAAAACAAATAATGAGCACTGTATTATAGCACTTTGTGTTGGCAAAAGGGTCGCACTGGTTGGAACTACACAAATAATCAGCACTGTAAGCACTTTGTGTTGGCAAAAGGGCAGCACTGGTTAGAACTAAAAAAAAATAATGAGCACTGTAAGCACTTTGTGTTGGCAAAAGGGCCGTACTGGTTGGAACTACACAAATAATAAGCACTGTAAGCACTTTGTGTTGGCAAAAGGGCCGCACTGGTTAGAACTACAAAAATAATGAGCACTGTAAGCACTTTGTGTTGACAAAAGGGCCGCACTGGTTGGAACTACACAAATAATGAGCACTGTAAGCACTTTGTGTTGGCAAAAGGGTCACACTGGTTAGAACTACACAAATAATGAGCACTGTATTATAGCTCTTTGTGTTGGCTTTTGGGCAGCACTGGTTGGAACTACACAAATAATGAGCACTGTAAGCACTTTGTGTTGACAAAAGGGCCGCACTGGTTGGAACTACACAAATAAT
Organism: Anolis sagrei; assembly: GCF_037176765.1. NCBI lineage: Eukaryota > Metazoa > Chordata > Lepidosauria > Squamata > Anolidae > Anolis > Anolis sagrei. Next base: position 56,482,992 of record NC_090035.1, on the reverse strand, counting down.
GAGCACTGTAAGGACTTTGTGTTGGCAAAAGGGTCGCACTGGTTGGAACTACACAAATAATGAGCACTGTAAGCACTTTGTGTTGACAAAAGGGCCGTACTGTTTGGAACTACACAAATAAGGAGCACTGTAAGCACTTTGTGTTGACAATAGGGCCGCACTGGTTGGAACTACACAAATAATGAGCAATGTAAGCACTTTGTGTTGGCTTATGGGAAGCACTGGTTAGAACTACACAAATAATGAGCACTGTAAGCACTTTGTGTTGGCAAAAGAGCCGCACTGGTTCGAACTACACAAATAAGGAGCACTGTAAGCACTTTGTGTTGGCTTATGGGCCGCACTGGTTGGAACTACACAAATAATGACCACTGTAAGTACTTTGTGTTGGCAAAAGGGCTGCACTTGTTGGAACTACACAAATAATGAGCACTGTATTATAGCACTTTGTGTTGGCAAAAGGGCCGCACTGGTTAGAACTACACAAATAATGAGCACTGTAAGCACTTTGTGTTGGAAAAAGGGCTGCACTGGTTGGAACTACACAAATAATGAGCACTGTATTATAGCACTTTGTGTTGGCGAAAGGGTCACATTGCTTAGAATTACACAAATAATGAGCACTGTAAGCACTTTGTGTTGGCAAAAGGGCCGCACTGGTTGGAACAAAACAAATAATGAGCACTGTATTATAGCACTTTGTGTTGGCAAAAGGGTCGCACTGGTTGGAACTACACAAATAATCAGCACTGTAAGCACTTTGTGTTGGCAAAAGGGCAGCACTGGTTAGAACTAAAAAAAAATAATGAGCACTGTAAGCACTTTGTGTTGGCAAAAGGGCCGTACTGGTTGGAACTACACAAATAATAAGCACTGTAAGCACTTTGTGTTGGCAAAAGGGCCGCACTGGTTAGAACTACAAAAATAATGAGCACTGTAAGCACTTTGTGTTGACAAAAGGGCCGCACTGGTTGGAACTACACAAATAATGAGCACTGTAAGCACTTTGTGTTGGCAAAAGGGTCACACTGGTTAGAACTACACAAATAATGAGCACTGTATTATAGCTCTTTGTGTTGGCTTTTGGGCAGCACTGGTTGGAACTACACAAATAATGAGCACTGTAAGCACTTTGTGTTGACAAAAGGGCCGCACTGGTTGGAACTACACAAATAATGAGCACTGTAAGGACTTTGTGTTGGCAAAAGGGTCGCACTGGTTGGAACTACACAAATAATGAGCACTGTAAGCACTTTGTGTTGACAAAAGGGCCGTACTGTTTGGAACTACACAAATAAGGAGCACTGTAAGCACTTTGTGTTGACAATAGGGCCGCACTGGTTGGAACTACACAAATAATGAGCAATGTAAGCACTTTGTGTTGGCTTATGGGAAGCACTGGTTAGAACTACACAAATAATGAGCACTGTAAGCACTTTGTGTTGGCAAAAGAGCCGCACTGGTTCGAACTACACAAATAAGGAGCACTGTAAGCACTTTGTGTTGGCTTATGGGCCGCACTGGTTGGAACTACACAAATAATGACCACTGTAAGTACTTTGTGTTGGCAAAAGGGCTGCACTTGTTGGAACTACACAAATAATGAGCACTGTATTATAGCACTTTGTGTTGGCAAAAGGGCCGCACTGGTTAGAACTACACAAATAATGAGCACTGTAAGCACTTTGTGTTGGAAAAAGGGCCGCACTGGTTGGAACAACACAAATAATGAGCACTGTATTATAGCACTTTGTGTTGGCAAAAGGGTCGCACTGGTTGGAACTACACAAATAATCAGCACTCTAAGCACTTTGTGTTGGCAAAAGGGCAGCACTGGTTAGAACTAAACAAATAACGAGCACTGTAAGCACTTTGTGTTGGCAAAAGGGCTGTACTGGTTGGAACTACACAAATAATGAGCACTGTAAGCACTTTGTGTTGCCAAAAGGGCTTCACTGGTCAGATCTACAAAAATAATGAGCACTGTAAGCACTTTGTGTTGGCAAAAGTGCCGCACTGGTTGGAACTACACAAATAATGAGCACTGTAAGCACTTTGTGTTGGCAAAAGGGTCACACTGGTTAGAACTACACAAATAATGAGCACTGTATTATAGCACTTTGTGTTGGCAAAAGGGCCGCACTGGTTGGACTACACAAAAAATGATCACTGTAAGCACTTTGTGTTGGAAAAAGGGCAGCACTCGTTGGAACAACACAAATAATGAGCACTGTATTATAGCACTTTGTGTTGGCAAAAGGGTCGCACTGGTTGGAACTACACAAATAATCAGCACTGTAAGCACTTTGTGTTGGCAAAAGGGCAGCACTGGTTAGAACTAAACAAATAATGAAAACTGTAAGCACTTTGTGTTGGCAAAAGGGCCGTACTGGTTGGAACTACACAAATAATGAGCACTGTAAGCACTTTGTGTTGGCAAAAGGGTCGCACTGGTTGGAACTACACAAATAATCAGCACTGTAAGCACTTTCTGTTGGCAAAAGGGCAGCACTGGTTAGAACTAAACAAATAATGAGCTCTGTAAGCACTTTGTGTTGGCAAAAGGGCCGTACTGGTTGGAACTACACAAATAATGAGCACTGTAAGCACTTTGTGTTGGCAAAAGGGCTGCACTGGTTGGAACTACACAAATAATGAGCACTGTATTATAGCACTTTGTGTTGGCAAAAGGGCCGCACTGGTTAGAAGTACAAAAATAATGAGCACTGTAAGCACTTTGTGTTGGCAAAAGGGCCGCACTGGTTAGAACTACACAAATAATGAGCACTGTATTATAGCACATTGTGTTGGCTTTTGGGCAGAACTGGTTGGAACAACACAAATAATGAGCACTGTATTATAGCACTTTGTGTTGGCAAAAGGGTCGCACTGGTTGGAACTACACAAATAATCAGCACTGTATGCACTTTGTGTCGGCAAAAGGGCCGCACTGGTTGGAACTACACAAATAAGGAGCACTGTATTATAGCACTTTGTGTTGGCTTATGGGCCGCACTAGTTGGAACTACACAAATAATGAGCACTGTAAGCACTTTGTGTTGACAAAAGGGCCGCACTGGTTGGAACTACACAAATAAGGAGCACTATAAGCACTTTGTGTTGGCAAATGGGCCGCACTGGTTGGAACTACACAAATAAGGAGCACTGCAAGCACTTTGTGTTAGCAAAAGTGCCGCACTGGTTGGAACTACACACATAATTAGCCCTATAAGGACTTTGTGTTGACAAAAGGGCCACACTGGTTGGAACTACACAAATAATGAGCACTGTATTATAGCTCTTTGTGTTGGCAAAAGGGTCGCACTGGTTGGAACTACACAAATAATCAGCACTGTAAGCACTTTGTGTTGACAAAAGGGCCGCACTGGTTAGAACTAAACAAATAATGAGCACTGTAAGCACTTTGTGTTGGCAAAAGGGTCACACTGGTTAGAACTACACAAATAATGAGCACTGTATTATAGCACTTTGTGTTGGCTTTTGGGCAGCACTGGTTGGAACTACACAAATAATGAGCACTGTATTATAGCACTTTGTGTTGGAAAAAGGGCCGCACTGTTTGGACTACACAAAAAATGAGCACTGTAAGCACTTTGTGTTGGAAAAAGGCAGCACTCGTTGGAATAACACAAATAATGAGCACTGTATTATAGCACTTTGTGTTGGCAAAAGGGCCGCACTCGTTGGAACTACACAAATAAGGAGCACTGTAAGCACTTTGCGTTGGGAAAAGGGCCGCACTGGTTGGAACTACACATATAAGGAGCACTTTAAGCACTTTGCATTGGCAAAAGGGCCGCACTGGTTAGAACTACACAAATAATGAGCACTGTAAGCACTTTGTGTCGGCAAAAGGGCCGCACTGGTTGGAACTACACAAATAAGGAGCACTGTATTATAGCACTTTGTGTTGGCTTATGGGCCGCACTGGTTGGAACTACACAAATAATGAGCACTGTATTATAGCACTTTGTGTTGGCAAAAGGGCCGTACTGGTTGGAACTACACAAATAAGGAGCACTGTAAGCACTTTGTGTTGACAAAAGGGCCGCACTGGTTGGAACTACACAAATAATGAGCACTGTAAGCACTTTGTGTTGACAAAAGGGCGGTACTGTTTGGAACAACACAAATAAGGAGCACTGTAAGCACTTTGTGTTGGCAAAAGGGCCGCACTGGTTGGAACTACACAAATAAGGAGCACTGTATTATAGCACTTTGTGTTGGCTTATGGGCCGCACTGGTTGGAACTACACAAATAATGAGCACTGTAAGCACTTTGTGTTGGCTTATGGGCCGCACTGGTTGGAACTACACAAATAAAGAGCACTGTAAGCACTTTGTGTTGGCAAAAGGGTCACACTGGTTGGAACTACACAAATAATGAGCACTGTATTATAGCACTTTGTGTTGGCAAAAGGGCCGTACTGGTTGGAACTACACAAATAAGGAGCACTGTAAGCACTTTGTGTTGACAAAAGGGCCGCACTGGTTGGAACTACACAAATAATGAGCACTGTAAGCACTTTGTGTTGACAAAAGGGCGGTACTGTTTGGAACAACACAAATAAGGAGCACTGTAAGCACTTTGTGTTGGCAAAAGGGCCGCACTGGTTGGAACTACACAAATAAGGAGCACTGTATTATAGCACTTTGTGTTGGCTTATGGGCCGCACTGGTTGGAACTACACAAATAATGAGCACTGTAAGCACTTTGTGTTGGCTTATGGGCCGCACTGGTTGGAACTACACAAATAAAGAGCACTGTAAGCACTTTGTGTTGGCAAAAGGGTCACACTGGTTAGAACTACACAAATAATGAGCACTGTATTATAGCACTTTGTGTTGGCTTTTGGGCAGCACTGGTTGGAACTACACAAATAAGGAGCACTGTATTATAGCACTTTGTGTTGGCAAAAGGGCCGCACTGGTTGGACTACATAAAAAATGCACTTTGTGTTGGAAAAAGGCAGCACTCGTTGGAATAACACAAATAATTAGCACTGTATTATAGCACTTTGTGTTGGCAAAAGGGCCGCACTCGTTGGAACTACACAAATAAGGAGCACTGTAAGCACTTTGTGTTGGGAAAAGGGCCGCACTGGTTGGAACTACACATATAAGGAGTACTGTAAGCACTTTGCATTGGCAAAAGGGCCGCACTGGTTAGAACTACACAAATAATGAGCACTGTAAGCACTTTGTGTGGGCAAAAGGGCCGCACTGGTTGGAACTACACAAATAAGGAGCACTGTATTATAGCACTTTGTGTTGGCTTATGGGCCGCACTGGTTGGAACTACACAAATAATGAGCACTGTATTATAGCACTTTGTGTTGTCAAAAGGGCCGCACTGGTTGGAACTACACAAATAAGGAGCACTGTAAGCACTTTGTGTTGGCAAAAGGGCCGTACTGGTTGGAACTACACAAATAAGGAGCACTGTATTATAGCACTTTGTGTTGGCTTATGGGCCGCACTGGTTGGAACGACACAAATAATGAGCACTGTAAGCACTTTGTGTTGACAAAAGGGCGGTACTGTTTGGAACTACACAAATAAGGAGCACTGTAAGCACTTTGTGTTGACAAAAGGGCCGCACTGGTTGGAACTACACAAATAATGAGCAATGTAAGCACTTTGTGTTGGCTTATGGGCCGCACTGGTTAGAACTACACAAATAATTAGCACTGTAAGCACTTTGTGTTGGCAAAAGTGCAGCAATCGTTGGAATTACACAAATAAGGAGCACTGTAAGCACTTTGTGTTGGCATATGGGCCGCACTGGTTAGAACTACACAAATAATGAGCACTGTAAGCACTTTGTGTTGGCAAAAGGGCAGCACTCGTTGGAACTACACAAATAAGGAGCACTGTAAGCACATTGTGTTGGCTTATGGGCCGCACTGGTTGGAACTACACAAATAATGAGCACTGTAAGTACTTTGTGTTGGCAAAAGGGCCGCACTGGTTGGAACTACACAAATAAGGAGCACTGTATTATAGCACTTTGTGTTGGCTTATGGGCCGCACTGGTTGGAACTACACAAATAATGAGCACTGTATTATAGCACTTTGTGTTGTCAAAAGGGCCGCACTGGTTGGAACTACACAAATAAGGAGCACTGTAAGCACTTTGTGTTGGCAAAAGGGCCGTACTGGTTGGAACTACACAAATAAGGAGCACTGTATTATAGCACTTTGTGTTGGCTTATGGGCCGCACTGGTTGGAACGACACAAATAATGAGCACTGTAAGCACTTTGTGTTGACAAAAGGGCGGTACTGTTTGGAACTACACAAATAAGGAGCACTGTAAGCACTTTGTGTTGACAAAAGGGCCGCACTGGTTGGAACTACACAAATAATGAGCAATGTAAGCACTTTGTGTTGGCTTATGGGCCGCACTGGTTAGAACTACACAAATAATTAGCACTGTAAGCACTTTGTGTTGGCAAAAGTGCAGCAATCGTTGGAATTACACAAATAAGGAGCACTGTAAGCACTTTGTGTTGGCATATGGGCCGCACTGGTTAGAACTACACAAATAATGAGCACTGTAAGCACTTTGTGTTGGCAAAAGGGCAGCACTCGTTGGAACTACACAAATAAGGAGCACTGTAAGCACATTGTGTTGGCTTATGGGCCGCACTGGTTGGAACTACACAAATAATGAGCACTGTAAGTACTTTGTGTTGGCAAAAGGGCTGCACTGGTTGGAACTACACAAATAATGAGCACTGTATTATAGCACTTTTTGTTGTCAAAAGGGCCGCACTCGTTGGAACTACACAAATAAGGAGCACTGTAAGCACTTTGTGTTGGCAAAAGGGCCGTACTGGTTGGAACTACACAAATAAGGAGTACTGTAAGCACTTTGTGTTGACAAAAGGGCCGCACTCGTTGGAACTACACAAATAATGAGCACTGTAAGCACTTTGTGTTGACAAAAGGGCGGTACTGTTTGGAACTACACAAATAAGGAGCACTGTAAGCACTTTGTGTTGACAAAAGGGCCGCACTGGTTGGAACTACACAAATAATGAGCAATGTAAGCACATTGTGTTGGCTTATGGGCCGCACTGGTTAGAACTACACAAATAATGAGCACTGTAAGCACTTTGTGTTGGCAAAAGGGCCGCACTGGTTGGAACTACACAAAAAAAGGAGCACTGTAAGCACTTTGTGTTGGCTTATGGGCCGCACTGGTTAGAACTACACAAATAATGAGCACTGTAAGTACTTTGTGTTGGCAAAAGGGCTGCACTGGTTGGAACTACACAAATAATGAGCACTGTATTATAGCACTTTGTGTTGGCAAAAGGGCCGCACTGGTTAGAACTACACAAATAATGAGCACTGTAAGCACTTTGTGTTGGCAAAAGGGCCGTACTGGTTGGAACTCAACCAATAATGAGCACTGTAAGCACTTTGTGTTGGCAAAAGGGCCGCACTGGTTAGAACTACAAAAATAATGAGCACTGTAAGCACTTAGTGTTGTCAAAAGGGCCGCACTGGTTGGAACTACACAAATAATGAGCACTGTAAGCACTTTGTGTTGACAAAAGGGTCACACTGGTTAGAACTACACAAATAATGAGCACTGTATTATAGCACATGTGTTGGCTTTTGGGCAGCACTGGTTGGAACTACACAAATAATGAGCACTGTATTATAGCAATTTGTGTTGGCAAAAGGGCCGCACTGGTTGGACTACACAAAAAATGAGCACTGTAAGCACTTTGTGTTGGAAAAAGGCAGCACTCGTTGGAATAACACAAATAATGAGCACTGTATTATAGCACTTTGTGTTGGCAAAAGTGCCACACTGGTTGGAACTACACAAATAAGGAGCACTGTAAGCACTTTGTGTTGACAAAATGGCCGTACTGTTTTGAACTACACAAATAAGGAGCACTATAAGCACTTTGTGTTGACAAAAGGGCCGCACTGGTTGGAACTACACAAATAAGGAGCAATGTATGCACTTTGTGTTGGCTTATGGGCCGCACTGGTTGGAACTACACAAATAATGAGCACTGTAAGCACTTTGTGTTGGCAAAAGGGCAGCAATCGTTGGAATTACACAAATAAGGAGCACTGTAAGTACTTTGTGTTGGCAAAAGGGCTGCACTGGTTGGAACTACACAAATAATGAGCACTGTATTATAGCACTTTGTGTTGGCAAAAGGGTCGCACTGGTTAGAACTACACAAATAATGAGCACTGTAAGCACTTTGTGTTGGCAAAAGGGCCGCACTGGTTGGAACTACACAAATAAGGAGCACTGTAAGCACTTTGTGTTGGCAAAAGGGCCGTACTGGTTGGAACTACACAAATAAGGAGCACTGTATTATAGCACTTTGTGTTGGCTTATGGGCCGCACTGGTTGGAACGACACAAATAATGAGCACTGTAAGCACTTTGTGTTGACAAAAGGGCGGTACTGTTTGGAACTACACAAATAAGGAGCACTGTAAGCACTTTGTGTTGACAAAAGGGCCGCACTGGTTGGAACTACACAAATAATGAGCAATGTAAGCACTTTGTGTTGGCTTATGGGCCGCACTGGTTAGAACTACACAAATAATTAGCACTGTAAGCACTTTGTGTTGGCAAAAGTGCAGCAATCGTTGGAATTACACAAATAAGGAGCACTGTAAGCACTTTGTGTTGGCATATGGGCCGCACTGGTTAGAACTACACAAATAATGAGCACTGTAAGCACTTTGTGTTGGCAAAAGGGCAGCACTCGTTGGAACTACACAAATAAGGAGCACTGTAAGCACATTGTGTTGGCTTATGGGCCGCACTGGTTGGAACTACACAAATAATGAGCACTGTAAGTACTTTGTGTTGGCAAAAGGGCTGCACTGGTTGGAACTACACAAATAATGAGCACTGTATTATAGCACTTTGTGTTGGCAAAAGGGCCGCACTCGTTGGAACTACACAAATAAGGAGCACTGTAAGCACTTTGTGTTGTGAAAAGGGCCGCACTGGTTGGAACTACACATATAAGGAGTACTGTAAGCACTTTGCATTGGAAAAAGGGCCGCACTGGTTAGAACTACACAAATAATGAGCACTGTAAGCACTTTGTGTCAGCAAAAGGGCCGCACTGGTTGGAACTACACAAATAAGGAGCACTGTATTATAGCACTTTGTGTTGGCTTATGGGCCGCACTGGTTGGAACTACACAAATAATGAGCACTGTATTATAGCACTTTTTGTTGTCAAAAGGGCCGCACTGGTTGGAACTACACAAATAAGGAGCACTGTAAGCACTTTGTGTTGGCAAAAGGGCCGTACTGGTTGGAACTACACAAATAAGGAGTACTGTAAGCACTTTGTGTTGACAAAAGGGCCGCACTCGTTGGAACTACACAAATAATGAGCACTGTAAGCACTTTGTGTTGACAAAAGGGCCGCACTGGTTGGAACTACACAAATAATGAGCAATGTAAGCACATTGTGTTGGCTTATGGGCCGCACTGGTTAGAACTACACAAATAATGAGCACTGTAAGCACTTTGTGTTGGCAAAAGGGCCGCACTGGTTGGAACTACACAAAAAAAGGAGCACTGTAAGCACTTTGTGTTGGCTTATGGGCCGCACTGGTTGGAACTACACAAATAATGAGCACTGTAAGTACTTTGTGTTGGCAAAAGGGCTGCACTGGTTGGAACTACACAAATAATGAGCACTGTATTATAGCACTTTGTGTTGGCAAAAGGGCCGCACTGGTTAGAACTACACAAATAATGAGCACTGTAAGCACTTTGTGTTGGCAAAAGGGCCGCACTGGTTGGAACAACACAAATAATGAGCACTGTATTATAGCACTTTGTGTTGGCAAAAGGGTCGCACTGGTTGGAACTACACAAATAATCAGCACTGTAAGCACTTTGCTTTGGCAAAAGGGCAGCACTGGTTAGAACTAAACAAATAATGAGCACTGTAAGCACTTTGTGTTGGCAAAAGGGCCGTACTGGTTGGAACTCAACCAATAATGAGCACTGTAAGCACTTTGTGTTGGCAAAAGGGCCGCACTGGTTAGAACTACAAAAATAATGAGCACTGTAAGCACTTAGTGTTGTCAAAAGGGCCGCACTGGTTGGAACTACACAAATAATGAGCACTGTAAGCACTTTGTGTTGACAAAAGGGTCACACTGGTTAGAACTACACAAATAATGAGCACTGTATTATAGCACATGTGTTGGCTTTTGGGCAGCACTGGTTGGAACTACACAAATAATGAGCACTGTATTATAGCAATTTGTGTTGGCAAAAGGGCCGCACTGGTTGGACTACACAAAAAATGAGCACTGTAAGCACTTTGTGTTGGAAAAAGGCAGCACTCGTTGGAATAACACAAATAATGAGCACTGTATTATAGCACTTTGTGTTGGCAAAAGTGCCACACTGGTTGGAACTACACAAATAAGGAGCACTGTAAGCACTTTGTGTTGACAAAATGGCCGTACTGTTTTGAACTACACAAATAAGGAGCACTATAAGCACTTTGTGTTGACAAAAGGGCCGCACTGGTTGGAACTACACAAATAAGGAGCAATGTATGCACTTTGTGTTGGCTTATGGGCCGCACTGGTTGGAACTACACAAATAATGAGCACTGTAAGCACTTTGTGTTGGCAAAAGGGCAGCAATCGTTGGAATTACACAAATAAGGAGCACTGTAAGTACTTTGTGTTGGCTTATGGGCTGCACTGGTTGGAACTACACAAATAATGAGCACTGTATTATAGCACTTTGTGTTGGCAAAAGGGTCGCACTGGTTAGAACTACACAAATAATGAGCACTGTAAGCACTTTGTGTTGGCAAAAGGGCCGCACTGGTTGGAACAACACAAATAATGAGCACTGTATTATAGCACTTTGTGTTGGCAAAAGGGTCGCACTGGTTGGAACTACAAAAATAATGAGCACTGTAAACACTTTGTCTTGGCAAAAGGGCCGCACTGGTTGGAACTACACAAATAATGAGCACTGTAAGCACTTTGTGTTGGCAAAAGGGTCACACTGGTTAGAACTACACAAATAATGAGCACTGTATTATAGCACTTTGTGTTGGCTTTTGGGCAGCACTGGTTGGAACAACACAAATAATGAGCACTGTATTATAGCACTTTGTGTTGGCAAAAGGGTCGCACTGGTTGGAACTATACAAATAATCAGCACTGTATGCACTTTGTGTCGGCAAAAGGGCCGCACTGGTTGGAACTACACAAATAAGGAGCACTGTATTATAGCACTTTGTGTTGGCTTATGGGCCGCACTGGTTGGAACTACACAAATAATGAGAACTGTAAGCACTTTGTGTTGACAAAAGGGCCGCACTGGTTGGAACTACACAAATAATGAGCAATGTAAGCACTTTGTGTTGGCTTATGGGCCGCACTGGTTAGAACTACACAAATAATGAGCACTGTAAGCACTTTGTGTTGGCAAAAGGGCAGCAATCGTTGGAATTACACAAATAAGGAGCACTGTACGCACTTTGCGTTGGCTTATGGGCCGCACTGGTTAGAACTACACAAATAATGAGCACTGTAAGCACTTTGTGTTGGCAAAAGGGCCGCACTGGTTGGAACTACACAAATAAGGAGCACTGTAAGCACTTTGTGTTGGCTTATGGGCCGCACTGGTTGGAACTACACAAATAATGAGCACTGTAAGTACTTTGTGTTGGCAAAAGGGCTGCACTGGTTGGAACTACACAAATAATGAGCACTGTATTATAGCACTTTGTGTTGGCAAAAGTGCCGCACTGGTTAGAACTACACAAATAACGAGCACTGTAAGCACTTTGTGTTGGCAAAAGGGCCGCACTGGTTGGAACAACACAAATAATGAGCACTGTATTATAGCACTTTGTGTTGGCTTATGGGCCGCACTGGTTGGAACTACACAAATAATGAGCACTGTAAGCACTTTGTGTTGGCTTATGGGCCGCACTGGTTGGAACTACACAAATAAAGAGCACTGTAAGCACTTTGTGTTGGCAAAAGGGTCGCACTGGTTGGAACTACACAAATAATCAGCACTGTAAACACTTTGTGTTGGCAAAAGGGCAGCACTGGTTAGAACTAAACAAATAAGGAGCACTGTAAGCACTTTGTGTTGGCAAAAGGGCCGCACTGGTTAGAACTACACAAATAATGAGCACTGTAAGCAATTTGTGTTGGCAAAAGGGCAGCACTGGTTGGAACTACACAAATAAGGAGCACTGCAAGCACTTTGTGTTAGCAAAAGTGCCACACTGGTTGGAACTACACACATAATTAGCCCTATAAGGACTTTGTGTTGGAAAAAGGCAGCACTCGTTGGAATTACACAAATAAGGAGCACTGTATTATAGCATGTTGTGTTGGCAAAAGGGCCGCACTGGTTGGAACTACACAAATAAGGAGCACTATAAGCACTTTGTGTTGGCAAAAGGGCCGTACTGGTTGGAACTACACAAATAATGAGCACTGTAAGCACTTTGTGTTGGCAAAAGGGCCGCACCGGTTGGAACAACACAAATAATGAGCACTGTATTATAGCACTTTGTGTTGGCAAAAGGGTCGCACTGGTTGGAACTACACAAATAATCAGCACTGTAAGCACTTTCTGTTGGCAAAAGGGCAGCACTTGTTAGAACTAAACAAATAATGAGCACTGTAAGCACTTTGTGTTGGCAAAAGGGCCGTACTGGTTGGAACTACACAAATAATGAGCACTGTAAGCACTTTGTGTTGGCAAAAGGGCCGCACTGGTTAGAAATACAAAAATAATGAGCACTGTAAACACTTTGTCTTGGCAAAAGGGCCGCACTGGTTGGAACTACACAAATAATGAGCACTGTAAGCACTTTGTGTTGGCAAAAGGGTCACACTGGTTAGAACTACACAAATAATGAGCACTGTATTATAGCACTTTGTGTTGGCTTTTGGGCAGCACTGTTTGGAACAACACAAATAATGAGCACTGTATTATAGCACTTTGTGTTGGCAAAAGGGTCGCACTGGTTGGAACTACACAAATAATCAGCACTGTATGCACTTTGTGTCGGCAAAAGGGCCGCACTGGTTGGAACTACACAAATAAGGAGCACTGTATTATAGCACTTTGTGTTGGCTTATGGGCCGCACTGGTTGGAACTACACAAATAATGAGCACTGTAAGCACTTTGTGTTGACAAAAGGGCCGCACTGGTTGGAACTACACAAATAATGAGCAATGTAAGCACTTTGTGTTGGCTTATGGGCCGCACTGGTTAGAACTACACAAATAATGAGCACTGTAAGCACTTTGTGTTGGCAAAAGGGCAGCAATCGTTGGAATTACACAAATAAGGAGCACTGTACGCACTTTGCGTTGGCTTATGGGCCGCACTGGTTAGAACTACACAAATAATGAGCACTGTAAGCACTTTGTGTTGGCAAAAGGGCCGCACTGGTTGGAACTACACAAATAAGGAGCACTGTAAGCATTTTGTGTTGGCTTATGGGCCGCACTTGTTGGAACTACACAAATAATGAGCACTGTAAGTACTTTGTGTTGGCAAAAGGTCTGCACTGGTTGGAACTACACAAATAATGAGCACTGTATTATACTACTTTGTGTTGGCAAAAGTGCCGCACTGGTTAGAACTACACAAATAATGAGCACTGTAAGCACTTTGTGTTGGCAAAAGGGCCGCACTGGTTGGAACAACACAAATAATTTGCACTGTATTATAGCACTTTGTGTTGGCAAAAGGGCCGCACTGGTTGGAACTACACAAATAATGAGCACTGTAAGCACTTTGTGTTGGCTTATGGGCCGCACTGGTTGGAACTACACAAATAAAGAGCACTGTAAGCACTTTGTGTTGGAAAAAGGGCAGCACTCGTTGGAATTACACAAATAAAGAGCACTGTATTATAGTACTTTGTGTTGGCAAAAGGGTCGCACTGGTTGGAACTACACAAATAATCAGCACTGTAAACACTTTGTGTTGGCAAAAGGGCAGCACTGGTTAGAACTAAACAAATAATGAGCACTGTAAGCACTTTGTGTTGGCAAAAGGGCCGCACTGGTTAGAACTACACAAATAAGGAGCACTGCAAGCACTTTGTGTTAGCAAAAGTGCCACACTGGTTGGAACTACACACATAATTAGCCCTATAAGGACTTTGTGTTGGAAAAAGGCAGCACTCGTTGGAATAACACAAATTATGAGCACTGTATTATAGCACTTTGTGTTAGCAAAAGGGCCGCACTCGTTGGAACTACACATATAAAGAGCACTGTAAGCACTTTGCATTGGCAAAAGGGCCGCACTGGTTAGAACTAAACAAATAATGAGCACTGTAAGCACTTTGTGTTGGCAAAAGGGCCGCACTGGTTGGAACTACACAAATAAGGAGCACTGTATTATAGCACTTTGTGTTGGCTTATGGGCCGCACTGGTTGGAACTACATAAATAATGAGCACTGTAAGCATTTTGTGTTGGCTTATGGGCCGCACTGGTTGGAACTACACAAGTAAAGAGCACTGTAAGCACTTTGTGTTGGCAAAAGGGCAGCACTCGTTGGAATTACACAAATAAGGAGCACTGTATTATAGCATGTTGTGTTGGCAAAAGGGCCGCACTGGTTGGAACTTCACAAATAAGGAGCACTATAAGCACTTTGTGTTGGCAAAAGGGCCGTACTGGTTGGAACTACACAAATAATGAGCAATGTAAACACTTTGTGTTGGCTTATGGGCCGCACTGGTTAGAACTACACAAATAATGAGCACTGTAAGCACTTTGTGTTGGCAAAAGGGCAGCAATCATTGGAATTACACAAATAATGAGCACTGTAAGCACTTTGTGTTGGCAAAAGGGCCGTACTGGTTGGAACTACACAAATAATGAGCACTGTAAGCACTTTGTGTTGGCAAAAGGGCCGCACTGGTTAGAAATACAAAAATAATGAGCACTGTAAACACTTTGTCTTGGCAAAAGGGCCGCACTGGTTGGAACTACACAAATAATGAGCACTGTAAGCACTTTGTGTTGGCAAAAGGGTCACACTGGTTAGAACTACACAAATAATGAGCACTGTATTATAGCACTTTGTGTTGGCTTTTGGGCAGCACTGGTTGGAACAACACAAATAATGAGCACTGTATTATAGCACTTTGTGTTGGCAAAAGGGTCGCACTGGTTGGAACTACACAAATAATCAGCACTGTATGCACTTTGTGTCGGCAAAAGGGCCGCACTGGTTGGAACTACACAAATAAGGAGCACTGTATTATAGCACTTTGTGTTGGCTTATGGGCCGCACTGGTTGGAACTACACAAATAATGAGCACTGTAAGCACTTTGTGTTGACAAAAGGGCCGCACTGGTTGGAACTACACAAATAATGAGCAATGTAAGCACTTTGTGTTGGCTTATGGGCCGCACTGGTTAGAACTACACAAATAATGAGCACTGTAAGCACTTTGTGTTGGCAAAAGGGCAGCAATCGTTGGAATTACACAAATAAGGAGCACTGTACGCACTTTGCGTTGGCTTATGGGCCGCACTGGTTAGAACTACACAAATAATGAGCACTGTAAGCACTTTGTGTTGGCAAAAGGGCCGCACTGTTTGGAACTACACAAATAAGGAGCACTGTAAGCACTTTGTGTTGGCTTATGGGCCGCACTTGTTGGAACTACACAAATAATGAGCACTGTAAGTACTTTGTGTTGGCAAAAGGTCTGCACTGGTTGGAACTACACAAATAATGAGCACTGTATTATACTACTTTGTGTTGGCAAAAGTGCCGCACTGGTTAGAACTACACAAATAATGAGCACTGTAAGCACTTTGTGTTGGCAAAAGGGCCGCACTGGTTGGAACAACACAAATAATTTGCACTGTATTATAGCACTTTGTGTTGGCAAAAGGGCCGCACTGGTTGGAACTACACAAATAATGAGCACTGTAAGCACTTTGTGTTGGCTTATGGGCCGCACTGGTTGGAACTACACAAATAAAGAGCACTGTAAGCACTTTGTGTTGGAAAAAGGGCAGCACTCGTTGGAATTACACAAATAAAGAGCACTGTATTATAGTACTTTGTGTTGGCAAAAGGGTCGCACTGGTTGGAACTACACAAATAATCAGCACTGTAAACACTTTGTGTTGGCAAAAGGGCAGCACTGGTTAGAACTAAACAAATAATGAGCACTGTAAGCACTTTGTGTTGGCAAAAGGGCCGCACTGGTTAGAACTACACAAATAAGGAGCACTGCAAGCACTTTGTGTTAGCAAAAGTGCCACACTGGTTGGAACTACACACATAATTAGCCCTATAAGGACTTTGTGTTGGAAAAAGGCAGCACTCGTTGGAATAACACAAATTATGAGCACTGTATTATAGCACTTTGTGTTAGCAAAAGGGCCGCACTCGTTGGAACTACACATATAAAGAGCACTGTAAGCACTTTGCATTGGCAAAAGGGCCGCACTGGTTAGAACTAAACAAATAATGAGCACTGTAAGCACTTTGTGTTGGCAAAAGGGCCGCACTGGTTGGAACTACACAAATAAGGAGCACTGTATTATAGCACTTTGTGTTGGCTTATGGGCCGCACTGGTTGGAACTACATAAATAATGAGCACTGTAAGCATTTTGTGTTGGCTTATGGGCCGCACTGGTTGGAACTACACAAGTAAAGAGCACTGTAAGCACTTTGTGTTGGCAAAAGGGCAGCACTCGTTGGAATTACACAAATAAGGAGCACTGTATTATAGCATGTTGTGTTGGCAAAAGGGCCGCACTGGTTGGAACTTCACAAATAAGGAGCACTATAAGCACTTTGTGTTGGCAAAAGGGCCGTACTGGTTGGAACTACACAAATAATGAGCACTGTAAGCACTTTGTGTTGGCAAAAGGGCCGCACTGGTTGGAACAACACAAATAATGAGCACTGTATTATAGCACTTTGTGTTGGCAAAAGGGTCGCACTGGTTGGAACTACACAAATAATCAGCACTGTAAGCACTTTCTGTTGGCAAAAGGGCAGAACTGGTTAGAACTAAACAAATAATGAGCACTGTAAGCACTTTGTGTTGGCAAAAGGGCCGTACTGGTTGGAACTACACAAATAATGAGCACTGTAAGCACTTTGTGTTGGCAAAAGGGCCGCACTGGTTAGAACTACAAAAATAATGAGCACTGTAAACACTTTGTCTTGGCAAAAGGGCCGCACTGGTTGGAACTACACAAATAATGAGCACTGTAAGCACTTTGTGTTGGCAAAAGGGTCACACTGGTTAGAACTACACAAATAATGAGCACTGTATTATAGCACTTTGTTTTGGCTTTTGGGCAGCACTGGTTGGAACAACACAAATAATGAGCACTGTATTATAGCACTTTGTGTTGGCAAAAGGGTCGCACTGGTTGGAACTACACAAATAATCAGCACTGTATGCACTTTGTGTCGGCAAAAGGGCCGCACTGGTTGGAACTACACAAATAAGGAGCACTGTATTATAGCACTTTGTGTTGGCTTATGGGCCGCACTGGTTGGAACTACACAAATAATGAGCACTGTAAGCACTTTGTGTTGGCTTATGGGCCGCACTGGTTAGAACTACACAAATAATGAGCACTGTAAGTACTTTGTGTTGGCAAAAGGGCAGCAATCGTTGGAATTACACAAATAAGGAGCACTGTACGCACTTTGTGTTGGCTTATGGGCCGCACTGGTTGGAACTACACAAATAATGAGCACTGTAAGCACTTTGTGTTGGCAAAAGGGCCGCACTGGTTGGAACTACACAAATAAGGAGCACTGTAAGCACTTTGTGTTGGCTTATGGGCCGCACTGGTTGGAACTACACAAATAATGAGCACTGTAAGTACTTTGTGTTGGCAAAAGGGCTGCACTGGTTGGAACTACACAAATAATGAGCACTGTATTATACTACTTTGTGTTGGCAAAAGTGCCGCACTGGTTAGAACTACACAAATAATGAGCACTGTAAGCACTTTGTGTTGGCAAAAGGGCTGCACTGGTTGGAACTACACAAATAATGAGCACTGTATTATAGCACTTTGTGTTGGCTTATGGGCCGCACTGGTTGGAACTACACATATAATGAGCACTGTAAGCACTTTGTGTTGGCTTATGGGCCGCACTGGTTGGAACTACACAAATAAAGAGCACTGTAAGCACTTTGTGTTGGCAAAAGGGCAGCACTCGTTGGAATTACACAAATAAAGAGCACTGTATTATAGTACTTTGTGTTGGCAAAAGGGTCGCACTGGTTGGAACTACACAAATAAGGAGCACTGTAAGCACTTTGTGTTGGCAAAAGGGCAGCACTGGTTAGAACTAAACAAATAATGAGCACTGTAAGCACTTTGTGTTGGCAAAAGGGCCGCACTGGTTAGAACTACACAAATAATGAGCACTGTAAGCAATTTGTGTTGGCAAAAGGGCAGCACTGGTTGGAACTACACAAATAAGGAGCACTGCAAGCACTTTGTGTTAGCAAAAGTTCCACACTGGTTGGAACTACACACATAATTAGCCCTATAAGGACTTTGTGTTGGAAAAAGGCAGCACTCGTTGGAATAACACAAATTATGAGCACTGTATTATAGCACTTTGTGTTGGCAAAAGGGCCGCACTCGTTGGAACTACACATATAAGGAGCACTGTAAGCACTTTGCATTGGCAAAAGGGCCGCACTGGTTAGAACTACACAAATAATGAGCACTGTAAGCACTTTGTGTTGGCAAAAGGGCCGCACTGGTTGGAACTACACAAATAAGGAGCACTGTATTATAGCACTTTGTGTTGGCTTATGGGCCGCGCTGGTTGGAACTACATAAATAATGAGCACTGTAAGCATTTTGTGTTGGCTTATGGGCCGCACTGGTTGGAACTACACAAGTAAAGAGCACTGTAAGCACTTTGTGTTGGCAAAAGGGCAGCACTCGTTGGAATTACACAAATAAGGAGCACTGTATTATAGCATGTTGTGTTGGCAAAAGGGCCGCACTGGTTGGAACTACACAAATAAGGAGCACTATAAGCACTTTGTGTTGGCAAAAGGGCCACACTGGTTAGAAGTACACAAATAATGAGCACTGTAAGCACTTTGTGTTGGAAAAAGGCAGCACTCGTTGGAATAACACAAAGAATGAGCACTGTATTATAGCACTTTGTGTTGGCAAAAGGGCCGCACTCGTTGGAACTACACAAATAAGGAGCACTGTAAGCACTTTGTGTTGGGAAAAGGGCCGCACTGGTTGGAACTACATAAATAATGAGCACTGTAAGCATTTTGTGTTGGCTTATGGGCCGCACTGGTTGGAACTACACAAGTAAAGAGCACTGTAAGCACTTTGCATTGGCAAAAGGGCCGCACTGGTTAGAACTACACAAATAATGAGCACTGTAAGCACTTTGTGTCGGCAAAAGGGCCGCACTGGTTGGAACTACACAAATAAGGAGCACTGTATTATAGTAATTTGTGTTGGCTTATGGGCCGCACTGGTTGGAACTACACAAATAATGAGCACTGTATTATAGCACTTTGTGTTGGCAAAAGGGTCGCACTGGTTGGAACTACACAAATAAGGAGCACTGTAAGCACTTTGTGTTGACAAAAGGGCCGTACTGTTTGGAACTACACAAATAATGAGCACTGTAAGCACTTTGTGTTGACAAAAGGGCCGTACTGTTTGGAACTACACAAATAAGGAGCACTGTAAGCACTTTGTGTTGACAAAAGGGCCGCACTGGTTGGAACTACACAAATAATGAGCAATGTAAGCACTTTGTGTTGGCTTATGGGCCGCACTGGTTAGAACTACACAAATAATGAGCACTGTAAGCACTTTGTGTTGGCAAAAGGGCAGCAATCGTTGGAATTACACAAATAAGGAGCACTGTAAGCACTTTGTGTTGGCTTATGGGCCGCACTGGTTAGAACTACACAAATAACGAGCACTGTAAGCACTTTGTGTTGGCAAAAGGGCCGCACTGGTTGGAACTACACAAATAAGGAGCACTGTAAGCACTTTGTGTTGGCTTATGGGCCGCACTGGTTGGAACTACACAAATAATGAGCACTGTAAGTACTTTGTGTTGGCAAAAGGGCTGCACAAGTTGGAACTACACAAATAATGAGCACTGTATTATAGCACTTTGTGTTGGCAAAAGGGCCTCACTGGTTAGAACTACACAAATAATGAGCACTGTAAGCACTTTGTGTTGGCAAAAGGGCCGCACTGGTTGGAACAACACAAATAATGAGCACTGTATTATAGCACTTTGTGTTGGCAAAAGGGTCGCACTGGTTGGAACTACACAAATAATCAGCACTGTAAGCACTTTGTGTTGGCAAAAGGGCAGCACTGGTTAGAACTAAACAAATAATGAGCACTGTAAGCACTTTGTGTTGGCAAAAGGGCCGTACTGGTTGGAACTAAACAAATAATGAGCACTGTAAACACTTTGTGTTGGCAAAAGGGCAGCACTGGTTAGAACTAAACAAATAAGGAGCACTGTAAGCACTTAGTGTTGGCAAAAGGGCCGCACTGGTTGGAACTACACAAATAATGAGCACTCTAAGCACTTTGTGTTGGCAAAAGGGTCACACTGGTTAGAACTACACAAATAATGTGCACTGTAAGCACTTTGTGTTGGCAAAAGGGCCGCACTGGTTGGAACTACACAAATAAAGAGCACTGTAAGCACTTTGTGTTGGCAAAAGGGCAGCACTCGTTTTAATTACACAAATAAGGAGCACTGTATTATAGCATGTTGTGTTGGCAAAACGGCCGCACTGGTTGGAACTACACAAATAAGGAGCACTATAAGCACTTTGTGTTGGCAAATGGGCCGCACTGGTTAGAACTACACAAATAATGAGCACTGTAAGCAATTTGTGTTGGCAAAAGGGCCGCACTGGTTGGAACTACACAAATAAGGAGCACTGCAAGCACTTTGTGTTAGCAAAAGTGCCGCACTGGTTGGAACTACACACATAATTAGCCCTATAAGGACTTTGTGTTGACAAAAGGGCCGCACTGGTTGGAACTACACAAATAAGGAGCAATGTATGCACTTTGTGTTGGCTTATGGGCCGCACTGGTTGGAACTACACAAATAATGAGCACTGTAAGCACTTTGTGTTGGCAAAAGGGCAGCAATCGTTGGAATTACACAAATAAGGAGCACTGTAAGTACCCTGTGTTGGCAAAAGGGCTGCACTGGTTGGAACTACACAAATAATGAGCACTGTATTATAGCACTTTGTGTTGGCAAAAGGGTCGCACTGGTTAGAACTACACAAATAAGGAGCACTGTATTATAGCACTTTGTGTTGGCTTATGGGCCGCACTGGTTGGAACTACACAAATAATGAGCACTGTAAGCACTTTGTGTTGGCTTATGGGCCGCACTGGTTGGAACTACACAAATAATGAGCACTGTATTATAGCACTTTGTGTTGTCTTATGGGCCGCACTGGTTAGAACTACACAAATAAGGAGCACTATAAGCACTTTGTGTTGGCAAAAGTGCCGCACTGGTTAGAACTACACAAATAATGAGCACTGTAAGCACTTTGTGTTGGCAAAAGGGCCGCACTGGTTGGAACTACACAAATAAGGAGCAATGTATGCACTTTGTGTTGGCTTATGGGCCGCACTGGTTGGAACTACACAAATAATGAGCACTGTAAGCACTTTGTGTTGGCAAAAGGGCAGCAATCGTTGGAATTACACAAATAAGGAGCACTGTAAGTACCCTGTGTTGGCAAAAGGGCTGCACTGGTTGGAACTACACAAATAATGAGCACTGTATTATAGCACTTTGTGTTGGCAAAAGGGTCGCACTGGTTAGAACTACACAAATAAGGAGCACTGTATTATAGCACTTTGTGTTGGCTTATGGGCCGCACTGGTTGGAACTACACAAATAATGAGCACTGTAAGCACTTTGTGTTGACAAAAGGGCCGCACTGGTTGGAACTACACAAATAAGGAGCACTATAAGCACTTTGTGTTGGCAAATGGGCCGCACTGGTTGAAACTACACAAATAAGGAGCACTGCAAGCACTTTGTGTTAGCAAAAGTGCCGCACTGGTTGGAACTACACACATAATTAGCCCTATAAGGACTTTGTGTTGACAAAAGGGCCACACTGTTTGGAACTACACAAATAATGAGCACTGAATTATAGCACTTTGTGTTGTCTTATGGGCCGCACTGGTTAGAACTACACAAATAAGGAGCACTGTATTATAGCACTTTGTGTTGGCTTATGGGCCGCACTGGTTGGAACTACACAAATAATGAGCACTGTATTATAGCACTTTGTGTTGTCAAAAGGGCCGCACTGGTTGGAACTACACAAATAAGGAGCACTGTAAGCACTTTGTGTTGGCAAAAGGGCCGTACTGGTTGGAACTACACAAATAAGGAGCACTGTAAGCACTTTGTGTTGACAAAAGGGCCGTACTGGTTGGAACTACACAAATAATGAGCAATGTAAACACTTTGTGTTGGCTTATGGGCCGCACTGGTTAGAACTACACAAATAATGAGCACTGTAAGCACTTTGTGTTGGCAAAAGGGCAGCAATCGTTGGAATTACACAAATAAGGAGCACTGTACGCACTTTGTGTTGGCTTATGGGCCGCACTGGTTAAACTACACAAATAATGAGCACTGTAAGCACTTTGTGTTGGCAAAAGGGCCGCACTGGTTGGAACTACACAAATAAGGAGCACTGTAAGCACTTTGTGTTGGCTTATGGGCCGCACTGGTTGGAACTACACAAATAATGAGCACTGTAAGTACTTTGTGTTGGCAAAAGGGCTGCACTGGTTGGAACTACACAAATAATGAGCACTGTATTATAGCACTTTGTGTTCGCAAAAGTGCCGCACTGGTTAGAACTACACAAATAATGAGCACTGTAAGCACTTTGTGTTGGCAAAAGGGCCGCACTGGTTGGAACAACACAAATAATGAGCACTGTATTATAGCACTTTGTGTTGGCTTATGGGCCGCACTGGTTGGAACTACACAAATAATGAGCACTGTAAGCACTTTGTGTTGGCTTATGGGCCGCACTGGTTGGAACTACACAAATAAAGAGCACTGTAAGCACTTTGTGTTGGCAAAAGGGCAGCACTCGTTGGAATTACACAAATAAAGAGCACTGTATTATAGTACTTTGTGTTGGCAAAAGGGTCGCACTGGTTGGAACTACACAAATAATCAGCACTGTAAACACTTTTTGTTGGCAAAAGGGCAGCACTGGTTAGAACTAAACAAATAAGGAGCACTGTAAGCACTTTGTGTTGGCAAAAGGGCCGCACTGGTTAGAACTACACAAATAATGAGCACTGTAAGCAATTTGTGTTGGCAAAAGGGCAGCACTGGTTGGAACTACACAAATAAGGAGCACTGCAAGCAGTTTGTGTTAGCAAAAGTGCCACACTGGTTGGAACTACACACATAATTAGCCCTATAAGGACTTTGTGTTGGAAAAAGGCAGCACTCGTTGGAATTACACAAATAAGGAGCACTGTATTATAGCATGTTGTGTTGGCAAAAGGGCCGCACTGGTTGGAACTACACAAATAAGGAGCACTATAAGCACTTTGTGTTGGCAAAAGGGCCGTACTGGTTGGAACTACACAAATAATGAGCACTGTAAGCACTTTGTGTTGGCAAAAGGGCCGCACCGGTTGGAACAACACAAATAATGAGCACTGTATTATAGCACTTTGTGTTGGCAAAAGGGTCGCACTGGTTGGAACTACACAAATAATCAGCACTGTAAGCACTTTCTGTTGGCAAAAGGGCAGCACTGGTTAGAACTAAACAAATAAGGAGCACTGTAAGCACTTTGTCTTGGCAAAAGGGCCGCACTGGTTAGAACTACACAAATAATGAGCACTGTAAGCAATTTGTGTTGGCAAAAGGGCAGCACTGGTTGGAACTACACAAATAAGGAGCACTGCAAGCACTTTGTGTTAGCAAAAGTGCCACACTGGTTGGAACTACACACATAATTAGCCCTATAAGGACTTTGTGTTGGAAAAAGGCAGCACTCGTTGGAATTACACAAATAAGGAGCACTATAAGCACTTTGTATTGGCAAAAGGGCCGTACTGGTTGGAACTACACAAATAATGAGCACTGTAAGCACTTTGTGTTGGCAAAAGGGCCGCACCGGTTGGAACAACACAAATAATGAGCACTGTATTATAGCACTTTGTGTTGGCAAAAGGGTCGCACTGGTTGGAACTACACAAATAATCAGCACTGTAAGCACTTTCTGTTGGCAAAAGGGCAGCACTGGTTAGAACTAAACAAATAATGAGCACTGTAAGCACTTTGTGTTGGCAAAAGGGCCGTACTGGTTGGAACTACACAAATAATGAGCACTCTAAGCACTTTGTGTTGGCAAAAGGGCCGCACCGGTTGGAACAACACAAATAATGAGCACTGTATTATAGCACTTTGTGTTGGCAAAAGGGTCGCACTGGTTGGAACTACACAAATAATCAGCACTGTAAGCACTTTCTGTTGGCAAAAGGGCAGCACTGGTTAGAACTAAACAAATAATGAGCACTGTAAGCACTTTGTGTTGGCAAAAGGGCCGTACTGGTTGGAATTACACAAATAAGGAGCACTATAAGCACTTTGTATTGGCAAAAGGGCCGTACTGGTTGGAACTACACAAATAATGAGCACTGTAAGCACTTTGTGTTGGCAAAAGGGCCGCACCGGTTGGAACAACACAAATAATGAGCACTGTATTATAGCACTTTGTGTTGGCAAAAGGGTCGCACTGGTTGGAACTACACAAATAATCAGCACTGTAAGCACTTTCTGTTGGCAAAAGGGCAGCACTGGTTAGAACTAAACAAATAATGAGCACTGTAAGCACTTTGTGTTGGCAAAAGGGCCGTACTGGTTGGAACTACACAAATAATGAGCACTCTAAGCACTTTGTGTTGGCAAAAGGGCCGCACCGGTTGGAACAACACAAATAATGAGCACTGTATTATAGCACTTTGTGTTGGCAAAAGGGTCGCACTGGTTGGAACTACACAAATAATCAGCACTGTAAGCACTTTCTGTTGGCAAAAGGGCAGCACTGGTTAGAACTAAACAAATAATGAGCACTGTAAGCACTTTGTGTTGGCAAAAGGGCCGTACTGGTTGGAACTACACAAATAATGAGCACTCTAAGCACTTTGTGTTGGCAAAAGGGCCGCACTGGTTAGAACTACAAAAATAATGAGCACTGTAAACACTTTGTCTTGGCAAAAGGGCAGCACTGGTTGGAACTACACAAATAATCAGCACTGTAAGCACTTTCTGTTGGCAAAAGGGCAGAACTGGTTAGAACTCAACAAATAATGAGCACTGTAAGCACTTTGTGTTGGCAAAAGGGCCGTACTGGTTGGAACTACACAAATAATGCCAACAAAGTGCTTACAGTGCTCATTATTTGTTTAGTTCCAACCGGTGTGACCCTTTTGCCAACGCAAAGTGCTTACAGTGCTCTTTATATGTGTAGTTTCAACCAGTGCAGCCCTTTTGCCAACACAAAGTGCTTACAGTGCTCATTATTTGTGTAGGTCCAATACGCACGGCACTTTTGCTGACACAAAGTGCTTACAGTGCTCATTATTTGTGTAGTTCCAACCAGTGCGGCCCTTTTGTTAACACAAAGTGCTTACAGTGCTCATTATTTGTGTAGTTCCAACCAGTGCGGCCCTTTTGCCAACACAAAGTGCTTACAGTGCTCATTATTTGTTTAGTTCTAACAAGTGCGGCCCTTTTGTCAACACAAAGTGCTTACAGTGCTGATTATTTGTGTAGTTCCAACCAGTGCGACCCTTTTGCCAACACAAAGAGCTATAATACAGTGCTCATTATTTGTGTAGTTCCAAACAGTGCCGCCCTTTTGCCAACAAAAAGTGCTTACAGTGCTCATTATTTGGGTAGTTCTAACCAGTGCGGCCCTTTTGCCAACACAAAGTGCTTATAGTGCTCCTTATTTGTGTAGTTCCAACCAGTGCGGCACATAAGCCAACACAAAGTGCTATAATACAGTGCTCATTATTTGTGTAGTTCCAACCAGTGTGGCCCTTTTGTCAACACAAAGTCCTTATAGGGCTAATTATGTGTATAGTTCCAACCAGTGCGGCACTTTTGCTAACACAAAGTGCTTGCAGTGCTAATTATTTGTGTAGTTCCAACCAGTACGGCCCTTTTGCCAACACAAATTGCTTACAGTGCTCATTATTTGTGTAGTTCTAACCAGTGCGGCCCATTTGCCAACACAAAGTGCTTATAGTGCTCCTTATTTGTGTAGTTCCAACCAGTGCGGCCCTTTTGCCAACACAACATGCTATAATACAGTGTTCCTTATTTGTGTAATTAAAACGAGTGCTGCCCTTTTGCCAACACAAAGTGCTTACAGTGCTCTTTATTTGTGTAGTTCCAACCAGTGCGGCCCTTTTGCCAATGCAAAGTGCTTACAGTGCTCCTTATATGTGTAGTTCCAACCAGTGCGGTCCTTTTGCCAACACAAAGTGCTTACAGTGCTCATTATTTGTGTAGTTCCAACCAGTGCGGCCCATAAGCCAACACAAAGTGCTTAGAGTGCTCCTTATTTGTGTAGTTCCAACCAGTGCGGCCCTTTTGCCAACACAAAGTGCTTACAGTGCTCATTATTTGTGTAGTTCTAACCAGTGCGGCCCATAAGCCAACACAAAGTGCTTACAGTGCTCCTTATTTGTGTAATTCCAACGATTGCTGCCCTTTTGCCAAAACAAAGTGCTTACAGTGCTAATTATTTGTGTAGTTCTAACCAGTGCGGCCCATAAGCCAACACAAAGTGCTTACATTGCTCATTATTTGTGTAGTTCCAACCAGAGCGGCCCTTTTGTCAACACAAAGTGCTTACAGTGCTCCTTATTTGTGTAGTTCCAACCAGTACAGCCCTTTTGCCAACACAAAGTGCTTACAGTGCTCCTTATTTGTGTAGTTCCAACCAGTGTCGCCCATAAGCCAACACAAAGTGCTTACAGTGCTCATTATTTGTGTAGTTCCAACCAGTGCGGCCCATAAGCCAACACAAAGTGCTATAATACAGTGCTCCTTATTTGTGTAGTTCCAACCAGTGCGGCCCATAAGCCAACACAAAGTGCTATAATACAGTGCTCATTATTTGTGTAGTTCCAACCAGTGTGGCCCTTTTGTCAACACAAAGTCCTTATAGGGCTAATTATGTGTGTAGTTCCAACCAGTGCGGCACTTTTGCTAACACAAAGTGCTTGCAGTGCTAATTATTTGTGTAGTTCCAACCAGTGCGGCCCTTTTGCCAACACAAATTGCTTACAGTGCTCATTATTTGTGTAGTTCTAACCAGTGCGGCCCATTTGCCAACACAAAGTGCTTATAGTGCTCCTTATTTGTGTAGTTCCAACCAGTGCGGCCCTTTTGCCAACACAACATGCTATAATACAGTGCTCCTTATTTGTGTAATTAAAACGAGTGCTGCCCTTTTGCCAACACAAAGTGCTTACAGTGCTCTTTATTTGTGTAGTTCCAACCAGTGCGGCCCTTTTGCCAATGCAAAGTGCTTACAGTGCTCCTTATATGTGTAGTTCCAACCAGTGCGGCCCTTTTCCCAACACAAAGTGCTTACAGTGCTCATTATTTGTGTAGTTCTAACCAGTGCGGCCCATAAGCCAACACAAAGTGCTTACAGTGCTCCTTATTTGTGTAATTCCAACGATTGCTGCCCTTTTGCCAAAACAAAGTGCTTACAGTGCTAATTATTTGTGTAGTTCTAACCAGTGCGGCCCATAAGCCAACATAAAGTGCTTACATTGCTCATTATTTGTGTAGTTCCAACCAGTGCGGCCCTTTTGTCAACACAAGTGCTTACAGTGCTCCTTATTTGTGTAGTTCCAACCAGTACGGCCCTTTTGCCAACACAAAGTGCTTACAGTGCTCCTTATTTGTGTAGTTCCAACCACTGCGGCCCATATGCCAACACAAAGTGCTATAATACAGTGCTCCTTATATGTGTAGTTCCAACCAGTGCGGCCCTTTTGCCAACACAAAGTGCTATAACACAGTGCTCATTATTTGTGTAGTTCCAACCAGTGCGGCCCTTTTGCCAACACAAAGTGCTATAACACAGTGCTCATTATTTGTGTAGTTCCAACCAGTGCGGCCCATAAGCCAACACAAAGTGCTTACAGTGCTCATTATTTGTGTAGTTCCAACCACTGCGGCCCATATGCCAACACAAAGTGCTATAATACAGTGCTCCTTATATGTGTAGTTCCAACCAGTGCGGCCCTTTTCCCAACACAAAGTGCTTACAGTGCTCCTTATTTGTGTAGTTCCAACCAGTACGGCCCTTTTGCCAACACAAAGTGCTTACAGTGCTCTTTATATGTGTAGTTCCAACCAGTGCGACCCTTTTGCCAACACAAAGTGCTTACAGTGCTCATTATTTGTATAGTTCCAACCAGTGCGGCCCTTTTGCCAACACAAAGTGCTTACAGTGCTGATTATTTGTTTAGTTCTAACCAGTGCGGCCCATAAGCCAACACAAAGTGCTATAATACAGTGCTCATTATTTGTGTAATTCCAACGAGTGCGGCCCTTTTGGAACTACACAAAGTGCTTACAGTGCTCATTATTTGAGTAGTGTCAACCAGTGCGGCCCTTTTGCCAACTCAAAGTGCTAACAGTGCTCATTATTTTGTAGTTCCAACCAGTGTGGCCCTTTTGCCAACACAAAGTGCTTACATTGCTCATTATTTGTGTAGTTCTAACCAGTGCGGCCGTTTTGCCAACACAAAGTGCTTACAGTTCGCATTATTTGTGTAGTTCCAACCAGTGCGGTCCTTTTGCCAACACAAAGTGCTTACAGTTCTCATTATTTGTGTAGTTCTAACCAGTGTGGCCCTTTTGGCAAAACAAAGTGCTTACAGTGCTCCTTTTTTGTGTAGTTCCAACCAGTGTGGCCCATAAGCCAACACAAAGTGCTATAATACAGTGCTCATTATTTGTGTAATTCCAACCAGTGCGGCCCTTTTGCCAACACAAAGTGCTTACAGTGCTCATTATTTGTGTAGTTCCAACCAGTGCGGCCCTTTTGCCAACACTAAGTGCTATAATACAGTGCTCATTATTTGTGTTGTTCCAACCAGTGCGGCCCTTTTGCCAACTCAAAGTGCTTACAGTGCTCATTATTTGTGTAGTTCCAACCAGTGTGGCCCTTTTGCCATCACAAAGTGCTTACAGTGCTCCTTATTTGTGTAGTTCCAACCAGTGCGGCCCATATGCCAACACAAAGTGCTATAAACAGTGCTCCTTATTTGTGTAGTTCCAACCAGTGCGGCCCTTTTGCCAACACAAAGTGCTTACAGTGCTCATTATTTGTTTAGTTCTAACCAGTGCGGCCCATAAGACAACACAAAGTGCTATAATACAGTGTTCATTATTTGTGTAATTCCAACGAGTGCGGCCCTTTTGCCAACACAAAGTGCTTACAGTGCTCATTATTTGTGTAGTTCCAACCAGTGCGGCCCTTTTGCCAACACAAAGTGCTTAGAGTGCTCCTTATTTGTGTAGTTCCAACCAGTGCTGCCCTTTTGCCAACACAAAGTGCTAACAGTGCTCATTATTTTGTAGTTCCAACCAGTGTGGTCCTTTTGCCAACACAAAGTTCTTAGAGTGCTCCTTATTTGTGTAGTTCCAACCAGTGCGGCGCATTAGCCACCACAAAGTGCTATAATACAGTGCTCATTATTTGTGTAGTTCCAACCAGTGTGGCCCTTTTGCCAACACAATGTGCGTACAGTGCTCATTATTTGTGTAGTTCTAACCAGTGCGGCCCATAAGACAACACAAAGTGCTATAATACAGTGTTCATTATTTGTGTAATTCCAACCTGTACGGCCCTTTTGCCAACACAAAGTGCTTACAGTGCTCATTATTTGTGTAGTTCCAACCAGTGCGGCCCTTTTGCCAACACAAAGTGCTTACAGTGCTCATTATTTGTGTAGTTCCAACCTGTACGGCCCCTTTGCCAACACAAAGTGCTTACAGTGCTCATTATTTGTTTAGTTCTAACCAGTGCGGCCCTTTTGTCAACACAAAGTGCTTATGTTGCTCCTTATTTGTGTAGTTCCAACCAGTGCGGCCCATAAGCCAACACAAAGTGCTATAATACAGTACTCATTATTTGTGTAGTTCCAACCAGTGCAGCCCATAAGACAACACAAAGTGCTAAAAACAGTCCTACTTATTTGTGTAGTTCCAACCAGTGCGGCCCATAAGCCAACACAAAGTGCTTAAAGTGCTCCTTATTTGTGTAGTTCCAACCAGTGCGGCCCATAAGCCAACACAAAGTGCTATAATACAGTGCTCCTTATTTTTGTAGTTCGAACCAGTGCGACCCTTTTGCCAACACAAAGTGCTTACAGTGCTCATTATTTGTGTAGTTCCAACCAGTGCGACCCTTTTGCCAACACAAAGTGCTTACAGTGCTCATTATTTGTGTAGTTCCAACCAGTGCGGCCCTTTTGCCAACACAAAGTGCTTACAGTGCTCCTTATTTGTGTAGTTCCAACCAGTACGGCCCTTTTGCCAACACAAAGTGCTTACAGTGCTCCTTATTTGTGTAGTTCCAACCAGTGCGGCCCTTTTGCCAACACAAAGTGCTATAATACAGTGCTCATTATTTGTGTAGTTCCAACCAGTGCGGCCCATAAGCCAACACAAAGTGCTTACAGTGCTCATTATTTGTGTAGTTCCAACCAGTGCGGCCCTTTTGCCAACACAAAGTGCTATAATACAGTACTCCTTATTTGTGTAGTTCCAACCAGTGCGGCCCTTTTGCCGACACAAAGTACTTACAGTGCTCATTATTTGTGTAGTTCTAACCAGTGCGGCCCTTTTGCCAATGCAAAGTTCTTACAGTGCTCCTTATATGTGTAATTCCAACCAGTCCGGCCCTTTTCCCAACACAAAGTGCTTACAGTGCTCCTTATTTGTGTAGTTCCAACGAGTGCGGCCCTTTTGCCAACACAAAGTTCTATAATACAGTGCTCATTATTTGTGTTTTTCCAATGAGTGCTGCCTTTTTCCAACACAAAGTGCTTACAGTGCTCATTTTTTGTGTAGTTCCAACCAGTGCTGCCCAAAAGCCAACACAAAGTGCTATAATACAGTGCTCATTATTTGTGTAGTTCTAACCAGTGCGGCCCTTTTGCCAACACGAAGTGCTTACAGTGCTCATTATTTGTGTAGTTCCAACCGGTGTGACCCTTTTGCCAACGCAAAGTGCTTACAGTGCTCTTTATATGTGTAGTTCCAACCAGTGCAGCCCTTTTGCCAACACAAAGTGCTTACAGTGCTCATTATTTGTGTAGTTCCAATAAGTACGGCCCTTTTGCTAACACAAAGTGCTTACAGTGCTCATTATTTGTGTAGTTCCAAACACTGCGGCCCTTTTGTTAACACAAAGTGCTTACAGTGCTCATTATTTGTGTAGTTCCAACCAGTGCGGCCCTTTTGCCAACACAAAGTGCTTATAGTGCTCATTATTTGTGTAGATCTAACCAGTGCGGCCCTTT
Organism: Anolis sagrei; assembly: GCF_037176765.1. NCBI lineage: Eukaryota > Metazoa > Chordata > Lepidosauria > Squamata > Anolidae > Anolis > Anolis sagrei. The sequence goes on along the minus strand of NC_090035.1, from coordinate 56,451,277 downwards.
GCCAACACACAGTGCTATAATACAGTGCTCATTATTTGTGTAGTTCCAACCAGTGCAGCCCTTTGACCAACACAAAGTGCTTACAGTGCTCATTATTTGTGTAGTTCCAACCAGTGCGGCCCATAAGCCAACACAAAGTGCTTACAGTGCTCATTATTTGTGTAGTTCCAACCAGTGCGGCCCTTTTGCCAAGACAAAGTGTTTACAGTGCTCATTATTTTTGTAGTTCTAACCAGTGCGGCCCTTTTGCCAACACAAAGTGCTTACAGTGCTCATTATTTGTGTAGTTCCAACCAGTACGGCCCTTTTGCCAACACAAAGTGCTTACAGTGCTCATTATTTGTGTAGTTCCAACCAGTGCGGCCCTTTTGCCAAGACAAAGTGTTTACAGTGCTCATTATTTTTGTAGTTCTAACCAGTGCGGCCCTTTTGCCAACACAAAGTGCTTACAGTGCTCATTATTTGTGTAGTTCCAACCAGTACGGCCCTTTTGCCAACACAAAGTGCTTACAGTGCTCATTATTTGTTTAGTTCTAACCAGTTCTGCCCTTTTGCCAACAGAAAGTGCTTACAGTGCTGATTATTTGTGTAGTTCCAACCAGTGCGGCCCTTTTGTCAACACAAAGTGCTTACAGTGCTCCTTATTTGTGTAGTTCCAACCAGTACAGCCCTTTTGCCAACACAAAGTGCTTACAGTGCTCCTTATTTGTGTAGTTCCAACCAGTGCGGCCCTTTTGCCAACACAAAGTGCTATAATACAGTGCTCATTATTTGTGTAGTTCCAACCAGTGTCGCCCATAAGCCAACACAAAGTGCTTACAGTGCTCATTATTTGTGTAGTTCCAACCAGTGCGGCCCATAAGCCAACACAAAGTGCTATAATACAGTGCTCCTTATTTGTGTAGTTCCAACCAGTGCGGCCCATAAGCCAACACAAAGTGCTATAATACAGTGCTCATTATTTGTGTAGTTCCAACCAGTGTGGCCCTTTTGTCAACACAAAGTCCTTATAGGGCTAATTATGTGTGTAGTTCCAACCAGTGCGGCACTTTTGCTAACACAAAGTGCTTGCAGTGCTAATTATTTGTGTAGTTCCAACCAGTGCGGCCCTTTTGCCAACACAAATTGCTTACAGTGCTCATTATTTGTGTAGTTCTAACCAGTGCGGCCCATTTGCCAACACAAAGTGCTTATAGTGCTCCTTATTTGTGTAGTTCCAACCAGTGCGGCCCTTTTGCCAACACAACATGCTATAATACAGTGCTCCTTATTTGTGTAATTAAAACGAGTGCTGCCCTTTTGTCAACACAAAGTGCTTACAGTGCTCTTTATTTGTGTAGTTCCAACCAGTGCGGCCCTTTTGCCAATGCAAAGTGCTTACAGTGCTCCTTATATGTGTAGTTCCAAACAGTGCGGCCCTTTTCCCAACACAAAGTGCTTACAGTGCTCATTATTTGTGTAGTTCCAACCAGTGCGGCCCATAAGCCAACACAAATTGCTTAGAGTGCTCCTTATTTGTGTAGTTCCAACCAGTGCGGCCCTTTTGCCAACACAAAGTGCTTACAGTGCTCATTATTTGTGTAGTTCTAACCAGTGCGGCCCATAAGCCAACACAAAGTGCTTACAGTGCTCCTTATTTGTGTAATTCCAACGATTGCTGCCCTTTTGCCAAAACAAAGTGCTTACAGTGCTAATTATTTGTGTAGTTCTAACCAGTGCGGCCCATAAGCCAACATAAAGTGCTTACATTGCTCATTATTTGTGTAGTTCCAACCAGTGCGGCCCTTTTGTCAACACAAAGTGCTTACAGTGCTCATTTTTTGTGTAGTCCAAACAGTGCGGCCCTTTTGCCAACACAAAGTGCTTACAGTGTCCATTATTTGTGTAGTTCCAACCAGTACGGCCCTTTTGCCAACACAAAGTGCTTACAGTGCTCATTATTTGTGTAGTTCCAACCGGTGTGACCCTTTTGCCAACGCAAAGTGCTTACAGTGCTCTTTATATGTGTAGTTCCAACCAGTGCGACCCTTTTGCCAACACAAAGTGCTTACAGTGCTCATTATTTGTATAGTTCCAACCAGTGCGGCCCTTTTGCCAACACAAAGTGCTTACAGTGCTGATTATTTGTTTAGTTCTAACCAGTGCGGCCCATAAGCCAACACAAAGTGCTATAATACAGTGCTCATTATTTGTGTAATTCCAACGAGTGCGGCCCTTTTGGAACTAGACAAAGTGCTTACAGTGCTCATTATTTGAGTAGTGCCAACCAGTGCGGCCCTTTTGCCAACTCAAAGTGCTAACAGTGCTCATTATTTTGTAGTTCCAACCAGTGTGGCCCTTTTGCCAACACAAAGTGCTTACATTGCTCATTATTTGTGTAGTTCTAACCAGTGCGGCCGTTTTGCCAACACAAAGTGCTTACAGTTCGCATTATTTGTGTAGTTCCAACCAGTGCGGTCCTTTTGCCAACACAAAGTGCTTACAGTTCTCATTATTTGTGTAGTTCTAACCAGTGTGGCCCTTTTGGCAAAACAAAGTGCTTACAGTGCTCCTTTTTTGTGTAGTTCCAACCAGTGTGGCCCATAAGCCAACACAAAGTGCTATAATACAGTGCTCATTATTTGTGTAATTCCAACCAGTGCGGCCCTTTTGCCAACACAAAGTGCTTACAGTGCTCATTATTTGTGTAGTTCCAACCAGTGCGGCCCTTTTGCCAACACTAAGTGCTATAATACAGTGCTCATTATTTGTGTTGTTCCAACCAGTGCGGCCCTTTTGCCAACTCAAAGTGCTTACAGTGCTCATTATTTGTGTAGTTCCAACCAGTGCGGCCCTTTTGCCAACACAAAGTGCTTAGAGTGCTCCTTATTTGTGTAGTTCCAACCAGTGCTGCCCTTTTGCCAACACAAAGTGCTAACAGTGCTCATTATTTTGTAGTTCCAACCAGTGTGGTCCTTTTGCCAACACAAAGTTCTTAGAGTGCTCCTTATTTGTGTAGTTCCAACCAGTGCGGCGCATTAGCCACCACAAAGTGCTATAATACAGTGCTCATTATTTGTGTAGTTCCAACCAGTGCTGCCCTTTTGCCAACACAAAGTGCTAACAGTGCTCATTATTTTGTAGTTCCAACCAGTGTGGTCCTTTTGCCAACACAAAGTTCTTAGAGTGCTCCTTATTTGTGTAGTTCCAACCAGTGCGGCGCATTAGCCACCACAAAGTGCTATAATACAGTGCTCATTATTTGTGTAGTTCCAACCAGTGTGGCCCTTTTGCCAACACAATGTGCGTACAGTGCTCATTATTTGTGTAGTTCTAACCAGTGCGGCCCATAAGACAACACAAAGTGCTATAATACAGTGTTCATTATTTGTGTAATTCCAACCTGTACGGCCCTTTTGCCAACACAAAGTGCTTACAGTGCTCATTATTTGTGTAGTTCCAACCAGTGCGGCCCTTTTGCCAACACAAAGTGCTTACAGTGCTCATTATTTGTGTAGTTCCAACCTGTACGGCCCCTTTGCCAACACAAAGTGCTTACAGTGCTCATTATTTGTTTAGTTCTAACCAGTGCGGCCCTTTTGTCAACACAAAGTGCTTATGTTGCTCCTTATTTGTGTAGTTCCAACCAGTGCGGCCCATAAGCCAACACAAAGTGCTATAATACAGTACTCATTATTTGTGTAGTTCCAACCAGTGCAGCCCATAAGACAACACAAAGTGCTAAAAACAGTCCTACTTATTTGTGTAGTTCCAACCAGTGCGGCCCATAAGCCAACACAAAGTGCTTAAAGTGCTCCTTATTTGTGTAGTTCCAACCAGTGCGGCCCATAAGCCAACACAAAGTGCTATAATACAGTGCTCCTTATTTTTGTAGTTCGAACCAGTGCGACCCTTTTGCCAACACAAAGTGCTTACAGTGCTCATTATTTGTGTAGTTCCAACCAGTGCGACCCTTTTGCCAACACAAAGTGCTTACAGTGCTCATTATTTGTGTAGTTCCAACCAGTGCGGCCCTTTTGTCAACAAAAGTGCTTACAGTGCTCCTTATTTGTGTAGTTCCAACCAGTACGGCCCTTTTGCCAACACAAAGTGCTTACAGTGCTCCTTATTTGTGTAGTTCCAACCAGTGCGGCCCTTTTGCCAACACAAAGTGCTATAATACAGTGCTCATTATTTGTGTAGTTCCAACCAGTGCGGCCCATAAGCCAACACAAAGTGCTTACAGTGCTCATTATTTGTGTAGTTCCAACCAGTGCGGCCCTTTTGCCAACACAAAGTGCTATAATACAGTACTCCTTATTTGTGTAGTTCCAACCAGTGCGGCCCTTTTGCCGACACAAAGTACTTACAGTGCTCATTATTTGTGTAGTTCTAACCAGTGCGGCCCTTTTGCCAATGCAAAGTTCTTACAGTGCTCCTTATATGTGTAATTCCAACCAGTCCGGCCCTTTTCCCAACACAAAGTGCTTACAGTGCTCCTTATTTGTGTAGTTCCAACGAGTGCGGCCCTTTTGCCAACACAAAGTTCTATAATACAGTGCTCATTATTTGTGTTTTTCCAATGAGTGCTGCCTTTTTCCAACACAAAGTGCTTACAGTGCTCATTTTTTGTGTAGTTCCAACCAGTGCTGCCCAAAAGCCAACACAAAGTGCTATAATACAGTGCTCATTATTTGTGTAGTTCTAACCAGTGCGGCCCTTTTGCCAACACGAAGTGCTTACAGTGCTCATTATTTGTGTAGTTCCAACCGGTGTGACCCTTTTGCCAACGCAAAGTGCTTACAGTGCTCTTTATATGTGTAGTTCCAACCAGTGCAGCCCTTTTGCCAACACAAAGTGCTTACAGTGCTCATTATTTGTGTAGTTCCAATAAGTACGGCCCTTTTGCTAACACAAAGTGCTTACAGTGCTCATTATTTGTGTAGTTCCAAACACTGCGGCCCTTTTGTTAACACAAAGTGCTTACAGTGCTCATTATTTGTGTAGTTCCAACCAGTGCGACCCTTTTGCCAACACAAAGTGCTTACAGTGCTCATTATTTGTGTAGTTCCAACCAGTGCGGCCCTTTTGCCAACACAAAGTGCTTACAGTGCTCATTATTTTTGTAGTTCTAACCAGTGCGGCCCTTTTGCCAACACAAAGTGCTTACAGTGCTCATTATTTGTGTAGTTCCAACCAGTACGGCCCTTTTGCCAACACAAAGTGCTTACAGTGCTCATTATTTGTTTAGTTCTAACCAGTGTGGCCCTTTTGCCAACACAAAGTGCTTACAGTGCTGATTATTTGTGTAGTTCCAACCAGTGCGGCCCTTTTGCCAACACAAAGTGCTATAATACAGTGCTCATTATTTGTATTGTTCCAACCAGTGCGGCCCTTTTGCCAACACAAAGTGCTTATAGTGCTCATTATTTGTGTAGATCTAACCAGTGCGGCCCTTTGCCAACACACAGTGCTATAATACAGTGCTCATTATTTGTGTAGTTCCAACCAGTGCAGCCCTTTGGCCAACACAAAGTGCTTACAGTGCTCATTATTTGTGTAGTTCCAACCAGTGCGGCCCATAAGCCAACACAAAGTGCTTACAGTGCTCCTTATTTGTGTAGTTCCAACCAGTGCGGCCCTTTTGCCAACACAAAGTGCTAACAGTGCTCATTATTTTGTAGTTCCAACCAGTGTGGTCCTTTTGCCAACACAAAGTTCTTAGAGTGCTCCTTATTTGTGTAGTTCCAACCAGTGCGGCGCATTAGCCACCACAAAGTGCTATAATACAGTGCTCATTATTTGTGTAGTTCCAACCAGTGTGGCCCTTTTGCCAACACAATGTGCGTACAGTGCTCATTATTTGTGTAGTTCTAACCAGTGCGGCCCATAAGACAACACAAAGTGCTATAATACAGTGTTCATTATTTGTGTAATTCCAACCTGTACGGCCCTTTTGCCAACACAAAGTGCTTACAGTGCTCATTATTTGTGTAGTTCCAACCAGTGCGGCCCTTTTGCCAACACAAAGTGCTTACAGTGCTCATTATTTGTGTAGTTCCAACCTGTACGGCCCCTTTGCCAACACAAAGTGCTTACAGTGCTCATTATTTGTTTAGTTCTAACCAGTGCGGCCCTTTTGTCAACACAAAGTGCTTATGTTGCTCCTTATTTGTGTAGTTCCAACCAGTGCGGCCCATAAGCCAACACAAAGTGCTATAATACAGTACTCATTATTTGTGTAGTTCCAACCAGTGCAGCCCATAAGACAACACAAAGTGCTAAAAACAGTCCTACTTATTTGTGTAGTTCCAACCAGTGCGGCCCATAAGCCAACACAAAGTGCTTAAAGTGCTCCTTATTTGTGTAGTTCCAACCAGTGCGGCCCATAAGCCAACACAAAGTGCTATAATACAGTGCTCCTTATTTTTGTAGTTCGAACCAGTGCGACCCTTTTGCCAACACAAAGTGCTTACAGTGCTCATTATTTGTGTAGTTCCAACCAGTGCGACCCTTTTGCCAACACAAAGTGCTTACAGTGCTCATTATTTGTGTAGTTCCAACCAGTGCGGCCCTTTTGTCAACAAAAGTGCTTACAGTGCTCCTTATTTGTGTAGTTCCAACCAGTACGGCCCTTTTGCCAACACAAAGTGCTTACAGTGCTCCTTATTTGTGTAGTTCCAACCAGTGCGGCCCTTTTGCCAACACAAAGTGCTATAATACAGTGCTCATTATTTGTGTAGTTCCAACCAGTGCGGCCCATAAGCCAACACAAAGTGCTTACAGTGCTCATTATTTGTGTAGTTCCAACCAGTGCGGCCCTTTTGCCAACACAAAGTGCTATAATACAGTACTCCTTATTTGTGTAGTTCCAACCAGTGCGGCCCTTTTGCCGACACAAAGTACTTACAGTGCTCATTATTTGTGTAGTTCTAACCAGTGCGGCCCTTTTGCCAACGCAAAGTTCTTACAGTGCTCCTTATATGTGTAATTCCAACCAGTCCGGCCCTTTTCCCAACACAAAGTGCTTACAGTGCTCCTTATTTGTGTAGTTCCAACGAGTGCGGCCCTTTTGCCAACACAAAGTTCTATAATACAGTGCTCATTATTTGTGTTTTTCCAATGAGTGCTGCCTTTTTCCAACACAAAGTGCTTACAGTGCTCATTTTTTGTGTAGTTCCAACCAGTGCTGCCCAAAAGCCAACACAAAGTGCTATAATACAGTGCTCATTATTTGTGTAGTTCTAACCAGTGCGGCCCTTTTGCCAACACGAAGTGCTTACAGTGCTCATTATTTGTGTAGTTCCAACCGGTGTGACCCTTTTGCCAACGCAAAGTGCTTACAGTGCTCTTTATATGTGTAGTTCCAACCAGTGCAGCCCTTTTGCCAACACAAAGTGCTTACAGTGCTCATTATTTGTGTAGTTCCAATAAGTACGGCCCTTTTGCTAACACAAAGTGCTTACAGTGCTCATTATTTGTGTAGTTCCAAACACTGCGGCCCTTTTGTTAACACAAAGTGCTTACAGTGCTCATTATTTGTGTAGTTCCAACCAGTGCGACCCTTTTGCCAACACAAAGTGCTTACAGTGCTCATTATTTGTGTAGTTCCAACCAGTGCGGCCCTTTTGCCAACACAAAGTGCTTACAGTGCTCATTATTTTTGTAGTTCTAACCAGTGCGGCCCTTTTGCCAACACAAAGTGCTTACAGTGCTCATTATTTGTGTAGTTCCAACCAGTACGGCCCTTTTGCCAACACAAAGTGCTTACAGTGCTCATTATTTGTTTAGTTCTAACCAGTGTGGCCCTTTTGCCAACACAAAGTGCTTACAGTGCTGATTATTTGTGTAGTTCCAACCAGTGCGGCCCTTTTGCCAACACAAAGTGCTATAATACAGTGCTCATTATTTGTATTGTCCTATAAGCACTATAAGCACTTTGTGTTGGCAAAAGGGCCGCACTCATTGGAACTACACAAATAATGAACACTGTAAGCACTTTGTGTTGGCAAAAGGGCTGCACCGGTTGGAACTACACAAATAATGAGCACTGTATTATAGCACTTTGTGTTGGCTTATGGGCCGCACTCGTTGGAACTACACAAATAATGAGCACTGTAAGCACTTTGTGTTGACAAAAGGGCCGCACTGGTTGGAACTACACAAATAAGGAGCACTGTAAGCACTTTGTGTTGGCAAAAGGGTCGCACTGGTTGGAACTACACAAATAATGAGCACTGTAAGCACTTTGTGTTGGCAAAAGGGCAGCACTCGTTGGAATTACACAAATAATGAACACTGTATTATAGCACTTTGTGTTTGCTTCTGGGCCTCACTGGTTGGAACTACACATATAAGGAGCACTATAAGCACTTTGTGTTGGCAAAAGGGCCGCACTCATTGGAACTACACAAATAATGAACACTGTAAGCACTTTGTGTTGGCAAAAGGGCTGCACCGGTTGGAACTACACAAATAATGAGCACTGTATTATAGCACTTTGTGTTGGCTTATGGGCCGCACTCGTTGGAACTACACAAATAATGAGCACTGTAAGCACTTTGTGTTGGCAAAAGGGCTGCACTGGTTGGAACTACACATATAAAGAGCACTGTAAGCACTTTGCGTTGGCAAAAGGGTCACACCGGTTGGAACTACACAAATAATGAGCACTGTAACCACTTTGTGTTGGCTTATGGGCCGTACTGGTTGGAACTACACAAATAATGAGCACTGTAAGCACTTTGTGTTGACAAAAGGGCCGTACTGTTTGGAACTACACAAATAAGGAGCACTGTAAGCACTTTGTGTTGACAAAAGGGCCGCACTGGTTGGAACTACACAAATAATGAGCAATGTATGCACTTAGTGTTGGTTTATGGGCCGCATTGGTTAGAACTACACAAATAATGAGCACTGTATTATAGCACTTTGTGTTGGCAAAAGGGCCGCACTGGTTAGAACTACACAAATAATGAGCACTGTAAGCACTTTGTGTTGGCAAAAGGGCCGCACTGGTTGGAACAACACAAATAATGAGCACTGTATTATAGCACTTTGTGTTGGCAAAAGGGTCGCACTGGTTGGAACTACACAAATAAGGAGCACTATAAGCACTTTGTGTTGGCAAAAGGGCCGCACTGGTTAGAACTAAACAAATAATGAGCACTGTAAGCACTTTGTGTTGGCAAAAGGGCAGCAGTCGTTGGAATTACACAAATAAGGAGCACTGTAAGTACTTTGTCTTGGCAAAAGGGCTGCACTGGTTGGAACTACACAAATAATGAGCACTGTATTATAGCACTTTGTGTTGGCAAAAGGGCCGCACTGGTTAGAACTACACAAATAATGAGCACTGTATTATAGCACTTTGTGTTGGCTTTTGGGCAGCACTGGTTGGAACTACACAAATAATGAGCACTGTATTATAGCACTTTGTGTTGGAAAAAGGGCCGCACTGTTTGGACTACACAAAAAATGAGCACTGTAAGCACTTTGTGTTGGAAAAAGGCAGCACTCGTTGGAATAACACAAATAATGAGCACTGTATTATAGCACTTTGTGTTGGCAAAAGGGCTGCACTCGTTGGAACTACACAAATAAGGAGCACTGTAAGCACTCTGCATTGGGAAAAGGGCCGCACTGGTTGGAACTACACATATAAGGAGCACTGTAAGCACTTTGCATTGGCAAAAGGGCCGCACTGGTTAGAACTACACAAATAATGAGCACTGTAAGCACTTTGTATCGGCAAAAGGGCCGCACTGGTTGGAACTACACAAATAAGGAGCACTGTATTATAGCACTTTGTGTTGGCTTATGGGCCGCACTGGTTGGAACTACACAAATAATGAGCACTGTAAGCACTTTGTGTTGGAAAAAGGGCCGCACTGTTTGGACTACACAAAAAATGAGCACTGTAAGCACTTTGTGTTGGAAAAAGGCAGCACTCGTTGGAATAACACAAATAATGAGCACTGTATTATAGCACTTTGTGTTGGCAAAAGGGCTGCACTCGTTGGAACTACACAAATAAGGAGCACTGTAAGCACTCTGCATTGGGAAAAGGGCCGCACTGGTTGGAACTACACATATAAGGAGCACTGTAAGCACTTTGCATTGGCAAAAGGGCCGCACTGGTTAGAACTACACAAATAATGAGCACTGTAAGCACTTTGTATCGGCAAAAGGGCCGCACTGGTTGGAACTACACAAATAAGGAGCACTGTATTATAGCACTTTGTGTTGGCTTATGGGCCGCACTGGTTGGAACTACACAAATAATGAGCACTGTAAGCACTTTGTGTTGGCTTATGGGCCGCACTGGTTGGAACTACACAAATAATGAGCACTGTATTATAGCACTTTGTGTTGGCAAAAGGGCCGCACTGGTTGAAACTACACAAATAAGGAGCACTGTAAGCACTTTGCGTTGGCAAAAGGGTCACACCGGTTGGAACTACACAAATAATGAGCACTGTAACCACTTTGTGTTGGCAAAAGGGCCGTACTGGTTGGAACTACACAAATAATGAGCACTGTATTATAGCACATTGTGTTGGCTTTTGGGCAGCACTGGTTGGAACTACACAAATAAGGAGCACTGTAAGCACTTTGTGTTGGCAAAAGGGCCGCACTCTTTGGACTACACAAAAAATGAGCACTGTAAGCACTTTGTGTTGGAAAAAGGCAGCACTCGTTGGAACTACACAAATAATGAGCACTGTAAGAACTTTGTGTTGGAAAAAGGGCTGCACTGGTTGGAACTACACATATAAGGAGCACTGTAAGCACTTTGCATTGGCAAAAGGGCCGCACTGGTTAGAACTACACAAATAATGAGCACTGTAAGCACTTTGTGTCGGCAAAAGGGCCGCACTGGTTGGAACTACACAAATAAGGAGCACTATAAGCACTTTGTGTTGGCAAAAGGGCCGCACTGGTTAGAACTACACAAATAATGAGCACTGTAAGCACTTTGTGTTGGCTTATGGGCCGCACTGGTTGGAACTACACAAATAATGAGCACTGTATTATAGCACTTTGTGTTGGCAAAAGGGCCGCACTGGTTGGAACTACACAAATAAAGAGCACTGTAAGCACTTTGTGTTGACAAAAGGGCCGCACTGGTTAGAACTAAACAAATAATGAGCACTGTAAGCACTTTGTGTTGGCAAAAGGGTCACACTGGTTAGAACTACACAAATAATGAGCACTGTATTATAGCACTTTGTGTTGGCTTTTGGGCAGCACTGGTTGGAACTACACAAATAATGAGCACTGTATTATAGCACTTTGTGTTGGAAAAAGGGCCGCACTGTTTGGACTACACAAAAAATGAGCACTGTAAGCACTTTGTGTTGGAAAAAGGCAGCACTCGTTGGAATAACACAAATAATGAGCACTGTATTATAGCACTTTGTGTTGGCAAAAGGGCTGCACTCGTTGGAACTACACAAATAAGGAGCACTGTAAGCACTCTGCATTGGGAAAAGGGCCGCACTGGTTGGAACTACACATATAAGGAGCACTGTAAGCACTTTGCATTGGCAAAAGGGCCGCACTGGTTAGAACTACACAAATAATGAGCACTGTAAGCACTTTGTATCGGCAAAAGGGCCGCACTGGTTGGAACTACACAAATAAGGAGCACTGTATTATAGCACTTTGTGTTGGCTTATGGGCCGCACTGGTTGGAACTACACAAATAATGAGCACTGTAAGCACTTTGTGTTGGCTTATGGGCCGCACTGGTTGGAACTACACAAATAATGAGCACTGTATTATAGCACTTTGTGTTGGCAAAAGGGCCGCACTGGTTGGAACTACACAAATAAGGAGCACTGTAAGCACTTTGTGTTGGCAAAAGGGCCGTACTGGTTGGAACTACACAAATAAGGAGCACTGTAAGCACTTTGTGTTGACAAAAGAGCCGCACTGGTTGGAACTACACAAATAATGAGCACTGTAAGCACTTTGTGTTGGCAAAAGGGTCGCACTGGTTGGAATTACACAAATAATGAGCACTGTAAGCACTTTGTATCGGCAAATGGGCCGCACTGGTTGGAACTGCACAAATAAGGAGCACTGTATTATAGCACTTTGTGTTGGCTTATGGGCCGCACTGGTTGGAACTACACAAATAATGAGCACTGTAAGCACTTTGTGTTGGCAAAAGGGCCGTACTGGTTGAAACTACACAAATAAGGAGCACTGTAAGCACTTTGCGTTGGCAAAAGGGTCACACCGGTTGGAACTACACAAATAATGAGCACTGTAACCACTTTGTGTTGGCAAAAGGGCCGTACTGGTTGGAACTACACAAATAATGAGCACTGTATTATAGCACATTGTGTTGGCTTTTGGGCAGCACTGGTTGGAACTACACAAATAAGGAGCACTGTAAGCACTTTGTGTTGGCAAAAGGGCCGCACTCTTTGGACTACACAAAAAATGAGCACTGTAAGCACTTTGTGTTGGAAAAAGGCAGCACTCGTTGGAACTACACAAATAATGAGCACTGTAAGAACTTTGTGTTGGAAAAAGGGCTGCACTGGTTGGAACTACACATATAAGGAGCACTGTAAGCACTTTGCATTGGCAAAAGGGCCGCACTGGTTAGAACTACACAAATAATGAGCACTGTAAGCACTTTGTGTCGGCAAAAGGGCCGCACTGGTTGGAACTACACAAATAAGGAGCACTATAAGCACTTTGTGTTGGCAAAAGGGCCGCACTGGTTAGAACTACACAAATAATGAGCACTGTAAGCACTTTGTGTTGGCTTATGGGCCGCACTGGTTGGAACTACACAAATAATGAGCACTGTATTATAGCACTTTGTGTTGGCAAAAGGGCCGCACTGGTTGGAACTACACAAATAAAGAGCACTGTAAGCACTTTGTGTTGACAAAAGGGCCGCACTGGTTAGAACTAAACAAATAATGAGCACTGTAAGCACTTTGTGTTGGCAAAAGGGTCACACTGGTTAGAACTACACAAATAATGAGCACTGTATTATAGCACTTTGTGTTGGCTTTTGGGCAGCACTGGTTGGAACTACACAAATAATGAGCACTGTATTATAGCACTTTGTGTTGGAAAAAGGGCCGCACTGTTTGGACTACACAAAAAATGAGCACTGTAAGCACTTTGTGTTGGAAAAAGGCAGCACTCGTTGGAATAACACAAATAATGAGCACTGTATTATAGCACTTTGTGTTGGCAAAAGGGCTGCACTCGTTGGAACTACACAAATAAGGAGCACTGTAAGCACTCTGCATTGGGAAAAGGGCCGCACTGGTTGGAACTACACATATAAGGAGCACTGTAAGCACTTTGCATTGGCAAAAGGGCCGCACTGGTTAGAACTACACAAATAATGAGCACTGTAAGCACTTTGTATCGGCAAAAGGGCCGCACTGGTTGGAACTACACAAATAAGGAGCACTGTATTATAGCACTTTGTGTTGGCTTATGGGCCGCACTGGTTGGAACTACACAAATAATGAGCACTGTAAGCACTTTGTGTTGGCTTATGGGCCGCACTGGTTGGAACTACACAAATAATGAGCACTGTATTATAGCACTTTGTGTTGGCAAAAGGGCCGCACTGGTTGGAACTACACAAATAAGGAGCACTGTAAGCACTTTGTGTTGGCAAAAGGGCCGTACTGGTTGGAACTACACAAATAAGGAGCACTGTAAGCACTTTGTGTTGACAAAAGAGCCGCACTGGTTGGAACTACACAAATAATGAGCACTGTAAGCACTTTGTGTTGGCAAAAGGGTCGCACTGGTTGGAATTACACAAATAATGAGCACTGTAAGCACTTTGTATCGGCAAATGGGCCGCACTGGTTGGAACTGCACAAATAAGGAGCACTGTATTATAGCACTTTGTGTTGGCTTATGGGCCGCACTGGTTGGAACTACACAAATAATGAGCACTGTAAGCACTTTGTGTTGGCTTATGGGCCGCACTGGTTGGAACTACACAAATAATGAGCAATGTAAGCACTTTGTGTTGGCTTATGGGCCGCACTGGTTAGAACTAGACAAATAATGAGCACTGTAAGCACTTTGTGTTGGCAAAAGGGTCGCACTGGTTGGAACTACACAAATAATGAGCACTGTAAGCACTTTGTGTTGACAAAAGGGCCGTACTGTTTGGAACTACACAAATAAGGAGCACTGTAAGCACTTTGTGTTGACAAAAGGGCCGCACTGGTTGGAACTACACAAATAAAGAGCAATGTAAGCACTTTGTGTTGGCTTATGGGAAGCACTGGTTAGAACTACACAAATAATGAGCACTGTAAGCACTTTGTGTTGGCAAAAGAGCCGCACTGGTTCGAACTACACAAATAAGGAGCACTGTAAGCACTTTGTGTTGGCTTATGGGCCGCACTGGTTGGAACTACACAAATAAGGAGCACTGTATTATAGCACTTTGTGTTGGCAAAAGGGTCGCACTGGTTGGAACTACACAAATAAGGAGCACTATAAGCACTTTGTGTTGGCAAAAGGGCCGCACTGGTTAGAACTACACAAATAATGAGCACTGTAAGCACTTTGTGTTGGCAAAAGGGCCGCGCTGGTTGGAAGTACACAAATAATGAGCACTGTATTATAGCTCTTTGTGTTGGCAAAAGGGTCGCACTGGTTGGAACTACACAAATAATCAGCACTGTAAGCACTTTGTGTTGACAAAAGGGCCGCACTGGTTAGAACTAAACAAATAATGAGCACTGTAAGCACTTTGTGTTGGCAAAAGGGTCACACTGGTTAGAACTACACAAATAATGAGCACTGTATTATAGCACTTTGTGTTGGCTTTTGGGCAGCACTGGTTGGAACTACACAAATAATGAGCACTGTATTATAGCACTTTGTGTTGGAAAAAGGGCCGCACTGTTTGGACTACACAAAAAATGAGCACTGTAAGCACTTTGTGTTGGAAAAAGGCAGCACTCGTTGGAATAACACAAATAATGAGCACTGTATTATAGCACTTTGTGTTGGCAAAAGGGCTGCACTCGTTGGAACTACACAAATAAGGAGCACTGTAAGCACTCTGCATTGGGAAAAGGGCCGCACTGGTTGGAACTACACATATAAGGAGCACTGTAAGCACTTTGCATTGGCAAAAGGGCCGCACTGGTTAGAACTACACAAATAATGAGCACTGTAAGCACTTTGTGTCGGCAAAAGGGCCGCACTGGTTGGAACTACACAAATAAGGAGCACTGTATTATAGCACTTTGTGTTGGCTTATGGGCCGCACTGGTTGGAACTACACAAATAATGAGCACTGTAAGCACTTTGTGTTGGCTTATGGGCCGCACTGGTTGGAACTACACAAATAATGAGCACTGTATTATAGCACTTTGTGTTGGCAAAAGGGCCGCACTGGTTGGAACTACACAAATAAGGAGCACTGTAAGCACTTTGTGTTGGCAAAAGGGCCGTACTGGTTGGAACTACACAAATAAGGAGCACTGTAAGCACTTTGTGTTGACAAAAGAGCCGCACTGGTTGGAACTACACAAATAATGAGCACTGTAAGCACTTTGTGTTGGCAAAAGGGTCGCACTGGTTGGAATTACACAAATAATGAGCACTGTAAGCACTTTGTATCGGCAAATGGGCCGCACTGGTTGGAACTGCACAAATAAGGAGCACTGTATTATAGCACTTTGTGTTGGCTTATGGGCCGCACTGGTTGGAACTACACAAATAATGAGCAATGTAAGCACTTTGTGTTGGCTTATGGGCCGCACTGGTTAGAACTAGACAAATAATGAGCACTGTAAGCACTTTGTGATGGCAAAAGGGCAGCAATCGTTGGAATTACACAAATAAGGAGCACTGTAAGTACTTTCTGTTGGCAAAAGGGCTGCACTGGTTGGAACTACACAAATAATGAGCACTGTATTATAGCACTTTGTGTTGGCGAAAGGGTCACATTGCTTAGAATTACACAAATAATGAGCACTGTAAGCACTTTGTGTTGGCAAAAGGGCCGCACTGGTTGGAACAAAACAAATAATGAGCACTGTATTATAGCACTTTGTGTTGGCAAAAGGGTCGCACTGGTTGGAACTACACAAATAATCAGCACTGTAAGCACTTTGTGTTGGCAAAAGGGCAGCACTGGTTAGAACTAAAAAAAAATAATGAGCACTGTAAGCACTTTGTGTTGGCAAAAGGGCCGTACTGGTTGGAACTACACAAATAATAAGCACTGTAAGCACTTTGTGTTGGCAAAAGGGCCGCACTGGTTAGAACTACAAAAATAATGAGCACTGTAAGCACTTTGTGTTGACAAAAGGGCCGCACTGGTTGGAACTACACAAATAATGAGCACTGTAAGCACTTTGTGTTGGCAAAAGGGTCACACTGGTTAGAACTACACAAATAATGAGCACTGTATTATAGCTCTTTGTGTTGGCTTTTGGGCAGCACTGGTTGGAACTACACAAATAATGAGCACTGTAAGCACTTTGTGTTGACAAAAGGGCCGCACTGGTTGGAACTACACAAATAATGAGCACTGTAAGGACTTTGTGTTGGCAAAAGGGTCGCACTGGTTGGAACTACACAAATAATGAGCACTGTAAGCACTTTGTGTTGACAAAAGGGCCGTACTGTTTGGAACTACACAAATAAGGAGCACTGTAAGCACTTTGTGTTGACAATAGGGCCGCACTGGTTGGAACTACACAAATAATGAGCAATGTAAGCACTTTGTGTTGGCTTATGGGAAGCACTGGTTAGAACTACACAAATAATGAGCACTGTAAGCACTTTGTGTTGGCAAAAGAGCCGCACTGGTTCGAACTACACAAATAAGGAGCACTGTAAGCACTTTGTGTTGGCTTATGGGCCGCACTGGTTGGAACTACACAAATAATGACCACTGTAAGTACTTTGTGTTGGCAAAAGGGCTGCACTTGTTGGAACTACACAAATAATGAGCACTGTATTATAGCACTTTGTGTTGGCAAAAGGGCCGCACTGGTTAGAACTACACAAATAATGAGCACTGTAAGCACTTTGTGTTGGAAAAAGGGCCGCACTGGTTGGAACAACACAAATAATGAGCACTGTATTATAGCACTTTGTGTTGGCAAAAGGGTCGCACTGGTTGGAACTACACAAATAATCAGCACTCTAAGCACTTTGTGTTGGCAAAAGGGCAGCACTGGTTAGAACTAAACAAATAACGAGCACTGTAAGCACTTTGTGTTGGCAAAAGGGCTGTACTGGTTGGAACTACACAAATAATGAGCACTGTAAGCACTTTGTGTTGCCAAAAGGGCTTCACTGGTCAGATCTACAAAAATAATGAGCACTGTAAGCACTTTGTGTTGGCAAAAGTGCCGCACTGGTTGGAACTACACAAATAATGAGCACTGTAAGCACTTTGTGTTGGCAAAAGGGTCACACTGGTTAGAACTACACAAATAATGAGCACTGTATTATAGCACTTTGTGTTGGCAAAAGGGCCGCACTGGTTGGACTACACAAAAAATGATCACTGTAAGCACTTTGTGTTGGAAAAAGGGCAGCACTCGTTGGAACAACACAAATAATGAGCACTGTATTATAGCACTTTGTGTTGGCAAAAGGGTCGCACTGGTTGGAACTACACAAATAATCAGCACTGTAAGCACTTTGTGTTGGCAAAAGGGCAGCACTGGTTAGAACTAAACAAATAATGAAAACTGTAAGCACTTTGTGTTGGCAAAAGGGCCGTACTGGTTGGAACTACACAAATAATGAGCACTGTAAGCACTTTGTGTTGGCAAAAGGGCTGCACTGGTTAGATCTACAAAAATAATGAGCACTGTAAGCACTTTGTGTTGGCAAAAGGGCCGCACTGGTTGGAACTACACAAATAATGAGCACTGTAAGCACTTTGTGTTGGCAAAAGGGTCACACTGGTTAGAACTACACAAATAATGAGCACTGTATTATAGCACTTTGTGTTGGCTTTTGGGCAGCACTGGTTGGAACTACACAAATAAGGAGCACTGTATTATAGCACTTTGTGTTGGCAAAAGGGCCGCACTGGTTGGACTACACAAAAAATGAGCACTGTAAGCACTTTGTGTTGGAAAAAGGCAGCACTCGTTGGAATAACACAAATAATGAGCACTGTATTATAGCACTTTGTGTTGGCAAAAGGGCCGCACTGGTTGGAACTACACAAATAAGGAGCACTGCAAGCACTTTGTGTTAGCAAAAGTGCCACACTGGTTGGAACTACACATATAATTAACCCTATAAGGACTTTGTGTTGACAAAAGGGCCCCACTGGTTAGAACTAAACAAATAATGAGCACTGTATTATAGCACTTTGTGTTGGCAAAAGGGCCGCACTGGTTTGAACTACACAAATAAGGAGCACAGTATTATAGCTCTTTGTGTTGGCAAAAGGGTCGCACTGGTTGGAACTACACAAAATATCAGCACTGTAAGCACTTTGTGTTGACAAAAGGGCCGCACTGGTTAGAACTAAACAAATAATGAGCACTGTAAGCACTTTGTGTTGGCAAAAGGGTCACACTGGTTAGAACTACACAAATAATGAGCACTGTATTATAGCATGTTGTGTTGGCAAAAGGGCCGCACTGGTTGGAACTACACAAATAAGGAGCACTATAAGCACTTTGTGTTGGCAAAAGGGCCGCACTGGTTAGAACTACACAAATAATGAGCACTGTAAGCAATTTGTGTTGGCAAAAGGGCCACACTGGTTGGAACTACACAAATAAGGAGCACTGCAAACACTTTGTGTTAGCAAAGGTGCCACACTGGTTGGAACTACACACATAATTAGCCCTATAAGGACTTTGTGTTGGAAAAAGGCAGCACTCGGAATAACACAAATAATGAGCACTGTATTATAGCACTTTGTGTTGGCAAAAGGGCCGCACTCGTTGGAACTACACATATAAGGAGCACTGTAAGCACTTTGCATTGGCAAAAGGGCCGCACTGGTTAGAACTACACAAATAATGAGCACTGTAAGCACTTTGTGTTGGCAAAAGGGCCGCACTGGTTGGAACTACACAAATAAGGAGCACTGTATTATAGCACTTTGTGTTGGCTTATGGGCCGCACTGGTTGGAACTACACAAATAATGAGTACTGTAAGCACTTTGTGTTGGCTTATGGGCCGCACTGGTTGGAACTACACAAATAAAGAGCACTGTAAGCACTTTGTGTTGGCAAAAGGGCAGCGCTGGTTGGAAATACACAAATAATGAGCACTGTATTATAGCTGTTTGTGTTGGCAAAAGGGTCGCACTGGTTAGAACTACACAAATAATGAGCACTGTAAGCACTTTGTGTTGGCAAAAGGGCCGCACTGGTTGGAACAACGCAAATAATGAGCACTGTAATATAGCACTTTGTGTTGGCAAAAGGGTCGCACTGGTTGGAACTACACAAATAATCAGCACTGTAAGCACTTTCTGTTGGCAAAAGGGCAGCACTGGTTAGAACTAAACAAATAATGAGCTCTGTAAGCACTTTGTGTTGGCAAAAGGGCCGTACTGGTTGGAACTACACAAATAATGAGCACTGTAAGCACTTTGTGTTGGCAAAAGGGCTGCACTGGTTGGAACTACACAAATAATGAGCACTGTATTATAGCACTTTGTGTTGGCAAAAGGGCCGCACTGGTTAGAAGTACAAAAATAATGAGCACTGTAAGCACTTTGTGTTGGCAAAAGGGCCGCACTGGTTAGAACTACACAAATAATGAGCACTGTATTATAGCACATTGTGTTGGCTTTTGGGCAGAACTGGTTGGAACAACACAAATAATGAGCACTGTATTATAGCACTTTGTGTTGGCAAAAGGGTCGCACTGGTTGGAACTACACAAATAATCAGCACTGTATGCACTTTGTGTCGGCAAAAGGGCCGCACTGGTTGGAACTACACAAATAAGGAGCACTGTATTATAGCACTTTGTGTTGGCTTATGGGCCGCACTAGTTGGAACTACACAAATAATGAGCACTGTAAGCACTTTGTGTTGACAAAAGGGCCGCACTGGTTGGAACTACACAAATAAGGAGCACTATAAGCACTTTGTGTTGGCAAATGGGCCGCACTGGTTGGAACTACACAAATAAGGAGCACTGCAAGCACTTTGTGTTAGCAAAAGTGCCGCACTGGTTGGAACTACACACATAATTAGCCCTATAAGGACTTTGTGTTGACAAAAGGGCCACACTGGTTGGAACTACACAAATAATGAGCACTGTATTATAGCTCTTTGTGTTGGCAAAAGGGTCGCACTGGTTGGAACTACACAAATAATCAGCACTGTAAGCACTTTGTGTTGACAAAAGGGCCGCACTGGTTAGAACTAAACAAATAATGAGCACTGTAAGCACTTTGTGTTGGCAAAAGGGTCACACTGGTTAGAACTACACAAATAATGAGCACTGTATTATAGCACTTTGTGTTGGCTTTTGGGCAGCACTGGTTGGAACTACACAAATAATGAGCACTGTATTATAGCACTTTGTGTTGGAAAAAGGGCCGCACTGTTTGGACTACACAAAAAATGAGCACTGTAAGCACTTTGTGTTGGAAAAAGGCAGCACTCGTTGGAATAACACAAATAATGAGCACTGTATTATAGCACTTTGTGTTGGCAAAAGGGCCGCACTCGTTGGAACTACACAAATAAGGAGCACTGTAAGCACTTTGCGTTGGGAAAAGGGCCGCACTGGTTGGAACTACACATATAAGGAGCACTTTAAGCACTTTGCATTGGCAAAAGGGCCGCACTGGTTAGAACTACACAAATAATGAGCACTGTAAGCACTTTGTGTCGGCAAAAGGGCCGCACTGGTTGGAACTACACAAATAAGGAGCACTGTATTATAGCACTTTGTGTTGGCTTATGGGCCGCACTGGTTGGAACTACACAAATAATGAGCACTGTATTATAGCACTTTGTGTTGGCAAAAGGGCCGTACTGGTTGGAACTACACAAATAAGGAGCACTGTAAGCACTTTGTGTTGACAAAAGGGCCGCACTGGTTGGAACTACACAAATAATGAGCACTGTAAGCACTTTGTGTTGACAAAAGGGCGGTACTGGTTGGAACTACACAAATAAGGAGCACTGTATTATAGCACTTTGTGTTGGCTTATGGGCCGCACTGGTTGGAACTACACAAATAATGAGCACTGTAAGCATTTAGTGTTGGCTTATGGGCCGCACTGGTTGGAACTACACAAATAAGGAGCACTATAAGCACTTTGTGTTGGCAAAAGGGCCGCACTGGTTAGAACTACACAAATAAAGAGCACTGTAAGCACTTTGTGTTGGCAAAAGGGCCGTACTGGTTGGAACTACACAAATAATGAGCACTGTAAGCACTTTGTGTTGGCAAAAGGGCCGTACTGGTTGGAACTACACAAATAAGGAGCACTGTAAGCACTTTGTGTTGACAAAAGGGCCGCACTGGTTGGAACTACACAAATAATGAGCACTGTAAGCACTTTGTGTTGACAAAAGGGCGGTACTGGTTGGAACTACACAAATAAGGAGCACTGTATTATAGCACTTTGTGTTGGCTTATGGGCCGCACTGGTTGGAACTACACAAATAATGAGCACTGTAAGCATTTAGTGTTGGCTTATGGGCCGCACTGGTTGGAACTACACAAATAAGGAGCACTATAAGCACTTTGTGTTGGCAAAAGGGCCGCACTGGTTAGAACTACACAAATAAAGAGCACTGTAAGCACTTTGTGTTGGCAAAAGGGCCGTACTGGTTGGAACTACACAAATAATGAGCACTGTAAGCACTTTGTGTTGGCAAAAGGGCCGCACTGGTTGGAACTACACAAATAATCAGCACTGTAAGCACTTTGCTTTGGCAAAAGGGCAGCACTGGTTAGAACTAAACAAATAATGAGCACTGTAAGCACTTTGTGTTGGCAAAAGGGCCGTACTGGTTGGAACTACACAAATAATGAGCACTGTAAGCACTTTGTGTTGGCAAAAGGGCCGCACTGGTTGGAACTACACAAATAATCAGCACTGTAAGCACTTTGCTTTGGCAAAAGGGCAGCACTGGTTAGAACTAAACAAATAATGAGCACTGTAAGCACTTTGTGTTGGCAAAAGGGCTGTAATGGTTGGAACTACAAAAATAATGAGCACTGTAAGCACTTTGTGTTGGCTTATGGGCCGCACTGGTTGGAACTACACAAATAAGGAGCACTATAAGCACTTTGTGTTGGCAAAAGGGCCGCACTGGTTAGAACTACACAAATAAAGAGCACTGTAAGCACTTTGTGTTGGCAAAAGGGCCGTACTGGTTGGAACTACACAAATAATGAGCACTGTATTATAGCTCTTTGTGTTGGCAAAAGGGTCGCACTGGTTGGAACTACACAAATAATCAGCACTGTAAGCACTTTGTGTTGACAAAAGGGCCTCACTGGTTAGAACTAAAGAAATAATGAGCACTGTAAGCACTTTGTGTTGGCAAAAGGGTCACACTGGTTAGAACTACACAAATAATGAGCACTGTATTATACCACTTTGTGTTGGCTTTTGGGCAGCACTGGTTGGAACTACACAAATAAGGAGCACTGTATTATAGCACTTTGTGTTGGCAAAAGGGCCGCACTGGTTGGACTACACAAAAAATGAGCACTGTAAGCACTTTGTGTTGGAAAAAGGCAGCACTAGTTGGAATAACACAAATAATGAGCACTGTATTATAGCACTTTGTGTTGGCAAAAGGGCCGCACTCGTTGGAACTACACATATAAGGAGCACTGTAAGCACTTTGCATTGGCAAAAGGGCCGCACTGGTTAGAACTACACAAATAATGAGCACTGTAAGCACTTTGTGTCAGCAAAAGGGCCGCACTGGTTGGAACTACACAAATAAGGAGCACTGTATTATAGCACTTTGTGTTGGCTTATGGGCCGCACACGTTGGAACTACACAAATAATGAGCACTGTAAGCACTTTGTGTTGGCTTATGGGCCGCACTGGTTGGAACTACACAAATAAAGAGCACTGTAAGCACTTTGTGTTGGCAAAAGGGTCACACTGGTTAGAACTACACAAATAATGAGCACTGTATTATAGCACTTTGTGTTGGCTTTTGGGCAGCACTGGTTGGAACTACACAAATAAGGAGCACTGTATTATAGCACTTTGTGTTGGCAAAAGGGCCGCACTGGTTGGACTACATAAAAAATGCACTTTGTGTTGGAAAAAGGCAGCACTCGTTGGAATAACACAAATAATTAGCACTGTATTATAGCACTTTGTGTTGGCAAAAGGGCCGCACTCGTTGGAACTACACAAATAAGGAGCACTGTAAGCACTTTGTGTTGGGAAAAGGGCCGCACTGGTTGGAACTACACATATAAGGAGTACTGTAAGCACTTTGCATTGGCAAAAGGGCCGCACTGGTTAGAACTACACAAATAATGAGCACTGTAAGCACTTTGTGTGGGCAAAAGGGCCGCACTGGTTGGAACTACACAAATAAGGAGCACTGTATTATAGCACTTTGTGTTGGCTTATGGGCCGCACTGGTTGGAACTACACAAATAATGAGCACTGTATTATAGCACTTTGTGTTGTCAAAAGGGCCGCACTGGTTGGAACTACACAAATAAGGAGCACTGTAAGCACTTTGTGTTGGCAAAAGGGCCGTACTGGTTGGAACTACACAAATAAGGAGCACTGTATTATAGCACTTTGTGTTGGCTTATGGGCCGCACTGGTTGGAACGACACAAATAATGAGCACTGTAAGCACTTTGTGTTGACAAAAGGGCGGTACTGTTTGGAACTACACAAATAAGGAGCACTGTAAGCACTTTGTGTTGACAAAAGGGCCGCACTGGTTGGAACTACACAAATAATGAGCAATGTAAGCACTTTGTGTTGGCTTATGGGCCGCACTGGTTAGAACTACACAAATAATTAGCACTGTAAGCACTTTGTGTTGGCAAAAGTGCAGCAATCGTTGGAATTACACAAATAAGGAGCACTGTAAGCACTTTGTGTTGGCATATGGGCCGCACTGGTTAGAACTACACAAATAATGAGCACTGTAAGCACTTTGTGTTGGCAAAAGGGCAGCACTCGTTGGAACTACACAAATAAGGAGCACTGTAAGCACATTGTGTTGGCTTATGGGCCGCACTGGTTGGAACTACACAAATAATGAGCACTGTAAGTACTTTGTGTTGGCAAAAGGGCCGCACTGGTTGGAACTACACAAATAAGGAGCACTGTATTATAGCACTTTGTGTTGGCTTATGGGCCGCACTGGTTGGAACTACACAAATAATGAGCACTGTATTATAGCACTTTGTGTTGTCAAAAGGGCCGCACTGGTTGGAACTACACAAATAAGGAGCACTGTAAGCACTTTGTGTTGGCAAAAGGGCCGTACTGGTTGGAACTACACAAATAAGGAGCACTGTATTATAGCACTTTGTGTTGGCTTATGGGCCGCACTGGTTGGAACGACACAAATAATGAGCACTGTAAGCACTTTGTGTTGACAAAAGGGCGGTACTGTTTGGAACTACACAAATAAGGAGCACTGTAAGCACTTTGTGTTGACAAAAGGGCCGCACTGGTTGGAACTACACAAATAATGAGCAATGTAAGCACTTTGTGTTGGCTTATGGGCCGCACTGGTTAGAACTACACAAATAATTAGCACTGTAAGCACTTTGTGTTGGCAAAAGTGCAGCAATCGTTGGAATTACACAAATAAGGAGCACTGTAAGCACTTTGTGTTGGCATATGGGCCGCACTGGTTAGAACTACACAAATAATGAGCACTGTAAGCACTTTGTGTTGGCAAAAGGGCAGCACTCGTTGGAACTACACAAATAAGGAGCACTGTAAGCACATTGTGTTGGCTTATGGGCCGCACTGGTTGGAACTACACAAATAATGAGCACTGTAAGTACTTTGTGTTGGCAAAAGGGCTGCACTGGTTGGAACTACACAAATAATGAGCACTGTATTATAGCACTTTTTGTTGTCAAAAGGGCCGCACTCGTTGGAACTACACAAATAAGGAGCACTGTAAGCACTTTGTGTTGGCAAAAGGGCCGTACTGGTTGGAACTACACAAATAAGGAGTACTGTAAGCACTTTGTGTTGACAAAAGGGCCGCACTCGTTGGAACTACACAAATAATGAGCACTGTAAGCACTTTGTGTTGACAAAAGGGCGGTACTGTTTGGAACTACACAAATAAGGAGCACTGTAAGCACTTTGTGTTGACAAAAGGGCCGCACTGGTTGGAACTACACAAATAATGAGCAATGTAAGCACATTGTGTTGGCTTATGGGCCGCACTGGTTAGAACTACACAAATAATGAGCACTGTAAGCACTTTGTGTTGGCAAAAGGGCCGCACTGGTTGGAACTACACAAAAAAAGGAGCACTGTAAGCACTTTGTGTTGGCTTATGGGCCGCACTGGTTAGAACTACACAAATAATGAGCACTGTAAGTACTTTGTGTTGGCAAAAGGGCTGCACTGGTTGGAACTACACAAATAATGAGCACTGTATTATAGCACTTTGTGTTGGCAAAAGGGCCGCACTGGTTAGAACTACACAAATAATGAGCACTGTAAGCACTTTGTGTTGGCAAAAGGGCCGTACTGGTTGGAACTCAACCAATAATGAGCACTGTAAGCACTTTGTGTTGGCAAAAGGGCCGCACTGGTTAGAACTACAAAAATAATGAGCACTGTAAGCACTTAGTGTTGTCAAAAGGGCCGCACTGGTTGGAACTACACAAATAATGAGCACTGTAAGCACTTTGTGTTGACAAAAGGGTCACACTGGTTAGAACTACACAAATAATGAGCACTGTATTATAGCACATGTGTTGGCTTTTGGGCAGCACTGGTTGGAACTACACAAATAATGAGCACTGTATTATAGCAATTTGTGTTGGCAAAAGGGCCGCACTGGTTGGACTACACAAAAAATGAGCACTGTAAGCACTTTGTGTTGGAAAAAGGCAGCACTCGTTGGAATAACACAAATAATGAGCACTGTATTATAGCACTTTGTGTTGGCAAAAGTGCCACACTGGTTGGAACTACACAAATAAGGAGCACTGTAAGCACTTTGTGTTGACAAAATGGCCGTACTGTTTTGAACTACACAAATAAGGAGCACTATAAGCACTTTGTGTTGACAAAAGGGCCGCACTGGTTGGAACTACACAAATAAGGAGCAATGTATGCACTTTGTGTTGGCTTATGGGCCGCACTGGTTGGAACTACACAAATAATGAGCACTGTAAGCACTTTGTGTTGGCAAAAGGGCAGCAATCGTTGGAATTACACAAATAAGGAGCACTGTAAGTACTTTGTGTTGGCAAAAGGGCTGCACTGGTTGGAACTACACAAATAATGAGCACTGTATTATAGCACTTTGTGTTGGCAAAAGGGTCGCACTGGTTAGAACTACACAAATAATGAGCACTGTAAGCACTTTGTGTTGGCAAAAGGGCCGCACTGGTTGGAACTACACAAATAAGGAGCACTGTAAGCACTTTGTGTTGGCAAAAGGGCCGTACTGGTTGGAACTACACAAATAAGGAGCACTGTATTATAGCACTTTGTGTTGGCTTATGGGCCGCACTGGTTGGAACGACACAAATAATGAGCACTGTAAGCACTTTGTGTTGACAAAAGGGCGGTACTGTTTGGAACTACACAAATAAGGAGCACTGTAAGCACTTTGTGTTGACAAAAGGGCCGCACTGGTTGGAACTACACAAATAATGAGCAATGTAAGCACTTTGTGTTGGCTTATGGGCCGCACTGGTTAGAACTACACAAATAATTAGCACTGTAAGCACTTTGTGTTGGCAAAAGTGCAGCAATCGTTGGAATTACACAAATAAGGAGCACTGTAAGCACTTTGTGTTGGCATATGGGCCGCACTGGTTAGAACTACACAAATAATGAGCACTGTAAGCACTTTGTGTTGGCAAAAGGGCAGCACTCGTTGGAACTACACAAATAAGGAGCACTGTAAGCACATTGTGTTGGCTTATGGGCCGCACTGGTTGGAACTACACAAATAATGAGCACTGTAAGTACTTTGTGTTGGCAAAAGGGCTGCACTGGTTGGAACTACACAAATAATGAGCACTGTATTATAGCACTTTGTGTTGGCAAAAGGGCCGCACTCGTTGGAACTACACAAATAAGGAGCACTGTAAGCACTTTGTGTTGTGAAAAGGGCCGCACTGGTTGGAACTACACATATAAGGAGTACTGTAAGCACTTTGCATTGGAAAAAGGGCCGCACTGGTTAGAACTACACAAATAATGAGCACTGTAAGCACTTTGTGTCAGCAAAAGGGCCGCACTGGTTGGAACTACACAAATAAGGAGCACTGTATTATAGCACTTTGTGTTGGCTTATGGGCCGCACTGGTTGGAACTACACAAATAATGAGCACTGTATTATAGCACTTTTTGTTGTCAAAAGGGCCGCACTGGTTGGAACTACACAAATAAGGAGCACTGTAAGCACTTTGTGTTGGCAAAAGGGCCGTACTGGTTGGAACTACACAAATAAGGAGTACTGTAAGCACTTTGTGTTGACAAAAGGGCCGCACTCGTTGGAACTACACAAATAATGAGCACTGTAAGCACTTTGTGTTGACAAAAGGGCCGCACTGGTTGGAACTACACAAATAATGAGCAATGTAAGCACATTGTGTTGGCTTATGGGCCGCACTGGTTAGAACTACACAAATAATGAGCACTGTAAGCACTTTGTGTTGGCAAAAGGGCCGCACTGGTTGGAACTACACAAAAAAAGGAGCACTGTAAGCACTTTGTGTTGGCTTATGGGCCGCACTGGTTGGAACTACACAAATAATGAGCACTGTAAGTACTTTGTGTTGGCAAAAGGGCTGCACTGGTTGGAACTACACAAATAATGAGCACTGTATTATAGCACTTTGTGTTGGCAAAAGGGCCGCACTGGTTAGAACTACACAAATAATGAGCACTGTAAGCACTTTGTGTTGGCAAAAGGGCCGCACTGGTTGGAACAACACAAATAATGAGCACTGTATTATAGCACTTTGTGTTGGCAAAAGGGTCGCACTGGTTGGAACTACACAAATAATCAGCACTGTAAGCACTTTGCTTTGGCAAAAGGGCAGCACTGGTTAGAACTAAACAAATAATGAGCACTGTAAGCACTTTGTGTTGGCAAAAGGGCCGTACTGGTTGGAACTCAACCAATAATGAGCACTGTAAGCACTTTGTGTTGGCAAAAGGGCCGCACTGGTTAGAACTACAAAAATAATGAGCACTGTAAGCACTTAGTGTTGTCAAAAGGGCCGCACTGGTTGGAACTACACAAATAATGAGCACTGTAAGCACTTTGTGTTGACAAAAGGGTCACACTGGTTAGAACTACACAAATAATGAGCACTGTATTATAGCACATGTGTTGGCTTTTGGGCAGCACTGGTTGGAACTACACAAATAATGAGCACTGTATTATAGCAATTTGTGTTGGCAAAAGGGCCGCACTGGTTGGACTACACAAAAAATGAGCACTGTAAGCACTTTGTGTTGGAAAAAGGCAGCACTCGTTGGAATAACACAAATAATGAGCACTGTATTATAGCACTTTGTGTTGGCAAAAGTGCCACACTGGTTGGAACTACACAAATAAGGAGCACTGTAAGCACTTTGTGTTGACAAAATGGCCGTACTGTTTTGAACTACACAAATAAGGAGCACTATAAGCACTTTGTGTTGACAAAAGGGCCGCACTGGTTGGAACTACACAAATAAGGAGCAATGTATGCACTTTGTGTTGGCTTATGGGCCGCACTGGTTGGAACTACACAAATAATGAGCACTGTAAGCACTTTGTGTTGGCAAAAGGGCAGCAATCGTTGGAATTACACAAATAAGGAGCACTGTAAGTACTTTGTGTTGGCTTATGGGCTGCACTGGTTGGAACTACACAAATAATGAGCACTGTATTATAGCACTTTGTGTTGGCAAAAGGGTCGCACTGGTTAGAACTACACAAATAATGAGCACTGTAAGCACTTTGTGTTGGCAAAAGGGCCGCACTGGTTGGAACAACACAAATAATGAGCACTGTATTATAGCACTTTGTGTTGGCAAAAGGGTCGCACTGGTTGGAACTACAAAAATAATGAGCACTGTAAACACTTTGTCTTGGCAAAAGGGCCGCACTGGTTGGAACTACACAAATAATGAGCACTGTAAGCACTTTGTGTTGGCAAAAGGGTCACACTGGTTAGAACTACACAAATAATGAGCACTGTATTATAGCACTTTGTGTTGGCTTTTGGGCAGCACTGGTTGGAACAACACAAATAATGAGCACTGTATTATAGCACTTTGTGTTGGCAAAAGGGTCGCACTGGTTGGAACTATACAAATAATCAGCACTGTATGCACTTTGTGTCGGCAAAAGGGCCGCACTGGTTGGAACTACACAAATAAGGAGCACTGTATTATAGCACTTTGTGTTGGCTTATGGGCCGCACTGGTTGGAACTACACAAATAATGAGAACTGTAAGCACTTTGTGTTGACAAAAGGGCCGCACTGGTTGGAACTACACAAATAATGAGCAATGTAAGCACTTTGTGTTGGCTTATGGGCCGCACTGGTTAGAACTACACAAATAATGAGCACTGTAAGTACTTTGTGTTGGCAAAAGGGCTGCACTGGTTGGAACTACACAAATAATGAGCACTGTATTATAGCACTTTGTGTTGGCAAAAGTGCCGCACTGGTTAGAACTACACAAATAACGAGCACTGTAAGCACTTTGTGTTGGCAAAAGGGCCGCACTGGTTGGAACAACACAAATAATGAGCACTGTATTATAGCACTTTGTGTTGGCTTATGGGCCGCACTGGTTGGAACTACACAAATAATGAGCACTGTAAGCACTTTGTGTTGGCTTATGGGCCGCACTGGTTGGAACTACACAAATAAAGAGCACTGTAAGCACTTTGTGTTGGCAAAAGGGTCGCACTGGTTGGAACTACACAAATAATCAGCACTGTAAACACTTTGTGTTGGCAAAAGGGCAGCACTGGTTAGAACTAAACAAATAAGGAGCACTGTAAGCACTTTGTGTTGGCAAAAGGGCCGCACTGGTTAGAACTACACAAATAATGAGCACTGTAAGCAATTTGTGTTGGCAAAAGGGCAGCACTGGTTGGAACTACACAAATAAGGAGCACTGCAAGCACTTTGTGTTAGCAAAAGTGCCACACTGGTTGGAACTACACACATAATTAGCCCTATAAGGACTTTGTGTTGGAAAAAGGCAGCACTCGTTGGAATTACACAAATAAGGAGCACTGTATTATAGCATGTTGTGTTGGCAAAAGGGCCGCACTGGTTGGAACTACACAAATAAGGAGCACTATAAGCACTTTGTGTTGGCAAAAGGGCCGTACTGGTTGGAACTACACAAATAATGAGCACTGTAAGCACTTTGTGTTGGCAAAAGGGCCGCACCGGTTGGAACAACACAAATAATGAGCACTGTATTATAGCACTTTGTGTTGGCAAAAGGGTCGCACTGGTTGGAACTACACAAATAATCAGCACTGTAAGCACTTTCTGTTGGCAAAAGGGCAGCACTTGTTAGAACTAAACAAATAATGAGCACTGTAAGCACTTTGTGTTGGCAAAAGGGCCGTACTGGTTGGAACTACACAAATAATGAGCACTGTAAGCACTTTGTGTTGGCAAAAGGGCCGCACTGGTTAGAAATACAAAAATAATGAGCACTGTAAACACTTTGTCTTGGCAAAAGGGCCGCACTGGTTGGAACTACACAAATAATGAGCACTGTAAGCACTTTGTGTTGGCAAAAGGGTCACACTGGTTGGAACTACACAAATAATCAGCACTGTAAGCACTTTGCTTTGGCAAAAGGGCAGCACTGGTTAGAACTAAACAAATAATGAGCACTGTAAGCACTTTGTGTTGGCAAAAGGGCCGTACTGGTTGGAACTCAACCAATAATGAGCACTGTAAGCACTTTGTGTTGGCAAAAGGGCCGCACTGGTTAGAACTACAAAAATAATGAGCACTGTAAGCACTTAGTGTTGTCAAAAGGGCCGCACTGGTTGGAACTACACAAATAATGAGCACTGTAAGCACTTTGTGTTGACAAAAGGGTCACACTGGTTAGAACTACACAAATAATGAGCACTGTATTATAGCACATGTGTTGGCTTTTGGGCAGCACTGGTTGGAACTACACAAATAATGAGCACTGTATTATAGCAATTTGTGTTGGCAAAAGGGCCGCACTGGTTGGACTACACAAAAAATGAGCACTGTAAGCACTTTGTGTTGGAAAAAGGCAGCACTCGTTGGAATAACACAAATAATGAGCACTGTATTATAGCACTTTGTGTTGGCAAAAGTGCCACACTGGTTGGAACTACACAAATAAGGAGCACTGTAAGCACTTTGTGTTGACAAAATGGCCGTACTGTTTTGAACTACACAAATAAGGAGCACTATAAGCACTTTGTGTTGACAAAAGGGCCGCACTGGTTGGAACTACACAAATAAGGAGCAATGTATGCACTTTGTGTTGGCTTATGGGCCGCACTGGTTGGAACTACACAAATAATGAGCACTGTAAGCACTTTGTGTTGGCAAAAGGGCAGCAATCGTTGGAATTACACAAATAAGGAGCACTGTAAGTACTTTGTGTTGGCTTATGGGCTGCACTGGTTGGAACTACACAAATAATGAGCACTGTATTATAGCACTTTGTGTTGGCAAAAGGGTCGCACTGGTTAGAACTACACAAATAATGAGCACTGTAAGCACTTTGTGTTGGCAAAAGGGCCGCACTGGTTGGAACAACACAAATAATGAGCACTGTATTATAGCACTTTGTGTTGGCAAAAGGGTCGCACTGGTTGGAACTACAAAAATAATGAGCACTGTAAACACTTTGTCTTGGCAAAAGGGCCGCACTGGTTGGAACTACACAAATAAGGAGCACTGTAAGCACTTTGTGTTGGCAAAAGGGCCGCACTGGTTAGAACTACACAAATAATGAGCACTGTAAGCAATTTGTGTTGGCAAAAGGGCAGCACTGGTTGGAACTACACAAATAAGGAGCACTGCAAGCACTTTGTGTTAGCAAAAGTGCCACACTGGTTGGAACTACACACATAATTAGCCCTATAAGGACTTTGTGTTGGAAAAAGGCAGCACTCGTTGGAATTACACAAATAAGGAGCACTGTATTATAGCATGTTGTGTTGGCAAAAGGGCCGCACTGGTTGGAACTACACAAATAAGGAGCACTATAAGCACTTTGTGTTGGCAAAAGGGCCGTACTGGTTGGAACTACACAAATAATGAGCACTGTAAGCACTTTGTGTTGGCAAAAGGGCCGCACCGGTTGGAACAACACAAATAATGAGCACTGTATTATAGCACTTTGTGTTGGCAAAAGGGTCGCACTGGTTGGAACTACACAAATAATCAGCACTGTAAGCACTTTCTGTTGGCAAAAGGGCAGCACTTGTTAGAACTAAACAAATAATGAGCACTGTAAGCACTTTGTGTTGGCAAAAGGGCCGTACTGGTTGGAACTACACAAATAATGAGCACTGTAAGCACTTTGTGTTGGCAAAAGGGCCGCACTGGTTAGAAATACAAAAATAATGAGCACTGTAAACACTTTGTCTTGGCAAAAGGGCCGCACTGGTTGGAACTACACAAATAATGAGCACTGTAAGCACTTTGTGTTGGCAAAAGGGTCACACTGGTTAGAACTACACAAATAATGAGCACTGTATTATAGCACTTTGTGTTGGCTTTTGGGCAGCACTGTTTGGAACAACACAAATAATGAGCACTGTATTATAGCACTTTGTGTTGGCAAAAGGGTCGCACTGGTTGGAACTACACAAATAATCAGCACTGTATGCACTTTGTGTCGGCAAAAGGGCCGCACTGGTTGGAACTACACAAATAAGGAGCACTGTATTATAGCACTTTGTGTTGGCTTATGGGCCGCACTGGTTGGAACTACACAAATAATGAGCACTGTAAGCACTTTGTGTTGACAAAAGGGCCGCACTGGTTGGAACTACACAAATAATGAGCAATGTAAGCACTTTGTGTTGGCTTATGGGCCGCACTGGTTAGAACTACACAAATAATGAGCACTGTAAGCACTTTGTGTTGGCAAAAGGGCAGCAATCGTTGGAATTACACAAATAAGGAGCACTGTACGCACTTTGCGTTGGCTTATGGGCCGCACTGGTTAGAACTACACAAATAATGAGCACTGTAAGCACTTTGTGTTGGCAAAAGGGCCGCACTGGTTGGAACTACACAAATAAGGAGCACTGTAAGCATTTTGTGTTGGCTTATGGGCCGCACTTGTTGGAACTACACAAATAATGAGCACTGTAAGTACTTTGTGTTGGCAAAAGGTCTGCACTGGTTGGAACTACACAAATAATGAGCACTGTATTATACTACTTTGTGTTGGCAAAAGTGCCGCACTGGTTAGAACTACACAAATAATGAGCACTGTAAGCACTTTGTGTTGGCAAAAGGGCCGCACTGGTTGGAACAACACAAATAATTTGCACTGTATTATAGCACTTTGTGTTGGCAAAAGGGCCGCACTGGTTGGAACTACACAAATAATGAGCACTGTAAGCACTTTGTGTTGGCTTATGGGCCGCACTGGTTGGAACTACACAAATAAAGAGCACTGTAAGCACTTTGTGTTGGAAAAAGGGCAGCACTCGTTGGAATTACACAAATAAAGAGCACTGTATTATAGTACTTTGTGTTGGCAAAAGGGTCGCACTGGTTGGAACTACACAAATAATCAGCACTGTAAACACTTTGTGTTGGCAAAAGGGCAGCACTGGTTAGAACTAAACAAATAATGAGCACTGTAAGCACTTTGTGTTGGCAAAAGGGCCGCACTGGTTAGAACTACACAAATAAGGAGCACTGCAAGCACTTTGTGTTAGCAAAAGTGCCACACTGGTTGGAACTACACACATAATTAGCCCTATAAGGACTTTGTGTTGGAAAAAGGCAGCACTCGTTGGAATAACACAAATTATGAGCACTGTATTATAGCACTTTGTGTTAGCAAAAGGGCCGCACTCGTTGGAACTACACATATAAAGAGCACTGTAAGCACTTTGCATTGGCAAAAGGGCCGCACTGGTTAGAACTAAACAAATAATGAGCACTGTAAGCACTTTGTGTTGGCAAAAGGGCCGCACTGGTTGGAACTACACAAATAAGGAGCACTGTATTATAGCACTTTGTGTTGGCTTATGGGCCGCACTGGTTGGAACTACATAAATAATGAGCACTGTAAGCATTTTGTGTTGGCTTATGGGCCGCACTGGTTAGAACTACACAAATAATGAGCACTGTAAGCACTTTGTGTTGGCAAAAGGGCAGCAATCATTGGAATTACACAAATAATGAGCACTGTAAGCACTTTGTGTTGGCAAAAGGGCCGTACTGGTTGGAACTACACAAATAATGAGCACTGTAAGCACTTTGTGTTGGCAAAAGGGCCGCACTGGTTGGAACTACACAAATAAGGAGCACTGTATTATAGCACTTTGTGTTGGCTTATGGGCCGCACTGGTTGGAACTACATAAATAATGAGCACTGTAAGCATTTTGTGTTGGCTTATGGGCCGCACTGGTTAGAACTACACAAATAATGAGCACTGTAAGCACTTTGTGTTGGCAAAAGGGCAGCAATCATTGGAATTACACAAATAATGAGCACTGTAAGCACTTTGTGTTGGCAAAAGGGCCGTACTGGTTGGAACTACACAAATAATGAGCACTGTAAGCACTTTGTGTTGGCAAAAGGGCCGCACTGGTTAGAAATACAAAAATAATGAGCACTGTAAACACTTTGTCTTGGCAAAAGGGCCGCACTGGTTGGAACTACACAAATAATGAGCACTGTAAGCACTTTGTGTTGGCAAAAGGGTCACACTGGTTAGAACTACACAAATAATGAGCACTGTATTATAGCACTTTGTGTTGGCTTTTGGGCAGCACTGGTTGGAACAACACAAATAATGAGCACTGTATTATAGCACTTTGTGTTGGCAAAAGGGTCGCACTGGTTGGAACTACACAAATAATCAGCACTGTATGCACTTTGTGTCGGCAAAAGGGCCGCACTGGTTGGAACTACACAAATAAGGAGCACTGTATTATAGCACTTTGTGTTGGCTTATGGGCCGCACTGGTTGGAACTACACAAATAATGAGCAATGTAAGCACTTTGTGTTGGCTTATGGGCCGCACTGGTTAGAACTACACAAATAATGAGCACTGTAAGCACTTTGTGTTGGCAAAAGGGCAGCAATCGTTGGAATTACACAAATAAGGAGCACTGTACGCACTTTGCGTTGGCTTATGGGCCGCACTGGTTAGAACTACACAAATAATGAGCACTGTAAGCACTTTGTGTTGGCAAAAGGGCCGCACTGGTTGGAACTACACAAATAAGGAGCACTGTAAGCACTTTGTGTTGGCTTATGGGCCGCACTTGTTGGAACTACACAAATAATGAGCACTGTAAGTACTTTGTGTTGGCAAAAGGTCTGCACTGGTTGGAACTACACAAATAATGAGCACTGTATTATACTACTTTGTGTTGGCAAAAGTGCCGCACTGGTTAGAACTACACAAATAATGAGCACTGTAAGCACTTTGTGTTGGCAAAAGGGCCGCACTGGTTGGAACAACACAAATAATTTGCACTGTATTATAGCACTTTGTGTTGGCAAAAGGGCCGCACTGGTTGGAACTACACAAATAATGAGCACTGTAAGCACTTTGTGTTGGCTTATGGGCCGCACTGGTTGGAACTACACAAATAAAGAGCACTGTAAGCACTTTGTGTTGGAAAAAGGGCAGCACTCGTTGGAATTACACAAATAAAGAGCACTGTATTATAGTACTTTGTGTTGGCAAAAGGGTCGCACTGGTTGGAACTACACAAATAATCAGCACTGTAAACACTTTGTGTTGGCAAAAGGGCAGCACTGGTTAGAACTAAACAAATAATGAGCACTGTAAGCACTTTGTGTTGGCAAAAGGGCCGCACTGGTTAGAACTACACAAATAAGGAGCACTGCAAGCACTTTGTGTTAGCAAAAGTGCCACACTGGTTGGAACTACACACATAATTAGCCCTATAAGGACTTTGTGTTGGAAAAAGGCAGCACTCGTTGGAATAACACAAATTATGAGCACTGTATTATAGCACTTTGTGTTAGCAAAAGGGCCGCACTCGTTGGAACTACACATATAAAGAGCACTGTAAGCACTTTGCATTGGCAAAAGGGCCGCACTGGTTAGAACTAAACAAATAATGAGCACTGTAAGCACTTTGTGTTGGCAAAAGGGCCGCACTGGTTGGAACTACACAAATAAGGAGCACTGTATTATAGCACTTTGTGTTGGCTTATGGGCCGCACTGGTTGGAACTACATAAATAATGAGCACTGTAAGCATTTTGTGTTGGCTTATGGGCCGCACTGGTTGGAACTACACAAGTAAAGAGCACTGTAAGCACTTTGTGTTGGCAAAAGGGCAGCACTCGTTGGAATTACACAAATAAGGAGCACTGTATTATAGCATGTTGTGTTGGCAAAAGGGCCGCACTGGTTGGAACTTCACAAATAAGGAGCACTATAAGCACTTTGTGTTGGCAAAAGGGCCGTACTGGTTGGAACTACACAAATAATGAGCACTGTAAGCACTTTGTGTTGGCAAAAGGGCCGCACTGGTTGGAACAACACAAATAATGAGCACTGTATTATAGCACTTTGTGTTGGCAAAAGGGTCGCACTGGTTGGAACTACACAAATAATCAGCACTGTAAGCACTTTCTGTTGGCAAAAGGGCAGAACTGGTTAGAACTAAACAAATAATGAGCACTGTAAGCACTTTGTGTTGGCAAAAGGGCCGTACTGGTTGGAACTACACAAATAATGAGCACTGTAAGCACTTTGTGTTGGCAAAAGGGCCGCACTGGTTAGAACTACAAAAATAATGAGCACTGTAAACACTTTGTCTTGGCAAAAGGGCCGCACTGGTTGGAACTACACAAATAATGAGCACTGTAAGCACTTTGTGTTGGCAAAAGGGTCACACTGGTTAGAACTACACAAATAATGAGCACTGTATTATAGCACTTTGTTTTGGCTTTTGGGCAGCACTGGTTGGAACAACACAAATAATGAGCACTGTATTATAGCACTTTGTGTTGGCAAAAGGGTCGCACTGGTTGGAACTACACAAATAATCAGCACTGTATGCACTTTGTGTCGGCAAAAGGGCCGCACTGGTTGGAACTACACAAATAAGGAGCACTGTATTATAGCACTTTGTGTTGGCTTATGGGCCGCACTGGTTGGAACTACACAAATAATGAGCACTGTAAGCACTTTGTGTTGGCTTATGGGCCGCACTGGTTAGAACTACACAAATAATGAGCACTGTAAGTACTTTGTGTTGGCAAAAGGGCAGCAATCGTTGGAATTACACAAATAAGGAGCACTGTACGCACTTTGTGTTGGCTTATGGGCCGCACTGGTTGGAACTACACAAATAATGAGCACTGTAAGCACTTTGTGTTGGCAAAAGGGCCGCACTGGTTGGAACTACACAAATAAGGAGCACTGTAAGCACTTTGTGTTGGCTTATGGGCCGCACTGGTTGGAACTACACAAATAATGAGCACTGTAAGTACTTTGTGTTGGCAAAAGGGCTGCACTGGTTGGAACTACACAAATAATGAGCACTGTATTATACTACTTTGTGTTGGCAAAAGTGCCGCACTGGTTAGAACTACACAAATAATGAGCACTGTAAGCACTTTGTGTTGGCAAAAGGGCTGCACTGGTTGGAACTACACAAATAATGAGCACTGTATTATAGCACTTTGTGTTGGCTTATGGGCCGCACTGGTTGGAACTACACATATAATGAGCACTGTAAGCACTTTGTGTTGGCTTATGGGCCGCACTGGTTGGAACTACACAAATAAAGAGCACTGTAAGCACTTTGTGTTGGCAAAAGGGCAGCACTCGTTGGAATTACACAAATAAAGAGCACTGTATTATAGTACTTTGTGTTGGCAAAAGGGTCGCACTGGTTGGAACTACACAAATAATCAGCACTGTAAGCACTTTGTGTTGGCAAAAGGGCAGCACTGGTTAGAACTAAACAAATAATGAGCACTGTAAGCACTTTGTGTTGGCAAAAGGGCCGCACTGGTTAGAACTACACAAATAATGAGCACTGTAAGCAATTTGTGTTGGCAAAAGGGCAGCACTGGTTGGAACTACACAAATAAGGAGCACTGCAAGCACTTTGTGTTAGCAAAAGT
This sequence comes from Anolis sagrei, assembly GCF_037176765.1. Lineage (NCBI taxonomy): Eukaryota > Metazoa > Chordata > Lepidosauria > Squamata > Anolidae > Anolis > Anolis sagrei. The sequence goes on along the minus strand of NC_090035.1, from coordinate 56,412,773 downwards.
TCCACACTGGTTGGAACTACACACATAATTAGCCCTATAAGGACTTTGTGTTGGAAAAAGGCAGCACTCGTTGGAATAACACAAATTATGAGCACTGTATTATAGCACTTTGTGTTGGCAAAAGGGCCGCACTCGTTGGAACTACACATATAAGGAGCACTGTAAGCACTTTGCATTGGCAAAAGGGCCGCACTGGTTAGAACTACACAAATAATGAGCACTGTAAGCACTTTGTGTTGGCAAAAGGGCCGCACTGGTTGGAACTACACAAATAAGGAGCACTGTATTATAGCACTTTGTGTTGGCTTATGGGCCGCGCTGGTTGGAACTACATAAATAATGAGCACTGTAAGCATTTTGTGTTGGCTTATGGGCCGCACTGGTTGGAACTACACAAGTAAAGAGCACTGTAAGCACTTTGTGTTGGCAAAAGGGCAGCACTCGTTGGAATTACACAAATAAGGAGCACTGTATTATAGCATGTTGTGTTGGCAAAAGGGCCGCACTGGTTGGAACTACACAAATAAGGAGCACTATAAGCACTTTGTGTTGGCAAAAGGGCCACACTGGTTAGAAGTACACAAATAATGAGCACTGTAAGCACTTTGTGTTGGAAAAAGGCAGCACTCGTTGGAATAACACAAAGAATGAGCACTGTATTATAGCACTTTGTGTTGGCAAAAGGGCCGCACTCGTTGGAACTACACAAATAAGGAGCACTGTAAGCACTTTGTGTTGGGAAAAGGGCCGCACTGGTTGGAACTACATAAATAATGAGCACTGTAAGCATTTTGTGTTGGCTTATGGGCCGCACTGGTTGGAACTACACAAGTAAAGAGCACTGTAAGCACTTTGCATTGGCAAAAGGGCCGCACTGGTTAGAACTACACAAATAATGAGCACTGTAAGCACTTTGTGTCGGCAAAAGGGCCGCACTGGTTGGAACTACACAAATAAGGAGCACTGTATTATAGTAATTTGTGTTGGCTTATGGGCCGCACTGGTTGGAACTACACAAATAATGAGCACTGTATTATAGCACTTTGTGTTGTCAAAAGGGCCGCACTGGTTGGAACTACACAAATAAGGAGCACTGTAAGCACTTTGTGTTGGCAAAAGGGCCGTACTGGTTGGAACTATACAAATAAGGAGCACTGTAAGCACTTTGTGTTGACAAAAGGGCCGCACTGGTTGGAACTACACAAATAATGAGCACTGTAAGCACTTTGTGTTGGCAAAAGGGTCGCACTGGTTGGAACTACACAAATAATGAGCACTGTAAGCACTTTGTGTTGACAAAAGGGCCGTACTGTTTGGAACTACACAAATAAGGAGCACTGTAAGCACTTTGTGTTGACAAAAGGGCCGCACTGGTTGGAACTACACAAATAATGAGCAATGTAAGCACTTTGTGTTGGCTTATGGGCCGCACTGGTTAGAACTACACAAATAATGAGCACTGTAAGCACTTTGTGTTGGCAAAAGGGCAGCAATCGTTGGAATTACACAAATAAGGAGCACTGTAAGCACTTTGTGTTGGCTTATGGGCCGCACTGGTTAGAACTACACAAATAACGAGCACTGTAAGCACTTTGTGTTGGCAAAAGGGCCGCACTGGTTGGAACTACACAAATAAGGAGCACTGTAAGCACTTTGTGTTGGCTTATGGGCCGCACTGGTTGGAACTACACAAATAATGAGCACTGTAAGTACTTTGTGTTGGCAAAAGGGCTGCACAAGTTGGAACTACACAAATAATGAGCACTGTATTATAGCACTTTGTGTTGGCAAAAGGGCCTCACTGGTTAGAACTACACAAATAATGAGCACTGTAAGCACTTTGTGTTGGCAAAAGGGCCGCACTGGTTGGAACAACACAAATAATGAGCACTGTATTATAGCACTTTGTGTTGGCAAAAGGGTCGCACTGGTTGGAACTACACAAATAATCAGCACTGTAAGCACTTTGTGTTGGCAAAAGGGCAGCACTGGTTAGAACTAAACAAATAATGAGCACTGTAAGCACTTTGTGTTGGCAAAAGGGCCGTACTGGTTGGAACTAAACAAATAATGAGCACTGTAAACACTTTGTGTTGGCAAAAGGGCAGCACTGGTTAGAACTAAACAAATAAGGAGCACTGTAAGCACTTAGTGTTGGCAAAAGGGCCGCACTGGTTGGAACTACACAAATAATGAGCACTCTAAGCACTTTGTGTTGGCAAAAGGGTCACACTGGTTAGAACTACACAAATAATGTGCACTGTAAGCACTTTGTGTTGGCAAAAGGGCCGCACTGGTTGGAACTACACAAATAAAGAGCACTGTAAGCACTTTGTGTTGGCAAAAGGGCAGCACTCGTTTTAATTACACAAATAAGGAGCACTGTATTATAGCATGTTGTGTTGGCAAAACGGCCGCACTGGTTGGAACTACACAAATAAGGAGCACTATAAGCACTTTGTGTTGGCAAATGGGCCGCACTGGTTAGAACTACACAAATAATGAGCACTGTAAGCAATTTGTGTTGGCAAAAGGGCCGCACTGGTTGGAACTACACAAATAAGGAGCACTGCAAGCACTTTGTGTTAGCAAAAGTGCCGCACTGGTTGGAACTACACACATAATTAGCCCTATAAGGACTTTGTGTTGACAAAAGGGCCGCACTGGTTGGAACTACACAAATAAGGAGCAATGTATGCACTTTGTGTTGGCTTATGGGCCGCACTGGTTGGAACTACACAAATAATGAGCACTGTAAGCACTTTGTGTTGGCAAAAGGGCAGCAATCGTTGGAATTACACAAATAAGGAGCACTGTAAGTACCCTGTGTTGGCAAAAGGGCTGCACTGGTTGGAACTACACAAATAATGAGCACTGTATTATAGCACTTTGTGTTGGCAAAAGGGTCGCACTGGTTAGAACTACACAAATAAGGAGCACTGTATTATAGCACTTTGTGTTGGCTTATGGGCCGCACTGGTTGGAACTACACAAATAATGAGCACTGTAAGCACTTTGTGTTGGCTTATGGGCCGCACTGGTTGGAACTACACAAATAATGAGCACTGTATTATAGCACTTTGTGTTGTCTTATGGGCCGCACTGGTTAGAACTACACAAATAAGGAGCACTATAAGCACTTTGTGTTGGCAAAAGTGCCGCACTGGTTAGAACTACACAAATAATGAGCACTGTAAGCACTTTGTGTTGGCAAAAGGGCCGCACTGGTTGGAACTACACAAATAAGGAGCAATGTATGCACTTTGTGTTGGCTTATGGGCCGCACTGGTTGGAACTACACAAATAATGAGCACTGTAAGCACTTTGTGTTGGCAAAAGGGCAGCAATCGTTGGAATTACACAAATAAGGAGCACTGTAAGTACCCTGTGTTGGCAAAAGGGCTGCACTGGTTGGAACTACACAAATAATGAGCACTGTATTATAGCACTTTGTGTTGGCAAAAGGGTCGCACTGGTTAGAACTACACAAATAAGGAGCACTGTATTATAGCACTTTGTGTTGGCTTATGGGCCGCACTGGTTGGAACTACACAAATAATGAGCACTGTAAGCACTTTGTGTTGACAAAAGGGCCGCACTGGTTGGAACTACACAAATAAGGAGCACTATAAGCACTTTGTGTTGGCAAATGGGCCGCACTGGTTGAAACTACACAAATAAGGAGCACTGCAAGCACTTTGTGTTAGCAAAAGTGCCGCACTGGTTGGAACTACACACATAATTAGCCCTATAAGGACTTTGTGTTGACAAAAGGGCCACACTGTTTGGAACTACACAAATAATGAGCACTGAATTATAGCACTTTGTGTTGTCTTATGGGCCGCACTGGTTAGAACTACACAAATAAGGAGCACTGTATTATAGCACTTTGTGTTGGCTTATGGGCCGCACTGGTTGGAACTACACAAATAATGAGCACTGTATTATAGCACTTTGTGTTGTCAAAAGGGCCGCACTGGTTGGAACTACACAAATAAGGAGCACTGTAAGCACTTTGTGTTGGCAAAAGGGCCGTACTGGTTGGAACTACACAAATAAGGAGCACTGTAAGCACTTTGTGTTGACAAAAGGGCCGTACTGGTTGGAACTACACAAATAATGAGCAATGTAAACACTTTGTGTTGGCTTATGGGCCACACTGGTTAGAACTACACAAATAATGAGCACTGTAAGCACTTTGTGTTGGCAAAAGGGCAGCAATCGTTGGAATTACACAAATAAGGAGCACTGTACGCACTTTGTGTTGGCTTATGGGCCGCACTGGTTAAACTACACAAATAATGAGCACTGTAAGCACTTTGTGTTGGCAAAAGGGCTGCACTGGTTGGAACTACACAAATAATGAGCACTGTATTATAGCACTTTGTGTTCGCAAAAGTGCCGCACTGGTTAGAACTACACAAATAATGAGCACTGTAAGCACTTTGTGTTGGCAAAAGGGCCGCACTGGTTGGAACAACACAAATAATGAGCACTGTATTATAGCACTTTGTGTTGGCTTATGGGCCGCACTGGTTGGAACTACACAAATAATGAGCACTGTAAGCACTTTGTGTTGGCTTATGGGCCGCACTGGTTGGAACTACACAAATAAAGAGCACTGTAAGCACTTTGTGTTGGCAAAAGGGCAGCACTCGTTGGAATTACACAAATAAAGAGCACTGTATTATAGTACTTTGTGTTGGCAAAAGGGTCGCACTGGTTGGAACTACACAAATAATCAGCACTGTAAACACTTTTTGTTGGCAAAAGGGCAGCACTGGTTAGAACTAAACAAATAAGGAGCACTGTAAGCACTTTGTGTTGGCAAAAGGGCCGCACTGGTTAGAACTACACAAATAATGAGCACTGTAAGCAATTTGTGTTGGCAAAAGGGCAGCACTGGTTGGAACTACACAAATAAGGAGCACTGCAAGCAGTTTGTGTTAGCAAAAGTGCCACACTGGTTGGAACTACACACATAATTAGCCCTATAAGGACTTTGTGTTGGAAAAAGGCAGCACTCGTTGGAATTACACAAATAAGGAGCACTGTATTATAGCATGTTGTGTTGGCAAAAGGGCCGCACTGGTTGGAACTACACAAATAAGGAGCACTATAAGCACTTTGTGTTGGCAAAAGGGCCGTACTGGTTGGAACTACACAAATAATGAGCACTGTAAGCACTTTGTGTTGGCAAAAGGGCCGCACCGGTTGGAACAACACAAATAATGAGCACTGTATTATAGCACTTTGTGTTGGCAAAAGGGTCGCACTGGTTGGAACTACACAAATAATCAGCACTGTAAGCACTTTCTGTTGGCAAAAGGGCAGCACTGGTTAGAACTAAACAAATAAGGAGCACTGTAAGCACTTTGTCTTGGCAAAAGGGCCGCACTGGTTAGAACTACACAAATAATGAGCACTGTAAGCAATTTGTGTTGGCAAAAGGGCAGCACTGGTTGGAACTACACAAATAAGGAGCACTGCAAGCACTTTGTGTTAGCAAAAGTGCCACACTGGTTGGAACTACACACATAATTAGCCCTATAAGGACTTTGTGTTGGAAAAAGGCAGCACTCGTTGGAATTACACAAATAAGGAGCACTGTATTATAGCATGTTGTGTTGGCAAAAGGGCCGCACTGGTTGGAACTACACAAATAAGGAGCACTATAAGCACTTTGTATTGGCAAAAGGGCCGTACTGGTTGGAACTACACAAATAATGAGCACTGTAAGCACTTTGTGTTGGCAAAAGGGCCGCACCGGTTGGAACAACACAAATAATGAGCACTGTATTATAGCACTTTGTGTTGGCAAAAGGGTCGCACTGGTTGGAACTACACAAATAATCAGCACTGTAAGCACTTTCTGTTGGCAAAAGGGCAGCACTGGTTAGAACTAAACAAATAATGAGCACTGTAAGCACTTTGTGTTGGCAAAAGGGCCGTACTGGTTGGAACTACACAAATAATGAGCACTCTAAGCACTTTGTGTTGGCAAAAGGGCCGCACTGGTTAGAACTACAAAAATAATGAGCACTGTAAACACTTTGTCTTGGCAAAAGGGCAGCACTGGTTGGAACTACACAAATAATCAGCACTGTAAGCACTTTCTGTTGGCAAAAGGGCAGAACTGGTTAGAACTCAACAAATAATGAGCACTGTAAGCACTTTGTGTTGGCAAAAGGGCCGTACTGGTTGGAACTACACAAATAATGCCAACAAAGTGCTTACAGTGCTCATTATTTGTTTAGTTCCAACCGGTGTGACCCTTTTGCCAACGCAAAGTGCTTACAGTGCTCTTTATATGTGTAGTTTCAACCAGTGCAGCCCTTTTGCCAACACAAAGTGCTTACAGTGCTCATTATTTGTGTAGGTCCAATACGCACGGCACTTTTGCTGACACAAAGTGCTTACAGTGCTCATTATTTGTGTAGTTCCAACCAGTGCGGCCCTTTTGTTAACACAAAGTGCTTACAGTGCTCATTATTTGTGTAGTTCCAACCAGTGCGGCCCTTTTGCCAACACAAAGTGCTTACAGTGCTCATTATTTGTTTAGTTCTAACAAGTGCGGCCCTTTTGTCAACACAAAGTGCTTACAGTGCTGATTATTTGTGTAGTTCCAACCAGTGCGACCCTTTTGCCAACACAAAGAGCTATAATACAGTGCTCATTATTTGTGTAGTTCCAAACAGTGCCGCCCTTTTGCCAACAAAAAGTGCTTACAGTGCTCATTATTTGGGTAGTTCTAACCAGTGCGGCCCTTTTGCCAACACAAAGTGCTTATAGTGCTCCTTATTTGTGTAGTTCCAACCAGTGCGGCACATAAGCCAACACAAAGTGCTATAATACAGTGCTCATTATTTGTGTAGTTCCAACCAGTGTGGCCCTTTTGTCAACACAAAGTCCTTATAGGGCTAATTATGTGTATAGTTCCAACCAGTGCGGCACTTTTGCTAACACAAAGTGCTTGCAGTGCTAATTATTTGTGTAGTTCCAACCAGTGCGGCCCTTTTGCCAACACAAATTGCTTACAGTGCTCATTATTTGTGTAGTTCTAACCAGTGCGGCCCATTTGCCAACACAAAGTGCTTATAGTGCTCCTTATTTGTGTAGTTCCAACCAGTGCGGCCCTTTTGCCAACACAACATGCTATAATACAGTGTTCCTTATTTGTGTAATTAAAACGAGTGCTGCCCTTTTGCCAACACAAAGTGCTTACAGTGCTCTTTATTTGTGTAGTTCCAACCAGTGCGGCCCTTTTGCCAATGCAAAGTGCTTACAGTGCTCCTTATATGTGTAGTTCCAACCAGTGCGGTCCTTTTGCCAACACAAAGTGCTTACAGTGCTCATTATTTGTGTAGTTCCAACCAGTGCGGCCCATAAGCCAACACAAAGTGCTTAGAGTGCTCCTTATTTGTGTAGTTCCAACCAGTGCGGCCCTTTTGCCAACACAAAGTGCTTACAGTGCTCATTATTTGTGTAGTTCTAACCAGTGCGGCCCATAAGCCAACACAAAGTGCTTACAGTGCTCCTTATTTGTGTAATTCCAACGATTGCTGCCCTTTTGCCAAAACAAAGTGCTTACAGTGCTAATTATTTGTGTAGTTCTAACCAGTGCGGCCCATAAGCCAACACAAAGTGCTTACATTGCTCATTATTTGTGTAGTTCCAACCAGAGCGGCCCTTTTGTCAACACAAAGTGCTTACAGTGCTCCTTATTTGTGTAGTTCCAACCAGTACAGCCCTTTTGCCAACACAAAGTGCTTACAGTGCTCCTTATTTGTGTAGTTCCAACCAGTGTCGCCCATAAGCCAACACAAAGTGCTTACAGTGCTCATTATTTGTGTAGTTCCAACCAGTGCGGCCCATAAGCCAACACAAAGTGCTATAATACAGTGCTCCTTATTTGTGTAGTTCCAACCAGTGCGGCCCATAAGCCAACACAAAGTGCTATAATACAGTGCTCATTATTTGTGTAGTTCCAACCAGTGTGGCCCTTTTGTCAACACAAAGTCCTTATAGGGCTAATTATGTGTGTAGTTCCAACCAGTGCGGCACTTTTGCTAACACAAAGTGCTTGCAGTGCTAATTATTTGTGTAGTTCCAACCAGTGCGGCCCTTTTGCCAACACAAATTGCTTACAGTGCTCATTATTTGTGTAGTTCTAACCAGTGCGGCCCATTTGCCAACACAAAGTGCTTATAGTGCTCCTTATTTGTGTAGTTCCAACCAGTGCGGCCCTTTTGCCAACACAACATGCTATAATACAGTGCTCCTTATTTGTGTAATTAAAACGAGTGCTGCCCTTTTGCCAACACAAAGTGCTTACAGTGCTCTTTATTTGTGTAGTTCCAACCAGTGCGGCCCTTTTGCCAATGCAAAGTGCTTACAGTGCTCCTTATATGTGTAGTTCCAACCAGTGCGGCCCTTTTCCCAACACAAAGTGCTTACAGTGCTCATTATTTGTGTAGTTCTAACCAGTGCGGCCCATAAGCCAACACAAAGTGCTTACAGTGCTCCTTATTTGTGTAATTCCAACGATTGCTGCCCTTTTGCCAAAACAAAGTGCTTACAGTGCTAATTATTTGTGTAGTTCTAACCAGTGCGGCCCATAAGCCAACATAAAGTGCTTACATTGCTCATTATTTGTGTAGTTCCAACCAGTGCGGCCCTTTTGTCAACACAAGTGCTTACAGTGCTCCTTATTTGTGTAGTTCCAACCAGTACGGCCCTTTTGCCAACACAAAGTGCTTACAGTGCTCCTTATTTGTGTAGTTCCAACCAGTGCGGCCCTTTTGCCAACACAAAGTGCTTACAGTGCTCATTATTTGTGTAGTTCCAAGCAGTGCGGCCCATAAGCCAACACAAAGTGCTATAATACAGTGCTCCTTATTTGTGTAGTTCCAACCAGTGCGGCCCTTTTGCCAACACAAAGTGCTATAACACAGTGCTCATTATTTGTGTAGTTCCAACCAGTGCGGCCCATAAGCCAACACAAAGTGCTTACAGTGCTCATTATTTGTGTAGTTCCAACCACTGCGGCCCATATGCCAACACAAAGTGCTATAATACAGTGCTCCTTATATGTGTAGTTCCAACCAGTGCGGCCCTTTTCCCAACACAAAGTGCTTACAGTGCTCCTTATTTGTGTAGTTCCAACGAGTGCGGCCCTTTTGCCAACACAAAGTGCTATAATACAGTGCTCATTATTTGTGTTATTCCAACGAGTGCTGCCTTTTTCCAACACAAAGTGCTTACAGTGCTCATTTTTTGTGTAGTCCAAACAGTGCTGCCCAAAAGCCAACACAAAGTGCTATAATACAGTGCTCATTATTTGTGTAGTTCCAACCAGTACGGCCCTTTTGCCAACACAAAGTGCTTACAGTGCTCTTTATATGTGTAGTTCCAACCAGTGCGACCCTTTTGCCAACACAAAGTGCTTACAGTGCTCATTATTTGTATAGTTCCAACCAGTGCGGCCCTTTTGCCAACACAAAGTGCTTACAGTGCTGATTATTTGTTTAGTTCTAACCAGTGCGGCCCATAAGCCAACACAAAGTGCTATAATACAGTGCTCATTATTTGTGTAATTCCAACGAGTGCGGCCCTTTTGGAACTACACAAAGTGCTTACAGTGCTCATTATTTGAGTAGTGTCAACCAGTGCGGCCCTTTTGCCAACTCAAAGTGCTAACAGTGCTCATTATTTTGTAGTTCCAACCAGTGTGGCCCTTTTGCCAACACAAAGTGCTTACATTGCTCATTATTTGTGTAGTTCTAACCAGTGCGGCCGTTTTGCCAACACAAAGTGCTTACAGTTCGCATTATTTGTGTAGTTCCAACCAGTGCGGTCCTTTTGCCAACACAAAGTGCTTACAGTTCTCATTATTTGTGTAGTTCTAACCAGTGTGGCCCTTTTGGCAAAACAAAGTGCTTACAGTGCTCCTTTTTTGTGTAGTTCCAACCAGTGTGGCCCATAAGCCAACACAAAGTGCTATAATACAGTGCTCATTATTTGTGTAATTCCAACGAGTGCGGCCCTTTTGGAACTACACAAAGTGCTTACAGTGCTCATTATTTGAGTAGTGTCAACCAGTGCGGCCCTTTTGCCAACTCAAAGTGCTAACAGTGCTCATTATTTTGTAGTTCCAACCAGTGTGGCCCTTTTGCCAACACAAAGTGCTTACAGTGCTCATTATTTGTTTAGTTCTAACCAGTGCGGCCCATAAGACAACACAAAGTGCTATAATACAGTGTTCATTATTTGTGTAATTCCAACGAGTGCGGCCCTTTTGCCAACACAAAGTGCTTACAGTGCTCATTATTTGTGTAGTTCCAACCAGTGCGGCCCTTTTGCCAACACAAAGTGCTTAGAGTGCTCCTTATTTGTGTAGTTCCAACCAGTGCTGCCCTTTTGCCAACACAAAGTGCTAACAGTGCTCATTATTTTGTAGTTCCAACCAGTGTGGTCCTTTTGCCAACACAAAGTTCTTAGAGTGCTCCTTATTTGTGTAGTTCCAACCAGTGCGGCGCATTAGCCACCACAAAGTGCTATAATACAGTGCTCATTATTTGTGTAGTTCCAACCAGTGTGGCCCTTTTGCCAACACAATGTGCGTACAGTGCTCATTATTTGTGTAGTTCTAACCAGTGCGGCCCATAAGACAACACAAAGTGCTATAATACAGTGTTCATTATTTGTGTAATTCCAACCTGTACGGCCCTTTTGCCAACACAAAGTGCTTACAGTGCTCATTATTTGTGTAGTTCCAACCAGTGCGGCCCTTTTGCCAACACAAAGTGCTTACAGTGCTCATTATTTGTGTAGTTCCAACCTGTACGGCCCCTTTGCCAACACAAAGTGCTTACAGTGCTCATTATTTGTTTAGTTCTAACCAGTGCGGCCCTTTTGTCAACACAAAGTGCTTATGTTGCTCCTTATTTGTGTAGTTCCAACCAGTGCGGCCCATAAGCCAACACAAAGTGCTATAATACAGTACTCATTATTTGTGTAGTTCCAACCAGTGCAGCCCATAAGACAACACAAAGTGCTAAAAACAGTCCTACTTATTTGTGTAGTTCCAACCAGTGCGGCCCATAAGCCAACACAAAGTGCTTAAAGTGCTCCTTATTTGTGTAGTTCCAACCAGTGCGGCCCATAAGCCAACACAAAGTGCTATAATACAGTGCTCCTTATTTTTGTAGTTCGAACCAGTGCGACCCTTTTGCCAACACAAAGTGCTTACAGTGCTCATTATTTGTGTAGTTCCAACCAGTGCGACCCTTTTGCCAACACAAAGTGCTTACAGTGCTCATTATTTGTGTAGTTCCAACCAGTGCGGCCCTTTTGCCAACACAAAGTGCTTACAGTGCTCCTTATTTGTGTAGTTCCAACCAGTACGGCCCTTTTGCCAACACAAAGTGCTTACAGTGCTCCTTATTTGTGTAGTTCCAACCAGTGCGGCCCTTTTGCCAACACAAAGTGCTATAATACAGTGCTCATTATTTGTGTAGTTCCAACCAGTGCGGCCCATAAGCCAACACAAAGTGCTTACAGTGCTCATTATTTGTGTAGTTCCAACCAGTGCGGCCCTTTTGCCAACACAAAGTGCTATAATACAGTACTCCTTATTTGTGTAGTTCCAACCAGTGCGGCCCTTTTGCCGACACAAAGTACTTACAGTGCTCATTATTTGTGTAGTTCTAACCAGTGCGGCCCTTTTGCCAATGCAAAGTTCTTACAGTGCTCCTTATATGTGTAATTCCAACCAGTCCGGCCCTTTTCCCAACACAAAGTGCTTACAGTGCTCCTTATTTGTGTAGTTCCAACGAGTGCGGCCCTTTTGCCAACACAAAGTTCTATAATACAGTGCTCATTATTTGTGTTTTTCCAATGAGTGCTGCCTTTTTCCAACACAAAGTGCTTACAGTGCTCATTTTTTGTGTAGTTCCAACCAGTGCTGCCCAAAAGCCAACACAAAGTGCTATAATACAGTGCTCATTATTTGTGTAGTTCTAACCAGTGCGGCCCTTTTGCCAACACGAAGTGCTTACAGTGCTCATTATTTGTGTAGTTCCAACCGGTGTGACCCTTTTGCCAACGCAAAGTGCTTACAGTGCTCTTTATATGTGTAGTTCCAACCAGTGCAGCCCTTTTGCCAACACAAAGTGCTTACAGTGCTCATTATTTGTGTAGTTCCAATAAGTACGGCCCTTTTGCTAACACAAAGTGCTTACAGTGCTCATTATTTGTGTAGTTCCAAACACTGCGGCCCTTTTGTTAACACAAAGTGCTTACAGTGCTCATTATTTGTGTAGTTCCAACCAGTGCGGCCCTTTTGCCAACACAAAGTGCTTATAGTGCTCATTATTTGTGTAGATCTAACCAGTGCGGCCCTTTGCCAACACACAGTGCTATAATACAGTGCTCATTATTTGTGTAGTTCCAACCAGTGCAGCCCTTTGACCAACACAAAGTGCTTACAGTGCTCATTATTTGTGTAGTTCCAACCAGTGCGGCCCATAAGCCAACACAAAGTGCTTACAGTGCTCATTATTTGTGTAGTTCCAACCAGTGCGGCCCTTTTGCCAAGACAAAGTGTTTACAGTGCTCATTATTTTTGTAGTTCTAACCAGTGCGGCCCTTTTGCCAACACAAAGTGCTTACAGTGCTCATTATTTGTGTAGTTCCAACCAGTACGGCCCTTTTGCCAACACAAAGTGCTTACAGTGCTCATTATTTGTGTAGTTCCAACCAGTGCGGCCCTTTTGCCAAGACAAAGTGTTTACAGTGCTCATTATTTTTGTAGTTCTAACCAGTGCGGCCCTTTTGCCAACACAAAGTGCTTACAGTGCTCATTATTTGTGTAGTTCCAACCAGTACGGCCCTTTTGCCAACACAAAGTGCTTACAGTGCTCATTATTTGTTTAGTTCTAACCAGTTCTGCCCTTTTGCCAACAGAAAGTGCTTACAGTGCTGATTATTTGTGTAGTTCCAACCAGTGCGGCCCTTTTGTCAACACAAAGTGCTTACAGTGCTCCTTATTTGTGTAGTTCCAACCAGTACAGCCCTTTTGCCAACACAAAGTGCTTACAGTGCTCCTTATTTGTGTAGTTCCAACCAGTGCGGCCCTTTTGCCAACACAAAGTGCTATAATACAGTGCTCATTATTTGTGTAGTTCCAACCAGTGTCGCCCATAAGCCAACACAAAGTGCTTACAGTGCTCATTATTTGTGTAGTTCCAACCAGTGCGGCCCATAAGCCAACACAAAGTGCTATAATACAGTGCTCCTTATTTGTGTAGTTCCAACCAGTGCGGCCCATAAGCCAACACAAAGTGCTATAATACAGTGCTCATTATTTGTGTAGTTCCAACCAGTGTGGCCCTTTTGTCAACACAAAGTCCTTATAGGGCTAATTATGTGTGTAGTTCCAACCAGTGCGGCACTTTTGCTAACACAAAGTGCTTGCAGTGCTAATTATTTGTGTAGTTCCAACCAGTGCGGCCCTTTTGCCAACACAAATTGCTTACAGTGCTCATTATTTGTGTAGTTCTAACCAGTGCGGCCCATTTGCCAACACAAAGTGCTTATAGTGCTCCTTATTTGTGTAGTTCCAACCAGTGCGGCCCTTTTGCCAACACAACATGCTATAATACAGTGCTCCTTATTTGTGTAATTAAAACGAGTGCTGCCCTTTTGTCAACACAAAGTGCTTACAGTGCTCTTTATTTGTGTAGTTCCAACCAGTGCGGCCCTTTTGCCAATGCAAAGTGCTTACAGTGCTCCTTATATGTGTAGTTCCAAACAGTGCGGCCCTTTTCCCAACACAAAGTGCTTACAGTGCTCATTATTTGTGTAGTTCCAACCAGTGCGGCCCATAAGCCAACACAAATTGCTTAGAGTGCTCCTTATTTGTGTAGTTCCAACCAGTGCGGCCCTTTTGCCAACACAAAGTGCTTACAGTGCTCATTATTTGTGTAGTTCTAACCAGTGCGGCCCATAAGCCAACACAAAGTGCTTACAGTGCTCCTTATTTGTGTAATTCCAACGATTGCTGCCCTTTTGCCAAAACAAAGTGCTTACAGTGCTAATTATTTGTGTAGTTCTAACCAGTGCGGCCCATAAGCCAACATAAAGTGCTTACATTGCTCATTATTTGTGTAGTTCCAACCAGTGCGGCCCTTTTGTCAACACAAAGTGCTTACAGTGCTCCTTATTTGTGTAGTTCCAACCAGTACGGCCCTTTTGCCAACACAAAGTGCTTACAGTGCTCCTTATTTGTGTAGTTCCAACCAGTGCGGCCCTTTTGCCAACACAAAGTGCTTACAGTGCTCATTATTTGTGTAGTTCCAACCAGTGCGGCCCATAAGCCAACACAAAGTGCTATAATACAGTGCTCCTTATTTGTGTAGTTCCAACCAGTGCGGCCCTTTTGCCGACACAAAGTGCTTACAGTGCTCATTATTTGTGTAGTTCTAACCAGTGCGGCCATTTGCCAATGCAAAGAGCTTACAGTGCTCCTTATTTGTGTAGTTCCAACCAGTGCGGCCCTTTTGCCAACACAAAGTGCTATAACACAGTGCTAATTATTTGTGTAGTTCCAACCAGTGCGGCCCATAAGCCAACACAAAGTGCTTACAGTGCTCATTATTTGTGTAGTTCCAACCACTGCGGCCCATATGCCAACACAAAGTGCTATAATACAGTGCTCCTTATATGTGTAGTTCCAACCAGTGCGGCCCTTTTCCCAACACAAAGTGCTTACAGTGCTCCTTATTTGTGTAGTTCCAACGAGTGCGGCCCTTTTGCCAACACAAAGTGCTATAATACAGTGCTCATTATTTGTGTTATTCCAACGAGTGCTGCCTTTTTCCAACACAAAGTGCTTACAGTGCTCATTTTTTGTGTAGTCCAAACAGTGCGGCCCTTTTGCCAACACAAAGTGCTTACAGTGTCCATTATTTGTGTAGTTCCAACCAGTGCTGCCCAAAAGCCAACACAAAGTGCTATAATACAGTGCTCATTATTTGTGTAGTTCCAACCAGTACGGCCCTTTTGCCAACACAAAGTGCTTACAGTGCTCATTATTTGTGTAGTTCCAACCGGTGTGACCCTTTTGCCAACGCAAAGTGCTTACAGTGCTCTTTATATGTGTAGTTCCAACCAGTGCGACCCTTTTGCCAACACAAAGTGCTTACAGTGCTCATTATTTGTATAGTTCCAACCAGTGCGGCCCTTTTGCCAACACAAAGTGCTTACAGTGCTGATTATTTGTTTAGTTCTAACCAGTGCGGCCCATAAGCCAACACAAAGTGCTATAATACAGTGCTCATTATTTGTGTAATTCCAACGAGTGCGGCCCTTTTGGAACTAGACAAAGTGCTTACAGTGCTCATTATTTGAGTAGTGCCAACCAGTGCGGCCCTTTTGCCAACTCAAAGTGCTAACAGTGCTCATTATTTTGTAGTTCCAACCAGTGTGGCCCTTTTGCCAACACAAAGTGCTTACATTGCTCATTATTTGTGTAGTTCTAACCAGTGCGGCCGTTTTGCCAACACAAAGTGCTTACAGTTCGCATTATTTGTGTAGTTCCAACCAGTGCGGTCCTTTTGCCAACACAAAGTGCTTACAGTTCTCATTATTTGTGTAGTTCTAACCAGTGTGGCCCTTTTGGCAAAACAAAGTGCTTACAGTGCTCCTTTTTTGTGTAGTTCCAACCAGTGTGGCCCATAAGCCAACACAAAGTGCTATAATACAGTGCTCATTATTTGTGTAATTCCAACCAGTGCGGCCCTTTTGCCAACACAAAGTGCTTACAGTGCTCATTATTTGTGTAGTTCCAACCAGTGCGGCCCTTTTGCCAACACTAAGTGCTATAATACAGTGCTCATTATTTGTGTTGTTCCAACCAGTGCGGCCCTTTTGCCAACTCAAAGTGCTTACAGTGCTCATTATTTGTGTAGTTCCAACCAGTGCGGCCCTTTTGCCAACACAAAGTGCTTAGAGTGCTCCTTATTTGTGTAGTTCCAACCAGTGCTGCCCTTTTGCCAACACAAAGTGCTAACAGTGCTCATTATTTTGTAGTTCCAACCAGTGTGGTCCTTTTGCCAACACAAAGTTCTTAGAGTGCTCCTTATTTGTGTAGTTCCAACCAGTGCGGCGCATTAGCCACCACAAAGTGCTATAATACAGTGCTCATTATTTGTGTAGTTCCAACCAGTGCTGCCCTTTTGCCAACACAAAGTGCTAACAGTGCTCATTATTTTGTAGTTCCAACCAGTGTGGTCCTTTTGCCAACACAAAGTTCTTAGAGTGCTCCTTATTTGTGTAGTTCCAACCAGTGCGGCGCATTAGCCACCACAAAGTGCTATAATACAGTGCTCATTATTTGTGTAGTTCCAACCAGTGTGGCCCTTTTGCCAACACAATGTGCGTACAGTGCTCATTATTTGTGTAGTTCTAACCAGTGCGGCCCATAAGACAACACAAAGTGCTATAATACAGTGTTCATTATTTGTGTAATTCCAACCTGTACGGCCCTTTTGCCAACACAAAGTGCTTACAGTGCTCATTATTTGTGTAGTTCCAACCAGTGCGGCCCTTTTGCCAACACAAAGTGCTTACAGTGCTCATTATTTGTGTAGTTCCAACCTGTACGGCCCCTTTGCCAACACAAAGTGCTTACAGTGCTCATTATTTGTTTAGTTCTAACCAGTGCGGCCCTTTTGTCAACACAAAGTGCTTATGTTGCTCCTTATTTGTGTAGTTCCAACCAGTGCGGCCCATAAGCCAACACAAAGTGCTATAATACAGTACTCATTATTTGTGTAGTTCCAACCAGTGCAGCCCATAAGACAACACAAAGTGCTAAAAACAGTCCTACTTATTTGTGTAGTTCCAACCAGTGCGGCCCATAAGCCAACACAAAGTGCTTAAAGTGCTCCTTATTTGTGTAGTTCCAACCAGTGCGGCCCATAAGCCAACACAAAGTGCTATAATACAGTGCTCCTTATTTTTGTAGTTCGAACCAGTGCGACCCTTTTGCCAACACAAAGTGCTTACAGTGCTCATTATTTGTGTAGTTCCAACCAGTGCGACCCTTTTGCCAACACAAAGTGCTTACAGTGCTCATTATTTGTGTAGTTCCAACCAGTGCGGCCCTTTTGCCAACACAAAGTGCTATAATACAGTGCTCATTATTTGTGTAGTTCCAACCAGTGCGGCCCATAAGCCAACACAAAGTGCTTACAGTGCTCATTATTTGTGTAGTTCCAACCAGTGCGGCCCTTTTGCCAACACAAAGTGCTATAATACAGTACTCCTTATTTGTGTAGTTCCAACCAGTGCGGCCCTTTTGCCGACACAAAGTACTTACAGTGCTCATTATTTGTGTAGTTCTAACCAGTGCGGCCCTTTTGCCAATGCAAAGTTCTTACAGTGCTCCTTATATGTGTAATTCCAACCAGTCCGGCCCTTTTCCCAACACAAAGTGCTTACAGTGCTCCTTATTTGTGTAGTTCCAACGAGTGCGGCCCTTTTGCCAACACAAAGTTCTATAATACAGTGCTCATTATTTGTGTTTTTCCAATGAGTGCTGCCTTTTTCCAACACAAAGTGCTTACAGTGCTCATTTTTTGTGTAGTTCCAACCAGTGCTGCCCAAAAGCCAACACAAAGTGCTATAATACAGTGCTCATTATTTGTGTAGTTCTAACCAGTGCGGCCCTTTTGCCAACACGAAGTGCTTACAGTGCTCATTATTTGTGTAGTTCCAACCGGTGTGACCCTTTTGCCAACGCAAAGTGCTTACAGTGCTCTTTATATGTGTAGTTCCAACCAGTGCAGCCCTTTTGCCAACACAAAGTGCTTACAGTGCTCATTATTTGTGTAGTTCCAATAAGTACGGCCCTTTTGCTAACACAAAGTGCTTACAGTGCTCATTATTTGTGTAGTTCCAAACACTGCGGCCCTTTTGTTAACACAAAGTGCTTACAGTGCTCATTATTTGTGTAGTTCCAACCAGTGCGACCCTTTTGCCAACACAAAGTGCTTACAGTGCTCATTATTTGTGTAGTTCCAACCAGTGCGGCCCTTTTGCCAACACAAAGTGCTTACAGTGCTCATTATTTTTGTAGTTCTAACCAGTGCGGCCCTTTTGCCAACACAAAGTGCTTACAGTGCTCATTATTTGTGTAGTTCCAACCAGTACGGCCCTTTTGCCAACACAAAGTGCTTACAGTGCTCATTATTTGTTTAGTTCTAACCAGTGTGGCCCTTTTGCCAACACAAAGTGCTTACAGTGCTGATTATTTGTGTAGTTCCAACCAGTGCGGCCCTTTTGCCAACACAAAGTGCTATAATACAGTGCTCATTATTTGTATTGTTCCAACCAGTGCGGCCCTTTTGCCAACACAAAGTGCTTATAGTGCTCATTATTTGTGTAGATCTAACCAGTGCGGCCCTTTGCCAACACACAGTGCTATAATACAGTGCTCATTATTTGTGTAGTTCCAACCAGTGCAGCCCTTTGGCCAACACAAAGTGCTTACAGTGCTCATTATTTGTGTAGTTCCAACCAGTGCGGCCCATAAGCCAACACAAAGTGCTTACAGTGCTCCTTATTTGTGTAGTTCCAACCAGTGCGGCCCTTTTGCCAACACAAAGTGCTAACAGTGCTCATTATTTTGTAGTTCCAACCAGTGTGGTCCTTTTGCCAACACAAAGTTCTTAGAGTGCTCCTTATTTGTGTAGTTCCAACCAGTGCGGCGCATTAGCCACCACAAAGTGCTATAATACAGTGCTCATTATTTGTGTAGTTCCAACCAGTGTGGCCCTTTTGCCAACACAATGTGCGTACAGTGCTCATTATTTGTGTAGTTCTAACCAGTGCGGCCCATAAGACAACACAAAGTGCTATAATACAGTGTTCATTATTTGTGTAATTCCAACCTGTACGGCCCTTTTGCCAACACAAAGTGCTTACAGTGCTCATTATTTGTGTAGTTCCAACCAGTGCGGCCCTTTTGCCAACACAAAGTGCTTACAGTGCTCATTATTTGTGTAGTTCCAACCTGTACGGCCCCTTTGCCAACACAAAGTGCTTACAGTGCTCATTATTTGTTTAGTTCTAACCAGTGCGGCCCTTTTGTCAACACAAAGTGCTTATGTTGCTCCTTATTTGTGTAGTTCCAACCAGTGCGGCCCATAAGCCAACACAAAGTGCTATAATACAGTACTCATTATTTGTGTAGTTCCAACCAGTGCAGCCCATAAGACAACACAAAGTGCTAAAAACAGTCCTACTTATTTGTGTAGTTCCAACCAGTGCGGCCCATAAGCCAACACAAAGTGCTTAAAGTGCTCCTTATTTGTGTAGTTCCAACCAGTGCGGCCCATAAGCCAACACAAAGTGCTATAATACAGTGCTCCTTATTTTTGTAGTTCGAACCAGTGCGACCCTTTTGCCAACACAAAGTGCTTACAGTGCTCATTATTTGTGTAGTTCCAACCAGTGCGACCCTTTTGCCAACACAAAGTGCTTACAGTGCTCATTATTTGTGTAGTTCCAACCAGTGCGGCCCTTTTGTCAACAAAAGTGCTTACAGTGCTCCTTATTTGTGTAGTTCCAACCAGTACGGCCCTTTTGCCAACACAAAGTGCTTACAGTGCTCCTTATTTGTGTAGTTCCAACCAGTGCGGCCCTTTTGCCAACACAAAGTGCTATAATACAGTGCTCATTATTTGTGTAGTTCCAACCAGTGCGGCCCATAAGCCAACACAAAGTGCTTACAGTGCTCATTATTTGTGTAGTTCCAACCAGTGCGGCCCTTTTGCCAACACAAAGTGCTATAATACAGTACTCCTTATTTGTGTAGTTCCAACCAGTGCGGCCCTTTTGCCGACACAAAGTACTTACAGTGCTCATTATTTGTGTAGTTCTAACCAGTGCGGCCCTTTTGCCAATGCAAAGTTCTTACAGTGCTCCTTATATGTGTAATTCCAACCAGTCCGGCCCTTTTCCCAACACAAAGTGCTTACAGTGCTCCTTATTTGTGTAGTTCCAACGAGTGCGGCCCTTTTGCCAACACAAAGTTCTATAATACAGTGCTCATTATTTGTGTTTTTCCAATGAGTGCTGCCTTTTTCCAACACAAAGTGCTTACAGTGCTCATTTTTTGTGTAGTTCCAACCAGTGCTGCCCAAAAGCCAACACAAAGTGCTATAATACAGTGCTCATTATTTGTGTAGTTCTAACCAGTGCGGCCCTTTTGCCAACACGAAGTGCTTACAGTGCTCATTATTTGTGTAGTTCCAACCGGTGTGACCCTTTTGCCAACGCAAAGTGCTTACAGTGCTCTTTATATGTGTAGTTCCAACCAGTGCAGCCCTTTTGCCAACACAAAGTGCTTACAGTGCTCATTATTTGTGTAGTTCCAATAAGTACGGCCCTTTTGCTAACACAAAGTGCTTACAGTGCTCATTATTTGTGTAGTTCCAAACACTGCGGCCCTTTTGTTAACACAAAGTGCTTACAGTGCTCATTATTTGTGTAGTTCCAACCAGTGCGACCCTTTTGCCAACACAAAGTGCTTACAGTGCTGATTATTTGTGTAGTTCCAACCAGTGCGGCCCTTTTGCCAACACAAAGTGCTATAATACAGTGCTCATTATTTGTATTGTTCCAACCAGTGCGGCCCTTTTGCCAACACAAAGTGCTTATAGTGCTCATTATTTGTGTAGATCTAACCAGTGCGGCCCTTTGCCAACACACAGTGCTATAATACAGTGCTCATTATTTGTGTAGTTCCAACCAGTGCAGCCCTTTGGCCAACACAAAGTGCTTACAGTGCTCATTATTTGTGTAGTTCCAACCAGTGCGGCCCATAAGCCAACACAAAGTGCTTACAGTGCTCCTTATTTGTGTAGTTCCAACCAGTGCGGCCCTTTTGCCAACACAAAGTGCTAACAGTGCTCATTATTTTGTAGTTCCAACCAGTGTGGTCCTTTTGCCAACACAAAGTTCTTAGAGTGCTCCTTATTTGTGTAGTTCCAACCAGTGCGGCGCATTAGCCACCACAAAGTGCTATAATACAGTGCTCATTATTTGTGTAGTTCCAACCAGTGTGGCCCTTTTGCCAACACAATGTGCGTACAGTGCTCATTATTTGTGTAGTTCTAACCAGTGCGGCCCATAAGACAACACAAAGTGCTATAATACAGTGTTCATTATTTGTGTAATTCCAACCTGTACGGCCCTTTTGCCAACACAAAGTGCTTACAGTGCTCATTATTTGTGTAGTTCCAACCAGTGCGGCCCTTTTGCCAACACAAAGTGCTTACAGTGTTCATTATTTGTGTAATTCCAACCTGTACGGCCCTTTTGTCAACACAAAGTGCTTATGTTGCTCCTTATTTGTGTAGTTCCAACCAGTGCGGCCCATAAGCCAACACAAAGTGCTATAATACAGTACTCATTATTTGTGTAGTTCCAACCAGTGCAGCCCATAAGACAACACAAAGTGCTAAAAACAGTCCTACTTATTTGTGTAGTTCCAACCAGTGCGGCCCATAAGCCAACACAAAGTGCTTAAAGTGCTCCTTATTTGTGTAGTTCCAACCAGTGCGGCCCATAAGCCAACACAAAGTGCTATAATACAGTGCTCCTTATTTTTGTAGTTCGAACCAGTGCGACCCTTTTGCCAACACAAAGTGCTTACAGTGCTCATTATTTGTGTAGTTCCAACCAGTGCGACCCTTTTGCCAACACAAAGTGCTTACAGTGCTCATTATTTGTGTAGTTCCAACCAGTGCGGCCCTTTTGTCAACAAAAGTGCTTACAGTGCTCCTTATTTGTGTAGTTCCAACCAGTACGGCCCTTTTGCCAACACAAAGTGCTTACAGTGCTCCTTATTTGTGTAGTTCCAACCAGTGCGGCCCTTTTGCCGACACAAAGTACTTACAGTGCTCATTATTTGTGTAGTTCTAACCAGTGCGGCCCTTTTGCCAATGCAAAGTTCTTACAGTGCTCCTTATATGTGTAATTCCAACCAGTCCGGCCCTTTTCCCAACACAAAGTGCTTACAGTGCTCCTTATTTGTGTAGTTCCAACGAGTGCGGCCCTTTTGCCAACACAAAGTTCTATAATACAGTGCTCATTATTTGTGTTTTTCCAATGAGTGCTGCCTTTTTCCAACACAAAGTGCTTACAGTGCTCATTTTTTGTGTAGTTCCAACCAGTGCTGCCCAAAAGCCAACACAAAGTGCTATAATACAGTGCTCATTATTTGTGTAGTTCTAACCAGTGCGGCCCTTTTGCCAACACGAAGTGCTTACAGTGCTCATTATTTGTGTAGTTCCAACCGGTGTGACCCTTTTGCCAACGTAAAGTGCTTACAGTGCTCTTTATATGTGTAGTTCCAACCAGTGCAGCCCTTTTGCCAACACAAAGTGCTTACAGTGCTCATTATTTGTGTAGTTCCAATAAGTACGGCCCTTTTGCTAACACAAAGTGCTTACAGTGCTCATTATTTGTGTAGTTCCAAACACTGCGGCCCTTTTGTTAACACAAAGTGCTTACAGTGCTCATTATTTGTGTAGTTCCAACCAGTGCGACCCTTTTGCCAACACAAAGTGCTTACAGTGCTCATTATTTGTGTAGTTCCAACCAGTGCGGCCCTTTTGCCAACACAAAGTGCTTACAGTGCTCATTATTTTTGTAGTTCTAACCAGTGCGGCCCTTTTGCCAACACAAAGTGCTTACAGTGCTCATTATTTGTGTAGTTCCAACCAGTACGGCCCTTTTGCCAACACAAAGTGCTTACAGTGCTCATTATTTGTTTAGTTCTAACCAGTGTGGCCCTTTTGCCAACACAAAGTGCTTACAGTGCTGATTATTTGTGTAGTTCCAACCAGTGCGGCCCTTTTGCCAACACAAAGTGCTATAATACAGTGCTCATTATTTGTATTGTTCCAACCAGTGCGGCCCTTTTGCCAACACAAAGTGCTTATAGTGCTCATTATTTGTGTAGATCTAACCAGTGCGGCCCTTTGCCAACACACAGTGCTATAATACAGTGCTCATTATTTGTGTAGTTCCAACCAGTGCAGCCCTTTGGCCAACACAAAGTGCTTACAGTGCTCATTATTTGTGTAGTTCCAACCAGTGCGGCCCATAAGCCAACACAAAGTGCTTACAGTGC
Organism: Anolis sagrei; assembly: GCF_037176765.1. Taxonomy (NCBI): domain Eukaryota; kingdom Metazoa; phylum Chordata; class Lepidosauria; order Squamata; family Anolidae; genus Anolis; species Anolis sagrei. Next base: position 56,389,567 of record NC_090035.1, on the reverse strand, counting down.
TCCTTATTTGTGTAGTTCCAACCAGTGCGGCCCTTTTGCCAACACAAAGTGCTTACAGTGCTCCTTATTTGTGTAGTTCCAACCAGTGCGGCCCTTTTGCCGACACAAAGTACTTACAGTGCTCATTATTTGTGTAGTTCTAACCAGTGCGGCCCTTTTGCCAATGCAAAGTTCTTACAGTGCTCCTTATATGTGTAATTCCAACCAGTCCGGCCCTTTTCCCAACACAAAGTGCTTACAGTGCTCCTTATTTGTGTAGTTCCAACGAGTGCGGCCCTTTTGCCAACACAAAGTTCTATAATACAGTGCTCATTATTTGTGTTTTTCCAATGAGTGCTGCCTTTTTCCAACACAAAGTGCTTACAGTGCTCATTTTTTGTGTAGTTCCAACCAGTGCTGCCCAAAAGCCAACACAAAGTGCTATAATACAGTGCTCATTATTTGTGTAGTTCTAACCAGTGCGGCCCTTTTGCCAACACGAAGTGCTTACAGTGCTCATTATTTGTGTAGTTCCAACCGGTGTGACCCTTTTGCCAACGCAAAGTGCTTACAGTGCTCTTTATATGTGTAGTTCCAACCAGTGCAGCCCTTTTGCCAACACAAAGTGCTTACAGTGCTCATTATTTGTGTAGTTCCAATAAGTACGGCCCTTTTGCTAACACAAAGTGCTTACAGTGCTCATTATTTGTGTAGTTCCAAACACTGCGGCCCTTTTGTTAACACAAAGTGCTTACAGTGCTCATTATTTGTGTAGTTCCAACCAGTGCGACCCTTTTGCCAACACAAAGTGCTTACAGTGCTCATTATTTGTGTAGTTCCAACCAGTGCGGCCCTTTTGCCAACACAAAGTGCTTACAGTGCTCATTATTTTTGTAGTTCTAACCAGTGCGGCCCTTTTGCCAACACAAAGTGCTTACAGTGCTCATTATTTGTGTAGTTCCAACCAGTACGGCCCTTTTGCCAACACAAAGTGCTTACAGTGCTCATTATTTGTTTAGTTCTAACCAGTGTGGCCCTTTTGCCAACACAAAGTGCTTACAGTGCTGATTATTTGTGTAGTTCCAACCAGTGCGGCCCTTTTGCCAACACAAAGTGCTATAATACAGTGCTCATTATTTGTATTGTTCCAACCAGTGCGGCCCTTTTGCCAACACAAAGTGCTTATAGTGCTCATTATTTGTGTAGATCTAACCAGTGCGGCCCTTTGCCAACACACAGTGCTATAATACAGTGCTCATTATTTGTGTAGTTCCAACCAGTGCAGCCCTTTGGCCAACACAAAGTGCTTACAGTGCTCATTATTTGTGTAGTTCCAACCAGTGCGGCCCATAAGCCAACACAAAGTGCTTACAGTGCTCCTTATTTGTGTAGTTCCAACCAGTGCGGCCCTTTTGCCAACACAAAGTGCTTACAGTGCTCATTATTTGTGTAGATCTAACCAGTGCGGCCCTTTTGCCAACACACAGTGCTATAATACAGTGCTCATTATTTGTGTAGTTCCAACCAGTGCAGCCCTTTGGCCAACACAAAGTGCTTACAGTGCTCATTATTTGTGTAGTTCCAACCAGTGCGGCCCATAAGCCAACACAAAGTGCTTACAGTGCTCCTTATTTGTGTAGTTCCAACCAGTGCGGCCCTTTTGCCAACACAAAGTGCTTACAGTGCTCATTATTTGTGTAGTTCTAACCAGTGCGGCCCATAAGCCAACACAAAGTGCTTACAGTGCTCCTTATTTGTGTAAATCCAACCTGTGCGGCCCTTTTGCCAACACAAAGTGCTTACAGTTCTCATTATTTGTGTAGTTCTAACCAGTGCGGCCCATAAGCCAAAACAAAGTGCTTACAGTGCTCCTTTTTTGTGTAGTTCCAACCAGTGCGACCCATAAGTCAACACAAAGTGCTAAAAACAGTGCTCCTTTTTTGTGTAGTTCCAACCAGTGCGGCCCTTTTGCCAACACAAAGTGCTTACAGTGCTCATTATTTGTGTAGTTCTAACCAGTGCTTCCCTTTTGCCAACACAAAGTGCTTATAGTGCTCCTTATTTGTGTAGTTCCAACCAGTGCGGCCCATAAGCCAACACAAAGTGCTACAATACAGTGTTCATTATTTGTGTAATTCCAACGAGTGCGGCCCTTTTGTCAACACAAAGTGCTTACAGTGCTCATTATTTGTGTAGTTCCAACCAGTGCGGCCCTTTTGCCAACACAAAGTGCTTACAGTGCTCATTATTTGTGTAGTTCCAACCAGTGCGGCCCTTTTGCCAACACAAAGTGCTTACAGTGCTCATTATTTTCTAGTTCCAACCAGTGTGGCCCTTTTGCCATTAGAAAGTGCTTACCGTGCTCCTTATTTGTGTAGTTCCAACCAGTGCGGCCCATAAGCCAACACAAAGTGCTTACAGTGCTCCTTATTTGTGTAGTTCCAACCAGTGCGGCCCTTTTGCCAACACAAAGTGCTTACAGTGCTCATTATTTGTGTAGTTCCAACCAGTGTGGCCCTTTTGCCATCACAAAGTGCTTACCGTGCTCCTTATTTGTGTAGTTCCAACCAGTGCGGCCCATAAGCCAACACAAAGTGCTATAAACAGTGCTCCTTATTTGTGTAGTTCCAACCAGTGCGGCCCTTTTGCCAACACAAAGTGCTTACAGTGCTCATTATTTGTATAGTTCCAACCAGTGCGGCCCTTTTGCCAACACAAAGTGCTTACAGTGCTCATTATTTGTTTAGTGCTAACCAGTGCGGCCCATAAGCCAACACAAAGTACTATAATACAGTGCTCATTATTTGTATAATTCCAACGAGTGCGGCCCTTTTGCCAACACAAAGTGCTTACAGTGCTCATTATTTGTATAGTTCCAACCAGTGCGGCCCTTTTGCCAACACAAAGTGCTTACAGTGCTGATTATTTGTTTAGTTCTAACCAGTGCGGCCCTTTTGCCAACACAAAGTGCTATAATACAGTGCTCATTATTTGTGTAATTCCAACGAGTGCGGCCCTTTTGCCAACACAAAGTGCTTACAGTGCTCCTTTTTTGTGTAGTTCCAACCAGTGCGACCCATAAGTCAACACAAAGTGCTAAAAACAGTGCTCCTTTTTTGTGTAGTTCCAACCAGTGCGGCCCTTTTGCCAACACAAAGTGCTTACAGTGCTCATTATTTGAGTAGTTCCAACCAGTGCGGCCCTTTTGCCAACTCAAAGTGCTAACAGTGCTCATTATTTTGTAGTTCCAACCAGTGTGGCCCTTTTGCCAACACAAAGTGCTTACATTGCTCATTATTTGTGTAGTTCTAACCAGTGCGGCCGTTTTGCCAACACAAAGTGCTTACAGTTCGCATTATTTGTGTAGTTCCAACCAGTGCGGTCCTTTTGCCAACACAAAGTGCTTACAGTTCTCATTATTTGTGTAGTTCTAACCAGTGTGGCCCTTTTGGCAAAACAAAGTGCTTACAGTGCTCCTTTTTTGTGTAGTTCCTACCAGTGTGGCCCATAAGCCAACACAAAGTGCTATAATACAGTGCTCATTATTTGTGTAATTCCAACCAGTGCGGCCCTTTTGCCAACACAAAGTGCTTACAGTGCTCATTATTTTTGTAGTTCCAACCAGTGCGGCCCTTTTGCCAACACTAAGTGCTATAATACAGTGCTCATTATTTGTGTTGTTCCAACCAGTGCGGCCCTTTTGCCAACTCAAAGTGCTTACAGTGCTCATTATTTGTGTAGTTCCAACCAGTGTGGCCCTTTTGCCATCACAAAGTGCTTACAGTGCTCCTTATTTGTGTAGTTCCAACCAGTGCGGCCCATATGCCAACACAAAGTGCTATAAACAGTGCTCCTTATTTGTGTAGTTCCAACCAGTGCGGCCCTTTTGCCAACACAAAGTGCTTACAGTGCTCATTATTTGTTTAGTTCTAACCAGTGCGGCCCATAAGACAACACAAAGTGCTATAATACAGTGTTCATTATTTGTGTAATTCCAACGAGTGCGACCCTTTTGCCAACACAAAGTGCTTACAGTGCTCATTATTTGTGTAGTTCCAACCAGTGCGGCCCTTTTGCCAGCACAAAGTGCTGACAGTGCTCATTATTTTGTAGTTCCAACCAGTGTGGCCCTTTTGCCAACACAAAGTGCTTAGAGTGCTCCTTATTTGTGTAGTTCCAACCAGTGCTGCCCTTTTGCCAACACAAAGTGCTAACAGTGCTCATTATTTTGTAGTTCCAACCAGTGTGGCCCTTTTGCCAACACAAAGTTCTTAGAGTGCTCCTTATTTGTGTAGTTCCAACCAGTGCGGCGCATTAGCCACCACAAAGTGCTATAATACAGTGCTCATTATTTGTGTAGTTCCAACCAGTGCGGCCCATAAGACAACACAAAGTGCTATAATACAGTGTTCATTATTTGTGTAATTCCAACGAGTGCGGCCCTTTTGCCAACACAAAGTGCTTACAGTGCTCATTATTTGTGTAGTTCCAACCAGTGCGGCCCTTTTGCCAACACAAAGTGCTAACAGTGCTCATTATTTTGTAGTTCCAACCAGTGTGGCCCTTTTGCCAGCACAAAGTGCTTAGAGTGCTCCTTATTTGTGTAGTTCCAACCAGTGCGGCGCATTAGCCGCCACAACGTGCTATAATACAGTGCTCATTATTTGTGTAGTTCCAACCAGTGCGGCCCTTTTGCCAACACAAAGTGCTTACAGTGCTCATTATTTTCTAGTTCCAACCAGTGTAGCCCTTTTGCCATCACAAAGTGCTTACAGTGCTCCTTATTTGTGTAGTTCCAACCAGTGCGGCCCATAAGCCAACACAAAGTGCTATAAACAGTGCTCCTTATTTGTGTAGTTCCAACCAGTGCGGCCCTTTTGCCAACACAAAGTGCTTACAGTGCTTATTATTTGTTTTGTCTAACCAGTGCGGCCCATAAGCCAACACAAAGTGCTATAATACAGTGCTCATTTTTTGTGTAATTCCAACGAGTGCGGCCCTTTTTCCAACTCAAAGTGCTAACAGTGCTCATTATTTGTGTTGTTCCAACCAGTGCGGCCCATAAGCCAACACAAAGTGCTATAAACAGTGCTCCTTATTTGTGTAGTTCCAACCAGTGCGGCGCATTAGCCACCACAAAGTGCTATAATACAGTGCTCATTATTTGTGTAGTTCCAACCAGTGCAGCCCTTTTGCCAACACAAAGTGCTATAATACAGTGCTCACTATTTGTGTAGTTCCAACCAGTGTGATGAAACGCTTCCTTCCCGGCTTTTCGAGTCGCAAGGAACAAGTGCTATCGCGAATATCTAAGAAAGGCAGGGGACTGAAGATGAACACATCGACAAGAAGGAAACATTCAACCAACGAGATGGTTATTGAAACACACACAGATGCTTCAACCAGCTTTGAGATGGCAGAACCTTCTTCATCATTTCGAAAGACTCAACGTTCAGATCCTGATGTCCTTCCAAGTACCTCTGATACTACTTGTTATGAAGAGGAGGGTGAGGAGGCGGACGTGTCTGAGGAATGGGAGGAAGACAATATGGAATCTGCTTCCACCACAGGAATTAGTGATCAAGAGGACTGCATGCTGCTGGAAGTCGAGCTACAGAAACGACCAACAATTACACTCCCTTCCACAAACACTGACAGTCCAAACACGAGCATGAGTACATCTGAAGTGCGTAGTAGGGGTAGGCCGAGATCGCTGCTATGGGATCATTACGACGTCCATGCTCAGAGGGCCACTTTGGCAGTTTGCAGGCATTGCGGTGTGAGCGTCAGCAGAGGAAAAGATATGAGGCATCTTGCCACAACAGGGCTAAGGATGCACATGAAGAGACACCACCCAAATGTGAAGTTGGACGCAGTTGAAGTCGGCAGCACATGCAGCAGTACACAGAGCACTCCAACCACACCAACAGGCCCCATGCAGAAAACCATCGATGCTTGGGGCATGCAAGTTACAAGGGTGAGATCTGGATTTAAGCCGCCATCAGTGAAGGAAATAACACATCGCCTGGGAGAGATGATGGCTCTGGACCACCAGCCCTTCCGTATGGTGGAACGGGAAGGTTTCCGCCGATTTGTTCACCTCCTGGCACCATGGTACAATATACCAAGTCGCAGAACTTTCTCTCGAAAAGTCATTCCCGCTTTTTTCGAGGGATGCAAGCAACGTCTCAGAACCCTGTTGAACAAATCACAACCCGTCCATGTACATTTCACCTCAGACATTTGGACGAGCACAGGAAGAGGGCATTCCTATTTGTCCCTGACCGCTCACTGGTGGGAGACAGAGGGTTGCCTTGACTCGGGTCATCATTGGGCACTCCTGTCCCTTGAGGTGATAGATACGGATCACAGGGCCGACACCATTTCTGAGTACTTGCGAGAGATGATGAGAGAGTGGATGCGGCATACTCATTCCCGAGGTAACTTGGGATTCATGGTCACAGACGCAGGAAGGAACATAATCCGGGCGGTTGAAAATGCTGGCTTCTCAAACGTAACATGCATGGCGCACTTGCTGCATAATTGTGTAAAAGATGGCTTCAAGGGGCCAGATGAGAACAGCGCCACTGCCATCACTCAACTCATTGACCGCTGCCGCAGAATTGCGGGCTTCTTCCACCGAAGCTCTAAGTCCGCAAAACTGCTGTGTGACAGGCAGATCCTGGAGTGCCTCCCACAACACCGGTTACTGCAGGATGTCACCACCCGCTGGAACTCCACCTACATCATGTTGGAGCGCATGGTGGAGCAACAGAGGGCAGTCCACGCTGTCTCATTATCAATTGTGGCTTCCATAAACAAACTGGTCCCCAACAACCAGGAGTGGATGACCATCACTCAGCTGGTTGAGATCCTAGAACCATTCAAACTGGCCACCGAACAACTTTCAGGACAGAAAGCACTACTTAGCCATGTGGTCCCAGTCATCTTGCGTTTCAAGAGCCATTTGGAGTCGCTGGGTGGACACAGTACATTGCAGTCTATGGCTGGGCCCTTGACTCCACAGGCCCAGGAGGTGGTCAGAAAGTTGAATTTCCCCGTCCGTAAACGTCTTCTACCGTTGACGGAGAGTAAGACTCATGTTTTGGCAGCACTCTGTGACCCTTGCATCAAGGACTCTGTCTGCCCCAAAGAACTGCCAAAGTGGAAGGCCGAACTTCTCTCGCTCGTGAGAGAAGAATACTCTCGGAGGGTGGGGGAACGCTCAGAGCAAATTCCTGCTGCCGTTACTCCCCGAAACACCAGCGGTTAGGGCAGCACTGATAACATTAGTCCCACCTTGCCACCTACAAGGGATGACGGAAGAGAAGTGCAGCTGAAAAAGAGGAAAGCGGAGTATTTCATAACCGACAGTATTGCTTTGATGGCAGGGCAAGGAACATCTTTGTCGGCCCAGGCGGCAAAGATTGACTCAGCAGAGTTCTCTGTCAATCGTTACTTTGAGGAGCCTCAGGAGATTGTATCCAGCGATCCATTGGCGTACTGGTCCTCCCGAAGCAATAAGTGGCCTGACCTCTCAACTGTTGCACGCAAGTATCTCAGCTGTCCACCAACTAGCGTGCAGAGTGAGAGGGTCTTCAGCCTGGCAGGAGATGTCATTACCCTCCAACGTACCCTGCTCAACCCCCTTGTGGTGGAAAAGTTGGTCTTCTTGAAGGCCAACTTGCCACTTTTGGGCTATCCAGAGATTGATTTCGACAGCAACCCTTGCCCCGTGCCGTAGATCACCATAGTAGCCTCCTGTTTTCAAAATTGAATTACTTTGAATACCCTTACCCTAAGCCTTGCTCTGTCCCGTAGATGAGTATATAGCCTGCTGAATGAGGGAACATTGCCCTTATTGATCACCATGTGTACTTTTCATTGTGTTGCCTAAAATTACTACTGCCTGCTGAATGCGGGAACATTGGAACTTTGAAAAAAAACTTTACTTTGCTTTGTGTTGCCTAATATTACTACTGCCTGCTGAATGCGGGAACATTGCCCTTATTGATCACCATGTGTACTTTGCTTTGTGTTGCCTAAAATTACTACGGCCTGCTGAATGCAGAAACATTGGAACTTTGAAAAACAACTTTACTTTGCTTTGCGTTGCCTAAAATAACTACTGCCTGCTGAATGCGGGAACATTGGAACTTTGAAAAACAACTTTACTTTGCTTTGTGTTGCCTAAAATTACTACTGCCTGATGAATGCGGGAACATCGGAACATTGAAAAACAAGTTTACTTTGCTTTTTGTTGCCTAAAATTACTACTGCCTGCTGAATGCGGGAACATCGGAACATTGAAAAACAAGTTTACTTTGCTTTGTGTTGCCTTAAATTACTACTGCCTGCTGAATGCAGGAACTTTGCCCTTATTGATCACCATGTGTACTTTTGCTTTGTGTTTCCTAATATTACTACTGCCTGCTGAATGTGGGAACATCGGAACATTGAAAAAAAAGTTTACTTTGCTTTGTGTTGCCTAAAATTACTACTGCCTGCTGAATGTGGGAACATTGCCCTTATTGATCACCATGTGTACTTTGGTTTGTGTTGCCTAAAATTACTACGGCCTGCTGAATGCGGGAACATTGGAACTTTGAAAAACAACTTTACTTTGCCTTGCGTTGCCTAAAATAACTACTGCCTGCTGAATGCGGGAACATTGGAACTTTGAAAAACAACTTTACTTTGCTTTGCGTTGCCTAAAATTACTACTGCCTGCTGAATGCGGGAACATTGCCCTTATTGATCACCATGTGTACTTTGCTTTGTGTTGCCTAAAATTACTACTGCCTGCTGAATGCGGGAACATTGGAACTTTGAAAAACAAGTTTATTTTGCTTTGCGTTGCCTAAAATTACTACTGCCTGCTGAATGCGGGAACATTGGAACTTTGAAAAACAACTTTACTTTGCTTTGTGTTGCCTAATATTACTACTGCCTGCTGAATGCGGGAACATTACCCTTATTGATCACCATGTGTACTTTGCTTTGTGTTGCCTAAAATTATTACGGCCTGCTGAATGCGGGAACATTGGAACTTTGAAAAACAACTTTACTTTGCTTTGTGTTGCCTAAAATTACTACTGCCTGCTGAATGCGGGAACATTGGAACTTTGAAAAACAACTTTACTTTACTTTGCATTGCCTAAAATTACTACTGCCTGCTGAATGCGGGAACATTGCCCTTATTGATCACCATGTGTACTTTGCTTTGTGTTGCCTAATATTACCACTGCCTGCTGAATGCGGGAACATCGGAACATCGAAAAAAGTTTACTTTGCTTTGTGTTGCCTTAAATTACTACTGCCTGCTGAATGCAGGAACATTGCCCTTATTGATCACCATGTGTACTTTGCTTTCTGTTGCCTAAAATTACTACGGCCTACTGAATGCGGGAACATTGGAACTTTGAAAAACTACTTTACTTTGCTTTGCGTTTCCTAAAATAACTATTGCTTGCTGAATGCGGGAACATTGGAACTTTGAAAAACCACTTTACTTTGCTTTCTGTTGCCTAAAATTACTACTGCCTGCTGAATGCGGAAACATCGGAACATTGAAAAGCAAGTTACCTTGCTTAGTGTTGCCTTAAATTACTACTGCCTGCTGAATGCGGGAACTTTGCCCTTCTTCATCACCATGTGTACTTTGCTTTGTGTTGCCTAAAATTACTACGGCCTGCTGAATGAGGGAACATTGGAACTTTGAAAAATAACTTTACTTTGCTTTGCATTGCCTAAAATTACTATGGCCTGCTGAATGCGGGAACATTGGAACTTTGAAAAACAACTTTACTTTGCTTTGTGTTGCCTAAAATTACTACTGCCTGCTGAATGCGGGAACATTGGAACTTTGAAAAACAACTTTACTTTGCTTTGCGTTGCCTTAAATTACTGCTGCCTGCTGAATGCGGGAACATTGCCCTTATATGTGTACTTTGCTTTGTGTTGCCTAAAATTAATACGGCCTGCGGTATGCGGGAACATTGGAACTTTGAAAAACAACTTTACTTTGCTTTGCGTTGCCTAAAATAACTACTGCTTCCTGAATGCGGGAACATTGGAACTTTGAAAAACAACTTTACTTTGCTTTGCATTGCCTAAAATTACTACTGCCTGCTGAATGCGGGAACATTGGAACATTGAAAAACAAGTTTACTTTGCTTTGGTTTGCCTTAAATTACTACTGCCTGCTGAATGCGGGAACTTTGCCATTATTGATCACCATGTATACTTTTGCTTTGTGTTGCCTAATATTACTACTGCCTGCTGAATGCGGGAACATTGGAACATTGAAAAACAAGTTTACTTTGCTTTGTGTTGCTTAAATTACTACTGCCTGCTGAATGCGGGAACATTGCTCTTATTGATCACCATGTGTACTTTGCTTTGTGTTGCCTTAAATTACTACTGCCTGTTGAAAGAGGGAACATTGCCCTTTTTGATCACCATGTGTACTTTTGCTTTGTGTTGCCTAATATTAATACTGCATGCTGAATGCGGGAACATTGCCCTTATTGATCACCATGTGTACTTTGCTTTGTGTTGCCTTAAATTACTACTGCCTGTTGAAAGAGGGAACATTGCCCTTTTTGATCACCATGTGTACTTTTGCTTTGTGTTGCCTAATATTACTACTGCATGCTGAATGCAGGAACATCAGAACATTGAAAAAAAGTTTCCTTTGTGTTGCCTTAAATTACTACTGCCTGCTGAATGCGGGAACATTGCCCTTATTGATCACCATGTGTACTTTGCTTTGTGTTGCCTAATATTACTACTGTCTGCTGAATGCGGGAACATTGCCCTTATAGATCACCATGTGTACTTTGCTTTGTGTTGCCTTAAATTACTACTGCCTGCTGAATGCGGGAACATTGCCCTTATTGATCACCATGTGTACTTTGCTATGTGTAGCCTTAAATTACTACTGCCTGCTGAATGCGGGAACATTGGAACATTGAAAAACAACTTTACTTTGCTTTGTGTTGCCTAATATTACTACTGCCTGCTGAATGCGGGAACATTGCCCTTATTGATCACCATGTGTACTTTGCTTTGTGTTGCCTTAAATTACTACTGCCTGTTGAATGAGGGAACATTGCCCTTTTTGATCACCATGTGTACTTTTGCTTTGTGTTGCCTAATATTACTACTGCCTGCTGAATGCAGGAACATCAGAACATTGAAAAAAATGTTTACTTTGCTTTGTGTTGCCTTAAATTACTACTGCCTGCTGAATGCGGGAACATTGCCCTTATTGATCACCGTGTGTACTTTGCTTTGTGTTGCCTTAAATTACTACTGCCTGCTGAATGCGGGAACATTGGAACTTCGAAAAACAAGTTTACTTTGCTTTGTGTTGCCTAAAATTACTACTGCCTGCTGAATGCGGGAACATTGCCCTTATTGATCACCGTGTGTATTTTGCTTTGCGTTGCCTTAAATTACTACTGCCTGCTGAATACGGGAACATTGGAACTTTGAAAAACAACTTTACTTTGCTTTGTGTTGCCTAAAATTACTACTGCCTGCTGAATGCGGGAACATTGGATCTTTGAAAAACAACATTATTTGCTTTGCGTTGCCTTAAATTACTACTGCCTGCTGAATGCGGGAACATCGGAACATTGAAAAACAAGTTTACTTTGCTTTGTGTTGCCCAAAATTACTACTGCCTGCTGAATGCGGGAACATTCCCTTATTGATCACCATGTGTACTTTTGCTTTTTAAAAAAAATATTGAAAAAAAAGGAATACACTGCACATTTGTCTTTGGTGAAACAAAAGCTGTTTCACCCAGTTGTGTGTCCTGTGGCTGTTTTCGCCCCACTACAGGGCAAGCATTTAGATAATTTTCTTTTTTAAAACTTTTACTGCTAAATATTTCTTTTATTTTTAATTTTTTTAAAAAAATACTGAAAAATAAGTAATACACTGCACATTTGTCTTTGGTGAAACAAAAGCTGTTTCACCCAGTTGTTGTGTGCCCTGTGGCTGTTTTTGCCCCACTACAGGGCAAGCATTTTGATAATTTTCTTTTTAAAACTTTTACTGCTAAATATTTCTTTTATTCTTAATTTTTTAAAAAAAAATTGAAAAAAAAGGAATACACTGCACATTTGTCTTTGGTGAAACAAAAGCTGTTTCACCCAGTTGTTGTGTGCCCTGTGGCTGTTTTTGCCCCACTACAGGGCAAGCATTTTGTTAATTTTCATTTTTAAAACTATTTCTGCTAAATATTTCTTTTATTATTAAAAAAAATTAAAAAACATTGAAATAAAGGAATACACTGCACATTTGTCTTTGATGAAACAAAAGCTGTTTCACCCAGTTGTTGTGTGTCCTGTGGCTGTTTTTGCTCCACAACAGGGCAAGCATTTCATTTGTGTAGTTCCAACCAGTGCGGCCCATAAGCCAACACAAAGTGCTAACAGTGCTCATTATTTGTGTAGGTCCAACCAGTGCGGCCCTTTTGCCAACACAAAGTGCTTACAGTGCTCATTATTTGTGTAGTTCTAACATTGGAACTTTGAAAAACAACTTTACTTTGCTTTGTGTTGCCTTATATTACTACTGCCTGCTGAATGCGGGAACATTGCCCTTATTGATCACCATGTGTACTTTGCTTTGTGTTGCCTTAAATTACTACTGCCTGCTGAATGCGGGAACATTGGAACTTTGAAAATCAAGTCTACTATGCTTTGTGTTGCCTAATATTACTACTGCCTGCTGTATGCGGGAGCACTGTGGTCCTGCCCTTATTTACAATCATGTTTTACTGTTGCCTGCTGAATGCGGGAACATTGACCCACTGTGGTCCTGCCCTTATTGACAATCATGTTTTCTTAGCTTTGTGTTGCCTAAAATTACTATTGCCTGCTGAATGCGGGAACAGTGCCCCACTGTGGTCCTGCCCTTATTGACAATCATGTTTTCTTAGCTTTGTGTTGCCTAAAATTACTACTGCCTGCTGAATGCGGGAACATTGCCCTTATTGCTCACCATGTGTACTTTGCTTTGTGTTGCCTAAAATTACTACTGCCTGCTGAATGCGGGAACATTGGAACTTTGAAAAACAACTTTACTTTGCTTTGCGTTGCCTAAAATAACTACTGCCTGCTGAATGCGGGAACATTGCCCTTATATGTGTACTTTGCTTTGTGTTGCCTAAAATTACTACGGCCTGCTGTATGCGGGAACATTGGAGCTTCGAAAAACAACTTTACTTTGCTTTGCGTTGCCTAAAATAACTACTGCTTCCTGAATTTGGGAACATTGGAACTTTGAAAAACAACTTTACTTTGCTTTGCGTTGCCTAAAATTACTACTGCCTGCTGAATGCGGGAACATCGGAACATTGAAAAACAAGTTTACTTTGCTTTGTGTTGCCTTAAATTACTACTGCCTGCTGAATGCGGGAACTTTGCCCTTATTGATCACCATGTATACTTTTGCTTTGTGTTGCCTAATATTACTACTGCCTGCTGAATGCAGGAACATTGGAACATCGAAAAAAAGTTTACTTTGCTTTGTGTTGCTTAAATTACTACTGCCTGCTGAATGCGGGAACGTTGCCCTTCTTGATCACCATGTGTACTTTGCTTTGTGTAGCCTTAAATTACTACTGCCTGCTGAATGCGGGAACATTGGAACATTGAAAAACAACTTTACTTTGCTTTGTGTTGCCTAATATTACTACTGCCTGCTTAATGCGGGAACATTGCCCTTATTGATCACCATGTGTACTTTGCTTTGTGTTGCCTTAAATTACTACTGCCTGTTGAAAGAGGGAACATTGCCCTTTTTGATCACCATGTGTACTTTTGCTTTGTGTTGCCTAATATTACTACTGCATGCTGAATGCAGGAACATCAGAACATTGAAAAAAGTTTCCTTTGTGTTGCCTTAAATTACTACTGCCTGCTGTATGCGGGAACATTGACCTTATTGATCACCATGTGTACTTTGCTTTGTGTTGCCTTAAATTACTACTGCCTGCTGAATGCGGGAACATTGGAACTTTGAAAAACAAGTTTACTTTGCTTTGTGTTGCCTAAAATTACTACTGCCTGCTGAATGCGGGAACATTGCCCTTATTGATCACCGTGTGTATTTTGCTTTTCGTTGCCTTAAATTACTACTGCCTGCTGAATACGGGAACATTGGAACTTTGAAAAACAACTTTACTTTGCTTTGTGTTGCCTAAAATTACTACTGCCTGCTGAATGCGGGAACATTGGTTCTTTGAAAAACAACATTACTTTGCTTTGCGTTGCCTTAAATTACTACTGCCTGCTGAATGCGGGAACATTGCCCTTATTGATCACCATGTGTACTTTTGCTTTTTTTAAAAAAATATTGAAAAAAAAGGAATACACTGCACATTTGTCTTTGGTGAAACAAAAGCTGTTTCACCCAGTTGTGTGTCCTGTGGCGGTTTTTGCCCCACTACAGGGCAAGCATTTAGATAATTTTCTTTTTTAAAACTTTTACTTTTAAATATTTCTTTTATTTTTAATTTTTTTTAAAAAAATACTGAAAAATAAGGAATACACTGCACATTTGTCTTTGGTGAAACAAAAGCTGTTTCACCCAGTTGTTGTGTGCCCTGTGGCTGTTTTTGCCCCACTACAGGGCAAGCATTTTGTTAATTTTCATTTTTAAAACTTTTTCTGCTAAATATTTCTTTTATTATTAAAAATAATTAAAAAACATTGAAATAAAGGAATACACTGCACATTTGTCTTTGGTGAAACAAAAGCTGTTTCACACAGTTGTTGTGTGTCCTGTGGCTGTTTTTGCTCCACAACAGGGCAAGCATTTCATTTGTGTAGTTCCAACCAGTGCGGCCCATAAGCCAACACAAAGTGCTAACAGTGCTCATTATTTGTGTAGGTCCAACCAGTGCGGCCCTTTTGCCAACACAAAGTGCTTACAGTGCTCATTATTTGTGTAGTTCTAACATTGGAACTTTGAAAAACAACTTTACTTTGCTTTGTGTTGCCTTATATTACTACTGCCTGCTGAATGCGGGAACATTGCCCTTATTGATCACCATGTGTACTTTGCTTTGTGTTGCCTTAAATTACTACTGCCTGCTGAATGCGGAAACATTGCTCTTATTGATCACCATGTGTACTTTTGCTTTGTGTTGCCTAATATTACTACTGCCTGCTGTATGCGGGAGCACTGTGGTTCTGCCCTTATTTACAATCATGTTTTACTGTTGCCTGCTGAATGCGGGAACATTGACCCACTGTGGTCCTGCCCTTATTGACAATCATGTTTTCTTAGCTTTGTGTTGCCTAAAATTACTATTGCCTGCTGAATGCGGGAACAGTGCCCCACTGTGGTCCTGCCCTTATTGACAATCATGTTTTCTTAGCTTTGTGTTGCCTAAAATTACTACTGCCTGCTGAATACGGGAACACTGGAAATTTGAAAAACAACTTTACTTTGCTTTGTGTTGCCTAATATTACTACTGCCTGCTGAATGCGGGAACATTGCCCTTATTGCTCACCATGTGTACTTTGCTTTGTGTTGCCTAAAATTACTACTGCCTGCTGAATGCGGGAACATTGGAACTTTGAAAAACAACTTTACTTTGCTTTGCGTTGCCTAAAATAACTACTGCCTGCTGAATGCGGGAACATTGCCCTTATATGTGTACTTTGCTTTGTGTTGCCTAAAATTACTACTGCCTGCTGAATGCGGGAACATTGGAACTTAGAAAAACAACTTTACTTTGCTTTGTGTTGCCTAATATTACTACTGCCTGCTGAATGCGGGAACATTGCCCTTATTGATCACCATGTGTACTTTGCTTTGTGTTGCCTTAAATTACTACTGCCTGCTGAACGTGGGAACATTGCGCTTATTGATCCCCATGTGTACTTTTGCTTTGTGTTGCCTAATATTACTACTGCCTGCTGAATGCAGGAACATTGGAACATCGAAAAAAAGATTACGTTGCTTTGTGTTGCCTTAAATTACTACTGCCTGCTGAATGCGGGAACATTGCCCTTATTGATCACCATGTGTACTTTGCTTTGTGTAGCCTTAAATTACTACTGCCTGCTGAATGCGGGAACATTGGAACATTGAAAAACAACTTTACTTTGCTTTGTGTTGCCTAATATTACTACTGCCTGCTGAATGCGGGAACATTGCCCTTATTGATCACCATGTGTACTTTGCTTTGTGTTGCCTTAAATTACTACTGCCTGTTGAATGAGGGAACATTGCCCTTTTTGATCACCATGTGTACTTTTGCTTTGTGTTGCCTAATATTACTACTGCCTGCTGAATGCAGGAACATCAGAACATTGAAAAAAATGTTTACTTTGCTTTGTGTTGCCTTAAATTACTACTGCCTGCTGAATGCGGGAACATTGCCCTTATCGATCACCGTGTGTACTTTGCTTTGTGTTGCCTTAAATTACTACTGCCTGCTGAATGCGGGAACATTGGAACTTTGAAAAACAAGTTTACTTTGCTTTGTGTTGCCTAAAATTACTACTGCCTGCTGAATGCAGGAACATTGCCCTTATTGATCACCGTGTGTATTTTGCTTTGCGTTGCCTTAAATTACTACTGCCTGCTGAATACGGGAACATTGGAACTTTGAAAAACAACTTTACTTTGCTTTGTGTTGCCTAAAATTACTACTGCCTGCTGAATGCGGGAACATTGGATCTTTGAAAAACAACATTACTTTGCTTTGCGTTGCCTTAAATTACTACTGCCTGCTGAATGCGGGAACATCGGAACATTGAAAAACAAGTTTACTTTGCTTTGTGTTGCCCAAAATTACTACTGCCTGCTGAATGCGGGAACATTCCCTTATTGATCACCATGTGAACTTTTGCTTTTTAAAAAAAATATTGAAAAAAAAGGAATACACTGCACATTTGTCTTTGGTGAAACAAAAGCTGTTTCACCCAGTTGTGTGTCCTGTGGCTGTTTTTGCCCCACTACAGGGCAAGCATTTAGATAATTTTCTTTTTTAAAACTTTTACTGCTAAATATTTCTTTTATTTTTAATTTTTTTAAAAAAAATACTGAAAAATAAGTAATACACTGCACATTTGTCTTTGGTGAAACAAAAGCTGTTTCACCCAGTTGTTGTGTGCCCTGTGGCTGTTTTTGCCCCACTACAGGGCAAGCATTTTGATAATTTTCTTTTTAAAACTTTTACTGCTAAATATTTCTTTTATTCTTAATTTTTTAAAAAAAAATTGAAAAAAAAGGAATACACTGCACATTTGTCTTTGGTGAAACAAAAGCTGTTTCACCCAGTTGTTGTGTGCCCTGTGGCTGTTTTTGCCCCACTACAGGGCAAGCATTTTGTTAATTTTCATTTTTAAAACTTTTTCTGCTAAATATTTCTTTTATTATTAAAAAAAATTAAAAAACATTGAAATAAAGGAATACACTGCACATTTGTCTTTGATGAAACAAAAGCTGTTTCACCCAGTTGTTGTGTGTCCTGTGGCTGTTTTTGCTCCACAACAGGTCAAGCATTTCATTTGTGTAGTTCCAACCAGTGCGGCCCATAAGCCAACACAAAGTGCTAACAGTGCTCATTATTTGTGTAGGTCCAACCAGTGCGGCCCTTTTGCCAACACAAAGTGCTTACAGTGCTCATTATTTGTGTAGTTCTAACATTGGAACTTTGAAAAACAACTTTACTTTGCTTTGTGTTGCCTTATATTACTACTGCCTGCTGAATGCGGGAACATTGCCCTTATTGATCACCATGTGTACTTTGCTTTGTGTTGCCTTAAATTACTACTGCCTGCTGAATGCGGGAACATTGCTCTTATTGATCACCATGTGTACTTTTGCTTTGTGTTGCCTAATATTACTACTGCCTGCTGTATGTGGGAGCACTGTGGTCCTGCCCTTATTTACAATCATGTTTTACTGTTGCCTGCTGAATGCGGGAACATTGACCCACTGTGGTCCTGCCCTTATTGACAATCATGTTTTCTTAGCTTTGTGTTGCCTAAAATTACTATTGCCTGCTGAATGCGGGAACAGTGCCCCACTGTGGTCCTGCCCTTATTGACAATCATGTTTTCTTAGCTTTGTGTTGCCTAAAATTACTACTGCCTGCTGAATACGGGAACACTGGAAATTTGAAAAACAACTTTACTTTGCTTTGTGTTGCCTAATATTACTACTGCCTACTGAATGCGGGAACATTGCCCTTATTGCTCACCATGTGTACTTTGCTTTGTGTTGCCTAAAATTACTACTGCCTGCTGAATGCGGGAACATTGGAACTTTGAAAAACAACTTTACTTTGCTTTGCGTTGCCTAAAATAACCACTGCCTGCTGAATGCGGGAACATTCCCCTTATATGTGTACTTTGCTTTGTGTTGCCTAAAATTACTACGGCCTGCTGTATGCGGGAACATTGGAGCTTCGAAAAACAACTTTACTTTGCTTTGCGTTGCCTAAAATAACTACTGCTTCCTGAATTTGGGAACATTGGAACTTTGAAAAACAACTTTACTTTGCTTTGCGTTGCCTAAAATTACTACTGCCTGCTGAATGCGGGAACATCGGAACATTGAAAAACAAGTTTACTTTGCTTTGTGTTGCCTTAAATTACTACTGCCTGCTGAATGCGGGAACTTTGCCGTTATTGATCACCATGTATACTTTTGCTTTGTGTTGCCTAATATTACTACTGCCTGCTGAATGCAGGAACATTGGAACATCGAAAAAAAGTTTACTTTGCTTTGTGTTGCTTAAATTACTACTGCCTGCTGAATGCGGGAACGTTGCCCTTATTGATCACCATGTGTACTTTGCTTTGTGTTGCCTTAAATTACTACTGCCTGTTGAAAGAGGGAACATTGCCCTTTTTGATCACCATGTGTACTTTTGCTTTGTGTTGCCTAATATTACTACTGCATGCTGAATGCGGGAACATTGCCCTTATTGATCACCATGTGTACTTTGCTTTGTGTTGCCTTAAATTACTACTGCCTGTTGAAAGAGGGAACATTGCCCTTTTTGATCACCATGTGTACTTTTGCTTTGTGTTGCCTAATATTACTACTGCATGCTGAATGCAGGAACATTGCCCTTATTGATCACCATGTGTACATTGCTTTGTGTAGCCTTAAATTACTACTGCCTGCTGAATGCGGGAACATTGGAACTTTGAAAAACAACTTTACTTTGTTTTGTGTTGCCTAATATTACTACTGCCTGCGGAATGCAGGAACATTGCCCTTATAGATCACCATGTGTACTTTGCTTTGTGTTGCCTTAAATTACTACTGCCTGCTGAATGAGGGAATATTGACCTTTTTGATCACCATGTTTACTTTTGCTTTGTGTTGCCTAATATTACTACTGCCTGCTGAATGGAGGAACATCAGATCATTGAAAAAAAGTTTACTTTGCTTTGTGTTGCCTTAAATTACTACTGCCTGCTGAATGCGGGAACATTGCCCTTATTGATCACCATGTGTACTTTGCTTTGTGTTGCCTTAAATTACTACTGTCTGCCGAATGCGGGAACATTGGAACTTTGAAATACAACGTTACTTTGCTTTGCGTTGCCTAAATTTACTACTGCCTGCTGAATGCGGGAACATCGGAACATTGAAAAACAAGTTTACTTTGCTTTGTGTTGCCTAAAATTACTACTGCCTGCTGAATGCGGGAACATCGGAACATTGAAAAACAAGTTTACTTTGCTTTGTGTTGCCTTAAATTACTACTGCCTGCTGAATGCGGGAACTTTGCCCTTATTGATCACAATGTATAGTTTTGCTTTGTGTTGCCTAATATTACTACTGCCTGCTGAATGCAGGAACATTGGAACATCGAAAAAAAGATTACGTTGCTTTGTGTTGCCTTAAATTACTACTGCCTGCTGAATGCGGGAACATTGCCCTTATTGATCACCATGTGTACTTTGCTTTGTGTAGCCTTAAATTACTACTGCCTGCTGAATGCGGGAACATTGGAACATTGAAAAACAACTTTACTTTGCTTTGTGTTGCCTAATATTACTACTGCCTGCTTAATGCGGGAACATTGCCCTTATTGATCACCATGTGTACTTTGCTTTGTGTTGCCTTAAATTACTATTGCCTGTTGAATGAGGGAACATTGCCCTTTTTGATCACCATGTGTACTTTTGCTTTGTGTTGCCTAATATTACTACTGCCTGCTGAATGCAGGAACATCAGAACATTGAAAAAAATGTTTACTTTGCTTTGTGTTGCCTTAAATTACTACTGCCTGCTGAATGCGGGAACATTGACCTTATTGATCACCATGTGTACTTTGCTTTGTGTTGCCTTAAATTACTACTGCCTGCTGAATGCGGGAACATTGGAACTTTGAAAAACAAGTTTACTTTGCTTTGTGTTGCCTAAAATTACTACTGCCTGCTGAATGCGGGAACATTGCCCTTATTGATCACCGTGTGTATTTTGCTTTGCGTTGCCTTAAATTACTACTGCCTGCTGAATACGGGAACATTGGAACTTTGAAAAACAACTTTACTTTGCTTTGTGTTGCCTAAAATTACTACTGCCTGCTGAATGCGGGAACATTGGATCTTTGAAAAACAACATTACTTTGCTTTGCGTTGCCTTAAATTACTACTGCCTGCTGAATGCGGGAACATTGCCCTTATTGATCACCATGTGTACTTTTGCTTTTTTAAAAAAAATATTGAAAAAAAAGGAATACACTGCACATTTGTCTTTGGTGAAACAAAAGCTGTTTCACCCAGTTGTGTGTCCTGTGGCTGTTTTTGCCCCACTACAGGGCAAGCATTTAGATAATTTTCTTTTTTAAAACTTTTACTTTTAAATATTTCTTTTATTTTTAATTTTTTTAAAAAAAATACTGAAAAATAAGGAATACACTGCACATTTGTCTTTGGTGAAACAAAAGCTGTTTCACCCAGTTGTTGTGTGCCCTGTGGCTGTTTTTGCCCCACTACAGGGCAAGCATTTTGTTAATTTTCATTTTTAAAACTTTTTCTGCTAAATATTTCTTTTATTATTAAAAATAATTAAAAAACATTGAAATAAAGGAATACACTGCACATTTGTCTTTGGTGAAACAAAAGCTGTTTCACACAGTTGTTGTGTGTCCTGTGGCTGTTTTTGCTCCACAACAGGGCAAGCATTTCATTTGTGTAGTTCCAACCAGTGCGGCCCATAAGCCAACACAAAGTGCTAACAGTGCTCATTATTTGTGTAGGTCCAACCAGTGCGGCCCTTTTGCCAACACAAAGTGCTTACAGTGCTCATTATTTGTGTAGTTCTAACATTGGAACTTTGAAAAACAACTTTACTTTGCTTTGTGTTGCCTTATATTACTACTGCCTGCTGAATGCGGGAACATTGCCCTTATTGATCACCATGTGTACTTTGCTTTGTGTTGCCTTAAATTACTACTGCCTGCTGAATGTGGGAACATTGCTCTTATTGATCACCATGCGTACCTTTGCTTTGTGTTGCCTAATATTACTACTGCCTGCTGTATGCGGGAGCACTGTGGTCCTGCCCTTATTTACAATCATGTTTTACTGTTGCCTGCTGAATGCGGGAACATTGACCCACTGTGGTCCTGCCCTTATTGACAATCATGTTTTCTTAGCTTTGTGTTGCCTAAAATTACTATTGCCTGCTGAATGCGGGAACAGTGCCCCACTGTTGTCCTGCCCTTATTGACAATCATGTTTTCTTAGCTTTGTGTTGCCTAAAATTACTACTGCCTGCTGAATACGGGAACACTGGAAATTTGAAAAACAACTTTACTTTGCTTTGTGTTGCCTAATATTACTACTGCCTGCTGAATGCGGGAACATTGCCCTTATTGCTCACCATGTGTACTTTGCTTTGTGTTGCCTAAAATTACTACTGCCTGTTGAATGCGGGAACATTGGAACTTTGAAAAACAACTTTACTTTGCTTTGCGTTGCCTAAAATAACTACTGCCTGCTGAATGCGGGAACATTGGAACTTTGAAATACAACTTTGCTTTGTGTTGCCTAAAATTACTACTGCCTGCTGAATGCAGGAACATTGGAACTTAGAAAAACAACTTTATTTTGCTTTGTGTTGCCTAATATTACTACTGCCCGCTGAATGCGGGAACATTGCCCTTTTTGATCACCATGTGTACTTTGCTTTGTGTTGCCTAAAATTACTACTGCCTGCTGAATGCAGGAACATCGGAACATTGAAAAATAAGTTTACTTTGCTTTGTGTTGCCTTAAATTACTACTGCCTGCTGAATGCGGGAACTTTGCCCTTATTGATCACCATGTCTACTTTTGCTTTTAAAAAAATATTGAAAAAAAAGGAATACACTGCACATTTGCCTTTGGTGAAACAAAAGCTGTTTCACCCAGTTGTGTGTCCTGTGGCTGTTTTTGCCCCACTACAGGCCAAGCATTTTGATAATTTTCTTTTTTAAAACTTTTACTGCTAAATATTTCTTTTATTCTTAATTTTTTAAAAAAAAATTGAAAAAAAAGGAATACACTGCACATTTGTCTTTGGTGAAACAAAAGCTGTTTCACCCAGTTGTTGTGTGCCCTGTGGCTGTTTTTGCCCCACTACAGGGCAAGCATTTTGATAATTTTCTTTTTTAAAACTTTTACTGCTAAATATTTCTTTTATTCTTAATTTTTTTAAAAAAAATTGAAAAAAAAGGAATACACTGCACATTTGTCTTTGGTGAAACAAAAGCTGTTTCACCCAGTTGTTGTGTGCCCTGTGGCTGTTTTTGCCCCACTACAGGGCAAGCATTTTATTAATTTTCATTTTTAAAACTTTTCTGCTAAATATTTCTTTTATTATTAAAATTTTTTTAAAAACATTGAAATAAAGGAATACACTGTACATTTGTCTTTGGTGAAACAAAAGCTGTTTCACACAGTTGTTGTGTGTCCTGTGGCTGTTTTTGCTCCAAAACAGGGCAAACATTTCATTTGTGTAGTTCCAACCAGTGCGGCCCATAAGCCAACACAAAGTGCTAACAGTGCTCATTATTTGTGTAGGTCCAACCAGTGCGGCCCTTTTGCCAACACAAAGTGCTTACAGTGCTCATTATTTGTGTAGTTCTAACATTGGAACTTTGAAAAACAACTTTATTTTGCTTTGTGTTGCCTTATATTACTACTGCCTGCTGAATGCGGGGACATTGACCCACTGTGGTCCTGCCCTTATTGACAATCATGTTTTCTTAGCTTTGTGTTGCCTAAAATTACTATTGCCTGCTGAATGCGGAAACAGTGCCCCACTGTGGTCCTGCCCTTATTGACAATCATGTTTTCTTAGCTTTGTGTTGCCTAAAATTACTACTGCCTGCTGAATGCGGGAACATTGGAAATTTGAAAAACAACTTTACTTTGCTTTGTGTTGCCTAATATTACTACTGCCTGCTGAATGCGGGAACATTGCCCTTATTGCTCACCATGTGTACTTTGCTTTGTGTTGCATTAAATTACTACTGCCTGCTGAATGCGGGAACATTGGAACTTTGAAAAATTTTTACTTTGCTTTGTGTTGCCTAATATTACTACTGCCTGCTGAATGCGGGAACATTGCCCTTGTTGATCACCATGTGTACTTTACTTTGTGTTGCCTTAAATTACTACTGCCTGCTGAATGCGGGAATCTTGAAACTTTGAAAAACAACTTTACTTTGCTTTGTGTTGCCTAATATTACTACTGCCTGCTGAATGTGGGAACATTGCCCTTATTGATCACCATGTGTACTTTGCTTTGTGTTTCCTTAAATTACTACTGCCTGCTGAATTCGGGAACATCGGAACATTGAAAAAAAGTTTACTTTGCTTTGTGTTGCCTAATATTACTACTGCCTGCTGAATGCGGGAGCACTGTGGTCCTGCCCTTATTGACAATCATGTTTTACTATTGCCTGCTGAATGCAGGAACACTGACCCACTGTGGTCCTGCCCTTATTGACAATCATGTTTTCTTATCTTTGTGTTGCCTAAAATTACTATTGCCTGCTTAAAGCGGGAACATTGCCCCACTGTGACAATGTACGCTTCCCCCCTACTCACAATTCCCTTTCGTACACCCTTTCCCCAGTCCTTCCCAGCCGGTCCCCTTTCAGCCTGCTGGGCATTGCCTGTGGTGCACTTCTCAGCCTACATCTCTAAGGGGTGCCCGGAAAAGAGGGCGCAGGCATACGGCTTCTGTAAGTATTGCCTGCTGTCAGTTTCAACCAGTGTTTGCGTGCCACTCATTTTCTTTGGTGTCATTTGTGCCCTTAGCTTTCACAGCATCTCTGCCGTCCCTTGCTCAAATGCAAGCTTGACTTGCCCATGGCCTCCTGTTGTGGACAAAGTCCACTTCTCAGCCTACATCTCTCTGGGGTGCTCGGAAAAGAGGGCACCTGCTTTGGGCTTTCCTAACAGGGGAGCCGTCATTCCCCGGGGGCCCCTCCTGTAGCCATTTGTGCATTTATCTTTCACAGCAGGCAAGCAGGCAGGCATTCCCGGAGCCCCTTACCACAGCCCCTTCCCACACACACACACCTGCTGTCTGCGGGGACATTGGCCCTTTGGAGTCCAGCACTTATTGAAAATCAATTTTACTTTGCTTTACTTTAACCTCAAATGAGTTACACAGAGACACACCTGCTGTCTGCGGGGACATTGGCCCTTTGGTTTCCAGCACTTATTGAAAATCAATTTTACTTTGCTTTACTTTAACCTCAAATGACTTACACAGACACACACCTGCTGTCTGTGGGGACATTGGCCGCACTTATAATAAGTCCCAGCACTTATTGAAAATCAATTTTACTTTGCTTTCTGTTTCCTCGAAAGACTTACTAGGCTTGGCTGTTTTCGTTTGATACTTTTGTATTTCGTTAATGATTTGTATTTAAATTATTTTACAATCGAATATAGAGCCATTTTGTAATAGTGTGAGGAACAATGAAGAATCAAATTAATGACTCCAATTTTTGTAATTGTTTTGTAACTTTTTTGTATGTCTGGTGCAAGTGTTACAATCTCCGTTTCTCTTCCCTCCTGGACCACTACGTGATCGTTAGTTCGGAAATCTGTAATTGTCTTTCCCATCTTCTGATGCATTACAAAGTTCTGTGTTATGTGCGCTGTCATCCGGAATTACTCTGATTGCCTCACATCACCTTATGTGTGCAATTCCTGGGTGGCCTCCTAATTTCTTTTTGTTTATAAAAAAGGAGTATTCCTAAGAAACTAGTTTTCCTAACGCTTTAGTAGTATGGTACCCAGAGGGTTGTGTCTGCCTGGCTGCTTTGTGTAGGCAAGTTCTTTTTTCACAGAGTTTCAACTGGAATACAGTATCCTCTGCCAATGCTTCTTGCTTGTTCTGAGCCTTCCAAGGTTTTCAAAAGTCTGCTTCAGTTGCATACTCTCTAACCTCTGGAGCTTACCGTAGGTTTCCTCTCCTTGAGGGTTCTCTGTATGTCTGCTGTGTTGTGGTGGTCGTGTGTCTGCTTTACTGCTTTATTAGTGCACTCCTCCGTGGTGGAACCAATGTGCTTTCCCTTAGCCTGCAAGAGTTTCGTTCTAGGTGGATTTGGGAAGCTTTCTGCAATTAGTCATCGATTCTTCTTCTCAAGCACGATTTCTTACAGGGCAGTTCTGTGAGTCTTCTCTTGCCGTTTCGGAAAATGTACAAATTCTCTGGTTTTTACTGTCTTCTTGGCTGCTGTGTGTAGGCCAGTACTTCATCCCATGTTACAATGCAATGCAATGCGATGCGATGCAATGCAATGCAAATTGCCATCCCAAATACAAGCACTGCAATTACTCTGGAACCCTCCCCCCCCCCCAACTCCCTTTCCTACAACCTTTCCCCAGTTGTTCCCTCCCTGCTCCTGGAACTCCAATCTGTCTGCTATCCACCCATAACAAACTTCCCTCTTTACCTCCTTTGTCTCCGAGCAACTACTGCTTGATTACTGGGTGAGTGTGGATCGGTTGTGGATCGGTTGGATCTATCGGCGGAGGATGTACCTTGATGGTACTACCATCACGTTTCTCTAATGAATAAGAGTCATAAGACCCTTGGTGAAGAAAATCATGTTTTATCCCAGATTTGCCTCCTGAATAACCATCATCCTCAGCTTGAAGGGTGTTAGTGGTTCTTACTTGCTCACAGTATGCAAACTGATTGCACTCTATGAATCTGTGCTCTGTTCAACATTCCTTGATGAGTTACCTTTTTGTCGGTTTTTTTGTGTTACCCGATATAAGGAGTGCTGCATAAATTCACTTAAAGGCTTCCTTGTCTTCCTCATTCGTGGTGTTACAAATTGACATTTATTACAAACTACATTAGGGACATGGTGCAAGCAGGATTACTTGAGAAAGGCATTATGTTGCAAAGGTGTTCTTTATCGGTTATCAGTTTGTGAAGGTACTGCAAATCAAATCCCATTGTGCATGGTTAATCCTTCTCCACTCGTCCCCTGAATGTAGAGTGGGTTATGTTGGCTCGGTGCGCCAAGTTCGATCTTGCTCTGCCACTGCAAACAACACTGGATTTTCAAAAAGGGCTGGACCAAAATGGGCCACAGAGGCCGCAGTCACTGGTTGTAACTACCTTGAGTTAACAGAAAAGCAAAGAACACTGGATTTGCAAAACACACTTATTGCCAGGGAGAAATCCCCTTGGCACCAAAAAAGAGGAACGGCATCCACCATCTTTGAAACAACTTCCACCAGTTTCGGAAAAAAAAGAAAAGAAATTATTTTGTTGTAATGATTTAAAAGTAATTTGTAATTGTTTATAAATATTAAAAATAAAAACAATAATAATAAAAGATCAATTTAACCCAATGCTTCCCCTCCCCCCCAAAAAAGGCGGCACAAGCTGCATCCACAGCCAGGGACTGGCAGGCAGACAGCTACAAGCTCCCTGTCCCCAGCCCCATGCACGCCAAAGCCAGACTCCCCAGCACTTGCACAAGAGAAAGCCCTCCGTCCACCCTCGCTTCCCCAGCTCCAATGTTGCCACGTGGAGCGCGCAGCTGCTTTTAAAGGGCAATGGCTGCTCTTACTAACCCCGTATTGGCTCCCAGCACTCCCAGCATCCTACCATCTATAACATCACTTCCAAAACTGGCGGAAGTCGTTACAAAGATGGTGGATGATGCTTCGATTTAGAAAATACACTTCCGGGTTTGAAAAATACATCGATATCGTTCTGTTATCATTATAAAAAAAAATAACTAAACACGAAAATAACGAACGAAAACGCCCAGCCCGATTACATCATGGGCATATTCATACCCTGACCTCCTGTACAGCCAGAGATTCTTTGAGGTGTCAACACAGCATTGGTTGACAAAGAGAAGAGAAAGAAACCAGGCACCATCACTGCAGAGGAGCAGTCATTCAGACACAACGTAAGCATGTGCTTACAGTCTGTCTCACTGCCTCACTGCCTCACTGGGGGACGGCTGATATGCTGTGAAAGATAAGTGCACACCATGACACTCCCGGGGGGGGGGGCACTGGCGGAAGTCGTTTCAAAGATGGCGGATGCTGCTTTGAAATTTAAGACACACTTCCTGGTTAAAAGAAAAACCAAAATCAATTCTTTATGAAAAAAACCCGAAAAAATAACGAAATACAATTTTAACGAACGAAACTGCCCAGCCCTAGTAAACTTCCCTTAAGCCACCTTCTGTCCTCCCCCAAATCTTGCAAGAAAATAAACTGGGTCATTGGGGTTATGTGTGTCAACTTGGCCTTAAGTCTTCAACTGGGGGTCGCAGCAGTCTTGGTTAATGATTGGAGGTACTTAAAGTCATTATCCATGGTCCGTCCGCCTCCAACAGCAGCAGAAAGTACATTAGGTAATGGGGGTATTCATACCCTGACCTTCTGTGCAGCCAGAAATTCTCTGGGGTGTCTGCTTCACTACTGTGTATTGCCACAGTACTGGTGCAGTACTGCATGCTGCATGGAGCCCTTCCAACATAGCATTGGTTGACAAAGAGAAGAGGAAGAAACCAGGCACCATCGATGCAGAGGAGCAGGCATGGAAGTGGCCAGAAAGGAAATTGGCCTTTACAGGGCAGGCAAAAAGGCAGCCAATCCCGGGGGGCAGGGTCAAGGCCCCCCCCCCAGGAAGTCTTACAGTCTGTCTCACTGGGGGACAGATGATATGCAGTGAAAGATAACTGCACAGCATGACACTCCGGAAGGGGGGCACTCCCCCCCCCCCCCGGGAGGGCATGGAGAAGGCTGGGAAGGGTATTGGCCTTCACCCAGCAATCAAGCAGCCATCAACGTGTTCTTTCCTTCACTGATGGCGGTTTCATTCCAGATCTCACCCTTGTAAGTTGCACGCCCCAAGCATCGATGGTTTTCTGCATGGGGCCTGTTGGTGAGGTTGGAGTGCTCTGTGTACTGCTGCATGTGCTGGCGACTTCAACTGCATCCAACTTTACATTTGGGTGGTGTCTCTTCATGTGCATCCTTGGCCCTGTGAGACACTCCAGGGTCTGCCTGTCACGCAGCAGTTTTGCAGACTTAGAGCTACGGTGGAAGAAGCCCACGATGAGTGACGGCGGTGGCGCTGTTCTCATCGGGGCCCCTTGAAGCCATCTTTTACACAGTTGGGGCAGACAGTGTCCTTGATGCAAGGGTCTTTGGGGCAGATAGCGTCCTTGATGCAAGGGTCGCAGAGTACTGCCAAAACATGAGTCTTGCTCTCCCTCAGCGGTAGAAGATGTTTACAGATGGCGAAAGTCAACTTTCTGACCACCTCCTGAGCCTGTGGAGTCAGGGGCCCAGCCATAGATTGCAATGTACTTTGTCCACCCAGTGACTTACAAAAAAGAAGGCTGTAGTGATCTACGGGTCTGTGCTATCAAAATCAATCTGAGGATAGCCCAAAACTGGCAAGTTGGTCTTCAAGAAGACCAGCTTTAACACAGCAAGGGGGTTGAGCAAGTTACGTTGGAGGGTGACGATTGCAATGTACTTTTGTTGCGGCACATACTTTACCCGAGATCATTTTAGAGCACAATCAAGCAGGAAGGAGACGGAGACTGCAATTTGATTCCAGGCAAATTTACTATCAAGTTGATAGGACGCTCAGAAGCAAGATTCTGAAGCGTACTGAAAGTCAGTCAGGTTACAATATTTATAGCAGAAGTCCACTGGTCTAGACATGCGTAGAACTATCTTGACATTTACACAGATATAATCATTAACAGAGGTCTATACGCATTGCCTTTTCCCATACATCACGATGACGTGTTATATTGATGTATTTCTAATTGTTTCAAATATTAATTATTCCCATATTCGTAATCCTTTTAGAATATATCTGAAGTTGCCTGCTATTTACTTCACTGAACCAGCAGATGACGCTATCTTCCTATCTGACTTTTAGATGTTCCTGCCTATTGTTTTCCTTGATATTTACTTTAATACACAAATGTATCGTTTGCCAAGAACATTCCTTTGGCAATGCTTATAACGTCAGACACCATTGTTTCCCAAATGTCAGGTTCCATTAATATTTAACTTCCTTGAGCCTAACCCATGAAGCTTGTTAAGTCAATCATTTACTTTCCGTCTTTGGAACACTTCACTCTCTCTACCAAACCCCACTGCCGCAGAGCTCTCTCTCAAGGTATTCCAAGGTATGCTTTTCTATATTCATTTTTATAATTATTCTCTTCCGCTTGCTGCCACACTTTGTCCACCCAGCGACTCCAAATGCCTCTTCAAACGCAGGACAACAGGGACCACATGGCTGAGTAGTGCTTTCTGTGCTGAAAGATTTTCGGTGGCTAATTTGAATGGTTCTAGGATCTCGACCAGCTGAGTGATGTTCATCCACTCCTGGTTGTTGGGGACCAGCTTGTTTATCAGAGCCGCAATTGATAGTGAGACAGCGTGGACTGCCCTCTGTTGCTCCACCATGCGCTCCAACATCATGTAGGTGGAGTTCCAGGGGATGGAGACATCCTGCAGTAACCGGTGTTGTGGGAGGCACTCCACGGTCTGCCTGTCACGCAGCAGTTTTGCGGACTTAGAGCTACGGTGGAAGAAGCCCGCGATTCTGCGGCAGCGGTCAATGAGTTGAGTGACGGCGGTGGCGCTGTTCTCATCAGGCCCCTTGAAGCCATCTTTTACGCAGTTATGCAGCAAGTGCGCCATGCATGTTACGTTTGAGAAGTCGGCACTTTCGACCGCCCGGATCATGTTCCTTGCTGCGTCTGTGACCATGAATCCCGAGTTAGTACCACCGGAATGAGTATGCCGCATCCAGTCTCTCATCATCTCTTGCAAGTACTCAGAAATGGTGTCGGCCCTGTGATCCATATCGATCACCTCCAGTGACAGGAGTGCCCAACGATGACCCGAGTCGAGGCAACCCTCCGTCTCCCACCAGTGAGTGGTCAGGGACAGATAGGAATGCCCTCCTCCCGTGCTCGTCCAGATGTCTGATGTGAAATGTACATGGACGGGTTGTGATTTGTTCAACAGGGTTCTGAGACGTTGCTTGCATCCCTCGAACAAAGCTGGAATGACTGTTTGAGAGAAAGTTTTGCGATTCGGGATATTGTATTGTACCATGGTGCCAGGAGGTGAACTGAACAAATCAGCGAAAACCTTCTCGTTCCACCATACTGCATGATTGCATGTTGCCTGGGAGATGAAGGCTGGTGGAGAGCCATCATCTCCCAGGCAATATGCAATCAAGCAGCAGGCAGCCAATCCCGGGGGGGAGGGGGGGGGGCAGGCCGGGAAAGGGTTTTGGCCTTCTCACAGCAGGCAAAAAGGCAGCCAACACTGGGGGGCCAGGGTCAAGCCCCCTCCCCGGGCGGTCCTAGAGGCTGTTTCACTAGGGGACGGATGACCATTGTGTATTTTGAATGTAATGTTTTTTCATTTATAAATTAATTTCTAAATTATATACTGAATGATTTCGATTTTGAAGCCAAACAACCAATCAACCACACACCCACCCACCCAGTGGGAATTGGTTCTTCTTAACTTGCAATACTGCTACAGAAATTATAAGTATGTAATACTTCCCAGATAATTTTCAGTTTTTTCAAAGTGCAATTTTTGTTACTTTTTGTTACTTTTTCTTTATTTATTTCTTATATTTACTTTCTATATTTTTTAAAAAACATTATTTTTATATATTATTAATAATTAATAATTTAATTTTATATATTATTTTTAAATATTATTAAATATTATTAAATGTTATAATATATGATATAATAATTATTTATATTATTATTTATTTCATTTATATAATAATATATTATATTATATATATTATATTATTTATTATTATTTATTATTATTTATTATTATTTATAAATTATTATTATTTATTATTATTTATATTTATTTATTATTTATATTTTATTATTATATTATTATTTATTTCATTATATTATTTGACTCAGTTTTGGCTACTTTATCTGATTACTTTTTTATTTAATAACATTCTATTTGATTATTTTATTTGATTTATTTTATGAAATGATTTTGTTTGTAGAGCATTCAGCATTGCGCAATAGCATCCGCCATTTTAACAAATCGATTCGTTATCATTTTAATAACGAATTGATTCGTATTTAATAACGAAGTTTCGGAAGTCTTTTTTTTGCGCATGCGCAAAGGAGTCTGCCTTTTTTACGAATCGATTCGTTATTACTTTAACGAATCGACCCCCGCTTTAATAACGAAGTTTTGGAAGTGATTTGCGCATGCGCGGGGGTCCGCCATCTTAACGAATCGAATTGTTAATAATAACGAATTTTCTCGAATTTTTTAAAAGGAAAATTTCGGAATTCTTAAAAATAACGAAGCGCGAAAAACCCCTAAAAACAAAACGAGTTTAGAAACAAATTTTTCCATTGTTACCCAGGCCTAGTCAATACCTCCTTACAGGAAGGAGAGTTTCCAGCGAGCTTAAAACAAGCTATTATAAAACCGCTGTTGAAAAAAACCATCACTGGACCCCACTCAATTCGACAACTATCGGCCTGTTTCCAATCTCCCCTATTTGGGCAAAGTCATGGAACGTGTGGTGGCAACACAACTCCAGGGGTTTCTGGTAGACACTGATTATCTAGATCCAGCACAGTCTGGCTTTAGGCCGACCATGGAACTGAGACAGCCTTGGTCGCCTTGGTAGATGATCTGCGCAGGGAGCTAGACAGAGGGAGTGTGTCCCTGTTAGTTCTGCTGGACCTCTCAGCGGCCTTCGATACCGTCGATCATGGTATCCTTCTGGAGCACCTCATGGACATGGGGCTCGGGGGCACTGCATTGGGGTGGCTCCGATCCTTCCTTGAGGGACGGGCCCAGAAGGTGTTACTGGCTGACACCTGTTCGGCCCCACAACCGGTGTGTGGAGTCCCACAGGATTCAATTCTGTCCCCAATGTTATTTAACATCTACATGAAGCTGCTGGGAGAGATCATTCGGAGTTTCGGAATGAGATGTTATCTCTATGCAGATGATGTCCAAATCTGTCACTCCTTTCCACCTGTCACCAAGGAGGCTGTCCAGACCTTGAACCGGTGTTTGGCTGCTGTGTCGGACTGGATGAGAGCTAACAAATTGAAATTGAATCCAGACAAGACAGAGGTCCTACTGGTCAGTCGCAAGGCCGAACAGGGCATAGGGTTACAGCCTGTGTTAGATGGGGTTACACTCCCCCTGAAGACGCAGGTTCGCAGCTTGGGAGTGATCTTGGATTCATCGCTGAGCCTGGATTAAAACTTGTGCGCCAGCTGCGCCCGTACCTTGGGAAGTCAGATCTGGCCACGGTGGTCCACGCTCTTGTTACATCCCGATTGGATTACTGCAACGCGCTCTACGTGGGGTTGCCTTTGAAGACTGCTCGGAAACTTCAACTAGTCCAGCAAGAGGCAGCCAGATTGCTCACCGGAGCGGCATACAGGGAGCATACCACCTCCCTGTTGTGCCAGCTTCACTGGCTGCCGATCCAATTCCGAGCACAATTCAAAGTGCTGGCTTTAACCTACAAAACCCTATACGGTTCCGGCCCAGTGTATCTGTCCGAACGGATCTCCCTCTATGTCCCATCTCGGAGCTTAAGATCTTCTGGGGAAGCCCTGCTCTCGACCCCGCCTCTATCGCAAGTGAGATTGGCGGGGACGAGGAGCAGGGCCTTCTCGGTGGTGGCCCCTCACCTGTGGAACTCACTCCCTGGGGAGATTAGATCGGCATCCTCCCTTTTATCATTCAGGAAAAAACTGAAGACCTGGATGTGGGACCAAGCCTTTGGGCATTCTGGCAGCTAAAGGAAAAACACGATGATGAGCAGGAATTGATGGAACGGAATGGACATTCGGAACTCTAAACACTGAGCATGAGATTGTTTATGTATTGATGTTTTAATCTGTTAATTTGCTTAAATTGTTTTTGTATGTTTTGTATAATGTGATATAGGCATCGAATTGTTTGTAAGCCGCCCTGAGTCCCCCCTCGGGGGTGAGAAGGGCGGGGTAGAAGTAATTGAAATAAATAAATAAATAAATAAATAAATAACTGATAAAGATCAACCTTGATACAATATTCCTTTCTCAAATAACCCAGGCAGCTCTGGCCCCAAGCTGGTCATATAATAAAGTTGAAAGAGACACCCTAAAGGTCATTTAGACTCACTCCCATTCTCTCATATACATACATATAGATAGATAGATAGATAGATAGATAGATAGATAGATAATCGAATAATAACAATAATCTATATCTATATATATAATAAAAGTGAATGTTTGTATGTATGCGGAGGATGGAAGGGAGGAAAGGAGGAAGGGTGGAAGGACGGAAGTGTATGTGGCAGCTTTCTTATTGGCTGCCACTTTCACAGGCCACTGTGATCAACACGGGTGATGCACCTGCACCAAACTTGGCACACATAACTCCCATGACCCCCTTTATGCCCTGGAGTGGTTTGGGGTAGGTGGACCACGGATTTTGGGATTTGTAGTACTTTGAAACGATTTGGTTCCCACGGACCACTGTGGCCCCTAACAAACACGGATAAAGACCAAACTTGGCACACAGAGCCCCATAACCCACTCTACATCCTACTGCAGATTGGAGGAGGATAGACTATGGATGATGGGACTTGAAGTACCTCCTCTCGCTTTCTGAGATCACTGCGTTCCTCAACAATGATTGAACAAGACAAAATTTGGCACACATAACCCCCATGACACCCTTTGCATCCTGGTGAGGTTTGGGGGAGGGTTTCAACATTCACACCTAGCTTCAGCAGAGAGCTCTTTGCCCCACCCCAGTCATTCCACAGATATATAAAGCCATTTTCCTATTTCCATCAGACCTCACTACCTCTGAGGATGCTTGCCATAGATGCAGGCGAAACGTCAGGAGAAATGCCTCTAGAACATGGCCCTATAGCCCAAAAAAACCTACAAGAACCTAGTGATTCCAGCCATGAAAGCCTTCGGCAATACATTTTACATTCTGGTGCTGCTTGGAGGAGGATGGAACATGGATGATGGGACTTGTGGTGCCTTCACTCACTTCCTGAGACCTCTGCAACCCACATCCAATCACCAATCAAGACCAAAGTTGGCACACAGA
This sequence comes from Anolis sagrei, assembly GCF_037176765.1. Taxonomy (NCBI): domain Eukaryota; kingdom Metazoa; phylum Chordata; class Lepidosauria; order Squamata; family Anolidae; genus Anolis; species Anolis sagrei. Next base: position 56,354,920 of record NC_090035.1, on the reverse strand, counting down.
GCCCACATGAATCACTACATCCCGGTGCTGTTTGGAGGATGGATGCTGGATGATGGGACATCAAGTACCTCCACTCACCTCCCAAGAGAGCTGCAACCCTCATCTAATAACCGATCAAGACCAAACTTGACACACAGATGAAGTCAAACATGACCCCCACCATTAGAGATAGTAACTTATAGTTTTGCTAAGGGCAAGGTGACCAGGCTGGATAATAAGGGTTAAGCCTTGGTATCATTTAATCAAGGCTTTATGCCCTATTTTCATATGTTTATAGCAGAAGGTAACCAATTTATTACTGAAAATCATGCCACAAAAGTATTTGACTTTTTCCATCTGAGACACACCTGTGCTCCTGATGGTCCCCCATCTCACAAACAAGGGACTCTCTTTCCCCCTCATGGATATATTTCCCTTTATGGACCTTCCTATGAATAATATGAACTATGGACACTGGGGGAGGGTAGTTGGGTTTACTCTCTGTGTTATGATTTCTATATTTTCATATTTTCTCCTGTATTTCTATATTTCCCCCTCATGTATCTGACCTTGCCCTGACCCTTTTGCCCCCTTCCCCTCTCCTTGATTAAATTACATAAGGAAGTTGCCCTGCTTCTGAAAAAAGTAATCAGCGATCATGAAAGCCCCTTATCTTAGGACATTGCTTGCATGGAAAATAACAAAGAATTATCTTTCTTGACTTCAGAGTTGGGCCATCAAGAGGATTTTCGCTTGGCAAACTTTTAATCATATAACAATGGGGGAAAGATGTCCTTCGAAAAGTCCTTCTTCCCCCAACCCATTTTTCTTTCAAATCTCTCCACTAAAGACATTCACCAAAATCTTCCCCTTTGTGCCCTTTCTGGTTAAAAGAGGAAAACCAGTTAAGTGATCAATCCTTATCACAGACCCATCTCAAGACAATAAAGTTGGCTTCTCTGGCAGGCCGGTTCCGGACTAGATAAGCCTCCAGGACATTAAACTCATAATCCACTCAGGAATGCATTGTATCCCTTCATCCCGCCTCCCTCCTTTCTGATTCGCTGGAGCGTCGAGGTGGCAGGAGCCTCCTGATTGGCTCTGATGCACCACAGAAGCCCTGTGATTGGCCCTGACACATGGGGGACGGCCAAGCCTCCTCCCAGCTGTTTGTGCATCAGCCAATCCCCTTCGAGCTGGGCGAGAGGGGGAGAGGGAATTTTGAAACTCACAACTCTGTATTTTCTATAAAAATGGCATTTATTTCTGTAACCACATGCTCTGCTTGACGAATGATCGCAGCTTTGCATCCTTTTCAGCTGAATTGCTAATAAACCTCAGTGGCACTTTCTTCAACTTTGGTGAGATTCTTTTTGAGAACTTAGGGAAAATAAATTGCTTAAAATTAGGCTTCTCTTTGCTCACCAATGTAGCGATCCCTCTTTGATGGGGCCGCAGGGTCTCTCTTCCTGGGGTAGACCCTTCTAAAGTTCCTATTGACTTCACAGAGACCCCATGAGCCATTCTACATCCTGGTGCTGTTTGGAGGAGGGTGGATGATGGATGTTGGGGCTTGCAGTACCTTTACTCACTTCCTGAGAACCTCATCCAATGACTGATCAAGATCAAACTTGGCACACAGAGCTCCCCTGACCCACTTTCCATCCTGGTGCAGTTTGGAGGAGGATAGACCACAGATGATGGGGCTTTCAGTACTTTCACTAACTTCCTGAGACCACTGTGAGCCATATGATAAAGACCAACCTTGACACACAATTCCTTTCTCAAATAACCCGGGCAGCGCTGGGTCCCTAAGCTAGTCATATAATAAAGGTGAAAGGGGCAGCCTAAAAGGTCAGCTAGATTGACTCCCATTCTCATTATAGAATAATAATAAAAAAATGTAATAGAGTTGGAAGGGGAGCTCTAAAGGTCATCTAGACTGGTTCCCAATCTCCTATGCAAATAATAATAATAATAATAATAATAATAATAATAATAATAATAATTTAATGATATGATGATAATAATAATATAGGTTTTAAGTTGGGGAAAATAAAGATGTTGCTATGGCAATGCTTAATCATCACACTTTCCCTTGCAGTTCATTAATGCTAATGAGCCGAACTTACCTGATTAAATTAAATAGCAAAAGGGATGACTGACTGAATGAGGTTCTATTTTGGGAATGAATATATATATATATATATATATATATATATATATACATTTTAATTTTAATTGCAGATTGATGGCACAACGAACGAAAAACAGAATAAATAAATACGTGAATGAATGAAACTGGCTGTCACTCTCTCTCTTTATATGTTTATTTATTATTTATTTATTATTTGCACTTGTTAACCACCACTCTCAGCCCGAGGGCGACTCGTGGCGGTGTACAGAACATAGAAAAGACAACAGTTTACAATAGATCAAGACCATAACACAACATCTTACTAATACAACAACTAATTAAACTAAAAATCCGCTTCGTCTTGTTTGGGGTCATAATCAATCTCATAGTCATAGTCCATTCCGGTGGTCATTCCAAAAACATAGCACTTAGTTGAAGGCCTTTTCGAAGAGCCAGGTTTTCAGGCCCTTGCGGAAGGCCATGAGGGAAGGCGCCTGTCTGATTTCAGCAGGGAGGGAGTTCCATAGCCGGGGGGCCACCACCAAGAAGGCCCGCTCTCTTGTCCCCGCCAGGCGTGCCTGTGAGGCAGGCGGGACCGAGAGAAGGGCCTCCCCAGATGATCTCAAGGTCCTCGTGGGCTCGTAGGCCGAGATGCGGTTCGCAAGGTATTTTGGGCCGGAACCGTTTAGGGCTTTGTAGGATAACACCAGCACCTTAAATTGGGCCCGGTAGCAAATCGGCAGCCAGTGGAGCTGGGACAGCAAGGGCGTTGTGTGCTCCCTGCGTCCCGCTCCGGTTAACAACATGGCTGCCGCGCACTGGACTAGCTGGAGCTTCCGGGCCGTCTTCAAGGGCAGCCCCATGTAGAGAGCGTTGCAGTAGTCGAGGCGGGATGTGACCAAAGCGTGTACCACCGTGGCCAAGTCAGACTTCCCAAGATACGGGCGCAGCTGGCGCACGAGCCGAAGCTGTGTAAATGCTCCCCTGGTTACCGCTGAAACCTGGGATATTATGTTCTCAATATTATTTGATTAATATATATTTTATTATTATTATACATATTATATCTGTTGCAATTATTTTAAAGTTTGTATTATTATTATTATTATTATTATTATTATTATTAACATTATTGTACATGTTATTAATATGTATGGCCCAGATCCATCATTGGTTGGGTTCACAGTGCTATCTGGTTGTTGGTGAACTACAACTCCTATAAACCAAAGCCAATTTCCCTCAAACCTGGACATGGGGATTTTGTGTGCCAAATGTGGTCCAGGTCCATTGTCAATGGGGGTCAGAGTGCTCTGCCTTGATGCAGGGTGAACTATAACTTCCATCCAGTGGAGGAAGACCCTCAAATCCCTCCAGTCTGTTCAATTGCTCATCAATTCCTCTCTATTTGCTGTGTGCTATAGGAAAGGGTAGGAAAGGGTTAAGGGAGAGGCGGTGGGTGGGGTCTTGCAAATTCCACACCAATTAAGAGAGAAAGGAACCCTGGGATGTGGCACTCACTATAACCTGCAATGTCCTTGGAGGGAGAGCCATTGGTGTCTCCTGCATAGTGGGAGTTAGAATCATAGAATCATAGAATCAAAGAGTTGGAAGAGACCTCATGGGCCATCTAGTCCAACCCCCTGCCAAGAAGCAGGAATACTGCATTCAAATCACCCCTGACAGATGGCCATCCAGCCTCTGTTTAAAAGCTTCCAAAGAAGGAGCCTCCACCACACTCCGGGGCAGAGAGTTCCACTGCTGAACGGCTCTCACAGTCAGGAAGTTCTTCCTCATGTTCAGATGGAATCTCCTCTCTTGTAGTTTGAAGCCATTGTTCCACGTCCTAGTCTCCAGGGAAGCAGAAAACAAGCTTGCTCCCTCCTCCCTGTGGCTTCCTCTCACATATTTATACATGGCTATCATATCCCCTCTCAGCCTTCTCTTCTTCAGGCTAAACATGCCCAGCTTCTTAAGCCGCTCCTCATAGGGCTTGTTCTCCAGACCTTTTATCATTTTAGTCGCTCTCCTCTGGACACAATCCAGCTTGTCAATATCTCTCTTGAATTGTGGTGCCCAGAATTGGACACAATATTCCAGATGTGATCTAACCAAAACAGAATAGAGGGGTAGCATTACTTCTCTAGATCTCGACACTATGCTCCTATTGATGCAGGCCAAAATCCCATTGGCTTGTTTTGTCGCCACATCACATTGTTGGCTCATGTTGAACTTGTTGTCCACGAGGACTCCAGGATCTTTTTCACACGTACTGCTCTCGAGCCAGGCATCCCCCATTCTGTATCTTTGCATTTTGTTTTTCCTGCCAAAGTGGAGTATCTTAAATTTGTCACTGTTGAACTTCATTTTGTTAGTTTTGGCCCATCTCTCTAATCTGTCAAGATCATTTTGAATCCTGCTCCTGTCCTCTGGAGTATTGGCTATCCCTCCCAATTTGGTGTTGTCTGCAAACTTGATGATCCTGCCTTCTAACCCTTCATCTAAGTCATTAATAAAGATGTTGAACAGGACAGGGCCCAGGACGGAACCCTGCGGCACTCCGCTCGTCACTTCTTTCCAGGATGAAGAGGAAGCATTGGTGAGCACCCTCTGGGTTCGTCCATTTAACCAATTCCAGATCCACCTCACTGTAGTTTTGCCTAGCCCACATTGGACTAGTTTCCTTGCCAGAAGGTCATGGGGGACCTTGTCGAAGGCCTTACTGAAATCCACGTACGCTACATCCACGGCATTTCCCGCATCTACCCAGCTTGTAACTCTATCGAAAAAAGAGATCAGATTAGTCTGGCATGACTTGTTTTTGATAAATCCATGTTGACGATTAGCAATGACCACATTTGTTTCTAAGTGTTTGCAGACCACTTCCTTAACAATCTTTTCCAGAATCTTGCCTGGTATTGACGTGAGGCTGACCGGACGGTAGTTGTTTGGGTCATCCTTTTTTCCCTTCTTGAAGATTGGGACCACATTGGCCCTCCTCCAATCTGCTGGAACTTCTCCTGTTCTCCAAGAACTCTCAAAGATGGTTGCCAATGGTTCCGAAATGACTTCCGCTAGTTCCTTCAATACTCTTGGGTGTAGTTGATCTGGCTCTGGGGACTTGAACTCATTTATAGTGGCCAGGTATTCCTGTACGACTTGTTTCCCAATTTGGAGTTGGATGTCCTCAAATCCCTCATCCACTCCATCTTGCTGAGGTTGAAGATGACTTTCTTTTTAAGAGAAGACCGAGGTAAAGAAGGTATTTAGTAGCTCTGCATTTTATAAGTTATAACTGTGAAGGCGGAACACCCCACCCATATACACAAATACATATTTTCTCATTTATCATGTGAATAGTTAGATAGATAGAAGATAGATTATTTTTATTAAATATTGTATTATATGTATTATTTTATTACTATTAATATATATATGATATTTTATTACTATTAATTTAACTATATATTTTATTATTATATATAATTATATAAAATATTATTTGATATTTAATTTAATTTATTGTTTTATTACTATTATATATACATTATTTTGACTACTATTCATTTAATTTAACTATATATTTTATTATTATTAAATATTTTATTATATATATTATTTTATTACTATTAATACACATATTTTATTACTTTTATTAATTTAATTACTTTTATTAATTTTACTATTAATTTAATTATATATATCATTATTAAATATTTTATTCTATATATTATTTTATTACTATTAATTTAATATAACTATATTATTATTAAATATTTTATTATATATTTTATTATATATTATATATTATTGTTCAATATCTAATACTCAATTTCACAAACTTTACAGTTTATGGCCTTTCAATGAATCTCAAACCCACGCATACATTTAAGCCTCATTTGAATGCGATTTGCATAACACACTTAAAAACACCAATTCATGAATTTTTATGGGGTTATGCAAATCTGACATGCAAAATGGCACCTCATTTGCATATATATAGAGAGAGAGATAAAGAGAGATGCAAGTCATGGCTTCTTTTTTCCACCTTTAAAATATATTATTTAAAGAAATTCAATTAATTTCCTATCTATTCCCTTCCTAAAGGCTATCTATGAAGCCGATAGAAGCTATGTAGGAATAATTCGCCTACAAAGCATGAGGAGAATACACCATTACAGTCATATTTATAGCAAATTCAAAGTTGTAGAGTTCAAACTTCCTGCCCCGACTTCCCTGACATTCCCCACTGTGATTGGGTGATGGGCGAACAGCTGGGAGGCGACCCTCCTGCCCCCTGGGCTTCAGGACCAATCAGGAAGCTTCAGTGGTGCGTTGGATCCAATGGGAAGGCTCCTGCCACCTAGCGGTGATAGCGAATCAGGGGAGAGGGAGGAGGGACGATAGAACACAAAGGAATCTGTGAATGAACTTTGAAAGAAATAATGCCATTTTTTTTTGTCGCGAGACAAAAAAAGGAAGTCTCAAGCAGGGCTGATCTATTGTGTTCATGAGTGAAGGCAATAAAAGGAAATCTGGGTTTTCCTGTTGCCATGAGATATGACACAAAGGGGAAGACTTGGGTGGAAGTTCTTTTGGAGATGTTTCAAAGAAAAACGGCTTGGGGGAAAAGAGGACTTTCCTAAGATCATATTCCCCTCATTGTTATATGATTAAAAATCTGCCAAACAGAAATCCTAATGGTGGCCCAACTCTGAAGACAAAAGGATTTCCTTTACTATTGTCCATGCAAAGAATGTCCAAAGATAAGGGACTTTTCCTGATCGCTGATGGCTTTTCCAGAGGCAGGGCAGCTTCCTTGTAGACTTCCCCCAAGGAGAGGGGAAGGGGGCAAAGGGTTCAGGGCAAGGTCATGAAACATGAGGGGAAATATAGGAATACAGGAGAAAATATGAAAATATAGAAATCATAATACAGAGAGTAAACCCAACTACCTTCCCCCATTGTCCATAAAGGGAAATACCCATGAGAGGGAAAGAGAGTCTCTTGTTTGTGAGATGGGGGATCATCAGGAGCCCAGGTGTGCCTCAGATGGGAAAATTCAAATACTTTTGTGGCATTATTTTCAGTAATACATTGGTTACTTTCTGCTGTAAACATGAAAATAGAGCATAAAGCCTTGATTAAATGATATCCACCAAACTGACCAAGGCTTAAACCTTAATATCCAGCCTGGTGTCCTTGCTCTTAGTAAAACTATAAGTTACTATCTCGGGGGGGGGGGGGTCATGTTCGAATTCATTCCCCCCTTCGAGGCTGGAAATGGCCACGCCCTTTTCCTAAAGCCTCAACAATTCTTTTAGCCCACAGGGCCTCTGTCTATACAGATCAGATAGTGCTCTCTTAACTAATTTTGGGGCCCAACTTGAGCAACGTTAACTTGCAACAACAGGAACCAGCAGGGTGTGAGAGAGTGACACCAGAGTGTCCTAGTTTTGTTTTTGGTGAAAGGCAGGAACTTGAAGAGGCGAAAGCTGATGTCAAACCCGTAGTGGCTGATCACATGATGTTGAAGTAAGTGTCCCTTGGTTTGGAGTGATGAGGAATGAACTAAGAAGGTGGAGATGGCAAAGGCAGGGGATGATGGAGTCTGTGATAGTGGTCAGCATGGAGTATGCAGAAGTCCTAGTGAGAATATGGCGATTTAAAGTGCATGGTGGAGTTTTCCCATCTGGCCGCAGTCAGTGGTCCTCTGGCCTCATAGGGGCGCTGGCTTCTCCTGGCTGGGGCTCCCCCTTTGGCGATTGGGGGAGGAAGAAAACTGGGCACAGCTTTGTCACCCCTTCTCCTGGCATGGCACCTCCGGGTGACCAAACCAAGGGACACAGGTCCGGCTCTCCATCATTACAGAGGATCAAGGTAATGTCTAGGATAGTCAGAAAGAAGGTTTACAGCCTTCCCCACCCGTTTTCTCGGCCCTAGGGTAGTTAATAGGGAAACAAAGGGAAAACTTCCATACCTAGTGAGGACTTCAATGGTCTCTTTAGGGTCATCCCTTTGCACAACTCTGGAACAGGCAGGGCATCCTTCCTTCATGGCGGTCACTGTAGGACCCTGGGTGCTCCTCCTGGGTCACCTCCTGCAATGGCATTCCCCCGTGGGGGCTCAGATTAGCCTCAAGGGGGAGGCTGTCTCTTCTGGGTGGCAGGGGGTCTGGTCCTGCTCTTTTAGGATTTTCCTGTGCCATCTGGGTTCCAGCTGCCACACAGGAAAGTCCATAGACCTCCCATTTTTGCCTCACCCAGGTAGTTGTCCTCAGTGACAGGAGTAGATTATGGGTCCAACAGTTCGACCTGATGTTTTGGTGGTCTTCTGGTTCTCTTCCCTATGCTGAGGAGACCTCTGGACCTTGACGTCCCCCTCATATTTAAGGCAGCTAATGGGATAATTTAAACATTCACATACATGCACTCAGGGAAAAGGGAGGAAGGAAGGACCAGTGTAAAGAAGCGTAATGGTGCTGCCACCATTTAATATTATGTAGAGTGTTTAAGAGAAGAATATTTTCTTTTAAAAATGTTTTGCTGCTTTGTACTGATTCAGGTTCCTTTTTGAAACTGAATAGGACTCTGCTTTTCCAGGGGGATGGCCTACTGGCAAGGGATGGGGTGCATCTCACACAAGTAGGAAAACACCTTTTTGCTCACAGACTCACAAACCTCATTAGGTGCACTTTAAACTAGGCCCACCGGGGGAGGGCGACAACAGCCTTGTGAACATGACTTTACCCACAATGTCAGGGAACCACCAGAAGGCTAAATGAAGGGCTGCACAAACACAACGAGGACCAAGTACCGAAAGCACAATAATCCCAATTAAACAGCTCAGGGGAAGATTTCAGGGGCTCACATGTCTTTACACTAATGCACAGAGCATGGGAAATAAACATGATGAACTCCAACTTTTAGCACAACACCACAAATATGATATCATAGGCATCACTGAAACCTGGTGGGATGACTCCTATCACTGGAATGTAGACATCGAGGGCTATAACCTCTTTCACAGAATCCGAACAAAGGGGAGAGGAGGCGGAGTAGCCTAATATGTCAAACGCTGTTATGCTGCAGAAGAGATGAAAGAGAGCAATCCGGGAAACCAGCTTGAAAGCATCTGGATAAGAATCAAGGGATCTGGGACTCAAAAAGATCTTGTTGTAGACGTCTACTACAGACCTCCAAACCAGGAGGAAGAACTTGATGAAGTCTTCTGCCAACAGTTGACCAAACAGGCACAGAGAAGAGATATAGTAGTCATGGGCTATTTCAACTATCCCGATATTTGCTGGAAAAAAAAACTCGGCCAAGAGTACAAAGTCCAACAAATTCCTCGCTTGCCTTGCAGACAATTTCATGGTCCAGAAGGTAGAAGAGGCAACAAGGGGATTGGCTACTCTTGATCTCATCCTAACAAATGCAGAAGACCTGATCGATGAAGTTGAAGTGGTAAGATCCTTAGTTGCAAGTGACCATGTGCTCCTGCAATTTGAGGTACAAAGAAAGGCTGAAACTAAGACAATTCAAACCCGCATTTTGGACTTTAGGAGAGCTGATTTCCGAAAAATGAAGGAAACACTGGGCAGCAGTCCGTGGACACAGATACTAAAAGACAAGGGAGTTATGGATGGATGGGAGTTTCTCAAGAGTGAAATACACAAGGGGCAACTGCAGAGGCAGATGGACCTCTAGGAGGGCGGTTTGTGATTCTCTGGCCCAAAGCCTATCAAAAAGACCATGGGAAATAAGACTGAAAGCTATAACTTGGTTGCGGAGAGACTATCAGTCACTTGACCGCTCCACCTGTCTTTTAATTACAGCAGAAGACAATTTATGGCTCAGCGAGCTATTGGCAATGCGATCCTGCCTAAAGAAATGGGGCATTACTATCAGAAGGGTAGTTGTGGACCCTCATATTCGCCCCCTTGTTGACACAGTGGCACCTTCTCGCCACTGTGGAGGAGGGAGCAAGCTTGTTTTCTCCTTCCCTGGTGTAATATTCTTCGTGTCACAGACTCACCAGCCAGCAGAGTTCCTGAGGTAACGATGTTTATTCGAGGCAAGAGTAGTGATAGGAACAACCTTTACTACCGAGAGAGAGCTTTTATCATCCATCCAGTAGTAGAATACATTTCAGGTGTGGCCACCAAAGGCTATGTCTTAAAGGCACACTATACTACATCTCCCCTTCACAACATAATAATTACACATTTTACAAAGAATACATTTTATAATAGTATTAAAAATACACATCAAAATTACAAGGAATAACTCACTAAAATTTACAAACTTCATTAACATAACTAGACAGATGAGAAAATACACTTGTCTTCTTTGGGGCCAGAGGTCACTAGTACTTAGCCCACCGTTGAAGATGGTCTTTACCACCATCCTTCTAAGGAGTATACCTTACAGGTTCAAACACCGGCCTGCCATACGATGTTACATATGTTGGCTGTCTATCTGTTGTTACGTGTGCATCACTTTTGCTCACAGAAACCCCTTTAAAACCATTATGTGTTGTGTCTCTTTGAATGATAGATTCAGGTATCTGTTTCCGTAGTTTTAATTGCCGCCTATTACGCCGATATACACGACCTTCCAGATTCTTTATTAGATATGACCGAAATTGTTTACATTTTTCTATTACCACGGCAGGAAGCCATCTTTCCTTGCGGTCATTAGATTGCATCCATACCAAATCTCCCTCTTTTAATGGTTGGAGGGGTCTTGCTGTTCGATCATAAAAATGTTTTTGTCTCTCCTGAGCTCTTTGTAGATCTTGGCGCACATTAATAGGAATCCTGGGACATAATAAGCCAGTTTATAGGAAGTTTACTTCTCAACATTCTGCCCATCAATATTTGCGCAGGGGAGTACGATAATCCTGTCACAGGTGTATTCCGATACTCCAACAATGCAGCATACAGATCCCCACCTGCGTTTCCTACTTTGTGTATAAGTTGTTTTATGGACTGAATGGCTCTTTCTGCCATTCCATTTGATTGTGGGTATCCTGGACTACTAAAGCACTGTTCGAATCCCCATTCTTTAGCAAATATCTTAAATTCTTGGCTCACAAAGGGCATATTATCACTCACCACAATTAATGGAGTTCCATGTCGAGCAAACACGGATTTCAGCTTGACAATGACTGTTCTTGCAGTTTTATCACGTAAACTTACTACTTCTGGATATTTTGAAAAATAGTCAATCACCAACAAAAAGGAATGGTTGTCCTGTTCAAATATATCCACTCCCACCTTCCCCCATGGCACTTCCGGAATCTCGTGGGGTTTAAGTGGTTCCTTTTGATTATTTGGGGCAAAACTGGCACATATAGAACAACTTCCAACAGTCAACTCAATATCTTTTGACATGCCAGGCCAGTACATCAACTGTCTTGCTCTTTCTTTAGTTCTCTGAATCCCTTGATGGGACTCATGCAGCTGTGCAAGTACATTTTGTCTTTGGCTTGCTGGAATGATTATTCTTTCTCCCATTAACAGAACCCCATCCCTACACCATAACTGATCTTTAACCGGCCAAAAAGATTTTGCTATTGGAGCTACCTTTCGCATATATTTTGGCCATCCTTGCTTTAGGTATGTTTGAATCATCCTAAGTTGGGGATCAGTTTTTGTTGCTTCTTGCACTATACCCTTTTTTTCTGGGTGCATGGCTAAGGTGTTGACTTCGTATATAACTTTCTCATCTCCCATCGGGTTTTCCTGACTTCCAGGCAAATCAACAGTGGCTCTTGACAAGGTATCAGCCAGATACATAAATTTACCTGGGGTATATACAATATTAAGCTGATATCTTTGAAGCTGCAACAACATTCTTTGCAGACGAGCCGGGGCGCTGCCTATTGGTTTTTTATAAATTGATTCTAGAGGCTTGTGGTCAGTTTGAACTAAAACAATTTTACCAAACACATACTGATGAAACTTTTGAACTGCATATACAACAGCAAGTAACTCTTTCTCTATTTGGGCATAATTTTTTTCTGTTGAACTGAGTGACCTTGAGGCATAGGACACTGGCTTATTGTCCTGCAGCAGACATGCTCCTAAGCCATCTTTTGATGCATCTGCTTGAATAACAACTGGTTTTGTCACATCAAAATATTGCAGTACAGGTGCATTGCATAATCTTTGTTTGATAGAATCAAAAGCTTTCTGATGTTCTCGCATCCATTGAAAAATTATATTTTTCTTTAACAAACTTCTCAATGGTGCTGTCAACTCTGCCTCTTTAGGAATGTATTTTGCCAAATACTGTACTGACCCTAAAAACCTAAGCACCCCTTGCCTATCATTGGGAGGTTTCATTTCTTGAATTGCCTTTACTTTCTCCGTGTCTGGCCTGACTCCTTCTGCAGTCACAATGTGGCCCATGTATTTAACAGAATCTACCCTAAACTGGATCTTTTCTTTGTTAAACTTGATATTCTTGGCACGTGCTGTTTCCATTACCTGGAGTAAAATCTCATCATGTTGTTCACTTGTCTCAGCTGCTATAATCATATCATCAGCAATCATATATACACCTTTTATATGCCCAAATGTTTCTTGATTTTTCTGTTGAAAAACTTCACTTGAGGACTTGAGCCCAAATGGTAAACGATTAAAACAATACCTTCCCCAAGGTGTATTAAATGTACATAATCTTGATGATGCTTTATCCAGCTTTACCTGCCAATAGCCATCTTTCTCATCTATGATTGTAAAGATTTTCTTTCCAGCTAGGTGACTTAGAACTTCCTCAACTGTTGGGATGGTATAATGTTGTCTTCGCACTGCCTTATTTAGATCTCGAGGATCAAGACATATACGCAGATTCCCATTCTTTTTTTCAGTAATGACAAGACTGCTCACCCAATCTGTGGGTCCTACAACTTTTGTTATAACTCCTATACTTTCCATCTGACTGAGAGTATCTTTCAACCTGTCATGTATGGCAAAGGGCACTCTCCTACATCCTTGGATAACAGGAACCACTGTTGGATCAATATGTATGTGGTGATGTCCTTGAAACTCACCAAGACCTTGAAATACTTCTGGGTATAAGCTGAGCAATTTTTCTTGTGTTAATAACCCCTCTGTCTGTACCAGATCTACCCTATGAACTAAGCCCAAATTCTCACAAGCTGGTCTACCTAATAATGGGGTTGTTGAGCAATCTGTCACATAGAACAATAGATTATACACTCCCTTTACTGTTGTACATTCAAACTCAACTGTTCCGATTGGTTGTATTCTTGTTCCACCATATGCTACCAGCACTACATTACTTTTAGACATTTGCTTTGTACCGGGTATTCTAGAAAATATACTAAATGGTAACACATTTGCTTCAGCTCCAGTATCTAATTTAAAATTAATTATATAGTCTCTTATGGCAATATCAGCATACCATCCTGCCTTATTTGCTACACCTGTATCCATCATTTCTTCATCCAGCTTTCCTATCATTAGATTACTTACATTCACTTCATGAATGTGTTGTCTGGATTGTGTACTCTCAGGATTGGTAACCCTTGACCTACATAATTTGGCATAATGGTTTTTTTTACCACACTTGTTGCATGTCTTTCCAAATGCTAGACACCTACGAAGTTCATGAGCAGTACCACAATAACCACACTTGTTCTGATTTTTCCATTTGCCACTGTGTCTTGACTCTCTGACTTTAAGAGCTTGAGTTGCAATTTCTTGGTTGTCTCCTTGGGTCTGTTGTAGTTCACACACTTCTTCCGATGTTATTGCCATAGTTCTCAGCTGAGCTCTAGTTATCTCATCAACACGGCATATCTCCACGGCCTTCTCAAGTGTAAGATCAGCCTCCTTCAACAGCTTTTCTTTCAGTCTTTCTTCCTTGATGCTGAAGACAATTTTATCTCTTATCATGTCATTAACTGCCGTTCCAAATTCACAGCTGACTGCTTTCAGTTTCAGTTCAGCAATAAATTGCTCATTTTTGACCCCAGGACTCTGTATATGGTTCCAGAAACAAAATCTTTCAAAAACAATGTTCTTCCGGGGTAAAAAATAAGTCCTAAACTGTTCCAGAACCTCTGAAATATCTTTTGGGTTCTCCTCGGCAAAAACAAACGTGTTATATAAAGAAACTCCTTCCTCTCCCACACAATGTAGCAGGATAGCTATCTGCCGCTTCTTTGATACACTTTCAAGTCCTGCTGCAGCAAGATACAACTGAAAATCCTGTTCCCACCGTCTCCAGTTCTCAGGCATATTGCCTTGCATAGCAAGAGGAGGAGGAGGACGAAATGACTCCATGTCTTGGTATTCCTTATCTGGGAACTCTAGCTTCAGAGTTGCAACACAAGAGAAGTTTATATCCCACTTCTGACACCATGTAATATTCTTCGTGTCACAGACTCACCAGCCAGCAGAGTTCCTGAGGTAACGATGTTTATTCGAGGCAAGAGTAGTGATAGGAACAACCTTTACTACCGAGAGAGAGCTTTTATCATCCATCCAGTAGTAGAATACATTTCAGGTGTGGCCACCAAAGGCTATGTCTTAAAGGCACACTATACTACACCTGGAGACTAGGACGCGGAACAAAGGCATCAAACTACAAGAGAGGAGATTCCATCTGAACATGAGGAAGAACTTCCTGACTGTGAGAGCCGTTCAGCAGTGGAACTCTCTGCCCCAGAGTGTGGTGGAGGCTCCTTCTTTGGAAGCTTTTAAACAGAGGCTGGATGGCCATCTGTCAGGGGTGATTTGAATGCAATATTCCTGCTTCTTGGCAGGGGGTTGGACTAGATGGCCCATGAGGTCTCTTCCAACTCTTTGATTCTATGATTCTATGATTCTAGGTCCCTGTGATAATTCCACAAACAGCTCCCCGGTTAGGGCCCCCCCTCCTGGTTTGTACCATTTTGAAACCCCATCTGCTCCAGTTGTCCTTACACAATCGGCCACACTTTCCCGCCCAAAAACACTCCCCCTTTTCAGCCCACTCAGTTCCCTTGATGCTTCTCTTTCCCGTTTGACATCAGAAGCATCCCTACATGAGATCCAAGGGAAATTATATGCCAGCCTTACTTCCTCAGAAAGCTGACTAGCCACGGATTCCAACCATGTAGGGGGGAGGGGGCCCCGGAGGAGGGGGGAACGATCCAGGTCATGTGGGGGAGGAGTTTTGCTGGTCACCAATGTCCCAGGGAGAAGCACAACAGAGTTCTTGCGACCCTGGAGAAGGTAGGAAGTGGTATGCTCCATGGCAGACCCCTTGGTCTTAAGGTTCTACTGATCAATGCCAAATCTTTCAATGGAAAGACTACTGCCATTCAGGACTTGATCCTGGATGAGGGGGCAGATCAGGCCTGCATTACTGAGACCTGGTTGGATGAGCTGGGGGGGGGGGGGGGTTGATAAATCTCACTCAGCTGTGCCCACCGGGTTTCGGAGTGCATCAGCAGGCCAGGCCGGGGGGGGGGGGGGGGAGGAGGGGTCGCAGTAGTCTATTGGCAATCCATCGCCGTGGTCAGATGCTCTATTCCGCAATCATCTGGGTTTGAGTGTGTCCACCTGAAGGTGGGGAACCATGACAGCTTGGGGCTTCTGCTGGTGTACCGCCCACCCCACAACCCAGCAGTTTCCCTGCCTGAGCTAGCAGAGGTGGTCTCCAATTCGGCCTTGGTCTCCCAGCACTTGGTTGTGTTGGGAGACTTCAACATTCATGCAGAGACCTCCTTGACTGGTGCAGCTCAGGACTTCATGGCCACCATGACGACCAAGGGGCTATACAAATTATATCTGGACCCACCCATCAGGCTGGACATACACTTGACCTAGTTTTTGTGGCGGACAGTGGAATGATCAGAGTGGAAGAACAAAACATCCTTCCTTTGTCATGGTCTGATCACTATCTGATCAGTTTTAGACCCTCTGCAACCCTTAACCTCCACAGAGGTGGAGGACAAATTAAGATGGTCTATTCCAGGAGACTGATGGATCCGGAGGGATTCCTGAGGAATCTTGGGGTTCTTTCTGCCATGGAGCCTGGCGGTTCTGTCAATGCCTTGGTTGATCTTTATAACAGGGAGATGACCAGGGCGATAGATACGATCGCTTCCGAGCGCCCCATCACGTTGCATCGTGACAGGCCATCTCCCTGGTTCATGGAGGAGTTGGCTGTGATGAAGCACGTGAGAAGGGGGCTAGAGCGCATACGGAGGAGGTCTCAGGACGTGTCTGATCAACCACGGGCTACAGCCTCCCTTAGGGTGTATACCTTGGCTATGGGGGTAGCCAAGGAGTCTTTCACGACTGCCCGTATAGCGCCTGCAGCAAATAGATCATCGGAGCTGTTTTGGGTTGTTGGGGAACTCCTTTAGCCACTCGTGGTGGAGGAGACCTTCGATGACCCAGCAACTCGGTGTCGCGAGTTCGCACACCATTTTGCAGGCAAAGTTGCTCAGATACGCCTTGAGCTGGACTCCAATTTCATCACAGTGTCAGGAGAGGTGATTGAGGAACCTGCTTGTCCAATTTTGTAGGATTCTTTTAGGCTTGTTCTTCCTGAGACCGTGGAGGAGGTCCTTGGGGCTGTGAGGGCAACCATGTTGGCTCTGGACTCTTGCCCATCTTGGCTAATTAAATTGGCCAGGAAAGGGGTTGGTTGACTGGTTTGTGTTGATCATTAATGTCTCACTGGAGCAGGGGTTTTTTTCGACTGAAACAAGCTGTGGCTCGTCCACTCCTTAAAGAGGTCTCCCTTGACTGAACAACTTCAGACCAATCTCCAACCTCCCTTTTTTGGGTAAGGTGCTGGAGCGGGTGGTTGCCTCCCAGCTCCAGGGCTTTCTAGATGACAACAGCTACCTAAAGTAGTCACAGTCTGGTTTCAGGCCTGGTCACGGCACTGAGACGGCCTTGGTCGCCTTGGTGGATGACCTCCATAGAGAGCTGGACAGAGGGAGTGTGACCTGTTGGTCCTCTTGGACATCTCAGCGGCGTTAACTACCTTAGATCATGGTATCCTTCTGGGTCGACTCTCTGGGATGGGTCTCAGGAGCACGGTTTTGTCATGGTTCCGGTCCTTCCTGGAGGGTCGATCCCAGATGGTGAATCTGGGAGATGCCTGCTCGGACCCCTGGCCTTTGACCTTTGGGGTCCCGCAAGGCTCCATCTTGTCTCCCATGCTATTTAACATCTACATGAAACCGCTGGGAGAGGTCATCCGGAGTTTTGGAGCCATCTCTATGCAGATGACACACAACTCTATTACTCCTTTTCACCTAATTCCAAGGAGGCCTCTCGAGTGCTGGACGAGTGCCTAGCCGCTGTGTCTATCTGGATGAGGATGAACAAGCTGAAGATCAATCCCGACAAGACAGAGGTCCCCCTGGTCGATCGGAAACCAGATCGGGGTATAGGGTGGAAACCTGTGTTGGACGGGGTTACACTCCCCCTGAAGTCACAGGTCCGCAGTTTGGGAGTTCTCTTGGACTCATCACTTACGCTTGAGCCTCAGGCGTCAGCGGTGTCCGGGAGGGCTTTTCCACAATTGAGACTTGTGCGCCAGCTGTGACCATAACTCACAAAGGCTGATCTGGCCGGGGTGGTCCATGCCTTGGTCACCTCTAGACTGGACTACTGTAATGCACTTTACGTGGGGCTGCCCTTGAAAACGGCTCGGGAATTTCAACTGGTCCAACGGGCGGTGGCCAGGATGTTAACTGGTGCTCCTTACAGAGAGAGGTCAACCCTCCTGTTCAAGGAGCTGCATTGGCTGCTGTTTATTTTCTGAGCTGAATTTAAGGTGCAGGTGCTTACCTACAAAGCCCTAAATGGTTTGGGACCATCCTACCTGCGTGACTGCATTTCCGTTTATAAACCCATGAATTCTCTTCATTCATCCGGAGAGGCCCTGCTCACAATTCCACCTGCGTCGCAGGCGCATCTGGTGGGGATGCGAGACAGGGCCTTTTCTGTGGTAGTCCCCCGACTCTGGAACACCCTCCCCAAAGATATCAGACAGGCCCCTACGTTGGCAGTGTTTAGGAAGAACTTGAAGACCTGGCTGTTCCGATGTGCCTTTCTAGAACAGGAAAACTCCAGCAAGATGTCTCAGAAACACTTTATTAGTGTTGAGATTGCCCGCACTGCACTTACCCTAAAATCTGATATACCACCTGTCACATCAGCATTTTTAACCTGTACCCATTACATTTGGCCCAGCCCTAGTTTTATTGTGTTTTGGTATATTGTTTTATTGTTTTGTTGTTGATATTGCTTTAATTGTTTTTGATTTGCTTTAAGTTGTGTATTTGTTATGCTATGTTTTATTGAGGCCTTGGCCTTTGTAAGCTGCATCGAGTCCTTCGAGAGATGCTAGCGGGGTACAAATAAAGATAATAATAATAATAATAATAATAATAATATGATGATGATGATGATGATGATGATGATACCCACCAAACTGACCAAGGCTTAACCCTTATTATCCAGCCTGGTCACCTTGCCCTTAGCAAAACTATGTTACTATCGTGGGGAAGGGGGTCATGTTTGACTTCTCTCATAAAGTAATCTGTCTATACACATAATGAAAGTGAAAATGTATAGCTGAGGTGTCCACTTACACAGACAGCCTCCCACCTCCACAAACAGGCTATACCCATTATACCCAAATAGGAATAATGGAAGGGTTTGGGAGTATTTGACCTTGATTTTTTGGGAGCTGTAATTCACCTACAACCAGAGAAACCATGTCCCCCACCAATGATGGACCTGAATGAAATTTGGCACACATATCTGATATGTTGAAATTTGATTACTAGAGGGGTTTGGGGGGAGCTGACCTTCCTTTCTGGGAGTTGTAATTCACCCACAACTAGAGAAATTGTGACCACCACCGACAATAGACTGGGACCCAACTTCGCACACAGAACCCCCATGACCAACTGAACCTACTGGAGGGGGTTGGGGGGGGGGGGATGACTCACCATAGTGGGAGCTGTAGTTCATCCTGCAGCCAGAAAGCACAAGGGCTCCACCAATGATACATCTAGAGAGCAAACTTGCCCAACATAACATACATTTTAAAGTACTGATGGAGTTTCAGGGGGTGAACCTGGCATCATGTGAGTTGTAGTTCACCCACATTTTGTGCAATTAAAGAATCAACTGTTTCTAATAACCCAGGTACTCCAGCTAGTAAAATAATAATAATAATAATAATAATAATAATAATAATAATAAGCCATTAAGTCTGATCCCATTCTATTATTATTATTATTATTATTATTACTACTACTACTACTACTACTACTACTACTATTATTAAGGATTATTATTATTATTTATAATAATAATAATAATATAATAATGGTAATAGTAATAATAATATAATGTTGGAATGGGTCCCTAAAAGTCACCTAGTCTAATCCCGTCACACACACACACACACACACACACACACAGACACACACACACACAAATATATTAGGCTTGGTTGATCAAGAAAAAAAATTGGTTCTAAACTTGTTTTGTATATAGGGGGCACCCGCGTTTTGAATCTGAAAAGATTTCTGAAATTTTCAAATCTAAAAATTTTGAAATTTTTGAAATTTTGTAAATATCCTAATCGGTTTGTTAATGGCGGACGCGATTGAGCAATACGCAAAAAACCTGCAAATGGGACAGGAAAAACTTCTGGAGCTTCCCTCTACCTCTGTTTTTCACTGTTGGTGATAAAACTAACAACAACTAACCAAAATCAAATCAAAATAAATTTAGTGTGAAATTAAAATACATTACATAAATACATAAATAAAAAAATAATAAAATTTATTAATTTATAAAATAAAATACATAAATAAAAATCAATAAAAATAACTTACAAATAAACAACTAATTTAAAATATTTCAGTAAATATTAAATTATTAAAGAAGTCAGATTGATAAATAAAAAGGGAATATAAAGAGAAAAATTTGCTGCATGTGACAAGGATTATATTGGACAATTCAAATCTATCTCTGTCCTATTTCTAGAGCAGACCTCTCTTAATATGAGACCCTTAAATCTCTCTTTTTTCACTATTCTTCCCCCCCCCCCCACGAGTGACTTGTCATGGTTCCTATTTGACCACCTGATCACCTATATTATTCCATCTTGGGAAGGAAAAGAAAATGCAGAATGCAAAGTAGAGGGACGAAAAACTGGCCCTTACACTGGGCAGCCAGGAAAACACCTGACACATCACAATGAAGGCATCTATCTATCCTTGCCTTGACAGATGCCTGATTCCAAGTGCCCTGTGGTAAAATTATCCCAAGTGCTCCAGAGAAGATTTAGAGTGGAGGAAAGGACTCGGAACATGGCAAGGATGTTATCATGGAGACTAATATTTATTTCTTATTTCGAGCATTTCTACCCCACCCTTCTCAACCCCCAAGGGGGGACTCTATATTAAGAAAATGATTTTCACGTTTTCACATTTGTGAGTTGCACTTGCTGAGATTTCCTTTTTTTATATAGACTTATAGTATAGATGTCCTCCAGTACGACCACCACCACCAACATTACCACCTCCTTCAACACCTCACAGGGAGCATCAATCCTCACCCCCCGGGAGTGACTGCTTGCCTGCAGAGTGGAGGCCAGCGCCCCATTCTGCCCACCATCTCCAAGCCCTCCCGGGGGGGCATCAATCCCCCCAGGAGCGATGTTTGGACAGGTTTGGGTGCATACCGGCCATCCTCGAGTATGCTTGCCTTGCAGACAATTTCATGGTCCAGAAGGTAGAAGAGGCAACAAGGGGGTTGGCTACTCTTGATCTCATCCTAACAAATGCAGAGGACCTGATCGATGCGGTTGAAGTGGTAGGATCCTTAGAGGCAAGTGACCATGTGCTCCTGCAATTTGAGGTACAAAGGAAGGCCGAAACTAAGACAAGTCAAACTCGCATTTTGGACTTTAGGAGAGCTGATTTCAGAAAAATGAAGGAAACGCTGAGCAGCATTCCATGAACACAGATACTAAAATACAAAGGAGTTATGGATGGATGGGAATTTCTCAAGAGTGAAATACTCAAGGTACAATTGCAAACTGTGCCAACAAAGAGAAAAATAGGACAAGTGCAAAGAAGCCAAAATAGATGTCCAAAGACCTTCTAACTGTGCTAAGACATAAAAGAGACATGCACAAGAAGTGGAAAAAGGGAGAAACCAACCTCTAATACAAGTGCACTTTACAACAATACTAGCACAAGTGCACTTTATATCAGCTCCAGCACGAACGCACTTTATAGCCCTCAATACACTAGAGGGAATGGACAGCATCAAGGGAGGGGAATACCAGGACCCAGAAACAGATAACAATAATTGTAAGCATGTGCCTACTATTGAGACTATAGCTGCTGGAAACGGAGGGAATACCCCCGGGGGAGGTGGGACCGCGGGTGGGGGAGCCGCCATAGAGGTGGTGACTGGCAGAGGGAGATACGGGAAAGGGAGAATAAAATCTCCATTTCGGCCCAAAATTCATAGCAATAAATTGACTATTCCTAAAGATGCTAGAAATCAAAGACAAAAGCAAATTCGGCCCAAAATCTTTAATAGGACATTGGCAATTCCAAAAATAGACACTACTATTCGGCCCGAAATTAACAAAAATAGATTAGCAACTCCAAAATTTACTCCCGACAAAATACAGCTGAGGTGCCAAGACGGTGGCCCCTCCAAGCTAAAGGTGGTGCTGTTCAATGCCAGCTCAGTAAACGGAAAAACTGCCATCATTCAAGATCTAATTCAAGAAGAACGAGCCGACCTGGCTTGTATAACGGAAACCTGGTTGGACGAGGGGGGAGGGGTTAATCTCTCCCAACTCTGTCCACCAGGTTATTCCGTTCAGCACCAACCAAGGCTTGGAGGGCGGGGAGGCGGAGTCGCAGTGGTCTATAAGGACTTTATCCCACTGATCAGGTGTCCCATCCCTCAATCATCTTCCTTTGAATGTGCCGGCTTTAGGATAGGTGACCGGGACAGGATAGGGATTCTGGTAGTGTACCGACCACCCCGCTGCACTACAGTCTCCCTACCTGAGCTAGCGGGAGTGGTCTCGGACATGGTGTTGAACTCCCAACGACTTCTGGTCCTGGGAGATTTCAACATCCATGCTGAGGCCTCTCTCTCCGGAGCGGCTCAGGACTTCATGGCCTCCATGGCAACCATGGGCCTGTCCCAGCTAATATCTGGTCCCACCCATAGTGCCGGACACACCTTGGATTTGGTCTTCACCCAAGGATGGGATGAGGGTGACGGAATGGAGGAGCCGACCATCGCCCCTTTGCCATGGACCGATCACCACCTGATCAGTTTTAGACTAACTGTGCCTTCTAACCTTCGCAGGGGTGGTGGACCCATTAGAATGGTCCGCCCCAGGAGACTGATGGATCCAAATGGCTTCCTGATGGCTCTTGGGGATTTTCCCACCTCCTTGGCTAACGATTCTGTCGATGCTCTGGTCTCTGGCTGGAACAGTGAGTTGACCAGGGCAATTGACACTATTGCTCCGGAACGCCCCCTCTCGAGTAATCGAGCTAAACCAGCTTCTTGGTTTACTGAGGAGCTGGCAGCGATGAAGTGAAAGAAGAGGAGGTTAGAGTGCGTGTGGCGCCAGAATCCCACCAATCTAGCCCAAACACACTTGAATGCCTTTTTAAGGTCCTACAGTGTGGCAATAGAGGCAGCTCAGAAAACATTCATCACAGCCAATATTGCATCAGCGAAGAATCGTCCAGCTGAGCTTTTCCGAGTTGTCAGGGGCCTGTTAAATCCGCCAAAAAGCGAGACCCCGGATAACTCGGTGGCTCGCTGTGAAGCATTTGCTCGATCCTTCGCTGATAAAATTGAGCGGATTCGGTCTGGCTTCGACGTCATGTTAACGGCAGTCTCCGGGGATGTAACGAGAGCATCTGCTTGTCCAGTTTTGTTGGATTCGTTTCAATTGGTTCAGCTTGAGGATGTGGACAGGATCCTTGGAGAGGTGCGACCCACCACATGCATCCTAGACCCCTGCCCTTCCTGGCTGATTAAGGAAGCCAGAGGGGGTTTGGCAGGGTGGGTGAAGGTGATGGTTAATACCTCCCTACAGACAGGAGAGTTTCCAGCGAGCTTAAAGCAAGCTATTATAAAACCGCTGTTGAAGAAACCATCACTGGATCCCACCCAATTCGACAACTATCGGCCAGTTTCCAATCTCCCCTATTTGGGCAAAGTCATGGAACGTGTGGTGGCGACACAACTCCAGGGGTTTCTGGTAGACACTGATTATCTTGATCCGGCACAGTCTGGCTTTAGGCCGGGACATGGAACTGAGACAGCCTTGGTCGCCTTGGTAGATGATCTGCGCAGGGAACTAGACAGGGGGAGTGTGTCCCTGTTGGTTCTGCTGGACCTCTCGGCGGCCTTCGATACCGTCGATCACGGTATCCTTCTGGGCCGCCTCATGGACATGGGGCTCGGAGGCACTGCTTTGCGGTGGCTCCGATCCTTCCTTGAGGGACGGACCCAGAAGGTGTTACTGGGTGACACCTGTTCGGCCCCACAACCGTTGTTGTGTGGAGTCCCACAGGGTTCAATCTTGTCCCCGATGTTATTTAACATCTACATGAAGCCGCTGGGAGAGATCATTCGGAGTTTCGGACTAAGATGCTATCTCTATGCAGATGACGTCCAAATCTGTCACTCCTTCACACCTGTCACCAAGGAGGCTGTCCAGACCTTGAACCGGTGTTTAGCCGCTGTATCGGACTGGATGAGAGCTAACAAATTGAAACTGAATCCAGACAAGACAGAGGTCCTACTGGTCAGTCGGAAGGCCGAACAGGGTATAGGGTTACAGCCTGTGTTAGACGGGGTTACACTCCCCCTGAAGACGCAGGTTCGCAGCTTGGGAGTGATCCTGGACTCACCGCTGAGCCTGGAACCTCAGGTCTCGGCGGTGGCCGGGAGAGCTTTTGCACAATTAAAACTTGTGCGCCAGCTGCGCCCGTACCTTGGGAAGTCGGATCTGGCCACGGTGGTCCACGCTCTTGTCACATCCCGGCTGGATTACTGCAACGCACTCTACGTGGGGTTGCCATTGAAGACTGCTCGGAAACTACAACTAGTCCAGCGAGAAGCAGCCAGATTGCTCACCGGAGCAACGTACAGGGAGCACACCACCCCCCTGTTGCGTCAGCTCCACTGGCTGCCGATCCAATTCCGAGCGGAATTTAAAGTGCTGGTCTTGACCTATAAAACCCTATACGGTTCCGGCCCAGTGTATTTGTCCGAACGGATCTCCCTCTACATCCCACCTCGAAGTTTAAGATCTTCTGGGGAGGCCCTGCTCTCGACCCCGCCGGTCTCACAAGTGAGGCTGACGGGGACGAGGAGCAGGGCCTTCTCAGTGGCGGCCCCCCGCCTGTGGAATTCACTCCCCGGGGAGATTAGATTGGCTTCTTCCCTCCTAGCATTTAGGAAAAAACTAAAGACCTGGATGTGGGACCAAGCTTTTGGTCACTCTGACAATTAACTCAAGGACCGGGCGATAGACAAAGATAATTGGAATAGAAAGGATGTACGGCTCTGATATATGGACTCTGACATGAGATGGTTTTAGGTATATGTTTTTATGATGTATTGATGTTTTAATCTGATTGTTGAATTGTGATAGTGTTTGGATTACTTGTTGTGTTTTGGGCATCTAATTGTGCCCTCCCTGTAAGCCGCCCTGAGTCCCCCTCGGGGTGAGAAGGGCGGGGTATAAGTGAATGAAATAAATAAATAAGAAGCATTCAAACAAATAGCCAACACCTGTAGGGAAAAGATCCGCAAGGCTAAAGCACAAAACGAGCTCAGGCTTGCCAGGAACATTAAAAACAATAAAAAGGGATTCTTTTCTTATGTCAGTAGAAAAAGGAAAAACAAGGAGGCGATACGGCCTCTTCGAGGAGAAGATGGGGCAATGCTGACAGGGGGTAGGGAAAAGGCAGAACTACTTAATGTCTTCTTTGCTTCGGTCTTCTCACAAAAGGAAAGTCATCTTCAACCTCAGCAAGATGGAGTGGATGAGGGATTAGAGGACATCCAACCCCAATTTGGGAAACAAGCTGTCCAGGAATACCTGGTCGCTCTAAATGAGTTCAAGTCCCCAGGGCCAGATCAACTACACCCAAGAGTATTGAAGGAACTAGCGGAAGTCATTTTGGAACCATTGGCAATCATCTTTGAGAGTCCTTGGAAGACGGGAGAAGTTCTGGGAGATTGGAGGAGGGCCAAAGTGGTCCCAATCTTCAACAAGGGAAAAAAGGATGACCCAAACAATTATCGTCCGGTCAGCCTCACGTCGATACCAGGCAAGATTCTGGAAAAGATTGTTAAGGAAGTGGTCTGCAAGCACTTAGAAACAAATGTGGTCATTCCTAATAGTCAACATGGATTTATCAAAAACAAGTCATGCCAGACTAATCTGATCTCTTTTTTCGATAGAGTTACAAGCTGGATAGATGCGGGGAATGCCATGGATGTAGCATACCTGGATTTCAGTAAGGCCTTCGACAAGGTCCCTCATGACCTTCTGGCAAACAAACTAGTTCAATGTGTGCTAGGCAAAACTATGGTGAGGTGGATCAGTAATTGGTTAATGGACGAACCCAGAGGGTGCTCACCAATGCTTCCTCTTCATCTAGGAAAGAAGTGACGAGTGGAGTGCTGCAGGGCTCCGTCCTCAGCCCTGTTCTGTTCAACATCTTTATTAATGACTTAGATGAAGGGTTAGAAGGCATGATTATCAAGTTTGCAGACGACACCAAATTGGGAGGGATAGCCAACACTCCAGAGGACAGGAGCAGAATTCAAAACGATCTTGGCAGATTAGAGAGATGGGCCAAAACTAACAAAATGAAGTTCAACAGTGACAAATGCAAGATACTCAACTTTGGCAGGAAAAACAAAATGCAAAGATACAGAATGGGGGACAATGCCTGGCTCGAGAGCAGTACGTGTGAAAAAGATCTTGGAGTCCTCGTGGACAACAAGTTAAACATGAGCCAACAATGTGATGTGGCAGCAAAAAAAGCCAATGGGATTTTGGCCTGCATCAATAGGAGCATAGTGTCTAGATCTAGGGAAGTGATGCTACTCCTCTATTCTGCTCTGGTTAGACCACACCTGGAATATTGTGTCCAATTCTGGGCACCACAATTCAAGAGAGATATTGACAAGTTGGAATGTGTCCAGAGGAGGGCGACTAAAATGATCAAGGGTCTAGAGAATGAGCCCTATTAGGATCAGCTTAAAAGCTGGGCATGTTTAGCCTGAAGAAAAGGCTGAGAGGAGATATGATAGCCATGTATAAATATTAGGGCTGTCCAACCACGGAAAAATTTGTTTCTAAACTCGATTCATTTTTAGGCGATTTTTGCGTTTCGTTATTTAAAAGAATTCTGAAATTTTTCTTTAAAAAAGTTCGATATATATGAAATTTTGTTATTTAATTACGAATCAATTCATTAAAATGGCAGACGCAGTTGCGCATGCGCAAAGTACTTCCGAAACTTCGTTATTAAATACAAATCGATTCGTTAATGAATTACGATTCGATTCGTTAATGGCGGACGCGATTTATTTAAAAATAATATATATATTATATAATATATTTTAAATTTAATTTAATTTAATAATAAATAAATAATTTATAATGTAATAATTTAAATAATTTAATAATAAATAAATATTTATTTATTTATTTAAAAATAATAAATAAATAAATAAATAATAAATAATAAACATAAATAATTAATAAATGAAATAATTAATAAAATGTGATTTTAATAAATGTAATTTAATAATAAATAATTTAATAATTTAATAATAAATAATTTAATAATAATTGTTTATTTTAATTAATTAATTAAATAAATAAATAAATAAAAAATCTAATGTGATATAGATTTAAAATTATATATTTATTTTAAATAATTAATAATAAAATGAGATATATATTTATATTTACAAATAATATATATTTTAAGTAATTAATAAAATAATAATGTAGCAGCTGTTCTCTAATAAATATTAAAATAAAATATACATGCAAGTCCCTTCATTTTTAATGGGTTTTTCATTAGGTTTTTTTGTGTTTTTTTATGAGGTAGGTAGTTTATGTAAGTTGCTTTGAAGGTATTTCTGGGTGGGTATAACGAAATACAAAATTCACGAACGAAACTGCCCGGCACTACTGAATAATACGCCAACTCTCACGGGCACCTTAGAGAAGTTGCCCGACAGGCTAAAAGGGGAACTTCTGGCTCTCCCCCAAGATACAGGGAACATATCGGGCATAAGGGGCAGCCGGGAACGACTGGGGAAAGGGTGTATGAAAGGGAGTTGGGGAGTTGGGGGGAAGCGTACACAGTAGAGGAGTGCCTCTTTTCCGGGCACTCCAGAGGCGATGCCCAACAGGCTGAAAGGGGACCGGCCTGGAACGACTAGGGAAAGGGTGTATGAAAGGGAGTTGGGGGGAAGCGTACACAGGAGTAGAGGAGTGCCTCTTTTACGGGCACTCCAGAGGCGATGCCCAACAGGCTGAAAGGGGACCGGCCAGGAATGACTGGGGAAAGGGTGCATGAAAAGGAGTTGGGGGGAAGCGTACTACACAGGAGTAGAGGAGTGCCTCTTTTCCGGGCACTCCAGAGGCGATACCCAACAGGTTGAAAGGGGACCGGCCTGGAACGACTGGGGAAAGGGTGTATGAAAGGGAGTTGGGGGAAGCGTACTACACAGGAGTAGAGGAGTGCCTCTTTTCCGGGCACTCCAGAGGCAATGACCAACAGGCTGAAAGGGGACCGGCCGGGAACGACTAGGGAAAGGGTGTATGAAAGGGAGTTGGGGGGAAGCGTACACAGGAGTAGAGGAGTGCCTCTTTTACGGGCACTCCAGAGGCGATGCCCAACAGGCTGAAAGGGGACCGGCCAGGAACGACTGGGGAAAGGGTGTATGAAAGGGAGTTGGGGGGAAGCGTACTACACAAGAGTAGAGGAGTGCCTCTTTTCCGGGCACTCCAGAGGCGATACCCAACAGGTTGAAAGGGGACCGGCCAGGAACGACTGGGGAAAGGGTTATGAAAGGGAGTTGGGGGGAAGCGTACTACACAGGAGTAGAGGAGTGCCTCTTTTCCGGGCACTCCGGAGGCAATGACCAACAGGCTGAAAGGGGACCGGCTGGGAACGACTGGGGAAAGGGTGTATGAAAGGGAGTTGGGGGGAAGCGTACACAGAAGTAGAGGAGTGCCTCTTTTTCCGGGCACCCCAGAGGCGATGCCGAACAGGCTGAAAGGGGACCGGCATGGAACGACTGGGGAAAGGGTGTATAAAAGGGAGTTGGGGGGGGGAAGCGTACACACTGGAGTAGAGGAGTGCCTCTTTTCCGGGTACCCCAGATGTTGTAACTACTGGTTGTAACTACTTTGAGTTAACCGAACAGAAATGAGCACTGTATTTTCAGAAGGACTGGTCCCCAAAGGGCCACGGGGCACGCAAACACTGGTTGTAACTACTTTGATTTAACACAAAAGAAATGAGCACTGTATTTTCAAAAGGACAAGTCAGCGGAAAACTTCCCGTTCCACCATGCGGAAGGGCTGGTGGTCTAGGGTAAGGGTTAGGGTTATTTCCTTCAATGATGGTGGCTATGGCAAGCATCCTCAGAGGTAGTGAGGTCTGTTGGAATTAGGACAATGGGTTTATATCTGTGGAATGGCTGGGGTGGGGCAAGGAGCTCTTCCCTGCTGCAGCTAGGTGTGAATGTTTCAACTGATGACCTTCATTAGCAAGTAAACTAGATTTTCAATAAGAGCAGGACCACAGTGGGGCAATGTTCCCCCAGACAGCAGGCAATAGTAATTTTAGGCAACACAAAGCAAAGTAAACTTGATTTCCAATGTTCCAGTGTTCCCGCATACAACAGGCAATAGTTATTTTTTGGCAACACAAAGCAAAGTAAACTTGACTTTCAATGTTCCAATGTTCCCGCATATAGCAGGCAATAGTTATTTTAGGCAACACAAAGGAAAGTAAACGATTTTCAATAAGGGCAGGACCACAGTGGGGCAATGTTCCCCCAGACAGCAGGCAATAGTAATTTTAGGCAACACAAAGCAAAGTAAACTTGATTTGCAATAAGGGCAGGACCACAGTGGGGCAATGTTCCCACATACAGCAGGCAATACTAATTTTAGGCAACACAAAGCAAAGTAAACTTGATTTTCAATGTTCCAGTGTTCCCGCATACAACAGGCAATAGTTATTTTTTGGCAACACAAAGCAAAGTAAACTTGATTTTCAATGTTCCAATGTTCCCGCAGACAGCAGGCAATAGTAATTTTAGGCAACGCAAAGCAAAGTAAACTTGATTTTCAATGTTCTAATGTTCCCGCATACAGCAGACAATAGTTATTTTTTGGCAACACAAAGCAAAGTAAACTTGATTTTCAATGTTCCAATGTTCCCGCAGACAGCAGGCAATAGTAATTTTAGGCAACACAAAGCAAAGTAAACTTGATTTTCAATGTTCCAATGTTCCTGCATACAGCAGGCAATAGTTATTTTTTGGCAACACAAAGCAAAGTAAACTTGATTTTCAAGAAGGGCAGGACCACAGTGGGGCAATGTTCCCACAGACAGCAGGCAATAGTTATTTTTTGGCAACACAAAGCAAAGTCAACTCTAAAAATCAATCTCTGGATAGCCCAAAAGTGGCAAGTTGGCCCTCAAGAAGACCAGCTTTTCCACCACAAGGGGGTCGAGCGAGTTACGTTGGAGGGTGACAACATCTCCTGCCAGGCTGAAGACCCTCTCACTCTGCACACTAGTTGGTGGACAGCTGAGATACTTGTGTGCGACAGTTGAGAGGTCAGGCCATGTCTTGCTTCGGGAGGACCAGTACGTCAATTGATTGGTGGATAAACTCTCCTGAGGCTCCTCAAAGTAACGATTAACAGAGTACTCAGCCAAGTCTATCTTTGCCGCTTGGGCCGACAAAGATGTTCCTTCCTTTGTAAGAAAAGCGATACTGTCGTTTATGAAATTCTCCTCATTCCTCTTTTTCAGCTGCACTTCCCTTCCGTCGTCCCTTGTAGGTGGCAAGGTGGGACTACTGATATCGGTGCTGCCGTAACCGCTGGTGTTTCAGGGAGTAACGCCAGCGACAGTTTGCTCTGAGTGTTCCCCCACCCTCTGAGAGTATTCTTCTCTCACGAGCGAGAGAAGTTCGGCCTTCCACTTCGGCAATTCTTTGGAGCAGACGGAGTCCTTGATGCAAGGGTCGCAGAGTGCTGCCAAAACATGAGTCTTACTCTCCATCAATGGTAGAAGACGTTTATGGAGGGCGAAATTCAACTTTCTGACCACCTCCTGGGCCTGTGGAGTCAGGGGCTCAGCCATAGAATGCAATGTACTGTGTCCACCCAGCGACTCCAAATGCCTCTTCAAATGCAAGATGACAGGGAGCACCTGGCTGAGTAGTGCTTTCTGTGCTGAAAGATTTTCGGTGGCTAATTTGAATGGTTCTAGGATCTTGACCAGCTGAGTGATGGTCATCCACTCCTGGTTGTTGGGGACCAGCTTGTTTATCGGAGCCGCAATTGATAGTGAGACAGCGTGGACTGCCCTCTGTTGCTCCACCATGCGCTTCAACATCATGTAGGTGGAGTTCCAGCAGATGGAGACATCCTGCAGTAACCGGTGTTGTGGGAGGCACTCCAGGGTCTGCCTGTCACGCAGCAGTTTTGCGGACTTAGAGCTACGGTGGAAGAAACCCGCGATTCTGCGGCAGCGGTCAATGAGTTGAGTGACGGCGGTGGTGCTGTTGTCATCGGGCCCCTTGAAGCAATCTTTTACACAGTTATGCAGCAAGTGCGCCATGCCTGTTACGTTTGAGAAGCCGGCACTTTCGACCGCCCGGATCATGTTCCTTCCTGCTTCTGTGACCATGAATCCCAAGTTACCACAGGAATGGGTATGCCGCACCCAGTCTCTCATCATCTCTCGCAAGTACTCAGAAATGGTGTCGGCCCTGTGATCCGTATCTATCACCTCCAGTGACAGGAGTGCCCAACGATGACCCGAGTCAAGGCAACCCTCCGTCTCCCACCAGTGAGCGGTCAGGGACAGATAGGAATGCCCTTCTCCCGTGCTCGTCCAAATGTCTGATGTGAAATGTACATGGACGGGTTGTGATTTGTTCAACAGGGTTCTGAGACGTTGCTTGCATCCCTCGAACAAAGCTGGAATGACTGTTTGAGAGAAGGTTTTGCAATTCGGGATATTGTACCATGGTGCCAGGAGGTGAACAAATCGGCGGAAACCTTCCCGTTCCACCATACGGAAGGGCTGGTGGTCCAGAGCCATCATCTCTCCCAGGCAACGTGTTATTTCCTTCACTGATGGTGGCTTCAATCCAGATCTCACCCTTGTAACTTGCATGCCCCAAGCATCGATGGTTTTCTGCTTGGGGCCTGTTGGTGAGGTTGGAGTGCTCTGTGTACTGCTGCATGTGCTGGCGACTTCACCTGCGTCCAACTTTACATTTGGGTGGTGTCTCTTCATGTGCATCCTTAGCCCTGTTGTGGCAAGATGCCTCATAACTTTTCCTCTGCTGACGCTCACACCGCAATGCCTGCAAACTGCCAAAGTGGCCCTCTGAGCATGGACGTCGTAATGATCCCATAGGAGCGATCTCGGCCTACCCCTACCCACATGCACTTCAGGTGTAATCATGCTTGTGTTTGGAATGTCAGTGTTTGTGGAAGGGCGTGGAATTGTTGGTCGTTTCTGTACCTCGCCCTCCAGCAGCATGCTGTCCTCTGGATCACTAATTCCTGTGGTGGAAGCAGATTCCATATTGTCTTCCTCCCATCCCTCAGACACGTCCCCCTCCTCATCCTCCTCTTCATAACCAGTAGTATCTGAGGTACTTGGAAGGACATCATGAGCTGAACGTTGAGTCTTTCGAAATGATGAAGAATGTTCTGCCATCTCACAGCTGGTTGAAGCATCTGTGTGTGTTTCAGTAACCATCTCGTTGGTTGAATGTTCCCTTCTTGTCGATGTGTTCATCTTCAGTCCCCTGCCTTTCTTAGATGTTTGTGATAACACTGGGCCCTTGTGTCCTGAAAAGCTGGGAAGGAAACGTTTCATCACACTGGTTGAAACTGCTTTGAGTTAACTGAACACAAATGATCACTGTATTTTCAAAATTAGTGGTGGCGAAAGGGCACACAAACACTGGTTGAAACTGCTTTGAGTTAACCGAACACAAATGAGCACTGTATTTTCAAAATTAGTGTTGGCGAAAGGGCACACAAACACTGATTGAAACTGCTTTGTGTTAACCGAACAGAAATGAGCACTGTATTTTCAAAATTAGTGTTGGCGAAAGAGCCCACAAACACTGCTTGAAACTGCTTTTGTTAACCGAACAGAAATGAGCACTGTATTTTGAAAAGGAGTGGTGCCAAAAGAGCCCACAAACACTGCTTGAAACTGCTTTGTGTTAACCGAACAGAAATGAGCACTGTATTTTGAAAAGGAGTGGTGCCAAAAGAGCCCACAAACACTCCTTGAAACTGCTTTGAGTTAACCGAACAGAAATGAGCACTGTATTTTGAAAAGGAGTGGTGCCAAAAGAGCCCACAAACACTGCTTGAAACTGCTTTGTGTTAACCGAACAGAAATGAGCACTGTATTTTGAAAAGGAGTGGTGCCAAAAGAGCCCATAAACACTCCTTGAAACTGCTTTGAGTTAACCGAACAGAAATGAGCACTGTATTTTCTGAAAAGGAGTGGTGCACAAAAGAGCACCAAAATGAGCACTGTATTATTTACAAAAGAGCACAAAATGAGCACTGTATTACAAAAGGAGTTTCCAAAAAGCACTGATTGCCAGGGAGAAATCCCTTTGGCAACCAAAACAAAGGAACAGCAACACTACTAAAGTACTAAATATTTTTTTTGTAATTTTTATTTTTTATTTTTTAATTAAATAAAAATAGTATATTTAACGATAAAATAAATTGTTAAAAATATAAATCAACTAAATGCTTGCCCTCCCAAGATTCAGGAAGGCAAGCAACAACCACAGCCAGGGACTGGGACTTCTCCCTGTTCCCAGCCCCAAGCAACCAGTGCCACCAGTTGAAAAAGGAAAAAAGAAGCCAAAAAGGCAAAAGGCAAGCAAGCAAAAAACCAACAGAGTTTTGCAACCACCAGTTGCAAAAGGCAAGCAAAGGCAAGCAAAGGCAGCTCGGCAGCTCCTCAGCTCCCTCCGTCTGTCCACCCTCCCCGCAGCTCCGTCCACCCTCGCAATGCGGCCACGCGGAGCGCGCTGCCGCTTTTAAAGGGCAGCCCTCCCAATCAGAAGAAGACACGGGGCAATCAGCCCCGTGTCTTCTTCTGATAGGCTCCCAGCGCTCCCAGCATCCTTCCATCATTTAACGTCATTTCCGAAACGGGCGGAAGTCCATTAAAAAGATGGAGGATGCTGCTTCGTTATTTAAAAACACTTCCGGGTTTGAAAAAAAAATATCAAAATAATTTCGTTTTAAAAAAACCGAATAATTAACGAAATACAAAATTAACAAACGAAATAGCCCAGCCCTAATAAATATGTGAGGGGAAGCCACAGGGAGGAGGGAGCAAGATTGTTTTCTGCTTCCCTGGAGACTAAGGCACGAAACAATGGCTTCAAACTACAAGAAAGGAGATTCCATCTGAACATGAGGCAGAACTTCCTGATAGCGAGAGCCGTTCAGCAGTGGAACTCTCTGCCCCGGAGTTTGGTGGACGCTCCTTCTTTGGAAGCTTTTAAACAGAGGCTTGATTTCCATCTGTCAGGGGTGATTTGAATGCAATATTCCTGCTTCTTGGCAGGGGGTTGGACAGGATGGCCCATGAGGTCTCTTTCAACTCTTTGATTCTATAATTATATGACCACTTCCACCACCACCACCACCTCCTCCAACACCTCCCGGGGGCATCAATCCACACTCCCTGGGACTGACTGCTTGTCTGCAGAGTGAAGGCCAGCGCCCCATTCCGCCCACCTTCTCCTACCCCTCCTGGGGGCCATCAATCCCCCTAGGAGAAATGTTTGGACAGGTTTGGGTGCATATCGGCCGTCCTCCAGTATGACCGCCTCCACCACCACCACCACCACCACCACCACCACCACCGCCTCCTCCAACTCCTCCCGGGGGGCATCAATCCCCACCCCCTGGGCAGGCCGGTAGCCAGGATTTCGATTCGGAGGGGCTGATTTTTTTCAGGGGGGTGGGTTTGGGGGGTGCTGAGTTTTTGGGGAGGGCATAGTCTGAGTGAAAGCGGGTCTAGCCTAGCAAACCTTTTGTATCATTACCCCAATACCCCCATGCATATATATGGGATATATTGAGTATGGTGAATAAACATAAGTTTAAATAATGCACCAGTAAGACCTTTTCACGAATCAACATGAGAATTTCGGGGGGGGGGGGGGCTGAAGCCCTTCAAGCCCCCCCCCCCCCCGGGCTACATGCCTGCCCCTGGGAGTGACTGCTTTTCTGCAGAGTGAAGGCCAGCGCCCCATTCCGCCCACTTTCTCCAACTCCTCCCGGGGGCCATCAATCCCACCAGGAGCGATGTTTGGACAGGTTTGGATGCATACCGGCCATCCTCCAGTATGACCACCTCCACCATCACCACCACCACCTCCTCCAACATCTCTGGGGGGGGCATCAACCCTCACCCCCTGGGAGTGACTGCTTGCCTGCAGAGTGGAGGCCAGCGCCCCATTCCGCCCACCTTCTCCAACCCCTCTCAGGGGGTATCAACCCCCCAGGAGTTATGATTGCAGAGCTTTATGTGCATACCGGCCGTATGACCACCTCCACCACCACCATCACCTCCACCACCTCCTACAACACCTCCCAGGGGGCATCAATCCACACCCCCTGGGAATGACTGCTTGTCTGCAGAGTGAAGGCGAGCGCCCCATTCCGCCCACCTTCTCCAACCCCTCCCGGGGGCCATCAATCCCCCTAGGAGCGATGTTCGGAAAGGTTTGGGTGCATACCAGCCATCCTCCAGTATGACCACCTCCACCATCACCACCACCACTTCCTCCAACACCTCTGGGGGGGGCATCAACCCTCACTCCCTGGGAGTGACTGCTTGCCTGCAGAGTGGAGGCCAGCGCCCCATTCCACCCACCTTCTCCAACCCCTCTCAGGGGGTATCAACCCCCCAGGAGTTATGATTGCAGAGCTTTGTGTGCATACCGGCCGTATGACCACCACCACCATCACCTCCACCACCTCCTACAACACCTCCCAGGGGGCATCAATCCACATCCCCTGGGAATGACTGCTTGTCTGCAGAGTGAAGGCGAGTGCCCCATTCCGCCCACCTTCTCCAACCCCTCCCGGGGGCCATCAATCCCCCTAGGAGCGATGTTCGGAAAGGTTTGGGTGCATACCAGCCGTCCTCCAGTATGACCACCACCACCATCACCACCACCTCCTCCAACACCTCCCGAGGGGCATCAATCCACACCCTCTTGGAGTGACTGCTTGTCTGCAGAGTGAAGGCCAGCACCCCATTCCGCCCACCTTCTCCAACCCCTCCCGGGGGGCATCAATCCCCCCAGGAGTGATGATTGCAGAGCTTTGTGTGCATACCAGCTGTCCTCCAGTATGACCACCTCCACCACCATCACCATTAATTTTTGTAAGAGATCTGAGTACCATCACGTTTCTTGAAGAAATGTTCCTTGAGAAAAGGAACACCTCCTCCTCCTCCAACACCTCCCAGGTGGCATCAACCCTCATCCCCCAGGAGTGACTGCTTGTCTGCAGAGTGGAGGCCAGTGCCTCATTCCACCCACCTTCTTCAACCCCTCCCGGTGGGGATCATTCTCCCCAGGAGCGATAATTGCAGAGCTTTGTGTGCAATCCAAGGTGCTGGTGCTAACCTACAAAGCCCTAAACGGTTCCGGCCCAAAATACCTTGAGTACCGCATCTCGGCCTATCAGCCCACGAGGTCCTTGAGATCATCCGGGGAGGCCTTTCTCTCGGCCCCGCCTGCCCCACAGGCACGCTTGGCGGGGACTAGAGAACGAGCCTTCTCGGTGGTGGCCCCCCGGCTGTGGAACTCCCTCCCTGCGGAAATTAGACAGGCGCCCTCCCTCATGGCCTTCCGTAAGGGCCTGAAAACCTGGCTCTTTGAAAAGGCCTTCAATTAAGTGCTGTGTTCTGGAATGACCACCGGAATGGACTAAGACGACGAGACGGATTATGACCCAAACAAGACGAAGCGGATTTTTAGCTTAATTAGTTGTTGTTAGTAAGATGTGTGTTTGACTCTGATTTATTGTAACTGTTGTCTTTATGTTTTGTGTTTTGTACACCGCCACGAGTCGCCTTCGGGCTGAGAGTGGCGGTCAATAAATGCAAATAATAAATAAATAAATAATAGCGGCCGTCCTGCAGTATGGCCACCTCCACCACCACTCAGCAGTCAAGCAATAGCTCCAAGAGAAGAAAGTATCGTATGGAGAGGTAGGAGACGGAGGAGGATCCCGGGGGCAGGGAAGACCCAGCCAGAGTGGACACTCATTTTCTCAAGGAACATTTATTCAAGAAACGTGATGGTACTCAGATCTCTTACAAAAATTAATCCCATTCAAAGACAGGCCACTCAGCAGTCAAGCAGTAGCTTCCAGAGACAGAAGAGACCAAGATGTCTGGAGTCTGAAACTGCCAGGGAGTCATGTGATGTGAAATGCTGCCCTATTTCTAGAGTTAGACGGTCGTCCTCCCTCCTACTATCACCACCTTCCCAAGACCAACCATTACAACAGGCTCGGGACGAAGGTTAAGAGTGAGGCATCGGGAGAACACGGCAGTCAAATGGGCACTCCCGTGAGACATTAAGGATAAGGATGTGCACGCCGATGTTGCATTAGACATGCAGCCTTGAACCGACTTCCTGCATGTCTTTTTTAAAAAAATGATTTTTATTTAAAGATTTTAAAAGGGGTACATTGAGAGAGTGTCAATCATCGACATATCTTAGGGTAAAAGTACTTCAATAAGGGGTGGAAAGGATGTGATGGGGTAGGGATGTGGAGGCATGGGCAGGTAGGGGAGGTAGGAGGGAATGCAGGGGTAATGGGGGGGGTGAACAGGGAGGGTGGAGGTTAAGGAGGAGCAGAGTTAGCAGTATTATTCTATTGATTAGAGCCCGTTACGCAGATTAGTGTAGGTGCATGCAGTTTCCTTCACGAGCTTCTCATTTTTCCATGTTATTTGATATTAAAATAATCTTTGACTGGGGTCCAGTCAACTTTGCTTTTCGCCCATTGTTTGTATACCTTTCAGGTTTTCTGTAAGGCAGTCCATGTTCATCTATATATATAAAAATGGAAAGGGCATTCAACAGGACAGCAAAATGTGAAACCCTCATGACGAAAACTCACCAAATTTGCCGTGCACATACCTCAACCCACAAGGTATGCAGAAAACGAATCAAAATTCCAAACAACATTTCAATAAACTCACACTTACAAAAAGGAACCGAGCATGCCCAAAGGCTCCCCTCCGCAAGTCGCCTGGAGTGCGCACATGGCCGGCCAATGCACCCTCTGCGCAAGCCATGCCCCCATCCTCCGTCACCCCACCCCTACCCTCCCATACGCCCTCTTTCCAACGCATCCTCCTCCTTCTTCCCCGACCACGTCCCCACATTCACACCATGCCCCACCCTCACCCGCCCTGCCCCTAAACGCCTATATGCCAACCATACCTCCTGCCTCTCCTTCTTTTTCCCCTGCCCATGCCCCCCACATTCAAGCCACATCCCCACCCTCCCACATTCACACCACGCCCCCACCCGCGCCTAAACACCCATATGCCAACCATACCTCCTGCCTCTCCTTCTTTTTCCTCTGCTCACGCCCCCCCATGTTGATGCCATGCCCCCACCCTCCCACGCTCATGCCATGTCCCCACTCTCCCCTGCCCACCCCCACCCTCCCACATGCTTGCCACACCCCCACATGCCCCACCCCTAAATGCCCATACATCAACCATACCTCCTGCCTCTCCTTCTTTTTCCCCTGCCCATGCCTCCCATGTTCACATCACACCCCCACCCTCCACCGCCCCGCCCCTACATGCCCATATGGCATCCTTACCTCCTGCCTCCCCTTCTTTTTCCCCCGCCCATGCACCCCACCACACCCCGCCCCACCCTCCCCCGCTCCGCCCCTAAATGGGAAGGAAGGAAGGAAGGAGAGGTTGAGAAGGTATATAAAACAAGAAAGGAAGAAAAGAAAGAAGAAAGGGAGAGAAGGAGAATAGGAATGAAGGGAGAAAGGAAGGAAGGAAGAAGAAAGGAGGGGAGGGAAGGAGTATGAAGGAAGTAAGGAAGGAGAAGTTGAGAAGGTATATGAAAGAAGAAAGGAAGGAAAGAAAGAAGAAAGGGAGAGAAGGAGGATGGGAAAGAACAGAGAAAGGCAGGAAGGAAAGAAAGGGAGGGAGGGAAGATGTATGAAGGAAGGAAGGAGAAGTTGAGAAGGTATATGAAAGAAGAAAGGTAGGAAAGAAGGAATACAGAGAGAGAAGGAGGATGGGAAAGAAGGGAGAAAGGAAGGAAGGAGGAAAGAAAGAAAGATAGAAAAGAAGAAGAAAGGGAAGGGGAAGGGAAGGTGTCAAAAGGAAAGAAGGAAGAAAGGAAGGGGAATTTGGGAAGGGGAAGAGAGGAAAAAAGCGAAGGAAGAAGAGAAAGGTAGGGAAGAAAAGAAAGAAAGAAAATGAAGTCTGGAAGTCAAGAGCGAAGGAAGGAAGGAAAGAGATAGAGGGGGAAGAAAGGAGAGAAAGAGGAAGGGAAAAAAGGAGGAAGGAAAGCGGAAGAGAAGGAAGGAGGAGAGAAGGAAAGAAAAAAGGGAAGGGAGGAAAGATGGAGCAAAGGAAGAAGAGAAAGAGGGAGAGAAAGAGGGAGGGAAGGAAAGAAATAAAGAGAAGGAAGGATGGGAGCAAAAAGCTAAGGAAGGAAGTAAACAGGTAGAGAAGGAAGAAAGGAAAGAAGAAAAGGAAATGAAGGAAGGAGTGAAAGAAGGAGAGAAAGAGGGAGAGAAGGTTGGCCACAGCAACGCGTGGCGGGTTAAGCTAGTTATATCTAATAATTTACATGTCCATTCGTCTATCGTTGGGATTTCAATATTCTTCCATTTTTTGGCCACTACTATCCTTGCCACTGTCATCATGTGAAAGTGAAGTCTGTCCTTGTTTTTCTCTAATTTGAGGTCAAAAATTCCCAGGAGGAAGTATTCCACCTTCATCTCTTTTTTCATGTTCAGTATTTTATTTGTTATGTCGTGTATCTCCTTCCAGAATCTTTTGATTTTATCACAGGCCCACCATTCTTTTTCTGGCACTTCCAGAATAGTCCTGAGACGTTTTTGTACCATTTTGCCAATTTACTGGGTGTTATATGCCAGCAGTACATCATCTTTAGCCAGTTTTCTCACAGGTCATATGAATTTATCCATTTTGACTTTTTTATTCCAGATCTCTTCCCAGTCACTTGTTCTTACAGTATGTCCTATGTTTCTTGTCCATTTCGCTAGACAGTTCTTATTTTGGTATTTCTCAGTCTTCCATTCCAGTAATATCCTGTAAATTTTGGTAATCCCTTTTCTCTCTCTACGTATAATCTTATCCCATTGTTTTTCTCCTGACTCAAAGCCCACTTTTTTGTCCTTATTAGTTGTCTGTGCTGGAACCATGTAATCTCGCCGTATGTTCGTCTGATTTCTTCCAGTGTCTTGATTTTGTATTCTTCTCTGTTCTTCGTTAGAATGTCCTCGTAGCAGGGCCATTTCTCCCAGCCTAGTTCCCTCCTTTGTAGTGCTTCTAGTGGGGACACCCATAGGGGAGTTTTTGAGTGGAATTTCTTTTTGTACTTTCCCCATATTTTGATCAGAGAGGACCAAACAAAGTGGTTGCCAATTTTTTTCTATCAATCTTTTTGCATATCACATGTATGCATGCCAGCCGCTCCACAGGTCGTGGCCTTCTAATGTTAAGTCTTTTATCCTATTGATATTGGACCATTCTTTTGCCCACAGTAAACCACACACGTCGTGGTAGAGTTGCAGGTCCGGTAGCCCCATCCCTCCTTTTTCTTTCCTTTCAATTAAATGTTCGTATTTGATTCTGGGTTTCTTCCCTGCCCAAATAAACTTTTTAATTTCTATGTTCCATTTCATAATTGTTTGGAGGTTTCTTATTATTGGAATAGTTTGAAAAAGAAAGATGAGTTTGGGCATCACCACCATTTTGATGGCGGATATTCTTCCTAATAACGATAGTTTGAGATTCTTCCACTTAGCTATTTCTTTGTTTATCTCACATCATTTTGTTTCATAGTTATTTTTCATCAAGTGCATGTTTTTTGCTGTTAAAGTTATCCCAAGATATTTAATCTTCTTCACCACTTGGATGCCACTTTCCTTCTCTAACTTCTTTTGTCTCTCTTTAGTTATGTTCTTTGGTAGTATTTTTGTTTTGCTTTTATCCAATTAAAAACCCGCTAATGCTCGACTTCCTGGTGTGCGAGCATGGCAGAGAGACGGGCACTTCAGTTCTCCTCGGAGGGTGCCAGCTTTGCCAGCGGTTGGGTAAAGTGAAACACTCCCACTCACGGATCGAGGTGAGAGGAACAGCAGAACCAGGGGTCAGTCGACGACCCAAAGGGGGGTCTCCTCCTCAAGAGGGGATCACCATAAGGGTCCGGTATTGATCCCGAGGTACGGCAGACTGCAGCAGAAGTCTACAAGAGGAAACTCCTGCATATCTCCAGCCACGCACATTTTTAAATAAGAAGAAAGAAGAAGACACACGAATGTGAGTAGAAAATTGAGTAAATTGGAGGTGGTGGAGCTCTCTTTCAGGAAAGCAAGGAAGAAGGGAAGAAGGGAAAAGAGGAAGGTGGAGGGGAGAGAAAAGAAAAGAAAACCCGGGAATCCAGGAGAAAAGAGGAGAAGGGAAAAAAGGGAAAGTCGGAGTCTCGATAGAGATAAAAGATTATTTAAACCTAATTTTGCAAGCCATTTAAATACAGAAGAAAGGCAAGGAGAAAGAGTCAAAGAGACAAGAGAGATCAGAGAGATAAGACACAAAAGAATATAGTGAATATTGCAAACCGAAGACAAATTGTAGAAACCAAATATAACCAAAATAGAAAAACAAGGGGACATTGGAGTTGCCAACCCAGCATTAATACTGCATTGATACTGCATTGATACTGCTTACAACTCTAGCTAACTCCTATCTAACACTTTTCATCACTAATTATATTATAAATATTATAAATACCAAATGTTAAATACTAAAGATTAAATACTAAAGGTTATAAGAACCTCTCAAAGATTAAATACTAAAGATTATAAGAACCTCTCAAAAATCCCCCCCAAACATGGGCAAGGGGGGGGGGGAGAGAGAGAGGAAAGAAAAGGAAAAAAAGAGGCTTAGACTGACCTTGAGAAAGCGGACTGTGTTTAGACGTTAGAAGATAAGCCCCAAGAAAGCCAGCGAAGGAGAGTTGCATCCCACGTGGAGAAAGGGAGGAGGAGCGAGGAAATAATAACAATTAAATTTTTAAAAATGCAAGAAGGAACGAGATTTGGAACGAGACCGGAGAGCGAGATTTGGAGCGAGATTGGCAATGTGAACAGAAGAAGGGTGGAAGTAAAGTAGAAGAGAAGGGCGGAAGTGCACAAAAGGAGCAAAAACTGCGAAGAATCTCGTGAGAAGAGAAAATAAACAAATAAATAAAGAGATGTGAGAACGGAAAAGGGCTGAAGAAGGGTGAGATCTTGAGGGAAAAGAAGGGCGGAAGTAACACGAGGAGCGAGAATAACAAGAAAGACTACGAGAAGAAGTAGGAAAATTGAGGGGGAAAAATAGAATAAATAATAATAATAATAATAAATTAAAAAATTAAAAAATAGAATAAAGAAATAAAAATAAAAATAATAAAAATAATAATATAAAAAATAAAAAATAACAAATAATAATAATAAAATAGAACAAAATAAAATAAAACATAAATAATAATAAATAAATAAAAAATATACAATAGCAATAACATATATAAAACAAAAATAAATAAATAAACAAATAGCAAAGGAAGAAGAAGAAAAAGAAGAAGAAAAGGGAAGAAAGTAGACAAGAAGGAAAGAAGCAAAGAAAAATGGCAGCAGCCAAAGCAAAAATAGACAAAGGAGATAAAGGAGATAAAGACAAGAACAAAGATAAAGCAAAAGAGGGGAAAGAAATCAAAGAAACTAAAGGAGCATCAAGAAGACTATCGGTGTTGGGGGAGTTAAGTATAAGAGAGATGCTGAAAAGCATGATGAAAGAACTACAATCAATACAAGACAAACAGGATAAATTACAGGAGAAGCAGGACAAGATGCAAGAAAAGCAAGACTCCTATCAAAAAGTTGCACAAGAACAGATGGCAGTTCTACGAAAGGAACTGAAAGAAGAAGTAGGCACAGTGAAGACAGAAATTACATCTATAGAACAAGAACTGAAAGAACTGAGAACGGAAAAAGGCAATATGAAAGCGGAACATAAGAAGCTACAAAAACAAGTGGAGAAGCTAGAGCAAAAAGGTGAGAAATTGGAGAAACTTGAACAAAAACAGGAAGTGATGGAAGCAAAGAACCTGGAATTTCAATTGAGAATGAGAAAT
Source organism: Anolis sagrei (assembly GCF_037176765.1). Lineage (NCBI taxonomy): Eukaryota > Metazoa > Chordata > Lepidosauria > Squamata > Anolidae > Anolis > Anolis sagrei. The sequence continues at coordinate 56,311,967 of NC_090035.1, read as the reverse complement.
ATACCAGAAGAAAGAGGCGAGGACATACAAGAGAAAATAACAGAGATACTGATGGAACTACTAGAACTGTCGGAACAAGAAGTTCTGATGCAGACAGATAGAGTTTACAGAATAAACACAAACTATGCAAGGAAAGACAAAACGGCACGGGACGTGATTGTACATCTGGTCAAGAAAACAATAAGGGATTAAATTTTGAGATTGAACGGGAAAAAACAGATCTTCTACAAAGGTGAGAAGGTCATAATATTGAAAGAATTTCCGGCGACAGTCCTAAGAAGAAGAAGGAAATACGCATTTCTCAAGAAGAATTAAAAAGACAAAAAAATGCTTCAGATGGGAAAAAGAAGAAGGATTAATGACCACATATAAGGAACAAAGGTATTGGATTACGAACGAGGAAAGAGCCAGAGAATTTTTCAATGAAATTCAAAGGGATAGGGAAAGAGAAAGAGGCAAAGAGAGGATTCGGAAACAAGAGCAAGAATAATCAGTCAGACATACCAGACAGAGAAGAAAGCAACAGAGAAGACTATAGAAGGAAATTAAGGGGATGGACCAGAAATAAATAAAAAAGGAAGATGAAGGCCAACTGGTGGAAAATGAAGAAGACGGAGAAGAGGAAGAAGGAGAACAGGAAGCAGAGGATGAGAGGGAAGAAGAAGAAAGACGGGAGGAAGTAGCAGAAGAAGAAACAAAATGCATGGAGAATTGAAAATCTACTCGAACAACATAAATGGTTTAAAGTCACCGAACAAGAGAAGTAAAGTCTTCAACAAACTAAAGAAAAAACATTATCATGTATTGGTGCTGCAGGAAATACACATAGCCCAGAGACACGCGGTGCATTTAGAAAATAAAAATCTAGGGGAACTATACTATGCATCGGCTCAAGAGAAGAAAAGAGACACGCGGTGCATTTAGAAAATAAAAAAATAGGGGAAATATACTATGCATCGGCTCAAGAGAAGAAAAGAGGTAGCAACATATGTAGATAGAAGAATCACATCAGCATTGGCCTTTAAAGACAAAGATGGCAGGTATTTGGGAGTGATAATTCAAAATCAAGGTAAGAAAATTCTAATCTGCAATATATATGCCCCAAATGACTCAAAAACCAATTTCGCATCAGAAGTCAAAACACAAATAGAACAAGAAGAGTTCGATAAACTTATAATACTTGGCGACTTTAACGGAGTCATAGATGGGGAAATAGATAGGAGCAAAAAAAGTAGACAAAAAAGGAAATAAGAAAACAAGTGGAAATCTACCAAAATCAATAATAAATTGGATGAAAGAATTTAACGTATGTGATGTATGGAGGACAAGAAACAAGACGGCAAGATATTACACCTTCTTTTCGGAAAGACACAAGAAATGGTCTAGGATAGACATGATTTGGCTGTCAAAATCCCTCCTGATTGAAGTTAAAGACATAAAAATCCATTCAAGAGAAGAATTAGTATTAAACGAATCAAAAAAAGTTGGAGGTGGAAATTAGATGAAAATCTACTGATGAAAGAAGAAGATATAGAGAGAAATAGGGAAATACTGAAAGAATTCTTCGAGATAAATGACAAACCAGAAACACACATGTTCACTGTTTGGGAAACAAGCAAAGTGGTCATGAGGGGTTACTTTATTCAACGAAAAGCAAGAAAAAAGAAAATAACACTACAAAAAATGGAAGAAATAAGACAAAAAATTGACCAAGAAGAAGCCAGATTAAAAAGTAACCCAAAGGAAAAAGGGATAAAAGAAAACCTTATACTACTACACAAACAAAGAGAATATTTAGAAATGGAGGATAGAACAAAACAATTGAAATTCATGAAACAAGACCACTTTGCAAATGCAAATAAACCAGGGAGGTGGTTGGCAAAAAGACTAAGGAAGAAGAAGGGTGCATCCTTTGTGACGAGACTGAAAGAAGGAGACAAAGTTTATACAAAAGAGGAGGAAATAAGAAACCAATTCAGGAATTTCTATAAAAATTTATACCAAGAAGAAAAGATAAAAGAAGAGGATATAACAGAATACCTGGGCAAACAAAAAATCAAAAGAATATCAGATAAACAGAGAGAAGAGCTAAACAAAGAAATAACAGAACAAGAAATAAAAGAGGCAATAAGAAGTTTGAAGGCAAACAAAGCACCAGGCCCAGATGGATTAACAGCGATATATTATAAAGTCTTCCAAAATGAGCTAACACCATACCTAAAAAAAATCATGAATGAAATAAGACAAACCAAAAAAATTCCAGAGACATGGAGGCAAGCAACCATATGTTTAATTCACAAAGAAAATACAGATCCTGATAATGTAAAAAATTACAGACCTATTTCTCTCTTAAATCTAGATTATAAAATATTCAGTCTCATAACTGCAGAAAGATTAAAGAAATTATTAAGTAAGACAATAAATGCGGACCAAGCAGGCTTCTTACCCAAGAGAAATCAAAATCAAAATGTGAGAACAATTGTGGATCTAATTGAATATTACGAAATTAAAAACCAAAAGAAAGTGATGCTATTGGCCATAGACAATGTCAATTGGAATTTCCTTAAATTTTTAATGAAAGAAATGGATATTGGGTTTCACTTCCAAAATATAATTAATGCCATCTACGAAAAACAAGAAGCAAAAATACGGATAAATGGACATGAAACAGAAAACCTGGAAATTCAAAAAGGAACGAGACAGGGCTGTCCATTGTCACCTCTGCTATTCATTCTAATCCTGGAAGTATTAATGGATAAAATAAGAGAGGAGAAAGAATTAAAGGGTACGAAAATTCAAGGAAAAGAATACAAGATTAAAGCATTTGCCGATGATTTAATCTGCATCATAGAGGAACCTTTGGAAAATTTAGGAAATTGGCTAGCAACAATAGGAAAATTCGGAACAGTAGCAGGTTTTAAAATAAACATAGAAAAGACAAAAGCATTAGTGAAGAATATATCATCTAAAGAACAGAAGAAGATAGAGGAAATATGGAAGATAAAAAATGTGAAAAAACTAAAATATTTAGGGATTATATTGACAACAAAAAATCTACACCTGCTACAAAATAATTATACAGATATATGGAAGAAAATAAGAAAAGATATGGAAAATTGGAAAAGTCTAAATTTAAGCTTACTGGGGAGAATTGCGACAGTGAAGATGAAATTATTACCAAAAATTGTCTTTCTTTTCCAAAACTTGCCAATAATAAGAAATCAAAAATTGCTGAAAGAATGGAATAAAGATATGATGAATTTCATATGGCTAAAGAAAAAACCAAGAATAAACTTCAAGAATATGATTGAGGAAAGAAAAAGAGGTGGCATGTGAGTACCAGAACTTAAGACATACTTCGAAGCATGTGCATTAATGTGGATAAGGAAATTGACAAAATTAGAAAACGAGAAATTATTGAATCTAGAAGGAATAGACTTAAGAGTGGGATGGCACAAATATTTATGGTATGAGGGAGTAAAAAAAAGAAAAAAGTTCGGGAACCATTTTATATGATTGGCGATATATAAAGTCTGGGAAAAATACAAGGAAAAAATCTGTGAAAACCCCAATGTGGATATCACCGTTGGAGGCAGTACAAAGAAGGGAGTTAGGTTGGACTGATTGGCTGAAATACAAAGAATTGGTGAAAAACGAAAATGGAAAAATAACCCTAAAATCCCAGCAAGAGATGAAGGAAATCAATGGGAAAATCACGTGGTTGCAATTCTGGCAGATAAGAGAAAGCTTCAAAAAAGATGAAAAGATTGGTTTCGAAGAACAAACAACATTCTGGGATATCATAAGCCAGACGGAAAAAAATAATAATAACAAAGATATACAATAAACTAAGAGACTGGAACAAAGACCTGAAGGAGGAAAAGGAATATATGAAGAGATGGAAAGAAAATATTGGAAGGAATATTAGAATAGAGGAGTGGAAGGAAATCTGGACGAAGAAATTAAAATATATGTATGCAACAGATCTAAAGGAAAATTTGTTAAAGATGGCACATAGATGGTATATGACACCGTACAAATTAGGCAAATGTTATAGCAATGCTAACACAAATTGCTGGAAATGTAGAAAGAAGGAAGGCACCCTGTATCACATGTGGTGGACATGTGAAAAAGCAAAGTCTTATTGGAAAAGAATGCACGAGATAATGCAGAAAATGTTAGGCATAAATATACAATTAAAACCGGAATTATTTCTGCTGGGAATGACAACACCAAAAATGCAAAAAAAACAAAACCCCACCAACAAACTATTATTTTTGCTAACAACAGTGGTGAGGATGTGCTATGCAAAATTATGGAAGAAAGAAGAAATACCAGATATAGAAGACTGGCTACAAAAAGTGTATGACATTAGAAATATGGACCGGCTTACATTCTTATTATCCAGAAACAAGGACAATCCGATGCAAGAGACAAACTGGGAGAAAATTACTGATTATTTAAAACAGATAAAACACAGAACAATTGTTTAAATAAGAGAAGACAACCCTAGAAAGAAGGAAAGGGAGAAGTATATGGAAAGAAAAACAACGCAGGACAGAAGACAAAGAAAAGGACAACACTTCCACCAAGATACTCAGGAAGTCACGAAGATCTTCAATTTTTTTGTATTTTCTATAACTTTTTTTAATCTCTTGTATTTTTCCCCTCTGCCACACATTTTTTTCTTTTTCTCTTTTTTCTACCGCTCTCTCCTACATGTGCACTTTAATTTTTTTGCTCTTCACCTTTCCCTTCACCAGTCTGTCTTTTTAAAACTATGTCACAACATATTCAATTTAAAATATTTTTTTAAAAAAATCCCCGCTAATGCTCCAAATTCTTCTATTTTTTTTAATCCAATGGCTCTTCTACAATATAGATGACATCGTCCGCAAACACTCTTATTTTGTAAGAGTGTTTCCGGATTTTGATTCCTCTGAGTTCTTTATCATTTCTAATACTGTTGAGCAAAATTTCCAGTGTCATTATAAAAATTAGCGGGGACAGTGGGCATCCTTGACGTGTTCCTTTTTTTATTTGTATCTTTTCGGCTGTTTGTCCATTTATGCATATGTTGGCTTCCTGTATATCGCTTTAACTGGGTTTATAAAGTGGTAGCCCATATCTAGTTCTTTCATTGTTGCCAAGAAGAAGTCCCAGTTGATTTTATCAAAAGCTTTCTTGGCATCAATCTCTAGGAGGGTGCATTCTTTGTCAATATTTTTTTTCGTAATACTCTATTACATTAATAATATTTCTTACATTGTCTCTAATTTGGCGTTGGGGTAGGAATCCAGATTGTTCTTCCCGGATCCAGTTTCTCAAAAATTGTTTTAGTCTTTCTGCTAGTACCGCTGCATATATTTTATAATCCATGTTTAATAATGAAATGGGGCGATAATTTTTTACATCAGTACTGTCAGTATTTTCTTTGTGTATCATTGTGATCGTGGCATGTTTCCAGGTGTTGGGGATTTTTTGCGTTTCTAAAGCTTGATTTATCAATGTCCTGATTTCTTTTTTGTAGGTTTTATAAAAAGCTGCCGAGAATCCATCTGGGCCCAGTGATTTAGTGGCATCTAGTCTGGAAATGACAGTTTTTATTTCTTGGTCTGTGACTTCCTTATTTAGGTGTTCCCTTTGCTCCTCTGTCATTTTCTGTAATTTTTGTCTTCCCAAGTATTGCATGATTTCATCTGTTTGGGCCTGCCCTTTTGAGTATAATTCTTTGTAGAATCTGTTAAATTGGCTTATTATATCTTTGTCTTTGTTATATTCTGTGTTGTTTGTTCTAATTTTAGTGATAAATTGCTTTTGCTTCTTGTTGCCTATTCTTCTTGCCAGCCAGGGTCCTATCTTGTTTGCATTTTGGAAGTGGTTCTGCTTCACATATTTAATTTTCTTTGCTAACTGTTCCGTTTCTTGCTCAATCCCTTGTCTGTGGAGTATCTCTAGTTCTTTTTTAGTCTTGTTGTCTCCAGGGTCTTGCTTGAGTTTGTTTTCCGCTGCTTCCAGCTTTAGTAGAATTTTTTGCCTTTGTTCGTTCTGTTTTCTGTTTCTTATTGCATTTTGTTGGATGCAAATTCCTCTTATAACTGCTTTTCCGGAGTCCCACGTCTGGATACTGACGTCTTCTGTTTCATTACTGGCAAAATAGTTCTGAATTTGTATTCTTATGAATTGTTGGGTTGCCTAATCCTTTAATAGGTTTTCATTTAGTCTCCAATTTCTTTGTTTTCTTCTGTGGTTATAGGTTATTTCTATGGGGCTACGATCCGAATCTAGTCTTGTGAGAATGTTGATTTTTTTCCTATTTTTGAGGTTAGTGATTGTGTGATCCATACCATATTAATCCTGGTCCAACTCTTATGTCGGGAAGAGAAGAAAGTGAAGTCTCTTTCCCCGTGATGGTGTTCTCTCCAGGCATCCTGTAGGCTGAGGTCTTCAAACAGGTTGATTACAGTTTTGGGTAAGGTATTTGCTTTTTTATTGTTCTTATTGATTTCGGTCTTCCGAAATCAATAAGAATTTTCAGTAAATTTTCAGTTCTACATGCTTTACCCATGCACTCATGATTTTTTTTAATTGCAGCATTTTAATTCCTTTTCTCTGTTCAGCTGTTAAAATGCTGATCCATATTTTAGTTTATTGACTGTCCCATTGACTGTTTATTATGCCGTTAAAGTCTCCCATTACAATTAGATGGTCGTATTCTTCTTGCTGTATTAGGTTTTTCAGTTTTTCTGTGAAGGAAGTCTTTGGGCCGTTTGGCATATATATATTACAAATCAGTGTTTTTTTCGTTGTCCACTGTTATTGTGACACCGACTAGTCTGCCCTTCTCATCTCGAAATGCTAGTTGTGGATTTAGGTTTGGGTTTATATATAGCGCTTTTTTCTTTTCTGGTGCAAGCGAGAAGAACTCCTTTCCTTATTTCTTTTGTGTTAGGTGCGCTGAGTGTCTCTGGGTGATATGGGTCTTTTGTATTACTATAAGATCATAGTGTTTTTGGCCTAATCTGTGGAAAATCCTCCTTCTCTTGTTCAGTGAGTTCAGGCCATTTACATTCTGGGAGTAGCATTTAATTGTTCTTTCCATCATCATCTTGATTTTCTGGGACTTTTTCCAGTACCGTCGGTGTGAAACCTGTTGCTATGTCTGTTTTTTTCTGGTGACTCTGTCCTTATCATTTTGACTTGCATCTTCATGCCTGGTACGTATTGGAGGTCTTGGACATTGTTGTCTTTTTTCAATGTCTTTAGGAAGTCCTGTGCTTTCCCTTCCAATGTGATCCATATTTTTTCATTTCTGTATGTGGCCATCAATCCTTCCTCTTTCTCCCAATAATATCTGATGTGACATCTCCTTAGTTCTTCTGTAAGCAGTAAATATTTTCTTCTTTTTAGTATGATTGATTGTGCGTGTTCTTTTAAAATAGTTATTTTCTTTCCTTTATAATGTGGTGGATTTTGGTTACTCTTTCTCAGGACTTCACCCCTTACATGTTTTCTACCAAATTGAATGACGATATCTCTGCCTACCTTATTCCTTTTAGCGTAGTTTGTTGATACCCTGCATGTACGGTCAATATTCGTTTCCGCATCTTCTTCTGTTATTTCAAGTGTTTCAGCTATTATTGTTGTTATTACCTCCCTCAGGTTTTCTTTTGCATCTTCCTGTATGTTTCTAAACCTTAAGTAATATTCCAGTACTTTCTGCTCCAGTTGTGCTTGTTTGGCTTCCAATTTAGCTTCTGCTAAACCCATAGTTTTGACTTTTTTTGTTAATTCTTGCTTCTTTTCTACCTTTTCTATTGCTGTCTGGTTATTTTTTGTCTCTTGTCGCATTGAGTCCATTTCCTTTTTCATTTCACCCATTTCTGCTGTGATTTCATTTTTCAGTTTTACCATTTCTTCCTTTAAATCCTTCTTTAAGCTCATCCTTTGGTCTTCTGCAATCTTTTGATACGCATCTTGTTTTTCCTGAGAGGCTTCTAACTTTTCTTGTATCTTTTGGAATTCTTTCAGTATGTCTTTAGCTGTTGGGTTACTTGGCGTTGTCGTTTGCGTGGTTGGGTTTTCTGGAAGAGATTCTCTCTGTTCTAAGTTATTCTTTGGGTTTGCCATTCCGATCCACTTCTTTATTAACTCCCCTATTTTGCTGTCTTACTATCTTATTGTCTTGCTCCTTGGTGTTGGTTACTTCCCTCTGTCTTGACTTATATTTGTAATTATCTGTATATCTGTATATTTTTATTTTTATTTATTTATTGTTTTTTGTTTTTTAATTGTTATTATTATTATTATTATTTATTGTTAATTTTCTTATGTATTGTGCATATAAATATATTTTTACCCTACTTTATATTCGGTTCTTTCTTTGTCTACTCACTTATTTCTCCTTTGTTTGTATCTTTAGTTTCTTTAATTAATTCTTTTGAAATTTTCTCCTCTTTGTCCTTTGTCCAACTTGTCACTTCAGTTCTTCAGTTCTTCCCTGTCGGATCTATACTTCTCTCACAATTGACTCTCAATATACACTTGTTTAGTTTGTATGTCCTATTCCTATCTCTAGCGTCCCACAGTGCAACTTCCTGTCCCTCTAGGCATCATCTAACTCCTCTTGCTGCTCCTTCTGTCCACTTCCGCCTTCTCCCCTTTCCCAGCATTCCGCAGGGCTCACCTCTTCCGGTTGGTGCTCAGGCTCCTTCCGGGGAGCGTGCCTCGTGGACGTCCTTGGGGCTTATCTGAGTTTGAAGCTTATCTTGAGAAGAGATGATTTATTATTTACTTTGCTTATATACCACTGTATCTCAAGCCCGAAGGCGACACAGCAGTTCATATGCCAGCGCGCCTTCAAGGTTAGTTTAAGGTACGTTTTTTTTCCTTTTCAATTCTTCCACCCCTCCCTTTCTTCCCTTTCGTCCCTCCCTTCTTTAACTTTATCTTGAGTTTATTATTTTCTGACAATTCTTTAATATTCTTTAATATTCTTTTATACAATTACTTTCTTTTCTTCTTTACCACTCTTTACCACTCTTTCCTTATCTTCCCTTCTAGACCCTATAGTCTGCTTGCCTTTATCCTGTAACCTTTCTTTCTTTCTTTCTTTCTTCCTTTTCGTCCCTTGTATTCAAGTGAGGAGTGGGGGAGGGGGAGGGTGGCTATTATTCAGTGAGTAAGGGGTGGGGGTGTATTTTGCCCCCTCTTTTCCCCTCTTTTGGGGCGTTCTTTACGTATCCTGTTTGCGGGGTCCATTTACTTGTTTACTTCTTTGCTTGGTTGCTTAGTTTGCACAGTTGTTTTTCTGCATGTGCATTTCTATCTTACCCTTTCCGGGGCTTGCTTCTTATTGATGAGATTGCCGGTTTCGCTCACCCTTTGGGTTTGCCATCTCCCGATCTCCTCCATGCTCTCGCCGCATTAAAAAAAGGGTGCACGGTTGGCTGTTATCCCACTCCCAGTTTCCTGGTGTAGGTTCCCCGCTGCAAGCTGCAGCTCTGGAGCCTCCTCTCATCTGGGTCTTTGGCAGGTCCCCTTGAGGGGAAACCCACTCTTAGACTGTCGGTTCGAGGAGCTATGGAGTTTAGTGTTTCTTGGGTACTCGATCCGACCCAAGACAGAAGGTTGCAATTCCCTCCACTTGCAATTCAAGGGTTGACCCTCGAGAGAGTCCCCAGAGTCCTGCATGTCTTAGCGCCATCAGAAAATCACAAGAGTTGGAAGACAGTTCTTGGTCCATCCTGTCCAACCCTCTAGCCCCAAAGTATTCCCTGGAGGAGTAGAGGCCACTAGAGAGGCAAGCAGGCACCCCTCAAAGAGAGGAAAGTATTGTATGGAGAGGTAGGAGACGGAGGAGGATCCTGTGGGCGGGGAAGACCCAGCCAGAGGGGTCATTTCCTCAAGGAACATTCCTTCAAGAAACGTGATGGTACTCACATATCTTACGAGGACTAATCCCATTTAAAGACAGGAGGCCACTCAACAGTCAAGCAGTAGCTCCCCAGAGACAGAAGAGACCAAGATGTCTGGAGTCTGAAACTGCCAGGGAGTCATGCGATGTGAAATGCTGCACTGACACTCTTACAGGAAAGGTAAGAGACCACATTCCTTTATTGACATGGCAGACCCTAACTCCCCCCTCCTAGAGATGGATTCCAAAGGGGGAATAGTACCCCAATTGGCAACACAACACCACACCACACTACATCAAAAGCAGCCAGTGGACAGCCAAGCGTTCCACATCCATCATTAAATCCACACTGCTCTCCGGATGCAGGTTTTAGTACAACTCCCAAAGTCAAGGTCAATGCCCACCAAACTCAGAAACACTACCGACTGTTTTCTGTTGGTCATGGGAGTCCCGTGTGCAACCATTAATTCAATTCCATTATAGGTGGAGTTTATGATGCTCTTTGATTGCAGGTGAGCTATAAATCTCAGCAGCTACAACCATATAATGTGGAAATAATGTCTTTTAAGTGATGGAAAGTTTAGTCTGTAAGTGTCATGTTGCCAAATTTGGCTGTAATTCATCCAGTGGTTCTGGAGTCATGTTTTTTATTTATTTATTTGTCGTGTCAGAACAACCAGTCAAATTATATTACATTTCTAACAGAAACAAAGCAAACAAGCAGATTACAGAATTTGTGAGTATGAGAGTTGATTAAATGTCCTTTGACCAGTATCTGGCCACTTGGAGTGCCTCTGGTGTTGCTGCAAGAAGGTCCTCCCTTGTGCATGTGGCAGGGCTCAGGGTGCATTGCAGCAGGTGGTCAGTGGTTTGCTCCTCTCCACACTCGCATGTCGAGGATTCCACTTTGTAGCCCCATTTCTGAAGGTTGGCTCTGCATCTCGTGGTGCCAGAGCGCAGTCTGTTCAGTGCCTTCCAGGTCGCCCAGTCCTCTGTGTGCCCAGGGGGGAGTCTCTCATTGGGTATCAGCCATTGGTTGAGGTTCTGGGTTTGGGCCTGCCACTTTTGGACTCTCACTTGCTGAGGTGTTCCAGTGAGTGTCTCTGGGGGACATGAGAGAAGCCTCCTCGCAGGATTGCAAGATATCCGGCATCCCCTGGGCAACGTCTTCGCAGACGGCTGATTCTCTCAATCCAGAAGAAACCAGAGATGACTTGCAGCATGCAAGCAAGCAAGCAAAACAACCAACGGACCTTTTCAGGACCAATCACTGGAGTCATGTTGATTCCATAAATGAAAATAACATTTTTATTTATGTGCTGGTATGGCTCCCACTTTGTTTTCTTACTATTGAATGTGTGACTGTGAATGCATTCCAAAGTTTCAGGGAATGCATTCCAAACCAAATTGATGTAGCAGCAGTTCTCAGAGAAACACAAGGCCCCAGCTGATTTGGGGATTTTTTTGGGGGGGGGGGGTGCCTTAAGTCATTGGTGTGGTTGTTGATGGAGATTTGGATTATAGCGTGGCAGGCACAGGATGTAGGGGAACAAGGGGTGAGGTAGATAAAGTGGATTGATTCAAGAAGAGAACAAACGTTTTTTTGTTGTGAACCCAATTGAGAACCAAATTGATGTAGCAGCAGTTCTCAGAGAAACGCAAGGCCCCAGCTGATTTGGGGGGGGGGGTTGGGGGGGGGGTTCCTTAAGTCATTGGTGTGATTGTTGCTGTAATGGAGATTTGGATTGTAGCATGGCAGGCATGGGATATAGGGAAACAAGGGTGAGGTAGATGAAGTGGATTGATTCAAGGTGAGAACAAAAGGTTTTTAAAGAAATGCAAGGCCCCAGCTGATTTGGGGTGTTTTTTGGGGGGGAGGGTGCCTTGAGTCATTGGTGTGGTTGTTGTTGTGATGGAGATTTGGATTGTAGCATGGCAGGCACAAGATGTAGGGGAACAGGGGGTGACGTAGATGAAGTGGATTGATTCAAGGTGAGAACAAAAGGTTTTTAAAGAAATGCAAGGCCCCGGCTGATTTGGGGTTTTTTTGAAGGTGAGGTAGATGAAGTGGATTGATTCAAGGTGGAAACAAAAGATTTTTAAAGAAACGCAAGGCCCCGGCTGATTTGGGGTTTTTTTGGGGGGGTGTCTTAAGTCATTGGTGTGGTTGTTGTGATGGAGATTTGGATTGTAGCGTGGCAGGCACGGGATGTAGAGGAACAGGGCGTGAGGTAGATAAAGAAGAGAACAAAAGTTTTTTGTTATGAACCCAATTGAGAACCAAATTGATGTAGCAGCAGTTCTCAGAGAAACACAAGACCCCGGTTGATTGGGGGGGGGGGGGTTGAAGTGAGGGGTTCCTTAAGTCATTGGTGTGGTTGTTGCTGGGATGGAGATTCGGATTGTAGCATGGCAGGCACGGGATGTAGAGGAATAGGGGGTGAGGTAGATGAAGTGGATTGATTCAAGATGAGAACAAAAGGTTTTTAAAGAAACGCAAGGCCCTGGCTGATTTGGGTTTTTTGGGGGTGGGGGTGTCATTGGTATGGTTGTTGTGATGGAGATTTGGGTTGTAGCGTGGCAGGCACAGGATGTAGGGGAACAGGGGGTGAGGTAGATAAAGTGGATTGATTCAATTATTTATTTATTTGGGGTTCTTTTACCCCGCCCTTCTCACCCCGAAGGGGACTCAGGGTGGCTTACAAAAGCAAGGCATAATTTGATGCCTGCATCATAAAAACAATCAAACACAAAATTACATCAATACACAGTTAACACCAATTATACATTATAACCATAAAATCAATAAAATCAATAAAAAACCAAATACAAACCCAGTTTATCCTCTTACATGGTCAGCGTTCGCTACTCATAGATCTAGTTTTACGTTCCACTTCATCAATCCTGCTGGTCTTACTCGCCTGGTTGTCTGATTTAATTGCCGGAGTGCCCAAAGGCCTGGTCCCATAACCAAGTCTTCACCCTTCTCCTAAAGGCGAGGAGGGATGATGATGCCCTGATTTCCCCCAGGAGTGAGTTCCACAGGTGAGGGGCCACTACTGAGAAAGCCCTGCTCCTCGTCCCCACCAGCCTCACTTGTGACAGTGGTGGGGTCGATAGCAGGGCCTCCCCAGATGATCACAGACTCTGAGGTGGGACGTAGAGGGAGATATGTTCGGACAGATACACTGGACCGGAACTGTACAGGGTTTTGTAGGTCAAAACCAGCACCTTGAATTGTGCTCGGAACTGAATCGGCAGCCAGTGGAGCTGGCACAGCAGGGGGTGGTATGCTCCCTGTATGCCGCTCCGGTAAGCAATCTGGCTGCCGCTCGCTGGACTAGTTGAAGTTTCCAAACAGTCTTCAAGGACAACCCCACGTACAGCGCATTGCAGTAGTCTATTCGGGATTTAACAAGAGCGTGGACCACCTTGGCCAGATCAGACTTCCCGAGGTACGGGCGCAACTGGTGCACAAGTTTTAATTGCGCAAAAGCTCTCCCGGCCACCGCTGAGACCTGTTTGGCCTTATGACTGACCAGTAGGACCTCTGTCTTGTCTGGATTCAATTTCAATTTGTTAGCTCTCATCCAGTCCGACACAGCAGCTAGACACCGATTCAAGGTCTGGACAGCCTCCTTGGTGACAGGTGAGAAGGAGTGACAGATCTGGACATCATCTGCATAGAGATAACATCTCAGTCCAAAACTCCGAATGATCTCCCCCAGCGGCTTCACGTAGATGTTAAATAACATTGGACAGAATCAAACCCTGTGGGACTCCACACAACAACGGCTGTGGGGCCGAACAGGTGTCACCCAGTAACACCTTCTGGGACCGTCCTCAAGAAATGACTGGAGCCACTGCAAAGCAGTACCCCCAAGACCCATGTCCATGAGGCGTTCCAGAAGGATACCGTGATCGATGGTATCGAAGACCGCTGAGAGGTCCAGCAGAACTAATAGGGACACACTCCCCCTGTCCAGCTCCCTGCGAAGATCATCTACCAAGGCGACCAAGGCTGTTTCTGTTCCATGTCCCGGTCTAAAGCCAGACTGTGCTGGATCAAGATAATCCGTGTCTACCAGAAATCCCTGGAGTTGTGTTGCCACCACACATTCCAGGACTTTGCACAAATAGGGGAGATTGGAAACTGGCCGATAGTTGTCTAATTGAGTGGGGTCCAGTGATGGTTTTTTCAACAGCGGTTTGATAATAGCTTGTTTTAAGCTCGCTGGAATCTTGCCCTCCTGTAAGGAGGCATTAACCACCACCATCACCCACTCTGCCAAACTCCCTCTGGCTTCTTTTATCAGCCAGGATGGGCAGGGGTCTAGGATGCATGTGGTGGGTCGCACCTCTCCAAGGATCCTGTCCACATCCACAAGCTGAACCAATTGAAATGAATCCAACAAAACCTGACAAGCAGATGCTCTCGTTATGTTCTCAGAGACTGCAGGTAAAGTGGTGTCAAAAACCGACCGAATCCGCACAATTTTATCTGCGAAAAATCGAGCAAACGCTTCACAGCGAGCTCCAGAGCTATCAGGGATCTCGCTTTTCGGCGGGTTTAACAGACCCCTGACAACTCGGAAGAGCTCAGCTGGACGATTCTTTGCAGATGCAATATTGGCAGCAAAAGATTTTTTTGTGCTGCTGCTATTGCCACATCGTAGGACCTTAGAAAGGCATTCAGATGTGTTTGAGCTGATTTGGTTGGACTCTTGCACCACACGCGCTCTAGCCACCTTTTCTTTTGCTTCAATGCTGCCAGCTCCTCAGTAAACCAAGAGGCCGGATTAGCTCGGTTACTTGAAAGGGGGCGTTCCGGAGCGATTGTGTCGATTGCCCTAGTCATCTCGGTGTTCCAGTGAGAGACCAAGGCATCGACAGGGTCGCCAGTCAAGGAGGTGGGAAACTCCCCAAGAGCCATCAGGAAACCATTTGGATCCATAAGCCTCCTGGGGCGGACCATTCTAATGGATCCACCACCCCTGCGGAGGTTAGGAGGTACAGTAAGTCTAAGTCTAAACCTAATCAGGTAGTGATCGGTCCATGACAATGAAGCAATGGTCAGCTCCTCCGCCCCGACACTATCACCCCATCCCTGAGTAAAGACCAAATCCAATGTGTGTCCGGCAGTATGGGTGGGACCAGATACTAATTGGGACAGGCCCATGGTTGTCATGGCGGCCATAAAGTCCTGAGCTGCACCTGAAAGGGGGGTCTCGGCATGGACGTTGAAATCCCCCAGGACTAAAAGTCGCTGGGAGTCCAGCGCCATATCCGAGACCACACCTGCTAGCTCAGGTAGGGAGACTGTCGTGCAGCGGGGTGGTCGGTACACTAACAGAATCCCTATCCTGTCCTGGTCACCTAACCTGAAGCTGGCACATTCGAATGATGATGATTGCGGGATGGGGTGCCTGATCAGGGGGATAAAATCCTTATAGACCACTGCAACTCCTCCTCCCCGCCCTCCGGGTCTTGGTTGGTGCTGCACACAATAGCCAGGTGGGCATAGTTGGGAGAGATTCACTCCTCCCCCCTCGTCTAGCCAGGTCTCCGTTATACATGTCAGATCAGCTTGTTCTTCCTGGATTAGGTCTCGGATGATAGATGTCTTTCCATTAACTGACCTGGCATTGAGCAGCACCATCCTTAACCCAGAGGGACCACCATCCTGACATCTCAGCTGTATCTTGTCAGGAGAGTCTTTTGGAATTGCCAATACATTCTTGTTATTTTCAGGCCAAATAGTTTTTTGAGTTGTGAGATGGATAATTTTTGGAATCGCCAATGTTCTATTGAAAATTTTGGGCCGGATTTGCTTACGTCTCAGATCATTGCTATAATTTAGGTTTGTCGAATTCTTATTGTAAATTTTGGGCCGAAATGAGTGGTTTAGTCTCCTTTTCCCGTATCTCCCTCTACCCGTCACCACCTCTATAGCAGCCCCCCCCCCCCCCCCACCTGTGAACCCAACTGCCCCAGGAGCATTTCCTCCCTGGTCTTCATTTGCTATCTCAATTGCTAACATGTAATGACAGACATTGTTATAATTGTAGTTGTAAATATCTGGGACCTGTGGGTCCCGCCCTTCAATTCTTCCTAGTCCTTCCAGTGTGCCACAGATCATAAAGTGCACTTGTGCGTTATCAGGGAGGACAGAAGGCTGCTGACATAACCGTGTTAACAGAAATAATACAAATGAGAACATCAATACTTTGATGGTAAATCACAGCAAAGGCTTAAGGCCAGGTAAATCACGACGTTTGTCTAAAGTGCTGTAGTGCAATCAATCTAGCAGCAGTAATGATGGTTTGGGACCAGGCAAAACCAGGCGGACTAAAGTACAGGCTAGCAGTGCAATGTTTGATATTTAAGACACAGTACTGATAGGACCAACAAAATTAAAGTGCTGGGTTAAAGTGCTTAACAGTAATGCTTGATATTATCTAAGACACAGTACTGATAGGACCAACAGACTTAAAGTGCTGGATTAAAGTGCCTTAACAGAACAGTGCCCTCACCAATTCCTAAAGTCACTCAACTAGGGCAGTCGATTCAAAACAAAGGACCCAGCTGCAGGGCCCGTGAACGAGCAAGCCGGCACCCTCAGCCCGGACCCCGTATCTTCTCGACTGTCCAGGAGAAGAGATGGTACAGTTAGTGGGAGATGGTCTTTATGACGTGGGCAATGGCTGAAAAGCGTAGCACCATTTCCTGCAGCAGAATGGATAATATTGCTGTTATTTACACCTCCAGCCAGAGATGGCAGTGTTGGCAGATGTTGAATGTTCCTATGAGTTCAATGGCAGTGGATAATATTGCTGTTATTTACACCTCCAGCCAGAGATGACAGTGTTGGCAGATGTCGAATGTTCCTATGAGTTCGATGGCAGCAATAACAAACGCTGACCAAAACGCTGGATCCAGAGAGGTGGGTGAGGTGGCCTCGTGGTGATGTAATGGAGACTCCTCTTCTGTAGGCCAAGCCAAGCCTCTTTTTGGTGGGCCCGCGGAGCGCTTCAAGCTTCGGCTCCCTCTGATGTTATGGGCCCGACAGGAAGGAGGGCCGAAGGAGGGGTGTCACCTCGGCAGGCCTGCAGTGTGTCTCAGCTCCCCTGATGGCGGATGAAAAGCTATTCGCGGGGGCTAGCAGGCATTTCTCCCCCTCCCCTGCGATGTCAAAGCAGAAGCTGCCAGCCGGAGTACTGGCGCAGGAGTTTCCCTCGGCTCAGCAGAGGCAACTGTCGATCTGAGCTCCCCCCGCCTCCTCCCTGATTGAATGAGGTGGATAGGCAGGGAGAGCTTCAATCTCTGCCAGGGAAGGAAGCTAGGACCCCGCAGACGCAATCCCAGGGTCCCGGGTATCAGGTAGGATATTATTTATGAGGGAGCTTGCCGAGATGTAATGCCGGCGCTCTACCTCGTTGCCCCGCAACCTCTTTCCCTTTTCTCAGGCCGATTTGGACCATCAAGGTCTCATTCAAGACCCCTAGTTGTTCCAGATCCAAATCTCCTTACACTGGGAGGGTTGGGGAATTGATCACCTTAGATTTCGCTCGATTAACTCCTCAGCCGGCACAGCTTGCTGTGAGATTGAGATCTTACAGCTGTTTCAAGGTGAGAACAAACTTTTTTTTGTTGTGAACCCAATTGAGAACCAAATTGATGTAGCAGCAGTTCTCAGAGAAACACAAGGCCCCGGCTGATTTGGCTTTTGGGGGGGGGTGCTTGAAGTCATTGCTGTGCTTGTTGCTGTGATGGAGATTTGGATTGTAGCGTGGCAGGCATGGGATGTAGGGGAACAGGGGGTGAGGTAGGTAAAGTGGATTGATTCAAGAAGAGAACAAAAGTTTTTTTTGTGAACCCAATTCAGAACCAAATTGATGTAGCAGCAGTTCTCAGAGAAACGCAAGGCCCGGATTTTTTTGATGATTTCATTCTTGTTTTTTTATTCTTTTAAAAAAATATTTTTATTAAAGTTATAGATAAATACATGGAAAATAGGGAAACAATGTGTAGGAGATAGTACAGTAGGAAAAGGCATAGTTATCCTGTCCCCATAATGGCAATAAGAAAGAGAAAGAAAAGGAAGGGAAGGAGGGGGAGGCAAAAAGAAAAAAGGGGGATGGGGGTAGGGGGGGTTGGTTAAAAAAAGACTTCCATCTATTCAAAGAGGATTTTTACAGATGTTTCCATAATTAGTTCTGCACCGCACCTTCCTGGCTAAGTAGGTTTTCCCTTAATTCTTTTATTAATTTTGTCTTCGGTCCATTTGGGGGGTAGATATTACAAAAGAGTAAGTTTTGGCCATTTAGATTTATATTAATACCAATCATTCTGCCATCTTGGTCCTTGAAGGCGAGATTAGATGTTAACTTTGGGTTTACGTAGGTTACCACACCTCTTTTTTTCTCACTTGCTGAGGAATAGTATTCTTTACTTATCTTTTTTTGGGTAAGGTTGGAGGTTTGTTTATTGTTTATATGTGTTTCTCATAATACCACTAGGTCATATTTCCCTTGTTTTATTTGAACACCTTTCTCCTTTTATAGGGTGAATTTAAACCATTAATATTGTTACTCCAGACTTTTAATTGCAGCATTAAATTTTATTGTGTATTTTCATTGGGTACATCTAGATCCAATTTAGGGGTGGGTGGAGCCGTCGTCGTGGTTGTCGTGGTCATCAGGGTCGGGGAGAAGAGTCTTGCTCTCTTAGACTCTCTGTTGCCATGGTCGTCAGGAGTTCTATCTCTTTCTGAAGTTTTATCTCTTTCCAGATCTCTTAATAGTCTTTTGTGGAAATCTTTAGCTTTATCCTCAGATGTTATCCAGAATTTCTCCTCCCTGTAGGTGATCATCATTCCTTCGCTTTTCTCCCATCTGAAATGCATTTGGTTTTGTCTCAAGAGGTCTGCCAGGAACATGTATTTCTTTCTCTTATTGAGGATACTTGGTGGATTTTCTTTCAGTAGGAGAATTTTTTCCCCCTTGAAGTATTGGGGTTTCTTATTGTTCACCCTTAGTATTTCTTCTCTTAAATTTCTTCTACTGAAATGGACGATGACGTCATGGGCCACTTTAATTTCTTTTTTGCAAAGTTAGTCATGATTCTCTATGATTGTTCTATATTGTCAGACATTTCCTCTTCCTGGCATTCCAGCAGATCAGACGTTATCTTACAGATTATTTATTTTATTATTCACTAGTTTCTTCTTCTATATTTCTAAATCTGAGTTGGTATTCTGATTCCTTCACTTTTAGTTTTTCTTGTCTTGCTTCTAGTTTGCTGCTCATACTTTCCAATTTATCTAGCCTTGCCTTCAGATTGGCTTGCGGTTGTTCTAGTTTCTTTTTGTCCAATTAGATTTCATTTACATCTTGTTGGAGTGAGTGTAAATTTTTCTTCATGCCACTCAATTCTCCTAGTAGCTCTTCTTTCATTTCTAACATTTTTTCCAGGAAAGCTTTTTGATTTTCTTGTTTTTTTATTCTTAATTTGATTCTTTTGTTCCTTTGTATCAAGGCAAAGACCGCAGGAGGGGATAACCAAAATATTGTGCAGTCTGCCTCATTTTTCAAGGAACCGACTTGGTCTTGTGGAATGATACAGCAGAAGAAGTCACCGTACTCCTCATGCCGCACAGGGCTGATAACAATACAGTGGTGATCTTCAAAGTCAAACATTTCTGGTTCTCAAAAACACAAAACAAAAGTGACCTACTGGATGGTAGTGTCAAAATCTGCAGGTAGCCCAAAACAGGCAGGTTGGCCTTCAGAAAGACCAGCTTTTCCACTGCAAGGGGGTCGAGCAAGCTCCATTGAAGGGTCACAACATCTCCTGCCTGGTTGAAGACCCTCTCGCTCTGCACACTAGTTGGCGGACAGCTGAGGAACTTGCATGCAACGTTTGAAAGGTCCGTTCATGCCTTGCTTCGGGAGGACCAGTAAGACAAGGGATCGCTGGAGAAAGTTTCCTGAGGCTCCTCGAAGTAACAGTTTATGGAATACTTGGCTGAGTCTATTTTGGCCGCCTGGGCCACCAAAGATGTTCCTTCCTCTAAAAGCAAAGCGATGGCCTCCGCAAGGAAAGTGCCCTCGCTTGGCCTTTCCTGCCTTGGTGCCTTTCCATCCCTTGGGGGTGGCAAGATGGGGCTGTTGGAAGCAGTGTTGGTGGTACTGCGGGGGTTCTCAGGAAGAACGGCAGTGGCAGCTTGATCAGAGTGGTCCCCCATCCTCCCAGGGTATGCCCCTCTCACGAGCATGAGAAGCTCTGCCTTCCACCTTGGTAAGTCTTGGGGGCAGATGGTGTCCTTGATGAGCTGCCAAGACATGAGTTTTACTCTTCATCAGCGGGTCGAGACATTTGCGGACGGCAAAAGTCAACTTCCTGACTACCACCTGGGCCTGTAGAATCAGGGTCCCAGCCATGGAGTGCAGTGTACTCTGGCCCCCCAGCGTCTCCAAGTGCCTCTTCAGCCGTAAGATGACAAGGAACACCTGGCTGAGTAGAGCTCTCTGGTCAGAAAGGGTGTCGGTGGCGTTTTTAAAGGGCTTGAGGATGTCAACCAGCTGAGAGATGGTCAGCCACTCCTGGTTGTTAGGGACCAGCTTGTTGACAGGCGCAGCAATTGACAGTGAGACGGCGTGGACCGCCCTCTGTTGCTCCACCATGCGCTGTAGCATTTTGTAGGTGGAGTTCCAGTGGGTGGAAACATCCTGCAGAAACCTGTGTTGTGGGAGGCCCTCTAGGGCCTGCCTGTCACGCAGCATACGGGCGGACTTTGTGCTACGATGGAAAAAGCCCGCGATTCTGTGGCAGCTCTCTATGAGGTGTGTGACATGGATGGGCTGTGCTCTTCAGACCCCTTGAAGCCATCTTTTACAGTTATGCAGTAGGTGTGCCATGCAGGTGACGTTTGTAAAGCCGGCACTTTCCACCGCCCTTATCATGTTCTTGCCGGCGTCGGTGACCATGAACCCTGAGTTAGCAGTCGAATGAGTATGCCGCATCCAGTCCCTCATCATGTCTTGAAGTATTCGAAGATGGTGTTGGCCTTGTGATCCTTATCTATCACCTCCAGGGCCAGCAGGGCCCAGTGATGACCCAAGGTAAGGCTTCCCTCCTTCACCCACCAGTAAGCGGTGAGGGACAGATAGGAATGATCTCCTCCCATGCTAGACCATATGTCTGAGGTGAAATGGATGTGGCCGGATTGTGGCACGCAGCAAGGTTTTCAGGCATTCCTTGCATCCCTTGTACAAAGGAGGAATGACAAATCTTGAGAAAGTATGGCGAGTTGGGATGTGGTACCGTGGTGCCAAGAGCTCAACAAATTGGCAAAAAAACCTCCCATTCCACCATACGGAATGGCTGGTGGTCGAGAGCCATCATCTCTTCCAGCCGCTGTATGATGTCCTTCATGGATGGTGGCTTCTCCCCCAATCTCAGCCTGGTCACAGACAGGCCCCATGGTTGACTGCATGGGGCCTGTTGGTGAGGTAGGAGTGCTCTGGGTACTGCTGCAGGTGCTGCCAATTTCCACCATGTCAAGCTTAACATTAGGGTAGTGTCTCTTGAGGTGCATCCTTAGGCCAGGTCGCAAGATGCCTCACATCTTTGCCCCTGCTGACGCTCCCACCACAATGCCTACATACTGCAAAAGTGGCCTTCTGGGGATGGACCTTGTAGTGATCCCAGAGGAGAGACCTCAGCCTACCCAAACGCACAAGTCCTGTAGGAATGTGGTTTTGACTGACAGTATTGGTGGAATGGCGGGGTGTGGGGGGGGGGGGGTGGAGGATGTTTCCTCTTGTTCGCCCTCCTGCAAGCAGTCCTCCTCTGGATCACTGAGTCCCGAGGGGGAAGTGGGTGTTTGGGAAGCAGTTTCCATGTTTTCTTCTGCCCATCCCTGTAACACCTCCTCCTCCTCCTCACAAACAAATTTAGATTAATCAGAGCTACTATTGAGAGCATCGCAGCCGTGACGTTGAGAGTTTTGGACAGAAGCAGAAGTTTCTTCTCTCACACAGCTTGAGGAAGCAGTGGCCTTTGTAGCACTAGCCATGGTGGAGGTGGAAAGCTCCCGCTGCCTTCAGATGTTCATCATCATACCCCTGCCTTTCTTATACGTTCATGAACCAACACAAGGCCCTTGTGTCCCAAACTGCTTGGAAGCTAACGTTTCATGACACAAGCCACAGGCAAAGGCTGCAAGCCCTGGCGGAGGGTTACTCAAATTCAAGGAACGTTTGTGATTACAAGTTACAACACAAAAAGGGCAACCCCAAAACCAAACGGTTTTATTTCCCCGCAACAAAGAGTGGTGTGTTTCCAGGTCAATAAAAAAAGAGGGAAACTAAGTTAAGGAAATAGAAAAGAAATACAAAGGAGGAAAATAAAGGGATGCAATGCAGCTGAGGTGAACCCTCTCCTGTGGGCTTTCTTTCAGACCCCTTTGTAGGCAGGGATAACACAGAGAGGGGCATCAAAATCGTGGTAGGAAAGGTTTATCTGGCTTTTTTTTTGTTTTGTGCGAGTGGGCAGGGAGTACACAAACAAAGAGTCAAAGGGAGGTTGGAGAGAGGTGGGTGGGTTGTGGTTTTCCCAAGCCAACCTTGAAGCAAAGGAGAATAAGGGGAAACAATGCAGCTGAGCTGAACCCTCTTGCGTAGGCTTTCTTTCAGGCCCTTTTGTAGGCAGGGCGATCATAGAGAGGGGACAACAAAAACGTGGTAGGAAAGATTTTTCTGGCTTTATGTTTTGTTTTGTGCGAGATAGCAGGAAGTACACAAACAAAGAGTCAAAGAAAGGTCAGAGAGAGGTGGGTTGGTTGTTGTTTCCCCAAGCCAAGCCTGAAGCAAAGGAGGAGAATGATGGGATGCAATGCAGCTGAGCTGAACCCTCTTGCATAGGTTTCTTTCAGGCCCCTTTGTAGGCAGGGACAACACAGAAAGGGCAACAAAAAGTGGTAGGAAAGGTTTTTCTGGCTTTTTTTGTATTGTGTGAGATGGCAGGGAGTACACAAACAAAGAGACAAAGGCAGGTCGTAGAGAGGTGGATTGGTTGTTGTTTTTCCAAGCCAACCTTGAAGCAAAAGAGGAGAATGAGGGGATGCAATGCAGCTGAGCTGAACCCTCTTATGTAGGTTTCTTTCAGACCCCTTTGTAGGCAGGGATAACACAGAAAGGGGCAACAAAATCGTGGTAGGAAAGGTTTTTCTGGCATTTTTTTTGTTTTGTGCGAGAGGGCAGGGAGTACACAAACAAAGAATCAAAGGCAGGTCGGAGAGAGGTGGGTTGGTTGTTGTTTTCCCAAGCCAATCTTGAAGCCAAGGAGAATAAGGGGATGCATTGCAGCTGAGCTGAACCATCTTGCGTAGGCGTTCTTTCAGGCCCCTTTGTAGGCAGGGCCATCTCAGAGAAGGGACAACAAAAACGTGATAGGAAAGGTTTTTCTGGGTTTTTGTTTTGTTTTGTGCAAGACAGCAGGGAGTACACAATAAAAGAGTCAAAGGCAGGTCGAAGAGAGGTGGGTTAGTTGTTGTTTTCCCAAGCACACCCTGAAGCAAAGGCAGAGAATGAGGGGGTGTAATGCAGATGAGCTGAACCCTCTTGCATAGGCTTTCTTTCAGGCCCCTTTGTAGGCAGGGACAGCAAAGAGAAGGGCCAACAAAAACGTGGTAGGAAAGGTTTTTCTGGCTTTTTTTGTTTTGTGCGAGGCGGCAGGGAGTACACAAACAAAGAGTCAAAGGCAGGTCAGAGAGAGGTGGGTTGGTTGTTGTATTCCTAAGTAAACCCTGTAGCAAAGGCAGAGAATGAGGGGATGCAATTCAGCTGAGCTGAACCCTCCTGCGTAGGCTTTCTTTCAGGCCCCTTTGTAGGCAGGGACAACACAGAGAGGGGTCAACAAAAATGTGGTAGGAAAGGTTTTTCTGGCTTTTTGTTTTGTTTTGTGCGAGATAGCAGGAAGTACAGAAACAAAGAGTCAAAGGCAGGTCGGAGAGAGGTGTGTTGGTCGTTGTTTTCCCAAGCCAACCCTGAAGCAAAGGAGGAGAATGAGGGGATGCAATGCAGCTGAGCTGAACCCTCTTGCGTAGGCCCCTTTGTAGGCGGGGAGAACACAGAGAGGAGCCAACAAAAACGTGGTAGGAAAGGTTTTTCTGGCTTTTTTTTGTTTTGTGCGAGACGGCAGGGAGTACACAAAGTGTCAAAGGCAGGTCGGCTTTTTTTGTGCGAGACGGCAGGGAGTACATAAACAAAGAGTCAAAGGCAGGTCGGAGAGAGGTGGGTTGGTTGCTGTTTTCCCAACCTTGAAGCAAAGGAGAATAAGGGTTGGTTGTTGTTTTTCCAAGCCAACCTTCAAGCAAAGGAGGAGAATGAGGGGATGCAATGCAGCTGAGCTGAACCCCCTTGTGTGGGCGTCCTTTCAGGCCCCTTTGTAGGCAGGAACAACACAGAGAGGGGCCAACAGAAACATGGTAGGAAAGGTTCTTCTGGCTTTTTTTTTTTGTATTGCGTGAGACAGCAGGGGGTACACAAAGAGTTGAAGGCAGGTCAGAGAGAGGTAGGTTGGTTGTTGTTTTTCCAAGCCAACCATGAATCAAAGGAAGAGAATGAGGGGATGCAATGCAGCTGAGCTGAACCCTCTTGCATAGGCTTTCATTCAGGCCCTTTTGTAGCCAGGGAGAACACAGAGGGAGGCCCACACAAACGTGGTAGGAAAGATTTTTCTGGCTTTTTTTGTGCGAGACAGCAGGGAGTACATAAACAAAGAGTCAAAGGCAGGTCGGAGAGAGGTGGGTTGGTTGCTGTTTTCCCAACCTTGAAGCAAAGGAGAATAAGGGGATGCAATGCAGCGGAGCTGAATCCTCTTGCATAGGCTTTCTTTCAGGCCCCTTTGTAGGCAGGGACAACACAGAGAGGGGCCCACAAAAACGTGGTAGGAAAGATTTTTCTGACTTTTTTTGTTTTGTGCGAGACGGCAGGAAGTACACAAACAAAGAATCAAAGGCAGGTTGCAGAGAGGTGGGTTGGTTATTGTTTTTCCAATCCAACCGTGAATCAAAGGAGGAAAATGAGGGGATGCAATGCAGCTGAGCTGAACCCTCTTGCGTAGGTGTTCTTTCAGGCCCCTTTGTAGCCAGGGACAACACAGAGAGGGGCCCACAAAAACGTGGTAGGAAAGGTTTTTCTGGCTTTTTTTTTGTTTTATGCGAGACGGCAAGGAGTACATAAACAAAGTGTTAAAGGCAGGTTGGAGAGAGGAGGGTTGGTTGTTGTTTTTCCAAGCCAGCAAAGCAAAGGAGGAGTATGAGGGGATGCATTGCAGCTGAGCTGAACCCTCTTGCATAGGCTCTCTTTCAGGCCCATTTGTAGGCAGGGACAACACAGAGAGGGGGAAACAAAAACGTGGTAGGAAAGGTTTTTCTGGCTTTTTGTTTTGATTTGAGCTGGATAGCAAGAAGTACACACACAAAGAGTCAAAGAGAGGTCGGAGAGAGGTGGGTTGGTTGTTGTTTTCCAAGCCAACCCTGAAGCAAAGGAGGAGAATGAGGGGATGCAATGCAGTTGAGCTGAACCCTCTTGCCTAGGTTTCTTTCATGCCCCTTTGTAGGCAGGAACAACACAGAGAGGGGCCAACAAAAACGTGGTAGGAAAGGTTTTCCTGGCTTTCCTTGTTTTGTACAAGACTGCAGGGAGTACACAACGAGTCAAAGGCAGGTTGGAGAGAGGTGGGTTGGTTATTGTTTTTCTAAGCCAACCTTGAAGCAAAGAAGGAGAATGAGGGGATGCAATGCAGATGAGCTGAACCCTCTTGCGTAGGTTTTCTTTCAGGCCCTTTTGTAGGCATGGACAACACAGAGAGGTAACCATAAAAACGTGGTAGGAAATGTTTTTCTGGCTTTTTGTTTTGTTTTGTGCGAGATAGCAGGAAGTACACAAATAAAGAGTCAAAGAAAGGTCGGAGAGAGGTGGGATGGTTGTTGTTTTCCCAAGCCAACCCTGAAGCAAAGGAGGATAATTAGGGGATGCAATGCAGATGAGCTGAACCCTCTTGCGTAGGCTTTCTTTCTTTCTACTGGGCCAAAGGAGTTGCGGTGCAGGGCGTCTTCCCCCCAGAAGCCCCCTCTGATGGTGGGGAGGATTCCCGCTGGCGGGTCAATGGGCCAATAGCGAACTGACCACGCCCACTGCAGGTGAGGCCAGAGCTGGCCTCTCCCTCCTTTGTGGGCAGCCTTCATAAGGCTGCCCAAGGCTCCCCAGCAGGCTCTTGGCCTGCAACAGCTGATCCATCCCACCCACCCTGCATGCACTTTAATGGTGGGAAAGCTTTTTCTGGCTTTTTTTTGTTTTGTGTGAGCTGGCAGGGAGTACACAAACAAAGAGTCAAAGGAAAGTCAGAGAGCGGTGGGTTGGTTGCGTGTGCAAGTGCGATACACCTCGCACAACCAACCCAAGAAATACACTCACATATGGTGTTGGGATGAACAATGGCCACAACTCATTTATTGATAACAGGAACAAGGGTTGGCAGCCAAGCATGGGTCCTGGATCATGATCGGGCAGCCCAATACTGCCCGATTCCGCACACATCAGGGTGCCGCCGGCACAGTACCGGGCACATGCAACTTGGCACCACTGGGACCACCGGGCATTCCGCTAGGGGGGATATCATACCAGATCCAGGACCCATGACCCACGCTACAACAGGGGGGGGGGCACCGCACCTCCCCTTGCCGCCAACCCTGGAGCCTGCTCTCAATAAAGGAAGCCCAAATGCAAAACTAGCAATTTAAAAGTCCTTTTCTGTATCCAGGTCCGTTCTTGAACGCTTGAGGGGCTGCATGTAATGCGGGCGGAACTCCTTCCTCCTGCCTCCCGCTGTCCTTTCATGCATGCCTCAGTCCCTAGACCATGTCCTCAGCTTGCCTCCTTGGCATGGTGACACTTGACTGCCGCTGTTCTGCGCTGTTCTGCACATCAATCCTTCCTTCCTTCTTGCCCGTGGCCGCCCTGTCGGTGGAAGGAAAGGAACAGCCGGCAGATCGGATTCCTTCGAGGAGAAGGCCCGGCCTGATATAAGATGCATAAGCTGAGGATTTCCAGCACCCCATGGCTTTTATGACATCAACAGAGACACCACCTGCAGCAGCTGTGGTGGCCGCTCCTATCCTAAAGGAGTGCCCCCCAAATTCCGCCCAAGGGAGGCCCAACTGCTGGAGGGATCCTCAGAAAACTGCCATGAACTGGTAATGGGTGAGAGTGCTGCCATCTCGGTGAATGAAAAGGAAGCTGGGGGTGGAGCCACTCGTGTTCAGGAACCTGGAAAGGGACTGCACAGGGTACAGGTGCCCTGCTTCCAAACCCCGTATGTACAGGGAAACCCCTTGACCCTTTTGGTCTGTTTTTGATTTGCGGATCCTGAGGGCCAGGGCATTGTCCTGGACAGAGATGTCCCTGAGCTGCAGTGCCCTGTTAGAGGCATCAAATTTTGAACTGGCCACCACCTCCCCCAGGCGAAGAGCCCCAAAGAAAGCAGTTGTAAAGGTTGCAGTGAATAATTTCATAGCGAGATGAGCAGATCCTTTTGAGTGCCTGGACGATTTGACTGAGGGTCTTGTAAGGGGCGCCTGGTGTCATGTTGCCTGGGCACTTGCTTCTTCCAACTCCTGAGGAGCTTCCTGATTCTGAATGCTTGGCACGGATCGCCGAACCCGGCTGCTTTGCTGTAGAAAGCGATCCCAGCTAACTGGAGACGCATGGAATGTGCGGTCACGTTGTTTCTCCTTTGGTGGATGAGGAAGTGCAGAACCTCCTCCTCGGAAACTGCTGCCGTATCCAACTTCTAGCCTGAACTTGTTGAACTTTGCCATAGCTGACCGGTATGCCTTCTGCGGAGTCCATCAGTCCTGTCCAGGTTTCCCATCTCCAAGGGACCACAGGTCTGGTGAGAAGCTGGCGGGCATTACATCTGCACCTGGTGCTAGGGAGCGAAACCTGTCCTACTGGAAATGGGACAATGCATCGGCTACCTTGTTGTTCACGCCTGGAATATACTGTGCTGAGAAGGTGATATTAGCCTCCAAACATATTAAGACAAAGTGCCTGACCAGTCTCATGACCCTGGGCGACTTGGAAGATTGCCAATTGACTACCCTAACCACCTCCTGGTTGTCACACCAGAACCGCAACCTCTTGTCTCGGAACAGGTTGGTCCAGGTTCGCACTGCCACAAGGATAGGGAAAAACTCGAGGAATGTGAGATCCCTGAGGATGTTACCCTTTTCCCAGCTGTCTGGCCATTTGGCAGTGCACCAGTGCCCTTGCAGGAAAACATCGAAGCCAATACTCTCTGCTGCATCTGAATAGACCTGCAACTCAGTCCCGAACTCCCACTTGGACTGCCCCATTGAACCCCTTCAGAAACTGGAGCCACACCCTCAGGTCTTCCCGCATACCTTGAGTCACGCGGATCCTATGGTGGGGGGTACGCACCCCCGCCATTGCCTGTCGAGCGCAGAAGGGTCTTCCCGGGGACACTATTTTGCAGGCAAAGTTGAGGTGGCCCAGGAGGGCCTGCAGCTCCCTCAGGGTTACCTTCTTTTTAATAGCTGCCTCTCCGATGCGGGCCCGCAGTGCAGACAGCTTGTCTGCCGGCAGGCAAGACAGGCCCCAGAAGGAATCCAACTGGATCCCCAGGAATACCAAGGATGTGGAGGGGCCCTCTGTTTTTTCCCCTGCTAGGGGGATGCCAAATACCCTTGCCAAGGCCATGAATGTGCTGAGCAGGTGAACACACTCCCCACTGCCCTGCGTTCCCACAAAGAGGAAGTCATCCAGGTAGTGTGTGATGGAACTGGATGGGAAAGGGTTTTGGCTACCCATTCTAGGAAGGTGCTAAATATCTCGAAGGCCGCACTGTTGACTGCACAGCCCATGGGCATGGCCTTGTCGAAATACCACAGGCCATTAAATTTGAATCCCAGCAAGTTGAAATCATCTGGGTGGACTGGGAGGAGCCGGAATGCCAACTGGATGTCGCATTTTGCCATAAGGGCGCCAGGACCTTTGGCCTGCACCAAGCTGACCGTATGGTCAAATGAGGCGTACTTAACTGAGCAGAGCTCAAGTGGGATGGCGTCATTTATGGAAGTCCCTTTTGGGTATAAAAGGTGATGGATGAGCCGAAACTCACCTGGAGCCTTCTTAGGGATCACTCCAAGAGGGGAGACCCTGAAATCATGCAGGGGAGGGGCCTGGAAAGGGCCAGCGATTCTCCCCGCGGTGAGTTCCTTAGCAATTTTGCCACTGAGCACCTCAGGCATCTGTGCCGCTGATTTTAAATTGCCTGAAGTGCAGGCCCACCTGGGTCCCATTGCTGGGATGCGGAAACCAGAGGAAAAACCTTCCTCGAGGAAGGACGCGGCAGCCCTGTCGGGGTATGCCCTGAGCCAGGGAACCATGGGTGGGAGTGAAATGGGGGTGCTGGCTAGGGCGAAGGGACTGGGACAGGATTTACTTACCCTGCCCTGTGGCTCCTCTGGCCTCCTTCCTGGTGCTGGGCTGTGTGCCAGCCTGGCCTGGTCGAAAGGGCTGTACGGAGCCCGGCTGTCAACTGCATGACATCTTGGTGTGCCCCCACACAATACTCACAGACGTGTTCAAAGCGGCATCGCGCCCGGTGGCATTTTCCTATGTTGTACTCCCAGCAAACTGCCCTCTTGGAGTCACGTCTACCACAGGCCCTGTCTGACCTCCCTGACTCCGGCTTACCTTTTATGCTGGTCCCCACCTCAGTGAGCCAAATATCATGGTTGATGAGGTCCCATCTGGCTCTGGCGCTTTGGGATGCCCTTTTTCTAAAGGCTGTGTCATAAGCGATGGCTGCAGCCTTGCCTGCCAACGCCCTGGCCTTCGAGACATGCCTTTGGTGATTGGCTAGGTGCCACCCACACTCAGGGAAAGCTGCTGTTACCACGCTCATGAAAACCGGGTAGCAAGCCGCCCAGTTGGCAAAAGTACGCTCGACTGGCCTGCTCCTGTCCTTCTTGTGATGCCTACTCTTGGCAGGGGGTTCCTGCCCCCTCCTTCCCCTCTGGTTTTAACAGTGTGAAAATGTCTACGTAATAGCCTTTTAGGATCTTACTCCTTAGGCAAGGGGAGAGGTGGGTGCCAGGTGGGTTGTCGTTGTCCTGAAAGGGGGGTAAGGGCCAGGGTGGGGGGCTTGCCCCACTCCCATGCCCTGCACGGGGGGTCGGTGGTGCCAACTGTCTCCGACCTGTACTTGATGGCCCATTTGGGGAGGCCTGCCAGGAGGGCCTCCGACCTCCAGTAATTATCCCTGTCTACTGAGTCAGCAAGGGCATACTCACTCTCTGAAGAGTCACTGTCTGATGACTAGCGGTGACAGCATTTAGAAGACCTACACCTCTTTGCTTTCGGTTTGCTCCTGCAATGACGGTGCCGGGGTCCTGGCGAAACCTCTTCCCCTCCGTCGCTGCATGTTGCCTCACTGGATGCCTGACCGCTGGGCCCTGAATTGGCCGAGGTGGTTTCGTCGCTCTCCCTATGCCTCCTCTTCTTTTCTCACCGATGATCCTTTTCTGGGGGGGGGGGGGCTGATGCTGCACCTGGGTGGGAATAAACTTAGATTCAAGCTTACCCAGCCTGTCCACAATTGTGGCGATGTTTCGGGAGATCCCCTCCATGTTTTGGGAGATCTCCTCCAGAACACTGGCCTCCTGGTTGGCTGGGTGTCTAGAAGAGGCCTGGCTGGGTGATGGTTGGGCTGGCTCCGGCTGCTCTCCTACAGGTTCATTATTTTTGCTTCTGTTGACACGCGCTGGAGTCAATGCCGCTGTCCAGGTCTCAGCTGCCTTCCTGGCCGACTTCCTCTTCCATGTGAATGAAGCCCTAGGGAACAGAACTGCACAAAAAACCACAACTGCTTTAGAGGCATTTCTGGGAGTTGGAGAGGGGGGGGGCATGCCCTGCGAAGGAGACTATTGATGCGAACTGGCTGGGGCCAGCTGACTGTGTAAAGGAAGGCCAGCTGTGATGCGTGCCCGGACACACTCAGGGAGGAAGAACTTCCTGACTGTAAGAGCCGTTCAGAAGTGGAACTCACTGCCCCAGAGCGTGGAGGAAGCTCAATTGAGGCTATAAACAGAGGCTGGAAGGCCATCTGTCAGGGGAGATTAAATGTGATATTCCTGCCGCTGGGCAGAGGATTGGACTGGATAGCCCATGTGGTCCCTTACAATTCTTTGGTATGCAATGTGGTACTATGATTCATTTTTTGTTTTTTTATTTTATATATATATATATATTATTGTGGTGGACAAGTGCCCCCAAGGCCTGGGGGCACTGCTGCCCACCCCATTGGAGCTGCCCCTCTGGCAGGCCACCAGGAGGGGAGCTGTCCCTCCCCCTCTTGGAGGGGAGCAGACCGGGGAAAGAGAAGGTTGCAGGCACGGCCCCATGCCGGAAGTGGGTCACGGTGACTACTGGTCTGGAGGCAGGGCCGGTAGGCCCTCTTGCAAGCCGCCAGGGGGAGGACCTTCCCCCCTTTCTGGGGAGGGGGCAGACCAGCAAGGGAGAAGGCTGCAGGCTGGCCCTGCCAGCCCTGAAGTAGGCTGCGGCCACTTCCGGTCCGGCAGCGGGGCCGGGGGAGAGCCCAGGCCTGCCAGAGCTGCCCTCCAGCAGGCCGATGAGAGGAAAACCTTCCCCCCTTCCTTGGGGGGGGGGGCAGCGCGGGAAGAAGTAAGGCTGCAGGCGCGGCCACTTCTGATCCGACGGTGGAACCGGGAGAAAGCCTGGGGAGCCCGGGCCTGCAGGAGCGGCCCTCCGGCAGGCTGCTAGAAGGAGCCTTCCCCACTTATGGGGGGAAGGCCAGCAAGATGAAAACCTTCTCCCCCTCCACAGGGGGGAACAGGGGGTAGGCTGTAGGCCTGGCCGGGGGCCACACTGGAAGTAGGCTGCGGCCACTTCTGGTTGGGCGGTGGGGCTGGGAGGGGGCCAGGGGAGCCCGGGTCTAGGAAGCAAGGCCGAAGAGAAGAAGTGCTGTGAACCTGGGAGCGCGAGGCCCCTTGGGGAGCCCCTGGGGTGGAGGGCCGTGCCGGAAGCAGCCAGAGAACCAGGTAGGCTCGAAGGTCGGACTGAGCCTGCGAGGGGGGGAGGGGTCGGTGTCCCCGCGGTATTTTATTATTATTGTTGTTATTAAATATGTTAGTTGCCACGGGAAGCAGAGCGGAGGGGAGGCAGGCGGGGAAGTGGAGAAGCTCCGGGAGGGGGTGGTGGTGGCTGTCCGGAGCAAGTTGCAGGAAGGAAACAACACCCCCCCCCCCCCACTAGAAATGAAAAGGTGGGTGCAGGCTCGAGACCCAACCATTTGTACTGCTGTCTCCGCTGCTGCTCCCGATGTGCTGTTGCAGGCCGAGTTCCTGCTGGGGAGCCTGGGGCTCAGGCCTCACCTGTGGTGGGCGGGGTCAGTTGGCCATTGGCCCCTTGACCCGCCGGCGGGAAACCCTGCCATCAGAGGGGGCTTCTGGGAGGCCCCCCCCCAGGCAAAAATGGTGCTGGGGGACACCCTGCCCTGCAACTTCTTTGGCCCGGGTGGGTTGGTTGTTGTTTTTCCAAGCCAACCATGAAGCAAAGGAGGAGAATGAGGGGATTCAATGCAGCTGAGCTGAATCCTCTTGTGTAGGCTTTCTTTCAGGCCCCTTTCTAGGCAGGGACAACACAGAGAGGGGCCCACAAAAATGTGGTAGGAAAGGTTTTTCTGGGTTTTTGTTTTGTGCGAGACAGCAGGGAGTGCACAAACAAAGAGTCAAAGCAGCTCGGAGAGAGGTGAGTTGGTTGTTGTTCTACAAAGCCAACCTTGAAGCAAAGGAGGAGAATGAAGGGATGCAATGCAGATGAGCTGAACCCTCTTGCCTAGGCTTTCTTTCAGGCCACTTTGTAGGCACAGACAACACAGAGAGGGGCCAACAAAAACGTGGTAGGAAATGTTTTTTTCCTTTTTTTGTTTTGTGTTAGATGGCAGGGGTACACAAACAAAGAATCAAAGGCAGATCGGAGAGAGGTGGGTTGGTTGTTGTTTCCCCAAGCCAACCTTGAAGCAAAGGAGGAGAATGAGGGGATGCAATGCAGATAATCTGAAACCTTGTGCGTAGGCTTTCTTTCAGGCCCCTTTGTTGGCAGGGACAACACAGAGAGGGGCCAACAAAAACGTGGTAGGAAATGTCTTTCTGGGTTTTTTTTTTTGTATTGTGTGAGACAGCAGGGTGTACACAAAGAGTCAAAGGCAGTTCGGAAAGAGGTGGGTTGGTTGTTGTTTTCCCAAGCCAATCCTGAAGCAAAGGAGGAGAATGAGGGATTCAATGCAGCTGAGCTGAACCCTCTTGCGTAGGCTTTCTTTCAGGCCCCTTTGTAGGCAGGGACAACACAGAGAGGGGCAAACGAAAACGTGGTAGGAAAGGTTTTTCTGGCTTTTTTTGTGCGAGACAGCAGGGAGTACACAAACAAAGAGTCAAAGGCAGGTTGGAGGGAGGTGGGTTGGTTGTTGTTTTCCCAAGCCAACCTTGTAGCAAAGGAGGAGAATGAGGGGATGCAATACAGCTGAGCTGAACCCTCTTGCATAAGTTTTCTTTCAGGTCCCTTTGTAGGCACGGACAACACACAGAGGGGCCAACAAAAACGTGGTAGTGAAGCCGAGCATGACCCCCCCCCCCCCCAACAAGGGATGGTGACTTATAGTTCTGCAAAGGACAAAGTTACCAGACTGCACAACAGGGGTTAAGTCTTGGTCAATTCGTCAAGACCTTAACAAACAATGGGGACCCCATGAAACTTTGGGAATGCCTAGACTTTGGGGTCTCTGCCTCTCTTGAGAGAGAGCTGTAGTTTTCCAAAGACCATGGGACCGATTTCCATCCCAGCGCTGCAGGGCTTTGCGTCTTGGCCCAGTGGAACTCCATAGACTCCCTTTGGTGGCTTTTTAAAAATTCTGCTACATTCCTGGACTTCACTCTCTTCAAGGACCCATGAACTTTCTTCAAGACAACTTATGAATTTATGCTGTGTCCTGATATCGTCTGCTTTTTATAATTGGTATTATTAATCTCTCTCTGGGGTCCTGGATGGGGAGATAGCTGCATATGATTTCCCTGTGTATAATGTCTATATGGTTTTTATGTTTCCTTGTATTCTTGACCCTTTGCCCCTTCTCTCGCCAAAGAAATATGTAAGGGAACCCCCTGGCCTTTAGAAACAAAAGACTGAAACCTCCCGCCAAAGACACATTTGCATAGATAAAAGAAGGAGATTCTTATCTCTAGCCTCGGAAGATGGCCCACTAGAGTAAAGCATTGTTTGACAAAAGTTTCTGTAAGATAAGGGGAAACCTTCCCCTCTGCTTTTGTTTACTTAGCATTAACCTCAGGCTGCCATCATTGTTCTCCTGCCTCACAGCCAAGAAGGATCAGGACACATGTTGACCCTATGTCTCGCAAGAGCACATGGCATTCCTTTGTTTAAAGATTCCTTCCCAGATTCCCTCGTGTTCCATCATCCCGCCTCCATCTCTCCTGATTGGCTACCGCCACCAGGTGGCAGAGGTCTCCCCATTGGATCCTACGGACCACTGGAGCTGACTGATTGGTCCAGAGGCACCGGGGGCGGGAAGGCGGTCTCCCAGGTGTCCGCCCATCACCCAATCACAGCAGGGAACAACAGGGAAGCCGGGGCAGGGAGTTTGAACTCTGCAAATTTGAATTTACTATAAATATGACTGCATTGGTGTATTCCCCTCATGCTTAGCTTGGCGAATGATTGCAGCTTTGCATCCGGTTTCAGCTAAATCGCATTAAACTTTGATGGCCTTTCTTCAACTGGTGAGACTTCTCATTGGGAAATCAGGGAAAAAATATGGGATGCTTCTCTGTCTCACCAGGGAAAAAAGAACTCATTGAGGAGTCTAATTGATCTCTGCCTCCTGGCAAAACCCCCTAAATTTTAGCTCTATAACAGTAGAAAAGGTTTTTCTGGTTTTTATTTTTGTATTGTGCGAGATGGCAGGGAGTACACAAACAAAGAGTCAAAGGCAGGTCGGAGAGAGGTGGGTTGGTTGTTGTTTTTCCAAGGCAACCTTGAGGCAAAGGTGGAGAATGAGGGGGTGCAATGCAGCTGAGCTGAACCCTCTTGCATAGGCTTTCTTTCAGGCCCCTTTGAAGGCAGGGACAACACAGAGAGGTGCCCACAAAAACGTGGTAGGAAAGGTTTTTCTGGCTTGTTTCATTTTGTGTGGGATGGCAGGGAGTATACAAAGAATCAAAGTCAGGTCAGAGAGAGATGGGTTGGTAGTTGTTTTACCAAGCCAACCCTGAAGCAAAGGAGGAGAATGAGGGGATGCAATGCAGATTAGCTGAACCCTCTTGTGTAGGCTTTCTTTCAGGCCACTTTGTAGCCAGGGACAACACAGAGAAGTGCCCACAATAACGTGGTAGGAAAGGTTTTTCTGGCTTTTTTGTTTTTTTGCGAGACAGCAGGGTGTTCACAAACAAAGAGTCAAACGCAGGTTGAAGAGAGGTGGGTTGGTTATTGTTTTCCCAAGGCAACCTTCAAGCAAAGGAGGAGAATGAAGGGATGCAATGCAGATGAGCTGAACCCTCTTGCCTAGGCTTTCTTTCAGGCCACTTTGTAGGCACAGACAACACAGAGAGGGGCCAACAAAAACGTGGTAGGAAATGCTTTTATCCCTTTTTTGTTTTGTGTTACACGGCAGGGAGTACACAAACAAAGAATCAAAGGCAGGCCAGAGAGAGGTGGGTTGGTTGTTGTTTTCCCAAGCCAACCTTCAAGCAAAGGATGCAATTCAGCTGCACCCTCTTTCGTAGGGGATGCAATTCAGCTGCACCCTCTTTCGTAGGCTTTCTTTCAGGCCCATTTGTAGGCAGGGACAACACAGAGAGGGGCCAACAAAAACGTGGTAGGAAATGTTTTTCTGGGTTTTTTGTTTTGTGTACTCCCTGCGAGACAGCAGGGGGTACACAAACAAAGAGTCAAAGTCAGGTCAGAGAGAGGTGGGTTGGTTGTTGTTTTTCCAAGCCAACCTTGAAGCAAAGGAGAATGAGCGGATGCAATGCAGATGTGCTGAACCCTCGTGCATAGGCTTTCTTTCAGGCCCCTTTGTAGCCAGGAACAACACAGAGAGAGGCCAACAAAAACGTGCTAGAAAAGGTTTTTCTGGGTTTTTTTATTGAGCGAGACGGCAGGGAGTACACAAACAGATAATCAAAGTCAGGTCGGAGAGAGGTGGGTTGGTTGTTGTTTTCCGAAGCCAACTTTGAAGCAAAGGAGCAGAATGAGGGGATGCAATGCAG
Source organism: Anolis sagrei (assembly GCF_037176765.1). Classification (NCBI taxonomy): domain Eukaryota; kingdom Metazoa; phylum Chordata; class Lepidosauria; order Squamata; family Anolidae; genus Anolis; species Anolis sagrei. The sequence goes on along the minus strand of NC_090035.1, from coordinate 56,275,656 downwards.
ATGAGCGGAACCCTCTTGCGTAGGCTTTCTTTCAGGCCCCTTTGTAGCCAGGGACAAAGGTGCCTGAAAGAAGAACCAGAGAGGGGCCAACAAAAATGTGGTAGGAAATGTCTTTCTGGCTTTTTTTTTTGGTATTGTGTGAGACTGCAGGGTGTACACAAACAAAGAGTGAAAGGCAGGTCGGAGAGAGGTGGGTTGGTTGTTGTTTTCCCAAGCCAACCCTGAAGCAAAGGAGGAGAATGAGGGGATGCAATGCAGATGAGCTGAACCCTCTTGTGTAGGCTTTCTTTCAGGCCCCTTTGTAGCCAGGGACAACACAGAGAGAGGCCAACAAAAACGTGCTAGAAAAGATTTTTCTGGGTTTTTTTTATTGTGCGAGACAACAGGGAGTGCACAAACAGATAATCAAAGTCAGGTCGGAGAGAGGTAGGTTGGTTGTTGTTTTCCGAAGCCAAATTTGAAGCAAAGGAGCAGAATGAGGGGATGCAATGCAGATGAGCTGAATCCTCTTGCGTAGGCTTTCTTTCAGGCCCCTTTGTAGCCAGGAACAACACAGAGGGGTCAACAAAAACGCGGTAGGAAATGTTTTTCTGGTTTTTTTTATTGTGTGAGACGGCAGGGAGTAAGGGCAACACAAAGAGGGTTTCTCTGGGGTTTTTTTTTTTGTTTTATCCGAGATGGCAGGGAGTACACCCACTCCCACGCCCCTTTGAAAAACCAACACACAGTAGGGACAACCCCAGGTTTTTTGCTTGTATTTATTTTGCTGAAGACAAAATAATAAATAAAGTATAATGAAATAAAGTAGAAAATAAGAAAAAGAAATAAGAAATACTTGGGGCTTAATTTATAAATGAGCCTCTATTTCTCTAAGGGCCCATTTATAGTGTAGCTTCAGCTTGTATTTCTTTTGCCCAAGAAAAAAATAATATATATAAATATAATTAAATAAAATAGAAAATAAGAACAAAGAAATTAAGAAATACTTGGGGCTTAATTTATAAACAGGCCTTTATTTCTCCAAAGACCCATTTATAGTTTAGCTTCAGCTTGTATTTCTTTTGCCCAAGAAAAAATAATAAATAAAATATAATAAAATAAAATGGAAAATAAAAAATAAAGAAGGAAATGGGGATTGATTTATAAATGGGCCATTTATAGTTAGTTTCCAAATAGCTAAGAATTGTAGCTTGATTTTCTTTTCCCCAAGAAAAAAAAGGAAAATAATATATAAAAATAAAATAAAATAAACAATTAATAAATGGGGCTTTCTTTATGAATGGGCCTTTATTTGTTTAAAGCCCCATTTATATTTTCCAAAAATGAAAAAGGAAAACAGGTAGAAAGGAAAAAATGGATAAGATTTTTCCTTTTAAAAATAAAATACCCCAAGACAGAGAAACAACCAGGGCTTTTCTTCACAACCGTCTCTCTGTCTTTCCCTGCTGCATTGCACTGGCTGGCTATTAGTGGCAGGCAGGAAGGCAGGCAGGCCAGCCAGGGACCTGTACCCTAAAAAGCAGAGCAGCATCATCAGCAGACGACCCTCTCCCTCCTCTCCCATCCCTATCGCTTCTCCCAATGGAGCCATGAGGCACACGTGGCTCTTTTTAAAGGGCAATGGCTGCCCTGCTGAAACCCCGCCCCTCCATGCCTGCTTTCTCCTCATTGGCTGGAACCCCAGCATCCCAACACCTATGACATCATTTCCGATACTGGCGGAAGTCTTAAGAAAGATGGCGAAAGTGGCTTCGAATTGGCAAAAACACTTCGATATCGCTTCTAAAGTTAATTTTTAACGATTTCTTAATGATATTAGAAATTAACGAGCATGATCAACCAAGCTATCTGTCTATCTATCTATCTATCTATCTATCTATCTATCTATCTATGATGGGTCCCCTAAGATAATCTAGTCTGTCTCCATTCTCTTAGAAAGGAAAATAATAATAATATTAATAATAATATGTAATAATAATATATAGTTAGAAGGGGATCCCTAAAGGTCATCTAGACTGACCCCATTCTCTTAGAAATGATGATAATAATAATAATAAGAAGAAGAAGAAGAAGAAGAAGAAGAAGAAGAAGAATATAAAAATAAAATAATTATATTATATTATATTATTATTTATTATCTATATAAATAAAAATGTAATGTTCGTTTGTGGGATTAACAGAACTCAAAAACCACTGGACGAATTGACACCAAATTTGGACACAAGACACCTAACAACCCAATGTATGTCCTTCACTCAAAAAAATTGATTTTGTCATTTGAGAATTGTAGTTGCTGGGATTTATCGTACATTTACCACCAATGGGCATTCTGAATCCCACCAAAGATGGAATTGAACCAAACTTGCCACACAGTTCTCCCATAGCCAACAGAAAATACTGGAAGGGTTTGGTTGGCTGTGTCCTTTGGTTTTGGAGTTTTAGGTCACCTACATCCAGAGATCAATGTGGACTCAAACAATGATGGATCTGGACCAAACTCTACACAAATATTCAATATGTCCAAATGTGAACACTGGTGGCGTTTGGGGAAAATAGAATCTTTTTTTTTTTTAAATATTTTTATTAGGTTTTAATTACTCATACATCAGGTGTTTGGAGAGTAGGGAGTGAGGTTTGGTGAGGTAGGTGAGGGGGGGAGGGTAGTGAGGGGAGGGATAGGGCAAGCGGGAAGGGGTAGGGTAAGCGGAAGGGATTCTTAGGAGGGGGAGGGGGGTAAAAGTTCTTGTGACTTCCCGTCAGTCCTCTGGGATCATAAATTGTCATGATAATTAGCGGGTTACGCTTCTCCTGTCTTCTCAGCATCGATCTTTGTCCTATTGTCTGAATTCATAAGCTGGACAGATCCACCTGGAACATGTCGCCTTTGTTTTTAATAAAGTTAATAAGTCCATTCCATAGTGTGTCATTATATCTTCCTTTAAGTCTTTGTGAGAGATTGTCCATTTGAATAATGTCTAGTGTCTTCCTCAACCACTCTTCCTGCGTTGGGATTTCCTTTTGTTTCCAGACTTTAGCGAGGAGCATTCTTGCGGCCGTGCAAAGAAGAAAGCATAACTTATCTTGGTTTTTATCTAATTTTATGGTCGTGATACCCAGTAAATGAGTTTCTGGGGCTAGGGGGAGTTTCACTTTAATAATTTTTTGAATCGCATCATGGATTTCTCTCCAATATTTTTTTACCCGATCACAGGCCCACCACTGGTGGAAAAACGTTCCTTTTTCTTTCCCACACTTCCAACATCTGTCTGACCCTGTTTTGTTGAATTTAGCAATTTTTTCGGGAGTGTAGTACCACCTAAAAAACATTTTATGCCAGTTCTCTTGGAGATCGCTGGCTTCAGTGTACTTTAATTTACGTTTCCATATTTCTTCCCATTGTTGTGTTAGAATATTATGGCCTAAATCTTTTGCCCATTTAATCTGGCATTCCTTAATTTGTTCTTCTTCTGTATTCCATAAGAGCAACTGTTGATATAAAATTTTTATTAATTTATTCCTTTTTCTCATAACTCCTTCCCACATTCCTGTTTCTTGATTAAACCCTAATTTATTATCCTCCTTGAATTGCTGGTGAATTTGGTGATAGTTAAGCCACGTAATTTTTTTACTTTGTAGTTTAATTTCCTCGAATGTTTTTATTTTCAAATTTCTGCTTCCCGTTTCTTCATCCTTTTTTAATATTTGCTGATAAGTTAGCCAATTTTTTTCTTCTAATTCTCTTTTGTGCCTCGCCTCTGTGGGGGATATCCACAGGGGAGTTTTCGTGTATATCCTGGGTCTATACTTCTCCCATGTTTTTATAAGGGCTGATCTGATATAATGATTACTAAATGTTTTTTCGATCTTTCTCTTGTTGTACCATAGGTACCCGTGCCATCCGGCCCTAAGTTCATGTCCTTCTAATGCTAACAGTGGGCGATTCTCTAAGGTTGCCCATTCCTTTATAGCGACCAAATTACACGCCTCATAATAAAGTTTGAAATCTGGTAGGCCTAGGCCTCCCCTTTTTTTTTCATCAATGAGTAGTTTTATGCTTATTCTCGCTTTTCGATCTTTCCAGATAAATTTTATTATCTCTTTTTTCCATTTTTTAAACAGATAATCCGTTCTTAAGACCGGTAGGGCTTGGAAGAGGAATAGCAATTGCGGCAATATTACCATTTTAATTAGCGCTATTCTCCCTAGTAGGGAGAAATTCTGGAATTTCCACCTATTTATATCTTTCTGTATTTTAGTCCATAGAGACTCATAATTGTTTTTTATTAGGTTGATATTACTCTTTGTAATAGTTATTCCTAGATACCTGACCTTATTTTCTATTTTTAGCTCTGCCTGTCTTTGTAATGCCTCCTTTGCTCTTTGGTCCATATTTTTAGTCAGTAGTTTCGTTTTTTGTTTGTTCAATTTGAAACCCGCAACCTCACCGAAATTTTCTATTTTTTCTAGCCAATTTTTTATGTTATTTATTGGGTCCTCAACTATACAGACTACGTCGTCTGCGTAGACTCTTAATTTGAAATGGTATCCACTTACTTTAGTACCTTTTAACATTTTATCCTCATTTATGGCTCTGATCAATGTTTCCATTACCAATATAAAAAGCAATGGGGACAGGGGACACCCCTGACGTGTGCCTTGCGTAATTTTTATTGTGTTTTTGGACTCTGCTCCATTTATTATAAGTGTGGCCTCTTGATTCGAGTAAATCGCCTCAATGGCATTTTTAAAGTGATATCCCATATCTAATTCGTCTATTAATAATTTGAGGTATTGCCAATTAATTCTATCAAAGGCCTTCTCTGCATCGATGAACATGAGGGCCAATTGCTTCTCGTTATGATATTCGTAATATTCTATTATGTCAATTATTACTCGAATATTATCCTTTATTTGCCTGTTGGGTAAGAACCCGGTTTGGTCAGCTGATATCCAATTTTTTAAGAAGTTTTTCAATCTCTCCGCCATGATTATCGCAAAAATTTTATAATCTGTGTTTAGAAGTGATATCGGCCTATAATTTTTGACTTCCGTTGGGTCCTGTCCTTCTTTTTGTATTAAGGTAATGTTTGTTTTCTCCCACGATTTAGGCATTATTTTATTTTCTACTATGTTATTTAATATTTCTTTTAGTAAAGGGGTTAATTCGTCCTTGAATAATTTATAAAATATAGCGGTAAAGCCGTCTGGGCCAGGTGATTTGTTTAGTTTAAGCTTGCGAATCGCTTCATCTATTTCGGAGGTGGAGATTTTCCCGTTTAAGATTCCTCTTTGATCTTCTGTTAGTTTTGTAATTTTAAGGCTACCAATGTATTTTGAGACGTTTTCTGGGGGGATATTTATTTTTTTGTATAAGTTCTGATAAAATTGGAAAAATTGATCCGCTATATCTGCCTCGGTCGTATACGATTTACCCTTCATTTCTATTTTGGTAATAACCTGATTTTGTTTCCTTTTTTTAATTTTCTTTGCCAACCACTTTCCTACTTTATTGGCGTTTTGAAAGTAGGAGACTCTTGTATATTTCATTTGCTTTTCTATGGTTTCAGTTTGTAGTAATTCTAATTGTTTTCTTAACATTTTAGATGTGTGAAGCAGTGTTTTATCTTTTGGGGTTTCCTTAAGGGCGTTTTCGGTTTTGCCTAATTGTTCCATTATTTCTTCCTGTTGCTTATTTTTCTTTTTCCTTCTTATGGCTTCCTGCTGTATAAAGTAGCCTCTCATGACTATTTTCATTGCCTCCCATTGGGAGCCTAATGAGGTTTCTTCATTACAATTTATCTCTAAATATTCATTTAATAATTTTTTGTTTCTTACAATATCCTCTTCTCTTCTTAATAAATTTTCATTTAACCTCCATCTGTATGGTCTGTCGGTCCCTTTGATTGTAATTTCGAGTGCACAATGGTCTGAAAAGACCCTTGGTAATATTTCCATTTTTTTAATTTTTAAGTTTAGGGCATTAGTGATCCAGGCCATATCGATTCGTGTCCACGAATCATGTCTGCCCGAATGGTATGTATAATCTCTTGTTGTAGTATTGTGGTGTCTCCATGTGTCTTTTAGATTCAGTTCCTCTAAAAGGGCTATGAATTTTTTTGGTAGTGTGCCGCTACTTTTTTTCCCATTATTATTTTTCTCTTTGTGTTGGGATCTGTCTAGTTTCCCATCCACAACCCCATTGAAATCTCCAATTATGATTAGATCATCATATTCAACTTTATTTATTTCTTTAATTAAAACATTCAAAAATTTAATTTTGGGCCCATTTGGGCAGTAGATATTACATAGTAGTATTTTCTGGTTATTTATTTTAATTGTGATTCCTAAAAATCTTCCTTCTGTATCTTTGAAACTCTGTATTGGATTTAACCACTCCTTTGCATAAATTACCACTCCTCTTTTTTTTCCACTGAAAGAGGAGTAGAAAGTCTTTCCTAATTTGTTTTGCATCAAATGTTTAGTGTGTCTGTCTGCTATGTGTGTCTCTTGCAGACATATGAGATCTAAGTTCTTCTGTTTTAGGAAGCTGAAGAGTTTTTTTCTTTTGCTTGGGGAATTTGCACCATTGATATTGTTCGAATACAGCCTCACTGATCTTCTATTCATCGTTGTCGTTATTTTCCGGCATTTCCCATTGTATCATCTCCTGGGGGACTACCAACTGGTAGTTCTCTGGAGAGAACTCTCTCAATCTTTTTTGTTCTCTGGCGTCTTCTTCTTCCGTTAAGTCCCTTATCCCTTTGTATGCGATTCGTCCGTTTTTATGATCGTCGTTGGCTGTGACCTCTTCCTTTTTTTGGTTAGTCCTTTCTTCCTCTTTATTGTTTTCTTTTATCCCACTGTGGAATTTCCTTTGGTTTGAGTCTTGCGTTTTCTCTTTTATATGTAGATTGTAGAAGGTCCGTGCGCTTTCCTCTGAGTTTAACCAATATTTTCTGTCATTGAGCGTGACTGTTATTCCGTCATTTTTCTCCCATCTAAATTTAATTTTTTTCTTTATTAGTTGCTCTGTGAGGAAGTAGAATTTCCTACGTTTCGCTAGTATTTGTGGGGGGATTTCTTTCATTATGGTAATTTTCTGGTCCTTGAAGAAGACTGATTTCTTTATGTTTTCCTTTAGGATTTCGTCACGGGTGCTTTTTCGGCAGAAACTGATCACAACATCACGTGGGGTTTTATGTTTTTTCGCATAATCTGTCGGCACCCTATATGCCCTATCTACGTCTTGGCCTATGGTTTCAGTGCTGACCTCCATCAATTCCGCCAGTAGTTCAATCAAGTTTTGTTTGATATTTTCGTCCTTGGTTTCCTTCAGGTTTCTAATACGTAATTGAAATTCTGCTTCCCTAAATTCCAGTCTGTCCAATTGTTGTTGTATTTTTAGAGAGGTCGCTTCCATTTTGCTTACTTTAGTTTCTATTTTCCCTTGGTTTTTTGTCAATTTCTGATTTTCTGTTTTGAGTTTGTCCATGTCTTCTTTTATTTTGCCAATTTCTTCCTTTAATTCTTTTTTCATTGTGTGTATTTCCGACTTCAGAAAATAGAATCTTGATATTTGAAAATAGAATCTTGATATTTGAGAGTTGTAGTTGCTGGGATTTATAGTTCACCTACAATCACAGAGCATTCTGAACCCCACCAATGATATAATTGGGCCAAACCTCCCACATAAAACTCCCATGTGGGCCACAGCAATGCATGGCAGGGGACAGCTAGTTATTATATAATATCCTTTTTTCCTCTTTCTCTCTCGATTCTCCTCTATCTCTCCCTCCCTTTCTCCATTCCTCCTTTTCCTCCTCCCTCCTCCTCCTCCTTCATCTTCCACCAATTAAAAGGCCATTTCCTCATTTGCCACAGCATTAAGCATTTATTAAATTTCCATCCCAGACACTAGCATATCAGCCTCCGAATCCCATTACAGCCAACTAGGCTGCCTTCACTTGCTCGTTAGTGGGATTTCCCAGCAGATTGGTTGTGTTTTCTACGTTAGGAAACAAACAGCGTCACAATTGGATTATATTCAACTTTACATATATGTAAATTATCAAATAAAGGAGTTGAGTCAATGATCAACGTCACTGAGTCAATGGTCAAACCCACTAGGTCAATTGTCATGCAAGGGTCAATACCATTAAGTCAATGGTCAACATTTTTGAGTCAATTGTCTATACAAGGATCAATTCCATTACGTCAATGGTCAACTCAAGGGTCAGTGATCAATGTTATTGACTCAATAGTCAATGCAAGGGTCAATACCATTGAGTCAATGGTCAACTCAAAGGTCAGTGGTCAACCTTATTGAGTTAATGGTCAATGCAAGGGTCAATCACATTGAGTCAATGGTGATTATCATTGAGTCAATTGCTAACCCAAGGGTCAATGCAAGTGTCAATGATCAATGGGCAACTCAAGGGTCAATCCCATCAAGTGAATTGTCAATCCAATTGAGTCAATGGTCAATATCACTGAGTCAATGGCCAATGTCATTGAATCAATGCTCAATTCAAGAGACAATGGTCAACTCAAGAGTCAATGGTCAATGGACTAGAGTGCCTTTGGAGGAAAAATCAGAGTGTCTCTAACCAAGCATGGTCTAGAGCCTCTATTAAGGCCTACTCTGTGATTTTGAGGGCAGCCAGGAAGGTTTTCTCAACTGCCCGCATTGCGTCTGCAACCAATAGGCCAGATGAGTTGTTTCGGGTTGTCAGGGAACTCCTTCACCCCTGTGGGGAGGAGAGGCCCCGTGATAACCCAAGTACTTGATGCAGCAGGTATGCAGACAAAGTTGCTCAGATATGCTCCGACTTGGACACCAACTTTCATACAGTGCCAGGGGAGGTAACCGAGGCATCTGTGGGTTCAATCTTATTGGATTCATTTTCGCTTATGCAGCTTCATGATGTGGACAAGATCCTGGAAGTGGTCAGAGCAACCACAAGTGCACTAGAATCTTGGCCCTTGTGTTTTAACCACTTCTGATGTGGTCCTTGTCAGCACTTTATTGTCATTTAACTGATCTTATTTATTAATAACTCTTGATGTGGTCCCCTTCCAGCACTTTTGGATTGTGACAATTGATAAACATGCCTTGCACTTTATAGATCTCTAGTCCCTATTGATATATCCATGCTGCCCCTAAGCCCATGACCAACCTTAAAAGCCAACCTTAAAAACACTAGTATAGACACTGAGAACTGGGAAGCCCTGGCCCTTGAGCGCTCCAGTTGGAGATCAGCTGTAACCAGCAGTGCTGTAGAATTTGAAGAGGCATGAATAGAGGGCAAAAGAGAGAAATGTGCCAAGAGGAAGGCATGTCAAACTAATACCGACCGAAACCGCCTTCCACCTGGAAACCAATGCCCTCACAGCGGGAGAAGATGCAGATCAAGAATAGGGCTCCACAGTCACCTACAGACCCACATGTACACTGATTTTGGAAGATTATCCTACTCGGACAATGAGGGATTGCCAAAGTAAGTAAGTAAGTAAGTAAGGCACTTTATATCTGCACTGGCACTTTGTACATTTCAAAGGGACTGGAGAAAGCTGGAAGGATATGGAGACTATAGAGTTGGGGGAGGTGATGAGTGGGGACCTGACTGTGAAATAAGGTCACTCAATAAATGACCACTGTCTATATTATGTGCTGAAGGTAGAGGGGGGTGTATGTTGGGGGGGATTTCTCTGGGTGGAGGACCCCCATTGAGGTAGTGTCAGGCAGGGGGAGATACAGGAAAGGGAGACCCAAATAACAACATAATTGGCGCTATATACAACAAACAGGAAGCAAGAATTATTGTAAATGGACAACAAACAGAAACAATAAATATTCAAAATAAGAGATGACATAGAAGGAGCGCGAATCCAAGGCCACAACTACAAGATCAGGGCATTTGCGGATGATATCATAGGAATAATAGAGGAACCAAATAAAAATTTAGAAAATTGGCTGAAAACAATAAAACAATATGGAAAAGTATCAGGATTTAAAATCAACCTGGAAAAGACAAAAGCCATAACAAAAAACATAACGAAGAAGGAACAGGAAGAACTAAGGAATAAATGGAACATCCAAATTACACAAAAAATAAAATACTTGGGAATAATCTTAACAGCGAAAAATTTACAATTATTAGAAAACAACTACATAGAAAAATGGAAAAAGATTTTAAAAGACCTAGAAAAATGGGGAAACATGAAACTGTCTCTCCTGGGGAGGATAGCAACTATAAAGATGTCAATACTCCTAAAACTAATATTTTTATTCCAAAACTTACCTATAATCAGAAACCAAAAAACATTACATGATTGGAAAAAAGATATAATGAGATTCATTTGGCAGAAAAAGAAACCAAGAATAAACTATAAAAATATGATAGAAGGGAAAAACAAAGGAGGCCTAGCAACCCCAGACATTAAATCATACCACGATGCCTGCACGCTGATCTGGATAAGAGATTGGACTAAGTTAGAGAAGGAGAAAATTTTAAATATAGGTGAAGGATTAAGATTAGGATGGCACACATATGTTGGATACGATCAGGCAAAAAAGGAAAAATACTTCGGAGACCACTTCATTCGTTCCTCTCTAATTAAAGTATGGAATAGACACAAAAATAAATTCTATGAAAAGATACCAACTTGGCTATCTCCACTAGAAGCATCACAGAGAAGAATAACAGGATGGTACAATTGGCCCAAATATAAAGATATAATAAGAAAGGAAGGAGGAGAATTTAAGATGAAAACTCAAGAGGAACTAAAGAGCATAAACTCCAGAATTTCCTGGTATCAATATGAACAAATTAAAGCACATTTCAAAAATGACAAAGAAAAGGGATTTGAGGAAGGAAAAAACTTTTGGGACAAAATAATGCAAACAGAAAATAAATTAATCTCCAAAATATACAAGAAACTTATAGAAGAAGAAAACAAGAAAGAAGAAGGAAAAAACTATATGAAAAAAAATGGAGGGATAACTTGGGAAGAGAAATAAGGAAAGAAGAATGGGAAGAAGTATGGAATAGGAAATTAAAATATTCAAAAGCAATGGAGCTCAAAGAAAATTGGATTAAGATGGCCCATAGGTGATATATCACACCACACAGATTAGGAAAATTCAACAAAAACACCAATACAAAATGTTGGAAATGCGGAGAACAAGAGGGGACGTATTATCACATATGGTGGACTTGTCCAAAAGCAATATCATACTGGAAGAAAATTCATAAAACTCTACAAAACATATTAGAGATAAACATCCCCCAAAACCCAGAAACCTTCCTACTTGGAATCCACAATATAAAAATGGAAAAAAACAAGGACAAAATTTTATTCCTCTTAACAACAGCAGCTAGGATAACATATGCAAAATACTGGAAAAAGAAAGATTCCCCCCGAGGAAGAAGAATGGTTAACCAAAATACTAGACATAAGAAACATGGATAAGCTGACGTATATAGTATCAAAGAAGAAGGGCACTCCAATGGCGGAAATAGATTGGAAACAGGTAACAACATACCTAACAAAAGAAAAGAATATGAAAATAATAATTTAAAGGAACATGATGGAGAATATAGAAATAGGGGAGAGCAAGACAAATAATGAAGGAGAAAGAAGGAAAAGGATTAAAATCCTCCAGAGGATACCAGGAAGTCAATACAACATCTACAACAACCACACACACCCCTCACCCCCCACCATGCATTTCAAATATCTTTTCTCACACTGCACATACAATAAGAAACCAGTGCTCCCTCAATGCAATGGGATCCTGGACAACAGGACAATCTGGATACTTTCTATGATACTATACTTTCACCCCCTCTCTTACCCCTCTTTTCCCCCTTCTTCTTCCCCCCCCCAGCATAGTGAGGAACTTTTAAAAGTTTCTAACACTATCTCTATCAATCTCTGTTTTCTGTTTTAAGAAAATTAATAAAGATTATTTTTTTTAAAAAAACAATTTCAGCCTAAAATATATGAAAAAAAACCTTACCATCTTGAATTGGGCTCCTGACAAAGTTAAACTGAGAACCTAGGATGGCAGCCCCTCCAGGTTAAGGGCGGTGCTGTTTAATGCTAGGTCAGTAAATGGGAAAACATCAACGGTACGGTTCTTATCCTTGAAGAACAAGTATACCTGGTGTGTATAATGGAGACATGGCTGGATGAGATGGGGGGGGGGTCAATCTCTCCCAGCTTTGTCCACCAGGTTACTCCGTGCAGCACCAGTCTAGACCTAGAGGTCGGAGAGGTGGTGTTGCAGTGGTCTATAAGGATTCCGTCCCTCTGATCAGGTGCCCCATCCAGCAGTCAACCACTTTTGAATGCGTCTGACTGAGGGCCGGAGATCGGGACAGGATAGGGATTCTGCTAGTGTACCGACTACCCTGCTGCACTACAGTCTCCCTACCTGAGTATAATAAGTAGCGACTTATTTTGGAAAAAAAAATCCCAACGCTGTTCCACCAAAATATAAAGGATGGCTAAGAGAGGCTTTATTTGAGGGAAAATTAAAATCCCACAAAAGCAAACAGTAGGACACCACTTATGATTGAAAGGAGGCTTCTGTGATTACAAAGCCAAAACCAAAGCTTTAGGAAAGCTGGAACTTTCTACTGTCCAAAAAAATTCTTTTGAAAGCCCTCTGGCACCCACCAACTTAAAAAACACTGACAAGCCCTTGGCTTACTTGAGGTATCTTAGATAAGAGTGTGTTGGATTAGCCCTCAGGCTTGTGTTCTGAGATAACACTAAAGATTGTTCTTTAAAAATCTACGCTGCCATCATTAAGCTCTTGATTACTTTGAGAACTGCTTTGAAAATTCACCCACAGGGGCACACGTGAGGCAGATGTAAATAACAAAACGATGTTTATTTAAGAGAACAGGAACAATTCAGATAAAAAGCATAGCTGTTTCGAAATATTGGCACAAAAGCTTGTGGTTACATTAAGCAGTTCCTTTCCTAAACTCTTCTTGGTTACACTTAATCTCCTAACTCCCTCCACAAGAATCTAGCAGTCTTCCCCCTGACTAGACTACTTTGACTACAAACAGTCCTTTCTCTAGGATCTATTCCTCTTCAGTATTCCAGCTATTCTATCTCTAATAACTCTCTGAATACTACTCTAATCTATCTTCCCTAAAACCAGAGCCCTTCTGACTCTCCAAAACAACAGAACCTATCTGTTCAACACCCAAACTCTGACAGGGTTTTCAAAACCTCCCCTTAAAGACCTTTTTCCAAGTTAGGCTCCGCCCACACACACTCTCTCAGCGAATTGCAAACTCCCCTCATTTCCCTCCAAAACTGCTCCTTCTAAACACGCTCCCTCCAGGAAAAATGAATAACTAAAATGGATTTCCCCCGGCACCCTTTCCAAAATGGCTGCTGAACTTCTTGGGCCTACTTTTTCCTAGGCTTTTCCTAACCTAACAGGTATGGAATTCACCACACTGAGCTAGCCAGGGTGGACTCGGGCTTGGCGAGTTATATTGGCTTTTAGTGCTGGGGGACTTCAATGTCCATGCAGAGGCTACCTTATCGGGTGCGGCCAATATTGTCAGAGGGCTGCTAAATCCACCTCAGAACGGAATCCCTGACAACTCAGCAGCTTGCTGTGAAGCATTTGCTTGGTTCTTTGCGGACAAAGTCACTGTGATCCGTTCCGATTTTGATACCAAGTTTACGGCAATATCTGAGGATGTAACACAAGCACCTGTTTGTCCATTTTTGATGGATTCATTTCAATTGGTTCAGCTTGAGGACGTAGACAAGATTCTTGGGGAAGTGAGAGGTACCACATGTATCAGACCCCTGCCCATTGTGGCTGAAAAAGGAAGCCAAAGGGGGTTTGGCAGAGTGGGTGAAGGTGGTGGTTAATGCTTCCCTGCAGGAAGGCAAAATTTCAGCAAGCTTAAAACAAGCTATCATTAAACCACTGTTGAAAAAATCATCACTGGACCCCACTCAATTCTGTCAACTATTGGCCAGCTTCCAATCTCCCCTATTTGGGCAAAGTCATGGAATGTTTGGTGGCTTTGCAACTCCAAGAGTTCTTGGAAGACACAGACTACCTAGATCTGGCACAGTCTGGTTTTAGGCCGGGACATGGAACTGAAACAGCCTTGGTCTCCTTAGTAAATGATCTATGTCGGGAACTAGACAGGGGGAGTGTGTCCCTGTTGGTTCTGCTGGACCTCTCAGTGGCCTTTGATACCATTGACCATGGTATTCTCCTGAGATACCTCGCATGCATGGGGCTTGGAGGCACTGTTTTGCAATGGCTCTGGTCCTTTCTGGAGGGATGGTCTCAGAAGGCATTATTGGGGACACCTGTTCAGCCCCACAGCCTTTGTCTTATGAAGTTCCACAAGGTTCAGTTCTGTCTCCCATTCTCTTTAATATTTACATGAAGCCACTGGGAGAGATCTTCCAGAGTTTTGGAGTACGGTGTCATCTGTATGCAGATGATGTCCAAATCTGTTATTCCTTCCCACCCATCACTAACGAGGCTGTCTAGACCTTGAACTGGTGCTTGGCTGCTGTGTCACACTGGATGAGAGCTAACAAATTGAAATTGAATCCAGACAAGACAGAGGTCCTACTGGTCAGTTGAAAGACCGAACAGGGCATAGGGTTACAGCCTGTATTGGATGGGGTTACACTCCCCATGAAGACTCAGGTTTGCAGCTTGGGGGTGAACCTGGATTCATTGCTGAGTCTGGAACCTCAGGTCTCAGCGGTGGGCAGAGGAGCCTTTGCACAATAAAAACTCCTGCACCAGCTGCGCCCCTACCTTGGGAAGTCTGATCTGGCCACAGTAGTCCATGCTCTTGTTGCATCTACGTGGAGTTGCCTTTGAAGACTGTTTGGAAACTCGAACTAGTCCAACAGTTGGTGGCCAGATTACTCACCAGAGAGACTTACAGGGAGCACCCCCCCCCCCACTTCATCAGCTCCACTGGCTGCCAGTCCAGTCCCAAGCACAATTCAAAATGCTGGTCTTGACTTATAAATCCCTAAATGGTTCTGGCCCAGTTTACTTGTCTGAATGTACCTCCTTCTATGACCCACCTCGGAGTTTACAATAGTTGGGGGGGGGGTCCTGCTCTCAATCCCTCCACCCTCGCAAGCACAATTGGCAGGGACAAAAGACACCTTCTCAGTGGTGGCCTCCCCATCTGTGGAATGCACTCCCCAGTGAAATCAGGATGACTCCATCTCTCCTCTCCTTCAGGAAAAAAATCTCAAGTCTTGGCCCAAGCATTTGGGCAGCTGGCTGAGCAACAACTGTAATGACTCATGAGAATTGTCAATGAAGAGATCTTGGACTGGAACTCTGGACTGTGATTTGGATTTACGGACTCAAGCTAGGTTGTGTTAATATTTTAAGGGCCTTGATTTTGAATGTATTTTGAATGTATTTAATATATTTTTACTGTTGTTGACCAGTTTATGTGCTGTAATTGTTCTTCGTTGACATCTAATGATTGCCAATTGTAAGCTGCCCTCAGCCCCCCTTTGGGGGTTGAGAAGGACAGGATATAAAAGTTTTAAGTACATAAATAATAAATAAAAAATTCCATCACGCCTAAAACAGGCAGTTGTGAGACCATTTTTTAAACAAGGCATCCCTTGACTCATCAATATTGAACAACTATCGACACTTCCGGTGTGGGAACAATGGTGGTAGGACGGTGGTAGTGAGAGTTCCTCTCACAATCCGTAGCCCCCGAAGGTTTGGAGAGCTTTAGCTCCCACCACTCTGGTGGATTGAGACCAGAGAGAGTGCAAACCCATTGGGGCATGAGCCGATTGTCCAAAAGTGGTCTCCCCCCTCAAGGGAGAGATAGCTAGAGACCCGGCCAAACCCCGCAGGGAAGCAAGCCTTCAGAGAGTGCGCTCTGTGACTCACATTCAGCAGAAAGACTACCGACCACCCACATTTTAAACTAAGAAGAAGAAGACCTAAAATGTGAGTAAAGAAATCTCCTGTCATAGGGGGAAAATAGAGGGAACGAAATGATCTATTATACTAATAACCAGGCGAAGGTGGTGGGAAGAAGGTGAGAAAGATAAAAGGAGAAGAAAAAAATGGAGGGAAAAAAATTAAACAGTAAATCAGTAAATAAAAAAAACAGGCAACCTTTTGAAAGGATTAGGTAAGGGAAGAAAAAATCCCTCGGCTTCAAATACCTCAAACACCCCAAAATGCCCCAAAAAACTTTAAAAATCTAATCTGGTGCCTTTAAAAATATCAACGCAGCCGGTTAACTCTTGCTAATCAACAAGGAAGAGAGAGAGAGAGGAGAGAAGGAGTGGATGAGGGGGCATGGTGAAGAGGAGGAATACAGACGTAGAAGAGAAGGAGAAGCAGTAGCAGAGAGAATCTAGGACGCGAGAAGATGCAATGTGACGCGGCGCGACGTAAGGAACGTGACGTGAGAAGGCAAACGAAGGAAGGGCGGAAGAAGGGCAAAAGGGAATAAATAATAAGTAAAGAAATCATAGATTCATAGAATCATAGAATCATAGAGTTGGAAGAGACGTCATGGGCCATCCAGTCCAACCCCCTGCCAAGAAGCAGGAATATTGCATTCAAATCACCCCTGACAAATGGCCATCCAGCCTGTTTTAAAGCTTCCAAAGAAGGAGCCTCCACCACACTCCGGGGCAGAGAGTTCCACTGCTGAACAGCTCTCACAGTCAGGAAGTTCTTCCTCATGTTCAGATGGAATCTCCTCTCTTGTAGTTTGAAGCCATTGTTCCGCGTCCCAGGAAGCAGTAAACAAGCATGCTCCCTCCTCCCTGTGGCTTCCTCTCACATATTTATACATGGCTATCATATCTCCTCTCAGCCTTCTCTTCTTCAGACTAAACATGCCCAGCTCCTTAAGTCACTCCTCATAGGGCTTGTTTAGACCCTTGATCATTTTAGTCGCCCTCCTCTGGATACATTCCAGCTTGTCAATATCTCTCTTGAATTGTGGTGCCCAGAATTTGACATAATTTTCCAGGTGTGGTATAACCAGAGCAGAATAGAGAGGTAGCATTACTTCCCTAGATCTAGATACTATGCTCATATTAATGCAGCCCAAAATCCCATTGGCTTTTTTTGCTGCCACATCACATTGTTGGCTCATGTTTAACTTGGACTCCAAGATCTTTTTCACATGTACTGTTCTCGAGCCAGGCATCCCCCATTCTATATCTTTGCATTTCGTTTTTCCTACCAAAGTGGAGTATCTTGCATTTGTCACTGTTAAATTTCATTTTGTTAGTTTTGGCCCATCTCTCTAATCTGTCAAGATCATTTTGAATCCTGCTCCTGTCCTCTGGAGTACTGGCTATCCCTCCCAATTTGGTGTGGTCTGCAAACTTGATGATCCTGCCTTCTAACCCTTCATCCAAGTCATTAATAAAGATGTTGAACAGGACCGGGCCCAGGACGGAACCCTGCGGCACTCCGCTCGTCACTTCTTTCCAAGATGAAGAGGAAGCATTGGTGAGCACCCTCTGGGTTCGTCCATTTAACCAATTACTGATCCACCTCACCATAGTTTTTCCTAGCCCACATTGAACTAGTTTCCTTGCCAGAAGGTCATGGGGAACCTTGTCAAAGGCCTTACTGAAATCCAGGTATGCTACATCCACGGCATTCCCCGCATCTACCCAGCTTGTAGCTCTATCGAAAAAAGAGATCAGATTAGTCTGGCATGACTTGTTTTTGATAAATCCATGTTGACTATTAGCGATGACCGCATTTGTTTCTAAGTGTTTGCAGACCACTTCCTTAACAATCTTTTCCAGAATCTTGCCTGGTATCGACGTGAGGTAGTTGTTTTTGTCATTCTTGTTTCCCTTCTTAAAGATTGGGACCACATTGGCCCTCCTCCAATCTGCTGGAACTTCTCCCGTTCAAGAAATGACTTCCGCTAGTTCCTTCAATACTCTTGGGTGTTGTTGATCTGGCCCTGGGGACTTGAACTCATTTAGAGCGGCCAGGTATTCCTGGACGACTTGTTTCCCAATTTGGGGTTGGATGTCCTCTAATCCCTCACCCACTCCATCTTGCTGAGGTAGAAGATGACTTTCTTTTTGTGAGAAGACCGAGGCAAAGAAGGTATTAAGTAGTTCTGCCTTTTACCAGATCAGAAAAGAACAAAGGTAAAAGCAAAGGGGTGTTGTAAGTTCAACAACACAGATGAAAATAAAAGGGTGAAATAATATTTAGAAGAAGAAGCCAAACTACAGAAGAGCTACAGCTGAGGTTCTACCCGCAGAAGCAGAAGAAGGGAAGGAGAAGAAGGGAAAGAGGAAAGAAGAATGGAAGTGACAAAGTAAGAAGAGAGATGGAGGAGTGTGAGAGAAAGCTAAGGACAAGGTGAAAACTGTGGCATCAAGGAAGACAAGGCACGGAAAGAAGTGAACTATTCTAATTAACTTAAAGACGAGACATATGAACTAAATGCTAAACCCACAAAAACCCAGTTAAAAGAAAGAAGAAAAATAGGAAATCTAGTAAACAAAAACGCAGCTTTCCATAGAAAATTTTATCAAACAAGTAGCATTAGGGGCAACATAAAAGGGAAAAGGCACAAAGGAAAGACTAGAAAGAAAAACTGACAAAAGGAAAAAGAGGGCAAAGAAAGGGAAAGGAACATACAAGGGCGATAATAAGCATATAACACATACAATTTATGCAATCTATACAATAATTAGCTATCCTTCTTGTCTATATATATAAAAATGGAAAGGACGTTCAATGGTCCCGCGAAAACCCCCTGACGAAAACACACCAAATTTGCCGTGCACATACCTCAACCCACAAGGTTTGCACAACGTGAATCAAAATTCCAAACAACATTTCAATAAACTCACAATTACAAAAAGCAAGTGAGCATGCGCAAAGGCTCCCAGCCGCAGGTCGCCCGGCGCATGCACATGGCCGGCCAACGCACCCTCTGTGTAAGCAATGCCCCCATCCTCTGTCGCCCTGCCCCTAACCTCCCATACGCCCTCTTTCCAATGCACCCTCCTTCTTCTTCCGCCGCCCACACCCCCCAAGTTCACGCCACGCACCCACCCTCCTCCACCCCGCCCTTAAATGCCCATATGCCAACCATACCTCCTGCCTCTCCTACTTTTTCCCCCGTCCATGCCCCCCACATTCAAGCCATGCCCCCACCCTCCCAATTTCACACCATGCCCCCACCCTCCCCTACCCCGCCCCAAACGTCCATACGCCAACCATACTTCCTGCCTTTCCTTCTTTTTCCTCTGCCCATGCCCCCCATGTTCATGCCATGCCCCCACCCTCCCACATTTACGCCATGCTCCCACCCACCCACACCCACCCCACCCTCCCACATTCACACAATGCCCCCAGCCTCCCCCGCCCCACGCCTAAACGTCCATATGCCAACCATACCTCCTGCCTCTCCTTCTTTTTCCCCTGCCCATGCCCCCCACATTCACACCAACCCTCCCACATGCATGCCACGCCCCCACCCTCCCCCACCCCACCCCTAAACACCCATATGCCAACCATACCTCCTGCCTCTCCTTCTTTTTCCCCCGCCCACACCTCCACATTCATGACACGCCCCCACCCTCCCACGTTCATGCCATGCCCCCACCCTCCCCTGCCCCACCCCTAAACGCCCATATGCCAACCATACCTCCTGCCTCTCCTTCTTTTCCCCCACCCATGCCCCCACGTTCATGCCATGCCCCCACCCTCCCACGTTCATGCCATGCCCCCACCCTCTCCTGCCCTGCCCCTAAACGCCCATACGCCAACCATACCTCCTGCCTCTCCTTCTTTTCCCCCGCCCATGCCCCCCATGTTCATGCCATTCCCCCACCCTCCCACATTCACACCACGCCCCCACCCTCCCCTGCCCCACCCCCTAAATGCCTATACACCAACCATACCTCCTGCCTCTCCTTCTTTTTCTCCCACCCATGCCCCCCACATTCATGCCATGCCCCCAACCTCCCACATTCACACCACGCCCCCACCCTCCCCTGCCCCACCCCCTAAATGCCTATACACCAACCATACCTCCTGCCTCTCCTTCTTTTTCTCCCGCCCATGCCCCCCACATTCATGCCATGCCCCCAACCTCCCACATTCATGCCACGCCCCCACCCTCCCCTGACCCACCCCTAAATGCCTATACGCCAACCATACTTCCTGCCTCTCCTTCTTTTTCTCCCGCCCATGCCCCCCACATTCATGCCACGCCCCTACCCTCCCACATTCATGCCATGCCCCCACCCTCCTCTGCCCCACCCCTAAACACCCACGCACCAACCATACCTCCTGCCTCTCCTTCTTTTCCCGCCGCCCACACCACCCACTTTCATGCCATGCCCCCACCCTCCCACGTTCACACCCCCCCCACCCTCCCCCGCCCCGCCCCTAAACACCTATATGCCAACCATACCTCCTGCCTCTCCTTCTTTTTCTCCCACTCACACCCCCCACATTCATGCCATGCCCCCACCCTCCTCCGCCCCACCCCTAAACACCCATACGCCAACCATACCTCCTGCCTCTCGGACAAGTTGTAGTTTCTGGGCTGTCTTCAAGGGTAGCCCCACATAGAGAGCATTACAGTAGTCTAGTCTGGAGGTAACTAAGACATGGACCACCATGGTCAAGTCAGACTTCACAGCTGGCGCACAAGTTTTAATTGTGCAAAGGCCCTCCCGGCCACCGCCGACACCTGTGCATCAAGCACTGAATCCAGGAGGACTCCAAATTGCAGACCTGTGACTTCAGGAGGAGTGCAACCCTGTCCAGCACAGGTTGCCACCCAATACCCCGGTCAGGCGAGCAACTGACCTGGAGGACCTCTGACTTCTCAGGATTGATCCTCAGTTTGTTCATCCTCATCCAGATCGTCTCAGCGGCCAGGCACTGTCCAGTATCCTCGGGGCTTCCTTCGTGTCTGGTGGAAAAGAGAAGTGGAGTTGGGTGTCATCTGCGTAGAGGTGGCGCCTCACTCCAAAACTCGGGATGACCTCTCCCAGCAGTTTCATGTAGATATTAAATAGCATGGGGGACAGAATAGAACCTTGCGGGACCCCACAGGTCAATGGCCAGGGATCTGAGCATGAGTCCCCCAGCTTCACCAACTGGGAACGACCCTCCAGGAAGGACCGGAGCCACAGAAGAACTGTGCCCCTGAGTCCCATCCCAGCAAGTCTTCCCAAAAGGATACCATGGTCGATGGTATCGAAAGCTGCTGAGATGTCCAAGAGAACCAGCAGGGTCACACTCCCCATGTCCAGTTCCCTGCGGAGGTCATCCACCAAGGCGATCAAAACCGTCTCAGTACTGTGTCCAGATCTGAAGCCAGACTGCGAACAATCCAGAAAATCGGTGTCATTGAGGAATCCCTGGAGCTGCGATGCCACCACATGCTCCAGAACCTTGCCCAGAAAGGGGAGGTTGGAAATTGATCTGTAGTTGATACATACAGTCGGGTCAAGGGTAGTCTTTTTTAACAGAGGTTTTACCACCGCCTGTTTAAGGCAGGTCGGGAATTTACCCTGACCCAATGAGGTGTTTATTATTGCCACAAACCATTCCAACAACCACTCTCTGGCCAGCTTCACTAACCAGGAAGGGCAAGGATCCAGAGTGCAAGTGGTCGCCCTCACAGACCCAAGGATCCCCTCCACGTCATCAGGAAGAACAAGCCGTCATAGGTCAGTCATTGAGTCCATGTTCAAATTCAAATTCAAATTCAAAATATTTATTTCGGTCATTGACCAGCACAGGAAATAGTGTCACATTTCCAGACAAACCTGGCATGTTTGGTACATTAAAAATATAAATATAACTACTAAAAACACAATATGGGTGAGGGAGCAGAAGGGGGAACAGGGTAAAAACATACAATGCCCAGATCCATTCAGGGAAGAAGATTACTGGACACACAGTTGACTTTTGGAACTAGTCATTCCCTGGCGGATTTTGTATGCTGCTGCACAGAACTTTGCGACATTATAGGTTGTAGCTGAATTAATATCTGCAAGTAGCAGGGAGGTATAAAATTGTCCGGAATGGCCTGGGTGCTTGTCTATCAGAGGTAAGATAAGCCTGGCACGGATATCCCTGTAGAACGGGCACTGAAGGAGCACATGTTCTATTGTTTCCACATGACCCGAGTCACAGGGGCAGAGTCTCTCTGGGAAAGGGATCTTCCGGTAGCGGCCTTCGAGTACAGCTGATGGGAGAGCGTGGCATCGGACCAGGGTGAAAGCCCTTTGATGAATAGGAACCTCTAAGTACGTTAAATATGCCATAGGGGAGGCAAGGTATCTGCTGTCTTCACTGATAAGGAAGCTTGGAGCCAAGGCCAGATCTAGTTGGTGCTCTGTGTCTGTGATACGTTGTTTAATAAGTACTTTGGCTTGATTGTAATCCATAGCTGATAGTAGACCTGGAGAAAATCCCAACGAGGAGATTTTAGATGCTACCGTCTACTTCCATGTGGATTGGAAGTCATCCTCCATGGTTAGTGGGGCAAGGCCAAGGGGTGCACTGGACAGTCTGAGCCAGAGGTTAAGTATGGCCACCCACACCCTGGCCTCCACTCTCATAAAACCCGTCTCTAGTCGCAGGGTGGCATTAGAAATGCAAGGTCGATCTCAGAAACTTGCAAAGCCGATCTCAGAAACTTGGACTGAACCACCTCTAATGGGGCAAAACTAGGGAAGGGGCCCAGCTGAGCACCATACAAGTGTTGGGCTAATGATTTGGCTTCAAACAGCTTGAGTGCTGCCGGTGTGAAGTGGCCCCCTCTTGTCCTAAGATATTTAAGAATGGCAATTGAGCTCCCCTGCGCGGTGTTGGATACTTGATCCCCATGAGCTCTTCTGCTACCATTAGATTGGAAAAGTACACCTAGATATTAGGGCTGGTCAATTCGTTTCGTTAATTCGTAATTCGTTAAAAAATTCGTTATTTTTTGAATTACGAAACGATTACAAAACATTTTTTTTAACCTGGAAGTGTTTTTAAATATCGAAACGGCAGGCGCCAAAAAATTTTGTATTTCCGTCCATTTCGGAAATACGTAAGATGGCCGCCTGCCGATGCTTGCTGAGAGGGGCGAGCGAGAGGGGCGAGCGAGCGGCGAGCGAGAGGGGCAAGCGAGCGGCGAGCGAGAGGGGTGGAAGCACTCTCTCCTGACATTTCACCCACATCTATGGCAGGCATCCTCAGAGGTTGTGAGGTCTGTTGGAAACTAGGCAAGTGGGGTTGATATATATGGAATAATGTTCAGGGTGGGAGGAAGAACTCTTGTCTGCTGGAGGCAAGCGTGAATGTTGCAGCTGGCCAGCTTGATGAGCATCGAATGGCCTTGCAGCTTCATGGTCTGGCTGCTTCCTGCCTGAATGTTGCAATTGGCCAGCTTGCTTAGCATTGCCTATTAATAATAATAGCGAGCGGCGAGCGAGAGGGGCGAGCGAGCGGCAAGCGAGAGGGGCGGAAGCACTCTCTCCTGACATTTCACCCACATCTATGGCAGACATCCTCAGAGGTTGTGAGGTCTGTTGGAAACTAGGCAAGTGGGGTTGATATATATGGAATAATGTTCAGGGTGGGAGGAAGAACTCTTGTCTGCTGGAGGCAAGCGTGAATGTTGCAGCTGGCCAGCTTGATGAGCATCGAATGGCCTTGCAGCTTCATGGTCTGGCTGCTTCCTGCCTGAATGTTGCAATTGGCCAGCTTGCTTAGCATTGCCTATTAATAATAATAGCGAGCGGCGAGCGAGAGGGGCGAGCGAGCGGCGAGCGAGAGGGGCGGAAGCACTCTCTCCTGACATTTCACCCACATCTATGGCAGGCATCCTCAGAGGTTGTGAGGTCTGTTGGAAACTAGGCAAGTGGGGTTGATATATATCTGTGGAATAATGTTCAGGGTGGGAGGAAGAACTCTTGTCTGCTGGAGGCAAGCGTGAATGTTGCAGCTGGCCAGCTTGATGAGCATCGAATGGCCTTGCAGCTTCATGGTCTGGCTGCTTCCTGCCTGAATGTTGCAATTGGCCAGCTTGCTTAGCATTGCCTATTAATAATAATAGCGAGCGGCGAGCGAGAGGGGCGAGCGAGTGGCGAGCAAGAGGGGCGAGCGAGCGGCGAGCGAGAGGGCCCGCCAGAGTGAGTGCCTGCCTTCCCTCCTTAATAATAATTAATAATAATTAATCCCTATTCTACTAAATTAATAATTAAATTAAAAAAATATTTAAAAAATATTGAAAAAAAAAGGGCGCCATCTTTACAAAATGTTTTGTAAATATTTACAAAATTTCGTAAATACCGAAACTTTTTTTTGGGAAAGTTTTGTAATTATTTTAAATATCGAAACAAAAAAAACCCCCAATTACAAATCGATCTTAGAAACAAATTTTTGCGTTGTTACCCAGGCCTACTAGATATTTGAAGGATGTAACTTGTTCAATTTTATGACCATCTATGCTCCAAGAGTAAGTCCTGGGCCTATTAGCGAAAGCCATTATTTTAGTTTTATTGTAATTGAGTTGGAGCTGATCTGTGTTGCAATGTTGTATTAATGCTCTCAAAGCTCTTTTGAGCCCAATGGGTGTCCTAGAGAGTACAGCAGCATCATCTGCATAAAGCAGGATGGAGATGTGTCTTCCCACCAGCTTTGGGGGGTGGAAGTCCATGTTTTGAAGCTGGTCCACTATGGAGTTTATATAGAAGTTGAACAGCAAAGGGGCCGGAATGCAGCCTTGCTTGACACCCTTGCATGTTTCAACAGCCTCAGTGAGGTGGCCCTGTGGGTTGCATCTTACTTTGAGTGTGGTCTTTTCGTGAAGTTGGCGTATTAGATATAGTAGACGGCGATCAATTGTGGAACTCTCCAGTTTTTCCCAAAGTTTAACTCGCAAGATGGAATCAAATGCTGCTTTAAAGTCAATAAAAGCAGCATATAGTGAGGTTATGTTTTGGAAGGAATATTTTTCCACAAGGTGTTGCAGCACTAGGTACTGATCTATGGTGGATCGACCTTCCCTGAGTCCAGCTTGCTCCTCAGCTAATATGCTTTCTTCTTCCAACCAATCTTGGAGTTTCCATTGTAGATGTCTAGCATATAGCTTGCTGATAGTGTTAAGGAGGCTGATTAGTCGATAGTTCGCAGGGTCATCCTTTTTCCCTTTCTTATTATAGATGGGAACAATGATTGCAAGCCCCCAATCCTTGGGGATTTGGCCATGGTTGTCAATACATGTAAAAAGTGAGGCTAGGATGGGGGTCCAGAAATCCAGGTTGTTCTTGATGGCCTCTGCTGGGATAAGATCTTCTCCTGGGGCCTTGCCTGATCGTAGTTGGGCAACCAGGATCTTAATTTCTGTAGCTGATACAGGTGGCCATGGTTGAAGGTTCTCTGTATCAAGGTTGGGGCAGTCCTTTCCAGTAGAGATGTCCATATAAAGATCCTGGAAATATGCTTCCCAAATCCCCGGAGGGATGTGGGAATCCACAATAGGTTGATCAGATCTTTAGGCATTTGATGTAATATGCCAGAAAGTGGCAGAGTCTTTCTCTTTGACAGCTTTGATAAGCTGAGCCCAGTTGTTTTTCATAGCTTCCTTTTTCTTATATGCGAGCATCTGCTTGTAATGCCTCTTTTGTTGAAGGAGGTCTTGCGCTGCTGATGGTGAGGTATTGGATATGAAGGCCTGATAAGTGGCAACAAGAGCATTTTTAGCATTGACGCAATCTTTATCAAACCAGGGCTTGGAGTATTGCTGTTGCTGCTTCCTTGATGTAAAATTGATAAACCGTAGGTGCTTCTGTATTTCTTGAGTGATGTTCATATAGTTGTCAAGTAGTATGTTGGGGGATGTTGATGATGTCAAGGCAGTCTGTAGCCTCATTAGTCAATCAGAGGCCACGAGCTCAGATATTCTTTGGTTCAGACAGGGAGTCCATTTGGCCATGTCATGGGTTCCTCCTGGAGGTGGTAGGGAGGGTTGAAAACATTCCACTGTGTGGGTATTTTGGGTGAAAGAATTTAGGTGCAGCAGGACAGGAAAATGATCACTATCAAACTTGGGCTTAACTTCCAAGGTTTTGGCATATGGAAGAAGGTCTCTTGAGATGGCTATATAGTCAATGGCACTCATTTTAGAGCCGGAAAGATATGTAAATTCTGCTGGGTGATCACCTTCCAGAGCATCATTTAAGATGTGGAGATTCAATCGTGATGTTGATTGAGCCAAACACAACCCTGCAAAGTTTGTTTTTTGATCTTTGGAACGACGAGTTAGAAGTGGAACCTCATATTCAGTGGCAGGAGGAAGGCCTTTGTAACATTTAAAGAGTGTGGCATCATCAGGTCCCATTCTTGCATCGAGATCCCCTCCCATAATTACAGAGGCATTTGGGTTCTGCACCATGAGGTCTGCAGCATAATTTTCCAATTCTGACCATAAAGCTCTAGTTTGGCCTTTCTTCCTCGTTGGAGGCAAATAGACATTTATTATCATCAAGGTATGATACTTAAGTTGAATTAGCACTGCCATGGCAGTTGTTTTTAATGAGGGAAGGGGCCTTGTTATGGCACGTAAAGTGGTAGAGACTAAAATCCCTAATCCACCTTTTGCTCTTCCATGTGTAGCTCCTGGCTCTGCCCCTACACAATACGAGTGGAATCCATTAGTTATCAGATCACCTACTGCCCAAGATTCCTGGATCAGAATAATATCATAGTGGGAGAGAAAGTCTATAAAACAAGGGTCTCTAATGGATGCGAGCCACCCAGCCACATTCCAAGTCAATAGGCTGACCCCGTGCTGGACCTGTGCTGTCATAGTCCCAAGGGCTCTATGGCCTGGTCACGATCCTTCTGTATCAGGTCTGGGTCATTGTTTGGTGAGAAAGAAACTTGGCCTTCGGATGAAGGGGCTGGGTAATTCATGAGTAATGAAATGTGGGTCATTGGCGAGTAGGGAGCCAAACTCATCTGCTGTCTGCAAGCCCTCACCTATGACCGGTGGAGAGGCAAGTTCCATCTGGGGTTGAGGAGAGTCCACAGTGTGTGGAATATTTAAAGCAGCACCTGCAGGAGTATCTTTGATCTGCTTTTCTGTTACTTGAGTCATTACTGGAATCACAGATGGATCTCTGTCATTGTTGTTTTCTTTTGTAACGGTCTTAGAGCGGGGCTTGACTTGGGAGGAGTTGTGGAAGAGTCTGTATTAGGGTCTGCTTTAAGTTCCAAATCAATGTAAGCAACTGCTGGGTGACAATTCCTGTCTTGGAGCTGTGTTAACTGTGTTAGGTTTCTTTCTTGTACCCGTGTATCCAATGTACTTCAAGGAATGAGATGATTGACTGTCAGATCCTTAAATACCCTACTGATAGTTATGCCATGCCTGTTCCATAAGATGTCCTTCATTTGAGCTAGGTGGTCTGACATCTCAAGGGAGTTGAAGGTAAGGAGGATTCGTTTTACACCATTCTGTGTTGGAAGAAAATGGTGATCTTTTAAGTCAATAAGTTTGGGCTGGGTTCTGAGCAAGTAAGCCAATGATTTTACAATTTGTTGTTTATGGTTCCAGCCCAAAGCATTTTGATTGAGCTGCAGAACTATCTGGGTTTTTTGCAGAGTGAGGCATGTTTTAGTTTCAACTGTTGGTTTATTACTGTGATTAACAGCAGCTGTCATCAGAGGAGCATCCTCCGTATGTGAGCACCTGGGCGTCTCTGCAGGCTTGACTCCCTGAAAACATTGTGGGGGATGCAAGTCAAGTAGCCTTTGAATCTGTTGCGAGATTTCACCTAGTTTGTTCAAAATCAGCATCATTGATTCCACTGACAGCAAACATATCTCCCGATATTTCTGCATATCATGGTCTAGGGAGGGGCTGCACCCCGGAGAGTTCAAATGACCATTATCTCCATTACCCTCTGGCATTTTTCCTGGGCTTGTCTCCTAGTCAGAGAGGGGGGAACCCACATTAAGTGAGTTTATCGAAGGTGTTATCAGTGCTCCGCTATTCACAGTTTGTGATGTTGTTGCTATATCCGGAGAGTTCGGAAGGTAAGCATCCATTCTCATCTGTTTCCGTGCTTTTGGTGATTTATGGGACCCTGTTCCATTGCTGGGGCTGGTCCGGGACCTTTTCTTACCCTTGAATGTCATTTTGGGTTATAAATCCTGGGGGAGTTGTGGAAAAACAGCTATTTCCAGGAGCAAATTCCAGAGCTTATCTTAGGAGCTGCTCGTTCGTCGCCATCTTCGAGTCCATGTTCAACAAATGGGTCAACATAATTGAGTCAATGGTCAGCTCATGACTCAGTCCCATTGAGTCCATGATCAACCCAAGGTCAAACCCATTAAGTTAATAGTCAATGTCATTAATTAGTTGTCAACACAAGAGTTAATAGTAACGTCATTGAGTCAATGATCAACTCAAAGGTCAATCCCATTGAGTCAATAGTCAATGCCATTGAGTCACTGATCAACCTATCAAGTCAATAGTTAATCGTATTGTGTCATTGGTCAACATAATTGAGTCCATGGTCAAGACAAGGGTCAATCACATTAAGTCAATAGTCACTGTTATTAAATCGGTAGTCAACTCAAGAGTCAATAATCAATGTCATTGAGTCAATGGTCAACCCAAGAGTCTATGTCTTTGTGTCAATGGTCAATGTCATTGAGTCAATGGTCAATCAAAGGATCAATCCCAACAAGTCAATGGTCAATGCCATTGAGTCTATGGTCAACAAAAGGGTCGATGTCATTAAGTCAGTGGTCAATATCATTAAGTCAATGGTCAACTGACAATGTTGATCATTGAGTCCATGATCAACACATGGGTCAATCCCATTGAGTCAATGGTCAAGTCAATGTCATTGAGTTAATAGTCAACTCAAGGATCAATAGTCAATATCATTGAGTCAATGATCAACATTAGGGTCAATCCCATTTAGTTAATGGTCAATGTCATTTAGTCAACTTAAGGGTCAATGGTCAACATCATTGAATCCATGATCAACACAAAAGTCAATTCCATTGACTCAATCGTCAATCATAGATCCCAATGAGAATCCCCTTCTTCAGACTCCTTTTCTTCTACTTTTTCCGGATCTTTCCATCGTCGTCTGTCACCTGGCATCCTCCACTTTGTTAATAAATTGGAAATGCCAGCTTTCTCCCCAACCGCATTATTACCGTTCATAATTTTGATGGCTCATTTGCATATGCAAATGAGCCCATAGACATGATTTTATATATTATTCTGATTCTATTCCCAGACTAATTATAAACAAGAACACCACATTATTTATATAATTAATTACAGTTCCTTCTGTTCGTTTTCCATCTCGTTCTCAAATACACACACACACACACACACAAATTCCTTCAAAGGAGAGATAATATTTAATAGCCCTAAATGGGCTCGATCTTAATTTGTAGCTAGTTGCAAATTAATCAATTCTACCAGAGCTAATTAGCACCATAAATCTTAACAAACTTATATAAATAATAAAAGGTTTCTGTCCCTGAAGAAAGAATAATAAATAATAAAATATAATAATAATAATCTAAAATATATAATAATAAAATGTAAAAGTATGGGGATAATAATTTATAATAATATATAATAATATAAGCATATTAGATAATATAATAATATATGATAGGGAAATAATAATATGGGGATAATAGATTATAAAATATAATAATAGGGATGATAATAATATAATATAATATAATATAATATAATATAATATAATATATAATATAATATAATATAGAGATAATAGGTAATATAATAAAATATAATAATAGGGATATTATAATAAAATAAAATAATAGGGATATTATTATTATTAATACAAAGTAGATAATAGTAATAATATATAATATAATAATAGGGATAACTAATAAAATGCAATAATAATAGTATTTTAGGGATAATAGATAATAAAATATAATAGGGATAATATAATAATATTGGTATATAATAAGACATAATAGTAATATAATAATAAGGATATAATAAAATAATGAAATATAATAATAGGGATAATAATAATGTCATATTTATAATAATTGATTATAATAAGATATAATAGTAATCATATAAAAATAATATAATAAAATATAATAATAGGAATAGTATAATAATAATAAGGATACTCTCTCCTCCTTCCTTTCTTCATTCCTTCTTTTGAAAATAATATTTTAAAATTTTATACATAAAAATATTAAGACTAAGAGTCTTTCCTTAGTCTTATTATTATTATTATTATTATTATTATTATTATTAGTAGTAGTATTTTAAGTATTGTAAAAAATATCATTTAAACTATTATTTTAAAATAATATATAAAAATTAATAAAAACTAAGGGTTTTTACTTAGTCTTATTATTAGTATTATTTTAAGTATTTTTTAAAATATTATTTTAAATACTATATTTAGCTTTATTTTATTCCTATTACTATGTCATGTCTTATTTTTGTTTTGTTTTATTATTTTAAATAGTATTATTTTAAATATTATATTACATTCTTTATCATATTCTTTAAACATCATATATCATATTCTTTAAATAATGAAAATAACAATACAACAATAAAATAACAAAATATAATACTAATAGCAATAGTAATAATAAAATACTAATGAAATAATATTAAAATAATACTAAATATGACATAAAATAATGAAATAAAACCAAAAATAACTTAAAATAACAAGACTAAAATAACAAATAAAACATTAAAATATTTGTTATTTTAGTCTTGTTATTTTTGGTTTTATTTCATTATTTTAAATGTCATATTTAGTATTATTTTAATATTATTTCATTAGTATTTTATTATTACTATTGCTATTAGTATTATATTTTTGTTATTTTAGTATTGTATTGTTATTTTCATTATTTAAAGAATTGTTTTAAATATTATATTTAGTATGTTATTTTATATAGTATTTTGTATCATTTTAATATTATTTTATTTATATTTTATTATTATATAGTCTTATTTTAGTCTTATTTTTAATTTTATTTTAATCCTATTATTATTTTTATAATACAAAAATACTAAAATTTTAAAATTATTTTATTAATATTTTATTATATACTTATTTTAATCTTATTTTTAATTTTCTTTTAATCCTATTATTATTTTTATAATACAAAATATTAACATTTTAATATTATCATTTTATTATTTTATTGTATTATTTTTGTATTATTTTAAATATATTTAGTATTATTTTAATATTATATTATTAATATTTTATCATTATATAGTATTGTTTTAATCTTATTTTTAGTCATTGTCTTATTTTCTGTAATATGTTTGTATTGTAATTAATTGTTTTAAATTAACTGTTTTTAATGTCTTTTAATGTATATGCTGAATATTTTTATGATGGTGATGGCATCAAATGATGCTTGTTGTGAAGTCGCCCTGATTCTCCCCTCGGGGTGAGAATGTAGGAAATAAATAAATAAATAGTTTTAAGTATGATATTCAGTATTATTTTAGGATTATATTTTAATATTTTATTTTTATTAGTGTTATATATAGTAAAAATTTAGTTTAATTTTTAGTCTTGTTTTCAGCAAAATTTTAGTATTATTTTGTATTATATTTAGCATTATTTCATTATTATCATTATTATTATATAGTATTATTTGAGTCTTATTTTCAGTAATATTTTACTATTATTTTGTATTTTGTATTATTTCAATATTATTATTTGTTATTATATAGTATTATTTTAGTCTGTTTTTTCCCCTTTCTTCTTTTTTGACCCCTGTTGACAAACGAAACCCGTTACATCCATCTTGGCAGGAAGATAATTGAATAATTACCAGCCACTTAATTCTGCATTTGCATATTCGACAAGAGGCTAATTGCCGTATTACATTGCCACGGCTCATTCATTATTCCTCCTTGGAAAAGAACCTCATTTGCATTTTTATAGAAAGAGACAAGAGAGCAATTAGAGGCCACTGGCGGAGGAACAAGGGTTTTATATTAATTAACCGAAGAAAAAATTTAATATTTACTTTTGTAAAAAGTTTTGCAAACTTGAGGCATTCCCA
Source organism: Anolis sagrei (assembly GCF_037176765.1). NCBI lineage: Eukaryota > Metazoa > Chordata > Lepidosauria > Squamata > Anolidae > Anolis > Anolis sagrei. Next base: position 56,243,504 of record NC_090035.1, on the reverse strand, counting down.
ATGGTCAAAGTCCTGATGGTCAACCCAAGGCCTATCATGGTCAACATAAGGCTATCATGGTGAACAGAAGCCTTCTAATGATCAACAAAAGGCTATCATGGTCAACAAAATAATATAATGGTCAACGGAAGGCATATAATAGTCAGCAATGGACGCCAATTGTCAACTGAAAGCTATAATTGTCTACCGAAGGCCTACAATGGCCAACAGAAGGACCCAATGGTCAACAGAAGGGCCCAATGGTCAACTGAAGGCCTATGATGTTCAACCGAAGGTTCCAATGGTTAACTGAAGGCCTATGGGAAAGTGTCATATACTATACATAGTACATATACTAGCCAGACACATATAGTTTTCCCTTTATCTTCCCGGTTGTGCCACCATAAGCCTATAATAGTCAATAGGAGGCTCCAATGGTCAACAAAGAGTCTCAATAGTCAACATTATTTATTTATTTATTTATTTATTTATTATTTAAAACATTTATATTCCGCCCTTCTCACCCTGAAGTGGACTCTGGGTAGAGTACAGCATATATACAGCAAATATCCAGTGCCAAGATTTTTATTTTGTTGTGTCAGGAGCGACTTGAGAAACTGCGCCGCTTCTGGTGTGAGAGAATTGGCCATCTGCAAGGATGTTGCCCAGGGCATGCCCGGATGATTTGATGTTTTTATCATCCTTGTGTTAGGCTTCTCTCATGTCCCCGTATGAAGAGCTGGAGCAGATAGAGAGAGCTCATCCGCCTCTTCCTGGATTCGAACCTGCGACCTGTCGGTCTTCAGTCCTGCCGGCACAGGGGTTTAACCCACTGCACGACCGGGGGCTCCATGCCGGGACATGAATTAATTATATGTATATACATAAACATTAAAAACATTTGTCTCACTATTAAAATACATTGTTTAAAACTAGCTTGATCATCTGCTTCTAATCTAATTGGCATAGTAAGGTTTTATATTGCTGCTTTATTGCACTTTCCCAAAATTTTGGTCCCACAGCCAAGTTTTTACCATCTTTCTGAAGGACAGGAGGGGGGGGGGTCTGATTTTACCAGGAAGGGAGTTCCATAGCTGGGGAGCAATCACCAAGAAGGCCCTATCTCTCATCCCCACCAATCATGCCTGTGATAATGGTGGGCTGGAGAGCAGGGCCTCCTTGGAGGATCTTAATCTCTGTGATGGTTCATAGGGGGAGATGCATTTGGATAGGTAAATTGGGCCGGGGCTGTTTAGGGCTTTATATGCCAAAGCCAGCACTTTGAGTTGTACATGGTATCGTCTTCCGGTTTGCGGAAATGGCAGCAGGACGCGGGTAGCAAGAGCTCTGCAGCTACCTGAAACTCGGCGCAAGTCACTGGGTCAAGCCATGGCTCCCCTCCCTCTGTGGGTGGATACAGAGGGGTATGCTTGAACCTGGCGGGTTCCAACAAGCAAGCTCCTCTTGCAACCCCAAAGCAACAGGAGCGAACGGGACCAAGATGTGCGAGTAACCGAATGAGAAACAGACCAAAGGGTCTGTAACAACTGCCTACCACTGCAAGCAAATCAATATAAGGGAAATATTGTAAAGTTGAGAGCAAAGCTCCAAAGAAGAGACGTTTTGAGTTTGGAACAAAAGAGACGTGGGGAGAGGCCCAAAGAACAGAGGGCCTCGAAGGTACTATACAAGCGACAAAAGGCAAGTAAAGAAAGACCCAATTGAGCTGGGAAAAGCTTGTAAAAAGTGGTTTAGGGAAAAAAGAGGATAAAACCTGCTTTAAGCTACTCTACTGCTTTAAAAGACAACACTCAATAGAGACTAAATAGCAAATAAACTGGTTAACAAATAAATAGCAAATAAACTGGTTAACAAACAAACCTAGAAACCGGAAGAAGGCTAGCAGGAGAGACTTACTCTCGAGGAGGCGCCACAGAGGAGGCCTCCTCTCGAGGTGATGCCACTTGCAAGAAGGGAGGAAGCTGGAAGCCGGGGAAGCCGGAAAGAGAGGAGCCGAGAGGGAAAGACCCAAGTGACGGAGGCGACGAGAGCGAGGATGAAAGGAGGAGGTGGAGGCGTCTGCCGCTAATGTGACGGAGAGGGCAGAGAGGACAGAGTGATGTAAAACCAGGAAGCAGCTTGAAACCTGGAAGGGAAATAAAAAATTAAATCAAAAAGGCGAGAAAGAAGAGAAGAAGGAGATAGATCGAAGGCAAAAGAGGTAAGGGAAGCAAGAAAGGGGACTGTGAGTCGAAGAGAAGGAGGAAACAGAAGAAAAGCAAAAAGACTAGTGAGACCAAGAAACCGGAGAGGGTACAGTGCGGGCGAAGAGGAAGAGGAGAACGGAAAAAGGTAAAGATTGGCTCAGCAGACAAAATTACCAAGGGAATTTATACACAACAGATATGACTGTTCTAAGTCCTCGTCTCTCCCCTTACAGAACAATATATTTTGATTATATTTGTTGATTTTTTTTTTTGCGAGCCTCTAGCTGTAGACTGACTCACCATAAAAAGGCAGATCAATATCAAGACCAACCCAAGGACAGATCGGCTGTTCTCTCTAGGAAGGATCCGGAAAGAAGAAGAAAACACCAGAAGGAGAGAGAAGCAAGAGGGAGAAAAATAAGAAGTAGACAAGAAGAAACAGACAAGAGGCAGATAGAGACAGAAAAGAGGCAACAAAGTTGGAGAAAGTTAACAGAGGAGAGTAAGGAAACTGGCTGAGGTATATAACAATGGAATAAACAAAGATTTAAAAGAGAATGGGGAAAACTTTAGTAACTTAATAGAAAATTAAGTTACTAAAGACTGTCAAAGATAGATCTAGACCCTAAAAGATAGATCTAGAAAACAAAGCTCTTAAGACAACAAAATAAAGAGCTCAAGGAGATAGACTCAAAATAATAACCTCACAAAAAGCAAAGATGGAAAAGGAAGTAAAACCCCCAAAAATGGGGGAAAAGAAAGGAACGGGACAGGAAGAAATTAATATGAAGGATATATGGAATTACAAAAAATAACAGATAAATAACAGAAAACCAGGAGGCCAATCAAAAAGAACTTAAGACAATAACAGAAAGACAAATCAAACATCAAACACAACTAGACCTAATAAGGAAAGAATTCAAAGAAGATATTGGCCAACTGAAAAAAGAACTAACTGAGGCACGTAGCGAGATCAAAACTATAAAAACAGATAGCAAAACACTAGAGAAAACTCAGAAAAAAATCCAGAATAATATAGAGGACATAGTAAACAAAAATGAAAGATTGGAAATGGAAATGGAGAGAATGCAACAAAAAGAGCTAGAACATTCTTTAAGACTTAGAAACATAAAAGAGGAAGAACAAGAAAATTTAAGAGTTAAAATAATAAATATTCTGGCCGAATACCTAAATAAACAAGAAGATATAATGGAGAGAGAAATTGACCGAATTTATCGTATTCAATCAAGTTATACCAAACAAAATAAATTAACAAGAGACATTATAGTCCACACAGAAACACATAAGAGATGAAATCCTAAGCCAGTCAAATAAGAAAGCAATACTACTGGATGGGAAGAAGGTCATTGTTTTAAAGGAAATACCACAAACAACATTGAATCATAGAAAGAAATACTTTTTCCTGACGCAAGAACTAAAATCATCCAACATAAGATTTAGATGGGAGAAGACAGAGGGTCTGATTATCACATACAAAGAAAGAAAATACTGGATTAAAAATGTAGAAAGAGCCAACGAATTTTACAAGATGATTAAGAAAGAACACTTCAAAGAACGACGGGAAAAAACACAAAGATCAGACAGAATGAGCAAAAGACCAAGACCCCTCTCTTCAGACGATGAGGAAGCAAAGTTAGACCAAGCAATAGCCTTAACGGAAGAAACAGATGAAGGAGAGATAGAGGAAGAGGAGCAAGAAGGAAAAAATAAAAATACTGATGAGTGAACAACAATTGAAAATTTACTCTTTGAATGTAAACGGACTCAATTCCCCAAATAAAAGAAAAAGAATTTTTCATCAAATTAATAAAGGAAATTTTCAAATAGTGGCATTGCAAGAAACGCATATTATTCATAAACATGTAGCATATTTGATCCAAAAAACACTTGGTAAAGAATATTATTCGTCATTCGATACAAAAAAAAGAGGGGTGGTTATATATGTTAGGAGAGAAATTCCAGCGGAACTAATGTTTAAGGACCAAGAAGGAAGAGTAGTCGCAATAATGATAAATATAGAGAGAAAAAGGACACTGATCTGCAATATATATGCCCCGAACAGGCCAAAAACTAAATTTATAGAATACTTGAAAGAAAACATTTGGAAAATAGAATACGACAATTTAATAATAATGGGGGATTATAATGGAATACTAGACAAAAACTTAGATAAAATGCAACAACAAAAAGAGAATCTAAAACAGATAAATCCTTACTCCCTAAAACATTCTTACACTTTAAAGAGAATTTGACCTCCAAGATGCATGGAGACAATGCCACTTAAAAGAAAAAGATTATACATTCTACTCCTCTCGACACAAAACATGGAGTAGAATTGACATGATTTGGCTTTCCAACTCAATAGTGACAATCATGCCAAGGGATATGTCGGATCACTGTCCGATAATAATGACCTTATATCAAAAGTCAGAAAGTAGAAAATGGAGGCTTAATGAGAATTTACTTAAAGCAGAGGAAGATATTAAAAAGAACAAGGAATTAATTAAGAGCTTTTTCGACATAAAGGACACAACAGATGTTTCACCCCAGATAGTATGGGACACCCTCAAGGCAGTAATGAGGGGAAACTTAATCCAGCAAAATGTGGTGAAGAATAAAAAAAGAAATAAGGAAGTAAAGGAGATTGAAAAACAAATAGAAGAAAATGAACAAGCCTTAAAGAAAGACCCCAAGCAACAAACAACAGAAAAGAAACTGAACTTACTGAGAAAGAAAAAAACATCATCTGGAAATGGAAATGATCGCAAAAAAATATAAATACATCAAACAACAAGAATTTGAAAACGCCAATAAGCCAGGAAATTGGCTCGCAAGGAAGATAAGAAAGAAGCAAAATCAGTTTATAATGAAAATCAAAAAAGGGGAGAATTATCTTATGACGGACAAGGAAATTCAAGACGAATTCCAGAATTATTATGAAAAATTATACACAAAGGAAGAAATACAGGAAGAAAAAATAACAAACTATTTAGCCAAACTACAATTGGGAAAACTAACAGAAGAACAAAGAGAAGGCCTTAATCGCAAAATAACAACACAGGAAATATTAGATTCAATAATAAATCTAGACTCGAGTAAGGCGCCTGGTCCAGATGGATATACGGCTGTGTTCTATAAAACCATGAAAGAGGAAATAACACCTTTCCTCAAAAAGATAATGAATCTCACACTTCAAACTGGAATAATACCAGATTCCTGGAAAGAAGCCGAAATTGTAATAATCCACAAAGAAAAAACAGACCCCACAGATACACAAAACTATAGATCAATATCTCCACTAAACTCTGATTATAAAATTTATGCTAACATACTGGCAAAAAGGTTAAAGAAGTTCCTAAAAGATTGGATTGGTGAGGAGCAAGCTGGATTTCCACCAACTAGAGGAGTGAAGTCGGATCTGGTCACAGTGGTCCACGCTCTTGTCACATCCCGATTGGATTACTGCAACGCACTCTACGTGGGGTTGCCTTTGAAGACTGCTCGGAAACTCCAACTAGTCCAGCAGGAGGCAGCCAGATTGCTCACCAGAGCGGCATACAAGGAGCATACCACCCCCCTGTTGTGTCAGCTCCACTGGCTGCCGATCCATTTCCGAGCACAATTCAAAGTGCTGGTTTTGACCTACAAAATCCTATATGGTTCCGGACTAGTATATCTGTCCGAACGGATCTCCCTCTACGTCCCACCTCGGAGTCTAAGATCTTCTGAGGAGGCTCTGCTCTCGACCCTGCCTCTATCACAAGTGAGGCTGGCGGGGATGAGGAGCAGGGCCTTCTCGGTACTGGCCCCTCACCTGTGGAATTCACTCCCCGGGGAGATTAGATCAGCGACTTCCCTTTTGTCATTCAGAAAAAATTGAAGACCTGGATGTGGGACCAGGCTTTTGGACATTCTGGCAGCTAAAGGAAAGACCTTGATGATGGGCAGGAATTGACGGAATGGAATGGATTTATGGAACTCTGAACACTGACCATGAGATTGTTTACTATTGTGTTATGTACTTATGTTGTTAACCTGTTAACTGTTTAATTGCTTTTATGTATGTATGTATTTTTGACACAAGCATCAAATTGTGCCTTCCTTTGTAAGCCGCCCTGAGTCCCCCCTTGGGGGTGAGAAGGGCGGGGTATAAGTAACTGAAATAAATATAGAAAGAAAAGAAAAGAAAACATAAGAACAATTATAAACTCAATAGAATATTATGACATCAATATTCAAAAAGAAGTGGCTCTGCTCTCACTGGATGCTGAGAAAGCTTTTGATCACCTAAACTGGAACTTTTTAAAACTGGAACTTTTTAAAACAAAAACTGGCATTTTTGAAATAAAAACCGATATCTATTTCCTCTATTATTAGAGGAAATAGATATCGGTTTTTATTTCAAAAATGCCATTAAGTTGATTTATACTGAACAAATGGCTAGAATACAAATAAACAACCAAAAAAAACAGAAAATATCACGATCACAAAAGGCACTAGACAGGGGTGCCCACTCTCACCACTGCTATTTATCTTAGCATTGGAAACACTCGATAAGAGAGGACAGTGACATCATTGGATTGAAAATAGCGAAACAGGACTATAAGATAAGAGCATTCGCTGATGACGTCATTGGCATAATAGAGGACCCTATTCAGAGTATAAGAAAATGGCTAGACAAAGTAAAGGGAGTTTGGGGAGGTAGCTGGCTTTAAGCTGAATAAAAATAAAACAATGATCCTTACTAAGAACATGTCAAAAGTAAAGCAAGAAGAACTAAGCAAAAAGACTGGCCTCAAAATCTGCACCAAAATAAAATACCTGGGTATATGGGTAACAGCAAAAAACGCCCAATTATTTAAAAACAATTACGAGGTTACATGGTCAAAAGTAAAGAAAAAACTATTAAATTGGAGATCCCTAAAACTAAGCTTGCTTGGAAGAATAGCCTTAATCAAAATGAACGTTCTACCCAGACTCTTATACTTATTCCAAAGCCTTCCAATAATAAGAAATGCCAAAGTATTTGCACAATGGAATTAGGACTTAGGAAAATTCATATGGAATGGGAAGAAACCAGGAATTAAGTATAAAATAATGATAGGTAAAAAGGAGAGAGGAGGGTTTGGCCTTCCTAATTTAAAGACCTACTTCGAGGCATGTGCTCTAGTCTGAATAAAGGAATGGTCATTATTATAAAAGGAAAAAACACTGGTTTTGGAGGGATTCAATTTGAGGGTGGGTTGGCACTCATATTTGTGGTACGGGGGGGAAACATGGAAAAGGGCTTGGGGAATCATTTTGTAAGATCGGTACTCATTAAATAATGGGAGACATACAAGAACTATTTCTACACTAAAACACCACTATGGATATCTCCAATAGAGGCAAAGCAGAGAAGGCTCCTGGGCTGGCATAATTGGCCAACATATAAAGATCTACTGGAAAAGAATAATATCAGTAATACCTGGACCTTGAAATCCCAAACAGACATGGTGAAGAATATAGGAAATTTAACCTGGATACAATACTACCAGATAAAGGAAATGTTCAAACAAGATCAAAAGATTGGATCTGAAGATAAAGAAACAACATGGGATAAAATATTAAAACTAGAGAAGAAAAACATAACCAAAATATATAACCAACTGCTGGATTGGGAAACCAAAATGGAAGAAGTCAAAAACTGTATGATATCATGGGCAAAAAATATAGGCAGAGAGATTAAATTTCAGGAATGGCAACTAATCTGGCGGAAAAAGTTAAAATACACCTATTTGATTTCATTAAAGGAAAACTGGCTTTAAAACTTTCACAGATGGTATATGACACCACTCAAGCTAAGTTTGATGTATAAAAACTACAAAAACACGTGTTGGAAATGCAAGGAAGGGATCTGAAGCTATTTCCACATGTGGTGGTCATGTCCAGTATCAAACAAATTCTGGAAATGTATAAAAGAAGAAGCCCAAAAAATTATAAAAAAGAAGATTCCCTTCAAACCAGAAATCTTCCTCTTAGGCCTGATAGATGAAGATATTAAACTAGATAAAAATGAGGATGTTATCCTCACCTACATAACCACTGCAGCCCGAATAACATTTGCGAAAAGCTGGAAGGACGAACAGACGCCCAAAATTGAACAATGGCTCGACAAACTCTCGGAAATCAAAGACATGGACAAATTAACTTTTTTTCTAAGAACCAGCTCCGGAAAGCCAAAAAAGGAAACGGATTGGAAAGTAGTTGAAGACTATGAAACAGAAAGAGCTGAAGAAAGAACCGCTTAGGAACTATAAGGAGAAGGCAAAATAAATAAAACTTCAGTTTTAAGAATATTAGGATTCCACCTTCGAACAGACGAGTGGTAATCGGGAGACTATAAATTAGCAAAGACGAGCACAGTCTGGACTCAAAACAGAAGTCAATCTTTTAATTCAGTATAAATGTCAAACCACTACCCCCTTCTTCCCCCTCACCCCCCCCCCCTTCTCCTTAGGGATGACTGGATGTGAGTACCATGGAGTAAGGATGGATGAGTGAATGTATGAGTGGGTTTATAGATTCACACATATAACCCTTCCCTTTTTCTGCCCCATGTTCATGACCACTAAGATATGTTATGAAGATATGAATGTATGTATGTTTTATAGGCCTGTGCGGTTTCGTTCGTTAATTCGTTATTTCGTTATTAATTCGTTATTTTTACCACATCCGACGCGATTTCAAAACACATTTTTAAACCCGGAAGGGTTTAAAAATATCGAAACAGCAGCCCCATATATTTTACGAGCTTCAGCTCGTGTCGTTAATGGGATGGAGGCTGCTGAGTGCTGCTGGTGCCTGGGAGCCAATCCGGCGCTCCCAAGCACCCCAGCAGTAAATGGGGCGGGCGGGGCGAAGGGGCGGCGCGAGCGCACACCCAGTGAGCCAAGCACCGCCCCTGCCTGTTGGGCGCCCGGCCCGCGCGCGCTCACCCTTACAACCGGCCTCCGCACGCCATCCAATCGGCTCCGGCTCCTGCGCCCTCCTCCTCCTCCTCCTCCCAGCTGTGTTGCAGCCAGGAAGTGCCAGGAGGAGGAGGAGGAGGAGGAGGGCGCAGGAGCCGGAGCCGATTGGATGGCGCACGGAGGCCGGTTGTAAGGGTGAGCGCGCGCGCGCCATCCAATCGTCTCCGGCTCCTGCGCCCTCCTCCTCCTCCTCCTGGCACAGCTGGGAGGAGGAGGAGGAGGAGGAGGGCGCAGGAGCCGGAGCCGATTGGATGGCGCGCGCGCGCTCACCCTTACAACCGGCCTCCGCGCGCCATCCAATCGGCTTCCTGCAACACAGCTGGGAGGAGGAGGAGGAAGAGGAGGGCACAGGAGCCGGAGCGCAGGAGCCGGGGAGGGGATTCCTGCAGCGCCGGCTCTGCCTCCGTGGCCCGCCTGAGATGAGACCAACAATACCATCTGATTGCCACAAATTGAAGGCTCCATCCATCCAGGCTCTTTTGCTGTGAGTTTTCAGGGCTGTATGAGTGTATGACCATGTTCCAGAAGCATTCTCTCCTGACATTTTGCCCACATCTATGGCAGGCATCCTCAGAGGTCTGTTGGAAACTAGGCAAATGGAGTTTATCTATGGAATGTCCAGGGTGGGAGAAATGAAAGCCATTCAATGCTAATCAAGCTGACCATTACTGCAACATTCACACAAAATGTTTTGTAAATATTTACGAAATTTCGTAAATAACAAAACATTTTTTGGAAAGTTTTGTAAATATTTTAAATATCGAAACAAAAAAACACCCCAATTACAAATCGATTTTAGAAACAAATTTTTTCTTGATCAAACAGGCCTAATGTTTTATACTTGGAAAATTTAATAAAGATTTTTTTAAAAAAAAGAGCTGTACATGGTATCAAATTGGCAGCCAGTGGAGCTGGCATGACATGAGAGTTCTATGCTCCTTGTATGCCACCCCAGTTATTAACCTGTCTGCCTCTAGTTGGACTATTTGAAGCTTCCGAGCAGTCTTCAAAGGCAACCCCACATAGAGTGCATTGCAGTAGTCTATCCTGGATATAATGAGAACGTGGATCCCGTGGCCAATTCTGCCTTCCCAATGTATGGGCACAGCTGGTGCTCCCCTGGCCACCACCATAAGCTGGGATTCCAGGCTCAGCATGGGAACTCCCAAGCTGCAAACCTGTGCCTTAAAGGGGAGCCTAGAATGGTCAAAATTAAGCCTAGAATGGTCAGCAGAATATTTATAATGGGTAAAACAAGGTCCTAATGGTCAACACAAGGCTTGAATGGTCAATAGGAGGCCTATAATGATCCACAGAAAGTTTATAATTGTCAACAAAAGCACCCAATGGTCAACCAAATGCCAATAATGGTCAACAGCAGGTCTGAATTGTCAACAGAAGGTCCTAATGGTCAACATAAGGACTCAATGGTCAAAATCTTTTTCCACAGAAGGCCTATAATGGTCAACTGAAGGTTCCAATGTTCAACAGAAGGCTCCAATGGTCAACAAAAGGCTCCAATGGTCAACAGGGAGCCTATAATGGTCAATATAGGATATCAATGGTAAATGAAAACCCCAATAGTCAACTAAAGATGTATAATAATCAACAGAAGGGATATAATGGTCAACAGAAGGCTTTAATTGTCAGCATAAGGCATACAATGGTAAACCGAAGGCCTATAATGGTCAACAATTGATGCCAATGGTCAACTGAAGACTATAATGGTCAACTGAAGGCCTATAATGGTCAACCTAAGGACTCAATAGTCAACACAAGGACCCAATGGTCAACAGAAGAGCTCAATGGCCAACTGGAGGCTTATAATGGTAAACTGAAAGGTCCTGTTTATTTATTTATTTATGATATTTCTATCCTGCCTTTCTCGAACCCAAAGGTGACTCAAGTCACCTTACAGCCAGGCCGCCATTTGATGCCTTAATAATATTCACTTAAAACCACTTTTAAAACAAAATTTAAAAACACATACAATATATAAAACCAATTTATAAAACCAATACTTTTACTGTTAACCATATTGTCCAAAATCATCACCTGAGCCATTCCAATATTTACTTTCACATTGTCAATTTAAGGTCAACAGGAGGCCTCAATGGTCAACAGAGGGTCTCGTGGTCAAAATTAAGCCTAGAATGATCAATGGAATGTTTATAATGGGCAAAAGAAGGTCCTAATGGTCAACATAAGGCCTCAATGGCTAATGAGAAACCTATAATCATAGAATCATAGAGTTGGAAGAGACCTCATGGGTCATCCAGTCCAACCGCCTGCCGAAAAGCAGGAAAATCGCAGAAGGCCTATAATGGTCAACAGAAGGCCAATATTGGTCAACAGAAGGCCCCAATGATCAACCAAAGGCTTATAATGGTCAACAGAAGGGCCCAATAGTCAACTGAAGGCCAATAATGTTCAACTGAAGGTTCCAGTGGTCAACTGAAGGCCTATAATAGTCAATAGGAGGCCTCAATGGTCAATAGAGGGTTTCAATTGTCAGCATTGACTGGTCAATGGTCAAATGTTTATAATGGGCAAAAGAAGGTCCTAATGGTCAACACAAGGCCCCAATGGTCAATGGGAAGATTATAATGATCAACGGAACGGCTCAATGGTCAACGAAAGGCCTATAATGAGACCCTCAACAGTGGGTCTCAATGTTCAACAAAAGCTCCTAATGGTCAATGGAAGAACCCAATGATCAACCAAAGACATTTAGTTGTCAACAGAAGGCCTCAATGGTTAACCATGAATACTAATGGTCAACTGAAGGCCTATAATGGTCAAAATGGTTTTAACTGTCAACTGAAGGCCTATAATGGTCAACGGAATGCTAAAATGGGAAACAAAGAGTACATAATGGTCAATAGGAAATTCCAATGGTCAACCAAAGGTCCCAATGGTCAACAGAAAGAACCATTAGTCAATTGAAATACTCAATGACCAACAAAAAGTCCCAAAGGCGTATAATGGTCAACTGAAGATACTTTCTGTAAAAGGTCAGCAGAAGGCCTATAAGGTCAATAAAGGATACGAGTGTTCAAAGGAAGGCCAAAACTAAGACAAGTCAAACTCGCATTTTGGACTTTAGAAGAGCTGATTTCCGAAAAATGAAGGAAACGCTGAGCAGCATTCCATGGAAACAGATCCTAAAAGACAAGGGAGTTATGGATGGATGGAAATTTCTCAAGAGTGAAATACTCAAGGCACAATTGCAAACTGTGCCAACAAAGAAAAAATAGGACAAGTGCAAAGAAGCCAGAATGGATGTCCAAAGAACCTCTAACTGTGCTAAAACACAAAAAAGACATGCACAAGAAGTGGAAAAAGGGAGAAATCACCAACGAAGAATTCAAACAAATAGCCAACACCTGTAGGGAAAAGGTCAGCAAGGCTAAAGCACAAAACGAGCTCAGGCTTGCCAAGGGTATTAAAAACAATAAAAAGGGATTCTTTTCTTATGTCAGTAGAAAAAGGAAAAACAAGGAGGCGATAGGGCCTCTTCGAGGAGAAGATGGGGCAATGCTGACAGGGGGTAGGGAAAAGGCAGAACTACTTAATGCCTTCTTTGCCTCAGTCTTCTCACAAAAAGAAAGTCATCTTCAACCTCAGCAAGACGGAGTGGATGTGGGATTAGAGGACATCCAACCCCAAATTGGGAAACAAGTCGTTCAGGAATACCTGGCCGCTCTAAAAAAAGTCCCCAGGGCCAGATCAACTACACCCAAGAGTACTGAAGGAACTAGCGGAAGTCATTTCGGAACCATTGGCAATCATCTTTGAGAGATCTTGGAGAATGGGAGAAGTTCCAGCAGACTGGAGAAGGGCCAATGTGGTCCCAATATTCAAGAAGGGAAAAAAAGGATGACCCAAACAATTATCATCCGGTCAGCCTCACGTCGATATCAGGCAAGATTCTGGAAAAGATTGTTAAGGAAGTGGTCTGCAAACACTTAGAAACAAATGCGGTCATCGCTAATAGTCAACATGGATTTATCAAAAACAAGTCATGCCAGACTAATCTGATCTCTTTTTTGATAGAGTTACAAGCTGGGTAGATGCGGGGAATGCCGTGGATGCAGCATGCCTGGATTTCAGTAAGGCCTTTGACAAAGTCCCCCACCTTCTGGCAAACAAACTAGTCCAATGTGGGCTAGGCAAAACTACGGTGAGGTGGATCAGTAATTGGTTAAATGGACGAACCCAGAGGGTGCTCACCAATGCTTCCTCTTCATCCTGGAAAGAAGTGACGAGTGGAGTGCCGCAAGGTTCCGTCCTGGGCCCGGTCCTGTTCAACATCTTTATTAATGACTTAGATGAAGGGCTAGAAGGCATGATCATCAAGTTTGCAGACGACACCAAATTGGGAGGGATAGCCAACACTCCAGAGGACAGGAGCAGAATTCAAAACGATCTTGACAGATTAGAGAGATGGGCCAAAGCTAACAAAATGAATTTCAACAGTGACAAATGCAAGGAGTGTGTCCCTGTTAGTTCTGCTGGACCTCTCAGCAGCCTTCGATACCGTCGATCACGATATCCTTCTGGGACGCCTCATAGATATGGGACTTGGGGGTACTGTTTTGCAGTGGCTCCAGTCCTTTCTTGAGGGACGGTCCCAGTAGGTATTATTGGGTGACACCTGTTCGGCCCCACAGCCGCTGTCATGTGGAGTCCCACAGGGTTCAATTCTGTCCCCAATGTGGTTTAACATTACATGAAGCTGCTGGGGGAGATCATTCGGAGTTTCGGAATGAGGTGTTATCTCTATGCAGATGATGTCCAAATCTGTCACTCCTTCTCAACTGTCACCAAGGAGGCTGTCCAAACCTTGAACCGGTGTCTGACTGCTGTGTCGGACTGGATGAGAGCTAACAAATTGAAATTGAATCCAGACAAGACAGAGGTCCTACTGGTCAGTCATAAGGCCGAGCAGTGCATAGGGTTACAGCCTGTGTTAGATGGGGTTACACTCCCCCTGAAGACGCAGGTTCACAGCTTGGGAGTGATCCTGGACTCATCACTGAGACTGGAACCCCAGGTCTCGGCAGTGGCCAGGAGAGCTTTTGCACAATTAAAACTTGTGCACCAGTTGCGCCGGTACTTTGGAAAGCCTGATCTGGCCACAGTGGTCCACGCTCTTGTTACATCCCGAATAGATTACTGCAAGGCACTCTACATGGGGTTGCCCTTGAAGACTGTTCAGAAACGTCAACTGGTCCAGCGTGTGAAAAAGATCTTGGAATCCTCGTGGACAACAAGTTAAACATGAGCCAACAATGTGATGTGGCAGCAAAAAAAGCCAATGGGATTTTGGCCTGCATCAATAGGAGCATAGTGTCTAGATTTAGGGAAGTAATGTTACCCCTCTATTCTGCTTTGGTTAGACCACACCTGGAATATTGTGTCCAATTCTGGACACCACAATTCAAGAGAGATATTGACAAGCTGGAACGTGTCCAGGAGGAGGGCGACTAAAATGATCAAAGGTCTGGAGAACAAGCCCTATGAGGAGCGGCTTAAGGAGCTGGGCATGTTTAGCCTGAAGAAGAGAAGGCTGAGAAGAGATATGATAGCCATGTATAAATATGTGAAAGGAAGCCACAGGGAGGAGGGAGCAAGCTTGTTTTCTGCTTCCCTGGAGACTAGGACAGGAAACAGTAGTTTCAAACTACAAGAAAGGAGATTCCATCTGAATATGAGGAAGAACTTCCTGACTGTGAGAGCCGTTCAGCAGTGGAACTCTCTGCCCCAGAGTGTGGTGGAGGCTCCTTCTTTGGAAGCTTTTAAACAGAGGCTGGATGGCCATCTGTCAGGGTTGATTTGAATGCAATGTTCCTGCTTCTTGGCAGGGGGTTGGACTGGATGGCCCATGAGGTCTCTTCCAACTCTTTGATTCTATGATTCTATGAACTGAAGGCCCCAAAGCTCAACGGAAGACCTATAATGGTCAACAGAAGGCAAATAATGGTCAACAGAAGTACCCAATGGGCAACAGAAGGCTTAAATGGTCAACAGAAGTCATGGTGGCTCCTCGGCTGTGGAACGCCCTTCCTACGGACATTAGACTAACACCATCTCTAATGGTATTCCGCAAAAAGGTGAAGACCTGGATGTTTGTGCAGGCGTTTGAGTAATTTAGTGCATTCTGGTAATGGAATATAGGAATGGAACAATGGACGACGAACCTGGACTACGCTTGGATGATGAGAAGATTGGGTACGGTTGTTTTTCGTAATAATTGTGCATTGTAATTGCTTATTGGTAATTTATGGATAATGTGTTAAGTCAATTGTTATATGTTGCATGGAACCACTGCTGTTTCTACTGTTTTTACTGTTTGTGAACCGCTGTGAGTCGCCTTCGGGCTTGAGATACAGCGGTATATAAGCAAAGTAAATAAATA
The DNA here is from genome assembly GCF_037176765.1 of Anolis sagrei. Classification (NCBI taxonomy): domain Eukaryota; kingdom Metazoa; phylum Chordata; class Lepidosauria; order Squamata; family Anolidae; genus Anolis; species Anolis sagrei. The sequence goes on along the minus strand of NC_090035.1, from coordinate 56,227,866 downwards.
AATAAATAAATAAATAAATAAATAAATATAATGGTCAACAGGAAATGATGATGATGATAACAACAACAACAACAACAACAACAACAATCTTTATACCCCGCCACAATCTCCTCTACAGGGACTCGGAGCGGCTTACATGGGGCCAAGCCCGGAGAACATATTTCAGAAAAAATAAAACAAAATCATAAGCAACAAGCAACAGCATCAAATTACATTAACAAAAAAAGAAAAGAAAACATATGAATGCAGTAACAAAATAACATACAATAGCACAATTGCAATGACAATGGGCAGGCCACATGTACAAAATAAAATGTTAAAAGCATGAATGAGATAAGAATAGGAGCAAGTTATTTGCAGGGAGCACATAAAGAAACACAGGGTTGTGAAATTAAACTTCCCATGGGGGGGGGGGGACGTTGACAGGAACAGTTGTGTCATGTTGTACACCTACTCGCCAAAGGCGCAGCAGAAGAGTGAGGTCTTAAGGTTCTTTTTAAAGGTTTCTAGTGTAGGGGCTTTCCTGATCTTGCTAGGTAATGAGTTCCAAAGTCAGGGAGCTACAGAGGAGATGTCTCTCTCCCTTGTGCCCACCAGATGAGCTTGTGAGACTGGCAGAGGCGAAAGGAGGGCCTCCCCCAAAGATTGAGGGGCCCGGGTTGGTTCATGGAGAGAGATATGGTCACGAAGGTAGGCGAGTCCCAAACCGTTTAGAGCTTTATAGGTGATAACCTGTACCTTGAATTGGGCCTGGAAAATAAATGGCAGCCAGTGGAGCTCCTTAAACATAGGAGTCAACCGCTCCTTGTAACTAGCCCCAGTTATTAATCTGGCTGCCGAACGTTGGACAAGTTGAAGTTTCTGGGCCATCTTCAAGGATAGCCCCATGTAGAGTGCATTGCAATAATTCAGGGAGAGTGCAACCCCATCCAGCACTGTTTGCCTCCCAATATCCCGGTCAGGCTAGCGACTGACCTAGAGGACTTCTGTCTTGTCAGGATTGATCCTCAGCTTTTTTGTCCTCATCCAGATCGTCACAGCAGCCAAGCACTGGTCCGGTAGCCGAGGGGCTTCCCTGGAATCTGGTGGAAAAGAGTAGTGGAGTTGGGTGTCATCTGCGTAGAGGTGACACCGTACTCCAATACTCCGGATGACCTCTCCCAGTGGTTTCATGTAGATGTTAAATAGCATGGGAGGCAGAATGGAACCTTGCGGGACCCCACAGGTCAATGGCCAGGGGTTTGAGCAGGAGTCTCCCAGCTTCACCAACTGAGAACGACCCTTCAGGAAGGACCAGAGCCACAGTAAAACCGTGCCCCCGAGTCCCATCCCAGTGAGTCTCCCCAGAAGGATACCATGGCCGATGGTATCGAAAGCCACTGAGATATCCAAGACAACGAGCAGGGTCACACTCCCACTGTCCAGTTCCCTGCTGAGGTCATCAGAAGGATTCAATGGCCAACAGAAGGCTTTAATGTTCAGCATAAGACCTATAATGGTCAACAGAAGACGTATAATGGTCAACAGAAGTACCCAATGGTCAACAGAAGGCTTTAATGGTCAGCATAAGGCCTGTAATAGTCAACAGAAAGCCTCTAATGGTCAACAGAAGGCCTATAAAAGTCAACAGAAGGCTTCAATGGTCAATGCAAAGTCCTAATTGTCAACAAATAGTCAACAGAAGACCTCAATGGCTAATGGAAGGCTTTAATGGTTAGCATAAGGCCTTTAATGGCCAACAGAAGGCCTATAAAGGTCAACAGAAGGCTTCAAAGGTCAACACAGGCCTAATTTTCAACAAATGGTCAACAGAAGATTTAATGGTCAATAAAAGCCTTTGATTTTACTTGTTTATTTAAAACATTTATATTCCACTCTTCTCACCCTGCAGGGGACTAAGGGTGGAGCACAACACATTCAGTGCTGGGACATAAAACATAAATATATACTAATATTAAAATTACTTATATCCACTTTAAAATCAGTTGCCTAAAAACCATCTCAGGACACCATTCTATTATCGCCTCATTGCACTGCCCTAAAGGCTTGGTCCCACAGCCAGGTCTTCACCATCCTTCTGAAGGACAGGAGGGAGGGGGGTGATCTAATATTGTAAAGAAGGGAATTCTATAACCAGGGGGCAATCACTGAGAAGGCCCTATCTCTCATCCCTGCCAATCGTGCCTGTGACGATGGCGGGACTGAGAGCAGGGCCTCCCCAGAAGATCTTACTCTCTGCAGTGGTTCATAAAGGGAGATGCATTCGGTCAGGTAAACTGGGCCAAGGCTGTTTAGGGCTTTATAGGCCAAAGCCAGCACTTTGAATTGTGCCCAGTAGCAAACAGACAGCCAGTGGGGCTGACGTTACATGGGAGTTGTGTGCTCGTGTATGCCACCCCAGTTATTAATCTGGCTGCCTCTTATTGGACTATTTGAAGCTTCCAAACCATCTTCAAAGGCAACCCCATGTAGAGCGTGTTGCATAATCTATTCTGGATGTAATGAGAGCATGGACTACTGTGGTCAAGTCTGACTTCCCAAGGTTCGGGCACAGCTGACGCACAAGTTTTAATTGTGCAAAAGCCCCCTGGCCACCACTGCAACCTGAGATTCCAGGGTCAGCAATGAGTTCAGGAGGACTCCCAAGCTGCAAACCTGTACCTTCAATGGGAGTGTAACCCATCCAGCACAGGCTGTACCCTATACCCTGTTCAGCCTTGCAACTGACCAGGAGGACCTCTGTCTTCTCTGGATTCAACTTCAATTTGCTTGCCATCATCCAGACTGTCACAGCAGCCAGAAACTGGTTCAGGACTTGGACAGCCTCTTTAGCATCTGGTGGAAACAAGAGATAAAATTGGACATCATCTGCATACAGATGGCATCGGACTCCAAAACTCGGGATAATCTCACCCAATGGCTTCATGCAGATGTTAAACAACATGGGGGACAATACTGAGCCCTGCAGGACTATGGGGCTGAGCAGGAGTCCCCCAGCAACACCTTCTGGGTACAAACCTCCAGGAAGGACTGGAGCCACTGCAGAACAATACCTCCAAGGCCCATCCCTGCGAAGTGACCCAGAAGGATACTGTGGTGTATGGGATCGAAGGCTACTGAGAGGTCCAGGAGAACCAACAGGGGCACGCTCCCCCTGTTGAGCTCTATAAAGGGTCTATACCCAAGAAACTATTTTTTTTTTCAGGGAGAAGGAGCAGGGAATTTTAAGATTAGTGAAATCCCACAAGTTATAACACTTATAAGGAATTCACAGGAGGGAGACTAATAAATCAGGGGAGGATATTAGGCCTGTTTGATCAAGAAAAAATTTGTTTCTAAAATCGATTTGTAATTGGGGTTTTTTTTTGTTTCGATATTTAAAATATTTACAAAACTTTCCAAAAACACGTTTCGTTATTTACGAAATTTCGTTAATATTAACGAATTTCGTTATTTGACGTCAATAACGAATCGATTCGTTAAGATGGCGCCCGCGTTTTTTAGCGCATGCGCGAACATTAACGAAATTCGTTAATACGTCATTTCGCTATTACGAATCAATTAACGAATTTCACATTAACGAAATTTCGTTATTCGTTAATAACGAATCGATTCGTTAAGATGGCGCTTTCGCGCTTTAGCGCATGCGCGGAGGCATTAACGAAATTTCGTTAATCACGTATTCGTTAATAACAAATCGATTCGTTAACAAAAACATTACCTTTCAACACAGATTTTACAGCTTCATCATACATTTAGATGGAACTCATTTTGGTTTTTTTTTCATATACATTAGAAAATGAAAAGATATTGCACGAGCAGAATAGAAGGGAGTCAATTTTTTTTTTTTGCATTTATGATTTTTTTCCTCCCTTATCTTCACCCCTTCCCCCATATATTTTTAATTAGAACGGTTGGTAATTAAAAGAAATGTAATAATTAAAAAAACATATATTAATAAAGTAATGTAACATAATAAATAAAATAATAAAATAATATAACTGCTACAATAAAATAACTAAACATAACAAATAAGAATAATAAAATTATCAAATAGAATATAAATCAATAAAAAGTTAAACCAAAAATTAAAATACAGTCAGTTGCTAAACAAGAAGCAAGGTAAGAAATTGAAATTAAATTACTTAAGACTGTAATAAAATGTAATACATAAAGAAATGTATTATCATATTTTTTTAACATAACAATACGAAATATAAATTATTTATTTATAATATATTATATAGTTATAATGTCAAAAATTACAAATTAATTGTTAAAAATGCAGAAAGTAAATTAAATCAAAAGAAGAAAATATCATAAATTTCACTTTGAAACAACTATGAATATTAAATTAAGGGAAATTATCTGGCTGGGCGGTTTTGTTCGACAATTTTGTAAATTTTTTTTTTATAACAGTACAATATCGACATTTCTTTCAAACCCAGAAGTGTTTCTTCTAAATCGAAGTTCTAAATCGAAGTTCTTTCCACTCAAAAGAATTTATAGTTCTAGTTTTTGCTAATAGGCAAAGAAGAATTGGAAAGAGAGTTTTAGGGCTGTAGTTGTTATTTCTTAAAGGGAAGGAAGTAAAATAATTTGGAAAAAGGCAATGCAATAATTAGGAGTTTTGCCTTTGCAATCACCCATTTTTATCTAGTTGCAAAGGAAATGCGTATGGGGCAATTTCTCTTAAAATAACTTTTTTTTTTTGTTCAGCATTTTTGGTCAAACATTCGAAATAACTCCTTCAAAACAAGTCTGCCTAGGTGTTGCCTAGTTAATGCATTTACTTACTCCAGTTTTTTCTCTCTCCTGGAACCACAAAGATTTTTTTTTTCCATGGAGAGGGAACAGAAAGAATTCTTAATCTTTTACCAGCAGGAAATTCATTGCCTTCGAACCCAGTTTTTTTAATTTCTATGCATTTTACTTGCTAAATAAGGGTTCCTTGACCATGCATCTTTTTAACTCCAGTTCTTGGGCAATTTTTCTGAAAATAACAGTTTTTTTGTTAAGCTTTTTTGGCCAAAAACTCCCAATAACTCCTTCAAAACAATATATCTTTCACAGTATATTGGCCGTCCCCTTCCCGGCCTTCTCCCTCCCATGCCCTCCCAGGGGGACATTGCTCAGCCCCGCCCCCCCCCCCCCCCGGGACTGTCATGGTGTGCACATTTCTTACACAGCATATTGGCCGTCCCCCAGTGAGACAGACTGAGTCCTCCCGGGGTGGGCTCTTGACCCTGCCCCCCCGGGATTGACCGCCTTCTTGTCTGCTGAGAGAAGGCCGATACCCTTCCTGGCCTTCTCCCTCCCATGCCACTGAGACAGACTAACTCCTCCCGGGGTGGGCTCTTCACCCTGCCCCCCCTCCCCGGGATTGACCGCCTTTTTTGTCTGTTGAGAGAAGGCCGATACCCTTCCCGGCCTTCTCCCTCCCATGCCACTGAGACAGGCTGTAAGTCCTCCCGGGGTGGGCTCTTGACCCTGCCCCCCCCGGGATTAACTGCAAAACCTTTTTGTCTGCTGAGAGAAGGCCGATACCCTTCCCGGCCTTCTCCCTCCCATGCCACTGAGACAGATTAACTCCTCCCGGGGTGGGCTCTTGACCCTGCCCCCCCCCCCCCGGGATTGACTGCCTTTTTGCCTTCCAGGCTGTTGCAATCATGCAGTATGGTGGAACGGGAAGGTTTTTGCTGATTTGTTCAGTTCACCTCCTGGCACCATGGTAACTTTCTCTCGAACAGTCATTGCAGCTTTGTTCGAGTGATGAGTACTTGCGAGAGATGATGAGAGACTAGATACGGCATACTCATTCCGGTGGTACAAACTCGGGATTCATGGTCACAGCGCCACCGCCGTCACTCAACTCATTGACCGCTGCCAAAGAATCGCGGCCTTCTTACACCGTAGCTCTAAGTCCGCAAAAGTGGAGTGCCTCCCACAACACCGGTTACTGCAGGATGTCCCCACCCGCTGGAACTCCACCTGCATCATGTGGGAGCGCATGGAACATCTTTGTCAGCCCAAGCTGTTCCCCAACAACCAGGAGTGGATGATCATCACTCAGCTGGTCGAGATACTAGAACCATTCAAATTAGCCACCGAACATCTTTCAGCACAGAAAGCACTACTCAGCCATGTGGTCCCTGTCGTCCTGTGTTTGAAGAGGCATTTGGAGTCACTGCGTGGACAAAGTACATTGCAATCGTCACACCCTCCAACGTAACTTGCTCGACCCCCTTGCTGTGGAAAAGCTGGTCTTCTTGAAGGCCAACTTGCCAGTTTTGGGCTATCCCCAGATTGATCTGGATAGCATGGACGCGTAGATCACTACAGCCTTTTCTGTGGTAAGTCGCTGGGTGGACAAAGTACATTGCTATCATGGCTGGGCCCCTGTTCACTCCACAGGCTTAGGAGGTGGTCAGAAAGTTGACTTTCGCCATCCGTAGACGTCTTCACATTTGTCTTTGGTGAAACAAAAGCTGTTTCACCCAGTTGTTGTGGCTGTCCTGCAGCTGTTTTTGCATCACTACAGGGCAAGCATTTTGAAATTTTTCTTTTTTAAAAGTTTCACTGCTACATATTTCTTTTATTCTTAAAAAAAATTTATAAAATATTTGAAATAAAATGAAAACACTGCAGCGCATTTGTCTGCAGTTTTTGTGTGCCCTGTGGCATTTTCGCTGCACATCAGGGCAAGCATTTCATTTGTGTAGTTCCAACTAGTGCGGCCCATAAGCCAACACAAAATGCTTACAGTGCTCATTATTTGTGTAGTTCTAACCAGTGCGGCCCTTCTGCTGCGACCCCCTGTTGAAGACTGAAAGCCAAGTTGACACACATAACCTCAATGAACCGGTTTATTGTCTTGCAAGACTTGGGGGAGGACAGACAACAGGCTGAAAGGCGTCCGGCAGGGGACGTCTGGGGAGAGGGTGTATGAAAGGGGGGGGGAGCGTAAATTAACCAAATGCTCGCCCTGTTGTGAAGCGTACACACTACACAGGAGTAGAGGAGTGCCTCTTTTCCGGGCACTCCAGAGGCGATGCCCAACAGGCTGAAAGGCGACCGGCAGGAAACGACTGAGGAAAGGGTGTATGAAATAATATGTATGTAAAACTGATAATGGCTCATTAAAATAATCAAGGCTGTATGACAGGGAGTTGGGGGGGAGGGCACAGGAGTGCCAAAGGCTGCATGACAGGGAGTTGGGGGGGGGGGGACGGCACAGGAGTGCCAAAGGCTGCATGACAGGGAGTTGGGGGGGGGAACGCGTGCACACAGGCACACAAGGGTCCTTTCTTATTTTTGAATTTATTTGGTTTTTTTTAAAGAATAAAAGACAGGTATTTTTAAAAAATATTCAAAAATGGAAAATTAACTGGCCCTGATGAACAGCTAACACAGCGAGGAGACAGGGCAAACGAGAGAGTAGAAGAGTAGATAACCTGGGTCCGATCGCATCAGAGCAATGTTCCCGCGTTCAGCAGGCAGTGACAATGTAAGACACCACAACGCAGAAAGCAAAGTAGTATGCATCAGGGCACCCTCCCAAAATGTAATTCCATCCTTGTATGAGGGATGCGAGCAACGTCTCTGAACCCTGGTGTATGAAGGGGAGTTGGGGGGGAGGTTTCCATTCAAACATGGGAAATTAACCAAATGCTCACCCTCTAGAGCTAATCCATGCCGACGAGCGCAGACCTCCGGGATGCGTGTATGAAAGGGAGTTTGGGGGGGGGGGGGAGCCAGTAACGACTGGGGAAAGGGTGTATGTATGTATTTCACAGAGTTGATTTGAATCTGTAATGGTTCCTTTGGTCGCTCCCCCTGTTCCTTAGATATAACTGTGGTAATTCTAGAGTTTAATTTGCAGACGAACAGATACCGGAGGAAAGGTGTATGGGGAAAGGGTGTATGACAGTGAGTTAAGGGAGGTAAAGAGGAGGGGAAAGTGTGTATGAAAGAGAGTTAAGGGAGGTAAAGACGAACTTTGGTCTCACAGCCATTCAAAGTCAAATTTTCATTTGAGTCCCGCGGTCTTCCCGAGTTAGGCTCATCCATTGCACTCCGTGTGTGCTGACCCCTGGGATTAAGTACTGGCCTACTCTCAGCAGCCAGGAAGACAGTTACCACCCTCCCAAAACGTTATTCCAGGTGTATGAAGGGGAGTTGGGGGGAGGGTTCCCGAGTATAGGTCAGGGATGGGGACCAACCAAAAGTCGCGATTATAATCATAAATAAAAAGAAGTGCTTCCATGAAAATGTCTGGGATTAAGTACTGGCCTACTCTCAGCAGCCAGGAAGACAGTTACCACCCTCCCAAAACGTAATTCCAGCATTATATGAGGGATGCGAGCAACGTCTCTGAACCCTGGTGTATGAAGGGGAGTTGGGGGGTTGGGAAGCCATGCAAAGTCAAATTTCAACTTCTCTCGGCGCTTCCCCCCCCCCATGCTCTTAAACGAGTGTCCCTGTGGTCCAAAGTGTTTCCTTTTTAGTGTGTTCAAAGCAGGCCGGTCCCATCAATCAGGAACAAGTGCACGAGTACAGGAGTGCCATTGATCGCCAGGGTTGATTCGGATGATCTGGCTGGCTATGCGGATGTTTCAATGTGTCCATCTGCAGTCCACTGCCTTTCTTTGGTATTCGCTGGGAAGGAAGCGTTTCATCACACTGGTTGGAAGTACAGAAATGATCTGGCTGGCTATGCGGGTGTCCCCTTCCTCCCTCACCGCTCCATGTGCTTCCCTCCCGAAGCTGTTGTGATGAGTTGGGGGGGGGGAGGGCACAGGAGTGCCAAAGGCTGCATGACAGGGAGTTGTGGGGGGGGGGAAAGACAGGTATTTTTTAAAAATATTCAAAAATGGAAAATTAACTGGCCCTGATGAACAGCTAACACAGCGAGGAGACAGGGCAAACGAGAGAGTAGAAGAGTAGATAACCTGGGTCCGATCGCATCAGAGCAATGTTCCCGCGTTCAGCAGGCAGTGACAATGTAAGACACCACAACGCAGAAAGCAAAGTAGTATGCATCAGGGCACCCTCCCAAAATGTAATTCCATCCTTGTATGAGGGATGCAAGCAACGTCTTTGAACCCTGGTGTATGAAGGGGAGTTGGGGGGGGGAGGTTTCCATTCAAACATGGGAAATTAACCAAATGCTCACCCTCTAGAGCTAATCCATGCCGACGAGCGCAGACCTCCGGGATGCGTGTATGAAAGGGAGTTTGGGGGGGGGGGGGAAGCCAGTAACGACTGGGGAAAGGGTGTATGTATGTATTTCACAGAGTTGATTTGAATCTGTTATGGTTCCTTTGGTCGCTCCCCCTGTTCCTTAGATATAACTGTGGTAATTCTAGAGTTTAATTTGCAGACGAACAGATACCGGAGGAAAGGTGTATGGGGAAAGGGTGTATGACAGGGAGTTAAGGGAGGTAAAGAGGAGGGGAAAGTGTGTATGAAAGAGAGTTAAGGGAGGTAAAGACGAACTTTGGTCTCACAGCCATTCAAAGTCAAATTTTCATTTGAGTCCCGCGGTTCCGAAGCATTTACTTTGAAAAAACTACAGTGCTCAAAGAACGTTGTGTTGTGGGGGGGGGGAGCGTACACTAGAGTACAGGACTGGCAATAAAAACAATAAATGAAAAAAAGTGCTTCTACGAAAATGGGGACTGGCAGGGAATGAAGTTATGGGAGCATTTCTCTTAGGTGAAACAAAAGTTATTCCGTGTGTGCTTAACCTTGCGATTTCCCCAAATGCGGGAAACTCGACTGCATAATGTTTTCCTTAGATATAACTGTTCCTTAGATATAACTGTGGTAATTCTAGAGTTTAATTTTAATTTTATAAACTTGACGAAAAGTCGCGATTAAAATCATCAATAAAAAGAAGTGCTTCTAGTTTGGGGGGAGTTAGGGGAGTTAAGGGAGACTGGCAGGGAATGACCGGGGAGACACCATGATCCCGAAGGTGGTCTTCCCGGGTTAGGCTCATCCATTGCACTCCGTGTGTGTTGACCCCTGGGATGAAATACTGGCCTCTCAGCAGCCAGGAAGACATTTCAAACCAGAGAATTTCTACGTTTTCCGAAACGGAACGGCAAGAGAAGACTCACAGAAGTGCCTTGCAAGAAATTGTGCTTGACAAGAAGAAACGACGACTACTTGCATAAGGCTTCCCAAATCCACTAAGAAAATTTAGGAAGCTAAATGGATCTTGGGATCGAGCTGGCGGTCCGCCGAGAGGCGAGCTACCGCCTCTCCCAGCCCTGAAAATTAAAATCATCAATAAAAATAAGTGCTTCTACGAAAATGGGGACTGGCAGGGAATGTAGTTATGGGAGAATTTCTCTTTGGTGAAACAAAAGCTATTTTAAACTTGACGAAAAACTGTATGAAAAACTTGACAAAAAGTTGTAATTAAAATCATGCTCACCCTCTAGAGCTAATACATGCCGACGAGCGCAGAACTCAGGGATGCGTGTATGAAAGGGAGTTGGGGGGGGGGGGGAAGCCATCTAGGTGGCCTTTTGGGTCTCTTCCAAATGTAGGATTTTGTGATTCAGGATTCTATGATTCAGTAGAGACAGGCTAGCCATCTGTCAGGAAGGGTTTGAGATGCATATGAAGAGGCATCACCCAATGATCAAGGTGAGAGTAAGAGAAACTGGCAGCACCTGGAGCCGCAGGAAGAATACTCCCACTTTGCCAACTGCCAAACCCTTCCATATGGTAGAGCGGGAAGGCTTCCGCCGCTTGATGGCGCTCGGTGGCAGAGGACGACGTCCAAGGTAAAGAAGGAGTGTACCGAGGTCTCCAGTACTAAAGTCGCCTTTAAAATAATCCATAAAAAGTGTCCTGGGGTTCCTGTGATGCCCTTAGATGTCCGGGGCTGCACGCGCACTACAGTGTGTGTCTACCCTACGCCGACAGGTGCCGGTAACCCGTTGAACCCCATTCGTGATGGGGTGACGGGAAAAAAAACAGGGTGACCGTATATAAACTTGACTAAAAGTCGCCATTAAAATCAATCATTAATCATTAATCATTAATCAAGAATAAAATAAATACTTAGCTAATGATAGCTAGCTTGTTTTTCCAAAGGCTGCATGACAGGGAGTTGGGGGGGGAGGGCACAGGAGTGCCAAAGGCTGCATGACGGGGAGTTGGGGGGGAAGGCACAGGAGTGCCAAGAGGAAGGGCACAGAAACTTGCCATAAAGTCGCAATTAAAATCATCAATAAAACGAAGTGCTTCTATGAAAATGTGGAGGACCGAAGCATTTACTTTGAAAAAATTAGTGCGGTCAAGGCTGGCCGCTTGCATCAATCAAGAACGAAAGTCGGAGGTTTGAAGATAGAAAATCTTTAGAGTAATTCCAAGACTGGTAATCATCAATCACAAACCAGAAATATAGTATTTTGGTGACCATCCTGAAGCTGTTGTGATGAGTTGGGGGGGGGGGGGAGGAAGGGCACAGGAGTGCCAAAGGCTGCATGACAGGGAGTTGGGGGGAGAGGAAGTGCCAAAGGCTGCATGACAGGGAGTTGGGGGGGAGGGCACAGGAGTGCCAAAGGCTGCATGACAGTGAGTTGGGGGGGGGGAGGGTACAGGAGTGCCAAAGGCTGCATGACAGGGAGTTGGGGGAAACTTGCCATAAAGTCGCCATAAAAATCATAAATAAAAAGTGTCCTGGGGTTCCTGTGATGCCCTTAGATGTCCGGGGCTGCACGCACACTACTTTCCCATTTTGTAGTAATCAAGCACTGTATTGTATGACTTTGAGTTGGCAACTAGAGCACACAGCCACAGAAGAGTCTTAAAATTTTTTAGAATATGATCTGGCTGGCTATGTGGGTGTCGCCTTCCTCCCTCACCGCTCCATGTGCTTCCCTCCTGAAGCTGTTGTGATGAGTTGGGGGGGGGGCACAGGAGTGCCAAAGGCTGCATGACAGGGAGTTGGGGGGGGGAGCGTGTAGTGCCTACCTAGCTGTTGCCTAGTTAATGCATTTAAAGGAATGCGTGTATGAAAGGCAGTTGGGGGGGGGGAAGCGTACACACAGGAGTGCCTCTTTTCCGGGCACCCCAGAGACGATGCCCAATAGGCTGATAGGGGACCGGCAGGAAATGAATGGGGAAAGGGTGTATGAAAGGGAGTTGGGGGGGGAAGCGTACACTGGAGTACAGGAGTGCCTCTTCTCCAGGCACCCCAGAGACGATGCCCAACAGGCTGATAGGGGACTGGCAGGAAACGACTGGGGAAAGGGTGTATGAAAGGGAGTTGGGGGGGGAAGCGTACACTGGAGTACAGGAGTGCCTCTTCTCCGGGCACCCCAGAGACGATGCCCAACAGGCTGATAGGGGACTGGCAGGAAACGACTGGGGAAAGGGTGTATGAAAGGGAGTTGGGGGGGGAGGAAGGGCACAGGAGTGCCTCTTTTCCGGGCACCCCAGAGACGATGCCCAACAGGCTGAAAGTACACTTCAGGTGTACTCATTCTCCTGTTTGGACTGTCGGAGTGTCGGTGTTTGTGAGTTTGTGGGACAGGGAGTTGGGGAAAACTTGCCATAAAGTCGCCATAAAAATAATAAATAAAAAGTGTCCTGGGGTTCCTGTGATGCCCTTAGATGTCCGGGGATGCACGCGCACTACTTTCCCATTTTGTTGTAATCCCTATTTTTTATACCAAAATAAAGTCGCATTCGTTTTTCCAAAGGCTGTATGACAGGGAGTTGGGGGGGGAGGGCACAGGAGTGCCAAAGGCTGAGAGGGAAGGATGGGAGAGGAAGCTTGGGATGTAAAGTACACAAAGGCGTTACAGTGAAACTGATAATGGCTCATTAAAATAATCAAGGCTGGAGCCGGGCAGCTATGTCTTCTGTATTCACTGCTCAGGAACACAGGGCAAACGGCCGCTTTGGTTACTCTAGATAACCTGGGTCCGATCGCATCAGGGCAATGTGCCAAAGGCTGCATGACAGGGAGTTGGGGGGGGGAGGGCACAGGAGTGCCAAAGGCTGAGAGGGAAGGATGGGAGAGGAAGCTTGGGATGTAAAGTACACAAAGGCGTTACAGTGAAACTGATAATGGCTCATTAAAATAATCAAGGCTGGAGCCGGGCAGCTATGTCTTCTGTATTCACTGCTCAGGAACACAGGGCAAACGGCCGCTTTGGTTACTCTAGATAACCTGGGTCCGATCGCATCAGGGCAATGTGCCAAAGGCTGCATGACAGGGAGTTGGGGGGGGAGGAAGGGCACAGGAGTGCCTCTTTTCCGGGCACCCTAGAGACGATGCCCAATAGGCTGATAGGAGACCGGCAGGAAACGACTGGGGAAAGGGTGTATGAAAGGGAGTTGGGGGGGGAGGAAGGGCACAGGAGTGCCTCTTTTCCGGGCACCCCAGAGACGATGCCCAATAGGCTGATAGGGGACCGGCAGGAAACGACTGGGGAAAGGGTGTATGAAAGGGAGTTGGGGGGGAGGAAGGGCACAGGAGTGCCTCTTTTCCGGGCACCCCAGAGACGATGCCCAATAGGCTGATAGGGGACCGGCAGGAAACGACTGGGGAAAGGGTGTATGAAAGGGAGTTGGGGGGGGGGAGGAAGGGCACAGGAGTGCCTCTTTTCCGGGCACCCCAGAGACGATGCCCAATAGGCTGATAGGGGACCGGCAGGAAACGACTGGGGAAAGGGTGTATGAAAGGGAGTTGGGGGGGGGGAGGAAGGGCACAGGAGTGCCAAAGGCTGCATGACAGGGAGTTGGGGGGGGAGCGGGGAGACAGACTCAGTCCACGCTGAAAGTTTGGGGTCTGCCCATGGGCAGGATGAGATCGGGGGAAAAGTCACCCACAGCCAAGCAGATCACCCAGTGCATGGGAGAGATGATGGCCCGGCCGCTTTGGTTACTCTAGATAACCTGGATCCGATCGCATCAGGGCAATGTGCCAAAGGCTGCATGACAGGGAGTTGTGGGGGAGATTAACCAAAAAGTTGGGAAATTAACCAAAAAGCTCGCCCGGCCGCTTTGGTTCCTCAAGATAACCTGGGTCCGATTTGATTTGATTTAATTGATTTGATTTGATTGATTTGATTGATCTTGGGATCGAGCTGGCCTAAAAAAAACAGATGGCCATCTGTCAGGGGTGGTTTGAACGCGGTTTTCCTGCTTCTTGGCAGGGGGTTGGAATGGATGGCCCATGAGGTCTCTTCCAACTGTTTGATTCTATGATCTGTTTTGTATTCAATATCAGGACAATGTTCCTGCGTTCAGCAGGCAGTGGCAATGTAAAAGTAAAGCAAAGCAAAGCAAAATTGATTTGAATTTATATATATTGCAAAAGAATTTTCCTGGCTATGCATTCATAAAGGGAAATCTGTAACTAACTCTAAGGCTGGATCTATACTGCCATATAATCCAGAATGTCAAAGCTGATGATCCCCATCATCATCTTTAAACTGGATTATAAGTGTCTACGCTGCCATATAATCCAGTTCAAAGCAGATAATTTAAAAAAAACCTTCTATAATCACAGGTCTGTAAATAAAGAACAATACTCAGAAAACAGATAGTAAACAATCAGGGCCAGCTAACACCTACTAACAAAGGATTCCCCCTGGCAGGAAACAGCCAGGCTTTGAAGCTGCAAGGCTATTCAATGCTAATCAAAGTGACCAATAGCAACATTCACACTTGCCTCAAGCAAACAAGACTTCTTTCTCCCACCCTGGACATTATTCTACAGATAAACCCCACTTGACTAGTTTCCAACAGACCTCGCAACCTCTGAGGATGCCTGCCATAGATGTGGGCGAAATGTCAGGAGACATCGTAATGATCCCATAGGAGCGATCTCGGCCTACCCCTACGCACTTCAGGTGTACTCATTCTCCTGTTTGGACTGTCAGAGTGTTGGTGTTTGTGGGAGGGATTGTTGGTTGAAACGCATGCATGTAAAGTAGACACGGGCGTTATGTTTATTCAGAAATGCAAAATGAACCAAAAACTGGCCCTGATGTGGACCAAACACAGCAACAAACAGGGACCAACTAGAGCACACAGCCACAGAAGAGTCTTAATTTTTTTTTAGAATTCTTTTTATTTTTTAAAAGAATAAAAGACACTATTTTTTAAAAATATTCAAAAATGGAAACTTTACCAAAAACTGGCCCTGATGCGGACCAAACACTGCCACGAGACAGGGCAAGTGAGAGCACACAGCAAGTCGCCATTAAAATCAATCATTAATCATTAATCATTAATCAAGAATAAAAGAAATATTTAGCTAATGATAGCTTGTAGTTTGCTTCCCCTTTGCTTTTCTGAACTTTCCCAATTTGTAGTAATCCCTGTTTTTACGGGGTCACGGGGGGGAAGCGTACACTGGAGCATAGGCAGTTGGGCTTCTTGCCTGAGAGGGAAGGATGGGAGAGGAAGCTTGGGAAGGGATTGTTCTTTGATTTGCCATTATTGATTCGGGAGGACCAGTACACCAATGGATCGCTGGATAAATTCTCCAGAGGCTCTTAAAATACACTCCCGAAGCTTTTTGCATGCGCAAAAGCGACTTCCGAAATGTCGTTATTAAGTACGATTCGATTCGATATTGAGATTAATAACGAATCGATTCGTTAAAGCGAATATTTAGTATTTTTTTAAGAATAAAAGACAGGTATTTTTAGGAAATATTCAGAAATTGAAAATTAACAAAAAACACAGCCACGAGACAGGACAAACTAGAGGACAAACGCCCTGTTGTGAAGCGTACACACTCACAGGACTACAGGAGTGCCTCTTAAAGAAATATATAAATAAATACATAATAGCAGCATTTTTTGGTGAGTATCTTTGTTTTCCTTTTTTAAATAATTAAATCAACGAATAATAGCAGCTGTTCTACTTATAAATATTAAAATATAAGTACCTTCATTTTTAATGGGGTTTTTTTGGTGGTTTTTTTGTGTTTTTTTATGAGGTAGGTAGTTTGTTTATGAGTAAGGGAGTTGGGGGAGGGGGGAAGCGTACACAGGAGTACAGGAATGCCTCTTCTCCTGGCACCCCAGAGGCGATGCCCAACAGGCTGAAAGGGGACCGGTAGGGGACGACTGGGGAAAGGGTGTATGAAAGGGAGTTTGGGGGGGCAACACAAAGCACGAAGCACAAAAGTACGCATCAGGGCAATGTTCCCGCGTTGAGCAGGCAGTGGTAACGTAAGGCAACACAAAGCACAAAAGTACGCATCAGGGCAGGCAATGTTCCCGCGTTGAGCAGGCAGTGGTAACGTAAGGCAACACAAAGCACTAAAGTACGCATCAGGGCAGGCAATGTTCCCGCGTTGAGCAGGCAGTGGTAACGTAAGGCAACACAAAGCACAAAAGTACGCATCAGGGCAGGCAATGTTCCCACATTGAGCAGGCAGTGGTAACGTAAGGCAACACAAAGCACTAAAGTACGCATCAGGGCAGGCAATGTTCCCGCGTTGAGCAGGCAGTGGTAACGTAAGGCAACACAAAGCACAAAAGTACGCATCAGGGCAGGCAATGTTCCCGCGTTGAGCAGGCAGTGGTAACGTAAGGCAACACAAACCACAAAAGTACGCATCAGGGCAGGCAATGTTCCCGCGTTGAGCAGGCAGTGGTAACGTAAGGCAACACAAAGCACAAAGCAACTAAGGTGATCTACCGCACGGAGGAAGGGTTGGTGTCGAAATCTATCTCCGGGTAGCCCAAAAGTGGCAAGTTGGCCTTTAAGAACACCAGCTTTTCCACCAAAAGGGGGTTGAGCGAGGTACGTTGGAGGGTGACAACATCTCCTGCCAGGCTGAAGACCCTCTCACTCTGCACGCTAGTTGGTGGGCAGCTGAGAAACTTGCGGGCTACGGTTGAGAGGTCAGGCCATGTACTCCTTTTTGAGGACCAGTACGCCAATGGATCGGTGTCTACATCCTCCTGAGGCTCATCAAAGTACCGATTGACAGAGAACTCTGCCGAGTCCATATTTGCTGCCCGGGCCGACGAAGATGTTCCTTGCCCTGCCATCAAAGCTATACTGTCGGGAATGAAACGCTCCGCTCTCCTCTTTTTCAGCTGCAGTGCTCTTGCTTCATCCCTGATAGGTGGCAAGGTGGGACTGACGTTATCGGTGCTGCCGTAACCGCTGGTGTTTTGGGGAGTAACGGCAGAAGGAATTTGCTCTGAGCGTTCCCCCACCCTCCGAGAGTATTCTTCTCTCACGAGCGAGATAAGTTCGGCCCTCCACTTTGGCAGTTCTTTGGAGCAGACAGTGTCCTTGATGGAAGGGTCGCAGAGTGCTGCCAAAACATGACTCTTACTCTCTGTCAACGGTAGAAGACGTTTACGGAGGGACAAATTCAACTTTCTGACCACTTCCTGGGCCTGTGGAGTCAAGGGCCCAGCCGTACACTGCAATGTACTTTGTCCACCCAGCGACTCCAAATGGCTCTTCAAACGCGAGACGACTGGGAGCACATGGCTGAGTAGTGCTTTGTCTCCTGA
This sequence comes from Anolis sagrei, assembly GCF_037176765.1. Taxonomy (NCBI): domain Eukaryota; kingdom Metazoa; phylum Chordata; class Lepidosauria; order Squamata; family Anolidae; genus Anolis; species Anolis sagrei. The sequence continues at coordinate 56,210,344 of NC_090035.1, read as the reverse complement.
AAGTTTTTCGGTGGCCAGTTTGAACGGTTCTAGGATCTCAACCAGCTGAGTGATGGTCATCCACTCCTGGTTGTTGGGGACCAGCTTGTTTATCGGAGCCGCAATTGACAGCGAGACAGCGTGGACTGCCCTCTGTTGCTCCACCATGCGCTCCAACATGATGTAGGTGGAGTTCCAGCGGGTGGGGACATCCTGCAGTAACCGGTGTTGTGGGAGGCGCTCCAGGATTTGCCTGTCACGCAGCAGTTTTGCAGACTTCTTACGGTGGAAGACGCCCGAGATTCTGCGGCAACGCTCAATGAGTTGAGAGACGGCGGTGGCGCTGTTCTCATCGGTCCCCTTGAACCCATCTTTTACGCAGTTATGCAGCAAGTGCGCCATGCATGTTACGTTAGTGAAGCCGGCAGTTTCGACCGCCCGGATCATGTTCCTTCCTGCGTCTGTGACCATGAATCCCGAGTTAGTACCACCAGAATGAGTATGCCGCATCCAGTCTCTCATCATCTCTCGCAAGTACTCAGAAATGGTGTCGGCCCTGTGATCCGTATCGATCACCTCAAGGGACAGGAGTGCCCAACGATGACCCGAGTCTTGGCAACCCTCCATCTCCCACCAGTGAGCGGTCAGGGACAAATAGGAATGCCCTCCTCCCGTGCTCGTCCAGATGTCAGAGGTGAAATATACATGGACGGGTTGTGACTTGCTCAAAAGGTTCCTGAGACGTTGCTTGCATCCCTCGAACAAAGCGGGAATGACTGTTTGAGAGAAAGTTATGTGACTTGGGATCTTGTACCATGGTGCCAGGAGGTGAACAAATCGGTGGAAACCTTCCCGTTCCACCATACGGAAGGGCTGGTGGTCCAGAGCCATCATCTCTCCCAGGCGACGTGTTATTTCCTTCACTGATGGCGGCTTAACTCCAGATCTCACCCTTGTAACTTGCAGGCCCCAAGCATCGAAGGTTTTCTGCACGGGGCCTGTTGGTGTGTTTGGAGTGCTGCTGCATGTGCTGGCGACTTCAACTACGTCCAACTTCACAGTTGGGTGGTGTCTCCTCATGTGCGTCCTTAGCCCTGTTGTGGCAAGATGCCTCGTATCTTTTCCTCTGCTGACGTTCGCACCGCAATGCCTGCAAACTGCCAAAGTGGCCTTGTCCTTATGGACGTCGTAATGATCCCATAGGAGCGATCTCGGCCTACCCCTACCACGCACTTGAGATGTACTACTCATGCTCGTCTTTGGACTGTCGGTGTTTGTGAAAGGGATTGTTGTTGGTTGTTTCTGTGGCTCGCCCTGCAGCACCAAGCACTCCTCTTGATCACTAATTCCTGTGGTGGAAGCAGATTCCATATTGTCTCCTTCCTCCCATTCCTCAGACACGTCCGCCTCCTCGCCCTCCTCTTCATAACAAGTACTAGTATGAGAGGTACTTGGAAGGACATCAGGATCTGAATGTAGAGTCTTTCGAACTGAGGAATAAGGAGGAGGTCCTCCCATCTCACTGCTGGTTGAAGCATCTGTGGGTGTTTCAATAACCATCTCGTCGGTTGAATGTTCCCTTCTTGTCAATGTGTCCATCTGCAGTCCCCTGCCTTTCTTTGGTATTCGCGATAGCACTTGGCCCTTGCGACTAGAAAAGCCGGGAAGGAAGCGTTTCATCACACAGGTTGGAAGCACACAAATGAGCGATCAAGCACTGTATTGTATGACCGTGTTGGGTTACACAGGTTGGAAGCACACAAATGAGCGATCAAGCACTGTATTGTATGACTTTGAGTTGGCAACTAGAGCACACAGACACAGGAGAGTTTTAGAATTTTTTTGAGTTTTTTTGAGTTTTTTTGAGAAATAAAATACACTAAAGGTATTTTTTAAAAATAGTCAGAAATGCAAAATAAAGCAGAAAATGGCCCTGCTGTGGGTGAGAAACAGCCACAAACAGGGACCAAGTAGAGCACACAGACACAGGAGAGTTTTAGAATTTTTTTGAGTTTTTTTGAGGTTTTTTTGAGAAATAAAATACACTAAAGGTATTTTTTAAAAATAGTCAGAAATGCAAAATAAAGCAGAAAATGGCCCTGCTGTGGGCGAGAAACAGCCACAAACAGGGACCAAGTAGAGAACACAGACACAGGAGAGTTTTAGAATTTTTTTGAATTTTTTTGAGTTTTTTTTTTGAGAAATAAAATACACTAAAGGTATTTTTTAAAAATAGTCAGAAATGCAAAATAAAGCAGAAAATGGCCCTGCTGTGGGCGAGAAACAGCCACAAACAGGGACCAAGTAGAGAACACAGACACAGGAGAGTTTTAGAATTTTTTTGAATTTTTTTGAGTTTTTTTTGAAAAATAAAATACACTAAAGGTATTTTTTAAAAATAGTCAGAAATGCAAAATAAAGCAGAAAATGGCCCTGCTGTGGGCGAGAAACAGCCACAAACAGGGACCAAGTAGAGAACACAGACACAGGAGAGTTTTAGAATTTTTTTGAGTTTTTTTGAGTTTTTTTAAAAGAATAAAAGGAAAGGTATTAGAAAATATTCAAAAATGGAGCTGGCCCTGAGGTAACACAGGCAGGAGTCAGGGCAAACGATCTAACACAGAAACACCCAAAAAAATAGCACAACAGAAGACTCCAAGTAACTACTCAGTCTTTGCTCCAAAAAAATACTACTCAGTCTTTGCTCCAAAAAAATAGCACCAACAGAAGAGTCCAAGTAACTACTCAGTCTTTGCTCCAAGCCAAGAGAAGCCACGTCGCCAACGCAAGCAACAAGCACCGTGACCAAGCACTGCAGCACAACCCTCCCACACCTCTCCTCCCTCTCGCCTCCGCGCTAGAAATGAGCTCCGCGGCCGCGTGGAGCTCCTTTTAAAGGCCTTCCCGGCCAATCAAAAGCTGCCACGGTGCACTGCTGGGTGCTTGGGAGCGCCGGATTGGCTCCCAGGCACCAGCACATGACCACAGCACTGAAGTCAGCACAGCAGCCGCCATTCCATTTACGAGAGGAGCTGAAGCTCGTAAAAAAAATGGGGCTGCTGTTTCGATATTTTCAAACCCTTCCGGGTTTGAAAATATGTTTTGATATCGCGTCGGATATGCTAAAAATAACGAATAAATTCCGAAAAAACAAATTAACGAACGAAAACGGACAGCCCTAGAGGATATAACTGTGTATATGTATATCTAACGGAAGTCTGAACTGAGAGGTTTTGTAACTGTTTCTTCAATTGGGGTATGCTTTTATAATATTCAGGCTGAGAGGATACTTAATAATACTCTTCAGTGTTACCATGGGGTTTATTCTCCTCAGAGGGTTTAAATATTATTCTCCTCAGAGGGTTTAAATATCAATGTCATACACAAGCTGTGATAAAGAGGTAACTATAACAAAACGTTTCTTTTTAAAAAATATTTTTATTGATTTTATTTTACAGACATCATTATAGAAAAACATGTAACAGATACAAAAAGAGGGGGGTTATGATGAGTGAATGTGGGGGGTAGGGGGTTTAGACAGCGGAAGGGGGGAGGGATCGGGTCGCAGGAGGACAAAAGGGTGGTGGTGGGGGGACAAGGGAGGGAAGATCGGGGATGGGAGTATGGTATTTCCAGGATTGCCCAGATGGGTTCATACGGTTTTGCTTTTACATACCTTACTCAAAGTTTTTACATCGTACTTCTTCATTTAACTATTCTTATGTATTGATTAACTTTAACATATGTGTTTTTATCTACTTGTTCTGGGGATTCGTCCCGTTTCTTGCTTATTTCTTCCTTGGATTTCATTTATATATCCATTGTGTACATCTCTTTGTTTCTCTCCCTTATGAATTCTAATACTGAATTCCAATCTGTTCTTTGGGGCTTCATATAGTTTTGGGAGATTCTTTGTGTCAGAATGTCCATGCTTATTATATCCATTATTTTGCTGATCCAATGTTCCACTGTTGGTATCTCTTCGGTTTTCCACATTTTTGCAAGCACCATCCTAGCAGCCGCTGTCAAATAGAAAAGAATCTTGTCTTCATTCTTTATGTATTGTCTTCATTCTTTATGTAAGTTATGTATTCCTAATAGTAGTGTTTCAGGCCTTGGGTCGAATTTTATTTTTAGTATTTTTTCCATCAATCTATGTATTTGTAGCCAATATCTCTTAACTTTTCCACAATTCCATCACATGTGCAGGAATTCGCCTCTCTCCTTCCCACATTTCCAGCACCGATCTTTAGATTTATCTTTGTTAATTTTTGCTAGGACCTCCGGTGTTAGGTACCATCTATAAAAGATCTTATACCAGCTCTCTTTGAGGTCAGTGGCATAAGTGTACTTAATTTTCTTTTTCCAGATTTTTTCCCATTCTGCTAGTGGTATGGAGTATCCTATGTCTCTTGACCAGCTTATCATGCTAATTTTTATTTGTTCCTTCTCCATAACCCAAATTAAGAGTTGGTTATAAATTTTCCTTATTATTTTTGTTTCTGTCAGAAGTATTTTATCCCAAAAGGTTTTTTTGTGTGTCAAAGCCTAGTATTTTGTCTGTCTTGAAGTTTTCTCTAATTTGGTGGTAATGGAACCATGAGATGGTAGTGTCTAACTGGTTCAGTTCCTCCCTCGATTTTAGTGTTATTTCCTGTCCCTTGATCTTTAATAGTTGGTTATATGTTAACCATATGTTTCGGGGTATTTCCCTTTTGTGGTATGCTTCGTTTGGGGAGAACCACATTGGAGTTTTCTGGTAAAGTCTACTTTTATATTTGTTCCAGGTGGATATTAGTGCGGTTCTTATGGGATGATTCTTGAAGGGTTTCTCTTTCTTTCCTTTCTCTCTCCAGAGGTAGGTGTGCCAACCCAGGTTAATGTCAAATCCTTCTATTGCCAAGATCTTCTCCGTCTCAAGCGTCACCCAGTCTCGGAGCCAGCTTAGTGCTGCCGCATCATAATAGCAACTCGGGAAGAGCCAGTCCTCCCCTTTTTTCCCCCGTTTATCAGATTTACCGCACTTATTCTATGTTTCTTATTGTTCCATATAAATTTGATTAATTCTTTTTGCCAATTCTGTACCATTTTGTTTGTTCTGAGAATTGGGAGTGCCTGGAATGTAAACAAAATATCGGGTAGAATGTTCATTTTTATTACCGCTATTTTGCCTAGCAATGAAAGATTGAGTTTTGACCATTTCTGTAGTTTGTTTCTTATTTCAGCCCATTTTTTTTTTGTAATTGTTTTTTATCAAGTGGTTATTATTAGGGGAAATTATTACTCCCAAGTATTTTACTCTTGTGGTGATCTTAATGCCTGTCCTTTCTTGCAGTGCTTCTTTCTTCTCTCTATTCATATTCTTAACAATAATTTGTGTCTTATCTCTATTGATCTTCAGACCTGCCACTTCTCCATACTTCTCTATTTCTGTTAACCATTTGCTTATGTTATTTAATGGGTCTTCTATGAAACACACTAGATTGTTGGCAAAAGCGCGTGTTTTGTAGGAGTGGCCTTTTGTTCTTAATCCTGTAAGTTCTGGGTTCTTTCTTATGTTTTTCAATAGAATCTCCAGAGTTAGAATAAAGATCAGGGGAGATAGGGGGCATCCCTGCCTTGTCCCTTTTAATATCAAAATGTTTGTTGATTGTTGTCCATTCACCATTATTTTTGCATGTTGTTCTGTGTAGATTGCTTCGATTGCTTTTGTGAAGTGGTATCCGATGTCCATCTCCCTTATTGTTGCTGTGATGAAATTCCAGTTTACTCTATCAAACGCGTTTTCAGCGTCAAGAAACATAAATGCTATTTTCTTCTGGTTGGATTTCTCATAGTAGTCCATAACATTTATTACTGTTCTTATGTTGTCCTTGAGTTGACGTTTTGGGAGGAACCCCACTTGATCTTCACCTATTCTGTTGTTTAATAAGTTCTTTAGTCTTCCTGGTAGTACTCTAGTAAAGATTTTATAATATACATTGAGTAGAAAGATGGGTCTATAATTTCTTACTGATGTACTGCACGTGTTCTCTTTGTGAATTAGGCATATCGAAACGGTTTTCCATTATTCAGGGATTTTTTCCTTCTTCTAATATGCTGTTCATTATTCTTTGGAGATGGGGTATCAAGGACTCTTGGAAGGTCTTGTAGTATTTGGTGGTAAAGCCATCGGGCCCTGGTGCCTTGTCCGCTGGAATGTTCTGTATTGTTTTCTTTATCTCTTCTTGCGTAATTTTTTTATTCAGATTTTCCCTTTGTTCATCTGTTATGCGTGGTATGTATTGTGTTCCTAGGTATCTTGATATTTTCTCGTCCGACACATTTTCATTTTTGTAGAGTTCTTTATAATAGTTTGCAAATTGAGCTACAATGTCTTCTGTTTGGAAAAAGCTTGTCCCGTTCTCTTCAATTTTTGTAATATATCTGGTTTGTTTCTTTATAGCTATTCTTCTCGCCAGCCATTTTCCCACTTTATTAGCGTTTTCGAAGTGATGTTGTTTGGCAAATTTGAGTTTTTTCTCCATCTCCTCTAGTTGCAGTATATTCAGTTGTTTCTTGAGAAGCTCCAACTGGTGTATTGTTTTTTTGTTATCTGGGTTTTCTTTCGCTGAGGTTTCAAATTTTGTTATTTCTTTAAAGTTTGTCACACTTTTCCTTTTTGAGTTTATTCAATCTTGCACTCTGCTCAATAAAGTGTCCGCTTATAAATGCTTTCTTGGTGTCCCATACAGTATTTATTGGTGTTTCTTCATCCAGATTAATTCTGAAGTATTCCTTTAATAGGGAATGAATATTCTCTATTTGGTTGGGGTCCTTTATGAGGTTATCTCTCAATTTCCATACATAGGTTCTGTTTTTCCCTTGATGAATGTTTAGTGTTATTTCTAATGGGGAGTGGTCGGAATTAAGTATTGGTAGTATCTTGGTCTTCGTAATATTAGGTAACAGTGTTTTTGATCCCAAAATCATATCTATACGAGTCCACGTTTTATGCCTATGTGAGAAAAAGGTGAAATCTTTCTCGTCCTTATGTTGGTGTCTCCATACATCTTTTAATCCTAGATCTTCCTTTAGATTTTTAATTTTTTTGGGTAATGTTCCCGTTCTTTTTTAGTTTAACTTATTTTTCTTTATTGATTTGTCTTTAGTTGGGTCTAGTACACAATTAAAATCTCCCATGATTAGTAGCTCATCATACTCCTGTTCTTCTATCAGTTTTTTCAGGTTCTTAATGAATTTGTCTTTCGTGGTCTTTGGGGCATATATGGAACACACCAGGATGTTTTTACCTTCCGCCTCTATTTTTATTCCTAATATTCTCCCCTCTTGGTCCTTAAATACTAGTTTAGATGGTATTTTTTTCATTTATATACATCACTATTCCATTTTTTTTGTGGACCTGCTGTGTAGTACATTTCTCCCAATGCTTTTTGTTCTAGTAGGTTGCTGTGTTTTTCTATTATATGTGTTTCTTGCAATGAAATAACACCATAATTACTCTTTTTTAATTGGTGCAACATTTTCTTTCTTTCATTGGGACAGTTGAGACCATTTACATTATTACTATATAGTTTAACTTTCCAACCCATTATTGTTCTTATTTTTTCCATCTACAACCATATCTTTCCTAAGTTCGAGTACCTGGAGGGAATATTCATTCGGTGATTTTTCTCTGGCTCTTTTTCTTTTGTTCTCATATTCTGCATCTTCGTGATTTTCCGAAGGGCCTGGTGCTTACCCCTCGTCATCTACTTTTCTTTCTTCCTCCTTCTTCCTGTCTTTTTCCTTTTGTCTTTCTGTTTTGATAAATTTTTCCCAGAACGCTCTGGCTTTGGGCTCCGAGGTGAGCCAATGTTTTGTCTCTTTCCACATCACCATCAAGCCTTCCTTTTTCTCCCATTTAAATTTTACATGCCTTTTTAAAAATTCATCGGTCAAGAAGTAGGGCTCAATTCTGTCCCCGATGTTATTTAACATCTACATGAAGCCGCTGGGAGAGATCATTCGGAGTTTCGGACTAAGATGTTATCTCTATGCAGATGATGTCCAAATCTGTCACTCCTTTCCACCTGTCACCAAGGAGGCTGTCCAGACCTTGAACCGGTGTTTAGCCACTGTATCGGACTGGATGAGAGCTAACAAATTGAAATTGAATCCAGACAAGACAGAGGTCCTACTGGTCAGTCGCAAGGCCGAACAGGGTATAGGGTTACAGCCTGTGTTAGATGGGGTTACACTCCCCCTGAAGATGCAGGTTCGCAGCTTGGGAGTGATCCTGGACTCATCGCTGAGCCTGGAACCCCAGGTCTCAGCGGTGGCCGGGAGAGCTTTCGCACAATTAAAACTTGTGCGCCAGCTGCGCCCGTACCTTGGGAAGTCTGATCTGGCCACGGTGGTCCATGCTCTTGTCACATCCTGGTTGGATTACTGCAACGCACTCTACGTGGGGTTGCCTTTGAAGACTGCTTGAAAACTTCAACTAGTCCAGCGAGAAGCAGCCAGATTGCTCACCGGAGCGGCGTACAGGGAGCATACCACCCCCCTGTTGCGCCAGCTCCACTGGCTGCCGATCCAATTCCGAGCACAATTCAAAGTGCTGGTTTTGACCTATAAAACCCTATACGGTTCCGCCCCAGTGTATTTGTCCGAACGGATCTCCCTCTACATCCCACCTCGAAGCTTAAGATCTTCTGGGGAGGCTCTGCTCTTGACCCCGCCACTCTCACAAGTGAGGTTGGTGGGGACGAGGAGCAGGGCCTTCTCAGTGGTGGCCCCCACCTGTGGAACTCCCTTCTGCCGCCCTATTTTATTATGTACTGTTGTTTTAACTCTAACTGTTGAATTGCTTTTGTGGTATTTATATTATTATTTATATTATTGTCAATTGATTTAGGCATTTAATTGTGCCTCCTCTGTAAGCCGCCCTGAGTCCCCCCCCCCCCGGGGTGAGAAAGGCGGGGTATAAGTAAATGAAATAAACAAATAAATAAATAGTATTTCTTTCTCCTTTCTAGAGCTGAGGGGGGTATTTACAACAACAGACTGAGAAGCCACAGTCATTGTGTTAAACTACATCACCAGTGGAACCTCACTCTGTGAAGACTGTGTGTTGATCAGTTGTGCACTGACCTCCACACATTAAAAAAACCCACGCACAGGCATCTTTCAAAGCAAAATAAAAACAAACCAACAAAAGTCCCATGGCGATCAGCGAGTGGCGATGGGGGCAGGACTGTGAAATCTGGAAGCCCCTACTCACAGACTGGCACATGGGTGGTGGGTACAGACTCAGTCGTTCTACCTCAAGGTCCGAGGCAGTTGAGTAGTTCGGCAGCTGTATCCGCGACTGAGCAGTCCTATTGAGGACCCACTCTGCTCACTCCACATGGGGAGGGGGCTAGAAAAGGTGCCCTAAACATAGTCTGCCTCTCTCATCCCTGACTGGACTGCCGCGTCCAGTGGGGTCACCACCCTGCGGCCAAAAAAGAAATATGAACTTCGGTACATGGAATGTACGAACACTGATGGACAACAGTGACAGCAAACGTCCTCAACGCAGAACTGCCATCATTGCAAGGGAGCTGGGACACTTTAACATCGACATAGCAGTCCTTCAAGAGACCCAGAGAGCAGGAGAGGGACAGCTGAAGGAAGAAAAAGGAGGTTACACCTTCTTCTGGAAGGGACTGCCTGAAGAACACCAAAGACTGCACGGAGTTGGCTTTGCTATCAGGAATGATCTGGTGAAACATCTGACCGAAGCACCCACTGGCATCAACGAACGACTCTCAACCCTCCGAATTGATCTTGCCAAAAACCAACAGGCAACCATCATAAGCGCCTATGAACCAACACTAGATGCTGACGAAGACATCAAGGAGAAATTCTACTATCAGCTGGACACCGTCCTATCGGGGATACCGACGGAGGACAAAATCATCCTCCTGGGGGACTTCAATGCAAGAGTCGGGAGAGACTTCGACCTGTGGCCAGGTACCATAGGAAAAGACGGGGTTGGAAACAGCAACTCGAATGGCATCCTGCTTCTCACGAAATGTGCGGAGCACAACCTTGTCATCACCAACATGCTCTTCCGCCAGAAAAACAAGTTCAAGACATCATGGAAGCACCCCCACTCCAAGCATTGGCACCTCTTAGACTATGTAATCACACGTGCCAGAGACCGCCATGAGGTGCTCCTCACAAGAGCCATGACAGGTGCTGACGACTGCTGGACTGACCACAGGCTAATCTGATCAACGATGGTTCTCAAGATAGCCCCCAAGCGCAGGCTGCAAGGAAGAAAGACAAGGCGCAAAATGAACATCCAAGCCCTTCAGGAGCCCTCCAGATGAGCCCATCTCCAAACAGCACTCAAGAACCATCTACCCACAGAACACCCCGAAAATGTTGAGGAACATTGGAACAAACTGAAGACCTCCATCATCACAGCCTGCGAAGAAACTATTGGATATCAAACCAAGAAACATCAAGATTGGTTTGATGAAAATGACATCGAGATCCAACAGCTAATTGACAAGAAAAGGAAAGCCTTCCAAACATGGCAGAGAGACGTCAACTGTGCTGCTAAGAAAAAGATCTACGCCAGTGCAAAAGCTGAGGTCCAAAGAAGGACAAGAGAACTCAAGAACATCTGGTGGACAAAGAAGGCTGAAGAAATCCAACACCTGGCAGATACTCATGATGCTCAGGGATTCTTCAAGGCCACAAAGGTCATCTATGGACCAAGAAACCATGGCATACAGCCTCTACGCTCATCAGGTGGAACCAAACTCCTGAAGGACCAAAAGTCAATTGCACTACGTTGGAAAGAACACTACCAAAGCCTCCTGAACCGCAGCTCCAATGTGGCCGAAGAGGTCCTCTCACAAATCCCGCAACAACAAACCAGGGATGAGCTTGCAGCACTGCCTAGTCTGGAAGAAGGCAGCAATGCCATCAGCCAACAAAAGAATAACAAAGCCAGCGGACCGGATGGGATCCCTGTTGAAATCTTTAAAGAGGGAGGACCCGAGCTGACACACCAACTCCACCAGCTCATAGAAAAAGTGTGGGTGACCGAGAAAATCCCAGCAGATTTCAAGGATGCCACCATCATCACCCTCTTCAAAAAAGGGGAAAGAACAGACTGCGGAAACTATCGAGGTATCTCCCTTCTAACCTCTGCTGGGAAAATCCTCACAAGAATCCTTGCAAACCGCCCTTCTGCCCCTCTCAGAAGACACCCTCCCAGAATCCCAGAACGGCTTCCGCCGCTCCAGAGGAACCATGGACATGATCTTCACTGCACGACAGCTCCAAGAAAAATGCAGAGAACAAAATCAACCTCTGTACATGGCATTCATCGACCTTGCAAAGGCATTCGACACAGTAAATCACAGCACTCTCTGGGCCATCCTCCAAAAAATCGGGTGCCCAAGCAAATTTGTGAACATCCTGCGGCTCCTCCATGATGACATGATGGCAACAGTCTTGAACAGCAGTGGCTCCCAAAGTGACCCATTTAAGGTGGAATCAGGTGTCAAACAGGGATGTGTTATTGCCCCAACTTTATTCTCCATCTTCATTGCTATGATACTTCACCTTGTTGATGGGAAGCTTCCCACCGGAGTGGAAATCATCTATCGGACAGATGGCAAGCTATTCAACCTCAGCAGACTGAAAGCCAAAACCAAGGTCACAACAACATCTGTTATAGAACTCCAGTATGCTGATGACAACGTCGTCTGTGCGCATTCAGAAGAAGATCTACAAGCCACTCTAAACACCTTTGCAGAAGCATACGAGAAGCTCGGCTTGTCATTGAACATTAAAAAAACCAAGGTACTTTTCCAGCGGACACCAGCCAACCCTTCTCCAATGCCAGTGATACAGCTTAATGGTGTAACATTAGAAAATGTTGATCATTTCCGCTACCTTGGCAGCCACCTCTCCACCAAAGACAACATTGATGCCGAAATAAAACACCGCCTGAGCTCTGCAAGTGCAGCATTTTTCTGAATGAAGCAGAGAGTGTTTGAGGACCGGGACCTCCGTAGGGATACCAAGGTGCTTGTTTATAAAGCTATTGTCCTCCCAACCCTGCTCTATGCCTGTGAGACATGGACTGTCTACAGATGTCACATGCAACTCCTGGAACGATTCCATCAGCGCTGCCTCCGGAAAATCCTGCAAATCTCTTGGGAAGACAAGCGGACAAATGTCAGCATGCTGGAAGAAGCAAAGACTACCAGCATTGAAGCGATGATCCTCCGCCACCAACTCCGCTGGACCGGCCATGTTGTCCGGATGCCCGACCACCATCTCCCAAAGCAACTGCTCTACTCTGAACTCAAGAACGGAAAATGGAATGTTGGAGGACAGGAAAAGAGATTTAAAGATGGGCTCAAAGCCAACCTTAAAAACTCTGGTATAGACTGTGAGAACTGGGAAGCCCTGGCCCTTGACCGCTCCAGCTGGAGGACAGCTCTGACCAGCAGTGCTGCAGAATTTGAGGAGGCGCGAGTGGAGGGTGAAAAAGAGAAACGTGCCAAGAGGAAGGCGTGTCAAGCCAACCCCGGCCGAGACCGCCTTCCACCTGGAAACCAATGCCCTCACTGCGGAAGAAGATGCAGAGCAAGAATAGGGTTCCACAGCCACATACGGACCCACAAGAATATTGGAAGACAATCATCCTTGGAAAGCGAGGGATCGCCTAAGAAGAAGAAGACCCTATCTAGATTCGCTTCAATTAGGGGTTTCGATTTTTTGGTAATGTTATTTCCTCTATGATTTCTTTGGTGTTCTCTTCTTCCTCTTCCCCTATATTTCTAAATCTCAATTGGTGACTGTGAAGGAGTCGTTAAAATGCTGCCACCAATGGTAAAGAAGACCGTATTAATGCCACCGAATGCCACCAAATGTGAAGGTGCGAGTGGTAAAACACCCACTGCCACCTAATCTATGAGAGAAGCCAGGCAACGATCAATATCAACCTAGGACCTATTTTATAAAGGGACTGTTAATTACAGAAAGCTTTATTCACTTGATAGCGTAGCGTTTACTTTCTTGGCTTGACTTTAGTATTGCAGGCTGTTCAACTTAGGAGAAACTGTATCAGGCAAGGCTTGAGGAAAACATTAACAAGTTTATTTTAACAGGAGTATAACAATGTATAACTGTTTTTCAAAAGAGGCACAAATCTTGATGGATACATTGGAAAGATTTCATGAGTAAACTCAGGCAAACACTTCATAAGGTTTCACAGCTGGCACAACAGGCTTAAACCCAGCCAAACCTTGATTCTTAATTCAGAATCAACAACCCCCTGTACCGGGTCCTTCTCTGCAACTATTTGGTCACCAATTGATTCCCTGAATCTCCACCAAGAGATTCAGTCTTTCCCTATAGCACACTGGCTACAGACACATTCCCTGAATCTCCACCAAAAGATTCAGTTCACTCAGTAGCTCGCTGGCGTACTGACTAATTCCCTGTTTCTCCCACTAGAGAAATCAGTCCCTTCCTGTAGCTCACCGGCCACAGACTGCCACTTTCAAAAAGCTGCACCGTGAAGTGATAGTTGGCTCCGCCCCTGTTGCTATGGCAACTCAGCTCAAGCCACAAGCCACCATCTCTAACAAAATATAATCTCCCATACTTACCATCCCTAAACCACTGTCCAAACTACACATAACCAAAGAATAAAACTTACACATCGTCACAGTGACCGCGGGCACACATGGAATGGAAATATCGCCAGGAAGATCGCGAGACTGGCAGCGGACAACTCAACGGGATTTAGTAAGGACATAATAAACTAAGACTTTGAGACTGAGAGAAAGGGAGAGGGGGACAAGGGGAGGGGGAGTGACTAGAAACAGAGGGTGGGGGGAAACCCTTCATAGAACTAAGGAAGAACAAGAAAGGAATAGGGAGGAATTAACCAATATATATATATATATATCTTTTGGTTAATTCCTCCCTATATATATATATATATATATATATATATATATATATATAGGTTAATTCCTCCATATATATATATATATATATATATATTTCTTTTTTTGCTCTCCTCTCGCTTTCTTTTGTTCCTCCTCCTTTCTTTATTCTTCCCCCCTCCTTCCTTCTTCGTCGCGATCTTATATTTTCCTTCCTCCCCGAATTTTATTAGGGTCTCTCCTTCCCCTCTCTCTGACCAATCCCAGCCTGATATCTTCCCCTCCTAGGCTAGAACACACCCCTTTAAGGCAAACCTAGATGCTGTGGCTTCACCAGGCCCACTCTCTTAGGCCTAAGCTAGCCTCCCAAGGTAAGGGAATCATTACACCTATAATGGTTAACAGAAGGCATATAATGGTCAACAGAATGCTTCAATGGTCAACAGAAGGCCTTTCAAAGTCATGGTAACTTTAAGGCCTTGCATGGTCTGGGGCCGATGTACCTGAGGGACCGCCTCACGCCCTACCAACCCCAGAGATCCCTCCGTTCTGAGGACCAAGATTTGTTGGAAATTCCCAGTGTCAAGACCTTGTGTCCAACCACAACCAGACGCAGAACCTTTACAGCAGTGGCACCATCTCTCTGGAATACTCTGCCACATGAAGTCCGTGCCTTGCGGGACTTATCAGCTTTCCGCAGGGCATGTAAGACATATCTGTTTCGGCAGGCCTATGATATCTGATATTGCTGTTTTTAAATTGTTTTAAATTGTTTTTAAATTGTGTTAGATTTTAGCCTGTTCTTGTAAGCCGCTCCGAGCCGCAGGGGAGTGGTAACATATACGTTTGAATAATAAAATAAATAAATAAATAATGGTCAATAGAAGGCCTATAATGGTTAACAGGAGGCTTCAATTGTCAACACAATGCTTCAATGATTAACATTGAACTAGAAGGCTTAAATGGTCAACAGAAGACCTCAATGGCCAATTTTCCCCATAAATCTTATATAAATTATATATATTTGCTTTATATATCTATATCAATTTTAAGCCAGTGATTTATAACGAAGGACAACGCATTCAATAAAACCGGGAGAGACGTTAATATTTCCAAAGGGATATATTTATGATTTTTAAAGAAAGCATGAAAAAAATACTGAGGCAAAATAAATAAATAAATAAATAAATAAATAAATAAATAAATAAATAAATATAAAATAATGCTAAATAAAACCAAAAATAAGACTAAAAATATTTAAATAATACTGAAAATAAGATTTTTAAAAGTAGTAGAAATAGTATAATAAGAAAATAACAGTAACATTTACATGGGGGTGGTGACGGCCGACAGGGAGCTCTGGCGTGGACTGGTCCATGAGGTCACGAAGGGTCAGAGACAACTGAACAAATGTACAACAACAACATTTACAAAAAATACAATAATAAAAATGCTAAAATAATACTAAAATAATAATAATAATAATCATCATCATCATCATCATCATCATCATCATCATATTTAATTACTTATTAATCGTCTTCCATCCGAAAATGCTCTAGGCAATTTACAAGCCAAATTGTAAAAGATAAAATACATACATACAGAAATTAAAAATTAACAGAGATCGAATGCTCTAGTAAAAAGCCAGGTCTTAAGTGCTAGAGTAAAAGGCCCTAAGTCATGCATGGCTCTCAAGTAGGGCGGCAAGGAATTCCATAAGGCCGGGGCAGAAATAGAAAAAGCCCTGCATCTGGTACTTTCCAAGTGCGCTTCTCTAGGACCCGGTATATAGAGTAAGTTGTGTTGAGCTGGTCGTTGCAACCTCCAATGATGGGAGAAGAAGAGGCGATCCCTAAGGTACGATGGACCCTGGCCATAAAGAATTTTAAAGGTCAGAACTAGCATCTTATACAGGCCATGGTACTCAGCTGGAAGACAATGTAAATGTTGCAGCACTGGTGTTATATGGCATTTCATGGGTGTTCTTGTGAATAACCTGGTTGCCACATTCTGAACAATACGGATAATACTATTATACTAAAGAATAATACTAAAGACAATATTTAATATTATTTAAAATTAATCTAGATACAATATAATAATAAGACTAAAAATAAGAGTAAAAGAAAACTAAAACTAATGGTAAAATCTATACACATAATAAAAGTGAAAATATGTATGTATTGGAGACAACAATGGTCCTCCAATGACATTGCAGGTTACCGTGAGTACTGTGAACGTGCCCAAGAGCCCTGCCGATGTTCTCCACAAACACCATATAGCCCACCACCCAAGTGAAAGCATTCATACAAGAACAATTTCATCCTAGATTTCATGTGTTTCCTCCATCACAGGCATCCCAGTGTTCCTTTCTCTCTTGACTGGTGTGGAATTTTCATGAAACCCACGCTCTGCCTCTCCCATAACCCTTTCTTATTCTTTTATATGGAACAAGCAAACAAAGGAATTGATCAACAGCTGAACATACTAGAGAGGTTTGGGGGACTAATGTAACAGGATGGATGTTGTAGTTCACCCTACATCAAGTCAGAGCACTGTGACCCCCACTGACAATGGACCTGGACTGCATTTACCATACAGAACCCCCATGACCAAGGCAAAATATTGGAGAGGATTGGGAAGAATTCATCTTGATTTATAGGTGTTGTAGGTGCTGGGATGTATAGTTCACATGCAATCAAAGAGCACTCTGGACCCCACCAATGATGGACATGTAACTAACTTGACACACAGAACCCTCATGACTAACATAAAGGCTTATGTGGATTTATAAGAGTTCTAGTTAACCACATCCAGAGAGCACTATGAACCTAAACAATGATGATGAACCAAACTTAGCACTCATACTTTGTATGGTTGTATGTAACCCTTTTATTATTATGTTATATTTTTATATATTACTATTATACCATTCTATTATTATATAAATATTTCATTTTATATTATTATTATTAACTATATCATCATCACCATTATCATAATCATTATCTATCTTTCTAGCAGAATGGGAGGGGAGTCAGTCTAGATGGTCTCTAGGGTTTCCCTTTTTATTTATTTCGATAGACATATTATTATTTCATTATTTTATATATACTACATTAATCTTACATAATTATTTTTCCATTATCTCATTATATATATATATATATATATATATATATATATTTATTTCACACACACATAATTAATATTAATATATTTCTTTCTCAGATCGATCTAGGTGGCCTTTATGGTTCTATTTATTTATTGCCATAGATTTGCTTCTAAAGACTTGGCATGTATTGATTCCCTTGCAATGAACGCCTGTCATTGGAGGCGTAATTGACTGCTGCGGCTGCCTCCCAAAGGGAAATTAGAAAGAAGAAGAAGAAGAAGAAGAAGAAGAAGAAGAAGAAGAAGAAGAAGGGGGGAAAGTGAGCTTCCTTGCACACACGACAAACGATCCTATCGCACGTCAGATGACAGAAGAATACTGATGAGAGAAAGGAGAGAGAACACTAGAAGAGATTGCATTGCATTCCATTCCACTGCATTCCTTCCTTTCCTTCCTTTCAAGTATAATCTCATCTGCTTTCGAGGCACAAGAGCCAATCTTTGCACAAGAGTATCATTTTTGCTCAAGAGTCAATTTTCGCATAACAGTGTCATTATTTTGTGTTGACTCCATCTTTGCACAAGAATATCGGTTTATGCACAAGTCAATATTCACACAAGGGTATAATTTTTTCATAAGAGTGTCACTTTTGCACATGACTTTCCTTTGCATAAGTGTCCTTTTTGCACAAAAGTCTTTTTTGCAAGAGAGATCATCCTCACCTTTGGACAAGAGTCCATTTTTGCACAAGAGCCTGTCTTTGCGTGAGAGTCGATGTTTCCCCAAAAGAGTCTTCTTTGCACAAGGATCCATTATCTGCAAGCAGGCCCATAGCCAGGATTTCGTTTCGGGGGGAGGGGGGGGGCTGAGTTTGAGTGAGAGAGGATCTACCCTAGCAAACCTTTTGTATCGTTATCCCAATACCCCCATGCATATGGGATATATTGAGCATGGTGATCAGATCATGATATGAATAAACATAACAGTTTAAATATTAAATGTTATTTATTAACTTTCATTAACAAAAAATTTAGAATACTTTTTGACTTATTTTTTACTTTACAGCAACAGACTTCTTTTCTTCTCCCCGGCCATTTTGTCAATTACTTTTTCTGGTGTGATAGTAATGTCCCGATGGATGGAAATCACTGCAAGTCCACTAAGTCTCTGGTCTGTCATTATACACTTTTCACTCTCTTCATGGTTAAAAATGATCTTTCCACACTGCATGTTGTTACTGCTAGAGTAGCTAACACAGTCAAAAGGAAATTTATTGACCGATAGTAGGTTTGTCACACAGTTCCAACACTTTAAGTACCTCAGTATCTTTCTTAATTGATGGTGTAATATTACACCACATTATGTACTCAGCCTTGACGGAAGCAAGTGCTGCGTCATTTTCAAAGTATTCTGACAGTTGTTCCATATGGTGAACTTTTTCTAGACCTGAAAACCCAGGGAGGAGAACCTGAAAACTGGTTAAAATATATTCATTTGACATGAACCTTTCAGTAATGTTCTGTACGAGTGAATTGACACATGGTATGAACACCACAACTCTGAAATAATCTTCTACAGAATTAGTCCCTGGATTTGCCTGATGCATCTGTCTTGAACTTTGCCTTGGAATAGTCAAGTTGCTTTGAAATATTTTTTCAGATGTTGTTCTTGCTAAATCAAAGAGTTTTACAAAATGATATTTTGCATCTGCTCTCAAAACTTATAAAGACTTTAACAGTGACTTAGCGTGGTTTATGGCAGATGCCATATCAAGACGTTTTTCCTGAAGAAAAATTGATATGGGCAAAGTAAGGCTAAAGACTTGTTCACAAACAAACAGGCTAACAATGAAATCGCTTTTTTCAATTGCAGTTAAAAAGTTTGAAGCTGAAGAAGAGATTTTCCATGGTTTCTCTGAGATTTCTTCTAAGGCAACTACAATCGGCTTAAATAGTTCAACGAATGTCAATACACTATCATGCCTCTCAATAAAACGAGTCTCACATAAACACGTCAGTCTTTTTTTCTTTGTTTCTGGCACATGAATGCTAATATTAATCTGCAAAATATTGTTAGCACTTGAACTGTTTCTGAAGAAATTTGTTATTTCTTTTATTGTTCCAAGACAATTTCTGACAGAAGAGTTTGAAAATTGTATCACTCAATGCAAGGTTCAGTCGATGACTTGCACAATGAAAATACCTTGCTTTGGGGTATGTTTCTCAAATTCAGCCATGGTGGCAACTCCATCGTAGCCCTGCCCTACACACTTATTCAAGTCCAATTTCAACATGTTGCATGTTTCTAGGATAACTTAAGTGACATTTTCTGCCAATTAGTCATATATGGGTATAAATCCTACAAAATGTTCTCGGATGACTGGTAAGTTTTCATTTAAATCTACATAGCAAAGACATAACGAAAGCTGCTCTGTTGCCAATACATCCAAAGTTTCAACAGCCAGAATGCAGAAGCAATCAGAATTGTTGACTCTAGCAACAATCTCTTCTGTCACTAAACTGGAACTGATTGAAATTATTTCATTCTGTATTTCGGGACTTATGTATGTTGCATTTTTGCTGCAGTTCATAACATGTCTTCTTAGATTTTCATCTCCAGAGCATGCTCTAAATCCTAGTAAGGCTTGAAATTTCCCATCTTTTTTGGAAGGTTTTTCCAAGGAGAGAGGACCGCTATCTCCATCTCCTCTAAGAGGCAACTCTTCCTCTGCACAAAAGAGAATTGTTTCAATAATAGGGATTAGAGCAGCTTTGTTTTCCTCCCTCTCCCTTGCAAGTTGTGTGTCTATTTGAGAGCAAATAGCTTTTTGTTTTCCTGACACTATCTTGGTGAAATTGTCTGAATGTACAACAGAAGCCTTGTGATATTCTGTAGCAGAGTGTTTGGTAAATATCTCTTTGGCTTTCTTCCAATCTCTAAAACCATGCATAACCAACTTTCCAGGAGCCTCGTGACTTCCTTTTCCTATACCATCATGATAAAACAAAAAACATGGTTTGCAATAAACTGCATCTTTTTTTTAAAGAATAGGTAAAGAAAGGAAATCCTGAGGTGGGGTCTGTAATCCATTTTTCTTGAAATTTTCTCTTTTGATTTTTTACTTTTGGTTAAAGGAAAAGTATAAGGCTGTTTTGGGAGGTGAACTGACTGAAGAATGTTTTTCTTTGTGTTGTCATCGATCTCTTGTTGAATGTTTCCGATCTTCTCTTGTTGAAAAAAATAATACTACTTTTAGTACTATAAATGGAAAGAATCTGTTACTGCAGACATTTTATTGTTTACTGGGTTGCTGTGAGTTTTCCGGGCTGTATGGCTATATTCCAGAAGATTTCTCTCCTGACATTTCACCCACATCTGTGGAAGGCATTCTCAGAGGTTTGAGGCCTGTTGGAAACTAGGACAAGTAAGGCTTATATATCTGAGTAAGTTCAGGATGGGAGAAAGAACTTTGTCTGTGTGAGCTAGGTGTTAATGTTGCAATTATCCACTTTAATTAGCATTCAATAGGAGTATAGTGTCTAGATCCAGGGAAGTCATGCTACCCCTCTATTCTGCCCTGGTTAGACCACACCTGGAATATTGTGTCCAAATCTGAGCACCACAACTGAAGAGAGATATTGACAACCTGGAATGTGTCCAGAGGAGGGCGACTGGAAAACAAGTCCTATGAGGAGTGGCTTAAAGCCTGCACATGTTTAGCCTGCACAAGAGAAGGCTGAGAGGAGATATGATAGCCATATATAAATATGTGAGAGAAAGTCATAGGGAGGAGGGAGCAAGCTTGTTTTCTGCTTCCCTGGAGACTAGGATGCGGAACAATGTCTTCAAACTACAAGAAAGAGATTCCACCTGAACATTAGGAAGAACTTCCTGACTGTGAGAGCCATTCAGCAGTGGAACTCTCTGCCCCGGAGTGTGGTGGAGTCCCATTTTTGGAAGGCTTCTAAACAGAGGCTGGATGGCCATCGGTCAGGGGTGCTTTGAATGCGATTTTCCTGCTTCTTGGCAGAATGGGGCTTTACTGGATGGCCCACGAGGTCTCTTCCAACTCTATGATTCTATGATTCTATGAATGCCCTTGCAGTTCAAGGCCTAACAGCTTAATGCCTGGGGGAATTTTTTTGTTAGGAGGTGTTACCAGGCCTTGATTGCTTCATGTCTGCAGTTCCCAATTGTTGTTCTTCATTTACTGTCCTGAATTTAGAGTTTTTTTTTAATACTGGTAGCCAGATTTTGTTCATTCTCATGGTTTCCTCCTTTTTGTTGAAATTGTCCACATGCTTGTGGATTTCAATAGCTTTTCTGTGTAGTCTCACAGCAACCCAGTGATTCTGGGCATTAAAGCCTTCAACAACAAATTATATGTTTTATATATCCAGGATTGTTCTACAGTATTTACAACTTAATGGTACAAAAGAAGCTAGTGAAACGTACTGTGTCTAGTCATATCATGCAATTTGTTCCTTGAACACAACACACCAGTCAGTGCTGCTCTTGTGGCAAAACAATGAACTTCAATAGGCAAGCAAAAATTTGAGGCCTACTATTGAAGTTCATTGTTTTGTACTAGCCTAATAGATCTAAATGCTATTATAATATTTAAAAAGATGGATCAAAATCAGGATATGTGCAAATTTTAAAAGAAAAAGGATTGAGCAAGCAATGTATGATATATAGTTAATTTAGTGTTATTCTGAATAAAACTTAACTTACCTTTAACTTTAGATGAAATGTCTTCCTCTTTGGGCTTTTTAAAGAATGAAGTTATGCTCTTTTGGCTTCATTTCATGTTAATTTCTTGTCTTCCTTTCAATTCTAATCTTAAACTAAACAGAAATCCCCAAACAACCAAATCCCAGAGTTCTAAAGCTAGGACCCCTTACCCCTCTCCTACTCTTAAAGATATAGGCTCTAAATTACATATTCTGGCTTTGGAGTTTGGAGGCAGCATAATGGTAGCATAACTAACTTCATTTTAACGTAGAAGAACTGTGTAATAATAATAATAATAATAATAATAATAATAATAACAACAACAACAACAACAACAACAACAAGTGAAATAAAGAAACAGGTTATTGAACCAAGCCAACACTGAATCTGGACCAAACTTGGCACATAGAGCTAATGTTCCCAACAGTGCATACAGGCAGGGATTGGGGAATTATTGCCCTTTTCAAATGGTAGTTGTTATTTACCTAGATCCAGAAAGCACTGAAGGCAGCCAACATCATATCTGGACCAAACATGGCCAACTATGCATATGGGACAGGCGGAGATTGGGGGTGATTGACCTTGGATCTGGGAGTTGCAGAGGGTATTGAACCAAGCCAACGCTGGATCTGGACTAAACTTGGCACATAGAGCTAATGTGCCCAATTGTGCAAAGAGGCAGGGAATGGTGAATCATAGAATCATAGAATCATAGAATCAAAGAGTTGGAAGAGACCTCCTGGGCCATCATCCAGTCCAACCCCCTGCCAAGAAGCAGGAATATTGCATTCAAATCACCCCTGACAAATGGCCATCCAGCCTGTTTAAAAGCTTCCAAAGAAGGAGCCTCCACCACACTCCGGGGCAGAGAGTTCCACTGCTGAACGGCTCTCACAGTCAGGAAGTTCTTCCTCATGTTCAGATGGAATCTCCTCTCTTGTGGTTTGAAGCCATTGTTCCGCGTCCTAGTCTCCAAGGAAGCAGAAAACAAGCTTGCTCCCTCCTCCCTGTGGCTTCCTCTCACATATTTATACATGGCTATTAGGGCTGGGCGGTTTCGTTTCGTTAATTCGTAATTCGTTAAAAAATTTTTATTTTTTTGTTAACGAAGCGATAACGAACCATTCCGGAGCTACTTAAAAACGAAACGAATTTTTCAATTCGTTTCGTAAATGCTTCGTATTTCGTTATGTATTCATTTCGTTATTGGTTTGAGGTCGTTTCGTTATTATTTCCGCATGTCTGGGGCAAGTTTTATAGTTGTTTTTTGTTTAATTAGTGAAAAAAATATAATATCACACCAACAGTCAACAACAGAGGGAGAGGGAAGCTTCAGAAGTTTTTTTAGCGTATTGCGCGATCGCGGCCGCCATTAACGAATCGATTCGTTATTGTTTCGTTATTGTTTTGTAATTTTTTTACTATTTACGAAATTTCGTAAATATCAAACTTTTTTAAAGGAAAATTTCGGAATTCTTTTAAATATCTAAACGCAACCCCCCCCCCAAAAAGAATCGATTTTAGAAACAAATTTTTCCGTTGTTACCCAGGCCTAATGGCTATCATATCCCCTCTCAGCCTTCTCTTCTTCAAGCTAAACATGCCCAGCTCCTTAAGCCGGTCCTCATAGGGCTTGTTCTCCAGACCTTTTATCATTTTAGTTGCTCTCTTCTGGACACATTCCAGCTTGTCAATATCTCTCTGGAATTGTGGTGCCCAGAATTGGACACAATATTCCAGGTGTGGTCTAACCAAAGCAGAATAGAGAGGTAGCATTACTTATCCTAGATCTAGACACTATGCTCCTATTGATGCAGGCCAAAATCCCATTGGCTTTTTTTGCCGCCACATCACATTGTTGGCTCATGTTTAACTTGTTGTCCACAAGGACTCCAAGATCTTTTTCACACGTACTGCTCTCGAGCCAGGCATCCCCCATTCTGTATCTTTGCATTTCGTTTTTCCTGCCAAAGTGGAGTATCTTGCATTTGTCACTGTTGAACTTCATTTTGTTAATTTTGGCCCATCTCTCTAATCTGTCAAGATCATTTTGAATCCTGCTCCTGTCCTCTGGAGTATTGGCTATCCCTCACAATTTGGTGTCGTCTGCAAACTTGATGATCCTGCCTTCTAACCCTTCATCTAAGTCATTAATAAAGATGTTGAACAGGACCGGGCCCAGGACGGAACCCTGCGGCACTCCACTCGTCACTTCTTTCCAAGATGAAGAGGAAGCATTGGTGAGCACCCTCTGGGTTCGTCCATTTAACCAATTACAGATCCACCTCACCGTAGTTTTGCCTAGCCCACATTGGACTAGTTTCCTTGCCAGAAGGTCATGGGGGACCTTGTCGAAGGCCTTACTGAAATCCAAGTACGCTACATCCACGGCATTCCCCGCATCTACCCAGCTTGTAACTCTATCAAAAAAAGAGATCAGATTCGTCTGGCATGCCTTGTTTTTGATATATCCATGTTGACTATTAGCAATGACCGTATTTGTTTCTAAGTGTTTGCAGACCGCTTCCTTAACAATCTTTTCCAGAATCTTGCCTGGTATTGACGTGAGGTTGACCGGACGGTAGTTGTTTGGGTCATCCTTTTTTCCCTTCTTGAATATTGGGACCACATTGGCCTTCCTCCAATCTGCTGGAACTTCTCCTGTTCTCCAAGAACTCTCAAAGATGGTTGCCAATGGTTCCGAAATGACTTCCGCTAGTTCCTTCAGTACTCTTGGGTGTAGTTGATCTGGCCCTGGGGACTTGAACTCATTTAGAGCGGCCAGGTATTCCTGTACGACTTGTTTCCCAATTTGGAGTTGGATGTCCTCAAATTCCTCATCTACTCCGTCTTGCTGAGGTTGAAGATGACTTTCTTTTTGTGAGAAGACCGAGGCAAAGAAGGCATTAAGTAGTTCTGCCTTTTTCCCTATCCCCTGTCAGCATTGCCCCATCTTCTCCTCGAAGAGGCCCTATCGCCTCCTTGTTTTTCCTTTTTCTACTGACATAAGAAAAGAAGCCCTTTTTATTGTTTTTAATGTCCCTGGCAAGCCTGAGCTCGTTTTGTGCTTTAGCCTTGCGGACCTTTTCCCTACAGGTGTTGGCTATTTGTTTGAATTCTTCTTTGGTGATTTCTCCCTTTTTCCAGTTCTTGTGCATGTCTCTTTTGTGTCTCAGCACAGTTAGAAGTTCTTTGGACATCCATTCAGGCTTCTTTGCACTTGTCCTATTTTTTCTTTTTGTTGGCATGGTTTGCAACTGCGTCTTGAGTATTTCACTATTGAGAAACTCCCATCCATCTGTAACTCCCTTGTCTTTTAGTATCTGTGTCCACGGAATGCTGCTCAGTGTTTCCTTCATTTTTTGGAAATCAGCTCTCCTAAAGTCCAAAATGCAAGTTTGACTTGTCTTAGTTTCGGCCTTCCTTTGTACCTCAAATTGCAGGAGCACATGCTCACTTGCCCCTAAGGATCCTACCACTTTAACCGCATCAATCAGGTCCTCCGCATTTGTTAGGATGAGATCAAGAGTAGCCAATCCCCTTGTTGCCTCTTCTACCTTCTGGACCATGAAATTGTCTGCAAGGCAAGTGAGGAATTTGTTGGACTTTGTACTCTTGGCCGAGTTTGTTTTCCAGCAAATATTGGGATAGTTGAAATCGCCCATGACTACTACATCTCTTCTCTGTGCCTGTTTGGTCAACTGTTGGCAGAAGACTTCATCAAGTTCTTCCTCCTGACTTGGAGGTCAGTAGTAAACTCCTACAACAAGATCTTTTTGAGTCCCAGTTCCCTTGATTCTTATCCAGATGCTTTCAAGCTGGTTTCCATTGAGATTCGTCCAAGAGCCTAGCGTTCTCCTGTATGTGTTCCTGTTGCACCTAGTCTATGGTTGGGGATGGTACACCTGCATGATTGTGTAAGTGTGAATGTTGTGAAGTGTTGTCCTAATCAGGGCTATCCCCCACACACTGATCAAGGACGAGCCACTGATCAGTATCTAAGCCATTCTGGTCTTCCTCAATGTGTTGTGTTTCTTGGTCAAGTGATAACTGTGTGATAATTTGGAATCTATTGTGTTACTGCAGCTGAGCAGAAGTATTCTGAGGAGGCTTCCGGGTCCTATGTCTCTTTCTAAGGGTGACATTCTTCCAAGCCTGAGGGTTGTCCACATCTGAGGTGATCTCCTCTTGAGCCTCCCCATAATGTGGATGTGATATGGGCTGCGTGTCTAGGACAGCATGCTATGTGGTGTCTAAGAACAGCTTGAGTTCCTGAATGCCCTTAAGGGTCTTAATACGGTCCTCGAGTTGTCGGATCCTGTGTTCCATGTGAGTGATCTGTTTACACTTGGGGCAAATGTAATTGAGTAATTGTTGCATGATAAGGCTGAACATGCCACAGCTTGTGCATGAGACAGGAAGATTTTGTGTTTGTTCCATCTGGACATTGCTAAGGACCTCCTCTTGGTGTGTGTTTTATGTTGTTGTCTGTATGCAGTGGGGAAAGTGTAGGTTAGTGAGTGTGAGTTCTTACTCAAATTTCTAGTGCCTCTAAGAAAGCAACACTCAAAGCAACTAATTTTAAACACTTACTCAGATTTCTAGTGCCCTTTAAGACAAGGCTTATCCTGAAGCAGAAGGGAACAAGATGGCTTCTTGCTTCCCCAACTTCTGTGGGAGCACACTCATTGCCCCTTTTCAAATGGGAGTTGTTGTTTAACTGGATCCAGAGTCCAGAAGGCAACAGAGGGGCTCCATGCAAGACTTCAATGCACAGGCGCAGAGGCCTGCCGAGTGCATGGGCTTGTGACCTCTGAATGGTCTGTAGTGAGGCGGCATCCTCTTTGGCGTCTGAGCTGTCGGTGCACTCCCCTTCCTCTCCAGCACCAAAGGCTGAAACAGGGACACTGAAAAGGAAAGAGAGTGTGCCCTGGGCCCAGGCGCGGACAAGGACACCACTGTGCCATGTACCAGTAAGGCCTTCTCTCGGACTACTCTGAGAATTTCGGGAGGAGGGGGCTGAAGCCCCTCAGCCCCCCCCCCCGCTATATGCCTGTCTGCAAGAGATCTCATCCTCACACAAGAGCCTATATTTGCACAACAGCTTTCATTACATAAGAGTCTATATCCAGAGAAGAACCCATTTTTGCACTTCTGTCTCTGCGCAAGTCTTTTAAACACAAGAACCCATTTTTGCACAAGTCTTTGCATAAGAATCCACCCTTGCACGAGAGTCTATAGTTGTATGAGACTTTTGTTGCACGAGAGTCTATTCTCTAAGAAGAGTCTGTCACTTTGCACAAGAGTTTTCTTTGCACACATTTGTCCTCACCCAAAAAACTGGTTCACACATGAATGTCCACCTGGGCACAAGAGTCTGTCCTGTGAACAAGTGACGAGTGTCCAAAGAAGTGCTTTCACAGTGGGAGCCTGCCCTCATACAAGAGTCTATCCAGACACGTGCACCAAAGAGCACAAGAGACAGGCTCTCAAATAACAAGTGTGCCAGCCTTTGCACAACTGCCTATCCTTTGCAAAGGCAAACCCAAGGCCCTATTAGGCATCCATGTATAGATATTCCTATCCATGCAATAAATCCATTGCACATTTCAAAATTAGTGCAAAAGGCATGAGAATGGGGTCAGTCTAGATGATCTCTAGGGGTCTAAATGTCTATAAAGAAATAATAATAATAATAATAATAATAATAATAATAATAATAATATACTTGTTAGGGGACTCCCAAAGGGCAATCTAGACTGACCTCATTCTCCTATTATTATTATTATTATTAATAGTAATAATAATAATAATAATAATAATAATAATAATAATAAATATTAATAATAAATAATGTCTGGCCCTCTATTGGGAGGGATCAAACCATGCCTTTTTTAAAAAATGACTTTTTATTGCCATCCCTATGGAGAGGTATTCCCATGATGCTTTGCAATAAATTAATTGCCTCCCAAAAAGAAAGAGAAGAGATTCTCCTTCTTGCTTGCACATACCTAATGAGGGCGCCGGGTCTTAATTTGCATCTCATTAGTATGCGGGAGAGGAAGGGAGCCCTAGTGAGAAGAAGATGGTAATTGGATGTAATGACAGCCGCTTGTCAAGCCAAAGAAAGAATGGAGATATATATGTGTGTGTGTGTTTGTGTGTGTGTGTGAGTGTGTGTGGGTGTTTATGTGTGTGTGTGTATAATGTATTCTAAAAAAATCTCATTAATTTTCATGAGCTGAACTACGAATATTTTAAGTCGGACTTTCTTTTGCGGTATGGAAGGCAGAGAATATATATATATATATATATATATATATATATATATATATATAATTTATTGTACAATGATATTATATTATAATATAGTATAATATAACATTTATTGTAATTGATATTTATTTTAATATAACATAATATTTATTTTAATATTATATATTATATTATACTTGCTGTAATATATTAAAATATGATATAATATATTAAAATTAATATTAGTTTAATGTAAATTATATTTATTTTTTGTATTCTATATATTTATTTTATTTATTTATTATTTTATTAATTTATTTATTTAGTACACTTGTATACCGCTAATATCTCAGCCTAAAACGGCGACTCATTGCGGTTTACAACATTTAAAAACAACAATATTCCAATTAAAAATATAAAACACATACATATACAATACACAGTATTGGGCCACCAATACAGTCCAATGCATCTCTTAAATTAAAATCATAATCCAATTTCGTTGTCTGTGATTGCCAGTCCTTGATCAGAGATTTCATCGCATCGGATTAGCCGAATGCTTGCTCAAACATCCATGTCTTGAGTTTTTTCCGAAATACTATCAGCGAGGAGGCTGATCTTATCTCTATAGGGAGGGCATTCCAAAGCCGCGGGGCCACCACAGAAAAGGCCCTGTCTCTCGTTCCCACCAGCCGCACCTGTGAAGCAGGCGGGATGGAGAGAAGGGCCTCTCCCGAAGATCTTAGGGTCCTGGTGGGCTGATAGGCTGAGATACGTTTCGGATAGATATGTTGGGCCAGAACCGTTTAGGGCTTTAAAGGCCAATGCCAGCACTTTGAATTGGGCCCGGTAGCTAATCGGCAGCCAGTGGAGCTGGTACAGCAGAGGAGTTGTATGCTCCCTGCGCCCTGCCCCTGTTAGTACCATGGCTGCCGCCCGTTGGACTAGTTGGAGCTTCCGAGCCATCTTCAAAGGCAACCCCACGTAGAGAGCATTGCAGTAGTCAAGGCGGGATGTAACCAGAGCGTGGACTACCGTGGCCAAGTCAGACTTCCCAAGGTACGGTCGCAGTTGGCGCACGAGTCTTAACTGTGCGAATGCTCCCCTGGTCACCGCCGAAACCTGGGGATCCAGGCTCAGCGATGAGTCCAGGATCACACCCAAACTGCGAACCTGTGTCTTCAGGGGGAGTGCGACCCCGTCTAACACAGGCTGTAACCCTATACCCTGTTCGGCCCTGCGACTGACCAGGAGTACCTCTGTCTTGTCTGGATTCAATTTCAATTTGTTCTCCCCCATCCAGACCGTCACAGCGGCCAAGCATCGGTTCAGGACCTCGACAGCCTCCTTAGTAGCAGGTGGGAAGGAGTGACAGAGTTGGACATCATCTGCGTACAGATTACACCGCACCCCGAAACTCCGGATGATCTCGCCCAGCGGCTTCATGTAGATGTTAAACAACATGGGGGACAGTATTGAACCCTGAGGAACCCCACAAAACAAAGGTTGTGGGGTAGAACAGGAGTCCCCCAGTAACACCTTCTGAGACCGACCCTCGAGGAATGACCGGAGCCACTGCAAAGCAGTACCTCCGAGACCCATTCCCGCGAGGCGTCCCAGAAGGATACCGTGGTCGACGGTATTGAAGGCCGCTGAGAGGTCGAGTAGCACCAACAGGGACACACTCCCCCTGTCGAGCTCCCGACGGAGATCATCCACTAAGGCGACCAAGGCTGTCTCGGTACCATGCCCCGGCCTAAAGCCAGACTGTGCCGGATCCAGATAACCCGTGTCTACCAAGAAAACCTGGAGTTGTGAGGCCACCACACGTTCCATGACTTTGCCCAAAAAGGGGAGATTGGAAACAGGCTGATAGTTGACGAATTGAGTGGGGTCCAGTGATGGTTTCTTCAACAGCGGTTTTATCACAGCTTGCTTTAAGCTGGCTGGAAATATGCCTTCCCGAAGGGAGGCATTAACCACCACCTTAACCCACTCGGCCAATCCCCCTCTGGCCTCCTTTAGAAGCCAGGATGGGCAGGGGTCTAGGATGCATGTGGTAGCTCTCATTCCTCCAAGCACCTTGTCCACATCCTCGGTTTGAACTAATTGAAATGAATCCATCAAAATTGGACAAGCAGATGCTCGTGTTACATCCTCAGAGACTGCCGTTAATATGGTATCCAGTCCAGAGCGGATCAAAGCGACTTTGTCTGCAAAGAACTGAGCAAAGGCTTCACAGCGAGCTGCCGAGTCATCAGGGCACCCATCCTGAATGGTGGGTTTTAACAGGCCTCTGACAACTCGGAACAGTTCAGCCAGACGGTTCTTTGCAGACGCAATAGTGGCCGCAAAGAAAGTTTTCTTTGCGGCTCTTATTGCCGTGGCATATGACCTTAAAAAGGACACAAATCGTATTCGATTTGGCTCGCTAAGATATTTATTTTAATATAATATCTAACATGAAATATATAAGATATTATAAATATACTATTATATTATTTTAGTATACTATATATTTAAATATACTATAATATAATTTATGTAATCTAGTATATTTTATTAACTATATTATAGTATATTAAAGTAAATATTGTATTATATTATTATATTAGATTATATGTATATAAATATAATTTTAAAAT
Organism: Anolis sagrei; assembly: GCF_037176765.1. Classification (NCBI taxonomy): domain Eukaryota; kingdom Metazoa; phylum Chordata; class Lepidosauria; order Squamata; family Anolidae; genus Anolis; species Anolis sagrei. The sequence goes on along the minus strand of NC_090035.1, from coordinate 56,179,664 downwards.
ATTTGTATAATATATTTTAATAGCATGTATTTATTTTAAAATATTATAATATGTAAATACAATAAAATAATATTTATTTTAATCATCATCATCATGTTTAATGAGTTTTTAATCGCCCTCCATCCGAGAATGCTCTAGGCGATTTACAGCTAAATTGTAAAAGATAAAATACATACATACAGAATTTAAAAATTAACAGAGATTGAATGCTCTAGTAAAAAGTCAGGTCTTAAGTGCTATAGTAAAAGGTCCTAAGTCATGCATGGCTCTCATATAGGGTGGCAAGGAATTCCATAAGACAGGGGCAGAATTAGAAAAAGCCCTGCGTCTGGTACTTTCCAAGTGCACTTCTCTAGGACCCAGTATATAGAGTAAGTCACGTTGGGCTGGTCGTCGCGACCTCCGATGATGGGAGAAGGAGAGGCGGTCCCTAAGGTACGATGGGCCCTGGCCATAAAGAATTTTAAAGGTCAGAACTAACATCAAGCGTTTGGTTAAGCAGTGCAATCAATCATAGGAAGACGGTAAATGGAACATAGGAATGGCACAAGGATTATGAGAACGGATCTGATTTCAACTGAGGCGTTATGTTATGTTTGTCTTGTTGATCTGTCTTGTTGATTGTTAATTGTTGTGGATTGATGCTGTTGATCCTGTTTGTTGCATTGATATGTTTTAATTGCACTGACACTGTTTGATAATTGTAAAATGTAAACGACATTGAGTCGCCTGTCAAGGGCTGAAAAATGCGGTATAGAAATAAAGCAAATAATAAATAAATAAATAAATAAATAAATAAATCTTATACAGGCCACGGTACTCAGCTGGAAGCCAATGTAAATGTTGCAGCACTGGTGTTATATGGCATTTCATGGGCGTTCTTGTGAGTAACCTGGCTGCCGCATTCTGAACAATACGGAGCTTTCAGGTCTGTAGTACTCTTCGTTTCACAGACTCACCAGCCAGCAGAGTTCCTGAGGTAACGATGTTTATTCGAAGCACGGGTAAGGATAACAACGACCTTTACTACAGAGAGAGAGCTTTTATCACCCATCCAGTAGTAAAATACATTACACGTGTGGCCACCAAAGGCTGTGTCTTAAAGGCACACTATACTGCATCTCCCCTTCACAACATAATAACTACACATTTTACAAAGAATACATTTTATAATAGTATTAAAATACATATCAAAATTGCAAGGAATACCTCATTAAAATTTACAAATTTCATTAATATAACTAGACAGATGAGAAAACACAATTGTCTTCTTTGGGGCCAGAGCTCACTAGTACTTAGCCCACCATTGAAGATGGTCTTTACCACCATCCTTCTAAGGAGTATACCTTACAGGTTCAAACACTGGCCTGCCATACGATGTTACATATGCTGGCTGTCTATCTGTTGTTACGTGTGCATCACTTTTGCTCACAGAAACCCCTTTAAAACCATTATGTGTTGTGTTTCTTTGAATGATAGATTCAGGTATCTGTTTCCATAGTTTTAATTGCCGCCTATTACGAGGATAATAATATCGAGGATAGTTTTGACAGTGTGGTGAATGAATTAGAACCAGACATCCTGAAGAGTGAGGTTGAATGGGCCTTAAGAAGCATTGCTAACAACAAGGCAGCAGGAGATGACGGGATCCCAGCTGAACTGTTTAAAATCTTAAAAGATGATGCTGTCAAGGTGATGCATGCCATATGCCAGCAAATATGGAAAACACAAGAATGGCCATCAGACTGGAAAAAATCAACTTATATGCCCATACCAAAAAAGGGAAATGTGAAAGACTGCTCCAACTTCCGTACAGTGGCCCTTATTTCTCATGCCAGTAAGGTAATGCTCAAGATCCTGCAAGGAAGACTCCAGCAATACATGGAGTGAGAGTTGCCAGATGTTCAAGCTGGGTTTAGGAAAGGCAGAGGAACGAGAGACCGGATTGCCAATATCCGCTGGATAATGGAGAAAGGCAGGGAGTTTCAGAAAAACATCTACTTCTGCTTCATTGACTATTCTAAAGCCTTTGACTGTGTGGATCATAATAAATTGTGGCAAGTTCTTGGTGGGATGGGCATACCAAGCCACCTTGTCTCTCTCCTGAGGAATCTGTACAAGGACCAAGTAGCAACAGTCAGAACTGACCACGGAACAACAGACTGGTTCAAGATTGGGAAAGGCGTCCGGCAAGGCTGCATACTCTCACCCAACCTTTTTAACTTGTATGCAGAACACATCATGCGATGTGCGGGGCTGGATGAATGCAAAGCTGGGGTGAAAATTGCTGGAAGAAACATTAACAACCTCAGATATGCAGATGACACCACTCTGATGGCCGAAAGCGAGGAGGAGCTGAGGAGCCTTCTAATCAAGGTGAAAGAAGAAAGCGCAAAAGCTGGGTTGCAGCTAAACATAAAAAAACCCCAAGATTATGGCAACAAGAATGATTGACAACTGGAAAATAGAGGGAGAAAATGTGGAGGCCGTGACAGACTTTGTATTTCTAGGCGCAAAGATTACTGCAGATGCAGACTGTAGCCAGTAAATCAAAAGACGCTTCCTTCTTGGGAGGAGAGCAATGTCCAGTCTCGATAAAATAGTAAAGAGTAGAGACATTACACTGGCAACAAAGATCCGCCTAGTCAAAGCCATGGTCTTCCCTGTAGTAACCTACGGATGTGAGAGCTGGACCTTAGGGAAGGCTGAGCGAAGGAAGATCGATGCTTTTGAGCTGTGGTGTTGGAGGAAAGTTCTGAGAGTGCCTTGGACTGCAAGAAGATCCAACCAGTCCATCCTCCAGGAAATAAAGCCCGACTGCTCACTGGAGGGAAGGATACTAGAGACAAAGTTGAAGTACTTTGGCCACATCATGAGGAGACAGGAAAGCCTAGAGAAGACAATTATGCTGGGGAAAGTGGAAGGCAAAAGGAAGAGGGGCCGGCCAAGGGTAAGATGGACGGATGGCATTCTTGAAGTGACTGGACTGACCTTGAAGGAGCTGGGGGTGGTGACAGCCGACAGGGAGCTCTGGCGTGGGCTGGTCCATGAGGTCACGAAGAGTCGGAGGCGACTGAACGAATGAACAAACGCTGATATACACGACCTTCCAGATTTTTTATTAGATATGACTGAAATTGTTTGCATTTTTTATTACCACGGCAGGAAGCCATCTTTCCTTGCGGTCATTAGATTGCATCCATACCAAATCTCCCTCTTTTAATGGTTGGAGGGGTCTTGCTGTTTTTGTCTCTCCTGAGCTCTTTCTAGATCTTGGCGCACATTAATAGGAATCTTAGGACATAATAAGTCAGTTGTTATAGGAAGTTTACTTCTCAACATTCTGCCCATCAATATTTGCGCATGGGAGTAAGATAGTCCTGTCACAGGTGTATTGCGATACTCCAACAATGCTGCATACAGATCCCCACCTGCACTTCCTACTTTGTGCATAAGTTGTTTTATGGACTGAATGGCTCTTTCTGCCATTCCATTTGATTGTGGGTATCCTGGACTACTAAAACACTGTTCGAATCCGCATTCTTTAGCAAGTATCTTAAATTCTTGACTCGCAAATGGCATATTATCACTCCAAATCAAATCATTTATTTCTGTCATTGACCAGAACAGGAAATAGTCACATTTCATACAAACTTGGTATGTTTGGTACATTAAAAATATAAATATAACTACTGAAGCACAATATGGGTGAGGGAGCAGAAGGGAAGGGGAAACAGGGTAAAAATATACAATGCCCAGATCCATCACCAAATTGTATTTTCAGAGAAGAAGATTACTGGACACACAGTTAACTTTTGGGACTAGTCATTCCCTGACGATTTTGTATGCTGCTGCACAGAACTTTGCAACATTGTAGGTTGTAGCTGAATTAATATCCGCAAGTAGCATGGAGGTATAAAATTGTCCTGAATGGCCTGGGTGCTTGTATAACAGAGGTAAGATAAGCCTGGTACGGATATCCCTGTAGAACGGGCACTGGAGGAGCACATGTTCTATTGTTTCTACATGACCCGAGTCACAGGGGCAGAGTCTCTCTGGGAATGGGATCTTCCGGTAACTGCCTTCGAGTACAGCTGATGGGAGAGCGTGGCATCGAACCAGGGCATCGAGCCCTTCGATGAATGGGAACCTCTAAGTTTGTTAAATATGCCATAGGGGAGGCAAGATTTCTGCTGTTTTCATTGATAAGGAAGGTTGGAACCGAGGCCAGATCTAGTTGTCACTCTGTGTCTGTGATACGTTGTTTAATAAGTGCTTTGGCTTGATTGTAATCCATAGTGAGTAGTAGACCTGGAGAAAATCCCAATGAGGAGATTTTTGCTGCTACCGCCTGCTTCCATGCGGATTGGAAGTCATCCTTCATGGTTAGTGGGGCAAGACCAAAGGGTGCACGTGATAGTCTGAGCCAGAGGTTGAATATGGCCACCCACACCCTGGCCTCCACTCTCATAAAGCCCGTCTCTAGTCGCAGGGTGGCATTAGAAACGCATGTAGGGACCTGCAAGGCTGATCTCAGAAACTTGGACTGAACCAGCTCTAATGGGGCAAAACTGGGGAAGGGGCCCAGCTGAGCACCATACAAGAGTTGGGCTAATGACTTGGCTTCAAACAGCTTGAGCGCTGCCGGTGTGAAGTGGCCCCCTCTTGACTTAAGATATTTAAAAATGGTAATTGGGCTCCCCTGTGTGGTGTTGGATACTTGATCCCCATGAGTTCTTCTGCTACCATTAGACTGGAAAACTACACTTAGATATTTGAAGGATGTAACTTGTTCGATTTTATGGCCATCTATGCTTCAAGAGTAAGTCCTGGGCCTATTAGCAAAAGCCATGATTTTTTTTATTGTAATTAAGTTGGAGCTGATCTGTGTTGCAATGTTGTATTAATGCTCTCGGAGCTCTTTTGAGCCCAATGGGTGTTCTAGAGAGTACAGCAGCATCAACTGCATAAAGCAGGATGGAGATGTGTCTTCCTACCAGCTTTGGGGGGTGGAAGTCCATATTTTGAAGCAGGTCCACTATGGAGTTTATTTAAAAGTTGAACAGCAAAGGGGCCAGGACGCGGCCTTGCTTGACACCCTTGCCTGTTTCAACAGCCTCAGTAAGGTGGCCCTGTGAGTTGCATCTTACTTTGAGTGTGGTCTTTTCGTGAAGTTGGTGTATTAGGTATAATAGACGGCGATCAATTGTAGAACTCTCCAGTGTTTCCCAAAGTTTAACTCGCGAGATGGAATCAAATGCTGCTTTAAAGTCAATAAAAGCAGCATATAGTGAGGTTATGTTTTGGGGGGAATATTTTTCCACAAGGTGTTGCAGTACTAGGCACTGATCTATGGTGGATCGACCTTCCCTGAATCCAGCTTGCTCCTCAACTAATATGCTTTCTTGTTCCAACCAATCTTGGTTTTTCCATTGGAGATGTCTAGCATATAGCTTGCTGATAGTGTTAAGGAGGCTGATTGGTCGATAGTTCGCAGGATCATCCTTTTCCCCTTTCTTTTTGTAGATGGGAACAATGATTGCAAGCCCCCAATCCTTGGGGATTTGGCCATGGTTGTCAATCATGTAAAAAGTGAGGCCAGGATGGGGGTCCAGAAATCTAGGTTGTTCTTGATGGCCTCTGCTGGGATAAGATCTTCTCCTGGGGCCTTGCCTGATCGTAGTTGGGCAACCAGGATCTTAATTTCTGTAGCTGATACAGGTGGCCATGGTGGAAGGTTCTCTGTATCAAGGTTGGGGCAGTCCTTTCCAGTAGAGATGTCCATATAAAGATCCTGGAAATATGCTTCCCAAATCCCCGGAGGGATGTGGGAATCCACAATAGGTTGATCAGATCTTTGGGCATTTGATGTAATATGCCAGAAAGTGGCTGAGTCTTTCTCTTTGACAACTTTAATAAGCTGAGCCCAGTTGTTTTTCATGGCTTCCTTTTTTTTTATATGCAAGCATCTGCTTGTAATGCCTTTTTTGTTGAAGGAGGCCTTGCGCTGCTGATGGTGAGATATTGGATATGAAGGCCTGGTAAGTGGCAACAAGAGCATTTTTAGCATTAACACAATCTTTATCAAACCAGGGCTTGGAGTATTGCTGTTGCTGCTTCCTTGATGTAAAATTGTTAAACCTTAAGTGTTTTTGTATTTCTTGAGTGATGTTCATGTTGGGGGATGTTGACGATGGGAGGGTTGAAAGCATTCCACTGTGTGGGCATTTTGGGAGAAAGAATTTAGGTGCAGCAGGACAGGAAAATGATCACTGTCAAACTTGGGTTTAACTTCCAAGGTTTTAGCATATGGAAGAAGGTCCCTTGAGATGGCTATATAGTCAATGGCACTCATTTTAGAGCCAGAAAGATATGTAAATTCCGCTGGGTGATCTCCTTCCAGAGCACCATTTAAGATGTGCAGATTCAATCGTGATGTTGATTGAGCCAAACACAACCCTGCAAAGTTTGTTTTTTGATCTTTGGAACAACGGGTTAGAAATGGAACATCATATTCAGTGGCAGGAGGAAGGCCTTTGTAACATTTAAAGAGTGTGGCATCATCAGGTCCCATTCTTGCATCGAGATCCCCTCCCATAATTACAGAGGCATTTGGGTTCTGCACCATGAGATCTGCAGCATAATTTTCCAGTTCTGACCATAAAGCTCTAGTTTGGGCCTTCTTCCTCGTAGGAAGCAAGTAGACATTTATTATAATCAAGGTATGATACTTAAGTTGAATTAGCACTGCCATGGCAGTTGTTTTTAATGAGGGAAGGGGCCTTGTTATGGCATGTAAAGTGGTAAAGACTAAAATCCCTAATCCACCTTTTGCTCTTCCATGTGTAGCTCCTGGCTCTGCCCCTACACAATACGAGTGGAATCCATTAGCTATCAGAACACCTACTGCCCAAGATTCCTGGATCACAATAATATCATAGTGGGAGAGAAAGCCTATAAAACAAGGGTCTCTAATGGATGTGAGCACCCAGCCACATTCCATGTCAATAGGCTGACCCCGTGCTGGCCCTGTAGCTGTCATAGTCCTAAGGGGTCTATGGCCTGGTCATGGTCCTTCTGCATCAGGTCCGGGGCCTTGTTTGGTGAAAAAGAAACTTGGCCTTCTGATGAAGGTGCTGGATGGATCAATGCCACGTGAGTAATGAAATGTGGGTCATTGGCGAGTAGGGAGCCAAACTCATTTGCTGTCTGTAAGCTCTCACGTGTGACCGGTGGAAAGGCAAGCTCCATCTGGGTTTGAGGAGAGTCCATAGTATGTGTAATGTTTAAAGCGGCACCTGCAGGAGTGTCTTTGATCTGCTTTTCTGTTACTTGTGTCATTACTGAGGTCACAGATAGGTCTCTATCATTGTTGTTTTCTTTTGCAATGGTCTTAGAGGGGGGGCTTGGCTTGGGAGGCACCATGAAAGAATCTGTATTAGGGTCTGATTGAAGTTCCAAATCAATGTAAGCAACTGCTGGCTGACAATTCCTGCCTTGGAGCTGTGTTAACTGTGTTAGGTTTCTTTTTTGTTCTTGTGCATCTAATGTATTTTGAGGATTGAGATGATTGACTGTCAGATCCTAAATACCCTACTGATAGTTATACTGTGCCTGTTCCATAAGATGTCCTTTATTTGAGCTAGATGACCTGGAATTTCAAGGGAGTTGAAGGTAAGGAGGATTCGTTTAACACCATTCTGTGTTGGAAGAAAATGGTGATCTTTTAAATCAATAAGTTTGGGCTGGGTTTTGAGAAAGGAAGCCAATGATTTTACAATTTGTTGTTTATGGCTCCAGCCCAAAGCATTTTGATTGAGCTGCAGAACTATCTGGGTATTTTGCAGAGTGAGGCATGCTTTAGTTTCAACTGCTTATTTATTTATTTGCTTCATTTGCATACCGCTCTTTTCAGCCCTCAGGCAACACAATACAAAATCATTAATCAATTAAAACAGTAGTATCAATTAATTAACACCAAAATATCAATACAACAGTACAGCACTATAACAATCCATCACGTCTCATCAATAGAATCAGCATCCGAACTCATTGTCCATTATTCCATTCCAGTAATCAATCAATTGCATTGCTTAGTTGAAAGCCTGTTCGAAAAGCCAGGTCTTTCGGAATGCCAAGAAAGAGGGGGCCAATCTGATGTCTGTAGGGAGGGTGTTCCACAGCCGAGGGGCCACCACTGAGAAGGCCCTGTCTCTCATCCCTGCCAGGCGTGCTTGTGAAGCCGGTGGGACCGAGAGCAGAGCCTCCCCAGACGATCTCAACTGTTGGTTTATTACTGTGATTTACAGCAGCTGTGGTCAGAGGAGCGTCCTCCGCATGTGAGCACCTGGGCATCTCTGCAGGCTTGACTCCCTGAAAACATTGTGGGGGGTGCAAGTCAAGTAGCCTTTGTATCTGTTGTGAAATTTCACCTAGTCTGTTCAAAATCAGCATCATTGATTCCACTGATAGCAAACATATCTCCCGATATTTCTGCATATCATGGTACAGGGAGGGGTTGCACCCCGGAGAGTTCAAATGACCATTATCTCCATTACCCTCTGGCATTTGTCCGGGGCTTGACTCCTGGTCGGGGAGGGGGGAACCCACATTAAGTGAGTTTATCGAAGGTGTTATCAATGCTCCGCTACTCACAGTTCCTGTTGTTGCTATATCTGGGGAGTTCGGAAGGTAAGCATCCATTCTCATCTGTTTCCGTACCTTTGGTGATTTATGGGACCCTGTTCCATTGCTGGGGCTGCTCCGGGATCTTTTCTTACCCTTGGCTGTCATTTTGGGTTATAAATCCTGGGGGGGGGGGGTTGTAGAAAAACAGCTATTTCCAGGAGCAAATTCCGGACCTTATCTTAGGAGCTGCTCGTTCGTCGCCCCATATTATCACTCACCACAGTTAATAAAGTTCCATGTCGAGCAAACACGGATTTCAGCTTGACAAAGACTGTTCTTGCAGTTTTACCAGGTAAACTTACTACTTCTGGATATTTTGAAAAATAGTCAATCACCAACAGAAAGGAATGGTTGTCCTGTTCAAATATATCCACTCCCACCTTCCCCCATGGCACTTCCGGAATCTCATGGGGTTTAAGTGGTTCCTTTTGATTATTTGGGGCAAAACTGGCACATACAGAACAACTTCCAACAGTCAACTCAATATCTTTTGACATGTCAGGCCAGTATATCAACTGTCTTGCTCTTTCTTTAGTTCTCTGAATCCCTTGATTGGACTCATGCAGCTGTGCAAGTACATTTTGTCTTTGGCTTGCTGGAATTTTATTTATTTATTTATTTAGCAATTTTGTATACCGGTCTTCTCCCCTCTATCGGGGGACTCGGGCCGGTTTCCAACAATAAAATCACAAAACAATAATTAAAAACATCATATAACATATTCAATTAAAACATTATAATAGCAAAATGCAATCACATAATAACAATGGTCAGTCATCATAGTGAATTCGTTGTCCATCATTCATCGTCATCTATCCGATCACAGAAATATTGATTCACTCGTCGAAAGCCAAACCCCATAGCCAGGTTTTCACCCGTTTTCTGAACGACAGAATGGAGGGGGCAGTTCTGATCTCCAGTGGGAGAGAGTTCCAGAGTCAAGGGGCCTCCACCGAGAAGGCCCTATCCCTCGTCCCCACCAGACGTGCCTGAGAGGCTGGTGGGACCAAGAGCAGGGCCCCTCCAGACGATCTTAACAACCTAGATGGTTCATAGGGGAGAATACATTCGGACAGGTAAATTGGGCTGGAGTCGTTTAGGGCTTTATATGTTAACACCAGCACTCTGAATTGTGCTCGGAAGCTAATTGGCAGCCAGTGGAGCTGGCGCAACAGAGGAGTAGTATGCTCCCTGTACCCTGCTCGTGTTAGCATTCTGGCTGCCGCGCGATGGACTAGTTGGAGCTTCTGGGCAGTCTTCATAGGCAACCCCACGTAGAGAGAGTTGCAGTAATCTAAACGGGATGTAACCAAAGCATGGACCATTGTGGCCAAGTCAGACTTCCCAAGGTACGGGCGCAGCTGGCACACAAGTTTTAATTGTGCAAAAGCTCCCCTGACTACCACTGAAACCTGGGGCTCCAGGCTCAGCAATGAGTCCAGGATCACTCCCAAACTGTGAACCTGCGCCTTCAGGGGGAGTGTAACCCCGTCCAGCACAGGCTGTAACCCTATTCCCTGTTCGGCCTTTCGACTGACCAGGAGTACCTCTGTCTTGTCTGGATTAAGTTTCAATCTGTTGTTCCTCATCCAGTCCGTTACAGCGGCCAAGCACCGGTTCAGGACTTGAACAGCCTCCTTAGTAGCAGGTGGAAAGGACTGACAGAGTTGGACATCATCTGAGTACAGATTATTCTGTAAAGAATGATTATTCTTTCTCCCATTAGCAGAACCCCATCCCTACACCATAACTGATCTTTAACTGGTCAAAAAGATTTTGCTATTGGAGCTACCTTTCGCATATATTTTGGCCATCCTTGCTTTAGGTATGTTTGAATAATCCTAAATTGGGGGTCACTTTTTGTTGCTTCTTGCACTATACCCTTTTTTTCTGGGTGCTTACTTACTTAGGCGATCCCTCGTTGGACGAGTAAGATGGTCTTCCATTATGGATTTCCTTGTGGGTCCGTATGTGGCTGTGGAGCCCTATTCTTGCTCTGCATCTTCTTCCACAGTGAGGGCATTGGTTTCCAGGTGGAAGGTGGTCCCGGTCGGGGTTGGCTTGACGCGCCTTCCTCCTGGCACGTTTCTCTCTTTCACCCTCGACTCGTGCCTCCTCAAATTCTGCAGCACTGCTGGTCACAGCTGTCCTCCAGCTGGAGCGCTCAAGGGCCAGGGCTTCCCAGTTCTCAGTGGCTATGCCAGAGTTTTTAAGGTTGGCTTTGAGCCCATCTTTAAATTTCTTTTCCTGTCCACCAACGTTCCGTTTTCCGTTCTTAAGTTCGGAGTAGAGCAACTGCTTTGGGAGACGGTGGTCAGGCATCCGGACAACGTGGCCGGCCCAGCGGAGTTGATGTTGGAGGACCATTGCTTCAATGCTGGTGGTCTTTGCTTCTTCCAGCACACTGACATTTGTCTGCTTGTCTTCCCAGGAGATTTGCAGGATTTTCCGGAGGCAGCGCTGATGGAAACGTTCCAGGAGCTGCATGTGACGTCTGTAGACAGTCCACGTCTCACAGGCATATAGCAGGGTTGGGAGGACAATAGCTTTATAAACAAGCACCTTGGTATCCCTACGGATGTCCCGGTCCTCAAACACTCTCTCCTTCATTCTGGAAAATGCTGCACTTGCAGAGCTCAGGCGGTGTTGTATTTCGGCGTCGATGTTGACTTTGGTGGAGAGGTGGCTGCCAAGGTAGCGGAAATGGTCCACATTTTCTAATGTGACATCATTAAGCTGTATTACTGGCATTGGAGAGGGATTGGCTGGTGACTGCTGGAACAGCACCTTGGTTTTCTCAATGTTCAGTGACAGGCTGAGCTTCTCATATGCTTCTGCGAAGGTGTTTAGAGTGGCTTGTAGATCTTCTTCTGAATGCGCACAGACGACATTGTCATCAGCATACTGGAGTTCTATAACAGCTGTTGTTGTAACCTTGGTTTTGGCTTTCAGTCTGCTGAGGTTGAATAGCTTGCCATCTGTCCGATAGATTATTTCCACTCCGGTGGGAAGCTTCCCATCAACAAGGTGAAGTATCATAGCGATGAAGATGGAGAATAGAGTTGGGGCAATAACACATCCCTGTTTGACACCTGATTCAACCTTAAATGGGTCACTTTGGGAGCCACTGCTGTCCAAGACTGTTGCCATCATGTCATCGTGGAGGAGCCGCAGGATGTTCACAAATTTGTTTGGGCACCCGATTTTGTGGAGGATGGTCCAGAGAGCGCTGCGATTCACTGTGTCGAATGCCTTTGCAAGGTCGATGAATGCCATGTACAGAGGTTGGTTTTGTTCTCTGCATTTTTCTTGGAGCTGTCTTGCAGTGAAGATCATGTCCACTGTTCCTCTGGAGGGGCGGAAGCCATTCTGGGATTCTGGGAGGGTGTCTTCTGAGAGGGGCAGAAGGCGGTTTGCAAGGATTCTTGCGAGGATTTTCCCAGCGGAGGTTAGAAGGGAGATACCTCGATAGTTTCCGCAGTCTGTTCTTTCCCCTTTTTTGAAGAGGGTGATGATGGTGGCGTCCTTGAAATCTGCTGGGATTTTCTCGGGCACCCACACTTTTTCTATGAGCTGGTGGAGTTGGTGTGTCAGCTCAGGTCCTCCCTCTTTAAAGATTTCAGCAGGGATCCCATCTGGTCCACTGGCTTTGTTATTCTTCTGTTGGCTGATGGCATTGCTGACTTCTTCCAAACTAGGCAGTGCTGCAAGCTCGTCCCTTGTTTGTTGTTGCGGGATTTGTGAGAGGACCTCTTCGGCTACATTGGAGCTGCGGTTCAGGAGGCTTTGGTAGTGTTCTTTCCAACGTAGTGCAATTGAGTTTTGGTCCTTCAGGAGTTTGGTTCCATCTGATGAGCGTAGAGGCTGTATCCCATGGTTTCTTGGTCCCTAGATGACCTTTGTGGCTTTGAAGAATCCCTGAGCATCATGGGTATCTGCCAGGTGTTGGATTTCTTCAGCCTTCTTTGTCCACCAGATGTTCTTGAGTTCTCTTGTCCTTCTTTGGACCTCAGCTTTTGCACTGGCATAGATCTTTTTCTTAGCAACACAGTTGATGTCTCTCTGCCATGCTTGGAAGGCTTTCCTTTTCTTGTCAATTAGCTGTTGGATCTCGATGTCATTTTCATCAAACCAGTCTTGATGTTTCTTGGCTTGGTATCCAATAGTTTCTTCGCAGGCTTGGATGATGGAGGTCTTCAGTTTGTTCCAATGTTCCTCGACATTTTCGGGGTGTACTGTGGGTAGATGGTCCTTGAGTGCTGTTTGGAGATGGGTTCATCTGGAGGGCTCCTGAAGGGCTTGCGTGTTCATTTTGCGCCTTGTCTTCCTTCCTTGGAGTCTGCGCTTGGGGGCAATCTTGAGAGCCATCGAGGATCGAATTAGCCTGTGGTCAGTCCAGCAGTCGTCAGCACCTGTCATGGCTCTTGTGAGGAGCACGTCACGGCGGTCTCTGGCGCGTGTGATTACATAGTCTAAGAGGTGCCAATGCTTTGACCGGGGGTGCTTCCATGATGTCTTGAACTTGTTTTTCTGGCGGAAGAGCGTGTTGGTGATGACAAGGTTGTGCTCCGCACATTTGGTGAGAAGCAGGATGCCATTTGAGTTGCTGTTTCCAACCCCATCTTTTCTGATGGTCCCTGGCCACAGGTCGAAGTCTCGCCCGACTCTTGCATTGAAGTCCCCCAGGAGGATGATTTTGTCCTCCTTAGGTATCCCCGATAGGACGGTATCCAGCTGACAGTAGAATTTCTCCTTGATGTCTTCGTCAGCATCTAGTGTTGGTGCATAGGCACTTATGATGGTTGCCCGTTGGTTTTTGGCAAGATCGATTCGGAGGGTTGAGAGTCGTTCGTTGATGCCAGTGGGTGCTTCGGACAGATGTTTCACCAGATTATTCCTGATGGCAAAGCCAACTCCATGCATTCTTTGGTCTTTTTCGGGCAGTCCCTTCCAGAAGAAGGTGTAGCCTCCTTTTTCTTCCTTCAGCTGTCCCTCTCCTGCTCTCCGGGTCTCCTGAAGGGCTGCTATGTCGATGTTGAAGCGTCCCAGCTCCCTTGCAATGATGGCAGTTCTGCGTTCGGGGCGTTCACTGCCACTGTTGTCCATCAGAGTCCGTACGTTCCACGTACCGAAGTTCATTTTCCTTTTTTGGCCGCAGGGTGGTGACCCCACTGGACGCGGCAGTCCAGTCAGGGATAAGTGAGGCAGACTATGTTTAGGGCACCTTTTCTAGCCCCCTCCCCATGTGGGGTGAGCAGAGAGGGTCCTCAATAGGGCTGCTCAGTCGTGGATACAGCTGCCGAACTACTCAACTGCCTCGGACCTTGAGGTAGAACGACTGAGTCCGTACCCACCGCCCATGTGCCAGTCTGTGACTAGGGGCTTCCAGATTTCACAGTCCTGCCCCCATCGCCACTCGCTGATCGCCATGGGACTTTGGTTGCTTGGTTTTTGTTTTCTTTGGAAGACGCCTGTGCGTGGGTTTTTTTAATGTGTGGAGGTCAGTGCACAACTGATCAACACACAGACTTCACAGAGTGAGGTTCCACTGGTGATGTAGTTTAACACAATGACCGTGGCTTCTCAGTCTGTTGCAGCCTTCTTCCGCCTTCGCAGCCGTTGTAACATGTGCCATGTTATCCTCCGCCTGCTCCGCCGTTGAGCTCTTTGGGTCTTCGGACTGTGCTTGGTCTGGAACCTCCCCCGCAGCCACTCCTGGGAGTGCACGACTCCAGTTGTTGTGCCTACAGGTTCATTGGAATGCGCAAGCCCCCTCACCACGACAAGGTGACAGTCCATCGAGGGGGTGTTTAAGGCTAAGGTGTTTACTTTGTATATAACTTTCTCATCTCCCATCGGGTTTTCCTGACTTCCAGGCAAATCAACAGTGGCTCTTGACAAGGTATCAGCCAGATACATAAATTTACCTGGGGTATATACAATATTAAGCTGATATCTTTGAAGCTGCAACAACATTATTTGCAGACAAGCCGGGGCACTGCCTATTGGTTTTTTATAAATTGATTCTAGATACTTGTGATCATTTTGAACTAGGACAATTTTACCAAACACATACCGATGAAACTTTTGTACTGCATATACAACAGCAAGCAATTTTTTCTCCATTGGGCATAATTTTTCTCTGTTGAACTGAGTGACCTTGAGGCATAGGACACTGGCTTATTGTCCTGCAGCAGACATGCTCCTGAGCCATCTTTTGATGCATCTGCTTGAATAGCAACTGGTTTTGTCGCATCAAAATATTGCAGTACAGGTGTATTGCTTAATTTTGTTTGATAGAATCAAAAGCTTTCTGATGTTCTCGCATCTATTGAAAAATTATATTTTTCTTTAACAAACTTCTCAATGGTGCTGTCAACTCTGCCTCTTTTGGGATGTATTGTGCCAAATACTGTACTGACCCTAAAAACCTAAGCAGCCCTTGCCTATCATTGAGAGGTTTCATTTCTTGAATTGCCTTTACTTTCTCCGTGTCTGGCCTGACTCCTTCTGCAGTCACAATGTGACCCATGTATTTAACAGAATCTACCCTAAACTGGATCTTTTCTTTGTTAAACTTGATATTCTTGGCACGTGCTGTTTCCATTACCTGGAGTAAAATCTCATCATGTTGTTCACTTGTCTCAGCTGCTATTATCATATCATCGGCAATCATATATACACCTTTTATATGCCCAAATGTTTCTTGATTTTTCTGTTGAAAAACTTCACTTGAGGACTTGAGCCCAAATGGTAAATGATTAAAACAATACCTCCCCCAGGGCGTATTAAATGTACATAATCTTGATAATGCTTTATCCAGCTTTACCTGCCAATAGCCATCTTTCTCATCTATTATTGTAAAGATTTTCTTTCCAGCTAGGTGACTTAGAACTTCCTCAACTGTTGGGATGGTAAAATGTTGTCTTCGCGCTGCCTTATTTAGATCTCGAGGATCAAGACATATATACAGATTCTCATTCTTTTTTTCAGTAATAACAATACTGATCACCCAATCTGTGGGTCCTACAACTTTTGTTATAACTCCTATACTTTCCATCTGACTGAGATTATCTTTCAACCTGTCATGTATGGCAAAGGGCACTCTCCTACATCCTGGATAACAGGAACCACTGTTGGATCAATATGTATGAGGTGATGTCCTTGAAACTCACCAAGACCTTGAAATACTTCTGGGTATAAGCTGAGCAATTTTTCTTGTGTTAATAACCCCCCTGTCTGTATAAGATCTACCCTATAAACTAAGCCCAATATCTCACAAGCTGGTCTACCAAATAATGGGGTTGTTGAGCAATCTGTCACATAGAACAATAGATTATACACTCCCTTTACTGTTGTGCATTCAAACTCAACTGTTCCAATTGGTTGTATTCTTGTTTCACCATATGGTACCAGCACTACATTACTTTTAGACATTTGCTTTGTACTGGGTATTCTAGAAAAATATACTAAATGGTAACACATTTGCTTCAGCTCCAGTATCTAATTTAAAATAAATTATACAGTCTCTTATGGCAATATCAGCATACCATCCTGCCTGATTTGCTACACCTGTATCCATCATTTCTTTATCCAGCTTTCTTATCATTAGATTACTTACATTCAACTCATGAATGTGTTGTCTGGCTTGTGTACTCTCAGGATTGGTGACCCTTGACCTGCATAATTTGGCATAATGATTTTTTTACCACACTTGTTGCATGTCTTTCCAAATGCTGGACACCTACAAAGTTCATGAGCAGTATCACAATAACCACACTTGTTCTGATTTTTCCATTTGTCACTGTGTCTTGACTCTCCGACTTTAAGAGCTTGAGTTGCAATTTCTTGGTTATCTCCCTGGGTCTGTTGTAGTTCACACACTTCTTCCAATGTTATTGCCATAGTTCTCAGCTGAGCTCTAGTTATCTCATCAACACAGCATATCTCCATGGCCTTCTCAAGTGTAAGATCAGCCTTTTTCAACAGCTTTTCTTTCAGTCTTTTTTTCCTTGATGCTGAAGACAATTTTATCTCTTATCATGACATTAATTGCAGTTCCAAATTCACAGCTGACTGCCTTCAGTTTCAGTTCAGCAATAAATTGCTCATTTTTGACCCTAGGACTCTGTATATGGTTCTAGAAACAAAATCTTTCAAAAACAATGTTCTTCCAAGGTAAAAAATAAGTCCTAAACTGTTCGAGAACCTCTGAAATATCTTTTGGGTTTTCCTCGGCAAAAACAAATGTGTTATATAAAGAAACTCCTTCCTCTCCCACACAATGTAGCAGGATAGCTATCTGCCGCTTCTTTGATACACTTTCAAGTCCTGCTGCAGCAAGATACAACTGAAAAGCCTGTTCCCACCATCTCCAGTTCTCAGGCATATTGCCTTGCATAGCAAGAGGAGGAGGACGACAAAATGACTCCATGTCTTGGTAATCCTTGTCTGGGAACTCTAGCTTCAGAGTTGCAGCACAGGAGAGGTTTATATCCCACTTCTGACACCATGTAGTATTCTTCGTGTCACAGACTCACCAGCCAGCAGAGTTCCTGAGGTAACGATATTTATTCGAAGCACAAGTGGGGATAACAACGACCTTTACTACAGAGAGAGAGCTTTTATCACCCATCCAGTAGTAAAATACATTACAGGTGTAGATGGAAAAAGGCCTGTTTGCTGGCAGCAGCGACCTGAACTTCCATTGTCAGCTACGAATCCAGGACGACACCTAAGCTCTTAACAGTGGTGGATGGAGATAGGGCGGCACCATCGAAGGTGGGTAACTGATGAGTCAGACCTGCCGGGTGGCCATGCCAGAGAATCTCAGTCTTCGCCGAGTTCACCTTCAGTCTGCTAGCATGTAGCCAGTTCGACAGAGCTTCCAGACATCTGGTGAAATTGTCTGGAATTGATGTTGCTCCAGGTGCAGAAGGAGTTGGGTATCGTCCGCATATTGGTAGCAGTCCAGGCCGAAACTCCGAGCCAAACTAGCAAGGAGTCTAACGTAGATGTTGAAGAGAAGAGGAGAGAGAATTGCACCTTGGAGGACCCCACATAGGAGGGGGGATCTATCGGAGACTTGATCCATGTACTCCATGCGTTGACTCCGGTTCCGGAGAAATGAGTTGAACCAATTAAGGGCCTGACCGCGAACTCCGGACATGGCAACACGGTGAATCATTAGATAGTAGGCCTGGGCGGTTTCGTTTCGTTAATTCGTAATTCGTTAATAATTCGTTAATTTTTCCAATTACAAAACGATAACGAACCATTCTGGAGCAATCATTAAAAAAACAAATTTTTAAACACGTTTTGTAAATGCTTCGTATTTCGTTATTGTATTCGTTTCGTTATTGTTCAGAGGTCTTTTCGTTATTATTTCCGCATGTCTGGGCCAGTTTTATGGTTTAATTAGTGAAAAAAAATTATAATATCACACCAACAGTCAAGAACAGAGGGAGAGGGAAGCTTCAGAAGTTTTTGGAGGTTTTTTAGCGTATTTCGCGGTCGCGTCCGCCATTAACGAATCGATTCGTTATTGTTTCGGAAATCGATTCGTTAATTTTTTACCATTTATGAAATTTCGTAAATATCGAACTTTTTAAAAGGAAAATTTTGTAATTATTTTAAATATCGAAACAAAAAAAAACCCCAAATACAAATCGATTTTAGAAACAAATTTTTGCGTTGTTACCCAGGCCTATTAGATAGTAGTCGACAATATCAAACGCTGCAGTAAGGTCGAGAAGTACCAAAAGCGCGGATCCACTGATGTCAGACTGGCGATGGAGTTAATCTGTAATGGCAACCAGGACTGTCTCCATCCCATGGCCCCAGTGGAAACCTGACTGGAAAGGGTCCAGGCCAGCTGTGTCATCCAGGAATTGCTGCAATTGTCCCAGTACAGCCCGCTCTATCACCTTGCCCAAGAATGGCAGATTAGAAACAGGACAGTAATTGGCAAGGGTCATAGGATCCAAGTTAGGTTTCTTTAACAAGGGATGAACCCTTGCCTCTTTTAGGTTGTCCGGAAGAAACCCCTGTTCAAGAGAGCCATTGATTATACTGCACAATGGATCGAGTACACCTTCCAAGCAGCTCTTGATCAGCCAAGAGGGGCACTGATCAAGAGAACAGGTGGTTGGTTTTGCAGTAGCCAGAATTCTGGCAACATCTTCCTTGTCAAGCGGTGTGAATTGATCAAAGATAGGCCCGCTAAGCAGCCACAAGGTCTCCAGCTCACTCAAAATGTCGACTGTGGGGGGGGGGGGGGGGGGGGAGAGTTCCTGCAGAAGCAAGGTAATTTTGTTAGTGAAAAATTTCTGGAATGCCAAAGCTGTAATAGGCATAGTTGTTGAGTTCTGGACTAAAGAAGCCAGACTAGTCAAGGCATGAATGATTTTGAATAACAGTGCTGGGCGCGATATAGCAGAGGCTATTAAGGAAGAATTAGCAGAGGCTATTAAGGGAACAGAGGCTATTAAAGAAGCATACAACTCCTCTGTTGTGCCAGCTCCACTGGCTGCCAATTTGCTACCAGGCACAATTCAAAGTGCTGGCTTTAGCCTTTAAAGCCCTAAACGGTTCTGGCCCGACCTACCTGTGTGAACATATCTCCTCCTATGAACCAGTTAGGACATTAAGATGGTGTGGGGAGGCCCTGCTCTCGATCCCGCCAGCTTCACAAGCACGGCTGGTGGGGATGAGAGACAGGGCCTTCTCAGTGGTGGCCCCTCAGCTGTGGAACGCCCTTCCTACAGAAATCAGATCAGCCCCCTCCCTATTGGCATTCCGGAAGAAAGTGAAGACTTGGCTGTTCAAATAGGCATTCGACTAGGCAGTGTAATCGATTATTGGAACATGGAATAAAGGATAATGAGATCGGATTCTGATTCTATCATTGAGATGTGATGGATTTGTTATATTGATGTTTGATGTTTAATTAATTGTCATGCTATTGCTTTTAAATGTCTATTGATTTTGTACCGTGTATATTGAAACTGTTGTTGTTAACTTCTCTGAGTTGCCTAAGTGCTGAGAAGAGCAGTATACAAATAAATAAATAAATAAATAAATAAATAAGAATTATAAAACAGTGAAGAGTAAAAAGAGTAAAAAGATCCGCATAGTTAAAGCAATGGTATTCCCAATAGACTATTTATGTTATTATAATATTATATTCAACTTTAATACAACATTATATTTCTTTTAATATAGTTATTTTAATAGAATATTTATGGTAATACAATATAACATTTAATATGTAATATAATATTTTATTTTAATATATTATACTTTACTATAATATAATATTGATTTTAACATACTTTAATATTATACAATATTTTTATTTCAATAGAATATATTTATTTTAATATTATGTTATTTATATATTTACTATTATAGAATATTTATTTTAATACAATATATTTTAATATTATATTATATTTATTATTATAAATTATTATATTTATTTTAATATATTTTAATATAATATAATATTTATTTTAATATAATATATCTACCTATCTATTTTCTCTCCTCCATTGTTTCTCCCGTTTCCTTCCTTCCTTTCTCTTTCTCATTAAATCAAAACAATCTTCATGGAAAAGATCCAACTCAAGTCCAGTGAAAAATGGAGCACTGCTTCTCAAAATAAGTCTTCAAAGGAAAGTCCCAATGGCATTCAACAGGGGTGCCCGGGTATTTTTGTACCCTATTTCGGGGAAAGCAATCCCCTTCCTCAGGTGTTGATAAATTCAGCAACTCTAGACTCTAGACAAAACATAACATCACATAGAGCAGGGGTCCCCAAACCTTTTAAACTGGGAGCCGGATTACTGTCCCCCAGACCATTGGAGGGCTGGACTATAGTTTTTTTTAAAAAAATGACCAAATTCTATGCACACTGCACATGTCTTATTTTGCTACTGTTATGAATCGTAATGTAAATATCTGATATGCAGGATGTATTTTTATTGTTATAATCTGAACATAAAGCAGAGTGGTGAATCACAAAAACAGTATGTAACATACATTGTGAAATATTTATTTCTAATTACAAATAAATGAAATTTTGATTTCAAGCATGTCACAGCATGTGTAACAGTCTTAATATAACAGCAGGGAATCCATGAATATGTTGACTGTTCAGCCCTCCATGAGGATAAAACTACATAATTAGTTTGTAACTTGGGGACTGCCTGTCCAGGTTGGGTCACAGGGGGTCACAGAGAGGACAGTACAGAAAATAATACCTGGCAAAGTCAATGAAAGATTAAATGTCTCTGACCTGGAATGCTAAGCAGGGCCAGTTTTGGTTAGTATTTGGATGGGAAGCCACAAATGAATAGCAGGTGCTCTATTTCAGAGAAAGAAACTGACAAAAAAAATTCATGTGGCCGCCATAAATAAAAGGAGAACACACCCAATAAAAGGAGAACACACACCCAACCATGGGCTGTGGAAAGCAATATAGTACATAGAAAAAGATAGCTTTAGCATTTCTGAAAATAAAATAGTTCCAATGAAAATGAGGAAAAAATATATATTTTCTGTCGTTTTGAAAGTGGTTTTTTGGAATATGTAAGCATGAGTCCCCTTTCAGGGGGAGAAGGGCAGGGTATAAATATAGGAAATAAATCTATATAAGTAAAAATGTAATGTTCATTTGTGGAATTAACAGAAATAAAAAACCACTGGACACTTAATGTATGTCCTTCATTAAAAAAATGATTTTGACATTTGGGAGTTGTAGTTCCTGGGATTTATAATTAAAGAACATTCTGACACCCCCCCCCCCCCCCCCCGCCAACGATGGAATGGAACCAAACTTGGCACACTTGACCAACAGAAAATACTGGAAGGGTTTGGTGGGCAGTGTCCTTTGGTTTTGGAGTTGTAGTTTACCTACATCCAGAGATCACTGTGGACTCAAACAAGGTTGGATCTGGACCAAACTTGGCACAAATACTCAATATGCCCAAATGTGGACACTGGTGGAGTTTGGGGAAAATAGACCTTGGCATTTGGGAATTGTAGTTACTGGGATTTATAGTTCACCTATAATCAAAGAGCTTTCTGAACACCACCAACGATGGAATGGAACCAAACTTGGCACACAGTTCTCCCCTGACTAACAGAAAATACTGGAAGGGTTTGGTGGGCAGTGTCCTTTGGTTTTGGAGTTGTAGTTTACCTACATCCAGAGATCACTGTGGACTCAAACAATGTTGGATCTGGACCAAACTTGGCCAGACCAGGCTTCTCCCTCTTTCCTTCTTTCCTTCCTTCCTTCCCCTTGCCCCTTGCCCCTTGCCCCTTTCTCTTCCCTCCCTTCCTTCCTTCCTTCCTTCATTCCTTCCTTCCCCTTGCCCCTTTCTCTTCCCTTCCCCTTCCTTCCTTCCTTCCTTCCTTCCTTCCTTCCTTCCTTCCCTTCCTTCCTTCCTTCCCTTCCTTCCTTCCCTTCCTTCTCCTTTCCTCTCCCTCCTTTCGCTCCCTTCCTTTCCTTCCTTCTTCCTTCTCTCCATGGGGACACCGGGCCAGGCTCCACCTCCGCTTGTTTCCTGGCGCAGCTAGGAGGGAAGCAGGCGGCGTCTCGTGGCCATGGAGAACAAGGGAGCACAGCAGAAGAAGATCCGCGGCCCTCATGAGGTTCCTCCTGTCCCCCTCCCAGCCGCGGCAGGAGAACAAGCGGAGGCAGCGCCGGGTGGGCATGGCCAGGCAGCGCTGGCTTCCCCGGGCCAGCATCCGGGGGGGGAGGGAAGGAAGGAAGAAGGAAAGGAAGGGAGGGAAGGAGGGAGGGGAAAGGAGAAGGAAGGGGAAGGGGAGAGAAAGGGGGAAGGGGAAGAAAGGAAGGAATGAAAGAGGGAGAAGCCTGGTCCGGTGCGACCCCACCTGAAGCCGCTCCGGAGGGAGAGAGAGAAACGGCGAGGGGCTTTACGAAAGGCCAGGCCAGGCCGCGCGGGCCGGATAAATGCCCTTGGCGGGCCGTATATGGCCCACGGGCCTGAGTTTGGGGACCCCTGACATAGAGTAACAAGTATTTTCCAGCACAATTACAGTAGTAAAGATAATGGCTACATCAAACATATAACATACTACTACACCTAAAAGCACTTTGAAAGGCCATTACCCCTGTGGACAATGTAAATGTTGTCCGCAATCATGGAAAACTAAGGAGGTACACAACTATAGGAACAAAGTGGGCACCACGCTCAAACATTTTTCCACCTGTAACAGCAGTAATCTTATCTACCTTCTTACACGTGACTGTGGTTTGTGGTATATTGGAAAAACCACCAGACCTCTGAGAATTAGAATTTCTGAACATAAATCTAGAATAAAATGTTTATCTATGGAGTCCCTTCTATATTCACACTTTACACAATACAAACATTCATCCAATTCTCTTAAATTTTGTGCTCTGGAATGCATCACACCAAAACCCCATATGGATTTGGAAGAACTATTATCCCAAAGGGAAATGTTCTGGATCTTTAAGTTGAAAACCCTTTCCCCTCAAGGACTTAACGAGTCACTTAATTTTAGCTGTTTCCTTTAAGTTTCTAATTACTCTTTATAAACCTATGGATGACCCTTCAGAATTACTCGCAGTGTGAATTTACTTCAAACAGAGTCACTTTTTGTATAAGCTACCTGGCATGATGTGAGTAAATGTTCAAAGTATTGTCGAAGGCTTTCATGGCTGGAATCACTACGTTCTTGTGGGTTTTTGGGGGCTGTAGAGCCATGTTCTAGAGGCATTTCTCCTGACGTTTCACCTGCATCTATGGCAAGCATCCTCAGAGGTAGTGAGGTCTGTTGGAATTAGAACAATGGGTTTATATATCTGTGGAATGGCTGGGGTGGGGCAAGGAGCTCTTCCCTGCTGCAGTTAGGTGTGAATGTTTCAGCTGATCACCTTCATTAGCATTTGAAGGCCTGCTTGAGCCTGGGTTGAGAGCCATGTCCAATTCAGTAGATGTAAAGGGTTCATGAAGGGAGTTTCTGGATGGGGAGAAACTGTTCCAAGACACAAGGAAATTGGAGAAACTAAGGACCAGGAAAGCACATCTACTGTGCTCCCTGACTTTCCTTCTACGCTGCAGAGACACAGATACCATCCCACAATTTCTCGCAGCCAAAAGGACTTTCAAAACACCACAGGCTCATCGGATCTATGACCGCCTAGAACTCAACGTCTTACGAGAGAGAATTCACACCATCCGCAAAGAACTCGCAAACACGGACAAGGAATTGCTGCACCTCCATATCAACATCAGCCAGAAGATGAATTCCCAGGACTGGGACAAAACAGACAACCTCACTTACAGGAAAATGGGGAAAAACATGGCTGTCCACACCAACAGACAAAAACAAAAATTCCACAAACGCCAAAAGCAACAGACGAAACCAGAACTGGATACATCACGGACCATCATCAACCTGACAGACAGACAACTCTCTGAAGACCAAGTATCCATACTAGCGAAAGGAGGAAACTGCTGTAACCGCCACCAGGATCCCAGTAGAAAACATCATTGCCAATGTTGAATCAGCAATTTATCGCCTCCCCGAGGAGGAAGCAGAAGAAGTACGAGCAGAAACAGCAAGGATCCTGAAAAAGGCAAAACTTCCCTCCAGTAACATTACTAAGAAGGAACGACAAGCCATCAGAGAACTGAATTCAGATCCTGATATCCTCATTATGCCAGCAGACAAGGGGAATGACACAGTAATCATGCATACAGAACAATACAAGGAGAAGATCAGAAAACTCCTGGACTCTACTATATACAAAAAACTCAAAAAACTCAAACAAGACCCAACTTCCAAAATAACCAGGAAAACCAACACTCTGATTAAGAACATCCGGAGTTTCGGGGTGCGGTGTCACCTGTACGCAGATGACGTCCAACTCTGTCACTCCTTCCCACCTGCTACTAAGGAGGCCGTCGAAGTCCTGAACCGGTGCCTGGCCGCTGTAATGGTCTGGATGAGGGCGAACAAACTGAAATTAAATCCAGACAAGACAGAGGTACTCCTGGTCAGTCGCAAGGCCGAACAGGGTATAGGGTTACAGCCTGTGCTGGACGGGGTCGCACTCCCCTTGAAGGCGCAGGTTCGCAGCTTGGGTGTGACCCTGGACTCATCGCTGAGCCTGGAGCCTCAGGTTTCAGCGGTGACCAGGGGAGCATTTGCACAGCTTAGGCTCGTGCGCCAGCTGCGCCCGTATCTTGGGAAGTCTGACTTGGCCACGGTGGTACATGCTTTGGTCACATCCCGCCTCGACTACTGCAACGCTCTCTACGTGGGGCTGCCCTTGAAGACGGCCCGGAAGCTTCAGCTAGTCCAACGCGCGGCAGCCATGTTGTTAACGGGAGCAGGACGCAGAGAGCATACAACGCCCCTGCTGTCCCAGCTCCACTGGCTGCCGATTCGCTACCGGGCCCAATTTAAGGTGCTGGTGTTATCCTACAAAGCCCTAAACGGTTCCGGCCCAAAATACCTGGCAGACCGCATCTCGGCCTATGAGCCCACGAGGGCCTTGAGATCATCCGGGGAGGCCCTTCTCTCGGTCCCGCCGGCCTCACAGGCACGTCTGGCGGGGACGAGGGAGCGGGCCTTCTCGGTGGTGGCCCCCCGGCTGTGGAACACCCTCCCTGTTGAAGTGAGACAGGCGCCCTCCTTGATGGCCTTTCGTAGGGGCCTGAAGACCTGGCTCTTCGAGCAGGCCTTCAACTGAATGTATCCTGAACGACACTGGAACGGACTAGGACTATGATTTTTGGCTATGACCCCAGGACTTGACGAAGCGGATTTTTAGGATAAGTATATGTTATGTGTGTATTGTCTGGTTTGTATTGTCTTGATTTATTGTACACTGTCCTTTTTTGTTGTTGTTCACCGCCCCGAGTCGCCCCCGGGCTGAGAGGGGCGGTCAATAAATGCAAAAAATAAAATAAATAAATAAATAAATAAATAAATAAATAACTCCTCAATAAACTTTGAAATACGACAACAGCTATGTAAATCGGAAGCCCATCCACCCAGGCTTTATGGACTCCCAAAAATCCATAAGGACTACACCCCACTCAGACCCATCGTGAGTGCCATTGGATCCCCCACATACGACCTAGCAAAATTTCTTGCTGCACAGTTACAAAGCCATATTGGGCTCACTACACACTACATCAAGGACTCAGCCCACTTCATAGAAAAAATCAGCAATCTCAAGCTAAATACCAACGACAAACTGATCAGCTTCGATGTGGTATCTCTATTTACCATGGTCCCGGTAGCAGACACCATGGCACTCATCAACCAGAGGTTCCCAGAAGACATCACGGCTCTGTTTCACCATTGCCTCACCACCAGTTACTTTCAGTGGGACAATGAATTCTACGAACAGAAAGATGGAGTAGCTATGGGGAGCCCTCTCAGCCCGGTCATAGCTGACTTCTACATGGAACACTTTGAAAAACAAGCCCTGGAGACAGCAACCAAAAAGCCCACCATATGGTTCAGATATGTGGATGACACCACCATTTGGAGCCATGGTGAAGAAGAACTCAACAGGTTCCTGGACCATCTTAACAGCATCCACCCAAACATCCAATTCACTATGGAAAAAGAAAATGAAGGAAGACTGTCTCTTTAGATGTCCTAGTCATCCGCAAACCAGATCAACAATTGGGTCACACCGTCTACAGAAAACCCCCACACACAGATAGATATCTACATAAAACCTCCAACCATCACCCAAGTCAAAAAAGAAGCACCATTAAAGCCTTGGCAGACCGTGCAAAAAGAATCTGCGAACCCCACCTCCTCCAAGATGAACTGAACCACCTCAACTGGGCTCTCCAGGCCAATAGATACTCCACCTCAGACATCAGAAGAGCTGCAAGACCAAGAACAAACCACGAGAGTAAAGATGAAGATCCACCCAGAGGAAAAGTGTTCCTGCCATACATCAAGGGAACCACTGACCGCATAGGGAAGCTGATGAGGAAACACAACATACAAACAATCTACAAACCCACCAAGAAAATCCAACAAATGCTACATTCAGCAAAGGACAAGAGGGATCCTCTCACCTCTGCAGGAGTCTACCGTATACCATGCAGCTGTGGACAAGTCTACATAGGGACCACCAAACGCAGCGTCCAGACACGAATCAAGGAACATGAAAGGCACTGAAGACTACTTCAACCAGAGAAGTCAGCCATAGCAGAGCACCTGATGAACCAGCCTGGACACAGCATATTATTTGAGAACACAGAAATGCTGGACCACACCAACAACCACCATGTCAGACTACACAGAGAAGCTATTGAAATCCACAAGCATGTGGACAATTTCAACAGAAAGGAAGAGACCATGAAAATGAACAAAATCTGGCTACCAGTAATAAAAAAACTCTAAAATTACAACAGCAAAACAACAGAGAGGAAATAACCAGGCACAGATTAACACCTCCCAGCAAGAGATTTTCCCAGGCTCAGGCAGGCCTTCAAATGCTAATGAAGGTGATCAGCTGAAACATTCACACCTAACTGCAGCAGGGAAGAGCTCCTTGCCCCACCCCAGCCATTCCACAGATATATAAATCCATTGTCCTAATTCCAACAGACCTCACTACCTCTGAGGATGTTTGCCATAGATGCAGGTGAAACGTCAGGAGAAATGCCTCTAGAACATGGCTCTATAGCCCGAAAAAACCCACAAGAACCTAGGGAGTATATGTTATATATTTGATGTATCCATTATCTTTACTACTGTAATTGTGCTGGAAAATACTTGTTACTCTATGTGATGTTATGTTTTGTTATAGATAAGAGTCTAGAGTTGCTGAATTTATCAACACCTGAGGAAGGGGATTGCTTTCCCCGAAACAGGGTACAAAAATACCCGGGCACCCCTGTTGAATGCCATTGGGACTTTCCTTTGAAGACTTATTTTGAGAAGCAGTGCTCCATTTTTCACTGGACTTGAGTTGGATCTTTTCCATGAAGATTGTTTTGAGAGTGGCGCTTCATCGTCATTCTTGTCTTCAGTTTACATATAGCCTCATGACTCAATGCTTACTTTGTTTATATGACTTTTCTCATTGAATGTATCCCTGAAGCCTATATACAGTGGAATCCCTATCCAGACCTAGAACTGTTACGTTTGAGAGCGGTTGCTCCTTTTGATTTCTGTGTACCACTGAATTGAGCTATGTGCTGGGGATTTTGGTAAATGAAATATTATATGCTTTTTTGATAATACACTTTGACATTACGCATAGAGGGTCTCAGTGGTCTCAGGAATGAGTGAAGTTACTGCAAGTCCCATTATCCATCTCAAAATTCCCCCAAACTCCACCAGGATGTAGAGTGGGTCATATGGACTCTCTGTGTGAACTGTGATCCTGATCCCTCACTGTTGGCACTTGTAATGGTCTCAGGAAGGGAGTGCATTCATTGGTCAATAACGATTATAAGTTATTCGCAGAAATTCTAGCAAACAGGTTGAAAAAAATCTTAACCAAAATAGTACACGGGGATCAAGCAGGCTTCCTCCCAGCCAAAATGTGAGAACAGTGTTAGATATACTAGAATATGCCGAACAAGATCCAAGTAGAGAGATGGCGTTACTGTTTTTAGATGCTGAGAAAGCATTTGATAATGTGCGGTGGGATTATATGTTTAAAGTATTGGACCATTTCAGAGTAGGTCAAAATTTCAGAAAGGCAATAGGAGCTATTTATTCAAGGCCAAAAGCCAAATTAAAAATAAATAATCAAATGTCAAATTATATAGAAATTCAGAAAGGGACAAGGCAAGGCTGTCCCTTGTCGCCCTTACTGTTCATTTGGATATTAGAAATTTTGAATAATAGAATTAGAGAAGTTAATGAAATTAAAGGAATTAAAGTAAAAGGGTATGAATTTAAAGGGAAGGCATATGCAGATGATCTGGTCTGTTTTTTAAGGGAACCTTTAAGAAGCATACATGCCTTATTGGAAATTATTAATGAATTTAGTGTTGTGTCAGGCTTTAAAATTAACAAGGAGAAATCTGTATTTCTAACTAAAAGTGATATTGTTAAATTGGAGAATATAACTAATTGTAAGGTAGTCCCCAAAGTAAAATATCTTGGACTATGGCTAAGTAACAAAAATAGTAAACTTTACCAATATAATTACGACAAAACCTGGAAGGAGATAAAAAGAGATTTGGAAAATTGGCAAAGACTTGAACTCACCTGGTTAGGGAGGATAGCAGTGATAAAAATGATAGTATTGCCCAAAATGCTGTTTTTGTTTCCAAACCTACCAATTATTAAGGGAGTAAAGGTGTTTGGAATATGGAAACGAGATCTGGTCAAATTCATTTGGAAAGGTAAAAAAAGCGAGAATTGCCTACAGGAACCTTATTGATGGGAAAAACAGAGGGAGGCTGGCATTGCCAGATCTCAGGTACTACTATGAAGCCGCAAATTTCAGCTGGCTAAAGGAATGGATTAAAATGGACAATAAGGAGTTGCTTAAGTTAGAGGGCCATAATTTAAGGTACGGATGGCACGCCTATTTATGGGATTGTAAGGACAGGGTGAACAAAGAATTCAACGGGCATGTAATAAGAGCCAGCCTTTTAGCAACATGGAAAAGATATAAGAAGGGTATGGCGCCAAAATACCCCCTATGGCTGTGCCCATTGGAAGCAGTCCAGAGACCGGCCACACATGCTGACTCCGGCACATACAAGGATTATTTGGTCAAGGAGAAAGGACAATGGATACTTAAAAGCAGAGAAGAATCTGGGTTAAAAGATTGGTTCAGTTTTTTCCAGCTACACGACAGATTTAGGAAGGATGCAAAAGTAGGATTTGCCTCTAATAAATCGGAGTTAGAAAGTATTTTCGAGAAGGGCAACAAAGGCCTAATATCCAGACTTTATAAATACATTTTAGAATATAATTTAGTAGACAACCAAATAAAATCCATTATGATCACGTGGGCAGATGTTGGCAGAAATATCGATCTAGAAGAGTGGGAATGTCTTTGGAATAAGGGCTTTAGATTCTCAGTGGCCAGCTCAATTAGAGAAAATATGTTTAAAATGTTTTACAGAACCTATATAACCCCAGAGGTACCAGCTAAAATAGAGAAAACAGGACAAGGGGCTTGCTGGAGATGCAAGAAGGTGATCTTTTTTCCATGTATGGTGGATCTGTAACATAGTTAAAGAATTCTGGAAAAAAGTGATGAAAGAAACAAACAAAATGATTAGCAAAAAAAAATCAAGAAAAACCCAGAAATGTGCTTATTAGGAATATTTAGGAGGCGTATTAGCACAGGAGATGAAGAAATTTGTCAATATTGTTTTGTTGCTGTGAGACTAATAATAGCTAAATCGTGGAAGGGGGAAAAAGAGTTAAATATTAAGGATTGGAGAGACAAATTAGTAGACTATATCCAAATGGCCAAACTGACAAATAGCAGCGGAGGTGGAAATAATGAAGAATTTGTTAAAAAATGGCAGTTGGCAATTGGATATCTGGAAGAGAAGACAAAAGTAGATTTGAAGATTGCCATAAAGGGGATTCAGTGAAAGAAGATACGTGGGTAGTTGCGGGTTAGTTATGTGATCCATACGGAATGGTGTCGGAGGTCACAGGGGTTGGGTTCACGGGTGTGGGGTTAGAGGGACAATAAATGTTAATGTATTATAACTGTACAGTCAAAGTTGATTTTTTATATGTCTAATGAGTGCTGACTGTATACCATTCTGCTAACTGGCATACTCTTTTGTATTTCTTTTTTTCTTTTTTTCTGTCTTTTTCTCGGCTTTCCTTCAGTTTTCCTTTGGTGTCGGTTTTGTTTTCTGTATGCACCACAAACCAATAAAAAAATTTTTTTTTAAAAAAAGGAAATGAGCAAAGGTACTGCAAGTCCCATAATCCATGGTCCATCCCCAGCCAAACCACACCAGCGCATAAAGTGGGCCATGAGAGGCCTATGTGCCAAGTTTGGTCTAGATCAAACTTGGATGGTCAAAGCTGTCTCAGAAAGTGAGTGATGGTACTGCAAGTCCCATCATCCATGGTCCATCCTCCTCCAAACTGCGGTAGGATGTAGAGTGAGTGAAGGTACGGCATGTACCTCAGTCCCTTTCCTTTTTCTTCTCATTCACTTGAGTATGTTAAAAAAAATTGTTTTGATGTAGGTTGGGACTTGTGGGCTCTGTGTGCTAAGTTTGGTCTGTATTGGTAATTTTCTGTTATTGCCTCCGGCCTTTTCCTTTCCTCTCTTTGTCATCTCGGAATCTTGGAATTGAGGTTGGCCAATCAGAAACCATATGGAAATAGCACCACAGTGGCTGCCAATCAGAAAGCTCCTGTTGATGCTGGCTGAAAAGAAGCAGAGGAGCTGAGGAATGATTTATTGTTGCCACCAATTTGAAAGGAACCAGTATTCATGAGATTTTACCCCAGTTCCCAATTTTAAAAAGACTTAGCCGATTTGCAATGGAGGTTGCCGATTAGGAACCAAATTTACCATCAAGTTAGAAGGGAGGCTGTTCAATTGCACCTCCTCCTTTATTAAGAAAGTAAGAACTTAGTAGTAATTACACTGTATATACTGTAGCATGACTGGAGAGAAGAATGTAGATTTATTTGGTTACTTTTCCCTACGTTTCTGCCACCACGTGAGGTAAGTTGTAATATTGTGAGAAATGGCACTTGGTACACAGAATAGACGGAGCTGAGGCAATCTTCAAATAAAAGTTAACAATTTTATTAAGTACACAGCATGTGGTTGCAAGACGTAACTTTTCCTTGTTGCACTTGGAATAATACTTGTAACTTTAACAGTTCATTCTTTCAAGTAACACAGTATCTTTCTTATGTAGAGCACTTGTTTCAGACAAAGTTTCCTATGGTCATGCAGGCTCTGTGTTCCAAGTTTGGTCTTGATCAGTCATTAGTTCAGGGTCGCAGTAGTTTCAGAAATTGAGTGAAGGTACTGCAAGTTCCATCATCCATGGTCAACCCTCCTCCAAACTGCAGTAGGATGTACAATGGGTCATGGGGGCTCTGTGTGCCAATTTGGTCTTGACTGGTCATTGGATGAGGGTTGCAGCGATTTCAGTGAGTGAGTAAAGATACTGCAAGTCCCATCATCCATCTCAGAAAAATTCCAAATCGCACCAGGATGTAGAGTGGGTCATGTGGGCTCTCTGTGTGAATGGTCCATCCCCCTTAGAACTACATCAGGATGTAGAGTGGGCCACGAATACTTTGTGTGCCAAGTTTGGGTCTGGTCTGTGATTTGTAGGGGCTACAATGTTCTGTGGGATGTGAATCAGGTGCAAATCCCATCATTAGTGGCCCATCCTGCCCTTAACTGCACCATGTTTTAAAGTGGGCCATTGGGCCTCTGTGTGCCAAGTTTGGTCCTGATCCGTGGGCCACAGTGCTCTAAGGTAGTGAGTTCAAGTACTGCAAGTCCTGTCATCCATGGTCCATTCAGGCTCAAACTGCACCAGGATGTTCAGTGGGTC
The DNA here is from genome assembly GCF_037176765.1 of Anolis sagrei. Taxonomy (NCBI): domain Eukaryota; kingdom Metazoa; phylum Chordata; class Lepidosauria; order Squamata; family Anolidae; genus Anolis; species Anolis sagrei. The sequence goes on along the minus strand of NC_090035.1, from coordinate 56,147,415 downwards.
TTGCGGGGGGTGGGATCAGTGTGCCAGGTTTGGTCTTGTTCTGTCATTGTTGGGGGCCACTCCAACCATTCCTGACAGCTTCAGGCCCCTTTCCTATTCCCTTTGCTGCCTCGGAACGTTCAGGCTGGCCAATTAGAGACCATATGCAAATAGCACCACAGCGGCAGCCAATCATAAAGGTGGCAGATACACTTCCACCACACCGGCACACTTCCGCCTCATACAAACTTTGACTTTTATTATATACTAGCTTGGGGACCTGCCGCTGCCCGGGTTATTAGAAAAAGTGGGTAATGGCGGTTCTGTATGCCAAGTTTGGTCTTTGTTGTTCATTGGAAAATGGCTGCATTGTTTTCAGGAAGTGAGTGAAGGAACTTGAAGTCCTATCATCTATGGTCCACCTTCCTCCAAACAGCAGCAGGATATAGAGTGGGTCATGGGAGCTCTGTGTGCCAAATTTGGTCTTTATCAGTCATTGGATGAGGGTGGCAGTGGTTTCAGAATGTGAGTGAAGGTACTGCAAGTCCCATTATCCATGTTCAACCCTTCTCCAAAACTGCAGCAATATGTAGAGTGGGTCATGGGGGCTCTGTGTGCCAAGTTTGATCTTGATTGGTCATTAGATGTGGATTGCAGCAGTCTTGGGGAGTGGAGGTACTGCAAGTCCCATTATCCATGGTCTGTCCTCCTCAAAAGTGCACCAGGATGTAGAGTGGGTTATGGGGGCTCTGTGTGCCAATTTGGCCTTGATTGGTCATTGGATGAGGGTCGCAGTGATTTCAGTAAGTGAGTAAAGATACTGCAAGTCCCATCATCCATGCTCCATCCCCCTTAGAACTGCATCAGGATGTAGAGTGGGCCATGAGTACTCTGTGTGCCAGGTTTGGGCCTGGTCTGTTATTTGTAGGGGCTACAATGTTCTGTGGGAATCGGGTGAAGTTACTACAAATCCCATCATTAGTGGCCCATCCTGCCCTGAACCGCACTGGAAGTCCCATCATCCATAGTCCCTCCGTCTCCAAACAGCATCGGGATATAGAGTGGGTCAAGGGGGCTCTGTGTGCCAAGTTTGGTTTTCATTGGTCATTAGATGAGGGTTGCAGCAGTCTTGGGAAGGGAGTGGAGGTACTTGAAGTCCCATCACCCATGGTCTGTCCTCGAAAGTGCACCAGGAGGTAGATTGGGTCATGGGGACTCTGTGTGTCTTGATCAGTCATTGGTGAGGGTCTCAGTGGTCTCAGGAAGTGAGTGAAGTGACTGCAAGTCACATCATTCATTTTCAAATTCTTCAAAACCGCACCAGTTTGTAGAGTGGGTCATGCCGGCTCTCTGTGTAAATTGTTGTCTTGATCCATCATTGTTGACAGTTGTAATGGTCTTAGGAAGGGAATGCAGGTATTGCAAGTCCCATTGTCCATGGTGCATCCTCCTCCAAACTTCACCAGGATGTAGAGTGCCTCATGGAGACTCAGTGTGCCATGTTTGGTCTTTATCGCTAATTGGATGAGGGTTGCAGTGGTCTCAAGAATTGAGCAAAGGTACTGCAAGTCCCATAATCTTTGGTCCATCCCCGGTCAAACCACACCAGGGCATAAAGTGGGCCATGAGAGGTCTACATTGGAAGAAAAGAAGCCATTACGCATGTGCTGTAATGGCTTCTTCTTTTATTAAGGATTTCTAAGTTGTTTTCAGTTTTATTTTATATTTTATTATTAATGGTCACACCTTGTATGGTGAGGAGTTTTGTTGCCAAATTTCGTGGATATGGGCCCAGCAGTTCTTTTGTTTTTAAGCCACTCATTACGACATGAGCATTTATATATATATAGATATAGATAGATATATATATAGATGTAGTATTATTATTTACTTGTTGTTGTGTTGTTCTTGTTCATTCGTTCAGTCATTTCCATCTCTTGGTGACCTAATGGACCAGCCCACGCCAGAGTTCTTTGTCGGCCGTCACCACCCCCAGCCATTACTATTATACTATATTGCCCCTCGACCCCAGAAATAACGAGACAGACAACAATGATATGGATTCAAATTGGGCAACTTTTATTGAATGTTACCTAAGTTCAACTGAACTAAACTATGTGTCTAGAAACTTGGTGGTTAGCCGAGGCAGCGTCCTCGGCTATTTAGTGTGTAATATCTGTGTGCCCTGGATCCCCAACCAGGCAACCTGAAGGTAAAAGTCTGGAGAAGCCTGTCTCATATTATTGTAATCGGCTTCTCCAATTTCTGTGCCAAGTGATGTCCCCTCACCCATTTGGTGACTTCTAGGTGAGTGATTGTTGTACACTGCCCCCCACCCTTAAGGGATGCCTTGTGTATACCTCCATGTCTGTGTTTTCCTGATCTATTTATGCTAACCTAGTTAAACCGAACCACCCCATCTAGCCCCTAATAACAGTATAGGGTAGGCGAAAAATACCCCAGAACATGAGAGGCAAAAAATTCCTACCCGGCTCCAACGGGCAACCAAATATACTGTCAATGGGCGGGAGTGGCGGGTAGAAAGTCTTAACAAGACTGAAGGAAGGAGGCTGGCTCACGTGATCAGCCAGTCCCCTCCCTTCTTCTAGGAGGTTCAAAGGAACCTCCATTCTCTGCCTTCTGGGGGGAGGGCAAATCGCTCTCCCAACCAACTGCGTTGGTTAGGAGAGTCCCTTGCCCCTCGACCCCAGAAATAACAAGATCGTTACCTCCGATATGGAGCACCGGCCCAACGAAGGCCCCGAACACCCTTCCACTCGACCAATGCAGTGGAAGTGCAACCCAGATGCTGGCCAAAGGATGAGTTCCTGGTGTATCTCTCCGCCCAGTGGACATAATTATGCCCACAAACAAGGATTCTCCATCTATGCACCAGCCTGGCAGTCCCTGCAAAATAAACAATAAACAAACAAGCGCCGAGCGAACCTATCGCCTGTAAGTGTCCTATTTCCCCCTGCCCATTGATTTAATGGCCACATCATTATAACCCAAGTGAGCTGCCAAAGATGCCGCCCCTATACGAAAAGAATGAGTGCCAAATTCATGGGCACCCTAACCCCAGTATCTTCGGCGCCCTATCTGTGATGGCCCAAACTGATATTTTGCAAGGGGGTGGAATCCTGAAGGCAAAACAAATATCCCCTCGACTCAACCCTAGCTCGGGGTCCCTGTATCTAGCTAATGCAGCCGGCACGCGCAGGGGATCACATCAGACTTAACATTTTTGGAATTATTCCTATACTAGTTGTAGTTAAATTATGGGTTGAGGCCTTTGCCAATTCGACCGCCTACTGGTCAAAAGCGCAGGGCCTTTTAGACCCCCACGAACGATTTCCGCCTACATAAAATTATTGCGGGAAGGGACCCGTCATCGAGGTCCATCGCAGGATAAGAGGGAACCCCTGTCACCCACAATTTTGAAGGGATTGAAGGAAACATGGCCCAAAGTGTGTCGGTCCGAGTATGAGCAGCGGTTATTTCATGTGGCGGCCTTAACGGCCTTTTCCGCTGCTCTTAGGATAAGTGAGTTACTCGCCATGTCGAAAAGAGATGTATTTCAGCGGGCGTTGCTGTTGCCAGGTATAACAGTAACTTCCTGTAATTACCCAACCTGGAACGCCCTACGAAACCCTTCCATCCCTATAATGGATCTCAAATTAGAGGATAATGTGAGAAACCGGGGACCCAACACAGGAATATGAAAACCCTCTGAAAAAACCTTCCCATAGGTACTTAACTGCCCCCCTATCTGGGTACTGATCCAGCCAAACCTTCAACTGATATAACTTAATTGGGCTGGGGCCCTTGTGAAACTGCGGCCTGTCCCGAAGGTTTCTTAACGAATTGGGTGTCCCTAGTACTACCTCTCGCGGCTCTCCCCTTGGGGCAATTTCGGGACGGGTGGGTCCCATAACAAATAGAGCACGAGTGCGCGTATCGACAGTCCTTACGTGAACAGGCTCCCTGAGCCACAAATTCTCAGCATAAAGGCTTTTGGCGCTGGGACTGCAGCTGGGGAACCCCCTGCCGAGAGGGCTGTCCTGCTGTGTTCTGAATAGTGTGCCCACTGTCCGCCTTCAAGGCAGAGGAAGCCCTAGATGGATTCATCACTTCAATCCAAATTTGGTCCCAACGCTTGTCTGGGTGGCAAGCCGCTTCGGCTCTAAAGCGCCTATCATATTCTAGCCAAGCGTTAGGAGGGCCGCTAACATAAGCCTTGTTAACGATATTCTGATACTACCACAAAGCCGTAGCCCTTTCCAGAGCAGCATCAGAAAGCAGGTTTGCATACACTGTGAAACAAGGGAGCCAGTTCTCCCAATTCTGCTCAACCTTGCATTTCTTGATTTTCTCCTTACTGTCCTCATCTAACTCATCCTTCTCCTTCTTATCCAGATCCCTAAAGTATAGAGAAAAGATATTGATATATTCATTTCTCAATATCTTCTCCATTGTTTTGGTTGCCAAATGGGAACCTAAACCTGACAGACTGACAGTAGGAGTCACCTGTGGTGGCCATTTTGCAGTGCCCCAAAATTTGTTGGCTTCCCCAGTTCGGGCCGATTCCAAGGTGACAGTAGCCTGTTTAGCCGATTGAGTGGTGGAATCATCCCGATTACCCCCTATACTGGGTTCCGGCCCACCAGCAGACTGAATCCCAACTGCAGCATGTGACTGAATGTCATGAATGACTCTTCAATGACTTTAAAGCATAGGTTCTTTTTATTGCAATTTCCAGTGTGAGAAGGTATATAAGATTACAGAAAACATTCAGACAAAGAATGACATTGGACATACAGACATACAGATTCTATGCAACTACATTGGATTCACAATTACATTGGTTAACAAACAAACATAGGGGAATTACATTTTCACTCAGCATTCACACACATGTACACGCATTCATCCACATGCACCCAAACATTACCATATCCTTTTCTTCCTCCTTGGAGAAGCACCTGTAAGGCCAGACCCTGATTTCCTGCAGCCTGCCAACGCATAGTTCCATAACTTCCATAACGCCAAAACTTCAAAACACTGAGATGCCAAAACGTCTTTCCCTAAGAACCGTGCCAAGGACCAGACCTCTGTTTTCCATACAGCAGAACCTGACTCCCTACACAAAATCTAAGACTCCAAAAGCGCACTTCTTCCTCTTCCCTTGAGAAAGAAGCCCCAAAGTGTGCAGAATCATGCTTTCCCATAGCATATCTGACACTCTCTGAATACACCACCTCTCTCCTTCCCATGGAGCAGAGCATGGCGGGTGGAACAGACTCCTCGGTCTGCCACGATTTGAGCATTATTAGGCTGAGTCTTTTATAGGAAAATTCTGTTGATGTAGTCCCAAAGTTGTAAATTAATGATAGACGTCTTCCATCCTGGATCCATCCCAGTTTCCTGGCCAGATGTTGATCTTCTTGATTGGTGTTGATCTTCTGTTGACTTCCTTCTTAACATAAGGAATGTTGCAAACATTTCCTTTATCCCTGTCCCAGTTCTTATCAGGGTTTCTCATTAGCAAGTCCAGCAAGCAGGTAGTTAGTCATTGCAGGCCTTAATATTATACTGGTGATTCCAAAATTATTAGCTCCATCCATACACCCTTCCATTCTTCCATTCATTCCCACACATCATTTTAAATTCACATTTATCAAATTTGCACATTGAATTTCTTATTACATGAACCCCCACCACCGGTTGAGCCCGTCCCTGATCCCAGGGCCATGTGAGTGAGGTGGAAGTACTAGCTGATGTGAGTGTGGTGGAAGTACCTGCTGGGACAGCCGTCACCAACTGCTCGCGCCCCTCGACCCCACCGACTGAGTGGACCCGGCCACGGCACTGGACGTGGAGGCCAATGCTGCGGGCTGACTGGGCCACAGCAGCCGCCAAGGACCCAGACGAAGCCTGCACAGATGGATGTGCTTCTGTGCTGGTGATGGTCTGCACAACCGAAGACACCATAAAAGAGTCCTCCGCCGCCCCCGAAGCCACCGGTTGGTCAGGAAGCCGGACCACCCTTTCAGCCCCCACGGTTGAGGCTGACTCTAAAATAGAAACCCGGGACAACAAAGATTTAAACAATTGCTTCTTGCTTGCCCGGCGAGTGGGGCCTGAACCAGCCTAACCCAAATCAACCCCCCTATTCTTTTCCACGCTGAAGAAGAGCCTCTAAATCTTCCATAGATACGCCGTCTTCATCCGACGATGACCCATCCTGATGTAAAGGGCGCTTGTGACCCGTCTTCTCCGCGAGACCCTTTCCCTTAGGGCCCCCCTTGTTTTTCTTCGAAGGCATCCTAAAGAACAAAGGGGAGTAGAAGATACCAATGAGCACCGGCACGCCCACCGAGCACATGTGTCCCCGTAGCAGCCTCCCCGACCTGCCCACGTGGCAATGATAGAGTGCTTACAGTCCCACCTAATCATAGAATCAAAGAGTTGGAAGAAACGCCATGTGCCTTCCCAAATATCCCACTTATGGCGCCCTATTGTATACGGCACCACATAACCATAGAATCAAAGAGTTGGAAAAAACCATGCGCCATTCCCAATCTCCTGCTTATGGCGCCCTAGAACCATAGAATCAAAGAGTTGGAAGAAACCCAAGGCGCCAGCTTCCCATGCCTATGCCGCATGGGCATCCACATGTTAGTGACCTGCACAGTGGCAAGGTTAACACAACAAAATATACACCCTGTGTCATTAGCTGCCACCCGCCTGTGGCACCTTAGAAACATAGAATCAAAGAGTTGAAAGAGACACCATGCGCCCTCACCCTCTTCTGCCTACAGAATAAGTATGCTACCTCTCAGTTATACGATATACAAAAAAGGGGGTTCATCCCCCATTTTCTTTTTCTTTTTTTAATTATTATTATATATATATGTATTGTGTACGCCTTCTTTTGATTTTAAGTACTCTTCTCCACATTATAAAATAACACAACTCCCCAAAACAGAACCACACATAAAAAGAGTCCTGGAGTGCAGTCCATACTCCCTGCCAAATTAGGCAAGCTCACCATGTGGCAAGCTAAGAAAGAGGCCGAGCCCACAAACAAAATGACTGCGGCGCGCCAAACATTTTCCCCCTTTTTATTTTTATGTTTTTATTTTATTTCTTTATTTTTTATTATTTATTATTATTATTATTATTTATTTTATTTTTTAATTATTTTATTATTAGTAGTAATACAGGCTATAAGCCGCAAAAAACGGTGACAACCCTGGGGAACACTCAAGTGCCCCATATAAGATGGTAATAAAACTGTATAAATGTCCCATCCTCCGCAACATGAAGCTATGTTACCCCTTGCCCCCACATAGCAAAAATCCAAATGGGGAGGGGGTGTGGGGCTATCACCTGTCCCTACCGAGGCTATCACCCCAAATAGTAGCAGCCAAACGAGGAGGGGGTGTGGGGCTATCACCTGCCCTACATAGGCTATCATACCTGCTCCCCGCAAAAGGCATGGCTTCGTACTAAAAAAAAAAAAAAACCCCTTTGCAAACCTAAGAGGTCTCTAGCCTATGCCCCAGGCTTTATAGTAACGCCATAGCTGCGCATATTAGGTACACGATCCCTGCGTCACAGGCAGTTAACATGGCGGCCGTTACTCCAGTCTCCCCATAATATTGCCTAACATGGTGGCCGTTCCCGCCAACTGACGCTAACTGCGTCATCCCGACCAAAATGGCGGCCGGAGCCGCCAATCGCCGCCAAAATGGTGCCGACGGGGGCCGCATTCATCACAGCGCTGACCCGCGAAACAGCCCACCAAGATGATTCCGGCTGCGGGTGCGCACAGGGCGGCACAAAACATACATTCCCCAGCGCCGCTACCATACGCGGCTGGGGCCTGCCCGCCCGAGCCGCGCCACATGAAAAATTCACGCCGCGCCGCCCAACGTGCAGCAGCAGCAGGCGCAACGAAGGCAGCAAAGAAAAGACAGCGGCCCCGATCCGGAGCCGCCAAAGCGCCCGCTATCTGCTGACACTCCGGCTCAACGAGGGGTAAGGAAGTGCGCCAAATCGCCCCTTCTCCAAAGCGCATCATCAAATGGCGGCCCCGATCTGGAGCAACCGACGACCAGCCTCCGAAGGGGAAGGAGAGACCGCACCCTCCTTCCCGGAGTGCTCCAATACCGACCTGGAGCACGCCAAATCACGTCTTGTCCTCTTGAAAGTCTTAACAAGACTGAAGGAAGGAGGCTGGCTCACGTGATCAGCCAGCCCCCTCCCTTCTTCTAGGAGGTTCGAGGGAACCTCCATTCTCTGCCTTCTGAGGGGAGGGGCAAATCGCTCTCCCAACCAACTGCTTTGGTTTGGAGAGTCCCTTGTTATATTATATTACATTGTCACATGTTACTATATATTACTATTTAGTATCACTGTATTATTATATTATTATATTTTGTTGTATTTTTCATTTGTTTTGCATCTTTAATCTTATTTTCAAATGTTTCTTGCATTTTGCATTCCTTTTTGATGTTGCATTAGTTTTGCATTTTGCATTCCATGTGTTTTCTTTTTTCCACTTGTTTGCACTAGTTTTGCATTCCTTTCAAATATTATGTTTGTCTGCATTTCCACTTATTTTCCATTTTCATTTTGCATCTTTATTCTTTTTGCATTTATTTGCATTTATTTTGCATTCCTTTCAAATGTTGCCTAAGTTTTGCATTTTGCATTTGTTTCCATTTGGTTTGCATGTATTTGTTTTGCATTAGTTAGCATTCCATTTGTGTTTTGCATTCCTTTGCATCTTTCGTTTGCTTTCTCTTTTGCACTTGTTTACATTCCTTTTAAATGTTACATTTGTTTGCCTTTTTCATTAGTTTTGTGTCTTGCAACTCTTTTGCATCATACATGCATTCTGCATGCATTCCTTTTGCATTTTGTATGCACTTTAAATGTTGTATTAGTTATTTTGCATTCCTTTTGCCTTTTGTTTAAGTGTTGCAGTAGTTTTGCATTTTGAATTCCTTTTGCATTTTGTTCATCAGGATATTTTAAATATAAATGTCTTCTTCCTGGAAATGTCGCTTTTCCTTTGTTTTGCATCTTGCAATCTTTTTAAATTTTTTGAGCTAGTTTTTGCATTTTGCACTCCATATGCATTCCTTTTTAATGTTGCATTTTGCATTCCTTTTGCATTTTTTGCAACTTGCAATCATTTTGCATTTTACATTTATTTTGCATTTTGCATTCCTTTACCGTGTTGCATTTGTTTGCATTCTTTTTGTGTTTTGCATGCACTTTAAATGTTGTATTTATTATTTTGCATTTTGAATTCCTTTTGCATCTTGCAATTGTTTTGCGTTTTGCATTCCCTTTGCATTTTGTATGCCCGTGTGTTTATTGCTTTTGCATTTTGTTTATCTGGATTTTTTTAAAAAAATATTTATTTCTCGGCAAAGCCTTATTTGTCTTCCTGGAAGCATCTCTTTCCCTTCGTTTGCATTTGGATCGATGTTTCTCATTAAACCCAAAAAGAACAATCAATGGCACAAATTGCTGGCTTTCACTCCCTTCATTTGCATATTTGATCCATTTTTGTCATTATAATAAAGAGCCTGTAAATGCATCACATTAAAGAGGAAGGAAAGAAAAATAATAAGAGAAAAAGGAGGAATCAAGAAAGTAAGAAGGAATAAAATATAGAATATATAATAATACAATATATTATTTATATTAATAATATAACAACATATAATAACAAAATATAATAATAACAAAATATAATTATATTAATTAATTTAAAATAACTCTCTCCTCTCTCTCTCTCTCTCTCTCTCTCTCTCTCTCTCTATATATATATATATATATATATATATATATATATATATAATACAATATAATAATATAATATATATACAAAGATGGTAGGAAAGAAAGAAGGATCTATTCCTCTGTTTGCTGTGTGCCATAGGAAAGGGTAGGAAAGGGTTAAGGGAAAGGCAGTGGGCGGGGTCATGCAAATTCCACACCAATGGAGGGAGTAATAACAGAATCCTAAAATCCTACAGCTGGATGGGTCATCCAGTCCAACCCCATTCTGCCAAAAAGCAGGAAAATCACATTCAAAGCACCCCTGATAGATGGCCATCCAGCCTGTTTCAAAACATCCAAAGAATGAACCTCCACTACACTCCACAAGGGGCAGAGAGTTCCACTGCTAAACAGCTCTCTCTCCTGGTCAGGAAGTTCTTCCTCATGTTCAAGTGGAATCTCCTTTCCTGTACTTTTGAAATCAATAGGAACTTTATAAGGGTCTACCCAAGGAGGAGAGATCCTGCAGCCCTACCAAAGAGGGATCACTACATTGGTGAGCAAAGAGAAGCCTAATTTTAAGCAATTTATTTTCCCTAAGTTCCTAAAAAGAATCTCACCAAAGTTGAAGAAAGTGCCACCAAGGTTAATTAGCGATTCAGCTGAAAAGGATGCAAAGCAGCAATCATTCGCCAAGCTAAGCATGTGGTTACAGAAATAAACACAATTTTTATAGAAAATACAGGGTTGTGAGTTTCAAAATACCTGTTCCCCGCTCCCCGCCCGTCTCCGCCTGTCCTGTATGCATAGTTGGCCATGTTTGGTCCAGATATGATGTTGGCTGCCTTCAGTGCTTTCTGGATCTAGGTAAATAGCAACTACCATTTGAAAAGGGCAATAATTCCCCAATCCCTGCCTGTATGCACTGTTGGGAACATTAGCTCTATGTGCCAAGTTTGGTCCAGATTCAGTGTTGGCTTGGTTCAATAACCTGTTTCTTCTTGTTGTTATTATTATTATTATTATTACTATTATTATTATTATTATTATTATTATTATTATTATTACACAGTTCTTCAACATTAAAATGAAGTTAGTTATGCTGCCAATATGCTGCCTCCAAACTCCAAAGCCAGAATATGTAATTTAGAGCCTATATCTTTAAGAGTAGGAGAGGGGTAAGGAGTCCTAGCTTTAGAACTCTGGGATTTGGTTGTTTGGGGATTTCTGTTTAGTTTAAGATTAGAATTGAAAGGAAGACAACAACTAATATGAAACGAAGCCAAAGGAGCATAACTTCATTCTTTAAAAAGCCCAAAGAGGAAGACATTTCATCTAAAGTTAAAGGTAAGTTAAGTTTTATTCAGAATAACACTAAATTAACTATATATCATACATTGCTTGCTCAATCCTTTTTCTTTTAAAATTTGCACATATCCTGATTTTGGTCCATCTTTTTAAATATTATAATAGCATTTAGATCTATTAGGCTAGTACAAAACAATGACCTTCAATAGGCAAGAGAAAATTTGAGGCCTACTAGCCTAAAGGTAAATGTAGTCTCCTGACATTAAGTCCAGTCATGTCTGACTCTGGGGTGTGGTGCTCATCTCCATTTCTAAGCCGAAGAGCCAGCGTTGTCCGTAGACACCTCCAAGGTCATGTGGCCGGCATGACTGCATGGAGTACCGTTACCTTCCCGCACTCGAGGGGCTTCCTTGGACTTAGGTGGAAATGAGTAGTAGTGTGTCATCTGCATAGAGATGGCACCTAACTCCAAAACTCCAGATGACCTCTCCCAGTCATTTCATGTAGATGTTAAAAAAGCATGGGAGATAAAATAGAGCCTTGTGGGACCCCACAGGTCAAAGGCCAGGGGTCCGAGCAGGCATCTCCCAGCTTCACCATCTGGGATTGGCCCTCCAGGAAGCACCGGAGCCAGGACAAAACTGTGCCCCCAAGACCCATTACAGAGAGCCATCCCAGAAGGATACCATGATCAATGGTATCGAAAGCCACTGAGATGTCCAAGAGGACCAACAGGGTCACACTCCCCCGTCAAGCTCTCTATAGAGGTCATCCACCAAGGCGACAAAAGCTGTCTCCGTGCCATGGCCAGGCCTGAAACCAGACTCTGACTGATCCAGGTAGTTGATGTCATCTAGAAAACCCTGGAGCTGGAAGGCGACCATCCGCTCTAGCACCTTGCCCAAAAAAGGAGATTAGAGATTGGTCTTTATTTGTTCAGCACCAAGGAGTCAAGGCAGGCCTTTTTGAGGAGTGGACAGACCACAGCCTTTTTTAGTTGGAATGGAAAAATCCCCTGCTCCAACGATGCATTAATGATCAACACAAACCAATCGACCAGACCTTCCCTGGCCGATTTAATTAGCCAAGATGGGCAAGGGTCTAGAGCTGACGTGGTCGCCCTCACAGCACCAAGGACCTCTTCCACAGTCTCAGGAAGAACAAGCCTAAAAGAATCCCACAAAATTGGACAAGCAGATGCCTCAATCACCTCATCTGGCACTGTGATGAAATTGGAGTCCAGCTCAAGGCGTATCTGAGCAACTTTGCCTGCAAAATGGTGTGCGAACTCACAACACCTAGTTGCTGGGTCATCAAAGGTCTCCTTCGCCACAGGTGGATGAAGGAGTTCCCCGACAACCTGAAACAACTCCGATGATCTATTTGCTGCAGACGCTACATGGGCAGTCGTGAAAGACTCCCTGGCTACCCGTATAGCCACGGTGTATGCCTTAAGAGAGGCTTTAGCCCGTGCTTGGTCAGACATGTCTCGAGATTTCCTCCATGTGTGCTCTAGCCCCCTTCCCGTGTGTTTCATCACAGCCAACTCCCCGGTGAACCAAGGTGATGGTGTGTCTCGACACAACGTGATGGGGCGTTCAGGAGTGATCGTATCTATCACCCTGGTCATCTCCCTGATATAGTGATCAATCAAGGTGTCGACAGGATCACCAGACGCCATGGCAGGAAGAAACCCAAGATTCCTCAGGAATTCCTCCAATCCATCAGTCTCCTGGGGCAGACCATCTTCGTTTGTCCTCCACCCCTGCGGAGGTTAAAGGTCGCAGAAAGTCTAAAACTGATCAGATAGTGGTTAGGCCATGACAATGGAAGGATGTTTTATTCTTCCACTCTGACCATTTCACTGTCCACCACAAAAACTAGTTTGAGTGTATGTCCAGCCTGATGGGTGGGTCCAGATATAATTTGAGAGAGCCCCATGGTCATCATGGCAGCCATGAAATCCTGAGCTGCGCCAGTCAAAGAGGTCTCAGCATAGATGTTAAAATCTCCCAGCACAACCAGGTGCTGGGAGACCAAGGCCAAATTGGAGACCACCTCTGCTAGCTCAGGCAGGGAAACTGCTGGGTCACGGGGCGGGTGGTTCACCAGCAGAAACCCCAGGCTGTCTCGGTTCCCCACCCTCAGGTGGACACACTCAAAGCTAGATGATTGTGGAACAGCGCATCTGACCACGGCGATGGATTGCTGATAGACTACTGCGACCCTTCCCCCCCCCCCCCCCCCGGTCCGGCCTGTTGATGCACTCCGAAACCCGGTGGGCACAGCTGAGTGAGATTTACTTTGCCCAGCTCATCCAACCAGGTCTCGGTAATGCAGGCCAGATCTGCACTCTCATCCAGGATCACGTCATGGAGCCTACCACATCCTACCTTCTCCAGGGTCGAAAGAACTCTGTTGCACTTCTCCCTGGGGCATTGGTGACCTGCAAATCTCCTCCCCCACATGACCTGGATGGTGCCCCCCTCCTACGAAAGCCCCTCCCCCCTACATGGATAGAATCTGTGGCTAGTCAACTCTCTGGGTAAGTAAGGCTGGAATACAGTTTCCCCTGGATGTCATGCAGGGATGCTTCCGATGTCAAGCTGGAAAGAGAAACTTCAAGGGAACTGAGTGGGCTAAAAGGGGAGAGCGTTCTTGGGCGGGAAAGTGTGGCTGATTGTGTAGGGACAACTGGAGCAGATGGAGTTTTAAATTGGTACAGTCCAGGAGGGCATTAAGCTATTAGGCCTTGAGCTGCAAGGACATTCATAAAATCATAGAGTTGGAAGAGACCTCGTGGGCCATCCAGTCCAGCCCCATTCTGCCAAGAAGCAGGAAAATCGCATTCAAAGCACCCCTGACCGATGGCCATCCAGCCTCTGTTTAGAAGCCTCCAAAAAATGAGACTCCACCACACTCCGGGGCAGAGAGTTCTACTGCTGAACGGCTCTCACAGTCAGGAAGTTCTTCCTAATGTTCAGGTGGAATCTCCTTTCTAGTAGTTTGAAGACATTGTTCCGCATCCTAGTCTCCAGGAAGCAGAAAACAAGCTTACTCTCTCCTCCCTATGACTTCCTCTCACATATTTATACATGGCTATCATATCTCCCCAGGGGACTACCTTTACCTTTACCTTATCATATCTCCTCTTAGCCTTCTCTTGTGCAGGCTAAACATGCCCAGCTCTTTAAGCTGTTCCTCATATGACGTTCTCCAGATCCTTGATCATTTTAGTCGCCCTCCTCTGGACACATTCCAGCTTGTCAATATCTCTCTTCAGTTGTGATGCCCAGATTTGGACACAATATTCCAGGTGTTGTCTAACCAGGCAGAATAGGGGTAACATGACTTCCCTGTATCTAGACACTATACTCCTATTGAATGCTAGTTAAAGTGGATAATTGCAACATTAACAACTAGCTAACACAGACAAAAGTTCATTCTCCCATCCTGAACTTACTCAGATATATAAGCCTCACTTGTCCTAATCAAAATATTTATTTCGGTCATTGACCAGCACAGGAAATAGTGTAACATTTCCAGACAAACCTGGCATGTTTGGTACATTAAAAATATAAATATAACTACTAAAAACACAATATGGGTGAAGGAGCAGAAGGGGAAACAGGGTAAAAACATACAATGCCCAGATCCATCACCAAATTGTAGATTCAGGGAAGATTACTGGACACACAGTTAACTTTTGGAACTAGTCATTCCCTGGCGGATTTTGTATGCTGCTGCACAGAACTTTGCAACACTGTAGGTTGTAGCTGAATTAGTATCTGCAAGTAGCAGGAAGGTATAAAATTGTCCTGAATGGCCTGGGTGCTTGTCTATCAGAGGTAAGATAAGCCTGGCACGGATATCCCTGTAGAACGGGCACTGAAGGAGCACATGTTCTATTGTTTCTACGTGACCCGAGTCACAGGGGCAGAGTCTCTCTGGGAAAGGGATCTTCCGGTAGCGGCCTTTGAGTACAGCTGATGGGAGAGCGTGGCATCGGGCCAGGGTGAAAGCCCTTCGATGAATAGGAAACTCTAAGTGTGTTAAATATGCCATAGGGGAGGCAACAGGCCTCAAACCTCTGAGAATGCCTGCCACAGATGTGGGTGAAATGTCAGAAGAGAAATCTTCTGGAACATGGCCATACAGCCGGAAAACTCACAGCAACCCAGTAAACAATAAAATGTCTGCAGTAACAGATTCTTTCCATTTATAGTACTAAAAGTAGTTTTATTTTTTCAGATGTGGATGATATTGTTCCTTCTTTGAGCAGAACCACATCAGCTGCCCATTGCTCAAGCCAACAAAGTGGTCATACTCCTGAAGCTGACAAAATATCAGAATTTTCAAAAATGTTTTTTTATAACTGGCATAAAGAGTCTTTTGACATCGGAAACGTTCAACAAGAGAAGATCGATGACAACACAAAGAAAAACATTCTTCTGTCAGTTCTCCTCCCAAAACAGCCTTACACTTTTCCTTTAACCAAAAGTAAAAATCAAAAGAGAAAATTTCAAGAAAAATGAATTACAGACCCCCACCTCAGGATTTCCTTTCTTTGCCTATTCTTTAAAAAAAGATGCAGTTTATTGCAAACCATGTTTTTTGTTTTATCATGATGGTATAGGAAAAGGAAGTCACGAGGCTCCTGGAAAGTTGGTTATGCATGGTTTTAGAGATTGGAAGAAAGCCAAAGAGATATTTACCAAACACTCTGCTACAGAATATCACAAGGCTTCTGTTGTACATTCAGACAATTTCACCAAGATAATGTCAGGAAAACAAAAAGCTATTTGCTCTCAAATAGACACACAACTTGCAAGGGAGAGGGAGGAAAACAGAGCTGCTCTAATCCCTATTATTGAAACAATTCTCTTTTGTGCAGAGGAAGAGTTGCCTCTTAGAGGAGATGGAGATAGCGGTCCTCTCTCCTTGGAAAAACCTTCCAAAAAAGATGGGAAATTTCAAGCCTTACTACGATTTAGAGCATGCTCTGGAGATGAAAATCTAAGAAGACATGTTATGAACTGCAGCAAACATGCAACATACATAAGTCCCGAAATACAGAATGAGATAATTTCAATCAGTTCCAGTTTAGTGACAGAAGAGATTGTTGCTAGAGTCAACAATTCTGATTGCTTCTCCATTCTGGCTGTTGAAACTTTGGATGTATTGGCAACAGAGCAGCTTTCGTTATGTCTTCACTATGTAGATTTAAATGAAAACTTACCAGTCATTCGAGAAGATTTTGTAGGATTTATACCCATATATGACTAATTGGCAGAAAATGTCACTTAACATGCAACTTGTTGAAATTGGACTTGAATAAGTGTGTAGGGCAGGGCTACGATGGAGTTGCCACCATGGCTGAATTTGAGAAACATACCCCAAAGCAAGGTATTTTCATTGTGCAAGTCATCGACTGAACCTTGCATTGAGTGATACAATTTTCAAACTCTTCTGTCAGAAATTGTCTTGGAACAATAAAAGAAATAACAAATTTCTTCAGAAACAGTTCAAGTGCTAACAATATTTTGCAGATTAATATTAGCATTCATGTGCCAGAAACAAAGAAAAAAAGACTGACGTGTTTATGTGAGACTCGTTTTATTGAGAGGCATGATAGTGTATTGACATTCGTTGAACTATTTAAGCCGATTGTAGTTGCCTTAGAAGAAATCTCAGAGAAACCATGGAAAATCTCTTCTTCAGCTTCAAACTTTTTAACTGCAATTGAAAAAAGCGATTTCATTGTTAGCCTGTTTGTTTGTGAACAAGTCTTTAGCCTTACTTTGCCCATATCAATTTTTCTTCAGGAAAAACGTCTTGATATGGCATCTGCCATAAACCACGCTAAGTCACTGTTAAAGTCTTTATAAGTTTTGAGAGCAGATGCAAAATATCATTTTGTAAAACTCTTTGATTTAGCAAGAACAACATCTGAAAAAATATTTCAAAGCAACTTGACTATTCCAAGGCAAAGTTCAAGACAGATGCATCAGGCAAATCCAGGGACTAATTCTGTAGAAGATTATTTCAGAGTTGTGGTGTTCATACCATGTGTCGATTCACTCGTACAGAACATTACTGAAAGGTTCATGTCAAATGAATATATTTTAACCAGTTTTCAGGTTCTCCTCCCTGGGTTTTCAGGTCTAGACAAAGTTCACCATATGGAACAACTGTCAGAATACTTTGAAAATGATGCAGCACTTGCTTCCATCAAGGCTGAGTACATAATGTGGTGTAATATTACACCATCAATTAGGAAAGATACTGGACTTCCAGTGGAGGCGTAATGGCGGCTGCAGCAGGTTTCTGAGGCTCTGACAGCCAGAAGAGACCTGTGCATCCCCCAGAAGGGTTAGGGGTCGGAAACCCCCGCAGGCTGATGGAATAGAGGTCAGCCTGGTAGCCAAGCCTGGGAGAGGTCCTGCAGGGGCGGGAAAAGCAGTCACCCCCCAAGGGAGACTGCCAACCCTGCCTGGCGGGGCCAAGGGCTAGCACCTAGGGGGAAGTCACAGTGCAAGAGAACCATAGATGCCGCCAGCCTCCATTATCAGCAAGAAAGAAGAAGAAGCAGAACTAGAAGAACTAAGGAGAAAACAATAAGGAAGCGGGGTCACATATTACACCTCCCGAAGGAAAAAACAACAACAGAAGCACAAGGAAGCAGAGTCTCCCATAACCATGAAGCTGGTCAATCCGTAAAGACATGGTAAGCCCCCTAACCAAAGGTGAAGAGGAAGAACTGAGCCACAAATCCTCCAGATCTCTCCCAGCCCCCCCCTCTACTGCTCCCACCTGCTGTACCTCTTCACCTCTCCACCCCACTACAGGCCCCCCACAAACCCCAACCCCAACTACCACCAACCCCAACTCAGCGGTACCTTTGAGAGCGGTACCTTTGAGAGCGGTACCTTTAAGAGCGGCGTCAAGTGGGGACAAGAAGGAGGAGAAAGAGATAGGCGCAGGATGCGAGTTCGTGCAAGAGGGTGCTAGAGGTGCGGGAATGCACGAGAGGTGCAAGTGCGCTAGAGGGGTGTGAGGGCGCGCGAAGGCGCACGAGGGGAGTGAGAGGAGCGAGAGTGCGCGAGAGGCACAAGAGCGAGTGGGAGGCGCGAAAGTGAGCGAGAGGCGCGCAAGAGCACCTGATACGGCCACGCCAACAACACCGACGCCTGGGCTAGTGGCTGGGAGGGAAGAGAGGAAGGAAGAAAAGAAGGAAGGCATCAAGGGCAGTGGAGGTGGAGGTGAAGGAAGCCAGAGACAGCTGGCGAAGCAGTAGGAGCTGCCAACCCTACCTGGCGGGCAGGATTGAAAAGACAGAACAGAGGGGCAAGATAACGAGCTGGTGAGACAAACAAATAATTCCACAAACCTACAGAAAAAAAACAATATAACAAATAAGAACAATTTTATATATATATATATATATATATATATATATATATACACACACACACACACACACACACACACATATATATAATAAACAATAAAAAATCAAATCAAAATAAAATAAAATAATTACAATAATAACAATTACAGAATTAAAAATTAGACAGAAAAAAAATCTAATCTCAAACGGAAAAGAAGAAGAAGGGGAAGAGAGAAGAGAGAAGAGAGAAGAAAGAACCAGCACACACCAGTAAAGGAAACCCCAAGGTTCTAAGGCCTAAGCAGGAACGTAGAATTGTGTGGGACAAACAGGAAAGGCAACGAAGATGGAGGACAACAAGACGGAGAAGAACATAGTAACAATGAAGCAGAATAAAACACCAAATACGACCACCACGGCGATGACAGCATCAACAATAATGGTGACAACACCTATACCAGCCAGAAGACTCTCAACTCAAGGTGAGATCTCACTAAAGGATATAATGTCAGAAATGCTTAAAATACAAGAAAAAATTGAAAAGAAAATAGAAGACAACCAAGAAAAAACTCAAAAATATAGAAAAACTCTTTTAAAAAGAAATGGGAAAATTAAGGAAAGAATTGAAAGAAGATATGGAGGTGATTAAAAAAGAGATGGACAGCGCAAGGAAGAGAAAAGAATTAAAGAAAGAAAATTGGAGAGACAATACAAAGTCTAGGCCAGTAAAGAAACGGAATCCCAACTAAGACTCAGAAATATTGAGGGAAAAAAAGAGGAAAACCTAAGATCCATTGTTAGTGAGATTATGGCCGAGATGCTGAATATTCCCACTGAAGATATGAACAGAGAAATAGATACTCTACATAGAGTTAACTCTAATTATGTGAAAAGGAATAAGGTCCCTAGAGACATAGTGGTTAAATTCAGCAGGAAGAGCATCAGATGGGAGCAAGTGGAAGCAATCCTAGTAAAATACAAGGAGACCAAATTTTGGCTGACTTCGGAAGAAAAAGCGATGGAGTTCCACAAGAAACTTTAAAAAGACCTAGAAATGACACCGAATCCAGGCAAAAACGACGAGACAAACAAAATCGGTGAAGACCTAAGCAAAGATAGGGCAAAAGGAAAAGAATGGAGGAAAAAAGAAAAGAAAAGACCTAGACCAGATTTGACTGAGGACGAGGATATTGAAAAAGGAGTGGGACCTATAGAGCAAGACAAACAGCATCTACAAAATGAAGAAGTTGAAAATATTTTCAAATTATATGAATGGCTTGAATGTACCCAATAAAAGGAATCTAATTTTCAACTCATTAAAAAAGAGAATTTTGACTTTATTGCTCTCCAAGAAACTCACATCACACAAAAACATAGCAAATACTTAACACAACCTCAATTGGCAAAGAATTTTATTCCCTGGCCCCCCAAAATA
Source organism: Anolis sagrei (assembly GCF_037176765.1). Classification (NCBI taxonomy): domain Eukaryota; kingdom Metazoa; phylum Chordata; class Lepidosauria; order Squamata; family Anolidae; genus Anolis; species Anolis sagrei. The sequence goes on along the minus strand of NC_090035.1, from coordinate 56,127,502 downwards.
AAAGAGGGGTAGTAATTTATGTCAGGGATCCCTTGAAGGTGATATTTGCATTTAAGGACAAGGACGGTAGAATAATAGGGATCAAAACTAAAATAAATGACCAAGACATATTAATCTGCAACATCTAGTATGCACCCATCAGACCTCAAACAAAATTTATTAAAACATTGAGGAAAAAAGTGTCAGAACAGACTTTCCAGAATATGATTACTGTTGGTGATTTCAACGGGGTGGATTGCGAAATGGATTAAAAAAAACAGGAAAGATATAAATTGCGGGAAACTCCCAGGCTGTTTTCTACAACTGAAAAGAGAATTATACCTCCAGGACATCTGGAGAATCAGAAATCCCAGGGGGAGGGATTATACCTTCTACTCTCATAGACAAGCCACATGGTCTAGGATAGATATGTGCTGGGCTTCTAATTCTCTAACAATTAAAATAAGTAAGATCAATATATTGCCAAGATCCAACATAGATCACTGTCCCCTGGTAGTAGAGTTTCAAGGAGAAAAGCATCAGAGAAGCTGGAAACTAAACGAATTCCCCCTAAAGGCAGAGAAGGATGTGGATCACAAAAAAAAACTAATCAAAGAATTCTTTGAATTAAATATGAATCATGAAACTAAATCTGAAGTGGTGTGGGATGCCAGCAAGGCATTTATGAGAGGACAATTCATCCAAGAAGGCTCGATCTGTAACAGAAAAAGAAATGAGGAAATAACATCCCTTCTAAAAAAAAATAGAAGAAAAGGAAGGTATATTAAAAAAGAAACCAGGTAATAAGAAAGTCAAGTTGGAGATAGAGTTCCTTAGGAAACAGCTGAATTCGTACCAATTAGAGCTGATGGCAAAAAATCTAAAATTTTCACAGGCAAGACATTTTCTGCACGCCAACAAACCAGGAAAACTACTGGCAAAGAAATTACAGAAAAGAAAGCAGCAACAACATATCACTAAGATAACAAAGCATGGAGTAAGCTATCACACAGAGGAAGAGATCAAAACACAATTCAGAGAATTCTATAAAGAATTGTACAAAAAAGATGAAATATCAATAGAAGAGATAGTCGAATACCTGGGGAAACATAAACTAGAAAAAAACTCGGAGGAACAAAGAACAATGCTCAACAAGCAGGTGGAGGAATCAGAGATAAGCAGGGCAATAAAAAATCTCCCCAATAACAAAGCACCGAGCCCGGATGGGATAACGGCCCTATACTACAAAAGATTTCAGGAATAGCTCACCCTCACCTAATGGAAATATACAATAATCTTGGCAAGAGGCAACGATCACCCTAATTCACAAAGAGAATACAGAGGAAGATAACGTTAAAAACTATAGACCAATTTCTCTGTTGAACAATGACTACAAAACCTTCATGAAAATAATAGCCAACAGAATGAAAACATTCCTCAATGATACTATCCACGAAGACCAAATAGGGTTTCTTTCCAAAAGACAGATGTGTGAAAACCTCAGAACGGTACTCAATATAATTGAATACTGCGAAGCTAACACACAAAGAGAACTTGGCCTGCTGTTCCTGGACGCAGAAAAGGTTTTTGACTGTGTTAACTGGGACTTCATGTACCAGATAGTGATAGAGAGGGATATGAGATTCCAGTTCACCAACATATTAAAAACCATCTATTCAAAGCAAAATGCAAGGATCAGGATCAACGGGCAACACACAGAAAAGATCAAGGTGGAGAAGGGCACAAGACAGCGCTGCCCCTGTCTCCCCTGTTGTTTATTATAACCTTAGAGATCCTCCTGGAAGAAATAAGAAGAGATGGAGAGCTGAAAGGAGCCAAAGTAAGGAAAGATGAATTCAAATTGAAAGCATATGCCAATGACATAGTGTGCATAGTTGAAAACCCTATCAAAACAATATCAAAATGGATGAACAAGATTGAAATCTACGGGAAGGTCTCAGGGCTCAGAATCAACAGAACAAAGACAAAAATCCTAACTAAGAACATGGACAGAGCCAAGAAAGACAGATTAGAGGACATCTCACACCTCAGTGTAACCAACAAAGTAAAGTACCTAGGGATATAACTGATGAATAGCAATGCACAACTGGTAAAGAACAACTTCGACCCAACTTGGAAGGTTATTCGTAAAAAGCTGGAAAGCTGGAGGCAATTAAATCTAAGCCTCCTGGGCAGGGTTGCACTGGTCAAGATGAATCTTTTTCCCAAAATGATTTTTTATTCCAGATGATCCTGGTGCTCAGAACCAACCACTGTTTCACTCAGTGGAAAAAAGACATAATGAACTTCGTTTGGTGTGGTAAAAAGGCCAGAATCAAATACAAGATAATGGTGGATGCTCGGGAGAGAGGTGGATTTAGCCTACCAAACTTACAGACTTACTACGAGGCCTGTGCACTATCATGGGGAAAGGAATGGTCAACACTAAAAAGGAATAAACTGTTAAATCTGGAGGGCTTCGATATCAGGAGAGGATGGCACGCATACTTGTGGCATGGAAAGCGAAAATCGAAAAGAACTTTTCAAATCACTTCATAAGAGCCGCCCTACTGAAAGTGTGGGAGAAACACAAGGGGAGACTATACAACAAAACACCTCTCTGGCTGTCGCCCATCGAGGCCTCCCATAAAAGAGAGATCCAAAGTGAGAGATGGCACACCTACAAAGCTCTATTGGCAAAAAAAAAAGAGAATCAATGGAAACTAAAATCCTTAGAGTCATTGAGGGAAATGGATGAGAGCCTCTCATGGTTTCAGTATATGCAAATATCTGACTGTTTCAAGGAGGACAAAAAAAAGGATTTCTCTCCGCAAGAGACATTCTGGGATACAGTGATGGGGAAAGAAAGAAAAGTAATAAGAGCTATCTATCAGAAGCTGCTAGAGTGGGAGACATAAACAGAATTAGTTAAGGAGAACATGGTTACATGGGCTGCTGATTTCGGCCATATCATCCTGCTTAGTGAGTGGGAAAGCCTATGGAGAGGAAAACTAAAATTTGCAAAATCTGTCAATATAATCGAGAGTTGGCAAAAAGTCTTCCACCGTTGGCATCTAACCCCCCAAAAATTATCTAAATTTTATAAAGGAATGAACAGTGACTGCTGGAAGTGTGGCACACATCTAGATTCTTATTATCATGCCTGGTGGCAGTGCAAAAAAGTGAGGTGCTACTGGTGAGAGGTTCACAAGGAAGTGCAGAGAATTCTGCAGATCAAATTAGAATTTAAAGCTGAGTACTATTTGTTGCATCTACTAGACCAAGCTGGACCATAATAAAGATATGATATTGTTCCACCTATCTGCAGCCACCAGAACAGTATTGGCAAGTAAGTGGATATCCAACGAACTCCCCACAATTGACACCTGGTTGCTAAAAATTAGAGATTTTATGAAAATGGACTCGCTAGCAAATATGATAGATGATACTAGCAAGAAAAGAAGGATAGACTGGCATCCCTTAAGACATTACTTAAAACAGAGAAAAAATATTGCCCTAGAGATTGAGGAAGGTGATTAACTAAAAAAAAAGTAACAAGGATAAGTTTTCTTATATAACCCTGCGGAACTATTGAGGAAGTTCATCAGCTGTATGTAATCCACAGTTTTTTGTATGTAAGGCACTGTAATGTCATATCCAACACTCCCCTTCCCCTCACCAATCATCATCACCCTACCCCTACCTTCTCCCAAACTCGGTGTAGGTATACATTTTTACCTGTCTTTTTACCTGTCTGTTTATCTGTCTGTTGTAAGTGTATGTCATGAAAGGAAAAATTTACAATAAAGAATATTTAATATAAATTAGGAAAGATACTGAGGTACTTAAAGTGTTGGAACTGTGTGACAAAACCTATTATCGGTCAATAAATTTCCTTTTGACTGTGTTAGCTACTTTACCAGTAACAATATGTAGTGTGGAAAGATCATTTCAATCATGAAGAGAGTGAAAAGTGTATCTAGAAGTTTAATGCTCGTGGACTAGCAATGTTTTCCATCCATCGGGACATTACTATCACACCAGAAAAAGTAATTGACAAAATGACCGGGGAGAAGAAAAGAAGACTGTTGCTGTAAAGTAAAAAAATAAGTCAAAAAGTATTCTAAAATTTTTGTTAATGAAAGTTAATAAATAACATTTAATATTTAAACTGTTATGTTTATTCATATCATGATCCGATCAACATGCTCAATATATCCCATATGCATGGGGGTATTGGGATAACGATACAAAAGGTTTGCTAGAGTAGATCCTCTCTCAGACTCAGCCCCCCCCCCCCCCCAAAACGACATCTGGGCTACGGGCCTGGACCAAGGGCAAGATGGATGGATGGCATCCTTGAAGAGACTGGCTTGGCTTTGAAGGAGCTGAGGGTGGCCACTGCCGACAGGGAGCTCCGACGTGGGCTGGCCCATGAGGTCATGAAGAGTCGGAAGCAACTGAACATTACTAATGTTGAGTATTCTGCCTATAATTTTCCAACTAAAATTTACCAGAGAGGGTAAATTTGGCATTTCAGAAGTGACTGGTTTGACTTTGAAGGAGATCGGGGGGGCACGGTTTACAGGGAGCTCTGGCATGGGCTGGTCACGAAGTCACGAAGAGTCAGAAGGCGACTGAACGAATAAACAACAACAACCCCCTGCCAGTAGTAAAGAACTGGTAAAGGGATCATAAGTCTGCAAAGAGAGTGGAAAATGAACACGCAAAAATACTGTGGGACTTTTGAATCCAGACTGACAAAGTTTTGGAACACAATACACCAGACATCACGATTGTGGAAAAGAAAAAAGTTCGGATTATTGATGTTGCCATACCAGGTGACAGTCGCATTGAGGAAAAACAACAGGAAAAACTTAGACGTTATCAAGACTTCAAAATCAAACTTCAAAGGCTCTGGCATAAACCAGTCCAGGTGGTCCCAGTGGTCATTGGCACACTGGGTGCTGTGCCAAAAGATCACAGCTGGCATTTGGAAACAATAAACATTGACAAAATCTCGATTTGTCAACTGCAGAAGGCCACCTTAATTGGATCTGCGTGCATCATTCAAAAATACATCACACAGCCCTTAACACTTGGGAAATGTTCAACTTGTGATTTTTTTGATAAGAAATCCAGCATATAGATCTTGTTTGCTGTGTCATACTGTGTTTTTGTGTCAGTATGATAACAAGAAGAAGAAGAAGAAGAAACACAAGGAAGTAAATGAAGAAAATAATAACAATAAGAATATAAAGAACAACAACAATATAAACATAAATATTACAATATTAAATATTATAATAACTCTATATAAAAGGATATGATGTAAAGGATATAATGATAGTAATAATAATTTCTTTATATTTATGTTCATTATTGTTGTTATTATTATTACTAATTTCCTTTATATTATTATTAATATCATCATTATATTATTATGTTCTTTATATTGTTATATTATTAATAAAAAGAATATAATAATAAAATAATAATAATAATTTAGACTATAAAGAATATATATGTTACAATAACAAAATAAATATAAAATAAATATAATATATAAAGGTTTTAATAATCTATATATCTATCTATATCTATATATATAATAAAAGTCAAAGTTTGTATGTGCCGTAGGACATAGGATGTAGGGTGGAGGCGTTTGTGGCAGCTTTCTGATTGGCTGCCACTGTGGTGTTATTTGCATATGGTCTCTGATTGGCCAGCCTGAAGGCTCCAAGTGGCTGAGAGGGGAAAGGAAATTTGCATATGGTTTCAGATTGGCCAACCTCAACAAGGCCCCCTGGTGGCACAGAGGGTTAATGACAGAAGCAGGGACACGAGAGAAGGAAATTTGCATATGGTTTCTGATTGGCCTTCTGCTAAGTCATTGCAGGCCTTCTAGGTTGCCTTCTCCGAGATAGGCCCCAAAAGAAGCAGCCATCTTCCCTCTTCTACATTGTGTCAAAGAAGGCAGCTTCTGACTGGGTGATCTGAAAAAGCATTGTCCTTCTACAAGGTAAGGCACTACATTATTCCAATGTAATCAGAGAAAAACAAATACCGTGTATTCTGGGGTACAAGACAACTTTCTAAGCCAGGAAAATCATCTCAAAAGTGGAGAGTCATCTTGTACCCTGGTATAAAGTCTGGATCATTTTCCCTCACCCTTGGCATCCCTGCGTGGTGGAGCCTGAGGAAGAGGAGGGCGGAGGGAGGGAGGGTGGGGCGAGGAGAAGGAAGGGCAGGCTTTGCTACCAAGCCGGCAGTGTGGTAGCCTACTAGGCTGTCTTCACCCGCGCCGGCATGGAGTTAGCTCCGCCTCCACCCTCCACCCCAGCTGCCGCAGGAGCCAAAGCCAGAGCAGCGAGGGCGGGGCTGGGAAGCTCACCTCTGGCTGCTGAGGCCCTGCCCCCCACGGAGGGCCCCGCCCCTCCCACCCCCACCCCCGCTCCGGCTTCAACTCCTGCCATGTTACCAGACCAGCTGGGGGTGTTTGCGTGCTGTGCTGTCCCTGTTCTGCTGCTAGCTCCGCCTCTGGTCTCAAGGCCGCCAAGGGAGCCAAAACCAGAGCATGGGGCGGAGCCGCGAGGGGCGGGGTTCTCTTCTCCCACTGCCTCCCCGCTCCGGTTTTTGCTCCCTCGGTGGCCTTGAAACCAGAGGCGAAGCTAGCAGCAGACCAGGGACAGCACAACACGCAAACATCCCGAGCCAGCCTGGTAACGCGGCAGGAGTCGAAACCAGAGAGAGGGGCGGGGCTAGGAGGGGCGGGGCCCTCCAGGGGGGCAGGGGCCTCAGCAGCCAGAGGCGAGCTCTCCCATCCCCACTGCTCTGGCTTTGGCTCCTGCGGCAGCTGGGATAGAGGGTGGAGGCAGAGCCAACTCCATGCTGGCCAGGGTATTTATTTTTTATTTATTGTGTTAGGAGCAGACCAAACAGTTGTATTACATTTTAAACCAAACAAACAAACACAAAACACAATGTTTGCAAGCTTGGTAGTTGATTAATTGTCATTTGGGCTAAAACATGGGCTAAAAACTTTTGAACTCTAAAGATTCAACATACACTCAGTTTAATCCAAATATATTTGCAAGTGAGCAGCACTGCATGATAAAGAAGACATAGGAGTATCTATTTGGTCTGATCTGTAAAAAAGGGCAAATGTAATTTGGGTGCAGAGTGTTGTAAGATTACCCCATGTAACACAATTTTTGTTCCTGGGTTAGAAATGTCATTTCCTATTTATTTATTTATTTATCATGTCAGGGGCAGACCAGACAGTTGCATTGCATTTTTTAACAAACAAACAAAACACAAAGTTTGCAAGCTTGGTAATTGATTAAATGTCCTTTGACCACTACCTGGCCACTTGGAGTGCCTCCGGTGTTGTTGCAAGAAGGTCCTCCAAACTTGAAAGCTCTTGTATACCCAGGGCCCCCCTTCCTCTTTTCTGATCTCTTTCCCTTTTCTAACAATTAAACATCACCTGGCTATGTTCTTGAGAAACTCTAAAACAATTCAAGCTGTCACGGTGATTTAAGGATGAAGACATGTCAAGATGTGATCCAGTAAACATGTGCCATGCCAAATGCTACATTTCTGAAGGATTAGGGTCTAATCTGCCCCTCTCTTCTGATAGGACGTCCTGATTTATAAAGACTGCATATATATAAAAATTCTACAAATGCTTTGCCTCCACCTCAGTACTCATAATACAAAGCCTGACTTCTATTTGCATGCAAGCTTCTATGCCAGCATAAATGTAATCTGAACCATTTAAAGCCTGCTTTCATACTTGCCAACATGATATAAAGGACCCAGAGTGTAAATGAAATTCAAGGGAGGAAGAGCAACTGTAAGGTCAAATGTAATGTACAGTGTCCCTCTCATAGGAACCTGCATGTCATAAGCATTTGAATTAAAATTACCATATTGAATTCAAATCTGATTTTTAAATTTTTTTATTTGGTGTGCATTGGAAGAGGGGTGGTCTTATACGGCGAGTATATCCCAAACTCTATATTTTAACTGGAAAAGTTGGGGGTCGTCTTATATGCCCAGTCTTATATGCTGGAATATACAGTATTATATTTTTAATGATGCTTTCTTATGCTTCTGAACATTTCTGGCCCCCAAAGCCCCCTCACCCCGGCCTCCTTTGACCCTTCTGCCAAATCCTTGCAGGCCTTCTAGGTTGCCTTCTCCCAGCTAGGCCCCAAAGAGGTAGCCACCTTCCCTTTTCTTCCAATGTAGACCTCTCATGACCCACTTTATGCCCTGGTGTGGTTTGACCGGGGATGGACCAAAGATTATGGGACTTGCAGTACCTTTGCTCCATTCCTGAGACCTCTGCAACCCTCATCCAATTACCAATAAAGACCAAACTTGGCACACTGAGTCTCCATAATGCACTCTACATCCTGGTGCAGTTTGGAGGATGATGCACCATGGACGATGGGACTTGCAATACTTGCACTCCCTTTCTGAGACCATTACAATTATTTATTTATTTATTTACTTATTTATTTATATACTTTATTTGTATACCGCTCTTAGCCAATTAGGCGACTCAGAGCGGTTAACAATAAGAAGCGGCAAAAATTCAATGCAAACACCATACAGCCATTTAAAAGACAATTAACACAATAATACACTAAGCAAATAACATCAATAACCATCAATAAACATCAATAACCAGCTCACTAGCGTCTCATAACTAAAATCATAATCCAAGTTCGTCATCCGTTGTTCCGATTCCTATGATTCATTGTAATTCATTGCACTGCCTATTCAAACACCTGTTGAAATAACCAGGTTTTCACTTTCTTCCAAAATGCCATTAATGAGGGGGCTGATCTGATGTCTGTGGGTAGGGCGTCCCACAGCCGAGGGGCCACCACCGAGAAGGCCCTGTCCCTCGTCCCCGCCAACCATGCCTGAGTTGCAGGCAGGATCGAGAGCAGGGCCTCTCCAGAAGATCTTAAAGTCCTGGTGAGTTCATAGGCGGAGATGTGTTCCGATAGGTACCTTGGGCCAGAACCGTTTAGGGCTTTATAGGCCAATGCCAGCACTTTGAATTGTGCCCAGTAGCAAATTGGCAGCCAGTGGAGCTGGCGCAACAGAGGAGTTGTATGCTCCCTGAATGCCGCTCCTGTTAGTATCATGGCTGCCGAGCGTTGGACTAGTTGAAGCTTCCGAGCAGTCTTCAAAGGCAACCCCACGTAGAGAGCGTTGCAGTAGTCTAAACGGGATGTAACCAGAGGGTGGACTACCATGGCCAAGTCAGACTTCCCAAGGTACGGGCGCAGCTGGCACACAAGCTTTAGCTGTGCAAATGCTCCCCTGCTCACCGCTGAAACCTGAGGTTCCAGGCTCAGCGACGAGTCCAGGATCACATCCAAGCTGCGAACCTGTGTCTTCAGGGGGAGTGCAACCCCATCCAACACAGGCTGTAACCCTATACCCTGTTCGGCCTTATGACTGACCAGGAGTACCTCTGTCTTGTCTGGATTCAATTTCAATTTGTTCGCCCTCATCCAGACCGTCACAGCGGCCATGCACCGGTTCAAGACTTGGACAGCCTCCTTAGTAGCAGGTGGAAAGGAGTGACAGAGTTGGACACCATCTGCATACAGATGACACCGTACCCCAAGACTCCGGATGATCTCTCCCAGTGGCTTCATGTAGATGTTAAACAACATGGGAGATAGTATTGAGCCCTGAGGAACCCCACAAGACAAAGGTTGTGGGGTTGAACAGATGTCTCCCAGTAACACCTTCTGAGACCGACCTTCCAGGAATGACCGGAGCCACTGCAAAACAGTACCTCCCAGAACCATTCCCGTGAGGCATCCCAGATGGTATCAAAGGCCGCTGAGAGATCCAGCAGCATCAACAGGGACACACTCCCCCTGTCGAGCTCCCGACGCAGATCATCCACTAAGGCGACCAAGACTATCTCAGTTCCATGTCCCAGTCTGAAACTAGACTGTGCCGAATCCAGATAATCCGTGTCTCCCAAGAATACCTGGAGTTGTGAAGCCACCACACGTTCCAAGACTTTTCTCAAAAAGGGGAGATTGGAAACTGGCCGATAGTTGTTGAATTTAGTGGGGTCCAGTGATGGCTTTTTCAAAACGGTTTTATTATAGTTTGTTTAAGCTCGCTGGAATCTTGCCTTCCCAAAGGGAGGCTTTAACATTAACCCATTCAGCCAATCCCCCTCTGGCCTCCTTTAGAAGCCAGGATGGGCAGGGGTCCAGGATGCATGTGGTTGGCCTCATTCCTCCAAGTATCTTGTCCACATCCTTGGGTTTCACTAATTGAAATAAATCCATCAAAATTGGACAAGCAGGTGCTTTTGTTACATCCTCAGAGACTGCCATTAACATGGTATCCAGGCCAGAACGGATCAAAGCTACTTTGTCTGCAAAGAACCGAGCAAAAGCTTCACAGCGAGCTGCCGAATTGTCAGGGCTCCCATCTTGAATGGTGGGATTTAAAAGGCCTCTGAAACTCGAAACAGTTCAGTCGGACAGTTCTTTGCAGACACAATAGTGGCCGCAAAGAAAGATTTCTTTGCAGCTTTAATTGCCGCGGCATATGCCCTTAGAAAGGACACAAACCGTGTTCGGTTTGGCTCGCTCGGATCTGAACGCCACACGCTCTCTAGTTCCCTCTTCCTTCGCTTCATCGCTGCCAGCTCCTCGGTGAACCAAGGGACTGGTTTAGCTCAGCTACTTGAGAGGGGACGTTCTGGAACAATCGTGTCTATTGCCCTAGTCATCTCCCCATTCCAGAGAGCAACCAGGGCATCAACAGGATCACCTACCAAGAGCCATAAGGAATCCATCTGGATCCATAAGCCTCCTGGGGTGGACCAACTTAATGGGTCCTCCACCCCTGCAGAGGTTAGGGGGTGCAGTAAGTCTAAATCCGACCAGGTAGTGGTCGGTCCATGGCAACAGAGAGATTGTCAGCTCCTCAACACCGCCACCTTCCTCCCATCCCTGGCAGAAAACCAAGTCCAATGTGTGTCCTGCGCTGTGAGTGGGGCATTACAACTGCCAACAATGATGGATCAAGACCACAATTCACAAAGAGAGCCCGCATGACCCACTCTACATCCTGGTGCAGTTTGGAAGAATTTGGAAATGGATGATGGGACTTGCAGTCACTTCACTCACTTCCCAAGACTACTGAGACCCTCGCCAATGACCGATCAAGAACAAATTTGGCACACAGAGCCCCCATGACACACTCTACATCCTGGTGCACTTTTGAGGAGGACAGACAGTGGGTGATGGGACTTCTAGTACCTCCACTCACTTCCCAAGAGTACTGTAACCCTCAACTAATGACCGATCAAGACCAAACTTGGCACACAGAGCCCCCATGAGACACTGTACATCCTGGTGCACTTTTGAGGAGGACAGACCATGGATGATGGGACTTCAAGTATCTCCACTCACTTCCAAAGAGTACTGTAACCCTCATCTAATGACCGATCAAAACCAAACTTAGCACACAGAGCCCTCATGAGCCACTCTACATCCCGGTCCTGTTTGGAGAAGGATGGATGGATTATGGGACTTGCAGTACCTTCACTCACTTCCTGAAACCACAGCAACCCTCATCCAAACAGCAATAAAGACCAAACTTGGCACAGAGAGCCCCCATGGCCAACTCAACATTCTGGTGAGGTTTGGGGGAGTACAGACTATGGATGATGGGACTTTAAGTACCTTAACTCACTTTCTGAGACCACTGCGACCCTCAGCCAATGACTAATCAAGAGCAAACTTGGCACACAGAGACCCCATAACCCACTCTCCATCCTGGTGTAGTTTGAAAGAGGATGGACCATACATGATGGGACTCACAGTACCTTCACTAACTTCCTGAGACCACTGTGAGCCATATAAATAACTAATAAAGACCAACCTTGATACAGAATACCTTTCTCGAATAACCCGGGCAGTGCCGGGTCCCCTAGCTAGTCTATAATAAAAGAGAGTGTTAATTTTAACCAACTTAATTAATTATCTAGTTAGTTAAAATTAACAGTCTCTTTTATTATAGACTAGCTAGGGGACCCGGCACTGCCCGGGTTATTCGAGAAAGGTATTCTGTATCAAGGTTGTTCTTTATTAGTTATTTTTATGGCTCACAGTGGTCTCAGGAAGTTAGTGAAGGTACTGTGAGTCCCATCATGTATGGTCCATTCTCTCAGAGGGACCGTCCTGTCACCATCTTCCGCAGCCGCTTTTAAAGGGCAATGGCCGCCCTTACTAACCCCTGATTGGCTCCCAGCATCCTACCATCTGTAACGTCACTTCCGAAACTGGCGGAAGTCGTTTCAAAGATAGCAGATGCTGCTTTGAAATTTAAGAAACACTTCCTGGTTTAAAGAAAAATCAAAATCAATTCTTTATCAAAAAAAATAACGAAAAAATAACGAAATACAATATTAACGAACGAAACCGCCCAGCCCTAGTAAACTTCCCTTAAGCCATTGTCTGTCCTCCCCCAAATCTTGCAAGAAAATAAACCGGGTCATTGGGGTTATGTGTGTCAACTTGGCCTTAAGTCTTCAACTGGGGGTCGCAGCAGACTTGGTTAATGATTGGAGGTACTTAGTCATTATCCATGGTCCGTCCGCCTCCAACAGCAGCAGAAAGTACATTAGGTCATGGGGGTATTCATACCCTGACCTTCTGTGCAGCCAGAGATTCTCTGGGGTGTCCGCTTCACTACTGTGTATTGCCGCAGTACTGCATGGTGCAGTACTGCATGCATGCTGCATGGAGCCCTTCCAACATAGCATTAGTTGACAAAGAGAAGAGGAAGAAACCAGGCACCATCGATGCAGAGGAGCAGTCAGTCAGACACAACATAAGCATGTGCCCCCCCGGGACGGCATAGAAGCGGCCAGAAAGGGGGGGGCACTCTCCAATGCCCCCCCCGGGAGGGCATGGAGAAGGCCGGGAAAGGGTTTTGGCCTTCTCACAGCAGGCAAAAAGGCAGCCAATCCCGGGGGGGCCAGGATCAAGCCCCCCCCCCCCCGGAAGTCTTACAGTCTGTCTCACTGGGGGACGGCTGATATGCTGTGAAAGATAACTGCACAGCATGACACTCGTGGGGGTGGGCACTGTCCAATACCCCCCCCCCCTCCGGGAGGGCATGGAGAAGGCCGGGAAAGGGTTTTGGCCTTCTCACAGCAGGCAAAAAGGCAGCCAGGGTCAAGGCATGGAGAAGGCTGGGAAGGGTCTTGCACGTCCCAAGCATCGATGGTTTTCTGCATGGGGCCTGTTGGTGAGGTTGGAGTGCTCTGTGTACTGCTGCATGTGCTGGCGACTTCAACTGCATCCAACTTTACATTTGGGTGGTGTCTCTTCATGTGCATCCTAAGCCCTGGGAGGCACTCCAGGGTCTGCCTATCACGCAGCAGTTTTGCAGACTTAGAGCTATGGTGGAAGAAGCCCGCAATTCTGCGGCAGCGGTCAATGAGTTGAGTGACGGCAGTGGCGCTGTTCTCATCGGGCTCCTTGAAGCCATCTTTTAGACAGTTATGCAGCAAGTGCGCCATGCAATCAAGCAGCAGGCAGCCAATCCCCGGGGGGGGGGGGGGGGGGCAGGCCGGGAAAAGGTTTTGGCCTTCTCACAGCAGGCAAAAAGGCAGCCAATCCCGGGGGGGGCAGGGTCAAGCCCCCCCCCAGGAGGTCCTAGAGGCTGTCTCACTGGGGGACGGATGATTGAATTGTGTATTTTTAAATGTAATGTTTTTTTATTTATAAATTAATTTCTAAATTATATACTTAATGATTTCGATTTTGAACCCAAACAACCACCCACCCACCCACCCACCCAGTGGGAATTGGTTCTTCTTACTTAACTTGCAGTATTGCTACAGAAATTATAAGTAATACACTTGCCAGATAATTTGGCCATAATTTAATTTTCAGAGTTTTTTCAAAGTGCAATTTTTGTTACTTTTTGATTTATTTCTTATATTTACTTTCTAAGTTTTTATAAATAACATTTTTATATATTATTAATAATTTATAATTTATATATTCTTTTAAATACTATTATTATTTCATTTATTTATATATAATATATAATATAATAATTATTTATATTATTTATTTCATTTATATATAATAAATATATTATTATTATTATATTATTATATTATTTATTTCATTTATATATAATATAAATATAAATATATAATATATAATATAAATAATATATATAGATATTATATTTTATTACAAACTTCAGTAATTTAATTTCAATTTCTTAACTTACTACTTGTTTGGCTACTTTATTTTATTACTTTTTTATTTAATATCTTATTCTATTTGATTATTTTATTTGATTTATTTTATGAAATGATTTTGTTTGTAGTGCATTGCGCAAACGCGTCCGCCATTTTAACGAATTGATTCGTTATTAATAACAAAGTTTCAGAAATATCGAACTTTTTTAAAGAAAAATTTCGAAATTCTTTTAAATAACAAAACGCAAAAAAACCCTAAAAACGAATCGTGTTTAGAAACAATTTTTTCCATGGTTGGACAGCCCTAGTAATCATGCATACAGAACAATACAAGGAGAAGATCGAAAAACTCCTGGACCCTACTATATACAAAAAACTCAAGCAAGACCCAACTTCCAAAATAACCAGGAAAACCAACACTCTGATTAAGAACTCCTCAATCAACTTTGACATACGACAGCAGCTATGTAAATTGGAAGCCCTTCCACCCAGGCTTTATGGACTCCCAAAAATCCATAAGGACTCCACCCCACTCAGGCCCATCGTGAGTGCCATTGGATCCCCACATACAACCTAGCAAAATTTCTTGCTGCACAGTTACAAAGCCATATTGGGCTCACTACACACTACATCAAGGACTCAGCCCACTTCATAGAAAAAAATCAGCAATCCCAAGCTAAATACCAACGACAAACTGATCAGCTTCGATGTGGTATCTCTATTTACCATGGTCCCGGTAGCAGACACCATGGCACTCATCAACCAGAGGTTCTCAGAAGACATCACGGCCCTGTTTCACCATTGCCTCACCACCAGTTACTTTCAGTGGGACAATGAATTCTACGAACAGAAAGATGGAGTAGCCATGGGGAGCCCTCTCAGCCCGGTCATAGCTAACTTCTACATGGAACACTTTGAAAAACAAGCCCTGGAGAGAGCAACCAAAAAGCCCACGATATGGTTCAGATATGTGGATGACACCACCATTTGGAGCCATGGAGAAGAAGAACTCAACAGGTTCCTGGACCATCTTAACAGCATCCACCCAAAAATCCAATTCACAATGGAAAAAGAAAATGAAGGAAAACTGCCTTTTCTAGATGTCCTAGTCATCCGCAAACCAGATCAACAATTGGGTCACATCGTCTACAGAAAACCCACACACACAGATAGATATCTACATAAAAACTCCAACCATCACCCAAGTCAAAAAAGAAGCACAATTAAAGCCTTGGCAGACCATGCAAAAAAAAATCTGCGAACCCCACCTCCTCCAAGATGAACTGAACCACCTCAACTGGGCTCTCCAGGACAATGGATACTCCACCTCAGACATCAGAAGAGCTGCAAGACCAAGAACAAGCCACGAGAGTAAAGATGAAGATCCACCCAGAGGAAAAGTGTTCCTGCCATACATCAAGGGAACCACTGACCGCATAGGAAAGCTGATGAGGAAACATAACATACAAACAATCTACAAACCCACCAAGAAAATCCAACAAATGCTACGTTCAGCAAAGGACAAGAGGGATCCTCTCACCTCTGCAGGAGTCTACCGTATACCATGCAGCTGTGGACAAGTCTACATAGTGACCACCAAATGCAGCGTCCAGACACGCATCAAGGAACATGAAGAGGCAACAATGGAGGGTGAAAGAGAGAAACATGCCAAGAGGAAGGCGCATCAAGCCAACCCCGACTGGGACCGCCTTCCACCTGGAAACCAATGCCCTCACTGAGGGAGAAGATGCAGATCAAGAACAGTCACCTACGGACCCACCAGAACACTGACTTTAGGCTTGCTGAGATCTGTTGAGAGTGACAGACCGAGGCAGACACCAGTTTAAAGATGAAACTGTAAACAGGTTTATTTAAACTTGGTGAACAAAACAACTCTTTAAAAGAGTGGTACAAAAGCGTAATGTGGTTACTTGAGGCTTAGCTGATTAGACAAGCAGTCTTCCTTTAAGACTTTAACTTTTGTTTCCTGTGAGTTCCTTTCTTCACACTGGCCCTTACACTGACACAGTGTGTCCCTGAGAACAGTTCACTGACTGCCTCACAGAGCAAACAGGCGTCCCTACACTGACCCTCCTAAGTACAGTGATCCAGGAACCTTTGCCTTTCCTATGCTTTAATCCCAAGGCTCACTTCAAAAGTTCTCCCTGTCTAAAATCCTCTCAGCTCCCTCTTCCTAAATATACTTCTACACTCTTCGATGTTTAAAGCTCTTCTCCCCAGCTTGTCAAAAGACACAGCCTTTTCCCCCTCTAAAACCTAACTCCTCCCCTGACTGCTCTAGCCAATCAGGAGTCGGCTGACTTCTCCCTCTTGCCTCTTAGCTTTCCTGCCTATCTCTCAACATGTCAGCTACTGATTTTCCAGGCTTCGGCCTTCCTGGCAAAAGGTTAGATTCACCACACCCTATTATTATATTATTATTTTATAATAACAATTAATATTATTTACTATATATTATTAGAATTATTATATTATTATTATAATATTATACATTATATTTTATTATTATTACATACTATTATATATTATTATATTATTGTATTATTATTATTAATAATAATAATAATAATGACAACACAACAAGATGAGACCATAGCAAACAAGATCCCTATGCTGGCTGTTGTACTGGATCACACGTCGGACACTTCCCAAGTTTCTAAGACTCTGTATGATGTATTGGCGAATAATGCCTGCAAGTCCGAGTAGGGTGGCCTTTTGCACCTGGCAGATGATAATTTTGTCAGCACCTATTGTGTTCGATCTTTAAATCCTCATATTTGGGCAACGCCTTTGATATGATTATGATTTTTATTTCCCAAGCAGGGTCTCAATCCCAAAAAGTGAGGGAGACATTACTTTGCAAAGCGGCCTATTTTTCTTTTTTCTTTTTCATATTATTATATTTCATTATATTTTATATTATTATTCTATTCTACTATACAATTATATATAATTATTATATTATTTATTTATTTTTTATTTTACTTAATTTTTTCCTTCATTTTTCCTCCCTTTCTTTCCCTTTTCTTTCTTTCTTTCTTTCTTTCTTTCTTTCTTCCTTTCTCACAGCAAAGGAATGCAGAAAGTTTCACGTTTCTTCTTCTTAGCAGGAAAGAAAAACAAGAGAGGAAGGCAGGCAGGCAGACAGGAAGCCTCTAGCTCTCATTCCAAAGCCATGATTCATGGAAACAAAAGGAAAGAAACAGAAGAATTATTATATTTTATTAATATTATTACAATCACCATCATATTTCATTATTATTATTATCATTATTATTATTATTATTATATTCCATTAGTAGTAGGAGTATTTTATCCTATTATTATGCCCAGCATTTTTAAAATTTTAATCATTACATTTGGCCCTGCCACAGGTTTTAATGCGTTGTGATATTTCTGTCATTGTTTTGCTTTGCTATGAGTTATTTATTGTTGTATTGTATTGTATTGTTGTTGTTGTGTTTTTCATTTCTGATGTATTTTGGGCTTGGCCTCTTGTAAGCTGCACCAAGTCCTGCGGGAGATGGTAGCAGGGTACAAATAAACGTTTAGTAGTAGTAGTAGTAGTAGTAGTAGTATATTCCATTGTTGTTGTTGTTATTATTATTATATTCCATTGTTAATGAAATCGAACATGACCCCCCCCCCCCATTAGAGATAGTAACTTATAGTTTGCTAAAAGCAAGGACACCAGACTGGATAATAAAGGTTAAACCTTGGTCAGTTTGGTATGTATCATTTAGTCAAGGCTTTATGCCCTTTTTTCATATGTTTACAGCAGAAAGTAACCAATTTATTACTGAAAATCATGCCACAAAATTTTTCCCATCTGGGACACACCTGGGCTCCTGATGGTCCCCCATCTCACAAACAAGGGACTCTCTTTCCCTTTCATGGATATATTTCCCTTTATGGACCTTCCTATGAATAATATGAACTATGGACACTGGGGGAAGGAAGTTGGGTTTACTCTCTGTGTTATGATTTCTATATTTTCATATTTTCTCCTGTATTTCTATATTTCCCTTCATGTATCTGACCTTGTCCTGACCCTTTTGCCCCTGGGAAGATGTGAACACAACAATGGACAGGGTATAGGGATTTTATCTTTGAAGATCCCCACCGCT
This sequence comes from Anolis sagrei, assembly GCF_037176765.1. Lineage (NCBI taxonomy): Eukaryota > Metazoa > Chordata > Lepidosauria > Squamata > Anolidae > Anolis > Anolis sagrei. The sequence continues at coordinate 56,109,088 of NC_090035.1, read as the reverse complement.
ATCACCAATCAAGAGGAGGTGCTTGTGTGTTGCTGAGGTTGGCAATGGCAGGCCCTAATAATGGAGGTATTTTACCTCAGGCACTTTTTAATCCCACTGCTGCCACCAATTGTACAGATGTGGATGTTATGGAGGGAATTTACCTCAGGCCTCAATTGTGTAGAAGAGTATATTATGAAGGAGGCCAATTATTATTTGTAAATTAAGATAACTGCCACCAACGTGAGGTATCTGAGGTACCACCGATGAGATCTGGCTCTACAGACGCAGATTAGTTGAGATGAGACAGTTTTCAACAAAAGATAACAAGTTTATTGTGTACAAAGCTTATGGTTGCAGGCTGTTAAATAACTTATGGAACTTTGAATATCACGTGGTTTATAATACAGTCCACTCTTCCAGATAACACAGCTTGTGGCTAACTTTCACTAAGGTGAAGCTCTCTAGTGAACAATGTTTCACTATTATAAATAGCCTTTCAATTTGATCTTCCCTTGATCAAATCTCTGATCACTAGTCCTTCCTTAACTAGGGATCTTAACTAGGCTTCCTTTAGTCTTCTTTGACTAAAGAATCTGGCTAGGTTTCTCTCTTCAGCCCTCCTAGACTGGAAAAACACCAGCCGCTCACACACAAGCCTCTCTCTCAGGCCTTTCCAAGCCTCTCTCCGCTGCTTTTTTTTAAAAATGCACCTAACTTTTCCTGCTTGGCTCCGCCCACTTCTCCTTCTCATGAGCTAGCCAGCCTCGTCTCCTTGGCAACGCTCACTGTGGATTCAAACCAGATGACTCCAGTTTTAGCTACTGTTACAAACACAAATACATATTCTAACAGTTAAACACAAACATAATAACAATGACTTCTGCACACCCCCTTCCCCTCTCCTTGGGGGAAATCTACAAGGAAGCTGCCCTGTCTCTGAAAAAGCAATCAGCAATCATGAAAAAACCCTTTTCTTTGGACATTCTTTGCAATAGTAAAGGAAATCCTTTTGACTTCGGAGTTGGGCCACCATTAGGATTTCCATTTGGCAGACTTTTTAATCATTTATTTATTTATTTATTATTCAAACTTTATTATTCAAACTTATATGCCGCCACTCCCCTGGGGCTCGGAGTGGCTTACAAGAACAGGCTAAAATCTAACACAATTTAAAACAATTTAAAAACAGCAATATCAAAGGCCTGTCAAAACAGATATGTCTTACATGCCCTGCAGAAAGCTGATAAGTCTACCAAGGCACGGACTTCAGGTGGCAGAGTATTCCAGAGTGATGGTGCCACTGCTGTAAAGGCTTTGCGTCTGGTTGCTGTTAGACGCAAGGTCTTGACATTGAGAATTTCCAACAAATTTTGGTCCTCAGAACAGAGGGATCTCTGGGATTGGTAAGGGGTGAGGTGGTCCCTCAGGTACATTGGCCCCAGACCATGCAAGGCCTTAAAGGTGAGTACCATCACTTTGAAAGTGATGGTACTCAATTGGTAACCAATGCAGCTGTAGTAAGATTGGTGTTATGTGGCATCTCATCGGAATTCCCGCAAGAAGGCGAGCAGCTGCATTTTGTACCAGCTTGAGCTTCCGGATCCACCAACAGAGTAAGGCCAATGTAGAGGGCATTACAGTAGTCCAGTCTTGAGATGACAGTAGCCTGGATCACCGTAGCTAGGTTGTCCCTGGACAGGTAGGGGGCCAGCCGTCTAGCCTGCCACAGATGATCATATAATCATATAACAATGGGGGAAATATGACCTTAGGAAAATTCTCTTTTCCTCCAAACTGTCTTTCAAATCTTTCCACTAAGGACATTAACAAAAGTTTCCCCTTTGTGCCCTATCTGATTGTAAGAGGAAAACCCATATTAAGCCATCAATGCTTATCACAGACCCATCTCAGGACAATAAAATGGCTTCTCTGGCAGACCAATCCCCGGACTCGATAAGCCTAAGGACATTAAAACTCCATAATCCACTCCAGAATGCATTGTCTCCCTTCATCCCGCCTCCCTCCCTTCTGATTAGCTGAAGCGTCGAGGCAGCAGGAGCCTCCTGATTGGCTCTAGCGCACCGCGAAAGCCCTGTGATTGGCCCTGATGCATGGGGGATGGACAAGCCTCCTCCCAGCTGTTTGCATGTCAGCCAATCCCCTTTCGAGCTGGGCAGGATGGAGGAGCAGGAATTTTGAAACTCACAACTTTGTATTTTCTATAAGATGGCCTTTATTTCTGTAACCACGCTCTGCTTGGCGAATGATTGCCGCTCTGCATCCTTTTCAGCAGAATTGCTAATAAACCTTGGTGGCACTTCCACTTGGTGAGACCTTTTATTGGGAAAAATCAGGGATTGGGAACTTCTCTCTGTCTTGCCAGGGTAACGAACTCTTTAAGGAGTCTGATTGATCTCTGCCTCCTGTCAAAGACCCCTAAATTCCAGCTCTAAAATATTACTATTATTTTTTTATTATTATAATTATATTTCATTATTATTGTAATATTCCATTATTATTATTAGTAGTAGTAATAGTATATTCCATTATTATTATTATTATTATTATTATTATTATTATTATTACTTAAACACAACAAGATGAGTCCACAGAAAACAAGGTCACTCTGCTGGCTCATGCATTGGATCACTTGTCGGACACTTTCCAAGTGTCTAGGACTGTGTGATGTGTCGGTGAATGATCCATGCAGATCCCAGTAAGGTGGCCTTTTACAGCTGACAGATTGTAATTTTGTCAGCGCCGATTGTTTTTAAGTGCAGGCCAAGGTTTTTAGGCACTGCACCCAGGGTGACGATCCCCAGTGGAACCACCTGTACTGGTTTGTGCCAGAGTTTTTGCAGTTCGATCCTTAAACCATTATATCATATCAGCTTTTCCAGTTGTTTCTCTTCAATCCTGCTGTCACCTGGGATTGTGACATTGACAATCTATACTTTGGGTTGTTGTAGGTTTTTAGATCTATACTTTGTTTTCTAACACGATCGTGAGGTCAGGAGTATTATATCCGAAACTGTCTAAATCCAGAAGTCCCAGAGTAGTTTGACGTGTTCATTCTTTGTAACTTTTTCCGGCTTGTGATCCCATCAGTTCTTTGTTGCAAGCAGATGGTATTTGTGGCACAAGTTCCAATGAATCATCTGAGCAACGGTGTTGTGCCTCTGCTTGTAGTCTGTCTGCACAATCTTCTTGCAGCAGCTGAGGATGTGATCTATTATTTCATCTGCTTCCTTGCAGAGTCTACACTTGGGATCTGTTATCGACTTTTCAATTCTGGCTTTGATGGCATTGGTTCTAATGGCTTGTTCTTGGGCTGCCAGAATCAGGCTCTCCTTGTCTCCTTTTTCAGAGTTCCATTTGTGAGCACAGCCATGTTTTTTTCATTATTATTTTTTTCTTCGTCAGTTTTGCTCTCAATTTTTTCCAGGAACTGTCAATGGAGAGCTTTCTTTTGCTAGTTTTCTCTTCTGCTTTGTATCATGTTTTTACAGTATTCCCTCATTATTATTATTATTATTATTATTATTATTATTAATTATCTTATATAGGAGAATGGGATGTCAGTCTAGATGACCTCTAAAGGTTCCCATTTATTTCATAGGGAATTCTTTCTTTCTTTCTTTCTTTCTTTCTTTTAAAGGGAGGCACTTAAGAAAATATGGAACATCTGGTATATATAAAGGGGGGGGGAGAGTAATCACTGAGGAATTTAAGGAATATGACCTTTCTTCTTCTTCTTCTTCTTCTTCTTCTTCTTCTTCTTCTTTAACTTTAAAAAATAGAGAGGCCCCTTTAAGAGAAATGAGTTCCAGATGGAGGTTTATCTATAGAGGGGGGACTCTTAAAGGCCATCTAGACTGACCCCCATTATACTATAAAGGATAATGGTATAAAAGAAATAGATAAAATAGTAGTAGTAGTATTGATGCCAAGCACCCCCCCCCCCTAGTATTTATAGTTCGCCAAGGGCCGGACAATGGATTCTGTTGCTTCCTGACCCAGCACACATAACTGGGTTCCTGTTTCCTCTTTGTGAATTCTCTGGCTTGTGCACTGGACTATGGACTCTGCTACTACCCAACCCAGCTCCCCCTTCAGCTCCAGCTCCTGTTCCTAGAAGGAGCCAATCTTCTGTTGACCAACCCGGACCTTGGACTGATCTTCTGGTGGCCAGCCTGATGCATGGACTGGCCCCTGCACCCAAAACCCTTCCGTCCAGACTTTGGGACTTCTAGTTCTTTCCTCTCTCTTTTTATGAAATGAATAAAATATTTTCTTATTACTGTGGATTGGGGTTGGGATGGGTGGTGGGTGGTGATATATGGAATGCCTGTATATTGGTGATGCCTGTGGCCTATGAAAATGAAATATGTAACCCTTATGGACTCCCCTGTGTCTTCCCCTCTTGACCCTTCACCCAAAAAGAAACCAGCAAGGCCAGGAACTGCCTGGGGAAAGAGCCCAAGCCTCTTTCCCCCAAATCACCCATTGATTAACTCATTTTGCATGGACAAAGCTGCTGACCTCCCCCCATTTCGTTATCGGAGCAGGGCCAACGATGGAGGAAGAGTCAACAGAGCCCCCGGAAAGAAGAGCTGATTAATTCAACCAGATGCTGTTGACCCTTCGGGCGGTCTGGCATTGATCTAGTTATTCAAATTCCCCGCCAGACCCATCAAGGACAGGAAAGCCTTTGTTTGCCCAACATCACCCTCTTCCCGTCTTGGACAATAGCCAGCATTCAAGTGGGCAGGAAAGCCCAAATCCCATCATTTTCCCCCTTTGTCTGCGGCCGTCCCGCCTCCCTCGCTCCTGATTGGCCCAAACTCAGAGGCGAGCAGAGGGCGCCCATTGGCCCTCTCGAGGCACAGGAACGTTCTGATTGGCTGGGAGCCGTGGTGGGCCGGCAAGCCTCCTCCCAGCTGTTCCAGCCTCAGCCAATCAGCATCAAGCCGGCCGGCAAGGGGTGGCGGGAGTTTCAAACTGCTTTCTTTGTCCTGTACTGTATAAATACGTCTGAAATTCTTGTATCAGTATGCTTTGCAGTGGAACGATTCCTGTAAATCATCCATTCAGCTGAATCGCAAATAAACGCCTCGATCCTGGTCTCCTTTCGCCTCTGGTGAGCTGATTGCTTTTAGATAACTTCTGCGCTCTTGGATTGGCTTCCGGAAAAATCTCACCAAGGTTTCCAGGACCCTCTTTGGTGCGGTCCTTGGGCTCTCCTTTCTGGGGGAGCCCCCCTAAAAGAGCTCGATAACAGTATTATAATGTATAATAATGAAATATACTACTACTACTACTACTACTACTAATAATAATAATAATAATAATAATAATGCTGGAATAGGACTGCTAAAGGTCATCTAAACTGAGCCCATTCTAATAATAATCTTAATAATAATAATGATAATGATAATGATAATAATAATGTAATGATAACAACAACAATAATATAGTTCAAAGATGACTCTAATAGTCTAGACCAGGGGTCCCCAAACTTTTTGAACAGAGGGCCAGGTCACAGTCCCTCAAACTGTTGGAGGGCCAGATTATAATTTGAAAAAAACATGAATGAATTCCTATGCACACCACATATATCTTATTTGCAGTGCAAAAAAATCCCACCCACCCCTCTCCAAAAACACAAACTTCTATATAAATAAAAATGTAATGTTCATTTGTGGGATTACAGAACTCAAAAACCACTGGACGAATTGACACTAATTTTGGACACAAGACACCTAACAACCCAATGTATGTTCTTCACTCAAAAAATTGATTTTGTCATTTGGGAGTTGTAGTTGCTGGGATTTATAGTTCACCTACAATCAAAGAGTATTCCGAACCCCACCAGCGATGGAATTGAATCAAACTTGGCACACAAAACTCCCATGACCAACTGAAAATACTGGAAGGGTTTGGTGGGCAGTGTCCTTTGGTTTTGGAGTTTTAGTTCACCTACATCCAGAGATCATTGTGAACTCAAACAATGATGGATCTGGATCAAACTTGGCACAAATACTCAATATGCCCAAATGTGAACACTGGTGGAGTTTGGGGAAAATAGAAGCTTGACATTTGGGAATTGTAGTTGCTGGGATTTATAGTTCACCTACAATCAAAGAGAATCCTGAACCCCATCAATGATAGAATTGAGGCAAACCTCCCACACAGAACCCCCATCTGGGCGCCGCAAGGACTTCTTTTTCTCCCTCGCCATGCTCGCGCTGCTCTTCATCCTGCTGCTGCTTCTCCCCGTGGCCTCGACGGCTGCTTGCCCGCTTCTTGCTGCTGCTGCTGCCCAGGGCTCTGCTTGCAAGGCATTGTCCTTGTGCGCTGAGGCCAAGGGCTGTGTGGGGCTGGCGTGCGCACCGGGGGAGCCCTGTGGCGTCTACACTCTGGGATGCGCCCAAGGATTGCTCTGCATGCCGCAGCAGGAAGAGAGGACTCTGCTTAGAAGGAGCAGCAGCCAGGAGGAGCACCAGCAGCAAGACCCCCCGCCCCCGCACGCAGATATAGAGAGTGGGGTCTCCACTATCATTAGTGGAATTCAGAATGCTCTTTGATTGTAGGTAAACTATAAATCCCATCTCCTAATGACAAAATCAAACCTCCCCCAACCCCACCATCATTAATATGTCGGCGTATCAGATATTTGTGCCAAATTGGTCCAGTGAATGAAATACATTCTATTTAATATATTTACATTACAATTCATAACAGGAGCAGAATTATAGTTCTGAAGTAGCAACAAAAATAATTTTATGGTTGGGTGCCATCACAAGAGTAACTGTATTAAGGGATCATGGCATTAGGAAGGTTGAGAACCACTGATCTATGGTAAGCATCCTCAGAGGTTGTTAGGTGACAACAATCCTATCTCTTCAGCCAAAAGCAGGCCCACACTTCTCATTGAAATAGTAATAAGTTTATATCTGTTAAAATTGTTCTTTATTTATTGTATTGTTTTAAAGTGTTTTTTTGCACTACAAATAAGATATGTGCAGTGTGCATAGGTATTCATTTATTTATTTTTTCACATTATAATCCGGCCCTCCAACAGTTTGAGGGACCATGACCTGGCCCTCTATTTAAAAAGTTTGAGGACCCCTGCTATAGAGGAATACATACAATAGTAGTAGTAATATAATATATAATAATGAAATATAATAATAATAATAATAATAATAATGTTGGAAAGGGACCTCTAATGGACATCTAGACTGAGCCCATTATCCTGCTGCTGCTGCTACTACTACTACTACTATTATTAATAATAACAGTATAATAATATAATAATGAAAATAATATTATAATAACAGCAATAATATAATTTAAATGTGATTCTAAAGGCTATCTTGAAAAATCCCCATTCTAATAATAATAATATAATGTATAATATAATAATAAACTATAATAATGTTGGAAAGGGCATCTAGACTCAGACCATTCTAATAATAACAACAACAACAATATAATAATAGTATAATAATAATGATAATATAAAAATAATAATAACAATAATATAGTTGAAAGGGAACTCTAAAGGTCATCTATAATAATAATAATCCCATTTGTATAACAATAATAATAATGCAATAATAATATGAATATATAATAATATAATATTAAAAATAAATTACAGTATTTTAAATCCCTTATTTTTCTTTCCCTGCTGGCATGTGTATAGATAGATAGATAGAGAATGAGTGTTATTTCAAGGAACGTGATCCACATTCCTGAGTCTGTTCCCCTTTATTTCAAATCCACTCTGGAGAGTTCCATTTGTTTATTTTCCATTTTATTCCTGGGTTTTTATTTCTATTTTATTTCTTGCTTATTTTTTATTTCATTTTATTTCTAGGTTATTTTGATTTAACTTTATTTGTTTGATTTTGTTTGATTTTATATTTGATTATTTTATTTTATTTTACTTTATTACTTTTCATTCTATTTGTATTATTTCTTTTCTGGATTATTTTTGTTTTATTTTATTTGTTTCATTTTATTTCTGGATTATTTTTAGTTATATTTTATGTATAGCCTTTATTTTATTTTAATTAACATTATTTCATTTTAATGAAATTTGTTGGCCATGTTTATTGAATATTTTATTATTTTATTTATTAAATTATATATTATAATATATTATATATATGTACTATTATATATATATATATATATATATATATATATATTATATATATATTATATATATTATATATTATATGTATTATTTTATAATTATTCTATTATAATTCCAGTTTATTTATTTTATTTTATTTTATTTTTTATTTATTAAATTCATATATTATTATATTATAATTCCAGATTATTTATTAATTTATTATATATCTTAATTTATTAAAATATATTATTTTTATATTTATAAGGAAACAATAAGGCTGCTCACTTTATAGTAATAATAACAATTTTTTTGTCGTGTCAGGAGTGACCTGAGAAACTGCAAGTCACTTCTGGTGTGAGAGAATTGGCTGTCTGCAAGGAGGTTGCCCAGGGGATGCCTGGATGATTTTTGATGTTTTATCATCCTTGTGGGAGGCTTCTCTCATTCCCCACATGAGGAGCTGGAGCTGACAGAGGGAGTTCCTCCGTGCTCTCCCCGGATTCAACCCCTTTTCGTGGACTCCATAACTTTGCAATGAGGTCAATGCAAGTGAATGGAGAAAAAAGAAAAACAAGAAAAGTCTTAAGTTTCTCTTCTTTTAACCCTTTAAGGAGAAAGAAGAATCCATTAACATTGCAATGGACAAAACCCATCTTATAATGATAAATAAAGGGAACCTCTAAAGATAATCTAGACTGATTCCCCCATTTCTCTCTATTAGATAATAATAATAATAATAATAATAATAATAATAATAATAATAATAATGTCCTAGACACTTGGGAAGTGTCCAACGTGTGATCCAGTACAACAACCAGCAGAGTGTGTCTGCTGTGGACTCATCTTGTTGTGTTTCTAATAATAATAATAATAATAATAATAATAATAATAATAATCGATACACATAATAAAAGTGAAAAATGTGTGTGTGTGTGTGTGTGTGTGTGTGCTCTGGGTGCAGGGTAGGCCAGTCCCGCCCCCCAAAACACCTCCAATATGTTCTATTGATCATGGGGTTTTTGTGTCCCATGTTTGGTCCAGGCCCTTCATTTGTTGCAGTGGTCTGTGTATAGATAGAAAGATGATGATGATGATGGTAATGCTAAATAAATAATCTTCTATCTTCTATCTATCTATACACATAATAAAAATGGAAATGTGTATGTGGCGGAGGTGTCCACTTCCACAGACAGCCTCTCACCTCCACAACCAGCCACAACCCACAGTGCTGAAGAGCCACCAAAAGCCTTCCCTCCAAGGACATTGCAGGTTACAGCGGGCACTATGACCATGTCTCCTAACCCCTGCTAATGTCCTCCCCAAACACCAACCACCCAAGGAATGCTTTCATTTGGGGACAATTTCATCCTAAATGTTCTGTTTTTCTCCCAGAATGGACATTCCCGGGTTCCTTTCTCTCATTGGTTTGGACTCCTGCCATTGCCTCTCCCATAACCCTTTCCTATGGCACATAGCAAACAGAGGAATTGATCAGCAATTGAACAAGAGGTCTGGGGAGAATTCTCCATGATTTATAGGAGAATTCTTCCCAAACTTGTAGTTCACTTACATCCCGAGAGAACCCATAAAGGATGGATCTGGACCATCAGGTACTGCAAATCCCATCCTCCCCCAACCCTCACCAAGACTGAAAGTGCATAATGGGGAGTCTGTGCAGCAAGGTCTGTCATTCTTGGAGGCCACAGAAGTCTCTGGATGTGGATGAAAGTACTGCAAATCCCATCTTCCCTAGTCCATCCTTCCCCAAACTACACCAAACAGTAAAGTGGGTCATGGGGGGATCTGTGTGGCAAGTTTGGTCCAGGTCTGCCAATTGTGGGGACTGCAGTGGTCTCAGGACCTGATTGAAGGAACTGCAAATCCCATTATCCATGGCAAGTGTGGTTCAAATTCCACAGCAATGGAGATAAAGGAATCCTGGGATATCCTTTCTGGAGGAAAATCAGAACATCTAGGATTATATTTATTTTATTATTTTATATTGTTATTATATATTTCATTTTATTTATTATTTTATTTAATAAATAATAAAAACTAAAAATTACATTATTTTATTTAATATATTTTTAATTATAGATATTATATTTTATTTTATACTTGCTGTCCCCTGCCACACGTTGCTGTGGCCCAGTCTGGTGATCTGGAAATAAAGTAATAAGAAAGTGTTGTTTTCTAATATATGCAATTTATTTAGTTATGCGACCCCCGAGCAAACTGGCTTTTTTGTAATTGTCTTTTATGTGTACTGTACACCGCCATGAGTCGCCCTTATGGGCTGAGAATGGCGGTTAATAAGTGCATCAAATAAATAAATAAATAAAATATTTATGCTTGTGGGTAAACTGTATTTCTTGTTGTTTCTTTGTCAGTGTTGATGTGGAGATAATCTGGTTTTCCTACTCTGGAACATGCAACATATACCTGTCCATCTTTAGGGGTCCCTTTCAAATCACTGACCACGGAACAACAGTCTGGTTCAAGATTGGGAAAGGCGTACGGCAAGGCTGCATACTCTCACCCAACCTTTTTAACTTGTATGCAGAACACATCATGCGATGTGCGGGGCTTGATGAATGCAAAGCTGGGGTGAAAATTGCTGGGAGAAACATTAACAACCTCAGATATGCAGATGACACCACTCTGATGGCCGAAAGCGAGGACGAGCTGAAGAACCTTCTAATCAAGGTGAAAGAAGAAAACGCAAAAGCTGGGTTGCAGCTAAACATCAAAAAACCCAAGATTATGGCAACAAGAATGATTGACAACTGGAAAATAGAGGGAGAAAATGTGGAGGCTGTGACAGACTTTGTATTTCTAGGTGCAAAGATTACTTCAGATGCAGACTGTGGCCAGGAAATCAGAAGACGCTTACTTCTTGGGAGGAGAGCAATGTCCAGTCTCGATAAAATAGTAAAGAGCAGAGACATCACACTGGCAACAAAGATCTGCATAGTCAAAGCCATGGTATTCTCTGTAGTAACCTACGGATGTGAGAGCAGGACCTTAGGGAAGGCTGAGCGAAGGAAGATAGATGCTTTTGAGCTGTGGTGTTGGAGGAAAGTTCTGAGAGTGCCTTGGACTGCGAGAAGATCCAACCAGTCCATCCTCCAGGAAATAAAGCCCGACTGCTCATTGGAGGGAAGGATACTAGAGACAAAGTTGAAGTACTTTGACCACATCATAAGGAGACAGCAAAGCCTAGAGAAGACAATGATGCTGGGGAAAATGGAAGGTAAAAGGAAGAGGGGCCGACCAAGGGCAAGATGGATGGATGGCATCCTTGAAATGACTGGACTGACCTTGAAGAAGCTGGGGGTGGTGACGGCCGACAGGAAGCTCTGGCGTGGGCTGGTCCATGAGGTCACGAAGAGTCGGAGACGACTGAACGAATGAACAACAACAACATATCTGTGTGTATGTGAATCATATATATCTATCTACATCTATGGCTGGATGACTCTTTGTCAGGAAGGCTTTGATTATGTTTTCATGCCCCAGTGAAGGGAGGTAGACTGGATAGCCTTAAGTATTTTCTGTTGGTCATGGGGGTTGTGTGTGGGGAGTTTGCCCCAATTCTGTCATTGGTGGGGTTCAGAAAGCTCTTTGATTGTAGGTGAACTATAAATCCGGGTAACTACAACTCCCAAATGTCATGGTCTATTTTCCCCAAACTCCATCTGTGTTTATATTTGGGCATATGGAATATTCATGCCAAGTTTGGTCCAGATCCTTCATTGAACCCACAGTGTTCTCTGGATGTGGGTGAACTACAACTCCCAAACTCCCAAACTCAAGGTCAATGCCCACCAAACCCTTCTAGTGCTTTCTGTTGGTCATGAGAGTCCTCTGTGCCACGTTGGGTTCAATTCCATAATCGGTGGAGCTCTTTGATTGTAGGTGAACTATAAACCCCAGCAACTACAACTCCCAATTTTTGAGTGATGGTCACTCTTTGGGATAGTAGGTGTCTCGTGGCCAAATTTGGTGTCAATTCGTCCAGTGGTTTTTGAGTTAATCTCACAAACGAACATTACATTTTTATTCATATAGATTGGTATACATTTTATTTTATATTATTACTATCTTGGGGACCCAGCGTTGCCCGGGTTATTTGAGAAAGGAATTGTGTATCAAGGTTGGTCTTTATCAGTTACTTATATGGCCCTCAGTGGTCTCAGGAATTTAGTGAAGGTACTGTGAGTCCCATCATCTGTGGTCCATCCTCCTCCAAACTGCCCCAGGATGGAGAGTGGGTCATGGGGGCTCTGTGTGCCGTTTGGTCTGTATTGGTAATTTTCTGACACAGCCTAAGGCCTTTTTCTCTCCTCTTTTATCACCTCAGAATCTTGAAACTTTCAGGCTGGCCAATCAGAGACCATATTCAAATTTCCTTTTCTCATGTCCTTGTTTCTCTCATTAACCCTCTTCATCACCAGGGGGTCCTGTTGAGGCTGGCCAATCAGAGACCATATGCAAATACCACCCCAGTGGCAGCCAATCAGAAAGCTACCACAAACTCCTCCACCCAACTCTGTCCTCCCTCACACACAAACTTTGACTTTTATTATATGTATAGATATAGATATATGATCATATTTTATATATTATGATGTATATTTTAATTTATATATTATTTTATTATATTTATTATATTATTGTTATTATAATAACATTATTCGTAGAGAATCTATCCTTTCCAATTTAAGCCTAATTGGCTTTAATTCCCTTATTATTAATTAATGTAGGAGAGGTGTTTCAATTATTAAAAGCAACATGACTTTAAATAATTCCTCATAATGATTATTATTAATTATTCATTAAACAAATTTTTGGGGAAATTAGGCTGATTAATAATGAATAAGGATTGTTCTCTTTGGGGACACATTGGGTTGAATTTAACTGCATTAAAATACAGCCACTTAATAGAATTCAATATTACAAATATTAATTTAATCATTGGAAAATAATGATATAATAATATAATATGTTAAAATAATAATATTATTATAATAGGCATAAAATAATATAATTTACTTCTAGTTTACATATTGTTATGTTTTTACTTATTTTTCTTTACACATCATTCTTCTTTTCCTTATTATATATTATTTCATTGTCTTATATATTTTATTTATTGTTTTAAAATTTAAAGCATTATTTTAATTTTACTAATTATAGTTTTTCTTATTATTTTTATGTATTATTATTAAACTTGTTATTTTATATATTATTATATGATATTTTATGTATTAATCTTTAATCTTTATTATCTATATATATAAAAATTCTCACGTCGTAATGAGTGGCTTAAAAACAAAAGAACTGCTGGGCCAATATCCACCAAATTTGGCAACAAAACTCCTCACCATACAAGATGTGACCATCGTGATATAAGTAAAAGTTAAATACAAAATCCAATTGATTGATTAAGTGATGGAAAGTATGGATAGCATGGAAAGATGAACAGTCGGGCTGTTTGACTAGAAGGGAAAGCAAAGGAAGTAAAGAAATAAAGAAATAAGAAATAAGGAAAAAATAAAGAGAAATAAAGGAGAATATAAATATTAAGAATATTAAATTAACAACTAACAACTAAGAAGCTAGAGAATAAGAACACATTATATTAGCATCTTAACATTTCAACCCTGCAATAAACAAGCAAAAAACGAAGGAAAAAGGAAAAAAACTGACCTTGAGAAGGACTTTGTTTGGACTACGGAGAAGGAGAGTAGGTGGCAACTGAGGACTGGAGGAAGGGAGGAAGTGGAGGAGGAGTTTGCTTAGACACACCGGACCATTGCGGAGGAGAAATACCAGTGAAAATCTCGCGAGAAGACGGGAGGGAGGCAAGAGTTGGGATGGGAATGAAGGATCAGGAAGTAAATAGAGAAGATATCACGAGAAGCTAAAGTGAGAACGGGACAAACCAAAAGGCGCAAGAATAAGAACGGGAACGAGATTTAAGGAGAACTAAACAAGGAAATAAAGGGGAAAGAAGAAAACCATACAGGAAACCAGAGAAGGAGAACAGAGAAACGGCAGAACGGAGAATAATATTAAGGCCAAGGAGGGACAAGCGAACATCTGAAAGGAAGATTAACAAACTAAGACGAACAAAAAACTGATCACTGAAGAAATAAATAACAATACAAAGAAGGAATAAATGGCACATTACAAAGACAATAAGATGTATAACACAAGAAATAAGATGGAGAAGAATGAGAAGAGTGAAAAGATTGAGAAGCCAGACAAAGGACAGAAAGAACAAAAAGAGACTAAAGGCACAACAAGGAGGGTCTCCCTACTAGAGGAACAAAACCTGAAGGAACTTCTGGAAAAAATGACAGAAAAGATGATGAAAGAAATTCAAACAGTGCAAGAGAAACAAGACTTTGCTCAAAAGGTATCTCAAGAACAAATGGCAGACCTAACGAAGGAAATAAAAGAGGAGATTGGAGGAGTAAAAAAGGAACTCACCTTAATGCAACATAAATTAAAAATTGAAAATGGGGAAAAAAAGAAATAAAAAAACCGCAAAAGGGCTTACAAGAAAAGATGAAGAATCTGGAACAGAAGACAGCGCGACTGGAAGACAGATGCGAAAGGATGGAAACAAAAGAACTGGAATATCAACTGAAACTGAGAAACATAGAGAAGGATCCAAAGGAAAACATACAAAACAAAGTGATAGAAATTTTAGCCGAATTGTTGGAATACACAGACCAAGAAATGCAAGACCAAACGGACAAAGTTTATAGAGTGAGCACAAACTTTGCTATGAAAAACAGGGTCGCACGTGATATAGTGGTACACTTTGCGAAGAAAACTAAGAGAGATGAGATTCTCAAGACAAATAATAGAAGAACGGTCTATTACAAGGAAAAAAATTATCATCTTGAAGGAATTTCCAAATTTGGTGCTGACAAGAAGGAGAAAATACAACTTCCTAACAGACGAATTAAAGAGATACAGGATAAAGTACAGATGGGAAAGAGAGGAAGGTCTAATGGCAACATACAGAGATCAGATACTGGATTAAGAATGTGGAAAGAGCAAAGGAATTTCTAGAGAAGATAAAATTAGAAGAAAGAGACAGAAATAAGAAACCGAAAAGGGAAAGAATAAAGAAAAGAGAAGAAAAGGAGAAAGCAAGAGAGAAAGAGAATGAGAAAGAAGGCTCAAAAGAGGGAAACCAGAACAAATCAGAAAGAGAGGTCCCCAGAGAAGAAGACCAAACAGGAGGAGGAGCACAAGGTGGTAGAGATGAAAAAGAGAGCGAGGAAGGAGAAGAAGGAGAGGAGCCAGGGGAGGAGGGAGATGAAGATGAGGAAGAAGGGGAAGGTCCAACAGAACAAGAAAATCAAGGATGAATGAGCTAAGAATATATTTTAATAACATTAATGGAATTAACTCACAGTTTAAAAGAAAGAAAATCTTTAATAGACTCAGTAAGAAAAAGTTTCATATTGTGGCCTTACGAGAAACACACATAAAGCAAGATCATATAGCACATCTAGAAAATAAGAGACTAGGTCAAACATTTACAGCTTCTGCACAAGAAAAAAAAGGGGTGGTAACATATGTAGACAACAACATTCCAGCAGAATTTGTTTTCAAAGATGGAGATGGTACAATACTTGGAGTTAATATTAAAATTCAAAATCAAAAGATATTAATCTGTAATATATATGCACCCAATGAATCCAAAATTAAATTTACAGAAAAAAACCTAAAAATATATAGAGGAGCAAGACTATGATCAACTAATAATCCTAGGAGATTTTAATGGAGTCCTGGACAGAGATCTAGACAGAAGTAAAAGAAATTACATAACAAAGAAAAGTAGGGATAAAGGTAACCTCTCTAAAACGCTGATAAAATTGATGGGAAAATTAAATCTAAAGGATATATGGAGAACAAGAAATGAAAATAAAAAGGATTATACATACTATTCAGCTAGATTTCAAAATTGGTCAAGAATTGACATGGCGTGGGCATCACCATTGATACTAGGGAAAGTGAGGAGTATACAGATTATACCCAGGATAGAATCAGATCACTGCCCCTTGGAATTAAAAATAGAACTGTCAGAAAGGGTAAGAAGACTGGAGACTGGACAAAAAATTAATAAAAAGAGAAGAGGATATAGAAAAAAATAGAAGGATTATAAAAGAATATTTTGAGATGAATGACAATTCGGATACAAATATACTGATGCTATCGGAAGCAAGTAAAGCAGTAATTAGGGGTAACTTCATACAGCAAAAAGCAATAAAAATAAACAAAAAGCTCGAAAGGTTAAGGAAATTATGGAAAAATTAAGAAAAGAAGAAGAGAAATTAAAGATGAACCCTAAGAAAAAAGAGATAATAGGGAAATTGGATTACCTGCGCAAACAACTAGACTATCTAGAATTAGAGGAAAGGGAAAAACAGTTAAAATATTTTAAACAAGACTTCCTTTTGAATGCAAATAAATCAGGAATGTGGTTATCAAATAAACTAAGGAAAAAGAAAAGAAAAGACATATACATATCTAAGATAAGAAATAAGGATACAGTATATACTCAAGATAAGGACATCAGGAAGCAATTCTTTGACTTTTATAAAAGAAATTGTACCAAGATGAAAAGATTGATCAGGAAAAGATCCACCACTATCTGGGAAAACAAAAAATACAAAAAAAATCAGATAAACAAAGAGAAATCCCAAATAAAGAAATATCTGAACAAGAAATAAAAACAGCAATAAGAAATTTAAAACTAAATAAAGCCCCAGGGCCAGATGGCCTATCATCAGGCTACTACAAAATATTCCAACAAGAACTTACACCCTATTTAAAGGAAATAATGAATAACGTTATAATAAATAAAGAAATCCCCAACTCCTGGAAACAGGCAAATATATCGATAATACATAAGGAAAATTCCAATCTGGAAGAGGTAAAAAATTACAGGCCAACTTCACTACTCAATGTAGATTACAAAATTTTCAGTAATATTTTAGCAGAAAGATTGAAGAAAGTACTTATAACATATATAGATGAAGATCAGGCAGGCTTTCTACCCAAAAGGTACCAAAAAGATAATGTGAGGACAATAATAGACTTAATTGAATACTACGAAATCAATCACCAACAAAAAGTAATGTTTATGGCGGTGGACGCCGAAAAAGCGTTTGACAATGTCAATTGGAATTTCTTCAAATGCTTAATAAAAGAAATTGATATGGGATTCAATTGAAGCAATCTATGAAAATCAGGAAGCGAAGATTAAAGTAAATGGGCAAGAAACAGAAATGATGAACATAGAAAAAGGAACCAGACATAAAGAAATAAAAAGTTTTGGGGAAGTATCAGGATTTAAAATAAATTTAGAAAAACAAAAGCAATAACAAAAAATATTTCCAAAAAAGAACAAGAGGAAATAAGTAGAAAATGGAATGTGCAAATAGTAACAAAATTAAAATACTTGGGAATCAATCTGACAGCTAAGAATTTACAACTGTTACAAAATAACTATTTAAACAAATGGAAGGAGATTAGGAAAGAATTGGAGAACTGGGAAAGTACAAATTTATCTTTATTAGGGAGAATTGCGACAATCAAAATGAAAATATTACCAAAGATGATATTCATCTTCCAAAATCTACCCATAATCAGAAATATGAAGCTGTTTAAGGAATGGAATAAAGATCTAATGAAATTTATTTGGAACAATAAGAAACCAAGAATTCACTATAACAATTTAATAGAACAAAAAGAGAAAGGAGGGTTGGCAACGCCAGATCTAAAATTATATTATGAATCCAGTGCACTTGTATGGGCCAGGGACTGGGCTATGTTAAAGAAGAGGAAATTATTGACCGTAGAGGGAATAGATCTCACAGGAGGGTGGCATTTATACATTTGGTATAAAGGGAAAGAAAATCCAGAAATCCTTTCACAAGATCCTCAATTTTAAAAGTATGGGAGAAATATAAAACAAAAATGTATACCAAAACACCTTTATGGATATCACCTTTAGAGACAGGTCAAAGGAGATGATTGGGTGGAATGATTGGCCAACTTACAAAGAAATTTTGAAAAACCAACAAGGAGACTTAGTACTAAAAGACCAACATGAATTAAATACTATTGATAGGAAAATAACATGGCTACAATACTGGCAAATTAAAGAAAAATATAAATTAGATAAAAAATTAGGATTTGCACAGGGAAAAGGTTTCTGGTAAAGAATTATGGGTTCAGAGAAGAAACTAATAACAAAACTCTTAGAGTGGCATTTAGAAACTAAAAAAGAAAAACATATGAAGAGATGGAATGAAAACATAAGAAGAAACATCAGACAAACTGAATGGGATGAAATTTGGAAAAAGAGACTAAAATACACATACCCCTCAGAACTAAGAGAAAACTGGGTCAAAATATTGCAAAGGTGGTATTTGACCAAAAAAAAATAGGCAAAATATATAACAACACGAGCACGACATGCTGGAAGTGTAGGAAGAAAGAAGGTTCTTTCTTCCACATGTGGTGGAGCTATGAGAAAGTGAAGGATTATTGGAGAAAAATACAAAAAGAAATACAAAGCATGCTAAAATTAAAAATCCCAATGAAACCAGAGATATTTTTTATTAGGAATGTATGATAAGAATTTGGAAAAAGATAAAGACAAAATACTATTCCTAGCACTAACAGCTGCGAGGATTTGTTATGCCAAAAAGTGGAGGCAAGAAGAAACGCCGGAAGAAGACAACTGGATTATAAAAATACTAGAAATTAGTAACCTAGACAGACTTACCTTTCTATTACTGAAAAACAAAGAAACTGGAAGAAAGGAAACGGACTGGCGAGAAGTCTCTGAATACCTAGAAACAGATCAGAGACACTGATCTGAAAAAGACAAATAAAGACTGAAACTCAATAAAATTAGGGAACGAAAAGAAGAATTCAAAGCAATTAAGAGACTTCACGGACAATACTAAACAGAAGATTTTCGGAAGACACCAGGAGGTCAAAACTCTTCATCTATTCGATTTTTTGTGTTTTTATTTCTTGTTCTTGTTTTTTTTTTTTGGGGGGGGGGGTTCTTTCTTTTTCTTTTTTCTTCTTCTTTAACTTTTCTCTTCTGGAAACCTCTAATCTATCTGTATATTTTAAGGAAACTCTAATAAAGATTAATTTTTAAAAAAACAAGGTGTGACCATCAATAATAAAAAATAAAATAAAACTGAAAACAACTTAGAAATCCTTAAAAGGAGAAGCCATTACAGCGCATGCGTGCAGCTGTGGGAGGGGCGCATGTGCATGTAAGAGAGCTCCTCCATCATCTTGCGGCGGAACTTGTGGCGACAACGGCTGCTGGACCTCCCGGAGCCAGCTACAGCTCCACTAAAATTTAAAATCTGAAACACCAGCCTGACCGACGGAGACAGAGGGGCCTCTTCAAGCGAGGGAGCACAAGCAGGAGGCGCCTTCTCCACTCCGTCGCCGTGCTGCTGGTGCTGAGCCTGCCATAGCAACTGCGCCTGGGAGAGGCCTCCCCGCTTTTCCCAGGAGGAGTTGCAGGCAGAGAGGACTCCTGCTTCTGACCCCTCTGTAGCCAGAGAGTCTCACAACACAAGGAGTGACCATCACTCAAAAATTATGATTTTGTCATTTGGGAGTTGTAACTGCTGGGATTTATAGGTCACCTATATTCAAAGAGCATTCTGGACTCCACCAACGATGGAATTGAACCACACTTGGCATACAGGAACCCCCTGACCACCAGAAAATATTGGAAGGGTTTGGTGGGCCATTGACC
The DNA here is from genome assembly GCF_037176765.1 of Anolis sagrei. Classification (NCBI taxonomy): domain Eukaryota; kingdom Metazoa; phylum Chordata; class Lepidosauria; order Squamata; family Anolidae; genus Anolis; species Anolis sagrei. Next base: position 56,089,130 of record NC_090035.1, on the reverse strand, counting down.
TTCAATTTTGGAGTTGTAGTTCACCTACATCCAGAGATCTCAACCACACTTGGCACAAGCACTCAATACACCCAAATATGAACACAGATGGAGTTTGGGGGAAATAGACCTTGACATTTGGGAGTTTTAGTTACTGGGATTTATGGTTCACCTGAAATAAAAGAGCATTCTGAACACCACGAACGACAGAATCAGGGCAAACTTACCACACAGAACCCCCATGACCAACAGAAAATACTTGAGGCCATCCAATCCAGCTCCCTTCATCAGGGCAAGAAAATGTAATCAAAGTCCTCCTCACAAAGACCCATCCAGCCATAGAGATAGATAGATAGATTCACACACAGAGATATAGTATCATAGATTTGAAAGGGACCCTTACAGAAGGACAACTTACTTACTTTACTTACTTAGGCGATCCCTCGTTGGACGAGTAAGATGGTCTTCCATTATGGGTTTCCTTGTGGGTCCGTATGTGGCTGTGGAGCCCTATTCTTGCTCTGCATCTTCTTCCGCAGTGGGGGCATTGGTTTCCAGGTGGAAGGTGGTCCCAGTCGGGGTTGGCTTGACGCGCCTTCCTCCTGGCACGTTTCTCTCTTTCACCCTCGACTCGTGCCTCCTCAAATTCTGCAGCAATGCTGGTCACAGCTGTCCTCCAGCTGGAGCGCTCAAGGGCCAGGGCTTCCCAGTTCTCAGTGGCTATGCCAGAGTTTTTAAGGTTGGCTTTGAGCCCATCTTTAAATCTCTTTCCCTGTCCACCAACGTTCCGTTTTCCGTTCTTAAATTCGGAGTAGAGCAACTGCTTTGGGAGACGGTGGTCAGGCATCCGGACAACGTGGCCGGCCCAGCGGAGTTGATGTTGGAGGACCATTGCTTCAATGCTGGTGGTCTTTGCTTCTTCCAGCACACTGACGTTTGTCCGCTTGTCTTCCCAGGAGATTTGCAGGATTTTCCGGAGGCAGCGCTGATGGAAACGTTCCAGGAGCTGCATGTGACGTCTGTAGACAGTCCACGTCTCACAGACATATAGCAGGGAGGACAATAGCTTTATAAACAAGCACCTTGGTATCCCTACGGATGTCCCGGTCCTCAAACACTCTCTGCTTCATTCTGGAAAATGCTGCACTTGCAGAGCTCAGGCGGTGTTGTATTTCGGCGTCGATGTTGACTTTGGTGGAGAGGTGGCTGCCAAGGTAGCGGAAATGGTCCACATTTTCTAATGTGACACCATTAAGCTGTATTACTGGCATTGGAGAGGGATTGGCTGGCGACTGCTGGAACAGCACCTTGGTTTTCTCAATGTTCAGTGACAGGCCGAGCTTCTCATATGCTTCTGCGAGGGTGTTTAGAGTGGCTTGTAGATCTTCTTCTGAATGCGCACAGACGACATTGTCATCAGCATACTGAAGTTCTATAACAGCTGTTGTTGTAACCTTGGTTTTGGCTTTCAGTCTGCTGAGGTTGAATAGCTTGCCATCTGTCCGATAGATTATTTCCACTCCGGTGGGAAGCTTCCCATCAACAAGGTGAAGTATCATAGCGATGAAGATGGAGAATAGAGTTGGGGCAATAACACATCCCTGTTTGACACCTGATTCAACCTTAAATGGGTCACTTTGGGAGCCACTGCTGTCCAAGACTGTTGCCATCATGTCATCGTGGAGGAGCCGCAGGATGTTCACAAATTTGTTTGGGCACCCGATTTTGTGGAGGATGGTCCAGAGAGCGCTGCGATTCACTGTGTCGAATGCCTTTGCAAGGTCGATGAATGCCATGTACAGAGGTTGGTTTTGTTCTCTGCATTTTTCTTGGAGCTGTCTTGCAGTGAAGATCATGTCCACTGTTCCTCTGGAGGGGCGGAAGCCATTCTGGGATTCTGGGAGGGTGTCTTCTGAGAGGGGCAGAAGGCGGTTTGCAAGGATTCTTGCGAGGATTTTCCCAGCGGAGGTTAGAAGGGAGATACCTCGATAGTTTCCGCAGTCTGTTCTTTCCCCTTTTTTGAAGAGGGTGATGATGGTGGCGTCCTTGAAATCTGCTGGGATTTTCTCGGTCACCCACACTTTTTCTATGAGCTGGTGGAGTTGGTGTGTCAGCTCAGGTCCTCCCTCTTTAAAGATTTCAGCAGGGATCCCATCTGGTCCACTGGCTTTGTTATTCTTCTGTTGGCTGATGGCATTGCTGACTTCTTCCAAACTAGGCATTGCTGCAAGCTCGTCCCTGGTTTGTTGTTGTGGGATTTGTGAGAGGACCTCTTCGGCCACATTGGAGCTGCGGTTCAGGAGGCTTTGGTAGTGTTCTTTCCAATGTAGTGCAATTGAGTTTTGGTCCTTCAGGAGTTTGGTTCCATCTGATGAGCGTAGAGGCTGTATCCCATGGTTTCTTGGTCCCTAGATGACCTTTGTGGCTTTGAAGAATCCCTGAGCATCATGGGTATCTGCCAGGTGTTGGATTTCTTCAGCCTTCTATGTGCACCAGATGTTCTTGAGTTCTCTTGTCCTTCTTTGGACCTCAGCTTTTGCACTGGCATAGATCTTTTTCTTAGCAACACAGTTGATGTCTCTCTGCCATGCTTGGAAGGCTTTCCTTTTCTTGTCAATTAGCTGTTGGATCTCGATGTCATTTTCATCAAACCAGTCTTGATGTTTCTTGGCTTGGTATCCAATAGTTTCTTCGCAGGCTTGGATGATGGAGGTCTTCAGTTTGTTCCAATGTTCCTCGACATTTTCGGGGTGTACTGTGGGTAGATGGTCCTTGAGTGCTGTTTGGAGATGGGTTCATCTGGAGGGCTCCTGAAGGGCTTGCGTGTTCATTTTGCGCCTTGTCTTCCTTCCTTGGAGTCTGCGCTTGGGGGCAATCTTGAGAGCCATCGGGGATCGAATTAGCCTGGTCAGTCCAGCAGTCGTCAGCACCTGTCATGGCTCTTGTGAGGAGCACATCACAGCGGTCTCTGGCGCGTGTGATTACATAGTCTAAGAGGTGCCAATGCTTTGACCGGGGGTGCTTCCATGATGTCTTGAATTTGTTTTTCTGGCGGAAGAGCGTGTTGGTGATGACAAGGTTGTGCTCCGCACATTTGGTGAGAAGCAGGATGCCATTTGAGTTGCTGTTTCCAACCCCGTCTTTTCCGATTGTCCCTGGCCACAGGTCGAAGTCTCGCCCGACTCTTGCATTGAAGTCCCCCAGGAGGATGATTTTGTCCTCCTTAGGTATCCCCGATAGGACGGTATCCAGCTGACAGTAGAATTTCTCCTTGATGTCTTCGTCAGCATCTAGTGTTGGTGCATAGGCACTTATGATGGTTGCCCGTTGGTTTTTGGCAAGATCGATTCGGAGGGTTGAGAGTCGTTCGTTGGTGCCAGTGGGTGCTTCGGACAGATGTTTCACCAGATCATTCCTGATGGCAAAGCCAACTCCGTGCATTCTTTGGTCTTTTTCGGGCAGTCCCTTCCAGAAGAAGGTGTAGCCTCCTTTTCCTTCCTTCAGCTGTCCCTCTCCTGCTCTCCGGGTCTCCTGAAGGGCTGCTATGTCGATGTTGAAGCGTCCCAGCTCCCTTGCAATGATGGCAGTTCTGCGTTCGGGGCATTCACTGCCACTGTTGTCCATCAGAGTCCGTACGTTCCACGTACCGAAGTTCATTTTCCTTTTTTGGCCGGAGGGTGGTGACCCCACTGGACGCGGCAGTCCAGTCAGGGATAAGTGAGGCAGACTATGTTTAGGGCACCTTTTCTAGCCCCCTCCCCATGTGGGGTGAGCAGAGTGGGTCCTCAATAGGGCTGCTCAGTCGCGGATACAGCTGCCAAACTACTCAACTGCCTCGGACCTTGAGGTATAACGACTGAGTCCGTACCCACCGCCCATGTGCCAGTCTGTGACTAGGGGCTTCCAGATTTCACAGTCCTGCCCCCATTGCCACTCGCTGATCGCCATGGGACTTTGGTTGCTTGGTTTTTGTTTTCTTTGGAAGACGTCTGTGCGTGGGTTTTTTTAATGTGTGGAGGTCAGTGCACAACTGATCAACACACAGACTTCACAGAGTGAGGTTCCACTGGTGATGTATTTTAACACAATGACCGTGGCTTCTCAGTCTGTTGCAGCCTTCTTCCGCCTTCGCAGCCGTTGTAACATGTGCCATGTTATCCTCCGCCTGCTCCGCCGTTGAGGTCTTTGGGTCTTCGGACTGTGCTTGGTCTGGAACCTCCCCTGCGGCCACTCCTGGGAGTGCACGACTCCAGTTGTTGTGCCTACAGGTTCATTGGAACGCGCAAGCCCCCTCACCACGACAAGCTGACAGTCCATCGAGGGGGAGAAGGACAACTATATGTTCCATGTTCCAGGGTGGGCAAACCAGGCACTCTCCACATCAACACTGACAAAGAAAGAGCAAGAAATACTATTTACACACAATCAGAAAGAAATTGCATATATTAGAAACCAACACTTTCTCATTACTTTATTTCCCAGATCAACAGACTGGGCCACAGCAATGCGTGGCAGGGGACAGCTAGTATTTTATATTTTATTGTTTTTATTTTACATATTTATTATTATTATTATTATTATTATTATTATTATTTATTGTTAACATGTAGTTATATTATTAATTTTTACGGATATTTTATTTTTTATATTTATATACTATTGTTATTACATTTTATTATTATGTTTAGTTTATTATATATTATCATATATTAATATATAATATATATTATTTACTTATTTTATTATTATTTTATTTATTATATATTATATTATTATATATTTATTAAATATTAACATGTTATTATTGTTTATTATTGTTGTATATTATTATTATTACCTCTTCAATAAGAAACCAAACGGCCAATAGTCTTATTATTTTTTATTATATTAATATATTGTATTAAAGGTCAGACTAGAGGAAAGGCCTGCTTCCTATTAAATCCCATTAAATTGTCTTTCTTTTGTCTTTAATGGGTTTCATATGGAGAATATCACCTATCCATCTGTCAATCAGCTTCCCTTTTTCTTTCCTTCGCTCTTTCTTTCTTTCTTTCTTTCTTTCTTCAATATTTAATTTAAATAAGTAAATGAAATGATCAAATAAAACAAATAAAAATAGAGAAAATAATTATAAATAGGTATAATAATAATAATAATAATAAGAAGAAGAAGAAGAAGAAGAAGAAGAAGAAGAAGAAGAATGGCAAGGAAAAAAGAAAGAAACAGAAAGTGAAAATGAAATTGGCCAGCATCAACAGGAGCCCCTGGTGGTGCAGAGGGTGAAACCCCTGTGCCGGCAGGACTGAAGACCCAGAGGCAGCCATCTTCCCTTTCTACATTGTGTCAAAGAAGGCAGCTTTTGACTAGGGGATCTGAAAAGCATTGTCCTTCTACAAGGTAAGGCACTACATTATTCCAAAGACAGCAGAGAAAAACAATTATTAAATATTTAATGATGCCTTTTTATGCTTATGAACACTTCTGGCCCTCAACACCCCCTCACCCCGGCCTTCTTTGACCCTTCTGCTAAATCCTTGCGGGACTTCTAGGTTGCCTTCTCACAGCTAGGCCCCAAAAGAGGCAGCCATCTTCCCTGTGTCAAGAAAGGCAGCTTTTGACTGGATGATCTGAAAAAGCGTCCTACAGACCACTGCAGCCCCCAACAAAGACCAATAAAGACCAAACTTGGCACACAGACACCCGTGACCCATTCTACATCCTACTGAAGTTTGGAAAAGGATGGCCCATAGATGATGGGGCTTGAAGTACCTCCACTTCCTCCCCGAGACCACTACAACCCTCATCCAATGACTGATCTGTCGTTGCCTGGTTTCAGTGCTTTCTGGATAAGGTTGAACTACAACTCTCATATTCCTAGGACAATCAGTCCCAAACCCTGACAGTAGTCGCAGCTGACAATATAGTGTCTTGTGTTCCATGTTTGGTCCAGGTCTGTCATTCATAACGGTTGCAGTGGTCTCAGGAAGTGGGTGAAATGTACTGAAAATCCAATCATCCATTATCTATCTTCCCCCAAACTGCGCCAGGATATAAAGTGGGTCATGTGCAGTCTGTGTTCCAACTTTGGTCCTGATTCATCATTTGTGGGAGTCTCAGTGATCTGTGGGAATGGAAGTGATTGGAAGAACTGCAAATGCAATCAACCATGCTCCATCCTCTGCTAAACCAAACCAGGGCATAAAGTGGGCCATGTGTGCCAAGTTTGGTCCAGGTTAGTCTTTCATGGGGGTTGCAATGGTGTGTGGAATTGGGAGCCAATCAGAAAGCTTCCACATACACACATACCCACATAGGTACCCACATATAAACAAACATTACTCTATACTAGCTTGAGTACTTGGCAATACCAATATTGGTTATTTGTTTGTCTTTTATTTCGTTTTTTATGAATGCTCCCATTAGAAAATACATAAGGATGTGGGTAAACTACAATTCCCAAAGCCATGGGTCAATCCGCCCCAAACCAGGCCTGTATGCATTGTTGGCCATGTTGCATTTGTGTGCCAAATTTGGTCCAAATCTGACATTAGCTGGGTTCAGTGCTCTCTGGATGCAGGTAAACTACAACTCCCAAAATCAAGGTCAATTCCCACAAACCCCTGCAGTATGTTCATTTGGTCATGAGGCTTCTCTGTGCCAAGTTTGGTCCCTTTCTGCTGTCAGTGGGGGTCACATTTTCTCTGCATGCAGGTGAACTACAACTCCCAGATTCCAAAGGCATGTGTGTGTCAGGTTTGATCCAGATCCATTACTGCGGGGGTTCAAAGTGCTCTGGTTGCAATGTGAACTACAACTCCCATGCAGGTGGGTCATTCCCTCCCCAACTCCTCCAGTATGTTCTCTTGGCTATCAGGGTACTGTGTGCCACGTGTGCTCCAGATCTGCTATTGGGGCTTCAGAATGCTCTCTAGGTGCAGGGTGAACTACAACTCCCACATCAGTGGGTTAGTCCTCCCCCAAAACCTCCAGTATGTTATGTTGGTCACAGGGTTCTGTGTTCAAAGTTTGATTCACAACTCCCACATGGGTGGGTCGGTTCCCCTACAAACATCTCCAGTTTGTTCTGTTGGTCACCAGGGTTCTGTGTGCCATGTTTGGACCAAAACCATTATTGGTGGGGTTCAGAGTGCTCTGGATGCAGGGTGAAACAAAACTCCGATGTAGGTGGGTCAGTTCCCCAAACCCCTCCATTATATCTGTTGGTCATGGGGGTTTTATGCCCCAACTTTGGTCCAGGTCCGTCATTCATGGGGGTCGCAGTAGTCTCTGGAAGTGAGTGAAGATACTGCAAATCCCATCGTCACCAGGACAAAAAGTGCATAATGGAGAGTCTGTGTGGCAAGTCTGGTCCAAGTCCATCATGCGGATATTATAATATATTATGATTTTATATATTATGATTTTATATTATTATTTTATATATTATGTTATTATTATTATTATTATTATTATTATTATTATTCTAACCTTCCTTCCTTATTTTAACCTTACTTCCTTATTTTAACTCCTTTGCGCCTTTGCAGACACTCCCTTGCCAAAGAAATATATGCTACAGAAAATAAAATATGCGGAAAGGGTTCTCTCCTCATTTGCATGCTGCCGCTCTTCCCTGCTTTAATTCTCGCAGGATATGCAAATGTATGCAAATGTGGAGAAGAGTCAGAAATAGCTGACATTCCCCCTGATTTGCATAGATGTTTTATGCAAAAAGAGGGAATGTGCTATCGCCTTTATTTGAATGAGGAAAGAAATAGAGAATCCTATTAAGGGACCCCTAAAGGACATCAAGACTGAATGCTATATTGCTGTTGTTGTTGTCGTTGTTGTCATCATCATCATCATCATCACCACCATCATCATTATATATTATCACATTAGTTTATTATATTATCATCATCATATTATTGTATTATTATATTTTTAGTATTATATATAAATTATCATTATTATAACTTTTTATTATATTATTATGATGACCCTTCAAAGCCATCTAGATTGACCCTTATGTTGTTGTTGTTGTTGTTGTTGTTGTTGTTGTTGTTGTTAGAAACACAATAAGATGAGTCCACAGCAGATAAGATCACTTTGCTGGCTGTTGTATTGAATCACATATCAGACACTTCCCAAGTGTCTAGGACTGTGTGATGTATCGGTGAATAATGCGTGCAGATCCCATTAAGGTGGCCTTAGATGGTCATTTTGTCAGTACTAATTGTGTTTAAGTGCAGGCCAATGTTTTTAGACACTGCACCCAGTGTGCCGATCACCCTTGACTCACTTGTGCCAGAGTCTTTGCAGTTCGATCTTTAAATCCTCGTATTGTTTCAGCTTTTCCAGTTGTTTCTCTTCAATCCTGCTGTCACCTGGGATTGAGACATGGACAATCCATACTTTGTTTTTTAACACAAATCCTTTGTTGGGAGGTGATTGATTGTTTCTTATATTGACTTCCGCTGTGTTTGAGTGTTGATCTTTATTGATTGTTTAATTTTAGAGTTTTTAAATACTGGTATCCAGATTTTGTTCATTTTCATGGTTTCTTCCTTTCTGTTGAAATTGTCCACCTGCTTGTGGATTTCAATGCCTTCTTTGTGTAGTCTGACATGGTGGTTGTGAGAGTGGTCCAGCATTTCTGTGTTCTCAAATAATATGCTGTGTCCAGTTTAGTTCATCAGGTGCTCTGCTATGGCTGACTTCTCTGCTATGCTGTGCCTTTCATGTTCCTTGATTCGTGCTTGGGCACTGCGTTTGGTGGTCCCTCTGTAGACTTGTCCACAGCTGCACGGTATACGGTAGACTCCTGCAGAAATAAGAGGGTCCCTCTTGTCCCTTGCTGAATATAGCATGTGTTGGATTTTCTTAGTGGGCTTGTGGATAGTTTGTAGGTTGTGTTTCCGCATCACCTTCTTTATGCGGTCAGTGGTTCCCTTGATGTATGGCAAGAACACTTTTCTTCTGGGTGGATCTTTGTCTTGACTCTCGTGGCTTAGAATCATAGAATCATAGTTGGAAGAGACCTCATGGGCAATCTAGTCCAACCCCCTGCCAAGAAGCAGGAATATTGCATTCAAACCACCCCTGACCAATGGCCATCCAGCCTCTGTTTAAAAGCTTCCAAAGAAGGAGCCTCCATCACACTCCAGGGCAGAGAGTTCCACTGCTGAACGGTTCTCACAGTCAGGAAGTTCTTCCTAATGGTGAGATGGAATCTCCTTTCTTGTAGTTTGACGCCATTGTTCCGCATCGTAGTTTCCAGGGCAGCAGAAAACAAGCTTGCTCCCTCCTCCCTATGACTTTCCCTCATATATTTACCCATGGCCTTCATCATGTCTCATCTCAGCCTTCTCTTCTTCAGGTTAAACATGCCCAGTTCCTCAAGCCGCTCCTCATAGGGCTTGTTCTCCAGACCCTTGATCATTTTAGTCACCCTCCTCTGGACACATTCTAGATCGTCAATATCTCCCTTCAATTGTGGTGCCCAGAGTTGGACACAATATTCCAGGTGTGGTCTAACCAAGGCAGAATAGAGCATAGATAGCATAACTTCCTAGATCTGGACATTATACTCTTATTGATGCAGGCCAAAATCCCATTGGCTTTTTTTGCCACCACATCACATTGTTGGCTCATGTTTAACTTGTTGTCCACGAGGACTCCAAGATCTTTTTCACACGTACTGCTCTCGAGCCAGGCGTCCCCCATTCTGTATCTTTGCATTTCATTTTTTCTGCCTAAGTGGAGTATCTTGCATTTGTCACTGTTGAACTTCATTTTGTTAGTTTTGGCCCATCTCTCTAATCTGTCAAGATCGTTTTGAATTCTGCTCCTGTCCTCTTTAGTATTGGCTATCCCTCCCAATTTGGTGTTGTCTGCAAACTTGATGATCATGCCTTCTAATCCTTCATCTAAATCATTAATAAAGATGTTGAACAGCACCGGGCCCAGGATGGAACCCTGCGGCACTCTGCTTGTCACTTCGTTCCAGGATGAAGAGGAAGCATTGGTGAGCACCCTCTGGGTTTGTCCTCTGGGCTATCCCTCCCAATATGGTGTCGTCTGCAAACTTGATGATCATGCCTTCTAACCCCTCATCTAAGTCAAGGGTCCTTGAACTTTTTAAACAGAGGGCCAGGTCACAGTCCCTCAAACTGTTGGAAGGCCAGATTCTAATTTGAAAAAAAACAACAACCATGAATGAATTCCTATGCAAACTGCACGTCTTATTTGTAGTGCAAAAAATTCTTTAAAACAATACAATAATTAAAATGAACAACAATTTTAACAAATATAAACGTCTTAGTATTTCAATGGGAAGTGTGGGCCTGCTTTTGGCTGGTGAGATAGGATTGTTGTTGTTCATGGTTTCTTTTTGTTGTTGTTGTGTGCTTTCAAGTCATTTCAGACTTAGATTGAGCGAGGGCCAGGTAAATGACCTTGGAGGGCTGTATCTGGCCCCCGGGCCTTAGTTTGAGGACCCCTGATCTAAGTCATTGTTCTCAGTCTTGCAGCTCTTTTGATGTCTGAGGTGGAGTATCCATTGGCCTGTAGAGCCCAGTTTAGGTGGCTCAGTTCATCTTGGAGGAGGTGTCCAAGAATCCCTGGAGTTGGGAGGCAACCATTCGCTCTAGAACCTTGCCCAAGAAAGGGAGGTTAGAAATTGGCTGGTAGTTATTCAGGACCGAGGAATCTAGGGACGCCTTTGTAAGCAACTGTCTCACAATTGTACTTTTCAATTTTCAGGCTCAATGGAATATGTCCCTGTTCCAGTGAAGCATTTAAACAATTCCCGGACCACTTTAACAGCATCCACCCAAACATCCAATTCACTATGGAAAAAGAAAACGAAGGAAAACTGCCTTTTCTAGATGCCCTAGTCATCTGCAAACCAGATCAACAATAGGGTCGCACAGTTTACAGAAAACCCACACATACAGATAGATGCCTACATAAAAACTCCAACCATCACCCAAGTCAAAAAAGAAGCACCATTAAAGCCTTGGCAGACCGTGCAAAAATAATCTGTGAATTCCTTTTGCACGGTCTGCCAAGGCTTTAATGGTGCTTCTTTTTTAGGAGTGGACGAACCACAGCCTGTTTCAAGTTAGATGGAAAAATCCCTTGCTCCAACGATGCGTTAATGATCAACACAAACCAATCAACCAACCCCTCCTTGGCAGATTTAATGAGCCAGGATGGGCAAGGGTCTAGGGCCGAAGTGGTCGCCCTCACAGCCCCAAGAACCTCCTTCACGGTCTCAGGCAGAACAAGCTGAAAAGAATCCCACAATTTAGGACAAGCAGATGCCTCAGTCACCTCCTCTGGCGCTGCGATGAAATTGGAATCGAGCTCGAGACGTATCTGGGCAACCTTGCCTGCAAAGTGTTGTGCGAAATCGCAACACCGAGCTGCTGGGTCGTCAGGAGTCTCATCGACCACAGATGGGTAAAGGAGCTCCCCGACAACCCGAAACAGCTCTGATGACCTATTCGATGCAGACGCTATCCGGGCGGTCGTGAAGGATTCCCTGGCCGCCCGTATAGCCACGGAGTATGCCTTAAGAGAAGCCTTAGCCCGTGCTTGATCAGACACGTCCCGAGATTTCCTCCATTTGCGCTCTAGCCCCCTTCTCGTATGCTTCATCACAGCCAACTCCTCGGTAAACCAAGGAGACGGCCTGTCATGACGCAACGAGATGGGGCGTTTGGGAGCGATCGTGTCTATCGCCCTGGATATCTCCCTATTGTAAAGGTCGACCAAGGCGTCAACAGGATCGCCAGGTTCCATGGCAGGAAGAACCCCAAGATTCCTCAGGAATCCATCCGGATCCATCAGTCTCCTGGGGTGGACCATCTTAATTTGTCCTCCACCCCTGCGAAGGTTGGTGGTCGCAGCGAGCCTAAAGCTGACCAGATAGTGATCAGACCATGACACTGGAAGAATGTTTTGCTCTTCCACTCTGATCATTCCGCTGTCCACCACAAAAACTAGGTCAAGAGTGTGTCCAGCCCGATGGGTGGGACCTGATATGATTTGTGACAGTCCTATGGTTGTCATGGCGGCCATAAAATCCTGAGCTGCGCCAGACAAAGAGGTCTCAGCATGGATGTTAAAATCTCCCAACACCACCAAGCGCTGGGAAATCAGGGCTGAATTAGAGACCACCTCCGCTAGCTCAGACAGGGAAACTCCTGGGTCGCGGGGTGGGCGGTACACCAGCAGAAACCCCACACTGTCACGGTTCCCCACCCTCAGGTGGACACACTCAAACCCAGGTGCCTGCGGAACAGCGCATCTGGCCACGGCGATGGATTGCCGAAAGACCACTGCGACCCCTCCTCCCCGCCCCCCTTGTCTGGCCTGCTGATGCACCCCGAAACCCGGTGGGCACAGCTGGGTGAGATTTACTCCCCCCAGCTCATCCAGCCAGGTTTCCGTGATGCATGCCAGATCCGCTCTCTCATCCAGAATCAAGTCCTGGATGGCAGCGGTCTTACCATTAACGGATCTGGCATTGATCAGCAAGACCTTAAGACCAAGGGGACTGCCATGGCGCCTACCACTTCCTACCTTCTCCAGGGTCGCAAGAACTCTGTTGCGCTTCTCCCTGGGATGATGGTGACCCATGAGTCTCTTCCCCCACACAACTTGGATGGCGCCCACCTCCTCAGCCCCCCCCCCTCCACCTGGTTAGAACCTGTGCCTAGTCAACTCTCGGAAGAGGTAAGGCTGGAATACAATCTCCCTTGGATGTTAGATAGGGATGCTTCCGATGATGGAGTGGACGGTGAGTCAGCAAATGAGCTAAGTGGACTGAATAGGGGAAGTGTCCTTGGGCGAGAGAGAGTGGCTGATTGTGCAAGGGCAACTGGGGCAGATGGAGTCTCGGGTTGTGAAGGGACAACTGGGGCAGATGGGGTCTCGAATTGGTACAAACCAGGAGGGGGGGGGCCCTAGTCGGGGAACTGTCTGTGGAATTCTCGCGGGGGCCTGATGGAACAGAGCGAGAAGTCACCCCGCTGTCAAGAAGGGGGCAAATGAAGGGGTCCACAACTACCCTTCTGATGGTGATGCCCCATTTCTTTAGACAGGATTGCATTGTCATTAGCTCACCAAGCCATCGGTTGTCTTCTGGTGTAATAAGAAGACGCGAGGAACGATCATGAGATTGATAGTCCCTCCACAGCCATGTAATGGCCTCCAATCTTATTTCCCGTGGTCTCTTTCCTAAAATTTGGGCACCCCGCACACACACTCTGTCATTCCTGTTTTTTTCCGCCACATGTACCACTTGGAATTTCCCTATTATGTCAACTACTAGATTCAAGCATTGCGTTCAATGCTCTAGGAAACTGCCTGATTCAGACAAGCACTCGAAATGCCTCCAGTGCCTCGGTGAAGGCCATAACACCTCGACTTGTAGGCACTGCCAGGTGCTCACGGCTCAATCGAGGAAAAATAGAGCAGCGCGACTAAAAGTTTTGCTGTACGAGCAATCGTTAGCTCCTCAGTTGTCTACTTCGACAGCCACGATGTCGCAACTGCTGCTGGCTCCCTATACATCTTTGATATCCCAGGCACCAAAACCACCTTCGACATCGTTGGCTTCGACATCATTGAGGAGATCTTGCTAAGCCAAATAACCCTGTAAGCTTATGATGCAGACGGTACCGGCGAGGCGCCCATCTACCTCGAGCTCGGTGGCCTCGACCACCGCTACCCCGCCATTGACCTCGGCCATGAGCATCACCTTCAAAAGATGCCATGAGGAGTCTAGGCGAGCCAAGTCGACGCAGGTCGCAGTTCCTCCTACTCTGGGGAAATCTCTTCAATCTTCTCAACCCCCGGCCAAGAAAAGACCCCAATCCGGGTCTTCTTTCTCTTCTTCATCGAGGAGAGTAACTCAAACCTCCTGGGCAACTTCTTCGTTTAGATCTACACCCATCCAGCCGGCACAGCAACAAGTTCTACCAGTCGAGCCTATACCCAAGGTCCAATCCGAGGTAGAAGAGGCCTGCGTGTCACCAGGACAGTCAGTCCAGACTGTGATAGAGCTCCCACAACAACACCCAACCGCGAGGCAGGAACTTTTCCCGCCAATGTCGACACCGGAGAGAGGGTGCCAAACCACTCGACTGGCTAGAGCTGCCCAAGCCTCAGCGTCTAAACAGCCTACTCCCCCTTCATCTCCCGTGGGAGTTGCCAGGCCGTTACCGATGCAGTCTAGACAGTTGTCCTTGTCTCCTCACCCTTCGGACGAGGACGATCAGGACAAAGATATCCAGGGTTCGATTCATTCAGAGTCAGTAATCTCCCTTGGCGTTGAGAGGTCGCCGACCCATGACGCGTACAAAGCCAAGCCTCCGTCACCGACTGACAACGTTCAAGCCTTTGCTGATCAAATGGCTAGAATGGCGGAGACCCTTGGACTCGAGGTCAAACAGACCTCCAAAGCTGTAACTGATCCTGTGTTCAGAAGGGTCCTATCTGAAGCTCCTCCGGCCCCTCTCCTTCCATTCCTGCCTTATTTGCTGGAAGTTATCCAGGCATCCTGGAAGACCCCTTCCTCGATACCGCCGAACTCCAAGCGCATCGAAGCTTGGTACCGTAGCTTGGTATCTCTCCCAACGGCCAGGTACCAGGCCCTCCAACGCGAGATCACGCGATGCTTGGTCTCCACCAAACTCAGGGCGCACCATGTACAAATCCTATTGGGACACATTGCTTCAACTATAATAGTCATGCCCTTTGCCGGACACAAAATGCGCCCCCTACAACGTTGGTTCCTCGACAATTTCAATCCTCATCGAGACCCTGAATGCAAAATCTTGTCGATGCCGGCGACTGTCCAATGATCCTCTTGTGGAGTCTCTCTTCGACTTGTGGAGTCTCTCTTCAGTCGACTTCTTTGCCTCACCAGACAATCATCAACTTCCCCTCTTTAGAGCTCACCTCCCCCGAGACAACATTACAGGGTGTCTCGGAGACACGTTCATGTTGGACTGGTCGACACAGTTCCTGTACATCTTCCCACTGATCCCTCTTCTGCTCCGAGTGATCGAGAAAATCGAGATGTCACAGGCCAATTGCATCCTCATCACAGCGGAGTGGCTGAGACAGGTGTGGTTTCCTGCTCTCCTGTGACTCTCCAACACTCAGATGATCCGGCTGCCCCCTCGCCCGGACCTGCTGTCGAGAGAGGGTGGCCTCCTTCTCCACCCAGATGTCACATCCCTTCATTTGATGACATGGAGAATAACCTTCTAGCAGCCTTCCGTCCTGAACTCCATTTGATCCTCAAGGCAGCTCACAAGCTTTCGACATCGGCTTACTGCATCGGCCATCTCTGGGATTTTCTTCGAGACCGATCTCTGTTGGAGTTTCCCCCATCGATACCGATGATCCTAGATTTCCTCCTCTCATTGGCAGACCAAAAGCTCACTTTGGCCTCCCTAAAGTCTTACGGCGCTGCAATCTCCTGGTACCTGCAAAGGCTGGGATCTCCCTTGTTGTTCCACAACTATCTCATCAAAACCTTCCTGAGGGGCTACATACATCTACATCCTCCAGTGCATACGCCGACATCAGGCTGGAGCCTCAACCTTGTGCTGTCCCAACTGATGGGCTCGCCCTTCGAACCTTTATCCACAACAGACCTATGACTACTTTCGTGGAAGGTCACCTTCCTGGTGGCCATCACGTCGGCTCGTAGGCCCTCCAAGCTGTCATTGCTCTGGATAGACGAGCTCTATTCATCGTTTCATACTGACCGTGTAGTGTTACAAACTGATATCACCTTTCTGCCAAAGGTGGTATCGGCTTTCCAATGAGGACATAGTCCTACCTGCTTTTTTCCAGAGACTATCTTCTCCGACAGAAAAGAGGCTCCATTCCCTCGACGTTCGTAGGGTTTGCTTTTTTACAGGCAAAGAACTGCTTCACTACAAAAGACTCCTAGACTTTTCGTTGCTTACGCAACTGATAAGTTGGGCTTACCGCTCTCTTCTCAGTGGCTCTCTTGGTGGATTGCCTCGACAATTTAACTCTGCTATGAACTAGCGTGTAGGACTCCTCCGACATCTGCCCGAGGTCAACCAGAGCCGTGGCTGCCACAACGGCTTTCCTTCGAGGGATCCCTTTGGACTTGATTTGTAAAGCAGCCATTTGGTCTAATCCGATGACATTAGTTTCCTATTATCGGCTTGACACCCGATCCCACAGAGAGACAGCTTTCGGATGGTCAATCCTTCTGCCTGCCCCCCATAAACATTGACACTCGGGTCCCCTGGTGTTCTCTTGAGTTACCATCAGACGTGGTACCGCTATGATTGTATGTTGTTCGGATATCTTGTTTGAAATCAAATGTTGTTCTTTGCCTCCTGCTCACCCATGATCATGTATTATCGTTTTTTCTATACAACGTTTATCTAAGGTTGTCTACCTGTAATGTACATTGACGTGCTTATATGTACCCTTGAAATCCATTACCTTGCACTGCCGATATCATTGATACTTTTGCCGTGTACTTGGTACACCTGTCATTTCTGACGATTTGATGTTCTGCTTTATTTACATTATGAACATTCTGAACCGCCATGTTCATTCCTGCTATGGCAAAGTTTTATTGCTGATTCATGTATGTGCTTATGCATGACATCAGTATTTAATAAAACATATTTTGGTCCTCACTTGGTGTCGGTTTGCTTCCCACCATCCGGGACCTTAGCTTGCTAGCTCTCCATAAGTGTGCATTCACAGAGGCCACGAAGAAAAATGGTAGGTTACTCACCTGTAAACATGTTTCTTCGAGTGGTCCTCTGTGAATCCACACAAACTCGCCCGGCCATCCCGTCTTGCAAACCTCCCCCTATTCCTCGCCATGCAGCGTAAGAATGGCGGAGCGTGTGCGCAGGGTGCCTTTTATGCCCTGCAAGGCAGCTGGGTGGGGTTACCGCCAAAACTTAAAAGTTTCAACTTGGGAAGTTTTCGGTTGGGACCTGCACAGGCACAGATTCTCCATAAGTGTGGATTCACAGAGGACCACTTGAAGAAACATAGTTACAGGTGAGTAACCTACCAATATTATTTTACTCATTACTATTATTATTATTATTATTACATTATATTAGTATATTATTAGTTATATCATCTATATATATATAAATGCTCTGTGCATAATGAGTAACTTAAAAACAAAAGAACCAATGAACGAAATCACACCAAATTTGGCAACAAAACATCTCACAATACAAGGAGTGACCATCACTCAAAAAATATGATTTTGTCATTTGGGAGTTGCAGTTGCTGGGATTTATTGTTCACCTACAATCAAAGAGCATTCTGCACTCCATCAATGATGGAATTGAACCAAACTTGGCACTCAGAACTCTCATGACCAACAGAAAATACTGGAAGGGTTTGGAGGGCATTGACCTTGAGTTTGGGAGTTGCAGTTCACCTACATCCAGAGAGCCCTGTGGACTCAAACAATCTGGACCAAACTTGGCACGAATATTCCATAGGCCCAAATATGAACACAGATGGAGTTTGGGGGAAATAGACCTTGACATTTGAGAGTTGTCATCACTGGGATTCACAGTTCACCTACAATCAAAGAGCATTCTGAACCCCACAAACGACCGAATCGGGGCAAACTTCCCACACAGGACCCCCATGAGCAACAGAAAATACTTAAGGCCATCCAATCCAACTCCCTTCATCAGAAGAAGAAAACGTAATCAAAGTCCTCCTGACAAAGAGCCATCCAGCCATATAGATAGAAGATAGATAGATAGATAGATAGGGAGTTGTAGTTGCTGGGATTTAAAGTTCACCTACAATCAAAGAGCATGATAGAATTGAACCAACCGGTGCATACAGGACTCCCATGACCAACAGAAAACACTAGAAGGGTTTGGTGAGCATTGACCTTGCGTTTGGGAGTTGTAGTACACCTACATCCAGAGACTACCATGGACTCAAACAATGATGGATTTGGACCAAACTTAGCACGAATATTCCATATGCCCAAATATGAACACAGATGGAGTTTGGGGGTATAACATAATTAAGGGATACCTGGGGCAGGGGAGAACAACGAATCCCACCTCTGCCACCAAAGCAAGGGATGAAAAGGTATTATAAATGACCGATGTTCTTGGTAGATATAACTGCCACCACCTCACCTTTATTGGCCTGAGGAACCAAAGGTGTGAATGTGTTGTAGGTAAGGTGTGTTTGAGCTCTTGGTGCACCTATTGCTTCTTCACTGGATGACTGGACTTTAAAATGGTTTGGTAGACTGAGTTAGTTCTGCAGAGATTGACATACTGAAGCTGACACCAGTTAAAAGTGAACTAAGAAAGATTTATTTAACTTTAAACAGATAGCGACTCATATAATGAGTGGTACAGAAGCGTAATTCATTTGTAGAGACTTAGTTACTTAAACAAGTAGTTCCACTGACAGTAAAGCTTTCATCAATTGTGAGATTCCTTAAACACACTGCTCTATCTTTAGAAACAGTAACACTTGGAGAACAGATCCCTATCTGTCTCTCCCACAGGGCAAATAAGCTCTCCTATACTTTTCCTCAGTATAAACAGACAAGTCTTTCTGTTACTGATCCACTCAATACAGTAACCTTAGCCCTTGTCTGCTGCTTATTCCCTATTCTAAAGGCTCACTTAAAACTTTCTTTCCCTGTCAGATCCCTACTGTAACTTCCTATCTTAAAATCACAACCTTCCGTGTCTGATGTCAAGACACTTCTCTCTCCCTGTCAAAAGCTGACAGCTTATTTCCCTCTCTCAACCGACTCCTCCCCCAATTGCTATACCCAATCAGGAGTCGGCTTGACTCCTCCTCCTGTCTCTGCCTGCCTTCCAAGATGACAGCTACTGTCATGCAGGCTTCGGCCTTGTCGTCTTAAAGGTAGATTCCACTACAGGGGGAAATAGACCTTGACATTTGGAAGTTGCAGTTACTAGGATCTATAGTTAACCTACAATCAAAGCATGTTCTGAACGCCACCAACAGAATTGGGCCAAATTTCCCACACAAAACCCCCATGACCAACAGAAAATACTCAAGGCCATTCAGTCCAACTCCCTTCACCAGGGCAAGAAAACATAAAGCCCTCTTATCAAAGAGCCATCCAGCCATAGATATAGAGAGATATAATTCACGCACACACACACACACACAACCACACACACAATCATAGATTTGAAAGGGACCCTTAAAGAAGGACAGTGATACGTTGCATGTTCCAGGGTGGGCAAACCAGCCAATCTCCACATCAACACTGACAAAGAAACAGCAATAAATACTGTTTACCCACAAGCAGAAAGAAATTACATATATTAGAAACCAACACTTTCTCATTACTTTATTTTCCAGATCAACAGACTGGGCCACAGCAACACGTGGCAGGGGACAGCTAGTTATTATATATATTTTATATATATTTTAATGTTATTACTATTGTATATTTTTTACTTGTTTTACTCATTATTATTTCCATTATATTACATATTATTAAATTATTATATAAATTATTCTATTATTATATAATGCTATTATGATTATGATTATATATTATATTTAGAATAGAATATAGATTACCTTTATTCTTTCTTGGAGAATATGCAAATGAGGAGAATTTTCTATTCTACTTTCTATTCTGAATATTCTAATCAGCTCATTAAATATTCATGAGGCTTAAAACAAGAAAAAAGAGAAGGGAAGGGAAAAGAGAATAAAGAGAAATATATGTTACTATTCTTTGCATCTCATTTGCATATATTTAAAATATTTAAGGAGAACGTCCTCTAACAAAGGAGAGAGTCCCATCGCTTTCAATGGATGAAAGTATATATTAATAATAATAATAATAAGCTTTATTATTATTATTATTATATATTATAATAAATAAATAAAATGGAGACCCAGCTAATCCTCTTCCTGGCCAGCAGCTTAAAACTATTAGTATTATATTATATTATATTATAATGTAATATACAATAATATAATATAATAATATAATAATATTACCCAGCTAATCCTCTTCCTGGCCAGCAGCTTAAAACTATTATTACTATATTATATATTATTATATATTATATTAATATAATGTAATATACAATAATATAATATAATAATATTATAATAATATAATATAATATAATATAATATAATATAATATAATATATATAATATATGGTAATAATAGTTTTAAGCTGCTGGCCAGGAAGAGGATTAGCTGGGTTAAGACAAGCCATTTTAAAGACTGGATTGCTGTAAGTGCTGACCATTCTTATGTTTTTGATTGTTTTTGATGGATATAATATAATATAATATAATACAATATAATATAGTTGTTGTTACTTTTATAACACCAACAGTCAACAACAGAGGGAGAGGGAAGCTTCAGAAGTTCCCCCTGTCCCGTTTGGAGGTTTTTTTCACGCATTGCGCAATCGCGTCCGCCATTAACGAATCAATTGGTATATTAACGAAATTTAATAAATATCAAAATTTTGAAAATGGAAATTTCGGAAATCCAATCAGATTAGAAGCGCTGGCGCCCCCTAGAAACAAAACGAGTTTGGAACCAAATTTTTTCTTGATCGCCCAAGCCTATTATAAGTTAGTTCAGGCAAAGTAGCCTTCAAGTGATTTCTCTGGTTCTTGTTTCAAGTCAAAACTTTGATTTTGTTTTTTTGATTCCTGGAAGTTTTCTATGCTTTTGCTTTATGTTCCTGTTCAAGTTTTACTAAGGATATCTTTTACTTGTGGACCTATGCTGTACTTGTGCCTTTTTTTCGCTATTCCTGCACTGTGTTACATTGGGATCTACATTTGGATTACGGTTTCAATTATCATCTAGTGCTAAACCTTTTTGGGTTATACATCTTTCTTTATTTCTGATTTTTCATATATTTAATGTGTTCTTACAATAAATTATTTGCTTATATTGTGGACTCTTGTGTGTTGCTGTGGTCATTGATGTTCCCAGGCCTGGGGTGCAGCAATAATAATAGTATAATAATATTATTATTATAATGATATAATAATATAGTTGGAAGGGAAACCTTAAAGGTCATCTAGATAATAATAATAATAATGTATTATAATATTAACAATATAATATATGAATAATGATAATAATTTAATGATAATAATATTATAGTATACTGCTAAAATAATAGTATAATATAATAATAATAATAATAATAATAAAATTCTATAATAATAATACTGCTTCAATTATAATATAATATAATGCTATAATAAAAAATAATATTAATATAAAGCAATAACAACAACAACAACAACAACAACAATAATGCAAATGTATTAAAAGAGATGGAGGGCCTTTTCCCTTCTTTTCTCTGTTCCTTCCTTTGCAAAAACAGCTTGTCAGTCAAAGACGTCTGGCTCCCTATCTGTACAGGGACGACCTGGCCATGGTGATCCAGGCTACGGTCATCTCAAGGTTGGACTGCTGTAAAGCCCTCTACATAGGCCTGCCTTTATCGGTGATCTGGAATCTTAAACTACTGCAAAATGCTGCTGCCTGGTTTCTCGCAGGGGTCCCAGCGAGGTGTCATATCACTCCAATCTTGCCAATCGAGCACCGGATTACCTTCAAAGTACTGATTCTTACCTTTAAGGCCTTATATGGCTTGGAGCCAGAATACCTGAGGGACCGCCTCATCCCCTATCAACCCCCGAGATCACTCCATTCAGACAATCAGCATCTCCTTGAAGTTCCCAATTTTAGGACCTTTCACCTGATGTCTACTAGGCGTAGAGCATTCATGGTGGTGGGTCCTTACCTGCGGAATGCCTTGCCAGCGGAAACACGAGCTCTCCGAGACTTACTATCTTTTTGTAGAGCTTGTAAAACTTATTTATTTAGGCTGGCATTTGAATCTTGCTGATTGAAATTTTTCTTTGATTTTAAATGTAAAGTATTCCATATGTATATTGTAAACTGCTCTAAGCCTTCGGGGAGTGGCAGTATATAAAATCAATCAATCAATCAATCAATCAATCAATCAAAGGGGCCTCCCATTCAAGGCAGGCAGGAAGGGGATGGGACCAGGCCTGTCAATCACCACTGACAAAGGAGGAGGCGGGTCAAGACGTCAAACTCCAGAAGGTAGGAATGAATGAACTGAACCTCCCATTCATTGCCATTCATTTTATTATATACTGTCTTGGGTCCCCGGTGTTGCCCGGTTTATTTGAAAAAGTCAATTTTTGTAATTGTGCAAAATGCTTGAGATTGTGGGTGAACTACAACTACCACAATCATGCTAGGTTAACTCCCAGAAACTTCACCAGTAGTTAAAATTTGTGATGTTAAGCAAGTTTGCCCTAGATGCATCATGGGTGGGGTTCAGTGTGATCTCTGACTGCAGGGTAAACTACAGCTCCCACTATGGTGAGTCAGTCCCCTTAAAGTCCTCCAGTAGGTTGAGTTTGTCTTGGGGGTTCTGTGTGCCAAGTTTGGTCCAGATCTGTCATCGGCAGAGGTCACAGTTTCTCTGGTTGTGGATAAACTACAATTCCCAGAAAGGAAGGTCAACCCGCCCCCCTACCCCAAACCCCTCCAGTAATCAGGTCTGTGTGTCAAGTTTGGTTCAGATCTGTCGGTTTTTGGGTTCACAGTGCTCTCTGGATGTAGGTGAACTACAACTCCCCCAAATCAAGTTGAATTTTCCCCAATGACCACCAGTATTTTTTTGCTGGTCATGAGGGCTCTGTGTGCCAAGTCCGGTCCAATTCCATCTTTGGTGGAGTTCAGAGTGCTCATTGCTTGCAAGTGAACTATAAATCCCAGGTCCAACAACTCCAAAATGCCCAAGCAATTCCCCTCCAAACCCACCAGTATACAAATTTGGGCATACCATGCATGCCATGCATGCCAAGTTTGGTCCAGATCCATCATTGTTTGGGTTCATAGTGCGTTCTCAATGTAGGTGAACTACAACTCCTATAAAGACCTGCAGTATGGGGCTTCTGTGTGCCTAGTCAGTTCCAGGTCCATTGATCTATGCTCCAATTCTGTGGAACTCATTGCCTCCATATATTAGAGCAATGTCGGAGTTGTGACCTTTTGTAAAGGCGCTCAAGACTTGGCTGTTTGGTTGTGCATTTAAGTAAAGTGATCAGACCTAATTTGCCAAATAGTCACTGTTGTATGTTTTTATGTTGAATGTTCTTATATTGTGTAGATGCTATTTTAAATTTTATGTTGCTCGGAGCACCTTGGTGGAGAGCAACTAATTAAGAAATAAAGTGAAGTGAAGTGAAGTGAAGTGAACTTCAGAGTCCACTTAGATTGCAGGTGAACTATACAACTCCTATAAATCATGGTGAATTCTCCCCAAACCTCTGTAATATCAAGTGTGGCCCAGATCCATCATTGGTTGGTTTCAGAGTGCTCTCAGGATGTAAGTGAATGACAACTCCAATAAATCAAGGTCAATTTCCCCAAACCTGGTCATGGTGGTTCTGTGTGCTAAATTGGGTCCAGATCCATTATTGAAGGGGGTCCGAGTGCTCTGCCTTGATGCAGGGTGAACTACAACTTCCATCCTGTTGAGTCAGTCCCCAAAACCCTCTAGGCTGTTCAGTTGCAGTGTGGGGTAATGCAAATTCCACACAAGGAATCCTGGGGTGCCTGCCTGTGGAGGAAGGAAAACATCAAATCTAGGATGAAGCTCTCTCAGAATGAAAGCATTCCTAGGGTGGTGGGCCATAGTGTTTGGGGAGGACATTGGCAGGGTTAGGGTGACATGTCCATGGCGCTCGCTATAACCTGCAATGTCAGCACTGGGAACTATGGCCTGTTTGTGGAGGTGGGAAGCTGTCTGTGTTAGTGGACACCTCCACCACATACAAACATATACACATTTCACTTTTACATGTATGTGTGTGTATGTGTATTATTGAAGTCGAGGAGGAATTTAGAAGGATCTCGCCCTGAAGGAGAGACCCTGCGGACACACCAAAGAGGGCTCGCTGCTTTGATGAGCAAAAGAAAAGAGAAACCACAGTTAAAAGATTTTTCCTAAGTTCCCAAAAAAATCTCACCAAAGCAGAAGAAAGCACCACTGTGGTGGTTTTATTGTGATCCAGCTGGAAAGGATGCAAAGACGCAATAATTCATCAAGCAAAGCATACAGCATACACAAAATAAAGGCTTTTTATACATAAAACAAAGTTGTCAGTTTTGAATTTTCCACTCCCCATCCCTCTGCCGGCTCGGCGATGATTGGCTGGTGCTCTACTGCTGGGAGGAGGCTTGGCTGCCTCCCGTGCACCTTAGCCAATAGATGAGCTTCTGCCGCCTCAGCTCCCTGGCCAATCAGGAGAGAGGGAGGTGGGACAAGAGGGAAACAATGAATTCTTGAGTGGATTATGGAAATATGTGGTGTTCAAGTGGCTGGCGAGTCCTCAGGGACCTTCAAGCCGACCAGCTTATTGTCTTGAAGGGTGACAATAAACGTTGATGTCTGGCAAGCCAGCCAGTATCCGGATATTCCTTGAGCCGAGATATGGAGACAATGGGGCAATCTTGGTTGAGGAAGGTTTGAATGAGTGAATGGATTAGGACAAAGTGTGGCTTTCTGAAGGCCTTTTGTCCTGTTGAGATATGATCGCTCATGCCAAGTAGGCATCTCCCTCTGGGGAGTCAGCTTCCGAGCCCCAGGGTCACTGCCCATTGTATTGTCCATGCAAATATGTCCTTGATAAGGTTCTTCTCAAACAGGAGATTTCCTCCTTCCCAGGGTCACTGAGAGTGGCTTCTTATATTTTTATACATTTCTTATAAAAGGGAATAGGACATAAGGGTCAGGCAAAGGTCAGATACACAGGGGAAAAGATAGAAATCATAGTGTAGGAAACATACCCACTTATGAGGGATTAGAGGACATCCAACCCCAAATTGGGAAACAAGTCATCCAGGAATACCTGGCTGCTCTAAATGAGTTCAAGTCCCCAGGGCCAGATCAACTACACCCAAGAGTATTGAAGGAGCTAGTGGAATTCATTTCGGAACCATTGGCAATCATCTTTGAGAGTTCTTGGAGAACGGGAGAAGTTCCAGCTTACTGGAGGAGGACCAATGTGGTCCCAATCTTCAAGAAGGGGGAAAAGGATGACCCAAACAATTACCGTCCGGTCAGCCTCACGTTAATACCAGGCAAGATTCTGGAAAAGATTGTCAAGGAAGTGGTCTGCAAACACTTAGAAACAAATACAGTCATTGCTAATAGTCAACATGGATTTATCAAAAACAAGTCATGCCAAACTAATCTGATCTATTTTTTCGATAGAGTTACAAGCTGGATAGATACAGGGAATGCCGTGGATGTAGCGTACCTGGATTTCAGTAAGGCCTTTGACAAGGTCCCCCATGACCTTCTGGCAAACAAATTAGTCCAATGTGGGCTAGGCAAAACTACGGTGAGGTTGATCAGTAATTGGTTAAATGGACGAACCCCGAGATTGCTCACCAATGCTTCCTCTTTATCCTGGAAAGAAGTGACAAGCAGAGTGCTGCAGGGTTCCATCCTGGGCCCGGTGCTGTTCAACATCTTTATTAATGACTTGGAAGAAGAGCTAGAAGGCATGATCATCAAGTTTGCAGACGACACCAAATTGGGAGGGAGAGCCAATACTAAAGAGGACAGGAGCAGAATTCAAACCAATCTTGGCAGATTAGAGAGATGGGCCAAAACTAACAAAATGAGGTTCAACAGTGACAAATGCAAGATACTCCACTTAGGCAGAAAAAAATGAAATGCAAAGATACAGAATGGGGGATGCCTGGCTCGAGAGCAGTACGTGTGAAAAAGATCTTGGAGTCCTCGTGGACAACAAGTTAAACATGAGCCAACAATGTGATGTGGCGGCAAAAAAAGCCAATGGGATTTTGGCCTGCATCAATAGGAGCATAGTGTCTAGATCTAGGGAAGTAATGCTACCCCTCTATTCTGCTTTGGTTAGACCACATCTGGAATATTGTGTCCAATTCTGGGCACCACAATTCAAGAGAGATATTGACAAGCTGGAATGTGTCCAGAGGAGGGCGACTAAAATGATCAAGGGTCTGGAGAACAAGCCCTATGAGGAGCGGCTTAGGGAACTGGGCATGTTTAGCCTGAAGAAGAGAAGGCTGAGAGGAGATATGATAGCCATGTATAAATATGTGAGAGGAAGCCACAGGGAGGAGGGAGCAAGCTTGTTTTCTGCTTCCTTGGAGACTAGGACGCGGAACAATGGCTTCAAACTACAAGAGAGGAGATTCCATCTGAACATTAGGAAGAACTTCCTGACTGTGAGAGCCGTTCAGCAGTGGAACTCTCTGCCCCGGAGTGTGGTGGAGGCTCCTTCTTTGGAAGCTTTTAAGCAGAGGCTGGATGGTCATTTGTCAGGGGTGATTTGAATGCAATATTCCTGCTTCTTGGCAGGGGGTTGGACTGGATGGCCCATGAGGTCTCTTCCAACTCTTTGATTCTATGATTCTATGATTCTATGAGATCTTTAGTATTGGACGTCATCTGCTGTTTCACTGTTTCCATCTTTGACCCCAAGGAGTCAGTCTTTCTTTCTAAAGAAGCTGTTTTTTCAGCCTGCTCAACAACTTGCAACTCCAGGTTCTTAATACTAGATGTGATCTTTAAAGTACTTTCCAGAATCATATTTTTTAATTCTTCAATTTGTATCTTAAATTGTGTTGACAGTTCTAAATTTGTTAGCTCTTGGGGCCCCTGAGGTTGCTTGGAGATCGCTCCTTGTTTTTCCTCCAGGGCTTGCTTTTCCCCCAGTGCTCCATTATCATGCTTGGTCGCCATTATTGCTTCTCCTTCCTCCTTTTCTTTTTGTTTCTCTATGTCAGTAGCTCTCCGTATAGAAAGTCTGTCTAAGCTTCTGTCTGAAGATTTTGTTTCTGGGTCTTAAGAAATATTCTGTGACTTTTGTAGTAGTTAGTTTAGATTTATGGTCTTTGTCTCTTCTAGCAAACATTAATCATGACTTGTTTTCTTATATTTGCTAGCCGGGAGCAATCTGAGCAGAGCATTCCGAAAGTGAAAGTAGCTATTACTAGTTTTTAACTCACACTTTTTATCAGTTCATTAGTACTCCCTTATTCTGCTTTTCTCAGTTCATCTGGAGATGTCAATTACTCACTGTGGTTCTTTCATATTTTGGAGTTTTAATTCATTATTATTTCCTCCCTCCGGAGCCAGCGAATTTAGCTGCCATTCATCAGGACATGACTCCACCCCTCGAGCTGGACATGTTTAGCCTGAAGAAGAAAAGGCTGAGAAGAGATATGATAGCCATGTATAAATATGTGAGAGGAAGCCACGGGGATGAGAGAGAAAGCTTGTTTTCTGCTTCCCTGGAAACTAGGACATGAACAATGGCTTCAAACTACAAGAAAGGATATTCCATCTCAACATGAGGAACAACTTCCTGATTGTGAGAGCTGTTCAGCAGTGGAACTCTCTGCCCCGGAGTGTGGTGGAGGCTCCTTCTTTGGAAGGTTTAAACAGAGGCTGGATGGCCATTGGTCAGGGGTGGTTTGAATGCAATATGGAGTTGGACTGGATGGCCCATGAGGTCGCTACCAACTCTTTGATTCTATGATTATCCCTCCCACCAGAGTTCCATAGTGAAATTGATGAGAGCCTTGATCATGGCTCAGTATATGTCCATAGTTCATAATATTTATATGAGAGTCCATAAAAGGAGAGGGAAACTATTATCATCATCAAAGGGTCCATGAATCATAAGATGTGGTTTGGTGTGTCCACTGAGCCAGGATATAGAGTCCTGCATCACTGTAGCTGAAGTCTGCCCTTAGGTCCGAAGTGAACTACAATTCCCTCCGAGGACTGGAGTGAGAGTGGCAGATCCACTTCCCGAGGGTTTCATAGAATGACCACATCAAGCTTCTCTGGTGTGTGGTACCATAGACAGAACATTTTGAACCAAATACTCTGCCTGATGTTTGACAGGGCTGCCAGCTGTGGTCAGCAGGCCTCTCTCCTTCCAGATGGCTGCATGGGCATGAAGGACATTGAAGGCAAACTTAGAGTCAGTATAGATGTTAGCAGTCTTTCCCTCAGCCAGCTCCAAGGCTCTGGTGAGGGCGATGAGCTCCGCCTTTTGGGCAGAGGTGCCAGGAGGAAGCCTCTCTGCCTCTATGGTGTCCCATTGAGTGACTACCACATATCCTGCTCCTCTCTCCCCATGGTGGATGCTGCTGCCGCCATCGGTGTAGAACACTAGGTCTCCATCTGGGAGGGGCTGATCCTTGAGGTCTGGCTGACTGGAGTAGACTTCCTTGATGGTGGCGATGTAGTCGTGGACTCCTCCTCATCTCCAGCTGCGATCTTGATGGGCATCAGGGTGGCTGGGTTGAGGCAGGTGGTGGTGGTGGCCAAGATGAGGTCACCCTGGTCGATGAGAAGAGCCTGGTAGCGAGAAAGCAGGCCTGCTGACAGCCAGTTGGTCCTCTTGGCATCCAGGACAGCCAGGACGCTATGGGGGACTTAGACTATCATTGATTGGCCCAAAGTCAGCTTCCTGGCCTCCTCTGCTACCATTGCTGTGGCAGCAACCTCTCTCAGGCAGGCAGGCCACCTGCGGCTGGTGGGATCCAGCCTCTTGGAGAAGTAGGCGACTGGCCTCTTGGTCTTGCCCAAGGGTTGGGTCAACACCCCCGCTGTCACCCCCTGATGTTCATGCACTAGAGATAGAGGGGCTTGGTCATGTCTGGGAGGCCCAAGGCAGGGCAGACATGAGAGCCTTCTTGATGTTCTTGAAGGTGGCCCTGCAGTCTGCTGATCATACCAAGAAGGTCTCTGGGACAGTGGTGGACTTGTAAAGGGGCCGGGCAAACAATCCAAAGTTCGGTATCCAAGTTCTACAGAACCCCGCCATCCCAAGAAAGCCTCTCAGCTGTTTCTTTGTCTGAGGCTCCTGGAGCCTGCAGATGGCTTCCTTCCACTCAGGTCTTAGTACCCTCTGCCCTTGGGAGACATCAAATCCCAAATACCTCACAGTGTCCTTGTAGATCTGTGCCTTCTTCTTGGAAACTTTGAAGCCAGCCTCACCCAGGAAGTTGAGGAGACTGATGGTGGACTGCTCACAGGTGTCCTGGTCATCAGTACACAGGAGAAGGTCATCTATGTACTGGAGAAGGAACCCCTGGTCGTGATCCGGCCATTTCTCCAACTCTGAGGCAAGGCTTTGGCTGAAGATCATAGGGGAGCTGGTAAAGCCCTGTGGCAAAATCTGCCAGCAAAGCTGCACCCACCTGGCTGAGCCCACATGCTCCCACTCAAAGACAAAGATCTCTTGACTATCTAGGTGAAGAGGCATTGAGAAAAATGCATCTTTCAAATCCAAGACAGTAAAGAATGAGCAAGAAGGAGGGATAGTGGAAAGAAGAGTATAAGGGTTTGGCACCACAGGATGTATGTCCACCACTATAGCATTGATGGCCCTAAGATTCTGAACAAAATGAAATTTGCCCGTCTGAGGCTTCCTGACAGGTAGGACTGGTGTGCTGTATGGGGAGGCACACTCCCTCAGCAGAGAGTGTTGTAGAAAGTTATCAATGATAGTCTGGAGCCCCTGGTGGGCTTCTAAGGGAATCCTGTACTAGGGGATCCTAGGAGGCATGACATTGGGCTTGAGAGTGATGGTGACTGGGGCAACATTCTTGGCCTTTCCTGGGACCCCGTCTGCCCAAACCTGGGAGTCTGCCTGCTGTAGGATGGCCAAGGGGATCAGATCAGCCTCAGGGCTGGACTGATGAAGCAGGAAAGCCTGTGCCCACCACTCTTCTTCTGGGACAGCCAAGATGATATTCTTTGGCCCAAAAGCAACCTGGGCTCTCATCTTGCATAGGATGTCTCGGCCCAAGAGGGGAATGGGACACTCAGCCATGTAGAGGAACTCATGAGACAACGTCTTCCCTCCCACCTCACACTCCATGGGCTTGAGAAAAGACCTCCTTGCCTCCTTCCCTGAGACCCCAACTACCTGAGTCTTCCTGCTCTCCAGCTCGGTTCCCCTGAACCCCTCTGTGACCACTGAGTGGGTGGCCCCACAATCCAGGAGAAAGTCAACAGTCTTCCAATTTTAAGTGGCACAATGGGATTGCTGGGGGCCAAGACAATCTGCTTCCCTAGTCACATGACCCTCCCCTGCACCCCTCGCCTGTTGAGCTCAGGGCATTTCCGCCTGAAGTGCCCCTTGGCATCACACTGAAAACACAGAGCCTCCTGCTGCCCTCCCTGCTCCCCCTTGGCCCCAGTCCCTCCACGCTGGCCTGCCCTGGTTGTCCCTGGCTGCAATGCCCCGATCCCTGTCTGCCAAGGCAGCAATTATGCTTGTGATCTGGACCTCCACCTGAGCCTTGCAATTGTCCTCTTCCTTCTGGGCAGCTGCATCCTCCCTGTTGTGGAAGACTTTGAAGGCAATGTTGATCAACTGGGAAATAGGCATCCATCCCCAGCTTCCAGGTTCTGTAACTTGAGCCGGATGTCCTTGCATGACCTTGCAATGAACAAATAGTTCAATGTTTGCTGAAATTGGGGGTCAGAGGGGTCAATGTTGGTCCACTGCCTAGCTATATGACAAAACCTGTAGTAGAAGTCTGAGGGGCTCTCGGTGGGCTCCTGACATAGGTCATAGAACTTGGAAAGGTTCAAAGCATGGGGATAGTAAAGAGCAAGGTAACCATGATGGCATGATGCAAGCCCCTCAATACCAACCGAACTGCATCAGTGTTGTAGTCCCAGTCAGGGTAATTCTTTGTGGGGAAAACCAACTCACTATCCCTCCCATCATCCACATCTGCCTTCATGACCTCTGCCTGAGCTGCTGCCAGGAGGTGGTGCTTCTCTTCTTGGGTGAGAAGAGAAGCCAGCAGGATCATCACATCCCCAAGTTGGGTGATGTGTAAGGAAGATGGTCCTAAAGAGCTCTACCATGACTGATGAGTCCTGGGACAGTGTGTTCCTTTTCCAATTCAGGAGGTCTACTGAAAGGAACATGGATGAGGACTGGCCTCCCCATCTCCCTGAGTGGGGCCATGACGTTGGAAGAATGGCTGCACAAACTGCCCTTGGTGATGAGGGGCTCAAAGGGCTCCTCTGGGGAGGGGGCCACTGGGGGAGCAACTGATGGAGCAGGAGAGGGGATGAGAGGTGGGTGGACACATGAGAGAGTTTCCAGGACCTCTGGGCAAGTGTGGCCCTCTCAGCCATAGCAGGGGCCGAGAGGGTCCCTGATGGGATTGAAAGGGGGGTTTGAGGAAAGGCAGAGGGAGGTCCGGGGGGGGAGGGCGACGAGGCGCTGGGAGGGGTGAAAGAGTGAGAAGGAGGAAGCAAGGGAGTGGGGGGGGGGGTAGAGGAAGAGGAGAGGGGATAAGAAAAGGAGGAAGTTCAGGGAGAAGAGGCGGGATGGGGTTTGGGGGCTGGGGAGACAGCCCCCTAGTCTCCTGGGGCAAGAAGGGGTAAAGGGTGGGGGCTGGAAAAGAAGGAGATGGGAGCTGGGTCGTGGGAGGGGTCTGGGAAGGTATGGAGGGGGGGGGCAAGCAAGTATATCAAGGGGATCCTGGGAGGAGGTAAAGGGTCTGGAGAGGGGTTTCTGGGGGAATGGGGTTTGACGCCAACTTCCTTGCATGGCAGAAGTTGGGCAACTTTCCCCTTTTCGCCCTCCCTCTGGCACAAGGTCATGAAACAGGAGGCATAGGCCAACTCAGTCCGCCTGGCAGCCATTAGGAGAAAATTAATATAATAATTATAAAAATGAATTTAAAATGAACAGAAAAAGCCTTACCTTAAATGCTGACAGGGGATTTCTACAGCAAGGGAAATTTGACAGATGCTATGAAAGGTTGAGGTAGTTTGCTCCTTAAATAAATATTTGAAGAAGCGAAGGTTGTTAGACTAAACTTAGAAACCTGGCGCTTAAGATAAATCGATAATGATTTATCCAAGACTGGAACATCTAAGGTCATATAGTAAGACAGCGCCATCTCCTGTCTATTTGATGTAAATAGCAGGCAATTTCAGATGCATTCTATAAGTGTTCAATTCTAGTGAAATAAGATTATGAAAATAATTACAGAAGAATTAATAAGGGAATTACTTTGAATAAGTATGTTAAAAGCATATATGAAGTTATGATTCATTTTAAGGTTTAAGAAAATTAGGAACACGTCATTTAGGTGTAAGGCTAAAGGCAAATGGAAAAACAAATATTTGGGGTCGTGATGCTTTGCCAAAAGTGTTCTTATATAAGGATTCTGTTAATGATTATGTATTGTGTACATGGCAGAGTTGATATACGCATGTGCAAACTGGTAATTCTCTATAAATACTGGGCTGATTTGGGCAGTGCGGTGTGCTTCATCAGCCATCTTGAAGAGCTGGGCACCCTTACCCGGGTAAGAATAAATGCTGGAAACTTGCTGTCTCTGTCTTTTCCTTCTCCACGGATCTCTGTGAATCCTGAAAAATGGCAGCAGGGTGCTGCAACAGCCTTCTCATGGCAATGGGCTTGGAGCTTTAAGATCAGCTTCTCCTCCAGACTTCCATGAGCCAGCCAGATGGCACTGTCTGCAAGGGACCTGAGTGGCCATTTCTCTACACTGTATTTGGCATCCTGGCAGGCAGAAGAGATTTTCCTGCCAGCCCATCCCAATCTGCCAGGATCCTTCCGAGTGATGATCTGCTTGGGATGGGACATACTTGGCAAGCAGAGCAAGCACCCATCTCTAGCACAACCCCTGAGCACCTTACAGTTAATGGAGAGCTGGGTCGCGCCAACTGGGAATGAGGCGGTCCTCCAATGGTCCCTTGCATGAGAGATGAATGGTTAGCACCTGGCTGACCTGTGGGGAAAGGAGGAAAAAGATCCCACGGCCCTACAGTCCCCAAGTCTGCAATCAACAAAGCTAGACTGGTCTAAACTCCGTAGGGTGGCAGATGTACCCCTCACCTCACCTAGGATTTGTTACTGAGCCGCTATCCAGAGTGCCCTACTCCAGGGGCCCCCTACCTAGGGT
The DNA here is from genome assembly GCF_037176765.1 of Anolis sagrei. Taxonomy (NCBI): domain Eukaryota; kingdom Metazoa; phylum Chordata; class Lepidosauria; order Squamata; family Anolidae; genus Anolis; species Anolis sagrei. The sequence continues at coordinate 56,056,018 of NC_090035.1, read as the reverse complement.
CTTGATGTGGCTGCTGGTTGCTTTTCCCTTACCTAGGTCTTTGTTGTCAAGTTGGTGACTTTTCTTCCTGGAAGTCCTGAATGCTTCCTTTTGCTCCTTTGATGCTGGAGCCCTGAGACAGTTCATCCAAGAAGAAGGTGCTGTGAGGAATTATTCTACTTCATATAAAATTTTGGTAGAGGCACCTCTCTCCCAGCTGTTCCTCCCTCCATCTGTCCCAAAACCCCTGGAGCAAGTAGCTGCTTGGATTTTAGGTCTAAAGTTTGAATTTTTGGTACTCTAAGCCTAGTCCCTTCGTGAAAGTTGCCAAATGAAATAAAGGAGGAATTTAGAAGGGTATTGCCCTGGAGAGACCCTGTGCGCCCATCAAAGAGGGCTCGCTATTTTGATGAGCAAAAAAAAAGAGAAGCCGCAGTTAAAGGATTTTCCCTGAGTTCCCAAAAAAAAATCTCACCAAAGCTAAAGAAAGTGCCACCAAGTTGATTTTATTGGGATCCAGCCAGAAAGGATGCAAAGCCGCAATAATTCATCAAGCAAAGCATACAGCATACACAAAATAAAGGCTTTTTATACATAAACAGAGTTGTCAATTTTGAACTTCCCGCTCCTCACCCCTCTTCCGGCTTGGCAATGATTGGCTGGCACTCTACAGCTGGGAGGCGGCTTGGCTGCCTCCAGTGCACCTTAGCCAATAGATGAGCTTCTGCCGCCTCAGCTCCCTGGCCAATCAGGAGAGAGGAAGGTGGGACGAGAGGAAAACAATGAATTCTTGAGTGGATTATGGAAATATGTGGAATCCAAGTGGCCGGCGAGTCCTCAGGGGCCTTCAAGACGACCAGCTTATTGTCTTGAAGGGTGACAATCAACATTAATGTGATGTCTGGCAAGCCTGCCAGGATCTGGATTTTCCTTGAGCCAAGATATGGAGACAATGGGGCATTCTTGGTTGAGGAAGGTTTGAATGAGTAAACGAATCAGGACAAAGTGTGGCTTTCCAAAGGCCTTTTGTCCTGTTGAGATATGATGGCTCATGCCAAGTAGGCATCTCCCTCTGGGGGGTCAGATTCCGAGCCCCAGGTCACTGTCCATTGTATTGTCCGTGCAAACATGTCCTTGATAAGGTTCTTCTCAAACAGGAGATTTCCTCCTTCCCAGGGTCACTGAGAGTGGCTTCTTATATTTTTATACATTTCTTATAAAAAGGAATAGAACATAAGGGTCAGGCAAAGGTCAGATACACAGGGGAAAAGATAGAAATCATAAAGTAGAAAACATACCCACTTATCCCTCCCACCAGAGTTCCATAATGAGAGGCTCAATCATGGCTCAGTATATGTCTATAGTTCATAATATTTATATGAGAGAACATAAAAGGAGAGGTAAACTGTTATCATCGTCAGAGGATCCTTCGAGGGGGCAAAAAAGGTCCATGACTCATAAGATGTGGTTTGATATGTCCACTGAGCCAGGATATGGAGTCCTGCATCGCTGGAGCTGAAGTCTGCCCTTAGGTCCAAGTAAAACTACAATTCCCTCCGAGGACTGGAGCGAGGGTTGCAGATCCACTTCCCGAGGGTCTCATGGGATGACAACATCAAGTTCCCCAGGTCCTGGGGCTCCAAAAGGGCGAAGAAGCATTGGCGGGAGCAGCGCAGCAGCAGGAAGCCCAGTTTGACAATCAGCTGTTTCTTATTAAATATATTCTTGAAAAGCAAAAAGGTTATTCCCAGAGCATAGGAGTCCAAAATGCAAAAAGTGAGATAGCAATTAGTGTTAGAATTTGGCTAGGAAAAATATGGCATCAAAATGGAGTAGTTTGGTTAACTCACGGATGCAGGGGCCACAGTTTAAAGAAATGCAGATTCGGCTACCCCAGGACACCTGGAAGGCATCCCAGGCTAGCCGGCGGCTGCCCGCGGCCCGGAAAAGGATAAGTTCATGCATTTGATACCTTTGGGTCAAGAAATAGACACAATATATCACTATGGAGAGGTGAAGGTTACAATTCAATTAGTCTTTATTTGGGGTTTATTACAATGTTTGTGCTGGGGAGGAAAGCAAAAGGAGAGAGCTCAAAGTTGGAGAGAGTCCTTGGTTGAGACTGCTGCTGGGGCACATTTAATCAAAGTTGGCCCAACAGGGCATCCAGGAACTGCGGAACTCCCTGCAGTTGGTAAGATCAGCTGGAAAGCAGGGGCCTCGGGCGGGCTTGCCCTCAATATCTTATGAGATTATTTTATGAAATTAGTTTTATTTTATTATTGGGGTCATGCAAATTCCACACTAATGAAGAAAGGAACACAGGGATGTGACACTCCCCATAACCTGCAATATCATTGGAAGGAGTGCTTTTTGTAGCTTCTCAGCACTGTGGGTTAAAGCTGTTTATGGAAGCAGGAACTGTCTGTGGAAGTGGACACCCCTGCCATGTACACACATACACATTTTCACTTTTAGTATGCGTACTAGCTCCCTGCCACGCATTGCTGTGGCCCAGTCTGGTGATCTGGAAAATAAAGCAATGAGAAAGTTTTGGTTTCTAATATATGCAATGTCTTTTTGCTTGTGGGTAAACAGTATTTCTTGCTGTTTGTTTGTCAGTGTCGATGTGGAGATTGCCTCGTTTACCTACTCTGGAACATGTAACATATCATTGTCCTTCTTGAGGGGTCCCTTTCAAATCTATGATACTATATCTCTCTGTGTGTAAATAATATATCTATCTATAAGGCTTGGCTGATCAAGTAAAAATTGGTTCTAAACTCGTTTTGTATATTATGGGGCACCCGTGTTTCTAATCTGAAAGGATTTCCGAAATTTCCAATTTCAAAATTTCAAAATTTACGAAATTTTGTAAATATACGAATCGATTCATTAATGGCGGACGCAATTGCACAATATGCGAAAAACCTCCAAACAGGACAGGGGAAACTTCTGAAGTTTCCCTCTCCCTTTGTTTGTTGTCTGTTCATGATAAAACTAACAACAACTAACCAAAACCAATTTAAAATAAATTTAGGGTGAAATTAAAATACATTAAGTAAGTAAGTAAATAAATAAAAATTAATAAAAAATAATTAATTTATAAAATAAAATACATTAAATAAAATAAAAGAAATAAAATAAAATACATAAATTAAAAACAAAATACAATAAAATACATAAATAAAATAAAATACATAAATAAAAATCAATAAAAATCACACTTACAAATAAACAAATAAATTAAAATGTTTCAAGAAATATTGAATTATTAAAGAAGTCAAATTAATAAATAAAAAAGGAATATTATAAGGACAACTAAAAACCAAATTAATTTTTTTTAGGGTGAAATAAAAATACATTAAGTAAATAAATAAATAAATAAAATTAATAAAAATTAATCAATTTATAAAATAAAATACATTAAATAAAATAAAAGAAATAAAACAAAACAAAATAAAATACATAAATAAAAAATAAAATAAAATAAAGATACAGAAATAAAATAAAATAAAGTAAAATACAGAAATAAATTCAATAAAAATCACACTTATAAATAAACAATTAAATTATTAAATTATTGCCAAATTATCTGGCAAGTGTCGACCCATAGAATCCAGTTCAAAGCAGATAATCTGGGATCAGATCCTGAGATATAGAAAGTGTAGATCCAGCCTCAGTCTCAGAAGGCAATGGGAAACCTCTTCTGAAGAAATCTGTACCAAGTGTACATAATTATAATCCCTATTGCACTTCTACAAGTTAAGTAAGGAGTGATGCCCCCCCGGGAAGGGTTGGAGGGAGGGGTTGATGGTGAGTCAGTACTCATTAAGTGACTTGTGGCCAAATTCGGCAGAAATTTGTGCAGCGGGTTTGGATGTCATGTTCATTCCATAAATAAAAATTACAATTTAAATTTAATTAGTAGGATTAGATTGAAGATAGATAGGATAAGGGAATAGGGGATGATAATTGCTCGACTGCTATGATTATTCTCTCTATATATTGCACATGGATGCATCGCATATGGAGCATTCCTAGGTCCCCAGGAGTTGATCAATTTGACCCTAGAAGTTGATTGATTACTAGATGAGATCAGATGTGATTATTAGTTTCCCCATCTGCAAGGTATCAGGGGAGCACACAGACAAGGAATAGACAACCCAAAAAAGGGAAGGAAGCCACCCTCCCCCCGGCTTATCTCTCTCCAAGTGTTACTTCGAGAAATGAAAGGATGAGGGAGCCCGTAACGTGTGTGAGGCATGTGCTCACAAAGCAGTGAAACGGCAATCCCTCCGATTACCCCAAGATGGAGCCCTTGCCTGTTTCGGGGAAGATAAACTGCCCATATGCATTTCATCGGCTTAGGCCAGATATGCACCCAGACCTGTCCAAGCCTCACCCCTCCCTTTAGCAATTGATTGATTAGATAATTGATTAGGTCATTCGATGTGATAGCACTTTCCCCAAGGTCTTAGGGACACCAGAGACAACACCATGCACTCAGGAGTGTTGGGATTAATAGGCACACAGAGCTTGTTTCTGCCCAGGAGCAATACACCCCATGAACAAACGTTTGGACCCCTTTGGGTATATACCTGCTGTCCTCCCCAACACCACCACCACCAACAACAACAACAACACCACATCCTCCAGCACCCCTGGGGGAACATTCCCCCCAGGAATGACCCATTGGACAAGTTAGTATGCATACCAGCCATCCTCCAGTGGAACAACCACCACGAACATTACCACCTCCTCCAACACCTCCTGAGGGGCATCAATACTCAAACCCTGGAAATGACTGCTTGACTGCCGTGTTTCTAGGGCAGCACCCCATTCTGACCACCTTTTCACAAACCCTGCCTGGGGGAACAGTCCCCACAGGAACGACCCATTGAACAGCTTCGTATGCATAGCAGCTGTCCTCCAGTATGACCACCTCCACCAAAACCATCACCAACACCTTCTCACAGGGGGCATAAATGCACAACTCCCGGGAGTGGCTGCTTGCCTGCAGAGTGAATGGTCAGCCCCCCCAATCTGCCCACCTTCTCCAACCCCTCCTGGGGAGCATCGATCCTCACCCCTCAGGAGTGAATGCCTGCCTGCAAAGTAAAGGCCAGCGCCCCATTCCGCCCACCTTCTCCAACCGCTCCCGGGGGGCATCGATCCTCAGCACCCAGGAGTGACTGCTCGCCTGCAGAGTGAAGGGTCAGCGCCCCAATCTACCCACATCCTCCAACCCCTCCCGGGGGGCATCGATCCTCACCCCCTGGGAGTGAATGCTTGCCTGAAGAGTGAAGGCCACGGCCTGATTCCGCTCAGCTTCCCCAACCCCTCCCGGGGGGCATCAGTCCTCACCCCCCAGGAGTGACTACTTGCCTGCAGAGTGAAGGCCAGCGCACCATTCCGCCCACCTCCAACCCCTCCCGGGGGACATTGGTCCTTACCCCCGGGAGCGATACTTGGAAACAACTTTGAGTGCATACCGGCCATCCTCAAGTGTGACCACCTCCACCACCACCACCACCTCCTCCCGGGGGGCATCAATGCACACCCTCCCCCACCCCCCCGGAATGAATGCTTGCCTGCAGAGTAAAGGGTCAGCGCCCCAATGTGCCCACCTTCTACAACCCATCCCAGAGGGCTTCGATCCTCACTCCCCAGGAGTGAATGCTTGCTTGCAGAGTGAAGGCCAGCGCCCCATTCCTCCCACCTTCTCCAACCCCTCCCGGGGGGCATCGATCCTCAGCCCCCAGGAGTGAATGCTTGCCTGCAGAGTGAAGGGTCAGTGCCCCAATCTACCCACATTCTCCAACCCCTCCCGGGGGCATGGATCCTCACCCCCTGGGAGTGAACGCTTGCCTGAAGAGTGAAGGCCACGGCCTCATTCCGCCCAACTTCTCCAACCCCTCCCGGGGGGCATCAGTCCTCACCCCCCAGGAGTGACTACTTGCCTGCAGAGTGAAGGCCAGTGCACCATTCCGCCCACCTCCAACCCCTCCCGGGGGACATCGGTCCTTACCCCCGGGAGCGATATTTGGAAACAACTTTGAGTGCATACCGGCCATCCTCAAGTGTGACCACCTCCACCATCACCACCACCTCCTCCCGGGGGGCATCAATGCACACCCACCCCCACCCCCCAGAATGACTGCTTGCCTGCAGATTGAAGGGTCAGCACCCCAATGTGCCCACCTTCTACAACCCATCCCAGAGGGCATCGATCCTCACTCCCCAGGAGTGAATGCTTGCCTGCAGAGTGATTGCCACTGCACCATTCCGCCCACCTTCTCCAACCCCTCCCGGGGGGCATCAATCCTCACCCCCCCCCCAGGAGTGACTACTTGCATGCAGAGTGAAGGCCAGCGCCCCATTCCGCTCACCTCCAACCCCTCCCGGGGGACAATGGTCCTTACCCCCGGGAGCGATATTTGGAAACAACTTTGACTGCATACCGGCCATCCTCAAGTGTGACCACCTCCACCATCACCACCACCTCCTCCCGGGGGGCATCAATGCACCCCCTCCCCCACCCCCCCGGAATCAATGCTTGCCTGCAGAGTGAAGGGTCAGCGCCCCAATGTGCCCACCTTCTACAACCCATCCCAGAGGGCATCGATCCTCACTCCCCAGGAGTGAATGCTTGCTTGCAGAGTGAAGGCCAGCGCCCCATTCCTCCCACCTTCTCCAACCCCTCCCGGGGGGCATCGATCCTCAGCCCCCAGGAGTGACTGCTTGCCTGCAGAGTGAAGGGTCAGTGCCCCAATCTACCCACATTCTCCAACCCCTCCCGGGGGGCATGGATCCTCACCCCCTGGGAGTGAACGCTTGCCTGAAGAGTGAAGGCCACGGCCTCATTCCGCCCACCTTCTCCAACCCCTCCCTGGGGGCATCAGTCCTCACCCCCCAGGAGTGACTACTTGCCTGCAGAGTGAAGGCCAGCGCACCATTCCGCCCACCTAAAACCCCTCCCGGGGGGCATCGGTCCTTACCCCCGGGAGCGATATTTGGAAACAACTTTGAGTGCATACCGGCCATCCTCAAGTGTGACCACCTCCACCATCACCACCACCTCCTCCCGGGGGGCATCAATGCACACCCACCCCCACCCCCCAGAATGACTGCTTGCCTGCAGATTGAAGGGTCAGCACCCCAATGTGCCCACCTTCTACAACCCATCCCAGAGGGCATCGATCCTCACTCCCCAGGAGTGAATGCTCGCCTGCAGAGTGAAGGCCACTGCACCATTCCGCCCACCTTCTCCAACCCCTCCCGGGGGGCATCAATCCTCACCCCCCCCCCCCAGGAGTGACTACTTGCATGCAGAGTGAAGGCCAGCGCCCCATTCCGCCCACCTCCAACCCCTCCCGGGGGACAATGGTCCTTACCCCCGGGAGCGATATTTGGAAACAACTTTGACTGCATACCGGCCATCCTCCAGTGTGACCACCTCCACCATCACCACCACCTCCTCCCGGGGGGCATCAATGCACACCCTCCCCCACCCCCCCGGAATGAATGCTTGCCTGCAGAGTGAAGGGTCAGCGCCCCAATGCGCCCACCTTCTACAACCCATCCCAGAGGGCATCGATCCTCACTCCCCAGGAGTGAATGCTTGCTTGCAGAGTGAAGGCCAGCGCCCCATTCCTCCCACCTTCTGCAACCCCTCCCGGGGGGCATCGATCCTCAGCCCCCAGGAGTGACTGCTTGCCTGCAGAGTGAAGGGTCAGTGCCCCAATCTACCCACATTCTCCAACCCCTCCCGGGGGGCATGGATCCTCACCCCCTGGGAGTGAATGCTTGCCTGAAGAGTGAAGGCCACGGCCTCATTCCGCCCACCTTCTCCAACCCCTCCCGGGGGGCATCAGTCCTCACCCCCCAGGAGTGACTACTTGCCTGCAGAGTGAAGGCCAGCGCACCATTCCGCCCACCTCCAACCCCTCCCGGGGGACATCGGTCCTTACCCCCGGGAGCGATATTTGGAAACAACTTTGAGTGCATACCGGCAATCCTCAAGTGTGACCACCTCCACAATCACCACCACCTCCTCCCGGGGGGCATCAATGCACACCCTCCTCCTCCCCCCCGGGAATGACTGCTTCCTTGCAGAGTTAAGGGTCAGCGCCCCAATGTGCCCACCTTCTCCAACCCCTCCCAGGGGGAATCGATCCTCATCCCACGGGAGTGAATACTTGCCTGAAGAGTGAAGGGCATGGCCGCATTCCGCCCACCTTCTCTAACCCCTCCCGGGGGGCATCAATCCTCACCCCCCCCCCCCAGGAGTGACTACTTGCATGCAGAGTGAAGGCCAGCGCCCCATTCCGCCCACCTCCAACCCCTCCCGGGGGACAATGGTTCTTACCCCCGGGAGCGATATTTGGAAACAACTTTGACTGCATACCGGCCATCCTCAAGTGTGACCACCTCCACCATCACCACCACCTCCTCCCGGGGGGCATCAATGCACACCCTCCCCCACCCCCCCCGGAATGAATGCTTGCCTGCAGAGTGAAGGGTCAGCGCCCCAATGTGCCCACCTTCTACAACCCATCCCAGAGGGCATCGATCCTCACTCCCCAGGAGTGAATGCTCGCCTGCAGAGTGAAGGCCACTGCACCATTCCGCCCACCTTCTCCAACCCCTCCCGGGGGGCATCAATCCTCACCCCCCCCCCCAGGAGTGACTACTTGCATGCAGAGTGAAGGCCAGCGCCCCATTCCGCCCACCTCCAACCCCTCCCGGGGGACAATGGTCCTTACCCCCGGGAGCGATATTTGGAAACAACTTTGACTGCATACCAGCCATCCTCAAGAGTGACCACCTCCAGCATCACCACCACCTCCTCTCGGGGGGCATCAAATCACATCCTCCCCCCCCCCCCGGAATGACTGCTTGCCTGCAGAGTGAAAGGTCAGCGCCCCAATGTGCCCACCTTCTCCAACCCCTCCCAGGGGGCATCGATTCTCACCCCCCGAGAGGGAATGCTTGCCTGCAGAGTGAAGGCCACCGCACCATTCCGCCCACCTTCTCCAACCCCTCCCTGGAGGCATCAATACTCACCCCCAGGGAGTGACTGCTTGCCTGCAGAGTGAAGGGTCAGCGCTCCCTCTGCCCACCTTCGCAAACCCTCCCGGAGGACATCGGTCCTTACCCCCGGGAGCGATATTTGGAATCAACTTTGAGTGCATACCAGCCATCCTCAAGAGTGACCACCTCCAGCATCACCACCACCTCCTCTCGGGGGGCATCAAATCACATCCTCCCCCCCCCCCCCCGGAATGACTGCTTGCCTGCAGAGTGAAAGGTCAGCGCCCCAATGTGCCCACTTTCTCCAACCCCTCCCAGGGGGCATCGATCCTCACCCCACGGGAGGGAATGCTTGCCTGCAGAGTGAAGGCCACCGCAACATTCCGCCCACCTTCTCCAACCTCTCCCGGGAGGCATCAATACTCACCCCCAGGGAGTGACTGCTTGCCTGCAGAGTGAAGGGTCAGCGACCCCATCTGCCCAGCTTCTCAAACCCTCCCTGGGAGAATCGGTCCTTACCCCCCAGGACTGATATTTCGAAACAGGTTTGAGTGCATACTGGCCATCCTCCAGTGTGACCACCCCCACCATCACCACCACCTCCTCCCGGGGGGGGGGCATCAATCCTCACCCCCCGGGAGTGACTGCTTGACTGCAGAGTGAAGGCCAGCACCCATTGCGCCCACCTCCAACCCCTCTCGGGGGACATTGGTCCTTACCCCCAGAAGTGATATTTGGAAACAACTTTGAGTGCATACCGGCAATCCTCAAGTGTGACCACCTCCACAATCACAACCACCTCCTCCCGGGGGGCATCAATGCACACCCTCCTCCCCCCCCCCCCGGGAATGACTGCTTGCCTGCAGAGGGAAGGGTCAGCACCCCAATGTGCCCACCTTTTCAAACCCCTCCCAGGGGGCATCGATCCTCTCCCCCCCCCCCCCGGGAGGGAATGCTTGCCTGCAGACTGAAGGCCACCGCACCATTCCGCCCACCTTCTCCAACCCCTCCCGGGAGGCATCAATACTCGCCCCCAGGGAGTGACTGCTTGCATGCAGAGTGAAGGGTCAGTGCTCCCCCTGCCCACCTTCTCAAACCCTCCCGGGGGACATCGGTCCTTACCCCCGGGAGCGATATTTGGAAACACCTTTGAGTGCATACCGGCCATCCTCAAGTGTGACCACCTCCACCATCATCACCACCTCCTCCCGGGGGCATCAATGCACACCCACCCCCACCCCCCGGAATGACTGCTTGCCTGCAGAGTGAAGGGTCAGCGCCCCAATGTGCCCACCTTCTACAACCCATCCCAGAGGGCATCGATCCTCACTCCCCAGGAGTGAATGCTTGCCTGCAGAGTGAAGGCCACTGCGCCATTCCGCCCACCTTCTCTAACCCCTCCCGGGGGGCATCAATCCTCACCCCCCCCCCCAGGAGTGACTACTTGCATGCAGAGTGAAGGCCAGCGCCCCATTCCGCACACCTCCAACCCCTCCCGGGGGACAATGGTCCTAACCCCCGAAAGCGATATTTGGAAACAACTTTGAGTGCATACTGGCAATCCTCAAGTGTGACCACCTCCACAATCACCACCACCTCCTCCCGGGGGGCATCAATGCACACCCTCCTCCCCCCCCCCCCGGAATGACTGCTTGCCTGCAGAGTGAAGGGTCAGCGCTCCCTCTGCCCACCTTCTCAAACCCTCCCTGGGAGAATCGGTCCTTATCCCCCAGGACTGATATTTCGAAACAGCTTTGAGTGCATACTGGCCATCCTCCCACCACCCCACCATCACCACCACCTCCTCCCGGGGGGCATCAATCCTCACGCCACGGGAGTGACTGCTTGCCTGCAGAGTGAAGGCCAGCACCCCATTGTGCCCACCTCCAACCCCTCCCGGGGGACAATGGTCGTTTCCCCTTGAAGCGATATTTGGAAACAACTTTGAGTGCATACTGGCAATCCTCAAGTGTGACCACCTCCACAATCACCACCACCTCCTCCCGGGGGGCATCAATGCACACCCTCCTCCCCCCCCCCCGGAATGACTGCTTGCCTGCACAGTGAAGGGCCAGCACCCCATTGCGCCCACCTCCAACCCCTCCAGGGGGGCAATGGTCCTTACCCCCGGAAGCGATATTTGGAAACAACTTTGAGTGCATACCGGCAATCAAGTGTGACCACCTCCACCATCACCACCACCTCCTCCTGGGGGGCATCAATGCACACCCTCCTCCCCCCCCCCCCCCAGGAATGACTGCTTACCTGCAGAGTGAAGGGTCAGCGCCCCAATCTGCCCACCTTCTCCAACCCCTCTCAGGGGGCATCGATCCCCACCCCCCAGGAGTGAATGCTTGACTGCAGAGTGAAAGCCACCGCACCATTCCACCCACCTTCTCCAACCCCTCCCAGGGGCTATCAATCCTCACCCCCAGGGAGAGACTGCTTACCTGCAGAGTAAAGGCCAGTGCCCCATTCTGCTCACCTCCAACCGATCCCAGGGAACATCGGTCCTTACCCTCCAGAAGCGATATTTGGAAACAGCTGTGAGTGCATACTGGCTGTCCTCCAGTGAGACCACCTCCTCCATCACCACCACCTCCTCCCGGGGGGCATCAATGCACACACCCTAGGAGTGACTACTTGCCTGCAGAGTGAAGGATCAGCGCCCCAATCTGCCCACCTTCTCCAATCCCTCCCTGGGAGAATCGGTCCTTACCCCCCGGGAGTGATATTTCGAAACAGCTTTGAGTGCATACTGGCCATACTCCAGTTTGACCACCCCCACCATCACCCCCACCTCCTCCCGGGGGGCATCAATGCACGCCCCCCCACCCCGGGCGTAACTGCTTGCCTGCAGAGTGAAGGCCGGCGCCCCATTCCGCCCACCTCCAACCCCTCCCAGGGAACATCGGTCCTTACCCTCCGGGAGTGTTATTTGGAAACAGCTTTGAGTGCATACCGGCCGTCCTCCGGTAAGACCACCTCCACCATCACCCCCACCTCCTCCCGGGGGGCATCAATGCACACACCCCAGGAGTGACTGCTTGCCTGCAGAGTGAAGGGTCAGCGCCCCCATCTGCCCACCTTCTCCAACCCTCCATGAAAGAATCAGTCCTTACCCCCGGGAGTGATGTTTCGAAACAGTTTTGAGTGCAAACTGGCCATCCTCCAGTGTGACCACCCCCACCATCACCACCACCTCCTCCCAGGGTGTATCAATACTCCCCCCCCCCCCCCGGGAGTGACTGCTTGCCTGCAGAGTGAAGGCCAGCGCCCCATTCCACCCAGCTCCAACCCATCCCGGGGGACATTGGTCCTTACCCCCGGAAGCGATATTTGGGAACAACTTTGAGTGCATACCGGCAATCCTCAAGTGTGACCACCTCCACCATCACCACCACCTCCTCCCGGGGGGCATCAATGCACACCCTCCTCCCCCCCCCCCCCCCCCCCCCGGAATGACTGCTTGCCTGCAGAGTGAAGGGTCAGCGCCCCAATGTGCCCACCTTCTCCAACCCCCTGGGGAACATCGATCCTTACCCTCCATGAGCGATATTTGGAAACAGCTTTGAGTGCATACCGGCTGTCCTTCAGTGAGGCCACCTCCACCATCACCACCATCTCCTCCCAGGGGGCATCAATGCACACACCCCGGGAGTGACTGCTTGCCTGCAGAGTGAAGAGTCAGCACCACAATCTGCCCACATTCTCCAACCCGTCCCAGGGGGCATCGATTCTCATCCCACGGGAGTGAATGCTTGCCTGAAGAGTGAAGGTCACGGCCGCATTCCGCCCACCTTCTCCAACCCCTCCCGGGGGGCATCAATCCTCACCCCCCCAGGAGTGACTACTTGCATGCAGAGTGAAGGCCAGCGCCCCATTCTGCCCCCCTTCAACTCCTCCGGGGGACATTGGTCGTTACCCCCGGGAGCGATATTTGGAAACAACCTTGAGTGCATACCAGCCATCCTCAAGTGTGACCACCTCCAGCATCACCACCACCCCCTCCCAGGAGGCATCAATACTCACACCCAGGGAGTGACTGCTCGCCTGCAGAGTGAAGGGTCAGCGCCCCCATCTGCCCGGCTTCTCAAACCCTCCAGGGGGACATTGGTCCTTACCCCCGGAAGTGATATTTGGAAACAACTTTGACTGCATACCGGCAATCCTCAAGTTTGATCACCTCCACAATCAACACCACCTCCTCCCGGGGGGCATCAATGCACACACTCCTCCCCCCCCCCCCCGGAATGACTGCTTGCCTGCAGAGTGAAGGGTCAGCGCCCCAATGTGCCCACCTTCTCCAACCCCTCCCGGGAGGCATCAATACTCACCCCACGGGAGTCACTGCTTGCCTGCAGAGTGAAGGGTCAGCGACCCCTCTGCCCACCTTCTCAAACCCTCCCTGGGAGAATCGGTCCTTATCCCCTGGGACTGATATTTCGAAACAGCTTTGAGTGCATACTGGCCATCCTCCAGTTTGACCACCCCCACCATCACCACCACCTCCTCCCGGGGGGCATCAATCCTCACCCCCCGGGAGTGACTGCTTGCCTGCAGAGTGAAGGCCAGCACCCCATTGTTCCCACCTCCAACCCCTCCCAGGGGACAATGGTCCTTACCCCCAGAAGTGATATTTGGAAACAACTTTGAGTGCATACCGGCAATCCTCAAGTGTGATCAGCTCCACAATCAACACCACCTCCTCCCGGGGGGCATCAATGCACACCCTCCTCCCCCCCCCCACAGGAATGACTGCTTGCCTGTAGAGTGAAGGGTCAGCACCCCAATGTGCCCACCTAATCCAACCCCTCCCAGGGGGCATCGATCCCCACCCCCCGGGAGTGAATGCTTGCCTGCAGAGTGAAAGCCACTGCACCATTCCGCCCACTTTCTCCAACCCCTACCAGGGGCCATCAATCCTCACTTCCAGGTAGTGACTGCTTGCCTGCAGGGTGAAGGCCAGCGCCCCATTCTGCTCACCTCGAACCGCTCCCAGGGAACATCGGTCCTTACCCTCCAGGAGCGATATTTGGAAACAGCTGTGAGTGCATACTGGCTGTCCTCCAGTGAGACCACCTCCTCCATCACCACCACCTCCTCCCGGGGGGCATCAATGCACACACCCCAGGGGTGACTGCTTGCCTGCAGAGTGAAGGATCAGCGTGCCAATCTGCCCACCTTCTCCGACCCCTCCCTGGGAGAATCGGTCCTTATCCCCCGGGAGTGATATTTCGAAACAGCTTTGAGTGCATACTGGCCATCCTCCAGTGTGACCACCCACACCATCACCCCCACCTCCTCCTGGGGGGTATCAATGCACGCTCCACCACCCCGGGCATGACTGCTTGCCTGCAGAGTGAAGGGTCAGCACCCCAACCTGCCCACATTCTCGAACCCCTCCCAGGGGGCATCGATCCTCACCCCCTGGGAGGGAATGCTTGCCTGCAAAGTGAAGGCCACCGCACCATTCCGCCCACCTTCTCCATCCCCTCCCGGGAGGCATCAATCCTCACCCCTCCAGGAGTGACTACTTGCATGAAGAGTGAAGGCCAGCGCCCCATTCCGCCCACCTCCAACTCCTCCAAGGGGACATTGGTCCTTACCCCCGGGAGCGATATTTGGAAACAACTTTGAGTGCATACCAGCCATCCTCAAGTGTGACCACCTCCAGCATCACCACATCACCACCACCTCTTCTCGGGGGGGGGGGCATCAAATCACACACACACACACACACCGGAATGACTGCTTGCCTGCAGAGTGAAAGGTCAGCGTCCCAATGTGCCCACTTTCTCCAACCCCTCCCAGGGGGCATCGATCCTCACCCCACGGGAGGGAAAGCTTGCCTGCAAAGTGAAGGCCACCGCACGATTCCGCCCACCTTCTCCAACCCCTGCCGGAAGGCATCAATACTCACCCCCAGGGAGTGACTGCTTTCCTGCAGAGTGAAGGGTCAGCGCCCCCATTTGCCCACCTTCTCAAACCCTCCCTGGGAGAATCAGTCCTTACCCCCCGGGACTGATATTTCGAAACAGCTTTGAGTGCATACTGGCCATCCTCCAGTGTGACCACCCCCACCATCACCACCACTTCCTCCCAGGGGGCATCAATCCTCACCCCCCGGGAGTGACTGCTTGCCTGCACAGTGAAGGCCAGCACCCCATTGCACCCACCTCCAACCCCTCCAGGGGGGCAATGGTCCTTACCCCCGGAAGCGATATTTGGAAACAACTTTGAGTGCATACCGGCAATCAAGTGTGACCACCTCCACCATCACCACCACCTCCTCCCGGGGGGCATCAATGCACACCCTCCTCCCCCCCCCCCCAGGAATGACTGCTTGCCTGCAGAGTGAAGGGTCAGCGCCCCAATCTGCCCACCTTCTCCAACCCCTCTCAGGGGGCATCAATCCTCACCCCCCGGGAGTGACTGCTTGCCTGCAGAGTGAAGGCCAGCACCCCATTGCGCCCACCTCCAACCCCTCCCGGGGGACAATGGTCCTCCCCCCCGGAAGCGATATTTGGAAACAACTTTTAGTGCATACCGGCAATCCTCAAGTGTGACCACCTCCACAATCACCACCACCTCCTCCCGGGGGGCATAAATGCACACCCTCCTCCCCCCCCCCCGGGAATGACTCCTTGCCTGCAGAGTGAAGGGTCAGTGCCTCAATGTGCCCACTTTCTCCAATCCCTTCCAGGCGTCATCGATCCTCACCCCACGGGAGGGAATGCTTGCCTGCAGAGTGAAGGCCACCACACCATTTCGCCCACATTCTCCAACCCCTCACGGGAGGCATCAATACTCACCCCCAGGGAGTGACTGCTTGCCTGCAGAGTGAAGGGTCAGCGCCCCCATCTGCCCACCTTCTCAAAACCTCCCTGGGAGAATCGGTCCTTACCCCCCCGGGACTGATATTTCGAAACAGCTTTGAGTGCATACTGGCCATCCTCCAGTATGACCACCCCCACCATCACCCCCACCTCCTCCCAGGACACATCAATCCTCACCCTCCCTCCCGGGAGTGACTACTTGCCTGCAGAGTGAAGGCCAGCGCCCCATTCCACCCAGATCCAACCCCTCCCGGGGGACATTGGTCCTTACCCCCGGAAGCGATATTTGGAAACAACTTTGAGTGCATACCAGCAATCCTCAAGTGTGACCACCTCCACCATCACCACCACCTCCTCCCGGGGGACATCAATGCACACCCTCCCTCACCCCCCCCCCCCCCCCCGGAATGAATGCTTGCCTGCAGAGTGAAGGGTCAGCGCCTCAATGTGCCCACCTTCTCCAACCCCTCCCAGGGGGCATCGATCCCCACCCCCCAGGAGTGAATGCTTGCCTGCAGAGTGAAGGCCACCGCACCATTCCGCCCACCTTCTCCAACCCCTCCCAGGGGCCATCAATTCTCACCCCCAGGGAGAGACTGCTTACCTGCAGAGTAAAGGCCAGCGCCCCATTCCGCCCACCTCCAACCCCTCCCAGGGAACATCGGTCCTTACCCTCCGGGAGCGATATTTGGAAACAGCTTTGAGTGCATACTGGCAGTCCTCCAGTGAGACCACCTTCTCCATCACCACCACCTCCTCCCAGGGGGCATCAATGCACACACCCCGGGAGTGACTGCTTGCCTGCAGAGTGAAGGGTCAGCGCCCCAATCTGCCCTCCTTCTCCAAACCCTTCCTGGGAGAATCGGTCCTTACCCCCCAGGAGTGATATTTCGAAACAGCTTTGAGTGCATACTGGCCATCCTCCAGTGTGACCATCCCCACCATCACCACCACCTCCTCCCGGGGGGCATCAATGCACGCCGCCCCCCGGGAGTGACTGCTTGCCTGCAGAGTGAAGAGTCAGCACTGCAACCTTCCCACATTCCCCAAAGCCTCTCGGGGGGCATCGATCCTCCCCCCCCGGCAGTGACTGCTTCCCTGCAGAGTGAAGGCCAGTGCCCCATTCCGCCCACCTCCAACCCCCGGGGGACATCGGTCCTTATCCCCCCCCCCCCAGTAGCGATATTTGGAAACGCTTTGAGTGTATACCGGCTGTCCTCCAGTGTGACCACCTCCACCTCCACCATCACCACCACCTCCTTCGGGGGTCATTGATCTACACACCCCAAGAGTGACTGCTTGAAGTGAAGGCCAGCACCCCAATCTACCCACTCCTACCATTCCCTGCTTGCCTGCTGAGTGAAGGCCAGTGCCACATTCCGCCCACCTTCTCCAACCCCTCCGAGGGGGCATCGATCCTCACCCCCCCGGAGAGGCTGCTTGCCTGCTGAGTGAGGCCAGCACCCCATTCTGCCTACTTTCTCCAACCCCTCCCGGGGGGCATCGCTACTCACCCCTCTATAGCATTATTTGGAAACAGCTTTGAGTGCATACTGGCCATCTTCCAGTGTGAGCACCTCCACCACCACCATCATCTCCACCTCCTCCCAGGTGGCATCCACGCCCCTCGGAAATGACTACTTGCCTACTGAGTGAGGATCAGCACCCCATTCCGCCCACCTCCAACCCATCTTGGGGGGCATCGCTCCTTCCCCCCCCCCCCCCAGAGCCATATTTCAAAACAGCTTTGAGTACATATTGGCCATCTTCCAGTACGACCACCTCCACCACCACCATCACCATCACCTCCTCTCGGGCGGCATCAATCCTCATCCCCCCCCCCCGCCCGGAGAAACTGCTGGACTACAGTGTTTGTAGGGCAGCGCCCCATTCTGCCCACCTTTCCTCCAACCCCTCCTGGGGGGAGCAATCCCCCTAGAATTACCCATTGGACAGTTTTGTATTCAAACCAGCTGTCCTCCAGTATACCAACCCCCACCAACACCATCACCACCACCTCCTCACAGGGGGCATCAATGCACACACCCCGGAAATTAATGCCTGCCCACAAAGTGAAGGCCAGAGCCCCATTCCGCCCACCTTCTCCAACCCCTCCCGGGGGGAATCGATCCTCACCCCCCTGTAGTGACTGCTTGCCTGCAGAGTGAAGGGTCAGTGCCCCAATCTCCCCAACTTATCCAACCCCTCCCAGGGGTATCGATCCTCACCCCCAGGGAGTGACTGTTTACCTGCAGAGTGAAGGCCAACGCGCCATTCCGCCCACCTCCAACCACTACTGGGGAACATCGATCCTTACCCTCCATGAGCGATATTTGGAAACAGCTTTGAGTGCATACCGGCTGTCCTTCAGTGAGGCCACCTCCACCATCACCACCATCTCCTCCCAGGGGGCATCAATGCACACACCCCGGGAGTGACTGCTTGCCTGCAGAGTGAAGAGTCAGCACCACAATCTGCCCACATTCTCCAACCCGTCCCAGGGGGCATCGATCCTCACCCCCAGGGAGTGAATGCTTGCCTGCAGAGTGAAGGCCAGCGCCCCATTCCGCCCACCTCCAACCCCTCCCAAGGAACATCGGTCCTTACCATCCGGGAGCGATATTTGGAAACAGCTTTAAGTGCATAACGGCCGTCCTCCAGTGAGACCACCTCCACCATCACCACCACGTCCTCCCGGGGGGGGGGGCATCAATGCACACACCCCGGGAGTGACTGGTTGCCTGCAGAGTGAAGGCTCAGCGCCCCAATCTGCCCACCTTCTCCAACCCCTCCCAGGGGGCATCGATCCTCACCCCCCGGGAGTGAATGCTTGCCGGCAGAGTGAAGGCCACCGCA
This sequence comes from Anolis sagrei, assembly GCF_037176765.1. NCBI lineage: Eukaryota > Metazoa > Chordata > Lepidosauria > Squamata > Anolidae > Anolis > Anolis sagrei. The sequence continues at coordinate 56,037,308 of NC_090035.1, read as the reverse complement.
CCATTCTGCCCACCTTCTCTAACCCCTCCCAGGGGCCATCAATCCTCACTCCCAGGGAGAGACTTCTTGCCTGCAGAGTAAAGGCCAGCGCCCCATTCCGCCCACCTTCAACCGCTCCCAGGGAACATCAGGCCTTACCCTCTGGGAGCGATATTTGGAAACAGATTTGAGTGCATACTGGCTGTCCCCCAGTGAGACCACCTCCTCCATCACCACCACCGCCTCCCGGGGGCCTTCCCCCGGTAGTGATATTTGGAAATGCTTTGAGTGCATACCCACCGTCCTCCAGTGTGACCACCTCCACCTCCACCATCACCACAACCTCCTCTCAGGGGGCATTGATCCACACACCCCAGGAGTGGCTGCTTGAAGTGAAGGCCAACACCCCATTCTGCCCACCTCCAACCCCTCCCGGGGGGCATCGATCCTCACCCCTGGGATTGACTGCTTGCTTGCTGAGTGAAGGCCAGCACCACATTCCGCCCACCTTCTCCAACCCCCCCTAGGGGGCATCGATCCTCACCCCCCGGGAGAGGCTGCTTGCCTTCAGAGTGAAGGCCAGCGCCCCATTCTGCCTACCTTCTCCAACCCCTCCCGCGGGGCATCGCTCCTCACCCCTTGGTAGCGATATTTAGAAACAGCTTTGAGTGCATACTGGCCATCTTCCAGTGTAAGCACCTCTACTACCACCATCATCACCACCTCCTCCCAGGTGGCATAGATCCACACCCCCGGGAATGACAACTTGCCTGCTGACTGAGGGTCAGCACCCCATTCCGCCCACCTCCAATACCTCCCGGGGGGCATCGCTCCTTACCCCCCCTCCCACGAGCGATATTTCAAAACAGCTTTGAGTACATACTGGCCGTCTTCCAGTGAGACTGATATCGAGCTCCTTTGTGGAGGGTTTCCACAGCTGAGGAAATCCTTGAGGACCGCGCTAAAAGGGTCCTAAATCCTTGGTGAGGCCTGCGGAAGCCAATTTCAGCGATAAAGATATTAAAATTAATAATCCTCACCAAAGCAGAAGAAGTTCAGTGACCGAGGTGATTTATTAGCGATTCAGCTGCAATCGGATGCAAGTGTAGGGATAATTCCACTATAAGCATAACGCTAGTGATTTTACAGACATATTTATAGTGAAAATACAAAAGAAAACAATTCAAAACTCCCACCCGCCCCTCGCCGGCCGGCTTCATGCTGATTGGTTGGCTGCCGAACAGCTGGGAGGAGGCTTGGTGGCCTGCCTTGCTTCTGAGCCAATCAGCAAGTTTCTCCACCTCTGGGGGACCAATCAGCATCGACGAATCAGGAGCGAGAAGGCGGGACTATCATGAACAATGGGGGAAATGATAGGATTATGGATTGCCAGCCAGCTGGAATGCAAGGCTTTGTCTCGTCTGGCAAGGTGTGATCTCCACAAACAAAAGTTTTCCTGTATATGATGGGTTTGGGGGGAAGAAACAAAAGGGTCGGGCTGCGGACCTCAAAGGGGATCAACGCTGCCCTTTGTAATTTCAATCATCTTTTTTCCCAAATTCTCACGGACTTCCTTCTCTCACCAGACATGCTCAGAGAATGAGATAAGGAAATAAATGGCTATTGTTTCATGCAGATGAGTCAATCAAAATGAGTTTCGAGAGAGACAAAGATTTTCCCTCGAGCATTGAAACAGTTCCTGGTCACTTTTTTGTAGAGCAAAAGTCAAAGGAAATGGGGAAAATCATACAGTAATTTCTTTATACAGAGTTCATATAAAATTTCTTTTCCCACCCCACATTTTTATTTTATTTCAATATTGATTTATTAAAAAGAAACTAGAAATCCCACGCCTCTGGGGAAGTTTTGTGGAAGCGGTGGTGGCTTGCAATCCAAATCAGGCAGCAAAGAGTTATTTCTCCTTGCAGAGGTCGATGAAATGGGCGCTGAGTTGATTCATAACAAAATCCATCACTCAGTCCTTGGGGAACTACAACTTCCACGTGTTGGGGCTCCTGCATGGCCCCCTCTCCGAGGTCTCCTGGGGGCATGCACAGCAAGTCCCCGGTTGCGGGGCTGAACAGTTACGAGTGGCAGCAAGGAGAAATGAGTTGCCCGTGCAGAGCCGGCGGAGATTTGACAAAAAGCTGATTTCTGTCAAATTATATTACTTAAAACAAAATAATTATTTCCCGGGCAGAGGGATCCAGATTGAGGAAAGTGAGATAGTAGTTAGTCTTAGAATTAGTTGTAGAAAAATATAAAATTAAAATGGAGCCGATCCGCCATTTTGCAATTTTCGCAGATACGGGGGTTCAAAATGGTGGTTTCCGTATCCGCAGTTTGGACCAATGCAAATTCGGCGGCCCGGGGGTGCCTGAAAGGCATCCCCGGCAGGCTCGCAGCTCTCCGGAGCCTGGAAAAGGTTTATTTCATGCTTACTGAAGTTTCAGGCAAGGAAGGGATACAAAGTAGCAAGTGGATAAAGTTTTAAAGTTGCAAAACTCAAGTACCTTTATTAGGGATATGTTACAAAGTAAGGAGAGGGGAAAGTAATGGAAGGCTGAGTGCAGTCCTAGTTTTGAGCTCTCTGCCGGGGCACATTTCATCAGTTGGTCCCATACTTTGCTCTCAAGAACTGCGGAACTCTCCGCTGTGGTTTAGACCAGTTTGAAAGCGGGGGTCTCCGCCGCTGTCGGCACCAATTCCCCACTTGGAAACTGAAGAAGGCCCCGCCTTCTTAAAGTTTCCACCCAAGCATTGTACCCGACCAATGGCAGCAAGGCCATCTGGCGAAACGGATCCGATCGTTCCCCTTTTTGGCAAATTTTGAACAGAGAGGGAATGTGAGACCAACAGCAGCTCAAAACTAGAAGGAGGATCATGAGACCTAGGAAAACTAGAAAGCCCTTTTTTAGCCAGTCTAGAGAAGGAAGCCAGTCTGTCAAAAAACTGAGGTCAAAGCCAATGGTTTCCTTGGTTCCGGCTGCCAAATCATTCATTCCCTCTATGGCTTTGTTGACTACAGGGGTCCGGTCAGTCAAGTTGAAACAACACATGTGGCACACACTCTCACAGCCATAATGATTCTTCAACAACAAGAAATCAATGGCAGCACGATTGTCCAGCACAGCTTCCCTCAGCTCATGCATTTCCGTGGCTATGGAAGCCAGGGCTTGTGAGGTGAAATTAATGTTTTTGACCAGAGCACAGGCCAGATGTTTAATGGCCCTGTAGTTCATGCCTGCTGCCACCCCAGGGGTGAACAAGGCCATTGCCACAAATTGAGGAATGCCCTTGATGACCACAGAGGGATCACAATTTGGGTCCAAATTTTGGATGGACCTAGCCTCCCTGGCCAAGGAGTGTGCCAGCTCCAGGTCATTTTTGGAAGGCATAAAAACTGACAGCCTGCTCAGGGCACAATTCCCTATGGTGGAATTGGCTGGTAGATAACTATAGGCTGTCTGCCCACACAGGAAGAACCATTCTGGGGGCAAGACCAAATGGGTATTCATGTAAGGCAGTATTTCCATGGAGCAACAATTTAGGGAGTTATCCTTGGGCAAATTTTGGCACTTCCCCACACATTTGGGAATTTGAAAACAATGTGAGGCATGGGGGCTGTGAGCCAACTTAATTGCCATCATGCTTGGTTCTTTCTCCCTGGCAGCATGTCCTATAGCCCATGTCCTATAAGGACAGACAGGTCCTTATAGGACATGGGCTTTGAGGAAATGTTTTGGAAGACAGTAAAATTTCGAAAAACTTCCAGAGGTTCTGGAATCCCGATCAAACATGTGGAAAAAAGGTCGGTGGCGGTGACCCCACTTGACTGACAGAAATCAGAAACATATAAGACCCTAGATGCCAACTACTGCCAAAAGTTGGCCTTTGTTGACAACCATTCATATAGAATGGGGCTGGAAGACATGCATCGAGTTGCAGATAGCAGGCAAAGAAATACAGGGATAAACATGCTGAAATGCTGGACAGCTCCACCTGAGGAATAATAGCAAATAAATAGACTCACTGTTTGGAAATGGTGCTGAAGAACAGCTCTGCACAGCCCACGGAGGACCAGTGGAAACCGAAAGTAGAAGAATGCTCTAGGCGCGCTGTCAAAACTGTCAAAGTCAGCTGTTGGGGCTTTTGACAGCTGTCAGCTGAGCTGTCAAAGAACCCGGAAGTGTAGGAAAAGTGGCTTCCCATGATGCTAGGGACACGAAACTTGGTGGGGATTTCCAGGGGGCTTTCCTTGTCTTCGTGCATGATGTTTTTTCTTTCTGGAGGTCCCGGAAGTAGATGGGTCAGCAGGACCAACTGGAGGGGGGCTTTTTGGAGGCACCTTCCGGAATAGAAGCTGCAGATCTTCCCCGGGCTCAACGGTCCACTATTCGCTATCCTCCTCCTCCTCGGCAGACCCCACTTCTGGCTCTGGAGCGAGTTTTAGCCTGGAATGGTGGACCCAAGCCCGAATGCCTGCTACCTTTGCTGCAGTGTGGGTGGTGAGGAGGATCTGGTGAGGACCGACCCACTTTTTCATCAATGCCTCTGGCCTGTAAGTTCGCACGAGGACCCAATCGCCAATGGAGAAGCTGTGGACAGGTGCATCCAAGGGAACAGGGAGGTGGGAAAGTAGATACCTATTCAAAGAGGAGAGGACAGTAGTAAGAAATGACAGCCTTTCTCTAATACTCTTGGACCCCACCTCATGCAGGTGATCAGCTTGGAATTGCCACTTCACGCATAAGGGAATCAGTCAGCAGCAAACGGCCTTGGTTGTCCTTCCACCAGCCCTCTTCTTGCTTCAGACCCTCTCCCTTGGCAAACTCATTGTCCATAGTTCCATACCCAGGGAGAGTGGTCATGGTGGTGTCTGGGATCAGGGCTCCTAGGAAGGTGGGCTCCCTGTTGGCGGCCCCCTTGGCTGCTGTGTCTGCTCTTTGATTCCCCTGAGCTGTGTCCTGGTCCCCAGTTTGGTGCCCTCTGCAGTGGATGACGGCTACTGCAGTGGGCTTGTAAACAGCCTCCAAGCGTCTTAGAATCTCAGCCTGGTGTTTGACAGGGCTGCCTGCTGTTGTCAGCAGCCCTCTCTCCTTCCAGATGGCTCCATGGGCATGAAGCACATGAAAGGCAAACTTAGAGTCCGTGTATATGTTGGCAGTCTTTCCCTCAGCCAGTTCCAAGGCTCTGGTGGGGGCGATGAGCTCTGCCTTTTGGGCAGAGGTGCCCGGAGGAAGAGGCTCAGCTTCAATGGTGTCCCACAGGTGACCACAGCATACCCGGCTCTCCTCTCCCCCTGGTGGCAACTGCTGCTGCCGTCGGTTAAGAACTCAAGCTCGGCATCTGGAAGGAGCTGGTCCTTGAGGTCTGGGCGGCTGGAGTAGACTTCTTCGATGGTGGCGATGCAGTTGTGGGGCTCCTGGTCGTCTCCTTCCGCGAGCTCGACGGGTATCAGGGTGGCTGGGTTGAGGCAGTTGGTGGTGGCCAAGGTGAGGTCTCCCTGGTCAATGAGGAGGGCCTGGTAGCGAGTGAGCCAGCCAGCATAAAGCCAACTGGTCCCCTTAGCATCCAAGACAGCCAGGACACTATGGGGCACATAGACAGTTGTTGGCTAGCCCAACGTCAGCTTCCTGGCCTCTTCAGCCACCATGGCAGTGGCAGCCACAGCTCTCAGGCAGGCAGGCCACCCAAGGCTGGTGTGGTCTAGACGCTTGGAAAAGTAAGCAACTGGCCTCTTGGTGTTGCCCAGTGGCTGGGTCAACACCCCCGCAGCCACCCCCTGACGTTCGTGGACATAAAGGAAGAAGGGCTTGGTCATGTCTGGGAGTCCCAGGGCTGGAGCAGATATGAGGGCTCTCTTGATGGTCTCAAAGGCAGTCCTACATTCAGCAGACCAAACAAGGAATGTCTCTGGCCCCGAGGTTGCCTCATATAGGGACTTGGCAATCAGTCCAATGTTTGGCAACCAGATCCTGCAGAAGCTAGCCATGCCCAAAAAGCCTCTCAGCTGTTTCTTAGTCCTGGGCTTCTTGACCTTGCAGATGGCCTCCTTCCTTTCTGCCCCCAATGCCCTCTGTCCTTGGCTGACATCAAACCCCAAGTACCTAACAGTGTCTTTGCAGATCTGGGCCTTCTTCTTGGATACCTAGAAGCCAGCCTCACCCAGGAAGTTGAGGAGGCTGATGGTGAGACGCTCACAGGTGTCCTTGTCTCCACAGCAGAGGAGCAGGTCGTCAATATATTGCAGCAGGACCCCCTGGTCATGGTCTGGCCACTTCTCCAACTCCGAGGCAAGGCTTTCGCTGAAGATCGTAGGTGAACACGTGAAGCCCTGTAGCAGAACTTGCCAGCAAAGCTGCACCCGCCTGGCAGTGCCCACATGCTCCCACTCAAAGGCAAAGATCTCCTGGCTATCTCTATGGACTGGGATTGAAAAGAAAGCATCTTTTAAGTCAAGAACAGTAAAACATGAGCAAGAGGGAGGAATAGTAGAAAGGAGAGTGTAAGGATTTGGCACCACGGGATGTATGTCCACCACTATGGCATTGATGGCCCTGAGGTCTTGAACAAAATGAAATTCAACAGGTGAAGTGTGGGGCTTATGAACAGGAAGCACAGGAGTGTTGTAAGGTGAGGCACACTCTCTCAGCAAAGAGTGTTGCAAGAAATTGTCACTAATAGGCTGGTGTCCCTTGCGGGCTTCCAGGGAAATCCTATACTGGGGGATCCTAGGGGGTGTGGTGTCCGGCTTGAGAGCAATGGAGACAGGGGCAATGTTCTTGGCCCTCCCTGGGACCCCGTCTGCCCACACAATGGGATCCACCTGCTGCAGGATGGCTAAGGGAATCAGATCAGCCTCTGGGCTGGGCTGATGGAGCAAGAAGGCCTGTGCCCTCCACGCTTCCTCTTCTGGCACTGCTAGGATGATTTTCTCTGGCCCAAAGGCAACTCTCTTCTGGCCCAAGAGTGACTGCTGGACTGCCGTGTTTGAAGGGCAGTGCCCCATTCTGCCCACCTTTCCTCCAACCCCTCCCGGGGGGAGCAATCCCCCTAGAATTACCCAATAGACAGTTTTGTATGCAAACCAGCTGTCCTCCAGTATGACCACCCCCACCAACACCATCACCACCACCTCCTCACAGAGGGCATCAATGCACACACCCCGGGAGTGACTGCTTGCCTGCAGAGTGAAGGGTCAGCGCCCCAATCTGCCCACCTTCTCCAACCCCTCCCGGGGGGTACCGATCCTCACCCCCAGGGAGTGACTGCTTGCATGCAGAGTGAAGGCCAACACCCCATTCCGCCCACCTCCAACCACTCCCGGGGGAACATCGGTCCTTACCTTCCGTGAGCGATATTTGGAAACAGCTTTGAGTGCATACCGGCTGTCCTCCAGTGAGACCACCTCCACCATCACCACCACCTCCTCCCGGGGGGCATCAATGCACACACCCCAGGAGTGACTGCTTGCCTGCAGAGTGAGGGCGATCGCCCCGTTCTGCCCACTTTCTCCAACACCTCCTGGAGGACATCAATCCTCACCCCCCAGGAAGAACTGCTTGCCTGCAGAGTGAAGGCCAATGCCCCATTCTGCTCACCTTCTCCAACCCCTACCAGGGGGCATCGATCCTCACCCCCGGGAGTGACTGCTTGCCTGCTGAGTGAAGGCCAGCACCCCATTCTGCCTACCTTCTCCAACCCCTCCCGGGGGGCATCGCTCCTCACCCCTCAGTAGCGATATTTGGAAACGGCTTTGAGTGCATACTGGCCATCTTCCAGTGTGAGCACCTCCACCACCACCATCATCACCACCTCCTCCCAGGTGGCATAGATCCGCGCCCCCCGGGAATGACTTCTTGCCTCTGAGTGAAAGCCAGCAACCCATTCCTCCCACCTCCAACCCCTCCCGGGGGGCATCGCTCCTTACCCCCCCCCCCGAGCGATATTTCAAAACAGCTTTGAGTACATACTGGCCATCTTCCAGTGTGACCACCTCCACCACCACCATCAATGTCACCTCCTCTTGGGCGGCATCAATCCTCACCCCCCCGGGAGTGACTGCTGGACTGCCGTGTTTGTAGGGCAGCGCCCCATTCTGCCCACCTTTCCTCCAACCCCTCACGGGGGGGAGCAATCCCTCTAGAATTACCCATTGGACAGTTTTGTATGCAAACCAGCTGTCCTCCAGTATGACCACCTCCACCAACACCATCACTACCACCTCCTCACAGGGGGCATCAATGCACACACCCCGGAAGTGAATGCCCGCCAGCAAAGTGAAGGCCAGCGCCCCATTCCGCCCACCTTCTCCAACCCCTCCTGGGGGGAATCGATACTCACCCCCCGGTAGTGACTGCTTGACTGCAGAGTGAAGGGTCAGCGCCCCAATGTGCATACCTTCTCCAACCCCTCCCGGGGGGCATCGATCCTCACCCCCAGGGAGTCAATGCTTGCCTGCAGAGCAAAGGCCATGGCCCCATTCCGCCCACCTTCTCCAACCCCTCCCGGGGGGTACCGATCCTCACCCCCAGGGAGTGACTGCTTGCATACAGAGTGAAGGCCAACGCCCCATTCCGCCCACCTCCAAACACTCCCGGGGGAACATCGGTCCTTACCCTCCGTGAGCGATATTTGGAAAGAGCTTTGAGTGCATACCGGCCGTCCTCCAGTGAGACCACCTCCACCATCACCACCACCTCCTCCCGGGGGGCATCAATGCACACACCCCAGGAGTGACTGCTTGCCTGCAGAGTGAGGGCAATCGCCCCATTCTGCCCACTTTCTCCAACACCTCCTGGAGGGCATCAATCCTCACCCCCCAGGAAGAACTGCTTGCCTGCAGAGTGAAGCCCAATGCCCCATTCTGCTCACCTTCTCCAACCCCTACCAGGGGGCATCGATCCTCACCCCCGGGAGTGACTGCTTGCCTGCTGAGTGAAGGCCAGCACCCCATTCTGCCTACCTTCTCCAACCCCTCCCGGGGGCATCGCTCCTCACCCCTCAGTAGCGATATTTGGAAACAGCTTTGAGTGCATACCGGCCATCCTCCAGTGAGACCACCTCCACCATCACCACCACCTCCTCCCGGGGGCCTTCAATGCACACACCCCGGGAGTGACTGCTTGCCTGCAGAGTAAGGGTCAGCGCCCCAATCTGCCCACCTTCTCCAACCCCTCCCTGGGCGAATCGGTCCATACCCCCCAGGAGTGATATTTCGAAACAGCTTTGAGTGCATACTGGCCATCCTCCAGTGTGACCACCCCCACCATTACCCCCACCTCCTTCCGGGGGGCATCAATGCACGTCCCCCCGGGAGTGACTGCTTACCTGCAGAGTGAAGAGTCAGCACCCCAACCTGCCCACGTTCCCCAACCCCTCCCAGGGGGCATCGATCCTCACACCCTGGCAGTGACTGCTTGCCTGCAGAGTGAAGGCCAGCTCCCCATTCCGCCCACCTCCAACCCCTCCTGGGGGACATCGGTCCTTACCCCCCGGTAGTGATATTTGGAAAATGCTTTGAGTGCATATTGACCATCCTCCAGTGTGACCACCCCCACCATCACCACCACCTCCTCCCGGGGGTCATCAATGCACACCCCCCGGGAGTGACTGCTTGCCTCCAGAGTGAAGGCCAGTGCCCCATTCCGCCCACCTCCCACACCTCCCTGGGGACATCGGTCCTTACTCCCCAGTAGTGATATTTGGAAACAGATTTGAGTGCATACCGGCTGTCCTCCAGTGTGACCACCTCCTCCTACACCATCACCATGACCTCCTCTCGGGGGGCATTGATCCACACCCCCCAGGAGTGGCTGCTTGCCTGCTGAATGAAGGCCAGCACCCCATTCTGTCCACCTGTAACCCCTCCCGGGGGGCATCGATCCTCACCCCTCCCCCCCGGAGTGAATGCTTGCCTTCAGAGTAAAGGCCACGGCCCCATTCCGCCCACCTTCTCCAACCCCTCCTGGTGGGCATCAATCCTCACCCCCCCCCCCGGGGAGTGACTGCTTGCCTGCAGAGTGACGGCCACTGCCCCATTCCACCCACCTTCTCCAACCCCCCCTAGGGGGCATCGATCCTCACCCCCCGGGAGTGACTGCTTGTCTGCAGAGTGAAGGCCAGTGCCTCATTCTGCCCACCTCCAACCCCTCCCAGGGTTCATCGGTCCTTATCCCCAGAAGCGATATTTGGAAACGGATTTGAGTGCATACTATTATGGTATATTGTTGTAAGTCCAGTGTGTGTTGTTAAAGAAAACTTGCAGAAAAGCCTTGCTTGATTTACTGCAGCTGCAAAAGCTCAGCTCAGCAAGGCTAGGCCACGCCTCTTCTATGTAACAGTTTTCTGAGGCTTTTGCAAACTGTTTTTGCAGTTGGCTGTTTGATTTGCTAGAGAGCAGATGCAAGAAGCTTATGCTATGGTGAAGTAACCATGTTTTATTTTGTTATGCTCTATGATTTATGACACAGAAGATTTATTCTGTATTACTTACAGAGACTATGTAAGTGTGCCAAGCTGTTTTATTTTCAACTCTACAACTAAGAGTAAAGTTCTACTGTTTTCTTTCTTCTGACTGGTCTGTGTCTTTGGCATTGGGCTTTTGGACATGTTGGACATTGCTACGGCACAACAAATTGATTCTGCGTAACATGTTATGGGCCCAGCACGACCCTGTATGCACCAATATAACCCAGCCTAATTTTGCAAAGACCCTAACAGAGGAAAAAAAAATTTGGCTTGACTTTGTTGAGGGACTAAACTCTGGAAGATGGGTCCAGGAATGAATATTGCAGCATTCCCTATTGCCAGGTTGAATGGCAGAAATTACTCCATTTGGAAGGTTTGTATGGAGAGTTACTTAAGGAGGGAATCTCTGTGGGATTGTATTGTGAACCCATCACCACAATAACCAACAGCAGAGGAGCAAAGAGCATTGGAGAAGGCCAAGGCAAGTCTCATTCTCGGAGTAGATGATGAACAGCTGATCCATGTTTGCAGTTTGCCCACTGCACATGCCATATGGGAGCGGCTTAAGGAGGTGCATGTCTCGGACTCTTCAGCAACTGTGGCTGTATTAGCTAGAAGGCTGTACAGAAAGCGTCTCCAGAGAGGAGAGACCATTTACAGACATTGCAGAGCTTATTTGTTGAGCTGGAGCAAAGAAACTTCACGCTCACTGAGGCAAATGTTTTATTTTGTTATCCTCCATGGACGATTCTTATGATGGAATTATGAATTCTTTGGAATCACTCCCACAAGCGCAGTTGAATCTGCAGTATGTTTCTTCACGTCTTCTTGCCGACGATGAACGAAGAAAGGATCGGTGTTTGGAGACCACAAGCTCAACTGGTCGTGTTCAACACAGACGGCCTGCTGGGGAAGCAGCAGAGCAAGGAAGAGAGACAGTTTGTGCTGTGAGAAGGTGCTTTGTTTGCAATTCTCCAAAGCACATGAAGAAAGATTGCCCAAAGCTGCGAGACAAGCAGAAGGGGAATCAGAAAAGGAGTGGTCCCTCGCACGTAAGAGTTGTACAGACAAATTCAAGCCCAGAACAGAAGGATGACTTTCATGTTGACTCAGGGTGTTCACAACACATTGTAAATAGCAAGACTTTGTTTAGAAAATTTACTAAGCTGAATGGTTTCCATGTGACACTTGCTGATGGAAAGCATTATTCCGTTATTCCGTTCAAGGAAAAGGAGAGGTTTTTGTTGATATTTTGGGTATAACCTTGGAAAATGTATTTTATGTTCCACAAATTGATTATAATCTCATATCAGTGGCGAGACTTGATAGTGAGGGGTTTGATGTTATATTTTCAGGAGGCAAGGTCAAAATCCTGAAAGGAACCAAACTGTATGGAACAGGGACAATACAGGATGGTATATATGCTTTAGAGTCAAGGAGTGCAAATAATATCAACATAGTGAGCAAGAATACTCCATTACACCATAGGTGCATTCATGAGTTGCACAGGGTTTTGGGTCATCCAAGTTTTAAAGTTCTGTACAAGATGCAGGAGTACAGTGAGGGTTTAAAATTGGAAGACTGTAAACATTTCCTAGATTGCACTGTATGCAAGGGAACTAAAGCTCAATCTGCGCCTGTAAGTAAAAAGAGCTTAAGGAATTCTGAAAAGCCTTTTCAGTTCGTGCACGCAGATTTAATTGGACCTTTTCATCCCAGCAAAGGAGGGGCAATTTATTGTGTATTCTTTTTTTTATAATAAATTTTTATTGTGCATTTTATATAAGTGTACACACAGACAACAGATGTGAAAAGGGTGTGGGAGATCGGTTGGAGGGGAGGAGTTGGGGACGGGGATGGGGGGGGGGGTGAGTAACATATAAACAGATTTCCGTCAAAATAACACATAGACATAAAAATTAAAGACAAATCTTAACATTACAAATGAGTCCCATCACCTCCCCCCTTAAGTCCTAAAGTGAGTTGTACTTCCCAAAGTCATCTGAGGAATTAAAATTTTCCAGTGTCTATTGCATCAGTTTGCCAAAGTCCTCTCGAGTTCACTTCGGTGTGTAGTTTCAAAAGCTGGATAGATCTATTATGAATGGTATCTTCCTCGAACTAATAAAGTCTCTGAAGCCTGACCAATCAGTTTCGACTCAGGTGTTATTTAGTTTTTGTGATAAACTGTCCATTTGTATTAAGTCAAAAAAATTTATTATCCAGTCGTCGGCTTTCGGGATCTCTTCCTGTTTCCACAATTTTGCAATTTGTAGTCTGGCTGCGGTACTAAGCAGAAATAGCATTTTTTCTTGGTTTTTAGTTAGTTTTTCTTCTGATATTCCTAATAGGTAGATTTCTGGTTTTAGGGGGAATTTGGTTTTTAATATTTTTTGGCACATACTATGAATTTTCTTCCAGTATTTTCTGATACGTTTACAGGTCCACCATGTGTGTATAAAGGTTCCTTTTTCTTTCTTGCATTTCCAACAGGAGTTAGATATCCCTCTGTTGAATTTCGACAGCTTTACAGGGGTGCAATACCAACGGTATAGCATCTTGTACCAGTTTTCCTTTATATCATTTGCCGCTGTGTATTTTAGTTTTTTGTTCCAAACTGTTTCCCACTGTTCCGAAGATATACTGTGTCCTATGTCTTTTGCCCATTGTATTTGGCAATTTTTGACTTGCTCTTCTTCCGTGGACCATTTTAATAGTTTTTTGTATATAATTTTGATTAGTTTTTTCTCTTTTTGCAGAATTAATTCCCAAAAGCCTTCCTCTTGACAGAAACCTAATTTGTTGTCTTCTTTAAAGTTTTGCTGATATTGTATATATTGTAGCCAGGTTATATTTTTGTCCAAGAGTTTCATTTCTTCAAATGATTTCAAAATGAGTTTTCCATCCGGTGATTTTTTAAGAATTTGTTTGTAGTTTAACCAGTTTCTTTCTCCCATGTCTCTTTTATGTCGGGCTTCCATTGGCGATAGCCACATTGAGGTCTTGTTATAGAGCCTGGGTTTATATTTTTCCCAGGTCTTAAATAGGGCTGTTCTTATATAATGGTTATTAAAGTTTTTATCAATTTTGTTTTTGTTAAGCCAAAGATACCCGTGCCACCCCGTTCTCAGGTCGTGCCCTTCTAGGGTTAGTAATGTTTTGTTTTTTAGGGTGACCCAATCTTTTATACCCACCAGGTTGCATGCCTCGTAGTATAATTTGAAATTTGGGAGACCTAGGCCTCCTCTGCTCTTATCATCCGTTAACACCCTGAAGTTTATTCTTGATTTTCCATTTTCCCATATGAATTTAGTAATATCCTTGTTCCATTTTTTAAAAAGGTGGTCATTTCTGATTATTGGTAATGTTTGAAAAAGAAACAGCAATTTGGAGAGGACATTCATTTTTAATATAGCTATCCTTCCCAATAGTGATATATTTTCGTATTTCCATCCCTCTAGGTCTTTGTGGATTTTGTTCCATAAATGTTCGTAATTGTTCTTTAAAAGTTTGGTGTTACTTTGTGCTATCATTACGCCAAGATATTTAATCTTGCTTTCAATCTTTATCCCTGTCTTTCCTTGTAAGTTTTCTTTGGATGCTTTGTCCATATTTTTGACTAAAAATTTAGTTTTTTGTTTATTTAGTTTAAAACCTGCCAGGTTCCCGAACGTGTCAATTTTAGTTAGCCAATCAGTGATTTTGTCTAGTGGGTTTTCGACGATGCAGACAACATCGTCTGCATATGCTCTTAACTTATACTGCTGTTTTTTAATCTTCATTCCTAAAAGGTGTTCATCATTGTTTATATCTCGAATCAAGATTTCTATTGTTAAAATGAAGAGGAGTGGGGAGAGAGATTCTTGACCGTTTATTATTAAGGTGGCTTCTTGTCTCTCGTATATCGCATTCACAGCATTTTGAAAGTTGTATCCAAAATCTAATTCTTGTAATAACAGTTTTAGAAATGTCCAATTCACTTTGTCGAATGACTTTTCGGCGTCTATGAATAGCAAAGCCAATTGTTTTTCGGTATGTTTTTCAAAATATTCAATTGTGTTTAATACTGTCCTTATATTGTCTTTAATGAACCTATTGGGGAGGAATCCTGATTGTTCTATTGATATCCAATCTTTCATGAAATGTTTTAGTCTCTCTGATAAAATTGTTGTAAATATTTTGTAATCGTTATTAAGCAGGGATATAGGTCTGTAATGTTTTGTTTCTGTAGGGTTTGTGCCTTCTTTATGTATTAGGATAATATTGGCTGTTTCCCATGATTTGGGGATTGTTTTGTTAATCATTATGTTGTTCATAATTTCTTTTAAAGGGGGGGTTATCTCATGAATGTTTTGTAAAAGGTTGCCGTGAACCCGTCTGGGCCCGGTGCTTTGTTATTTTTTAGTTTTTTAATGGCCATATCTATTTTGTAAGTGGTAATTGGGCCGTTTAGGGTCTCTCTCTGTTTTTCTGTTAATTTTGATAAGTTTTGCTTGCATAAATATTCCATGATTTTTTCCCCTGGGATGTCTGTTTTCTTATATAGTTTTTGAAAAAAGTTTAAAAATTGCTTTGTAATGTTCTTTCCTTCTGTAAAATTTTTCCCTCCCTCTTCAATTTTTGTGATTAGTTGTTTCTGTTTTCGTTTTTTTTATTTTGTTGGCAAGCCATTTGCCAATCTTATTTGCATTTTGGAAATACTGCGCTTTTATGTATTTCAGGTCTTTTTCAATTTTTTCTGTTTGTATTAGTTGTAACTGTTTCTTGAGTCTTCTACTTTTATAATTGTATTCTGATTTTTAGGGTTTTCTTTCAGTGCTCTTTCTTCGGTATTTAGTTCTTTAATGATTTTTTTGTATCTCTCGTTTTTAATTTTTTTTGTTTATTGCGTCTTGCTGCATGAAATACCCCCTCATTACAGCTTTCATTGCATCCCACTGGGTGTTTTTAGATGTTTCTTCTCCTGAGTTCATACTGAAATATTCTTTTAATAATTTTCTGTTCTTTTCTATGTCTTTTTCTTTCTTTAATAGATTGTCATTTAATCTCCATCTATATCTAGTGTTGGTCCCCTTTATTGTGAATTCTATCGGACAATGGTCCGAGAATATCCTGGCTGTAATTTTTAACTTCTTAACGTTTAACAGAATTGTGTTGGTCGCCCAGACCATGTCTATCCGGGACCAAGAGTTGTGACGATTTGAAAAGAAAGTATAATCTTTTGTTGTTCCTTTGGTATGTCTCCATATATCTTTTAGATTTAAATTTTCTAGTTGTGTTACAAATGATTTTGGGAGGAGACATGCTTTGCTTCTAGACTGAGATTTAGGGGGGTTGTTGTATAATTTGTCTAAGTTTATGTCTGTGACTCCGTTGAAATCACCTAGTATTATGAGTTTATCAAATTCTTGTTTATCTATTTCTTTTTTGAGCCCCTTTATAAATTTTTGTTTTGGCCCATTTGGGCAGTAAATATTACAAATAAGTATCTTCTTGTTTTTAATTTCAATTGTGACCCCAATGTACCTACCGTCAAGGTCCTTGTTTTGGATTAAACCAATCTTTGATGTAAAGTGCAACTCCTCTTTTTTTCTCGTTGCACACTGCATAAAAAACGCTGCCCAGCTTTACTTGGACTAAGTGCTTCACGTGTTTGCTGCAGATGTGTGTTTCTTGGAGTGCCACTAGATCTAGATTCTGCTGTTTCAGATGGTTAAAAATTCTGTCTTTTACATGGGGAGTTGAGGCCGTTCACATTATTTGAATACACTCGAATGTCCTTATCCATTTGTATTGTCGTTCATTTCCCATTGAATCGTGTCTTGAGGAAGCATCAGATGATAGTTTTCTGGAGAAAATTCCCTAAGTCGCTTTTGATCCCTTTTATTTTGTGTGCTTAGTATGCTGAATGGGTCTTCATCGTCTTCCTCTTCCTCTTTGTCTCCTTTTATCTCTATTTGTGGTGTCTTGTGACTTTGAGGGTATGTTCCTTTACTGTTTTTTGGTGTCTTATTTGGATATGACTCTTGCGCCGATTCTTTTATATGGTTGACATAGAAAGCTCTTGCTTTTTCCACATTGTTTAACCAATATTTGGTGTTGTTCAGGGTAACCGTCAGGCCTTCTAATTTCTCCCATTTAAATTTTATTTTTCTCTTGATTAGTTCTTTGGTTAGGAAGGAGTACTTTCTTCTTTTTGTTAAGGTCTGTTGGGTTACTTCATTATAATTATTCTTTTCCCTTTGTGGTATAGCGGCTTCTTAGCGTTTACTATTAGAATCTCGTCCCGCATGCTTTTCCTACAGAATCCCACTACCACGTCTCTTGTTGTTTTATTTCTCTTGGAGAAGCCTGTTGAAACACGGAACACCCTATCTACATCTTGTCCGATCACTTCCCTCTCCACTTCAAGCAGTTCTGCGAATAAAGTTATTGTTAGTTGTTTTATATTCTCATCTTTTGATTCCTCGAAGTTTCGAAGTCTAAGTTGGTACTCCAGTTCTCTATTCTCCAAGAGTTCTGTTTGTTGCTGGATTTTTTGGGTGAGGTTCTCGAGTTTATTTATTCTGTAGTCCGCTTTTCCTTGAGCTTTGTTTTTTGGGTTTCTTTTTTCAAGTTGTCTGTGTCATCCTTGAGATTCTTGATCTCAGCTTTTAGGTCTGTCTTTAAGTTTTGAAATTCTGCCTGTAGTTCCTTATGTTGTGCTTCTTGTTTAGTTGCGATTTTTTTTATTTCTGCCTGTAACTCCTCGTGTTGCGTCTCTTGTTTTGTTGAGATTTTTTTAATTTCCGCGAATATCTCTTTCAACACATTTTCATCTGTTGCGGAGTTTCTTTTAGTTTGTAGCTTTGTGGTTAATGTCATTTGAGATAGCTGTGGTGATTGTGGGGCTTGTATTATTTGAGTTGCTTGGGTTGGCGCTTTATCTTTTTTATTTTGCATTTTGCTTGGTGTGTATTATTTGTGGTGTACTATCTATTTTGGGGTTCTGGGATTTGTGTGTGTATATTTCTTTGTTGTTTGGGTACAGTTTCTTTATTTAGCTTGTATTATTTACCTGTTATGTGTGATAGATTGTGTGGTCTGGAAAGCCAAATTTGTTGGGTGTAAGTATATTGTTATTATGTTGTTATTTCTAGTTGAGTTGTTAGTTTGTATGCGTGTTTTTGTTGTGTTTTTGTTGCTATAATTTAATTATTTTTTTTCCTTTTTTATTGTTGTTATTGCTTATTTATTTATTTATTTTGGTGTGTATATGTTTGTGCTTTGTGTGTTTTATGCTTACTATTTTGTGTAGATTGTTGAGGTTTAGTTTGAGTTTCAATATTTTTTAGTTGTTATTTATTGCTTTCTTTTTCTTTTAGGTTTTTCTTTTTTTTTTTTTTTGCTTTATTTTTAATTTTTTATTTATTTTTTATTATTATTTTATTTTTATTATTGTTGTTTATTATTTATTTTTGATTTTTTGCTTTTATTTTCTTTTGTTAAATGTATTGCTCTCTGTGCTTCTCTGTTTTCTTTCTTTATTTAATTATTTATTATTGATTTTATTGTTGTTTATTTGTTATTTATTTGTTTTATTTTGCTTTATTTATTTTTATTTTTGTTTATTATTTATTATTTATTTCGTTGCAGTCTGCTTGTTTATTTGTCTTGATTTTTTTCCCCCTGTCTAGTCCCTCTTCCGCCTTTGTAGGCACTCAGTCTCATTCCTTTTCTCGCGAGGTTTGTTTATGGTTTGGTGTTCTCGCGTTGCGTGGTTCCTCTCGCGATCTTCCGCTGCCGTGTTTCGGCACACCTTCTCCTTTTCAGGGCTGGCTGCGCTCTTTCTCCGCCGTCCTCTTTCCCCCTCCTCTTGGCCTTGGGCTGTTGGAGGGCTGTTGGAGGATGGACCTTGGGCTGCTGATAATGGCTGGATGACTGGATGGCGTTTCCAAGGTCAGTGTCCCTTTTTTTTTGGTCACTGCATTAACTTTCACGTGGCTTCTCTCCTTGCTGCTGGGGGGGGGGGGGGTTCCAGATTTTAAACTTAGTTCTTTTAATCCTTTTTTCTTTCTTTCTCCTCTTTGGTATTGCTTAGTGCTTTGTTATATTATATTGTATTATTGTATTGACTTCCCTTGTCACAGCCTGCTATGCCGCTGGATGTTTGTGGGCTTCAACAATCGTCCCCTCCGGGACGGTCGTTGAATTTTCCCGGGTCGGCTCTGCAGTCCCTTTGGTTTAAGGGAGGGAGCGTCCTTTGCTCTACCCAGCTGTGCAGTGGGATTGTTTTCTTATTTTATTTCCTCTATATTTCTTTGGTTCAGCTACCACCCCCTGTTCCCCCAATCTGGATTTCTGGATTACCTTTGTATTTTGTCGTCCGGCTTTGAAGTGTTTCTGTCGCTGTGGTCGAGTCTATTCCTCAGTAGACGTTTGCTTTGTATTTGGTTGTATTTGGTTGTTTCTCTTTATTCTTTGAGTTGTGCTGGTGGCCAATGGAGTTCTGGGGGCTTGAATGGCCTCCTGCTGCGGCTTGAGTTTTCAGAGAGGGGCACTGTTGCCGGGCGTCTTTTGGGTGTCCCCTTGAGGGGGACACCACTTAGGCACCCTCGGCCGACTTGCGCCTCTCTGCTTTCTTTCCTCGACCTCAGTCCGCCGATCAGAAAGGGTATATCGAATTCCCACACTCTAAACCAGGCTGTCCTCGAGCGGAGCTCGAAGAGACGCATCCTCCATTGAAGTGCCACCAACCGGAAGTCATCAATTTATTGTGTATTCTTGATGACTACTCTAATTTTGCGTGGAGTTTTTTGTTAAAGCATAAAAGTGAAGTGTTTGAAACTTTTAAGAACTGGGTTGCTTACATAAGGAGACAGTTTGAGGTAGATGTAAAAGCCTTGCAAACTGATAGAGGAGGCGAATTCACATCACACAATTTATAGTTTCTTGAAAAATGAGGGGATCAAACACAGACAAATGTGCCCATATCAAAGTGCCGAAAATGGCAAAATAGAAAGATTTGTAAGGAAGATTCAAACAGTTAAGGATTCTCTCTTGACAGACTCAGGGTTACCCAGTAACTTATGGGGAGAGGCAGTGATGACTGCCAATTAATTAAGGGTTTGAGTGCATACTATTACGGTATATTGTTGTAAGTACAGTGTGTGTGTGTTAAAGAAAACTTGCAGAAAAGCCTGGCAAACTGTTAATGATTAACTGCAGCTGCAAAAGCTCAGCTCAGCAAGGCTAGACCACGCTTCTTCTATGTAACAGTTTTCTGAGGCTTTTGCAAACTGTTTTTGCAGTTGGCTGTTTGATTTGCTAGAGAGCAGATGCAAGAAGCTTATGCTATGGTGAAGTAACCATGTTTTATTTTGTTATGCTCTATGATTTATGACACAGAAGATTTATTCTGTATTATTTACAGAGACTATGTAAGTGTGCCAAGCTGTTTTATTTTCAACTCTACAACCAAGAGTAAAGTTCTACTGTTTTATTTCTTCTGACTGGTCTGTATCTTTGGCATTGGGTTTTTGGACATGTTGGACATTTCTACTGCACAACAAATTGATTCTGTGTAACACATACTGGCCGTCCTCCAGTGTGACCACCTCAACCACCACCACCACCATCACCTCCACCCGGAGGGCATCAATCCTCACCCCCCCCTCCCCGGGAGTGACTGCTTGACGGCTGTGTTTGTGGGGACATCGCCCCATTTTACCGAACTTTCCTCCAACCCCTCCCAGTTGGAACAATCCCCCAGGAATGACCGATTGGACAGTTTTGTATGCATACCAGCCATCCTCCAGTATGACCACCTTCACCAACACCATCACCACCACCTCCTCCCAGGGGGCATCAATGCACACACCCCGGGAGTGACTGCCTGCAGAGTGAAGGCCAGTGCCCCATTCCGCCCACCACCATCACCATCACCTCCCCTCGGGCGGCATCAATCCTCACCCCCCCCCCCGGGAGTGACTGCTGGACTGCCGTGTTTGCAGGGTAGCGCCCCGTTCTGCCCACCTTTCCTCCAACCCCTCCCAGGGAGAGCAATCCCCCTAGAATTACCTATTGGACAGTTTTGTATGCAAACCAGCTGTCCTCCAGTATGACCACCCCCACCAACACCATCACCACCACCTCCTCCCAGGGGGCATCAATGCACACACCCCGGGAGTGACTGCTTGCCGGCAGTGTGAAGGATCAGCACCCCAATCTGCCCACCTTCTCCAACCCCTCCCGGGGGGCATCGATCCTCACACCCCGGGAGTGAATGCTTGCCTGCAGAGAGAAGGCCAGCGGCCCATTCTGCTGACCTTTTCCAACCCCTCCCGGGGGGCATCAGTCCTCACCTTCCGGGTGTGACTGCTTGCCTGCAGAGTGAGGGCCAGCACCCCATTCTGCCCACCTTCTCCAACCCCTCCTGAGAGGCATCGATCCTCACCCCCTCCCCTCCTGGGAATGACTGCTTGCCTGCAGAGTCAAGGCCACCGCCCAATTACACCCACCTTCTCCAACCGTCTCCCGGGGACATCGATCCATGCCCCCCGGGAGGGACTGCTTGCCTGCAGTGTAGGCCAGCGCTCCATTCTGCCCACCTCCAACCCCTCCCGGGGGCATCGGTCCCCCCAGGAGCGATGTTTGGACAGGTTTGGGTGCATACTGGCTGTCCTCCAGTGTGACCACCTCCACGACCATCACCTCCTCCAGCCAGCAATCCTCCACTATCACCTCCTCCAGGAGGAAGCACTTTCCTCCAGGAATGACCATTTGCCTGCTATGTGGATTCCAGCTCTCCTCCCCAAACTTACTTCCACTATACTCCAGGGGGAACAATAAATCCCTCCTCTTACTGGGTGTGTCAGCCTGCTGGCTGCATGTCAGCCATCCATCCTCCCCCACCACCACCTCCAACACACCTCCTGGGGGTAACATTCCCACCCAGGAATGACTGTTCGTCTGCTCTGTGAATGCCTGCGGTCTTCCCCAGTCACCTCCTGTAGCCACATAAATGGTGACTTGTCCATTATTTGATCTGTACTGGGTTTTGGATTTCAATTTTAATGGATGCGACTTACTCAATTTTTTGATTTAACAAAAAGAAGGACTTCTGTTGTTCTCTTGATGGTAGCATCGTATGCTGCTTTAATAAGGCCACCATGATTCCCCCTCTGGGGGGAGAAGGGTGGGGTATGAAACCAATTTGAAAGGGAGTAAAGAAATCTTCAGTTAATGAAGTGGACTCCAATGGCCCAATGCCTTGAGATACTGTCCCTGCAGCCGCATGGTAGAGTCACGTTTGTAAGGACCAGGAAGTACCAGTCACCAAATTGTGGGCATAGGGCAGACAAACAACCACCCCTTCAACTGATAAGGAAAGGATGGTTTACAAAGGGGAAATGCATCCGAGACGACCATATACATTACAATTACCCTGGCCGTATTCACACCCAGTGGCCGTATTCACACCCAGTAGAAACTTACATATTTCTACAAGACAGCCACACTCCTGTATATATACACGTAGATGGGGAAGTCTGTGTAAAGACCTCATTTTGTAACAAAAACAAAGCGTGACACCCTTGGTCATATTCTGAACGTGAGTAGAAATTGTGCTGACTGTGTGGTCAGCTATTTATGTAGCACCACCATTTGTCAACATGCAGCTTCCTGTGATTCTTTCCCCAAAGGGAGAGTACCACATTAATATGGTTGAAGTCCCATTGGAGAGTTCCTCTGTGGCCATTGAGAATGACCGTTTCACCCCTTCCGGGCAATGTCAACTTTCTCAGGGATGACAACACTGTGGTTGCTGAGAATACTCTTTTCAATTTTAAACCTTGTACTTCACAGATCTGTCATAATGACCCAAATTGCTTCTTAATTGCTTCATTGGTTGTTCTAATGTCAAACATTTGTATTGGAACTGATGCTGTGTTTCTGATGTTGCACTGTATGATGCTGTCAGGCCGCCCTCTGTCCGCCTTGGGGGGGAGGGGATGGTGGGGGTATGAATTAAGGAAATAAATAAATAAATAAATAAATAAATAAATAAATTCAGAAATTCTGTCTCCAACGGACCATTTCCTGAAGGCCTGGTGGACACCACTACTGGAGGACAGCTGAGAAGCACACAAAGCTATCCAACCATCACTCCTGCCATTCCCCCCAGGACTGATAGATGACGAGGACATGCTGATCACTGGAGCTACCGAGAACCTTCTGGAACAATGGTCTCTGAGAGCTTATACAGCTATATTGTACTTTGTCCCACGGATGAGGATATTCATTCAAGCCAAGAAAGTAGAAACTAAGCACTTGCCTTATTGCTTTTACAGACCCAGGATGTATCAATATATGTCATCTACCTTCAAGCAAATTTCTGTAAATGAATTAGAGAAGACAAAAATGGAAGTAAATACTGCTGAAGAGGCTGTGAAGGAAGCGAAGTGCACTCTAAAATATTCACAAGACTCTCCCTTCCATGAAGACAGTGAGTTCAAATTACAGCATGCTCAGGTGAATGAGAAGAGAATGAGAGAGAAACTGGAAGACAAATGAAGAAACTTGAGAAGACCAAAAAAACTGATTTTAATATTTAGAATCAACATTCAGAACAGAAGTGAAGATGGCATGATTATCTACAGCAATAATCATTTGATCAGGTTGTTTGAGAAAGTGGGACACCAGAAAAATATAGAATCATATTTAGGAGCTGAAGCAATGGGGACTGTGGACGTGCCATATATGTTATGGAGCCAGCACACAACAAGCAGGCCTTTGCCAATGTTAAAGAATAAAACCATTTGCTGAAAGCCATGGGAAACTATCTTGTCCAGGACTGGAAAGACATGGGAATAAGTAAAAAAGGAGAGACCTTGTTCTGGGCTGACTTTGGATATCTGACTGACAAGTGGTGTGAAAGACCTTCTAACAAATTCAATACAAAAGAAGACAGTGGAAATTCTTGATATTGTTCAGTGTGATATTTGCCTTAAATTGAGACTTCTTTCCCATGACACTGATAACAGTCATGAAGGACAACATGACATCTGGAATTGTGCAAAAAGTCCTAACTTGCTTGAGGTTCCCTAGTCCCACCCCCCACCCCCTTTTTTGGGCTTCGGAGGGAGTAGGAGCAATTTTAGGTCAGTCCACACAGAGAAGTCTTCCTTACAGGACTTAAACCAAGGCCTCCTGTAAAACGCTTCATTATTTACAGCTTGGTTGGGAGAAAAGACCCCATAGCTTGGACGGGGAGAGAAGGCCCCATAGCTTGGCCAGGAATATACAGATTCAGCCTCACAGCTCTCTTGCTAGGGATCCAGTCCCACAGCACTTCAGCCATCCATCACTGGGAAGTGGACATCTTCCTCCTCCTGGAAGTTCTGTAAAGTCTCTGTTCGGTAAGGGCCCTTCTCGGCAACCATAAAGCAGATTGGACCAGGTGTAGGGGTCCCACGGCAACAGAAGAGAAATCATATTGCCCAGGTAGAGGTCGGGGATTTTCCCAACAGTGAAGGAACAGTTGCCTGCCTTTTGGGGCAAGATTGAGAAAGCCAATAGTTTATTAAGAAAACTTTGAAGCAAATAGTTGAAGATTTATTATTTGTTCAGTAATAAAGATTTTGTTGCATCTTTAAAGACTTTGGAGCCAATCTTTTCAGGAAAATCCCAAAAAACCGCTCTCTGAGGTAACCCTGGCGTCCTGTTGGGCTAACAGAATTTAAGTCCTGTTTACAGTCTTCTATAGGAGCCCAGCGTGCTGACCGCTTGCATGACCCGTGGTCTGCGGACTGCCCTCATGACCACTTCTTCCAACACCTCCCAGGCCCAGTGGCCACCACTACTGGAGGACAGCTGAGATGCACTCAAAGCTATATCCAACCGTCACTTCTGCCATTCCCCCCGGGACTGACCGCTTGCCGGACCCATGACCAGTGGACTGCCCTCACAACCACTTTCTCCAACACCTCCCAGGCCTGGTGGCCACCACTACTGGAGGACAGCTGAGATGCACTCAAAGCTATATCTAACCGTCACTCCTGCCATTCCCCCCAGGACTGATAGATGACGAGGACATGCTGATCACTGGAGCTACCGAGAACCTTCCGGAACAATGGTCTCTGAGAGCTTATACAGCTATATTGTACTTTGTCCCTTGGATGAGGATATTCATTCAAGCCAAAAAGTAGAAACCAAGCACTTGCCTTATTGCTTTTACAGACACAGGACGTATCCATATATGTCATCTACCTTCAAGCAATTTCTGTAGATGAATTAGAGAAGACAAAAATGGAAGTAAAGGCTGCTGAAGGGGCTGTGAAGGAAGCGAAGTGCACTCAAAGCTATATCCAACTGTCACTCTTGTCATTCCCCCTGGGACTGACCGCTTGCCTGACCCGCAGCCACCACTACTGGAGGACAGCTGAGATGCACTCAAAGCTATATCCAACCGTCACTCCTGCCATTCCCCCCGGGACCGACCGCTTGCCTGACCCATGGCCACCACTACTGGAGGACAGCTGAGATGCACTCAAAGCTATATCCAACCGTCACTCCTGACATTCCCCTAGTCTGCACTGTACCTACCTGCACCAATAGCACAACCTGTCATGTCATCTAGGGAACGGTCAAAATACCCCAAGGACAGAACTCCTGCCGGCACTGATGAAGTCAAGTCCACCCACCATGAAGGAGTGCTGGAATACACATAGCAGACAAGCGGCCACCCCTCTGAGTCCCCTGGGTCTAGAGATGGTATGAATACTCAAAGTAAAAATCAATTTACGGAAAAATTAAATTAACAAAGGTTGCATTTATGTATTTCAGATACTAAATTTAAATAAACTGAAGGAACAAATATGGCAATTAACATATAAGAGCAATAATTAAGTAACAGCAGCAGTGAGGAAGACAAGCTGGCCTTTGAAAAAATTTCTGGAGACCTGAATGGCCTACCAACACACAGCAGACAACCCGGCAGTCCTGAAAGACAACAACAGGCCAGAAAACTGCACCACTGGACAACACCACAGAGAAACATACACCCCTCAAAGATAGGAAAGGATATGGTAAGCTCAAGAGGGGACGGACTATGGAACACTGGACCAGAGACTGGAAAAAGGTGGCAAACTCAGAACAAGCAAGAAGCACTAGCACCCATTGAGCAAAGGGTGGTGGTTCTCTCCGAGGAAACTCCGGGGTGAAATACTGGCCTACATTTGGCAGCCAGGCAGACTTCCCCCAGGACATTTCATACACATGTGGTAGAGACATGTCTCTTATGAAGATCACTTCTTTCAATGCCACCCTGGAGTTGATGGGAAGAGATGATGGGAAGTCACCAGACAAGCGGTGGAAAACGACAGCAAGCCACTGAACACAACCAAACAGCAAGTAGGTCCCCTACAGCAGAGGAAGGAAGTTTTTCTCAGGAACAAACTGCTATCTCATTAAAATTCTCCAATTACGGGTGCTGTACGCATACCACAAAGAACCCGTAGATGGAGAAGTCACGTGGATAAATGAATGGACCAGCTAGCACGTTGCCCAGGTGAGGGAGAAGAGTACGCACGTACCAGCGAAACGGCTACCCCAACGCTTATAAGTAGAGATTGCTTGACTGCAGGGTGGTCAACGGGCCACCGACAGCACCACTTCCTCTAACACCTCCAGCTCGATGCATGCAAACCTGTCCAACCGTCACCCCACCCATTCCTTCCTGGGGTGTGAAGGACAGTGTACAAACAAACAAATAATCAAAAGTAAGTGCAAGTTACCCAAAGTATGTGCTAACATATTACAATTGCTCAGTGATATCGGCAATGAAATAACTTAGAATCAAATGTTTCAGATACTCAAATAAAGTTGAGAAGTTATAAAAAAAACCAAATGTTCGGATAATGTGCTCCAAAGATCTTCCATCCTCCAGTTATTACTACACAGTAGTACTGAGAGAGGTGAGGGAAAAAGGATTGTTAAAAGAGGAATGCTCCAAAAGGCCATCCTGAGAAAGTACAGACAGCTGCTGCACAGGCAAAGAGTCCCACCCCTCCAATTAAGGTCCATGGAATCCTAAGGGAACTGCAGAAAAAAAAGGCCAGTTTGAATTTACACAGGCAGCCGCCACCGGTCGACTGGACAGCCAAGCGAGCAGCACCAGCCAGCAGCTATTGAGCAGAGGGTGGTGGTTATTCCAGAAGAACCTGGAATTATGCAAATGTCCCATCTCCTTAATTTTTTTTAATGGAATGGACACCACAAAGAACAGACAGATGGAGGAAAAGTTCCTTTGCCCAGAAGAAAAGGATAGGCCCCCAGCCACAGGGAAAGCTCTTCCATAATGCATTTTGAGGAACGCGATGCCACCATGCACGGGAAGGGAGACGTATACCCCTTCCTCCATAACAAAAAGAGAAGTCTCACAAAGTGCCCTGTAACAAGTCTTGATTGACATGAACTGACAACTCTGTATGCCAGCTAAGTATTACAGCAAACCTAAATCTCTCTACCTCCAGAAACGAAAGCTGTTCTCCTCAGAGCAGACAAACTGACACTCCTCCAGGAGGCCTTAAATTGAAGGGGAACCCACCAATGCTATGAGCAAACTCCCACCTCACAAAATGGAATCCATTAGAGGAATCCCAAGCATTACCGCTGAATGCTGGCATCCCCCTTTCCACTACAGATGAAGAAGAACCTGGAGTTGCTGATAATCCAATCCAGCAATTGCAGGAAAGAGCAGATGTCAAGTCACCAACCACCAGGGAGATGATATCCCAAGAGACGGGAAGCAACCCTCCGATTCTTTCCCATGACTGGAGAAAGTGCACTGAGAAAATGGAGGGAAGTAAACAACACCTTTGGGTGAGAAACAAGAAGGGTAGCTGATATGAAACTCAGAACTTGGCATTCATTGACCATTCCAAGTCACTTGGTACATTGGAAGGCTAAAAGGTAAAGGAAAAAGAACACATTCAAAATGCACAGGGAAGATGAACAGGCAGTAATTTCCTGAGGGAGACCAGTCTTAAGAGCAAAAGGATTCCCAAAGATTCCTAGGGAAACAGCCCTAAAGCTCTGAGGAATTTCGGAGGAAAAAACAGCTTTGAATATTTACCAACTCCAGCTGAAGTGACTACAGGTCTACTGGTAGGTCCACTCGGTGCTTTGAGACACAGTTCAACCCGGTAGTGGTGCTCACATCAGTTAGGTTTAGGTTCACAATTAGCCTGGGAGAAGTTTGGAAAGGAATTTCCCTTTAGAGTAAAGTAACAGTTAGAAGACACCAGTTGCACAAAAGCCTGGAAGTATTTGTTTAACCTTTTGAAGACAAAAGAAGTTTCTGTTGATTGTTCACCAATAAAGACTTTGTTATATTTCACAAGCCCTCCAAAGACTGTTTAAGGTGAAAATCCTGAGAACTTATCTTCGGGCCCCCTGGCTTCCCGCTGGGCTAAAGTTGCACGTCCTGTTTTATTTTAATATTTTTATTATAAATTTTTGTTATGGTTTTACAATGTATACGACATAAGCATAAGCATAATCTCATATAGAGAAAAAGGGAGGGGGCAGAAAAGAAAAAAGGAAGAAAAAAAAGAAAAAAATTGTCAGTGAAAGAGGGGAAGTGAGGGGAAGAGGAGAAAAAATAAAGTGCAATTTAAAAAGACTTCCCAAGAATCTTTGAGTCTTTGAGAGTTAGCTAAATTTAATAAAGGAATATCAAACAGCTGCTGGAAATGTGGCAAAGAAAGAGAAACTTTCATCCACGTATGGGAGGAACGCAAGAAAGTGAAAAAATATTGGAAAGAAATCCACACAATTACCCAAAAAATATTAAAAATAAAATTCACCAGATCCCCAGAGTTTTATCTATTGGGCATATCAAACTCAAAATTTAACAAAAGTCAAGAGAGGCTCCTATTTCTCTTAAGTACCGCTGCTAGAGCCCCGCCTCTCAGACTGCTTTGTCTGAGAGGCGGGGCTTCCTGGTTATCCTATATAAACCAGTGTCGCGCACGCCGTGAGGTTACTCGTACACTCAGTAACCTATACTTTCACCCCTGCATACAGACAACAACATCAAACACACACCAAGAGCATTAGCAACCTCCAGATGGAACAAACACGAAAACTTCCCATCTCATGCACAAGCTGTGGCATGTTCAGCTTTTTCACACTACAATTACTCAATTACATCTGCCCCAAGTGTACACAGATCACTCGCATGGAACACAGGATATGACAACTCGAGGACCGTATTAAGACCCTTAAGGACATTCAGGAACTTGAGCTGTTCTTAGACACCACACACCACACTGGCCTAGACACGCAGCCCATATCACACCAACATTACGGGGAGGCTCAACAGAACAGCACCTCAGATGTGGACAACCCTCAGGCTTGGAGAAATGTCACCCTTAGAAGGACACATAGGACCCGGAAGCCTCCTCAGAATACTTCCGCTCAGCTGCAGTTACACAATAGATTCCAAATTCTCACACAACTAGCACCTGACCAAGAAACACAACATATTGGGGAAGACCAGAATGGCTTAGATACTGATCAGTGGCTCATCCTTGATCAGTGTGCAGGGGATAGCCCTGACTGGGACAACACTTCACAAAATTCACACTTGCACAATCCTGCAGGTGTACCATCCCCAACCATAGACCAGGAGCAACAGGAACACATACAGGAGAACCATAGGCTCTTGGACGAATCTCAATGGATTGTCCTTGACGAATGCACCGGGGATGTCGAGGAGGAGGACAACACTTTTCACCTACACAATTCACACCAACAGGATCACTTTTCTGGAGACCTACACACTACATTGCACAAAAGGGGCCCTGTCATTCCTGAAAGGAAACAGGTCTTGGTAGTAGGCGACTCCCTCCTTAGAGGAACGGAAGCTGTCATTTCCAGACCAGATGGGATGGCTCGAGAAATATGCTGCCTACCGGGGGCAAAAATACACCATATCACTCAGAGGCTCACCAGGCTCCTCAAGCCCCATCACCGTCCTCCCCTCATGTTGATTCATGTAGGAACCAATGATACTGCAAGGCATACGTTTCAAAAGATCACAAATGATTTTCGAGCTCTAGGAGCAATGCTAAAAGAATGTAATGTACAGGTGGTCTTTTCATCCCTCCTCCCTGTTGTAAGACACGGACCCACAAGAGCCAGAAAAATAGTACAGGTCAATGACTGGCTTAGAAAATGGTGTCAGGAGGAACGCTTTGGCTTCCTCGACCATGGCCTGCTATTCCAGGAGGATGGCCTACTGGCAAGGGATGGGGTGCATCTCACACAAGTAGGAAAACACCTTTTTGCTCACAGACTCGCAAACCTCATTAGACGCACTTTAAACTAGGTCCACCGGGGGAGGGGGACAACAGCCTTGCGAACACTACTTTACCCATAATGTCTGGGAATCGCCAGAAGGCTAAACGGAGGGCTGCACAAACACAACAAGGACCAAGTACCAAAAGCACAATAATCCCAATTAAACAGCTCAAGGGAAGATCCCAGGGGCTCACATGTCTTTACACTAATGCACAGAGCATGGGAAATAAACAAGACGAACTCCAACTTCTAGCACAACACCACAAATATGATATCATAGCCATCACTGAAACCTGGTGGGATGACTCCTATCGCTGGAATGTAGATATCGAGGGGTATAACCTCTTTCACAGAAACCGAACAAAGGGGAGAGGAGGCGGAGTAGCCTTATATGTCAAAAACTCTTATGCTGCAGAAGAAATTCAAGACAGCAATCTGAGAAACCAGCTTGAAATCATCTGGATAAGAATCAAGGGAACTGGGACTCAAAAAGATGTCGTCGTAGGCGTCTACTACAGACCCCCAAGCCAGGAGGAAGATCTTGATGAAGTCTTCTGCCAACAGTTGACCAAACAGGCACAGAAAAGAGATGTAGTAGTCATGGGCGATTTCAACTATCCCGATATTTGCTGGAAAACAAAAACTCGGCCAAGAGTACAAGGTCCAACAAATTCCTCGCTTGCCTTGCAGACAATTTCATGGTCCAGAAGGTAGAAGAGGCAACAAGGGGATTGGCTACTCTTGATCTCATCCTAACAAATGCGGATGACCTGATCGATGCGGTCGAAGTGGTAGGATCCTTAGGGGCAAGTGACCATGTGCTCCTGCAATTTGAGGTACAAAGGAAGGCCGAAACTAAGACAAGTCAAACCAGCATTTTGGACTTTAGGAGAGCTGATTTCCAAAAAATGAAGGAAACGCTGAGCAGCATTCCGTGGACACAGATACTAAAAGACAAGGGAGTTACGGATGGATGGGAATTTCTCAAGAGTGAAATACTCAAGGCGCAATTGCAAACCGTGCCAACAAAGAGAAAAAATAGGACAAGTGCAAAGAAGCCAGAATGGATGTCCAAAGAACTTCTAACTGTGCTAAGACACAAAAGAGACATGCGCAAGAAGTGGAAAAAGGGAGAAATCACCAAAGAAGAATTCAAACAAATAGCCAACACCTGTAGGGAAAAGGTCCGCAAGGCTAAAGCACAAAACGAGCTCAGGCTTGCCAGGGACATTAAAAACAATAAAAAGGGCTTCTATTCTTATGTCAGTAGAAAAAGGAAAAACAAGGAGGCGATAGGACCTCTTCGAGGAGAAGATGGGGCAATGCTGACAGGGGATAGGGAAAAGGCAGAACTACTTAATGCCTTCTTTGCCTCGGTCTTCTCACAAAAAGAGAGTCTTCAACCTCAGCAAGATGGAGTGGATGAGGGATTGGAGGACATCCAACCCCAAATTGGGAAAGAAGTCGTCCAGGAATACCTGGCCGCTCTTAATGAGTTCAAGTCCCCAGGGCCAGATCAACTACACCCCAGAGTATTGAAGGAACTAGCGGAAGTCATTTCGGAACCATTGGCAACCATCTTTGAGAGTTCTTGGAGAACGGGAGAAGTTCCAGCAGATTGGAGGAGGGCCAATGTGGTCCCAATCTTCAAGAAGGGAAAAAAGGATGACCCAAACAACTACCGTCCGGTCAGCCTCACGTCGATACCGTGCAAGATTCTGGAAAAGATTGTTAAGGAAGCGGTCTGCAAACACTTAGAAACAAATGCAGTCATCGCTAATAGTCAACATGGATTTATCAAAAACAAGTCATGCCAGACTAATCTGATCTCTTTCTTCGATAGAGCTACAAGCTGGGTAGATGCGGGGAATGCCGTGGATGTAGCGTACCTGGATTTCAGTAAGGCCTTCGACAAGGTCCCCCATGACCTTCTGGCAAGGAAACTAGTCCAATGTGGGCTAGGCAAAACTACGGTGAGGTGGATCTGTAATTGGTTAAGTGGACGAACACAGAGAGTGCTCACTAATGCTTCCTCTTCATCTTGGAAAGAAGTGACTAGCGGAGTGCCGCAGGGTTCCGTCCTGGGCCCGGTCCTGTTCAACATCTTTATTAATGACTTAGATGAAGGGCTAGAAGGCATGATCATCAAGTTTGCAGATGAGACCAAATTGGGAGGGATAGCCAATAGTCCAGAGGACAGGAGCAGAATTTAAAACGATCTTGACAGATTAGAGAGATGGGCCAAAACTAACAAAATGAAGTTCAACAGTGACAAATGCAAGATACTCCACTTTGGCAGAAAAAATGAAATGCAAAGATACAGAATGGGAGGCGCCTGGCTCGAGAGCAGTACGTGTGAAAAAGATCTTGGAGTCCTCGTGGACAACAAGTTAAACATGAGCCAACAATGTGATGTGGCGGCAAAAAAAGCCAATGGGATTTTGGCCTGCACCAATAGGAGCATAGTGTCTAGATCTAAGGAAGTAATGCTACCCCTCTATTCTGCTTTGTTTAGACCACATCTGGAATATTGTGTCCAATTCTGGGCACCACAATTCAAGAGAGATATTGACAAGCTGGAATGTGTCCAGAGGAGGGCGACTAAAATGATAAAAGGTCTGGAGAACAAGGTCTGGAAGCCCTATGAGGAGCGGCTTAGGGAGCTGGGCATGTTTAGCCTGAAGAAGAGAAGGCTGAGAGGAGATATGATAGCCATGTATAAATATGTGAGAGGAAGCCACAGGGAGGAGGGTGCAAGCTTGTTTTCAGCTTCCTTGGAGACTAGGACGCGGAACAATGGCTTCAAACTACAAGAGAGGAGATTCCATCTGAACATCAGGAAGAACTTCCTGACTGTGAGAGCCGTTCAGCAGTGGAACTCTCTTCCCCGGAGTGTGGTGGAGGCTCCTTCTTTGGAAGCTTTCAAGCAGAGGCTGGATGGTCATTTGTCAGGGGTGATTTGAATGCAATATTCCTGCTTCTTGGCAGGGGGTTGGACTGGATGGCCCATGAGGTCTCTTCCAACTCTTTGATTCTATGATTCTATGATTCTTCTTGCAAAATTCTGGAAGCTAAAAGAAATCCCAGAATCAGATGCATGGATCATAAAAGTACTAGAGATTGTCCAAATGGACTCCCTGTCCCAAAGACTGAACAACAACAGTAAAAAAAAAAACCAATTGGTCGGGGCTCAAAGACTACTGCATGGAAAAAAAATCCCGTTGCACGTCCTGTTTTAAAAGTATTTTGTTTCAAGCCCACTGCGCGACAGAACATTCCCATACTAAGTGTTCGGAGGCCGTCTGTCAACGAAGCACAGTTTCAGAATGTCTGACAAGAGAGGGCAAGCAATGCGGCACACCTCCAATGGAAGGGTGGTGGCTCAAAGGGCACAGGAGCCATGAGTGATGACCGGCAGATGGAGGACAAATGTCAAACAGCCAAGGTCACTGGACAGGCAAACTGTCTCAGTCCCCTTAAGTTTTAAAAAAAATGGGAGCTACCCTTGGGGCTGGATTGAGAGTTCTCAGTTTTGAAGAACTCTGAGGGAGCGCCTTCAGGATGGCCTTGCAGCTATGATCAAATAGGTGGGCATTCAGCCATGAGTTATATTTTGAATTTTTACAGATTTTCCCTCTATAGCTTATTTTAACATGTTATTTCAAGAAAAAATAGGTCAGAAAATGGCAGTTTCAGAAGCCAGGGAGTTTCAGCATGAATGGGGAAGTCAAGCTGGCATTTCAATGGGAGTCTGGAGGCCTCAATGCCATGCCACCACACTGCAGACAATCAGTCAGTCCCAGAAAGGGATGGCAAACCGCCCCCCCCCCATATGCCCCCCCAGGATGGTACCAAGCAAACTGAGACAATAGAGGTCAGAGATGGGGAAGTAAAGCTGGCATTTGAAAAAATGTCTGTCCTCAATGGCACTCCACCACACTACAGACAATCCGTCAGTCCCAGAAAGGGATGGCAAACCGCCCGCCCCCATATGCCCCCCAGGAAGGAAGGAAGGAAGTGAACTGAGACAATAGAGGGGTGGTCAAGAACCAAGTTGTGACTACGATTCCTGATTACTTTTGGAGGACACATAATAATAATAATAACAACAACAATAATCAAAAATAATAATAAATGACACAATGCAGCCAGGCAGTTACAACAGGAATGGTGAAGTCAAGCTGGACTTTGAAAGAATGTCTGGCCTTAATGGCACACCACCACACTGCAGACAATCAGTCAGTCCTGAGAGGCAACATTTAAGAAATGTCTCTCTCCACATGGAGAGACTGGAAGGATGATAAGGACATAGCTTCATATAACCCTGTCAGGATGTGGCCTTCGAGTTATAAAAACACAGCCAGAGCCTCTTCAGGTCCTCGAAGCCTCCCTCCTGACAGAGTGGTGGTTTATTATTATTATTATTATTATTATTATTATTATTAAACTTTATTTGTACCCCGCTAGCATCTCCCGAGGGATTCGATGCGGCTTACAACAGGCCGAAGCCCAGCACAACACAATACAACAATACAATACATAGCAAAATAAAACAGTTAAAGCAAAAAACAAAAGCAATAACAATACAACAAGACTGAGCCGGCTGGGGTGGGGTACAGGGTTAAAAGTGCTGAAAAAAGTGTCGGAGGGATATAAGATTAAGATATAAGTGCGGTGTGCGTTGAGAGTGATCTTGGCTCTACTAAAGTGCTTCTGGGCTTTGGTAGTGGGGATTCCTAATCTGAGAAGGCACGTTGGAATAGCCAGGTTTTCAGGTTTTTTCTAAAGACCGCCAGGGTGGGGGTTTATGGTTTGATAGGGACCATCTGGCAGAAGAGAATGCTTTGTAGATGTGGGAATGGATTGTAGCCACAACTTGAGATAAGGGGGGAAGAAGGGGGGAGGAACCCAGGGAGATGTATCATTGGGCTTTGGTGGGAAACCCTCAGATCTCTCTTTCTACGAACCCTGTATGGACTGAATAAACCCGTATTCAAGAAATCTGCCTTGTGAGCGTGGCTTTGTTCTAAGATCTGGCAGGACCTGACATAAAGAGAGATCTCACCTACTTCTTGCTCGATCCGTGAGGAAGCATCTATGTTTGATGACGAGCAATTCATGGGAGCCGAGGCCAGTGCGGATGCCACCCCAACGGCGGGGCTCGAGGAAGAGCCATACCCTTGAGAGGAGGAACTGGAAGAAGGGGCTCCTACTGCTTGGCCACCGATGACCTCCACACAGATGCCGGTTTGGAAAGACGTGACGGTGATGCACAAGCTGCCCATGCCGGGGCTCCAGGAACATTTTGGGGAGCCCTCGTCAGATACGAGGCGACTAGAGGAAAAGGTCGACGCTATGGAGGGCATGTTGCAGACCTTCTCCTTCCAGCTGGGAGAGATGCGGAAGGAGGTGGCGGAGTCGTGGAGAGCAGCCCTGACGGAGAGAGAACAGAGGCGCTCGCAGATGCAAGGAACGGCCTATCGACCCTCGGGAAGAGTGGAGTTTGCAGCGGAGGGGGAACAGCCCTACCACCCTCCTGGTACGTCAACATTTACCACGGGGCTACTGGGGAGAAACCAGCTGCCAGGTGGCCCTGAGAGAGGAGAGCTGCGCGTCAAGTTTAATGGCGACCCGAAACAACTGTCTTACTTCATCACCAATGTAAGACACTTTATGGAGGATTACGGGGATACTTTCCCCTCTGGGGGGGCCATGATCTACGCCGTGGGGGCCAACCTAAAAGACACAGCAGCTGACTGGTTGATGCAGATGTATGGCACTCGGGTGCCCAAACTGAGGAGGCTGAAAGACTTCCTCCAGGCACTCAGTGAGAGATTCCAGGACCCTTTGGCCGAGGAGAAGGCAAAGGGGCAGCTAAAAAGGATTTACCAGGGAAATAAGACTGTGTCCGAATATGCCCTGGAATTTAAGGCTATAGCTGGCAGAATCAGGGACTGGTCTGAAACAACCAAGCTGGAATATTTCCGAGCCGGGCTACGCACAGACGTGCTAGAATGGGCGATGCATAGAGACAACCCCGACAATTTGGAAGACTGGATCGTCTTGGCCAGGAGGGTCGAATGCGACCACGAACAGATGCCACGTTGGGCTCGAGAGAGAGGACGAACCCGGCACCCCACAGCAGGCCAACCCGGGGAATGAAGTGCCTCTCCCCCAGGGGGAGATCGTCCAGCCGCGAAAGGAGAGGAAAGAGGGGGGCCTGCTTCACCTGTGGCCGAGAAGGGCACCGAGTCACAGAATGTCCCCGAGGGCCCAGCTCCCCCAAGACCGACAAGGCCCTTCCCCAAAAGTTGACAACAGGGCATAAAGCCACAAAGGGAAAAGCCTCCACGGCTGTGGAGTCGGCACTGGCCCCGCACCAGCTCCCTGCGGAGGAGATCAAGCTGGAGGAAGCATACGACAAAACCTACCCGGCGGGAAACGGTCGAGATCTGCTGTAGACATCGTCGGCAGGCAGATCGAAGACTCCCAAGGCGGTGAGTTAAAAAAGCTCAACTGTGATGTAGGTAAAATGACAGTGATTTTAACCAACCCAGTCGGGACGGAGAATAGAGACTGAGGCCATGTTAGACTATGGCTGCACCCGGTGCTTGATCACCCCAACTCTAGCAGCCCAATTAGGAGTAAAGCCCCAGCCCCTAAAAAACCCCGTCGGTCTTCTCTCAGCTGGATGGGTCCTCCGCCCACGGGGCCCCTGTGAGAGAAAAGATGGGCTACTTACACATGGAGATGGGGACTCATACAGAGGCTTTACAATTTGTGATATCTCCCATGGCTCACCAGCCTGTCATATTGGGAATCCCTTGGCTAAAATGGCAAAATCCCCAAATCAACTGGGCAGAAGGGACGTTCATCTTCACAGATGGGAATTACAAACACAGAGGCCCCATGCAGGCATCCCATGAACCCAATTCCCGAGGGGCCCTGGCAGAGGCCTCCCCTGAGGACCCGGGGGACAGCATCCCAAGCGTATACCGGGAGTGGGCTGAGGTCTTTAGTGAGACTGAATGCAACCAACTGCCGCCCCACCAGAAAACAGACTGTGCCATCGAGTTTGAACCAAATGCCAAGTTGCCAAGTCCAAAGCTATATGCTATGTCAGAGCCCGAAAAAAAAAAGCCCTCCGGGAATTCATTGACAAGAACCTGGAGAGGGGATTCATAGAGCCATCGAGCTCCCCCATGGCAGCGCCGGTGCTGTTTAGGCCCAAGGCTGATGGATTGTTAAGGCTGTGTGTAGATTACAGGGGCCTGAACGCCATTTGCACTTCAAACCAGTACCCCCTCCCCCTCATGACAGATATCTTGGCTCAGCTGGGCAAGGCACGCATCTTCACCAAACTTGATATCAGGGAAGCCTTCTATAGACTGCGGGTGAGAGATGAAGACTGCTGGAAAACGGCGTTCAATTGTCATCTCGGCCAGTTCCAGTTTCGGGTGGTTCCTATGGGTTTAAAAGGCTCCCCCCGCGTATTCATGGAATTCATCAATGACATCTTCCACAAGCTGTTATATAAGGGGGTGCTGATTTATTTAGATGACCTATTAATATACTCAAACTCCCTAGACCAACACATAAAAACAACCCAAAAGGTGCTCCAGATATTGAGAGAAAATCAGCAATATGTCAAACTCTCTAAATGTGAATTCCACCGGACTGAGCTCAATTACCTGGGATTCCGTATATCCACTAGGGGGCTCGCTATGGATCCAGCTAAAGTGCAGGATGTGTTGGCATGGGAGCCGCCCCGTACCAGGAAACAGCTTCAGGGTTTCCTGGGGTTTGCTAACTTTTACAGGCAGTTCATAAAAGACTTTGCCAAAATAGCCCTACCACTAGGGCTGGGCAGTTTCGTTCGTTAATTTTGTAATTCGTTATTAATTCGTATTTAAATTAGCTTACGATCCTATATTGAGCCATACTGGAATATTGTGAGGAGTAATTATTTATTTATTTATTTATTTCACAGTTTTGTATACCGAGCTTCTCAACCTCGTCGAGGGACTCAGCCCGGTTTACAGCCATAAAAACATATACATTCATAAAAATATCATATATCACAAATTACAAAACAACTTTAAAAACACTAAATATAAAACTACAGTGGTCAGTCGTCCTAATAAGATGGGTCTATATCCACTTCCATCCAGAGTCCTATGGTGTTGTCTCATTCCTCGAAGGCCTGACGCCACAGCCACGTCTTCACCCGTTTCCTAAATGTTAGGATGGATGGGGCGGTTCTGGCCTCCAGAGGGAGAGAGTTCCAGAGTCATGGTGCCACCACCGAGAAGGCGAGCAGGAGTCCCCTAGTGACACCTTCTGGGAGCGACCCTCGAGAAAGGACCGGAGCCACTGCAAGGCAGTACCCCCGAGACCCATTCCCGTGAGGCGTCCCAGAAGGATACCGTGGTCGACGGTATTGAAGGACGAAGAGAGGTCCAGTAGAACCAACAGGGACACACTCCCCCTGTCCAGTTCCCGGCGCAGATCATCAACGAAGGCGACCAAGGCTGTCTCAGTACCATGTCCCGGCCTAAAGCCCGACTGTGCCGGATCTAGATAGTCCGTGTCCACCAGGAATTCCCGGAGTTGCGAGGCCACCACACGTTCCAAGACTTTGCCCAAGTAGGGGAGATTGGAAACTGGCCGAAAGTTGACGAATTGAGTGGGGTCTAGTGATGGTTTTTTCAACAGCGGTTTAATTACAGCTTGTTTTAGGCTGGCTGGAATCTTGCCTTCCCGAAGGGAGGCATTAACCACCACCTTTACCCACTCTGCCAAACCCCCTCTGGCTTCTTTTACCAGCCAGGAAGGGCAGGGGTCTAGGATGCATGTGGTAGGTCTCGTCTCTCCCAGAACCCTGATGACCTCGTCAAGTTGAA
Source organism: Anolis sagrei (assembly GCF_037176765.1). NCBI lineage: Eukaryota > Metazoa > Chordata > Lepidosauria > Squamata > Anolidae > Anolis > Anolis sagrei. The sequence continues at coordinate 55,998,609 of NC_090035.1, read as the reverse complement.
CAGATTGAAACGAATCCAACAAAACTGGACAAGCAGATGCTTGAGTTACATCCTCAGAGACCGCAGTTAATGTGGTGTCAAAGCCCACGTGGATCAAAGCGACTTTGTCCGCAAAGTACTGAGCAAATGCTTCACAGCGCACTGCCGAGTCATCAGGAGACCCACTCGAGGTGGGATTCAACAACCCTCTGACTACTCGAAACAGTTCTGCCGGACGGTTCCTTGCGGACGCAATATTAGCCGAATAGAAAGCATTTTGCGCGGCCTCTATTGCCGCGCCATACGCCCTTAGATAAAGGCGTAGACGTGTTCGGTTTGGCTCACTGGGCTCTTTCCTCCACACGCTCTCCAGCCATCTCTTTGTTCACTTTAGCTCCACCAGCTCCTCATTGAACCAAGGGGCAGGTTTCGCTCGGCGACTTAAGAGAGGGCGCTCCGGAGCAATCGTGTCTATTGCCCTAGTCAGCTCCCTATTCCAGTGAGCGACCAGGGCATCGACAGAATCACCATCCAAGGCAGCGGAAACATCCCCAAGAGCCATCAGGAATCCTTCTGGATCCATAAGCCTCGTGGGGCTGACCATCTTAATGGGTCCACCACCCCTGCGGAGGTTAGATGTTGCAACGAGTCTAAACCTGATCAGATGGTGGTCGGTCCATGGCAAAGGAGAGATTGACAGCTCCTCCACACCGCCACCTTCTTCCCAGCCCTGACAGAAGACCAAGTCAAGTGTGTGTCCAGCACAGTGGGTAGGGCCAGATACTAGTTGGGACAGCCCCATAGTTGCCATGGTGGCCATGAAGTCCTGAGCCGCTCCTGAAAGAGTGGACTCCGCATGTACATTGAAGTCCCACAGCACAACAAGCCGCTGGGACTCCAATGCCAGGCCTGAGGCCAACTCTGCAAGCTCAGGTAGGGCTGTTGAGGTGCAGCGGGGTGGTCGGCACACCAACAACAGCCCTATTCTGTCCCGGTCTCCTAGCCTCAGGTGGACACATTCAAACAAGGTCGACTGTAAGGCTGGGCCTCTGATCAAGGAGATGGAATCTTTCTAGACTATTGCAACTCCGCCTCCCCGCCCCCCGGATCTCGGTTGGTGCTGCACAGCATAAACTGGTGGGCAAAGCTGGGTGAGATTCACCCCTCCAGCCTCGTCCAACCAGGTCTCCGTGATGCACGCCAGATCTGCCTTTTCCTCCAGTATCAAATCCTGGATGATTGATGTTTTCCCATTGACAGATCTGGCGTTCAACAGCACCACCTTCAATCCCGGAGGATCGTCTACCTTGGAACCCACGTTTACCAAGTCAGGAGCACATTTTGGAATTTCCCTCAGCATTTGTTCACGAATTGGCCGAATTAGTTTTTTATCTCTCCCTTTCTCGTATCTCCCCCTCCCCATCATAACTTCTATGGGGGCCCCCCGAGAACTGGAACTCTTCTCCTCCCCACCTCCCCCTTTCTCTACATCATGACACTCTAGAATTGCACTGTTATATAGCATATCATTAACCCGGCCCGATGGCAAACTATCAATTTCATCGTTCCTATAGTTCCGCTCCTCTGATTCATAGAACCATCTCCAATTTTCCCCAGCCATTTGACCGTTTAAGTAAGAATCGAAACAATTTTTCCAATTTTCGTAATTCTTTTGTAATTATTTCGTATATCTGGTGCAAGTTTTACAATCTCTCCGTTTCTCTTCCCTCCCGGTAGCAAGCTAGCAAGCAACGCATTTCCCCCAATCCCAGTCTCTCCCCTCTGCTGCTTCCCTCCTCTTTCCTCATGCTGTCTTCCTTGCCAGCACCTTCAAACTATTATTACTATATATCAGTGGTCTTCAAACGTTTTAAAGGGGGGGGATTACTGTCACAGCATGGGTAAGAGTCTTAATATAACAGCAGGAAATTCATGAATATGTTTACTGATCAGCCGATCAGCCAAACTATCAGGAATGTGGTCTCACATAATCCAACTTTCCACACAGCCATATAACTAATATCAAATCAGAAAATCCCACAATACGTGCTTTAAACTGGATTATATGGCAGTGTGGTCTCGCATAATCCAACTTTCCACACAGCTATATAACTCAGAATCCTGCAGCCAGCTGGAGGAGAAGAATCAGGAGGAAGAGGATTAGGAGGAACAGCTTAATTATAACATAGAATAATAATATAATATAATATACAATAATAATATAATATTATGGTATATTATATTATGTCATTATATATTATATTACTATATTATTATTATTATTATTATTATTATTATTATTATTATTATTGTATATTGTATTATATTAATATAATTGTATATTAAAGCACCCCTGACAGGTGTCCATCCATTCTTAATAATAATTAGTTACATTATTATATTATATTATATTATATTATATTATATTAGAATAGTTTTAAGGTGGCCAAGGAAGACTTTTAGCTGGGTTGAGACAAGCCGTTTCAAAGCGGTTTAAAGACTGGATTCTTACATCGGATTGTTTTTGGATGGACATTTCATTCTGACTTAATCTTCTGCTTTTGGGCTTGGGACAGTTTTTTGAGCACTTTGCTTGCTTCCACCCAATGTTTTCTAACCCTGTGATTCTGAAGCAGTTTGCTTGAACTGCTCTTATCCCAGATTATATACCAGGATAATCTGGATTATTTGCTAAATTGTGTTTTTGGCACAGCAATTTGCTACAGACTTTAGTTTTTGATACTAGAAGTAGAGACACTGAATTAAGTGCTTCTAGCTATTTTTGTTGTTATAATAATAATATAATAATAATGATATATAATACAATAATATAATATAATATGTATAATATATTATAATATATAATATAGTATAATAATAATATTATAATAATATAATATAATAATATTATAATAATATAATATAATATACAGTAATATAATATAATAATATTATATAATAATATATAATATAATATAATATATAATAATTTAATATAATAATATTATGTCCATCCATTCTTAATAATAATTAGTTACATTACATTACATTATATTATATTATATTATATTAGAATAGTTTTAAGGAGGCCAAGGAAGACTTTTATCAAAGCGGTTTAAAGACTGGATTCTTATATCGGATTGTTTTTGGATGGACATTTTATTCTGACTTAATCTTCTGCTTTTGGGCTTGGGACAGTTTTTTGAGAACACTTTGCTTGCTTCCACCCAATGTTTTCTGAAGCAGTTTGCTTGAACTGCTCTTATCCCAGATTATATACTAGGATAATCTGGATTATTTGCTAAATTATGTTTTTGGCACAGCAATTTGCTACAGACTTTAGTTTTTGATACTAGAAGTAGAGATACACTGAATTAAGTGCTTCTAGCTATTTTTGTTGTTATAATAATAATATAATAATAATATATAATATAATAATATAATATAATATGTATAATATATTTTAATATATAATATAATATAATATTATTATTATAATAATATAATATAATAATATTATAATAATATAATATAATATACAGTAATATAATATAATATTATAATAATATTATATAATAATATATAATATAATATATAATAATTTAATATAATATACAATAATGTAATATAATAATATTATATAATAATATAATAATATAATATAGTTGTTGTTTGTTTTATCACACCAACAGTCAACAACAGAGAGAGAGGGAAGCTTCAGAAGTTCCCCCTGTCCTGTTTGGAGGTTTTTTTTTAGCATATTGTGCAATCACGTCCGCCATTAACGAATCGATTCGTAATTATTAATGAAATTTCATAAATACCAAACTTTTAAAATCTCAAATTTCGGAAGTCTTAAGAATTTTGAAATGCTGGCGCACCCTAATAAAGAATTGATTTTAGAAACAATTTTTTCCGTGGTTGCCCAGCCCTACCTACCACTGACTGAACTGCTAAAAACCAAAGGGAAAGGGGAGACAAAGAAGGCAAAAAACCTCAGGGCTAGGTTACAGTGGTCACCTGAATGCCAGAAGGCCTTCAAAGAGTTAAAAATATTATTCACTAGCCAGCCCATCCTGATTCATGCACAATTGGACAAGCCGTTTGTAGTACAATGTGATGCCTCTGAGGCCGCTTATGGGGCAGTGCTGCTGCAGGCGGACGATAAAGGTCAGCTTAAGCCTTGCGCTTATTTGTCCCAAAAGTTTTCTGAGACTGAGCGGCGTTGGCACGTATGGGAGAAGGAATCCTTTGCAGTGCGGGCGGCGCTAGCTCACTGGCAGCACTTCCTTGAGGGGACTACAATTCGAGGTGTGGACAGACCACAAAAACTTGCAAGCCCTGCAAACGCCACAGAGGTTAAATGCCAAACAACTCAGATGGGCTCAGTTTTTCCAGAGGTTTAATTTCCGCCTCAAGTTCGTCCCGGGAAAGACAAACCAGTTGGCAGACACCCTCTCACGTATGCCCGCAGCTGATTATTCGGCACCCTCGGAGATGGGAACCGTATTCTCCCATCAACAATTGGGGTTGGCTGTACAGACGAGGGCCAAACTTAAGGAAGAGCCGGGACCCACCAGTCAGCCTCCTGAGTTATTAAGAAAATTGAAGGAGGCTTCAGGGGAAGATGAATGGTTAAAGGAACATGAGGGAGACCTAACACAAAATGATGGGCTTTGGACATATGGGTCTAAGTATTATGTTCCTGCTCCCATGCGAAAAGAGATTATGAGGGTTGGGCATGACTCTGTGTTGGCTGGACACTTTGGCTTCACAAAAACCCTCAAGCTGCTGGTGGCCCTCTATACACAAGGATGTGAGAGATTATATACAGGAGTGCTCCACCTGTGCTAAACACAAACAAAAAGTGGGAAAGCCCACAGGACTGTTACAATCCGTAGCAAATCCTACACAGCCGTGGACTGACATAGCAATGGATTTTGTGGTCGAGTTGTCAAACAGCCAGGGATACAATACCATTTGGACTGTGATTGACCTGTTTTCCAAACGTGCCCATTTTGTGGCCCTTAAGAGGCTTCCCTCTGCTCCGGAGCTAGCAAAACTGTTCCTGCACCATGTGTTCAGGCTGCACGGGTGTCCTCAAAGAATAATAACAGATAGAGGCACTCAATTCACCTCAAAATTTTGGAAATCTTTTCTGGCTGTGTTGGGGACAGAACGAGCACTAAGCACAGCCTTCCATCCTGAGACTGATGGGGCCACAGAGAGGGTTCAAAAGACCCTACAGCAATTACTGAGATGTTATTCTACGTATCAGCAAGATCAATGGGCCTCCCTCCTAGACCTAGCTGAATATTGCTACAATAACAGTGACCACGCATGCTTTGTAGATGGATTGTAGCCACAACTTGAGATAAGGGGGGAAGAAGGGGGGAGGAACCCAGGGAGATGTATCACTGGGCTTTGGCGAGAAACCCTCAGGCCTCTCTTTCTACAAACCCTGTATGGACTGAATAAACCCATATTCAAGAAATCTGCCTTGTGAGCGTGGCTTTGTTCTAAGATCCGGCAGGACCTGACAAACCCACACCGAGTCCCTCGGCTAAACGTTGGCATGGTATAAAGTATCATCATTGCACACCACCACACAGCAGACAACCAGGCACCCACTAAAGAGAGGAAAGTATTGTATGGAGAGATAGGAGGCAGAGGGGGGATCCCGGGGGCAGGGAAGTACACACTCATTTCCTCAATGATTCATTTGAGAAACTTGATGGTATGTCTTCTGAGGATTAGTCCCATTCAAAGACACTCAGCAGTCAAGCAGTAGCTCCCCAGAGACAGAAGAAACCAAGATGTCTGGACTCTGAAACTGCCAGGGAGTAATGCAAAGTGAAATGCTGCCCTGTCCAGCCAAACACTGAATGATTCCCTTCATTGGAATATGTCTCTATTTCTAGAGTAAGACAGTCATCCTCACAACGCAGAACAGCACAGCAGTCAAATGGGCACTCCTGTGAGACACTGAGGATAAGGATGCGCATGCCGACGTTGCATTTGACACGCGGCCTCAAACCGACTTCCTGCATGTCTTAGTGTACAGTTATTTGGGGTGCAGATTGTGAAAATTGCATCGGATATACCACGTAGGTCCTAGTTCCTGATACAGATTAAATGCCATCCAATAGTCACCATCTGCTTGCCCAACATATGCATAGAGATTTTGAGTATGGACTTACTAGCTGTCTCCAAATCCAAATCCAACAGGATCCCCCCCCCCCCAAAAAAGGTTCATGCCAAATGGCCAGACATTTGTGGAGGGAGGACGCTGAAGGCAGTTAACCCAGAGAGTGTTTGAGGGAATAGGATCTTGAGAAATGGTAGCTTGTACACAGAGATCCAAAAACCACACATTAAAGGGAAAGAGATAAGAGAAACAAGGAGGAATACTCGGTGGCTGCATCTGATGGGAAGGAGGCAGAGAAGAACAGAGAGTCCTGGAAGGCAGTCTGTAAGTTGAAGCACCTGCAGAAATAGGCATGAAAGAACAATTTCCTTCCTCGCTAACACAATGCAGCCAGGCAGTTACAGCAGGAATGGGGAAGTCAAGCTGGCCTTTGAGAAAACATCTGGCCTCAATGGCACACCACCACACTGCAGACAATCAGTCCAAGAAAGCGATGGCAACCCCCCCCCCCCCCCCGAATGCCCCCAGGAAGGAACAAAGTGAACTGAAACAATAGAGGGGTGGCCAAGAACTGAATTGTGACTACGGTTCCTGATTACTTTTGGAGGATGCATAATAATAATAATAATAATAATAATAATAATAATAGTAATAATAGTATCTGTGCTGGTACAGCTGTACCAGAAGCTCCCACTTTATTTGCTTTGTATTAAGTGTTTGCTTGCAGCCCAAGGCTTGGGATTTTGCAGAAGGGTGGCTTCCTGTTAAAGTTTGCAGTTATAGTACACTTGATCTTAGCCAAAAGGCCGAGAAGTGATGGAGAATTCCTGGAGAACAACGAATAACTGTAGAACAACAAAACACTAAAGGTAATTAAAGATAATCGGACAAGAGGAGAATAATGAATCGGACAGGGAGGAAAAGAGGGAATTTAATCTACTAATTTACAGTATATAATCAAACGCATCTCCACACTGCCACAGTTGGGTAGAGATAGAAGTCAGAGCTCCCTCCCCATTGGGGACGGCATAACCGAATTTACTGGGTTCAAACGGGATTTTTTTTTTATAATAGTTTTTATTAAGGTTTTAAAAATAACATCGAAAGAGGGAGAATATTAAAAAAGATGATAGGAAAGTAGGAAAAAAGGAAGAAAGTAAGAAATACATCCCCCTACCCCCAAGTCCACCAAAAAAATACAAAAATATAAAAGCCACACAAAATAAAGGAAAAAAAAGGGGGAAAAAGAAAGAAAAAGAAAAAAAGTTTAAAAAAAAGTATAAAATGAAAATTGACTTCCATCTCTCCATCAGGTGTTGTGTCCTCAATGATATTTCCATTATATCCACTTCATAGTATTCCTCTTATTTATTTATTTCCTTTTCGTAATTTTCATATAGAGTCCAATCTGTCCTCTTTATCGGGTTCCCGGTATTCTTTTTCAAGAAAAAAGTTAATTCGTCCATTTCTCTTATTTCTCTTAATTTCCCTAACCACTCTTCAGTGGTAGGGATATCTTCCTGTTTCCAAAACTTCGCCAATAATATTCTTGCCGCTGTTGTAGCATAGGTAAATAGTCTATCTTCGTTCTCATCTAATTGTAATTCCAAATCTGTAAATCCCAATAGATAATATTCTGGTTTCTTCTTAAAAACTCTCTTCAATTTTTTTTGTAGCTCTTCATGTACTTTCGTCCAATACTTCTCTATTTCTTTACACGTCCACCACATTTGATAAAAAGTACCTGTTTGATGGCAACCCTTCCAACATTTATCAGAAGTATTCTTGTTCATTAAAGATAATTTCTTAGGAGTGGTGTACCATCTGTGGAACATTTTTATCCAGTTTTCTTTTAAATCTGTTGCATATACATATTTCAATTTTTTGTTCCACATCTGCTCCCACTCCCTAAATTGAATAGGTCTTCTTATGTTTTCGGCCCATTTTATCATACATGTTTTCACTTGCTCGCACTCCGTTAGCCAGGTTAATAGTGTATTATAAATAACTGAAATTACTTTCTTATTCGTCTTTAATATTTTGTCCCAAGTTGACTCTTCCCAGGCGAAGCCTATCTTATTGTCTTGCTTGATATATTCTTTCATTTGCAAGTAGTGTAACCACGTCAAATTACCATTTATTTATTTCATTTGCTGGAAGGATTTAATTTCCATAGTATTCCTCACTAGTATATCTCTATATGTTGGCCACGCTCTCCAACCCAGTAATCTTCTTTGATACGCCTCCATCGGTGAAACCCATAGAGGCGTTTTAGTATAAAAATGATTCTTGTATTTCATCCATACTCTTAATAATGATGCTCTTACAAAATGATTTCCATTTTTTTTCTTTTTTTTTCTCGATCGTACCACGTGTAGGCATGCCAGCCTACACGTAGATCATGTCCTTCTAAGTTCAAGCCTTTTCCATTTTCTAATGTCATCCAATCTCTTATCCACAAGAGGGCACTAGCCTCATGATATGTTTTCAGATCTGGGAATCCCAGTCCCCCTCGTGTTTTTTTATCAATTAAGTTCAAATATTTAATTCTCGGTCTTTTCCCATTCCACACAAATTTCAATAGTTCTTTCTTCCATTTTATAAATTCTGTTTGATTTTTGATTATGGGTATATTTTGAAATAAAAACAATAGTTTAGGTAAAACATTCATTTTTATGAGCGCAATTCTTCCTAGTAGAGTTAGTTTCAATAAGCTCCATTTCTTTAAATCTTTCTGTATCTTGCTCCAAGTCAAATCATAATTATTCTTCAATAGTTGGCCATTCTTTGCTGTCAACCAAATCCCCAGGTACCTTAATTTTTTCACTATTTCCATTCCTGTAATCCTTGTAATTTCTTCTTGGTCTTCTTTCCCTATATTTTTAGTTAGTATTTTAGTTTTCCCTTTATTTATTTTGAGGCCTGCCACTTTCCCAAATTCTTGTATTTTTTCAATCCAGTTTTGTAAATTATTAATTGGGTCTTCCACTATTCCCAGTAAATCGTCCGCAAAGGCTCTTATTTTGTATTCATATTTCCCAATTTTTACTCCTTTAACATTTGTATCTTCTCTTATTTTCATCATTAATGGTTCCAACGCCATTATAAAAATTAATGGGGATAACAGACATCCTTGTCTCGTTCCTTTTGTAATCTCAAATTCCTCTGATAATTGGCCGTTTATCCGAATTTTTGCCTTTTGTAGATCATAAATCGCATCAATTGCATTGATAAATTTAGCTCCCATATCCAATTCTTGAATCAATATCTTAAAGAAGTCCCAATTCAAATTATCAAACGCCTTCTCGGCATCGATTGATAAAATAGCCATTTCTTTCTGGTGGTTCGCCTCAAAATATTCAATCAAATCCAATACCGTGCGGATATTGTCTTTCATATATCTTCCGGGGAGGAACCCTGTTTGGTCCTCCCCTATCCAATCTTTCAAAAATTCCTTTAGTCTCGCCGCCAGTATATTCGTAAATATTTTATAGTCCACATTTAATAGGGAAATCGGTCTATAATTCTTGATATCTTCCGGGGCTGAACCTTCTTTGTGTATCATTACTATCTCAGCTTGATTCCAGGTTTCTGGGATTCTTTGGTGGTTTAATGCTTCGTTTAAGACTTTCTTTAACATTGGTACCACAGTTTTTTTCATTGACTTGTAAAATCCTGCTGTAAATCCTGCTGTAAAGCTCCATCTGGTCCCGGAGCTTTATCTGCATCCATTTTATTAATTGCTCTTTCAATCTCTTCTTCCATAATTTCTTTATTCAATTTTTCTCTTATTTCCTCTGTAATTTTCTGCAATTTCAATTGGCCTATATATGCTGTAATATCATCCTTCTTTATTCCATCTTTCGTATATAATTTACTGTAGAATTTCATGAATTCTCCCATAATCTCCTTATCAGTTGTAACAGTTTTATCTCCCGATATTATTTTTGTAATTTGTGTAGTTTGTTTCTTCTTTCTTGTCTTGCTAACCATTTCCCTGATCTATTCGCATTTTCAAAAGATTGTTGTTTTAAAAACTTCAGCTCTCTTGCTTGTCTTTCCGTTTCCAAGCGAGACTTCTCTTGATTAAGTCTCGCTAATTCTTTATTCAATTTTTTACATTGTGGTTTCTTTTTTAACTCTGTTTCTTTATTAGCAATCTTATTCATCAATTCTTTCATTTTTTTATTTCTGTCTTTATTCTTCCTGGACCCATGTTGAATAAAGCATCCTCTCAAAACCGCTTTGAGGGCGTCCCAAGTCACTTGTATTTTTGTCTCCTCAATGTCATTAATTTCTAAATACTCTTGAATGATTTTATTATAATGTAATTTGTCTTCTTCCGTTTTAATCAAATTTTCATTTAATCTCCATTTCCTTTGAAAACCTTTATGATTAATTAGTATTTCTAATGGACAGTGATCTGAAACGTCTCTAGGCAATATTTCCATCTCCACAATTTTAGTAGCTAATTTTTTTGTTATCCATGCCATATCAATCCTTGACCATGTTTGATGTCTATGTGAATAAAAAGTATAATCCTTTTTTTTCTCATTCTTTCTTCTCCACGTATCCTCCAGCTCAAATTCTTTTTGTAAATCAAAAAACTTTTGGAGTAAAACACTGTTTCCTCCCCTTTTTTGCAGTTTATTCTTGTCTTTTTGTTTGTCCACCACACCATTGAAGTCTCCTATCAGTAAGAGTTCATCGAATTCCGTTTCTCTCAATTTTTTTAAATAATCTTTATTATTTTCCAGTATAAAAAGACACAAGTCGTCACACACAAAAAAAACACAACGGCAGTTGCAACGAATATCAATCTCACTGACAGGCAGGATGTCGATCGTATTAGTTGTGCCAATGTATAACGGTGGTCTGGACTCTACTGCCCGCCCTCCTCTCCCCCCCTCACTCATGCATACCCCTATAAATACCGGAACATACTATAACATACTATAACATACTAAAACTCACTAACAATTAACACTCATTCAGATTGACTTCCAGGGTCATCCGCAAACACAGTTTCCCATTGTCTGTAATTAGGTATTATTCCTATATGATTTATTACTCATAGAGGTCTTTCAATGTCTTGGTTTCGATGGCCCTCATGGGCCTGTTTGTTAACTATTCTACTAGTACTTTATGTTATCCTTCTTTAAAAAAGCTAGGAATTTACTCCAATCTGTCTTAGTATTCGTTGTTTCCTTCTTCCTAAGCAATTGTGTTAGGTGATCCATGTTCATTATATCAGTGGCCTTGCTGATCCATGACTCGTATGTTGCTATTTCCTTGCTTTTCCATGTTCTGGTAATACAAATTCTAGCCGCGGTGGTAAGGAAAAAGAGAATTTTTTCGTCGTTTCCATTGATATCTGGATTGCACATTCCTAGTAGATATAATTCTGGGCTGAACCCTATTTCAATTCCTAATATTTCCTTAATTTTTTGGTGAATGATTTTCCAGAATTTCTTTGTCTTCTTGCAGTCCCACCACATGTGCATGAATGTGCCTTTTTTCCTCTGGCATCGCCAACAGGTCTTATCCGATTTTCCTTTGCTGTATTTTGCTATCTTCTCAGGGGTTAGGTACCAGAGATAAAACATCTTAATCCAATTCTCTTTGATTTCTGTGGCGTATGCGTATTTAAGTTTTTTATTCCATAGTCCTTCCCACTCTGACATAGTAATTGTTCGCCCGATCATCCTGGCCCATTTGATCATCACCTCCTTGACCTGTTCTTCTTCAGTCTCCCATACTAGTAGTTGCTGATATAGTCTTTTGATCGTCTTTTTCTCCGTTTTCATTATCTTATCCCATATTTTCTCTTTTGTCTCGAAGCCAATTTTTTTATCTTCTTTGAAGTTTTCGTTGACCTGCCAGTATTGCAGCCATGAAAATTTGGGGTATGATTGTCTTATTTCTTCGAGTGATTTTAGTTTTATCCCTTGATTGTCCATCTTTAATAACTGTCTGTATGTCGGCCATTTTTCATTCGCTGATTCTCTGTGTTGCTCTGCTTCATTGGGGGCTATCCACATGGGCGTTTTCGTATATAGTCTTTCCTTGTATTTCCTCCATATTTTCAGTAGAGATGATCTGAGCGGGTGGTTGTTAAAGTTTCTTTCTTTTGTTGTTTTCTCTTTCCACAGATAGGCATGCCAACCTTTGGCTAAATCTTCTCCTTCCAGTGCGAGTAGTCTTTCGTTTTTTAGTGTCGCCCATTCTCGAATATGTGTTAGTGACGCAACTTCATAGTAGAGCAATAAGTCAGGTAGTCCCAGGCCTCCTCTTCTAGGTTCGTCGCAGAGGTTTTTTAGTTTGATTCTGGCCTTCTTATTTTGCCAGATAAACCTATTCATTTCCTTTTGCCAGTTGGTTATTGTTTTTGTCGACTTGATCACTGGGATCATTCGGAAAAGGTATAACATTTCCGCCAGGATATTCATTTTGGCCACCGCGATTCTACCTAGAAGGGATAAGTCCAGTCTTGACCAATATCTCATTTTCTCTTTTATAGATTTCCATTTACTGTCGTAGTTATTTTTTATGAGCTGAGCGTTGCTGGAGGTTATGTTTATCCCCAAGTATGTGACCTTTGACGTTATTTCCACCCCTGACCTTTTTCTTAATTCCTCTTTCCTTTCCCTTGACATATTTTTGATCAGGAATTTGGTTTTATCTTTATTTATCCTTAGTCCTGCCACTTCGCCGAAGTCCGTGAGTTCCGCCCACCACTTCTCCCATTGGCTCAGGGGATCTTCTATGATGTACATCACATCATCGGCGAATGCAGCCACCTTATAGTTGAAGGATTTTACTTTTAGCCCTTTGATCTCTTTATTATTTCTGATGCTGTCTAGCATAACTTCTAGGGTCAGAATGTATATTAATGGGGACAGAGGGCAGCCCTGCCTGGTTCCCCTGTTTATGTTTATTGGCTTGGATGTTTGACCATTTACGATGATGGATGCGGTCTGATGTGAATAAATTGCCTTAATTACATTTGTAAACTGAAAGCCCGCATCCATTTCTTTTAATAGTTCCGTTATAAAACCCCAGTTGACCCTATCGAATGCTTTTTCTGCATCCAGAAAAAGGAGCCCTGCTTCTTTTTGGTTGTGTCTATTGTAGTACTCTAATGTATTGAGTATCAATCTCACGTTGTTGTGTATTTGGCGCCCCGGTAAAAAGCCGGTCTGATCTTCGTGGATTCTTGTGCTCAGCACCTTTTTCAATCTAGTAGCTATCACGCCCGTAAATATCTTGTAGTCCCCATTAAGCAGGGATATTGGGCGGAAATTTTTAATTTTTGTATTATCTTGGCCTTCTTTGGGGATTAACGTTATTAGTGCTGTTTTCCATGTGTCTGGTGTTTTTCTCTCCTCCATTGCCCTGTTTATTACTTTAGTTAGGTGTGGTGTTAATGTATCACAGAACGTCCTATAATATTTATTTGTGAGTCCGTCCGGGCCTGGGGATTTATTTATTGGTAAGTCGGCTATTATTGACTTTACTTCCTCCTCCGTTACGTTCTTGTTTAGTACCTCCCTTTCTTGGTCGGTTAATTTTTTAATTTTTTGTTTCCCTAGATAGTGTGTTACTTTTCCTTTGGGTATATTATCGTCGGTGTATAGTTTTTTATAGAACCTACGAAATTGGTCTTCTATTTCCGTCTGTTTTGTGTAACACACCTCTCCCTCTTTTATTTTAAGTATTTGCTGTTTGGCCTTCTTCCTTTTTATTTTCCAAGACAGGTACTTCCCTATTTTGTTGGAATTCTCAAATTGATTTTGTTTTATATATTTTATTTTTTTACTTATTTCTTCTAATTGAAATGAATCTGCTCTTTTCCTTAATATCTCTAATTGTAACTTCAATTTTTTGTTATCTGGACGTTTTTTCAACTCCCTCTCTATTTTTTCAATTTCTTCTTCTGTCTCTCGTTGTTTTTCTTTCCTAACTTTGTTCCTTCTTGCTTTTTGTTGTATGAAGTGACCCCTGATGTAGGCCTTTGAGGCGTCCCAGATGTACTCAACTTCCGTGTCTTGTTCTGTGTTAAACTGAAAGTATTCTTCTAGTATTTTCCTGTTGTTTTCTTGGTCTTTGGGGTCTCTTATCAGGTAGTCGTCTAGTTTCCATCTATATAGACCCTGTCTGTTGTCTAGTTTTACCAATGTTAGTTCTAGTGGTGCATGGTCGGAGTTAACCCTCGGTAGTATTTTGACTTTAGTTGTTCTTACAATTATTGATTCTGATCCCCATATCATGTCGATGCGGGACCATGAGCTGTGTCGGTCGGAGAAGAAGGTGTAGTCCCGTACATTTTCATTACGAAATCTCCAAATATCATGTAGGCCTAAATTTTCTTTTAACACTTTAAACTCCTTGGGAAGTTCCCCGGCATGTTGATCTTTTGTTTTATTGGTGTTTTTTGTCTTATCTATTTTACTATCTATGACCCCGTTGAAGTCGCCCAATATAATTAGGTCGTCATAGTCCTGTTCTGATATTTTTTTATTTAGTAATTCTACGAATTTTGTTTTTGTTCCATTTGGGGCATAGATGTTACAGAGTAATATTTTTCTATCATCGAATTCAATAATGGTGCCTAGAATTCTTCCCTCCTGATCTTTGAAGACCTGTTTTGATGGTATTTTCTCATTTATGTACGTTACTACCCCCCTCTTCTTTTCCCCTCCCGATGAGTAATATGTTTTCCCCAGCTTTTTTTGGGTTAAGTGGGACACATGCCTGTGACATATGTGCGTTTCCTGTAACGCCATGATATCAAAATGTCCATTCTTAAGTTGGTGCCAAATCTTAGATCTTTTATTGGGATTGTTCAAGCCGTTTACATTTACAGAATATATTTTAATTTTTTGAGCCATTTTTTCCATTAGTGTCTCCTTCATTGGTCCTAGTCGCCGCCGCCTGTTCCACAAAGCTCGTGTACCCCTTTGGGGATACTTCCCTTGGTCTTTTTCTTAACCTTTCCGCTGTGGTCTCATCCGTAGTGTCCTCCTCCGTGTCCTTTCCTTCATTATCCTTCTTCTGTTGTCTACCTCCTTCTCCTAGGTATCTGTCATAGAATTCTTTCGCCTTAAATTCCGACGTTAGTCTGTGTTGGTTGCCATCCCATGTCACCATTAGGCCCTCCCTCCTTTCCCACTTAAATCTTACATTTTTCTTCTTAAGTTCGTCAGTGAGGAAGAGGTATTTACGTCTCCTTTCTAGGACCGCTCTGGGTTGCTCTTTTAGGATGGCTATCTTGTTGCCATTGTAGTGGGTTGTTTTCCTGGCATTTTCCTTCAATACCTCATCCCTAACACTTTTCTTCCGGAAGCACACAATTGTATCCCTCGGGACGTTATGCCTTTTGGCATAATTAGATTGAATCCTATACACACGGTCGATGTCATCATTACTGTCCTCGTGACTAATTTGTAGAAGCTGGGCCACCAAGTTCACAATTATTTCTCTCAGATTTTCCTTGTCTTCCTCTTGAATGTTCCTAAATCTGAGTTGAAATTCTTTTTCTTTGGCCTCTAGATTCTCCTGTTGTTCTTGAAGTGCTTCTAATTTCTTTTCAAATTTTTCATCCATTGACTGTACAACTTTTACTAGTTCTCTTTGTTGATTTTTTATTGCTTTATTTTCTTTTGCTTCTTCTGTTCTTTCCTGTTTCAAGTTTTCAATTTCCCTGTGTATACTTTGTACTTCCTCCTTTAGTGCTGATTGTACTTCTTCCTTGATCTCTTTCTTCATTTCTTCCATCTCTTTCTTTATATTGTTGTACTGTTTATCTTGTTTTCCTTCCAATCTTTACACATCCGATTGTAATTTTAGGATTTCCCTCATAAGATCTTTCATAGTGAACTCTTCCTTTTTGGCTGTGGCTTCTTCACTAAACATTTCTTTAGGCTCTTTGGTTTCTTTTACTGTGAGGTCTTTTGTTAGAGAGTCTTTCCTGTTTTGAATTTTCTTATCTTTGTCTTTGTCTGTCTTAACCTTCGGCGTTGCCATCTTTCTTTCGTTTTAGATTTGGCCCTTCTATTAATTTCTATGGTAATTATTACCCCTTTATTCCGCCTCCCGTATTCCCTGACTGGGTCCTTTGTTGTTATGTTGTAATACACTCTTCGGGCTGTGGCGCCTTTTGTTTATATCAGTTCACACTCATCAATCATATATCAATTAAATATTACATAATACACAATACATGTTACTCCTCTTACACAGTTTCAGGCTCTATATACAATAGGATAGGAAGGGGTCTTCGTGGTTATTATTTTCTATTAATCTCTATTACATAGCGTGCTGTTTGCCTATCTTTTTCGCTGGAGGGGGGTTTGATATTTTCTATTTGAGGGGGTTGTGAGCAGCTGGGGGGTAGGAGAGGGACAATGGGGAAAGGGAAGCCGGGGATATGAGGGGGGACGGAAAGAATATGGGAGAGAGGGAAGGGGAGAAGGAGAAAAAGAAAAAAAAACAGCCGATCATAACACACCCAATGTATACAACAACGATTGTGTCATTAATTTAGAGTAAAGAGCTACTTAACATTTCTTTGGGCTTCTCACTCACATCAATTCAATGTCCGCGGGGTCTAACCCGCTGCTCTCAGCGTCCACTATGTTGGGTGGCTCCGGGTTATGAGTGGGGTGGTGGTGGGGAGGAGGGCAGACTCTGGACATCAGTCTTATGGTCAACAGCTATGTTCTTGGGGTTCTTAGCTAGCTTTGTCTTCTTTTCTCAGTTCCCTTCTCCGCTCCACCCCCCTTCAGTCTTAGAGCCTTCTTCCCTTCTATGGGTCTGTTACCTCTCTGCCCCCTTAGTCGGGGGTCTCTTTCTCTAAACGTTGATCCCCACTCTCCACTCCTCCCTCGTCTCCGGCTCCTCCTCCGTTCGCAGCGCTATCCTTTTGCTGGTCCCAGCTCTTTCTTGGTATCGTCTCTACTGTTCCTACTATTCCAACTTCTTTCTTTCTTCTTGACGTCCAGCGCCCTGGCGCCGTTGTTGTGCGTCACGCCGCCCCGGCGTCCGGGCGCCCTTGCGTTCCAGCGTGTCCCGGCGTGTTCCCGACGTCCCGACGTCCCTGGCGTCCTCACGTCCTCGCGTCAGCGTTCCTCAGCGTCGAACGGAGATCCCTCCTCTTGTAGTTCGGCTTCACCTGGAACGGCTCTCGTCTCCGCCCGTGAGGTCTCTCGGCTTGGTTTGGCCTGACTTCTGTTGCAGTTACACAGTTTGTAGTGTTTCCATTTCTTTTTGTCCCCAATTCCGCAATGCTTTTCCTGTGTATATTCAGCTTTCTGCTTCAAATACCGCTCTTCATAACAAGGTCAACACAACACAACGCATATCGCCCAACAAACATTCCTGCCCGGCCCATAAGTTCTCCTTAGTGAGCCCTACTAGGGAGCTACCCCTCGGACGCCAAGCTCTCCGTTGAGGCAGCTAGTGGGCAGCTACTGGTGTTACAGCTGGGTAGGGCTAGAACCGTCCTTGTCTTCGGTTCATTCAATTGGTCGTTCGACCCTTTGGGATCTCTTCCTGCGCTTATCGGAGATTCAGTTGTTTCTTTTGTATTTCTGCACTTCTTATATGCTCCAATCTGTCCTCTATGTTCCGTGCCCTCTCCTTCCCCCCCGAGCGGGGGATGGGAGCGGAGCGGAGCGGCTTGGTGCTCTCTTACTGTTTTCTTGCCGTAAAGTATCTGTGTTGCTAGTACCCTTTTCTTTCCTATTATTCCTCCTTCTCTTCTTCTCTATCAGATAAAATGGGGGTTGGCGTCCTCACCCGATACGGTGCTCCTTGCTGCGCTTGCTTCCCTCGGGTTAGTCTCTGAGGGGTTCTCTCTCCTCCGTCCAAGGAGAGGGTCCTTCGACCAAGACCATGTCCCTTGTGGGTTGGCACCACGGGGACCTCCAATCCCCGTGGGGAGAGTCTGGCTCTACCTCAGCACGATGCAAGGACAGTATGCTGAGCGGGAGCTCAGCATTCCGTGGCGTCCGCCATGATTCCCCCACCAGAAGTCTCCCGTTTCTCTCAATTTTGATTGTAAAAATTGAATAAATTTAGTCTTTGGGCCATTTGGCACATATATATTACATACTAGTATTTTTAAATTTCCCAGTTGAATTTTTACCGCCACACATCTTCCTTCCAAATCCTTGAATGCCAATTCTGGTGTTAAATTTTCCTTTATATATGTTACCACACCCTTCTTCTTTTTTTCATCCTATGAATAAAATGTCTTTCCCAATTTTTTATTTTCTAAATGAGCCACATGTTTGTGGCAAATATGCGTTTCTTGTAGCAGGATGATATCCCAATTTGCTTTCTGTAATTTATTCCACACTTTTTTGCGTTTCTGGGGTGAGTTCAGACCGTTGATATTATTTGATAAACACTTAATTTGTCGATCCGCCATTTTATTCAACTGTGTTTGTATCCAATCCAATGTCGCCTAAATCCATAACCGATAACCTCTGCGCTGCTACTTCTGGGCCATATGCATCTTCTCCAAGATCGTGAAATGTTGTTGTTGTACTTCCTTGTCCACTACTCGTAAGTCCATAATCTTCCGGAGAATCAAACCTTTCTTTCTTTTTTTCTTTTCCATTTCCATTTCCAGGGGTCAGAGTTTTCTTGTCTACTTTTCTCCCTTCTTGTTTCTCCCCTTCCGATTCTTTCATTAGATTATCATAGAAAACTTTAGCCTTTTGTTCTGTTGTCAACCAGTATCTCTCTTCTTTATATGTTACCATAACCCCTTCAATCCTTTCCCATCTAAATCTGATTGACCTCTTTTTTAATTCGTCCGTAAGGAAGTAGTATTTTCTTCTTCTATTTGAAGTTGCTTGGGGAAATTCCTTCAGAACCGCAATCTTAGTTTCTTTATAATATATTGGATTCTTATTACTTCTGAACAAAACTTCATCCCTAGTCTTTTTTCTCGTAAACTGGACTATCACGTCTCTCGCTGTCTTATTTTTCCTTGAGTAGAATGAGGATATTCTATAAATTTGGTCCAATTCCTGCTCCAATTCATCTTCATCTTCACATTCTAGGCATTTTGCAATTAAAATTTGCATAATCTGGGCAATATCCTCCTGTTTTTCTTCTTGAATATTTCTAAACCGTAGGTGGTAATCCATTTGTCTCTGTAATAATTTTTCTTGTTCTATTTCCAATTTTTCCTTTTGTTTATCACTCGCTTTAATCTTCCTCAAGATCTGAGATTGTGTTTCCTCTATTTTTTCTTTACTAATTTTTAGTTCTTTCACTTCTCCGGGTAACTGGGTTATATCTTTTTTAATTTGGCCAAATTCTTCTTGCATCTCTTTTTTCATATCTTTAAACTCTTCCGACAGCTTTTTGTAGTTCTTTTCTTGTTTATTGAAGTGTGCTTCTTGCTTCTCCACCATCTCTTTCTTTATTTCCTCTTGTTTTTCAACCATCTCCTTCTTTGTTGCATCTTGTTTTTCCGATAGTTTTTTAATTTCCTTAAGTATATTCTCCATGCTTAAGCTGGTATCTAGTGAAGCTCTCCTTACTTGAAGTTTTTCTTTATCTGATTTTCCTTTCATTGACATCAACTTCCCAACCAAATCTTTAAGCTGGATAACCTTTTAATCCCCTTAGTCCAAATATTTGGTTTTATTCCTCCTCAATCACTTTAATTTTAATTTTAATTTATTCTCTTCAAATAATTTCTTATATCAATTCATTCATCAAATATTTTCTAACTAATTTATTATAGAGTAGATCAATTCCTTAAAAAATCATTAAATCCAATTTAGTTATATTAATATTAATTGATTTATATTTTCCTCTAATTCTTTTTTCTTTCCTGTCTTTGCAGCTTTCCTG
The DNA here is from genome assembly GCF_037176765.1 of Anolis sagrei. Lineage (NCBI taxonomy): Eukaryota > Metazoa > Chordata > Lepidosauria > Squamata > Anolidae > Anolis > Anolis sagrei. Next base: position 55,978,607 of record NC_090035.1, on the reverse strand, counting down.
TTCAATTCCTTCTTATTCTAATTTCAGCTTCTTCTCCTCTTTCTGTTATTTACGTCTACTTCTCTTCCTTGGGTCTCATCTGCTTCTCGTCCTTGAGTTTCGTCTACTTCTCATCCTGGCTCCCCGTCTGCTTCTCGTCCTTGAATTTCGTCTGCTTCTCGTCCTAGCTCCACATCTGCTTCTTATCTCCGATGTTCTTCTCTATCCTTCAGCCACTGTTGTCCTTAAATATCTATTTGTTTAGGATTTACAATGTATTTGCCACTCTGCCGCTCTGTAGCGATGTTTCTCTATGGTTTCTCTATGGTTTCTCTATGGTTTCTCTATGGTTTCTCTATGGTTCCAACTTCCTCCTCCCAGCTTCCGCCCTTCTTGAAGCTCTTCCGCCCTTTCTTTATTTCTCCACCCTTTCCTCCCACAGCCTTCTTCTTCGTCACTTCCTCTTTGTCACTTCCTGCCTTGTCCTTTCCTTTTGTTTATAAAGAAGAGTGCCAGTTAGACACAACAATATGGCGCCAAGGTCAGGAATTTTCCTTCTTCGTTAACTACTAGGCTGAGTGGGAGGATAAGGGAATCAGGGGGGGCAGGAGGAGGGGGACTCTCACAGCATATAATATCTTCTCACTTCTTTCAGTTTATCTCATTCGTTTCCCTGTCTTCCAAATGCTTATTTTAATTTAGTTTAATTAATATTGTTTAGTTAATTATCTAAGCCAAAATAAATCAATAAGCGGCGAGTAACTATGTAATTTGATAGTGTAAAGAAGTTGATTATAAATTGTATGACTTTAACTATATTCGTGTTTAGATTGGCTGCACTAATGCTGGAGCGGCCTAGCTGAGAGGAGTGCGTTACCATGGAGACGATGCTGTAGAGAAGTGGGAGGAGCTTAGAGGGGAGAGTTTGAAAAACGACAGTTTATGTTCAGTCAGAGTTAGAGTTTATGTTCAGTCAGAGTTAGGGTTTAGGGTTAGAGGAGTGAGCAGTCAGGAGTTAAGATTGAAGGGTGAGGAATTGGTAGAGAAAAGATTAGGAGGTTATAGCTGTAAAAGAGTGAATTGTGAAGCAAAGTTTCGAGGCTTTGGAAAGCCAGATTAAGCTACTGGAAGTTTCTTAGCCAGAGAGTCTGATAAGGGAAACATAACCAGTATTCCGTTAGTCTAAAGAAAGGCTAAAGAATAAGCTTATTAAGTATCTGATCAAGGGAGGATCAGATAAGGGAGACATCCCTGTATTGGAACTTTGTTCTGTAATAAGTGCTTCACCTCAGGAAGATACTGTATAACCTGAAAAAGTGTAACATTCAACTAACCAAGCATTATTCTGAGTTCTATAAGAAAAGTTACAACTTGCAACCACACGCTTTGTGCTCAATAAACTTGTTAACTTTTGTTTGAAGACTGCCTCACCTCCATCAATTCTGCGTCCAGTGTGCCATATCTCCCAATAATACCTCACATCACACATTGGTGGCACCATTAAGAGTAATAAATAATAAATCGTCCCTCCTCTCTCCTAAGACGTTACAGATAGGTATTATCCAAATTGTTCTATTCACAATAGCCCTTTCCGGGTTTTAAAATATAGCTTTAAATTTCGGGGGGGGAAAGGTTCCCCCTTGATTTTGTCTCCTTATCTATCTTCTTCCTTCCTTCTCCTCTTCTGTTCAAATCTTTTACCTGGTGTTGAGATATTCTTTAATTTCTCTTTTGAGTTTCTTAATTTCTTCTTCGTATTTGTTGCATGGGGTGGCAGCGGTTGAAACGGGTCAATGCCCCGATCCCAGCGGGGCGCCTGTTCTCCCGTCGGCTCGGACCCTCTTTACCCCCCTCCTTAAGGGAAGGGAGTATTTGGGGTCTACGAGCCTCCCACGGGTTACTCTAAACCTTCACACTCAATCTGGTGATGGTGGGGGAGCTTAATCTCACTCTTAAGGTGCCTCAACGCTGGTCTGCATTGGAGCTCCCTCTCAATGCAGCTTTCCCGTCGCCATCACCCACCGGAAGTCCAGTTCAAATGGGATTTTAAAGGGCGCCTCTGGAGACTCCTGGAGGGTCCCAACTGGCCCAAGGTACAGTGGGCTGTGGACAGTAACAGTGAGAAAGTGAAAAGAGAGTAAATAAATAACCAATTAGAATTGATTGGAACAGATTGGAATAAGAACTGAACAAGAATCAAATAGTAGGGCTGGGCGGTTTCGTTCGTTAATTTCGTAATTCGTTAATAATTCGTTATGTTTCTTGAATACGAAGCGATAACAAACCATCCAGGAGCAACTAAAAAACAAAACGAATTTTTAAAGCTATTTTGTAATTGTTTTGTAATTGTTTCGTTATTATTTCAGCTCCCAGGCTGCAAAGGGGCCTGAGCAGGGGCAAGGAGAAGGGAAGGCAGGCGAGAGAGAGAGACTGAGCGAGCAAGCTCCCTTCCCGGCCTGGCTTCCTCCCCCCACCCCCTTCTTCCCCCTTTTCCCGGCTCACCTGGGCATGCACACCCCACACATGCCCGGCCCGGCGCAGGGGTGGTCCGGCGTGCCCGCTCAGCGGGGCCCTGGCATCCGCCGCCCTGGGAAAGACCCCCGCCCAGCAGCAGCGGCAAGGCCGACGACGCTGCGGTTGCTGACTCGCCTGATCGCCTCCCCCGCCGGGAAAAGGCAACACAGGAGGAGGCACAGCAACGAGACGGAGGCGACTGCCCAGTTGGTAGGGAGGGAGAGGGAGGGAGGGATAGAGAGGGGGCGGATTAAAACTATTATTAAAAACTATTATTATTAAAACTATTATTTAAAACTAATATTTTCATGTTGCGCAACCGCGTCCGCCATTTTAACGAATTGATTCATTAATAATAACGAAATTTCGTAAATACCGCACTTTTAAAAAGGAAAATTTTGTAATTATTTTAAATATCAAAACAAAAAAACCCCCCAAATACAAATCGATTTTAGAAACAAATTTTTGCGTTGTTACCCAGGCCTATCAAATAGGGGTCAACCTTGCCACAAACCAAAAAAAAAGTTATGAATAAGTTCTGAACAAGATCGGAACAAGAATTCAATTGGTACAAAATCAATCCTTGCTAGAGAAAAAAATGGACAACCCCCCCCCCCCCGCCAATCCCCAGAAAATTTAAGAAAAAGCTTATGCAACCGACCTTGAAAAAGCTGGAACATTGCCAGGCAGGAGCAGGGAGGAGGTGGCCTTGCGACCAAGATCTGATAGGATAAGAAGAGGCACGTGGAGGGGGAGAGAGGAGGGAAGAGAGACGAGAGGAGGGAAGAGAGATGATTGCCATGCACAGACGCGCGGAAGCATGCTGATTCTGCACACCAGATAACGTGAGAAGGGAAGAGAAGAGAACAAGCAGGACTAAAGAAATCTCGTGAGAAGCAAAATGAGAAAGGGGAGAAGCCAAAACCAGTAAGGGTGGAAGAAGGGCATTATAGAAGAAGGCAAATATACAGCGGAAAAGAGGTAAACAAAGTCTAGCACAAGAAGGAAAGGAAACAAGAAAACAGGACAACACCCAAGGGAGAAGGTAAGAAATTTTGCAAAGTGAGACAGATATTGATAAAGAAACAAAACCTCAACGCGATAGCAGGGAGGGATGATATAATAGCAAACAAAGAGGACAGGGTGGAGAAAGGAGCAGGAAGAAAGGAAGATTCTAAAAAGGTGGAAGAAAGATCAAAGGGAGGAAGAAGGAAAAGCAAAGGAACAGAGAAGTAAAAGGAAGAAGGTGATGAAAAATAAGGGAAAACTGAACTACTTTGAAGAGTGGATTACTGAAGGAATTTAAGAAAAGTTATACAATACAGAATACACACATCAACCAAAATGACGACACAAAACACAAAAGAGAAAGCCCCACAACCGGCCAAGACACAAACTCAAGCACAAGCACAAACTAAAAGAGACTCTGCAACAGAAGAATCAATTCTTAAGGTCATCCTGGCTGAAATCAAAAGTCTATCATCCAAACAAAACACACAACACAAAGAACTACAACAAGAGATCCAAAAATTAAAGACAGACCTAAAGGAAGACATAAGCAAGTTACAAATAGATGTGGACAATATGAAAAAGGAAAATCAAAAAATAATTAAAGCCCAGGGAATGTTAGAACACAAAATGAACAAATTATAAGATTCAAACCAAAAGATTCAGCAACAGATAGAACTATTAGAGAACAGAGAGCTGGAGTATCAACTAAGAATAAGGAACTTAGAAGAATCTAAAAGTGATAACCTGAAACGGACAATAATCGAATTATTAGCTGATTTATTAGATGTGAGTGCAGAGATCATTAGACAGGACATTGACAGAACATACAGAGTGCCCACAGTATATGCGAAAAAGAACAAGATGTCAAGAGACGTGGTGGTCAGTTTCTGCAGAAAAAGTACTCGATATGAAATCCTAAAAGAAAATACAAAAAAAAACCCATCTACTATAAAGACAAAAGAATAATCATAATGAAAGAAGTCAAACAACACACCCTTGCAGGAAATACTCCTTCCTAACAGAAGAACTAATTAAAAGGAAGATAAAGTTTAGATGGGAAAAAACAGAGGGCATCACAGTAACATTTAATGATACAAGATACTGGCTAAACTCGGAAGAAAAAGCCAGGACATTTTATGTGAACCGTATAAAGGGACCAACGGAAGAACCACCACATAGAAAACTCCAAGAGAGCAAGACAGGGAAGCAATCCAAAGAATACACAGCAGATGCAAAGGAAGAAAACGAAACTGATGAAGATGAAGACAACACCAAACACAACAAAACAGGGAAGGAACACAAAGAAAGGGAACTCAAAAGATTAAGGGAATTCTCACCAGAGAACTACCAAGTGATGCTTCAACAAGAGGTTATTCAGTGGGAAATGCAAGATAACACCAATGAATAAGGATATCAGAATATACTTGAATAACATCAACGGCTTAAATTCCCCAAGTAAAAGAAAAAGAGTCTTCAACCACCTAAAACAGAAAAACTTTGACATTATAGCATTTCAGGAGATTGCCGACAAACATGTAAAACACCTAGCAAATAAAAAGCTAGGCAAAGAGTTTTACTCTTCAGAAAGTGAAAAAAGAGAGTAGTGTTATATGTAAAAGACTGGCTAAACCCAAAACTGATTTTGAAAGACAAGGATGGAAGATTTGTGGGAATAAAAATTGAAATAAACAACCAAAAAATTCTGATCTGCAATATTTATTTCCTGAATGGCCCTAAATTAAAATTTATGAAACAACTAAAAAGAAAGATAGAAAAACAGGAATATGACGAACTGCTTATGATAGGGTATTTCAACAGGGTGGTACACTTGAGATTAGATAAATCTTCCCAAGATGCAAAAAAGAGCTTAGATAAAAACAAATCAAGCCTATTACCAAAAAAATTCCTATCCCACCTTGAAGATCTTAATTTAATGGATATGTGGAGACATACAAAGGGATCAGACATAGATTATACCTACTACTCAGGAAGACACAAAACGTGTCCCGCATAGACATGACATGGGCCACTATCTCATTAAATTTAAGACTGAAAAATATCAAAACAATTGCCAGAATATTTTCTGATCACTGTGCCCTGGAGATTACAATAAAAGAGAAACTTCTTTCAGATGGTGATTAAAAGAGAATATTTTGACAGCCGAAAAAGATATTGAAAAAAACAGGAAACTATTAATAGAATATTTACAATTAAATAAGGGGGCCGAAACATCTCAAACCACTCAATGGGAGGCCATGAAGGCTGTAATGAGGGGCTACCTTATCCAGCAGGAAGCCACGAACAAGGCAAATAGAAATAAAGAAATCAATTTTTTAGAAGATTTAAACAAGAATGAACAAATATTTATAAAAACCCAAAAGATAAAAAAAACAAAATCTCACTCAGACATGCTAAAAAAACAATTAGAATTACTACAATCTGAAAATTTAGATAGACAAATGAAATTTATGAGAGTAAACTATTTCCAAAACACAAATAAGATTGGTAAATGGTTGGCAAGGAAATTAAAAGAGCGCAAACAAAAACAATTAATTACGAAGATACAAATAAATAAGAAAATCTATACGGAGGGTAACGACATTATAAATAAATTCACAAAATTTTATAAAGAACATCTCAGCCAACATTTCAAAAGAACAAATTACAGAATATCTATGTCAATCGAACCTACCAAATTGTCGGACAAACAAAAGGAATTAGTTAAAGGCCCGATAACTACGGCAGAAATTGACATGGCTATCCAAAAACTAAAAAACAACAAAACACCTGGGCCAGACGGCTACACTGCCATATTTTACAAAACCTACAAGAATGAATTGAGCCCACTTCTACAACGCATCCTAAACAACACATTGAAAAACAGAATAATTCCCAAATCATGGGAAAAGGCCAACATAACATTAATACATAAGGAAGGCACTGACCCAACTGAGATCAGGAATTATCAACCCATATCTCTATTAAACAATGACTATAAAAATTTTACTAGTATTATGGCCGAAAGACTGGGTTTCTCCCCAATCGACAAATAAAAGATAACACACAGATGCTTATAGATACCATTGAATACTATGAAAAAAATAATGAAAAACAGCTTGCTTTACTATTTATCGATGCAGAAAAGCATTCGATAAAATCAATTGGGACTATTTGAAATTATTATTAAAAGAAATTGACATTGGACATAACTTTAGAAACGCAGTGGAGGCAATTTACACGAGACAAGAGGCTACTTTAATCATAAAAGGGCAAGAATCCAAGACTCCGATCCACATCAGTCAGGGAACGCGTCAAGGCTGCCCCCTATCACCACTTCTATTCATCTTAATAATGGACACATTGATCAAAAATATAAATGATGACCCAAAATTGCGAGGAATAAAAATCTTAAAGCAACAATATAAATTAAAGGTATATGCCAATGATGTGGTATGCATCGTTGAAGATCCTGTAGAAAGCATAAATGATTGGGAAGGGATTCTATGATTCCTTCCCACCTACACAATTCACACCAACAGGATCACTTTTCTGGAGACCTACACACTACATTGCACAAAAGGGGCCCTGTCATTCCTGAAAGTAAACAGGTCTTGGTAGTAGGCGACTCCCTCCTTAGAGGAACGGAAGCTGTCATTTCCAGACCAGATGGGATGGCTCGAGAAATATGCTGCCTACCGGGGGCAAAAATACACCATATCACTCAGAGGCTCACCAGGCTCCTCAAGCCCTATCACCGTCCTCCCCTCATGTTGATTCATGTAGGAACCAATGATACTGCAAGGCATACGTTTCAAAAGATCACAAATGATTTTCGAGCTCTAGGAGCAATGCTAAAAGAATGTAATGTACAGGTGGTCTTTTCATCCCTCCTCCCTGTTGTAAGACACGGACCCACAAGAGCCAGAAAAATAGTACAGGTCAATGACTGGCTTAGAAAATGGTGTCAGGAGGAACGCTTTGGCTTCCTCGACCATGGCCTGCTATTCCAGGAGGATGGCCTACTGGCAAGGGATGGGGTGCATCTCACACAAGTAGGAAAACACCTTTTTGCTCACAGACTCGCAAACCTCATTAGACGCACTTTAAACTAGGTCCACCGGGGGAAGGGGACAACAGCCTTGCGAACACTACTTTACCCATAATGTCTGGGAATCGCCAGAAGGCTAAACGGAGGGCTGCACAAACACAACAAGGACCAAGTACCAAAAGAACAATAATCCCAATTAAACAGCTCAAGGGAAGATCCCAGGGGCTCACATGTCTTTACACTAATGCACAGAGCATGGGAAATAAACAAGACGAACTCCAACTTCTAGCACAACACCACAAATATGATATCATAGCCATCACTGAAACCTGGTGGGATGACTCCTATCGCTGGAATGTAGATATCGAGGGATATAACCTCTTTCACAGAAACCGAACAAAGGGGAGAGGAGGCGGAGTAGCCTTATATGTCAAAAACTCTTATGCTGCAGAAGAAATTCAAGACAGCAATCTGGGAAACCAGCTTGAAATCATCTGGATAAGAATCAAGGGAACTGCGATTCAAAAAGATGTCGTTGTAGGAGTCTACTACAGACCCCCAAGCCAGGAGGAAGATCTTGATGAAGTCTTCTGCCAACAGTTGACCAAACAGGCACAGAAAAGAGATGTAGTAGTCATGGGCGATTTCAACTATCCCGATATTTGCTGGAAAACAAACTCGGCCAAGAGTACAAGGTCCAACAAATTCCTCGCTTGCCTTGCAGACAATTTCATGGTCCAGAAGGTAGAAGAGGCAACAAGGGGATTGGCTACTCTTGATCTCATCCTAACAAATGCGGAGGACTTGATCGATGTGGCCGAAGTGGTAGGATCCTTAGGGGCAAGTGACCATGTGCTCCTGCAATTTGAGGTACAAAGGAAGGCCGAAACTAAGACAAGTCAAACCAGCATTTTGGACTTTAGGAGAGCTGATTTCCAAAAAATGAAGGAAACGCTGAGCAGCATTCCGTGGACACAGATACTAAAAGACAAGGGAGTTACGGATGGATGGGAATTTCTCAAGAGTGAAATACTCAAGACGCAATTGCAAACCGTGCCAACAAAGAGAAAAAATAGGACAAGTGCAAAGAAGCCAGAATGGATGTCCAAAGAACTTCTAACTGTGCTAAGACATAAAAGAGACATGCACAAGAAGTGGAAAAAGGGAGAAATCACCAAAGAAGAATTCAAACAAATAGCCAACACCTGTAGGGAAAAGGTCCGCAAAGCTAAAGCAAAAAAAACGAGCTCAGACTTGCCAGGGACATTAAAAACAATAAAAAGGGCTTCTATTCTTATGTCAGTAGAAAAAGGAAAAACAAGGAGGCGATAGGACCTCTTCGAGGAGAAGATGGGGCAATGCTGACAGGGGATAGGGAAAAGGCAGAACTACTTAATGCCTTCTTTGCCTCGGTCTTCTCACAAAAAGAGAGTCTTCAACCTCAGCAAGATGGAGTGGATGAGGGATTGGAGGACATCCAACCCCAAATTGGGAAAGAAGTCGTCCAGGAATACCTGGCCGCTCTTAATGAGTTCAAGTCCCCAGGGCCAGATCAACTACACCCCAGAGTATTGAAGGAACGAGCAGAAGTCATTTCGGAACCATTGGCAACCATCTTTGAGAGTTCTTGGAGAACGGGAGAAGTTCCAGCAGATTGGAGGAGGGCCAATGTGGTCCCAATCTTCAAGAAGGGAAAAAAGGACGACCCAAACAACTACCGTCCGGTCAGCCTCACATCGATACCGGGCAAGATTCTGGAAAAGATTGTTAAGGTAGTGGTCTGCAAACAGTTAGAAACAAATGCAGTCATCGCTAATAGTCAACATGGATTTATCAAAAACAAGTCATGCCAGACTAATCTGATCTCTTTCTTCGATAGAGCTACAAGCTGGGTAGATGCGGGGAATGCCGTGGATGTAGCGTACCTGGATTTCAGTAAGGCCTTCGACAAGGTCCCCCATGACCTTCTGGCAAGGAAACTAGTCCAATGTGGGCTAGGCAAAACTACGGTGAGGTGGATCTGTAATTGGTTAAGTGGACGAACACAGAGAGTGCTCACTAATGCTTCCTCTTCATCTTGGAAAGAAGTGACAAGTGGAGTGCCGCAGGGTTCCATCCTGGGCCCGGTCCTGTTCAACATCTTTATTAATGACTTAGATGAAGGGCTAGAAGGCATGATCATCAAGTTTGCAGACGACACCAAATTGGGAGGGATAGCCAATAGTCCAGAGGACAGGAGCAGAATTCAAAACGATCTTGACAGATTAGAGAGATGGGCCAAAACTAACAAAATGAAGTTCAACAGTGACAAATGCAAGATACTCCACTTTGGCAGAAAAAATGAAATGCAAAGATACAGAATGGGGGACGCCTGGCTCGAGAGCAGTACGTGTTAAAAAGATCTTGGAGTCCTCGTGGACAACAAGTTAAACATGAGCCAACAATGTGATGTGGCGGCAAAAAAAGCCAATGGGATTTTGGCCTGCATTAATAGGAGCATAGTGTCTAGATCTAAGGAAGTAATGCTACCCCTCTATTCTGCTTTGTTTAGACCACATCTGGAATATTGTGTCCAATTCTGGGCACCACAATTCAAGAGAGATATTGACAAGCTGGAATGTGTCCAGAGGAGGGCGACTAAAATGATCAAGGGTCTGGAGAACAAGCCCTATGAGGAGCGGCTTAGGGAACTGGGCATGTTTAGCCTGAAGAAGAGAAGGCTGAGAGGAGATATGATAGCCATGTATAAATATGTGAGAGGAAGCCACAGGGAGGAGGGAGCAAGCTTGTTTTCTGCTTCCTTGGAGACTAGGACGCAATGGAACAATGGCTTCAAACTACAAGAGAGGAGATTTCATCTGAACATCAGGAAGAACTTCCTGACTGTGAGAGCCGTTCAGCAGTGGAACTCTCTGCCCCGGAGTGTGGTGGAGGCTCCTTCTTTGGAAGCTTTTAAGCAGAGGCTGGATGGCCATTTGTCAGGGGTGATTTGAATGCAATATTCCTGCTTCTTGGCAGGGGGTTGGACTGGATGGCCCATGAGGTCTCTTCCAACTCTTTGATTCTATGATTCTATGATTGGCTGAGAAAAATTGAAACATTTGGAAATTTGACGGGTTTTAAACTAAATAAACAAAAAAACCAAAATGTTAGTTAAAAATATGGATAAAAACCCAAAGAATTACTACAAAAGAAATCAAGTCTAAAAATTGAAAACAAAATAAGATATCTGGGAGTTATCATAACGCAAAACAATACAAATCTACTAAAGAATAACTATGAAACACTCTGGAAAAACATTTAAAAAGACCTAGAAAGATGGAAGTATCAAAATATCTCCATGCTTGGAAGAATTGCAACAATTAAAATGAATATCCTTCTTAAACTCCTCTTTCTCTTCCAATCATTACCAATCATAAGAAATGACTATCTATTTAAAAAATGGAACTCAGGCATAACTAAATTCATATGGCGAAATAAAAAAGCCAGAATCAATTTCAAAATTCTAACAGATAAAATAAGAGGTGGTCTGGGTCTTCCGAATATCAGAGTGTATTATGAAGCCTGCAACCTGGTGAGAATAAAATAGTGGACCACACTAAAAAAACCAAAAGCTACTAACTCTGGAAGGTTTTGACCTTAGATCAGCTTGGCATGGGTACATTTGGTACAACAAAAGAAAAGTAGAAAAAAACTTTAATAATAACTACATAAGAGCCGCATTAATCAAAACTTGGGAAAAGTACAAACCAAGACTATACAGTAAAATACCAATGTGGATTTCTCCATCAGAAGCAAGGCACAAGAGAGAATTGGGAAAAGAAAATTGGCTTAACTATAAACAAATTTTGAAAATGACAGATGACAAAAAACTAACAATAAAATCAGTAGATGAGATAAAACAATTGAATGCTAAATTAACATGGCTGCAATACCACCAATTACATCAAAGTTTTAAGGAAGATGAAAAACAAGGCTTTTGTCAGGAACAGGATATTTGGGAAACAATCATGCAAAAGGAAAAGAAATTTATTGAAATACTAAAACAACTCTTAAGCTGGGCGACCAAGGAAGAACAAATAAAAGATTGCCAAGTCAAATGGGCGAAAGATATTGGCCACAATATTCTTTTAAAACAATGGGAAGAAATTTGGAACATTAAAAAAAAGTATACAGCAGCCAACGATTTAAGAGCAAATTGGTACAAAATGTTCTTTAGGTGGTACTATACCCCAGACAAATTGGCAAAATTTAATAAGAGTGTTTCAAACAAATGTTGGAAATGTCGAAAAGAGATAGGGACTTTCTTCCACCAATGGTGGAGCTGTAAAAAAAATTATAAAATACTGGAAAGAAGTGCATCTGTCAACTCAATTTTTTTTTTAAAAAAATATAACTTCCCATAACTCCCAGAAATGTACCTTTTGGGCATATCCCATCCAAAACTAAATGAGAATCAGGAAAAAATGTTTTTTTATTAAGTACAGTGGCCAGAATATTACTGGCTAAAGTGTGGAAACAAACTGAAATTCCAACAATTGAAGAATGGATCATGAAGATATTTGATATAATCCAAATGGACTGCCTGTCCCAATGATTGAACAACTTATTAAAAAAGACGAACTGGGCAGGATTCAAAGACTTCATTCAATCAAGAAAGATGACATTAATAATAGATTTATCCAGTATTTGAAGAAGACAAGCAAACAGAAGTAACGTCGGAAATGTAAATGAAGAAGAATTCTATTATCACCAAAAGCAATTCACTCTTTGAAGACCTAGGAAAGTCGGGACACGGGGGACTGGGGGTTAGGGTGACTTATGTTTATAGCATGTGTTTATCCCTTTTAACTTCCTATTTATATTTTTTTCTCTCTACTCCTTTCCCTCCCCTCACCCCCAACCCTAACCTTTACCCTTTTTTCTTTTTTTACCCCCTTTTTACCCTTGTGTGTCATCACTTTCATTGTTGTATCTATCAGAAAATATTGCACAATAAAAATTAATTTAAAAAAGTTTGCAGTTATAGGACAGGCCACTTGTCCATCATCATTAGTTTCCTTAGTTCTGCACCCTTTGGGGTTTTCAGAAGAGAAGGGAGCCATTTTAGTCAGTCACAAACAAGGAAGCTAGTCTATAGGATGCAGACAGCTCGTCCCATAGGAAAAGCTTCATTCCTCAAGACCATCCGGGGATCATCCGGTGATCATCTGGGGATTATTCAGGGAAATAGAAACAGAAGGAAAAGATCCCAAAGGCTCTGGCTGAGAGATCACAGCCTCTCAGCCTCACAGAGGGGAAAACAGCCCTGCAGTTCCCACAGGACAGCATTACAGAACCACTGAATTTCAGCTGAAGTATCTTCAAGCCTTGGCTGTTAGGTTTACTTGATATCCAGATGCATTTGGGATTGGTAGTAAGACCCAGACCAGCGAGGCCCAGATAATAGACAGTCTGGGAGAAATTATAAAGGGTTCTTCCTCATGCTGAGAAAGTACAGTTAATCCAAGTCAGTGCCAGTCTCTTAAAGACTAGAATGAGAAAGCCTTGAAGTATTGTTTGAAGATTTGTTATTTTTTCCTTAATAAAGACTTTGTTGTACCATTAAAGACTCCAAAGACCATCACTTCAGGAAATCCCTAAGAATCTCTCTTTGAGGCACCCCGGCTTCCCACTGGGTTTAAAGTATACGTCCTATGGAATAAAGACAATTTGTTCAGACCCAGTGCGTAACAGAACAGTATCCATATCCAAAAATAACAATAAATGACACGATGCAGCCAGGCAGTTACTGCAGGAATGGGGAAGTCAAGCTGGCATTTGAGCGAATGTCTGGCCTCAAGGGCACACCACCAAACTGCAGACAATCAGTCAGTCCTGAGAGAGAACATTCTCTCTCCACAGGGACCGGAAGAATATAACCCACACCGAGTCAGTAAATGTTGGCATGGTGCAAAGTTTCATCATTACACACCACCACAATGCAGACAACCTGGCTCCCCTCAGAGAGAGGAAAGTATCGTATAGAGAGGTAGGAGACGGAGGGGGATCCCGGGGGCGGGGAAGACCCTGCCAGAGTACACGCTGATTTCCTCAAGGAACATTTCTTCCAGAAACATGATGGATCTCTGATTACTTGCAAGGAATAATCCCATTCAAAGACAGGAGGCCACTCAACAGTCAAGCAGTAGCTCCGCAGAAACAGAAGAGACCAAGATGTCTCTGGAGTCTGAAACTGCCAGGGAGTAATGCAATGTGAAATGCTGCACTGTCACACTTACGGGAAAGGTGTCATCCTTCTCTATTTTTAATGTCCCCTCCTCAACCACCACTAGGAAGCAAGACAGGATACTTGTGAGGGGAGAAAGCAGAAGACAGGGAACACAGAAAGTGTTGAAGGAAATATGTTTTAGAGAAACTTTAGCCTGCACACAGAGCTAGTATCCAACAGCCACCTCAGAAAAGGGGCAGAGATACAAGGAGGAAGATGCCGTTGCACTGGCGGTCGAAGGCAAGGACGCTATTACGGCACGAGTGGAGCCTCCTTTGTGTAGAACTTTTGACTGTTACATGCCCAAACTTGTTTGTCAATTTCAAAAATGTATGGATAAATTGATTCATTATAATGGTATCTCAATCAATGTTGTTTGCGCCAGTTGAACAGCTTCTCCAGCTCCATTGTTTGGCTCCACCTATTCCTTGGAAGGAGGACAGTGTTTCCTTCTTCACTCCACCAGCAAGCAGTCTATTATGTGGACGTAAAAGAGACTAGGCTGTAAAGCTCATGGATAAGTTACCTCTCAGTCATTACCAATTCTAATGTTGGAACTCTTACTTCATGCCCAGTTCACTCTGAAGGACATAAAGGAGACCCAAGCATCTACTATCCAGTCCTTTGGCATCCAGAGGAAGACTCTGTGTCTTCAAATGTAGGCCACTCAGTGGGCAGGGGTTGAGAAAATAGGAAACTGGGACGGCTTCACAGCTGGAAAACTCCGTGGTCCAAAGACTTTAGAGACTGTAATGAATGTCAATATTTCCTTTACACCCCTTTGTAATTTAGATCTTTGAGGCTTTATAGAGATAACTCTTTCAGAACAATGAAACTTGGGAGTCCTTGGGAATTCCAGTTCACAGAAGGGAGGCAAGAAGCAATCTCCTGGGGAAGATGTCACGTCCATGTTCTTTCACTAAGAGCTATTGCCGCCAAGGAGACCACATTCCTCTATTGACATGGCAGACCCAAACTCCACCCCTCCTACAGATGGATTCCTTGATCACTTCCACTTCTCACCAAGTTGTAGTACAACTCCCAAAGTCAAGGTCAATGCCCAGCAAACTCTGAGACGCCTCCTGTCGGTCATAGGAGACCCGTGTGAGACCGTAGCTTCAATTCCATTATTGGTGGAGTTTATGATGCTCTTTGATTGTAGGTGAATTATAAATCTGGGCAGCCACAATCATATAACGTGGAAATAATATCTTTGAAGTGATGGAAAGTCTAGTCTGTAAGTGTCATGTTGCCAAATTTAGCTGTAATTCGTCCAATGGTTCTGGAATCGTGTTCATTCCATAAATGAAAATAACATTGTTATTGATGTACTGGTACAGCTGTACCAGGACCTCCCACTTTGTTTTCCTACGATGAAATGTGTGACTGTGCATGCATTCCAATGTTTCAGGATTCTGCAAAAAGTGTGGATCCCCTTGGTTTGCAAGTATACAGCCAATTTTCTTTTTAAAGTTTTTAAAAAAACTTTAAAATTTTAAAAGTCATTGGTTTGAATGTTATTGTGATGGAGATTTGATTTGTAGTGTGGCAGGCACAGGATATAGGGGAGGGGTTGAGGTAGTTATTAAACTGGATTGATTTGAGAACAAAAGGTTTTTTGTTGTGAAACCAATACAGGACCAATTTGATATTGTCTGTACTATTGAAAATCCAAGAGAAAACAAAAATAAATGGTTAAGGATGAGAGAGGAATTTGGTGAGGTAGCTGGATTCAAAATTAATAAAGCAAAAACAATGATGATGACGAAGACTATTTCACAAAAGAATCAAGAAAAAATTTAAGAAATCTCGGTACTGAAAATAACATATAGATTCAAATATTTAGGCATATGCATCACCACAAGAAACATGCATTTATTGAAAAATAATTATATTGATAAAGTGAAAGGAATTAAAAAACTTGGAATATTGGAACAATCTTAATCTATTGTTACTAGGAAGAATTTCCGTAATTAAAATGAATGTGCTTCCTAAATTATTATATCTCTTCCAAAACATACCAATTATAAGAAATGTTAAGATCTTCAAAGAATGGTATAAGACTATAACAAAATTTATATTGATAAATAAGAAACCAGGAATTAAATACACAATACTGACTGAGTTTAAAAATAGAGGTGGTTTTGGATTACCAAATCTTAAATTATATTAACGAGGCCAGCGCCTTTACTTTGATTCGGGACTGGTCAAAGTTGACAAAAATTAAAATATTATCTTTGGAAGGATTTGATTTACGAAATCTCGGTACTGAAAATAAATTTAAGAAATCTCGGTACTGAAAATAACATATAGATTCAAATATTTAGGTATATGCATCACCACAAGAAACATGCATTTATTGAAAAATAATTATATTGATAAAGTGAAAGGAATTAAAAAACTTGGAATATTGGAACAATCTTAATCTATTGTTACTAGGAAGAATTTCCGTAATTAAAATGAATGTGCTTCCTAAATTATTATATCTCTTCCAAAACATACCAATTATAAGAAATGTTAAGATCTTCAAAGAATGGTATAAGACTATAACAAAATTTATATTGATAAATAAGAAACCAGGAATTAAATACACAATACTGACTGAGTTTAAAAATAGAGGTGGTTTTGGATTACCAAATCTTAAATTATATTAACGAGGCCAGCGCCTTTACTTTGATTCGGGACTGGTCAAAGTTGACAAAAATTAAAATATTATCTTTGGAAGGATTTGATTTACGCAAGGGCTGGTATTCATTTCTTTGGTATGAAGGAACAAAAGTGGAAAGGAACTTTGGAAACCATTTCATAAGATCTTCTTTAATAAAAATCTGGGAAAGATATAAAAGATATCTGTTTTCTAAAACTCCTACATGGATTTCACCACTCAAAGCAAATCAGAGAAGACTATTGGGGTGGATTCAATGTCCTACTTATAAAGATACACTAATTTTAAAAAAGATTACTTTGAACTGAAAACACAAGAAAAAATATCGAGAGACTTAAAATACCAATCCAAATCATAGAAACATAGAATCAAAAAGTTGGAAGAGACCTCATGGGCCATCCAGTCCAACCCCCTGCCAAGGAGCAGGAATATTGCATTCAAATCACCCCTGATAGATGGCCATCCAGCCTCTGTTTCAAAGCTTCCAAAGAAGGAGCCTCCACCACACTCCGGGGCAGAGAGTTCCACTACTGAATGGCTCTCATAGTCAGGAAGTTCTTCCTCATGTTCAGATGGAATCTCCTCTCTTGTAGTTTGAAGCCATTGTTCCGCATCCTAATCTCCAAGGAAGCTCTCACCCATTTATCTCCTCTCAGCCTTCTCTTCTTCAGGCTAAACATGCCCAGCTCCTTAAGCCGCACCTCATAGGGCTTGTTCTCCAGACCCTTGATGATTTTAGTCGCCCTCCTCTGGACACATTTCAGCTTGTCAATATCTCTCTTGAACTGCGGTGCCCAGAATTGGACACAATATTCCAGGTGTGGTCTAACCAAAGCAGAATAGAGGGGTAGCATTACTTCCCTGGACCTAGACACTATGCTCCTATTGATGCAGGCCAAAATCCCATTGGCTTTTTTGCTGCCACATCACATTGTTGGCTCATGTTTAACTTGTCCATGAGGACTCCAAGATCTTTTTCACACGTACTGCTCTCAAGCCAGGCATCCCCCATTCTGTATCTTTGCATTTTGTTTTTCCTGCCAAAGTGGAGTATCTTGCATTTGTCACTGTTGAACCTCATTTTGTTAGTTTTGGCCCATCATCTCTCTAATCTGTCAAGATCGTTTTGAATCCTGCTCCTATCCTCTGGAGTATTGGCTATCCCTCCCAATTTGGTGTCGTCTGCAAACTTGATGATCCTGCCTTCTAACCCTTCATCTAAGTCGTTAATAAAGATGTTGAACAGGACCGGGCCCAGGACGGAACCCTGCGGCACTCTGCTCGTCACTTCTTTCCAAGATGAAGAGGAAGCATTCATAAGCACCCTCTGGGTTTGTCCATTTAACCAATTATAGATCCAACTCACAGTAGTTTTGCCTAGCCCACATTGGACTAGTTTCCTTGCCAGAAGGTCATGGGGGACCTTGTCGAAGGCCTTACTGAAATCCAGGTATGCTACATCCACGGCATTCCCCGCATCTACCCAGCTTGTAACTCTATCGAAAAAAGAGATCAGATTAGTCTGGCATGACTTGTTTTTGATAAATCCATGTTGACTATTAGCGATGACCGCATTTGTTTCTAACTGTTTGCAGACCACTACCTTAACAATCTTTTCCAGAATCTTGCCTGGTATCGACGTGAGGCTGACCGGACGGTAGTTGTTTGGGTCGTCCTTTTTTCCCTTCTTGAAGATTGGGACCACATTGGCCCTCCTCCAATCTGCTGGAACTTCTCTTGTTCTCCAAGAACTCTCAAAGATGGTTGCCAATGGTTCCGAAATGACTTCCGCTAGTTCCTTCAATACTCTTAGGTGTAGTTGATCTGGCCCTGGGGACTTGAACTCATTTAGAGCGGCCAGGTATTCCTGGACAGCTTGTTTCCCAATTTGGGGTTGGATGTCCTCTAATCCCTCATCCACTAAGTCAGTCAGTCAGTCAGTAGCTTTTATTTCGGTCAACAAACCATCGGCTAAGTCAAGTGAAAGAAGAATGATGAAATACAACAATTAACAATTAATAACATCACATTTGGCTTATCTATATATATAATAAAAGTCAAAGTTTGTATGCGCCGTAGGGCAGAGGTAGGTAGGAGTACCATCACTCACATTCTGAGACCGCTGTTAACCTTATCCAATGACTGATCAGGACTGCCAACGATGATGGATCAGGAACACAATTTACACAGAGACCCAGCATGACCCACTCTACATCCTGGTGCAGTTTGGAAGAATTTAACAATGGATGATGGGACTTGCAGTCACTTCACTCACTTCCTGAGACCACTGAGACCCTCGCCAATGACTCATCAAGACTAAACTTGGCACATGGAGCTTCAATGACCCACTCTACATCCTGGAGCAGTTAGGAGGACAACAGACCATGGATGATGGGACTTCAAGTACCAACACTACCCAAGACTGCTGCAAAACTCATCTAATGACCAATCAAGACCAAAGTTGGCACACAGAGCCCCCATGACCCACTCTACATCCTGCTGCAGTTTTGGAGAAGGGTGGACCATGGATGATGGAACTTCCAGTACCTTCACTCACATTCTGAGACCTCTGCAAACCTCATCCAATGACAGATCAAGACCAAACTTGGCACATAGACCTCTCATGACCCACGTTACGTCCTGGTGTTGTTTGGAAAACTTTGGAGATGGATGATGGGACCTTCAGTACCTTTGCGCACACAGAGACCCCATGACCCACTCTATATCCTGCTGCTGTTTGTAGGAGGATGGCCCATGGATGATGGGACTTCAAGTACCTTCACTCACTTCCTGAAAATAATGCAGACCAATAAAGACCAAACTTGGCATACAGAACCGCCATTACCAACTTTCTCTAATAACCGGGTCCCCAAGCTAGTATATAATAAAGGTGAAAGTTTGTATGTGGAGGACAAAAGTGTGGCGGTGTATGTGCTAGCTTTCTGATTGGCTGCCACTGTGGTCTCTGATTGGCCAGCATGAAAGTTCCAAGACTCCGATTGGCTGGGCAGCGGTGCTATTTGCATTTGGTCTCTGATTGGTCAGCTTCAAGAGGAGCCCCTGGTGGAGAAAAGAGTTCATGACAGAAACGGGGACATGAGAAGGAAATTTGCATATGGTCTCTGATTGGCCAGCCTCAATTCCAAGATTTCGAGATGACAAAGAGAGGAAAGGAAAAGGCTAGGGGCTGAGTCAGAAAATTACCAATACAGACCACACTTGGCACACAGAGCCTGCAAGACCAACTTGACATCCTACTGCAACCATGGATGATGGGATTTGCAGTACAATCACACACATTCTGTTAACCTCATCCAATGACTGATCAGGACCAAACTTGGCACATAGACCTCTCATGACCCACCTTATGTCCTGGTGTGGTTTGGCCAGGGATGGACCATGGATTATGGGACTTGCAGTACCTTTGCTCAATTCCTGAGACCACTGCAACCCTCATCCAATTACCAATAAAGACCAAACTTGGCACACTGAGTCTCCATGATGCACTCTACATCCTGGTGCAGTTTGGAGGAGGATACACCATGGACGATGGGACTTGCAATACCTGCACTCCCTTCCTAAGACCATTACAACTGCCAACAATGATGGATCAGGACCACAATTTACACAGAGAGTCCTCATGACCCACTCTACATCCTGGTGCAGTTAGGAAAAATTTGTCAACGGATGATGGGACTTGCAGTCACTTCACTCACTTCCTGAGACCACTGACTGG
Organism: Anolis sagrei; assembly: GCF_037176765.1. Lineage (NCBI taxonomy): Eukaryota > Metazoa > Chordata > Lepidosauria > Squamata > Anolidae > Anolis > Anolis sagrei. The sequence continues at coordinate 55,958,383 of NC_090035.1, read as the reverse complement.
TCAAGACCAAATTTGGCACACAGTCCCCATGACCCACTCTACATCCTGGTGCACTTTCGAGGAGGACAGACCATGGATCATGGGACTTCAAGTACCTCCACTCCCCAAGACTGCTGCAACCCTCACCTAATGTCCGATCAAGGCCAAACTTGGCACACAGAGTCCCCATGACCCACTCTACATACTGCTGCAGTTTTGGAGGAGGACGGACAATGGATGATGTGACTTCCAGTACCTTCACTCACATTCTGAGACCTCTGCAAACCTCATGCAATGACTGATCAAGACCAAACTTGGCACATAGACTTCTCATGACCCACTTTACGTCCTGGTGTCGTTTGGAAAAAAATGGAGATGGATGATGGGACTTGCAGTAACCTCACTCACTTTCTGAGATCACTGAGACCCTCGCTAATGACTAATCAAAACCAAACTTGGCACACGGAGCCCCAATGACCCACTCTACACCCTGGTACAGTTTGGAGAACAGACCATGGATGATGGGACTTCAAGTACCTCCACTCCCTTCCCAAGATTGCTGCAACCCTCATCTAATGACCGATCAAGACCAAACTTGGCACACACAGGCCCCATGACCCACCCTACATCCCAGTGCTGTTTGAAGGATGGACGATGGATGATGGGACTTGCAGTATGTTTTCTCACTTCCTGAAACCATAGCGACACTCATTCAAAAACCAATAAAGACCAAACTTGGAACATAGAGCCCCCATGGCCAACTCAACATTCTGGTGAGGTTTGGGGGAGTACAGACTATGGATGAAGGGACTTCAAGTACCTCCACTCACTTCTGCAACACTCATCTAATGACTGATCAAGTCCAAACTTGGCACACAAAACCCCCATGACCAACTCTCCATCCTAGAGCAGTTTGGAGGGGGATGGACCACAGATAATGCGACTCACAGTAACTTCACTAACTTCCTGAGACAACTGCGAGTCATATAAATAACTGATTAAGACCAACCTTGAGACACAATTCCTTTCTCAAATAACCCAGGCAGCGCTGGGTCCCCAAGCTAGTCTATGTATATAATAAAAGTCAAAACTTGTATGCGGAGGACAAAAGTGTGGCGGGAGGAGTATGTGCCAGCGTTCTGATTGGCTGCCGCTGTGGTGCTATTTGCATATGGTCTCTGATTGGCCAGCTTCAATAGGAGCCCCTGGTGGAGAAAAGAGTTCATGACAGAAACGGGGACATGAGAAGGAAATTTGCATATGGTCTCTGATTGGCCAGCCTCAATTCCAAGATTCCGAGATGACAAAGAGAGGAAAGGAAAAGGCCAGAGGGGGCTGGGTCAGAAAATTACCAATACAGACCACACTTGGCACACAGAGCCCCCATGACCCACTCTACATCCTATTGCAGTTTGGAGGATGAACCATGGATGTTGGGACTTGCAGTACCATCATTCACATTCTGAGACCACTGTTAACCTCATCTAATGACTGATCAGGACCAAACTTCACACATAGACCTCTCATGACCCACTTTACATCCTGGTGTGGTTTGGCCGGGGATGGACCGTGGATTATGGGACTTGCAGTGCCATTGTTCAATTCTTCAGACTACTGCAACCCTCATCCAATTACCAATAAATACCAAACTTGGCACACTGAGACACCATGACGCACTCTACATCCAGGTGCAGTTTGAAGGAGGATGCACCATGGATGATGGGACTTGCAATACCTGCACTCCCTTCCTAAGACCATTACAACTGCCAACAATGATGGATCAGGACCACAATTTACACAGAGACCCAGCATGACCCACTCTACATCCTGGTGTGGTTTGAAAGAATTTGACAATGGATGATGGGACTTGCAGTCACTTCACTCACTTCCTGAGACCACTGAGACCCCCGCCAATGACTCATCAAGACTAAACTTGACACATGGAGCTCCAGTGACCCACTCTACATCCTGGTGCACTTTGGAGGAGGACAGATCATGGATGATGGGACTTCAAGTACCTCCACTCCCCAAGACTGCTGCAATCTCATCTAATGACCAATCAAGACCAAAGTTGGCACACAGAGCCCCCATGACCCACTCTACATCCTGCTGCAGTTTTGGAGGAGGACGGACAATGGATGATGGAACTTCCAGTACCTTCACTCACATTCTGAGACCTCTGCAAACCTCATCCAATGACGGATCAAGACCAAACTTGGCACATAGACCTCTCATGACCCACTTTACGTCCTGGTGTTGTTTGGAAAAATTTGGAGATGGATGATGGGACTTGAAGTACCTTTGCTCACTTCCTGAGACCACTGAGACCCTCGCCAATGACTAATCAAGACTAAACTTGGCATATGGAACTCCAATGGCCCACTCTACATCCTGCTGCAATTTGAAAGAGGATGGACTTTGGATGATGGGACTTGCAATACCTTCACTCACTTACTGACACCACTGACACCCTCATCTAATGACTGATAAAGACCAAACTTGCCACACAGAGCCCCCATGACCCACTCTATATCCTGCTGCTGTTTGGAGGAGGGTGGACCATAGATGATGGGACTTCAAGTACCTTCACTCACTTCCTGAAAACAATGCAGCCATTATCCAATGACCAATAAAGACCAAACTTGGCATACAGAACCACCATTACCCACTTTCTCTAATAACCCGGGCAGCGCCGGGTCCCCAAGCTAGTATATAATAAAAGTCAAAGTTTGTATGCGAAGGACGGAAGTGCAGAGGGCGGAAGTGCGGAGGGCGGATGTGTTTGCGGCAGCTTTCCATTTGGCCAGCCTTAAAGTTCCAAGATTCTGTTTGGCTGCCACTGTAGTGCTATTTGCATATGGTCTCTGATTGGCCAGCTTCAATAGGAGCCCCTGGTGGAGAAGAGGGTTCATGGCAGAAACAGGGCATGACAGAAGGAAATTTGCATATGCTCTCTGATTGGCCAGCCTCAAATCCAACATTCCGAGATGGAAAGGAAAGGAAAGGCCGGGGGCTGGGTCAGAACACTACCAATACAGACCAAAATTGCCACACAGAGCCCCCATCACCCACTCTACATCCTACTGCAGTTTGGAGGAGGATGAACCATGGATGATGGGACTTGCAGTACCACCACTCACATTCTTTTTTCTTCTTCTTTTTTATTGGTTTGCATACAGAAAACAAAACCGACACCAAAGAAAAACTGAAATAAGTAAAAAACAAAAAGGAAAGAGAAAAAAACAGAAAAAAGGAAAAAAAGATATACAAAAAAGTATGCAAATTTGCAGAATGGTATACAGTCAGCGCTCATTAAACATATAAAAAAATCAAATTTGACTGTACAGTTATAATACATTAACATTTAATGTCCCTCTAACCCCACACCTGTGAACCCAACCCCTGTGACCTCCGACACCACTCCGTATGGATCACATAACTAACCCACAACTACCCACGTCTCTTCTTTCACTGAATCCCCTTTATGGCGATCTTCAAATCTACTTTTGTCTTCTCTTCCAGATATCCAATTGCCAACCGCCATTTTTTAAAAAAATTCTTCATTATTTCCACCTCTGCTGCTATTTGTCAGTTTGGCCATTTGGATATAGTCTACTAATTTATCTCTCCAATCCTTAATATTTAACTCTTTTTCCCCCTTCCACGATTTAGCTATTATTAGTCTTGCAGCAACAAAACAATACTGACAAATTTCTTCATCTCCTGTGCTAATACGCCTCCTAAATATTCCTAATAAGCACATTTCTGGGTTTTTCTTGATTTTTTTGCTAATCATTTTATTTGTTTCTTTCATCACTTTTTTCCAGAATTCTTTAACTACGTTACAGGTCCACCATACGTGGAAAAAAGATCCCTTCACCTTCTTGCATCTCCAGCAAACCCCTTGTCCTGTTTTCTCTATTTTAGCTAGTACCTCTGGGGTTATATAGGTTCTGTAAAACATTTTAAACATATTTTCTCTAATTGAGCTGGCCATTGAGAAACTAAAGCCCTTATTCCAGAGACGTTCCCACTCTTCCAGATCGATATTTCTGCCAACATTTTGGGCCCACGTGATCATAGCGGATTTTATTTGGTTGTCTACTAAATTATATTCTAAAATATATTTGTAAAGTCTGGATATTAGGCCTTTGTTGCCCTTCTCGAAAATACTTTCTAACTCCGATTTATTAGAAGCAAATCCTACTTTTGCATCCTTCCTAAATCTGTCGTGTAGTTGGAAAAAACTGAACCAATCTTTTAACCCAGATTCTTCTCTGCTTTTAAGTATCCATTGTCCTTTCTCATTGTATGTGCCAGAGTCAGTATATGTGGCTGGTCTCTGGACTGCTTCCAATGGGCACAGCCATAGGGGTTTTTTTGGCTCCATACCCTTCTTATATCTTTTCCATGTTGCTAAAAGGCTGGCTCTTATTACGTGCCTGTTGAATTCTTTGTTCACCCTGTCCTTATAATCCCATAGATAGGCGTGCCATCCATATCTTAAATTATGGCCCTCTAACTTAAGCAACTCCTTATTGTCCATTTTAATCCATTCCTTTAGCCAGCTGAAATTTGCGGCTTCATTGTAGTACCTGAGATCTGGCAATGCCAGGCCCCCTCTGTTTACCCCATCAATAAGGTTCCTGTAGGCAATTCTCGCTTTTTTACCTTTCCAAATGAATTTGACCAGATCTCGTTTCCATATTCCGAACAGCTTTACTCCCTTAATAATTGGTAGGTTTTGAAACAAAAACAACATTTTGGGCAATACTATCATTTTTATCACTGCTATCCACCCTAACCAGGTGAGTTGAAGTCTTTGCCAATTTTCCAAATCTCTTTTTATGTCCTTCCAGGTTTTGTCATAATTATATTGGTAAAGTTTACTATTTTTGTTACTTAGCCATAGTCCAAGATAGTTTACTTTGGGGACTACCTTACAGTTAGTTATATTCTCCAATTTAACAATATCACTTTTAGATAGGTTCTTAGTTAGAAAAACTGATTTCTCCTTGTTAATTTTAAAGCCTGACACACCGCTAAATTCATTAATAATTTCCAATAAGGCATGTATGCTACTTAAAAAAAAACAGACCAAATCATCTGCATATGCCTTCCCTTTAAATTCATACCCTTTTACTTTAATCCCTTTAATTTCATTATTATTATTTATTTATTATTATTTATTATTTGCACTTGTTAACCGCCGCTCTCAGCCCTAGGGCGACTCGTGGCGGTGTACAAAACATAGAAAAAACAACAATTTACAAAGAGTCAAGACCACAACACAACATCTTACTAATACAAACATCTAATTAAGCTAAAAATCCGCTTCGTCTTATTTTGGGGTCATAATCAATCTCATAGTCGTAGTCCATTCCGGTCGTCATTCCGATAACATAGCACTCAATTGAAGGCCTTCTCGAAGAGCCATGTTTTCAGGCCCTTACGGAAGGCCATAAGGGAGGGCGCCTGTCTGATTTCAGCAGGGAGGGAGTTCCATAGCCGGGGGGCCACCACCGAGAAGGCCCGCTCTCTTGTCCCCGCCAGGCGTGCCTGTGAGGCAGGCGGGACCGAGAGAAGGGCCTCCCCAGATGATCTCAAGGTCCTCGTGGGCTCGTAGGCTGAGATGCGGTCTGCAAGGTATTTTGGGCCGGAACCGTTTAGGGCTTTGTAGGATAACACCAGCACCTTAAATTGGGCCCGGTAGCAAATCGGCAGCCAGTGGAGCTGGGACAACAAGGGCGTTGTATGCTCCCTGCGTCCCGCTCCAGTTAACAACATGGCTGCCGCGCGCTGGACTAGCTGAAGCTTCCGGGCCGTCTTCAAGGGCAGCCCCACGTAGAGAGGTTGCAGTAGTCGAGGCGGGATGTGACCAAAGCGTGTACCACCGTGGCCAAGTCAGACTTCCCAAGATACGGGCGCAGCTGGCGCACGAGCCTAAGCTGTGCAAATGCTCCCCTGGTCACCGCTGAAACCTGGGGATCCAGGCTCAGCGATGAATCCAGGGTCACACCCAAGCTGCGAACCTGCGCCTTCAAGGGGAGTGCGACCCCATCCAGCACAGGCTGTAACCCTATACCCTGCTCGGCCTTGCGACTGACCAGGAGTACCTCTGTCTTGTCTGGATTTAATTTCAGTTTGTTCGCCCTCATCCAGACCGTTACAGCGGCCAGGCACCGGTTCAGGACTTCGACAGCCTCCTTAGTAGCAGGTGGGAAGGAGTGACAGAGTTGGACGTCATCTGCGTACAGGTGACACCGCACCCCGAAACTCCGGATGATCTCACCCAGCGGCTTCATGTAGATGTTAAACAGCATGGGGGACAGTATGGAGCCCTGAGGAACCCCACAGGTCAAAGGCTGTGGTGTTGAACAGTTGTCCCCCAATAACACCTTCTGGGTACGGCCCTCCAGAAATGACTGGAGCCACTGCAAAGCAGTGCCCCCAAGACCCATCTCCGCAAGACCCATCTTCTCTAATTCTATTATTCAAAATTTCTAATATCCAAATGAATAGTAAGGGTGACAAGGGACAGCCTTGTCTTGTCCCTTTTTGAATTTCTATATAATTTGACATTTGATTATTTATTTTTAGTTTGGCTCTTTGCCTTGAATAAATAGCTCCTATTGCCTTTCCAAAATTTTGACCTACTCCGAAATAGTCCAATACTTTAAACATATAATCCCACCGTACATTGTCAAACTTGCAGTACCATCACTCACATTCTGAGACCGCTGTTAACCTTATCCAATGACTGATCAGGACCAAACTTCGCACATAGACTTCTCATGACCCACTTTATGTCCTGGTGTGGTTTGGCCGGGGATGGACCGTGGATTATGGGACTTGCAGTACCATTGCTCAATTCATCAGACCACTGCAACCCTCATCCAAATACCAATAAATACCAAACTTGGCATACTGTCTCCATGATGCACTCTACATCCAGGTGCAGTTTGAAGGAGGATGCACCATGGACGATGGGACTTGCAATACCTGCACTCCCTTCCTAAGACCATTACAACTGCCAACGATGATGGATCAGGACCACAATTTACACAGAGACCCAGCATGACCCACTCTACATCCTGGTGCAGTTTGGAAGAATTTAACAATGGATGATGGGACTTGCAGTCACTTCACTCACTTCCTGAGACCACTGAGACCCTCGCCAATGACTCATCAAGACTAAACTTGGCACATGGAGCTTCAATGACCCACTCTACATCCTGGAGCAGTTTGGAGGACGACAGATCATGGATGATGGGACTTCAAGTACCTACACTACCCAAAACTGCTGCAAAACTCATCAAATGACCAATCAAGAGCAAAGTTGGCACACAGAGCCCCCATGACCCACTCTACATCCTGCTGCAGTTTTGGAGAAGGGTGGACCATGGATGATGGAACTTCCAGTACCTTCACTCACATTCTGAGACCTCTGCAAACCTCATCCAATGACAGATCAAGACCAAACTTGGCACATAGACCTCTCATGACCCACGTTACGTCCTGGTGTTGTTTGGAAAACTTTAGAGATGGATGATGGGACCTTCAGTACCTTTGCTCACTTCCTGAGACCACTGAGACCCTCGCCAATGACTAATCAAGACAACACTTGGCACATGGAGCTCCAATGACCCACTCTACATCCTGGTGCAGTTTGGAGGAGGACAGACCATGGATGATGGGACTTCAAGTACCTCCACTCCCTTCTGAAGATTGCTGCAACCCTCTTCTAATGACCAATCAAGACCACACTTGGCACACAGAGCCCCCATGATCCACTCTACATCCTGCTGCAGTTTGAAAGGGGATGGACTTTGGATGCTGGGACTTGCACTACCTTCACTCACTTACTGACACCACTGCCACCCTCATCTAATGACTGATAAAGACCAAACTTGGCACACAGAGCCCCCATGGCCCACTCTATATCTTGCTGCTGTTTGTAGGAGGATGGCCCATGGATGATGGGACTTCAAGTACCTTCACTCGCTTCCTGAAAATAATGCAGTCGTTATCCAAAGACCAATAAAAACGAAACTTGGCATACAGAACTGCCATTACCCACTTTCTCTAGTAACCCGGGCAACGCCGGGTTCCCAAGCTAGTAATTAATAAAAACAAGTATCACCATTCACTATCGGATGAATGACTGTCTATATAATCTAAAACAGGAACTGATTGCAAATTAATAATAAGTCTCCCAAGTACTCTTTGTTAAACTCAGCCTTTACAGGTTATTTATGAAGCACTTGCTGCTTTTTGCCACTGCAAACGGAAATTTGGCCACCTGTTACCCTTTTATCAAGATCAGGCAGTAAATAAGTGCAGTACCAACTTATGGATCTTCTTGGCCACTTGGTGAGTAAAGGATATATTAACCTTACTCTATCATCTTTGTAAATTGTGCAAATAAAAAGTACATGTATTACAGTTTCAATTTTACCCTCCCCGTGGGGCAAACTCTGTGTTCATAATCAGTCCCTTTGTATCTACCCTCTAGTATGGCTGATTTGAGGGCATTGAATCTGGCCCAACTGAAAGCAAGGTGAAATTTTGGGATGTTTAAAGTATTTGGCACCTCCCAAAGAATTAAATGTTAGGCCTAAACTCAATGGAGAGCATGTGGAGCACGCCAGAGTCATTGAGTCCTGTTTGTCTATGTCACTGATTCGTTCCACTAAGATCTGCATTATCTTTTTATGCTCAAAACCGCTCAATATATTCTCTGAGAGGCCCATCTGCCTGAGTTTCTGATTTAGCGCTTTGATTCAGTGGGATTTAAAGAGGTCTTTTTGAATCAGATATGTATATCCCACTTCAGGCCCTTTGTACACCCTCTCCAACCAGTATCCTAGGGCCCTTCTCCAAGCCAGTGATTCGAGTGAGGCTGTTCTTGATTCCAGTCTTAAAACAGCAGATGGAACACAACTGGGGACAGCAAACAGTTTTCTAAGAAACCCTGATTTAACTTGTTTGGGGTTGGATGTCCTCTAATCCCTCATCCACTCCATCTTGCTGAGGTTGAAGATGACTTTCTTTTTGTGAGAAGACAGAGGCAAAGAAGGTATTAAGTAGTTCTGTCTTTTCCCTATCCCCTGTCAGCACTGCCCCATCTTCTCCTCAAAGAGGTCCTATTGCCTCCTTGTTTTTTCTTTTTCTACTGACATAAGAAAAGAATCCCTTTTTATTGTTTTTAATGTCCCTGGAAAGCCTGAGCTCATTTTGTGCTTTAGCCTTGCAGACCTTTTCCCCACAGGCGTTGTCTATTTGTTTGAATTCTTCTTTGGTGATTTCTCCCTTTTTCCACTTCTTGTGCATGTCTCTTTTGTGTCTTAGCACAGTTAGAAGTTTTTTGGACATCCATTCTGGCTTCTTTGCACTTGTCCTATTTTTTCTCTTTGTTGGCATGGTTTGCAATTGCGCCTTGAGTATTTCACTCTTGAGAAACTCCCATCCATCCGTAGCTCCCTTGTCTTTTATTATCTATGTCCATGGAATGCTGCTCAGTGTTTCCTTCATTTTTTGGAAATCAGCTCTTCTAAAGTCCAAAATGCGGGTTTGACTTGTCTTAGTTTCAGCCTTTCTTTGTACCTCAAATTGCAGGAGCACATGATCACTTGCCCCTAAGGATCCGACCACTTCAACCGCATCGATCAGGTCCTCTGTATTTGTTGGGATGAGATCAAGAGTAGCCAATCCCCTTGTTGCCTCTTCTACCTTCTGGACCATGAAATTGTCTGCAAGGCAAGCGAGGAATTTGTTGGACTTTGTACTCTTGGCCGAGTTTGTTTTCCAGCAAATATCGGGATAGTTGAAATCGCCCATGACTACTACATCTCTTCTCTGTGTCTGTTTGGTCAACTGTTGGCAGAAGACTTCATCAAGTTCTTCCTCCTGGCTTGGAGGTCTGTAGTAGATGCGTACAACAAGATCTTTTTGAGTCCCAGTTCCCTTAATTCTTATCCAGATGCTTTTGAGCTGGTTTCCCAGATTGCTGTCTTGCATCTCTTCTGCAGCATAAGGGTTTTTTACATATAAGGCTACTCCGCCTCCTCTCCCTTTTGTTTGGTTTCTGTGAAAGAGGTTATAGCCCTCAATGTCTACATTCCAGTGATAGGAGTCATCCCACGAGGTTTCAGTGATGCCTATGATATCATATTTGTGGTGTTGTGCTAAAAGTTGGAGTTTGTCATGTTTATTTCCCATGCTCTGTGCATTAGTGTAAAGACATGTGAGCCCCTGAGATCTTCCCCTGAGCTGTTTATTTGGGATTATTGTGCTTTCGGTACTTGGTCCTCGTTGTGTTTGTGCAGCCCTCCTTCTGGTGGTTCCCTGACATTGTGGGTAAAATAGTGTTCGCAAGGCTGTTGTCCCCCTCCCCTGGTGGGCCTAGCTTAAAATGTGCCTGATGAGGTTTGCGGGTCTGTGAGCAAAAAGGTGTTTTCCTACTTGTGTGAGATGCACCCCATCCCTTGCCAGTAGGCCATCCTCCTGGAAAAGCAGGACATGGTCAAGGAAGCCAAAGCATTCCTCCTGACACCATTTTCTAAGCCAGTTATTGACCTGTACTATTTTTCTGGCCCTTGTAGGACCGTGTCTTACGACTGGGAGGAGGGATGAAAAGACCACCTGTACATTACATTGCTTTAGCTTTGTTCCTAGAGCTTGAAAATCATGTATGATCTTTTGAAAAGTATGCCTAGCAGTATCATTGGTTGCTACATGAATCAACATGAGGGGAGGACAGTGATGGGGCTTGAGGAGCCTGGTGAGCCTCTGAGTGATATGGTGTTTTTTTTGCCCCCGCTAGGCAGCATATTTCTCGAGCCATCCCATCCGGTCTGGAAATGATGGCTTCCGTTCCTCCAAGGAGGGAGTCTCCTACTACCAAACCTGTTTACTTTCAGGATTGGCAGTGCCCCTTTTGCGCAATGTAGTGTGTAGGTCCCCAGAAACTTGATCCTGTTGGTGCGAATTGTGTAAGTGTAAAGTGTTGTCCTCCTCCTCGAAATCCCCAGTGCATTCATCAAGGACAATCCATTGAGATTCGTCCAAGAGCCTAGCATTCTCCTGTATGGGTTCCTGTTGCACCTGGTCTATGGTTGTGGATGGTACACCTGCATGATTGTGTAAGTGTAAATGTCATGAAGTGTTGTCCCAATCCGGGCTATCCCCCACACACTGATCAAGGACGAGCCACTGATCAGTATCTAAGCCATTCTGGTCTTCCCCAGTGTGTTGTGTTTTTTGGTCAAGTGATATTGTCTATTGTGTAACTGCAGCTGAGCAGAAGTATTCTGAGGAGGCTCCCAGGTCCTAAGTCTCTTTCTAAGGGTGACATTCCTCCAAGCCTGAGGGTTGTCCACATCTGAGGTGATCTCCTCTTGAGCCTCCCCATAATGTTGGTGTGATATGGGCTGCGTGTCTAGGACAGCGTGCTGTGTGGTGTCTAAGAACAGCTCAAGTTCCTGAATGTCCTTAAAGGTCTTAATACGGTCCTCGAGTTGTCGGATCCTGTGTTCCATGTGAGTGATCTGTTTACTAGGCTTGGGTAACTACGGAAAAATTTGGTTCTAAACTCGTTTTGTTTTTAGGGGGCCCCTTGCGTTTCGTTTTTTTAAAGAATTCCGAAATTTCCCTTTAAAATTTTTTGAAATATACAAAACTTCGTAAAATTATGAATTGATTCGTTAATGGCGGACGCGATTGCGCAATATGCTAAAAAACCCTCCAAATGGGACAGGGGGAACCCTGAAGCTTCCCTCTCCCTCTGTTGTTGACTGTTGGTGTGATAATTTATTTTTTATCACTGATAAAACAAACAACTATAAAACTTGCACCAGACATACGGAAATAATTACGAAACAATTGCAAAACAATTTCGAAACAATTTTGTACCAATTACGAAACAATACGAAATAAATTGGAAAAATTGTTTTGATTTTTAATTACTCCTCACAATAGTCCTGCATAGCTCAATATTGGATTGTAAGCTAATTTAAATACGAATTAATAACGAATTACGAAATTAAAAACGAAACCGCCAAAGCCTACTGTTTACACTTGGGGCAAATGTAATTGAGTAATTGTTGAAAAAGCTGAACATGCCACAGCTTGTGCATGAGGCAGGAAGATTTTGTGTTTGTTCCATCTGGAGGTTGCTAATGACCCCCTCTTGGTGTGTGTTTTATGTTGTTGTCTGTATGCTGGGGGGAAAGTGTAGGTTAGTGAGTGCCCTCTAACAAAGCAACACTCAAAGCAGCTAACACTCAAAGCAGCAAACAAAGCAACACTCAAACCAGCTAATTTTAAACACTTACTCAGATTTCTAGTGCCCTCTAAGATAAGGCTTATCCCGAAGCAGAAGGGAGCAAGATGGCTTCTTGCTTCCTCAACTACTGTGGGAGCACAACTGCCCTTTGAGTTCAGGCCCTGGCTTATATAGGGTGAACAGGAAGCAGAACAATGGGCCACTAATTGCTGACCTGCACTGCTGGCTAAAAGAATGTAAATGTGGTAATGCAAATGTGGTAACGCAATGCACCAGATGGTGATGCAGTGCTCCAGAGCTGAGGCCTGTTACATAGGTTAAGGCTTTCTTACAGGGCAACAGAAAGAGGGGCTAACCCAAACGTGGTAATGGTTCCAGTGCATGCAAATTGAGAGATGTTACAATTGATATAAGAAAATTGGTTTTAATGAAAAAGAGGACATCTTGGACAAAATATTATGAATTGAAAAGAAATCCATTACAGTCATTTTCAATAAACTACTGGAATGGTCCACAGAAAAGGAAGAGGTTAAACATTCCATGATTCAATGGGTGAAAAATATTTTTTAGATCAATTCTTTTGAAAGAATGGGAACTAATTTGGAATAAACGCCTAAAATCTATGCCACAGATCTTTAGGAAAATTTGTTAAAATTGTTACATTGATGGTTCATAACATCAAAAACCCGAACTTACATTTGGGTTATGACCAAATAATGGGAAAGGTATTAAAAAAACAACTTGGAAGGCAATTGAGGACTACATAAAAATGAAAATTAAATAAACACTTCGGATAAAGATAACAACATAAAAAAAAGAAAATAAGTTTGCAATATGATATTTAATTCAAGCGTGAAATCAAAAGATCTGAACATGTTTATTTTCAGTCAGATTGAACTGCTTAAGAAGGAAGAGTGGAAGTCAACAATTTTAAACCCTTTTTTGTTTTTTGTTTTGTTTGCTATCTCTTTTCTATTTTTTCCTACTTTTCTATTTTCTTGGAAATATTTTCCCACTTTCCCTGTAACTTTTATTATATATCTTCAATAAAAATAATTCTTTTAGAAAAAGAGAACCAAATTGATGTAGCAGCAGTTCTCAGAGAACCCAATTCAGAACCAAATTGATGTGGCAGCAGTTCCTAGAGAAACACAAGGCACCAGCTGATTATTAGGGGTTCTTTTTTGGGGGAGGGGTGTGTGCCTTGAGTCATTGGTGTGGTTGCTGTTATGATGGAGATTTAAATTGTAGCGTGGCAGGCACGGGATATAGGGGAAGAGGGGGTGAGGTAGTTAAAATGGATTGATTCAAGATGAGAACCAAAGTTTTTTTGTTGAGAACCCAATCCAGAACCAAATTGATGTGGCAGCAGTTCTCAGAAAAACGCAAGGCCCCAGCTGATTATTAGGGGTCCTTTTTGGGGGAGAGGTGTGTGCCTTGAATCATTGGTGTGGTTGTTGTGATGGAGATTTAGATTGTAGCGTGGCAGGTACGGGATATAGGGGAAGAGGGGGTGAGCTAGTTAAAGTGGATTGATTCAAGATGAGAACAAAAGTCTTTTTGTTGAGAACCCAATTCAGAACCAAATTGATGTGGCAGCAGTTCTCAGAGAAACACAAGGCTCCGGCTGAGTGGTTAGAGGTTCTTTTGGGGGGGGGGGAGGCTGAGTCATTGGTGTGGTTGTTGTTGTGATGGAGATTTGGATTGTAGCGTGGCAGGCTCGAGATATAGGAGAAAAGGGTGTGAGGCAGTTAAAATGGATTGATTCAAGAGGAGAACAAAAGTTTTTTTGAGATCCCAATTGAGAACCTATTGATGTGGCAGCAGTTCTCAGAGAAACGCAAGGGCCCCTTTTTTGTTTTGATGATTTCTTTTTTATGATAACAAATCAGTTGTGATCTTTCAAAGTAAAACATTTCTGGTTCTCAAAAACACAAAACAAAAGTAATCTACTGGACAGTGCTGTCAAAATCAATCTGCGGGCATCCCAAAATTGGCAGGTTGGTCTTCAGAAAGACCAGCTTTTCCACCCCAAGGGGATCGAGCAAGCTCCGTTGAAGGGTCACGAAATCTCCTGCCAGACCCTCTCGCTCTGCACACTAGTTGGTGGACAGCTGAGGAACTTGCGTCCGACGTTTGAAAGGTCCGGCCATGCCTTGCTTCGGGAGGACCAGTAAGACAAGGGATCACTGAAGAAACTCTCTCTTTTTTAAAATTTTTATTGAGGTTTCTCTTAATAGCAATACATCAATAGGGTGTTAATCATTGACATATTGATTATACTTTAAAAGAGCCCGGAGGGGGGGGGGGAGGTGATAGACCAGTGGGTTTAGAGGGGGTGGGTGAGATTCCTACCTAATGGGAGGGGGAGGATGATGAGAGAGCTGGAAGGGGGAGAGGTATGCTTTCTAATGGGGAGTAGGGTAGGAAGGGGGGGGGTGGGGGGTGCCAGTGATTTTGGGAAGTGGGACGTGGAGTGTGTTAGCATTATTTAATCTTGTTAGTTATTCATTATTTCCCCCGTGGTTAGTTAGTGATTGTTTTATCCTTTGTACTTGTCGTCTGGCTTCATCTTGCTGTTTCCCGTGTCTCCTTTCTGTTCTTAATTTCCTTCTAGAAATTTCCTGATTGAAGACCAGTCTATTTTGGTTCCTCCTGCTTTCTGTTTAGTTCTTATGTATTGTGTCAATGTATCCATGTTCATTATGTCCATCAATTTTAGTCTCCAGTCATCTAGGTTCGGAGTTTCCTCATTTTTCCATTTGCTTGCTATTACTAATCTTGCTGCAGTAGCCATGTGGAAGAGGAGCTTGTCTTTATTTTTGTCTATCTCGAAGTCAAATATTTCTAGTAGATAGTACTCTGCTTTCTTTTCTATTTGCAATTCCAGTAATTTAGTTGTTATTTTATGTATCTCCGTCCAAATTTTTTTAAATTTTTCACAAGTCCACCAAAGATGTAGAAAGGTCCCTTTTTTATCTTTGCACTTCCAGCATCCTTCCGATGTATTTTTGTAGTACTTAGCCAGTTTACTTGGTGTTATGTACCATTGGAACATCATTTTGAACCAGTTTTCTTTTAAGCTATAGGAGTAGGTCCATTTTACTTTTTTATTCCTTATTTTTTCCCATTCCGACTTGTCGATGGTGTGGCCTAGGTTGCTAGTCCACCTTGTAATATAGCTATCCATGCTTTTACTCTCTGTTTTCCAGTTTAGTAAGATTTTGTATAGTTTTGTGATTCCTTTTTTTTGGTTGCCATTATTCTTTCCCAGTGTTTTTCACTATTTTCAAATCCTTTTCTCTTGTCTTTGTTGTATGCCTCACATAGTTGTCTGTATTGAAACCACGTGATTTCCCCGTATGTTGTTTTGATCTCATCTAGTGTTTTGAGCTTGAATCCTTCTCTGTCTTTCGTTAAAATATCCTTATATCTGGGCCAATTTTCCCACCCGAGTTCTCTTCTTTGGGTGGCCTCTAGCGGAGAAATCCAAAGAGGTGTCTTTTGATGAAATTTATCTTTATATTTTTCCCAGATTTTAATTAGCGACGACCTGACGAAATGGTTGGCAAAGTTCTTTTCTATTTTCTTCTTGTCGTACCACAGGTAAGCGTGCCAACCACTACGTCAGTTGTGCCCTTCTAATGCCAAGGTTTTAGGTTTATTTAAATTAGCCCATTCTTTTATCCATATCAAACCACAGGCATCATGGTACACTTGTAAATCCAGAAGTCCCAGTCCACCTTTTTCTTTTTTTTCAGTCAAGCTTATAAATTTTATTCTTGGTTTCTTACCACGCCACACAAATTTTGAAATTTCTTTGTTCCAATTCTTGATAACTTGAGCATTTCTAATTATTGGGATGACTTGGAATAAAAAGAGGAGTTTGGGCAAAACAGACATTTTGATAGCTGAGATTCTCCCTAGCATGGAGAGGTTCAGGTGTTTCCATTTTGCCAAATCCTTTCTGATCTCTTTCCACTTTGCTTCATAGTTGTTCTTCAACAAGTGTAAATTTTTTGCTGTCAGGGTTATACCTAAATATTTTATTTTATCAGCGACTTGTATCCCACTTTTTCCTTCCAATATTTTTTTGACATTCTTTGGTGATTTTTTGTTAACCATTTTGTTTTCTTTTTGTTTATGATTAGTCCTGCCAATGTGCCAAATTCTTCGATTTTGTTTATCCATATTTAAAAGTTTTCTAGAGGGTCTTCTATTATGCAAATTACATCGTCCGCGAATGCTCTTAACTTATACGAATGTTTCCTTATTTTAACTCCTTTAAGCCTGTCATCATTTCTTATGTTGTTTAGAAGTATCTCCAGCGACATAATAAAGAGCAGTGGGGATAGTGGGCACCCCTGGCGGGTGCCTTTTTGTATTTGTATGTTTTCTGTGGTACATCCATTTACACATATTTTGGCTTCTTGGGTGTTATAAATTGCTTCTATTGAATTGATAAAGCGGTATCCCATATCTAGTTCTTTTACTATGGCCAAAAAGAACTTCCAGTTGATTCGGTCAAAGGCCTTTTCTGCGTCCAATGATAGCAGTGCACACTCCTTATCTATATTTTTTTATAGTATTCAATGATGTTAACTACTGTTCTAATATTATCTTTAATTTGTCAGTGAGGTAGAAAGCCTCTTCTTGGATTCATTCTTTGAGGAAATCTTTTAATCTTTCTGCAATTATACTAGCATAAATTTTATAATCGACAGTTAGCAGTGATATCGGGCGATAGTTCTTTACATCTGTTTTTCAGTTCCTTCTTTGTGTAGCATTGTAATTTTTGCTTGTTTCCATGTGTTTGGGATTTTTTTTGAGTTTCCAGAGCCTGATTTATCATTTTTTTCAGTTTGAGTAGCAATTCTTTTTCATATGTTTTATAGTATGCAGCTGTGAATCCGCCTGGACTCGGCGTTTTTGCAATGTCTAAATTTTTAATCGCATTTTGAAATTATTATTATTATTATTATTATTATTATTATTATTATTATTTTATTTGTACCCCGCTAGCATCTCCCAAGAGACTTGATGCGGCTTACAGCAGGCCGGAGCCCAACACAATACAACAATACAGTACATAGCAAATAAAACAGTTAAAGCAGAAAACAATAAACAATAGCAATGCAACAGGACAATTATTAAAAACTGAGCCGGCCAGAGTAGGGGTACAGGATTTAAAAAGTGCTGAAGTGTCTGAGGGATATGGGATTAAAATCAAGTGCAGTGTGCGATGAGCAGTGATCTTGGCTCTACTAAAGTGCTTCTGGGGTTTGGTAGTGGGGTTCCTAATCTGAAAAGGCACGTTGGAACAGCCAGGTTTTCAGATTCTTTCTGAAAACAGCCAAAGTAGGGGCCTGTCTGAGATCTTTCGGGAGGGCATTCCAGAGGCGGGTGGCCACCACAGAGAAGGCCCTGTCTCGCGTCCCCACCAAACGCGCCTGTGACGCGGGCGGGATCACGAGCAAGGCCTCTCCTGATGAGCGGAGTGAGCGTGTGGGTTCGTAGACAGCAATGCGGTCATGCAGGTAGGGTGGTCCCAAATTGTTCAGGGCTTTGTAGGTAAGCACCTGCACCTTAAATTGGGCTCGGAAAATGAACGGCAGCCAGTGGAGCTCCTTAAACAGGAGGGTTTACCTCTCTCTGTAATGGGCCCCCGTTAACATCCTGGCTGCTGCCCGTTGGACCAGTTGGAATTTCCGAGCCGTTTTCAAGGGCAGCCCCATGTAGAGCGCATTGCAGTAATCCAGTCTAGAGGTGACTAAGGCATGGACCCCGGCCAGATCAGCCTTAGCGAGGTACGGGTGCAGCTGGCGCACAAGTCTCAGTTGTGCAAAAGCCCTCCCGGCTACCGCCGACACCTGAGCCTCAAGCGTGAGCGATGAGTCCAGGAGGACTCCCAAGCTGCGGACCTGTGGCTTCAGGGGGAGTGTAACCCCGTCAACACAGGTTGCCACCCTATACCCCGGTCTGGTTTGCGATCGACCAGGAGGACCTCTGTCTTGTCGGGATTGATCTTCAGCTTGTTCGTCCTCATCCAGATGGACACAGCGGCCAGGCACTCGTCTAGCACCCGAGAGGCCTCCTTGGAATTAGGTGGAAAAGAGTAGTAGAGTTGTGCGTCAAAAGCATGGGAGATAAAATAGAGCCTTGCGGGACCCCACAGGTCAAAGGCCAGGGGTCTGAGCAGGCATCTTCCAGCTTCACCATCTGGGTTCGTCCCTCCAGGAAGGACCGGAGCCACGACAAAACCGTGCCCCCAAGACCCATCCCAGAGAGGCGACCCAGAAGGATACCATGATCGATGGTATCGAAAGCCGCTGAGATGTCCAAGAGAACCAGCAGGGTTACACTCCCCCTATCCAGTCCTCTACGGAGGTCATCCACCAAAGTGACCAAGGCTGTCTCGGTGCCATGACCAGGCCTGAAACCAGACTGTGCCCGATCTAGGTAATTGATGTCATCCAGGACGCCGTGGAGCTGGAGGGCGACCACCCGCTCCAGCACCTTACCCAAAAAAGGAAGGTTGGAGATCGGTCTGTAATTGTTCAGCACCGTAGGGTCAAGGGACGACCTTTTTAGGAGTAGGCGAACCACAGCCTGTTTCAAATTGGATGGAAAAATCCCTTGCTCCAACGATGCGTTAATGATCAACACAAACCAATCAACCAACCCCTCCTTGGCAGATTTAATAAGCCAGAATGGGCAAGGGTCTAGGGCCGAAGTGGTCGCCCTCACAGCCCCAAGAACCTCCTCCACGGTCTCAGGAAGAACAAGCCGAAAAGAATCCCACAAAATTGGACAAGCACATGCCTCAGTCACCTCCTCTGGCACTGCAATGAAATTGGAGTCGAGCTCAAGACGTATCTGGGCGACTTTGCCTGCAAAATGGTGTGCGAAATCGCAACACCGAGCTGCTGGGTCGTCAGAGATCTCGTCCACCACAGGTGGGTGAAGGAGCTCCCCGACAACCCGAAACAGCTCTGATGACCTATTTGCTGCAGACACTATCCGGGCGGTCGTGAAAGACTCCCTGGCCACCCGTATAGCCACAGAGTATGCCCTAAGAGAGGCCTTAGCCCGTGCTTGATCAGACACGTCCCGAGATTTCCTCCACTTGCGCTCTAGCCCCCTTCTCGTGTGCTTCATCACAGCCAACTCCTCGGTAAACCACGGAGACGGCCTGTCATGACGCAACGAGATGGGGCGTTCAGGAGCGATCGTGTCTATCGCCCTGGACAACTCCTTATTTTAAAGGTCGACCAAGGCGTCAACAGGATCGCCAGGCTCCATGGCAGGAAGAACCCCAAGATTCCTCAGGAATCCATCCGGATCCATCAGTCTCCTGGGGCGGACCATCTTAATTTGTCCTCCACCCCTGCGAAGGTTTGGGGTCGCAGCAAGCCTAAAGCTAAAAAGAATTTCTTGGTTTGTTACTTCTTTGTTTAAATTTTCTCTGTGTTTTTCCGAGATCTTCGCCAGCTTTTGTTCTCCCAAATACCAAGTGATGTCATCTATTCAGGGTTCTCCTCTGTTTTATTATCTCTTTATCCTTCGTGTATTCCTTTTCCTCTACAATGATCTTAGTAATATATTGCTTTTGTTTCATTTTCCCAATTTTGTTCGCATTGTAGAAGTGCGATTGTTTCACAAATTTTAGTTTTTTTGCCATCTCTTCTGTTTCAAGTTCTATTCTTTTTCTCTGTAGCCTTTCAGTTTCAAATGTCAATTTGGAATTTCTTGGGTTTTGCTTCAGTTTTCCTTCTGCCTCGTCCAGTTTGGATGTTATCATTTTCATCTGCTTGTTTCTCTTCTTATTTTTTATTGCCGTCTGCTGTATGCATATTCCTTTAATCACTGCCTTTCCCGCATCCCATATTGTCTGTATATCTATGTCCCCTGTTTCGTTTGTTTCAAAGTAGTTTGTTATGTGTGTCCTAATGGTTTGTTGTGTCTCTTGATCTTTCAATAGGTTGTCATTCAATCTCCAGGTGCCTTGTCTTCTTTTTTGGTTGTATATAATCTCTATCGGGCTGTGATCCGAGTCCTTCCTCGTTAGATCTATTTTGGAAGATAGTGAGTGTGTAGTCCATATCATGTCTATGCGTGACCAGCTTCTGTGTCTCCCCGAGAAGTAGGTATAGTCTTGTTCTCTTGGATGGTGGTTTCTCCATGTGTCTTGTAAGTTGAAATCCTCTAATAGTTTGAGCATTGCTTGGGGTAAGAAATTTGCCTTTGATCCTTTCTGCTGTTCATTTTCTGATTTTCTATCGTATTTGTTACTTATTATTCCATTGTAATCTCCCATTATTATTAAGTGTTCATATTCTTCTTCCTGAATTAGGCTCCTAAGTTTCTGTATGAATTTCGATTTGAGTCCATTTGGCGCATAGATATTGCACACTAGGGTTTTTTGGTTGTCGATTATTAGCATAACTCCTATTATTCTCCTTCATCGTCTTTAAATGCTTGGTATGGATCTAGGTCTGGGTTTACATATATGACTACTCCTCGTTTCTTTTCTTGTGCTAGGGAGAAGTATTCTTTGCCTAAGTTTTTCTGTATTATGTGTGCTGCATGTTTTTTTGCGATATGAATTTCTTGCAGTGCTATCAAATCGTATTTTCCTTTCTTGATCCTATCAAATACTCTCCTTCGTTTATTCGGGGAATTTAGCCCATTGATGTTTTGATTGTAGCATTTAATTGACCTTTCCATGTTCATCTTGTTTTTCCACTATTTTCTCCAGTCTTGATATTGCTGTTGACGTACATGGCAATTCCTCAACTTTTTCTGGGGATTCTGTTCTACTTCTTTTGACTTACATCATTTGTCCTGGGATATATTGATATTCTTGTTCTTCCTTATTCTTCCTAATTGTTCTTAAGAAGTCTGACGCTTTCTCTTCTGAGGTTATCCATATCTTCTCGTTCTTGTAAGTCACCATTAAACCCTCACCTTTTCCCATCTGAATCTGATGTGTTGTCTTTTGAGTTCGTCAGGCAATTCCTTGTATTTTCTCCTCTTCTGTATGGTCAATTGGGTGTATTCTTTTAAGATGATGATCTTTTTGTCTTTAAAGTATGGTGGAGTTTTATGGCTCTTCTTGAGAATTTCATCCCTAATGTGTTTTCTCCCGAATTGCACAATTACGTCTCGTTCCACTTTATGTTTCTTTGCGTAGCCCGTCGTAATTCAATATGTCTTATCAATATTGGTTTCTGCATCCTCTTCTAGAATTTCCAGTCATTCTGCTGTGATTGCGACCACTATTTGCCTCAGGTTTTCTTGTGATTCTTTTTGTATATTTCAGAATCTTAGATAATATTCCAGTTCTTTTTGTTCAGCTTGATCTTGTCTTGCCTCTAACCTCTCTTCTCTTAGGTCTAGGACTTCTATTTTTTCCTTTATCTGTTCTTGCATCTTTTCCAATTTGGCCATATTTGTCTGGTTTTTCCTCATATCTTGTCTCATAGTGTCCATTTCTTTCTTCATTTCCCCCAATTCATTGGTGATCTCTTTCCTCATTTTGGCCATCTCCTCCGTTAAATCATTCTTGAGTCTCATTCTTTGATCCTCTGCTATCTTTTGTTATGCATCTTGTTTCTCTTGATATGCTTCTAATATTGTTCTAATATTTTCTAATATTGTTCTAATATTTTCTATATTTCCTTTAAAATTTCCTTTCCCATTGGATTTCCCGAAACTGACCCTCTCCTTTGCTCTGTTTGCTCGACTTTTTCTATTTTATATATTTTTTCTGGTTTATTCTTTGGTGTTGTCATATTTAGCCAGTTCTTCAGAACTTTTACTGTCTGGATTTTGGCTGCCGTTTTGTATAGTTTTTTTAAAAATTATTATTATTATTATTATTATTATTATTATTATTATTATAAGTTGTTTTTATTATTTTATTATTGTTATTCCAATTTCATTCCAATTTATTGCACACACTCTGGCAGCCACTCTCTCAACCAATACTTCTGTTTCCCCAGTCAGTCTCTCTGCAATGGAGCAATTATTTATTTTGTTGTATCAACCTTTCGTTCTTTCCTCCCTTTGATTGAAATTAATTAGATAATTAGAAATTATATTTAAAGCAACCTTACTTTAGTACTCTGGTTCTCTTCTTGCTTCTTTACCTCTTTCTTGATTTATTTGCTTCCGGTTGATTTCTTCTTTGATATCAGCATCAATATGTTTGGCTCAATAATTATTTCTTACCCTTTATGTCTTTAGCGCATGCTTCCTTCCTCTCTAGGCCCTCCTCTCTATTTCAGTCCCTCCTCTCCTTCCTTTCTCTTCGTCACTTCCGCCTTCTCCCCTCTTCCAGAGCTCCATGTGTTTCTGCTTTTTATTTGTCTTTCCTGGGAGGGAACGCGCCTCGTGGATACTCCACTTCTGCCTTCTCCCTTCCCAGAATGCACCTTGGGGGGTTTGACCCTTCTTCTTTCGTCGTCTTTACACGTCACTGCTTCCTTGCAGGGAGCGTGCCTCGTGACTCCTTCTTATCAAGGTGGGAGAAAACAACTGAGGGAGGTTGCCACAAGGAGGCTGCGGTGTTTTCAAGGCCGTTATGGTGGGGTAAGACTCTTCTTTCTTGATTATTTTCAGTACCTTGAGCCCTCTTACTTTCCCCTGCTTCTCCCAATTGGGTTCTCTTTATTCCTCTCTTAAATTACTTTTCTTGCACTTTTCCTTTCCTTATTTATCCTTGTTTAGCTTTGTTTGTCTTTCTTTCTTATCTTTCTTTCCTCCTTTATGTTCTCTTTATTTCCCTTTATTTCTTTTTATTTTGTTTATCCTTGTTCTTCGCTTCGTTTCTTCTCTTCTCCTTCTCATCGGGGCTACCCCCTTAAACTTGCTTCCCTTTCTCTCTTAATTCTCTAACGCTGTTCTGCTCTCCTCTGCTCTCCCATTTCCTCCTCCTCCACTCTTTCTCTTGTCCTCTTTATATGTCTTTATGTTGCTTTATGGGGGTCAACTCACCTTCTGTGGTATTCTCTCTGACACCCTTTAAAACCGGTGGCAATCAATCGGCTGTTGTTCCCGTATCCAGGTCCCTGGATGGGATACCTCTTTGCAAGTCGCTGCCCTCCCCCCGTCCAGGTCTGCTGGCTGGTTCCCTTGAGGGGGGCTCGCGCTCAAAACCATCAGTTTGGGGGTTTTGAGGCTTCATGTTGCTCGGGCACTCAATCTGGCCTGAGGGAGGAGGCTGAATCTGCTTCTACTTGCCTAAGATTAGAGGTTGATCCTGAGGAACTCCTCTAGGATCCTGCCAGCCACCATGCTGCCTAACCCGGAAGTGGATCACTGAAGAAACTCTCCTGAGGCTCCTTGAAGTAATGGTTTATGGAATACTTGGCCAAGTCTATCTTGGCTGCCTGGGCCGCCAAAGATGTTCCTTCCTCTGAAAGTAAAGCGATGGCCTCCTCAAAGAAAGCATCCTCACTCAACCTTTGCTGCCGTGGTGCCTTTCCATCCCTTGGTGGTCACAAGGTGGGGCTGTTGGAAGCATTGTTGGTGGTACTGCAGGGGTTCTGGGGAAGAACGGCAATGGCAAGTTGATCGGAGTGGTTCCCCACCCTCCGAGAGTATTCCCTGCTCATGAGCGTGACAAGCTATTATTATTATTATTATTATTATTATTATTATTATTACTATTACTATTATTATTATCTTTATTTGTACCCCGCTAGCATCTCCTGAAGGACTCGATGCGGCTTACAAAGGCCAAGGCCTCAAACACAACATAACAATACAAAACCTAAGCAAATTCAAAACCATTAAAGCAATGTTAAACAACAAACAATAAACAGTACATCAAGACACAATAAAATGCCAGAGTAATGGGTACAAGATTAAAAGTGCTGATGTGAGAGGTGATAGGTAAAGGATTGTAGGGTAAGTGCAGTGTGCAGTGTGCAGCAATCTCAATTCTAATAAAGTGCTTTTGGACTTGTTATTGGAATTTTCCTATTTTGGAAAGGCACATCGGAACAGCCAGGTCTTCAAGTTCTTTCTAAAGACTGCCAATGTAGGGGCCTGTCTAAGATCTTTTGGGAGGGTGTTCCAGAGTCGGAGGGCCACCACATAAAAGGCCCTGTCTCGTGTGCCCACCGATCGCACCTGCGACGCTGGCGGAATCACGAGCAGGGCCTCTCCGGATGAATGAAGTGAGTGCGTGGGTTCATAAACGGAGATGCAGTCACACAGGTAGGGTGGTCCCAAACCATTCAGGGCTTTGTAGGTAAGCACCTGCACCTTAAATTGGGCTTGGAAAAAAATGACAGCCAGTGGAGCTCCTTAAACAGGAGGGTTGACCTCTCTCTGTAATGAGCACCAGTTAACATCCTGGCTGCTGCCCATTGGACCAGTTGGAATTGCCAAGCCATTTTCAAGGGCAGCCCCACGTAGAGCGCATTACAGTAGTCCAATCTGGAGGTGGCCAAGGCATGGACCACCCCGGCCAGATCAGCCTTCGCGAGGTACGGTCGCAGTTGGCGCACGAGTCTCAATTGTGCAAAAGCCCTCCCGGGCACCGCCAACGCCTGAGCCTCAAACGTAAGCGATGAATCCAAGAAGACTCCCAAACTGCGGCCCTGTGGCTTCAGAGGGAGTGTAACCCTGTCCAGCACAGGTTGTCACCCTATACCCCGATCTGGTTTGCAATCAACCAGGAGGACCTCTGTCTTGTCAGGATTGATCTTCAGCTTGTTCCTCCTCATCCAGATAAACACAGCGGCCAGGCACTCATCCAGCACTTGAGAGGCCTCCTTGGAATTAGGTGGAAATGAGTAATAGAGTTGTGTGTCATCTGCATAGAAATGGCACCTAACTCCAAAACTCTGGATGACCTCTCCCAGCGATTTCATGTAGATGTTTAAAAGCATGGGAGATAGAATAGAGCCTTGCGGGACCCCACAGATCAAAGGCCAGGGGTCCGAGCAAGCATCTCCCACCTTCACCATCTGGGATTGTCCCTCCAGGAAGGACCGAAGCCACGACAAAACTGTGCCACCGAGACCCATCCCAGAGAGTCGACCCAGAAGGATACCATGATCGATGGTATCAAAAGCCGCTGAGATATCCAAGAGAACCAACAGTCACACTCCCTCTGTCCAGCTCTCTACGGAGGTCATCCACCAAGTCAACCAAGGCTGTCTCAGTACCATGACCAGGTCTGAAACCAGACTGACTGATCTAGGTAGTTGATGTCCTCTAGAAAGCCCGGGAGCTGGGAGGCAACCACCCGCTCCAGCACCTTACCCAAAAAAGGGAGGTTGGAGATTGGTCTGAAATTGTTCAGCACCATGTAGTCAAGGGAGACCTTTTTGAGGAGTGGGCGAACCACAGCCTGTTTCAGATGAGATGGAAAAATCCTCTGCTCCAGCGATGCATTAATGATCGACACAAACCAATCAACCAACCCCTCCTTGGCCGATTTAATTAGCCAAGATGGGCAAGGGTCTAGAGCTGTCGTGGTCGCCCTCACAGCCCCAAGGACCTCTTCCAAGATCTCAGGAAGAACAACCCTAAAAATATCCCAAAAAACTGGACAAGCAGATGCCTCAATCACCTCCTCTGGCACTGATGAAATTGGAGTCGAGCTCAAGGCGTATCTGAGCAACTTTGCCTGCAAAATGGTGTGCGGACTCTTTGGCTACCCGTATAACCACGGTATACACTCTAAGAGAGGCAGTAGCCCGTGCTCAGTCAGATACGTCCCGAGAACTCCTCCAAATGCGCTCTAGCCCTCTTCTCGTATGCTTCATCACAGCCAGCTCCTCAGTGAACCAGGGAGACGGCATGCCATGACACAACGTGGTGGGGTGTTCGGGAGCGATCGTATCTATCGCCCTGGTCATCTTCCTGTTATAGAGGTTGACCAAGGCATCGACAAAATCGCCAGGCTGCATGACAGGAAGAACCCCAAGATTCCTCAGGAATCCCTCTGGATCCATCAGTCTCCTGGGGCGGACCATCTTAATTTTTCCTCCACCCCTGCAGAGGTTGAGGGTCACAGAGAGTCTAAGACTGACCAGATAGTGATCAGACCATGACACAGGAAGGATGTTTTGTTCTTCCACTCTGATCATTCCACTGTCCACCACAAAAACTAGGTTGAGTGTGTGTCCAGCCTGATGGGTGGGGCCAGATATAATTTGTGATAGCCCCATGGTCGTCATGGCAGCCATGAAATCCTGAGCTGCA
Organism: Anolis sagrei; assembly: GCF_037176765.1. Lineage (NCBI taxonomy): Eukaryota > Metazoa > Chordata > Lepidosauria > Squamata > Anolidae > Anolis > Anolis sagrei. Next base: position 55,931,895 of record NC_090035.1, on the reverse strand, counting down.
CCACTCAAGGAGGTCTCGGCATGAATGTTAAAGTCTCCCAGCACTGGGAGACGAAGGCCGAATTGGAGACCACCTCTGCTAGCTCAGTCAGGGAGACTGCTGGGTCACAAGGTGGGCGGTTCCCCACCCTCAGGTGGATACACTCAAAGCCAGATGCTTGCAGAACAGAGCATCTGACCACGGCAATGGATTGCCGATAGACAACTGCAACCCCTCCTCCCCGTCCCCCCAGCCTGGCCTGCTGATGCACTCCAAAGCCCGGTGGGCACAGCTGTGTGAGATTTACTCCCTCCAGCTAATCCAACCAGGTCTCAGTAATGCAAGCCAGATCCGCCCCCTCATTCAAGATCAAGTCCTGAATGGCAGCAGACTTACCATTGATGGATCTGGCATTTATCAGCAGGACCTTAAGACCAAGGGGACTGCCATGGGGCCTACCACTTCCTACCTTCTTCAGAGTCGCAAGAACTCTGTTGCGCTTCTCCCTGAGACGTTGGTGACCAGCAAATCTCCTCCCCCACACGACTTGGATGGTATCCCCCTCCTTTGGTTCCTCCCCTACATGGTTGGAATCTATGGCTAGTCAACTTTCAGAAGAAGTGAGGCTGGAGTATAGTCTCCCTTGGATTTCAGGTAGGGATGCTTCCGATATAATATTGGAAAGGGAAACATCAAGGGAAACTGAGTGGGCTGAACAAGGGAAGTGTTCTTGGGCAGGAAAGTGTGGCCGATTGTGTAGGGACAACTGGTGTAGATGAGGTTTCGAATTGAAACAGGCCAGGAGGGGAGGCCCTAACCGGGGAACTGTTTGTGGAATTATCACAATTTCATCCCTAATGTGTTGATGGGACAAGGCAAGAAGATGCCACTGTGTCCACAAGGGGGCGATTATGAGGGTCCACAACTATCCTTCTGATGGAAATGCCCCATTTCTTTAGGCAGGATCACATTGCTAACAGCTCGCCGAGCCATAAATTGTCATCCAGTGTAATTAAAAGACAAGTGGAGCGGTCAAGTGACTGATAGTCCCTCCGCAACGAAGTTATGGCTTTCAGTCTTATTTCCCATGGTCTTTTTGATAGGATTTGGGCCAGAGAATCACAAACCGCCCTCCTAAAGGTCCATCTATTGATCATTAAGTCAGCAATCTCAACCGCAAAATTGTCTCTCATTTGAAGATGTTGTTCCTGGCCACAAGTTGCGGTTGGCTGAGCAATAGAGTCTGATGTTAAATTAGCAGTTGTCCTCTGAATATCCATAGCTGTCCTCCGCCAGTCCAAGGTGTTCTCATTTCCATGCATACCAGACAACCCTCCCCTTCCCTCAGACATCTCATAGTCCATCCCTCCATCTAACCCAAGGTCCAACGAGCCTTTCTCTCCACTTACACACAAGTCCTCAGCCAGATCTGCACATGGAAGATTGTCTGCCCTTGGGATATCGAATTGCACCGGAGTTCTGATAATAAGGGCAAGTCCTCTAAAGAGCAGATCCATTTTATCGTTCAGAATCTTAAGTTAAAGCGACAAAAGATTGAACGATTCTCCCAAGAGATCGCACAAGTGCGATAGATCGTTCTTCACATGAGACTCTGTTTTAGCCATCTACTCCTATCATTGATACCACTCAGCACTACAACACCACTCCACACTTGCCAAACCTCACTCACAACCGACTCACATCACAAACAACCACTCCTCCAGTCACTCCACAACTTCGCACACTCTCCACGTTCTTCCACAAATTCTCTCACCAGTAAACACAAACCTTCACACTCTCTCACCAGCATACACAATAACATACCATCCACAAACCTTCCTATGCCTTCCTATGCCTTCAGCAGTCAGTCTCATATACTCTTGGGCTCACTTCATACAGATCACCTCTGTGAGCTCAAACCTATGCTATCTATCTCCTATGCACTATCCTATCTATTTCCTGTTATAAATCCTATCAAACTCAGCAACCAGCACATACAATAACATATAACATACAGCCAACTATATCTACACAATAGCTAATCAGAAAAGTGGGGGGGGGGGGGAGAGACAAAATAAAATAAAATAAAAAAGGAAAGAAGCAAGATGGTGACAAGGAATCCTGGCAATGGGCCAAAAGGCTTCCACCCCTTCCCAAAAAGGCAGGCCTGATGTGGCGAAAACCAGCTGTTTCTTCACCTCTCCCTGCCCAAATTGGGGGGGGGGGGGGCAGCGATGTGTGGATTGCGGCCTGGAGCTCTTCGACCCCTTCCCAACGGGCAAAGGGGCCCGCTGGAGTGGCGATCGACTGGCTCTCCCTTCCTCAAAGTGATGGTGGCCCAATAGGCAGTCCTAGGCCAGCTAACTCACCCCTCCCGGACCGGTGAGGGGGAGCAATGGTGGCCTAGAGACACAAACTGGGCCAGCAAGGCCGCAACCGGCTGGCTCTCCTAATTCGCCCCCTCCCAAGATGGTGTGGGAGGGAGCAGCAGCAACTTGGCCAGATAGCTCTTCGCCCCACTTCCCCAGGTGGCAAAAGGGGGGGGGTGATGGAGTAGCCCCTTTTCTCACCCGATAGCGAGGGGGAGTAAGGCAGACTGGCAGCAAAACCCAGCCCGACGGGCCACAGCTGGGGAGGCACCTTTCGTTCTCTCCCAAGTTGGCCAGGGAGAGGGTTGCAGCGGCAACACGGCCCAGCAGGCTCTTCGGCCCTCTCCCCGATGATAAAAAGAGGGCCCGATGGATCAATGCAAGCCAGATTAGCTCACCCCTGGTGAGGGGGAGTGAGCGGCCTGGCAGCACGTACAGGCCGCAGCTGGCTGGTGCTCCTTTTCGCTTCCCTCCTAGCTGGCGGCAGGGGGGAGGTGGCAGCGTAGATCAGGCAGGCTCTTCGGCCCCTTCCTAGAATGGTAGGGGCCCGATGGAAAGTCCCAACTAACTCTCCCCTCCCGGAGCGGTGAGCGGAAGTAGTGGCAGCCTGGCAGTACGGCCTGGCAGCTCTCCAGTCTTTCACCAAATGGCAAAGGGCTCAGCGGGGTGGCGGCCGGTTGGTGATTCCCCCCCCCCCCACTCCCTCCCAGAGCTGTTATGGAGGGGCAGTCACTGCTCGAGTGATGAAGAGGCCTGCCAAAGCCCACATTTGGGCGGTGGAGAGGCCTGATGGAAACGGCCTACCCGCTATTCCGGAGCCATAGGAACAGCTCAGCTTCAATCCACGATGATGGTAAGACTTTGCAGCACGGCTTCTGGTCTTTTTTCAGTTTGTCAGGTACCCTGACAGATCAGGAAGGTTTTCTTGTCGAATTTACAGCAAGATGAAGGCTGCAAGCCAAGGATTCCAGCGGATTATGATTTGGCCCCGCTGATGTTAACGGGGTCGCTGTTGCCTTGTTGCCATCTTGGCCAAAAGCTCTGCCTTCCACCTTGGTAAATCTTGCGGGCAGACGGTGTCCTTGATGTGAGGGTCGCAGAGAGCTGCCAAGACATGAGTCTTACTCTCCATCAGCGGGTCGAGACGTTTGCGGACGGCAATAGTCAACTTTCTGACTACCTCCTGGGCCTGTGGAGTAAGGGGCCCAGCCAGGGAGTGCAGAATACTGTGGCTCCACAGCATCTCCAAATGACTCTTCAACTGTAAGATGACAGGGAGCACCAGTCTGAGTAGAGCTCTCTGGCCAGAAAGGGTGTTGGTGGCGTTTTTAAAGGATGTTGATCATCTGAGCAATGGTCATCCACTCCTGGTTGTTAGGAACCAGCTTGTTGACCAGCACAGCAATTGACAGTGAGACGGCGTGGATCGCCCTCTGTTGCTCCACCATGCACTGCAGCATCTTGTAGGTGGAGTTCCAGCGGGTGGAAACATCCTGCAGTAACCTGGGTTGTGGGAGGCACTCCAGGGCCTGCCTGTCACACAGCGTATGAGCGGACTTTGTGCTATGGTGGAAAACGCCCGGGATTCTGCGGCAGCGCTCTATGAGGTGCGTGACGTGGTTGGTGCTGTGTTCTTTGGGCCCCTTGAAGCCATCTTTTATTCAATTACGCAGTAGGTGCGCTATGCAGGTGATGTTTGTGAAGCCGGCATTTTCCACCGCCCTTCTCATGATCTTGCCAGTGTCGGTGATCATGAACCCCGTGTTACCAGTCAAGTGAGTATGCCGCATCCAATCCCTCATCATGTCTTGCAAGTATTCGGAGATGGTGTCGGCCTTGTGATTCCTATCTATCACCTCCAGGGCCAGCAGGGCCCAGCGATGACCCGAGAAGAGGCTTCCCTCCTTCTCCCACCAGTGAATGGTGAGGGACAGATAGGAATGGCCTCCTCCTGCGCTGGACCAAATGTCCAAGGTGAAATGGATGTGGCTGGATTGTGTGGTGCGCAGCAAGGTTTTCAGGCATTCCTTGCATCCCTCGTACAAAGCAGGAATGACAGTTCTCGAGAAAGTATGGCGAGTTGGGATGTGGTACCGCGGTGCCAGGAGCTGAACAAATCGGCGAAACCCCTCCCGTTCCACCATACGGAAGGGCTGGTGGTCAAGAACCATCATCTCTCCCAGGCGACGTGTGATGTCCTTCACGGATGGCGGCTTCTCTCCCATTCTCATCCTTGTCATGGGCAGGCCCCAAGCTTCCATGGTTGTCTGCATGGGGCCTGTTGGCGAGGTTGAAGTGCTCTGGGTATTGCTGCAGGTGCTGCCACTTTCCACTATGTCAAGCTTAACATTAAGGTGGTGTCTCTTGATGTACATCCTTAGACCAGTTGTCGCAAGATGCCTCACATCTTTGCCACTGCTGACGCTCCCACCGCAATGTCAACATACTGCCAAAGTGGCCTTCTGAGGATGGACGTCATAGTGATCCCAGAGGAGTGACTTCGGCCTATCCAAACGCACAAGTGCTGTAGTGATGTAGTTTTGACTAACGGTGTCAGTGGAAGAGGGTGGGGTGGGGGATGGTTCCTCTTGCTCGCTCTCCTGCAAGCAGTCTCCCTCTTGATCACTGAGTCCTGAAGTGGAAGCAGTTTCCATGTTTTCTTCTGCCCATCCCTGTAACATGTCATCCTCCTCCTCCTCCTCCTCCCCCTCACAAACAATTTTAGATTTATCGGAGGTACTTTCAAGAGTATCGCGGCTGTGATGTTGAGAGTTTCGCACAGATGCAGAAGTTTCTGCTCTCTCACAGCTTGAGGAAGCAGTGGCCTCTGTAGCACTAGCCATGGTGGTGGTGGAACGGTCCCACCACCTTGAGATGTTCATCATCATACCCCTGCCTTTCTTATAAGTTCGTGAACCACACACAGGGCCCCTGCATCCCAAAGTGATTGGAAGGTAATGTTTCATGACACAAGTCAAAAACAAAGGCTGCAAGCCCTGGCAGAGGTGTCCTCAAAGTCAAGGAACGTTTGTGATTACAAGTTACTACACAAAAAGGGGAACCCCAAGACCAAGCGGTTTTCTCTCCCCGCACAAAGAGTGGTGTGTTTCCAAGCCAATAAACTAAAAAAGAGGGAATGTAAGACAAGGAAATGGAAAGGACATATAAAGGAGGAAAATGAGGGGATCCAATGCAGCTGAGCGAAACCGTCTTACGTTGTCTTTCAAGCCCCTTGTGTAAGGGCAACACAAAGAGGTGGCAGCAAAGACGTGGAAGGGTTGTTTTTTGTGGTGTAAAGTGATGCGTTGCAGCAGAGCAGAAACCTATTACGTAGGGTAAGGGTTTCTTACAGGGCAACAGAAAGAAGCCAGAGGCCAACGCAAATGTGGTTAATGCAATGCAAGATCGCGATGCATTGCACCAGAGCTGAGCCTTATAAGGGTTTCTTACAGGGCAACAGAAAGGGGCCAGAGGCCAACCAAAACGTGGAAATGCAATGCACAAGATGGCGATGCGTTGCAGCAGAGCTGAGCCCTATTAAGTAGGGTAAGGGTTACTTACAGGGCAACAAAAAGGGGCCAGAGGACAACACAAACATGGTTGATGCAATGCACCAGATGGCAATGCGTTGCACCAGAGCTGAGGCCTATTAGGGTAAAGGTTTCTTACAGGGCAACAGAAAGGGGCTACAGGCCAACACAAACGTGGAAATGCAATGAACCAGATGGCGATGTGTTGCACCAGAGCTGAGCCCTATAAGGGTTTCTTACAGGGCATCAGAAAGGGGCCAAAGGCCAACCAAAACATGGAAATGTAATGCACCAGATGGCGATGCGTTGCAGCAGAGCAGAGGCCTATTATGTAGGTTAAGGATTTCTTACAGGGCAACAGGAAGGGGCCAGAGGCCAACACAAATGTGGTTAATGAAATGCACCAAATGGGCGATGCATTGCACCAGAGCAGAGTCCTATTAGGGTAAGGGTTTCTTACAGGGCAACAGGAAGGGGCCAGAGACCAACACAAATGTGGTTAATGAAATGCCACAGATAGCGATGTGTTGCAGCAGAGCAGAGGCCTTTTACATAGGGTAAGGGTTTCTTACAGGGCAACAGAAAGGGGCAATGCACCCCTTTGAAAAACCAGAGCAGAGGCCTATTACATAGAGTGAGGGTTTCTTACAGGGCAACAGAAAGGGGCAATGCACCCCTTTGAAAAACCAGAGCAGAGGCCTTTTACATAGGATAAGGTTTTCTTACAGGGCAACAGGAAGGGGCAATGCACCCCTTTGAAAAACCAGAGTAGAGGCCTATTATGTAGGGTGAGGGTTTCTTACAGGGCAATGGAAAGGGGCAATGCACCCCTTTGAAAAATCTGAGCAGAGGCCTATTACGTAGAATGAGGGTTTCTTACAGGGCAATGGAAAGGGGCAATGCACCCCTTTGAAAAACCAGAGCAGAGGCCTATTACATAGGGTGAGGGTTTCTTACAGGGCAACAGAAAGGGGCTATGCATCCCTTTGAAAAACCAGAGCAGAGGCCTGTTACGTAGGGTGAGGGTTTTTTACAGGGCAACAGAACAGGGCAATGCACCCCTTTGAAAAACCAGAGCAGAGACCTATTACGTAGGGTGAGGGTTTCTTACAGGGCAACAGAAAGGGGCAATGCACCCCTTTGAAAAACCAGAGCAGAGGCCTATTACGTAGGGTGAGGGTTTCTTACAGGGCAACAGAACAGGGCAATGCACCCCTTTGAAAAACCAGAGCAGAGACCTATTATGTAGGGTGAGGGTTTCTTACAGGGCAACAGAAAGGGGCCAGAGGTCAACACAAACATGGTTGATGCAATGCACCAGATGGTAATGCGTTGCACCAGAGCTGAGGCCTATTAGGGTAAGGGTTTCTTACAGGGCAACAGAAAGGAGCAATGCACCCCTTTGAAAAACCAACACACCCTAGAACCCCAGGTTCTTTGCTTCTATTTCTTTTGCCCAAGAAAAAAGAATGAATAAAATATAATAAAATTAAATTTAAAAAATGGGGATTGATTTGTAAGTGGGGTTTTTTTTAAAGTCCCATTTATACTTCGTTTACAAATACAAATAGCTAAGAATTCTAGTTTGATTTTATTTCCTCAAGAAAAAAAGTATGTGTATGTGTATATATATATATATATATATATATATATATATATATATATACTAATAAATGGGCCTTTATTTCTTTAAAATCCCATTTATAGCTTCAAAAAAAATTTAAAAAATTCTTTTTTAAAAAAAGATTCCAAGACAGAGAAACAACCAGGGCTTCTCTTCACAATCCTCTTGTCTCTGTCTTTCTCTGTGGCACTGGCAGGCACAAGCAGGCAGGCAGACACCTCCCTGCACCCTGAAGAGCAGCAGCAGACCCTCCTCTCCCGTCCCTATCGCGGCTCACAATGGAGCCACGAGGCACGCACGGTTCCTTTTAAAGGGCAATGGCCGCCCTGCAGAAACCCTGTCCCCATAACTGGCTTCTCCTCATTGGCTGGAACCCCAGCATTCCCAGCATCCTAGCACCTGTGTCATCACTTCTGAAACTGGCGGAAGTCGCAGCTTCAAAATGGCAATATCACTTCCGGGTTCCAAAATCACGTCGATATCGCTTCTAAAGGTATTTATTTAATGAATTAATAACGAGATAAGATATTAACAAATTGGATCAACCAAGCGTACTATCTATCTATCCATTAGGGCTGGTCAATTCGTTTCGTTAATTCGTAATTCGTTAAAAAAATCGTTATTTTTTGAATTACGAAACGATTACAAAACATTTTTTTAACCTGGAAGTGTTTTTAAATATCGAAACGGCAGGCGCCAAAAATTTTTGTATTTCCGTCCATTTCGGAAATACGTAAGATGGCCGCCTGCCGATGCTTGCTGAGAGGGGCGAGCGAGAGGGGCGAGCGAGCGGCGAGCGAGAGGGGTGGAAGCACTCTCTCCTGACATTTCACCCACATCTATGGCAGGCATCCTCAGAGGTTGTGAGGTCTGTTGGAAACTAGGCAAGTGGGGTTGATATATATCTGTGGAATAATGTTCAGGGTGGGAGGAAGAACTCTTGTCTGCTGGAGGCAAGCGTGAATGTTGCAGCTGGCCAGCTTGATGAGCATCGAATGGCCTTGCAGCTTCATGGTCTGGCTGCTTCCTGCCTGAATGTTGCAATTGGCCAGCTTGCTTAGCATTGCCTATTAATAATAATAGCGAGCGGCGAGCGAGAGGGGCAAGCGAGCGGCGCGCGAGAGGGCCCGCCAGAGTGAGTGCCTGCCTTCCCTCCTTAATAATAATTAATGATAATTAATCCCTATTCTACTAAATTAATAATTAAATTTAAAAAATATTTAAAAATATTGAAAAAAAAAGGGCGCCATCTTTACAAAATGTTTTGTAAATATTTACGAAATTTCGTAAATACCGAAACTTTTTTTTGGGAAAGTTTTGTAATTATTTTAAATATCGAAACAAAAAAAAACCCCAATTACAAATCGATTTTAGAAACAAATTTTTGCGTTGTTACCCAGGCCTACTATCCATATCTATGACTGGGTGGTTCTTTTTCAGGAGGGCTTTGATTACATTTTCTTGCCCTGGTGATGGTAGTTGGACTCAATAGCCTTAAGTATTTTCTGTTGGTCATGGGGGTTCTGTGTGGGAAGTTTACCCCAATTCTTTCAGTGTTGGGGTTCAAAATGCTCTTTGATTGTAGGTGAATTATAAATCCCAGCAACTACAAATCCCAAATGTCATGGTCTATTTCCCCCAAACTCCATCGGTGCTCATATTTGGGCATATGGAATATTTGTGCCACGTTTTGTCCAGATCCATCATTGTTTGAGTCCACAGGGCTCTCTGGATGTAGGTGAACTACAACTCCCAAACTCAAGGTCAATGCCCATCAAACCCTTCTAGTCTTTTGGTCATGGGGGGTCTGTGTGCCACATTTAGTTCAATTCCATCATTGGTGGAGTTCAGAATGCTCTTTTGAAATGGCAGGGAGAAGGTTTGAGGAAAAGAGACAAAAGAGAATACCTGAGAACTGGAAAGCACGGTTTTATTCTCGGTTGTCGCCAACCAGATATGGACCCACCTGATAAGCCAGGAAAGAAGGGTACAGAACAAAGGAAAGGCTTGGTTTATATACCTTTTGAAATAATTATGCATGCATCATATAGACATCACAATGTGCGTCACAAAATTCTACTTTTACATTGACTTCAATAGCATATTTTCAAACTCAACACCTTGTCAATCTTCATTAGTATCCCTATCTGAAGAGTGGCTATTAATGAACACCAGCGCCAGAATGTCTACAGACCTGATAGCAAGAGTCTCCATCCATCCTAAGATAAGGTCTTCCTGAAACCTCTTAATGGACACCATTAGTCCTATGATAAGGTGCCTGGTACCTTATCGGCCTCTTGAAATATGCCAGGCCTCAATACATTCTTTTCCTAGATGCTGGCATTTCTAATTTTGCAGCTTTAAGAAGCCAAGTGAATTGAAGAAAATGCCTACATTTCTCTTTGTGAAATATATTTTCTAGCTCCTATTTCTAATATGGTTACATCAAATATATGTATTTTCATCAAGCCTTCATCACTTTGATTGTGGCTTAACTATAAATCCCAGCAACTACAACTTCCCAAATTACTAAATCATTTTTTTTAGTAATGGTCACTCATTGGCCAAATTGTGTCCAGATTTGGTGTCAATTCATCCAGTGGTTTTTGAGTTATGTTAATCCCACAAACAAACATTGCATTTTAATTTATATAGATTGCTAGTTTGTGGACCCAGCAATGCCTGGGTTCCTTGAGAAAGGGATTGGAGATCCCAGTCTTTGCAACCACCCACTCATGATGCTATACCTAACAAGACCTCTGGACTTTGCCCAATCAAAGTGGGACAGGGTGATCTGGAGTTCCAGAGGGTTGTGAGAATACCATCTGTGTGCTCCAACATCATGGGAGAGGCAGGAGGAGGAGGAGGTGACCCAGAAAGCATGAGGGATTTCTTGTGGCTTCTGGACCGCCTCCCCCTACCAATGGTCTGGGTAACCAAGATGGCATCCTCTCCCTCCCCTGGGCTGAACTGCTCAATGCCAGGTCAGTAAATGGCAAGACAACTGCCATCCAAGATTTAATCCCAGATTTAAACAGACTGAGCTAGCCAAGTTGGTCTTGGGCCTGGTGCTGAACATCTACTGCTCAACGTCTACTGGGCCTGGGCTGAACATCTACTGCTCAATGCTAGGTCAGTAAATGGTAAGACAACTGCCATCCAAGATTTAATCCTGGATGAGTACTCTGACCTGGCTTGCATTACTGAGACCTGGTTGGACAAAGGAGGAAGGGTATATTTCTCCCAACTTTGGGAGAGTTGTGCTGGGGGACCTCAACATCTACGCCAAGACCACCCTGTTGGGCAACCATGGCTCTGTCTCAAATGGTTTCCGGCCCCACCCAAAGTGCTAGACAGACATTAGAACTGGTCTTCTGTTTAGGGTGGGATGAAGGCGATGGTATTGTGGAGGCGCTGTCCACCATTCCTTTTGTTGGAGCATGCAAGGAATCAGTGAATATATCAACTGTAAAATAAGATGCGTGAAGCTGATTGTTTGGGCAATGCCCAAGAAGCAGGGTGAACCTGGGGTTTTTGAATACTGTTACATTTTTGTTCAGGCTTAAGCTATGCAAGTGCACACAGAGGAGAAGAGCGAAACAGAGAGAGAGAGAGAGAGAGAGAGAGTTTGGAACGTACTCTTGCTTCATGAGCTGCTGGAGTTTATCCACCATTTTAAAACTCTCATAAAAAGGACATAAGAGTTGATGCAACTGTTCTCATTATATATATATTGTTCCGAACTATGAAGAGTAAACTACTAGTTCTTTATTGATCATCTGCATGGCATATTTTCTTTCTCTGGAAAGGCAGAGTGTGAGCTGAGCAAGGTGAACTACATGTGGTTAATTTACACAACGCCACATCTTTATCATGGACCAATCTCTACCTGGTCAAATTTAGACAGCCATTGCAGGTGAACTATACATCTCAGTACCTACAACTCCTATAAATCATGGTGAATTTTCTCCAAACCTCTTTAGTATGTTCCGTTTCTGATCAGTTCCTCTGTTTGCTGTGCACCATAGAAAAGAATAGGAAAGGGTTAAGGGAGAGGTAGTGGGTGGGGTCATTTATTTATTTATTTATTTACTGTACTTGTATACCGCTGTTTCTCAGCCTAACTGGCGACTCAACACAGTTTACAACAAAATACAACAGTCAACAGTATACAATTTAAAACCATAAAAACATAATACACTATATTAGCACATCAATAACAATCCAATACATCTCCTAACTAAGATCGCAATCCAGTTTCGTCGTCCATATTACCAATCCTTTAATCATTACATTCAATTGCACCGAATTAACCAAATGCCTGTTCGAACATCCAGGTTTTTAATCTTCTTCGGAACACCATCAGCGAGGGGGCTGATCTTACCTCCATGGGAAGGGCGTTCCATAGCCGAGGGGCCACCACAGAAAAGGCCCTGTCTCTCGTCCCCGCCAGCTGCACCTGTGAAGCAGGCGGGATAGAGAGCAGGGCCTCCCCAGAAGATCTTAGGGTTCTGGTGGGCTGATAGGCCGAGATACGTTCGGATAGGTAAGTTGGGCCAGAACCGTTTAGGGCTTTAAAGGCCAACGCCAGCACTTTGAATTGAGCCCGGTAGCAAATCGGTAGCCAGTGGAGCTGGTGCAGCAGAGGAGTTGTATGCTCCCTGTGCTCCACTCCTGTTATTGTCGTGGCTGCCGACCGTTGGACTAATTGGAGCTTCCGAGCCGTCTTCAAAGGCAACCCCACGTAGAGAGCATTGCAGTAGTCTAGATGGGATGTAACCAGAGCATGGACTACCGTGGCCAAGTCAGACTTCCCAAGGTACGGGAGCAGTTGGCTGTGTGAATGCTCCCCTGGTCACCACCGAAAACTGGGGTTCCAGGCTCAGCGATGAATCCAGGATCACACCCAAACTGCGAACCTGCGTCTTCAGGGGGAGTGCGACCCCATCCAACACAGGCTGTAACCCTATACCCTGTTCGGCCTTGCGACTGACCAGGAGTACCTCTGTCTTGTCTGGATTCAATTTCAATTTGTTCGCCCCCATCCAGACCGTCACAGCGGCCAAGCACCGGTTCAGGACCTCGACAGCCTCCTTAGTAGCAGGTGGAAAGGAGTGACAGAGTTGGACATCATCCGCGTACAGATGACATCGCACTCCGAAACTCCGGATGATCTCAGCCAGAGGCTTCATGTAGATGTTAAACAACATGGGAGACAATATTGAACCCTGAGGAACCCCACAAGACAAAGGTTGTGGGGTTGAACAGGAGTCTCCCAGTAACACCTTCTGAGACCGACCCTCAAGGAATGAGCGGAGCCACTGTAAAACAGTCCCTCCAAGACCCATTCCTGTGAGGCGTTCCAGAAGGATACCGTGGTCGACTGTATCGAAGGCCACTGAGAGGTCCAGCAGCACCAACAGGGACACACTCCCCCTGTCGAGCTCCCGGCGCAGATCATCCACTAAGGCGACCAAGGCTGTCTCGGTACCATGCCCCGGCCTAAAGCCAGACTGTGCCGGGTCCAGATAATCCGTGTCTACCAAGAATGCCTGGAATTGTGAGGCCACCACACGTTCCAAGACTTTGCCCAAAAAGGGGAGATTGGAAACAGGCCGATAGTTGACGAATTGAGTGGGGTCCAGTGATGGTTTTTTCAACAGCGGTTTTATCACAGCTTGCTTTAAGCTGGCTGGAATTTTGCCTTCCCGAAGGGAGGCATTAACCACCACCTTCACCCACTCGGCCAATTCCCCTCTGGCCTCCTTCAGAAGCCAGGATGGGCAGGGGTCTAGGATGCATGTGGTAGCTCTCATTCCTCCAAGCACCTTGTCCACATCCTCGGATTGAACCAATTGAAATGAATCCATCAAAACCGGACAAGCAGATGCTCGTGTTACATCCTCAGAGACTGTCGTTAATATGGTATCCAGACCAGAGCGGATCAAAGCGACTTTGTCTGCAAAGAACTGAGCAAAAGCTTCACAGCGAGCTGCCGAGTCATCAGGGCACCCATCCTGCATGGTGGGTTTTAACAGGCCTCTGACAACTCGGAACAGTTCAGCCGGACGGTTATTTGCAGACGCAATAGTGGCCGCGAAGAAAGTCTTCTTTGCGGCTTTTATTGCCGCGTCATATGCCCTTAGAAAGGACACAAACCGTGTTCGATTTGGCTCGCTCGGATCCGAACACCACACGCTCTCTAGTTCCCTCTTCTTTCGCTTCAATGCTGCCAGCTCCTCAGTATCCCAAGGAGCTGGTTTAGCTCGGCTACTTGAGAGGGGACGTTCTGGAGCGATCGTGTCTATTGCCCTAGCCATCTCCCCATTCCAGAGAGCGACCAGGGCATCAACAGGATCACCAACCAAGGTGGTGGGAAATTCCCCAAGAGCCATCAGGAATCCATCCGGATCCATAAGCCTCCTGGGGCGGACCAACTTAATGGGTCCTCCACCTCTGCGGAGTTTAGGGGGTGCAGTGAGTCTAAAGCTGACCAGGTGGTGGTCGGTCCATGGCAATGGAGAGATGGATAACTCCTCAACACCGCCACCTTCCTCCCATCCCTGGCAGAAAACCAAGTCCAATGTGTGTCCAGCACTGTGGGTGGGGCCAGATACCTGTTGGGACAGCCCCATGGTTGCCATGGCAGACATGAAGTCCTGAGCCGCTCCCGATAAGGCAGCCTCGGCATGGACATTGAAGTCCCCCGGCACAAGCAGCCGTTGGGACTCCAATGCCAGGTCCGAGACCACCCCCGCTAGCTCAGGCAGGGAGACTGTAGTGCAGTGAGGTGGACGGTACACTAACAGAATCCCTAATCTGTCCCGGTCACCCACCCTCAGGTGGACGCATTCAAAATTTGTTGACTGCGGGATGGGGGCCCTGGTTAGAAGAATGGAATCTCTATAGACCACTGCAACTCTGCCTCCCCGCCCTCCGGATCTCGGTTGGTGCTGCACAGAGAAACCTGGTGGGCAAAGCTGGGTCAAGTTCACTCCTCCAGCTTCATCCAACCAGGTCTCTGTGATGTACGCCAGATCTGCCCGTTCATCCAGGATCAGATCCTGGATGAAAGCTGTTTTACCATTGACAGATCTGGCGTTCAACAGCACCACCTTCAAACCGGAGGGACCGCCATCCTGGTTACACCAACTTACCCCATCAGGAGACCGCTTTGGAATTGCTAATGTTGATCCATGTTCCCTAGGCCGAATTAAAGGTCTCCCTTTCCCGTATCTCCCCCTCCCCACCACGACTTCTATGGGGGCTCCCCGGCCAATGGAACACCCTCCCTCCTCCATGACGCAATCTGCATTCATAGCTTCAAGCCATGCTATATTACTTCTGGGACTCCTCAGTCCACTCCACAGCTTACCTATACTACAGTTGGTTACCAGAAGGGTTAACAAATACCAATACCAGGGAATGGACAGCAGCATGGGTGATAGATATTACAAAATTATCAATAAAACACTGTCAATCAACTTGCCCCACGTTCTTAAAGTGCACACATATAGTTATATCAACCTTACAGGTGGGTAAGAAGGTTGTTAAAGTGCAATAGGCTTAACACGTTGATTCTAAAGTGCCTAAATAAAGTGTGTCATGGAGGAACTACATCTTCAAGTACTAAAGGATCAATCCCTAAATTAAAGTGCTGAGGTAAGGCAGGTTGGAAGGACCAATTCAGTGCAAAATGAGCTAAAGTGCTGGTAAACTAAAGTGCTGGAATTAGAAATTAGCAGCACCATTCAAAATATTGGTAACATTATTATAGCATATAATTATAAAATGTTGGTAAATTAAAGTGCTAGAATTGGAAATTAGCAGCACCGTTCAAAATGTTGGTAAACTTATTATAGCATATAATTATAATACAATGGATGACAACACAGATCCGTATCTGGATGTTCTTGGTCTTAAAACCTTCCGGGAAACAAGAATTAATGTCCACGGTGATGGTCTTCGGCAGAGCTGAACAACCCGATGATAAGACGAACAATACAGGAGGTCAACACAACACAACACAACCCAGCACTGCAATTGGGCAACAATACAGGAGGTCAACACAACACAACACAACCCAGCACTGCAATTGGGCAACACAACCGGTCGGCATACGTAGATGGTTACTTAGTCAACATAAGTCAATCAGACAGCTGGACCTCTGAGGGGCAGCTAAGGGTGGCAGACGACAACCCCACTCGGAGCCCAAACGCCGCCAACCGGAAATAGTGGAAACGCCGACCTGCTGGCAAAGGGGCGTAGGGGGGACGCAGAGGGGATCCACTGGAAGCCCCTGCAGCTCCGGTGTGAAGATGGTCAGTCCGGATCTCAAAGCCGCCGCACCAGCCGCGCTGCGCTCCAAGATGGCGCCGGAGCCCAAGACGGCAGCTCCAAAGGCCTACACCCAAACAGCGCCTCCGTAAACCGTCCCGGAGGGCTCGATCAATCCGAGATTGAGAGGGAGCGTTTGCCCAAGTCCAGGTGGTAACAGGCCTCGCTCAACCTCCTCACAACCCGCCAAAAGCCACCGAAGCAGCCCAAGCGGCCGTGTATCCAAGGCTGCAAGTCGCAGCCGAAGCGGCAGGGAACCCGCCGGACCACGCGGGGAGGAGAGAGCCAGCGCGGAGGAGGAGCGGGACCCCCAGCGCCGGAGCGCCGAACCGCCAGACAGCCGAGCAGCCGAACAGCCGAGCAAGCCCCCACCTCTCCGTCCAGAGCTGGTAAGTGAGGCTAAAGCTGGAGACTGGAGGGTGGAGTTTTGGAGCTAGCGTGGGGAGGAGCGGGACCTCTCAGTGTTGGAGTGCCGAACCGCCAGGCAGCCGAGCAGCCGAACAAGCCTCCACTTCTCTGTCCAGAGTTGTTGAGTGAAGCTGGGGTTGGAGACTGGAGGGTGAAGGGGGTATGGAGGGAAGTCCGATAGAAGAGGAGATGATGTATTTGGGCTGGTTATGGCGACGGCCTGGTTGTCTTTCTCCTTCTCTTCCTTTCCTTTCCGCTTGCCCGCCTTTCTTCTCCCCAGATAGACCCCCCAAGATCACTTTCGTGACCCTGGGTTGTTGTTTGTACAGGGGGCGACTTATAAGAGTCCCAAAGGGGGGCTTAAGGACGGAATACGCTAGCAATTATAAGACCCTCTTTCCCCGTGAGGAAGGTTCGCTGCTTACCACGCTGCCATCATACCGGAAGTATATCATGCAAATTCCACACCAATAGAGAGTGTCAGAAACACTGGGATGCCTGTGATGGCACTCACTCTAACCTGCAATGTCATTGGAGGAAGGGCCATTGGTCTCCTGAGTGGTGGGAGCTAAACTATTTGTGTAAGTGGGCGCTTGTCTGTGGAAGTGGACACTTCAACCACATAGACACATATTTTCACTTTTATTATGTGTATAGAAGATTCTATATTATATATGCTGTGTAACATAGAAAAGAATAGGAAAGGGTTATGGGAGAGGCAATGGTTGGGTCATGCAAATTCCACACCAATTGAGAGAGTCAGGAACACTGGAATGCCTGTGGTGGAGGAAACACATGAAATCTAGGATGATATGGTCCCTATGATGGCACACCAGGAAGATCTAATGAGAAACTAAATGTGTCTGGCTATTTTCCCAGTGACCATCGGTATGCCCTAATTACTGTAATTCCCCCAAAATAAACTCTACAAACAAGATTAAATTCAACAATTGTTTACTGAATAATTAAGGTATAAAAGTACAGTTTGATTATGATGGTGTTAGAACAGTGAAATATAAACTCTGAGGTAATAAACTATAATTTCTATGAGGTAAATATAACTATAAACTCTGGGGCATGTACTATCTATTCTATATAACATTTACTATAATCTATAATCTATGGGGCATGTATATCTGAACTATCTATAAGGCAAATATTATCTATACTATGGCAAATATTATCTATTCTTTATTACAAATACTCTAAGGCAAATATGTGATAAGGATGGCCTGTACAGACTGCAAGCCAGACCAGACACTTTTCTGGCAACTATCTATAAACTATGATCAAAAGGAATGGAGCCAAAAAGTCTTTCACCAGGCTCTGAGGCAGAATGGGCTGAACCAAAGAGCTCGGCCTATAGGGGGAGCCTAAGCTCCTACTCTAAACTTGGCAAACTGGAACAGTCCAACAGGCAAACAGGGAAATGCTAGACCGAGACATCACACTCCCCTTGGGTGGTGGTCAGAATTGTTGCTACTAAGAGGTTGCAACGTACTTTATCTAAGTTGTTGTAAGGATCAATGTTGTTTGTGCTATACCTTTAACTTACTGTAAGGTTCAAGGCTGTTTGTGCTACAGCTGTTTCAGTTAATTGAAGAGTTAATTGAGAGTATTATTTTCATGTGTATAAAGATAGCTACTGTGTGTTTAGTTTTTTGCCATTGTGCCTTAATGCCATTGTGCGTGTTTGCCTCTGTGCCGTTCTGTCGGGGACTATGCTGCAGATGTCCTGTGAAGACACAGCCTTGAGAAGAAGACAAGGATTCCTGCTTATCTCAGCTGAGTGGTGATATCTCTCAGAAGATATTGTTTTATGTTACTTTTGTGGAAACCGTAATCCTGCTACTTTATTTTGTATGCTGCCAATACAACAATATTTTCTTTTCTACTTGAAGTCAACGTCTCATGTATTTTTCTTTTATGAGCCAATTCATCACACACTGTTTACTGGGTTAGAGTCTATCCGCATGCTTCTCATGCTAGCGCATGACAAGAATGTCGTTGGTGAAGGACATTGACAGGGCTATTGGACATATTCTTGGCACTCACTATAGCCTGCAATGTCATTGGAGGGAGGGCCTTTGGTGTCTCCTGACGGGTGGGAGCTATAGCTATTTGTGGAAGCAGGAGCTTTTCTGTGTAAGTGGACACCCCAGCCACACACACACATGCATAAAAGGTAAAGGTTTCCTTTGACATTAAGTCTAGTCATGTCCTATTCTGGGACTCTGGTGCTCACCTCCATTTCTAAGCTGAAGAGCCGACGTTGTCCGTAGGCACCTCCAAGGTCATTTGGCCATTGGCATGACTGTATGGAGCACTGTTACCTTCCCATCAAGGCAGTACCTATTGATCTACTCACATTTACATGTTTTCGAATGGCTAGGTTGACAGAAGCTGGGGTTAACAGTACGAGCCCACCTCACTCCCTGGATTTGAACTACTGACCTTTTGGTCAGCAAGTTCAGCAGCTCAGCAGTTTAACCCATTGCATCACCCGGGAGCCACTATACATAGATTTTCACTTTTATTATGTGTATAGATACATAGATATTAGGCTTCGTTTCTAGGGGGCGCTAGCGTTTTGAATTTCAGAGGACTTCTGAAATTTATGATTTCAAAATTTTGAAATTTCTGAAATTTTGTTAATTACAAATTGATTAGTTAATGGTGGCTACGATTGCGCAATATGTGCAATAGGCGAAAAAAACCTCCAAACGGGACAGGGGGAACTTCTGAAGCTTCCCTCTCTCTCTGTTGTTGACTGTTGGTGATAAAACTAACAACTAACCAAAACCAAACTCCAGTCTTTAAAATGCTTTGAAATGGCTTGTCTAAACCCAGCTAAACGTCTTCTTCCTGGCCCAACAGTTTACAATTATTATTATTATTATTATTATTAAGAATGGATGGCCATCTGTCAGGGCTGCTTTCATTTGATATTCCCAGCATGAAGGCAAGGGGGTTTGTTGTTGTTGTTGTTGTTGTTATTAAGAATGAGATGTGTGGTCCATCCAAAACCAATCCGAAGTCAGAATGGAGGAGTCAGCACTCACACTAATCCAGTCTTTAAAACGCTCTAAAATGGCTTGTCTAAACCCAGCTGAACGTCTTCTTCCTGGCCTAACAGTTTAAAACTATTATTATTATTATTATTATTATTATTATTATTATTGGGATATAGGGCCTGTCTGGAAGGGCCCCTAGACCCCTTCTACACTGTCCTCATATCCCAAGATCCGATCCAGGTTATCAGCTTTGAACTGGATTATATGAGTCCGCACTGCCAGATAATCTGGGATAAACAGAAAACCTGGGATCTGATCTTGGGATATAGGGCCTGTCTGGAAGGGCCCCTAGACCCCTTCTACACTGTCCTCATATCCCAAGATCCGATCCAGGTTATCTGCTTTGAACTGGATTATATGAGTCCGCACTGCCAGATAATCTGGGATAAACAGAAAACCTGTGAGTGCTGACTCCTCCATTCTGACTTCGGATTGGTTTTGGATGGACCAGACATCTCATTCTTTAATAATAATAATAATAATAATAATAATAACAATAACAACAACAACAACAACAACAAACCCCCTTCTGCCTTAAGGCTGGGAATATAAAATTAAAGCACCCCTGACAGATGGCTATCGATTCTTAATAATAATAATAATAATAATAATAATAATAATAATAATAGTTTTAACCCCTGCCCAGGAAGGCAGGAGGTTAGGCAGGCAACAGGCAGGTCTCTGTGAGTGCTGCACTGCTGTGTCCTCTTTGCCCAATGCAGGCTAGAGTGAGGAACGAGGTGAGGTGACTGGCAGAAGGAGAGGGGAAATTGATCCGCTTAAGTGGAGGCCAGGGAAGTGGGGTAAATGCCGACCGCTTGCAACCAGGGAGAGGGGAGGGAAACTGTGAGTTTTTTAAAACTATTATTATTATTATTATTATTATTATTATTATTATTAAGAATCGATAGCCATCTGTCAGGGGTGCTTTAATTTAATTTGCCAGACATCCGATATAATTACGAAAAATGGGGAAATTGTTTCAATTCTTAATTACTCCTCACACTATTCTGCATGGCTCGATATTGAATTGTAAGCTAATTTAAATACGAATTAATAACGAGTAACGAAAATAACGATCTGAATCGCCCAAGCCTAATAGATATAGATAACCTATATCTATATTATAAATATTATTCATTGTATGTATTTATTAATTCATTCATTTTATTCATATATGATATATCTTCTCTCCAGGGATGGCTCTTATATAACAAGGAATAAATTTAAATGTTTTCATTCTCTTTAATTTTCTCCTGGGCAGATTGCAAACAAAACACATTTGCATCTAATTGCATATTGCAAATTGGCAAGGAATTAAGCCGACAGAAATCCCCTTTTTGCTATTTTTTTAAAAAAACCCATAAAATTAAAGCAAACTCATTGCAGAATATTAAATATATATATATATTGAAAAAATATTCAATAATTTTTAAAAAACTATTCCTGGAATCTTCTAATTTTTTTAAACAAAAAAAATTAAAACAATATTTAAAATATTTAATGTATGTTAAAATGGGAAGTTTTGCTGTTATGGGAGAAAATATTTTCCCAAAAATATTCCAAAAGTATTTTTAAATGTTTCTGAAAATGTTCAGAAGCATTCTGAAAATATTCTGAAAATTTCCTGAAAATATTCCAATAATAATAATAATAATATGGTTATTTTCATATTTCATAGAATCATAGAATCATAGAATCAAAGAGTTGGAAGAGACCTCATGGGCCATCCAGTCCAACCCCCTGCCAAGAAGCAGGAATATTGCATTCAAATCACCCCTGACAAATGGCCATCCAGGCTCTGCTTAAAAGCTTCCAAAGAAGGAGCCTCCACCACACTCCGGGGCAGAGAGTTCCACTGCTGAACGGCTCTCACAGTCAGGAAGTTCTTCCTAATGTTCAGATGGAATCTCCTCTCTTGTAGTTTGAAGCCATTGTTCCGTGTCCTAGTCTCCAAGGAAGCAGAAAACAAGCTTGCTCCCTCCTCCCTGTGGCTTCCTCTCACATATTTATACATGGCTATCATATCTCCTCTCAGCCTTCTCTTCTTCAGGCTAAACATGCCCAGTTCCCTAAGCCGCTCCTCATAGGGCTTGTTCTCCAGACCCTTGATCATTTTAGTCGCCCTCCTCTGGACACATTCCAGCTTGTCAATATCTCTCTTGAATTGTGGTGCCCAGAATTGGACACAATATTCCAGATGTGGTCTAACCAAAGCAGAATAGAGGGGTAGCATTACTTCCTTTCATATCATTATTTTATTAATATCAATATTATACATTATATTATTGTATTACTTTTTATTATTATACCATATTATATTATTGTTATTAATATATCATTATTATATTATTTTCATATCATTATCTATATATATAAATCTGTTAGGTTGGTTCAACGGGACACCAAAACTCCACAACCCCCCAACGAAACTTAACCAAAATTCCCATGCCCATAACACAACCCACAAGGTACAAACATATCTACTCAAAATGAAAAACAACACAACAACACACTCACAAAACAGCAAAACAACAAAACTCAAAAACCTCCCAACGAAACTTAACCAAAATTCCCATGCCCATAACACAACCCACAAGGTACAAACATATCTACTCAAAATGAAAAACAACACAACACACTCACAAAACGGCAAAACAACAAAACTCAAAAAAAACCAACGAAACTTAACCAAAATTCCCATGCCCATAACACAACCCACAAGGTACAAACATATCTTCTCAAAATGTAAAACAACACAACAACACACTCACAGAACGGCAAAACAACAAAACTCAAAAAACCCAACGAAACTTAACTAAAATTCCCATGCCCATAACACAACCCACAAGGTACAAACATATCTACTCAAAATGAAAAACAACACAACAACACACTCACAGAACGGCAAAACAACAAAACTCAAAAAAACCCAACGAAACTTAACCAAAATTCCCATGCCCATAACACAACCCACAAGGTACAAACATATCTACT
Source organism: Anolis sagrei (assembly GCF_037176765.1). Classification (NCBI taxonomy): domain Eukaryota; kingdom Metazoa; phylum Chordata; class Lepidosauria; order Squamata; family Anolidae; genus Anolis; species Anolis sagrei. Next base: position 55,909,577 of record NC_090035.1, on the reverse strand, counting down.
CAAAATGAAAAACAACACAACAACACACTCACAAAACAGCAAAACAACAAAACTAAAAAACCCAATGAAACTTAACCAAAATTCCCATGCCGATAACACAACCAACAAGGTACAAACATATCTACACACACACACGCAACCCCACGCTCCATCAGTCCCCCCGCCACCGCAGACACACACGCAACCCCACACTCCATCACTCAACCCCCGCTGCCCCCGCACACACACACGCAACCCCATGCTCCATCATTCCCCCGCCACCGCACACACACATGCAACCCCACGCTCCATCACTCCCCCGCCGCCGCACACATGCAACCCCACTCCCCCACCGCTGCACACACACACGCAACCCCACGTGGCGGGTCCATCACTCCCCCTGCCGCCACACACACACACGCAACCCCACGCTCCATCACTCCCCCCGCCGCTGCATACACACACACAACCCCACGCTCCATCACTCCCCTGCCCCAATCTTACCTCCTTTTACTTCACGCCACCTCCAAAAAAAGGGGGAAGGAAGGAAAGAGGTAGAGAAGGAAGAAATGCGAGAAAGGGGGAGGAAAAGGGAGAAGGAAGGAAGAAGGAAAGAAAAAAGGGAATGAAGGAAGGAAAGAGGGAGTGAAGGAAGGGCGAAGATGTAGAGAAAGAGGGAGGGAAGGAAAGAAGGAAAGAGAGAAGGAAGAAAGGAGACCAGAAGAGAAAGAAAAAGGGGGAAGGAAGGAAAGAGACGGGAAGGAAGGAAAGGGGGAAGGAAGGAAAGGAAGAGGAGAAGGAAAGATGGGAGGGAACCAAGGAAGGAAGGAGGGAAAGAAGGAAAGAAAGAGGGAAGGTTGGCCACAGCAACACGTGGCGGGTAAAGGTTGTTATTTCTATTATTATTATTATTATGCTATTATTCCTATTAGACCTTGGGGGAATGGGAGAGGTGTCAGGTCCCAGAGGCAATTCATTGCATTATTGTTATTGTTATGATGGTGGTGAAATAAAAGGAAATAAAAAGTGAAAGAAGGAAGCAAACAGGGAGGGAAGAAAGGCAAAGGAAGAAAGGGGGAGGGAATGAAGGAAAGAGAGAAGGATGAAACCAAGTAGTGAAAGAAGGAAAGAAAGAAAGAGGTAGAGAAGGAAGAAACGAGAGAAAGTTATCCAGATATCTACCTCAACTTTGATAAGTTTTACTATAGGCCACAGCAAGTATTGTTATATTATTATTAGACTATTATACCATTACCATATTATTATTATTATTATTATTATTATTATTATTCCATTATATTATTATTATATTATTATATTATATTATATTATTATTGTTCTATTATAATATTATATTAGTATTATATGTTGTTGTTGTTGTTGTTATTATTATCTTCCTTTTTCTTTCTCTTCCAAACCTTCTCCTCCTTCTGCCTACCTCCTTCCGCCTCCTCATTGGCATTCCCCTGCCTTTGATTGACAGCTGGTAGGGGGAAGGGAGGTCAAAGGTCACATCTTGGCCACCTTTCAACCGTGACCACCCCCTCCTCCAGGAGGGGTCAAAGGTTAGAGGTTGGCATTCTATTCAATAGAAGAAATAGTTTCCAAGTCAACGCAAACAGAAAAGACTATATTATAATATTATATATTATTACTACTATATTATGTTATATTATTATTTTATATTATTATTAATAATAATAATATCATTATTATGATACACTGCAAAACAGACAAGCTGGGCTGTAAAGGGTGTCTTTCTAAGAAATGAATGTTGGAGAGTACCGTCCCTTTAAATCCAGCAGACAGAGAAAAGCCAAAGGTCAAAGCAACCAGACTAAGCAAAAGGAAAGGGAGAAATCCTTAGAGAGAGGGAGAGAGAGGGAGAGAAAGGAAAGAAGGAAAGAGGCCCTTTAAAGGGAAATCCTTCCTAATATATATTATATTATATTATATTCAGGGGAGAAGGGCAGGGTATAAATATAGGAAATAAATAAATAGATAAAATATTATACTATATAATCATTATATTTATATTATTTTATTGTATTGTATTGCTATATTATATATATTATATTATTATTATACTTGTATATGTTATTATATTATATTATAGTCTAATATTAATATTATTATATTAGTATATTATATTATTATAATATATTATTTCTATATTATATTGTGATATTTTATTATTATATTGTTTCAATATTATACTATATTATTTTATTATATTTCTATATCATTCATATATATATATATATATATATATATATATATATATTCTATATCCTACTAGCTGTCCCCTGTGGCCCAGTTTGGTGATCCGGAAAATAAAGTCATGAGAAAGTGTTGGTTTCTAATATGTGTAATTTCCTTATGCTTGTGGGTAAACAGTGTTTCTTGCTGTTTCTTTGTTAGTGTTAATGTGGAGAGTGTCTGGTTTGCCTACTCTGGAACATGCAACAGATCATTGTCATTCTTTAGGGGTCCCTTTCAAATCTATGATATTATATTTGTTATATACAATCACACCACTTAGGGCAATCAAAGTGGTTAAACAAATAACTCCAACCAAAGAGAACCGCATTCCACACAAACAGGACGAGCCTGCGAAAGTGATGCGATTATGGAGTACGAGCAAAAAGATAAATGGAGATTATTTGAGGGTGATAAAGATTAAAGATCAAAAATTGATGGGATTTAGAGACACCGGGTCAGACGTGTCCTTAATATAGCCCGAGTTTGTAAAAGAAGAACAGCTACTTCCAGACCAAAAGTATAATCAGAAAGGAATTTACGGCCCTGTGTTTGAAGTGCCCATTGCAGAGTTCCCAATAGAATATAAACAATACTCTGGAAAATGGAGGATGGGAGTTTTTAATGATCTTGAAGTTCCAGTGTTGTTGGGAAATAATTTGGCAGACCATTGTCGCCATGTCAACATGATTACTAGAAGTCAGGATAAACTGGAGGGGAAGCCTGAATGCAATGTAACCAGTGAGCAGCCCTCTATGTCACAAGCAGAGAGTGACAGCACTGAGATTCCCTTTTGTTTAGACCAAAGCCATACAAAACAATTTGAAACAGCCCAACAACAAGATGAAAATTTAAAAGCCTTATGGGATGAAGTGGTCCCGGAAAACCACAAACCCACAGTCGAAGACCCAATTTTGTTTAAAGTTGTGGAGAATAAGTTGTATAGGGTTGTGAGGAAGCAAAAAAGCCCCAATTTCTTTGATGAGAGGACACAACTAGTAGTCCTGCAGAGGTATAGGGCCAAAATACTCAAGTTGGCCCATGATACTCCTTTCAGTGGACATCTGGGTATTAAGAAAACAAAAGACCGCATCCAAGCTAGATTTTTTTGATCAGGTATGGGACGTGATGTGACAATGTACTGCAAAACATTGAGACTTGTCAACTGGTACGAAAGCCAAAGACAAAACAAAAGGGCTGTTGCAGTCAATTCCAGTTGTCACTGTTCCCTTTGACAAGGTGGGGATAGACATTATTGGCCCCATGTCCCATAAATTGCAGGATGGACATAGGTTCATCTTGACTGCAGTGGACTACCAGATACCCAGAAGCAATTCTCTTAAAGGAAACAGATTCAAAGACAGTGGCAGACGTACTGCTTAATTTATTTGCATGCGTGAGGTTTCCTAGATCAATTGTCATGGATCTTGGAATTACATCCATGTCCCAGATAGTGCAAGAACTATTCCTGTAGAATAAAACATCTAACTTTGACTCCGTATCATCCCCAAACCAATGGCCTGATGGAAAGCTTCAACGGTACCTTCAATTACATGCTAAAGACTTACATCCATAAAAACCCTAATGATTGGGACAAAAAGCTACAACACTTTTTGTTTGCCTACCGGGAAGTTCCTCAAGCAAGGAAGTTTCTCAAGCAAGCACAAAGTTCAGCCCTTTTGAACTGCTGTATGGAAGAACACCCTAAGGTCCCATGGACATCTTAAAAGAAGCATGGACAAATTCCAGAAGCTGACATTGGTAGTTATATTGAGGACTTGCAAAGGCATTTGGCCACCATGAGAGATTGTGCAGCTGAGAGTTTGGCGACTGCCCAGTTGAAACAGAAGAAACAGGTGGATCTCCATGCAAGAGAGAACAACATCTGTCTGTAATTGAGCATGATTTTAATGCAGGGGATAAAGTTCTTGTATTGAAACCAAGGTCAAAGAAAAAAACTAGAAGTTTCATGGGAAGGACCATATGTAGTTCTATCTAAGATTTCGGAAGTCACATATCTAGTGGGAGAAAACACAGATGAGGGAAGATGTAAAAAGTTACATGTAAATATGATTAAGCCTTATCATTCAAGGGCTAGGATGATTATGCAAGTCTCCCAAGAGACAGATGGAGAAGTTTTATTGTCTGGTTGGGGAAAGGTGTATGCTGAGTGTACTTTGCCATCTGTGGATGAGAATACTAACCTCACAGATCTACAGAAACAGCAGTTGAAAGACCTATTACACCAGCATAGGGAGGTATTTTCTAATATACCTGGGAAAACTAATATAGCTTGTCACCATATCAACACAGGGACAGTTAACCCCATTGCATCTTCGCCATACTGTATATCAGGAGAGCAGGCCAGACTGATCTCAAAAGAGATCCAGGAAATGTTAAATCTTGGTTTAATAGTCCCATCAAGTAGCCCATGGTCATCTCCCATTGTTTTAGTTCCAAAACCGGATAACACCATTAGATTTTGTGTTGACTACAGTAAGTTAAATCAGGTTACCATATCAGATGTGTATCCTATACCACAAATAGATGACCTCATAGAAACAATATGATCAGCCCAGTATATAACATCTCTGGACTTCACAAAAGGTTATTGGCAGGTTGCTATGCACCTGGAGGATCAAGAGAAAACTTTTATTTCTAGGGACGGTTTATTTCAGTTCAAAGTCCTCCCATTTGGTTTTAAAAATGCACCTGCAACCTTTCAAAGGTTAATTAATCAGATGCTATCGCGTATGAAAGACTTCATCCAGGCGTATATAGATGATCTGTCTATCTATAGCCAGACGTGGGAACAACACCTGGAGCACTTAGGGAAGGTATTGCGCAAGATCAAAGAGGCTGGTTTAACAGTTAAAGCCTCAAACTGCCAAAAGGCCAGATCACGGATCAAATATCTAGGTCATGTAGTAGGAGGAGGCACCATATTGCCAGATATGGACAAGGTGCAGGAAATAAGAGAACGGCTGAATCCAAATACCAAGAAACAAAACCATTCATTTCTAGGAGTTGTAGGATTCTATAGACGATTTATTCCCATTTTAGTTCTCTTGCGGCAGTGTTAACGGATTGTACAAAGAAGGCTTCACCCAATAAAGTGGTATGGACATTTGAGTATGAGACTGTGTAACGTAATTTGAGGCTATCTAGGGCAGGGGGAAACAACGAATCCCACCGCTGCCACCAATATAATAGAAATTTAGAGGCTGACCATGGGTCAAATAGATCAAATACCGATGATTTTGGTAGGTATGACTGCCACCACCTCAGCTTTTATTGGCCTGAGGAACCAAAGGTGTGAATGTGTTATAGGTAAGGTGTGTTTGAGCTCTTGGTTCTTCTATTGCTTCTTCACTGGATGACTGGACTTTAAAATGGGTTTGACAGACTTGGTTCTGAGGAGATTGATAGACTGAAGCTGACACCAGTTAAAAGTGAACTAGAAAGGGTTTATTGAACTTTAAACAAACAGCTACTCATATAATGAGTGGTACAGAAGCGTAATTCAGTTGTAGAGACTTAGTTACTTAAACAAGTAGTTCCACTGACAGTAAAGCTTTTATCAACTGTGAGATTCCTTAAACACACTGCTCTACCTTTAGACACTATCACTTGAGAACAGATCTCTATCTGTCCCTCCCGCAGGGCAAATAAGCTCTTATACTTTTCCTCAGTATAAACAGACAAGTCTTTCTGTTACTGATCCTCTCAATACAGTAACCTTAGCCCTTGTCTGCTGCCTATTCCCTATTCTAAAGGCTCACTTAAAACTTTCTTTCCCTGTCAGATCCCTACTGTAACTTCCTATCTTAACATTTCATCCTTCTGTGTCTCATGTCAAGACACTTCTCTCCCTCTGTCAAGAGCTAACAGCTTATTTCCCTCTCTCAACCGACTCCTCCCCCAATTGCTATACCCAATCAGGAGTCGGCTTGACTCCTCCTCCTGTCTCTGCCTGCCTTCCAAGATGACAGCTACTGTCATGCAGGCTTCGGCCTTGTTGTCTTAAAGGTAGATTCCACTACATCCCTCCCTGCCTAAGTCATTTCTGTAAGATTTCAGATTTCTAATCTAAAGCTGCAAGAAAGGGTTTCTCATGAAGAGACCTAATTTTAACCTAACTCCCTTTTCCTGCACCTAACTAATCCACTAACCTAATCTAACCTAAGGCAAGGGCATACTGTTTACCTTCCTAACTTACTTGCTACCTAACATACCATAAACATATTCTAACATTCCTATCTAACAGGTTACCAATCCTAACTAACATTGCATACTAAATAACATTTGCAAATACTACATACATTATATGCATTTTACCTAAGCAAACCTGCAATGCAAAATAATAGTTAGTACATTTCCATAAACCTGTAAGAGAAAAGCATGTTAGATATATAACATCTCACTATACAATACATGCTATAATGCAATATTACCTGTATAATTACTCTACCATACTCAATAATGCATTATATAACATCTATATACAGTCAATGCACCATTCCAACCTGCAATTAAATGGTTTTAAATTGCAAATAATCATCTGTAACATCTGTACAGCAAAGAAACTTTTGTGGAAGGTGTATTTAACATAACTTCCTTAAGTTATCTTGGGGTTTACATCGGTTACCTGGTAAACTCAAATTTGAATCGGGAACAACCCGGCATGGCAAAATATAAAGGGGCTGAACCTTTTCCTATTTTAACCAATGCCACAAATTCTATTTCCAGCTCTTAATTTAACATTACCAACGGCTAACTCAAACCCCATATTCCTATCTTCAGATGTTTCTTTCCAGGTTGAAGCTGAGACAGTGTCATCTCCATATAACACTCTCTGGACCTTACGCTCTAGCTCCACCTGCTGTTCTTGTTCATCATTACAATCTTTAAATTTTCCCTCCAAATCTAACAAGGACTTAACAAAACGCACTCTTCCTCCTCTACACAGAGTCACATTCCCCTCAGACTCTGGCACAAGTTTTATCCTAGGAAAATATGGTTTCAGTCTATTGACGTGCAGCTTCTTACACCTTTGATCTCTTCCATCTTCTTGGACTACGTAAGTCACCTCAGAGTCTTTAGAAACAACGGAAAATGGTCCTTCCCAAGCCACATCTAACTTCTTTTTGGCTCTGGGCTTTAAGACCAACACCTTGTCTCTGACGGCAAAGCTTCTGTGCCTAGCTTTAGAGTCAGCATAGTTCTTCTGTCGACTTTGAGCTGCTGCCAAGCTCTCAGCGGCACAGTCCCGGATCAAAGTCAAATGTCTCTGAAGGTCTTCGATGTACTCGACCACGTCCTTCTCAGGAATCTCCTCACGTCCGTTCCACGCCTCTCCCACGATGTCTAGAGGTCCACACAGGGTTCGGCCATACAGCAGTTGGAACGGGCTGTATCCGGTACTCTCTTGTGGTACCTCACGATAGGCAAACAGGAAATGCTGAATTCTTCTGTCCCAATCGTTGGGGTTGCGATGTACATAGGTTTTCAGCATGTGGTTCAACGTCGCGTTGAACCTCTCCGTCAGGCCATTCGACTGTGGATGGTATGGAGTCGTCGTCACGTGTTGAATTCCACAGGAACGCAGCATCTCTTTCATTAAAATGGACATGAAAGATGTTCCCAAATCCATCACGATAGATTTAGGGAGCCCCACACGCGCAAACAACGTCAGGAGTGCGTGTGTTACAGTCTTGGTCTCAATCTCCTTCAGGGGAATCGCCTCAGGGTATCTGGTCGCAAAGTCCACCACTGTGAGGATGTAGCGATGTCTATCCTTGGTCACAGGAGACATCAGACCAAGAATATCTATCCCCACTTTTTCGAAAGGAATCGACACAACAGGAATAGGTTGCAGCAGTCCCTTGGTTTTGTCTTTTGCTTTGCCCACAAACTGACAGGACTGACAGGATCTGCAGTAGGTGGCAATGTCCTGGCCCATTCAGGGCCAAAAGAACCGCTCTGCACCCTATCCTTAGTCTTTTTGACACCTAGATGACCACTAAACGAGGTGTCATGGGCCATTTTCAGAATCTTTTCCCTGTATTTTGGAGGTATAACTAGCTGTGTAACTACCTCATACAGCCCTGGGCCCTTTTGATGTCTCACCAACCTGAACAACTTGTTATCTATATTTTTAAAGATAACTGGTTCTGTTTCAGTGGGTTCAGTCCCTTCAGTTTGTACTGATTCCCACAGACCCTTTAAATCTTCAGCCTGTCGCTGTTCCCTCAGGAACTCAGCTGGCTGACTAGATGGCAACATTACAGGGAACTCTTCTGCATCGTTACATTCTGAGCTTAGAGCCATTTCTGAGGTGAATTTGCCTTCCTCAGAAATTCCCGCTCTTTCTGCCTTTCTTCTAGTCACAGCATTGATCTTCAGCGTATGTTCTGACAGATCGTTCCCTATTAACACAGGGACCTCCAAGTCTGACAGGATCCCTACTCTCCATCTCCCACAGAAATCTTTGTATTTGACTGGAATTTCTGCCACATCTACATCAAAGCTGGGACCAGTTATTCCTTTTAGTGTCCACTTCTTTCCTGGCACTATCTGTTCCTTTTCAACTACATGAGGGCACACCAAAGACACGTCAGCGCCTGTGTCCCTCAGTCCCATTAGCTTTTGGTCATTAACTTGGACCTCTCCCAAGTATTCCTTGCTCACACCACGGTCCATACTCCAAACCCTCATTATTTTGATGGGCTCTCCCTCAGGAGTAGATTCTTCATCTTGTGGTTGAGTCTTTTTGACCACTTTAACAAATTTTGGCGGGCTTCCAACTCTCTCCCTAGATAGCTTTGGGCATGAAGCTTTAACATGTCCCTCCTGGTTACAAAGGAAACATACAATCCTACGTGGCACAGGCTTAGAGATGGCATCCCCTTGCTTGGCTCCCTGACCTTCCTTGTCAGTTCTGCCCTTCGGGGCCCACTCCTTCTGCTTCTTGAACATTGGGGGGACCATTTCAAAGTCTCCCTCCATCCCGTCCAAAACTGAAGCACACTCGGCCACTGTCTGGATCTTCTTATCCTTAATGAACCATCGTAACTGTGCTGGGACCAGTTTATAGAACTGTTCCAGACAGATCAGGTCTCTCAAAGCCTCAAAGGTGGTCACCTTACTACCCTCTAGCCATCGTATTAGAGCTTTTTCAATCCTAGCCCCTACTTGGGAATATGTCTCCCCAGGCTTTTAATCTCTCTGAAGGTCTTTCGGCTTTGTTCTGGGGTTAGACCAAACCGAACCTTCACTCTCTCTTTAAAGACAGAGTAGTTAGACCATTCTGTAGTTGTCAAGTTGGCATAAACTTCACTCAGTTCCCCACAGATCAATGGTCTTAAGTGTGCCATTCTCTTTTCCTCAGGGACCCCAAAATCTGCACACGCCCGCTCAAAGCTCGCGAGGAAACTCTCTACACAATCCCCCTTTGTATATTTGGGAAAGTATTTTACATAGGAAGCTACGGGTTCAGCAGGGATTGTACTAGGGTTGGATGTGGATTGTCTATCTCTCACTTGTAACTCCATCATCCTTTCCTCATGTATCATTCTCTCTTTTTCTACCTCAAGCAGCCTTTCTTTCTCTCTTTCTCTAGCCTCAAACTCCATTCTTTCTCTTTCAGCCTCACGTTGTCTTTCTCTTTCTCTAGCCTCTAACTGTACCTTTTCCCTTTCTTTCTCAGCTTCTAGTTGCATCTTTTTAAATTCCATTTCTAGCCTCAACTTTTCAATTTCTAAAGAGGCAGCCACTAATCCTGGGCTTTCTCCTCTTTCTTCAGTCTCAGTCTCCCTTACAGCCCCCTCCTGTTCCTCTCCTTGTGTGTGAGCAACTGGAGCTTTCTTTTGTTTTGGAGGTGCCATGTTGCTGTATAATGGTGTATTTAAGCAGTTTCTGGGGTAAAATTTCTTCAGAAATGCTTTGGCGCAAACTTTTACCTCACAAAATCACACCACTCTACTGGATTTAGCCTTTAAGTCACGTATCCCGCCGCTGGTCACCACTGTAACGTAATTTGAGGCTATCTAGGGCAGGGGGGAACAATGAATCCCACCGCTGCCACCAATATAATAGAAATTTAGAGGCTGACCATGGATCAAATAGATCAAAGACCGATGATTTTGGTAGGTATGACTGCCACCACCTCAGCTTTTATTAGCCTGAGGAATCAAAGGTGTGAATGTGTTATAGGTAAGGTGTGTTTGAGCTCTTGGTTCTTCTATTGCTTCTTCACTGGATGACTGGACTTTAAAATGGGTTTGACAGACTTGGTTCTGAGGAGATTGATAGACTGAAGCTGACACTAGTTAAAAGTGAACTAGAAAGGGTTTACTGAACTTTAAACAAACAGCTACTCATATAATGAGCGGTACAGAAGCGTAATTCAGTTGTAGAGACTTAGTTACTTAAACAAATAGTTCCACTGACAGTAAAGCTTTTATCAACTGTGAGATTCCTTAAACACATTGCTCTATCTTTAGACACAGTATCACTTGAGAATAGATCCCTATCTGTCTCTCCCACAGGGCAAATAAGCTCTCTTATACTTTTCCTCAGTATAAACAGACAAGTCTTTCTGTTACTGATCCTCTCAATACAGTAACCTTAGCCCTTGTCTGCTGCCTATTCCCTATTCTAAAGACTCACTTAAAACTTTCTTTCCCTGTCAGATCCCTACTGTAACTTCCTATCTTAACATTTCATCCTTCTGTGTCTCATGTCAAGACACTTCTCTCCCTCTGTCAAGAGCTGACAGCTTATTTTCCTCTCTCAACCGACTCCTCCCCCAATTGCTATACCCAATCAGGAGTCGGCTTGACTCCTCCTCCTGTCTCTGCCTGCCTTCCAAGATGACAGCTATTGTCATGCAGGCTTCGGCCTTGTTGTCTTAAAGGTAGATTCCACTACAGACTGCCTATAACTTATGACCAAACCTGTTTTGCAAGCCCCTGACTTTGATCAACCTTTTATTTTAACAACAGATGCTTCCAAGGTAGGCCTTGGAGCAGTTTTAGGTCAGGAGAATGATGAACGTGTACTGCAGCCCATGCTGTATATGAGTAGGAAGCTATTAGAGAGAGAACAACATCTGTCTGTAATCAAGCACGAGTGTGTGGCCATAATGTGGGCCATCACCAAACCAAAACCTTACCTATGGGGAAGAAAGTTTACGCTTTGCACAAATTATTCACATTTACAGTGGTTACATCAGATCAAAAGCACCAATAGTAAGTTAATTAGATGGAGCTTAGCACTTCAAGATTATGATTTTGAAGTAAAGCATATAAAAGGCACACAAAATGTAATAGTGGACACATTATCCAGAGTAATTGATTGAAGAAAATCCAGGAATGGTAAAGGTATTGTTTAGAAGTGTAATGAATTGGTGAATATGCATAACTATGTATTGTGTTTAACCTGTTTCTTCCTTTTGCAGAAATGTATTTGTTGTATATAATGTATTGATTGCTTGATATGTGATAATGACCTTTGCAAATGTGTTTATTGCAGAATGTATTGTGAATGTAGTTATAATGTGTTGTTTACTGTAGGGAAGGTAGACAGTTTAATTAGAGGGTTTAGTTAGGCTTAGAGTGTAGAGCTAGGCCTTTGCTTCAGAAGAGGAAGGCAAACCTCTTCATTCGGCAAAGTGTCTTGGGTGAGGGCGGAATGTAATGATTCCCTTACCTTGGCAGGCTAGTTTAGGCCTAAGAGAGTGGGCCTGGCAAAGCCAAGGCATCTAGGTTTGCCTTAAGGGAGTGTGTTCTAGCCTAGGATGGGAAGATATCGGGCTGAGATTGGTCAGAGAGATGGGGGTGGAGCCTAAGTGGGCTGAAGGGGGAAAAGTGACTTTTTAAAAAGAGAGGCTTGAGTTTTGCCAGGAGCCAGTTGGTGTGAGTTGGGAGTTTGGAAGGGAAGTTTGGGTTTTGTGAGGAAGAACTTTGGGACAGTCTGTGGAGTGGTATTCATGAACAGCTAGTGAAATAAATAGCTAGAATACGGAGTGGAACAGGACACTGTTGTGGTCGGATCTTTTCCCTAAGGAAAAGCTGGTTCAGGGATTCGGCTAGTTTCCTATAGGAGGGGATTTTTTGGGAGTTACTCTCAGATATTCATTTCCTGAGGTAATCTTCTTTGTTGATCTTTTTTTAAAGACTTGTACCCAGAAGTTTTCAGATCTTTACTCTACATAACCACAAGCTTGTATGTGCCAGTATTTTAATGAAACCAACACGCTTTTGTACCTGAATATTTCAAGCCTCTTAAATAAACGTTCTGGTTATTTTTATTAACTTAAGCAAGCCTCTGTGTGACTATCTTTGTGGTAAAAGCATTATTCACAATAACTTTACACAACCTCTAAGAACACTATAGTAACACAGAGTGTGTTACTGAGCAACCTCTCACAAATACCACAGCCAGTTTACTCTTAAATTTGGTGGCAGCGAAGATCTACTAAAGAACTCTTTTAAGCCTTTCAGTTCAAGCGGGTCATAGTTCCTAGCTTCTAAATATTGAGTTGATCCAACAACTATTTCTCCCTCTATATTTTAGCAAGCTCTAGATTTTGGTGAGCTAGTCTGTAGTGGAGGTGGGCCTCATTATAATTTGGTTGGTACAGCGGTGGTGATCTTTATAGTGAACTATCAATCCCAGTAACTACAACTACAACTACAACTACAAATGTCAAGGTCTATTTTCCCCCAAACTCCATCTGTGTTCATATTGATTTATTTATTTGGAGTGCTTTTACTCCGCCCTTCTCAACCCCCTAGGGGGGACTCAGGGCGGCTTACAAAAGGCACAATTCGATGCCTAACAATTACAACATACAGAACACTATACAATACACAAATTTACCACATAATATCACAGTTATAACTAATTAAAACCATCAGACAGTATAATAGCAGCAATAAAACATCTTGTGGTCAGTGTTCACCCAATCCAAGTCCGTAAACCTTTTAGCATTGTCATTGTCTTTTCCTACTCTGGTCATTATTGGTTGTTTTTGTCCATCTTCCAGCTACCCGAACGCTTGGTCCCACATCCAGGTTTTTAGCTTCTTCCTGAAGGAGAGGAGGGATGTTGATGTCCTAATTTCCCTGGGGAATGAATTCCACAGGCATATGCTGTGTCCAGGTTGGTTCATCAGGTGCTCTGCTATGGCTGACTTCTCTGGTTGAAGTAGTCTGCAGTGCCTTTCACGTTCCTTGATTCATGTTTGGGCAATGCTGCGTTTGTATGTAGACTTCTCCACTGCTCCATGGTATAAGGTAGACTCCTGCAGAGGTGAGAGGATCCCTCTTCTCCTTTGCTGAACATAGCATTTGTTGGATTTTCTTAGTGGGTCTGTAGATTATTTGTAGGTTGTGTTTCCTCATCAGCTTCCCTATGCAGTCAGTGGTTCCTTTGATGTAGGGACCACCGAACGCAGTGCCCAAACACGAATCAAGGAACATGAAAAGCACTGCAGACTCCTTCAATCAGAGAAGTCAGCCATAGCAGAGCACCTGATGAACCAACCTGGACACAGCATATTATTTGAGAACACAGAAATGCTGGACCACTCCAACAACCACCATGTCAGACTACACAGAGAAGCCATAGAAATCCACAAGCATGTGGACAATTTCAACAGAAAGGAGGAAACCATGAAAATGAACAAAATCTGGCTACCAGTATTAAAAAACTCTAAAATTACAACAGCAAAACATCAGAGAGGAAACAATCTGGGACATCTAATTACCTCGCAACAAAAGATTGCCCCAGGCAGTGCCGGGCCATCAAATGCTAATTAAGGTGTTCAGTTGAAACATTGACACCTAGCTCCAACAGACAAGAGTCCTTTGTCCCACCCTGGTCATTCCACAGATATATAAACCCTTTTTCCTAGTTCCAAAAGACCTGACTACCTCTGAGGATGCTTGCCATAGATGCAGGTGAAACGTCAGGAGAGAATGCCTCTAGAACATGGCTATATAGCCCAGGAAAAAAAACCTACAACCCTCTCTTGTATTTTTTGTTGGTCATTTGTTTGTTTGCTGTGTGCCATATGAAAGGGTAGGAAAGGGTTAAGGGCCCGTAGCCAGGATTTCGTTTGGGGGGGGGTGAATTTTTTTCAGGGGGCGGGTTTCGGGGGGGAATGAGTTTTTTGGGGGGGGCTGAGTCTGAGTGAAAGAGGGTCTAGCCTAGCAAACCTTTTGTATCATTACCCCAATACCCCCATGCATATGGGATATATTGAGGATGGTGATCAGATCATGATATGAATAAACATAACAGTTTAAATAATGCACCAGTAAGGCCTTTTCACGAGCCACCATGAGAATTTCGGGGGGGGGGGCTGAAGCCCCTCAAGCCCCCCCCCCCCCCCCGGCTACATGCCTGGGGAGAGGCAATGCAAATTCCACACCAAAGGAGAGAGAAAGGAACACTGGAATGTCTGTAGTGGAGGAAATAATCTAAGATGAAACTGTCCCTGAATGAAAGACTTCACAGGTGTGGTCTTTCTAGAGAACATTAGATCACCTTTTAGAGTCCTCCTTATCATACTCATAAATGTGTGTATGTGTGTGTGTGAGTATCTTGACAAGATACTCCGCTTAGGCAGAAAAAATGAAATGTAAATGGGGACGCCTGGTTTGAGAGCAGTATGTGTGAAAAAGATCTTGAGGTCTTCATGGACAACAAGTTAAACATGAGCCAACAATGTGATGCTGCACCAAAAAAAGCCAATGGGATTTTGGCCTGCATAAATAGAGTCTAGTGTCTAGATCTAGGGAATTAATGCTACCCCTCTATTCCACTTTGGTTAGACCACACCTGGAATATTGTGTCCAATTCTGGGCACCACAATTCAAGAGAGATATTAACAAGCTGGAATGTGTCCAGAGGAGGGCGACTAAAATGATCAGGGGTCTGGAGAACAAGCCCTATGAGGAGCAGCTTAAGGAGCTGGGCATTTTTAGCCTGAAGAAGAGAAGGCTGAGAGGAAATGATATCGAGCTGCTTTTTTGTGGGGCCTCCTCTCAGGGAGAAGCCCGAGGACCGCGCCTAAAGGGCTCTGGGTCCCTTGGTGAGGCCAGCGAGAGCCAATCCAAAGAGTAAAATATTGCAAATAATAATGCCTCATCCAAGTGGAAGAAGGTTTTCAGCAATCGAGGTTTATTGTGATTCAGCTGAGATCAGATGCATTGCAGGAATCATTCCACTGCAAGCATGATTTTACAGAATTTCCAACCATTTTTATAGTACACAGACAAAGGAAAACAGTTTCAAAAATCCCACCCGCCCTCTGCCGGCCGGCTTCGCTCTGATTGGCTGGCCGCGGAACAGCTGGGAGGAGGCTTGGCGGCACGCCCCGCCTCCTGACCAATCAGCGGGCTCCGTTGCCTCTAGGGGGCCAATCAGCGCCTTCCTAGCGCCTTGGAAGATGGACCAATCGGCAGCCAGGAGGCGGGACGAAGCCTGACAAAGACTGAGGAAATGACAGCCTTTGGGGCATCTGTGTGGCTTTGTTTTTTACACGGCGGGGTGTTAGATAGGGGAACAATGAGTTTCCTGGTTTATGATTGGATTTGGGAGGAAGTATGAAAAGGAGCTTTTGATGGTATTTGGACCTCAGGGCCTTGTAAAAAAAGGGGGATCAACAAATACCTAAAATGATACAATCAGTCTTTTCTTCCTGAGTTTCGGTTGACCCTTCCTGCCCTTACTGTCTGCTCTGAAAGTTAGTTTGAGAAGGGGATCAACCGCACGGCCCATGCAAATGTAAATATGAACCATTTCGGGAGGACAAAGGGTTTCCTCCCTGTCACAGTAATCCTCAGGTCACATTCCTTTTGGGGCAAGGGTCAAAGAGGAGAAGCAGGGAGGGGAACCAGAGTACATAATATTTCATTACATACATTTCATATATTTTCACATTTCATGAGGCAATCTCATCCCCATCCCAAGCAAAGTTTATTACAATATTGGATCTTTATTATAATGCAAACTGGAGATCTCATAGTCCTTTGGCAAAGGTGCGTGGAAACGGAGGCTGCTTGCATTTCAAGGCAAGCACCAGAAGGAAGTTCGTGGCCAGGGATGTGGCAAACAGTTCAGTTCATGAAGCAGAGAGTCAATAAGAAAAGGCAGAAGTCCAGTGATGGGCGCTGGGTTGATCAATAACAGAACCCATCGCTCAGCCCTTGGGGAACTACAACTCCCACAAAAGGGCAAAAGTCCCAAGGTCCAGCCATTTCCCAAAAAAAACCTCATGGGGTCCTTGTTGTTGTCAGTGCCTTGGCAATGTGGCCAAGACTTAACCCTTGCTGTGTAGTCTGGTGTCCTTGCCCTTGGCAGAACTATAAATACTTGGGGGGGGGGGAGATGCTCGGCATCAGGGACATGATAGTAATGATAAATACATGAGAGCAAGTCATAGGGAGGAAGGTGTTCTGGAACAGCTGTTCCAGGAGCTCCAGATTTATATGCTGTGTTTTCATGTTTGTGTGCAATCCCATGATTGGGATTTTGTAGCAGGGGGTTTCCTGTCATAATTTGCATTTATAGGGTAAGCCACCTGCCAGTTATAGTTAGGTTCCCTGATCCCGCCCCTTTTTGAGTTGGCCATCACAGCAACCTGAACTCCCTCTTTTTCCCTGGAGGTCTACAAAGCTCTGTTGAGGCAAGGATCACTCGCGGAAGCCAGACGCAGTTGGTACCGGGTGCAGGGGCTCCATGTCAACAGAGGCAAGTACAGACTGCCCAGATTAGAAGCTAGGATTTCCCCTTTAGTTAATTATAGTTAAGAAGATAGTGCCTGTTCCCTGTGGACAAGTTTGAGAGAACTGATACTTTAAAGCTCTACAATACCTGTTTGTTCCTTAATAAAATAACTTTGTTGGACTTACTTTAAGCATTCTAAAGACTCTGTTTGGGGGAATCTAAGGGCCTTTATTCTGAGGCAGCCCCGGCATCCCGTTGGGCACAGAGAATTTATGTCCTGTGTACAGTCTAATGCATAGGCCCAGCGTGCGACAGCACAGTAAAAGACGGAGTTGGTGGCTTCTGCCACCTGGGAATAGAGAAAAAGACTTTACAGGTACAGAACAGTGTTTTAAGAAGCTTGTACAAGCCATTTCAAGTCTTCATTACCTGGATCCATCCATCTGTGTGTGTCTGAAGAGTTTCAGCCATCTTGAAGAAGAGCCCATCTGTTCGTGCTTCTTCATTTTCGGCCATTTTGGAAGACCAAAAGGGAGGGGCTGGCAGCCTCCTTCTTTGCTTCAGCTCTCTTCCCACCATTTTGAAGATGTACTCAGTTTGCAAGTTGCTACATTTCTCCTCCAGCTTTTGCACAGCAGGTCTGCACGGAATTGCAACATTCTAAAGTATCTAGATAGCAAGCTCTGCTAGATCCTGCTACAGTTTCCAGCAGAAGCAAGCTTTCCCGCTCTTTTGAAACAAGCCTTGTTTCTGCTTTGCCTTTCAGATTTCTGGAAAGGGTTTTTTGCAATCGCCTTTGGCTTTTTACAGCCTTTCAGCAAGAGTTTGATGTTAATTTGAATTATTGTGTCTGCTATGTTTATTCTCTGCCTTAAAGTGATAAGTTTGAGTGTGCTAATAGCTCTCTTGATATTTGTCTGCTCTATTTGTTGTTGCAATTGCATGTTTATGCTGTTTGCTGCATCCTATTGAAATTGCATTGTTATATTGCTTGCCCTATCTGTAATACCTGCATTATTACACTGACTGCTTTATTACTGCATGCTCTATCGCCTGCTCTTTGTGCTTATGATTGCATTTTATAGTGTGTGTTCTATTGACTGTTGGTTATTGATATACTGATTGCTCCACTTGTTATTTCACCTGTATTGCTATACTGTTTGGGCAGTTTGCTATCATGGCTCATACCTCAAGCTCACCAAAATCTGAGGGCAAGCCTTATGATCTAAGATCCCACAGTTTTCATGCAGCCTACTTTGATCCCTCCCCCAGAAGGGACAAAGATGGTCAAGCTTCGCCCATTGGCAGCATGATCCCAGAGCCGCTTAAGCATTCCCCAAAGGCTTTAAGTGCGCAGAGCAGTCAGGGAGGTGCGTCTGGCCAAAGCAAGCACAGCCACACCAGCAGGAGGCATAGCAGCAGACATGGCTCCGCGTCAGGATCGTCTGTCTCCAGAAGCAGCTCCTCATCTATGGCAGCCCTTTACAACAGGGAAACAAGGCGTCTCAAACTGCAAGAAAAAATTCTTGAGGCAGAAGCTGAGGCAGCAGCGGCAGATTTAGGCCTGAACTTCGAGCGGGCCCAACTAGAGTTAGAGGTGAAGCAAAAGTAGTCACAAGCCGAATTAGAGGCGAAGCAAAAGAAGTCACAAGCCGAGTTAGAGGCGAAGTTAAAGTTGTCGCGCATCCAGCAGGAGGCAGCGCAAAAAAGAGTCCGTGCCGACATCTTGGCAAAGGCACTGCAAGGAGAACTGTCTCAAGAAAATGTCAACTGTTTGCCAACACCTTCAACCACGCCTCTTCTGCCAGCCCACGTTGGTTTCCAAGACAGCAACCTGGTGCTTGCAGACAGCGACATCGCGCCACACAGGCTGGTCGAGCAATTCAGGGCCAGGAGCCCACAGCCACCAACTCAGGTACCAAAGCCCAGCCCAGAAATCAGGGTTTTGCCCATTCCTGAGGCTGCAGGTGTTCCTTGGAATGGGCCTTCTAGATTTCAAAAGAACTTCACCCTTACCCCTGACCAAATTCCCCTTCCGTTCCTTCAGACTCCTTAGTCGCAGCTTGAGTCTTTGTTTAGGAACCCGAGAAAAGATTTGAGGGACAAAGGTGTGGAGAAATTCTCTGACCGGCCAGAAGATTTCCTACTTTGGAAAAAGACTTTTCAGCGAGCCATTCAGAGTTTAAGACTCTCCTCTGAGGAGCAATTGACTCTTTTGATCGCCTGGCTTGGTCCAGTATTGGCTCAGCAGGTGAGAAGGATTTTCTCGGCTCTCATCGACCAACCAGATAGAGCTTTGGACACTGCATGGACGAGGCTTGATCAGCGCTACGGGACCAGCACCCAAATTGAAGCCTCGCTGATGGACAGACTTCATCAGTTCCCAATGCTCAAACCAAAAGACTTTGAACAGCTTTGGGACTTGTCAGACTTATTCATTGAGCTTCAGTCTGCCAAGGGAAACCCACAGCTTTCAGGGTTTGCCTGCCTGGACCAACACCTGTCCCAAACTGTCATCATCCAGAAGCTGCCATTCTCCTTACAAGAAGAGTGGTGCAAAGAAGTCTTCAGATTCAAGCAGGCCAACCATCAGGTCTACCCACCATTCGCACATCTTGTAGATTTCGTCACAAATGCTGCCATGCAGTTCAACGACCCACAGACGGGATTTCCAACTCTTTATGGGACTACAAGGTCGGATAGGCCCATCAAAGAGCCCGGGAAACCTGCAAAGGACAGTGGCACCGAGAGAAGCATCGCCGTCAAGTCCACGGAGACCAACTCATCTCCAGCTGACACCAAGATGACGCCTGAGGATGTTTTGTGCCCACTGCATGCAAAGCCCCACAGTTTGGCCGACTGCAGGGAGTTTGCCAAGAAGCCTCACGCAGACAAGGTCGAGATCCTCAAGAAGTCCAGGATCTGCTTCAGGTGCTGCGGTGCAACTCCCCACCAGTCAAGGTCATGCAAAGAAACGGTGAAGTGCGTGGTGTGCCAGTCCGAAAAGCATTGCTCAGCCATGCATGACAAGGATTTAGTGCCCTCCAAGGTCAAGAGCGGGGCCACCAGTCAACGCTTCCCAGAAGATTCAGCTGGACCTTCATCGGGCACTGAGGCACCCTCTGTGGCCTGCACACAGCTGTGCGGCAGCCCAAAGAAAACTAGGATTTGCCACCACATTTGTTTGGCAGAGGTTTTTCCTGCCAGCAAGCCATGGATGAAGAAGAAAATATATGTGGCCCTTGACAACCAAAGCGACGGTTCCCTGGCCACCCCTGACTTTTTCAAAATCTTTAAGGGGCAGGCAAAGACTATTGACTATTGTATTTCTACTTGTACAGGCAAGCAACGAAGACAGGGCCGCATTGCATCTGGATTTATCATTTCGCCATGTGGCAAGGACATTCGTTTTGAGTTGCCTGATCTTATTGAGTGTGCGTCCATCCCACGCACACCAGATTGCTACCAGAGAGATGATGCAAGCACATCCTCACCTGAAAGGACTACAGGACCTCATTCCACCCTTTGAGCCGGGCATCGACATAGTCCTGCTCATTGGATCCAACTGCCCCAGCTTGATGAGCATCCGAGCTGAAAAGAGAGGTCCTCCTGGTGCACCTTTGGCACAGAAGACTCCTTTAGGATGGACCATACAGGGACCTGTATGTGTCGACAGAATGCATCCTCCGTCTTCTCTGTGTCCAGATCAACCCAACACCCTCAGCTGTGGCAGAGTCACCCTCATGCAAAGTTGCCTCAGCCACATTTCGGTTTGCTGCCAAGGAGTTTCATCTGAGTTCTCTTCCATCTTCGATGTGTCCCGGGATGATGAGAACACAGCACTCTCCCGAGATGAGCAAGCGCTCCTGAACATCATGAACTCCGAGGTCACTTTCAGCGAAGAAGGGAATTGGATTGCCCCTTTGCCCTTCAAAGCATACCGGCCTACCCTGCCTCCCAAAAGACAGGTAGCAAAGAAGAGACTGCAGTCTTTGAGACGCAAGATACAGCGTGATCCCAAGACCAAACAGCAAATCGTTCAGGCTCAAGATTTACACCAGCTGAGCATCCCATGCCAATTCACGGCCAGGAGCCCTTTACAGAGCTTGCACACCGAACTCCATGTCTTTTGCGACGCATCGGAGAAAGCTATCGCAGCTGTGGCTTATGCCAGACAAAAGGGCTCTAGTTCTTGCACTTTAGGTTTTGTTATGGCCAGGGCCGAGATTGCTCCATCTGATGCCACCATCCCTAAGTTAAAAGTGCCCCCAGATAGGACCCCAGTGTCAATAGGTATTTGAGTACAGAAAAGGTTTCATGGTTGTTTAATGTACTGTGTGCATCTCACATGGGGAGTGTGTGGGAACGTATGATTGGTTTGTATAGAAAGACTTTAAATGCTATGTTTCTAAAGCATAAGAATTTGACTCACGATGTTTTGGTCCGTTTATTATAGTGTAGATTTCTCATCATTGAGAAATCTAGGCCAGGAGTGTTCTAGAACAGCTGTTCCAGGAGCTCCAGATTTATTTGCTGTGTTTGCATGTTTGTGTGCAATCCTATGATTGGGATTTTGTAGGAGGTCTTTCCTGTCATAGTTTGCATTTATAGGGTAAGCCACCTGCCAGTTATAGTTAGGTTCCCTGATCCCGCCCCTTTTTGAGTTTTGGAGGGAAAAAAGCCATTTTGAGTTAGTTCTCACAGAGAAGTCTTTCACACAGGACATAGAACGAAGTGGCTCCTGTAGAAAATCTTCGTCTTTTACAGCTTGGCCGGGGTTATACAGCCCTACGGCTTGGCCAGGAGACATACAGCCACAGCTTGGCTGAGGGACTCCAGCCGGCCATCACAGCAACCTGAACTCCTTCTTTTTCCCTGGAGGTCTACAAAGCTCTGTTGAGGCAAGGGTCACTCTCGGAAGCCAGACGCAGTTGGTACCGGGTGCAGGGGCTCCACGTCAACAGAGGCAAGTACAGACTGCCCAGATTAGAAGCTAGGATTTCCCCTTTAGTTAATTATAGTTAAGAAGATAGTGCCTGTTCCCTGTGGACAAGTTTGAGAGAACTGATACTTTAAAGCTCTACAATACCTGTTTGTTCCTTAATAAAATAACTTTGTTGGACTTACTTTAAGCATTCTAAAGACTCTGTTTGGGGGAATCTAAGGGCCTTTATTCTGAGGCAGCCCCAGCGTCCCGTTGGGCACAGAGAATTTATGTCCTGTGTACAGTCTAATGCATAGGCCCAGCGTGCGACAGCACAGAAGGAGTAAGCTTGTTTTCGGCTGCCTTGGAGCCTAGGACACGGAACAATGGCCTCAAACGACGAGAAATGGGATTCCATCTGAACATTAGGAAAAACTTACTGACTGTGAAGCCATTCAACAGTGGAACTCTCTGCCCCAGAGTGTGGTGGAGGCTCCTTCTTTGGAAGCTTTTAAGCAGAGGCTGGATGGCCATCTGTCGAGGGTGCTTTTAATGCAATATTCCTGCTTCTTGGCAGGGGGTTGGACTGGATGGCCCATGTGGTCACTTCCAACTCTATGATTCTATGATTCTAAGTGTGTGTGTTTATAATGTGTGTGTGCGCGCACCTGCGCTTGTATGTGCTTCACTTTTAATTACCTTCAACTACTGCTTGATGTCCAGTCTCTTGAATGGTCAGCCTTAGGCCACATTTGCCCCAATTCTGCTTATATATATATAATCATATACTATTACATAGTCATATAATGTAATAAAATAATATATATTATTAAATTTATATTGCTTTTATTATATAGAGATTATATTTTATATTATTCTATGATTTTACTGTTTATATTATCCTACATTATTTTATTATTTTATTTTCTAGTCTATTTTACAAAATTGTTTTATTATATTTTATATTGTATTCTATATTGTTTTCATTGCATATATATGTCATATTATTATATTTTATATTGCATTCTATTATTTGATATATTCATGATTTATTTTATTATATTACTAGCTTGGGGACCCGGAGTTGCCCAGATTATTAGAGAAAGGAATATTGTATCAAGTTTGGCCTTTATCATCATCATCATCATCATCATCATTTAATAACTTATTAATCACCCTCCATCTGAGAATGCTCTAGGCGATTTACAGCTAAATTATAAAAGATAAAATACATACATACAAAAATTAAAAATTAACAGAGATCGAATGCTCTTGTAAAAAGCCAGGTCTTAAGTGTGAGAGTAAAAGGCCCTAAGTCACGCATGGCTCTCATGTAGGGCGGCAAGGTGATGGAGGGTGATTAATAAGGCAGGGGCAGAAATAGAAAAAGCCCTGCGTCTGGTCTCTAGGACCCAGTATATGGAGTAAGTCACATTGGGCTGGTCGTTGTGACCTCCAATGATGGGAGAAGGAGAGGCGGTCCCTAAGGTATGATGGACCCTGGCCGTAAAGAGTTTTAAAGGTCAGAACTAGCATCTTATACAGGCCACGGTACTGAGTTGGAAGCCAATGTAAATGTTGCAGCACTGGTGTTATATGGCAATTCATGGGTGTTCTTGTGAGTAGCCTGGCTCCCGCATTCTGAACAATACGAAGCTTTCGAGTCATAGACATCGGAAGGCCCACATACAGGGCGTTGCAATAGTCCAGCCTAAACATGACCGTGGCATGGATGACAATTGCCAGAGCCTCGTCAGATAGGTAGGGTGCCAGTTGCCTCTCTTGTCGTAGATGGAAAAAGGCCTGTCTGCTGGCAGCAGCGACCTGAGCTTCCACTGTCGGCTGTGAATCCAGGATGACACCTAAGATCTTAACAGTGGTCGATGGAGATAGGGCGGCACCATCGACGGTGGGTAATGGAGGAGTCAGACCTGCCGGGCGGCCATGCCGGAGAATCTCAGTCTTCACTGGGTTCATCTTCAGTTTGTTAGCAAGTAGCCAGTTTGACAGAGCTTCCAAACATAGGGTGAAATTGTATTGTCGAAGGCTTTCATGGCTGGAATTACTAGGTTCTTGTGTGTTTTTTCGGGCTATATGGCCATGTTTCAAGAAGAGTTTGCTCCAGGCACAGTCTGCCCACTGTATGCTAATCAAGGTGGTCAGTTGAAATATTCACACATAGCCCAATTGACAAAAGTCCTTTGTCTCACCCTGGTCATTCCACAGATATATAAACCCCTTCCCAGTTCCAACAGACCTCACCTCTGAGGATGCTTGCCATAGATGCAGGCGAACCGTCAGGAGAAATGCCTCTAGAACATAGCCATATAGCCCGAAAAAACCCACAAGAACATAAGGTGAAATTGTCTGGAATTGACATTGTTCCAGGCTCCAGGCGCAGAAGGAGTTGGGTATCATCTGCATATTGGTAGCAGTCCAGGCCAAAACTCCGAGCCAAACTAGCAAGGGGTCTAACGTAGATGTTGAAGAGAAGAGGAGAGAGAATTGCACCTTGGGGGACCCCACATAGGAGGGGGGATCTATTGGAGACTTGATCCATGTACTCCACGCGTTGACTCCGGTTCCGGAGAAATGAGTTGAACCAATTGAGGGCCTGACCGCGAACTCCGAACATGGCAAGACAGCGAATCATTAGATCGTAGTAGACGGTGTCAAACGCTGCGGTAAGGTCAAGAAGTACCAGTAGCATGGATCCAGACTGGCGACAGAGTTCATCCGTAATGGCAACCAGAACTGTCTCCGTCCCATGACCTGGGCGAAAACCTGACTGGAAAGGGTCCAGGCCAGCTGTGTCATCCAGGAATTGCTGCAATTGTCCAAGTACAGCCCGCTCTATCACCTTGCCTAAGAATGGCAGATTAGAAACAGGACGGTAATTGGCAAGGGTCATAGGATCCAAGCTTGGTTTCTTTAACAAGGGATGAACCCTTGCCTCTCTTAGGTTGTCCCGAAAAAAAACCTGTTCAAGAGAGCCAATGATTATACTGCACAATGGATCGAGTAGACCTTCCAAGCAGCTCTTGATCAGCCAAGAGGGGCACGGATCAAGAGAACAGGTGGTTGCTTTTGCAGTAGCCAGAATTCTGGTGACATCCTCCATGTGAAGCGGTGTAAATTGATCGAAGACAGGCCCGTCAAGCAGCCACAAGGTCTCCAGCTCAAAGTGTCGACTGTGGGAGGGAGTTCCTGCCAAAGCATGGTAATTTTGTTAGTGAAAAATTCCTGGAATGCCAAAGCTGTAATAGGCATAATTGTTGGGTTCTGGACTAAAGGAGCCGGACTAATCAAGGCACGAACAATTTTGAATAAATATATATATCAGTTATTTATGAATAAATATAAATAACAGTTATTTATATGGCTGGCAGTGGTCTCAGGAAGTTAGTGAAGGTACTGCGAGTCCCATCATCTGTGGTCCATCCTCCTCCAAACTGCACCAGGATGGAGAGTGTGTCATGGGGGCTCTGTGTACCAAGTTTGGTCTTGATCAGTCATTGGATGAGGGTCGCAGCGGTGTCAGGAAGTGAGTGGAGGTACTTCAAGTCCCATCATCCATGGGCCATCCTCCTCCAAACTTCAGTAGGATGTAGAATGGGTCATGGGGCCTCTGTGTACCAAGTTTGGTCTTTATTGTTCTTTGTTGGGGGCTGCAGTGGTCTGGGGGATCTGAAGTGTTGGAAAGTATTACAAATCCCATCATCCATTGTCCAGCCTCTGCCAAACCTCACCAGGACATAAAGGGTGTCATGGGGATTATGTGTGCCAAGATTGGTCTTGTTCAGTCATTGTTGGGGGTCGCAGTGGTTTCGGAAAGCGAGTGGAGGTACTTCAAGTCCCATCATCCATGGTCTGCTGTCCTCCAAACCGCTGGAGGATGTAGAGTGGGTCATGGGGTCTCTGTCTGCCAAGTTTGGTCTTTATCGGTCTTTGTTGGGGGACACAGTGATCCGTGGGAACCAAATTGTTGGAAAGTACTACAAATCCCATAATCCATGGTCCACCTCCCCCATACCACACCAAGACATACAAGGGGTCATGGGGTTATGTGTGCCAAGTTTGGTGCAGGTGCATCA
Organism: Anolis sagrei; assembly: GCF_037176765.1. NCBI lineage: Eukaryota > Metazoa > Chordata > Lepidosauria > Squamata > Anolidae > Anolis > Anolis sagrei. Next base: position 55,883,582 of record NC_090035.1, on the reverse strand, counting down.
CCCGTGTTGGTCACTGTGGCCTGTAAAAATGGCAGCCAAACAGAAAGCTGGCACAAACTCTTTGCCCTATGTTCTCCTTCCTCTGTCCGCCACATACAAACACTGATTTTTATTATATACTAGCTTGGGGACCCGGCGCTGCCGGATTATTTGAGAAAGGAATTGTGTATCAAGGTTGGTCTTTATCAGTTATTTATATGGCTCGCAGTGGTCTCAGGAAGTTAGTGAAGGTACTGCGAGTCCCATCATCTGTGGTCCATCCTCCTCCAAATTGCACCAGAATGGAGAGTGGGTCGTGGGGGCTCTGTGTGCCAAGTTTTGTTCTTGATCAATCATTGGATGAGCGTCACAGTGGTCTTAGAAAGTGAATTTAGGTACTGCAAGTCCCATTATCCATAGTCTGTTCTCCCCCAAGCCTCACCAGAATGTTGAGTTGGCCAAGGGGGCTCCCTGTGCCAAGTTTGGTCTTTTTTGCTATTTGGATAGGTGTCGCTGTGGTTTCAGGAAGTGAGTGAAGGTACTGGAAGTCCCATCATCCATTGTCCATCCTCCTCCAAACAGCATCGGGATGTAGAGTGGGTCATGGGGGCTCTGTGTGCCAAGTTTGGTCTTGATCGGACATTAGATGAGGTCTTGGGAAGGGAGTGGAGGTACATATTTATTTATTTATTTATTTATTTATTTAGAAGTTTTCTATACCGGCCTTATCACCTCAACGAGGGATTCAGGTCGGTTTACAGCATATATAAAAGTACAATCATATATAAGTACAACAAAGTGCAAAGTCATTACATATTAGTTTTCAACTAATTCCGATGTGATGATGTTTTGATCATGGACTAGCAATCAAGGATAACGAATTGGATTACGACTTTAACTATGAGATGTTCCGGTCTGTATTGGTGGCCCAATACTATGTATGTATATGTATGTATTTTTATATTTTATTTTATATTTTTAAAGTGAATATTGTATTTTTAAATATGTTGTAAACCGCAATGAGTCGCCGCACAGGCTGAGATATTAGCGGTATACAAGTGTACTAAATAAATAAATAAATAAATAAATATTAAAATAGTACAATACAGTAAATAGAACATCATCTTCACAATTACCTAAGCCAAATTGTCAATCCAGTCATGGTCATAGTCATACTCGTAGTCACAGTTCATCATAGTTCATTACAGGGAGGAGGTTCTAGGTTCAGTCCTCAAATGGCACATTCCAGAGCCAGGTCTTTAGTAATTTCCTGAATGTCAGGAGGGAGGGAGCAGATCTGATCTCTAGTGGGAGGGAGTTCCAAAGCCAGGAAGCAACCACCAAGAAGGCCCTGTCCCTCGTCCCCACCAACCGTGGTTGCTAGAGTGGTGGGACCGAGAGCAGCCCCCCCCCCCCCCGGAAGATCTTAATAGCCTTGATGGTTCATAGGGGAGAATCCGTTCGGACAGGTAAACTGGGGTCCCATCATCCATGGTCTGTCCTCTGCTCTGTGGCTCTGTGTGCCAAGTTTGGTCTGTATTGGTAATTTTTTTGTCACAGCTCCTGGTCTTTTCCTTTCCTCTCTTTGTCATCTCGGAATCTTGGAATAGAGGCTGGCCAATCAGAGACCATATGCAAATTTCCTTTTCTCATGTCCCCGTTTCTGTCATGAACCCTTTTCTCCACCAGGTGCTCCTGTTGAAGCTGGCCAATCGGAGACCATATGCAAATAGCACCACAGCGGCAGCCAATCAGAAAGCTGGCACATACACCGCCACACTTCTGTCCGCCGCATACAAACTTTGACTTTTATTATATACTAGCTTGGGGACCCGGCATTATCCGGGTTATTTGAGAAAGGAATTGTGTGTCAAGGTTGGTCTTTATCAGTTATGTATATGGCTCACAGATGTGGTCCATCTTCCTCCAAACTATACCAGGATGGAGAGTGGGTCATGGGGGCTCTGCGTTCCAAGTTTGGTCTTGATCAGTCATTGGTCGAGGGTTACAGTAGTCTCAGAAAGTGAGTTAAGGTACTGGAAGTCCCATCCTCCATTATCTGTTCTCCCCCAAACCTCCCCAGAATGTTGAGTCGGCCATGGCGGCTCTCTGTGTCAAGTTTGGGTTTTTTTGGTATTTGGATGAATGTCGCTGTAGTTTCAGGAAGCGAGTGAAGGTACTACAAGTCCCATCACCATTATTTTAATAAACTGTCTTTATTATACAATTTTCCATAATAATGAATGTAACATACAATACAGAGGGAAGAAGGGGGCAGGGGGGAAAGGGAGGGGGGAAGGAAAGGGAAGTAATGATAATGTGACCGAGGACGTAGGTGAAAGAAAGGGAAGGGGAGTGAGGTGATGATCAGAATATATTGAGTTCCATGCATTGGTTGACTTCCAGTATAGTCCACAGGAATAAATAGAACCGTAAACGGAAACAGCCTTGGTCGCCTTGGTAGATGATCTGCGCAGGGAACTGGACAGGGGGAGTGTGTCCCTGTTAGTTCTGCTGGACCTCTCAGCGGCCTTCGATACCGTCGATCACGGTATTCTTCTGGGACGCCTCATAGACATGGGTCTTGGGGGTACTGCTTTGCAGTGGCTCCAGTCATTTCTTGAGGGACGGTCCCAGAAGGTGTTACTGGGTGACACCTGTTCGGCCCCACAACCGTTGGTGTGTGGAGTCCCACAGGGTTCGATTCTGTCCCCGATGTTATTTAACATCTACATGAAGCCGCTGGGAGAGATCATTCGGCGTTTCGGACTGAGATGTTATCTCTACGCAGATGATGTCCAGATCTGTCACTCCTTTTCACCTGTCACCAAGGAGGCTGTCCAGACCTTGAATCGGTGTCTAGCTGCTGTGTCGGACTGGATGAGAGCTAACAAATTGAAATTGAATCCAGACAAGACAGAGGTCCTACTGGTCAGTCGTAAGGCCGAACAGGGTATAGGGTTACAGCCTGTACTGGACGGGGTTACACTCCCTCTGAAGTCGCAGGTACGCAGCTTGGGAGTGATCCTGGACTCATCGCTGAGCCTGGAACCCCAGGTCTCAGCGGTGGCCGGGAGAGCTTTTGCACAATTAAAACTTGTGCACCAGTTGCGCCCGTACCTCGGGAGGTCTGATCTGGCCACGGTGGTCCATGCTCTTGTCACATCCAGAATAGACTACTGCAACGCACTCTACGTGGGGTTGCCCTTGAAGACTGTTCGGAAACTTCAACTAGTCCAACGAGCGGCAGCCAGATTGCTCACCGGAGCGACATACAGGGAGCCTACCACCCCCCTGTTGTGTCAGCTCCACTGGCTGCCGATTCAGTTCCGAGCACAATTCAAGGTGCTGGTTTTGACCTACAAAACTCTGTACGGTTCTGGACCAGTGTATCTGTCCGAACGTATCTCCCTTTACGTCCCACCCCGGACTCTGAGATCATCTGGGGAGGCCCTGCTCTCGACCCCACGACTCTCACAAGTGAGGCTGGTGGGGACGAGGAGCAGGGCTTTCTCAGTGGTGGCTCCTCACCTGTGGAACTCACTCCCGGGGGAAATCAGGGCAGCACCATCCCTCCTCACCTTCAGGAGGAGGGTGAAGACGTGGTTGTGGGACCAGGCCTTTGGGCACCTTGGCATTAAATCAGACAATCAGGCGAGTAAGACCAGCAGGATTGATGAAATGGAATGTAAAATTAGATCTATGAGCGAAACGCTGACCATGTAAAAGGAGAAATTGGGTTTGTATTTGTTTTTATTGATTTTATTGATTTTATGATAATTAATGCATGCACTTTTGTGAATTATATTATGATATGATGTAAGTTTATGTATGATTGTTTCATGATGCAGGCATCGAATGGTGCCTTGCTTTTGTAAGGCCGCTCTGAGTCCCCTTCGGGGTGAGAAGGGCGGGGTAAAAGAACCCCAAATAAATAATAAATAAATAAACTTGCTTGTAGTCTTCTTATTAAGTTCATAAGTCACCTTCACTTTTATTCTATCTGGATGTTTTTCCTTTCTCTTAAGTACTTCTTTAAAGGTTGGCAATCGATCATTCTTTTCCTATTCCTGTAATAAACCATATCCACCAGTGTATCCATCTCTGTCAGTTCACGGCAGCTGAGCTCAATGATGACACGAGACTTCCATCGTAATCAAACAAAGAACTTTACTATCGGATGCTTAGACACAGAAAAAGCTGGTATTGCCTGGTCACAGGTGGCAACCCCTTATATACACTCCCACTTGTTCAAAGGATAGATTCCCGCCGAACCCAAAACCCCGCACAAAAGCTTCCCTCCACCAAGCACCTGCCTTCCTTCAAGGCCACCAGCTGTAGGGTCCTTATCAGGGTGAAGCGTCAGGAGTCTAGTTTTCGGCGCCAAAATCTAGGCTCCGGAAACTGGATCCTGACATGACGTCCTCTCCTCTCCTTCCTCCTGCCATGAAAATGGGAAACATCTCTATAGGCTTTCTGGGTCGAGAGGGCCTTGATATTTTTTGAGTAACCCACAGTGGAACACAGGATGGACTTTCCCCAAACTCTTGGGTAGCTTCAACCTATATGTGACTTCATTTATCTTGTTCAGAATTCGGAATGGACCCAGGTAACGTGGGGTGAGTTTCTTAGACGGCGTGTCCAACTTAATGTTTTTTGCGGACAGCCAGACTAATTCGCCTTCCTCTAACTTGTCCCCCTCCCTCCGTTTACGATCGGCGAATAGTTTGTGTTTCCTTTGGGCTTCCCGCAGTAATGCGACTACCCCTTCCCAGCTGGCTCTCATTCTGTCTGCCAAATCCTCCCCCCTCCTCTGCTCTCCCTCCTCCCACTCCAGCAACCTTGGAAGGGGGGAAACTTCCTGGCCGTAAACAACTTTGAAGGGGGACTCCCCGGTAGTGGCGTGCAGGGTTGCCAACTCTGCGTAGGGGAGAAGATCCACCCAGTCTGATTGATGTTGATTTGTGTATGATCTGAGGAACGCCCCTAGAGTTTGCTGAGTGTGTTCCACCCCCCCCCCCCCCCCCCGTTTGTCATGGGGTGGAATGCTGAGCTCAATGTTCTCTCTGCCCCCAGTAGCCGCATGAACTCCTTCCAGAATTTCACAGTAAATTGAACCCCTCTATCACTGATGACTTGGTCTGGACATCCATGTAGACGGTAAATGTGCTTTACAAACAACTCCGCTAGTTTCTCTGCTGAGGGGAGTTTAGGGAGTGCGACAAAATGTGCCTGCTTGGAGAACAGATCAAGGACCGTCCAGATGTAACGCTGGCCCTTGCTGGGTGGGAGCTCCCCAACGAAGTCGAAAGCGATCGAGCTCCACGGTCTCGTGGGGTCAGCCACTTTTTGTAACAGACCTGCGGGCTTCTGTGTGGGGGTTTTGTTCCTAGCACAAGTGTCGCACTTGGAAACATATAATTTGGTGTCACCTCTCATCCCTGGCCACCAACATTGCCGCACTAGCAGTTTGGTTGTTTTAGTGACCCTAAAATGGCCCGCGCTTTTATTGTCATGACACCTCCTCATCATTTCCCCCCGCAATGCTTTGGGAATGTACAGTTTTTTGTTCATGAACCCCAATCCACTATTCCACTCCACCTTTTCCTTGTTCTCCTGGAGCCATTCATCTTTCTTGTATGCTTGCCTTAGTTCTTCCTCCCAACTCTCTCCCCCTCCTCCTCCTATTCCAACTAGCTCTTTGCTGTGCTCTGCTTGTGCCCTGGTCACGACTGCCATCCCCCCTCACTGCACTGATATGAGGCTCTCGAGCACCCGCCCTTCTCCCCCCTCCTGTTGTGGCATACGAGAGAGTGTGTCCACGACCACGTTCTCTTTCCCTTTGTGGAATTTTAACTCGAACTGGAAACGAGAGAAGAACTGGGCCCACCGGATTTGTTTGGCTGATAATTTGTGGGGGGATGTTAGGTACTGTAGATTCCTATCATCAGTCCACACCTCGAATGGGACCCTGCTCCCTTCCAATAGATGCCTCCAACACTCCAGTGCCTTCATTATCGCAAGTGCTTCCTTCTCCCAAATTGGCCAATTGTGTTCTGTCTCAGTAAATTTTTTGGATAGGAATCCACAAGGCCTCAAGGTTCCCTCAGAATCCCTTTGCATAAGTGCTGGCCCGTATGCCCAATCTGAGGCGTCGGAATGGAGCACAAATTGCTTGGCCGTATCTGGTTGAATCAAAAGCGGTTCCTCTGTGAACCTGTGCTTCAGCTTTTCAAAGGCATCCTGACACTCCTCTGACCACACTAGCTTAGCCCCCGGGGATCGTGTTTTGGCTGTCTCCCCCCTCCCTTTTGTCTTCAGAAATTCTGTGAGTGGCAAGGTGAGCTGAGCAAACTCCTTTATGAATGACCGGTAAAAGTTTGCGAACCCCAGGAATGACTGCAGCTGCTTGCATGTGGTTGGGGGCTCCCAGACCCTCACGTCCTCCACCTTCGTGGGATCCATAGTGATACCTCTGTGGGAGATCCTATACCCCAAAAAGTCTATTTGATTCCTATTAAATTCACATTTGGCTAGTTTGGCGAACTAGCCTTTGGAGCACTTCCCTCACCAACTGGACATGGTCCGCTTCGTTCTTACTAAAAATGATTATGTCATCGATAAAACAAAAGACCCCACGGTATAACAATGGGTGCAACACCTCATTGATCATTTGCATGAATGCCCCTCCCCCTCCTTTTAAGCCGTAGGGACACACACAGAATTGGAATAATCTCAATGTACAGGAGAACACAGTTTTCCACCTATCTTCTGGCTTTACCCGGAGTTTGTGGTAAGCCTCAACCAAGTCCAGTTTCGTGAACATCCTCCCCTCTGCCAGTCTAGACAGCAAGTCCTTGGTTAGGGGCAGAGGGTAACAGGTGGTTGTGCTCACGGCGTTTAACCCCCTGTAATCTACACACAGCCGTAGTGAACCATCCTTTTTCCATCTGAATAGCACGGGGGCCCCGAGGGGGAATCGGAAGGTTCAATGAACCCCGTGCTAAGTTTTTATCTATGTACTTTTTCAACTCGTCCATCTCCCTAGCTGACATTGGGTAGATTTTGGCTTTAGGGAGTGTAGCGTCCTTGTTCAGTTCAATTTTCACCTCAACCCTCCTTTTGGGAGGTAACCTGTCGGCTTCCTTTTCGTCAAAAATGTCCGCAAAGTCTCGGTATTGGGGGGGAATGTCCTGCACCCAATCCCTTGGCGTGCTTTCCTCACCTCGGCCACCCATTCCTGTTGGTGTCTTTGGGAATCTCAGGCTCCTCTCCTCCCAATCTACACAAGGGTTTGCTTTTCGGAGCCATGGCATACCCAGGATTACGTGGTATGTTGCTAACTGGGAGACAACGAATGTTACTTTGCCCTCCCAGTCGCCCACTTTGCACTTCACCCCCCCCCCATCTCAAACTTAGCTGGGGCTCCCGATTCTATCGAACTGTCCAGTTGGGTGAATGCTATGGGGGTTTGCAGGGCTACCTTCTCGCAATTCAGTTCCTCTGCAAGTTCGTGGGTCATGATGTTCCTGGAACATCCGCAGTCGATGAAGGCTTTGCAGCTGGCCCACTTATCTACCCCCTCCAGTTTTATGGGGAAGACTAACATTCCAGGGCTGTGACTCACCAAAGATCCCATTGGGGCCTCAGAGAGGGAGCATTCCTCCGCTTTCTTCCCGGTGGCAGGCTTTGTTTTGGGCAGCGGGGGATCCCCTCCCCTCTGCTGCCAACACTCGGACGCTCTGTGGCCCAAACGGCCGCAAACAAAACATCCGCTCTGCTGGCCTCTCTCTTCGCTCATGGGTTCTTTCCTAGGCGGTTCCCCACCAGGCTTCCGGTTCTCCGTCTTTTGCAGTCCGATCTGTGCCGCTGCTCCTCGGTGCCTCTTGATCTGAGCCAGCGTCACTTCCACACGTTCGGCCAATTGGTTTCACCCCTGGATCATCCCCGGGTCGTCACGGTGAAGCGCCCACGCCAGCAGCTCCTTCCTCAGGCCTTCTTTGAAGATTTCCATCTTCGTCTGATCCGACCACTCTGGGATCCTTTCAGCGAGCAACTGGAATTCCTTGGCAAACTCCGACACAGTTCTCTGGCCTTGATGTATAGTTTTCAGCCTGTCTCTCGCCTTGAAACGCTCGAGGGGATCACGGAAGTGCGCCTCCAGGGCAGTTAAGAATGCCCTCACTGACTCCAAACATGGGTCACGTTGGGCGTGAAATTGAACGTACCAGCTCGCTGTGCCTCCCCTCAGCGCCACTCCCACGGCTCTCACTCAGCTGGCCTCTGATCTGAAGTTATGTGCGTTGTCTTCTAGATACCCTCTCACTAAGGTCAGGAAAAAGTCAAGGTCTTTGGACCTCCCTCTGAATTCCGCACACAGCTCCTCTCTCCTCTGCTGTGGAGGCTGGAGCTGCCTCCCTTGGGTGCCTGCGTGCGCCATTCCCTCCTGGGGTGTGGGTTGCCCAAAAGATGCTCCTGGCTGCACCGCACCACGCCCTGCCCCGGCTGGCGCCGCTTGGGTCTTGCGCCTCACCCCCGGGGTTGGGCTGCTCCCCACACTCGCATCCTATGGAGACTCCGCGCGGGGCTGGTGTTCCTCCAGGAGCGGGGCTAGGCGGTCCATCAGCCTCGACATCATGGCTAGCGTGGGCTCCATGGCTGCTATCCTCTCCTCCAAGTAGCCGTACCCATCGTTCCGAGGATGGTGTCTTTTTCCTTCTCCAGAGGGGATTCGCTTCCCTCTTCCATCATAGCACCTCACTGCTGCTGCAGGATGGTGTGGAGAGAATCCCGGCTTAATGTCAGCTCACGGCAGCTGAGCTCAATGATGACACGAGACTTCCATTGTAATCAAACAAAGAACTTTACTATCGGATGCTTAGACACAGAAAAAGCCGGGATTGCCTGGTTGCAGCAGGCAACCCCTTATATACACTCCCACTTGTTCAAAGGGTAGATTCCCACCAAACCCAAAACCCCACGCAAAAGCTTCCTGCCACCAAGCACCTGCCTTCCTTCAAGGCCACCAGCTGTAGGGTCCTTATCAGGGTGAAGCGTCAGGAGTCTAGTTTTCGGTGCCAAAATCAAGGCTCCAGAAACTGGATCTTGACACATCTCCATATAATCTCTAATCTTGAGAAACCATGATTCGAGGGAGAGAAGTTCTTTAGTTTAGTCAAATCTGCACCAGGATGTAGAGAGGGTTAAGGGGTGTGTGTGCCAACTTTGGTCTTGATCAGTCATTGGATGAGGGTCGTAGTGGTCTCAGGGAGTGAGTAGAGGTACTTCAAGTCCCATCATCCATGGGCCATCCTCCTCCAAACTGCAGTAGGATGTAGAAAGGGTCACAGGTGCTCTGTGTGCCAAGTATGGTTTTTATTGGTCTTTGTTGGAGGCTGCAGTGGTCTATAGAACGCTTTTTCAGATCACCCAGTCAAAAGCTGCCTTTTTTGACAGTGTAGAACAGGGAAGATGGCTGCCTCTTTTGGGGCCTAGTTGGGAGAAGGTAACCTAGAAGGCCTGCAAGGATTTAGCAGAAGGGTCAAAGAAGACCGAGGTGAGGGGGTGTTGAGGGCCAGAAATGTTCATAAGCATAAAAAGGCATCATTAAATATTTAATAATTATTTTTCTCTGCTGTCTTTGGAATAATGTAGTGCCTTACCTTGTAGAAGGACAATGCTTTTCAGATCCCCCAGTCAAAAGCTGCCTTCGACACAATGTAGAACAGGGAAGATGGCTGTCTCTGGGTCTTCAGTCCTGCCGGCACAGGGGTTTTACCCTCTGCTCCACAAGGGGCTCCTGTTGATGCTGGCCAATCAGAAACCATATGCAAATTTCCTTTCCCGTCTCAGCCACTTGAAGATCTTCGAATGTTTTGGCTGGCCAATCAGAGACCACAATCAAATAGTACCACAGTGGCAGCCAAACAGAAAGCTGCCACATACACTTCTTCCACATACTCCTCCACATAAACGCATACAAGCACTCTCTTTTATTATATACTAGTTTGGGGAACCTGCGCTGTCCGGGTTATTTGAGAAAGGAATTGTGTATCAAGGTTGGTCTTTATCAGTTATTTATATGGCTCGCAGTGGTCTCAGGAAGTTAGTGAAGGTACTGCGAGTCCCATCATCTGTGGTCCATCCTCCTCCAAATTGCACCAGAATGGAGAGTGGGTCGTGGGGGTTCTGTGCACCAAGTTTTGTTCTTGATTAATCATTGGATGAGGGTCACAGTGGTCTCAGAAAGTGAGTTTAGGAACTGCAAGTCCCATCCTCCATAGTCTGTTTTCCCCCAAATATCACCAGAATGTTGAGTTGGCCAAGGGGGCTCTCTATGCCAAGTTTCTTGGTATTTGGATAGGTGTCGCTGTGTTTTCAGGAAGTGAGTGAAGGTACTGGAAGTCCCACCATCCATCACCCGTCCTCCTCCAAACAGCATCGGGATGTAGAGTGGGTCATGGCGGCTCTGTGTGCCAAGTTTGATCTTGATCAGACATTAGATGGGGGTTGCAGCAGTTTGAGAAGGGAGTGGAGGTACTGGAAGTCCCATCATCCATGGCCTGTCCTCCTCAAAAGTGCACCAGGATGTAGAGTGGGTCATGGGGACTCTGTGCAAATTTGGTCTTGATCAGTCAGTGGTCTCAGGAAGTGAATGAAGTGACTGCAAGTCCCATTCCCATTGTCAAATTCTTCCACACTGCACCAGGATGTAGAGTGGGTCATGTGGGCTCTCTGTGTAAATTGTGGTCCTGATCCATCATTGTTGGCATTTGGAATGGTCTTAGGAAGGGAGTTCAGGTATTGCAAGTCCCATCATCCATGGTGCATCCCCCTCCAAACTGCACCAGGATGTAGGGTGCATCATGGAGACTCAGTGTGGCAAGTTTGGTCTTTATCGGTAATTGGATGAGGGTTGCAGTGGTCTCAAGAATTGAGCAAAGGTACTGCAAGTCCCATAATCCATGGTCCATCCCCGGCCAAACCACACCAGGACGTAAAGTGGGTCATGAGAGGTCTATGTGCCAAGTTTGGTCCTGATCAGTCATTGGATGAGGTTTACAGCGGTCTCAGAATGTGAGTGATGGTACTGCAAGTCCCATCATCCATGGTTCATCCTCCTCCAAACTGCAGTAGGATGTAGAATGGGTCATGGGGGCTTTGTGTGCCAAGTTTGGTATATATTGGTTATTTTCTGAAACAGCCCCTGGCCTTTTCCTTTCCCCTCTTTGTCATCTTGGAATCTTGGAATTGTGGCTGGCCAATCAGAGACCATATGTAAATTTCCTTCTCTCATGTCTCAGTTTCTGTCATGAACCCTTTTCTCCACCAGGGGCTCCTGTTGCAGCTGGCCAATCAGAGACCATATGCAAATAGCACCACAGTGGCAGCCAATCAGAAAGCTGGCACATACCCGGTCGCACCGCCGCATTCAAACTTTGACTTTTATTATATGTATAGATAGATATAAATATAGATAGATATAGATATAGATATAGAAGGTACAGATATAGATATAGATTTTATTGTTTAGTTTACTATATTTTATACTGTGTTCTGTATTATTTTTATTATATTTATATATCATTTAATTATGTTTTATATTGCATTATATTATTTTGATATAATTTTATTGTTTATTTTATATTTTAACATATAGATAGATAAAATAGATATACATTTAAAAAGATTAGATAGATAGATAGATAGATAGATAGATAGAAGGATAGATAGATAGATAGACAGATATATGGATAGATTATGTATGGATAGATGGATAGATAGATAGATATAATGGATGGATGGATGGATGGATGGATGGACAGATTGATGGATAGATGATAGATGGATAGATGGACTTGTCCGAACATATCTCCTTCTATGTCCAACCACGGAGTTTAAGATCTTCTGGGGAGGCCCTGCTCTCAGCCCCACCTTTATCACAAGTGAGGTTGGTGGGGACGAGAGACAGGGCCTTCTCAGTGGTGGCCCCTCGCCTGTGGAATCCACTCCCCAGGGAAATTAGGTTGTCAACATCCTTCCTCTCCTTCAGGAGAAAGCTGAAGACATGGATATGGGACCAGGCATTTGGGTAGTCTGGCAGGGTGACAAGGTAATGATGACTAGAGTTGGAAAGGACTATGGCAATGCTAAATGGATTGACGGATTTTAGAACACGATGAACGCAGGCTTTAGAGTGGTTTTAGTTGATATTGTATTGTGTTATATTGTACTGTATTAATTGTCTGTTTTTAATCTATTGTGTCATTGTTATTGCATTTTATTATAATTGTGGGCATCGAATTGTGCCGGATGTAAGCCACCTTGAGTCCCCCCTAGGGGGTGAGAAAGGCGGGGTATAAATGACCAAAATAAATAAATAAATGGATAGATATAATAGATAGTTGAATAGATATATCTATTATATCTGTCTATCTATCTATCTATCTATCTATCTATTATATTACAGATAGATAAGATATATATTAGATAATATAGAGGAATAAATATAACAGATAGATAGATAGATAGATAGATAGATAGAATAAAGAGATTGATAAATAGATATAATAGATAGATAGATAGATAGATAGATAGATAGATAGATAGTAGGCCTGGGTAACAACACAAACATTTGTTTCTAAAATCGATTTGTATTTGGGGTTTTTTTGCGTTTCGATATTTAAAATAATTACAAAACTTTCCTTTTAAAAAGTTCAGTATTTACGAAATTTTGTTAATATTAACAAATCGATTCGTTAAGATGGCGGACCCCCCGCGCATGCGCAAATCACCCCCGGAACTTCATTATTAAGACGGGGGTCGATTCGTTAAGGTGATAACGAATCGATTCGTTAAAAAAGAAATATTTATCAGAAATATTTAAAAATGGAAAATTAACAAAATGCTTGCCCTGTTGTGGAGCGAACACAGCCACAGGACAGGGACAAACTCACACACACAGGCACACAAGGGTCTTTTCTTTTTTTAGAATATTTTTTGAATTTTTTGAAGAATAAAAAAAATATTTTTCAGAAATATTTAAAAATGGAAAATTAACAATGCTTGCCCTGTTGTGGAGCGAACACAGCCACAGGACAGGGACAAACTCTCACACACAGGCACACAAGGGTCTTTTCTTTTTTTAGAATATTTTTTGAATTTTTTTGAAGAATAAAAGAAATATATTTTTCAGAAATATTTAAAAATGGAAAAATAGGGCGAAAACAGGGCAAAGGCAAAGCCTCCCCGCTGCTCCCAGCCCAGGGAATGAATGAATGCAAGCAATGAATGAATGCAAGCCAAGCCTCCCTCCCGAACCTCCCGTCTCCTCGCCTTCCCCAGCAATGAGCAATGCGGCCACGCGGAGCCGCTTTTAAAGGGCAGCCCGCCCAATCACAATCAGCCACGGTGCTTGGGAGCGCCGGACTGGCTCCCGGCGCACCCAGCATCCTCCATCCTTAAAACGTCATTTCCGAAACGGGCGGAAGCCCGTAAAAAAGATGGAGGATGCCATTTCGATATTTAAAAACACTTCCAGGTTTGAAAATATGTTTTGTAATCGTTTTGTAATTGTTAAAAATAACGAATACTTAACGAATTACAAAATTAACGAACGAAACCGCCCAGGCCTAATAGATAGATAAGACAGATAGACATAATAGATAATATAAAGAGATGAATAGATATAACAGATAGATGGATGGGTTGATAGATATGATAGATGTAATAGAATAGATTCATAGATATAATAAAGAGATGAATATTAGACAGTTGAATTTTTTATTTGTCATGTCAAGAGCGACTTGAGAAACTGCAAGTCGCTTCTGGTGTGAGAGAATTGGCCTTCTGCAAGGACATTGTCCAGGGGACGCCTGGATGATTTGATGTTGTTATCATCCTTGTGGGAGGCTTCTCTTATGTCCCCACATGAGGAGCTGGAGCAGATAGAGGGAGCTCATCCGCGTTCTCCCCAGATTCAAACCTGCGACCTGTCGGTCTTCGGTCCTGCTGGCCCAGGGGTTTAACCCACTACGCCACCAGGGGCTCCTATATAGATGAATAATCTATCTATTATATCTATCTAACTTTATTTCTATCTACCCATCTCTCTATTATATCTATCTATTCATCGCTCTATGTATTATTTTATAGACTAGCTTGGGTACCTGGCAGTGCCAGAGTTATTGAGAAAGGCAATTACTCCCAAACTCTGCCTGTATTCACAGCTGAGCATGTTGGGTCTGTGTGCCATGTTTGGCGCAGATCTGTTATTGATGGGGTTCAGAGTGATCTGTATGCAGGGTGAACTATAACTCCCACACAGGTGGGGCTGTCCCCTTAAAAACACCTCCAGTATGTCATTTTGGTCATCAGGGTTCTGCGTTCAAAGTTTGGTCCAGATCCATCACTGGTGGGGTTCAGAGTGCAGTGGATACAGGGTGAACTACAACTCCCATGCTGGTGGGTCGGTTCTCCAAACCCCTCTAATATGTTCTGTTGGTCATGGGTATTTTGTTTCCCAAGTTTGGTCCAGGCCCATCATTTGTGGGGGTCACAGGAGTCTGTGGAAGTGGGTGAAGATCCTGCAAAGACCATTGTCTGTGATCCATCCTCCTCTAACCCTCACCATGACATATAGTGCATTATAGGCCATATGCATGCCAAATTTGATCCAGGTGCATCACTTGTGGGGGTCATAGTTTTTTTTTTCTGGAAGTGAAGATACTACAAATCCTATTTTCCCCAGTCCACCCTCCCCTAACCCTCACGAGGACCAAAAATTTCGGTGTTTTTTTTTTTGTCGTGTCAAGAGCAAGTCGCTTCTGGTGTGAGAGAATTGGCTGTCTGCAAGGACGTTGCCCAGGGGATGCCTGAATGATTTGATGTTTTCATCATCCTTGTGGGAGGCTTCTCTCATGTTCCTGCATGAAGAGCTGGAGCTGATAGAGGGAGCTCATCCGCCTCTCCCTGGATTCGAACCTGCGATCTGTAGGTCTTGCCGGCACAGGAGTTTAACCCACTGTGCCACCAGGGGCTCCTAGGACCAAAAGTGCATCATGGAGAATCTGTGTAGCAAGTTTGGTCCAAATCTGTCATGTGTGGGATTCGCAGTGGTCTGTGGGGGCTGAATTTAGTGAAGGTACTGCAAATCCCATCATCCTTGGTCCGTCCTCCTCCAAAATTCACCAGGTCATGGGGGGGGGGGGGGGGTTGTGTGCCAAGTTTTGTCCTAATCTGTCATTTGTAGGGGTCGCAATAGTCTCTGGAAGTGAGTAGAAGTACTGCAATTCCCACCATCTGTGGAAAGTTTGGTCCAGATCCATTGTTGGTTGGGTTCCGAGTTCTCTCTGGATGTAGGTGAACTACAACTATAAATCAAGGTAAATTCCCACCAAACCTGCTCTTTATGCCAAATGTGGTTCAGGTCCATTATCGAAGGGGGTCACAGTGCTCTGCCTCAATTCAGGGCGAACTACAACTTCCACCCTGTTCAGTCAGCCCCCCAAATCCCTCCATTCTGATAAATTCCTCTCCGTTTGCTGTGTGCCATGTTGTTGTTGTTCATTCGTTCAGTCGTTTCCAACTCTTCATGACCTCATGGATCAACCTACGCCAGCGTTCCCCGTCGGCCGTCACCACCCCCAGCTCCTTCAGAGTCAATCCAGTGACTTCAAGGATGCCATCCATCCATCTGCTCCTTGGTCGGCCCCTCTTCCTTTTTCCTTCCATTTTCCCCAGCATCACTGCCTTCTCTAAGCTTTCCTGTCTTATCATGATGTGGCCAAAGTATTTCATCTTTGCTTCTACTATCCTTCCCTCCAATGAGCAGTCAGGCTTTATTTCCTGAAGTATGGACTGGTTGGATCTTCTCAGTGTCCAAGGCACTCTCAGAACTTTCCTCCAACACCACAGTTCAAAAGCATCTATCTTCCTTCGCTCAGCCTTCCCTATGGTCCAGCTCTAACATCCATATGTTACTATGGGGAATATTATTGCTTTGACTACGTGGAACTTTGTTGCCAGTGTGATGTCTCTACAAGGCTTGGTTGATCAAAAAAAATGGTTCTAAACTCAGTTCATATATAGGGTGCGCTGGCGTTTCGATTTTAAAATTATTTCTCAAATTTTCTTGAAAAAAAGATCGGAAATAGCAAAAATCTGATTAGCTTTGTTTACTTCGTTAATGGAAGGTGCCCCTCCCCCCTGTTAGTTTAAAATCTCGCAGTTTCCCTGGCCTCCCTGGCAACAAGCGGCGATGCGGTTTCCCCCAGTGGCCATCAAGAAGAGCTGGGCGCATCGCCGCTTGTCGCCAGGGAGGCCAGGGCGAGATTGTAAATCTGGTGCAAATCTGGTGCAGTTTCCCTGGCCTCCCTGGTGACAAGTGATGAGGTGGATGGGTGAGGTGGGCGTGGCTATGGCCAGCTCTTCCTGAAGGCCACGCCCCCAGTGGCCGTCAAGAAGAGCTGGGCGTAGCCACGCCCACCTCATTCCCCTGGCATCCATTGCCCTTCGCAAACACCCAGGGAAGGGAAACTGCGAGATTGTAAAGTTTGCACCAGATTTACAATCTTGCAGTTTCCTTGGCCTTCCTGGTGACGAGGGGCAATGCGGAAGGGTGAGGTGGGCGTGGCTACACCCAGCTCTTCTTGACGGCCACTGGGGGCATGGCCTTCAGGAAGAGCTGGGCATAGCCACGCCCACCTCACCCTTCCGCATCGCCGCTTGTCACCAGGGAGGCCAGGGAAACTGCGAGATTGTAAACCTTGACCAGACACCTGAAAATAATTCCGAAAAATGGGTAAATTGTTTCAATTCGTAATTACTCCTCACACTATTCCAGCATGGCTCAAAATTGTTTCTAAAATCATTTTAATACGAATTCATTCCGATTTTAGAAACTTCTGAAACAGATCAACCAAGCCTATTGGACGGGTCTGGGTGCATATATCCCAACAGTCCTGGCGTGGCCTGGAGGTGGGGTGAAAGAGGCAGCTTCCTGGTGCTGTGTGCATAATCCCAGCACTCCTGAGTGCATGGCGTTATCTCTGGAGTCCCCAAGACCTTGGGGAAAGTGCTATCACATCAAACGACCTAATCAATAATCTAATCAATCAACTGCTAAAGGGGGGGGGGAGGCTTGGACAGGTCTGGATGCATATCTGGCCTAAGCCGATGAAATGCATATGGGCAGTTTATCTCCCCCGAAGCAGGCAAGTGCTCCATCTTGGAGTAATCGGATGGGTGGCCGTTTCACTAATTTGTGCACACACACCTCACCCGCATTAAGAGCTCCCTCATCCTTTCATTTCTCGACATAACACTTGGAGAGAGATAAGCCAGGGGGAGGGTGGCTTCCTTCCCTTTTTCGAGTTGTCTATTCCTTGTCTGTGTGCTCCCCTGATACCTTGCAGATGGGGAAACTAATAACCACATCTGATCTCATCTAGTAATCAATAAACTCCTAGGGTCAAATAGATCAACTCCTGGGGACATAGGAATGGTCCATATGCAAAACATCCATGTGCAATATAGAGAGAAAATAATAATAGCAGTCGAGCAATTATCATCCCCTATTTCCTTATCCCATCTATCTTCAATCTAATCCTACTAATTAAATTTAAATTGTAATTTTTATTTATGGAATGAATACGACATCCAAAACCGCTGCACAAATTTCTGCCGAATTTGGCCACAGGTCACTTAGTGAGTACTGACTCACCATCAACCCCTCCCTCCAACCCCTCCCGGGGGGCCTCTCTCCTTACTTAACTTGCAGAAGTGCTATAGGGATTATAATTATGTACACTTGGTACAGATTTCTTCAGAAGAGGTTTCCCATTGCCTTCTGAGACTGAGGCTGGATCTACACTTTCTATATCTCAAGATCTGATCCCAGATTATCTGCTTTGAACTGGATTCTATGAGTCTACACTTGCCAGATAATTTGGCAATAATTTAATAATTATTAAATAATTTAATAATTTAATAATTTAATAATAATTTAATGATTTAATAAAGAGATAGATTTGAATAATCCAATATAATCCTTGTCAGATGCAGCAAATTTTTCTCCTTATAATATTACTTTTTTATTAATTTGACTTCTTTAATAATTCAATATTTCTTGAAATATTTTAATTTATTTATTTGTAAGTGTGATTTTTATTTATTTTTATTTATGTATTTTGTTTTATTTTATTTATGTATTTTATTTTGTTTTGTTTTTAATTTATGTATTTCATTTTATTTCTTTTATTTAATGTATTTTATTTTATAAATTAATTAATTTTAATTTATTTATAATTTCTTTATTTATTTACTTAATGTATTTTAATTTCACCCTAAATTTATTTTAATTTGGTTTTTAGTTGTCCTTGTAATATTCCTTTTTTAATTTAATAATTCAATATTTCTTGAAATATTTTAATTTAATTGTTTATTTGTAAGTGTGATTTTAATTGATTTTTATTTAGGTATTTTATTTTATTTATGTATTTTTTATTTTGTTTTTAATTTATGTATTTTATTTTATTCTATTTCTAATTTATTTGTTTATTTGTAAGTGTGATTTTTATTTATTTTTATTTATGTATTTTATTTTATTTATGTATTTTTAATTTTGTTTTGTTTTTAATTCATGTATTTCATTTTATTTTATTTATTTTATTTTATTTACTGTATTTTATTTTATAAATTAATTAATTTTATTAATTTTAATTTATTTATTTATTTACTTAATGTATTTTAATTTCACCCTAAATTTATTTTAATTTGGTTTTGGTTAGTTGTTGTTCGTTTTATCACCAAGAGTCAACAACAGAGGGAGAGGGAAGCTTCAGAAGTTTCCCCTGTCCCATTTGGAGGTTTTATCGCGTATTGCGCAATCGCGTCTGCCATTAACGAATCGATTTGTATATTTACAAAATTTTGTAAATTTTGAAATTTTGAAATTGGAAATTTCAGAAATCCTTTCAGATTAGAAACGCGAGTGCCCCCTATATACAAAATGAGTTTAGAACAATTTTTTTCTTGATCAACCAAGCCTACCGTCCAACCCTACCCTCCCTTTTGCAGTTGATTGATTAGATTATTGATTAGATCATTCGATATGATAGCACTTTCCCCAAGGTTTTGGGGACACCAATGACAGCGCCATGCACTCAGGAGTGCTGGGATTAATAGGCACACAGAGCAGGAACAATACACCTCATGAACGATGGTTTGGACCACTTTGCGTATATGCCAGCCGTCCTCCCTCACCACCACCACCAGCAGCAGCAGCAACACCACCACCTCTTCCAGCACCCCTGGGGGAACATTCCCCCCAGGAACGACCCATTGGACATCTTAGTATGCAAAACAGCCGTTCTCCAGTATGACCACCACCACCAACCTTACCACCTCCTCCAACACCTCCTGGGGGGGCATCAATCCTCAACCCCCAGGAGTGACTGCCTGATTGCCGTGTTCCTAGGGCAGCGCCCCATTCTGCCCACCTTTTCACCAACCCCTCCCTGGGGAATAGTCCCCCCCAGGAATGTCTCATTGGACAGCTTTGTATGCATACTAGCTGTCTCCCAGTACGAACACCACCACCAACATTTCCACCTCCTCTAACACCTTCCGGGGGCATCAATCCTCACCCACCAGGAGTGACTGCTTGACTGCTGTGTTTGTAGAGCAGCGCCCCATTCTGCCCATCCTTTCTCCAACTCCTCCCGGGTGGACAATACCCCAGGTATGTCTCATTGGACAGCTTTGTATGCATACCAGCTGCCCTCCATTATGACCACCTCCACCAACACCAACACCATCACGACCACCTCCTCCCGGGGGACATCAATTCACAGCCCCCAGGAGTGAATGCTTGCCTGCAGAGTGAAGGCCAGCGCCCCATTCCACCCACCTTGTCCAACCCCTCCCAGGGGGCATCGATCCTCACCCCCTGGGAGTGAATGCTTCCCTGCAGAGTGAAGGCAAGCGACCCATTCCACCCACCTTCTCCAACCCCTCCCGGGGTTCATCGATCCCCCTCCCCCCGGGAGTGACTGCTTGCCTGCAGTGAAGGCCAGCGCCCCATTCTGCCCACCTTCTCCAACCCCTCCTGGGGGGCATCGATCCTCACAACCCCAGAAGTGACTGCTTGCCTGCTGAGTGAAGGCCACTGCCCCATTCCGCCCACTTTCTCCAACCCCTCCCAGGGCGCATTGCTCCTCACCCCCAGGAGTGAATGCTTGGACACAGCTTTAAGTGCATACCGGCTGTCCTCATGTGTGACAACCTCCACCACCACCATCACCACCTCCTCCCGGGGAGCATCAATCCACGCCCCCGGGAATGACTGCTTGCCTGCTGAGTGAAGGTCAATCCGCCCACCATCTGCAACCCCTTCCCAGGGGGGGGGGGCATCAATCCTCACCCCCCCGGGATGACTGCTTGCCTGCAGTGAAGGCCAGTAACTCATTCTGCCCAACTCCTACCCCTCCCAGGGGGCATCGGTCCTCACCCCCAGGAGTGACTGCTTGGACACAGCTTAGAGTGCATACCGGCCATCCTCCAGTGTGACCACCACCATTACCACCATCACCACCACCTCCTCCCAGGGGACACCGATCCACGCCCCCCGTGAGTGACTGCTTGCCTGCTGAGTGAAGGCCAGCACCCCATTCCGTCCACCTTCTCCAACCCCTCCCGGGGGGCATCGACCCATACTCCCTGGGAGTGAATGCTTGCCCGCAGAGTGAAGGCCAACGCCCCATTCCGCCCATCTTCTCCAACCCCTCCCAGGGGGCATCGATCCACACTGCCCGGGAGTGACTGCGTGCCTGCCGAGTGAAGGGCCAGCAACCCAATCTGCCCACCTTCTCATACCTCTCCCGGAGGGCATCGATCCTCACATCCCCCCCCCCCTGGGAGTGACTTCTTGACTTCTGAGTGAAAGCCAGTGCCCCATTCCGCCCACCTTCTCCAACCCCTCCCGGGGAGCATTGGTCCTCACCCCCCCTCCCGGGAGTGAATGCTTGGACACAGCTTTAAGTGCTTGGACACAGCTTTAAGTGCATACCGGCTGTCCTCACGTGTGACCACCTCCACCACCAATACCAACACCATGACCACCTCCTCCTCCCGGGGAGCATCAATCCACACCTCCCAGGAATAACTTCTTGCCTGCTGAGCGAAGGCAAGCGCCGCAATCCGCCCACCTTCTCCAACCCCTCCTGGGGAGCATCAATCCTCACCCCCCCCCCCCCGGGAGTGGCTTCTTGACTTCTGAGTGAAAGCCAGTGCCCCATTCCGCCCACATTCTCCAACCCCTCCCGGGGAGCATTGGTCCTCACCTCCCGGGAGTGAATGCTTGGACACAGCTTTAAGTGCATACCGGCTGTCAACACATGTAACTACCTCCACCGCCGCCGCCACCACCTCCCGGGGCGCATCAATCCATGCCCCCCGGGAATGTCTGCTTGCTTGCTGAGTGAAGGGCAGTGCCCCATTCAGCCCACTTTCTTCAACTCCTCCCGGGGGCATCGGTCCTTACCCCCCCCCCCCAGGTGTTACTGCTTGGACACAGCTTTGAGTGCATACCGGCTGCCCTCCAGTGTGACCACTGCCTCCACCACCATCAACACCACCTCCTCTGGGGGAGCATCGATCCACGCCCCTCGTAAGTAACTGCTTGCCTGCAGTGAAGGCCAGTACCCCATTCCGCCCACCTCCAACCCCTCCTGGGGGGCATCGGTCCTCTCCCCTGGGAGTGACTGCTTGGAAACACAGCTTTGAGTGCATACTGGCCGTCCTACAGTGTGACCACCTCCACCATCACCACCATCACCACAACCTTCTCCCGGGGGGCTACAATCCACGCCCCCAGGGAGTGACTGCTTTCCTACAGTGAAGGCCAAGCACCCCATTCCGCCCACCTCCAACCCCTCCCAGGGGGCATCGGTCTTTACCCCCGGGAATGACTGCTTGGACACAGTTTTGAGTGCATACCGGCCGTCTTCCAGTGTGACCACCCTCCCACCACCACCACCACCACCATCACCACCTCCTCCTCCCGTGGGGCATCGATCCACGCCCCCTGGAAGTGACTGCTTGCCTGCTGAGTGAAGGCCAGCTCCCCAATCCGCCCACCTTCTCCAACCCCTCCCGGGGGGTAACAATCCTCACCCCCTGGGAGTGACTGCTTGCCTGCTGTGTGAAGGCCAGAGCCCCATTCCACCCACCTTCTCCAACCCCTCCAGGGGAGCATTGGTCCTCAACCCCCGGGAGTAAATGCTTAGACACAACTTTAAGTGCATACCGGCTGTCCTCCAGTGTGACCACCTCCACAACCACCATCACCACCACCTCCTCCCGGGGGGCATCGATCCACGCCCCCGGGATGCCCACTTTCTCCAACACCTCCCGGGGGGCATCAATCCTCACCCCCCGGTAGTGACTGCGTGCCTGCTGAGTGAAGGGCCAGCAACCCAATCCACCCACCTTCTCCAACCCCTCCCGGGGGGCATTGATCCTCACAACCCTGGAAGTGACTGCTTGGTGGCTGTGTGAAAGCCAGTGCCCCATTCCGCCCACGTTCTCCAACCCCCCCCCAGGGAGCATTGGTTCTCACCCCCCCCCCCGGAGTGAATGGCCCTCCTCCAGTGTGACCACCTCCACCACCACCATCATCACCACCTCCTCCCGGGGGGCATCGATCCACGCCCCCGGGAGTGACTGCTTGCCTGCAGTAAATGCCAGTACTCCATTTTGCCCATCTCCATCCCCTTCTGGGGGGCATCAGTCTTCACACCCCAGGAGTGACTGCTTGGACACAGCTTTGAGTGCATACCGGCTGTCCTCCAGTGTCACCACCACCACCACCACCATAACCACCTCCTCCTCCCGGGGGGCATCAATCCACGCCCCCTGGGAGTGACTGCTTCCTTGCTGAGTGAAGGCCAGCGCCCATTCCGGCCACCTTCTCCAACCCCTCCCGGGGGCATCGATCCTCACCTCCTGGGAGTGAATGCTTACCTGCAGAGTGAAGGCCAGCGCCCCATTATGCCCACTTTCTCCAACACCTCCCAGGGGGCATCAATCCTCACCCCCCGGTAGTGACTGCGTGCCTGCTGAGTTAAGGGCCAGCAACCCAATCCACCCAACTTCTCCAACCCCTCCCGGGGGGCATTGATCCTCACAACCCCGGAAGTGACTGCTTGGTGGCTGCGTGAAAGCCAGTGCCCCATTCTGCCCACCTTCTCCAACCCCTCCCAGGGAGCATTGGTCCTCACACCCCGGGAGTGAATGGCCCTCCTCCAGTGTGACCACCTCCACCACCACCATCACCACCTCCTCCAGTGTGACCACCACCATCACCACCACCTCCTCCCAGAGGGCATCGATCGACGCCTCCTGGGAGAGACTGCTTGCCTGCACTGAAGGCCAGTAGCCCATGTTTCTACAGGTTTAAGTGCATACTGTCCATCCTCCAGTGTGACTGTGGCAGCAAGCGGAAGAGAATAATGAATTTAAAATGAATATAGAAAAGCATACCTTGGAATACCTTGAGAGAGAGCTCTGCAGCAGGGAGGTTTGGTAGAGGAGCGAAGTGTTCCAAAGATGAAAGTAAATGTGTAGGCTTCAGAGATCAAGGAAGTTAAATATTAACTGGGATATGACATTTGGGAAACAATAGTAAGTGAGATATTTGTCTTCAAAGGGAATGTTTTTGGCAGTCAGACAAGAAACACCTGCGTAAGTAATTGGAACACCTAAAAGGTCAGAGAGCGGCATCTGGTGGTTCAGTGAGGTAAATAGCAGGCAACTTCAGATATATTCTAAAAGGTGGAAAAGAAAAAGAAAATGAAAAATGAGAAAAATGAGAAGAAGAAGAAAGGAAACGCTATGTGCAATATGGAGAAATGGTGCCTGTCTTTTGGGACAAGGAGAAAATGTTTGTTTACATTTTCTGGACAACTTGAATGTATGTGGATGGCTAAGCCAAAAAGGAATGTGTGGAAATTGTTTGAGTTGGGTAAAAATATAATCTTTACAGGTTTCAAATAAAAAGGAAAAAGAGGATAAATTCAGGAAAAACCTGGAAAAATACACATGACATGGGAAATGCCAAGTTTATATGTTTTCATGTGGGTAAGCAAAACCAAGAAGAAAGTTAAAGGTATGTGAAGAAGGTATGTGTAGGGAAAGCAAGGAAAAGCAAGTCAGAATAAGAAAATAGGGTCAATCACAGGAGAAAAACCAAGATGTGTAATTGCCTAGGACAAGGTAGAAGTGAAATGAGAAATGTAGCCAGAGAGTATAGAGAAAGTGATACAGTGGTGATAAAATTATAGGAAGAGAAATGTAAAGATCTAGCATTTACTTAATAATAGAAACCTGAAATGTTGAGATGTGAATGAATAGATTCCCTTCGTGAAAGTTTAGATAAATGTGTGGCAATTTTGCAGTTTAGAATAAGTGAATGTATGTATGAAGACAGATTTTGATGCATCAAGACTGTTATGTGAGGTTGATTATGTTTAATTATTATATGTTTAAACATTTGATGGGTTAATAATAATTATTATGTGTTGAGAGTATTCAAGAATGGCCAACTTGAATGCCCCCACTAGGAAAAGGAAAAGGAAAAATTGGAAACTTTTTGAAAAAGAAAAAAATGAAACTGTACCATACAGGAGAAAAGTGGTGACAATTATGTTATGAAGATATTTGTTTAATATATTTTATTAATTGACATGTACACCCCCTTTTAAAAAGTCCAAAATGTCGGCAACTGAATTGATAAGTGAATGAAGATAGATGAGGGTAATATGATGTGGAAGTAAAGGGGAATTAAGCATTAAGAAGTACAAATTTTGGAAATGTTAAATGATTTTACATTAGCCTGTTACAGTACCCTTTGTTGTGTTAGAAGACCCAGAGTGGCTGGAAAATTTTTGGAAGTGAGATCCCTGTGATAAAAAAAAGTGGAAAGGGTCTACTGCTTGATGAATTCCCACTGCTACAAGGGAGTGCCAAATTGCGGATGAATTAAGCCTGCTTAAAAAAGGAGACCATACAGTGACGGACCCTGACTTACAATTTAGGAGTTGATCGACTGAATAAAGAACTAATTACATCGTACATCAATAAGAACATATTTCAAAGACTTAAAAATATAAGAGGATAAAAGTTGCTCTGAATAAGAGAGAAAGCCAACATCTGAAAACTGTAAGAAGAAAGAAGAAAGAAGATTGGATGAATTTTCAGGGTTGGGAGTGTGTTATTGTGGGACTCCTTATTATCTCGGGGTTGGTATGGTTGTGTTACAATTATAGGCATGTTTTTGGGGGAAAGCGTATTCACGTAGGCATGTGGTATATTTATTACCTGATTAAGTTGAGTGTACTCATCCCAAAGGTAGTACAAGGGGGATGGGAGCAAAACATATTCCATCAGATGAGTTAGGATATAGCAAAGGAGACAGAAGTTACTGAGTGTTGGATTTGCAGTCATGGGCCTATTTCCCAGCGTGAGGGATGGCCACTAATGGGGGGAACGTTATTAAGTCAAAAAGGATGAAGCACCTTACAGCCTCAAAATTATGAGATGATTGAAATCTTACTTGATCCAGAACAAAGCTATAGTGACACATAAAGGGATCTCACGGGAGGCCCCAGCATGTATCGCTTGGGAAAGAAATGAGAGGGACACAAGATCAGGGAAACCCTCTCCATACTCACCAAATAGAACTTGGTCATTATCCCAATTGCAATCTCCTTCTCCATGTATTTAAAACAGAGGTTTCCGAGGACATTAGCCTCTTAGCCCATTTAGAACATTCTAAAAGGATAAAAAGATTTGATGGTGTTGTTTCACTGGAATTGGGTACCCACATTAAACAGGCCCAAGCAAAAGCTGCCAGCAAAAACCGTGGCCAGCCAAGGACCCCCAGCAGGGAGGTACCGCAGGGTCAAGGGGAACCCCCCTTTGAGAGACCACCAAAGGAAAGATCACAGCAGAGTCGAGGGGAACCAAATCCTGCCAGAGTGGTAAAGGAGGTGGAAACCCATCAGGCTGTGCCAAAAATCTCTGGTAACAAAGGGAAGGTTACCCACCCCGGGCTGTATCGGATTTGCGGGCAGTGGGCAGGAAACATTTTGTCACCTTTTTGGGTTGGAACATGCACGATAGGTACCCTAATGCTAGCAGATGTGACAATATATATAGAACAACTATCCTAAATGACTGGGAAAAAGAACAGCGTTTAGAAAGAGCTTATGATGAAGAGGTTGGATATGATCCAGACAGAACTTATTTAAATGAAGGAGAAAGGTTGGGAGCCATCTTCTTCCCTGCTATGGGTTTAGCTTTGAATATAAGACAATTCGGAAAAACTCTCAGTTCAAGTTGAAAGGTTGGAAAACAAAACTGGATGGAATAAGGGCTTTGCAGCTATAATGATAAGACCTCTTTATGAAGTTACAAAGGGGGGTGAAAGGGAACCATTTAATTGGACCCCCAAATGTGCCCAAACATTTGCATAGTTGAAAAGCAAGCTTTGATGCAAACATCGGCCTTGGGCTTGTTTGAATTGAAGATGCCATTCACACTTTATGTTGGTGAACGAGATGGAATAGCAGGAGGGGTGCATACCCAGCTATTAGGAACCTGGCCGAGACCAGTAGCTTACTTGTCTAAGCAAATTGACCCTGTAGCAAAAGGATGGCCAACTTGTCTATGTGCTGTAGCTGCTACGGCCCTGCTGACTCAGGAAGCTGATAAATTGACTTTGGGACAAGAGTTGATAGTTAAAACCCCTCATTCAGTAACGGCTATCATGGACTATAGAGGATATCATTGGTTCACAAATAGCCGTATGCTAAAATATCAGATTTTATTATGTGAAAACCCCTAAATCAAGTTACAGATTTGCAGTACATAAAATCCTGCTTCACTCCTGCCTGTTGAAAGGGAAATGCTTCAACATGATTGTTTAGAAATTATGAATGAGATATATTCCAATAGACCTGATATAAAAGATTAACCATGGCCTGAGGTAGATGCCACTCTTTTTACAGATGGAAGCAGTTTAGTTGAAAAAAGGGAAAATATGCTGGATATACAATAATAACTGTAACTACTGTGTGGGAAGCAGAACCACTTCCTCTAAATACCTCAGCTCAAAAGGCAGAACCGATGGCACTAATTAAAGCTCTGGAGTTATCAGAAGGAAAAGTAGTCAACATTTATATAGATTCTAAATATGCATTCACTACCTTATATGCATATGGAGCATTATATAAAGAAAAGGGACTACTAAATTCTGCTGGAAGATAAATACAACATGGTGAGATCATTCTGAGATTGTTAGATGCTGTCTGGGTTCCTGCATCAGTAGCAGTAATGCACTGCAGAGGACATCAATGTGACAAGGAACGTGTGACCTATGGAAACTGGTATGCTGACACCACAGCAAAGGCCGCGACCCGAAAGGGATGAGGAAAAGAGCTGGTCATGTCCTATCCCTTTGCAGGTAAAAGACTGGATACATTATACTAGAATAAAGAAGGCATCACCTGAATGGATGTGACTTTTGATCCAAAAGGATTCCTTGAGACTTCATATCATCAAACCAACAGTGCCATGAGACCTAGAAGGAGGACTTAGGCTCTGGTTTTGACCACATACCTGAAAGCTGGTTAAATACATCAGACAGAAGAATGAGGAGCACTGTGAAAATGCCAACGTGTATGGAACATTCTTCAATAACTGTGATAAATGATTGTGTTAAATGTTATTTTTGCTAAAAATGTAATTGCGTGAGTTTGCGAGGCTACTGTAGAACATCCGCTCGCAAAAAGGGGGGAATGTGGCAGCAAGCGGAAGAGAATAATGTATTTAAAATGAATATAGAAAAGCATACCTTGGAATACCTTGAGAGAGAGCTCTGCGGCAGGGAGGTTTGGTAGAGGAGCGAAGTGTTCCAAAGACGAAAGTAAATGTGTAGGCTTCAGAGATCAAGGAAGTTAAATATTAACTGGGATATGACATTTGGGAAACAATAGTGAGATATTTGTCTTCAAAGGGAATGTTTTTGGCAGTCAGACAAGAAACACCTGCGTAAGTAATTGGAACACCTAAAAGGTCAGAGAGCGGCATCTGGTGGTTCAGTAAGGTAAATAGCAGGCAACTTCAGATATATTCTAAAAGGATTACGAATATGGGAATAATTAGGATTTGAAACAATTAGAAGTATGTCAATATAACACGTCATCGTGATGTATGAGAAAAGGTAATGCGTAAGACCTCTGTTAATGATTATATCTGTGTAAATGTCAAGACAGTTCTACGCATGTCTAGACCAGTGGACTTCTGCTATAAATATTGTAACTTGACTGACTTTTAGGTACGCTTCAGATCTTGTTCTGAGCGTCCTATCAACTTGATAGTAAATTTGCCTGGAATCAATTTGCAGTCTCCGTCTCCTTCCTGCTTGATTGTGCTCTAAAATGATCTCGGGTAAAGTATGTGCCGCAACATGACCACCTCAACCACCACCAACACCACCACAACCTCCCAGTGGGGCATCGATCTACACCCCCCCCAACCTGGGAGTGACTGCTTGTATGCAGTGAAGGCCAGTACCCAATTCTCCAACCCCTCCCGGGGGGCATCGGTCTTCACCCCCGGGAATGACTGCTTGCACACAGCTTTGAGTGCATACCGGCAGTCCTCCAGTGTGACCACCACCATCACCACCTCCTCCAGGGGGGCATCGATCCATGCCCCCCAGGAGTGACTGCTTGCCTGCAGTGAAGGCCAGTAGCCCATTCCGCCCACCTCCAACCCCTCCCGGGGGGCATTGATCCACACCCCCCAGGAGTGACTGCTTGACTGCTGAGTGAAGGCCAGCACCCCATTCTGCCCACCTTCTCAACCCCTTCTGGGGGTCATCAGTCCCCCCAGGAGCGATGTTTGTACAGCTTTAGGTGCATAATGGCCATCCTCCTGTGTGACCACCTCCACCATCACCATCACCATCACATCCTCCCAGTGTTGCAGAACATATACGTTACCAGGTTCCATTAGCGTACCTCTGGAGACGGAAGAAGATTGAGAAACAGCTTGGCAGGGTTCCAGGCATTTATTTCATATTCCGGAGAAAGGGTGTTCAACTTAACCAAGGGCTAACACAACCTGACGTCGCATTTGTCCAGCTTTTATAGCATAAGATTGCTAGTTTTACACATGCGCAGAACAACTCTGACATTTACACAATACAATCATTTACAGGAATTTTCATATATAGTTGCCAAGGACATCCTTCTGGCAAGCAAAACATTACCCCAAACATCTGCTCAATTATATAACATTTCAACTTTACCCCTTATCCCCAGAAAACACATTCAATTGTTCTTAATACTCTTAGATCTCTTAAATGAACTATAACTTTATATATGTTTTTAACATAAGAGTGTTGCACCAGAGCAAAGGCCTATTACGTAAAGGTTTCTTACAGTCCTAGAGAAAGAGGCCAGAGGCCAACACAAATGTGGTTAATGCAATGCACCAGATGGTGATGCGTTGCACCAGAGCAGAGGCCTGTTATGTAGGGTGAGGGTTTCCAACAGGGTAAGAGAAAGAGTGAAGAGGACAACACAAATGTGGTTAATGCAATGCAACTGGCGATTCATTGCACCAGAGCAGAGGCCTATTACGTAGGGTAAAGGTTTCTTACAGGCAAAGAGAAAGAGGCCAGAGGCCAACACAAACGTGGTTAATGCAATGCACCAGATGGCGATGCATTGCACCAGAGCAGAGGCCTATTACTTAGGGTAAGAGTTTCTTACAAGGCAACAGAAAGAGGCCAGAGGCCAACACAAACGTGGGTAATGCAATGCACAAGATGGCGATGCGTTGCACCAGAGCAGAGGCCTGTTACGTTGGGTGAGGGTTTCATACAGGGCAATAGAAAGAGGCCAGAGGCCAACACAAACGTAGTTAATGCAATGCACCATATGGCAATGAGTTGCACCAGACCTGAGGCCTATTAGGGTAACGGTGTCTTAAGGAAAACATAAAGGTACCAGAGGCCAACACAAACATGGTTGATGCAATGCACCAGATAGCAATGCGTTTCACCAGAGCAAAAGCCTATTATGTAGGGTAAACGTTTCTTACAGGCCAAGAGAAAGAGGCCAGAGCCCAAAACAAACGTGGTTAATGCAATGCACCAAATGGCGATGCGTTGCACCAGAGCAGAGGCCTGTTACGTAGGGTGAGGGTTTCTTACAGGGCAACAGAAGGAGGCCAGAGGCCAACGCAAACGTGGTTGATACAATGCACTAGATGGCAATGAGTTGCACCAGACCTGAGGCCTGTAAGGGTAAGGGTTACTTACAGGGCAACAGAAAGAGACCAGAGGCCAACACAAACTTGGTTAATGCAGTGCACCAGGTGGCGATGCATTGCACCAGACCAGAGGCCTGTTACGTAGGGCGAGGGTTTCCAACAGGGTAAGAGAAAGAGTGAAGAGGACAACACAAATGTGGTTAATACAATGCAACTGGTGGCGATTCATTGCACCAGAACAGAGGCCTATTACGTAGGGTAAAGGTTTCTTACAGGCAAAGAGAAAGAGGCCAGAGGCC
Organism: Anolis sagrei; assembly: GCF_037176765.1. Classification (NCBI taxonomy): domain Eukaryota; kingdom Metazoa; phylum Chordata; class Lepidosauria; order Squamata; family Anolidae; genus Anolis; species Anolis sagrei. The sequence continues at coordinate 55,852,962 of NC_090035.1, read as the reverse complement.
AACACAAACGTGGTTAATGCAATGCACCAGATGGCGATGCATTGCACCAGAGCAGAGGCCTGTTACGTAGGGTAAGGGTTTCTTACAGAGCAACAGAAAGACGCGAGAGGCCAAAACAAACGTGGTTAATGCAATGCACCAGATGGCGATGCATTGCACCAGAGCTGAGGCCTTTTAGGGTAAGGGTTTCTTACAGGGAAAGAGAAAGGGGCCAGAGCCCAAAACAAACCTGGTTAATGCAATACACCAGATGGTTATGCGTTGCACCAGAGGGGAGGCCTGTTATGTTGTTTGAGGATTTCTTACAGGGCTACAGAACGAGACCAGAGACCAACACAAACTTGGTTAATGCAGTGCACCAGATGGCAACGCGTTGCAACACAGCAGAGGCCTGTTGCGTATGGTAAGGGTTTCTTACAGGGGAACAGAGAGTTCAGAGGCCAACACAAACATGGTTGATGCAATGCACCAGATGGCAACGCGTTGCACCAGAGCAAAGACCTATTATGTAGGGTAAAGGTTTCTTATACGCCAACAGAAAGAGGCCAGAGGCCAACATAAATGTGGTTAATATAATGCACCATTTGGTGATGCGTTGCACCACAGCAGAGGCCTGTTACGTTGGGTGAGGATTTCTTAAAGGGCAACAGAAAGGGACCAGAGGCCAACACAAACATGGTTGATCAATGCACCGGATGGTTATGTGTTGCACCACAGCAGAGGCCTGTTACGTTGGGTGAGGATTTCTTACAGGGCAACAGAAAGAGTTCAGAGGCCAACACAAACTTGTTTAATGCAATGCACCAGATGGCAATGAGTTGCACCAGACCTGAGGCCTATAAGGGTAAGGGTTACTTACAGGGCAACAGAAAGAGGCCAGAGCCCAACACAAACGTGGTTAATGCAATGCACCAAATGGCGATGCGTTGCACCAGAGCAGAGGCCTATTACGTAGGGGGAGGGTTTCTTACAGGGCAACAGAAAGAGTGAAGAGGAAAACACAAACGTGGTTAAGGTAATGCACCAGGTGGCGATGCATTGCACCAGAGCAGAGGCCTATTACGTAGGGTAAAGGTTTCTTAAGGGCCAAGAGAAAGAGGCCAGAGGCCAACACAAACATGGTTAATGCAATGCACCAGATGGCGATGCATTGCACCAGAGCAGAGGCCTGTTACGTAGGGTAAGGGTTTCTTACAGAGCAACAGAAAGACGCGAGAGGCCAAAACAAACGTGGTTAATGAAATGCACCAGGTGGTGATGCGTTGCACCAGAGCTGAGGCCTTTTAGGGTAAGGGTTTCTTACAGGGAAAGAGAAAGGGGCCAGAGCCCAACACAAACCTGGTTAATGCAATACACCAGATGGTTATGCGTTGCACCAGAGGAGAGGCCTGTTATGTTGTTTGAGGATTTCTTACAGGGCTACAGAACGAGACCAGAGACCAACACAAACTTGGTTAATGGAGTGCACCAGATGGCAATGCGTTGCAACACAGCAGAGGCCTGTTGCGTATGGTAAGGGTTTCTTACAGGGGAACAGAGAGTTCAGAGGCCAACACAAATTTGCTTAATGCAATGCACCAGATGGTGATGTGTTGCACCGCAGCAGAGGCCTGTTACGTTGGGTGAGGATTTCTTAGAGGGCAACAGAAAGGGACCAGAGGCCAACACAAACATGGTTGATGCAATGCACCAGATGGTTATGTGTTGCACCAGAGCAGAGGCCTGTTACGTTGGGTTAAGATTTCTTACAGGGCAACAGAAAGAGACCAGAGGCAAACACAAACTTGGGTAATGCAATGCACCAGATGGCGATGCGTTGCACCAGAGCTGTAGCCTATTAGGGTAAGGGTTTCTTACAAGGAAACAGAAAGGGGCCAGAGGCCAACACAGACATGGTTAATGCAATGCACCAGATGGTTATGCGTTGCACCAAAGCAGAGGCCTGTTACGTTGGGTGAGGATTTCTTACAGTGCAACCTAAAGAGACCAGAAGCCAACACAAACTTGGCTAATGCAATGCACCAGATGGCGATGCTTTGCACCACAGCAGAGGCCTATTAGTGTAAGGGTTTCTCACAGGGCAACAGAAGGAGGCCAGAGGCTAACGCAAACGTGGTTGATACAATGCACCAGATGGCAATGAGTTGCACCAGACCTGAGGCCTGTAAGGGTAAGGGTTACTTACAGGGCAACAGAAAGAGACCAGAGGCCAACACAAACTTGGTTAATGCAGTGCACCAGATGGCGATGTGTTGCACCACAGACCAGAGGCCTGTTACGTTGGGTGAGGATTTCTTACAGGGCAACAGAAAGAGGCCAGAGGCCAACACAAATATGGTTGATGCAATGCACCAGATGGCAACGCGTTGCACCAGAGCAAAGACCTATTACGTAGGGAAAAGGTTTCTTATACGCCAACAGAAAGAGACCAGAGGCCAACATAAATGTGGTTAATGTAATGCACCATATGGTGTTGCGTTGCACCACAGCAGAGGCCTGTTACGTTTGGGGAGGATTTCTTAGAGGGCAACAGAAAGGGACCAGAGGCCAACACAAACATGGTTGATGCAATGCACCAGATGGTGATGTGTTGCACCAGAGCTGAGGCCTTTTAGGGTAAGGGTTTCTTACAGGGAAAGAGAAAGGGGCCAGAGCCCAACACAAACCTGGTTAATGCAATACACCAGATGGTTATGCGTTGCACCAGAGGAGAGGCCTGTTATGTTGTTTGAGGATTTCTTACAGGGCTACAGAACGAGACCAGAGACCAACACAAACTTGGTTAATGGAGTGCACCAGATGGCAATGCGTTGCAACACAGCAGAGGCCTGTTGCGTATGGTAAGGGTTTCTTACAGGGGAACAGAGAGTTCAGAGGCCAACACAAATTTGCTTAATGCAATGCACCAGATGGTGATGTGTTGCACCGCAGCAGAGGCCTGTTACGTTGGGTGAGGATTTCTTAGAGGGCAACAGAAAGGGACCAGAGGCCAACACAAACATGGTTGATGCAATGCACCAGATGGTTATGTGTTGCACCAGAGCAGAGGCCTGTTACGTTGGGTTAAGATTTCTTACAGGGCAACAGAAAGAGACCAGAGGCAAACACAAACTTGGGTAATGCAATGCACCAGATGGCGATGCGTTGCACCAGAGCTGAAGCCTATTAGGGTAAGGGTTTCTTACAGTGCAACCTAAAGAGACCAGAAGCCAACACAAACTTGGCTAATGCAATGCACCAGATGGCGATGCGTTGCACCACAGCAGAGGCCTATTAGTGTAAGGGTTTCTCACAGGGCAACAGAAGGAGGCCAGAGGCCAATGCAAACGTGGTTGATACAATGCACCAGATGGCAATGAGTTGCACCAGACCTGAGGCCTGTAAGGGTAAGGGTTACTTACAGGGCAACAGAAAGAGACCAGAGGCCAACACAAACTTGGTTAATGCAGTGCACCAGATGGCGATGTGCTGCACCACAGCAGAGGCCTGTTACGTTGGGTGAGGATTTCTTACAGGGCAACAGAAAGAGGCCAGAGGCCAACACAAATATGGTTGATGCAATGCACCAGATGGCAACGCGTTGCACCAGAGCAAAGACCTATTACGTAGGGAAAAGGTTTCTTATACGCCAACAGAAAGAGGCCAGAGGCCAACATAAATGTGGTTAATGTAATGCACCATATGGCGTTGCGTTGCACCACAGCAGAGGCCTGTTACGTTGGGGGAGGATTTCTTAGAGGGCAACAGAAAGGGACCAGAGGCCAACACAAACGTGGTTGATGCAATGCACCAGATGGTTATGTGTTGCACCAGAGCAGACGCCTGTTACGTTGGGTGAGGATTTCTTACAGGGCAACAGAAAGAGTTCAGAGGCCAACACAAACTTGCTTAGTGCAATGCACCAGATGGCAATGAGTTGCACCAGACCTGAGGCCTATAAGGGTAAAGGTTACTTACAGGGCAACAGAAAGAGGCCAGAGCCCAACACGAACGTGGTTAATGCAATGCACCAAATGGCGATGCGTTGCACCAGAGCAGAGGCCTGTTACGTACGGTGAGGGTTTCTTACAGGGCAACAGAAAGAGTGAAGAGGACAACACAAACGTGGTTAATGCAATGCACCAGGTGGCGATGCATTGCACCAGAGCAGTGGCCTATTATGTAGGGTAAAGGTTTCTTACAGGCCAAGAGAAAGAGGCCAGAGGCCAACACAAACGTGGTTAATGCAGTGCACCAGATGGCGATGCATAGCACCAGAGCAGAGGCCTGTTACATAGGGTAAGGGTTTCTTACAGAGCAACAGAAAGAGGCCAGAGGCCAACACAAACATGGTTGATGCAATGCACCAGATGGCTATGCGTTGCACCAGAGCAAAGACCTATTACGTAGGGTAAAGGTTTCTTATATGCCAACAGAAAGAGGCCGGAGGCCAATACAAATGTGGTTAATGGAATGCACCAGATGGTGATGCATTGCACCAGAGAAGAGGCCTATTACGTCTGGTAAGGGTTACTTACAGAGCAACACTAAGGGGCCAGAGGCCAAAACAAACGTGGTTAATGCAATGCAGCAGATGGCGAAGCATTGCATCAGAACTGAAGACTATTAGGGTAAGGGTTTCTTACTGGGAAACAGAAAGGGGCCAGAGGCCAACACAGACGTGGTTAAGGCAATGCACCAGATAGTTATGCGTTGCACTAAACCAGAGGCCTGTTACGTTGGGTGAGAATTTCTTACAGTGCAACAGAAAGAGACCAGAGGCCAATACAAACTTGGGTAATGCAATTCACCAGATGGCGATGCGTTGCACCACAGCAGAGGCCTATTAGTCTAAGGGTTTCTCACAGGGCAACAGAAGGGGGCCTGATGCCAATGCAAATGTGGATGATGCAATGCACCAGATGGCAATGAGTTGCACCAGACCTGAGAGTAAGGGTTACTTACAGGGCAACAGAAAGAGACCAGAGGCCAACACAAACTTGAGTAATGCAATGTTCCAGATGGCGATGCGTTGCACCACAGCAGAGGCCTATTAGTGTCAGGTTTTCTCACAGGGCAACAGAAGGGGGGCAGGTGACAACACAAACATGTTTGATGCAATGCACCAGATGGCAATGCGTTGCACCAGTGCAAATGCCTATTACGTAGGGTAAAGGTTTCTTACAGGCCTAGAGAAAGAGGCCAGAGGCCAACACAAATGTGGTTAATGCAATGCACCAGATGGCGATGCGCTGCACCAGAGCAGAGGCCTGTTACGTATGGTAAGGGTTTCTTTCAGGGGAACAGAAAGAGTTCAGAGGCCAACACAAATTTGCTTAATGCAATGCACCAGATGGCGATGCATTGCACCACAGCAGAGGCCTGTTACGTTGGGTGAGGATTTCTTAGAGGGCAACAGAAAGGGACCAGAGGCCAACACAAACATGGTTGATGCAATGCACCAGATGGTTATGTGTTGCACCAGAGCAGAGGCCTGTTACGTTGGGTGTGGATTTCTTACAGGGCAACAGAAAGAGACCAGAGGCAATCACAAACTTGGGTGATGCAATGTACCAGATGGCGATGCGTTGCACCAGAGCTGAAGCCTATTAGGGTAAGGGTTTCTTACAGGGAAACAGAAAGGGGCCAGAGGCCAACACAGACATGGTTAATGCAATGCACCAGATGGTTATGCGTTGCACCAAAGCAGAGGACTGTTACGTTGGGTGCAACCTAAAGAGACCAGAAGCCAACACAAACTTGGGTAATGCAATGCACCAGATGGAAATGCGTTGCACCACCGCAGAGGCCTATTAGTGTAAGGGTTTCTCACAGGGCAACAGAAGGAGGCCAGGTGCCAACACAAACGTGGTTGATACAATGCACCAGCTGGCAATGAGTTGCACCAGACCTGAGGCCTGTAAGGGTAAGGGTTACTTACAGGGCAACAGAAAGAGACCAGAGGCCAACACAAACTTGGGTAATGCAATGCACCAGATGGCGATGCGTTGCACCAAAGCAGAGGCCTATTAGGGTAAGGGTTTCTCACAGGCCAACAGAAGGGGGCCAGATGCCAACGCAAACGTGGTTGATGCAATGCACCAGATGGCAATTAGTTGCACCAGACACAGTACCGTTAGGTACGGTGAGGGTTTCTTACAGGGCAACAGAACGAGTGAAGAGGACAACACAAAAGTGGTGAATGCAATGCACCAGATGGCGATGCGTTGTACCATAGCAGAGGCCTATTACATAGGGTAAGGGTTTCTTACAAGGAAACAGAAAGAGTCCAGAGGCCAACAAAACATGGTTAATGCAATGCACGAGATGGCGATGCGTTGCACCAGAGCTGAGGCCTATTAGTGTAAGGGTCTTACAGGAAAACAGAAAGGGGCCAGAGGCCAACACAAACATGGTTGATGCAATGCACCAGATGGCAATGTGTTGCACCAGAGCAGAGTCCTGTTACGTTGGGTGAGGATTTCTTACAGGGTAACAGAGAGAGACCAGAGGCCAACACAAACTTGGGTAATGCAATGCACCAGATGGCGATGCGTTGCCCCACAGCAGAGGCCTATTAGTGTAAGGGTTTCTCACAGTGCAACAGAAGGGGGCCAGATGCCAACGCAAACGTGGTTGATGCAATGCACTAGATGGCAATGAGTTGCATTAGACCCGAGTCCCATAAGGGTAAAGGATACTTACTGGGCAACAGAGAGGAGCAAGAGGCCAACACATATACGGTTGATGCAGTGCACCAGATGGCAATGTGTTGCACCAGAGGAAAGGCCTATTATGTAAGGTAAAGATTTCATACAGGGCAACAGAAAAAGGCCAGAGCCCAACACAAATGTGGTTAATGCAATGCACCAGATGGTGATGCGTTGCTTCTAAGCAGAGGGCTATTTCGTTGGGTGAGCATTTCTTACAGGGTAAGAGAAAGAGACCAGAAGCCAACACAAGCTTGGGTAATGCAATGAACCAGATGGCGATGCATAGCACCAGAGCGGAGGCCTGTTACATAGGGTAAGGGTTTCTTACAGAGCAACAGAAAGACGCGAGAGACCAAAACAAACGTGGTTAATGCAATACACCAGATGGCGATGCGTTGCACCAGAGCTGAGGCCTTTTAGGGTAAGGGTTTCTTACAGGGGAACACAGGTTGGCCAGAGGCCAACACAAAAATGGTTGAAGCAATGCACCAGATGGCAATGCGTTGCACCAGAGCAAAGGCCTATTATGTAGGGTAAAGGTTTCTCACAAGCCAAGAGAAAGAGTCCAGAGCCCAACACAAACGTGGTAAATGCAATGCTCCAGGTATCAATGCGTTGCACCAGAGCATAGGCCTGTTACGTAGGGTAAGGGTTTCTTACAGGGAAACAGATAGAGGCCAGGGGCCAACAACAATGTGGTTAATGCAATGCACCAGATGGCAATGCATTGCATCATAGCAGAGGCCTATTACGTAGGGTAAGGTTTCTTACAAGGCAATTGAGAGAGACCAGAGGCCAACACAAACCTGGGTAATGCAATACACCAGATGGCGATGAGAGGCCTGTTAGTGTAAGGGTTTCTCACAGGGCAACAGAAGGGGGCCAGATGCCAACGCAAACATGGTTGATGCAATGCACCAGATGGCAATGAGTTGCATTAGACCCGAGTCCCATAAGTGTAAAGGTAACTTAAATGGCAACAGAAAGAGTTCAGAGGACAACAGAAACGTGGTTAATGCAATGCACCAGATGGCGATGCGTTGCACAATAGAAGAGGCCTGTTACGTTGGGTGAGGATTTCTTACAGGGCAACAGAAAGTGGCCAGAGGCACACATACATATGGTTAATGCAATGCACCAGATGGTGATGCGTTGCACCAGGGAAGAGGCCTGTTACGTTGGGTGAGGATTACTTACAGGGTGTACAGAAGTTGATTATAAATTGTATGATTTTAACTGTATTTGTGTTTAGATTGGCTGCAGTAATGCTGGAGCGGCCTAAGTCAGAGGAGTGCGTTACCATGGAGACGATGTAGGCAGTAGAGAGAGAAGTGGGAGGAGCTTAGAGGGGAGAGTTTGAAAAACGACAGTTTATGTCCAGTTAGAGTTTAGGTTCAGAGGAGTGAACAGTCATGAGTTAGGGTTTAGCCGTGAGGAGTTAGAGTGAGGAGTTGAGAGAGAAGGAGAGGAAAAGGTGGCTGAGTGACTTGTGAAGCAAAGTTTCGAGGCTTTGGAAAGCCGGGTCTGACTATTGAAAGTTACTCTGGCTAGGGTAGCCAAAAGGGGGAAACATAGCCGGAATTCTTTAGTCCAAGGAGAGGCTAAAGAATAGCTTATTTAGAATTTGATCTAGGAAGGATCAAGTCACGCTACAATATATACCGTTTAATTACTACTAAGTTATTACTATCTTAATAAAAGAAGAGGTGCGATTGAACAGCCTCCCTTCTAACTTGATGGTAAATTTGGTTCCTTTCAAATTGGTAACAACAATAATCATCCCTAGGCTCCCCTGCTCCTGCTCACAGAACAGAAAAAGACCAGAGGCCAACAAAAAATTGGGTAATGCAATGCACCAGATGGTGATGTGTTGCACCACAACAGAGGCCTATTAGGTTAAGGGTTTCTCACAGGGCAACATAAGGGGGCCAGTTGCCAACACAAACATGGTTGATGCAATGCACCAGATGGCAATGAGTTGCACCAGACCTGAGGCCTATAAGGGTAAGGGTTACTTACAGGGCAACAGAAAGGAACAAGAGGCCAACACAAACATGGTTGATGCAATGCACCAGATGGCAATGCGTTGCACCAGAGCAAAGGCCTATTACATAGGCTAAAGGTTACTTACAGGCCAAGAGAAAGAGGCCAGAGCCCAACACCAACCTGGTTAATGCAATGCACCAGATGGCGGTGTGCTGCAACAGAGCAGAGGCCTGTTACGTAGAGTTAGGGTTCCTTAAAGGGCAACAGAAAGAGTGAAGAGGAAAACACAAACGTAGTTAATGCAATGTACCAGATGGCGATGCGTTGCACCATAGCAGAAGCCTGTTACGTAGAGTTTGGATTCCTTAAAGGGCAACAGAAAGAGTTCAGAGGACAACACAAACGTGGTTAATGCAATGCACCAGATGGCGATGCGTTGCACAAGAGCGGAGGCATGTTACGTTGGGTGAGGATTTCTTACAGGGCAACAGAAAGTGGCCAGAGGCGCACACACATATGGTTAATGCAATGCACCAGATGGTGATGCGTTGCACCAGAGAAGAGGCCTGTTACGTTGGTTGAGGATTACTTACAGGAGAACAGAAAAAAACCAGAGGCCAACAAAAACTTGGGTAATGCAATGCACCAGATGGCGATGTGTTGCTCCACAACAGAGGCCTATTGGGGTAAGGGTTTCTCACAAGGCAACAGAAGGGGGCCAGTTGCCAACACAAACGTGGTTGATGCAATGCACCAGATGGCAATGAGTTGCACCAGACCTGAGGCCTAGAAGGGTAAGGGTTACTTACAGGGCAACAGAAAGGAACAAGAGGCCAACACAAACATGGTTGATGCACTGCACCAGATGGCAATGCGTTGCACCAGAGCAAAGGCCTATTACATAGGCTAAAGGTTACTTACAGGCCAAGAGAAAGAGGCCAGAGCCCAACACCAACCTGGTTAATGCAATGCACCAGATGGCGATGCGCTGCACCAGAGCAGAGGCCTGTTACGTAGAGTTAGTGTTCCTTAAAGGGCAACAAAAAGAGTTCAGAAGACAACACAAGCGTGGTTAATGCAATGCACCAGATGGCGATGCGTTGCACCATAGAAGAGGCCTGTTACGTTGGGTGAGGATTTCTTACAAGGCAACAGAAAGTGGCCAGAGACACACACACATATGGTTAATGCAATGCACCAGATGGTGATACGTTGCACCAGAGAAGAGGCCTGTTACATTGGATGAGGATTACTTACAGGGGAACAGAAAAAGACCAGAGGCCGACAAAAACTTGGGTAATGCAATGCACCAGATGGCGATGTGTTGCTCCACAACAGAGGCCTATTAGGGTAAGGGTTTCTCACAGGGCAGCAGAAGGGGGCCAGTTGCCAACACAAACGTGGTTGATGCAATGCACCAGATGGCAATGAGTTGCACCAGACCTGAGGCCTATATGGGTAAGGGTTACTTATAGGGCAACAGAAAGGAACAAAAGGCCAACACAAACATGGTTGATGCAATGCACCAGATGGCAATGCGTTGTACCAGACCTGAGGCCTATTACATAGGGTAAAGGTTACTTACAGGCCAAGAGAAAGAGGCCAGAGCCCAACACCAACCAGGTTAATGCAATGCACCAGATGGCGATGCGCTGAACAAGAGGCCAACACAAACATGATTAATGCAATGCACCAAATGGTGATGCATTGCACCATAGCAGAGGCTATGATCTTTAAGGTTTTCTTAAAGATCAACAGAAAGAGGCCAGAGGCCAAGAGAAACGAGGTTAATGCAATGCACCAGATGGCGATGCGTTGCACCAGAGCAGAGGCGTATTAAGGTAAGGGTGTCTTACGGGGAAAAAGAAAGGGGCCAGAGGCCATCACAAACATGGTTAATGCAGTGCACCAGATGGTGATGCATTGCACCAGAGCAGATGCCTCTTACATAGTGTAAGGGTTTCTTACAAGGCAACAGAAAGAGTCCAGAGGCCAACAAAACATGGTTAATGCAATGCACGAGATGGCGATGCGTTGCACAAGAGCAGAGGCCTATTAGTGTAAGGGTTTTACAGGACAACAGAAAGAGACCCGAGGCCAAGACAAACTTGGTTAATGCAATGCACCAGATGACGATGCGTTGCACCAGAGCAGAGGCCTGTTACGTAGAGTGAGGATTTCTTACAGGGCAACAGTAAGAGGCCAGAGGCCCACACAAACAAGGGTAATGCAATGCACCAGATGGCGATGCGTTGCACCACAGCAGAGGCCTATTAGGGAGAGGGTTTCTCACAGGGCAACAGAAGGGGGCCAGAGGCCAACACAAACATGGTTGATGCAAAGCACCAGATGGCAATGTGTTGCACCAGAGCAAAGGCTTATTACATAGGGTAAAGGTTTCTTACAGGCCAAGAGAAAGAGTCCAGAGCCCAACACGAACGTGGTTAATGCAATGCTACGGATGGCGATGCGTTGCACCAGAGCAGAGGCCTGTTACGTAGGGCAAGTGTTTCTTAAAGGGCAATAGAAAGAGGCCAGAGGCCAACACACATGTGGTTAATGCAATGCACCAGATGGTGATGCGTTGTGCCATAGCAGAGGCCTATTATGTAGAGTTAGGGTTTCTCACAGGGCAAACAGAAAGAGGCAAGAAGCCCACACAAACATGGTTAATGCAATGCACGAGATGGCGATGCGTTGCACCACAGCAGAAGCCTATTAGGGTAAGGGTTTCTTACAGGGCAACAGAAGGGGGCCAGATGCCAATGCAAACGTGGTTGATGCAATGCAACCCTTTGAAAAACCAGAGCAGAGGCCTATTAGGGTAAGAGTTTCTTACAGTGCAACAGAAAGAGGCAATGCACCCCTTTGAAAAACCAACACAACCTAGAACCCTAGGTTCTTTGCTTATATATCTTTCGCCAAAGAAAAAAATGAATAAAAAATATAAAATGGAAAAAATGTGGATTGATTTATAAATGGGACTTTTTTTCTTTAAAGTCCCATTTATATTTTGTTTACAAGAAAAAAGAAAAAAAAAGAAAATATATAAAATTAGAATAAGAATAAATTACAAATATAAAACTAGTAAATGGTCCTTTATTTCTTTAAAACCCCATTTACAACTTCAAAAAGTAAAATAAATAATAAATTAAAAATGACAAAAGATTTCTCCTTTTACAAAGACCCCCAGAGAAAGAACTAGGACTTCTCTTCACAACCCTCTTGTCTCTGTCTTTCCCTTTGGCACAAGCAGGCAGGCAGGCAGGCAGCGGCCTGCACCCTGAAGAGCAGCAGCAGAAGCAGCAGACAACCCTCCTCTCCCGTCCCTATCGCGGCTCACAATGGAGCCACGAGGCACATGCGGTTCGTTTTAAAGGGCAATGGCCACCCTGAAGAAACCTCGTCCCCATACCTGGCTTCTTCTCATTGGCTGGAACCCCAGCATTCCCAGCACCTGTGACATCACTTCCGAAACTGGCGGAAGTCGTTTTAAAGATGGCGGACACAGTTTCAAAATGGCAAGATCACTTCCGGGTTCCCAAATCGCGTCGATATCACTTCTAAAAGTATTTATGTAACGATTTAATAACGAGATAAGAAATTAACAAACTGGATCAACCAAGCCTAATAGATATGATAGATCAGTCGTTTGCAATCTTCCTAACACCACAACCCCTTATGATAGATGAATAGATATATAGATAGCCAGATGAATAAATAGATGCAATAGACAGATGGATAAATAGATGGATAGATGTAGAGGAAAACTATCCAATTAATATTAAATAAAGGACAACAACATGCAAACAATGTGCAAATTAATGCAAATTAATGCAAAGCCACAGTCCTTTTCACACTGCATGATTTATTTATTTATTGTTTTATTTTTCTCTCTCTCCTCCTCTGTTGCTTCAAGTAAAATATATGATACAGGTATACACACACAAACACAAAAAGGCAAACAACAAACAAGCAATCATCAAACAAACAAACAAAATCCCTTCTTTTCCCGAACAGTAAAATAACTAGACAAGGATATATTTTAATTTTTTAAAGAAGTCAATAAGGAATATTTTGTGGGGAATTTGTTTCATTATTATTATTATTATTATTATTATTATTATTACTATTATTAGATGGAATATTTCTCTTGATCATTATTATGAATTTTTTGGGGAATATTTTTACTATTTTTCTTGTTTTATTATTTTCAATATTTTTCTTGATTATTATTAAAAAAATTTTTTTGCATTTCCCCCCAGTATTTTCTTATTAACAATAATAATATATTTTTTCCTTTTTTCCGCTTATTATTATGAATATTTTCAGGGATTAAAAAAACCGATGTTTCAGATTATTTTTATTATTATTCCCATTATTATTAACATTTTTATTATTATTTAAGGAAATATTTTCACTTTTTTCAATGATTTCTAATATTTTCCTGATTATTATTATTCACTAATTTTCCTGATAATTTACAATATTTTTTCCTGATGATTTCTAATATTTTCCTTATTGTTATTATGGAAAAATTTCCACTATTTTAATGATTACTATTAACAATATTTTGGGAGAATTTTCAGCTATTTTTTCCTGATTATTATTTCAAATATTTTTCATTAATAATATAATAATTTTTGTATTCTGTGGATTTTTCCATTTTCCATTATTATTGTGAATATTTTCCACTAATTTCTGATTATTATTTAATATAATTTTGATATTAAATAAAATATTAATATAATAATCAGAAAATAGTAATAAATATTTTGGCAATTTTTCCATCCTTTTTCATCATCATAATCATCATCTTCACTAATAATATTATTATGAATCTTTCCCACCATTTTTTCTGATTATTATTTAATATTAATATCTAATATTCATATTAATATTAGAACATAATTATTATTATTGGTAATTTTTCATTATTAGTATAAAAATGTTCCACCATTTTTTCTGATAATTGTTATTATTTCATATTATTTTAATATTTAATAGTATTAATAATAACTAGGAACATATATAAAATTTTTGCAACTTTGCAACAGTTCTAACCCAAAAAGATCCAGGAAGTTGTTGTCGTCCTTCTTTTATTCGCTTTAGAACACAAATGTGGAAACAACAAAAATCTTAATTATTACACTAGGGCTGGGTGGTTTCATTTCGTTAATTTGTAATTCGTTATAAATTCGTTATTTTTTTGTTAACGAAGCGATAACGAACCATTCTGGAGCAACTTAAAAACGAAACAAATTTTTCAATTCATTTCGTAAATGCTTCGTATTTCGTTATGTATTCGTTTAGTTATTGGTTTGAGGTCGTTTCGTTATTATTTCCGCATGTCTGGGGCAAGTTTTATAGTTGTTTTTTGTTTAATTGGTGAAAAAAAATTATAAAATAATATCACACCAACAGTCAACAACAGAGGGAGAGGGAAGCTTCAGAAGTTTTTTTAGCGTATTGCGCGATCGCGGCCGCCATTAACGAATCGATTCGTTATTGTTTCATTATTTTTTTGTAATTTTTTTTACCATTTACAAAATTTCGTAAATATCGAACTTTTTTAAGGAAAATTTCGCAATTCTTTTAAATATCAAAACGCAAAAAACCCCAAAAAACGAATCGATTTTAGAAACAATTTTTTCCGTTGTTACCCAGGCCTATATTACACATTTCTAAATGTTTATTTAAATGACCCTCCCTTTTTTTCTCCCTTTTGTTTCAAATAAAAGTCCTAAAAAGAGAAATAAAGATTCCGTTGTTTGTTGTTTGCTGTCCACCATTTTGAAGGGTTTCTTCTTTTTGGTGGCCATTTTGACAATCTGCTATATTGTCCTCCATTTTGAAAGAAAGAAAGGAAGGATATTTGTTGTTTGTCATCTGCCATTTTGGAGGTCACCTTCTTTTTCTTCTCAGCCTCCATTTTGGAGAGTTTTTGGCCTATAATTTGGGCCTAAATTTTGAGATTGTGCCTTTTCTATTCTATTTTGAGGGGATTTTGACCTCAATTTTGAAATCCTTTTGGCTGCCATTTTGGATTGATTTTGAGGTGGATTTTAGCCTCTATTTTGAAAGCCTTTTAGGCATCCATTTTTCAGGCTCAATGTTGAAGACCTTGTTCTCAGTTTTGAGGTGCTTTGCAGGGACTTTATCCTCCATTTTGAATGGATTTGTGGCTTCTGTTTTGAGAGTGTTTTTATTCTGAATGCCTTTTGACCTTGATTTTGAGGGGATTTCGACCTTCATTTTGAAGGCCTCGATTATAAAGGGATTTTGAAGGGCTTTTCTGGCCTGTGTTTTGAAAGCATTTCAGCCTCCATTTTGAAGACCCTTCTCTTCAATTTTTTAAGGAGATTTTGGCCTCAATTTTGAGGGCATTCTGAAGGCCTTTCATCTTCCAATCTTGAAGGCTATTTGACAGGATTTCAGCCTCCATTTTTAAAGCCATTTCCCCTCCGTTTTGAATGCCTTTTGGGCCTCTTTTTTGTGGGATCTTTGGCTGCCATTTTGAAGAGCTTAATTTTACCACAACGTCAATGAAGTTCCATTTTGACGTTTTTCATTTTGAAGATCCTTTGGGGGAATTTGATCTTCAATTTTTAGGGTCTCATTTTGTCCTCCATTTAAAAGGCTTTTCCGCCTAATATTTGAGATTTTTGTGGGGCTTTTGGCATCCATTTTGAAGAGATTTTGAGGGGCTTTTCTATTTTAATTTTGAAGCAGGTTTGGCCTTCATTTTGAAGGCGTTTTGATTTGAAAATGGATTTTGATCTGTTTTTAAGGGATTTTTATCCATCGAAGGCCTTCAAAATGAATTAATTTTGTGGGGGATTTTGGCTTCCATTTTGAAAGCTATTTCTCCTCCATTCCGAAGGACTCGGGCCTCCATTTTGAGTGGATTTTGAATGGGTGTTCAGTTGCCATTTCGAGGGCCTTTCGGCCTTCATTTTGCGGACCTTTTGGCCACTATTTTAGATTGATTTTGAAGGCCTTTTTGAAGGGGGGGGGGGACTCAGCTGCCATTTTCAGCAGCTATTTGAAGGGCCGTTCCTCCATTTTGGGGACTTCTCTCTTTCTTTCTCTCTCCTTCAGGTCAATGCAGCCACGAATGTTCCAAAGCGGTTGGCGATGTCTGAGTGCAAGCCCCGCCTCCAGCTGGGAGGAGCCTCTGGAGAAAGCTCCACCTCCAACAGGCAGGAGGAAGAAGGACAAGAAGTGGAACCAGCCGAAAAGGAGGAGGCAGGACAGGCAGTGGGAGGAGGCTTTACCATGACGTCAAGCCCTGCAGGAATAAGGCAAGACAAGATGGAAGAGAAAGTAAATAGAAAAATAATAAATAATATAATATAAAAATAATAATAAACATGATATTATAAATATAATAATCATTTAATATAAGTGATCAAATCATAATAGTAATATAATATATATATAAGAATGCTAAATATGAAATATTAGAATAAAATAAAAAAGTAAGAACCCTTAAAGTAATAACAATGTAATATGAAAAATAAAATTAAAAATATTAAAATCTAAATATGTAATCAATAAAATAGTATAAAATAATAAAAATATAATTACAAATAAAATGATAAATATATGTTAATTATATTAACTATATATGAGAAAAATACATCATAATAGTCATATATTAAATATTGCAAATAATACAATAAAATTACAAATAATAATTAAAATAAACTATGAACATAAATAATATACATTAATATAAATAATATTTTGACAAACAAAACTTGGCACAAAAGCCTCAGGATTCTGCTTCATTTTTGTTTTATTTATTTATTTATTGTTAATATTTATTATTTCCGCTTATTGACCGAATGCAGCTTTAGGCCATTGAAATGAATGGAAGGAGAAAAACACCCTAAAAACATATACTTTTGCACCACCATTTTTCTTTTTATGACAGATTGACCTATTTCTTTGGACACCATCCCTGGGCGAGAAAATGGGCAGAAAAACAAAAGAGAAATAAATTTAAAATTAAATTAAAATTAAAGGGTTAATAATGATGATAATAATATAATTCCTCGTGAATAAAAAGGTTTTAAAAATAATAAAATAGATATCCATCCTTTAAAAGGATTTCAAATAATAATAATAATAATAATAATAATAATAATAATAATATCCCTACTTAAAAATTAGGTTTTTAAATAATAGATATAATAATTCTTATAAAATGTTAAATAAATAATAAATCCCTCCTTGAAAATTAGGTTTGTAATAATAATAATTATAAATCCCTCTTTGAAATGTTGGTATGTAATAATAATAATAATAATAATAATAATAATAATAAAATTCCTTTACAATTAGGTTTTATAATAATAATACTAGCATCCTTGCTTGAAAATAAGTTCTTAGTAATAATAATACAATATAATCATACAGGAGCGGTTGCTCCTGACACGACAAAAAAAATCATACAGATATCCCCTTAAAAATAATATGCCAAAATAATAATAATAATATATTGTATAATTATACTATTATATTTTGGCAAATATTCTTGAAAATATGTTGTCTTCTTGAAAACTTTATTGCCTCATTGCAGTGTATTCCTACAAAATATATTATTGCAAAATATGATAGTCCTGCAAAATATATTCTATTCTTGCAAAAATATTTCTACAAAATGTTTTTCTTGCAAAATGTTATTGCTATAATTGCAAACTTTATTGCATTACTGTAAATTACATTGGTGCAAAATATTTTCTTGCAAAATACCCTTCAGATATATTGTATCATTGCAAAAATATTCCTGCAATATATATATTATATCCTTGCAAACTATATTCCTGCAAAATATATATCTATATCTATCTATATCTATATCTATGTATATAATAAAGGTGAAAGTTTGTATGCGGTGGACAAAAGTGTGGCGGTGCGATGGGAGGAGTATGTGCCAGCGTTTTGATTGGCCAGCCTGAAAGTTCCAACATTCTGATTGGCTGCCGCAGTGGTGCTATATGCATATGGTCTCTGATTGGCCTGCTTCAATAGGAGCCCCTGGTGGAGAAAAGAGTTCATGGCAGAAACGGGACCATGAGAAGGAAATTTGCATATGTTCTCTGATTGGCCAGCCTCAATTCCAAGATTCCGAGATGACAAAGAGAGGAAAGGAAAAGGCAAGAGGGGGCTGAGTGAGAGAATTACCAATACAGACCAGACTTGGCACACAGAATCCCCATGACCCACTCGACATCCTACTGCAACCATGGATGATGGGAATTGCAGTACCATAACTCACATTCTGAGACCGCCGTTAACCTCATCCAATGACTGATCAGGACCAAACTTGGATCATAAACCTCTCATGACCCACTTTACGTCCTGGTGTGGTTTGGCCGGGGATGGACCATGGATTATGGGACCTGCAGTACCTTTGCTCAATTCTTGAGACCACTGCAACCCTCATCCAATTACCAATAAAGACCAAACTTGGCACACTGAGTCTCCATGACCCACTCTACATCCTGGTGCAGCTTGGAGCAAGATGCACCATGGACGATGGGACTTGCAATACCTGCACTCCCTTCCTAAGACCATTACAACTGCCAACAATGATGGATCAGGACCACAATTTACACAGAGAGCCCGCATAACCCAGTCTACATCCTGGTGCGGTTTGGAAGAATTTAACAATGGATGATGGGACTTGCAGTCACTTCACTCACTTCCTGAGTCCACTGAGACCCTCGCCAATGACTCATCAAGACTAAACTTGGCACATTGAGCTTCAATGACCCACTCTACATCCTGGAGCAGTTTGGAGGACGACAGATCATGGATGATGGGACTTCAAGTACCTCCACTACCCAAGACTGCTGCAAAACTCATCTAATGACCAATCAAGAGCAAAGTTGGCACACAGAGCCCCCATGACCCACTCCACATCTTGCTGCAGTTATGAGAAGGGTGGACCATGGATGATGGAACTTCCAGTGCCTTCACTCACATTCTGAGACCTCTGCAAACCTCATCCAATGACGGATCAACACCAAACTTGGCACATAGACCTCTCATGACCCACTTTACGTCCTGGAGTTGTTTGGAAAACTTTGGAGATGGATGATGGGACCTTCAGTACCTTTGCTCACTTCCTGAGACCACTGAGACCCTCTTCTAATGACCAATCAAGACCACACTTGGCACACAGAGCCCCTATGATACACTCTACATCCTGCTGCAGTTTGAAAGGGGATGGACTTTGGATGATGGGACTTGCAGTACCTTTACTCACTTACTGACACCACTACCACCCTCATCTAATGACTGATAAAGACGAAACTTGGCACACAGAGCCCCCATGACCCACTCTATATCCTGCTGCTGTTTGTAGGAGGATGGCCCATGGATGATGGGATTTCAAGTATCTTCACTCACTTCCTGAAAATAATGCAGCCGTTATCCAAAGACCAATAAAGACCAAACTTGGCATACAGAACTGCCATTACCCACTTTCTCTAATAACCCGGGCAACGCCGGGTCCCCAAGCTAGTATATAATAAAAGTGAAAGTTTGTATGCGGAGGACAAAAGTGTGGCGGTGTATGTGCTAGCTTTCTGATTGGCTGCCACTGTGGTCTCTGATTGTCCAGCCTGAAAGTTCCAAAATTCCGATTGGCTGGGCAGCGGTGCTATTTGCATATGGGCTCTGATTGGCCAGCTTCAAGAGGAGCCCCTGGTGGAGAAAAGAGTTCATGACAGAAACGGGGACATGAGAAGGAAATTTGCTTATGGTCTCTGATTGGCCAGCCTCAATTCCAAGATTCCGAGATGACAAAGAGAGGAAAGGAAAAGGCTAGGGGCTGAGTCAGAAAATTACCAATACAGACCACACTTGGCACACAGAGCCTGCAAGACCGACTCGACATCCTACTGCAACCATGGATGATGGGACTTGCAGTACCATCACACACATTCTGAGACCGCTGTTAACCTCATCCAATGACTGATCAGGACCAAACTTGGCACATAGACCTCTCATGACCCACCTTATGTCCTGGTGTGGTTTGGCTGGGGATGGACCATGGATTATGGGACTTGCAGTACCTTTGCTCAATTCTTGAGACCACTGCAACCCTCATCCAATTACCGATAAAGACCAAACTTGGCACACTGAGTCTCCATGATGCACTCTACATCCTGGTGCAGTTTGGAGGAGGATACACCATGGAAGATGGGACTTGCAATACCTGCACTCCCTTCCTAAGACCATTACAACTGCCAACAATGATGGATCAGGACCACAATTTACACAGAGAGTCCGTATGACCCACTCTACATCCTGGTGCGGTTAGGAAAAATTTGTCAACGGATGATGGGACTTGCAGTCACTTCATTCACTTCCTGAGACCACTGACTGATCAAGACCAAATTTGCACAGAGTCCCCATGACCCACTCTACATCCTGGTGCACTTTCAAGGAGGACAGACCATGGATGATGGGACTTCAAGCACCTCCACTCCCCAAGACTGCTGCAACCCTCACCTAATGTCCGATCAAGGCCAAACTTGGCACACAGAGCCCCCATGACCCACTCTACATCCTGCTGCAGTTTTGGAGGACAATGGATGATGTGACTTCCAGTACCTTCACTCACATTCTGAGACCTCTGCAAACCTCATCTAATGACTGATCAAGACCAAACTTGGCACACACAGCCCCCATGACCCACTCTACATCCCAGTGCTGTCTGAAGTATGGACGATGGATTATGGGACTTGCAGTACGTTCACTCACTTCCTGAAACCATAGCGACACTCATTCAAAAACCAATAAAGACTAAACTTGGAACATAGAGCCCCCATGGCAAACTAAACATTCTGGTGAGGTTTGGGGGAGTACAGACTATGGATGAAGGGACTTCAAGTACCTCTACTCACTTCCTAAGACCTCTGCAATACTCATCTAATGACCAATCAAGTCCAAACTTGGCACACAAAACCCCCATGACCAACTCTCCATCCTGGAGCAGTTTGGAGGGGGATGGACCACAGATAATGGGACTCACAGTAACTTCACTAACTTCCTGAGACAACTGCGAGTCATATAAATAACTGATAAAGACCAACCTTGAGACACAATTCCTTGCCGGCTCCCTAAGCTAGTACATAATAAAAGTCAAAGTTTGTATGCAAAGGACGGAAGTGCGGAGGGCGGAAGTGTGGAAGTGTTTGTGGCAGCTTTCCATTTGGCCAGCCTGAAAGTTCCAAGATTCTGATTTGCTGCCGCTGTAGTGCTATTTGCATATGGTCTCTGATTGGCCAGCTTCAATAGGAGCCCCTGGTGGAGAAGAGGGTTCATGGCAGAAACAGAGCATGACAGAAGGAAATTTGCATATGCTCTCTGATTGGCCAGCCTCAAATCCAACATTCCGAGATGGAGAGGAAAGGAAAGGCCGGGGGCTGGGTCAGAACACTACCAATACAGACCAAAATTGCCACATAGAGCCCCCATCACCCACTCTACATCCTACTGCAGTTTGGAGGAGGATGAACCATGGATGATGGGACTTGCAGTACCACCACTCACATTCTTTTTCTTCTTCTTTTTTTATTGGTTTGCATACAGAAAACAAAACCGACACCAAAGAAAAACTGAAATAAGTAAAAAACAAAAAAGAAAGATATACAAAAAAGTATTCAAATTTGCAGAATGGTATACAGTCAGCGCTCATTAAACATATAAAAAAATCAAATTTGACCGTACAGTTATAATACATTAACATTTAATGTCCCTCTAACCCCACACCCGTGAACCCAACCCCTGTGACCTCCGACACCACTCCGTATGGATCACATAACTAACCCACAACTACCCAGGTCTCTTCTTTCACTGAATCCCCTTTATGGCGATCTTCAAATCTACTTTTGTCTTCTCTTCCAGATATCCAATTGCCAACCGCCATTTTTTAACAAATTCTTCATTATTTCCAGCTCTGCTGCTATTTGTCAGTTTGGCCATTTGGATATAGTCTACTAATTTATCTCTCCAATCCTTAATAATTAACTCTTTTCCCCCCTTCCACGATTTAGCTATTATTAGTCTCGCAGAAACAAAACAATACTGACAAATTTCTTCATCTCCTGTGCTAATACGCCTCCTAAATATTCCTAATAAGCACATTTCTGGGTTTTTCTTGATTTTTTTGCTAATCATTTTATTTGTTTCTTTCATCACTTTTTTCCAGAATTCTTTAACTATGTTACAGGTCCATCATACGTGGAAAAAAGATCCCTTCACCTTCTTGCATCTCCAGCAAACCCCTTGTCCTGTTTTCTCTATTTTAGCTAGTACCTCTGGGGTTATATAGGTTCTGTAAAACATTTTAAACATATTTTCTCTAATTGAGCTGGCCACTGAGAATCTAAAGCCCTTATTCCAGAGACGTTCCCACTCTTCCAGATCGATATTTCTGCCAACATCTTGGGCCCACGTGATCATAACGGATTTTATTTGGTTGTCTACTAAATTATATTCTAAAATATATTTGTAAAGTCTGGATATTAGGCCTTTGTTGCCCTTCTCGAAAATACTTTCTAACTCCGATTTATTAGAAGCAAATCCTACTTTTGCATCCTTCCTAAATCTGTCATGTAGTTGGAAAAAACTGAACCAATCTTTTAACCCAGATTCTTCTCTGCCTTTAAGTATCCATTGTCCTTTCTCATTGACCAGATAATCCTTGTATGTGCCAGAGTCAGTATATGTGGCCGGTCTCTGGACTGCTTCCAATGGGCATAGCCATAGGCGGTTTTTTGGCTCCATACCCTTCTTATATCTTTTCCATGTTGCTAAAAGGCTGGCTCTTATTGCGTGCCTGTTGAATTCTTTGTTCACCCTGTCCTTATAATCCCATAGATAGGCGTGCCATCCATATCTTAAATTATGGCCCTCTAACTTAAGCAACTCCTTATTGTCCATTTTAATCCATTCCTTTAGCCAGCTGAAATTTGCAGCTTCATAGTAGTACCTGAGATCTGGCAATGCCAGGCCCCCTCTGTTTTTCCCATCAATAAGGTTCCTGTAGGCAATTCTCACTTTTTTACCTTTCCAAATGAATTTGGCCAGATCTCGTTTACATATTCCGAACATCTTTACTCCCTTAATAATTATAGGTTGCTTACCTGTAACCGTAGTTCCCTGAGTGGTCTCCTGTGAATACATACAAGTGGTATTTCCTGCGCCTGCGCAGAGCAATTCGGAACCTTCTAGAACATAAAAGAAACAAAATTAGATCAAGCCCGCCCACTCCTCCCGTCCCCATAAATAGCCAGTGGGCGGGCCCCAGCCTCAGTTCTCTTATGCCGCAAAGCAGCTGGAACCAAAGAGGCATGACCCGAGGGGAGGACGGGCAGGATTGTATGTATTCACAGGAGACCACTCAGGGAACTACGGTTACAGGTAAGCAACCTATAATTCCCTGTCGCGGTCCCTGTGAATCATACAAGTGGTAGACTTACAAGCTAACGAATATGGATGGTGGGCGTCATGCCACCGCCGAGAAGAGGACTGCCCTTCCAAACTCCGCATCTCTCTTGGACACGACGTCCATCTTGTAGTGCGAGACAAACGTGAGAGGGGAAGACCAGGTCGCCGCTTGACAGACAGCATCCAGAGAGACGCCCTTCATAAACGCCACCGATGTGGAAACTGCCCTCGTGGAATGACCCCTTATTTGAGGAGGCAACTCCCGACGCGCCATCTGATACGCCAGACGAATCGCCGAGACAGTCCACGAGGAAAAACACTGAGCCGAAACTGGAAGGCCACTGGCATCCTTCCAATACTTAACAAACAAACGGTTGGACTTCCGGAACTGTGCAGTCCTGTCAACATAAAAAGCAACAGCCCTGCGAACATCTAACATATGCAAGCCTTTTTCTAACGGAGAAACGGGATTCTGGAAAAACGCTGGAAGAACTAACTCTTGAGATAGGTGAAAACGTGATGCCACCTTAGGTAGGAAAGAAATGTCCGTACGAAGTACCACTTTATCCTTGTGAAACCTCAAATAGGGAGGATCACATCTCAAAGCGCACAATTCGCTGGCACGGCGGGCCGAAGTTATGGCCACCAAAAAGGCAACTTTGCATGACAGAAAAGAGACATCCACCGTTGCCAGAGGCTCAAAGGGGGCTTTCATCAATGCGGATAAAACCAACTCCAAATCCCACCCCGGGACCACGGGGGCTGCGGGGGGCTTCACATGTGTAACCCCCCTCAAGAAAATCTTTACGAGAGGGTCGGAAAAGCACGAAGGAAGCCCTGATTTTCTCTGAAACCACGCTATTGCTGCCAAATAGCATTTAAGGGATGACAAAGAAAGACCCGCTTCCGATAATGAAGCCAGAAAGTCTAAAACTATTGGAATTGGAGCGCGGGATGGGTCCTGTCCTTTTTCCAAAGAAAACTTTGAGAACCGTGACCATTTATACAAATACGACCTTTTGGTCGACTCCCTATGTGCCGCCTCTATATATTTCAAAACTGGCCCAGACAGGTTCGAGAAAACGGTCAAACCTCCGGGAGTATTCGCCACGCCGTCAGGTGCAACTTGAATACTTCTGGATACCAGACCTGATCCCCCTGCGAGAGGAGGAGGTCCGGCCTGTTCTCCAGACGCACAAACACCCCGTTGCAGATAGATAGGAGGGGAGAGAACCATGGCTGGCGGGGCCACCACGGGGCGATCAACAGACACTTCGCCCTGTCCCTCTGCAACTTCGACACTACCCGTAGCAGTAGGGGAAATGGTGGGAAGGCATAAAGCGGACGTCCTCTCCAATCGAGGAGAAAAGCATCCGCCAGGCACCCTAGCGACAGATTGGGCTTCCGGCGCGCACCGAACAGAGCGCATTTGGTGTTTGCGTGTGTCGCAAAGAGATCTATTTCTGGTACCCCCCACATGTCGAACAAACGGTCTACCACCTCCTGATGGAGAGACCATTCGTGATTCGAGAGTGGGGCCCTGCTTAGAGTGTCTGCTATGGTGTTTTCTTCTCCCGGAAGATGTACAGCCATCAGGTAGATGTTTCTGTCCACGCACCACTCCCAGATCTGTAAAGTAAGCTCCAGAAGCTTCTGGGAGTGTGTCCCCCCTTGTTTGTTTATATAAAACATAACGGTGGTGTTGTCCGTAAGCAGCTGCACCACTCTTCCTACTAGCACTGGTTCGAAGGCTTTTATGGCCTTGTCTACCGCT
Source organism: Anolis sagrei (assembly GCF_037176765.1). Taxonomy (NCBI): domain Eukaryota; kingdom Metazoa; phylum Chordata; class Lepidosauria; order Squamata; family Anolidae; genus Anolis; species Anolis sagrei. Next base: position 55,828,038 of record NC_090035.1, on the reverse strand, counting down.
AGAAGCGCTAAGAAGTTTATGTGACACCTCCTCTCTTCTGCAGACCACGTGCCCTGGATCATGAGTTCTTCCGAATGAGCCCCCCACCCCGTCATTGAGGAATCCGTAGTCACCGTGCGGGAGGGGGAAGGTTGATGGAATGATAGGCCAGAACACACATGGGAGCGGTCCCACCACCAGAGGATAGAATCTCGCGCCCTCGGAGACAAGACAAGAAGTTTGTCCGGGTCGTCCGTCAGAGGATTGAAGACCCCCAGAAACCAGGATTGCAGGGGTCTCAACCTCAGTCTGGCGTGGAGGACCACCGAGGTCGTGGAGGCCATGTGGCCTAGCAGGATCTGGATCGATTTGGCTGACACTCTGGAGGAAGCGAGGATCTGGTCTATAAGGGCCCGAAGTGCCAAGAAACGGTCTTCCGGGAGGAAGGCCTTCTCCACCGAGGAATCCAGCACCGCGCCAATGAATTGGATCCTGCGCGAGGGGGTAAGGTTGGATTTCTCCCAATTCACTATGAGTCCTAGGGACCGAAGAAGAGAGAGCGAAAGTGACACATCGACCAGCAGTTTCGACCTAGATTTAGCCACAAAAAGCCAATCGTCCAAATATGGGTAAATCGTCACGCCCCGCGTTCGGAGGTGAGCGACCACAACCGCCATGCATTTTGTAAAAACCCGCGGTGCGGTCGTGAGGCCAAAGGGGAGGACATTAAAACTAAAGCCGCGATCCCCAATCATGAAGGATAAAAACCTACGATGATGAACCGCAATTGATAAATGAAAATATGCATCCTTTAAATCGATGGTAACAAACCAAAGGTCTTTATTGAGGAGTGGCATGATAGAAGACAGAGAAACCATTCTGAACTTTCTGGAAAGAATAAACTTGTTTATGTCCCTCAGATCCATAATAGGACGGACCCCGCCCCCGCGCTTGGACACCAAAAAATAGCGGGAAAAGAAACATTGGGAAAACAAGGCCGGGTCTAAGGGGGAGATTGCCCCTTTCTGAAGCAACGTCTAGATTTCCTCCCACAACTCCCTAGAGGGGGGGGGGTGGAACACACGCGGCCCACAGGTGGAAGGTCTATGAATTCAAGGGAGTAGCCGTCCCTGACTATCGTAAGAACCCAGGTGTCCGAAGTTATTTCTTGCCATAAAGGGAAAAACCCCGACAACCTGTCACCAAAAACCGGAGGATTTCCCTCCCGGGGTAGTAAAACTGTAGGAACATTAACAACAATATCAGATCCCAACGGGGGATTCTCCGAACTATCCGCATCAGAGCCCAACTGGGGCCACGCGGAACCTCTTGGGGCCACATCAAAGACGCCGCTTGGGGCCGCCTTGCGGTTTCCCTTTTCCCTGGTAGGGTTGAAACCTGCTCTTGGAAGCAAAGGATTGTTTCTTAGAGTATTGAAACCGGTTGGAACCCCCACCGCGTGGCCTATTGTTACCCGAGAAGTTGTTAAAGTAGTTCTTACGGTAATAGGGGGAGGATTGCCAGCGCGGTTTCTGCTGGTAGTAAGGCTGAGAGGGATGGCCCAGCTTATTCATGGCCTGACAAACCTCTTGGGTATGCTTAATTTTGTCGTCCGTCTGGGGATCAAACAGACCCTGCTCGTGCATTGGCAAATCTTCCGGTAGGGCTCGGCCCTCTTCAGAGAGGGAGGAGGAACGGAGCCAAGCGTGCCTTCTGATCGAAGTGGCAGTGGCAAAAAGCCGTCCCGTGGCTTCAGCCATGTGCTTAGCGAAGTCCTTTTGGAACTTTGCTAAAGCAATGGCTTCAGATTGGAGGGCTCGAGGCAAGCGTTGCTCATCCAAGGGTAACAGTTCCAAATAAGGAAGGATTTTAGATCAAAGGAACGTCTGGTATCCGCTCATATAAGTCGCATAGTGCGACATACGAGCGAATAAACCAGCTGACAGGTGGACCTTTCTGCCCATGGCATCAATCCTTTTGCCCTCTCTATCCAGAGGGGCTAAGGACGCCCCCTTCGGACGCCTAGCCTTTGCAGCTTCGGCTACAATAGTGTTGGGTTTGGTAGGGCGCGAGACCCAATCTGCCTTGGCCAAGTCAATCTTGTACATTGCATCTATGCGCTTGGGCACCGCGGGCACAGATGCCGGTGACACCTCCTCCACTTTGGCCAACTTCAGCAGGTAAGGTAGGGAGGGGAGGGCGGAGGTGGATGGAGCTTGTTGCTCATCCGATGGGAACATCGGATCCTCCACCGAGCTAGAAACCTTGGGGGCAGGGAGGTCTAAGGCCTTAACCATTCAGCCGATCAAAGCCATGAACTTGTTGAAGTCAGGAGGCAAAGGTAGTTCAATGTCAATGTCCCTTGCTCTCCTGCGCGAGCCTGAGGGATCGTCGGAAGAATCAGACTCAGCGAGCTCGGCCAAATTAGAGTCATGTCCTGCAGCAGACGGACCAGGAAGCTGGTCCAGGTGCTCAATTGGTGCAGCAATCACTGGTTGAGCCGCTGGGTTGCTGGAGGCAGGAGCTTGAGATGGGATGACTGGAGCCGGCACGATGGCTGAAACAGCAGGTGTGGGCGCCGTCCCGACAGCTACTTGTCCTGGAGGGGCAACATCCTGCGAGCTGTCCAATCGTGTGCCCTCGAGCTGACGATCAGCAGAAGGGAGGGGCATCCGTTGAGGCATTTGAGGAGGCATAGAAGGCCCCACAAACACATAGCCTTGAGGAGTCATCTGCCAGAAACCCTGCTGCATTGCAAAGGGTGGAGGCATGGGTGGAGGTACGCTCCATCTGGAGGAGGACCTCAAGAGGCGGGAGGAACCCCTCCTCCCCCGTCTGGATCGTCTGGCTGGAGGAGACGAGGACGAGGAGGAAGAAGAGGAGGAGGATGATGAAGCCGACCTGGAAGGAGATCGGCGTCGGCGGCTCCTTCTGCTGCCCCTGCGAGATCGGCGCGAGGGGGATCTAGCTCTCCTTCTTGCTCCCCCCTCTGCGCGTCGAGCCGACGTGGGGGAGCTCGAGGCCATAGGGAGCTGGTCCAGCAGCGGAGGTTGGCCGGTCTCGGTGGGTTCAGCCCCCTGCCCCCTCAAGGACTCTGTGGCGGAGGCTTCTGATGGTCGCGGCGCCGCCGCCGGAATCATGGGCTGCAGCAAGGGGGCCGGGCTGAGCAGGGCCTCCCTCACCGGCGTCACAGCGCTGGGCAGAGTCGGGGCATCCCACTGCGCCAGAGGCGGGGCTTGCGGCGGCGCCGGGATGGACGCCTGCGCCGACGTCGAGGGTTGCGTCGTGGGCGGGGCTTGCGGCGGCGCCGAAGGCTGCGCCTGCGCCAATGCCAAAGCCCCCGGAGCCGGCTGCTGTTGTTGCTGCTGCTCCGGTCTCGGGGACGCCTCATCTTGCCCCGAAGGGGGTCTGGAAGCCGCTGCCGGCGTCGGCGTCGGCAATTTTCGCGCCCTTTTTGAAGGGCTAGAGGAGCGGGAAGAGGCCCGGGCGCCATCTTGGCGGCCGTTTGGCTTGGCCTTCTTGGCCTTCTTCTTTTGCTGGAGCGGCGGATCCCCGCCTTTTTCAGGTAAGTTGTCCTCTCCAGCAGCATCACAACCCGGCAGAAGGATCAGAGGGCCGGAGGGGAGGAGCGCCCGCTCATAGAGCGCTGCCTTCAATCTCATCTCCCTATGCTTTCGCGTCTGGGGAGTGAAAGCCTGGCAGATGGAGCAGGCCTGTGTGAGGTGCCCCTCTCCCAGGCAAGCGAGGCACAGGGAGTGTCCATCATTGTCCGGAAAATTGTTGGGGCACCTAGCGCAACGTTTAAAAGATGTTGTGGCCGACATGATGGGCAGACAACACAAACAACGGTAGATGTAAGTAAGCAGTCCAATGTCAATAGCAATACGCACGAAGTAAGGATGGTTCCCTAGCTTGCTCAGGCAGAATAAGAGAACTGAGGCTGGGGCCCGCCCACTGGCTATTTATGGGGACGGGAGGAGTGGGCGGGCTTGATCTAATTTTGTTACTTTTATGTTCTAGAAGGTTCCGAATTGCTCTGCGCAGGCGCAGGAAATACCACTTGTATGATTCACAGGGACCACGACAGGGAATTTGTAGGTTTTGAAACAAAAACAACATTTTGGGCAATACTATCATTTTTATCACTGCTATCCTCCCTAACCAGGTGAGTTGAAGTCTTTGCCAATTTTCCATATCTGTTTTTATGTCCTTCCAGGTTTTGTCATAATTATATTGGTAAAGTTTACTATTTTTGTTACTTAGCCATAGTCCAAGATATTTTACTTTGGGGACTACCTTACAGTTAGTTATATTCTCCAATTTAACAATATCACTTTTAGATAGGTTCTTAGTTAGAAAAACTGATTTCTCCTTGTTAATTTTAAAGCCTGACACACCGCTAAATTCATTAATAATTTCCAATAAGGCATGTATGCTACTTAAAGGTTCCCTTAAAAAACAGACCAGATCATCTGCATATGCCTTCCCTTTAAATTCATACCCTTTTACTTTAATCCCTTTAATTTCATTAACTTCTCTAATTCTATTATTCAAAATTTCTAATATCCAAATGAACAGTAAGGGCGACAAGGGACAGCCTTGTCTTGTCCCTTTTTGAATTTCTATATAATTTGACATTTGATTATTTATTTTTAGTTTGGCTCTTTGCCTTGAATAAATAGCTCCTATTGCCTTTCCAAAATTTTGACCTACTCCGAAATAGTCCAATACTTTAAACATATAATCCCACCGCACATTGTCAAACTTGCAGTACCATCACTCACATTCTGAGACCGCTGTTAACCTTATCCAATGACTGATCAGGACCAAACTTTGCACATAGACCTCTCATGACCCACTTTATGTCCTGGTGTGGTTTGGCCGGGGATGGACCGTGGATTATGGGACTTGCAGTACCATTGCTCAATTCATCAGACCACTGCAACCCTCATCGAAATACCAATAAATAACAAACTTGGCACACTGTCTCCATGACGCACTCTACATCCATGTGCAGTTTGAAGGAGGATGCACCATGGACGATGGGACTTGCAATACCTGCACTCCCTTCCTAAGACCATTACAACTGCCAACGATGATGGATCAGGACCACAATTTACACAGAGACCCAGCATGACCACTCTACATCCTGGTGCAGTTTGGAAGAATTTAACAATGGATGATGGGACTTGCAGTCACTTCACTCACTTCCTGATACCACTGAGACCCTCGCCAATGACTCATCAAGACTAAACTTGGCACATGGAGCTTCAATGACCCACTCTACATCCTGGAGCAGTTTGGAGGACGACAGATCATGGATGATGGGACTTCAAGTACCTACACTACCCAAGACTGCTGCAAAACTCATCTAATGACCAATCAAGAGCAAAGTTGGCACACAGAGCCCCCATGACCCACTCTACATCCTGCTGCAGTTTTGGAGAAGGGTGGACCATGGATGATGGAACTTCCAGTACCTTCACTCACATTCTGAGACCTCTGCAAACCTCATCCAATGACGGATCAAGACCAAACTTGGCACATAGACCTCTCATGACCCACGTTACATCCTGGTGTTGTTTGGAAAACTTTGGAGATGGATGATGGGACTTGCAGTACCTTTGCTCACTTCCTGAGACCACTGAGACCCTCGCCAATGACTAATCAAGACTACACTTGGCACATGGAGCTACAATGACCCACTCTACATCCTGGTGCAGTTTGGAGGAGGACAGACCATGGATGATGGGACTTCAAGTACCTCCACTCCCTTCCGAAGACTGCTGCAATCCTCTTCTAATGACCAATCAAGACCACACTTGGCACACAGAGCCCCCATGATCCACTCTACATCCTGCTGCAGTTTGAAAGGGGATGGACTTTGGATGATGGGACTTGCACTACCTTCACTCACTTACTGACACCACTGCCACCCTCATCTAATGACTGATAAAGACCAAACTTGGCACACAGAGCCCCCATGACCCAGTCTATATCCTGCTGCTGTTTGTAGGAGGATGGGCCATGGATGATGGGACTTCAAGTACCTTCACTCACTTCCTGAAAATAATGCAGCCGTTATCCAAAGACCAGTAAAGACCAAACTTGGCATACAGAACCACCACTTTCTCTAATAACCCGGGCAATGCCGGGTCTCCAAGCTAGTATATTATATTTTAAAGATATCCCTGAAAAAACATTCCTGCAAAATATTATATGTCATGAGGCAATAATAGAATGGTGTCCTGAGATGGTTTTTAAGCAACTGATTTTAAAATGGATTTAAGTTATTTTAATGTTTGTGTATATTTATGGTTATGTCCCAGCATTAAATCTTTGCTGTATACATGTTGTGCTCTGCTCTGAGTCCCCTGCGGGGTGAGGAGGGTGAAATATAAATGATTGCAAATTCTATTCTTGCAAAATATAATCTATTCCTACAAAACATTTTCTATTCTTGCAAAGATATTTTTGTAAAATTATTCCTGTAAAATATACATTTTTGCAAAAGTTTGTTGCAAAATATTATTTTATTTATTAATTTAAAACTTTATTACAAATTATATTATTGCAAAAATATTCTTGCTACATTGGTTTCAAGCTGACAAACACCTGTATATTTGTATTTTAAGAGAACTAGCTGTATATTGTATGTTGTGTTTGCACTGTCTGTTTTGATTAGGCCAACTAGCTAAGTAATAAATTGTCTGTTCATTCTTGCAATATATATACTGTATCACTGCAAAATTATTCTTGCAAAATATATATTCTTTTGCAAAATATTCTTGCAAACTTTATTGCATTATTGCAAATTATATTCTTGCAAAATATATATTCTTCTCCTCCAAAATATTCTTGCAATTTTTTGCCAACTTTGTTGCCTTATTGCAAATTATATTCCTGAAAAACATAAAATATTATTGCAAACTTTATCGCATTGTTGCAAAAATATTCTTCTAATTCTTGCAAAAAAAATAGTATATCCTTATTTTTTTTAAATCTACTCTGTACAATCAATGTGATATCTATATATGTACCTGTATTATTGGGAAGTATTTCCTTGCAAATTACAAATCCCCAGACGGCCGTTTCAAGCCATTTAATGCTGAATCTCTCTCTAGAGGCTGAAAAAGAGTTGTTTACGTTGCAAAATGGGCCATAAAATGCAGCTAATTAAGCTAATTAATTATGCAAAAGAGCACACAAGCCACCCACCGAAAGATTTTCCATAAAAAAACCCAAATAATAATAATAATAATATTGACATTATATTATGCATTTATTTAAACCTGGAAAATGTTTATATATTATATTATATTTCACATTTGTTTGCATTTCTTTACATTTCAGGATAATATTTGTGATATTTATTTTAGGAATATATTTTGCAGGAATATAATATATATTAAATATTTCCCAACTTTAAATAAATGCATATTATAATATAAATATTTCCCACGTTTAAAGAAATACATATAATATAATTATAGTAAATATTTTCCTGACATTTTGATAAATGTATAATATAATATATTTTATAATAAATATTATCCTGAAATTTAAACAAATATATAATATATATTTTCCTGACATATTATATATTATATTTTCCTGATGTTTAAATTAATATAACACAATATTTTCCAGGTTTAATAAATACATAATATAATATAAATATTATCCTGAAATTTAAAAAATATAGAACAAATATTTTCCTGATGTATAATATAATATAAAATAAATATTTACCAGATTTAAATAAATGCATATAATATCATATAAATAATAGGTGCATTGCTTTCACTCTCTCTCTCTCTCTCACACACACACACACATATTGCAAAATTGTTTCCTCATTAAATAAACACTTTTGCCTCGGTAACAGATTTATGGCCGAAAGACACAAAAAAACAGGAGATTACAATGCAAATTTTGGGGGAGAAAAAAGTAAAGCAATTCATTTGCAAAAGATGAGAAAAGGGATTTGCAAAATGTATATTTTTGCATATTTTTGCAATTCATTTGCAAAGGATGACATGCATTTATTAAGGGCAAAAATAAGGAAAATGATGCACTATTTTTTTCCAAAGAAAGGATGCATCAATTAATTGCAAAAATAGGGAATTGGAAAATATGCATCTTTTAATTGCAAAATGGAATACATTAATTAATTACAAAAAAGGGGAAATTATGCGGGTTTTTTTTCAGTTGAAAGAATGGATGTATTCATTGCAAAATAGGACACACATTAATTGCAAAAGCAAAGGTAAAATAATGCACTGCTTTTGCAAAGAAGAAATGCACAAATTGCAAAAAGTAACTTTTTGGAAAAGATCGATACATAAATTGCAAAGATGGGAGAAATCTTGCAATGAATTTTGCAAAAAACAAATTCATCTATTGCAAAAATAAATAATGCTAAGAGGTGCATTTTAATTGCACAAAAAACTGAAAATGCATTATATTTTGCAAAGAAAGGGTGGATTTATCAATTGCAAAAATGCACTATCTTAGCAAAGAAAGGATGCATCTATCCTTTGCAAGAAATCAAGGAAATGGATACAATACATTTTGCAAAAGAAAAGAAATTTATAAATCCCAAAGCCAAAAGGGAAAGATGCAATATATTTTGTAATGAACAAACACATTTATTTATGGCAAAATGGGTACTTTTTTTGATTAGCCCATTGGCCGTATCAAAACATTTGACAAACACATACATATATTAATGACAAAAAAGGGAAACGATGCACTATTACTTTGCAAAAGAAAAATGTATATATTCATTGCAAAAATAGCACAAATAAAGCAATATATTTTGCAAAGAAAGATTGCATTTAATTGCAAAAATGGAAAAGAATGTGCTTTTTGCAAAGAAAGAAATGCGTTTATCAACTGCAAAAAATAAGAAAATGATGCATTACTTTTTGCATAGAACAAATGTATCTATTAATTGCAAAATAAGGAAACTGGTGCAATACATGTTGCAAAGAAAGTAATGCATTTATCAATTGCAAAAATTAAAGGAAAAACGATGCAATAAATTTTGCATGTATGAATCAAAAGATAGGATAAATATGGAGAAGAACGTAATATTTTTTGCAAAGAGCAAATGCACCTATCAATTGCAAAACAAAGGAAATTATGCTATATGTTTTGAACAAAAATATGTATGTATTAATTGCAAAAATTACTTTCTGCAAAAGAAGCATTGCATTCATTAATTGCAAAAATAAGGAAATAATGCACTATTTTTGCAAAGGAAGCAATGCATTTATTAACTGCAGAAATAATGCATTGATTGATTTCATAAATAAGGAAAAGAATGTATTACTTTATGGGAAAAACATGTATACGTTAATATCAAATATAGGGGGAAAATGCAATACATTTTGTGAAGAATTTTACTTGCAAGGAAAACAATGCACTGTTTTAGCAAAGAGAAGATACATTTATTTATTGCAAAAAGAAAAATAATGCACTATTATTTTGCAAAAAATGCACTTATTAATTGCAAAATAAGGAAAATAATGCAATATATTTTGCAAAGTACAAAGGCATTGATTAATTGCAAAAATAAGGACAACCATGAAATCTATTTTGCTAAGGAAGCAATGCATCTATTAAATTGCAAAAAAGAGGAAAAGAATGCACACTTTTATCCCTAAGAATGTACAATCTTTGAAAAGGTTCAGGAAAAGGGAGAATGCGATCTATTTGTAAAGGAAAAGAATAATATATGCAAAAAAGGAGTCCCAAAGGTCATCTTACTTGACCTCTACTTTGCATAACAATCTGGCCTTTATCCCATTCATTTGCAGCTTTCCTTTCCCTTCATTTGCATTTTTCATTTCATTTTCTTTGCAAACATGCCTTCTTTTCTTTGCAAATATTTTGCACCCATTTTTGAAACATTTTGTATTATTTACAAATATTTTGCATCAATTTTTGCAAACCTTTTGCATTCTTTAATGCAAACATTTTACATCTTTTTCTTTGCAAATATTTTGCATCCTTTTTTCACTAATATTTTGCATCATTTGCAAATAATTAGCATTTTTGCAAATATTTTGCATCCTTTTCCTCAAATATTTTGCATTTTTTGCAATTAATGCATTCCTCCCTTTGCAAAAATAGTGCATTATTCCCCCTTTTGCAATTAATAGATGCATTCTTTCCTTTGCAAATCATTTGGATTTTGCAACCTTTCTTTCTTTCTTGCATTATTATTATTTATATCTCATATCTATGAATATTTTTATTATTTTTATTATTATTTATATCTCACTTCCATCTTTATATTTTAAAAAAATTAGTATTAATGTCCCACTTTCATCTATATTATTATTGTTGTTGTTGTAATTCATCTCTTACTTCCATCTCTATATATTTATTATCATTATTATTTATTCACAACTTTTCTATGCTATTAAAGGCCTATTAAAAGTCAACTGAGTCAACAAAGAAGGCATTTTATTCAAAAAATAAAATTGAGGAAAAACCCCTCCATTTCCTCCTCAATATTATTATTATTATCGCCCTCGAATTTCAGCTTACTCCCCTCTCCCCGTTTCCCTAATTTCTTATTTCACTACATTTCCTCCTCATTTTCCTTCAATTTATCCTCATTTCTCTTCATATCCTCATTATTTCCCTTCATTTCCCCATTATTTCCCTCAATTTTATGTCTATTTCCCTTCATTTTCCTCGGTTTTTTATTTTTCATTTCCTTATTTCCCCATATAAACTTATTTTACATCCCTTATTATTTCCCTTCATTTCCTTATTTCCCTCCATTTATCCCTATCCCTATACTCACCGCCGTGAGTCGCCCTAGGGCTGAGAACGGCGGTTAACAAATGCAGCAAATAAATAAATAAATAAATATTTTTCTTCATTTCGTTATTTCCCTCCAATTTATGCCTTTCCCTCCTTTTCCTCATTATTTCCCTTCATTTCGTCATGTCCCTCAGTTTTCTTATTTTCCCATTTTATCCTTATTTCACATCATTTCCTCATTATTTCCCTTCAGTTTATGCTTATTTCCCTTCATTTTCCTTAAATTTCCCTTGTTTCTTCATTATTTTCCTTATTTCATTTCCCTTCAATTTCTCCTTATTTATTTATTTATTTACTTTATTTGTATACCGCTCTTCTCAGCCCTTAGGCGACTCAGAGCGGTTAACAAGAAACAAACAGCAGCAAAAATTCAATACTAACAACATATAGACCATATAAAAACAATTAAATAATACACTAAGCAATTAACATCAGTAAACATCAATCAACATCAATAAGTGACTCATTAGCGTCTCATAACTGAAATCACAATCCAAGTTCGTCATCCGTTATTCCGATTTCCTATGATTCATTGTAATTCATTGCACTTCTTATTCAAACGCCTGTTCAAATAGCCAGGTTTTTACTTTCTTCTGAAATGCCATTAATGAGGGAGCCGATCTAATGTCTGTGGGGAGGGCGTTCCACAGCTGAGGGGCCACCACTGAGAAGGCCCTGTTTCACTTCATATCCACATTATTTTCCCCATTTCCTTCCTTTTCTCCTCATTTTCCTCCATTTTCCACTTCATTTCCTTTCAAATGAAGGAACCTGAGGGAAGCAAGTAGGAAGATGGAGGGAAATGAAATGAGGGAAATACGGATGAATTGAAGGGAAATAAGAAGAAATAAGTGGTGTGATGAGGATAAACTGAAGAGAAATGAGGAAATTGAAGGGAAATAAGGAGGAAATAAGAAGTAAATAAGGAGGATATGAAGAGAAATAAGGATGGAAATAACAAGAAATGGAGGAAATAATGGGAAATGGAGGTAAATAATGAGAAAATGGAGGTAAATAAGGATATACGGGAAATAAGGAATTGAAGAGAAAGGATAGATTGAAGAGAAATAATGAGAAATGAGAGGAAAATGGAGGTAAGCAAAGCAGAAATCTGAGGAAAGTAAGAATAAATTTAAGGGAAATAACAAGAAATGAAGAGAAATAATTAGGAAATTGAGAGAAATAAGAGGAAATCTGAAGTAAGTAGAAATCTGAGAGAAGGATAAATGAAAGAACAAATAAGGAAAATAAGCACAACACTGAGGAAAATAATGATAACGCCGAGAGAACTGAAGGAAATAAGTAAACATCGGAAGGAAATAATGAGGAAATTAAAGTAAAAAAGACTCAGTTGGAGGGAAACAGGAATAAAAATAATGGAAAAACAGATAAATTGAAGGTTAATAAGTATAAATCGGAGGTGAAAGGGATAAAACTGATGGATATAAGTGAAAATCTGAGGTAAATAAGTGGAAATCTGAAGTAAATAAGTTTTAGTTGAAGGGAAGCAATGATAAATCTGAATAAGGCTCAATTGGAGAGGAAATACGGATGTGGAAGAGAAAAGAAAATAGGTAAATAATGAGGAGACAGAAGTAAATAAGGATAAACGGAAGGGAAATGAAGGAAATAACGAAAAGTTTGAGCTAAACAAGGAGAAAGCTGAAGTAAATATGGGTAACTATGAAGGGAAAACAGTAAATATTGAGAAATCTGAGGTAAACTTTAAGTAAACAAGGATACATTTGGAGGAAATTAACAAGAAATGAAGGCAGTGGGGAAAATGAGGCAAATCAGACTAAAGTGAAAGGAAATAAGGAGAAATCAGGGGATAAAGGGGATTTAGCATTCAATAAGAAGAAATCTGAGGGAAATTTGTGTTCAATTCTGATGTAAAATGAATAAAAGTGAAGGGAAATAACTAAAACATTGAAGTAAAAAAGGATAAATCTGAAGTAAATAAATAGAAAAATGAGGTAAAATGATAAATCTGAGGTAAATAATGATAAATGAAAGGGAAATAAGTAGAAATCTGAGGTGAGTATAAATCTGAGGTAAACAAGTATAAATCTGAGGTTTAAAGGATTAATAGAAGGGAAATAAGGAAAAATTTGAGGTAAAAAGAACAGTTCTGAGGTAAGTAAGGATACATTTGAGTTAAATAAGGTTACACTGAAGGGAAATAAGTATAAATTTGAGGATATAAATAGAAATCTGAGGAGAAAAGTAAAAATCTGAGGGGGAAAATGATAAATGAAAGGGAAATTAGTAGAATTTGAGGTAAATAAGGCTAAATTGAAGGAAAATAAGGTAAATAATGGGAAATCAGAGGGAAATAAGTCCTAACGAAGGAAGCCATGAGCGCAGAATAAGGAAGGCCTTCTTTTCTTTGCCATAAAAGGGCCTTTCACACAAAAGACATGGAATTAAATAGAACTAAAGGGTAATTTTTGGGGGGAGAAAAGAAAGCCCTTAAATATATAAAATAAATGAATTAAATATCATTATTATTTGGACTACATATAATGTTTGAAAAACGCTCCATGAAACACATGGAAACAAGGAAATGTCAAAATATATTAAAGAAGGAAGTTTAAATAAAATAATGATGTCTGAAAATGCCTCACAAAAATATATTAAGGAGAAATTATTATTATTATTAGGAAACGTAAACTGTTGTTGTTCATTCGTTCAGTCGTCTCCGACTCTTCGTGACCTCATGGACCAGCCCACGCCAGAGCTCCCTGTCGGCCGTCACCACCCCCAGCTCCTTCAAGGTCAGTCCAGTCACTTCAAGGAAGCCATCCATCCATCTTGCCCTTGGTCGGACCCTCTTCCTTTTTCCTTCCACTTTCCCCAGCATAATTGTCTTCTCCAGGCTTTCTTGTCTCCTCATGATGTGGCCAAAGTACTTCAACTTTGTCTCTAGTATCCTTCCCTCCAATGAGCAGTCGGGCTTTATTTCCTGGAGGATGGACTGGTTGGATCTTCTCGCAGTCCAAGGCACTCTCAGCACTTTCCTCCAGCACCACAGCTCAAAAGCATCGATCTTCCTTCGCTCAGCCTTCTCTAAGGTCCAGCTCTCACATCCTTAGGTTACTACAGGGAATACCTTGGCTTTGACTATGCGGATCTTTGTTGCCAGTGTGATGTCTCTACTCTTTACTATTTTATCAAGACTGGACATTGCTCTCCTCCCAAGTAGTAAGCGTCTTCTGATTTCCTGGCCACAGTCTGCATCTGCAGTAATCTTTGCACCTAGAAATACAAAGTCTGTCACGGCCTCCACGTTTTCTCCCTCTATTTTCCAGTTGTCAATCATTCTTGTTGCCATAATCTTGGTTTGTGTGTGTGCATGTTCCTGTATGTTCTTCCCATTTAATATATTTAATCCTTTAAAAAAAAAACTACTGGTTTATAAATATACATATATTTATATATATTTATTTCTGCATTTTCTTCCCATTTCATATTTATAATTTTTAAAAGTTATTTATTTCTATATATTTATTTCTCTTACTTATATTACTTATAATTTAATATATATTTAAAATATAAAAATTGTTGGGTTATTTACTATTTTTTAAATTTAATTTAATGGAAAAACAAATAAAAGCCATTCATTAATCATCAATAGTCAAAGGAGAAAATAAAGAGATTAATTCCTGCAATTAATTCTAATTAAGTCAATTAAGGAGCGGCATTTCCAAAGGACCACACACATCGATTCGCCATTAAAATTTAATATTACATTAAATTAATTAAAATAATTAAACCTAATATTTGACTGGGAAATAATAATAAACATTACTTTGAAATATTTTGCCAATAAATAAAATAAAATAAAAAATTATATAGATTGTATGCAAAATATATTTGTTTTTTTAAAAAAAGGGAAATATTTTAAATAAATTCCCCTTTAAAAGGAAAATATATTAAATATATGCATGTAAAAAAGGAAAATATATTAAATAAATTCCCTTGAAAAAAGAAAACATACTAATAGAAATACACTAATAGAAAATAGAGTAAATCCAAATTTGTTGAATTTCAATAATAATAAATAGTAAATTAATATATAATATTAGCCAAATATTTAGAAAGATATCCTTTCTGTCATTTCAATTATCACCATCATCATCATCATCACATTTAAAATCTTATTATTACTACTATTAACACAACAGAAATATAATGGAATATATATATACTGAACCCGGTGAAGACTGAGATTCTCTGGCATGGCTGCCCAGCAGGTCTGACTCATCCGTTACCCACCTTCGATGGTGCCGCCTATCTCCATCTACCACTGTTAAGAGCTTAGGTGTCATCCTGGATTCACAGCTGACAATGGAAGCTCAGGTAGCTGCTGCCAGCAAACAGGTCTTTTTCTATCTACGAGCCGTCGCAAACTCTGTTCCTGCGGGAGCAAACCTTGCTAGCATGTCCCTGACATCATGAGACTCCGCCTCTCGCCCCGCCCCTTTCTCCGCCTCTTTCTCCTTGCGAGAGTGGTTTTTCCTTTGCTAGGGCAGCATTGCCAGCATACTCTCTCAGTTGGCAGAATTCAACTGAGAGAAAATTGCGGGCAATGCTGCCCTAGCAAAGGAAAAACCACGCTGGCAAAGAGAAAGGGGCGGAGAAAGGGGCGGGGAGAGAGGCGCAGGCTCATGACGCCAGGGACGTGCTAGCAAGGTTTTCTCCCGCAGGAACAGAGTTTGCGACGGGTCTACAACAAGTGAGGCAACTGACACCCTACCTATCTGACGAGGCTCTGGCAACTGTCATCCATGCCACGGTCACGTCTAGGCTGGACTATAGCAACAGAATCTTGGCCTTCCTATGTCTACGACCCGAAAGCTCCGTATTGTTCAGAATGTGGCAGCCAGGATACTCACAAGAACGCCCATTAAATGCCATATAACACCAGTGCTGCAACATTTACATTGGCTTCCAACTGAGTACCGTGGCCTGTATAAAATGTTAGTTCTGACCTTTAAAATTCTCCATCGTACCTTAGGGACCACCTCTCCTTCTCCCATCAT
This sequence comes from Anolis sagrei, assembly GCF_037176765.1. Lineage (NCBI taxonomy): Eukaryota > Metazoa > Chordata > Lepidosauria > Squamata > Anolidae > Anolis > Anolis sagrei. The sequence continues at coordinate 55,812,172 of NC_090035.1, read as the reverse complement.
CGGAGGTCGCAACAACTAGCTCAACGCAACTTACTCTATATACCAGGTCCTAGAAAAGTGCACTTGGAAAGTACCAGATGCAGGGCTTTTTCTATTTCTGCCCTTGCCTTATGGAATTCCTTGCCGCTCTATATGAGAGCCATGTGTGACTTAGGGCCTTTTACTTTAGCACTTAAAACCTGGCTTTTTACTAGAGGATTCGATCTCTGTTAATTTTTAAATTCTGTATGTATGTATTTTATCTTTTACAATTTAGCTGTTAATCACCTAGAGCATTGTTGGATGGAGGGCGATTAATAAGTAATTTAATATGATGATGATGATGAATGTACTGAAATGATACCCCAAAGTGTTCCAAATGTATATTATAACATTAGTTTAATAAGTACAAAATATAATAATACATAAAACAGTATATTATCTTATTGTCCCACTCTGTTGCAATTGTAAATAATAATAAAATATTATATATATATTTGGTGAAGCAAAATAACAATCAGATATCATTATGATTCCTAAACATTTTAAATAAATATATAATAATAATAATAATATTTATCTCAACACTTTAGAAAGAAATAAGCAAAATATATAAATATAAAAATAATATATTGTATCAAAATAATAAAAAACTCCCTCATAATAAATTGCAAATAGAATAAAAAACTATCAATAAAATAATATATAATAAAATAATAACATTATATAATTTATATATTTAAATTATTTTGTAATAAATGCCCATCTTTCATGTCAACAATATAAATATGTGTGTTATTAAAATATAATATAGTTAATATTAATATTTTAATAACATTCAATACTGTTAACGCTTTCTAATAATATTTATGTTATTTTAACATAGACATGCATGTTAATAATATATGTTCTTTTTGATTATTTAATATTTATATCATTTAATGATATATATGTGTGTGTGCATGTGTGTGAGAGTTTTGTCTTCCGGCAAGTTGCCAATAATATATTTATATTCTAATTATATTATATATTTTATAAATATCTATTTATATTTATGTGTGTGTATGTATGTATGTATGTATGTGTATGTATACACACACACACACAATGTCCTTCTAATCCCTTGTTGATAGCTTACCATTGATTTATTAATATGTTGTCATGAATAATTTGCATTATTTTGTCTTTATTTTGTGTATTGTATGAAGGAGACAAAAAGGAAGGAATGGGGAAGAAATGAATGAAAGAAAGACAAGAAATAAAGAGGAAAAAAGAAGAAAGAAAAGAAGGAGAAATAGAAGGAAATAAATAGAAAGGAAGGAAGGAAAAAGAAGAAAGAAATGAGAGAACGATAGAAATAAATCAAAAGGAAGGAATAAAAAAGAAAAAGATGAAAGAAGAAAGGAAAGAAGAAATAAGGGAGGAACTGGAGGAGACGGAAACAGAATGAAAGAAAGAAAGAAAGAAAGCAAAAGAAAGAAGACAAGTAGAAATATACGGAAGTAAAGAAAAAAAGTAGAAGGAGAAAGAAAGAGAAAGAAGTAAAGAAATAAGAATGAAGAAACGGGAGAAAGAAAAAAAAATAAAAAAAGAAGGAAGAAGAAAAGGAGGAACAGAAGGAAAGAAGGAAAGAGAGGGAAGGAGAAGAAGAGTCGGAAGAACGGGAATGGAAGAAATAAAAAGGAAAGAAGAAACTGGAAGCAGAGGGAAGGAATGAGAGAATGAGAGAAAGACAAAAAGAAGGATGAGAAAAAGGAAATGTAAGAAATAAATTTAAAAAGAACTAAAATGCAAGAAAGATAAGGAAGAAAACGGGAGAAAGAAAGAATGAGAAAGAGAGACGGAAAGAAAGAAATGTAAGCAAAGTAAGAGGGAGAAAGAGGAAGAAAGAATAAATAAATAGTAAGGAACAAATGAGAAATAGACGGAAGAAGGAGAGGAAAAGGGAGAAAAGGGAGGAGAGAAAGAGGGAATGGAAAGAAGGAAGGAAAGGTAAGAGAAATAGGAAGGAGAAATAGAGAAAGAAGGAAGGAAAGGTAAGAGATAAATAGGAACGAGAAATAGAGAAAGAAGGAAGGAAAGGGAGAATGAGAGAGATAAAAAGGAAAGAGAGAAAGAAAGGAGAATGATAAACAGAAAGGAAGGAAACGAGAGAAAGACGGAAATGTAAGAAATAAATAGAAAGAGGAGACGGTAGAAAGGAAAAGAAGGAGCAAAATGAGAAAGAAAATAAAGGAAGAAAAAAGAGAAGGAATAATAAGGATCAAAGAGAGAGAAAAGGAGAAAGATAAAGAACGAGAAAAGAGAAAAGGAGCAAGAAACAGAAGAAAGGAAGGAAAGACAAGCGAAGTAAAGGTAAGAGCGAGGGAAAGAAAGGAATAAAAAGAAAAAAGACAGGAGGAAGGGACGGAGAGAGAAAGAGAAGGAAAGAAGGAAGGCAGTAGAAGAAATAAAAAGGAAGGAATGTAAAAAAAGAAGGAAGTAAAATAGAGATGGAAGAAGGAAGGATAGATAGCTAGATAGAAAGATAAGAAATAAAAGGGAGGGAAGAAAAGAGAAAGAGATGGAAGAAGAAAGAAAGATAGGGAAGGAAGAAAGAAAGGAGAGAAAATGAATCAGAAGGAAGGAAGAATAAATAGAAAGGAAAGAACAGGATAAAGAAAGGAAAAGAGAAATGGAATGATAAGGAATATGAAGGAAGGAAAGAGAAAGAAGAGGAGTGAAAAAGAAAGTGAATGAAGGAATGAAAGAAAGAGAGAAGGGGGGTGGAAGGAAAGAAAGATAGGAAGAAATGGGAGAAAGAAAGGTAGAAAGAGGGATGAATGAAGGAATAATAAGGAAGGAAGAGAAGAATGAAAGAAAAAGGAGAGAAGGAAAGAAAGAAAGTCAAAGGGTTGGGGGGTGGGAAGGAATAAAAAGAAAGGAAAGACAGAAGGCAGAACAAAGAGAGAAACAGGAGGAATAATAAAGGAAAGACTGAGAAATAAAAAAGGAAAGATGGGAAGACGTAGAATGAATAGAAAGAAAGGAAAGGGAGAGAAAGAGGAAGGAAGAAGAAAGTCTGAAAGAAAGATAAGAACAAAGGAAGGAAGAAACAGGAGAAAGTAAGAATGACAGAAAGAGGGAAAGAATAGGATAAGGAATAATAAGGAAGGAAGGAAAGGTAGGAGGGAAGAGGGATAGAAGGAATAATATCAAAGGAAATAAAGAAAAATAAAAAGAAAGGAGGAAAAAGGAAGGAAAGAAAAAAGAAAGGAAAGATAAGATAAAGAAAGGAAACATGAACAGCAGGGACGGTGAAAAAGACAAGGAATAATAAGGAAGGAAGGAAAGACGGAAGGAAAAGAAAGAAAAGAGAAGGAAATAAAGAGAAAGAAAAAAGAAAAGAAAGAAAAAGAGATGGAGAAAGAAGGAAGGAAAGATGAACGGCAAGCCAGAAAGAGAAAAAGAGAAGAAATAACAAGGAATGGAAGAAAGAAAGAGAACAAAGGAAGGAAAGGAGAGAGTGAGAAACAGAAGGAATAATAAGAAAGAAGATTAAAGGAAAAGGAGTTAAATAAAATAATAAAAGAAAGAGAAAAACAGAAGGAAATGGAGGGAAGAAATAACGGGAGAAAAGAAGGAGAAAGAGGGAGGAAAAGAAAGAAAGGAATAATATGGAAGGATAGGAAGAAGGGGAAAGGAAGAAAGAAAGCAATTGGAAGAAAGAAAGAAAGAAAGAAAGAAAGAGAAAAAGAAGGAAAGAAAGGAAAGATGAACAGTGGAATAGAGGGAGAATGAATAGGAAGGAAGGAAGGAGAAAAAGAAAGAAAAGAAACATAGAGAGAGAATAAGGAATAAGGAAAGAAAGGACAATTGAAGAGATAGAGACAGAAAAAGAAAATAATAATAATAATAATAATAATAATAATAGAAGAACAGAAAGAAGGAAGGAAATGGAAGGAATAAAAAGGAAGAAAAGAATGATAAAGAAAAACACAGGAAAAATGGTAATAATAATAATAATAATAGAAGGAAGGAAACTGAAGGAAAAAAATTAAAGGAAGGAATAATACAGAAGGAGAAAAGGTAATTTAATAAATATGATATATAAAGATATATAATATAATACAATATATAAGGAATTTGGGGAAGAATTGAGAAAGACAGAGGAAGAAAAGGGATATAAGAAGAAGAGAAAGATTTTTTTTTCATGTGAGAAGCAACTTGAGAAACTGCAAGTCATTTCTGGTGTTGAGAATTGGCCGTCTATAAGAACATTGCCTAGGGGACACCCGGATGTTTGATTTTTTACCATCCTTGTGGGAGGCTTCTCTCGTGTCCCCACATGGGGAGCTGGAGCTGATAGAGGGAGCTTAACCCACTCTCCCCAGGTTCAAATCACTGACCTGTTGATCAGCAGTCTTGCTGGCACAAGGGTTTAACCCATTGAGCCACTGGGGAAAGAAAGAAGGCGAAAGACTGAAGAAGGAAGAAAAGCAATATAATAATAATAATAATAATAATAATAATAATATAAAAAATAGAAAGGAGGGAGCAAAAACCAGAGGAAAGAAGAAAAAGGATATAATACGAATAATTATAACAACACCAATAATAGAGATATATAATATTTATAATAGTAGAAGAGAAGGAAAGAGTAGAAGAGAGAGAGAGAAATAAGGTATTGTTAAAGGCTTTCACGGACAAAATCACTGGGTTGTTAGTTTTTCGGGCTGTATGGGCATGTTCTAGAAAAATTCTCTCCTGACATTTCGCCTGCATCTGTGGCATCTGTGCTACCACAGATGCAGGCGAAACATCAGAATGCTTCTAAAACATGCCCATACAACCTGAAAAACCAACAGCAACCCAAGGAAGGAAGGAATATGGAAGGATAGGAGACAGAAGGAAGAAAAGGGATGTAATAATAATATAAATAATGACAAAGGAAGAATATAGATATAGTACAAATATTTATAATAATAAAAAAGAAGGAAGAAACAGGATGTAATAGTAGTAATAGTAGAGAAAGAAGGAAGGAATAATATGGAAGGAAAGAGAAAAGAAGAAAGAAAGGAGAAAATATAAGAACAGGCATATCAAAAAAAGAGGAATGAAGGAGAAAGTGAGGAAAGGAAGAAAAGAATGAGTAAGTATAGAAAGAAGGAATAAATAAAGTGAAATAATAATAAGAGAAACAAAGGATGGAGAGGAAGAAATGAGAGAAGAAAGAGAAGTCCTTTTTCACTAATTTATTGTATTGATCACATTATATTTTTATCTATGTATTTAACTCTCTTTAGACTCCGATTCCCATCATCCTGATTAAAGAAGTGGATGTTGGTTGGTTTGTTTAACAGTAAATAACTTGTGATATAATCAGCAAATAAAATAAAATAAATGTAACATAAATTAAACAGGTATGTTGGGTTTAATTTACAGGTTGGGTTTAATTTACAAGAGGAGCCTGAAAACGTGGTTTTTCCAGTGTGCCTTCCCAGAATAAGGAAACCCTAAGCAACATGTCCCTAATCGCACTTTACTAATGATCTAGGATTGACTGCTCGCTCCATCTCTCTCCAAATACCTATCCTAGTTATATGCCAAGCATTTTTAAAATTTTAATTATTACATTTGGCCCTGCCATAGGTTTTTAATGCGCCGTGGTGTTATTGTTACTGTTTATGCCTTTGTTTATGAGTTTATTTATTGTCTGTATTGTTGTTGCTTTTTTACAGATGTATTTGGGCTCGGCCTCTTATAAACCGCACCGAGTCCTTCGGGAGATGGTAGTGGGGTATAAATAAAGGTTGTTTATTATTATTACTATTAATATATTATTTATTTATTTCAAACTTTTGTACCCCGTCCTTCTCAACCTCTGAGGGGGGGGGGGGGCTCAGGGTGGCTTACAACCGGCAACAATTTAATGCCAACACATAAAACATAACAATACAACACAAGTTAGACATTAATTAAAACATTAAATTATAAAATATCCATTAAAAACATTAAAACAATGTAGTTGCATCCAAGATCAATATTTAATAATAACTATAATAAATATAATTATATACAAATAAATATAATATAAATAATATAATATATTTATATAATATAAATAACAAAATAAAATAATAATAAAATAAAATGAATGTAAACATTTTATTCCTTATAAATAAATAATCAAATAAAATTATAGTATATGAAATAAATATAACACAAAATATAATAAATGAAATATTTAATACATAATATTATATTTATTATATTTTTACATCAAAGCAAATACATCAAAAGAAACATAATACAAACAAAATATAATAGATAAATAAAGTGATAAAATTGAAAAATAAATGAATAAATATGATAAATATATTTACATAAAACAAGCAAAAGAATAGGTAAAATAAAATAATAAAAATGAAAAATAAATCAAATATAATAAATGAGTACAAATGTGATAAAATAAGAATAAATCAGTATACAAATAAATATAAGTAAAAATAAATACAAAAATATAGTAACAAAATAAAAAAGATCAAAATTAAATAAAAAAGTGTAAGACATAATGAAATGAAATATATATGTTAAAATATATAATAAATATGATTATCTTCATATACATCGCATTACCTTTCTTGCTCTCCTTGCTGTCCTCTTCTCCCTTCTTGGAAGAAGAAGGGTGTGTGTCCCCCAGGTACCATCCAGCAGCCCCTAACAGCGAGTCCAAACTTTTACTGTTGTTCATGTTATTCCCTTTGTTGTTGTTGTTTCCCTTGTTGTTTTCCTTGTTGTTGAGATCCCCCCCTTCCTCCGAGATGCTGAACTGCTGCCTCTGGAGCTGGATCTGGGCCTGCAGGATCTCCAAAGGGTGGACCTCCTCCAATGGGGGGCCCTTAGCAGACTCATTCATTGGCCCTACAGACGATTCTGGGGGGCCCATTGGATTATTATAGCCCCCTATCTGTCCATTCAGGCCATTATTAGGGCCTCCCAATGGGTTATTGGCTCCTATCTGCCCATTGGGACCCATATTGGGGCCTCCCAATGCATTGGAGGCCCCTATTTGTCCATTGGGACCCATACTAGGGCCTCCCAATAAATTGGAGGCCCTTATCTGTCCATTTGAGCTTATGTTGGGGTCTCCTACTGGATTGTTGGTACCTATTTGCCCATTGGGACCCATATTGGAGCCTCCCATTTGGTTATTACCTATCAGTCCATTGGGGACCCCCATTGAGTTATTCGGGCCTCCCAATTGGTTATTATTGCCCTCTAATTGTACATTGGGGCCTCCCATTGGGTTATTGGCCCCTATTTGCCCACTGAGACCCATATTAGGCCCTCCTTTTGGGTTACTGGCCCCTATCTGTCCATTCAGGCCTATATTGGGGGCTCCCATTGAGTTATTAGCCACACCCAATGCATTGGAGGCCCCTATTGGGTTATTATGTGCCCCTATCTGCCCACTAGGGCCCATATTAGGGCCTCCCACTGAATTATTATGGGCCCCTATCTCCCTACCATTACCATTATTCCTATTGCTAGCCTCCCCATTCTGAGCCCTGGGAGGTGTCGGGGGCTCTCGATTGACAACTGGGGATGGGCTCTCCCCGCTTTCCCGCTTCCTCCTCCCCCTCTTGGCCCCACCCCCTGCTTTCTGATTGGGCGAAAAGCCTTCACTACCGCTATTCCCATCACTAAGATTGACCTTGGCGACTTTCTCTATACTATTATTACTTCCTTTTTTACTAAAGGTCACATGCAAGTTAGGCGACCCCAAGCTGGCGATCATGTTCTGACAAGCTGTCGACAGGGCGGCCAGGCAGTTCTGTCCAAATAAATTATGCAAATTGCTGTTGTGATGCAAGGTGTTGTTTTTCTTCAGAAAAAGCGTCCCAAGTTTGTTGTTGTTCGTATTAAAATCCATTAATCCTAATGGAGGGGACGGAGAGGAGGACGACAACAAAGGAGACATTTTGAGACCTTCTGCTCCATACAAAGCCTCATTGGGAGTTGATTTGCCATGCATGGATTCACTGGGAGTAGATTTGAGGCCTTCACTGCCAAACAAAACCTCACTGGAAGTTGATTTGAGGCCTTCTGTTCCATACAAGGCCTCACTGGGAGATTTGCCATACAAAACCTCATTGGGAGTCGATTTGAGGCCTTCGCTGCCATACAAAGCCTCATTGGGATTAGTTTTGAGGCCTTCGCTGCCGTACAAAGCCTCACTATTATGGTTGCCGTCAAACCAATTCGCCTCATAGGCCTCGTTCGCCCGCAATTGAGGTCTGGCCGCCATTTGCTTCATCATTAGCGCCGCCTTGGCGTACATTTCGTTGCCATGGGAGTTGTAGTCCGTTAAGGAATGCTGGCTACTATGGTGGTGCCCCCCCCAAGGGTCGTAACGAGGCCTTTTGGCAGCGTGGCCGTAAAGCGCGGCGTCGTAATGCTGCAGGCACGGCGGAGAGCCGAACGTCTCGGCGGCTGAGGAGAAATGAGGCCCGTGCGCGCTGCCGCCCCCACTGGCTTGCGGTTCGGCACATTGCCTCATTGGCTGCAGTTGTGCACATGCGCTGTTATTATTTGCCATTCTCGGCGAAACAAACGGCCGCTCGAAATACCCGCCATTTTGGTACTGCTGCTGTTGCTTAGCAACGCACAAGCCACTCCCCGCCCCCGGGGAGACGCTGTAATCCGCTTCCGCGTATCCAGGATGCTTGTATCCATTAGTGAGGCTATTACTATGATTATATTCTCCGCTCAAAGACATGCCTTGAAAAGCAGCAGCACGGTGCGGCGATTGGTCGAGCGGCAAGCAAGTCCGCGCGTTGCTAGGATACGGAGGCGGGACAAAGGAAGAGGTTGATGGCGTGGCGTCACTTCCGGCGCTGTCCAACTCGAAGCCGGCGAAATCCAACATCCGGTTGTTGTTGCTATGGAGACAGGATGGCGACTCGAAGCCGAATGGTTGCTGATAATAATGTTGATGCTGCTGCTGGAAGCCATAGCCGTCATTTCCGCTTCCGGCGAGGTGGAGGCTCATGGCCTGGGCGCTGTTGGCAGGCAGGATCCCCGGGTGTCGCAACTGCTGCTCCGGAGGGAACATGGCGGCGCCTGATCCCAGCGGGGCTTCCGGGCATCTTCGGCGCAGAGGGAACATCCGGCGGAAGTGCTCTCATGGGGAGAAAGGAGAGCCCCACCTCCCTCCCTTTCTTTTCAACACCCTTCCTTCCGCGCCGCTGCCTCGAAATCGTCTGAGCCGCAGATGGGGCCAACGCGCGTTTTTAAAGCCAACGCGGCGTCCAATCAGTGCCCAGGAAAGGGAACAGCGGCAGCCAATTCGCGGCCTCCGGGGCGGGGCTTGAGCTCGACCGCCACTGCGCATGCGTCGCGGGTGAAGGGCGGTTTGAAAAGGCTCTATTCCGCATGGTCGCACTTTCAGCTCGCCTCGCTGTAGCTTGAAAAGGGGATAATGCGCATGCTCAGAGAAAAAGCGCGCGACCGAAAGGCTATATTACGCATGCGCCCCTGCTGTGGGCGGACTTAAGGGCGATACTGCGCTCGCCCTGTCTCAACAGATCCCCCCCCCCCCCCAGGCCCTGGAGCGATTGAAGGACGGGGCTTTAGCTCGAGGGCAGGCGTTACTGGCTGTGGGGCGGGCTCTACTGCGCATGCGTACAGGTAGAACAACCGATTGGAAAGTTCTAAAGCAGGGGTCCTCAAACTAAGGCCCGGGGGCCCAATACGGCCGTCCAAGGTCATTTACCCGGCCCTTGCTCAGGGTCAACCTAAGTCTGAAATGACTTGAAAGCACACAGCAACAACAGCAACAATCCTATCTAATTAGCCAAAAGCAGGCCCACACTTCCCATTGAAATACTAATAAGTTTATATTTGTTAAAATTGTTCTTCATTTTAATGATTGTGTATTTTAAGAGTTTTTTGTACTACAAATAAGATATGTGCCCCGTTCATAGGAATTCTTTTTTTTTTCAAATTATAATCCAGCCCTCCAACAGTTTGAGGGACTTTGACCTGGCCCTCTGTTTAAAAAGTTTGAGGACCCCTGTTCAAAAGCAATGTATTGTCGAAAGCCTTCATGGCTGGAATCACTAGGTTCTTGTGGGTTTTTTCGGGCTATAGGGCCATGTTCTAGAGGCATTTCTCCTGACGTTTCACCTGCATCTATGGCAAGCATCCTCAGAGGTAGTGAGGTCTGTTGGAATTAGGACAATGGGTTTATATCTCTGTGGAATGGCTGGGGTGGGGCAAGGAGCTCTTCCCTGCTGGAGCTAGGTGTGAATGTTTCAACTGATCACCTTCATTAGCGTTTGAAGGCCTGCCTGAGCCTGGGAAAATCCCCTGTTGAGAGGTGTTAAGATGTGCCTGGTTGTTTCCTCTCTGCTGTTTTGCTGTTGTAATTTTAGAATTATTTAATACTGGTAGCCAGATTTTGTTCATTTTCATGATCTCTTCCTTTCTGTTGAAATTATCCACATGCTTGTGGATTTCAATGGCTTCTCTGTGTAGTCTGACATGGTGGTTGTTGGTGTGGTCCAGCATTTCTGTGTTCTCAAATAATATGCTGTGTCCAGGCTGGTTCATCAGGTGCTCTGCTATGGCTGATTTCTCTGGTTGAAGTAGTCTGCAGTGCCTTTCATGTTCCTTGATTCGTGTTTGGGTGCTGCGTTTGGTGGTCCCTATGTAGACTTGTCCACAGCTGCATGGTATACGGTAGACTCCTGCAGAAGTGAGAGGATCCGTCTTGTCCTTTGCTGAATGTAGCATTTGTTGGATTTTCTTGGTGGGTTTGTAGATTGTTTGTATGTTATGTTTCCTCATCAGCTTCCCTATGCGGTCAGTGGTTCCCTTGATGTTTGGCAAGAACACTTTTCCTCTGAGTGGATCTTCATCTTTACTCTCGTATTTAGCTTGAGATTGCTGATTTTTTCTATGAAGTGGGCTGAGTCCTTGATGTAGTATGTAGTGAGATACCATGTGGTATCTCTATTTAAGAACTCAACAGGTTCTTGGACAAAAAAGAAGCACCATTAAAGCCTTGGCAGACTGTGCAAAAAGAATCTGCGAACCCCACCTCCTCCGAGATGAACTGAACCACCTCAACTGGGCTCTCCAGGCCAATGGATACTCCACCTCAGACATCAGAAGAGCTGCAAGACCAAGAACAAGCCATGAGAGTAAAGATGAAGATCCACCCAGAGGAAAAGTGTTCCTGCCATACATCAAGGGAACCACTGACCGCATAGGGAAGCTGATGAGGAAACACAACATACAAACAATCTACAAATCCACCAAGAAAATCCAACAAATGCTACGTTCAGCAAAGAATAAGAGGGACCCTCTCACCGCTGCAGGAGTCTACCGTATACCATGCAGCTGTGGACAAGTCTACATAGGGACCACCAAACGCAGCGCCCAAACACGAATCAAGGAACATGAAAGGCACTGCAGACTACTTCAACCAGAGAAGTCAGCCATAGCAGAGCACCTGATGAACCAGCCTGGACACAGCATATTATTTGAGAACACAGAAATGCTGGACCACACCAACAACCACCATGTCAGACTACACAGAGAAGCCATTGAAATCCACAAGCATGTGGACAATTTCAACAGAAAGGAAGAGACCATGAAAATGAACAAAATCTGGCTACCAGTATTAAAAAACTCTAAAATTACAACAGCAAAACAACAGAGAGGAAACAACTAGGCACAGATTAACACCTTCCAGCAAGAGATTTTCCCAGGCTCAGGCAGGCCTTCAAATGCTAATGAAGGTGATCAGCTGAAACATTCACACCTAACTGTAGCAGGGAAGAGCTCCTTGCCCCACCCCAGCCATTCCACAGATATATAAACCCATTGCCCTAATTCCAATAGACCTCACTACCTCTGAGGATGCTTGCCATAGATGCAGGCGAAACGTCAGGAGAAATGCCTCTAGAACATGGCCCTATAGCCCGAAAAAACACACAAGAACCTGGTTCTAAAGCAGTTTGCAATGGAGCAATTAGCGCAAGCGAAAGGCCATACTGCGCATGCTCCACTTGTTGTTCATTCGTTCAGTCTTCTCCGACTCTTCGTGACCTCATGAAGCAGCCCACGCCAGAGCTCCCTGCCGGCCGTCACCACCCCCAGCTCCTTCAAGGTCAGTCCAGTCACTTCAAGGATGCCATCCATTCATCTTGCCCTTGGTCGGCCCCTCTTCCTTTTGCCTTCCACTTTCCCCAGCATAATTGTCTTCTCTAGGCTTTGCTGTCTCCTCAAGAGACAAAGTACTTCAACTCCAGTGAGCAGCCGGGGTTTATTTCCTGGAGGATGGACTGATTGGATCTTCTTGCAGTCCAAGGCACTCTCAGAACTTTCCTCCAGCACCACAGCTCAAAAGCATCGATCTTCCTTCACTCAGCCTTCCCTAAGGTCCAGCTCTCACATCCATAGGTTACTACAGGGAATACCATGGCTTTGACTAGGCGGACCTTTGTTGCCAGTGTGATGTCTCTACTATTTACTATTTTATCGAGACTGGACATTGCTCTCCTCCCAAGAAATAAGCGTCTTCTGATTTCCTGACCACAGTCTGCATCTGCAGTAATCTTTGCGCCTAGAAATACAAAGTCTGTCACGGCCTCCACATTTTCTCCCTCTATTTCCCAGTTGTCAATCATTCTTGTTGCCATAATCTTGGGGGTTTTTTTATGTTTAGCTGCTACCTGGCTTTTGCGCTTTCTTCTTTCACCTTGATTAGAAGGCTCCTCAGCTCCTCCTCGCTTTCGGCCATCAGAGTGGTGTCATCTGCATATCTGAGGTTGTTAATGTTTCTTCCAGCAATTTTCACCCCAGCTTTGCATTCCTCAAGCCCCGCACATCGCATGATGTGTTCTGCATACAAGTTAAAAAGGTTGGTTGAGAGTATGCAGCCTTGCCGTACGCCTTTCCCAATCTTGAACCAGTCTGTTGTTCCATGGTCAGTTCTTACTGTTGCGACTTGGTCCTTGTACAGATTCCTCAGGAGAGAGACAGGGTGGCTTGGAATGCCCATCCCACCAAGAACTTGCCACAATTTATTATGATCCACACAGTCAAAGGCTTTAGAATAGTCAATGAAGCAGAAATAGATGTTTTTCTGAAACTCCCTGCCTTTCTCCATTATTCAGCGGATATTGGCAATTGGTCTCTCATTCCTCTGCCTTTTCTAAACCCAGCTTGAACATCTGGCAACTCTTGCCCCATGTATTGCTGGAGTCTTCCTTGCAGGATCTTGAGCATTACCTTACTGGCTCCACTTAGAGCTTTGAAAATGCGTTACTGCGCATGAGCCAATGCAAAACTAGGCCTTAAGGCCGATACTGCGTATGCTCCCTGCGCTATAGAAAGGTTTGAGAGGTCCGTACTGTGCATGCTCCTCTTAGGACACTGGTAATCTTCTAAAAGGTAATTCTGCGCAAGCGCGCACTATGAGGGAGCGATTGAAAGGTTATGTACTGCGTCTGCTGTCACTTAGAACAAGCAGCTGCTACTGAGCTTTGAAAAGGCAATACTGCGCATGCGGACACTTAGAAAGAGGGGTTGGAGAGCTCTATTGTGCGTGTGCCACAGGAAAAAGAGGTTGGGGAGTTTTAAAAGGCTCTACTGCGCATGCTCCGCCAGTCTATGTTATACTAGCCTCCCTTTGCCACGCGTTGCTGTGGCTCAGTCTGGAAAATAAAATGAGAAAGTGTTGGTTTCGAATATATGCAATGTCTTTCTGCTTATGGGTAAACGATATTTCTTGTTTCTTTGTCAGTGTTGATGTGGAGATTGTCTGGTTTGCCTATTCTGGAACATGCAACATATAATTGCCCTTCTTTAGGGGTCCCTTTCAAATCTGTGATACTATATCTCTCTGTGTGTGAATCATATATATCTATATTTATGTCTGGATGGCTCTTTGTCAGGAGGGATTTGATTATGTTTCCTTGCCCTGTTGAAGGGAGTTGGACTGCATGGCCTTAAGTATTTTCTGTTGGTCATTGGAGTCTTGTGTGGGAAGTTTGTCTCAATTATGTCATTCATAGGGTTCAGAATGCTCTTTCATTGTAGGTGAAATATAAATTCCAGTAACTACAACACCCAAATGTCAACTTCTATTTTCCCAAAACTCTATGTATATATTTGGGTGTATGGAATATTTGTGCCAAGTTTAGTCCAGGTCCATCGTTGCTTGAGGCCACAGTGCTCTCTGGATGTAGGTGAACTACAACTCCCAAACTCAAGGTCGATGCCCATCAAACCCTTCTAGTGTTTTCTGTTGGTCATGGGAGTCCTGCATGCCATGTTGGTTCAATTCCATCATTGGTGGAGTTCAGAATGCTCTTTGATTGTAGGTGAACTATGAATCCCAGTAACTACAACTCCCAAATGTCAAGGTTTATTTCCCTCAAACTCCATCTGTGTTCATATTTGGGCATATGGAATATTTGTGCCAAGTTTGGTCCAGATCTATCATTGTTTGTAGGTGAACTGTAAATCCCAGCTACTACAACTCCCAAATTACAAAATCAATTTTTTAAATGAAAGACATGCATTGGGTTGTTAGGTGTATGCTGTCCAAATTTGGTGTCAATTTGTCCAGTGGTTTTTGAGTTATGTTAATCCCACAAACAAACATTACATTTTTATTTATATATCTATATCTATCTATATCTATACATACAATAAAAGTCAAAGTTTGGAGGAGGATGAACCATGGATGATGGTACTTGCAGTACCATCACTCACATTCTGAGACCGCTGTTAACGTCATCCAATGGCTGATCAGGACCAAATTTGTCACATAGACATCTCATGACCCACTGTATGTCCTGGTGTGGTTTGGCAGCCACATTTATCCAAATACCAAGAAAGACCAAACTTGCCACAGAGAGCCCCCTTGGACAACTCAACATTCTGGTGAGGTTTGGGGAAGAACAGACTATGGATGATGGGACTTGCAGTACCTAAAATCACTTTCTGAGACCACTGTGATCCTCATCCAATGATTGATCAAAAACAAAACTTGGCACACAGGGCACCCATGACCCACTCTCCATTCTGGTGCAATTTGGAGGAGGATGGACCACAGATGATGGGACTCGCAGTACCTTCACTAACTTCCTGAGACCATTGCGAGCTATATAAATAACTGATATATACACATACCCTATTTTTTTTTCTTACTAGTAGCCTTTAGCTACAAAGTTTTTATGTTTTTTAACTGTATTTGAAAACTGAATAAAGATTATAATTAAAAAAAAAAAAAGACCAACCTTGATACACACCTCCTTTCTCAAATAATCTGGGCAGCACCGGGTCCCCAAGCTAGTATATAATAAAAGTCAAAGTTTGTATGCGGCGGACAGAGGTGTGGCAGTGTATGTGCCAGCATTCTGATTGGCTGCTGCTGTGGTGCTATTTGCATATGGTCTCTGATTGGTCGGCTTCAATAGGAACCCCTGGTGGAGGAAAAGGTTCATTACAGAAATGGGGAGAGAAGGAAATTTGCATATGGTCTCTGATCGGCCAGCCTCAATTCCAAGATTCCAAGATGACAAAGAGAGGAAAGTAAAAGGCCAGGGGCTGTTTCAGAAAATTACCAATACAGACCAAACTTGGCACACAGAGCCCCCATGACCCACTCTATATCCTACTGCAGTTTGGAGGAGGATGAACCATGGATGATGGGACTTGCAGTACCATCACTCACATTCGGAGACCGCTGTTAACCTCATCCAATGACTGATCAAGGCCAAACTTGGCACATAGACCTCTCATGACCAACTTTACGCCCTGGTGTGGTTTGGCCGGGAATGGACCATGGATTACGGAATTTACAGTACCTTTACTCAATTCCCGAGACCACTGCAACCCTCATCCAATTACCAATAAAGACCAAACTTGGCACACTGAGTCTCCGTGACGCACTCTACATCCTGGTGCAGTTTGGAGGAGGATGCACCATGGACGATGGGACTTGCAATACCTGCACTCCCTTCCTAAGACCATTACAACTGCCAAGAATGATAGATCAGAACCACATTTCACACAGAGAGCCAGCATGACCCACTCTACATCCTGGTGCAGTTGGAAGAATTTGGCAATGGATGATGGGACTTACAGTCACTTCACTTCCTGAGACTACTGAGACCCTCATCCAATGATTGATCAAGAACAAAACTTGGCACACAGAGCCCCCACAACCCACTCTCCATTCTGGTGCAATTTAGAGGAGGATGGACCACAGATGATGGGACTCGCAGTACCTTCACTAACTTCTTCAGATAACTGCGAGCCATATAAATAACTGATAAAGACCAACCTTGATACACAATTCCTTTCTCAAATAACCCGGGCAGTGCCAGGTCTCCAAGCTAGTCTAATAAAAGTCAAAGTTTATATGCGGAGGACAAAAGTGTGGCGGTGTGGTGGTACATGTGCCAGCATTCTGATTGGCCAGCCTGAAAGTTCCAAAATTCCGATTGCCTGCCGCTGTGGTGCTATTTGCATATGGCCTCTGATTGGCCAGCTTTACAGGAACCCCTGGTGGATAAAAGGGTTCATGACAGAAACGGAGACATGACAGAAGGAAATTTACATATGGTCTCTGATTGGCCAGCCTCAATTCCAAGATTCCAAGATGACAAAGAGAGGCCAGGAAAAGGCCAGAGACGGCTGGGTCAGAAAATAACCAATACAGACCAAACTTGGCACACAGAGCCCCCATGACCCTACATCCTACTGCAGTTTGGAGGAAGATGAACCATGGATGATGGGACTTGCAGTACCATTACCCGCATTCTGAGACCTCTGTGACCTTCATCCAATGAGTGATAATGACCAAACATGGCACATAGACCTCTCATGGCCCACTTTACGCCCTGGTGTGGTTTGGACGGGAATGGATCATAGATTTTGGGACTTCCAGTACCTTCGCTCAATTACTGAAATCACTGCAAACCTCATCCAATTACCGATAAAGACCAAACTTGGCACACTGAGTCTCCATGATGCACTCTACATCCTGCTATGCACTCTACACTCCTGAGACCACTGACACCCTCACCAAGACCAAACTTGGCACAGAGAGCCCCCATGACCCACTCTACATCCTGGTGTTCTTTCAAGCAGGACAGGCCATGGATAATTGGACTTCAAGTACCTCCAGTCACTTCCCAACACTGCTGCAAACCTCATCTAATGACCGATCTAGACCAAACTTGGCACACCGACCCCTCATGAGCCACTCTACATCCCGGTGCTGTTTGGAACAGGATGGACGATGGATAATGGGACTTGCAGTACCTTCACTCCCTGAGACCACAGCCACCCTGAACCAATGACCGATTAAGACCAAACTTGCCACACAGAGCCCCCATGACCCACTGGTGCAGTTTTTAGGAGGATGGACCACAGATGATGGGACTTGCAGTACCTTCACTAACTTCCTGAGACCACTGCCAGCCATATAAATAACTGATAAAGGCCAAACTGGATACAATAGTCCTTTTAACTGTGCTGAGACACAAAAGAGACATGCACAAGAAGTGGAAAAAGGGAGAAATCACCAAAGAAGAATTCAAACAAATAGCCAACACCTGTAGGGAAAAGGTGCGCAAGGCTAAAGCACAAAACGAGCTCAGGGACATTAAAAACAATAAAAAGGGATTCTTTTCTTATGTCAGTAGAAAAAGGAAAAACAAGGAGGCGATAGGGCCTCTTCGAGGAGAAGATGGGGCAATGCTAACAGGGGATAGGAAAAAGGCAGAACTACTAAATACCTTCTTTGCCTCAGTCTTCTCACAAAAAGAAAGTCATCTTCAACCTCAGCAAGACGGAGTGGATGAGGGATTTGAGGACATCCAACCCCAAATTGGGAAACAAGTCGTCCAGGAATACCTGGCCGCTCTAAACGAGTTTAAGTCCCCAGGGCCAGATCAACTACACCCCAGAGTATTGAAGGAACTAGCGGAAGTCATTCGGAACCATTGGCAACCATCTTTGAGAGTTCTTGGAGAACGGGAGAAGTTCCAGCAGATTGGAGGAGGGCCAATGTGGTCCCAATCTTCAAGAAGGGAAAAAAGGATGACCCAAACAACTACCGTCCGGTCAGCCTCACGTCAATACCAGGCAAGATTCTGGAAAAGATTGTTAAGGAAGTGGTCTGCAAACACTTAGAAACAAAAGCGGTCATTGCTAGTAGTCAACATGGATTTGTAAAAAACAAGTCATGCCAGACTAATCTCTTTTTTCGATAGAGTTACAAGCTGGGTAGATGCGGGGAATGCCGTGGATGTGGCGTACCTGGATTTCAGTACGGCCTTCGACAAGGTCCCCCATGACCTTCTGGCAAGGAAACTAGTCCAATGTGGGCTAGGCAAAACTACGGTGAGGTGGATCTGTAATTGGTTAAATGGATGAACTCAGAGGGTGCTCACCAATGCTTCCTCTTCATCCTGGAAAGAAGTGACGAGCGGAGTGCCGCAGGGTTCCGTCCTGGACCCGGTCCTGTTCAACATCTTTATTAATGACAGATGAAGGGCTAGAAGGCAGGATCATCAAGTTTGCAGACGACACCAAATTGGGAGGGATATCCAATACTCCAGAGGACAGGAGCAGGATTCAAAACGATCTTGACAGATTAGAGAGATGGGCCAAAATTAACAAAATGAAGTTCAACAGTGACAAATGCAAGATACTCCACTTTGGCAGGAAAAACAAAATGCAAAGATACAGAATGGGGGACAATGCCTGGCTCGAGAGCAGTATGTGTGAAAAAGATCTTGGAGTCCTTGTGGACAACAAGTTAAATATGAGCCAACAATGTGATGTGGCAGCAAAAAAAAAAAAACCAATGGGATTTTGGCCTGCATCAATAGGAGCATAGTGTCTAGATCTAAGGAAGTAATGCTACCCCTCTATTCTGCTTTGGTGAGACCACATCTGGAATATTGTGTCCAATTCTGGGCACCGCAAGCTGGAATGTGTCCAGAGGAGAGTGACTAAAATGATAAAAGGTCTGGAGAACAAGCCCTATGAGGAATGGCTTAAGAAGCTGGGCATGTTTAGCCTGAAGAAGAGAAGGCTGAGAGGGGATATGATAGTCATGTATAAATATGTGAGAGGAAGCCATAGGGAGGAGGGAGCAAGCTTGTTTTCTGCTTCCCTGGAGACTAGGACGCGGAACAATTGCTTCAAACTACAAGAGAGGAGATTCCATCTGAACATGAGGAAGAACTTCCTGACTGTGAGAGCCATTCAGCAGTGGAATTCTCTGCCCCAGAGTGTGGTGGAGGCTCCTTCTTTGGAAGCTTTTAAACAGAGGCTGGATGGCCATCTGTCAGGGGTTATTTGAATGCGATGTTCCTGCTTCTTGGCAGGGGGTTGGACTGGATGGCCCATGAGGTCTCTTCCAACTCTTAGATTCTATGATTCTATGATTCTAGGTGAAAAGGAGAAGCTCAGTTAGAGCCATAGGAGCAAGGGTTGTGAATAGCAACCACCAGATGGCGCTTTGAATGCTCTCCATGTATTTAAGTAGGGATATATAGTATAATTGAGGTCCAGAGATTATGTGTAACAGTTGTACAAATTTAGTTCATTTAGACCATGTGGGTATTCTGTCCTTAATCTAAAAATCCAGTACGCTTCTCTCCGTAGAAGTTTATTGTAGAAATCAATTTGCTTGGAATAAGTAACCACTTCAAGGATATGAAACTTAAAGGATTCTGGGCTATGGTGTAAATCATCAAAGTGTTTGTAAAGTATAGACTCCCTGGAATGATTTCTGATTTTACTCCTGTGTTCAATTATCCTCGATCTTATCTCTCTGCGAGTTTGAGCCATATAAGAAAGATTGCAACTTCAATTAAGTAAATAAACGAATCCCTTCGAGGTGCAGGTTGCAAAATGGGAAAATTTGAACACAAATGATAGATGTGGATGTATGAGAATTTTAGTTTCCACCAGTAGCTAACATACTGAACAGTGCTGACAACGATAATTGCCAACCAAATTGGACCTAGGGGTCTGAGTACTGTGGGTTACATCTGAGTGTACTAATAGATCACCAATATTTTGAGTCCTTTTGTGTGCTATCAATGAGGGTCTCTCGCATCCCAGAATGTCTCTTATAAGATTCCAGTATTTTCTGACTGTTCTAATGGCCAAATTAGACATATTTGTAAGAGTAAGTGGCCATATCAATCTATCAACTTCAGGTCTAGTCGTGTCGTTTAAAAGTTTAGATCTAGGAGTATTGGCTACTTTTGAAAAAGATGATTGTATAATGTGTTCAGGATATCCTGTTTCTAAACTGATGTTTAGTCACTTCAACCTCATCTTTGAAATCTTGTGGGGTAGAGGAGTTACGCTTGATTCTGAGCATCTGTGTAAAAGGTAAGTTGTTTTTTAAGGCCCAGTGGTGGTAACTATTGTAATGTAACAAAGAGTTTCTGTCAGTGGTTTTACAGTGGTTTTTTACTCTCAATCGGTCATTGTCTTTGCTAAATCCTTGCGAGCCTTCTAGGTTGCCTTCTCCCAACAAGGCCCCAAAAAAGGCAGCTATGTTCCCTGTTCTACACTGTGTCAAAAAAGGCAGCTTTTGACTGGGTGATCTGAAAAAGCGTCCTACAGACCACTGCAGCCCCCAACAAAGACCAACAAAGACTAAGCTTGGCATACAGAGCACCTGTAATCCATTCTACATCCTACTGCAGTTTGGAGGAGGATGGTCCATGAATGATGGGACTTGAAGTACCTCCACTCACTGTCTGAGACCACTACAAACCTCATCCAATGACTGATCAAGACAAAGTTGGCACATCGCTCCCCCTTAACCCTCTCTACATCCTGGTGCAGATTTGAGGATGATGGACCACGGATAATAGGACCATGGATGATAGGACTTGAAGTATTTCCACTCATTCCCACTGCTGCAACCCTCATCTAATGACTGATAAAGACCAAAGTTGGCACACAGAGCCCCATGGGCCACTTTACATCCTGGTGCTGTTTGGAGGATGGACAATGTATGATGGGACCACAGCGACACTGATGCAATGACTGATCAAGACCAAACTAGGCACACAGAGCCCCCATGATCCACTCCCCATCCTGGTGCACTTTGGAGGAGGATGGACCACAGATGATGGGACTCGCAGTACCTTCACTAACTTCCTGAGACCACTGCCAGCCATATAAATAACTGATAAAAGCCAAACTTGATACAATATTCCTTTCTCTAATAACCCAGGCAACGCCGGGTCCCCAAGCTAGTAATATAATAAAATAAACAATAAATATATCAAATAATAGAATGCAATATAAAATATAATAATATGCCATATAAATGCAATGAAAATAATATAGAATACAATATAAAATATAATAAAACAATTTTGTAAACTAGACTAGAAAATAAAATAATAAAAAATAATGTAGGATAAACAGTAAAATCATATAATAATATAAAATATAATCTCTATATAACAAAAGCAATATAAAGTTTATAACATATATTATTTTATTACATTATATGACTATATAATATTATATGACCTCTGTAAGCCATATAAATAACTGATAAAGACCAACCTTGACACACAATTCCTTTCTCAAATAACCCGGGCAGTGCCGGGTCTCCAAGCTAGTAGATAATATTTAAGTTGCATTATATTACATTACTAGCTTAGGGACCCGGCACTGCCCAGGTTATTTGAAAAAGGTGTTGTTTGTCTGTGCTCCAAGTTTAGTCTGGATCCAATGTTGGGTGGGTTCAGTGGGTGCAGGTGAACTATAGCTCCATGGTCCATCTTCCTCCAAACCACACCAAAATGTAGAATGGGTCATGGGGCTCTGTGTGTTAACTTTGCTCTTGATCAGTCAGTGGTGCTGGTGGTAGTGGACTCCAAAAGTGAGAGAAGGTACAGCAAGTCCCATAATCCATTGGGCCTCTGTGTGTCAAGTTTGGTCCTGATCCCTCATTGGTGTAGGTGACGGTGCTTTGTGTGCCAAGTTTGGTCTTTATTGGTGTTTGTTGGGCGCCACAGTGGTCCGTGGAATCCAAGTAGTTTGAAAGTACTACAAATCCTAAAATCTGTGGCCAACCTCCCCCCCCCCCCCAACCACACTAGGACGTAAAAGGGGTCATGGGGGTTATGTGTGCCAAGTTTGGTGCAGGTGTGTAACCCGTGCTGGTCACAGTGGCCTGTGAAAGTGGCAGCCAATCAGAAAGCTGCCACATACACTTCCGTCCTTCTGCCCTTCTGCCCAAGTTGTGTGCCAAGTTTGGGCCTGGTATGTGATTTTTAGGGGCTACAGTGAACTGGGTGAAGGCACTGCAAATCTCATCATTCATGGCCCATCCTGCCCTGAACCACACCAGATTGTAAAATGGGCTATTGGGCCTCTGTGTGCCAAGTTTGGTCCTGATCCGTCCTTGGTGTGGGCCACAGTGCTCTAAGGAAGTGAGTTAAAGTACTGCAAGTCCCTTCAATGGTGGTCTATCCTCTCTCAAATTGCAACAGGATGTAGAGTGGGTCTTTGGGGGTCTATGTACAAAGTTCTTCTGTCATTGTTGAGGCTGACCAATCAGAGACCATATGCAAATTGTACCACAGTGGCAACCAATTAGAAAGCTACCACAGCGTCAGGCCTATTCCCCCCTCCCATCTGTTTCCACAGAATGTTGGACTTTTTTGCTGGCCAATCAGGGACCAGTTCTGCCGGCACAGAGGTTTAACCCTCTGTGCCACCAGAGGCTCCTGTTGAAGCTGGACACTCAGAAACCATATGCAAATTTCCTTCCCCTCTCAGCCACTTGGGAGCCTTGGAGAGTTGTGGCTGGCCAATCAGAGACCTTATGCAAATAGTACCACAGTGATAGCCAATCAGAACGCTGCCACATACACCTCCCGCCACATACAAACACTGACTTTTATTATATTAATAGTTTGGGGACCTGGCGCTGGCTGTGTTATTTGAGAAAGGAATATTGTATCAAATTTGGTCTTTATCGGTTATTTATATGGCTCACAGTGGTCTCAGGAAGTTAATGAAGGTACGAGTCCCATCATCTGTGGTCCATCCTCCTCCAAACTACACCAGGATGGAGAGTGGGTCATGGAGGCTCTGTGTGCCAACTTTGGTCTAGATCAGTCATTGGATGAGAGTTGAAGAGATCACAGAAAGTGAGTACTGCAAGTCCCATCATCTGTGGTCATCATCTCCAATTAGCACCAGGATGTAGAGTGGGTCATGGGGGCTCTGTGTGCCAACTTTGGTCTACATCAGTCATTGGATGAGGGTTGCAGCAGTCTTGGAAAGTGTGTGGAGGTACTTGAAGTCCCATCATCCATGGTCCATCCTACTTGAACCTGCACCAGGATGTAGAATGGGTCATGGGGACTGTGTTGCTCGTTGAATGACTTGATCAGTCATTCAACGAGGTTCGCAGTGGTCTTGGGAAATGAGTGAAGTTACTTCAAATCCCATTATCCATGGTCCATCCTCCAAATCTGCATCAGGATGTAGAGAGGGTCATGCAGGCTTGGTGTGCCAACTTTGGTCTTGATCAGTCATTGGATGAGGGTCATAGTGGTCTCAGGAAGTGAGTGGAGGTACTTTAAGTCCCATCATCCATGGGCCATCCTCCTCCAAACTGCAGTAGGATGTAGAATGTGTCACAGGTGCTCTGCGTGCCAAGTTTGGTCTTTATTGGTCTTTGTTGGGGGCTGCATTGGTCTGTGGAATCTGAAGCGTTGGAAAGTACTACAAATCCCACCATCCATTGTCCACCCTCCCCCAAACATCACCTGAATATAAAGGGTGTCAGGGGGGTTATATGTGCTAAGTTTGGTCTTGTTCAGTCATTGTTGACGGTTGCAGCAGTCTCGGAAAGCAAGTGGAGGTACTTCAAGACCCATCATCCATGTTCTGCCCTCCCAACCACAGTAGGATGTAGAGTGGGTCATGAAAGCTCTGTGTGCCAAGTTTGGACTTTATTGGTATTTGTTGTGGGCCATAGTGGTCTGTGGGATCCGAAGTGTTGGAAAGTACTACAAATCCCATCATCCATTGTCCACCCTGCCCCAAACCTCACCAGGACCTAAAGGGTGTCATAGGAGTAATGTGTGCCAAGTTTGGTCTTGTTCAGTCATTGTTGTGGGTCGCAGCGGTCTCAGAAAGAGAGTGGAAGTAATTCAAGTCCCATCATCCATGATCTGCCCTCCTCCAAACCACAGTAGGATGTAGAGTGTGTCATGGGGGGTCTGTGTTCCAAGTTTGGTCTTCATCAGTCTTTGTTGGGGGCCACAGTGGTCCCTGGGAACCAAACTGTTTGAAAGTACTATAAATCCCATAATCCATGGTCCATCTCCCCCAAACCGCACCAGGATGTAAACGGGGTCATGGGGGTTATGTGTTCCACGTTTGGTGCAGGTACGTCACCTGTGTTTGTCACAGTGGCCTGTGAAAGTGGCAGCCAATCAGAAAGCTACCACAAACACCTCCACCTACGTCCTCCCTTCCTCTGTCTGCCGCATACAAACATTGAATTAGGGACCCGGCACTGCCTGGGTTATTAGAGAAAGTGGGTAATGGCGGTTCTGTATGCCAAGTTTGGTCTTTATTGGCCATTGGCTGACGGTTGCATTGTTTTCAGGAAGGGAGTAAAGGTACTTGAAGTCCCATCATCCATGGTTCATGCTCCTTCAAACAGCAGCAAGATATAGGGTGGGTCATTGGGGCTCTGTATGACAAGTTTGGTCTTTATTGGCCATTGGCTGATGGTTGCATTGTTTTCAGTAAGTGAGTGACTGTACTGCAAGTCCCATCATCCAAAGTCCATCCCCGTCCAAACAGCACTGGGATATAGAGTGGCCCATGGAGGCTCTGTGTGCAAACTTTGGTCTTGATCGGTCATTAAATGAGGGTTGCAGCAGTCTTCGGAAGTGAGTGGAGGTACTTCAACTCCCATCATCCATGGTCCATCATGCTTGAAACAGTATCAGGATGCAGAGTGGTTTATGGGGGCTCTGTGTGCCATGTTTGGTCTTTATTGGTAACTAGCTTGGGGACCCGGCGCTACCCGGATTATTGTGTATCAAGGTTGGTCTTTATGTTGTGTATCAAGGTTGGTCTTTATCAGTTATTTATATGACTCGCAGTTGTCTCAGGAAGTTAGTGAAGTTACTGTGAGTCCCATTATCTGTGGTCCATCCCCCTCCAAACTGCTCCAGGGTGGAGAGTTGGTCATGGGGGTTTTGTGTGCCAAGTTTGGACTTGATCGGTCATTAGATGAGTGTTGCAGAGGTCTTGGGAAGTGAGTGGAGGTACTTCAAGTCCCATCATCCATAGTCGTACTCCCCCAAATCTCACCAGAATGTTGAGTTGGCCATGGGGGCTCTATGTTCCAAGTTTGGTCTTTATTGGTTTTTGAGTCGCTATGGTTTCAGGAAGTGAGTGAACGTACTGCAAGTCCCATCATCCATCCTCCATCCTTCAAACAGCACCGAGATGTAGGGTGGGTCATGGGGGCTGTGTGTGCCAATTTGGGCTTGATCGGTCATTAGATGAGGGTTGCAGCAATCTTGGGAAGGGAGTGGAGGTACTTGAAGTCCCATCAACCATGGTCTGTCCTCCAAACTGCACCAGGGTGTAGAGTGGGTCATTGGGGCTCCGTGTGCCAAGTTTGGTCTTGATTAGTCATTGGCGAGGGTCTCAGTGGTCTCAGAAAGTGAGTGAGGTTACTGCAAGTCCCATCATTCATCTCCATTTTTTTCCAAATGACACCAGGACGTAAAGTGGGTCATGAGAGGTCTATGTGCCAAGTTTGATCTTGATCAGTCATTGCATGAGGTTTGCAGAGGTCTCAGAATGTGAGTGAAGGTACTGGAGGTCACATCATCCATTGTCCGTCCTCCTCCAAAACTGCAGCAGGATGTAGAGTGGGTCATGGGGGCTCTGTGTGCCAAGTTTGGCCTTGATCTGACATTAGGTGAGGGTTGCAGCAGTCTTGGGGAGTGGAGGTACTTGAAGTCCCATGATCCATGGTCTGTCCTCCTTGAAAGCGCACCAGGATGTATAGTGGGTCATGGGGACTCTGTGTGCCATATTTGGTCTTGATCAGTCAGTGGTCTCATGAAGTGAGTGAAGTGACTGCAAGTCTCATCATCCATTGACAAATTTTTCCTAACCGCACCAGGATGTAGAGTGGGTCATGTGGACTCTTTGTGTAAATTGTGGTCCTGATCCATCATTGTTGGCAGTTGTAATGGTCTTAGGAAGGGAGTGCAGGTATTGCAAGTCCCATCGTCCATGGTGCATCCTCCTCCAAACTGCACCAGGATGTAGAGTGCATCATGGAGACTCAATGTGCCAAGTTTGGTCTTTATCGGTAATTGGATGAGGGTTGCAGTAGTCTCAGGAATTGAGCAAAGGTACTGCAAGTCCCATAATCCATGGTCCATCCCCGGCCAAACCATGGGTCATGAGAGGTCTATGTGGCAAGTTTGGATGAGGTTAACAGCGGTCTCAGAATGTGTGTGATGGTACTGCAAGTCCCATCATCCATGGTTGCAGTAGGATGTCGAGTCGGTCTTGCAGGCTCTGTGTGCCAAGTGTGGTCTGTATTGGTAATTTTCTGACTCCGCCCCTAGCCTTTTCCTTTCCTCTCTTTGTCATCTCGGAATCTTGGAATTGAGGCTGGCCAATCAGAGACCATATGCAAATTTCCTTCTCATGTCCCCGTTTCTGTCATGAACTCTTTTCTCCACCAGGGGCTCCTCTTGAAGCTGGCCAATCAGAGACCATATGCAAATAGCACCGCTTCCCAGCCAATCGGAATCTTGGAACTTTCAGGCTGGCCAATCAAAGACCACAGTGGCAGCCAATCAGAAAGCTAGCACATACACCGCCACACTTTTGTCCTCCGCATACAAACTTTCACCTTTATTATATATATCGATATAGATTGGATGAATGCTACTGTGGTCTCAGGAAGTGAGTGATGGTACTGCAAGTCCTATTATCCATGGTCCATCTTCCTCCAAACTGCAGTACAATGTAGAGTGGGTCATGGGGGCTCTGTATGCCAAGTTTGTTCTGTATTGGTAATTTTCTGACAGAGCCCCTGGCCTTTTCCTTTCCTGTTTTTCATCTCGGAATCTTGGAATTGAGGCTGGCCAATCAAGAGACCATATGCAAATTTCCTTCTCTCATATCCCTGCTTCTGTCATTAACCCTCTTCACCAGCAGGTGATCCCGTTGAAGCTGGCCAATCAGAGACCATATGCAAATAGCACCACAGTGTCAGCCAATCAGAAAGCTGGCACAAACTCCTCCCCCCTATGTCCTCCTTCCTCTGTCCGTCGCACACATACTTTTATTATATACTAGCTTGGGGACCCGGCGTTGCCCGGGTTATTAGAGAAAGTGGGTAATGGCGGTTCTGTATGCCAAGTTTGTTCTTCATTGGTCTTTGGATAATGGCAGTATTATTTTCAGGGAGTGAGTGAAGGTACTTGAAGTCCCATCATCCATGGCCCATCCTCCTACAAACAGCAGCAGGATATAGAGTGGGTCATGGGGGCTCTGTGTGCCAAGTTTGGTTTTTATCAGTCATTAGATGAGGGTGGCAGTGGTGTCAGCAAGTGAGTGAAGGTACTGCAAGTCCCATCATCCAAAGTCCATCCCCTTTCAAACTGCAGCAGGATGTAGAGTGGATCATGGGGGCTCTGTGTGCCAAGTTTGGTCTTGATTGGTCATTAGAAGAGGGTTGCAGCAATCTTTGGAAGGGAGTGGAGGTACTTGGAGTCCCATCATCCATGGTCTGTCCTCCTCCAAACTGCAGTAGGATGTAGAGTGGGTCATTGGAGCTCCATGTGGCAAGTTTAGTCTTGATTAGTCATTGGCGAGGGTCTCAGTGGTCTCAGGAAGTGAGCAAAGGTACTGCAAGTCCCATCATCCATCTCCAAATTTTTCCAAACAACACCAGGACGTAACGTGGGTCATGAGAGGTCTATGTGCCAAGTTTGGTCTTGATCTGTCATTGGATGAGGTTTGCAGAGGTCTCAGAATGTGAGTGAAGGTACTGGAAGTTCCATCATCCATGGTCCACCCTTCTCCAAAACTGCAGCAGAATGTAGAGTGGGTCATGGGGGCTCTGTGTGCCAACATTGGTCTTGATTGGTCATTAGATGAGCTTTGCAGCAGTCTTGGGTAGTGGAGGTACTTGAAGTCCCATCATCCATGGTCTGTCGTCCTCCAAACTGCTCCAGGATGTAGAGTGGGTCATTGGAGCTCCATGTGCCAAGTTTAGTCTTGATGAGTCATTGGCGAGGGTCTCTGTGGTCTCAGGAAGTGAGTGAAGTGACTGCAAGTCCCATCACCCATTTTTAAATTCTTCCAAACTGCACCAGGATGTAGAGTGGGTCATGCTGGGTCTCTGTGTAAATTGTGGTCCTGATCCATCATCGTTGGCAGTTGTAATAGTCTTAGGAAGGGAGTGCAGGTATTGCAAGTCCCATCGTCCATGGTGCATCCTCCTTCAAACTGCATCTGGATGTAGAGTGCATCATGGAAACTCAGTGTGCCAAGTTTGGTATTTATTGGTAATTGGATGAGGGTTGCAGTGGTCTGAAGAATTGAGCAATGGTACTGCAAGTCCCATAATCCACGGTCCATCCCCGGCCAAACCACACCAGTACGTAAAGTGGGTCATGAGAGGTCTATGTGCGAAGTTTGGTCCTGATCAGTCATTGGATAAGGTTAACAGCGGTCTCAGAATGTGAGTGGTGGTACTGCAAGTCCCATCATCCATGGTTCATCCTCCTGCAAACTGCAGTAGGATGTAGAGTGGGTGATGGGGGCTCTGTGCCTATTTCGGTCTGTATTGCTAGTGTTCTGACCCAGCCCCCGGACTTTGCTTTCCTCTCTCATCTCGGAATCTTGCATTTGAGGCTGGCCAATCAGAGACCATATACAAATTTCCTTCTGTCATGCCCCATTTCTGCCATGAACCCTCTTCTCCACCAGGGGCTCCTATTGAAGCTGGCCAATCAGAGACCATATGCAAATAGCACCACAGCGACAGCCAATCAGAACGCTGCCACATACACCACCCGCCGCCCTTCCTCTGTCCGATACAAACAATCTTCTTTATTATATACTAGCTTGGGGACCCGGCGTTGCCCGGGTTATTAGAGAAAGTGGGTAATGGCGGTTCTGTATGCCAAGTTTGGTCTTTATTGGACTTTGGATAACAGCTGCATTATTTTCAGGAAGTGAGTGAAGTTACTTGAAGTCCCATCATCCATGGCCCATCCTCTTACAAACAGCAGCAGGATATAGAGTGGGTCATGGGGGCTCTGTGTGCCAAGTTTGGTCTTTATCAGTCATTAGATGAGGGTGGCAGTGGTGTCAGCAAGTGAGTGAAGGTACTGCAAGTCCCATCATCCAAAGTCCATCCCCTTTCAAACTGCAGCAGGATGTAGAGTGGATCATGGGGGCTCTGTGTGCCAAGTGTGGTCTTGATTGGTCATTAGAAGAGGGTTGCAGCAATCTTTGGAAGGGAGTGGAGGTACTTGAAGTCCCATCATCCATGGTCTGTCCTCCTCCAAACTGCAGCAGGATGTAGAGTAGGTCATTGGAGCTCCATGTGGCAAGTGTAGTCTTGATTAGTCATTGGCGAGGGTCTCAGTGGTCTCAGGAAGTGAGCAAAGGTACTGCAAGTCCCATCATCCATCTCCAAATTTTTCCAAACAACACCAGGACGTAACGTGGGTCATGAGAGGTCTATGTGCCAAGTTTGGTCTTGATCTGTCATTGGATGAGGTTTGCAGAGGTCTCAGAATGTGAGTGAAGGTACTGGAAGTTCCATCATCCATGGTCCACCCTTCTCCAAAACTGCAGCAGGATGTAGAGTGGGTCATGGGGGCTCTGTGTACCAACTTTGGTCTTGATTGGTCATTAGATGAGTTTTGCAGCAGTCTTGGGTAGTGGAGGTACTTGAAGTCCCATCATCCATGGTCTGTCGTCCTCCAAACTGCTCCGGGATGTAGAGTGGGTCATTGAACCTCCATGTGCCAAGTTTAGTCTTGATGAGTCCTTGGCGAGGGTCTCTGTGGTCTCAGGAAGTGAGTGAAGTGACTGCAAGTCCCATCATCCATTGTCAAATTCTTCCAAACCGCACCAGGATGTAGAGTGAGTTATGCGGGCTCCCTGTGTAAATTGTGGTCCTGATCCATCATTGTTGGCAGTTGTAATGGTCTTAGGAAGGGAGTGCAGGTATTGCAAGTCTCATCGTCCATGGTGCAGCTTCCTCCAAGCCGCACCAGGATGTAGAGTGGGTCATGGAGACTCAGTGTGCCAAGTTTGGTCTTTATCGGTAATTGGATGAGGGTTGCAGTAGTATGAAGAATTAAGCAAAGGTACTGCAAGTCCCATA
This sequence comes from Anolis sagrei, assembly GCF_037176765.1. NCBI lineage: Eukaryota > Metazoa > Chordata > Lepidosauria > Squamata > Anolidae > Anolis > Anolis sagrei. The sequence goes on along the minus strand of NC_090035.1, from coordinate 55,781,721 downwards.
ATCCTTGGTCCATCCCCGGCCAAACCACACCAGGACATAAGGTGGGTCATGAGAGGTCTATGTGCTAAGTTTGGTCCTGATCAGTCATTGGATGAGGTTAACAGCGGTCTCAGAATGTGTGTGATCAAACTGCAGTAGGATGTAGAGTGGGTGATGGGGGCTCTGTGTGCCTAATTCGGTCTGTATTGGGAGTGTTCTGACCCAGCCCCTGGCCTTTTCCTTTCCTCTCTTTGTCATCTCGGAATATTGGAATTGAGGCTGGCCAATCAGAGACCATATGCAAATTTCCTTCTGTCATGTCCCTGTTTCTGCCATGAACCCTTTTCTCCACCAGGGGCTCCTATTGAAGCTGGCCAATCAGAGAGCATATGCAAATAGCACCACAGCGGCAGCCAATCAGAATGTTGGAACTTTCAGGCTGGCCAATCAGAATGCTGGCACATACACTTCCGCCCTCCGCACTTCCCTCCTCTGTCCGTCGCATACAAACACTCTTCTTTATTATATACTAGCTTGGGGACCCGGCGCTGCCCGGGTTATTAGAGAAAGTGGTTAATGGCGGTTCTGTATGCCAAATTTGGTCTTTATTGGTCATTGTTCTCAGGAAGTGAGTGAAGGAACTTGAAGTCCCATCATCCATTGTCCGTCCTCCTCCAAACAGCATTGGGATGTAGAGTGGGTCAAGGTGGCTCTGTGTGCCAAGTTTGGTCTTGATTGGACATTACTAAGGGTTGCAGCAGTCTTGGGAAGGGAGTGGAGGTACTTGAAGTCCCATCATCCATGGTCTGTCCTCCTCGAAAGTGCACCAGGATGTAGAGTGGGTCATGGGGACTCTGTGTGCCAAGTTTGGTCTTGATCAGTCATTGGCGAGGGTCTCAGTGGTCTCAGGAAGTGAGTGAAGTGACTGCAAGTCCCATCATCCATTGTCAAATTCTTCCAATCCGCACCAGGATGTAGAGTGGGTCATGTGGGCTCTCTGTGTAAATTGTGGTCCTGATCCATCATTGTTGGCAGTTGTAATGGTCTTAGGAAGGGAGTGCGGGTATTGCAAGTTCCATTGTCCATGGCGCATCCTCCTCCAAACTGCACCAGGATGTAGAGTGCGCCATGGATACTCAGTGTGCCTAGTTTGGTCTTTATCGGTAATTGGATGAGGGTTGCAGTGGTCTCAAGAATTGAGCAAAGGTACTGCAAGTCCCATAATCCAAACCACACCAGACGTAAAGTGGGTCATGAGAGGTCTATGTTCCAAGTTTGGTCCTGGTCAGTCATTGGATGAGGTTAACAGCGGTCTCAGAATGTGAGTGATGGTACTGCAAGTCCCATCATCCATGGTTGCAGTAGGATGTCAAGTCGGTCTTGCAGGCTCTGTGTGCCAAGTGTGGTCTGTATTGGTAATTCTCTGACTCCGCCCCCTCTGGCCTTTTCCTTTCCTCTCTTTGTCATCTTGGAATCTTGGAATTGAGGCTGGCCAATCAGAGACCATATGCAAATTTCCTTCTCATGTCCCCGTTTCTTCCATGAACTCTTTTCTCCACCAGGGGCTCCTATTGAAGCTGGCCAATCAGAGACCATATGCAAATAGCACCACTGCGGCAGCCAATCAGAATGTTGGAACTTTCAGGCTGGCCAATCAAAACGCTGGCACATACTCCTCCCGTCGCCCCGCCACACTTTTGTCCGCTGCATACAAACTTTCACCTTTATTATATACATAGATATAGATATAGATATAGATAGATATAGATATATAGATATATAGAGAGATAAATAAATAGATTTAGATATAGATATAGATTAGCTTTGATACCCAGTGCTGTCCTGGTGATTTGAGAAAGGCATTGTGTGCCAAGGTTGGTCTTTATCATTTTTGTGGCTCGCAGTCTTCTCAGGAAGTAACTGAAGGTACCGTGAGTCCCATCATCCATGGTCCATCCTCTTCCAAACAGCACCAGGATGTATAGTGGGTCATGGGAGCTCTGTGTACCAAGTTTGGTTTTGATCAGTCATTGGTTGAGGGTTGCAGCTGTCTTGGGAAGTGAGTGAAGGTACTTCAAGTCCAATCTTCCATGGGCCACCCTCCTCCAAACCACAGCATAATGTAGAGTGGGTCATGGGGGCTCTGTGTGCCAACTTTGGTCTTTATTGGTCTTTCTTGGGGGCCACAGTGATCTGTTGGAACCGAAGTGTTTGAAAGTACTACAAATCCCATCACCCATTTAGTTATTATTTAGTTATTTACAGTATTTATATTCCGCCTTTCTCACCACACAGGGGACTCATGGTAGATTACAATGTACATATATATGGCAAACATTCAATGCCAAAGACACACAATAGATATAGAGAGACAGGCAGAGGCTATTTAAATTTTTCTGGCTGCCAGGGGAGCTGTCACTTTCATTGCCCATCTGTGACACTGATAAAGTACATACTTCTGCATTCCCCGCATGCTTTGCTGGAGTGCTTTGCTGGAGTCTTTTTTATGGCCTCGTAAATGAGTTAAATTAGCCTCCCCACACATAGGTGGTACCTAATTTTCCTACTTGACAGATGCAACTGTCTTTTGGGTTGCAAAGGTCAACAACAATCTACACAATTGGTCGGAAGCTCAGTCCAAACCAAGCTGGCTTTGCACTCATGACATTGGGTCAGAAGTGATCTTAATGCAGCTGACACTCAGCCAGCTGCACTACAGTCCGGGTGCATCCTCCTTCCAACCTCACAAGGACGTAAAGGTGGTCATGGTGGCTATGTGTGCCAAGTTTGGTCCTGGTCCATCACCCGTGCTGGTCACAGTGGACTGTGAAAGTGGCAGCCAATCAGAAAGCTGCCACATACATGCCCACATACAAACATTCTCTTTTATTATATACTAGCTTGGGCGCTGCCCGGGTTATTAGAGAAAGTGGGGAATGGCGGTTCTGTATGCCAAGTTTGGTCTTGATCAGTCATTGGATTAGGGTCACAGTGGTTTCAGTGTGTGAGTAAAGGTACTGCAAGTCCCATCATCCATGGTCAACCCTCCTCCAAACAGCAGCAGGATATAGAGTGGGTCATGGGGTTTCTGTGTGTCAAGTTTGGTATTTATCAGTCATTGGATGAGGGTGGCAGTGGTTTCAGTAAGTGAGTGAAGGTACTGGAAGTCCCATCATCCAAAGTCCATCCTCCTTCAAACTGCAGCAGGATGCAGAGTGGGTCATGGGGGCTCTGTGTGCTAAGTTTGGACTTTATCAGTCATTGGATTAGGGTCGCAGTGGTTTCAGTAAGTGAGTAAAGGTACTGCAAGTCCTATCATCCATGGTCAACCCTCCTCCAAGCAGTATCGGGATGTAGAGTGGGTCATGGGGGCTCTGTGTGCCAAGTTTGGTCTTGATTGGACATTAGATGAGGGTTGCAGCAGTCTTGGGTAGTGAGTGGAGGTACTTGAAGTCCCATTATCCATGATCTGTCCTCCCAAAAGTGCACCAGAATGTAGAGTGGGTCATGGGGACTCTGTGTGCCAAGTTTGGTCTTGATCAGTCATTGGCGAGGGTCTCAGTGGTCTCAGGAAGTGAGTGAAGTGACTGCAAGTCCCATCATCCATTGACAAATTCTCCCAAACTGCACCAGGATGTAGAATGGGTCATGCAGGCTCTCTGTGTAAATTGTGGTCCTGACCCATCATTGTTGGCAGTTGTAATGATCGTAGGAAGGGAGTGCAGGTATTGCAAGTCCCATTGTCCATGGTGCATCCTCCTCCAAACTGCAGAAGGATGTAGAGTGCATCATGGAGACTCAGTGTGCCAAGTTTGGTCTTTATCGCTAATTGGATGAGGGTTGCAGTGGTCTCAAGAATTGAGCAAAGGTACTGCAAGTCCCATAATCCATGGTCCATCCCCAGCCAAACCACACCAGGATGTAAAGTGGGTCATGAGAGGTCTATGTGCCAAGTTTGGTCCTGATAAGTCATTGGATGAGGTTAACAGCAGTCTCAGAATGTCTCAGATGGTACTGCAAGATAAATAAATAGATTTAGATATAGATATAGATTAGCTTTGATACCCAGTGCTGTCCTGGTGATTTGAGAAAGGCATTGTGTGCCAAGGTTGGTCTTTATCATTTTTGTGGCTCGCAGTCTTTTCAGGAAGTAAGTGAAGGTACCGTGAGTCCCATCATCCATGGTCCATGGTTAACAGCAGTCTCAGATGGTACTGCAAGTCCAACATCCATGGTTCAACCTCCTCCAAACTGCAGTAGAATGTAGAGTGGGTCTTGTGTGCTCTGTGAGCCAAGTTTTGTCTGTCTTGGTAATTTTCCGACTCAGCCCCCTCTGGCCTTTCCTTTCCTCTCTTTGTCATCTTGGAATTGAGGCTGGCCAATCAGAGACCATATGCAAATTTCCTTCTGTCATGTCCCCATTTCTGTCATGAACCCTTTTCTCCACCAGAGGCTCCTGTTGAAGCAGGCCAATCAGAGGCCATATGCAAATAGCACCACAGCAGCAGCCAGTCAGAATCTTGGAACTTTCAGGCTGGCCAATCAGAAAGTCGGCACATACACCGCCACACATTCGCCGCATACAAGTTTTGACTTTTATTATATATATAGACTAGCTTGGGGACCCGGCGCTGCCAGGGTTATTAGAGAAAGGCATAGGGTGGCAAAGGTGTTCTTTATCAGTTACCAGTTAATGAAGGTACTGCGAATCCCATAATGCATGGTGCATCCTCCTCCAAACTGCAACAGGATGTAGAGTGGGTCATGGGGGCCCTGTGTGCCAAGTTTGGTCTCGATCAGTCATTGGATCAGGGTCGCAGTGGTCTCAGAAAGTGAGTTAAAGTACTCCAAGTCCCATCATCACCCCTCCATGCCGCACTTTAGATAGCACTTAGTGCTAGATTCTGGTTTTCCCTTGCACTTTAAGAACTTGCACTTTAAGAACTGCTTCAGTTTGCACGACTATTGCACTTCCGACATTGTAAACTCTATTAAAGTGTCTACCATCATTACCCATGTGGTCCCCTATTCCCCTATATTTATTGTCCTTGGTGTTAATTATTTGTGAAAGGGACAAGGGACGAAGTGGGCTGGCGATTGTGGGAAACAATAAGGCTGCGGGGGGGGGGGGGATAAAGGGAATGGAAGAACATGGCAAAGTAAGATCCCAACAAACCAAACAACCAATAATGAATCACAAACCAAGGTTATGGATTTGGAATGCGGCATAGAGGAGGGGAGGTGTTCCACTAGCCGAGGTGTCCCCATAGAAGTGGTGGTGGGGAAGGGGAGATGCGGGAAAAGGAGACCATTAATTCGGCCTAGGGATCGTATAACTACACTAGTAATTCCAAACCAGTCTCCTGATATGGTAAATTGGTGTAACCAGGATGGCGGTCCCTCTGGATTGAAGATGGTGCTGTTGAACACCAGATCTGTCAATGAAAAAACAACTTTCATTCAGGAATTAATCCTGGATGAACGGGCAGATCTGGCGTGCATCACGGAGACCTGGTTGGACGAAGCTGGAGGCGTGAATTTGACCCAGCTTTGCCCACCAGGTTATTCCGTGCAGCATCAGCCAAGATCCGGAGGGCGGGGAGGCGGGGTCGCAGTGGTTTATAGAGATTCTATCCCTCTGACCAGGGGCCCTATCCCACAGTCAACAAATTTTGAATGTGTCCACCTGAGGGTGGGTGACCGGGACAGAATAGGGATTCTGCTAGTTTACCGTCCACCTCGCTGCACTACAGTCTCCCTACCTGAGCTAGCGGGGGTGGTCTCGAGCCTGGCATTGAAGTCTCAACAGCTCCTTGTGCTGGGAGACTTCAATGTCCATGCCGAGGCAGCCCTCTCAGGAGTGGCTCAGGACTTCATGTGTGCCATGGCAACCTTGGGGCTGTCCCAACAAGTATCTGGCCCCATCCACTGTGCTGGACATACATTGGACTTGGTTTTCTGCCAGGGATGGGAGGATGGTGGCGGTGTTGAGGAGTTGACCATCTCTCCGTTGCCATGGACCGACCATTTCCTGGTCAGATTTAGGCTCACTGCGCCCCCCCCCCCCCAACCTCTGCAGAGGTGGAGGACCCATTAAGTTGGTCCGTCCCAGGAGGCTTATGGATCCGGATGGATTCCTGATGGCTCTTGGGGAGTTTCCCGCCACCTCGGTAGGTGACCCTGTTGATGCCCTGGTCGCTCTCTGGAATGGGGAAATGACTAGGGCAATTGACACGATCGCTCCGGAACGTCCCCTCTCAAGTAGCCAAGCTAAACCAGCCCCTTGGTTTACTGAGGAGCTGGCAGTGATGAAGCGAAGGAAGAGGGAACTAGAGAATGTGTGGTGTTCGGACCCGAGCGAGCCAAATCGAACACGGTTTGTGTCCTTTTTAAGGGCATGTGCCGCGGCAATAAAAGCCGCAAAGAAGGCTTTTATTGAATCTGCAAAGAACCGTCCAGCTGAGTTGTTCCGGATTGTCAGAGGCATTTTAAATCCCGCCACTCTAGGCGGGAACCCTGACAACTCGGCTTCTCGCTGTGAAGCTTTTGCTCGGTTCTTTGCAGACAAAGTTGCTTTGATCCGCTCCGGCCTGGACACCATATTAAGGGCAGTCTCTGAGGATGTAACACGAGCACCTGCTTGTCCTATTTTGATGGATTCATTTCAATTGGTGAAACCCAAGGATGTGGACAAGATACTTGGAGGAATGAGGCCTACCACGTCCATCCTAGACCCCTGCCCATCCTGGCTTCTAAAGGAGGCCAGAGGGGGATTGACTAAGTGGGTTGAGGTGGTGGTTAATGCCTCCCTTCAGGAAGGCAAGATTCCAGCGAGCTTAAAACAAGCTATAACAAAACCACTGTTGAAAAATCCTTCACTAGACCCCACTAAATTTGACAATTTCCGGCCAGTTTCCAATCTCCCCTTTTGGGGCAAAGTCCTGGAACGCGTGGTGGCCTCACAACTCCAGGTATTCTTGGGAGACACGGATTATCTAGATTCGGCACAGTCTGGTTTCAGACCGGGACATGGAACTGAGACAGTCTTAGTCGCCTTAGTGGATGATCTGCGCCGGGAGCTCGACGGGGTGTGTGTCCCTGTTGGTGCTGCTGGACCTCTCAGCGGCCTTCAATACCGTCGACCACGGTATCCTTCTGGAACGCCTCGCAGGGATGGGGCTCGGGGGCACTCTTTTACAGTGGCTCCAGTCATTCCTGGAGGGCCGATCCCAGAAGGTGTTATTGGGGGACACCTGTTCAACCCCACAACCTTTGTCTTGTGGGGTTCCACAGGGCTCAATACTGTCTCCCATGCTGTTTAACATCTACATGAAGCCGCTGGGAGAGATCATCCGGAGTTTCAGGGTACGGTGTCACCTGTACGCAGATGATGTCCAACTCTGTCACTCCTTTCCACCTGCTACTAAGGAGGCTGTTGAGGTCCTGAACCGGTGCCTGGCCGCTGTAACAGTCTGGATGAGGGCGAACAAATTGAAATTGAATCCAGACAAGACAGAGGTACTCCTGGTCAGTCGCAAGGCCGAACAGGGCATAGGGTTACAGCCTGTGCTGGATGGAGTCGCACTCCCCCTGAAGGCGCAGGTTCGCAGCTTGGGTGTGATCCTGGATTCATCACTGAGCCTGGAGCCCCAGGTCTTGGCAATGACCAGGGGAGCATTTGCACAGCTAAGGCTTGTGCGCCAGCTGCGCCCGTACCTTGGGAAGTCTGACTTGGCCACAGTAGTCCACGTTCTGGTTACATCCCGTTTAGACTACTGCTATGCTCTCTACGTGGGGTTGCCTTTAAAGATGGCCCAGAAGCTTCCGTTGCTCCAATGTGCGGCAGCCATGATACTAACAGGAGCGGGATGCAGGGAGCATACAACCCCTTGCTGTATCAGCTCCACTGGCTGCCGATTTGCTATCGGGCCCAATTCAAGGTGCTGGCGTTGGCCTATAAAGCCTTAAACGGTTCCGGCCCAAGATACCTATCCGACCGCATCTCAACCTACAAGCCCACCAGGACTTTGAGATCTTCCGGGGAGGCCCTGCCTGCTTCACAAGCACGGCTGGCGGAGACGAGAGATAGGGCCTTCTCGGTGGTGGCTCCTCGGCCGTGGAACACCCTTCCCGTGGACATTAGACTGGCCCCTTCCCTGATGATATTCCGCAGGAAATTGAAGACTTGGTTGTTCAAGAAGGCATTCGAACAAGAAGTGCAATGATTGGTAATGACTATAGGAATGGAACAACGGAAAATGACTCTGGATTACGATTTGGACGAGGAGACGATGCTGAATGGTTTTTGTATTAATGATGATGTTTTTGTATAATGCTGGACTGTGATTTGTTTATACTGTGTTTTGAATTTTGTTCTCTTATGTTGTACACCGCTGTGAGTCTCCACCGGGCTGAGAACAGCGGTATATAAGCAAAGTAAATAAATAAATAAATCATCCTGGTCTGTTCTCCACCAAACCTCACCAGAATGCAGAGTTGGCCATGGGGGCTCTCTGTGCCAAGTTTGGTCCTTATTCATATTTGCATGAGTGTCGCTGTGGTTTCAGGAAGTGAGTGAAGGTACTGCAATGGACCATTATCCATCAGCCATCCTCCTCCAAATAGCACCAGGATGTAGAGTAGCTCATGGGGGCTCTGTGTAGCAAGTTTTGTCTTGATTGGTCATTAGATGATGTTTGTAGCAGTCTTGGGAAGTGAATGGAGGTACTTAAAGTCCCATCATCCATGGTCTGTCCTCCTCGAAAGTACACCAGGGTGCAGAGTGGGTCATGGGAGCTCTGTATGCCGTTTGGTCTTGATCAGTCATTGGTGAGGGTCTCAGTGGACTCAGGAAGAAAGTAAAGTTACTGCAAGTCCCATCATCCATAGTCTGTTCTCCACCAAACCTCACCAGAATGCAGAGTTGGCCATGGGGGCTCTCTGTGCCAAGTTTGGTCCTTATTCATATTTGCATGTCGCTGTGGTTTCAGGAAGTGAGTGAAGGTACTGCAATGGACCATCATCCATCAGCCATCCTCCTCCAAATAGCACCAGGATATAGAGTAGCTCATGGGGGCTCTGTGTGGCAAGTTTGGTCTTGATTGGTCATTAGATGATGTTCGTAGCAGTCTTGGGAAGTGAATGGAGGTACTTAAAGTCCCATCATCCATGGTCTGTCCTCCTCGAAAGTACACCAGGGTGCAGAGTGGGTCATGGGGGCTCTGTATGCCAAGTTTGGTCTTGATCAGTCTTTGGTGAGGGTCTCAGTGGTCTCAGGAAGAAAGTGAAGTTACTGCAAGTCCCATCATCCATCTCCAAATACTTCCGAAGCACACCAGGATGTCGAGTGGGTCATGTGGGCTGTCTGTGTGAATTGTGGTCTTGATCCATCATTGTTGGCAGTTGTAATGATCTCAGGAAGGGAGTACAGGTATTGCAAGTCCCATCATCCATGATGCATCCTCCTACAAGCTGCAGCATGATGTAGAGTGGGTCATGGGGGCTCTGTGTGCCAAGTTTGGTTTTGATCAGTCATTGGATAAGGGTCACAGTGGTTTCAGTAAGTGAGTGAAGGTATTGCAAGTTGCATCATCCATTGTCCATCCTCCTTCAAACTGCAGCAGGATATAGAGTGGATCATGAGGGCTCTGTGTGCCAAGTTTGGCCTTGATCAGTTATTGGATGAGGGTTACAGCAGTCACAAGAAGTGATTGGGGCAACTTCAAGTCCTATCATCCATGGTCCGCCCTCCACCAAAGTGCAGTAGGGTGTAGAGTGGGTCATAGAGGCTCTGTATGCCAAGTTTGGACTTTACCAGTCTATGATGGGGGCTGCTGTGGTCTGTGGGAACAGAAGTGTTGGAAAATACTACAAATCCCATCATCCATTGTCCGTCTTCTCCCAAACTTCACAAAGACGTAAGGGGGGTTATGGGGTCATGTGTATTACGTTTGATCTTGATCAGTCACTGGGTGAGGGTCGCAGTGGTTGAAATGAGTGGAGGTACTTCAATTCCCAGCATCCATGGTCCACCCTCCTCCTAACTGCATTATAATGTAATGTGGATCATGGGGGCTCTGTGTATCAAGCGTGGTCTTTATTGGTCCTTGTTGGTTGCCACAGTGGTCTGTGGGAACTGAAGGGATTCAAAGTACTACAATTCCCATCGTCCTTTGTCCGTCCTCCCCCAAACCTCACCAGGACATAACGGGGATAATGGGGATTACGTGTGCCAAATTTGGTCCAGATCCGTCACCCGAGCTTGTCACAGTGGCCTGTGAAAGTGGGAGCCAATCAGAAAGCTGCCACATACACCTACGTCCGCCCTCCGCATACAAACCTTTATTATAAACTAGCTTGGGACCCGGCGCTATCCAGGTTATTTGAGAAAGGAATTGAGTATCAAGGTTGATATTTCTTTTTTTTAAGTAATTTTATTAAATTTTATATATAAGATACAGCGAAAGAGTGAGAACAATAAAATATAAAGTACTAGCTGTCCCCTGCCACGCGTTCCTGTGGCCCAGTCTGTTGATCTGGAAAATAAAGTTATGAGAAAGTGTTTGTTTCTAATATATGTAATTTCTTTATGCTTATGGGTAAATGGTATTTCTTGCTGTTTCTTCGTCAGTGTTGATGTGGTGAGTGTCTGGTTTGCCCACCCTGGAACATGCAAGATATCGTTGTCCTTCTTTAAGGGTCTCTTTCAAATCTTTGATACTATATCTGTGTGTGTGTGAATCATCTCTCTCTCTCTCTCTCTCTCTCTCTCTCTCTCTCTCTATCCATGGCTGGATGGCTTTTTGTGAGGAGGACTTTGATTACGTTTTCTTGCCCTGATGAAGGGAGTTGAATTGGATGGCCTTCAGTATTTTCTGATGGTCATGGGGGTTCTGTGTGGGAAGTTTGCCCCAATTCTGTTGTTCATGGGGTTCAGAATGCTCTTTGATTGTAGGCGAATTGTGAATCCCAGTGACTACAACTCCCAAATGTCAAGGTCTATTTTCCCCAAACTCCATCTGTGTTCATATTTGGGCATATTGAGTGCTTGTGCCAAGTTTGGTCCAGATCCATCATTGTGTGAGTCCACAGTGTTCTCTGGATATAGGTGAACTACAACTCCCAAACTCAAGGCCAATACCCACCAAACCCTTCCAGTATTTTCAGTTGGTCATGGGAGTTCTGTGTGCCAAGTTTGATTCAATTCCATTGTTGATGGAGTTCAGAATGCTCTTTGATTTTAGGTGAACTATAAATCCCAGAAACTATAACTCCCAAATGACAAAATCATAATTTTTTGAGTGATGGTCACTCCTTGTGTTGTGAGACATTTTGTTGCGAAATTTGGTGTGATTTCATTCATTGGTTCTTTTGTTTTAAAGGTACTCATTATGCACAGACCCTTTTCATATATATAGATAGAAAGGTGAAGAGAGAGAAAGAGAAAAAGAAGAGAACAGTAAAAAAAACATCCTAGATAAAATCCTAAAGAATATAAATTACAAAAACACACCCACACTCACACTGCAAGAAAAAAGGGGGTGGGGGAAAGGTTACTTTTATTCCATCTTCTTGGATGGTATTTTCTTATTACTCAAAAATATTTTTTTATTAAAAATAATAAAATTGTTCCTCTTGTTTTTTTTTATTTTCCCAAATTATCCAGATAGTCATGAAGATTGTCCCAATTCGTTCTTCTTATTATCGTGCCTGTATTTTTCTTCAACAAAAAAGTCAGTTTGTCCATGTCCTTTATCTCTCTGATTTTCTCCACCCATTCCTGTATGGGTGGAACTGAACCTTGCTTCCATTCTCTAGCAAAGACAATTCTAGTGGCAGTCATAATATATGTAAAAAGTTTGTCCTCTTGTTCCGTCAATTGTAAGTCTAAGTCTGTAAAGCCTAACAAATAAAACTCTGGTTTTCTCATATAAGTTCTTTTTAGAATCTTTTGTGTTTCTTCATGAATTACTCTCTAAAAGTTTACTGCTTTACAAGTCCATCACATATGGTAGAAGGAGCCAACTTGTTCTGAGCATTTCCAACACTGTTGTATACATTTTAGCAAGTTGCTTCGGTGTGGTATACCATCTGCGGAATATTTTTATCCAATTTTCTTTTAAGTTCGATGCATATGTGTGTTTTAATTTTTTGTTCCACATCTGCTCCCACTCCCTCATTTGAATTGGTCTTAAATTTTGAGCCTGTTTTATCATACAATTTTTAACCTGTTCTTGGGGGACATGAGAGAAGCCTCCTCGCAGGATTGCAAGACATCCGGGCGTCCCCTGGGCAACGTCTTCGTAGACGGCCGATTCTCTCGATCCAGAAGCAACCAGAGACGACTTGCAGCATGCAAACAAGGAAGCAAAACAACCAACGGTCCTTTTCAGGACCAACCATGACAATAATCTCAATCAACATCGAAGGCATGTCAGCTGCCAAAGAACAACTGCTCTATGAACTGTGCCGAGATAAGAAATGTGACGTGCTGTGTGTCCAAGAAACACACAGGGATGAATGACAGAAATGACCCAAAGTTCCAGGAATGATCCTAGTAGCGGAAAGACCACATGCACAGCATGGAAGCGCTGTCTTTGTCAAACCAGGCCTCCAAGTCAGCAGTGCCCACAATACTGAAGAAAACAATATCAAGGTTATAACAGTAGAGCTTAATAACATCACCATTACCTCTGTGTACAAGCCCCCAAATGAAGAGTTCTGCTTCTCCTCCCCCGAGAACTTTGACAGGCACCAAAGGGCGGTAGTAATTGGTGACTTCAACAGCCATAGCCATGTATGGGGCTATGCCCAAGAGGACAGAAATGGAGAGGCTGTCCTGTCCTGGTCTGAACTGCACAAACTATCACTCATCCATGATAGCAAGCTCCCACCATCCTACAACAGCGGGAGATGGCACTGAGGTTATAACCCAGACCTCTTATTTGTGAGCGACAGCATTGTACAGCAATGCACTAAATCAGTGGGACCACCAATTCCAAACACACAGCACTGACCAATAATATGCCAACTGTTCCCAACAATAAGGTCTCAGGAAGTTCGATTTAAACGAAGATACAACTTCAGAAAGGCAGATTGGACTAAATTCTCAGACATGTTAGATGACATGATCACATCGGTCATGCCAATCCCTGAGGAATACGAACATTTTATTGAAATAGTGAAAACCTGCTCACGGGCCTCTATACCGAGAGGCTGCAGAACCGACTACCTTCAGGGCATTACTCCTGAAACAGCTGCTTTGTTGGAAAACTATTACAGGCTCCACAACGAAGACCCATTTAGTGAGCAGACTCTTCAGGCAGCGCAGAACATTGTGTCCTCCATCTCTGAAGCCAAGAAAGAACAGTGGATCAAGCTGATCACAGAGGTCGACATGGGCAGGAGCAGCCAGAAGGCGTGGAGGTTGCTAAGACGGCTGAGCAATGACCTCTCATAAACTAATACCCATGCCAACATAAAGGCAGATCAGATAGCACACCAACTCTTGAAGAACGGGAAACCCAACCTTGCCACCAAAGTAGGAAAGAAACCAATAGCCAGACAACAAGAGATTGAGAACAACAACCTTCATGAACCCTTTACATCTACTGAATTGGACATGGCTCTCAACAAATGTAAGAATGGCAAAGCAGATGGCCTGGATGATCTACGGATGGAACAAATCAAGAACTTTGGCCCAAAAGCAAGGCGCTGGCTGCTGGAGCTGATGAGCAACTGCACTGCATCCTGTCAGATCCCCAAAATCTGGAGGAAAGCAAGAGTCATCGCCATCTTGAAGCCAGGCAAAGACCATAATGACCCAAGAAGCTACAGACCAATCTCCCTGTTGTGCCACCTTTACAAAGTTCTGGAGAGACTTATTTTGCATAGAATTATGGAAAATTCTGTCTGATCCCACAGCAAGCTGGCTTCAGAAAAGGCAAAGGCTGCACATCGCAAGTGCTGAACCTGACTCAGCACATAGAAGATGGCTTTGAAAGGCAGCAGATCACAGGAGCTGTCTTCATAGACTTGTCAGCAGCCTATGATACTGTGAACCACCACCTCCTCCTGAGAAAAATGTATAATATCACAAAGGACTACCACCTCACCCGCCTCATAGGAAACCTGCTTTTTTGTTGAGTTCCAGGGCCAGAGAAGCAGATGGCGGAAACAGAAGAACGGCCTGCCTCAGGGGAGCGTGCTTGCTCCATCCATGTTCAACATCTACACAAATGACCAGCCATTGCCAGAAGGGACAGAGAGTTTCATCTATGCTGATGATCGTGCCATTACTGCTCAAGCAGGGAGCTTTGAGATGGTTGAACAGAAGCTCTCCGAAGCTCTAGGTGCTCTTTCTGCCTATTACAGGGAAAACCAACTGATCCCTAATCCATCTAAAACACAGACATGCGCCTTTCACCTTAAGAACAGACAAGCATCTCAAGCTATGAGGATTACCTGGGAAGGAATCCCACTGGAGCATTGCAACACACCCAAATACCTGGGAGTCACTCTGGACCGTGCTCTGACCTACAAGAAGCACTGCCTGAACATCAAACAAAAAGTGGGCGCTAGAAACAACATCATACGAAAGCTGACTGGCACAACCTGGGGATCACAACCAGACACAGTGAAGACATCTGCCCTTGCGCTATGCTACTCTGCTTCTGAGTATGCATGCCCAGTGTGGAACACATCTCACCACACTAAAACAGTAGATGTGGCTCTTAATGAGACATGCCACATTATCACAGCGTGTCTGCGCCCCACACCACTGGAGAAATTACACTGCTTAGCCGGTATTGCACCACCTGACATCCGCCGGGAAGTAACAGCCAATAGAGAAAGGACCAAGGCAGAGACATCTCCAGCTCATCCCCTGTTTGGGTATCAGCCAGCACGTCAATGACTTAAATCAAGACATAGTTTTCTTAGATCTACAGAGACACTCGCTGGAACACCCCAGCAAGCAAGAGTCCAAAAGTGGCAGGCCCAAACCCAGCACCTCAATTCATGGGTGATATCAGATGAGAGACTCCCCCCTGGGCACACAGAAGACTTGGCGACTTGGAAGGCGCTGAACAGACTGCGCTCTGGCACCACGAGATGCAGAGCCAATCTTAAGAAATGAGGCTACAGGGTGGAATCCTCGGCATGCGAGTGCGGAGAAGAACAAACCACAGACCACCTGCTGCAATGCACCCTGAGCCCTGCCACATGCACAATGGAGGACCTTCTTGCGGCAACCCCAGAGGCACTCCAAGTGGCCAGATACTGGTCAAAGGACATTTAACCAAATACCAAATTTGCAAAATCTGTGTGTTTTTTTTCCTTTTTCTTTTTAATCTGTGTTTTTGTTTTGCTCTGTTAGAATTGTAATACAATGGTTGCTGGTGACACGATAAATAAATACCTGTTCTTTTTCAGTCAGCCAAGTAAGTAATATAAATATTTGATATTACTTTCTTTTCCAATTTTAAAATTTTATCCCACCCTGTTTCCTCCCAGGAGAAACCAATTTTTTTTATCTTGATTGTAATATTTAGGGCTGTCCAACCACGGAAAAATTTGTTTCTAAACTCGATTCATTTTTAGGGGTTTTTTGTGTTTCGTTATTTTAAAGAATTCCGAAATTTTCCTTAAAATTTCGGTATTTATGAAATATCGTTATTATTAACGCATGGATTCGTTAAAATGGCGGCCCCCTTTGCGCGTGCACAAACCACTTCCGAAACTTCGTTATTAAAGCAGGGTCGATTCGTTAAAATAATAACGAATCGATTCGTAAAAATGGCGGCCTCCTTTTGCGCATGCGCAAAAAGAATTCAGAAATTTCGTTATTAAATACGAATCGATTCGTTATTAAAATGATAACAAATCGATTCGTTAAAATGGCGGACGCGATTACGCAATGCACTACAAACAAAATCATTTCATAAAATAAATCAAATAAAATAATCAAATAGAATAAGATATTAAATAAAAAAGTAATAAAATAAAGTAGCCAAAACTGAGCCAAACAAGTAGTAAGTTAAGAAATTGAAATTAAATTGCTGAAGTTTGTAATAAAAAATAATATATATTATTTATTTATATTATATAATATATTATATATTTATTTAATAATATAAATGAAATAAATAATATAATTAATAATAATAATAATAAATAATATAAAATAATATAATATAATAATATATATTTATTATATATAAATGAAATACATAATATAATTATTATATTATATATTATATATAAATAAAATAATAATAATATTTAAAAATAATATATAAATTATAAATTATTAATAATATATAAAAATAATGTTATTATAAAAACTTAGAAAGTAAATATAAGAAATAAATAAAGAAAAAGTAACAAAAATTGCACTTTGAAAAAACTCTGAAAATTAAATTATGGCCAAATTATCTGGCAAGTATTACTTATAATTTCTGTAGCAGTAGTGCAAGTTAAGTAAGAAGGACCAATTCCCACTGGGTGGGTGGGTGGTTGGGTGGTTGGTTGGTTGGTCGTTTGGCTTCAAAATCGAATTCATTAAGTATATAATTTAGAAATTAATTTATAAATAAAAAAATACATTTAAAATACACAATTCAGTCATCCGTCCCCCAGTGAGACAGCCTCTAGGACCTCCCGGGGGGGGGGGGGGGGGCTTGACCCTGGCCCCCCAGGATTGGCTGCCTTTTTGCCTGCTGTGAGAAGGCCAAAACCCTTTCCCGGCCTGCCCCCTGGGATTGGCTGCCTGCTGCTTGATTGCATGTTGCCTGGGAGAGATGATGGCTCTCCACCAGCCCTTCCGTATGGTGGAACGGGAAGGTTTTCGCCAATTTGTTCAGTTCACCTCCTGGCACCATGGTACAATACAATATCCCAAATCGCAAAACTTTCTCTCAAACAGTCATTCCAGCTTTGTTCGAGGGATGCAAGCAACATCTCAGAACCCTGTTGAACAAATCACAACCTGTCCATGTACATTTCACATCAGACATTTGGACAAGCACGGGAGGAGGGCATTTCTATCTGTCCCTGACTGCTCACTGGTGGGAGACTGAGGGTTGCCTCAACTCGGGTCATCATTGGGCACTCCTGTCACTGGAGGTGATCGATACAGATCACAGGGCCGACACCATTTCTGAGTACCTGCGAGAGATGATGAGAGACTGGATGCGGCATACTCATTCCGGTGGTAACTTGGGATTCATGGTTACAGACGCAGGAAGGAACATGATCCGGGCGGTCGAAAATGCCGGCTTCTCAAACGTAACATGCCTGGCGCACTTGCTGCACAACTGTGTAAAAGATGGCTTCAAGGGGGCCCGCCATCAGCGCCACCGCCATCACTCAACTCATTGACCGCTGCCGCAGAATCGCGGGCTTCTTTCACCATAGCTCTAAGTCCGCAAAACTGCTGCGTGACAGGCAGACCCTGGAGTGCCTCCCAGGGCTAAGGATGCACATGAAGAGACACCACCCAAATGTAAAGTTGGACGCAGTTGAAGTCGCCAGCACATGCAGCAGTACAAAGAGTACTCCAACCTCACCAACAGGCCCCATGCAGAAAACCATCGAAGCTTGGGGCGTGCAAGTTACAAGGGTGAGATCTGGAATGAAGCCGACATCAGTGAAGGAAATAACACGTTGATGGCTGCTTGATTGCTGGGTGAAGGCCTATACCCTTCCCAGCCTTCTCCATGCCCTCCCGGGGGGGGGGACAGCGCCCCCCCGGAAGTGTCATGCTGTGCAGTTATCTTTCACAGCATATCAGCCATCCCCCAGTGAGACAGACTGTAAGACTTCCCGGGGGGGGGGGGCTTGACCCTGCCCCCCCCCCCGGGATTGGCTGCCTTTTTGCCTGCTGTGAGAAGGCCAAAACCCTTTCCCGGCCTGCCCCCCCCCCCCGGGATTGGCTGCCTACTGCTTGATTGCTGGGTGAAGGCCAATACCCTTCCCAGCCTTCTCCATGCCCTCCCGGGGGGGGCATAGGACAGTGCCCCTTCCCCAGGAGTGTCATGCTGTTCAGTTATCTTTCACTGCATATCAGCCGTCCCCCAGTGAGACAGACTGTAAGACTTCCCGGGGGGGGGGGGCTTGACCCTGCCCCCCCCCCGGGATTGGCTGCCTTTTTGCCTGCTGTGAGAAGGCCAAAACCCTTTCCCGGCCTGCCCCCCCCCCCCGGATTGGCTGCCTGCTGCTTGATTGCTGGGTGAAGGCCAATACCCTTCCCAGCCTTCTCCATGCCCTCCCGGGGGGGGGGGGGCATAGGACAGTGCCCCTTCCCCAGGAGTGTCATGCTGTTCAGTTATCTTTCACTGCATATCAGCCGTCCCCCAGTGAGACAGACTGTAAGACTTCCCGGGGGGGGGGGCTTGACCCTGCCCCCCTGGGATTGGCTGCCTTTTTGCCTGCCCTGTAAAGGCCAATTCCCTTTCTGGCCGCTTCCATGCCGTCCTGGGAGGGCACATGACAGCTCCTCTGCATCGATGGTGCCTGGTTTCTTCCTCTTCTCTTTGTCAACCAATGCTATGTTGGAAAGGCTCCATGCAGCATGCATGCAGTACTGCACCATGCAGTACTGCGGCAATACACAGTAGTGAAGCGGACACCCCAGAGAATCTCTGGCTGCACAGAAGGTCAGGGTATGAATACTCCCATGACCTAATGTACTTTCTGCTGCTGTTGGAGGCGGACGGACCATGGATAATGACTAAGTACCTCCAATCATTAACCAAGTCTGCTGCGACCCCCAGTTGAAGACTTAAGGCCAAGTTGACATACATAACCCCAATGACCCGGTTTATTTTCTTGCAAGATTTGGGGGAGGACAGACAATGGCTTAAGGGAAGTTTACTAGGTCTGGGCGGTTTCGTTCGTTAATATTGTATTTCGTTATTTTTTCGTTATTTTTTTTATAAAGAATTGATTTTGATTTTTCTTTTAACCAGGAAGTGTTCTTAAATTTTAAAGCAGCATCCGATATCTTTGAAACGACTTCCGCCAGTTTCGGAAGTGACGTTACAGATGGTAGGATGCTGGGAGCGCTAGGAGCCAATCAGGGGTTAGTAAGGGTGGCCATTGCCCTTTAAAAGCGGCTGCGCGCTCCACGTGGCAGCATTGGAGCTGGGGAACCGAGGGTGGATGGAGAGCTTTTTCTTGCGCAAGTGCTGGGGAGTCTGGCTTTAGCGTGCATGGGGCTGGGGACAGGGAGCTTGTAGCTGTCTGCCTCCCAGTCCCTGGCTGTGGCTGCGGCTTGTGCTGGCTTTTATTTTGGGAGGGGAAGCATTGGGTTAAATTGATCTTTTATTATTATTGTTTTTATTTTTAATATTTATAAATAATTATAAATTATTTTTAATTCATTATAACGAAATAATTTTTTTTCTTTTTTTTCCCCGAAACTGGCGGAAGTCGTTTCAAAGATGGCGGATGCTGTTCCTCTTTTTTGTTGCCAAGGGGATTTCTCCCTGGCAATAAGTGTATTTTGGAAATCCAGTATTCTTTGCTTTTCTGTTAACTCAAAAGTAGTTACTTACAACCAGTGACTGTCTGCGGCCTCTGTGGCCCATTTTGGTCCAGCCCTTTTTGAAATATAATAGCTAGATAATTTGCCAGATAATTTGGCCATAATTTAATATCTTCATAGTTTGTTTCAAAGTGTAATTTTTGTTACTTTTTGTTTATTTTTTTCTTATATTTACTTTCTAAATTTTCTGAGACCACTGAAACCCTCATCCAATGTCAGATCTATACTACACAGAGCACACAGAGCCCCCATGATTGACTCGACATCTTGTGGTGGGATGAAGGAGGAATCGCCATGGATGAGGGGACCTGCCGTACCTTCATACACTTGATGAGATCACTGTCACCCTCAGCAATGGCAGAGCAAATCAAACTTGGCACACAGAGCCAACATAACCCACTCTACATTCAGGGGATGAGTTTCTTCACCGAGGGTCTTACGACTCTTATCCTCACAGATTCATTCGAGAAACGTGATGGTACATTGTCCGCCGATAGATCCTACCGATCCAGACTCACCCAGTAATCAAACAGTAGTTGCCCGGAGACAAAGGAGGTAAAGAGGAATTTTTGTCCAGGACGGGAAAAAAAGAGGGTGACCGTATAGGTCAGGGATGGGGACTTACAGCTGGCATGAGAAAAAAAAGGAGGGGTCAAAGGCACTCCGTCAAACTGCAGGAGTACGTTCCTTTATTGCGGTTAATTCTGGGAGGGATGGGCATACCATAGCAGTTGCACGAGTAGAGCAGAGAGTTGTGGTTCTTCCCGAGGATAGTCCGGGATGAAGTACTGGCCTACACACAGCAGCCAAGAAGACAGTTCAAACCAGACAATTTGTACCTCTGTAGAAGACGTCTCCTTGCAGATGTCATCCTTCGATGCCACTCAGGAGCACATAGACTTTGGCCACAACAGGAGGCCATGGCAAAGTCAAGCTTGCATTTGAGCGAGCGAGAGGGACAGCAGAGATGCTGTGAAAGCTAAATGCACACATGACAACCGCAGGGGCGGCAGGGAACGACGGCTCCCTTGTTATGAATGCCCTATGCAGGCGCCCTCTCTTCCAGGCACTCCAGAGGCGTAGCACGCAAGGCTGAAAACTGAATTTTCAACTCTACCAAAGCATACAGGTTACAAGGATTTCAATACCTTTCCCGGCATTCTCCAAGTCCTCGGGGGGGGGGGGGCATTGGGCATACATGAGAACCGCAAGGGCAGCGGGAAAGATCAAGGCAAGGGTGCGGGAAGGGGCTGTGATGGAAGCAGGCAGTAGTACTTTGGCCACATCATGAGGCCAGGGGAAATCAAGCTTGGCTTTGACAGACAATACCCGCCCTCGTTAGAAGGGGACGGCAGAGATGCTGTGAAAGCTAAATGCACAAATGGCTACAGGAGGGGCCCCCGGGGGAATGACAGCTCCCCTGTTAGGAAAGCCCAAATTATCAAAAGTTGCACTGAAAAAAAGAACTATGAAGTTATTAAATTATTCCAAAATTGTCTGGCAAGTGTATATTATTATTTATAATTTCTCTAGCATTACTGCAAGTTAAGGAGTCAAAGGCCAATAATACCCTTCCCAGCCTTAACCAAGTCCTCCCAGGGGGGGATCATTGACCCCCCGGTAGTGTCTCTCTGCAGTCATCTTTTATAGCATATCAGTCACGCACCAGTGAGACTGCCTGTAAGCCCTCCCTGAGGCAAAGAGGAAAGTGTGCCCGGGACGGAAAAAAATAACAGTAAAGGTCAGGGATGGGGATGTAAAGCTGGCATGATAAATAATGTGTGGGGTCAATGGCTCTCCATCAAACTTCATAGGAACGTTCATAAATTTCATTGAGTTCTGGGTGGGATGGTCATACCAAGCTGCCTTGACTCTCGCCTGCGGAGAAAATAAAATAAAGAGTACAGAAATAATGTAGCAGCTCTGTTCTCTGTTAAATAATACATGCATACCTTCATTTCTAATGGGTTCTTCATTATTTTTTTGTTTGTTTTTTTGTGGGGTTTTTTTGGTTTTGTTGGTTTTTTAGTGGGATTTTTGGTGGTTTTCTTGGTGGGTTTTTTGTGGGGGTTTTTTTTGTTTTTTGTGGATTTATTTCTTGTTTTTGTGGTTTTTTGGTGATTTTTTTGTTTTTCTTCTGTTTTTTTGTAAATTAAATAAATAAATAAATAATAGCAGCTGTTTTTTGGTGAGTTTTTTGTTTTTCTTTTGTTTTTTTTTGTAAAACAAATAAATGAATAAATAATAGCAGCTGTTCTCTAATAAATATTAAAATAAAAATATACATGCAAGTCCCTTCATTTTTAATGGGTTTTTCATTAGGTTTTTTTGTGGGGTTTTTTTTAATGGGGTAGGTAGTTTATGGGTAAGGGAGTTGGGGGAAAGCGTACACAAGAGTAGAGGAGTGCCTCTTTTCCGGGCACTCCAGCGGCGATGCCCAACAGGCTGAAAGAGGACCAGCAGGGAACAACTGGGGAAAGGGTGTATGAAAGGGAGTTGGGGGGGGAAGCGTACACAGGAGTAGAGGAGTGCCTCTTTTCCGGGCACTCCAGAGGCGATGCCCAACAGGCTGAAAGGGGACCGGCAGGGAAGGACTGGGGAAAGGGTGTATGACAGGGAGTTGGGGGGAAGCGTACACTGGAGTAGAGGAGTGCCTCTTTTCCGGGCACTCCAGAGGCAATGCCCAATAGGCTGAAAAGGGACCGGCCAGTAATGACTGGGGAAAGGGTGTATGAAAGGGAGTTGGGGGGAAGCGTACAGGAGTACTTTGGCCACAGCAAGAGGAAAGGGGAAGTCAAGCTGGGCTTCGACAAAGAATGCCCGCCCTCGGTGCAGGAAAGGGGAAGTCAAGCTGGGCTTCAAGAAAGAATTCCCACCCTCGATGGAGGGGGACGACAGAGATGCAGTGAAAGGTAAATGCACACATGACAACTGGACGGAAAAAAAGAAAAAGGAAAAAAAACAGGGGCACAGGGAGATTTAAGCCAAGAATACCGTGGCCATGCTCTAGGTATGCTGCAGCATTCGATCGGAGGAGAAAACCAACACTGTTTTGGATGTCAAAGAGAAGAGGAAGAAACTTGGCGCCAGCTATGGATAGAAAATGTCATCCAAATACAAAGGAAACTTCTGATAACATCACTGTGTGGCAACACAAAGCAAAGGAAACTTGATTTTCAATGTTCCCACATTGATTTTCCTGACTTGATTTTCAATAAGGGCTAGAAAACAGTGGGGCAATATTCCCGCATACAGCAGGGAATAGTAATTTTAGGCAACACAAAACAAATTAGACTTGATTTTCAATAAGGGCAGGAAAACAGTGGGGCACTGTATTACAAAATGATACACTGCAGCACAGCACAAAATGAGCACTATATTACAAAAGTAGTTTCCAAAAGCACTGATTGCCAGGGATAAATCCCCTTGGCAACCAAAACAAAGGATCAGCAACACTACACTACTAAAGTACTAATTATTTATTTGTAATTTTTTGTAAATTTTTTTGTAATTTTCTTCTTATTTTTTTGGTAATTTTTTAAAAAAATTGTAATTTTTTTAATTAAATAAAAATATTATATAACGATAAAATAAATAGTAAAAATAAAAATCAACTAAATGCTTGCCCTCCCAAGATTCAGGAAGGCAAGCAACAGCCACTGCCAGGAACTGGGACTTCTCCGTGTCCCCAGCCCCAAGCAATCAGTGCCACCAGTTGAAGGAAAACAGAACCCAAAAGGGCAGTCACAAAGGCAATGTTCCCGCATACAGCAGGCAATAGTAATTTTAGGCAACACAAAGCAAAGTAGACTTGATTTTCAATATTCCAAAATAATGCGTGGGATCAATGGCTCTCCATCAAACTTCATAGAAACGTTCATAAATTTCATTAAGTTATTAGTGGGATGGGCATACCAAGCCACCTTGACTCTCTCCCAGGGAGAAAATAAAATAAAGAGTACAGAAAAAATGTAGCAGCTATGTTTTCTGATAAATAATGCATGCAAGTCCCTTCATTTCTAATGGGTTTTTTTTGTGGTTTTTTGTGGGTTTTTTGGGGTTTTTTGGTTTTTTGTGGGGTTTTTTGTGGTTGTTTTTCTGGTTTTCTTGTGGGTTTTTTTGTTTTTTGTAAATTAAATAAATAAATAATAGCAGCTGTTTTTTGGTGAGTTTTTTTGTTTTTCTTTTTTTGTAAAATAAATAAATAAATAAATAAATAATAGCAGCTGTTCTCTAATAAATATTAAAATAAAAATATATGCATGCAAGTCCCTTCATTTTTAATGGGTTATTCATTAGGTTTTTTTTGTGGGTTTTTTTGTGGGGTTTTTTATGAGGTAGGTAGTTTATGGGTAAGGGAGTTGGGGGAAAGCGTACACAGGAGTAGAGGAGTGCCTCTTTTCCGGGCACTTCAGAGGCGATGCCCAACAGGCTGAAAGGGGACCGGCAGGGAACGACTGGGGAAAGGGTGTATGAAAGGGAGTTTGGGGGTGAATTGTACACAGGAGTAGAGGAGTGCCTCTTTTCCGGGCACTCCAGAGGCGATGCCCAACAGGCTGAAAAGGGACCGGCAGGGAACAACTGGGGAAAGGGTGTATGAAAGGGAGTTGGGGGGGAAGCGTACATAGGAGTAGAGGAGTGCCTCTTTTCCGGGCACTCCAGAAGCGATGCCCAACAGGCTGATAGGGGACCGGCAGGGAACGACTGGGGAAAGGGTGTATGAAAGGGAGTTGGGGGGAAGCGTACACTGGAGTACAGGAGTGCTCTTTTCCGGGCACTCCAGAGGCGATGCCCAACAGCTGCCTTTTTGCCTGCTGTGAGAAGGCCAAATCCTTCCCGGCCTTCTCCATGCCCTCCCGGGGGGGCATTGAACAGTGTCCCCCTGGGAGTGTCATGCTGTGCACTTATCTTTCACAGCATCTCAGCCATCCCCCAGTGAGACAGACTGTAAGTCCTCCCGGGGGGCTCTTGACCCTGGCCCCCTGGGATTGGCTGCCTGCTGCTTGATTGCTGGGTGAAGGCCAATACCCTTCCCGGCCTTCTCCCATGCCCTTCCGGGAGGGCATTGTACAGTGCCCCCCCAGGAGTGTCATGCTGTGCAGTTATCTTTCACAGCATATCGGCCGTCCCCCAGTGAGACCGTAAGTCCTCCCGGGGGGGGGCTTGACCCTGCCCCCCCTGTGATTGACTGCCTGCGCCTGCTGCTTGATTACTTGGTGAAGGCCAATACCCTTCCCAACCTTCTCCATGCCCTCCCGGGGGAGCATTTGTCAGTGCCCCCCCGGGAGTGTCATGCTGTGCACTTATCTTTCACAGCATATCAGCCGTCCCCCAGTGAGACAGACTGTAAGTCCTCCCGGGGGGCCCTTGACCTTGGCCCCCCCAGGATTGGCTGCCTTTTTGCCTGCTGTGAGATGGCCAAAACCTTCCCGGCCTTCTCCATGCCCTCCCGGGGGGGCATTGGACAGTGCCCCCCCCGGGAGTGTCATGCTGTGCACTTATCTTTCACAGCATCTCAGCCATCCCCCAGTGAGACAGACTGTAAGTCCTCCCAGGGGGGCTCTTGACCCTGCCCCCCCCAGGATTGGCTGCCTGCTGCTTGATTGCTGGGTGAAGGTCAATACCCTTCCTGGCCTTCTCCCATGCCCTCCCGGGAGGGCAGTGGACAGTGCCCCCCCCCCGGGAGTGTCATGCTGTGCAGTTATCTTTCACAGCATATCAGCCGTCCCCCAGTGAGACCGTAAGTCCTCCGGGGGGGCCTTGACCCTGCCCCCCCATGATTGACTGCCTGTGCCTGCTGCTTGATTACTTGGTGAAGGCCAATACCCTTCCCGGTCTTCTCCATGCCTTCCCGGCGGAGCATTTGTCAGTGCCCCCCGGGAGTGTCATGCTGTGCACTTATCTTTCACAGCATATCATCCGTCCCCCAGTGAGACAGACTGTAAGTCCTCCCGGGGGGGGCCCTTGACCCTGCCCCCCCCCCCGGGATTGGCTGCCTTTTTGCCTGCTGTGAGAAGGCCATATCCATTCCCGGCCTTCTCCATGCCCTCCCGGGGGGACATTGGACAGTGCCCCCCCGGGAGTGTCATGCTGTGCAGTTATCTTTCACAGCATAATAGCCGTCCCCCAGTGAGACAGACTGTAAGACCTCCCGGGGGGGGGGGCTTGACCTTGCCCCCCCCCCGGATTGGCTGACTTTTTGATTGTTCTGTGAAGTCCAATTCCCTTTCTGGCCACCTCCATGCCATCCCGGGGGGCACATGCTTACGTTGTGTCTGACTGACTGCTCCTCTGCATTGATGGTGCCTGGTTTCTTCCTCTTCTCTTTGTCAACCAATGCTGTGTTGGAAGGGCTCCATGCAGCACCATGCAGTACTGTCGCAATACACAGTAGTGAAGCGGACACCCCAGAGAATCTCTGGCTGTACAGGAGGTCAGGGTATGAATACGCCTATGACGTAATCTACTTTCTGCTGCTGTTGGAGGAGGACAGATCATGGATAATGACCTTAAGTACCTCCAATCATTAACCAAGACTGCTGCGACTCCCAGTTGAAGACTTATTAAGGCCAACTTGACACACATAACCCCAATGACCCTGTTTAGTTTCTTGCAAGATTTGGGGGAGGACAGACAATGGATTAAGGGAAGTTTACTAGGGCTGGGCGGTTTCGTTCGTTAATTTTGCATTTCGGGTTTTTTTGGATAAAGAATTGATTTTGATTTTTTTTAAAACCAGGAAGTGTTTTTTAAATTTCGAAGCAGCATTTGCCATCTTTGAAAGGACTTCCACCAGTTTCAGAAGTGACGTTATAGATGGTAGGATGCTGGGAGCGCTAGGAGCCAATCAGGGGTTAGTAAGTGCGGCCATTGGCCTTTAAAAGCGGCTGTGCGCTCCGCGTGGCAGCATCGTAGCTGGGGAACCGAGGGTGGACGGAGGGCTTTCTCTTGCGCGAGTACTGGGGAGTCTGGCTTTGGCGTGCATGGGGCTGGGGACAGGGAGCTTGTAGCTGTCTGCCTCCCAGTCCCTGGCTGTGGCTGCGGCTTGTGCCTGCCTTTTTTTTTGGGAGGGGAAGCATTGGGTTAAATTGATCTTTTATTATTATTGTTTTTATTATTAATATTTATAAATAATTAAAAATTATTTTTAATTCATTATAACGAAGTAATTTCTTTTATCTGTTCCTCTTTCTTGGTGCCAAGGGGATTTCTCCCTGGCAATAAGTGTATTTTGGAAATCCAGTGTTCTTTGCTTTTCTGTTAACTCAAAAGTAGTTACTTACAACCAGTGTCTGCGGGCTCAGTGGCCCTTTGGGGACCAGCCCTTTCTGAAAATCCACCAGTGTTCTTTGCTTTTCTGTTCACTCAAAGTAGTTACAACCAGTGACTGCGGCCTCTGAGGCCCATTTTGGTCCAGCCCTTTTTGAAAATCCAGTGTTCTTTGCAGTGACAGAGCAAGATCGAACTTGGCACACAGAGCCAACATAACCCACTCTACATTCAGGGGATGATTGGAGAAGGATTAACCATGCACAATGGGATTTGCAGTACCTTCACGAACTGATAACTGTTAAAGAACACCTTTGCAACATAATGCCTTTCTCAAATAACCCGGCTTGCACCATGTCCCCAATGTAGTTTGTAATAAATGTCAATTTGTATCACCACAAACGAGGAAGACAAGGAAGCCTTTAAGTGAATTTATGCAGCACTCCTTATATTGGGTAACACAAAAAAACCGACAAAAAGATAACTCATCAAGGAATGTAGAATAGAACACAGATTCATAGAGTGCAATCAGTTTGCAAACTGTGAGCAAGTAAGAACCACTACCCCCTTCAAGCTGAGGATGATGGTTATTCAGGAGGCAAATCTGGGATAAAACATGAGTTTCTTCACCGAGGGTCTTATGACTCTTATCCTCACAAATTCATTCGAGAAACGTGATGGTACGTCCTCTGCCTAAACATCCTACCAATCCACACTCACCCAGTAATCAAGCAGTAGTTGCCCGGAGACAATGGAGGTAAAGAGGGAAGTTTGTTATGGGTGGATAGCAGACAGATTGGAGTTCCAGGAGCAGGGAGGGAACAACTGGGGAAAGGGTGTATGAAAGGGAGTTGGGGGGAAGGGTGCCAGAGTAATTGCAGTGCTTGTATTTGGGATGGCAATTTGCATCGCATCGCATTGCATTGCATTGCATTGCATTGCATTGCAACATGGGATGAAGTACCTGCCTACACACAGCAGCCAAGAAAACAGTTCAAACCAGACAATTTGTACATTTTCCGAAATGGCAAGAGAAGACTCACAGAACTGCCCTGTAAGAAATCGTGCTTGAGAAGAAGAATCGACGACTATATATGCCAGTATTACAGGAAATCTAAATCTTTCCAAATCTCTTCTAAGAACGATAGCTGTCCTCCACAGAGTACACAAGCTGACACTCCCACATTAATAAAATACTGGAGTGATACCATGGAAATAGGATAAGGAGGTTGAGATGATTCCAACCTACCCACCAAAACACCCGCGCAACGCTAGTAATTGCAAAAAGCTACCCAAATACGCCTAGAACGAAACTCCTGCAGGCTAAGGGAAAGCACATTGGTTCCACCACGGAGGAGTGCACTAATACATAAAGCAGTAAAGCAGACACACGGCCACCACAACACAGCAGACATACAGAGAACCCTCAAGGAGAGGAAACCTATGGTAAGCTCCAGAGGTAAGAGAGTATGCAACTGAAGCAGACTCTTGAAAACCTTGCAAGGCTCAGAACAAGCAAGAAGCAATAGCTACCATTGAGCAGAGGATACTGTATTCCAGTTGAAACTCTGAGAAAAAAGAACTTGCCTACACAAAGCAGCCAGGCAGACACAACCCTCTGGGTACCATACTACTAAAGCGTTAGGAAAACAAGTTTCTTAGGAATACTCCTTTTTTATAAACAAAAAGAAATTAGGAGGCCACCCAGGACTTGCACACATAAGGTGATGTGAGGCAATCAGAGTAATTCTGGATGTCAGCGCACGTAACACAGAACTTTGTAATGCACCAGAAGATGGGAAAGACGATTACAGATTTCCGAACTAATGATCACGTAGTGGTCCAGGAGGGAAGAGAAACGGAGAGATTGTAAAACTTGCAGCAGACATACGAAAAAGTTACAAAATAATTACAAAAATTGGAGTCATTAATTTGATTCTTAATTATTCCTCACACTATTACAAAATGGCTCTATATTCGATCGTAAACTAATTTAAATACAAATCATTAACGAAATACAAAAGTATGAAACGAAAACAGCCAAGCCTAGTAATTCTTTCGAGGAAACAGAAAGCAAAGTAAAATTGATTTTCAATAAGTGCTGGGACTTATTATAAGTGCGGCCAATGTCCCCGCAGACAGCAGGTGTGTGTCTGTGTAACTCATTTGAGGTTAAAGTAAAGCAAAGTAAAATTGATTTTCAATAAGTGCTGGACCCCAAAGGGCCAATTTCCCCGCAGACAGCAGGTGTGTGTCTATGTAACTCATTTGAGGTTAAAGGAAAGCAAAGTAAAATTGATTTTCAATAAGTGCTGGACCCCAAAGGGCCAATGTCCCCGCAGACAGCAGGTGTGTGTGTGCGGGAAGGGGCTGTGGGAAGGGGCTCCGGGAATGCCTGCCTGCTTGCCTGCTGTGAAAGCTAAATGCACAAATGGCTACAGGAGGGGCCCCCGGGGGAACGACGGCTCCCCTGTTAGGAAAGCCCAAAGCATGCGCCCTCTTTTCCGGGCACTCCAGAGGCAAGGAGGGGGGGGAAGGGTGCCATAGTAATACTGTTTATTTTTGGGATGGAGATTTGCATTGCAACACAATGTAAAGGGTTGGTGTGGGTAGGTACTTCGTAGGTAGGTAAAGTGAATTGTTTAAAGAGGAGAGCAGGAGAATTACAAAATAAAGAGTACAGAAATAATGTAGCAGCAGTTCTCTGATAAATGCAAGTCCCTCCCTTCAAGCTGGCAAGTCCCTTCATTTTTAATGGGTTTTTCATTATTTTTTTTGTGGGTTTTTTTATGAGGTAGTTTATGTAAG
Organism: Anolis sagrei; assembly: GCF_037176765.1. Lineage (NCBI taxonomy): Eukaryota > Metazoa > Chordata > Lepidosauria > Squamata > Anolidae > Anolis > Anolis sagrei. Next base: position 55,752,119 of record NC_090035.1, on the reverse strand, counting down.
TAGCTTTGAAGGTATTTCTGGGTTTCAGAGGCATTGCCCAACAGGCTGCAAGGGGTACTTCCGGGCCTGGGGAATGACGGCTCCCCTTCTACCAAAGCCCTATGCAGGCGCCCTCTTTTCCGGGCAGCCCAGAGAGATGTAGGCTGAGAAGTGGACTTTGGCGACAACAGGAGGCCATGGGCAAGTCAAGCTGGCATTTGAGCGAGGGATGGCAGAGATACTGTGAAAGCTAAGTGCACAAATGACAAACGCAGGGGCGGTAGGGAACGACGGCTCCCTTGTTATGAATGCCCTACGCAGGCGCCCTCTTTTCCGGGCACCCCAGAGAGACATAGGCTGAGAAGTAGACTTTGGCCACTTTAGTTAACACAAAAGACACGAGAAAACATCAGAAATCAACACAAACACTGGCTGTAACAGAATTCAACGCAGACGGAGCTAGGGTTAGGGTTAGGGTTTTAAAAAGGAATTAATTTCTGGTTTTACAAAAAAAAAAAAACCTGTAGTGATCTACGGGGCTGTGCTATCAAAATCAATCTGAGGATAGCCCAAAACTGGCAAGTTGGCCTTCAAGAGGACCAGCTTTTCCACAGCAAGGGGGTCAAGTGAGTTACGTTGGAGGGTGACGACATCTCCTGCGAGGCTGAAAACCCTCTCACTCTGCATGCTTGTTGGTGGACAGCTGAGATACTTGCATGCGACAGTTGAGAGGTCAGGCCATGTCTTGCTTTGGGGGGACCAGTACGCCAATTGATCAGTCTCTAAATTCTCCTGAGGCTCCTCAAAGTAACGATTAACAGAGTACTCAGCCAAGTCTAACTTTGTCACCTGGGCCGACAAAGAAGTTCCTTCCTCTGCAAGAAAAGCAATACTGTCGTTTATGAAATTCTCCGCGGTCCTCTTTTTCTGCCGCACTTCTCTTCTGTCATTCCTTGTAGGTGGCAAGGTGGGACTACTGGTATCGGTGCTGCCGTAACCGCTGGTGTTTTGTGGAGTAACGGCAGCAACAACTTCCTCTGGGTGTTCCCCCACCCTCTGAGAGTATTCTTCTCTCACGATGGCAAGAAGTTCGACCTTCCACTTCGGCAGTTCTTTGGGGCAGACAGTGTCCTTGATGCAAGGGTTGCAGAGTGCTGCCAAAACATGAGTCTTGCTCTCCCTCAGCGGTAGAAGACGTTTACAGAGGGCGAAAGTCAACTTTCTGACCACCTCCTGAGCCTGTGGAGTCAGGGGCCCAGCCATAGATTGCAATGTACTTTGTCCACCCAGCGACTCCAAATGCCTCTTCAAACGCAAGATGACAGGGACCACATGGCTGAGTAGTGCTTTCTGTGCTGAAAGTTTTTCGGTGGCTATTTTGAATGGTTCTAGGATCTCGACCAGCTGAGTGATGGTCATCCACTCCTGGTTGTTGGGGACCAGCTTGTTTATCGGAGCCGCAATTGATAGTGAGACAGCGTGGACTGCCCTCTGTTGCTCCACCATGTGCTCCAACATCATGTAGGTGGAGTTCCAGCAGGTTGAGACATCCTGCAGTAACCGGTGTTGTGGGAGGCACTCCAGGGTCTGCCTGTCACACAGCAGTTTTGCGGACTTAGAGCTACAGTGGAAGAAGCCCGCGATTCTGCGGCAGTGTTCTATGAGTTGAGTGACTGCGGTGGCGCTGTTGTCATCAGGCCCCTTGAAGCCATCTTTTACGCAGTTATGCAGCAAGTGTGCCATGCATGTTACGTTTGAGAAGCTGGCACTTTCGACCGCCTGGATCATGTTCCTTCCTGTGTCTGTGACCATGAATCCCGAGTTACCACCGGAATGAGTATGCTGCATCCAGTCTCTTATCATCTCTCGCAAGTACTCAGAAATGGTGTCGGCCCTGTGATCCATATCGATCACCTCCAGTGACAGGAGTGCCCAACGATGACCCGAGTTGAGGCAACCCTCCGTCTCCCACCAGTGAGTGGTTAGGGACAGATAGGAATGCCCTCCTCCCGTGCTCATCCAAATGTCTGATGTGAAATGTACATGGATGGGTTGTGATTTGTTCAACAGGGTTCTGAGACGTTGCTTGCATCCCTCGAACAAAGCTGGAATGACTGTTTGAGAGAAAGTTTTGCGATTCGGGATATTGTATTGTACCATGGTGCCAGGAGGTGAACTGAACAAATCGGCGAAAACCTTCCCATTCCACCATACGGAAGGGCTGGTGGAGAGCCATCATCTCTCCCAGGCAACATGCAATCAAGCAGCAGGCAGCCAATCCCGGGGGGGGGGGGGGAGGGGCAGGCCGGGAAAGGGTTTTGGCCTTCTCACAGCAGGCAAAAAGGCAGCCAATCCTGGGGGGCCAGGGTCAAGCCCCCCCCCCCCGGGAGGTCCTAGAGGCTGTCTCACTGGGGGACGGGGGACTGAATTGTGTATTTTAAATGTAATGTGTTTTCATTTATAAATTAATTTCTAAATTATATACTTAATGATTTCGATTTTGAAGCCAAACAACCAACCAACCAACCACCCACCCAGTGGGAATTGGTCCTTCTTACTTAACTTACCGTACTGCTACAGAAATTATAAGTAATACTTGCCAGATAATGTGGCCATAATTTAATTTTCAGAGTTTTTTCAAAGTGCAATTTTTGTTACTTTTTCTTTATTTATTTCTTATATTTACTTTCTAAGTTTTTATAATAACATTATTTTTATATATTATTAATAATTTATAATTTATATATTATTTTTAAATATTATTATTATTTTATTTATTTATATATAATATATAATATAATAATTATTTATATTATGTATTTCATTTATATATAATAAATATATATTATTATATTATATTATTTTATATTATTATTTATTATTATTATTTATTATATTATTTATTTCATTTATATTATTAAATAAATATATATTATATAATATAAATAAATAATATATATTATATTTTATTACAAACTTCAGCAATTTAATTTCAATTTCTTAACTTACTACTTGTTTGGCTCAGTTTTGGCTACTTTCTTTTATTACTTTTTTATTTAATATCTTATTCTATTTGATTATTTTATTTGATTTATTTTATGAAATGATTTTGTTTGTAGTGCATTGTGCAATCGCGTCCGCCATTTTAACGAATTGATTCGTTATCATTTTAATAACGAATTGATTCATATTTAATAACGAAGTTTCGGAAGTCTTTTTGCGCATGCGCAAAAGGAGGCCGCCATTTTTACGAATCGAAAGTTTTGCGATTCGGGATATTGTACCATGGTGCCAGGAGGTGAATAAATCGGCGGAAACCTTCCCGTTCCACCATATGGAAGGGCTGGTGGTCCAGAGCCATAATCTCCCCCAGGCAACGTGTTATTTCCTTCACTGATGGCGGCTTCAATCCAGATTTCACACTTGTAACTTGCACGCCCCAAGTATCGATGGTTTTCTGCATGGGGCCTGTTGGTGAGGTTGGAGTGCTCCATGTACTGCTGCATGTGCTGGCGACTTCAACTGCGTCCAACTTTACATTTGGGTGGTGCCTCCTCATGTGCATCCTTAGCCCTGTTGTGGCAAGATGCCTCAGATCTTTTCCTCTGCTAACCCTCACACCGCAATGCCTGCAAACCGCCAAAGTGGCCTTCTGAGCATGGACATCGTAATGATCCCATAGGAGCGATCTCGGCCTACCGACACGCGATTCAGGTATAATGCTTGTGTTTGGAGTGACGGTGCTTGTGGAAGGGAGTCAGATTGTTGGTCGTTTCTGTAACTCGCCCTCCAGCAGCATTCAGTCCTCTGGATCACTATTTCCTGTGGTGGAAGCAGATTCCATGTTTTCTTCCTCCCATCCCTCAGACACGTCCCCCTCCTCACCCTCCTCTTCATGACTAGAGGTACTTGGAAGGACATCAGGAGCTGAATGTTGAGTCTTTTGAAATGATGTAGAAGGTTCTGCCATCTCACAGCTGGTGGAAGCATCTGTGTGTGTTTCAGTAACCATCTCGTTGGGGGAATGTTCCCTTCTTGCCAATGTGCTCATCTTCAGTCCCCTGCCTTTCTTACATGTCCGTGATAACACTGGGCCCTTGTGTCCCGAAAAGCTGGGAAGGAAACGTTTCAACTCACTGGTTGTGTGACTAGTTTGAGTTAACAGTAAAGAAATGAGCAGCAATGTATGTTCAAGAAGAGCTGTGGTGCCACAGGGCACGCAAACACTGGCCGGTTGTTGTGTTACAAGTTTGAGATTACACCAAACAAAGGAGCGGCACGCAAACACTGGCTGGTTGTGTAACAAGTTTGGGATTACCCAAAAGAAATGAGCGGCACGCCAAAACTGGCTGGTTGTGTAACAAGTTTGAGATCACACCAAAGAAATGAGCAGCACGCAAAAACTGGCTGGTTGTGTAACTAGTTTGAGATCACACCAAAGAAATGAGCGGCACGCCAAACTGGCAGGTTGTGTAACAAGTTTAGGATTACACCAAAGAAATGAGTAGCACGCAAACACTGGCAGGTTGTGTAACAAGTTTGGGATTACACAAAAGAAATGAGCAACACGCAAACACTGGCCGGTTGTGTAACAACAAGTTTGAGATTACACCAAAGAAATGAATAGCACGCAAACACTAGCTGGTTGTGTAACAAGTTTGGGATTGCCCAAAAGAAATGAGCGGCACGCCAAAACTGGCTGGTTGTGTAACAAGCTTGAGATCACACCAAAGAAATGAGCGGCACGCTAAAACTGGTTGGTTGTGTAACAAGTTTGTGATTACACCAAAGAAATGAGCAGCACACAAAAACTGGCTGGTTGTGTAACAAGTTTGAGATTACACCAAAGAAATGGGTAGCACGCAAACACTGGCAGGTTGTGTAACAAGTTTGAGATTACACCAAAGAAAATGAGTGGCACGCAAACACTGGCTGGTTGTGTAACAAGTTTGGGATTACCCAAAAGAAATGAGCGGCACGCAAACACTGGCTGGTTGTGTAACAAGTTTGAGATCACACCAAAGAAAATGAGTGGCACGCAAACACTGGCTGGTTGTGTAACAAGTTTGAGATGACACCAAAGAAATGATTAGCACGCAAACACTGGCAGGTTGTGTAACAAGTTTGAGATTACACCAAAGAAAATGAGTGGCACGCAAACACTGGCTGGTTGTGTAACAAGTTTGGGATTACCCAAAAGAAATGAGCGGCACGCAAACACTGGCAGGTTGTGTAACAAGTTTGAGATCACACCAAAGAAAATGAGTGGCACGCAAACACTGGCTGGTTGTGTAACAAGTTTGGGATTGCCCAAAAGAAATGAGCGGCACGCCAAAACTGGCTGATTGTGTAACAAGTTTGAGATCACACCAAAGAAATGAGCGGCACGCTAAAACTGGCTGGTTGTGTAACATGTTTGAGATTACACCAAAGAAATGAGTAGCACGCAAACACTGGCAGGTTGTGTAACAAGTTTGAGATTACACCAAAGAAAATGAGTGGCACGCAAACACTGGCTGGTTGTGTAACAAGTTTGAGATCACACAAAAGAAATGAGCGGCACGCTAAAACTGGCTTGTTGTGTAACAAGTTTGAGATCACACCAAAGAAATGAGCAGCACGCAAATACTGGCTGGTTGTGTAACAAGTTTGAGATTACACAAAAGAAATGAGTAGCACGCAAAAACTGGCAGGTTGTGTAACAAGTTTGGGATTACACAAAAGAAATGAGTAGCACGCCATGCAAACACTGGCTAGTTGTGTAACTAGTTTGAGATTACACAAACACAAAACAAACAAACACAGCACACAAACACTTGTTTTTGTTTTTTGTTTTTTTAATAACTACTAAATTTAAATTACTATAACACTACTGGAACTTTTCAAAAATTTGGAAAAATTGAATGCCACACACAGTCAGCCACACACAGCCAAGGAACTGGGAGGCAAAGCTTCTCCCTGTCCCCAGCAAGCAACAACTAAGCACTAAGGCAAGGGAAGGGAAGGGAAGGCAAGGGAAGGGAAGGCAAGGGAAGGCAACTGGCAAGGGTTTCAGGCAAAGGCTCAATTCTCCGTTAAAGGCAAAGGCTCAATTCAATTCTCCAAAGGCAAAGGCTCTGTTCTAGTAAGTTACCCCAGCTCTGTCCCACCCTCAAATGCGGCCACGCGGAGTGCGCAGCCGCTTTTAAAGGGCAGCTCAGCCAATCAGAAGAAGACACGGGGCAAGCAGCCCCGTGTCTTCTTCTGATTGGCTCCCGGCGCTCCCAGCATGCATCCGTCTTTGACGACATTTCCGAAATGGGCAGAAGTCGTTTCAAAGATGGCCGATGCTGCTTCGATTTAGAAAATACACTTCCAGGTTTGAAAAATACATCGATATTGTTCCGTTATAAAAAAAAATAACGAAAAAATAACGAATTACGAAAATAACGAACGAAACCGCCCAACCCTAGTAATATTCTTTAATTTGCATATAATGTAACCAGGTAATATTAGGAAATTTTTGTTTCAATTCCTCATAAGTCTTAATATTATTTGTACCTTTATTTAACAAATCTTTGTAGGTTGGCCATTTTCTCCATCCTAAAAATCTTCGCTGGTTTGCCTCCATAGGAGAGACCCATAGAATAAAGATTTCTTTTATATTTTTGCCATACTCTTAATAGGGATGCTCTCACAAAATGATTACCAAAGCTCTTTTCTTTCTTTTCTCTTTCGTTCCATAAATAAGCATGCCATCCTTCTCTTAGATCATTTCCTCCTATATTTGAAAAATCTTCTTTCTTCAACAATATCCAGTCCTTTATCCATATCAATGCGCATGTATCATGTGTCATGATATGCTTTAAAATCTGGGAGGCCTAAACCTCCTCTATCCTTCTTGTCAATCAAATTATCATATTTTATTATTGGTCTTCCTCCAGCCCATATGAATTTCAGTATCTCTTTTTCCATTTTATAAAAAGTGTTTGACTTCTAATTATTGGGAGGTTTTTAAAAAGAAACATCAATTTCGGTAATACGTTCATCTTAATCAAAGGTATACGGCCTAAAAGTGACAACTTCAGGTGTATCCACTTTTGTAAGTACTTTTGTATTTTTTTCCAGACTTCATAGTTATTCTTTAGTAATTGTTCATTTTTTGTCGTGATCCATACTCCTAAATATTTAAATTTCTTAATTATTTCCAGACCTGTTTGCTCTTTAATCATATCTTGTTTTTCTTTTCTACATTTTTTGTTAATAATTTTGTTTTTGACATATTGACTTTAAATCCTGCAACTGACCCAAACTCTTTTATCTTCTGCATCCATCTTAATATATTTTTACTTGGGTCTTCCATTATCCCAAGTACATAGTCTCTGACGGCTCTTATTTTATATTCATATTTTCCAACTTTAGATCCCTGTATCATTTGATCTTCTCTTATTGCTTTCATTAATGGCTCTAATGCCATTATAAATATCAATGGAGACAAGGGACATCCCTATCTGGTTCCCTTCAGTATATCAAACTCTTCCGTCGTTTGACCATTTATTCTTAATTTAGCCTTTTGTGAGTCATATATCGCTTTTATTGCATTAGTAAATTTATCTCCCATGTCCAATTCTTGTATTAATATCTTTAAAAAAATATTTAGGTTATCAAAAGCCTTCTCCGCATCCAAGGCTAGTATGGCAAATTCTTTTTGGTGGTTCTGTTCATAATATTCTATTAAATCCAAAACTAGCCTTATATTATCCTTCATAAATCTATTTGGTAAAAATCCTGTTTGGTCTTCTTCAATCCAATCTTAAACATTTTTTTTATTCTCTTGGCCAGTATGTTCACCAAGATCTTATAGTGAGTATTTAATAAAGAAATTGGTCTGTAATTTTTAATCTCCGTCTCACAGGTTCCTTCTTTATGAATCAATACTATTTCTGCCTTTGTTTCCGGAATTTTCTGCTTGGTCATCACTTCATTTAATACCTTTTTAAATAAAGGTATCAATTCTTGTTTAAATCATAGAATCATAGAATCAAAGAGTTGGAAGAGACCTCATGGGCCATCCAGTCCAACCCCCTGCCAAGAAGCAGGAATCACCCCTGACAGATGGCCATCCAGCCTGTTTAAAAGCTTCCAAAGAAGGAGCCTCCACCACACTCCGGGGCAGAGAGTTCCACTGCTGAACGGCTCTCACAGTCAGGAAGTTCTTCCTCATGTTCAGATGGAATCTCCTCTCTTGTAGTTTGAAGCCATTGTTCCGCGTCCTAGTCTCCAAGGAAGCAGAAAACAAACTTGCTCCCTCCTCCCTGTGGCTTCCTCTCACATATTTATACATGGCTATCATATCTCCTCTCAGCCTTCTCTTCTTCAGGCTAAACATGCCCAGCTCCTTAAGCCGCTCCTCATAGGGCTTGTTTTCCAGACCCTTGATCATTTGTCACTCTCCTCTGGACACATTCCAGCTTGTCAATATCTCTCTTGAATTGTGGTGCCCAGATTTCGACACAATATTCCAGGTGTGGTCTAACCAAAGCAGAATAGAGGGGTAGCATTACTTCCCTAGACCTAGACACTATGCTCCTATTGATGCAGGCCAAAATCCCATTGGCTTTTTTTGCCGCCACATCACATTGTTGGCTCATGTTTAACTTGTTGTCCACGAGGACTCCAAGATCTTTTTCACTCATACTGCTCTCAAGCCAGGCATCCCCCATTCTGTATCTTTGCATTTCGTTTTTCCTGCCAAAGTGGAGTATCTTGCATTTGTCACTGTTAAACTTCATTTTGTTAGTTTTGGCCCATCTCTCTAATCTGTCAAGATCATTTTGAATCCTGCTCCTGTCCTCTGGAGTATTGGCTATTCCTCCCAGTTTGGTGTCGTCTGCAAATTTGATGATCCTGCCTTCTAACCCTTCATCTAAGTCGTTAATAAAGATGTTGAACAGGACTGGGCCCAGGACGGATCCCTGAGGCACTCCACTTGTCACTTCTTTCCAGAATGAAGAGGAAGCATTGGTGAGCACACTCTGGGTTCATCCATTTAACCAATTACTGATCCATCTAACCGTAGTTTTGCCTAGCCCACATTGGACTAGTTTGTTTGCCACAAGGTCATGGGGGATTTTGTCGAATGCCTTACTGAAATCCAGGTACGCTACATCCACAGCATTCACCACATCTACCCAGCTTGTAACTCTATCGAAAAAAGGGATCAGATTAGTCTGGCATGACTTGTTTTTGATAAATCCATGTTGACTATTATTTGTTTCTATAAAATCCGCATAATATGACCGCATTTGTTTCTCTAAAATCCAGCCGTATATCCACCTGGGCCCGGAGCCTTGTCTGGAATTGCTTTCTCAATTTCCTCCTCCAATATCTCTTTATTCAGTTGATCCCTTGTTTCCTCATCCACTTTCTGAAACTTAAATTTATTTATGTAGGTCATTATTTCTTCTTTGTCTATACAATCTTTTGAGTATAATTGTTTGTAATATTTCCTAAACTCCTCCATTATTTCTTTATCTGTTGAGATAATTTTATTTCTCACTTTAATCATAATTTGTCTAGATTATTGTATTTTACGCACTTGTCTGGCTAACCATTTTCCAGGTTTATTCGCATTTTTAAATGTTTGTTGTTTCAAAAATTTAATTTGATTAGCTAGAAATTCCAATTCCAAACGATTCTTCTCTTGTTTTAATGTCCTTAGTTTCTGTTCCAATTGAACCTTTATAGGATTCTTTTTAGTTCCTTCTCCATATTCATTATTTCAATTGTCAAGTCCTTAATTTCTTTATTCCTTTCCCTATTCCTCTTGGAGTTATGTTGAATTAGATGTCCTCTCAGGACTGCTTTCATTGCATCCCATGTTATTTGAGAGTTTGTCAACTTTGTATCATTAATTTCCAAATCATTTTGAATTATTCTTTTATAATTAGATCTGTCTACTTCCGTTTTTATCAAATTTTCATTCAGTCTCCATCTTCTAGCTCCCTCTCTTTGAAATATAATTAGTTCCATTGGGCAATGGTCCGATAAATCTCTAGGGAGGATGAGAGTATCCTGCATTTTTATGATTAGTTTTTTTAATCCATATAATTTCAATTCTCAACCAAGACTGATGCCTATGAGAATAAAATGTATAATCCTTCTTTTCCTCATTTCTTATCCTCCAAATGTCTTCCAAATCCAACTCTTTTTTTAAATCCATTTTTTGGGGGTAGAGTACTTGTTTCTACTCCCCCTTCTTTCTTTGCTTTCGTCTTGTCTAATTGAGGTTGCAACACTCCATTAAAGTCTCCAAGCAATAAAAGCTCATCATACTCAGCTTGTTCCAGATTATTTTTTAAAAGTTCAACAAAGGGTGACAGGTCCATATTGTGCGCATATATTACATATCACTAATTTTGTATTTCCAATAAGAATTTTAACTGCAAGGCCTTCTTGATCCTTGAATACTAATTCTGATACCAAGTTGTTTTTTTTATATATTACTACTCATTTTTTCTTGTCATATGAAGAGTGATACATTTTACCTATTTTTTCTCAGCGAGGTGGGATATATGCTTATGACATATATGTGTTTCCTGGAGAGCTATTATGTCATATTTCTCCCTTTTCAACTTGTTAAAAAATTTCCTTTTCTGGGGTGAGTTTAAGCCGTTAATGTTATTCAAGAAACATATGTCAAAATTATACCCTCATGTCTCTCCCATCTGTATCTAATTCATCTCTTCTTCAATTCATCTCTTTAAAAATAATATTTCTTCCTTTTATTGAGTGTCATTTGCAGGTATTCTTTGAGTATTGGAATTTTCACTGCTTTATATTGTAACGGATCTTTATTCGTCTTCCATAGTATCTCATCCCTTATTTTCTACTTTGTTTTTTTAAATTGATATTTATTGTGCAATTTTCCTATTTACAGCGAAAGAGGGTGAAAACATTTGTGTATCTAAGAGAAAAGAGTAGAAAAGATAGAGAGAGGGAAAAAAAACCCCAACCACCCAACCAATGTGATGGGACTTCCCAAAATCTTACGAGAGTATTAAGTTCTTTTGAGTTCAGTTCCTTTAATGTATCCGGCAGCCGATCGAACCGTTCGGTTGTTTCAAATACTGGACAGGTCTATTAACAAAGTCATCTTCCTTGTGGAAATAAAGTCTTTATATCCAGACCAGTCTGTCTTTTGCTGTGTTCTATTCAGTCTTTGGGATAAGCATTTCATTTGTATTATATCAATGATTTTCAGGATCCACTCTTATTATTATTATTATTATTATTATTATTATTATTAAACTTTATTTGTACCCCGCTAGCATCTCCCGAAGGACTCGATGCAGCTTACAAAGGCCAAGGCCTCAAACAACAACAATAACAATATAATACAAGCAAATTAAAAACATAAGCAATAACATCTTATTGTATATTATATTATTATATTATATATTATATTACTATATTATATTATATCATTATAATATTATTAAATTAAATTATATTAATATAATTGTATATTAAAGAACCCTGACAGATGGCCATGCATTCTTAATAATAATAATATAATATAATATATAATAAATAATAGTTTTAAGCTGCTGGGCCAGGAAGACGATTAGCTGGGTTAAGACAAGCCGTTTTAAAGTGTTTTAAAGACTGGATTCCTGTAAGTGCTGACTCCGTTCTTACTTCGGATTGTTTTTGGATTGACATCTCATTCTGACTTAATCTTCTGCTTTTGGATGTGCTATGGGCTTGGGACAGTTTTTTTGATAATATAATATAATATATATAGTTAGTTTTATCTCACCAACAGTCAACAACAGAGGGAGAGAGAAGCTTCAGAACTCCCCCCTGTCCCGTTTGGAGGTTTTTTTCGCGTATTGCACAATCGCATCCGCCATTAACGAATCGATTTGTATATTTACGAAATTTTGTAAATATCGGAATTTTGAAATTTGAAATTTCGGAAATCCCCTCCGATTAGAAACGCGGGCACCCCCTAGATACAAAACGAGTTTAGAACTATTTTTTTTCTTGATCAACCAAGCCTGCTCTTCTTTTCATTGCTTGAAGCAAAAAATTCCTTACCCAATTTTCGGTTCACCAGGTGTTTCATGTGCTTGCTAGCAATGTGCGTCTCTCGGAGTGCTGTTATGTCAAGATTTTTTGGGTTAAGGTTAAGGTAGTTAAGGTTTTCTTTTATTCGGGGAGTTGATGCCGATGTTATTTGAGTATATTCTAATCTCTTTATTCATGGGGGTTGTCCTGCATCTCCCACTGTAGAACCTCCTGGGGGAGCACCAGTTGATAATTTTCTGGGGAGAATTCCCTTAGTCTTTTGAGTTCTCTCTCCTTCGGCCATTTCCTGTTGTTAAAGGTTTGTTGTCCTCATCGTCCTCCTCAGATTTATTTTCTTTGCCTGGTTGTGAAGAATATTGCTTAGACTGCTTCCTGGCCTTCAGTTTCCAGGCCTTCAGTTTTGGTGCTGAAAACCAGGGTCCTGATGTAGAGCACTGATAAGGACATTGCAGCTGGTGACCTCGGGGGAAGGCATTTGGCATTTGGCGGGAGAGTTGCGCAGGATTTACCATTTGGTGGGAAGAGTGTTTTCAAATGTGGGGGTGGGTATAAAGGAGATGACCAGCGGCCGCTGGTCAATCTCTGCTTTTGTTATGTCTGAGCCTCCTGCAGTATAGTTTCTAATTGATTATGGATCGGAGTCCTGTGTCATTATTGGGGACGGCTGCTGTGAGCTGACAGCTTCCCTTTTGTGTTGCCATAAAAATTTCCTTTTGATGTTTCTCCTGATGGGCTTTTTATGTGATTCTCATAGAAGGCTCTGGCTTTTTCTTCGGAATTCAGCCAGTATCTTGTATCGTTGAAGGTGACTGTAATAGCCTCTATTTTCTCCCATCGGAATTTTATCTTTCTTTTGATTCGTTCTTCTGTTAAAAAGGAATACTTTCTTCTTCTGGCTAAAGTTTATCTTGTATCTTCTTTCATGTTGGTTATCTTCTTATCTTTGTAGTACATGGTTTTCTTTGCATTGGCTTTGAGAATTTCATCCCTGGTGCTTTTCCTGCAGAAACCGATTACAACATCTCTAGATGTCTTATTTTTCTTCGCATATTCTGTTGGGACTCTGTATGTTCTGTCCAGGTCTTGTCCTATCATCTCGATACTTACATCTAGCAGCTCTGCCAAGAGGGCTAGTATTGTCTGTTTGAGATTTTCATCCTTGGCTTCTTCCAAGTTCCTAATTCTTAATTGGTATTCTAACTCTCTATTCTGTAATAATTCCATCCTCTGTTGGAGTTTCTGATTTAGGTTTTCTAATTTGGATATCTTATGTTCCATTTTCCCCTGTGATTTAATCATTTTTTGGTTTTCTTTTTTCATATTGTCCACATTTTCTTGTTATTTACTAATGTCTTATTTCAAGTCTAGTTTTAAATTTTGAATGTCCTCCTGTAATTCTTTGTGTTGTTTGTCTTGTTTCACTGATAGTTTTTTAATCTCCGCCAGGATCTCTTTTAGGCCAGCTTCTTTAATACCATTTTTTTCTGTCAAGGAGTCTCTTTTTGTTTGTAACTTGGCTGGTTGTGGTGTCTTACCTTTTGTGCCTTGAGATGTCATTTTGTCGATTCTATAACTTGTGTGAGTCTTCTCTTTTCTTAAACTTCTTCCTTCTCCTTTCTTCTCTTCTCTTCCTCCCCCCCCCACCTCCCAATTTCTTTATTTAATTATTGCTGTAATTATTTTATATTATTAGTATTATCAATTTATTTTTCAAGGCACCCCTAAGCTTAATTTCAAGTTGTTTACTTTCCTTTGCCCCTTCTTTTTAGTCTTTATAGTATTCTTTTACTTACTTCTCCTTTGATTTTGACTCCTCCTGATGGTTGATGTCTTAATTTCTTTTTATCTTTGCCCTTACTTCACCCTTCTTCCACCCTTACTTCTTCTTGCTTCAGAGCTTTCCACTCCACCTCTCGCCAGATGTTCATGTTCTTGCCCGTCCCCTCTCGCAGCTTCTCTTGCGATGTCATTGATTCTATTGATTGCACGTGGCTTGCTCCACAAGGTCTGCAGCTCTCTCTCTCCTCCCACGTCGCTGCCCTTCTTATCTTCCTTGTCTCTATTACTTTCTGTCCTTGGTGGCAGGGTCGCCTCCTCCCACTCATGCCTTCTCGTGCTTTTAGTGACCGTCCAGTGGCTTCAGCTTCCAATGTCAGTTTTGGTCAATTCATTAAGCCCCCTTTTCCCTTTTAATTCCATTCTTTCTTTCTGTTTCTCCAGTGTTTAATTTTTTTTTCAAAATTTTCACCTGTGTCTCATCTGTTTCAATTTTACCAGCTTTTAGCATTTCCATCTCGCCTGCCAAGTTGTTTATTTCTTTCTTCAACTCTCCAAACTCTTCCTTCATTTCTTTTTTCAGATATTTAAGATCATTATCTATTTTTTATAATATTCTTCTTGTTTATCTATCATATTTTTCTTCATGGTATCTTGTTTTTCAGAAAGCTTCTTAATTTCCTTTAAAATGTTATCCATATTCACTCCTCTATCTAAGGATCCTTTTCTCAATTGAGTATGTAATTCCTTATCTTTTTCTTTCTCTGCTTTCCCCTTTGTTGACATTTAAGGGACAATTCACTTTGTTTAGCTGCTTATAACTTGTATAGCTTGTTGTTTGCAATCACTATATAAATTTTAATTTTATTCTTAATTAAATCTCTATTCATTCAATAATAACATATATTTAACAATCAATTAATTTAATCAGTTGGTTTAGAGCACTCAAATTATATGTACTACAGTTTATAATTTATTATGTAATATATTTGTATATACTGACATTTATCAAGGGGTATAATTCGAAAAGCCTTGAAAATATTATCAATCTAATTGATTTTTTCCCTGTCAATTATTCAGTTATTAATCAATTCTCATTCTATTAATCAATCAATTTTTGGATAACATCTGAGTATAATTTGGATAAATTTTAAGTATTTCTAATTAATTTTATTATTGTCTGCTTCTCGTCCTGGTCTTACTTTGCATCTATTTCTTGTCCGCTGCTTGTCTGCTTCTCCTCCTCGTCTGCCACCTGTCTACTTCTCTTCCTCATCTTTATTCTTTATAATTCTTAGATTCAGCCTCTGCAGCCCTCGGAAATTGATTTATTTCTTATTATTAGTCCACTTTCTATCTCTATTTGCCTCTTCCGCCCTTCTTTGCTTTGCTGCCTATTTATTTATTTATTTATTTATTTATTTATTTATTATTTAAACTTATATGCCACCACCCCCCTGGGGCTCGGAGCAGCTTACAAGAATGGCTAAAATCTAACAAAATTTAAAAGCAATTTAAATCAATTTAAAAACAGCAATATCAAACACTAAAAGCCTGTCAAAACAGGTATGTCTTACATGCTCTGTGGAAAGCTGGTAAGTCCTGCAAGGCTTCAGGTGGCAGAGTATTCCAGAGTGATGGTGCTACTGCTGTGAAGGCTCTGCGTCTGGTTGCTGTTAGATGCAAGGTCTTGACACTGGGGACTTCCAATAGATCTTGGTCCTCAGAATGGAGGGATCTCTGGGGTTGGTAGGGGGTGAGGCGGTCCCTCAGATACATCGGTCCCAGACCATGCAAGGCCTTAAAGGTGAGTACCATCACTTTGAAAGTGATCTGGTGCTTAATTGGTAACCAGTGCAGCTGTAGTAAGATTGGTGTTATGTGGCATCTCATCGGAATTCCCGCAAGAAGCCGAGCAGCTGCATTTTGTACCAACTTGAGCTTCCGGATCACCGACAGAGGAAGGCCAATGTAGAGGGCATTACAGTAGTCCAGTCTTGAGATGACCGTGGCCTGGATCACCATAGCTAGGTCATCCCTGGACAGGTAGGGGGCCAGCCATCTAGCCTGCCGCAGATGAAAAAAGGCAGTTCTGCTAACGGCAGAGACCTGGGCCTCCATCATCAGCAGAGGGTTGAAAAGGACTCTCAGACTCTCTACCAATGATGACGGGCGTAGCGCCTTGCCATCCAGGGTAGGCAGCTGGATGTCCCCACTGCCCGGTCGACCCAGCCATAGGATCTCCGTCTCCAGCCATTGGATTCACCCTCAACCTGCTGGCACACAGCCATCCAGTAACGGCCTCGAGGCACTGATGGAAACAGAGTCCGGTCGGCCTACCATCTTCAGCACCAGCTGAGTGTCATCGGTGTACTGATAACACTCGAACCAGCTGAGCCCAAAACCTCGAACCAGCTGAGCAAGTAGTCGCATATAGATGTTAAACAACAGAGGGAATGGCCCCCTGAGGAACCCCACAAGATAGTGGGGACCTCTCAGAGACTCTCAGGCCTCCCCTCTTCACTCACTGTCCACAGTTGTGAAGAAAGGAGGACAGCCAGTTTAAAGCTGTTCCCCTGACTCCAGCAACAGCAAGGCGGTGCATCAAAAGATTGTGGTCGACTGTGTCAAATGCTGCTGTTAGATCCAATAACACAAGCAGCGCTGACCTGCCCTGGTCAAGCTGGCATCAAAGGTGATCCGTGATTGAGACCAGCACAGTCTCTGTCCTGTGCCCCGCATGGAAGCCGGACTGGAAGGGATCTAGTCCGGCTGTGTCGTCTAGGAATTGCTGCAACTGCTCTGCTGCTGCCCTTTCAATCACCTTGCCCAGGAACAAGAGATTCGATAACTGAAGGGAACTGAACAATCTAAGTCTGGTTTCTTCAGCAGGGGAGAGACCACCGCCTCTTTTAAACCCTCTGGAAAAACTCCTTGCTCAAGGGAGCTGTTTATAATCTTCAACAGAGGGGCGCGTAATCCCTCCAAGCAGGATTTCACCAACCAAGAGGGACATGGATCGAGGGAGCAAGTGGTCGGTCTAGCTGCAGCTATGAGCCTATCGACAGCACCTGCATCCAGCGGGATGAACCGGTTGAAGATGGGCCCAGCAAGTGGCTACGGAGTCTCAAGTTCTCTCACTATATCAATTGTGGTGGGGAGGTCCCACCGAAGTAGCGAGATCTTGTCTGCAAAATAGCTCTGAAAAACCTCAGCTGAAGGGGCCTAATCACCACTTTTTGGGACGGTAGGAACCGTTATTAAAGATCGAATAATTTTGAACAATTTTGCCGGGCGTGAGCTAGCAGACGCTATCAAAGAAGCATAATATACTCACTTTGCCTCGGTGATAGCATGCTGATAGGACTCCCTAAATGCCTCATAAGCTGATCTCGATGCTCCGTCACGGAGTTCTTGCCACACACCCTCCAGTCATCTCTTTTCCGCCTCATCAGTCGAAGTTCCTCGGTGAACCAAGGAGACTGATTTTGGCGGGGTCTGAGAGGGCATCTAGGGGCGATCTCGTCGAGTGCATTGGATAACCTGCACATCGATCACCTGCACATCCACCTGCACATCGATCAAGTCGCTGGCTGGCTCCAGATCCCTCAGAGCATTCTGGAACCTACTGGGTTCCATAAGTCTCCTTGGGCGAGCCCAAATTGGCTCAGCGCCCTTGCAGCGTGGGTAGGCATGCTCCAACCAGACTCTCAGGGCACAGTGATCCAACCATGGAACCTCTATTATGGAGGCTTGGGTCACTTGAATTCCTGCGCTGAAAATCAAATCTACATGTGTCCGGCCCGATGCATCGGCCCAGTACTACAAAGCAAGAGTCCTAGTGTCTCCATGGTAGACACTAGGTCCACAGACGCTAATGAACAAGAGTCTGCATCAGCATGGACATTGAAATCCCCCAAGACGATAAGTCTGGGGAACCTCAAGGACCACTCCGACACAGTCTCAAGCAGTTGGGATAGGCTGTCTGCTGGTGTACTAGGTGCACGGTACACCAGCAGAAAGGTTATACTCTCACAGGAATCCCATACCAGGCCAATACTTTCAATGCCAGAGATGCTTAGCACAGGAACTGCCCCAAGAGAAAAACTTTCTTGGGCGAGCACAGCCACCCTCCCCCCCCCACCTCCCAGTCCGCATCTGGTGAGTGATTGCATAACCTGGAGATGTTATTTCCTGGAGTAGGATCTCATCCCCCCCTCTTGGATCCAAGTTTCTGTAATACACACTAGGTCAGCTCCCTGATCATTAAGAAAATCCCTAATGGTAGCAGTTTTGTTCCTTATGGACCTAGCATTCACTAACACCAGAGAAGGAGGGGAGGAAACTGGTTGCCTGTCACAGATGTACCTGGGGATAGGCCGCAGGTCAGAGGGGGGCCGAGTCTCCCGCCGACTCAACCTCCCTCTAGTATTTGGCCTGCGCCTACCGTCGTACCTCCCCCTCCCAGAGATCGTAGGAATCCCCATGCATAGACCTACTTCTCTTGGAGGTTCTGCAGCACAGATTAGGTGCCCAGTGTTCGACTGGCCATCTGAAAAGGAGATGGGGCATGGCCAATTAACAAGTGATCATAAGTAGGGCCCTCAGAGTGGTGAGGAGTAGGTGTAAAGGCCAGAGCACCCGGCCAGCATTGTGGGTGGAGGGGATAATCTAGAGGATGTCGGAACCAGATTCCTTTGAGAGTGCTGGAATGAGTTCTTAACTCCCGTAGACTGGGAAGACACTCTTTTATGCCCACAGTTCTTATATGAGTCCCAGGCTCTGGTATCTTGGGGGTGTACTCTCTCCTCCATATTTACAGATCTGGAGTCACCTGGAGGAGCGTGGGCCAGTTTGTGGGAGGAGGCAGTAGCTGTAGATCTTGTCCAGTTGCCAAATCCCACTCCCCCGAAGATTCTAGTTTTAAATTTCTTTTGATGACAGCCACAACTCTGGGACCTACGATTCAGAGGTCTGCCAGTTCCTATCGCTGTACATCTGTCCATGTCTGGGGCTTCCGGGCCCCCAGAGGCCACCGTCAGTCTGTCCTGGCCCGCAGCCAATCCAGCACTCTGCATAGCGCCAGAAGCTCCCTCTGCCAGCGAAATAGTTTGCTCTGGCCTTTTATCAAAGATCCGGTGCGTATCATGGCGGCGTTTCCGTCTCTAGTCAAGATAACCTGCACGCCTGTGCCGGAACTTCTTGGGATTTGAGAGGAAGATAGAAGCTCACCAACAGTGGCCCCAAGGTCAGTTGCCATCGTCGGAACTTGCCTCTTTGATAGAGAGAGACAGCGACGTCGCTGGGGGCTTCCACAAAAGGGGGACACTAAGGGAGAGACAGGCACCCGTCTAAGGATCTCTATCACATCCAATGCCTCCACTTCAGGCAGAGAGGGCCAATCCTTTTCCTGATTGGTGGTCCCTGGAGCTCCCCGCCCAGACCAAGGGCATGGGTAGGACAGTCCAAGGTCGAGAGGGCAAAAACCATCGAACAAGCAGCCATGAGAAGCAAACTCCAAAATCTCCCCCTTTAGCATCGAGGATGCATCCTGGCTCATCTCGGGACTCTCAAATGGCTCTCCATTTATCAGGGAAGTTCTTTGCAAAGTTAAGGGAGACTCCTTGGGATAGTTCCGGTTTTGATCCCAAGCTAGGTCTCTGGCATTTTCAGGGTCAGGGTCCAAAGACTTGCAGGTGGTCCTCCCTTGTGCGTAATCTAGGGGCTGAGTTGATGGATGATTCAGTTGGCAAAGCAGCCTCCCAAACCGATTAAGCCGATCGGCTAGGTGGTTGTATTCTGCAAACAGCAGGCTCACCAGTCTTGGGTCCAGTCTTACACCCTCTTGGCCAGGTCCATGATCGTCCAAACAATTTAAGCAGTCTGGCCCCTTCGGATTTTCTTCCTGGGGTTTGGATGAATCAAAATTGCATTCAGATCCAGGAACCCCACAGGGCTGTTTGTGGTTCCCTCATGAAAATCCATGGAGATGAAGTTGTAATTTTTTTTGAGCTCTCTCTGATCTTGACTGAGAAAGGGAGTACTCTGACCGTGTTGTAATAAACAGTCTAGAAGGGAGCATTTTGACCTTGTTGTAATGGTGGCCACGCTCTAACCTCTAATCTTCCCCTCCCGCGAATCTTACTCATGAAGAGCAATTAAACTCAGTTGTAAATCTTTCTCTGGAGGATAGTTTGGTTCAGATGTAAATCTTTCTCACAGAGAGCAATTTAGCTAAGTTGGCTAAGTTGTTAATCTTTTCTCCGGGAGAGCTTTTTCTCCGGAGCTCTGCAGAGTTGCTGCTACTCCATCGCCATCTTGAATTGTTGGCACTTCTGCCCTTATGCTCTTCTCCGCTCTTAAATCCTCTTTAAACTAGCACTCCCATGCTGCACTGCTTTCTTCTTCCTGTATTGGTCCTCTGTAGCCTTCTGTTTTGTCAGTTCCTTTCTTGCCTTAATTCAATTGTTTATAAAGAAGGCCAGAGAAGATCAAACAATAATGGTGCCAAGGTCGTTTCTCTTCGCAACGTAAGCTATTTTTAAGTTTCTTTTACAGTCTTTAAAAGTCCCCCAGTTTAGATGGCAGCGCAGTGGGGTAGTCTAATGTTTTAAAAAGAGTACAAGGGTCCCGATATTTATGAAATTTTACTTTCTTTAATACTTTAAAAATAATAATTCCTAATAATTTAGACTTTAAAGTTCATCAAATTTAAAAGCCAATTTATATAAACACACTTCTTAATATGGATTTCTCTCCTTTACTATCTTCTTTATTCCAAGGGAAAGTACTCAATTTAATTCTTCTTTCAAAAGTTCCGAGGGGGTAGACCCTCTTGAAGATGAAATTTCTTCTTTTGGAAACACGGTCCCTTTAACTCCCAAAAAGTGAAATTTTGTTCTTCTTTCAAATTCTTATTTAAAAATGGTGTGGAGGCAGTTGGACGGGAGCAGCCGAGCCCGATCCTGTGGAGCCGCCCGCTCTCCTTTTGGCACTCTCAAACCCTTTGATCCCCCCCCCCCCTTAATGGAGAGAACCTTGGGTCTTCAAATGCCTAGGGGATTTGTGTTCACCTTCGCCTTCAATCTGGTCGAAGGTGGGGAGCTATAGCTCGACCTCGCCGCTCAACACAGTTCCTCGCTGAGCTTTCCCTCAGCGAGACATCCCCGTTGCCATTCCCACTGGCTCGCAGCAGTCTCAGGAAGTTAGTGAAGTTACTGCGAGTCCCATCATCTGTGGTCCATTCTCCTCCAAACTGCACCAGGATGGACAGTAGGTCATGGGGCTCTGTGTGCCAAGTTTGGTCTTGATCGGTCATTAAATGAGGGTTGCAGCAGTCTCAGAAAGTGAGTGGAGGTACTTGAAGTCCCATAATCAATAGTCTGTTTTCCCCCAAACCTGTTGAGTTGGCCATGGGTGCTCTATGTCCCAAGTTTGGTCTTGATCAATCATTGGATGAGTGTTGCTGAGGTCTCAGGAAGTGAATGAAGGTACTGCAAGTCTCATCATCCATTGTCTGTCCTCCTCCAAACAGCACCGGGATATAGAGTGGGTCATGGGGACTCTGTGTCAAGTTTGGTCTTGATCGGTCATTAGATAACAGATTCAAGGAGGATGGACCATGGATAATGGCACTTGAAGTAACTTCATTCACTTCCCAAGACTGCTGCAAACCTCATCCAATGACTGATCAAGACCAAACTTGGCACACAGAGCCCCCATGACCCACGTTATATCCTGGTGCTGCTTGGAGGAGAATGGACGATGGATGATGGGACTTGAAGTACCTTCACTCACTTCCTGAGACCTCAGCAACACTCATCCAATGACTGATCAAGACCAAAGTTGCCACACAGAGCCCCCATGACTCATTCTACAATGGATGATGGGACTTGAAGTAGCTGCACTCAATTCCCAAGATTGCTGCAACCCTCATCTAATGACCGATCAAGACCAAACTTGGCACACAGAGCCCCCATGAGCCACTCTACATCCCGGTGCTGTTTAGAGAACAGACTATGGATGATGGGACTTCCAGTACCTTCACTCACATTCTGAGACCTCTGTGACCTTCATCCAATGACTAATCCAGACCAAACTTGGCACACAGAGCCCCATGACCCTTTCTAAATCCTGGTGCAGCTTCAACTAGGATGGACCATGGAAGATGGGACTTGAAGTACCTCCACACACTTCCCAAGACTGCTGCAATCCTCATCTAATGACAGATTTAGACCAAAGTTGGCACACAGAAACACTATGACCCACTCTACATCCTGGTGCTGCTTGGAGGATGGATCACGGATGATGGGACTTCCAGTACATTCACTCACTTTCTGAGGCCTCTGCGACTCTCATCCAATGACAGATCAAGACCAAAATTGCCACACAGAGCCACAATGACCCTTTTTACATCCTGGTGCAGTGTCAAACAGGAGGGACCATGGATGATGGGACTTGAAGTACCCCCACTTACTTCCCAAGACTGCTGCAACCCTCTTCTAATAACTGATCAAGATCAAACTTGATACACAGAGCCCCCATGAGCCAATCTACATCCTGGTGCTGTTTAGAGGATGGACCATGGAAGATGGGACTTGAAGTACCTCCACACACATCCCAAGACTGCTGCAACCCTCATCTAATGACAGATTTAGACCAAAGTTGGCACACAGAAACACTATGACCCACTCTACATCCTGGTGCTGCTTGGAGGATGGATCACAGATGATGGGACTTCCAGTACATTCACTCACTTTCTGAGGCCTCTGCGACTCACATCCAATGACAGATCAAGACCAAAATTGCCACATAGAGCCGCAATGACCCTTTTTACATCCTGGTGCAGTGTCAAACAGGAGGGACCATGGATGATGGGATTTGAAGTACCCCCACTTATTTCCCAAGACTGCTGCAACCCTCCTCTAATAACTGATCAAGATCAAACTTGACACACAGAGCCCCCATGAGCCAATCTACATCTTTGTGCTGTTTAGAGGATGGACGGTGGATGATGGGACTTGAAGTACCTCCACTCAGTTCCCAAAAGTGCTACAACCCTCATCTAATAACCAATCAAGACCAAACTTGACACACAGAGACCCCATGAGCTACCCTACATCCCGGTCCTGTTTGGAGGAGGACTGACAATGGATGATGGGAATGGTAGTACCTTCACTTACTTCCTGAGACCTCAGCGACACTCATCTAATGACTGATCAAGAACAACTTGACACACAGAGCGCTTGTGACCCACTCTCGATCCTGCTGCAGTTTGGAGGATAGACCACAGATAATGGGACTCGCAGTACCTTCTCTAACTTCCGGAGACCACTGCCAGCCATATAAAGAACTGATAACGGCCAAACTTGATACAATATTCCTTTCTCAAATAAGCCGCGCAACGCTAGGTCCCCAAGCTAGTATATAATAAAAGTCAAAGTTTGTATGTAGAGGGAGGACGGGAGGACAGACGGGAGGACGTAGGGTGGAGGTGTTTGTGGCAGCTTTCTGATTGGCTGCAACTTTCACAGGCCACTGTGACCAACACGGGTGATGCACCTGGACCAAACATGGCTAACAAAACCCCCATGATCCCCTTTACGTCCTGGTGTGGTGGAGGGGGGGGGGGTTGACCACGGATTATGGGATTTGTAGTACTTTCAATAGGTAGCATAGTACTTTCAAAGACCAATAAAGACCTCACTTTCTGAGACCTCTGTGACCCTCATCCAATGACTGATCAAGATCAAACTTGGCACATAGGCCTCTCATGACCCACTTTACGCCCTGGTGAGGTTTGGATTAGGATGGATAATGGACTATGGGACTTGCAGTTGATGTTGTTGTTCATTCGTTCAGCCATCTCCGACTCTTCGTGACCTCATGGACCAGCCCACGCCAGAGCTCCCTGTCGGCCGTCACCACCCCCAGCTTCTTCAAGGTCAGTCCAGTCACTTCAAGGATGCCATCCATCCATCTTGCCCTTGGTCGGCCCCTCTTTCTTTTACCTTCCACTTTCCCCAGCATAATTGTCTTCTCTAGGCTTTGCTGTCTCCTCATGATGTGGCCAAAGTACTTCAACTTTGTATCTGTTTATCTCCAATGAGAAGTCGGGCTTTATTTCCTGGAGGATGGACTGGTTGGATCTTCTCGCAATCCAAGGCACTCTCAGAACTTTCCTCCAACACCACAGTTCAAAAGCATCTCTCTTCCTTTGCTCAACCTTCCCTAAGGTCCAGCTCTCACATCTGTAGGTTACTACAGGAAATACCATGGCTTTGACTAGCCAGATCTTTGTTGCCAGTCTGATGTCTCTACTCTTTACTATTTTATCGAGATTGGACATTGCTCTCCTCCCAAGAAGTAAGCGTCTTCTGATTTCCTGACCACAGTCTGCATCTGCAGTAATCTTTGCACCTAGAAATACAAAGTCTATCACGGCCTCCACATTTTCTCCCTCTATTTTCCAGTTGTCAATCATTCTTGTCGCCATAATTTTGAGTTTTTTTATGTTTAGCTGCAACCCAGCTTTTGCGCTTTCTTCTTTCACCTTGATTAGAAGGCTCCTCAGCTCCTCCTCGTTTTTGGCCATGAGAGTGGTGTCATCTGCATATCTGAATTCCTGAAACCACTGCAAAACTCATCCAATTACTGATAAAGACCAAACTTGGCACACTTAGTCTCCATGATGCACTCAACATACTGTTACATTTTGGAGCAGGATGCACCATGGATGATAGGACTTACAATACCTCTACTCCCTTCCTGAGACCAATACAACAGCCAACAATGATGGATCAGGACCACAGTTCACACAGACAGCCCTTGTGACCCACTCTACATCCTGGTGCAGTTTGGAAGAATTTGGAGAAGGATGATAGGACTTGCAGTAACTTCACTCACTTCCTGAGTGCACTGAGACCCTGGCCAATGACTGACCATGACCAAACTTGGCAAACAGAGCCCCCATGTCCCACTCTACATCCTGGTATACTTTTGAGGACAAACCATGGATGATGGGACTCCAAGTACCTCCAGTCACTTCCCAACACTACTGCAACCCTCATCTAATGATTGATCAAGACCAAACTTGGTACACAGAACCCCCATGCGCCACTCTACATCCGGTGCTGTTTGGAGGACGACAGAGATCGATGATGGGACTTGTAGTACCTTCACTCACTTCCTGAGATCAAAGCAATACTCATCCAATGACTGATCAAGACAAAACTTGGCACACAGAGCCCCCATGGCCCACTCTCCATCCTGGAGCAGTTTGAAGGAGGATGGACCACAGATGATGGGACTCGCAGTCCCTTCGCTAACTTCCTGAGACCACTGCCAGCCATATTAATAACTGATAAAGGCCAAACTTGATACAATATTTCTTTCTCAAACAACCTGTGTAATGCCAGCTCCCTAAGCTAGTATATAATAAAGATCAGTATTTGTACGTAGTGGACAGAGGAAGGAGGACATTGGGTGGAGGTGTTTGTGGCAGCTTTCTGATTGGCTGCCACTTTCACAGGCCACTGTTGGGTGACGCGCCTGCACCAACCTTGGCACACATAGTCCTCATGACACCCTTTACGTCCTTGTACTATTTGGTGGAAGTGGACCTCGGATTATGGGATTTGTAGTACTTTCAAACAGTTTGGTTCCCACGTACCACTGTGGCCCCCAACAAAGACCGATAAAGACCAAACTTGGCACACAGAGCTCCCATGACCCACATCATACTGCCGTTTGGAGAAGGGCAGATCATGGATGATGAGAATTGAAGTACCTCCATCGCTTTCCGAGACCGCTGCGACCCACAACAATGACTGAACAAGACCAAACTTGGCAAACATTTTCCGCATGACACCCTGTACATCCTGGTGAAGTTTGGGGGAGGGGGAACAATGGATGATGGGATTTGTAGTACTTTCCAACACTACGGATCCCACAGACCACTGCGACCCACAACAAAGACCAATAAAGACCAAACTTGGCACACATAACCCCAATGGCACCTTTTACGTCCTAGTGAGGTTTGGGGAGGGTGGACAATGGATGATGGGATTTGTACTACTTTCTAACACTTCAGATCCCACAGACTACTGTGGCCCCCAACAAATACCAATAAAGACCAAACTTGGCACACAGAGCACCCATTAGCCATTTTACATCCTACTGCAGTTTGGAGGAGGATGGCCCATGGATGATGGGACTTCAAGTACCTCCACTCACTTCCACAGACAACTACAACCTTTATCCAATGACTGATCAAGACCAAACTTGGCACATAGAGTCCCCATGAGCCACCCTATAACCTGGTGCAATTTGGAGGAGGATTGATAATGGATGATGGGATTTGAAGTAACTACCCTCACTTACTGAAACCACTGCAACCCATATGAAATGTCCAATAAAGACCACACGTGGCACACAGAGCTCCCATGAGCCATTCTCCATCCTGCTGTTCTTGGAGCAGGGTGGACCAAGATGATGGAACTTGCAGTACCTTCACTCACTTCCTGAGACCACAGCAACATTCATCCAATTAACAATAAAGACCATACTTGCCACACAGACCCCTTTTAATCCACTCTACATCCTACTGCAGTTTGGAGGATGGACCATGGATGATGGGGCTTGCAGAACACCACTCACTTTCTGAGATCTCTGTGATCTTCATCCAATTACCGATAAAGACCAAACTTGGCACACTGAGTCTCCATGATGCATTCAACATCTTGCTGCAGTTTGGAGGAGGATGCACCATGGACGATGGGACTTTCAATACCTACACTTCCTTTCTGAAACCATTACAACTGGCAACAATGATGGATCAGGGCCACAATTCACACAAAGAGCCCGCATGACCCACTCTACATCTTGGTGTGGTTTGGAATAATTTGGAGATGGATGATAGGACTTGCAGTAACTTCACTCACTTCCTGAAACAACTGAGACCCTCACCAATGATTGATCAAGACCAAACTTGGCACACAGAGCCCCCATGACCCACTCTACGTCATGCTGCAGTTTGTAGGAGAATAGATCATGGATGATGGGAGTTGCAGTACCATAACTCAGTTACTGAAACCACGGTAACCCCCATCCAATGACTAATCAAGACCAAACTTGGTCCCCATGACCCACTCTACATCCTGGTGCAGTTTGGAAGAGGATGGACGAAGGATGATGGGACTTGCAATACCTGCATTCCCTTCCTGAGGCCATTACAACTGCCAACAATAATGCTTTAGGACCAGACTTCACACAGAGAGCCCGCATGACCCACTCAACATCCTGGTGTGGTTTGGAAGAATTTTAAGATGGATGATGGGACTTGCAGTAACTTCACTCGTTTCTTGAGACCACTGAAAACCACACCAATGACTGATCAAGACCGAACTTGGCATACAGAGCCCCCATGACCCACTCTGCACCCTGGTGTACTTTTGAGGAGGACAGACCATGGATGATGGGACTTTAAGTCTCCATTCACTTCCCAAGACTGCTGCAAACCTCATCTAATGACCAATCAAGACCAAACTTGCCACACAGAGCCCCCATGAGCCTCTCTACATCCCGGTGCTGTTCTATCTATCAATCTATCTATCTATCTATCTATCTATCTATCTATCTATCTACATCTATGGCTGGATGGCTTTGTCAGGAGGACTTTGATTACCTTTTCTTGCACTGAAGAAGGGAGTTGGATTGGATGGCCTTAAGTATTTTCTGATGGCCATGGGGGTTCTGTGTGGGAAGTTTGCCTGGATTCTGTTGTTCGTGGGGTTCAGAATGCTCTTTGATTGTAGGTGAACTACAAATTTCAGTAACTACAACTCCCAAATGTCAAGGTCTATTTCCAAACTCCATCTCTATTCATATTTGGGCATATTGAGTGCTTGTGCCAAGTTTGGTCCAGATCCATCATTGTTTGAGTCCACAATGCTCTCTGGATGAAGGTGAACTACAACTCCCAAACTTAAGGTCAATGCCCACCAAACCCTTTAGTATTCTCTGTTGGTCATGGGAGTTCTGTGTACCAAGTTTGGGTCAATTCTATTGTTGATGGAGTTCAGAATGCTCTTTGATTGTAGGTGAATTATAAATCCCAGCAATTACAACTTCCAAATGACAAAATCATAATTTTTTGAGTGATGGTCACTCCTTGTATTGTGAGATGTTTTGTTGCCAAATTTGGTGAATATTTATTCATTGGTTCTTTTGTTTTTAAGGTACTCATTATGCATAGAGCATTTATATATATATATATATGGTCACTTGTTGGCCTGATAGGTGTATTGTGTCCAAATTTGGTGCCAATTCATCCAGTGGTTTTTGAGTTATGTTAATCCCACAAAGGAACATTACATTTTATTTATATAGATAGATAGATTTAGATACAGATAGATGTAGCTATAGATATAGATAGTAGCTTGGTGCCCCGGCTGGCCGGGTTATTTGAAAACAGCATTTTTTTTTTTGATGTTAGGTAATATCTGTTCAGTAGGCTTCGATGGTCCAGATCATTATTTTCGTTACTCGTTATTAATTCGTATTTAAATTAGCTTACGATCCAATATCGAGCCATGCAGGAATAGTGTGAGTAGTACATAAGAATTGAAACAATTTCCCCATTTTTTGTAATTATTTCTGATGTCTGGTGCAAGTTTTAAAAACTCACCGTTTCCCTCCCCTCTCCCTGGTTGCAAGCGGTCGGCATTTACCCCATTTCTGGGTCCCTGGCCTCCGCTTCAGCGAATTAATTTCCCCTCTCCTCCTGCCAGTCACCTCACCCCTCACTCCGGCCTGCATTGGGCAAAGAGGACACAGTAGTGCAGCACTCACAGAGACCTGCCTGTTGCCTGCCTAACCTCGTGCCTTCCTGGGCAGGGGTTAAAACTATTATTATTATTATTATTATTATTATTATTATTATTATTAAGAATGGATGGCCATCTGTCAGGGGTGTTTTAATTTGATATTCCCAGCATGAAGGCAGAAGGGGGGTTTGTTGTTATTATTGGGATACAAAGACAGTGTCGAAGGGTCTAGGGGCCCTTCCAGACAGGCCCTATATCCCAAGGTCTGATCCCAGGTTTTCTGTTTATCCCAGGTTATCTGGCAGTGCAGACTCATATAATCCAGTTCAAAGCAGATAACCTGGATTGGATCTTGGAATATAATAGTTTTAAACTGTTGGGCCAAGGAGAAGACGTTTAGCTGTGTTTAAACAAGCCATTTTAAAGCGTTTTAAAGACTGGATTTGTGTGAGTGCGGACTCCTCCATTCTGACTCTGGATTGTTTTTGAATGGACCACACATCTCATTCTTAACAACAACAACAACAACAACAAACCCCCTTCTGCCTTCATGCTGGAAATATCAAATTAAAGCACCCTGACAGATGGCCATCCATTGTTAATAATAATAATAATAATAATAATAATAATAATAACAATAATAATAACTACAACAACAACAAACTCCCTTATGCCTTCTTGCTGGGAATATCAAATTAAAGCACTCCTAATAATAATAATAATAATAATAATAATAATAATAGTTTTAAACTGTTGGGCCAGGGTTTAGACAAGCTGTTTCAAAGCGTTTTAAAGACTGGAGTTTGGTTTTGGTTAGTTGTTAGTTTATCACCAACATTCAACAACAGAGGGAGAGGGAAGCTTCAGAAGTCCCCCCTGTCCCGTTTGGAGTTTTTTTTTCACGTATTGCGTGTATTTTGCAATTGTGTCCGCCATTAACGAATTGATTCGTATATTTACAAAATTTTGTAAATATCGAAATTTTAAAATTGGAAATTTCGGAAATCCTATCAGATTAGAAACACGGGAGCCCCCTAGTTACGAAACGAGTTTAGAACTATTTTTTTCTTGATCGCCCAAGCCTACGTAATTTGTAACGCTTTTTTCAACCAAAACCTCAGTCTTTGCTTTTTTATTTTATGAATGCTCCCATTAGAAAATGTATAAGAATGAGGGTGAATTTTGGGTGAATTCCCAAAATTATGGATTAATCCTCCCCAAACTCCGCCTGTATTCAGTTGGCCATGTTGGGTCTGTATGCCAAGTTTGGTCCAGGTATGTCACCTGCTAGGTTGTGTTCTCTGAATACGGGTGAACTATGACTTCATGATGCCAGTGTCAATCACCCCCAAACCTCGCCAATATGCAACATTGGCTGTGTCGAGTCTGTGTGCCAAGATTGGTCCAGATCTGTCATTGGTGTGGTTTGGAATACTCTCTGGATGCAAGGTGAACTACAACTCCCACTGGAGTGGATCTGTCCCCCCCCTCACCCCCCCCTCAAAAAAACCCCCTCCAGTGTGTTCTGTTGATCAGCAGTGTTATGTGTGCGAAGTTTGGTCCAAACCTGTCATTGGTTCAGAATGCTCTCTGGATGTAGGTAAACTACAACTCCTATAAATCCCTCCAAAGATCTCCAATATTTTGCCTTGGTCATGGGGGTTCTGTGTACGAAGTTTGTTCTAGGTCTATTGTTGGTGAGTTCAGAGTGCTCTTAGATTGCAGGTGAACTATACATCCCAATGCCTATAACTCCAAAATGTTCAGGCCAATTTCCCTCAAAACCCACCAGTGTTTGAATGTGGGTATATCAGGTATGCATGCCAAGTTTGGTCCGGATCTGTCGGCTTTTGGGATCACTCTGAATGTAGGTGAACTACAACTCCTCTAAATCCCTCTAAAGACCTCTAGGAGTTTTTTGTTGGTTATGGGGGCTCTGTGTGCCAAGTTTGGTCCAATTCCATCTTTGGTGGAGTTCAGATTGCTCTTCAGTTGCAGGCGAACTATACATCCCAATACCCACAACTCCTATACATCATGGTGAGTTCTCCCCAAACCTCTCTAGTGTGTTCAGTTGCTGATCAATTCCTCTGTTTGCTGTGTGCCATAGAAAAATTAGGAAAGGGTTAATGGAGAGGCAGTAGGTGATGTCATGCAAATTCCACACCAATGGAGAGAGTAAGGAACACTGGGATGCCTGTGGTGGAGGAAACACATGAAATCAAGGATGAAATGGTCCCTCACTATAATCTGCCATTGTCGCTGAAGGAAGGGCCATTGGTGTCTCCTGAGTGGTGGGGGCTATTGCTGTTTGTGGAGACAGGAGCTTGTCTGTGAAAGTGGGCACCCCAGTCACCAACACACATACATATTTTCATTTTTATTATGTATATAGCACTGCTTCCCAATAGAAAACAAACAATGCTGGAATATATAAAAGTTTATTCAGTGAACAATAATTTCAGAATAATTTCCATGTAAATCAGTCCCTTTCTCCCCGAAAATTTGACATTCGATCCTTATTATCTTCATCATTAACATTAATAACAATAATTGCAAAGATGGCTAATGATTCTCTTTTCCCCCCAATTCTGATTTTTAAAAATATTTTTAAATAATAATTTCAATAATATTTTTCTCATTTAAATTTCCATTTAATTCTGTAATAAATTCCAAATTTAATTCCATTTTTAAGTTAGAGCTGTAAATGCAAAAAAAAATTACTCCAAATTTAATTTGAAATATAATTTAATCCCAAATATATTTCCCAATTTAATGCCACTTTAATTCAAAAATTAATTCCAATTTAATCCAAAAAGTAATGTGTAATTTAATCAAATTTTAATGCAGAGTTGCAATTTTATTTCCCAATTTAATCCCAAAATTTGTCTACAATTTTTTCCATATAATCCTGAAATTTAATTAGAAAATAAATCCTCAATTTAATACTCAATTTGATCCAGTTTTAGTTTGGAATGTAATTTCAATTTTATTCCCAAATTTAATTCAATATAATTTAATCCCAACATTTTTTCCTGAAATTAATCCCAAAATTTAATTCAAGAAATTAATTTAATTCTTAACTTATTTTTTTTAAATTATTTTAAAACTTAATTCAAAATATAACTCCTATTTTGATCCTAAATTTAATTTTAAAAGAATTATTACTACTGAATTCCCAATTTAATTTGAGACATAATCCCCAATTCTAATTTATTTCTCAATTGAATTCCAAAATTTAATTCTAATTTATTTGGGGAATAAAACTGACAAATCTATCAGAATAAAATTTGGAAATGAAATTAGGAAATAAATTAGAATTACATTAGAATTAAAATAGGGAATTAAATTTGGAAATTAAATTAGAATTAAATTTGGGAATTAATTTAGGATTTCCCCCCAATTACATTTGAGAATAAAATTGAGAAATAAATTAGAATTAAATTTGGGAATTAAATTAGAATTAAATCTGGGATCTAAATTAGAATTAAATTAGGGAATTAAATTGGGAAATATTGGTAGGCTACATACCTGTGACCATCTTTCTTCGAGTGGTGCTCTGTGAATTTACACATATGGAGTTACTGCACCTGCGCAGGACTGAACGGAAACTTCTCAAGCTATACTTTTGAATTTTGGTGGTATACCCATCCACTCCTCCCAAGGGTATAAAGGGCCCCCTGGCCGTATGCTCCCCAGTTTGTTTGCCGCAGAAGAAGCAATAAAGGGGGAGGTTTGCATGAGAGGGGAGGAATGGGCGGATTTGTGTGAATTCACAGAGCACCACTCGAAGAAAGATGGTTACAGGTATGTAACCTACCATTTTTCTTTGTGGTGTCTGTGAATACACACATATGGAGACTAGCAAGCTGAGGTCTAGGTAGGCGGGAAACATGCAAACTGACACCACAGCCTTAAGGAAGCGATCTTTCCTATGTATAGGAAGAGAAAAAAAATCCAATAGAAGTAGGTGTCAGTAAGTAGACCATAAGATGAAGCAATTTGATAAGTAGGAACCTGTACAAGACACTGACAAAACAACAGATTCAATTATAGAGGCATAACGTTCAATGGCGTAGGCTAGCGCAACAAGCATGGGCGAAAAACCATCGGTAGTAGCACCATGGCTTGGGTAATTGGAAGTCTGTAAGACATCTGATGATGTGGAGGGGGAGAAAACCCAATTTTTCTCTCTGCGACTTAGTCATTTTATATATTTATTTATTTAGTGAAAAATAAACATATGTTGAAGGAAAAGGCTGAGTGTGAGCATAATTAGAATAATAGAATCATAGAATCAAAGAGTTGGAAGAGACCTCATGGGCCATCCAGTCCAACCCCCTGCCAAGAAGCAGGAATATTGCATTCAAATCACCCCTGATAGATGGCCATCCAGCCTCTGTTTAAAAGCTTCCAAAGAAGGAACCTCCACCACACTCTGGGGCAGAGAGTTCCACTGCTGAACGGCTCTCACAGTCAGGAAGTTCTTCCTCATGTTCAGATGGAATCTCCTTTCTTGTAATTTGAAGCCATTGTTTCGTGTCCTAGTCTCCAGGGAAGGAGAAAACAAGCTTGCTCCCTCCTCCCTGTGGCTTCCTCTCACATATTTATACATGGCTATCATATCTCCTCTCAGCCTTCTCTTCTTCAGGCTAAACATGCCCAGCTCCTTAAGCCACTCCTCATAGGGCTTGTTCTCCAGACCCTTGATCATTTTAGGGTCTCTGGACACATTCCAGCTTGTCAATATCTCTCTTGAATTGCGGTGCCCAGAATTGGACACAATATTCCAGGTGTGGTCTAACCAAAGCAGAGTAGAGGGGTAGCATTACTTCCCTAGATCTAGACACTATGCTCCTATTGATGCAGGCCAAAATCCCATTGGCTTTTTTTGCCGCCACATCACATTGTTAGCTCATGTTTAACTTGTTGTCCATGAGGACTCCAAGATCTTTTTCACACGTACTGCTCTCGAGCCAGGCATTGTCCCCCATTCTGTAACTTTGCATTTCATTTTTCCTGCCAGTGGAGTATCTTGCATTTGTCACTGTTGAACTTCATTTTGTTAGTTTTGGCCCATCTTTCTAACCTGTCAAGATCATTTTGAATTCTGCTCCTGTCCTCTGGAGTGTTTGCGATCCCTCCCAATTTGGTGTCATCTGCAAACTTGATGACCATGCCTTCTAGCCCTTTATCTAAGTCATTGATAAAGATGTTGAACAGGACCAGGCCCAGGACGGAAACCTGCGGCACTCCACTTGTCACTTCTTTCCAGGATGAAGAGGAAGCATTGGTGAGCACCCTCTGGTTTCGTCCATTTAACCAATTACTGATCCACCTCACTGTAGTTCTGCCTAGCCCACATTGGACTAGTTTGTTTGCTAGAAGGTCATGGGGGACCTTGTCGAAGGCCGTACTGAAATCCAGGTACGCTACATCCATGGCATTCCCCTCATCTATCCAGCTTGTAACTCTATCGAAAAAAGAGATCAGATTAGTCTGGCATGACTTGTTTTTGATAAATCCATGTTGACTATTAGCAATGACCGCATTTGTTTCTAAGTGATTGCAGACCACTTCCTTAACAATCTTTTCCAGAATTTTGCCTGGTATCAACATGAGGCTGACCAGACGGTAATTGTTTGGGTCATCCTTTTTTCCCTTCTTGAAGATTGGGACCACAGTGGCCCTCCTCCAGTCTGCTGGAACTTTTCCCGTTCTCCAAGAACTCTCAAAGATTATTGCCAACGGTTCCGAAATGACTTCCGCTAGTTCCTTCAGTACTCTTGGGTGTAGTTGATCTGGCCCTGGGGACTTGAACTCATTTAGAGCAGCCAGGCATTCCTGGACGACTTGTTTTCCAATTTGGGGTTGGATGTCCTCTAACCTCTCATCCACTCCATCTTGCTGAGGTAGAAGATGACTTTCCTTTTGTGAGAAGACAGAGGCAAAGAAGGCATTAAGTAATTCTGCCTTTTCCCTATCCCCTGTCAGCATTGCCCCATCTTCTCCTAGAAGAGGCCCCATCGCCTCCTTGTTTTTCCTTTTTCTACTGACATAAGAAAAGAATCCCTTTTTATTGTTTTTAATGTCCCTGGCAAGCATGAGCTCGTTTTGTGCTTTAGCCTTGCGGACCTTTTCCCTACAGATGTTGGCTATTTGTTTGAATTCTTCTTTGGTGATTTCTCCCTTTTTCCACTTCTTGTGCATGTCTCTTTTGTGCTTTAGCACAGTTAGAAGTTCTTTGGGCATCCATTCTGGCTTCTTTGCACTTGTCCTATTTTTTCTCTTTGTTGGCACAGTTTGCAATTGTGCCTTGAGTATTTCACTCTTGAGAAATTCCCATCCATCTGTAACTCCCTTGTCTTTTAGTATCTGTTTCCACAGAATGCTGCTCAATGTTTCCTTCATTTTTTTGGAAATCAGCTCTCCTAAAGTCCAAAATGCAGGTTTGATTTGCCTTCGTTTTGGCTTTCCTTTGTACCTCAAATTGCAGGAGCACATGGTCACTTGCCCCTAAGGATAATTTTCATTATTATTGTTATCACTTTGTGCCGAAGCGCCTGAGCTGTCAAGTCGGGCACATGAGGGAGGCAAGAGAGAGACAGAGACAGGTGTCTCTAGAGTAATGTTTGCATGAGACGTGGAGTGGATGGAGCAAGCCAACAACAGGACATATGTCAGGATAATTGAAAGTATGCATGTATGTTTTTCAATGTGTTTCAATATGTTTAACAATGGTGTTCATATGTATTCAAAATGGATTCAGTTATGTTCAGTTGTATACTAGAATTTGTTGTTGCTAGAGGCAGAGAGAGAGAAGACCTTGACAGAAGTTAGATAAGAAATTTTCCTGCCTGGGAAGAAAAAGGGAGGATTCAGCCAGCCAGAGAAATGAGATAAGCAGATGGTCTAAAAAAAACTGTTGCGTGTGCTGTGATTTGTAGTCTTCATGATGTAGCCCGCTTAAAAGTAGACTTGTCTTAAGATGTGCTAAGTAACTTTGTTATTTTTGAAACTGAAAACTGCAGTGAGTCCTGTTTTGTGTCTGTGTGATCTGGTAACCTCAATTCCGCTGTGCATAGACCCCAGGGGTCTCACTCTGACAATAAGGTTATGGGCCCTGACCTGACAGAGTTAAAGGGGTGTTGCTAAGATCCAGACCTGCAAGCTTGCTGACCAGAACCATGGAATTTAACCCAGTTGACTCGAGAGGTTGCTGGTGCATGGAAACTGGAACAGCCTGATTGAAAGCAGAGGTAGAAATTGCTGTGGCTTTCCAGTGTGAGT
Organism: Anolis sagrei; assembly: GCF_037176765.1. Classification (NCBI taxonomy): domain Eukaryota; kingdom Metazoa; phylum Chordata; class Lepidosauria; order Squamata; family Anolidae; genus Anolis; species Anolis sagrei. The sequence goes on along the minus strand of NC_090035.1, from coordinate 55,716,177 downwards.
GGATGGAGTAAAACTGCAGTTTGGTGAGTGAACGAATCATGGCAAAAAGAGATAAAAGCGGAGCGTGCTGAGGACCCATTGAGAAGTTGTGGAGTGGATGATTGATGCCGGGATGTGTGAAGTCGTAAAACCATTAATCACCAGGAGGTAGACTGCCAGAAGCTGTTTTGGTTCGTGTGTAAACACTCAGCTGGACTAAGCTCGGGTGTCTGAGGGTCTCCAAGAATCTGTGCTGAAATAGGGCTGCTTCGACTAACCACCCCACTGTGAGTTTTGACAAGTTGAATGATGAGAATTATAATGAATGGTCCATATATATGCAGGATTTGTTGGCGAGAGGAGGCTTGCAGAATTGTTTGACTGGCACAGAAGCAGATCCTGAGAACCGTAAAGCTATTTGCACTATTGTATTGTGCCTGAGTGGTGACCAACTTCTGCACATAAGAAATTTACAAATGGCAAAAGAGATTTGGAATACATTGAAGGATATACATGTCACTGATAATGTTGTGGCAAAGTTAATTTGGACAAAACGTCTATACAGAGCTAAACTTGAATCAGGAATAATGTTTGTACACATCTCAGGCTGATGAAAGAATTATTTGTTGGATGCAGTTCCCGGGGAGTTGAGTTGAGTAATGAATCAAGAGCTTACATTATTTTGGCATCATTAAGCTCTGAATGGGACTTTTTATTTCATTCAGTACAGTCAGTGAGAGCACAAGTGGAATAAGTGTGCAGTCGGATTTTGCAGGAAGATGAATGGAAACGTTATGAGCGAGAGCAAAATTCCTGTGTGGGGAAGTTGCCAACCATAGCCGGGGAAGCAGAACCATCAGTCAGATCTGCTACAACTGGATAATTGAAAGTATGCATGTATGTTTTTCAATGTGTTTCAATATGTTTAACAATGGTGTTCATATGTATTCAAAGTGGATTCAGTTATGTTCAATTGTATACTAGAATTTGTTGTTGCTAGAGGCAGAGAGAGAGAAGACCTTGACAGAAGTTAGATAAGAAATTTTCCTGCCTGGGAAGAAAAAGGGAGGATTCAGACAGCCAGAGAAATGAGATAAGCAGATGGTCTAAAAAAAAACTGTTGTGTGTGATGAGTGAAATTTCTTTCCTATATAGTTCTGTGTTAAATATTGGCATTGTTTCTGTGAGATATGTGTTTCTTGGTGTGCAATGATATCGTAGTTTCCTTTTTTAATTTAAAGATCTTTTTTCCTTTTTTGGGCGAGTTCAGCCTGTTAACGTTGTTCGAGTAACACTTAAGCCTCCACTCCATCTTTTGCTTTGTCACTTTTTTCTCCTCCAATCCATCCCTGTTTGGTTTGGTCGCTTGGCCCTTCCCATATCTCCGAGGTGTTTGGAGAGTTGGTTCTAGCTCTTTTATTTGGGTTTCCCAGGTCTGTTGTTGGTCTCTCTTCTGGGTTCTTCATCAGCATATCATAAAAATTCCTGGCTTTCTCCTCTGATGTTAACCAATACCGTTCTCCTTTAAAGGTTGTCATAATTCCCTCGTTTTTCTCCCATCTGTATCTTATTTCTCTTTTTTTCAGCTCTTCCGTTAAGAAAAAATATCTTCTTCTTTTAATGAGAGCCGATGATGGAATTTCTTTCAATATAGCTATCTTCTTCCCTTTGTGGAATATAGGTGTTTTGTTATTCTGTCTTAATATTTCATCCCGTGTTGTCTTCTTTGTAAGGTGTACTATGATATCCCTTTCTGTCTTATTTCATCTTGCATAGTTTGTTAATATCCTGTAAACCCTGTCTGTTAGGTCCTCAATATAGCTTTCTTCACAGTCCATTAGTTTTGCCGTTATTTGTATTACTATTTGTCTGATGTTCTCATTTGCTTCTTCTACCACGTTTCTATATCTTAGTTCGAATTCCATGAGATTCAGTTCATATTTTTCCTGTTGTCTCTCCAGTCTATCACTTTTTTCCGTTATTCTGTCCATCCTTAATTTTTGCTGTTCCTGTGCTGTTACTATTTGTTGGTTTCCTTGCTTTAATTCTTTCATTTCTTTTTGTAGATCTCCAATCTCTTTTTTCATTTCATTCTTCATTTCTCCCAGTTCCTTTTTTATTTTCTTCTCCAACTTCTGTTGGCCCTACTGGAGTTTATCCTGTTTTTCCATTATCTTCCTGTTGTTCTTTTAGGTTGTCATTTTTCTCGGATAGTTTTTGAAGTATCTTTATCACATCTTTCAGTGTGGGTTCCTCCAGTCCTGAACCTCTCCTGGGGATTGCTATACTTAATTTTTTCTCCTCCTTATCACGGTCTTTCTCTTTATCGCTTTTAGCTTTCTGGTTTGCCATCTTCTCCTTGTTTCTTCTTCTTTAAGATATTGTAGGGTATTTCCCTAAAGTTGGCGTGTTTGGTGTTTTCGATTTTATAGGTTCATTAATTGTCTAAGTCTTCCTTTGCTAGCTATCTATATCCCCCTTTTTGACTCCTTGTAATCACACTTCTCTGGTTTCCCAAGTCTTCTTTTCTTGAGTTTTTAATTTTTTTATTTTATTTTTATTTATTTTTATAATATTTTTATTATTATTTATTATTATTTTTATATGTATACATAAATATATATATATACTAGGCTTTGGTAACCACGGAAAAAATTGTTTCTAAACTTGCTTCGTTTCCAGGGGGCGCTAGCGTTTCTAAATTCTAAAGACTTCTGAAATTTGAGATTTCAAAGTTTCGTTATTTACGAAATTTCGTTATTTATTATGAATCGATTCGTTAATGGCAGACACGATTGCGCAGTGCGCTAAATGACTTCCGAAATTTCGTTATGAATTATGAATTGATTTGTTAATGGTGGACACGATTGCGCAATGCACTAAGTTGCTTCCGAAATTTCGTTATGAATTACAAATCGATTCGTTAATGGTGGACGCGACTGCGCAATGCGCTAAAAAAATCTTTTTAAACAATAACTGAAAAAAATCAAATAGGATAAGAAATTAAATAAAATAAAGTAACAAAATAAGTAGTAAGATAAAAAACTGAAATTACTTAACTTTGTAGTAAAATATAATATATAAAATAATAATATTTAAAACTAATATATATACATTATAAATAATTAATAATATATATATAAAATAATAATGTAATATATAAACATTTAGAAAGTAAATATAAGAAAAATAAATAAAAAGTAACAAAAATTGCACTTTGAAACAAACTATGAAGTTATTAAATTATGGCCAAATTATCTGGCAAGTGTACATAATAATTATAATTTGTCTAGCAGTACTGCAAGTTAAGTAAGGACCAATTCCCACTGGGAGGGGTGGGTGGGTGGGTGGGTGAAATCAAATTCATTAAGCAAGTATATAATGTAAAACCCACAGAAATTAATTTATAAATGAAAAAACATTACATTAAGAAATAAACAAATCAACAAAAATAAGAAAGTAAAAAATTAAAAATTAAAGAAATAAACAAATCTACATAAATGAATGTATAAATTTTAAAATATTACATCCAAACAATAATAGTAGTATCATAAAATGTAATAAAATACATACATTACATAAATAGAAAATTAAATAAAATAAACAATACATAAATTAAATTAAATTAAATATACAACATAACTTGAAACAAATAATAACTGTACTTTACTTATAATCAAATTATCAAAATACTTCCAAATTTGTAGGAAAGTGAAGACTCATGTAATCCAGTTCAAAGCAGATAATTTCACTGTGACGGCCAGTACCCATTCCTCCCACCTCCAAGCCCTCCTAGGAACCATCATGCATTAACCCCCGGACGGACGGACTGACAGACAGACAGACAGACAGGCTGCCTGCACTGAAGGCAAACACGCCCCATTCCGGCCACACCCAAGCCCTCCCGGGGGCCATCATGCATTAACCCCCGGATGGACTGACAGATACGACAGACAGACAGACAGACAGAAAGAAAGAAAGAAAGGCTGGCTGGCTGGCTGCCTGCAATGAATGCAAACGTGGCCCATTCTGGCCACCTCCAAGCCCTCCCGGGGGCCATGGGGCCTTGACCCCCCCCCCCCCCCGGGGCTGCCTGCTTGCCTGGTTTCTGAAGGCCTGCGCCCCATTCCGACGTTCTCCAAATTCTCCCGGGGGGCATCGGCCATCAACCCCTTTGGAGTGTAAGGCCAATACCCTTTCCAGCCTTATCCAAGTCCTCCCGGGGGGGGGGATCGGGCATTAACCCCCCGGGAGTGTCATAGTGCATTCTGCTTTCATTGCATATCAGCCGTCCTCCAGTGAAACTGCCTCTAAGCCCCCCCGGGGGGGGGGGCATTAGTCATTGACCCTTAGGAGTGTCTGTCTGCAATCATCTTTCACTGCATATCAGCCGTCCTCCAGTGAGACAGTCTCTAAGCCCTCCCAGGGGGGCATTGATCCTGCCCCCCCCCCGGGACTGCCGCCTGCTTGATTGCCAATGAAGGCCAATTCTCTTTCTGGCCACTTCCATGCCCTCCCGGGGGGCATTGGGCATTGACCCCCCCCCCCCCCGGGAGTGTCTGCAATCATCTTTCACAGCATATCAGCCATCCTCCAGTGAGACTGCCTCTAAGACTGCCTCCCGGGGGGGGGGCATTGATCCTGGCCCCCCTGGACTGCCTGCCTGCTTGATTGCTCGGTGAAGGCCAATTCCCTTTCTGGCCACCTCCATGCCCTCCCGGGGGGCATTGGGCATTGACCCCCCCCCAGGAGTGTCTGCAATCATCTTTCACAGCATATCAGCCATCCTCCAGTGAGACTGCCTCTAAGCCCTCCCGGGGAGACATTGATCATGGCCCCCCGGGAATGCCTGCTTGCCTCTAAGCCCTCCCGGGGGGGGGGGGCATTGATCCTGGCCCCCCCAGGACTGCCTGGCTGCCTGCTGTGTGAAGGCCAATTCCTTTTTTGGCCACCTCCATGCCCTCCCAGGGGGCGGTAAGTCTATAAACCCCCCGGGAGTGTCTGTATGCAATCTACTTTCACTGCATATCAGCCGTCCTCCAGTGAGACAGCCTCTAAGCCCTCCCGGGGAGGGCATTGATCCTGCCCCCCTCCCAGGACTGCCTGCTTGATTGCTGGGTGAAGGCCAATACCTTTCCCAGCCTTCTCCAAGTCCTCCCGGGGGGGGGGGGGCATTGGGCATTGACCTTCCGGGAGTGTCTGCAATCATCTTTCACAGCATATCAGCCATCCTCCAGTGAGACTGCCTCTAAGCCCTCCCGGGGATACATTGATCATGGCCCACCCCGGGAATGCCTGCTTGCCTCTAAGCCCTCCCGGGAGGCAGTAAGTCCATTAACCCCCCCGGGAGTGTCTGTCTGCAATCATCTTTCACTGCATATCAGCCGTCCTCCAGTGACAGTCTCTAAGCCCTCCCAGGGGGGGGGATTGATCCTGCCCCCCCCCCCCCAGGACTGCCTGCCTGCCTGCTGTGTGAATGCCAATTCCCTTTCTGGCCACCTCCATGCCCTCCCAGGGGGCGGAAAGTCCATTCACCCCCCGGGAGTGTCTGTCTGCAATCATCTTTCACTGCATATCAGCCATCCTCCAGTGAGACAGTCTCTAAGCCCTTCCGGGGGGGGGGGGGGGGCATTGATCCTGCACACCGGTTGTGTACAACCGTCACTCTTTCCATTCCCTCAGGAATGACCGCTTGCCATTTACGTTGCTACATGCTTTCTTTGTCTCTGACTGACTGCTCCTCTGCATCAATGGTGTCTGTTTTCTTTCTCTTCCCTTTGACAACCAATGCCGTCTTGGAAGAAAAGGGATCCTTTGCACACCCAGTGACACCAAGGGAAAGTTCAAAATACTCCAAGAAAGAAACAGCTGCCGGCAATGCCAGATTCAAGGTGATCCACCATGCAGTAGTGCGGCAATACACAGTAGTGAAGCAGACACCCCAGAGAATCTCTGGGTCTAGAGAAGGTCAGGGTATGAATACTCAAAGTAAAATTCACTGTATAGAAAAATTAAATTAACCAACATTGCAAATTTTTATTTCATCTGATAAAATTAATGAAACTAAAAGACTAAATTGGGAGATTGATTACAATTATTTAAAATAAATATGAATAAGTATCACCATGAATGAGGAAGACAAGGAAGCCTTTAAGTGAATTTATGCAGCAGACCTTATATCGGGTTCCACAAAAAAGCAGACAAAAAGATAGCTCTCCAAGGGACGGAGAACAGAACTCAGATTGATAGAATGCAATCAGTTTGCAGACTCTGAACAAGTAAGAACCAGTAGCACCCATCCAGCATAGGATGATGGTTATTCAGGAGGAAAATCTGGGATAAAACAAGAGTTTCTCCCCAAAGGGCCTTACGACTCTTCTCACAGATTCATTCGAGAAAAGAGATGGTACATACTCCGCGGGGTACTCTTAAAGATTCAAAGTCACGCAGCAATCAAGCAGTAGCTCCGTGCATACAAAGGAGGTATAGAGGAAAGTGTGCCCGGGATGGGAAAAAAGAATACAGTGACAGTATAGGTCAGGGATGGGGATGTAAAGCTGGCATGAGAAATAATGTCTGGGGTTAATGGCACTCCATCAAACTGCAGAGGAACGTTCATAAATTGCGGTAAGTTCTGGGTGGGATGGACATACCAAGCCGCCTTGTCTCTCTCCTGGGGAGCCTAAACAAATATTTCAAAGAGGGGAACATGGCCCAGGTAAGAACCAAGCAGGATAAAGTCTCCGTTCCTCATAGATTCATTCGAGAAATGTGACAGATGTCTTTCGCTGATAGATCCAAACGATCCATACTCACCGAGTAATCAAGCAGTAGCTCCGCGTATACAAAGGAGATAAAGAGAGAAGTTTGTTATGGATGGATAGCAGACAGATTGGGGTTCCAGGAGCAGGGAGGGTGGGAAGGGTGCCAGAGTAATTGCAGTGTTTGTTTTTGGGATGGAGATTTGCTTTGCAACACGGTGTAAAGAGTTGGGGTGGGTAGGTAATAGGTAGGTAGGTAAAATATATTGATTAAAGATGAGAGCAAGAGAATAACACAATAAAGAGTACAGAAATAATGTAGCAGCCGTTCTCTGATAAATGCAAGTCCCTCCCTTTTTTAATGGGTTTTCTTTAGGGTTTTTTTGGTGGTTTTTTTTTTGAAAAAATATTATGAGGTAGTTTATGTAAGTTGCTTTGAAGGTATTTCAGGGTTTTTCATTGACCACTCCTTTGTATGAATGCAAAGAGCAGTTGTGGGGATGACAAAAGTATTGAGAGGTGCACCATCCCTCATGAAGAATAATACTATTGTTCCATTTCCAAAAGGAAACGAGTTGGTCTTGAGGAAGTTTGCGGAAACAGTATGGGATCATTCCCCCAGTGCGACTATCTCTAAGCCCTCGGGGGTGGCATCATGCCTTAGCCCCCCCCATGAGTTTCTGCTGGAATTCTTGCCTGCACTTAAGGACAGCGCACCTTTCTGGTCACCTCAATGCCCTAGAAGGGGTGCATATACCCTACAGTGATCTTGCTCTACGGATGCTGCGGGGATCCATATGAGGAGAAAGCCAAAACTGCTTTGGATGTCAAAGGGAAGAGGAAGAAACCTGATGCCAGCGATGCAGAGAAAATGTCATTTAAAGACAAAGGTTACGTCAGTCCATATCCCAGGGAACACCAAGGAATGGAATGTGGCTGGGAGATTCCAAGGAAGTGGATTTCAACTAAAAGGGTGCACATCAGGCCTTGGAAGTGAAGCGCGGGACAAGCTGTATCCTCCCTTCTCTCCTCCCATTCCCTAAGTCTGTACGGTCGCTACCCACGTTAACAGTAGCAGTGGACCACATGAAAGCAAGGGAAAGTTAGAAATACCTCAAGGACAGAACTGCTTCCAGCGCAAAGTGAAGAAAGGAATATGAGCAACGAGGCATACAAGGAGCCCTTCGCAACAAAAACTTGAGACCAGAATGGCCCACCAACACACAGCAGACAACCTGGTAACCCCGTGACTCAACACTAAGGTAAAAGATAGCTGGGAAAGGGCAGCTCACATGTGGAAGAACAAAAGGGTTCAAAGTCACCTTAAGAAGGAAGCAGTTGCACACATAGAGCAGAGAGTTGTGGTTATTCCCGAGGATAGTTTGGGATGAAGTACTGACCTACACTCAGCAGCCAGGCAGACAGTTCCAACCAGACAATTTGTACATCTGTAGAAGACGTCTCACTGAAGATGTCATCCTTCGATGCCACTCAGGAGCACATTACTCACCAGACAAGCTCAGTGATACGTCTGCAAGGAGCAGCAAAACTGCATTTGGGATATTCACACCACAAACAACAGAGAGAGGGAGGAAAAAGTGAATGGTAAGGCACCCCACAAGGACAGCTGTTTTGTAGTGGTGTTTGAGTAATGTGACGCCACAATGTGTGGTAAAAGGGGGCACCCATCCCTCCGAAACGGAAAGAGAAGACTCACAGAACTGCCCTGTAAGAAATCATGAATGAGAACAATTGACTATGTATGCCAGTATTACAGCAAATCTAAATCTCTCTAAATCTCTTCCTCTATGAACGATAGCTGTCCACCTCAGAGCAGACAAACTGACACTCCCACATTACTAAAATACTGGATTGATACCATGGAAAAAGGATAGGGAGGTTTATATGATTCCAACCTACCCACCCCAACACCCGCGCAACCCTTGTAATTGCAAAAAGCTACCCAAATATGCCTAGAACGAAACTCCTGCTGGCCAAGGGAAAGTAAATTGGATCCACCATGGAGGAATGCACGAATACATAAAGCAGTAAAACAGACACACCTCTTATTCCCCCTTGTGTGTTGAGAAGGACAGGGTTTTAAAATTTTTAGCAGAAATCAATTTATGGAAAAACGATATGAACCAACGTTGTGATTATGAATATCAGATAATAACATTAAATAAGCCAATGGTTTAAAGACAGGAGAACATTAGGCGGTTGAAATCGTTCCAGAGAAAGCATAAAGTAACAGGAGGAACAAGGAAAATAAGCTAGCCTTTTGGGAAATGTATGCTGCAGACCTTTAATCGGCCCCAACAACACAGCAGACATACAGAGAACCCTGAAGGAGAGGAAACCTACGGTAAGCTTCAGAGGGAAGAGAGTACACAACTGAAGCACACTCTTGAAAAACTTGGCAGACTCAAAACAAGCAAGAAGCAATAGCACCCATTGAGCAGAGGGTACTGTTTATTCCAGAAGAAACTCTGTGAAAAAAGAACTGGCCTACACAAAGCAGCCAGGCAGACATAACCCTCAGGATATACCATATTACTAACGTGTTAGGAACATAAATTTCACATGAATACTCCTTATTTGTAAAATAAAGAAATTAGGAGGCTACCCAGGTGTTGCACGCATAAGTTGATCTGAGGCAAGCAGAGTAATACCAGATCACAGCATGCGTAACACAGAACTTAGGAATGTACCAAAAGATGGGGAAGAGGATTTAAGATTCCCGAACCAACGATCACCTACTGGTACGGGGGGGGGGGGGGTGCAAATGCATACGTCACTTCTCCCAAGAACTACGGAGACGTTGCCTGCAAAGCTCAATACTGAACTTCTGAATGTACCCAAAGATGGGTTAGAGGATTAAAAAATCCTGAACCAACAAACACCTACTGGTTCTCAGGGGTTGCTGGAGGAATACTATGGGTTCGTTCCTCTAGTGAGACTGTCTCTAAGCCATCCTGGGTGGTATCGAGCCTCAACCACCCCTGAGTTTATGTCTGAATACACCACCTCTCCCGGGCACCACAGAGATGTTGCCTGATAGGCTGAAAAGTGAACCTCTGACTCTACCCAAAGATACAGGGAACAAGGATTACAAACCTCCAAACCAACGAACACCTACTGGTTCACGGGGGGTTGGAGGGGGACGGCAGAGATGCAGTGAAAGAGAAATGCACACATGACAACTGGAAGGGGCCCTGGGAATGACGGCTCCCTTGTTATGAAAGCCCAACGCATACGCCACCTCTCCCGGGCACCGCAGAGACGTTGCCTGCCAGGCTGAAAAGTGAACTTCTGACTCTACCCAAAGATAGGAAACAAGGTTTAGAAACCTCCGAACCAACGAACACCTACTGGTTCACGGGGGGTCGGAGGGGGACAGCACAGATGCAGTGAAAGAGAAATGCACACATGACAACCGGAAGCCGCCCCTGGAATGACGGCTCCCCTGTTATGAAAGCCCAACGCATATGCCATCTCTCCCGGGCACCGCAGAGATGTTGCCTGCCAGGCGGGAAAGTGAACTTCTGACTCTACTCAAAGATAGGGAACAAGGATTAGAAACCTGCGAACCAACAAACACCTACTGGTTCACGGGGGGTTGGAGGGGGACGGCAGAGATGCAGTGAAAGATAAATGCACACATGACAACCGGAAGGGGCCCTGGTTTTTGCAGAAGGCAAATTATCCCTCAGTCAGCAGGTGTAAGCACTTTGAGGTAACATAAAGCAAAGCACACTGGTTTTTGCAGAAGGGCTCGACCCCAAAGAGCCAATTAGCCCGCAGTCAGCAGGTGTAACTACTTTGAGATTAAAAGAAAGCAAAGTTTTGAACGTTTCTGATTGTAAGTAACAGCACTCAAAGGGGAAACCTAATCAACATACGGTGTAGTTTAACCGCAGTAGGAGTGAGGGGTACAGGCCAAAATACCAACTAAAAGGGAACTTAAGGCAAGGCAAGGTAAGGCTAATTTAAGGACCAAAAAAAGGAGGAAAATTGGATTGACCCCAACGGCCAATTAGCCCGCAGTCAGCAGGTGTAACTACTCTGAGATTAAAAGAAAGCAAAGTTTTGAACGTTTCTGATTGTAAGCAACAGCACTCAAAGGGGAAACCTAATCAACATACGGTGTACTTTAACCACAGTAGGAGTGAGGGGCACAGGCCAAAATACCAACTAAAAGGGAACGTAAGGCAAGGCAAGGCTAATTTAAGGACAAAAAAAGGAGGAAAATTGGATTGACCCCAACGGCCAATTAGCCCACAGTCAGCAGGTGTAGCTACTTTGAGATTAAAAGAAAGCAGTCTTTGAACGTTTCTGATTGTAAGTAACAGCACTCAAAGGGGAAACGTAATCAACATACGGAGTACTTTAACCACAGTAGGAGTGAGGGGTACAGGCCAAAATATCAACTAAAAGGGAACATAAGGCAAGGCAAGGCTAATTTAAGGACCAAAAAAAGGAGGAAAATTGGATTGACCCCAACAGCCAATTAGCCCACAGTCAGCAGGTGTAACTACTTTGAGATTAAAAGAAAGCAAAGTCTTTGAACGTTTCTGATTGTAAGTAACAGCACTCAAAGGGGAAACCTAATCAACATACGGTGTACTTTAACCGCAGTAGGAGTGAGGGGTACAGGCCAAAATACCAACTAAAAGGGAACTTAAGGCAAGGCAAGGTAAGGCTAATTTAAGGACCAAAAAAAGGAGGAAAATTGGATTGACCCCAACGGCCAATTAGCCCGCAGTCAGCAGGTGTAACTACTTTGAGATTAAAAGAAAGCAAATCTTTGAACGTTTCTGATTGTAAGCAACAGCACTCAAAGGGGAAACCTAATCAACATACGGTGTACTTTAACCACAGTAGGAGTAAGGGTCACAAGCCAAAATACCAACTAAAAGGGAACGTAAGGCAAGGCAAGGCTAATTTAAGGACAAAAAAAGGAGGAAAATTGGATTGACCCCAACAGCCAATTAGCCCACAGTCAGCAGGTGTAAATACTTTGAGATTAAAAGAAAGCAAAGTCTTTGAACGTTTCTGATTGTAAGTAACAGCACTCAAAGGGGAAACGTAATCAACATATGGAGTACTTTAACCGCAGTAGGAGTGAGGGGTACAGGCCAAAATACCAACTAAAAGGGAACGTAAGGCAAGGCAAGGCTAATTTAAGGACCAAAAAAAGGAGGAAAATTGGATTGACCCCAACGGCCGATTAGCCCGCAGTCAGCAGGTGTAACTACTTAGAGGTAACTGAAAAGCAAAGTACACTTGTTTTTGCAGAAGGGCTGGACCTCAAAGGGCCAATTAGCATGCAGCAAGCAGGTGTAACTACTTTGAGGTAAAAGAAAAGCAAAACACACTGAAATTTGCGGAAGGACTTGTTCCCTTGGGCCAATTAGCCCGCAGTCAGCAGGTGTAACTACTTTGAGGTAAAAGAAAATCAAAGCACACTGGTTTTTGCAGAAGAGCTCGACCCCTAGGGCCAAGTAGCCCGCAGTCAGCAGACTTTATTTTTGGGATGTGGATTTTGATTGTACCTTTGAATATAGTGCCATATGGGGTGAGTTAGTTGTAGTGGGTAGGGTGGTGTTAATCATTGGTGTGGTTGTTGTGTAGGAGATTTGGATTGCACACTGTTGTAAAATGTGTGTGTGTGTGTGGGGGGGGGGAGAGGTAGTTGAAGTGGATTGATTAAAGATGAGATCAATAGTTGTTACTGTGAGAACTCTAAATAGATCCAAAGTAGAGTAGCAGCAGTTTTCAGGTAAATTCAATGACCTCCCTTTTTAAAGGGTTTACTATTTATTTATTTTTTTAAAATTACTTTAAAATTGTTTTTAAGGTAAATTTGGTTCATTGATTGACCGTTCCTTGGATTGCAAGCGAAGTCTGTAAGTTGGGATCCTCGACGTATTGTGTGCTCCACCTTCCCTCAGGAAGGATCCTAATACCACCCGTTTTCTAAATGAACCAATTTGGTGTACAGGAAGACTACTGATGAAGAAATATTCAGCGGGACACAGCTGATAACAGGGCAGTGTAGGTATTTCAAAGGAACTCATTTCCGGTTTTCGAAAACAGAAGGCTATAGTGATCTACGGGACGGTGCTCTCAAAATCAATCTCTGGATAGCCCAAAAGTGGCAGGTTGGCCTTCAGAAAGACCAGCTTTTCCATCACAAGGGGGTCGAGCAAGCTACGTTGGAGAGTGACAACATCTCCTGCCAGGCTGAAGACCCTCTCACTCTACACGCTAGTAGGTGGACAGCTGAGAAACTTGCGTGCGACGTTTGAGAAGTCAGGCCATGCCTTGCTTCGGGAGGACCAGTAAGTCAATTGATCGGTGGAGAAACTCTCCTGAGGCTCCTCAAAGTAATGGTTTACGGAGTACTCGGCCAAGTCTATCTTTGCTGCCTGGGTCGACAAAGATGTTCCTTCCTCTGAAAGAAAAGTGATGCTCTCCTGTATGAAATTTTCCTTGCACCTCCTTTTCTGCCGCACTGCCCTGCCGTCATTCCTTGTTGGTGGCAAGGTGGGGCTATTGGAATCGGCGCTGTCATAACCGTTGGGGTTCTGGGGAGTAACGGCATCAACGATATGCTCTGAGTGTTCCCCCACCCTCTGAGAGTATTCTCCTCTCACAAGCGAGATAAGTTCGGCCTTCCACCTCGGCAAATCTTTGGGGCAGATGGTGTCCTTGATGCAAGGGTCGCAGAGTTCTGCCAAAACATGAGTCTCACTCTCCATCAGCGGGAGGAGACGTTTACGGAGGGCAAAAGTCAACTTTCTGACCACCTCCCGGGCCTGTGGAGTCAGTGGCCCAGTCATAGAATGCAATGTACTGTGTCCACCCAGCATCTCCAAATGCCTCTTCAACCGTAAGATGACAGGGAGCACCTGGCTGAGTAGAGCTTTCTGGCCTGAAAGGGTCTCGGTGGCTATTTTAAATGGTTGTAGGATCTCGATCAGCTGAACGATGGTCATCCACTCCTGGTTGTTGGGGACCAGCTTGTTTATCGGAGCCGCGATTGACAGTGAGATGGCGCAGACTGCCCTCTGTTGCTCCACCATGCGCTCCAACATCTTGGAGGTAGAGTTCCAGTGGGTGGAGACATCCTGCAGTAACCGGTGTTGTGGGAGGCACTCCAGGGTCTGCCTGTCACGCAGCATTTTTGCGGACTTTGTGCTACGGTGGAAGAAGCCCGCGATTCTGCTGCAGCAGTCCATGAGGAGAGTGACGGCGGTGGTGGTGTTGTCTTTGGACCCCTTGAAGCCATCTTTTACACAATTATGCAGCAAGTGCGCCATGCATGTGACGTTTGTGAAGCCCACACTTTCAACCGCCCGGATCATGTTCCTTCCTGCTTCTGTGACCATGAATCCCGAGTTACCACTGGAATGAGTATGCCGCATCCAATCTCTCATCATGTCTCTCAAATACTCAGAGATGGTGTCAGCCCTGTGATCCGTATCTATAACCTCCAGGGACAGGAGGGCCCATCAATGACCCGAGGCGAGGCAACCCTCCGTCTCCCACCAGTGAGCGGTGAGGGACAGATAGGAATGCCCTCCTCCCGTGCTGGACCAAATGTCCGAGGTAAAATGTACATAGATGGGTCGTGTTTTGTTCAGCAGGGTTCTGAGGCATTGCTTGCATCCCTCAAACAAAGTTGGAATGACAGTTCGAGATAAAGTTTTGTGAGTCAGGATGTGGTACTATGGTGCCAGGAGGTGAACAAATCGGTGAAAACCTTCCCGTTCCACCATATGGAAGGGCTGGTGGTCTAGAGCCATCATCTCTACCAGGCGACATGTTATTTCCTTCATGGATGGCGGCTTCAATCCAGATCTCACCCTTGTAACTGGCAGGCCCCAAGCATCGATGGTTTTCTGCATGGGGTCTGTTGGTGAGGTTGGAGTGCTCTGTGTACTGCTGCATGTGCTGCCGCCTTCCACTGCGTCTAACTTTACATTTGGGTGGTGTCTCTTCATGTGCATCCTTAGCCCTGTTGTGGCAAGATGCCTCACATCTTTTCCTCTGCTGAAGCTCACACCACAATGCCTACAAACTGCCAAAGTGGCCTTCTGAGCATGGACATCATAATGATCCCAGAGGAGCGATCTCAGCTTACCCACATGCACTACAGGTATAATGCTTGTGTTTGGAGTGATGGTTTGTGGAAGGGAGTGGGGTTGGTGGTGGTTCCTCTACCTCGCCCTTCAGCATGCAATCCTCCTCTGGATCACTAAGTCCCGAGGTGGAAGCAGAATCCATGTTGTCTTCCTCCCATCCCTCTGACACATCCTCCTCCTCCTCTTCACAACCAGTGGTAGTTTGATCAGAGGTACTTTTTAGAACATCTCGAGCGCAACATTGAGACTTTTGAACAGTTGAAGAAGTTTCTGCCATCTCACAGTTTGAGAAAGCATTTGTGTCTGTTTCAGTAGCCATGTCATTGGTTGAATGTTCCCTCCTTCTCGAGGTGTTCATCATCATTCCCCTGCCTTTCTTATATGGTCGTGATACTCACACTGGGCCCTTGCATCCCGAAGAGCCCGCAGTCAGTGGTTGTAACTGCTTTGAGGTAACAGAAATACAAAGGATACTGTTTTTTGCAGAAGGGATTGACCCCTAGGGCCAATGAGCCCGCAGTCAGTGGTTGTAACTGTTTTGAGGTGACAGAAAAGCAAAGGACACTGTTTTTTGCAGAAGGGCTTGACCCCTAGGGCCAATGAGCCCACAGTCACTGGTTGTAACTGCTTTGAGGTAACAGAAAAGCAAAGGACACTGTTTTTTGCAGAAGGGCTTGAACCCTAGGGCCAATGAGCCCGCAGTCAGTGGTTGTAACTACTTTGAGGTAACAGAAAAGCAAAGGACACTGTTTTTTGCAGAAGGGATTGACCCCTAGGGCCAATGAGCCCGCAGTCAGTGGTTGTAACTTCTTTGAGGTAACAGAAAAGCAAAGGACACTTTTGCAGAAGGGTTTGAACCCTAGGGCCAATGAGCCCGCAGTCACTGGTTGTAACTGCTTTGATGTAACAGAAAACCAAAGCATACTGGTGCTTAAAGAAGGAATTCACCTTCTTGTATTCAAATACAGAGTGTATTCTTGATGATTGCCAGGAAGAAATCCCCTTGGCACAAAAAAGAAAGAATAATAAGTTATAACAATAATAAATAAATAAATAAATAAATAAATAAATAATAAAAGCTATTATTTATTAATAATAAAAGAAAAATAATTCTTTATAAATAATAATAAAAGAAAATATTACTAATTAAAGAAAAACGAATTTAACTAAAAATTCTTTCCCTCCCCACACCCAGACAGGCACAAGCCACAGCCACAGCAAGGGACTTGAAGGCAGACTACAAGCTCCCTGCCCCCAGCCCCCAGCACTCCAAAGCCAGAACAAGAAAACTCCCAGTCGCAAGAAAAGCCCTCCTTCCACCCTTGCTTCCCCGGCTACAATGCTGCCACGCGGAACGCACAGCTGCTTTTAAAGGGCAATGGCCACCCTTAGCTAACCACGCCCCACTACCTGTGTACTCTTGATTGGCTCCCTGCGCTCCCAGCATCCTACCATATTTGACATCACTTCCAAAACTGGCAGAAGTCGTTTCAAAGATGGCGGATGCCGCTTTGATATTGGCAAAACACTTCCTGGTTCTAGAAAGGCCTCAAAATCACTTCTAATTTTTTTAAAAAAATGAATAACAAAATACAAAATTAACAAACGAAACCGCCCAAGCCTAATATATACATGTGTTATAAGGGTTGTTTATTTGTTTGATTGTTTTTCACAATTTTCTCGCTTTCTTCTTCCTCTTCTTTCCTTCTCTCTTTTGGGTACTTTTTCTTTCCTTTCCTTTCCTTTCCTTCCTATTCTCACTATAAGGTCTTCAGGTCCTTTGCTTTTTTGTAGTTGGTGGTTCTCCTTTCCTTTTTCCTCCTTCCCCCTTTGTGGTATTATAAGGTATTTAAGATATTTTATTTTTATATCTTATCCTTCGTGTGTCTTCATGTGTCTTCCTTCTCGATATTTCCCCCCCTTTTCTCGCTTTATATTTCCCCCTGCTTGCTTCACCTTGCGTAGCGTCTATTGCGTCCGTTTCTTCCTGTACTTTCTTTAGCTCTATGCAGCTTTATTTTACCTTAATGGTGTCTTCTTTGTCTTCCCTCTTCTGCCTCAGCCCCTTTTACTGTTTTCTAGCTCTGTGTAGCTTTTCCCCTGTATGCTTTCGCTTTCTCTTTTGTTTTGTCCCGCCTCTCTCTTTCCTTTCCATCCCGTTCTTTCACTGCCTTCCCTTCCCTTCACTTCTGCTTTACTTTCTTTACTTTCTGTGCTGTATTTTGTTTAAGACGCCCGTCTTCATTATTTTGTACCTTATTTTTATATTCTTGGTCTTAATTTAATCTCTGGGCGCTGGACACCGGGGAGGGGGCGCTTCCTCTCTCCTTCACTCCTTCCCCCTTCTCCTCTTCTCTCTCTCTCTCTCTCTCTGCCTCCTCCTCCACCTCCTCCTCTATTCCGTCTCACAATGCTACTATGGTAGCTTTATTTATGTTATCCCTCCGAGTCCCACACAGGTAAGAGTACCTTTACTTACATTTTTTCCTTCTTTTCCATTCTTGGGTTTAAAAATGTGGGTGGCTGACAGTATTTCTGCAGCCCGAAGGCTGCAGCGCGCACACTCTGAGGACTCGCCTTCCTATGGGTGGGGGGGTTTGCCGGGTCTCCAGCTTTCCCTCCCTTGAGGGGGGGGACCACATTCGGACTGTTGGCTTTAATCCCCTACGGATTTGCGGGTACTCCGGCCTCAGCCGGGGTTTTCGGGGGCCCAATGCCCTCCAAGTCCTCGGGAGCTTTGACTAGTGAGAGGGAGCTCTCGCCACCGCCATCCTGCTGCCATTCCTCCCACACCAGAAGTCCTGCAGTGAGTCCTGTTTTGCATCTGTGTGATCTGGTAACCTCAATTCCGCTATGCATAGACCCCACAGGTCTCACTCTGACAACATAGAGGTCACTGTAGCTGGACATTGTCTAGTCACCCTAGACAATATCAAGCAGAGGACCAAGGGGTAGGGCCGATGGTGTTGGGAGACCCACCACGGGAATAAATCGAGGTGAAGTTGGGGGTAGGCTGGCTGGTAGGAAAGCTGTGTGGCCCACACAACTCAGTGGGACAAAGGCGAGGGTAGACAAAATCCCTGGGCTCTATATGCTCTTTTTTTGTGAGCCCAATAGTATAGAAAGCGGCGCCCTCCTAACGTATAGGAAGGGAAGCCGCTTCCATCATGGTGAGGCAGATAGCTGGAAAAGGAGCCAGAAATAGAAAGACCTGGCTGACCTGGCTGAAAGACGAATAACAATGTAAGGTTCATCACTCCAGTGCACCGTCAGCTGCGAAGAGGACGAGCAGAGGTGGTGGGGCTGGGGGGAGGGGTCATCTGTTATGACAGGAACTGAAGGTCCAACTTGGCCAGGGGTTCAAGGGAGCCAACCGGAGGCTGAGACAGGGCGAGATCGAGATTCTTGCATGGGACAGAGGGTCGAGTGATGAAGTTGGTTAATGGAGGGCTTTGGAGTGTCCCGACACAAAAATCGGAGAGGGGAATGGCTGGCCTCGTTGTCATCAGGACTGTGACGTAGGTTCCCGACAATATTTTATAGAGGAAGGGGAAAGCCCTTCCAGCCATAGTGAGCAGAGAGTTGAAGCCATTTGACTGTAGGAGGATCATCAAGAGACCAGATGAAAATACATCAACAACCAGACACTGGAATACATATAGGAGTAAAAACTCCGCATGGATGGGTTGTGTGCCGCCCTCAGGATGGGTCGGAGGGCCGGATGTAGGAGAATCACGGTATTTTTCTTTTCTCCTATTCTTCTTCTTCTTCTTCTTCTTCTTCTTTTTGAGGAGAAGCGTCCCAGAGAAGTATCAGGTATACCTTTAGTCTGGGGATAAGGCAGGCGGTTGTAAAACCTGGCCAGCATATTCTCAAGGTGCGGTAAGTTGATACCGAAGCCTTCAAGAGGAACTTGTAGCTCCAAGGTACATTAAAGGAAAGAAACCGAATGGGAAAAAACTGTCGTAGCCCAGGCGGTGGTCCCACACTGCAGTTTGTTGGGGCCACCCTTGATGTGGAAAAAAATGTCTTTATGAAAGGAAAAGAGCGGATGTGCAGGCATCCAGACATAGCTGATGTGTAGGAATCCAGGCATCAACCAGGAAGATAATATGGTGAGAAGGCCATGACACTCGAGTTATAATCATGCATAGTCCTCGATGGACTGTCACCTTGTCGTGGTGAGGGGGCTTGCGTGTTCCGATGAACCTGTGGGCACAACTGGAGTCGCGCACTCCCAGGAGTGGCCGCGGGGGAGGTTCCAGACCAAGCACAGTCTGAAGACCCAAAGACCTCAACGGCGGAGCAGGTGGAGGATAACATGGTACATGTTACAATGGCTGTGAAGGCGGAAGAAGGCTGCGACAGACTGAGAAGCCACAGACATTGTGTTAAACAACACCACCAGTGGAACCTCACTATGTGAAGATTGTATGTTGTGCACTGACCTCCACACATTAAAAAAAATTCACACAGGTGTCTTCCAAAGAAAAGAAAAGAAAAACAAACCAACAAAAGTCCCATGGGGATCAGTGAGTGGTGACGGGGGCAGGACTGTGAAATCTGGAAGCCCCTAGTCACAGACTGGCACATGGGTGGTAGGTACGGACTCAGTCATTCTACTTCAAGGTCTGAGGCAGTTGAGTAGTTTGGCAGCTGTATCCACGACTGAGCAGCCTTTTGAG
Source organism: Anolis sagrei (assembly GCF_037176765.1). Lineage (NCBI taxonomy): Eukaryota > Metazoa > Chordata > Lepidosauria > Squamata > Anolidae > Anolis > Anolis sagrei. The sequence goes on along the minus strand of NC_090035.1, from coordinate 55,696,602 downwards.
GATCCACTCTGCTCACCCTACACGGGGAGAGGGCTAGAAAAGGTGCCCTAAACATAGTCTACCTCTCTTATCCCTGACTGGACTGCCACGTCCAGTGGGGTCACCACCCTGTGGCCAAAAAGGAAAAATGAACTTTGGTACATGGTACTGATAGACAACACTGACAGTGAATGCCCCGAACGCAGAACTGCTATCATTGCAAGGGAGTTGGGATGCTTTAACATCAACATAGCAGCCCTTCAGGAGACCCAGAGAGCAGGAGAGGGACAGCTGAAGGAAGAAAAAGGAGGCTACACCTTCTTCTAGGAGGGACTGCCTGAAGAAGACCAAAGAAAGCACCCACTGGCATCAATGAATGACTCTCAACCCTCTGAATTGGCCTTGCTAAAAACCAAAAGGCAACCATCATAAGCGCCTATGGACCAACACTAGATGCTGATGAAGACATCAAGGAAAATTTTTACTGTCAGCTGGACACCGTCCTATCGGGGATACCTAAGGAGGACAAAATCATTCTCCTGGGGGACTTTAATGCAAGAGTCGGGTGAGACTTCGACCTGTGGCCAGGGACCACAGGAAAAGATGGGGTTGGAAACAACAACTCAAATAGCATCCTGCTTCTCACCAAATGTGCGGAACACAACCTTGTCATCACCAACACACAATTCTGAAAGAAAAACAAGTTCAAGACATCATGGAAGCACCCCCGGTCAAAGCATTGGCACCTCTTAGACTACGTCACATGTGCCAGAGACCGCTGTGATGTGCTCCTCACAAGAGCCATGACAGGTGCTGATGACTGCTGGACAGACCATAGCCTAATCCGATCCATGATTGCTATCAAGATCGCCCTCAAGCGCAAACTCCAAGGAAGAAAGACAATGCACAAAATGAACACCCAAGCCCTTCAGGAGCCCTCCAGATGAGTCCTTCTCCAAACAGCACTCAAGGATCATCTATCCACAGAACACCCAGAAAATGTTGAGGAACATTGGAACAAACTGAAGACCTCCATCATCACAGCCTGCGAAGAAACTATTGGATATCAAATCAAGAAACATCAAGACTGGTTTGATGAAAATGACGAGGTCCGACAGCTAATTGACAAGAAAAGGAAAGCCTTCCAAACATGGCAGAGAGACATCAACTGTGCTGCTAAGAAAAAGATCTACGCCAGTGCAAAAGCTGAGGTCCAAAGAAAGACAAGAGAACTCAAGAACATCTGGTGGACAAAGAAGGCTGGAGAAATCCAACACCTGGCAGATACCCATGATGCTCAGGGATTTTTCAAAGCCACAAAGGTCATCTATGGACCAAGAAACCATGGCATACAACGTCTCCACTCATCAGATGGAACCAAACTCCTGAAGGACCAAAAATCAATTACACTACGTTGGAAAGAACACTACCAAAGTCTCCTGAACCACAGCTCCGAAGAGGTTCTCTCACAAATCCCACAACACTAAACCAGGGATGAGCTTGCAGCACTGCCTAGTTTGGAAGAAGTCAGCAATGCTATCAGTCAACAAAAAAATAAAAAAGCCAGCGGACCTGATGGGATCCCTGCTGAAATCTTTAAAGAGAGAGGACCTGAGCTGACACAACAACTCCACCAGCTCATAGAAAAAGTGTGGGTGACCGAGAAAATCCCAGCAGATTTTCAAGGATGCCACCATCATCACCCTCTTCAAATAGGGGGGGGGGGGAAACAGACTGTGGAAACTATCAAGATATCTCCCTTCTAACCTCCACTGGGAAAATCCTCACAAGAATCCTTGCAAATCACCTTCTACCCCTCTCAGAGGACACCCACCCAGAATCCCAGAATGGCTTCTGCCCCTCCAAAGTAACAGTGGACATGATCTTCACTGCACATCAGCTCCAAGAAAAATGCAGGGAACAAAATCAACCTTTGTACATTAGACCTGGGTAACAATGCAAAAATTTGTTTCTAAAATCGATTTGTATTTGGGGTTTTTTTTTGTTTCGATATTTAAAATAATTACAAAATTTCCCTTTTAAAAAGTTCGATATTTACGAAATTTCGTAAATGGTAAAAAATTGACGAATCGATTTCCGAAACAATAACGAATCGATTCGTTAATGGCGGACGCGACCGCGAAATACGCTAAAAAACCTCCAAAAACTTCTGAAGCTTCCCTCTCCCTCTGTTCTTGACTGTTGGTGTGATATTATAATTTTTTTTTCACTAATTAAACCATAAAACTGGCCCAGACATGTGGAAATAATAACGAAACGACCTCAGAACAATAACGAAATGAATACAATAACAAAATACGAAGCATTTACAAAACGTGTTTAAAAATTCGTTTTTTTAATGATTGCTCCAGAATGGTTCGTTATTGTTTTGTAATTGGAAAAATTAACGAATTATTAACGAATTACGAATTAACGAAACCGCCCAGGCCTACTGTACATATCATTCATAGACCTTGCAAAGGCATTCGACACAGTGAATCGCAGAGCTCTGAGGACCATCCTCAAAAAATTGGGTTCCCAAACAAATTTGTGAACATCCTGAAGCTCCTCCATGATGACATGATGGCAACAGTTTTGGACAACAATGGCTCCCAAAGTGAACCATTTAAGGTGGAATCAGTTGTCAAACAGGGATATGTTATTGCCCCAACTTTATTATCCATCTTCATCTCTATGATACTTCACCTTGTTGATGGGAAGCTTCCCAGTGCAGTGAAATCATCTATCAGACAGATCGCAAGCTGTTTAACCTCAGCAGACTGAAAGCCAAAACCAAGGTTACCACAACATCTGTTATAGAATTCCAGTATGCTGATGACAATGTCGTCTGTGTGCATTCAGAAGAAGCTCTACAAGCCACTCTAAACACCTTCACAGAAGCATAAGAGAAGCTCGGCCTGTCATTGAACATCGAGAAAACCAAAGTACTGTTCCAGCAGACACGAGCCAACCCCTCTCCAATGCCAGCAATACAACTTAATGGTCTAACATTAGAAAATGGTGATCGAGGGACTTCCAGTTAGCAACCATGGCAGCAGGACACGGTTAGCCAGAGCTCCGGCTTCTGGTTACCAACTCGTGTTTTTTTTTTTGAGCCATTGGGTAGAGCCTCCAGCTCCCCTCCCCAGGTGGATTGATACCGGGGGGAATGCATGGGCCCAGTTGGCACCCCACCGAAGGCTCTAAGAATACAGAGAGTTCAAGGCAGCTGGGGTGACCAAGAGTGCATGAACGGCTCCGTGAGAAACAGGCCTTGGCCTGTATTTACTGCCAACCATCGCTAACAAAAATACAAAAGAAGAAGATAACAGAAGAAAGAAGTGTCGTGAAGAGGAACAGTAAGTTCCCAAGGGGAAAATTTAGTTTCCGAAATGGGCAAGGACATGTATACCCGTAGAGAGAAGAAATAAACCCAAGGAAAAAATTAAATATGCAAGACTTAATGTTGTAAAAGAAGGGAAGGCTCCAAGGGTGGTTCTTGGGAAAGTAGTCTCCCCTAAAGAAAAACAAAACAATTAATATAAAACAAACAACAGACCTTCAGTATTCGCTGAAAGGAGGCGGCTCGTGAGAAGTATTACTCCCAAGAAGCAGAAGCAGAAGTTCTACTCCCAAGAAGACTCCCGGGGCGAGCAAGGAGGGAGGAGCCAAGAGAGTGGGAAGAGACGAGTTGAACATCCGGGTCACCCAGAGCAGGATATGATGAGGGAGGAAGAAGGAAAGAGCCAGAGGGCAAACCAGCGGGCAAGAGGCAACGAGGAGAAAAGAGGAGCGGGTAGCATCGGGCGCGGAGCTGTGGCACACCCCCAGGAAGTCAGGCGAGGGCAAGTGCGGTGCCGGGTGCCTGATTGCCTGCGGGGCTGCTGGGCTGTGTCAGCCACCACCCCCAGTTCCAAGCAAGGAGCTGCTCCACCCTCAGGAGAACCCCTCTGACGCCCACCACTGCGCCCGGTTAGCACGGTCAGCCTCATCGAGGGCAAGGCTCTAGCTTTGATGTCTTTGCCGGACTTCCACCCCCCCCCCCCCACCTCCTCCGCCTGCCTTAACGATCCTCCCGATGTGGTGCCCTCTTCGTGGAGGAAAAGAAGAACTGGACGCAACAAGGACCTGGATTAGAAGAGGACAGGAGACGGAGGGAGAGAAACAGGAAGCGACAGGATGGTACGGAAGGCGACGATTGAGATGGGAGAACCAGGGGTGACAGGGAAAAAACTGAAATAATAATAATAAAATAAAATATAAGATATAATTAAATATATATATACAAGCTAAGGGAAAAAGGATAAGGCCAGAAGGGCAAAAGGAGGGCTTAGTAAATAGACATATATTTAGACATATAGACATATATTTTCAAATATACATCTTTACATAGTCACACTACAATCAACAAGTCAGAGCTTACTGAAAATTAAGCTAGATCAAAGAGCTGAGAGAGTAAGTGAGAGTAAGAAAGGATAACATAGGATACTAAGACAAAGATAAAGATATTTTAAGCCCTAAGCAATCCCAAGCCACTCTAAGATATCTAAAGGCCCTACTAGACAGAGATACCTGGAAATAGTATAACAAAATAAATAAGGACAACAAATAACATTAGATAACAATAACAAAACAGAATAATGGCGACACCAAAAACGAAGATAGAGAAGGAGATAAAAGACCCAAAAAGTGTGGGAAGAAGAGGATTGGGACAAGAGGACGTCAACATGAAGGACATTTGGAAAGAGTTACAAAAAATCACAGAAAAAAAATAGAAAACCAGGAAGAAAATAAAAAAGAATTAAAAACAATAAACTAGAGTCAAATTAAACATCAGGCCCAATTGGAATTAATTAGGAACGAACTCAAGGAAGATATAAACCATATAAAAAGTGACCTAACAAAAGCTTTTACAGAAATCAAAGAAATTAAGATTGAAAATAAGAACCTAGGGAAAACGCCAAAAAAATACAAAATAATTTGGAGGAATTAACTAATAAAAATGAAAAACTAGAAAAGGAAATGGAGAGGATCCAAAAAGGTGAACTAGGGTATCTACTAAGGTTAAGAAATTTGCAGGAAGAAACTCAGGAAAATTTAAGAGCAAAGATAATTACTATATTAGCTGTGCAATTAGAGAAACAAGAGGACCTTATGGAAAAAGAAGTAGACTGAACATATATTCAGTCTAATTATGCAAAACAAAACAAAGCGGCTAGAGATGTGATTGTCCGCTTTACGTGAAAATGCATAAGGGATGAAGTACTTAAACAAACTAATAAGAAACCAATAATATATGAAGGAAAAAAATTATAGTCCTAAAAGAAATACTGAAATTAAAATAATTAATACTGGATTAAAAACGAGGACAGAGCCAAAGAATTTTATAAGATGATAAAGAAAGAGAACAACAACGGACACCAAGTACCAACTCCTAAAAAAGGCAAAATGAGGAAACAACCCCAACTAGCCTCTCCTGACAAATAAGAAAATAAAGTGGACCAGGCAATGGCAATGACTGAGGAAACAAATGAAGGAGAAATTGGAGAGGAGGAGGCAGAGGAAGTAAACAAACTAGACAATGAGTGAACAACAATTGAATATCTACTCATTAAACATTAATGGACTTAATTCGCTTGTGACATTAAAAAGAATAAAGAAATAATAAAGGACTTCTTCAGTTTGAATGACACAACTGAGGTAACACCACAAATAATATTGGACACTCTCAAGGTAGTAATGAGAGGATATCTCATTCAACAAAACGCGATAAAGAACAGGCAGAGAAATAAAGAAATTATGGAGATTGAAAAACAGCAGAAAATGAGCAGGTCCTAAAGAGAAATCCAGATAGGCAAACAATAGGGAGAAAGCTAAGCTGGCTGAAAAAAAAGGAAACACCATCTAGAAATAGAGACATTAGAAAAGAAATATAAACAACAGGAGTTTGAAAATGCCAACAAGCCAGGTAAGTGGTTGGCGAGAAAGGTGAGGAAAAAAAAAAGCAGGCACAGCATATAACCAAAATAAAAAAGGAGAAAGGCTCTTAACTAATGATAAGGAGATCAAGGAAGAATTCCAAGAATACTATAAAGTTCTATATACCAAGGATGCCACCCAAGAGAATGAAATAATATAGTATCTAGCACAGCTCAATCTACAAGAAATTACTGAAGCACAAAGAGAGGACTTAAATAGAGAAATCTCAGAGCAGGAAATAGCAGAGGCTATTTCGAGTCTGGCCTCAAACAAAGCCCCAGGACCAGACGGCTATTCTGCGATTTTTTATAAAACAATGAAAGAGGAATTATTACCCTACCTCAAAAAAGTAATGAACTTGGCACTGAATACAGGTATTATACCGGACTCTTGGAAGGAGGCTGAAATTGTGTTGATCAAAAAAGAAAACTCAGACCCGGTAGAAAAACAAAATTACAGACCTATATCTTTATTAAACTCAGATTATAAAATTTATGCAATCATATTGGCAAAAAGATTAAAAAGATTCCTAATGGTCTGGATCGGGGAGGAGCAAGCGGGATTTCTGCCAGGTAGAAGCATCAAAGACAATTTAAGAACAGTAATAGACACCATTGAATATTATGATATTAACATACAAAAGGCTTTGCTTTCTCTCGACGCCGAGAAAGCATTTGACAATTTAAGCTGGAAGTTCATGAAATTTCTACTAGATTAAATAGACATAGGATATTCATTCAAGAATTATAGGTTGCTTACCTGTAACCGTAGTTTCCTGAGTAGTCACCTGTGAATTCGCATATATGGTATCTCTGCGCCTGCACAGTACAGCTTTCGGAACCTTCTAGAAGATAAAATAGACATTTTCGTCCCCGGCTAGCCCTGCCCCCGCCCCCCCCCCTGAGTATATATAGCCCATGGGCGGGGCTAGCCACCAGTTCTCTTCCGCCGCAAAGCAGCAGGAAGGCGGGGCATGACACTCGAGGGGAGGTCGGGCGGGGATGTGCGAATTCACAGGTGATTACTCAGGAAACTACGGTTACAGGTAAGCAACCTATAATTTCCTGTCGTAGTCAACTGTGAATACGCACATATGGTAGACTAGCGAGCTATTAACCCTGGCTGGTGGGCGTCATGCCACCGCAGAGAAGAGGACTGCCCTTCCAAATGAAACATCCCTCTTGGAGGAGACGTCCACTTTGTAGTGGGACACAAAGCTAAGCGGCGTGGACCATGTGGCAGTATGGCAAACTGGGTCCAGCTGCAAGCCCTCATGAAAGCCATAGAAGTGGATAACGACTTCGTGGAATGACCCTTCACAGAAGAGAAAAAGATGGCCCTGCCAAAGAAGTACACCTTTACAACAGTGGGCATCAACCTTGGTGTGCAACATGAAAGCCATAGAAGTGGATGACGCCTTCGTGGAATGACCCTTCACAGAAAAGAAAAAGATGGCCCTGCCAAAGGGTACACCTTTACAACAGTGGGCATCAACCTTGTTGTGCAACATGAAGGCATATGGACTAGGTGAAGCATCTGTTCAACAGAGGTCTTCAGAAAAAAAAACCCTGAGAAGGGCAGTGGAAGTTACCACAGATCCAGCGGGGTGATTCTGAACCTACCCAGGTGAATTGCAACCATTCAACTGGTAAACTGGATAAACCACGACATGATCCAAAGACCATTTTGCAGGAGCACCAGGAGGCCACTGGCATCCTCCTGGTACCTTAGAAACAGCCTAGGACATTTAAAAGAGTCCTGTTGAACTATATAAAAAGGCACAGAGTGTAATGACCGAACCAAAAGGGACGATCTTAGAGAAAACTAGGAATGGAAGGCTATCTTGGGCAGAAAGTCGCATCATAAGACTAACTGTGCCGTCTAACCTTCGCAGGGGTGGTGGACCCATTAGAATGGTCCGCCTCAGGAGACTTATGGATCCAAATGGTTTCCTGATGGCTCTTGGGGATTTTTCCACCTCCTTGGCTAGCGACACTGTCGACGCCCCGGTCTCTGGCTGGAGTAGTGAATTGACCAAGGCAATCGACACCATCGCTCCGGAACGCCCCCTCTCGAGTAACCGAGCTAAACCAGCTTCTTGGTTCACTGAGGAGCTGGCAGCGATGAAGCGAAAGAAGAGGAGGTTAGAATGCGTGTGGCGCCAGAACCCCACCAATCCAGCCCAAACACACCTGAAGGCATTTTTAAGGTCCTACGGTGTGGCAATAGCGGCGGCCCAGAAAACATTCATCACAGCCAATATTGCATCAGCGAAGAATCGTCCAGCGGAGCTTTTCCAAGTTGTCAGAGGCCTGTTAAATCCGCCAAAAAGCGAGGCCTCGGATAACTCGGTGGCTCGCTGTGAAGCATTTGCTCGATCCTTCGCGGATAAAATTGAGCGGATTCGATCAGGTTTTGACGTCACGTTAACGGCAGTCTCTGGGAATGTAACGAGAGCATCTGCTTGTCCAGTTTTATTGGATTCGTTTCAATTGGTTCAGCTTGAGGATGTGGACAGGATCCTTGGAGAGGTGCGACCCACCACATGCATCCTAGACCCCTGCCCTTCCTGGCTGGTCAAGGAAGCCAGAGGGGGTTTGGCAGGGTGGGTGAAGGTGATGGTTAATACCTCCTTACAGGAAGGAAAATTTCCAGCGAGCTTAAAACAAGCTATTATAAAACCGCTGTTGAAGAAACCATCACTGGATCCCACTCAATTCGACAACTGTCGGCCAGTTTCCAATCTCCCCTATTTGGGCAAAATCATGGAATGTGTGGTGGCAACACAACTCCAGGGGTTTCTGGTAGACACTGATTATCTAGACGGGGCACAGTCTGGCTTTAGGCCGGGACATGGAACGGAAACAGCCTTGGTCGCCTTGGTAGATGATCTATGCAGGGAGCTAGACGGGGGAGTGTGTCCCTGTTAGTTCTGCTGGACCTCTCAGCGGCCTTCGATACCGTCGATCACGGTATCCTTCTGGGGCGCCTCATGGACATGGGGCTCGCAGGTACTGCTCTGCAGTGGCTCCGATCCTTCCTTGAGGGACGGACCCAGAAGGTGTCATTGGGTGACACCTGTTCGGCTCCGCAGCCGTTGTTGTGTGGAGTCCCACAGGGTTCAATTCTGTCCCCGATGTTATTTAACATCTACATGAAGCCGCTGGGAGAGATCATTCGGAGTTTTGGACTAAGATGTTATCTCTATGCAAATGACGTCCAAATCTGTCACTCCTTCGCACCTGTCACCAAGGAGGCTGTCCAGACCTTGAACCGGTGTTTAGCTGCTGTATCGGACTGGATGAGAGCTAACAAATTGAAATTGAATCCAGACAAGAAAGAGGTCCTACTGGTCAGTCGTAAGGCCGAACAGGGTATAGGGTTACAGCCTGTGTTAGACAGGGTTACACTCCCCCTGAAGACGCAGGTTCGTAGCTTGGGAGTGATTCTGGACTCATCGCTGAGCCTGGAACCCCAGGTCTCAGCGGTGGCCGGGAGAGCTTTCGCACAATTAAAACTTGTGTGCCAGCTGCGCCCGTACCTTGGGAAGTCAGATCTGGCCACAGTGGTCCATGCTCTTGTCACATCCCGGTTGGATTACTGCAACGCACTCTACGTGGGGTTGCCTTTGAAGACTGCTCAGAAACTTCAACTAGTCCAGCGAGAAGCAGCCAGATTGCTCATCGGAGCGCCGTATAGGGAGCATACCACCCCCCTACTGCGTCAGCTCCACTGGCTGCCGATCCAATTCCGAGCACAATTCACAGTGCTGTTTTTGACCTACAAAACCCTATACGGTTCTGGCCCAGTGTATTTGTCCGAACGGATCTCCCTCTACATCCCACCTCGAAGTTTAAGATCTTCTGGGGAGGCCCTGCTCTCAACCCCGTCACTGTCACAAGTGAGGTTGGCGGGGACGAGGAGCAGGGCCTTCTCGGTGGTGGCCCCCACCTGTGGAACTCACTCCCCGGGGAGATTAGATCGGCGACTTCCCTTCTGGCGTTCAGGAAAAAACTGAAGACCTGGGTTTGGGACCAAGCCTTTGGTCACTCTGGCAACTAAATTAAGGATCTGATGATAGACAAGGACAAATGGAATGGAATGTATATATGGACTCTGAAACCGAGCACGAGATTGTTTTAATATTTTATTATGTACTGATGTTTTAATTTAACTGTTCAATTGCTTTTTGTACTCTGTATTGCTGTCAATTGATTTAGGCATCTAATTGTGCCTCCTCTGTAAGCCGCCCTGAGTCCCCCCCCCCCCCCGGGGTGAGAAGGGCAGGGTATAAGTAAGTGAAATAAATAAATAAATATGCGGCATGATTTTGTCATAGTAAATCGTAATAGGACTCATCTGCCCAAAGCTCACTCATATTACATGCCAAGATAGCATGGAAAACTCCTTCATAAGACACAGCAAAACAATGGTACCAGTAAGCCATTCCCATGAGATAGGACATATCAGTAAGGTCAGGAACCCCAAATTGAAATTGAAAGCACTATCTCCAATCTCGAAGATGGGGCCAAAAGGGCAACAGAACATTCCTATTCCTCAGCTCTCGATGAAATGGACTAACAGAGGTCCAAGAACATGACAGGAGAATCTAGTTTCCTCTTAAAAAGGGCCATGGCCACAATGTAGCATTGAAAGAGGAAGGGTAGATACAACAACTTTGTTGTTTATTTGGTCAGTCGCCTCCAATTCCTTGTGAAACAGAATCAGAAAAAATCAAGGTCGAAACTAGATCAAACTCACTAGGAAGGCAAAAGGCTGAAACCAGGTCCAATTTAAGTGACAGAGCTTAGAAGGCTCTTTGGGCTGTCTCTAAGATAGTCCTCAATGGCTGTGCCAAGGGTAGATGGGTTCAGCCTCCCTGATCAGCCATATCCTTCAAACTGTAATCTAGACGATGTACCTTGGAATGGGGACCTCAACCCTCCTGGGGCATGAGGAGATCTGAGTGATTGGAGAGGTGCATCCGCTCATCCTGGAGCATCTCAGGGAGGAAAGAAGCATGGCTAGCGCAACGAGGATTCAACCTACATTATCCACTTGCAATTTGGGCACCACCCAACTGCGAAGAGAACCAATAGAGACGCAACAGGGAATGGAGGGAATAGGCAAAGAGGAACGCCTCCCTTAAATGGCCCCATGTTTGGTTGTGGGGCTGACTCACACAGAACAAAGGGGATGCACGACCAGATATATCTCCAGATTGTCTTATGGTCTGAAATGGGAGAATGATGCCCAGCCTACATGGTCAGCTAATGTATTCATGGCTTCAGGAGGATATACTAGCACAAGGTGGATCCTTCTGTCGATGCACCAGTTCCTTAGATGAAAGGTAAATATTATAAGCAGAGAGTGTATTTCATCTTACTTGCTTATCAGAATGTGGTGGTGATGTTACCTGTGAGGGCTTGGAATATGTGCCCCGACAGCGATGGTTCGAGTAACATTACGCCCTGTTCACCTCGTAGCTTTTCAAAGGAATTCAATTGTCTGGTGGCCTTCATCCTGGGCCAGGTCCCCTGGGCATCAAGGCCCTTCGAATGTGTACCCCCAAATCCAAAAGAAGGAATCCACAGTTAGAATTCTAGGGATATTCCATGGTCCGAAGGACAAACTGCACAGATGTTGCTTGATGGTCTGACCATCAAAGTGGTTGTGAGGATCATAACCGAGGTAATAAAACAAAGAGAAAAACAGAATAGGGCCCTGCATGAAGTATTGCGGTCATAGTTAAAGTCATATGAGGAAAAACCACATAGACCAGATATGAGAAGGGAGTAGAAGCTTTGATTTAGTTGCCAGTAGTCAGCTATGAATACACAGGTAGCTGTAATGTCACTGAGGTGACTTGGGGAAAGCATGAAAAACCAGTCATGAGACCAAACTGCCGTGCATAAAACACAGTACTGGTCCCCTATGGTGAAGGAAGGAACCTACTGACAAACATCCCTCAAATCAGTTTTGGCAAATGAAGCATCATTAGAGACAGAGAAAGAAGAGTAGAAGCGATATCATCCAAGGCTTGGGAAAAACGGATGTATCAGCTGATGTTTCTTAGGTTCAGGATGGCACATTAGCCACCCTCCCTCTAGGCAGTCAGAAGTAGCTGAAGAAAGTGCAAGAGAAGTGCACTAATTGATACTGGTGGCCAATCAGCCGTCAGTAACAAGGCCTGGGTCTCTCCCCAACAGGTAAAGAAGGCAGGTGACATGAGCTGATAGTCCTTAGCACCAGGCCTCTGGGGTTAACCTCCGCCAGACTGAGGTAAAGGCTGACAGCCCAGATCCAACAACCTGGTCTGCACAGGAGGTTGTCAAAGGAGTGCTCAAAAGCCCAACATGAGAAAGAATATACTAACCCAAGTGAAACACAAGCGGCTAAATAATTTTAGAGCAAAAACGGGCAACAGTGAATGCATTGTCTGTAGATTTAAACAATTCTTCTTCTTCTTCTGCGCATGAGGTAGGACATGGCAGGCAATGCTATCAAACTGGAAATGTAAAGAATGCTGTATGGTACTACTTTGGCAAGCTGCCAGGCCAATGTGGCATCCATTTACAGAATACATAAGGGTAAGACAGCAAAAACCATAATAGAAGAAGCCAATGATTGAGTGCTGAAGATATGGCATATCTAGCTTGAGAAACAACAATAGTAACAGAGGAGATGAGTAAATATATCATTATTCCAATACCCTTGTATACTTTCCAGGGTACTGGAGACTGAGATATCACGGGCAAAATCAACAGCCTGGGAACAATGTCATGTGACATCTCAGGAAGGAAGAGTGCTGTTAATAGCATAAAACAGAATATACTCAGCAGCAATAGCGTTTGAATATATCATGCCTCTTAACAACGGACAGAATAAGAGAAAAGATATATAGTCATATGTATACATTTGAAGACAGTCTTCCCATCCTAAATTTAGGATTGGAGAAAGGTGGTCATGATTAAAGGACCATATTGTCTGCAAGCCTTCTCTAAGTAGAAGAGAAAAACAAGTGGGCTAAGTCCAGCTGCTAGCCTTAACCAGAGAGAGCCCATTACATGATATGAGCACAATGACGACACATATTAACTTTATTTGAACCCTGCCCCCATCTCCTCAAAGGGGCTCAGGCCGGTTCACAGAAGCATTCCAATAAATCTTCAGTTGGCCATCCATGTGTATGGCCTCTGTATCCATGCATAATTGGCCTTCCACACCTCTGAGTCTTGCCAGTATCCAAAAATTGTAGATATGTGGTGCTGCTACTTACCATGGCCCTGAATTCATATCGGATTCTTTAACCGGTGAGGAAAGATGAGCTGGTGCAGTACCGTAAGTGCCCACTAGATGGCCACAGGCGCACGGTATCGAAGGACACTTCCCTGAAAAGCCTGGAGGGAGAATGGTCTAGCACGCACCGGGCTGATGGCAGGGGTGGAAAGGACTCAAAAGCCGGTAGCGAGAGCTCAGTGGCCACCAGGAGGGCCAAGATTGGCGCCCTCCCCTCTCCAGCTGGTGGTGGGCCACTTAATTGCAGGAGCAATTAATTGCAAACTAATTCTACTCAATCCTCGATCCTATGCAACAGCAAATGCCTTCCCCCTGGAGGAAGGCAGAGGAGTCGAGGGAGGCATCTGCACAGACACCAAAAGGAGGATAGTAGCTTGATTGGAGGTAGAAACCCCTGCAGAAGCTGAAAACGAAGAGGCTTCCTGAGCTGCCGCCGTGCTCATCAGTTTAGCAGGCAGATAAAACGCCCTTTGCATCTTCCCCACACGTGGAAGGCATGTAGAGAATTAGGCAGCCCCTGAGAAGGCATCAAGGGAGGAGCGTGGGGAGAAGCGTAGATCTATTGGCCTTGTGGGGATAATTGCCAATAACCCTGCTGCATCGGTCCCAGGCAAATACTCCCCATTTGGAGGAGGAGGAGGAGGAGCGGTGCGAATGTGCAAAACCTTTCCCCCGTGATTTCTCTGGAGAAAAGGAGGGAGAGGAGGGGGCTGACCTGCTCCCTGAAGCTGACCGGTATCGACATGACGTTTTGACGCCCAGCTAGGGCGCTGCAGAAAGGGACTCCCACGCCAACAGCGCAATGATCCCGGGGAGGCGGAGCCAGGAGGGAGGAAAGGCCCCGATACCAGGAGCAGGGCCATCGGCCCTGCATCCATTAGTTATGCTCAATACCGGCAGCTGAAAAATTCATAAGAGAGGGCACGGTAAGTGCCGGTATCGATTATATCCTCGGCGCCTCTTGCAGCCCCGGGGTAGGCTGCGCATGCGAGGGGGGGCGCTCCCCCGGCGTGCTGAGTCTGCAGCTCGAGGGCAGCAGCGTGGGCAGGCTCACTCTCTCCCTCCGAAGCCGATACGGCATACTGCACAGAAATAGAGGCCATAACAGAAGCAGTTCCCGCCCTTTTTGTTGGGTCGACTGCTCCAGAAGCATTTGGCGGCCATTTTGGCGGTCCCTCGCCTTGGCCTTTTCATGGCCCATTTGGTGGTCCCTCGCCTTGGCCTTTTTGCAGCCATGCTGGCGGCCTTTTCACAGTCATTTTGGCAATTTTTGCCTCGGCCTTTTCACAGCCATTTTGGTAGTCCTCCGCCATAGGCTTTTTGCGGACATTTTGTCAGACTTTTGCCTTGGCCCTTTTCACAGCCATTTTGGCAGTTTTTCACCTTGGCTTTTTTGCGGTCATTTTGGCGGTCCTCCGCCTTGGCCTTTATGCTGCCATTTAGGTAGCCTTTCGCCATGGTTTTTTCTTTTGTGGCACTGCCACTTAGCTCTCAGAAAGCACAAAGGATAAGCATTGTCCCCACAGGGAAAAGAAGATGCCAGCTAGCACTTCAGGGGGTCTGAAGGCAAAAGGGCTCCTTGATAGAGAGTGGCTTCGAGCCTAGGCTCATGATCCTTCTTCGTTAGAGGAGTAAACACCTCACACACCAAACAAGGCCACAATAAATGTCCCTCTCAAAGACATATAAATAAACAAACAAATAAATAAATAAACAATAAATTAAAAATATGAGATACTTAGGCAGTTAGCAGTCAGATACAAAAGAAGGCAGTCCAATAAGAGCTAGTCAAGAGCGAAGGTTCAAGAGCTGCTGCTAAAGCGGCGGAAAAGAGAAAAACTGGTGGCTAGCCCTGCCCATGGGCTATATATATATTCGAGGGGGGGCGGGGCTAGCCGGGGACGAAAATGTCTATTTTATCTTCTAGAAGGTTCCAAAAGCTGTACTGCGCAGGTGCAGAGATACCATATGTGCGTATTTACAGTTGACTACGACAGGAAATGCTATATCTACTCAAATCAGACGGCTAGACTGCTAATTAATGACCAACTAACAGAAAAAATAGCGATCATGAAAGGCACTAGGCAGGGGTGTCCCCTCTCCCCATTGTTGTTTATTATGGCATTGGAGACTTTATTAAGATCGATCAGAGAGGATAAAGAGGTCATAGGAATGAAAATTGCAAAACAGGAATTTAAGACAAGGGCATATGGCGATGATGTCATCTGTATTATAGAAGATCCCACTAAAAATATACAAAAGTGGCTAGATAAACTAGATGACTACAATATAGTAGTGGGGTTTAAATTAAATAAAAATAAGACAACAATTCCGAATTTATTTTCTTTAATGTTTCTCAGTAGTATTTCTACTTTCAGCCAATTTGAACAGTATTCTCTTGGATCTTCCATTATGCATATCAGATTGTCTGCGTATGCCCTGTATTTATACCTTTGTCTTCCAACGTGGTGGGTTTTAAAATGAATAAAACGAAGACGAAGATATTAACGAAAAATATGTCAAAAGAAAACCAAAAGATACTGGAAGAAATGTCAGGAATTCAAATCTGTACAAAAATAAAGTACTTAGGAGTCTGGATAATTGCAAAAAACTCTCAATTATTAAAGAATAATTATGAAGCTAAATGGACAGAGATAAAGAAAAAATTGAATAATTGGAAACATTTAAATTTATCAATTTTGGGGAAAATTGCCACAATAAAAATGAATGTCTTACCGAAAATGTTATATCTCTTTCAGAATATACCTATAATTAGAAATAAAAAACTATTCGATAATTGGAACAAGGAAATTTCAAAATTTATCTGGAATGGTAAGAAACCAAGGATCAAATATACAAACATGATAGATCAAAGGAGTAGAGGAAGAATGGGTTTACCTGATTTAAAATTATACTATGAGGCATGTGGACTCTCCTGGGTGAAAGATTGGATTTCACTTAAAAAAGAAAGAATACTAACAATTGAAGGTTTTGACCTGAGATTCGGGTGGCACTTGTACCTGTGGTACAAACAAACATTAATAGAAAAAAAATTAACAACCACTTTATTAGGGCAGCATTAATAAAAATTTGGAATAAATACGAAACGAGAATGTATCTAAAAACTCCACAATGGGCGTCACCACTAGAAGCGAAACAAAGAAGACTGCTAGGATGGACCAATTGGCCGACATATAAAGACGTATTAAGGAAAAAAGATAATGAACTACAATTAAAGACAAGAGAAGAGATAAATACCCAATTCGCAAACTTTCAATACTTACAACTCAAAGAATACTACAACTCAGATAAAAAATTAGGCTTCACGACAAAGGAAGACATATGGGAGCAAATTTTAGGAAAGAAGAAAAATATATAACAATAATCTATACTAGAATGGGCTACCGAAAAAGAAGTAATAAAAGAATGTATGATCAAGTGGGCGAAAAACAAAAAAGATTAGATATACTTATTTGACTGACATGCAAGAAAATTGGTTAAAAAAAATTTATAGGTGGTATATAACGCCACAAAAATTAGGTATAATGTATGATAATGCTAGAAACAAATGCTCGAAGTGCGAACTACAAGTTGGAACTTTTTATCATGCATGGTGGACGTGCCCCATAATCAGCATATATTGGAAAATGATAAAACAAGAATGTGAGAAAATCTTAAAAACAAAGATTCAAATAAAACCAGAATATTTTTTACTGGAAATAATAGACGAAGAACTGGAACTAGATCAGAATAAGGATATCTTGTTTAACTATTGTGTCACAGCGGCAAGAATACTCTTGGCAAAAAAATGGAAGCAGAAAGAAGTAGCCACAAAGGAGGAATGGATAAGCAAGGTGAAGGAAATCAAAGACATGGATAAACTGACCTTCGCATTAAAAGACTCATATGGAAAACCAATGAGAAAAACAGACTGGAAGCCATTTGAGGAATACCTATCAGATGACCAAAACAGGGAAGACAAATAAGAAGAGGAAGGAGTTTTCAGAAAAAGGAAGAAAATAACAAAAAGACGGAACCAGAGAGAAGGAGATTAAGGAAGTTAGAAGACCCTCACCACATCCCCCCCTCCCCTACCGCAGATTCCTTTCCACCCCAGACTCCATATACTCTCCATACCCCATCATTCCAACCAAGTCACACCCCCTTTCCCAACCCAACCTTTCCCTCCAGCCGCTCTCCTCCCCTTAACCCCAACATCCCTCCCAACCTCCCATCCCTTTTTTCTTTTATCTATATATCTGTAAGAATATACATCAATAAAAATTATTTTAAAAAAAATAATAACAACAATTCTTGGAAACTAAAACCTCAGGAGGAACTGGTCCAGAAATATGAAAATCTAACATGGTTAAAATACTTCCAACTATGAAAAATATAAGAAATATAAGAAGACGCTTACTTCTTGGGAGGAGAGCAATGTCCAATCTCGATAAAATAGTAAAGAGTAGAGACATCAGACTGGCAACAAAGATCCGCCTAGTCAAAGCCATGGTATTCCCTGTAGTAACCTACGGATGTGAGAGCTGGACCTTAGGGAAGGCTGAGCGAAGGAAGATCGATGCTTTTGAGCTGTGGTGTTGGAGGAAAGTTCTGAGAGTGCCTTGGACTGCGAGAAGATCCAACCAGTCCATCCTCCAGGAAATAAAGCCCGACTGCTCACTGGAGGGAAAGATACTAGAGACAAAGTTGAAGTACTTTGGCCACATCATGAGGAGACAGGAAAGCCTAGAGAAGACAATGATGCTGGGGAAAGTGGAAGGCAAAAGGAAGAGGGGCCGACCAAGGGCAAGATGGATGGATGGCATCCTTGAAGTGACTGGACTGACCTTGAGGGAGCTGGGGGTGGTAACGGCCGACAGGGAGCTCTGGCGTAGGCTGGTCCATGAGTTCACGAAGAGTCGGAGACGACTGAACGAATGAACAACAAATGAGAAATATTTGAACAAGATGGAAAGATTTGATTTGAAGATAGAGACAACATGGGACAAACTGTTGAAAATAGAAAAGGAAACCATAATAAAGTTATATAATCAATTGTTGATGTGGGAAACGGAAACAGAAGAAATCAAAAACTGCATGGTGCTCTGGGCAAAAAATATGGGGAGAAAGGTAAAAATTTGGAGAAAAAAGCTAAAATATACATACTCAGCAGCTCTTAAGGAGAACTGGCTGAAGACTTTTCATAGATGGTATATAACACCTCAAAAGTTGAGCCTGATGTATAAAAAATGCCAAAACTTATGCTGGAAATGTAAAAAAAACAAGTAGGAACTTATTACCATATGTGGTGGTTGTGCCTCGAGGTGGATAAATACTGGCGAGCCATACAAGGAGAGGCTCCAAAAATACTAAAGAAAAAGATCCCACAGAAGTCGGAATACTTCCTATTAGGCTTGATGGACAAAGATCTAAAGTTGAATAGTAATGAAGACCTGCTTACATATATCTCCACTGCTGCACAGATAACTTTGGCGAAACACTGGAAGGATGAGCACATCCCAAAAATTAAAGAATGGTTAGACAAATTACTAGAAATAAGGGGCATGGATAAGCTAACGTTCTTCCTGAGAAACAGCTCTGGAAGACCAGTGAAGCAGACGGATTGGACTGATTTTACGAAATATGAAAAAAGTAAATTTGAATGTTAAAATGATTGAGACTTAAAAAGGTGAGATACAAATAGGTATGTTATCGGTATGGACGGGTGAAAACTAAAATAGGATATCCCCATGAGGGACACCCTGGAACATTGGATGATGCACTGTTTGGAAACTAAATGGAAGTCTTATGTTTTTAATCTGTGTAGGTATGTGTGTTGCGGTGTGTCTTTTTTTTTTTTTTTTGCTCTTTCTTCCCTCTACTACTTCTCCTTAGTATAGGTATGTAGGGGGACATACTGTGTGTGCTCGTATATGTATGCTTGTAATTTTATAAACGTAATGTACCCCCCAACCTTTCTCCCGATACCCCCCCCCCAACCCTGGCCAACCCCCCCCCCATTGTAATTTATTATAAACCTAATAAAGACTTAAAAACAAAAAGAAAATGTTGATCATTTCCGCTACCTTCGCAGCCACCTCTCCACCAAAGTCAACATTGATACCGAAATACAGCACCGCCTGAGCTCTGCAAGTGCAGCATTTTTTCGAATGAAACAGAGAGTGTTTGAGGACCGGGACATCCGTAGGGATACCAAGGTGCTTGTTTATAAAGCTATTGTCCTCCCAACCCTGCTATATGCCTGTGAAATGCGGACTGTCTACAGGCGTCACATGCAACTCCTGGAACGATTCCATCAGCGCTGCCTCCGGAAAATCCTGCAAATCTCTTGGGAAGACAGGTGGACAAACGTCAGCGTGCTGGAAGAAGCAAAGACCACCAGCATCGAAGCAATGGTCCTCCGCCATCAACTCCACTGGACTGGCCACGTTGTCCGGATGCCCGACCACCGTCTACCAAAGCAGTTACTGTACTCCGAACTCAAGAATGGAAAATGGAATGTTGGTGGACAGGAAAAGAGATTTAAAGATGGGTTCAAAGCCAACCTTAAAAACTCTGGCATAGACACTGAGATCTGGGAAGCCCTGGCCCTTGAGCGCTCCAGCTGGAGGTCAGCTATGACCAGCAGTGCTGCAGAATTTGAAGAGGCACAAATGGAGACTGAAAGAGAGAAACGTGCCAAGAGGAAGGCACATCAAGCCAACCCCGACCGAGACCGCCTCCCACCTGGAAACCAATGCCCTCACTGTGGGAGAAGATGCAGGTCAAGAATAGGGCTCCACAGCCACCTACGAACCCAACCCCAGAACACCGAACTTGGAGTACCATCATCCTTGGACTATGAGGGATCACCTAAGTAAGTAAGTACGCAAATCATGCAATGAGGGATCCGACAGAAAGTAAGCAGGCCAATATATATATATCCCGCATCGGTCAAAAGACCAGAAGGTTGTGTGTAAAAACAGATAAAGATAAGACACTGAGTATTGTCAGAGCAAAAAGAGCACTTGTGAGGCAGTCATGAAGTGCACGTGAAAAAGCCAAAATCCATACCAGGGGAGGTAAGGAAGATAGGACCGTTAATATCCAACATACAGTATTTTAGCAAGGATATAACAGTGCTGCATGCAGTCATGCCAGCCACATGACTCATGAGGTGTCAACGGGCAACGCCGGCTCCTCGACCCAATAATGGAGATGAGCACCACAAACGACTGGACTTGGTATCATGGGAAACCCTTTATCTTTATCCATGATGGGTGTAATCGGACCCAATCATCCATCTATAGGATGAGGTTGTCCCAATCAGGGAAAAACCAATGCCATTATATTGCCCCAGAAGGGGTGGAACCACCAGGGCCACCAAATGGTTGGTGGGCCAGCGTTGTAGCCACAACTAAAGTTGTAGGACTTTGTTCGATCCCACGCTATCCTGTCTGATAGTATACCATACTGCCATGGCATTGCATCTGAAGAGCCAGATGACCATGTGATGAGTCATTGCATTGAGCCCGTGGAGGCCGCGAGAAGCTCAAGGTGGGCCATATGATGGCCTGTTACCCTACTTTACCACCGGTTTGGGATGATCAAGTCCCGGATATGGTATGTGTATCACATTAAAGGTGGAAAGGTCGATCGTTACTGCGATCGATGGTTGATGGGAATGGAACTGGAGACTTCTGAAAGTATCCATCTGTGTCATCCACCAAGACAGAGGTTTGAGTAACAGATCCGGGATCGAGAGGAAAGTCAGTTGTGGCATTGTGCTGTATAGTGACCTGTGACCCTCATTTGGAGTGGTCACAGGCGGGGCCCAGTAGAGGGCGCAACCGTCAACATCAAGGGCAGAAAAGACCCTGATATCATCAGAACTGTCAAGGGTCAAACCCGAAGATGGGTCTAACAGAATGATATCTCATCCTATAGGTTTATAAAAAAAAGTTTTCTGGGGGAAGTGATCTGGGCAAGAGTGATGACCAATAGTCCGAAGAGTTTTATGCCGTTGGAGCCAGATGTGACCTTTGAAGGCAGGGATATGGTTTAGAGGTACCACCGGCGGTACTGAAGGAAGCCTGGTTGACTTAAAGAGGAAAAATACGTTGACCCTTGCGGAAGACCACCACAGTGGTCATGGAGTGTGCCATTGAGATAGCAGCCTGATGGAAGGCCACTGAAGTGGAAACAATAGCCATTGGGGGGGGGGGGGGGAGGTCTGCTTTGAGAGTGAGAGGCACTGAAATCACCATTGAAGTAGGAAGAATAGGCCAAAAATAGTATTTCCCTTGGGAAAAAAGAGTGGTAAAGCCTCATGTGATGTAGAGGAAGGTAAGGATGGACCCCTCTGAACTGTCTTCATGGTGGGAGGGAGAGACCCTCTAGTGTATTGTAGTAGTGCAGGAGTAGGATCAGGTCCCTTCTTTCAATACCTCACAGTATTGAAAGAAGGGACCAAGGAACGTCCCGAGTCGTGAGAGAGACACCCCTTTTAAGCGGACTAGCTCGTCAACTCTTTCATTTGAAAGAAGACAGAGTCAAACAATCAGGACTAACTAACACCTCTCAACAAAGGGTTTTTTTGGGCAGGAAGCAGGCAGGCTTAGAAGCTGCAGGGCTAACCAATGCTAATAAAGGTGGCCAACTGCACCTTTATCGAGCCCTCAGAGGTGTAGGGTGGGGGCGATAGTAGCAGATCCCTAGTGATCGGGTATGACAATGCCTGGTTGGGTGGCCGATACGGACAGGTTAGCACAGTGTCAAGGAAGTGGATAAGACTTGGCCGGTACCAAAAAGGTCAGGCTAGGAATCTGCCCCTTGGGTTCGATGAGGGTTTCTCCTTCGGCTCCTTGGAGAATCCGGTGATTTGACTTGGCTCTTCCTGGTGGCCCGTGATAAAAATCTCCATGTCCTGGAATCAACATGCTAGGCTCTACCAGGGGCAATGTGACTGGCCAGGGAGCAATAATCAAGACAGAGTTTTGATCGAATCCAAATTCCTTTGGTAAGATTGGATTATTAAGGCTGGTGACGGGGCCGAGCTCTGTAGCAAGGTTGTTGTTGTTTTTTTACCAGGAGAAACAATATGCACTGGCAGGGGCCCTGTAGAGGTATTCAATTCTAAGGCCTTTTGAAATCGTGGCTGAAGGAGAGGCAAAGTTAAGGCTGTTAATCTCTCAGCATGTGGAAGTGTGGCAGAAATGAGGAGAGCTGCCATTGGGGTCTGCTGCCAAGTCATCAGGAGCAGTATTGCGGCATTAAACAACCACCAGGAGGTGGTGTAGTGTCAAGAGGTGGCTCAGCCTATCTGTTTAACTTTGCAGGGCGTTTTAGCTCTCCTTTGAGGCAACTTGCCTTTGAGACACCATTTTGTTGAAACCATGTTATATAGGGTTTCAAACTGACAAAAAGGGCCACTCGTAGCACCAGAGAGAAAGAATACTCTCTCGGGAAAAGGTAAGTGAATCGTTGACGGCAGCGTCCCTCTCACAGGAGGTGGGCCGAACATTATTGTCCTCGAGGGAAAAACAGTCCCCTTGAAGGGATGAAGTAGTCTGCCAGGAAGGAAGGCGCTAGAGACAAACAGAGGTGATCAAGAGCATAAGAGGTAACAAAGACATTGGATGAATGGCCATGGCCCTGACCCGGGTGGTTTAGGTTAATAGAGTGGGCGTCGACATCTAATGGGTCTTTTGCTGATTTTTTGAAGGGCAGGTGGACTGAGAGTGGATCATAGCCTCACTCATGCCGTGTTATCAGGCCCCGAAGGGTGAAACTCTTTTTGTCCCCTTCATTATTAGTCATACGCCCTAGTGCCAGAGAATGGAACCCTTCCATGGTCGAGGAGGGCGACTGGAGGATCTCACCGTTTGGGAGGTGGTGGAGCTGGCTTTCACCCGTCTGATAGCCAATGCGGGCAGTAAATGGGAGATGTCTACCGTGCCAATGGCTGGCAATCCCCAGAAATGGAGGCTTGGGCCATTAGAGCTTTTTAAACTCTAATTAGAAGGTACCTCTTTTAGGTTTAAAAGCTTGTTAGATTCAGCCGGGTGCCGATTGAATATCGGGGCGGCAGCGGTCTTCAGCAACAGCCCCTCCCAAGGCAGAGGGGAGGCTGGGATAGGGCACAGTTGTTTGACGAGTCTCCAGCCGGCTAAGCTGAATGGCACCAATTCCGTGAAAGGGACAAAAGATTGCTGGTAAAGCCACCACGTTGATACGAGATGTTGTCTTTATCTTGAAAAAATATGGGTCCTAATCCAACGGACACCATGGCATGACTTGTACGAAGTTCCAAAGTCGCTGCTGCGGCAGAAAAAAGCGCACTGGGGAGCGTACTGCCAGGGGGCCCTTTATATCCTTGGGAGGAGTGGGCAGGCATACCGCCAAAATTCAAAAGTATAGCTTGAGAAGATTCCATTCAGTCCTGCGCAGGCGCAGTAACTCCATATGTGTGTATTCACAGACACCACGAAGAAAAAAATAGATAGAACCATAAACAACCAGTAAAGGGGGCAATAAATTGGCCCATAATTTCTTCTTCTTCTTTGTCAAAAAGAGTCTTTTTTTCCTTTCTTGGGAAAAAAGGGGAGGAACTTCCTTAGTCCCGCCTTCTTTCAAAAAAGGAAGTCCCTTAGCAGGAAACAGGAAGTTACTCGTCACTGGCGGCGCTCATCCCCCGCACTTCCCCCTGATTCTGCAGCTGAGAAGAAGGAAGAAATTAAAAGGAAATGTATTAATATAATATGAATGGATATAATATTAATTAATAGAACAGAAAGAAAATGCGGGGGGGGGGGGGGTGGATCAGATGAAAATAAGCAGGAAATAAATGGGGAAAAATAACAAATAATATAATAAATTGTCTTCACAAATATAACTGGAAAATTGGGGGGGGGGGGAAATAAATAATATACTTAGATGTCGGGAAAAATAAGAAAAATTAAAATAGATAAAATAAAGGGGGGAAACAAATTAAATATAACAAAATAAAGAGGCAACTAACAGAAAATAACCAATAAAATAAAAGAGAAAATAAGAAATATAATAAAATAAATGGGAAAGAAAAACAAAATTAAAAAATAACTAAGAATAAATAACAAAATACAAGGGAAATAAATAAAATGAGGGGGGAAATAACAAAAATGCCAAATATAATAAAATACAGGGGAAAATTACAAATAACAAAATAAGAAAAATAACAAAGATATCAAAAAAGTAAAATTATATTTTCCTTAATTTTGTTATTTTTGGAAAATATTGAAAAATAATTAATATGATAAAATAAAGGTGACATAATAACAAATAAAATAAAAAGAAGGAAAAATAACAAAGGGGAAAAATAAGAATTAAAAAAACACCCAATGAATCTATTATAATAAAATCAAAGGATAAACAACCAATAAAATGAAATGAATAATATCAAAGAATAACGAATAAAATATTAGGAAAAATAATGAAATTATTATTATTTAACTCAACATACAGAGGACTCTGTCTGGAGTTTTGCAAAGGATCTATGAAGATTTTCCTTCTTTAGACATCACTTGCGGAAGTCCCTCGGACTGGACCCTTCTGGCGGATCTAGAACACGCAGAATGAAGGACATGTGTCAAAAGAGGAAGGAAGGAAGGAAGGAGGACCTGATGGCCTTTGAGGAAAATGCAGAATTTAATGAGAAAATATTAGAATTTAATTAGGAAGTGTATTAGAAAGACGAGATAGATGACCTGATAGTCTTTGAGGAAAATATAGAATTTAATCAGGAAAATATTAGAATTTAATTTAAAATTTTAGAATGGAAAAGAAATGAGAAAGAAGAGATAGATGACCTGATAGTTTTTGAGAAAACATAGAATTTAATAAGGAAAAATATTAGAATATATTACATTATAATACTGTAATATTATAGTATCTATATTATATTAATATATTATTGTATTATATTAAAATATATGGTATTAAACTATTAATTTGTGTATTTTTGTGCATTTTGGTGATTTTCCTTTATTTTTCCTCTATTTATTTGCACATTTTATTGCAAATTTTTCTGTATTTATTTCTGTATTTCTTCTCTATTTTCTGTAATTTTTGCATACATTTTCTCTATTTTTCCTTGTGGAATTTTTGGATGTTTTTCTGTATTTATGTCTGTATTATATATATATGACCAATTTCTATATTTTCCCTACTTACAATTTCATATTTTTCTAAATTATTTTTTTCCTAATTTAATTCCCATATTTTTTCCAAATAATCTATATTTTCCCCAAATTTTGTATATTTTTCCTAATTTTCCATATTTTTCCAACTAATGCATATGTGACGATGTGTAATTTTTATTCTTATGGTTATGTGTTGTTTAAACAGTAGGTAATAAATAGTAAGTATGTAGAATTATATTTTGTTAGAGATGGTGGCTGGCTTGACCTGAGTTGCCATAGCAACAGGGGTGGAGCCAACTGTCACCTAGCTGCACGGCTGTTTGGAATAGGCAGTCTGTGACCGTTAGTTACAGAGAAGACTGAAATCTCTGGGTGGAGATTCAGGGAACTAATTTGTGACCAAAAGGGTTACAGGAAAGGATCCGGTAGTGATAAAGCTACAGGGGGTTTTTGATTCTGGGTTAAGAATCAAGGTTTGGCTGGGAGCCAATTCTGTTAAATAAGCCTTTTAGCTTATTTGTTTTATTAGGACAGTTGTCCAGGAAAGATACATCTGCTTACAGAAACCTCTTAAAGTCTGTACCTAAAGTTACTCATGAAACCTTACTATTGTAACCAACTAAGTTTGTGCTTCTAGTGAAGAAATATTGAATCGGTTATATTCTAATAAAACTTCTTTCTGTTCTTTTTACAAGCCTTGCCTCTGTTACCTTTACTTCCCCCTCAATGGACTGTCACTTTGTCGTGGTGAGGGAGCTTGCGTGTTCCGATGAACCTGTAGGCACAACAACTGGAGTTGTGCACTTCCAGGAGTGGCCGCGGGGAAGGTCCCAGACCAAGCACAGACATCAATGGCGGAGCACGCGGAGGACAACATGGTACATGTTACAATGGCTGTGAAGGCGGAAGAAGGCTGCAACAGACTGAGAAGCCACGGTTATTTGTTAAACTACACCACCAGTTGAACCTCACTCTGTGAAGACTGTGTGTTGATCAGTTGTGCACTGACCTCCACACATTAAAAAAACTCACGCACAGGCGTCTGCCAAAGAAAATAAAAACAAACCAACCAAAGTCCCATGGCGATCAGCGAGTGGCGACGGGGGCAGGACTGTGTCACAGACTGACACATGGGCGGTGGGTACAGACTCAGTCATTCTACCTCAAGGTCCAAGGCAGTTGAGTAGTTCGGCAGCTGTATCCGCAACTGAGAAGCCCTTTTGAGGACCCACTCTGCTCACCCCACATCGTGAGGGGGCTAGAAAAGGTGCCCTAAACATAGTCTGCCTCTCTTATCCCTGACTGGACTGCCGCGTCCAGTGGGGTCACCACCCTGCGGCCAAAAAAGAAAAATGAACTTTGGTACATGGAATGTACGGACACTGATGGACAACACTGACAGTGAGTGCCCCGAACGCAGAACTGCCATCATTGCAAGGGAGCTGGGATGCTTTAACATCGACACAGAAGCCCTTCAGGAGACCTTGAAAGCAGGAGAGGGACAGCTGAAGGAAGACAAAGGAGGCTACACCTTCTTCTGGAAGGGACTGCCCGAAGAAGACCAAAGAATGCACAGAGTTGGCTTTGCTATCAGAAATGATCTGGTGAAACATCTGACTGAAGCACCCACTGGCATCAATGAACGACTCTCAACCCTCCGAATTGATCTTGCCAAAAACCAACGGGCAACCATCATAAGTGCCTATGCATCAACTCTAGATGCTGATGAAGACATCAAGGAGAAACTCTACTGTCAGCTGGACACCGTCCTATCGAGGATACCTAAGGAGGACAAAATCATCCTCCTGGGGGACTTTAATGCAAGAGTCGGGCGAGACTTCAACCTGTGGCCAGGGACCATTGGAAAAGACGGGGTTGGAAACAGCAACTCAAACGGCATCCTGCTTCTCACCAAATGTGCGGAACACAACCTTGTCATCACCAACACACTCTTCCGCCAGAAAAACAAGTTCAAGACATCATGGAAGCACCCCCGGTCAAAGGATTGGCACTTCTTAGACTATGTAATCACATGTGCCAGAGACCGCCATGACGTGCTCCTCACAAGAGCCATGACAGGTGCTGATGACTGCTGGACTGATCAAAGGGTGATCCAATCCACGATGGCTATCAAGATCGCCCCCAAGCGCAGACTCCAAGGAAGAAAGACAAGGCGCAAAATGAACACCCAAGTCCTTCAGGAGCCCTCCAAACAAGCCCATCTCCAAACATCACTCAAGAACCATCTACCCACAGAACACCCGAAGGAACACTGGAACAATCTGAAGACCTCCACCATCACAGCCTGCGAAGAAAGTATTGGATATCAAACCAAGAAACATCAAGACTGGTTTGACGAAAATGACATCAAGATCCAACAGCTAATTGACAAGAAAAGGAAAGCCTTTGAAACATGGCAGAGAAACATCAACTGTGCTGCTAAGAAAAATATCTACGCCAGCGCAAAAGCTGAGGTCCAAAGAAGGACAAGAGAACTCAAGAACATCTGGTGGACAAAGAAGGCTGAAGAAATCCAACACCTGGCAGATATCCATGATGCTCAGGGATTCTTCAAAGCCACAAAGGTCATCTATGGACAAAGAAACCATGGCATACAGCCTCTACGCTCATCAGATGGAACCAAACTCCTGAAGGACCAAAGATCAATTGCACTAAGTTGGAAAGAACACTACCAAAGCCTCCTGAACCACAGCTCCAATGTGGCCGAAGAGGTTCTCTCACAAATCCCGCAACAACAAACCAGGGATGAGCTTGCAGCACTGCCTAGTTTGGAAGAAGTTAGCAATGCCATCAGCCAACAAAAAAATAAGAAAGCCAGCGGACCTGATGGGATCCCTGCTGAAATCTTTAAAGAGGGAGGTCCTGAGCTGACATACCAACTCCACCAGCTCAAAGAAAAAATGTGGGTGACCGAGAAAATCCCACCAGATTTCAAGGATGCCACCATCATCACCCTCTTCAAAAAAGGGGAAAGAACAGACTGCGGAAACTATCGAGGTATCTCCCTTCTAACATCAGCTGGGAAAATCCTCGCAAGAATCCTTGCAAACCGCCTTCTGCCCCTCTCAGAAGATATCCTTCCAGAATCCCAGAACAGCTTCCACCCCTCCAGAAGAACCATGGACATGATTTTCACTGCACGACAGCTCCAAGAAAAATGCAGGGAACAAAATCAACCTCTGTACCTGGCATTCATTGACCTTGCAAAGGTATTCGACACAGTGAATCGCAGCACTCTCTGGACCATCCTCCAAAAAATCGGTGCCCTAACAAATTTGTGAACATCCTGCGGCTCCTCCATGATGACATGATGGCAACAGTTTTGGACAGCAGTGGCTCCCAAAGTGACCCATTTAAAGAGGAATCCAGTGTCAAATAGGGATGTGTTATTGCCCCAACTCTATTCTCCATCTTCATTGCTATGATACTTCATTTTGTTGATGGGAAGCTTCCCACCGGAGTGGAAATCATCTATCGGATAGATGGCAAGCTATTCAACCTCAGCAGACTGAAAGCGAAAACCAAGGTTACCACAACATCTGTTAGAGAATTCCAGTATGCTGATGACGACGTCGTCTGTGCGCATTCAGAAGAAGATCTACAAGCCACTCTAAACACCTTTGCAGAAGCATATGAGAAGCTCGGCCTGTCATTGAACATTGAAAAAACCAAGGTCCTGTTCCAGCAGACACCAACCAACCCCTCTCCAATGCCAGTGATACAGCTTAATGGTGTAACATTAGAAAATGTTGATCATTTCCGCTACCTTGGCAGTCACCTCTCCACCAAAGTCAACATCGACACAGAAATAAACACCGCCTGAGCTCTGCGAGTGCAGCATTTTTCCGAATGAAGCAGAGAGTGTTTGAGGACCGGGACATCCGTAGGGATACCAAGGTGCTTGTTTATAGAGCTATTGTCCTCCCAACCCTGCTATATGCCTGTGAGACGTGGATTGTCTACAGACATCACATGCAACTCCTGGAACGATTCCATCAGCGCTGCAAATCTCTTGGGAAGACAGGTGGACAAACGTCTGTGTGCTGGAAGAAGCAAAGACCACCAGCATTGAAGCGATGGTCCTCCGCCATCAACTCCACTGGACCGGCCACATTGTCCGGATGCCCGACCACCATCTCCCAAAGCAGTTGCTCTACTCCGAACTCAAGAACGGAAAACGGAATGTTGGTCGACAGGAAAAGAGATTTAAAGATGGGCTCAAAGCCAACCTTAAAAACTCGGGCATAGACACTGAGAACTGGGAAGCCCTGTCCCTTGACCGCTCCTGCTTGGAGGTCAGCTGTGATCAGCAGTGCTGCAGAATTTGAAGAGGCACGAATGGAGGGCGAAAGGGAGAAGCGTGCCAAGAGGAAGGCACATCAAGCCAACCCCAATCGAGACCGCCTTCCACCTGGAAACCAATGCCCTCACTGCGGAAGAAGATGTAGAGCAAGAATAGGGCTCCACAGCCACAAGAACACTGGAAGACAATCATCCTCGGAAAGTGAGGGATCGCCTAAGTAAGTACCTTTACTTCTAAGCCAAGCAGCCTGCATAAGAAGTAAAACCAAACCAGGGACATTAAACGCTACGCTATCAAATAAATAAATCCTTCTGTAATTAATAGTCCCTTTATAAACCAACTCTTAAGCTGATATTGATCATTGCCCGGCTTTCCTCACAAATTTGGTGGCAGTAATTTTACGCTCCTTCACAGAATATCTCTCAATTTCTTCTACAATATTTTTTGAAATAATTATCCATATTTTTCTAAGTAAATTTTCCACATTTTCCCCAAATTAATTTTCTACATATTTTTGGACTTAATCCTTTCCCCCCAAATAATTCATTTTCCCCATATTTTTCCTAATTAATATTCAATATTTTTCCTAAATTATTTTTGATATATTTCTCTAATTTTCCATATTTTTAATTTTCATATTTCTTTCCAATTCACTTTCCACATTTTAAAAATAACCTTTATTTTACATATTCATATATTTTCAATTAATTTTTCCAAATAATCCATACTTTTCTAATTTATTTTCCAAATAATCCATATTTCTTCCTAATCAATTTCCCATATTTTTCCTAATTATTTCCCCATTTTTCTGAATTTATTTCCTATATTTCTTCCTATTTTTTATATTTGTTCTGAATTACTTTCCAAAATTCTCAATTTTTTCTTCAGTATTTTTCCTACTTTTCCCCATATTTTTCTGAATACATTTTCTATTTTTTCAAAGTAATCTTCCTTATTTTTCCCCAAATAATCCCTATTTCTTTATATATTTTCTTCCAAATTTGTGTGTTTTTTGGACTATATGCCCATGTTCTAGAAGCATTATCTCCTCACATTTCACCTGCATCCTCAGAGGTTGTGAGGATTAAAAATGCATTTCAAAACTGAAAATATTCAACAAAAACTGAATGTAAAAAATGGATGAAAATATTTGATTAAAAAAATCAAATGAAAGTATTCAATAAAAATAGCTAAATATAAAAATTGAAAATATTCAGTGAAAAAGTACTAAATAAAAAATCAACTGAAAATAATCAATAAAAATTGAATGTCAAAAAATCGGTTAAAATTGGATGAAAATATTCAATAAAAATATAATAATAGTAATTCCATAATTACTATTTTTAGTAATTAAAAATAGTAATTATGGGGGGGGGGGAGAGAAAAAATTGAATGAAAATATTCAATAAAATTATAATAATAGTAATTCCATAATACTAATACATCCAGATTATTTATTATTATTACAATTATTTTTATGAATGGAAGCATTTTTAGGGGAGAAAAATGAATGAAAATATTCAATTAATAATAATAATATTTATTAAAAATAAATCCAGATTTATGTAACCCCCCAAAACAGTATTATCTGAAATAATGATATAATTGTGTGCAAAAATTATTAAAATATAATAAGTTGCGCAAAAATATTAAAATATAATAATAATAATAATAATAATGTTTTTCCCCAAATTATTTGTTGACCATTTGGTCCATTTTGGACCTTTAAATCTTAAATTTTCAGATGAACTGACCACTCTGAAAAAAATTATTAAAATATAAGTTGTGCAAAAATATTAAATAATAATAATAATAATAATAAGTCTTTTTTCCCCAAATTATTTGCTAACCATTGTCCCACTTTGGACTTTTAAATCTTAATGACCAAATGAACTGACTACTCTGAAAAAAATATTAAAATAATCATCCCCTAATTAAAGAGCTGATTATTCAGAATCTGAATAATCCAAAGAGTTGACCATTAAGACCCAATCATCTGACTTCATCAAATAACCTCTCATTGTTGTCCAATTCCTCTTTAAGGTCCGAATAATCTGAATAGATGAACATAAAACCCAATCATCTGATCCGTTGAACTCATGATTGACCTCTTGACCTTAACTGAAATGACCTCTTGAACTTAATGTCTATCAGAGCCCAAATAATCCATAGAGATGACCTGAAGACCCCATAATACAACCCCTTGACCAGTTGACCATACGACCCAATTGTCTGACTCTGTGATTGACCTCATAGGGTCGTCGAATGACTTTTCACTGTCCACTCCTTCCTTCCAGTCCAAATAATCTGAAGAGATGACCTCTTGACCTCATGACTGACCTCTTCACATTACGAGGGGTGACCTCTTGACCTTAACTGAATTGACCTACTGATTGCAATGTCCTTCAGAATCTGAATAATCCGTAGAGATATTCCTAAGATTCAATCATCTGATCCCTTGACTGACCCTTTAACTTTACTGGTGGTCACCAAATGACCTCTTGACCTTACATGAACTCAATCTCCACCAGGGTCTGAATAATCCAAAGAGATAACCTGATCCTCTGACTCTCCTTATGGTCCAAATACCCCGACCCCTGGTTGACCCCTTAACAAGGCCCCCAGTTGAGTGACTGCCAGCAGGTTCAGCACTTGGGGGAAGAGGCACCGTCCAGCGGGGGACTGGAAGAAGCAGCTGTTTTGCCCATTGAGATGCATGGACTGTACAGCGGTGGTCAAGCTGTCAGCCCCATGCCTAGGGGAGAGGTTGAGCAACACTTGGAGGCCCCTCTCAGGGATTGCGAGGTTGCGATTTGAAACTAGGCATCGGAAGACGCTTCCCTTGGACAATCGCCACTCTGCCTTCTCCGCGTTTGAACTGCCACCTTCTAGAACCTTCTTGACCTTCTGAAAGGGGGAGTTGGGGCTGGGGGCAAAGGTCACGGCCTCGCTGGTGACAATGGAGAAGCCACCGTAGTCGTCTTCCTCGTCCTCTTCATCCTCCTCGTCGCCTTTGGTCCTTCTGGCCGATGAAGCGATGGAGTTGAGGCTGTAAAGGGACAGGGCGTCCGACGAAGGGCCAAGTGGCCATCTAGGCAGAGGGATGGAGCTGAGGCAAAAGGTACCTCCGCCCAGTCTGAACACAGAAATATATATATATATATACTAAAAATATTAGGAGCCCCCGGTGGCGCAGTGGGTTAAAACTCTGAGCTGCTGAACTTGTTGATCGAAAGGTCGCAGGTTCGATTCCGGGGAGCGGCGTGAGCTTCCGCTGTCAGCCCTAGTTTCTGCCAACCTAGCAGTTCGAAAACATGCAAATGTGAGTAGATCAATTGGTACCGCTCCGGCGGGAAGGTAACGGCGCTCCATGCAGTCATGCCGGCCACATGACCTTGGAGGTGTCTAAGGACAACGCTGGCTCTTCGGCTTAGAAATGGGGATGAGCACCACACCCCAGAGTCAGACATGACTGGACTTAATGTCAGGGGACTACCTTTACCTTTACCTTTACTAAAATATTAGAATTTAATCAGAAAAAAAATATTACAATTTAATGTTAGAGATAAATGACCTGATGTCCTACATAGAATATAGGAATTTAATAAGGAAAAATAACAGAATTTAATGAGGTTTTAAATATTAAAAATGAGATAGATGAGCCAATGCCCTTTAAGGAAAACATAGAATTTAATCAGGAAAAATATTACAATTTAATGTGTTAAAATATTAGAATTTAATTTTAATAATATTAGAAAGGAGAGATAGATGACCCGATGTCCTTTGAGGAAAATGTAGAATTTAATCAAGAAAAATATTAGAATTTAATGAGGAAAAATATCAGAAAGAAGAGATAAATGAGCCGATGCCCTGTGAGGAAAATTTAGAATTTAGTCAAGAAAAATAATAAAATTAATGAGGGGGAATATTAGAAAGAAGAGATAGATGAGCTGATGCCCTTTAAGGAAAACAGAATTAAAAAATATTAGAATTTAATACGGGAAAACATTAGAGAGAAGAGACAGATGACTCAATAGCCTTTAAGGAAAACGTTGAATTTAATCAGGAAAAATATCAAAATTTAATTTTTAAAATATTAGAAAGAAGAGATAAATGAACCAATGAATGGCCTTTGAGGAAAATGTAGAATTTAATCAGGAAAAATTATTATAATTTAATGTAGAAAAACAATATAACTTAATTTTAATAATATTAGAAAGAAGAGATGGGTGACCCAATGGCCTTTGAGGAAAACATAGAAATTAATCGGGGAAAATATTACAATTTAATGTAGAAAAATATTATAATTTCATTTAAAAAATATTAGAAAGAAGAGATAGATGAGCCAACGACCTTTGAGGAAAACATAGAATTTAATCGGGAAAAATATTACAATTTCATGTGGAAAAATATTAGAATTGAATTGAGATAAATATTTATCCTCTTTACCAAAGAGGGTCATGAGGGCCTGGAGGGCGAAGGTCAAGGGGCGTTGCCCAGCCTGCTTCCCCATCTTCAAGATGACCTCTTCCTGACCTACTTTGCACAAGTCGAAGCCTGGAAAAATAATGTTTAAAAAATCATAATCATAATATATAAATAATATAATAATATATATCATTTAATAATATTGTAATAATATATAATAATATGTAAAATGAATTTTTATTATATACTGGTCATTCCCAGCCACGCATTGCTGTGGCCCACTCTGGTGGTCATGGGGGTTCTGTGTGGGAGGTTTGGCCCAATTCTGTCGTTTGTGGGATTCAGAATGCTCTTTGCTTGTAGGTGAACTATAAATTCCAGTAACTACAAATCCCAAATGTCAAGGTGTATTTCCCCCAAGCTCCATCTGTGTTCATATTTGGGCATATGGAATATTTGTGCCAAGTTTGGTCCAGTTTCATCATTGTTTGAGTCCACAGTGCTCTCTTGATATAGGTGAACAACAACTCCGAAACTCAAGGTCAATGCCCACCAAACCCTTCTAGTGTTCTTTGTTGGTCATGAGAGTCCTGTATGACACATTTGGTTCAATTTATTATTTATCTACAATTTTTATATTCCGCCCTTCTCACCCCACAGGGGACTCAGGGCAGATTACAGTATACAAATATAAGCAAAACATTCAATGCCAGTTTGACAGACAACAAATACAGACAATACACAGAGGCTATTTAACTTTTTCAGGCCGCCAGGGGAGCTGCTGCTTTCATCATCGATCAGTGACACCGATGAAGTTTTTCCGCATTCCACATCCCGGAGTTTTCTTTATGGCCTCATAAATTAGTTAATTTAGCCTCCCACACAAGGTGGTACCTTATTTTCCTACTTGACAGATGCAACTGTCTTTCGGGTTGCAAAGGTCAACAACAGTGGGATAGACACCCACTCCAGCCCGGGCTGACTTCGAACTCATGACCTTTTGGTCAGAGTGATCTTAATGTAGCTGAAACTCAGCCAGCTGCGCCACAATCCCGGTGCTCAATGCCATAATTGGTGGAGTTCAGAATGCTCTTTGATTGTAAGTTAACTATAAATCCCAGCAACTACAACTTCCAAATGAAAAAAATCATTTTTTTGAGTGAAGGAAATAGATTGGGTTGTTAGATGTCTTGTGTCCAAATTTGGTGTCAATTCGTCCAGTGGTTTCTGAGTACTTTTAATCCCACAAACAAACATTACATTTTTATTTATATAGATAATATAATTCATATAATTTAATATAATCATATATTATAATATAATGTAATATATGATATAAAATTATACTATATTATAATATAATCTAGATCTATATCTACTCTATCTCTATCTCTATCTATCTATTAATACTGTATAATAAAAGTCAAAGTTTGTATGCGGCGGACATGTGGCGATGCGACCGGGTATGTGCCTGCTTTCTGATTGGCTGTTGCTGTGGTGCTATTGGCATATGGTCTCTGATTGGCCAACTTCAACAGGAGCCCCTGGTGAAGAAAAGGGTTCATGACAGAAACGGACACATGAGAGAAGGAAATTTGCATATGGTCTCTGATTGGCCAGCCACATTACAAGTTTTTGAGATGACAAAGAGAGGAAAGGAAAAGGCCAGGGGCTGGGTCAGAAAATTACCAATACAGACCAAACTTGGCACACAGAGCCTGCAAGACCTACTCGACATCCTACTGCAGTTTGGAGGAGAATGAACCATGAATGATGGGACTTGCAGTACCATCACTCTCATTCTGAGACCACCGTTAACCTCATCCAATGACTGATGAAGACCAAACTTAGCACACAGACCTCTCATGACCCACTTTACGTCCTGGTGTGGTTTGGCCAGGGATGGACCATGGATTATGGGACTTGCAGTATATTTGCTCAATTCTTGAGAACACTGCAACCCTCATCCAATTACCGATAAAGACCAAACTTGGCACACTGAGTTTCTATGACGCACTCTACATCCTGGTGCAGTTTGGAGGAGGATGCACCATGGACGATGGGACTTGCAATACCTGCACTTCCTTCCTAAGACCATTACAACTGCCAACAATGATGGATCAGGACCACAATTTACACAGAGCCCGCATGACCCACTCTACATCTTGGCGTGGCTTGGAAGAATTTGACAATGAATGATGGGACTTGCAGTCACTTCACTCACTTCTTGAGACCACTGAGACCCTCGCCAATGACTGATCAAGACCAAACATGGCACACAGAGTCCCCATGACCCACTCTACATCCTGGTGCACTTTCGAGGAGGACAGACCATGGATGATGGGACTTCAAGTACCTCCACTCCCTTCCCAAGACTGCTGCAACCCTCATATAATGTCCAATCAAGACCAAACTTGGCACATAGAGCCCCCATGACCCACTCTACATCCCGATGCTATTTGGAAGAGGAAGGACGATGGATGATGGGACTTCCAGTACCTTCAATCTCATCCTGAAACCACAGCGACACTTATCCAAAAACCAAGAAAGACCAAACTTGGCACAGAGAGTCCCCTTGGTCAACTCAACATTCTGGTGAGGTTTGGGGGAGAACAGACTATGGAGGATGGGACTTGCAGTACCTAAACTCACTTTCTGAGACCACTGTGACCCTCATCCAATGATTGATCAAGAACAAAACTTGGCGCACAAAGCCCCCACGACCCACTCTCCATTCTGGTGCAATTTGGAGGATGGACCACGGATGATGGGACTTTCAGTACCTTCACTAACTTCCTGAGACCACTGCGAGTCATATAAATAACTGATAAAGACCAGCCTTGATACACAATGCCTTTCTTAAATAACCCGGGCAGCTAGACTATATCTATATCTATATATCTATCAATATATACATAGATAAGATAGATGTATATAATAAAAGTCAAAGTTTGTATGCGGCGGACAGAGATGTGGCAGTGTGGCGGTGTATGCGCCAACATTCTGATTGGCCAGCTTCCAAGATTCTGATTGGATGCTGCTGTGGTGCTATTTTATAATGGTCTCTGATTGGCCTATCTGATTGGCCAATATTGCATATGGTCTCTGATTGGCCAGCTTTACAGGAGCCCTTGGTGGAGAAAAGGGTTCATGACAGAAACGGAGACATGAGAGAATGAAATTTGCATATGGTCTCTGATTGGCCAGCCTCAATTCCAAGATTCCAAGATGACAAAGAGAGGAAAGTAAAAGGCCAGGGGCTGGGTCAGAAAAATTCATTGCCCGACTTACCGGGCAAGGCCTGTTGTGGTGGGGGTGCCCTTCCCTCTGGCCATGTTGTTAGCAGGGGCTTCTCTTTCCCAGAAGCCCCTGCATGGCGGGAAGTTTCCCGCCACTGGGTCAGCTGGCCAACCAGCGGCCAGCCCCACCCAGCACCTGACATTTGCCAGGGGCTGGTTGCACCTTGTGCCCAGCAGCCTTAAATAGGTACCAGGCCTGCTTCGAGTTGTGCGGAGAAGAGAAGGCGAATTTGGCGGCGGCGGCAGCAGCAGCAGCAACAGCAGCAGTAACATTGTGTCTTTGCACCACTCCATCAGAATGGCCCCACGGACAAC
The DNA here is from genome assembly GCF_037176765.1 of Anolis sagrei. Taxonomy (NCBI): domain Eukaryota; kingdom Metazoa; phylum Chordata; class Lepidosauria; order Squamata; family Anolidae; genus Anolis; species Anolis sagrei. The sequence continues at coordinate 55,658,800 of NC_090035.1, read as the reverse complement.
GGCATGCAAGGAGGCAGCTTCACCAGAGCAAGTTTTAGAGATACCAGCTCAGCCGGCAAAAGGGAGAGGAGATGCGGAGCAGGGGAGATCCCGGCAGCCAGCGACAAAACCAGGTCCAACCAGTGCCCCCAGCGGGTGCTTTACCGAGTAGGGCGACAACATTCTGGAGGGGATCTCCCAAGAATACTGAAAAACTAGTAGACAGGATGGGTAAGTTGGAGTCCAAGGTTTTCTCCGAGAATGGACCAGGAACCTCCTCACCCAAAGAGAAGGAGTACCCTGGCAAGAAACACAGGCGGCCCAGGGAAACACCTGAACCCATGTCCAGCGAGACTGAGCACAGCGAATCCGCATCCAGTGAGGAAGAAGCGGAGGTTCAGCGTGATCACTGTACCAGCAGCACTCGTAGGAAGAAGCATCGGTCTTCCAGGCGCTACCACAACTACACATCAGATAGTGACTCCTCAGAGAGTGAGTATGCTCTTGATCCAGTAGACAGGGATAATTACTGGAGGACAGCAGCCCTAGTGCCTGGGCTACCTCAGTGAGCCATCAGGAGCAGAGCTGACTCAGGCAGCACCAACACCTCCAGCGGGATGAGAGGAGGTAAGTCTCCCTCTCAGTTACTTCCACCCCCCCTTTTTAGACAATGAGGACCCCCTGGGACGCACCCTTCCCCCGCCTCAGGAGTAAGATCCTTAGAGGCTATTATGTGGACATTTTCTCCCCCCTAAAACCTCGAGGAGGGCCGGGAACCCCCCACAAAGAGAAGGCACAAGAAAAGGGATAGTGCTAGGCCCATGGAGCATTCCTTTGTCAATTGGATGTCCGACTACACAGTTTACTGGGGGGGGGGGGGTAGCAGCTTTCCCTGAGCGTGGTTGGCACCTAGTCAATCATCAGGCTCATGTCATGAGGGCCAGGCAGCTAGCGGGGGAGGCAGCAACCATAGCATACGATACCACATTTTGCAAAAGGGCATCCCAAAGTGCTCGAGCCAGGTGGGACCTCATCAACCGTGACATCTGGCTCACAGAGGTTGGGCCCAGCATCAGGGGCAAGCCTGAGACAGGGAGGTATGAGCGAGGTTGGGATAACAGAGACGCCAGGTGGGCGATCTGTTGGGAGTTCAACATGGGCAAGTGTCAAAGGGCCCGTTGCCACTTCGACCACGCATGTGAGTACTGCGTGGGGAGTCACATGAAGGTGTCGTGCAGCAAGCAAGGCGTTTCACAGCCCTTTCGGGCAGGCTGGCCTGGCCCCCAGCCCAGTATCAGAAAGGAAGTGGGACAAACCAGCGGAGCCATTGGTGGGCAAAGTAAGTGAGTCTTCCTATGACTTTCTTGCACTTGCTCCTTCCCCCGTAAAACTCCCTCCCATGGTCCCTTGGCTCAAAGCATACCCCCTCAGGTCAGCAGCCACCTTCCTTTGGGGTTTCTCGGCTGGATTCCGTATCCCAGCAGTCGGCCCCCGCAAGGCTTTCACATCAGGCAATTTAAAATCAACAGCCCTGTTCCCTTGCAAAAGAGCTGGCAGCTGGGAGGATTGACAGAATCACCATCCAAGGCAGCGGAAACATCCCCAAGAGCCATCAGGAGTCCTTCTGGATCCATAAGCCTCCTGGGGCGGACCATCTTAATAGGTCCACCACCCCTGCGGAGATTAGAAGTTGCAGCAAATCTAAACTTGATCAGGTGGTGGTCTGTCCAAAGGAGAGATTGACAGCTCCTCCGCACCACCACCTTCTTGCCAGCCCTGACAGAAGACCAAGTCAAGTGTGTGTCCAGCACAGTGGGTAGGGCCAGATATTAGCTGGGACAGCCCCATAGTTGCCATGGTGGTCATGAAGTCCTGAGCCGTTCCTGAAAGAGTGGTCTCTGCATGGACATTGAAGTCCCCCAGCACTACAAGCCGCCGGGACTCCAATGCCAGGCCCGAGACCAACTCTGCAAACTCAGATAGGGCGGTCGTGGTGCAGCGGGGTGGTCGGTACACCAACAACAGCCCTATTCTGTCCCGGTCTCCTAACCTCAAGTGGACACATTCAAACAAGGTCGACTGTAAAGCCAGGCCCCTGATCAAGGAGATGGAATCTTTATAGACTATTGCAACTCCACCTCCCCGCCCCCCGGATCTCGGTTGGTGCTGCACGGCATAACCTGGTGGGCAGAGCTGAGTGAGATTAACCCCTCCAGCCTCGTCCAACCAGGTCTCTGTAATGCACGCCAGATCTGCCTTTTCATCAAGTATTAGATCCTGAAAGATTGTTGTTTTGCCATTGACAGACCTGGCGTTCAACAGCACCACCTTCTATCCAGGAGGGCCGTCTACCTTGGAACCCATGTTTACCAAGTCAGGAGAACATTTTGGAATTTTCTTCAGGGTGTTCACGAATTGGCCGAATTAAGCCTGCTATAAGCTTGCCTGAAATATCAGCTGTATGCTTTGCTAGATCTTTTTGTGGGCGTGATAGGAGTAAAGCTTCTTGTTTAAAAGCTTTTTTTTTTTTTTTAGGTTTCGGCGGTGACCAGGGGAGCATTTGCACAGCTAAAGCTTGTGCGCCAGCTGCGCCCGTACCTTGGGAAGTCTGACTTGGCCACGGTAGTCCACGCTCTGGTTACATCCCGTTTAGACTACTGCAACGCTCTCTACGTGGGGTTGCCTTTGAAGACAGCTCAGAAGCTCCAACTAGTCCAACGCTCGGCAGCCATGATTTTAACAGGAGCGGAGCGCAGGGAGCATACAACCCCCCTGTTGCGCCAACTCCACTGGCTACCGATCTGCTACTGGGCTGAACTCAAAGTGCTGGCGTTGGCCTTTAAAGCCCTAAACGGTTCCGGCCCAAGCTACCTATCTGACCGCATCTCTGCCTATGAACCCACCAGGAGTTTGAGATCTTCCGGGGAGACCCTGCTCTCGATCCCGCCTGCTTCTCAAGCTCGGCTGGTGGGGACGATAGGGCCTTCTCGGTGGTGGCTCCTCGGCTGTGGAACGCCCTTCCTACGGACATTAGACTAGCACCATCTCTAATGGTATTCCGCAAAAAGGTGAAGACCTGGATGTTTGTGCAGGCGTTTGAGTAATTTAGTACAATCTGGTAATGGAACATAGGAATGGAACAATGGACGACGAATCTGGACTACGCTTGGATGATGAGAAGATTGGGTACGGTTGTTTTTTGTAATAATTGTGCATTGTAATTGCTTATTGGTAATGTATGGATAATGTGTTAAGTCAATTGTTATATGTTGTATGGAACCAATGCTGTTTCTACTGTTTCTACTGTTTGTGAACCGCTGTGAGTCGCCTTCGGGCTTGAGATACAGCGGTATATAAGCAAAGTAAATAAATAATAATAAATAATAAATAGGGGGTTGTTCAGATGGAGGTAGTAAGTCCAAATAGGGAGAAATTTTGTCCCATAAGAAGGTTTGGTAAACACTCATATAAACTCCATGAGCCATGCGTGCAAAAAGGCATGCTGAGGAATAAAATTTCCTTGCCATGGCATCCAATTTTTTCCCTTCTTTGTCAGAGGGGGAAGACTGGTTCCTTTGTACAGGTTTTGGTTAGGCATCAGTTACTACAGAGTTTGCTTTAGGCATCTTAGATAGCCATGAAGCCGAGGAAAGATTAATATGGTATACGTTTTCTGCGCTTTTGGAGGTTGCTGGAACCATAGCTGGAGCAACTCCTGTATTTTTAAGAATTTTAAGTAAATAAGGCAAAGTGGGCAATACAGTGGATGCAGCTGCTTGTTTTTCTACTGATGTGAAACATGGGTCTCAAACTTTATCTGTAGGCTCAGGTGTAGAGAGATTCAAGGCTCTGGAGAGTCGTATTAAGAGGGCTGAGAATTTTTTGAAGTCTTCTGATTGCTGAGGGGAAGGGTCAGGGTCTGGGTGAGGGTCCTGAGGGATAGGAGTATCATCTGTGGATTCCAAATTAATAGTTTCTGAGTCTGGTTGAGGAAGGAGGGGTGGTTCCAAGGGGAGTGGTTGGGGATTTGGATCAGTATGTTGTTCTGGGGGCTGAGGCAGTGTAGCAGTGGGAGGTGCAAGGGGTGGCTGCGGGTATCTAGGGTCAGGTGGGTGGGGGGTGTTGAATCCTCTGGTATGATCAGGAGGAGGAGGGTAAAAATAAGGGTACATGGGGGGGGGGATAAAGATGGTAAGGATATTCTTGGTAAGGGTAGTAGTGCTCTGGGGAAAGAGAGTGGGTCCTTTTGGTGGGGTGAGGGGAAGGACTTGGAGGGTCATCCTGCTCAGGGGATGGGGAGTGATGGCACTGTCGGGAAGACTGCGCTGGAGGCCTGGGTTGAGCAGGGGAAGGAGTCTCCTGCGGTACTAGGGACTCAGGCATGTCTGGAAAAGGAGGTAGGGAGGATTGGGAGGGGGGAAGGGGAGGAGAGACTGAAGGATCAGCCGTAGAATGGGCTTCCAACATAATATGAGGGTCAAGGAGTTCGAGCGGGGGGAGTTGAGGGGGATCCTCCATTTCAAATAAGGTAGGCAGAGGCTCCTGGAGCTTGAGTGTGGAACCGTGAGGTTGGGGCATCGGTTCCAGTGCAGGGGGGCTGAAGGGCTGACCGCCAGTGAGTTGCCGTTCCTTTTCTGTTTATTGGATTTTTCTTTAGATTTTGAAGACCTTGTGGTCTGTTTGGAGGTTTTTTGTTTCTTTTTTGGTGGCTCTATTGGGGAAGCGCTTGCCAAGGGAGAGTCACGCCTATCCCCAACACATGGGGAGGGAGGCTGAGGAGATTGTTGTAAGGGAGAGGATTGGCTGGGAACGGGAGCTGGATGGGGAGCTAAAGCGCGCTCATATAGGAGGGCTTTTAGTCTGGCTTCCTTGCCTTTTCGAGCTCTGGTAGTGAAGCTCAGGCATATTTCACAGGTTTGTAAATTATGGGACTCTTGCAAACAAAGGAGGCATTTAGTATGCCTATCAGCTTCTGGAAGGTTAACTCCACAGGCTGAGCAGTTTTTTAAAATAAAGGGAAGACATTCTAGCTCGTCTGAAAGAAAAAGAATCATCAGCCGGTCCGTGGTCAGGATTGGAGAAGGTAGGTAATCGATATGGGGAATCCGAAGTCCAACAGGCACAAGAGAGAGAAATTCTTAGATGCTGCTAGTTTGGCACGGAAAAAGGAAAATCTGGCCAAGCCATGCCTCCGGCCTATATACCAGGGGGGCGGGGCCTATATTGTCTCAAAAAAATCATTAAAAATTCATTAAATCTTTAGAATGTTCCGGATTGCTGTGCAGGCACACAGGAAAACCCATAGGTGCGCATTTCACAGAGGACACAAACAATAAAGATTTCACCTGAACATTAGGAAGAACTTCCTAACAGTGAGAGCTGTTCAGCAGTGGAACTCTGCCTCGGAGTGTGGTGGAGGCTCCTTCTTTGGAGGCTTTTAAACATAGGCTGGATGGCCATCTGTCAGGGGTGGTTTGAATGCTATGTTGCTGCTTCTTGGCAGGAAGGGGTTGGACTGGATGACACAAGAGGTCTCTTCCTACTCAAGGAACCTATGATTTATAGGGTTTTTTGTTTAAAAAGAGGAGAAACATAACAATGCAGACAGACGGGCCCAGCCATCTAAGAAGAGAACCAGTACAAAACACACGACAGCAAATTATTGGAACAGTGGAAAAAGTTTATTGGCTCTTTTTGAATAGAGGAAACCATTTATTTACCAGGAAGGATGATGCCATCATACTGCAAGAGAAGAAAGGTACCAGAGGTAAGTAATAAAAGTGTGATCTTCATATCATTTCCCTATCAACAGCAGAAATGGAAAAGTAGTTGGAAGAATAATCTTTTTTGCATAGAACGGGAAGGTGGGAAGCACAGATGTAGTTTTTCTAGCTCGATTTTTTTTTGTGCCTTCCAAAGCAAGAGGGCATAAGTTTGTTGATAGAAGATTGTTAAAGAAGAGATGTTGATAAATGCCACTCTAATGTGCTGTGTGACCTTTTAAGTATTATTTGCATCTCATGAGACTTCACAACAAAAGTTTGTGTGAATTTAGCCCCAAAAGAAGCTAAATTCACACTTTACTTCAACACAAACCTAGGAAATTTGGGCTCTCCGGGTCTTTTGGACTTCAACTCCCACAATTCCTAACAGCCTACCGGCTGTTAGGAATTGTAGGAGTTGAAGTCCAAAACACCTGGAGGGCCCAAGCTTGCCCATTCCTAGTTTAAACAACCAGGAATGGGGGAAATTTATCCCAAAAACCAACCAATACAGTCATACATCAGATAGGTAGCTAGGTAGTCCAAAAACACGTGGAAGGCAACTAGAAACACACTTCTGTTTTATGGACAATTTCAGGAATTCCTTGCTATTTTTACTGGAATTCTAACACACTTAATTAAGATGTTTCTGATTGATCACAGCATCGCTGGAGATGTGAACAGTTCATCTTTAGATATGCTTTACTAAGAAGAACAGCTCAACAAAGCTGAGCAAAAACCTTCCTTTCCGTCAACAGGACTTACCTTCTGCTGAAACCACCGCATAGCTTCCTCTTTGCCGATTCTGTGCTTGGCCCCAATGCTCCCAGTTCGGCGCTTTTTGTCAGCAATGCTGAAACCGGGCCTGCCCAGAACCTACAGAAGTTAACAATAACTCTTATTTACTCCCAAAAGTCAATTTTTACAAACCTTTCCAGCTAAATTCTCATTATGTCAGAGTGGTAATTGAGAAGGCACTAGAAGAGATTAAAAGAGAACTGAGTGCTTGATATGGTAGATGACAAGCAGTAGATGATACTATTAAATTTAGATGCAGTGCAAGTCCAAGACGAAATAATTTGGTTGATATTCTTTACTGAAATTCTCTAGAATTTGTCATCTATGACTGGTCTGTATACACAGATCCTATGGAATCACAGGCCACCTTAACAGCCAGCACCTTCCCTCCACCCCAAATCTTCTTTTAAGAGCCAGCCTCTGGATCAGGTGAAGGAGGTCCATTTAGCTTCTGGCTGAGGCAAAAAGCGGATGCTTCTACCTCCTCCTTCAGGAGGAAGCTGGTGCAACCATCAGAACATCCATTGCAACTCCTTGCCTATCAGATGGATAACACATAAGCAAGAGAAGCCAAAGACACATTCTCCATATTGTGTTGTTGAAGGTTTTTATGTCTGAAATAACTGGGCTGCAGTGAGTTTTCCGGGCTGTGCAGCCATGTTCCAGAAGCATTCTCTCCTGACATTTCGCCCACATCTATAGCACGAATCCTCAGGTTGTGAGGTCTCTTGGAAACTAGGAGGGTGGGGTTTATATATCTGTGGAATGTCTAGTGTGGGAGAAAGAACTCTTGTCTGTTTGAGACAAGTGTGAATGTTGCAAGTGGCTATCCTGATTAGCATTAAATAGCCTTTCAACTTAAAAACCTGGCTGCTCCTTGCCTGGGAGAATCCTTTGCTGGGAGGTGATTCGCTGGCCCTGATTGTTTATCTGGAATCCCCCTACTTTTTGAGTGTTGCTTTTTATTTACTCTCCTGACTTTAGATTTTAATACTGGTAGCCAGATTTTGTTCATTTTCATGGTTTCCCCCTTTCTGCTGAATTGTCCACAAGCTTGTGGATTTCAATGGTTTCTCTGTGTAGTCTGATATGGTGGTGGTTAGAATGGTCCAGCATTTTTGTGTTCTCAAATAATATGTTGTGTCTAGGTTGGTTCATCAGGTGGTCTGCTATGTTTCATCATTGCCTCACCACAAACTAATTCTAGTAGGACAATAAATTCTATAAACAGAAAAATTGAGTAGCCATGGGGAGAACTCTCAGCTCGGTCATAGCAAGTTTCTACATGTAACACTTGGAAAAACCATCCCTGGAAACAGCAACAAAAATACCCACTATATGGTTCAGATATGTGGATAATAGGACTGGACAATGCAAGGTTCTAAATGGTTCTAAAGTACTTACAAAACTATAGTTCTGGTGGTGAAAATTTCAAAACTCTAACAAAACTCTCAAAATTTCATTATAAATGGCAGTTCCTAATTGGTTCTGTCATAAAAAATTGCCAATAATTAAATAATAATTAAATTTTGAAAGTTTTGTTAGAGTTCTGCAATTTTCACCACCAGAGCTTTAGTTTTGTAAGTACTCTAGAACAATTTAGAACCATGGATTTCCCAGGCCTAGTGGATAACACAGTCACCATTTGGAGCTATGGAGAAGAACTGAACAACTTCCTGGGCCACCTCAACATCCACCCAAACATCCAATTCACCATGGAGAAAGAAAGTGAAGGAAAACTGCCTTTTCTAGATATCCTAGTCTTCTGCAAACCCAATCAACAATTGGACCACACTGTTTACAAAAAAACCTACACAACCTGATAAGATTCCTACATAAAAACTCTGACCATCACCCAAGTCAGAAATGAAGCATAATTAAAGTCCTGGCAGACCGTGTAAAAAGAATCTGCAAACCCCACCTCCTCCAAGGTGAATTGAACCACCTAAACTGGGCTCTACACGCCAATTGAGACTCCACTACAGAATCAGAAGAGCTGCATGACCAAAAACTAGACAGGAAAAGAAAGACAAAGATCCACCCAGAGGAAAAGTGTTCTTGGCATACATCAAGGGAACCACTGACCGCATAGGGAAGCTGATGAAAAAACACAACCTACAGACTATTTATAGACCAACGAAGAAAATCCAACAAATGCTATGTTCAGCAAAGGACAAGAGGGATCCTCTCACCTCTGCAGGAGTCCATCTACCATGCAGTTGTGGACCAGTCTACATAGAGACCACCACACAAATGTAGCATTGCTCAGATACAAATCAAGGAACATGAAAGGCACTGCAGATTACTTCAACCAGAAAAGTTAGCCATAGCAGAGCACCAGGTGAACCAACCCGGACACAGTATATTATTTAAGAACACAGAAGTGCTGGACCACTCCAACCACTATTTCAGATTACACAGAGAAGCCATTGAAATCCACAAGAATGTGGACAGTTTCAACACAAAGGAGGAAACCATGAAAATGAACAAATTCTGGCTACCAGTATTTAAAATCAGGACAGTAAATGAAGAACACTTTCAAAACAGGGGAATTCCAGACAGAAAACAATAAGGGCCACTTATTCACATCCCAGCAAAAGATTCCCCCAAGCAGGAAGCAGCCAAGTCTTGAAGCTGCAAGGTTATCAATTGCAACATTCACATTAGCCTCAAACAGACAATAATTCTCCCACCCTGGACATTCCACAGATATATAAACCCCACTTGACTTGTTTCCAACAAACCTCACAAACTCTGAGGACGTCTACCTTAGGTATAGCCAGGAGCGAATGCTTCTGGAACATGTTAACACCCCAGAAAACTCAAAGCAACCCATTCCCCATATTGTATGTAAAAATCTACTGACAATAATTAATACATTTTATTTATTATCTGCCTCTCCTAAAGGATTGGGATTGGGAGGGGGGGTACAACAAAGTCAAGGCATAGCAACATAATAAAACTTATACAATTAAATAAAATACATAAAAATAACAGACTTTATGCCTGATGAATCCCAAGAAGAGATATTAGTTTTTAGTATTAAAAAAGAAGACTGAAAAACCAATTTTACCGAAAATCAAACTAAACAGGCTATGGCAAGGAAACTAACAACAAAGGGGTGGGGGGGGGGGATAGAAATTGGACTGGGAATATGGAGAGGCTGAGGAGTGCAAAAAGGGCTTTAGGGGACCAGGCCGGTACTCTGCCCACGTCTGCTATAACAACGTAAAACCTCGGATTACTGTTACCAATGCAAAAAGGTAAACTGAGAATACAAACCACATAGAAGTCCAAGCCATAGATACCAATACTAGGATCATATTTTATGCCCAAATCAATGTGCTCCTGAATTCCAAAACCAAAGTTGCCGGTGTCGGAGAAGTTATTCTTCCTCAGCTCATATTCACGCACCTGAAACAGAGGCATCGGCTTTACTGCTTGCCCTCCTTTCAAATGATGGCAAGTTCAGTGAGAAACTTGTCCAGAAGGGATGAGAACTCACCTTCAAGCCTTTCTCCAAGATCTCTTCGGCTTTGGCCCCACGTACAGTGCAGTGGACGGCAATCTTTTCGTTTCTCCTGATCCCAAAGGAGCGGACGGTGTATCGAGCTGCAGAATATACCAATTTTTAGTCAGTTTGAGTGAAGTTGTAGGAAGAGGATTACATTGTAGTATACTGAAACGGGAAAAAGTCTTCCTAACAAGTCAGCCCAAGGCAAGAGACAAGCAGCGTGCAAAGAGAAGATCTATGTTTGGATAGAAATCATATGCAGACAAAATAACACACAACTAAAAACATAAATTGTTCTGCTTAAAATCTACTGTTTCTTTGAAGGTCACAAACACTGGAAAGCAATATGAAACACCTGAAACATAACATGGAAGTTGAGGTAGAGTGGACTCTGAGGAACTTTAATGAAACTCTTGCATTTCTACTACTGAAACCCACTAAAAGCTTTTGTGACAGTTTCCTATCAAGTTTACCTTTGGAGAACACTGGGGTCTGCCCCGTGAGCTGCTCCAGGACTTTGGCAGCTCGGGTAAGCCTGTCCCCACTCTCACCAACACAGATATTCAGGCAGAGTTTGCGGATGCGCAGCTCCCGCATGGGGTTTTCCTTCTCAACCTGCTCTTGTTGCTGCAAAAAAAAAAAATGAAACAAGAAAGTACTGTTGCTACAGAGATAGCATAACATTGTACACAGTCTATGTCATTGAGAAACTACGTATTGGGCTAGTCCCTCACTATCACCTGTTTGAAAGTCACATCATTTCAACATCGATCTTCATACCTTAAAGCAGGCCTGCATAACCTGTGGCTCTTCAGGTGTTTTGGACTTCATTTCCCAGAATTCCTGACCACTGGAAAAGCTGGCTATGGCTTTTGGGAGTTGGAGGCCCAAATACCTGGATGGCCACAGATTGTACAGTTCTGCTTTAAAGAGGTCATTCTATACATTCACTCCCTCCCCAGTGATATTATAGCAGCTCCCTCCCTCCTGGCCTTCAGAAGGAAAGTGAAAACTTGGCTCTGGGGTCAAGCCTTTGGAGATTAATCTATAGTGCGATGATAGCATCTAAATATGTGCAATTGATCTTTGGAACGACCCCGGATTAAGATTGAGGATGGCATGATTTTAAGCATGAATTCAATGTTTTATATGTTTTAATGTGCATTTAATTTTAATTCTTAACTTGTGTATTCTAACTGTTTTTTGTCCAAAGTCATTGGATAGTTGCAATGTAAAGCTGCCTTGAGACTCCTTCAGGGTAGAGAAAGACAGGACACAAATAGAATATATTAATATATTGTGTGAGATCTTCATGCTCAGTTCTCATTATCAGAATCCTGATTTACACTACAAATATACTGCCTTACTGTCACTATCTACTTCTCCCCTTGGTGAGTTTGATATGGCTGAGAGAAAGTGACATTCTTTCTGCTGCTCTGGATACAAGGATTCAATTGAGTAATGGGTTCAAACTACAAGAAAGTAGATTCTACCTGAATATTAGGAAGAACTTCCTGACAGTGAGAGCTGTTCAACAGTGCAACTCTTTGCCTCAGAGTGTGGTGGAAGCTCCTTCTTTGAAGGATTTTAAACAAAGGCTCAATGGTCATATGTGCGTTGGTAGTGCTTTTTAACGTGTTAAAAGGGCTCACTCCTTCCTCATGTTGATTTTTGGAAAGATACTCTGGACCATTCCACACAGCTGAATAAAATCCAACATTATCTGCTTTGAACTGGAATATATGGCAGTGTGGACTCAGATAACCCAGTTCAAAACAAATACTGTGGGATTTTTGGCCTTGATGTTTTGTGTTATGTGGCTGTGTAGAGGGGCCCTCTGTTATAATTGTTGTCGTGTTAGCCGGAGCTTTTTGTATTTGGGTAGCAAGAAAAGGTCAACATGCCCCATTGTTGATTGAATATGTTGATTACTGTAAAACCTTTTTTTTTTAAACCAAGCAGTAAAGTATCACTAAACCAACTCAATGAGCTAAACAATTAGTATCTCTGCTTCAGAGATTGTATTGATGTTTTTACTTCACTGATCGCTATTCCAAACAAATTTTTAATATGGCGATCTCGCTGACTATTACAATCTAGTCTCTGACAACAAGAGAGTTGAAACACCTGATAAAAGGAAATAATTGCAGTTTGTTAAAACATAATAAGGCTGGCAGCATATTTCCAGGAGTATAAATACCAGAAGCATATCCTAATACATTTCATTAGATTGCTCCCTAAAACTATGGCACATATTCCAAAATTTGTGCAATACATCAATACGGGGAGAAGAGACTGACTGCCTTTAAAGACAAGGGAATGGAGAACCATTGTCCAGGGTAAAAACATATGCTTCACTTTACAGAAAATTTCAGGTCTACATCTTAATCTTTCCAGCACCAAAGGCCCTCCCATGTAGCCCTATATACCAGAATAGCAAGACAGAAATTTACAGTATCTGCTTTGAACTGGGTTATCTGAGTCCACACTCAAATAATGTGGGATTTTCTGCCTTGATATTCTGGAATATAGGGCTATGTGGAAGGGCCCTCAGTAAGAGGGGATAGGGAAACATCATGAGGCTGTTATGAGCCTCTGAAAGTTAAAATGGGCAACAGGATAGACTTTTAGAGCTTTTAGAGTTTAAAGCAGTGGTTCTCAACCTGGGGGTCGCGACCCCCCGGGGGGTCGTTTGGCCATTTTCTGGGGGTCGCCAAGCCGCATTGGCTAGCCACGCCCCTCCAAAATGGCGGCCGACCCACAAGCCAATGGCACTCCTGATAGGGATAGCGGCAGCCCTTTCCCAGCCCAGCAATAATCGCATGCCTTCCCGGAGCGGCGGAGGCAGCGGCGTCCTACCTCTGAACACCTCCACTGTCGAGCTGCTGCTGCAGGCCTAGAGGAGCAGCTGCAACCCAGTAGCAGCAGCAGCTCGACGGAGGCTGATGGAAGTCCTCCCCTGCCCGCGAATGGCTCCTGGAAAACTGGGAGAGGAGGCCTTTCCTCTGCTCTCTCTCTCTCGGCAGAGCAACCCAGCTAGGGAGAGAGGAAGATAAAGGGTATGCATGCAGGGAAAGGGCGAAGGAAAGAAAGGTGCCCACGGAGTGAGGGAGAAAAAAGGAAAAGCACGCACAAGATGAGAGAGAAGGAGAGAAAGGCACGCAGAGGGTGAGGGAGAAGGAAAAAAGGCACACGGGGGCAAGGGTGTGTGTGGAAAGGCACACATGGGGCGAGGGAGAAGGGGAAAAGGGTCCACGCAGGGTGAGGGAGAAGAAAGGTGAACGAGGGTCGAGGGAGGAGAAAAGGGCACGCACATGGCAAGGGAGAGGGAGAAAAACGTGCACACGGGGCGAGGAAGAAGAAAATAAACGTGTCTGGGGCAAGGGAGAAGGAGGGAAAGGTGTGCAGGCAGAAAGAGCAGAGGAAAGAAAGGGGCAAGGAAAGAGGAGGAAAAGACAGCTGGGTTGCTATGCAGAGAGTGGATGCCCTTCTTTCAGCCGCACACCTTCCTGGCATCATCCTCCGTGGAGCAGGTGCTGGGCTGCAGCCGCTTCTGTAGGCGGGCCCAGGAGCGGAGGAGAGCCATCCCCAGGCCAGCGGAGAAGCTGCGAACGGAGAAGCTCTATGCTGCAAACGGCCCCTGAGTTGCAGCAGCGTTTGCAGGCGCCTCCCAGGGGATAGCTGTGGCAGGAAGGAAAACGCAGGCTCCCAATCTCCAAGGTGTGTTTTCCCCAGAGCCCCCAGTATTCTCTTTGTGTTCATGGGTGTTCTCTGTGCCAAGTTTAGTCCAATTCCATGGCTGTTGGGGTTTCAGAATGCCCTTTGATTGCAGAGTTCCCTTCCACACAGCTGAATGAAATCCCACATTGTCTGCTTTGAACTGGATTATCTGAGTCCACACAGCCAGATAATCCACTTCTGTGTGTATTTTATGCAGCTGTATGGAAGGGGCCCCAGATAACCCAGTCCCCTTCCACACATCTGAATGAAATCCCACATTGTCTGCTTTGAACTGGATTATCTGAGTCCACACAGCCAGATAATCCACTTCTGTGTGTATTTTATGCAGCTGTATGGAAGGGGACCCAGATAACCCAGTCCCCTTCCACACATCTGAATGAAATCCCACATTGTCTGCTTTGAACTGGATTATCTGAGTCCACACAGCCAGATAATCCACTTCTGTGTGTATTTTATGCAGCTGTATGGAAGGGGCCCCAGATAACCCAGTCCCCTTCCACACATCTGAATGAAATCCCACATTGTCTGCTTTGAACTGGATTATCTGAGTCCACACAGCCAGATAATCCACTTCAGTGTGTATTTTATGCAGCTGTATGGAAGGGGCCTCAGATAACCCAGTCCCTTTCCACACATCTGAATGAAATCCCACATTGTCTGCTTTGAACTGGATTATCTGAGTCCACACAGCCAGATAATCCACTTCTGTGTGTATTTTATGCAGCTGTATGGAAGGGGACCCAAATAACCCAGTCCCCTTCCACACATCTGAATGAAATCCCACATTGTCTGCTTTGAACTGGATTATCTGAGTCCACACAGCCAGATAATCCACTTCTGTGTGTATTTTATGCAGCTGTATGGAAGGGGCCTCAGATAACCCAGTCCCTTTCCACACATCTGAATGAAATCCCACATTGTCTGCTTTGAACTGGATTATCTGAGTCCACACAGCCAGATAATCCACTTCTGTGTGTATTTTATGCAGCTGTATGGAAGGGGACCCAAATAACCCAGTCCCCTTCCACACATCTGAATGAAATCCCACATTGTCTGCTTTGAACTGGATTATCTGAGTCCACACAGCCAGATAATCCACTTCTGTGTGTATTTTATGCAGCTGTATGGAAGGGGACCCAGATAACCCAGTCCCTTTCCACACATCTGAATGAAATCCCACATTGTCTGCTTTGAACTGGATTATCTGAGTCCACACAGCCAGATAATCCACTTCTGTGTGTATTTATGCAGCTGTATGGTAGGGGCCCCAGATAACCCAGTCCCCTTCCACACATCTGAATGAAATCCCACATTGTCTGCTTTGAACTGGATTATCTGAGTCCACACAGCCAGATAATCCACTTCTGTGTGTATTTTATGCAGCTGTATGGAAGGGGCCCCAGATAACCCAGTCCCCTTCCACACATCTGAATGAAATCCCACATTGTCTGCTTTGAACTGGATTATCTGAGTCCACACAGCCAGATAATCCACTTCTGTGTGTATTTTATGCAGCTGTATGGAAGGGGCCCCAGATAACCCAGTCCCTTTCCACACAGATGAATGAAATCCCACATTGTCTGCTTTGAACTGGATTATCTGAGTCCACACAGCCAGATAATCCACTTCTGTGTGTATTTTATGCAGCTGTATGGAAGGGGCCCCAGATAACCCAGTCCCCTTCCACACATCTGAATGAAATCCCACATTGTCTGCTTTGAACTGGATTATCTGAGTCCACACAGCCAGATAATCCACTTCTGTGTGTATTTTATGCAGCTGTATGGAAGGGGCCCCAGATAACCCAGTCCCCTTCCACACATCTGAATGAAATCCCACATTGTCTGCTTTGAACTGGATTATCTGAGTCCACACAGCCAGATAATCCACTTCTGTGTGTATTTTATGCAGCTGTATGGAAGGGGACCCAGATAACCCAGTCCCCTTCCACACATCTGAATGAAATCCCACATTGTCTGCTTTGAACTGGATTATCTGAGTCCACACAGCCAGATAATCCACTTCTGTGTGTATTTTATGCAGCTGTATGGAAGGGGCCCCAGATAACCCAGTCCCCTTCCACACATCTGAATGAAATCCCACATTGTCTGCTTTGAACTGGATTATCTGAGTCCACACAGCCAGATAATCCACTTCTGTGTGTATTTTATGCAGCTGTATGGAAGGGGCCCCAGATAACCCAGTCCCTTTCCACACATCTGAATGAAATCCCACATTGTCTGCTTTGAACTGGATTATCTGAGTCCACACAGCCAGATAATCCACTTCAGTGTGTATTTTATGCAGCTGTATGGAAGGGGCCCCAGATAACCCAGTCCCCTTCCACACATCTGAATGAAATCCCACATTGTCTGCTTTGAACTGGATTATCTGAGTCCACACAGCCAGATAATCCACTTCAGTGTGTATTTTATGCAGCTGTATGGAAGGGGACCCAGATAACCCAGTCCCCTTCCACACAGCTCAAGTTTGGTCCAATTTAATTGTGGTTGGATTTCAGAATGCTCTTTGATGGCTGGGGAACTAAACACCCCAAGAAGTCCCAAATGCCAAGGTCTATTTTCCCCAAACTCCACCAGTTTTCAGATTTGGGCATACTGAGTATTTGTGCCAAGTTCTGTCCAGATCCATAGTAATTTGGGTTCACTGTGCTCTCTGGATGTAGGTGGACTATCTCTCCCATAATTCACTATCAATTGCCCCCAACCCCCTCCAGTATTTTCTATTGGCCATTAGGGTTCTGTGTGCCAAGTTTGGTCCAGGTCTGTATTTGGGGGGGGGGGGGGTGTCTCTGTGGTCTCTGGAAGTCAGAGCTGCATTGGTTGAAGGTACTTCACATCCTATCATCCGTTGCCCACACTCCCCCAAACATATTGTTTTTGTGATTAATCACTATGCTTTAATTATGTTCAATTTGTAACAATGGAAATACATCCTTCATATCAGACATCTACATTACATTTCATAACAGTAGCAAAATTTCTGTTATGAAGTAGCAACGAAAATGTGGTTGGGGGTCACCACAACATGACGAACTTTATTTAGGGGTCACGGCATTAGAAAGGTTGAGAACCACTGGTTTAAAGACTTTTAGAGACTTTTGTATAACATTTTAGAACCCAGAGCAAATTATTCTTATAGTTTTAAGCTGTCCTCTTAAAACTATATGCCTTGCTATGGAGGGTGCCAACCTCTCAGTCTCCATTTTCACATTATCCCTGCCTCATTTCATATTCCTGCGTTTATCTGTTATGCTGCATTTCCAAAAGCTTGTTCGAAGAGCCAGCTTTTTTCTCTTTTCCGAAAAAGCAGGAGGGGGCAGATCTAAAATCCCTAGGAATGGAGTACTACAGCCAAGGGACCACCACTAAGAAATCCCTGTTTCTCACCCCCGCCAAATGCGCCTGCGAGAAAGGCGGGATCGAGAGCAGGGCATCCCCCAACAATCTTAAGTTCCTAGATGGTTCATAAGGAGATACGTTCGGACAGGTAAATTGGAATGGAATCAGCATTGAATGGCCTTGCAGCTTCAAAGCCTGGCTTCTTCCTGCACGGGGGCCCTTTGTTGGGAGGTGTTAGCTGGCCCTGATTGAGTCTTGTATAGGATTCTAGAATAATCAAGGTGGCCATTGGCGATATTCACACTTGCCTCAAGAAGGCATGAATTCTTCCTCCTACCCTAGACATTCCATAGATACTAAAACCCCACTCACCTATTTTCCAACAGAGCCCTCAACCTCTGAGGATTGCTTGCCATAGATGTGGGCAAAACGTCTGGAGAGAATGCTTCTGGAACATGGCCATACATCCCAGAAAACTCACAGCAACCCATTTAATAATGTTGTTTCTATCTATGTTCACCTGATTATTAGAAAGCAAAGGGGTCACTCTCTCCAGGTGCATCTACACAGCGGAATTGACACACTTTGATTCCCCCCCCCCCCCCTATTTGCTATGACTGAAAGCTTTGGCATCATAGAATTTGTAGTTTCGCACGGTCTTGAGCCGTCTCTGCCAGAGGGCTTGGGCCTCATTAAGTTGCAACTCCCAGGATCCCTTAGCATTGAACCAGGGAAGTTAAAGTAGTGTCAAACTGAATACATTCTAGAGTGTAGATGTCCTCTGGGACTCCCCAAAGATACAGAACATGAGGAAGGAAATGCAAGCGTGGATCCCAATGGAAAGATTGAAGCTCAACTACTTAGCCTGGACAGCAATGGCCGAAGAGCCTCGCAAGGCCTGGGCGCTTTCCCGGTTCCATCCTTGGCCAATGTGGCTCTCCCCCAATTCTAAGATTCGCCTGCCCTTCTCCCGGGGCTTTTCTGTCCCTCCGGATGAAACCCTTCCCGGAAAAGACCCTGTGGCGACAGGATGGCGGCAGATTCTCGGCCTCCCCTCGGCGGAGCCCTTCCAAAGCCAGCTACTCACCGCCATCTTGGAGCCGTGGAAAAGGTCGTGAGAGGTCCGGAACGGGATCTTATGTGGCGAGTCGCGCCTGGCGGCCAATAGGAATATGGGAAACAAGGAGGACCAATAGAGAATACCACTGCCCCCTGGAGGCAGGATGGGCGCATTGCAAGGTGCCTTATCACTAGCCATGCTGAGATTTTCCCAAGCTCTGTCTCCCTTGCCTAGGTGCATGTTTGGGCATTTATATACCTATTTATTGATCTATTTCTGTTTTATTGACTATTCTAAAGACTTTGACTGTGTGGATCACAATACATTGTGGCAAGTTCTTGGTGGTCTGGGGATACTTGTGCACCAGCTGCGCCCGTACCTTGGGAAGTCTGACTTGGCCACGGTGGTCCATGCTCTGGTTACATCCCGCATAGATTACTGCAACGCGCTCTACGTGGGGTTGCCCTTGAAGACTGCCCGGAAACTTCAGATGGTCCAGCGCTCGGCACCCAGGTTGCTAACGGGAACGGCACTCAGGGAGCATACCACTCCTCTGCTGAGCCAGCTCCACTGGCTGCCAATCTGCTACCGGGCACAATTCAAGGTGCTGGCGTTAGCCTATAAAGCCCTAAACGGTTCCGGCCCCACTTACCTCTCCAAACGCATCTCCACCTATGAACCGACTAGGACATTAAGATCGTCTGGGGAGGCCCTACTTTCGGTCCCGCCTGCGTCACAGGCGCGTCTGGCGGGGACGAGGGACAGGCCTTCTCGGTGGTGGCCCCTCGGCTATGGAATGCCTTACCTGTAGACATCAGACAGGCCCCTTCGTTGTTGGCGTTTTGGAGGAAGGTTAAGACTTGGCTTTATGAACAAGCATTTGGCTAAACAGTGCAACTGAACACAGAAAGATGGTAAAATTGAACATAGGAATGGCAGAAGGATTATGAGAACGGATCTGATTTCATTGAGGCGTTATGACATGATTTGATAATTGTTGTTGATTTTCTTTGTTGTATATGATGTTTTTTAATCGCCTATGACATTGTTGTGATAACCTGTATTGTGTAAACCTGACTGGGCTGAAAAATGCGGTATAGAAATAAAGCAAATAAATAAATAAATACCAAGCCACCTTGTCTCTCTCCTGAGGAATCTCTAGAAGGACCAAGTAGCAACAGTAAAAACAGGCAATGGAACGACAGACTGGTTCAGGATTGGGAAAGACGTGCAGCAGGGCTGTATACTCTCACCCAACCTATTCAACTTGTATGCAGAACACATCATATGATGTGCAGGGCTTGACAAATGCAAGGCTAGCATAAAACATGCTGGAGGAAACACTAACAACCTTAGATATGCAGATGATAACACTGATGGATGAAAGCAAGGAGGAGCCGAGGAGCCTTCTAATCAAGGTGAAAGAAGAAAGTACAAAAGCTGGATTGCAGTTAAACTTTTTTTTTAAAAAAAAAAACAAGATTATGGCAACAAGACTGATTGATAACTGGCAAATAGAGGGAGAAAACGTGGAGGCTGTGGCAGATTTTGTATTTCTAGGTGCAAAGATTACTGCAGATGCAGACTGCAGCCAGGAAATCAGAAGATGTTTATTTCTTGAAAGGAGAGCAATGATCAATCTTGATAAAATAGTGGACAGTAGAGACGTCACACTGGTAACCAAGATCTGCATCTACGGATATGAGAGCTGGACCATAGGGAAGGCTGAGCGAAGGAAGATAGATGTTTTTGAACTGTGGTGTTGGAGGAAAGTTCTGAGAGTGCCTTGGACTGCGAGAAGATCCAATCAGTCCATACTTCAGGAAATAAAGCCCGACTGCTCATTGGAGGGAAGGATATTAGAGGCAAAGATGAAGTACTTTGGCCGCATAATGAGAAGAAAGGAAAGTTTAGAGAAGACAATGATGCTGGGGAAAATGGAAGGAAAAAGGAAGAGGGACCAACCAAGGGCAAGATGGATGGATGGCATCCTTGAAGTGACTGGATTGACCTTGAAGGAGCTGGGGGTGGCCACGGCTGACAGGGAGCTCTGGCATAGGCTGGTCCATGAGGTCACGAAGAGTTGGAAATGACTGAACAAATGAACAACAAAAATTATTTAATAATAACTAAACAATCTTATTTAATAATAATTAAATAGCATTATTTAATAACTAAATAGTAGGCTTGTTTGATCAAGAAAAAATTTGGTTCTAAACTCACCTCGTTTCCAGGGGGGCGCCAGCATTTCGAATTTCAGAGGACTTCCGAAATTTAAAATTT
The DNA here is from genome assembly GCF_037176765.1 of Anolis sagrei. Classification (NCBI taxonomy): domain Eukaryota; kingdom Metazoa; phylum Chordata; class Lepidosauria; order Squamata; family Anolidae; genus Anolis; species Anolis sagrei. The sequence continues at coordinate 55,638,301 of NC_090035.1, read as the reverse complement.
CAAAATTTCAAAATTTCCAAAATTTTATTAATTACGAATCGATTCGTTAATGGCGGACGCAATTGCGCAATGCGCTAAAAACACCTCCAAACGGGATAGGGGGAACTTCTGAAGCTTTCCTCTCCCTCTGAAGATGATTGCTGGTGATAGAACTTACAACTAACTAACCGATACCAAATTAAAATACATTCTGGATGAAATTAAAATACATTAAGTTAGTAAAAATACAAATTAAAATCATTTTAATCAATTAATCAATTAATAAAATAATAAAATAATAAAATAAATAACAAAATAATAAAATAAAGTAATAAAATAAGTAGTAAGATAATAAAATTAAATGTAATAAAACACATTAGTTAATAATAAAATACTACAAAAATATAGAAAGTAAATAAAAGAAAGTAAGAAATAAATAAAAACTAATAAAATTTGCACTTTGAAATTAACTATTAATTTATTAAATTATGGCCAAATTATCTGGCAAGTGTACATATTAAGTATAATTCCTCTAGCAGTAGTGCAAGTTAAGTAAAGACCGATTCCCCCTGGGAGGGGTTGGAGGGAGGGGTGGGTGGGTGAATTCAAATACATTAATTAACTATATAATTTTAAATCAATAAAATTAGATAATTAATTTATAAATTAAAAAAAACATTACATTAAATAAAATAAACATAATAACATAAAATGTTACAAACTACATACAGTACATAAATAAAAAATAAAATAAATAATACATAAATTAAATAAAATATAATAAACAACATAACTAAAAATAAAAAATAACTGCACTTATAATCAAATTATTAAATTTTTGCCAAATTTGTAGGAAAGTGAAGACTCATATAATCTAGTTTAACACAGATAATCTGACTGCTTGCCTGCTCAGTGATGGTCAGTACCCATTCCGCCCACCTCCAAGCCCTCCGGGGGGGCATCGAGCCTTAACCCCCTGGGACTGACTGACTGCTTGCCTGCTGTGAAGGCCACCGCCCCAGTTTGGCCGTCTCCAAGCCCTCCCGGGGGGCATCGGGCATTAACCCCCAGGACTGCCTGCTTGGCTGCTCTGCGAAGGCCAATACCCTTTCCGGCCACCTCCACGACCTCCCGGGGGGCATCCATCCTGGCCCCCCAGGACTGACTGACTGACTGACTGATTGACTGCCTGCAGTGAAGGCAAACGCTCCCCATTCTGGCCACCTCCATGCCCTCCCGGGAGCCATGGGGCCTTAACCCCCCCGGGACTGCCTGCTCGCCTGCTCTGTGAAGCCCAATACCCTTTCCGGCCACCTCCAAGCCCTCCCGGGGGCCATGGGGCATTAACCCCCCAGGACTGCTTGCTTGCCTGCTCTGCGAAGGCCAATACCCTTTTTGACCACCTCCAAGCCCTCCCGGGGCCATGGGGCATTAACCCTCGGGGCTGCCTGCTTGCCTGCTTTCTGAAGGACCATGCCCCATTTTGGCCTTCTCCAAGTCCTCCCGGGGGGCATCGGCCATTAACCCCCTGGGAGTGTCATAATGCATTAAACTTTCACTGCATATCAGCCGTCCTCCAGTGAGACTGTCTCTAAGCCCTCCCATGGGACATTGAACCTGCACACTGGGAGTGTGTACTACCGTCACTCTTTCCATTCCCCAAGGAATGGCTGCTTGCCATGAACATGGCCACCTGTTTACTTTGTCTCTGAGTGACTGTTCCTCTGCATCAATGGCATCAGTTATCTTCCTGTTCCCTTTGACATTCAAAGCAGTGTTGGAAGAAAAGGGATTCTTGGCACAACCAGTGACACCGAGGGAACGTTCAAAATACCCCAAGAAAGGAACTGCTGCCGGCAATGGAAAATTCAAGGAGATCCACCATGGAGGAGTGTGGGAATACACACAGCAGTGAAGCGGACACCCCAGAGAATCCCCTCTGGGTCTAGAGAAGGTCAGGGTATGAATACTCAAAGTAAAATTCACTGTATGGAAAAAATCAATTAACAAACATTGCAAGTTTATATTACATATGATAATATTACATAAACCAAAGTACTAAATTGGGAGATTAAAATTATTTCAAAGAGATATGATGAAGTAACACCACGAATACAGTCTCTCTGGAGGACGGCTGATATGCTGTGAAAGACAAGAAAGCCTTTGAGTGACTTTATGCAGCATACCTTATATCGGGTTCCACAAAACAGCAGTCAAACAGACTGACCTCAAAGAAAGGAAAGCAATGGTAAGCTCACTAGGGGACAGTACAGAACACAGAATCATAGAGTGAAATAAGTTGGCAGAACGAGTAAGAAGCACTAGCACCCATCGAGCAGAGAGTGAAGGTTATTCAGGAGTAAAATCTGTGAAAAAAGAACTAGCCTACACAAAGCAGCCAGGCACATATTTCCCAAAGGATATATCATTGACCTTTTACATATCTCTTATGTAGAATATTTATAAGGGATAAAGTTCCGATGCCACTCACGACATGCAGTTATGAGTCAATGGGAAGTCAGCAGACAAACACCAGAAAACTGCACGCATACCACAAGGAAGCCGTTGAGGGAGGAGACACATGGAGAAATGAATGCAACAAATAACATGTGGGATGCGTGTGGAAAGGAAAGGAAGGTATACCACCCATTGAGCAGAGAGTGGTGGTTCTCCCCGAGGACAGTCTGGGATGAAGAAGTGGACTACACTCAGCAGCCAGGCAGACAGTTCCCCCTTGACATTTCATTTTTCCGTGGAACATGTATCTTTGAAAATGTCTTATCACTTCGCACATAGGAAGGAAAAAGAACACGGTCCAAATGCACAGGGCAGGTAAACAGGCACTTATGGGTTCGTTGGCCACCTGACAACGAGGCGCTTTATGGGGGGGGGGGGGGGGAAGTTTCTTCCCATAAGGACTTTAGACTCTTTTCCTCACAGATTCATTAGAGAAAAGAGATGGAACGTCTTCCATGGGTTACTCTCAAATATTCAAAGTCACGCAGCAATCAAGTAGTAGCTCCGCGTAGACAAAGGAGGTAAAGAGGAAAGGGTGCCCAGGACAGAAAAAAAAACAGAGTATAGGTCAGGGATGGGGATGTAAAGCTGGCATGAGAAAATAGGTCTGGGGTCAATGGCACTCCATCAAACTGCAGAGAAGCAGTCAGTCGGAGAAAGAGACGGCAACCCTGAGGCACATACAGCAGGAATGGGGAAGTCAAGCTCACGTTTGAGAGGAAATGCCTGCCCTCAATGGCACAGCACACTGCAGAGCACCGACAGAGGGATGCTCGGGGCATCACTGCGGGCATCTACATCTGTCATGGCCAACTTGCACCCTCCTGGGGCTTTGGACTACAACTCACACCTACCCTAACAGCCTCAGAACCTTTCCTATGGATTTCTTTAAAATAAGGACTTTTTCAGATCTCACAATGGTAGCCTCGTGTCGAGAGGTAGGAGACATTAGTGGACCACAGAGGTGGGGAAGACCCATAAAGACAACTAGTAGGAGTTGCTCTTTAGCATATTCTGCTAGTGCCAAATGCCATACCAAGCATCCAATTTGTGGGAAACGCATTCTAATCAAATGCAGAATTGTCCAGCATGGCAGCGAGGAGCCAATCTCAAAACGCCCACCTTTTCTACATAGGGATCTGAAATTCCAGGGATGTTCCTGAAAGCCTTTATGATCCTGTTATTCTCATTGAAGATAATGCAGAGTCCTTTGCGCTGGATGTGTCCTAGGTACTGCGTCTTTCCTATTCCCACGCACTTACGCAGGTAGCCATAGACCTTTCTGATATCATCCCAGGCTTTCAGTTAATTGAGGAGCAGGACAGCTTCCTTTGACTAGTTTGTCTTCAATGACCGGAAGAAGTTCTGTGAACTACTTGATGTGATGGCCTGTAGACCTCAGCAGCAGCTGAAGAGCTTAAGCTGCCAATGCAGAGCATATGATATAGCGCTTCAGGGTGATGATCACCTGACGATGACATGTTTGCCAAGTCAGTGTTGGGGCAAACATGCGTCCTCCCAGAGACATATTGCCAAAGTCACCCAGTCCTGACCGATGGGTTCCACCTCCGAGAACCATTAGAATACGAGGCAAAGCTCTGCCGGTGCCGCAATGCTTCTGCGCAGGTCTAATGTCCTGCAACTTCACTCACAGGAATGGGCAGCCTCCTGTTCTTCTGCAAATTGGTGCGAGACAAGAACAAAATATCTGGGCAGTTGGGGGCTTGAGGATAGATTGCATGGTGACATTTTAACAAGACACTTCCCCCTTTCCAGAGAACAGCAATATCGAAGGAGAAGTAGAAGCCATGATGGTACCAAACATGTCATCGTCAGGTGATCATCACCCTGAAGTGCTATATCATATGCTCTGGATTGGCAGCTTAAGCTCTTCAGCTGCTGCTGAAGTCTACAGGCCATCACATCAAGTAGTTCACAGAACTTCCTCCAGTCATTGAAGACAAACTAGATGGTTACAAAAAGTCCCTTGTCGCGTTGGAGCTCCCCACACCACTGACTTTGTCACTGACCCAGCAGGAAAAGGTATTGATCAGTAGAAAAAGATTTTCCTGACACTGATCTATCTTCAAGAAAAATAATTCTAATTGGAAAGAGAACCACTTATAGCAGCGGTTCACAGAAAGAAATGCATTGCTCCAGCAGAATGTAATGATTTGGGGGGGGGGGGTGTTAAGGGACGTTGAGTAATAGGTGTGGTTTTCGTTGTGAAGGAAATTTGTATTGCACCATGGAATATTTATTTCGGATTTATTGACTATTCTAAAGCCTTAGACCAGGGGTCCTCAAACTTTTTAAACAGAGGGCCGGGTCACAGTCCCTCAAACTGTTGGAGGGCCGGATTATAATTTGAAAAATCTATATAAATAAAAATGTAATGTTCGTTTGTGGGATTAACAGAACTCAAAAAACCACTGGACGAATTGACACCAAATTTGGACACAAGACATCTATCAGGCCAACAAGTTACCATCACTCATAAAAAACACTGAAAAACACAGTGGAAGAGACTTAAAAAGCAACCTCCCCCCCCCCCAATACATTACAATGCATGTGCAAAACCACACACACACACACATATACACAAACACACACATCTATGTATATACACACACAAAACACATACACAGAAAGGGGGAAAGAAGGAAGGAAAGAGAGAAGGAGGGAGAGAAGGAGGCAAAGAAGGAGGGAAGGAGAGAAAGAAGGAAAGAAGGAAAGAAAGAAGGGTAGAGAAGGAAGGAGAGAAGGAGGGAGAGAAAGAGAAAGAAAGAGGGAAAGAAGAGGGAAGGAGAGAAAGGAGAGAAAGAAGGGTAGAGAAGGAAATAAAGAGGGAAAGAAGAAGGGAAGAAGGAGGAAAGGAAAAAAAGAAGGGTAGAGAATGAAGGAAGGAGAGAAGGAGGGAGAGAAAGAGAGAAAGAAAGGGAAAGAAGAAGGGGGAAAAGGAGGGAAGGAGATAAAGAAGGAAAGAAAGAGAGAAAGAAAGAAAGAAAGAAGAAGAAGGGTAGAGACAGAAGGAAGGAGAGAAGGAGGGAGAGAAAGAGGGAAAGAAGGAGGGGAGGAGGAAAGGAAAGAAAGAAAGGTAGAGAAGGAAGGAGAGAAGGAAATAAAAAAGTGAAAGAGAGAAAGAAGGAGAGAAGGAACGAAAAAGAGAAAGAGGGAGGGAAGGAAAGAGACAAGAAAGGATGGAACCAAAGAGAGAACATCAGGAGAGAATGCTTCTGGAACACAGCCATACAGCCCAAAATCTACAACCCAGATGGTGTGTGTGTGTGTGTGTGTGTGTGTGTGTGTGTGTGTGTGAAGGGAGGGGGGTTCTTGCCCAGCAGTGGAGGAGGAAGAGGAGGAGGAGGGTCTTGGTGGGTGCTTCCCTGGTGGAAGGAGACCCTTCCCTCTCTCCCTCCGCACTGACCCCCTCCCCTCTGCTCCTTGCCTTGCAGGGAAGCCCATGGAGTCCCCGCCCTGACAGGCAGAGGCTTGGGAGGCGCCCGGGACGCGGCTGCTGCTCTGCCTGGCTCTGATCTGCGGAAGCACGCAGCTCGTGGCCCCTTCCCAGCAGAAGAGCCAGCTGGGCCTAGGGAGGCAGAGGACGAAGCAGCCCCGAAGGTGCTTCGCCCGCTGCCTCCCCCCCCCCCTTCTCCTGCTGTCAGGATGAGGCCAGCCCCCTTCCTGAAGGCAGGAGAAGAACCGGCTGGGCCCAGGGAGGAGGAAGCGGCCCCCGAAGCTGCTTCACCCGCTGCCTCCCCTCCTTCTCCACATCCGGGGGCCGGATAAATGCCCTCGGGGGGCCGGATCCGGCCCCGGGACTTAGTTTGGGGACCCCTGCCTTAGACTGGATAATAATAAATTGCAGTAAGTTCTTGGTGGGATGGGCATACCAAGCCACCTTGTCACACCACCTTGTACAAATATTTCAAAGAGGGGATCACAGGCCCGGGTAAGAACCAAGCAGGGTACAGACTCCGTTCCTCACAGATTCATTTGAAAAACGTGATGGAACAGTGCTGAAACAGTAAGGGTTTGTTCCCTTTGCCAAAGTTGGCAGGAGACAGCATATGTAACTTCTTTGTGGCAGCAGATAACAAAGCACAGTGGTGAAGCACTGCTCCCTTGGCCTTAACCCCCCCCCCCCCCCAGATTCTGACTGAATGCTTGCCTGCAGTGAAGCACAGCACAACATTCCGGCCACCTGAAAGCCCTCCAGGGGTGCATTTACCCTTAACCCCCACGGGAATGGCAGGATGCATACCGGCAATGTATACTACCATCACTCTTTCCATTCCTCCCCAGGACACACCAGGAATGCGGCCATCATCACTACAGATCAGCAGAGATGTATTAAAAGACGTATACTTCCATCACTATTTCCATTCCCCCCAAAACTGACAGCTTTCCAGATTCACAGCCACACGTACTGCAGGACAGCAGGGATGCACTCAAAACATACTTTATGGAGAAAGAAGGGAACTATGGAGGAAGATCCTGGAGGAAGGATAAGAAGGGGAACGGGAAAAATAATAGCAGGTGCACTAGGAGATGGACAGCAAGGTATTGTTCTCCGAAACATGCAGGGATCCATTTGAGTATAAAGCCAACACTGCTTTGGATGTCAAAGGGGAAAGGAAGAAACCTGATGCCAAAGATGCAGAGAAAATGTAATTCAAAGAGAAAAGTTACGTCAGACCAGATCCTAGGGATCGTCAATAAATGAAATGTGGCTGGGGGACTCAAAGGAAGTGCGGCCAGGCACTTACAGCAGAGAAGGAGGGGAAAAAAACTCGCATTTGAAAAGGAGTGCCTGGCCTCAATGGTACAGCACACTGCATTGAAAAGATGGATTGAAAGCTAAATGCAGAAATCACTCAGGCCACTCCCGCCCTTTAATGATCGCTTTGCTGCCCCGGGGCCATCCTTAGCAATGACAGACTCATGGAGTTAAAGAAACGGTGCTTGCTAAGCTGTATATTGAGCTTCCAAATTTTCAAAAAGAAGAAGATGCTGTAAAACAAGTGCATTAATGAACACCTACAGGTTCACGGGGGGGGGGGGGGGGGGGATTTGCTTGTCTGGTTGCATTGCATGCTCCTTTGGGAGAAGAGGATTCTTCCAAGGGAATTTAAAAAAACAATACAAATTATAGTTTGTCTTCAACGACCCAAGGAAGTTCTGTGAACTCCTAATGGCTATGGCCTGAACACATCTACAGCGTCAGAAGAGGGGAAGTTGTCCAAACAACTTCCTCCTTTACATAGTACACCAATATCAAAGGATGAGTTAAAGCCATGATGCTGTGCTCACGAGTAACAGAGGACCTCCTCACATCACTTTCCCTGAAACTGTTATTTCTTCTATACACCAATATCAAAGGATGAGTTAAAGCCATGATGGCTCCACTCACGAGTAACGGAGGACCTCCCCACATTACTTTTCCAAAAACTGTTATTTCTTCTATATCAGTAATTCTTTTTTTTAAAAGAACTACATACAGAAGCAGTTCTCAGAGAGAAATGCATGGCTCCAGCTGAAAAATAGTTTTTTTTGGGAGGGGTGGGGAAGAGTGCCAGAGTAATTGCAGTGTTTGTTGTTGGGATGGAGATTTAGATTGTTACACGGGGTAAAGGTAGGGGTGGTTGGGTAGTTAAAGTGGATTGATTCAAGATGAGAGCAGGAGAAGAACACAATATAGAGTACAGAATTAATGTAGCAGCTGTTCTCAGATAAATGCAAGTCCCTCCCTTTTTTAATGTTTTTCTTTAGGGTTTTTTCCCCTGAATTTTTTTGATTTTTAATGGGTTTTTTTAAATGAGGTAGTTTATGTAAGTTGTTTTAAAGGTATTTTAGGGTCTTTGATTGACCGTTCCTTTGTATGAAGGGAAAGAGCAGTAGTGGGGATCACAAAAGTATTGTGAGGTGCACCATCCCTCAGGAAGAATCATACTACTGTCCCGTTTCCAAAAGGAACCGACTTTGTCTTGAGGAACAATAGAGCAAAAGAAATATAGTGCGGTACAGGGCTGATAACAAGGCAGTGTAGATATTTCTAGTAAATCAGAAGACAACAGAGCTCTACTGGACGTTTCTGTCATAATCAATCTATTTTTTGGGCAGTTGCAGGTTCCTAGACACAGTGCAGAAACAGTATGGGCTCGTTCCCCTCCCGGGTGGCATCAAGCCTTAATCCCCTGTGAGTTTCTGCCTGAATGCTTGCCTGCCATGAAGGACAGCACATCTTTCTGGCCACCTCAATGCCCTTGAAGGGGTGCATTTACCCTTAACGCCCCTGGTGGAAGGAGAATAAGGAAAACTGGAAAAAGAAAAGCAGGGGCACAGGGAGATGGACACCAAGGATACAGTGGTCTTGCTCTACAGATGCTGCAGGGATCCATTTGAGGAGAAAGCCAACACTGCTTTGGATGTCAAAGGGAAGAGGAAGAAACCTGATGCCAGCGATGCAGAGAAAATGTCATTCAAAGACAAAGGTTACGTCGGACCAGATGCCTGGGATCACTAAGGAATGGCATGTGGCTGGGAGAATCCAAAGAAGTGGATTTCAACTGAAAGGGGTGCAGATCGGGCGTCGTGGGAAGCGAAGTGCGGGATAAGCTATATCCTTCCCTTCTCTCCTCCCATTCCCCAAGTCAGTACGCTTGCTACCCACGTCAACGGAAGCATTAGCCCACATGAAAACAAGGGAAAGTTCAAAATACTCTAAGGACAGAACTGCTGCCAGTGCAGACAAAGTCAAGAAAGGAACATGAGCAACGAGGCATACAAGGAGGCCTTGGCACAAAAAAACTTGAGACCTGAATGGCCCACCAACACACAGCAGAACATCAGATAGTCCTGTAAGTCAGCAGTAAGGTAAAAGATGGCTGGGAAAGGGCAGCTCACATGTGTGAGAACAAAAGGGGACAAAGTCACCTTCATAAGGAAGCAGTAGTACACACATAGAGCAGAGAGTTGCGGTTCTCCCCGAGGATAGTCTGGGCCTACACTCGGCAGCCAAGCAGACAGTTCCAACAAGACAATTTGTACATCTGTAGAAGATGTCTCATTGAAGATGTCTTCTTTCGATGCCACTCAGGAGCACAGAAGTCACCAGACAAGCACCGTGAAACGACTGCAAGGCGCAGAGCACAGCCAAACAGCAGTTTGGATATTGACACCACAAAGTTCAGAGAGTTGGAGGAAAAGTTCCCTTGCCCAGAAGAGAAGGAATAGGCACCCTACAAGGACAGCTCTTTCGCTGGGGTATTTGAGTAACACGACTCCACCATGTGCGGGAAAGGGAACACCCATCCCTCCGAATCGGAAATAGAAGACTCACAAAACTGCCCTGTAAGAAATTGTTACTAAGAACAAACAACTATGTATGCCAGTATTACAGCAAACCTAAATCTCTCTAAGTCTCTTCCTCTATGAACGATAGCTGTCCTCCTCAGAGCAGACAAACTGACACTCCCACCTAACTTAATTCCTGTATTAATACTATGGAAAAAGGAAAATGAGGTTGAGAGAAGACAGGAATGCACCCAAAGGCACTCCTGGGCAGCCACTGCATACCTCTGAAGTTGCATTGCATAAGGACAATTATCATAAAGAAGTGTAGCTGCTATCAAACACGGCAGTCATTTACCGTTCCAAGTCATTTGGCACAGTGGAAGGCTACAGGGTTAAGAGAAAAGGAACATTGTCAAAATGCACAGGGTAAGTAGGCAGTCATTGATTTTCCATTTAAAGTATTCGTAGGCCATCTGTCAACGAGGCACATTGTCATGATGCAGGACAACATAGGACAAGCAATGGAGGGGGGTGGGCCAAAAAGCACTTGATCCATGAATGCTTTAAGTCCAGATCATCCTGGATAACATAGAGATCTCAAGCGCCTACAAGCCGGTTCTTTTGGCAACAGAGGAAGATTCTGAGTCTTCAAATCATAGTCCATCTGAACTGGGGTTGTGGTTTCCTCCGTCATTCAAAGCCATTGTGGAAAGATGAATCTTGGTGATGCTTCTCTGCTTCAATACCCTTGCACCCAGTACTGATTGAGACTGAAACGTATGTTTCCCACCTCATTGGTTTGAAGAAATGATTTTGTGATAAATAAAAGTTTTCCTAAGCTATTGGCAGTTATTTGGGTTTTTGGCAGTTCCAGTTTCCAATAGGAGAGCAGGAAGCAATCCCTAAGGGGAAAGGTGCCACTTCCTTCCCTTCTTCATCAAGACTAATTGCCCCCAAGCGCAACGGCAGTTGGTTATCATACTACGTATGAAGATTAATTGCTTCCAAAGAATTGCGAGCCACTCAGCAGTCAAGCAATACCTCCCCAGAGACAGAAGAGACCAAGATGTCTGGAGTATGAATCTGACTGGGATTACTGCGATGTGAAATGCTGCCCCGAACATGCAAGCACTGGATGATTCCTACCTACCCGCCCCAACACCAGCGCAACCCGTGAAATCGAAAAAGTGACTCAAACGCGCCTAGAACGAAACTCCTGCTGGCAAAGGGAAAGTAAAGTGGATCCACCATGGAGGAGTGCAGGAATACAGAAAGCAGTAAAGCAGACACCCTCTGATTCCCCCTTGGGTGTAGAGAAGGACAGGATATGAAAACTCAAAGTAGATATCAATTTATGGAAAAATTAAATGAACCAACATTCTGATTATGATTTTCAGATAATAACATTAAATAAGCCAAAGGATTAAAGAAAGGAGTATGTGAGGCGGTTAAAATCGTTCAAGAGGAAACATAAAGTAACATCAGGAATTAGGAAGAGAAGCCAGCCTTTCAGCAAATGTATGCAGCAGACCTTTAATCGGGCACCATAGCACAGCAGACACACAGACAACCCTCAAAGAGAGGAAAGCAATGATAAGCTCGAGAGGGGAAGGACTACGGAACACTGAAGCAGACACTGGAAAAAGTTGGCAGACTCAGAACAAGCAAGAAGCACTAGCACCCATCGAGCAGAGGGTAATGTTTCTTCCAGAAGAAACTCAGTGAAAGAAGAACTGGCCTACACAAAGCAGCCAGGCAGACATTACCCTCAGGATATATCATAGAACTTTTACGTTAGAAATACAGATCTCATATGAAGATTCTTTTTTTTTGGTAAGAAATTACGAGGCCACCCAGGAGTTGCAGGAATGAGTCGATGGGAAGTAAGCAGACAAATGCCAGAACACCGCATGCGTACCACGTGGAAAACGTAGAGGGAGGGGTCACATGGAGAAATGAATGCAACAAAGTGCTTGTTGGATATGTGAGGAAGGGGGGGTACGCATGTACATGTGAAACGGCCGCTGTTATGGGGCAAGTGCTCCAGGAGCTCAATAATTGTGCACTAAGTGTTTCTTTGCAGTCCTAATATAATGACACAGGATGTGTAAAGATTTGAAGGCCCAACTCCAAGTTGGGAACATTGATTTGCTGACGGACAATTCCTGAGGATACGTATGCGCACACCGACATTCTCAGAGGAACACGAGGCCCTGGCTGATTTGGGTTGTTTTTTTCTATTAGGGGGTGGGGCGTGTTCCTTACCCCCTGACAAGGGGAGAGATGTACTACATTGAGGGCACAGAAAGACTTACACAACATGGAACACACAGCACTCAACCAGGCAGTCCTGAAATATAATGTTGAGGACCCTGAAAAGTAATGAGGAGTTAGACTCATATAATCTACACCCATTCCAAAGGAACCTAAAAATGCAAGAACTATGCAAATTGAAGAGGATATTCATTAAAGGCAAGTCAGTTGAAACCTACTGGAGGACAACAAAGTTGCTGTGAAAGCTAAATGCCAACATGACTACCGGAATGCCCCCCAGGAATGACTGCTTGCCTGCTGTGAAAGCCAAATGCAAACGTCACTTCCCCCAGGAACTAAAGAGACGTTGCCTGCCAAGCTCTCTATTGAACTTCTGAATTTACCCAAAGATGGGAAAGAGGCTTAAAAATTCCTGAACTAACAAACACCTACTGGTTCACGGGGGTTGATGGTGGATGACAGAGATGCTGTGAAAGCTAAATGCATACATGACTACCGGAATGCCCCCAGGAATGACTGCTTGCCTGCTGTGAAAGTCAAATGCATACGTCACTGCTGGCATTCCCCCCGGGAGTTTACGCTTGCCTGTGCTGTGGCCAGGAGTCGGGCTACAAAACCAAAAGTCGGGCAGCTCAGCAACTATGAACCTCCTGGAGCACTGCACTATGACAGCTTATATTGCTGTCTTGTAGTTTCTTCCAAAGATGGTGATATTCAATAAAGCAAAGATGTGGGGAGTATAAAGCCAACACTGCTTTGGATGTCAAAGGGAAGAGGAAGAAACCTGGTGCCAGCGATGCAAAGGAAATGTCATTCAAAGACAAAGGTTACATTGGATCAGATCCCTGGGATCACTAAGGGATGGCATGTGCTGGGAGAATCCAAGGATTTCAACTGAAAGGAGTGCAGATCAGGTGTAGAGGGAAGCGAAGTGCGGGATAACCTATATCCTACCATCTCTCCTCCCATTTCCGTACTCAGCTACCCACGTCAACAGAAGCATAACGCCACATGAAAATAAGGGAAAGTACAACATACCCCATGGACAGTACTGCTGCCAGTGCAGACAAAGTCGAGAAAGGAACCTGAGCAATGAGGCATACAAGGGGGCCTTGGCACAATAAACTGGAGACCTGAATGACCCACCAACACACAGCAGTCAACCTAGCAGTCCTGAAAGTCAACCACAAGGTAACAGCTTGCTGTGAAAGGGCAGGTCAGATGTTAAGGGGAAAAAGGGGACCAGTTCACCTTCATGTCGATAAAGTCGTAACAGAATACTACATAACTCAGGGCTACCTAGCTGGCCTTTAATCATGAAATACCTATGTTAAAAACCCAGCCATTAACTTGGCTTCAAACTCGCAAGTATTACTTCCACAGATACGGGGGGGGGGGGGGGGGAGGCAAATCCGCAAGACCGGACAAGAAATAAACACCACAGGACAACTCAGCAGACAAGCAGACACCCCTCAAAGATAGGATAGGGACTGTTAGGCTCCAGAAGGGAAGTTCTATAGGATACTGGACAGAAGACAGGGAACAGGTGGTGTACTCTGAAGAAGCAGGAAGCAGTAACACTCATAGAGCAGAGAGTGTTGGTTCCTCCCAAGGACTGTCAGGGATGAAGTAATGACCTACACTCGGCAGCCAGGCAGACAGCTCCAACAAGACAATTGGTACATCTGTAGAAGACGTCTCATTGAAGATGTCTTCTTTCGATGCCACTGCGGAGCAGAGAAGTCACCGTTAAACGACAGCAAGGTGCAGAACACAGCCAAACAGCAGTTTGGATATTGACACCACAAACAACAGAGAGATGGAGGAAAAGTTCCCTTGCCCATAAGATAAGGAATAGTCACCCAACAATGACAGCTCTTATGTAGGGGTGTTTGAGTAATGCGATGCCACCATGTGCGGTAAAGGGTACACCCATCCCTCCGAAACATACTGCAGGGAACCTTAAGGAGATGCAGTGAAAGCAAAATGCAAACGTCTCTCCCCCCATCTTCCCCTGAGACTGGCAGATTAATGTTACTTGCAGACAACTGGAGCTACAAGACAAATTCTGGAGCAGTGTTATCAGAGAGCTTATACCCCTTTATAGTATGTTTCGTACGTATGATATTGTACGTATCTTACATAGAGCTTGGAGAGGGAGGACGTAGAATAACATTAAAGTAATACAAAAATTTATTGAAAACAAATTATATTTAAACTGTTGAACCGATTTTTTAAAGAAATTGACAATTGGAGCAATCTACAAACAGACTAAAAAAATTTATTCAATGACCTCAGCAAGTTGTGTGATCTCCTCATATAGATGGCCCTAACAAATCAGCAGTGCCAGAAGAGCTTTAGCTGCCCAAACAGAGCAGATGGCATAGCGCTTCAATGGGATGTTAACCCAACGATGTCAGCGTAGTCAACTCTTGTTCGGGGCAGAAATGTGTACTTCCGGGGATATATTTCCGAAGGCACCATGCCCAGAACAATGAGTTCCACCTCCGCAAAGCCTTGGGATGTGGCACAGCTATGGCGGTGGATCAAAGATTTCGGGCTGGTGTGATGCCCAGCAAGTTCACTCACAACGTAGTTCTATCTCCTGTTCTTCCGCAAATTGGTGTGTGCAAAGTTCACAATCTCTGTGCGAATGGGGTCCTTGATCAGAGCTGGTGTGGTGACATTTTGACTTTCCCCTTTATAGAGTACACCAATATTAAAGGACGAATACAAGCCATGATGGCTGTGCTCAGTTGTCACGGAGGAGCTCCCCACACCACCACGTACCATGACACGTACACAGGAGGAGGAGGATTTGATAAGTTGGAAATACTTTCCCAGTTACTGTTCAATCTTCAAAAACATAAATTAATTTGGGAAGATATAACCACATGCAGAAGCGTTTCACAGAGAGAAATGCCTGGCTCCAGCCAAGTAATTTGTTTTTTGGGGTGAAGGGTGTCGGAGTCATTGCCGTGATTGGTTTTGTGATGGGGATTTGGATTGTACCATGGGATATAGGGTCATAGGGGGTGAGGTAGTAAAAGTGGGGAGAGGGGGTTAATTATTGGTGTAGTTGTAGTGATGGAGGTTTGGATTGTTCCATGGGGTGAAGCGTTGGGGGGGGGGGGGGGGTGAGGTAGTTGAAGTGGATTGATTAAAGATGAGATCATAAGTTGATTCAGTGAGAACTCAATAGAGATCAATATTAATGTAGTAGCTGCTCTCTTTTAAATGCAATGTTCTCCCTTTTCAAAGGGTGTAGTTAAGGTGTTTTTTTGGGGAGTAATTAAAAAAAAAATTTAAGGTAGTTTAGGTTCTTTGAATGACCGTTCCTTTTTATGCAGGCAAAGTCCGCAAGTGAGGATCACTACAATATTGTGAGGTCACCCATCCCTCAGGAAGGATCATATAAAGCTTTGCCCACCTGGCGCAGCTGGGTGGGCGAGGCTGGTTGTCCCCTTCGCCGAAGGAAGAAGGTAGTTCTGGCGGAACTACGCAGCGGGGGCGGAGCCAAGCCCTCTGCTTGGCCCACCCCAGAAGTTCAGTCTGTTGGCGACCGTCGAAGAGGAAGGAGCTCAGGTCGGTCTCGGGGCTGGGTGGTGGAGGCTGGGTCTGGGGCCTCCATCCACCCATCCCGCGCCATCCTGGAGAAGGCAGGCGGCTCCCTTGCGAGCC
This sequence comes from Anolis sagrei, assembly GCF_037176765.1. NCBI lineage: Eukaryota > Metazoa > Chordata > Lepidosauria > Squamata > Anolidae > Anolis > Anolis sagrei. The sequence continues at coordinate 55,622,554 of NC_090035.1, read as the reverse complement.
CTGGGAGATGTGTTCCGCGGCGGGCGCTTGGCGTGTGCCGCGGGTGCTCCTCCGCGTCTCCCTTTCGCCGCGTCGGGGTTTGGAGGACGCTGGGAGGCAGCGCTATGCGGCGCGCGCTTACGGCTGGCGCTGGAGGCCTGGGTTTGCTTAGGCCTCACAGCCTTCACGCTGGCGCCATTATAGCTGGCTCGCAAGGGGCTGCCTCCGGCCTCGTCGCCGCCTGTGCAGGCCCGGCGCCAACTTTCACCCAGCTTGGGCGCCATTGGTGCTCGGTGCGCGTGATCCTAGGCTGGGCGTAGACTCGGCTTGAGGTCGGGCCTGTGCGGCCTGTGCATGCCCGGCGACATTTTTCACCCGGCTCAGGCGGCGTTAGCGTGCGGTGCACGCGATCCGGCCGGCCCCTTCTCGGCGGCCCATGTGGCCAATCAGGGCCAGGCGCCATCATTGACGCTGAGCTAACTGCCCTTTCGGGGTGGGGGGCTCAATTTTATTTTCCCTTCCATTCCTGGGTTAAAAGCAGCTCCGTGGGCCCCCTTTGGATCTGCAGCATGGTGGTTGTTTGGGCCACGTGTAGGGAGGCCATTTTGGCTTACGGCTGCCCTTAACCGGCCTCGCCTGCAGGGCTCCCTCACGGGTGGAGGCCATTTTGGATGGGCCGGCGGCCATTTTATAAGGGGCGGCAGCCATTTCATGAACATAATTCCACATATTAGGGAGCCTCCCAGTTATATGGAAGTTAATTAATGGGTCATTTGGTTGCCTTGCTTTGGTTCCTTTACAAGCTTAGGCCCACCCCACCTATTAGTTAAAGCCAGCAGCATATTGCATTACGAATTTATGTCAGTGATTACTTTGAATATATTGGATGTGCGTTTATATTTAATAATAAGAATAATAATAGTAATAATCATAAGAATAATAATACTGATAATAGGGCTGCTCAGTACAACTCCTTGCCTGGAAACAAGAGTGGTTCAGTTTGATTGCCCCTCGCAGATGGTCATCCACTTATGTTTGGTGGTGGCCGGGGGAGGGGTGGAGCGTACGCCACGCTATGAGGCAGAGAGTTCCACTGCTGAACGCCTCTCAAAGTTGGAAGCTTCTTCCTTTTATGCAGGGGGCATTTCATTTCCAGTAGTTGGAATATTGTTTCGCGTTTCAGAGAGCGATAGTGATATTATATTATTGATAACGTCAATAAACTAAATGATAATAATAATAATAACAATAACAATATTAGTAATAATAACAAAGGACATTTTAAATCCCACGCTAGCGGTGCACATACTAAGTCCATGGCTATGTGGTTTATTTACGCAGGATGTCGGCTAAGAAGAATGTGGGAGGCCCCAAGGGAAAAGGCCCCACAAGGAAGGTGGCGACCAAGCGCCCTCCACCACCAGATACTACTTCATCTGAAGATGAAGGCGTTTCGGCTGAGGACCTCAATGCACTGCTCATTCGCGTGAATGAGCTGGAGAAGGAAAGAGGATTAGCGGCGGCTGTGGCCCCCAGACCAGCGAGAAAAGCAAGTAAGGCTTCAATGTTTAAAAACCTTCTTTCTCGTGTCTCCGTTTTAGAGACAAGCCAGGAGGCGAGTCAGCTGACAGGGGCTGTGAATGCCTGCCTAGATCGCGGGGAATTATCAGTGGGGCAGCCAGAAACATCTCAGACCCAAGCTGAAGGGCAGTCATCAGTGGCCACCCGTCAACATCGAGACTCAGCCAGTCAGCCAGAATCAGAGATGTCCGTTACTTCTGTCTTGCCTCCGGTCCAGCGTGCCACCACATCGACAGGTACTAGCACTGCAGACACGTGGCCTTGGGACAATAGTCAGGTTCAGGGGGGGTTGACAACGCAACATAGCCAGCCTGCTACATCTACACCCATTCACTCCCCGTTGCAAGTGGGCCAGCAAGCTTCATTGCAGGTTCCGCGCTAGTCAGTGCGGAAGAAGCCAACCAGTTCTGGGGCACAGCCAAATGGCTGTTGCCTTCGCCCCCAAAAATGAGCTCAATTGCTCTGGGATCGCATCTGGCCCAAAACACAATTGATAAGATTTTAAAAAATGAATACATTGACATATTTTCGTTATATTTTAGGGATTTAGATAAAAAAGACAAGGATGACTTAGACGATGAAACCAAAGAGAAAATTAAAAAGAGAAGGGTGGTTCACAACTGGGAGAATTGGCTGGCGTGCTATATGATTTACGCGGGAGTCCTAATGGAAGCCTACCCATACAGGGGAAAGTCGTTACTCCAGTATCAAAATATAATTTATTGTGCATATGTAAATTTCACGGGAAACGCATGGCTGTCTTATGACAAGCGTTTCCGTTTCGATGTGGCACGTTACCCGACAAGCAGTGGGACCTTATAGATGACCAACTATGTTCCATTTGCACTGGAGCTCATTCATCAAAAAATTGCAACAGGGCCAGAGGGCCCAGGGCAAACCCCAACGATACACAGTTTCAGAAAAGAAACCCAAATCCAGCCTCCCTTCCAAAAGGGCCCTAGTCCAATTAGGCTGGGACCTTTGAAGGAATGGCTGCAACATTATCCGGATAGGGTGACAGCCAAGTATCTAATCGACGGCTTTACTTATGGCTTCCGTATCCCGGCTCTTGGCCCCCGTTTAGGTTTCTGGTCTCGTAATCTGAGGTCTATAATTGGCATGGAGGGCATTGTCAGAAATAAAATAGAGAAGGAAATCAAAGAGGGCAGGGTTTTGGGGCCATTTACATCACCCCCTTCACCGCTGCTACGCGTGTCGCCCTTGGGCATTGTTCATCCACCATTTGTCGAAGGGCGACTCGGTGAATGACGCTATACCAGAATGCCAGTCCACTGTCCATTATACATCGTTTGATGCAGTGATACGCATGGTAAGATCCCGAGGAGTGGCAGCAGAATTAGCAAAATGTGATATTAAATCAGCTTTTCGGCTTCTCCCGGTTCACCCGCATGATTTTGAACTCCTAGGTTTCCAGTTTGAGAGCAATTTTTTTATGGATCGAGCACTCCCCATGGGATGTTCGGTCTCTTGCGCCACTTTCGAGAAATTTAGTTCTTTCTTGGAATGGGCGGTAAAACTTAAATCAGGAAACACTGGAATAGTACACTATTTGGACGATTTTTTGTTTGCTGGGAAAAGCGGATTGGGCGATTGCAATCTCCTACTTGATTCGTTCAAAGACCTCACAGATCAGATCGGGGTGCCATTAGCTGAAGAAAAGACGGAAGGCCCCGATACAACCCTAACCTATCTGGGGATACAGATTGACACCATCAGCCAATTCTCAAGGCTGCCACCCAATAAAGTGGCAGACTTGAGCATTAGAGTGCGACAGTTCATTCAGCGGAAAAAGGCTACCCTTAGAGAATTTCAGGAGCTAATTGGGCATTTAAACTTCGCTTGCAAGGTCGTTGCTCCAGGCAGAGCCTTTTTGCGCAGAATGTGTGATGCAATATTAGGAGTTTCCTCCTCTCATCACCATATTAGATTAACTAGGTCGATCAAGGCCGATTTGTTCATTTGGTTAGAATTCTTGTCCACGTTCAATGGGGTCTCATTTTGGAGAAACGACCTGTTGTTAAAAGACGCATTGCAAGTGGCGTCAGATGCATCAGGATCGATAGGTTTTGGAGTTTATTTCAATGGCCACTGGTGTGTGGAGAAATGGCCGCCACAATGGCACGAGTTAGGTATGACTACTGACTTAACCTTTCTAGAGTTCTTTCCGATACTCGTGGCTGTGTCAATTTGGTACAAAAGCTTTCAGAATTCGACGGTCCACTTTTGGTGCGACAATCAGGCCACGGTTGAAGTCATTAATAGGCTTACATCCAAATCTCCCAGGGTAATGGAGGTGGTTCGTCAATTCACACTCCATTGCCTAAAATTTAATATATTGTTTCGTGCTTTTCACATCGCGGGTTTAAAGAACTCTCTGGCTGACGCTCTGTCTCGTATGCAGATGGAGCGTTTCAGACAGCTAGCACCTGCAGCAGACGCATGATCGGAGCCCATGCCAGACCATCTTTGGCAGGTCGGAACGAGGAAATATTGAGGGGGATGTCACTGGCCTTAGCTCCGAATTCTAGAAAGGCTTATCTCAGAACAGTGCACGAATTTATAGAATTTAGACAGGGTTATGGTCTCCCCGGAGTTCTCCCAGTTCCTTACGATCACATTGCCAAATTTTGTGTGTATTCCAAACGGCAAGGTTTAGCACCCCAAACAATTAGATCCAAACTAGCAGCTTTGGCATTTTGGCTGAAGGAACAGGGTCTACCAGATTTTACCAACGATTTCAGGCTGCACAAATTTGTCTCCAGTTGGTCCCGGGAGGGCCAGCGGCAGCCAGATGATAGGCAACCATTGACCCCAGACATTTTGAAGGGCCTCAAGCAGGTTTGGACATGGGTTTGTTCCTCGCTTTACGAGCAGCGACTTTTCCATGAGGCGTCTCTGACCGCATTTTTTGGAGCATTGAGAGTGAGCGAGTTGGTACCCTCAGGCAAAGGAGACTTATCCCATCGGGCTTTACTTTTCTCCGATGTCATGGTCGGGGCGGAGCATCTGCAGATCCGGGTTAGATCTTCCAAAACGGATCAACGAGGAAAGGGCTCTTTAATTTCGCTCTCTCCATGCTGCAATAATGACATTTGCCCAGTTTCGGCCGTGTCCCAGTTCATAACCATCAGGGGGACTACACCGGGTTACTTCTTTTGCCACCAAAGTGGTGGGCCGCTGACAAAATACCAATTTTGGACGCTTACGGCCAAGGCGTTAAAGCTGTTGGGCCTGGGCCACTTGAAGTTTGGTACTCACTCGTTCCGCATAGGTGCGGCATCGACAGCTGCCAACCTCGGTTACGACTCCGATAGGATTAAGAGTTTGGGCAGATGGAAATCTGATGCCTATAAGGGCTATGTTCGCCCCCTTCCCCGTTAATGATGTTTCTTGTTTTTCAGATGGAGTTTTGCTGAGCCATAGACGAAGGGTCTTGATCTGTGGCCATCGTTTGTTGTCTTGGCTTTATTGTAATTTGTCTTTTACATGTTGTACACCGCCGTGAGTCGCCCTAGGGCTGAGAACGGCGGTTAACAAATGCAGCAAATAAATAAATAAATAATAAATAATAAATAAAGTTATGTCTACTGGGCGGAGCGCTATGCAAGACGTGGTCCCTATGGCCAGCATTTGGGGCTTGCCTCCTTAGCCACAATTGAATGGAGGGGTTTGAGAGGTTTGAGATGGGACGGGTTGTTCCCAATGTTGTTGTTGTACGGTGATCGCCCAGCACCGGATATTTTGGTGATCCACCTCGGTGGTAATGATTTGGGCCTCCTCAAAGGAAGGGCATTATACTTGCATGCACGGACGGATTTGTTGAAAATATGGGAGCGTTGGCCCCATACACACATTATTTGGTCCGCTGTGATCCCGCGGCTGAAATGGCCTGGAGGCGGGGATGTCCGTAAGCTCGAAAAGGCGAGAAAGAGGGTGAATAGGGCCATTCGGGTGATACTGACACGAGCGAATGGATCATATATAGCACATGATCAGATTACCCATGACAATTATTCACTCTATCGGGCTGATGGGGTCCATCTTTCGGACTCGGGCATTGATATATTTTTGGCCAATATACAAGCGGCCATTAGAACCAAGTTAGGAGAATTGGTGGGGGATGGGAACTAAATTGACATCTGTTCCCAATCTGTGGCGGGAATAATGTAGAGATAAAGTTTAATAGTTGAGGTTCAACCAGGCACCCCCTTTCAAGGTTAAAAGACTAGTAACAAAACACTCTCAGGAGGTTAAGTTTGGCAGGAGAAACAAAGAGTAACATCTGAAAATGAGAGGGGAGAATATGGCCTTCGTTACCGTAATTAAGGTTCCCTGCACGTTGCATTGGAGGTTAACCAGTTGTTGTTTAAGGGGTATCAGAATTTTACACAGCTTGCCGAGGAATGGACAGGCAGGGATGCTGCCTCGGCTTTCCCTCACCAAATTCTGTTCTATATTAAAACAGTTAAAGCTAATTAGGTAACGTTAATAAAGTTGCCCATATTTTACCCAAGACATTGGTGTGGTCTCGTTATTTCGGTGTGGGAGGAAAATACCGCCCCGTATGTACAGTAACGTACTTTGTTTGGAGGAGTAATACAGCAGAAGAAATATAGTGTGGCACAGGGCTGATAACAAGGTTGTGTTGATATTTCTAAGTTGAGCATTTCTGGTTGTCAAAAACACAATGCAGTAGTGATCTACGGGACGTTGCCCTCAAAATCAATCTCTGGATAGCCCAAAAGTGGCAGGTTGGCTTTCAGGAAGACCAGTTTTTCGACCGCAAGGGGGTTGAGCAAGTTACATTGGAGGGTCACGACATCTCCCGCCAGGCTGAAGACCCTCTCACTCTGCACGCTAGTTGGAGGACAGCTGAGAAACTTGCTTGCGACGTTTGAGAAGTCAGGCCATGCCTTGCTTCAGGAGGACCAGTAAGACAAGGGATGGCTGGAGAAACACTCCTGAGGCTCCTTGAAGTAACGGTTTACGGAATACTCGGCCAAGTCTAACTTTGCCGCCTGAGCCGACAAAGATGTTCCTTCCTCTGAAAGAAAAGCGATGCTCTCCTTTAAGAATGCTTCCTCGCACCTCCTTTTTTGCCGCAGCGCCCTACCATCATCCCTTGATGGTGGCAAGGTGGGGCTATTGGAATCGTTGATGGCATAACCGCAGGGGTTCTGGGGACGAACGGCACTGACGAGTTGCTCAGAGTGTTCTCCCACCCTCTGAGAGTATGCTCCTCTCACGAGCGAGACACGTTCTGCCTTCCACCTCGGAAAATCTTTGGGGCAGACGGTGTCCTTGATGCAAGGGTCACAGAGTGCTGCCAAGACATGACTCCTACTCTCCATCAGCGGGAGGAGATGTTTACGGACAGCAAAAGTCAACTTTCTGACCACCTCCTGGGCCTGTGGAGTCAGGGGCCCAGTCATAGACTGCAACGAACTGTGGCCCCCCAGCATCTCCAAATGCCTCTTCAACTGTAAGATGACAGGGAGCACCTGGCTGAGTAGAGCTTTCTGGCCAGAAAGGGTGTCGGTGGCGATTTTAAATGGATGGAGGATTTTGACCAGCTGTGTGATGGTCATCCAATCCTGGTTGTTAGGGACCAGCTTGTTTATCGGCGCCGCGATTGTCAGTGAGATGGCATGGACCAGCCTCTGTTGCTCCACCATGTGCTCCAACATCTTGTAGGTGGAGTTCCAGGAGGTGGAGACATCCTGCAGTAACCGGTGTTATGGGAGGCACTCCAGGGCCTGCCTGTCCTGCAGCATTTGCGCGGACTTTGTGCTACAGTGGAAGAAGCCCGCGATTTTGCAGCAGCGGTCTATGAGTAGAGTGACGTTGGTGTTACTGTTTTCATCGGGGCCCCTGAAGCCATCTTTTACACAATTATGCAGTAAGTGCACCATGCATGTGACGTTCGTGAAGCCCGCACTTTCAACTGCACGGATCATGTTCCTTCCTGCGTCTGTGACCATGAATCCTGAGTTACCATTAGAATGAGTATGCCGCATCCAATCTCTCATCATGTCTTGCAAGTATCCAGAGATGGTCGGCCCTGTGATCCGTATCTATAATCTCCAGGGACAGAAGGGCCCACCGATGACCCATGGTGAGGCAACCCTCCATCTCCCACCAGTGAGCAGTGAGGGACAGATAGGAATGCCCTCCTCCCGTGCTGGACCAAATGTCCGATGTGAAATGTACATTGACGGATCGTGTAGCATTCAGCACGGTTTTTAGCTGTTCCTTGCATCCCTCGTACAATGCTGGAATGACTGTTCGCGAGAAAGTTTGGTGAGTCGGGATGTTGTACCATGGTGCCAGGCGCTGAACAAATATGCGAAAACCCTCCTGTTCCACCATACGGAAGGGCTGGTGGTCTAGAGCCATCATCTCTCCAAGGTGACATGTTATTTCCTTCACAGATGGCGGCTTCACTCCAGATCTCACCCTTGTTACTGGCAGGCCCCAAGCATCAATGGTTTTCTGCATGGGGTCTGTTGGCGAGGTTGGAGTGCTCTGTGTACTGCTGCAGGTGCTGCCGGCTTCCACTGTGTCTAGCTTAACATTAGGGTGGTGTCTCTTGATGTGCATCCTTAGGCCAGTTGTGGCAAGATGCCTCACATTTTTTTCCTCTGCTGATGCTCCCACCGCAATGCCTACATACTGCCACAGTAGCCTTCTGAGGATGGACGTCGTACTGATCCCAGAGGAGCGATCTCGGCCTACCCACACGCACTACTGCTGTAATGTTGGTGTTTGGAGTGACGGTGTCGGTGGAAGGAGGTGGGATTGGGGGTGTTTCCTCAACCTCTACCTCCAGCATGCACTCCTCCTCTGGCTCACTAAGTCCCGAGGTGGAAGCAGATTCCATGTTGTCTTCCACCCATCCCTCGGACACGTCCTCCTCCTCGTCCTCGTTCTCCTCCTCCTCCTCACAACCAGTGGTATTTTTATCAGAGGGGCTTTCAAGAACATCTCACTTGCGACGTTGAGACTTTCTAACAGATGCAGAAGTTTCTGCTCTCTCACTGTTTGAGTAAGCAGTTGTGTCTGTTGCAGTTGCCATGTTGGTGGTGGAATGGTCCCGCCATCTCAAGATGTTCATCATCATTCCCCTGCCTTTGCGTCTCGAAGAGCTTGGAAGGAAATGTTTCATGACACAAGTCAAAGGCAAAGGCTGTAAGCAGTGTTTGAGGTTTACTCTGAGTCTTGGAATGTTTGTGATTGTAAAGTAACAGCAGTGAAAGTGAGAACCTTATCACCAAACAGTGTACTTTCCCGGCACAAGGAGTGAGGTGTTAACTAGTCAATATGCTAACTAAGAGGCCACGTAAGGCAAGGCAATGATAAGGACATAAAAAAAGAGGAAAATGAGGGGATACAAAGCTGTAGAGAAAAAAAAAAGTCTCACGTGGACTTTCAGGCCCCTTGTGAATGGGCTTCACAAAAATGCGGAAGCAAAGTCCCAGAAGTTAACTTTCTCGTGGTTTCACGTGTTGCATTGCTCCAGAGCAGAGCACTATGTGGGGTACGATTTATAACAGGGCAAAAGAAAGGGGCCAGAGTCCAAAAGAAAGGTGGCAGATGCAGGGAACCAGGTTGCAGTGTGTTACTATGAAGCTGAGGCGTAGTTAAGACACCTAGGCCACAGAAATGGCCTAGAGGCAAACAGCAAGGTGGCTGTTTTAGGCTAGGATTGTATAACAGCAGGTTATAGAAGAGGTGCAATTTAGGAGTGTTCCCCTGGGCCAAAGTCGGCAGGACACAGCAAATATATTCCCTTTTTAGCTGTATCCGGAGGTTGGGCCAAACTGGCCGCAGTGATCAAGTTTAACTTCTTTGTGGCAACAGATTTCTTACTGGGGTGCTGTTTCAGAATGGGTTTCACCCCTTTTGGGCCAAACTGGCCAGAATTAGCAAGCTAAACTTCTTTCTGGCAACAGATTTGTAACTGGGGTGCTGTTTCTGAATGGGTATCACCTCTTTTGGGCCAAACTGGCCGGAGTGAGCAAGTTTAACTTCTTTGTGGCAACAGAGTAGTTACAGGGGTGCGTTTTCTGAAAGGGTTTCACGGCTTTTGGGCCAAACTGGCTGGAGTGAGCAAGTTTAACTTCTTTGTGGCAACAGATTTGTAACTAGGGTGCTGTTTCTAAAAGGATTTCACCCCTATTGGGCCAAACTGGAGACAGTGAGCAAGTTTAACTTCTTTGTGGCAACAGACTTGTAACTAGGGTGCTGTTTCTGAAATGTTTTCACCCCTTTTGGGGGAAACTGGCCTCAGTGAGCAAGTTTAACATCTTTGTGGCAACAGATTTGTAACTAGGGTGCTGTTTCTGAAAGGGTTTCACCCCTTTTGGGCCAAACTGGACGCAGTGAGAAAGTTTAACTTCTTTGTGGCAACAGCTTTGTAACTGGGGTGCTGTTTCCGAAAGGTTTTCACCCCTTTTGGGGGAAACTGGCCGCAGTGATCAAGTTTAACTTCTTTGTGGCAATAGATTTGTTACTGAGGTGCTGTTTCTAAAAGGGTTTCACTCCTTTTGGGCAATACTGACCGGAGTTAGCAAGTTTAAATTCTTTGTGGCAACAGATTTGTAACTAGGGTGCTGTTTCTGAAAGGGTTTCAAGCCTTTAGGGCCATATTGGCCGGAGTTCGAAAGTTTAACTTCTTTGTGACAACAGATTTGTAACTAGGGTGCAGTTTCTGAAAGGGTTTCACCCCTTTGGGGCAAACTGGCTGGAGTGATCAAGTTTAACTTTTTTGTGACAACAGAGTTGTTACTGGAGTGCTGTTTCTGAAAGGGTTTCACCCTTTGTGGTGCCAAATTGTCCGGAGAGAGCAAGTTTAACTTCTATGTGGCAAAGGAGTTGTTACTGGGGTACTGTTTCTGAAAGGGTTTCACCCCTTTTGGGCCAAACTGGCCAGAGTTAACGAGCTTAACTTCTTTGTGGCAACAGATTTGTAACTGCGGTGCTCTTTCTGAATGGGTATCACCTCTTTTGGGCCAAACTGGCTGGAGTGAGCAAGTTTAACTTCTTTGTGGCAACAGAGTTGTTACTGGTTTGCGTTTTCTGAAAGGGTCTCACCGCTTTTGGGCCAAACTGGCTGGAGTGGGCAAGATTAACTTCTTTGTTTCAACAGATTTGTAACTAGGGTGCTGTTTCTGAAAGGTTTTCACCCATTTTGGGGGAAACTGGCCTCAGTGAGAAGGTTAACATCTTTGTGGCAACAGATTTGTAACTAGGGTGCTGTTTCTGAAAGGTTTTCACCCCTTTTGGGCCATACTGAACGCAGTGAGCAAGTTTAACTAATTTGTGGCAACAGCTTTGTAACTGGGGTGCTGTTTCTGAAAGGTTTTCACCCCTTTTGGGCGAAACTGGCCGCAGTAATCAGGTTTAACTTCTTTGAGGCAATAGATTTGTTACTGAGGTGCTGTTTCTGAAAGGGTTTCACTCCTTTTGGGCCATACTGAATGGAGTTAGCAAGTTTAACCCCTTTGTGGCAACAGATTTGTAACTAGGGTGCTGTTTCTGAAAGTGTTTCAACCCTTTAGGGCCAAATTGGCTGGAGTTACATAGTTTAACTTCTTTGTGGCAACAGATTTGTAACTAGGGTGCAGTTTCTGAAAGGGTTTCACCCCATTGGGGCAAACTGTTCCGAGTGAGCAAGTTTAAGCTTTTGGGACAACAGAGTTGTTACTGGAGTGCTGTTTCTGAAAAGGTTTCACCCTTTGTGGTGCCAAATTGTCCGGAGAGAGCAAGTTTAACTTCTATGTGGCAAAGGAGTTGTTACTGGGTACTGTTTCTGAAAGGGTTTCACCCCTTTTGGGCCAAACTGGCCAGAGTGAGCAAGTTTAACTTCTTTGTTGTAACAGATTTGTAACTAGGGTGCTGTTTCTGAAAGCGTTTCACACCTTTGGGGCAAACTGGCCGGAGTGAGCAAGTTTAACTTCTTTGTGGCAACAGATTTGTAACTAGGGTGCTGTTTCTGAAAGGGTTTCACCCCTTTAGGGCCGAACTGGCTAGAGTGAGCAAGTTTAATTTCTTTGTTACAACAGATTTGTAACTAGGGTGCTGTTTCTAAAATGATTTCACCCCTATTGTGCCAAATGGGACACAGTGAGCAAGTTTACCTTCTTTGTGGCAACAGATTTGTAACTAGGGTGCTGTTTCTGAAAGAGTTTCACCCCTTTTGGCCCAAACTGGACGCAGTGAGCAAGTTTAAGTTCTTTGTGGCAACAGCTTTGTAACTGGGGTGCTGTTTCTGAAAGGTTTTCACCCCTTTTGGGCTAAACTGGCCGCAATGATCAAGTTTAACTTCTTTGAGGCAATAGATTTGTTACTGAGGTGCTGTTTCTGAAAGGGTTTCACTCTTTTGGGCCATATTGAATGGAGTTAGCAAGTTTAACTTCTTTGTGGCAACAGATTTGTAACTAGGGTGCTGTTTCTGAAAGGGTTTCAACCCTTTAGGGCCAAATTGGCCGGAGTTACAAAGTTTAACTTCTTTGTGGCAACAGATTTGTAACTAGGGTGCAGTTTCTGAAAGGGTTTCACCCTTTGGGGCAAACTGGTCCGAGTGAGCAAGTTTAAGTTTTTGGGAGTTGTTACTAGAGTGCTGTTTCTGAAAGGGTTTCACCTTTTATGGTGCCAAATTGTCCGGAGAGAGCAAGTTTAACTTCTATGTGCCAAAGGAGTTGTTACTGGGTACTGTTTCTGAAAGGGTTTCACCCCTTTTGGGCCAAACTGTCCAGAGTGAGCAAGTTTAACTTCTTTGTGGTAACAGATTTGTAACTAAGGTGCTGTTTCTGAAAGGGTTTCACCCCTTTTGGGCCAAAATGGACGCAGGGAGCAAGTTCAAATTATTTGTGGCAACAGATTTGTAATTAGGGTGCAGTTTCTGAAAGGGTTTCACACCTTTGGGGCAAACTGGCCGGAGTGAACAAGTTTAACTTCTTTGTGGCAACAGATTTGTAACTAGGGTGCTTTTTCTGAAAGGGTTTCACCCCTTTAGGGCCAAATTGGCCGGAGTTACAAAGTTTAACTTCTTTGTGGCAACAGATTTGTAACTGGGGTGCTGTTTCTGAATGGGTGTCACCTCTTTTGGGCCAAACTGGCTGGAGTGAGCAAGTTTAACTTCTTTGTGGCAAAAGCTTTGTAACTGGGGTGCTGTTTCTGAAAGGTTTTCACCCCTTTTTGGCGAAACTGGCCGCAGTGATCAAGTTTAACTTCTTTGAGGCAATAGATTTGTTACTGAGGTGATGTTTCTGAAAGGGTTTCACTCCTTCTGGGGCAAACTGGCTGGAGTGAGCAAGTTTAACTTCTTTGTGACAACAGAGTTGTTACTAGAGAGCTGTTTCTGAAAGGTTTTCACCCTTTGTGGTGCCAAATTGTCCGGAGTGAGCAATTCTAACTTCTATGTGGCAAAGGAGTTGTTACTGGGGTACTGTTTCTGAAAGGGTTTCACCCCTTTTGGGCCAAACTGGCCGGAGTGAGCAAGTTTAACTTCTTTGTGGCAACAGATTTGTAACTAGGGTGCTGTTTCTGAAAGCGTTTCACCCCTTTTGGGCCAAAATGGACGTAGGGAGCAAGTTTAACTTATTTTTCGCAACAGCTTTGTAACTGGGTTGCTGTTTCTGAAAGGATTTCACCCCTTTTGGGCCAAACTGGAGTGAGTGAGGAAGTTTAACTTCTTTGTGGCAACAGATTTGTAACTAGGGTGCAGTTTCTGAAAGGGTTTCGGGCAAACTGGCCAAAGTGAGCAAGTTTAACTTTTTTTTGACAACAGAGTTGTTACTGGTGTGCTGTTTCTAAAAAGGGTTTAACCCTTTGTGGTGCCAAATTCATCGAATAGAGCAAGTTTAATTTCTATGTGGCTAAGGTGTTGTTCCTGGGGTACTGTTTCTGAAAGGGTTTCACCCCTTCTGGGCCAAACTGGCCAGAATCAGCAAGCTTAACTTCTTCGTGGCAACAGATTTGTAACTGGGGTGCTGTTTCTGAATGCGTATCACGTTTTTTGGGCCAAAGTGGCCAGAGTGAGCAAGTTTAACTTCTTTGTGGCAACAGAGTTGTTACTGGGGTGCGTTTTCTGAAAGGGTTTTACCGCGTTTGGGCCAAACTGGCTGGAGTGAGCAAGTTTAACTTCTTTATGGCAACAGATTTGTAACTAGGGTGCTGTTTCTAAAAAGATTTCACCCCTATTGGGCCAAACTGGATACAGTGAGAAAGTTTAACTTCTTTGTGGCAACACATTTGTAACTGGGGTGCTGTTTCTGAATGGGTGTCACCTCTTTTGGGCCAAACTGTCTGGAGTGAGCAAGTTTAACTTCTTTGTGGCAACAGAGTTGTTACTGGTTTGCGTTTTCTGAAAGGGATTCACACCTTTTGGGCCAAACTGGATGGAGTGAGCAAGTTTAACTTCTTTGTTACAACAGATTTGTAACTAGGGTGCTGTTTCTAAAAGGATTTCACCCCTATTGTGCCTAACTGGAGTCAGTGAGCAAGTTTAACTTATTTGTGACAAGAGATTTCTAACTAGGGTGCTGCTTCTGAAAGGTTTTCACCCCTTTTGGGGGAAACTGGCCTCAGTGAGCAAGTTTAACATCTTTGTGGGAACAGATTTGTAACTAGGGTGCTGTTTCTGAAAGGGTATCAGCCCTTTTGGGCGAAACTGGCCGCAGTGATCAAGTTTAACTTCTTTGAGGCAATAGATTTGTTACTGAGGTGCTGTTTCTGAAAGGGTTTCACTCCTTTTGGGCCATACTGAATGGAGTTAGCAAGTTTAACCCCTTTGTGGCAACAGATTTGTAACTAGGGTGCTGTTTCTGAAAGTGTTTCAACCCTTTAGGGCCAAATTGGCTGGAGTTACAAAGTTTAACTTCTTTGTGGCAACAGATTTGTAACTAGGGTGCAGTTTCTGAAAGGGTTTCACCCCTTTGGGGCAAACTGTTCCGAGTGAGCAAGTTTAAGCTTTTGGGACAACAGAGTTGTTACTGGAGTGCTGTTTCTGAAAAGGTTTCACCCTTTGTGGTGCCAAATTGTCCGGAGAGAGCAAGTTTAACTTCTATGTGGCAAAAGAGTTGTTACTGGGGTACTGTTTCTGAAAGGGTTTCACCCCTTTTGGGCCAAACTGGCCACAGTGAGCAAGTTTAACTTCTTTGTGGCAACAGATTTGTAACTAGGGTACTGTTTCTGAAATCGTTTCACCCCTTTTGGGCCAAACAGGCTGGAGTGAGTAAGTTTAACTTCTTTGTGGCCACAGATTTGTAACTAGGGTGCTGTTTCTGAAAGAGTCCACCACTATTGGGCCAAAATGGACGCAGGGAGCAAGTTCAAATTATTTGTGGCAACAGATTTGTAATTAGGGTGCAGTTTCTGAAAGGGTTTCACACCTTTGGGGCCAAATTGGCCGGAGTTACAAAGTTTAACTTCTTTGTGGCAACAGAGTTGTTACTGGTTTGCGTTTTCTGAAAGGGTTTCACCGCTTTTGGGCCGAACTGGCTGGAGTGAGCAAGTTTAACTTCTTTGTTACAACAGATTTGTAACTAGGGTGCTGTTTCTGAAAGCGTTTCACCCCTTTTGGGCCAATCTGTTCCGAGTGAGCAAGTTTAAGTTTTTGGAACAACAGAGTTGTTACTGGAGTGCTGTTTCTGAAAAGGTTTCACCCTTTGTGGTGCCAAATTGTCCGGAGAGAGCAAGTTTAACTTCTATGTGGCAAAGGAGTTGTTACTGGGTACTGTTTCTGAAAGGGTTTCACCCCTTTTGGGCCAAACTGGCCAGAGTGAGCAAGTTTAACTTCTTTGTTACAACAGGTTTGTAACTAGGGTTCTGTTTCTAAAAGGATTTCACCCCTATTGTGCCAAACGGGACACAGTGAGCAAGTTTACCTTCTTTGTGGCAACAGATTTGTAACTAGGGTGCTGTTTCTGAAAGTGTTTCAACCCTTTAGGGCCGAACTGGCTGGAGTGAGCAAGTTTAACTTCTTTGTTACAACAGATTTGTAACTAGGGTGCTGTTTCTAAAAGGATTTCACCCCTATTGTGCCAAACGGGACACAGTGAGCAATTTTACCTTCTTTGTGGCAACAGATTTGTAACTAGGGTGCTGTTTCTGAAAGTGTTTCAACACTTTAGGGCCAAATTGGCTGAAGTTACAAAGTTTAACTTCTTTGTGGCAACAGATTTGTAACTAGGGTGCAGTTTCTGAAAGGGTTTCACCCCTTTGGGGCAAACTGTTCCGAGTGAGCAAGTTTAAGCTTTTGGGACAAAGAGTTGTTACTGGAGTGCTGTTTCTGAAAAGGTTTCACCCTTTGTGGTGCCAAATTGTCCGGAGAGAGCAAGTTTAACTTCTATGTGGCAAAGGAGTTGTTACTGGGTACTGTTTCTGAAAGGGTTTCACCCCTTTTGGGCCAAACTGGCCAGAGTTAGCAAGTTTAACTTCTTTGTGGCAACAGATTTGTAACTAGGGTACTGTTTCTGAAAGGGTTTCACCCCTTTAGGGCCGAACTGGCTGGAGTGAGCAAGTTTAACTTCTTTGTTACAACACATTTGTAACTAGGGTGCTGTTTCTAAAAGGATTTCACCCCTATTGTGCCAAACGGGACACAGTGAGCAAGTTTACCTTCTTTGTGGCAACAGATTTGTAACTAGGGTGCTGTTTCTGAAAGTGTTTCAACCCTTTAGGGCCAAATTGGCTGAAGTTACAAAGTTTAACTTCTTTGTGGCAACAGATTTGTAACTAGGGTGCAGTTTCTGAAAGGGTTTCACCCCTTTGGGACAAACTGTTCTGAGTGAGCAAGTTTAAGCTTTTGGGACAAAGAGTTGTTACTGGAGTGCTGTTTCTGAAAAGGTTTCACCCTTTGTGGTGCCAAATTGTCCGGAGAGAGCAAGTTTAACTTCTATGTGGCAAATGAGTTGTTACTGGGGTACTGTTTCTGAAAGGGTTTCACCCCTTTTGGGCCAAACTGGCCAGAGTGAGCAAGTTTAACTTCTTTGTGGCAACAGATTTGTAACTAGGGTGCTGTTTCTGAAAGGGTCCACCACTATTGGGCCAAAATGGACGCAGGGAGCAAGTTCAAATTATTTGTGGCAACAGATTTGTAATTAGGGTGCAGTTTCTGAAAGGGTTTTCACACCTTTGGGGCCAAATTGGCCGGAGTTACAAAGTTTAACTTCTTTGTGGCAACAGAGTTGTTACTGGTTTGCGTTTTCTGAAAGGGTTTCACCGCTTTTGGGCCGAACTGGCTGGAATGAGCAAGTTTAACTTCTTTGTTACAACAGATTTGTAACTAGGGTGCTGTTTCTGAAAGCGTTTCACCCCTTTTGGGCCAAACTGTTCCGAGTGAGCAAGTTTAAGTTTTTGGGACAACAGAGTTGTTACTGGAGTGCTGTTTCTGAAAAGGTTCCACCCTTTGTGGTGCCAAATTGTCCGGAGAGAGCAAGTTTAACTTCTATGTGGCAAAGGAGTTGTTACTGGGTACTGTTTCTGAAAGGGTTTCACCCCTTTTGGGCCAAACTGGCCAGAGTGAGCAAGTTTAACTTCTTTGTGGCAACAGATTTGTAACTAGGGTGCTGTTTCTGAAAGGGTTTCACCCCTTTAGGGCCGAACTGGCTGGAGTGAGCAAGTTTAACTTCTTTGTTACAACAGATTTGTAACTAGGGTGCTGTTTCTAAAAGGATTTCACCCCTATTGTGCCAAACAGGACACAGTGAGCAAGTTTACCTTCTTTGTGGCAACAGATTTGTAACTAGGGTGCTGTTTCTGAAAGTGTTTCAACCCTTTAGGGCCAAATTGGCTGGATTTACAAAGTTTAACTTCTTTGTGGCAACAGATTTGTAACTAGGGTGCAGTTTCTGAAAGGGTTTCACCCCTTTGGGGCAAACTGTTCCGAGTGAGCAAGTTTAAGCTTTTGGGACAACAGACTTGTTACTGGAGTGCTGTTTCTGAAAAGGTTTCACCCTTTGTGGTGCCAAATTGTCCGGAGAGAGCAAGTTTAACTTCTATGTGGCAAAAGAGTTGTTACTGGGGTACTGTTTCTGAAAGGGTTTCACCCCTTTTGGGCCAAACTGGCCACAGTGAGCAAGTTTAACTTCTTTGTGGCAACAGATTTGTAACTAGGGTACTGTTTCTGAAATCGTTTCACCCCTTTTGGGCCAAACAGGCTGGAGTGAGTAAGTTTAACTTCTTTGTGGCCACAGATTTGTAACTAGGGTGCTGTTTCTGAAAGAGTCCACCACTATTGGGCCAAAATGGACGCAGGGAGCAAGTTCAAATTATTTGTGGCAACAGATTTGTAATTAGGGTGCAGTTTCTGAAAGGGTTTCACACCTTTGGGGCCAAATTGGCCGGAGTTACAAAGTTTAACTTCTTTGTGGCAACAGAGTTCTTACTGGTTTGCGTTTTCTGAAAGGGTTTCACCGCTTTTGGGCAGAACTGGCTGGAGTGAGCAAGTTTAACTTCTTTGTTACAACAGATTTGTAACTAGGGTGCTGTTTCTGAAAGCGTTTCACCCCTTTTGGGCCAAACTGTTCCGAGTGAGCAAGTTTAAGTTTTTGGGACAACAGAGTTGTTACTGGAGTGCTGTTTCTGAAAAGGTTTCACCCTTTGTGGTGCCAAATTGTCCGGAGAGAGCAAGTTTAACTTCTATGTGGCAAAGGAGTTGTTACTGGGTACTGTTTCTGAAAGGGTTTCACCCCTTTTGGGCCAAACTGGCCAGAGTGAGCAAGTTTAACTTCTTTGTGGCAACAGATTTGTAACTAGGGTGCTGTTTCTGAAAGGGTTTCACCCCTTTAGGGCCGAACTGGCTGGAGTGAGCAAGTTTAACTTCTTTGTTACAACAGATTTGTAACTAGGGTGCTGTTTCTAAAAGGATTTCACCCCTATTGTGCCAAACGGGACACAGTGAGCAAGTTTACCTTCTTTGTGGCAACAGATTTGTAACTAGGGTGCTGTTTCTGAAAGCGTTTCAACCCTTTAGGGCCAAATTGGCTGGATTTACAAAGTTTAACTTCTTTGTGGCAACAGATTTGTAACTAGGGTGCAGTTTCTGAAAGGGTTTCACCCCTTTGGGGCAAACTGTTCCGAGTGAGCAAGTTTAAGCTTTTGGGACAACAGACTTGTTACTGGAGTGCTGTTTCTGAAAAGGTTTCACCCTTTGTGGTGCCAAATTGTCCGGAGAGAGCAAGTTTAACTTCTATGTGGCAAAAGAGTTGTTACTGGGGTACTGTTTCTGAAAGGGTTTCACCCCTTTTGGGCCAAACTGGCCACAGTGAGCAAGTTTAACTTCTTTGTGGCAACAGATTTGTAACTAGGGTACTGTTTCTGAAATCGTTTCACCCCTTTTGGGCCAAACAGGCTGGAGTGAGTAAATTTAACTTCTTTGTGGCCACAGATTTGTAACTAGGGTGCTGTTTCTGAAAGGGTCCACCACTATTGGGCCAAAATGGACGCAGGGAGCAAGTTCAAATTATTTGTGGCAACAGATTTGTAATTAGGGTGCAGTTTCTGAAAGGGTTTCACACCTTTGGGGCCAAATTGGCCGGAGTTACAAAGTTTAACTTCTTTGTGGCAACAGAGTTGTTACTGGTTTGCGTTTTCTGAAAGGGTTTCACCGCTTTTGGGCCGAACTGGCTGGAATGAGCAAGTTTAACTTCTTTGTTACAACAGATTTGTAACTAGGGTGCTGTTTCTGAAAGCGTTTCACCCCTTTTGGGCCAAACTGTTCCGAGTGAGCAAGTTTAAGTTTTTGGGACAACAGAGTTGTTACTGGAGTGCTGTTTCTGAAAAGGTTCCACCCTTTGTGGTGCCAAATTGTCCGGAGAGAGCAAGTTTAACTTCTATGTGGCAAAGGAGTTGTTACTGGGTACTGTTTCTGAAAGGGATTCACACCTTTTGGGCCAAACTGGATGGAGTGAGCAAGTTTAACTTCTTTGTTACAACAGATTTGTAACTAGGGTGCTGTTTCTAAAAGGATTTCACCCCTATTGTGCCAAACTGGAGTCAGTGAGCAAGTTTAACTTCTTTGTGACAAGAGATTTCTAACTAGGGTGCTGCTTCTGAAAGGTTTTCACCCCTTTTGGGGGAAACTGGCCTCAGTGAGCAAGTTTAACATCTTTGTGGGAACAGATTTGTAACTAGGGTGCTGTTTCTGAAAGGGTATCAGCCCTTTTGGGAGAAACTGGCCGCAGTGATCAAGTTTAACTTCTTTGAGGCAATAGATTTGTTACTGAGGTGCTGTTTCTGAAAGGGTTTCACTCCTTTTGGGCCATACTGAATGGAGTTAGCAAGTTTAACCCCTTTGTGGCAACAGATTTGTAACTAGGGTGCTGTTTCTGAAAGTGTTTCAACCCTTTAGGGCCAAATTGGCTGGAGTTACAAAGTTTAACTTCTTTGTGGCAACAGATTTGTAACTAGGGTGCAGTTTCTGAAAGGGTTTCACCCCTTTGGGGCAAACTGTTCCGAGTGAGCAAGTTTAAGCTTTTGGGACAACAGAGTTGTTACTGGAGTGCTGTTTCTGAAAAGGTTTCACCCTTTGTGGTGCCAAATTGTCCGGAGAGAGCAAGTTTAACTTCTATGTGGCAAAAGAGTTGTTACTGGGGTACTGTTTCTGAAAGGGTTTCACCCCTTTTGGGCCAAACTGGCCACAGTGAGCAAGTTTAACTTCTTTGTGGCAACAGATTTGTAACTAGGGTACTGTTTCTGAAATCGTTTCACCCCTTTTGGGCCAAACAGGCTGGAGTGAGTAAGTTTAACTTCTTTGTGGCCACAGATTTGTAACTAGGGTGCTGTTTCTGAAAGAGTCCACCACTATTGGGCCAAAATGGACGCAGGGAGCAAGTTCAAATTATTTGTGGCAACAGATTTGTAATTAGGGTGCAGTTTCTGAAAGGGTTTCACACCTTTGGGGCCAAATTGGCCGGAGTTACAAAGTTTAACTTCTTTGTGGCAACAGAGTTCTTACTGGTTTGCGTTTTCTGAAAGGGTTTCACCGCTTTTGGGCAGAACTGGCTGGAGTGAGCAAGTTTAACTTCTTTGTTACAACAGATTTGTAACTAGGGTGCTGTTTCTGAAAGCGTTTCACCCCTTTTGGGCCAAACTGTTCCGAGTGAGCAAGTTTAAGTTTTTGGGACAACAGAGTTGTTACTGGAGTGCTGTTTCTGAAAAGGTTTCACCCTTTGTGGTACCAAATTGTCCGGAGAGAGCAAGTTTAACTTCTATGTGGCAAAGGAGTTGTTACTGGGTACTGTTTCTGAAAGGGTTTCACCCCTTTTGGGCCAAACGGGCCAGAGTGAGCAAGTTTAACTTCTTTGTTACAACAGGTTTGTAACTAGGGTTCTGTTTCTAAAAGGATTTCACCCCTATTGTGCCAAACGGGACACAGTGAGCAAGTTTACCTTCTTTGTGGCAACAGATTTGTAACTAGGGTGCTGTTTCTGAAAGTGTTTCAACCCTTTAGGGCCGAACTGGCTGGAGTGAGCAAGTTTAACTTCTTTGTTACAACAGATTTGTAACTAGGGTGCTGTTTCTAAAAGGATTTCACCCCTATTGTGCCAAACGGGACACAGTGAGCAATTTTACCTTCTTTGTGGCAACAGATTTGTAACTAGGGTGCTGTTTCTGAAAGTGTTTCAACACTTTAGGGCCAAATTGGCTGAAGTTACAAAGTTTAACTTCTTTGTGGCAACAGATTTGTAACTAGGGTGCAGTTTCTGAAAGGGTTTCACCCCTTTGGGGCAAACTGTTCCGAGTGAGCAAGTTTAAGCTTTTGGGACAAAGAGTTGTTACTGGAGTGCTGTTTCTGAAAAGGTTTCACCCTTTGTGGTGCCAAATTGTCCGGAGAGAGCAAGTTTAACTTCTATGTGGCAAAGGAGTTGTTACTGGGTACTGTTTCTGAAAGGGTTTCACCCCTTTTGGGCCAAACTGGCCAGAGTTAGCAAGTTTAACTTCTTTGTGGCAACAGATTTGTAACTAGGGTACTGTTTCTGAAAGGGTTTCACCCCTTTAGGGCCGAACTGGCTGGAGTGAGCAAGTTTAACTTCTTTGTTACAACACATTTGTAACTAGGGTGCTGTTTCTAAAAGGATTTCACCCCTATTGTGCCAAACGGGACACAGTGAGCAAGTTTACCTTCTTTGTGGCAACAGATTTGTAACTAGGGTGCTGTTTCTGAAAGTGTTTCAACCCTTTAGGGCCAAATTGGCTGAAGTTACAAAGTTTAACTTCTTTGTGGCAACAGATTTGTAACTAGGGTGCAGTTTCTGAAAGGGTTTCACCCCTTTGGGACAAACTGTTCTGAGTGAGCAAGTTTAAGCTTTTGGGACAAAGAGTTGTTACTGGAGTGCTGTTTCTGAAAAGGTTTCACCCTTTGTGGTGCCAAATTGTCCGGAGAGAGCAAGTTTAACTTCTATGTGGCAAATGAGTTGTTACTGGGGTACTGTTTCTGAAAGGGTTTCACCCCTTTTGGGCCAAACTGGCCAGAGTGAGCAAGTTTAACTTCTTTGTGGCAACAGATTTGTAACTAGGGTGCTGTTTCTGAAAGGGTCCACCACTATTGGGCCAAAATGGACGCAGGGAGCAAGTTCAAATTATTTGTGGCAACAGATTTGTAATTAGGGTGCAGTTTCTGAAATCGTTTCACCCCTTTTGGGCCAAACAGGCTGGAGTGAGTAAGTTTAACTTCTTTGTGGCCACAGATTTGTAACTAGGGTGCTGTTTCTGAAAGAGTCCACCACTATTGGGCCAAAATGGACGCAGGGAGCAAGTTCAAATTATTTGTGGCAACAGATTTGTAATTAGGGTGCAGTTTCTGAAAGGGTTTCACACCTTTGGGGCCAAATTGGCCGGAGTTACAAAGTTTAACTTCTTTGTGGCAACAGAGTTGTTACTGGTTTGCGTTTTCTGAAAGGGTTTCACCGCTTTTGGGCCGAACTGGCTGGAATGAGCAAGTTTAACTTCTTTGTTACAACAGATTTGTAACTAGGGTGCTGTTTCTGAAAGCGTTTCACCCCTTTTGGGCCAAACTGTTCCGAGTGAGCAAGTTTAAGTTTTTGGGACAACAGAGTTGTTACTGGAGTGCTGTTTCTGAAAAGGTTCCACCCTTTGTGGTGCCAAATTGTCCGGAGAGAGCAAGTTTAACTTCTATGTGGCAAAGGAGTTGTTACTGGGTACTGTTTCTGAAAGGGTTTCACCCCTTTTGGGCCAAACTGGCCAGAGTGAGCAAGTTTAACTTCTTTGTGGCAACAGATTTGTAACTAGGGTGCTGTTTCTGAAAGGGTTTCACCCCTTTAGGGCCGAACTGGCTGGAGTGAGCAAGTTTAACTTCTTTGTTACAACAGATTTGTAACTAGGGTGCTGTTTCTAAAAGGATTTCACCCCTATTGTGCCAAACGGGACACAGTGAGCAAGTTTACCTTCTTTGTGGCAACAGATTTGTAACTAGGGTGCTGTTTCTGAAAGTGTTTCAACCCTTTAGGGCCAAATTGGCTGGATTTACAAAGTTTAACTTCTTTGTGGCAACAGATTTGTAACTAGGGTGCAGTTTCTGAAAGGGTTTCACCCCTTTGGGGCAAACTGTTCCGAGTGAGCAAGTTTAAGCTTTTGGGACAACAGAGTTGTTACTGGAGTGCTGTTTCTGAAAAGGTTTCACCCTTTGTGGTGCCAAATTGTCCGGAGAGAGCAAGTTTAACTTCTATGTGGCAAAAGAGTTGTTACTGGGGTACTGTTTCTGAAAGGGTTTCACCCCTTTTGGGCCAAACTGGCCACAGTGAGCAAGTTTAACTTCTTTGTGGCAACAGATTTGTAACTAGGGTACTGTTTCTGAAATCGTTTCACCCCTTTTGGGCCAAACAGGCTGGAGTGAGTAAGTTTAACTTCTTTGTGGCCACAGATTTGTAACTAGGGTGCTGTTTCTGAAAGAGTCCACCACTATTGGGCCAAAATGGACGCAGGGAGCAAGTTCAAATTATTTGTGGCAACAGATTTGTAATTAGGGTGCAGTTTCTGAAAGGGTTTCACACCTTTGGGGCCAAATTGGCCGGAGTTACAAAGTTTAACTTCTTTGTGGCAACAGAGTTCTTACTGGTTTGCGTTTTCTGAAAGGGTTTCACCGCTTTTGGGCAGAACTGGCTGGAGTGAGCAAGTTTAACTTCTTTGTTACAACAGATTTGTAACTAGGGTGCTGTTTCTGAAAGCGTTTCACCCCTTTTGGGCCAAACTGTTCCGAGTGAGCAAGTTTAAGTTTTTGGGACAACAGAGTTGTTACTGGAGTGCTGTTTCTGAAAAGGTTTCACCCTTTGTGGTGCCAAATTGTCCGGAGAGAGCAAGTTTAACTTCTATGTGGCAAAGGAGTTGTTACTGGGTACTGTTTCTGAAAGGGTTTCACCCCTTTTGGGCCAAACTGGCCAGAGTGAGCAAGTTTAACTTCTTTGTGGCAACAGATTTGTAACTAGGGTGCTGTTTCTGAAAGGGTTTCACCCCTTTAGGGCCGAACTGGCTGGAGTGAGCAAGTTTAACTTCTTTGTTACAACAGATTTGTAACTAGGGTGCTGTTTCTAAAAGGATTTCACCCCTATTGTGCCAAACGGGACACAGTGAGCAAGTTTACCTTCTTTGTGGCAACAGATTTGTAACTAGGGTGCTGTTTCTGAAAGCGTTTCAACCCTTTAGGGCCAAATTGGCTGGATTTACAAAGTTTAACTTCTTTGTGGCAACAGATTTGTAACTAGGGTGCAGTTTCTGAAAGGGTTTCACCCCTTTGGGGCAAACTGTTCCGAGTGAGCAAGTTTAAGCTTTTGGGACAACAGACTTGTTACTGGAGTGCTGTTTCTGAAAAGGTTTCACCCTTTGTGGTGCCAAATTGTCCGGAGAGAGCAAGTTTAACTTCTATGTGGCAAAAGAGTTGTTACTGGGGTACTGTTTCTGAAAGGGTTTCACCCCTTTTGGGCCAAACTGGCCACAGTGAGCAAGTTTAACTTCTTTGTGGCAACAGATTTGTAACTAGGGTACTGTTTCTGAAATCGTTTCACCCCTTTTGGGCCAAACAGGCTGGAGTGAGTAAATTTAACTTCTTTGTGGCCACAGATTTGTAACTAGGGTGCTGTTTCTGAAAGGGTCCACCACTATTGGGCCAAAATGGACGCAGGGAGCAAGTTCAAATTATTTGTGGCAACAGATTTGTAATTAGGGTGCAGTTTCTGAAAGGGTTTCACACCTTTGGGGCCAAATTGGCCGGAGTTACAAAGTTTAACTTCTTTGTGGCAACAGAGTTGTTACTGGTTTGTGTTTTCTGAAAGGGTTTCACCGCTTTTGGGCCGAACTGGCTGGAATGAGCAAGTTTAACTTCTTTGTTACAACAGATTTGTAACTAGGGTGCTGTTTCTGAAAGTGTTTCACCCCTTTTGGGCCAAACTGTTCCGAGTGAGCAAGTTTAAGTTTTTGGGACAACAGAGTTGTTACTGGAGTGCTGTTTCTGAAAAGGTTCCACCCTTTGTGGTGCCAAATTGTCCGGAGAGAGCAAGTTTAACTTCTATGTGGCAAAGGAGTTGTTACTGGGTACTGTTTCTGAAAGGGTTTCACCCCTTTTGGGCCAAACTGGCCAGAGTGAGCAAGTTTAACTTCTTTGTGGCAACAGATTTGTAACTAGGGTGCTGTTTCTGAAAGGGTTTCACCCCTTTAGGGCCGAACTGGCTGGAGTGAGCAAGTTTAACTTCTTTGTTACAACAGATTTGTAACTAGGGTGCTGTTTCTAAAAGGATTTCACCCCTATTGTGCCAAACGGGACACAGTGAGCAAGTTTACCTTCTTTGTGGCAACAGATTTGTAACTAGGGTGCTGTTTCTGAAAGCGTTTCAACCCTTTAGGGCCAAATTGGCTGGATTTACAAAGTTTAACTTCTTTGTGGCAACAGATTTGTAACTAGGGTGCAGTTTCTGAAAGGGTTTCACCCCTTTGGGGCAAACTGTTCCGAGTGAGCAAGTTTAAGCTTTTGGGACAACAGAGTTGTTACTGGAGTGCTGTTTCTGAAAAGGTTTCACCCTTTGTGGTGCCAAATTGTCCGGAGAGAGCAAGTTTAACTTCTATGTGGCAAAAGAGTTGTTACTGGGGTACTGTTTCTGAAAGGGTTTCACCCCTTTTGGGCCAAACTGGCCACAGTGAGCAAGTTTAACTTCTTTGTGGCAACAGATTTGTAACTAGGGTACTGTTTCTGAAATCGTTTCACCCCTTTTGGGCCAAACAGGCTGGAGTGAGTAAGTTTAACTTCTTTGTGGCCACAGATTTGTAACTAGGGTGCTGTTTCTGAAAGAGTCCACCACTATTGGGCCAAAATGGACGCAGGGAGCAAGTTCAAATTATTTGTGGCAACAGATTTGTAATTAGGGTGCAGTTTCTGAAAGGGTTTCACACCTTTGGGGCCAAATTGGCCGGAGTTACAAAGTTTAACTTCTTTGTGGCAACAGAGTTGTTACTGGTTTGCGTTTTCTGAAAGGGGTTCACCGCTTTTGGGCCGAACTGGCTGGAGTGAGCAAGTTTAACTTCTTTGTTACAACAGATTTGTAACTAGGGTGCTGTTTCTGAAAGCGTTTCACCCCTTTTGGGCCAATCTGTTCCGAGTGAGCAAGTTTAAGTTTTTGGAACAACAGAGTTGTTACTGGAGTGCTGTTTCTGAAAAGGTTTCACCCTTTGTGGTGCCAAATTGTCCGGAGAGAGCAAGTTTAACTTCTATGTGGCAAAGGAGTTGTTACTGGGTACTGTTTCTGAAAGGGTTTCACCCCTTTTGGGCCAAACTGGCCAGAGTGAGCAAGTTTAACTTCTTTGTGGCAACAGGTTTGTAACTAGGGTGCAGTTTCTGAAAGGGTTTCACCCCTTTGGGGCAAACTGTTCCGAGTGAGCAAGTTTAAGTTTTTGGGACAACAGAGTTGTTACTGGAGTGCTGTTTCTGAAAAGGTTTCACCCTTTGTGGTGCCAAATTGTCCGGAGAGAGCAAGTTTAACTTCTATGTGGCAAAAGAGTTGTTACTGGGGTACTGTTTCTGAAAGGGTTTCACCCCTTTTGGGCCAAACTGGCCACAGTGAGCAAGTTTAACTTCTTTGTGGCAACAGATTTGTAACTAGGGTACTGTTTCTGAAATCGTTTCACCCCTTTTGGGCCAAACAGGCTGGAGTGAGTAAGTTTAACTTCTTTGTGGCCACAGATTTGTAACTAGGGTGCTGTTTCTGAAAGAGTCCACCACTATTGGGCCAAAATGGACGCAGGGAGCAAGTTCAAATTATTTGTGGCAACAGATTTGTAATTAGGGTGCAGTTTCTGAAAGGGTTTCACACCTTTGGGGCCAAATTGGCCGGAGTTACAAAGTTTAACTTCTTTGTGGCAACAGAGTTGTTACTGGTTTGCGTTTTCTGAAAGGGTTTCACCGCTTTTGGGCCGAACTGGCTGGAGTGAGCAAGTTTAACTTCTTTGTTACAACAGATTTGTAACTAGGGTGCTGTTTCTGAAAGCGTTTCACCCCTTTTGGGCCAATCTGTTCCGAGTGAGCAAGTTTAAGTTTTTGGAACAACAGAGTTGTTACTGGAGTGCTGTTTCTGAAAAGGTTTCACCCTTTGTGGTGCCAAATTGTCCGGAGAGAGCAAGTTTAACTTCTATGTGGCAAAGGAGTTGTTACTGGGTACTGTTTCTGAAAGGGTTTCACCCCTTTTGGGCCAAACTGGCCAGAGTGAGCAAGTTTAACTTCTTTGTGGCAACAGGTTTGTAACTAGGGTGCAGTTTCTGAAAGGGTTTCACCCCTTTGGGGCAAACTGTTCCGAGTGAGCAAGTTTAAGTTTTTGGGACAACAGAGTTGTTACTGGAGTGCTGTTTCTGAAAAGGTTTCACCCTTTGTGGTGCCAAATTGTCTGGAGAGAGCAAGTTTAACTTCTATGTGGTAAAGGAGTTGTTACTGGGGTACTGTTTCTGAAAGCGTTTCACCCCTTTTGGGCCAAAATGGACGCAGGGAGCACGTTCAAATTATTTGTGGCAACAGATTTGTAATTAGGGTGCAGTTTCTGAAAGGGTTTCACCCCTTTTGGGCCAAACTGGCCAGAGTGAGCAAGTTTAACTTCTTTGTGGTAACAGATTTGTAACTAGGGTGCTGTTTCTGAAAGCGTTTCACACCTTTGGGGCAAACTGGCCG
Organism: Anolis sagrei; assembly: GCF_037176765.1. Lineage (NCBI taxonomy): Eukaryota > Metazoa > Chordata > Lepidosauria > Squamata > Anolidae > Anolis > Anolis sagrei. The sequence goes on along the minus strand of NC_090035.1, from coordinate 55,594,809 downwards.
GAGTAAGCAAGTTCAACTTCTTTGTGGCAACAGATTTGTAACTAGGGTGCTGTTTCTGAAAGGGTGTCACCCCTTTAGGGCCGAACTGGCTGGAGTGAGCAAGTTTAACTTCTTTGTTACAACAGATTTGTAACTAGGGTGCTGTTTCTAAAAGGATTTCACCCCTATTGTGCCAAACGGGACACAGTGAGCAAGTTTACCTTCTTTGTGGCAACAGATTTGTAACTAGGGTGCTGTTTCTGAAAGGGTTTCACCCCTTTTGGGGGAAACTGGCCTCAGTGAGCAAGTTTAACTTCTTTGAGGCAATAGATTTGTTACTGAGGTGCTGTTTCTGAAAGGGTTTCAGTCCTTTGGGGCCATACTGAATGGAGTTACAAAGTTTAACTTCTTTGTGGCAACAGATTTGTAACTAAGGTGCTGTTTCTGAATGAGTTTCACCCCTTCTGGGCCAAACTGGTCAGAATCAGCAATCTTAACTTCTTTGTGGCAACAGATTTGTAACTGGGGTGCTGTTTCTGAATACGCATCACCTCTTTTGGGCCAAAGTGGCCGGAGTGAGCAAGTTTAACTTCTTTTTGGCAACAGAGTTGTTACTGGGGTGGGTTTTCTGAAAGGTTTTACCGCTTTTGGGCCAAACTGGCTGGAGTGAGCAAGTTTAACTTCTTTATGGCAACACATTTGTAACTGGGGTGCTGTTTCTGAATGGGTATCACCTCTTTTGGGCCAAACTGGCTGGAGGGAGCAAGTTTAACTTCTTTGTGGCAACAGAGTTGTTACTGGTTTGCGTTTTCTGAAAGGGTTGCACTGCTTTCGGGCCAAACTGGCTGGAGTGGGCAATTTTAACATCTTTGTTACTACAGATTTGTAACTAGGGTGCTGTTTCTAAAAGGATTTCACCCCTATAGTGCCAAACTGGAGACAGTGAGCAAGTTTAACTTCTTTGTGGCAACAGATTTGTAACTAGGTTGCTGTTTCTGAAAGGTTTTCACCCCTTTGGGGGGAAACTGGCCTCAGTGAGCAAGTTTAACTTCTTTGTGGCAACAGATTTGTAACTAGGGTGCTGTTTCTGAAATGGTTTCACCACTTTTGGCCCAAACTTGGCGCAGTGAGCAAGTTTAACTAATTTGTGGCAACAGCTTTGTAACTGGGGTGCTGTTTCTGAAAGGTTTTCACCCCTTTTGGGTGAAACTGGCCGCAGTGATCATGTTTAACTTCTTTGAGGCAATAGATTTGTTACTGAGGTGCTGTTTCTGAAAGGGTTTCACTCCTTTTGGGCCATACTGAATGGAGTTAGCAAGTTTAACTTCTCTGTGGCGACAGATTTGTAACTAGGGTGCTGTTTCTGAAAGGGTTTCAACCCTTTAGGGCCAAATTGGCCGGAGTTACAAAGTTTAACTGCTTTGTGGCAACAGATTTGTAACTAGGGTGCAGTTTCTGAAAGGGTTTCACCCTTTGGGGCAAACTGGTCCGAGTGAGCAAGTTTAAGTTTTTGGGACAACAGAGTTGTTACTAGAGTGCTGTTTCTGAAAGGGTTTCACCTTTTGTGGTGCTAAATTTTCCGGAGAGAGCAAGTTTAACTTCTATGTGGCAAAGGAGTTGTTACTGGGTACTGTTTCTGAAAGTGTTTCACCCCTTTTGGGCCAAACTGGCCAGAGTGTCCAAGTTTAACTTCTTTGTGGTAACAGATTTGTAACTAGGGTGCTGTTTCTGAAAGCGTTTCACCCCTTTTGGGCCAAAATGGACGCAGGGAGCAAGTTCAAATTATTTGTGGCAACAGATTTGTAATTAGGGTGCAGTTTCTGAAAGGGTTTCACACCTTTGGGGCAAACTGGCCGGAGTGAACAAGTTTAACTTCTTTGTGGCAACAGATTTGTAACTAGGGTGCTTGTTCTGAAAGGGTTTCACCCCTTTAGGGCCAAATTGGCTGGAGTTACAAAGTTTAACTTCTTTGTGGCAACCGATTTGTAACTAGGGTGCAGTTTCTGAAAGGGTTTCACACCTTTGGGGCAAACTGGTCCGACTGAGCAATTTTAAGTTTTTGGGACAACAGAGTTGTTACTGGAGTGCTGTTTCTGAAAAGGTTTCACCCTTTGTGGTGCCAAATTGTCCGGAGAGAGCAAGTTTAACTTCTATGTGGCAAAGGAGTTGTTACTGGGGTACTGTTTCTGAAAGGGTTTCACCCCTTTTGGGCCAAACTGTTCCGAGTGAGCAAGTTTAAATTTTTGGGACAACAGAGTTGTTACTGGAGTGCTGTTTCTGGAAAGGTTTCACCCTTTGTGGTGCCAAATTGTCCGGAGAGAGCAAGTTTAACTTCTATGTGGCAAAGGAGTTGTTACTGGGTACTGTTTCTGAAAGGGTTTCACCCCTTTTGGGCCAAACTGGCCAGAGTGAGCAAGTTTAACTTCTTTGTGGTAACAGATTTGTAACTAGGGTGCTGTTTCTGAAAGCGTTTCACCCCTTTTGGGCCAAAATGGACGCAGGGAGCAAGTTTAACTTATTTGTGGCAACAGCTTTGTAACTGGGTTGCTGTTTCTGAAAGGTTTTCACCCCTTTTGGGCCAAACTGGAGAGAGTGAGCAAGTTTATCTTCTTTGTGGCAACAGATTTGTAACGGGTGCAGTTTCTGAAAGGATTTCGGGCAAACTGGCCTCAGTGAGCAAGTTTAACTTTTTTGTGACAACAGAGTTGTTACTGGAGTGCTGTTTCGGAAAGCGTTTCACCCTTTGTTGTGCCAAATTCATCGGAGAGAGCAAGTTTAATTTCTATGTGGCAAAGGTGTTGTTACTAGGGTACTGTTTCTGAAAGGGTTTCACCCCTTTTGGGCCAAACTGGCCAGAATCAGCAAGCTTAACTTCTTTGTGGCAACAGATTTGTAACTGGGGTGCTGTTTCTGAATGTATATCACCTCTTTTGGGCCAAAGTGGCCGGAGTGAGCAAGTTTAACTTCTTTGTGGCAACAGAGTTGTTACTGGGGTGCGTTTTCTGAAAAGGTTTTACTGCTTCTGGGCCAAACTGGCTGGAGTGAGCAAGTTTCACTTCTTTATGGCAACAGATTTGTAACTAGGGTGCTGTTTCTAAAAAGATTTCACACCTATTGGGCCAAACTGGAGACAGTGAGAAAGTTTAACTTCTTTATGGCAACAGATTTGTAACTAGGGTGCAGTTTCTGAAAGGGTTTCACACCTTTGGGCCAAACTGGCCGGAGTGAGCAACATTAACTTTTTTGTGACAACAGTTGTTACTGGAGTGCTGTTTCTGGAAGGGTTTCACCCCTTTTTGGACAAACTGGATGCAGTGAGGAAGTTCAAATTTTTTGTAGCAACAGCTTTGTAACTGGGGTGCTGTTTCTGAAAGGTTTTCACCCCTTTTGGGCCAAACTGGCCAGAGTTAACAAGCTGAACTTCTTTGTGGCAACAGAGTTGTTACTGGTTTGCGTTTTCTGAAAGGGTTTCACACCTTTTGGGCCAAACCGGATGGAGTGAGCAAGTTTAACTTCTTTGTTACAACAGGTTTGTAACTAGGGTGCTGTTTCTGAAAGGTTTTCACCCCTTTGGGGGGAAACTGGCCTCAGTGAGCAAGTTTAACTTCTTTGTGGCAACAGATTTGTAACTAGGGTGCTGTTTCTGAAAGGGTTTCACCCCCTTTGACCCAAACTGGACGCAGTGATCAAGTTTAACTTCTTTGAGGCAATAGATCTGTTACTGAGGTGCTGTTTCTGAAAGGGTTTCACTCCTTTTGGGCCATACTGAATGGAGTTAGCAAGTTTAACTTCTTTGTGGCAACAGATTTGTAACTAGGATGCTGTTTCTGAAAGGGTTTCACCCCTTTAGGGCCAAATTGGCTGGAGTTACAAAGTTTAACTTCTTTGTGGCAACCGATTGGTAACTAGCGTGCAGTTTCTGAAAGGTTTTCACCCCTTTGGGGCAAACTGGTCCGACTGAGCAAGTTTAAGTTTTTGGGACAACAGAGTTGTTACTGGAATGCTCTTTCTGAAAAGGTTTCAACCTTTGTGGTGCCAAATTGTCCGGAGAGAGCAAGTTTAACTTCTATGTGGCAAAGGAGTTGTTACTGGGGTACTGTTTCTGAAAGGGTTTCACCCCTTTTGGGCCAAACTGGCCAGAGTGAGCAAGTTTAAGTTTTTGGGACAACAGAGTTGTTACTGGAGTGCTGTTTCTGGAAAGGTTTCACCTTTTGTGGTGCCAAATTGTCCGGAGAGAGCAAGTTTAACTTCTATGTGGCAAAGGAGTTGTTACTGGGTACTGTTTCTGAAAGGGTTTCACCCCTTTTGGGCCAAACTGGCCAGAGTGAGAAAGTTTAACTTCTTTGTGGTAACAGATTTGTAACTAGGGTGCTGTTTCTGAAAGCGTTTCACCCCTTTTGGGCCAAAATGGACGCAGGGAGCAAGTTTAACTTATTTGTGGCAACAGCTTTGTAACTGGGTTGCTGTTTCTGAAAGGTTTTCACCCCTTTTGGGCCAAACTGGAGAGAGTGAGCAAGTTTATCTTCTTTGTGGCAACAGATTTGTAATTAGGGTGCAGTTTCTGAAAGGGTTTCACACCTTTGGGGCAAACTGGCCGGAGTGAACAAGTTTAACTTCTTTGTGGCAACAGATTTGTAACTAGGGTGCTTGTTCTGAAAGGGTTTCACCCCTTTAGGGCCAAATTGGCTGGAGTTACAAAGTTTAACTTCTTTGTGGCAACCGATTTGTAACTAGGGTGCAGTTTCTGAAAGGGTTTCACACCTTTGGGGCAAACTGGTCCGACTGAGCAATTTTAAGTTTTTGGGACAACAGAGTTGTTACTGGAGTGCTGTTTCTGAAAAGGTTTCACCCTTTGTGGTGCCAAATTGTCCGGAGAGAGCAAGTTTAACTTCTATGTGGCAAAGGAGTTGTTACTGGGGTACTGTTTCTGAAAGGGTTTCACCCCTTTTGGGCCAAACTGTTCCGAGTGAGCAAGTTTAAATTTTTGGGACAACAGAGTTGTTACTGGAGTGCTGTTTCTGGAAAGGTTTCACCCTTTGTGGTGCCAAATTGTCCGGAGAGAGCAAGTTTAACTTCTATGTGGCAAAGGAGTTGTTACTGGGTACTGTTTCTGAAAGGGTTTCACCCCTTTTGGGCCAAACTGGCCAGAGTGAGCAAGTTTAACTTCTTTGTGGTAACAGATTTGTAACTAGGGTGCTGTTTCTGAAAGCGTTTCACCCCTTTTGGGCCAAAATGGACGCAGGGAGCAAGTTTAACTTATTTGTGGCAACAGCTTTGTAACTGGGTTGCTGTTTCTGAAAGGTTTTCACCCCTTTTGGGCCAAACTGGAGAGAGTGAGCAAGTTTATCTTCTTTGTGGCAACAGATTTGTAACGGGTGCAGTTTCTGAAAGGATTTCGGGCAAACTGGCCTCAGTGAGCAAGTTTAACTTTTTTGTGACAACAGAGTTGTTACTGGAGTGCTGTTTCGGAAAGCGTTTCACCCTTTGTTGTGCCAAATTCATCGGAGAGAGCAAGTTTAATTTCTATGTGGCAAAGGTGTTGTTACTAGGGTACTGTTTCTGAAAGGGTTTCACCCCTTTTGGGCCAAACTGGCCAGAATCAGCAAGCTTAACTTCTTTGTGGCAACAGATTTGTAACTGGGGTGCTGTTTCTGAATGTATATCACCTCTTTTGGGCCAAAGTGGCCGGAGTGAGCAAGTTTAACTTCTTTGTGGCAACAGAGTTGTTACTGGGGTGCGTTTTCTGAAAAGGTTTTACTGCTTCTGGGCCAAACTGGCTGGAGTGAGCAAGTTTCACTTCTTTATGGCAACAGATTTGTAACTAGGGTGCTGTTTCTAAAAAGATTTCACACCTATTGGGCCAAACTGGAGACAGTGAGAAAGTTTAACTTCTTTATGGCAACAGATTTGTAACTAGGGTGCAGTTTCTGAAAGGGTTTCACACCTTTGGGCCAAACTGGCCGGAGTGAGCAACATTAACTTTTTTGTGACAACAGTTGTTACTGGAGTGCTGTTTCTGGAAGGGTTTCACCCCTTTTTGGACAAACTGGATGCAGTGAGGAAGTTCAAATTTTTTGTAGCAACAGCTTTGTAACTGGGGTGCTGTTTCTGAAAGGTTTTCACCCCTTTTGGGCCAAACTGGCCAGAGTTAACAAGCTGAACTTCTTTGTGGCAACAGAGTTGTTACTGGTTTGCGTTTTCTGAAAGGGTTTCACACCTTTTGGGCCAAACCGGATGGAGTGAGCAAGTTTAACTTCTTTGTTACAACAGGTTTGTAACTAGGGTGCTGTTTCTGAAAGGTTTTCACCCCTTTGGGGGGAAACTGGCCTCAGTGAGCAAGTTTAACTTCTTTGTGGCAACAGATTTGTAACTAGGGTGCTGTTTCTGAAAGGGTTTCACCCCCTTTGACCCAAACTGGACGCAGTGATCAAGTTTAACTTCTTTGAGGCAATAGATCTGTTACTGAGGTGCTGTTTCTGAAAGGGTTTCACTCCTTTTGGGCCATACTGAATGGAGTTAGCAAGTTTAACTTCTTTGTGGCAACAGATTTGTAACTAGGATGCTGTTTCTGAAAGGGTTTCACCCCTTTAGGGCCAAATTGGCTGGAGTTACAAAGTTTAACTTCTTTGTGGCAACCGATTGGTAACTAGCGTGCAGTTTCTGAAAGGTTTTCACCCCTTTGGGGCAAACTGGTCCGACTGAGCAAGTTTAAGTTTTTGGGACAACAGAGTTGTTACTGGAATGCTCTTTCTGAAAAGGTTTCAACCTTTGTGGTGCCAAATTGTCCGGAGAGAGCAAGTTTAACTTCTATGTGGCAAAGGAGTTGTTACTGGGGTACTGTTTCTGAAAGGGTTTCACCCCTTTTGGGCCAAACTGGCCAGAGTGAGCAAGTTTAAGTTTTTGGGACAACAGAGTTGTTACTGGAGTGCTGTTTCTGGAAAGGTTTCACCTTTTGTGGTGCCAAATTGTCCGGAGAGAGCAAGTTTAACTTCTATGTGGCAAAGGAGTTGTTACTGGGTACTGTTTCTGAAAGGGTTTCACCCCTTTTGGGCCAAACTGGCCAGAGTGAGAAAGTTTAACTTCTTTGTGGTAACAGATTTGTAACTAGGGTGCTGTTTCTGAAAGCGTTTCACCCCTTTTGGGCCAAAATGGACGCAGGGAGCAAGTTTAACTTATTTGTGGCAACAGCTTTGTAACTGGGTTGCTGTTTCTGAAAGGTTTTCACCCCTTTTGGGCCAAACTGGAGAGAGTGAGCAAGTTTATCTTCTTTGTGGCAACAGATTTGTAATTAGGGTGCAGTTTCTGAAAGGGTTTCACACCTTTGGGGCAAACTGGCCGGAGTGAACAAGTTTAACTTCTTTGTGGCAACAGATTTGTAACTAGGGTGCTTGTTCTGAAAGGGTTTCACCCCTTTAGGGCCAAATTGGCTGGAGTTACAAAGTTTAACTTCTTTGTGGCAACCGATTTGTAACTAGGGTGCAGTTTCTGAAAGGGTTTCACACCTTTGGGGCAAACTGGTCCGACTGAGCAATTTTAAGTTTTTGGGACAACAGAGTTGTTACTGGAGTGCTGTTTCTGAAAAGGTTTCACCCTTTGTGGTGCCAAATTGTCCGGAGAGAGCAAGTTTAACTTCTATGTGGCAAAGGAGTTGTTACTGGGGTACTGTTTCTGAAAGGGTTTCACCCCTTTTGGGCCAAACTGTTCCGAGTGAGCAAGTTTAAATTTTTGGGACAACAGAGTTGTTACTGGAGTGCTGTTTCTGGAAAGGTTTCACCCTTTGTGGTGCCAAATTGTCCGGAGAGAGCAAGTTTAACTTCTATGTGGCAAAGGAGTTGTTACTGGGTACTGTTTCTGAAAGGGTTTCACCCCTTTTGGGCCAAACTGGCCAGAGTGAGCAAGTTTAACTTCTTTGTGGTAACAGATTTGTAACTAGGGTGCTGTTTCTGAAAGCGTTTCACCCCTTTTGGGCCAAAATGGACGCAGGGAGCAAGTTTAACTTATTTGTGGCAACAGCTTTGTAACTGGGTTGCTGTTTCTGAAAGGTTTTCACCCCTTTTGGGCCAAACTGGAGAGAGTGAGCAAGTTTATCTTCTTTGTGGCAACAGATTTGTAACGGGTGCAGTTTCTGAAAGGATTTCGGGCAAACTGGCCTCAGTGAGCAAGTTTAACTTTTTTGTGACAACAGAGTTGTTACTGGAGTGCTGTTTCGGAAAGCGTTTCACCCTTTGTTGTGCCAAATTCATCGGAGAGAGCAAGTTTAATTTCTATGTGGCAAAGGTGTTGTTACTAGGGTACTGTTTCTGAAAGGGTTTCACCCCTTTTGGGCCAAACTGGCCAGAATCAGCAAGCTTAACTTCTTTGTGGCAACAGATTTGTAACTGGGGTGCTGTTTCTGAATGTATATCACCTCTTTTGGGCCAAAGTGGCCGGAGTGAGCAAGTTTAACTTCTTTGTGGCAACAGAGTTGTTACTGGGGTGCGTTTTCTGAAAAGGTTTTACTGCTTCTGGGCCAAACTGGCTGGAGTGAGCAAGTTTCACTTCTTTATGGCAACAGATTTGTAACTAGGGTGCTGTTTCTAAAAAGATTTCACACCTATTGGGCCAAACTGGACACGGTGAGAAAGTTTAACTTCTTTATGGCAACAGATTTGTAACTAGGGTGCAGTTTCTGAAAGGGTTTCACACCTTTGGGCCAAACTGGCCGGAGTGAGCAACATTAACTTTTTTGTGACAACAGTTGTTACTGGAGTGCTGTTTCTGGAAGGGTTTCACCCCTTTTTGGACAAACTGGATGCAGTGAGGAAGTTCAAATTTTTTGTAGCAACAGCTTTGTAACTGGGGTGCTGTTTCTGAAAGGTTTTCACCCCTTTTGGGCCAAACTGGCCAGAGTTAACAAGCTGAACTTCTTTGTGGCAACAGAGTTGTTACTGGTTTGCGTTTTCTGAAAGGGTTTCACACCTTTTGGGCCAAACCGGATGGAGTGAGCAAGTTTAACTTCTTTGTTACAACAGGTTTGTAACTAGGGTGCTGTTTCTGAAAGGTTTTCACCCCTTTGGGGGGAAACTGGCCTCAGTGAGCAAGTTTAACTTCTTTGTGGCAACAGATTTGTAACTAGGGTGCTGTTTCTGAAAGGGTTTCACCCCCTTTGACCCAAACTGGACGCAGTGATCAAGTTTAACTTCTTTGAGGCAATAGATCTGTTACTGAGGTGCTGTTTCTGAAAGGGTTTCACTCCTTTTGAGCCATACTGAATGGAGTTAGCAAGTTTAACTTCTTTGTGGCAACAGATTTGTAACTAGGATGCTGTTTCTGAAAGGGTTTCACCCCTTTAGGGCCAAATTGGCTGGAGTTACAAAGTTTAACTTCTTTGTGGCAACCGATTGGTAACTAGCGTGCAGTTTCTGAAAGGGTTTCACCCCTTTGGGGCAAACTGTTCCGAGTGAGCAAGTTTAAGTTTTTGGGACCACAGAGTTGTTACTGGAGTGCTCTTTCTGAAAAGGGTTCAACCTTTGTGGTGCCAAATTGTCCGGAGAGAGCAAGTTTAACTTCTATGTGGCAAAGGAGTTGTTACTGGGGTACTGTTTCTGAAAGGGTTTCACCCCTTTTGCGCCAAACTGGCCAGAGTGAGCAAGTTTAAGTTTTTGGGACAACAGAGTTGTTACTGGAGTGCTGTTTCTGGAAAGGTTTCACCTTTTGTGGTGCCAAATTGTCCGGAGAGAGCAAGTTTAACTTCTATGTGGCAAAGGAGTTGTTACTGGGTACTGTTTCTGAAAGGGTTTCACCCCTTTTGGGCCAAACTGGCCAGAGTGAGAAAGTTTAACTTCTTTGTGGTAACAGATTTGTAACTAGGGTGCTGTTTCTGAAAGCGTTTCACCCCTTTTGGGCCAAAATGGACGCAGGGAGCAAGTTTAACTTATTTGTGGCAACAGCTTTGTAACTGGGTTGCTGTTTCTGAAAGGTTTTCACCCCTTTTGGGCCAAACTGGAGAGAGTGAGCAAGTTTATCTTCTTTGTGGCAACAGATTTGTAACGGGTGCAGTTTCTGAAAGGATTTCGGGCAAACTGGCCTCAGTGAGCAAGTTTAACTTTTTTGTGACAACAGAGTTGTTACTGGAGTGCTGTTTCGGAAAGCGTTTCACCCTTTGTTGTGCCAAATTCATCGGAGAGAGCAAGTTTAATTTCTATGTGGCAAAGGTGTTGTTACTAGGGTACTGTTTCTGAAAGGGTTTCACCCCTTTTGGGCCAAACTGGCCAGAATCAGCAAGCTTAACTTCTTTGTGGCAACAGATTTGTAACTGGGGTGCTGTTTCTGAATGCATATCACCTCTTTTGGGCCAAAGTGGCCGGAGTGAGCAAGTTTAACTTCTTTGTGGCAACAGAGTTGTTACTGGGGTGCGTTTTCTGAAAAGGTTTTACCGCTTCTGGGCCAAACTGGCTGGAGTGAGCAAGTTTCACTTCTTTATGGCAACAGATTTGTAACTAGGGTGCTGTTTCTAAAAAGATTTCACACCTATTGGGCCAAACTGGAGACAGTGAGAAAGTTTAACTTCTTTATGGCAACAGATTTGTAACTAGGGTGCAGTTTCTGAAAGGGTTTCACACCTTTGGGCCAAACTGGCCGGAGTGAGCAACATTAACTTTTTTGTGACAACAGTTGTTACTGGAGTGCTGTTTCTGGAAGGGTTTCACCCCTTTTTGGACAAACTGGATGCAGTGAGGAAGTTCAAATTTTTTGTAGCAACAGCTTTGTAACTGGGGTGCTGTTTCTGAAAGGTTTTCACCCCTTTTGGGCCAAACTGGCCAGAGTTAACAAGCTGAACTTCTTTGTGGCAACAGAGTTGTTACTGGTTTGCGTTTTCTGAAAGGGTTTCACACCTTTTGGGCCAAACCGGATGGAGTGAGCAAGTTTAACTTCTTTGTTACAACAGGTTTGTAACTAGGGTGCTGTTTCTGAAAGGTTTTCACCCCTTTGGGGGGAAACTGGCCTCAGTGAGCAAGTTTAACTTCTTTGTGGCAACAGATTTGTAACTAGGGTACTGTTTCTGAAAGGGTTTCACCCCCTTTGACCCAAACTGGACGCAGTGATCAAGTTTAACTTCTTTGAGGCAATAGATCTGTTACTGAGGTGCTGTTTCTGAAAGGGTTTCACTCCTTTTGGGCCATACTGAATGGAGTTAGCAAGTTTAACTTCTTTGTGGCAACAGATTTGTAACTAGGATGCTGTTTCTGAAAGGGTTTCACCCCTTTAGGGCCAAATTGGCCGGAGTTACAAAGTTTAACTTCTTTGTGGCAACCGATTGGTAACTAGGGTGCAGTTTCTGAAAGGGTTTCACCCCTTTGGGGCAAACTGTTCCGAGTGAGCAAGTTTAAGTTTTTGGGACAACAGAGTTGTTACTGGAGTGCTGTTTCTGAAAAGGTTTCACGCTTTGTGGTGCCAAATTGTCCGGAGAGAGCAAGTTTAATTTCTATGTGGCAATGGAGTTGTTACTGGGGTACTGTTTCTGAAAGGGTTTCACCCCTTTTGGGCCAAACTGTTCCGAGTGAGCAAGTTTAAGTTTTTGGGACAACAGAGTTGTTACTGGAGTGCTGTTTCTGGAAAGGTTTCACCCTTTGTGGTGCCAAATTGTCCGGAGAGAGCAAGTTTAACTTCTATGTGGCAAAGGAGTTGTTACTGGGTACTGTTTCTGAAAGGGTTTCACCCCTTTTGGGCCAAACTGGCCAGAGTGAGCAAGTTTAACTTCTTTGTGGTAACAGATTTGTAACTAGGGTGCTGTTTCTGAAAGCGTTTCACCCCTTTTGGGCCAAAATGGACGCAGGGAGCAAGTTTAACTTATTTGTGGCAACAGCTTTGTAACTGGGTTGCTGTTTCTGAAAGGTTTTCACCCCTTTTGGGCCAAACTGGAGAGAGTGAGCAAATTTAACTTCTTTGTGGCAACAGTTTTGTAACTAGGGTGCAGTTTCTGAAAGCGTTTCACCCCTTTTGGGCCAAAATGGATGCAGGGAGCAAGTTTAACTTATTTGTGGCAACAGCTTTGTAACTGGGTTGCTGTTTCTGAAAGGTTTTCACCCCTTTTGGGCCAAAGTGGCCAGAGTTAACAAGCTGAACTTCTTTGTGGCAACAGATTTGTAACTGGGGTGCTGTTTCTGAAAGGGTTTCACCCCTTTTGACCCAAACTGGCCGGAGTGAGCAAGTTTAACTTCTTTGTGGCAACAGAGTTGTTACTGGTTTGCGTTTTCTGAAAGGGTTTCACACCTTTTGGGCCAAACTGGATGGAGTGAGCAAGTTTAACTTCTTTGTTACAACAGGTTTGTAAGTAGGGTGCTGTTTCTGAAAGGTTTTCACCCCTTTTGGGGGAAACTGTCCTCAGTGAGCAAGTTTAACATCTTTGTGGCAAGAGATTTGTAACTAGGGTGCTGTTTCTGAAAGGGTTTCACCCCTTTTGGCCCAAACTGGATGCAGTGAGGAAGTTTAACTTCTTTGTGGCAACAACTTTGTAACTGGGGTGCTGTTTCTGAAAGGTTTTCACCCCTTTTGGGCTAAACTGGCCGCAGTGATCAAGTTTAACTTCTTTGAGGCAATAGATTTGTTCCTGAGGTGCTGTTTCTGAAAGGGTTTCACTCCTTTTGGGCCATACTGAATGGAGCTAGCAAGTTTAACTTCTTTGTGGCAACAGATTTCTAACTAGGGTGCTGTTTCTGAATGGGTTTCACCCCTTTAGGGCCAAATTGGCCGGAGTTACAAAGTTTAACTTCTTTGTGGCAACCGATTTATAACTAGGGTGCAGTTTCTGAAAGGGTTTCACCCCTTTGGGGCAAACTGGTCCGACTGAGCAAGTTTAAGTTTTTGGGACAACAGAGTTGTTACTGGAGTGCTGTTTCTGAAAAGCTTCCACCCTTTGTGGTGCCAAATTGTCCGGAAAGAGCAAGTTTAACTTCTATGTGGCAAAGGAGTTGTTACTAGGGTACTGTTTCTGAAAGGGTTTCACCCCTTTTGGGCCAAACTGGCCAGAGTGAGCAAATTTAACTTCTTTGTGGCAACAGGTTTGTAACTAAGGTGCTGTTTCTGAAAGCGTTCCACCCCTTTTGGGCCAAAATGGATGCAGGGAGCAAGTTTAACTTATTTGTGGCAACAGCTTTGTAACTGGGTTGCTGTTTCTGAAAGGTTTTCGCCCCTTTTGGGCCAAACTGGAGAGAGTGAGCAAGTTTAACTTCTTTGTGGCAACAGATTTGTAACCAGGGTGCAGTTTCTGAAAGGATTTCGGGCAAACTGGCCTCAGTGAGCAAGTTTAACTTTATTGTGACAACAGAGTTGTTACTGGAGTGCTGTTTCGGAAAGCGTTTCACCCTTTGTGGTGCAAAATTCATCGGAGAGAGCAAGTTTAATTTCTATGTGGCAAAGGTGTTGTTACTGGGGTACTGTTTCTGAAAGGGTTTCACCCCTTCTGGGCCAAACTGGCCAGAATCAGCAAGCTTAACTTCTTTGTGGCAAGAGATTTGTAACTGGGGTGCTGTTTCTGAATGCATATCACCTCTTTTGGGCCAAAGTGGCCGGAGTGAGCAAGTTTAACTTCTTTGTGGCAACAGAGTTGTTACTAGGGTGCTGTTTCTAAAAAGATTTCACCCCTATTGGGCCAAACTGGAGACAGTGAGAAAGTTTCACTTCTTTATGGCAACAGATTTGTAACTAGGGTGCAATTTCTGAAAGGGTTTCACACCTTTGGGCCAAACTGGCCGGAGTGAGCAACGTTAACTTTTTTGTGACAACAGTTGTTACTGGAGTGCTGTTTCTGGAAGGGTTTCACCCCTTTTTGGCCAAACTGGATGCAGTGAGCAAGTTCAACCTTTTTGTGGCAATAGCTTTGTAACTGGGGTGCTGTTTCTGAAAGGTTTTCACCCCTTTTGGGCCAAACTGGCCAGAGTTAACAAGCTGAACTTCTTTGTGGCAACAGATTTGTGGCAACAGATTTGTAACTGGGGTGCTGTTTCTGAATGGGTATCACCTCTTTTGGGCCAAACTGGCCGAAGTGAGCAAGTTTAACTTCTTTGTGGCAACAGAGTTGTTACTGGTTTGCGTTTTCTGAAAGGGGTTCACAGCTTTTCGGCCAAACTGGATGGAGTGAGCAAGTTTAACTTCTTTGTTACAACAGATTTGTAACTAGGGTGCTGTTTCTGAAAGGTTTTCACCCCTTTGGGGGGAAACTGGCCTCAGTGAGCAAGTTTAACTTCTTTGTGGCAACAGCTTTGTAACTGGGGTGCAGTTTCTGAAAAGTTTTCACCCCTTTTGGGCGAAACTGGCCGCAGTGATCAAATTTAACTTCTTTGTGGCAATAGATTTGTTACTGAGGTGCTGTTTCTGAAAGGGTTTCATTCCTTTTGGGCCATACTGAATGGAGTTAGCAAGTTTAACTTCTTTGTGGCAACAAATTTGTAACTAGGCTGCTGTTTCTGAAATGTTTTAAACCCTTTAGGGCCAAATTGGCCGGAGTTACAAAGTTTAACTTCTTTGTGGCAACAGATTTGTAACTAGAGTGCAGTTTCTGAAAGGGTTTCACCCCTTTGTTTCACCCCTTTGGGCAAACTGGTCCGAGTGAGCAAGTTTAAGTTTTTGGGAGTTGTGACTGGAGTGCTGTTTCTGAAAAGGTTTCACCCTTTGTGGTGCCAAATTGTCCGGAGAGAGCAAGTTTAACTTCTTTGTGGCAAAGGAGTTGTTACTGGGGTACTGTTTCTGAAAGGGGTTCACCCCTTTTGGGTCAAACTGGCCGCAGTGAGCAAGTTTAACTTCTTTGTGGCAACAGATTTGTTACCAGGGTGCTCTTTCTGAAAACGTTTCACCCTTTTGGGCCAAACTGGACATAGTGAGCAAGTTTAACTTCTTTGTGGCAACACATTTGTAACTAGGGTGCTGTTTTTGAAAGGGTTCCACCCCTTTTTGTACTAACAGGATGCAGTGAGCAAGTTTACCTTCCTTGTGGCAAGGGAATTGTTACTGGTGTGCTGTTTCTGAAAGGATTTCACCCCTTTTGAGACAAACTGGCTGGAGTGAGCACGTTTCAGTTCTTTGTGGCAACAGATTTGTAACTAGGATGCTCTTTCAGAAAGGGTTTCTCCCCTTTTAGGACTAACTGGACGCAGTGAGCAAGTTTAACTTCTTTGTGGCAACAGAGTTGTTATTGGGGCGCTGTTTCTGAAAGTTTTTCACCCCTTTTGGGGAAAACTGGCCGCAATGAGCAAGTTTAACTTCTTTATGGCAACAAATTTGTTACGAGTTGCTGTTTCTGAAAGGGTTTCACCACTTTTGGGCCACACTGGCCGGAGTTAGAAAGTTTAACTTCTTTGTGGCAAAAGATTTGAAACTACGGTGCAGTTTCTGAAAGGGTTTGGGGCAAACGGGCCGCAGTGTGCAAGTTTAACTTTTTTGTGACAACAGAGTTGTTACTGGATTGCTGTTTCTGAAAGGGTTCCCCCCTTTGTGGTGCCAAATTTTCCGGAGATAGCAAGTTTTTCCTTCAATGTAGCAACGGAGTTGTTACTGGGGTCCTGTTTCTGAAAGGGTTTCACCCCTTTTGGGACAAACTGGCCAGAGTGAGAAAGTTTAACTTCTTTGTGGCAATAGATTTGTTACTGAGGCGCTGTTTCTGAAAGGGTTTCACTCCTTTTGCGCCATACTGACCGGAGTTAGCAAGTTTAACTTCTTTGTGGCAACAGATTTGTAACTAGGGTCCTGTTTCTGAAAGGGTTTCACCCCTTTTGGGACAAACTGGCCAGAGTGAGAAAGTTTAACTTCTTTGTGGCAATAGATTTGTTACTGAGGCGCTGTTTCTGAAAGGGTTTCACTCCTTTTGCGCCATACTGACCGGAGTTAGAAAGTTTAACTTCTTTGTGGCAACAGATTTGTAACTAGGGTGCTGTTTCCGAAAGGTTTTCACCCCTTTTGGGCCAAATTGGCCACAGTGATCAAGTTTAACTTATTTGTGGCAATAGATCTGTTACTGAGGTGCTGTTTCTGAAAGGGTTTCACTCCTTTTGGGCCATACTGAATGGAGTTAGAAAGTTTAACTCCTTTGTGGCAACAGATTTGCAACTAGGGTGCTGTTTCTGAAAGGGTTTGAACCCTTTAGGGCCAAATTGGCCGGAGTTACAAAGTTTAACTTCTTTGTGGCAACAGATTTGTAACTAGGGTGCAGTTTCTGAAAGGGTTTCACCCCTTTTGGGCCAAACTGGCTGCAGTGATCAAGTTTAACTTCTTTGTGGCAATATCTTTGTAACTGGGGTGCTGTTTCTGAAAGTTTTTCACCCCTTTTGGGTAAACTGGCCGCAGTGGTCAAGTTTAACTTCTTTGTGGCAATAGATTTGTTACTGAAGTGCTGTTTCTGAAAGGGTTTCACTCTTTTTGGGCCATACTGACCGGAGTTAGCAAGTTTAACTTCTTTGTGGCAAGAGATTTGTAACTAGGGCGCTGTTTCTGAAACGGTTTCAACCCTTTAGGGCCAAATTGGACGGAGTTACAAAATGTAACTTCTTTGTGGCAACAGATTTGTAACTAGGGTGCTGTTTTTGAAAGGGTTCCACCCCTTTTGGGCCAAACTGGAGACAGTGAGCAAGTTTAACTTCTTTATGGGAACAGATTTGTAACAAGGGTGCAGTTTCTGAAAGGGTTGTCTGCACCTGGTCGTTATCTAATTCGCTGGCATTCTTTTCCCATGAGAACTGACTTGTTGACTCCTCTGATGCACTGTCTGCAAGAGGCACAGAAAAAGGCATAGGAACAGGCCCAGAAATCTGAATCCCATCATCCTCTTCATCAGGGAACATAAGGGAACATTTCAGGCTCACAAGAGGGTTCAGTTTCAGGCTCGGTCATGCACCCCTCCCCCCTCCGTGCTGAATGTGAATCAGCATAGGGTATCTGGCCACCCTCCCACCAAAATGTGGGGTTTCAGCCCCCAGTTTGGCCTCCATATGTGAACAACATCAGCATGTAAAGTATATGGACCAGTGCAGAAGGGCACCTACTGGCTGATATGCTTTAAAATTTTTAGGGGGGGGGGGGGGTGTCAAATGAATAATTTAAAAATTTTAATTCTAAAGTGATGCAATATATGTTACTGGCTGTAATACTAGATTTGGAAAAGTGCCTCCCCCCCCCCCCTCAAAATAAGAACAGGTGAACAGTTTCAGAAATGTCTGAAATGGACAAATTATTTACCTTGATTAGAAAGAAGTTCTTACATACTTGTGGGATTTAAAGACTGAAGTTTTTTTTAAGGGCCTTTAAAAGAATTTATAAGTATATTGAAGGAGTAGAGCGAAGTTTTTCTTACTTTCATTTATTGTTTTGAATTTGAGGGATGGGAAGTCAATTTTTAAATGTGTTTATATACAGGATGGGGGTAGTTTGAGGAGAGTTAGTAGTTTCATGTGGTTATTTCATTTTTGTAGTGTTGTGCATTGTAAGTATGTTTTTCTTATATAGTGTATTTTGGCTATATCAATAAAATTATTTAGAAAAAATGAAATTTATATGCATGCCATCTCCTTTTACATGCTTACTATAAATAAATACAGATGTATAGTACTTATAGCAATTAATTTTACCATGCAGTTGTTTTTTTTTTAAAAAAAGAGATTTATTAAGTCTTAAAGCATACCAAAACTTATACGCACTAGTAACAATTAATCAACATTCATAAACAAAACAAAGGGAAAAATACTGCCTAAATAGTTCTAAAACTAGAATAACCACAAAACTAATTAATACCTCTTGACTAGTTGCAAACTAAACTAGCTAAAACATGTATCTGACTAAAAACCAAAATAATCTGACATGCCCTTCAAACTAAAAAGGAAGGAAAATAATATTTATGAAAACTACCTTCTTCTTTCACAGCTAGAGGATGGAGAGCTGCTAGGCTGCATGCATTATATTTGTAAGTCACCTTGAGAATTATTGTATTCAAGGGTAACATTTCAAATGATCTGAATAAATAAGAATTATGATGGACACTGGGATTTGAAAAATTGCTTTCAGCCCCAATTCAGGTGGGGAAAGTATGTTTCTTATAATGGTTCTTAGCTGTCTACACAGACAGCTCCCTAGCCAAATGGACACCTTCAAACAGCAATAAAGTGTTTCATTGCAGAGGCAAAAAGTGTTGCTGTGGAAAACATTCCATACAAGGAAAACAAAAAGGTGAAAAACACTGTTTTTAGCAAAACAAGAAAGAATACCTGGTACTGAAAAAAGAGCATTGAAGAGGTCTAAGAGAACAACATAGCCAAGCTTAGGTTTCTTCAGCTGCTCACATAATTCATGGGCCCGAGAACCTGCAAAATAATGATGATGATGATGATGATGATGATGATGATGATGATGATAATAATAATCTATATAAATAAAAATGTAATGTTTAATGTATTGTCGAAGGCTTTCATGGCTGGAATCACTCAGTTCTTGTGGGTTTTTTCGGGCTATATGGCCATGTTCTAGAGGCATTTCTCCTAACGTTTCGCCTGCATCTATGGCAAGCATCCTCAGAGGTGAGGATGCTTGCCATAGATGCAGGCGAAACGTCAGGAGAAATGCCTCTAGAACATGGCCATATAGCCCGAAAAAACCCACAAGAACTGAATGTAATGTTTGTTTGTAGGATTGACAGAACTCAAAAACCACCGGACAAACTGACACCAAATTTGGACACAAGACACCAACTAAAGCAATGTATGTCCTTCACTCAAAAAAACAAAAAAATAATAACTGGAAAGAACTTAAACTCCCACAAACGTAAATGACTATACAGAGCATACGTTAAAAGAACACCCTCCCCCCTCCTCTCCCTCCTGCATGAGGGGGGGGGGGACCAACAGCTGAGAGAGAGGCGGCTTGAGAGAGGGAGGGAAAGGTGGCCATATATCCCTCTTGCTACCCCCTGCCTCTCTCTTCCCAAAAGATTCAGAAAGAAAGGGAGGGAAGGTGTCAGATTTTACAATGTATTGTAATGTAATATAGCTGAGTCATGCACTGCTAATAGGCTTCTATTGGAAATGCTGAGTCATGCATTAACTGCATATAGAACTTCATTTGGGGAATGTGTTCTGGCCTAGTCCAGGTGATTGGGAATGATGTAATCCTGGGTTAGAGTTAAGTCAATGAGTTGGGAACCAATCAGGGATTGCTATGTGTAATTGTATAGAATTGTATATAAGGAAGTCATGTAGAGTGTATACTCTCTCCTTGTGCTGTGATGCTGTTCATCGAAGGCTCTATATAATTAATTAAAAGAACCTGTCTGCTAAGACAAGATATAACTGTGTGCTGTGGTAAGTTTGTAATGTCATCTAGACTGGGGGGGGGGGGGGGGAGACAATAGTAAAACTGACAATGGCCGGGCATGTGCTCAAGTGTCTGTAAAAGAGTTCCAGAGTGACTGCAGTTTGTGGGAGCAATTGACTGAAAATACTGTGCAGGAAGAAGCTACTGGAAAGCGCTGAAGTTGTGCAACTGATCTGCTGCTGAATTGTGAAATTAATCTCAACAGAAGGAGGGGGGAGAGGGGGCACCCTCCTCCAGATCCACCCCTCCCTTCCCTTCCCTTCTCTTCCCTTCCCTTTCCTTTCCTTTCCTTTCCTTTCCTTTCCTTTCCTTTCCTTTCCTTTCCTTTCCTTTCCCTCTGTCAGCAGCATGGAGGTACCTCTGCTGGGAACACACAGGAGGGATTCTCTGCATGTGTGTGTCCAGAAATCTCACCCATACTGAGTTATGGGAAGAAATTCTGGGAAATGAAGTCCAGTATCCAAAGAAAGGACAAAAACGCATGCTCTGTGAGTTAGGAAAGGCTGTCCAGGAAGGCACAATTATAACTCTCCCGAAAGATGGCCATCCATTTTTTACTTTATAGCAACCCTGGGCTATAATATATCTACAATAATAATATCTATATATAGTAAAATCTATAAGTCTGTAATATATATATAGGTCTATGATATCTATATGTCTTTAACAATAATATATACATGTCTATAATAATATCTGTATGTCTGTAATAATAATATCTATATGCCTATAATAATATCTATAGGTCTTTAATAATATCCATGTCTGTAATTATAATATCTGTCTGCCAATAATATCTATACATCTAAAATAATAATACCTATATGCCTATAATATCTATGTCTATAATAATAATATCTATATACACGTATAATAATATGTATACACCTATAATAATAATAGCTATATAATAATAATAATAATAATAATAATAGAAATATCTATATGCTTATAATAATATCTATAGGTCTGTAATCTATATCTATACATATAATAAAAGTCAAAGTTTGTATGCGGTGGACTTGTGGCAGTGTGGAGGACTATGTGCCAGCATTCTGATTCGCCAGCCTAAAAGTTTCAAGATATTGATTGGCTGCCGCTGTGGTGCTATTTGCATATGTTCTCGGATTGGCCAGCTTTACAGGAGCCCCTGGTGGAGAAAAGGGTTCATGACAGAAATGGAGACATGAGAGAAGGA
This sequence comes from Anolis sagrei, assembly GCF_037176765.1. Lineage (NCBI taxonomy): Eukaryota > Metazoa > Chordata > Lepidosauria > Squamata > Anolidae > Anolis > Anolis sagrei. The sequence continues at coordinate 55,574,303 of NC_090035.1, read as the reverse complement.
AATTTGTATATGGTCTCTGATTGGCCAGCCTCAATTCCAAGATTCCGAGATGACAAAGAGAGGAAAGAAAAAGGCCAGAGGGGGCTGGGTCAGAACATTACCAATACAGAACAAACTTGGCACACAAAGCCCCCATGACCCCTCGACATCCTATTGCAGTTTGGAGGAGGAGGGAACCATGGATGATGGGACTTACACTACCATCACTCACATTCTGAGACCTCTGTTAACCTCATCCAATGACTGATCAGGACAAATAAACCTCTCTTGGCACATAAACTTCTCATGACCCACTTTACGTCCTGGTATGGTTTGGCCGGGGATGGACCATGGATTATGGGACTTGCAGTACCTTTGATCAGTTCTGCAACCCTCATCCAATCTATATCTATATCTATATCTATATCTATATCTATATCTATATCTATATCTATATCTATAAATATAACAAAAGTCAAAGTTTGTACGCGGCGGAAGTGTGGCAGTGTATGTCTCGGCTTTCTGATTGACTGCCGCTGTGGTGTTATTTGCATATGGTCTCTGATTGGCCGGCTTCAACAGGAGCCCCTGGTGGAGAAAAGGGTTCATGACAGAAACGGGGACATGACAGAAGGAAATTTGCATATAGTCTCTGATTGGCCAGCCTCAATTCCAAGATTCCAAGATGACAAAGAGAGGAAAGGAAAAGGCAGGGCCTGTATCAGAAAATTACCAATATAGACCAAACTTGGCACACAGTGCCTGCAAGACCCTCTCGACATCCTACTGCAGTTTGGAGGAGGATGAACCATGGATGATGAGACTTGCAGTACAATCATTCACATTCTGAGACTACTGTTAACTTCATTCAATAATTGATCAGGACCAAACTTGGCACATAGACCTCTCATGACCCACTTTACGCCCTGGTATGATTTGGCCAGGAATGGACCATGGATTATGGGACTTGCAGTACCTTTGCTCAATTCTTGAGACCACTGCAACCCTCATCCAATTACCGATAAAGACCAAACTTGGCACACTGAGTCTCCATGACGCACTCTCCATCCTGGTGCAGTTTGGAGGAGGATGCACCATGGATGATGGGATTTGCAATACCTGCACTCCCTTCCTAAGACCATTACAACTGCCAACAATGATGGATCAGGACCACCATTCACACAGAGCCTGCATGACCCACTCTACATCCTGGTGTGGTTTGGAAGAATTTGGCAATGGATGATGGGACTTGCAGTCACTTCACTCACTTCCTGAGACCACTGAGACCCCCGCCAATGACTGATCAAGACCAAACTTGGCACACATAGTCCCCATGACCCACTCTACATCCTGGTACACTTTCATGGATGATGGGACTTCAAGTACCTCCACTGCCCAAGACTGCTGCAAAACTCATCTAATGACCAATCAAGACCAAACTTGGCACACAGAGCCCCCATGACCCACTCTACATCCTGCTGCAGTTTTGGAGGAGGGTTGACCATGGATGATGGGACTTCCAGTACCTTCATTCACATTCTGAGACCTCTGCGAACCTCATCCAATGACTGTTCAAGACCAAACTTGGCATATAGACCTCTCATGACCCACTTTGCATCCTGGTGTAGTTTGGAAAAATTTGGAGATGGAAGATGGGACTTCCAGTAACTTCGACATCCTACTGCAACCATGGATGATGGGACTTGCAGTACCATCACTCACATTCTGAGACCGCTGTTAACCTCATCCAATGACTGATCAGGACCAAACTTGGCACATAGACCTCTCATGACCCACTTTACATCCTGATGTGTTTTGGCTGGGGATGGACCATGGGTTATGGGACTTGCAGTACCTTTGTTCAATTTGTGAGACCACTGCAACCCCCATCCAATTACCGACAAAGACCAAACTTGGCACACTGAGTCTCCATGATGCATTCTACATCCTGGTGCAGTTTGGAGGAGGATGCACCATGGACGATGGGACTTGCAATACCTGCACTCCCTTCCTGAGACCATTACAACTCCCAACAGTGATGGATCAGGACCACAATTTACACTGAGGGCCTGCATGACCCACTCTACATCCTGGTGCGGTTTAGAAACATTTGGAAATGGATGATGGGACTTGCAGTCACTTCACTCACTTCCTGAGACCACTGAGACCCCCGCCAATGACTGATCAAGACCAAACTTGGCACACATAGTCCCCATGACCCACTCTACATCCTGGTACACTTTCAAGGAGGACAGACCATGGATGATGGGACTTCAAGTACCTCCACTGCCCAAGACTGCTGCAAAACTCATCTATATGCCACGTCCATCCTAGACCCCTGCCCATCCTGGCTTCTGAGCGAGGCCAGAGGGGGATTGGCTGAGTGGGTAAGAGTGGTGGTGAATGCCTCCCTTCGGGAAGGCAAGATTCCAGCGAGCCTAAAACAGGCTATTATAAAGCCGCTGTTGAAGAAGCCATCACTGGACCCCACTAAATTGGACAACTTTCGGCCTGTTTCCAATCTCCCCTTCTTGGGCAAAGTCATGGAAAGCGTGGTGGCCTCACAACTCCAGGTATTCTTGAGAGACACGGATTATCTGGATCCGGCACAGTCTGGTTTCAGACGGGGGCATGGTACCGAGACGGTCTTGGTCGCCTTAGTGGATGATCTGCGCCGGGAGCTAGACAGGGGGAGTGTGTCCCTGTTGGTGCTCCTGGACCTCTCAGCGGCCTTCGATACCGTCGACCACGGTATCCTTCTGGGGCACCTTGCGGAAATGGGTCTTGGGGGCATTGCTCTGCAGTGGCTCCAGTCATTTCTGGAGGGCTGCACCCAGAAGGTGTTATTGGGGGACTCCTGTTCCGCACCACAACCTTTGACTTGTGGGGTGCCACAGGGTTCCATACTGTCCCCCATGCTGTTTAATATCTACATGAAGCCGCTGGGTGAGATCATCCGGAGTTTCGGGGTGCGGTGTCATCTGTACGCAGATGATGTCCAACTCTGTCACTCCTTCCCACCTGCTACTAAGGAGGCTGTCGAGGTCCTGAACCGGTGCCTGGCCGCTGTAACGGTCTGGATGAGGGCGAACAAACTGAAACTAAATCCAGACAAGACAGAGGTACTCCTGGTCAGTCGCAAGGCCGAACGGGATATAGGGTTACAGCCTGTGCTGGACGGGGTTGCACTCCCCTTGAAGGCGCAGGTTCGCAGCTTGGGTGTGACCCTGGACTCATCGTTGAGCCTGGACCCCCAGGTTTCAGCGGTGACCAGGGGAGCATTTGCACAGCTCAGGCTCGTGCGCCAGCTGCGCCCGTATCTCGGGAAGTCTGACTTGGCCACGGTGGTACACGCTCTTGTCACATCCCGCCTGGATTACTGCAACGCTCTCTACGTGGGGCTGCCCTTGAAGACGGCCCGGAAGCTTCAGCTGGTTCAGCGTGCGGCAGCCATGTTACTAACTGGAGCGGGTGGCAGGGAGCACACAACGCCCTTGTTGTCCCAGCTCCACTGGCTGCCGATTTGCTACCGGACCCAATTCAAGGTGCTGGTTTTGGCCTACAAAGCCCTAAACGGTTCCAGCCCAAAATACCTTTCCGACCGCATCTTGGCCTACGAGCCCACGAGGACCTTGAGATCGTCTGGGGAGGCCCTTCTCTCGATCCCGCCTGCATCACAGGCACGGCTGGCGGGGACGAGGGAGAGGGCCTTCTCGGTGGTGGCCCCCCGGCTGTGGAACACTCTCCCTGCATACATCAGACAGGCGCCCTCCCTCATGTCCTTTCGAAAAAGCCTTAAGACATGGCTGTTCGAGAGGGCATTTAATTAAGTGCTAAACAACAAAACAATACGGTAATGAGAACTGGAATGGAACAAGGAATATGAGACTGGCTATGATTCCACTAAGAGACGAAGCGGATTTTTAGTGTAGTTTGTAATTTGTTGTATTGTTTATATGTTGTTGAAACTGGCTTTTGTAAGTGTCTTTATGTGTACTGTACACCGCCATGAGTCGCCCTTATGGGCTGAGAATGGCGGTTAATAAGTGCATCAAATAAATAAATAAATAAATAATGACCAATCAAGACCAAACTTGGCACACAGAGCCCCCATGACCCACTCTACATCCTGCTGCAGTTTTGGAGGAGGGTTGACCATGGATGATGGGACTTCCAGTACCTTCACTCACATTCTGAGACCTCTGCGAACCTCATCCAATGACTGTTCAAGACCAAACTTGGCATATAGACCTCTCATGACCCACTTTGCATCCTGGTGTTGTTTGGAAAAATTTGGAGATGGAAGATGGGACTTCCAGTAACTTCGACATCCTACTGCAACCATGGATGATGGGACTTGCAGTACCATCACTCACATTCTGAGACCGCTGTTAACCTCATCCAATGACTGATCAGGACCAAACTTGGCACATAGACCTCTCATGACCCACTTTACATCCTGATGTGTTTTGGCTGGGGATGGACCATGGGTTATGGGACTTGAAGTACCTTTGTTCAATTTGTGAGACCACTGCAACCCCCATCCAATTACCGACAAAGACCAAACTTGGCACACTGAGTCTCCATGATGCATTCTACATCCTGGTGCAGTTTGGAGGAGGATGCACCATGGACGATGGGACTTGCAATACCTGCACTCCCTTCCTGAGACCATTACAACTCCCAACAGTGATGGATCAGGACCACAATTTACACTGAGGGCCTGCATGACCCACTCTTCATCCTGGTGAAGTTTAGAAACATTTGTGAGACTTGGATGATGGGACTTGAAGTTACTTCACTCACTTCCTGAGACCACTGAGACCCTTGCCAATTACCGATAAAGACCAAACTTTGCACACAGAGGCCCCATGACCCACTCTACATCCTGGTGCACTTTCGAGGAGGATGCACCATGGACGATGGGACTTGAAGTACCTCCACTCCCTTCCCAAGACTGCTGCAACCCTCATCTAATGTCTGATCAAATCCAAACTTGGCACACAGAGCCCCCATGACCCACTCTACATCCTACTGTGGTTTGGAGTAAGGCATACCATGGATGATGGGACTTGACCAACTGTGCTAACCAACACTGCTGACCGACCACCTGTGTTGACCACCTCCGGAAGGACTAAGAGAGCCATTTATCAATTGTACACCAACTGTCCATCGTTTACATCTGTGAACCACAATAACTTTACCAATGATTCCTGGTTATTAATACTCTTGCAGAATTGTTTACGAATCACCTAGCATAGCACTTTATTGCTTTCCTAGCCCTACTTGCTGCTAACTTCCAACTCAGCACTTTAACCCATTCCATTCCCTCCATGTCGCACTTTAGGTAGTGCTTAGTGCTAGATTTTGGTTTTCCTTGCGCTTTAACAACTTGCACTTTAAGATCGCACTTTAGGTAGCGCTTTGTGCTAGACTTTGGTTTTCCTTGCACTTTAAGATCTTGCACTTTAATATCGGCTCCAGTTGCACATAGTCTACCACCACTACCCATGTGGTCCCCTACTTCCCTATATTTATTATCCTTGGTGCTAATTATCTGTGGAAGGGACACGGGACGAAACGGGCTGGAGGCTGTGGGAAATGATAACGTGGGGGGGGGGGGGGGATAAAGGGAATGGAAGAACATGGCAAAGTAAGACCTCAACAAACCAGACAACTAATAATGGGACAGAAATTAAGGTCATGGAAATGGACTACGGCATGGAGGAGGGGAGGTGTTCCACTAGCCGATGAGCCCCCATAGAAGTCGTGGTGGGGAAGGGGAGAGGCAGGAAAAGGAGACCATTAATTCAGCCTAGGGATCGTACAACTACATTAGTAACTCCAAACAGGTCTCCTATTATGGTAAATTGGTGTAACCAGGGTGGCGGTCCCTCTGGATTGAAGGTGGTGCTGTTGAACGCCAGATCTGTCAATGGAAAAACAACTACCATCCAGGATCTAATCCTTGACGAGCGGGCAGATCTGGCATGCATCACGGAGACCTGGCTGGATGAAGCTGGAGGTGTGAATTTAACCCAGCTTTGCCCACAAGGTTTCTCCGTGCAGCATCAGCCGAGATCCGGAGGGCGGGGAGGCGGGGTCGCAGTGGTCTATAGAGATTCCATCCCTCTGACCAGGGGTCCCATCCCGTAGTCAACAAATTTTGAATGTGTCCACCTGAGGGTGGGTGACCGGGACAGAATAGGGATTCTGTTAGTGTACTGTCCACCTCGCTGAACTACAGTCTCCTTACCTGAACTAGCAGGGGTGGTCTCGAGCCTGGCATTGGAGTCTCAACGGCTCCTTGTGCTGGGAGACTTCAATGTCCACGCCGAAGCAACCCTTTCAGGAGCGGCTCAGGACTTCATGTCTGCCATGGCAACTATGGGGCTGTCCCAACAAGTATCTGGCCACACCCACTGTGCTGGACATACATTGGACTTGGTTTTCTTTTGTGGCAGCAAGAGGAAGAGAATAATTATAAAAATGAATATAGAAAAGCATACCTTGGAATACCTTGAGAGAGAGCTCTGCGGCAGGGGGGTTTGGTAGAGAGAGCGAAGTGTTCCAAAGACGGAAAGTAAATGATTGACTTAACAAGCTTCATGGGTTAAAAAGGACACAAACCGTGTTCGATTTGGCTCACTCGGATATGATCGCCACACTCTCTCTAGTTCTCTCTTCCTTCGCTTCATCACTGCCAGCTCCTCAGTGAACCAAGGGGCTGGTTTAGCTCGGCTACTTGAGAGGGGACGTTCTGGAGTGATCGTGTCGATTGCCCTAGTCATCTTCCCATTCCAGAGAGCGACCAGGGCATCAACAGAATCACCTACCGAGCGGTTGCTGCCCCACCTAGCCACCGGCCCTTTCGCCGCACCGGGAAAGGGCCGGCTGAGCGCCAGGCCGCGCCATTCGCCCCCCCCCCCAGGCCATCGGGAGGGCGAAGAAGAGGGAGCCAGCTGTTGCCGCCCCATCCAGCCACCGGCCCTTTCGCCGCACCGGGAAAGAGCCGGCTGAGCGCCAGGCCGCGCCATTCGCCCCCCCCCCCCACGCCATCGGGAGGGCGAAGAAGAGGGAGCCAGCTGTTGCCGCCCCATCCAGCCACCGGCCCTTTCGCCGCACCGGGAAAGGGCCGGCTGAGCGCCAGGCCGCGCCATTCGCCCCCCCCCACGCCATCGGGAGGGCGAAGAAGAGGGAGCCAGCTGTTGCTGCCCCATCCAGCCACCGGCCCTTTCGCCGCACCGGGAAAGGGCCGGCTGAGCGCCAGGCCGCGCCATTTGCCCCACACGCCATCGGGAGGGGTGAAGAAGTGGGAGCCAGCGGTTGCTCCCGTCCAGCCACCGGCCCTTTCGCCGCACCGGGAAAGGGCCGGCTGAAGCGCCAGGCCGCGCCATTCGCCCCCCCCCCCCCACGCCGTCGGGAGGGCGAAGAAGAGGGAGCCAGCTGTTGCCGCCCCATCCAGCCACCGGCCCTTTCGCCGCACCGGGAAAGGGCCGGCTGAAGCGCCAGGCCGTGCCACTTTTATTCCCCACGCCATCGGGATAAAGGGGTGAAGAAGAGGGAGTCAGCTGATCGTCGCCCCATCCACCCACCAGCATTGGAAGGAGCTGAAGAACTCATCAGGCTTCGCCTGTAGCAGAAATTTGCAGCTGCCATCTGACTCTTTTTCTCACTATTTTATTTTCTTTTCCTACTTTTTCCTTAGCTAGTTGTATTTTATTTTTAGTTAGCTATATGTTATATGTTTTTCAATTGCTGATCATAATAGGAGGTGCGAGGAGCAATTAGGAGTATCGATAGGAGAGGACAGGATTGCATGAGATGGTGTGAGTGAAGAAGCCCAGGAGAGCGCATGAGTTGTCCGTGATAGTAGCGAATTTATAGAAAGGTGTGGATGATAGCTGTGTGTGAGAGAGTGTATAAGTTTGGCTTTAGTGTGCTGAGAGAAATGTGGGAGGATGTGAAGAGTATGGGAGTTGTGGAATGCCTGGAGGATTGACTGATTGTGTTGTAAGTGGGAGTTGAGTGCATTGATAAGAGTGTCTGGTCCTAGTGGTGAGAGAGTGAATTATTCGACATAGGAATGGCTACAGCGGACCCTTATGCGAAAAATGACATTTTGCACTTTTACGACCTCCTGAGGGACTCGTTCAACCATGTGTTGTTTCAGCTCAGGTTTTTGAACGAGAAAATGGACCATCTCCTTAGAGGCTTTGCCTCTTTCTCAGGAATTACTGTGCAATCTAACCCTCCAAAGACTGAAGACTCTCTCTGTGCAGACTTAGCTAAGGACTTGTGCCGGAATGGGGAGGAAAGCACTTTAGAGCATCCGGAACATAAGGCGGAAGGAGGGAGGGAGGGAGGGATTAAAGATGAGACATCTGAGGGAAAAGGAGAATTTCTGGGCGTACATAGGAATGGAAACACCTGGGAGTGGCAGCGGACTGGGCTGGCTACTCAGAGAACGGCCAATAACACAACATCTGGCCTCATGGATCAGTCCACCGCACTTTATGATCGGAATCAACATCTTCCCACGGACAATTTTGCAGTGGACATTGCCGATCTAATGATAAACAGAGGCAGATGGACCTCCAAGAGGGCAGTCTGCAATTCCTTGGCCCAAATCCTAGGTAAAAGATCACAGGATATAAGACTAAAAGCCATAGTGTGGTTGTGGAGGGATTACCAATCCTCTGACCGCTCCACCCGTCTCCAAATTTCACCAGAAGACAGCACTTGGCTTGGTGAGCTAATGGCTAAACAACCTGGCCTAAAGAAATGGGGCATCACCATTAGGAGGGTAGTTGTGGACCCTCACATTCGCCCCTTGTTTGATCCTGGGGCCTTGTCCCATCATACTCCACCTGGCCCCCGGGCGAACTCCACAACTAGCTCACCAGTTAGGGCCCCCCCTCCTGGTTCGTATAATTTTGAGACCCCATCTGCCCCGGTCGCTTCCACTCAGCCAGTCACACTTCTCCGCTCGAGAACGCTCCCTTTATTCAGCCCACTTAGCTCCCTTGATGCCTCTCTATCCACCTCAACATCAGATTCATCCCTACCAAATGCCCAAGGGAGATTATTCCCCAGCCCAACTTCCTCCCCTGAGAGCTGACTAGATTCTGGCCGGGCGGGGGGGGGGGGAAGGTTCCAGAGAAAGGGGGTGCTATTCGAGTCGTGTGGGGAAGGAGACTTGCGGGTCACAAACACCCCAGGGGGAAGCGCAACAGAGTCTTTGCGACCTTGGAAAAGGTGGGTAGTGGTAGGCTCCTTGGCAGCCCCCTTGGTCTCAAGGTCCTGTTGATTAATGCCAGATCCGTTAATGATAAGACCGCGGCCATCCAGGACTTGATCCTGGATGAGAGGGCGGATCTGGCATACATTACCGAGACCTGCTTGGACGAGGTGGGGGGTGTAAACCTTTCCCAGCTGTGTCCTCCAGGTTTTGGAGTGCATCAACAGGCCAGACAAGGGGGGCGGGGAGGAGGGGTCGCAGTGGTCTTCCGGCAATCCATCGCCATGACCAGATGCGTTGTCCCGCAAACTTCTGGGTTTGAATGTGTCCACTTGAAGGTGGGGAGCCGTGACAGTGTGGGGTTCCTGCTGGTGTATCGCCCACCCCGAGATCCAGCAGCTTCCCTGTCTGAGTTAGCAGAGGTGGTCTCCAATTCGGCCTTGGTCTCCCAGCGCCTGGTGGTGCTGGGAGACTTTAACATCCACGCTGAGACCACTTTATCTGGCGCAGCTCAGGACTTTATGGCCACCATGACGGCCATAGGACTGTCACAGATAATATCCGGCCCCACGCATCAAGCTGGGCACACTCTCAACCTTGTCTTTGTGGCGGACGACAAATTGATCAGAGTGGAAGATCAAAACATCCTTCCAGTGTCATGGTCTGACCATCATCTGATCACATTTAGACTTACTGCGACCCTAAACCTCCGCAGGGGTGGAGGACAATTTAAGATGGTCCGCCCTAGGAGACTGATGGATCCGGACGGATTCCTGAGGAATCTTAGGGTTCTTCCTGCCTTGGAGCCTGGCGATTCTATCGACACCTTGGTAACTCTCTATAATGGGGAGATGGCCAGGGCGTTAGATACGATCGCACCTGAACGCCCCATCTCGTTGCGTCGCGACAGGCCATCTCCTTGGTTCACCGAGGAGCTGGCTGTGATGAAGCATACGAGAAGGGGGCTAGAGCGCAAATGGAGGAAATCTCGAGATGTGTCTGATCGAACACGGGCTAGAGCCTCTCTTAAGGCATACTCCGTGGCTATACGGGTGGCCAGGAAATCATTCACGACCGCTCGTATAGCATCTGCAGCAAATAGATCATCGGAACTGTTTCGGGTCGTGGGAGAACTCCTCCACCCACCTGCGGTGGAGGAGGTCCCTGAAGACCCCGCAGCTCGGTGTCGCGATTTCGCACACCATTTTGCAGATAAAGTCGCCCAGATACGTCTCGAGCTCGACTCCAATTCCATCGCAGTGCCAGAAGAGGTGACGGAGGCACCTGCTTGTCCAATTTTGTGGGATTCTTTTAGGCTTGTTCTTCCTGAAACCGTGGAGGAGATTCTTGGGGCTGTGAGAGCGACCACCTCATCTCTAGACCCATGCCCATCTTGGCTCATTAAATCAGCCAGAGGGGGGTTGCTTGACTGGTTTGTACTGATTATCAATGCATCGTTGGAGCAAGGAATTTTTCCATCTAATTTGAAGCAGGCCGTGGTTCGCCCACTTATCAAAAAAGCTTCCCTTGACTCCACGGTGCTGAATAACTACAGGCCGATCTCCAACCTCCCCTTTTTGGGTAAGGTGCTGGAGAGGGTGGTCGCCTCTCAGCTCCGGGGTTTCCTAGACGATACCAACTACCTAGATCAGTCACAGTCTGGTTTCAGGCCTGGTCATGGCACCGAGACAGCCTTGGTCGCCTTGGTGGATGACCTCCGCAGAGAGCTGGACAGGGGGAGTGTGACCCTACTGGTTCTCTTGGACATCTCAGCGGCTTTCGATACCATCGATCATGGTATCCTTCTGGGTCGTCTCTCCGGGATGGGCCTTGGGGGCACGGTTTTGTCGTGGCTCCAGTCCTTCCTGGAGGGATGAACTCAGATGGTGAAGCTGGGAGACGCCTGCTCTGACCCCTGGCCTTTGACCTGTGGGGTCCCGCAAGGCTCTATTTTGTCGCCCATGCTTTTTAACATCTACATGAAACCGCTGGGAGAGGTCATCCGGAGTTTTGGAATTGGGTGCCACCTCTACGCGGATGACACACAACTCTACTACTCTTTTCCACCTAATTCCAAGGAGGCTTCTCAGGTGCTAGACGAGTGCCTGGCCGCTGTGTCGATCTGGATGAGGAAGAACAAGCTGAAGATCAATCCCAACAAGACAGAGGTCCTCCTGGTCGATCGTAAACCGGATCGGGGTATAGGGTGGTCACCTGTGTTGGACGGGGTTACACTCCCCCTGAAGCCACAGGTCCGCAGTTTGGGCGTCCTCTTGGATTCTTCGCTTACACTTGAGGCTCAGGTGTCGGCAGTATCCGGGAGGGCCTTTGCGCAACTGAGACTTGTGCGCCAACTGCGACCATACCTCGTGAAGGCTGATCTGGCCGGGGTGGTCCATGCCTTGGTCACCTCTAGAATGGATTACTGCAATGCGCTCTACGTGGGGCTGCCCTTGAAGACGGCTCGGAAACTTCAATTGGTCCAGCGGGCAGCAGCCAGGATGCTAACCGGGGCTCATTATCAAGAGAGGTCTACCCCTCTGTTTAAGGAGCTCCACTGGCTGCCATTTATTTTCCGAGCCCAATTCAAGGTGCAGGTGCTCACCTACAAAGCCCTAAACGGTTTGGGACCACCCTACCTGCGTGACCGCATCACCATCTACGAACCCACACGCTCACTCCGGTCATCTGGAGAGGCCCTGCTCGTGATCCCACCCACGTCGCAAGCGCGCTTGGTGGGGACACGGGACAGGGCCTTTTCTGTGGCGGCCCCCCGACTTTGGAACGCCCTCCCAAAAGATCTCAGACAGGCCCCTACTCTAGCCGTTTTCAGAAGGAATTTAAAAACTTGGCTGTTCCATTGTGCCTTCTCAGACTAGGAATCCCCACCCCAAGTCCTAGTAGCACCTTAGCATAACTAATCGTCGCTGCACACTGCACTTTTAATCCTACGTGCCTCCTGCCATTTCAGCACTTTTAACCCTTGTACCCCAGTGTGCCGGCCGAACCAGTTTTTAATAATGTCTTGATGTATTGCCATTGTCGTTATCTTGCTTATTGTTTGATTTGCTTTGCTATTGTGGTGTTATGTTTTCTATTGTATTGTGTTTTGAGGCTTCGGCCTGTGTAAGCCGCATCAAGTCCTTCGGGAGATGCTAGCGGGGTACAAATAAAGTTAATAATAATAATAATAATAATAAAAATAAAAATAATAATATGCTGCGGCAATAAAAGCCGCTAAGAAAACTTTCTTTGCGACCACTATTGCGTCTGCAAAGAACCGTCCGGCTGAGTTGTTTCGGATTGTCAGAGGCCTTTTAAATCCCGCCACTTTAGGCAGGAGCCCTGACAATTCGGCATCTCGCTGCGAAGCATTTGCTCGGTTCTTTGCAGACAAAGTCGCTTTGATCCGTTCTGGTCTGGACACCATTTTAAGGGCACTCTCTGAGGATGTAACACGAGCACCTGCTTGTCCTATTTTGATGGATTCATTTCAATTGGTAAAACCCGAGGATGTGGACAAGATACTTGGATGAATGAGGCCTACCACGTCCATCCTAGACCCCTGCCCATCCTGGCTTCTAAAGGAGGCCAGAGGGGGATTGGCTGAGTGGGTGGAGGTGGTGGTTAACGCCTCCCTTCGGGTAGGCAGAATTCCAGCGAGCTTAAAACAAGCTATAATAAAACCGCTGTTGAAAAAACCATCACTGGACCCCACTAAATTCAACAACTTTCGGCCAGTTTCCAATCTTTCCTTTTTGGGCAAAGTCCTGGAACGCGTGGTGGCCTCACAACTCCAGGTATTCTTGGGAGACACGGATTTTCTGGATCCGGCACAGTCTGGTTTCAGACCGGGACATGGAACCGAGACAGTCTTGGTCGCCTTAGTGGATGATCTCCGCCGGGAGCTCATAGGGGGAGTGTGTCCCTGTTGGTCCTGCTGGACCTTTCAGCGGCCTTCGATACCGTCGACCACGGTATCCTTCTGGAACGCCTTGCGGGGATGGGTCTCAGGGGCACTGTTTTACAGTGGCTTCGGTCATTCCTGGAGGGTCGCTCCCAGAAGGTGTTATTGGGGGACACCTGTTCAACCCCACAACCCTTTTCGTGTGGGGTTCCTCAGGGCTCTATACTGTCCCCCATGCTGTTTAATATCTACATGAAGCCGCTGGGTGAGATCATCCGGAGTTTCGGGGTGCGGTGTCGTCTGTACGTGGATGATGTCCAACTCTGTCACTCCTTTCCACCTGCTACTAAGGGTGCTGTCTAGGTCCTGAACCGGTGCTTGGCCGCTGTAACGGTCTGGATGAGGGCGAACAAATTGAAATTGAATCCAGACAAGACAGTCTGGTCAGTCGCAAGGTCGAACAGGGTATAGGATTACAGCCTGTGCTGTATGGGGTCGCACTCCCCTTGAAGGCGCAGGTTCGCAGCTTGGGTGTGATCCTGGATTCATCGCTGAGCCTGGAGCCCCAGGTCTCGGCGGTGACCAGGGGAACATTTGCACAGCTTAGGTTCGTGCGCCAGCTGCTCCCGTACCTCGGGAAGTCTGACTTGGCCACAGTAGTCCACGCTCTAGTTACATCCCGCTTAGACTACTGCAACGCTCTCTACGTGGGGTTGCCCTTGAAGATGGCTCGGAAGCTTCAATTGGTCCAACGTGCGGCAGCCATGATTCTAACAGGAATGGGGCGCAGGGAGCATACAACCCCCCTGCTGTACCAGCTCCACTGGCTGCCGATGTGCTACCAGGCTCAATTCAAGGTGCTGGCATTGGCCTATAAAGCCGTAAACGGTTCCGGCCCAAGATACCTAACTGACCGCCTCTTAGCCTATGAGCCCATGAGGACTTTGAGATCTTCCGGGGAGGCCCTGCTCTCGTCACAGGCGCCGCTGGCGGGGACGAGAGATAGGACCTTCTCGGTGGTGGCTCCTCGGCTGTGGAACACCCTCCCCGTAGACATCAGGCTAGCCCCCTCCCTGTTGATATTCCACAGGAAGCTAAAGACCTGGTTGTTTAAGAAGGCATTTGAATAGAAGTGCAATGACTGGTAACTCGACCATAGGAATGGAACAACGGAAATGGTATCGGATTGTGAATTTGACGATGAGACGACTCGGAATGGCTTGTAGTAATGTTGATGTTTTTGATGAGATGTTTTGATAAGGATGTACTGTGGATTATTTTATTTTATGTTGTATTTTGCACCTGTTTTCTATGTTGTACACCGCAATGAGTCGCCGTTAGGCTGAGAATTGCGGTATATAAGCGAAGTAGATAAATAAATAAATAAATAAATAAATTAATAAATTGAAGTACTTCTACTCTCTTTCCGAGACTGCTGCGACCCTCAACAATGACTGAACAACACCAAACCTGGCACATAGACCTCTCATGACCCACTTTACGCCCTGGTGTGGTTTGACTGTGGATTGTGCATGGATTTTGGGACTTGCAGTACCTTCGCTCAATTCCTGAGACCACTGCAAAACATCATCCAATTTCCGATAAGGACCAAACTTGGCACAATGGGTCTCCATGATGCACTCTACATCCTGGTATGGTTTGGAGGATGATGCACCATGGACGATGGGACTTGCAGTACCTTCACTCAGTGAAACCACTGAGACCCTCATCCAATGACTGATAAAGACCAAACATGGCACACAGAGCCCCCATGGCCAACTCAACATGTTGGTGAGGTTTGAAGGAGGATGGACGATGGATGATGGGACTTACAGTACCTTCACCTCCTTCCTGAAACCACAGCGACACTCATCCAAATACCAATACAGACCAAACTTGGCACAGAGAGCCCCCATGGCCAACTCAACATGCTGGTGAGGTTTGGAGGAGAACAGACTATGGATGATGGGACTTCAAGTACCTCCACTCACTTTCCAAGACTGCTGCAACTCTAATCTAATGACCAATCAAGACCAAACTTGGCACACAGAGCCCCCATGAGCGACTCTACATCCTGGTGCTGTTTGGAGGAGGAAGGACAATGGATGACGGGACTTGCGGTACCTTCACTCACTTCCTGAAACCACAGTGACACTCATCCAAATACCAAGAAAGACCAAACTTGGCACAGAGAGCCCCCATGGCCAACTCAACATTCTGGTGATGTTTGAGGGAATACTATGGATGATGGGACTTGCAGTTTCTTAACTCATGTTCTGAGACTGCTGTGATCCTCATCCAATGACTGATCAAGACCAAACTTAGCACACAGAGCCCCCATGACCCACTCTCCATCCTGGTGCAGTTTGGAGGAGGATGGACCACAGATGATGGGACTCGCAGTACCTTCACTAACTTCCTGAGACCACTGCGAGCCATATAAATAACTGATAAAGACCAACCTTGATACACAATTCCTATCTCTAATAACCCGGGCAACGCTGGGTCCCCAAGCTAGTATATAATAAAAGTGAATGTTTGTTTGCATGTATGAATGTGGAGTGCGGAAGGGCGGAAGTGTATGTGGCAGCTTTCTGATTGACTCTCACTTTCACAGGCCACAGAGACTTGTACAAGTGACAGACCTGGACCAAACTTAGCACACATAACCCCCATGATGCATTTTATGTCCTGGTGCAGTTTGGGAGTGGACAGGCAATGGATGATGGGATTTGTAGTACTTTCAAACCCTTCGGTTCCCACAGACCACTGTGGTCCCCAACAAAGACTGATAAAGACTAAACTTGGCACACAGAGCCCCCATGACCCACTCTACGCCCTACTGGAGGATGGACCATGGATGATGGGACTTGATTTATCTCCACTCGATTGCCGAGACTGCTGTGATCCTCATCCAATTACTGATGAAGACCAAACTTGGCAAACATAACCCCCATAACCCGCTTTATGTGCCCCTGAAGTTTGGGGGAGGCTGGATAATGGATGGGATTTGTAGTACTTTCTAACCCTTCGATTTCCACAGACTACTGTGGCCCCTAACAAAGACCGATAAAGACCAAACTTGGCACACCTAGTCGCCATGACCCACTCTACATCCTGGTGCACTTTCGAGGAGTGCATACAACAAAAATACCACTTGTATAAGATAAACATTAATAAAACTCAACAAGCAGTTATATTAACATGCTGCACTGTTCAACCTCACAGCGACAACAAACAATATCATGCAAATTTTAGTACAGTCGTATCTTCTTATCAGTAGCTTGTAGATCAGCTGTCCACAACTGGTTTCGGCCTACTTCAGGCCTTCTTCTGGGGGACTGAAATTAATGTATAAATCAATATTTTGCTCCAGTTGCATACATATAGAACATCTTATACTGAAATGTACTCAAAGAAATTAGTTAAGTCTTCACCCTTGTTATTACAACAATATTTGTTGAACATATCCATTAAATACCATAAGTTACAACACATTTAAGTAATTAATAATAATATTTATTTATTTGATCAGTCATATGACCATTTCAAAATAGAACACGAGTAAAAAACAAGGCAACAAGGTGATAAGTCAGAATCTTATTTTCCTGGTTCTTCTTTCAGGAAATCTGCTCTTTTCTTAATAGCTTTCAGAATAAAAAGGCTTACTCTGATTATGCTGGATCTTTCCTGCCCTTGCTAGAGGGATGTCAGAATGTCATTTCTGTTGGGGGACCTGCAGTTGGAAAATATTGGATGTAAATATCTGTCTCGCAGTTCAGTGTATTCTGGACAGTCAATTAAGAAATGTTCAGTGTCTTCCACTGTTTGTTCTCCCCAGACGCAGAATCTCTCACTTCTTGGGATGTTACAGTAGCACCCGGTTTGCACCATAGTACCGAGTTGTTCAAACCTAGCCCTAGTATATATTCTTCTTAAGGGTAGAGGAAGTGGAATAGTTAGGTAGTGCTCTAAATGAATATTCCTTTTGTGGGAAGCTAAAAACCTTGTGGCTGAAGACCTACCTATGCTCTCTAGGTCCAGCTGTGCTTAGACATCCCTAATGCGCCGCTTGAGCACTTGCCCTGCCCCGGGGCCCAGAACACCCAGAAATTGCAAAGGCAGACCGAATCCAGCCAGCTCATTATTCAGAGCCGCCAGCCACGATGACTTCTGGTCATGCTGGACTTGATCCTCTAGACATAGGCAAGGAAGTCTACTGGGATACAGAGAGTTTACTTTTGACCAGTAATTAAACTGTCTCATTAGAATTTGAGCTTTTACTGGGAGTATTCCTAGCTCAACCCTTACTGCCACTATCAGGGTTGTTCTGGAAAGGAAGGCCCAGGAAGGTGCGAAGCTGCTTCACTTGGAAGGCTTCAATCTTAGCCAGATTGATGTGCCCCCAAATTTCAGCCCCAAATATAAGTGTGGCATTTTTGTTTTAAAGACTTCCAGGGAAGGTCTGATTGTGCCTGGGTATCTATGATGGTACAGCTTATAAATGGAACCTGCTGCTTTCATTGCTCTTTGTATACTATGAGTAATGTGGTTAGCCCAAGCACCAGATGGAGAGAACATAATGCCTAGATATTTGTAGCAATTAATTTGTTCCAAATGTACGCCTTTCAGGGACCATGTGTACCATTTCCTGTTTTTTCCAAAGACCATAATTTTGGATTTATCTTGTTCATAGTGAGTGAATTTAGCTCACAGTACAAATTGAATTTTGCCAGGGATCTTCTTAGTCCCACTGGAGATGTTGCCATAATCACCATGTCGTCAGCGTAAAGCAGGATGTTAATAGTTCTGGACAAAACTTTAGGACCATGTAGACTGTCAGAGGATAATGTATTTACGATGTCATTTATATAGAAAAGGGGCTAAAATGCACCCTTGTCTCACCCCAGTTGATGTCTTGATTTCATTGCTCACGGCTCCACTGGGTCCAAGTCTAACTTTCAATACGGTGTCAGAGTACAGCATAATGATTAAAGTAAGTAATCTTCTGTCGATGTTTGTGGCAGCCAGCTTTTCCCATAGCATGTTACGACAAATTGTGTCAAACGCTGAAGACAAGTCTATAAATGCTGAATACAGACACATCCCCCTTGAATTATACTTTTGAATTATGTGCTGCAGGACAAAGCAATTATCTATGGTTGAACGTCCCTGTCGGAAGCCTGATTGTTCTTCACAGAGAATATTGTTTTCATTGGACCATTGCTCAATTTTGATCAAAAGATATTTTGCGTAGATTTTTGCTGAGATATCAACAGGCTTATAGGCCGATAGTTCTTTGGATTGGGTTTTTCTCCATTCTTATGAATAGGGACGATAATACTCATCTGCCAGCCTCTAGGTATGCTGCATGAATTGTTAATGTGGGAGAAGATCCCTGATAAAAGTTGGGCTCACCAATCACTGTTGTTCTTGAAAAGTTCAGCCGGCAAAAAAATCCTCTCCAGGTGCTTTATTGTTTTGAAGTGCGTTGATAATAGATATTATTTCATGGGGCTTGATTTGTGTCCAGGCCGGGAGGGTGGCAGGATTGCAATAAGTTGTTACTTGTTTTACATTGTTTGAATTGCCTGCCTTATTAAAGAGATCACCATAAAAGATTTCCCAATGAGATGCAGGGATTGGAGAGTCTATTGAGAATCTGATTTGTCTCAATTTTGAAGAGACTAGTTGCCAGAAGACTGCTGAATTCTTCAAATGTAAGGCAGAGTCCAGTTCATGCCAAATGTTTGTGTTATATTGGGACTTCTTATGGGAAATCAGTTTTTTATATGACCTTCTCAGGGTTAACATATTATTATACGGATCTTTATTAGGGTAACATATAGCTCTTCTCATGCTCTTTCTTAGTGACTTCCTCAGTTTTTTACAGTCCTGGTCAAACCATGGGTTTGTTCTGTCAATAGAGTTTTTTCTTATATTAAATTTAAGTACTTACAAAGTTATACACTTGAGAATTTGTTCTCCTCAGGGGATACAGTTTTTTTGTCTCAGTGGTATCTACATCAAAGAAACGAAATGTGGCTAAGAGAGTTTGAAAATTACTATGTTAAAAATGATTATTTTGTAGAAATATTAAATATTAAAGTATTTTACACATTAAGAAATTAGTTACGTCTTCACACTTGTTATTACATCAATATTTGTTGAACATATCCATTAAATACCATGTTACAACACATTTAAGTACTTACAAAGTTATACACTTGAGAATTTGTTCTCCTCAGGAGATACAGATTTTTGGCTCAGTAGTATCTACATCAAAGGAACGAAATGTGGCTATGAGAGTTTGAAAATTATTATGTTGAAAATGATTATTTTGTAGAAATATTAGAGTATTTTACAGATTAACAGGGTACTCACATGATACTCTGCTCTATGTTGAGTTCTGGCTGCGAGTATGGGAAAGATCTGTGGGTTCCCTCTATTGTTTGTTGTTGCTGTGAGGTTGAACAGTGCAGCATGTTTATATAACTGTTTGTTGAGTTTTATTAATGTTTATCTTATATAAGTGGTATTTTTGTTGTATGCACTTCATTCAGGAACCCATTTATATTATATTGAACTTTCGAGGAGGACAGATCATGGATGATGGGACTTCAAGTACCTCCACTCCCTTCCCAAGACGGCTGCAACCCTCATCTAATGTCCGATCAAGACCAAACTTGGCACACAGAGCTCCCATGACCCACTCTACATCCCAATGCTGTTTGGAAGAGGACGGATGATGGATGATGGTTCTTCCAGTACCTTCATTCACTTCCTGAAACCACAGCGACACTTATCCAAATACCAAGAAAGACTTGGCACAGAGAGCCCCCTTGGCCAACTCAACATTCTGGTGAGGTTTGGGGGAGAACAGACTATGGATGATGGGACTTGCAGTACCTAAACTCACTTTCTGAGACCACTGTGACCCTCATCCAATGATTGATCAAGAACAACCCACTCTCCATTCTGGTGCAATTTGGAGGAGGATGATGGGACTTGCAGTACCTTCACTAACTTCCTGAGACCACTGTGAGCCATATAAATAACTGATAAAGACCAACCTTGACACAAAATTCCTTTCTCAAATAACCCGGGCAGCGCCGGGTCCCCAAGCTAGTATATAATAAAAGTCAAAGTTTGTATGCGGCAGAAGTGTGGAGGTGTTGAGGAGTATGTGCCAGCTTTCTGATTGGCTGCCACTGTGATGCTATTTGCATATGGTCTCTGATTGGCTACCCTGAACATTCCGAGGCAGCAGAGGGAATATGAAAGGAGCCTGAAGCTGTCAGGACTGGCTAGAGTTGAAGTCCAAAACACCTTGTGGCCCTCAACAATGAAAGAACAAGACCAAACTTGGCACATGCCCCCTCCCTCCCGCAAGACCCTCCCGCAAGACCCAATCAACATCCTGGTGCAGTATGAGAGAGGATGGACCATGGACGACGGGACTTGCAGTACTTGAACTCACTACCTTAGAGCACTGTGGCCCACACCAATGATGGATCAGGACCAAACTTGGCACACCGAGGCCCAATGGCTCACTTTAAGACCTGGTGCAGTTCAGGGCAGGATGGGCCATGAATGATGGGATTTGCAGTACCTTCACACGATTCACTTCCCGCAGAACATTGTAGCCCCAACAAATCATAGACCGGGCTCAAATTTAGCACACATACACATGACCCACTCTACATCCTGATGCAGTTCTAAGGGAGATGGACCATGGATGATGGGATTTGCAGTATCTTTACTCACTTACTGAAACCACTGCAACCCTCATCCAATGACCAATCAAGAAGAAATTGACACACAGAACCCCCATGACCCACTCTACATCCTGCTGCAGTTTGGAGGAGGGTTGACCATGGATGATGGGACTTGCAGTACCTTCACTCGCTTACTGAAACCACTGCAACCCTAATCCAATGACTGATCAAGATCAAACTTAGCACACAGAACCCCTATGACCCACTCTGCTGTTTGGAGGAGGGTGGACCATGGATTATGGAACTTCAAGTACTTCCTGAAAACATTGCAACCATCATCCAATGACCAATAAAGACCAAACTTGGCATATAGAACCACCATTACCCACTTTCTCTAATAACCTGGGCAGCGCTGGGTCCCCAAGCTAGTACATAATAAAAGAGAGTGTTTGCGGCGCACGTAGGGAGGACATAGGTAGGAGTTTCTGGCAGCTTTCTGATTGGCTGCCACTGTGGTGCTATTTGCATATGGTCTCTGATTGGCCAGCCTGAAAGTTCCAACATTCTCAAGTGGCTGAGAGGGGAAAGGAAATTTGCATATGGTTTCTGATTGGCCAACCAATTTGGCCCTCACCACACAGCTGTTTTGGGCCCGGGCGTCCTCCCTACCTCCCTCCGTTCCCTCCAAGAGGTCTCCCAGAGGCCCTGAACCAAGCCCCGCCCAGCCTTCCGATGCAGCAGTCTTCCCGAGCCCCACCGCCTTCCTGGCCAGGCACGGCTCTTTCACCCTCCCCCCCACCGCTTCTCTGTAGCTCATGGGGCAGCCACAGGGCTCTGATCCTTCCTTCCCTTATCTTCTGTTTTTCCTCCCTCCCCTCCCATTGCCCCCCCCCCACAAGCAACTCCCAAATGTCAAGGTCTTCCCCAAACTCCACCGTGTTCAAATTTTGCCATCTTTCTGTTGGTTCACAGTGTTCTCCAGATGTAAGTGGACTGCTATTGTTGTTGTTGTTTTTGTTGTTGTTGTTCTTATTATTAACCTGAAGCTGGCTATCTCTCAGGAGTGGTTAGATTGTGCTTTTCCCTTATGCCAGAACGGGCTGGTCTGGATGGCTCCTTCAGGTCTCTTTTATACTAGGATTCTTCTATATTATTATTATTATTATTATTATTATTAGTAGTAGTAGTAGTAGTATACTGAGGCTGAATGGCCATCTCTCAGGAGTGGTTTGATTGTGCTTTTCCCTTATGCCAGAAGGGGCTGGACTAGATGGCCCTTGGAGGTCTCTTCCATAAAAATGCTCTGTGCATAATGACTGCCTTAAAAACAAAAGAACCAATGAACGAAATCACACAAAATTTGGCCAAAAAAAAGGCTCACAACACAAGGAGTGACCATAACTCAAAAATTTATGATTTTGTCATTTGGGAGTTGCAACTGCTGGGATTTATAGGTCACCTATATTCAAAGAGCATTCTGGACTCCACCAATGATGGAATTGAACCACACTTGGCATTCAGGAATCCCCTGACCATCAGAAAATATTGGAAGTGTTTGGTGGGTCATTGACCTTCAGTTTTGGAGTTGTAAGTTCACCTACATCCAGAGACCACTACAGACTCAAACAATGATGGATCTGGACCACACTTGGCACAAGCACTCAATACACCCAAATATGAACACAGATGGAGTTGGGGGGAAATAGACCTTGACATTTGGGAGTTTTAGTTACTGGGATTTATGGTTCACCTGAAATCAAAGAGCATTCTGAACCCCACAAACGACAGAATCAGGGCAAACTTCCCACACAGAACCCCCATGACCAACAGAAAATACTTGAGACCATCCAATCAGGCTCCCTTCATCAGGGTAAGAAAATGTAATCAAAGTCCTCCTCACAAAGATCCATCCAACCATAGACATAGATAGATAGATAGATAGATAGATAGATAGATAGATAGATAGATAGATAGCTTTCTGATTGGCTGCCACTGTGGTGCTATTTGCATATGGTCTCTGATTGGCCAGCCTGAAAGTTCCAACATTCTCAAGTGGCTGAGAGGGGAAAGGAAATTTGCATATGGTTTCTGATTGGCCAACCAATTTGGCCCTCACCACACAGCTGTTTTGGGCCCGGGCGTCCTCCCTACCTCCCTCCGTTCCCTCCAAGAGGTCTCCCAGAGGCCCTGAACCAAGCCCCGCCCAGCCTTCCGATGCAGCAGTCTTCCCGAGCCCCGCCGCCTTCCTGGCCAGGCACGGCTCTTTCACCCTCCCCCCCACCGCTTCTCTGTAGCTCATGGGGCAGCCACAGGGCTCTGATCCTTCCTTCCCTTATCTTCTGTTTTTCCTCCCTCCCCTCCCATTGCCCCCCCCCTACAAGCAACTCCCAAATGTCAAGGTCTTCCCCAAACTCCACCGTGTTCAAATTTTGCCATCTTTCTGTTGGTTCACAGTGTTCTCCAGATGTAAGTGGACTGCTATTATTGTTGTTGTTTTTGTTGTTGTTGTTCTTATTATTAACCTGAAGCTGGCTATCTCTCAGGAGTGGTTAGATTGTGCTTTTCCCTTATGCCAGAACGGGCTGGTCTGGATGGCTCCTTCAGGTCTCTTTTATACTAGGATTCTTCTATATTATTATTATTATTATTATTAGTAGTAGTAGTAGTAGTAGTAGTATACTGAGGCTGAATGGCCATCTCTCAGGAGTGGTTTGATTGTGCTTTTCCCTTATGCCAGAAGGGGCTGGACTAGATGGCCCTTGGAGGTCTCTTCCATAAAAATGCTCTGTGCATAATGACTGCCTTAAAAACAAAAGAACCAATGAACGAAATCACACAAAATTTGGCAAAAAAAAAAGGCTCACAACACAAGGAGTGACCATAACTCAAAAATTTATGATTTTGTCATTTGGGAGTTGCAACTGCTGGGATTTATAGGTCACCTATATTCAAAGAGCATTCTGGACTCCACCAATGATGGAATTGAACCACACTTGGCATTCAGGAATCCCCTGACCATCAGAAAATATTGGAAGTGTTTGGTGGGTCATTGACCTTCAGTTTTGGAGTTGTAAGTTCACCTACATCCAGAGACCACTACAGACTCAAACAATGATGGATCTGGACCACACTTGGCACAAGCACTCAATACACCCAAATATGAACACAGATGGAGTTGGGGGGAAATAGACCTTGACATTTGGGAGTTTTAGTTACTGGGATTTATGGTTCACCTGAAATCAAAGAGCATTCTGAACCCCACAAACGACAGAATCAGGGCAAACTTCCCACACAGAACCCCCATGACCAACAGAAAATACTTGAGGCCATCCAATCAGGCTCCCTTCATCAGGGTAAGAAAATGTAATCAAAGTCCTCCTCACAAAGATCCATCCAACCATAGACATAGATAGATAGATAGATAGATAGATAGATATTATTCACACAGAGAGATATAGTATCATAGATTTGAAAGGGACCCTTACAGAAGAACAACTATATGTTCCATGTTCCAGGGTGGGCAAACCAGGCACTCTCCACATCAACACTGACAAAGAAACAGCAAGAAATACTATTTACCCACAAGCAGAAAGAAATTGTGTATATTAGAAACCAACACTTTCTCATTACTTTATTTGCCAGATCAACAGACTGGGCAACAGCAACGCGTGGCAGGGGACAACTAGTATAATATGTATAATGCACTATATATATTAATAATATAATGTAATAATATTATTATATATACGTAATTTAATATACATAATAATATATAAAGGGATTGAGTGTGGTCTGCTACATAACATATA
The DNA here is from genome assembly GCF_037176765.1 of Anolis sagrei. Taxonomy (NCBI): domain Eukaryota; kingdom Metazoa; phylum Chordata; class Lepidosauria; order Squamata; family Anolidae; genus Anolis; species Anolis sagrei. Next base: position 55,549,649 of record NC_090035.1, on the reverse strand, counting down.
AAGGTACAAAAATAAAATATAATACAGAAATGACATAATCTTACATAGAAACAGCAATATAAAAATAATATAATTTACTATACATAATACAGTAGGGACCTGCATAACATACTAATTTAATAAACATAATACTATAATAATTATTGTGAAGTCTCGGCAGGTTTATTTCTCTGTTTGCCTGTTAGACTGTTCCATTCTGTTAAGTTTTAGAGTAGGAGCTTAGGCTCCCCCTATAGGCCGAGCTCTTTGGTTCAGCCCATTCTGCCTCAGAGCCTGGTGAAAGACTTTTTGGCTCCATTCCTTTTGGTCATAGTTTATAGATAGTTGCCAGAAGAGTGTCTGGTCTGGCTTGCAGTCCGTACAGGCCATCCTTATCAGATATTTGCTTTAGAGTTTATAGTAGATGTTATAAAGAATAGATAATATATGCTTCATAGAATTCTTAGATAATACATGCCTTAGAGTTTATAGTTTATAGAATACTTACCTCATAGATTAGAATATACATCCCCCAATAGCCTGTTAGACTGTTCCATTCTGTTAAGTTTTAGAGTAGGCATATATAATAGTTATATATGCCATGTTATAGCACACACTTGCCATAGTTTATAGAATACTTACCTCATAGAAATTATAGTTTATATTTCACTGTTCTAACACCATCATAATCAAACTGTACTTTTATAACTTGATTATTTAGTAAACAATTGTTGAACTTAATCTTGTTTGTAGAGTTTTATTTTGGGGGAATTATAGTAATTTTGGGCATACCGATGGTCACTGGGAAAATAGCCAGACACATTTAGAAATGTGTTTTGAGTGGATTGATTTTCCACCAATATTGGTGATTACATTTACTAGCAACTAAATATTTTGGTGTAGAAACCAAATCTTCCTGGTGTGCCATCATAGTGATAAGGAGCCTGATTGGCCTTGTAGCCGATTCGGATTGCTTATAGAGAGTTAAAAAATAGAGAGCCCACTCCTTGTGTGGAAGAGAGAAAGGCGCAGCTTCCATAGTGCTTGTGACCTGCGTGGCTTTGCTATTTTTTAGATTGCTTATAGAAACAAAGAAAAGAGAGAGCCCACTCCCTCAGGGTGTGTGTGAGAGGAAAAGGCACTGTTTCCACATTTCCACTGGAAAGTGTAACAAAGTTATAGGAATACTCGGGTGAAGTGTTGCTAAATTGAATACCTTTATGTGAAGGAGAGTTAGGGGCAGCTTTCAAAGTAAAAAAAGCTGCCTGCCTTCCCTTTAAAAAGATATTGGAGGCTTGTTTCCTGTCAGAGAGTGAAAAGGGCAAGACTAGCATCTGCTATTTGTCTTAAGGGGGCATTTGGTGCCAAAAAGTGGTTTTTACAGTTTGGCAGCCATTTTGTGTTCATCCTTTAAGTCTACTATAGTAACGTCAGAACTGTGACAGCCTTATTGTTCCCTCAAAAGAAGCGGCGGCCATTTTGCCTTCACCAGTTTACATAGATTTCTATGGGATTTGTGCTGATAGTGTAAAAAGAGCGGGAAAAGGTGTTTTGGGGCTTGTTCTTGCATTTTTCTGAGGAAAAGGAGTTAGAAGACTCTTTAACCTATTCCAGTAAATTGTTGTTTTGCTGTTATAGCATAGGTGGTGACAGCAGGCTGTGTGAACATTTTGCCTCACACTCAGTCCTCTTCACTCACATAGAGTTGTTGCCTCGGCAACCAGCGAACAACAAGAATGGATGGGCTTTCTGATGGAAGTGCAGACAGGCATGTACACATTTCCCGTTCACATAGGGTTAGGCACCCCACAGAGAAGGCTTTACAGCTGTTGCTGGAAAGGGAAAGTCATTTAATTGTGAAGGCAGAAAGTGCTTGGAAACACCTGCAGTATGGCATGAACACTTTGTCAGCCTCCAGAGACTCTGAGGTAATAGCAGTGCATAAAGAAGAGCTCCAGGATAGTTTTTTACTCTGGAAAACTATTATAGAAAAGCAACAACAAGTCCTTACAAACATTAATGATGATGATACCCAAGCAAGGCTACAAGTATTATCACTGGACTATCAAAGTAAAGAAAGAGAGTTTAATGCCGTGCTTGAAGCTGCACAGTTTTGGCTTCAGGAATTTCAGCTGAGAGAGGCTTACTCTTTATCCCCTCCTAGAAGCCCCAAGTCCAGCAAGGGTTTCTACCCTCAGCGTCCCCTAAGTGTCAAAAGTTCTGTCACGCACAGATCACTTAGCCACCATTCATATTCCAGTGCACATTCCAGCAAAAGTGCATCATATTACCACAGTAAGTTTTTTCTGTGGCAGCTCAACATTTCAAAGAAGTTGAGAGGATTAAGCTCAAGGCACAAATCTTGCAGGCAGAGGCTGAATTGGCTATGGCTGCCAAAGAGCTTGACTTCTCTCAACTAGAAGCTGATCAGGCCAAGCACCAAGCTGAAATACAAGCTAAGCAGGCCATACAGCAAGCTGAAATAGAATCCCAGTTATCAGCTTTACAAAGAAAAAGAAATATAACTGAAAAAGCCAAAGAAGCGGCCAAGCTTGCTGTTAAGGCAAAAATTCTTGCCAAAGCTTTTCAGGACGAGTTGATTCCTGAAAATGTTAGGCTGCTGCCTCAGGAGGACATCGAATCAAAGATGTCATTTCTTCTCCTGTCTGACAAAGATGTCACCACCAAAAAGCTAAGTCCTATCTATACCGACACAATAGAGGATCTGCCTAAAGCTGAGGGGAAAAGATCTGCATCTCAGCTTAACCATCAGCCATCAGCAGCAGTCTTTCACGAAGCTGAGAGTCCTGTTAAAGTGCAGAAGTCTACAGCGGGGAGCCAGTCCTTTATGCTCTTCACCTGTTCCCCTGTTCCTGCCACCTGGTCCCTTCCTGACCCCAAACCTGAGAAAGAAGTTAAAGTGGAGTTTTTGGACAATGCACCTTGTGTCCAGAATTCCTTCCCCAATCAAACCATAACCTCAGGTGTTTCTCCTTTGGGTCAGGGCGAAGGTGCAGAAAGGGGAAAGGCAGTCTTTTCTGCACCAAATCAAATGTTTTCCATGCCATCTGTGGCCTGGAACCCCTCCTTCTTCAAAAGCCCCAAGAGGGACTTAAAAGATAAGGGGGTTCAAAAGTTTTCAGACCAGCCAGAAGACTTCCACCTTTGGAAGACAACCTTTAAAAGGGCTATAAAAGATTTACAGTTATCTGCTGATGAGGAGCTTACTTTGCTCATTTCTTGGCTGGGTCCTACTTCTGCACCACAAGTTCAGAGAGTCCATGCCGCTCATGTATCAGACCCTGAAAGGGTGCTAGATTCTGCCTGGTCATGGCTGCAAGAGAGATATGGGGCCTCCTCTGAAATAGAGACCTCTCCTAAATAGACTTCATAGTTTTCCAGTTCTTAAACTCAAGGACTATAAACAACTATGGGATTTAAGTGACCTGTTAGTGGAGTTAGAATATGCCATGGCCAACCCACAGCTCCCTGGATTGGCATGCCTAAACCAATACATCACTCAGAGGCAAATTCTGCAAAAGCTCCCCTTCCAATTTCAAGAAGCATGGGGAAAAGAAGTCTTCACTTATAAAGAACAGAATATGCAAAAATACCCATTTTTTTACACACCTTGTTGCGTTTGTAAACAGAGTTGCAAGGGAAAGAAATGATCCTCAAACAGGTTTTCCCACTCTTTGCCAAGGCCCTCGACAGGAAAGGTCTTTTGAAGCTCAGAAGTACCTGTCAGATGGTGCCAAAAGATCTGCCTTTTCTGTTAAGTCCACAGAAATTATTGAGTGTGGACCAGAGACTAAAGAAATTATTTGCCCTCTACATAAAAGGCCCCATAGTCTCGCAGACTGCACCGAGTTGACTCCAGTGCAAAGATGCAAGACGTTTCTTTAAATGATGTTCTTTTAAAAGGTCCTGATCTCCTTAACAGCCTTTTGGGTGTCATTCTCAGATTCAGAGAACGCAAAGTTGCTGTCACTGTGGACATTCAAAAAATGTTTTATGCCTTTTTGGTTAAATCTGACCATCATAGTTATTTAAAGTTTCTTTGGTTTCAAGAACCTGAATCGCTGAGTCTAGTAACAGAGTTTTGCATGAAGGTACACATATTTGGCAACACTCCCTCACCAGCAGTAGCTAATTACTGCTTAAAGAAGACAGCAGAAAAGTTTAGACAGCTGTTTAGTCAAGAAGTTTACAAAGCTGTTAATTCTAATTTTTATGTTGATGACTTGCTAATTTCTTTTGATAATAAACAAGAGGCCATCCAAGTTGTCCAAGACATGCAAGATATGTTAAAACTTGCAAATATAAAGTTGCACAAAGTCATGTCTAATAGTGTGGAAGTATTGAGTGCATTTCCAGCAGAAGACTTGATTGAAACTAACTTAACATTATTATTTAAAGATTTGCAAACTCAAAGCAGTCTAGGAGTTCTTTGGAACGTAAAAACTGACCAACTTTCCTTGAGAGCCCTTAAGTTTGACACTCAAATATCTAAAAGAAAAGTCTTGTCTTCTATAAACAGTGTTTATGACCCCCTGGGCATCGCTGCTCCAGTGCTAATTTTAGCCAAAGACATCTTCAGAAAAATAGCACAACAAATAAAGAGTTGGGATTCAGAATTACCCCCACTTTTTAGAGGCTGCTTGGAAAGCTTGGATATCTCAAGCAAAGGATATAGAAAAACTTAGGATATCCAGGCAATATGTTCCGGCAGAACTTGCACCCAGAGCCAACTACGAGTTGCATATATTTTGTGATGCATCTAAAATAGGCGTGGCTGCTGTAGCGTACCTTAAGGTCAGGCATGGACAAGAAGCTCATGTAGGATTTATGATGGCCAAGTCCAAAGTGGCCCCAGAGCAAACGATTCCAAGATTAGAGCTGTGTGCAGCCCTGCTCGCTACACAACTGCTGCATACCATCTGTAAAGAGACTGAATTCAGCTTCCAAAGGGTGTATCTTTACACAGATAGCATGATAGTCCAGGGCTATCTCAAAAACTCCACCAAAAGATTCAGAGTTTATGTAGTAAATAGGATAAGCAAGATTTTGTCCTGCACCGAGCCAAGTCAGTGGATTCACATCACCACCGAAGAAAAATCTGCAGACATCGCTTCTCGAGGTGCGTCCGTTCAAAGGTTGCTACATTCAAGCTGGCTGTCAGGTCCCAGGTGCCTCGCTGACCCTGGTTTTCCCAAGGACAACGCACCATTGTCCTTTCCGGAGCTACCTGAAGCCTTTCCAGGTGTGAGCAGTTGCAAGCTTGAAGTTGCACTTCACCCCAAAGCGTATGAATCCTTCTTGAATTCTTCTAAATTTGAATGTATTTCGGAATGGTTGTTTCTTCGAAGAGCTATAGCCAGACTCATCCACAAAGCCGCCTCTAAAAGATCAGAAGCACCAGTGACTTCAGATTTGCTAAAGGCTGAAGTGTTGATATTTAGGTCAGCTCAAAGATGCGAGTTCGGGGAAGAATTCAAATGTATAGGAAAGCAGCTACACCTACCTCACTATAGTGCTCTAAAAGACTTAAATCCTTTCTTAGATGACAAAGGTCTTCTTCGTGTGGGAGGAAGGCTTAAGAGAGCCAAAATAAAAGATAGTTTGAAAAATCCTATTATTTTACCCGCCTCCAGCTATGTGTCTTTACTTTTAGTTAGATATTACCACGAGAAAGTTTGCCACCAAGGTCGCACTTTAACAGAAGCCAGCATTAGAAACGCAGGCTTTTGGATTATAAACTGCAGGAAGCTTGTGAACAAAGTTATACATCTTTGTGTAATCTGCCGAAGACTACGCAAAAAGTGTGAAAGCCAGTTCATGGCAGAGCTGCCTGAAGATAGAACAAGCATCTCACCTCCTTTCACTCACATTGGCCTTGATGTTTTTGGTCATTGGGAAGTGCGCACCCGCAAAACTAGAGGCGGAGTTGTCAACAACAATAGATGGGCTGTTCTTTTTACTTGTCTCGTAATCAGGGCTGTCCACATAGAGGTAATAGAAAGCATGGACTCTTCATCTTTTATCAGTGCTTTGAGAAGGTTCATTGCCATCAGAGGTTCCATTAAAACTATTAGATCAGACTGTGGCACTAATTTTATTGGGGCAGCAAAAGAGCTCAGTTTTGCTACTAAGTTTGCCAATGATGGCTCTATCACAAACTTTATCAACAAAGAAAACATTTAATGGATCTTTAACGTTCCCTATGCATCACACATGGATGGTGCTTGGGAACGCATGATAGGTACTAGCTGCAAAAGTTTGGATGCCATGCTTACCAGATGTAGTTTTTTAACACATGAGGTTTTAGTTACTTTTATGGCCGAAGTAACGGCCATCATAAACAACAGACCTCTGGTACCAATCACCACCGATCCAGATAATGCTCAACTGCTGACTCCTGCAATGCTCCTGCATGCCAAGTCACCAGATTGGAAAGATGCCAATGTTCCTGTTCCAGAAGGAGCTTACACTAGCCAGTGGAAGCAAGTGCAAAGCTTAGCTTGTGAGTTTTGGAAGCGCTGGAAAGACAAGTTCCTGAGTCAACTCCAACAAAGAAAGATTTGGCAGCACCCACACGAGGAAGTCAAGGTAGGAGACATTGTCATTATGAAGGACCCAAATGCTTCCAGAAACTCTTGGCCTATGGGTGTCATCCAGGAAGTATTTCTGAGTGCAGATGGCTACATTCAAAAGGCTTCAATCAAGATGACATCCAAAGGAAAGACTGGAACTTATCTAAGACCCATCACGGACTTGGTGGTTCTATTAAAAGTTTAAAGTTTGTTGTATTTTATTGTATAGAGTGATATGTGATAACTTATACGCAAATTTGTTCCAAATTTGAGCGGGGAGTGTAAAGTCTCGGCCTGTTTATTTCTCTGTTTGCCTGTTAGACTGTTCCATTCTGTTTAGAGTAGGAGCTTAGGCTCCCCCTATAGGCTGAGCTCTTTGGTTCAGCCCATTCTGCCTCAGAGCCTGGTGAAAGACTTTTTGGCTCCATTTCTTTTGGTCATAGTTTATAGATAGTTGCCAGAAGAGTGTCTGGTCTGGCTTGCAGTCCGTACAGGCCATCCTTATCACATATTTGCTTTAGAGTTTATAGTAGATGTTATACAGAATAGATAATATATGCTTTATAGAATTCTTAGATAATACATGCCTTAGAGTTTAAAGTTTATAGAATACTTACCTCATAGATTAGAATATACATCCCCCAATAGCCTGTTAGACTGTTCCATTCTGTTAAGTTTTAGAGTAGGCATATATAATAGTTATATATGCCATGTTATAGCACACACTTGCCATAGTTTATAGAATACTTACCTCATAGAAATTATAGTTTATATTTCACTGTTCTAACACCATCATAATCAAACTGTACTTTTATAACTTGATTATTTAGTAAACAATTGTTGAACTTAATCTTGTTTGTAGAGTTTTATTTTGGGGGAATTATAGTAATTTTGGGCATACCGATGGTCACTGGGAAAATAGCCAGACACATTTAGTTTCTCATTAGATCTTCCTGGTGTGCCATCATAATTATAATAATGTACTAATAATATAGTACTCTGCGGGACCTGTGCAGCGCCTTCTCCTCGGGGCTGAGGTGTGCGAGGCGCTGCCTCTTCCTCGGCTGTTGTGAAGGCGACACCGGCAAAGGCAAGGCCTCGGTTGTCGGCCTCCCCATAACCATGGCTGGACTGGGCAGGAGCAACAGCCTCGGAGGAGCTGACGGCAAAGGAACCATCTCTCTTCTTTGGTGCCTTCCTACCAAATGACACCTCTCAGCACCCAGCAGCACCTCCCCTCATTGGCTCCTCCACCCTTCCGTCACTCCGGCTGCCGTTTCCTATTGGCCACCGGGATTGAAGGGGGGTGGGTTGAGCAAGGGCTGAACAAGCTTTCCCATCAGTTGCGTCAGGCTCGCCTTGCTTGCCACGTTGGCCGCGCAGGCGCAGAAGAAGTGGCTCGAGACAGCCTGGGGCCTGGTGGGAAAGGGCGGGGCCAACGGACTGTTGTTGTTCATTCTTTCAGTTGTCTCCGACTCTTCGTGACCTCATGGACCAGCCCATGCCAGAGCTCCCTGTCATCCGTCACCACCCCCAGCTCCTTCAAGGTCGATCTAGTCACTTCAAGGATGCCATTCATCCATCTTGCCCTTGGTCGGCCCCTCTTCCTTTGACCTTCCACTTTCCCCAGCATAATTGTCTTCTCTAGGCTTTGCTGTCTCCTCATGATGTGGCCAAAGTACTTCAACTTTGTCTCTAGTATCCTTCCCTCCAATGAGCAGTCGAGCTTTATTTCCTGGAGGATGGACTGATTGGATCTTCTCGCAGTCCAAAGCACTCTCAGAACTTTCCTCCAACACCACAGTTCAAAAGCATCTATCTTCCTTCGCTCAGCCTTCCCTAAGGTCCAGGCATGTAGCCGGGGGGGGGGGGGGGGGGCTGGGGAGGCTTCAGCTCCCCCTGAAATTCTCATGGTGGTTCGCAAAAAGGCCTCTCCCGAGAATCAAAGTTCTCGGGGGAGGAGAAACAAAACTCTTCATTTAGAGGCTTGTACACAGAGATGATTGTGATGTTATTAAGCTCTACTGTTATAAACTCTATATTATTTTCTTCAGTGTTGTGGGCACTGCTGACTTGGAGGCCTGGTTTGACAAGGACAGCACTTCCATACTGCACATGTGGTCTTTCTGCTACTAAGACCATTCCTGGAACTTTTGGTCATTTCTGTTGTTCATCCCTGTGTGTTTCTTGGATACACAGCACATCACATTTATTATCTTGGCACAGTTATAGAGCAGTTGTTCTTTGGCAGCTGACATGCCTTCAATGTTGATTGAGATTATTGTCATGGTTGGTTCTGAAAAGGTCCGTTGGTTGTTTTGCTTGCTTGCTTGCATGTTGCAAGTCTCTTCTGGTCGCTTCTAGAGCGAGAGAATCAGCTGTCTACGAAGACATTGCCCAGGGGACGCCCGGATGTCTTGCAATCCTGCGAGGAGGCTTCTCTCATGTACCCCAACATAGAAGATGGTTTTGAAAGGTAGCAGATCACAGGAGCTGTCTTCATAGACCTGTCGGCAGCTTATGACACTGTAAACCACTGCCTCCTCCTGAGAAAAATGTATAATACCACAAAGGACTACCTCCTCACCCGCCTCATGGGAAACCTGCTACAAAATAGGAGCTTTTTTGTTGAATTCCAGGGACAGAGAAGCAGATGGAGAAAACTGAAGAACGGCCTGCCTCAGGGGAGTGTGCTTGCTCCACCCATATCCAACATTTACATAAAGGAGCACAGAGAGCTTCATCTATGCTGATGATCATGTCATTACTGCTCAAGCAGGGAGCTTTGAGATGGTTGAACAGAAGCTCTCTGAAGCTCTAGGTGTCAGGAGTCAATTTCTGACGTCGTGGAGACATCATAAATTTCCTGCGTGACATCCTGGCTGGATCATCCTGGCTGCTGCAGTTTTCTTTCTCTGACATTTTGACATTGTGAAGCCAGCAGAGGGCGCTGGAGACTTTGTGTTGGAACTTGGGAGAGGGTATAAAAGGAAGTGGTGGTGGGGAAAAGGCAGTAGTGTCTTCCTTTGCTGTGGAGAAACAAGCAAATTATATTCATTTCCAAACTGACTTGTGAGTGATTATTTGCTACAAAAACCTACAGCCTTACATTAAGACACTACTTCCAATAGCAGAAGCCAATGGCTGGTGTCAAAAGGCATTTCCCTTGCTGATTCCAAAATTCTAAATCTATCTCTTTCTCATACACAACTCCTTTGCTATACATCTTTGTTTTGGGCTTGGGGAAGATGGAGCAGCAACGATTGCCCTTGGCAAGCACCTCCCCAACCCAGAAAGAATAGTCATCTTTGGAGGCGGATCCTGTGAATAATGAAATCTGTCGATGTCAAATACACAAATGTTGTGAGATGATGGCATTTCTGTACTTGCAACAGATCCTGTGCTCTACCTCTTAGCATTATTTCTCTTTCTTATTATGCTAGGCACGGTACAAGAATCCATCAGCCACGAGGGACAGGACAATGAAGACATTAATCGTACACTGAAGTTGGAAGAAGTTGTCCAAGAATCTTCAAATGAATGGCAGAGCATAACCAATATTTTTTGATGATTACTAATGTGAAAGCTTGAAATGCTTTCAGGACTAGATTTTTTTCTACAAATAGACATCTGTGCATTTTTACAATTAAAACATAACATTTAAAATAATAAGACAATATAGCTTTTTAAATATTACAGAAACACCGAAAGAACAAATATTTTGTAAGCTTGTACAGTATTGTAGAAACACCAGATAACCTTTACTATATTGTCTATGATCAATAATCTCAGGTACATTGAAGTTGTTCATGTTTTGAATCCAGCATAAGTGTATGCACTTAAAAAAAAACCAACCCAAATACACCCAGCTATTCATATCAGTGAAGTGTGATTAGATGGTAGGCCACGTGGAAGTTCTGCCAATCATGAGGGATATCTTAGCCTTTTGAAATATCTCAACATTTACTAGATGAAGTGCAGAATTAAGGTTGTAAGGCACACAATAGCCAGCATCCAAAATGTTTACTACATTCATATAATCTTCTTCCATAAGTGGAATCAGAGAAAGAAAGTCCTCCCATACTCTTTTGGCCTACACCCAATGCCCTATAAATCTGCTCTGGAAGAGATTTGTTCATTGGGGAGGCCCTTTATTCCCAGAATACAGCTGCTATTGCAAACATCACATTGGATTTAGACTGGTTTTTGGCATTGGTGTTGCTGACATGTCAAACAGATGGAAAAATATTCATTATGTTGAGTGACTGTTACTAGTTATAATGGCTCACTTCATGTTCAGCTTCAAATTCAGCAATAATTATTCAAACAAAAAAAAGCTAACAGCAACAGATGTTCCTTTTTCTGAACAGCAGATACATATATCTGTATAGGTCATATAGTTAACACACTTCAACCAGATATCTATAAGAACCATAAGCCATATAGAAAAGTTGTTAGGACTTCCAAAACTTTGTGTTGGATTGACCACAAATAGACCAAGCTGCACCACAAATTGTATCAGCTCCCATAGGTTGGTCTCTCTTGCAGAAAGCTCCAAATTAATAAAATCTCATATTTGATTGTCATTCAACCCAAGAGATTTTAATCTTTTTTTAAAAAAACTACCTAGGCTTTTTAGGATTATTCTGAAAAGTCCTTTCTCCTCAGAAGTTATATTCATATCAGAAAGGAAACCTGCACTGGAATAAAGCATATGTTCTGTTTTAGACATTCCAAAGACAGAAGAATCTTGCTTGATTTTACTTTGATTTAAGAAATATTTATATGTTATATATATGTGTGTATGTATATATACAAATATTTAAGCCTCTGTGTGGCTGACGAGTATATTTTGTAAATAATAATCTGGGTTACAGGAAGCGTTCCAAAAGTTTTCAACTTTAGATGAATGCTTCAAAATCAGTATTGATTCATTTTATTGTAATGTAGACATGTTACAACTTTCTGAAAATAATTGCTTTTTATTTTCCCCCATTTCCCGAAAAAAGCTATATGTACATATAATTTATATTTTGTGTATTATAAAACTAGTAATTTCTATTTCCTGAAGGGGAAAAATCACTGCTTTTGATAGGACATCTCATAATTGTTTTGTTAATTATGGACATATGTATATAAGTAATATAGCTGATGACTTGAAAATGACACTTTTGTTATGTGGAAATATTTAAGTCAGACATATGTTAAATAATATTAATTTTTTTCCAAACTTGGTTTTGTGTCGGATACATTTTTCATTTTCGAAGTGTTAATTGAAGTAATTGTAATTTCCTGCGTGACATCCTGGCTGGAATATCCTGGCTGCTGCAGTTTTCTTTCTCTGACATTTTGACATTGTGAAGCCAGCAGAGGGCGCTGGAGACTTTGTGTTGGAACTTGGGAGAGGGTATAAAAGGAAGTGGTGGTGGGGAAAAGGCAGTAGTGTCTTCCTTTGCTGTGGAGAAACAAGCAAATTATATTCATTTCCAAACTGACTTGTGAGTGATTATTTGCTACAAAAACCTACAGCCTTACACTAGGTGCTCTTACTGCCTATTACAGGGAAACACAATGATGTTAAACTACATCACCAGTGGAACCTCACTCTGTGAAGACTGTGTGTTGATCAGTTGTGCACTGACCTCCACACATTAAAAAAAACTCACGCACAGGCGTCTTCCAAAGAAAATAAAAACCAAGCAACCAAAGTCCCATGGCGATCAGCGAGTGGCGACGGGGGCAGGGCTGTGAAATCTGGAAGCCCCTAGTCACAGACTGGCACATGGGCGGTGGGTACGGACTCAGTCGTTCTACCTCAAGGACCGAGGCAGTTGAGTAGTTCGGCAGCTGTATCCGCGACTGAGCAGCCCTATTGAGGACCCACTCTGCTCACCCCACATGGGGAGGGGGCTAGAAAAGGTGCCCTAAACATAGTCTGCCTCTCTCATCCCTGACTGGACTGCTGCGTCCAGTGGGGTCACCACCCTGTGGCCAAAAAAGAAATATGAACTTCGGTACATGGAATGTACGGACACTGATGGACAATAGTGACAGCGAACGTCCTGAACGCAGAACTGCCATCATTGCAAGGGAGGTGGGACGCTTTAACATCGACATAGCAGCCCTTCAAGAGACCCGGAGAGCAGGAGAGGGACAGCTAAAGGAAGAAAAAGGAGGCTACACCTTCTTCTGGAAGGGACTGCCTGAAGAAGACCAAAGACTGCACGGAGTTGGCTTTGCTATCAGGAATGATCTGGTGAAACATCTGACCGAAGCACCCACTGGCATCAAAGAACGACTCTCAACCCTCCAAATTGATCTTGCCAAAAACCAACAGGCAACCATCATAAGTGCCTATGCACCAACACTAGATGCTGATGAAGACATCAAGGAGAAATTCTACTGTCAGCTGAACGCCGTCCTATCGGGGATACCTAAGGAGGACAAAATCATCCTCCTGGGGGACTTCAATGCAAGAGTCGGGCGAGACTTTGACCTGTGGCCAGGGACCATTGGAAAAGACGGGGTTGGAAACAGCAACTCAAACGGAATCCTGCTTCTCACCAAATGTGCGGAACACAACCTTGTCATCACCAACACGCTCTTCCGCCAGAAAAACAAGTTCAAGACATCATAGAAGCACCCCCACTCAAAGCATTGGCACCTCTTAGACTATGTAATCACACGTGCCAGAGACCGCAGTGAGGTGCTCCTCACAAGAGCCATGACAAGTGCTGACGACTGCTGGACTGACCACAGGCTAATCCAATCAACGATGGCTCTCAAGATTCCCCCCAAGCGCAGGCTCCAAGGAAGAAAGACAAGGCGCAAAATGAACACCCAAGCCCTTCAGGAGCCCTCCAGACGAGCCCATCTCCAAACAGCACTCAAGAACCATCTACCCACAGAACACCCAGAAAATGTTGAGGAACATTGGAACAAACTGAAGACCTCCATCATCACAGCCTGCGAAGAAACTATTGGATATCAAACCAAGAAACATCAATATTGGTTTGACGAAAATGACATCGAGATCCAACAGCTAATTGACAAGAAAAGGAAAGCGTTCCAAACATGGCAGAGAGACATCAACTGTGCTGCTAAGAAAAAGATCTATGCCAGTGCAAAAGCTGAAGTCCAAAGAAGGACAAGAGAACTCAAGAACATCTGGTGGACAAAGAAGGCTGAAGAAATCCAACACCTGGCAGATACCCGTGATGCTCAGGGATTCTTCAAAGCCACAAAGGTCATCTATGGACCAAGAAACCATGGCATACAGCCTCTACGCTCATCATAGAATCATAGAATCAAAGAGTTGGAAGAGACCTCATGGGCCATCCAGTCCAACCCCCTGCCAAGAAGCAGGAATATTGCATTCAAATCACCCCTGACAAATGGCCATCCAGCCTCTGCTTAAAAGCTTCCAAAGAAGGAGCCTCCACCACACTCCGGGGCAGAGAGTTCCACTGCTGAACGGCTCTCACAGTCAGGAAGTTCTTCCTAATGTTCAGATGGAATCTCCTCTCTTGTAGTTTGAAGCCATTGTTCCGCGTCCTAGTCTCCAAGGAAGCAGAAAACAAGCTTGCTCCCTCCTCCCTGTGGCTTCCTCTCACATATTTATACATGGCTATCATATCTCCTCTCAGCCTTCTCTTCTTCAGGCTAAACATGCCCAGTTCCCTAAGCCGCTCCTCATAGGGCTTGTTCTCCAGACCCTTGATCATTTTAGTCGCCCTCCTCTGGACACATTCCAGCTTGTCTATATCTCTCTTGAATTGTGGTGCCCAGAATTGGACACAATATTCCAGATGTGGTCTAACCAAAGCAGAATAGAGGGGTAGCATTACTTCCTTAGATCTAGACACTATGCTCCTATTGATGCAGGCCAAAATCCCATTGGCTTTTTTTGCCGCCACATCACATTGTGGGCTCATGTTTAACTTGTTGTCCACGAGGACTCCAAGATCTTTTTCACACGTACTGCTCTCGAGCCAGGCGTCCCCTATTCTGTATCTTTGCATTTCATTTTTTCTGCCAAAGTGGAGTATCTTGCATTTGTCACTGTTGAACTTCATTTTGTTAGTTTTGGCCCATCTCTCTAATCTGTCAAGATCGTTTTGAATTCTGCTCCTGTCCTCTGGACTATTGGCTATCCCTCCCAATTTGGTGTCGTCTGCAAACTTGATGATCATGCCTTCTAGCCCTTCATCTAAGTCATTAATAAAGATGTTGAACAGGACCGGGCCCAGGACGGAACCCTGCGGCACTCCGCTCGTCACTTCTTTCCAAGATGAAGAGGAAGCATTAGTGAGCACTCTCTGTGTTCGTCCACTTAACCAATTACAGATCCACCTCACCGTAGTTTTGCCTAGCCCATATTGGACTAGTTTCCTTGCCAGAAGGTCATGGGGGACCTTGTCGAAGGCCTTACTGAAATCCAGGTACGCTACATCCACGGCATTCCCCGCATCTACCCAGCTTGTAGCTCTATCGAAGAAAGAGATCAGATTAGTCTGGCATGACTTGTTTTTGATAAATCCATGTTGACTATTAGCGATGACTGCATTTGTTTCTAAGTATTTGCAGACCGCTTCCTTAACAATCTTTTCCAGAATCTTGCCCGGTATCGACGTGAGGCTGACCGGACGGTAGTTGTTTGGGTCATCCTTTTTTCCCTTCTTGAAGATTGGGACCACATTGGCCCTCCTCCAATCTGCTGGAACTTCTCCCGTTCTCCAAGAACTCTCAAAGATGGTTGCCAATGGTTCCGAAATGACTTCCGCTAGTTCCTTCAATACTCTGGGGTGTAGTTGATCTGGCCCTGGGGACTTGAACTCATTAAGAGCGGCCAGGTATTCCTGGACGACTTCTTTCCCAATTTGGGGTTGGATGTCCTCCAATCCCTCATCCACTCCATCTTGCTGAGGTTGAAGACTCTCTTTTTGTGAGAAGACCGAGGCAAAGAAGGCATTAAGTAGTTCTGCCTTTTCCCTATCCCCTGTCAGCATTGCCCCATCTTCTCCTCGAAGAGGTCCTATCGCCTCCTTGTTTTTCCTTTTTCTACTGACATGAGATGGAACCAAACTCCTGAAGGACCAAAACTCAATTGCATTACGTTGGAAAGAACACTACCAAAGCCTCCTGAACCGCAGCTCCAATGTGGCCGAAGAGGTCCTCTCACAAATCCCGCAACAACAAACCAGGGATGAGCTTGCAGCACTGCCTAGTCTGGAAGAAGTCAGCAATGCCATCAGCCAACAAAAGAATAACAAAGCCAGCCGACCGGATGGGATCCCTGCTGAAATCTTTAAGGAGGGAGGACCTGAGCTGACACACCAACTCCACCAGCTCATAGAAAAAGTGTGGGTGACTGAGAAAATCCCAGCAGACTTCAAGGATGCCACCATCATCACCCTCTTCAAAAAAGGGGAAAGAACAGACAGTGGAAACTATCGAGGTATCTCCCTTCTAACCTCCGCTGGGAAAATCCTCGCAAGAATCCTTGCAAACCGCCTTCTGCCCCTCTTAGAAGACATCCTCCCAGAATCCCAGAACGGCTTCCGCCCCTCCAGAGGAACCGTGAACATGATCTTCACCGCACGACAGCTCCAAGAAAAATGCAGAGAACAAAATCAACCTCTGTACATGGCATTCATCGACCTTGCAAAGGCATTCGACACAGTGAATCGCAGCGCTCTCTGGACCATCCTCCAAAAAATTGGGTGCCCAAACAAATTTGTGAACATCCTGCGGCTCCTCCATGATGACATGATGGCAACAGTTTTGGACAACAGTGGCTCCCAAAGTGACCCATTTAAGGTGGAATCGGGTGTCAAACAGGGATGTGTTATTGCCCAAACTCTATTCTCCATCTTCATCGCTATGATACTTCACCTTGTTGATGGGAAGCTTCCCACCGGAGTGGAAATCATCTATCGGACAGATGGCAAGCTGTTTAACCTCAGCAGACTGAAAGCCAAAACCAAGGTTACAATAACATCTGTTATAGAACTCCAGTATGCTGATGACAATGTCGTCTGTGCGCATTCAGAAGATCTACAAGCTTCCTAATAGAGATAATTTCAGTAAGCTCCATTTCTTTAAATCCTTCTGTATCTTGCTCCAAGTCAAGTCATAATTATTCTTCAATAGTTGGCCATTCTTTGCTGTCAACCAAATCCCCAGGTACCTTAATTTTTTCACTATTTCCATTCCTGTAATCCTTGTAATTTCTTCTTGGTCTTCTTTCCCTATATTTTTAGTTAGTATTTTAGTTTTCCCTTTATTTATTTTGAGGCCTGCCACTTTCCCAAATTCTTGTATTTTTTCAATCCAATTTTGTAATTTATTAATTGGGTCTTCCACTATTCCCAATAAATCGTCCGCAAAAGCTCTTATTTTGTATTCATATTTCCCGATTTTTACTCCTTTAACATTTGTATCTTCTCTTATTTTCATCATCAATGGTTCCAACGCCATTATAAAAATTAACGGGGATAACGGACATCCCTGTCTCGTTCCTTTTGTAATCTCAAATTCCTCCAATAATTGGCCGTTTATCCGAATTTTTGCCTTTTGTAGATCATAGATCGCATCAATTGCATTTCTAAATTTAGCTCCCATATCCAATTCTTGAATCAATATCTTAAAAAGTCCCAATTCAGATTATCAAACGCCTTCTCGGCATCGATTGATAAAATAGCCATTTCTTTCTGGTGGTTCGCCTCAAAATATTCAATCAAATCCAATACTGTGCGGATATTATCTTTCATATATCTTCCGGGGAGAAACCCTGTTTGGTCCTCCCCTATCCAATCTTTCAGGAATTCCTTTAGTCTCGCCGCCAGTATATTCGTAAATATGTTATAGTCCACATTTAATAGGGGGATTGGTCTATAATTCTTGATATCTTCCGGGGCTGAACCTTCTTTGTGTATCATTACTATCTCAGCTTGCTTCCAGGTTTCTGGGATTCTTTGGTGATTTAATGCTTCATTTAAGACTTTCTTTAACATTGGTACCACAGTTTTTTTCATTGACTTGTAAAATCCTGCTGTAAATCCATCTGGTCCCGGAGCTTTATCTGCATCCATTTTATTAATTGCTCTTTCAATCTCTTCTTCCATAATTTCTTTATTCAATTTTTCTCTTATTTTCTCTGTAATTTTCTGCAATTTCAATTGGCCTATATATGCTGTAATATCATCTTTCTTTATTCCATCTTTCGTATATAATTTACTGTAGAATTTCATAAATTCTCCCATAATCTCCTTATCAGTTGTAACAGTTTTATCTCCCGATATTATTTTTGTAATTTGTGTAGTTTGTTTCTTCTTTCTTACTTGTCTTGCTAGCCATTTCCCTGATCTATTCGCATTTTCAAAAGATTGTTGTTTTAGAAACTTCAACTCTCTTGCCTGTCTTTCCATTTCCAAGCAAGACTTCTCTTGATTAAGTCTCGCTAATTCTTTATTCTGTGGTTTCTTTTTTAGCTCTGTTTCTTTATTAGCAATTTTATTCATCAATTCTTTCATTTTTTTTATTTCTGTCTTTATTCTTCCTGGACGCATGTTGAATAAAGCATCCTCTCAATACCGCTTTGAGGGCATCCCAAGTCACTTGTATTTTTGTCTCCTCAATGTCATTAATTCCTAGATACTCTTGAACGATTTTATTATAATGTAATTTATCTTTTTCCGTTTTAATCAAATCTTCGTTTAATCTCCATTTCCTTTGAAAACTTTTATGATTAATTAGTATTTCTAATGGGGAGTGATCCGAAACGTCTCTAGGTAATATTTCCATCTCCACAATTTTAGTAGCTAATTTTTTTTTATCCATGCCATATCAATACTTGACCATGTTTGATGTCTATGTGAGTAAAAAGTATAATCCTTTTTTTTCTCATTCTTTCTTCTCCACGTATCCTCCAGCTCAAATTCTTTTTGTAAATCAAAAAACTTTTGGGATAAAACACTGTTTCCTCTCCTTTTTTGCAGTTTATTCTTATCTTTTTGTTTGTCCATCACACCATTGAAGTCTCCTATCAATAAAAGTTCATCAAATTCTGTTTCTCTCAATTTTGATTGTAAAAGTTGAATAAATTTAGTCTTTGGGCCATTTGGCGCATATATATTACATACTAGTATTTTTAAATTTCCCAGTTGAATTGTTACCCCCACACATCTTCCTTCCAAATCCTTGAATGCCAATTCTGGTGTTAAATTTTCCTTTATATATGTTACCACACCCTTCTTCTTTTTTTCATCCGATGAATAAAATGTCTTTCCCAATTTTTAATTTTCTAAATGTGCCACATGTTTGTGGCAAATATGCGTTTCTTGTAGCAGGATGATGTCCCAATTTGCTTTCTGTAATTTATTCCACACTTTTTTGCTTTTCTGGGGTGAGTTCAGGCCGTTAATATTATTTGATAAACACTTAATTTGTCGATCCGCCATTTTATTCAACTGTGTCTGTATCCAATCCAATGTCACCTAAATCCATAACCGATAACCTCTGCGCTGCTACTTCTGGGCCATATGCACCTTCTCCAAGATCATGAAATGTTGTTGTTGTACTTCCTTGTCCACTACTCGTAAGTCCATAATCTTCCGGAGAGTCAAACCTTGCTTTCTTTTTTCTTTTCCATTTCCATTTCCAGGGGTCAAAGTTTTCTTGTCTACTTTTCTCCCTTCTTGTTTCTCCCCTTCCGATTCTTTCATTAGATTATCATAAAAAAACTTTGGCCTTTTGTTCTGTTGTCAACCAGTATCTCTCTTCTTTATATGTTACCATAATCCCTTCAATCTTTCCCATCTAAATCTGATTGACCTCTTTTTTAATTCATCCGTAAGGAAGTAGTACTTTCTTCTTCTATTTAAAGTTGCTTGGGGAAATTCCTTCAGAACCGCAATCTTAGTTTCTTTATAATATATTGGATTTTTATTACTTCTGAACAAAACTTCATCCCTGGTCTTTTTTCTCGTAAACTGGACTATCACGTCTCTCGCTGTCTTATTTTTCCTTGAGTAGAATGAAGATATTCTATAAATTTGGTCCAATTCCTGCTCCAATTCATCTTCACATTCTAAGCATTTCGCAATTAAAATTTGCATAATCTGGGCAATATCCTCCTGTTTTTCTTCTTGAATATTTCTAAACCGTAGGTGGTAATCCATTTGTCTCTGTAATAATTTTTCTTGTTCTATTTCCAATGTTTCCTTTTGTTTATCAATCCCTTTAATCTTCCTCAAAATCTGAGATTGTGTTTCCTCTGTTTTTTCTTTACTAATTTTTAATTCTTTCACTTCTCCGTATAACTGGGTTATATCTTTTTTAATTTGGCCAAATTCTTCTTGCATCTCTTTTTTCATTTCTTTAAACTCTTCCGACAAGTTTTTGTAGTTCTTTTCTTGTTTATTGAAGTGTGCTTCTTGCTTCTCCACCATGTCTTTCTTTATTTCCACTTATTTTTCGACCATCTCCTTCTTTGTTGCATCTTGTTTTTCCGATAATTTTTTAATTTCCTTAAGTATATTCTCCATGTTTAAGCTGGTATCTAGTGAAGCTCTCCTTACTTGAAGTTTTTCTTTATCTGATTTTCCTTTCATTGACATCAACTTCCCAACCAAATCTTTGAGCTGGATAACCTTTTAATCCACTTAGTCCAAATATTTGGTTTTATTCCTCTTCAATCACTTTAATTTTAATTTTAATTTATTCTCTTTAAATGGTTTCTTATATCAATTCATTCATCAAATATTTTCTAACTAATTTGTTATAGAGTAAATCAGTTCCTTAAAAATTCATTAAATCCAATTTAGTTATATTAATATTAATTAATTTATATTTTCCTCTAATTCTCTTTTCTTTCCTGTCTTTGCAGCTTTCCTGTTCAATTCCTTCTTATTCTAATTTCGGCTTCTTCTCCTCTTTGTATTATTTACGTCTGCTTCTCTTCCTTGGGTCTCGTCTGCTTCTCGTCCTTGAATTTCGTCTACTTCTCGTCCTGACTCCACGTCTGCTTCTCATCCCCGATATTCTTCTTTATCCTTCAGCCACTGTTGTCCTTAAATATCTATTTATTTAGGATTTACACTATATTTGCCGCTCTGCCGCTCTGTAGCGATGTTTCTCTATGGTTTCTCTATGTTTTCTCTATGGTTTCTCTATGGTTTCTCTATGGTTTCTCTATGGTTCCAACTTCCTCCTCCCTACTTCCGCCCTTCTTGAAGCTCTTCCACCCTTTCTTTTTATCTCCACCCTTTCCTCCCACAGCCTTCTTCTTCATCACTTCCTCTTTGTCACTTCCTGCCTTGTCCTTTCCTTTTGTTTATAAAGAAGAGTGCCAGTTAGACACAATAATATGGCGCCAAGGTCAGGAATTTTCCTTCTTCATTAACTATTAGGCTGAGTGGGAGGATAAGGGAATCAGGGGGGGGGCAGGAGGAGGGGGGCTCTCGCGGCATATAATATCTTCTCACTTATTTCAATTATCTCATTCGTTTCCCTGTCTTCCAAATACTTATTTTAATTTAGTTTAATTAATATTGTTCAATTAATTATCTAAGCCAAGATAAATCAATAAGCGGCGAGTAACTATATAATTTAATAAGTATTATTCCAAATTAATCTATTCACAATAGCCCTTTCCGGGTTTCAAAATATAGCTTTAAATTTCTGGGGGGAGGAGTTCCCCCTTGATTTTGTCTCCTTATCTATCTTCTTCCTTCCTTCTCCTCTTCTATTCAAATATTTTACCTGGTGTTGAGATATTCTTTAATTTCTCTTTTGAGTTTCTTAATTCCTTCTTCGTATTTGTTGCATGGGCTGGCAGCGGTTGAAACGGGTCTCTGCCCGATCCCAGCGGGGCGCCTGTTCTCCCATTGGCTCGGACCCTCTTCACCCCCCTACTTGAGGGAAGGGAGTATTTGGGGTCTACGAGCCTCCCACGGGTTGCTCTACACCTTCACACTCAATCTGGTGATGGTGGGGGAGCTTAAGCTCACCCTTAAGGCACCTCAACGCTGGTCCGCATCGGAGCTCCCTCTCAATGTGGCTTCCCCGTTGCCATCACCCACCGGAATGGGAAAAGACCGAGAATTAAATATTTGAACTTAATTGATAACAAAACGCGAGGGGGACTGGGATTCCCAGATCTGAAAACATATCATGAGGCTAGTGCCCTTTTGTGGATAAGAGACTGAATGACACTAGAAAATGGAAAAGGTTTGAACTATGTGTAGGCTGGCATGCCTACACATGGTACGACCGAGAAAAAAAGGGAAAAAAAGGGAAACCATTTTGTAAGAGCATCATTATTAAGAGTTTGGATGAAATACAAGAATTATTTTTATACTAAAACGCCTCTACGGGTCTCACCGATGGAGGCGCATCAAAGAAGATTACTAGGTTGGAGAGCGTGGCCAACATATAGAGACATACTAGTGAGGAATACTATGGAAATTAAATCCTTTCAGCAAATGAAAGAAATAAATGGTAACTTGACGTGGTTACACTACCTGCAAATGAAAGAATATATCAAGCAAGACAATAAGATAGGCTTCGCCTGGGAAGAGTCAATTTGGGACAAAATATTAAAGATGAATAAGAAAGTAATTTCAGTTATTTATAATACATTATTAACCTGGCTAACGGAGTGTGAGCAAGTGAAAACATGTATGATAAAATGGGCCGAAAATATAAGAAGACCTATTCAATTTAGGGAGTGGGAGCAGATGTGGAACAAAAAATTGAAATATGTATATGCAACAGATTTAAAAGAAAACTGGATAAAAATGTTCCACTGATAGTACACCACTCCTAAGAAACTATCTTTAATGAACAAGAATACTTCTGATAAATGTTGGAAGGGTTGCCATCAAACAGGTACTTTTTATCATATGTGGTGGACGTGTAAAGAAATAGAGAAGTATTGGACGAAAGTACATGAAGAGTTACAAAATTTTTTGAAGAGAGTCTTTAAGAAGAAACCAGAATATTATCTATTGGGATTTACAGATTTGGAATTACAATTAGATGAGAACGAAGATAGACTATTTACCTATGCTACAACAGCGGCGAGAATATTATTGGCGAAGTTTTGGAAACAGGAAGATATCCCTACCACTGAAGAGTGGTTAGGGAAATTAAGAGAAATAAGAGAAATGGACGAATTAACTTTTTTCTTGAAAAAGAATACCGGGAACCCGATAAAGAGGACAGATTGGACTCTATATGAAAACTACGAAAAGGAAATAAATAAATAAGAGGAACATTATGAAGTGGATATAATGGAAAAATCATTGAGGACACAACACCTGATGGAGAGATGGAAGTCAATTTTTATCTTATTTTTTTCTTTTTTTTCTCCTTTCGTTTTTTTTTTTTTGCGTGTGTCTTTTATTTTTTTTATTTTCTGGTGGACTTGGGGGTAGGGGGATGTACTTCTTACTTTTTTTCCGACTTTCCTATCATCTTTTTTAATATTCTCCCTCTTTCGATGTTATTCTTAAAATCTTAATAAAAAACTATTATAAAAAAAAGAAGAAGATCTACAAGCCACGCTAAACACCTTTGCAGAAGCATACGAGAAACTCGGCTTGTCATTGAACATTGACAAAACCAAGGTGCTGTTCCAGCTGACACCAACCAACCCCTCTCCAATGCCAGTGATACAGCTTAATGGTGTAACATTAGAAAATGTTGATCATTTCCGCTACCTTGGCAGTCACCTCTTCACCAAAGTCAACATCGACAGCGAAATACAACACCGCCTGAGCTCTGCAAGCGCAGCATTTTTCCGAATGAAGCAGAGAGTGTTTGAGGACCGGGACATCCGTAGGGATACCAAGGTGCTTTTTTATAAAGCTATTGTCCTCCCAACCCTGCTCTATGCCTGTGAGACGTGGACTGTCTACAGACGTCACATGCAACTCCTGGAACGATTCCATCAGCACTGCCTCCGGAAAATCCTGCAAATCTCTTGGGAAGACAAGTGGACAAAAGTCAGCGTGCTGGAAGAAGTAAAGACCACCAGCATTGAAGCGATGGTCCTCCGCCACCAACTCCGCTGGACCGGCCATGTTGTCCGGATGCCAGACCACCGTCTCCCAAAGCAGCTGCTTTACTCCGAACTCAAGAACGGAAAACGGAATGTTGGTCGATAGGAAAAGAGATTTAAAGATGGGCTCAAAGCCAACCTTAAAAACTCTGGCATAGACACTGAGAACTGGGAAGCCCTGGCCCTTGACCGCTCCAGCTGGAGGTCAGGTGTGACCAGCAGTGCTGCAGAATTTGAGGAGGCACGAGAGGAGGATGAAAAAGAGAAACGTGCCAAGAGGAAGGCGCGTCAAGCCAACCCTGGCCGAGACCGCCTTCCACCTGGAAACCAATGCCCTCACTGCGGAAGAAGATGCAGAGCAAGAATAGGGCTCCACAGCCACATACGGACCCACAAGAATATTGGAAGACAATCATCCTTGGAAAGCGAGGGATCGCCTAAGTAAAAAGTACAGGGAAAACCAGCCAGAGGCACTCCAAGTGGCCATATATTGATGAGAGGACATTTAATCAATTACCAAGCTTGTTAACTTTGTGTTTTGCTTGTTTGTTTGTTAAAAAATTCAATGCAGCTGTTTGGTCTCCTCCTGACATGATAATTAAATACTTCTATTGATGGATTAGATGGGGGCATGTCTGTAACTTAGCCACACCCCTTCCTTGCCTTTCCCTGAGAGGAAAAGAGGGGGCGTGTCTATCATGTAACAACTCCCCGTTTCACACGTTCTATAGATGCGAACTACCAACTACCATTATTTGTCGTGTCAGTGCAATCAGTCAATTATATTACATTTCTAACAGAACAAAGCAAACAAACAGACAAAATACAAAATTTGTGAGTTTGGTAGTTGATTAAATGTCCTTTGACCAGTATCTGGCCACTTGGAGTGCTTCTGGTGTTGCTGCAAGAAGGTCCTCCATTGTGCATGTGGCAGGGCTCAGGTTGCATTGCAACAGGTGGTCAGTGGTTTGCTCTTCTCCACACTCGCATGTCAAGGATTCCACTTTGTAGCCCCATTTCTGAAGGTTGGCTCTGCATCTTGTGGTGCCAGAGCGCAGTCTGTTCAGCGCCTTCCAAGTCACCCAGTCTTCTGTGTGCCCAGGGGGGAGTTTCTCATTTGGTATCAGCCAGTGGTTGAGGTTCTGGTTGAGCCTGCCACTTTTGGACTCTCGCTTGCTGAGGTGTTCCAGCGAGTGTCTCTGTAGATCTTAGAAAAGTATTTCTAGATTTAAGTCGTTGTCGTGCTGGCTGATACCCAAACAGGGGATGGGCTGGAGATGTCTCTGCCTTGGTCCTTTCACTATTGGATGCTACTTCCCGGCGGATGTCAGGTGGTGCAATACCGGCTAAGCAGTGTAATTTCTCCAGTGGTGTAGGGCGCAGACACCGCATGATAATGCAGCATGTCTCATTAAGAGCCACATCCACTGTTTTAGCATAGTGAGATGTGTTACACACCGGTCATGTATACTCCATAGCAGAGTAGCATAGCGCAAGGGCAGATGTCTTCACTGTGTCTGGTTGTGATCCCCAGGTTGTGCCAGTCAGCTTTCGTATGATATTGTTTCTAGCACCCATTTTTTGCTTGATGTTCAGGCAGTGCTTCTTGTAGGTCAGAGCACGGTCCAGAGTGACTCCCAGGTATTTGGGTGTTCTGCAATGCTCCAGTGGGATTTCTTCCCAGGTCATCCTCAGAGCTCGGGATGCTTGTCTGTTCTTAAGGTGAAAGGCACATGTCTGTGTTTTAAATGGATTAGGGATCAGCTGGTTTTCCCTGTAATAGGCAGTAAGAGCACCTAAAGCTTTGGAAAGCTGGTCTAGTTGCTGATGATGTGATAAACCAAATAGATGCGGAAACAGGAGGCGTGCCTATCACTTAGCCCCGAATCTTTCCAACATTTTGAACGACAGCGCGAAGGGGCGTGGTCTATTCTGTAGTCGCCCTTTTCCGAGCAGATCATAAGAATCTATTGAGAAGGAGGGGGCGTGGCCTATCCAGTAACCCCGCCCCCTTTCCGCCAAATTCCAAGTTGTTATTCCACTGGGGCGTGCCTATTCTTTAGCCCCGCCCCTTTCTCTCTCGTCATAGAAGTCAACTCATTCATGGTAGCACGTCAATTGAAGGAGGAGTGTCTTTGACTTAGCCCCGCTCCTCCCTCGCGAGGGCGTGGCTTCCTCTTCGCGGAGGATGGGGAGCCGGCGGGGCCAAAAATGCCTCTTCGGCGGCTGACGGGGGGCTTAGAGGCTATGGCCCTCTCCGGGCTTCCGTCGCCGCGATGACGGCCCCGCCTCTTTCCCCGGAGGGGGGCGTGGTCTTCTCCTCCTTTCTCATCTTCTCGGTCTCCATCATGGCAGCCTCTTCAGCTTCTGTTGCTTCTCCTCAAGCGGCGGCTTCCTCTTCCGTTCAGGCCTTCGTGGAGGTGGTCCTCTTCGAGCCGGGACCCGGCGGGGAGTACTCCACCTACACCGCAGGACTCCAGGGACGCTTTGCCCGCGCCGGGGCCACGCTCAGCGCCGAGGGCGAGATCGTGCAGGTAAAAGGAGTAGGCCGCAAAGGGTCTGCGCATGCGCCGCGCCTAGGCCAGGCCAGCCTTCTTTCTGCGCATGCTCGCCTCCAGTTCCTGCGCATGCGCCACGAGAACAAGCCCTCAGCTCCTTGCCTATCCTGGCCTGGCTGTCTATAATAATAATAATAATAATAATAATAATAATAATAATAATAATAATAATAATAATTTAAACAATCAGGCACATCAATTCACTCTCAACAAGAGATTCCCCCCAGGCGCTTCCAGGCCATTGAATGCAAATCAAGGTGATCAGCTGAAACATTACCCTGGTCATTCCACAGATATATAAACCAATTTTTCCTACTTCCAACAGACCTCACTACCTCTGAGGATGCTTGCCATAGATGCAGGCGAAACATCAGGAGAAAAATTGCCTCCAGAACATGGCCATATGGCCCGGAAAAACCTACAACAACCCAGTGATCCCGGCCATGAAAGCCTTCGACAATACAATAATATTTTATATAATAAATATTACAATTTCTGTAATCAATATTTCTATAATAGTAATAATGTATGTAACAAACATTTTATAATATCTCTAATAAATATTTCAATAATAATGTTTTCTATAATAAATACTTCTATAATAATAATAATATCTGTGATAGATATTTCTGGTGCTATAATATTTCTATAATAATACTTTCTATAATAAACATTTCCATTTCTATAACAATTTATGTAATAGATATTTCTAAAATAAATATTTCGATAATTTCCATTTTTATCACAAATGTTTCTAGTTCTAAAATAATAATTTCCTTTTTTAAAAAAAAAATTATTAGGTTTTACATAATACAACGAAAGAGTGGGAACAATAACAATATAGAAAAGGAGAAGAAAAATAAAGGCATATAGTAAGAAGAGAGAGAAAAAAGCTCCAAATTACACAGAAGAGTCCAAAAAGGATAAATACAAAAAAGCAATAAAAAAAGGAAAAAAAAGTTGACTTCCATTCCATCTTCTTGGATATTGTTTTTCTATTACTCAAAAATATATTACTTTAAAAGATTGTCTCTTGTGTCCTTTATTTTTTCAAATTCTCTAGACAGTCAAATTCTCTAGATAATCCCAACTTGTTCTTCTTAAAGTGATACCAGTGTTTCTTTTCAACAAAAAAGTCAATTCGTCCATATCCTTTATTTCTTTAATTTTTTCTACCCACTCTGCGAAGATTGTTATCTTGCGAAAACAATCCTAGTGGCAGTCGTAATATATGTAAAAAGTTTGTCTTCATGTTCATTTAATTGCAAATCCTAATATATAATACTGTTTCTTTATAAAATATATTTTAAAAATCTTTTGTGTTTTTTCATGTACTTTTGCCCAAAATTTAGTTGCTACTTTGCATGTCCACCACATATGGTAAGAGGAGCTAATCTGTTAGTTGCATTTCCAGCACTTATTAGAAACCATTTTATACATTTTAGCTAATTGTTTAGGTGTGGTGTACCATATGTGGAACATTTTCAACCAATTTTCTTTTAAATCCATTGCATAAGTGTATTTTTTTTTTTGTTCCACATTTGCTCCCACTCTTTTGAGCCCTTTTTATCATACAATTTTTAACCTATTCTTTTTCGGTCAGCCAGGAAAGTAATATATTATAAATATTGAATATTACTTTCTTTTCCAGTTTTTAGAATCCTATCCCAAATCACTTTTTTAAATCTTGCTTATAGTATTCTTTAATTTGCATATAGTGTAGCCATGTAATATTGGAAAATTTCTGTTTTAACTCCTCATACGTTTTAATATTATTTGTGCTCTTCTTTAACAAGTCTCTATAGGTTGGCCATCTTTGCCACCGCAAAAGTCTTTGCTGATGTGCTTCCATTGGGGAGACCCATAAAGGCGTTTTGCAGTAGAGATTGCCAGATTCTCAATAAAGATGCTCTGCCAAAGTGATTGCCAAAATTATTTTCCTTTGTTTCTCTCTCATACCACAAATAGGCATGCCAGCCTACTCTTAGATCATTCCCTTCTATGTTTAAAAATCTTTTTTATTCAGTAATATCCAGTCTTAATCCATATCATAGCACATGCATCATGGTAAACTTTAAAGTCCGGGAGCCCCAAACCACCTCTGGTTTTCTTGTTAATCAAATTATCATATTTTATTCTTTGTCTTCCCCTGGCCCATATGAATTTTAATATCTCTTCCATTTTACAAAAAGTATTTGACTTCTAATTATTGGGAAATTTTGAAAAAGAAACATCAATTTTGGTATTATATTCATCGTAACTAAAGAGATACGACCTAACAGTGACAACCTCAGGTATGTCCACTTTTGTAAGTCCTTTTGTATTTTTTTCCACGTCTCTTCATAATTATTCTTTAACAATTGTCCATTTTAGTCGTTATCCATACTCCTAAATACTTAATTTTTAAACTATTTCCAAAGCTGTTAGCTCCTTGATCATATCCTTCTTTTTCTTCTCTACATTTTTCGTTAATATTTTCATTTTTGACATATTAACTTTAAATCCTGCAACCAACCCAAATTCTTTTATCTTCTGCATCCATCTTAATATATTCTTACTTGGGTCTTCCGTTATCCCAAGTACGTTGTCAGCGAAGGCTCTTATTTTGTACTCATATTTACCAACTTTTGTTCCCTGAATCATTTGGTCTTTTCTTATGGCTTTCATTAATGGTACTAATGACATTATAAATATCAATGGTGACAAGGGACATCCTTGTCTAGTCCCTTTAAATATATCAAACTCTTCCGTCACTTGACCATTAATTCTTAGTTTGGATTTTTGTAAGTCATATATTGCTTTTATTGTGCTTTTGAATTTATCTCCCATATCTAATTCTTGTATTAATATTTTTTAAATCCCAATTTAAATTATCAAATGCCTTCTCTGCATCCAAGGCTAATATGGAAAATTCTTTCTGATGATTCAATTCATAATATTCTATTAAGTCCAATACCAGCCTGATATTGTCCTTCATATATCTGTTCGGTAAAAATCCTGTTTGTTCTTCTTCAATCCAATTTCTTAAAAAGCTTTTGAATCTTTCAGCCAGGATATTAGCAAGGATGTTATAGTCAGTATCAAGGAGTGAAATTGGTTGATAATTTTTAATCTCTGTTTCACTTGTTCCTTCTTTGTGAATCAAAATTATTTCCGCCTGTGTCCAAGTTTCTGGTATTTTTTGTTTGGTCATTACTTCATTTAGCACCTTTTTTAAATAGGGGTGTCAATTCTTGTTTAAATGTTTTATAAAAACCGGCTGTATATCCATCCGGACCTGGGGCTTTTTCTGAATCCGTTTTTTGAATCGCTTCAATTTCCTCCTCCATTATTTCCTTGTTCAGCTTCTCCCTTGTTTCGTCATCAACTTTGTGAAATCTAAATTTATCTATATAGGTCGTTATTTCTTCTTTACTTACACAATCTTTTGAGTATAGTTGTTTTAATACTTTCTAAATTCGTGCATTATATTTCTGTCTGTCGAGATAAGCTTGTCTCCCACTTTAATCTTTGTAATTTGTCTCACATGTTGTTTCTTCCGCACTGGTCTGGCTAACCATTTTCCAGGTTTATTCGCATTTTCAAATATCTGTTGTTTCAAAATTTTAATTTGCTTAGCTTGGACTTCCAATTCAAAGTGATTTTTTTTCTTATTTTAAGTTCTTCAGTTTCTTTTCTAGTTGTATTTTCTTTGGATTGTTCTTTAGTTCCTTCTCCACATTTGTTATTTTTATTGTTAAGTCCTTAATTCCTTTGTTTCTTTCTCTATTTCTATTAGAATTATGTTGAATAAAGTGTCCTCTCAGGACTGCTTTCAGTGCATCCCAAGTTATATGAGCATTTGAGTTATTTGGTTGTTACCGTAGTATTGTTAATTTCCAAGTAGTCTTGAATTATGCTTTTAAATTTTACTCTATCTTCCTGTTTTTATCAGATTCTTGTTTAATCTCCATCTTCTGACATCATCTTTTTGAAAAATAGCTAGCTCCAGTGGACAATGATCAGACAGGTCTCTTGGAAGGATAGAGATATCTTGAACTTTTGTCATTAATTTCTTTGTAGTCCATGCCATATCTATACTTGACAAAGACTGATGCCTATGAGAAAAAAGTACCGTATATTCCGGCATATAAGACGACTGGGCGTATAAGAGACCCCCAATTTTTTCAGTTAAAATATAGAGTTTGGGATATACTTGCCGTATAAAACCACCCCTCTTCCAATGCACACTAAATAAAAAAAATTAAAAATCAGATTTGAATTCAAGATGGTAATTTTAATTCAAATGCTTATGACATGCAGGTTCCCATGAGAGGGACATTGTACCTTACATTGTACATTACAGTTGCTCTTTCTCCCTTGAATTTCATTTATACTCTGGGTCCTTTACATCATGCTGGCAATAAGTTAAAATAAACTGTTGCATGAAATAATTCTCATTTAAAGCAATTATAAAAACCAGCCAAGGTAAAGTGTCATATCAGTTCCCTTTTGCCATTTCTCAGGCTTCTCCTATTGACACAGCCTAAAACAGCATTGGCCTTTTTAGCTGCAGCATCATACTACTGGCTCATGTTCGACAAAGATTCCTTTCACAGAATCCTAAAGTTGGGAGGGACCTCTAAAGGCCATTTAGTCCAACCCCCTTCATTCTGCCTTCTTGCGGGGAAAGCACAATCAAAGCACTCTCGACAAATGGCTATCTAGTCTTATTAATATTAATAATGGCGTTGGAAGGGAGCTCTAAAGGCCATCTAGTCCAACCCCCTTCATTCTGCCTTCATACAGGGAAAGCACACTCAAAGCAGCCCTGACAGATGGCCACCCAGCCTCAATAACAATAACAGTAACATTAATACTAATAAAAGTTGGAAGATATCCTTTAGGCCAGTGGTTCTCAACCTTTCTAATGCCGTGACCCTTAAATAAAGTTCCTCATGTTGTTGTGACCCCCAACCACATTTTCGTTGCTACTTCATAACAGTAATTTTGCTACTGTTATGAAATGTAATGTAAATGTCTGATATGAAGGATGTATTTTCATTGTTACAAATTGAACATAATTAAAGCATAGTGATTAATCACAAAAACAATATGTTTGGGGGAGTGTGGGCAACGGATGATGGGATGTGAAGTACCTTCAACCGATGCAGCTCTGACTTCCAGAGACCACTGAGACACCCCCCCCCCCCCCCCCGAAATACAGACCAGGACCAAACTTGGCACACAGAACCCTAATGACCAATAGAAAATACTGGAGGGGGTTGGGAGGAATTGATAGTGAATTATTGGAGAGGTAGTTCACCTACATCCAGAGAGCACTGTGAACCCAAATTACTATGGATCTGGACAGAACTTGGCACAAATACTCAGTATGCCCAAATCTGAAGACTGGTGGAGTTTGGGGGAAATAGACCTTGGCGTTTGGGAGTTGTTGGGATGTATAGTTCCCCAGCCATCAAAGAGCATTCTGAACTCCAACAATTAAATTGGACCAAACTTGGCCTGCAGGACTCTCACAACCAACAGAAAACACTGGAGAGATTTTGGGAAAATAGACCTTGGCATTTGGGACTTGGGGTGTTTAGTTCCCCAGCCATCAAAGAGCATTCTGAAATCCAACCACAATTAAATTGGACCAAACTTGAGTTGTGTGGAAGGGGACTGGGTTATCTGAGGCCCCTTCCATACAGCTGCATAAAATACACATTGAAGTGGATTATCTGGCTGTGTGGACTCAGATAATCCAGTTCAAAGCAGATAATGTGGGATTTCATTCAGCTATGTGGAAAGGGACTGGGTTATCTGGGGCTCCATCCATACAGCTGCATAAAATACACATTGAAGTGGATTATCTGGCAGTGTGGCCTCAGATAATCCAGTTCAAAGCAGATAATGTGGGATTTCATTCAGCTGTGTGGAAAGGGACTGGGTTATCTGGGGCTCCATCCATACAGCTGCATAAAATACACATTGAAGTGGATTATCTGGCAGTGTGGCCTCAGATAATCCAGTTCAAAGCAGATAATGTGGGATTTCATTCAGCTGTGTGGAAAGGGACTGGGTTATCTGAGGCTCCATCCATACAGCTGCATAAAATACACATTGAAGTGGATTATCTGGCAGTGTGGCCTCAGATAATCCAGTTCAAAGCAGATAATGTGGGATTTCATTCAGCTGTGTGGAAGGGGCCTGGGTTCTCTGGGTCCCCTTCCATACAGCTGCATAAAATACACACTGAAGTGGATTATCTGGCTGTGTGGACACAGATAATCCAGTTCAAAGCAGACAATGTGGGATTTCATTCAGCTGTGTGGAAGGGGACTGGGTTATCTGGGTCCCTGTTCCTTCGCTCTTTCGCTTGCCTTGCAACCTCTTCTCTTCCCTTCAGTCTCCTCTCACGCTGTTGCTTTCCCCATTCACCTCGCGCGGGGGCCATTGGCGAGAGCGCGAGGCAGGCGACGAGGGGCTTCTGGGACGGCAGGCGTCGCGCTGAGGCCTCCTGGCCTGCCTCGCTCTCTCGCCGATGGCGACGGTGCAAAGCAGGCCAGGAGGCCTCCGCGCGAGGCCTGGCATCGCGGAAGCTCTCCTCGCCTGCCTCGTTCTCTCGCCGATGGCCATTGGCGAGAGAGCGGGGCGGGCAAGGAGGGCTTACACAACGCCAGGCCTTCGCGCGGAGGCCTCCTCGCCTACTTTGCACCCTCGCTATCGGCGAGAGAGCGGGGCAGGCGAAGGGCCAGATGCTCCATTGGCCTCAATTGGGTCCAGGAAGGAGAGAGGAAGCGTGAGGAAGGCGGCCCTCCGGCCTCCTTCCTCATGCTGCCTCTTTCCTCACTGGGCCCAGCTGGGGCCCAATGGAGCGTCTGGTCCACGCCGCGCTGCTGCAGGAGCCTGTAGAGATGCTGGAAGCCTCTCCGGAAGCAGCAGGGGTGAATGCGCTCACCAGCGCAGGTCTCTCTCCTCCGTCCTCGCCCCGCAGATGCCTTCCTCGGCAGGCGCACATGGGACGAGAGAGGAGGGAAAGGTGTGCACCAACTGCAGAAGACAGCGCAGGCCTCCGCAGGGTGCATCTTTCCCTCCTCTCCCATCCCGTGTGCACCTCCACCGCCGAGGAAGGCATCTGCGGGGCGAGGACAGAGGAGAGAAAGGTGCCAGACGCTCCGTTGGGCCCCAGCTGGGCCCAGTGAGGAAAGAGGCAGCGTGAGGAAGGAGGTCGGAGGGCAGGCCGCTGCGGGCGGATGTTCTCCTCCGCTGCCTCGGCTCCACTGCCATTCGTCATCTAATATGTCCGGAAGACAAGACGACCCCCAAGTTTTCAAAGGATTTTAAAGGTTTTAAAAGTCGTCTATTACCCCGGTTTTTACGGTATAATCTTTCTTTTCTTCATTTCTTGTTCTCCAAATATTATGCAAGTCAAGATCTCTTTGTAAGTCATGAAATTTTTGGGGGAGAGTACTTGTTTCTGCTCCCCCTTTATATATATTTTTGTTTTATCTAAATGTGGTTGTAATACTCTTTTAAAGTCACCAATCAACAGAAGTTGGTCATATTCCACCTGTTCCAAAATAATATTATCTATAATAATTTTTCAGTTTCTATAATAATAATTTCTATAATAAATAATTCTATCTCTATGGTATTATTGTCTATAATTATTATTTCTGTTTCTATAATAAATATTTCTATAATGATAATATAGATAATAAACATTTCTGTAATACATATTTTTGTTTCTCTAATAATTTCTATAATAGATATTTCTGTTTCTATGATAATAATTTTCAGAAACAATTTTATAATATTTATGCTATAATAAATATATCTATAATAACAATTTTTGTTGTAAATATTTCTGTTTCTATAAAAATACTTTCTATAATAATTTTTACGATAAATATTTCTGTTTCTAGAATAAATATTTCAATAATTATTTCTCTTTCCCATAAATATTTCTATAATGGTATTTCTGTAATACATATTTCTGTAATAATAGTGTTTGTTTTGAAATGTTTCTATTACTATAATAAATTACTATAATAAATATTTTAATAATAATAATTTATTTATTGCATAATAAATATATTGATGATAATAATAATTTATATAATATTTTAACTTCCACAATAATTTCTGTAATTATTTATATTTCTATTACAAATGTTTCTATTTCTATATATTTCTATATTTCTAAATATTTCTATATATTTCTATTACACATGGCTTTTCTGATAGATATTTCTATAATAATAATAATATTTTCTGTAGGGAATCGTAGAATCATAGTTGGAAGAGACCTCATGGGTCATCCAGTCCAACTCCCTGTCAAGAAGCAGGAAAATTGCATTCAAAGCACCCCCGACAGATGGCCATCCAGCCTCTGTTTAAAAGCCTCCAAAGAAGGAGGCTTTATTATTTTCAATAATAGTAATTACTTTAATGTATTTTACAAAATGTATAAGGTTGTGGGTGTACTACAACTCACATCATGCCAGGTTAACCCCCTGAAGCTCCCATCAGTAGTTAAAATTTGTCATGTTGGGCAAGTTTGCTCAAGATGCATCATTGGTGGGGTTCAGTGTGATGTCTGGCTGTAATGTAGACTACCACTCCCACTATCGTGAGTCAGTACCCCCAAATCCTCCAGTAGGTTTAGTTGGTCATGGGGGTTCTGTGTGCCAAGTTTGGTCCAAATCCATAATTGGTGGTGGTCACAGTGTCTCCGCATGTAAATGAAATACATGAAATACATAATGAGAGCTAGTCCCCCCCCCCCCTCCAGTATTTTCAGTTGGTCATTGTTGGTTCTGTGTGTCAAGTTAGGTCCAGGGTCATCGCTGGTGGGGTCCAGAGTCTATAGAGTGTTCTTTGATTGCAGGTGAAGTAGAAATCCCAGTACTTACAATGGCTATAAATTGTCACTGGGGGTGATGCAGGGTGAACTACAACTTCCATCATGTGGAGTCAATCTCTCCAGTGTGTTTAGTTGCTGATTAGTTCTGCTCTGTTAGTTGTGCAGATAGAGTTGAAAAAAGTAGGAAAGGATTAAGGGAGAGGCAGTGGGTGGGATCATGCAAATTCTACACCAATGGAGAGAGTAAGAAACACTGGGATATCTGGTGGAGGAAAAACAGAAAATCGAGGATGAAATTGTACCTGAATGAAAGCCTTCACTTGGATGGTGAGCAGTATGGTGTTTGGAGAAGACATTGGTAGAGCTCTTGGACATGTTTATGACACTCACCTGAAATGTCGTTGGAGGAAGAACATTTGATGGCTCCACACTGTGGGTTATAGCTGTTTGTGGAGGCGGGAGCCTGTCTGTGGAAGTGACACCTCCACTTTTCACTTTTATGTATATAGAGGTGTGTATGTGTGAGTGAGAGAGAGGGGACTATATTTTAAAACCTCTCAAAGATAAGAAATACCATCAGAGCCTGTAGTTATTGATATTGTTGATATTATTATGATTGTTGTCATCAGTTATTGGTTGTAATTATGTAAGAATATTATTATCTTTAATATTGTTTCTTTATTTGAAAGGGTACCTATTATACTATATTATTATAATATTATTATACTATAGTATTATTGTATTGCTATAATTAGACTATTAATGTTATTATATATTATTATTAGACTATAAAATTATTATTGCTATTATTTAAGTATAATAGATATTACTATTATACTATATTATACTGTTATCATTGTATATTATTATTTAATATTACTATTATATTATATTATGCTATATTATACTACATTATTGTATATTATTATTAAATGTTACTATTATTATTTATAGTATTACTAGAATAGTTATATAATATGTTGTTATTATATATTATTAATACACTACATTTTTGTAACTATTATTTTATACTATATTATTGATATATATTTCTATTATTCTGAATTATTATTAGATTAGATTATATATTACTATTGGGAGATTATATTATTACTATTGTTATATATTATTAATATTATATATTACTATTTTATGCTTATAATTATTTATATATACTGCTTTTATTAACTATATTGTATATAAAGGTTTTATACTATACCATTATGTATATATATATCACTTTTATTAACTACTAGCTTGGGGACCCAGTGATGTCCGGGTTATTTGAAAAAGGCATTGTTTCTCTGTGCTCCAAGTTTAGTCTACATTCAAAGTCAGCTGGGTTCAGTGGATACGGTTCAACTACAACTCCCATATGCTAAGGTCAATCACCCCCAAACCACACTTGTATTCATAGTTGGCTATGCTGGATCTGTATGCCAAGTTTAGTACAGGTCAGTTATAGGTGGCAAAATGGGTTAAACCCTTCTGCTGGCAGGACTGCTGACTAAAAAGTTTTAATTCAAATTTGGGGAGCAGGGTGAGCCCCTGTCTGTTAGCTCCAACCTTGTGTGGGGGCATGAGAGAAGCCTCCCACAGGATGATAAAACTTCTGGGCGTCCCCTAGGCAACGTCCTTGCAGACTGCCAATTCTGTGACACCAGAAACAACTTGCAGGATGCAGGGCGAAGTGCAACTCTCATGCGGTTGGGTCAGTTCCCCAAACTCCTCTATTATGTTCTGTTGGTCATTTGGGAAGAGGGGGGTCTGTGTGCCAAGTTTGGTCCAGGTCGGTCATTGGTGGGGTTCAAAATGAGCTCTGGGTACAGGCGGAATTAGAACTCCCATGCAGGTTGGTCAGTTCCCCGCCCCCACCCCAGTGTGTTCCTTTGGTCAGCAGATTTCTGTGTGCCAGGTTTGGTCCAGGTCCATCCTTGGGTTCACAATGGTCTCTGGATGCACTCCCATGTGAGTGGGGCAGTCCCTCTAAAAACCCTTCCACTGTGTTTAGTTGGTCATGGGGGAGGATCTTTGTGCCAAGTTTGGTCCCATTTGTGGGGGGTCGCAGTGCTCTGTGAAAACAGGTGATGGTCCTGTAAATCCCATTGTTTGTGGTCCATCCTCCCCCATGTGTGTCCGTAAAGTAGGTCATGGGGGTTATGTGTGCCAAGTTTGATCCAGGTCCGTCATTCATGCAGGTAGCAGTGGTCTCAGGAAGTGAGTGAAAGTACTGCAAGTCTTATTGTCCGTAATCCATCCTCCCTAAGGGTTATGGGAGAAGCAGTGGGCGGGTTCTGCAAATTCCACACTAATGTTGAGAGAGAAAGGAATACTGATAAGTTTGTGGTGGAGGAAACACATAAAATCTAGGATGGAATAGTCCCTGTATGAAAGCCTTCACTTACATGGTAGGCAGGATGGTGTTTGTGGAGGACATGGGCTCCTGGGCATGTCATGTCCATGGTGCTCACTATAACCTGCAGTGTCATTGGAGGGAGGGCTTTTGGTGTCTCCCGAGTAGTGGGAGCTATAGCTGTTTATGAAGGCAGAGTGTAAGGTTTCTCAGCTCCATCTGTGTTTCTGTGGATGAATCTTCTCTGAAAGAACACACCAAGACGTGCAAGGGCTGAAGATACCAAACATCTTGATTGTTTGGAATACAACACTACTGGCCATCTACATAGGTCTGGCTACAATATCATAAAGCACTCAAAGAGTTCTGGCACCTAGAGCTTGCCCCTTTCCACATCCCAGAGCCCACTTTCCCCCCACCTTGGGGCAATTGACTTTTATGGCTGGTTCATATCTCCTCCCTTGGTCATGTGCTGTGTGTCAGAATGCCTGATAGTTAGATGGTTGGATGGCATGACATAGAGACAGGAGCTTTTCTGTGTAAGTAGATGCCCCAGCCACATACATACAGATTTTCACTTTTCTTATTTGTATAGAAGGTAGAAAATAAGATCTAGATATAGACTACTATTTTATAATTTATTATCTCTCTCTCTCTCTCTCTCTATATATATATATAAATGCTCTGTGCATAATGAATACCTTAAAAACAAAAGAACCAATGAACAAAATCACCACAAGGAGTGACCATCACTCAAAAAATTATGGTTTTGTCATTTGAGAGTTGTAATTGCTGGGATTTATAGTTCACTTACAATCAAAGAGCATTCTGAACTCCACCAATTATGGCATTGAACCAAACATGGCATACAGGACTCCCATGACCACCAGAAAACACTAGAAGGGTTTGGTGGGCATTGTCTTTGAGTTTGGGAGTTGTAGTTCACCTCCATCCAAAGAGCACTGTGCATTCAAAACAATGATGGATCTGGACCAAACTTGACACAAATACTCAATAAGCTCAAATATGATCACAGATGGAGTTTGGGGGAAATGAACCTTGACATTTGGGAGTTGTAGTTACAGGGATGTATAGTTCACCTACAATCAAAGAGTGTTTGGAAGCCCACCAATGATAGAATTGGTCCAAACTTCCTAAACAAAACACCCACGACCAATAGAAAATACAGTGTTTTATGGTGGTCTTGGGCAATCCTTTTGACATCCCACACGACCCCTCCCCCCACTACAGGGGTCCCAACCCCCAGGTTTAAGAAATGCAACCTTAGGCCATCCAGTCCAACTCCCTTCACCAGGGCAAGGAAACATAAAACCCTCTTGCCAAAAAGCCACCCAGCCATAGATATATATAGATATATATGATTCACACACACACACACACACACACACACACACATGACTGATATAATATAGATTTGGGACCCCCAAAGAAAGAAATTAATATGTTGCATGTTCCAGAGTAGGCAAACCAGACAATCTCCACATCAACATTGCCAAAGAAACAAGAAGTACTATTTACCCACAAGCCTAAAGAAATTACATCCATTAGAAACCAAAAGTTTCTCATTACTTTATTTTCGAGATCATAACACTGGGCCACAGCAACACGTGGCAGGGGACAGCTAGTTTTTTATATATTGATTCTATTAGACTATGTTATATACAGTGTGGGGGGGGGGGGAGTATTTAGTCAGATAACAATTGTACAAGTTCTCCCACTTAAAAAGATGAGAGAGACCTACCTATGATGTAATTGACATTATAGGTAGACCTCAACTATGAGAGACAGCATGAGAAAGAACCTCCAGAAAATCACATTGCCTGTTTTTCATTGAAAATAAGTATTTGGTCCATAACAAAAGTTCATCTCAATACTTTCTTATATATCCTTTATTGGCAATGACAGAGGTCCGATTTCTGTAAGTCCTCACAAGGTTGGCACACACTGTTGCTGGTATGTTGGACCATTCCTCCATGCAGATCTACTCAAGAGCGGGGATGTTTTGGGGCTGTTGCTGGGCAACATGGACTTTTGCATTAAAGTCCCCAGGAGGATGATTTTGTCCTCCTTAGGTATCTCCGATAGAATGGTGTCCAGCTGACAGTAAAATTTTTCCTTGATGTCTTAGTAATAATAATAATAATAATAATAATAATAATAATAAACCTTTATTTGTACCCCGCTACCATCTCCCGAAGGACTCGGTGCGGCTTACACGAGCCCGAGCCCAAATACAACAATAAAACAACAGCAATAATACAGCAAAATAAAACAAAAACAAGAAACACACATTAACAACACGCAATGACGCAGTTAAAAACAATGGTCGGGCCAAATGTAATAATTAAAATTAAAAGTGCTGGGCATGACAGGTGGGATGTTTGGAGGGGATGGACATGCAGATATCCTAGATCTCTGATAAAGTGGGACATAATGCTAGGAGTTTCCTTATTCTGGAAAGGCACACTGGAACATCCACATTTTCAAGCTCCTCCTAAAGATTGCTAGCAACGGAACCTGCCTGATGTCCTTAGGGAGAGAGTTCCAGAGTCGAGGGGCCACCACTGAGAAAGCCCTATCCCTCGTCCCCACCAATCGTGCTTGCGATGCCGGTGGGGTCATAAGCAGGGCCTCTCCAGATGAACGAAGAGATCATGTGGGTTCGTACAATGAAATGCGGTCACGGAGGTAGGTGGGTCCCAAACCGTTTAGGGCTTTGTAGGTAAGCACCTTCACCTTGAATTAGGACCGGAAAATGAATGGCAGCCAGTGGAGCCCCTTAAACAGGGGGGGGTTGACCTCTCTCTGTAAGGAGCACCAGTTAACAGCCTGGCCGCCGCCCATTGGACCAATTGAAATTTCCAGGCTGTTTTCAAGGGCAGCCCCACGTAGAGTGCATTACAGTAATCCAATCTGGAGATGACTAAGGCGTGGACCACCGTGGCCAGATCCGCCTTCCCGAGGTATGGGCGCAGTTGACGCACGAGTCTTAATTGTACGAAGGCCCTCCCAGCCACCGCCAATGCCTGAGCTTCAAGCGACAGTGATGAGTCCAGGAGGACACCCCCTGTGATTTCTGGGGGAGTGTAACCCCGTCCAGCACAGGTTGCCACCCTACACCCTGATCCGGTTTACGATCGACCAGGAGGACCTCTGTATTGTCGGGATTGATCTTCAGCCTGTTCTTCCTCATCCAGATAGCCACAGCAGTCAGACACTCATCCAGCATCCGAGGGGCTTCCTTGAAGTTAGGTGGAAAAGAGTAGCAGAGTTGTGTCCAAGCAGGCGTCTCCCAGCTTCACCATCTGGGATTGACCCTCCAGAAAGGACCAGAGCCACGACAGAACCGTGCCCCTGAGACCCATCCCAGAGAGTCGTCCCAGAAGGATACCATGATCGATGGTATCGAAAGCTGCTGAAATGTCCAAGAGAACCAGCAGGGTCACACTCCCCCTGTCCAGCTCTCTGCGGAGGTCATCCACCAAGGCGACCAAAGCCAGGTCTGAAGCCAGACTGTGACTGATCCAGGTAATTGATGTCATCCAGAAATCTGTGGGGCTGAGAGGCGACCACCCGCTCCAGCACCTTGCCCAGAAAAGGGAGGTTGGAGATAGGTCTGTAGTTGTTCAGGACTGTGGGAAGGCTTTTTAAAGAAGTGGTCGAACCACAGCCTGTTTTAGCCGAGATGGAAAAATTCCCTGCTCCAATGATGCATTAATGATCAACACAAACCAGTCAGCCAACTCCTCCCTGGCCGATTTAATTAGCTAAGATGGGCAAGGGTCTACAGCCAACGTGGTCGCCCTCACAGCACCAAGGACCTCTTCCACGTCCTCAGGGTGAACAAGCTGAAAAGAATCCCACAAAATTGGACAAGCAGAAGCCTCAGTCACCTCCTCTGGCACTGTAATGAAATTGGAGTCCAGCTCAAGGGGTATCTGAGCAACTTTATCTGCAAAATGGTGTGCGAACTCGCAACACCGAGTTGATGGGTCTTTGAAGGCCTCCTCCACCTCAGGAGGGTGGAGGAGTTCCTCGACAACCCGAAACAACTCCCAAGATCTATTTGATGCAGACGCTATACGGGCAGTTGTGAAAGACTCCCTGGCTGCCCGTATAGCCACGGAATAAGCCTTAAGTGAGGCTTTAGCCTGTGCTTGGTCAGATATGTCCCAAGATTTCCTCCATATGCACTCTAGCCCCCTTCTCGTACATTTCATCACAGCCAGCTCCTCGGTAAACCAAGGAGATGGTGTGTCTCGACGCAACGTGATAGAGTGATTGTGTTAATCACTCTGGACATCTCGCTGTTATAGCAATCAACCAGGCCATCAACAGGATCGCTCCAGGACAGGAAGAGCCCCAGGATTCCTCAGGAATCCATCCGGATCCATCAGTCTCCTGGGGCGGACCATCTTAGTTGGTCCTCCACGCCTGCGAAGGTTAGTGGTCACAGCAAGTCTAAAACTGTTGAGATGATGGTCAGATCATGACAATGGAAGGATGTTTTGTTTTTCTGCTCTGCCAGTTTTTGATTTCATTATTTATGAATGCTTCCATTAGAAAATGCATAGGGATGTGGGTGAACTACAATTCCCCAAACCATGGGTCAATCTTCTCTAAACCAGGCCTGTATGCACAGTTGGCTATGTTGCATCTGTGTCCTAAGTTTGGTCCAAATCTGACATTGGGGCTTCGGAATGCTCTGTGGGTGCAGGGTGAACTACAACTTGCCCGTGGGTGGGTTATTCCTCCCCCAAACTCTTCCAGTAAATTCTGTTGGTCATCAGGGTTCTGTGTGCCATATTTGGTCCAGATCAGTCATAGGTGAGGTTCAGAATGTTCTTGGTGCAGGGTGAATTACAACTCTCATATGGGTGGACCAGTCCCCCCCCCCCCAAAAAAAACACCTTCAGTATGTTCTGTTGGTCACCAGGGTTCTGTGTGCCTTGTTTGGTCCAGATCCATCATTGGTGGTGTTCCTAGTGCTCTGGATACATGGTGAACTACAACTCCTACATGGGTAGGCTAGTCACCCCACAAACACCTCCAGTAGGTTCTGTTGGTCACCAGGGTTCTGTGTCTGAAATTTGGTTCAGATCCGTCATTGATGGGGTTCAGAGCGCTCTAGATGCAGGATGACCTATAACTCCCACATGGGTGGGTCAGTTCCCCAAATCCCTCCATTATGTTCTGTTGGTCATGGGGGTTTTGTGTCCCAAGTTTGGTCCAGGCCTGGAATTCATGGTGGTCACAGTAGTCTGTGGAAGTGAGTGAAGGTACTACAAATCTCATTGTCTGAGTGCCATCCTCCCCCTACCCTCACCAGGAGAGAAAGTGCATCATGCAGAATCTGTGTGTCAAATTTCGTCCAGGTGCATCATTTGTTCTGGTTGCAATGTTTTCTGGAAGTGCGTGAAAAGTACTGTAGTTCCATAATCCCTGATCCATTCTCTCAACCCTCACCAGGATGTAAGGTACATCATGGAGAGTTTGTGTGGCAAGTTTGGTCCTGGTCCATCATTCTTGGGGATCACAGTAGTCTGTGGATGTGGATGATGCCACTGCAAATCCCATCATTTGTGGTCCATCCTTCCCCAAACTGCATCAGGACGTATAGTGGATCATGGGGTATCGATTGTGGTCCAGGTCTATTATTCGTAGGGGTCAAAGTGGTCTCAGGAAGTGAGTGAAAATACTTCAAGTCCCATCATGCGTGGCAAATGTGGTCTAGGTCCATCGGTTGGGTTTACAGTGCCCTCTGGATGTAGGTGAACTCTCAACTCATATAAGTCATGGTGAATTCTTTCCAGAACCTCTTGTTCAGTTGCTGATCAATTCCTGTTTGCTGTGTGCCACAGGAAGGGGTAGGAAAGGGTTAAGGGAGACGCAGTGGGCGGGGTCGTGCAAATTCCACATAATGGAAAGAGTAAGAAACCCTGGGATATCCATTCTGGAGAAAAAAACAGAACATCTAGGATGACATTGTCCCCAAATGAAAGCATTCCTTGAATGGTGGGCAGTATGCTGGCTACATGCTCTTGGCGGCCTACTCCACGGCAATGGAGGCAGCCAGAAAGACTTCCTTTTTTTTTCTTTTTTAAAAAATATATCTTTATTAAGGTTTTCATGTTACACAATAAAAAGGGAGAAAAGGAAAAATAACAGCTGGATTGGGAGAAATAGGAAGGGGAATAAAGAAGAGGTGGAGTAAAAGTTTAAAGGGAATGGCTAGGCCGGAAATGGGGGTATGGGGGGGGGGGGAGATCGACTAAAGGAGCTGGGATAGGGTAGGGGATGGGACAGTGTAAAAAGTTTTAAGTTTTAAGATAAAGTTAAAGCATAGATTAAAAAGGAACGATTCAAGAAAATTCTTTCTTCTTCTACTTGACTTCCAGAATTCTTCAAGGTAGGTCTCTTCCTTTTCTTTCTCTCCATCTTCTCTCTTCGTCTTGTTGACTTTACAACTGGTTTTTGACTCTTACTTTTATTTAGATCTATCCCAGCCTATCTAGTTATACTTTGTTTCATAACTTTTAGTTATTTAAATTTAGATAGTCCTTAAATTTTGTCCAGTCTGTTCCTGTCTCCTATTCCCTTACTCCTTTGTATTAAGTAACTTAAGCTATCCATATTTCTGACGTCCATTATCTTTCTTTTCCAGTCCTCAATGTTTGGTGTTTCTTTTTTCCTCCACATCTTGGCAAAGCAAATCCTAGCTGCTGTTGTAGATAGAAATGACAATTTATCTGTATTTTTATCCATCTTCATATTTGTAATGCCCAATAAAAATATTTCCGGTTTCAGGGATATGTTGATTTTTAAAAAAAATTTGTAATGTAGTCTGAATTTCTTTCTTTTCTTTTTTTTTTTAATGTTTTTTTTAATTAAATTTTATTTTGAAAAGATAATACACCAACCATATATGTTGCAAAAATGTACACATACACAAACAAACACACATACACAAACAACCCTCCATACAGTTACCCCTCCACCCACCCCCAGTGCTACCCACCACCTTGACTTCCGTCACTAATCCACGCAGGATTTATGCACAACTTATTTAACCCTCTATACTTCTAATTCAATAAATTCCTCTTGTTTTTATTTCTTTAGCTCTCCCGTCAAGTATGCTAAGGCCAGCTTCCAGTTTCTTTCAAATATTTCATTATTTTCATATTTCAAATTGCTTGAAATCTTAGCCATCTGTGCGTAATCCCACAATTTATCCTTCCAATCTTTGATGCTTAATGTTTTCTCCCCTTTCCAATTTTTGGCAATTGTAATGCGTGCAGCCGCAAAGCTGTACAAGCAGATTTCTCTCTCTGGCTGTTCTAAGCTGTCTCTGAATATCCCTAATAGGCACATCCCTGGGTTCTTTTTTACTTTGTTGTAA
The DNA here is from genome assembly GCF_037176765.1 of Anolis sagrei. Lineage (NCBI taxonomy): Eukaryota > Metazoa > Chordata > Lepidosauria > Squamata > Anolidae > Anolis > Anolis sagrei. The sequence goes on along the minus strand of NC_090035.1, from coordinate 55,504,830 downwards.
ATCATTTTATTTGTTTCCTTTATTATTCTTTTCCAATAGATCTGCACCAGTTCACACGACCACCATACGTGAAAGAAAGTCCCTTTCTTTCTTTTGCATCTCCAACAGGATCCTGTTTGTGACTTGTCCATTTTGGCTAGGAGGGCTGGAGTTATGTAGCATCTGTAGAACATTTTATATACATTATCTCTAATTGAAGCTGCCACTGTAAATTTAAATCCATTGTTCCACAGGTTTTCCCAGATGTCAAAATCTATGCTTCTCCCTAAATCTTTTGCCCATGAGATCATGGGGGCTTTAACACGATTATCTTCCAAGTTATAGTGTAGAATATATTTGTATAATCTGGCTATTAATCCTTTTTCCCCTTTATCTAATATAGTTTCCAGATCTGATTTTTTGGAAGCAAATCCCCTCTTCTCGTCTTTTTTGAATCTATCGTATAATTGATGATATCGGAACCAATCTTTAATACCCAATTCGTCTTTCCCCCTCAGTGCCCATTGGCCATTGGACCTGATAAGTAGTTCCCCATATGTTCTGACATCATCCTTGCAGATGGGTCTCCCAATGGCTTCTATTGGCCTCAGCCACAGGGGTGTTTTGGGTTCCATCCCTAATTTGTATCTTTTCCAAACATCTATTAAGCTTCCCCTAATTACATGTTTATTGAATGCCTTATTTAATCTCTCTCCTTCATACCAATAGCGTCTCGCTTTTTTACATTGCCACCACATGTGGTATAGTGTTCCTTCTACTGTACCACATTACTAGCATTCTGAATTTAAATTTTTATAGCACTTATTTAACTTGTAGGGTGTCATATACCACCTAAAAAAATATCTTTGATCAATTTTCTTGCATGTAATATGCTTTTAAGTATTTTATTTTTTCTTCCAGATTACTTCCCATTCATCTAATTGTATCATTCTGCCCACATTTTTTGCTCATTTCACCATACATTCTTTTATTCCTTCTTCTTCCGTACTCCACCTTAATAATTCTCTGTAGATTTTGGATATTTTTTTTTCTTTCTAATTTCCATATTCTGTCCCATATGTTTTCTTTTGTCCCAAATCCATTATTTTTATCTTTCCCATAGAATTCCTGAATTTGTCTATATTGTAGCCAAGTCATGTTTGGGTAGTTTAGTTTAAGTTCCGACAAGGGTCTCAGGGTTATTTCTTTTTTCCCCCTCTTTTATCAATTCACTATAATTTGGCCATTTGATCCACCCTAGTTCCTTTTCTTTGGCATGACTCCAGCGGAGAGATCCAAATCGGAGTTTTGTTATACATCCTTTTTTTGTATTTGTTCCATATTTTGATGATCGCAGCCCTAATGAAATGGTTCCCAAAGTTCTTTTCTAATTTTGTTTTTTCATATCCAATATATGCATGCCAACCCCTTCGGAGGTCAAAGCCCTCTAAATTCAAGATTTTTTCCTTCTTCAGATTTATCCAGTCAGAAGCCCACGCCAGTGCGCATGCTTCCGCATATAACCCTAAGTCTGGTAATGCCAGCCCGCCTCTTTCTTTTTCATCCGTTAAATTTTTATAAGTTATCCTAGGTTTCTTATTAAGCCAAATAAATTTTCTAATAACTTTATTCCATTCTTTTATACCTTTTTGGTTCCTAATTATTGGGAGATTTTGAAAGAGAAACAGCATCCTCGGTAAGACGTTCATTTTGATACAAAATATTCTTCCTAATAGTGATATTTTCAGATTTTTCCATTTTTCTAAGTCTTTTTTGATTTCCTTCCATGTCTTTATATAATTGTTTTGTAAAAGTTGTGAGTTTTTTTGCTGAGATTATAATTCCTAAATATCTAAATTTGGAAACAATTTTTATTTTACTGTTTTCTTTAATTTGTTCTATCTTTTTTCTTGATATATTTTTCGTTATTGCTTCTGTTTTCTCTAAGTTTAATTTAAATCCTGCTATCTTTCCGAATTCTTCAATTGTCTCCATCCATTTGTTTAAGCTTTTATTTGGTTCTTCAATAATACAAATTATGTCGTCAGCAAACACTCTGAACTTGTAGGAGTGTCTGTTTATCCTTGCTCCTTTCAATTCACTGTTATCTCTTATATTATTTAGTAAGATTTCTCATGAGAATATAAATTTTAATGGTGATAACGGGCACCCTTGTCTCGTACCCTTTCTTATTTCAATTCCGCTACTTTCTTGTCCGTTTATTATCATTTTTGCATATTGTGTTTGGTATATTGCCTCAATTGAATTTTGTAAGTGAAAGCCCATATCCATCTCTTTAAATAATTTTAAAAAATTCCAATTTATATTATCGAATGCATTTTCCGCGTCGATCGCTAAGAACATCACCTCTTTTTGTATATTTTTTTCATAGCATTCAATTAAATCGATTATTGTTCTAACATTTTCACTTTGGTTTCTGCCTGGGAGGAACCCGGCTTGCTCCTCTTTAATCCAACCTACTAGAATTTTTTTAAATCTTTCTGCAAGGATATTACTAAATATTTTGTAATCTAAATTTAACAATGAGATCGGTCTATAATTTTCTACCTTCTCTGGGTCCTTATTTTCTTTTGGTATCACACATATATTGGCTTCTTTCCATGTACAGGGTTAGTCAAAATGCATAGGCCAATAAGCCATTCAATTGAATGGCTTATTGGCCTATGCATTTTGACTAACCCTGTATTTGGAATTTCTCGGGTCTCTCTTACTTCATTCATTACTTTTTTTTAATACGGTGTTATCTCTTTTTGAAGCTTTTTATAGTATATTGCTGTGTACCCATCCGGGCCCGGCGCTTTATTTATTTTCAAGTTTTTTATTGCTGTTTGAATTTCTTTTTCCGATATCTCCTTGTTTAAAGCCTCCCTTTCACTTTCCGAGATTCTTTGAATTTTCGTCTTTCCTAAGTATCTCATAATATTTTCATTTTTTATTTGATCATCTTGGTATAGTGTCTTGTAGTACTTCTCAAATTGTTTTCTTACTTCTTTTTCTTCCATGAATGTCTTCTCTTTCGTTGTTATTCTTGTTATAACTCTCGATTCTCTCTTTCTCCTTAGTCTTCTTGCCAGCCAGGCCCCGGGTTTATTTGCGTTTTGAAAGGAGTCTGCCTTTATATATTTCAGCTGTTTCGCTCTTTCTTCTAATTCGAGGAATTCCCTCTCTTTCTGCAGTTTTATTAGGTTATTTGCTGCCTTCTTATTCTTTGGATCTCTTTAGTTTCTTCTCCTCCGTATCTATTTTGTCCATTATCTCTCTTTGCTTTTGTGTTTTCCCCCCTGCTTTTTGTTGTATAAAGTACCCGCGCATCACCACTTTGCTAGCTTCCCATAGGGTAAAAAATTTTGTATCTTCGGTGTCGTTGTTCTCGAAATACTCTCTTAATCTTTCTTTACATCTTTCAATATCTTCTTCTGTTAGTAATAAATTTTCATCTAATTTCCATCTCCAATTTGTTTCTCCCTCTTTAATTTCCAGCTCCAATGGGCAGTGATCTGAGTCTGCTCTCGATAATATTTTTATTTTTTTTTACCTTTGGGATGAGTGATGCCAAGGCCCAGATCATGTCTATCCTCGACCAGGATTTATGCCTTGCCGAGAAAAAGGTGTAATCCTGGGCTGTTTCATTCTTGTATCTCCACACGTCTTTCATTTTCTGATTCAATATTTTCTTTAATGTATGTTACTACTCCTTTTTTTTCTCCTGAAGATGATGCATAGTATGTTTTCCCTAATTGTTTGTTTTCGAGATGGGCAATATGTTTATGGGCTATATGTGTTTCTTGTATGGCAATTACTTGACAATTCTTTTTTTAAAATTGTTAAAAACTTTATTTCTTTTATTAGCTGAATTTAATCCATTAATATTATTACAGTAAATTTTTACATTGGTATTAATGTCAGAGGTTGGTTCCTTGTCCTTGTTGTTCTTCTGTTTCTCTTTCTTCTTGTTGTTGTTCTTCTTCTCCTCTTTCTTCCTTGTCTCCCAAGGCTTCTTCTATCATAGGTTCCGTTATCTGATTTGGTCCTGTCAGGATCAGTCTGAAATTGTTAGGGTCCAGGTCTTCCTTCTTTTGTGATATTGTACGTTGTCTTTTCGTCTGTTTCCCTTTATGTTCTCCTTCCTCTCTCTCTCCTCCTTCGCCATCTCTAATTATTCTTGCATAGAATTGTCTGGCCTTCTCCACCATTTTTATCCAATATCTCTGTCCTTTGTAAGTTGTCATCAACCCTTCGTCCTTTTCCCATCGGTATCTCATGTTTTGTTTCTTCAATTCCTCAGTAAGGAAGGTATATTTCTTTCTGTAGCTGATTACTGGTCCTGGGAATTCTTTCAGGATCACCACTCTTCTATCTTTGTAGCAGATTATTCTTTTATTGCTTGCCTTCAGTATTTCATCTCTTGTTACCTTCCTGGTGAGTTGTACTATTGTGTCCCTATTGGTCTTATTCCTTCTTGCAAAATTTGTATTGACTCTGAAGACTCTATCCTCCATGTATTGAAACGTGCATTGTAGCAATTCTGCTAGGATCTCCATGGTTCCCCCCCCCCCCTTATATCCTCTTCTTTCTCTTCTCTTATATTTCTTAGCCGAAGCTAAGGGAAGGGAGCTATCGCTCTACCCGATCGCTCGGTCAGGGCTGGCACATGCCGGAGCTCTATAGTGCCTGTCTCCTCGCCATGATTGCGCCATGATCCTCACCATGATTGCGCACCGGAAGTCTTCAAAGACTTTCTTGACTGCCCGCATTGCGTCTGCATCTAATAGACCGGAGGAATTGTTGTAAGGGAGCTCCTTCACCCCCACCAAGGTGGAGAGAACCTTGACCACCTGGCAACTCAATGTGATGAGTTTGCACATCATTATGCAGATAAAGTCGCTCAACTGCATTCCGACTTAAGATGCCACTTTTGATGCAGTGTCCATGGATGTAATGGAGGTACCTGTCTTTCCTGGATGATGGGATTTGCAGTACCTTCAACTGATTCAGCTCTGACTTTTGCAGACCACTAAGACCCCCATGAATGACAGATCTGGATCAAACTTGGCATACAGAACCTCCATGACAATCAGAAAATACTGGAGGAGTTTGTGAAAAATTCACAGTAATAGGATCCTAGAGTTGCAAGAGACCTCCAAGGGCCATCCAGTCTAACCTCTTTCTGCCATAAGGGAAAAGCGGAATCAAAGCACTCATGACAGATGGTCTTCAGACTCTTCTTAATAATAATAATAATAATAATATACTGGGGTTGGAAGAGACCACCAAGAACCATCCAGTTCAACACCCTTCTGCCATGGGGGGGGGGGGGGAGGGGGGGAATGAAAGCACTCGTGACAGATGGTCATTCAGACTCTCCTTAATAATAATAATAATAATAATAAAAAGTTCACCTACATGTAGCGAGTACTGTGAATCTAAACGACGATGGATCTGAATCAAACTGGGCACACATAACCAATGTGGAGAACTGTGAATACAGGTGCGGTTTGGGGATGATTGGTCTTTACACATGGGTGTTGTAGTTCACCCGCATCCAAAGTTAACTGAACACAGCTGATGAGGGAAAGAACCGGAGCCAGGCAAGAGTCTGCCATTGGAGGCACCTACCCACTGGAACAGGATGGGCCCAGCAGGGCTGGAGGCATCAAGGCCCACCCGTCCACTTGACAGGCCTTGCCTTGTCTTGCCTGGGTGCCAGGGGAAGGGAACCTTGCAGCTCTTGGCCTAGCTGAATCGGGTGCGGGGTGGGCGGGAGGCACCTTTCAAAGTGGGCCTTGCTCGTCCAGTGCCAGTCCCTTTTTTCTGCCACGGCCATGGGGCACCTTCATGCCTTTTTGGCTGGTGGGCACACAAATGGGGGTTGCGTGAAAGTCACCTTTAATTAACAAACTCCTTTCATGTGACCCCACCTCTGCGCCAAACAGGCAGGAAGGTGTCCCATAGCTGCTGCAGAAAAAAGAAGGGGCTGGCATGGGACGAGCGAGATCTACCTTGAAAAGCACCACCCGCCCGCCCTGCGCCAGGCCCAGCAAGTCCAAGGACTGCAAGGCTCCCTTTCCCCCAGTGCCCAAAAAAGGGAAGATGAGGCCTGGCGAGTGACACCCCCATGGAGCAGGTGCCTGCTAGCCTCGCCCGGAGTTGGGGTTTCTGCTTGGTGGGGCCGACAAAGGGTCCCAACTAGGGATTCTTTTCTTACTCTCTTCTTCCCCCTCCTTCTTTTTCCCTTCTCTCTTTTCGCCTTTTCCCCTCTCTTTTCTTTTTTCCCCTCCTATCCCTTCATTTTTATATTTTCATTCAGGAGAAGGAAGAAAGGGAGAGAAAAGGTGAGTAAGAAAAAGAGAGGGAAAAAGGAAAGGGAGGCTCTTTCTGCCGCACCTCTACTTTTAAGCACTTTTTCATGCCCCCTCGCTACTGGAGGAGGAGCCTGACCTGGAAGTGGATAGATGGGGAAAGATGAGAAACAGTGTGGATGCGGACTTGCTATTTGGCTGCCAGAAGTTGCCCGGCAGCCATTTTGGGAAGGCAAAGCTGGTGAGCTGGTGCCGTGACCCCTCCGAAATTGCCAATTGACCCCTCTGGGGGTTGCGACCCGCAGATTAAGAACCGCTTGGTTAGAGCAATCACCTGTGCCCTGGACCCTTGCCCTTTTTGGCTGCTCAAGCTTGCCAGTGAAGGTTGGGCTGACTGGATCTTGAAGATCATAAATGCCTCATTGGAACAGGGACATATTCCATCAAGCCTGAAAATTGCCATTGTGAGATCATTGCTTAAAAAGGCATCCTTAGATTCCTGGGCCCTAAATAACTACCAGCCAATTTCTAACCTCCCTTTTTTGGACAAGGTTCTAGAGCAGGTGGTTGCCTCCCAACTCCAGGGATTCTTGGATGACAACAATTATCTAGTTCCATCTCAATGTGGTTTTAGGCCTGGCCATAGTACTGAGACGGCCTTGTTCGCCTTGATGGATGACCTCCGAAGAGAACTTGATGGGGAGTGTGTCCCTGTTGGTTCTCCTGATATCTTAGCAGCTTTCTATACCATTGTCCATGGTATCCTTCTGGGGCTGCTCTCTGGAATGGTGCGCAGGAGCAGGGGAGCCTAGGGATGATTATTGTTGTTACCAATTTGTATGGAACCAAATTTACCATCAAGTTAGAAGGGAGGCTGTTCAATCGCACCTCTTCTTTTATTAAGATAGTAATAACTTAGTAGTAATTAAACGGTATATATTGTAGCGTGACTGGAGATAAGAATGTATATCTATTTGGTCACTTTCCCCTGCGTTTCTGCCACCACGTGAGGTAAGTTATAATATTGTGAGAAATGGCACACTGGATGCAGAATTGATGGAGGTGAGGCAGTCTTCAAACAAAAGTTAACAAGTTTATTGAGCACAAAGCGTGTGGTTGCAAGTTGTAACTTTTCTTATAGAACTTAGAACAATGCTTGTAAGTTTAACAGTTCATTCTTTAAAGTAACACAGTATCTTCCTGACGTAGAGCGCTTGCTTCAGACAAAATATCAATACATGGATATTTCCCTTATTTGATCCTTCCTAGATCAAATTCTAAATAAGCTATTCTTTAGCCTCTCCTTGGACTAAAGAATTCCGGCTATGTTTCCCCCTTTCGGCTACCCTAGCCAGAGAAACTTTCAATAGCCAGACCCGGCTTTCCAAAGCCTCAAAACTTTGCTTCACAAGTCACTCAGCCACCTTTTCCTCTCCTTCTCTCTCAACTCCTCACTCTAACTCCTCACTGCTAAACCCTAACTGAACGTAAACTGTCGTTTTTCAAACTCTCCCCTCTAAGCTCCTCCCACTTCTCTCTCTCTAGCCTACATTGTCTCCATGGCAACGCACTCCTCTCAGTTAGGCCGCTCCAGCATTAGTGCAGCCAATCTAAACACAAATACAGTTAAAGTCATACAATTTATAATCAACTTCTGTACAAATGGGTCTCTGGGGCATTGCTGTGCAGTGGCTCTTCTCCTTCCTGGGGGGTCGCTCCCAGTTGGTGAAGCTGGGGGATACTTGCTTGGACCTGTGGCCTTTGACCTGTGGGATCCCGCAAGGTTCCATTCTATCTCCCATGCTTTTCAATAGCTACATGAAACCACTGGGTTAAGTGTACGCAGATGACACCCAACTCTACTATTCATTTCCACCAAACTCCAAAGAAGCCTCCCAGAGCTTGAACCAGGGTCTGATAGCTGTGATGGACTGGATGAGGGCTAACAGGTTGAAGCTTAATCCAGACAAGACAGAGGTCTTCCTGGTCAGTCGTGGAGTGAACTGGGGTATTGGGTGGCAACCTGTGCTTGACAGGGTTACACTCCCCTTGAGGACACAGGTCCGTAGCTTGGGGGTCCTCCAACACTGTTGTTTGATGCTCAGGTGTCAGTGGTGGCCAGGAGGGCCTTTGCACAACTCAAACTTGTGCGCTAGCTGTGACCATACCTCGTGAAGTCTGACTTGGCCAGGGTGGTCCATGCCTTGGTTACATCAAGACTGAACTATTGCAATGTGCTCTACATGGGGCTGCCCTTGAAGACGGCCTGGAAGTTTCAACGGGTACAACTGGAACAAACTATAAGGAGCATACAAAGTCCCCCCCCTTTTTTTTTTTTTTAAAAAATGTTTATTGTAGTTTTGCTTACAAACATTTAAAAACACTAGAATTCTTAAAAAAAGGAAAGGGAAGATAGTGGATAGGTGGGGTAGGAAAGGGTAGGCTTGGGGGTAGGGGATGGACGCATTCGAGCATCAAGAATAGGGGGCAATAAAGAAGCAGGGGGATGGCAAGGGGAAAAAGGGGGGGAAAGGATAAGAAACAAGGGGGGGGGGGAAGTAGTGGGAAAGAAAAAAGGTGGAAAAGGGACAGATATGTGACAGTTAAAAAAATAGCTTAGAAATTGTTTCTTTGTGTTGACTTCCGCCTTTATCTTTCCTGGGTAGTCTTGGTCATCACTCTGGTGCCGCGTTTTTGTTTAATATTGGTCACTTCTTTTTTGGACTTTCCAAGTCTCTGATTTCTTGTTTTCATTTCTGTCACTTGTACTCACTCGGGGGTAGCAAGTCTTCGTGGGTTTCATTGTGATTCCATGTAATTTTTGAAGAGGGTCCAGTCTGTTGGGTTAATTGGCTTGCCCTCTGGGTCTTTAAGATAGTATGTTAATAAATCCATGTCCATTATTTCAGAAACCTTAGCTTCCCATTCTTCTTTGGTTGGCAGTTCCTTTAGTTTCCACTTCTTGGCGTATGTTGTCCTTGCTGCTGTTGCCAGGAACGTGAATAGTTTGTCTTTATTTCTTTCGAGCGGTATATCTTTGTCTGTAATGCTGAGAAGGAAGTATTCTGGTTTTCATTGTATTGTTGCTTGCAGGATCTTCTGAGAGGCCTCCTGTATTGTTTTCCAATATTTTCTAGCTTTAGTACATGACCACCACATGTGGTAGTATGTTCCCACTTGGGTTTGGCACTTCCAGCATTTGTTTTGGGTGTTTTTATACATTAGTCCAAGTTTCTGTGGGGTCATGTGCCATCGGAAGAACATTTTGTACCAATTCTCTTTCAGGTCAGATGAGTACGTGTATTTTAGTTTCAGTTTCCATGTTTGTTCCCATTCTCTTAGGTTTATTGATCTTCCAATGTTTCTGGCCCACTTGATCATACATTCCTTTATTAATTCGGTCTCAGTTGACCATTCTAGTAGTTTTGAGTAGATCTTGGTTATGATTTTCTTTTCGTTCTTTATCAGGGGTTCCCAGAAGTCTTCCTTATCTGTAAATCCTATCTTTGAGTGTTTGTTAAAGTGTTCTTTGATTTGTAAGGTAATGTTTTTGTGTTGAATTGTTATCTCCTCTTGTGGTTTTAAATGTATTTCCCCTTCTTTCTTCATTAATAAGTAGCTGTATTTTGGCCATTCTGACCAGCCTAGTACTCTCCTTTGGCTTGCTTCTAGGGGTGAGATCCAAGTCGGTGTTTTTGTGTAAAAGTGGTTCTTGTATTTCTCCCAAATCCTGCTCAGTGCTGCTCTTATGAAATGGTTTTAAAAGTTCTTCTCTATTTTTGTGTTCTCATACCAGAGGTAGCCGTGCCATCCGACTTGTAGGTCGAACCCTTCCAGAGCTAATACTTTCTTTTAAGCATGATCCAATCTTTTAGCCAGGATAAAATCTTTTAGCAGGCTTCGAAGTATAGTTTGAGATCTGGCAGGCCGAGACCTCCTCTTTTTTTTTTGCTGTCTATCAGGTGTTTGATTTTTATTCTGGGCCTTTTCCTTTCCCATACGAATTATAGAATGTCCTTGTTCCATTTTTCAAATGTTTTGTTGTTTCTGATGATTGGTATAGTTTGGAACAGGTCTAGGAATCTTGGCAGTATATTCATTTTGATTGTTGCAATCCTGCCCAGTAATGATAGTTTTAAATTTTTCCAGGAGGATTGATCTTTTTTGATGTCCGACCACAGAGATTCGTAGTTGTTCTTCATTAATTGAGAGTTTTTGGCTGTAATTTGGATTCCTAGGTATTTGATTTTGGATGAAGTTTTCATGTCTGTTATTTTCTCTAGTTTTTCTTGGTTTGATTTGGAGATGTTTTTCATTAAAGATCGTTGTTTTTTTTTTCTTGTTTATTTTGAGGCCGGCCAGATTGCCAAACTCTTCAATTTTATTCAGCCATTTCTTGATGTTGTCTCTCGGTTCTTCTACGAAGCAAATTAGATCATCCGCGAAGGCTTTTATTTTGTATATTTGTTTTCCTACCTTTGGTCCTAATAGTTCCTGGTCTGTCCTTATATTTCTCATTAGTATCTCGATAGCAAGGATGAATATTAAGGGCGAGAGGGGGCATCCTTGTCTTGTGCCTTTTAATATTTGAAAGCTCTCCGTCAATTGGCCATTTATCCATAATTTCGCTTTTTGTGTTTTGTAAATTGCCTTAATTGCATTGTTGAAATGAAAACCAATGTCGACTTCCTCTATTAGGAGTTTTAAAAACCCCCAATTAAGGTTGTCGAACGCCTCCACTATTCTATGGCAACTATGTGATAAGGATGACAGAATGGGCTGCACCAACCAAGCTCGGCCTCTAGGGGGAACCTAAGCTTCTCCCCTAAACTTGGCAAAATGGAACAGTCCAATAGGCACACAGGGAAATAATACCAGGCCGAGACTTCACAGTGAGGCTTCTTCCGTTCCTGAGGGTTTTTTCTGAGTTCCTTTTGTCTCTTTCGTGTCTTTGGCTTCTTTGTTTTTTGTGTAGCCGTGTCTTCTTCCAAGTCCTGGTTTCTTTTGTCCAGGTTAACTGGAGTATTTTGTCTTGAGGCTGGTCTTTTGTTCTTTAAGTCCATCCTGGATAGGGATTCTTTTGAAGGTTAGTCAATGCTTTAGCGCTGGGTTTGTGAGTTAATATGGTTTGTTATTTTGTATATTATTATTATTATTATTATTTTCCCCTTTCTTATGATTTATAGGGAGATTTCAGTACATTATATCAGTTGGTTGGTTTTTAGATAGAATTTGTGGTTATAACTATTATAAATATTGGTAAATAATATTAAATAGTATTAATAATGAATGGAGATATATAAAGATAACTAATCAGTGGAAATTATAGGTTGAAAGAAGGGAATCAGTTGGTTAATTTATTATTAATTATTGGGATTAATTCATTGAATAAATATTGGTGTTAATTCATTGGGTAGTATATTAGTAGGCTATTAGACCTGTTTGGTCCCCTCTAAGGTTGTTCGTGTGTTTTGTTTGGATTTTAGTTAACTTTGCTTTTTAATATCTTATTTTGTTTCTTTAATTTTTTCAATTTTTTAAAAGATATATATATATATATACACACACACCTATTTGTGTGTATGTTATTTTTGTTGTTAGTTCATTACTTGTTGTTTTGTTATTTTGTTATTTTATTATTTTTATTATTATTTTATATTATTTTATTTTATTTATTATTTTATTTTGTTTTGTTATATTATACGTTATAGGGTTTAATGGGTATTTTGTTTTATTTATTTTTTATTTATTTGTTTATTTATTATTGTTATTGTTTTATTATAAGATTGGAATTTTGCTTTATTTTTGTCTATTTGTTTGGTGTGTTAGGGAGCCCTAGATCGTATTAGTATTGTAGAAATATCTATCTTCTTTCCTTTGCCTTTCCTCCAGATAGGTACTTCACAACGTGTTGTTTTCCTGACTGGGTTCCCTTTTTGATTCTGTCTCTTTTTATCTCTTCATACGGCCATCTGCTGCCATCTGCTGGCATAAGTCTGAAATTGCAGCCCCACAATATCAAAGGCTCTTCCCTCTTTGGTTCCTGTCATAACTCCTTTTAATCTCCCTTCCCCGCTTCTCTGTGTCTCCGTGAATGTTTTGGTCTTTAGTTTGTCATTTTAAATTTAGGTACTGGGGTTTATTATTTGTTATATTATTTGTTATTTGCTTTGGTATTTTTTTATTATTTCTGCTCTCATTGAACTTCTTTTGCCCTTTCTTGGAACTGTCTCCTCCCGTAACTTCTTGTTTACTTCCTGGTTTCTCAGCTTTGCCGTTCTTGCTGCTCTGTCCCTTCCTTTGCGTTCTCTGTGATTTCAGATGTTTAAAGGGGAACCTCCCCACCCAGTTGGAGCGGCCTGTTCTTCAGGGTAGGTTTATTATTTTGTTTATCCTTTTATTTTGTGCTTGGATTGCTTGGATTGCTATTTACAGGCCTTATATTGGTTCTTGGTTGGGAAGGAAGCTTCCTTTGAAGGCTTGATTATGATGTTAAGATAATGTATTGGCTCGGTATTTAAGTTGTTTCGGCTTCTTTTCCTGTTCTGGCCCTGTTTCCCTCTGGCTTCTCCCGTCTTCGAGTTATTTTTTAAATTCAGTATCATTATTGTTAATAGTCTCTGTAAGTGTCTTTTTGGAACCCAGGGTAAGAGTAAAGGCGTTTTCTGGTAACTTACTGTTACGTTGTGGCTGGTCTTGCACCTCACCGTTTGTAGAATCCTCTTTACTTCTTTTAATTAAAAGGTGAGCTGGGCTGGCAGTTTCTGCGGGCTGTCGCTCGCTTCCCTCCTCATGGCCCGCTCGCCAGCGTTCCTTACTGGACCCACTCGGCTGGCCCCTTTGAGGGGGGGTCAGTTTTTGGGGTCATCGGTGGGAATGCCCTGGCTTCGCGTCCCCTTGTGGCTTATTGTCCTGCCTGGGGAGGGGGTCTGTATAGCCCACCAGGCCTGAGAGGGGGTTGGTATCCTGAGCGTTCTCAGAATATCCTACCTGCCGCCATCTTTGCTCACCGGAAGTCCCCTGGCCCGGAAGTTTCAAGTGGTACAGGAACAAACTATAGGGAGCATACAAAGTCCCTTTTAAAACAGTTTCACTGGCTGCCAGTAAGTTACCAAGCCAAATTCAAGGTCTAAATGGTTCAGGCCCAACCTATCTTGGCGATCGCATCTCATTCTATGAGCCGGCATGAACTCAAAGATCTTCTGGGGAGGCCCTCCTTTTGCTCCCACCACCCTCACAAGTACAGTTGGTGGGGGTGAGAGGGCCTTCTCGGTGGTGTCTCCCCCCCCCCCCCCGGCTTGGAATGCCCTTCCAAGGGAAATAAGGCAGGCCCCATTCTTCCCCTCCTTTTGTAAGAGCCTGAAGACCTGGTAGTTTCAACAAGCCTTTGAGAATGTCCAGTTCTAGCCCAGCCTCTAGCCATTGTCAAATGTGGCCTTACTCTTCCTACCTATCTTCCCTGGTCATTTCTTAATAGGCCCTGGAAGGCCACAGACCCATACCTGCTATTGCTGTTGCCTGTTATAGCACTGTACTCAATTCTCAGACCCCTCAGACTTTGAGTTTGCACTAGCCTCAGCCAGCCCTTTTAATTGCTTTGAACAGGCAGGATTTTTTAAATATATATATATATATATATATATATATTATTGTAATAATTTTTATGCTTATGTTGTTGTTAATTTTATATTTATATTGTTTACTCTCTATGCTTTGGTGATGTTACTTGGAAACTGCCCTGAGTCCCCTCGGGAAGATAGAGCGGTATTTAAAGTTTTATATTTTTAATTATGGTGTTTGGGGAGGACATTGGCAGAGTTTGGGCTACATGTTCATGGCTATTATAAACTTATTATTGTGTTGAATCTGTTATAAACTGTTATTATTATAATATTATCATTTTAAAATTTTAAAAGTATTTTATTTTATTTATTTATATCCTATTGTATCTCTCTATACAGAGATTCCAAGCAGCTCACAATAAAAAACATTACAACTTAAATATAAAATATACAATAATAAAATAATACAATCGTAACTGATATTATTATGATTGAGAAATTGATCCTATTCCTTCCTACCTGCCTTCTTCATCCATTAAATGCAAGGCAGAAGAAAGGAAAATCTGGAATGGATTTCATTGAAGAAAAATGAAACTGATTGGACTCCATTGGGTAAAAAAAACTGGAATGGACTCCATTGAAGGGAATACTTTGGATAGACTCCATTGGGGGGAAAAAACTTGAAATGAATTTCATTGGGGAAAAAACCTGGAATGGATTCATTGAAAATAAGTAAAATGGATTGGACTCGATTTAAAGGAATACTTTGAATGGACTCAATTGAAACAAAACCCGGAATGGACTCTATTGGCCAAACCCAGATTCCATTGAAGGGAAAACCCAGACCTGAGTCCCCCCTCGAAGGGAGAAGTGTGTGTGTTTGTATTGTTTATTTGTTTATTGATGGTGTTATCTATTTATATTTCCTCCCTAGATGCACCCGCTGGGGCTGTGCAATGGGAACGAGGAGGAGGAACTGTATGACTACGGCTGGGTTGGGGTCGTCAAGCTGGAGCAGCCCCACCTCGAGCCCAAGCCCTGCCTCTCTGTCCTTGGGAAGGTCAGTCCGGGACAGCCAGCTTGGTCCTCTTCCTCAGAGGGACACCATAGGGGACAGCAGCCATCTTGGGTCTCTTACATAGCCTCCAATGGAGTATGAGGTGAAGGGGCGGCCCTGTTGGAGTATGAGGAAGAGGGGTCAGCCATTTTGGGTCTCTTCTATAAAGTATGAGGAAAAGAGTATGAGCATGAGGAAAAGAGGGCAGCCATTTTGGGTCTCTTACATAGACTCCAATGGAGTCTAAGGTGAGAAGGTGGCCATTTTGGTGTTCTATACTAGTATGAGGCAAGAAGGGTGGCTATTTTGGATATCCTGATGATAAAAAATAGGGAAAGGCAGTCATTTTGGACTTGTTGCATAGACTCCATTGGAGTGTGAAAGGATGAAGGCCATTTTGACAGGGAACAGTGACTGTTCTCTCCTATAGAGTCCATTAGAGTCTGTAAGGGCTGGTGGTCAGTTTGGATCACTACAAGGGTAGAAGTCAAAGAGGGCAGCCATTTTGAATATCTTGAAGAAAGGTAATGGGGAACAGCCTCCATTTTGGATGTCTTACATGGAGTCTATGGGAGTGTGAAGGGATGGCAGCCATTTACATGGGGAATGGTGGCCATTTTGAATCTCTTCTATAGAGTCCAGTGGACTGTGATGGGATGGTGGCCATTTTGGATCTCTGTAGGAGTGTGTGGGGCAAATGGATTGGCCATTTTGGATGTCTTAGGGATAAATAATGTGAATGCTGGCTGTGAAGGAGTCGTTAAACTGCTGCCACCAATTGTAACGATGACCGTTTTAATGCCACCGAATGCCACCAATTGTGAAGGTGCGCGTGGTAAAGCACCCACTGCCACCTTATCTACGAGGGAAGCTGGGCAACGATCAATATCAACCTAGGATCTATTTTATAAAGGGACTGTTAATTACAGAAGGCTTTATTCACTTGATAGCGTAGCGTTTACTTTCTTGGCTTGACTTTATTATTGTAGGCTGTTCAACTTAGGAGCAACTGTATCAGGCAAGGCTTGAGGAAAACAGTAACAAGTTTATTTTAACAGGAGTATAACAATGTATAACTTCTTCAAAAGAGGCACAAATCTTGATGGATACATTGGAAAGGTTTCATGAGTAAACTCAGGCAAACACTTCATAAGGTTTCACAACTGGCACAACAGGCTTAAACCCAGCCAAACCTTGATTCTTAATTCAGAATCAACAACCCCCTGTACCGGGTCCTTCTCTGCAACCACTTGGTCACCAATTGATTCCCTGAATCTCCACAAAAAGATTCAGTGTTCTCTCAGTAGCTCTCCGGCCACTGACTAATTCCCTGTTTCTCCCACTAGAGAAATCAGTCCCTTCCTGTAGCTCACTGGCTACAGACTGCCACTTTTAAAAAGCTGTGCCGTGAAGTGATAGTTGGCTCCGCCCCCGTTGCTATGGCAACTCAGCTCAAGCCACTAGCCACCATCTCTAACAAAATATAATCTCCCATACTTACCATCCCTAAACCACTGCCCAAACTACACATAACCAAAGAAATAAAACGTACACATCGTCACACTGGCCATTTTGGATTGCTTACATAGAGGGCATGGAGGCCATCTTGAATCTTTTGCATTGACTCCATTAGATTGTGAGGAAAATAAGGTGGCCATTTTGCTTCACTTCTATAGAGTCCATTGGAGTGTGAAGGGATGGCAGCCCTTTTTGGATTATTCTTGTGGAAAAATTATGGTGAATGGCAGCAATTTTTGAATCACTTCCAAAGAGTTCGTTGGAATCTGAAGGGATGGTGGCCATTTTAGATCTCTATAAGAGGGTGAGCCGAACGGGGTGGCCATTTTGGATTTCTTTCTGAAGGGAGAGAATGGGGAGATGTGGCTCTTTTGAATTTCTTTTTTAGGCTACATTTGAGTGTGAGATGGAGGCAGCCATTTTGGTTTCATGTCATAAAGGTCCATTGGAGTCTGAAGGGATGGTGACTATTTAAATCTCAGAATATGAAGCAAAGGGGATGGACATTTCGGATATCCTGAGGATACATAGTGGAGAAAGGTTGCCATTTTGGATCTCTTCCATAGAGTCCAATTGTGTCTGAAGGGATTATGGCCAACTTGGATCTCTTCCATAGAGGATTGGAGTGTGAGGCAAAGAATGTGGTCATTTTGTATCTCCTCCATAGAGTCTAATTGAGTCAAAAGGGGCAGTCACTTTGAATCTCTCTTCAGGGAAAATGATGTGGAATGGCAGCTGTCTTGGTTATATTCTATAGAGTCTATTCGTGTGAAGGCCATTTTGGATCTCCATAAGAGTGTGAGGCAAAGGAGGCAGCCATTTTGGATCTCTATAGAAGAGTTTATTAGAGTGTGAAGGGACAGTGGCCATTTTGAATCTCTTCTATAAGCGTGAGGCCCAGGGGGCCGCCATTTTGAAACTCTTCTATAGACTCTGTTGGAGTGTGGACAATGGAGGCGGTCATTTGAGATCGCTGTCCAAGATGTCTGCCCTTAATGGATTCCTGTCATTTTATTTCCTCCCTTACTGCAGGCCAAGCGTGCAGTGCAGCGGGGGGCCACGGCGGTCATCTTTGACGTCTCTGAGAATCCAGAGGCCATTGACCAGGTGAGGCAGGAATTGTATCTCTAGTCAGATGACTATCTTTGTTGTTGTCCTTTTTCCATGGCAGCCATTTTTGTCATTGTTGTCCTTCTGTTTCCAGCTGAATGACGGGCTAGAGGACCCACTGAAGCGACCAGTGGTGTACGTCAAGGGGGCTGATGCCGCACGGCTCATGAACATTGTTAATAAGCAGAAGGTGGCTCGGGCCCGCATTCAGCACCGAAGCCCCCCGGTAAGACAGAAAGGATATAGATATATATAGAGAGATATTGATAGATATGGATATGGATATATAGATGCATAGGTGATGGGTCTTCCTCCTCATCTCCTTCATCAGCCGACAGAATACTTCGACATGGGCCTCTTCCTGGCCTTCTTCCTGGTTGTCTCCCTCGTCTGCCTTGTCCTCCTTGTCAAGATCAAGCTCAAGCAGAGGCGGAGCCAGGTATAATGAGCGGGTGGGGCCTCAGGTGGTCACAGCGACCGATATGGGAGGGATCCAAAATGGCCACCTTTCTCCATTGTTTCTCCCCCAGGAAAGGGATCCAAAATGGCTTCCATTTCACATTAATCTCCCTCTAAACAAAATGGTTGCTGTTACCCATTAATTTACTTTGAAACAAAAAATTCAAAGTGGCCGCCGTTCTCTATAGTTTTTCCTCAAAGAAGGGATTCAAAATGACTGTCATTCCCTGTTAATTTCCCTCAAAATGATTCAAAAAGGATCACCGTTTCCCCTCAGAAAAGGCATCTAAAGTGATCTAAAATGGCTGCCTTTCCAATAGATAGGAAACTTTTTCCAGTATTATTATTATTACTACTACTATTATTTTTATGGTATCTCCATTAATTGCCCTCAAAAAAGGGATACAAAATGGCTGTCATTACCCACTAATTTCCCCGCAAAACAAAGATTCAAAATGGCCACATTCCTCCATTGTTTTCCCTTAGAAAAGAGATCCAAAATGGCTGCCTTCCCCATTAATTTCAGAAAAGAGATCCAAAATGGCTGCCATTCCCCAATAAAAAAGAGAGTGAGGCCTACACCTGGAGAGAAGCCTTTCTCCATTATTTCCCCTCAAATAAGGGATCCAAATGCCTGTCTCTCTCACACACACAGAACTCCATGAACCGCCTTGTGGTGCAGGCCTTGGAGAAGATAGAGATCCAGAAGTTCAAGGCCAAGGGGAAGGCAGCCGCGTCCACCAACAATGAAGGTTCCAGCGGCCATATTGGAAGTGGAGGAGGAGAGGCCCTCAGCAGCAGCGCCACTTCTGACTGTGCCATCTGCCTGGAGAAGTACCTGGATGGAGAGGTGAGACCAATCCAAAAGGGCTGCCTTCTCAATGTACCCCTTTCCCAATATTCAACATGGCCTCCCTCTCAATGTATCCCTCCTCCTACCAATATTCAAGAAGATTGACTTTTTAATGTATCTCTTTCCAGTATCCAAGATTGCTGCCCTCTCCATCTATCCTTCATTGTATCGATATACAAGATGGCTAACTTATTAATATATTCCTCCTTCCAATATACAGATTTGCCAACTTCCTTACGAATCCCTCTCCCAATACCAGAGATGGCTGCCCTCTCAATGTATCTCTTTTCCAATATCTAAGATGGCCACCCTTTCCTAATATCAAGGATGGCCAACTTCTTAACAAATCCCTCCCAATATCCAAGATGGTCAACTTATTAATGTATCTCTCCATCTTCCAATATCCAAGATGGCCGTCCTCTCAATGTAACCTTCATTCCATCAATATTCAAGATGGTCAACATATTGTTTCTTCCCAATATCCAAGATGGCTTTCCTCTCAATGTATTCTTCCTTCTATCAATATTCAAGATGGTCG
Organism: Anolis sagrei; assembly: GCF_037176765.1. NCBI lineage: Eukaryota > Metazoa > Chordata > Lepidosauria > Squamata > Anolidae > Anolis > Anolis sagrei. The sequence goes on along the minus strand of NC_090035.1, from coordinate 55,485,434 downwards.
CCCTCTCAATATTTCCTCTCCTAGTATCCATGATGGCTACTTCTCAGTGTATCCCTCTCTCAATATCCAAGATGGCCGCCACCCTCTCAATGTGTTCGTCTTTCTCCCAATATCCAAGATGGTCACCTTATTAATTAATCCCTCTCTCAGTATCTAAGATGGTTGTCCTCAACATATCCTTCATTCTACCAATATCCAAGATGACTGACTAATCAATCTTTATTTTATTGTCCAAGATAGCTGACTTCTTAATGTATTTCCCCCCAATATTCAAGATGGCCAACTTGTTAATGAATATCCATTTCCCAATATCCAAGATGGCTGCCCTCTCAATGTGTCCCTCCCTGTACCAATATTCAAGATGGCCGACATTAATCTATCCCTTCCTCTCCCAATATCCAAGATGGCTGACTTATTAAAGTATCCCTATATCAGTATCTAAGATGGTTGCCCTCAATGTATCTCTCCCATTATCCAAGATGGCTGCCTTCTCAGTGTGTTCCTCCTTTTTCTGATATCCAAGATGGCTGACTTATCAAAGTATCCCTCTTATCAGTATCCAAGATGGTTGCCCTCAATGTATCTCATTATCCAAGATGGCTGCTTTCTTAGTGTGTTCCTCTCTTTCCTAGTATCCAAGATGGCTGACTTATTAAAGTATCTATCAGTATCAATGTATATCCCCCATTATCCAAGATGGCCACCTTCTCAGTGTGTTCGTCCCTTTCCTAATATCGAAGATGGCCAACTTCTAAACAAATCCCTCTCTCAATATCCAAGATGGCTTCTTCCTCCCTCCCTCCCTTCTGCCAGTCCTCAAGATGGCTTCCTCCTTAAATGCAGTCTTGCTATTCTTCTCTCTTCCTAGGAGCTGCGCGTGATCCCATGTGCGCACCGCTTCCATCGGAAGTGTGTGGACCCCTGGCTCCTGCAGCACCACACCTGCCCACACTGCCGCCACAATATCATCGGTGAGATATATATCTCTACTTTTCTCCCTTTTATCCTTCCTTCTCTTCCTTTATTATTTCCTTCTTTTTTCACTTTTCATCCTTCCCTTCTTCCTCCCTTCCTTTTTTATGCTCTTCACTTCCATCCTTTTTCACTTTTCTTCCTTTTCTCTCTGGCTTCCTTCCCTTCCTCTATTCCTCCCTCCCTCGCTCATTTTCCCTTTGTTCCCTTCGTTTCATTCTATTTCTCCTTCCTTTCCCTTAGGTGCCTCTACTTTCCTTCTATACTTCCCTTCGTGTATGGAAGGAAAGTAGAGGCACCTACTTTCCTTCCCTCCCTTCTTTTCCTCCCTCCCTCCCTCCCTCCCTTCCTTTCTCCACCTTCCTACCCTTTACTTTTTCTTCGTGGCCTCTGTGAATGCACACTTATGGAGAATCTGCGCCTGCGCAGGTCCCAACGGAAAACTTTCCAAGTTGAAACTTTTAAGTTTTGTCGGTAACCCCGCCTAGCCGCCCGCAGGGCATAAAAGGCGCCCCGTGCGCGCGCTCCGCCATTCCTGTTTTTTCTGCCGCAAGTCCCGCTCGGAAAATCCTATTATGTCAATGACGAGATTTAAACATTGTATACAATGCTCGAAGAAAGTCCCTGATTCCGACAAGCACTCGAAGTGCCTCGGTGAGGGCCATGATACATCGACCTTTCGACATTGCTAGCCCCTCACGGCACAATCAAGAAAGAATAGAGCAGTTCGGCTGAAGGTGTTGCTTTACGAACAGACCTTAGCCCCTCAGCCATCGACATCGACAGCTACGATGTCTCAACCATCAGCTGCTCCCTCGACATCAAGACCGGCATCGGCTGCTCCTTCGACATCTAGACCGGCATTGGTGGCTTCCACGACGTCGAGAAGACCATGCCAAGCCAAGCACCAATGCACTCTTACTACACAGATGGTGCCGGCGAGGCGTCTGTCCACGTCGAGTTCGGTAGCCTCAGTCCGGTCAACGAGGTCAACCTCCGCTTATCCGCCCTCGACTTAGGCTAGGAGAATCGCCTTTAAGCATTCTCATGAGGAGGCTAGACGGGCCAAATCGACTCAGCCCGCGGTTCCCCCGACCCCGGGGAAATCTCTTCAATCCTCACAGCCTCCGGCTAAAAAGACGGCCAGGCGCTCTTCTTCCTCGTCTTCGTCGAGAAAAGTGGCTCAGACCTCCTTGGCAACTTCCTCGTCGAGGCCGTCATCGATCCAACCAGCTCAACAACCCCTCCCGATTGAACATACTCCAGAGGTTTTGCCTGAGGTGGAGTCCCATGTCTCACCACAACAATCGGTGGAGACAGTGATTCAACTCCCTCGGCAACGATCGACTGCGAGGCAGGAGCTCTTCCCGCCTCCGTCCACACCAGAAAGAGGGCACCAAACCACGCGATTGGCTAGAACTGCGCAGGCCTCGGCCTCCAAACAGCCTCATCCTCCGTCGTCTCCGGTGGGAGTTGCACGGCCTCTTCCAGCTGCTTCTAGATAACCGTCATCGTCCCCTCACCCATCCGAAGAGGACGACCAAGATAAGGACATTAAAGGCTCGATCCATTCAGAGTCTGTTTTGTCTCTCGGCATCGAGAGATTGCCACCGCACGATGCTTACGAAGCGGATCCTCCATTGCCCACTGATAATGTTCGAGGTTTCGCCAACCAGATGGCCAGGATGGCGGAGACGCTCCGTCTCGAAGTCAAACAGACATCGAAAGCTCCTCTCCTACCCTTCCTCCCTTATCTGCTGGAGGTGATACAAGCATCTTGGAAGACTCCTTCCTCGATGCCACCGACATCCAAACGTATCGAAGCCTGGTACTGTACGGATGATGAGGGACTTGAATGGTGCAAGCACCACCCAGACCCGAACTCCATGGTGGTCAAGGCCTCCCAGTCCGGAAGGCAGTCTAATACCCCATCAGACCAGGAAGGAAAGTGTTTTGACGCCGTAGGCAGAAAACTTTACTCGGGAGCTCTCCTCTTGGCCAGAATGGCCAACTATGGAGCCTGCATGGGGGCCTATCAGCAAATCATATGGGAAAAGGCTCAATCCTTTCTGGCTAAGATGTCGGATGAAGATCGAGCAGTCCTTTCTGCGCTATCACAGGAAGCGACTTCTCTGGCCCACCATCAAATGCAGATAGCTAAACACACCGGAGATACTGCGGGCAAGATGATTGCCCACACCATAGCTATCCGAAGACACTCATGGCTACGTTCCTTGGGCCTGTCCTCGTCATCCCACCAAGTCATCGAGGATCTTCCTTTCGATGCCCTGGGATTGTTCAATGCCGGAACAGATGACAAGTTAAAGTCAAACCAGGACTACAAGATCCTTGCCTCAAAGTGTGGGATCGAAACACATCCGCAAACCCAGCGCACACGATGGTACGGATACCGTCAATGTCGCTTCGGGTCCTACCGCCACCAGTCGACCAGGCAGACGCTTCGCCCACCTCTACTGGCCCAGGCTCAGCCCCAACAACAACAGCAGCAGCAACACCAAGTCCAACAACCACAGAGGTCCCGAACTCACCAAGCGCAAAACAACGGCAACTCCAGACATCAGGTTTGACGTTTTCCCCAACGATACCGACTCCGTGTCCGTTATTTCTGCCGTGTCCACCTCGCCCTTGTCGGTTTGCCCTCCCAACACTGTGATCGACAATCCGGTCAAGTTTGGAGATCGTCTTTCATTCAGACCTGGCACCATATCACATCCGATGCATGGGTGCTAAATATTGTTCGAGACGGTTATGTGTTGCAGTTCAAGGACTTAACTCCAACCGGAGTTATTGTGCGAACCGAACCGTCCCCCCAATTTTGGCAGAAGTTGATTCTTTGTTGGCAAAAGGGGCGATCTGAAGATCCCCGTCTCGTTTAGACAGTTGTGCCTTCTTCTCCAGGTACTTTACGGTACCAAAGCCGGACGGTTCCCCTCGACCGATCCTCGACCTCAGGACACTTAACAAGTTCATAAAACCGGCAAAATTCAGAATGGTGACGGTATCGTCAATCATCCCCATGCTTCATCGAGGTGATTTTTCACATCAATAGACTTAAAGGAAGCTTATTTTCATTTATCCATTCGGGAAAATCACAGAAGGTTCCTCTCCTTCAAAATAGGAGAAAATACTTTTTCATTTACCGTTCTTCCATTCGGGCTCGGGACGGCTCCTAGAACATTCATGAAATGCATGTCCGTGGTCGCCGCTTACCTGAGAAGGAGAAAAATCCGCATTTTTCCTTACCTGGACAATTGGTTGCTGGCCTCAGAGTCTCCAGACCTTCTTCGAGATCGCATCGCCTTCACCCTCGACCTGCTGCAAAGGCTCAGTTTACAGCTAAATGCTGAGAAATCCCATCTCACACCCACGACATCGATAAAGTTTATCGACTCAACAAACGAAAGGGTGTCCCTTCCGGCGGCCAGGTTCCAGGCCCTCCAGCATGAGATTGCACGATGCACTCTTCCCTTCAAGCTGAGGGCACGCCAAATTCAAGTTCTCTTGGGACACATCGCATCAACGGTGGCGGTTACACCATTCGCCAGACTCAAGATGCGCCCTTTGCAGCGTTGGTTCCTCGACAATTTTGATCCTTGTTGAGACTCCGAAGCAAAACTACTGTCAGTGCCAACTGTAGTTTGGCGCTCTCTGAACTGGTGGAAGGATCATCGAAATGTCTGCATAGGCCTACCCTTCCACGTAAGACAACCATCGATCGTGCTCACGACGGACTCATCGACGTTCTTTTCTTGATTTCCTTCCTTCCCTCTCCTTTCCTTCTATATTCCTTCTCCTTTCCTTCTATACTTCTTTCCTTCTCCCTTGCTTTGCTTTGCTTTCCTTCTCCCTCGCTTTCCTTTGCTCTCATTTCCTTCCATACTTCCCTTTGCTTTTTCCTCCGTCTCTTTTTCCTCCTATATTTATTCTGTGCTTCCTATCCCTCCTTCTCGCTTCCCTCTCCTCCTTCTATTCCTTTCACCACCTTCCCCCTCCCTTTCTCCCTTTCTCCTGTAACTTTCTTACCACTCCTTTCCTTCCATACCTACTTTCCTCTCTCTCCATGTCTGTTCCTCCATTCCTCCCTTCTTCCCTTCCTTCTTCCACTTTCCTTCTCTTTCCTTCTTTTCCTTCTTCTATTCCCTCCCTTGCTCATCTTCCTACTGTTCCTTCCTCCACTTCCTTCTTTTCTTCCTTCCCTCTCTTCCTCCACCTTCCTTCCTTTCCTTCTTCTATTTCTCCTTTTCTCTCTCCCATCCTTCCTTCCATCATTTTCTTCCCTTTGTTTGCCACTCCTTTCCTCCCTTTTTCCTTCCTTCTTGCCTTCATTCCCTTTGCACTCTTCCTTTTCTCTCTTCCTAAATCCCTTTCCTCGCTTCCTCTTTTTCTTCCACACTTCCTATTCTTCCTTCTCCCTCCCGTCTATCCTTCCTTCCCTTCGCTTCTTCTGTTCCTTCTATTTCTCCTTCACTCTCCCTCTATACTTTCCTTTCCTTCCTTCTCTCCCTCTGTTCCTTCCTTCCTTCCTTCTATTCCTCCTTCCTCTCTATCCATACTTCCCTTACCTTCCTTCTTCTCTTCCTCCCTTCTTTCTCCTCGGCTGACTCTGCTTCCACTTCCTACTTTGCAGAGCCAAAGAAGGGCTCGGCAGGCGCTCCCTGTGAGGATCCCTCTCTCCTCCACCATGCTCCCCCTCCTGCCCATCATCATCATCTCCCACTTCCTCTCCCTCCACTTCCTGTCCATGGACAACAACGGCATCATCACCATCCAGCTCCTCCTGCCACTGCTCCTTCCGGGATGCTGCTGCACTTGCCCCACTTTCCAATGCAGACAACCATGGACCCCCAAGGGGGGGGGGCATCCCATTCCTTCATTTTGCACAACAACAACAGTATCCCCTCCCCTTCAGGAGGCAGGACAATATGGCCACCTTCCCTTCCTCCTTGGCCTCGCCCACTTCCTGCTTCTCTCAGTATGAGGCCCTTTTCCAGCACTACTACTTCCAGCAGCAGCCTTACTTCACCTTTGTGCCCCATTTCGATCCTACTTCTTGTTTCCGAGGCTACTTCCCGGAAGCATCAGTGGGACCTGGAAGTGATACATCAGAAGCCAGCAACCGGGGTGTCTTCGGGAGCAGCTCCACCTTCCGCAGCTCCCTCAGCAGCGATTACGACCCTTTCATCTACCGCAGCCAGGAAGGCCAAACCCCTACTTCCTTTTCCGGAGACCATCTTTCCCATTGCAGCCTGGAAATGAACTACAACAGCTCCTCCTCTTCCTCTTTGGAGTGGGCACTGCTTCCTCCTCCGTCGTGTGGATGTCCCACAACGATGGCCACCCTCTATGGCTTCTATGAAGAAGAGGAAGTAGGAAGCACTTCCTCTTCTTCTCACATACACCGGCCCTTTAAGAGGGACTGTGGCCCCCGAGGAAGGGGGGCAGGTAAGGGCCCCTGGGCCCCGAAAGACTACTTCCTTCAGCACCACCAGCGGAAGAGGAGGAGGAAGCAGGAAGAGGAAGTGGAGGAGGAAGAAGCAGAAGTCAATGGCAGGAGGAACTTCCCAGAAGCCGGAAGAAGAGGACTAAGCAGCAGCAGTATCAAAGGGGCAGGTGAGAGAGATCAGTGGAAGGAAGAAGGAAATCGAGGAAAGACTGAAAGGATAGGGAAGAAATAAGGGAAGGATAGAGGAAATAATGAAGGCAAAAAAGAAAATGGAGGGAAGAGAAGGAAGACGGGAGGAAATAGATGGAAGAGGGAAGGATATAGAAGAAAGATAGGAAGGAAGGGAGTAAAGGAAGGAGGAAATAGAAACTGATGTAGATGAAAGAAAGGACAGAAAGAGAAAATAGAGGTAAGGAAAGAAAGGATAGGAAGGAAGGAAGGAGGAAATAGAGGGGAGGATATGGAAGAGGATAGGAAGGAAAAGGGAAGGATATAGAGTAAAGGAAGTAAATGGAAAGAGGACAAGAAAGAACGGGGATAGAGCAAAAGGGGAAGTGCAGAGCAAATATAGGAAAGAATATAAAAGGAAAGAAGAAAGGATAGGGATGGTAAGAAGGAGGAAAAAGAAGTCCTTAGAGAAAAGGATAGGAAAGAAGTGAGGGAGTAGAGGGAAGGAAAGAAAATAGGAGGGAAGGGAATAGAGGAAAGGGAGGAAATAGTAAAAAGAGGGGAGGATGTAGAGGAAAAATAAAGGGACGAAGAAAAGATAGGTAGTAAATGAGAGATAGAGGGAGGAAATAGACGGAAGGATATAGAAGAAAGAAGGAGGAAATATTGGAAATAGGGAAGGATATAGAGGAAGAAAGAAAAGAAATGAGGGAAAGGCAGAAATAGAGGGAAGAGGGAAAGAAAACAGAAAAGGAAGAAATAGAGGGAAGAAGGGAGGAGACAGTGGGATATAGAAGGAAAGAAGAAAGGATAAGGAAATGAGGGGAAGAGGTAGGAAATAGAAGGAGGGAAAGATAGAAAGGAAAGGAAATAGCAGAAGGAAGGATAGGAAGCAAATGGAAAGAAGGAAAGAGTAGATTTGTGAGGAAATAGTGGAAGGAGGGAAGAGTGGAAGAGGAGAAGAAATGACGGGAAGAAGGAAAGAAGGAGAGAGGAAATAATGGAAAGAAATTGTGGAAAGAGAGAAGGGAATAGAGGAAAGATGGGAGAGGTGAGGAAAGAAGTGATGGGAAGGAGGAAGGAAATAGAATTGGGAGAATATAGTGGAAGTAAAGATAGGAAAGAAATGGTGGATGAAAGAGATAGTGGAAAGAAGGAAGGATATAGTAGAAAAGGAAGGAAATAAGGTAAGGAAGGAAAGGGATATATATATTATAACAAATTTTATATTTATATCCCACCCTATCTCTCCAAGGGATGTAATAATATTAATAATATATATTTGTAATACATAAAATATATTTATAGTATAATATTAATCTGATATATTGTAAATATATTATAAAATAATATAAAATAATATGTTATATATATTCATAATATTAATGGAATATATATTTTATGTAACATTGATATATCTTATATAAATAAAAATGTAATGTTCGTTTGTGGGATTAACATAACTCAAAAACCACTGGACGAATTGCCATCAAATTTGGCTATAAGACACCTACTAACCCAAGGAGTGACCATCACTAAAAAAAATTGAGTTTGTCATTTGGGAGTTGTAGTTGCTGGGATTTATAGTTCATCTACAATCAAAGAGCATTCTGAACCCCACGAACAATAGAATTGGGGAAAACTTCCCACACAGGATCCCTACGACCAATAGAAAATACTTAAGGCCATTCAGTCCAAGTTCACCAGGGCAAGAAAACTGAGCAAGAAATACTGTTTACCCACAAGCATAAAGAAATTACATATATTAGAAACCAACAATTCCACATTATTTTCCAGATCACCAGTCTGGCAGGAAATGGCTAGTTATATAAATAAAAATGTAATGTGTCTTTGTGGTATTAACAAAACTCAAAATCCAGTGGGCCAATTGATACCAAATTTGGACAGGATACACCTAACAACCCAATGTATGTCCTTCACTCAAAAAATTTTGAGTTTGTCATTTGGGAGTTGTAGTTGCTGGGTTTTATAATTCACCTACAATCAATGAGCATTCTGAACCCCACCAATGACAGAATTGGGACAAATTTCCCACACAAAAACCCCATGACCAACAGAAAATACTTAAGGCTATCTAGTCTAACTCCCTTCACCAGGGCAAGAAAATGTAATCAAAGCTCTCCTGACAAAGAGCCATCTAGCTATAGTGATAGATAGATATGATTCATACACACAGAGAGATATAGTATCCTAGATTTGAAAGGGACCCCTAAAGAAGGACTGTGATATGTTGCATATTCCAGAGTAGGCAAACCAGACAATCTCTACATCAACATTGACAAAGAAACAACAAGAAATATTTTTAACCCACATGCACTACATATATTAGAAACCAACACTTTCTCGTTACTTTATTTTCCAGGTCACGAGACTAGGCCACAGTAATGCGTGGCAGGGGATAGCTGGTTATATAAATAAAAATATAATGTTCGTTTGTGGGATTAACAGAACTAAAAAACCAATGGGCCAATTGATACCAAATTTGGACAGGATAGACCTAACAACCCAATGTATGTCCTTCACTCAAAAAATTTGATTTTGTCATTTGGGAGTTGTAGTTGCTGGGATTTACAATTCACCTACAATCAAAGAGCATTCTGAACTCCACCAATTATGGCATTGAACCAAATGTGGCATACAGGATTCCCATGACGAACAGAAAACACTGGAAGGGTTTGGTGGGCATTGACGTTGAGTTTGGGAGTTGTAGTTTACCTACATCCAGAAAGCACTGTGGACTCAAACAACGATGGATCTGGACCAAACGTGGCACGGATTTTCCATATCCCAACTAGGACCTTGACATTTGGGAGTTGTAGTTACTGGGTTTTATAGTTCACCTACAATCAAAGAGCATTCTGAACCCCACAAACAATAGAATTGGGGAAAACTTCCCACACAGGATCCCTACGACCAATAGAAAATACTTAAGGCCATCCAGTCCAACTCCGTTCAACAAGACAAGAAAACGGGGCAAGAAATACTGTTTACCCACAAGCACAAAGAAATTACATATATACTGGGATTTATAGCTCATCTACAATCAAAGAGCATTCTGAATCCCACAAATGACAGAATTGGGGCAAATTTCCCACACAGAACCCCCATGACCAACAGATAATACTTAAGGCCATCCAGTTCAACCAGGGCAAGAAAATGTAATCAGAGCCTTCCTGACAAAAGGCCATCCAGCCATAGATATAGATAGATATGATTCACACACAGATATATAGTATCCTAGATTTGAAAGGGACCCCTAAAGAAGGACTATGATATGTTGCATATTCCAGTGTAGGCAAACCAGACAATCTCTACATCAACACTGACAAAGAAACAACAAGAAATACCACAAGCATACAGTAATTACATATTACATATATTAGAAACCAACACTTTCTCATTACTTTATTTTCCAGATCACCACACTGGGCCACAGCAACGTGGCAGGGGATGGCTAGTGTATTATATAAATAATATGTAATACTAATATAATCTATAAAATTAATATCACACACACACACACATATAATAAAATGCTAATGCCCGTCTTCCTCTTACTGTCTAAATAATAATATTATAATAATATTTATAATATAATTACATAAATATTCTCTTTCTCTACACACACACAGAAAGACTATGGAAGAGTTTAGAGTTAAAATCAAGCTCACAACACTAAAATATTGGAGACAAGTGATTTATTCCTTCTTTCCACAATCCTAAAAAGACAGTTCTAAAGTTTTCCCACTCTGAACCTGTATACATCTGCCCCAACTCCCATCCACCCTCTAGTTGCTAAACACTGTGCCCACAGTGTCAATTCAATTTCCCTCACAAAACAGATGCCTTATCTACACTACCTTGTGTAACTCTACCCAGCCTCCCCCCTCCAACTCCATTATGGCAGGGAACCGAAGCAGCCAGTCCTAGGCCGATATGGTGAAATTGACATCACTCCCTGGAGTTTGGCCCCCTGGAGAAATAAGGAAGTTGGAGAAAAGAGCAGAAATTTTAAGGTCCCGGCTTAAGTTTCTTTAAGCGAGCCGGGGTTGGGGGGTGTGTGTGTGGAGGGGCCACATATTCAGCAGCCACTAGTATAAATGTCCATTAGTATAAATGTCCCCTAGAACTTTTAGAGCAGGGGTCCTCAAACTTTTTAAACAGAGGGGCAGGTCACAGTCCCTCAAACTGTTGGAGGGCTGGATTATAGTTTGAAAAAAACATGAATGAATTCCTATGCACACTGCGCATATCTTATTTGTAGTGCAAAAAAACCCAAAAACACCCCACTTTAAAATACAATTATTAAAATGAAGAACACTTTTAACAATGGGAAGTGTGGGCCTGCTTTTGGCTGATGAGATAATTTTTTATTATTTTTATTTAGGCGATCCCTCGTTGGCTGAGTAGGATAGTCTTCCAGGATCAGTATTTTTGTGGGTCCGTAGGTGACTGGAGCCCTATTCTTGATCTGCATCTTCTCCTGCAGTGAGGTCATTGATTTCCAGGTGGAAGGCGGTCTCGGTTGGGGTTCGCTTGATGCACCTTCCTCTTGGCACATTTCTCTCTTTTGCCCTCAATTCGTGCCTCTTCAAATTCTGCAGCACTGCTGGTCACAGCTGACCTCTAGCTGGAGCGCTCAAGGGCCAGGGCTTCCCAGTTCTCAGTGTCTATGCCAGAGTTTTTAAAGTTGGCTTTGAGCCCATCTTTAAATCTCTTTTCCTATCCACCAACATTCTGTTTTCCGTTCTTGAGTTTGGAGTACAGCAACTGCTTTGGGAGACGGTGGTCGGGCATCCAGACAACGTGGCTGGTCCAGTGGAGTTGATGGTGGAGGACCATCGCTTCAGTGCTGGTGGCCTTTGCTTCTTCTAGCATGCTGACGTTTGTCCGCTTGTCTTCCCAAGAGATTTGCAGGATTTTCCGGAGGCAGTGCTGATGGAATTGTTTCAGGAGTTGCACGTGACGCCTGTAAACAGTCCACATTTCCCAGGCATATAGCAGGGTTGGGAGGAAAATAGCTTTATAAACAAGCCCCTTGGTATCTCTACAGATGTCCCGGTCCTCAAACACTCTCTGCTTCATTCGGAAGAATGCTGCACTCGCAGAGCTCAACCGATGGTGTATTTCAGTGTCCATGTTGATTTTTGTAGAGAGGTGGCTGCCAAGGTAGCCGAAATAGTCAACATTTTCTAATATTACACCATTAAGCTGTATCTGGCATTGGAGAGGGATTGGTGGGTAACTTTGGTTTTCTTGATGTCCAATGACAGACCGAGCTTCTTGTATGCTTCTGCGAAGGTGTTTAGAGTAGCTTGTAGATCTTCTGAATGCACACAGATGACGTTGTCATCAGCCTACTGGAGTTCTATAACAGATGTTGTTGTGACCTTGGTTTTGGCTTTCAGTCTGCTGAGGTTAAACAGTTTACCCTCTGTCCTATAGATGATTTCCACTCCGGAGGGAAGCTTCCCATCAACAAGGTGAAGTATCATATTGATGAAGATGGAGAATAGAGTTGGGGCAATGACACATCCCTGTTTGACACCCGATTCTACCTTAAATGAGATAGGATTATTGTTGTTGTTCTGTGCTTTCAAGTCGTGTGAGATTTAAGTTGATCCTGAGTAAGGGTCGTTTCAGGCCTCTGGCCATAGTTTGAGGACCCCTGGTTTAGAGTCTAAAATAGTCTTAATTTCAAAATGGGGAGAGGTTCAGAGTCAGCTTTACTCCATCAGGAATCCACACGCCTGTTTGATCAAACTATCATGAAACACAGGATGGACCTTTTGCAAAGTGGTAAATCCAAGCGAACAGCCACCGGGTTTATAATTCCAGAGATAGGAAATGGGCCAACAAAAATAGGGGCTATCTTCTGGGAGGGCTGTATGGATTTCAGGTATTTTGTTGACAGCTTTCTCCCACCCTGTAGTCAAGTTGAATGGCCCTTTCTCAACCTGGAGGTCAGGACTCCTGGGGGGGGGGGGGGGGGGAGAGGTCGCCAGTGGGTTTCAGAGGGGTCACCAAAGACCTCCCAATCGGAGATGCTTGGAAGGAACCAATTATCCATGGCAACCAGGAAAGGTGAGCTGAGAATAGAATTAAATGGAAATCCATGCCAGCTTTCCTACTTCCTTACCAATGTAAGATTCTATAGAGCAGCGAGGAGGTTTCAGAAGGTTCGCCAAATACAGTTATAAAACACATATTTCTGATGGTCTTAGGAATTCCTTTAGCAGAGAAGGCTGAAGATCTCTACCTGACCTTCTCTTCCTCTTTGGAAACAGGCAAATCATCCCACCAAAAACCCTCCTCCACTGTGATTGGCCAGCCTCTCAGCCAAGGAAGGGCTGTTTCTGAGATTCCAAGCAGGGAGGGGAGAGCAAGTGTGCTCAGCACATGGCAGCATGGCGCATATTGGTGGGTTCTGTGTGGGAACCCACTTTTTTCCCAGCTCCAGCAGACCTCACCTCTGAGGATGCTTGCCATAGATGCAGGCGAAACGTCAGGAGAAATGCCTCTAGAACATGGCCATATAGCCCGAAAAAACCCACAAGAACTGAGTGATTCCGGCCATGAAAGCCTTCGACCATACTTTGTGTGGGAAGTTTGGTTCAATTCCATCATTGGAGTTTAGGATGCTCTTTGATTGTAGGTGAACTATAAATCCCAGCAGCAACAACTCCCAAATGTCAAGGTCAATTTCTCCCAACTCCACCAGTGTTCACCATTGGGCAAGTTGAGTATTCATGCCAAGTTTGGTCCAGATCCACCGTTGTTTTGAGTCCACAGTGCTCTTAGCATGTAGGTGAACTACAACTCCAAAACTCAAGGTCCACCATACCCTTCCAGTGTTTTCTGTTGGTCATGGGAGTTCTGTGTGCCAAGTTTGATTCAATTCCATCGTTGGTGAAATTCAGAATGCTCTTTGATTGTAGGTTAATTATAACTATAAATCCCAGCAACTACAACTCCCAAATGACAGAATCAACCCCAGGAGTTGCAGGTTCGAATCCGGGGAGCAGGGTGAGCTCTCATCGTTAGTCCCAGCTTTTGCCAACCTAGCAGTTCGAAAACATGCAAATGTGAGTAGATTAGTAGGTGCTGCTCCGGCAGGAAGGTAATGGCACTCCATGCAGTCATGCCGGCCACAATGACCTTGGAGGTGTCTATGGACAACGGCAACTCTTCAGCTTAGAAATGGAGATAAGTACCAACCCCTAAAGTTGGACATGACAGGACTTAATGTCAGGGGAAAACCTTTACCTTATAGTATAATTATATCATATATATATCTATATAAATAAACATGTAATGTTTGTTTGTGGAATTAACATAACTCGAAAACCACTGGACGAATTGACACTAAATTTGGACACAGTACACCTATCAGGCCAACGAATGACCATCACTCATGAAAACACTGAAAAACACAGTGGAAGAGATTTTAAAAGCCAAAAAATAAAAAATACATTACGATGCATGCACAAAACCACATATATATGCGCAAACAGACATATATACACATATACACAAATGTATACACATAGTAAGTAATAGTATAGTAGTAAGTACACATAGTATAGTAAGTAAGTACACACAAAACACATATACACAGACTAGGCCACAGCAACGCGTGGCAGAGGACGGTTAGTGTGTGTGTGTGTGTGTGTGTGTATATATATATATATATATATATATATAAATTTAATTTTGTGTACAACAATTTTCATTTTATTCAGGAATACTCTTGAATATTTATACCTCAGTATGATCCAGCATATAATAATTTTCCCCAGTTATATTATTATACGATATGATAATATATATTATAATATAATTCCTGTTAATATATTTCATTTATAATGCATTTTAATATGTGTTATAGTACATTATATTATTTAATATATGTATTATGATATTATATTATATATTATGTGTTAGTATATGATACTACATTCTATTATAATTATCAACATATTATACTATATTATAACACTATTCATATATATTATATTTATATATTATTGTATTATATTATATGTTAGTATATGAGACTACATGTCTTTTATAGTTATTAATATACATTAACTATAATGCATTCTTATTATTATCTGTCTTCGCAGTTCTCTCCTCTCAGTCCGGAGAGTAGTACTCGATGGGGAGCTGCTTCCTATTCCTGTGGTGATGGATGACCCCAGAGTTTGACCCTTGTGCCAAAATGCCCTAGATAACATTTTCAGCACCATAACACAGAGTCCAAATGGGCGGTGCCTGAATATTAAAAGGGGGCGGTGCTTCAGTACAAGAAGAGAGCGAGATAAGTGCCTTGTCGCTGGGCCTCTAAAAGAGGGCAGGACTACACTTTCCAGAAGCCTCTGCTGCAGAACCCAATGAGGAAGCATTTAACAGCAGCTACTCCTAGCCAGGTTTTGCGGCCTAGTCTGTTTTTTCCCCTTTCTCCTCAAATGAAAGATGTTTCCCAAGGAGACAAAACAACCACTCCAAAATAAAAAATAAATATTATAAATAAATAACAAAAAGGCCTTTTATCAATGAGATTGCAAAACACTATTTTTAATTAAAAATAGTTTTAATTTTTTTTATTACCACTTAATTACATTATTATTATTATTATTATTATTATTATTATTATTAAATGTTTCTTAAGGCTAGGAGACAACAACCAACCCACCCCTTTGGTTGTTATTTTTAAAATGTGTACGTTTATTTGTATATTATTATTAATGGGGCACATTTCATTTATGATGATAATGGGAATTTTTAAAAAAAGAAAGATGTTCTGGGAAAAATATATATTTATTTACTAATATATTTATATTTTTAAGCCATTTTTCCTCTTTTTTGAGTGTTTTGTTTTTAATGTCTGGAATAAAATAAATAATAATAATAAAATAATAATATTTGAAAGAATTATCAGAATAGTTTTTAATTATGATATTTGAAAAAATATGAGTTTTAAGTTTTATCAGGTTTTATTTTTACTTATGTATTTTGTTTGTATTAGGTTTTATTTTATTGATTATTTTTTAATTTACATTTTAGTTTTGTTAGGATTTATTTTTTATATTTATTAGTTTCATTTAAGTTAAAATTTTATTTTTATTGGGTTGTTTATTTTTTTATTTATCATTTTTGTTAGTTTTTTAATTTAATTTTTTAAATATTATTAGGTTTTATTGTAATTTTATTATTATTTTTATTACCACTAAGTTTTTAAATTTTTCATTTTATTATGGTCATTGGAATTTTATTATTTATTATTACTACTAGGTTTTTAAATTTTATTATGTTGTATAGTTGTATTTTTTATTTTTATTAGATTTTATTTATATATTATTTATTTCTTTATTTTGCATATTTGTATCCAGTGCTTTTTACACCCAAGGGGGGGGGGGGCTCAGGACAGCTTCACAACAGGCAACCGTTCAATGCCATCACACACATTTATAAATAACAATTACAGTTATAACAATGAGTTAAAACATCAGTTATTAACAGATTCATTTATTTTTATTAGGTTTTTATTAGGTTTTTTAAATTTTTTATTTAATTTATTATTTTCATTAGATCTTTATTGGATTCCAGAGCAGGAACACCTCTGACCTTAAAAACATCAATGGTCTGCACTACTCTTGGATCCTTTAAGTCTCTGTATTTCAAACCCAGCGACTCAGAATATTTTTGGTCAATTAAATTGTTGGTAGCATCTGAGTCCATCATGGCATGCACCCAACCCCAAATTGGGAAAGAAGTCGTCCAGGAATACCTGGCCGCTCTTAATGAGTTCAAGTCCCCAGGGCCAGATCAACTACACTCCAGAGTATTGAAGGAACTAGTGGAAGTAATTTCGGAACCATTGGCAACCATCTTTGAGAGTTCTTGGAGAACGGGAGAAGTTCCAGCAGACTGGAGGAGGGCCAATGTGGTCCCAATCTTCAAGAAGGGAAAAAAGGATGACCCAAACAACTACCGTCCGGTCAGCCTCACGTCGATACTGGGCAAGATTCTGGAAAAGATTGTTAAGGAAGCGGTCTGCAAACACTTAGAAACAAATGCAGTCATCGCTAATAGTCAACATGGATTTATCAAAAACAAGTCATGCCAGACTAATCTGATCTCTTTCTTCGATAGAGCTACAAGCTGGGTAGATGCGGGGAATGCCGTGGATGTAGCGTACCTGGATTTCAGTAAGGCCTTCGACAAGGTCCCCCATGACCTTCTGGCAAGGAAACTAGTCCAATGTGGGCTAGGCAAAACTACAGTGAGGTGGATCTGTAATTGGTTAAGTGGACGAACACAGAGTGCTCACTAATGCTTCCTCTTCATCTTGGAAAGAAGTGACAAGTGGAGTGCCGCAGGGTTCCGTCCTGGGCCCGGTCCTGTTCAACATCTTTATTAATGACTTAGATGAAGGGCTAGAAGGCATGATCATCAAGTTTGCAGACGACACCAAATTGGGAGGGATAGCCAATACTCCAGAGGACAGGAGCAGAATTCAAAATGATCTGGACAGATTAGAGAGATGGGCCAAAACTAACAAAATGAAGTTCAACAGTGACAAATGCAAGATACTCCACTTTGGCAGAAAAAATGAAATGCAAAGATACAGAATGGGTGACGCCTGGCTCGAGAGCAGTACGTGCGAAAAAGATCTTGGAGTCCTCGTGGACAAGAAGTTAAACATGAGCCAACATTGTGATGTGGCAGCAAAAAAAGCCAATGGGATTTTGGCCTGCATCAATAGGAGCATAGTGTCTAGATCTAAGGAAGTAATGCTACCCCTCTATTCTGCTTTGGTTAGACCACATCTGGAATATTGTGTCCAATTCTGGGCACCACAATTCAAGAGAGATATTGACAAGCTGGAATGTGTCCAGAGGAGGGTGACTAAAATGATCAAGGCTCTGGAGAACAAGCCCTATGAGGAGCGGCTCAGGGAACTGGGCATGTTTAGCCTGAAGTAGAGAAGGCTGAGAGGAGATATGATAGCCATGTATAAATATGTGAGAGGAAGCCACAAGTAGGAGGGAGCAAGCTTGTTTTCTGCTTCCTTGGAGACTAGGACGCGGAACAATGGCTTCAAACTACAAGAGAGGAGATTTCATCTGAACATGAGGAAGAACTTCCTGACTGTGAGAGCCGTTCAGCAGTGGAACTCTCTGCCCCGGAGTGTGGTGGAGGCTCCTTCTTTGGAAGCTTTTAAGCAGAGGCTGGATGGCCATTTGTCAGGGGTGATTTGAATGCAGTATTCCTGCTTCTTGGCAGGGGGTTGGACTGGATGGCCCATGAGGTCTCTTCCAACTCTTTGATTCTATGATTCTATGACTGGCCCTATTTTAGAAGATCACAAGGTGACCAACAACAGGAACAAAACTCCAGTCTGAAGTTTGGAGGAGTGGTAGCGATCGAACCGGTGAACCTCAAGGCACGGTCGAACCCTTCTCCCACCAGCTTCTGAACATGTACCTCAGATTCCCGGATCTCCATTGCCACTGTCTCTGACACCAATGTAGCCACTCGACATTAGCCGTTTCTTGGCAGGACACTCCGGGGAATAGTGTCCCACCGCTCCACAATAGTAACACAAGTTCAGCTGCTGACATCTGGCTTTCTCCGCTGCATCAATCTTGGGCCATACATGGCTCACCTGCATTGGTTCCTCGTCGTTGCTACGAGCAACTGGTGGTGCAGGCTGCCACAGAATGCGGTGAGCCATGTTTGGCAAGGCCATAGTCCAAGTACCTATGTGCTCTATTTTCCAGCGGCCCCACAGATGACGAGTAGCGATCATTTCATCCAAGTGCAAGCACAAAGCAATCAGTCTGTGCAGGGAAATCGGGAGTTCCTTTTTTATATAATACTAGCTTGGGGACCCGGCGCTGCCCAGGTTATGTGAGAAAGGAATTCAAGGTTGGTTTTTATCAGTTATTTATACGTCTCGCAGTGGTCTCAGGAAGTTAGTGAAGGTACTGTGGGTCCCATCATCTGTGGTCCATCCTCCTCCAAATTGCACCAGAATGGAGAGTGGGTAATGCGGGCTCTCTGTGTAAATTGTGGTCCTGATCTATCATTGTTGGCAGTTGTAATGGTCTTAGGAAGGGAGTGCAGGTATTGCAAGTCCCATAGTCCATGGTGCATCTTCCTCCAAACTGCACCAGGATGTAGAGTGGGTCACGGCAACTCAGTGTGCCAAGTTGGGCCTTTATCGGTAATTGGATGAGGGTTGCAGTGGTCTCAAGTGTTGAGCAAAGGTACTGCAAGTCCCATAATCCATGGTCCATCCCCGGCCAAACCACACCAGGACGTAAAGTGGTTCATGAGAGGTCCATGTGCCAAGTTTGGTCCTGATCAGTCATTGGATGAGGTTAACAGTGGCCTCAGAATGTGAGTGATGGTACTGCAAGTCCCATAATCCATGGTTCATCCTCCTCCAAACTGCAGTAGGATGTTGAGTGGATCTTGCAGGATTTGTATGCCCAGTTTGGTCTTTATTGGTAATTTTCTGACAGAGCCCCTGGCCTTTTCCTTTCCTCACTTTTCCTTTCTTCACTTTCCTCACGAAAGTGTACCAGGATGTAGATTGGGTCATGGGGACTCTGTGTGCCAAGTTTGGTCTTGATCAGTCATTGGCGAGGGTCTCAGTGGTCTCAGGAAGTGAGTGAAGGGACTGCAAGTCCCATCATCCATTGTCAATTTCTTCCAAACCGCACCAGGATGTAGAGTGGGTCATGCGGGCTCTCTGTGCAAATTGTGGTCCTGATCCATCATTGTTGGCAGTTGTAATGGTCTTAGGAAGGGAGTGCAGGTATTGCAAGTCCCATAGTCCATGGTGCAATCTCCTCCAAACTGCACCAGGATGTAGAGTGCATCATGGAGTCTCAGCCAAGTTTGGTCTTTATCGGTAATTGGATGAGGGTTGCAGTGGTCTCAAGAACTGAGCAAAGGTACTGCAAGTCCCATAATCCATGGTCCATCCCCGGCCAAACCACACCAGGATGTAAAGTGGGTCATGAGAGGTCTATGTGCCAAATTTGGTCCTGATCAGTCATTGGATGAGGTTAACAGCGGTCTCAGAATGTGAGTGATGGTAGTGCAAGTCCCAACATCCATGGTTCATCCTCCTCCAAACTGTACTAGGATGTTGAGTGGGTCATGGGGGCTCTGTGTGCCAAGTTTTGTCTGTATTGGTAATTTTCTGACAGAGCCCCTGGCCTTTCCTTTCCTCTATTTGTCATCTCAGAATCTTGGAATTGAGGCTGGCCAATCAGAGACCATATGCAAATTTCCTTCTGTCATGGTCCTGTTTCTGTCATGAACCCTTTTCTCCACCAGGGGCTCCTGTTGAAGCAGGCTGTACAGGTGTTGCTTGTAAATTGTATGATTTTAACTGTATTTGTGTTTAGATTGGCTGCAGTAATGCTGGAGCGACCTAAGTCAGAGGAGTCCTCCATGTGCGTTGCCATGGAGAACGATGCAGGAGAGAGAGAAGTGGGAGGAGCTTAGAGGGGAGAGTTTGAAAAAAAGACAGTTAAAAATCAGTTAGGGGTTAGGTTTAGAGGAGTCAGGAGTCAGGAGTTAGGGTTTAGGTTTAGAGGAGTGAGCAGTGAGGAGTTAAGAGTTGATTGAGGGTGAGGAGTTCGTAGAGGAAAGGATTAGGAGGTTGTAGCTGAAAGAAAGTGAATTGGGAAGGAAAGTTTTGAGGCTTTGGAAAGCCAGATTAAGCTACTGGAAGCAGGCCCGTAGCGAGGGGGGGGGGGGGTTAGGGGTTCAACCCCCCCCCCCCCCGAAATGTTTCAGGTTTTTTTTTTAAAAAAACTGGTTTACTCATGAATTTTAACTGGTTAACCAATTCCCATGCTAAGCCTATGAGATGCAAAAAATCAAGAGTCCCTCCAGAACTGCAAACACTATCTCAAGCAAATATTAGCAATTTATTCACACTGTCATTACTTGCAGCAATAGCTGATGTAGTTGTTCTGGTACAGCTGTACCAGGAGCTCTAACTTTATTTGCTTTGTATTAAATGTTTGCTTGCAGTCCTAGGTTTCAGGGGCTCTGCAGATAGGTGGCTTCTTTGGTTGCAGTCATAGGGCAAGTCACCTGTCCATCATTGTTAAGTTTTGGTTCCGCCCCTTGCTCAGGGCAATTGGGAAGGGAAGGGAGCAAGGTAAGCTTATGTATAAGATGTGTGCAAGCTTCCCCTGTACAAAAACTTCAACCCTTAAGACCTTCCGGGGGAGAAAGGTCTTAAGAGTCTCAAAGAATTACCAGGAAAACAGCCCTAAAGACCAAAGAACTCCAGCTGGAGAACATCTACTGCCTTGCTGGTAGGTCCACTCGGCGTTCGAGACGCAGTTCGACCCGGTAGCGGAGCCCACATCAGTAAGGGTTAGATTACAGTCAGCCTGGGAGAAGTTAAAAGGGATTTTCCTTTAAAGAAGAAGTTATTGAAGACAGTTGCCTGTCCTTCGTGGGCAAGATTAGGAATTCACCAGTTGCCTAAAAGCTTGGAATCATTTGCTTAACTTTACTGAAGACAAGAGAAGTTTTTGTTTGATTGTTCATTAATAAAAGACTTTGTTGTACTTCTCAAGCCATCTAAAGACTGTTTGTGGCGGAAACCTCTGAGAACTTCTCTTTAGGCCCCCTGGCTTCCTGCTGGGCAAAGATTGCACATCCTGTTCTAAAGACAATTATTTACAGGTCAAGTATGCCACAGAACAGTAGTGAAGCAACCAAGTTGGGGGGGGGGGGATGTTGAATGCTCTCATTAAGGAGGCCAGACTTGGTGGAGGTGGTTGACAAGGGCGGAGCTGCAGGCTATTGAAGGCTGCTCTGCCCCCTGTTGTGCTCTATGCTTCAGCATGAGCTTGGAGGCATGTTTCAACCTCCCCCTGTGAAATTTTCAACCCCCCCCCCCCTGAAAATTTCAATCCCTCCTGAAATTTTTTTCTGGCTACAGCCCTGACTGGAAGTTTCTTAGGATAGAGAGGCTGATAAGGGAAACATAGCCAGTATTCTTTTAGTCTAAGGAAAGGCTAAAGAATAATCTTATTAAGTATGTGATCAAGGGAGGATCAGACAAGGGAGACATCCCTGTATTGAAACAGTTTTGTAATAAGTGCTTCACCTCAGGAAAATACTGCGTAACATGAAAGAGTGTAACATTCAACTAACCAAGCATTTTTCTAAGTTCTATAACAAAAGTTACGTCTTGCAACCACACGCTGTGTACTTAATAAAATTGTTAACTTTTATTTGAAGATTGCCTCAGCTCCGTCTATTCTGGGCACAGTGCCATTTCTCACAATATTATAACTTACCTCACGTGGTGGCAGAAACGCAGGGAAAAGTAACCAAATAAATCTACATTCTTCTCTCCAGTCACGCTACAGTATATACAGTGTGATTACTACTAAGTTATTACTTTCTTAATAAAGGAGGAGGTGCATTTGAACAGCCTCCCTTCTAACTTGGTGGTAAATTTGGTTCCTAATCGGCAACCTCCATTATAAATTGGCTAGTTCTTTTTAACATTGGGAATGGGTAAAATCTCCTGAATACTGGATCCTTTCAAATTGGAGGCAACAATAAAAAATCCCTCCGCTCCCTTGCTTCTTTTCACAGGCCAATCAGGGATCATATGCAAATAGCACCACAGCAGCAGCCAGTCAGAATCTTGGAACTTTCAGACTGGCCAATCAGAAAGCCGGCATATACACTGCCACACATCCGCCGCATACAAATTTGACTTTTATTATATACTGGCTTGGGGACCTGGCGCTGCCCGGGTTATTTGAGAAAGGAATTGTGTATCAAGGTTGGTCGTTATCAGTTATGTATATGGCTCGCAGTGGTCTCAGGAAGTTAGTGAAGGTACTGCGAGTCCCATCCTCTGTGGTCCATCCTCCTCCAAATTGCACCAGAATGGAGAGTGGGTCAGGGGGGCTCTTTGTGCCAAGTTTTGTTCTTGATCAATCATTGGATGAGGGTCACAGTGGTCTCAGAAAGTGAGTTTACGTTCTTCAAGTCCCATCATCTATAGTCTGTTCTCCCCCAAACCTCACCAGAATGTTGAGTGGGCCAAGGGGGCTCTCTGTGCCAAGTTTGGTCTTTCTTGGTATTTGGATAAGTGTGGCTGTGGTTTCAGGAAGTGAGTGAAGGTACTAGAAGTCCCATCATCCATTGTCTGTCCTCCAAACAGCATCGGGATGTAGAGTGGGTCACAGGGGCTCTGTGTAGCAAGTTTGGTCTTGATCGGACATTAGATGAGGGTTGCAGCAGTCTTGGGAAGGGAGTGGAGGTACTTGAAGTCCTATCATCCATGGTCTGTCCTCCTCGAAAGTGCACCAGGATGTAGAGTGGGTCATGGGGACTCTGTGTGCCAAGTTTGGTCTTGATCAGTCATTGGCGAGAGTCTCAGTGGTCTCAGGAAGTGAGTGAAGTGACTGCAAGTCCCATCATGCATTGACAAATTATTCCAAACCGCACCAGGATGTAGAATGGGTCATGCAGGCTCTCTGTGTAAATTGTGGTCCTGATCCAACATTGTTGGCAGTTGTAATGGTCGTAGGAAGGGAGTGCAGGTATTGCAAGCCCCATCGTCCATGGTGCATCCTCCTCCAAACTGCACCAGGATGTAGAGTGCATCATGGAGACTCAGTGTGCCAAGTTTGGTCTTTATCGCTAATTGGAAGAGGGTTGCAGTGGTCTCAAGAATTGAGCAAAGGTACTGCAAGTCCCATAATCCACGGTCCATCCCCGGCCAAACCACACCAGGATGTAAAGTGGGTCATGAGAGGTCTATGTGCCAAGTTTGGTCCTTATCAGTCATTGGATGAAGTTAACAGCGGTCTTAGAATGTGAGTGATGGTAGTCCCAACATCCATGGTTCATCCTCCTCCAAACTGCAGTAGGATGTCGAGTGGGTCTTGTGTGCCACGTTTGGTCTGTATTGGTAATTTTCTGACCCTTTCCTCTCTTTGTCATCTCGGAATCCTGGAATTGAGGCTGGCCAATCAGAGACCATATGCAAATTTCCTTCTCTCATTTCTCCGTTTCTGTCATGAACCCTTTTCTCTACCAGGGGCTCCTGTAAAGCTGGCCAATCAGAGACCATATGCAAATAGCACCACAGCGGCAGCCAATCATAATCTTGGAACTTTCACGCTGGTGAATCAGAATGCTGGCACATACTCCTCCACACCACCACACGTCTGCCGCATACAAACTTTGACTTTTATTATATGTACTAGCTTGGGGACCCGGCGTTGCCCGGGTTATTAGAGAAAGTGGGTAATGGCGGTTCTGTATGCCAAGTTTGGTCTTTATTGGTCTTTGGATAATGGCAGCATTATTTTCAGGAAGTGAGTGAAGGTACCTGAAGTCCCATCATCCATGGGCCATCCTCCTACAAACAGCAGCAGGATATAGAGTGGGTCATGGGGGCTCTGTGTGCCAAGTTTGGTCTTTATCAGTCATTAGATGAGGGTGGCAGTGGTGTCAGTAAGTGAGTGAAGGTACTGCAAGCCCCATCATACAAAGTCCATCCCCTTTCAAACTGCAGCAGGATGTAGAGTGGATCATGGGGGCTCTGTGTGCCAAGTGTGGTCTTGATTGGTCATTAGAAGAGGGTTGCAGCAATCTTTGGAAGGGAGTGGAGGTACTTGAAGTCCCATCATCCATGGTCTGTCCTCCTCCAAACTGCAGCAGGATGTAGAGTGGGTCATTGGAGCTCCATGTGGCACGTTTAGTCTTGATTAGTCATTGGCGAGGGTCTCAGGAAGTGAGCAAAGGTACTGCAAGTCCCATCATCCATCTCCAAATTTTTCCAAACAACACCCACTTTACCAGGACGTAAAGTGGGTCATGAGAGGTCTATGTGCCAAGTTTGGTCTTGATCTGTCATTGGATGAGGTTTGCAGAGGTCTCAGAATGTGAGTGAAGGTACTGGAAGTTCCATCATCCATGGTCCACCCTTCTCCAAAACTGCAGCAGGACGTAGAGTGGGTCATGGGGGCTCTGTGTGCCAACGTTGGTCTTGATTGGTCATTAGATGAGTTTTGCAGCAGTCTAGGGTAGTGGAGGTACTTGAAGTCCCATCATCCATGGTCTGTCGTCCTACAAAGTGCTCCAGGATGTAGAGTGGGTCATTGAAGCTCCATGTGCCAAGTTTAGTCTTGATGAGTCATTGGCGAGGGTCTCAGTGGTCTCAGGAAGTGAGTGAAGTGACTGCAAGTCCCATCATCCACTGTCAAATTCTTCCAAACCGCACCAGGATGTAGAGTGAGTTATGCAGGCTCTCTGTGTAAATTGTGGTCCTGATCCATCATTTTTGACAGTTGTAATGGTCTTAGGAAGGGAGTGCAGGTATTGCAAGTCCCATCGTCCATGGTGCATCCTCCTTCAAACTGCACCTGGATGTAGAGTGTGTCATGGAGACACAGTGTGCCAAGTTTGGTATGTATTGGTAATCGGATGAGGGTTGCAGTGGTATGAAGAATTGAGCAATGGTACTGCAAGTCCCATAATCTACGGTCCATCCCCGGCCAAACCACACCAGGACGTAAAGTGGGTCATGAGAGGTCTATGTGCGAAGTTTGGTCCTGATCAGTCATTGGATAAGGTTAACAGCGGTCTCAGAATGTGAGTGGTGGTACTGCAAGTCCCATCATCCATGGTTCATACTACTCCAAACTGCAGTAGGATGTAGAGTGGGTGATGGGGGCTCCGTGCCAAGTTTCGTCTGTATTTGTAGTGTTCTGACCCAGCCCCGGCCTTTTCTTTCCTCTCTTTGTCATCTCGGAATGTTGGATTTGAGGCTGGCCAATCAGAGACCATATGCAAATTTCCTTCTGTCATGCCCCGTTTCTGCCATGAACCCTCTTCTCCCCCAGGGGCTCCTATTGAAGCTGGCCAATCAGAGACCATATGCAAATAGCACCACAGCGGCAGCCAATCAGAACGCTGGCACATACACATTCCGCCCACCGCACCTCTGTCCTTCCCATACAAACACTCTATTATATACTAGCTTGGGGACCCGGCGCTGCCCGGGTTATTAGAGAAAGTGGGTAATGGTGGTTCTCTATGCCAAGTTTGGTCTTTATTGGTCATTGGATGATGCTTGCATTGTTTTCAGAGAGTGAAGTTACTTGAAGTGCCATCATCCATGGTCCACCCTTCTCCAAACAGCAGCAGGATAGAGTGGGTCATGGGGGCTCGGTGTGCCAAGTTTGGTCTTTATCAGCCATTGGATGAGGGTGGTAGTGGTTTCTGTAAGTCAGTGAAGGTACTGCAAGTCCCATCATCCATCGTCCATCCTTCAAACAGCACCGGGATGTAGGGTGGGTCATGGGGGTTGTGTGTAGCAAGTTTCTTCTTGATCGGTCATTAGATGAGGGTTGCAGCAATCCTGGGATGGAGTGGAGGTACTTGAAGTCCTATCATCCATGGTCTATCCTCCTCGAAAGTACACTAGGATGTAGAGTGGGTCATGGGGACTCTGTGTGCCAAGTTTGGTCTTGATCAGTCATTGGCGAGGGTCTCAGTGGTCTCAGGAAGTGAGTGAAGTGACTGCAAGTCCCATCATGCATTGACAAATTATTCCAAACCGCACCAGGATGTAGAATGGGTCATGCAGGCTCTCTGTGTAAATTGTAGTCCTGATCCAACATTGTTGGCAGTTGTAATGGTCGTAGGAAGGGAGTGCAGGTATTGCAAGCCCCATCGTCCATGGTGCATCCTCCTCCAAACGGCACCAGGATGTAGAGTGCATCATGGAGACTCAGTGTGCCAAGTTTGGTCTTTATCGCTAATTGGATGAGGGTTGCAGTGGTCTCAAGAATTGAGCAAAGGTACTGCAAGTCCCATAATCCATGGTCCATCCCCAGCCAAACCACACCAGGACGTAAAGTGAGTCATGAGAGGTATATGTGCCAAATTTGGTCCTGATCAGTCATTGGATGAGGTTAACAGCGGTCTCAGAATGTGAGTGATGGTACTGCAAGTCCCATCATCCATGATTCATCCTCCTCCAAACTGCATTAGGATGTCGAGTGGGTCTTGTGTGCTCTGTTTGCAAAGTGTGGTCTGTATTGGTAATTTTCTGACAGAGCCCCTGGCCTTTCCTTTCCTCTCTTTGTCATCTCGGAATCTTGGAATTGAGGCTGACCAATCAGAGACCATATGCAAATTTCCTTCTGTCATGTCCCTGTTTCTGTAATGAATCCTTTTCTCCACCAGGGGCTCCTGTTGAAGCAGGCCAATCAGGGATCATATGCAAATAGCACCACAGCAGCAGCCAATCAGAATCTTGGAACTTTCAGGCTGGCCAATCAGAAAGCCGGCACATACACCACCACACATCCGCCGCATACAAGTTTTGACTTTTATTATATATATAGACTAGCTTGGGGACCCGGGGTTGCCCGGGTTATTAGAGAAAGTGGGTAATGGAGGTTCTCTATGCCAAGTTTGGTCTATACTGGTCATTGGATGACGGTTGCATTGTTTTCAGGAAGTGAGTCAAGGTACTTGAAGTCCCATCATCCATGGTCAGCCCTCCTCCAAACAGCAGCAGTATATAGAGTGGGTCATGGGGGCTCTGTGTGCCAAGTTTGGTCTTTATCACTCATTGGATGAGGGTGTCAGTGGTTTCAGTAAGTGAGTGAAGGTACTGCAAGTCCCATCATCCAAAGTCCATCCTTCTTCAAACTGCACCAGGATGTAGAGTGGGTCATGGAGACTCAGTGTGCCAAGTTTGGTCTTTATTGGTAATTGGATGAGGGTTGCAGTGGTCTCAAGAATTGAGCAAAGGTACTGCAAGTCCCATAATCCATGGTCCATCCTCGGCCAAACCACACCAGGACGTAAAGTGGGTCATGAGAGGTCCATGTGCCAAGTTTGGTCCTGATCAGTCATTGGATGAGGTTAACAGCGGTCTCAGAATGTGAGTGGTGGTACTGCAAGTCCCATCATCCATGGTTCATCCTCCTCCAAACTGCAGTAGGATGTCGAGTGGGTGATGGGGGCTCTGTGTGCCAAGTGTGGTCTGTATTGGTGATTTTCGGACCCAGCCCCCTCTGGCCTTTTCCTTTCCTCTTTTGTCATCTCGGAATCTTGGAATTGATGGCCAATAAGAGACCATATGCAAATTTCCTTCTCTTGTCCCCGTTCCTGACATGAACTCTTTTCTCCAGCAGGGGCTCCTATTGAAGCTGGCCAATCAGAGACAATATGCAAATAGCACCACTGCGGCAGCCAATCAGAACGCTGGCACATACACCTTCCGCCCTCCGCACCTCTGTCCTTCCCATACAAACACTCTTCTTTATTATATACTAGCTTGGGGACCCGGCGCTGCCCGGGTTATTAGAGAAAGTGGGTAATGGCAGTTCTGTATGCCAAATTTGGTCTTTATTGGTCGTTGGATAACGGCTGCATTGTTTTCAGGAAGTGAGTGAAGGAACTTGAAGTCCCATCATCCATTGTCCGTCCTCCTCCAAACAGCATCGGGATGTAGAGTGGGTCAAGGTGGCTCTGTGTGCCAAGTTTGGTCTTGATCGGACATTAGTAAGGGTTGCAGCAGTCTTGGGAAGGGAGTGGAGGTACTTGAAGTCCCATCATCCATGGTCTGTCCTCCTTGAAAGTGCACCAGGATGTAGAGTGGGACATGGGGACTCTGTGTGCCAAGTTTGGTCTTGATCAGTCATTGGCGAGGGTCTCAGTGGTCTCAGGAAGTGAGTGAAGTGACTGCAAGTCCCATCATCCACTGTCAAATTCTTCCAATCCGCACCAGGATGTAGAGTGGGTCATGTGGACTCTCTGTGTAAATTGTGGTCCTGATCCATCATTGTTGGCAGTTGTAATGGTCTTAGGAAGGGAGTGCAGGTATTGCAAGTTCCATTGTCCATGGTGCATCCTCCTCCAAGCCGCACCAGGATGTAGAGTGTGTCATGGAGACTCAGTATGCCAAGTTTGGTCTTTATCGATAATTGGATGAGGGTTGCAGTGGTCTCAAGAATTGAGCAAAGGTACTGCAAGTCCCATAATCCAAACCACACCAGACGTAAAGTGGGTCATGAGAGGTCTATGTTCCAAGTTTGGTCCTGATCCGTCATTGGATGAGGTTAACAGAGGTCTCAGAATGTGAGTGATGGTACTGCAAGTCCCATCATCCATGGTTGCAGTAGGATGTCGAATGGGTCTTGCAGGCTCTGTGTGCGAAGTGTGGTCTGTATTGGTAATTTTCTGACTCAGCCCCCTCTGGCCTTTTCCTTTCCTCTCTTTTTCATCTCGGAATCTTGGAATTGAAGCTGGCCAATCAGAGACCATATGCAAATTTCCTTCTCATGTCCCCGTTTCTGTCATGAACTCTTTTCTCCACCAGGGGCTCCTCTTGAAGCTGGCCAATCAGAGACCATATGCAAATAGCATCGCTGCCCAGCCAATCGGAATCTTGGAATTTCAGGCTGGCAAATCAGAGACCACAGTGGCAGCCAATCAGAAAGCTAGCACATACACCGCCACACTTTTGTCCTCCACATACAAACTTTCACCTTTATTATATACTAGCTTGGGGACCCGGCGTTGCCCGGGTTATTAGAGAAAGTGGGTAATGGTGGTTCTGTATGCCAAGTTTGGTCTTTATTGGTCTTTGGATAACGGCTGCATTATTTTCAGGAAGTGAGTGAAGGTACTTGAAGTCCCATCATCCATGGGCCATCCTCCTACAAACAGCAGCAGGATATAGAGTGGGTCATGGGGTTCTGTGTGCCAAGTTTGGTCTTTTTCAGTCATTAAATGAGGGTGGCAGTGGTGTCAGTGGGTGAAGGTAGTTCAACTCCCATCATACAAAGTCAATCCCCTTTGAAACTGCAACAGGATGCAGAGTGGATCATGGGGGCTCTGTGTGCCAAGTGTGGCCTTGATTGATCATTAGAAGAGGGTTGCAGCAATCTTCGGGAGTGGAGGTACTTGAAGTCCCATCATCCATGGTCTGTCCTCCTCCAAACTGCACCAGGATGTAGAGTGGGTCATTGGAGCTCCATGTGCCAAGTGTAGTCTTGATTAGTCATTGGCGAGGGTCTCAGTGGTTTCAGGAAGTGAGCAAAGGTACTGCAGGTCCCATCATCCATCTCCAAATTTTTCCAAACAACACCAGGACGTAACGTGGGTCATGAGAGGTGTATGTGCCAAGTTTGGTCTTGATCTGTCATTGGATGAGGTTTGCAGAGGTCTCATAATGTAAGTGAAGGTACTGGAAGTTCCATCATCCATGTTCTTCTCCAAAACTGCACCCTTCTCCAAAACTGCAGCAAGATGTAGAGTGGGTCATGGGGGCTCTGTGTGCCAACTTTGGTCTTGATTGGTCATTAGATGAGTTTTGCAGCAGTCTTGGGTAGTGGAGGTACTTGAAGTCCCATCATCAATGGTCTGTCGTCCTCCAAACTGCTCCAGGATATAGAGTGGGTCATTGAAGCTCCATGTGCAAAGTTTAGTCATGATGAGTCATTGGCGAGGGTCTCAGTGGTCTCAGGAAGTGAGTGAAGTGACTCCAAGACCCATCATCCATTGTTAAATTCTTCCAAACCACACCAGGATGTAGAGTGGGTCATGCTGGGTCTCTGTGTAAATTGTGGTCCTGATCCATCATCGTTGGTAGTTGTAATGGTCTTAGGAAGGGAGTGCAGGTATTGCAAGTCCCATCGTCCATGGTGCATCCTCCTTCAAACTGCACCTGGATGTAGAGTGTGTCATGGAGATTCAGTGTGCCAAGTTTGGTATTTATTGGTAATTGGATGAGGGTTGCAGTGGTCTGAAGAATTGAGCAATGGTACTGCAAGTCCCATAATCCACGGTCCATCCCCGGCCAAACCACACCAGGACGTAAAGTGGGTCATGAGAGGTCTATGTGCGAAGTTTGGTCCTGCTCAGTCATTGGATAAGGTTAACAGCGGTCTCAGAATGTGAGTGGTGGTACTGCAAGTCCCATCATCCATGGTTCATACTCCTCCAAACTGCAGTAGGATGTAGAGTGGGTGATGGGGGCTCTGTGTGCCTATTTCGGTCTGTATTGGGAGTGTTCTGACCCAGCCCCCGGCCTTTCCTTTCCTCTCTTTCTCATCTCGGAATGTTGGATTTGAGGCTGGCCAATCAGAGACCATATGCAAATTTCCTTCTGTCATGCCCCGTTTCTGCCATGAACCCTCTTCTGCCTCTTCTAGCACCACAGCGGCAGCCAATCAGAACGCTGCCAAATACACCGCCCTATGTCCTTCCTCTGTCTAATACAAACAAACACTCTTCTTTATTATATACTAGCTTGGGGACCCGGCGCTGCCCGGGTTATTAGAGAAAGTGGGTAATGGTGGTTCTGTATGCCAAGTTTGGTCTTTATTGGTCTTTGGATAATGGCTGCATTTCTTTCAGGAAGTGAGGGAAGGTACTTGAAGTCCCATCATCCATGGCCAATCCTCCTACAAACAGCAGCAGGATATAGAGTGGGTCTTGGGGGCTCTGTGTGCCAAGTTTGGTCTTTATCAGTCATTAGATGAGGGTGGCAGTGGTGTCAGTAAGTGAGTGAAGGTACTGCAAGTCCCATCATCCAAAGTCCATTCTCTTTCAAACAGCAGCAGAATGTAGAGTGGATCATGGGGGCTCTATGTGCCAAGTTTGGTCTTCATTGGTCATTAGAAGAGGGTTGCAGCAATCTTTGGAAGGGAGTGGCGGTACTTCAAGTCCCATCATCCATGGTCTGTCCTCCTCCAAACTGCACCAGGATGTTGAGTGGGTCATTGAAGCTCCATGTGCCAAGTTTAGTCTTGATTAGTCATTGGCAAGGGTCTCAGTGGCCTCAGGAAGTGAGTGAAGTGACTGCAAGTCCCATCATCTATTGTCAAATTCTTCCAAACCGCACCAGGATTTAGAGTGGGTCATGCTGGGTCTCTGTGTAAATTGTGGTCCTGATGCATCATTGTTGGCAGTTGTAATGGTCTTAGGAAGGGAGTTTAGGTATTGCAAGTCCCATCGTCCATGGTGCATCCTCCAAATTGCACCAGGATGTAGAGTACATCATGGAGACTCAGTGTGCCAAGTTTGGTCTTTATCGGTAATTGGATGAGCGTTGCAGTGGTCTCAGGAATTGTGCAAAAGTACTGCAAGTCCCATAATCCATGGTCTATCCCCAGCCAAACACACACCAGGATGTAAAGTGGGTCATGAGAGGTCTATGTGCCAAGTTTGGTCCTGATCAGACATTGGATGAGGTTAACAGCGGTCTCAGAATGTGAGTGATGGTACTGCAAGTCCCATCATCCAAAGTCGATCCTCCTTCAAACTGCAGCAGGATGCAGAGTGGGTCATGGGGGCTCTGTGTGCCAGGTTTGATCTTGATCAGACATTAGATGAGGGTTGCAGCCATCTTGGGAAGGGAGTGGAGGTACTTCAAGTCCCATCATCCATGGTCTGTCCTCCTCAAAAGTGCACCAGGATGTAGAGTGGGTCATGAGGACTGTGTGTGGCAAGTTTGGTCTTGATCAGTCATTGGTGAGGGTTTCAGTGGTCTCAGGAAGTGAGTGAAGTGACTGCAAGTCCCATCATCCATTGTCAATTTCTTCCAAACCGCACCAGGATTTAGAGTGGGTTATGCGGGCTCTCTGTGTACATTGTGGTCCTGATCCATCATTGTTGGCAGTTATAATGGTTTTAGGAAGGGAGTGCAGGTATTGCAAGTCCCATCGTCCATGGTGCATCCTCCTCCAAGCCACACCAGGATGTAGAGTGCGTCATGGAGACTCAGTGTGCCAAGTTTGGTCTTTATCGGTAATTGTTTGAGGTTTGCAGTGGTCTCAAAAATTGAGCAAAGGTACTGCAAGTCCCATAATCCATGGTCCATCCTCGGCCAAACCACACCAGGACGTAAAGTGGGTCATGAGAGGTCTATGTGCCAAGTTTGGTCCTGATCAGTCATTGGATGAGGTTAACAGCGGTCTCAGAATGTGAGTGATGGTACTGCAAGTCCCATCATCCATGGTTCATACTCCTCCAAACTGCAGTAGGATGTAGAGTGGGTGATGGGGGCTCTGTGCCAAGTGTCGTCTGTATTGGTAGTGTTGTTACCCAGCCCCCGGCTTTTCCTTTCCTCTCTTTGTCATCTCGGAATCTTGGATTTGAGGCTGGCCAATCAGAGACCATATGCAAATTTCCTTCTGTCATTCCCCGTTTCTGCCATGAGCCCTCTTCTCCTATTGAAGCTGGCCAATCAGAGACCATATGCAAATAGCACCACAGCGGCAGTCAATCACAACGCTGCCACATACTCCTTCCTCTGTCCGATACAAACATTCTCTTTTATTATATACTAGCTTGGGGACCCGGCCCTGCGCGGTTTATTAGAGAAAGTGGGTAATGGTGGTTCTGTATGCCAAGCTTGGTCTTTATTGGTCATTGGATAATGGCTGCATTCTTTTCAGGAAGTGAGTAAAGGTACTTGAAGTCCCATCATCTACAGTCCACCCTCCTCCAAACAGCAGCAGGATATAGAGTGGGTCATGGGGGCTCTGTGTGCCAAGTTTGGTCTTTATCAGTCATTAGATGAGGGTGTCAGTGGTGTCAGTAAGTGAGTGAAGGTACTGCAAGTCCCATCATCCAAAGTTCATCCTCTTTCAAACTGCAGCAGGATGTAGAGTGGGCCATTGGAGTTCCATGTGCCAAGTTTAGTCTTGATTAGTCATTGGCGAGGGTCTCAGTGGTCTCAGGAAGTGAGCAAAGGTACTTCAAGTCCTATCATCCATCTCCAAATTTTTCCAAACAACACCAGGACGTAAAGTGGGTCATGAGAGGCCTATGTTTGGTCTTGATCCGTCATTGGATGAGGTTTGCAGAGGTCTCAGAATGATGCGGAGCATCTTGCCCCCCCCCCCCAAGTATTTGTAGTTCGCCAAGGGCCGGACAATGGATTCTGTTGCTTCCTGACCCAGCACACATAACTGGGTTCCTGTTTCCTCTTTGTGAATTCTCTGGCTTGTGCACTGGACCCTGGCCCCTGATCAGGGAAATGTAGTTTCCCAAAGGACATTGCTTCACAGATCGCAACCCGGAAGCCCTCTCCTTTGAACTCTCTTGCTTGCCCTCTCCTATTGACTTTCTGCTCCGCATCCCGGACTGTTTCCCTGCCACCTTTCTGGACACAAACCTCGGACCGGGCTTGCCTGGAAGAACAAGCAGCCTCTGCCTGCCTGCGCCTTCACCAAGAAAACTATGATTCCAACAAGAATGAAATACATTTATTATTATTATTGTTTTCTTTTAATAAACTTTGCTGGGTTGGGGATGGGGATTCATTTATGAAATGTATGAAGAACATGAAGCTTGAAATATGTATATAATGGAAATCTATCACATGAAATGTACCCTGACCCTCTTCCCCACCTTTCTCCCTCTGAACTTTGCCCCAAAAGGAATGTGACCTGAGGTTACTGTTAAGAGGAAATCCTATTTCCTCAAAAGTAAATCCATCCATATTTGCATCTGCATGGGCCGTGGTTGATCCTATCTCGAGGCTCGTTTTCAGAGCAGACAATGGGCTGAGAGATAGGTCAACAGAAACTCCGGTAAAAGACTGATTAACTCAACTTATGGTGTTTGTGAAGCTCCTTTGTCTACAAGGCCCCCTTGTTTACAGAGTTTTGAGATCCAAATACCATCAACAGCCCCTTTTCATATTTCCCCACAAATTCAATCAAGGAACCAGGAAGCTCTTTGTTCCTCCTGTCTGCCACCCCGCCGCTGAGAACAAAGGTTCGGAAATCAGCTGGCGGATGCCTCCCGGGTATTCCGCCCCTCTGAGCTGTCAAACTATGTCCCGCCTCCTGGCTGCTGATTGGACCATCTTCGGAGGCACTAGGGAGGCTCCGATTGGCCCCCTGGAGGCGGCAGCGCTCGCTGGTTGGAGGAGAGGCGGGACATGCAGCCAAGCCTCCTCCCAGCTATTCCAGGGCCAGCCAATCAGGGCAGAGCCAGCTGACGGAGGGCGGGCGGGATTTACAAACTGATTTTCCTTTGTTCTGACTGTATAAAAATGCCGGAAAATCTCTGTATAGCATGCTTGTATGTGAACTATCACTGCAATCGCATCCTTTTCAGCTGAATCTCAAATAAACGCCTCGATCCTGAACTCCTTTCGCCTCTGGTGAGCTGATTTGCATTTAGATAACTTTTGCGCCCTTGGATTGGCTTCCGGAAAAATCTCACCAAGGTTC
Source organism: Anolis sagrei (assembly GCF_037176765.1). Taxonomy (NCBI): domain Eukaryota; kingdom Metazoa; phylum Chordata; class Lepidosauria; order Squamata; family Anolidae; genus Anolis; species Anolis sagrei. The sequence goes on along the minus strand of NC_090035.1, from coordinate 55,450,523 downwards.
CCAGGACCCTTTTTGGTGCGGTACTTGGGCTCTCCTGCTTGGGAGAGCCCCCCAAAAGAGCTCGATATCAAGAATGTGAGTGAAGGTATTGGAAGTTCCATCATCCATTGTCCGTCCTCCTCCAAAACTGCAGCAGGATGCAGAGTGGGTCATGGGGGCTCTGTGTGCCAACTTTGGTCTTGATTGGTCATTAGATGAGATTGCAGCATTGCTGGAGAGTGGAGGTACTTGAAGTCCCATCATCCATGATCTGTCCTCCTCCAAAGTGCACCAGGATGTAGAATGGGTCACTGGAGCTCCATGTGCCAAGTTTAGTCTTGATTGGTCATTGGCGAGGGTCTCAGGAAGTGAGTGAAGTGACTGCAAGTCCCATCATCCATTGTCAAATTCTTCCAAACCGCACCAGGATGTAGAGTGGGTCATGCTGGGTCTCTGTGTAAATTGTGGTCCTGATCCATCATTGTTGGCAGTTGTAATGGTCTTAGGAAGGGAGTGCAGGTATTGCAAGTCCCATCATCCATGGTGCATTCTCCTTCAAACTGCACCTGGATGTAGAGTGCGTCATGGTGTCTCAGTGTGCCAAGTTTGGTATTTATTGGTAATTGGATGAGGGTTGCAGTGGTCTGAAGAATTGAACAATGGCACTGCAAGTCCCATAATCCACGGTCCATCCCCGGCCAAACCACACCAGGACGTAAAGTGGGTCATGAGAGGTCTATGTGCGAAGTTTGGTCCTGATCAGTCATTAGATGAGGTTAACAGTGGTCTCAGAATGTGTGTGGTGGTACTGAAAGTCCCAACATCCATGGTTCATCCTCCAAACTGCAATATGATGTAGAGTGGGTCATGGGGGCTCTGTGTGCCAAGTGTGGTCTGTATTGGTAATTGTCTGACTCAGCCCCCTCTGGCCTTTTCCTTTCCTCTCTTTGTCATCTCGGAATCTTGGAATTGAGGCTGGCCAATCAGAGACCATATGCAAATTTCCTTCTCATGTCTCCGTTTCTTTCATGAACTCTTTTCTCCACCAGGGGCTCCTATTGAAGCTGGCCAATCAGAGACCATATGCAAATAGCACCACAGCGGCAGCCAATCAGAACGCTGGCACATACTCCTCCCGCCACACTTTTGTCCTCCGCAGAGAACTTTTGACTTTTATTATATACATTGATATAGATATAGACTAGCTTGGGGACCCGGCGCTGCCCGGGTTGTTAGAGAAAGTGGGTAATGGCGGTTCTATATGCCAAATTTGGTCTCTATGAGCCCGAGCGCAGCGGGGAGCCCCGCCTTCACATTGGTGTGAACTGCAGCGGAAAGTTCCGCAGTTCCTGGACCAAGCTTTTGGGACCAACGGATGAAATGTGCCCCAGCAGCCAGCTCAAAACCAGGAATGCTTGCAGTTTCACCTTGCTTTCCCCTTCCCTTTACTTTGTATCCTTTCCCTAATAAAAGTACTTGAAACTTGCAACTTTTTATCTTTCCGCATGTTACTTTTGTATCCTTTCTTGACTCAAACAGAATAACATTGCAATAGACCCTTTTTTTTGGGCTCCGGAGAGCCGTGAGCCCGCGGGAGGCGCCTCCGGGCGCCCCCCGGACCCCGAATCTGCATTCGCCTAGACCGCGGATACGGAAACCGCCATTTCAGGCCCCCTTATCCACGAAAATACTTAAAATGGCGGATTGCCGCCGTTCCAATTTTATATTTTTCTACAACTAATTCTAAGACTAACTGCCATTTCCTTTTTCTCATTTTGGGCTCCTTCACCTGGGGAAAAATTAGTTTTGTTTTAAGTATTTTATCTTGCAGAGAAACAGCTGATTGTCAAACTGGCCAGGCTCTTTGCTTCTTCTTGGCAGCACTCGCTCCCGCTTGGATCCAACAGCCAGGGACCCACTGCGGCCACCCGCAGGAGTCCCGGAAAGGCGGCCAGGCATGGGCCCTGGCCCCTGATCAGGGAAATGTAGTTTCCCAAAGGACATTGCTCCACAGATCGCAACCCAGAAACCTCCCTTGGACTCTCTCGTTTGCCCTCTCCTATTGACTTTCTGCCCCACATCCCGGACTGCTTTCTGCCACATTTTTGGACGCAAACCCTCAGATCAGGCTTGCTCCGAGTCGCAAAGCAGCCTCCGCTTCCGTGTGCCTTCACCAGGAAACCATGAACTTCTCTCAATAATAAAGTGACTGAATACTTTATTAATAAACTTTTGCTGGGGATGGGGATGGGGATTGCCTTATGAAATGTATAGAATATATGAAATGTATGTAATGGAATGAAATGTACTTTGGTTCCCCTTCCCGCTTTTCTTCTCTGACCCTTTTGCCCCAAAAAGAATGTGACCTGAGGATTACTGCAACAGGGAGGAAACCCTTTGTCCTCCCAAAACAGTCCATATTTACATTTGCATGGGCCCGTGATTGATTCCTTCTCAAAGCTTACTTTCAGAGCAGACAGTAAGATAAGGGATGGGTCAACTGAAACTCAGGGAAAAAAGGCTGATTATATCATTTTCTAGGTATTTGTTGATCCCCCTTGTTTACAAGGCCCCCTTGTTTACAAGGCCCCGAGGTCCAAATACCATCAATAGCTCCTTTTTCACATTTTCATACTTCCTCCCAAATCCAATCATAGATCGGGGAAACTCATTGTTCCCCTTGTCTGCCACCCCGCCGATGAGAACAAAGGCTCAGTAACAGCTGGCGGATGCCCCCTGGGCACCCCATTTCCCATGAGCTGTCAAACTTCGTCCCGCCTCCTGGCTGCTGATTGGACCATCGTTGGAGGCGCTAGGAAGGCGCCGATTGACCCCCTAGAGGCGGCAGAGCTCGCTGATTGGACAGGAGGCGGGACGCACAGTCAAGCCTCCTCCCAGATGTTCCGCGGCCAGCCAATCGGGGCGAAGCCGACCGGCAGGGGGCGAGCGGGATTTTTGAAAACGTTTCCTTTGTCTGTACGCTATAAAAGTGCCTGGAACTTCTGCAAATGTATGCTTGTATGTGAATGATCACTGCAACCGCATACTTTTCAGCTGAATCGCAGAAATAAACGCTTCGGTCACTGAACCTCTTCAGCCTCCGGTGAGATTAATTTTTAATATTTTTCGCTCTTTGGATTGGCTTTCGCTGGCTGCTCACTGAGGTCACAGGACCCCTTTAGCGGTCTTCAGGGATCCCTCCCGCTGGGAGACCCGCACAAAAGAGCTCAATATCATTTGGCTTTACCACGAAGGGACCCTGCTTGGGGGCCCCGATCAAATTATAGTCTAAATTTCCAAGCAGGCGCCTTGGTCTGATTCTCTGGGCCAGCAGCGAAGGAGGAGCGGCTTGGGAAAAGAGGCGCCTCTCCTGATTCAGACCTTCATTTGACCAGCTAACCAAAACTACAAATTCTCCCGCAGCCACCTCCTCCCAAGCTCTGACCTAGAGTTTCGGCACAAAGGAGCGCCAGGGAAGCCTTGATCCAAGGACTTCCAGGAAGAGGAGCGACCGACGCAGGAGGGGGAAAACGTCCGGACGGGTAAGAGAAAGCAACCGTGGGTCGCCCCGGTGGTCGTCAGGTGGGAGGGGTTCTAGACTTCCCAAACCAGCTTCGGAGCTAGCCCACTGGGGAGGGATTCTCTGGGACTCGGTAAGAAATTCCTGACTGGGGGTGGCGGACATCTAGGCGTCTGAGGTCCAGATCTTGCAATTCAGCTCGCTTTTGCGGACCTGACGGGAGCTACATGGGAAAGAGAGTCCTCCCCTTTTGACTGCCTAGCTGTCAGGTGCTGATCGCCCTGAGCTCTCCTGCCCAGGAACTCTTCAGGTTCTGGCCTTCCCGTTGCGGTTGGCGGGGGCTTCCCTGATTAACCACTGGTCTGTGGAGCTGGTAGAGAGAGATGGGTGTCTGTGGGTCTGGGATCAAACGTCCTGTTCCATCGGATACACCTTTAGGAAGAATACTGGCGGAATGGGACAGGGTTCCGTTGCGATCGCTCACGCAGGCCAGTTTGGTAAAATACAGCATGAAGAAGTGGCCCACCAGGCCCTTAGAAGGTGGAGTTTCGTGGCCCCCTCATGGCAGCACTGACCCGGAGCTCATCCTGAAGCTCCAGCAGGATTGCTGTGAGAGAGCCAAGTGGACCGAGCTCGCCTATGCCTCATGCTTTTTTGCCTTGTATCGGAGGGAGGCGGAAGGGGGTAGTTGTGCCTAACTCCTGCCATGCAAGGAGAAGGGGACAAAGCCCCAACCCCCGAAAAGCCCCCCTCCAGACCCTTTGCCTCCTCCTGAGGAGGATATCCTTGAAACATTTGCTTGCCCCCCTCCTTACCGTCCCAGCCTTCCCCTTTCTCCTCCTGCAACCTCTCCTGCAACCCCTCCTTCCGAATCCCTTCTCCCAGGGATCCCTGCCCTCCTGTCCTCCCCAGCCCAGGCCCCAAGCCAGCCCAGATCTCCAGAGGCGGAGACCTCCTCCTCCGCAAGATCAGGGCCCTCCATTCAGAGTGCCCCCACTCCCTTGTACCACCCACTGCCATCTGCTCCACTCTGCAGCCCCACTTCTACCTTGTCCTCTCCCCCCAGCTCATCCAGGACTCCCTTTTTGGGCCTCAGCTGCCCACCTTCCTCCGTTTCCTCCTCCTTTGTTCCATCCATACACAGCAGCCCCCTTGACCACCTTATTCCCCCAGCTCAGACCCCTCAAAGTCACCCCAGCCCACGGCTGGAGCCCCTCTCCCTACAGGAACTTGATCCCCTTGCCCCCTGCTTCTCTCCTCAGCCCAGGCTTCCTGCCATCTGTGCCCCAGCACCTTCCCTTCCTGCACTCCCATCCTCCCATTCCCCTTGCTGCCATCAGGGCGCCCCAGGGGCCCCCACAGGGACCCCTCCCCCCTCACAGCAACTCTTGGTCCCCTCTCCTGCTTCATCCCCAGCCTCCCACAACACCCCCACTGACCCCAATGACCCTTTTGAGCCCCTCATCACCAAGGGCAGCCTGCGCAGCCACCCTGCCCACATCCAGGCCCCCTTAAGGGAGACTGTGGGCCCAGGAGGCACTTCCTTCCTTGTACATGTCCCCTTCACTACCTCTGACCTCATCAACTGGAAGAGGAACACTGCTCCTCTTTCCCAGGACCCCACTGAAATGTATGAACTCCTTAAAACCATTTTTCTCACTCATCGCCCCACATGGGAGGACGTCATGACCCTTTTGGGGTCACTTCTCACCCAGGAAGAGAAGCGTCGCCTACTGGCCGCTGCTCAGGCCGAGGCCATGAAGGGAGAGGTGGATGACGGGGAGGACAGGGAGGTAGTCTTCCCCACCAAGGAAGACCCAGGGTGGAATTTCAACACTGACTCAGGTAGACAGGCCCTGAAGAGTTTCCATCGTCATGTCCTGGTGGGTATACCCCTTGTATACCCTCGCCCTTTGAACCTCTCAAAGCTTCTTGACATCCAGCAGAAGCCGGACGAGAGTCCTTCTGACTTCTATGACCGGATCTGCCGCATGGCCAAGAATTGGACTAACATAGATCCCACTGATCCCAAAAGTCAGCCCATGTTGAACACCCTTTTCATAGGGAAGTCCACTAGGGACATCAAGCTCAAGCTCCAGAAGCTAGAGGGAGGGGAAGAGATGCCCATCTCTCAACTCATCAACATTGCCTTCAAAGTCTACCACAACCGGGAGGACGCTGCAGTCCAGAAGGAAGAGGATGATAGGAAGGCCCAGGCTGAGATTCAGGCCACTTGCATGGTGGCTGCCCTGGCAGAGAGGGATCGGGAGAGGGATGGGGGCAGGGGCCACAGGGACAGATCAGCTTGGGGGGATCGGGGTCAGGGGAGGCAGGGAGGACACAGGGACCTTCGGTGCTTTGTATGTAAGAGGACGGGGCACTTCAAGAAGGACTGCCCAGAGGTGAAGGAAAAGGGGGCCCACGAGAGGGTCTTGTGACTAGGGAAAAGGATCTCCCTGGCACCCTCTGACCCCATTGTGCCACTGAAATTTGGGAAGAGGACTGTTGACTTCCTCCTGGACTGTGGGGCCACTCACTCAGTGCTCACAGAAGGGTTCAGGGGGACAGAATTGGGGAGCAGGAAGACTCAGGTAGTTGGGGTCTCAGGGAAAGAGGCAGAGCGTTCCTTCATGAAGCCCATGGAATGTGAGGTGGGGGGGAGGACCTTGTCTCATGAGTTCCTATATATGCCTGAATGTCCTGTTCCCCTTCTGGGCAGGGATATCCTTTGCAAGATCCGGGCCCAAGTTGCCTTTGGGCCAGAGAAAATCATCCTAGCTGTGCCTGAGGAGGAGGGGTGGAGAGCTCAGGCCTTTCTTCTCCATCAGCCTAGTCCAGAGGCTGACCTGATTCCCTTAGCCGTCCTGCAGCAGGTGGATCCCATAGTTTGGGCAGACGGGGTCCCAGGGAGGGCTAAGAACATCGCACCTGTCTCCATCACCCTCAAGCCAGACATCACTCCCCCCAGGATCCCCCAGTACAGGATTTCCATGGAGGCCAGGAAGGGCCTCCAGCCCATCATTGACAATTTCTTGGAACACTCTCTGCTGAGAGAGTGTGCCTCTCCATACAACACTCCCGTCCTTCCAGTTTGTAAAGCGAACAGTTCGGAATTTCGTTTTGTCCAGGATCTACACCCTGTGGTGCCTAACCCTTACACCTTGCTTTCCACTATCCCTCCTTCTTGCTCTTGTTTCACTGTTTTGGACTTGAAAGATGCGTTTTTCTCAATTCCTCTCCATAAGGATAGCCAGGAAATCTTTGCATTCGAGTGGGAGCATGTGGGCACTGCCAGGCGGGTACAGCTTTGCTGGCAAGTTTTGCCTCAAGGCTTTACTTCTTCACCAACCATCTTCAGCCAGAGCCTCGCCTCAGAGCTGGAGAAATGGCCAGATCGCGACCAGGGGGTCCTGCTGCAGTATATTGATGACCTGCTCCTTTGCTGTGGGGATCCGGACACCTGTGAACGCCTCACCATCAGCCTCCTCAACTTCCTGGGGGAAGCTGGCTTCAAGGTATCCAAGAAGAAGGCCCAGATCTGCAAGGACACTGTAAGGTACCTGGGGTTTGATGTTAGTCAAGGGCAGAGAGCGTTGGGACCAGAAAGGAAGGAGGCCATCTGCAAGGTCAGGGAGCCCAGGACGAAGAAACAGCTCAGGGGCTTTTTGGGGATGACTTCTTTTTGTTGGATTTGGCTTCCAAACTTTGGACTAATTGCCAAGCCTCTGTATGAGGCCACATCAGGGCCAGAGACATTCCTTGTTTGGTCTGCTGAATGCAGAACAGCCTTTGAGGCCATTAAGAAAGCCCTCATATCAACCCCTGCCTTGGGACTTCCTGACATGACCAAGCCTTTCTTCCTCTATGTCCATGAACGCAAGGGGGTGGCAGCGGGGGTGCTTGCCCAGCCATTGGGCAGCACCAAGAGGCCAGTTGCATACTTCTCCAAACGCCTGGACAACACCAGCCTTGGGTGGCCTGCCTGCCCGAGAGCTGTGGCTGCCACTGCCTTGGTAGCTGAAGAGGCCAGGAAGTTGACATTGGGCCAGCCGATGACTGTCTAAGTTCCCCATAGCGTCTTGGTGATCCTGGATGCCAAAGGGACCAACTGGCTTTCTGCCGTCCGGCTCACACGCTACCAGGCTCTGCTCATCGACCAGGGAGACCTCACCCTAGCCACCACCAACTGCCTCAACCCTGCCACCCTGATGCCCATCGACCTTGCTGAAGGAGACGACCAGGAGCCCCATGACTGCATTGCCACCATCGAAGAAGTCTACTCCAGCCGCCCCGACCTCAAAGACCAGCCCCTTCCTGATGCTGAGCTTGAGTTCTTCACCGACGGCAGTAGCAGCTGTCATCAGGGAGAGAGGAGAGCCGGGTATGCAGTGGTCACTTTGTGGGACACCATTGAAGCTGAACCACTTCCTCCTGGCACCTCTTCCCAGAAGACAGAGCTCATCGACCTCACCAGAGCCTTGGAGCTGGCAGAGGGAAAGACTGCCAACATCTACACGGACTCAAAGTTTGCCTTCCATGTGCTCCACGCCCATGAGGCCATTTGGAAGGAGAGGGGGCTGCTGACAACAGCTGGCAGCCCCGTGAAGCATCAGGCTGAGATACTGAGACTTTTGGAGGCTGTTTGCAAGCCTGCTGCAGTAGCTGTCATTCACTGCAGGGGGCACCAGGCTGGGGACCAGGACACAGCTAAGGGGAATCGAAGAGCAGACGCAGCAGCCAAGGCGGCTGCCAACAGGGAGCCCACCTTCCTTGGAGCCCTGATCCCAGACACCTCTGTGACCACTCTCCCTGTGTATGGAGCCATGGACGATGAGTTTGCAAAGGGAGAGGGTCTGAAGCAGGAGGAGGGCTGGTGGAAGGACAACCAAGTCCGTCTGTTGCTGACTGATCCCCTTATGCGTGAAGTGGCCCTGCGCCTCCATAAAAGCACTCACTGGGGCCATGATGCCATGCTGGAGCACCTCAGGACTTTCTTCATCGGCCCCCGCATGGCCCAGCAGTCCATTTGGCCTTGCCGTCGGTGTCTTTTGTGTCTCAGGAACAACCCCAAGATCCAGAAGCGGCCAGAAGTGGGGCATCTCAAGTCAGGCCTCCAGCCAGGGCAAGTGTGGTAGGTGGACTTTGCAGAACTGCCATCCAGCAAAAAGTACAGATACCTGCTGGTATTTGTGGACTGCTACAGTGGCTGGCCTGAGGCCTTCCCTTGCTACACCTGCGCCGCCAAGGAGGTGAGCCATGCCCTGCTCAACCACATCATTCCCCGTTTTGGACTTCCCATCTGTCTCTCTTCGGACAATGGAGCATCTTTCGTCTCCAAGATCACCCAGCAGGTCGCCCAGGCCCTCCAGATCCAATGGAACCTGCATACCAGCTGGCACCCTGAAGCAAGCGGGAAGGTCGAGCGGATGAACCAGACCATCAAGAGACAGTTAGCCAAGATTTGTCAGCAGGCGAGCCTGCCCTGGCCGGACGCCCTTCCACTTGCTCTCACTCGAATCAGGGCTGCTCCTGGGGGGGGGGGGGGGGTTGAAGTTGAGCCCTTTTGAAATCCTCTATGGTAGGCCTTTCCCTTCCTCACAGGTTCCTCTGAAAGCTGAACACCTGCATGAGGTGGGATCCGAAAGTATTAGGGTAAGGCTGTCTCTTTTTTTTTTTAATATCTTTATTGAGGTTTTCTTGTTACATGTTAAAATAGATAAAGAAAGGTAGAGGTTGAAGTAGAGATAGATAGGGACATGGGACCAGGGAAGAGGTAAAGGGTGAGGGCTGAGGTGCTGGGGGGGGGGGGGGATAGAGAGAGGGTAGAAAGAAAAGAAAAGAAAGAATAGTGGGTGCGAAAATTAAAAACACGGGCATGAAGATCGAGGATGTCCCCTTCGTTCGGTCTGACTTCCAGGTGTTGTTGGAGAGGATTCCTTTTCTTTCTTGTTTGAGAGTTTTGGTCTTCTGTTGTCGCTGTATTGTTTGTGGCACTATCCCTCTCTTCCCTTCTAACCTTTCCATCCGAAATAGTCGTTTATTAATGTCCAGTCCGTTTCTTTTTCTGCCAGTCCTTTATTTTTCTGCATTAAAAAGCTTAATCTGTCCATGTTTCTTATGTCTAACAGTTTGGTTTCCCATTCCTCTACGTCCGGCGTTTCCTTATTCTTCCATTTTTTGGCGAAGCAGATTCTAGCCGCTGTTGTGGCTAAGAAGAGAATTTTGTCTTTATTCTTATCTTGTTCCATTTTCTCTTCTGTAAGTCCTAACAGAAAAATTTCTGGTTTTAGAGGTATGCTTGTTTTGAGTATCCTCTGAAGTTTTTCCTGTATATTTTTCCAGAATGTTCTGGCTTTACTGCAGTGCCACCACATATGATGATATGACCCTTCTACCTTTCCGCACTTCCAGCATTTTTTATTGATGTTTTTATAGAATGTTCCTATAATTTTTTCGGCGTCATATGTCATCTGTAAAACATTTTCAGCCAATTTTCCTTCAGATTATATGCTTTTGTATATTTCAATTTTCTAGTCCAAATATTCTCCCATTCTGTTAGGAGTATTGATCTCCCAATATCTCTCGCCCATCTTGTCATATTATCTTTAATCCTTTCTTCTTCAGTACTCCATTCGAGTAGTTTTTTGTATGTTACTGATATTGTTTTCTTTTGTAATTTAATTATTATGTCCCATGTGTTCTCTTCCATCATAAATCCTGCCTCTTTGTCTTTGTTGTAGTTTTCTTGTATCAGCCTGTATTGGAGCCAGGTCATATTTGTAAATTCTTGTTTTATCGTCTGTAGCGATTTTAATTGGTAATCTCTTCCTGCTTTTTCTAATACTTCTTTGTAGTTGGGCCATTTCCTCCATCCTGCTTCTCTCCTCTGACAGGCTTCCATGGGAGAGACCCATAGTGGTATCTTGTTGTACATTCTATTCTTATACTTTTCCCACGGTTTTATTATGGCCGCCCTGATAAAATGATTTCCAAATTTTTTTTCTATACTTTTTTTCCCATACCAAATATAGGCGTGCCAGCCTCTTCTCAAATCGAATCCCTCTAATTCTAATAGTTTTTCATTTTTTAATCTGATCCAATCAAAAAGCCAAGTTAGAGCGCAGGCCTCTGCATATATTCCCAGATCTGGCATCGCTAGTCCTCCTCTTTTTTTTTCATCAGTCATATTTTTAAAGTTTATTCTGGGTTTTTTGTTTTGCCAAATGAATTTTTTAATATCTTTATTCCACTCCCTAATCCCTTTCTGGTTTCTTATAATTGAAAGATTTTGAAATAAAAAAAGCATCTTTGGAAGGATGTTCATCTTAACACTTGCTATCCTACCCAATAGTGAAAGTTTCAGATATTTCCACTTTTCTAGATCTTTCTTTATTTCCTTCCATTTTGCTATATAATTGTTTTGTAGGAGTTGTGTATTCTTCGATGTTATGATAATCCCCAGATATTTTAATTTTGATACAATTTTTATGTTCCATTTTTCCTTAATTTTTTCTATATTCTTCTTTGAAATGTTCTTTGTTATCGCTTCTGTTTTTTCTAAATTTAGTTTAAATCCTGCCAATCTGCCGAATTCATTAATTTTCCCCAACCAATTGCCTAAATTCTTATTCGGTTCTTCTATAATGCAAATAATATCGTCGGCAAATGCTCGACATTTATATGTGTTGTTCCTGATTGTTGCCCCTTTTAATTCTTCCGTTTCGCGGATCGTATCCAACAGTATTTCCAGCGTTAAAATAAATATTAAAGGAGAGAGGGGGCACCCTTGCCTTGTTCCTTTCTTTATCTCTATTGTTTTGCTTTCGTTTCCGTTGATCACAATTTTTGCCTGCTGGTTCTTGTAGATCGCCTCAATTGAGTTCTGAAAATAATAACCCATGTCTAATTCTTTAATTAATATTTAAAAAAAATTCCAATTAATGTTATCGAATGCCTTTTCGGCATCTAAGGCCAGAAACATAACTTCTTTTTGTGTATTTCTTTCATAATATTCTATCAGATTGATGACAGTTCTCACATTGTCTCTTTGATGTCTGTTGGGTAGGAATCCCGATTGTTCTTCTTTTATCCTCTTTGACAGCACACTTTTGAGTCTCTCTGCTAGAATGGTGGTGTAAATTTTGTAATCAATATTTAGTAATGAAATCGGCCTGTAATTCTTAATTTGTTCTGGGTCTTTATTGTCCTTTGGAATCACACAAATTGTAGCTTGTTTCCAGGTGTCTGGTATTCTCCGATTTTCTCTGATTTCATTCATGACTTTCCTTAATCTTGGGATAAGCACTTCCTGTAAAGTCTTATAATATATGGCTGTGAGTCCGTCCGGTCCCGGGGCTTTGTTCCCTTTCAAGTTCTTGATTGCCAGTGCTATCTCTTTTTCGGATATTTCATTGTTTAAAGTTTCCCTGTCTTCTTCTGATATTCTTTGAATTTTCTTTTTTCCCAGATATTGTAGAATCTCTTCCTTCTTAATTTGATCATCTTGATATAATTTTTTATAAAATTTTTCAAACTGATTTCTAATTTCTGTTTCTTGCGTGTACACTTTCTCTTTCTCCTTTATTTTCGTTATAAAGCTTTTTTCTTTCTTTCTTGTTAGTTTTCGTGCGAGCCATCTCCCCAGCCTATTTGCATTTTGGAATTGATCCGCTTTTATGTACTTTAGTTGTTTTGCTTTTTCTTCTAATTCTAAATACTCTCTTCTCTTCTGTAGTGACCTTATTTTTTTCTCCGTTTCTCTATTTTTGGGATCCCTTTTTAGTTTTGTCTCTTCTTTCTGAATTTCATCCATAATTTCTTTTATATTCTTTAGTTTTTCTTTCTTCTTCTGTGCCTTCTGTTGAATAAAATGTCCTCTTAGGACCGCCTTGCTTGCTTCCCACACCGTAAATATATCCATGTCCGCAGTTTCATTAATCTCAAAATATTCTTTCAGTAATTCCTTGTTCCTTTCTATGTCCTCCGATTTTCTTAATAGGTTTTCATCTAGCTTCCATCTCCATCCTTTTTCTTCCATTTTAATTTCCATTTCAATAGGGCAGTGGTCCGTTATTGTTCTTGCCATTATTTTTATCTTGTTTGTCCATGTTATTAATGATTTCGAGGCCCATATCATGTCAATCCTCGACCAGCTTTGGTGTCTGGTCGAGAAAAATGTATAGTCCTTAACATTTTTGTTCTTGTTTCTCCATACGTCTTCCATTCTTAGATCTTTTTTGATGTTTGTTAGGGTTTTTGGGAGAACTCCAGCTGACTTATTTTGTTTCCTCTGTGTAGTTCTTGCCTAGTTTCTTATTTTCTAAGTGGGCGACATGTCTACTAGATATGTGTGTTTCTTGTAAAGTAATTATTTGAAACTTCTTTTTCTTTAATTCATTGAAAATTTTATTTTGTTTATTGGGGGAATTAAAACCATTGAGATTGTTACAGAAAATCCTTAAATTAGTCATCTTTTAGCCAATATTTATCAAATCTTCCTCTTGTCTTTCTTCTTCCTCTTGTCCTTCTTGTGTTTCTTCTTCTCCTGATTCTCCTTCTTCGTCTTCTCCGTTTGTTGCCATCTCTTCTTGGTTTATTTGGTTGTCTGTTGCTTTCACTGTTGTTATCTTCATTGTTCTCTGGTCTATGTTGTACAGGCCTCTTTCTATCTCCTCTTTCCTTGGCGATACAAAACGCTGCCTCTTGCTCTGTTTTCTCTTAGTGTCATAGTCTCGTTCTTCTTCGTCTGAGTCTTCTGTTTTGATTCCTTCGTAAAATTGTCTGGCTCTTTCCACTGATTTTATCCAGTACCTCTGTCCCTTGTATGTCGTCATTAAACCTTCGTCCTTCTCCCATCGGAATCTCATGTTCTGCCTTTTTAGTTCGTCTGTCAAAAATCCATATTTTCTTCTGTTATTTATAGTGGATGTCGGGTATTTCTTTAGAATCACTATTCTTTTTTCTTTGTAGTATGCTGATTTCTTGCTCCCAGTTCTCAAAATTTCATCCCTCATTACTTTCCTTGTAAGTTGTATTATCACGTCTCTGTCAGTTTTATGTTTTCTTGCATAGTTCGTATTTATTCTGTAAGTCCTGTCAATTTGTTCATCAATGTATTCTTTTGTTCTTTGCATTAGTTCCGCGAAGATCTCGATCACTTTCTCTCTTATGTTTTCTTCCTTCTCTTCATGCACATTTCTCAATCTCAGTTGGTATTCCGTCTCTCTTCTCTCTAGATAGTCCTGTCTCTGTGTAACTTTTTGGTTTAATATTTCTAGATTTTTCATCCTCTCTTGTGTCTTGTCTTGGGCCTCCTCTTGCTTTTGTTTCCCCTTCTTCAAATTGTCTATGTCTTCTTTCATTGCTTCCGCATCCTTCTTCATTCCTTTTATCTCCTTTCTTAATTCTTCCTTTATTTCTGCCATCTGTTCTTGTGACACTTTCTGATATGCATCTTGCTTTTCGTTCATTGCTTTTAGTTCTTTCGCAATATTTTTCATTTCCTTCAAAAGCTCCTTCAATCTTCCATCCTCTCCTATTGACAATCTTCCTATTTGGTTTAATTCCTTGTTTGTCTCTTTGTTTCCTTCCTTGTTTGGTTCCTTATTTATTTCTTTGGTTTCTTTTGTTTCCTTGTTTTCTTTTACTTCCTTCATTTCTTTGAGGTCTTTGGCATTTTTGCCTCTGTTGGAGGCCATCTCTTCTTGATTGTATTGTCTTTTCTGAAATAAATTCAAATTCTTTAATTCTGCCCACATCTATTTTGTTCACTGTTGTTTGCTTTAATTTTTAATATCAATTTGCAGATTTTTTAAAATTATTATTTTTTTTAATTATTATTATTATTATTAAAAAAAATTTTTTAGTGCCCTGGTCCTGTTGATGTTTCTTTAAATTTTTGTCAATTTCTCTTTTTTGTTGTTGGCTGATTTTATTTTATTTTATGTCTATATAACTATATATGGGAACAAGAATTTCTCTTCTCTTCTTTCCTTTTATTTTATTTTATTATTTGTTTACTTATTGTTGTTGTTATTTTTATTTATTTTTTAGATTTATGTTTGTTGTTCTGTTTTCTTTACTCACGTTTTCCTTCTTAATATTTCTTTTCTGTCTTTCTGTGTGTCTTTCTTGCTTGCACCTTCTTCTCCTTCCTCCTTAGCTTCAGTTGCTCTCCGTTCTGCTCCTCCGTTTTTGGACGCTCGCCTCCCTTGCCGCTGTGTCTCCCTTCGTTTGGCTCTCTGTCTCCCTCTCTCTTTTCCCTCTGCCTTGCTGGGTCTCCGTGTTTGGGTTCTTTATTTCCGCCCTTCTCTGTGTACTTCCGGCCTGTCTTCTCTTGTCACTTCTTCCTTCTTCCATCCAGTTCCCACTCTTGTACTCGCGATATTCTCGCTCCTGTTCTCGCAATATTCTGCTTCTCGCGTTCTTTCGCGTTCTTGCGTTGTCTCCTCCTTTCTAACCCTCGTGCGGCACTTCCTGGTTTCCCTCCTGCTCCTGCTCCTCCCCTTTCTCTTCTCGCGTCTTTCTCGCTCTCCTCCTGTAGCCAGCAGCCAAAGCGCGGGAGCCCGGATTTGGAAGCGGGCCAGCCACCGTTCTCCTTCCCTCGCCTGGGAGGCGGGGTTCGCTCCTCTCCCTTCTCGTCGCAGACACAACAATCTGGATGTTCAAGGTCAATAATGGCCGGCTAGGTGATTATCTACTAATTAATTATTTATTTCCGTATTTCTTGTTCCTTTTTGTTTTGATATCCCTTTGTTTTCTCCTTATTTTGTATATAGTCTTATTAATTTCTTCCGGATCTACCGGGTCTAGGAATAGCAGTTTATCACTTTTATCTTAGACTGCTTCGTCTGTTCTTCCTTTCAGAGTCTTTTGATACTTTATTGTCGCCAGATATTCGATTCTTAGTCCTCCTCCCGGTGACGGGTGGGGTCTTTTCTCTCTCCCCCTAACCCCTTTTCTCTTTGACTTACTTTGCTTTCTTCTGTCTTCTGTTTCCTGGTTAAAATGTGCGTGGTCGGAGATGGTTCAGGAGAGTCCTAATCGCCCTGCCACGACTCGCCGTACCATGGACCCCTTGCCGGACCTATCTGGTGACCCCCTCTTGAGGAGGGGGCCCCCTTTTAGGTCGTCGGCGGGGCCCTCGGTTTCGCTGTTCCCCCCTCTTCTGTCTGTGGGTGGGAAGGGAGCTGTAACTCTACCCAGTCGTTCGGCAGTGCTGGCACATAGCAGAGCTCTAAGGTGCCTGTCTCTCCGCCATGCTCGCACACCGGAAGTCGGGTAAGACTGTCTCTTCTCACTTCTATCCTTTTCTCTCTAAATAGGTACCTGCTCTCCCACCTTCCTGTCCCCTTGGATGCTCCTGTCCACAACTTCTCCATCGGTGATTGGGTCCTTGTGTGGACGTACCGGCCGGAGGCATTGTCGGAGAAGTGGGTTGGGCCTCACCAAATCCTCCTCATCACCCACACTGCGGCCAAGGTAGCGGGTATCCGAGCCTGGGTCCACCATTCCCGGCTGAAACTCGCCCCAGAGCCAGAAGTGGGGACTGCTGAGAGCAGGAGGAAGACGAGGAGTGGGCTGTCGAGCCAGGGGAGGATCTGCGGCTTCTATTCCAGAGGTTGCCGCCAAAAGACCCTCCAGCTCCTGAACCCACTGGTCCACCCCCTTCCAGGACCTCCAGGAAGAAGAAACATTGTGCCCGTGGTCGAGGAGGTCCCCCTGCAGATCCTCACCGAGTTTCATGTCCATAGCCCCACGAGAAACCACTTTTTCGCTTACTTCCGGGTTTTGACAGCCCCCTGACAGCTGTCAAAACAGCAATCAGCTGTTTTTGACAGCCTCTGACAGCGTGCCTAGAGCATCCTTTCTACTTTCGGTTTCCCGCTAGCCTGCCGCAGCCGCGAGGAGCTGTCCAAGATTTCAGCACTTTCTGCAAACAGTAAGTCTATCTGGCCGGGCGGGTGGAGCTGTCCAAAACTTTCAGCATGTATTTTCTCCTATTATTTTGCCTACTTTTCCCCTCACCATGCATGTCATCCAGCCCCGTTCTATATGAATGGTTGTCAACGAAGGTCAATTTCTGGCAACAGTTGGCATCTAGGGTTCTGAACGTTTCTGATTTTTGTCTGTCTAGTGGGACCACAGCCACTGATCTCTTTTCCTCATGTTTGGTCGGGGTCCCAGAGCCCCTGGAAATTTTTCGGAATGTTACTGTTTTTCAAGATATCCCCTCCAAGCCCATGTCCTATCGAGACATCTCTGTATGGGGCAGGGCTGCTAGGGAGAGGGAACGGAGTATGGTGGCCATTAAATTGGCACACAGCCCCCATGCCCACCATTGTTTCCAAATCCCCAGGTGCGTGGGAAAGTGCCATAATTTGCCAAGAGAAAATCTTTTAAATTGTTCTTCCGTGGAAGTTTTGCCCTATATGAATGCCCATTTAGTCTTGCCCTCGGGATGGTTCTTCCTATGTGGGCAGACAGCCTATAGTTATCTTCCAGCGAATTCCACCATAGGGAATTGTGCCCTGGGCAGGCTGTCAGTTTTTATGCCTTCCAAGAATGACCTAGAGCTGGCACACTCCATGGCCAGGGAGGCTAGGTCCATCCAAAATTTGGACCCAAATTGTGATCCCTCTGTGGTAATTAAGGGCATTCCTCAATTTGTGGCGGCGGCCATGTTCACCCCTAGGGTGGCAACGGCCATGAACTACAGGGCCATTAAACATCTGGCCTGTGCTCTGGTCAAAAACATCAACTACACCTCAGAAGCCTTGGCTTCCATAGCCACTGAGATGCATGAGCTGAGAGAAACTGTGCTGGATAATCGAGCTGCCATCGATTTCTTGTTATTAAAAAATCATTATGGCTGTGAGAGTGTGCGACACATGTGTTGCTTCAATCTGACTGACCAGACCCCGGTAGTAAGAAAAGCCATAGAGGGTATGGATAATTTGGCAGCAGGGATAAAAGAAACAGTTGGCTTTGATCTCAGTTTTCTGACAGACTGGCTCCCCTCCTTAGAATGGCTTAGGAAGGGCTTTCTAGTTTTCCTGGGTCTTATTGTTCTCCTACTGGTTTTGAGCTGCTGTTGGTCGCACATTCCCTCTCTGTTCAAATTTTGCCAAAAAAAGGGACGGTCAGATCCATCTCGGCAGATGGCCATGCTGCCGTTGGCGGGCTACCGTGCGTGGGCGGAAACTTTAGGAGGTCGACTTCGTCTTCCTTCTTCGTTTCCGAGGGGGGATTTGAGCCCGAGCACAGCGGGGAGCCCCGCCTTCACATTGGTGTGAACTGCAGCGGAGAGTTCCGCAGTTCCTGGACCAAGCTTTTGGGACCAACGGATGAAATGTGCCCCAGCAGCCAGCTCAAAACCAGGAATGCTTGCAGTTTCACCTTGCTTTCCCCTTTACTTTGTATCCTTTCCCTAATAAAAGTACTTGAAACTTGCAACTTTTTATCTTTCCGCATGTTACTTTTGTATCCTTTCTTGACTCAAACAGAATAACATTGCAATAGACCCTTTTTTTGGGCTCCGGAGAGCCGTGAGGCCGCGGGAGGCGCCTCCAGGCGCCCCCCGGACCCCGAATCTGCATTCGCCTAGACCGCGGATACGGAAACCGCCATTTCAGGCCCCCTTATCCATGAAAATACTTAAAATGGCGGATCGCCGCCGTTCCAATTTTATATTTTTCTACAACTAATTCTAAGACTAACTGCCATTTCCTTTTTCTCGTTTTGGGCTCCTTCACCCGGGGAAAAATTAGTTTTGTTTTAAGTATTTTATCTTGCAGAGAAACAGCTGATTGTCAAACTGGCCAGGCTCTTTGCTTCTTCTTGGCAGCACTCGCTCCCGCTTGGATCCAACAGCCAGGGACCCACTGCGGCCACCCGCAGGAGTCCCGGAAAGGCGGCCAGGAATGGGCCCCGGCCCCTGATCAGGGAAATGTAGTTTCCCAAAGGACATTACTCCACAGATTGCAACACGGAAACCTCCCTTGGACTCTCTCATTTGCCCTCTCCTATTGACTTTCTGCCCCACATCCCGGACTGCTTTCTGCCACATTTTTGGACGCAAACCCTCAGATCAGGCTTGCTCCGAGTCGCAAAGCAGCCTCCGCTTCGTGTGCCTTCACCAGGAAACCATGAACTTCTCTCAATAATAAAGTGACTGAATACTTTATTAATAAACTTTCGCTGGGGATGGGGATGGGATTGCCTTATGAAATATATAGAATATATGAAATGTATGTAATGGAATGAAATGTACTTTGGTTCCCCTTCCCGCTTTTCCTCTCTGACCCTTTTGCCCCAAAAAGAATGTGACCTGAGGATTACTGCAACAGGGAGGAAACCCTTTGTCCTCCCAAAACAGTCCATATTTACATTTGCATGGGCCCGTGATTGATTCCTTCTCAAAGCTTACTTTCAGAGCAGACAGTAAGATAAGGGATGGGTCAACTGAAACTCAGGGAAAAAAGGCTGATTATATCATTTTCTAGGTATTTGTTGATCCCCTTGTTTACAAGGCCCCCTTGTTTACAAGGCCCCGAGGTCCAAATACCATCAATAGCTCCTTTTTCACCTTTTCATACTTCCTCCCAAATCCAATCATAGATCGGGGAAACTCATTGTTCCCCTTGTCTGCCACCCCGCCGATGAGAACAAAGGCTCAGTAACAGCTGGCGGATGCCCCCTGGGCACCCCCTTTCCCCTGAGCTGTCAAACTTCGTCCCGCCTCCTGGCTGCTGATTGGACCATCGTCGGAGGCGCTAGAAAGGCGCCGATTGGCCCCCTAGAGGCGGCAGAGTTCGCTGATTGGACAGGAGGCGGGACGCACAGTCAAGCCTCCTCCCAGATGTTCCGCGGCCAGCCAATCGGGGCGAAGCCGGCCAGCAGGGAGCGGGCGTGATTTTTGAAAATGTTTCCTTTGTCTGTACGCTATAAAAATGCCTGGAACTTCTGCAAATGTATGCTTGTATGTGAATGATCACTGCAACCGCATCCTTTTCAGCTGAATCGCAGAAATAAACGCTTCGGTCACTGAACCTCTTCAGCCTCCGGTGAGATTAATTTTTAATATTTTTCGCTCTTTGGATTGGCTTTCGCTGGCTGCTCACCGAGGTCACAGGACCCCTTTAGCGGTCTTCAGGGATCCCTCCCGCTGGGAGACCCGCACAAAAGAGCTTGATATCATCTATTGGTCATTGGATAATGGCTGCATTGTTTTCAGGAAGTGAATGAAGGAAGTTGAAGTCCCATCATCCATGGTCCACCCTCCTCCAAACAGCAGCAGGATATAGAGTGGGTCATGGGGACTCTGTGTGCCAAATTTGGTCTTTATCAGTCATTGGATGAGGGTCGCAGTGGTTTCAGTAAGTGAGTGAAGGTACTTCAAGTCCCATCATCCATCGCCAAATTTTTCCAAACGATACCAGGACCTAAAGTGGGTCATGAGAGGTCTATGTGCCAAGTTTGGTCTTGATCAGTCATTGGATAGGGTTCGCAGAGGTCTCAGAATGTGAGTGAAGGTACTGAAAGTCCCATCATCCATGGTCAACCCTCCTCCAAAACTGCCGCAATATGTAGAGTAGGTCATGGGGGCTCTGTGTGCCAAGTTTGGTCTTGATTGGTCATTAGATGAGGGTTGCAGCAGTTTTGGGGAGTGGAGGTACTTGAAGTCCCATCATCCATGGTCCGTCCTCCTCGAAAGTGCACCAGGATGTAGAGTGGGTTATGGGGGCTTTGTGTGCCAATTTGGCCTTGATTGATCATTGGATGAGGGTCGCAGTGGTTTCAGTAAGTGAGTAAAGATACTGCAAATCCCATCATCCATGGTCCATCCCCCTTAGAACTGCATCAGGATGTAGCGTGGGCCATGAGTACTGTGTGTGCCAAGTTTGGGCCTGGTCTGTGATTTGTAAGGGCTACAATGTTCTGTGGGAAGTGAATCGGGTGAAGATACTGCAAATCCCATCATTAGTGGCCCATCCTGCCCTGAACTGGACTGGAAGTCCCATCATCAATCGTCCGTCCTTCACCAAACAGCATCGGGATGTAGAGTGGGTCAAGGTGGCTCTGTGTGCCAAGTTTGGTCTTGATCGGACATTAGTAAGGGTTGCAGCAGTCTTGGGAAGGGAGTGGAGGTACTTGAAGTCCCACCATCCATGGTCTGTCCTCCTCAAAAGTGCACCAGGATGTAGAGTGGGTCATGGGGACTCTGTGTGCCAAGTTTGGTCTTGATCAGTCATTGGCGAGGGTCTCAGTGGTCTCAAGGAAGTGAGTGAAGTGACTGCAAGTCCCATCATCCATTGTCAAATTCTTCCAAACCGCACCAGGATGTAGAGTGGGTCATGCCAGCTCTCTGTGTAAATTGTGGTCCTGATCCATCATTGTTGGCAGTTGTAATGGTCTTAGGAAGGGAGTGCAGGTATTGCAAGTCCCATCGTCCATGGTGCATCCTCCTCCAAACTGCACCAGGATGTAGAGTGGGTCATGGAGACTCAGTGTGCCAAGTTTGGTCTTTATCGGTAATTGGATGAGGGTTGCAGTGGTCTCAAAAATTGAGCAAAGGTACTGCAAGTCCCATAATCCATGGTCCATCCCCCGCCAAACCACACCAGGCGTAAAGTGGGTCATGAGAGGCCTACGTGCCAAGTTTGGTCCTGATCAGTCATTGGAAGAGGTTAATAGTGGTCTCAGAATGTGAGTGATGGTACTGCAAGTCCCATCATCCATGGTTGCAGTAGGATGTCGAGTCGGTCTTGCAGGCTCTGTGTGCCAAGTGTAGTCTGTATTGGTAATTGTCTGACTCAGCCCACTCTGGCCTTTTCCTTTCCTCTCTTAGTCATCTCGGAATCTTGGAATTGAGGCTGGCCAATCAGAGACCATATGCAAATTTCCTTCTCATGTCCCCGTTTCTGCCATGAACTCTTTTCTCCACTAGGGCTCCTATTGAAGCTGGCCAATCAGAGACCATATGCAAATAGCACCACTGCGGCAGCCAATCAGAATGTTGGAACTTTCAGGCTGGCCAATCAAAACGCTGGCACATACTCCTCCCGTTGCACCGCCACACTTTTGTCCTCCACATACAAACTTTCACCTTTATTATATGTATAGACATAGATATAGATAGATAGATAGATAGATAGATATAGATATGTATAGATATAGACTATAGATATATAGAAAATATAGATATAGATAAAAATATAATATTTGTTTGTGAATGGAGCTCCCATTTGCACAGTGGGTTAAACCCCTGCGCTGGCAGGACTGAAGACCGACAGGTCGCAGTTTCAAATCCAGGGAGAGCGCAGATGAGCTCCCTCTATCAGCTCCAGCTCCTCATGCAGGGACATGAGAGGAGCCTTCCACAAGGATGATAAAACATCAAAACATCTGGGCATCCCCTGAGCAATGTCCTTGCAGATGGCCAATTTTCTCATGCCAGATGCAACTTGCAGTTTCTCAAGTCACCCCTGAGTCCCCCCTAGGGGGTTGAGAAGGGTGGGGTAGAAGCTCTCCAAATAAAAAAAAAACAATAAAAAAATTGTTTGTGAGATTAACATAATTCAAAACACTGGACAAACTGACATCAAATTTGGACTCAATACATCTATCAGGCCAACAAGTGACCATTACTCATAAATCACTGAAAAACACAGCGGAAGGGACTTAAAAAGCAAAAATAAGCAAAAAGATGCTGCATGAGGGGGAAAAATAAACTGAGTCCTCATGGCAGGGACAATGACCACTGCAAGGCTGTGCTCCTTCTCCTCCTCTTTCCTGGGTCCAGGGGCCAAAGGTGTGCGGAGTATGATAGATCCGACACCTGGCTGCTTCTCCTTCCTCCTAGAATCATAGAGTTGGAAGAGAACTCATGGGCCATCCAGTCCAACCCCATTCTGCCAAGACGCAGGAAAACCGCAAAGCACCCCCGACAGATGGCCAACCAGCCTCTGTTTGAAAGCCTCCAAAGAAGGAGCCTCCACCATACTCCGGGACAGAGAGTTTCACTACTGAGCAGCTCTCACAGTCAGGATGTTTTTCCTCATGTTCAGATGGAATCTCCTTTCTTGTAGTTTGAAGTCATTGTTCCATTGCGTCCTAGTCTCCAGAGCAGCAGAAGACAAGTGTGCGCCCTCCTCCCTATGACTTTCCCTAAGATATTTATACATATTAGGGCTGGTCAATTCGTTTCGTTAATTCGTAATTCGTTAAAAAATTCGTTAATTTTTGAATTACGAAATGATTACAAAACTTTTTTTTAACCTGGAAGTGTTTTTAAATATCGAAACGGCAGGCGCCAAAAAATTTTGTATTTCCGTCCATTTCGGAAATACGTAAGATGGCCGCCTGCCGATGCTTGCTGGGAGCTCTCCTCTCTCGGCGCCGGCTGAGCAAGCGAGCGAGAGGGCGAGCGAGAGGGCGAGCGAGCGGCGAGCGAGAGGGCCCGCTAGAGTGAGTGCCTGCCTTCCCTCCTTAATAATAATTTTAATTTCTTCTCCCTATTCTACTAAATTAATAAATAAATTTAAAAAATATTTAAAAAATATTGAAAAAAAAAGGGCGCCATCTTTACAAAATGTTTTGTAAATATTTACGAAATTTCGTAAATACCGAACTTTTTTTTTGGAAAATTTTGTAATTATTTTAAATATCGAAACAAAAAAAAAACCCCAATTACAAATCGATTTTAGAAACAAATTTTTGCGTTGTTACCCAGGCCTAATACATATGTATTTCTCTTCCTGCTACTGATGCTGCTGCTCTTGCCTACTCTGCAGTCACCATGCTGCCCAAGACTGCCTTTCTTCCCTTCGACTCTTCCCTCTTTGCATCACTTCTTACGCTTCTCGCCGCATCTGCAGCTAGTCTGGTCTTGCTCAGGAATAAGGAGGCAGCCAAAAATGCAGCAGTGGCAGAGGAAGAGGAGGCAGATGCACCACCACCAGCAGGCTGGTGGGGATGATGGAGCAGAGCGAAGTGGGAGGGAGGCGAGTCAGGCAGGTAGCATTGGATTCGTATATTCCCACAATTTTTCCGCAAAACAAAACACACAATAGCATACCCATACTTTCCCCCGGACTACAGCTCTCAGCATCCCCTAGACCAGGCCCTTTAGGGGAGGAAGATGCTCCAAATGCTCTGCTTCCAAGCTGCAAGCTTTCTTCTCCTTGGATTTCTTTGAGAGCATCCCAATCCCTGTATATTTCCAATTTCCTATTTCTGGACTGCAACTCCCAGTAATCCTCCAGGTGGATAAGATAGATAAACAGACAGAAAGACAGATAGAGGTAGGTAGGTAGATCGATCAGGAGGGCTGCTGGGAGTTGCAGTCCAAGAATAGGCAGAGAAGGAAGAAGGGAGAAAGAGAGGAGGGAGTAAGGGAAGGGGAAGAGAAGGAAGGAAGGAGAGAAGGAAATAAAAAAGGGACAGAAGGAAAGAGGGAGGGAAGGAAGGAGAAGCGCAAACCACAGACCACCTATTGTAATGCAGCCTGAGCCTTGCCACATGCACAATGGAGAACCTCCTTATAGCAACACCAGAGGCTCTCCAAGGGGCCAGCTTGGAGAGCCTGTCATAGAATGCCAAGTGTTTAAACTTTGTGTTTTTTAAATACATTACAACTGTACCCTTTGTTCGCATCTGATAGGATAAATAAATAAATAGCGTCCGAGGTGGAAAAGGAAATGTCCTTAGGTTCAATGTATTGTCGAAGGCTTTCATGGCCGGAATCACTGGGTTGTTGTAGGTTTTTTTTGGGCTATAGGGCCAAGTTCTAGAGGCATTCTCTCCCGACGTTTCACCTGCATCTATGGCAAGCATCCTCAGAGGTAGTGAGGTCTGTTGGAAATAGGAAAAAGGGTTTATATACCTGTGAAATGACCAGGGTGGGACAAAGAACTCTTGTGTGCTGGAGCTAGGTGTGAATGTTTCAACTGGCCACCTTAATTAGCATTTGATGGCCTGGCCATGCCTGGGGCAATCTTTTGTTGAGAGGTGATTAGATGTCCTTGTTTGTTTCCTATCTGTTGTGTTGTTGTTGTAATTTTAGAGTTTTTTAAATAATATTTGGTAGCCAGATTTTGCTCATTTTCATGGTTTCCTCCTTTCTGTTGAAATTGTCCACATGTTTGTGGATTTCAATGGCTTCTCTGTGTAGTCTGACATGGTAGTTGTTAGAGTGGTCCAGCATTTCTGTGTTCTCTAATAATATGTGTGTCCAGGTTGGTTCATAAGGTGCTTTACTATGGCTGACTTCTCTGGTTGAAGTAGTCTGCAGTGCCTTTCATGTTCCTTGATGGTCCCTATGTAGACTTGTCCACAGCTGCATGGTATACGGTAAACTCCTGCAGAAGTGAGAGGATGCAAATCAAGGTAGCCAGTTGAAACATTCACACCTACCTCCAACAGACAAGAGTTCTTTGTCCCGCCCTGATCATTCCACAGATATATAAACCCCTTTTCCTAGTTCCAACAGACCTCACTACCTCTGAGGATGCTTGCCATAGATGCATGCGAAACATCAGGAGAGAATGCCTCAGGAACAGTATTTCTCAACTTTCCTAATGCCGCGACCCCTTAATATAGTTCCTCATGTTATGGTGACCCCCAGCATAAAATTATTTTCATTGCTATTTCACAACTGTAATTTAGCTACTGTTATGAATAGTTATGTAAATATCTGATATCCAGGATGTATTTCCAATAGTTATGTAAACATCTGATATCCAGGATGTATTTGGCACAAATACGCCATATACCCAAATTTGAATACTAGTGGGGTTGGGGGATTGATTTTGGGAGTTGTAGTTCACTGACAGAAAATACTGGAAGGGTTTGGTGTGCATTGATCTTGAGTTTTGGAGTTGTAGTTCACCTAGCACTGTGGACTCAAACAATGAGCACTGTGGACTCAAACAATGATGGATCTTGGCATGGATATTTAATACTTACTTGGGCGATCCCTCGTAGTCCAAGGATGATGGTCCTCCAAGTTCGGTATCCTGGGGGTGGGTTCGTAGGTGGCTGTGGAGCCCTATTCTTGCTCTGCATCTTCTCCACAGTGAGGGCATTGGTTTCCAGGTGGGAGGCGGTCTCAGTCAGGGTTGGCTTGATGCGCCTTCCTCTTGGCACGTTTCTCTCTTTCACCCTCCATTCACGCCTCTTCAAATTCTGCAGCACTGCTGGTCACAGCTGACTTCCAGCTGACCTCAAGGGCCAGGGCTTCCCAGTTCTCAGTGTCTATGCTAGAGATTTTAAGGTTGGCTTTGAGCCCATCCTTAAATCTCTTTTTCTGTCCACCAACATTCTGTTTTCCTTTCTTGAGTTCGGAGTAAAGCAACTGCTTTGGGAGACAGTGGTTGGGCATTCAGACAACGTGGCCGGTCCAGCAGAGTTGATGGCGGAGGGCAAATGCTTTGATGCTGGTGGTCTTTGCTTCTTCCAGCATGCTGACGTCTGTCCACCTGTCTTCCCAAGAGATTTGCAGGATTTTCCGGAAGCAGTGCTGATGGAATCATTCCAAGAGTTGCATGTGATGCCTGTAGACAGTCCACGTTTCGCAGGCATATAGCAGGGTTGGGAGGACAATAGCTTTATAGACAAGCACCTTGGTATCCCTACGGATGTCCCGGTCCTCAAACACTCTCTGCTTCATTCGGACAAATGCTGCACTCGCAAAGCTCAGGCGGTGCTGTATTTCGGTGTCAATGTTGACTTTTTGTGGAGAGGTGGTTGCCAAGGTAGCGGAAATGATCAACATTTTCTAATGTTACACCATTAAGCTGTATCACTGGCATTGGAGAGGGGTTGGCTGGTGACTGTTGGAACAGCACTTTGGTTTTCTTGATGTTCAATAACAGGCTGAGCTTCTCGTATGCTTCTGCGAAGGTATTTAGAGTGGCTTGTAGATCTTCTTCTGAATGCGCACAGATGACGTAATCATCAGCGTACTGGAGGTCTATAACAGATGTTGTAACCTTGGTTTTGGCTTTCAGTCTGCTGAGGTTGAATAGCTTGCCATCTGTCCGATAGATGATTTCCACTCTGCTGGGAAGCTTCCTGTCAACAAGGTGAAGTATCATAGTGATGAAGATGGAGAATAAAGTTGGGGCAATAACACATCCCTGTTTGACACCTGATTCCAACTTAAATGCGTCACTTTGGGAGCCATTGTTGTCCAAACTGTTGCCATCATGTCATCATGGAGGAGCCTCAGGATGTTCACAAATTTGTTTGGGCACCCGATTTTTTGGAGGATAGTCCAAAGAGCGCTGTGATTCACTGTGTCAAATGCCTTTGCAAAGTCAATGAATGCCATGTACAGAGGTTGATTTTGTTCCCTGCATTTTTCTTGGAGCTAACGTGCAGTGAAGATCATGTCCACTGTTCCTCTGGAGGGGCGGAAGCCATTCTGGGAGGGTGTCTTCTGAGAGGGGTAGAAGGCGATTTGCAAGGATTCTTGCGAGGATTTTCCCAGCGGTTAGAAGGGAGATACTTCAATAGTTTCCGCAGTCTGTTCTTTCCCCCTTTTTGAAGAGGGTGATGATGGTGGCATCCTTGAAATCTGCTGGGATTTGCTCGGTCACCCACACTTTTTCTATGAGCTGGTGGAGTTGTCAGCTCAGGTCCTCCCTCTTTAAAAATTCCAGCAGGGATCCCATCAGGTCCGCAGACTTTGTTATTTTTTTGTTGGCTGATGGCATTGCTGACGTCTTCCAAACTAGGCAGTGCTGCAAGCTCATCCCTGGTTTGTTGTTGTGGGATTTGTGAGAGAACCTCTTCGGCCACATTGGAGCTGCCGTTCAGGAGGCTTTGGTAGGGTTCTTTCCAACGTAGTGCAATTGATTTTTGGTCCTTCAGGAGTTTGGTTCCATCTGATGAGTGGAGAGGCTGTATGCCAGATGACCTTTGTGGCTTTGAAAAATCCCTGAGCACCATGGGTATCTGCCAGGTGTTGGATTTCTTCAGCCTTCTTTGTCCACCAGATGTTCTTCAGTTTTCTTGTCCTTCTTTGGACCTCAGCTTTTGTGTTGGCGTAGATCTTTTTCTTAGCAGCACTGTTGATGTCTCTTTGCCACGTTTGGAAGGCTTTCCTTTTCTTGTCAATTAGCTGTTGGATCTCGTTGTCATTTTCGTCAAACCAATCTTGATGTTTCTTGGTTTAATATTCAATAGTTTCTTTGCAGGCTGTGATGATGTAGGTCTTGTTTGTTCCAATGTTCCTCAACATTTTCGAGGTGTTCTATGGGTAGATGGTCCCTGAATGCTGTTTGGAGAAGGGCTCGTCTGGAGGGCTCCTGAAGGGCTTGGGTGTTCATATTGCGGCTTGTCTTTCTTCCTTGGAGTCTGTGCTTGGGGGCCATCTTGATAGCCATCGTAGATCGGATTAGCCTGTGGTCTGTCCAGCAGTTGTCAGCACCTGTCATGGCTCTTGAGAGGAGCACATCACGGTGGTCTCTGGCACATGTGATGACATAGTCTAAGAGGTGCCAGTGCTTTGACCGGGGGTGCTTCCATGATGTCTTGAACTTGTTTTTCTGGCGGAAGAGCATGTTGGTGATGATAAAGTTGTGTTCCGCACATTTGGTGAGCAGTAGAATGCCATTCGAGTTGCTGTTTCCAACCCCTTCTTTTCCTATGGTCCCTGGCCATAGGTCGAAGTCTCACCCGACTCTTGCATTAAAGTCCCCCAGGGGGATGATTTTGTCCTCCTCAGTTATCTCCAATAGGACGGTATCCAGCTGACAGTAAAAAAATTCCTTGATGTCTTCATCAGCATCTAGTGTTGGTGCATAGGCACTTATGATGGTTGCCTGTTGGTTTTTGGCAAGGTCAATTCAGAGGGTTGAGAGTGGTTCGTTGATGCCAGTGGGTGCTTTAGTCAGATGTTTCACCAGATCATTTCTGATAGCAAAGCCAACTCCGTGCATTCTTTGGTCTTCTTCGGGCAGTCCCTTCCAGAAGAAGGTGTAGCCTCCTTTTCCTTCCTTCAGCTGTCCCTCTCCTGCTCTCCGGGGTCTCATGAAGGGCTGCTATGTCAATGTAAAAGCGTCCCATCTCCCCTGCAATGATAGGAGTTCTGTGTTCAGGGTGTTCACTGTCAATGTTGTCTATCAGTATCCGTACGTTCCATGTACCAAAGTTCATTTTTCTTTTTTGGCCGTAGTGTGGTGACCCCACTGGACGTGGCAGTCCAGTCAGGGATAAAAGAGGCAGACTATGTTTAGGGCACCTTTTCTAGCCTCCTCCCCATGTGGGGTGAGCAGAGTGGATCCTCAAAAGGGCTGCTCAGTCATGGATACAGCTGCCGAGCTACTCAACTGCCTCGGACCTTGAAGTAGAACGACTGAGTCTGTATCCACCGCCCATGTCCCAGTCTGTGACTAGGGGCTTCCAGATTTCACAGTCCTGCCATCATCGCCACTCGCTGATCGCCATGGGACTTTTGTTGGTTTGTTTTTATTTTCTTTGGAAGATGCCTGTGTGTGAGTTTTTTTAATGTGTGGAGGTCAGTGCACAACTGATCAACACACAGTCTTCACAGAGTGAGGTTCCACTGGTGATGTAGTTTAACACAATGACTGTGGCTTCTCAGTCTGTTGCAGCCTTCTTCCACCTTCACAGCCGTTGTAATATATACCATGTTATCCTCCGCCTGCTCCGCCACTGAGGTCTTTGGGTCTTCGGACTGTGCTTGGTCTGGTACCTTCCCCGCAGCCACTCCTGGGAGTGCACAACTCCAGTTGTTGTGGCCACATGTTCATCGGAACACGCAAGCCCCCTCACCACAACAAGGTGACAGTCCATTGAGGGGGGATACTTAATATACCCATATATGAACACTAATAAAGTTTGGGGAAAATAGACCTTGATATTTGGGAGTTGTAGTTGCTGGGATTTGTAGTTCACTTATAATCAAAGAGCATTCTGAACACCACCAACGATAGAATTGGGTCAAACTTCCCATACAGAACCCAAATGACCAACAGAAAATACTGTGTTTTCTGATGGTCTTTGTTATTTCTTTATTATTATTTCGCACATTTCTACCTCACCCTTCTCAACCCCCGAGGGGGGACTCAGGGTAGCTTATAAAAGGCACAATTTGATGCCAACACAAACGATAAGATAAAACATATATAAATAGCAATTATAAACGAGGGTTGAGAAACACTGCTCTAGAACATGGCCATATAGCCCGAAAAAACCTACAACAACCCTGTCATAGAATCATAGAATCAAAGAGTTGGAAGAGACCTCATGGGCCATCTAGTCCAACCTCCTGCCAAGAAGCAGGAATATTGCATTCAAATAACCCCTGAGAGATGGCCATTCAGCCTCTGTTTAAAAGCTTCCAAAGAAGGAGCCTCCACCACACTCTGGGGCAGAGAGTTCCACTGGTGAACGGCTCTCACTGTCAGGAAGTTCTTCCTCGTGTTCAGATGGAATCTCCTCTCTTGTAGTTTGAAGCCATTGTTCCGCGTCCTAGTCTCCAAGGAAGCAGAAAACAAGCTTGCTTCCTCCTCCCTGTGGTTTCCTCTCACATATTTATACATGGCTATCATATCTCCTCTCAGCCTTCTCTTCTTCAGGATAAACATGCCCAGCTCCTTAAGCCGCTCCTCATAGGGCTTGTTCTCCAGACCCTTGATCATTTTAGTCGCCCTCCTCTGGACACATTCCAGCTTGTCAATATCTCTCTTGAATTGTGGTGCCGAGAATTGGACGCAATATTCCAGATGTGGTCTAACCAAAGCGGAATAGAGGGGTAGCATTACTTCCCTAGATCTAGACACTATGCTCCTCTTGATGCAAGCCAAAATCCCATTGGCTTTTTTTGCTGCCACATCACATTGTTGGCTCATGTTTAACTTGTTGTCCACGAGGACTCCAAGATCTTTTTCACACGTACTGCTCTCGAGCCAGGCGTCCCCCATTTTGTATCTTTGCATTTTGTTTTTCCTGCCAAAGTGGAGTATCTTGCAACTGTCACTGTTGAACTTCATTTTGTTAGTTTTGGCCCATCTCTCTAATCTGTCAAGATCATTTTGAATCCTGCTCCTGTCCTCTGGAGTATTGGCTATCCCTCCCAATTTGGTGTCATCTGCAAACTTGATGATCATGCCTTTGTCTAGGTCATTAATAAAGATGTTGAACAGGACTGGGCCCAGGACGGAACCCTGCGGCACTCCACTCGTCACTTCTTTCCAAGATGAAGAGGAAGCATTGGTGAGCACCCTCTGGGTTTGTCCATTTAACCAATTACAGATCCACCTCATTGTAGTTTTGCCTAGCCCACATTGGACTAGTTTGTTTGCCAGAACGTCATGGGGGACCTTGTCGAAGGCCTTACTAAAATCCAGGTACGCCACATCCACAGCATTCCCTGCATCTATCCAGCTTGTAACTCTATCAAAAAAAGAGATCAGATTAGTCTGGCATGACTTGTTTTTGATAAATCCATGTTGACTATTAGCGATGACCGCATTTCTTTCTAAGTGTTTGAAGACCACTTCCTTAACAATCTTTTCCAGAATCTTGCCTGCTATCGACATGAGGCTGACTAAATGGTAATTGTTTGAGTCATCTTTTTTCCCTTCTTGAAGATTGGGACCACACTGGCCCTCCTCCAATCTGCTGGAACTTCTCCCATTCTCCAAGAACTCTCAAAGATGATTGCCAATGGTTTCGAAATGATTTCCACTAGTTCCTTCAGTACTCTTGGGTGTAGTTGATCTGGCCCTGGACACATGAACTCATTTAGAGTGGCCAGGTATTCCTGGACGACTTGTTTCCCAATTTGGGGTTGGATGTCCTCTAATCCTTCATCCACTCCATCTTGCTGAGGTTGAAGATTACTTTCTTTTTGTGAGAAGACCGAGGCAAAGAAGGCATTAAGTAGCTCTGCCTTTTCCCTACCCCCTGTCAGCATTGCCCCATCTTCTCCTCGAAGAGGCCCTATCGTCTCCTTCTTTTTCCTTTTTCTACTGACATAAGAAAAGAAGCCCTTTTTATTGTTTTTAATGTCCCTGGCAAGTCTGAGCTCATTTTGTGCTTTAGACTTGCGGACCTTTTCTCTACAGGTGATGGATATTTGTTTGAATTCTTCTTTGGTGATTTCTCCCTTTTTCCACTTCTTGTGCATGTCTCTTTTGTGTTTTAGCACAGTTAGAAGTTCTTTGGACATCCATTCTGGCTTCTTGGTGCTTGTCCTATTTTTTCTCTTTGTTGGCACAGTTTGCAATTGTGCCTTGAGTAATTCACTCTTGAGAAATTCCCATCCATCCATAACTCCCTTATCTTTTAGTATCTGTGTCCACGGAATGCTGCTCAGTGTTTCCTTCATTTTTTGGATATCGGCTCTCCTAAAGTCCAAAATGCGGGTTTGATTTGTCTTAGTTTCGGCCTTCCTTTGTACCTCAAATTGCAGGAGCACATGGTCACTTGCCCCTAGGGATCCGACCACTTCAATCGCATTGATCAGGTCCACCGCATTTGTTAGGATGAGATCAAGAGTAGCCAACCCCCTTGTTGCCTCTTCTACCTTCTAGACCATGAAATTGTCTGCAAGGTAAGTGAGGAATTTGTTGGACTCTTGGCCGAGTTTGTTTTCCAGCAAATATTGGGATAGTTGAAATCGCCCATGACTACTACATCTCTTCTCTGCACCTGTTTGGTCAACTGTTGGCAGAAGACTTTATCTAGTTCTTCCTCCTGGCTTGGAGGTCTATAGTAGACGCCTACAACGAGATCTTTTTGATTCCCAGTTCCCTTGATTTTTATCCAGATGCTTTCAAGCTGGTTTCCCGGATTGCTGTCTTGCATCTCTTCTGCAGCATAAGAGTTTTTGACATATAAGGCTACTCTGCCTCCTCTCCCCTTTGTTCAGTTTCTGTGAAAGAGGTTATAGCCCTCGATGTCAATATTCCAGCGATAGGAGTCATCCCACCAGGTTTCAGTAATGCCTATGCTATCATATTTGTGGTGTTGTGATAAAAGTTGGAGTTCGTCTTTTTTATTTCCCATGCTCTGTGCCGTTCCATCTCCCAGGAGCATGAGTTTTGCATTACCTTTTAGTTGCTGGAAACAGCCTCTCCTTGTGTTTATCCCAGGCTACTGCAGGCTTTGCTAGGCCTAAAAGGTTAGCAGACAGAGGCAGGAAAGCCAGTTTGCAGGTTTTCTGCAATAATTGGCCAAAGAGTATCTCTTTGGGCCTGCCCCTGCTTCCAGGGTAGAAACAGCCATTTTGGAGGTCTCCCTGCCCCTTCGGTCTTAAGGAAGAATCCATGATGTGCTTTTGGCAGACAGGTACCTCTGAAGATACCATTGTAAAAACAATTAAGACGTATAGATAGATAGATAGATTTATTGAGTAATTGAGTCATAGATTGAAAACAAATGAGTTTGATTGAGTTATTTAGTTAGAGATAGATATTAAAAGAGAACTATTTAGATAGTTATAGAGGATTATGTAGATAGTTATAGAGATACCCTTTTTTGGAGAAAGTTATACCCTTTTTGGAGAAAGATTGCCTCAACTATTGAACTCCAATTGACTGTTTGTTTTGTAATATTGATAAGCTGAGCCAAGTCTACCAGGACTTCGTGAATAAATACCCTGTTTGATGTTTCAAACTTGGACTCAGTTATTCAAGAAAGCTCAATCTTCTAAAGAAAGACCCCAGCAGTTCGCCCAGACCTAGATAGCAGCACATCAAAGTTTTATTTTAAAGCGTCTGGACGTAATGGCACAGTTTTTACATAGGTAGCGGGGTTTTTTTTTCCTCCTGAGGTTAGCCTGTTCTGCCATAAAGACTTTAGTTTCGTGGGTCTGTTGCAGTGAAGCGCCCTGCCAGACTGAAAGAAAGGTGAGGGAGTGGGGCTCTATTCCCTCAGCTCTTGCAGTCCCCTGCTTACTAGGCTTGCGTGTGCACGCGTGGCCCAGTTGTTGTTTCTGGGTTTGCACGGCTGTGCAGAACCCAATAACCTTCAGAGCTCTTTGGCGGTAGGCCTTGAATCGCGGAGCTCCAGCGGCAGTTCTTTTGGCTCGCACAGAGGCGTGGAGCCCAGCAGAACCAGGTCAGAATCTGGACGGGCCTGGCAACTCCACTGCAGAATCTCGGCCGGAATAGTCGGCCGGCGGTGGCTCACCAGGATCTCGGCCGGAATAGTCGGCTGGCGGTGGCTCACCAGGATCTCGGCCGGAAGAGTCGGCCGGTGGTGGCTCATCAGGATCTCGGCCGGAATAGTCGTCCGGCGGAAGTTTGCCTCTTCGCCCTTCGGTGGTGACCTCCCTTCACAGCGGGGAGAAGGAGTTCCTTTCCTCCCCTCCAGAGCCAGCCTTCGAGCCACGGAGCACAAGGTGTTTGAAAATTTGGTGAAGCCGCCATCTTAGCAGCTTGTGTCATTCGACCAAAGAAGGTTCCTCCCTCCTTTCCTGGTTTTTGCATGGGAGGTATCAGGTGGCAACCGCCAATCAGTTGCCATTTTGCAGTTTGCCCATCAAAGTTTGGCGCCAAAGTCTCAATTTCTGCAAAGTATAGTTTTCAATTGATATATATTGCTGTGTTAACGTGCTGTACATTGTATTTTACACTGCATTTGACTTTGTGTAATTTTACTTGCTGTAAGGGTTCATAATGTCTGTGCAATCTCAGAAGGACGCAGGTGAGATGCCTACTGCTGAGGCAGAAAGTAAGAGGCCCCAAAGAATTAAATACTCTTCAGCCAAGTTGCTAGACCAACTTGAGGAAGAAAGGAAGCTCCTCCATGTGAAGCTAGATTCAGCATGGGAGCGCATCACAATATTGATAGCCAGAATAGAAAGCTTAGATATTACAAAGGTGCCTTCCATTTTAAAGTCAGACCTTGAAAAAACTTTCGGTCTGTGGAAGAGTATGGTGACAAAGGTAATTCTAGTTGTTGAATGCATAAATGCAGAAGACTCAGAGTCAGAAACAGTGGGTCTCTTCACCGACACTGGCGAGAAAGAAGATAGGGTAAGGGCCACTCTAGATGCCCTAGAATCCAGTTCCACATCTGTTGAGCCAAGGCCTGTGCCTAAAGAAAGACAGTCTCCCTCATGTAGCCTTAAGTCCAGCTGTTCTAGCCAGGCATCTAGAATAAGGGAGCGTGCTTTGTCTAAGCACAGCCACAAGTCTTCCACTGCTGGAAGCGCCATCTCTTCAATAGCGGCTTTGCATATCAAAGAGGGTGCTTGTCTCGAGTTGCAAAGTAAAATCGCGGAAGCGGAAGCCGACGCAAAGATAGCTGAGCACACCCTCCTTTTTAAAGAGGAAGAACAGTGGCTTCAAATAGAAGGCCAAGTGGAACAGGCTCAAAGGCGAAGTGAACTGGAGATGCTTAAACTAAAAATGGATGCTGCTGCCAAAAGGATAAAGGCTGAGACTTTGGCTAAGGTCCTGGGTGAGCAACTCACAGAAGAAAATGTAGGTCAGTTGCCAACACAGGACCCTTCTTCCAAAGTGCTTGCGCACCTCAACAGCATCAACAGCCAGCTTTCGGATGAGGAACAGGAAGACTTCTATCCTCGGCCAGAGCAGGTCCCTAAAGTTGCCTTTGAGGTCCCTGAAGAGCAGAGTGTCATAGCGGGGAGCTCGTCCTTGCTCGTGTTGCCTGTGCCTCCCACTAAGATCCCAGGACAGCCAACTAGGCCATCAAGGCCAAACACTAGTTGGGCTCTAAAGACAGCTTCATCTGCAGGCAATGTCATCCCTCCAAAGAGCCAAAGGTCAACACAAGGAACAAAGCGGGATTTCACCCCACAACAGCCAACGCCTCACTTGTTCCCTTCGACACCAGAATCCCAGCTTGTCTCATCCTTAGGAGCCCCAAAAGACAAGGGAGTCAAAAAGTTTTTGGACAAGCCTGAGGTCACCTTCCAGAGAGCAATCAGAGACTTAATGTTGCTGCCTGAGGAAGAATTGACTCTTTTGGCTGTGTGGTTGGTGCCAAATTCATCTTCACAAGTTAAGAAGATCTACGCAGCACATGTAGCCGATCCTGACAAAGCCTTGGAAAAGGCCTGGGCCAGGTTGGAGCAGCGGTACGGACCCAGCACAGAGATTGAAGCATCTCTTATAGACAAGCTCCAAAGGTTTCCAACCTTGAAGCTCAAAGACTTCAAGCTCTTGGACCTCAGCGATCTCCTTGCAGAGCTAGAGTTGGCCAAGGAGAATCCAGAGCTGCCTGGTCTCAAGTGCCTTGATTAGTACCTATCTCAGCGGCAGATCCCGAGTAAGCTTCCCTTCACCCTCCAAGAATCCTGGGGGAAGGAAGTTTTCAACTACAAGGAGGCCCATTCTCAGGCTTACTCTCCATTCTCCCATCTGGTCCAGTTCATCACCAGAGTGGCCAGAGAAAGGAACGATCCATAGATGGGCCTTCCCACCTTGTACCAAGGGATCAATCCAGAGAAGGCACCTAAAGTGGATGAGAAACCACCTAGAGAGGCCAAAAGACAGGTCAGTGTAAAGGCGGTTGAAACCCAACATAAGACTGACGAACCCAGGTCGGAGGTGAAAGAGGTGCTCTGCCCCATTCATCAGAAACCTCACAGTTTGGCCAACTGCTGTGAATTTGGCAAGAAGCCATACAAAGAAAGACAACAGTTAGTCCAGAAGCAGGGCATCTGTTTTAGGTGCTGTGGGACAACTCCACATTTCACATCCAAGTGCAAAGAAAGTATCAAGTGCGAAAGGTGCAACAGTCTCAAGCATTGCACCGCAATGCACAACTCCAACGCTGTCTCCCACACTAAAGGGGACACGTCTTCAAAGGAAACACCACCTACTGAAGCCACCAACAAGCAGGCTGCACTACCGATGTAGGAAGATGTTCCAACAGTCGCCTGCACTGAGCTGTGCTCTGACACGCATCAGTTCAGAGTCTGCCATCCCATCTGCCTGGCAGATGTGTATCCAGCCAAGAGCCCTTGGCTTAAAAAGAGACTTTATGTGGCTTCGGATTCACAGAGCGACGCTTCCCTGGCTACTCCAGAGTTCTTCCAAATGTTCGACCTAAAAACCAAGACGGTCGACTACACTATGTCAACGTGTGTAGGAAGGAAGAAGTTGCAGGGTAGCTTCCGGTTTTGTTGTTTCCTCTTGCTACCAAAAGGGACAGTTCAAGTTGCCAGACCTCATTGAGTGTTCATCCCTTGGAACAAAAAGCAGATTGTTACCTGAGAAGTTGTGGAGGCCCATCCTCATCTACGAAGGCTGAAGAATGCCATATCAGCTTTTCTGCCAGATGTGGACATTGCCTTTTTGCTTAGTTCGGACTGCCCGAGCTTGTTCTGCGTGAACGACCAAGTTAAGGGACCTCCAGGTGCACCTATTGCACAACTACTGCCGTTGGGCTGGACAGTTATAGGCCCAGTGTGCATAAACAAGATGCACCCTCCATCATCGTTGGACTCCAAGCACACATGCTTAATGGTGGACGTCCCACACTTATGCACAGCTGTCTGAGCCACATCTCAGTCTGCTGCCAAGGAATAGCTCCAGAGCATTCCTCCATCTTTGAGGCTTCTGAGAGAGACAAAGCCCCGGCACTCTCAAAAGATGAACAAAGGTTTTTGGATATTATGGACTCTGAAGTCTCTCGAAGTCCAGAGGGAAATTGGATAGCCCCTCTGCCTTTTAAGTCAAATAGGCCCACTTTGCCAAACAACAGGCACGTGGCAGAGAAAAGACTCTGGTCCCTAAAGAAAAAGAGTGTGATGGTAGCTGAAGTAACAGTCCCAGCCTGGTTACATCATTTTATAATTGGAAAGAAAGGACAGAACATTGGCAGGATTACCCAACAGCTTCCCAAGGTTCACATTGAATTCACTGATGGTGATGAGAAGATCGCATTAGAAGGAGCCACCGAAGAAGTGGAGTTGGCTCAGGCTCAGATACAAGAGAACATCCGGTACTTGCTTAGTCACATGGATTACACTGAAGTGCTCATCGATCAGAGGTTCCACCATCATCTGATAGGGAAAAATGGAGCCAACATCAACCACATCAAGGATCAGCACGAAGTCTCTGTCCGCATCCCACCCATCAACGAGAAGAACAACCTGATCCAGATTGAGGGAGACCCACAAGGGGTCCAGCTGGCTCGCAAGGAGCTGCTGGGAATGACTGCTCACATGGAAAATGAACACATAAAAGACCTGATCATTGGGCAGAAAGGCGAGAAAGTCAAAGAGATCTGTGACAAGTTCCCAGAGGTCATCATTAACTTCCCTGACTCATCTCAAAAGAGCAACATTGTGCAGCTGCGTGGGCCTAAAAACGAGGTGGAAAAGTGTGCCAAGTACCTCCAGAAAGTTATTGCAGAGTTGATTGAAAACAGCTTTTCCATCCCAGTCCCTATCTTCAAGTAGTTCCACAAGAACATTATTGGGAAGGGAGGCACCAACATCAAAAAGATTTGAGAGGAAACCAATACCAAGATTGACCTCCCCATAGAAAACAGCAACTCGGAGGTAATCCTGATAACTGGGAAGAAGGTCAACTGCAAAGGTGCCCAGGACCACATCCTGGCCATCCAGAGGGAGCTGGCTAACATAAAAGAAGTGAACGTCTCCATTCCAACCAAACTGCACAATTCCCTGATTGGGGCCAAGGGTCAGCTGGTGCATTCCATCATGGAGGAGTATGAGGTCAATAAATCCGTGCCGCAGCCTGAGCAGCAATCAGATATTATCGAGATCACGGGCCTGGTCTCAAACGTGGAACGGGCCAGAGCCAGTCTTCTAGGGAGGGTATTTTGAGAGTGGGAGGAAGGTTAGCTAAGGCTAAACTTAAGATATGTGTAAGAAACCCCAATATCATATCCCCCAATAGTCACATTGCATTGTTGCTTGTTCGTTATTACCATGAAAGGACAAAGTCTTGCCCCGCCATGCTTGGCCCATGGGTATCATACTAAAGACTTTTCCTTGCCCTGACGGTAAGGTCAGGAAAGTTCAATTAAAGACTTACAACAAGGACAAAATGTCTGTCCTGGACAGACCAATCAGCGATCTTGTTTTGCTTGTTGAGAGTGTTTAATGTTTATACTGTTTTATCATTGTATATATTTATGTGGTAAATTTCCAGATCCTGGGAAATTTAAGCAGGGACTGTTCAGTCTCCCAGGAGCATGGGTTTTGCATTACCTTTTAGTTGCTGGAAACAGCCTCTCCTTGTGTTTATCCCAGGCTACTGCAGGCTTTGCTAGGCCTAAAAGGTTAGCAGACAGAGGCAGGAAAGCCAGTTTGCAGGCTTTCTGCAATGACTGGCCAGAGTATCTCTTTGGGCCTGCCCCTGCTTCCAGGGTAGAAACAGCCATTTTGGAGGTCTCCCTGCCCCTTCGGTCTTAAGGAAGAATCCATGATGTGCTGTTGGCAGACAGGTACCTCTGAAGATACCATTGTAAAAACAATTGAGACCTGTAGATAGATAGATAGATAGATAGATAGATAGATAGATAGAATGAATAATTGAGTCATAGATTGAAAACAAATGAGTTTGATTGAGTTATTTAGTTAGAGATAGATATTAAAAGAGAACTATTTAGATAGTTATAGAGGATTATGTAGATAGTTATAGAGATACCCTTTTTTGGAGAAAGTTATACCCTTTTTGGAGAAGGATTGCCTCAACTATTGAACCCCAATTGACTGTTTGTTTTGTAATGTTGATAAGCTGAGCCAAGTCTACCATGATTTTGTGAATAAATACCCTGTTTGATGTTTCAAACTTGAAGTGGACTCAGTTATTCAAGAAAACTCAATCTTCTAAAGAAAGACCCCAGCAGTTCACCCAGACCTAGATAGCAGCACATCAAAGTTTTATTTTAAAGTGTCTGGACGTAACGGCACATGCACATTAGTGTAAAGACATGTGAGCGCCTGAGATCTTCCTCTGAGCTGTTTAATTGGGATTATAGTGCTTTTGGTAGTTGGTCCTCATTGTGTTTGTGCAGCCCTCCGTTTTGCCTTCTGGTGGTTCCCTGTCATTGTGGGTAAAGTAGTGTTCGCAAGGCTGTTGTCCCCCTCCCCTGGTGGACCTAGTTTAAATTGTGCCTAATGAAATTTGCGCGTCTGTGAGCAAAAAGGTGTTTTCCTACTTGTGTGAGATGTACCCCATCCCTTGCCAGTAGGCCATCCTCCTGGAAAAGCAGGCCATGGTCGAGGAAGCCAAACCGTTCCTCCTGACACCATTTTCTAAGCCAGTCATTGACCTGTACTATTTTTCTGGCCCTTGTAGGACTATGTCTTACAAATGAGAGGAGGAATGAAAAGACCACCTGTACATTAGATTGTTTTAGCTTTGTTCCAAGAGCTTGAAAATCATTTCTGATCTTTTGAAAAGTATGCCTAGCAGTATCATTGGTTCTTACATGAATCAACATGAGGGGAGGACGGTGATGGGGCTTGAGGAGCCTGGTGAGCCTCTGAGTGATATGGTGTATTTTTGCCCCCGGTAGGCAGCATATTTCTCGAGCCATCCCATCTGGTCTGGAAATGATGGAGTCGCCTACTACCAAGATCTGTTTACTTTCAGGATTGACAGGGTCCCTTTTGTGCAATGTAGTGTGTAGGTCCCCAGAAAAGTGATCCTGTTGATGTGAATTGTGTAGGTGTAAAGTGTTGTTCTCCTCTTCAACATCCCCGGTGCATTCGTCAAGGACAATCCATTGAGATTCATCCAAGAGCCTATTGTTCTCCTGTATGTGTTCCTGTTGCACCTGGTCTATGGCTGGGGATGGTACATCTGCATGATTGTGTGTGAATGTTGTGTTGTCCCAGTCAGGGCTATCCCCTGCACACTGATCAAGGATGAGTTACTGATCAGTATCTAAGCCATTCTGGTCTTCCCCAATATGCTGTGTTTCTTGGTCAAGTGTTAGTTGTGTGAGAATTTGGAATCTATTGTGTAAATGCAGCTGGGCAGAAGTATTCTGAGGAGTCTTCCGGGTCCTATGTTTCTTTCTAAGGGTGACATGCCTCCAAGCTTGAGGGTTGTCCATATCTGAGGTGATCTCCTCTTGAGCCTCCCCATAATGTTGGTGTGCTGTGGGCTGCGTGTCTAGGACAGTGTGGTGTCTAAGACGAGCTCAAGTTCCTGAATGTCCTTAAGGGTCTTAATACGGTCAAGTTGTTGGATCCTCTGTCCCATGTGAGTGATCTGTTTACACTTGGGGCAGATTTATTTATTTATTGTGTCATCAGCAACCATTGTATTACAATTCTAACAGAGCAAAACAAACACAGAGATTAAAAAGAAAAAGAAAAAAAAGAAAGGAAAAAAAACCACACAGATTTTGCAAATTTGGTATTTGGTTAAATGTCCTTTGACCAGTATCTGGCCACTTGGAGTGCCTCTGGGGTTGCCGCAAGAAGGTCCTCCATCGTGCATGTGGCAGGGCTCAGGGTGCATTGCAGCAGGTGGTCAGTGGTTTGTTCTTCTCCACACTCGCATGCCGAGGATTCCACCCTGTAGCCCCATTTCTTAAGATTGGCTCTGCATCTCGTGGTGCCAGAGCGCAACCTGTTCAGCGCCTTCCAAGTCGCCCAGTCTTCTGAGTGCCCAGGGGGGAGTCTCTCATCTGGTATCACCCATGAATTGAGGTGCTGGGTTTGGGCCTGCCACTTTTGGACTCTCGCTTGCTGGGGTGTTCCATCGAGTGTCTCTGTAGATCTAAGAAAACTATTTCTTGATTTAAGTCGTTGACGTGCTGGCTGATACCCAAACAGGGGATGAGCTGGAGATGTCTCTGCCTTGGTCCTTTCACTATTGGCTGCTACTTCCCGGCGGATGTCAGGTGGTGCAATACCGGCTAAGCAGTGTAATTTCTCCAGTGGTGTAGGGCGCAGACACCTTGTGATAATGTGATCATTAAGAGCCACATCTACTGTTTTAGTGTGGTGAGATGTGTTCCACACTGGGCATGCATACTCAGCAGCAGAGTAGCATAGCGCAAGGGCAGATGTCTTCACTGTGTCTGGTTGTGATCCCCAGGTTGTGCCAGTCAGCTTTCGTATGATGTTGTTTCTAGCGCCCACTTTTTGTTTGATGTTCAGGCAGTGCTTCTTGTAGGTCAGAGCACGGTCCAAAGTGACTCCCAGGTATTTGGGTGCGCTGCAATGCTCCAGTGGGATTCCTTCCCAGGTAATCCTCAGAGCTCGGGATGCTTGTCTGTTCTTAAGGTGAAAGGCGCATGTCTGTGTTTTAGATGGATTAGGGATCAGTTGGTTTCCCCTGTAATAGGCAGTAAGAGCACCTAGAGCTTCGGAGAGCTTCTGTTCTACCATCTCAAAGCTCCCTGCTTGAGCAGTAATGGCACGATCATCAGCATAGATGAAACTCTCTGTCCCTTCTGGCAGTGGCTGGTCATTTATGTAGATGTTGAACATGGATGGAGCAAGCACGCTCCCGAGGCAGGCCGTTCTTCTGTTTCTGCCAACCAGAGATGACTTGGGGCAGATGTAATTGAGTAATTGTTGTGTGAAAAAGCTAAACATTCCACAGCTTGTGCATGGGACAGGAAAATTTTGTTTTTGTTCCATCTGCAGGCTGCTAATGACCTCCTCTTGGTCTGTGTTTTATGTTGTTATCTGAAGCTTGCTTCCTCAACCTCTGTGGGAGCACAACCGTTAGGTTGTTAGGAATTGTGGGAGCTGGAGTCCAAAATATCAAGAAGGAACAAAAGCCCATGTTAGCCCAGGCCTGGTATAGAGGGAAAGGGTACAGCTTAAGCAGATCATGCACGCCTTCAACAAACAGTCCTTGGAGGCTTGACAAAGGAGGCTTCCGCGACGACTAGGCCAGAAAGCCTCTCTTTTCCTACGCGTCGCCAAGTTCTCCACCTCGCGCCTTCCTCTCCCCTCTGTCCCCCGCTTCCAATCCCGACCTTTCCTTTTCCCTAAGCAGAGCCAATCCAAAGTCGTGGAGGGGAAGAAAAGGTGGGGCCGACGAGTCAGAGGGGGTGGGAAGGGGAGAAGCAGGAAAGGGGGCGGGGCTCCGCGGCTGAGCCAATGGTGTCGCCCGCC
This sequence comes from Anolis sagrei, assembly GCF_037176765.1. NCBI lineage: Eukaryota > Metazoa > Chordata > Lepidosauria > Squamata > Anolidae > Anolis > Anolis sagrei. Next base: position 55,407,957 of record NC_090035.1, on the reverse strand, counting down.
TGCTTTGTCCGGGCCCCACCTTCCCAGGTCGAGCGAGTGCGCAGGCGCCGAAAGGGGAGGCGAGGAAGTAAACAAAATGGCGGCGGCGTGCTAGTTGCGGCGGCAGGAAGGCAAGGGCGAGGTGTTTTTTGGGGGAAATAAAGGGACGCCCTTTTGGGGGGCGGGGGTCTAAAGAGGGCGGGTTGTATTTATCTACCTAATTGGAAGGAGAGCGCTTGAGGGCCTGCTTGCCATTCTCCTTTGCGTGGATTTTGAGGAGAGCGGTGAGGAGAAAGTAGGCCACTCCGGCCCCTCAGCCTCGAGCGAGGCTCCCCTTGGCCGCTCTTGGACTTCGTGGCATCCTGTGTGCGTAGTGGCCTCCAAGGGCTTCCTTTCCTTGGCGAGGAGTGGTTGTTTTCATCCGGCCCCGCTTCCTGCAGGTCTGCAGATTGGCACTTGCTTAGAGGCACCTGAGAGGGTTTCAGTGAGCAGTTTGGGTCGTCTTGTTCTTATTTTTCAAAGGTATAAGAGGAGGCCTTTCACTGGACACCACTTTGGGGCAGAAGAGGAATAGATCCTGAAGCTTTTTAGATACAGTGCGTGCGTGTATGTGTGTGGGTCAATATATATGTGTGTGTATATATATGTGTGTGTGTGTATACACATATATACATACACATACACACATCCAGAGCCTTCTTATTTATAGTATCTATCTATCCCTTCACAAAACTAGATAGAGGCTGTGGGTGTGTTTGTGTTGCCCTAACTAGTGGCCCACCTTCCTGAGGGAAAATTACTTCAGTTGTGTTGGATGCAAATCCAACTCTGGTTTCCTATAGCACAGCAAAGGCCTGTTCTGTTCATTTTGCTCCCTTGGGTTGCTTTTCTCCCAGATTCAGTAGAGAAAGGATTGTGGCCTTCATCACCTTTGCTGCCCTCTGCTTCCCCTTTCAGGATCAGGTTTCCTTTCCTCTTGTGCGCCCCCTTAATACTCCCAGTTGCTCTTGGAAATCACCATGGTGTTTGGAGTGGCCTCATTCATTGTTCCCAGATCGTTGTTGGTCCTTCCTCAGTTGTTGGTGTTTCTGTGTCTCTGTTGTTTGTCCTCTGTTCAGTTATGTTCTTCCCCTAATTTCTGCTGAGTGGCACAGCCTCTTTTGGGATTTAGTCAGCTACATGTTTTCCTCTCATAGCAGACTGTTGTTTGAGAGAAACTCCTTCCCTGAGCGGTACCCTCGGATATTACTGAGTTGAGGCTGTTGTTGAGTTGAGGCATGTCGGGTGGAAATCCCTTCCTGTTGCCATTCTATCTCAAGGAAGGTCCACTCTTTGATATATTTATTTATTGTTTTGTTTAGCTTCTCCAGGTGCCAGAGCTTTTGGCATGCAAAGAAATCCCAAAGTGTAACAACTCCTTTTGCAATTGAAGGTAGGCAAGAAAAGATGGGAAGACAGGATCAGTGTTTGTGCTCTTCCTACCTCTTGATCCCTGACTGTTGAGTTTACCTGTCCAGGTAGGGAGTCCAGTGTTCTCCCTGTTGTTCTTGTCTCCCATTTTTAGTGTTACTTTACCTTTTCTTGCTTAGATTGGAGGGAAAGGGGAAGTGGGCCTTACTGCAAATCAGCCCCTTCTGCAAAATGTTGGGGTTGATGAAGATTGTTCAGAGGCCATTTCCCTGGAGCAGTATAGTGTCTTAATCTGAGAGAATCGGTTGAGTCACTTAAGCTTGAGTTTGCTCTGGCCTTCTCTCCATTTGTGGTGGGAGCTTAATGCTGGGAGATGTGAGTACTTCTTGCCTGCCTTCCTGCCTGCCTAAAAGCTTTGCCATCTGGAGCACTGGGGTGACACATCATGTGTCAGGCTGACCCCAGGCTGTTGAAGGATGCCCCTGGAAGTACTTACTACTAGGCACGGAAGGCCTCAAACTTTTGTTGCTGACCCTGTTGACATCGGCATTGACAATTCCTTTAGAGAGACTTGGTTCCAGTTACCCAACGGCTGAGAGAGAGGGCCCTTCCCAGGAGGCCATTATACCTGTGTGGCGAAATCAGCGGAAGTAGTTGGTTGCGGTCCTTCACATTGACAGAGGAAGCCACTATTCCCTCCTGGCGATGGAATCCCCATACAGGAGCTAATTTGCTGCTTTGATTTTAAATATGGCCAGCATTTGAAGGATGGCATAGGTGTCAAGCAAAGGAGGACTTCAAAAGGTGGGAAAACAGGCTTGCCTGAAGATTTGCAGCACAAAGCAACATCTGAAAGTTAAAGCTAACTCAACGGAACAGGAGGGAAAAAAACTTAATTTCCCCCCCTTTATCCATCTTACATGCACATGTACTTTAAAAGAGGCACTGTGGTATTGGAATAAGTTGCTGGATCTCTGCAGGACCTTGTTGGGCTGTCAGAAGAATTCTCAGAACCTCTTGTGAGTTGTATTTTTCATTTTTAAATTAAGCCATTTGTACAATCTTCTGGACAACTTCTTACTGACTTACCTCTGCTGAATCTGTCTCCTTCGTGTCCTATCATACCCACCCCTCCACTCAAAAGTTGGATATAAAAGGGAGGGACTTGGATACACCAGGAAACTGGATTTATAGTTTTTTGACACACATCTGTTTTACTAGTTTAGAGTTTTCCTTCAAAAAGAAGTCCAAGATGGATCTGGAGCCCCAGCAGCTAGGCATGTTTGTCGAAAGCGAATTGATGTTGGTAGGCATGGACATGTTTATCCATCGAATTGATTCCACAGAAGCGATCTATCAGCCCCGGCGGAAGAGAGCCAAGCTCATTGGCAAATATCTAATGGGGGATTTGCTGGGGGAAGGGTCTTATGGCAAAGTCAAGGAGATGCTGGACTCCGAAACCCTCTGTAGGAGAGCGGTCAAGATCCTGAAGAAGAAGAAACTGCGCCGGATCCCCAGTGGTGAAGCCAATGTTAAAAAGTAGGTATGAGGAGGAGGAGTGGCAGCCCATGCCTACAAAGATTGGTCCACGGGTTTTCCATGGCTTATTGGGTAAAGCTGCTTCCTCCCTTGTGATCATGCAGATGTGTTAGAATAAGCACCTTCCAGCTGTTTGGGCCTCCAACTTCCAGACTTCCTGGCAATTGAACAAGCTGGCAATGGGAGCTTTGGGGAGTTTGAGGCCCAAACAGCTGGAGGCTCGCAAATTGAGGAATATAGTTCTCAGCAATACCAATATGTTAGAAGGATCCCCTTTAGCTGCAGAACTCATATCTGTGGTTTCATTTTGTTGCGGAATATGTTACCCGGAAATTCATTCGAGTGCTTTAGGAGAAGGAAGAGGATGGAGAGACAGCATGTCCGATTTCCAGGCCTTTATTTCTATCTCTGCAGATAGAAATAAAGGCCTGGACAGCGAAAAAAGGGCTGTCACTCTTGAGGTCTAAATTGCTTCAGTATTTATAGCATAAAATCAACTTTTCCACACATGCGCAGAAAGTGTCTGACATTTACACAGTACAATCATTAACAGGTGTTTCCATGTATAGTTGACAAAAACATCTTTATCAGGTCTTGGCAGACACTTTGTGAAACCAAACATCTGCTTGATTATATAATGTATTCCAACCTTCACCTGTTACCCTTAGATGACTCTTATAAGTTCTATTCCTTAAATATCTAATTGAATTATAACTTTTATATGCTTATAATATAATATCTGATCAAGACAATACCCTTTAGTTAATTCAGCCTTTTCACTTCATTATAACTTATTTCTTAATATGAAAATCATGAAGGGAATCACTAGGATAATGCTTTTCTGAAATTGCCTGCTATTTACATTAAGTGGTCAGAAGATGGCGCTCTCTCACCATATGACCTTAGATGTTCTAAGTCTTGGATTGATAATATTGATCTCTTTGGTCTGCCAAATTTCCCTTGTTGATCCTCGTATCTAAGTAAACGTTAGCTAGAGCAAACACTTTGATTGACCAAGGTCCAGTGAAAATCAATACCATCTGTAGTTTTTCACAGGCTTGAAAGTTCTCCCATTAGAGAAATGCCTTTTTCCCTTTCAAAGGATAGGTAAGAACTTAAACCTTCTATTTTATTCTAAATTATTATGATTTCCATTATTGTTATTATATTTTCTCCTAACTGCTCCTACATTCCCCCCCTTTTTTTGTGATGAAGAAGACACTTCTTCGGAGTCACATCTCAAGTGTGATTATATCAACTTGACTCCTTCGGGAGATCACTTCATCTCCTCTAACTCCATGTACATAATACGTTGCAACTGTTTACCATGTTGAACATTGGCAGCAGTAACAACTTCTTCAATCATGTTTCTTATGCAAGATATTAAGCAAGGTAGTAGGAGCATGGCTAAACGTTACAAGTATCAGAATAATAAACCCTATGACAACAAGATCTTTTAACCACTGTAGATTTGGCATCCGGGAAGTCAACCAATTGAACCATTTCTCTCCCCTTGGGGCGTACGCAGTTGTGATGGTCAAAACTATATCCTGTGTCTTATTCACATCGGATTCGACTTCTCCTGACTTGTTGATGTACTGGCAACAAGTTGAATTCAGCCAAACACACAATCCTCCCTCTGCAGACAGTAGGTAGTCCAAAGCAAGTTTGTATTACCTTAGGACCACTGCCAATGAATAAACCTTGGTCTGCAGAGCCTTTATTCCGCAACAACTTAACTGCATATGTGATGAGATGTGGGGTGGGTGGGTGCAAGGTCCTCCTGGCTATTCTATGGAAGGTGTTGATTGTGTATCGCAGAAGAGAGTAGAGTGTACAGCTTTGCAAAGTACACTTTGGGAATGGGTTTTTTATTTGCCTTGTTTTGAAAAAATTGCATGTGTAAGTGAATGCAAGATTTATGGGCTCAAAGAAGATGTAGTGGGGAGTAGCCAAGGAAGGCCTGCATGCTGGACCTTCTTCACAGTTTCAAGTTCAAGGTGGCCTGCAGAGTTTCCCTTAACATTGAAATGGCTGCTTAGATGAGGAATTGCTGGACTACCGTATATTCCGGGGTACAGGACGACTTTCTAAGCCAGGAAAATCATCTCAAAAATGGGGAGTCGTCTTGTACCCCGGTATAATTTTTTTGGGATCATTTTTCCCTCGTCTCCCTCGCCCTGGGCATCCCCGCGTGGTGGAGCCTGCTGAGGAGGGAGGGGGAGGGAGGGGGCGAGGAGGAGGAGCGGCAGGCTTCGCTGCCAAGCTGGCAGCGTGGTAGCCTACTGGGCTGTCTTCACCCTCTCCGGCATGGAGTTGGCTCCGCCCCCGCCCTCCATCCCACCTGCCGCAGGAGCCAAAGCCAGAGGGGCGGGGCCGGGAGAGCTCGCCTCTGGCTGCTGAGGCCCCGCCCCCACAGAGGACCCTGCCCTTCCTGCCCCGGCTTCAGCTCCTGCTGCTTTACCAGGCTGGCGTGGGTGTTTGCATGCTGTGCTGTCCCCTCTGCCACTGGTCTGCTGCTAGCTCCGCCTCTGGCCTCAAAGCCAGAGCAACTGCCGAGGGATCCTCTTCTCCCACTGCCTCCCCGCTCCGGTTTTGGTTCCCTCGGCAGTTGCTCTGGCTTTGAGGCCAGAGGCGGAGACCAGTGGCGGAGGGGACAGCACAGCATGCAAACACCCCCGCCGGCCTGGTAAAGCAGCAGGAGCTGAAGCCGGAGCGGGGGGGGGAGGGGGAACCGGGGGGTGGGGCCCTCTGCGGGGGGGGGGGGAGCAGCCAGAGGCCCCGCCCCCACTCCTCTGGCTTTGGCTCCCTCCTGCAGCAGCTGTTCTGAGATGGAGGGTGGAGGCGGAGCCAACTCCATGCCAGCGAGGGTGAAGACAGCCCAGTAGGCTACCACTCTGCCTGCCGCTCCTCCTCCTAGCCCCCTCCCCCTTCCCTATGACTTCTTCTCACATATTTATACATGGCTCTCATCATGTCTCCTCTCAGCCTTCTCTTCTTCAGACTAAACATACCCAGCTCTTTAAGCCACTCCTCATAGGGCTTGTTCTCCAGGCCCTTGATCTGCTTTCTCCTCCCTATGACTTCCTCTCACATATTTATACATGGCTCTCATCATGTCTCCTCTCAGCCTTCTCTTCTTCAGTCTAAACATACCCAGCTCTTTAAGCCACTCCTCATAGGGCTTGTTCTCCAGAACCTTGATCATTTTAGTCACCCTCTTCCTCTGGACACATTCCAGCTTGTCAACATCTCCCTTCAGTTGTGGTGCCCAGAATTGGACACAATGTAATTCCAGGTTTGGTCTAATCAAGGCAGAATAGAACATGGGGAGCATGACTTCCCTGGATCTAGACACTAGACTCCTCTTGATGCAGGCCAAAATCCCATTGGCTTTTTTTGCCACCGCATGACATTGTTGGCTCATGTTTAACTTGTTGTCCACAAGGACCCCAAGATCTTTTTCACACATACCGCTCTCGAGCCATGCGTCCCCCATCCTATATCTTTGCATTTCATTTTTGACAGAAGTCAAACTGGAAAGCTCTTATTGACCCAGGGTCCCCCTTCTTTTCTGATCTCTTTTCCCCTTCTAACAAACATCACCTGGCTGTGTTCTTGAAAAACTCTAAAACAATTCAAGCTGTCACGGTGATTTGAGGATGAAGACATGTCAGGATGTGACCCAGTAAACATGTTCCATGCCAAATGCTACATTTCTGAAGGATGAGGGTCCAATCTGCCCCTCTCTTCTGATAGGAGGTCCTGATTTATAAAGACTGCTTATAGATAAAAATTCTACAAATGCTTTGCCTTCACCTCAGTACTCATCGTACAGAGCCTGACTTCTATTTGCATGCAAGCTTCTATGCCAACATACATGTAATCTGAACCATTTAAAGCCTGCTTTCATACTTGCCAGCATGATGTAAAGGACCTAGAGTGTAAATGAAATTCAAGGGAGGAAGAGCAACTATAATGTCCAATGTAAGGTACAATGTCCCTCTCATAGGAACCTGCATGTCAGAAGCATTTGAATTAAAATTACCATATTGAATTCAAATCTGATTTTTTTTTAAAATTTATTTGGTGTGCATTGGAAGAGGGGTGTCTTATACGGCGAGTATATCCCAAACTCTATATTTTAACTGGAAAAGTTGGGGGTCGTCTTATACGCCGGAATATACCGTACTTTATGAACAATCAGTATCTTTTGGCCTCAACTTGCCTATTTATAAAAGAAAGGTGTTATTCCTCATGACAGTTTTACAAAAATAGGTCAGGAAGGAGAAAGACCCCTCTCTGAGTCCAAATCCACTTTTGATTCATGCTTGCCCTTCCCTGGAGCTGGAAACCGCACAGGTACCTGTAATCAATGGTGCGCTAGATGTTGACAATCTGGGAACAAAAAATATTTTCTATCCCAGTGCACATATGGGTCTTCAAACAGAAGAGTAAGAAGAGAGATGAATTTTTCTCCTTGATCTTAACTTTTGTGTGGTGTGATTTTGCTCTCTAGAAGTTTTCACAGAATGGTGTGCCCTCTGGGGTCCTTCTTCCATAAAGTTTCTTTCATTTTGGTTGGGGAAAGGCTGTAAAAGTCCTTTAGCTACTGAAAAAGGTCGATCCTAATTCTTCCAGGGAATTACCAATAACAAACAAAGAAAATACAACCAGAGAAATGAAGGCATGCATTTGATGGGCATGATGCATAGTAGTCTGACTGCAGGTTTTTAGAAATCATACACACTTTGGGTTGTACTCATCCTGACCTGCTAAATATTTTTGTTTTTAGTATTGATTGTTTGGAATGTCTTGTTTGTTGTGAGGCCAGTATAACCAGTCCTCTGGGCAGAAGCCGGGGAATGTGGCCCTTACCACACTGGAAGCGGTTTGTTTATTATTATTATTATTAGAAACACAACAAGTTTAATTCACAGCAACAAGATCCCTCTACTGGCCTTAGTATTTGATCACATGTCAGACACTTCCCAAGTATCTAGGACTGTGTGATATATCGGTGAATAATGCATGCATATCCAAATAGGGTGGTCTTTTGCAGCTGACAGATGATGATTTTGTCAGCACTGATTGTTTCTAAGTGTAGGTCAAGGTCTTTAGGCACTGCACCCAGTGTGCCGATCACTACTGGGACCACCTTGAATGACTTGTGCCAGAGTCTTTGCAGTTCGATCTTTAAACCCTCATATTGTGTTAGCTTTTCCAGTTGTTTCTCTTCAATCCTGTTATTGCCTGGGATTGCAACATCGACAATCCACACTTGATTTTTTCCCACGACCGTGAGGTCAGGAGTATTGTGCTCCAAAACGCTGTCAGTCTGAATTTGGAAGTCCCAGAGTAGTTTGACATTTTCATTTTCCGTAACCTTTTCAGGCTTGTGATCCCCACCAGTTCTTTGTTGCAGGCAGATGGCATTATTGTTATTATTATTGTTATTATTATTGTTATTATTATTATTATTATTATTATTATTATTATTATTTCAGTTCTATACTGCTTTTCTTATTCCTGAAGAGACTCAAAACATTTCCAACATAATAATAACAAATTCAGTGGCAAACATATATGTGAAAACCAAAGCATAATATCTAAACAGTAACATATCACTATGAATTAAAAACGGTTAACCATATTAAAACATGAGGCATAAACAAACATTTGGACATTAACACGTAGAATTAAATCTTAGTGTAAACATTAAAATCACATGATGGGAGTTCAGACTGAAATTTCTTAGGCCAGCCCCATGGATTTAGAAGACAGGAGCCTCTTTTGCAGACTTAGGGATTCTTTGGTGCAACTTCTCCAGTTGTGATTGACTTGGGGCTATCAAACTTGCTCCTTTGTGAATTGCTGGGCCGAATATCAACACCAGAAGCTGCAGTGTTCTGCTGTTAGTTAGCTGGCTGACAAGCTAGGACCTTCTGTCTTCTCTGCTCTCATTTCTCTGCTTCAATTTCCCAGTAACAGCAGATGTCATTGGGAACCTTTTAATATGGGAACCCGGCCTCTAATGCCTGGGCTTTCCTTGCGCTGCTACCTTCTGTCCTTTTTTAAAAATTTGAAGGATGCAGCTGGGAGGCTCGGTTTTCTGCCAGCATTAGTACCAATAAACAGTATTTTCCATTTTTTTTATTTTGTACAGTTCTCCATAATATCAATGGATTGCAGCCTTAATACGTGTGTTGTGTGACACATTCTGCTTTCATTCAAAAGGCAGTTAACATAAGTTACTTCTATATATCATTTAAAAAACATTAAACTAATTATTTAAAATATAAAAGCTGCACATGTTACTCATCCCTCCCTCTGACCACATATTTATTCTGTACTATTATCTTTACTCTTTGTTTTCCGGGTCAGAAATGACTTGAAAGCTGCAAGTTGCTTCTGGTGTGAGAGAATTGGCAGTCTGTAAGATTCTGGTGTTGGCTTCCCCCTTTTTAATCCATTCCATATAAGCCATCAAATAGATGTTCCTTATTTCCTCTATTTTATCTTCTTGCATATCAGTCTTATTACACTTGTTATAATTTGAAATTGGACCTGGTCACATAGATAACGATTCCAATTTTCCATTGTCCATTTTTTTCATCTTTCCTCCCACATACAATTATATCTTGTCCCACCCAGATCATACTTTTGAACAATTCTTATTCTTTTGTATTGATTCTGGTATTGCATTATATTTTTATTTTTGCACAATGGGTTAAACCCTTGTGCTGGCAGGACTGTTGACTGATAGATTGGCAGTGAGCTCCTGTTTCAGAGCTTGCTTCCCATGTGGGGGTATGAGAGAACCCTCCTACAGGATGGTAAAACATCAAATATCTGGGCGTCCCCTGGACAGCGTCCTTGTAGATGGCCAATTCCCTCACATCAGAAGTGACTTGCAGTTTCTCAAGTCACTCCTGATACAAAAAAACCCTCCAATTAATAGAATATCTAAATCTACCTGTTGTAGCATTTTAAATATTTTCTCCACAGTTTTCTTTATTTTCTCCCAGAAAGGAGTTATCTTTGGGCATACCTATACATAGGGGTGTACCATCACTTATTTGCTCCACAATTCCACCAAATTGAGGTTACCAATAAGCAGTATTACTCTGATTTTTTATTGTTATTGGATCCCAATTAGGGTGATTTTTTTTAAAAGCAGAGCTCTGCAATCAATCTCCATAAATAGGTGCCTCTGCTCACCTTGTCAGTGATGGAGTTTGTGTGGGATGCTAGAACCAATCTCACAAGTCCCCTTTTATATAAATACTAGCTGTCCTCTGTCACGCGTTGCTGTGGCCCAGTCTGGTGACCTGGAAAATCAAGTAATGAGAAAGTGCTGGTTTCTAATATATGTAATGTCTTTATGCTTGTGGGTCAACAATATTTCTTGCTGTTTCTTTGTCAGTGTTGATGTGGAGATTGTCTGGTTTGCCTACTCTGGAACATGCAACATGGAAATTGTCCTTCTTTAGGGGTCTCTTTCAAATCTATACTATATCTCTCTGTGTGTGAATCATTTCTATCTATCTATGGCTGGATGGCTCTTTGTCAGGAGGGCTTTGATTACGTTTTCTTGCCCTGGTGGAGGGAGTTGGATTGGATGGCCTTCAGTATGGGGGTTCTGCGTGGGATGTTTGCCCCAATTCTGTCGTTGGTGGGGTTCAGAATGATCTTTGATTATAGGTGAACTATAAATCCCAGTAACTATAACTCCCAAATGTCAATGTCCCCCAAACTCCATACATTCGTGCCAAGTTTGGTCCAGATCCATCATTGTTTGAGTCCACAGTGCTCTCTGGGTGTAGGTGAACTACAACTCCCAAACTCAAGGTCAATGCTCACCAAACGCTTCTAACGTTTTCTGTTTGTCATGGGAGTCCTGTGTGCCAAGATTGGTTCAATTCCATTGTTGTTGGAGTTCAGAATGCTCTTTGATTGTAGGTGAACTATAAATCCCAGGATAACAAACTCCCAAATAACAAACTCAACTTTTTGAGTGATGGTCACTCTTTGGGTTAGTAGGTTCTGTGGCCAACCTTCCATCCCTCTTTCTCGCCTTCCTTCCTTCTCTCCCTCTTTCCTTGGTCCTTCCTTTTTTCCTTTTCTTCTCTCTTTCCTCCCTCCCTCTCTCCCTCCCTTCCCCCTTTTCTTTTATTTTCCTTCTTTCTCTCCTTTCTTCCTTCTCTCCCTTTCCTTCCTTTGCTCTTCTATCTTTCTTGCTTTCTTTCCCTTCCTATTTCTCTCTCTCCTTTCTTCTCTGCCACTTCCCTTGCTTCCCTTCTTTATCTCTTGCCTGGGCGCTGGAAGAAAGGATCCTCGGAGCCAGGCGAGGAGCAGGCAGGAGGGAGGTGCTTTGGAGGCAGGCCTCACTCACCCAGCGCCGCCCCTTTTCTCTGTGATGGCTGAGGGACGCCTTCTCGCCTGTTTGCTAGTTGGGCATGCTGTTGGTGCCTCTTGCCCTGGCTGTGCTTGTGCAGCAGGGGTGGGGGAAAGAGAATGGGTTTCCCCCACCCATTGTGTTCTCTTTTAAAATTTAAGGTCTTACTGTTTTTTGGGAGGAATTTTTTTGAGTGCAGTTCATAGATTGCTCTGAATGCTGTGTTCTGTCCAAATTTGGTGTCAATTCCCCCAGTGGTTTTTGAGTTCTGTTAGTATCACAAACGAACATTACATTTTTATTTATACAGATTGTAGTACAAAGCTTTGAGTCTCCTTCGGAAGAGATCAAGCTAGGAATAATAATAATAATAATAATAATAATAATCAAGAAAACACATGACCATTCATAATTCATTACACCCTCGCAGTGATGTTGACTGGCTCTATCTGCCTAGAAAGTCTGGGGCCAGAGGAGTTTTACAAGTCAAACAAGCAGTTGAAGAAGAAAAACATGCCCTGGCATAATATGTCAAGGAAAGCCAAGAACCTGCTTTAATTGAAGTCAATAATTGGAAACTTCTCAAACCACAGCAGATAAAGAGTCAGTACAAGAAAACTGCACTTCAAACCAGAGCTGACAGCTGGCACAACAAAGCCTTACATGGGCAATTCCTTGAGAAGATTGAAGGAAAAGTTGACAAGGAGAAGACCTGGATTATGACAAGGAGAAGACCTGGATTATGGCTCATGAATGGAACCCTGAAGGAGACAGAAGGCCTGATTCTTGCAGCCAAGGAACAAGCCATTAGAAGCAATGCAATTAAGGCCAGGATAGAAAAATCAGCGGATGACCCAAAATGCAGACTGTGCAAGGAAGCTGATGAGACAATGGACCATCACCTCAGCTCTTGTAAGAAAATCGCACAGATGGACTACAAACAAAGACACATTTCTGTGGCCCAGATGAATAACTGGAACTTATGTCACAAGAACCACCTGCCAGCAGCAAAGAATTGGTGGGATCATAAACCCGCAAAGGTCATGGAAAATGAACATGCAAAAATACTGTGGGACTTTCAAATCCAGACTGACAAAATTTTGGAACACAATACACCAGACATCACGGTTGTGGAAAAGAAAAAAGTCTGGATTATTGATGTTGTCATTCCAGGTGACATTTACATTGAGGAAAAACAACTGGAAAAGCTCAGCCGCTATCAAGACCTAAAAATCGAATTGCAAAGGCTCTAAACCAGTATGGATGGTCCCAGTGGTCATTGGCACACTGGGTGCTGTGCCAAAAGATCTGTTGGCATTTGGGAACAATAAACATCAACAAAATCACGATCTGTCAACTGCAAAAGGTCACCTTACTTGGATCTACGCGCATCATTTGAAAATACATCACACAGTCCTAGACGCTTGGGAAGTGTGCGTCTTGTGATTTTGTGATACGAAACCCAGCATATAGATCTTGTTTGCTGTGACATACTGTGCTTTTGTGTTAATAATAATAATAATAATAATATCTGCCCTTGTTCTTCCTTTGGAACAAGACCTGCAGTTTTCTAGTTGTCTTGGTTTCCTAGTTGGGAGCCTAAAATGCCGAGCTGATGCAAACCACCCACCAAAATACTTGTAGGTACCATTCATATCTTTTGCCCATGCATTTTGACTGCAGCCACTTTTCCTCACACCCCCTTCCCCATTTTAAAGGGGAATGCAGTAATTAGACTGTGTTAGGGACACAGTTAAGGGTGGCAATGGAGGATGCTATGGAGGAGGCTGACTTTGCTGAAATACACACAGTTCTGTTTGGAAGACTCATCACAATCGTCAGAGGCTTTGGACTTCCCCAGTTTCATTTTCTTTCAGATTAAAAAAAGCACACAGAGTTCCTGGATGCTGCTTTTTCTTTCATTCACTGCCCAATTAAATTAGAGGACCTTTTCCGTTCTGGCTTTCAGTTTCTCCAGTTCTTAACAAGTCTGAACCCTTGCCTTGTACAGAGAAGCGCCTGGCCTCAATGTTGGGAGCCACTGACCCACATGCGCTGGGCTTATTCCAGGTCCTTCTCCACCTTTCTCCATCTTGTAAAAAAAAACCCAGTGGGTGGGAAGAAGACTATAAAGTGACCCATGGTGATTGGCATCATGTTCAGAAGTCTAGCTTGTGGTCAGTGGTGAGAGAACAGTTTCCATCAGGGCGTCCTGTGCTTCATCTTGAAATGTCCGTTTTCCAAAGAGCCTAGGTTTCTCCCTATTACGCTCACACAGTTTTTGTGCAAGTACTGACTCTGTAAATTAGAATGTTCTTTCTGCTTAGCATTCTGTTCTGAGAGGCACTTTTTACCTGAACGCAAGTGGGCGTTCTTGTATGCAGGCTGTGCGGACCTTCACCCCTTCACTCATGCTTTATGAGCAGGGCTCTGCTTCTCTATGGAGAAGAGAGAGAACAATTCTGCTCTGTAGCAGAATACATAGAGAGCGAATGAAACCATCTTAGTGCTGAAGGGGAAAAAGTCTATGATTACATCATATATTTGCTTGGAGAGTACAAAAATGTTTGTAACCTTTAGAATGCTACATATGTCATTGCCAAGCAAAATGCCCCTTTGTAGAGGGGTGAAAAACTGGCAGTGTCTTAGTCCTGGTATTTGGAAAAGGAAAACAGAAGGAAAGGTCTGCTGGAGGCATGCAGCTGTTTTGGGCCTCTATTTGGAGAAAGACCAGATATAGGTCTAGTAAAGAAGTATGTACTACTGTTTCCCAGGAGAGCGGAGCAGTTTGGTCTTCCATATCTTGTTGGGTTGCAGCTCCCATAAGTCCAAACCAGGATAATCAGGATGCTAGGAATTGTAGTCTTTGAAGGCTAGCATTTTCCTTGCCCATTCTATTGCAGACCACATAGCGGTTAGGGGCTTTGCTTGGAGTGAAATTTAGGAATGCTAGGAGAGAGAAACCTTTAATTCGTTTACTTCAAAAATATAAAACTCTTGAGTTTGTGTTCATCTTTCATGGATCATGCTGCCTCCTTTGGGAAGCAGAACAAAAGTAGGCAATGTAGATCTTTTAGAGGTTCAAGAGACTTGTGCATAGTAGGTTGTGTGTGTGTGTTTTTTTAAGCCAGTAGAAACTAATTTTATCGATAGCAAGAGCTGTGCATATCTCTGTATTCAATGATACAGAATGAGGGACACCTGTCTTGACCATAGTATGTGTGAAAAAGATCTTGGAGTCCTCGTGGGGAGGAAGGTGAACATGAGCAAAAAAAAAAAAAAAAAAAAGCCAGTGGGATTTTGGCCTTCATAAATAGGAGTATAGTGCCTAGATCCAGAGAAGTCATGCTACCTGTTCTGTCGCACACTGGGTCTGAACAAATTATGATGTATACTTTAAACCCAGTGGGGAGCCGGGGTGCCTCAAAGAGAGATTCTTAGGGATTTCCTGAAGTGATGGTCTTTAAAGTCTTTAATGGTACAACAAAGTCTTTATTAAGGAACAAATAACAAATCTTCAAACAAGACTTCAAAGCTTTCTTATTCTAGTCTTTAAGAGACTGGCACTGACTTGGATTAACTGTACTTTCTCAGCATGAGGAAGAACCCTTTATAATCTCTCCCAGGCTGTCTATCATCTGGGCCTTGCTGGTCTGGGTCTTACTACCGATCCCAAATGCATCTGGACATCGAGTAAACCTACCAGCCAAGGCTTGAAGATATTTCAGCTGGAATTCCGTGGTTCTGTAATGCTGTCCTGTGGGAACTTCAGGGCTGTTTTCCCCTCTGGTGCTGTGAGGCTGAGAGGCTGTGAGCTCTCAGCCAGAGCCTTTGGGATCTTTTCCTTCTGTTTCTAATTCCCTGAATGATCCCCAGATGATCACTGGATGGTCCCCGGGTGATCTTGAGGAATGAAGCTTTTCCTATGGGATGAGCTGCCTACGTCCTATAGACTAACTTCCTTGTGTGTGACTGACTGATAATGGCTCCCTTCCCTTCTCAAAACCCAAAAGGGGGCGGAACTAAGGAACCTAATGATGATGGACAGGTGGCCTAACCTATAACTGAAAACTTTAACAGGAAGCCACCCTGCTGCAGAATCCCAAGCCTTGGACTGCAAGCAAACATTTAATACAAGGCAAATAAAGTGGGAGCTTCTGGTACAGCTGTATCAGCACACTACCCCTCTATTCTGCCTTGGTCAGATCACACCTGGAATCACACAGTGTTCAATTTTGGGCACTTCAATTGAAGGGAGATGTTGACAAGCTGGAATGTGTCCAGAGGAGGGCGACTAAAATGATCAAGGGTCTGGAGAACAAGTCCTATGAGGAGCAGCTTCAAGAGCTGGGCAGAAGAGAAGGCAGAGAGGAGACACGGCCATGTATCAAAATGTGAGGGGAAATCATAGGGAGGAGGGAGCAGGCTTGTTTTCTGCTGCCCTAGAGACTAGGACACAGTGGAACAATGGTTTCAAACTACAGGAAAGGGATTCCATCTGAACATGAGGAAGAACTTCCTAACTCTGAGAGCTGTTCAGCAGTGGAACTCTATGCCCTGGAAGCTCCTTCTTTGGAGGCTTGGAAACAGACTAGATGGCCATCGGTCATTGGTTCTTTGAATGCAATTTTCCTGCTTCTTGGCGGAATGGGGTTGAACTGGATGACCCACGAAGTCTCTTCCAACTCTATGATTCTATGTGCACACTCTGGATCTGATCATGCCCACCAAGTTGGTGGCCTTGAATCTGAGATTTGATGTGCATCTTTCAGGAAGGCTTCCATTGTATGTCCCTGTGCAACTAGAGAGAATGACTCTTGCAGACCATTTTGATTCTGCAATTCTCTGATTTCTGGTGATTGAGAGAATTACTACCAGATGGATTCGAGAGTCTTCTTTGGGGAGCTTCTTTTGCTTTCACCTCTC
The DNA here is from genome assembly GCF_037176765.1 of Anolis sagrei. NCBI lineage: Eukaryota > Metazoa > Chordata > Lepidosauria > Squamata > Anolidae > Anolis > Anolis sagrei. The sequence continues at coordinate 55,391,705 of NC_090035.1, read as the reverse complement.
CTGAAATGGTACTCAGAAATAGTTGTTGCTGGGAATGTTTTTAGTCTGAATTTCTTTTTTTCTTTCTAGCTGCACTTATTAATGGTTCGTGGTGTGGTGGCCGTTAGCGGAAAAATAATTATGATTTAAAAATGAATTTAAGAAATAGAAAAAGGATCTTACCTGGGACAATTGAAAAGGGGATTTTTACAGAGTAAAGGGGAATTTGCAGAGTAGCAGTCAACAGGTCATGATGAACCTCTGACAAATATTTACATAGGCCGAATGTAGACTCTTTAGAATGAACATCGGACCCTAGCGACCTGGCGCTTAAGATAAATCGATAATATTGATCGGAGACTGAAACATCTAATAAGAAAGCGCCATCTCCTGTCCATTAGATGTAAATAGCAGGTAATTTCAGGAACGTTCTATTAATTTTTTTAAAAAATGATTTTTATTAAGTATTTTATAAAACAAAACAACGAAAGAGGGGGAACAATGAAAAGGAGATAGAAAGGTAGGAAAAGAAAAGAGAAAAAGAAAAAAAATACAAAAACAAAACAAAAAAGAAAACTAAACTAACCCAAACTATTCTAAAATGACTTCCACTCCAACATCAGGATCTTTTCCGTCAACTTCTTTTACTCTTGTATATTCTTATCCTCTAATATTTTTCTAAATTTCTTTTCATAGTCATAAAAAGAAGTCCAATCTGTTCTCTTTAGCGGTTTCCCGGTATTTCTTCTCATTAAAAATGTCAGTTCATCCATGTCTCTAATTTCTTTAACTTTCTCCAACCATTCTTCAGCAGTAGGTATCTGTTCATTTTTCCAAAATTTGGCATAAATAATTCTTGCCGCAGTAGTAAAGTATGTAAGTAGTTTATCTTCATTTTCCTCCACTTTAAGATCAGAGTCCGTAAATCCTAGTAAATAATATTCAGGTTTCTTTTTAAAACTTCTCTTCAATATCTTTTGTATTTCTTCATGTATAGATGCCCAGAACTTAATTGTTTTTTTACACGTCCACCACATGTGGAAGAATGTGCCCGTTTGTTCTCCACATTTCCAACACTTATCTGAGACATTTGGGTACATATGGCTTAGTTTATTCGGAGTCAAATACCATCTATAGAACATTTTATACCAGTTTTCCTTCAAGTCCATGGCATAAGTATATTTCAACTTTTTATTCCACATTTGTTCTCATTCTCTAAATTGAATGGGCCTTCTTAAATTTTCGGCCCATTTAATCATACAATTTTTAACTTGCTCCTTTTCCGTTTGCCATTGGATCAATTTATTATAAAGAATTGTGACTACCTTCTTCTCAATTTTTAAAACTTTGTCCCATGTGTTTTCTTCCCAGTCAAATCCAATTTTTTGATCTTGTTTGAAATGCTCTTTAATTTGAAGGTAATGTAACCAGGTTATATTTCCAAACATGTTCTTGAGTTGTTCAAACGATTTAATCTTCGTTTCCCCTTTCAACAAAATGTCCTTGTATCTTGGCCAAATCCTCCATCCTAAGAGTCTTCTTTGGTGGGCCTCCATCGCCGAGACCCAAAGAGGTGTAACTTTATAAAAGAGGGCTTTGTATCTTAACCATGTCCTCAATAGGGAGGCTCGCACGAAATGGTTCCCAAAGTTTTTTTCCTTAGATTCTCTATTATACCACACGTAAGCGTGCCAGCCTACCCTCAAATCATGGCCCTCTAAGTTTAAGCACTTTTCCTTGTTCAGATTCATCCAATCTCTTATCCATGATAGAGCACAAGCCTCATGATAGGTTTTCAAGTCTGGGAATCCCAGACCTCCTCTCGTTTTTTTATCAATTAGATTTATGTAATTTATTCTTGGCCTTTTCCCTTTCCAAATAAACTTAAGTAGGTCTTTCTTCCATTTTTTAAATAAGGTTTGATTTCTTATTACCGGTATATTTTGGAATAGGAATATAAGTCTTGGAAGAACATTCATCTTTATTAACGATATTCTACCCAGGAGTGATAGATTCAGGTAGTTCCATTTTTGTAAGTCCTTTTGAATTTTATTCCAAACTATTTCGTAGTTATTCTTCAGAAGTTGACAATTTCTCGCGGTGATCCAGACTCCTAAGTATTTGATTTTCTTTACACTCTCTATCCCCAATTGTTGTTGAATCTTTATTTGTCTCTCTTTTTTCAAATTTTTGAATAATAGTTTTCTTCATATTCATTTTGAATCTAGCCACTTTTCCAAATTCCTCTATTTTCGTTATCCAATATTGTAGGTTTTTATCTGGATCTTCAATTGTTCCTAATAAATCATCTGCAAACGCCCGTATTTTATATTCGAATTTGCCGATTTTCGTTCCTTTTATATTTTCGTCTTCTCTAATTTTCTTCATTAGGATCTCCATAGCCATTATAAAAATCAATGGGGATAATGGGCATCCTTGTCTAGTGCCCTTCGCAATTTCAAATTCTTGTGTCAATTGTCCATTTATTTTCACTTTGGCTTTTTGATAATTATAAATAGCATTAATTGCATTGTTAAATTTTTCTCCCATATCCAATTCTTGTATTAATATCTTGAAGAAATCCCAATTTAAATTGTCAAAAGCTTTCTCGGCATCTATTGCTAAAATGGCGAATTCTTTTTGATGATTTGTCTCGTAATATTCCAAAATATCGAGGACGTTGCGAATATTTTCTTTCATATGTCTATTTGGGAGGAAGCCCGTTTGCTCGTCTCCAATCCATTTATTAAGAAACACTTTTAACCTTGTGGCCATGATATTTGCAAATATTTTATAATCCGTATTTAAAAGAGAGATCGGCCTGTAGTTTTTAATATCATTTTCCGGGGAGCCTTCCTTATGAATCACTGTAATTTCCGCTTCTTTCCATGAGTCTGGAACTTTCCGATATTTCATCGCTTCATTTGCGATAGTTTTAAGTATTGGGAGTAGCTGTTGTTTAAAGGATTTATAAAATCCAGCCGTAAATCCATCCGGCCCTGGGGCTTTATCTCCATTCATTTTATTAATTGCTTTTTCTATTTCCTCCTCCGATATCTCTTTATTCAATTCTTCTCTATCCTCATCCGTTATTTTGTCTAATTTCATTTGGCCAATGTACTCCATAACTTCCTCTTTCTTTATTTTATCCTTTGTATATAATTGGATGTAAAATCTCCTGAATTCCTCTATGATTTCTTTATCAGTCCTCAAGTCCTTGTCCAATGTAGTTATTTTAGATATATGATTTATTTGTCTTTTTTTCCGGATTTGGTTCGCCAGCCATTTACCAGGTTTATTTGCATTTTCGAACGTCTGTTGTTTTAGAAACTTCAGTTGTATTGACTGAGATTCTAACTCTGCATGAGTTTTCTCTTGTTTTAACACCAAAAGTTGCCTCTCTACTTTTTTTCTTGGTCTCTTTTTTAATTCTGCTTCCTTAATTGCAATTTCGGCCGTCAACTCATTTAGCCTTTTATTTCTTTCTCTAGTTTTCCTAGCTCCTTGTAGTATAAAATGTCCTCTCAGAACTGCTTTGAAGGGGTCCCACACCACACGTGGGTCCGTTTCCTCCACTTTATTTATTTGCAAATAGTCTTGAATTATTTTATTATAATATTCTTTATCCTGTTCTGTTTTTATTAGATTCTCATTCAATCTCCATCTCCTGGAGTAGTTTTTATGGTTAATACAAATTTCTAAAGGGCAGTGATCTGACAAGTCTCGTGGTAAAATGTTAATTTCCTTCACTTTGGCGGAGAGTTTTCTAGTTGTCCAGGCCATATCGATCCTGGACCAGGATTGGTGTCTATTCGAGAAGAATGTATAATCTTTTTTATCTTCATTTCTAATTCTCCAGATATCTTCTAAATCAAATTCTTTTTGCAACTCTATGAATTTTTGGGGGAGTTTACCTTCCTTTATTTTCTTTTTCTTCGCATTTTTGTCTATTTGAGGGTCCGTCACTCCATTGAAATCACCTAACAAAATCAAATCATCAAATTCTACTTCTTTTAGTTTGGAGTTCAAAAATTCAACAAATTTTGTTTTTGGACCATTTGGTGCATAAATATTACATATCAATATTTTTGAGTCTCCAATTGTTATCTTTACCGCAATGCATCTTCCTTCCAAGTCTCTAAAAGCTAATTCTGATTCTATTGCTTCTTTTACATAGGTTACTACTCCTCTTTTCTTCTTTTCATATGAGGACTGATATTCTTTTCCTAATTTTTTGTTTGGGAGGTGTGCAATATATTTATCACTGATATGCGTTTCCTGTAACGCTATTACGTCATAATCCAATTTCTTCAAGCTATTCCATACTTTCTTGCATTTCTGGGGGGAGTTCAAACCATTAATGTTATTTGAGAAACATTTTATTTGTCGTTCCATCATCCTATTCGTTCCCATCCAGTCCCAATCCTATATCGCCAAGAGCCATTTCCGCTGTTCCAGTTGCCTGTTGTTCCATACTCTGATCTTTTTTTTCTTTTTCTTCTTTCCGTGGTGTCATTCTTGGTGTCATTCTCTGTGGTTTGGGATCTTTCAATAAGTAGCTATAATCCTTTGGTGACTTATATCTTGCCTTTTTCTCTTTGATACCCTTTCTTGGAGTAGATAGTCTTCTTTCTTCATCTCCTTCCGCTTCGTCTCCTTCTTCCTCCTCCTCCTCTCCCATTTCTTCTTCTTCTCCCTGTTCTTTCATTAATTTATCATAGAACACTTTAGCCTTATGCTCCGATGTTAACCAGTATCTTTCTTCATTATATGTCACCATTATTCCTTCTTTTCTCTCCCACCTGAATCTTATCTCTCTCTTTTTCAGCTCTTCTGTTAGAAAAAAATATTTTCTTCTTCTCACTAAGGTCATCTGGGGGAATTCTTTCAAAACTACATGGCGGTGGACATGGCGACGGGACTGCCTCGCTGAGAGTGAGCTCCCAGTGAGGACCTGTGTTGTGGCGGCTAGGTTGAGCTGAATGCTCCCCCCTTTGCTGGATTGAGTTGCAAAGGTGTCGCGAATCCCAGTGTGGGCTTGAGACCCCAAAGATCTCTCCCCCCTCAAGGAGGAGAGGTCGAGTGGGTCCGAGCAACACAGGGGAAAGTGAGCCGCCCCACGAGGATCGAACCGCAAGGTCCGTTTAACCGCCACCGATCCATTCACAAAGTAGAAGAAGAAGTGGAAAACAAAGAAAGCCAGATTGGGTGGAGAAACAAGAAAGACCCCAACAACAGGTAACGGGACTAGATCCCACACTTTTAAAGAAGAAATAGCCAAGCCGTAAGGGCTTGGGGGAAAGAACAGAGGGAAGGAGATAAGAAGAAAAGAAGCCGCAGGATTTAAAGAGGAAGAGACCGTATTTTGGTCTCTGGTCTCTCGGTAGTAATACCTGATTGATTGATTTAAATATATATATGTAATCATAAAACTCAATTTAAATTGGCAATCTAAATTGATTTAAACCATCCAAATTAGAGGCAAAATTAGAGGAAAAGCCGCTCTGATAAAATAGATGAAAATGAAGACGAAGATGGAGTGATAGCCCCCTTTCGCACCCCCCCCCCGAAAACTTAAAAGAAAGTGGAAAACGGATAATATTGCCGACCTTGACGCCATAATTGTTGTGTCTATCCTCAGCCTTCTTTATAAACAAGTAGGCTGAGTTGGCGGGAAGGAAGTGACGGGAACGGAAACAGAAGGCAGATCAAAGTGACGGACGAGAAGGGCGGAAGAAGCATAGAAGGAACAGAGGGGCGGAAGTGACGGTGCGGAAGGAGGGAAGACGCCATTTTGAAAACCATAGAGAAAGTCCGATACAGAGCGGCTAGAGAAAAATTGGAAATAAATTGGAAATAAATTGGAATTAAATTGGGAAAAGCCCGAAAATCCGATAGAGAAGTAGAGGGCAGGAGGAGACAGGTCGAGGACGAGAAGTAGACGATTCGAGGACGAGAAGCAGAGGTCTGAGGAGAGGAGAGGAGACGCGGACGAGGGGAGGAAGAGAAGCAGACGAAGGGCCCCAAGGACGAGGACGAGAAGTAGACGAAAATAGATAATTCGAGGACGAGAAGCAGACGAGGTGAAAGAAATGACAACCCCAGGCAAACCAGAATCCCGGAGGGGGTCTTTGGATATAAACCCAAAAATGGACAACTTATTAAAAGAAATAAAAAAGATTTCGGAAAAACAAGATGCTTTGAAAGTGGAATTGAAGGAGGAGGTTAAGGCTAAACATGAAGAATATTATAAGAAACAAGAGGGAATTATTACAAAGATGACAGAAGAATTCAAGGTCTTGAAGTCTGAAATAAAGCAAGAGTTTGGCCAGATAAAAGAAGACATATCGTAATTACATGGAGAGGTGAAAGAATTAAAAGTCTCTAAAGAGAAAATTGAGGGAACACAATCAGAAATGGCACAGAAGATAAAAGGGCTGGATAAACATAGGGAAAAAATGGAATGGGAACAAGAGAGATTACTGCAAATGCAAATGGACTTCCAATTAAGATTCAGAAATATAGCGGAGGAGGATAAAGAAGACATAAGATCATTGGTTATTAAAATGCTGGCAAGTTGTATGGAGTGTGAGGAGGATGAATTTGAACAAGAGGTGGATCAAGTGTATAGGATTTCTTCATTCTATGCAAGGAGGAATAAAACCGCATGGGATGTGATAGTAAAATTTACAAGGAAGAAGGTGAGGGATGACATTTTGTTTAAAAGTAATAGAAACCCAATCTTCTACAAAGAAAGGAACGTTCTATTAATTAAACAAACTACAGAAATACTAGTTATTATAAAAATAATTAAGAAGAATTAATAAAAAAATGCTCTGAACAACTTTCATGTTAGAAACATATATATAAAGTTAAATGATTCATTTAAGGGATTTTAGGAAATTGAAAACACATAAACATGCCATCGGAAGATAGTGTAAAGGCTGGTTCTTACATAAAAAAGAGCAAATATTTGGGGGTTGGGTTGTGGTGACCCTGCCAAGAAGTATTCTTATATAAGATTTCTATATTGCATACGTGGCGAAATTGTTATACGCATGTGCAGAAACTTGTAATTCCATCTATAAATATTGGGCTGAAATTGACAGTAGGGTGTGCTTCAGCAGCCTTTTGAAAAGCTGAGACACCCTTACCTGGGTAAGAATAAATACTGGAATTCCGCCGAAGCTGGGTCTCTGCCTTCTTCCTTCCCCATCGAACCCATGGAATCCTGGTAAATATTTGCGATGCCGCAACAGTGGGGCTCCTGGTGGGGCTATTGGGGAGCTGCACAGTTCTTAAATATAGATGGCGCAATGAGGGTAGCACCCCAGAGAATAGCATTCCAGCTTTCTGTTGTTCCTCTGAACACATTTGTAATTTATTTATTTATTGTGTCAGGGCAACCACACCATTGTATTACATTTCTAACAGAACAAAACAAACCAACAGATTTAAAAAACACAAAGTTCGCAAACTTGGTAGTTGATTAAATGTCCTTTGACCAGTATCTGGCCACTTGGAGTGCCTCTGGTGTTGCTGCAAGGAGGTCCTCCATCGTGCACGTAGCAGGGCTCAGGTTGCATTGCAGCAGGTGGTCAGTGGTTTGCTCTTCACACTCGCATGTTGTGGATTCCACGTTGTAGCCCCATTTCTGAAGGTTTGCTCTGCATCTCGTGGTGCCAGAGCGCAGTCTGTTCAGCGCCTTCAAAGTCTGTTCAGCGCAGTCTGTTCAGCGCCTTCCATTTCCATTTGTAATGGAAAGGCAGAACAACAAACCTCGCTCAGGGCTTTTCCCCAGCATGGCCAATATTAGAGAATAATAGGAGTCCTGGTCCAAAATATCTGTTGTCAAGGAGAGTACCTACATAACTCTTCTCTTAGGCCCCATGAACATCAAGCAGCTCCAATCCACCTCTGGTGTAAATGTATCTGCTGTGGGAGGAAGTGAATGCGATGGAGTTGTCTTCGGGTAGCCAGAACCGAGCAGGAGGAAGCTATAAATAGGGTTTGGCTTGATTAAATGTTGCTTTGCCAGTCCCTGGGCACCCAGAGCTCTACTTAACTCTTGCTTTGGAATCTCTCATCTTCCCTGGTGTAAATAACGGCATGTCTTTTTCCAGAGGAAGGGCTTGCAACTTTCTTCTCTGGGCATGTTTTGATGGCGTTGCATAAGGCAAGGGACCGGTCAGATCAGGGCTCGTCCAGCAGAATGCGTTGGAAAAAATAGTGAGGGTAGTTCACTGTTGTATTTAGGCATTGAATGTTTGCCTTTTTGTGATTGGAATCTGCCCCGAGTCCCTTCAGGGAGATAGGGTGGAATACTGCTGCTGCTGCTGCTGCTGCTGCTGCTGCTACTACTACTACTAATAATAATAATAATAATAATTGTCTCTATGTAGTTAGAATACCTGTCTACAGTTGCCTCTCACCATTAGAAAATTTGGGGCAAACAGCAGAAGACCAACAGCAACTAGATTCGTTGTCTTTGGTTACAGGTGTAGTTTTGCCATCCTTGGCCAATTCAACCTTGAGCCCCAAGACAGACATCTTCAAACTATGGCCCTCCAGCTGTTTGGGCCTCTATCTCCCAGAATTTCTGACCATTGAACAAGCTGGCAATGGGGGCTTCTGGAAGTTGGGGGGCTGCAGTTTAAGGATGTCCGACCATCTATGGTAGTGTTTCTCAACCTTCCTAATGCCACAACTCTTCATATTGTGGTGACCTCCAACCATAACATTATTTCTATTGGGTTGTTGTAGGATTTTTTCGGGCTATATGGCCATGTTCTAGAGGCATTCTCTCCTGACAATTCACCTGCCTCAATGGCAAACATGCCATATATGCAGATGAAACGTCAGGAGAGAATGCCTCTAGAACATGGCCATATATATAGCCTGAAAACCCCCACAACAACCCAGTGATTCCGGCCATGAAAGCCTTTGACATTATTTCCATTGCTACTTCAGAACTGTCATTTTGCTACTGTTATGAGTCAAAATTAAATATCTGATGTGCAGGATGTATTTTCCTTCATTGGACTAAATTTGGCACAAATACTCAATAAGCCCAAATTTGGATACTGGTGGGGTTGGGGGGGGGGGGGAATTGATTTTGTCATTTGGAAGTTGTAGTTGCTGGGATTTATAGTTCACCTACAATCAAAGAGCATTCTGAACTCCACTAATGATGGAATTGAACTAAACTGGGCACACAGAACTCCCATGACCAACAGAAAATACTGGAAGGGTTTGGTGGGCATTAACCTTGAGTTTTGGAGTTGTATTTCCCCTACATCCAGTTTGCATCATTTCAACCAGGCTGCTTTTATTTGTGACCATACATCTGGCATTGTGTCGCCATCTATGGGGACCAGTGACCCTGGGCCTCCTTTAGTTCTTGTCCATTAATTTGAATTGTTTTTCCAGTTTGAAGACCACATTCCAGATACTCTGTTTTGGGTGTGTTCAGTTGAAGTCCATTTTTTAAATAATTAGTTTTAAGATTGAGAAGTTTTTGCGGATGCAAGCAATGATGGATCTGGACCAAACTTGGCATAGATACTCAATTTGCCCAGGTGTGAACACTGGTGGAGTTTGGGGGAAATAGACCTTTATATTTGGGGGTTATTGTTGCTTGGATTTATAGTTCATTTACAATCAAAGAGCATTCTGAACCCCACCAACGATATAATTGGGCTAAACTTCCCACATAGAACCCCTATAACCAACAGAAAATACTGTGTTTTCTAATGGTGTTTGGTAACCCCTCTGACGCCCCCTTGTGATCCCCCCCCCCCGGGGTACTCACCCCCAGGTTGAGGAACACTGATCTATGGGAATATCTGCACTGTAACATTAATACAGTTTGATTCTACTCTTTAGCCTTTTCTCCTTAAAAGTGCTGGTACCTCATCAAACTCCCAAACCGTGGATTCTAATCACTTTGACCCATGGCATTTAAAGTGGCAAACTTGCATTTGCTCTATAGTGTAGAGGCACTCTAGGTTGGTCTTTACATTTATAGCAGGCATTTAGGGAAATTGGGGGAACCAAGTCCCAGTCTTCACGCCTGGTTTTCCCTAGATGCCCATACCTTATTTTGTTGTTTTCTTTCCCATTCTTCTTCTTTCTAAGCTGTTTTCGTAATAGAGGGGTTAGCATTGCGACTGTCATTTCCACAGAACTTTGTTTTGGGCATCCTCAGGTCTCAGGTTGTCACCATGTATGTCTTCATTGATGGCGTCCATCCATCTTTTCTTTAGCTTTTGTCCACATGGTTGCTGTCCTGGAATCCCCAAATGTAGTGCTGTTTATGCTACCGATGTTGCTTCTCTTCTCATGACATAGCCGTACCACCATGGTCTTGCTTCCTGCATCTTCTTGCTGATCACTTTTATTACTTTTATTCCTAGTCTTTGATGGATGCCATCGTTTGGCACATGGTTAAGCCAAGTGTCCATCTCAGCATTTTCATTTCCATTGTGTTAAGGGCTTGTTCATGTTTCTTTGTTGCTGGCCAGCACTCTGCTCCGTAGAGAGCTACTGGATGAACAACTGTAGTGTAGATCTTAGCCTTGAGTTGTTCAGGCATTTTTGAGTCACACAGAATGCGTCAGCAGTTTGCATCATTTCAACCAGGCTGCTTTTATTTGTGACCATACATCTGGCATTGTGTCGCCATCTATGGGGACCAGTGACCCTGGGCTTTCTTTAGTTTTTGTCCATTAATTTGAATTGTTTTTCCAGTTTGAAGACCACATTCCAGATACTCTGTTTTGGGTGTGTTCAGTTGAAGTCCATTTTTTAAATAATTAGTTTTAAAATTGAGAAGTTTTTAACTTTTTGGTGTAAATATATAAATATTTTGTTTTCTTGTATGTACTAGCTTGGGTACCCGGTGGTGTCTGGGTTATTTGAAAAAGACATAGTTTGTTTTGGGGTGTTAGGTAATATCATTTAGTTCATTAGTAACACTATTTATTAGGAAAAAGCTAGAATGTGATTTCATTTTTTATGAAAGCTCACATTAGAAAATACATAACTATGTGGGTGAACTACAATTCCCAGAATTGTATGTCAGTCCTCCTCAAACCAGGCCTTTATGCACAGTTGGCCATGTTGGGTCTCTGTGCCAAGTTTGGGCCAGATCTGTCAATGACTGGGTTTAGGGCTCTCTGGATAAGGGTGAACTAAATTTCCCAGATTCCCAAGGCAATCACCCCCAAACCCGGCTGCATTTACAGTTGGCCATGTTGGGACTTTGTGTCAAGTGTGGTCCAGATCTGTTGTCAGCTAGGTTGAGTGCTCTTGGGATGCAGGTGAACTACACCCCCCAAAATCAAATGCCTGCAGTGTGTTCATTTGATCATTGGGCTTCTCTGTACTAAGTTTAGTCCTGGTCAATTGTTGGACCCCTCCAATCTGTTCAGTTGCTGATCAATTCGTCTCTGCTGTGTGCTGTAGGAAAGGGTAGGAAAAGGTTAAGGGAGAGGCAGTGGGAGGGGTCTTGCAAATTCCACACAAGGAACCCTGGGATGCCTGCCTGTGGTGGAGGAAACACGTCAAATCTAGGAAGAAATTCTCTCAGAATTAAAGCATTCCTTGGATGGTGGGCTGCAGTGTTTGGGGAGATTATTATTTTATTTATTTAATTGCTGTGTTTCTATACCGCCTTTCTCCCCCCTGGGGGACTCAAGGCGGTTTACAACATGTTAATGGCAAAAATGCAGTGCCAACATACAATACACAAAAAAACATAACTAATTACTGCATATAACTCTGAACCTAAAATCAATTAAAACTATTAAATATAAGACATACATAAAATTTAAACATTCAGAGAAATCATAAAGTCATCCTAGTATAAACATTAAATCCCATAATCCAGAAATCGTATACCATAGCCATTCCGAATTGTCATTGCACATGTTCCTTAGTTATTGTTTGTATTGCAGTATTTATTAGCCAAAGCCTTGATCCCACAACCACATCTTTTTTTTCTTTCTAATGGTCAGGAGGGAGGGCACTGACCTACTCTCGCTGGGGAGGGAGTTCCAGAGCTGAGAAGCCACCATGGATAAGGCCCTGTCTCTCGTCCCTGCTAATCACACTTGCGACGGAGGCGGGACTGAGCATTTGGGCACAAATATATATATCGCTTGCTATAACCTGCTATGTCAGTTGAAGGGAGTGCCTTTGGAGGCTTCTCAGCATCGGTGCTTCTCAGCACCTGATTGTGGAGGCGGGAGGCTGCCTGTGTAAGTAGACACCTCTGCTACATACACACATACACATTTTTCACTCTTATTCTCTGTATAAATGTATATGTAGCATCAAATTGTCCTTTTTTGTAAACTGCGCTGAGTCCCCTTTGGGGTGAGAAGGGCGGGGTATAAATATAGTAAATAAATTTTCAGTGAGTCTATCACTCCATGTCTGCAGCTGTTGTTGGAGGGCTGCACGTTTTTGGTGGTTGAATGTTAAGTCATCTGCATATAGGAGAATGGTTAAGACCTGGCTTTATGAACAAGCGTTTGGTTAAGCAGTGCAACCAATCATAGGAAGATGGTAAATGGAACATAGGAATGGCACAAGGATTATGAGAACGGATCTGATTTCAACTGAGGCGTTATGTTATGTTTGTCTTGTTGATCTGTCTTGTTGATTGTTAATTGTTGTGGATTGATGCTGTTGATCCTGTTTGTTGCATTGTTATGTTTTAATTGCACTGACACTGATAATTGTACCATGTAAACCGCATTGAGTCGCCTGTCAAGGGCTGAAAAAATGCGGTATAGAAATAAAGCAAATAAATAAATAAATAAATAAATAGGAGTGTCCAGGGATGCATAATCCGCAAATCTGCTGTACTAGTGCCCATGCAGAGTATGAATAGTAATAGGGAGACTGCTGATCCCTTATGCATGCCAACAGTGATGTCGAAGAGTGGTGAAATCCCTGCAGGGCAGCAGACCATACTTGTATTATTTATATAGTATCTTTATCCATGTTACATAGTCTTCCGGTATTCCATGGGACCATGGTGCACACCAGATCAGGTCATGGGGAACCTGATCAAATGCTTTTTCAAGATTAAGGAATGCAAAGTGCAGTGGTCTCTTCTTCTTTTCCCAAAGTTTTACCATGAATAACCAGACAGCATGTACTACATCTATTGTGCCACACCCTCTGACAAAGCCACACTGATTTGGTGTAACGGCTATGTAACTTCTTAGCCTTTCATCGAGTATTCATTCAAATACTTCCATTGCATGACACAATATTATTATTTATTTATTTAAAACATTTATATTCCACCCTTCTCACCCTGAAAGGGACTCAGGGTGGAGCACAGCATATATACGGCAAATATTCAATGCCGGGACAAATTCACATACGATACATAAACATTAGAAAACATTGGACTTCTGGTGGGTGATGGCGACGGGAAAGCTGCATTGAGAGGGAGCTCCGATGCGGACCAGCGTTGAGGCGCCTTAAGGGTGAGCTTAAGCTCCCCCAACATCACCAGATTGAGTGTGAAGGTGTAGAGCAACCCGTGGGAGGCTCGTAGACCCCAAATACTCCCTTCCCTCAAGGAGCGGGGTGAAGAGGGTCTGAGCCGACGGGAGAACAGGCACCCCGCTGGGATCGGACAAAGACCCGTTTCAACCGCTGCCAGCCCATGCAACAAATATGAAGAAGAAATAAAGAAACTCAAAAGAGAAATTAAAGAATATCTCAACACCAGGTAAACTATTGGAATAGAAGAGGAGAAGGAAGGAAGAAGATAGATAAGGAGACAAAATCAAGGGGGAACCCCTCCCCCCCCCGAAATTTAAAGCTATATTTTGAAACCCGGAAAGGGCTATTGTGAATAGATTAATTTGGAATAATACTTATTAAATTACATAGTTACTCGCCGCTTATTGGTTTATCTTGGCTTAGATAATTAATTAAATAATATTAATTAAACTAAATTAAAATAAGTATTTGGAAGACAGGGAAACAAATGAGATAATTGAAATAAGTGAGAAGATATTATATGCTGCGAGAGCCTCCCTCCTCCTGCCCCCCCTGATTCCCTTATCCTCCCACTCAGCCTAATAGTTAATGAAGAAGGAAAATTCCTGACCTTGGCACCATATTGTTGTGTCTAATTGGCACTCTTCTTTATAAACCAAAGGAAAGGACAAGGCAGGAAGTGACAAAGAGGAAGTGAGAAGAAGAAGGCTGTGGGAGGAAAGGGTGGAGAAAAAAAAAGAAAGGGTGGAAGAGCTTCAAGAAGGGCGGAAGTTGGGAGGAGGAAGTTGGAACCATAGAGAAACCATAGAGAAACATCGATACAGAGCGGCAGAGCAGCAAATATAGTGTAAATCCTAAACAAATAGATATTTAAGGACAACAGTGGCTGAAGGATAGAGAAGAATATCGGGGACGAGAAGCAGACATGGAGCTAGGACGAGAAGCAGACGAAATTCAAGGACGGGAAGCAGACGTGGAGCCAGGACGAGAAGTAGACGAAATTCAAGGACGAGAAGCAGACGAGACCCAAGGAAGAGAAGCAGACGTAAATAATACAAAGAGGAGAAGAAGCCGAAATTAGAATAAGAAGGAATTGAACAGGAAAGCTGCAAAGACAGGAAAGAAAAGAGAATTAGAGGAAAATATAAATTAATATTAATATAACTAAATTGGATTGAATGAATTTTTAAGGAACTGATCTACTCTATAACAAATTAGTTAGAAAATATTTGATGAATGAATTGATATAAGAAACTATTTGAAGAGAATAAATTAAAATTAAAATTAAAGTGATTGAAGAGGAATAAAACCAAATATTTGGACTAAGTGGATTAAAAGGTTATCCAGCTCAAATATTTGGTTGGGAAGTTGATGTCAATGAAAGGAAAATCAGATAAAGAAAAACTTCAAATAAGGAGAGCTTCACTAGATACCAGCTTAAGCATGGAGAATATACTTAAGGAAATTAAAAAAAATATCAGAAAAACAAGATGCAACAAAGAAGGAGATGGTCGAAAAACAAAAGGAAAGAAAGAAAGAGATGGTGGAGAAGCAAGAAGCACACTTCAATAAACAAGAAAAGAACTACAAAAAGCTGTCGGAAGAGTTTAAAGAAATGAAAAAAGAGATGCAAGAAGAATTTGGCCAAATTAAAAAAGACATAACCCAGTTATACGGAGAAGTGAAAGAATTAAAAATTAGTAAAGAAAAAACAGAGGAAACACAATCTCAGATTTTGAGGAAGATTAAAGGGATTGATAAACAAAAGGAAACATTGGAAATAGAACAAGAAAAATTATTACAAAACAAATGGATTACCACCTACGGTTTAGAAATATTCAAGAAGAAAAACAGGAGGATATTGCCCAGATTATGCAAATTTTAATTGTGAAATGCCTAGAATGTGAAGAAGATGAATTGGATTAGGAATTGGACCAAATTTATAGAATATCTTCATTCTACTCAAGGAAAAATAAGACAGTGAGAGACGTGATAATCTAGTTTACGAGAAAAAAGACTAGGGATGAAGTTTTGTTCAGAAGTAATAAAAATCCAATATATTATAAAGAAACTAAGATTGCGGTTCTGAAGGAATTTCCCCAAGCAACTTTAAATAGAAGAAGAAAATACTACTTCCTTACGGACGAATTAAAAAAGAGGTCAATCAGATTTAGATGGGAAAGGATTGAAGGGATTATGGTAACATATAAAGAAGAGAGATACTGGTTGACAACAGAACAAAAGGCTAAAGTTTTTTATGATAATCTAATGAAAGAATCGGAAGGGGAGAAACAAGAAGGGAGAAAAGTAGACAAGAAAACTCTGACCCCTGGAAATGGGAATGGAAAAGAAAAAAAGAAAGCAAGGTTTGACTCTCCGGAAGATTATGGATTTACGAGTAGTGGACAAGGAAGTACAACAGCAACATTTCACGATCTTGGAGAAGGTGCATATGGCCCAGAAGTAGCAGCGCAGAGGTTATCGGTTATGGATTTAGGTGACATTGGATTGGATACAGACACAGTTGAATAAAATGGCGGATCGACAAATTAAGTGTTTATCAAATAATATCAACGGCCTGAACTCACCCCAGAAACGCAAAAAAGTGTGGAATAAATTACAGAAAGCAAATTGGGACATCATCCTGCTACAAGAAACGCATATTTGCCACAAACATGTGGCTCATTTAGAAAATAAAAAATTGGGAAAGACATTTTATTCATCAGATGAAAAAAAGAAGAAGGGTGTGGTAACATATATAAAGGAAAATTTAACACCAGAATTGGCATTCAAGGATTTGGAAGGAAGATGTGTGGCGGTAACAATTCAACTGGGAAATTTAAAAATACTAGTATGTAATATATATGCGCCAAATGGCCCAAAGACTAAATTTATTCAATTTTTACAATCAAAATTTAGAGAAACGGAATTCGATGAATTCTTACTGATAGGAGACTTCAATGGTGTGATGGACAAACAAAAAGACAAGAAAAAACTGCAAAAAAGGGGAGGAAACAGTATTTTACCCCAAACGTTTTTTGATTTACAAAAGGAATTTGAGCTGGAGCACACGTGGAGAAGAAAGAATGAGGAAAAAAGGATTATACTTTTTATTCACATAGACATCAAACATGGTCAAGGATTGTTATGGCATGGATAACAAAAACATTAGCTACTAAAATTGTGGAGATCGAAATATTGCCTAGAGACGTTTCGGATCACTGCCCATTAGAAATACTAATTAATCATAAAAGTTTTGAAAGGTTATGGAGATTAAATGAAAATTTGATTAAAACAGAAGAAGATAAATAACATTATAATAAAATCGTTCAAGAGTATCTAGAA
This sequence comes from Anolis sagrei, assembly GCF_037176765.1. NCBI lineage: Eukaryota > Metazoa > Chordata > Lepidosauria > Squamata > Anolidae > Anolis > Anolis sagrei. The sequence continues at coordinate 55,374,854 of NC_090035.1, read as the reverse complement.
ATTAATGACGAGGAGACAAAAATACATGTGACTTGGGACGCCCTCAAAGCGGTTTTGAGAGGATGCTTTATTCAACATGGGTCCAGGAAGAATAAAGACAGAAATAAAAAAATGAAAGAATTGATGAATAAGATTGCTAATAAAGAAACAGAGCTAAAAAAGAAACCACAGTGTAAAAAATTGAATAAAGAGTTAGCGAGACTTAATCAAGAGAAGTCTTGCTTGGAAGCGGAAAGACAGGCAAGAGAGTTGAAGTTTCTAAAACAACAATCTTTTGAAAATGCGAATAGATCAGGGAAATGGCTAGCAAGACAAGTAAGAAAGAAGAAACAAACTACACAAATTACAAAAATAATATCGGGAGATAAAACTGTTACAACTGATAAGGAGATTATGGGAGAATTCATGAAATTCTACAGTAAATTATATACGAAAGATGGAATAAAGAAAGATGATATTACAGCATATATAGGCCAATTGAAATTGCAGAAAATTACAGAGGAAATAAGAGAAAAATTGAATAAAGAAATTATGGAAGAAGAGATTGAAAGAGCAATTAATAAAATGGATGAAGATAAAGCTCCGGGACCAGATGGATTTACAGCAGGATTTTACAAGTCAATGAAAAAAACTGTGGTACCAATGTTAAAGAAAGTCTTAAATGAAGCATTAAATTACCAAAGAATCCCAGAAACCTGGAATCAAGCTGAGATAGTAATGATACACAAAGAAGGTTCAGCCTCGGAAGATATCAAGAATTATAGACCGATCTCCCTATTAAATGTGGACTATAAAATATTTACGAATATACTGGCGGCGAGACTAAAGGAATTTCTGAAAGATTGGATAGGGGAGGACCAAACAGGGTTCCTCCCCGGAAGATATATGAAAGATAATATCCGCACAGTATTGGATCTGATTGAATATTTTGAGGCGAACAACCAGAAAGAAATGGCTATTTTATCAATCAATGCCGAGAAGGCGTTTGATAATTTGAATTGGGACTTCTTTAAGATATTGATTCAAGAATTGCATATGGGAGCTAAATTTATAAATGCAATTGATGCGATTTATGATCTACAAAAGGCAAAAATTCGGATAAATGGCCAATTATCGGAGGAATTTGAGATTACAAAAGGAACGAGACAGGGATGTCCGTTATCCCCGTTAATTTTTATAATGGCGTTGGAAGTATTGATGATGAAAATAAGAGAAGATACAAATGAGCTTTTGCGGACGATTTATTGGGAATAGTGGAAGACCCAATTAATAATTTACAAAATTGGATTGAAAAAATACAAGAATTTGGGAAAGTGGCAGGCCTCAAAATAAATAAAGGGAAAACTAAAATACTAACTAAAAATATAGAGAAAGAAGACCAAGAAGAAATTACAAGGATTACAGGAAGGGAAATAGTGAAAAAATTAAGGTACTTGGGGATTTGGTTGACAGCAAAGAATGGCCAATTATTGAAGAATAATTATTACTTGACTTGGAGCAAGATACAGAAGGATTTAAAGAAATGGAGCTTACTGAAATTATCTCTACTAGGAAGAATTGCACTTATAAAAATGAATGTTTTACCTAAATTATTGTTTTTATTACAAAATATACCCATAATCAAAAATCAAACAGAATTTATTAAATGGAAGAAAGAATTATTGAAATTTGTGTGGAATGGGAAAAGACCGAGAATTAAATATTTGAACTTAATTGATAAAAAAACGCGAGGGGGACTGGGATTCCCAGATTTGAAAACATATCATGAGGCTAGTGCCCTTTTGTGGATAAGAGACTGGATGACATTAGAAAATGGAAAAGGTTTGAACTTAGTAGGACATGATCTACGTGTAGGCTGCCATGCCTACACGTGGTACGACCGAGAAAAAAAGGAAAAAAATGGAAACCATTTTGTAAGAGCATCATTATTAAGAGTTTGGATGAAATACAAGAATCATTTTTATACTAAAACGCCTCTATGGGTTTCACCGATGGAGGGGCATCAAAGAAGATTACTAGGTTGGAGAGCGTGGCCAACGTATAGAGACATACTAGTGAGGAATAGTATGGAAATTAAATCCTTTCAGCAAATGAAAGAAATAAATGGTAATTTGATGTGGTTACACTACTTGCAAATGAAAGAATATATCAAGCAAGACAGTAAGATAGGCTTCGCCTGGGACAAAATATTAAAGATGAATAAGAAAGTAATTTCAGTTATTTATAATACATTATTAACCTGGCTAATGGAGTGCGAGCAAGTGAAAACATGTATGATAAAATGGGCCGAAAATATAAGAAGACCTATTCAATTTAGGGAGTGGGAGCAGATGTGGAACAAAAAATTGAAATATGTATATGCAACAGATTTAAAAGTAAACTGGATAAAAATGTTCCACAGATGGTACACCACTCCTAAGAAACTATCTTTAATGAACAAGAATGCTTCTGATAAATGTTGGAAGGGTTGCCATCAAACAGGTACTTTTTATCATATGTGGTGGACGTGTAAAGAAATAGAGTAATATTGGACGAAAGTACATGAAGAGCTACAAAAAATTTTGAAGAGAGTTTTCAAGAAGAAACCAGAATATTATCTATTGGGATTTACAGATTTGGAATTACAATTAGATGACAACAAAGATAGACTATTTACCTATGCTACAACAGCGGCGATAATATTATTGGCGAAGTTTTGGAAACAGGAAGATATCCCTACCACTGAAGAGTGGTTAGGGAAATTAAGAGAAATGGACGAATTAACTTTTCTCTTGAAAAAGAATACCGGGAACCCGATAAAGAGGACAGATTGGACTCTATATGAAAATTACGAAAAGGAAATAAATAAATAAATAAATAAGAGGAACACTATGAGGTGGATTTAATGGAAATATCATTGAGGACACAACACCTGATGGAGAGATGGAAGTCAATTTTTATCTTATATATATATTTTCTTTTTTCTCTTGTTTTTTTGTGTGGTTTTTATATTTTTGTATTTTTTTGGTGGACTTGGGGGTAGGGGGATGTACTTCTTACTTTTTTCCTACTTTCCTATCATCTTTTTTAATATTCTCCCTCTTTCGATGTTATTCTTTAAATCTTAATAAAAAACTATTATATAAATTTTTTTAATGAAAATATTAAAATAACCATTTAAAACCATCCTAGTAATCCGCATCAAGTCTAATTGGCCTGGTCATCTTTCCTATTGCTGCTTTATTGCCCTGTCCCAAAAGCTTGGTCCCACAGCCAAGTTTTTTCCATCTTTCTAAAGAACTGAAGGGAGGGGACCGACCTGATCTCACCAGGAAGGGAGTTCCATAGCTGGGGAGCAATCACTGAGAAGGCCCAATAGGCATGTTTGGCCGAATGTTGAGCAATTGGTATGGTTATACTGATAGTCACGTTCTTGGGGGGTTATTTTTCTGTTATGATTTTGTTGAATAGTGATGCTGTAAAGGTAGCCCCACAGCATCTGACCGAAGCACCCACTGGCATCAACGAATGACTCTCAACCCTCCGAATTCCTCTTACCAAAAACCAACAGGCAACCATCATAAGTGCCTATGCACCAACACTAGATGCTGATGAAGACCTCAAGGAGAAATTCTACTGTCAGCTGGACACCGTCCTATTTGGGATACCTAAGGAGTACAAAATCATCCTCCTGGGGGACTTTAATGCAAGAGTCAGGTGAGACTTCGACCTGTGGCCAGAGACAATAGGAAAAGACGAGGTTGGAAACAGCAACTCAAACGGCATCTTGCTTCTTACCAAATGTGCGGATCACAACCTTGTCATCACCAACACGCTCTTCCGCCAGAAAAACAAGTTCAAGACATCATGGAAGCACCCCCCGTCAAAGCATTGCCACCTCTTAGACTATGTAATCACACGTACCAGAGACCGCCATGACATGCTCCTCACAAGAGCCATGACAGGTGCCGACAACTGCTGGACCAACTACAGGCTAATCCAATCTACGATGGCTATCAAGATCGCCCCCAAGTGCAGACTCCAAGGAAGAAAGACAAGCCGCAAAATGAACACCCAAGCCCTTCAGGAGCCCTCCAGACGAGCCCATCTCCAAACAGTACTCAAGAATCATCTACCCACAGAACACCCCGAAAATGTTGAGGAATACTGGAACATTCTGATGACCTCCATCATCACAGCCTGCGAAGAAACTATTGGATATCAAACCAAGAAACATCAAGACTGGTTTGACAAAAGTGACATCGAGATCCAACAGCTAATTGACAAGAAAAGGAAAGCCTTCCAAACATAGCAGAGAGACATCAACTGTGCTGCTAAGAAAAAGATCTACGCCAGTGCAAAAGCTGAGGTCCAAAGAAGGACAAGAGAACTCAAGAACATCTGGTGGACAAAGAAGGCTGAAGAAATCCAGCACCTGGCAGATACCCATGATGCTCAGGGATTTTTCAAAGCCACAAAGGTCATCTATGGATCAAGAAACCATGGCATACAGCCTCTATGCTCATCAGATGGAACCAAACTCCTGAAGGACCAAAACTCAATTGCACTACATTGGAAAGAACACTACCAAAGCCTCCTGAACGGCAGCTCCAATGTGGCCGAAGAGGTTCTCTCACAAATCCCGCAACAACAAACCAGGGATGAGCTTGCAGCACTGCCTAGTTTGGAAGACGTCAGCAATGCCATCAGTCAACAAAAGAATAACAAAGGCAGCGGACCGAATGGGATCCCTGCTGAAATCTTTAAAGAGGGAGGATCTGAGCTGAAACACCAACTTCACCAGCTCAAAAAAAGTGTGGGTGACCGAGAAAATCCCAGCAGATTTCAAGGATGCCACCATCATCAGCCTCTTCAAAAAGGGGACAGAACAGACTGCGAAACTACTGAGGTATCTCCCTTCTAACCTCCGCTGGGAAAATCCTCGCAAGAATCCTTGCAAACCACCTTTGCCCCTCTCAGAAAACACCCTCCCAGAATCCTAGAACGGCTTCCGCCCCTCCAGATGAACCGTGGACATGATCTTCACTGCACGACAGCTCCAAGAAAATGCAGAGAACAAAATCAACCTCTGTACATGGCATTCATCGACCTTGTAAAGGCATTCGACACAGTGAATTGCAGCGCTCTCTGGACCATTCTCCAAAAAATCGGGTGCCCTAACAAATTTGTGAACATTCTGCGGCTTCTCCATGATGACATGATGACAACAGTTTTGGACAGCAATGACTCCCAAAGTGACCCATTTAAGGTGAATCGGGTGTCAAACAGGGATGTGTTATTGCCCCAACTCTATTCTCCATCTTCATTGCCATGATACTTCACCATGTTGACGGGAAGCTTCCCACCAGAGTGGAAGTCATCTATCGGACAGATGGCAGACTGAAAGCCAAAACCAAGGTTACAACAACATCTGTTATAGAACTCCAGTATGCTGATGACAATGTCGTCTGTGTGCATTCAGAAGATCTACAAGCCACTCTAAACACCTTCGCAGAAGCATACACGAAGCTTGGCTTGTCACTGAACATTGAGAAAACCAAAGTGCTGTTCCAGCAGTCACCAGCCATCCCCTCCCCAATGCCAGAGATACAGCTTAATGGTGTAACATTAGAAAATGTTGACCATTTCCGCTACCTTGGCAGCCACCTCTCCACCAAAGTCAACATCGACACCGAAATACAACACCGCCTGAGCTCTGTGAGTTCAGCATTTTTCCGAATGAAGCGGTAGGGATACCAAGGTACTTGTCCACAAAGCTATTGTCCTCCCAAACCTGCTATATGCCTGTGAAACGTAGACTGTCTACAGACATGCAACTCCTGGAATGATTCCATCAGCACTGCCTCCAGAAAATCCTGCAAATCTCCTGGGAAGACAAGCGGACAAACGTCAGCGTGCTGGAAGAAGCAAAGACCACCAGCATTGAAGCGATGGTCCTCTGCCATCAATTCCGCTGGGCCGGCCACATTGTCCGGATGCCTGACCACCGCCTCCCAAAGCAGTTGCTCTACTCTGAACTTAAGAACAGAAAGCGGAATGTTGGTGGAGAGGAAAAGAGATTTAAAGATGGCTCAAAGCCAACCTTAAAATCTCTGGCATAGACACTGAGAACTGGGAAGCCCTGACCCTTGAGCGCTCCAGCTGGAGGTCAGCTATGACCAGCAGTGCTACAGAATTCGAGGAGGCATGTGTGGAGGGCGAAAGAGAGAAACGTGCCAGGAGGAAGGCGCGTCAAGCCAACTCCGACCGGGACCGCCTTCCACCTGGAAACCAATTCCCTCACTTTGGGAGAAGATGCGGTTCAAGAATAGGGCTCCACAGCCACCTACGAACCTAAAAGGAAACGCATAATGGAAGACCATATTACTCGTCCAACGAGGGATCGCCTGTTTCCACCACTATGTCATTTTAGCCTAGAGCACTTTAGACCTACCATTAGTCACTTTAGCCTAGAGCACTTTAGACCTACCATATCCTGCCAGAGCCCTGCTATTAACTGGTCCCAAATTATTTAATCCATGTCTGTGATGTTATCAAGGGATTAAGGTATTATTAGATCAGCACCTTAGACTATTGTCCGAGGCCCTGCATTAGCACTTTAATTTGTAATTCTAGGATATTTATAACAACTGCACTTTATGTATCCAGCTGCTTTACTATTTATATTTATTTCCTCCATTTCTAATCATTGGTATAATTGCACTTTTCTGTTTTCTGGAATATTGGAGGAGGCAGGAAACGTAGAGGGGAGGGAATGGTGGGTTTCGGATATAATTAAGTATGTAAATGATCTTTACCAAGAATTAACAACGGGAACAAAAACAGAATGGAGGGGGGAACTTCCTTGCGGCGAGGGGTTGTGGTGAGACAGGTAGGGGGAGATACAGGAAAGGGAGAACAAAACATCTAAGTCGGCCAAAAAATTATGACAATAGATTGGCAGCCTCTAAATATATTAATAATCAGAAACAACAACCAATTGACAAGAAAACAACCCAAAATTGACAAGAAAACATTGGCAGTTCTAAATCATTCTCCTGACAAGATACAGCTGAGGTGCCAGGATGGTGGTCCCTCCGGGTTGAAGGTGGTGCTGCTTAACGCCAGGTCAGTAAATGGAAAAACATCTACCATTCGGGATCCAATCCTTTAAGAACAAGCTGACCTGGCTTGTATAACAGAAACCTGGCTGGATGAGGAGGGTGGGGTAAACCTCTCCCAACTCTGTCCGACAGGCTATTCTGTGCAGCACCAACCAAGATCCGGAGGGTGGGGAGGAGGAGTTGCGGTGGTCTATAAGGACGTTATCCCCCTGATCAGGTGCCCCATCCCTCAATCATCTTCCTTTGAGTGTGTTGGCATCAGGATAGGAGACCAGGACAGGATAGGGATTCTGTTAGTGTACTGACCACCCTGCTGCACTACAGTCTCCCTACCTGAGCTAGCAGTAGTGATCTCGGACATGGCATTTAATTCTCAGCGCCTTTTGGTGCTGGGAGATTTCAATGTGCATGCCGAGTCCTCCTTATCAGGTGTGGCTCAGGACTTCATGGCCGCCATGGCAACCATGGGCCTGTCCCAATTAGTATCTGGTCCCACCCACAGTGCCGGACACACATTGGATTTGGTTTTCTACCAGGGATGGGAAGAAGGTGGCGGGTTGGAGGAGCTGACTATCGCTCTATTGCCATGGACCGATCACCACCTGATCAGGTTTAGACTTACCGTGCCTCTTAACCTCCGAAGGGATGGTTGACCCATTAGAATGGTCCGCCCCAGGAGACTTATGGATCCAAATGGCTTCCTGACGGCTCTTGGGGAATTTCCCACCTCCTTGGCAAGCGACTCTGTCAATGCTCTGGTCTCGCACTGGGATAGTGAGATGACTAGGGCAATTGATAGAATCGCACCGGAGCGCCCCCTTTCAAGTAACCGAGCTAAACTATCTCCTTGGTTTACTGAGGAGCTGGCAGTGATTAAGTTAAATAAGAGGAGGCTAGAGCGCGTATGGCGCCTGAACCCTTCCAAATCAGCCCAAACACATCTGTAGACCTTCTCCAGCCTCTATGAAGTGGCAATAGCGGCGGCACAGAAATCATACTTTGCCGCCAATATTGCATCTGCATAGAATCGTACAGCTGAGCTATTCCGAGTCATCAGAGGACTGTTAAATCCACCGGTGAATGTGATCCCTGACGACTTGGTGGCTCGCTGTGAAGCATTTGCTCGATTCTTTGCGGATAAAGTTGCGCTGATTCGGTCCGGATTCGATGTCGTGTTATCTGCAGTCTCTGAGGATGTAACATGTGCACCTGCTTGTCCGGTTTTATTGGATTAATTTCAATTGGTTCAGCTTGAGGATGTGGACAGGATTCTTGGAGAGGTGAGACCTACCACATGTATCCTACACCCCTGCCCATCCTGGCTGATAAAGGAAACCAGAGGGGGTTTGGCAGAGTGGGTAAAGGTGGTGGTTAATGCCTCCTTAAAGGAGGGAAAGTTTCCAGCGAGCTTAAAACAAGCTATTATAAAACCACAGTTGAAAAAACCATCACTGGACCCCACTCAATTAGACAACTTTTGGCCTGTTTCCAATCTCCCCTATTTGGGCAAAGTCATGGAATGTGTGGTGGCTACACAACTCCAGGAATTCCTGGTAGACACTGATTATCTAGATCTGGCACAGTCTGGTTTTAGGCCGGGACATGGAACTGAGACAGCCTTGGTGGCCTTGGTGGATGATCTTTGCCGGGAGCTGGACAGGGGGAGTGTGTCGCCTAGTAGATATGGGACTTGGGGGTACTGCTCTGCAGTGGCTCCAATCCTTCCTCGAGGGTCGGTCCCAGAAGGTGTTACTGGGTGACTCCTGTTCGACCCCACAACCATTGTTGTGTGGAGTCCCACAGGGTTCAATTCTGTCCCTGATGCTGTTTAACATCTACATGAAGCCGCTGGGGGAGATCATCCGGAGTTTCGGAATGCAATGTTATCTCTACGCAAATGATGTCCAAATCTGTCACTCCTTCCCACCTGTCACCAAGCAGGCTGTCCAAACCTTGAACCGGTGCTTGGCCGCTGTGTCGGACTGGATGAGAGCTAACAAATTGAAATTGAATCCAGACAAGACTGAGGTCCTACTGGTCAGTCGCAAGGCCGAACAGGGAATAGGGTTACAGCCTGTGTTGGACGAGGTTACACTCCCCCTGAAGATGCAGGTTCGCAGCTTGGGAGTGATCCTGGACTCATAGCTGAGCCTGGAACCCCAGGTTTCAACGGTGGCCAGGAGAGCTTTTGCACAATTAAAACTCGTGCACCAGCTGCGCCCGTTCCTTGGGAAGTCTGATCTGGCCACAGTGGTCCACGCCCTTGTTACATCCCGAATAGATTACTGCAACACACTCTACGTGGGGTTGCCTTTGAAGACTGTTTGGAAACTTCAACTAGTCCAACGGGCGGCAGCCAGATTAATCACCAGAGCGTCATACAGGGAGCACACCACTCCTCTGCTACGTCAGCTCCACTGGCTGCCGATCCAGTTCCGAGCACAATTCAAAGTCCTGGTTTTGACCTTTAAAACCCTCTACGGCTCCGGCCCAGTGTACTTGTCCAAATGTATCTCCTTCTATGTCCCACCACAGAGTTTAAGATCTTCTGGGGAGGCCCTGCTTTCGGCCCCACCTTTATCACAAGTGAGGCTGGTGGGGACGAGAGACAGGGCCTTCTCAGTAGTGGCCCCTCGCCTGTGGAATTCACTCCCCGGGGAAATTAGGTTGTCAACATCCCTCCTCTCCTTCAGGAGAAAGCTGAAGACATGGATATGGGACCAGGCATTTAGGTAGTCTGGCAGGGTAACAAGGTAATGATGACTAGTTGGAAAGGCCTATGGCAATGCTAAACGGATTGACGGATTTTAGAACATGATGAACGCGGGCTTTAGAGCGGTTTTTGTTGATATTGTATTGTATTATATTGTACTGTATTAATTGTCTGTTTTTAATCTATTGTGTTATTGTTATTGCATTTTATTGTAATTGTGGGCATTGAATTGTGCCGGATGTAAGCTGCCTTGAGTCCCCCCTAGGGGGTGAGAAAGGCGGGGTAGAAATGACCGAAATAAATAAACTAACTAACTAACTAACTAACTAAATAGTGATGCTGTAAAGATAGCCCCACAGTCTTTGAGCATTTCCTTAATTTCAGCTGGCATGTCATCTGGGTTGGTGGGCTTTCCAGTCTTCATTTTGTGTATGGCTGCATTTATTTCTGTGGCTGTGATAGCTGATACTGGACTGGAGCATGGGTAATGTCCTGTATCATTCTTTGGCATGTTTGCTCCTTCCGGCGTAGCTAATTTATCATAGACATGTTGATAGTAGGCATTTTTTGCACCTGTTACTCCCTACGTTTTTTCCCCATTCTAACAGGTTGAAGTGCCCTTTCATTTCAAGTAATTCATTGGCACTTAGTCAAATAGGTATCTGTGACACAGCTGGGAACATCTTCCCCACAGATACAGATGTCTTTGTATTTTACTGAAGCTGAAGCTAGTTCTCCCCTCTTTCTGCAGGTGCAAGTACAGCCTTCAGCTTGTGCATTACACACACCTTGTTTAATCTGAGGTGACTCTTGGCCTGATTTCGAAAGTCCTCTGCAAATGTTTGTTTCAGGAGGCTGTCCTTTTCCCCATTTTAATCAAATCCACAGAAGTTGAACCTTCCGAAGTGGAGGACCAGCTGTATTTAAAGGCCGCCTTTATTGACAGACATAAAAATATTAGAATGCTGGTCTTATAGCCTCTGCTCTTGGGAAGGCCTTTTCTAAAGTGACATCTGTTTTGCCTTTTCTCAAGCAAAGGAACTTCCTTAAATACATTCATACAAGACATAATGATTGAGTAACCCAATCCTCCATGTGTCTGTTGAGCATTGAGTCCCCTCATGGTGACAGATTGGAGTGGGATTGCAGCCTCAACTTTTTCACTGACAAGAGTGTTGGTCAGGTTTGTGTGCACATGCATATACATGCCATTTCAATGAATTATTTGCCATTCTTTACATTCCAGGGCTTGCTATAATGGGCAAGCAAAACATCCCTTTGTGCTGAATTTAAGCAATGTTTTAATTATGTTTAGGCATAAATACAAGCTAAGCAGTGTTTGGCTGGTGTTTGGACACAAAGCTGCCGAAGTCCTGGCTACCTTATTTTCTCGAACCTAATGCTCACCTTTTGGGGCTAAATTACCTTGCCAAAAGTGGGTGCTCATTAAATGCATGTATTATAGTAATCTTAGTACTGAACCAAAGCCAAAAGGAAAGGTACTATTTGGGAGATATCATCTCTAATTTAGTTGTTCTAGATGAGTGGTTCTTAACCTGTGGGTTCCCAAGTGTTTTTGCCTACAACTCCCAGAAATCCCAGCCAGTTTACCACCTGTTAGTATTTCTGGGAGTTGAAGGCCAAAATATTTGGGGATCCACAGGTTGAGAACCATTGTTCTATATCAATGCTATGCGATCCTGGGATTTGTAGCTTGGTGCAGCATCAGCCTTCTTTGGCAGAGAAGGCTTTAGACTTCATAAAAAGTATAGCCCTCAAGATGCCATGACACTGAACCAATGCAATTAAGGTGGATTCATTCTACAGCAGAGGTGCACATAAGGTTTTATTTTTCATTGCTAAATGCTTTTGTTTTGAAAGAGGGAATGCTAAGCGGGAAGCAAATTACAACGATCACCCTCTTTGCTGCTTTTTGCATATGACATTCAGCAGCAATTCCTTCTGTTTGGTTTCAGGGTTTTGAAAATGGAGGTGTGCATTAGATTCGATGTTTCATTCTACTCAAGTCAATATAGACATCCTCTAGTGGAAGAAAAAGCTCTGTGGGTTGGGGAAGTCCTGGGCTTTAGCTTTATATCTGGTGGATGAGTTGGAGCCCCCCCCCCTCCTCCCCCAGCAGGAATGCTTGTCATTGCAGGAGGGAGAGGAGGAAAAGCTTTGTTTGTCTTCTTTTCCCCACACCCATTTCCTTTTTTCCTGCTCCTTACCAGGGATTCCTGCCTCCTGCTGCGTTGTCATGGGGATGACAGTAAGCAGAAAGGGTGAATCCCTCGGCGAACCTGTCCATGAGGAGAGGCCTGCCTAAGTACACAATGCCTCCAAAAACAAGATATTCCCTAGGAAATGGAGGCTGATTCTCAGGAGACCTAGAGAGGGTTAGGCGAAATGCTGTAATTTGCGTCATCTTGCGCAACTCTGAATGGCTCCCGAGCATTTCTTTATTAATTAGTCAAAACCATGAGCTGGCAACTTTTGTGAGTGAATGAGTTGTGCTCATCTTGTCAAATATCTGTGTGTTGCAGCAATGAAAGAAAAGGTTAGGAAATGCTCCTAGGCAGCTTTCCACTCCTTTCTTGCTGCTTTCCACGCCTTCCCTATCGCTGACCATGGCGTATGTTCTGTATCAGAAACTAGAGCTGCTATGGTCTATCCAATGCAATTTTATCAATCAGCACCCCAGACCAAATCTAAAGTTGACCAAAAAGTGATTCATAACCCATTTGGTATTAATGTTAGAGAGTGGTCCCTGGTCAAATGGTCCCTGGTCAAAGTGTTCCCTGGTCAAAAAATGGTTGGGAACCACCGGGCTAGATGGAGGGGATGGTGTCTTCCTGCCTGGAAAAAGTCAATTGGATGGCCCTTGGGGTCTCTTCCACCCTGATCCATTAGGAACCATAGAGTTGGAAGAGCCATGTATCCAAGCCCCAGACAGGGAAAGACGTGCACCTAAAGAACCCTCCCCCCCCCCCTTCTAGCTAGATTCTCTGTTCTTATCTTTCTGGCTCCCCTTTGTTATTCTCTACTTTCTGGAGCAGCAGAAGCCAAGCTCTTCCCATTTTCTTCCACATGACATCCTTGCAGACCTCCTGTCCTGTCCTTCTGGTCTTCATCATATTATCGTCTCATTATCTCTCTGATAATAGCCAAAGGCAGAAATCATTTCCACATTTCCCAGCAATGTTTTCTTCAAATAGATTGACCCCCAGCCATTGAGTTAGTTAGGTAATTTGGGAGGAAAGGCCCTTGTTTCTGGGGTGAGATTCCTTTTTTATGTGGCTGGACCTTTTTCTCTTCCTGTCTTTTCTCTTTCCTCCTGCTTCCAAAAAGGAAAGATTTAACTTCTCTCTAGTGCTTATAGTTGCAGTGCAATGTCCAAGCCTTTTTTTAAAAAAGAAGAAATGCTATCTTTGGATTTGTAATTGGTTAAGCAAACAAACTCAGAGGGTGATTCTCCCAATAATAATAATAATAATAATAATAATAATAATCTATATATATAAAAAGAGAAAGGGCGTCCAACGGGACAGCAAAACTCAACCCCCCCCCCCCTGACGAAAATTAACCAAATTTACCATGCACATACCCACAAGGTATGCACAAACCGATTCAAAATTCTAAACAACATTTGGACACACTCACAATAACAAAAACCAACTGAGCATGTGCAAAGCCGCCCCTCCGAAAGTCCCCTAAATGCCCATACCCCAACCTTACCTCCTCCCCCTCCTTCTTCCTCCGGCACGCCCCCCAGGTTCATGCTGTGCCTCCTCCCTCCCTGGCCACCCCCCCACATTCACACCATGCCCCCTCCCCCGCCCCTAAACACCCATACCCCAACCTTACCTCCTCCCCCTCCTTCTTCCCCTGGCCATGCCCCCATGTTCATGCCACTCCCCCTCCCTCACTGGCCACATCCCCCACATTCACGCCACACCCCCTCCCTCCCCCGCCCCTAAACGCCCATACCCCAACTTTACCTCCTCCCCCTCCTTCCCCCGGCCACGCCCCCCACATTCATGCCATGCCCCCTGCCTCCCTGGCCACGCCCCCATGTTCACACCACGCCCCCTCCCTCCCCCACCCCGCCCCCAAACGCCCATACCCCAACCTTACCTCCTCCCCCTCCTTCCCCCGGCCATGCCCCCCACGTTCACGCCATGCCCCCTCCCTCCCCCGCCCCTAAACGCCCATACCCCACCTTACCTCCTCCCCGCCTTCTTCCCCCGGCCACGCCCCCCACATTCACGCCACACCCCCTCCCTCCCTGGCCACGCCCCCAGGTTCATGCCACTCCCCCTCCCTCCCCTGCCCCCTCCTTCTTCCGCCCCACCCATAAATGCCCATACCCCAACATACCTCCTCCCCCTCCTTCCCCCGGCCACTCCCCCCACATTCATGTGATGCCCCCTCCCTCCCCAGTCATGCCCCCACGTTTATGCCACGCCCCCTCCCTCCCCCGCCCCTAACCGCCCACCCCCCCTTGTTCACGCCACGTCCCCTCCCTCCCCCACCCCGCCCCTAAGCGCCCATACCCCAACCTTACCTCCTCCCCCTCCTTCTTCCCCCGGCCACGCCCCCCACATTCACGCCACGCCCCCTCCCTCCCCTGCCCCGCCCCCCACGGAAGGCCATACCCCAACCTTACCTCCTGCCTCTCCTTCTTCTTCCCCCAGCCACGCCCCCTACGGAAGGAAGGAGAGAAGGAGGGAGAGAAGAAGGGAAAGAAGGAGGGAAGGAGAGAAAGGAAAGAAAGAAAGATAAAGAAGGAGGGAAGGAGAGAAGGAAGGATAGAAACGGTGAGAGAAGAAGGAAAAGGAGAGAAGGAGAGAAGGAAAGAAAAAAAGCAGGGTAGAGAAGGAAGGAAGGAGAGAAGGAGGGAGAGAAAGAGGGAAGGAGAGAAGGAAGGAAAGAAAAGGGTAGAGAAGGAAGGAGGGAAAGAAGGAGGGAAGGATATAAAGAAGGAAAGAAAGAAGAGTAGAGAAGGAAGGAGAGGAGGGAGATAATGAAATAAAAAAGTGAAAGAGGGGAGGAAGAAGAGAAGGAATGAAAGAGAAAGAGGGAGGGAAGGAAGGAAAGAGACAAGGAAGGGTGGAACCAAAGAGCAAAGAGGTGAGAAAAGAAACATGTAGAGAAGGAAGAAAGAAGAAAGGAAAGAAGAAGAAAGAAAAAGAGGGAAGGAATGAAAGAGGGAGGGAAGGAAAGATAGGAAAAAAGGAGAGAAAGAGGGAGGGAAGGTTGGCCACAGCAATGCGTGGCGGGTACAGCTAGTATATAAATAAAAATGTAATGTTCGTTTGTGATACCATCAGAACTCAAAAACCACTGGGGGAATCGACACCAAATTTGGACAAAACACACCTAACAACCCAATGTATGTCATCCACTCAAAAAAATTGATTTTGTCATTTGGGAATTGTCGTTGCTGGGATTTATAGTTTACCTACAATCAAAGAGCATTCTGAACTCAACCAATGATGGAATTGGGCCAAACTTAGCACACAGGGCTCCCATGACCAACAGAAAAAACTGGAAGGGTTTGGTGGACATTGACCTTGACTTTGGGAGTTGTAGTTTCCTGTCGTAGTCACTGTGAATCATACATTTGGTATTCGCGCTTGTGCAATACAGCTTTCGGAACCTTCTAGAAGAAACATTTCAAACTTGGCTAGGCCCGCCCACCTCCCTCAAGTGTAAATGGCCCATGGGCGGGCCTAGCCAGCAGTTCTCTTTTCCGCGCTATTCAGCAAAGACAGCTCGAGAACCTCTCTCATTGCAATCTTTCTCTGAATCCCTGGATTTTTGAGGACTGACTTTTGACTTTGGACTAACTTTTGACTGATTTCCCTGGCTTTTGACTGGACTGGTATTGGATTAAGGTATTGGATAACCCCTGGACTCTGTCTTTGAAAACGTGTGTTTTGACCCGGACCGTTGACCACCCCAAAGTGCGAGCGAGCCATCCCTTCCGGCGGTCATGGCGATTACCTCCTTTAAGAGGTGCGCTAAGTGCCCTAACACCTACCCGGATATGGATGGGCATTCTCTGTGCTTGGCCTGTTTGGGAGAGGGCCATCTCACCCAATCGTGTGCAGTCTGCCTGGCGTTTACCCCGCAGACGAGAAAAAACCGGGAGGTTCGCCTTAAGGTGGCTCTCTATGAGAGGGCGCTTTTACCTCCAGATGTTCCCGCCCAGAGAGCTTCGCCCGCGGGGGCCGCTGCACCGTTTTTGAGCCACTCCACTGCTTTGGCACAGAAGAAGTCCAAAATTTCCAAGAACAACGGCTTAAAAGATGGCTGCCAGAAGACCACTGGAAAAAAAGCGGCATCCAAAAGAGTGGGAAACCCTTCTTCTTCTTCTGCCGCTCCTGCCCCCTCCTCCCTCCTAACGGGGACTCAAGGAGACAATGGGCGCCTTCTACCGGCTACTGCCATGGCTGCGGCTGAAACCCCAACCCGGCCCATGGGTCAAGGGGGGCCTAACATCGCCTCGCCCTTGACTCCAGCAATGCCGACTTTCTCTCCCTCTGATCGGCCGCGACCGGACGAAGCCCCCCGGGCAGGGATGAGCGAGGCTCTTCCTGACGAGCCCATGCCGCGCGGGGAAGTCGCAGCGGCGGCATCTTTTCTAGAGCCGATCGCGTCTGGCAGCCAGGCTTTTGAGGGCATATTTAATGCACCTCTACTTACCAGTAATGACCCGCCTAGGGTCTCCCCCATGCCGACGCCTATGGAGGACGCCCGGGCTGCAGACATGGGATCGACTCTCCTGAACTCCCCAGCGCCTGGGGGAGAGATGTCGAGGGATGCACCCTCCCCGCCGCCCATGGGAGTGCAGGCTCCTCCCCTCCAGGAAGATCTGAGGCCTCCCCGTCCCTCACGTAGATCGAGCAGGCGGCCGAGGCGTTCCTGATCTCCGTCGCGAGGGAGCAGGAGCTCCAGACGTTGTCGGTACCCGCGCCTCCCATAGGGGCGGGTCCCGCTCCCGACTCTCCTCCCGTCGCTCCTCCTCTTCGTCATCCTCCTCCTCCTCCTCCTCCTCGGCCTGTTCCAGACGCCGGCGACGCTCGCGAGCTTCCCGATCCCATTCAGGAAGGCGCTACAGGCCCAGGCCCAGACAACTACAGGGCTACTGGCAGATGGGGCCATCGGGCCAGCTCGTGTTCATCCCAGCTTCGATACCACTCCTGATGCAGGCGGCATCCTCCTCTCCTGCCTGGGAAACCTTGCAGCCGTGAGCCATGCAGCCTGGCTTCGCACCATCTGCAGCAGCTCGGGCCACTCCGCCCGCCCCTTCAGGAGCCATGGCAGCTCTGGCGACGAACATTCCCTTACCATCAGGTACAGCTCCCTGTGCTGACCGAAATTTGTCTAATGTGACTGGTATAGACTATAACTGTGTTGACCGTAACTTGTGCAGACCTAATGAGACACTGTCTGCTGCGCCTGCTGCAGGCAATGATTGTGTTGACCGTGCCTTGTGCAGACCGACGGTGGGACCACCTATTGCTGATCAGCTTTTGTACCATCCTGAGGGGTCAGACCCTGGGGGCTACCCCTATGAGAGTCTCTGAAGGCCTTACCCAAGGGGCAATGGAGGTGGGGGATAGTGATTGTGATTCTGAACCATTAGATCCTCAAGGGGTTGATGATCCAGCTGTTTTGCCTCCTGATTTTAATAAATTTGCAGCTCTCATAGAAAGGATGATTAGAGCTTTAGACATCCCTGCTCCTAAGCCACCAGAGCACGTGGAGGATCCCATGTTCCCCTCTGAGGAACAAAATGCTACCCCCTCGTCGGCCCTCCCAATGTTACCCTACCTCCTGAAATTGGCAAAGGTTGTGGACATGCCACTGTCATCGGTACCAGCGGTCCCTAAACAGTTGGACTCTATGTACAAGATCGATATGTCCAACGCAAAATGGGTTGTGGCCCCCCCAAAAGCGAACACCATAGTTGCTGAAGTCATCAAAACCAAATGCCCTAAAAATACGGTCACTACTCCTCCAGATAGAGAGGGCAGGAAACTGGAGTCGCTAGGCAAAAAGGCTTATTTCTCCGCCGGTCTGTTCATACGTATGTCGCACTATGCGACATACATGAGCGGGTACCAAACGTTCCTCTGGAACCGGATGCTACCTTACATCAAAGCCCTCCCACAAGATGACCAACGCCTTCCTAAGGCGTTGCAGGCTGAGGCCCTGGCGCTGTCCAAAATTCAAAAGGACTTCGCCAAACATATGGCGGAGACAGCTGGCAACTTGTTTGCCACCGCCACATCCATAAGACGCCATGCATGGCTCCGTGCAGCTAACCTCTCGGAAGAGGGAAAAGCCTTAGCGGAGGACCTCCCCTTCCACGAGGAAGGGTTGTTCAACCCCAATACTGACGACCGTCTGAAACAGAAACAAGATGTTAGACAGTCAGCATCAAAATTCAGTTACACATGGCAACCATATTCCCAACCTAAGAATAGGTGGCAGTCGCCCTCTCCTTACCGCAGACCATTCGGAAACTCTTTCCCAGGTCCCTTCAGGAGCAGGGCTGGAGGGGGATCCAGGTTCCAGGGAGGGCGTCGCACCCCCTATTTTCAGAAACTCAAGACAAATCCCTTCCAAGGGAAGACCAAAGCTCCAGGGGCCTCCAGGAAGCACCTTTGATGCCGATACAGCAATACATGGGGTCTTCCAACAGTACCCACCTTCTGCCTCCGAGGTTAACTCCCAAGTTACGAACCCGTACCCCCACTGTTTTCCCGCACCTGAACTGGAACCCCGGGTAGGGCCAGTCCCCCTTTTTCAGGACAGACTCACCCCCTTCGCCATGGAGTGGGCCAGCATAACTTCTGACGCCTGGGTTTTGTCCATTGTTTTTGGGGGCTACTCCATAGAATTCGAAGACCTCCCTAGGGTGGGCCACGTAAGGGACACTCCTGCCTCCCCACAGTTGTTGGATGAAATTGAAATGCTGTTAAACAAAGGGGCCATATCGTTGGTGGACCCTGAAGTTTGTTCATTCTGTTTTTATTCACGGTACTTTCTGATTGAGAAACCCGGTGGTGGGCTGCGCCCCATCCTAGATTTACGGTTGCTCAATAAACACATTAAACCAAAGAAATTTAGGATGGTGACACTTGCTTCAATCACTCCCCTCCTAACTGGGGGCGTCTGATTCGCAATGGTGGACCTTAAAGACGCTTATTTCCATATTTCTATTGCCTCACACCACTGCAGATTCCTCGTCTTCAGGGTGTCAGGGCCCACTTATTGTTTTAACGTATTACCCTTCGGACTTTCGTCCGCCCGCCCCCCCCCCCCCCGGGTTTTCACTAAATGTATGGCCATGGTCGCAGCTCCTCTCAGGACCAAGGGCATCACGGTCTACCCCCATATTGATGACTGGCTGATAGTAGCCAGGTCCCGCTACCAGCTTCATGCAAATATCTCTACGGTTTTTTCTCTCCTCCAGTCTCTGGGCCTGGTCGTCAACAGGGAGAAATCGGTCCTGGTGCCGTCCCAGCGCATCCAGTTTATCGGAGCACTCCTGGACTCCATCTCCGAGAGAGCCTTCCTTCCAGAGGACCGCTTCGCCAACCTCCGCGTCCTGGTGTTGCACACCATGAGAGCTCCACACGTTTCGGCCAAGCACCTCCAGGTGTTGCTGGGACATATGGCCTCAACTACATCCGTCATCTGTTACTCCAGGTTGCGTATGCAGCCACTCCAATCCTGGTTCCTGTGCAGATTCAACCCAATGCTGGACAGTCCCTCCATGCGACTCTGCCCACCAGGTAATACATGTCCTCACCGACAATACGACGGTGATGTATTACCTCAACAAGCAGGGGGGAACACATTCCCAAACCCTCCTAGCCCTGTCCATCAAGATCTGGAACTGGTGCATAGACAGGAACATCCACCTACTAGCAACACACGTGCCGGGAGAGTTGAACCTACTAGCGGATTCCCTCAGTCGGAATCCGCTAGCTCATCACAAATGGTCATTAGACAGGGAGGAGGCCCACAAACTTTTTCGAGCGTGGGGGACCCCAGACATAGACCTCTTTGCAACGCGATCCAACTCAAAGTGCCCCCGGTTCTGCGCAAGGACACACACGTTCCCAGAGGAGGGATTCCTGGGGGACGCTTTTCTCCACACATGGATGAATCAGAGAATGTATGCCTTCCCGCCGTTCCCACTTCTATTGAGGGTTGTAGCCAAGATTCTGACAGACAAACCCAATGCATTCTAATAACCCCCTGGTGGCCCAGACAGCCTTGGTTCGCTCCCCTGCAACAACTAGCCCGGGGGAGGTTCACTCGTCTGCCACCCAGAACAGACCTTCTAACCTCTCAGCGAGGCTGGGTGTTATACCCGGAGGTCCACAAACTGAAACTCACCGCCTGGCGGATTCTGCCGATGGATCAACCCCATTCCGTAACTTACCTGAACCTGTACTTACCATCATCGAGGCAGCACACAGGTCATCCACTAAACGTTCATACCTCTACAAGTGGTCGTGATTCAGCTCCTTTGCCAGAGCTCGGGGAGCAGATCCTAATGTTGCACCAATCCCTCTGATACTGGACTTTTTGATGTCCCTTTTAGACATCGGACTCTCATACTCTTCGCTTAAATGTTACCTGGCAGCGATTTCCTGGTTCTGTAGAAAACACGGTCTTCCCTCCTGTTTTTCAGACCCGCTGATTAAAACTTTTCTGAAGGGGGTGTTAAACACTAGACCCTCTGCAGCCCCGGTGATTCCAGGCTGGAGTCTAGAGCTAGTGCTAAATGCGCTGATGAGCCCCCCCCCCCCCCTTCGAGCCCTTGGCATCCGTTAGCCTCTCTTACCTCATGGAAGACAGCCTTTCTGGTAGTGGTTACATCGGCCCGAAGGTCCAGCGAACTGTGTGCCTTACGAGCCGACCCCCCTTATCTCAGATTCCATAGAGATAAGGTGGTGTTACGTACTGATGTAGCCTTTCTGCCGAAAGTTGCCACCAGGTTCCACATGTCCCAGGAGTTGATTTTGCCGGCGTTCTTCCAAGACCCGACTACTCCCCTCGAGAAGGGTTTACACCTTTTGGATGTCTGTAGGGCCCTGGCTTTTTATGTGGACAGGACGGCTTCGCTCAGGAAATCCCCTAGACTATTTGTCAAATATCGCCTGGATATGTTGGGTCTGCCTGTCTCTTCACAGAGGCTATCCTCCTGGATTGTTTCCACAATACAACTTTGTTACAAAGTAGCAGGTAGAGACTTACCATTACCGATTAGAGGTCATTCTACTAGGGCAGTGTCCACCTCAACTGCTCATTGGAGAGGCATCCCCTTAGATGAGGTGTGCAGGGTAGCCATATGGACATCTCCACTATCCTCTGTGGGACACTACAAACTAGATGTTGTCTCTGCACGTGAGGCTCAACTCGGATGAGCGGTTCTTTTTTCAGCGGTGGCATGACTCCCACCAACCGCTTCCTACTGCTCGCTATTCTACCAAATGTATGATTCACAGTGATTACGACAGGAAATTATAAGTTGCTTACCTGTAACTGTAGTTTCCTGAGTAGTCACCTGTGAATTCATACATACCCGCCCATCTTCCCCTCGAGTTCATGCCACACCTTCTTGCTGCTTTGCGGCGGAAGAGAACTGCTGGCTAGGCCCGCCCATGGGCCATTTATACTCGAGGGAGGTGGGCGGGCCTAGCCGGGTTTGAAATGTTTCTTCTAGAAGGTTCCGAAAGCTGTATTGCGCAAGCGCGATTACCAAATGTATGAATTCACAGGTGACTACTCAGGAAACTACAGTTACAGGTAAACAACTTATAATTCACCCACATCCAGAGAGCACTATGGACTCAAACAATGACGGATTTGGACCAAACTTGGCACGAATATTCCATATGCCCAAATATGAACACAGATGGAGTTTGAGGGAAATAGACTTTGACATTTGGGAGTTGTAGTTGCTGGGATTTATAGTTCACCTACAATCAAAGAGCATTCTGAACTCCACCAATGATGGAATTGAACTGAACATGGCATACAGGACTTCCTTGCCCAACAGAACACACTGGAAGGGTTTGGTGGGCATTGACCTTGAGTTTTGGAGTTGTAGTTCACCTACATCCATGGAGCACTGTGGACTCAAACAATGATGGATCTGGACCAAACTTGACACAAATATTCCATATGCCCAAATATTAACACAGATGGAGTTTGGAGGAAATAGGCCTTGACATTTGGGATTTGTAGTTACTGGGATTTATAGTTCACCTATAATCAAAGAGCATTCTGAATTTTACCAATGATGGAATTGAACCAAACATGGCATACAGGACTTCCATGACCAACAGAACACACTGGAAGGGTTTGGTGGGCATTGACCTTGAGTTTGGGGGTTGTAGTTCACCTACATCCAGAGAGCACTGTGGACTCAAGCAATGATGGATCTGGACCAAACTTGACACAGAAATTCCATATGTCTAAACATGAACACAGATGGAGTTTGAAGGAAATAGACCTTGACATTTGGGGTTTGTAGTTACTGGGATTTATAGTTCACTACAATTAAAGAGCATTCTGAAACCCACAAACGACAGAAATGGGGCAAACTTCCCACACAGAACCCCAATGACCAACAGAAAATACTTAAGGCCATCCAGTCCAACTCTCTTCACCAGGGCAAGAAAATGTAATCAGAGCCCTCCTGACAAAGAGCCATCCAGTCATAAATATAGATAGATAGATATGATTCTCTCTCACACACACAGATATAGTATCATAGATTTGAAAGAGACCCTTAAAGAAGGACTATGATATGTTGCATATTCCAGAGTAGGCAAACCAGACACTTTCCACATCAACACTGACAAAGAAACAACAAGAAATACTGTTTACTCAAAAGCATAAAGGAATTACATATATTAGAAACCAACACTTTCTCATTACTTTATTTTCCAGATCACCAGACGGGGCACAGCAACGCGTGGCAGGGGACAGCTAGTAATAATAATAATAATAATACTTTATTTATACCCCACCACCATCTCCCCAAGGGGACTCGGGGCGGCTTACATGAGGCCAAGCCCAACAACACATCAGTAAAAACAAAACAGCAAGCAAATAAAACAGTACAATTAATATAACTCACATACAAACAATAACACAGATAATTTAAAACCTTATGGCCGGGCCAGATGTAACACATAATTTTTTTTTAAATAAACACTGGGCGTGAACAGAGGGTAGGATGTATCTAAGCAGGAGGGTTTTAAAAGATAATGTAGGGATATCAACCCAACGGGTAGTAAAGTGCTTCTGAGGACAATTGCAAAGAATTAATCAGAGCAGGGCATTGTTTCCTTATTTAGGGAAGGCACACTGGAACAGCCATGTTTTCAGGCTCCTCCTAAAGATTGCCAATGTGGGGGCTTGTCTGATATCCTTGGGGCGTGAGTTCCAGAGTCAGGTGGCCACGACAGAGAAGGCCTTCTCCTATTGCTTCCTCTTCATCCTGGAAAGAAGTGAAGAGTGAAGTGCCAGAAGCAGGGTTCCGTCCTGGGCCCGGTCCTCTTCAGGATCTTGATTAATGACTTAGATGAAGGGTGAGAAGGCATGATCATCAAGTTTGCAGATGGGATCATATTAGGAGAAAGAGCCAATACCACAGAAGACACGAGTAAAATTCAAAATGATCTTCAAAGATTAGAGAGATGATAGGCCAAAACTAACACAGTGAAGTTCTAGAGCAGTGGTTCTCAATCTGTGGGTCCCCAGATGTTTTGGTCTTCAACTCCCAGAAATCCTAATGGCTGGTAAACTGTTTGGGATTTTTGGGAGTTGTAGGCCAAAACACCTGGGGACCCACAGGTTGAGAAACACTGTTCTAAGGGACAAATACAATAGACTCCACTTTGGCAGAAAGAAAAAAGAAATGCAAAGTGACAGAATGGGGGACAGTGCCTGGCTCGACAGCAGGACTTGTGAAAAAGGTCTTGGAGTCCTCTGTGTGTGTGTGTGCGTGTGCGTGTGCCAAGAATGTGATGCAGCAGCATAAAAAGCCAATGGAATATTGGCCTGCATCAATAGGAGTCTAGTGCCTAGATCCAGGGAAGTCTTGCTACCCTTCTATTCTACTCTTCCTTGGTCAGACCAATTTACCTGGAAACACGCTGTGTCCGATTATGGGCACCACAATGGAAGGGAGATGTTGTCTCTAAGCTGGAATGTGTCCAGAGGAAAGGATCAAGGGTCTGGAGAACAAGCCCTATGAGGACAGAGCGGCTGAAAGAGCTGGGCATGTTTAGCCTGCAGAAGAGAAGGCTGAGGGGAGACGTGATGAGGGCCAGGGATCTGCAAGGGGAGGTGAGAAGGGGGGAGAAGGCTTGTTTTCTGCTGCCCCAGAGACTAGGGTGCAGAACATTGGCTTCAAACTACAGGAAAGGAGATTCCACCTAAACATAAGGAGGAACTTCCTGACTGAGAGAGAGAGCTGTTCAGCAGTGGAACTCTGCCAAGGAGTGTAGTTGAGGCTCCTTCTTTGGCGGCTGGAAGGACATCTGTCGGAGGTGCTTTGAAAGTGATTTTCCTGCTTCTTGGCAGAATGGGGTTGGACTGGATGGTCCACCAGGTCTCTTCCAACTCTAGGATTCTATGATTCTGTCTTGTCTTTGGCCGCTCTGTAATTTAAAACATCTGTTCTCGGTCCCCGTTTGTTCATTCCAGACAACTTTTTTGATTCATATGCTTGTCTGTTGTGTGTGCGTAAATTTCAGCCAAAGAAACCAGACTTGTTCATAGTCAAACGCAGCAGTCTCTGAAAGCCAGCATCAAAGAGCCTGTAATGACCCTTTGGAGGATGGCTCAGCCAGGTCTTAGGGTTTCCTACTAGGGCTGTAGTGTCAGGAAGGAATTTTGCATGGAGGAAATAGAAATGCTCCAACTCCAGCCAATTTAAAACTGCAGTAGTATGAGGATATATAGTAAATTCATCATCTATTTAACCACCTTAACATTGCTTCTGTCCTTGCTTGCCTGCCTATTTATTTACATGGGAATCTAAGCAAAGTTTCCTTCCCATTCAGAAGAGTAAATCAAATAAAATATTCTGTTAATCTTAAGTACATGATGATTTGCATGGGTGGGTGGGTGGGGGGATCCATCACACGTCTTGCGCTACCATTTTAGTGCCGTAAATTAGTTCTGACTCTCTGAGGCTCTAACTTTGACCATAATTTAACTGTTCGACCCATATCCATTTGTCCAGGGGGAAATAGTCTCTCTAGGAATTTGCTAGGTGATTTTGTGGAATTCCTCCCCTAGTATCTCTATGACATGCTGAGGTCAGAAGGACATTGAGTGACTAAATGGCATTGATTGGCTCAAAATACATTGGCAGAAAGAAGAGTAAGATTATTATCAATGTTACATAATTAGGTCCCCTTTCTATACGTAAATTTAACATAACTGCATATACTCGAGTATAAGCCTAGTTTTTCAGCCCCCTTTTTAGGCTGAAAAAGTTCCCCTCGGCTTATACTCGAGTCAAGGTTATTTATTACTTTACTTTGTTATTGGTATAATTTTATTACATGAATTTTTAAAATAATTTTATGAAGTTTTCAAGTATACAAATATACGATAAAATTACAAGTCTAGTTTATCAGTCATAAATCAGAAAAAGAATAACAAGAAGAAAGAAAAGAGCGTGAAGAAGAAAAAAATAGGCAATAAAAGGAAGAGAAGAACATAGAACAAAAAACCAAACTATATATATATGTATACAGATATATACACATGCATATATATACATGTCTACACCCACATATACACAGAAACATACGCATACACACACCCACACACCTATACATTCACTCACATAAAGAAAGACATACTGTCTAAACACACATAGATACAAACGAGACCATCGTTCTCGAGACCTCCACCCTTCTCTAGTATGGCTTTCAAAAATTTCTCTAAAACAGCTTTTCGACGTTGTTTCTTTCCCACTGGCAGGCAACAGTGTTTTTACATGAATTATTTTAATATACTAATTATTATTATTATATTTACATTATTTTATTCTACAGTATTATTATTTTATTACATTTATTATTTTACTCTATTTATTATTAGTATTATTATTTATTTACTCTTTATTACATTTATTATTTTACTTTATTTTATTGTTACTGCATTTATAATTTTACTCTGTTATTACTGTTATTACATTGCCATTATTTTACTGATTATCATCATCATCATCATCATCACCATCATTTTATTATTATTATTATTAAACTTTATTTGTACCCCGCTAGCATCTCTTGAAGGACTCGATGCGGCTTACAAAGGCCAAGGCCTCAACACACATCATCCTGATACAAAAACATAGTATGA
This sequence comes from Anolis sagrei, assembly GCF_037176765.1. Classification (NCBI taxonomy): domain Eukaryota; kingdom Metazoa; phylum Chordata; class Lepidosauria; order Squamata; family Anolidae; genus Anolis; species Anolis sagrei. The sequence continues at coordinate 55,348,616 of NC_090035.1, read as the reverse complement.
CACAGCAAATGAGGTATATATGCTGGATTATTATTATTATTATTATTATTATTATTATTATTATTATTTTACTCTCTTTATTATTATTGGAGGGATACACTGAAGATTAGAAAAATGATTTAATCAGAGCTGGACAGTCCTATCTTAAATTACAGTTTTATGTAAATATTAAAAAACGATTAACCTACTGATGCCTCAAGTAATGTAATTTTATTGATATCTATTTTTATTTTGAAATTTACCAGTAACTGCTGCATTTCCCTCAGCTTATACTCGAGTCAATAAGTTTTCCCAGTTTTTTTTGTGGTAAAATTAGGTGCCTCGGCTTATATTCGGGTCGGCTTATACTCAAGTATATACGGTACATACATTTCTAAGAGCTTTGATAGGACAAAATATGCTAAGGCTCTAATATCAAGGTGTAGGGTCAGGAAGTTTTTCTTTCAAAAAGAGGATATGTGTGCGTGTGGCTGGGATGTCTACTTACACAGCTATAACTCCCACAACTGCTTCCACAAACAGCTATAGCTCCCACTATATGCAAGATACCAAAGGCCCTCCCTCCAGTGACATTGCAGCTTATAGCGACTGCAATGAACATATCCAAGAGCCCTGTTAATGTCCTCCACAAACACGATACTGTCCATCACCCAAGGGAAAGCTTTCATATGGGGACCATTGCATCCTAAATTTTATGTGTTTTCTCCACCACAGGCATCCCAGTGTTTCCTACTCTCTCCATTGGTGTGGAATTTGCATGACCCCGCCCACTGCCTCTCCCGTAACCCTTTCCTATTCTTTTCTATGGCATGCAGTAAACAGTGGAATTGATCAGCAAGTGAACATACTGGAGAGGTTTGGGGAGAATTCACCATGATATATTGGAGTTGTAGGTTCTGGGATATATAGTTCACCTGCAATCTAAGAGCACTCTGAACTCCACCAATGATGGACCTAGAACTAACTTGGCACACAGAAGCCCCATGACCAACAAAAAATCCTGGAGGTCTTTGAAGGGATTTTTATGTTGTAGTTCACCTACATCCAGAGCGCACTGTGAACCCAAAGAATGATGGATTTGGACTAAACTTGGTATGTATACCTGATATGCCCAAATTTGCATAATGCTGGATTTTGAGGGGAATTAGCCTGGTCATTTTGGAGTTGTATGTATTGGGATTTATAGTTCCACCTGCAATCAGTGAGCACTCTGACTCCACCAAAGATGGAATTGGACCAAACTTGGCACACAGAGCCCCCATGACCAGCAAAAATCACTGGAGGTCTTTGGGGAAAATTCACCTTGATTTGGGGAAGTTGTAGTTCACCTACATCAAGAGAGCACTGTGATCTCAAAACAATGATGGATCTGCAGCAAACTAGGCACACATACCTGATATGTTGAAATTTGAGGACTGGGAGGATTTGGGGGGAACTGACCTTCCTTTCTGGGAGTTGTAGTTCACCCACAACCAGAGAAATGGTGACCTCCACTGGTGATGGAACTAGACCAAACTTGGCGTGCAGAACCCCCATGTCTAACGCCAAAAAAGCCATGGCTGTTGATGGCTCTTGGTAATCTCTTTGTTTTTAGGTTCACCATAAAGTCAAAGGCATGTCACCACAACAATAATGTCTGGAGGTTGTGGGTCCCTTTTCCGCAGCATCTTCCCAGGAGGAAGGAGCGCTGGCTGCTTTCTTTGTCCTTGGAGGCAGAGTTCAGGGAGGGAGGGGACAGGCATGTCCTTAAAAAAAGGAAGACACCAAGGTGCCCGAAGGAACACCCTGTCCTCTTGCTCGGTGTGTCGCTTTCTTTGCTTTTGGCAGCTGGCGTAGTGGCAGCAGTGTCCTTGTTTCCTCCGCTTCTGCTTTCCTCCTTCTCTCGCCCTCCGATCAGCTGTTCTCCTGGGACTCTCATTCCTGTTTTCCAGCTTGTGGGACAATTTGGGGAAGGTAGGTGGGGACAAATCTTTGTGCACATGAAAGCGGGGCGAGAGTTCCTGGGGAAGTGGCCACCTGAGACCCACAAGGTTTGGCACGTGCTTGCACCATTCGAAATCCAAAGTGGCCCTCCCATTTGGTGTCCAGAGGAGTGAATGAAAAGGCACCACTGTATTTACATGATTCTAACGCTCACTTTTTTTGGCTAAGTTGCTTTCCCAGAATTAAGGTGCACATTTGATTTGCGTCATACGGCCATTTTGGTGCTGAGTCAAAGCTAAAAGGAAAACTGCTTCAGAAGCTTCACTTGGAACTTATTTAATTGTCATGCCTCAATGCTATGCCATCATGACACTTTTAGTTTGGTTGAGACATCAGCGCTTTTGGCATAGAATACCTCATGACTTTATAGCATTGAACCAAGGCAGTTACAATGAATTCCTTCTCAGCAGAGATGCACCCCAAGGTTTCTTTCCCATTTCTAAAAGCTTTGTTGTCCCATCTGTAACAGCCATATTACAAAGAGGGCACATTTTGCCACTTTACATTGCATTCATCAGCAATCCTTTTTTGGATTGCTGATGAATCCAAAAAATGATTGCTTTTTTTGGTTTCGGGGTTTTGAAAATTGAGGTGTACATGTGTCAGGAGCAAGGATTGAGCTCTGCTTTCCATCCCATGACTGATGGCCGCACAGAACGAGTTCAAAAATCTTTGGAGCAATTCTTAAGATGCTATGTCAGTTATCAAAGGGTGATTGGGAAAGTTGCTTCCATTTGCTGAAGTGTGTTACAATAACTCATTTCATGCGTCTATAGTACTCAGTTCAAAGTGGTTTATGGACAGGACTTTGTGCCAATCCCAGAGCTAAAGATAGAACTAGATGGAGTAGAAACCCCTTCGGAATTAAGCAAAAAGATAGCTGAAAGTTGTCCAGTCATTAAAAGTGCATTGGGAAAGTCCAGAAAGGACTACAAGGGGGTTTGCTGATAGGAAAAGGGCTCCAAAGTGGGATTTTAAAGTCGGAGATAAAGTCTATTTGTCAACCAAATTCCTAACGACAACCCAACCATCAAAGAAATTGGTCCCAAAATACTTCGGTCCTTTTGAAATAATAAAGAAAATCAACCCTGTCACAGTTAAATTGTCCTTGCCACATAGTCTAAGGAGTTCCACTGTAGTTTATTACAACCTGTGTGCAGTCATGCCAAGTGGCACTTGCCTGTTGAGGTTCCAAATCCTGTTCTGGTAGATAGGGAACAACATTTCGAGGTTGCTGATATTTTAGACTCCAGAAGACGTCGTGGAAGTTTACAGTATTTAGTGAAGTGGCGCCATTTCAATGACTCTTGAGTGGGTGAGGGCAGCAAATTTTCGAGCGCCAAAGCGAATTAGGAGTTTTCATGTAAATTATCCCATGAAACCTAGTTAAGGTCGATGCTGTCAGTGTTTTTGTTTTTCTTTCTAGGGGAGGAATCATGTCAGGAGTCAATTTCTGACGGCATGAAGACACCACAAATTCCCTCCGTGACATTCTGACTGAATCATCCTGGCTGCCTTTTCTCTCTGTGACATTTTGAAGCCAGCAGAGAGCGCTGGAAACCTTGTATTGGAACTTGTGAAACAACAAGCTCTAATAAGGAAACTGAGAAGAGGGGGGAGATGGGCAGGAAAGGTGTATAAAAGGAAATGGTGGTGGGAAAAAGTCAGTAGTGTCTTTCTTTGCTGCAGAGATACAAGCAATATATTCATTTCCAAGCAAAACCGGCTTGTGAGTGATCATTTAATATTGCTATATAAAACTTACAGTCTTACAACATGAGAATCGAGTCAGTATGGTATTTTTCCTTACCTGAGAGTACACTGCTTTAGGTCCTCCAACGTGACCAAAAGACCAACTTCTCAAGGAAAGCATTCCTTCTAGTAATCTCTGCTTCCTCTGGCACAGCTCTGTGATTATCATCCTGCTGAAGTTGGCCACCAAGTCATACAGTGAGACCTATAGATTTCTGGGTGGACCACATGAATCAAATCTGCAAAAGCGAAATCCGCAAATGTGGAAAGCTGTCCTGCATTGTTGTTACTGACGACCGATTGATTTGGCTTTGCTGTTATCTACTCTTCTTCTCTTCTGTCTTTCAGGGAAATACAGCTCCTGCATCGATTACGGCACAAAAACATCATTCAGTTAGTTGACGTGTTGTACAACGAAGAAAAGCAGAAGATATATCCTTTCTTTATGCCCTGTGGCTGAGTTTCTTTATAACAGAGATCCAATTAGGACCCCCTTTCCATCCCTTTATTCCATCCCTTTATTCCATCCCGCCCTTCTCACCCTGAAGGGGACTCTGAACGGCTTACAGGATATATAGACATACAATATATTATTAGCATGGTGCAATATCAGTTTTAAATATTGCTATATTGTACTATATTATTATATTACATGTAATATAAATATATAATTATAATATATTATTATTAGTAGTAATAGTAGTAGTATTATATTGCATTATATTATAATATTATAAATATTATATGTATATACAATATATTATATTATATTATTAGAATAGCACAGGAGACACAGTGGAACTGTCCCCTGGCCTCCCCCTCTTCACTCCGGCCCAGAGTGGCAGTTGGTGCTGGGGGGAGTGTCCCCAACTGATGGCATATGCAGGAGACAAGATAGTGCTGTCCCCTGCCTCCTCTCTCTTCACTCTGGCCCAGTATGACAATGCTTCCTTGGATCAGGGCACACCTTTGGTTCTCAATGGTTGAGTTCCTTTTTCCTGTTGTGCCTTGTGACCATATAGGGGTGTTTTCCTCCTAAAGTGGGGTGTAAATAAACATAATAATAAAAATAAATAAAAATAAATAGAATAATAATAGGGTCTTGAGGACATGGGACTTGACATATAGGACACAGGACATTGAAGCCCTTCTCTGTCTGTCTCTAGGCTGGACAAGTCTGGATGAGGGCAAACAAATTGAAATTAAATCCAGACAAAAGAGATGCACTCCTGGTCAGTTGCAAGGCCGAACAGTGAATACAGTTACAGCCTGTGTTGGACAGGGTTGCACTTCCCCTGAAGACGCAGGTTCGCAGTCTGGGAGTTTTCCTGGCGTCATCACTGAGCCTGGAACCTCAGGTCTCGGCAGTGGCCAGGGGAGCTTTTGCACAATTAAAACTTGTGTGCCAGTTGAGCCAATACCTTGGGAAATCAGACTTGGACATGGTAGTCCATGCTCTGGTTACATTCCTGAATAGACTACTGCAATGCATTCTACATGGGGTTGCCTTTGAAGACTGTACGGAAGCTCCAATTGTTCAACAGGCGGCAGGCAGATTGCTCACCAGAGCATTGTACAGGAACCATACAATTCCCCTGTTATGCCAGCTCTGCTGGCTTTAGCTTATAGCGGTTTCAATGTGCTGGCTTTAGCCTGTAACGGTTTGGGCGCAGCTTGCCTGTCTGAATATATCTCCCTCTGTGAACCATCTAGGAGTTTAAGATCTAGGGAAGCCCTGCTCTCGACCCCACCTCCTTCACAAGCACAACTGGCGGGGATGAGATACAGGACCTTCTCAGTGGTAGCCCTTTGTGTGTAGAACTCGCTAACAAAATTAGATCACCGCCCTCCATCTTGCACTTTAGAAAAAAGCAAAGATATGGATGCGGGACCAAGCCTGCAGTGCAAGAAACGAACAGGATTATGTGCCATTGACATTTGGAAAGGCCTCAGACTGCAGTTTCTGGATTATGTGATTTTAATACTTATATTAATATGTTTTTGATTCCATGTTTTTTTAATGTCCAAATGTTCTTTACGTTTTGTGTTTGTTGTTGTTCATTCGTTCAGTCGTCTCTGACTCTTCGTGACCTCATGGACCAGCCCACGCCAGAGCTCCCTGTCAGCCGTCACCACCCCCAGCTCCTTCAAGGTCAGTCCAGTCACTTCAAGGATGCCATCCATCCACCTTGCCCTTGGTTGGCCCCTCTTCCTTTTGCCTTCCACTTTCCCCAGCATAATTGTCTTCTCTAGGCTTTGCTGTCTCCTCATGATGTGGCCAAAGTACTTCAACTTTGTCTCTAGTATCCTTCCCTCCAGTGAGCAGCCGGGCTTTATTTCCTGGAGGATGGACTGGTTGGATCTTCTCGCAGTCCAAGGCGCTCTCAGAACTTTCCTCCAACACCACAGCTCAAAAGCATCGATCTTCCTTCGCTCAGCCTTCCCTAAGGTCCAGCTCTCACATCCGTAGGTGACTACAGGGAATACCATGGCTTTGACTAGGCGGATCTTTGTTGCCAGTCTGATGTCTCTACTCTTTACTATTTTATCGAGACTGGACGTTGCTCTCCTCCCAAGAAGTAAGCGTCTTCTGATTTCCTGGCCACAGTCTGCATCTGCAGTAATCTTTGCGCCTAGAAATACAAAGTCTGTCACGGCCTCCACATTTTCCCCCTCTATTTTCCAGTTGTCAATCATTCTTGTTGCCATAATCTTGGGGTTTTTTTATGTTTAGCTGCAACCCAGCTTTTGCGCTTTATTCTTTCACCTTGATTAGAAGGCTCCTCAGCTCCTCCTCGCTTTCGGCCATCAGAGTGGTGTCATCTGCATATCTGAGGTTGTTAATGTTTCTTCCAGCAATTTTCACCCCAGCTTTGCATTCATCAAGCCCCGCACATCGCATGATGTGTTCTGCATACAAGTTAAAAAGGTTGGGTGAGAGTATGCAGCCTTGCCGTACGCCTTTCCCAATCGCGAACCAGTCTGTTGTTCCGTGATCACTTCTTACTGTTGCTACTTGGTCCTTGTACAGATTCCTAAGGAGAGAGACAAGGTGGCTTGGGATGCCCATCCCACCAAGAACTTGCCACAATTTATTATGATCCACACAGTCAAAGGCTTTAGAATACTCAATGAAGCAAAAATAGATGTTTTTCTGAAACTCCCTGCCTTTCTCCATTATCCAGCAGATATTGGCAATCTGGTCTCTTGTTCCTCTGCCTTTTCTAAACCCAGCTTGAACATCTGGCAATTCTCGCTCCATGTATTGCTGGAGTCTTCCTTGCAGGATCTTGAGCATTACCTTACTGGCATGAGAAATAAGGGCCACTGTACGGAAGTTTGAGCAGTCTTTCGCATTTCCCTTTTTTGGTATGGGGATATAAGTTGATTTTTTCCAGTCTGATGGCCATTCTTGTGTTTTCCATATTTGCTGGCATATGGCATGCATCACCTTGACAGCATCATCTTCTAAGATTTTAAACAGTTCAGCTGGGATCCCGTCGTCTCCTGCTGCCTTGTTGTTAGCAATGCTTCTTAAGGCCCATTCAACCTCACTCCTCAGGATGTCTGGTTCTAATTCATTAACCCCATCATCAAAGCTATCCTCAATATTATTATCCTTCCTATACAGATCTTCTGTATAGTCTCGCCACCTTCTCTTGATCTCTTTAGTTTCTGTTAGGTTCCTGCCATCTTTGTTTCTTATCATACCCATTTTTGCCTGAAATTTACCTCCAATGCTTCTAATTTTCTGGAAGAGGTCTCTTGTCCTTCCTATTTTGTTGTCTTCTTCCACTTCCATGCATTGCTTATTTAAAAATAGTTCCTTATCTCTTCTGGCTAACCTCTGGAATTGCGCATTTAACTGGGCATATCTCCCCTTATCACTGTTTCCTTTTGCTTTCCTCCTTTCTTGGGCTACTTCCAGTGTCTTAGCAGACAACCATTTTGCCTTCTTGGTTTTCTTTTTCTTTGGGACGTACTTTGTTGCCGCCTCCTGAACAATGTCTCGGACTTCTGTCCATAGTTCTTCTGGGGCTCTGTTTACTAAATCTAGTCCTCAAATCTGTTCTTCACTTCCACTGTATATTCGCTAGGAATGTTAGTGAGATCATATCTAACTGGTCTATGTATTTTCCCTGATCTCTTTAGTTTTATTCTAAATTGAGCAATAAGAAGTTCGTGATCTGAGCTACAGTCAGCCCCAGTCTTGTTTTCACCGACTGGGTGGATGTCTGCCACTTTTGGCTGCAAAGGATGTAGTCAATCTGATTTCGGTGTTGACCGTCTGGTGAGGTCCATGTATAAAGCCGTCTTTTAGGTTGTTGGAAGAGAGTGTTTGTTATACACAGCGAGTTTTCCTGGCAAAATTCTATCAGCCTGCGTCCCGCTTCATTTTGTTCTCCCAGACCATACTTGCCTGTGATCCCAGTTGTCATTTGACTTCCCACCTTGGCATTCCAGTCTCCTGTAATGAAAATAATGTCTTTTTTTGGTGTATTATCCAGTAGGTCCTGCAGATCCTCATAGAACTGATCTACTTCTGCTTCTTCAGCAGCTGCGGTTGGGGCGTATATTTGGATCACTGTGATGTTGAAAGGCTTTCCTTGCACTCGAATTGAGATCATTCTGTCATTTTTTGGGTTGTATCCAAGCACTGCTTTAGCGAATTTCTTATTAATTATGAAGGCTACTCCATTTCTTCGATGTTCTTCTTGTCCGCAGTAGTAGATCTGGTGGTCATCTGATGTGAAGTGGCCCATTCCAGTCCATTTCAGTTCGCTGACCCCCAGAATGTCTATCTTTAGTCTTGACATCTCACCAATAACAACATCCAGTTTGACCTGGCTCATAGATCTTACATTCCAGGTTCCTATGGTGTGTTGATCTTTAGAGCATCGGATTCGTCGTTCACCTCCAGTACCGTCGGCCGCTAGCCTTCCTTTCGGCTTTGAGCTAGCTGCATCATCACATCTGGGGCTAGTTGAACTTATCTTCTGTTCCTCCCCAGTAGCATTTTGGCCATCTTCCAACCTGGGAGTCCCATCTTCCAATGGCATACCGACATATCTCTGGTTGTACTGGTTCATTTAGTTTTCTTGGCAAGGATACTGAGGTTGTTTGTCATTGCCTTCCCCAGGGATCACGCTTGGTCTGACCTCTCTGCCATGACCGTCCCGTCTTGGGTGGCCCTTCACGGTTTCGCTCATGACGTCATTGAGGTGCTCAAGCTCCAGCGCCACAACAAGGTGGCGATCCTTTGCTGTTTAATATAGTTCAATAGTTTAATTTATAGTTAAATTTTACTGTTGCTTTTATGCTAGGTTTTTATATGTGTGTTAAGCATTAAAATTTGATGTGAATATGTTGGAAACCACTTTGAGCCTCCCCCCCCCCCCCCCCGTCCCGAGATGGGAAAAGAAGTATTTAAATGAAGTAAGTAAGTAAATAAATAAATAAGACTAATGTAGGCAGAAAGGCAGAAATCCGGGAGCAACCGCCAGGGAGGCCCAGTCTCCTCATACTTACTAGAGGATAAAGAGATACGGTCTTGTGTAGAGAGAGAGGGCTTAGACCTCAGACCCTGTGTGATGCTAAGTCTCGCTTCCTTAATTCGGCCTCCCACGTATATGGTGATGGAGTACTGTGTGTGTGGCATGCAAGAGATGTTGGACAGTGTCCCTGAAAAGAAGTTTCCGGTCTTTCAAGCACATGAGTAAGTAAGCCTGGAGGAGGTGTCCTCCCAGTCCTCATCTCAGTCCTGGGGCAGATCCATAGAATTATAGAATCCTAAAGTTGGAAGAGACCCCAAAGGCCATCTAGTCCAACCCCCTTTTTTCTGCCATTCAGGAAAAGCACAAAGTACACCTGATAGATGGCCATCCAGTCTCTTCCAAGGAAGGAGCCTCCACCAGACTCCAAGACAGAAAGTTCCACTGCTGAACAGCTTTTCTTACAGTCAGGAAGATCTTTCTGATAATGTTCTGGTGGAATCTCCTTCCTGTAATGTGAAGCATGGCTCCATTGAGGCCTAGTTTCCAGGGCAGCAGAAAACAAGCCTGCTCCTTCTTCCTTATGGCCTCCTTTCATATATTTATACATGGCTGCTGTCATCGTTCCTCTCAACCTTCTTTTTTTGAAGGCTAAACAGACCCAGATGTTCCTTATCAAAGCTCATGGTCTCCAGACCTTTGATCATTTTAGTCGCCCTCTTCCTCTGGACATCTTCCAGAGGAAGATGTTTCTTGCTGTTATCTCTTTTGAATTGGTTTGCCCAGAATTGGTCACAGTAAGACATCCAGGTAAAGACATCTGCCCAAAGCAAAATAGAGGACCACCATGACTTCCCTCAATCTAGACACTATATTCCATTGGATGCAACCCAAAATCGCATTGGCTTTTTGAACTGCTGCATCACACTCTTGGCTTGTGTTCAACTTGTTATCCATGAAGACTCCATTCCTACCAGAGCCATAATTTGGCTCCTGGGCTCACTTCCTTTGGCTTGCACACCATTGCTGGGTGGCTTTCTGTATATATTTCAGATTTCAATATTAATGTTAAAAATACGTAGTATGATTTTACATTGGATTTGTGCTACATTAGAACAGTAAAGACAAATATCACTTAAGTAAAATAAACATTAAATATTAAATAACCAGAAAAATAAAATAAGGTGTAAACACTAAACTAATCTGGGAATCTGCTATTGCAACACATTCAATGAACTAGTTTAAAACCAGTATAAAAAAGATTAATACTAAGTACATTCCAGTCTACTTGGGTAGACGGAATCCCTCTCTTGATGTTACATTATCTTTTTTCTTCGTGGCCTCTGTGAATGCACACTTATGGAGAATCTGCGCCTGCGCAGGTCCCAACGGAAAAATTTCCCAAGTTGAAACTTTTAAGTTCTGGCGGTAACTTCGCCCAGCTGCCCACAGGGCATAAAAGGCGCCCCGCGCGCGCACCCCGCCATTCCTGTTTTTTCCGCCGCACGTCCCGCTCTGAAGTCCCTATTATGTCAACGACTAGATTTAAGGATTGTGTACAATGCTTGAAGAAAATAGCTGACTCAGACAAGCACGCGAAGTGCCTTCGGTGCCTCAGTGAGGGCCATAATACTTCGACTTGTCGACACTGCCAGGCCCTCATGGCACAATTGAGAAAGAATAGAGCAGCTCGCTGAAGGTGTTACTTTACGAGCAGAACTTAGCCCCTCAGCCATCGACATCGACTGCCGTGATGTCTCAACCACCAGCTGCTCCTTCGGCGTCGTCTGCTAGACCGGCCTCGGTGGCCTCTACTGCATCGAAAAGACCTCGCCAAGCTAGACAGCCATGTACCCTCACAACACAGATGGTACCGGCGAGGCGTCCATCTATATCAAGTTCGGTGACTTCGATCCGATCAACAAGATCGAACTCCTCCACTCCACCTTCGACCTCGGCCATGAGAATTGCTTTCAAACGATCTCATGAGGAGGCTAGACGGGCCAAATCAACCCTGCCCGCGGTTCTCCTGACTCCGGGGAAATCCCTTCAATCCTCGCAGCCTCCAGCTAAGAAGAGGGCTCAACCGCGCTCCTCTTCCTCTTCTTCATCAAGAAGAGTGGCTCAGACCTGTTCGGCAACTTTGTCATCGAGATCATCGCCAATTCAACCAGCCCAGCAGCAACCTCTCTCAATCGAACCTACACCAGAGGTTCAACCTGAGGTGGAGACCCACACTTCACCGGAACAATCGGTTCAGACCGTGATAGAGCTCCCTCAGCAATGTTCAACCGCGAGGCAAGAACTTTTCCCACTTCCGTCGACACCAGAGAGAGAGAGCGCCAAAATACACGATTGGCTAGAGCTGCCCAGGCTTCAACTTCCAAGCAGCCTCCTCCCCGTCATCGCCGGTGGGAGTTGCTAGGCCCCTTCCAGCTGCTTCCAGACAACCTTCTTCGCCCCCTCACCCATCCGAGGAGGACGACCAAGACAAGGACATTGAGGGCTCAATTCACTCAGAGTCGGTTCTTTCCCTTGGCATCGAGAGATCGCCGACACACGATGCTTATGAGGCAGACCCTCCATCATCCACCGACAATTTTCAAGCTTTCGCCGACCAGATGGCCAGGATGGCCGAGACTCTTGGTCTCAAGGTCAAACAGACGTCCAAGGCCGTGACAGATCCCATTTTTCAGAGGGTCCAATCCGAGGTGCCTCCGGCACCTCTCCTGCCCTTTCTTCCTTATTTGCTGGAAGTTATACAGGCATCTTGGAAAACTCCTTCCTCGATACCACCAACGTCCAAACGCATTGAAGCCTGGTACCGTACCGACGACGAAGGGTTAGAATGGCTCAAGCACCACCCAGACCCTAACTCCGTCGTTGTCAAAGCGGCTCAGTCCGGAAGACAATCCAGCACCCCTTCGGACCGAGAAGGAAAGCGTTTCGACGCTGTGGGCAGAAAACTATATTCAGGAGCCCTCCTCTTGGCAAGAATGGCCAACTATGGGGCATGTATGGGGGCCTATCAGCAGATGATATGGGAGAAGGCCCAACCTTTTCTTGCAAAGTTATCTGATGAAGATTGAGCAGTCCTTTCTGTGTTATCTCAGGAACCGACATCCCTGGCTCACCATCAGATGCAGATGGCGAAGCATACTGGCGATACTGCGGGCAAGATGATAGCCCACGCCGTAGCTATCTGAAGACACTCCTGGCTCCGTTCCTCGGGCTTGTCTTCATCGTCCCGCCAAGTCATCGAGTATCTTCCCTTCGATGCCCTAGGCTTGTTTAACGCCGGAACGGACGATAAGGTAAAGTTGAACCAAGACTATAAGATACTTGCTTCGAAGTGTGGCGTCGAGACTCATCCACAAACCCAGCGTATTCGGTGGTACGGATTCCGCCAACGCCACTTCGGATCTTTTCGTCACCAGTCGACAAGACAAAGTTTTCGCCCACTTCCTGCAGCTCAGGCTCAACCACAGCAACAACAGCAACGCAGATCACAACAGCCCAAAAGGGCCCGGTCTCGTCAAACTCAGACCAATGGCAACTCCAGATGTCGGGTTTGACGTTTTCCCCGATGATACCGAATCCGTGTCCGTTATTTCTGCCGTGCCCATCTCGCCCTCATCACTGCACCTTCACAACACGGTGATCGACACTCTTGCCAAGTTTGGAGATCGTCTAAGGAAATTCGCACTGCATCACATGGGTGCTAAAGATTGTTCGAGACGGTTACACGTTGCAGTTCAAAGACTTACCTCCAACCGGAGTTGTTGTTCGAACCGATCCGTCTCCCCCGATCCTGGCAGAAGTTGACTCCTTATTGGAAAAAGGGGCGATCCGAAAGTCTCCATCTCGCTTCGACGGTCATGCCTTCTTCTCCAGGTAGTTTACAGTACCGAAGCCGGACGGCTCTTTCCGACTGATCCTAGATCTCAGGGCACTGAACAAGTTCATAAAACCGGGCAAGTTCAGAATGGTGACGGTATCGTCAATTCCCCCCTTGCTTCATTGAGGCGACTTTTTTGTTTCAATAGACTTAAAAAATGCATACTTTCATTTATCCATCCGGGAAGACCACAGAAGGTTTCTCTCCTTCAAGATAAACAACCTTCTCGTTTACCGTCCTCCCATTCGGCCTTGGAACGGCACCCAGAACATTTACGAAATGCATGTCCGTGGTAGCCGCATATCTCAGAAGAAGGAAAATCTGCATTTTTCCTTACCTGGACGATTAGTTACTGGCCTCAAAATCACCAGACCTCCTTCGGGATCAGATCGCCTTCACCCTCAATCTCCTGCGGGCCTACAGTTGAATGCCAAAAACTCGGCCTACAGTTGAATGCCAAAAAATCCCACCTTACACCAACGACATCGATAAAATTTATCGACGTCGACTTTGACTCAACAAAAGAAAAGGTGTCCCTCCCACCTGTCAGATTCCAGGCTCTTTAGCGCGAGATCGCACATTGCCTCTTGCCCTCCAAGATCAAGGCACACCAAGTCCAAATTCTTTTGGCACACATTGCCTCGACGGTAATGGTCACAGCGTTTGCCAGGCTCAAGATGCGCCCCATACAACGTTGGTTCCTCGACAACTTTGATCCTTGTCGAGACTCGGAGACAAAACTCCTATCAATGCCAACCACAGTTCGACGCTCCCTGGACTGGTGGAGGAGTCGTCGGAACATCTGCATAGGCCTCCCTTTCCACGCGAGACAACCATCAACCATTCTCACAACTGACTCGTCAATGTTTGCCTGGGGCGCCCACACGGGCCACTTCTCCATACAAGACGTCTGGTCGCCAAGAGAATAGTCTCATCACATAAACTATCTAGAACTGCTAGCCATTTTCAAGGCCCTCAAAGCTTTCCTGCCTCTCCTGTCCAGACAAATGGTCCAGATCCAGACAGACAACATGGTGGCCATGTATTATATCAACAAGCAGGGCGGCACTGGTTCAAGGAAGCTTCTGAAACTAGCCGTGGTGCTGTGGGGTTGGTGCAACCAACATGCGATCTTTCCATCAGTGCTTCACCTTCCAGGTCATCTGAATGACCAGGCCAACTCCCTGAGTCACTCGACATCAACGTCCCACGAATGGAAGCTCGACACGATGGAACTTCATACCCTGTTCGAGGTGTGGGGTGTCCCCACAGTCGATCTCTTTGCTTCTCCAGACAACTATCAGCTCCCTCTCTTCGGAGCCCGCCTGCCACAGGACACCGTTCCAGGGTGTCTGGGAGACGCATTCACGCTGGACTAGTCGACTTAGTTCCTTTAGATCTTTCCACCGATTCCTCTCTTACTCCGAGTAATTGAGAGAATCGAGATGTCCCGGGCCAATTGCATCCTCATTGTGCCGTAATGGCCAAGACAGGTGTGGTTTCCCGTACTCCTGAGACTTTCCAACTCTCAGATGATCAGACTGTCACCTTGCCTGGATCTCCTGTCAAGAGAGGCCGGCCTCCTTCTGCATCCAGATGTCTCATCCCTGCATCTGGTAGCATGGAGGATAATATTCTAGGATCCTTCGGTCCCGAACTCTGGTCGATCTTACAAGCGGCCCACAAGCCTTTGACATCGAGAGCTTATGCATACCGCATCGGGCGCCTTCGAGAGTTCCTTCGAGAGTGAGCGATACCTGTATTCCTACCGTCGATACCGACGATTTTGGATTTCCTCCTTTCCCTAGCGACCCAGAAACTTACCTTGTCTTTCTTGAAGTCTTATGTCGCTGCAATCTCCTGGTACTGCCAGAGACTGGGTTCTCCCTCGCTCTTCGGAAACTACCTCATCAAAACTTTTCTGAGAGGCTACAATCACCTCAACCCACCGGTGCACTCACCGATACCGGGATGGAGTCTCGACATCGTCCTTTCCCAGCTGACTGGCCCTCCCTTTGAACCTTTGGCCACAACAGATCTTCGGCTACTTTCATGGAAGGTTTCCTTCCTGGTTGCTGTCACGTCTGCCCGTAGGCCTTCGGAGTTGGCAGCCTTATGGGTAGACGAACCTTACCTGCTTTTCCATACTGACCGGGTGGTCCTAAGGACTGTCATCACCTTTCTGCCAAAGGTGGTGTCCTCCTTCCATGTCAATGAGGACATAGTTCTACCGGCTTTTTTCAAAATCCATCATCCCCGGCAGAAAACAAGCTACACTCTCTGGACGTTCTGAGAGCGCTATTGTTTTATAGACAGAGGACTGCTGCCTTGAGAAAGACTCCCAAACTTTTCGTTGCTTATGCAACGGACAAACTAGGGCTCCCGCTCTCCTCGCAGCGGCTCTCACGTTAGATTGCTTAAACAATTGAACTTTGCTATGAACTTGCTCGTAAGCCTCCACCTCCGTTGGCTCGGTCGAGGTCGACCAGAGCCATGGCTGCCACAACGGCATTCCTACGGGGATCCCGTTAGACTCTATCTTCAAAATGGCCATTTGGTCTAACCCAATGACTTTCATCTCCCATTACTGACTGGATACACGGTCCCAAAGAGAGACTGCCTTTGGTCGAGCAATTTTGTCAACTTGCCCCCTTTGAATACGGTCACTCAGGTTCCCTGGGGTTGTTCCTTTTTCTTACATTGCACTACCAGTTATGGTGCAAAGAAGTTTATTTCTTGATATCCTGCTCTCTCTATGCACGAGAGAGAGGGAGATAAAGCTTGTACTGCTTTTTGTCGATGTAATGTTTTTATGTGTTATATGCCTGCAATGTTACATTATGATGCTTGCATGTACTGGATATTCACATCGTTTCTGCTTATTGCCCACTGTTATCATAAGACGCATTGTGTCTTTCGGTCTTGAACTCAGGGCATGTGTTTGGCTTTAACTACCAGTTTTTATTGACTTGTTATCACACCTTTCACAAGATATGTTGCCTACAGTTGTGTATGTGCTTATATACCATGCTGACGTATACGGATATGTATATGCTTGTGTTACACTTCACATGGACATGTGAGTCGCACCATTTTCAAATGTTAATAAAATTGTTTGGTCCTTCGATTGGTGTCGGTTTGCTTCCCACCACCCAGGACCTAAGCTTGCTAGTTCTCCATAAGTGCATTCACAGAGGCCACAAAGAAAAATGGTAGGTTACTCACCTGTAACCATGTTTCTTCGAGTGGGCCTCTGTGAATCCACACTAACCCGCCCGGCCGTCCCCTCTTGCAAACCTCCCCCTATTCCTCGCTATGCGGCATAAGGAATGGCGGAGTGCGCGCGCGGGGCACCTTTTATGCCCTGCGGGCGGCTGGACAGGGTTACCACCAAAACTTAAAAGTTTCAACTTGGGAAGTTTTTCCGTTAGGACCTGCGCAGGCACAGATTCTCCATAAGTGTGGATTCACAGAGGCCCACTCGAAGAAACATGGTTACAGGTGAGTAACCTACCATTCTGCAGCCTTTTTGCCCCCCAGCCTCCTTTGCCTCGGCACTGGATTATGATGCTTCCCTTCTCCTGTACCCGAGATCAGTGAAATCAGGCCTGCCACCAATATGGGATCCAATGTGTTATACAATACAAAGCCCATATTTGTGGGGAATACATTTCTAGACTTTGCAGAAATGTATTTACCATAGTAAATCCTATTGAAATAGAAGGGTTCTGCCTGAAGGATTGCCTGTAGAACATGGATATATATGGCTATCAATCCTGTTAATACAAAGTTCTTACCATATGGATATTTATTTATTGCCCCAAATTGCCCACAAGCTAAGGAGTATGGGAGGCATATTCACTACATCCTGGATCCAGTTAAAGCCCAAGATGGGGTAATTCGAGGGTTAGGAGTGGCCTTTTTTCATGTAAGATATGATTGGAGAACGTTCCTGGTTTAGGGGATCTTCCTTCCCCAAAAGATCTTTTATAGCTATGTTTCTCCATCCTGTAACATTGTGTGTGTGTGTGTGTGTTTCCAAAGTGTACAGATTATAACATTAACTATTGGTATTAGTAGTAGTAAATTTTACTGATTAGCCCTTAGGCCATATCATAATACCAAACCAAAGAAAAAGTCTTGATAAAACTTGATTACACTCTATACACTAAGTAAAATAGTATAGTAAATAAATATGATAAAACTAAATAAATACATCATGTTTCCATATCATCCCTACAATTTACCCCAATCTCCCACATATGTGTGAGATTTTACTTAGTATATAGTATTTTACTTAGTATATAGAGTGTATTGCTTTGCTTAAATACAGAGCTGTTTTATATGTTATTTTTGGGTCTTGGCCACACATAAAATATTTTGTTCTGATGTGAGATTCCCAATACATTATCCGTTTGATATATGGTCCAAGGTAGAAGTCCCTCACCTCCTGATACAGTTTCAGGTGCTCTGGAGAAACAAATCCGTTCATTATAAGGGATGCTGTTAAATCTCGCATATCTGACCATTGTATCAAGCTGATCAAATCTAGCTCAAGTGAATATTTCCCTAAAACGTTTTGGCATTTGAATTTTAGATAGTTGATAATTTGAAAGGTACGTTTATATTGGTTCTGCCATTTTAGGTTGGCAACTTTTCTTAGGGTAGGTAGCTATATCTTTATTTTTTGCTTCTATGTCCAAATTTTTTTGTATAGCACTCTTTTTTACTTGTTCTCCTAAGGCGCAGGAGACAGGGAAACTTCAACTTCTTAAATAATTTGTCAGTTGTGTAATCCAAGAGGTCTTTCGTTGGGAATTTATCTGTTCCAATAAGCACAATTTTAGGAGTCTATTGGGCTCCATTATAATTAGTGGTGATTTTACACCACTAATTATACACTCTAAGTTTTTAAGTTAACTATTGGTATATCAAGCCACTAATTAGCAATAGTCATTTTCCATTTTCTAATAATAAAAAAATACCTTATTTGAAAGAAAAACTTCCCAACACTACACCGGGATGATAGACTCTTAACAATATTTTCTTCTCTCAGAGCTTTTCATAATCCATGAATATATATGTGTATGTGTAAGTATTCAAAGGTGATCTAAATGCACATTTATCATCCTGTAATTTAATGTCTCCCTGTTGAAGGTATTTTTGCCAGCTGATCGATGGCTTGGAGCATCTTCACAGCCAAGGCATCGTTCACAAAGACATCAAACCAGGGAACCTCTTGCTCACCACCAATGGGATGCTGAAGATTTCAGACTTGGGTGTGGCAGAGGTATGGGCCTGGAACCAATTTTGGACTCAGTTTTATGGCTGGAAAATGCATGACCTTCAAGCTGGAAGCCGATGGAGAAGGGGAACGGGAAGAGGAGGGAATCGGTCTGTATATTTAGTTCACATCCTGCCAAATATATAATCCTCATCAAGGAAATAATAGGTAGATGGGTTGGCTGGCAGGGAAAATACTTGCTTTTGCCATTGTCCTCTGTGCCTTTATCCTCTCCTCTCCTCTTGCTTCTGTTTGTTAAACTGATAGTTATTTATTTCTCATTTAAGAATTGCATAAGTAAGTATAAAAGTGATAAAAATAAAGAGAACACAAGTGATTAATGTCAGAAATATTAAAAATTAACTTGAATATTTTTGATTGTGAGTTAAGCACTGAAAGAGTTAGCAGGCCAACTCCTTTTACAATCAGTGGGCCAAAGCTAGTGCCGTCCGGAGGAGAGTGAGTAGCCCAAAACCTGTTAGTGAGCCAAAGCTAGTGTCATCCTAAGGAGAGTGAGGTAAACCTCTCAGTGTGAGAGAACACATCAGTGGGAGAATAGGCCTCATTGTTAGTAGGCCTGATTGTGAGGTAGGCCTTAATCCAGGGGTCCTCAAACTTTTTAAACAGGGCCCGATCTCAGTCGCTCAAACTGTTGGTGGGCCGGATTATAATTCAGAAAAAGCATGAATGAATTTATATGGCCACTGCACATATCTTATTTGTAATGCAAAAACATTTTAAAACAATAGAATAATTAAAATGAAGAACAATTTTAATAAATATAAAATTACTAGCTTAGGGAACCGGCGCTGCCTGGGTTATTTGAGAAAGAAATTGTGTATCAAGGTTGATGTTTATCAGTTATTTATATGGCTCGCAGTGGTCTCAGAAAGTTAGTGAAGGTACTGTGAGTCCCATCATCTGTGGTCCATCCTCCTCCAAACTGCACCAGGATGGAGAGTGGGCCATGGGGGCTCTGTGTGCCAAGTTTGGTCTTGATTGGTCATTAGATGAGTGTTGCAGAAGTCTTGGGAAGTGAGTGGAGGTACTTGAAGTCCCATCCTCCATAGTGTTTTCTCCCCCAAACCTCACCAGAATATTGAGTTGGCCATGGGGGCTCTCTGTGCCGTTTGGTCTTTATTGGTATTTGGATGAGTGTCACTGTGGTTTTAGGAAGTGAGTGAAGGTACTGCAAGTCCCATCATCCATCGTCCATCCTCCTTCAAACAGCACCAGGATGTAGGGTGGGTCATGGGGGCTCAGTGTGCCAAGGTTGATCTTGATTGGTTATTAAATGAGGGTTGCAGCCATCTTGGGAAGGTAGTGGAGGTACTTGAAATCCCATCATCCATGGTCTGTCCTCCTCGAAAGTGCACCAGAATGTAGAGTTGGTCATGGGGACTCTGTGTGACAAGTTTGGTCTTGATCAGTTATTGGTGAGGGTCTCAGTGGTCCCAGGAAGTGAATGAAGTTACTGCAAGTCCCATCATCCATCTCCAAATTTTTCCAAACCGCACCAGGGCATAAAGTGGGTCATGAGAGGTCTATGTGCCAAGTTTGGTGTAGATCAGTCATTGGATGAAGATCACAGCAGTCTCAGAAAGTGAGTGATGGTACTGCAAGTCCCATCATCCATGGTCCATCCTCCTCCAAACTGCATTAGGATGTCGCGTGAGTGAAGGTACTGCAAATCTCTCAGGCCCTCTCCTTTCTCTCCTCATCCATTTGAGAATGTTTGAATGTTGTTGTTTTTTGGTGGCTTTTTTGTCATGTCAGGAGAAACTTGAGAAACTGCAAGTTGTTTCTGGTGTGAGAGAATTGGCCATCTGCAAGGACATTGTCCAAGGGATGCCAGAATATTTTGATGTTTTACCATCCTTGTGGGAGGCTTCTCTCATGTCCCATCAGAGGCTGTTTTTAAAGCTGGCCAATCAGAAACCATATGCAGATTTCCTTCTCAGGTCCCCGCTTCTATCATTAACCGTCTTCACCACCAGGGGCTCCTGTTGAAGCTGGCAAATCAGAGACCATATGCAAATAGCACCACAGTGGCAGCCAATCAGAAAGCTTCCACAAACAAACGTCCTACCTCTGTCCTACGTCACATACAAACTTTGACTTTTATTATACAGTATACTAGCTTGGGGATCCGGTGCGGCCTGGGTTATTTGAGAAAGGAATGGTGTATCAAGGTTAGTCTTTATAAGTTATTTATATGGCTCGTAGTGGTCTCAGGAAGTTAGTGAAGGTACTGTGAGTCCCATCATCTGTGGTCCATCCTCCTCCAAACTGCTCCAGAATGGAGAGTGGGTCATGAGGGCTCTGTGTGCCAAGTTTGGTCTTGATTGGTCATTAGATGAGTGTTGCAGAAGTCTTGGGAAGTGAGTGGAGGTACTTGAAGTCCCATCATCCCTAGTCTGTACATGTGGAAGTAAGAACCTTCCATCTTTCCACATTTCCAACATTTTATATTTATATTTTTATACGAATTATTTAACTTTTTGGGGGTCATATACCATCTGTGTGCCACCTTCAACCAATTTTCCTTTAGGTCTATTGCATACGTGTATTTGATCTTTGTTCTCCAGATTTTTTCCCAGTCTTCTTTTTTTATTGTTTTCCCCAGGTTTTCGTTCCATCTTTTCATGTATTTTTTTTCCTTCCATTTCTGAGTTCCATTCTGATAGTTTCTTATATAATTTTGTTATTATCTTTCTTTCAGTTTTTAGTATCTTATCCCAAAAGGTGTCTTGCAGTTGAAAGCCTTGTCTTCTGTCCTTCTTATAGCATTCAGTTATTTGTCTGTATTGAAACCACGATATTTTTTTATCATGTTCATTTCTTGTTGGGTTTTTAATACTATCCTTCTTTTTTAAATAATTCTTTATATCTTGGCCAATTATTCTATCGCATTTTCCTTCTTTGTGTGGCCTCTAGTGGGGACAACCATAACGCAGTTTTATCGCAAATTTTTGATTTATATTTCTGCCAAATTTTTATAATAGCCAATCTGGTGAAATGATTCCCTAATTTTTTCTTTTTTCTTTTCTTTTTTTGGCCTTCATGCCATAAATAATGGTGCCAACCAGTTCTTAATTCAACTCCTTCTAGATTCAACAATTTCTCCTTCTTCAATTCTGCCCAGTCCTTAGCCCACATCAATGCGCTAGCTTCAAAGTACAATTTTAAATCAGGTACTGCAAATCCTCCTCTTTTTGTGTCTTCTGTCATATTTTTAAAGTTAATTCTTGCTTTTTTGCCCTGCCAAATGAATTTCATTATCTCTTTATTCCATTCTTTTAACAAATTTTGGTTCCTAATTATTGGGAGATTTTGGAAGAGGAAAATCATTTTAGGTAGTATTTTCATTTTCACACTGGCAATTCTCCCTAAGAGTGACAGATTCAGATTTTTCCAGCTTTCCAGTTCTTTTTTCCATTTTTTTTCCATCCTTCAATATAATTATTCTGCAGTAATTGTAGATTCTTGGCTGTCAATATTATTCCTAAATATTTTAATTTATCCAATCTGAATATCCCATTTCTCTCTTAATTTCTCCTTTTCTTTTTGTGTAATGTTTTTTGTTAATGCCTTTGTTTTGTCTAGGTTTAATTTAAAGCCAGCAACTTCTCCGAATTCATTTATTGTCTTTATCCATTTTCCTAAATTTTTCTCTGATTCTTCGATTATACAGATGATGTCATCTGCATATGCCCTTAACTTGTAGTCCTGACTATGGATTCTCGTACTTTCCAATGCCTGTCTTCCCTAATTTTATCTAGTAAGACCTCTAATGTTAGAATAGATACTAGGGGGGATAAGGGACACCCTTGTCTTGTCCCCTTTTCCATTTCAATCTTCTCTGTTTCTTGTCTGTTTATCCAGATTCTTGTCTCTTGCTTCTCATATATCGCGTTTATCATACTTTGAAAATAATATCCTATATCCATCTCTTTCATGAGTGCTTTGAAGAAATTCCAATTTACCTTATCAAAGGCCTTCTCTGCATCAAGGGCCAGGAACATTACTTTCTTTTGGTTGTTAGTTTCATAATATTCAACCAAGTCTATTATTGTTCTGACATTTTCTTTCTGTTGTCTGTTTGGTAAAAATCCTGATTGTTCTTCCTTAATTCTCTTCTTAAGTAAATTTTTGAGTCTCTCCGCAATTATAAAACTAAATATTTTGTAGTCCAAATTCAACAGCGAGATAGGTCTATAGTTTTTAACTCTTTCTGGGTCAGTATTGTCCTTGTGCAGCACTGATATATTTGCTTGTCTCTATGAATTTGGAATTACTTTATATTCTCTAATATTATTCATATTTTTTTAAATAGGGTGTTAATTCTTCCTGGAATTCTTCTTGTAATATGTGGCCGAGAATCCATCCGGTCCCGGGACCTTGTCTTTCAGATTTTTAATTCCTTTTTTTGTCTCCAAATCTGTAAACTCTTTGTTAAGATCTTCTCTTTCTTCTTCTGATATTCTTCCTATTTTCCTTTCTCCCAAATATTGTGAGATCTTTTCTATATCTATTTCATCTTTCTTATATAAATTTTTATAGTATTCCATGAATTGCCTTTTTATTTCCTCTTCTTGTGTGTATGTTATTTCCTCCTTTCAGTTTTGTCACAAATGTTGTTTCTTTTTTCTCCCTTAATTTCCTTGCTAACCATTTCCCTGGTTTATTTGCGTTCATAAAGTGATTTCGTTTAAGATATTTCAGTTCCTTTGCTCTTTCATCTAGTTCTAGATATTCTCTTTGTGTAATATTTTTAGTTTATCTACACTTCTACTGTTTCGGGGTTTTTTCTTCAGATTTTCCTCTTCCTGTTTTATTTCTTCCAATACTGTCTCCAATTCCTGTCTTTTCATTTAGTTCTTTCTTGCTTTCTGTTGCATAAAATTGCCTCGCATTACTGCTTTGCTAGCTTCCCAGATCGTATATATATGTGTGTTTCCGAGCTATCATTTATTTCAAAAAATTCCTTTAATTTTTTCCTATTGCTTTCTATATCTTCTTTTTTCAGCAGGTTTTCGTCTAATCTCCATTTTCTTGTTGTTTTGGATATTTGCATAGTAATCTCTAATGGGCAGTGGTCCGAATCTGTTCTTGGTGAAATGTTTATTTCTTTGACGTTGATCATTAGGGAATTTGTTATCCACATCATGTCAATTCTTGACCAGCTTCTGTAACGTCCTGAGTAGAATGTATAGTCTTTTTCTTTTTCATGCTGCATTCTCTAAGCATCTTGTAATCCATATTCCTTTATCCAATTTAACATTGATTTTGGTAGATTTCCACTAATCATCTTCCTCTTTCCCTCTAGTTTAATCATTTTGCTTCTGTCAAATCTGCTGTCTATTACTCCGTTAGTACCTGGTCAAAAGTTTGGTTATGTATCTGTTTTTTTAGTTTTTCTGCAAATATTGTTTTTGATTCATTTGGGGGATAAATATTACAATTTTTTTTGTCTTGGATCATTATATTTACTCCTAAGAATTTTCCTTCTTCATCCTTAAAGGCTAGGGTTGCTGGAATGTCCTTATTTATATATGTTGCCACCCCTCTTTTCTTTTCATTTGCTGATGCATAAAAAACTCTTCCCAATTTTTATTTTCAAGGTGTGCTACATGTTTTTGTATTATATGAGTTTCTTGTAAAGCAATGACATGATATCTTTTTTTTAATCTGTTAAATATTTTATTTCTTTTATTCGGTGAATTAATTCCATTAATATTGTTCGAGTAAATTTTAATTCTCCATACATTCTTCTTTTTGTATCTCTTCCTCCTGTTCTTCCTCTTCCCTCTCGGTCTCTCCTTGTTCTTCCTCTTCTTCCTCATCCCTTTCTTCCTCCTCGCTTCTTGCCTCGTCAGTCCTTGATTTCTCTCGTTCTATGTTTCCTTCTGTGATTGTTCTTATATTCTTTTCCGTTTGTTCTCTATGTCTGTCCTGTCTGTCCTGTTTTTCTGGGGAGTTTCTTCCTTGTCTTTTTTTATTCTTCTTTCAGTTTCATATTCCTCTCTTCTCTTTTCTGCCTCTCTTTTTATTTTGTCATAAAAATCTCTTGCACTTTCTTCGTTTAATATCCAACATCGCTGTTCTTTGTGTGTTATCATTAGACCATCTCCTTTTTCCCAGCGGAATCTAATGTTTTGTTTCTTTAGTTCTTCCATGAGAAAGTTATATTTCCTTCTTTTATTCAGGGTTGTCTTCGAGTATTCTCTCAGTATCTCCACCTTCTTTCCTTTATAGTACATTTTTTTTTTGCTGTTTATTTTTAATACTTCATCTCGGACCGTTTTTTCATGAAATGAACAATCACATCTCTTGCGGTTTTGTTCTTTTTCGCATATATTGTATTCACTCGGTATATCCTGTCTGTGTGGTTTATCACTTTTTGCTCTGTCCAGTCCAACATTTCTGCCAGGATTTCTATTACTTTCTCCTGTATGTTCTCCTTCGACTCTACTATTATATTTCTTAGTCTGAGTTGGTATTCCAGATTCTTTGCCTCTATCGCTTCTTGTCTTTCTTCTGTTCGGTGGTTTTTTAGGTCTAAAGTTTTCACTTTCACTGAGATTTCTTCCTGTTCCTTCTTTAACTCGTGTTTTTCCTTTTTTAATTCCTTCAGTTCTCTTTGTATGGAAGCTATGTTCCCTTTCATGGCTGCCAGTTCCTCCTTCAGTCCAGCCATCTGTTCTTGTGCAATACTTTGATAAGCGTCTTGCTTTTCTTGCATTTTATCCTGTTTATCTTGAATCGTTTGTATTTCTGCTAGTATCTTTTTCATCATCTCTTTTAAATTCATCTCCTTTGGATTCATATCTTCTGTCAATGAGTTTTTTCTGGCTGTTCCTTTCGTTTCTTTCACTTTCTTCTCTCCCTTGTTTTTCGGTGTAGTCATTTCTACTTCCGTCTCTTTTCTTTCTCCTTTCTTCCCCTTTGTCCTTCCTTTCTTCCAGCTTTGATTTTAGTTATTCAGAAAACTTTGTTCTTATTTTGTCTCAATTTATTTATTTATTTTTCTTATATTTTTTATATTTTGTAGTCTTTATATGTATAACTATAGAGGCACAAGTGGGAGGGTATGGGTAGAGGGGACATACATATCAATTTAGTTCTTCAATTTATTCACTTATCCAATTTTATTTAACTCCCCCCCCCCATTTTCCCTTTTTCCAATTTAAATTGATATTAAATAGGGAGGAGTTAATTATCTTTTATTTCCTTACCCTTCTCTTTCTTTCCTTCTTTATCTTTTCCATCGTATGTTTCCGCTTTCTTATTCTCTATTTATTCCTTGCCCTTCTTTCTCCCGTTAAGGTTTGTGCGTTCGCTCGTTCTCAGTCCTTTTCACGCTCTCCTTCCTCTCTTTCCTTGCCTCCTTTCAGTTCTCACGCTATTTCTCGGCTCTCTTGCGTAATTTTGAAGTTATTTCTCTCTTTGCCCTTCTTCTGCACTTCCTGACCTCCTCTCGTCTTTGCTCGCGTTGTCTCCTTGCCTTCTCTCGCTTTCTCCCGCAGTTTCACCTTTTCTCTCGCGTGGTTTTGCTCTCGCACTGTGGCGCTATTTGTGCCTTGTTTCTTTCTGTTTCCTCAGCTCTCTGCCCAGCTCTCTGCCCTCCCACACGTGGCTGGCGTCTCGTTGTTTACCTTTCACTTCTCTGTCTCCTTATCACTCCCTGGATAGCGTATTCAAGGTCAGTTTTCACTGGTTTTCAGATTTTCTGTCTCTCTTTGCCCCTTTTTTCTACTTGCAATTCTGTGTAGTTCTTTAGAGTTTAATCTATAATTCGTTGGTTGAGATGAATATTATTAATATTGAATATTATAAATTAATATTGAATATTATAAATATTGTGTTTGTTATTTAGGATGTATTTGTATTCTCTCAGATAATTTGGATATCCAGATGCTAAGTCTACTTGGAATATTTTTGTCCTTCTTTTTCTCTTTTCCCTTTCTCTTTGCCTTTTGTGTTCTTGTCTCTTTCTTTCCTTCTTTCCTTTTCTCCTTCTCTCTTTTGTCTTCCTTAATTCCTTACTTCCACCGTTCTTATCTATCTTATATCTATTTTCTTTGTCTCTTTCTCCACCCTCTCCTTCCTTCCTTCCTTCTTTCTTCCTTCCCTTCTTTCTCCTTCTTTCTCTCTCTCTTTCTCACTTGCAGCTTTCTCTTAAGGCACCTTAAGGCACCTATTTATTTCCTCACTTCTCTTTCCCCAAGTTGTTCCACTTTTCTTGCTCGAGTTTTGTTTATATGATTCTTACCTTCTTGTCTGGTATTCTGTTCTTCTCTCAGTTTTAGAGGAGACTTCCTTCCCATTTTTCTGATACTTTCTTTCCAGTTGCTATTTCTTTTTCAGTTCTCTTAATTCTTCTTCAATGGAAGTGTGCATGACTGGAGATATACAGGGAGTTCTCCTTGTGTGCTACTGTAGCGGCGTGCCTTACCTCAGGGATCTGTTTGCCAGGTCCTTCGGAAGCCCCCTCTTGAGGAGAGTGCCCCCTTTAGGACCGTCGGCTGACCCCCTTGCGGTTACACTGTTTTTCTCACTTCAATCCGAGAGAGAAAGAGAGCTTTTGCTCTACCCAGCTGCTTACAGAGCTGGCACTTCTCTGCCGAGCCTAAGGGGCCTGTCTCTCCGCCATTGCTGCACACCCGGAAGTCTATGTGCCAAGTTTAGTCTTGTTTAGTCATTGGATGAGGTTTGCAGAGGTCTCAGAATGTGAGTGAAGATACTGGAAGTCCCATAATCCGTGGTCCGTTGTTCTTGAAACAGCAGAAGCATGTAGAATGGGTCATGGGGGCTCTGTGTGCCGACTGGTTTTGATGAGTCATTGGATGAGGTTCGCAGAGATCTCAAATAGTGAGGGGAGGTACTTCAAGTCCCATCATCCATGGTCCATCCTGCTGGAAACTGTACCAGGATGTAGAGTGGGTCATGCCGTCTCTCTGTGTGAATGTTGGTCCTGATCCATCATTGTTGACAGCTGTATTGGTATTAAGAAGGGAGTGTGTGTATTGTAAGTCCCATCGTCCATGGTGCATCCTCCAAACCAAACCAGGATGTAGAGTGCGTCATGGAGACTCAATGTGCCAAGTTTGGTCTTTTTCGGTAATTGGATGAGGGTTGCAGTGGTCTTCGGAATTGAGCAAAGGTACCGCAAGTCCCATAATCCATGGTCCATTCCCGGCCAAACCACACCAGAATGTAAAGTGGGTCATGAGAGGTCTATGTATCAATTTTGGTCTTTATCAGTCATTGGATGAGGTTCACAGTGGTCTCAGAAAGTGAGTGATAGGACTGCAAGCCCAATCATCCATGGTTCATCCTTCTCCAAACTGCAGTAGGATGTAGAGTGGGTCATTGGGGCTCTGTGTTTCAAGTTTGGTCTGTATTGGTCATTCCCTGACACAGCTGAAGGCCTTTTTCTCTCCTCTCTTGTCACCTTGGAACTTTCAGGCTGGCCAATTAGAGACCATATGCAAATTTCCTTCTCTCATGTCCCTGCTTTTCTCATTCACCCTCTTCTCCACCAGGGGGTCCTGTTGAGGTTGGTCAATCAGAGACCATAAGTAAATAGCACCACAGTGGCAGCCCGTCAGAAAGCTGGCACATACACTTCCACCACAGTTCCGTCTGCCACATACAAACACTCTCTTTTATTATATACTAGCTTGGGGACTCGGCACTGCCCGAGTTATTAGACAAAGTGGGTAATGGCAGTTCTGTATACCAAGTTTGGTCTTTTTTATCTTTGGATGACGGTTGCATTGTTTTCAGGAAGTGAATGAAGGTACTTGAAGTCCCATCATCCATGGTCCATCCTCTTCCAAACTGCAGCAGGATATAGAGTGGGGCATGAGGGCTCTGTGTGCCAATTTGGTTTTGATCAGTCAGTGGCGAGGGCTGCAGTGGTTTCAGTAAGTGAGTATAGGTACTGCAAGTCTCATCATCCATGGTCCATCCCCCTTAGAACTGCATCAGGATGTAGGGTGGCCTATGAGTACACCGTGTGCCAAGTTTGGGCCTGGTCTGTGATTTGTAAGGGCTACAAAGTTTTGTGGCATGTGAATCAGTTCAAGATTCTACTAATCCCATCATTCGTGGCCCATTCTGCCCTAAACTGCACCAAGTTTAAAGTGGGCCATTGGGCCTCTGTGTGCCAAGTTTGGTCCTGATCTGTCATTGGTGTGGGCAACAGTGCTCTAAGGAAGTGAGTTAAACTACTGCAAGTCCCGTCACCCATGGTCCATCCTCTCAAACTGCACCAGGATATTGAGTGGGTCTTGTGAGGAGTGAGGGGGGTGGGGTGGGGGTATGTGTGCCTGGTTTGGTCTTGTTCTGTCATTGTTGGGGGCCACAAGGTGTTTAGGACTTCAACTCCAATTATTCCTGACAGCTTCAGGCCCCTTTCCTATTCCCTCTGCTTCCTCAGAATGTTGTGGTTGGCCAATCAGAGACCATATGCAAATTGTACCTCGGAATTTGAGGTTGGCCAATCAGAGACCATATGCAGATTGTACCACAGTGGCAGCCAATTGGAATCTTGGAACTTTCAGTCTGGCCAATCAGAGTCCATATGCAAATAGCACCACAGTGGCAGCCAATCAGAAAGCTGGCACATACTCCTCCACACTTCTGTCCGCCGCATACAAACCTTGACTTTTATTATATTACCAGCTTAGGGGATCGGGCGCTGCCTGGGTTATTAGAGAAAGTGGGTAATGGCAGTTCTTTATACCAAGTTTGGTCTTATTTTGGTCTTTGGATGATGGTTGCATTGTTTTCAGGAAGTGAGTGAAGGTACTTGAAGTCCCACCATCCATGGTCCACCGTCCTCCAATCTGCAGCAGGATATAGAGTGGGTCATGAGGGTTCTGTGTGCCAATTTGGTTTTGATCAGTCGTTGGTGAGGGTTGAAGTGGTTTCAGTAAGTGAGTAAAGGTACTGCAAGTCCCATCATCCATGGTCCATCCCCCTTAAAAACTGCATCAGGATGTAGGCTGGGCCATGAGTACACCGTGTGCAACGTTTGGGCTTAGTCTGTGATTTGTAGGGGATACAATGTTCTGTGGGAAGTGAATCGGGTCAAGGTTCTGCAAATCCCATCATTCGTGGCCCATCCTGCCGTAAACCGCACCAGGTTTAAAGTGGGCCATTGGGCCTCTGTGTGCCAAGTTTGGTCCTGATCCGTCATTGGTGTGGGCCACAGTGCTCTAAGGAAGTGAGTTAAACTACTGCAAATCCCATCATCCATGGTCCATCCCTACTCAAACTGCACCAGAATGTGGACTGGGTCTTGGGGGGTCCGTGTGCCAGGTTTGGTCTTGTTCTGTCATTATTGGGGGCCACAAGGTGTTTGGACTTCAACTCCAACCATTCCTGACAGCTTCAGGCCCCTTTCCTATTCCCTCTGCTTCCTTGGAATGTTGCAGTTGGCCAATCAGAGACCATTTGCAATTTGTACCTTGGAATGTTGAAGTTGGCCAATCAGAGACCATATGCAAATTGTACCTCGAAATGTTGAAGTTGGCCAATCAGAGACCATATGCAGATTGTACCACAGTGGCAGCCAATCGGAATCTTGGAACTTTCTGGCTGGCCAATCAGAGACCATATGCAAATAGCACCTCAGTGGCAGCCAATCGGAACACTTGCACATACACCGCCACACTTCCGCCGCATACAAACTTTGACTTTTATTAGATAGATAGATAGATAGATAGATAGATATAGATAGATATAGATATAGGTATAGGTATAGGTATAGGTATAGACTAGATTGGGGACCCGGCGCTGCCCGGGTTATTTGTGAAAGGAATTGTGTATCAAGGTTGGTCTTTATCAGTTATTTATATGGCTCGCAGTTGTCTCAGGAAATTAGTGAAGGTCCTGCGAGTCCCATCATCCTTCGTCTGTCCTCTTCCAAACAGCATCGGGATGTAGAGTGGGGGGCTCTGTGTGCCAAGGTTGGTCTTAATTGGACATTAGATGAGGGTTGCAGCGGTCTTGGGAAGGGAGTGGAGGTACATGAAGTCCCATCGTCCATGGTGCATTGTCCTACAAACTGTACCAGGATGTAGAGTGCGTCATGGAGACTCAGTATGTCATGTTTGGTCTTTATCTGTAATTGGATGAGGGTTGCAGTGATCTCAAGAATTGAGCAAAGGTACTGCAAGTCCCATAATCCATGGTCCATCCCTGGCCAAACCACACCAGGATGTAAAATGGGGCATTAGAGGTCTATGTGCCAAGTTTGGTCCTGATCTGTCATTGGATGAGGTTAACAGAGGTCTCAGAATGTGAGTGATGGTACTGCAAGTCCAATCATCCATGGTTCATCCTTCTCCAAACTGCAGTAGGATGTAGAGTGGGTCATGGGGGCTCTCTGTGCCAAGTTTGGTCTGTATTGGTAATTTTCTGACACAGCATCTGGCCTTTTCCTTTCCTCGCCATGTCCGGAGTTCGCGGCCAAGCCCTTAATTGGTTCAATTCATTCCTCCGAAATCAGAGTCAGTGCGTGGAATATATGGACCAAGTCTCTGAAAGTTCCCCTCTCCTATGCTGGGTACCCCAAGGTGCAATTCTTTCCCCTCTTCTTTTCAACATCTACGTTATACTCCTTGCCAGTTTGGCTCGGAGACTTGGCCTAGACTGCTATCAATACGCGGACGACACCCAACTCCTGCTGCGCTTGGAGCCTGGAGTAATGTCAATACCTGAGAATTTCACCTTATGCCTGGAGGCTCTGTCGAACTGGCTACGAGCTAGCAGACTGAAGGTGAATCCGGCGAAGACTGAGATCCTGTTGCATAGCCACCCGATAGGTCTGACCCATCCGTTACCTTCCTTTGATGGCGCTGCTCTATCTCCATCGCCTACCATTAAGAGCCTTGGTGTCGTTTTGGATTCGCAGCTGACGATGGAGGCTCAGGTCGCTGCTGCCAGCAAACAGGCCTTTTTCCATCTACGACAAGCGAGGCAACTGGCACCTTACCTGTCAGATGAGGCTCTGGCAACAGTCATCCATGCCACGGTCACATCTAGGCTGGACTATTGCAACGCCTTGTATGTTGGCCTTCCTATGTCTACGACCCGAAAGCTCCGTATTGTCCAGAATGCTGCAGCCAGGTTACTCACAAAAACGCCCATGAAATGCCATATAACACCAGTGCTGCGGCATCTACACTGGCTCCCAATTGAATATCATAGTTAGTATAAGATGCTGGTTCTGACGTTTGAAAATGTATATGGCCAGGATCCATTGTATCTTAGAGACTGTCTCTCCTTCTACCATCATGGGAGGCCGCCAGGACCATCCCAACGTGATTTGCTCCATATGCCGGGTTCTAGGGAAGTGCACTTGGAAAGCACCAGATGCAGGGCCTTTTCTATTTTTGCCCCTGCCTTATGGAATTCCTTGCCTTCCTATTTGAGAGCCATGCGTGACTTAGGGCATTTTATCCTAGCACTTAAGACCTAACTTTTTACTAGAGCATTTGACCCATGTTAATTTTAATATTTGTATGTATGTGTTTTATCCTGTATAATTTCTGCTATGTAAATCGCCTGGAGCATCTTGGATGGAGGGCGATTAATAAGTAATTAAAGATGATGATGATGCTGATGATGAAAGTGCACCCAGGATGTAGAGTGGGTCATGGGGGCTCTGTGTGTCAAGTTTGGTCTTGCTTAGTCATTGGCGAAGGTTTCAGTGGTTACAGGGAGTTACTGCAAGTCCCATCATCCATCTCCAAATGTTTTCCAAACTGCACCAGGATGTAGAGTGGGTCATGCGGGATCTCTGTGTGAATTGTGATCCTAATCCATCATTGTTGACAGTTGTAATGGTCTCAGGAAGGGAGTGTGTGTATTGTAAGTCCCATCATCCATGGTGCATCCTCCAAACTGCAGCAAGATGTAGAGTGCGTCCTGGAGACTTAGTCTGCCAAGTTTGGTCTTTGTCAGTAATTGGATGAGTGTTGCAGTGGTCTCAGGAATTGAGCAAAGATACTGCAAGTCCCATAATCCATGGTCCATCTCTAACCAAACCACACCATGGCGTAAAGTAGATCATGAGAGGTCTATGTGCCAAGTTTGGTGTAGATCAGTCATTGGATGAGGGTCACAGCAGTCTCAAAATGTGAGTGATGGTACTGCAAGTCCCATCATCCATGGTTCATCCTCTTCCAAACTGCATTAGGATGTTGAGTGAGTGAAGGTACTGCAAATCCCTCAGGCCCTTTCCTTTCTCTTCTCATCCATTTGAGAACGTTAGAATGTTTTTTTTTGGTTGGGTTTTTTTGTCATGTCAGGAGCGACTTGAGAAACTGCAGTTGTTTCTGGTGTGAGAGAATTGGCTATATGCAAGGACATTGACCAGGGGACGCCAGCATGCTTTGATGTTTTATCATCCTTGTGGGAGGCTTCTCTCATTAACCCTTTTCTCCATCAGGGGCTCCTGTTGTAGCTGGCCAATCAGAAACCATATGCAAATTTCCTTTCTCCTCTGAGCCACTTGATAATCTTGATATGTTTTTGTTGGCCAATCAGAGACCATATGCAAATAGTACCACAGTGGCAGCCAGGCAGAAAGCTGCCACATATTCCTCCCTCCATCCTCCCTACATCTGCCCTCCGCCGCATACAAACGTTGACTTTTATTATATACTAGCTTGGGGACCCGGTGCTGCCTGGGTTATTAGAGAAAGGAATGGTCTTTATCAGTTATTTATATGGCTCGCAGTGGTCTCAGGAAGTTAGTGAAGGCACTGCGAGTCCCATCATCGGTGGTCCATCCTCCAAACTGCACCAGGATGGAGAGTGGGTCATGGGGCCTCTGTGTGCTAAGTTTGGTCTTGATCAGACATTAGATGAGGGTCACAGCAGTCTCAGAAAGTGAGTTAAGGTACTGCAAGTCCCGTCATCCATAGTCTCCCTCAAACATCACCAGAATGTTGAGTTGGCCATGGGGCTCTCTGTGCCAAGTTTGGTCTTTATTGGTATTTGGATAAGTGTCACGTTGGTTTCAGGAAGTGAGTGAAGGAACTGCAAGTCCCATAATCCATTGTCTGTCCTCCAAACAGCACCAGGATGTAGAGTCGCTCATGGAGGCTCTGTGTGCCAAGTTTGGTCTTGATTGGTCATTAGATGAGGGTTGCAGCAATCTTGGGAAGTGAGTGGAGCTACTTGAAGTCCTATCATCCGTGGTCTCTCCTCCTTGAAAGTGCACCAGGATGTAGAGTGGTTGATGGGGACTCTGTGTGCCAAGTTTGTTCTTGATCAGTCATTGGATGAGAGTCTCAGTGGTCTCAGGGAGTGAAGTGACTGCAAGTGCCATCATCCATTGTCAAATTCTTCCAAACCGCACCAGGATGTAGAGTGGGTCATGTGGGCTCTCTGTGTAAATTGTGGTCCTGATCCATCATTATTGGCAGTTGTAATGGTCTTAGGAAGGGAGTGCAGATATTGCAAGTTCCATCGTCCATGGTGCATCCTCCTCCAAACCGCACCAGGATGTAGAATGCGTCATGGAGACTCAGTGTGCCAAGTTTGGTTTTTATCGGTAATTGGATGAGGATTGCAGTGGTCTCAATAATTGAGCAAAGGTACTGCAAGTCCCATAGTCCATGGTCCATCCCCATGGTCTCTCATGACCCACTTTACACTAGGACTAAAGTGGGTCATGAGAGATCTATGTGCCAAGTTTGGTCCTGATCAGTCATTGGATGAGGTTAACAGCAGTCTCAGAATGTGAGTGATGGTATTGCAAGTACCATCATCCATGGTTCATCCTCCTCCAAACTGCAGTAGGATGTCGATTGGGTCATAGGGGCTTTGTGTGCCAAGTTTGGTCTGTATTGGTAATTTTCTGACAGCCCGTGGCCTTTTCCTGTCCTCTCTTTGTCATCTCGGAGGCTTGGAATTGAGGCTGGCCAATCAGAGACCATATACAAATTTCCTTCTCATGTCCCTGTTTCTGTCATGAACTCTTTTCTCCACCAGGGGCTCCTATGCTCCTATTGAAGTTGGCCAATCAGAGACCATATGCAAATCGCACCACAGCGGCAGCCAATCAGAATGCTGGCACATACTCCTCCCGCCACACCGCCACACTTTTGTCTGCCGCATACAAACTTTGACTTTTATTATATTTATAGACTAGCTTGGGGACCCGGCGCTGCCCGGGTTATTTCAGAAAGTAATTGTGTATCAAGGTTGGTCTTTATCAGTTACTTATATGGCTCGCAGTGGTCTCAGGAAGTTAGTGAAGGTACTGTGAGTCCCATCATCTGTGGTCCATCCTCCTCCAAACTTCTCCAGAATGGAGAGTGGGTCATGGGGGCTCTGTGTGTCAAGTTTGGTCTTTATTGGCATTTGGTTAAGTGTCGCTGTGGTTTCAGGAAGTGAGTGAAGGTACTGCAAGTCCCAGCATCCATCATCCGTCCTCCAAACAGCACCAGGATGTAGAGTCGCTCATGGGGGAACTGTGTGCCAAGTTTGGTCTTCAACAGTCATTAGATGTGGGCTGTAGCAGTCTTAGGAAGTGAGTGGAGGTACTTGAAGTCCCATCATCCATAGTCTGTTCTTCCCCCAAACCTCACCAGATTGTTCAGTTGGCCACGGGGACTCTGTGTGCCAAGTTTGTTCTTCATCAGTTATTGAATGAGGGTTGCAGTGGGTTCACTAAGTGAGTGAAGTTATTGCAAGTCCCATCTTCCATGGTGCATCATCCCCCAAACTGCAGCAGTATGTAGAGTGCATCATGAAGACTCAGTGTGCCAAGTTTAGTCTTTATCGGTAATTGGATTTTGGTTGCAGTGATCTCAGAAATTGAGCGAAGGTACTGCAAGTCCCATAATCCATGCTCAATCCACAGCCAAACCACACCAGGGCGTAAAGTGGGTCATGAGAGGTCTATGTGCCAAGGTTGGTGTTATTCAGTCATTGTTGAAGGTCGCAGCAGTCTCAGAAAGCGAGTAGAGGTACTTCAAGTCCCATCATTCATGGACTGCCCTACTACAAACCACAGTAGGATGTAGAGTGGGTCATGGGGGCTCTGTGTGCCAAGTTTGGTCTTTATCGGTATTTGTTGGGGGCCACAGTGATGCGTGGAACCAAACCATTTGAAAGTACTACAAATCCTATAATCCATGGCCTACCTCCCCCAATCCTCACCAGGATGTAAAGGGGGCAAGGGGGCTAAGTGTGCCAAGTTTGGTGCAAGTGTGTCACCCGTGTTGGTCAAAGTGGCCTGTGAAAGTGGCAGCCAAACTAGGCACACATGTTTTGATGTTTTACCGTCCTTGTGGGAGGCTTCTCTCATGTCCCCACTTCTTTCATTAACACTCTTCACCACCAGGGGATCCTGTTGAGGCTGGCCAATCAGAGACCATATACAGATTTCCTTTCCCCTTTCAGCCACATGAAGATGTAGGAGTTTTCAGGCTGGCTCATCAGAGACCATATGCAAATAGTACCACAATTGCAGCCAATCAGAAAGCTGGCACTTCCTCCACATACCCGCATACACGCATACAAATACTCTCTTTTATTATATACCAGCTTGGGGACCCGGTGCTGCCCGGTTTATTTGAGAAAGGAATTGTGCCTCAAGGTTGGTCTTTATCAGTTATTTATATGGCTCGCAGTGGTCTCAGTTAGTGAAGGTACTGCGAGTCCCATTGTCTGTGGTCCATCCCGCTCCAAATTGCACCAGAATGAAGAGTGGGTCGTGGGGGCCCTGTGCACCGTTTTGTTCTTGATTAATCATTGGATGAGGGTCACAGTGGTCTCGGAAAGTGAGTTTAGGTACTGCAAGTCGCATCCTCCATAGTCGGTCCTCGCAGACCACACCAAGACGTAAAGTGGGTCATGGGGGCACTGTGTGCCAACTTTGGTCTTGATCGGACATTAGATGAGGGTTGAAACAGTCTTGGGAAGGGAGTGGAGGTACTTGAAGTCCCATCATCCATTGTCTGTCCTCGAAAGTGCACCAGGATGTAGAGTGGGTCATGGGGACTCTGTGTGCCAAGTTTGGTCTTGATCAGCCATTGGCGAGGGTCTCGGTGGTCTCAGGAAGTGAGTGAAGTTACTGCAAGTCCAATCATACATCACCAAATTTTTCCAAACCACACCACGATGTAGAGTGGGTCATGCGGGCTCTCTGTGCGAATTGTGATCCTGATCCATCATAGTTGGCAGTGGTAATGGTCTCAGGAAGGGAGTGAAGGTATTGCAAGTCCCATCATCCATGGTGCATCCTCCTTCAAACTGCACCAGGATGTAGAGTGCATCATGGAGACTCAGTGTGCCAAGTTTGGTCTTTATTGGTAATTTGGTGAGGGTTGCAGTGGTCTCAAGAAATGAGCAAAGGTACTGCAAGTCCCAGAATCCATGGTCCGTCCCCGGCCAAACCACACTGGGACATAAAGTGAGTCATGAGAGGTCTATGTGCCAAGTTTGGTCCTGATCTGTCATTGGATGAGGTTAGCAGCGGTCTCAGAATGTGAGTGATGGTACTGCAAGTCCCATCATCCATGGTTCATCCTCCTCCAAACTGCAGTAGGATGTAGAGTGGGTCATGGGGGCTCTGTGTGCCAAGTTTGGTCTGTATTGGTAATTTTCTAACAGAGCCCCTGGCCTTTTCCTTTCCTCTCTTTGTCATCTCAGAATCTTGGAATTGTGGATGGCCAATCAGAGACCATATGCAAGTTTCCTTCTCTCATGTCTCTGTTTCTGTCATGATGTAGTAATCATGGGCGATTTCAACTATCCTGATATTTGCTGGAAAACAAACTCGGCCAAGAGTACAAGGTCCAACAAATTCCTTGCTTGCCTTGCAGACAGTTTCATGGTCCAGAAGGTAGAAAAGGCAACAAGAGGATTGGCTGCTCTTGATCTCATCCTAACAAATGCGGAGGACCTGATCGATGCGGTCAAAGTGGTAGGATCCTTAGGGGCAAGTTACCATGTGCTCCTGCAATTTAAGGTACAAAGGAAGGCCGAAACTAAGACAAGTCAAACCCGCATTTTGGATTTTAGGAGAGCTGATTTCCGAAAAATGAAGGAAACGCTGAGCAGCATTCTGTAGACACAGATACTAAAAGACAAGGGAGTTACGGATGGATGGAAATTTCTCAAGAGTGAAATACTCAAGTTGCAATTGCAAACCGTGCCAACAAAGAGAAAAAATAGGACAAGTGCAAAGAAGTCAGAATGGATGTCCAAAGAACTTCTAACTGTGCTAAGACACAAAAGAGACATGCACAAGAAGAATTCAAACAAATAGCCAACACCTGTAGGGAAAAGGTCCGCAAGGCTAAAGCACAAAACGAGCTCAGACTTGCCAGGGACACAATAAAAAGGGCTTCTTTTCGTATGTCAGTAGAAAAAGGAAAAACAAGGAGGCGATAGGATCTTTTCGAGGAGAAGATGGGGCAATGCTGACAGGGGATAGGGAAAAGGCAGAACTACTTAATGCCTTCTTTGCCTCGGTCTTCTCACAAAAGGAAAGTCATCTTCAACCTCAGCAAGATGGAGTGGATGAGGGATTAGAGGACATCCAACCCCAAATTGGGAAACAAGTAGTCCAGGAATACCTGGCCGCTCTAAATGAGTTCAAGTCCCCAGGGCCAGATCAACTACACCCAAGAGTATTGAAGGAACTAGTGGAAGTCATTTCGGAACCATTGGCAATAATCTTTGAGAGTTCTTGGAGAACGGGAGAAGTTCCAGCAGATTGGAGGAAGGCCAATGTGGTCCCAATCTTCAAGAAGGGAAAAAAGGATGACCCAAACAACTACCGTCTGGTCAGCCTCATGTCGATACCAGGCAAGATTCTGGAAAAGATTGTTAAGGAAGTGGTCTGCAAGCACTTAGAAACAAATGCGGTCATCGCTAATACTCAACATGGATTTATCAAAAACAAGTCATGCCAGACTAATCTGATCTTTTTTTTCGATAGAGTTACAAGCTGGGTAGATGCGGGGAATGCCATGGATGTAGCATACCTGGATTTCAGTAAGGCCTTCAACAAGGTCCCGCATGACCTTCTGGCAAGGAAACTAGTCCAATGTGGGCTAGACAAAACTACGGTGAGGTGGATCTGTAATTGGTTAAATGGATGAACCCAGAGGGTGCTCACCAATGCTTCCTCTTCATCTTGGAAAGAAGTGACAAGTGGAGTGTCGCAGGGTTCTGTCCTGGGCCCGGTCCTGTTCAACATCTTTATTAATGACTTAGATGAAGAGTTAGAAGGCATGATCATCAAGTTTGCAGACGACACCAAATTGGGAGGGATAGCCAATACTCCAGAGGACAGGAGCAGGATTCAAAACAATCTTAACAGATTAGAGAGATGGGCCAAAACTAACAAAATGAAGATCAACAGTGAGAAATGCAAGATACTCCACTTTGGCAGGAAAAACTAAAAGCAAAGATATAGAATGGGGGATGCCTGGCTCGAGAGCAGTACGTGTGAAAAAGATCTTGGAGTCCTCGTGGACAACAAGTTAAACATGAGCCAACAATGTGATGTGGCGGTAAAAAAAGCCAATGGGATTTTGGCCTGCATCAATAGGAGCATAGTGTCTTGATCTAAGGAAGTAATGCTACCCCTCTATTCTGCTTTGGTTAGACCACACCTGGAATATTGTGTCCAATTCTGGGCACCACAATTCAAGAGAGATATTGACAAGCTGGAATGTGTCCAGAGGAGGGCGACTAAAATGATCAAGGGTCTGGAGAACAAGCCCTACGAGGAGCGGCTTAGGGAACTGGGCATGTTTAGCCTGAAGAAGAGAAGGCTGAGAAGAGATATGATAGCCATGTATAAATATGTGAGAGAAAGCCACAGGGAGGAGGGAGCAAGCTTGTTTTCTGCTTCCCTGGCGACTAGGACGAGGAACAATGGCTTCAAACTACAAGAGAGGAGATTCCATCTGAACATGAGGAAGAACTTCCTGACTGTGAGAGTCATTCAACAGTGGAACTCTCTGCCCCGGAATGTGGTGGAGGCTCCTTCCTTGGAAGCTTTTAAGCAGAGGCTGAATGGCCATCTGTCAGGGGTGATTTGCATGCAATATTCCTGCTTCTTGGCAGGGGGTTGGACTGGATGGCCCACGAGGTGTCTTCCAACTCTTTGATTCTATGATTCTATGAACCCTTTTCTCCCCCAGGGGCTCGTTTTGAAGCTGGCCAATCAGAGACCGTATACAAATAGCACCACAGCGGCAGCCAGTCAGAAAGTTGGCACATACTCCACTCGCACCGCCACACTTTTGTCCGCCGCATACAAACTTTAACTTTTATTATATACATAGATAGATATAGATGTACACTAGCTTGGGGACCCGGCGCTGCCCGGGTTATTAGAGAAAGTGGGTAATGGCGGTTCTGTATGCCAAGTTTGGTCTTTATTGGTCATTGGATGATGGTTGCATTGTTTTCAGGAATTGAGTGAAGGTACTTGAAGTCCCATCATCCATGGTCCACCCTCTTCCAAACAGTAACAGGATATAGAGTGGGTCGTGGGGCTCTGTGTGCCAAGTTTGGTCTTTATCTGTCATTGGATGAGGGTGGCAGTGGTTTCAGTGAGTGAAGGTACTGGAAGTCCCATCATCAAAAGTCCATCCTCCTTCAAACTGCAGCAGGATGCAGAGTGGGTCATGGGGGCCCTGTGTGCTAAGTTTGGTCTTTATCAGTCATTAAATTAGGGTTGCAGTGGTTTCTGTAAGTGAGTAAAGGTACTGAAAGTCCCATCATCCATGGTCAACTCTCCTCCAAACAGCATCGAGATGTAGAGTGGGTCATGAGTACTCTGTGATTTGTAGGGGCTGCAATGTTCCTTGGGAAGTAAATCGGGTGAAGGTACTGCAAATCCCATCATTAGTGGCCCATCCTGCCTTGAACCGCACCAGGTTTTAAAGTGGCCCATTGGGCCTCCGTATGCCAAGTTTGGTCCTGATCCATCATTGGTGTGGGTCACAGTGCTCTAACGTATCGTGTTCAAGTACTGCAAGTCCCGCCATCTATGGTCCATCCTCGCTCAAACTGCACCAGGACGTTGAGTGGGTCTTGCCGAGGGGAGGGGGAGGGGGTCTGTGTGCCAGGTTTGGTCTTGTTCTGTCATTGTTCGGGGCCACTAGGTGTTTTGGACCAACTCCAACCATTCCTGACAACTTCAGGCCCCTTTCCTATTCTCTTTGCTGCCTCTGAACGTTCAGGCTGGCCAATCAGAGATCATATGCAAATTATTCCTCAGAATGTTGAAGTTGCCCAATCAGTGACCATATGCAGATTGTACCACAGTGGCAGCCAGTCGGAATCTTGGAACTTTATGGCTGGCCAATCAGAGACCATATGCAAATAGCACCACAGTGGCAGCCAATCAGAACACTGGCACATACACCGCCACACTTCCGTCGCATACAAACTTTGACTTCTTTATATAGACTAGCTTGGGGACATGGCACTGCCCGGGTTATTGAAGAAAGGAATTGTGTATCAAGGTTGGTTATTTATCAGTGATTTATATGGCTCGCAGTGGTCTCAGGAAGTTAGTGAAGGTACTGCGAGTCCCATAATCTGTGGTCCTTCCTCCTCCAAACTGCACCGGAATGGAGAGTGGGTCGTGGGGGCTCTGTGTGCCAAGTTTGGTCTTGATCAGTCATTGGATGAGGGTCACAGCGGTCTCAGAAAGTGAGTTAAGGTACTGCAAGTCCCATCATCCATACTCTCCCTCATCATCAGAATGTTGAGTTGGCCATGGGGGCTCTGTGTTCCAAGTTTGGTCTTGATCAGTCATTGGATGGAGGGTCACAGCGGTCTCAGAAAGTGAGTTAAGGTACAGCAAGTCCCATCATCCATAGTCTCCCTCAAACATCACCAGAATGTTGAGTTGGCCATGGGCACTCTCTGTACCAAGTTTGGTCTTTATTGGTATTTGGATGAGTGTCACTGTGGTTTCAGGAAGTGAGTGAAGGTACCGCAAGTCCCGTCATCCATTGTCTGTCCTCCTCCAAACAGCACCAGGATGTAGAGTCGCTCATGTGTGCCAAGTTTGGTCTTGATTGGTCATTATATGAGGGTTGCAGCAGTCTTGGGAAGTGAGTGGAGGTATTTGAAGTACCATCATCCATAGTCAGTTCTTCCCCAAACCTCACCAGAATGTTGAGTTGGCCATGGGGGCTCTGTGTTCCAAGTTTGGTCTTCATCAGTCATTGGATGAAGGTCTCGGTGGTTTCACTAAATGAGTGAAGGTACTGCAAGTCCCATCGTCCATGGTGCATCCTCCTCCAAATTGCACCAGGACGTAGAGTGCATCAAGGAGACCCGGTGTGCCAAGTTTGGTCCTTATCGAAAATGGATGATGGTTGTAGTGGTCTTAGGAATTGAGCGAATGTACTACAAGTCCCATAATCCATGCTCGATCCACAGTCAAACCACACCAGGGCGTAAAGTGGGTCATGAGAGGTCGATGTGCCAAGTTTGGTGTTGCTCATTCATCGTTGAGGGTCGCAGCAGTCTCTAATGGTGCGAAACCGTTTCTACCATCCTCTTTATAACATTCTGAGACTTGTAAGAAATGGAACCATGTATCTAGCGATTTTAATTTCCACTGATTTCCAATTTTTTCCAACAGTAGGCTATAAGGGTACCAGTTTTTGCTCGGGAATTCTCTCTTGTGACAAGCCTCTATTGGGGATAGCCAAAGGGGCGTTTTACTATAAAATCTGGTTTTGTATTTTCCCCAAACCTTGAGGAGGGCCGCCCTGACAAAATGATTG
The DNA here is from genome assembly GCF_037176765.1 of Anolis sagrei. NCBI lineage: Eukaryota > Metazoa > Chordata > Lepidosauria > Squamata > Anolidae > Anolis > Anolis sagrei. Next base: position 55,306,406 of record NC_090035.1, on the reverse strand, counting down.
GAGAAATTCTTTTCGATCTTGGCTTTCCCATGCCATAAATAGGCGTGCCAGCCCCTCCTTATATCTGCTCCTTCCAGGTTTAGTAATTTCTTCTTCTTCAGAAGTGCCCATTCTCTTACCCAGGTCAGAGCACTGGCCTCAAAATAAAGCTGTAAGTCAGGTAAACCTAGTCCCCCCCTTTCCCTTGAGTCTACCATGGTTTTATACCTGATCCTTGCTTTTTTGCCACCCCATATGAATTTCAAAATGTCCCTTTTCCAACGGATGAAGCAGTAGTTTGTTCTAAGCACCGGTAACATTAGAAATAAAAAGGACATTTTCAGCAGCACATTCATTTTTATCATGGCTACTCTGCCCAACAAACTCAAATTCAGCTGTTTCCAACTATCTAACTTTTTACTTATATCTCTCCAAACTTGCTCATAATTGTTCTTCACAAGTTGCGAGTTACAGGCGGTTATATTTATCCCAAGGTATTTGACCTTATTAGTAACATTATAATGAGAAATTTTCTCTAGTTCCGCTTTCTTAGTTTTCCCAATGTTTTTCGTTAAAAATTTCATCTTTGTACCATTAATTCTCAATCCTGCCACATTCCCATATTCTTTAATTTTACTCATCCAGGCTTCAACTGTTTCCACAGGATTCTCCATTATACAAACTATGTCATCCGCATACGCCATTAATTTATATTCTTCTTGTCTTACTTTGGTACCTCGCAAGTTACCATCCCTCCTTATTTCTTCCAATAAGATTTTCAACGACAAAATAAACAACAACGGGGATAAAGGGCACCCCTGCCTAGTACCTTTTTCTACCATAATAGTTTCGGAGAGCATGCCATTTACTCGGATCTTGGCCCTTTGTCTCGCATATATCGCCTTTAGCACATTAATAAACTGAAAACCCATGTCTTTTTCTCTAGCCAACTGAAACATAAACTCCCAATTTACACAATCAAAAGCTTTCTCGGCGTCGAGATACAAAAGACCTATTTCCTTCTGGGGATTTGCCTCATAAAACTCTATGTTCAGTATCGTTCTTAGGTTCTCACTCATTTGCCTGTTGGGCAAAAAACCTGTTTGTTCTTCTTTGATGGTCTCACTCAAGAAGGTTTTCAATCTGGTAGCAATCACATTTGCAAGGATCTTATAATCGACGTTCAAGAGGGATATCAGCCTGTAGTTTTTCACACAGTCTTCATCCGAGCCTTCCTTATGAATAAGGGTCACTGTCGCCTCCTGCTATGATTCCGGGATTCTTGCCTCTAGCATGATATTATTGAATATTTCTTTTAAATGGGGTATTAATTCCTCCTGAAATTTCTTGTAGTAAATGGCAATTATCCCATCTGGGCCTGGTGCTTTCTCATTAGCGAGGTTTTTTATTGCTCTACTAATCTCCTTCTCCTCTATCCGTTTATTAAGATTTTCTCTTTGTATCTCCGTTAGTCTTTCTGGCTTATGCTTTGCGAGGTACTTCACTATGTCCTCCACCTGTATTTTATCCTTTTTATATAACTCTTTATAGAAATTACTGAACTGTTTCCTTATCCCATCTTCCTCTACGTAGCAGATCCCATCTTTTATAATTTTGGTTATCTGTTGAGTTTGTCTTTTTTCCAACCTTTTTTTTGCTAGTAATTTACCTGGTTTATTGGCCTGGGCAAAATACTTTACCTTCAAGAATTTTAGGTTTTTTGCAATCTGCTCTAATTGTGTTGAGTTCCACTGCTTTTTCAAGGTCTCTAACTCCAGTTTTATCTTCTTATTTCCTGGCTTCTTCTTAAGTAGCTTTTCTTTGTTCTCTATTTCCTCCTGTAGGGCCATTTGGGTTGCTATTGTTAATCTATTGCAGATCGCTCCTTGTTTAATAAAATGTCCTCTAATCGCCGCCTTGCTGGCGTCCCACACTACCTCTGGCTTGGTTTCCTTATTTCCATTAATTTCAAAATATTCCTTAATTTTATTTCTGTAAAATTCTACATCCTCATCTTTTTTTAACAAGAATTCGTTTAATTTCCAGGTTCTCTGGTGCTTTGACCCTTGGAACTCTACCAAGATAGGGCAGTGGTCCGAATAGATTCTTGGCAGTATCTTGATCTTATTTATTTTAGTTATTAGCAAGTTTGATGCCCAGACCATATCTATTCTAGTCCATACATCATGTCGGTCTGAGTAGCATGTGAAGTCCCTTCCTTTGGGGTTTCTTACCCTCCATGCATCCTGTAAAAAATAGTCTTTCTTCAGTTTGAGAAAACTCTCTGGTAATCTCCCGCCATTTATGTGTTTTCTACTTTTCCCGGTCCTATCACTCATGAAGTCTAGGACCCCATTGTAGTCCCCTACCAAGATCAGAATTTCAAATGATTGTTCTGCTAACTTTTTATTTAATGTCTTTATGAAATTTGTTTTTGGCCCATTAGGCGCATATAAGTTACAGATCAGTGTTTCTTGATTATTTATACATGTTTTTATACCTATTAGTCGGCCCTCTTCGTCCTTAAAGGCCAAAGTGGCTTTGCAAGTGTCCTTCACATAAATCACAACTCCCCCTTTTTTTTTGCAGCGCCAGAGAATAGAATTCTTTACCTAACTGGGGTTGTGTTAAAAGTCTACTATGTTTTGGGGTCACATGGGTCTCTTGTAGCGCGATAAAATCATAATTCCCTTTTTTTAGAGTTTTGAAAATATGTTTCCTTTTATTTGGGGAATTCAACCCATTTACATTGTTAGAGTATATTGTTAGGTTCCTCATTAAACATCGGTTGAGTCTCCTGGCCTGAAGGTCCCATTCCTTTTTCCATCTCTTCATCTTCCAAGGAGCCTGGTCTTGGTCGTTTCTTTTCCTTTTTGCTCCATTCTGTGTTATTCGTTGAGAATTTTCTTGGCTCACCTCCTTGTTTATTTGGTTCCTCACTCTTTCCTGGGTTTGGACCTTGTTCTAAATCTTTCTTGAACTTCTGATAGAACTCCTTTGCTTTATCTTCCGAGGTGAGCCAGAATTTGCTTTCCTTGTAAGTTACTTGAATTCCTTCCAATCTCTCCCACCGGAATTTAATTTTATGTTTTTTAAGTTCGTCAGTTAGAAAATATTTCTTCCGGCTGTTCATGGAGGAATATGAGAATTCCTTGAGGATTATCACTTTCTTCCTTTTACAATTTGTCTGCTCTCTCGACTTTGCCCTTAGAATCTCATCTCTTACACTCCTTCTACAGAAGGTTACCACAATGTCTCTTGGGATTTGTTTCTTCTGGCATCATTGTTGGCAGTTGTAATGGTCTTAGGAAGGGAGTGTAGGTATTGCAAGTCCCATCGTCCATGGTGCATCCTCCTCCAAACCGCACCAGGTTGTAGAGTGCGTCATGGAGACTCAGTGTGCCAAGTTTGGTCTTTATCAGTAATTTGATAAGGGTTGCAGTGGTCTCAAGAACTGAGCAAAGGTGCTGCAAGTCCCATAATCCACGGTCCATCCCCGGCCAAACCACACCAGGACATAAAGTGGGTCATGAAAGATCTATGTGCCAAGTTTGGTCCTGATCAGTCATTGGATGAGTTTAACAGTGGTCTCAGAATGTGAGTGATGGTACTGCAAGTCTGAACATCCATGGTTCATCCTCCTCCAAACTGCAGTAGGATGTAGAGTGGGTCTTCTGGGCTCTGTGTGCCAAGTTTGGTCTGTATTGGTAATTTTCCGACCCAACCCCTGGCCTTTTCGTTACCTCTCTTTGTCATCTCAGAACCTTGGAATTGAGGTTGGCCAATCAGAGACCAAATGCAAATTTCCTTCTGTCATGAACCCTTTTCTCCACCAGGGGCTCCTGTTGAAGCAGGCCAATCAGGGAGCATATGCAAATAGCACCACAGCGGCAGTCAATCAGAATCTTGGAATTGAGGCTGGCCAATCAGAGACCAAATGCAAATTTCCTTCTGTCATGTTCCTGTTTCTGTCATTAACCCTTTTCTCCACCAGGGGCTCTTGTTGAAGCAGGCTAATCAGGGAGCATATGCAAATAGCACCACAGTGGCAGCCAATCAGAATCTTGGAACTTTCAGGCTGGCCAATCAGAAAGCCGGCACATACACCGCCACACTTCCGCCGCATACAAAGTTTGACTTTTATTATATAGATAGATAGATAGATAGATAGATAGATAGATATGGATATGGATATAAATTAGTATTTCAATGGGAAGTGTGGGCCTGCTTTTGGCTGATGAGATAGGGTTGTTGTTTGCTTACAAGTCTTTTCAGACTTAGGTTGACCCTGAGCAAGGGCCGGGCAAATGACCTTGGAGGGCTGTATCTGGCCCCCGGGCCATAGTTTGAAGACACCTTCCTTAGTCTATGAGAAGGAAAGTATGAGAAGACCTGGTGTGAGAAACTTCTGTGAAAGAAACCCCAGGTTAAAGGCCTCATGAGTAAAGCTGTGTGTAAAGCTACTATGTGAAGCTCCTGTGTAATTTTGTTGTGGGAGGAGGCTCTGCGAGAGCGAAGCTGTTTATCTGCTTAAGAAATAAACCCACCATGGAGGCAAAGAAGAAAGTACAAAACGCTTTATTTGTGTTGTGGAAACCTTGTTTTTGTAAATAGTGCAACTACATTATTTTACTACAAAGAAAAGCCTCTGTTGGAAGAGATGACATTGGTCTGTGTGTTTTTGTTCTTTTTATCACTTTGGTCTACTGATGCTGGGTCACACTGCTGCTGATAAATTACTCTGTTGTGCACATGAGGAGGGTCTCTCGTTAATAAACAAATTCCTTTTTGACGAAAAAAGAAAAGAAAAAGGCAACAGCAAGCACATTGTCTGTAGCATTATATGTTTTTTCCTCTGTGCGTGAGGCAGTGCATTGTGGTCAGGCAAACAGTCTCACAAGGTGGAGGATTCTTCTACCTAGTGCCATTTTTCCAGGTTGCCTTTTGATCTGTTCAGGGACTTCCAAGTTGCCCATTTTGGTTTGGTGTTCTATTCACCAGCATTGCATGGGTAGACTTATGCCAGACAAGGCAGGCATACTCAGCAGTTGAGTAAGACATGGCCAGAGCTGATAATAATAATAATAACAACAAAAGTTTATTTGTACCCCGCTACCATCTCCCCAAGGGACTCAGTGCGGCTTACATGAGGCCGTGTCCACAATACAACAATAAAACAATAGCAACAGTAATACAAACAATAAATAAAACTCATAAACAGAAAATAGCAATAAACATTAACAATAACACAACGAGGTTTAAAAACCTATGGCAGGGCCAAATGTACTAATTATTTTTTTAAAAAAAATAATGCTGGGCATGACCAGGTGACATAAACAGGATAGAAATTTTGGAGAGGGATAGAGCGTGCAGACAATCCTAGATCACTACTAAAATGTGTTTAGGGACATATTGCTCAGAGTTTCCTTATTCTGGGAAGGCACACTGGAGCAACCACGTTTTAGGCTCCTTCTAAATACTGCCAGTGTTGGGGCATGTCTGATGTCCCTGGGGAGTGAGTTTCAGAGTCGAGGGGCCACCACCGAGAAGGCCCTGTTCCTTGTCCTCACCAATCGCACTTGCGATTGAGGCGGGAGCGCGAGCAGGGCCTATCCAGATGATCGAAGAGATCTCGTGGGTTCGTACACAGTGATGCAGTCACACAGGTAGGTGGGTCCCAAACAGTTTAGGGCTTTGTAGGTAAGCACCTTCATCTTGAATTGGGACCGGAAAATGAATGGCAGCTAATGGAGCTCCTTAAAAACGAGGGTTGACCGCTCCCTATAAGGAGCACCAGTTAACAGCCTGGCCACCGCTTGTTGAACCAATTGAAATTTCCGGTCCGTTTTCAAGGGTAGCCCCATGTAGAGTGCATTACAGTAGTCCAATCTGGAGTTGACTAAGGCATGGACCACCCTGGCCAGATCCACCTTCATGAGATACGGTCACAGTTGGCAAAGGCCCTCCCGGCCACCGTTGACGCCTGAGCTTCAAGTGTAAGTGATGAGTCCAGGAGGACACCCAAACTGCGGACCTGTGACTTCAGGAGGAGCGCAACCCCATCCAACACAGGTTGCCACCCTATACCCTGATCTGGTTTACGATCGACCAGGAGAACCTCTGTCTTGTCAGGATTGATCCTCAGCTTGTTCTTCCTCATCCAACCACCATAGTGGCCAGGCACTCGTCCAGCACCCGAGGGGCTTCCTTGGAATTAGGTGGAAAAGAGTAGTAGAGTTGTGTGTCGTCTGCGTAGAGATAGCACCTAACTCCAGCAGTATCATGTAGACGTTGAAAAGCATGGGAGACTGAATGGAACCTTGCGGGACCGCACAAGTCAAAGGCCAGGGATCCAAGCAGGTGTCTCCCAGCTTCACCACCTGGTAACAGCCCTCCAGGAAGGATCGGAGCCACGACAGTGCCTCCAAGGCCCATCCTGGAGAGTAATCCCAGAAGGATACCATGATCGATGGTATCGAAAGCTGCTGAGATGTCCAAGAGAATCAACAAGGTCACACTCCCCCTGTCCAGTTCCCTACAGAGGTCATCCACCAAGGTGACCATAGCCGTCTCAGTGCCGTGACCAGGCCTGAAGCCAGACTGTGACTGGTCCAGGTAATTGATGTCATCCAGGAAGCCCTGGAGATGAGAGGCGACCACCTGCTCCAACACCTTGCCCAGGAAAGGAAGGTTGGAGATTGGTCTGCAGTGTTCAAGACCTTGGAGTCAAGGGAAGTCTTTTTCAGGAGAGGTCTGACCACAGCCTGTTTTAGTCCAGATGGAAAAATCCCTTGTTCCAACGATACATTAATGATCAACATAAACCAATCAATCAACCCACCTTTGGTCGATTTAATTAGCCAAGACGGGCAAGGATCCAGAGCCGACGTGGTCGCCCTCACAGCCCCAAGGACCTCCTCCACGCCCCCAGGATGAACAAGCCGGAAAGAATCCCTCAAAACCTGACAAGCAGATGCCTCTGTCACCTCCTCTGGCACTGTGTTTTAACTGGTGTCCAACTCAAGGTGTATTTGAGCAACTTTATTTGGAAAGTGGTGCACAAACGCGCAGCACCGAGTTGTCGGGTCATCGAAAGCCTCCTCCACCTCGGGGGGGGGGGTGAAGGAGTTCCCCGACAACCCGAAACAGCTCCGAAGATCTATTAGATGCAGATGCTATGCGGGCTATCGTGAAAGATTCCCTGGCTACCAATGTAGCCACGGTATAGGCCCTAAGTGAGGCTCTAGCCCGTGTTTGGTCAGAGGCGTCCTGAGATTTCCTCCATTTGCACTCAAGCCTCCTTCTCATACGTTTTATCACAGCCAGTTCCCCAGTGAACCAAGGGAGATGGTGTGTCTCGACGTAACGAGATGGGGCATTCGGGAGCGATCATGTCTATCACCCTGGACATCTTGCTATTATAGCAATCAACTAGGGTGTCGACAGGATCGCCAGGCTCCAAGTCAGGAAGAGCCCCAAGATTCCCGAGGAATCCATCTAGATCCATCAGTCTCCTGGGGTGGACCATCTTAGTTGGTCCTCCACCCTTGCGAAGGTTAGAGGTCACAGCAAGTCTAAAACTCATCAGATGATGGTCAGATCATGACAATGGAAGGATATTTTGTTTTCCTGTCGTTGTCAACTGTGAATCGCACATAATGGTATCTCTGCGCCTGCGCAGTCCAGCTTCGGAACCTTCTGGAAGATAAAAAGAGAGAATTTTGCTCCCCTCCTGGCCACGCCCCCTTCCTTGAGTATATAAGGCCCATGGGCAGGGCCAGCCAGCCAGTTCTCTTAATCCGCCACTTTGGCAATAACTAGAGAACCTTTGTTCGTAAGTTTAAATAATCTGGACTGCTTACTGGCTTGACTTGGATTGTTGGACTATTCCCTATCTTATTCAGTCATGGCTACTACATCTTTTAAAAATTGTACTAGCTGCCCTAATATTTTACCTGACAATGATGGCCACTCCCTATGCCTGACTTGTCTGGGGGAAGCCCATCTCTCTCAGAAATGTTCTGTGTGTATGGCATTTACACCTCAAACAAGAAAAAATAGGGAGTCAAGGCTGAAGAAAGCATTATATGAGAAGGCCCTTCTGCCTCAGCCCGCACCCAAACATGGATCCACTGTTGAATTTTTAAACTTGCCTTCAACGAAAACCCACCCTCAGGGGTCTCCGTTAAAGGAAAAGGCCAAGAAATTTAAAGACAAGGGCCTTAAAGATGGCCGCTCGGTTGCTCAGCCGATAATTGGGCTGAAGGAAGGGGCTGGAGGCTCCTCTAACGTTCAACCGCTGTCTAAAAGACATAAGGAGGCGCTTCTTTCTCAGCCTGATCAAAGCCTAATGGCAGGAGCCGCACAGCCAGCGATGGCGCTTTCAGGCGCAGAACGATCGATATCGGAGGCCTGTAGAGCACAGGCGATGTCGGCTGCCTCTCCTTCGCTCCCTGCCATGCCTCCTCGAGAAGTGAGAGAGATCAAGCCACAGCTGTCTGGCTTAGCTGTAGAGCCAGTCTCCACCTCTCTACCTATTGCCTTCCTGGAGCTCCACACCGAGGGCGCCTCCTCCTTAATGTCGGCTCCTCCTCACTCCAGGGAGGGAGGGACACGAGGAGGGAGGAACCCTCGGCAGGGCTGCAAGCACCTCCCAGCTGATGGCAAGGAAAGCCCTTTTTCCTGTGCCGCAGCCCGCTTTGCGGCAGGGAAGTTTGCCCACCAGAGCTTCTGTGAGATTGAGGTCCTCATACCGCAGGAGCAAATGCCCTAGGAAGCACCGATACTGGCCGGTATCAAGGGGCAGGTCCCGATCCTGCTCATCATCATCTTCAAGCTCCTCTTCATCTCACTCCTCTAGGAGCTCTAGAAAAGGGAGGCACTCTCGTCGCTCCCGATCATCTTCCAGGCATTGGGGACCATATGGCCCTTATGGCCCTAGTCCTTTCCCTTTTCAGGGTTACTGGCAAATGGGCCCTTCAGGACAATTTATTTTTGTGCAGCCACCAGCTACTACTATGTCCCTGCCTCAAACTGAGGCTATACCTGGCATTTCCCAAAGGGGATTTGGAACATCCACAACAGTCTTTCCTTTTGGTCAAACGGCTGCTGCAGCTGCTTTGCCCTCTGCTACTACAAAGACTCAATTGCCTGTTGTAGTTCAACCCACCTGTCCTGACCAGGATACCGGTGCTGAACAGAATACTTGTGCTGAAGGGATTAAGTTTCTGTGCAACTGTTCCTGTGCTGACTCCTATTGTACATCCTGTGGAACAAAGGAATGTTGAACCTGAGGACTCTGATTCCTCTTCTGACTCACAAGACTTAAGTCATACTCAAAAGGGGGAAGAGACGGGTATGATTCCAGCAGACTTTAATAAATTTGCATCTCTTATCGATAGGATGATCAAAGCACTAGATCTTCCTGCACCAAAACCCCAGGAACATGTGGATGACCCTATGTTCCCATGAGAGGAATAGAATATTGTCCCTTCTACCTCTCTCCCCCTATTACCTTACCTTTTGAAGTTAGCCAAGTTCTCAGATATGTCCCCTTCGGTTGTACGTGCTTTACCCAAACGTATTGATGTATTATACAAAATTGATTTATCTGCAGCTAGGTGGATTACTAACCCACCAAAGTCCAATACAGTTGTCGCAGAAGTGAATAAGGCTAAACGCCCAAAAGGAAATCTAAATACACCACCAGATAGAGAGGGGGGAAAGGTGGACTCCTTAGGGAAAAAGGCACATCTGTCAGCGGGCCTTTTCACCCGCATGGCCCACTATCCCACATATATGAGTGGATATCAAATTTTTTTGTGGGCCAAAATACTATCTTATATAGACAAGTTGCCCCCAGAAGAACAGTGCCTCCCTAGAGCCCTTCAGGCTGAGGCTGTACTTTTATCCAAATTACAGAAAGATTTTGCAAAACACCTTGCAAAGGCATCGGGGCACTTGTTCGTTACTGCCACTTCAATTAGGAGACATGCATGGTTGCGTGCCGCTAATCTTTCCGAAGAGGGTAAGGCCCTGGCAGAGGACTTTCCTCTTCACGAGGAGGGTCTTTTCAATCCTGAAACTGACAGCAAGTTAAAGGATAAATAGGAGGTACGCCAGGCTGCAAATAGGTTTGGATATACCTGGCAGCCATATCTTCAACTAAAAGCCCAGGTGGCAACAACCCTACAGCTCTTTTCACAGGAATTTTACTAACACGTATGGGGGTCCATTTAGAGGCCGTGGTACATCCTCTTTTAGATATCAGGGAGGACGAAGGAATTCGTTCTCCACAAAAACCTAGATTTCAACCATATCAAAGCAAACCTAAGCCTCAAAACGCCTCTAAGAAGCGTCTTTGATGTTACTAAACCCTCATCTTATGTTTCGGATGATCACATTTGTATGTTTATCTTCAGTGATCCTCCGTCTAGTTCACAGTTTTTCAGTCATTCAGTTGAAGTGTCTAGTTATGGTTTCCCTATGTTTGGGGATAGGTTGACCCATTATTACGATACATGGTCCAAAATTACGACCGATAAATTGGTACTTTCTATTGTGAGTAGAGGTTATCTCATTGAGTTTGAGGAGTTACTGACAGTGGGTGTTGTTAGGGCTACCCCTGCTTCAACACCTCTGCTTCAGGAGGTAAATACCCTTCTTCAAAAGGGTGTCATTTTGTGTATTCATCCTTCTGCATTTTCTTCATATTTCTTTTCATGTTATTTTTTGGTAACAAAGCGTGGTGGCGGCTTTTGGGCCATACTGGATTTGAGGGTTTTGAATAAGCATATTCCTCCCAAGAAATTTTGCATGATTACTCTTGCCTCAATTATGCCCCTGTTATCTAAAGATGTGTGGTTTGCCACTATTGATTTAAAAGATACTTATTTTCATTTATCAATAGCTCCACACCACCACAGATTCCTATCCTTTATGGTGGGTCATCAGGCTTTCTGTTATGTCTCGTTCGGATTATGTATGGCCTTACTAGTTTTCACTAAGTGTATGGCTGTGGTAGCAGCCTACTTACATATGCAGGGTGTAATGGTTTACCCGTATATAGATGATTGGCCAGTTGTTTCTAAAGCTTGTAATCAACTACAACAGCATGTCTCTCTCATTTTGTGTCTCCTCCAGTCCCTCAGCCTGGTGGTAAAGGCATCTTTATCTCCCAGTCATCGGATTCACTTCATTGGTGTGATCCTAGACTCAATTACAGAGAGAGCGTACCTGCCAGGGGACCGTTTTCTCAACCTGCAGAAACACGTCAGAATGGCCGTGGAACTGTCCCTTTTGTTGGCCAAACAAATTCAGGTTCTTTTAGGACATATGGCATCCACCACCTTTGTAACCCTCTTTGAACGTTTGAGATTCTTGCCCCTTCAGGTCTGGTTCCTCTAAGTTTTCAACCCTCTCAAGGACAACCCATACAGCAGGTTTACCCTGCCTTTACAAGTCCACCAATCCTTGCTATGGTGGACCGACCCCAACAATATGTGTTCAGGACGTTCATTCCATTCCCCTCATCCTCTGTAACCATAACCACAGATTCATCCCTTACGGGATGGGGGGCCCATTCGCAGGGTTTTATTGCCCACGGCATTTGGTCAGAGAACGAATCCCTTATGCACATAAACATTCTAGAGTTACTCGCAGTAGACAAGGCCCTAAGGTCTTTCGAAAGATTGGTTCAGGGGAGAGTAGTTCAAATACTAACCGACAACACCACCATCATGTTTTATTTGAACAAGCAGGGAGGCACCCACTCCCACCAACTTCTGACCTTATCCATCCAGATATGGGAGTGGTGCATAGAAAGGGACATTCATCTGTTAGTCACGCACCTCCCAGGAGAGGAAAACTTTCTGGCGGATGCACTCAGCAGGAGCTCATTAGCACACCACGACTGGGCACTCAACCAGGAGGAGACTCTCAGGCTCTTTCTGGCATGGGGCACTCCTGAGATAGACCTATTTGCAACTCACGAAAACAAAAAAGGCAGACTGTTTTGTGCAAGGAGACAACCATCTCCAGAGGAGGGGTGTCTAGGGGATGCCTTTCTGCTACATTGGGGAGGGAGACTCAAGTACGCCTTCCCACCTTTCCCGCTCCTCCTGAGAGTAGTAGCAAAGATTCAGACGGACAATGCCCACTGCATCGTAGTGAGACCCTGGTGGCCATGCCAGCCGTGGTTCTCCCTTCTTCAGCTGTCGAGGGGAACCTTTTTGCGCCTTCGGAACATCCCAGGCGGGTCAGGTTCTGTACCCAGAGGTGCACAATCTAAGGTTGATGGCTTTGCAAGTCTTGCCCACCCATTAACAACCTTTGCTGACCTCTCCGGCAGCATTATCCATCATTGAGGCAGCACATAGAACATCTACCAAACGCTCTTATATTTATAAATGGTCCCGTTTCTGCAAATACTTTAGAGCAATGGGACAAGAGCCCAAGAAAGCCTCAATTGAGTCTGTTTTGGATTTTTTGGTGTCCCTCTCTTAGGCCTATCCCTTTCATCTCTCAAGTGTTACCTTGCTGCAATTTCTTGGTTCAGAAGAAAGGTTGGACTTCCATCTTGTTTTGAAGACCTTACAGTAAAGATTTTTTTCTAAAGGGACTCACTAACATGAGACCACCTGTCCCCCCAATTGCTCCCTCATGGAATTTGGAAATTGTGCTGTTATCTCTGATGAAGTTCCCCTTTGAGCCACTAGCAACAACCTTTCCTTTCTTACCTGGAAAGTGGCCTTTATGATAGCTATTACTTCTGCTAGAAGGGCGAGCAAATGTTGTGCTCTCAGAATTGACCCTCCTTATTTGAGGTTCCATAAGGATAAGGTAGTGTTACGTACGGATGTCTCCTTTTTACCCAAGGTGTCCACCCAGTTTCATTTGTCACAGAATTTAGTGTTACCTGTCTTTTTTCAGAATCCTGAAACACCCTTAGAAAAGAGACTACACCTACTTGATGTCCGTTGAGATGTGGCTTTTTATGGGGATAGAACAGCCAGCTTGAGAAAATCGCCCAGGCTGTTTATAAAGTACCAAAAGGACACTAGAGGTTTACCAGTTACTCCACAACGTTTTTCCTCCTGGATTGTCTCTACCATCTGCCTGTGTTACTGGCTGGCAGGGAAAGAATTACCAAATCAAGTGAGGGGCCACTCTACAAGGGCAGTGACTACCTCAATGGCATTCATGAGAGGGGTGCCTTTGGATGCTGTGTGTTGTGCTGCCATCTGGGCAATCCCTCTCACATTCGTATCTCACTACAAACTGGACATTGCTTCCAAGAAAGATGCAGAATTCAGAAGAGCAGTCCTGTTTTCAGCGGTGGCATGATGCCCACCATTCAAGGTTAGGAGCTCGCCAGTCTACCATTATGTGTGATTCACAGTTGACGACGACAGGAAATTATAAGTTGCTTACCTGTAACTATAGTTTCCTGAGTAGTCACTTGTGAATTTGCACATCCCTGCCCTACCTCCCCTCGAGTGTCATGCCCCACCTTCTTGCTGCTTTGCAGTGGAAGAGAACTGGCTGGCCTTATATACTGGCCTTATATACTCGAGGAAGGGGGTGGGGCCAGGAGGGGAGCAAAATTCTCTTTTTATCTTCCAGAAGGTTTCAATCCTGGACTGCGCAGGCGCAGAGATACCATTATGTGCGAATTCACAGGTGACTACTCAAGAAACTATAGTTACATGTAAGCAACTTATAATTTTTCACTCTGACCATTCCGCTGTCTGCAACAAAAACTAGGTCAAGTGTGTGTCCAGCCTGATGGGTGGGTCCAGATATGACTTGTGATAGCCCCATGGTCGTCATGGTGACCATGAAGTCCGGAGCCGCTCCTGTTAATGAGGTCTCTGCATGGATGTTAAAGTCCCCCAGCATAATCAAGTGCTGGGAGACCAGGGCCGAATTGGAGACCACATCTGCTAGCTCAGGCAGGGAAACTGCTGAGTCGCAGGTTGGGCGGTATACCAGCAGAATCCCCAAGCTATTATGGTTCCCCACCCTCAGGTGAACACACTCAAACCCAGAAGATTGCGGAACAGTGCATCTGACCATGGTGATGGACTGCCGAAAAACTACTGTGACTCCTCCTCCCTGCACCCCAGACCTAGCCTGCTGGTGCACCCCGAAGCCAGGTGGGCACAGCTGGGTGAGATTTACCCCACCCAACTCGTCCAACCAGGTCTCAGTGATACAAGCCAGATCCGCCCCCTCATCCAGGATCAAGTCCTGGATGGCAGCAGTCTTTGCATTGATGGGTGTGGTATTTACCAGCAAGACCTTAAGTCCAGGTCTGTCATGGAGTCTACCACATCTTACCTTCTCCAGGGTCGCAAGAACTCTATTGTGCTTCTCCCTGGGATGTTGGTGACCAGCGAATCTTCTCCCCCACACAACCTGAATGGTGCCCATCTCCTCCGGAACCCCCCCCCCCCCCCCAGAATCAGATTCAGTGGCTAGTCAACTCTCTAAAGAAGGGGAGCTGGGGTGTAATTTCCCTTGGATGTCATATAAAGATGTTTTTGATGTCAACATGGAAGGGAATTGTCAAGAGAACTGAGAGGGCTAAAAATAGGGAGTGTCCTTGGGCGGGAGAGTGTGGTCACTTGTGTGGGGACAAGTACTGATAAAGTTTCAAAGTGATACTGTCTGGGGGGGGGGGTACTAACCGGTGAGCTATTTGTGAATTTATCACTGGAACCAGATGGAACAAGACGGGAAGATTCCACTGTGTCAACAAGGGGACGAACATGAGGGTCCACAAACACCTTTCTGATGGAAATGCCCCATTTCCTGTTGTAGTCAACTGTGAATCGCACATTTGGTATCTCTGCGCCTGCGCAGTGCAGCTTTCGGAACCTTCTGGAATACATAAAAATACATTTTTACCCCTGCCTAGCCCTGCCCCTCCCCGAGTATATATAGCCCATGGGCTGGGCTAACCACCAGTTCTCTTTTTTCCATGTTAGCAAGCAGCTTGAGAACCTTCTCTCTCTCTATCTCTTCGAGCTTACAGACTGCTTTAAATTTGACACGGACTGATTTTGACCAAGGTGTTCTCCTTTTGATTGAACTTGTTGCTCCTGATAACCTCATTCTCAACCTGGACTGTATTCACTACTTCTCTGACTCTCTGTATCCCTGACCTGGCCTGAAAATTCTCTTTTCTCATTATGTCCACTGTGCCCTTTAAGAAATGCTCCAGTTGTCCCAACACCCTGCCCGATATGGACAGGCACTCTCTGTGTTTGGCCTGCCTGGATGAGGGACACCTCACTCAGTCTTGTCTGGTTTGCATGGCCTTCACCCCGCAAACCAGGAAAAATAGGGAGCTACGCCTCAAGGCTGCCCTTTACAGTGGAGGCGTCCCACCCTGTTGTTACCGCCCTCCCACTTCAGGCTTCGGCAATGCCCCTCCCCTCTGGGAGCCGGGCCTTTGGAGGCATCTACAATGCTCCAACTCCCAGCAAAATGCTCTTCCCCTCTGCTGTGAGTGTGCTGATGCCGGCAGCTGGGGAGGGAACTCCAACAGCTGATGACTCCGGAAGAGAGGAGACCGAGGCGCCTGTTCTGGCCTCGGATGCGGCACCGCTTCCACCCTTCTTTTGCCCAACTGAACCCGGACAAGCTGTGCGCCGGGCAAGCAAGCAGCCACGGCTCTCCAGGTCTCCTTCCCGGAGTAGAGCTTCCCGATGTCATCGGTAGTGGTCGGGATTGAGGCGCGGACAGCGCTCCCGTTCTTCCTCCTCCTCCTCCTCTTCTTCCTCCTCCTTGGGATGTTCGCTCACGCTTCTCCCGGTCTCCCTCCTCCCGTTGGAGGAGTTATGGACCTGGACCACTGCGACCCACTGGCTTCTGGCAGGTTGGCCCTTCGGGTCAGTTTGTGTTTGTTCAAGCACCCTTACCTCCGCTTCCCTTCAATATGCAGGGAGCTGCTCCCCCGGTGCCTTCAACAGTTGCACCTAGGGCTATTTTCCTCCCATGCCAATTCGGTCCTTCTGCAACAGGCCTATCCATGCTGTCGGCCCCAGCAGCGTCTTCTGCTGCCGCTGCTTTAAGCAATCCTGTGCCTCTAGGAAGGGCCTCTTGTGTCTACCATGCTGTTTGTGTGCCTGATGCCCCCCCCCCACTGGAGCACCGGGTGCCACCCAAAGGGTGGGCAATTCAGCGAATGTGTTGACCTCTAGTGACATGAACTTGTGTCCTCCTGCAATTGTGTCCATTTTCCAATCCCAACTGGTGCACGCTTGGACTCCGTCAGTGCCCCCAGGACCAGAACTGACTACTGTGCCTGACCACAGCATTATTGAACAAAGAATTTCTGATTCTGACTCTAACGCACCAGATGCCCCGCATTCTTTGGGGGGTGAGGACTCTAATGTTAATCAACCTGCTGACTTTAATAAATTTGCCGCCCTTATTGACAGGATGATAAAAGCCTTAGACCTCCCTGCCCCCAAAGCTCCTGAACATGTGGAGGATCCGATGTTCCCATTGGATGAGCAAAATGTCATCCCTTCTTCGGCTCTACCCATGCTGCCAAATCTATTGAAACTGGCCAAGATTATTGACATGTCATCTTCATCGGTACTGGCCATCTCTAGGCGACTGGACTCCATGTACAAAATTGAAATGTTCTCTGCTAAGTGGGTCATTGCACCGCCTAGACCAGGGGTCCCCAAACTACGACCCGGGGGCCGGATCCGGCCCCTAGGGGCATTTATCCGGCCCTTGGCAGGGGCGGCTGAACCAATAGCAACCTGGCTACTGCTCCTCTCCCTCTTGGGGGCTGGAAGGAAGAGGGAGGCAGAGGCGTGGACGCTGTGAGTGCTGGATCTGAATGGAGGGAGCGAGAAGGCAGGAAAGCTGATCAGGGCCTTCCTGCCCCCCTCCCAGCCCCCGGATGCTCCGCCTGTAGAGCTCCAGGGTGTATGAGCCATTGTGAACCATGGCTGGGGCTGCAGGGCTGGCAGGCAGCGGGAGGCGCATCTGTCTCCCTTCTCCATGCTCCTAGCCTTCAGCCACTCTCCTCTTGCTGCTCCTGTTGCCCCTGGACAGGAGACCAGCAGCATCCAGGCCAGTAGCAGGGCAGCATGAGGAGAGCAGCCGAAGACTAGGAGTGTGGAGAAGAGAGACAGACGCGCCTCCTGCTGCCTGCCAGCACTGCAGCCCCAGCCATGGCGCACCCTGCCTTGAACACCCTGGAGTTCTACAGAGGGAGATGGAGCATCCGGGGCTGGGGGGGGGGGCAGGCAGGAAGGCCCCGATTTGCTTGCCTGCCTGCCTTCCTGCATTCCATCTTTCCTTCCCTCCTTTTGCCTTTCCCCCCCTTCCTTCCTTCTATCCTTCTTTCCTTCCATCCTCCTTCTTTCTGCCTTAATCCCTTCCCTCCCTTCACCTTTTCTGGCTTTTCCATTTCTTCCTCTTTCCTTCGGCACTTGGCCGCTCCCTCCCTCCACTCAGATTAAGCTCCGCCTCCTCATCCTCACCCTCTACAGCCACCCATAGCAGCAGCAGCAGGGCAAAGGGGCGACACAAAGGCCAGTATTCCATTTTCAGTATATCAGGATATCAGGTGCCAAATTTGGTAAAGGCTATCATTGTTTGAGTTCACAATGCTCTCTGGATGTAGGTAAACCACGACTCCAAAACTCAAGTCCAATGTCCTTCAATTTACTTCAGAAAACTATTGTTATTGATTTTTAAATTATTTTTTGGACTTCCACTTCCACTACTGGCTGTTAGGAATTGTGGGAGTTGAAGTCCAAAACACAAGGAGGGCCCAGGTTGGTCCATGCCTGTTTTAAAAAATAGCAATGATGTTTAATTCTATTGTAATGTTTCATATATTTGTAGATTTAAATTGTATTGAAATGTAAGCTGCTTTGGATCCTTCCACACAACTGTATAAAATCCACACTTCACTGGCTTATATGGCAGTGTGAACTCTGCTAATGCAGTTCAAAACAAATATTGTGGGTTATCTGCTGTTTGGAAGGGCCCTTTCAGACAGGCCCTATATCCCAGGATCTGATCCTAGGTTTTCTGTTTATCCCAGATTATTTGGCAGTGCAGACTCATATAATCCAGTTCAAAGCAGAAAACCTGGGATCAGATCCTGGGATATAGGGCATCTGGAAGGGCTCACAGTTTCCTTGTGGAGACAAAAAGTAATATATAAATAAACATAATAATAAAATTGTAGAACAGAAATCTGTTCCTGGTTTGAAAGTGCTATTTTCTGTTTAATTGTGCGGCCCTTACTTTGAAAGTAGTAGTTCTCATCCAGAAACTTTGTGTGGCTGCCACAAACTATCCGCCAAACTCCCATGACAAGAGGTCATGGGAGTTTGGCCAATAGGCTGATCAGTAAACATATTCATGGGTTCCTGCTGTTATAGTAAACCTGTAACCCATGCCACGACATGCTTGAAGTCAAAATTTCCTTTATTTGTAATTATAAATAAATGTTTTACAATATATAAAACAAATGTTTCACAATATTCCTGTGTAAACTATAGTCCGGCCCTCCAACAGTCTGAGGGACAGTGAACTGGTCCCCCATTCAAAAAGTTTGAGGACCCCTGGCCTAGACCCAATACTGTTGGTCATCAAAACCAAACGCCCAAAAAATTCGCTCACAGCTCCTCCTGATAGAGAAGGGAAAAAGCTAGATACCTTAGGCAAGAATGCTTATCTCTCAGCCGGCTTATTCACTCCATGGCCCACTATGCGACCTATATGAGTGGGTACCAATGTTTCTTAGGGGCACGAATCCTACCCTATATTGAATCATTACCCCAGGATGACCAACGTCTCCCTAGAGCATTGCAGGCTGAGGCAGTAGCTTTGTCGAAATTACAAAAGGGTTTCGCTAAGCATTTAGTGGAAGTAGCAGGGAACTTATTTGCCACTGCTACCTCTATGAGGAGACATGTGTGGTTGCACTCTTGCAACCTCTCTGAGGAGGGAAAAGCGCTAGCCAAGGACCTCCCGTTTCATGAGGAGGGCCTCTTTAATCCTGGTACAGACGGCCACCTGAAACAGAAGCAGGATGTCAGGCAGGCAGCCAATAAATTTGGCTACATCTGGCAGCCTTACCAACAGCAAAAGCCTAGATGGCAACCAACACCAGGCTATCGCAAACCCTTTGGCAGTTCTTACTCTGGCCCTTATAGAAATAGGAATAACTCCCAATCCAGATTTCAGGGTGGGAGGAGGAATTCGTACTTCCCAAAGTCCAGAGTGTAACCCTTTCAGGGAAAAGCAAAAACTCAAGGTGCTCCCAAAAACGTCTTTGATGCCTCTTCCGGGGAAACACACGCCGATAGAGGCCAAAGTTCTGAGTTTCTTTGGACAGAACCTCTGGTTAGTTTTCCTGTACAATGTTGTCAATCTGTTCTTCTCCCTGTGAGTTCTTCAGGATCTCCTCCAATGTTTAAGGATAGACTCTTCCCCTTTTACCCTGTTTGAGTCGACATCACTACGGAAGCCATTGTGTCCGGAGGTTATCGCATTGAATTTGAAGACTCGCCTAGGGTTGGATGATCAGTTGAGTAGGAGAGACTCGGAGGAGAGCAGACGTATTTGAGGGGAGCTCTGCATGACAACAGTAAGACAACTTAAACAGACCTAAATGCCTTTCCTTTTAACAAAACAATTTGAATGCTGGACTAGACCAAACACACTGTGCTTCTGATAAGCTAATAAGCCTGGTGGCAACAACATGAGGAGAAAGAAACGCTTGAGGGAAGCAGAAAATATTCCTCCCCCGTCAGCTCCTACACCCAAACAAAAGAGAATCTCTGACTTCTGTTCAAACCGCTTCTCGGCTCTTGCAGAAAGAGAAATTGGGGAACATGGGGAAAATGAGAGTCTGAAAGAGCACAAAGGGAGTGCTGCAAAAAACCCAGATTTGCCAAACAACAAGAGCAACAAATATAGCAGCAAAGAAGACAAAGGTGTTCAAACATTTGAGCAAGTGGGTGAGACAAGCTACCCTCACATGCTCCAATTGATTGCTACCACTGTTGAGCATTTATTTAATAAACTTAGAGATCTCAATCTCAAAGTTGACTCCATTATCACAACCCAGAAAGAAAACAAGCAACTGAGACAAACTACTTATGATTCAGCTTCAAGAAAACCTATCTGCAAAGAGCCTACTCTGCATTTACATAAGATAGTAAACTCCTCAAAACTGGTACTTTCACCTAAGAAAGTCTGCTTTACAGTTTGCAACTACAGAGGAATGCTTCCCCCCTGGAACACCATCTAGCACTCTAGAAGACATCTGCAACATTTGCTGAAAAGAGAAGTGAAACAAATCGATCACTCTGTAGGAACACTGAGCTCTGACTATCATCATATAAGGGTGCTACTAAGCTTCTCCTCAGAACATATACCTTCACTACTGCTGCGCTTAAGATCTAATCTTGCAGCAAAAGGCCTCTTCCCAAGCCGAGTGTTTCTCAATAACAGGATTCTTCCCCTCATCTCCAGAGTCAAACACTCTCAGCAGAGCCAGGAAGTTTAAAGGGATACACTCCTGAGATGCAGGCTCTAGATTTGGAAAAATCCTCTAAGGACTACCCTATGGATATTGAAACAACCCATGATCCTGAAACTGCAGATCTAATTACCCTGGACTATGAGACCCCAGGGAACTGTGTTACGCTGTCCAATACCAGTGCCAATTCTCCACCTAGAATCGTTACAACAGCATCAGTTGAAGCCCCACCCAAACCCCACTCCACTAGTGACAGTGCATCTTCCAAATCCACTACCTGCCTAATCGAGGTAAGCCTGGAAACGGGTCTGAATGAGAACAAGGCCGCCACCTTGACTCCAGTACATTGCCTGGTACCAGAACTGCCAACGCTTAAACAGAACAAACCTATTACGGAAGAACAGCATCATCAACAACATTCCGAAAAGAAAAGAGACCCCTTCAACAACTGTGTGTTCACTGAGGACATTGGTGGCATCGCACAAGTTGCAGATATAAATTGACTATCAGAACCTACATCACTTACACCACCAGGCAAGAATAAACTCAGCATTCTGACATGGAATATTGCAAGGTGGAAATCCTCCATAAAAGATCCCTCCTTCCTAACCTAGCCCAGCATCATATCATATTAATGCAGGAAACCTGGGCAGTAGATTATATATCAAGTAATGGATTCCAAGCCTACTCAACAAAGGCAGAACCCCCAACTAGAGAGCCAAAGGAGGTCTAACAATCCTAATCTCCAACAAGCTATGGGTAAAGGTAACTTTTCTACTCCCGCTAATGTCAAGCGCCATGGCCATCTTAATCCAATTTACTAACCATAAAGTGCTGATAATAAATGCCTACATACCCCCTTTGAGGAAAAAAGCCCAAGTTAAAGCTGCATGGATGGAGCTAGAATCCTACGTTGAGGACCTTATAATGCAGAATCCTGATGCATCTATAGTGCTGGGAGGCGATCTTAATGCAAGGATGGGCCTGGTTGACCTCTCTCTCTATAAGCAGCAGAACTGCTCACCACCTGCCTGTGAGGATGAAGAACCCCTTCTTTCCCTCTGGTCCAAAGACCAGAAATCGAATTTTGCAGGCCTATGCTTAGCCAAAACAACATATAGGCTAAATCTTCACATCCTAAACGGGGCGCTGAAAGGAGATTATCCAGATGATTTCACCTTCCTCTCAGGTGAAAAAACTAGCACTATTGA
This sequence comes from Anolis sagrei, assembly GCF_037176765.1. Classification (NCBI taxonomy): domain Eukaryota; kingdom Metazoa; phylum Chordata; class Lepidosauria; order Squamata; family Anolidae; genus Anolis; species Anolis sagrei. The sequence continues at coordinate 55,284,686 of NC_090035.1, read as the reverse complement.
CTATATAGCAATCTCTAGAGATTTTATCCCCTATGCTAAAACTCTAAAATTTATGTCTAAACCTGAGAGTGATCATTTTCCAGTTCTGCTTCAATTACATCTCTCCCCCCCCCCCCCCCCAGGAAATCCATTTAACGGAATCCTATAAATCTTCGATACAGCCTACAGAAGGATCCTATAAGCGAGCCAAGTGGACCCCACACATGAATCAAAGAATAACAGACCTGTTGGCGACAGAGCGGCTTACGAGCCTCCGCACTTCTCTGATCTTAGCAGAAACTCCCAATGTACTCATGGAAATCTACAGAAACATTGTCCAAGAGCTCCAAAGTCAATTACGCCAGGACAATAATACAGAGGGGACACAGGTACTTCAGCAACCATATCAACAATCACAAACATGGTTTGATAAGGAATGTCTCTGCTAAAAAAGCCCTCTCCACTATTTATCAGAGCTATAAACTCAATCTTACCCCAACTGCTGCACAAGATCTTCTGCTGCAAAAGAGACAATACAAACAACTACTAACCCGTAAGAAGAGAGAGGCTATGAAAAACAATTGGGATCGGCTCATACAAGCTGTTAAGGCAAAGGACACAACCACCTTCTGGTGCATTATATCTAACATACGAAGCTGGGACCAAACTGCAATTGGCTCCCAAATCCTGCCAGCAAGTTGGGAAGCATATTTCCAAGAGCTATACAGGGACACCTATTCAGACGACGCGGGCACAAACTCTTGTTCTAATACATCCATGGAAAATCTCCCTACCTGGCCACCCATGACCACCACAGAAATAGAGAGACTAGTAGCCCAACTAAATGCGGGAAAGGCACCAGGAGAGGTTGCGATCCTGCCCGAGGTCATCAAGAATAATTTGGATTTCTGGGGCCCTATCCTAGCATCTTTATTTACCTGTATAGATAAATATGGCCAAATGCCTAAGGATTGGGGGTTGGCAATTATTGTACCAATATACAAAAGAAACAAAAGAGGCAGGACGATCCAGCAAACTACAGCCCATTAGCCTCGTTAATACCATTAGTAAAATATACACAAGGCATCTGTATTGGAAATTGTTGGACTGGATGGAACAAGAAAACATGCTTGCGGAGGAGCAAGCCGGCTTCAGGGAAGGTCGGTCCACCATTGACCAGTGCATAGTTTTACAGCATCTTATAGAAAAATATACCTCCCAGAGAACATCTTCCCTCTATGCTGCATTCATAGACTTTAGAGCAGCTTTTGACTCTATCTCTCGTACCAAACTATGGGAAAAACTTGGGTCCACCTCAATAGATAGACGACTATTGCAATTAATTCGCATACTACATGAAGGGACCATAATGAAAATAAGATGTAGCCCACAAGGTCATCTCACTAGGGCCGTTGAAACTAAGAAAGGTGTCAAGCAGGGATGTACTCTGGCTCCACTACTATTTTAACTTTTATATCAGCGTCATGGTGGAGCACCTTTACAACTTGGACTACCAACCCTCCAAAACTGGCAGGAAGAGACATATCTACCCTCTATGCAGACGATGCAGTGATACTATCCAGAACTCAAGTAGGCCTGCAAAGAGCCTTGAGAGCCCTAATAAAATATTGTACTGAAGAACAGCTTCATCTTAATTTTTTTTAAAAACCAAAATTATGGTGTTTGCGAAACGACCCAAGCATCATACCTGGAGACTAGATGGACACAATATTGAACAGGTCTCAAGATTTAAATACCTGGGAGTATTCTTTCACTGCATTGGAAACAAGAAAGTACATGTGGATTATGTAGCAGAGACAGCGCAGAAGAGCTCATATGCTATCCTAAAGTTTCTCAAAATGGGAGGAGGCCACTACATACCAGCAGCACTTAAGCTCTTTGAGGCAAAATCCATAGCACAAATGATGTATGGAGCCCAACTTGGTCACTTCTCAAATTATGCCCCTCTGGAGCAAGTACAATCAAAATTTCTAAGATCAGTGATGCAGGTCCCAAGATGTGTCTCAAACTCCACCCTGTGATTAGAGACAGGCCTGCATCTGTCTTTTTCAACATGTGGCCTTGCTCCGTTAACTCTGAGAGATGAATTTAAGTCTACATGGAATAAGGTAGTGGCAATCAAAATTGCAACTCTAGGCTTCTCTCAAGGACCACTGCTAGGTTTGGGATGGGACCAAGCCAAGAATCTTATTAGACAACGGATCCTGGATATAGAGCGACAATCAGACTTAGCCTGTTCTCCAGCATTCACCATTAGCGAAGATAACAGATATCTCATCGCTCCCATGGCTTACTTAGCAAACCTGGAGGTGCCTAAACACCGAAGAGCTTTCACTTTGACAAGATGCCATGCCCTTCCATCGGCAATACTGGAGGGGAGGTACCGGAAGACTCCTGCCCAGGAGAGACTATGCCCGTGCGAGTCTGGCTACATTGAAACAACTGAACATGTGCTCCTCCAATGTGTATTTTATAGAGACATTAAAGCTAATTTCATCAGTCCATGGCTTTTAAAACATCCAGGGTGCACCGAAAGATATTACACCTCCCTGTTGCTCTCGGACTCTTGCTCTGCGACAACCTACAGTGTTGCCAAGTTCTGTGCAGCAGCAATTAACATTAGACAGCTGATGACTGACTCCACCAGGCAACTTCCTGCCGGGAATATAGTTAGAATGATTTGTAATAACTGAAATGCTGTAAAAGCTCCCCTCTCATCCCTTTTTATAGCTTCCCAATTGTCTGACATTTGTATTAGCTGCCCCCTATTTTAGATTCATACATGCACTTTAAACTGTAAGTTTAGTCTGCTTTTTAACCTGTCTCTTTTATAACATGTTTTTAACCTGCTTTTTATCTGACCTACTTGAGAACTGCGATTCCCTTCCTTGGGCTCCTGTGCCCCATTCTATTCTGTGCTGGTCAAAGACCATAATAAATCATTGATTGATTAATTGACTCGCCTAGGGTTGGTCACATTCGGGGTACTGCAGTATCTCCTCCTTTACTGCAGGAAGTTGAAATGTTGTTGCAAAAGGGAGCCATCTCCCCTGTAGATCCTGCTGCTGTTCCATGTTGTTTCTTCTCGCGTTCCTTTTTGGTTGTAAAACATGGTGGCAGGGCTCTAAATAAACATATCCGGTCCAAGAGGTTTCGTATGGTTACTCTTGCGTCCATAACACCTCTATTGTCTGAAAGGGTGTAGTTTGCTACGGTTGACCTTAAGGATGCCTATTTTCACATTTCTATTGCCCCCCACCACCGCAGATTCCTCTTTCATGGTAGGTGGTCAGGGTTATTGTTTCAATGTCCTACCCTTTGGACTTTTGACTGCCCCATGGGTTTTCACCAAGTGCATGGCGGTGGTGGCGGTGCACCTAAGAATTTACCCCTATATTGATGATTGGTCAATAGCTTCGAAATCCTGTGATCAATTGCGAATGCACGTTTCCACGGTTTTGTCTCTCCTCCAGTCCCTGGGCCTCGTGGTCAAACTAGAGAAGTCCTCCCTGTTGCCCTCTCAGAGAATCCAATTCATCAGGGCTGTTCTGGACTCTGTCGCCAGAAAGGCCTTCCTCCCCGAGGACCGCATCTCCAACCTATGGGACCTGATCAGACAGGCCATTACCCTACCCACTCTGACGGCCAAGCAGCTACAAATCCTGCTGGGCCATATGGCTTCAACCACATCGGTCATCCCATATGCCAAGTTATGGATGCGGCCTCTTCAGTCATGGTTCCTTTCCAATTTCAACCCCCTTACAGACAATCCGTCTGTCAAACTGTGCCTACTTCCCTGTGTCTGCTCTTCTCTCCAGTGTTGGCTAGACCTGTCATGTGTTTGCTCAGGGCTGCCATTCCACACTCCCCGATCTACGAGAACTGATACGACAGATTCTTCTCTTACGGGGTGGGGCCTCACTCCCATGGCCTTATAGCGCATGGTATTTGGTGAAGACAAGAAAGCACTCTTCACATAAATGTTCTAGAGTTGCTAGCCATCGAAAGACCTCTACAATCTTTAGAAAACGTTGTAGGGGGCCAAGTAATACAGGTGCTCACCGACAACACTACGGTGATGTATTACCTCAACAAACAGGGGGCACCCACTCAACCCCTTTTGTCCCTGTCCATGCAGATATGGGACTGGTGTATAGAGAGGGGGATCCATCTGCTGGTAACCCACGTTCCAGGGGAACAGAACTCCCTTGCAGATTCCTTCAGCAGGAGTCCCTTAGCGCACCACGAATGATCGCTCAATCGGGAGGAGACTCGGAGACTTTCTGGCTTGGGGAATTCCAGAGACAGACTTGTTTGCGACTCACTCTAACACAGAGTGTCCTCTGTTTTGTGCCAGGAGACACTCCTCTCTGGAGGAAGTGTGTCTAGGGGATGCCTTCCTGCACACATGGACAGACCGGTTGATGTATGCGTTCCCTCCATTCCCCCTCCTTCTAAGGGTAATAGCAGAAATCCAGAGAGACAATGCCAATTGCATCCTGGTGATGCCCTGGTGGCCGAGAAAGCCATGGTTCTCCCTTCTCCACCAGTTGTCGAAGGGCAATTTTGTTCACTTCCCGGACAGGACAGACCTCTTAACCTCCCAGAAGTACACAGACTGAGGCTAACTGCCTGGCAGATTCTGCCCGTTGGTTGACCTCATTTCCAAGTCTATCCCATTCTGTTTTGACTATCATTGAAGCCACCCATAGGGATTCTACCAAGCGTTCATTCCTTTACAAGTGGTCCCAGTTTACATTTTTGCTAGAACAAGGGGGGTTAACCCTGACACTGCCCCTATTCCCATTGTTTTGGATTTTTTTTAGTGTCCCTGTTGGATGCCGGTTTGTCTTTTTCCTCCCTGAAATGCTATCTGGCCGCGATCTCGTGGTTCAGAAGGAAATCGGATCTTGTTTCTTGTTTTTCTGACCCGCTAGTTAAAACTTTCCTAAAAGGGATCACTAACGTAAAACCCCCTGTGGCTCCTATTGGCCCATCCTGGTGTTTAGAGATTGTCGTAAATTCTTTGATGCGACCCCCATTTGAACCGTTGGCCACCACGGGCCTCTCCTACCTTTCATGGAAGACTACTTTCTTGGTGGCCATTACTTCGGCTAGGAGAGCTAGCGAGTTGTGCACTTTGAGAGCAGATTTTCGATATCTCAAATTTTACAAAAATAAAGCCGTGTTGCGAACCGATATAGCCTTCTTGCCTAAGGTCTCAACACATTTCCATATGTCCCAGAATTGTGTATTGCCTGCTTTTTTCCAAAACCCTGTTTCACAACTGGAAAGGAACTTACACCTGCTTTTTTGTGTTAAAACTGTTTATTTTGATTATGGTACATAACAGAAAAGCAAAGCAAATCATGGCAGATATAATCAGGTACCAATATTTTTGACGTGTACATGCCTATCTACCTTATTCAGTCAATCAGTTAGTTTTGTCATTAAGTACAAATTATTATCATTTACCTATTTTAGTACACATAGACTTGCTATTTCTGCCTGTTTTCCACTGCTTTCTGTCAGAGCTTTGTATTAATTTTTTCCCATAACTTACACCTGCTTGATGTTCGCAGGGCCCTTGCCTTTATGCAGACAGAAGAGCCTCAATTAGGAAGACACCTAGACTTTTTGTAAAATATTGCAAATACATACTGGGCTTACCACTATCCTCTTAGAGGCCCTCCTCGTGGATTGTGTCTATGGTTCAGGTCTGCTACTGCCTTGTGGGAAAAGTATTACCTCAACCTGTCAAGAGTCACTCAACTAGATCTGTGGCTACCTCCACTGCATACCTAAGAGGTGTTCCGCTGGATGCCATCTGCAGAGCTGCCATTTGGTCCTCTCCACTTACCTTTGTGTCCCATTATAAACTGGACGTCACCTCCAGGAGGGATACACAATTCAGCAGAGAGGTCCTTTTTTCAGCGGTGGCATGACACCCACCATCCATGGTTAGTAGCTCGCTAATCTACCAAATGTGCGATTCACAGTTGACTACGACAGGAAATTATAAGTTGCTTACCTGTAACTGTAGTTTCCTGAGTAGTCACCTGTGAATTCGCACATCCCTGCCATCTTCCCCTCGAGTGTCATGCCCGCCTTCTGGCTGCTTAGAAGCGGAAGAGAACTGGTGGCTAGCCCCGCCCATGGGCTATATATACTCGGGTAGGGGAGGGCTAGGCAGGGGTAAAAATATATTTTTATGTATTCTAGAAGGTTCTGAAAGCTGCACTGCTTAGGCGCAGAGATACCAAATGTGTGAATTCACAGGTGACTACTCAGGAAACTACACTTACAGGTAAGCAATTTATAATTCCTTTAAGCAAGATCAAATTGCTAACAGCTCGCCGAGCCATGAATTGTCTTCAAGTGTAATTAAAAGACAGGTAGAGCAATCAAATGATTGATAGTCTCTACATAACCAAGTTATGGCCTTCACTCGGACTTCCTATGGTTTCTTTGATAGAATTTGGGCCAGAGATTTACAGACCGCCCTTCTTGAGGTCCATCTGCCTCTATTGATCATTAAATCAGCAATTTCTACTGCAAAATTGACTGTTCTCAAAAGATGTTGATCTTGGCCACAAACTGCGGTCGGATGAGCAATAGAGTCTGATGTTATGTTAACAGTTGTCCTCTGAATGTCTATGAATGTCTCCTGTCAATCAGGACCATTCTGAATCCCATGCATACAAAAAAAGCCCTCCCATCCCCTCATTCATCTCACATTTCACCCTTTCTTCCAACCCAGGGTCCAGTGGCCTCTTTCTTCAGTTAAGCAAAAGTTCTCAATCAGATCTGCAGGCAAAGGATTGTCCGCCCTTCGGGGATCATATTGCATAGGTGTTTTGATGATAAAAGCAATTCCTTTAAAGAGGTGATCAATTTTTTCATTCAAAGTTTCAAGGTGGTGTGATAAAAGATTGAACGATTTCCCCAAGTGGTCGCACAAGTAAGATAAGTCATTCTTCCTATGAGATTCTGTTCTAGCCATTCCTATGTCCTTAATTCCTTCCTCTGGTACCACCCAAAAACTTCCTACTACCGCACTACACTTTCCTATACCTTCTCTAACTTCTCCAATTATCCATCACATTTTTCTTCATAGCCTCTGTGAATGCACACACATAAGAGTGTCTGCACCTGCACAGGCTCCAACGGAAAACTTCCCAAGTTGAAACTTTTAAGTTTTGGTGGTAACCCCGCCCAGCTGCCCAGCAGGGCATAAAAGGCACCCCGCGCGCACTCCCTGTAGTTCCTGTTTTTCTGCTGCACAGCTTGCTCGGAAATTTCCCTGATTATGTCAACGACTCGCTTCAAGCATTTTACCCAATGCCCAAGAAAGATTTCTCATTCAAATAAGCACTCAGTGCCTTTGTTGCCTCGGAGAGGCCCACAACACTTTGTCCTGCAAGCATTGCCAGGCGCTGACAGCCTAATCAAGAAAAAACAGGGAAGCGCGCCTCAAAGTTCTCCTATATGAGGAATCGTTGGCTCCTCAGCCGTCGACTTCGACAGCATCTACATCTCAACTTCCTCCAATCTCTGCTCCTTCAACATTGACTATGCAATCATCGAAGCCACCATCTACGACCTCTAAGTTGTCGAAATGACCTCAGAAACAACCCTGCACTCTGACGATACAGGCGGTGTCGACGAGGTGTCCATCCACTTTGAGCTCGGTGGCTTTTGTTCGATCGATGAGGTCGACCACAGCAACACTGTCATCGACCTCGGCCATGAAGATTGCCTTTAAGAGATCTCATGAGGAATCTTGCAGGGCCAAATCGACACCGACCATGATTCCTCCAACACTGGGGAGGTCTCTATAACAACTCCTGGCCAAGAAAAGGCCTGAACCTCGCTCTTCCTCGTCCTCTTCTTCAAAACAACTAACCCAGACATCTTCAGTGACCTCTTGTCCAGGTCATCCCCCATCCAGTCGGCACAACAACCAAGACCGTTGATCAACCCGACTCCAGACATCCAGATGGAGGACAAACCGCCCGCCTCACCGGGTCGATCCGTGCAGACAGTTGCAGAAATTCCACATCTGTAGCGAGGCAAGAAATTTTTCCTCCAGCTACACTGGAAAGAGGGTATCAGACCATGCCACTAGCGAAGGCATCCGAGGTGTTGGCATCGAAATAACCGCCCCCTCCATCCTCACCAGTCGGAGTGGCCAGACCGTTACTGATGCCGTCAAGACAGCTATCGGCCTCTCCTCACCATTCAGAGGATGACAAGACAAAGACATCCAGGGTTCAGTACATTCAGAATCGGTGATCTCCTTAGGCCTCGACAGGTCACCGACTCATGACGCATATGAGGCTGATCCACCCTCCCCGACTGATAATGTTCAAGCCTTTGCCGATCAAATGACTAGAATGGCAGAAACCCTGGGCCTTGAGGTCAAGCAAACCTCAAAAGTTGTCACCGATCCGGTGTTTAAAAGAGTCCAATCTGAAGTCCCTCTGACTCTGTTACTTCCATTCCTCCCCTACCTCCAAATGAATCGAGGCATGGTATCGCACAGATGATGAAGGCTTGGAATGACTCAAACATCACCCTGACCTGAACTCTGTCGTGGTCAAAGCAGCTCAGTCTGGGAAGCAGTCGAACACCCCTTTGGATCGTGAAGGGAAACACATCAATGCAGTGGGCAGAAAGCTCTATTTGGGAGCCTTACTCCTTGCCAGGATGGCAAATTATGGAGCTTACATGAGCGCCTATCAACAGATCATCTGGGAAAAGGCCCAACCACTTATTGCTAAGCTCTCTGAAGAAGACCGAGCGGTTCTCAGCCCTGTCCCAGGAAGCAACATCTCTCGCACACCATCAAATGCAGAAGGCAAAGCACACCAGCGATACCGCAGGAGAAATGATAGCCCACGCGATAGCCATCCGTAGACAGTCTTGGCTTCGATCATCAGGCCTTTCCTCATCGTCTCGACATGTCATTGAAGATCTACCATTCAATGCTTTGGGACTTTTTAATGCCGACGATAAATGAAAATCCAACCAGGACTATAAACTGTTAGCCTCAAAGTGTGGCATTGAGAATCAATCACAGGCCCAGAGAATGCATTGGTATAATTACCGCCAACACCGATTCAGCAGCTATCCTTATCGCCATCCATCTGCGAGACAAACTCTTCGTTTTTTACCTGCTAACCAAACCCAACCTCAGCAGCAACAACGTCGATCTCAACAAACCCAGAGGTCTCGATCTCGGCAACCACCGGCCAACGACAACTCTAGACGTCAAGTTTGACGCCCTTCTCAACGATACTGTTTCCATCTCTGATACTTTTGTCGACTCCATCTCATCCCTCGACATGCCACATCACACCAAGAGACATACCATCACGAACCGAGCGCTCCCCCAATTCGGGGACCGTCTCGCTCATTTCATCCATGCATGGCAACGCATCACATCAGATGCATGGGTGTTAAGGGTTATCAGAGATGATTATGTGTTACAGTTCAAGGAGTTACCTCCTATGGGCCACGTTGTTCAGACAGACCCCTCACCACCAATCCTGTCAGAAGTCGACTCCCTCCTCCTGAAAGGGGCATTCAAAAGATCTCAGTCTCATTCAGACAATCGTGCCTTTTTCTCAAGGTATTTCATGGTGCTGAAGCCGGATGGTTCCCTGCGCCCCATCCTCGATCTCAGGGCACTGAACAAATTTATCCATGTTTCAAAGTTCAGAATGTTACGGTATTGTTGATAACTCCCATGCTGTATCGAGGCAATTTTTTTGCATCGATCGACTTACTTCCACTTGTCTGTTTGAAAGTCCCACAGATGTTTCCTTTCCTTCAAAATCGGAGAACAGACCTACTCCTTCACCGTGCTCCCGTTCTGTCTCGGGACAGCTCCAAGGACATTCACCAAGTGCATGTCGGTGGTCGCAGCATACTTGAGAAGATGGAAAATCCATGTTTTACCTTATCTGGATGACTGGCTCCTGGTCTCAACGTCGCCAGATCGCCTGCGATCACAGATCTCCTTTACTCTCAATCTCCTCCAGGACCTCGGCCTTCAGCTCAATGCTGAAAAATCCCTTCTCACCCCAATGAGGTTGATAAAGTTCATCGGAGCACAGTTCAATTCCATGTCGGAAACTGTCTCCCTACTGAGGGTCAGATACCTAGCCCTCCAACGCAAGATAAACCGTTGCAGATCTTCCACCATACTAAGGGCATGTTATGTCCAGGTCTATTCAGACACATTGCCTCGACCATAATGGTCACTCCCCTTGCCAGACTGAAGATGCACCCCCTCCAGAGGTGGTTTCTCTTTTTGTTTTTTGTTTTTCGTTTTTTTTTAAAAAAAGAATTTTATTAATTGTTTTTATATAACATCGAAAAAGTGGGAACAACCAAGGTATAGAAAAGTAGGAAAGAGAGAGAAAGATAAAAATCTACAATCTACAATTTATTTATTTTTGTAGATTGAGGTGGTTTCTCGAGAACTTCAACCCCCGTTGAGACTACGATCTGAACGTGCTGTCGATGCCGGCGACGGTCTGACGAACTTTGAGATGGTGGATGGACCAGAGGAATGTTTGTGTGGGACACCCATTCCACCCGCAACAACCATCGATTGTCCTCACAAGGGACTTATCAACCTTCTCCTGGGGCGCACACACAGGCCACCTCTCGGTGCAAGATGTCTGGTCAACACAAGCAAGATGTCATCACATAAACTATCTCAAACTCTTAGCCATCTTCAAGGTGCTCAGAGCTTTTCTCCCTCTCCTGCAAAGAAACATGGTCCAAATCCAGACAAACAACATGGTACTTAAACAAACAGGGAGGGACAGGATCCAGGAAACTTCTCTAATTTTCTATCGCGATCTGGGAATGGTGCTGCCGACATGCAATAGTCCTGTCTGCCCTTCACCTCCCCGGACGGCTGAATGACCAGGCCGACTCACTGAGCCGCTCAACATCGACGTCACACAAGTGGAGACTCGATACCATGGAAATTCAGAACATCTTCGACACATGGGGCCAACCGTCGATCGACTTGTTCGCCTCCCCGGAGAATGCCCACTTGCCACTGTTCGGAGCCCATCTCCCTCGAGACGAAGCCAGAGGATGCCTCGGAGACACCTTCCTCCTAGATTAGTCGACGGAATTCCTTTACCTCTTCCCTCCGATCCCGCTACTCCTTCGGGCGATCGAGACGATCGAGTTGACGCGGGCCAACTGCATCCTCATCGCGCCGGAGTGGCCAAGACAAATATGGTTTCTGGCTCTCCGACTGGCCAGCAGTCGGGTGCTTTGCCTCCCTCCCAAACCAGACCTACTATCGAGAGAAGGAGGTCTCCTGCTCCACCCGGATATCCCATCCCTCCACTTGACAGCCTGGAGGATACTTCCATAGCATCGCTTTCTCCTGAGATCCAGTCAATCCTGAATGCAGCACACCAACCCTCGACATAAAAGGCATATACTTACCGTATTGCCTGCCTTCAGGGGTTTCTTTGGGATCAATGCCAACCGGAGTTGCCCCCGTCGATGTCGACGATTTTAGATTTTCTTTTGTCTCTTGCTAGTCAAAACTTTGCTCTGTCCTCATTGAAGTCATATGTGGCAGCGATTTCTTGGTACCTCCAGACATTGGGTTCTTCTTTGCAGTTCCAGAACCATCTCATTAAGACCTTTATGAGAGGGTATACCAATCTTCACCCACCGATCCACCTTGTGCTGGCCCAACTAGTGGGCCCTCCCTTCGAGCCCCTAGCCACGACTGATTTGAGGTTGCTTTCTTGGAAAGTAGCCATTATGGTGGCTATCACATTGGCTCAGAGATCTTCTGAGTTGGCGGCTCTTCAAATAGATGAGCCTTACTTGTTGTTTCATGCTGATCAGGTGGTTTTATGAACTGATATCACCTTCTTGCCAAAGGTGGTACCACCATTTCATGTCAATGAGGACATTGTTTTACCGGCTTTCTTCCAACATCCGTCTTCTCCGATGGAAAAAATACTTAATTCCCTCGAAGTCCGGAGGGGTTTGCTCTTCTACAAACAAAGGACTACCTCTCTCCGTAAGACATCTAGGCTGTTTGTGGCCTATGCGCCAGACAAACTGGAGTTGCTGATATCGTCACAGCGACTCTCTCGATGGATCGGGTCAACCATTGAACTATGTTACGAACTGGCTTGAAGACCCCCTCCGACTTCCATCCGCCCAAGGTCGACGAGGGGCATGGCCGCTACTACGGTCTTCCTTAAAGGTGTCCCAATTGACTTGATTTGTAAGGCAGCCATTTGGTCCACTCCTATGACTTTTGGATCACATTACTGTTTGGATACCCGGTCTCAGGGAGACACTGTTTTCGGCAGATCAGTGCTCTCTGCCTGCCTGCCTTAAATTCTCTGAGATCCTAACATTCCTGTACACTTTTCCAAAACGTGTTTTATAATGTTTAAAATGCTTTTACATGTAACATGCATTTAAGAGTCTTTCCTGTGGGTACTAGTTCTGACCTACATGCCTTTCTCTTAATGTTACCGGTATGCTTATGCAACTGTATTATCATATCAGAGTTTGATTGTTCTGTATACTCAACCTCGGAGGTCTGTCGTTTCTTTACACCTTCTGTCTAGAAGAATATCCCATTTTACCAACATTTAGACTGTTGTCTTGTTTATGCTTTCATCATAGCCTTTGTGGCACACTTCATCATTCTGACAGTGCTTCTTATTTAAGATGTCTGTGTCAGTACATTTAATAAACTTGTGTTTGGCCCTTAAATTGGTCTCAGTTTGTTCCCACCATCCAGGACCTTAGCTTGCTAGCTCTTCATGTGTGTGCATTCACAGAGGCCACAAAGAAAAATGGTAGGTTACTCACCTGTAACATCTTTCTTCAAGTGGTCCTCTGTGAATCCACACAAACCCGCCCAGCCATCCCCCCTTACAAACCTCCCCTTTTTTCTTGCTATTGCGGCGTAGGAACTATGGGGAGTGTGCGCGGTTACGGGCGGTTACGGCCAAAACTTAAAAGTTTCAACTTGGGAAGTTTTCCGTTGGAGCCTGCACAGGTGCAGACACTCCATGTGTGTGGATTCACAGAGGACCACTCGAAGAAAGATGGTTACAGGTGAGTAACGTACCATTCTCAAACTTCTCCACTTATCCATCACACTCTCAAACCTTATCTCAACCTTCTCTCACCAACGTACACATTCTACAACATTCCTATACTTTCAATTGCCATCACAACAGTCAATCTCACAGGACTCTCTTGGGCCACTTCATTCAGATCACCTCTAATCCTATGCTATCAATCTCCTATATATATATCCTTTTTACTTTCTCCCTCCTATGCAACCTGTCACAGTCAGCAGTTATTTGATAACAACAACATACAAGCAACACACAAGCATACAAGCAACATACAATTAATTTTGTTCTTATTAATTTTGGGTCTGCTCCCTATGCGCTCCCAGTAAGTTTCCGCAGGATGTTATCGCATGCATGTGCTTTATGCTTGCTGTTCCTGCAGTGTTTTCTAAATGTTAGTGTTCAATCTAAGGTGACACTGAGATATTTAGGATGGGAGCAATGTTCAGTGTTCAACACGTAACAAAAATGGATGTGGTTGGAGGGGGGTTTGGCCCCCTGGTGACACAGTGGATTAAACTGCTGAACTGCTGAACTTGTTGACGGAAAGATTGGCAGTTCGAATCCAGGGAGTGGGTTGAGTTCCCGCTTGTAGCAAATTAGTTACTCTATGTAAAATTTTAGTGCATAGCTCTATGTTTGTAGGTGGCAGATAGGGAAGAATAGAGACAGAGAGGATAGCAACAGCAGGAACAGGATTTATTTGCATATGGAGGACGATTGGTCATAGGCAGATTAGCATAGGCCCAGGATTTCAACAGGTTGGGAGACAAAATGACAGTTGGGAAGAGCAGAGCTGAATGTTCTAAAGGGGCGGAGTTAAGTTCAAAAAGGAGGGGAGTTAGAGGGAGAGTTTAAAAAATGACAGTTAGGGAAGGACAGAGAGTTAGGGATTCCTGTTCATGAGAGATAGTTAAGAAATCCTGTTAGAAAAGTAAGCAGTCAAATAGAGCACAAGTTTTGGGAACTTAGAGAAAAGCCAGTGGTGCTTTAATCAGAAAGTAATTTTCGTCAAGTATGTGTAAAGCAAATACCATCTTGGTAAATGAGGAACTTTGAAGTCTATTTCAGGAAAGTGCACCAAGTATATTATACATGACTGAAACTCAAGTTTGCAATTGTGTCCACAAGTGTTTGGAGCCTGAAGTGTTTGAATAAATTTCGTTACTTTGTTGCATATAAGAGTCTCCAGCCTGTGATTCAAAGCCAAGAGGCTTTTGTTTTACAACATACAGAGCGTCTCAGGTATTAAAGTGTTAGCAGAGGACCGCACATATGTACATGCTTCTTTACAAACTGGAGGCTTCCCTGGCGTTACATAAATGGTGGCAGCTGCGGGATGAGTAGAATATATTTGGTCCAGTGCATCAGAAAGAGGTGAGATCCGTGAAAAAAAACTAATTTAATCCCTCAAGGAAGCGATGGGATGCGTGTAATATGACTGATAATGGTGCCTAAAAAATGGCAGGAAGCGTATAAGAAGCCTAATCTAGTGCCTAGAAGAAGCTGTGGACTGTGGCTGAAGTAAAACAGTGCTTAAAGAAGTGGTGTGATTAAGGTTAACCAGTAAAAACTGTGGTTTTAAACACCAGGGCTGGTATAACTCTAAGATTCAGAAACTCCAGAGACAAAATTCACCTCACAGAAAAATAGTAAGAGAAAATGGCTCCTCCCAAGAGCAGGAAAGCTGGAACTGAAAGAGAGGTGGTAGAGGAGGGAGCACAGGAACGTGAGGAGAGTCAGGAGCAGACAGTTACATCAGTAGAATTGCAAAGATTACAAATTCAGTTTGAAATGAGCAGAATGGAATCACAGGAAAGGTTACAGTTAGCTAAGTTGGAGGCTGAAAAAAGAGAGAGAGAGAGAGAGAGAGAGGCTGAGGAAAGAGAGAAGGCCAGAGAACATGAAAGATTGATGATGCAGTTAAGAATGCAGGAATGATATAGAACTAGCGAAAATACTAGTGTACATAGTTACAATGACTTCTCTGCCAAAGTAAAGAGATTTGCTAAGTACCAAAAGGGAGATGACGTGGAAGCATTCCTGCTGGCATTTGAGAGAACCTGTTTGTAACTAGAGATTCCAGAAGAAAGTAAAATGTCATATCTAAAGTCTTTAATATCTGGTGAGCTAAATCAGATATTGGCTGATATGAGGAATGATGAAATAAATGATTATGGACTATTTAAGTTAAAGTTAGGTTTGGGATCACTCCTCAACAGTGCAGGAAGAACTTTAGAGAGATAAAAAGAAGAAATGGCAAAACATATGTCCAGCTGGGAGCCTGATTAAACAAAGCCCTTGACAAGTGGATAGAAGGAAGTCGGGTTAGCACATTCCAACAGCTAAAACATCTGGTAGCATTGGAACAGTTTTATGAACTGGTGCCCCTAAACATGCGCTGGTATGTCAAAGATAAAAAAATTGAGAGTGTGTCTCAAGTGGCTATTGTCCTTGATGAACTGGAGACTGATTACGAGATGAAAAACTTGGACATGGCGTATAAGAGATCATATGAGGGAAAAGGAAACAAATATATATACAAAAATGCTAAAAGTCCCTCACAGCCATTATGGAAAAATAAAGACCAAGAAGGGAGGGATAAGGCAGACCAATAATATGGGAGAAAGAGTAATTACTATAATAAGGAAGTAACAAGACCTGGTGATCACATACTACCATTGCCAAGAGCTAGAGCATATAAGAGCAAGGTGCCCTAGGCTGAGGAATGAGAAGAGTGTTACTTCACCTCAGAGAAATATTCGGTTGGTACAGAAAGATAAAGGGACTGGTCACTATACAGAGGAGGTTAAGAGTGAAATGGAATCGACAGCTGAGTCCAGTAAAATATTCCAAGTGTGGAAAGTGCGAGGTTGAAGACTGACTATAGAGAGAAGATAGTAATAAATGGAAAGAAGATATTGAGATTAAGAGACTCAGGAGCTCAAGTATCTCTAATCCAAAGTCAACTAATAAACCCGGAACAGATAGTGCCTGATAAGAGATATCTATTAAAAGCAATCTATGGGCCAGCATTTGAGTCCTCAGTAGTGGAAATCCTTGTAACTTATAAAAATACAAAGGAATTTGGCAAGTTGGAGTGATGAAGGAATTGGAAGTTCCATTCATTATAGGAAATGACCTATATGAAGAATGCCAAAGAGTCAATGTAGTTACTAGAAAGTCAGAGACAGAGGAGATGGTTGGTGATTCTGATGAAGCAAGTACTTCACAAGACAGAGAAAAGAATAATGAACTTAGGCTAATAAAATTCTCAGATAAGCAAGCTGAAATCTTCTTAATGGAACAAAAGAAGGATAACTCTTTAGGAGAGTTATGGAAACAAGCCAAAAAGCCAGTGACCAATATCAACACAACTAAAAGACTAGTTGAAGTGAAAGTAACTTCAAAACATGATTCATCCACTATAAAGGTTCCAGATGATCACACAAAAGAAGATTTAAAGATCAGAACTGTGGTTGAAGTTAAGAATCTAGGTGAAACTTATCAAGAAGCTGACAGCAACAAAATGGTAAATGCAAGCTGATACACTGTAGCAGTTGATGGTAAAGATAAGACTCTCAAACATTCTACACTTCATCTGAAAGAAGAGAGACGTTTTGCTGAGGATAAACCATTAGATAAGATCCTCCTTACCAACTCAGTTATAGGCATTTCAATATGCCTATAACTGAAAAGAAAATAAATGTAGAGATAAGATCTAATCATACACCAGAGAAAGATGATAAAAACCAAGCTGATGGACTGTCAAGAGAAATAATATACACTGACTATGTTAATGGTGATTAAAGGGAAAAGCTACAATTTCCAGCTTTGGAGGGTTGACTGCAGTGATGAGATTGCAATGAAGAGAGAAGGTGTTCTTGTTCGTTCTTCCAATGGTGGCGAGTTCTCTTCAAGGCCAGGAGAGGATATTCAAGCAAGTACTGATTCTTCACAACAACATGATGCAATGTTGAAGCAGGCCTTTGTTCAAGCCATAAGACTCCATAAAAGCAGAACTGTTCCTGATAATTGGAAGACCAGGTTGAAAGAAGAAAACTCCAGCAGAAAAGAAGAGAAAAGAGAACAATGTGGTATTGTGTGGGGTGTATTGGCCTGTTGTAATTTGAGACTAGGTATTAGGGGAAGGAGAATTGGAATTGGATAAAAGAAAAGAAAAAAAACAACCTTGTTTTCTACAAGGGCCAGACCAAATAACACATTGAATAATGAAAGTGTTAATGTAGAAAGGTAATGTAGGTATAATGTAGTGTAATGTTTTTAAAATGGTTAACCTATTTTATTGCAGACTTATAAAAAGTATGGTGTCATTACAATGGTGAACTGTATATGTTTTATACAATAGGTATAAGGTATAAATACATTATATTGAAGTGTGTTAGGTATGTAAGTTTTACAATAGGCAATGAATATTTACAAAGTCACTGTATGAATATAGAAATGTTTGGATAAATTATTTATAAGAAAGGAAGGAACGTCCTACTATAGTGTTATAACCTCATGGAAGACAGAAAGACTCTTATTAATGAATAACTTATGATTGGATATAGAGACTTGAATTTCTCCAAATTATTTAGACTTGTTCATGTTTATTTATTTATTTATTTATTTGGAAGATTTCTATACCGGCCTTCTCACCTCAACCGAGGGACTCAGGTCGGTTTACAGCATATATGCAAAATATACAAATACAACCGAGTGCAACATCATTAAGGATTAAA
This sequence comes from Anolis sagrei, assembly GCF_037176765.1. Taxonomy (NCBI): domain Eukaryota; kingdom Metazoa; phylum Chordata; class Lepidosauria; order Squamata; family Anolidae; genus Anolis; species Anolis sagrei. The sequence goes on along the minus strand of NC_090035.1, from coordinate 55,266,787 downwards.
ACCACACAATAAAATACAATAAAACATCATCATTACAATTACAATTACCCAGGCCAAAATGTCAATACAATCGTAGTTGTAGTCACAGTTCATTAAAGATTCAGTCCTCAAAAGCCACATTCCAGAACCAGGTCTTTAGTAATTTCCTGAAAGGAGGGAGGGGGCAGATCGGATCTCTAGTGGAAGGGAGTTCCAGAGCCGGGGAGCCACCACCGAGAAGGCCCTTTCTCTTGTCCCCACCAAGCGTGACTGTGAGGGTGGTGGGACCGAAAGCAGCCCCCCCCCCCCGGAAGATCTTAATAGCCTTGAAGGCTCATAGGGGAGAATCTGTTCGGACAGGTAAACTGGGCCAGAGTCGTTTAGGGCTTTGTAGGTCAAAACCAGCACTTTGAATTGTGCTTGGAAGCTAATCGGCAGTCAGTAGAGCTGGCGTAACAGAGGGGTTGTATGCTCCCTGTACCCAGCCCCCGTTAGAAATCTGGCTGCCGAGCATTGGACTAGCTGCAGCTTCTGGGCAGTCTTCAGAGGCAGCACCACGTAGAGAGCGTTGCAGTAATCTAAGTGGGATGTAACCAAAGCGTGGACCACCGTGGCCAAGTAAGACTTCCCAAGGTACGGGCGCAGCTGGCGCACAAGTTTTAATTGTGCGAAAGCTCCCCTGACCACCGCTAAAACTTGGGGCTCCAGGCTCAGCGATGAATCAAGGAGAACCCCCAGACTGCGAACCTGCGCCTTCAGGGGGAGTGTAACCCCGTCCAGCACAGGCTGTAACCCTATATCCTGTTCGGCCTTGCGACTGACCAGGAGTACCTCTGTCTTGTCTGGATTTAGTTTCAATCTGTTGTCCCTCATCCAGTCCATCACAGCGGCCAAGCACCGGTTCAGGACCTGAACAGCCTCCTTAGTAGCAGGTGAAAAAGAGTAAGAGTTGGACATCATCTGCGTACAGATCATACTGCACCCTGAAACTCCGGATGATCTCTCCCAAGGGTTTCATGTATATGTTAAACAACATAGGGGACAGTACAGAACCCTGCGGGACCCCACAGAACAATGGCCGCGCAGTCGAGCAGGAGTCCCCTAATGACACCTTCTGGGAGCGCCCCTCGAGAAAGGACTGGAGCCACTGCAAAGCAGTACCCCCAAGGTCCATTCCCGTGAGACGTCCCAGGAAGATACTGTGGTCGACGGTATCGAAAGCCGAAGAGAGGTCCAGCAGAACCAACAGAGACACACTCCCCCTGTCCAGTTCCCGGCGAAGATCATCCACTAAGGCAACCAAGGCTGTCTTGGTACCATGCCCCAGCCTAAAACCAGACTGTGCCAGATCTAGATAGTCCGTGTCAACCAGGAATTCCTGGAGTTGCAAGGCCACCACATGTTCCAGCACTTTGCCCAAATAGGGGAGATTGGAAACTGGCCGATAGTTGGGGTCCAGTGATGGCTTTTTCAACAGCGGTTTTATAACAGCTTGTTTTAAGCTGGCTGGAATAGTGCCTTCCCAAAGGGAGGCATTAACCACCACCTTCACCCACTCTGCCAAACCCCCTCTGGCTTCCTTTACCAGCCAGGATGGGCAGGGGTCTAGGATGCATGTGGTTGGCCTCGCCTCCCCAAGAATCCTGTCAACATCCTCGAGTTGAACAGATCGAAACGAATCCATCAAAATTGGACAAGCAGGTGCTTGTGTTACATCCTCAGAGACTGCCGTTAACATGGTGTCAAAGCCTGCGCAGATCAAAGTGACTTTGTCCGCAAAGTACTGAGCAAATGCTTCACAGCGGACTGCCGAGTCGTCAGGGGACCCATCCTGAATGGTGAGCTTCAACAACCCTCTGACAACTCGAAACAGCTCAGCTGGATGGTTCCTTGCGGACGCAATATTGGCTGAGTAGAAAGAGTTTTGTGCAGCCTCTATTGCCGCGCCATATGTTCTAATTGTTTAATTGTTAATTGTTTAGAAGACTTGATGATATATAAAGGCTGATATATGTAAAAATATTGAGGTTGTATGTCAATAGAGTAACAGGAGAAACTTACAAAAGGATTTTTGGCAGCAGAATGGGGATAGTTAAGTAGGCAAAGTAAAATACATGATGTATCTAAATGTTTAGAATTGTCAGAAGTGCAAAAGTGTCATCTGAAAGATATATTGAAGCAATATCCAAATGTATTTGAGAATGGGCCAGGTAAAAAAGGAGCTAATAACTCATAGGATCAATACGGCTGATGTAAAACTCATAACTTCCCATCCGTATATTGTAATGGGATAGAAACACATTTGGACAAGGATATTTGATGTTGATATGGAGAATTGAATAAATGCAAGAGGATTTAAAGATAAAGTTAATGGAAGGTAAAGTGGTGTGTCTTAGGTAAAGACAGAAATCCATTTTGGGAAAGTGTTTTAAGTTAGAACCAGTCTTCAAGAGGAAGATTTAGGTCTAAGATAGCAGCCTCTGAGATAAAGAGTGCTGGGTTTTGGGGTTTCTATAGGTGATGAGAGCCCAGGGGACAGGCAAACTGTCAAGTTTGTAAGTGGGAGTAGAGGCTCCACAATTTCACTTCAATGTATAATATATTGAAGGATGTGACTATGTCAAGGTGGACATTTTGTCGTGGATATGGAGATAGTTTTATTCAGTTTTATTCAGGTAAGCTATATAGTAGGCCTGTCGGTTTCGTTTCGTTAATTCGTTAATTCGTATTAAAATCGTTATTTTTTGCATATCCGAAGCGATATCAAAACATATTTTTAAACCCGGAAGGGTTTAAAAATATCGAAGCAGCAGCCCCATGTATTTTACGAGCTGAAGCTCCGCTCGTTAATTGCATGGAGGCTGCTGCTGAGCGCGCCATCCGGCTCTGGCTCCTCCTCTTCCTCCGGAGCCCATTGGATGGCGCGCGCGCGCTCACAAGCGGCCTCCGCGCGCCATCCAATGGGCTCCTGCGCCCCCCTCCTCCTCCTCCTCCTCTTCCTCCCAGCTGGGAGGAAGAGAAGGAGGAGGAGGAGGAGGAGGGGGGCGCCGGAGCCAGAGCCGGATGGCGCGCGGAGGCCGCTTGTGAGCGCGCGCGCGCCATCCAATGGGCTCCGGCGCCCCCCTCCTCCTCCTCCTCCTCCTCTTCTTCCTCCCAGCTGGGAGGAAGAGAAGGAGGAGGAGGAGGAGGAGGGGGGCGCCGGAGCCAGAGCCGGATGGCGCGCGCGCGCTCACAAGCGGCCTCCGCGCGCCATCCGGCTCTGGCTCCGGCGCCCCCCTCCTCCTCCTCCTCCTCCTCCTCTTCCTTGGGAGGAAGAGGAGGAGGAGGAGGAGGAGGAGGGGGGCGCCGGAGCCAGAGCCGGATGGCGCGCGGAGGCCGCTTGTGAGCGCGCGCGCGCCATCCAATGGGCTCCGGCGCCCCCCTCCTCCTCCTCCTCCTCCTCCTCTTCCTCCCAGCTGGGAGGAAGAAGAGGAGGAGGAGGAGGAGGAGGGGGGCGCCGGAGCCCATTGGATGGCGCGCGCGCGCTCACAAGCGGCCTCCGCGCGCCATCCGGCTCTGGCTTGTGTGACTTTTCAGGGCTGTATGACCATGTTCCAGAAGCATTCTCTCCTGACATTTTGCCCACATCTATGGCAGGCATCCTCAGAGGTCTGTTGGAAACTAGGCAAATGGTGAGTTATATATCATCTAATATTATCTAAGGAATGTCCAGGGTGGGAGAAAGCCATTCAATGCTAATCAAGGTGACCATTACTGCAACATTCACACTTAGCCTGTTTGATCAAGAAAAAATTTTTTTCAAAAATGTTTTGTAAATAATAACGAAAATTCGTAAATAACAAAACATTTTTTTTGAAAGTTTTGTAAATATTTTTAATATCGAAACAAAAAAACACCCCAATTAAGAATCGAATTTAGAAACAAATTTTTTCTTGATCAAACAGGCCTACTATATAGATATAGGTTTAGTGTTAACCTGTTAGTTTCATTGGAAGGTGTTTCATCAATACTGATTCCATGGGAAAGGATTTAGCTTTTAAAATCTAATGTAGCCAGATAAACTCACATAGGCATTGATAAGACCTAGTGTGTATATTAAAATGTAAGTGGAAAATTCCTTTTGAGGTCATTGATATAGAATGGAAAGATATGGTAATGTATATTGGTAATATATGTTGTTAAAATGTATAATATGTGTGTTTATATACAATTGAATTAGTAGAGTAACTGTATAGTATCATTATTAAAGAATCTTTTCATGTGATATATGATAGAAATGTAAGTATTTAAATGTATGGTTTTGAATGTGAATTAAATATAGAATTGTTAGATAAGGTATAAGTTAACAATATTGCTTTCGATGAAGTTAACACTCACCTCCAGCAATATTTTTATAGGGAAGGGGCGTATGTAGCGAATTTGTTACTCTATGTGAAATTTTAGTGCATAGCTCTATGTTTGTAGGGGGCAGATAGGGAAGAATAGAGACAGAGAGGATAGCAACAGCAGGGATAGGATTTATTTGCATATGGAGGACGATTGGTCATAGGCAGATTAGCATAGACCAAGAATTTCAACAGGTTGGGAGACAAAATGACAGTTGGGAAAAGCAGAGCTGAATGTTCTAAAGGGGCAGAGTTAAGTTCAAAAAGGAGGGGAGTTAGAGGGAGAGTTTAAAAAATGACAGTTAGTTAGGGATTGCAGTTTTTTTATTGCAATTTTCTTAAATATACAGACAATAAAATTTGAGGAGAAGAGGGGGGAAGAGGGGGGGAAGGTTATAGAGTGGGGGATAGAGATTTAGAGGGGAGATATGGTGGGGGGGTGTAGAAGGGAAGAAAAGGGTTTATGTGAGGGAAATAAAAGTGACAGTTAAAAGAAAAGATTCAAGAGGTTCGTTCTTCATTCCATGTGACTTCCAGGATTCTTTGAGGGAGGTCTTATCCTTTTCTTTCATTTCTTCTTCTCTCTTCTCTCTATTTTCAGTATCTCATATCGACTGCTACGTGTTTTATGTCCATCTCCTTTTCAAACCCTTTCTTCTTGTTCTTTTTCCTACTTTCTTAAGTTTTCTTCTATGTTTGTGTGCATTCTTTTTAGTTTTATTCTTAGATTTAATTGTTTAATTTTAAATATTCCTTAAATTTTGTCCAGCCAGTTTCCGTTTCCATTATTCCTTTATTTCTTTGGATAATGAAGCTCAGACTATCCATGTTCCTGACTTCCATCATTTTTCTTTTCCAGTCATCTATCTTTGGTATTTCTTTCTTCCTCCAAAGTTTAGCAAAGCATATCCTTGCTGCTGTTGTTGCCAAAAATAGTAATTTATCGGTATTTTTGTCCATCTTTAGATTTGAAGTTATGCCCAGTGGAAATATTTCCGGTTTTAGAGGGATTTTAATTTTCAGAACTTTCTGTAATGTTTCTTGTATTTCCTTCCAGTATTTTCTTGTTTTTTTGCACTGCCACCACATGTGGTACATCGTTCCTTCTACTGATCCACACTTCCAGCATTTTAAATTTGCGTTTTTGTAGTATTTGTTTATTTTAGCGGGAGTCATGTACCATCTAAAGAAGACCTTCAGCCAGTTCTCTCTCATATCATATGCTTTTAAATATTTCAGCTTTTTCTTCCAGATCGTCTCCCATTCCTCTGTTCCTATTGTTCTTCCCACATTCCTGGCCCATTTCACCATACACTCTTTTATCTCTTCTTCCTCAGTACTCCATCTAAGTAATTCTGTGTATATTTTGGATATTTTTTTCCTCTCTGACTCCCATATTCTGTCCCATCTATTCCCTTTTTTTTCGAATCCCTTTTTTTAATCCTTTCCAAAAAAAATCCTGTATCTGCCTGTATTGGAGCCAGGTCATATTTGGGTAACTTAGCTTTATTTCTGTTAGTGGCCTTAGGGATATTTCATTTTTCTCTTCTCTAATTAGTTCCTTATAATTCGGCCATTTGATCCAGCCTAATTCCTTTCTCTGGCACGATTCTAGTGGGGAGATCCAGATCGGTGTTTTGCTGTACATCCGGTTTTTATATTTGTTCCAAGTTCTATGTAGTGGTTACCAAAGTTTTTTTCTATTTTTAATTTCTCATAACCAATATACGCATGCCAACCCCTACGGAGATCGAAGCTTTCTAAGTTTAAATTTTTTTCCTTTTTTAGTCCTATCCAATCTGCCGCCCAAGCTAGCGCACAGGCTTCCGCGTATAGCCCCAAATCTGGAAGATCCAATCCCCCTCTTTCTCTCTCATCTGTTAAGTTTTTGTAGTTTATCCTAGGTTTTTTGCTGAGCCAGATGAATTTCCTGATATCCTTGTTCCATTCTTTTATAATTTTTTGGTTCCTAATTATGGGTAAATTTTGAAAGAGAAACAGCATTCTTGGAAGAACATTCATCTTGATGCAGGAAATTCTCCCTAGGAGTGAAATTTTGAGATGTTTCCATTTCTCTAAGTCTTTCTTTATTTCTTTCCAGATTCTTATATAGTTATTTTGTAGGAGTTGTGAATTTTTAGCCGTAATAATAATTCCTAAATATTTGAGCTTCGGGATGATTTTTATCTTGTTGTTTTTTTTGAGTTGTTCTAATTTTTTCTTTGGTATGTTTTTTGTTATTGCTTCTTTTTTTTCAAAATTTAATTTGAAACCTGCTACCTTTCCGTATTCTTCAATTGTCTCCATCCACCTGTTTAGATTTTTGTTTGGATCTTCAATTATACAGATTAAATCGTCCGCGAACGCCCTGCATTTGTAAGAGTATCTGTTTATTCTTGCTCCCCTCAGTTCCTCATTGTCTCTTATGCTGTTTAATAATACTTCTAGTGTTAATATAAATATTAAGGGAGATAACGTACAGCCTTGTCTCATTCCTTTCCTTATTTCAATTTCATTGCTTCCCTGTCCGTTTATTATTATTTTTGCATACTGTGTTAGAGGGAGAGTTTAAAAAATGACAGTTAGTTAGGGATTGCAGTTTGTGAAGGACAGAGAGTTAGGGATTCCTTTTCATGAGAGATAGTTAGGAAATTCTGTTAGAAAAGTAAGCAGTTAGTCAAATAGAGCACAAGTTTTGGGAACTTAGAAAAAAGCCAGTGGTGCTTTAATCAGAAAATAATTTTAGTTAAGTATGTGTAAAGCAAATACCATCTTGGTAAATGCGAAACTTTGAAAGTCTATTTCAGGAAAGTGCACCAAGTATATTATACATGACTGAAACTCAAGTTTGCAACAAAAATATCAATTGTAACCACAAGCGTTTGGAGCCTGAAGTGTTTGAATAAACTTTGTTACTTTGTTGCATATAAGAGAGCCTCCAGCCTGTGATTCAAAGCCAAGAGGCTTTTGTTTTACAACACACAGAGCGTCTCAGGTATTAAAGGCAGAGGTCTGCACTTATGTACATGCTTCTTTACAAACTGGTGGCTTCCCTGGCATTACACCGCTGTTATCCCCAGCTTCTGCCTACTCAGCAGTTTAAAAACATGCAAATGTGAGTAGTTCAATCGGTACCACCTTGGTGGGAAGGTAACGGCGCTCCATCAGACATGCTGGCCCCATGACCTTGGAGGAGTCTACGGACAACACCGGCTCTTCGGCTTAAAAATTGAGATGAGCACCCACCCCCAGAGTCTGACACAGCATACTTAATGTCAGGAGAAACCTTTTTCCTTTGTGGTCTCTGTTAATGCACATGTGGAGTGTCTGCGCCTGAGCAGGCACCAACAGAAACTTCCCTAGTTTAAACTTTTCAAGTTTTGGCGGTAACCCCACCCAGTCCCTGGCAGGGCATAAAAGGCACCCCGCATGCACACTCAGCAGTTCCTGTTTTTCCTCCACAAGGCTCACTTCAGAACTTCTAGCGATGTCCACAACTTGTTTTAAACACTGCACGCGGTGTTCCAGAAAGATACTGGATTCTGACAAGCACTCTTTTTGCCTTCTTTGCCTCGATGAGGCACATATCGCCGATTCATGATGTCATTGCCAAGCCTTGACTGCTCAATCTCAAAAGAACCGAGTTCATCGTCTATGGTACCTGCTGTACAAACAGTCCTTGGCACCAACACCTTCGACGTCGACTGCACGACCATCGGCTTCGACAGCGGTACCGACGTCGGCGTCGATCGGTCCACCTCCACCAGCTCAGCCCAGAACTCGTCAGACAAAGACGACTAAGGGTGTGCAGAAAAGGCCTCGGTCGACGATGTCTATGACATCGAAGACTACCAGATCGGCCAAGCAGGCCATATACGATGACCATGGAAACCATACGGGTGTACCATTCTTCAACAAGCTCTGTGGCATCGGTGAGATCAGCCCTTTCCATGAGGTCGACAACTGCAACACCACCATCTTCAACCGCGGTGTACATTGCCTTTAGAAGGGTGCAGGAAGAGTCCTGTCGGGCTGCGACCTCCTCCTCCTCATCAGTCCCTCCCACCCCAGGGAAATCGCTGTTGAAGTCTCCACCAACTCAGCCGCCGGCTAAAAAGAAGATAACGGTGCCTCAACCTTCTTCCTCTTCCTCTTCTTCGAGAAGAGCAACAACTGCCTCATCGGCCACCTCATCAGCGAGGTCTTCGCCAATTCAGTCAGCCCAGCCAGAGCCCCTCCAGCAGCTGATGCAGGAGGAGCAGATGCCGCCTGAAGTGCCCAAAGAGCAGCCAGAATTGCTGGTAATCTCGGTTGATACCGTGATAGAAGTACCAAACCAGCCAGCAGGACTTACTGCCAGACAAGAGCTTTTTCCACCCACGGCGACGCTGGAAAGGGGGTGACAAACTGCCAGGCTGGCACGTGCCGCTGAGTCCTCTCGGCCTCCAAACAACCTCCTCCCCCATCTTCACCTCGGTTCCCACTGCCTCCTCTGCCTCCACACAACCCTTCCTCATCCTCGCCCCATCTGAAGCGGAAGAAGAGGAAGATGGAAAACTTGCTGCCTCGGTTCATTCAGGCTCGGTATTGTCGCTCAGTATCGAGAGATCCCCTACCCACGATACCCACGAGGCCGACCCTCAGTCGCTGACAGACAATGTCAGGGACTTCGCTGACCAGATGGCCTGCATGGCCGATACTTTGGGCCTGGAAATAAAACATACTTTGAAGGCAGTGACTGATCCAGTTTTTAAGCGGGTCCAGTCGGAAACGTCGCCAGCCCCTCTTTTGCCTTTTCTTGTATATCTCCTGGATGTAATTCAGGCCTCATGGAAGACTCATGGAAGTGGGGTGGAACATATTAGTAGTATTCTGATTCTTTTCAATGGGGAAATTTGATTTGACATAAGAACCATTTGATTTGAATTAAGAGCCATTTGGGTTATGAGCTCAGTCAGGGAACATAAGTCAAGGTATCTCTGTGCTATGAAAATATTGATAGGATTTGGTTGCTTCTCTCCCTCCTGCAGGCATTGCATCCGTTTGCCAAGGATGACGTGTGCCGAACTAGCCAGGGCTCCCCTGCTTTTCAGCCACCAGAAATCGCCAACGGCCTCGACACCTTTTCGGGTTTCAAAGTGGACATTTGGTCTGCGGGTGTTACACTGTAAGTACACGGGAGCATCAAAACTCAGCCATGAAGGTGAAAGGCAGTCAATAGGGTAAAAACCAAGGAAACCAAGTCCTGCGCGGATTAGCTGTATTTTAATTCTGTTTTTTACCACACGGTTATTAATTGTGTTTTAATTTTTATATTGCACTTTTAAAACTTGTTTAGCATGGATTGTTAGCTGCCTTGAGTCTCTACGGGGAGAAAGGCTGGGCATAAATAATAATAATAATAATAATAATAATAATAATAATAATGCAAAGAGTCTGGTACAAACCAGTAAATATGGTCCCAGTGGTGATCGGCACACTTAGTGCAGTGCCTAAAGATCTTGGCACGCATTATTCGCCAATACATCACACAGTCCTAGACTCTTGGGAAGTGTTCAACGTGTGATCCAATTCAACAGCCAGCAGAGTGTCTGCTCTGGACTCATCTTGTTGTGTTTCTAATAATAATAATAATAATAATAATAATAATAATAATAATACAGCTTCAGGTGATAGATACACTTATCTTGGAGAAGATGGGTGACACAATAGCCATCTTTAAATATACAGTAGAGTGTCAGATGAATGAAAATGTCAGATAATATGGAGTCTCCTACTGTTATCCATCCAACGTAGCGCAAGACACCGAGAATGCTAACAACAGGAACTCAAAGGGTTAAGGCAAGGCAATGCCTAAGGGTAGAGCGGCATAGCAGGAAGTGCCTTGATGTGGAAGAGGAAGTTGGAAATCATAGAAAGAAGGAGGGAGGACACTTCTGCTTCCAGTCCTGCCTCTTTTCCCCCTTTCCTCCCTCCTCCTCCTCCTCCTCCTCCTCCTCCTTGTCTTGCCTTTTTCACTTATTGGGAAAGGAGAGAGAGTTGGGGAGTGCTACTATAAATGAAGGGGAAATGCTGGAGGATAAGGGGGCGTCAGATAAGCACATTGGACAAGACTAAATTTTGGATAAGTAAAGGTCCAATAAACGAGACTCTGCCGTATAGTTATTCAGACAGGCTTTTAGAATCATAGAGTTGGAAGAGACGTTGTGGGTCATTCAGTCCAACCCCTTTCTCCCAAGAAGCAGGAAAATTGCATTCAAATTCCCCCCCCCCCCCCCCGGACAGATGGCCATCCAGACCCTGTTTCACAGCCTCCAACAAAGGAGCTTCCACCACACTCTGGGGCAGAGAGTTCCATTGCTGAACTTCTCTCTCTCACAGTGAGGAAGTTCTTTCTAATGTTCAGGTGAAATCTCCTTTCCTATAGTTTGAAGCCATTGCTCTATATCCTAGTCTCCCTCCCTCTTTCCTATGACTTCCTCTTACACATTGATCCCTGGCCCTCATCATGTCTCCTCTCAGCCTTCTCTTCTGCAGGCTAAAAATGCCCAGCTTTTGAAGCCACTCCTCATAAGCCTTCTTATCCGGACCTTGATCATTTGAGTCGCCCTCCTATGGTGACATTCCATCTTAGAGTTAACATCTTCCTTCTATTGCGGTGCCCAGAATTGGGCACAGTATGATTCCAGTATGAGGAGCCTTCTAATCAAGGTGAAAGAAGAAAGCGCAAAAGCTGGTTTGCAGTTAAACATAAAAAAACCCAAGATTATAGCAACAAGAATGATTGACAACTAAGAAATAGAGGGAGAAAAGTGGAGGCAGTGACAGACTTTGTATTTCTAGGTGAAAAGATTACTGCAGACATAGACTGCAGCCAGGAAATTAGAAAACGCTTACTTCTTGGGAGGAGAGCAATGTCCAGTCTCGATAAAATTGTGAAGAGTAGAGACATCACACTGGCAACAAAGATCCACATAGTTAAAGCAATGGTATTCCCTATAGTCACCTATGGATGTGAGAGCTGGACCATAGGGAAGGCTGAGCGAAGGAAGATAGATGCTTTTGAACTGTGGTGTTGGAGGAAAGTGCTGAGAGTGCCTTGGACCACCAGAAGATCCAACCAGTCCATACTTCATGAAATAAAGCCGGACTGCTCCCTGGAGGGAAGGATATTAGAGGCAAAGATGAAGTACTTTGGCCACATCATAAGAAGAAAGGAAAGCTTAGAGAAGACAATGATGCTGGGGGAAATGGAAGGAAAAAGGGAGGGGGGCCGACCAAGGGCAAGATGGATGGATGGCATCCTTGAAGTGACTGGCTTGACTCTGTAGGAGCTGACGGCCGACAGGGAGCTCTGGCGTGGGCTGGTCCATGAGGTCACGAAGAGTCAGAAACGACTGAATGAATGAACATTAACAACATGATTCCAGGTGTGGCCTGACCAAGGCAGAATAGAATACAGGGGGAGCAAGACTTCCCTGGATCTATCCACCAGACTCCTATTTATAAGAGTGTTTGAGGATTGGGACATCCATAAGAAGATCAAGGTGCTTGTTTATGAAGCCATTGCCTCCCAACCTTGCTCTATGCCTTCAAAATGTGGAAAGTCTGCAGATGTCGCACTCAACTCTTGGAACGATTCCATCAGTGTTGCCTCTGGAAAATCCTGCAAATCTCTTGAGGAGCCATCGGACAAATGACATTCTCCCTATTTATTTATTTATTTATTTATTTATTTAGAATTTTTATATACCAGTCTTCTCACCTCCAAAGAGGAACTCAGGCTGGTTTACAACAAGGGGGTTCATACACAATGGTTTAAAAACATCACATCAATAATACACTAATATAAACACATTAAAGTACTATCATATAATTATATAAAACCGAGTCGTTAGCATAAAAATCACTATTCATCCCCATCCGCCCGTGTGGTCAAAAGCCATTGCCTCACTCATCAAATGCCAGATTCCAAAGCTAGGTTTTCACCAACTTTCTAAAGGTCAGGAGAGAAGGGGCAGTTCTAATCTCCAGTGGGAGAGAGTTCTAGAGCCGAGGGGCCACTACCAAGAAGGCCCTGTCCCTCGTCCCCACCAGACGCGATTGCAAAGATGGTGGGACCGAGAGCAGGGCCCCTCCAGAAGATCTTAACAATCTTGATGGTTCATAGGGGAGAATCCGTTCAGACAGGTAAACTGGGCCGGAGTCGTTTAGGGATTTATAGGTCAACCCCAGCACTTTGAATTGTGCTCAGAAGCTAGTTGGCAGTCAGTGGAGCTGGCGCAACAGAGGAGTAGTATGCTCCCTGTACCCCGCTCCTGTTAGTAATCTGGCTGCTGCTCGTTGGACTAATTGCAGCTTCCGGGCAGTCTTCAGAGGCAACCCCACGTAGAGAGCGTTGCAGTAGTCTATACGGGATGTAACCAGAGCGTGGACCACCGTAGCCAAGTCAGACTTCCCAAGGTGTGGGCGCATCTGGCGCACAAGTTTTAATTGTGCAAAACCACCGCCGAGATGAGTCCAAAGCAGTTAATATACTCCCAACTCCAGAACGGAAAATGGAATGTTGGTGGACAGGAAAAAATATTGAAAGATGGGCTTAAAGCCAACCTTTAAAACTGTGGCTTTGACACAGATAACTGGGAAGTCGTGGCTCTTGAGCGCTCTAGCTGGAGGTCAGCTGTGACCAGCAGTACTGCAGAATTCAAAAAGGCACGAATGGAAGGCAAAAGGGAGAAACATGCCAAAAGGAAAGTGCGTCATGCCAACCCTGACCAGGACCACCTTTCTCCTGGAAACCAATATCCCCACTGTGGGAGAACATGTGGATCAAGAATAGGGTTCCACAGGCACCTACGCACCCACCGCCAAGACACTACACTTGGAAGGCCATCATATTTGGGCTACGAGAGATCACCTATACTGGAATAAAAAGCTAAGAAGAAAGTGGTAGCATGACTTCCCTGGATCTAGGCACTAGACTCCTATTTATGCAAGCCAAAAAGAGGGGTTTAAAGATTATTATTATTTTACTGACACAAAAATACAGTATGTTACAGCAAACGAGATATATATGCTGGATTTCATATCACAAAATCACAAGTCGAAGACATCCCAAGCGTCTAGGACTATGTGATGTATTTTCAAATGATGCACGTAGAACTAAGTAAGATGGCCTTTTGCAGTTGACAGATCATGATTTTGTCAATAATAATAATAATAATAATAATAATAATAATAATAAATTATATCCTTCTTTGTCTCTCCCACAGGAAACTCAAACCAGCTTAATGTAAAAGCATTAGGATACAAATTCAAACATACAAATATACAAACATTAAAAAAGAATTAAATATAAACAGTATTTAAAAATTCAGTTAAAATCCATTAAAACACATTCAGAGTTAAAAACCACAAAACCAAAAGTTCAAGATTGACTAGTGACCGCTCAATGATTGGAACATTTTTCAGTTCCAACAGAAAATTAAGTTGGAGGTTGGTGTGGTTTTTAGGTTGAATATATATTTTTTGATTTTAATTCATTGAATTTATAATACTAATTATTTATTTATTTATGGCATTTATATGCCACCCTTCTCACCCTGAAATAGACTCAGAGCGGTTTACAAGATATATATTACTATATTGTACTATACCATTATATATAAATATATAATTATAATATCATATTATTGTTAATATTAGAATTATATTGCATTACATTATAATATTATAAATATTATATAATACATTGTATATACATATAATATTTATAATTGGCAAAAATTGGTATGATAAGAAACAAAGATGGCAGGAACCTAACAGAAGCTGAAGAGATCAAGAGAAGGTAGCGAGACTATACATAAGATCTGTATAGGAAGGATAGTAATATCGAGGATAGTTTTGACGGTGTGGTGAATGAATTAGAACCAGACATCCTAAGGAGTGAAGTTGAATGGGCCTTAAGAAGCATTGCTAACAACAAGGCAGCAGGAGACGACGGGATCCCAGCTGAACTGTTTAAAATCTTAAAAGATGATGCTGTCAAGGTGATGCATGCCATATGCCAGCAAATATGGAAAACACAAGAATGGCCATCAGACTGGAAAAAATCAACTTATATCCCCATACCAAAAAAGGGAAATGCGAAAGACTGCTCAAACTTCCGTACAGTGGCCCTTATTTCTCATGCCAGTAAGGTAATGCTCAAGATCCTGCAAGGAAGACTCCAGCAATACATGGAGCGAGAGCTGCCAGATGTTCAAGCTGGGTTTAGAAAAGGCAGAGGAACAAGAGACCAGATTGCCAATATCCGCTGGATAATGGAGAAAGGCAGGGAGTTTCAGAAAAACATCTACTTCTGCTTCATTGACTACTCTAAAGCCTTTGACTGTGTGGATCATAACAAATTGTGGCAAGTTCTTGGTGGGATGGGCATCCCAAGCCACCTTGTCTCTCTCCTGAGGAATCTGTACAAGGACCAAGTAGCAACTGACCACGGAACTGACCACAGAACAACAGACTGGTTCGCGATTGGGAAAGGCGTACGGCAAGGCTGCATACTCTCACCAACCTTTTTAACTTGTATGCAGAACACATCATGCGATGTGCGGGGCTTGATGAATGCAAAGCTGGGGTGAAAATTGCTGGAAGAAACATTAACAACCTCAGATATGCAGATGACACCACTCTGATGGCCGAAAGCGAGGAGGAGCTGAGGAGCATTCTAATCAAGGTGAAAGAAGAAAGCGCAAAAACCGGGTTGCAGCTTAAAAAAAAACGGGTTGCAACATAAAAAAAACCAAGATTATGGCAACAAGAATGATTGACAACTGGGAAATAGAGGGAGAAATCGTGGAGGCCGTGACAGACTTTGTATTTCTAGGCGCAAAGATTACTGCAGATGCAGATTGTGGCCAGGAAATCAGAAGACGCTTATTTCTTGGGAGGAGAGCAATGTCCAGTCTCGATAAAATAGTAAAGAGTAGAGACATCAGACTGGCAACAAAGATCCGCCTAGTCAAAGCCATGCTATTCCCTGTAGTCACCTACGGATGTGAGAGCTGGACCTTAGGGAAGGCGAAGCAAAGGAAGATCGATGCTTTTGAACTGTGGTGCTGGAGGAAAGTTCTGAGAGTGCCTTGGACTGCGAAAAGATCCAACCAGTCCATCCTCCAGGAAATAAAGCCTGACTGCTCACTGGAGGGAAGGGTACTGGAGACAAAGTTGAAGTACTTTGGCCACATCATGAGGAGACAGCAAAGCCTAGAGAAGACAATTATGCTGGGGAAAGTGGAAGGCAAAAGGAAGAGGGGTCGACCAAGGGCAAGATGGATGGATGGCATCCTTGAAGTGACTGGAGTGACCTTGAAGGAGCTGGGGCCAACAGCGAGCTCTGGCGTGGGCTGGTCCATGAGATCACGAAGAGTCGGAGACGACTGAACGAATGAACAACAACAAATATTATATGTATATATAATGTATTATATTATATTATTAGAATAGATTATCACAAACATCACCAAAGTGGACAAGCCCTGCATTTCTTACATTCTTAAAAAGAGTGCACCTTGCTTGTTTAGATTAGCACCACCCTGCCTATGGGAGTCATAGTCATAGAAAGATTTAAGGAAGCAGACCAAGCTGAAAAAGCAGCAGAATAAAAATACGGGGACACCAGGGCAGATTGAGTGTTCAGATTAACATATTCAAATTAACAAGAAAACGGGCACCTTTTTATACTAATGACATTTACTTCTGTTTTAATGTTTTTTTTTAAAGATATTTTTATTATATTATACACACAGATCAATAAGCCAAATTCCAAGTGTTACACATATAAAACCTAAATAATTCAACAAATATTAAAGATATTATACTAATTTAGACTGGTGTATATTACCTTATCTCCACCCTCCCTCCCTCCCACCCTCCCTCCCTCTTCAACCACAGTATATTTCTAGCTAACCTTGCAGATCCAGCCACTGGTAGAGTCTTTGTGTTTTTTCTTTGATGTGATCGTTGGCTCCTCCATTTTTCACCCAGTTGAAGTAGACCTTCCATCTATTTGTAATGATCTTTTCTTTGTCCATTCTTGGTGCTTGCTTGGTCATAATTCCCGTAATGTCTAACAGCACTTGATCGTACATATAATCATTCCAATTAGTTAACGTCCATTTCGATTTGTCTTTCCATCCTCTGGCAATCACTGCATGGGCTGCTCTTATCATTACCTTAAATAACTCCTGGCAATTAATTATTATACTCGGATGATCCAACACTCCCCAAAGTAGCAAATCATTATTAATTTGAATTCTTATCTGGAATATCTCCTGAATTTTTACTTGTATGATTTGCCAGAATTTTTTTATTTCAGAACACTCCCACCACATGTGTGAATAAGTACCTTTTTCTTTATTACAATGCCAACACTTCAAATTCTTTCCTTTTAACATATAAGCCAATTGTTCAGGAGTTCTATACCATCTTAATATCATCTTTTTTTCTAATTCATTATATTTTTCTATTTTTATTTTATTCATGTTCCTAATTATTTCCTCTATTTCTCTTGTCTGTAATGATTTAACTCCAATCCATTTATTACTTATTGCTCTAATCATAAACTCTTTATCTTCTACCATTAAATTATATATTTTTGCCACTGTTCCTTTACTTGTCTTTTCTCTTGCATTTAGCAATTTATCTACCTTTAGTTCTTCAGTGGGTTTTGCACCCTCTTTTTTTACTTTTTCCCAAATCCCTCTTAATTTTAACCAATTTTCTTTCCCCCCCCCTTTTCCAAAAATTCTGGCCAATTAATTATCTCTCCATCTTGTTTCCACATATCTTGTACCCTCCTTAATCCCATTTCTTCTAAGTTATTTGCTAACCTTTCGGGGAGTCCCATGCTCTTAATAGGGGTCTTTCCTGATATTTTATATGCCCATAGTTTTTGCCATTTTTGCCAACAGTCATATGCTACCTTTCTCGGCCCTGTTAGATTTTCCTTTATTTTGTTAATATCTCTGGTGTATAGCCCGTATTTTCCCCATCCTAGATTTATTTCATTCTCTACTTTTATCCATTTATCTTCTCCCTTTAAACTTATTTCTAGTAGTGCCCTTAATTGGAAAGCCTCATAATAACATTGTAGATTTGGAAACCCCCATCCAAGAATTCTCTTTGGGGTATATTGAATCTTTTTCATTATTCTGTTTCTCTTTTTCCCATATATCCATTCTCTCAAAGTGTTGTCCCGTTCTTTTAATTGTTTATATTCTATTTTTATTGATAAAGTTTGTAAAAGATAAAGTAGTTTGGGAATTATGCACATTTTCAGAGCTTGTATTTTCCGTGGGATACTTAATTGCTTATCCCTCCAGGCTTTTATTTTTTCCTGAATTTTTTTCCATATTGCCCCATAGTTGGCCACTTTTAACTTGGTTATTTCTTTTGTAATAGTAATGCCTAAATATTTTGTTCTATTTCTTATTATTTTTATTTCTCCCATTTTTGCCTGCAGCGCCTTCTGCTCCTTTTTCCCCATATTGTATATAAGCATTTCTGATTTGCTCATGTTGACTTTCAATCCTGAGTATCTTTCAAAATCTTTTAGAATTACTTGTATTTCCCTTATTGCTTCTATTGGGTTTTCCATTATTAATAAAATGTCATCCGCATAAAGATTTATCTTCAGTTCTTCGTTCTTAATCTGATAGCCCTTTATCCTGCCGTTGTTTCGTATTCTGTCTGCCAGAGGTTCCATTGCTAATGCAAATAACAACGGAGATAGAGGGCAGCCTTGTTTTACTCCTCTTTCTATTTTCAAGAATTTTGTTAGTCCTTCATTTACTCTTATTCTTGCTCTCATATTACTATATAACTCTTTTATTATTTTAGTAAATGAAATGTCAAATCCGTAGTTACCCATTAATTGCAACTTCTGTTTTAATGTTTACGTATTTGTAGATTTTTAAATTGTACTAAATGCTTTTAATGTAAGCCACTTTGAATCTCGGGTATAAATAAACATAACAATTAAAATACATTCGAAAACTAATAATGTATCCATAGCCACTTTGAGTCTCCTTGTAGAGAGAGAAAGTGGGATATAAATAAACATAAATATTATTGTTTGTGTTGTCAAAGGCTTTTGTGGTCAGAATCACTGGGTTGCTGTGAGTTTTCTGGGCTGTCTGGCCATGTTCCAGAAGCATTCTCCTGACGTATCACATCTATGGCAGGGGCATCCTCAGAGGTAGTGAGGTCTGTTGGAAACTAGCCAAGTGGGGTTTATATATCTGTGGAATAATGTCCAGGATGGGAGAAAGAACTATAGTCTGTCAGAGGCAAGTGTGAATGTTGTCATTGGTCATCTTGATTAGAATTGAATAGCCTAGCAGCTTCATGTCCACCACAGATATCAGAAGAGCTGCAAGACCAAGAACAAGCCACGAGAATCAAGAAAAACACCCACCCAGTGGAAAAGTGTTGTTCCCATGCATCAAGGGAACCACGGACCGCATAGGGAAGCTGATGAAGAAACACAACCTACAAACAACCCACTAAGAAAATCCAAGATTTGCTATGTTCAGCAAAGGACAAGAGGGATCTTCCCACCTCTGCAGGAGTCTACTGTGTACCATGCAGTTGTGGACAAGCCTCCATAGGGACCACCAAATGCACCAGCATTGCCCAGATATGAATCAAGGAACATAAATGGAACAGCAGACTAATTCAACCAGAGAAGTCAGCCATAGCAGAGCACCTGATGAATCAACCTGGACACAGCATGTCAGTTGGAGAAGAAAGAAATGCTGGACCACTCTCACAACCACCATGTCAGACTACACAGAGAAGGCATTGAAATCCACAAGCATGTGGACAATTTCAACAGAAAGGAGGAAACAATGAAAAGGAACAAAATCTGGCTACCAGTATTTTTTTTTAAAAAAACCTCTAAAATTAGGACAGTAAATAAAGAGCAATACTCAGAAAGCAGGGGAATTCTAGACAGGAATCAATCAGGGTCTGGAGAACAAGCCCTATGAAGAGCGGCTTAAAGAGCAGGGCATGTTTAGCCTGAAGAAGAGAAGGCTGAGAGGAGATATGATAGCCATGTATAAATATGTGAGAGGAAGTCAAAGGGAGGAGGGTGCTAATTTTTTTTCTGCTCCCCTGGAGACTAGGACACGGAACAATTAGGAAGAACTTCCTGACTGTGAGAGCCGTTCAGCAGTGGAACTCTCTGCCCCAGAGTGTGGTGGAGCCTCCTTCTTTGGAAGCTTTTAAACAGAGGCTGGATGGTCATCTGTCAGGAATGCTCTGAATGCAATATTTCTTCTTCTTGGCAGGGGTTGGACTGCGTGGCCCATGAGGTCTCGTCCAACTCTATGATTCTATGATTCTAGGACCAGCTAACACCTTCCAACAAAGGATTCCCCCAGGCAAGAAGCAGCTATGCTTTTTTAAAATAAACTTTTATTGATATTTCTTTTAAAATAGACATTTACTAACATATACAGACGACACTTAATATTTTACAATACATCCAAAGGAAAAGAAAAGAAAAAAGAAAAAACAACAACAAAGACACCAGAAGGACAAGACATACCAACTTTAACAAATGTAGACTTCCAGATCTCCCCAAGCTGAAGAGCTCCTCCTTTATTATTGATTTTGACATTCTTTATATATATATATATATATATATATATATTTCTTTTCTTTAATTTAATTGTTTCCTTTTCTCTTCTCCTTCCTATCTTTTTCTCCTTTCCTCCTTCTTATCATCTCAAGTCTCCGTTTTCTTCTTGAATTTACCTCTGAGATTTTCTTAAAGTTCACTAATATAGATCTCCTCGTTTTCTTTTTTGATGTAATCTATAAATTTTGTCCAGTCCGTTTTTTGATAATTCTTCTCATTTTGTGCCATTCTTTCAGTGAGCCTGTCCATGTTTAAAATATCCATGACTTTCAGATTTCATTGTTCCTTTGTGGGTATCTCTTTCATTTTCCATACTCTGGCAAGAGTGATTCTTGCCGCTGTTGTCATATAAAAGAGAAGCTTGTCTGTGTTTTTATCCATCTTGCTATCTGTTATTCCTAATAAGAAGGTCTCTGGTTTTAATTCAGTTTTTTTCTGTAAAACGATCTCTATTTGTTTCCCTATTTGGCGCCAGTATTCTTTAACTTTTTTGCATTTCCACCACATGTGGATAAAGTTCCCGATTTTTTCGTCACATTTCCAACACTTTCCTCCTGTTTTTCCTTTGCTGATTTTTGCTAATACTTCTGGTGTTAAGTGCCATCTATAAAATAACTTTTACCAGTTTTCCTTCATTTCTGCTGCGTATGAGTATTTCAGTATGAGTATTTCTGCCATGGATATTGATCTCTCTACATCTCTAGCCCACTGCACCATGTTTCCTTTTACCTGTTCTGTTTCCGTATTCCATATTAGTAGTTGTCTGTAAATTCTACTTATTATCTTTGTGTCTACCTTTATCACCTTATCCCAGAATCCATCCTTTGTTTCAAAACCTATTTTTTTGTCTATGTTAAAGTTCTCTCTGATTTGGAAATAATGGAACGAGATCGATGGATCCAATATCCTTAATTCTTCCTGTGACTTGAGCTTCACTCCTTGTGTATTTATTTTTATCAGTTGTTTATATACTAACCATTTGTCTTAGGGTAGCTCTTTTAGGTGATTAGCCTCATTGGGCGAGAACCATAACGGTGTTCTTATATATAATATTTCCTTGTATCTATTCCATACTTGGATTAGTCCAGATCTTATCACGTGGTTCTTGAAGTTTCTCTCCTTTTGTGCCTTACCCCTCCAAAGGTATCCATGCCAGCCCTGGACTAAATCAAACCCTTCCAGGGTTAGTAATTTCTTCTTCTCTAACATTGCCCACTCCCTTATCCAATCCAGGGCTGCCGCCTCATAGTAAAGTTGGAGGTTAGGCAGGTCAAGTCCCCCTCTATTTTTGTCGTCTGTTAGGTTTACAAAACTTATCCTATGTTTTTTCCCCTGCCATATGAACTTTCCTATCTCCTTATGCCATTTTTTTATCATCGTTTTTGATTTCACTATTGGCAGGGTTTGGAATAAGAACAGAGCTTCTGGTAGTATACTCATCTTTACGACGGATATTCTCCCAAGCAAGGATAGATTCAGATGTTCCCACTTCTTCATCTTTGTTTTGATTTCTGCCCATTTTTTTTATAGTTATTCTTTATCAGCTGTGTATTTCTGGCCGTAAATATAATTCCCAGGTACTTTGTCTTGTCGACTACTTTAATTCCTGCTATATTCTGTAGTTCTTCCTGCTTTTTCTTATTCATATTCTTAGTGATGATTTGTGTCTTATCTTTATTTATTTTAAGCCCCGCCACCTCTCGGAATTTTTCAATTTCCACCAACCATTTATTTATCTTATCTATAGGATTTTCCACAATACAGACCATGTCATCTGCATAAGCACGGATTTTGTATGAATAGTTTTTTTTATTTTTAAACCTGATAAATCATTATTTTTTCTTATATTGATTAGTAATATTTCCAAGGTTAGGATAAACAATAACGGAGACAGCGGGCAACCCTGTCTGGTTCCTTTCTGTATTGATATACTTTTAGAGGTTTGACCATTTATTACAATCTTTGCTGTTTGCTTTGTGTATATTGATTTTATTGCATTTGTATATTGGTAACCTATATCCATTTCCTTTAGTGTCACCTTAATGAAGCTCCAGTTTACCCTGTCAAACGCTTTTTCCACGTCAAGGAACATCATGGCGACCTCTTTGTAGTTGTTTTTTTCATAGTATTCGTTAATATTCATTAGCATTCTTATGTTGTCTCTTAATTGGCATTTCGGGAGAAATCCCATTTGGTCTTCTTCTATTCTTGTCATTAATAGATCTTTTAATCTGTCCGCCAGTATACTAGAGAATATTTTATAATCTACGTTGGTAAGTGAAATTGGTCTATAGTTTTTAAGCTGTGTACCGTCTGTATTGTCTTTATGTATTATGGTTATCATGGCTTCTTTCCATGATTCTGAGATGGTTGCTTCTTCCAAGGCTTTATTCATCACTCTCTGTATTGGTGGTATGAGAATATCCTGGAATATCTTGTAATATTTTGCCGTGAGGCCGTCTGGTCCTGGGGCTTTATTTATCGGCATCTTTTTTATAGCTTTCCTTATTTCCTCTTGTGTGATTTTGTTATTTAACCTTTCCCTTTGCTCTTCTGATAACCTCTCAATATTCAACGTTCCTAAATATTCCATTATCTTTTCTTTTGGTATATTGTCTTTTTCATAGAGTGTCTTGTAATACTTCTCAAATTGTTTAATTATTTCTCTAGTCTTATAATAGTATTTCCCTCCTTCTTCAATTTTCGCTATGTGTCGGACTTGTTTTTTAATTGCCATCTTTATTGCCAACCACTTCCCCACTTTATTGGCATTTTTGAATTTATCCTGTCTGGCAAATTTAAGTTTCTTTTCTGTCTCCTCTAATTGTAGCGTATTCATTTGTTTTCTTAATAGTTCAAGTTGGTAATGTATCTTTTTATCTTTTTTGCTTGTGTTTCCCAATTTATTATCTCTTTCTCTAATCTGTGTTGCTCCATATTTCTTAATTTTTTAACCTTGTTCCTTGTTTGATTAAATGACCTCTTATAAAGGCCTTGCTGGCATCCCATATTATATTTATTGATGTATCCTTTTCTGTGTTGAGATGAAAAAATTCTTGTAATAAGTTTTTGTTTTTTTTCCTGTTCTTTGGGATCTTTTAATATATTAAGTCTTCATCTAAATATTCTTTATTCTTCCTCTTCTTTTTGTAGTATTATTAACAGTGGGGCGTGATCTGAGTTTATCATTGGTAGAATTTTGGATTTGATGACTTTGTTTAGTATGGTTTTAGTTCCCCAGACGATGTCTATACGTGTCCATGTTTTATGCCTACTTGAGAAAAATGTGAAGTCTTTTTCATTTCCATGTTGGAACCTCCATATATCCTACAGACCTAGATCTTCTTTTAGGTCTCTGAATCTCGTGGGTAGACTCCCTGCGATCTTTTGTTTTGTTTTGAGGATTCCTATATATTTATCCTTCAATTCATCCAACACCCCATTAAAGTCCCCCATAATCAATAACTCATCATAGTCTTGTTCTTCAATCTTTTTTCTCAATTTATCAACAAAGTTACTCTTGGATTCATTAGGAGCATATATATTATACAACAATACAATTTTATTACCCATCTCTATTTTAACCCCTAGCATTCTTCCTTCCATATCTCTAAAGGCTAAGTCAGATGCTATTTTGTCATTTACATATGTCACTACCCCCTTTTCTTTTCTTAGGGCCGGACGCATAGTACATCTTCCCTAATGCTTTATATTCCAGATATGCAACGTGCTTGCTCGAGATATGAGTTTCTTGCAGCGATATCACATCGTATCTACCTTTTTAAAGTCTTTGCCATATTTGTTTTCTCTTATTTGGAGAGTTTAATCCATTTATATTACTAGAGTATATTTTAACTTCCTCCATCATGTTCTTCTTGTGTTTTTATCCCTGACGTCATATCTATCTCGTTCATATTGGAATTATCATCGTTAAGGATCGGTGATTTTCTCTAGGTCTTTTCCTGCTTTTTTCCTGTTCTTCTTGTTCCTCCGTCTCTTTTTGCTCCCCTCCTTCTCTGATTAGTCTTTCCCAGAATTCTTTTACCTTCATTTCAGATGTTAACCAATATTTCGTCCCTTTCCACCTTACCATTATAACCTTCTATTCTTTCCCACTTGAACCTAACATTTCTTTTTTTCAGTTCATTTGTCAGGAAGTGGTATTTGCATCTTCTTTCTATTATGGTCAGCGGGTATTCTTTCAGTATTTCAATCCTGCTCCCTTTATAGAAAGTTGGGGATTTCGCATTCTCTTGTAGTACTTCGTGTCTTGTTAATTTTCTCACGAATCCTACAATTACGTCCTTTGGAGTGTTGTGTCTTTTTGAGTAGCTCGTTTGGATCCTAAAGACCCTGTCTATTTCTGCCTCTATTTCTGCTTTTTCTTTGTTAAGTATGTGTGTTATCATGTCTACAATAATCTCTCTTATTTCTTCTTTGTCTTCTTCTATTATATTACGGAACCTCAGTTGGAATTCTTTCTCTTTAACCTCTATTGCTTCCCGCTGGTTCTGCATTGTTTTTACAGTATCTTCCAGATTTTTGATCTTTTTCTTCATTCCTTCCTGTTGGTTCTTAATAATTTTATTTTCATTCAATAGTTCCTTATTTTCCTGTTTCAGTTTCCCTATTTCCTCATTTATTCCCTTCATCTCTTCTTTAATTGTTGTCTGCATTTCTTCTTTTAATTTCTTCCCTATTTCCTGCATTTCTTCCTTGATGGTCTTGCTTTGCGCCTCCTGACTCTCTTGTCCCTTTGGAACGTCTGCTTGTAATTTCCAGATTTCTTTCAGTAAATCTTTTAGGCTTAATTCTTCTGGAAGCGAGTCTTTTCTAGTTGTTCCTGTTCCTTTTTTTTCCTTATCCTTTTCTCTATCTTTTTCCATTTCCCCTTTTTGTGTAGACATTCTTTTTATAAAGCAATAAGGTTCTGTTTCATTTAACAGTATCTATTGGGTTATTTGGTCCTAGAATTGCAGATTATTTATTTGCCTTGTTAATTCTATTTTTATATTTTCACTGATTTGATGTATGATATTCTATAGCCTTTATGTACCGGGCCTGCTATATTCTGTAGTCTATCTGTGTCTTATACCCATAATGTTCTCTGTTCCTGATCTTGTTATTAAATGACCATCTTCTTATCTTCAATAGACAGGTTCCTGTTATTTTGTTTCTTTTCGTTTCGCTCCTAGATCTGCTTTTTAATGATTAATTTATATTTTATGTAATCGCGATTCTTCCTTCTTATATCATTTCATTACAGTTCTAATATCCTCTTCTCATTCAACTGAATAATATAAACTTTATGGTATAAAATCGTATATTCCTAATTCCCTGTTTCCTATTTCAACCTCTATGGCTCATCCCTATTTCTCTATTTTATATTATCAAATATCATCCGTTATTTTATTGTATATTCTCCAATTATAAATTATATATCGACTCAACTATTAAATCATTCAATTATGTACACTCACCTAGGTAGTGATTATTGCATTCTTATCTGAAATAGCCAGTAGGAATTCATCAATAAATACAAGACATATAAATATCAGGTATATAAATAGTGAATATATAACATCTATTACATGTATAGCTCACATTAACATCTCTAAATATAACCTTTTATCTATGCTCTGTTTCAGTTGATCACTCTGTAGCCTCTATTATATTAATCAGTAACTGACATTATCTTCATACCCCAAGTCCCATGTATTCTAAGTCCATCTAAGTCCATTCATTCAAAATCATTGTCCATAATTCATTCAGCAATGTCCATGTAATCTTTTTAATCAAAATCTAATAATTACGTGACAGTTCCCCTAAAGTCCTTTCTCACCTCACTCTTCTTCTTCCTTTTTCCTCCGTTTCTCCGCTTCTTCGCTTTTTGCTTTTATTGCAATTTGTTCTTTTAACTCCCTATTTCCTTAGTTCCTTGATTGTATTTTCTTATCTTCAGTCCCGTTCTACTCCACTCTCCTCCACTCTTCTCCTTCTTTCTCGGCTGTTTGCCTTCTTTGACGTACCTTTTCTTCCGTTTCTTCTTTCAGGTCTCCACCCCTTTTGTTGCTCCCGATAGCTCATCCCCTTCCTGTCTATCTTGCCATTCTTTTTTTCTGGTTTTATTCTGTCCACTTCCGTCCTCTCCATCGACTCCACTCCCACCTTTTCTAATTTCTTCTCTTTCTCTTTCTCTTTTGCTTCCCCCACCTCCGCGTTCCTCCTGCTGTTCAACTCCTTATCTCATCACCTCCTCTTTTTGTTTCTTTTCCTTGATTCTTTCCCGGCTTTCTTCGCTTCCTTCTCTCCACTACTGGCTGTCCGCTGGCACCACTCGCATCAGCTTCTGTTCCTCCGCTCGTGGTGTGGAGGAACCCAGTTCGCCACTCAAGGAGGCAAGCAGATTCAACGCTGAATCAAGGGAAGACTGTGGAGAGTGGGTGTCTGCCGCGTCACACCCATTTGTTTCCTTTTGAGCGTGTGTAGCTGCCCATGAGCAAGGATTGAGGCTGAGGCTGAGGCTCGTGAGGCTTTTAGGCCAAGTACCGGAGTTTATGTTCTTCGTTGGCCATTTGCTGGTGTCCTTGAGGGAAGAGTCCCTATAGTCTTTACCCTTCTGGCGTTCTGGCTTCTGTGTGCTACTCCAGAGATATGTTCTTCTTTTCTTTTCGTTCTTTGTTTCTTTGTGTTCTCACAGGTAATTTCAGTCTGTTTTTTGTTTTAGCAACGTCGACTCTCCTTCTCAGCTTGGGTTTCCCTTTCTTCTTTGAGATATCTCCTGCTTCCCATATTTTCTCTTAGTTTAAAATAGCAGCTGGTGTCTAGTCCCACGTTGCACCCTTGCAGCTGCACCGGGCATCCTTACTAAGCCCCCGCACAACCGGACTTCAGACACCCTGGACTTTGTTCTTCGAGGATTTCCCCTTCCAGGCTATGTCAGCCCAGTTGAAAAGGCACCACCCGCTCCTAGCTGCCAGGTTGGGGGAGCATGTGCTTAACCAGGGGGTGTTTAGCTGGCCAGTTCCTCTCAGAGCCCTCAGAGAACCGTGGCGGCCACCATCTTGCCACTACCGGAAGTCAGAAGCAGCTATGCTTTGAAGCTGCTAGGCCATTAAATGCTAATCAAGGTGGCCAATTGAAACATTCACACTTGCCTCCAGCAGACAAGTGTTCTTTCTCCCACCCTGAACATTCCACAGATATATAAACACCATTTGCCTTGTTTCCAACAGACATCACAACTTCTGAGGATGCCTGCCATAGATATAGGGGAAACATCAGGAGAGAATGCTTCTGGAATATGGCCAGACAAGCCCAGAAAACTCATAGCAACCCATTGTTATTTTTTTATTTACTTTTATCCCACGAATGGGACTCAGAGCAGCATAATAGTAAGGTAAGGTAAAGGTAGTCCCCTGACATTAAGTCCAGTCATGTCTGACTCTGGGGTGTGGTGCTCATCTCCATTTCTAAGCCGAAGAGCCAGCATTGTCCGTAGACACCTCCAAGGTCATGTGGCCGGCATGACTGCATGGAGCGCCGTTACCTTCCCGCCAGAGCGGTACCTATTGATCTACTCACATTTTGCATGTTTTCGAACTGCTAGGTTGGCAGAAGCTAGGGCTGACAGCAGAAGCTCACGCCGCTCCCCGGAATCGAACCTGCGACCTTTCGATCAACAAGCTCAGCAGCTCAGTGCTTTAACCCACTGCGCCACCGGGGGCTCCTGCATAATAGTAACAACAACAATAATAGAGAAGATTTGAGTGTTGGATCAGTACCATGGGAGATAAGGCCCTATTCTCTGTGCACAAAATGATATATCCTGCCCAGAATGTTTTGCTTCAAGTGCAGAAAAATAATTTTCTTACCCAAAGTGTTTAGTTCATGTTTTGTGCAGAATGAAATCTTAACTTCCCAAGACTTTAACAAGTCCAAGGTTCACACTGTTGCTTTTTTACTTTGCTTTCCATCCAGGGCAAGAGAACTAACAAAGAAAGGCATTTGACTGTGTTTCTCTCTGTTACTCTTTTACAGGTATAATATAACAACCGGCCTTTATCCCTTTGAGGGCGATAATATTTATAAGCTGTTTGAAAACATTGGGAAAGGGGACTACACGATTCCGGAAGATTGTGGCCCTCAGTTCTCTGATCTGCTTAGAGGTAAGTGTTCTTCTTTCTAAAGGAGGGCAACTTTCCGAATATGCACTCAGTTGTTCACAACCAATAAGCATCGATGGAAGAGGTAAGGCTCGCAAATAGTTTAGGGAAGCATGGGTCATTTGTGCCCTTCCAGGTATCTTCCAGTTATTTACAGAAATATTAGCAAATAGATAAAAAATAATCCTAGTTAAGATTTTACATGAAAACCAAGCAGGCTTCCTTCCAAGCAGGTAGTTAAACCAAAGCATAAGGTAAAAGTTTCTCCTTGACGTTAAGTCTAGTGGTGGTGCTCATCTCCATTTCTGAGCCGAAGAGCTGGCATTGTCCAAGGTCATGTGGCCATTATGACTGCAAGGAGTAGTAGCTATTGATCTACTCACATTTCCATGTTTTCGAACTGCTAAGTTGGCAGAAGCTGGGACTAACAGCGGGAGCTCATCCCATTCCCCGGATTCGAACTGCTAATCTTTTGGTCAGCAAGTTCAGCAGCTCAGCGATGTACTCTGCTGCGCCACGATGGGGCCCAAACCAAAGCATACAAATGGTTTTAAAACATACTAGAGGTGGCTGAACAAGACCCTAACAGAGAAACTGATCTTCTATTTCTAAATGCAGGAAAAGCTTTTGATAACAGTTGTTGTGGATTTATAGAAAAATATTGGTTCACTATGGTGTGGGTCAGCTATTTAAAAAGGTGGTTGCGTGGTACGTACTCAAATCAACAAGTCAAATTAAGGATAAATGGCCAAATGTCAAATTATATAGAGATACGAAAACAAACAAGACAAAGTTGTCCTCTATCACCTCTACTATTTATCTAGATGTTGGAAGTATTACATATTAGGATTAGAGAAGACAGTCATATTACAGGGGTGAAAATTAAAAGACAAGGATTTAAAGTTAAAGCATATGCTGATGATATGGTTTGCATTATAGACACCCCAGTAAAGAGTATTCAAAGCCTGATGGAAATTATCAATAGACTCATAGACCTGGTGGGCCATCCAGTCCAACCCCATTCTGCCAAGAAGCAGGAAAATTGCCTTCAAAGCATCCCCCAACAGATGGCCATCCAGCCTCTGTTTAAAAGCCTCCAAAGAAATAGTGTCTCCACAAGGGGCAGAGACTTCCACAGCTGAACAGCTCTCATTGTTAGGAAGTTCTTCCTCATGTTCAGGTGGAATCTCCTTCCTTTCCTGTACTTTGAAGCCATTGTTCCCTTGCGTCCAAGTCTCCAGGGCAGCAGAAAACAAACCTGCTCCCTTCTCCCTATGATGTCCCCTCACCTCTTGATCTCTGGCCCTCATCATGTCTCCTCTCAGCCTTCTCTTCTGCAGGCTAAACATGCCCAGTTCTTTAAGCTGCTCCTCATAGGGTTGCTTCTCCAAACGCTTGATCTTTTGAATTGCCCTCATCTGGACACATTCCAGCTTAGAGTCAACATCTTGATGCAGTGCCCAGAATTGGGCACAGTGTGATCCCATGCTTTATTCTGACCAAGGCAGAATAAAGCATGGGTAGGATGATTTTTCCGGATCTAGGCACTAGGTTCCTATTTATGCAGGCCAAAATCCCATTGGCTTTTTTTGCTGCCATATAACATTCCTGGCTCATGTTCCCCTTCCTTCCCATGAGAATTCCAAGGTCTTTTCCACGCGTCCTGCTATGGAATCAGGCATTGTTCCCCCATTCTGTCTCTTTGCATTTTCTTTTTTCTGCCTATGCAGAGTATCTTGCATTTGTCTCTGTTGAACTACATTGTGTTAGTTTTGGCCCATCATCTCTCTCATCTGTGAAGATTGTTTTGAATCCTGCTTCTGTCTTCTGGAGTATTGGCTCTCCCTCCCCATTTGGTCCCATCTTAAAACTTGATCATCATGCCTTCTAACGCTTCACCCAAGTCACTAATCAAGATCCTGAACAAGTCTGGGCCCAGGAGTGGACCCTCTGGATGGCACTGCATTCCTCACTTCTTTCCAGGATGAAGAAGAGGAAACACTGGGGAGAATCACCCCCTTGGTTCGTTTACTTAACCAATTACAGATTCACCTAACCATAGTTTTCCTAGTCCACATTGGACTAGTTTCCTTGCCAGAAGGTCGAGGGGGACCTTGTCGAAGGCCTTCCTGAAATCCAGATATGCTCCATCCACGGCGTTCCCCACATCTACCCAGCTTGTAACTCTGTCGAAAAAAGAGATCAGGTGAGTCTGGCATAACTTGTTTTTGATAAATCCACGTTGAGTATTAGAGACACTCGCATTTGTTTCTAAGTGTTTGCAGACCACTTCCTTAACGATCTTTTCCAGAATCTTGCCTGGTATCGACATGAGGCTGACTGGACATTGGTAATTGTTTGTCCTTTTGTTTGTGGCTTGTCCTTTTTGTTTGTGGCTTGTCCTTTTTTCCCTTCTTGAAGATAGATAAGGACCACATTTGCCTTCCTCCAATCTGCTGGGACTTGTCTCATTCTCCAAAAACTCTCAAAGATGATGGCCAGTGGTTCTGAAAGGACTAGTTCCTTCAATACCCTTGGATATAGTTGACCTGATCCTGGGGACCTGTATTCATTTAGAGCGGCCAGGTACTCCTGAACTACTTGCTTCATCCACTTCATGTTGCTGAGGCTGAGGATGACTTTCTTTTTTGTGAGAAGACTGAGGCAAAGAAGGCATTATGTAGTTCTGCCTTTTCCCGATCCCCTGTCAGCATTGCGCCATCTTCTCCTTGCAGAGGCCCTATCGCCTCATTGTTCTTCCTTTATCTACCGATATAAGCAAAGAAGTGGAAAAGGGGAGAAATCACTAAAGAAGGATCCAAACAAATAAGCTACTCCTGTTGTGAAAAGATTTGCAAGGCTAAAGCGCAAAACGAGCTCAGGCTTGCCAAGAACAAGAAGAAAATAAAAAAGACTTCTTGTGCGTGTCTGTTTTGAGTCTTAGCCCAGTTAGAAGTTCTTTGCACATCCATTCTGGCTTATTTGCCCTTGTCCTATTTTCCCCCTCTTTGTCAACACTGTTTGCAATTACACCTTGAGTATTTCACTCTTGAAAAACTCCCATCCATCTTTAACTCCCTTGTTTTTTGGCGTCCACAGAATGCCGCTCAGCAATAACTATGGAAATGTGGCAGGATTCAAAATAAACAGGTATTGGTTAAATCAATTGATCAACGTTCATACCTTGCTGTGTGGGTTGATGGGAACAATAGTCCCAGACACTGTATGTGGCCTGCCTCATTCAACGTATCATGTAAAGTGTTTGGACTACAGCTCCCATCAGCCCTATATGGCACAGCCAGTCTTGGCGGGGCTGTCTTGTTCTTTTCCCCAGATCAAGGCCTTCTAGGTTGTTGGTTTGCATCTCCCATCACTCCCCGTTTGGCTGATTGGAGAGGGGTGGGTGGTGCAGTCCATAGATAAATCAGATTTTCAATGGCACCCCGCTCTCCTAGAGTTTCAGAACCAGAAGGCATGCACCTTTTGATTGCCACCCAGAGGTGGTGCCATAGGCATGGTTTATTCTGCAGTTCAGATCTCAAAAGGGCAAACTGCATGATTTAAGAGACCTGGAAAGGAAGAGTTGGTTCATGTTTTCCTGCCCAATTTCCTCTCTGGATTCTCCTTCATTTTTTCCTTGTTTGCTTGCTCCCCTCTTTTTATCTCAGCATAGTCATGTGCCTGGCTATTTGCCTCTGAGAAACAAAGATCTGATTTTGGAAGATCAGTCTTGGTTAGTAGTACTTGGATGAGTGTTGCTCACTTCTTTGAATCTCCGTTGAGGGAAGCAGCAGCAAACAAGTTAAATTATTCATTTATTTATTTTGTACCAAAAACATTGCATAAATTAGTATAAAACTAATAAAAATAGAAGGAGCACAAGCAGCTAAATAATATTTGATCCAAACCAGGCAACAGTGACTGCATTGTTTGTAACTTTAAGCAGTTCATCCATTAAGCATGGTGGTTCTCATGAAGCTTTTCCTTGATTTGAGTCTACTGGGAGGATGCTGATAGCCATGCAGGGGGTGGTTTTCACAAGGTTCAACCTTATTTCTCTCCCAGTTAGCAACAACTTCCCATCACACAGTGGGGGGATGCCAGCTAGCTTGTAGAGTATATCAACAGGTGTAGGTTTAGGACATCCTGTGATTATTCTGCATGTTTCATTCAGTGCTATGTTCACCTGCTTCACGTGGGCTAATTTGTGCCAAACAGGGGAGGCATACTCAGTAGTTAAGTAAGACAAAGGCTGGGCTGGAGGTCTTATTAATTTGGGGTCTGCACCCCATGCGCTGCCAGTAAGCTTCTGCAGGATGTTATTGCGTGCAGCTACTTTGTGCTTGGTGTTCATGCTGTGTTTTCTAAATGTTAGTGTTCGATCTAAGGTGATGCCAAGATATTTAGGATGGGAACAATGTTTCAATGTTCAACACGTAACAAAAATTCAGGATGGAAAAAACTCTTTGCCTTTCCAGATAACTTTCAATTTCCTGTTGGCTTCACAATTGTGTAGGATTTTTCGGAGGCAGCACTGATGGAATCGTTCCAGGAGTTTCATGTGACGTCTGTAGACTGTTCACGTCTCGAAGGCGTATAGCAGGGATGGGAGGGCAATAACTTTATAAACAAGCACCTTGGTATCACTACGGATGTCCTGGTCCTCAAACACTCTGCTTCATTCGGAAAAATGCTGCACTCACAGAGCTCAGGCAGTGTTGAATTTCAGTGTCCATGTTGACTTTTGTGGAGAGGTGGCTACCAAGGTAGCAGAAATGGTAAACGTTATCTAATGTTACACCATTAAGTTGTATTTCTGGCATTGGAGAGGGATTGGCTGGTGAGTGCTGGAAGAGCATTTTGGTTTTCTCTATTTTTAATGACAGGCCGAGCTTCTCATATACTTCTGCAAAGGTGTTTAGAGTGGCTTTTAGGTCTTTTTTTGAATGCGCACAGACAACGTTGTCATCAGCATTCTGGAGTTCTATAACAGCATTCTGGAGTTCTTGGTTTTGGCTTTCAATCTGCTGAGGTTAACTAGCTTGCCATCTGTCCGATAGATTATTTCCACTCCGGTGGGAATCTTCCCATCAACAAGGTGCAGTATCATAGCGATGAAGATGGAGAATAAAGTTGGGGCAATAACACATCCCTGTTTGACACCTGATTCCACCTTAAATGGGTCACTTTGGGAGCCATTGCTGTCCAAGACTGTTGCCATCATGTCATTATGGAGGAGCTGCAGGATGTTCACAAATTTGTCAGAGCACCCGATGTTTTTGGAGGATGGTCCAGAAAGTGCTGCAATTCGCTGTGTCGAATGCCTTTGCAAGGTCAATGAATGCCATTTACAGAGGTTGATATTGTTCCCTGCATTTTTCTTGGAGCTGTCGTTGTGAAGATGACCGTTTTAATGCCACCGAATGCCACCAATTTGTGAAGAAGCGTGGTTAAAGCTTACTGCAACCTAATCTGTGAGGAAAGCCGGGCAACGATCAATATTGGCTTAGGAGCTATTTTATAAAGGGACTATTAATTACAGAAGGCTTTATTCATTTGATAGCTTGACTTTTTGTCAAGCTTGACTTTTTATGCAGCTTGACTTTTTATGCAGGCTGTTTGCCTTGAGAGAAACTGTATCAGGCAAGGCTTGAGGAAAACAGTAACAAGTTTATTTTAACAGGAGTATAACATGTTTAACTGTTTTTTCACAAGAGGCACAAATCTTGATTGGTTACATTAGTAAGGTTTCATGAGTAATCTCAGGCACAGACTTCAAGAGGTTTCTATAAGCCGATGTAACTCTTCTGGACAACTGTCCTAATAAAACAAATAAGCTAAAAGGCTTATTAACAGAATTGGCTCCCAGCCAAACCTTGATTCTTAACTCAGAATCAATAAACCCCTGTAGTTTTATCACTATCAGGTCCTTTTCTGTAACCCCTTTGGTCACCAATTAATTTCCTGAATCTCCACCCAGAGACTCAGTCTTCCCAGTAGCTCACCGGCTTACTGACTGACTCTTTTTAAAAAGCTGTGTCGTGAAGAGGCAGTTGGCTCCGCCCCTGTTGCTATGGCAACTCAGCTAATGCCAAACCACCATCTCCAACAAAACATAATCCCCCATACTTACCATCCATAAACTACTGTTTAAATTACACATAACCAAAGGAATAAAATTTACACATCGTCACACCTCCCAACCCATAGGGATTATTTTTTACTTTTTTACCAACTAGAATGGTCAAAAATAATTTGGATAATATCGGACTTCCGGGTGCGCAACATGGCGAGGAGACAGGCGCCTTAGAGCTGCGAGGTGCCGGCTCGTGCCAAAACAGCTGGGTAGAGCAGAAAAGCTCCCTTCCCCTTTGTGGATAGAAGCGGGGGAACTGCGAAACCACAGGTGGTTCGGCCGATGGCCCCAAAGAGGGTCTTCTCCTCAAGAGGAGACTCTCAGAAGGGTCCGACAATGTCCACCAAGGTACGGCGGGCTGTGGCGGAGCCAACAGGGATCCCATTCCTTGCATATCCTCGACCTGGTGCATCTTTTTTAAACATCAACAAAGAAGAAGAAGGAGAAAGTAAGTACAAAAGGGATATCCAAAGGAGGTTGAAGAAAGCCCCCCTTTACTACTGGCTCAGGCATAATTAACTGGGCTACTGGATAAAATTGCTCACAGAACAGAACAGAGTACTGCATTAGGGCACTACTCAAAAAACGTGGAGATGGCGGGTGGAAAGGAATAATAACCCTGGCCAAAAGCCCTTTAAAGTAGGAATAAACATCCGGAAAAGAGTAAATTAAACAACCAAGCAATCCAAGGTAATCGAAGCAACTGAAGACAATTATAATAAGTAATAAGAAGCAAGAGATAATACCAATCACAATACTAAATTTAA
Organism: Anolis sagrei; assembly: GCF_037176765.1. Classification (NCBI taxonomy): domain Eukaryota; kingdom Metazoa; phylum Chordata; class Lepidosauria; order Squamata; family Anolidae; genus Anolis; species Anolis sagrei. Next base: position 55,231,649 of record NC_090035.1, on the reverse strand, counting down.
ATAACAAAGAATAACAAAGAATAAATAAATAACTATAATAACAGCATAAAGAGGAGGACGGAAGAAACGGAAGAAAGCCGAATGAGAAGTAAATGAATTAATTAGACCAGATGATAAAAGCTACCAAAGCTACCAAAAGACCCCAAAAGCCCCCAAGAGTAGCAGCAAAAAGAAGAAGAAGAAGAAGAAGAAGAAGAAGAAGAAGAAGAAGAAGGGAAGGACAAGGAGGGGAAAAGGAGAAGATAAGGACAAATAAGGGTTAAATAAGAAAGGCCTACTGACCTTGAAGACAACGTGTTGTTGTATCTTGGGCGGTGGTGGATGTGGAGGAGGCGGAGAAAAAGTCGCAGAGGGGGAGAGGACGCAACGCAGAGGGCGAAAGCGGCGTAAGGGTGACGCAGATAACTCGACAAAGGAAAGCATCGCGAGAAGAGACGAAATACCGCGAAGCATCGCAAGAAGTGATATAGGAACCAGATAACGCGAGAAAGCACGAGAAGAAAGAAGAGAGAACAAGAAGTGAACAAAGGTGAAGGATCGCAAGAGGGTGAATAAGGAGACAGCGGAGAGCAAATAGAAGAAGCAGAGAAGACAAATAAATGGAGGAAAATAATAAATAATAATAAATAATAATTAAAAAAGAAATAAAACAAGGGAAAAGAATAAAAAATAAAAATAAAATAAAGAATCAAACAAGTAATCAAATAAACATACAGTAAAGATACAACAAAATTCAAGGAAAATAATAAAAACATAATAAAAATAAAAATACAAGAAAAATATAGAACAAGAGAAAACTGACATAGACAAATATAACATATACAAAGAATAATTAAATAAGAGTCAAATAAGAATAAGGATATAAAAACAAGGGAAAGGAAAAGGAAAAAAGAAGAAGTGAAACAGATTGAAGGCATCTAAGAAAATAATAAAGAAAAAAAGAAGAATAAACAACAACAACAATAAATAATAATAATAATAATAATAATAATAACAAATAAGAACAACAGAAAATAACAAAAATAACACAAACACAACAATCAAGAAATTAGACGACCCTCCCCAACGCTCACGCCAATTTGAATAAATAACCCCCCCCCCCCCAAGAAGACACTATAAAATACCATAACAGGCCATATACCTAAATACAATATCCAACACAGTGAAAGGAAAGAAGAGGAATCCAGCCCAAAGGAAATAAAATAAAAATAAAACAAAATAAAACAAAACAACCTTCTCAAATTCTCCCTAGGTACTTCGGACAAAGTAGAGAAAGATGGCAACACCAAAGATGAAAGAAGGAAAAGATACTAAAGGGGTAGCGAGAAAGGGCTCAGTCTCAGAAGAACCAAGTGTGAAAGAGATGCTAAAGGAAATCATTAAAGAGTTACAAACAGTAAAGGAGAACCAAGAAGCACCCCAAGAAACAACAAAAGAACAAACAAAAAGTCTGACAGAAATAAAGGAAGAAATGAAAGGAATGAAGATAGAAATAGCACTTCTACAAAGAGAAATAAAAACTCTAAAGAACAAAAAGACAGAAATGCAAAAAACACAAGAATCCCTAGAGAGGAAAATAAAGATCCTAAATATAGAAAAAGAAAAAGCAGAAGAAAAACAACTACAAGCAGAAACAAAAGAGATGGAATACCAATTAAGATTGGGGAACATCCAAGAACAAGGCGAGAATATAAGAGAAAAAGTAAAAGAGATCCTGGGAGAACTGATGGAAAGAACAAACCAAGAAATTGAGGACCAAACAGACAGAATCTTCAGAATAAACACTAACTATGCAATAAGAAATAGAACAGCGAGAGACGTGATAGTGCACTTTGTTAAAAAGACTCAGAGAGACGAGGTCCTGAAGACGAATAGCAGAACGGTATTCTACAAAGGAAAAAAGGTCATAATATTGAAAGAAATACCAGGAATTATACTAAATAGAAGAAAGAAATATAGCTCTCTAGTGGAAGAACTCAAAAGACAGAAAATAAGGTTCAGATGGGAGTGGGGAGAGGGCTTAATGGCCACATACCAAGAAAAAAAATTGGGTTACAAATGAGGAAGTAGCAAAAGACTTTTTAGGAAAGATCATTAGAGAAAAAGGGAAGAAACCAGAGACTGAAGGGAAAGGTGAGAAGGAAAGAAAACGGGCCCGTACAGAATCACCAGAGAAAGAAGACCTAGATGCTAGAAACTACAGGATGGATATAAGTAAAGGACACGACACAACAAACCTAAACAAGGTAGAAGAGGAAATAGAAGAAATAGAAGGAAAAGAGGAGGAGGAGGAAGAAGAAGGAAGTAAAGGAGAAGAGGAAGAAGAGAAAAAAAGGAGAGAACTAAGAAAGAGTCAAGGGAGGAAAGCTGGAGTCATTAAGAATATATTCGAATAATATTAATGGTTTTAACTGTAAAAATAAAAGGAATAAAGTATTTAACAGGATAAAAAAAGAATCGGTATCAAGTGATTGCCTTTCAAGAAACTCATATCATGCAGAAACAGATTGCCCACCTAGATAATAAAGGTTTAGGAAAAACATACTATTCTTCAGTGCCGGAAAAAAAGAGAGAGGTGGTTACCTATATAAATAAAGACATCCCATCATACCAGGCATTTAGGGACGATGAAGGTAGATACATAGGAGTTACAATAGTAATGAGAAACAAAAGAATCCTGATCTGTAATATATACGCACCTAACGACTCAAAAACTAAATTTACAGAGAAATTAAAAGCAAACATCAACGACCAAGAATTCGATCACCTGATCATTATCGGTGACTTTAATGGAGTAATAGACGCAACACGGGATAGAAGCAATAAGGAAAATAACGGGAAAAGAGAAGGGGAAAAGAGAGGAGGAACACTACCAAAATCATTAACGAACATAATAAAAGAGATGGATCTAGAAGATATATGGAGAAGGAAAAACGAAGAAACGAAAGACTATACATTTTATTCGACAAGACATGGAACATGGTCAAGAATAGATATGGCCTGGGTCTCAAAATCGCTAGCTACTGAAATCAACGAAATAAATATTTTGCCAAGAATGGAATCAGATCACTGCCCAATCGAAATAAAAATAAAGTTTGAGGAGAAAACTAGAAGGTGGAGATTAGATGAAAGGAGGATGTGGAAACAGTACAGGTAGGGCTCCTCCTTCTTTCCCCTCCTTAGGGGAAAGGAGGATGTGGAAAAAAATAGGAAATTATTGAAAGAATACTTTGATATAAACGAAAACCAAGACACACACCCATTCACACTGTAGGAAGCAAGCAAAGCAGTGATGAGGGGGAACTTTATTCAACAGAAAGCCATAAAAAATAAAATAAAAAATCAGAAAGAGAAGGAAATACTAGACGAAATAACCAAAGAACAAACCAAACTAAAGGAAAACCCCAATAATAAAGAAGCTAATAAGAACCTGATAAGTCTAAAAAAACAGAGAGAATTTCTAGAACAAGAAGAAAGAGCGAAGCAACTTAAATTCTTATGCCAAGACAACTTTGAAAATGCAAACAAGCCGGGAAGATGGCTCTCAAGTAAATTAAAGAAGAAAAGAGAAGCAACATTTCTAACGAGACTGAAAGGAGAAGGAAAGGTCTACACACAAGGAAAGGAAATAAAAGATCAATTTGAGAAATTCTACAGAAATTTATATAAAGAAGAAGAAATTGACAAAAGCGAAATCTATAAATATCTAGGAGAAAAGAGGATTACATATATCACAGAAGAACAAAGAGAAGAATTAAACAGGGAAATATCCGATAGAGAAATCCAAAAAGCCATAAATGACTTGAAAAGGGATAAAGCGCCCGGACCAGATGGCCTTACAGCCATATACTACAAAACGTTCCAAGAAGAATTAACACCACATCTAAAAAAAGTCATGAATACAATTAGAGAAAAAAGGAAAATGCCACAAACCTGGAAACAAGCAATGATAACTCTAATACACAAAGAAAATATAGATCCTGAAAATGTAAAGAACTATAGACCTATTTCGTTACTAAACCTGGATTACAAATTATTGGGAAATATTATCTCAGAAAGATCGGGAAAAAAATTAATAAAAAGAATCAAAGAAGAACAAGCGGGCTTTTTACCTAAAAGATCACAATCAGAAAATGTTAGAACAATAATAAACCTAATAGAATACTATGGAAATAACATCCAAAAGAAGGTAATGTTCTTAGCATTAGACACCGAAAAAGCCTTCGATAATGTTAATTGGAACTTTATAAAAATTTTATTAAGGGAAATGGACATGGGTTATTACTTTGAAAACATAATTGGCGCAATATATGACAAACAGGAGGCAAAAATAATAGTGAATGGACAACAAACAGATACAATCAATATTCAAAAGGGAACGAGGCAGGGCTGCCCCATCTCACCATTAATTTTTATCCTGACTCTCGAAATATTACTGGATAGAATAAGGGAAGACAAAGAGATTGAAGGAGCGTGAATACAAGGCCACAATTATAAGATCAGGGCATTAGCGGATGATATTATAGGAGTAATAGAAGAACCAAGTAAAAATCTGGGAAAATGGCTGAGAACAATAAAACAATACGGAGAAGTATCAGGATTCAAAATCAATCTGGACAAGACAAAAGCGATAACAAAAAACATAACGAAGAAAGAACAAGAAGAACTAAGGACTAAATGGAGCATTCAAATTACACAGAAAATAAAATATTTAGGAATAATCCTAACAGCAAAGAATCTGCAATTACTAGAAAACAATTATATCGAAACATGGAAAAAAATAAAAAAAGATTTAGACAAATGGGGAAATGTGAAACTATCCTTATTGGGAAGAATAGCAACTATAAAAATGTCAATACTCCCAAAACTGGTTTTTCTATTTCAAAATTTACCGATAATAAGAAACCAAAAAATACTAAATGATTGGAAAAAAGACATAATGAGGTTCATTTGGCAAAGAAAAAAACCAAGGATAAATTACAAAAACATGATAGAAGGGAAAAGAAAAGGAGGTTTAGCAACCCCAGATATTAAATCGTATCACGATGCCTGCGCGCTGATCTGGGTAAGAGACTGGACTAAATTAGAGAAGGAAAAAATCCTAAATTTAGAAGGAGAAGGGCTAAGACTAGGATGGCACACATATGTTGGATATGAAAAGGAAAAAACAGAAAAAAATTTTGGAAATCACTTTATCTGATCCTCCCTAATAAAAATTTGGAACAAACACAAAAATAAATTCTACAAAAAAAACACCAATATGGCTCTCACACTTAGAAGCGTCACAAAGAAGAATTACAGGATGGTACGACTGGCCCAAATATAAGGATATAATAAGAAAGAAGGGAGGAGAATTCAAGATGAAAACCCAAGAGGAATTAAAAAGTATAAATGATAAAATCTCCTGGTACCAATACGCACAAATCAAAGAACATTTTAAGAAAGATAAGGAAAAAGGCTTTAAGGAAGGGAAAATAATGCAAACAGAAAACAAACTAATATCTAAAATATATAAGAAACTTGTGGAAGAAGAAAGTAATAAAGAAGAAGGGAAAAACTACATGAAAAAGTGGAAGGATAATTTGGGAAGAGAAATAACGAAAGACGAATGGGAAGAAGCATGGAATAAAAAATTAAAATATTCAAAAGCAACTGAACTTAAAGAAAACTGGGTCAAGATGGCACATAGGTGGTACATCACACCGCACAGATTGGGCAAATTTAGTAAAAACGCAAACACAAAATGTTGGAAATACTGAGAAAAAGAGGGGACGTACTACCACCTATGGTGGACCTGCCCAAAGGCAATATCACATTGGAAGAAGGTACATAAAACATTGCAAAGAATATTAGAGATAAACATACCCCAAAAACCAGAAACTTTTCTACTTGGCATACACAACATAAAAATGGAAAAAAATAAAGACAAAATTCTATTCCTGCTGATAACAGCAGCTAGAATAACATATGCAAGACACTGGAAAAAGAAGGATCCCCCAGAGGAAGAAGAATGGCTAACAAAAATACTAGACATAAGAAATATGGACAAACTGACATATCTATTATCAAAAAAAGAAGGACATACCGATGGCTGAAACAGACTGGAAACATGTAACAACATACCTGATAAAAGAAAAGAATATGAAAATAATCATTTAAAGGCACAAGACCGAGAAAAGAGAATTAGGGGAGAGCAAGGTATAAAAGAAAGAGAAAGAAGAAAAAAGAAAAGAAGAAGGAAAAGGATTAGAAACCTCCAAAGATACCAGGAAGTCAACGCAACGCTCACAACAATCATCCCCCTTCACCATCCCTCACTACTCATTCCAAAATTTCTTTTCTCACATCATCTACACTACAGGAAATCAGTGCCTTATAAGATGACGAGACCTAAGATAGCTGAACACCCCCTACTATTTTTCTATCTCTATCTCTATCCCCCCTTCCCCCCCTTTCCCCCCCTTCTTTACCAGCACCTTATACAGTGAGAAACTTTTACAGGTTTAAAAGTTTCCAGCACTACATATCTGTATATCTGTATATTTTAAGAAAAGCAATAAAGATTATTTAAAAAAAATAATTTGGATAATATCAACATCATATAACTATACAAACCATATATTGATCAGTTATCCAATATCATCTATGTATGCGATATCAAAGTCTCACATTTCTAACATTTTTCTTATCTCTTCTGCAATATACTTGGTTAATTTCCCTGTCTACTGACATATAATTTCAATATTTTTACATATATCAGTCTTTTAATATCATTAAGTCCTTTAAACTTATGAGCAAGTCTGAATAATTTGAAGAGATTTAAGTCTCTATAGTTAATCACAGGTTGTTCATAACTAAGAATCTCTTGGTCTTCCATGAAGTCACAACGCTGTTGTAGGAAGCCTTCTCCTTTCTCTTCTTTTGCTGCTGGAGCTTCTTCTTTCAACCTGATCTTCCAATTATCAGGAACAGTTCTGCTTTCATTGAGTTTTAAGGCTCGAATAAAGGCTTGCTTCAACGTAGCATCAGGTCTTAGTGAAGAATTTGAAGTTCCTTGAACATCTTTTCTTGGTATTGAAGAGAATTCACCATTGTTGGAAGAACGAACAAGAACATTGTCTTTCTCTATTGTAGTCTCATCACTGCTGTCTGGATGAACCTTTAAACCTTGGAACTGGAGATTTGTCTTTTTATCAAGACTAACATAGTCAGTGTATATCACTTTTCTTAACAGTCCATCAGCTTGGTTTGTATTCTCTTTTTCTTCCTCACTGGAAGATGAAGATTTTTTTCTCCGATATATAACTAGATCTTTCTCTGCTTATTTTCTTTTCAGCTGTAGGCATTTCGAAGTGTTCAGGTTTAGTAAGGAGAAGCTGATCCAACGTTTCATTCTCAGCAAAATGTCTCTTCTTCTTGATAAGTTTCACTTAGATTCTTAACTTCAACCACAGTTCCGATCTTTTGTGCGATCATCTGGAACCTCCATAGTGAATGAATCATGTTTGAAAGTTATCTTCACTTCAACCAGTCTTTTAGATGTATGGATTTTTTCTTCACAGAAGACTTTTTGATATTTTGTACTCCCAACCATGTCTACTGCCAAATAAATAAGTTCCTTAAGGGTTAGCTTTTCTTCATCTGTCTCTTCTGATTGTATTTCATTGTCTTTGTCAATGAGCTCAGCAGAGGTAACTTCTTTACTTGGAGCTGAAGGTAATACATCTTTTAATGTCAACGATTCTTTCAGCTCTTTTTTTCTCCTCAGAATTTATCACTTGTTCTGCAGGAACCACTGTTTCTATATTCTCATCACTGGCTCTATCTGGGTGCTCATCATGTTTCTGAGGTACCACACTCAAGTCTTTTCCCTCTTTAGGTAATTCTGATATTTTCTTAATCCTTCTGGCCAAGTCATTTCCAGCCAAGCATGAGTAAGGGGTCTCTGAACTTATGGCAAAATCCCACATGCCTGTCCAATTGCCATATTTTATAGGCAAAGAGACCATGTTTGAAGTAATCGCTGGTCCTAAACCTTTTAAATTAATCTGAGAAGTAGGATTTTGATACCTCTCAGGTACCATCTTTGGATGAATTACACAAACTTCAGAACTCGTGTCTCTCCACCCTTGCAACAGGTTTCCATCTATTTTGATGGGTTCCAAATAGTCATTTGGGACTGTGTTTAGTACCACAAACGGACACTGTTTTTCAATCTGTTCCCCTTTTTGAACCACGTCAGTGCAATCCTTTTTAGCACTGGGTTCCATTTCTTTTTCAGGGGTATTTCTTTCTCTAATGAAGCAGGTGGACTTCTCTTTTCTCAGGAGATTACATTGAGACTTAAAATGTCCTAATTTTCCACAATGGAAACAGCACTTATTTCCCTCAGTAATGTTAGGCTGCATGGTGCCTGCCATCTTGCAGGTGGTGTTTCCTACTGCAGAGCCTCTCCCTGGCTGACTGTGAGGGAACTTTTTAAATGGCGGTTGGGGTTGTCTTGCTTCCTTCCTGACTCCTTCTTCTTCTTTAAATCCTTCCTTTAAAGTAATCAACTGGTCCACCATGATAGCTGTTTGTGTTGAAGTTTCGGGGTTTCTATCCTGTATAATCCATCTATAACAGCTGCTCTGGCCAGAGTGAAGACAGAAGGGAGCAGAAGACACTGCCATCTTGCCTTCTGCCTATATCATCACTTGAGAAGACCCTCCCCCTTCTGGCACCAACGGCTGCTCTGGCCAGAGCGAAAACAGAAGGGAGCAAAAGACACTGCCATCTTGCCTTCTGCCTATATCATCACTTGAGAGGCCCCTCCCGCTTCTGATACCAATGGCTGCTCTGGCCAGAGCAAAGACAGAAGGGAACAAAAGACATTTCCATCTTGTCTTTACTAATAATATAATATAGTATATTGTATATACATATAATATTTATAATATTATAATGTAGTACAATATAATACTAGTAATAATAATTCAATATTATAATTATAATTATATATCTACATTACATGTAATACTACTAATAATATTACAATATAATGGTATAGTGCAATATAGTAATATATACTAATATTGTACTATGCTAATAATATATTGTATGAAAATATATATTGTAAGCCGCTCTGAATCCCCTTCGGGGTGAGAAGGGCGGCATATAAGTGCTGTAAATATATATATATATATATATATATATATATATATATATAATCAAGGGGAACCTGTTGATAAAACTGCTTCTTTTGAATTAAGTTTTTGAGCGGCTGGAAGTCATTTACCTCAGCGCCTCTGATCCAACTCTCAAAGTATTGTGCTTGATTGGAGGCTAATTGAGAATAACTTTCATATTTTTCCTTTTTGATCATCCTGAACTTCATCCTATAAAATTCAGGTGTTAGCTGTAATTTCTGTTGGACTTGTCGTTTGAACTTAGAGGAATCTCTATGTTCTGTCTCTGCCATGTCACTGTAAATCTCCAGGAGTTTACCACAAATCTGTGGCCTTAAATATGCCATCCATTTTTCCTCAGCCACACTGAAGTCCTTACAACATCTTTCGAAGGAAATTAGGAACTTTTCCACACTATCTTCTTTATTATATCATGGGAATTTTTTCAAAATATGATCCATAGGGATCTCCTCTTGTCTCTCCTGTAGATTTATTTGGGCTTGAGGGAGAGTTAAACATTGTTTTTCAATTTCTAATTCCATTTTTCATAATTCAGCCTGCCTGATTTTTTCCTGCTCCTCAAACTCCATTTGTGCCTGTCTCTTTGGGGCTTCCATTTCTGCCTATCTTGCCCTGTCCTATGCCTCAATTTCCATTTTCCTTTACTCTAGCTGTTATTTGTACTGTAACTCAGACGTAGGAGTTTGGTCTGAGTCTGAGCTTCCCTCTTCTTGATAAGCCTCAACCTCCTTTGTTACTTTGCCTTGCTTTTTAGCCGCCATCTTTGGCTCCAACTTTTACCTCAAGATTTTTCCTTTAGGCGACCTTAGGCACTAAATCAGATGTTAAACGTATCCTGTTTCTTGCCACCAATTGTGAAGATGACCGTTTTAATGCCACCAAATGCCACCAATTTGTGAAGAAGCGTGGTTAAAGCTTACTGCAACCTAATCTGTGAGGAAAGCCGGGCAACGATCAATATTGGCTTAGGAGCTATTTTATAAAGGGACTATTAATTACAGAAGGCTTTATTCATTTGATAGCATAGCGTTTACTGTCCCTAGCTTGACTTTTTATGCAGGCTGTTTGCCTTGAGAGAAACTGTATCAGGCAAGGCTTGAGGAAAACAGTAACAAGTTTATTTTAACAGGAGTATAACATGTTTAACTGTTTCTTCACAAGAGGCACAAATCTTGATTGGTTACATTAGTAAGGTTTCATGAGTAATCTCAGGCACAGACTTCAAGAGGTTTCTACAAGCCAATGTAACTCTTCTGGACAACTGTCCTAATAAAACAAATAAGCTAAAAGGCTTATTAACAGAATTGGCTCCCAGCCAAACCTTGATTCTTAACTCAGAATCAATAAACCCCTGTAGTTTTATCACTATCAGGTCCTTTTCTGTAACTCCTTTGGTCACCAATTAATTTCCTGAATCTCCACCCAGAGACTCAGTCTTCCCAGTAGCTCACCGGCTTACTGACTGACTCTTTTTAAAAAGCTGCGTTGTGAAGAGGCAGTTGGCTCCGCCCCTGTTGCTATGGCAACTCAGTTAATGCCAAGCTACCATCTCCAACAAAACATAATCCCCCATACTTACCATCCATATTTATTTTATTTATTTCCGTCACTTTTACGCTGCCCTTCTCATCCCCAAGGGGGGACTCAGGGCGGCTTACAGAGAAAGGCACAATTCGATGCCTTGTCACATATACATACATATATAAAACAATTAAGCAATTACAAATTAAAAATTAAATCATCAGTACACAACAACACCATAAACACAGTAATAGGCTAATCCTGAGCTCAGCGTTCGGAGTTCCGTAAATCCATTCCGTCTTGTCCAGTTCCAGCTCGTCATCAAGTCTTTCTTTAGCTGCCAGAATGTCCAAATGCCTGGTCCCACATCCAGTTCTTCAACCTCTTCCTAAATGAAAGAAGGGACGTTGCCGATCTAATCTCCCCAGGGAGTGAATTCCACAGGCGGGGGGCCACCACCGAGAAAGCCCTGCTCCTCGTCCCCACCAATCTCACTTGTGATAGAGGCGGGGTCGAGAGCAGGGCCTCCCCAGAGGATCTTAGGTTCCGAGGTGGGACGTAGAGGGAGATCTGTTCGGATAGATACACTGGGCCGGAACCGTTTAGTGTTTTGTAGGTCAAAACCAGCACTTTGAATTGTGCTCAGAATTGGATCGGCAGCCAATTTTAAACTGTTTAAATTACACATAACCAAAGGAATAAAATTTACACATCATCACAGTCATGCAGTGAAGATCAAGTCCACTGTTCTCCTGGAGGGGAGGAAGATTCTGGAGGGTGTCTTCTGTGATGGGTAGGAGGTGGTTTTTCAAAGCACATCAGGGAGGAGGGGAAAGGGCAGCAATTCATCCACTCCATTTAAACATCCCTTATCAAAATGTGGACCTAATAACAAACAATCTAGTTATTTTTTTTGAATAGTATTATCATCCACAGGAAGTACGGATGCAAGGGGAGGGGGCTTGAGAGGGGCAAAACACAGAATGCTTTTGATCTAAACAGCATGAAACAGCATGGTTTCAGATGTGGTCAAAAAGGGGAGAGAAAGAGAGGATTTCCTGTTTCTCTGTCGTAGTCAACTGTGAATCGCACATATGGTATCTCTGCACCTGCACAGAACAGCTTTCAGAATCTTCTAGAAAATAAAAAATTCGTGCCTCGTGCAGAAAGGCACGAGACAAGGTTGTCCACTCTCCCCATTAATTTTTGTTATGGCAGTGGAGATCCTGATGAAGAAAATTAGAGAAGATGAAAAGATTAAAGGAGCAAAAAATGGTAAATTTGAATACAAGATACGAGCGTTTGCAGATGATTTAATAGGTACAATTGAAAACCCGGAGAAAAATTTACAAAGCTGGATAAATAAAATAGAAGATTTTGGAAAGGTGGCAGGCTTTAAGATGAACATGAAGAAAACTAAACTTTTATTTAAGAATGTGAATAAGGAGAAACAAACAAAGATCCAACAACAGGTTGGAATAGAAGGTGTTAAGAAAATTAGATATCTAGGAGTCTGGATCACAGCCAGAAACGGACAACTTTTAAAGAATAACTATGAATTAGTTTGGAAGAAGGTCCAAAAGGATTTGCAGAATTGGGACCAGCTGAAACTATCTCTCCTGGGTAGAATATCCTTGATAAAAATGAATGTATTACCAAAACTCATGTTCTTGTTCCAGAATATACCGATAATAAGAAGTCAAACTCTGTTCAAACAGTGGAAGAAAGATTTAATGAAATTTGTTTGGAAAGGAAAAAGACCAAGAATTAATTATTTGAACCTAATAGATAAGAAAACAAGAGGAGGATTGGGATTTCCCGATCTGAAGACCTATCATGAGGCCTGCGCACTGTCCTGGATTAGGGATTGGATGACTTTAGATAAAGAGAAGTGCCTAAACTTAGAAGGTTATGACTTAAGAGTGGGATGGCACGCGTATATATGGTATAATAGAGAGATGAAGGAGAAAAATTTCGGCAACCATTTCGTGCGAGCCTCCCTATTACGGACATGGACGAGGTATAAAGTTTTTTTTATAAAACAACACCACTATGGATTTCAGCAATGGAGGCGCATCAAAGAAGATTATTAGGATGGAGGACATGGCCAAGATACAAGGATATATTGGTGAAGGGGACAACAGAGATGAAATCATTTGAACAATTAAAGACTTTATTTAGCAATATAACTTGGTTAAATTACCTACAAATTAAAGACTATTTTAAACAAGATCAAAAAACAGGTTTTGATTGGAATGAGAATACATGGGATAGAATACTAAAAACACAAAGGAAAACGGTTACAATATTATATAATAAACTGCTCCAGTGGATGACAGAAACAGAACAGGTGAAAACCTCTATGATTAAATGGGCGGAAAATATAAGAAGGCCCATCCACTTTGGGGAATGGGAAAGGATATGGAATAAAAAACTGAAATATACATACGCTATGGACTTAAAAGAAAATTGGTATAAAATGTTTTATAGGTGGTATTTGACGCCGAGTAGACTGAGCCATATGTATCAAAATGTATCAGATAAGTGCTGGAAATGTAGTGAGCAAGTAGGCACTTTTTACCACATGTGGTGGACATGTAAAGAAACAACAAAGTTCTGGTCTATTATTCATGAGGAGTTACAAAAAATATTAAAGAAAAGTTTTAAGAAGAAACCAGAATATTATCTTCTGGGATTTACAGATGATGACTGTAAACTGGATGAGAATGAAGATAAATTATTTACCTATTACACAACGGCGGCTAGGATGGTTTTTGCCAAATATTGGAAGAATGGTGAGGTTCCGAGTATCGAAGACTGGTGGAAGAAAATTAAAGAAATAAGAGACATGGACGAACTAACTTTTTTGTTGAGAAGAAATGAAGGAAGAGTTTTGAGGAGGACAGATTGGTCCCTGATATATGATTATGAAAAGAAAGCTGAAAAAACAATGGGATGAGAATAGATATTAAGGTGAAGAAATATTTTGAAAAGATTCTGAGGTTGGAGTGGAAGTCATTTTAGAATAGTTTGAGTAGTTGTATTGTATGTATTAGATGTTAGTTAGATATGGTGGGTTTTTGTTTTTTTTGTGTGTATTTCTCCCTTTCCTACTGATCTATCCTCTTGTTTTTTGTTTCCCCTCTTTCCTTGTGTGGATTGTGAAAAACTTAATAAAAATCATTTCAAAAAAAAATAGAAAATAAAAAATTGACATTTTTACCCCTGCCTAGCCCCACGCACTTCCCGCTGCTTAGCAAGCAGTTTGAGAACCTTCATTCTTCACTCTTGTGAGCTTACGGACTGTTTTTGGTTTTTGACTTGGACTGAATTTCAACCTGAGGTACTCTGTGGCCCTACCTGTACTGTTTGACTACTCTACCGCCTTTCCCCCCTTGGTTATGGCGGATACTGCGTTAAAGAAGTGCACTTTGCCCGATACTGATGGGCACTCCCTTTGTCTAACCTGTTTGGGTGAGGGGCACCTCACCCAATCCTGTCCTCTTTGCATGTCTTTTACTCCGCAAACCAGGAAGAATAGGGAGTCTTGACTCAAGGCAGCTCTGTACAAGAGGGCCCTCCTGCCCCCATCCGCCCCTAAGCAGTTCACCCCTTCCGATCGGCCGGGCTTACCTTTTTGGGGGGCCTTCTGAGGACCTTGTGAGGAAAAAGTCCAAAAAGCCTAAAGAAAAGGGCTCCCATAATGGCCGACAAGCCGTTCCACCGATGAAAACTCCTCTAAAAAATCCAGGAAGTCGACTTTCGGGTTAGGCGGCATGGTGGCTGGCAGGATCCTAGAGGAACTCCTCAGGATCAACCTCTAATTTGAGCAAGTAGAGGCTGATTCAGCCTCCTCCCTGGGGCCGGATCGAGAGCCCGAGCAGCGCGATACCCCCAAATCCCCAGAGCTGACGGTCTCGAGTGCAGGCCCCCCTCAAGGGGGCCAGCCGGCAGACCCGGACGGGGAGGGTAGCGACTTGCAAAGAGGTATCCCATCCAGGGATCTGGAAGCGGGAACAACAGCTATCCGACCTCATCGATTTTAAAGGGCGTTGGAGAGAGTGACACAAAAGGTGAGTGGATCCCCACAAGCAATATAAGGCATATAAAGAGGCAAAAGAGAAGGAGTGAAGAAGGAGAAATTGGGAGAGCAGAGCGAAGTGAGGCTGAGTAGTGGTAGAGAAATAAGAGATCTAAGAGATCTAAGAAAGTGATAGAGAACTAAAAGAGAGAAGGGGAGAAGCCCCAAAGAGAATGAGAAGGGGAAAAAAGAAAAGCGAAGAATAATCAATAATAAAATCAATATAATCAATAATAAAAGAAAGAAAAGAAATAAAGAGAAACAAAGAGAAAGTAAGGGAGAAAAGAAGGAAAAGAGAGAGAAATAAACAAAACTAAATAAGGATAAATAAGGGAGAAGTAAGGAACGGACAAAGAGAATACAGAGTACCCCACCAAAAGAAGAGGGGGAAAGCAAGAGGGCTCAAGGTACTCAAAAGAACTAAGAACTAAGAAAGAAGAGGTTTACCCCGACATAACGGCCATAACGGCCTTGAAAACGCCGCGTCCTCCTTGTGGCAATCCTCCCTCAGCTGGCCTGCTCCCACCTTGATAAGATAAGAAGTCACGAGGCGCGCTCCCCGCAAAGAAGCATAGACGTCTAAGGACGACGAAAGAAGGAGGGACAAACCCCCAAGGTGCAGTCTGGGAAGGGAAAAGGCGAAAGTGGAGCATCCACGAGGCGTGCTCCCTCCCAGGAAAACAAACAAAGGCAGAAACACGTGAAGCTCCAGGAAGAGGGGAGAAGGCGGAAGTGACGTCAAGGGAGGAAGGAGGAAGGAGAGGAGTAAATGAAACAGAGAGGAGGGCCTAGAGAGGAAGGAAGCAGACTCTAAAAAAATACAAAGGGTAAGAAAAGAATATTGAGCCTAACATACAGATTCTGACACCAAAGAAGAAATAAAACGCAAGCAAATAAATCAAAGAAATTAAAGAAAGAGGCACAGAAGGAAGAAGAGAACCAGAGAACCAGAACATTAAAGTAAGGTTGCTTTAAATATAACTTCTAACTATCTAAGCACTGTCAATCAAAGGGGGAAAAGAGGAAAGAACGAACGGTTAATACATTACAATATAATATAACTAACAACAGCACTATTATAGAGAGATTGAAGAGGGAAATAGAAGGGAAACAAAAGTATTGGCCAAGAAAGTAGCTGCCAGAACGTGTACAATTGAAGGAACTGAAACAATAATAATAATAATAATAATAATAATAATAATAATATAAAAAATAAATAAATAATAATAAATAATAAAAACAACTTAAAACAATAAAAAATAACAATATTAAATAAACAAATCATAATAAAAAAGCAGAATGAAATAATAATAATAATAATAATAATAATAATAATAATTCAACAAATAAATAAATAAACAAATAAATAATTTTTTTAAAAAGGTACACAAAACGGCAGCCAAAATTCAGACAATAAAAGTTTTGAAGAACTGGTTAAACATGACAACACCAAAGAATAAATCAGAAAAATTGAAAAAAACAGAAAAAATCGAGCAAACAGAGCAAAGAAGAGGATCAGTCTCGGGGAACCCAACAGGAAAGGAAATTTTAAAGGAAATACAGAAAATACTAGAACAACAAGAAGCATATCAAGAGAAACAAGATGCGTATCAAAAAGTAGCAGAGGATCAAAGAATGAGACTCAAGAATGACCTAACGGAGGAGATGACCAAAATGAGGAAAGAGATCACCAATGAACTATGAGAAATGAAGAAGGAAATGGACGCTATGAGACAGGACATGAGGAAAAACCAGATGGACATGGCCAAATTGGAAAAGATGCAAGAACAGATAGAAGAAAAAATAGAAGACCTAAACTTAAGAGAAGAGAGATTGGAGGCAAGACAAGATCAAGCTGAACTAAAAGAATTGGAATATTATTTAAGATTATTTAAGATTTCAAAATATACAAGAAGAATCACAAGAAAATCTGAGGCAAATAGTAGTCGCGATCACAGCTGAATTACTGGAAAACCAGAAGAGGATGCAGAAACCAATATCGATAGAACATATCGAATTACGACGGGTTATGCAAAGAAACATAAAGTGGAACGAGATGTAATTGTGCAATTTGGGAGAAAACACATCAGGGATGAAATTCTTCTCACTAGCCAAAGAAAAGAAAAGAGGAGTAATTTTATATGTGAACGAAGACCTTAACCCAACACAAGCTTTCAAGGACGATGATGGAAGGATAATTGGAGTTATAATAACATTCGACAAGCAGAAAACATTAGTGTGCAACATCTATGCACCAAATGGTCCAAAATCTAAATTTGCCCAGAAACTAAAAAAGCTAATCCAAGAAGAAGAATATGACCACCTCATAATAATGGGAGACTACAACGGCATAATAAACAACAAACAAGATAGAAAATCCGAACCCGGCCGACAAAAAACAATAAAGGCAAACCTCCTACCCAAGATGATGATCAATGTATTAAAAGAATTTAGCCTGCAAGATGCATGGAGGAACCACCATCCAGAGGAACAAGATTATACCTACTTTTCGGGACGACATAGAAGTTGCTCACGGATCGATATGGTATGGACAACACATTCCTTAATCACTAAAATAGACAGAATAGAGATTTTAACAAGGAAAGATTCAGATCACAGCCCAATTGAATTCACCTACAATCAAAAGAAAAGACAAGGCAACTGGAGACTAGACGACAACCTATTGAAAGATCAAGAAATCCAACAGTCCATAGGATCCTACATAACAGAATATTTCGAACTAAACGAAACAGTGGAGGTAGACATACAGACAACATGGGATGCGGGAAAAGCAGTCATAAGAGGTATTTGTATACAACAAGCGGCCAGAAGAAACAAGAAGAGAAATGAGCAGATGAACAAGATAACAACAAAATTAGATGAGGCAGAATATAAACTGAAACAAGACCCAAGCAATACTAACTTAATTCTAGAAATTGAAATGCTCCAGAAAAGGAGAGTAGAACTAGAAACAGAACAGATGGCGAAAAAACTAAAATTTGTAAAACAATCGCATTTCTATAACACAAATAAGGTCGGAACATGGTTGGCAAGGAAGATTGGAAAAGCGAAACAAAAGCAATGTATTACAAAGATAATCACAAACAATAGAGAATATACAAGAGATCAGGATATAATAAACCAATTCAACGAATACTATGGAACACTATATACACGAGGAGAACCCAAGATAGAAGAAATAAGTCAATATCTATGTGAACAAAAGTTAGAAAAGATTTCAGAGGAGCACAGAGGAAATTTAAACAAAGAAATAACAGACCAAGAAATCCAAAATGCAATCAAGAAATTAGATCCCTCAAAAACACCGGGACCAGATGGCTTCTCGGCAGCCTATTATAAGACCTATGAAAAAGAATTGATACCCAAATTAAAGAAACTAATGAATGAGGCCTTAGAAACCAAAAAAATCCCAAATACATGGAAACAGGCAAAAATAACAATGATATATAAAGAAGGAACTGACAGAACAGACGTAAAAAACTACCGCCCTATATCTCTACTGAATGTAGACTATAAGATATACGCAAGCATAATTGCCGAAAGATTGAAACAATTCCTGAAAGAGTGGATCGAAGAAGAACAAGCCGGCTTTTTGCCACAGCGTCAAATAAAAGGTAACATCCGAACAGTAGTGAACGTAATAGAATATTATGAGAAGAACGTAGACAAAGAATGCGCACTGCTATCATTAGACGCCGAAAAAGCCTTCGATCAAATCAACTGGGACTTCTTCCTCACATTAGTAAAAGAATTGGATATGGGGCATCACTTTATCAACTCGATAGAATCGATCTACAGTACACAAGAAGCTAAAATATCAGTAAATGGAAGTACAACACAGAGCATAAATATTCAAAAAGGAACCCGACAGGGGTGCCCATTGTCATCGCTGCTTTTTATTATGTCACTAGAGATTCTCCTCAATAACATCAGAAAGGACAACAGACTTAAAGGAATAAAAATACGGAGACACACATATAAGTTAAGAGCATTCGCGGACGATGTAATCTGCGTGATTGAAGACCCGCTAGAAAATTTTGGACTGGGGTTGAACAAAATTGAAGAATTTGGCGCGGTGGCTGGCTTTATTATAAACAAAAACAAAACTAAATGGTTAACAAAAAATGTAACAAAAAAGCGGCAAAGAATACTGGAAGAAAAAAGCGGGATACAAGTAACAGACAAAATAAAATATCTTGGTATAACCCTAACTGCAAAAAACTCTCATTTACTGAAAAATAACTACGAAGTAAAATGGAGAGAAATCAGCAAAGACTTAGAAAATTGGAAACACCTCAATCTCTCCTTCTTAGGAAGAATTTCTGCCATTAAAATGACAATATTGCCCAAAATTCTCTTTCTGTTCCAAACAATACCAATAATTAGAACCGCCCAGGTAATCAAAAATTGGAACAAAGAAATCTCAAAATTTGTATGGAGAGGTAAAAAACCGAGAATAAAATTCACAAGCCTAATTGTTGAAAAAGAAAGAGGTGGATTAGGACTCCCAGATTTGCAAACATACCACAACGCATGTGGACTAAATTGGATTAAAGAATGGGCAAATATAGACAAACCAAAAATGCTGGCAATTGAAGGGCACGACCTTCGGAGTGGGTGGCACGCATACCTGTGGTATGACAAGAAGAAGATCGAAAAGAATTTTGGAAACCACTTCGTTAGGTCATCAATAATTAGAATCTGGGAAAAATACAAGAAAAAGTTCTACCAAAAGACCCCCTTATGGATATCGCCGTTGGAAGCTACCCAAAGAAGAGAATTAGGGTGGGAAAAATGGCCTACATATAAGGACATTCTAAAGAAAGAGAGAGAAGGATTCAAATTAAAATTGTTAGAAGAAATCAAAGAAACATATGGTGGAATCTCATGGTTCCAATACAGGCAATTAAACGAAGCATTTAACAGAGATAAAAAAGATGGATTCGAAAGCACTGATAGACAATGGGAAAGGATTACGGCAACAGAAAAGAAAGGAATAACAAAACTATACAAAATCCTCCTAAATTGGAAAACAGAAGGCAATAGAATAAATAGCTACATTAAAAAATGGACGGACAACCTTGGCCATGCAATCGCAACACCGAATTGGGAATATGCATGGAAGACAAAGATAAAATGGACCAACTCATACAGCCTACGAGAAAACTGGATGAAAATGCTGTATCAATGGTATCTAACCCCAAGTAAACTGGTAAAATACTACAAAAAAAGTAACCGACAAATGTTGGAAATGTAAAGACAAAGAAGGCACCTTCCTACATCTATGGTGGTTCTGCAGGAGAGTTAAAAAATTCTGGCAGGAAATCCATGAAATAACAACAAAGATACTGGAATTAAGAATAGAGAAAAAAGCAGAGTACTATTTACTAGGAATTTTTGACTTTAAGATAGACACGAATAAAGATAAACTCTTTTTCCACATGGCGACTGCTGCAAGACTTGTAGTGGCAAGTAAGTGGAAAAGCGAGGAAACTCCAAAGATTGATGAATGGAGACTGAAGTTAATGGACATCATGAACATGGATACTTTAACACAACATTTGACAGCTAAACAGAGAACAAGAAGTAATAGAACAGATTGGTCTCCAATTAGGCAGTACTTAGAAGGAAAGTCAAGATAGAAAAGATGGGATGACGACAAAGAAGAACAAAGATTTACAGAGAAAGAACACACTAATACCAACTAACCCATGGGGGCAACCAATGAATAAAGGGGAAATCTTATCAATCTACTAACACACTCCACGTCTCACCCACCCCCTTTACCATGCACAACCACCCCACCCCAATCCGGATTAGTTAGGGGACATCCCACACTGTCTGATACACAGCCCCCCCCTACCCAACCCTTAGTGAGATACCCCGACCACACCCTTACTTCCTCCCCTCCCTCCCCCCCAATCCTCTGCCTCTTACCCTCTCTTTTAAATGTAAATTTCAATATATCAATGATCAACATCTTACTGATGTATTGCTATTATGAAATCTCAATAAAAATTATTACAAAAAAAAGGATGAAATTTTGAAGAAGAGCCATAAAACTCCACCATACTTTAAAGAAAAAAAATCATTATCTTAAAAGAATACACTCAATCGACCATACAGAAGAGGAGAAAATATAAGGAACTGGCTGATGAACTCAAAAGACAACACATTAGATTTAGATGGGAAAAAGGCGAGGGGTTAATGGCGACTTACAAGAAGAGAAGATATGGATAACTTTTGAAGAGAAAGCATCAGATTTCCTAAGAACAATCAAGAAAAACAAGGAAGAACAAGAATATCAATATATCCCAGGACAAATGATGCAAGTTAAAAGAAGTAGAACAGAGTCCCCTGAAAAAGAAGAACTGCCATGTACGTCATCAGCAATATCAAGACTGGAGAAGATAGTGGAAAAACAAGATGAGCATGAAAAGGTCAATTAAATGCTACAATCAAAATATTAATGGGTTAAATTCCCCGAATAAACGAAGGAGAGTATTTGAAAGGATTAAGAAAGGAAAATACGACTTGATAGCGTTGCAAGAAATTCATACCGCGAAAAAACATGCAACACATATAATACAAAAAAAAAATAGGAAAAGAATATTTCTCACTAGCACAGGAAAAGAAACGAGTAGTCATATACGTAAACCCAGACCTAGACTCATACCAAGCATTCAAAGATAATGAAGGAAGAATAATTAGAGTTATGCTAATAATTGACAATCAAAAAACTCTAGTGTGCAATATCTATGCACCAAACGGACTCAAATCTAAATTTATACAGAAACTCAAGAGCCTAATCCAGGAAGAAGAATATGAACATTTGATAATAATGGGAGACTATAATGGAATAATAAACAGTAAATACGATCGGAAATCTGAAAATGAACAACAGAAAGGATCAAAGGCAAATTTACTCCCCCAAACAATGCTCAAAATATTAGAGGACTTAAACTTACAAGATGCATGGAGAAACCATCATCCAAGAGAAAAAGACTATACTTACTTCTCGGGGAGACACAGAAGTTGGTCACGCATAGACATGGTTTGGACTACATTTTCACTATCATCCAAAATAGACAGAATAGAGATACTAACGAGGAAGGACTCGGACCACAGCCCGATAGAGATTGTATACAACCAAAAAAAAAAAAAAAGACAAGGCACCTGGAGATTGAATGACAACTTATTGAAAGATCAAGAGATACAACAAAGTATCAGGACACATATAATAAATTACTTTGAAACAAACAAAACAGAGGATATAGATATACAGACAATATGGGATGCGGGAAAGGCAGTGGTCAGAGGTATATGTATACAGCAGATGGCAATTAAAAACAAGAAGAGAAATGAGCAGATGAAAATGATAACATCCAAACTGGACGAGGCAGAAGGAAAGTTGAAACAAGACCCAAAAAATACTAAACTGACATTTGAAATCGAAAAGCTACAGAGAATAAGAGTAGAACTAGAAACAGAAGAGATGGCAAAAAAAAATTAAAATTTGCGAAACAATCACATTTTTATAATGCAAACAAAATTGGTACATGGCTAGCAAGGAAGATCGGGAAAACAAAACAAAAGCAATATATCACCAAGATCATGCTGGAAGGAAAGAAATACACGAAGGAATACTACGGAAAGTTATACCAAAGAGGAGAACCCCAAATAGACGACATCACTTGGTACTTGGGAGAACAAAAGTTGGCAAAGATCTCGGAAAAACACAGGGAAAATCTTAACAAAGAAGTAACGAACCAAGAAATTCAAAATGTGATTAAAAAATTAGACGCTGCTAAAACACCAGGCCCAGACGGATTTACGGCTACATATTATAAAACATATGAAAAAGAATTGTTACCCAAATTGAAAAAAATGATAAATCAGGCTCTGGAAACTCAAAAAATCCCAAACACATGGAAACAAGCAAAAATCACAATGATACACAAAGAAGGAATGGAAAAAACAGATGTAAAGAACTATTGCCCAATATCACTGCTAAATGTTGATTATAAAATATATGCAAGTATAATTGCAGAAAGATTAAAACACTTCCTTAAAGAATGGATCCAAGAAGAACAAGCAGGTTTCCTACCCCACCGACATATTAAGGACAACATTAGAACAGTAGTCAACACCATCGAAAAAAACAGTGATAAACTAGGAATGTGCATTACTATCATTGGACGCCGAAAAGGCCTTTGACCAAATTAATTGGGAATTCTTCATGGCCATAGTAAAAGAATTAGATATGGGATTCCGCTTTATCAACTCAATAGAAGCAATTTACAACACTCAAGAAGCCAAAATATGTGTAAATGGATGCATGACAGAAAACATACAAATACAAAAAGGTACCCACCAGGGATGTCCATTATCCCCACTGCTCTTCATTATGTCACTGGAGATACTCCTAAACAACATAAGAAAAGATGACAGGCTTAAAGGAATCAAAATAAGGAAACACTCGTATAAGTTAAGAGCTTTCGCGGACGATGTAATCTGTATAATAGAAGACCTGCTAGACAACTTTGAAATATGGATGAACAAAATTGAAGAATTCGGCGCATTGGCAGGACTAATTATAAAGAAAAAGAAAACAAAATGGCTAACAAAAAATATTACCAAAGAACGTCAAAAAATACTGGAGGAAAAAAGTGGGATACAAGTCGCGGACAACATAAAATATTTAGGTATAACTTTAACAGCAAAAAACTCACACCCGTTGAAGAACAACTATGAAGTAAAGTGGAAAGAGATCAGCAAAGATTTGATGAAATGGAAATACCTGAACCTCTCCATGCTAGGGAAAATCTCAGCCGTTAAAATGTCCATCTTGCCTAAACTCCTCTTTTTATTCCAAGTCATCCCAATAATCAGAAATGCCCAAATTATTAAGAATTGGAACAAAGAAATATCAAAATTTGTATGGGGTGGAAAGAAACCAAGAATAAAATTCATAAGTTTAACTGGAAAAAAAGAAAAAGGTGGACTGGGACTTCCGGATTTACAAGCGTACCATGATGCCTGTGGCTTGATATGGATTAAGGAATGGACTAAATTAAATAAACACAAAACTCTGGCATTAGAAGAAACCTACGTAGTGGTTGGCACGCGTACCTATGGTACGATAAGAAGAAAATAGAAAAGAACTTTGGCAACCATTTTGTCAGGTCGTCGCTAATAAAAATCTGGGAGAAATATAAAGACAAATTTCATCAAAATACACCTCTTTGGATCTCCCCACTAGAGGCCACCCAAAGAAGAGAACTTGGATGGGAAAACTGGCTCAGATACAAGGACATTTTAAAGAAAGACAGAGAAGGATACAAGCTCAAAACATTAGATGAGATCAAAACAACATACGGGGAAATCACGTGGTTTCAATACAGACAATTAAGTGAGGCATATAATAAAGACAAGAGAAAAGGATTCGAGAACAGAGAAAAATACTGGGAAAGAATAATGGAAACCGAAAACAAAGGAATCACAAAATTATACAAAATCTTACTAAACTGGAAAACAGAGAGTAAAAGCATGGACAGCTATATTACAAGGTGGACAAATAACCTAGGCCACACTATAGATAAGTTGGAATGGGAAAAAATATGGAAGGAAAAACTAAAATGGACTAATTCCTATAGTTTAAAAGAAAACTGGTTCAAAATGATGTTCCAAGGGTACATAACACCAAGTAAACTGGCCAAGTACTATAAAAATACATTGGAAAGATGCTGGAAGTGCAAAGACAAAAAAGGGACCTTTCTCCACCTCTGGTGGACTTGTGAAAAAATTTTTAAAATTTGGACGGAGATACATAAAATAACAACTAAATTAATGGATTTGCAAATAGAAAAGAAAGCAGAATACTATCTATTAGGAATATTTGACTTTGAAATAGACAAGAATAAAGACAAGCTCCTCTTCCATATGGATCTTCCCTGCAGCAAGATTAGTAATAGCAAGTAAATGGAAAAACGAGGAAACTCCGAACCTGGACGACTGGAGACTAAAACTGATGGACATAATGAATATGGATACACTGACGCAACACATAGGAACAAAACAAAGTAGGAGGAACCAAAATAGACTGGTCTCCAATCAGGAAATTTCTAGAAGGACGTTAAGAACGGAAAGAAGATATCGGAAACAGCAAGACGAAATCAGACGGCAAGTATAAAGAATAAAACAATCACTAACTAACCACGGGGGAAATGAATAAATAACAAGATTTAATAATACTAACACACTCCACGTCCCACCTCCCATAATCACTGGCACATCTCCCTACCCCCCCCCCTTCCTACCCTATCCGCCATTAGGAAGCATACCCTCCCCACCCCTCCTACCCCCAGCATCCCCCCCTCCCATTAGGTAGAAATCTAACCCACTCCCGCTAACCTCACCGGTCAACCAACCACCCATCCCCTCCCCTCCCTTTTGGATTTTTTAAGGTACAAACAATATGTCAATGATTAACACCTTACTGATGTATTGATGCCAAAATAAAAAAACTTCAATAAAAATTATTTTAAAAAATCCGGGAAGTCTTTCTGCCACTCCTCCTGTTCCTAACTCTCAATTGGTGGCGAGGAGCCAGGGAGACGCAGGGCTCCCCCTGCTGTTGCCTGATATTGCATCTAGAACGGCTGAGGTGACTCTGGCATGCACCATGCATGTGCGCCAAGTGGCGACCCCGGAGGGCCTCACGACACCAGCGATGCCGGTGGGTTCACCCTCCACACAGGGCCGCACCCAGAATGCTGAGATGGGCGAACTCTACACTCCTGATGCCGCCCTATTCTCTGCGGCTGCGGCTCCCTCTCTCCAATCCGGAAGCCAGGCTTTTGGGAGCCGCTGCAACGCCCCTCCCATTTCCAGGATCGAGGCGCCTCTCTCTCTCAAGGTCGACACGCTGCCACCTGCGGGACCCAATGAACGCCAATGCAAGGGAGGATCCCCTGCCGTCGAGGAGGCTGCACCCGCAGAGGCCATGGCCTCGCAGACGCCGATGGGTATGTCGATACCAGGAGCCCCTCTCCAACGCTCGTGTTTTCTGCTAGTGGTGCGCCGCTCGAGCAAGCACAAGATGTTCGAGGTCCCCATCCCAGCGAAGCAGAGGCACTTGACGTCGCCAATACCAATCAGCATCCAGGAGCAGGCCCCGCTCCCACTCATCTTTCTCGTTCTCCTCGTCTTCCTCCGGATACTCCAAAGGAAGACGGCACTCCCGTTCCTTCCACTCTCCTTCTCAGTGGAGGCATCTGGGCTCGGGACCTATGCCCTTCCCGGGCTATTGTCAGCTTGGCCCCTCAGGCCAGTTTGTTTTTGTGCAGCCACCCATGCCTCCCCACTTTACTCTGCCTGGAGTTCCTTCTCCTCCCCCTGGGATGGCAGGCCCCATAGCAGATTTTTCCTTCTGCAAAAGCTGCCCCCTTGGCTGCGCCAGTGCCAGCTTCCACAGCTTTGCCTCTAACAAAGGCACCTTGTGTCATCCAGAACTTGTGTGGTCCTACTATGCCTACTGCTACGGCACCTTAAGTTGCCCAAAACATGTGTAGCTCTACTATTGTGTCGCCCTGTAGGGACCAGAACTTGTGTTGCCCTCCTGTTGTGTCAACCTCTGCTCATCCTCAACTACCAAGCAATGCTACTTCTCTCGGGCCCAATGTGATGGACTTATCTAATGTTCCTGAACAAAAGACAATTGAACTGAGAGATACTAACTTTGACACAGGTCACGGGCGGTGAGGACGCTATTTTTATTCCACCTGCTGATTTTAATAAGTTTGCTGCGTTAGTGGACAGGATGATCAAAGCCCTTGATATCCCTGCCCCTAAACCCCCTGAACATGTAGAAGACCCTATGTTCCTGTCCGAGGAACAGAATGTTGCACTCACCACATCTCTACCTATATTACCGTACCTACTTAAATTAGCAAAAGTCGCTGACATGCGTCCCTCAGGGGTGCCTGCCGTACCCAGAAGGCTAGACTCTATGTATGAGATTGATGTGTCCTCCGCTAAATGAGTCATCACCCCTCCCAAACCCACTACTGTGGTTGTGGAAGTGGCAAAAACTAAACGTCCCAAGGGCTCCCTAACAATCTCCCCCCCCCCCCCCACGACAGGGAGGGTAAGAAGGTGGCCTCCATAGGCAAAAAGGCCAATTTTTCCACGGGTCTATTCACCCGCATGGCTCACTACGCCACTTATATGAGTGGCTCTCAAAGCTTTTTATGGGCAAGGATACTGCCTTACATTGAGGCTTTACCTCCAGATGAACAACACCTCCCTAAAGCCCTGCAGGCTGAGGCAGTTGCATTGTCCAAATTGCAGAAGGACTTCGCAAACATTTGGCGGAGGCAGCAGGCAATTTGTTTGCCACCGCCACTTCAATTAGGACGCATGCGTGGCTTCATGCCTCTAATTTGTCTGATGAGGGAAAGGCCCTGGCTGAGGACCTCCCCTTCCATGAGGAGGGTCTCTTTAACCCGGAAACAGATGATAGGCTTAAATAGAAACAAGATGTCT
Source organism: Anolis sagrei (assembly GCF_037176765.1). Taxonomy (NCBI): domain Eukaryota; kingdom Metazoa; phylum Chordata; class Lepidosauria; order Squamata; family Anolidae; genus Anolis; species Anolis sagrei. Next base: position 55,204,292 of record NC_090035.1, on the reverse strand, counting down.
GACAGGCAGCCAACAAGTTTGGCTATACATGGCAACCTTACCCCCAACAACGGTCCAAGTGGCAACTACCCACCACCAGTTATTGTAAGGTCTTTGGAAATTCTTATGCAGGTCCTTTCATATACAGGAATGGCGTGTCCTCTAGGTACCAGGGAGGGAGGAGGAATTCTTCCTAAAGACCAGGGCTCAACCCTTTCAGGGTAAACCAAAACTTCAAACCGCTATAAGAAGCATCTTTGATCTCCCTCTCACAAGTGACCTGGTCAGGGCCCATACCTCCCTGGTTGACTTGCCTCTTACAGAGCCCTCTTCCTCCTTGTATACTGTTCCTCCTCTGTACCCTCACCCCTTTTTGGCAGTAGGCTTTCCTCTTTTTACCACAATTGGTGTAACATCACTACAGACAGATGGGTCTTATCCATTGTGGTGAGAGGCTACTCCATTGAGTTCGAAGAACAGCCTAGAGTAGGTCATGTTAGGGAAACCTTGGTTTCTTCCCCATTACTACAAGAATTTGAAATGTTATTGCAGAAGGGAGCGATTTCCCCTGTGGACCCCTCTGTTATTCCATTCTGTTTTTTCTCCTGATACTTCCTAGTTCATGGTGGAGGTCTTCGCCCCATCCTGGATCTTCGAGCGTTGAATAAATATATCTTGCCAAAGAAATTTCGCATGGTCACTCTTATCTCTATAATGCCCCTACTTTCCAAGGGGGTGTGGCTTGCAACCACTGACCTTAAGAATGCCTATTTCTATATCTCGATTGCCCCTCACCACCACAGGTTCCAAACAGATCCAAATTTTATTGGGGCATATGGCTTCTACCACTTCAGTTACCCCATATGCCAGGTTCCTTTCTTGGTTCCTTTCCCTTTTCACCACCCTTACGGACAGCCCCTCTGGCAGACTCTCCCTCCTGGCTTCTGTCCATCAGTCACACCAATGTTGGGTAGACCAGTTGAGTGTGTTTGGGGTTCCCGTTCCACTCTCCTCGCCCCACCAGGACAATAACTACAGTTTCCTCCCTTATGGGATGAGGCACACATTCACACGGCCTCATCGTTCACGGCGTTTGGTCAAAACATGAAGGCACACTACACATAAACGTCTTAGAACTTCTTGCCATGGAGAGGGCACTGAAGTCCTTCAAATGGGGGTCATATTGGGACAGGTGATCCAGACACCGACAATACCATGGTGATGTACTATCTGAACAAGCAGTGGGGCACCCACTCTCAACCTCTCTTGACCCTAGCCATGCAAATATGGGGCTGGTGTATAGAAACGAGGATTAATCTCTTGGTGACTCATCTCCTGGGAGAATAGAACTCATTAACAGACTCCCTCAGCAGACATCTCCTAATGCACCATGAGTGGTCGTTCAATCAGGAGGAGGCTCACAGGCTCTTTCTAGCATGGAGAGCTCCAGAGATAGATCTGTTTGCAACTTGGTTCAATTCAGAGTGCGCCCTATTTTGTGCCCACCGACATGCCTCCCCGGAGGAAGGGTGCTTGGGGGATACCTTCCTACAAACGTGGACCAGCTGTCCCATGTATGCCTTCCCCCTATTTTCCCTCTTACTGAGGGTAGTGGGAAATGTCAAGAGGGAAAATGCTCAATGCATTGTGATTATCCCTTGGTGGCCCAGACAGCCCTGGTTCTCCCCTCTCCATCAGCGAACAGTGCCTTCGTCTGTCTCCCAAACAGGGCAGACCTCCTGATGTCTCAACAGGGTCAGGTCTTGTACCCAGAGGTACACAAACTGAGACTAACTGCCTGGCGGATCCTACCCGCCCATTAGTTCCCTTTTCGGGTCTGTCACACTCCTCATCCCCACCCGTCCTCCCCTTGAGTGTTATGCCCCACCTTCTGGCCTTCTGGCTGCTTTGCTGTGGAAGAGAACTGGTGGCTAACCCCACCCACAGGCTATATATACTTAGGAGAGTGGGTGGGGCTAGGCAGGGGTAAAAAATATTTTTTTCTAGAAGTTTCCGAAAGCTGTCCTGCGCAGGGGCAGAGATACCATATGTGCGAATTCACAGGTGACTTCTCAGGGAACTACGGTTATAGGTAGGTAAAGGTAAAGGTAGTCCCCTGACATTAAGTCCAGTCTGGGGTGTGGTGCTCACCTCCATTTCTAAGCTGAAGAGCCAGTGTTGTCCATAGACACCTACAAGGTCATGTGGTCGGTGTGAATGCATGGAGCGCTGTTACCTTCCCTACAAAGCAGTACCTATTGATCTACTCACATTTGCATGTGTTCGAACTGCTAGGTTGGCAGAAGCTAGGGCTGACAGCCGAAGCTCACGCCACTCCCCAGAATCCAACCTGCAACCTTTCGATCAACAAGCTCAGCAGCTCAGTGCTTTAACCCACTGTGCCACCGGGGGCTCCCGGTAAGCAACCTATAAATCCTGTACAATCCTCGAGTTGGAAGAGACCCCAGAGAAAGCCATCTAATCCAACCCTCTTCTTTCTGCCAGGCATGAAAAGTACAATCAAAGCACCCCAATCCAGCCTCTGTTTAATTATAAATAATAATAATAATAATAATAATAATAATAATACTTTATTTATACCTCGCTATCATCTCCCCAAGGGACTCGGTGCGGCTAATATGAGGCCAAGCCCACAGTACATCAATAAACAAGACAATAACAAAATAATCAATACAAAACAGTTAAAATAAATCTCAAAAACAAAAAAAAAAGATCAATGAATAATAACATACAAGCATTTAAAAACCTATGTCTGGGCTCAATGTAATAATTTATTTTTTTTAAAAAATAATGCTGGACATGAACAAGGGAGGTATAACTAGGATAGGGTTTTCAAAGAAAGATGAGGGTGTGCAGGTAATCCTAAATAAATGTTAAAGGGCATTTAGAGGACATGTTGCTAAAGGTTTTCCTTATTCTGGGAAGGCACACTGGAACAACCACATTTTCAGGCTCCTCCTAAAGACTCCCAGCATTGGGGCATGTCTGATGTTCTTGGGAAGTGAGTTCCAGAGTTGGGGGGCTACCACCAAGAGGCTATCTCCCTCGTCACCACCAATTGCGCTTGCGATGGAGGTGGGAACGTGAGCAGGGCAGATGATCGAAGAGATCATGTGGATTCATACACAGAAATGCGGTCACACAGGTAGGCGGGTCCCAAACTGTTCAGGGCTTTGTAGGTAAGAACCTGCACCTTGAATTGGGATCGAAAAATGAACGGCAGCCAGTGGAACTCCTTAAACAGGCGGGTTGACCGCTCCCTGCAAGAAGCACCAGTTAACAACCTGGCCGCTGCTCATTGTACCAATTGAAATTTCCGGGCCATTTTCAAGTGCAGTCCCATGTAAAGTGCATTACAGTAATCCAATCTGGAGGTGACTAAGGCATGGACCACCCTGGCCAGATCTGACTTCACGAGGTACGGTCACAGCTGGAGCATGAGTCTTAATTGTGCGAAGGCCTCCCGGCCACCACCGACGTCTGAGCTTCAAGCGTAAGTGATAAGTCCAGGAGGACACCCAGACTGCGGTCCTGTGACTTCAGGGGAAGTGCAACTCTGTCCAGCACAGGTTGCCACCCTATACCCCGATCTGGTTTACGAACGACCAGGAGGACCTCTGTCTTGTAGGGATTGATCCTCAGCTTGTTCCTCCTTATCCAGACAGCCACAGCGGCCAGGCACTCGTACAGCACTCGAGGGGCTTCCTTGGAGTTAGGTGGGAAAGAGTAGTAGAGTTGTGTGTCATCTGCATAGATGACCAAAACTCCGGATGACCTCTCCCAGTGGTTTCATTTAAATGTTGAAAAGCATGGGGGACAGAATGGGACCTTGCGGGACCCCACAGGTCAAAGGCCAGGGGTCCGAGCAGGTGTCACCCAGCTTTACCGGCTGGGAACGACTCTCCAGGAAGGGCCGGAGCCACAACAGAGCCGTGCCTCCAAGGCCCAACCCAGAGAGTCGTCCCAGAAGGATACCATGATAGATGGTATCGAAAGCTTCTGATATGTCGAAGAGAACCAACAGGGTCATACTCGCTCTGTCCAGTTCCCTGCGGAGATCATCTACCAAGGTGACCAAAGTCATCTCAGTATCATGAGCAGGCCTGAAGCCAGACTGTGACTGGTCCAGATAGTTTTTCAATCAGAAAACCCTGGAGCTGAGAGGCAACCACCCGCTCGAGCACCTTGCCCCAAAATGGGAGGTTGGAGATTGGAGATTGGTTAGTAATTGGTCAATACCATGGAGTCGAGGGAGGCTTTTTTCAGGAGTGGTCTCACCACAGCCTGTTTCAGCCCAGATGGAAAAATCCCTTGCTCCAAAGATGTATTAATTATCAATACAAACCAATCAATCAAACCACCTCTAGCTGATTTAATTAGCCAAGAAGGGCAAAGGTCCAGAGCCGACATGGTTGCCCTCACAGCCCCAAGGACCCCCTCCACGTCCACAGGAAGAACAAGCCGGAAAGAATCCCACAAAACTGGACAAGCAGATGCCTCAGTTACCTCCCCTGGCAAGGTATTTAAACTGGTGTCTAACACGAGGCATATCTGAGCGACTTTATCTGCAAAATGGTGCGTGAACTTGCAGCACCGAGTTGTTGGGTCGTCAATAGCCTCCTCCACCCGGGGGGGGGGGGGGTGAAGGAACTCCCCAACGACCCGAAACAAGTCCGAAGATCTATTAGATGCAGATGCTATGCGGGCAGTCAGGAAGGTCTCCCTGGCTACCCATATAGCCATGGTATATGCCCTAATTGAGATCTAGCCCACGTTGGGTCAGAAACACCCCGAGATTTCCTCCAGATAAACTCTAGTCTCCTCCTGTGCTTCATCACAGCCAACTCCCCAGTAAAACAAAGAGATGGTGTGTCTCTGTGCAACGAGAGGGGATGTTCGGGAGCAATTGTGTCTATCACCCTGGCCATCTCACTGTTATAGAGATCAACCAGGGTGCCGACGGGATTACCAGGTTCCATGACAGGAAGAGACCCAAAATTCCTCAGAAATCCATCCGGATCCATCGGTTTCCTGGGGCGGACCATCTTAATTGGTCGTCCACCCCTGCGAAGGTTAGAGGTCACAGCAAGTCTAAAACTGATCAGATGATGGTCAGACCATGACAGTGGGATAATTTTTTGCTCTTCCACTCTGACCATTCCACTGTCTGCAACAAAAACTAAGTCAATTGTATGTCCAGCCTGATGGGTGGGTCCAGATATGACTGGTGATAGCCCCATGGTTGTCATGGCAACCATGAAGTCTTGAGCCACTCCTGTTAAAGTGGTCTCTGCATGAATGTTAAAATCCCCCAGCACGATCAAGTGCCGGGAGACCAGAGCCGAATTGGAGACCACATCTGCTAGCTCAGGCAGGGAGACTGCTGAGTCGCGAGGTGGGCGGTACACCAGCAGAATCCCCAAGCCATCACGGTTCCCCACCCTCAGGTGAACACACTCAAACCCAGAAGATTGCAGTACAGCACATCTGACCACGGCGATGGACTGCTGAAAGACTACTGTGACCCCTCTTCCCCGCCCCCCAGACCTAGCCTGCTGGTGCACCCCGAAACCCAGTGGGCACAGCTGGGTCAGATTTACCACCACTCCCATCTCGTCCAGCCAGGTCTCAGTGGTGCAAGCCCTCTCATCCAGGATCAGATCCTGGATGGCAGCAGTCTTTCCATTGACGGATCTGGCGTTTACCAGTAGGACCTTAAGTCCAGGGGGTCTGTCATGGAGTCTACCACATCCTACCTTCTCCAGAGACGCAAGAACTTGGTTGCGGTTCTCCCTGGTATGATGTTGACCGGCAAATCTCCTCCCCCACACAACCTGAATGGTGCCCATTTCATCCGGAACCCCTCTTTCTCCTCGAGAATTAGATTCAGTGGCTATCTGAATCTAATCTCTAAAAAAATCTAATCTCTAAAAAAGGGGAGCTAGAAAGCGATTTACTTTGAAGGTTAAATGAAGGTGTTTCTGATATCGTGGAGAGGGAATCGTCAAGGGAACTAATAGGACTGAAAAGAGGGAGAGTCCTTGGGTGGGAGAGTGTAGCCGATTGAGTGGGGACAACAGAAGCAGATAGGGTTTGAAACTGATACTGTGCAGATGGGGGGGGGGGTTGGTCCTAACTGGGGAGTTATTTGTGGATTTATCACTGGAACCAGATGAAACATGGTGAGAAGGTTCTGTGATGTCAACAAGGGGGTGAACATCCACAAGTACCTTCCTGCTGGTAATGCCCCATTCTTTTATGCAAGGTCAAATTGCTAATAGGTCACCGAGCCATGACTTGTCTTCTGGTGTAATTAGAAGACAAGTAGAGCGATCACATGATTGATAGTCTCTACGTAACCATGTTATGGCCTTCACTCTGACTTCCAATGGTCTCTTTGATAAGATTTGAGCCAGAGATTTGCAGACCGCCCTCCTTGAGGTCCATCTGCCTCTATTGATCATTAAATCAGCAATTTCCACCACAAAATTGTTCATTTCCAGAAGATGTTGATTTTGGCCACACACTACGGTGAGATGAGCAATAGAGTCTGATGTTATATTATCAGTTGTCCTCTGAAAGTCTGTAGTTGTCTCCTGCCAGTCAGGACTATCCTGATTCATATGAATACAAAAAGGCCCTCCCATTCCCAGTCATTACACATTCTACCCTTTCTTCCATCTCAGGACCTCTTTCTCCTGTTAAGCAAGAGTCCTCAATTAAGTCTACAGCAGGGGTCCTCAAACTAAGGCCCGGGGGCCGGATATGGCCCTCCAAGGTCATTTACCTGGCCCTTGCTCAGGGTCAACTTAAGTCTGAAACGACTTGAAAGCGAACAATAACAACAACAATCTTATCTCTTCAGCCAAAAGCAGGCTCACACTTCCCTTTGAAATACTAACAAGTTTATATTTGTTAAAATTGTTGTTCATTTTAATTATTGTATTGTTTTAAAGTGTTTTTTCACTACAAATAAGATGTGTGCAGTATGCATAGGAATTCATTCATGCTTTTTCAAATTATAATCCGGCCCTCCAACAGTTTGAGGGACTGTGACCTGGCCCTCTGTTCAAAAAGTTTGTGGACCCCTGGTGTACAGTAATGATATTGATTATCTTTCTATCTATACACACAATAAAAGTGAAAATATGTATGTGAATGTGTGGCTGCCTTCACAAAAAGCTGTAACTCCCACTACTCAGGAGAAACTGATGCCCCTCCCTCCAATGGCATTGCAGGTTATAGTGAGCAACTTGAACATGTGTAAGAGTCCTCCACAAACACCATTCTGCCCACCACCCAAGTGAAGGCTTTCATTTGGGGACCATTTCATCCTAGATTTTATGTGTTTTCTCCCCCATAGATAACCCAGTGTTTGTTACCCTCTCCATTGGTGTGGAATTTGCATGACTCTGCCCACTGCCTCTCCCTTAACCTTTTCCTGTTCTTTTTTATGGCATACAATAGACAGAAGAATTGATCAGCAAGTGAACATACTAGAGAGGCTTGGGAAGGATTCACCATGATTTGTAGGAGTTGTAGGGACTGGGTTCACCTGCATTCAATGAGCACTCTGGACCCCACCAATGATGGACCTGAAACTAACTTGGCACACAGAGCCCCCATGACCTACAAAAAATACTGGAAGTCTCTGGGGGAAATTCACTTTGATTTGGGGGAGTTGTAGTTCACCTACATCCAGAGAGTACTGAGAACCCAAACACGGATGAATCTGGAGCAAACTTGGCACACAGACCTAATATACTGAAATTGGATTACTGTAGGGGTTTGAGGGGAACTGACCTTCCTTTCTGGGTGTTGTAGATCACCCACAACCAGAGAAACTGTTATCTCTACCGATGATGGACCTGTACCAAAATTTAACACACAGAATCCCCATGACTAACTCAACCTACTGGGGTTTAAGAAAACTATCATAGTGGGAATGGTAGTTTACCCTGCAGCCAGAGAGCGCACTGAACTCCACCGAAGATGCACCTAGAGCAAGCTTGCCCAACATAACAAACTTTAAGTACTGATGGAGTTTCTTGGGGTTAACCTGGAATGATGTCAGTTGTAGTTAATCCACAACCGTATGCATTTTGTACATTATTTTTCAAATAACCCAGGCACCACTAGGTACCCAACCTGGTAATAATTAAAACTACAATGGGAAGAGACTGCATGGGCCATCTAGTCCAACCCCCTTTGGCCTTCATGCTGGAAAAACACAATCAAAGCGCCCCCTCTTTGATTTCTCTTTGAACTCTCCCCTCCATTTGAGTGTCATTTATTAGTTCAAGCTCTCTTAGTACTGAGTCCAGAACCATCTTCATTTTATACCAAGTAGAGGCAAAGCATTGAGGCTTTTTTTAGGTGTTTGGTTGGAGCCCAGAAATCCATATCTTCAGACACAGCAGGAACGGTCCGTATTAATCCTCTCCTCTCCCATTATCTCAGCTGCCTTTAAAAAGTCCCAGTCAACATACAAGGGGTGTTCATTAAAGATTTCCCTGACCCACTTCCTGTGGACTGAGCGCAATGAAACTTGGTCCAGTTCTGAGTCCTTCTCTCCATGGTTGTCACCTAGAGACACACACTTCTCCCACCTTTTAAAGCAACTGTAGACACCTTGCTTGTACGAGTCAACAGGTTGCTCCAAAAGCCACATTGTGACTTCGGAAATCAGAGTCTCATCTCCTGAGCAATGCTTGCCCTTCAAAAATAACATCCTTGTTGAAAAGAGATGGAAGTCTGATGGTGCGAGGTCGGGTGAAGAAGGTGGGATGTGATGGAATTCCAAAGCCACAGGAACATGCTTCTTTTATTTGAGCAACAGATGAGTTGTGAACTGATGCACTGTCTTGCAGAAGGTGATGGACACCACATTGTCTCTTGGTTTTGATGACCTCCCGCAATGTCCGCAGCAGTGAAGCCTAGTCTGCCCCAGTGATCGTGGGATCCTTTGCAAGGAAATCCATCAGTCCTACTCCATGCTGGTCTCAAAATACTGTGAGCATGACCTTGCCTGCTGAGAGTTGGGCACAGGCCTTCTTTGGAAGTGGTGAGTCATGAGGCTTCCATTGCGTCTACTGTACTTGAGTCTCAGGATCTGAGTGATGGAACCAGCTTTCCTCCTGTGCGATCAGTACGTTGAAAGAGGCCTCCTAGTTTCAATGGCATATCATTGTCAATAGATTCTGAGAGCATTCAACTTGTTTGGTTGTTGTAGTTTTTTCAGGCTGTATGGCCATGTTTTAGAAGTATTCTCTTCTGATGTTTTGCCTGCATCTATGGCAGGCATCCTCAGCGGGTATGAGGTCTGTTAGAAACTAGGAAAATTGGGTATATATATCTGTGGAAAGTCCAGGGTGGGAGAAAGAATGCTTGTCTGTTGGAGGTAGATGTTAATATTTCAGTTGGCCACCTTGATTAGCGTTTGATGGCCTGACAGTTTTTAGGTGTGGCTTGTTATTGCCTGGGGGAATCCTTGGTTGAGAGGTGATTAGCTGTCCCTGATTGCTTCTTGTCTGGAGTTTCTTGTCTGGCATTTGCATGTTGTTTTTAATTTACTGTTATAATTTTAGATATTTTTAATGCTGGTAGCCAGATTTTGTTCATTTTCATGGATATGTGGCAATTTTCCAAAATGGCGACCCCCACTTGCTGGATGGTGTGTTCCTCAATAGCCGAGTGGGGTTGCCCTGGAATTGGAGCTGTTTGTACTGAAGTCTGGACACTCTGGAAGTGGTGACGCCAGTCCTTGAGTCCATCATCTAATGGGGAATCCTCACCATCAGTCTCTTCCATCTCATCAAACGTCTCCTTTGATGTGTGGCCTTGCAAGGAAAGAAACTTGACTGATCTGGATTCTCAAACCTCACACACTTCAACACCTGTACAATGAAGACCATTATCAATTCCAAGTTGTAAATTGGCACGTAACCTATAAAGACTCATGTCATTACATGTATGTAGTTTCAGCGTCCTGTGATAAATAGAAGTGGGTCAGGGGAAATCTTTCATGAACGTTCTTTGTATGTCAGTTGGTTTGTACCACAAAGAGTCCTCCGTGGCTTGATAGATCTGGACTAAACTTGGCCCGCATACCTTTCAACGTCCACATAAAAAATTTAATTTTTAAAAACCACTCCTTTTTGGGCTAAGAGAAGAGAGAAAGAAAAGGAACAGTGTGAACTTAGTTCTTGCTGGGTGAAGTGGCGCTCTGTGGTATGAATGAGAAATAAAAGAAGTGTAGTTGTTTGGCTGCTGCTAAGTGACATGTATGAGGGGAGGGGAGGGAGGGAGGAGAGAAAGAAAGAGGGAAAGAAACAGGGAAAGTTATGGAGGGGAGGAAGAGAAAGGAGAGAATAGAAAGGAAAGAAGAGAAGGGAAGAAAATAAAGAAAAGGGAAGAGAAAGAAAGGACGAAGGTAAGGAGAGTGGGAAATGTATAAGAGGAAGCAAGGGCCGGGTTTAGTACAGCAGGTTAATTACCAGCTGAAGTAAATCTTGCCAACCGAAACAAAGGTTCGAAGCCTGGGTCAGAGGTCCTGACCCTCAGTCCAGCTCAGCTCCCTGCCCACCTAGCAGATCGAAAACAGCAATGTGAGTAGATAAATATGTAAATAACAGGGAGTAGATCAATAGTATTTTGGCACGGCGATTCTATATATAAAAAAGAGGAAGTTTACGAACAAAAAAGCTCTTTGACAGGGAAGATAGACGGACAGCACCTCTTGTGACCAGAACACACAGATGCCGAAAGATGGGAAAGCCTATATATACCTCTATAATAATAATAAAAAAAGTTTTCTATACCGATCTTCTCACCTACAAGAGGGACTCAGATCCGGTTTACCACATGTGTTCATATACAAAAATACAAACCACACAATGCATCATCATTACACAATTAAAAACATATTACAATACAACATCGTCATCACCATACTTATATAGCCACGTCGTCAAAGCATTCCTGGTCATAATTCACAATTATTCATTCTCCTTCCATGTGGACCAAAGTTGACTCAGTTATCAAAGGCTGCATTCCATAGCCAAGTCTTTGTTAGCTTCCTGAACGTCAGGAGGGAGGGAGCAGTTCTAATCTCCTGTGGGAGGGAGCTCCATGTTGTCTGTCTTGTCATTGTCTAATTGACATTGTTCAGTGATCTGCTTTGAGTCCCCTTCAGGGTGAAAAGCATGGAATATAAATCCTGTAAATAAATATAAATACTGTAAAAAAGGGAGGAAGGAAATTAGGGGAGAGGTAGAAGGTGTATACGGGGATTGAAAGAAGAAAAGAAAGAAAGCCACAAAAAGAGCCTGCCTACCAGTGCATCAGCTTGGAGACATTGTGTGGGAGACGTTTTCAGAGCTGGAGAAGGGAGAAAGCAGGCAGTATATTCTGGTAGGCCTAAAAGGCAGTTCAATAAAATGAAAAGTAAGACAATGGTGGTGGTTGATGAAAAGGAAAAGTCATTCTTTGGTGCATTTTGGATTTAGACAACGCTTCCTTAATGACACGACAACAACAACAAGGAAAGCAGCCGACCGGAGACGACTTCTGAAGCGAGACCCCTCCTTTCCTTGCTTTATATGATCCCTCTTGCTTCCTTCTTTGCAGGAATGCTTGAATATGATCCATCCAAGAGGTTTTCAATACAACAGATTAGGCACCACAAGTGAGTATTCATTCGTTCTTTCCTTTTATTCTCCTTGTAGGTTCAGATGCATATTATGCAAATGTCTGAATAGCAGAAATTCTGGGAAGACTTATTACTGTTTGAGACACAAAGCTCCCTTGTTGTGTCTTTAAAAGCCAGTCTGACCAGCCTGGGCCGAGAGGCCTTCCTTCCCAAAGGAGCCACCCAAGCCCTTGTCACATTTATATTTATTACCCACCTTTCTCCCAGTGCGGGGCTCAAGGTGACTTTGCACCTCTTTCTAGGAAGGTTTTAAATAGCCAAGCCGTTCTGCTGAGAAAGCACAAAGCTTGAAACGCAATCTGTATGTATATAAAAGTCGAAATAAGTCTGCCTCTACCACAAAAGCTGTTGCTAGGTGAAGTGGCCCTCTGTGATGTCACTGAGGTGGCTGTTGCTTGGTGAAGTGGACCTCTGCAATGCCACTGGGAAAGAAAGATGACATGTTTTGGAGGGAAAGGGAGGAAGGAAAGAGTCTGGAGACATTGTGAGGTAGGCCTTCTCAGAGCTGGAGAAGGGAGAGGGGAAGGAAGGAAGGAAAGAAGCAGAGAAAGAAAGGAATGGAGAAGGGAGGGAATGAGGAAAGAGTCGCAAAGAAATACATAATAATCATAATAATAATAATAATAATAATAATAATAACTTTATTTATACCCCGCTCCATCTTCCTCATGAGGCTTACATGAGGCCACTTCCATGAATACAATACAATAAGTAACACCAAAACAAAGTAGAACCTAGCAAAATACATAAAATGCAGAATCAAAATAATGACACAACAATATAAAATCAAGTATTAAAACCACAGAAAATTTCACTAGGCAGGGCCAGATTCACGGATAACATTTTTAAAAATTTTAAAACACTAGGAGATAGGACGTTGTAAATTATACAGAGGAGGCTCCAGGAATGAGGAAGGATTTCATTGCACAAACCATTAAAAAAAGTGCTTCTAAGGACAGTTTGTGCAAAGTGTGGTCAGGGAGAAAGGCACATTGGAATAACCAGGTTTTCAAATTCCTCTTGAAGATTGGCATTGTGGGGGCTTGCCTAATATCTCTGAGGAGTGAGTTCCAGAGACGGGGAGCCACCACAGAGAAAGCCCTCTCTCTCGTCTCCACAAGGCGCACTTGTGATGTGGGCGGGAGCGAGAGAAGAGCCTCTTGGGAAGATCGAAGAGATTGTGTGGGTTCGTAATGGAAACCTGTACCTTGAATTGGGATTGGAAAATAAACGGCAGCTAGTGGATCTTCTTAAACAGGAGGGTTAACTGGATTGTGTGGGTTCGTACACAGAAATGCAATCACACAGGTAGGCAGGTCCCAAACTGTTCAGGGCTTTGTAGGTAAGAACCTGCACCTTGAATTGGGATCGGAAAATGAACGGCAGCCAGTGGAACTCCTTAAACAGGCGGGTTGACCGCTCCCTGCAAGAAGCACCAGTTAACAACCTGGCCGCTGCTCATTGTACCAATTGAAATTTCCGGGCCATTTTCAAGTGCAGTCCCATGTAAAGTGCATTACAGTAATCCAATCTGGAGGTGACTAAGGCATGGACCACCCTGGCCAGATCCGACTTCACGAGGTATGGTTGTAGCTGGCACACAATCATCTGAAGAGGCCCTACTTGCGCTCCCACCTCCATCGCAGGTACGATTGGTGGGGACAAGGGAGAGGGCCTTCTCGGTGGTGGCCCCTCGACTCTGGAACTCACTTCCCAAGGACATCAGACATGCCCCAACTCTGGCAGTCTTTAGGAGGAGCCTGAAAATGTGGTTGTTCCAGTGTGCCTTTCCAGAATAAGGAAATACTCTCAGCAATATGTCCTCTAAATGCATTTTATCACTGATTTAGGTTTGTCTGTACGCCCCATCTCTTTCTGAAAACTCTATCCCAGTTATATTCAATCCTGTCCATGCCCAGCATTGTTTTTAAATTTTAAATTATTACATTTGGCCCAGCCATAGATTTTTAAAACATATGTTGTTATTGATACTGTTTATTGTGAATTTTTGTTTATGAGATGTATTTTAACTGTTTTGCATTGATTATTTTGTTACTGTTTTTATTACTGTTTTGTATTTATTGTCTTGTTATTGTACTGTGGGCTTGGCCTCATGCAAGCCGCACCGAGTCCCATGGGGAGATGGTAGTGGGGTATAAATAAAGTTTTATTATTATTATATCATAGTCATAGCCCTGCTCTTGCTTCTTACTGTCCCAAATGCAGCTAGCAGCAATGAGGGAGAGGGCCTTCTTGGTGGCCACCCTGAGCCTTTCGAATACCCTCCTGAAAGAAATTAAAACATCTCCCTCCCTTTCCGCCTTCAAAAAGTAGCTAAACACCTTTCTGTTTAGGCAGGTCTACAGCGAGAAAATCTAGACTGAAATGACAGGAAATGTCAACAATTTATCATCAACCGACAAGATACCACATTAATGTATATTAGATAGATACGTTTTATTGATTGGCCTATTGGCCGTATCAAAACATTTAACATATAACACATTTAACACATAACACATTTAACACATAGTCATACAACATACAACGCTCGGTATAAGAGAGGTTAAAATAAAAGAGGTTAAAATAAACAAACTGTTGGCAGATCCCGTTCAGGTCAAATATCTGTGTCACCTCCACAGTTTACCCCAATTGATTCTAAATGTGCAATTCTCAGCTGTGTTGCTTTGAATAGAAAAAGGGCTGTTTTGTGTGTTATTTTAGGATTCTGGCCGGCCAACAAAAATGAAGTTTTAATATGTGGATCCCAGTGTGTTTTGTGAATAATGTATGGTCCAAGGCAATGGCCTCTCTCTTTCTTATACAGCTCACAGTTGAACAAAACATGTGTGATATCCTCCACCTCTGATGCTCCGCAAATACAAACTCGATCGTTGTATGGGACCTGATTAAACCTTCCGTGCTTGACCATTGAATCCAGCTGCTCAAAACGAGCTCTGGTAAATACCCTCCTGAGGTGTTTTGGCATATCTGTTTTTAGATATCGAGCTGTTTGGAAGGTGTGTTTAAAGTGGCTTAACCATTTCAATGAGCCAGCTTTACTGAGAGTAGCAATGTCTTTTTGGCCTTCTATATCCAATACTCGTTGAGCAACTATTTTTGGGTCTAGCTCTTCTAAGAGGTTCAGATACTGAGTCGGGAGTCCACAGCTCCTAATATATTTTGTCAGGAGAACTAGCCAAGAGGATTGATGTTGATTTTCTTTCTGCTCCAATAGGCACAATTTTGGAAGTCTATCATTTGCCCTGGCAATCAGTTTTGCCCAGTAGTTGTAGGCCCTGATTTTAGATAAGCCATCCACTATATATACTCCCAGTTCCGCTCTTACTGCGGCAGCTGGGGTCGTCCTGTTCACTCCTAGAAAACTTCGCAGGTGCTGTGATTGTGCTTGCTCTAATAATGGTACCTGGTTTAGACCCCAAACTTCAGCTCTGTATAAGAGCATGGGAGTTACTTTTGCTTTATATACTTTAAGAAGTGGGTCTAAGGATCCTGGATGGTTGTGATTTATCAATTTAAGTAGTTGATTTGCACGTACTCTCGCCCTAACTGAGCTTTTTTGGTGGTGTGGTAGCCAAGAGCCGGTCTCAGAAAAAACAATTCCCAGATATGTGAAAGTGCAAACTTGCTCTATTGATTCACCGTCCAGGAACCATCTATGTCTGTTATGTCGTTTGCCAAATACCATTATTTTTGACTTTGATTTATTAATAGTTAGAGCGTTGTTATGACAATAGGAATTAAATCTTCTCAGCAGTCTACGTAGCCCGACTTGCGAATATGATAGTAAAATCATATCGTCGGCATATAGAAGGATGTTAAAATGTGTGTTGCACAGTTTAGGCATATGTGTCTCTGGGTCCTTCAACTGTTCGGGGAGATCATTTACGTATAAGCTGAATAACAGTGGTGCTAATATACACCCTTGTCTGACCCCTTTGTATGTTTCTATACTGTTTGTCATGGCTCCTTGCATCCCAAATCGCACTTTCAGGTAGGTGCTTGTGTAGAGTGCTTTGATTAGTGCCAGCAGTCTGGGTTCCATGTTGAGATCAGTTAGTTTCTTCCATAACGTCTCTCTATTTACAGTGTCAAATGCTGCACTAAGATCTATAAAGGCGGCGTACAGTTGTTTCCCTCTGCTGACATATTTTGCAATTATATGATTTAAAACAAAGCAATTGTCAATAGTCAATCTACTCTGTCTGAAGCCAGCCTGTTCTTCAACGAGGATATGTTTTTCTTTTTCCCAACATTAATTGCCAAATTAATGTATATTGTTTTTTAACTGTTTTTACTTTAAGATTTTTTTAAATGTTTATTGATTGTTTTATTTGTTTAGATTGTTGTTTCTATGATATTAATATGTTGGAAGCCACTTTGGGTCCCTTCGTGGGAAGAAAGCAGGATATAAATAAAGATTTATTATTATTATTTGATACACAGCAAGATTGGTACACAGTAAACAAGATCCCTATTGGGCTTTTGTATTGAATCCTACGTCAGACCCTTCCCAAGGGTCTAGGAGAGGCATAGGCAAACTTTCTATCTTGGCGCCTGCATGGCGGGCTGGGGGGAGGGGGTTCCTCCCCAAGCCCGTTCGCTGCCCTTTCCTCCCCTTCTCTTTTGGAGTCAGAAAGTGAAGGAAATACAGGAAAGGTTTGGATCCCAAAAGAGTTGGCCTTGGTCAGGATGAGATGGTGGGCGGGAGAGAAAAGTGTCTCCATGAGACCCCATATTTCCTACTCCTGATATAGAATCCTAGAGCTGGAAGAGATCTCCAAGAGCCATCCAGCCCAACCTCCTGCCATAGAAGAAGGCACAATCAAAGCACTACCAATAGATAGCCTCTGTGGAAAAGCTTCAACCACACTCCCAAGCAGCCTCTGCCACTCTCCAACAGTTCTTACTCTCAGAAAGTTCTTCCTACTTTTTTCTGTCGAATGTTTTTCTCTGCCATTTGAACCCTTTGCTCCCTTGTGCCCTGGTGTCTAGAGCAGCAGAAAGTCAGTCTTCCCCTTCCCTCATCCTCCTCCTCCAAAGTGGGAGACACTTTGAAATCTTGAAACATGGTTCTCCTGTTCCCTCTCGACCTTCTCTTCTCTTAGCTAAACATCCCCCAGGAGGAAAGGAGGAAGGAAAAAGATAAGGAAGAAAGGGAGGGAGAGAAGGATGGAGGAAAGGAAGGGTGGAAGGGAATGGAGGGAGGGAAGAAAGAGAAAGGGAGAGAGAGAAATAGGGAAGAAGAAAGGAAGGACAAGGGTGAAAGGGAAGGAAGGATAGAAGGAGAAAAAGGGAGGTAAGGAAAGGAGGGGATGATGGAAGGAGGAAGGAAAGAGAAAAGAAAGAAAGGATAGGATGGTGAGACAGAGGAGGACCCGAGAAAAGAGCCCACGGGGCCGCACCCAGCCCCAAGGCCTGTGTTTATCCATACCTGGTCTAGGACTATAATGAATCTGCAAATAAAGTGTGCAGATCCGAATAGGGTGACCTTTTGTAGCTGACAGATGGTAATTTTGTCAGCTCTGATTGTTTTCAAGTACAGACCAAGGTGGTGGTTGTTATTGTTATTGTTATTATTATTATTATTATTATTATTATTATTTATTGCAAGATAGGACTTCTCAGAGCTGGAGAAGGGATAAAAGGAGAGAGGGAGGGAAAGAAATAAAGAAAGACCCTGACCAAACTGCACAAAATGACCTCAGAAGCACTTTATTTTATGGTTCATGCAATTAAATCCTTCCTCATCCTCGAATCCTCCTCCCTGATAGTTTACATTGTCCTATCTCCTAGTGTTTTAAAATTTTATCTTTAAATTTGGCCCTGCCCAGTGAAATCTTTTGTGTTTTAATGTTTGATTTTATATTGTTGTGTCGCTTATTATATTGGTTTTGCATTTTATGTATTTTACTTTCTGGTTTTGTTATGCTTTTGTGTTATATTGTGTGTACTGTACTGATGGATATGGCCACACCGAGTCCCCCTGGGGGGATGAAGTGGAATATAAATAATGTTTTATTATTATTATTATTATTATTATTATTATTGTTATTATTATTATTCGTGTCTATCTGTGAAATGCGCACCTATGGGTTTTCCCGCATGCATGCGCAGCAGATTGGAACATTCTAGAGATTTTTTCAATGATTTTTACTGAAAGGATAGGCCCTGCCCATCCCCCCCCTCCATAATATAAGGTTCCAAGGCAGAGCCTAGCTACTTCCTTTTTCCGCGCCAAACAAGCAGCATCGTAGAACTTCTTCTCCTTTGTATTTCCTTACCGGACAGTGTTAACGACTACCAGCCTTCTCCACTCCTGACCACAGACCGTCCAGACAATTCTACTGCTTCTCTCTTTCAGGCTAGATGTCTTCCCTTTATTTTAAGAACTGTTCAGCCTGCGGGGCTACCCTCCCCGAGGCTGATAGGCATTCTAAATGCCTCCTTTGTTTAGGGGAAGCCCACAATCTACAAACATGTGAAATCTGCTTAAGCTTTACATCCAGGACTAGAAAGGGCAGAGACGCCCATTTAAAAGCTCTTCTATTTGAGCGTGGTTTGGCTCCCTAAGCGGCTCCCACCCCTTCCCAATCTTTCCCTGTGCAAGAACCCTCTCAGCCCCTCTCCCCCACGTGGTGGGGATGGGCGTTAACTAGCTACGGCAAGCACTTCCTCCGCAGAGCCTCCAAAGAAAAAGTCTAAAGCCTCAAAGCAAACCACGAGGCACACAAAAGCAAAACACAAAGCAAACAAACAGAAAAAGGGACAGCAACTCACTGGCAATCAGCCCTTGAGCCCTCCTACCTTGGAACTGATCCAGCAAGCTCCGGTTCTGTTCTCCAGCTTCAAGAGCCTCTTCTTAGATATAGAAGATCCCACCCACCTTCCCCCACTGGAACTCCTAGCTTGAGCTAGAAGCCCAACCCCCACCAGACCAGTTGATTTGGCCCCCCCCACCTCTGCCTCTCTCCCAGCCCTCATCTCCTCCTCAAAACCGCTCTCCCTCTACTTCCACTGAATGCTCTCCAAGCCCTTCCCTCCCTTCTTCTAAGAGGTCCTGGCCCCATTCTCCTGACCCTCACCAGCCCTACCCTTATCAGGACTACCCATTACCATCTTTACCCACCCTCCCTCCCTTCCATGTTTATCCATTCTACTACCCATCCCCTTCAGATCACTTTAAAAAGTCTAATGCACCCTATAATGCTGATCCAAGATATCCACAAACCCCTCATGTGCCACCTATAGCCACACAATCTCAGCCTCCAAACCAACATACTGATATAGAGCCTCAACCACCCCCACAGGATCCCCACCCCACCAACAAGACTCTGAAACCATTGACCTGGAATCCACTGATGACACACCAGTTATCCAAGACTCACAACCAGACCCAGACCCCTCCCCTCAGCAGTTGGAAGACTTCAAAAAATTCTCAGCCCTACTAATAAGACTCTTCAGAGCTCTTAACCTCTCTACCCCTGAACCTTCAGATAGTCATAGACCTATGCTTCACTTCTGAACAACAAGCCCCCACATCCACAATCTTACCCACTTTACTTTACCTCCTTAAGATATTAAAGAATGCTGGGATCCCCCAGCCCTGGTTCCAGCAACACCTAAAAGGGCAGAAAATTTGTAACGTATTGACCTTACCTCAACTTCCTGGCTAGCTAGAATGCCTAAAGCAAACTCAGTAGTAACTGATGCTCAACCAAAACCTATACAAATTAACCATTCCTCCCCTTCTGACAAAGAGGGTAAAAAACTGGATACCATGGCCAAAAAATTCTATTCATCAGCATGCCTCTTTGCACACATGGCCCACTATGGGGTATATATGAGTGTCTGTCAGACCTTTTTATGGAACAAAATTTCTACATACCTAGACTTGTTGCCAACATCTCAGCAACCACTAGCTAAGGCCTTCAAACAAGAAGCCCTTCTTTTATCCTCCCTGCAGAAAGATTTGGCAAAACACACAGCTGACACCTCAGGTAAACTCATCGCAGGCTCAGTAGCCCTACGCCACCATGCATGGCTTAGAGCTGCCACTCTCTCCCAGTCACAATGCACTCTCATAGAAGACCTCCTTATGGATGAAGCGGGGCTGTTTAATCCTGAAACCGACTCTCAGCTTGAACATTCACACAAAATGAAACAGACAGTATATAAATATAACCAGCAACCATACCCTTACCAACGCCAGCGCTGGACATCTTATTACCATCGACCTCAATTCTAAAACAGACCCTACAACACGTCCTTCTACACAGGACGTCAAAGGGCTTATTCTCCCTCTACATCTGCAAGGAGACCTCCTCTTCCCTCCAGAGGTCAGTACCGTGGTACCAGACCCACTAACAACAATAAGCGGTGTTTTTAGCACTCCCCTAACTATTGCCCTACCTCCCCCCTCCCCTACCACCAAACCACTTCTATATCTTGATAGACCACATCACTTCCTCCCTGCGTGGCAGTCTATCACTTCAGACTCCTGGATTTTGGATATAATTGACAGAGGATATGCCATAGAGTTTGATGTCTACCCCCCAATAGGACAAATCCTCCTGACACAACCCTCCTCAACCCTCTGGGAGGAAATAAACTCCCTGCTACACAAAGGGGCTATTTCTCCCACTCCTTTTTATGAAGCCAAGCCATGCTTCCTTTCCAGATACTTTCTAATAAACAAAAGAGACGGAAGCCTTCACCCCATCCTCGACCTATGCAATATCAATTCCTTTATTACACCATTGAAGTTCTGTATGGTCACCCTTCCTAACATACTTCCCTTCATCCCTGAAGGGTTGTGGTTGGCCATGGTCAACTTAAAAGACGCTTACTTCCATATATCAATTAGACACAACCACCGCAGATTTCTGACCTTCGCGGTACAGCATAACCATTTCTCCTTCAATGTGCTCCCATTTGGCTTATCTATGGCTCCCAGGGTATTTACTTAATGCATGTCAGTCATAGCGGCCCATCTCTGCCAACGAGGCATGACGGTTTTTCCGTACCTCGATGACTGGTTACTCTGTTCTTCCTCCAAGTCTCAGCAGCACTCTGATATTTGCTATACCTTGTCTCTTTTAAAAGACCTCAGCCTGGTCATAAACCAAGAAAAGTCCCATCTTCTCCTGAAACAATGCATCCAGTTCATAGGAGCCATCATAGACACCACCGCACAGAGGGCCTTCCTCCCAGAGGATCGCTTCACCAACCTCCAACCTTCCATCTTCAACCTCCAACGCTCCAAGCACACCTCTGTCTGGGCTATCCAGTCTATCCTTGAGCACATGTCCTCTACCATGAGTGTAACCCTGTTCGCCCATCTGCGAATGAGGCCCCTTCAAAACTGGTTCCTCAGGTCATTCAACTCTGAGACTCCCAATCCATTCTATACCCACCACTCAAGATACTGCATTCCCTCATGTGGTGGACAAAGGCATACAATGTTTGCTCGGGGATGCCCTTCAAGCAACCTCGCCCTTCCATGTCTCTCATGGCCGATGCATCAAACTCAAGCTGGGGAGCACATCTCAAAGGGTTCAGGGTCAGTGGCCACTTGTCCCCCCAAGACCACCAGTTCCATATATATGCCCTCCAACTAATAGCAGTTGGGAAAGCCCTTCGGGCGGACTTCCAGGTGGACGGAATGGCAGCAGGTCGAGTGTTCTGAGTGCTCCTGGAAAACTATGCCTCTCTGACCAGATAGAGCCTGTGGAAGGCTCCCTCTACCTGGTGGAAACAAGACCGTGTTGACTGCCAAACCCAAAGGGCAAACCGCCGACGGTCCTGGGGTGCCCCCCCTCAAGGGAGAGGTACAACGGACCCGGAAAGGTTGCCCAAAGGGTAAGTGGGTCAGAAGAGAAGCTGATGCAGAGGATATTACCCTTCACCCAACTGCTGGCTCGTCCGCTCTCAATAACTAAACAACATAAAAGTAAGTACAAACAAACAAAGAATCTATCCTAGAGGAGTTTGAACATCTTCCATAGCATTCAGAAAGTAAGAGACAATTCTAGTGATTGAAATATCATTAAAGAAACAGAGGGGAAAAATGTAGAGCAAGCCGATCTCAAAAGAGAAACATGTTTCCTTTAAGTTCCCTTCCATGCAAGATAATGTAAGAGAACAATATCAAGGACAAGAGTACCAGATGCAAAAGGGAGCAAACCAATTTCCAATCAATCTATTATGCCTAGCAAGCTACCAACAAACCAAATAACTAATTACCTAATTAACTAATTAACTAACTAAACACTCAAGTACTTGACAATTCAACTGATTTACAGATCAGTCAGTAATCAGTCCACTGAGGAAACTGGGAGAAGGCTAAGGGGGAAGGAGCCACCGCGGGCTGGGATCCTGCTGCGCGCCGAGGCCTGGAAGCTGCCGCGGGTGCCCTTGGCTGGTCCCAGTGAAGAGTTGGCAAGGAGATTTGGTAGAGGAGAGGCATTGCAGAGGAGATGCGGCGGCCAAGAGAGGACAGGGGGGCCAAAGACAGAGGGTGGGCGGCTGGAGGGATGCGAGGCGCTCACTCAGGCCAGCCCCGGCGAGGGCAGCGAGGAGATCTCGGTGAGTGTGACGAGGACGCCGTCAGGCAGCGGGGAGTCGCCGAGGAGCTGCACGGACACGGGTGGACAGAAAGGGGGCAGACTGCAAAGGAGATGATGTGGAGACATCATGGCGCCACCACAGAGCTGAGAAGCAGGAAGCAGGAAGCAAACAGAATACATCATAGAGAAGGAAACAACACTCCTAGACAACACGGAAGGAGCTGAAGCCACCAAAAATAACCAAAAACATAAATAAAAACAAACAATTAAACAAACATCATCAATAACAAGACAACACTGACAACAAGACAACTTGAACGACACTGGAATGGACTAGGACTATGAAATTTGGCTATGACCCCAGGACTTGACGAAGCGGATTTTTAGTATAAGTATATGTTATGTTGTATTGTCTGGTTTGTATTGTCTTGATTTATTGTACACTGTCCTTTTTGTTGCTGTTCACCGCCCCGAGTCGCCTTCGGGCTGAGAGGGGCGGTCAATAAATGCAAAAAATAAAATAAATAAATAAATAAACAAGACAAAATAACAAAGTAAAAAACAAACAAATAGACAAACCACACGAAACCAAGGCTGAAAGAGATAGCGGCAGAACACAGAAGCGCCAAAGACAAAGACAGCAGCGACGGACAGACAGTGAATTGAGAAACCAAAAGGATCAGAGACGAAAATTGCGAGGAGGCGCTGGAAGAACCAACAGGCGGATGAACGGACAGAGAAAGGAAAAGAAACAAGAAGCAAGAGAGGGTGAGGAGCTGGGAGAAGATGAAACAACAGCCATAGAAAGGGGAGGAACACAGCAAAAAGAAGTAAAGAATCAGAAAGAACACAAGCAGGGAAGGGCAAGGAATAACAGAATACCTATACAATAAACTAAAGTAGCTCCGGAAAGAGGGGGAGGGAAATAAGGGGGGGGGGGTAAAAAATAAAAAAATAAAAAATAATAATTATCCCTACCAACTGGCAAAAATAAATATAGAGCAAAAAAGCCAGAGAGAAAGGAATATTGATACAAATTCCACAACACCGGGATAAACTTATAACCCTTCACCCCAGTTACTATACAAATTGGACAATAAACTCAAAAATTAAAAAAATGACTACACCAAAAGCAAAAACGGATAAAGAAGAACCAAAAACCCAACAAAGGAAACAATCCCTTCCTGATAATCCTAGCTCAAAAGACATACTGAGGGAACTACTAAAGCTTGCAGAGAATAAAAAAGCATCACAGGAAATGCAAAAAGCCTTCCAGGAAAAAAATGCTAGAAATGAAGGAAGAGCTCCTAGGGGAAATAAGCAGCATGAAAGAAAAACTGCACTCACTTCAACAAGACGTGAATGAAATCAAAACAGACAAAAAGAAACTTGAACAAACACAAGACAACCTAAAGGCAAGACTTGACAAACTGGAAAGCATGAGCAGTAAGCTGGAAGCAAGACAGGAAAACAAGAGATAAAAGAGACGGAATTCCAGCTCAGATTTAGAAACATCGAAGAAGAATCTAATGAGAACATCAACAGAATAATATGTAAAATAACAGCAGAACTACTGGGATCGCCCCGAAGAAGAAATATCGGAAAATATAGAAAAATCATACAGAATCATGACCAACTATCTGGAAAAAAAATTAAGTAGTTCGGGACATTATAGTTCACAAAAAGAAATTTTAGGGAAGTAATACTGAGAGAAAATAATAAGAAATCCCAATACTTAAAGGGGGAAAAAATTTCCATCCTGAAAGAATACCCCCCAAGCATCCTCAACAAGAAAAAGAAGTACTTGTTTCTGGCAGAGTTTCTGAGAAAACACCAGACCCGCTTTAGGTGGGAAAGAACTGAAGGAATGATCACCTATAGAGAGGAGAAGTTCTGGATAACATCTGAAGAAAAAGCTAAAGAATTTCACAAAAGAATGTTGACTTAGAAAGAGACAGAACCCCTGACGACCATGGCAGTAGAGAGAGCAAGAGAGCAAGACTCCTATGCCCGACCTTAACAACCACAACGATGACTTTGAATACTCCCAAATTGGACTTAGATACACCTGATGTAAGCACACAATAAAATATAATGATGCAACTAAAAGTCTGGAGTAATAATATTAATGGTATAAACTCGCCATCTAAAAAAAGAAAGATGGTCAACCAAATAAAACAAGGCAGATATGACCTAATTGCCCTACAAGAAATGCACGTAAACAGTAAACAATCCTCTAATTTAATTCAAAAAACACTAGGCAAGGAATATATCTCCTCGGCCAGCGAGAAGAAAAGAGGCATAGTAATATATGTAAACCCAAAATTAGTGTCAAATCTGGCCTTTAAAGATCAGGATGGCAGAATGATAGGTATTAACATAAATCAAAATGGTCAAAAATTACTGTTTTGCAACATTTACACCCCCAATGGTCCAAAGACGAAATTCATCAAAGAACTAAGGGAAAACATACTCAACCAAACCTTTGACAACCTAATTATAGCTGGCGATTTTAATGGGGTAAATAGAGTTCACATTAAACGAAACAAAAAAGACGTTTAGATGGAGATTAAATTATAATCTCCTAAAATTGGAGGATATTAACAAAAATAAAGAACTCCTAAGGGAATTCTTTCAAATAAACGCTCTAAAAGAAACTCCCCCACACATTGTCTGGGATGCCAGCAAGGCAGTGATGCGAGGATATTTCATTAAACAAAATGCATTTAAAGTAAAATTGAAAAAACAAAGAATGGATAATGCAATATGTTAAATTTCTCGAATAAAGGAAGAGCTAAAACGAAATCCCCTAGACAAGACCCTAAAACAAGAATTAAAAGTCTGGACCTCTCAAAGAGAAAAATTAGAAAGTGACCAATTAGCCAAACAACTCAAGTTCACAAAACAAAGAGATTTCCAACACGCCAATATGCCAGGCAGGTGGCTGGCCAGGAAAATCTGGCAGAAAAAACAAATGCAAATCACAACAGAAATTGAAACAGAGGGGAAACGTTACACTAAAGAACAGGACATAATAGGTCAATTTCACAAATTTATCAAAAACTCTATGCTAGAGATAATATTAAAAAAGAAGACATTGTATCCTTTTTGAACAAACAAAAGCTGCAAAATATTATGGAACAGCAAAGATTAAACTTAAACAAAGAGATTTCAGAGGAGGAAATTAAAAATGTGATTAAAAAGATGGACGGCAATAAAGCTCCAGGGCCGGACGGATTTACGATGGTCTATTATAAAGCTATGATAGAAGAAATAACACCCCACCTCCTAAAAATTATGAACGGAATATTAAATGAACAAAACCCACCACCAGACACCTGGAAATTGTCCTAAATACCATCGAACAACCAAGAAGTTGTCCTAAATACCATCGAACAACCAAGAAGAGCTAGCATTACTACGTCTTGACTCCGAAAAGGCGTTCAATAATCTCAACTGGGATTATCTGAAATTACTAATCAGAGAGCTAGACCTCAGATACCAGTTCAATAATGCCATCACTATAATCTATAACCCCCAAGAGGCCAGGATGATAATAAACCCACAAGAATCAAGACCCTTGAAGATATGCAAAGGCACGAGACAAGGCTACCCATTGTCGCCCCTATTATTTATCCTGAGTTTAGAAATCCTCCTTAACTCCATCAGGGAAGACTCCGAGCTAAGAGGCATCAAAATAAACAGGGAAAGCTATAAACTAAGGGCGTTCGCAGACGATATAATGTGTATTATTAGCAATCCTGTAGAAACAATCTCTAAATGGATAACCAAAATCAAAGAATTCGGCAATGTAGCATGCCTAAAAATAAACAAAAAAAGACGATGATATTAACTAAAAATATGTCCCAAAAGAGAAAGGAAGAGCTTTCTCTCCTAACCGAATTTTAGGTAGCAGGGAAAATACACTATCTGGGAATAACGCTAACAGCTAAAAACTCCCAATTAATAAAAAACAATTATGAAAACAAATGGAAAGAAGTAAAGAAAGACCTAGATAATTGGAAAAATTTGAAGTTATCCCTGTTGGGGAGAATTTCAATCATAAAGATGAACATTCTGCCCAAGATGCTATTCCTTTTTCAATCTCTGCCAGTAATTAGAAATGTTAACATCTTCAATGAATGGAACAAAACCATCTTTAAATTTATATGGCAAGGCAAAAAACCAAGGATAAAACGCCTAACACTCATAGATGATAAAAGAAGAGGTGGCCTTGGTCTTCCGGATTTGAGGTGCTACTACGAAGCCTGCTGTCTCATATGGATCAGAGATTGGGTGTTACTAACAAATAAAAATCTACTGTCTTTAGAAGGCATAGATTTCAGGCGAGGCTGGCATGCCTACCTGTATTATGATAAAATAAAGATTGAAAGGATTTTCAACAATCACTACATTAGAGCGAGTCTTATGGAAATATGGGAGAGATACAAAAAAAGACTTTACAGTAAGACTCCACTGTGGCTCTCTCCCCTAGAAGCCTTCCACAGGAGAGAAATAGGCTGGCAGCAATGGCCCACTTACCAAGATATCCTAGAGAAGATACAAAGGGAAATACATACTTAAATTGAAATTGAATCCAGACAAGACAGAGGTCCTACTGGTCAGTCGGAAGGCCGAACAGGGTATAGGGTTACAGCCTGTGTTAGACGGGGTTACACTTCCCCTGAAGACGCAGGTTCGCAGCTTGGGAGTGATCCTGGACTCATCGCTGAGCCTGGAACCCCAGGTCTCAGCGGTGGCTGGGAGAGTTTTTGCACAGCTAAAACTTGTGCACCAGCTGCGCTCATACCTTGGGAAGTCAGATCTGGCCACGGTGGTCCACGCTCTTGTCACATCCCGGTTGGATTACTGCAATGCACTCTATGTGGGGTTACCTTTGAAGACAGCTCGGAAACTTCAACTAGTCCAGCGAGAAGCAGCCAGATTGCTAACCGGAGCGGCGTATAGGGAGCATACCACCCCCCTACTGCGTCAGCTCCACTGGCTGCCGATCCAATTCCGAGCACAATTCAAAGTGCTGGTCTTGACCTACAAAACCCTATACGGTTCCGGTCCAGTGTATTTGTCCGAATGGATCTCCCTCTACATCCCATCTCGAAGTTTAAGATCTTCTGGGGAGGCCCTGCTCTCGACCCCGCCACTGTCAAAAGTGAGGTTGGCGGGGACGAGGAGCAGGGCCTTCTCAGTGGTGGCACCCCACCTATGGAACTCACTCTCCGGGGAGATTAGATCGGCGACTTCCCTTCTGGCGTTTAGGAAAAAACTGAAGACTTGGCTTTTGGTCATTCTGACAACTAACTTAAGGATCTGACGTTAGACAAGGACAAATGGAATGGAATGGATACATGGACTCCGAACCCTGAGCTTGAGATTGTTTTATGAGATTGTTTTATTATTTTATTATGCATTGATGTTTTAATTTAATTAAAAGTGCGGGCTTCACAAACGTCACATGCATGGTGCACTTGCTGCATAATTGTGTAAAAGATGGTTTCAAGGGGGCTGAAGACAACAGCACCACCGCCGTCACTCAACTCATTGACTGCTGCCACAGAATCGCGGGCTTCTTCCACCGTAGCACAAAGTCCGCAAAAATGATGGGTGACAGACAGACCCTGGAGTGCCTTCCACAACACAGGTTACTGCAGGATGTCTCCACCCGCTGAAACTCCACCTACAAGATGTTGGACCACATGGTGGAGCAACAGAGGGCAGTCCACGCCGTCTCACTGTCAATCGCGGCTCCGATAAACAAGCTGGTCCCCAACAACCAGGAGTGGATGACCATCACTCAGCTGGTCGAGATCCTTCAACCATTTAAAATAGCCACCAATAAACTTTCAGGCCAGAAGGCTCTACTCAGCCAGGTGCTCCCTGTCATCTTACGGTTGAAGAGGCATTTGGAGATGCTGGGTGGACACAGTACATTGCATTCTATGGCTGGGCCCCTGACTCCACAGGCCCAGGAGGTGATCAGAAAGTTGACTTTCGCCCTCCGTAAACATCTCCTCCTGCTGATGGAGAGTCATGTTTTGGCAGCACTCTGCGATCCTTGCATCAAGGACACCGTCTGCCCCAAAGATTTGCTGAGGTGGAAGGCCGAACTTGTCTCGCTCGTGAGAGGAGAATACTCTCGGAGGGTGGGGGAACACTCAGAGCAAATTGTCGATGCCGTTATTCTCCAAAACCCCAGTGGTTATGCCAGCACCGATTCCAATAGCCCCACCTTGCCACCAACAAGGAATGACGGTAGGGCAATGAGGCAGAAAAGGAGGTGCGAGGAAAATTTCATACAGGAGAGTATCGCTTTTCTTTCAGAGGAAAGAACATCTTTGTCGGCCCAGGCGGCAAAGATAGACTTGGCCGAGTACTCCGATAACCGTTACTTTGTGGAGCCTCAGGAGAGTTTCTCCACCGATCAATTGACTTACTGGTCCTCCCGAACAAGGCATGGCCTGACTTCTCTACCATCGCATGCAAGTTTCTCAGCTGTCCACCTACTAGCGTGCAGAGTGAGAGGGTCTTCAGCCTTGCAGGAGATGTCGTCACCCTCCAACGTAGCTCGCTTGACCCCCATGCGGTGGAAAAGCTGGTCTTTCTGAAGGCCAACCTGCCACTTTTGGGCTATCCAGAGATTGATTTTGAGAGCACTGTCCCGTAGATCACTATAGCCTTCTGTTTTCGAAAACCCGAAATGATTTCCTTTGAAATACTACCTACACTGCCTTGTTATCAGCTGTGTCCCTCTGAATATTTCTTCATCAGTAGTCTTCCTGTACACCAAATTGGTTCATTTAGAAAAGGGGTGGTATTGAGATCCTTCCTGAGGGAAGGAGGAGGACACAATATGTTGGGGATCCCCACTTGCAGACTTCGCTTGCATTCAAAGGAACGGTCAATCAATGAACCAAATTTATCTTAAAAACAATTTTAAATTAAAAAATTAAAAAAACAAAAAATTAGTAAACCCTTTAAAAAGGGAGGTCATTGAATTTACCTGAGAACTGCTGCTACTCTACTTTGGATCTATAGAGAGTTCTCACATTAACAACTATTGATCTCATCTTTAATCAATCCAACTATCTCCCGCCCCCCCCCCCCCCAACATTTCACACCGGCGTGCAATCCAGGTCTCCTACACAAAAACCACACCAATGATTAACACCACCCTACCCACTAAAAGTACCTCACCCCATATGACACTGTATTCAAAGGTACAATCAAAATCCACATCCCAAAAACAAAGTCTGCTGACTGCGGGCTAATAGGCCCTAGGGGTCGAGCCCTTCTGCAAAAATCAGCGTGCTTTGCTTTTCTGTTACCTCAAAGTAGGTACACCTGCTGACTGCGGGCTAATTGGCTGTTGGCGTCCATCCAATTTTCCTCCTTTTTTTTTGTCCTTAAATTTGTGTTGCCTTGCCTTACGTTCCCTTTTAGTAGGTATTTTTGCCTGTACCCCTCACTCCTACTGCGGTTAAAGTACACCGTATGTTGATTAGGTTTTCCCCTTTGAGTGCTGTTAGTTACAATCAGAAACGTTCAAAGACTTGACTTTCTTTTAATCTCAAAGAAGTTACACCTGCTGACTGCGGGCTAAGTAGCCCTTTGGGGTCGAGCCCTTCTGCAAAAACCAGTGTGCTTTGCTTTCTGTTACCTCAAAGAAGTTACACCTGCTGACTGTGGGAAAATTGGCCCTTTGGGTTCAAGCCCTTATTGAAAATCTATATAATATAAAAAGAGAAAGGGCATCCAACTGTTGCGGCACATACGTTACCCGAGATCATTTTAGAGCACAATCAAGCAGGAAGGAGACGGAGACTGCAAATTGATTCCAGGCAAATTTACTATCAAGGTTGATAGGACGCTCAGAAGCAAGATCTGAAGCGTACTGGAAGTCAGTCAGGTTACAATATTTATAGCAGAAGTCCACTGGTCTAGACATGCGTAGAACTGTCTTGACATTTACACAGATATAATCATTAACAGAGGTCTATACGCATTGCCCTTTTCCATACACCACGATGACGTACTTCTAATTGTTTCAAATCTTAATTATTCCCATATTCGTAATCCACTAGAATTGATTCCTTTTAGAATATATCTGAAGTTGCCTGCTATTTACCTCACTGAACCAGCAGATGACGCTATCTTCCTATCTGACTTTTAGATGTTCCAGCCTATTGTTTTCCTTGATATTTACACAGGTGTTCTTGTCTAGCTGCCAAAAGAACATTCCCTTTGGCAATGCTTATGACGACAAATATATCATTTACTATTGTTTCCCAAATGTCATGTTCCATTAATATTTAACTTCCTTGATCTCTGAAGCCTACACATTTACTTTCGTCTTTTGGAACACTTCGCACAGAATTCTCTCTCGCCAGTATTTTTTAAGGTATGCTTTTCCTATATTCATTTTAAATACATTTTTATTTTCTTCTGCTTGCTGCCACACAATGGGACAGCAAAACTCAAAATCCCCCTGATGAAAATTTACCAAATTTACCATGCACATACCTCAACCCACAAGGTATGCACAAATTCATTCAAAATTCTAAACAACATTAAAACACATTCACGATTAGACAAAACAACTGAGCATGCGCAATGGCGCCCTGTCGCAAGTCCCTGGCGCATGCACATGGCCAGCCAGCCAACGAAGTCCCCGGCACGCACACATGGCCAACCGGCCAACACACCCTCCATGCAAGCCACGCCCTCATCCTCCGTCACTCTGTCCCTACCCTCCTGTACGCCCTCTTTCCAATGCACCTCCCCCTCCTTCTTGTTCCCCTGGCCATGCCCCCCACGGAAGGAAGGAGAGAAGGAGGGAGAGAAAAAGGGAAAGAAGGAGGGAAGGAGAGAAAGAAGGGAAGGAAGGAAGGTAAAGAAGGAAAGAAGGAGAGAAGTAAGGATAAAAAGTGTGAGAGAAGAAGGGAAAGAAGGAGAGAAGGAGAGAAGGAAGGAAAAAAAGAAGGGTAAAAAGAAGGAAGGAGAGCAGGATGAAGATAAGGAGGGAGAGAAAAAGGGAAGGAGAGAAGGAAGGAAAGAAAAGGGTAGAGAAGGAAGGAAGGAGAGAAGGAGGGAAAGGAGGGAAGGAGATAAAGAAGGAAAGAAAGAAGAGTAGAGAAGGAAGGAAGGAGAGGAGGGAGAGAATGAAATAAAAAAGTGAAAGAGGGGAGGAAGGTAGAGAAGGAAAGAAAGAGAGAAAGAGGGAGGGATGGAAGGAAAGAGACAAGGAAGGGTGGAACCAAAGAGCAGAAGAGGTGAAAAAAGAAACATGTAGAGAAGGAAGAAAGAAGGGGAAAAAAAGAAATAAGAGGGAAGGAATGAAAGAGGGAGGGAAGGAAAGATAGGAAAAACGGAGAGAAAGAGGGAGGGAAGGTTGGCCACAGCAATGCGTGGCGGGTACAGCTAGTCCAGTATACTTTTCTTTCTGTTACCTCTAAGTAGTTACACCTACTGACTGCGGGCTTTCATAACAGGGGAGCCATCATTCTTGGGGGCCTTTGAGGTTGTCATGTATGCATTTAGCTTTCACAGCATCTCTGCCGTCCCCCTCCATTGAGAGTGGGCATTCTTGCTCAAAGGCCAGCTTGACTTCCCCTTTCCTCATGATGTGGCCAAAGTACTACTGTCTGCTTCCCTCAACTCCCTTTTATGCACCCTTTCCTTAGTCGTTACCGGCCACCCATCCGCTTGTCATGTATGCATTTAGCTTTCACAGCATCTCTGGCATCCCCCTCCATCAAGGGCGGGCAATCTCGCTCAAAGGCCAGCTTGACTTCCCCTTTCCTCATGATGTGGCCAAATTACTACTGCTTGCTTCCATCAACGCCCTTTTATGCACCCTTTCCTTAGTTGTTACTGGCCGCTCTTCCGGTTGTCATGTATGCATTTAGCTTTCACAGCAGGCAGGCAGGCAGGCATTCCCTGGGCCCCTTGCGGTTGTCATGTATGCATTTAGCTTTCACAGCATCTCTGCTGTCCCCCTCCAACCCCCCGTGAACCAGTAGGTGTTCGTTGGTTCGGAGGTTTCTATTGCTTGTTCCCTATCTTTGGGTAGAGTCAGAAGTTCACTTTTCAGCCTGGCAGGCAACGTCTCTGTGGTGCCCGGGAGAGGGCGCATGCATTGGGTTTCATAACAGGGGAGCCGTCATGTGTGCATTTAACTTTAACAGCATCTCTGCCGTCCCCCTCCATCGAGGGCATGCATTCTCGCTCAAAGACCAGCTTGACTTCCCCTTTCCTCATGATGTGGCCAAAGTACTACTGCTTGCTTCCATCAATGCCCTTTTATGCACCCTTTCCTTAGTCGTTACCAGCCACCCTTCTGGTTGTCATGTATGTATTTAGCTTTCACAGCAGGCAGGCAGGCATTCCCTGGGCCCCTTGCGGTTGTCATGTGTGCATTTAGCTTTCACAGCATCTCTGCCATTCCCCTCCAACCCCCCGTGAATCAGTAGGTGTTGGTTCAGAGGTTTTTAATCCTTGCTCCCTATCTTTTAGTAGAGGCGGAAGTCCACTTTTCAGCATGGCAGGCAACGTCTCTGTGGTGCCTGGAAGAGAGGGCGCATGCGTTGGGCTTTCATAACAGGGGAGCTGTCATTCCCGGGGCCCCTTGCGGTTGTCATGTGTGCATTTAGGTTTCACAGCATCTCTGCCGTCCCCATCCAACCCCCCGTGAACCAGTAGGTGTTTGTTGGTTCGGAGGTTTCTAATCCTTGTTCCCTATCTTTGGGTAGAGTCAGAAGTTCCCTTTTCAGCCTGGCAGGCAACGTCTCTGTGGTGCCCGAAAGAGAGGGCGCATGCGTTGGGCTTTCATAACAGGGGAGCCGTCATTCCCGGGGCCCCTTGCGGTTGTCATGTGTGCATTTAGCTTTCACAGCATCTCTGCCATCCCTCTCCATCGAGGGCGGGCATTCTCGCTCAAAGGTCAGCTTGACTTCCGCTTTCCTCATGAGTGTGGCTAAAGTACTACTGCTTGCTTCCATTAACGCCCTTTTATGCACCCCTTCCTTAGTCGTTCCCGGCCGCCCCTGCGGTTGTCATGTATGCATTTAGCTTTCACAGCAGGGAAGCAGTCATTCCTGGCTGCCCTTCCAGTTGTCATGTATTTATTTACCTTTCACAGCATCTCTGCCGTCCTCCTCCATCGAGGGCAGGCATTCTCGCTCAAAGGCCAGCTTGACTTCCCCTTTCCTCATGATGTGGCCAAAGTTCTACTTTCTGCTTCCCTCAACTCCCTTTTATGCACCCTTTCCTTAGTCGTTACCGGCCGCCCTTCCCTTTGTCATGTATGCATTTAGCTTTCACAGCATCTCTGCTGTCCCCCTCCATCGTGGACGGGCATTCTTGCTCAAAGGCCAGCTTGACTTCCCCTTTCCTCATGATGTGGCCAAAGTACTACTGCTTGCTTCCATCAACGTCCTTTTATGCACCCTTTCCTTAATCGTTACCAGCCGCCCTTCCGGTTGTCATGTATGCATTTAGCTTTCACAGCAGGCAGGCAGGCATTACCTGGGCCCCTTGCGGTTGTCATGTATGCATTTAGCTTTCACAGCATCTCTGCTGTCCCCCTCCAACCCCCCCCCCCCCCCGCCGTGAACCAGTAGGTGTTCGTTGGTTCGGAGGTTTCTATTCCTTGTTCCCTATCTTTGGGTAGAGTCAGAAGTTCACTTTTCAGCCTGGCAGGCAACGTCTCTGCGGTGCCCGGGAGAGGTGGCGTATTCAGACATAAACTCAGGGGTACTTAAGGCTCGATACCACCCGGGATGGCTTAGAGACAGTCTCACTAGAGGAACGAACCCATAGTATTCCTCCAGCAACCCCTGAGAAACAGTAGGTGTTTGTTGGTTCAGGAATTTGTAATCCTCTAAGCCATCTTTGGGTACATTAAGAAGTTCAGTATTGAGCTTTGCAGGCAATGTGTCTGTAGTTCTTGGGAGAAGTGACGTAGCATTTGCACACACCCCCCCCCCCCGAACCAGTAGGTGAATGTTGGTTCAGGAATCTTAAATCCTCTTCCACACCTTTTGGTACATTCGTAAGTTCTGTGTTACACGTGCTGTGATCTGGTATTACTCTGCTTGCCTCAGATCAACTTATGCGTGCAACACCTGGCCTCCTAATTTCTTTATTTTACAAATAAGGAGTATTCATGTGAAATTTGTGTTCCTAACGCGTTAGTAATATGGTATATCCTGAGGGTTATGTCTGCCTGGCTGCTTTGTGTAGGCCAGTTCTTTTTTTCACAGAGTTTCTTCTGGAATAAACAGTACCCTCTGCTCAATGGGTGCTATTGCTTCTTGCTTGTTCTGAGTCTGCCAAGTTTTTCAAGAGTGTACTTCAGTTGTGTACTCTCTTCCCTCTTTAGCTTACTGTAGGTTTCCTCTCCTTGAGGGTTCTCTGTATATCTGCTGTGTTGTGGTGGCCGATTAAAGGTCTGCAGCATACATTTCCCAAAAGGCTAGCTTATTTTCCTTGTTCCTCCTGTTACTTTATGCTTTCTCTGGAACAATTTCAACCGCCTAATGTTCTCCTGTCTTTAATCCATTGGCTTATTTAATGTTATTATCTGATATTCACAATCACAACATTGGTTCATATCATTTTTCCAAAAATTGATTTCTGCTTAAAGTTTTATAACCCTGTCCTTCCCAACACACAAGGGGGAATCAGAGGTGTGTCTGTTTTACTGCTTTATGTATTCGTGCATTCCTCCATGGTGGATCCAATTAACTTTCCCTTGGCCAGCAGGAGTTTTGTTCTAGGCGTATTTGGGTAGCTTTTTGCAATTACAAGGGTTGCGCGGGTGTTGGGGCGGGTAGGTTGGAATCATCTAAGCTTCCCTCTCCTTTTTCCATGGTATCAATCCAGTATTTTAGTAATGTGGGAGTGTCAGTTTGTCTGCTCTGAGGAGGACAGCTATCGTTCATAGAGGAAGAGATTTAAAGAGATTTAGATTTGCTGTAATACTGGCATACATAGTCAATTGTTCTTCTTATTCATGATTTCTTACAGGGCAGTTCTGTGAGTCTTCTCTTTCCGTTTCGGAGGGATGGGTGCCCCCTTTAACCAAACATTGTGGCATCGCATTACTCAAACACCACTACAAAACAGCTGTCCTTGTTGGGTGCCTTACCATTATCTTCCGGCAAATGGTACTTTTTCCTCCCTCTCTTTGTTGTTTGTGGTGTGAATATCCCAAATGCAGTTTCCCTTGCTTTCATGTGGTCTACTGCTACCGTTAACATGGGTAGCGACCGTACAGACTTAGGGAATGGGAGTAGAGAAGGGAGGATACAGCTTGTCCCGCGCTTCGCTTCCAACAATGCCTGATGTGCACCCTTTTAATTGAAATCCACTTCCTTGGAATCTCCCAGCCACATTCCATTCCTTGGTGTTCCCTGGGATATGGACCGACGTAACCTTTGTCTTTAAATGACATTTTCTCTGCATCGCTGGCATCAAGTTTCTTCCTCTTCCCTTTGACATCCAAAGCAGTTTTGGCTTTCTCCTCATATGGATCCCCACAGCATCCGTACAGCAAGACCAATGTATCCTTGGTGTCCATCTCTCTGTGCCCCTGCTTTTATTTTTCCTTCTCCTTCCTTCGGGGGGTGTAAAGGGTATATGCACCCCTTCTAGGGCATTGAGGTGGCCAGAAAGGTGCGCTGTCCTTAAGTGCAGGAAAGAATTCTGGCAGAAACTCACGGGTGTGTGTGTGTGTGTGTGTGTGTTAAGGCTCGATGCCACCCCCAAGGGCTTTGAGATAGTCGCACTGGGGGAATGATCCCATACTGTTTCCACAAACTTCCTCAAGAACAACTCGTTTCCTTTTGGAAATGGAACAATAGTATGATTCCTCATGAAGGATGGTGCACCTCTCAATACTTTTGTCATCCCCACAACTGCTCTTTGCTTTCATACAAAGAAGTGCTCAATGATAGAGCATGAAATACCTTCTCATCAACTTGCAAAAACTACCACATTAAAAAACAAATTAAAGAAAGATTTTAAAAAACCCTAAAGAAAACCTATTAAAAACTGGGGCGGAATTGCATTTATCAGAGAACAGCAGCTACAGTATTTCCGCACTCTTTACTATGTTATTCTCCTGCTCTCATCTTTAATCAATACAGTTTACCTGCCTACCTACTCACCCCAACCCTTTCCACCGTGTTGCAAGGCAAATCTCCATCCCAAGAACAAACACTGCAATTTCTCTGGCACCCTTCCCCCCTCCCTGCTCCTGGAACTCCAATCTGTCTGCTATTATCGATTTATAACAAACTTCCTTCTTTATCTCCTTTGTCTCCAGGGAAATACTGCTTGATTGCTCGGTGAGTATGGATCGGTTGGATCTATCAGCGGAAGACATTCCGTCACGTTTCTAGAATGAATCTGTGAGGAACGGAGTACTTAACCTGCTTGCTTTGTTCTTACTTGGGCCGTGTTCCCCTCTATGAAAAAATTGTTTAGGCTCCCCGGGAGAGAGACAAGGCGGCTTGGTATGCCCATCCCACCCAGAATTTACCGCAATTTAGGAACGTTCCTCTGCAGTTTGATGGAGTGCCATTGACCCCTGACATTTTTTCTCATGCCAGCTTTACGTCCCCATCCCCGAACTTTACTGTCACCGTATTTTTTTTCCATCCCGGGCACAGTTTCCTCTTTACCTCCTTTGTATACGTGGAGCTACTGCTTGATTGCTGCGTGACTTTGAATCTTTTAGAGTACCCCGCAGAGGACGTACTGTCACGTTTCTCGAATAAATATGTGAGGAACAGATTATTTACCGCAATTTAGGAACGTCATGTGTGCATTTCTCTTTCACTGCATCTCTGCCGTCCCCCTCCAACCCCCCGTGAACCAGTAGGTGTTCGTTGGTTCGGAGGTTTCTAATCCTTGTTCCCTGTATCTTTGGGTAGAGTCAGAACTTCACTTTTCAGCCTGGCAGGAAACGTCTCTGCGGTGCCCGGGAAAGGTGGCGTATGCATTGGGCTTTCATAACAGGGGAGCCATCATTCCCGGGGCCCCTTGCAGTTGTCATGTATGCATTTAGCTTTCACTGCATCTCGGCCATCCCCCTCCATTGAGGGCAGGCATTCTCGCTCAAAGACCAGCTTGACTTCCCCTTTCCTCATGATGTGGCCGAAGTACTACTGTTTGCTTCCATCAACGTCCATTTCTGCACCCTTTCTTAGTCATTCCCAGCCGCCCTTCCGGTTGTCATGTATGCATTTAGCTTTCACAGCAGGCAAGCAGTCATTTCCGGGGGCCCTGGCGGTTGTCATGTATGCATTTAGCTTTCACAGCATCTCTGCCGTCCCCCTCTAACCCCCCGTGAACCAGTAGGTGTTCGTTGGTTCAGAGGTTTGTAATCCTTGTTCTCTGTATCTTTGGGTAGAGTCAGAAGTTGACTTTTCAGCCTGGCAGGCAACGTCTCTGCAGTGCCCGGGAGAGGTGGCGTATGCGTTGGGCTTTCATGACAGGGGAGCCGTCATTCCCGGAGCCCCTTGCGGTTGTCATGTATCCATTCCTTGGTGTTCCCTGGGATATTGACCAACATAACCATTGTCTTTAAATGACATTTTCTCTGCATCGCTGGCATCAGGTTTCTTCCTCTTCCCTTTGACATCCAAAGCAGTTTGGCTTTCTCCTCATATGGATCCCTGCAGCATCCGTACAGCAAGACCACTGTATCCTTGGTGTCCATCTCTCTGTGCCCCTGCTTTTATTTTTCCAGTTTTCCTTCTTCTCCTTCCTTCGGGGGGCGTAAAGGGTATATGTACCCCTTCTAGGGCATTGGAGTGGCCAGAAAGGTGCGCTGTCCTTAAATGCAGGCAAGAATTCCGGCAGAAACTCACGGGGGCGGGGGGTTAAGGCTCGATGCTACCCCCGAGGGCTTTGAGATAGTCACACTGGGGGAACGATCCCATACTGTTTCCACAAACTTCCTCAAGACCAGCTCATTTCGTTTTTTGAAACGGAGCAATAGTATGATTCTTCATGAGGGATGGTGCACCTCTCAATACTTTTGTCATCCCCACAACTGCTCTTTGCCTTCATACAAAGAAGTGCTCAATGATAGAGCATGAAATACCTTCTCATCAACTTACAGAAATTACTTCATTTAATTTTTTAAAAAAAGATGAAAAAAAACCCTAAAGAAAACCTATTAAAAACTGGGGCGGAATTGCATTTATCAGAGAACAGCAGCTACAGTATTTCCGCACTCTTTACTGTGTTATTCTCCTGCTCTTATCTTTAATCAATACACTTTACCTGGCTACCTACTCACCCCAACCCTTTCCACCGCGTTGCAATGCAAATCACCATCCCAAGAACAAACACTGCAATTACTCTGGCACCCTTTCCCCCCTCCCTGCTCCTGGAACTCCAATCTGTCTGCTATTATCCATTCATAACAATTCCTTCTTTATCTCCTTTGTCTCTGGGGAAATACTGCTTGATTACTGGGTGAGTATGGATTGGTTGGATCTATCAGCGGAAGACGTTCCGTCACATTTCTAGAATGAATCTGTGAGGAACGGAGTACTTAACCTGCTTGCTTTGTTCTTACTTGGGCCGTGTTCCCCTCTATGAAAAAATTGTTTAGGCTCCCCGGGAGAGAGACAAGGCGGCTTGGTATGCCCATCCCAACCAGAATTTACCGCAATTTAGGAACGTTCCCCTGCAGTTTGATGGAGTGCCATTGACCCCTGACTTTTTTTTCTCATGCCAGCTTTACGTCCCCATCCCTGACCTTTACTGTCACCGTATTTTTTTCCATCCCAGGCACAGTTTCCTCTTTACCTCCTTTGTATACGTGGAGCTACTGCTTGATTGCTGCGTGACTTTGAATCTTTTAGAGTACCCCACGGAGGACATACCATCACGTTTCTCGAATGAATATGTAGGAACGTATTATTTACTGCAATTTAGGAATGTCATGTGTGCATTTCTCTTTCACTGCATCTCTGCCGTCTCCCTCCAACCCCCCGTGAACTTAGAGGCTGTCTCACTGGGGGATGGCTGATATGCTGTGAAAGTAGATGGCATACAGAGATCCCCGGGGGGTTAATTGACTTACGGCCCCCCGGGAGGACTTGGAGAAGGCCGGGAAAGGTATTGGGCTTCACCGAGCAATCAAGCAGGCAGTTCCGGGGTGGCCAGGATCAATGCCCCCCCCCCCCCCGGGGGAGCTAAGAGGCTGTCTCACTGGAGGACGACTGATATGCTGTGAAAGATGATTGCAGACAGACATTCCTGGGGTGTGAATGGACTTACCGCCCCCCCCCCCCGGGAGGGCATGGAGGTGGCCAGAAAGGGAATTGGCCTTCACACAGCAGGCAGGCAGTCCCGGGGGGGGGGGGGGCAGGATCAATGCCCCCCCCCCGGGAGGGCTTAGAGACTGTCACTTGAGGACAGCTGATATGCAGTGAAAGATGATTGCAGACAGACACTCCCAGGGGGTCATTGCCCAATGTCCCCCTGGGAGGACTTGGAGAAGGCCGGGAAAGGTATTGGCCTTCATCGAGCAATCAAGCAGGCTGTCCCAGGGGGGCAGGATCAATGCCCCCCCAGGGGGGCTTGGAGGCTGTCTCACTGGAGGATGGCTGATATGCTGTGAAAGATGATTGCAGACAGACACTCCCGGGGGGTCAATGCCCAATGCCCCCCCGGGAGGACTTGGAGAAGGCTGGGAAAGGTATTAGCCTCCACCCAGCAATCAAGCAGGCAGTCCCGGGGGGGCAGGGTCAAGGCCCCCCCCCGAGAGTTCACCGAGCAATCAAGCAAGCAGTCCTGGGGGGGTCAAACTCCCCCCCCCCAAGGAAGGCTTATAGGCTGTCTCACTGGGGGACGGCTGATATGCTGTGAAAGTAGATTGCATACAGACATTCCCGGGGGGGCGTAAGTCAATTAACCGGGAAAGGTATTGGGCTTCACCGAGCAATCAACCAGGCAGTTCCGGGGTGGCCAGGATCAATGCCCCCCCCCCCCAGGGGAGCTAAGAGGCTGTCTCACTGGAGGATGACTGATATGCTGTGAAAGATTATTGCAGACAGACATTCCTGGGGTGTGAATGGACTTACCGCCCCCCCGGGAGGGCATGGAGGTGGCCAGAAAGGGAATTGGCCTTCACACAGCAGGCAGGCAGTCCCGGGGGGGGGGGGGCAGGATCAATGCCCCCCCCCCCGGGAGGGCTTAGACACTGTCACTGGAGGACGGCTGATATGCAGTGAAAGATGATTGCAGACAGACACTCCCGGGGGGTCAATGCCCAATGCCCCCCTGGGAGGACTTGGAGAAGGCCAGGAAAGGTATTGGCCTTCACCGAGCAATCCAGCAGGCAGTCCCGGGGAGCCAGGATCAATGCCCCCCTGGGGGGGCTTGGAGGCTGTCTCACTGGAGGACGGCTGATATGCTATGAAAGATGATTGCAGACAGACACTCCCGGGGGGGGGGGTCAATGCCCAATGCCCCCCCGGGAGGACTTGGAGAAGGCAGGGAAAGGTATTGACCTTCACCGAGCAATCAAGCAAGCAGTCCTGGGGGGGGGGTCAAACTCCCCCCCCCCCCCAGGAAGGCTTATAGGCTGTCTCACTGGGGGACGGCTGATATGCTGTGAAAGTAGATTGCATACAGACACTCCCGGTGGGTTAATTGACTTGGATAAAGCTGGGAAGGGTATTGGCCTTACACTCCAAAGGTGTTGATGGCCGATGTCCCCCCCCCCCGGAGGATTTGGAGAAGGCTGGAATGGGGTGCGGGCCTTCAGAAACCAGGCAAGCAGGCAGCCCCGGGGGGCTCAAGGCCCCATGCCCCCCGGGAGGACTTGGAGGTAGCCGGAATGTGTCACGTTTGCCTTCACTGCAGGCAGCTAGCCAGCCAGCCTTTCTGTCTCTGTCTGTCTGTCTATCTATCTGTCAGTCCGTCTGGGGGTTAATGCATGATGGCCCCCAGGAGGTCTGGAAGGTGGCCGGAATAGGACGCATTTCCCTTCAGTGCAGGCAGCTATTCTGTCTGTCAGTCTGTCAGTCAATCAGTCCATCCGGGGGTTAATGCATGATGGCCCCCGGGAGGGCTTGGGTGTGGCTGGAATGGGGCGCGTTTGCCTTCAGTGCAGGCAGGCAGCCAGTCTGTCTGTCTGTGTCTGTCTGTCTGTACGTCAGTCAGTCCATCCGGGGGTTAATGAATGATGGCCCCCGGGAGGGCTTGGAGGTGGGCGGAATGGGTACTGGCTGTCACAGTCAGATTATCTGCTTTGAACTGGATTACATGAGTCTTCACTTTCCTACAGATTTGGAAGTATTTTGATAATTTGATTATAAGTACAGTACAGTTATTTGTTTCAAGTTATGTTGTATATTATATTTAATTTAATTTATGTATTATTTATTTTATTTTATTTTCTATTTCTGTAATGTATGTATTTTACTACATTTTATGATACTACTATTATTGTTTGGGTATAATATTTTAAAATTTATAAATTCATTTATGTATATTTGTTTATTTCTTTAATTTTTAATTTTTAAATTTCTTACTTATGTTGATTTGTTTATTTTTAATGTAATGTTTTTTCATTTATAAATTAATTTCTGTGGATTTTAAATTATATACTTACTTAATGAATTTGATTTCACCCACCCACCCCTTCCAGTGGGAATTGGTCCTTACATAACTTGCACTACTGCTAGAGAAATTATATTTAATATGTACACTTGCCAGATAATTTGGCCATAATTTAATAACTTCATAGTTTGTTTCAAAGTGCAATTTTTGTTACTTTTTATTTATTTTTTTCTTATATTTGCTTTCTAAATTTTATAAATTACATTATTATTTTATATATATATTATTAATTATAATTTTTATATTATTTTTAAATATTATTATTATTTTATATATTATATTTTATTACAAAGTTAAGTAATTTCAATTTCTTAACTTACTACTTATTTTGCTACTTTATTTTATTATTATTTTATTTAATTTCTTATTCTATTTGATTATTTGAGGAATTGTTTAAAATGATTTTGTTTGTAGTGCATTGCGCAATCGCGCCGCCATTTTAACGAATTGATTCGTAATTAATAACGAAATTTCGGAAGCAATTTAGCACATGCGCAATTGCGCCGCCATTTTAACGAATCGATTCGTAATTAATTACAAAATTTCGTAAATAACGAAACTTTGAAATCTCAAATTTCGGAAGTATTTAGAATTTAGAAATGCAAGCGCCCCCTGGAAACGAAGCGAGTTTAGAAACAAATTTTTCCGTGGTTACCCAAGCCTAGTCACCTGCCTTCTTTCCAAATCCTTCGTCTCCCCTGGAAGTAGCACTTCATTCTCTAGATGTCAAAAGAGCTTTATCCTTTTACCTGTATAGAACAGCCAACTATAGAAAATCCCCAAGGCTTTTTTTAAAATACAGGAAAGACACACTAGGCAACCCTGTTACTTCCCAAGGGTTGGCCTCATGGATTGTATCTGCAATCCGTCTAGCCCATCAATTGGCAAATAAAGAACCACCTGCAACTTTGGTGGCCCATTCAACTCTTTTGGTGTCCACCTCCCTAGCTTTTTTATGAGGAGTCCCTCTTGAACAGATTTGCAAAGCAGCCACATGGTCTACACCATCAATGTTTACTTCCCACTACAAGTTGAACATATTGGCCAAGAGGGATGCAGCCTTAGGCAGAGCTGTCCTTTTCTCCTGCGTGGCATGACCCTCCTCCAAGGTTAGTAGCTTGCTATTCACCCATAGGTGTGCATTTCACAGATAGACACGAAGTATAGGTTGCTTACCTGTAA
The DNA here is from genome assembly GCF_037176765.1 of Anolis sagrei. Lineage (NCBI taxonomy): Eukaryota > Metazoa > Chordata > Lepidosauria > Squamata > Anolidae > Anolis > Anolis sagrei. Next base: position 55,161,146 of record NC_090035.1, on the reverse strand, counting down.
CCGTATTTCTTCCAGTGTCCATCTGTGAAATCCACACAACCTGCCCGTCCTCCCCTCTGTCATGCCATAGCCTAGCTGCTGTTTAGCGCAGGGGGAACTGGCTAGGCTCTGCCTAGGAATCTTATATTACGGGGGGGGGGGGGGGGGGGATGGGCGGGGCCTATCCTTTCAGTAAAAATTATTGAAAAAAATTCTAGAATGTTCCGATCTGCTGCGCATGCACGAGGGGAAACCCATAGGTGCAGATTTCACAGATGGACACTCGAAGAAATAGGGTTACAGGTAAGCAACCTATACTTATTATTATTATTATTATTATTATTATTATTATTATTATTATTAGAAAGAAAGAAGATAGAATCCAAAAATGTGGAGGGCCAACCGCCTTCAAGTTGATGCATCGCAGAATTGCCTTGGGCCTTTTTGGCTACTGCATCACACACTCTCAATTGATCTTTAGTTCGTGGCCTTAGACTCCCAGACCTTTTTTCATGCTTGCCTCTTCTCCGTCTGATTGTCTCCAGGCTTCCTCACATAAAAGCTTGATTTCCAGGTCTTTTGACTGTCCATCTTGGGTTGTTGTGGGAACACAAATCAGACTCCAGAGACGTTTTTTGACAGCCTTTCTCTTTACGTTTTCATCTTCTCAATTAAGCTGGTTCCGGGAAAAACACATGCAGTCGGAGGCCCTGGTGCCCATCCCTCCCAGCCCAGAAACAAAGGACCGGTGGCGAAGCATGACAGTGGTGCCTTACCTGGAAGACCTGCATGGCTACAATGAGGAGGAGGAGGGGGATGACGACCTGAAGGAGGACTATTTGGAGGATGAGATCATCTACACTCAGGACTTCACTGTACCAGGTAAGGAGACTGGGAGCTTGGGGAGGGGGCACACAACTGGAGAGGTTTGTTGGTTCTTCCCAAGGTATCTGCAGAAGGAACAGATGCTAAAGATACCCTATTAATACAAAAACTTACATTTCTCCTTGTTCACTGTCCAATCAGCAGTGATTTATGGTAGCCCTATGATGATGAGGCCACCAAGGTCCCTGACTTTCAAACCCAGGCCCATGGCTTTCAGGATTGAATCTCAATATTGACATTTTGATAGATTTTTAGTTAAGAACATGGATTTCTTAAATCCTGCCACAATTCTGCACCTATCAATCATTTCCATCCAGCTTTGAATACTCCTTATTGGGTTTTGTATGATAAAATAGTAAAGAGTAGAGACATCACACTGGCAACTAAGATCCGCATAGTCAAAGCAATGGTATTCCCTGTAGTAACCTACGGATGTGAGAGCTGGACCTTAGGGAAGGCTGAGCGAAGGAAGATCGATGCTTTTGAACTGTGGTGTTGGAGGAAAGTTCTGAGAGTGCCTTGGACAGCGAGAAGATCCAACCTGTCCATCCTCCAGGAAATAAAGCCCGGCTGCTCATTGAAGGGAAGGATACTAGAGACAAAGTTGAAGTACTTTGGCCACATCATGAGGAGACAGCAAAGCCTAGAGAAGACAATTATTCTGGGGAAAGTGGAAGGTAAAAGGAAGAGGGGCCAACCAAGGGCAAGATGGATGGATGGCATCCTTGAAGTGACTGGACTGACCTTGAAGGAGCTGGGGGTGGTGACGGCCGACAGGGAACTCTGGTGTGGGCTGGTCCATAAGATCACGAAGAGTCAGAAACGACTGAACGAATGAACAACAACAACGATACACATCATGTCATTGGCATATGCCTTGACTTTAAACATAATTTATTTCTTAGCCGCCTCTCCTCATGGCTTGAGGTGGGTTACAACATTGCTAAAATATATAATCAAAACATAATTATGTAAGAAAAAATCCAGTTTCATTTATTGTAGCAGAAGCAAACCAAGGGCATAGTTGTAACGTATTTTTAAAAAACACGAAGTTTTAAAACTTGGCATGATGCTAAAAGACCTTTAACCAGCAGCTGGCCACTTGCAGTGCCTTTGGTTTTGCTATAAGTAGATCCTCCATTGTGCATGTGGCAGAGCTCAGACTGCATTGTAATAAGTGTTCTGTGGTTTGCCCTTCTCCACACTCGCATGTCATGGACGTCACATTGTGGCCCCATTTCTTAAGTTTGGCTCTGCATTTCATGATGCTGGAGCGCAGTCTGTTCAGTGCCTTCCATGTCACCCCATCTTCTGTGTGCCCAGGGGGAGTCTCTCATCCGGTATCAGCCACTGATTGAGGTTCTAGGTTCAAGCCAGCCACCTTTGGACTCTTGCTTGCTGAGGTGTTCCTGCGAGTTTCTCTGTAGATCCTAGAAAGCTATTTCTTGATTGAAGGCATTGGCGTGCTGGCTGATATCCAAACAGAGGATTGGCCAAAGATGTCACTGTCTTGGCCTTTCTCTGCAGATGTCAGGTGGTGCAATACTAGCTAAGCAGTGTAATTTCTCTAGTGGTGTGGGGCGTAAACATTCTGTGATAATGCGGCATGTCTCATTAATTGTCACATCCACTGTTTTAGCGTAGTGAAATGGGTCCCACACTAGGCATGTGTACTCAGCAGCAGAGTAGCTGAGCGCAAGGGCAGATGTCTTTACTGTGCCTGGTTGTGATCCCCAGGTTGTGCCAATCAGCTTTCATATGATAGTATTTCTAGCAGTCACTTTTGCTTGATAGTCAAGCAGTGCTTCTCCTAAGTCAGAGCACGGTCCAGAGTGACTCCTGGGTATTTGGGTGTGCTGCAATGTTCCAGTGGGATTCCTTCCCAGGGTTTTTTTTTATTTTATTTATTTGCTGCATTTATATGCCGCCCTTCTCATCCCGAAGGGGACTCAGAGCGGCTTACAATATATATTTTCATACAATATATTATATTATTAGCATAGTACAATATCAGTATTATATATTTCTATATTGCACCAAACCATTATATTGTAATATTATTAGTAATATTACATGTAATGTAAATATAGAATTATAATTATAATATTGTATTATTATTATTATTATTATTATTATTATTATTAGTATTACATTGTATTACATTATAATATTATAAATATTATATGTATATAAAATATACTATATTATATTATTAGTAAAGACAAGATGGAAATGTCTTCTGCTCCCCTCTGTCTTCACTCTGGCCAGAGCAGCAGTTGGTGCCACAGGGAGGAGGGGGGCCCCCAACTGATGATATAGGCAGGAGACAAGATGGAAGTGTCCCCTGCTCCCCTCTGTCTTCACTATGGCCAGAGCAGCAGAAGGGAATCCTCAGAGCTCGAGATGCGTGTCGTTTTCAAGGTGAAAAACACATGTCTGTGTTTCATATGGATTAGGAATCAGCTGGTTTTCTCTGCAATTGGCAGTAAGAGCATCTAAAGCTATTTCAAAACTCCCTGCTTGGGCAGTAATGGCATGGGTTGTTGTAGGTTTTTTCGGGCTATATGGCCATGGGCTAGAGGCATTCTCTCCTGACGTTTCGCCTGCATCTATGGCAAGCATCCTCAGAGGTAGTGAGGTCTGTTGGAACTAGGAAAAAGGGTTTATATATCTGTGGAATGACCAGGATGGGACAAAGGACTCTTGTCTGCTGGAGCTAGGTGTGAATGTTTCAACTGATCATCTTGATTAGCATATAATGGCCTGACAGTGCCTAGAGCAAACTTTTGTTGAAAGGTGATTAGATGTCTTTGTTTGTTTCCTCTCTGTTGTTGTGCTGTTGTAATTTTAGAGTTTTTTTATACTGGTAGCCAGATTTTGTTCATTTTCATGGTTTCCTTTTTTCTGTTGAAATTGTCCACATGCTTGTGTATTTTAATGGCTTCTCTGTGTAGTCTGACATGGTGGTTGTGGGAGTGGTCCAACATTTCTGTGTTCTCAAATAAAATGCTGTGTCCAGGTTGGTTCATCAGGTGCTATGCTATGGCTGACTTCTCTGGTTGAAGTAGTCTCCAGTGCCTTTCATGTTCCTTGATTCGTGTTTGGGCGCTGCGTTTGGTGGTCCTTATGTAGACTTGTCCACAGCTGCATGGTACATGATAGAGTCCTGCAGAAGTGAGAGGATCCCTCTTGTCCTTTGCTGAACGTAGCATTTCTTGGATAATGGCATGTGTAGAGAAATGTTTATTATAAAGTGTTTATTATACTGTGTTTAAACTGTATTTGTGGTTTACATTTTGTTGCCATGGCCTAGCTGTGAGGGATAGGCTGCCATGATGACAAGACAAGGCAGCAGAGGAGGTGGGCGGAGCTTAAGGAGAAAAAGGTTTGAAAGTGTCAGTTAATTTTCAGTCAGGAGGAAGAGACCCTGAGAAGAGGAGCAGAGCCAGTTAAGGGCTCTGGGAGATGTAACAGAGTCGGGAAAGGACTCTGGGAAAGTAGTTTCAGTCAGGAGGATGAGACCCTGAGAAGAGGGCAGAGACAGTTAGGGCTCTGTGTTGTGAAGCAGTATAGATTCAGTTAGTTCTTAGTATTTGTGAATATTTCTTCAGCAAGGGAGCTGAAGGGAAACCTAGTTAGATTGCTTTGAGGAAAAAGAATCTAACAGAGGAGGTTTTAGGATCGCCAGTAGTGTAAGACTGGAGATCAGTGGTTTGATCCGGTATAGGACAAACAGTGTGAATATTCACAACAGGGAACACTGAAATAATAAAGTACTTCACTGAAGAAAGAGTTTATAAGATTGTAACATCTAAAGCCTGAATGTATCTCGACCAAGCCATATTGTAACCACCAAGCATATGCTAAGTTCAACCTCTCAATATTGCAACAATTACGCTTTGTTCAACAATAAACTTGTTCTCTTTGTATTTTAAACCTGCCTCCTCCATTGATTTTACCTCGGTGCATTCCACTCTACCAAAGTTACCTCACAACGCAAATAGGGACATACAGAGACTTTAATACCAGCGTCTCTATACATATTGGTGGCAGTTTTAATTTAGCAGTCTTCGGAACGTCCTTACATTTTTGGTGGTCCCATTTGGTGGGATAAACACGTCTTTACTTTTTATTGGTGGCATTGATACATTCTTTACATTATTGGTGGCATCCAGAGTGAGATTTAAACGCTTCTTCACAGCATGTTTGTCAGCATACATGAACTCTGTCCCTTCTAACAGTGACTGGTCATTTGTGTAGATGTTGAACATTGGTGGAGCAAGCACGCTCCCGAGTTAGGCCACTGTTTTGTTTCCACCATCTGCTTCTCTGGCCCTGAAATTCAACAAAAAGCTCCTGTTTTATAAAACAATCCAAGAATACACATATTAAAACATACTTCCATACAATAAATATGTAAATATTAAAATTATTTTCATTCTTTAATTCCACTGTCTTCCCTAATCCTAATGCTGAATACTTCCAATAACCATATGAGAATTAGAAGTGAGAGTGGGCAACCTTGTCTTGTTCCTTTTTGCATTTCTATATTTTGACCATTTATCCTTCATTTAGCTTTTTGTTTTGAATAGATAGCACCAACTGCCCTTTTTAAGTTGTTGAACCACTCCATAGCAGGTCAGTACTTTTTCTATAAAATTCTATAGGATCTTGTTCGGCCACCTCTAATATGTTTAACTATCTTCCGGGAAGAAAACCTCCCTGCTCTTTGTGTCAAATTTTAAATAGATTTTGGGATTGAATCAATCCATCTGTTTGTCCCCTTCTTTTTTCCTATTGCTTCACCACTCTTCCACAATGTGCCCAAAGTATGATGGTCTCCGTCAATTCATCTCAACTTCTAGGGAAAGTTTAGGCCTGAGTTGCTCAGCTTTTATATGTAGCCTGACATATTTGTTATTAGAGTGGTCCAGCATTTCTGTGTTCTCAAATAATATAGTTCATCAGGTGCTCTGCTATGGTTGAAGTAATCTGGTTGAACTAATCTGCAGAGCCTTCTGTTTTCCTTTGATTCGTGTTTGGGCAATGCTGCTGCGTTTGGTCATCCCTATGTAGACTTGTCCACAGCTGCATGGGATACGGTAGACTCCTGCAGAAGTGAGAGGATTCCCCTTGTTCTTTGCTGAACGTAACATTTGTTGGACTTTCTTAGTGGGTCTGTAGATAGTCTGTAGACAGCTAATCACCTCTCAACAAAGGATTCCTCCAGGCAGTAACAAGCTACACCTAAAAACGGTCAAGCCATCAAATGCTAATAAAGGTGGCCAGTTGAAACATTCACACCTAGCTCCAACAGACAGAGTTCTTTCTCCCACCCTGGACATCATTCCACAGATATATAAACCCAATTTTCCTAGTTTCCAATAGACCTCACTAGCTCTGAGGATGCCTGCCATAGATGCAAAATATTTATTTATTTATTTATTTCATCTACTTATACCCCGCCCTTCTCACCCCGGGGGGGGGGGGGGGACTCAGGGCGGTCAGAAGATAATCAGAAAATATCAGAAGATAATACTTCTAGAACATGGCCATACAGCCCGAAAAAGCTACAACAACCCAGTGGTTCCAGCCATGAAAGTGTTTGACAAAACAGACATGTATACAGGTGTGTGTTGTGTGTGTACACACACACACACATACATACACACAAGCAAATTTTATGTATGTATGTTGGTTTGTACCACAAAAGCTCCTCCAAGGGAGGGAAGGAAGGAAAGAAGGAAGGAGAAAAGGAAGTGAAAAGAAGGGGAGAAAGGTATGAGGGGAAGGGAAGGAAGGGAAAAGAAGGGGAGAAAAGTATGAGGGGAAAAGAGGGAGGAAAGGAAGGAACGAAGGAAAGGGAGAGACTCAAGTGTTAGGTAAAAGGAAGAAAGGAAAAGAAGGGGAAAGATGGAAGGGTAGGAAATCATGTATTAGTGTTTAACTCCAATAGCTCAGTTCTTCAGTGTCACCAGCTCCGTTTGTGTCACAGGAGTGTGCAGGTGGGAGGGAGGAGAAATGCGGGTGGCCCCTGTTCTGCCTGCCTGTGCTTCGCAACATGTGCGATCTTGAACCTTCTATGCGAAAGAGAGAGATCTCGGCGCTCGTGTGTTGTGTTGCATTGTGTTGTGTTCAAGGGGGTTATTTTAAAGGTTGCCATGGCCTCGCCCTGGATCCGCTTCCATGCCCCTACCGCACTTGACACGGAGTCGAAAACTACGCCTTTGCACAATGCCAAGAAAAGTTAAATGGATACAACCCTTGAAAAAGTTAATTGGGTGTAATAGCCCAAAGCTGCCTGTTTGGGCTCTTCCTATGAATATTGTCCTTGCTGATCACAGCAAAGCTTTAAACGCACAGCCAAGCTATTGATGATGCCCACCCATCCTTAAGTACCTTTTGAATTGATTCCCCTCAAGATAGGATCGCAATATGGCAACTTCAGTTCAGTCCTCTTGTGTTCCTAGGGAGTTATTTATTTATTTATCGTAGCAGAAGCAAATTGAGAAAACAGTTAAAAAACCACAAAGTTACAAACTTGGCATGATCCTAAATGTCCTTTGACCAGAAGCTGGCCACTTGGAGTGCCTCTGGTGTCTGGGCCTTCCCATCTCTACCTTTCACAGGCTTTTATTCCTGTGCTTGGCACCGCTTATCTCTTTCCAAATTACTTCACTCTTCATTCCCTTGTCCCCTTTCTGTAACTCATTCTCAAACTCTCTTCTAAGAGTTAACACTTTCACAATCTTAGCTCCTTCAGTACCAGTCTGTGTTCCATTAAGGCCTAAACTAGCTTATAAAGCAGTGGTTCCCATCCCGTGGTCTGTGAACCACCAGTAGTCCGCAAGAACAAAAATGTGGTCCACAGCCTCACTGTCACTACATTGTTGCAACAAATTAAATATGGTTTTCAGTGGATGAGTAGATGGTAACTACTGGATGGCATACATTCTGTATCAGAAACCAGAGCTAATGTGGTCTATCCAATACAGTTTTCTGAATCAGCACCCCAAATCACTAAACCGAATCTAAAGTTGACTAAAAACTGATTTGTAAAACTTTTGGTACTAATGTTGGAAAGCAGTCCCTGGTCAAAGTGGTCCCTGGTCAAAAAAAGCTTGGGAACCACTGCTATAAAGGGACCAGGTCTGATCTTGGGAACTAAGCAGAGTCAGCCCTGGTTGGTAATTGCATGGGATGCTGCCAACAAAGTGTGGGTGTATTTCAGAGGAAGGTAAGTGGCCAATCCAGATCTGAGCATGCCTTGCTTTACTAAAGCCCCTGTGAAATGCATCCATCAGCAGGTGAGTGACAGCATGTGCCTAGACTTCCTTCCTTCCCCTAACTTTCCATCCTCCCTGCATTCTCCCCAGGTGAAAGCAAGGCAGGGCTTAGAGAGGAGGCCAGTTCAGAAGAGGAAGGCTTGCTGGCATCCCTGTTCGGAGAAGGCGATGGCAATGAGGAGGGAAGCACAATGCGTAGCTTAGTTGGAGGACAGAGAGAGCAGGATGAGGACCAAGAAGGAGAGAGGAAGCCGGACTCTCACACCTCTCCGAAATAGGACAGACTTGTGTCATTCTGTTCAGATTTCATGACATTTTGTTATGTTGGTTGAAAGCGGGGAAGGAAATGCACTCTGTCCTATAGGACTCTCTGAGGGTCTCTACACTCCAGCTCCCATCATTCCTGGACATCAGCTGTGCAGGCTGGGAGCGATGGAAGTTGGATCTACCACGATGCAGTGGGCCAAAGTTTTGGTGCAGATATTGGTGGAGGAGGACTTTCATGCGGAGGAGGAATTTCATTTTTGAGCAATCCCTCAGAACTCTAGAACCCATGATGCATTAGATATTGTCATCCACCTGCAGAGTTGCTCTTCCTTGGGCCATTTTTTCCTACAGTTTGTTACTCCCCCTCCCCATTGCACTTTTTTGCTGCCTCTAGATGTCATTGAATTGCAACTCCCATGATCCCTCATGGTTAGCAAGGAACCCAGAATAGATGGGAGCTATTGCCCAAGAACATCCGGAGCTGCCCTCACCTTCAGAGAGCCTAGGTTTATTTTGGATGAGGGACATCAGTGTTCCTGGCCAAGCTGAATGAGGGTTTATGTGAGTTGCAGTGCGGAAAGAAGGAAGTTTTTTCCAAGCTCTGGGCGAGAGGTAAGTCAACATCCTTATTGCATTGAGGCAGTACTGAAAGCCACCGCAGGGGCAGCTTTGGTTGAGAGGCCTTAAACCTCAGCACCACTCCCCGGTCTCAATGGTGATTGGCTGCCAACATAGTCAAGCACGGTATCCAAGAAGAGGGAGGGGGAAACAGATGTCCTTGTCCTGTTGGCGACTTTAAGGCCCACTTTGCAAGGGCTTTGCTTTTGCTTTGATGTTTAGCAGTGACCCATGGCTCCCTTCCATCCTCCCCATGGTGTGTGGGTTTTCAATCGAGGGCCTCACATGCACAGTTGGCATCCAAGCCACCTCTCCGCTCTCACCAGGCTTCGGAGGAAGTGAGGAGCTGGTCCTTTAAAGTGGGCCCTTTTCCTGACCATCTCAACTGGGAAGACCACCAGGCCCTCATTTGAATAAACCTAGCCCCCCACCAGAGCACCTGCTAGGTAGTTCACAAGCCCAGCTAGGCCATTTTCTTGGCATCGGCATCCAAGGAAGCAAAGGGAGCTGTATAGGAAGCATCAGGACTTCCCCTTCCATGACTTCCTTACAGCCCTCTCTTTGGTCCGCATTTTTGACTTGCAGCCGACCTTAAAAACATCTCTTTGGTGTTTAGCCAGGCAGAACATCAGACCCGGTCCCACTGCTCCATGGGCGCTATTATCATCGCTGCCACCACTGCTGCAGCTAATCGGGGCTATTATCTGCGTCTTATGCAAACAGCCACTGCGGCTCTGAGCTCAGCGAGAGCTGTCATTCGGTGGGCTTGTTGCGCAATAATGGGAAGATGGCTGCTGTTGTTGCCTTTCGGAGTTCCTCCTTCCCCATTGCCATTGGCGTTGTCTCTTGGGGAATGCCACACTCCCACCTTGGTTGCACTCCTTGGTTATTTTTTGTTGTTCTTCTTACAGTTATTTCAGCCTTTGGTAATTTCGTTAATGTGGTCTGGTTTTGAAGAGTCAAATAAATTTCTCTTTTTTCCCTCCGTTCACTCTCTTCTGTCCTTTTCTTTCTAAAACTATCAACCTGGCTCTCATTGGAGAGAGTTAGCTGCAGAGGAATACGCACAGGGATAGCAGGGATTCACTCACTATTCAGTCCCAATGGCCCTTCCCCAGAAGTGTGGATCAAATAACAAAAGGCCTGACCGCTCCCCCTCCTTGGAAATCTAGCTTGGGAGACACTTGGAAGGATCAAAAATGGTTACCCCTCTCCCCAAAAACCAATCCCAGGCCTTGATCCCCGAATGGTCCCCTGACCTGCCCATGAAACAAGAGCAGTAGAAAAATACAGAAATCACAGAAAGGATTGGCAATGCTGTCGCTCTTATTTGTGAGCGACAGCATTGTACAGCAATGCACTAAATCAGTGGGACTACCAATCCCAAACACACAGCACCGACCAATAGTATGCCAACTGTTCCCAAACATAAGGCCTCAGGAAGTTCGATTTAAACGAAGATTCAACCTCAGAAAGGCAGATTGGACTAAATTTTCAGACATGCTAGATGACATGATCACATCGGTCATGCCAATCCCTGAGGAATCTGTATTTATCTACCTATATGCATTATTTTAAATATGAATTTTCCCCTCATATTTTTTCAGATCTTTGCAAATCCTAGATACATATAGATATCTAGAGATTTCTGTGTACTTATATATCTGTATCTATATGAGTATATATGAATTTTCCCCTCACATGTTTGCAAGTCTCTGCAAATCCTATATATCTATAGATATCAACAAATATATAGAGGTACCACTGCCAAAAAACCCCACCAGTAATCAAATTTAGGTATATAAGGTGTGTGTGCCAATCTTTCTTTGGGTTCGGAGTGCGCTCTGGATGTAGGTGAACTACAACTCCTATAAATCAAAGTCAATTCTCCCCCAAAGACTTACAGTATTTTTTGTTGGTCATGGGGGTTCTGTGTGCCAAATGTAGTCCAGGTCCATTGTCAGTGGGGGTCACAGTGCTCTGTCTTGATGCAGGGTGATCTACAACTTCCATCATGTTGAGTCAGTCCCCCAAAACCCCTCTAGTATTTTCAGTTGCTGATCAATTATGCTCTGTTCGATGTGTGCCATAGATTAGAATAGGAAAGAGTTTTGGGGATGCAGTGGGCGGGGTCCACACCAGCAAAGAGACTCAGAAAGACTGAGGTGTCTGTGGTAGAGGAAACACATAAAATTTAGGGAGAAATTGTCCCCGTTTGAAAGTCTTCACTTGGGTGGTTGGGAGCCGCATGCTAGCACTCCCTGCTAGGAGGACTGACTGCCCGATGATGGAAGGAAGGAAGGGAAGGATGGAAGGACAAAGAGGGAGAGAAGGAAGGAGGAATGAAAGAGGGAAGGAATGGCAGAAGAGAAGAAAGGAAGAATGAATGGGTGGAAGAAAAGGATGAAAGGATAAAAGGAAAGAGAGAAGGAAGGAAAGACAAAAGGGAAGGGAAGGATGGAAGGAGAAGGAGGGAAGAAATAGAGAAGGAAGGAAAGAAGGAAGGAGAAGGGGAAAGAGGAAAGGAAGGAATGGTGAAAAGGTGGATGTAAGGATGTAAGGAGAAAGGGAGGTAAGGAGGAAGGAAAGAGAAGGAAGTAAAGACAAAAGGGAAGGAAGGATGAAAGGGTGAGAGAGGAGGAGAAAAGGAGAGAGAGGGAAGGAAGGAGGAAAGAGGGAAGGAAAGGCAAAGGGGAAGGAAGGAGAAAGGGAGAGGGAGGGAAGAGGGAGGGAAGGAAGGACGAAAGGGTGGAAGGAAGGATGGAAGAAAAGAAGGAAGGATGAAAGGAGGGAAGGGAATGGAGGGAGAAAGGGGAGGGAGGGAAGAAAGAAGGAAGAACAAAAGAAGGAGAAAAAGGGAAAGAGGGGAGAAAGGTCGAGGGGTGGAAGCGGAGGGAGGGAGAAAGAAAGGTAAGGGGGAGAGAGGGAGGGAAAGAAGGAGGAAGAAAGGGTAGACGGGAAGAAGAAAAGGAAGGATAAGATGGTGAGAGAGAGGAGGGCCTAAGAAAAGAGCCCATGCAGCTGCATCCAGCCTGTGGGCCTGGGTTTGCCCATATCTGGCCTACTGGCTGTTGAGGCCCAAACACCTGGAGGAAGGGCCGAAGTTGGTCTGTGCCTGATGTATGGATTTTGTTACTGCTCTTGATACCTTTGCTCTCTCATACGTTACTTGAAGTTTGGTCTGACACTGCTGTTCGCAGATTTCTTTCTGCTGCTCTTGATTCCTTTGCTCTTTTATAACTGTGTGTTATGAATTGTGGGAGTTGGAGTCCAAAATACCTGAAGGAAGGGCCGAAGTTGGCCCAGCTGCCGGGTTTCTTGGGGCCAAGCAGGTGGGAGAATGGAAAAGAGAGAGAGGGCTCTCTGTCTTGGGGTTCAGCACAAGAAAATTCCCCCAAAGTGGAGGATCCTGTATCTCTTGGGCGATGGATCGATCAGAGTTTTTTGCGTAGCAGGTGCCTGCTGAGAGAGAGGGAAACGAAAGAAGGAACAGGGAAAGCAAAGCAATGAAGGAGAGAAAGAAACTGGTGAGTCACTTGCGGAGGCGTAAGCCCAGTTGCAGTGCAGTGCAGGAAGAGAATTCATTAAAGCTCCCATTGATCGGAGGAAGAGGAAGAATGAACTTTGCTGGGGAGGCTGGCTTGCTTGCTTGCTTCGCTCCCTTCTTTTTTTACTCATCTCCCTTTCCTCTGAAATGGTTACTTAAAAATTTATGTTGCTTGGGTGGAGGTTAAAAACCTTTCTTCCTTTCCTTGCCTTTCTTTCATGAGGCATTAAAACCTTTACTGGAAATAGGAATTGGAAGCACTGAAATTGACCAAGGACACTATTCTTTTGTCCTATTGTGCCGACCCAATTGGCAAACCACCCATAAATCCTAGCAACTGGTGGCTGCTGTGTGCACAGTTTCAAAACAACTAACAGCTTTTAACACACACATGTATGTATGTATGTATGTATGTATACAGAAAGAGAGAAACTGTGCACGCAACCTGTCTGAAATGGTAGTTGTGCTAACTGGGGAGGAACTAGTTTTTTCAGATGATGAGGTTTCTCTTGGCAACCCAGAGATTCATTCATTCAAAGTTAAACCATTGAGACAGGAAGAAATGTGTTGGTGGGTAGACACATTTTGGGTTTTCCTCACTCATCCCATCATAGACCATACAATCGCACCAAAAGATTCCTAGGAAGCATATTTGGGACGAATCCACAAATGGTAAATCCACAGAAGTGGTGTTATCATTCTGTTGCTGGTTTTGGGGCTCGTTGGTTCCGTCCCTTATGAAGCCTCCAAACCCTTTTGAGTGTGGAGGACTGAACAAAAAGCAGCCTCAGTTGGACTATCTGCACCCCTTCTGCTGCCTTTGGGACTCAAAATGACACAAGAATCCATGAAGCAAAGGTTGTGTGACATTGCCCTGGGAGAGCTTAGAGCCCACTCAAATTCACCATGCTCCCCCAGAGTCCTAAATTTACCATACCGGGAGCCATTTACATGCAAATACCTAAAAAGCCTTACAGTGACTAAATATCACAAACTCTTTACAAAGGCAAGATTAGACGTAATAATAATAATAATAATAATAATAATAATAATACTTTATTTATATACTGCTCCATTTCCCCGAGGGGACTCAGAGCGGTTCCCAGATAACATCACAAAACATACAAAGTAAAAACAACATAACCATAAGATTAACAAAACAAAATATAAGCATAAAAATCATCGCCATAACACACATATATTAAAAGTAATCCTGCCTGTTCAAGGCAATTAAAAAAATTAAAAGGCTGGGCCAAGATTTGTGTAAGCCCAAAAATTCTAGGGGGCCCGGGAATTAAGTGCAATGCTATTTTCCTTAGAGCTGCTAAGAGGCAGACTGTCTGGAATTCCTTATGCCCAAAGACAATGCCCCTGTGAGGGAAATGAAATTGAAACAATTGAACACATTTTCTTGCAGTCCCGCTACTTTTATATCCAATCCTGTCCCGCGTGACCAGCCGTCCCTCTCAGAGGATTGTTAAATATCTTTGAGAGGACAAGTGCTTCACAGTGAGTCTCATAGTGGCAAAATTGTTGCTGTGGCAACAAGGCTGAGAAAGCCGCTAACCTCCAATAGAGGTATTACTTGAAACCATGTAGATGTATCTTGTACAATGGACTTCTCCAGAGATTGGAGAATTTATAATGACTGTTGGTTTTACTGATGGGTCTATTGACCGTAAATAAATGTTGTTGTTGTTGTCCTCATCAGAGCTAAAAGGGATTTCTTACAGTTGCGTATAAAAATCAAAGCAGGCCATGCAGGACTGTGTTCCTGACGTTTCCTGCGAATGGGAGGAACCTGGGATTTTTTCTTGTCTTTCTCCTATGAGCACATTGGCATTTAAAGCACATGCAGCCCAACAGGTGGGCAATGAACCCGCTTGCAAGCAGATCCTTTCTGCTCTCCCTCTGCCCACCTGCCATTGCGGAGGAATGGAAACTGGGATCACTGTGTCACGTTTCTAGTTCTTTGTGCATCGGTCACTTGGAGGGGGTGTATATATGATGCTGGAAATTGCCGTTATGCCAAGAGAGGATCAGGCCTCCTCTGGCAAGAAGGAGGCACCATCAATTTGCCGTCCTCCCTTTTGTGAGTCTGACTCATCCATCTTGAAAAGGCCTAGCAATGGCAGAGTGTGATGTGTGTTTGTTCTGCGCTGCGTGGAAATTGGTTTGTGGAGATGAGGAGGAGGGAGGTAGTTGTGACTCTAAGCAGGGCTTTTGAGGCATTGATTTTGGGCCTTGCATCATGTGCAGATTACCCCCCCCCCCCCCCCCGTTTGCTGAGCTAAACAGGCTCTAAAACAGAGAAACATCTATTGGCATAAACAGTCATGGGAATACTCAAATATACCATAGTACTGGGATATGGACTAAGGATCTGATCTTGGAAGCGGAGAGGATCGTATGGGAAGGGAAACCATCAAGGGAGCCTTTGTACATTTTGAGTCATTCTGACTGCGCTGCTTAATTCTGCCTCTTCTTTTTTTAAAACTTCCAACTTGCGACCAAAGGAATTCATCAAATCTAACAAAAGTATGCAAATGGGTACAATATGGATTACTTACATCAATCACGCATGTTAGGTTTTGTTTGCGGGCGGGGGGGGGGGTTGAACATTGATTCTTTAATCAATAATTCATTTTAATATATTTCAATATTTTATACATATTTATTTATTTGTTCAATAAATAATTAAAATAATTAAAAATAAAACAATTATTTTAAGAAATAATTAAAATTAAATTTTAATTGAATGAAAAACAATTACACAGTTCTCGAGGGTTTTTTCGGGCTATATGGCCATGTTCTAGAGGCATTTCTTCTGACGTTTCGCCTGCATCTATGGCAAGCATCCTCAGAGGTCTGCTGGAGCTGGGAAAAAAGGGGTTTATATATCTGTGGAATGGCCAGGGTGAGACAAAAGGCTTTTGTAAGTTGGGCTAGGTGTGAATCTTTTCAACTGACCACCTTGATTAGCATACAATGGGCTGACAGTGCCCGGAGCAAACTCTTCTTGAAAGGTGATTAGATGTCCCTGCCTGTTTTTCTCTCTGCTGTTTTAATTTTAGAATTTTTTAATACTGGTAGCCAGATTTTGTTCATTTTCATGGTTTCTTCCTTTCTGTTGAAATTGTCCACATGTTTGTGGATTTCAATGGCTTCTCTGTGTAGTCTGACATGGTGGTTGTGAGAGTGGTCCAGCATTTTTGTGTTCTCAAATAAAATGCTGTGTCCAGGCTGGTTCATCAGGTGCTCTGCTATGGCTGACTTCTCTGGTTGAAGTAGTCTGCAGTGCCTTTCATGTTCCTGGATTTTGCGGACGACCAGATCAACAATTGGGTCACACCGTTTACAGAAAACCCACACATACAGATAGATATCTACATAAAAACTCCAACCATCACCCAAGTCAAAAAAGAAGCACCATTAAAGCCTTGGCAGACCGTGCAAAAAGAATCTGTGAACCCCACCTCCTCCAAGATGAACTGAACCACCTCAACTGGGCTCTCCAGGCCAATGGATACTCCACCTCAGACATCAGAAGAGCTGCAAGACCAAGAACAAGCCACAAGAGTAAAGATGAAGATCCACCCAGAGGAAAAGTGTTCCTGCCATACATCAAGGGAACCACTGATCGCATAGGGAAGCTGATGAGGAAACACAACATACAAACAATCTACAAACCCACCAGGAAAATCCAACAAATGCTACATTCAGCAAAGGACAAGAGGGATCCTCTCACCTCTGCAGGAGTCTACCGTATACCATGCAGCTGTGGACAAGTCTACATAGGGACCACCAAACGCAGCGCCCAAACAAGAATCCAGGAACATGAAAGGCACTGCAGACTACTTCAACCAGAGAAGTCAGCCATAGCAGAGCACCTGATGAACCAGCCTGGACACAGCATTTTATTTGAGAACACAAAAATGCTGGACCACTCTCACAACCACCATGTCAGACTACATAGAGAAGCCATTGAAATCCACAAACATGTGGACAATTTCAACAGAAAGGAAGAAACCATGAAAATGAACAAAATCTGGCTACCAGTATTAAAAAATTCTAAAATTAAAACAGCAGAGAGAAAAACAGGCAGGGACATCTAATCACCTTTCAAGAAGAGTTTGCTCCAGGCACTGTCAGCCCATTGTATGCTAATCAAGGTGGTCAGTTGAAAAGATTCACACCTAGCCCAACTTACAAAAGCCTTTTGTCTCACCCTGGCCATTCCACAGATATATAAACCCCTTTTTTCCCAGCTCCAGCAGACCTCTGAGGATGCTTGCCATAGATGCAGGCGAAACGTCAGAAGAAATGCCTCTAGAACATGGCCATATAGCCCGAAAAAACCCACGAGAACTGAGTGATTCCGGCCATGAAAGCCTTCGACAATACAAAAACAATTACAGCTTGAAACCGAGAGACACATAGATAAGCGTATTGGAATCCTAGAGCTGGAGAGACCCCAAGGACCACTCTGCCCAATCCCCTAAGATGGATAGCGAGATAGAACTGGAAGAGACCCCAAGGGGCCATCCAGTCCAATTCTGCCATGCAAAAAGAGCCGATCAGAGCACCCCGGACAGATGGCCATCCATTCAACCTCTGCTTGAAAACCTCCAGAGGTTTTGTCAGTGGCCTTCTTGAATAGCTTTGTGTGATACCAAGTGAGGTCTGACCAAAGCAGAAGAGACGAGAATATACGACCTCCTGGGAGAATAGTTTAATCTTTTGTTGCTTTTGAACAATAAAATGGATCATATCTACAGAGGACTTGCCCATATTACCAAAACTTCTGTGCAATTCGATCTCTCAAGGGCAGACAACCCCTCATGTGCAGATTTGGCCAAGGACTTGTGCTCAAATGGAGAGAAAGGCTCATTGGATCTTGGGTTGGAAGGAGGGATGGATGATGAGATGACTGAGGGAAGGGGAGGGTTGTTGGGTATGCATGGAAATGAAGACATCTTGGATTGGCGGATGACATCTATGGACATCCAGAGGACAACTGCTAATTTAACATCAGATCCTATTGCTCAGCCAACCGCAGTTTCTACTCAGGATCAACATGTCCTAATGACAGACAATTTTGCGGTGGACATTGCTGACCTAATAATCAATAGAGGCAGATGGACTTCTAGGAGGGTGGCTTGTGATTCTCTGGCCCAAATCCTATCAAAAAGACCATGGGAAATAAGATTGAAAGCCATGACTTGGCTGCGGAGGGACTACCAGTCACTTGACCGCTCCACTTTTCTTTTAATTACACCGGAAGACAATTTATGGCTTGGCGAGCTACTGGCAATGCGATCTTGCCTAAAGAAATGGGGCATCACCATCAGAAGAGTAGTTGTGGACCCTCATATTTGCCCCCTTATTGACACATTGGTACCTTCTTGCCTTGTTCCATCAGGTCCCTGTGATAAATCTACAGATAGCTCCCCGGTTAGGGCCCTCCCTCCTGGTCTGTACCGATTTGAAACTCCATCTGTTCCAGTTGTCCCTACACAATCAGCCACACTCTCCTGCCCAAGAACACTTCCCCTGTTTAGTCCACTCAGTTCCCTCGATAGCTCAACTTCCAGTTTAACATCGGAAGCAACCCTACCCGAAGCCCAAGGGAGACTATACTCCAGCCTTACTTCTTCTGAAAGTTGACTAGCCACAGATCCCAACCATGTAGGGGGGGAGGGGGGACAGGTGGAGGGGGCGCCATTCAGGTCGTGTGGGGGAGGAGATTTGGGGGTCACCAACGCCCCAGGGAGAAGCGCAACAGAGTTCTTGCGACCCTGGAGAAGGTAGGAAGTTGTAGGCCCCATGGCAGTCCCCTTAGCCTTAAGGTCTTGCTGATTAACGCCAGATCCGTCAATGGTAAGACCGCTGCCATTCAGGACTTGATCCTGGATGGGGGGAGGGCAGATCTGGCTTACATTACTGAGACCTGGTTGGACGAGCTGGGGGGAGTAAATCTCACTCAGCTGTGCCCACCGGACTTCGGAGTGCATCAGCAGGCCAGGCTGGGGGGGCGGGGAGGAGGGGTCGCAGTTGTCTATCGGCAATCCATCGCCGTGGTCAAATGCTCTGTTCCGCAAGCATCTGGGTTTGAGTGTGTCCACCTGAGGGTGGGGAACCGTGATAGCGTGGGGTTTCTGCTGGTGTACCGCCCATCCCGCGACCCAGTAGTTTCCCTGACTAAGCTAGCAGAGGTGGGCTCCAATTCGGCCTTGGTGTCCCAGTGCCTGGTTGTGCTCGGAGACTTTAACATTCATGCTGAGACCCCCTTGACTAGTGCAGCTCAGGATTTCATGGCCACCATGACGACCATGGGGCTATCACAAATTATATCTGGCCTTACCCATCAGGCTGGACACACACTCGACCTAGTTTTGTGGCGGATAGTGGAATGATCAGAGTGGAAGAACAAAACATCCTTCCTGTGTCATGGTCTGATCACTATCTGCTCAGTTTTAAACTCTCTGCAACCTTAAACCTCCGCAGGGGTGGAGGACAAATTAAGATGGTCTGCCCCAGGAGACTGATGAATCCGGAGGGATTCCTGAGGAATCTTGGGGTTCTTCCTGCCATGGAGCCTGGCAATCCTGTCGATGTCTTGGTCGATCTCTACAACTGGGAAATGACCAGGGCGATAGATACGATCGCTCCTGAATGCCCCATCACGTTGCGTCATGACAAACCATCTCCCTGGTTCACCAGGGAGCTGGCTGTGATGAAGCATATGAGGAGGGGGCTAGAGCGCACTTGGAGGAGTTCTCGGGACATATCTGATCAAGCTCGGGCTACAGCCTCTCTTAGGGCGTATACCGTGGCTATACAGGTAGCCAAGGAGTCCTATACGACTACCCGTATAGCGTCTGCAGCAAATAGATCATCAGAGTTGTTCCGGGTCGTCGGGGAACTCCTTCAGCCACCTGTGGTGGAGGAGACCTTCGACGACCCAGCAACTCGGTGTTGCGATTTCACAACACCACTTTGCAGACAAAGTCGTTCAGATATGCCTTGAGCTTGACGCCAATTTCATCACAGTGCCAGAGGAGGTGACTGAGGCATCTGCTTGTCCGATTTTGTGGGATTCTTTTAGGCTTGTTTTTCCTGAGACCGTGGAAGAGGTCCTTGGAGCTGTGAGGGCAACCACGTCGGCTCTGGACCCTTGCCCGTCTTGGCTAATTAAATCGGCCAGGGAGGGGTTGGTTGATTGGTTTGTGTTGATCATTAATGCATCGTTGGAGCAGGGGTTTTTTCCATCTCACCTGAAACAAGCTGTGGTTTGTCCACTCCTTAAAAAGGTTTCCTTTGACTCCACGGTGCTGAACAACTTCAGACCAACTCCAATCTCCCTTTCTTGGGTAAGGTGCTGGAGCGGGTGGTTGCCTCCCAGCTCCAGGGCTTTTTAGATGACATCAACTACCTAGATCAGTCACAGTCTGGTTTCAGGCCTGGTTTCAGGTCACGGTACCGAGACAGCCTTGGTCGCCTTGGTGGATGACTTCCGTAGAGAGCTGGACAGGGGGAGTGTGACCTGTTGGTTCTCTTGGACATCTCAGCGGCTTTCAATACCATCGATCATGGTATCCTTCTGGGGCGACTCTCTGGGATGGGTCTCGGGGGGCATGGTTTTGTCGTGGCTCTGATCCTTCCTGGAGGGTCGATCTCAGTTGGTGAAGCTGGGAGGCGCCTGCTCGGACCCTGGCCTTTGACCTGTGGGGTCCCGCAAAGCTCTATTCTGTCTCCCATGCTTTTTAACATCTACATGAAACTGCTGGGAGAAGTCATCTGGAGTTTTGGAGTTAGGTGCCACCTCTATTCAAATGACACACAACTCTATTACTCATTTCCACCCAATTCCAAGGAGGCCTCTCGGGTGCTGGACGAGTGCCTGGCCGCTGTGTCTATCTGGATGAGGAGGAACAAACTGAAGATCAATCCCGACAAGACAGAGGTCCTCCTGGTCGATCGTAAACCTGATCGGGGTATAGGGTGGCAACCTGTGCTGAACGGGGTTACACCGCCCCTGAAGCCACAGGTCCACAGTTTAGGAGTCCTCTTGGATTCATCGCTTACACTTGAGGCTCAGGCGTCGGCGGTGTCTGGGAGGGCTTTAGCACAACTGAGACGTGTGCGCCAGCTGCGACCGTACCTTGCGAAGGCTGATCTGGCCAGGGTGGTCCATGCCTTGGTCACCTCCAGATTGGACTACTGCAATGCGCTCTACGTGGGGCTGCCCTTGAAAATGGCTTGGAAGTTCCAATTGGTCCAACGAGCAGCAGCCAGGATGTTAACTGGGGCCCCTTACAGAGAGAGGTCAACCGTCCTGTTCAAGGAGCTCCACTGGCTGTCGTTTATTTTCCGAGCCCAATTTAAGGTGCAGGCGCTTACCTACAAAGCCCTGAACGGTTTGGGACCATCCTACCTGCGTGACCGCATCTCCGTCTACGAACTCACGCGTTCACTTCGTTCATCTGGAGACGCTCTGCTCGTGATCCTGCCTGCGTCGCAAGCACGTTTGGTGGGGACACGAGACAGGGCCTTTTCTGTGGTGCCCCCCCGACTCTGGAACACCCTCCCCAAAATCTTAGACAGGCCCCTACCCTGGCAGTCTTTAGAAAGAACTTGAAGACCTGGCTGTTCTGATGTGTCTTCCCAGAATAGGAAATCTCAAATACCAAGTCCCATAAGCACTTTATTAAAACTAAGATTTCCGCACGCTGCACACTGCACTTACCCTATAAGCCTTATATTCCACCTGTCACATCAGCACTTTTAATCCTGTACCCATTACTCTGGCCAGGCCCAGTTTCATTGTGTCTTAGTGTATTGCTTATTGCTTGTTATATTGCTTGTTATATTGGCTTGTTATATTGGGTTTTGTATTGTTATGTTGTGTGTTGAGTCCTTGACCTTTGTAAGCTGCATCGAGTTCTTCGGGAGATGCTAGCAGGGTACAAATAAAGTTTAATAATAATAATAATAATAATAATAATAATAATAATAATAATTAGGCCTGTTTGATCAAGAAAAAATTTGTTTCTAAAATCGATTTGTAATTGGGGTGTTTTTTTGTTTCGATATTTAAAATATTTACAAAACTTTCCAAAAACAAGTTTCGATATTTACGAAATTTCGTTAATATAAACGAATTTCGTTATTTAGGCCCAATAACGAATCGATTCGTTAAGATGGCGCCCGCGGGTTTTTAGCGCATGCGCGAACATTAACAAAATTCGTTAATACGTCAATCCGCTATTACGAATTGATTAACGAATTTTACATTAACGAAATTTCGTTATTCGTTAATAACGAATCGATTCGTTAAGATGGCGCTTTCGCGGTTAAGCGCATGCGCGAAGGCATTAATGTTATTTCGTTATTCGCATATTCGTTAATAACGAATCGATTCGTTAACAAAAACATTTACTTACAACACATTTTACAGCTTCATTATACATTTAGATGGAACTCATTTTGGTTTTTTTTCATATACATTAAAAAATGAAAAGATATTGCATGAGCAGAATAGAAGGGAGTCAATTTTTTTTTGCATTTATGATTTTTTTTCCTCCCTTATCTTCACCCCTTCCCCCATATATTTTTAATTAGAACGGTTGGTAATTAAAAGAAATGTAATAATTAAAAAAAACATATATTAATAAAGTAATGTAACATAATAAATAAAATAATAAAATAATATAACTGCTACAATAAAATAACTAAACATAAACAATAATAACAATAATAAAATTATCAAATAGAATATAAATCAATAAAAAGTTAAACCAAAAATTAAAATACAGTCAGTTGCTAAACAAGAAGCAAGGTAAGAAATTGAAATTAAATTACTTAAGACTGTAATAAAATATAATACATAAAGAAATGTATTATCATATTTTTTTAACATAACAATACGAAATATAAATTATTTATTTATAATATATAGTTATAATGTCAAAAATTACAAATTAATTTTTAAAAATGCAGAAAGTAAATTAAATCAAAAGAAGAAAATATCATAAATTGCACTTTGAAACAACTATGAATATTAAATTAAGGGAAATTATCTGGCTGGGCGGTTTTGTTCGACAATTTTGTAAATTGTTTTTTTTTATAACAGTACAATATCGACATTTCTTTCAAACCCGGAAGTGTTTCTTCTAAATCGAAGTTCTAAATCGAAGTTCTTTCCACTCAAAAGAATTTATAGTTCTAGTTTTTGCTAATAGGCAAAGAAGAATTGGAAAGAGAGTTTTAGGGCCGTAGTTGTTATTTCTTAAAGGAAAGGAAGTAAAATAATTTGGAAAAAGGCAATGCAATAATTAGGAGTTTTGCCTTTGCAATCACCCATTTTTATCTAGTTGCAAAGGAAATGCATATGGGGCAATTTCTCTTAAAATAACTTTTTTTTTTGTTCAGCATTTTTGGTCAAACATTCCAAATAACTCCTTCAAAACAAGTCTGCCTAGGTGTTGCCTAGTTAATGCATTTACTTACTCCAGTTTTTTCTCTCTCCTGGAACCACAAAGATATTTTTTTTTCCATGGAGAGGGAACAGAAAGAATTCTTAATCTTTTACCAGCAGGAAATTCATTGCCTTTGAACCCAGTTTTTTAATTTCTATGCATTTTATTTGCAAAATAAGGGTTCCTTGACCATGCATCTTTTTAACTCCAGTTCTTGGGCAATTTTTCTTAAAATAACAGTTTTTTTGTTAACTCCTTCAAAACAAGTATATATCTTTCACAGTATATTGGCCGTCCCCTTCCCGGCCTTCTCCCTCCCATGCCCTCCCAGGGGGACATTGCTCAGCCCCCCCCCCCGGGAGTGTCATGGTGTGCACATTTCTTACACAGCATATTGGCCGTCCCCCAGTGAGACAGACTGTAAGTCCTCCCGGGGTGGGCTCTTGACCCTAGCCCCCCCGGGATTGACCGCCTTTTTGTCTGCTGAGAGAAGGCCGATACCCTTCCCGGCCTTCTCCCTCCCATGCCACTGAGACAGGCTGTAAGTCCTCCCGGGGTGGGCTCTTGACCCTGCCCCCCCCGGGATTGACTGCCTTTTTGTCTGCTGAGAGAAGGCCGATACCCTTCCCGGCCTTCTCCCTCCCATGCCACTGAGACAGACTAACTCCTCCCGGGGTGGGCTCTTGACCCTGCCCCCCCCCCCGGGATTGACTGCCTTTTTGTCTGCTGAGAGAAGGCCGATACCCTTCCCGGCCTTCTCCCTCCCATGCCACTGAGACAGACTGTAAGTCCTCCCGGGGTGGGCTCTTGACCCTGGCCCCCCTGGGATTGACCACCTTTTTGTCTGCTGAGAGAAGGCCGATACCCTTCCCGGCCTTCTCCCTCCCATGCCACTGAGACAGACTAACTCCTCCCGGGGTGGGCTCTTGACCCTGCCCCCCCCGGGATTGACTGCCTTTTTGTCTGCTGAGAGAAGGCCGATACCCTTCCCGGCCTTCTCCCTCCCATGCCACTGAGACAGACTAACTCCTCCCGGGGTGGGCTCTTGACCCTGCCCCCCCCCCCCGGGATTGACTGCCTTTTTGTCTGCTGAGAGAAGGCCGATACCCTTCCTGGCCTTCTCCCTCCCATGCCACTGAGACAGACTAACTCCTCCCGGGGTGGGCTCTTGACCCCCCCCCCCGGGATTGACTGCCTTTTTGCCTTCCAGGCTGTTGCAATCATGCAGTATGGTGGAACGGGAAGGTTTTCGCTGATTTGTTCAGTTCACCTCCTGGCACCATGGTACAATACGAATTGCAAAACTTTCTCTCGAACAGTCATTGCAGCTTTGTTCGAGTGATGAGTACTTGCGAGAGATGATGAGAGACTGGATACGGCATACTCATTCCGGTGGTACTAACTCGGGATTCATGGTCACAGACGCAGGAAGGAACATGATCCGGGCGGTCGAAAGTGCCGGCTTCTCAAACGTAACATGCATGGCGCATTTGCTGCATAACTTTGTAAAAGATGGCTTCAAGGGGACCGATGAGAACAGCGCCACCGCCGTCACTCAACTCATTGACCGGTGCCAAAGAATCGCGGCCTTCTTACACCGTAGCTCTAAGTCCGCAAAAGTGGAGTGCCTCCCACAACACCGGTTACTGCAGGATGTCCCCACCCGCTAGAACTCCACCTGCATCATGTTGGAGCGCATGGAACATCTTTGTCAGCCCAAGCTGTTCCCCAACAACCAGGAGTGGATGATCATCACTCAGCTGGTCGAGATACTAGAACCATTCAAATTAGCCACCGAACATCTTTCAGCACAGAAAGCACTACTCAGCCATGTGGTCCCTGTCGTCCTGCGTTTGAAGAGGCATTTGGAGTCACTGCGTGGACAAAGTACATTGCAATCGTCACACCCTCCAACGTAACTTGCTCGACCCCCTTGCTGTGGAAAAGCTGGTCTTCTTGAAGGCCAACTTGCCAGTTTTGGGCTATCCCCAGATTGATCTGGATAGCATGGACCCGTAGATCACTACAGCCTTTTTTGTGGTAAGTCGCTGGGTGGACAAAGTACATTGCTATCATGGCTGGGCCCCTGTTCACTCCACAGGCTTAGGAGGTGGTCAGAAAGTTGACTTTCGCCATCCGTAGACGTCTTCACATTTGTCTTTGGTGAAACAAAAGCTGTTTCACCCAGTTGTTGTGGCTGTCCTGCAGCTGTTTTTGCCGCACTACAGGGCAAGCATTTTGAAATTTTTCTTTTTTAAAAGTTTCACTGCTACATATTTCTTTTATTTTTAAAAAAAATTATAAAATATTTGAAATAAAATGAAAACACTGCAGCACATTTGTCTGCAGTTTTTGTGTGCCCTGTGGCAGTTTCGCTGCACATCAGGGCAAGCATTTCATTTGTGTAGTTCCAACTAGTGCGGCCCATAAGCCAACACAAAATGCTTACAGTGCTCATTATTTGTGTAGTTCCAACCAGTGCGGCCCTTCTGCTGCGACCCCCTGTTGAAGACTGAAGGCCAAGTTGACACACATAACCACAATGAACCGGTTTATTGTCTTGCAAGATTTGGGGGAGGACAGACAACAGGCTGAAAGGCGTCTGGCAGGGGATGTCTGGGGAAAGGGTTATGAAAGGGAGTTGGGGGGGGGGAGCGTATACAGGAGTAGAAGAGTGCCTCTATTCAAAAATGGAAAATTAACCAAATGCTCGCCCTGTTGTGAAGCGTACACACTACACAGGAGTAGAGGAGTGCCTCTTTTCTGGGCACTCCAGAGGCGATGCCCAACAGGCTGAAAGGCGACCGGCAGGAAACGACTGAGGAAAGGGTGTATGAAAGGGAGTTGAGGGGGGGGGAGCCAGTAACTCTTAACTGAGTGTCCCGGGGGTCCGAAGGGTTTCCTTTGAAAAAACTTGATTTGAAAAAACCCTAAAAGTCGCCATAGAAATCATCAATAAAAACAAGTGTGGAAATGGTGTATGAAAGGGAGTGGGGGGGGGGGCAAGTAACGACTGGGGAAAGGGTGTATGAAATAATATGTATGTAAAATAATTTTCCTGACTATGAATTTATACCGCAAAATAATTTTCCAGGCTATGCATTCATTTTTTTATGGAGTTGGGGGGTTGGGAAGCCATGCAAAGTCAAATTTCAACTTCTCTCAGTGCTCCCCCCGTACTCTTAACTGAGTGTCCCGGGGGTCCGAAGGGTTTCCTTTGAAAAAACTTGATTTGAAAAAAACTTGATTAAAATCATCAATAAAAATTAAAATCATCAATAAAAAAAGAAGTGCTTCCTTGAAAATGTCTGGGATTAAGTACTGGCCTACTCTCAGCAGCCAGGAAGACAGTTAGCATCCTCCCAAAACGTAATTCCAGCCATGTATGAGGGATGCGAGCAACTTCTCTGAACCCTGGTGTATGAAGGGGAGTTGGGGGGGAGGGTTCCCGAGTATAGGTCAGGGATGGGGACCAACCAAAAGTCGCGATTAAAATCATAAATAAAAAGAAGTGCTTCCTTGAAAATATCTGGGATTAAGTACTGGCCTACTCTCAGCAGCCAGGAAGACAGTTAGCACCCTCCCAAAACATAATTCCAGCATTATATGAGGGATGCGAGCAACTTCTCTGAACCTTGGTGTATGAAGGGGAATTGGGGGGGAGGGTTCCCGAGTATAGGTCAGGGATGGGGACCAACCAAAAGTCGCGATTAAAATCATCAATAAAAAGAAGTGCTTCCATGAAAATGTCTGGGATTAAGTACTGGCCTACTCTCAGCAGCCAGGAAGACAGTTAGCACCCTCCCAAAACATAATTCCAGCCATGTATGAGGGATGCGAGCAACTTCTCTGAACCCTGGTGTATGAAGGGGAGTTGGGGGGGAGGGTTCCCGAGTATAGGTCAGGGATGGGGACCAACCAAAAGTCACGATTAAAATCATAAATAAAAAGAAGTGCTTCCATGAAAATGTCTGGGATTAAGTACTGGCCTACTCTCAGCAGCCAGGAAGACAGTTAGCACCCTCCCAAAACGTAATTCCAGCCATGTATGAGGGATGCGAGCAACTTCTCTGAACCCTGGTGTATGAAGGGGAGTTGGGGGGGAGGGTTCCCGAGTATAGGTCAGGGATGGGGACCAACCAAAAGTCACGATTAAAATCATAAATAAAAAGAAGTGCTTCCATGAAAATGTCTGGGATTAAGTACTGGCCTACTCTCAGCAGCCAGGAAGACAGTTAGCACCCTCCCAAAACGTAATTCCAGCATTATATGAGGGATGCGAGCAACTTCTCTGAACCCTGGTGTATGAAGGGGAGTTGGGGGGGAGGGTTCCTGAGTATAGGTCAGGGATGGGGATCAACTTACCGCTGGAATGAGGAAAAAAGGGAGGGGTAGTGTGTCCCTGCAGTTTGGAATCTGTTATGGTTTAAAAACTTGACGAAAACTCGCGATTAAAATCATCAATAAAAAGAAGTGCTTCCATGAAAATGTAGAGGACCGAAGCGTTTACTTTGAAAAAATTACTGTGGTCAAAGCTGGCCTAAAAAAAAAAACTTGCCTAAAAGTCGCCATAGAAATCATCAATAAAAACAAGTGGGGAAATGGTGTATGAAAGGGAATGGGGGGGGGGGGAAGCGTACACACAGGAGTAGAGGAGTGCCTCTTTTCCGGGCACGCCAGAGACGATGCCCGATAGGCTGATAGGGGACCGGCAGGAAACGACTGGGGAAAGGGTGTATGAAAGGGGGGGGGGACGCGCACTCACAGGCACACAAGGGTCCTTTCTTTTTTTGAATTTTTTTTGGATTTTTTTTAAAGAATAAAAGACAGGTATTTTTAAAAAATATTCAAAAATGGAAAATTAACTGGCCCTGATGAACAGCTAACACATCCAGGAGACAGGGCAAACGAGAGCGTATACAGGAGTAGAAGAGTAGATAACCTGGGTCCGATCGCATCAGGGCAATGTTCCCGCGTTCAGCAGGCAGTGACAATGTAAGGCACCACAACGCAGAAAGCAAAGTAGTATGCATCAGGGCACCCTCCCAAAATGTAATTCCATCCTTGTATGAGATTGTTTGGAATCTGTTATGGTTCCTTTGGTCGCTCCCCCCGTTCCTTAGATATAACTGTGGTAATTCTAGAGTTTAATTTTAATTTTAAAAACTTGACAAAAAGTGGCGATTAAAATCATCAATAAAAAGAAGTGCTTCCACGAAAATGTAGAGGACCGAAGCAGAGAGACTCCCGAGGGTAGTCTGGGATGAAGTACTGGCCTACTCTCAGCAGCCAGGAAGACAGCACCCTCCCAAAACGTAATTCCATCCTTGTATGAGGGATGCGAGCAACGTCTCTGAACCCTGGTGTATGAAGGGGAGTTGGGGGGGAGGGTTTCCATTCAAACATGGGAAATTAACCAAATGCTCACCCTCTAGAGCTAATCCATGCCGACGAGCGCAGACCTCAGGGATGCGTGTATGAAAGGGAGTTGGGGGGGGGGGAGCCATCTAGGTGGCCTTTTGGGTCTCTTCCAAATGTAGGATTTTGTGATTCAGGATTCTATGATTCAGTAGAGACAGGCTAGCCATCTGTCAGGAAGGCTTGGATGGTGCCTTCCTGCCTAGCAAAAGGAGATTGGATTGGATGTCCTCTACAGCTAATACATGCCGACGAGCGCAGACCTCAGGGATGCGTGTATGAAGGGGAGTTGGGGGGGAGGGTTTCCATTCAAAAATGGAAAATTAACCAAAAAGCTCGCCCGGCCACTTTGGTTACTCTAGATAACCTTGGTCCGATCGCATCACGGCAATGTTCCCGCGTTGAGCAGGCACTGGTTACGTAAGGCAACACAACGCAGAAAGCAAAGTAGTACGCATCAGGGCACCCTCCCAAAATATAATTCCATCCTTTTATGACATTGATTGGAATCTTTAATTTTAATTTTAAATACTTGACGAAAAGTTGCGATTAAAATCATGCTCACCCTCTAGAGCTAATACATGCCGACGAGCGCAGACCTCAGGGATGCGTGTATGAAGGGGAGTTGGGGGGGAGGGTTTCCATTCAAAAATGGAAAGGGAGTTGGGGTGGGGGGAAGCCAGTAACGACTGGGGAAAGGGTGTATGAAATAATATTCATTTTTTTATGGAGTTGGGGATGCGTGCATTTATCAGCCCGAAAACAACCCGGGCTCAACCGGCCGCTTTGGTTACTCTAGATAACCTGGGTCCGATTTGATTTGATTTGATTGATTTGATTTGATTGATCGAGCTGGCCTAAAAAAAAAAACATGGGTTAGATGGCCATCTGTCAGGGGTGCTTTGAACGCGGTTTTCCTGCTTCTTGGCAGGGGGTTGGACTGGATGGCCCATGAGGTCTCTTCCAACTGTATGATTCTATGATCTGTTTTGTATTCAATATCAGGACAATGTTCCCGCGTTCAGCAGGCAGTGGCAATGTAAAAGTAAAGCAAAGCAAAGCAAAATTGATTGATTTGATTGATTTGATTGTTTTGATTTGATTGATTTGATTTGATTGATTTGATTTGATTTGATTTGATTGATTTGATTTGATTGATTTGATTTCATTGATTTGATTGATGTTTCTCGAACATGGCCAAAAGGCAAAGTTCCTGCGTTCAGCAGGCAGGGGTAATGTAAGGCAACACAAAGCACAAAGGAGTACGCATCAAGGCAAGCAGGTGGGTGCGGAGGAAACCACAGAAATTCTTTCCTAACCTCCCACGTCTCCCTCAGGTGTCAGCGATCCAGAGAAGAGGGATTCAGAGGAGGGTGATCCAACATCTGGCCCCTGCACCACCTCCACACACAAGTCCCCAGGCGCTGTTATGGTGGGAAGACCCAGGTCATTCCTCTGGGATCATTTTGATGTCCACCCCCAGGTGCGCTCACTGGTAGTTTGCAAGCACTGCAGGAGGAAGATCAGCAGGGGCAGAGACTTGAAGCATCTGGGTAGCACAGGGTTGGAGATGCATATGAAGAGGCATCACCCAATGATCAAGGTGAGAGTAAGAGAAACTGGCAGCACCTGCAGCCGCAGGAAGAATACTCCCACTTTGCCAACTGCCAAAGCGGGGAGACAGACTCAGTCCACGCTGAAAGTTTGGGGTCTGCCCATGGGCAGGATGAGATCGGGGGAAAAGTCACCCACAGCCAAGCAGATCACCCAGTGCGTGGGAGCATCTGGGTAGCACAGGGTTGGAGATGCATATGAAGAGGCATCACCCAATGATCAAGGTGAGAGTAAGAGAAACTGGCAGCACCTGCAGCCGCAGGAAGAATACTCCCACTTTGCCAACTGCCAAAGCGGGGAGACAGACTCAGTCCACGCTGAAAGTTTGGGGTCTGCCCATGGGCAGGATGAGATCGGGGGAAAAGTCACCCACAGCCAAGCAGATCACCCAGTGCGTGGGAGCATCTGGGTAGCACAGGGTTGGAGATGCATATGAAGAGGCATCACCCAATGATCAAGGTGAGAGTAAGAGAAACTGGCAGCACCTGCAGCCGCAGGAAGAATACTCCCACTTTGCCAACTGCCAAAGCGAGGAGACAGACTCAGTCCACGCTGAAAGTTTGGGGTCTGCCCATGGGCAGGATGAGATCGGGGGAAAAGTCACCCACAGCCAAGCAGATCACCCAGTGCGTGGGAGAGATGATGGCTCTCGACCACCAACCCTTCCATATGGTAGAGCGGGAAGGCTTCCGCCGCTTGATGGCGCTCGGTGGCAGAGGACGACGTCCAAGGTAAAGAAGGAGTGTACCGAGGTCTCCAGTATTAAAGTTGCCTTTAAAATAATCAATAAAAAGTGTCCTGGGGTTCCTGTGATGCCCTTAGATGTCCGGGGCTGCACGCGCACTACAGTGTGTGTCTACCCTACGCCGACAGGTGCCGGTAACCCATTGAACCCCATTCGTGATGGGGTGACGGGGAAAAAAAGAGGATCACCATATATAAACTTGACTAAAAGTCGCCATTAAAATCAATCATTAATCATTAATCATTAATCAAGAATAAAAGAAATACTTAGCTAATGATAGCTAGCTTGTAGTTTGCTTCCCCTTTGCTTTTCTGAACTTTCCCATTTTGTAGTAATCCCTATTTTTTATAACAAAATAAAGTCGCATTCGTTTTTCCAAAGGCTGCATGACAGGGAGTTTGGGGGGGGAGGGCACAGGAGTGCCAAAGGCTGCATGACGGGGAGTTGGGGGGGAAGGCACAGGAGTGCCAAGAGGAAGGGCACAGAAACTTGCCATAAAGTCGCCATTAAAATCATCAATAAAAAGAAGTGCTTCTATGAAAATGTGGAGGACCGAAGCATTTACTTTGAAAAAATTAGTGCGGTCAAAGCTGGCCGCTTGCATCAATCAAGAACGAAAGTCGGAGGTTTGAAGACGGTCAGATACCGGAGGAACAGCTGTATGACAGGGAGTTGGGGGGGGGAAGGGCAATGGAAGCAATGGAAGTGGTAGGCAAGGACCACAACGCTGATACCATCTGTCAATACTTGGAAGCCATGATGAGGGAGTGGATGCAGCACAGGAAGGAGAACATGAAGATGGGGTTCATGGTCACCGATGCTGGCAAGAATATGATAAGGGCAGTGGAAAGCGCAGGCTATACCAACATTAGTTGTATGGTGCAATTACTCCACAACACCATAAAAGATGGCTTTGAAGGCCCTGAGGGACAGAAAATATGATAGAAAATCTTTAGAGTAATTCCAAGACTGGTAATCAATCACAAACCTGAAATATACAGTATTTTGGTGACCATCCTGAAGCTGTTGTGATGAGTTGGGGGGGGGGGGGAGGAAGGGCACAGGAGTACCAAAGGCTGCATGACAGGGAGTTGGGGGAAACTTGCCATAAAGTCACCATTAAAATAATCAATAAAAAGTGTCCTGGGGTTCCTGTGATGCCCTTAGATGTCCGGGGCTGCACGCGCACTACTTTCCCATTTTGTAGTAATCCCTATTTTTTATACCAAAATAAAGTCGCATTCGTTTTTCCAAAGGATGCATGACAGGGAGTTGGGGGGGGGAGGGCACAGGAGTGCCAAAGGCTGCATGACAGGGAGTTGGGGGGGGGAGGGCACAGGAGTGCCAAAGGCTGCATGACGGGGAGTTGGGGGGGGAAGGCACAGGAGTGCATTTCTCTTTGGTGAAACAAAAGCTATTTAACCCAGTTGATTTGCATCTGTTATGGTTCCTTTGGTCGTTATCAGTCCGAAAACTTGCCCTAAAGTCGCGATTAAAATCATCAATACAAAGAAGTGCTTCCTCCAAAATGTAGAGAGGGCAGCAGAGACCTCTTCCGCCAGTCTGTCCCAGCCCCTGCCTCTCGGCGCTCCCCCCATGCTCTTAAACGAGTGTCAATGTGGTCCAAAGTGTTTCCTTTTTAGTGTGTTCAAAGCAGGCCGGTCCCATCAATCAGGAACAAGTGCACGAGTACAGGAGTGCCATTGATCGCCAGGGTTGATTCGGATGATCTGGATGGCTATGTGGGTGTTTCAATGTGTCCATCTGCAGTCCCCTGCCTTTCTTTGGTATTCACGATAGCACTTGGCCCTTGCGACTAGAAAAGCCGGGAAGGAAGCGTTTCATCACACTGGTTGGAAGTACACAAATGTTCTGGCTGGCTATGCGGGTGTCCCGTTCCTCCCTCACCGCTCCATGTGCTTCCCTCCCGAAGCTGTTGTAATGAGTTGGGGGGGGGAGGGCACAGGAGTGCCAACAGCTGCATGACAGGGAGTTGGGGGGGGGCAGGGCACAGGAGTGCCTACACACAGGGCAAACATTTTGGCCTGGCCGCTTTGGTTACTCTAGATAACCTGGGTCCGATCGCATCAGGGCAATGTGCCAAAGGCTGCATGACAGGGAGTTGGGGGGGGGAGGAAGGGCACAGGAGTGCCAAAGGCTGCATGACAGGGAGTTGGGGGGAGAGGAAGTGCCAAAGGCTGCATGACAGGGAGTTGGGGGGGGAGGGCACAGGAGTGCCAAAGGCTGCATGACAGGGAGTTGGGGGAAACTTGCCATAAAGTCGCCATTAAAATAATCAATAAAAAGTGTCCTGGGGTTCCTGTGATGCCCTTAGATGTCCGGGGCTGCACGCGCACTACTTTCCCATTTTGTAGTAATCCCTATTTTTTATACCAAAATAAAGTCGCGTTCGTTTTTCCAAAGGCTGCATGACAGGGAGTTGGGGGGGGAGGGCACAGGAGTGCCAAAGGCTGCATGACAGGGAGTTGGGGGAAACTTGCCATAAAGTCGCCATTAAAATCATAAATAAAAAGTGTCCTGGGGTTCCTGTGATGTCCTTAGATGTCCGGGGCTGCACGCGCACTACTTTCCCATTTTGTAGTAATCAAGCACTGTATTGTATGACTTTGAGTTGGCAACTAGAGCACACAGCCACAGAAGAGTCTTAAATTTTTTTAGAATATGATCTGGCTGGCTATGCGGGTGTCCCCTTCCTCCCTCACCGCTCCATGTGCTTCCCTCCCGAAGCTGTTGTGATGAGTTGGGGGGGGAGGGCACAGGAGTGCCAACGGCTGCATGACAGGGAGTTGGGGGGGGCAGGGCACAGGAGTGCCTACACACAGGGCAAACATTTTGGCCCGGCCGCTTTGGTTACTCTAGATAACCTGGGTCTGATCACATCAGGGCAATGTGCCAAAGGCTGCATGACAGGGAGTTGGGGGGGGGGAGGAAGGGCACAGGAGTGCCAAAGGCTGCATGACAGGGAGTTGGGGGGGGAGCGTGTAGTGCCTAGCTGTTGCCTAGTTAATGCATTTAAAGGGATGCGTGTATGAAAGGCAGTGGGGGGGGGGAAGCGTACACACAGGAGTGCCTCTTTTCCGGGCACTCCAGAGACGATGCCCAATAGGCTGATAGGGGACCGGCAGGAAACGACTGGGGAAAGGGTGTATGAAAGGGAGTTGGGGGGGGGAAGCGTACACTGGAGTACAGGAGTGCCTCTTCTCCGGGTACTCCAGAAGCAATGCCCAACAGGCTGAAAGGGGACTGGCAGGGAATGACCGGGGAAAGGATGTACAGTATAACAGGAAGTTATTGGAGCATTTCTCTTTGGTGAAACAAAACCTATTAACCCAGTTGATTTGCATCTGTTATGGTTCCTTTGGTCGTTGTCAGTCCGAAAACAACCCGGGCTCCCCGGCCACTTCGGTTACTCTAGATAACCTGTATGACAGGGTCTGTATGACAGGGAGTTTGGGGGGGAGGCGTACACAGAAACTTGCCCTAAAGTCGCCATTAAAATCATAAATTAAAAGAAGTGCTTCCTCCAAATTGTAGAGAGGGCGGCAGAGACGTCTTCCGCCTTTATTTCCCAGTCCCGGGGTTGCGAAGCGTTAACTTTTAAAAAATTAGTGTGCTCAAAGCACTTCGTGTAGGCTTATGGGCTGCACTGGTTGGAAGTTACTACACAAATGTACCAATGAAACGAAAGTCGGAGGTTTTTGATTCCATCCTTGTATGAGGGATGCGAGCAACGTCTCTGAACCCTGGTGTATGAAGGGGAGTTGGGGGGGAGGGTTTCCATTCAAAAATGGGAAATTAACCAAAAAGCTCGCCCGGCCGCTTTGGTTACTCTAGATAACCTGTGTCCGATTTGATTTGATTTGATTGATTTGATTTGATTGATTTGATTTGATTGATTTGATTTGATTGATCTTGGGATCGAGCTGGCCTAAAAAAAAACCAGAGGTTAGATGGCCATCTGTCAGGGGTGCTTTGAACGCGGTTTTCCTGCTTCTTGGCAGGGGGTTGGACTGGATGGCCCATGAGGTCTCTTCCAACTGTATGATTCTATGATCTGTTTTGTATTCAATATCAGGACAATGTTCCTGCGTTCAGCAGGCAGTGACAATGTAAAAGTAAAGCAAAGCAAAATTGATTGATTTGATTGATTTGATTTGATTGATTTGAATTTATATATATATATTGCAAAAGAATTTTCCTGGCTATGCATTCATAAAGGGAAATCTGTAACTAACTCTAAGGCTGGATCTATACTGCCATATAATCCAGAATGTCAAAGCTGATGATCCCCATCATCATCTTTAAACTGGATTATAAGTGTCTACGCTGACATATAATCCAGTTCAAAGCAGATAATTAAAAAAAAACCTTCTATAATCAGGTCTGTAAATAAAGAACAATACTCAGAAAACAGATAGTAAACAATCAGGGCCAGCTAACACCTACTAACAAAGGATTCCCCCAGGCAGGAAACAGCCAGGCTTTGAAGCTGCAATGCTAATCAAAGTGACCAATAGCAACATTCACACTTGCCTCAAGCAAACAAGACTTCTTTCTCCCACCCTGGACATTATTCTACAGATATATAAACCCCACTTGACTAGTTTCCAACAGACCTCGCAACCTCTGAGGATGCCTGCCATAGATGTGGGCGAAATGTCAGGAGACATCGTAATGATCCCATAGGAGCGATCTCGGCCTACCCCTACGTACTTCAGGTGTACTCATTCTCCTGTTTGGACTGTCGGAGTGTCGGTGTTTGTGGGAGGGATTGTTGGTTGAAACGCATGCATGTAAAGTAGACACGGGCGTTATTTTTATTCAGAAATGGAAAATGAACCAAAAACTGGCCCTGATGTGGACCAAACACAGCCACAAACAGGGACCAACTAGAGCACACAGCCACAGAAGAGTCTTAATTTTTTTTAGAATTTTTTTTGTATTTTTTTAAAGAATAAAAGACACTATTTTTTAAAAATACTCAGAAATGGAAAATGAACCAAAAACTGGCCCTGATGTGGACCAAACGCAGCCACGAGACAGGACAAACGAGAGCACACACCAACAGAAGAGTTTTTTTCTTTTTTAGAATATTTTTTGTATTTTTTAAAGAATAAAAGAAAGGTATTTTTAGAAAATATTCAAAAATGGAAACTTTACCAAAAACTGGCCCTGATGTGGACCAAACACTGCCACGAGACAGGGCAAGTGAGAGCACACAGCAAGTCGCCATTAAAATCAATCATTAATCATTAATCATTAATCAAGAATAAAAGAAATATTTAGCTAATGATAGCTTGTAGTTTGCTTCCCCTTTGCTTTTCTGAACTTTCCCATTTTGTAGTAATCCCTGTTTTTACGGGGTCACGGGGGGGAAGCGTACACTGGAGCATAGGCAGTTGGGTTTCTTGCCTGAGAGGGAAGGATGGGAGAGGAAGCTTGGGAAGGGATTGTTCTTTGATTTGCCATGATTGCTTCGGGAGGACCAGTACACCAATGGATCGCTGGATAAATTCTCCTGAGGCTCTTAAAATACACTCCCGAAGCTTCGTTATTGGCGCGGGGTCGATTCGTTAAGGATATAACTAATCGATTCGTTAGTACGGCGGACGCGATCGCGCATGCGCAAAAGCGACTTCCGAAACGTCGTTATTAAATACGATTCGATTCGATATTGAGATTAATAACGAATCGATTCGTGAAAGCGAATATTTAGTATTTTTTTAAGAATAAAAGACAGGTATTTTTAGGAAATATTCAGAAATTGAAAATTAACAAAAAACTGGCCCTGTTGTGGACCAAACACAGCCACGAGACAGGACAAACTAGAGGACAAACGCCCTGTTGTGAAGCGTACACAGGACTACAGGAGTGCCTCTTAAAGAAATATATATATAAATACATAATAGCAGCATTTTTTGGTGAGTATCTTTGTTTTCCTTTTTTAAATAATTAAATCAACGAATAATAGCAGCTGTTCTACTTATAAATATTAAAATATAAGTACCTTCATTTTTAATGGGTTTTTCTTTTTTTTTTGGTGGTTTTTTTGTGTTTTTTTAATGAGGTAGGTAGTTTGTTTATGGGTAAGGGAGTTGGGGGAAGGGGGAAGCGTACACAGGAGTACAGGAGTGCCTCTTCTCCTGGCACCCCAGAGGCGATGCCCAACAGGCTGAAAGGGGACCGGTAGGGGACGACTGGGGAAAGGGTGTATGAAAGGGAGTTTGGGGGGGCAACACAAAGCACGAAGCACAAAAGTACGCATCAGGGCAATATTACCGCGTTGAGCAGGCAGTGGTAACGTAAGGCAACACAAAGCACAAAAGTACACATCTGGGCAATGTTCCCGCTTTGAGCAGGCAGTGGTAACGTAAGGCAACACAAAGCACAAAAGTACGCATCAGGGCAATGTTCCCACGTTGAGCAGGCAGTGGAAATATAAGGCAACACAAAGCACAAAAGTACGCATCAGGGCAATGTTCCCGCGTTGAGCAGGCAGTGGTAACGTAAGGCAACACAAAGCACAAAAGTACGCATCTGGGCAATGTTCCCGCGTTGAGCAGGCAGTGGTAACGTAAGGCAACACAAAGCACAAAAGTACACATCAGGGCAATATTCCCGCGTTGAGCAGGCAGTGGTAACGTAAGGCAACACAAAGCACAAAAGTACGCATCAGGGCAATGTTCCCACGTTGAGCAGGCAGTGGAAATATAAGGCAACACAAAGCACAAAAGTACGCATCAGGGCAATGTTCCCACGTTGAGCAGGCAGTGGTAACGTAAGGCAACACAAAGCACAAAAGTACGCATCAGGGCAATGTTCCCGCTTTGAGCAGGCAGTGGTAACGTAAGGCAACACAAAGCACAAAGCACAAAAGTACGCATCAGGGCAACGTCCCCGCGTTGAGCAGGCAGTGGAAATATAAGGCAACACAAAGCACAAAAGTACGCATCAGGGCAATATTCCCGCGTTGAGCAGGCAGTGGTAACGTAAGGCAACACAAAGCACAAAAGTACGCATCAGGGCAATGTTCCCACGTTGAGCAGGCAGTGGAAATATAAGGCAACACAAAGCACAAAAGTACGCATCAGGGCAATGTTCCCGCGTTGAGCAGGCAGTGGTAACGTAAGGCAACACAAAGCACAAAAGTACGCATCTGGGCAATGTTCCCGCATTGAGCAGGCAGTGGTAACGTAAGGCAACACAAAGCACAAAAGTACGCATCTGGGCAATGTTCCCGTGTTGAGCAGGCAGTGGTAACGTAAGGCAACACAAAGCACAAAAGTACGCATCTGGGCAATGTTCCCGCGTTGAGCAGGCAGTGGTAACGTAAGGCAACACAAAGCACAAAAGTACGCATCAGGGCAATGTTCCCGCTTTGAGCAGGCAGTGGTAACGTAAGGCAACACAAAGCACAAAGCACAAAAGTACGCATCAGGGCAATGTTCCCGCGTTGAGCAGGCAGTGGAAATATAAGGCAACACAAAGCACAAAAGTACGCATCAGGGCAATGTTCCCGCGTTGAGCAGGCAGTGGTAACGTAAGGCAACACAAAGCACAAAAGTACGCATCTGGGCAATGTTCCCGCGTTGAGTAGGCAGTGGTAACGTAAGGCAAAACAAAGCACAAAAGTACGCATCAGGGCAATGTTCCCGCGTTGAGCAGGCAGTGGTAACGTAAGGCAACACAAAGCACAAAAGTACGCATCAGGGCAATATTCCCGCGTTGAGCAGGCAGTGGTAACGTAAGGCAACACAAAGCACAAAAGTACGCATCAGGGCAATGTTCCCGCGTTGAGCAGGCAGTGGAAATATAAGGCAATACAAAGCACAAAAGTACGCATCAGGGCAATGTTCCCGCGTTGAGCAGGCAGTGGTAACGTAAGGCAACACAAAGCACAAAAGTACGCATCAGGGCAATGTTCCCGCTTTGAGCAGGCAGTGGTAACGTAAGGCAACACAAAGCACAAAGCACAAAAGTACGCATCAGGGCAACGTCCCCGCGTTGAGCAGGCAGTGGAAATATAAGGCAACACAAAGCACAAAAGTACGCATCAGGGCAATATTCCCGCGTTGAGCAGGCAGTGGTAACGTAAGGCAACACAAAGCACAAAAGTACGCATCAGGGCAATGTTCCCACGTTGAGCAGGCAGTGGAAATATAAGGCAACACAAAGCACAAAAGTACGCATCAGGGCAATGTTCCCGCGTTGAGCAGGCAGTGGTAACGTAAGGCAACACAAAGCACAAAAGTACGCATCTGGGCAATGTTCCCGCATTGAGCAGGCAGTGGTAACGTAAGGCAACACAAAGCACAAAAGTACGCATCTGGGCAATGTTCCCGTGTTGAGCAGGCAGTGGTAACGTAAGGCAATACAAAGCACAAAAGTACGCATCTGGGCAATGTTCCCGCGTTGAGCAGGCAGTGGTAACGTAAGGCAACACAAAGCACAAAAGTACGCATCAGGGCAATGTTCCCGCTTTGAGCAGGCAGTGGTAACGTAAGGCAACACAAAGCACAAAGCACAAAAGTACGCATCAGGGCAATGTTCCCGCGTTGAGCAGGCAGTGGAAATATAAGGCAACACAAAGCACAAAAGTACGCATCAGGGCAATGTTCCCGCGTTGAGCAGGCAGTGGTAACGTAAGGCAACACAAAGCACAAAAGTACGCATCTGGGCAATGTTCCCGCGTTGAGTAGGCAGTGGTAACGTAAGGCAAAACAAAGCACAAAAGTACGCATCAGGGCAATGTTCCCGCGTTGAGCAGGCAGTGGTAACGTAAGGCAACACAAAGCACAAAAGTACGCATCAGGGCAATATTCCCGCGTTGAGCAGGCAGTGGTAACGTAAGGCAACACAAAGCACAAAAGTACGCATCAGGGCAATGTTCCCGCGTTGAGCAGGCAGTGGAAATATAAGGCAATACAAAGCACAAAAGTACGCATCAGGGCAATGTTCCCGCGTTGAGCAGGCAGTGGTAACGTAAGGCAACACAAAGCACAAAAGTACGCATCTGGGCAATGTTCCCGCGTTGAGCAGGCAGTGGTAACGTAAGGCAACACAAAGCACAAAGCACAAAAGTACGCATCAGGGCAATGTTCCCGCTTTGAGCAGGCAGTGGTAACGTAAGGCAACACACAGCACAAAGCACAAAAGTACGCATCAGGGCAATGTTCCCGCGTTGAGCAGGCAGTGGAAATATAAGGCAACACAAAGCACAAAAGTACGCATCAGGGCAATATTCCCGTGTTGAGCAGGCAGTGGTAACGTAAGGCAACACAAAGCACAAAAGTACGCATCAGGGCAATGTTCCCGCGTTGAGCAGGCAGTGGAAATATAAGGCAACACAAAGCACAAAACTACGCATCAGGGCAATGTTCCCGCGTTGAGCAGGCACTGGTAATGTAAGGCAACACAAAGCACAAAAGTACGCATCTGGGCAATGTTCCCGCGTTGAGCAGGCAGTGGTAACGTAAGGCAACACAAAGCACAAAAGTACGCATCAGGGCAATGTTCCCGCGTTGAGCAGGCAGTGGTAACATAAGGCAACACAAAGCACAAAAGTACGCATAAGGGCAATATTCCCGCGTTGAGCAGGCAGTGGTAACGTAAGGCAACACAAAGCACAAAGCACAACAGTACGCATCAGGGCAATGTTCCCGCGTTGAGCAGGCAGTGTTAACGTAAGGCAACACAAAGCACAAAAGTACGCATCTGGGCAATGTTCCCGCGTTGAGCAGGCAGTGGTAACGTAAGGCAACACAAAGCACAAAAGTACGCATCAGGGCAATGTTCCCGCGTTGAGCAGGCAGTGGTAACGTAAGGCAACACAAAGCACAAAAGTACGCATCAGGGCAATGTTCCCGCGTTGAGCAGGCAGTGGAAATGTAAGGCAACACAAAGCACAAAGCACAACAGTACGCATCAGGGTAATGTTCCCGCGTTGAGCAGGCAGCGGAAATGTAAGGCAACACAAAGCACAAAGCACAAAAGTACGCATCAGGGCAATGTTCCCGCGTTGAGCAGGCAGTGGTAATGTAAGGCAACACAAAGCACAAAGCAACTAAGGTGATCTACCGCACGGAGCAAGGGTTGGTGTCGAAATCTATCTCCGGGTAGCCCAAAAGTGGCAAGTTGGCCTTTAAGAACACCAGCTTTTCCACCGAAAGGGGGTTGAGTGAGGTACGTTGGAGGGTGACGACATCTCCTGCCAGGCTGAAGACCCTCTCACTCTGCACGCTAGTTGGTGGGCAGCTGAGAAACTTGCGGGCTACAGTTGAGAGGTCAGGCCATGTACTCCTTTTTGAGGACCAGTACGCCAATGGATCGGTGTCTACATCCTCCTGAGGCTCGTCAAAGTACCGATTGACAGAGAACTCTGCCGAGTCCATCTTTGCTGCCTGGGCCGACAAAGATGTTCCTTGCCCTGCCATCAAAGCGATACTGTCAGGTATGAAACGCTCCGCTCTCCTCTTTTTCAGCTGCAGTGCTCTTGCTTCATCCCTGATAGGTGGCAAGGTGGGACTGATGTTATCGGTGCTGCCGTAACCGCTGGTGTTCTGGGGAGTAACGGCAGAAGGAATTTGCTCTGAGCGTTCCCCCACCCTCCGAGAGTATTCTCCTCTCACGAGCGAGATAAGTTCGGCCTTCCACTTTGGCAGTTCTTTGGAGCAGACAGTGTCCTTGATGGAAGGGTCGCAGAGTGCTGCCAAAACATGAGTCTTACTCTCCGTCAACGGTAGAAGACGTTTACGGAGGGACAAATTCAACTTTCTGACCACCTCCTGGGCCTGTGGAGTCAAGGGCCCAGCCGTACACTGCAATGTACTTTGTCCACCCAGCGACTCCAAATGGCTCTTCAAACGCGAGATGACTGGGAGCACATGGCTGAGTAGTGCTTTGTCTCCTGAAAGTTTTTCGGTGGCCAGTTTGAACGGTTCTAGGATCTCAACCAGCTGAGTGATGGTCATCCACTCCTGGTTGTTGGGGACCAGCTTGTTTATCGGAGCCGCAATTGACAGCGAGACAGCGTGGACTGCCCTCTGTTGCTCCACCATGCGCTCCAACATGATGTAGGTGGAGTTCCAGCGGGTGGGGACATCCTGCAGTAACCGGTGTTGTGGGAGGCACTCCAGGATTTGCCTGTCACGCAGCAGTTTTGCAGACTTAGAGCTACGGTGGAAGAAGCCCGAGATTCTGCGGCAACGCTCAATGAGTTGAGAGACGGCGGTGGCGCTGTTCTCATCGGTCCCCTTGAACCCATCTTTTACGCAGTTATGCAGCAAGTGCGCCATGCATGTTACGTTTGTGAAGCCGGCAGTTTCGACCGCCCGGATCATGTTCCTTCCTGCGTCTGTGACCATGAATCCCGAGTTAGTACCACCAGAATGAGTATGCCGCATCCAGTCTCTCATCATCTCTCGCAAGTACTCAGAAATGGTGTCGGCCCTGTGATCCATATCGATCACCTCAAGGGACAGGAGTGCCCAATGATGACCCGAGTCTTGGCAACCCTTCATCTCCCACCAGTGAGCGGTCAGGGACAAATAGGAATGCCCTCCTCCCGTGCTCG
Source organism: Anolis sagrei (assembly GCF_037176765.1). NCBI lineage: Eukaryota > Metazoa > Chordata > Lepidosauria > Squamata > Anolidae > Anolis > Anolis sagrei. The sequence goes on along the minus strand of NC_090035.1, from coordinate 55,118,713 downwards.
TCCAGATGTCTGAGGTGAAATGTACATGGACGGGTTGTGACTTGCTCAAAAGGTTCCTGAGACGTTGCTTGCATCCCTCGAACAAAGCGGGAATGACTGTTTGAGAGAAAGTTATGCGACTTGGGATCTTGTACCATGGTGCCAGGAGGTGAACAAATCGGCGGAAACCTTCCCGTTCCACCATACGGAAGGGCTGGTGGTCCAGAGCCATCATCTCTCCCAGGCGATGTGTTATTTCCTTCACTGATGGTGGCTTAACTCCAGATCTCACCCTTGTAACTTGCAGGCCCCAAGCATCGAAGGTTTTCTGCACGGGGCCTGTTGGTGTGTTTGGAGTGCTGCTGCATGTGCTGGCGACTTCAACTACGTCCAACTTCACAGTTGGGTGGTGTCTCCTCATGTGCGTCCTTAGCCCTGTTGTGGCAAGATGCCTCGTATCTTTTCCTCTGCTGACATTCGCACCGCAATGCCTGCAAACTGCCAAAGTGGCCTTGTCCTTATGGATGTCGTAATGATCCCATAGGAGCGATCTCGGCCTACCCCTACCACGCACTTGAGATGTACTACTCATGCTCGTGTTTGGACTGTCGGTGTTTGTAAAAGGGATTGTTGTTGGTTGTTTCTGTGGCTCGCCCTCCAGCACCAAGCAGTCCTCTTGATCACTAATTCCTGTGGTGGAAGAAGATTCCATATTGTCTCCTTCCTCCCATTCCTCAGACACGTCCGCCTCCTCGCCCTCTTCTTCATAACAAGTACTAGTATGAGAGGTACTTGGAAGGACATCAGGATCTGAATGTAGAGTCTTTCGAACTGAGGAATAAGGAGGAGGTCCTCCCATCTCACTGCTGGTTGAAGCATCTGTGGGTGTTTCAATAACCATCTCGTCGGTTGAATGTTCCCTTTTTGTCAATGTGTCCATCTGCAGTCCCCTGCCTTTCTTTGGTATTCGCGATAGCACTTGGCCCTTGCGACTAGAAAAGCCGGGAAGGAAGCGTTTCATCACACAGGTTGGAAGTACACAAATGAGCGATCAAGCACTGTATTGTATGACTTTGAGTTGGCAACTAGAGCACACAGCCACAGAAGAGTCTTAAATTTTTTAAGAATATTTTTGAGTTTTTATTAAAGAATAAAAGACACTACAGGTATTTTTTAAAAATACTCAGAAATGGAAAATAAAGCAGAAAATGGCCCTGCTGTGGACCAAACACAGCCACAAACAGGGACCAACTACAGCACACAGCCACAGAAGAGTTTTAGAACATTTTTGAATTTTTTTGAGTTTTTTTTAAAGAATAAAATACACTAAAGGTATTTTTTAAAAATACTCAGAAATGGAAAATAAAGCAGAAAATGGCCCTGCTGTGGACCAAACACAGCCACAAACAGGGACCAACTACAGCACACAGCCACAGAAGAGTTTTAGAATATTTTTGAGTTTTTTTGAGTTTTTTTAAAGAATAAAATACACTAAAGGTATTTTTAAAAAATACTCAGAAATGGAAAATAAAGCAGAAAATGGCCCTGCTGTGGACCAAACACAGCCACAAACAGGTACCAACTACAGCACACAGCCACAGAAAAGTTTTAGAATATTTTTGAATTTTTTTTGAGTTTTTTTTAAAGAATAAAATACACTAAAGGTATTTTTTAAAAATACTCAGAAATGGAAAATAAAGCAGAAAATGGCCCTGCTGTGGACCAAACACAGCCACAAACAGGGACCAACTACAGCACACAGCCACAGAAGAGTTTTAGAATATTTTTGAGTTTTTTTGATTTTTTTAAAGAATAAAATACACTAAAGGTATTTTTTAAAAATACTCAGAAATGGAAAATAAAGCAGAAAATGCCCCAGCTGTGGACCAAACACAGCCACAAACAGGAACCAACTACAGCACACAGCCACAGAAGAGTTTTAGAATATTTTTGAGTTTTTTTAAAGAATAAAATACACTAAAGGTATTTTTTAAAAATACTCAGAAATGGAAAATAAAGCAGAAAATGGCCCTGCTGTGGACCAAACACAGCCACAAACAGGGACCAACTACAGCACACAGCCACAGAAGAGTTTTAGAATATTTTTGAATTTTTTTGAGTTTTTTTTAAAGAATAAAATACACTAAAGGTATTTTTTAAAAATACTCAGAAATGGAAAATAAAGCAGAAAATGGCCCTGCTGTGGACCAAACACAGCCACAAACAGGGACCAACTACAGCACACAGCCACAGAAGAGTTTTAGAATATTTTTGAATTTTTTTGAGTTTTTTTTAAAGAATAAAATACACTAAAGGTATTTTTTAAAAATACTCAGAAATGGAAAATAAAGCAGAAAATGGCCCTGCTGTGGACCAAACACAGCCACAAACAGGAACCAACTACAGCACACAGCCACAGAAGAGTTTTAGAATATTTTTGAGTTTTTTTTTAAAGAATAAAATACACTAAAGGTATTTTTTAAAAATACTCAGAAATGGAAAATAAAGCAGAAAATGCCCCAGCTGTGGACCAAACACAGCCACAAACAGGAACCAACTACAGCACACAGCCACAGAAGAGTTTTAGAATATTTTTGAGTTTTTTTGAGTTTTTTTTAAAGAATAAAATACACTAAAGGTATTTTTTAAAAATACTCAGAAATGGAAAATAAAGCAGAAAATGGCCCTGCTGTGGACCAAACACAGCCACAAACAGGGACCAACTACAGCACACAGCCACAGAAGAGTTTTAGAATATTTTTGAGTTTTTTTGAGTTTTTTTTAAAGAATAAAATACACTAAAGGTATTTTTTAAAAATACTCAGAAATGGAAAATAAAGCAGAAAATGGCCCTGCTGTGGACCAAACACAGCCACAAACAGGGACCAACTACAGCACACAGCCACAGAAGAGTTTTAGAATATTTTTGAATTTTTTTGAGTATTTTATTGAAGAATAAAATACACTAAAGGTATTTCTTAAAAATACTCAGAAATGGAAAATAAAGCAGAAAATGGCCCTGCTGTGGACCAAACACAGCCACAAACAGGGACCAACTACAGCACACAGCCACAGAAGAGTTTTAGAATATTTTTGAGTTTTTTTGATTTTTTTTAAAGAATAAAATACACTAAAGGTATTTTTTAAAAATACTCAGAAATGGAAAATAAAGCAGAAAATGCCCCAGCTGTGGACCAAACACAGCCACAAACAGGAACCAACTACAGCACACAGCCACAGAAGAGTTTTAGAATATTTTTGAGTTTTTTTGAGTTTTTTTTAAAGAATAAAATACACTAAAGGTATTTTTTAAAAATACTCAGAAATGGAAAATAAAGCAGAAAATGGCCCTGCTGTGGACCAAACACAGCCACAAACAGGGACCAACTACAGCACACAGCCACAGAAGAGTTTTAGAATATTTTTGAGTTTTTTTGAGTTTTTTTAAAGAATAAAATACACTAAAGGTATTTTTTAAAAATACTCAGAAATGGAAAATAAAGCAGAAAATGGCCCTGCTGTGGACCAAACACAGCCACAAACAGGGACCAACTACAGCACACAGCCACAGAAGAGTTTTAGAATATTTTTGAATTTTTTTGAGTTTTTTTTAAAGAATAAAATACACTAAAGGTATTTTTTAAAAATACTCAGAAATGGAAAATAAAGCAGAAAATGGCCCTGCTGTGGACCAAACACAGCCACAAACAGGGACCAACTAGAGAAGAGTTTTAGAATATTTTTGAGTTTTTTTAAAGAATAAAAGAAAGGTATTTAGAAAATATTCAAAAATGGAGCTGGCCCTGAGTTAACACAGGCAGGAGTCAGGGCAAACGATCTAACACAACCAAAACACCCAAAAAAATAGCACACACCAACAGAAGAGTCCAACTACTCTTTGCTCCAAGCCAAGAAGCCACGCCAACCCAAGCAACAAGCACCAAGCAGCACAACCCTCCCACACACCTCTCCTCCCTCGCCTCCGCGCTAGAAATGAGCTCCGCGGCCGCGCGGAGCTCCTTTTAAAGGCCTTCCCGGCCAATCAAAAGCAGCCACGGTTCACTGCTGGGTGCTTGGGAGCGCCGGATTGGCTCCCAGGCACCAGCAGCACTCAGCAGCCTCCATCCCATTAACGACACGAGCTGAAGCTCGTAAAAAAAATGGGGCTGCTGTTTCGATATTTTTAAACCCTTCCGGGTTTGAAAATATGTTTTGAAATCGCATCGGATATGCTAAAAATAACGATTAAATTACGAAATAACGAATTAACGAACGAAACCACACAGGCCTAATAATAATAATAAATATCCTCGCTGAACCATGGAATTAGGAAGCCTATCGTCGGTTTTCTCCTTACCAGAATAGAGTACTTCCACTTAAAGCGGTGCTTTTGGTGGTCCCCCCCCCCGCCTCTCTTGTTGATGCCCTTGAAGGGCAGAAGGCCCTCTGTGCATGCTCAGAGGGCCCTCTGTGAGTGCTTCCCTCTCACCCTAGCAATGGTGTTTCTAGCCCCCTTTCTAGGGCAAGTGCCTGACCAAGAGGCCCAGCAGAATGGACAGAGCCGACACCAAGGAGGAGGAGGAGGAGGAGGTAGAGGAGGAATGCTGCTGCCCAAGCCCCTCTGCATGAACGGGACCGAGACTGGGCCGCCGGGCAACAAGGCTAAGACTGAGCGCAGGGACAGCAAGTCTGCCACCTCCAACCCGCCCCGCAAGGCCGCCTCCGCTGCCTCTGCTGGAAGCAAGATGCACAAACTCTCCACCTGCAAGCAGCAGTGATTCCGTGAGTAGCACCATGCTTATTTGCTTTCTTTCTCTTCCTTCCTTCTTTCCCTCCCCTCTTTCTTTCCTGCCTCCTCCCTTCCCTCTTCCTTCCTTCCTTCCTTCCTTCCTTCCTTCCTTCCTTCCTTCCTTCCCTCCTTCCTTCTTTCCTTTCTTCCTTCCCTCCCTCCTTCCCTCCTTCCCACCCTCCTGACTTCTTTCCTTCCTCCCTTCCTAATTCCCTTCCCTCGCTCCTCCCTCTCTCCTTTCTTTCTTTCCTTTACTCCTCCCTTCCTTTCCTTTCCTCTCCCTCCCCGTCCCTTCCTTCCCTCCTCCCTTCTTTCCTTTCTTCCTTCCCTCCCTCCTCCTTTCCATCCCTTCCCCCTTTTCTTCCTTCATTCCCCTGCTTTCCTTCTTTCTTCCCCCCCTTCCTGCCTTCCACCCTCCCCTTCCTTCCCTTCTCTTCCCTATTTCTTTTCTTTCTCCCTTCCCCATCCTCCCTTCCCTCCTCCATCCCTTCCACCCTTTCCTCCCTTTTTCTCTACCTTCCTTTCCCTCTTGTTTTCTTTCCTTCTTTCGTCACTCCCTTTCTTCCATTGCTTCTCCCTCCCTCCTTTCCCTCCCACTCTTCCTTTTTTCTTCCTTCTGTCCTCTCTTCTTCCTTTTCTACGTACCTTCCTTTCCTCCCTCCTTCCCGTCTGCCTTCCTTCCCGTCATTCCCTTCCCCCTTTGTTCCCTCCTTCCTTCACTCCTCCCTTCTATTCTTCTTTCCTTCCCTCTTTCTTTTCCTCCTCCATTCCTCTCTTCCTTCCCTCATTTCCCTCCCTCCCTACCTTCTTTCCTCCCTCCATTCCCTCTCTCACTCTTTCCTTCCTTCCTTCCTTTATTCCCCCTTCCCATTCTTCCCTTTGTTCCCTCCTCCCTTCTTTTCTTCTTTCCTTCCCTTTCCTCTCTTCCTTCACTCCTCTCTCCTTTCCCTTTCTCCCCCCTTTCCTCCTTTCCCTACCTTGCCTCCCCTTGCTCTCCTCCTCCCTTTCTTCTTTCCCTCCCTCCCTTCCCTCCCTCCTCCTTTCCACCTTTCCCTCCCCTTGCCTCCTTTCTTTCCCTCTCTCTTTTCTTCCCTCTCTCCACCTACCTTCCTTCCTTGGTTTCCTCCTCCCTTTTTTTCTTCTTTCCTTCCTTCTTTTCCTCCCTCCCTTTCTCCCTTCTCTCCCCTTCCCTCTTTCCTTTCCCTCCCTCCCTCTGACCAAACACAGTGCTTGGTTATGAAATGAGGCACAGCTCCATGATGCCCAAAGTATTCTTTTGAAGCCAAACATTGGACCATCTGTAAGACAAACTGTAATGGGGCTGTAAATGGTCCAGGCATTTGGGCCTCCGGGTCCCAGGTGCCCGTCTTCCCAGTTTGTCCATTGGTCAAGGATCCTGGCAGCGGAAAACCAGAATGTGGTGCATTTGCGATCATATTTTAGGACTCTGATCAGCTGAGAAGAAGTGGAGGCTGCACCCGCATTGGGGAGGGATTCATGTATTGGAGCTGAGCAGTTTTCCTCCTGGTGGCCTCTTCCCCATTTGCAGGTTCTTTTTCCTGCTCCTCCTCCTCCTCCTCCTCCTCCTTCTCCTCCTCCTCCTCCCTGTCATTCTCTCTCCGCCTCCGGTAGTTGAAACGCCCACTTGCTCTTCTTCTTCTTCCTGGCTGCTTTCTCTCCTGATTCATAAGTGCATCCCCAAGCATTATTAATTTCCTCACCTCCGCTCATTTAGCTCCTTCCGCCGTGTGCCACTTAACTACGGGAACACTTACCCAATGCAGTATCTGCCTTGAGAAACAAGGTCTTTCTCTCTGCACCCCTTTCTTCCACCTTCCTTCTCTCTCTGGTCCCCTCAAAAGCTTGGCCAAGTCCCCTTGCCTTGTGACCTTGGCCTCATTTCCTAACACCACAAATGTTCAAAGGAGGGCCCCCTCAAAGGCTATCTAGCCAACCCCTTGGCTTCTCCTTTGTCAGAAGACAAGCACACTCTGGGCTACTATGCTTTGAAGGCTCAGCTTCTTGGATTTCTTTGCCTGCCCAGAAACTGTCCTTCATGTCCAAACAAAGTGGTTTTCTATCATTCTCATATTTGCCGTCCAGTCCCACCCTCAGTCCAACTATCCAAACCCTCCCAACAGATGGCCATCCAGCCCTTTCCTACTATATTATAATAGTAGTGATGGAATTGTAGACTTGGAAGAGATTCCAAGGACCATCGAGTCCAACCCCCTTCTGCCAGGCAGGAAGACACTATCCAAGCCCTCCTGATAAATGGCCATCCAGCCTCTGCTGTAAAACTTCCAGAAAATTAGTATTTAGATGGGTTGCCTCAACTAGGGCCTTTTAGTGAGGCCTTTTTACAGATTGACTCTTCCATCCAATCATTAATTAATAATTATTAGTTAATGATTAATTGATTGATGGTGGTGATTCCTGAAAGAGTTATTATAATGTGGAAAAGGGGTCTCAACTGAAGCTTTATCCCTAATCCTTATTTCCGCATCAAGCCAAATGGTTCAAAATACAATTCTCACCAGGACAGAAAGTGATGTGAAAAGGGGTACAGGCAGCAAAGGAAACACCACAGGGATGTCAACCCTTCTCTATGCCATCCAAAACATATAGAGAGAGTGAGAGAATAATAGATTTGGAAGAGACCTCATGGGCCACCCTGTCCAACCTCCTGCCAAAAAGCAGGAAAATCACATTCAAAGCACCTCCAACAGATGGCCATCCGGCCTCTGTTTCAAAACCTCCAAAGAAGGTGCCTCTTTAAAGGTAAAGGTTTCCCCTTGACATTAAGTCTAGTCATCTCCAACTCTGGGTAGTGTTTATTTCCATTTCTAAGCTGACGAGCCGGCATTGTCCATAGACACTTGCAAGGTCATGCAACCAGCATGACTGTATGGAGCACCATTAGCTTCCTGCAGAAGTGGTAGCTATTAACTTACTCACACTTCTGTGTTTTCAGACTTTTAGGTTGGCAGAAGCTGTGGCTAACAGTGGGAAGCTCACCTCACTCCCTGGATTTGAACCACCAAGAAGTTCAGCAGCTCAGTAGTTTAACCCTCTGTGCCACCAGGGAGGCCTATATCTATAAAAATAAGATAGTGTCATATTTATTTTTGCTCCCAAAGATGCACTAGGTCTTATTTTCAGGGGGTGATTTATTTTTCCATGAAGAAGAATTCACATTTGTTGCTGAACAAAAAAAAAGAACATTTATTCTATACTGTATAGTAGTTGTCAGTATATAATAAATATACAGGCCCTCACACACAGGGCCACAAAAAATAAGGACTGTGAAGTCCCTGGCTCCCAAACACTGTCTGGAGACAGTGACAACCTCTCACAGCAGTTCCTAGACCACTTACACAGCAGGGATGATATTGCAGTTTCCGGCCACCAGGGGGAGCATGCTTCCAAACAAAAACTTTGCTAGGTCTTACTTTCAGGGGGAGGGCTTATATTTAGAAATTCAGCAAAACCTCTTACTAGGTCTTATTCTCAGGGGATGTCTTATTTTCGGGGAAACACAATATGAGTTACACTTAAAAGATGTACCTGTTCCACCTTACATACAAATTCAACTGAAGACCAAACTAACAGAACCAATCTTGTTTGTAACTTGGGCTTACTTTGTTTCCATAAGAAAAAAAAAAGTCATCCACACTGAATTTTTCCAGTTCTGTTTAACTATCTTGGCAGAAAGGCACAGTGTTAACGAATATAAAGATAAAGGGAATAACACCTCTATTTTCATGTCTTCCCTGTCTGCAGCTGGAACCTCGTCCTTCGCCTTTTCTCCCCCTCCCTTCCTTTCCCCTAGGTAGACGTTCTGTATAGAACATGCTTACAATCAAAAGACGGAAGAAGAAAGAGAAAGAAAAGAGTTTGGAAAAGTGATGAATCTGGAACGGAGGGTAGGGGGGTGCCGCAAGGAAACTTCTTCCCTTTCCTTCCTCCTGATACTGTCTGGACTCCTCCTTTGCACCACTTTCGAAGTGTCCTCTTGTGGGATGGACAAGAAAGGTTTGGCGGTCCTTTCTCGGACAATTCCGCACTTCAGCTGGCCGCTGATCAGGTCTGTAGGGACAGACAGATGGGAGAAGGTATTCCTGTTGGGACCGGATGGCAGGATTCGGGTGCAGGAAGTGGACAGGGCTCCTTTCTACAGGAATCCTTCTCTTGCCTTCCTGAATGTGTGAGAATCGTTTAGCAAGCCATCCAAACATGCACTTTATGTAGTAACTACATATATATATATATATATATATATATATATATATATAAAATTTTCCCTTTTTCTTGAGCCCCTCCCCCCTCTTTTTTTTCCTTTATCTATTTTTTAGTCTCTCAATACCTTGTACATTGTGATGCATTTGAAAATATTTTTTAAAAACACTGGAGCCAGGGGCAGGTGGGAAGGAGTGTTTGAGGCCTTTGGAAATGGAAAGAGATGGGGATCATTTCAAGGAGCCGAAGCGGGTTCAGGAGCGGGGAGATCACACTTGGTATTGAACGCGGGGCAAACTCAGTGCCACCATAGAATTACAAACCATAAAGGAAAACCGTGAATAATAAAATGGAAAAACAAGTCTGCATGCTGTTTATAAAAGGACTGGAGTAAAGAGAAATGAGTGGGGTTTTTGTTTTCTTCTTCCTTTCCTTTCCTTTCCTTTCCTTTCCTTTCCTTTCCTTTCCTTTCCTTCCTTCCTTCCTTCCTTCCTTTTTCCTTTTCGTTTTAAAAAATTGAAAATAAAGTTAAAAAGGGGAGATGGCGTTTGGAGCCTTTTGTGGAGCTGTTCCCGGAAGACAAAAGTGGGCTTACTTTTCTTCAGATGCTGGAAGAAGGAAGAAAAGGCTGGTTTGAGTATCTTTCTTTTTGCTGTGTGACCTGGCCTTCCTTCTCTTCTCTTCCTTCCCTTCCTCTTGCTCCCTTTCTTCTTTCCTCCCTTTCCTCCCTACCCTCTTTCCTTTCTTCCTCCCTTTCTCCCTCTTTCTCCTTCCTTCCTTCCTTCCTTCCTTCCTTCCTTCCTTCTCTTTTTGACTTTCCTTGCTTTTCTTTTGCTCCTTCCCTCCCTCTTTCTCCCTTTCTTCTTTCTTCCCTTCCATCATTTTGTCCTTCCTTCCCTCTTTCTTCTCTTCTTCCCTTTCTCCCTCTTTCTCCTTCCTTCCTTCCTTCCTTCCTTCCTTCCTTCCTTCCTTCTCTTTTGTCTTTCCTTCCTTTTCTTTCCTTCCCTCCCTCATTCTCCCTTTCCCTTTTCTTCCCTTCCATCATTTTGTCCTTCCTTCCCTCTTTCCTCTCTTCCATTTCTCCCCCTTTCTCCTTCCTTCCTTCTCTTTTGTCTTTCCTTCCTTCTCATCCTTCCCCACCTCCCTTTCTCCCTTTCTCCTTTCTTCCCTTCCTTCATTTTCCCCTTCCCTCTTTCCTCTCTTCTTCCCTTTCCTCTTCGTGTAGTCTGTGAAAGATGCACATAATAGGTTTTAGTGCAGCTGTACGGAACCTTCTAGAATTTTGTAAAAGAAACTTTTTGTCGGCGGCCCCTCCCACTCTCCCCAATACTATAAATGGCCACAGTGGGGATTGCGCCTTAGTTCCTTTTCCCGCGTTAGCATCTTAAGGAACCTCTCTAGTCTTTGTCTGTTTTTCAACTTATATTTCTAACGTTAACTACCAGATTCTTCGACCTCGGCTTTCTTACAGACTCTGCTGTCTCTCTTCACCCTTAACTTGATTCGGGCCAGTCTTTCTTGATCATGTGTACCACCTCATTCTTTAAAAAGTGCAGGTCATGTGGCGGCAATGTACCGGACATGGACGGACACTCTATGTGCCTGCTCTGTTTGGGAGAAGCCCATCGGCTGCAATCATGCCACGTCTGCCTAGGATTTACCCCCAGGGCTCTTAAAGATGGAGAATCCAGGCTTAAGGCATTGCTATATGAGTGGCACCCTGAGTCCTCGTCCACTGATGGGCATGGTGCAAGATGAAACAACCGAGGGGCCTTCTACTGTCCCCTCAATGATGGGAGAAACTTCACTGGCTCAAATATCCCCCCCCCCCTCGGGGACGGAGTAATAAGCCCTCCAACTCTTTCGCCAGCAGATGGGGCTAACCCCAACCATCTGGCTAAAAACCACCCGGGAGAGGCTCGGAGACCAGTTGCTCCCCCAAACTTACCTTTGGAGGTCCAACAGATGGAGGGAGCATTAACTCCGCTGGCTCCATCTCAGCCGCTCCAACCGGTGGTTGAGAAATTGAGCGAAACTGCTCATAGAGGCCCTTCTCAAGAGCGCCGCTCACGCCACGTGCCACAGTGCCGGCGCAGGTCCCCATCTAATAGCTCCTGGAGTTCCCGGTCCTGCAGCCCTCCAAGGCATTACTACTATGAGGGCTATTCCCCAGAATGCCGTCATTCAAGAGCCTTCCAGGATTATGGGAATTATAAATATGCTGTGCCCTATCCAGAAAGGGCCTGTTGCCGCCATTTTGATTGCTGCCAACAATATGTCAGCCATGCTCATCCAGCACTGGTGACCATGCCCCCTTCTTTGGGTCACACCCATAGGGGCGAGGCATCCATAGCTCCGACTCAGCCAACAGCAGTGATCCAGCCAGCAGGGGGTGCACTGACAACCTCCCAGCCAAGCGCACAGTGCGACACCACTCCAGCTCCGAAGCCCCCCCAGCCCTTGGCACCGGCTGCTTGCCAGGAGGCAATGACTCCCCTGGCCTCAACCAAAGAGCTGATCAGCTCTCTGCCTCTTTGGATGTGGAAGACAGGCCTCTCTCTTCCGCTAATCCCCAGCTGGAGCAGGAAGCGCCTCCAGCGGAAGACTTTCGAAGCTTCTCAGCATTGATGATCAGATTATCATGTGCCTTAAAGCTGTCAGTTCCACAACCTACCAAAGTTGTCGAAGACCCTATGTTTCCTTCATCCTAACAGCAGGACTCACCAATCATCCTCCCATCACTACCTTTTCTTTTGCAGCTTAGCAAAGCTGGAATAGCTCCAGCTGCAGTTCCAGCGACCCCTAAAAGGGCCGAAAACCTATACAAAGTAGACCTATCCACTGCACCGTGGTTGGCTAAGCAAACCTAATTCTATTTAGTGGATGTCTGCCAGCCTCGTCCCTCACAAAGGTCTCAGACAACTTCCTCAGATAAGGAGGGAAAGAAATTGGAGGCCCTGGGGGGAAAGATCTATGCCTCCACATGCCTGTCATCGAGGATGGCGCATTACTGGGCATATATGGCAGGATATCAGAACTATCTGTGGACCAAGGTTACACCTTACCTTGATTTACTTCCCCCAAATGAACAGATGCTGGCAAAAGACTTGGCTGTTTGGTTGTGTATTTAAGTAATCAGATCTAATTTGCCAAATAGTCACTGTTGAATGTTTTTATGTTGAATGTTTTTATATTGTGTAAATGCTATTTTAGATTGTAAGTTGCTCGGAGCACCTTGGTGGAGAGCAACTAATTAAGAAATAAAGTGAAGAAGTGAAAAGCATTCCATCAGGAAGCGTTGTTACTAGCCTCCTTCCAGAAGGATCTGGCTAAGCATACAGCTGATGCTGCAGGTAAACTGCTAGCAACTGCAGTAGCCCTCCGTCGCCATGCATGGCTCAGGGCATCTGGTTTATCTCAATCTGCTAGGTCAGTAATAGAGGTCTTGCCTATGGATGAGGCTGGACTCTTTAATCCAAAGAGGATTCGCAACTGGAACATACCTAGAAGATGCGCCAGACTGCTCATAGATACGGCTTCTCTCCTTATCTCTCACAGCACCATAGGCCCTACTGGCCAAACTGCTTCCAGCAACCATCACAGACTTTATAGTCCACCTTCATTCAGAGGACGCCAACGCACTTCCTCTTCAACAACATCTGCCAGAAAGCTCACCCTGCCATACAAGGGCCAGCAATGTGACGGAGGTAAACAGATGGAGCAACAAAAGCGCCGTTTCTAGCCCTCAGGCTAGAAGCCAGCCATCAATACATTTATCATTTTCAGAAGTTGAATGTTCTACAGTTGGCTCTGTTGAGCCTTGTTCATTGTTGAACAGTTCTCTACCCTGCGATGCTTACCTGCTGCTCCCTTCTCAGAGAACCTTTCGAGATCGACTAGTTCCCTTTGTACACGCCTGGAAAAGAATAACTACTGACTCCTGGGTCCTCTCTGTTGTAGAGCATGGGTACGCGATAGAATTCCAATACTACCCACCTGTGGGCGATGTCAAAATAACAAAAGTCCTCGCCTCAGCTACGTGAGGAAATTGCAACCCTTCTAGAAAAAGGAGTTATCTCAAGGCTATGTCCCTCGGAAGCGATATGTTGCTTCTTCTCCAGATACTTTCTAATCTCGAAAAGGTATGGCAGCCTTCGCCCTATCCTAGACTTAAGGGACATCAACTATTTTATCAAACCCCACAGATTTTGCATGGTTACCCTTGCATCGATTCTTCCTTTGCTGAGGCCAGGTGCTTAGTTTGTAACAATTGATCTCACTGATGCATACTTTTTCCAACAGGCGGGATCATCGCAGGTTTCTTTGTTTTGCATTAGGCAACCAGTTTTATTCATTCAATGTTCTTCCCTTTGTATTTGCAATGGTTTCCCAAGTCTTTACAAAATGTATAGCAGTTGTGGCAACCTACCTAAATCAGAGAGGAATCATAATGTTTCCATACTTAGACAACTGGTTACTCACCTCGGAATCGAAGTCCCAACTCCAATCTGAAGTCACCTTCACACTGTCTCTCCTGCAGAACCTTGGTCTCAGTCAACTTTGAGAAATCCAGCTTGACCCCATCTCAGACTGCTCATTTCATTGGTGCAAGGATAGACTCCGTACCATCAGATCTGCTGTAGATTTACGCACGTGAAGACGCTTCTCTGCACTGGCCATCCAATCCCTTTTGGGACATATGGCCTCAACAACATCTGTCACCCAATTCACAAGATTCAAAATGCGCCCCCTTCAACACTGGTTTCTTCAAGTATTCGAACCACAAACTGACAGCCAAAACACACAGCTGCACCCTCCCTGCCCCCCCCCCCAAAGAGGTGCTGGCCTCTCTACTGTGGTGGACAAAGAGACAACATGTCCTTTCAAGCATGCCCTTCAGGCAGCCTCACCCCTCGTGATGGCTCATGACAGATGCATCCATGTAAGGATGAGTTCACCTCTGGGACCTAACAATACACGAACAGTGGTCTCACAAAGAAGCAAGCTATCGCATCAATTATCTAGAACTTCTAATGATACAGAAGGCCCTGCATGCATTTGAACCTCAGGTCACCAAACACACCGTCCAAATGTTGACAGACAATACAACGGTGAAATTTTACATCAACAAGCAGGGCGGGACGCACTCTACCAGCCTGTTTCGACTGTCAATTGAAATCTTGAAGTGGTGCATCCAGCGGCAGATCCACCTCACTGTGGTTCACCTACCCGGGGAAGACAACTCCCTTGTGGATGCCCTCAGTCAAACACCAACATCGACTTATGAATGGGAGCTCTGTTGCTACTAAGAGGTTGCAACATACTTTATCTAAGTTGTTGTAAGGATCAATGTTGTTTGTGCTATAACTTTAAGTTGCTGTAAGGTTCAAGGCTGTTTGTGCTACAGCTGTTTCAGTTAATTGAGGAGTTAATTGAGAGTGTTATTTTCATGTGTATAAAGATAGCTACCGTGTGTTTAGTTCTTTGCCATTGTGCCTTTATGCTGTTTGTGCATCTATACCTCTGTGCCATTCTGCTTTGTGTAAGCTGGGGACTATGCTGCAGATGTCCTGCGAAGACACAGCCATGAGAAGAGGACAAGGATTCCTGCTTATCTCAGCTGAGTAGTGATATCTCTCAGAAGATATTGTTTCATGTTACTTTTGTGGAAACAGTAATCCTGCTACTTTGTTTTTGTATGCTGCCAATACTACAATATTTTCTTTTCTACTTTAAGCCGAAGTCTCGTGTGTTTTTCTTTTATGAGTAATTTCATCACACACAGAGTTAACTGGGCTAGAGTCAATCTGCATGCTACTCATGCTAACGCATGACATCGGTTATGGGCCCAGCATAGCGGCATAAGGACTCTAAAGCTCATAACTCTGAGATTTTGGGAGAGTTTTTTGTTTGTGTTTTTGTGCTTAAATAGAAAAGTAAGCAGCTATGGCTCATCATATGGCAAGCTTACCATTTGAGCATTTAAATGCTGACAATTACATGGCTTGGAATGTGAAAATGAAGAGTTTTCTCATAAGAGAAGATTTATGGACTGTGGTTGAGACCCCACCTACAGCAGCTTCGAGTGAAGAGGTAAAAAAGCAAGACCAAATTGCCAGGGCGAGCATTTTTCTCGCTGTTGAGGACAGGCAATTAATTTACTTAAGGGACACTATATCTGCAGCAGACTGTTGGCAGAAGTTAAAGGAAGTTTACCAAACTAAAACTTCTGGCATAAAGATTATTTTGACCCGGCAGCTTTATAATTTGAAGCTAAAAAGGAGTGACAACATAACTGAGCATTTGCAAAAGCTCAGGCACTTGTTGATGGAGTTGGAAAATAGACAAATGGTGATTACAGAAACCCATAAAGCTTTCATTTTGTTATCTTCTTTGGACTCTAGTTGGGACAATTTTGTGTTCAGTATGCAGAGTGTGCCTGAAGCACAGTTAACCTTGGATTTGGTTTCTGCAAGGCTTCTTGAGGAAGAAAGAAGAAAGCAGTTTCTTAAAGAAACAAACGCCATTTCAGAAAATGCAGCTTGTGAAGGGGTTAGATGCAGAAAAAACCCTGCTGTGTGTAACGTAAGGAGGTGCTACAATTGTGGAGATGTGAACCATCTTGTCAAGGCCTGTCCCAAGAATAAGAAGAAGAAAGAAGAAATGAAGAGGAACCCCGGGTGGCATGACAGAAATGCAAGGGGAAGAAATGCTGATGTAATAACTGTGTTATCAAAGGCTAAGTATGATGAAGCCACATGGTTACTTGACTCTGGGTGTGCAGAGCATTGTGTTAATAACTTAAAATTGTTAAAGGACACTACAAAGCCAGAAATTAATCATGTTACTTTAGCAGATGGATCATTAGCTGAATGCAAGCTTGTAGGCTCAGCATTTGTTCCTAGTTTAGGAAGATATTTAGATAATGTTATGTTGGTTGAAAAACTTGATTTTTGTTTATTAAGTGCATCAAGTTTGTGTCTGCAAGGATATGACATCAAGCTAAATAGCTCTGGGTATACAGTATGGAAAGAAAATAAGTTGTGTGCCAAAGGTAAATTAGTTAACAAAGTATATGTGATGAGTAACAAGGATAGTTCACCAAATGTTTCCTGTGTAAATAACAAACCTATACATAGTGATTGTATTCATTACTTGCATAGAGATTTTGGTCACGTGAACTTTAATTATCTACAAAAACTATCAAAAGTGACTGATTTAGAGGTAAAGCCATGTCAAAAGTATTTAGACTGTGCTGTGTGCTCTAAAGCAAAAGTAAAGGCACATCCAATACCTAAGAAAAGTTTAAACACAACTACCAGACCATTTGAATTAGTTCACACTGATTTAGCAGGGTCATTTCCTCTTTCGCTTGGAAATGCAAAATTTATATTTGTGTTAGTGGATGATTTTTCATGATTCACTTATTGTATTATTTTGAAATCAAAGTTTCAAGCTTTCAGTAAGTTCAAAGAGTGGGTAGCCATGGTTGAGAGATTTCCTTTTAAGGTATCATGTTTAAGGACTGATCGTGGTGAAGAATTTATGGGGACACAATTTCAAAACTGGTTAAGAAAGAAAGGAATTAGACACCATAAAACAAACCCATATTCACCTGCTGAGAATGGTGTGGCAGAAAGAAAAATAGGTGTTTTGAAAACTATGAAAGACTGCATGTTAGTAGATGCAAAAATGTCTAATAGGTATTGGGCAGAAGCAATTTCCACTGCTACATATATCTTGAATAGAAGTTGCATGTGTAAATAATACTCCATATTATTTGTTGCATAAGAAAAGGCCAGTTCTAAAACATCTTAGAATATTTGTAAGCTATGCTAATGTATTGGTACCTAGACAAACTAGAACAAAAGGTCAGAAAAAATGGCAGAGACTACGTTTTCTCAGCTACCAGGAAGATACCAAGGGGTATCATTTTATTAAAGACAATAGTAAAATTGTGATTTCAAGAAGTGCAAACTTTGAAAAGAATGCAGGTTGGGAACATGTTCATCAGAATAGTGAAGTGTTTTTCATTTAAAGGAACATGCACCAACAGGGATAGATTTAAAATCTGAGCCTGACAATCACATTGAGGAACAAAGTGAGGATGCTATAAAAGAAGAGCCTGAGTTAAATTTACAGGAAAGTGATGCTGAAGAGCAGATAATAATTTCCAGAAGGTCACAAAGAACAAACAAAGGTATACCTCCAGATAGGTTTGTGGTTCAGGGTGTAATGACTTGCCAACCAGAAATGGAATCTGAAACCTTCCAGGATTTAGATAATTGTAATCCTGAAGAACAAAGTAAATGGAAAAAGGCAATGGATGATGAATTTAATTCTTTGTTAATTTAGAAGTGTTTGATATTGTTGATGTACCAATAGATAAGCCAGTGATTGGGTGCAGATGGGTTTTTAGGAAGAAAGACGTACCTGATGGGAGTTGTAAAT
Organism: Anolis sagrei; assembly: GCF_037176765.1. Lineage (NCBI taxonomy): Eukaryota > Metazoa > Chordata > Lepidosauria > Squamata > Anolidae > Anolis > Anolis sagrei. The sequence goes on along the minus strand of NC_090035.1, from coordinate 55,101,255 downwards.
ATAAAGCTAGGCTTGTAGCTCAAGGTTTTGCGCAAAAGCAATTCGTAAATTATGATAACACCTTTGCCCCTACAGCTAAAGCTGAGTCAATGCGAATTATCATTGCTTTGGCTGAGCAAGAAGGATTTAAGTTGAAACATTTTGATTTTGAAACAGCGTATTTAAATGCCACTATTACTGAGGAGATATATATGAGGCGAGCACCTGGATATGAAATTCAACCAGGAAAGGTTTATCATCTTTGAAAAGCATTGTATGGATTGAAACAATCGGCCCGGAGGTAGAATCAGTGCATACATGAAGTTTTGGTGAAATTAGGATTTAAACAAAGTGTACCTGATGTGTGTGTTTATACACTAGGTGAAGGCAAAGATAAGATAATTGTGTTAATTTATGTAGATGATCTATGTATCGCCGCACAGACTGAGTCAAAAATACAAACTGTATATATGTATTTGTCAAAGCATTTTAGGCTAAAAGATTTGGGATGTTTGAAACATTATTTAGGCATCAAAGTAGTTAGCAATGAAGGGGTGATATTCCTAAACCAAACAAGAAAGATTTTAGACCTTGTCATTAAAGCAGGTTTACAAGATGCTAATGCTGTGCAAACTCCTTTAACAGGAGATTTCTTAAGACTAGAAGACACAAGAGAACTGAAAAATGTAAAGTTATATCATTCTTTTGTTGGAAGTCTTTTGCATATTGCAAATTGGTCATGACCAGATATTGCATATGCAGTAGGCTTACTTAGTAGAAAAGTATCAAAACCATCAGTAAGTGACAGGCTAGCATTAAAAAGGTTGATTAGGTATTTAAAGGGAACTGCTAATTATTGTTTGTGTTTTTCAAAAGAGGCTGACAAAGAACTGGTAATGTACGCCGACAGTTCTTTTGCTGAAGAAAGAGACAGAAAATCTATAAGTGGTTACATAGTGCTACATGGAAAAGCTCCAATCTGCTGGAGGTCCAGAAAGCAAACTACTGTTGCAGTATCTATGGCTGAGGCAGAATATGCGGCGTTGTCTCAAGCTGCAAATGAGTTACTTTGGATTAAACAGTTATTTGATGATTTAGGTGTGGAATGTAAATTGCCTATTATTGTACATGATGATTCTCAAACGTGTATAGCTATGTCAGAAAGTGAAAGTTTGAAGAATACAACAAAATACATAGCAGTGAAGTATCAAAATATAAGAACCTTAATAAAGGAAGGATTTATCAAAATGGTTTATTGTAGGTCTGAAGATAACTTGGCAGATATTTTTACAAAACCACCAACGGCAGCAAAGCATGGTGAAGCAACCAGAAAGTTAGGCCTAGTAGAATTAAAACAAAACTGTAAATAATGTAACTTAGAAAAAGTGAAGGGGCATGTTGCTACTAAGAGGTTGCAACGTACTTTATCTAAGTTGTTGTAAGGATCAATGTTGTTTGTGCTATAACTTTAAGTTGCTGTAAGGTTCAAGGCTGTTTGTGCTATAGCTGTTTCAGTTAATTGAGGAGTTAATTGAGAGTGTTATTTTCATGTGTATAAAGATAGCTACTGTGTGTTTAGTTCTTTGCCATTGTGCCTTTATGCTGTTTGTGCATCTATGCCTCTGTGCCATTCTGCTTTGTGTAAGCCGGGGACTATGCTGCAGATGTCCTGCGAAGACACAGCCATGAGAAGAGGACAAGGATTCCTGCTTATCTCAGCTGAGTAGTGATATCTCTCAGAAGATATTGTTTCATGTTACTTTTGTGGAAACAGTAATCCTGCTACCTTGTTTTTGTATGCTGCCAATACTACAATATTTTCTTTTCTACTTTAAGCCGAAGTCTCGTGTGTTTTTCTTTTATGAGTAATTTCATCACACACACAGTTAACTGGGCTAGAGTCAATCTGCATGCTACTCATGTTAATGTATGACAAGCTCCACCAGGACGAGTTCAAATTTCTGGTGCGCAACTGGGGCCACCCAATGATAGACCTGTTTGCGTCATCAACGAACAATCAATGCAACACGTTCTGTGCCAGACTTCACCCCAGGGCAGCAACAGGATGCATCGGGGACGCATTCATGTTCACTTGGTCCCAAACCTACTCTAAGCATTCCCTCCGATCCCTCTGATATCCAGGGTAGTCGCCAAGATGATTGCAGACAACGCGGATTCCATACTAGTCACTCCATGGTGGCCGCACCAGCACTGGTTCTCCCCTCTGCTCTGGGCATCGGGAGGGGAATTCCTCTGTCTGCGGTCCAGGCCAGATCTCCTCTCCATTCAAGAAGGCCAGGTCTACCACCTGGGCCTAGCCTCCCTGCGACCCACAACATGAAGAATTTGACCCAGGAACCCCTTTGAGAGGCAGTGTGACAAATAATCAATGCAGCCCAAAAAGCCACAACCAAGAAGGCTTACACCTATAAATGGTCACGGTTCCTGGAATTTCTTACACCACTTGCCATGAACCCATTGACAGCCCCCACTTCAGTCATTTTGGACTTCCTGGTCCATCTGTCCAGTAGAGGTTTATCCCTGTCTTCACTCAGATGCTATCTTGCAGCCATCTCATGGCACAGAAGGTGCACCGGAAGCCCATCATGCTTTCATGACCCCATGATTCAGCTCTTCCTTAAAGGCTACTGTGAGGAAGCGTAATTTTTACTGCCACCAATTAGGAACCATTTGTAAACGGGCCACCTCTTAATGAGGGTTTATTAACTTGATAGTGTAGCTTATGACTAATAACATTGCTTTAGTCTTTCTTATATGCAGGGCGACTTGGACAGAAATTGTATCAGAGGCAAGGCTTTAGAAAAAATAGTAACAAGTTTATTGGAATGTAGAAGAAGTATGATGGATTCAATGTTACTTAACAAATCTTCATAGGTTACATTTATGTTTCTTGAATAACTCTGGGAAGGGCTCTTCCCTCCACTAAACAGGTTTCAAACAGTTTCTTTAAAAAGATGTTTCTTTCTTTTACAGATTGGTTCAGGCACACACTTTTTCTTGCTTTATGATGTTCTGTTATAATCAAGATACTTATTAGGGTTTCCCTTTCCTTTTCCACAGCCATTCTTTTAATATCAATAAATCACCTGACTTATCCAACTATATTGGCTCAAAGCCAAACCCTGATTCTTAATGTCAAAGAATCAGTCTTCCCCTGTAGTTCTCTAACTACAGGATTCCTGCTGGTTTTCCACAAAGCACAGGACCAATCACCTCTGTAGAACCAACCATAGACTGATAGTTAAAAATGTCTGCTCTGTCAAGTGGCGGTTGGCTCCGCCCCTATCTCCATGGCAACTCAGGTCAAAGCAAGCTAAGCCAGTTACCATCCCCCAATATAAGGCAATACTACATACTTACCATTACTAACCCTGATCTAAAACAATACATAACTGTAGGAATAAAAAATGTACACACCATCACACCTCCCAACCTATAGGGATTATTTTTGACTTTTCTACAAGTTAGAATAGTCAAAAATAATGTGTGTGGTATGAACCTCATATAACTATATACAAACCATAAATTGATTAGTCATCCGGTAATATCGTTTCAAGGCATCCTGTAAAGTGAGTCCACAACAACATTGTTTCTACCTTTTACATGTTGGATATCAAAAGAATAATCCTGTAATAATAAACTCCCCCGTAAAAGTTTGTTGTTGGTGCCCTTTGTGTTGTTTAGCCATTTCAATGGGGCATGATCCATTTGAAGGGTGAACCTTCTTCCCCATAAATAAGGCCGCAACTTCTGAATGGACCATACTATAGCTAGACATTCCTTTTTAATGGTGGATAAACTACATTCCCTGGGCAACAGCTTTTTGCTTAAAAATAGGATAGGATTACTCTCTCCTTACGGATCTATTTGACTTAATACTGCCCCCAACCTAGTTTCTGATGCATCACATGTTAAAATAAAGGGTTTATCAAAGTCTGGGACTCTCAATATGGACCATGAGGTGATGGCTTGTTTTAATTGGTCCATTGACCTTTGACATTGTGCAGTCCAAATTACTTAATTAGGACATCTCTTCCGTGTAAGATCTGTCAAAGGCATTGTCAAAGTGCTAAAGGATGGAATAAATTTCTGATAATACCCTGCTAACCCAAGAAATGATCTTACTTGTTTCTTGGTTTTGAGTATGGGCCACTGATGTATGGCTTCCACCTTGGTAGGTTCTGGCTCAATGATACCACAACCCACAATGTGTCCTAAGTACTACTTGGTGGTGCGGTTACCCATTCGGCACTTAGGGGCCTCGATTGTTAAACCTGCATCCTGTAACCCATGTAACACTTGGTCAATGTGTTTTAAGTGGTCTTCCCAGGTGGTACTAAAGATCCCAATATCGTCCATATACGCAACACAAAATTCTCCCATACCACTAAGCACATTGTCCACTAAACGTTGGAAAGTGGCTGGACTATTTCTTAAAACAAGTGGTAAGGCAGTAAACTCATACAACCCTTCATGAGTTCTGAATGCGTTCTTTTCTTGGTCTTGGGGAGCTACAGGCACTTGCCAAAACCCTTTTGTCAAATCTAATTATTATTATTATTATTATTATTATTATTATTATTATTATTATTAACTTTATTTGTACCCCGCTAGCATCTCCCGAAGGACTCGATGCGGCTTACACGGGCCGAAGCCTCAAATACAATACAATAGAAAACATAACACAACAATAAACAAAGCAAATCAAACAATTAAGCAAAATAACCACAATGACAATACATCAAGACACTATTAAAACTGGTTCGGCCAGCGCAATGGGGTACAGGGTTAAAAGTGCTGAGATGGCAGGAGGAACGTAAGATTAAAAGTGCAGTGTGCAGCAACAATAGTTGTGCTAAAGTGCATCTAGGACTTGGGATGGGGATTCCTAATCTGCGAAGGCACATCGGAACAGCCAAGTTTTTAGGTTCCTTCTGAAAACTGCTAGAGTAGGGGCCTGACGAAGCTCTTTTGGAAGGGCATTCCAAAGTCGGGGGGCCGCCACAGAGAAGGCCCTGTCCCGTGTCCCCACCAAGCGCGCTTGCGACGTAGGTGGGATCACGAGCAGGGCCTCCCCAGATGACCGGATTGAGCGTGTGGGTTCGTAGATGGAGATGCGGTCACGCAGGTAGGGTGGTCCCAAACCGTTCAGGGCTTTGTAGGTGAGCACCTGCACCTTGAATTGGGCTCGGAAAATAAATGGCAGCCAGTGGAGCTCCTTGAACAGGAGGGTTGACCTCTCCTGATAATGAGCTCCAGTTAGCATCCTAGCTGCTGCCCGCTGGACCAATTGAAGTTTCCGAGCCGTCTTCAAGGGCAGCCCCACGTAGAGCGCATTGCAGTAATCCATTCTAGAGGTGACCAAGGCGTGGACCACCCCGGCCAGATCAGCCTTCACGAGGTACGGTCGCAGTTGGCGAACAAGTCTCAATTGTGCAAAGGCCCTCCCGGATACCGCCGACACCTGAGCCTCAAGTGTGAGCGAAGAATCCAGGAGGACACCCAAACTGCGGACCTGTGGCTTCAGGGGGAGTGTAACCCCGTCCAACACAGGTAACCACCCTATACCCCGGTCCGGTTTACGATCGACCAGGAGGACCTCTGTCTTGTCGGGATTGATCTTCAGCTTGCTCTTCCTCATCCAGATCGACACAGCGGCCAGGCACTCGTCCAGCACCCGAGAAGCCTCCTTGGAATTAGGTGGAAAAGAGTAGTAGAGTTGTGTGTCATCCGCATAAAGATGGCACCCAACTCCAAAACTCCGGATGACCTCTCCCAGCGGTTTCATGTAGATGTTGAAAAGCATGGGCGACAGAATGGAGCCTTGCGGGACCCCACAGGTCAAAGGCCAGGGGTCCGAGCAGGCGTCTCCCAGCTTCACCATCTGGGTCCGTCCCTCCAGGAAGGACCGGAGCCACGACAGGACCACGCCCCCAAGGCCCATCCCAGAGAGACGACCCAGAAGGATACCATGATCGATGGTATCGAAAGCCGCTGAGATGTCCAGGAGAACCAGCAGGGTCACACTCCCCCTGTCCAGCTCTCTGCGGAGGTCATCCACCAAGGCGACCAAGGCTTTCTCAGTGCCATGACCAGGCCTGAAACCAGACTGTGACTGATCTAGGTAGTTGGTATCGTCTAGGAAGCTCTGGAGCTGCGAGGCGACCACCCGCTCCAGCACCTTACCCAAGAAAGGGAGGTTGGAGACTGGCCTGTAGTTATTCAGCACCGTGGAGTCAAGGGAAGCCTTTTTGAGGAGTGGACGAACCACAGCCTGTTTCAGACCAGATGGAAAAATCCCTTGCTCCAACGATGCATTGACAATCAATACAAACCAGTCAACCAACCCCTCCCTGGCTGATTTAATGAGCCAAGATGGGCATGGGTCTAGAGGTGAGGTGGTCGCCCTCACAGCCCCAAGAACCTCCTCTACGGTTTCAGGGAGAACAAGCCTAAAAGAATCCAACAAAATTGGACAAGCAGATGCCTCCATCACCTCTTCAGGCACTGCGATGGAATTGGAGTCGAGCTCAAGGCGTATCTGAGCGACTTTACCTGCAAAATGGTGTGCGAAATCGCGACACCGAGCTGCTGGGTCATCAGTGAGCTCCTCCACCACAGGTGGGTGGAGGAGTTCCCCCACGACCTGAAACAGCTCCGACGGTCTATTTGCTGCAGACGCTATACGAGTGGTCGTGAATGATTTCCTGGCCACCCGTATAGCCACGGAGTATGCCTTAAGAGAGGCTTTAGCCCGTGCTCGATCAGACACGACCCGAGATTTCCTCCATTTGCGCTCTAGCCCCCTTCTCGCATGCTTCATCACAGTCAGCTCCCCGGTGAACCAGGGAGATGGCCTGTCACGACGCAACGAGATGGGGCGTTCGGGTGCGATCACATCTAACGCCCTGGACATCTCCCCATTATAGAGAGTCACCAAGGCGTCGATGGAATTGCCAGGCTCCAAGGCAGGAAGAACCCCAAGATTCCTCAGGAATCCATCCGGATCCATCAGTCTCCTAGGGCGGACCATTTTAATCTGTCCTCCACCCCTGCGGAGGTTAAGAGTCGCAGCAAGTCTAAAAGTGATCAGATAATGATCAGACCATGACACCGGAAGGATGTTTTGATCTTCCACTCTAATCATTTCGTTGTCCGCCACGAAAACAAGGTCAAGAGTATGTCCAGCTTGATGAGTGGGACCAGATATTATTTGTGACAGTCCTATGGTCGTCATGGTGGCCATAAAGTCCTGAGCTGCACCAGATAGGGTGGTCTCGGCGTGGATGTTAAAGTCTCCCAGCACCACCAGGCGCTGGGAGACCAATGCCGAATTAGAGACCACCTCCGCTAGCTCAGACAGGGAAACTACTGGGTCGCGGGGTGGGCGGTACACCAGCAGGAACCCCACACTGTCATGGCACCCTACTTTCAAGTGGACGCACTCAAACCCAGAAGCCTGCGGGACAGCGCATCTGATCACGGCAATGGATTGCCGAAAGACTACTGCGACCCCTCCTCCCCGCCCCCCTTGTCTGGCCTGCTGATGCACTCCAAAACCTGGTGGACACAACTGAGTGAGATTTACTCCCCCCAGCTCGTCCAGCCAGGTCTCGGTGATGCATGCCAGATCCGCCCTCTCATCCAGGATCAAGTCCTGGATGGCTGCGGTTTTGCCATTAACGGATCTGGCATTAATCAGCAGGACCTTAAGACCAAGGGGGCTGCCCTGGAGCCTACCACTACCTACCTTCTCCAGGGTCGCAAGAACTCTGTTGCGCTTCTCCCTGGGATATCGGTGACCCGCTATTCTCCTCCCCCACACGACTTGAATGGCACCCCCTTCTTCCGGAACCCTCCCCCCCCCCCCTTACATGGCCGAGATCTGTAACTAGTCAGCTCTCAGAGGACGAGGTCGGGCTGGGAAATAATCTCCCTTGGGCGTTAGGTAGAGATGTTTCTGATGATGAGGTAGATAATGAAACATCAAGGGAGCTGAGTGGACTGAATAAGGGAAGTGTCTAAAATCTAAACTACTAATATAATTGGCTCCCCCCATCCTCTCTAATAGATCATCTAACCGGGGCATCGGATAGTTATCTGGCTGTGTGACTTTGTTTAAGAGCCTATAATCTACACAGAACCGTATGGTGTTATCCGGTTTCTGTACTAGTACAATGGGTGATTAGCTTCCCCGTGACTCTATATGGAGATGATGCTATCGGTGGGATGTCACTTGTAAGGATTCGATGGTGAATTTCTTTTACTCTTCCTGGAAGGTCTGAGAAAATTTTATTGTATTTGTTGAGTAATTCTCTAATTTGGGTTTGCTGTTTCTGGGATAACTCCTCTTCAATTTTTACCTGATCAATACTACTATAAGCCTTCCTGTTTCCCTCCCAGAAGGAAAATGTCTCTGTCTCTTCCCCAGTTACAACTATTTATACACTATTTATACACTAGCAATTGAGATATAACTTCAACACATTTACATACACCAGTCTTTCAATATTATCAAGTTCTCCTAGCTTATGAACAAGTCTGAATGATTTGAAGAGATTCAAGTTCCTGTATCCAAGCACAAGTTGTATATCAATAAAAGTCTCTCTGTCTTCTATGAAATTATAAAGCTGTTGTAGAAAGCTCTCTTTCCTCCTCTTCACTGCTGGAGCTTTCCTCTTTCAATTCAGTCATCCAATTACCAGGAACAGTTCTGCTTTTACAGAATTCCAAAGCTTGATCAAACACCTGTCCCAATGCAGCATCAGGCCTCAGTGAAGAATCTGTAATTTCTTGAACACCTTTCCTTTGTATTGAAGAGAATTTGCCATCCTTGGAAGAACAAACAAGAACATAATCCTTCTTTGTTGCAGTTTCATCACTGCAGACTGGATGAACCTCTAAAGCTGGGAACTGGAGATTTTTCTTTTTATCAACATTAACACAGTCAATGTATATCACTTTTCCTAACAGTCCATCAGCTTGTTTTCTATCATCTTCATCCTCATCACTCAAAGATGAAGAAGATTCTTCTTCTGGTATATGATTAGATCTTCTCCCTGTGTTTATTTTCTTTCCAATTACAGGCGTATCAAAATGTTCAGGGTTGGTAAGGAGGAGCTGATCTAATGTTTCACTCTCAGCAAAATGATTCTCTCCTTTCAGACAAAGTGAAGAGCATCTAAGAGTCTTCTCACTGCACCATCAGCTACAGTGTACCAGCTTGCATCTGTTAATTTGTTGATGACAGCTTCTTGATAAGTTCCATCTGGATTCCTAACTTCAACCACAGTTCTGACCTTTAAAACATCATTTATGTGATCATCTTGAACTTCCACAGTGGGTGAATCATGGTTGAAAGTTACCTTTCATGCCGTAATCAACTGTGCATACGCACATATGGTATTTCTGCGCCTGCGCAGTACAGCTTTTGGAACCTTCTAGAAGATAAAATAGACATTTTAGTCCCCGGCTAGCCCCACCCACCTCCTCGAGTATATATAGCCCATGAGCAGGGCTAGCCACCAGTACTCTTTATCCGCCGCTTTAGCAGCAGCTCTTGAACCTTCGCTCCTGACTAGCTTTTATTGGACTGCCTTGTGTGAGGTGTTTACTCCTCTAACGAGGCAGAATCACGAGTCTAGGCTCGAAGCCACTCTCTATCAAAGAGCCCTTTTGCCTTTAGGCCCCTTGAAGTGCTAGCTGGCATCTTCTTTTCCCTGTGGGGACAATAACTTACTTTTTGTGCATTCTGAGAGTTAAGCGGCAGCGCCGCAAAAGAACAAGCCTAAAGGCCAAGATGAAAAACTGCCAGAATGTCGGGGGACCGCCCCCCTCGCATGCGCAGCCCACTTCGGGGGCACAAGAGGCACTGATGTTATAATCGATACCGGCACTTACCGTGCCCTCTCTTATGAATTTATCAGCTGCCGGTATTGAGCATAACTAATGGAGCCAGGGCCGATGGCCCTGCTCCTGGCATCGGGGCCTTTCCTCCCTTCTGGCTCCGCTTCCCCAGGATCATCGTGCTGCTGGCATGTGAGGCCCTTTCTGCAGCGCCCTAGCTGGGCATCAAGACGTCACATTGATACCATCAATACCAGCTTCAGGGGGCAGGTCAGCCTCCTCCTCTTCCTCCTCCTCTCCCTCCTTTTCTCCAGAAAAATCATGGAGGAAAGGTCTTGCACATTTGCACCGCTCCTGCTCCTCCTCCAAATGGGGAGTATTTGCCTGGGACCGGTGCCGGGACCCATGCAGCAGGGTTATTGGCAATTATCCCCACAAGGCAAATAGATCTACGCTTCTCCCCACATTCCTCCCCTGATGCCTTCTCAGGGGCTGCCTAATTCTCTACATACCTTCCTCGTGTGGGAAATATGCAAAGGGTTTTTTCTCTGCCTACTAAACTGATGAGCATGGTGGCAGCTCAGGAAGCCTCTTCGGTTTCAGCTTCTGCAGGGGTTTCTACTTCCCATCAAGTTACTATCCTCCTTTTGGTGTCTGTGCAGATGCCTCCTTTGGCTCCTCTGCCTTCCTCTGGGGAGAAGGCATTTGCTGTTGTGCAGGAGGGAGGATTGAGTAGAATTAGTTTGCAATTATTTGCTCCTGCAGTTAAGTGGCCCACTGCCAGATGGAGAGGGGAGGGCGCAAATCTTGGCCCTCCTGGTTGCTGCTGAGCTCTTGCTACCAGCTTTTGAGTCCTGTCCAGTGTCCACCCCTGCCATCAGCCCGGTACGTGCTTGACAAACCTTCCCTCCAGGCTTTTCAGGGAAGAACCCTTCAATACTGTGTGCCTAAGAGGCCATCTAGTGGGCACTCATGGTACTGCTCCAGCTCATCTTTCCCCACCGGTTAAAGAATCAGATATGGATTCAGGGCCATGGTAAGTAGCAGCACCACATATCTACAATTTTTGGATACTGGCAGGACTCAGAGGTGTGGAAGGCCAACTATGCATGGATTCAGAGCCCATACACATGGATGGCCAACTGAAAATTTGTTGGAGTGCTTCTGTGAACTGCCCTGAGCCCCTTTGAGAAGATGGTGGCAGGGCTCAAATAAAGTTATTATGTATCGTCATTGTGCTAGTATCATATAATGGGCTCCCTCTGTTTAAGGCTAGCAGCTGGACTTAGCCCACTTGTTTTTCCCTTCTACTTAGGGAAGGCTTGCAGACAGTATGGTCCTTTAAGAATGACCACTGTGATGATGTGTAATTTTTATTCATATGGTTATGTGTTGTTTGAACAGTGGTTGATAAATGGTAGGTATGTAGGATGGTGTTTTGTTAGAGATTGTGGCAGGCTTGGCTTGGGATGAGTTGCCATAGCAACAGGGGTGGAGGCAACTGCCAACTGCCTCTTCACAGGGCAGCTGTTTGAGTGTGGCAGTCTGTAAGCCGGTGAGCTACAGGGAAGACTGAATCTCTTAATTTGTGACCAAAAGGGTTACAGGAAAGGACCCGGTAGTGATAAAACTACAGAGGGTTATTGATTCTGGGTTAAGAATCAAGGTTTGGCCGGGAGCCAATTCTATTAAATAAGCCTTTCAGCTTATTTGTTTTATTAGGACAGTTGTCCAGGAGAGATACATCTGCTTATAGAAACCTCTTGAAGTCTGTTACTCATGAAACCTTACTAATGTAACCAGTCAAGATTTGTGCCTCTTGTGAAGAAACAATCAAATCTGTTATACCTTGCTTGTTCCAATAAAATTGTTACTGTTCTCCTCAAGCCTTGCCTGATACAGTTTCTCTTAAGTCAAACAGCCTGCATAAGAAGTAAAGCCAAACCAGGGACAGAAAACACTACGCTATCAATACTTCTGAAAATAATAGTCCCTTTATAAACCAGCTCATAAGCTGATATTGATCATTGCCCGGCTTTCCTCACAGATTAGGTGGCAGTAGTTTACCCTCCTTCACAAATTGGTGGCAAGCGACGGGATTCATGTAACATCTGATTTAATGCCTGAGGTTGCCTAAAAGGAAAAATCTTGAGATAAAAGTTGGAGGCAAAGATGGTGGCTAAATAGCAAGGCAAAGTAACAAAGGAGGTTGAGGCTTATCAAGAAGAGGGAAGCTCAGACTCAGACCAAACTCCTATCTCTGAAATACCATTCAAATATCAACTAGAGTTAAGGAAACTTGAGACAAGACAAAGGGAAATTGAAATGGAAGCTCAAAGGAGACAGGCAGAAATGGAAGCCCAAAATAGACAGGCAGAAATGGAAACCCAAAGGGCACAAATGGAGTTTGAGAAGCGGGAAAGTCAGGCAGGCTAAATTATGAAAAATGGAATTAGAAATTGAAAAACAATGTTTAACTCTCCCTCAAGCCCAAATAAATCTACAGGAGAGACAAGAAGAGATCCCTATGGATCATATTTTGAGAAAATTCCCCAAGATATAATAAAGAAGACAATGTGGAAATGTTTTTAATTTCTTTTGAAATATGCTGTAAGGACTGCAATGTTGCTGAGGAAAAATGGATGGCATATTTAAGGCCACAGATTTGTGGTAAACTCCTGGAGATTTACAGCGACATGGCAGGGACAGAACATAGAGATTACTCTAAGTTCAAACAACAAGTCCAACAGAAATTACAGCTGATGCCTGAATTTTATAGGATGTAGTTCAGGACGATCAAAAAAGAAAAATATGACAGTTATTCTCAATTAGCCTCCAAGCAGGAACAATACTTTGAGAGCTGGATCAGAGGCGCTGAGGTAAATGACTTCCAGCAGCTCAAAAACTTAATTCAAAAGGAGCAGTTTTATCAACAGGTTCCCCTTGATTATAGATGGATTATACAGGATAGAAACCCCAAAACTTCAACACAAGCAGCTATCATGATGGACTAGTTGATTACTTTAAAGGAAGGATTTAAAGAAGAAGAAGGAGTCAGAAAGGAAGTAAGACAATCCCAACCGCCATTTAAAAACTCCCCTCACAGTCAGCCAGGGAGAGGATCTGCAGTAGAAAACACCACCTGCAGGATGGCAGGCACCATGCAGCCTAACAGTACTGAGGGAAATAAGGGCTGTTTTCATTGTGGGAAATTAGGACATTTTAAGTCTCAATGTAATCTCCTGAGAAAAGAGAAGTCCACCTTCTTCATTAGAAAAAGCAATACCCCTGAAAAAGAAATGGAACCCAGTGCTAAAAAGGATTGCACTGACGTGGTTCAAAAAGGGGAACAGATTGAAAAACAGTGTCCGTTTGTGGTACTAAACACAGTCCCAAATGACTATTTGGAACCCATCAAAATAGATGGAAACCTGTTGCAAGGATGGAGAGACACGGGTTCTGAAGTTTGTGTAATTCATCCAAAGATGGCACCTGAGAGGTATCAAAATCCTACTTCTCAGATTAATTTAAAAGGCTTAGGGCCAGCAATTACTTCAAACGTGGTCTCTTTGCCCATAAGATATGGCAATTGGACAGGCATGTGGGATTTTGCCATAAGTTCAGAGATCCCTTACTCATGCTTGATTGGGAATGACTTGGCCAGAAGGATTAAGAAAATATCAGTTACCTAAAGAGGAAAAAGACTTGAGTGTGGTACCTCAGAAATATAATGAGCACCCAGATAGAGCCAGTGATGAGAATATAGAAACAGTGGTTTCTGCAGAACAAGTGATAAATTCTGAGGAGAAAAAAGAGCTGAAAGAATCGTTGACTTTAAAAGATGTATTACCTTCAGCTCCAAGTAAAGAAATTACCTCTGCTGAGCTCATTGACAAAGACAATGAAATACAATCAGAAGAGACAGATGAAGAAAAGCTAATCCTTAAGGAACCTATTTATTTGGCAATAGACATGGTTGGGAGTACAAAATATCAAAAAGCTGTCATCAACAATTTGACTGATGCAAGCTGGTACCCTGTAACAGTTGATGATGGAGATAAGAGGACTCTCAAACACTCTCCACTTCATCTGAAAGAAGAGAGACATTTTGCTGAGAATAAAACATTAGATCAGCTTCTCCTTACTAACCCTGAGCATTTCGATATGTCTACAACTGAAAAGAAAGTAAGCAGAGAAAGAAGATCTAATCATATATCGGAGGAAGAATAATCTTTATCTTTGAGCAAGGAAGAAAAAGAGGATAAAAACCAAGCTGATGGACTGTTAAGAAAAGTGATATACACTGACTATGTTAGTCTTGATAAAAAGACAAATCTCCAGTTCCAAGGTTTAAAGGTTCATCCAGACAGCAGTGATGAGACTACAATAGAGAAAGACAATGTTCTTGTTCGTTCTTCCAACAATGGTGAATTCTCTTCAATACCAAGAAAAGATGTTCAAGGAACTACAGATTCTTCACTAAGACCTGATGCTACGTTGAAGCAAGCCCTATTCGAGCCTTAAAACTCAATGAAAGCAGAACTGTTCCTGATAATTGGAAGATCAGGTTGAAAGAAGAAACTCCAGCAGCAAAAGCAGAGAAAAGAGAAAGCTTCCTACAACAGCGTTGTCTCTTCATAGAAGACCAAGAGACTCTTAGTAATGAACAACCTGTGGTTAACTATAGAGACTTAAATCTCTTCAAATTATTCAGACTTGCTCATAAGTTTAAAGGACTTAATGATATTAAAAGACTGATATATGTAAAAATACTGAGAATTTATGTCAGTAGAGTCACAGGGAAACTAATCAAGTATATTGCAAAAGAGATAAGAAAAATGTTAGAAATGTGAAACTTTGGTATTGCATACATGGATTATATTGAATAACTGATCAGTATATGGTTTATATATAGTTATATGATATTGATATCACCCAAATTATTTTTGACCTTTCTAGTTGGTAGAAAAGTAAAAAATAATCCCTATGGGTTGGGAGGTGTGACGATGTGTAATTTTTATTCATATGTTTATGTGTTGTTTGAACAGTGGTTGATAAATGGTAGGTATGTAGGATGGTGTTTTGTTAGAGATCGTTGCAGGCTTGGCTTGGGATGAGTTGCCATAGCAACAGGGGCGGAGGCAACTGCCAACTGCCTCTTCACGGGGCAGCTGTTTGAGTGTGGCAGTCTGTAAGCCGATGAGCTACAGGGAAGACTGAATCTCTGGGTGGAGATTCAGGGAATTAATTTGTGACCAAAAGGGTTACAGGAAAGGACCCGGTAGTGATAAAACTACAGGGGGTTATTGATTCTGGGTTAACAATCAAAGTTTGGCCGGGAGCCAATTCTATTAAATAAGCCTTTCAGCTTATTTGTTTTATTAGGACAGTTGTCCAGGAGAGATACATCTGCTTATAGAAACCTCTTGAAGTCTGTGCCTGAGGTTACTCATGAAACCTTACTAATGTAACCAGTCAAGATTCGTGCCTCTTGTGAAGAAACAATCAAATCTGTTATACCTTGCTTGTTCCAATAAAATTGTTACTGTTCTCCTCAAGCCTTGCCTGATACAGTTTCTCTTAAGTCAAACAGCCTGCATAAGAAGTAAAGCCAAACCAGGGACAGAAAACGCTACGCTATCAATACTTCTGAAAATAATAGTCCCTTTATAAACCAGCTCATAAGCTGATATTGATCATTGCCCGGCTTTCCTCTCAAATTAGGTGGCAGTAGTTTTACCCTCCTTCACAACCACCCTTCGCCAGTCCTAAATTTAGGACAGGAAGACTATCTTCAAATGTATACATATGACTATATATCTTTTCTCTTGTGCTGTCCATTGTTAAGAGGTATGTTATTTTCAAACGCTATTGCTGCTGAGTATATTTTGTTTTATGCTATTAACAGCACTCTTCCTTCCTGTGATGTCACATAACATTGTTCCCAGGCCGTTGATTTTGCCCATTATATCTTAGTCTCCAGTACCCTGGAAAGTGTACAAGTGTATTGGAATAATGATATATTTACTCATCTCCTCTCTTACTATTGTTTCTCAAGCTAGATATGCCATATCTTCAGCACTCAATCATTGTCTTCTTCTGTTATGGTTTTGCTGTCTTACGCTGATGTATTCTGTAAATGGATGCCGTATTGGCCTGGCAGCTTGCCAAAGTAGTGCCATACAGAATTCTTTTCATTTCCAGTTTTATAGCATTGCCTGCCATGTCCTACCTCATGCACAAAAGAAGAAGAATTGTTTAAAGCTACAGATAATGCGTTCACTGTTGCCCGTTTTGCTCTAAAATTATTTAACCGCTTGTGCTTCACTTGGGTTAGTGTATTCTTTCTCATGTTGGACTTTTGAGCACTCTTTTGACAACCTCCTGTGTAGACCAGGTTGTTGGATCTGGGCTGTCACCTTTACCTCAGTCTGGCAGAAGTTAACCCTCAGAGGACTGGTGCTAAGAACTATCAGCTCATGTTGCCTGCCTTCTCTACCTGTTGGTGAGAGGCCCAGGCCTTTTCATAGAAAGGCTGATTGACCACCAGTATCCATTGTGCTCTTCTCTTGCACTTTCTTCAGTTACTTCTGACTGCCTGAGAGGGGTGGTGGCTAAGGTGCCATCCTGAACCTAAGAAACATCAACTGATATATTCAAGCCTTGGATGACATCGCTTTCTACTCTTTCCCTGTCATTAATGATGCTTTGTTTGTCAAACTGATTTGAGGGATGTTGGTCAGTAGGTTCCTTCTTTCACCATAGGGGACCAGTCCCTTGTTTGATGCATGTCAGTTTGGTCTCATGACTGTTTTCTTTTTCGTGCTTTCCTCAAGTGTAGGTCTGCCATGGTAGCCCATTTTCACTTCAGTGACATTACAGCTATCTGTATATTCATAACTGACTACTGGCAACTAAGTCGAAGCTTCTACTTGTGACATTACAGCTATCTGTATATTCATAACTGACTACTGGCAACTAAATCAAAGCTTCTACTCCCTCTCATATCTGGTCTATGTGGTTTTTCTTTGTATGACTTTAACTACGACCGCAGCACTTCATGGAGGGCCCTTTGCTGGCCCATACATGCATGTTTTTCTCTTTGTTTTATTACCTCGGTTATGATCCTCACAACCACTTTGTTGGTCAGATCATCAAGCAACATCTGTACAGTTTGTCCTTCAGACCATGGAATATCCCTAGATTCCTTCCTCTGGATTTGGAGATACACATTCGAAGGACCTTGATGCCCAGGGGACCTGGCCCAGGATGAAGGCCACCAGACAATTGAATTCCTTTGAAAAGCTAAGAGTTGAACAGGGCATGATGTTACTTGAACCATCACTGTCAGGGCACATAGTCCAAGCCCTCACAGGTAACATCACCACCCCATTCTGATAAGCAAGTAAGATGAGACACACTCTCCGCTTCTAATATTTACCTTTCATCTGTGGAACTGGTGCATCGACAGAAGGATCCACCTTGTGCTAGTATATCTTCCTGAAGTCATGAATACGTTAGCCGACCACCTAGGCAGGGCATCATTCTCCCATTTCAGACCATGTGGCAATCTGGAGATATATCTAGTCGTGCATCCCCTTTGTTCTGCGTGAGTCAGCCCCACTACCAAGCATGGGGCCATTTAAGGGAGGCGTTCCTCTTTGCCTATTCCCTCCATTCCCCTTTGCATTTCTATTGGTTCTCTTCGCAATTGGGTGGTGCCCAAATTGCGAGTGGATAATTTTGGTTGAATCCTCGTTGTGCTAGCCATGCTTCTTTCCTCCCTGAGATGCTCCAGGATGAGCTGATGCACCTTTCCAATCAGATCTCCTCATGCCCCAGGAGGGTTGAGGTCCCCATTCCAAAGTACATCGTCTAGACTACAGTTTGAAGGATATGGCTGGTCAGTGAGGCTGAACCCATCTACCCTTGGCACAGCCACTGAGGACTATCTTAGAGACAGCCTTCTAAGCTCTGTCACTTAAATTGGACCTGGTTTCAGCCTTTTGCCTCCCTAGTAAGTTTGATCCAGTTTCAACCTTGATTTTTTCTGATTCTGTTTCACAAGGAATCAGAGGCGACTGACCAAATAAACAACAGAGGTATCTATCCTTCCTCTTTATAGTGCTACCATGTGGCCATGTCCTGTTTTAGGAAGAAACTGGATTCTCCTGTCATGTTCTTGGACCTCTGTTAGTCCATTTCATCAAGAGCTGAGGAATAGGAATGTTCTGCTGCCCTTTTGGCCCCATCTTCGAGATTGGAGATAGTGCTTTCTAGTTAACTAAGTTTCAACTTGGGGTTCCTGACCTTACGGATATGTCCTATCTCATGGGAATGGCTTACTGGTACTATTGTTTTGCTGTGTCATATGAAGGAGTTTTCCATGCTATGAGTGTGCTTTGGGCAGATGAGCCCTATTATGACTTACTATGACAAGATCATGCCACATATTGATGCGACTTTCTGCCCAAGATAGCCTTCCATTCCTAGTTTTCTCCAAGATCGTCCCTTTTGGTTTGGTCATTACATTCTGTGCCTTTTTTATATAGTTTAACAGGACTCTTTTAAATGTCCTAGGCTGTTTCTAAGGTACCAGGAGGATACCAGTGGCCTCCTGGTGCTCCCATAAAATGGTCTTTGGATCATGTCATGGTTTATCTAGCTTACCAGTTGAATGGTTGCAATTCACCTGGGTAGGTTCAGGGTCATCCCACTGGATCTGTGGGAACTTCCACTGCCCTTCTGAGGGGCTTTCTTTTGAAGACCTCTGTTGAACAGATGCTTCACCTATTCCATATGTCTTCATCTTGCACAACAAGGTTGATGCCCACTGTTGTAAAGGTGTAGCCTTTGGCAGGGCCATCTTTTTCTCTTCTGTGAAGGGTCATTTCACGAAGTCGTTGTCCACTTCTATGGCTTTCATGAGGGCTTGCAGCTGGACCCAGTTTGCCATGGTGCCACATGGTCCACGCCGCTTAGCTTTGTGTCCCACTACAAATTGGACTTCTCCTCCAAGAGGGGTGTTTCATTTGGAAGGGCAGTCCTCTTCTCTGCGTTGGCATGACGCCCACCAGCCAGGGTTAATAGCTCACTAGTCTACAATATGTGTGTATTCACAGTTGACTATGACAGGAAATTATAGGTTGCTTACCTGTAACCGTAGTTTCCTGAGTAGTCACCTGTGAATTCGCACATCCCCGCCCGACCTCCCCTCGAGTGTCATGCCCCGCCTTCCTGCTGCTTTGCAGCGGAAGAGAACTGGTGGCTAGCCCCGCCCATGGGTTATATATACTTGAGGGGGGTGGGCCGGGCTAGCCGGGGACTAAAATGACTATTTTATCTTCTAGAAGGTTCAGAAAGCTGTACTGTGCAGGCGCAGAGATACCATATGTGCGAATTCACAGGTAAGCTGCCACATGGTCCACTCAGGAAACTATGGATACAGGTAAGCAACCTATAATTCACTTCAACTAGTTGTATTGACCTTGGTCTCACAAAAGGCTCCTTGATATTTTGCACTCAAATAAGTGTCCACTGTCAAATAGAGGGACTCATCAAGTACCACCTTTTCTTCAGCTTTCTCTTCAGTTTGTACTCCGTTGCATTTGTCAATGAGCTCTGCAGAGATAATTTCATGTTGAGCTGAAGGCAATACATCTTTTAAGATAAAGGGTTCTTTCAGCTCTTTTTTCTCTTCTGAGTTCATCACCTGTTTTGTAGGATCTATTGTTTCCATGTTCTCATCACTGGCTCTAGCTGGGTGCTCAGATATTTCTGAGGTACTACAATCTGGGTGTAAGAAGGAGCTAGAACTGGAGACTTGTGGTTTAAAACCTCTCTATACAAAACCTCATCTTTGATTATAAATCTGCTTGGCTTTCTGGGATTAACTCAGTCTTATCGGTCTGAGCTGTATCAAACAAGGTCTGGAGTGTATCGTCAGCCCTTTGTTCATTTTCCCCTTTTGTCTCTTTAACTAGCTCGGTTACTACAGAGCTGGTCTCAGGTTCCCCTTCCAGAGTCTGGCATATGGGTAAACAAAGGATGTTTTGTTCTCAAGTCTGTTCTACAATTAAGCCTTCTTCTTCTTTAGGTGACTTGTATTTTCTTAATCTTTCTGGCCAGGTCATTCCCAATCAGGCATGTGTAAGGGATTTCCGAACGTATGGCAAAATCTCATATACCTGTCCATTTGCCATATCCTACAGGCAAAGAGACCACGTTTGATGTAATCGCTGGCCCTAAGCCTTTTAAACTAATTTGTGAAGTAGGATTTTGATACTTCTCAGGTACCATCTCTGGACGGATCACACATACTTCGGAACCCGTGTCCCTCCATCCTTGTAAAAGATTCCCATCTATCTTAATGGGTTCTAAATAATCATTTTGGACTGTGTTCAAAACCACAAACAAACACTGTTTTTCAGGCCTTTCTCCCTTTTGAATCACCTCAGTGCAATCCTTCATAGCACTGGGCTCTATCTCCTTTTCAGGGGTTTTCCCTTTTTTTAATAAAGAAAGGTTTTTTTTGAAGTTTTTTTAAATTGTTTTATTGGTTTTTCCCACTCCCACCCTCCCCTTCTTGTACATGCCATTTATACATCAAACTACAGAAGTTACATTTGAAATATCAGTCTCAGTCTTAATTTTTCTGCTCCACATCCTAACACATTCTCTAAATAATTCCGAACTGGTTCCCACATCCTCTTAGTTATTGTAACCTTTTCAATTTTATCTATATTATTCCATTTGCAATTTGTTATTTCCACATTTAACATATTCACTATATAGTTATACCAATTAATCAGCGTCCATTTTGTTTTGTCTTTCCAACCCCTCACTAAAACAATTTGTGCACAAGCGATTAATTTGTCAACCATTTTTTCCTTTTGTATATTCTTCACTCCTGCTATTCGTGCATGTAGTATATTTCTATTAATTATTACTATTTGCTATTACTATAACATTCTATTGATTTCCCCTTCAATCCTTTTCCAGTATTCTTGCACTTGATCACATTCCCATATCATATGATTAAACACCCCTCTTTGTTCACAGCCATGCCAACACCTATCCTTTATCCTTGGTACAAAGCGTGAAAGTTGTGCAGGAGTTCTGTACCATTTTTGTAACATTTTCCTTCTTGCTTCCCTTAATACATTATACTTTTCTTTTGCTATATTACTTATTTCCCTTTGGATGTCTTCCCTCTCAATTTCCATATCCAATCTCCATGTTTGGAAAATTTCCTCTATTATTTCTTCTTTTACTGTTATAATTTGGTCGTACAGATCTCCTGCCACTTTCTTCTCCCCTCTCAAACATTTCCTAATCACCTTCTCAAATGGACTATCCTGTTCTCTAATTTTGCCCCTCCGTCTAAAAATTTCCTGTCTTATAGCCCAGCTTTGAATCCAATTCCCTGACCCTATCCAATTCTGAATTTCTTTTTGTTCTACGGGGTTTCCATCCTCTGTATATAGATCCTCTACTAACCTTTTCCCTCTGCTTTCAATCAGTCTCAATGTTCTGCCTATCATTTCATCATTATTATAATTCATTTGCCATATAGTTGCCATCTTATTCTCATTACCTGGATTTAACTTCTTCTTTCTTTTTTTCCACACTTTTACTGTTCCTTTAAAGGGTTCCTTAAGTTCTGTTTCCTCTCTCCTCTTCCATTCCCTAAATATTATTTCTTTTCCTTTAATATTATTTATTATCTTCTCCATATTTACCCATTTTTTTCCGTATACTGTATTTCCAGCAATCTTTGGATTTGAAATGCATCATGATAAACTTCCAGACTTGGGATCCCCCAGCCTCCCTCTTCTTCTTTTGCATTTAACCATTTATCCCTTATTCTGGGTCTTTTCCCGCCAACTGCCCATATTCTTATTCTTCTGTCCCATGTCTTTAATGTTTTCCTCTCTACTGTGTTTGGTAAGGTTTGGAGTAAATATAATAATTTTGGTATTATGAACATTTTCAATGCCCTTATTCTATCCACTCTTGTTAATGTTTTCCCTTCCCAGTTCTTAAGTTGCTTCTCTATTACTTTCCACTTTTGTTTGTAATTCCCCTTAACTATACTCTTTGGAGTTTTGTATACCCATATTCCTAAATATTTTAGCTTCTTTGATCCTAATTTTAATCCTGATATTTTCCTAATCTCCAATTGTTCTTTTGGTGGGGTGTTAATACATAGTATCTCTGACTTTTTGATGTTAACAAATAATCCAGATATATTCTTAAACTCTTCTAATTTTTTTATCATATCTTTTATCATGATTAATGGTTGATTTGTAATAATCATTGCATCATCAGCAAAGAGATTCAGCTTTATTTCTTCCTTTCCCCCTCCCTCCTTTTCTATTTTGTATCCTGTCCACTTGGTGCTATTCCTAATACTTTCAGCTAGTATTTCTATCGCTATTACAAATAAAGTGGGGGATAATGGACATCCTTGTTTTGTACCATTTAAAATGGGTATCTCTCCTGTCCTTCTGTCGTTAACCCTTACTCTTGCCTTGCAGTTACTATATAGTTGCTGCAATGTTTTACAAAAATTTTCCCCCATATTCAACTGTTGACATACATTTAGTAGAAATTTATGATTGACCTTATCAAAGGCTTTGTAAACATCCAATTTAAGAATTCCAATTTTTTCTTTATTCAAATTTGCATGATTCATTGCGATTACCACATTTTTTATTGGATCCCCAATTTTTCTTCCCTTCACAAATCCATATTGATCTTCTTTAATTATTTTTGGCATTATTGTTTCCAATCTTTTCGCTAAAATTTTTGTAAATATTTTGTAATCCTGATTACATAGACTAATAGGCCTGTATGACCCTGGTTCTGTTAAATCTCTTCCCTTTTTTGGTATAGTAATAATTTCTGATACCTTCCAGGTTTGTGGGACTTTTTGCTTAGTGTATATTTCATTAAACAACTCTGTTAAATGTGGCACCAATTCTTCAATATATGCTTTATAATATTCCGCTGGGAATCCATCTGGCCCTGGTGACTTAGCTCCCTTTAACCCTTTAATTACCCCTAATATTTCCTCTTGTGTTATTGGTTGATTTAATAACTCTCTGTCTTCCTCTGCAATTTTTCTCTAATGTTTAAGTTCCCTTGTACTACCCTCTCCTCCTTATATAAATCTTTATAGTATTTTGCCATTACCTCCCTAATTTTACTTTGCTCCTCTTGTTCTTTCCCTTTTTCATCTTTCAATTTCTTTACCCAGGTTTTTTTCCTTTTTCTTTTTCAAATAGTAAGCCATCCTCTTCATTGATTTTATATTCCAACTTTGGGAATAACTTTTAACATATAAATACTTATTCATTATATTCATTTCCTCAAAAGCTTCTAATTGTTTTCTCTTCTCTTTTAATTCTATCCAGATCTTTCTATCCCTAGTTCTTTTATGTCTGTCCTGCAAGACTTCTATTTCTTTTAGTATCTTATCTTGTTCATTCCTCCATCTCCTTCTGAGATTTGCCTCTAAACTTATACAGTGACCCCTTATCACAGCCTTGCTTGCATCCCAAATTATATCTTTAGTTACTTGTCCATTATCATTGGTCTCAAAATACTTGATTATTTCTTTCCTTATCATTTCATATTCTTGCTCTCTACTGTTTAAAATTGTATTGTATCTCCAGGTTCTTTCTTTTCTCTCTACTTCTAATTTTACTTTTACTCTTAATGGTGCATGATCTGACAAATATATTGGAAGTGTTTTTGCCTCTAGAATCAATGATTGGTTTGTATTTTTCCCCAAAATATAATCTATTTTACTATATGTATCATGTCTTCCTGAATAATAAGTCCATCTATTGTTCTCTGATTCCCCTTCTAATAGGTCCTGCATGTTGTATTCTCTTATATTTAATTTCCTATTATTATTTTGCCTTGTTGACACTAATTCCAAATTGTAATCTCCTGCGCAAAACAATTCCCCTTCTGCAAACTTATCCACCTTTCTAAATACTTGTTTTATGTACCTTTTTTGGTTTTTGTTTGGGGCATATATACAAACCAAAGTCATTCTAATTTTTCCTATGTTTCCTTTTATCATTACCCACCTCCCCTCTGAATCCCTTTTTACTTTTTCCACCTGGAAATGTAATGTGTTTTTAATTAAAATAGCCACACCACATGATCTATTTGAACCTCGAGATTCATAAATTTGACCCCAAATCCTGTCATTAAATAGTGGAGTACTATCCCGCAATCTTTTATGTGATTCTTGTAAAAATAGAACATCCACCTTGTTATCTTTCACCATTTTCATCAGTCTTGCTTTTCGGTTTTGAGCAGATAAGCCATTGCAATTATGTGAGACAATTACAAACTGAGCCATAACAAGATATTGTTTACAATTACCCTCCTGTAGTTCCTTTTCCCTGTTTGCTTGTCTCCCCCTCCCCCTCCCCCAATCCTCTCAGAGTCCGGTCTTCTTCCTCTCCCTCTCAGAGGAAGACCTGAAAGAGAATTCCATCTGTTCTCTTCCATCCCAGACTCCCCTGGTGGCTGTGTTGCCCTTCTCCAGCTCCCCCCTCCTGCAAGTTCTTAAACCCCATTTATCACAGTTCTATTATTTTTAGGATGCTTCTTTCTTATATCCCCACAGTGGATCTTGTTTCCATTCTTTTTGGTTCTTCTCTAAGCTTTTGTCGTTTCAGTTCTCGAATTTCTTTCTCGTATTCCCGTAGTTGCTGCAGATTCATTGCCTTCAGATCTCTTAAAGATTTTTTCTCTTGTCTCTGATTCTCTTCCTTGTCCTTCGCATCTCCAATAACAAATAATGTTTGAGGTGAGCATAACTCTGTCAGTCCAGCTCCTTCTGTATCTCTCGTCTCCAAATCTGTTATCTGTCCAGCTGTCTTGTAAATGTCCTTGACATTTTTACTCCTTTCCTTTCTTTGTGTGGAACTCTGAGCTTCTTCTTCTTTATCTGATTCCTCCGTTCCATCCAATGCTCCTCCCTCTGTAACCAGTCTTAGTTTCCTGAGCATTTTCCTTCCACTGTCCAAATTAAAGGCTTTATAAAGTTTATTGTTCTTATAGACAATCAAAGTTGCTGGAAATGCCCAGGTGTAGCGTTGGCCCTTGTTTTGTAAGGTACTTGTAATTTCCCTCATTTCAGCCCTTTTGCTCAATGTCTCTGGTGATAAATCCAAGAGTGGCCAAACTTTTTTACCAGCAAAGTTCAAGTCCTTGAATTTTTTAAGCTTCCGAAAAACCTGTTCCTTATCTGACTCTTTCGTGAATTTAATTAAAATGTCCTTGGGTGTATTTTTTCCTCTATAAGCCCAATGCACTCTCTCTATCTGCTCTGATGAAATTTGAGCCAATGTCTGTAACCATATAACAATATCCTCTTTCAAACTCTCCTTGATTTGGAAATCTTCCCCTCCACCTCCTCTCAAACGTATGTTTGCACGACTGGAACGATCTGCCAGGTCAGCAATTTTGTCTAGGAGTTGTTGATTCGCATACTTTAATTGAAGTATCTCCTCTTTTTGTTTCTTAGTCTCCTCTGCCACCTCCTTGATCATTCCCTCGTATTTTTCCACCCTGCCCTCGATCAGTTCGAGCCGGGAACTCATCACTTTAATTTGCTCCTTTATTTCATTATTTCCTTCTCTTACGCTATCAGTACTTATTTTAAGCTCTTGCAGATTTTTCATGATTCTGTCCAATTTATCTCCCCACTCTGCTCTCTCCGCTCTCTCCGCCATCACGAAAACTTACTTTCAGTTTTCTCAGTCACCTCAGTCGGTGAGTTTGTTATTTTAGAGATTTATAGCTCCAGGCACGTCACACCGCAACCTCTTCGGCTTCCCTTTCAGTCCCGGTCCAGGTTGAGGAGAAATTTATGGATTTATAGTCTTTTTAGGCTTTTTTAAAGCTTTCACTGCTTTGCAGTCAGGGAGCTGTATCAGGCGCGTCTATCCGAGCTGACGCATCCCACGGCTTTTTTTAATAAAGAAAGTTGACTTCGCTTTTCTCAGGAGATTACATTGAGATTTAAAATGTCCCAATTTTCCACAATGGAAACAGCTTTTATTCCCCTCAGTACTATTAGGCTGCATGTTGCCTGCCATCCTCCAGGGGGTGTTTTCTACTGCAGAACATCTCTGTGGGGGAATTTTTTAAATGGCGGTTTGAATTGCCTCCCTTCTTTATTAAATCCTTCCCTCAAAGTAATTAACTGGTCTACCATAAGAGCTGCTTGTGTCGAAGTTTTGGGGCTCCTATCTTTTACAAGCCAATTATAATCGGTGGGAACTTGTTGGAAAAACTGTTCCATCTCAATTACGTTTTTAAGTTGCTGTAAGTCATTTACCTCAGTGCCTCTGATCCAACTTTCAAAATATTGTGCCTGCTTCGAGGTTAACTGTGAAAAGCTTTCATTCTTTTCTTTTTTAAGCATCCTGAACTTCATTCTATAGAATTCAGGAGTCAGCTATAATTTCTGTTGGACCTGTTGTTTAAATTTAGAGTGATCTCTGTGTTCTGTTTCAGCCATGTCGCTGTAAATCTCTAGGAGTTTACCACAAATCTGTGGCCTCAAATATGCCATCCATTTTTCCTCAGCAACATTAAAGTCCTTACAGCATCTTTCAAAAGAGATTAGAAATTTTGCCACATTGTCTTCTGTATTATATTTTGGGAATTTCCTCAAAATATGATCCAGAGGGATCTCTTCTTGTCTCTCTTGTACATTTACTTGTGCCTGAGGGAGAGTTAAACGTTCTTCAATTTCCAACTCAATTTTTCTTAATTCAGCCTGCCTGGCTCTATCCTCTGCTTGTCTGACTTTTTCTCTCTTCTCAAACTCCATTTCTGCCTGTCTCCTTTGGGTTTCCATTTCTAATTTTCTTAACTCCAGTTGCTACTTGAGTTGCATTTCAGATATGGGAGTTTGATCTGAGTCTGAGCTTCCTTCCTTTTGATAAACTTCAACCTTTGTTACTTTGCTTTGCTTTTTAGTGGCCATCTTTGGCTCCAACTTTAACATCAGGATTTTTCCTTTGGGCGATCTTAGGCACTAAATTAGATATGTTAAACGTATCCTGTTATCTGACACCAAATTGTGAGGAAGCGTAATTTTTACTGCCACCAATTAGGAACCGTTCGTAAATGAGCCACCTCTTAATGAGGATTTATTAACTTGATAGCATAGCTTATGATTAATAATATTGCTTTAGTCTTTCTTATATGCAGGGCAGCTTGACTTGGAAAGAAATTGTATCAGGCAAGATTTTAGAAAAAAATAGTAGCAAGTTTATTGGAATGTAAAAGAAGTATGATGGATTCAATGTTACTTAACTCTGAGAGACACAAATCTTCATAGGTTACATTTATAACATTTCTTGAATAACTTTGGGAAGGGCTCTTCCCTCCACTAAACAGGTTTCAAACAGTTTCTTTAAAAAGATGTTTCTTTCTTTTACAGATTAGTTCAGGCACACACTTTTTCTTGCTTTATGATGTTTCTGTTATAATCAAGATACTTATTAGGGTTTCCCTTCCCTTTTCCACAGCCGTTCTTTTAATATCAATGTCACCTGACTTGTCCAACTATATTGGCTCAAAGCCAAACCCTGATTCTTAATATCAAAGAATCAGTCTTCCCCTGTAATTCTCTAACTACAGGATTCCTGCTGGTTTTCCACACAGCACTGGATCAACCACCTCTGTAGTTCACCGACACAGACTGACAGTTTAAAATGGCTGCTCTGCCAAGTGGCAGTTGGCTCCGCCCCATTTCCATGGCAACTCAGCTCAAAGCAAGCTAAGCCAGTTACCATCCCCCAATATAAGGCAATACTACATACTTAGCATTACTAACCCTTGTCTAAAACAATACATAACTGTAGGAATAAATATGTACACATCTACATCTACCGATAACACCTCCCTCTCCAGCATGGAGTTTGGAACTGGTCCTGTCGCAATTGTCCAAACCACCATTTGAACTGATGGCCACCTGTGACATTTCACACCTGTCTTGGAAAACGGCATTCCTTGTATCAATTATATTGGCCAGAAGGATAAGCAAAATCTGCGCTTTGAGAGCTGATGTGCCCTATCTTCGCTTCTATGAGGAAAAGATGGTCCTTCGCCCAGACATTACGTTTCTACCAAAGGTAGTCTCCAGATTTCATTTGTCTCAGGACATCTCCCTACCAGCATTTTTTCAGAATCCTTCCTCCCCATTGGAAATAGCCTTTCATTCCCTGGATGTCAGATGAGCCTTGGCCTTCTACACTAGTAGGACAGCCACACATAGAAAATTGATGAGCCTTTTTCTTAGATATCATAAGGACTTCCTGGGCTTACCTGTGTCAACCCAGAGACTGGCGTCATGGATCGTCTCGACGATCAGGCTTGCATACCAGCTTTCGAGGAAAGATCCTCTGCAGCAGATCTCTGCTCATTCCACGAGGGCAGTATTGACCTCTCAAGCCTTCCTGAGTGGTGTCCCTATAGATGACATCTTCAGGGCAGCGACCTGGGCTAGTCCATCAACATTTGCTGCCCACACAAGCTGGACGCCTTGGTGAGAAAGGACACAGCCTTTGGTCAAGCGGTGCTATTTTCCTGCGTCGCATGATCCTGCCTCCAAATGTTAGTAGCTTGCTAATCACCCATTATGTGTGTCTTTCACAGACTATGCGAAGAGGAAATGCAAGTTGCATACCTGTAACTGTGTTTCATCGAGTGATAGTCTGTGAAATTCGCACATCCCTGCCCATCCTCCCTGCAATGATCATGCTTTTCTCTATAGCTGCAACGGCGGCTGCGGAACTAAGGCGTGGTCCCCACTGTGGGCATTTATAGTATTGGGGAGAGTGGGCGGGGCCTCTTTTACAGAATTCTAGAAGGTTCTGAACAGCTGCGCATGTGCAGAACTAAAACCCATTATGTGCGAATTTCACAATCACGTGAGGAAACACAGTTACAGGTAAGCAACGTGCATTTCTCGCTCTTTCTCCTTCCTCCTTCCTCCCTTCTTACTCTTTTGTCTTTCCTTCCTTTTCTTCTCTTCCTTCCCTCCCTCTTTCTCCTTTTCTTCCCTTCCATAATTTTGTTCTTCCTTCCTTCTTTCTTCTCTTCTTCCCTTTTTCTCCTTCCTTCCTTCCTTCCTTCCTACTCTTATGTCTTTCCTTCCTTCTGTTCTCTACCTTCCCTCCCTCTTTCTCCTTCTCTCCTTTCTTCCCTTCCATCATTTTCCCCTTCCTTCCCTCTTTCCTCTCTTCTTTCCTTTCTCCCCTTTTCTCCTTCCTTCCTACTCTTATGCATTTCTTCCTTTCTCTTCCCTCCCTCTTTCTCCCTTTTTCCTTTCTTCCCTTTCATCATTTTCCCCTTCCTTCCCTCTTTCCTTTCTTCTTCCCTTTCTCCCTTTCTCACTCTTTCTCCTTCCTTCCTTCCTACTCTTTTGTCTTTCCTTCCTTCTCTTCTCTTCCCCCCTCCCACTTTCTCCCTTCCTCCATTCCCTTCCACCCTTTTGTCCTTCCTCCTTCCATCCATCCTTCCCTTCCAGCCTTTCATCCTTCTTTCCTTCCTCCTTACCTCCCTTCCTCCCTCCCTCACTTTCTTACCTCCCTCTTTCTCCTTCCATCCTCCCTTTCCCCCCTTCTGTCTTTCCTTCCTTCTTCCCTTTGGGTTGTTGTAGGTTTTTCGGGCTATATGGCCCTGTTCTAAAAGCATTCTCTCCTCATGTTTTGCCTGCATCTATGGCAAGCATCCTCAGAGGTTGTGAGGCTGTCTTCCCTTCCTTTCTTCCATCACCAGGAAGCAGGCAGTGCTAGTATGCAGCCCCCAAGTTAGAAAGTTTGCCCTTGCTTGTTATCGTGGGATGTTCAGATCTGTGTGTGTGTGCGCACGTGTGCGTGTGCGTGTGTGGAGCAGGAAAGCACCATGTTGGGTGTCTCACACCCAGTGTCTCTGTTTCTGTGGCTATTAAAACCATGAAACAGGAGTTTTTACTGCTGGGAAAAACTAAGTGCAAACAAAGCCTGTGGGAGGCTGCCACTAAAACTGCATTGTAGTTTCTGCTGCAGCTGAGAGTTGCTACCAAGCGTCACTTTAGATGTGGTGTGTTGTCAATGCCGTGCATTCATTTCTTTTTTTCCAGCAACTGTGCCAACTAGAATTGAGACTTGGAGCCATTTTATTTGGATGCTCTGCTTGCACCATATGGTGCCACAAGCCACGCAAGCGCACACGCACATACACATATACACACACTAGCTCTGCATTCCTTCCCTGCTTCATCCGCAGAGATTGGGATGGAAAGGTGCCCTCCATTCCCTATGCAGAACTCAGCCCAATAATCTCTCTGGCAAGCACCTCTGAGGATGCCTGCCATAGATGCAGGCGAAACATCAAGAGAGAATGCTTCTGGGACATGGTCATACAGCCCGGGAAACACACAACAATCCAGTGGTTCTGGACATGAAAGCTTTCACCAATACATCACCCCAATAAACTGAAATGAACTCGGGATCCATGAAGCAGGCTTGGATAGCTTTTTATTTATTACAGGCGCTGTGGCCAACCTTCCCTCTTTCTCTCTTTCTCTCTTTTTCTTCCTTCCTTCCTTCCTTCCTTCCTTCCTTCCTTCCTTGCATCCATCCATATCCATTTTTTGGGAGGGGTTTATGAGTGATGATCAGTCATTGGTCAGTTAGGGGTGTATTGTCCAAATTTCGTGTCAATTCGTCCAGTGGGTTTTCAGTTATGTTAATCCCACAAACAAACATTACATTATATATATAGAGAGAGAGAGGGAGAGAGAGTGCACACCAGGCTTTTTTGCCTGGCTCTTTGCACCCAGTTTCTCACAACCCCGTCATGGAGTGCTCTCTTCTCAACTTGTTAGTGCACCTTTCCTTCCTGCTCTTCGTCTAGTAATTGGTGAAAATCCACAGAAGGGCAAGTGGGATAATTAAAGGCCCGGACAGCAAGTTTTGTGGCTTTGGGATGGACAAGTTGCCTGGGTTTCATGAAAAAGAATCAAGTGTGAAGAGAAGAATGAGAGGTAACGGCATTGTGATATTTACATGCCTTTGAGTTGTCTCCAGGGCTGAGAGTGTGTGACTTTTACAACTTGACTGTGAGAGTGTGAACATCGAAAAACCAAAGTGCTCTCCCAGCACTCACCAGCCAATCCATCTGCAATGCCAGAAATGCAGCTTATTGGTGTAACCTGGCCTCTCTCCAGAGCCAGAGCCCAACCCTCAAAACCATTATGCGAAGCGACAGGGTACTGATCTTTAAATATCCGAAGAGATGCTACAGACATTGGAGAAAGTTTTTTATCTGTTACTTTCCTTTAAGTTGGACCTTGTTGTACCAGAATAGCAAAAGCAGACTGAAAGCCAAAACCAAGGTCACAGCAACGTCTATTACAGACCTCCAATATGCTAATGATAATGTAGTCTGTGCGCATTCAGAAGAAGACCTACACGCCACTCTAAACACCTTTTCAGAAGTGTACAAGAAGCTCAGCTTCTCATTGAACATCAAGAAAACTAACGTGCTCTCCCAGCACTCACCAGCCAATCCATCTGCAATGCCAGAAATGCAGCTTATTGATGTAACATTAGAAAACGTTGATCATTTCCGCTACCATGGTAGCCACTTCTCCACAAAATTCAACATTGACACTGAAATACAACACTGTCTGAGCTCTGCAAGTGCAGTTTTCTGAATGAAGCAGAGAGTGTTTGAGGATTGGGCCATCTATAGGGAGACCAAGGGGCTTGTTTATAAAGCTATTGTCCTCCCAACCCTGTTATACGCCTGAGAAATGTGGACTGTCTACAGATGTCACAAAAACCCTGCAGATCTCTGCTTGGGAATACAGGCAGACAAACGTCAGCGTGCTGGAAGAAGCAAAGACCACAGGAACTAAAGTGATGCTCCTACGTCATCAACTTTGCTGGACTGAAGGCCACGTTGTCTGAATGCCCGATCACTGTCTCCCAAAGCAGTTACTATACTCCCAGCTCAAGAACGGGAAATACATCTAATATTGGTGGACAGGAAAAGAGATTTAAAGGTGGGCTTAAAGCCAACCTCTAAAACTGTGGCATAAACACCGAGAACTGGGAAGCCCTGGCCCTTGAGTGCTCTAACTGGAGGTCAGCTGTGACCAGCAGTGCTGTGGAATGTTAAGAGGCACAAATGGAGGCCAAGAGGGAGAAACATGCAAGAGGAAGGTGTGTCAAGCCAACCCTGACCAGGACCGCCTTCATCCTGAAAACCAATATCACTGTGGAAGAACATGCGGGTAAAGAATAGGTCCCCACAGCCATCTACGGACCATCATCCTCGGACTACGAGGGATCGCCTAAGTAAGTAAGCAAAATCTTTATCCATTTGAGCCCAGATTCCCACTTCAGCCCCATTTCTCTGAGTCACAAAGAACCAGCCACACACAACTTATTGGCACATTGTTTTTAATAAAGTTTTTGTTTTCTTCCAAAAAGAGGTTTATGGGGTTTTGGTTTTGGACACTGGCCACAGAACAGCTGGGACAGGTCACACTTTGCTTGCCCCCAGCCAAGACTCGGCTTTAACTAAAAACGGCGATCAAGAGGGAGATGAGAAAATAGCACAAGAAATTAGAATGAGCATCTCTATGCTGAAATTCTCACTAGCATCCTTCTTTCATTGTGTTTGGAACATTGTTTCTTCCTCTCGCTGCCTCTTCAACACTTGAAAGATCAGATCAGAGCCCACTTCAAAACCTCAGTGGACCCGCATCCCAATACATATTCCCCCACAAAAATACCCAACCGAATGCACTCTGCATTGGCATGCAAATGTTTCAAGCACAAAACAATAAAATGTATATGCAACCAAAGGTGTTGGCACATTCACAGACATTTCCACCCCTCATCGTAGGGATAGCTGGAGACCTCTGCCCCTAGCATAATTAAATTAAATATTAAAGAAAAATTAAACCCATCACCAATATTGGCTTCCAAATGTGCAACAAAATGCATTACTTTCTGTATTTAAAAATGACAAACAAATAAATACATATTTAAAATACATTAAAATAACGCACCTGCTTTGCTTGTATTGGGGAGGCATATCAGAATAAGGACAGACATGCTTTTGGAGTTTGAACAGTGTGGATAATGTGTCCATGTCTACTGCTTTGAACCCCCCCTCCTACTCTTTCCTTTCTCACGGATAGAGATGAGAGCATCCTTTAAGGATCCAGGCCTCATGAGAACTAGAAACTTCAACTTCATGCGAAAACCAGAACTTCAAACTGTTGAGCAGCTTTGCCCCATCTCCTCTTCTCATCTGTAATGCAACAGCATCCCAGTGAAGCTATACCCAACTTGGAATTGGGGGAGAGGAGAAAGCATTGCTAGGGACATGGAGGAATGGACAGCGCAAGGTCGGGCCGAGTCCTAAAGGGACGAGAGGAAGGCGAAAGGAAGGAAAGGTGCATCCTGGGTTGAGCATCTTCCCCCTGGAACCCATCCAATGAACAAGGGACAAAGTCACTGGAGGGGATGGGGACATCATTCTTGTATTTTTGTCCTATCTGGAAGGCAAGACGCTGCCGCCTCCCACCACAAGGACTTTTGAGGGCAGATGCCAAGTGGGGAAGAGGAGGAGAAGGATGAAAGGTCTTGGTTATTGCTTTTAAAAACCAGAGAGAGAGAGACCAAGAGTGCACAGAGACAGAGGAATCATGAACATTTGCTACAACCAGCTCTTTAGATGTCTGAGGTAAATGCCAAGCCTCCATGAGGCATCACACTTGTATCCTTGAATGCGGGTGTCAGGCAGGCAGGAGAGAAAAGGCCAGACTGACTGGGGTCAGGACCTCCCTCCCCTTTTCAGAGGCTGCGAAAGAGGGACGGAGGACCCCTGCTGACTACGACAGGCACCCAGATGTCTGTGGAGCCAGGCCCAGTGAGGGCACCCTCCAGCCCTTGGATCGAGAAGGGCATCCCGGCCTGAGCCTGGAATGGCAGAGGGAGCTTCCTGTCAGATGTGGCTTCCTCTGCTCAGCAGCGGTCGGAGAGAACCATTTGTACTCTTCCGAGGTGGGCCCTTGCCCCTTCGGCTTACCCAAAGTGAGTTGGCAAACTCTGCTTGGGATCCGCCACCACTGAGGAGATTGAGAGAGACAGGGAGATTGTCTGGCTAGGCGCCCCTGCTCCCACTACTCCGGGCTGTGATCAGGGGAGGCCTCTGCTGCAACCGCCACCCTCTTGGGGCTCTCTCGAGGCTTTTTCAAGTGCATATAGAACCTTTCCTCCAGCCCTCTGCCAATCTTGTCCATCATTTCAGGGCTGAGGCGGCCTAGGCCAGGGCATTGGCCATCCTCAAGGCATTCACCCCCAAACATTCCAGGTGTTGCTTTGCCTTCCTCTGGTGGTTCCTCCTCAATGACCTGGATTGTGTCCTCGGCTGGTGACACAGCCTCCTCGTCTCCGGTCCTCCAGTGCTGATGATACAGGGCAAGGTTCCATGGAAGTGGCTGTCTGGAGGGTCATTGCCTTGCTCCGCAGGGGGGGGGGGGAGGCGGAGGCAGCGTACATCTCCAGCGAGGAGGCCCGTAGACTCCATATGTCATGATAAAGAGGGGCAGGGGGCTGTTCCAAAGCTGAGAGCTCGGCTGGGGGGGGGGGGGGGAGGATGGCTCGGGAGGCTCTATCCTGTAGCCGGGAAGGAAGCAAGATGGACCATTTACTCTCAAGAGCCAAGCATGAAATGAATGCACTTCAACCTCATTGCACCTTTGCTCATTGCGATAGAATTATGGGAGTTCCAATTTGGTGAGGTACCAACACTTGGGCAGAGAAAGGTATAGACCAGGCATGAGTCATCTTCAGCCCTCCCTCCAGGTGTTTTGGACTTCAACTCCCACAATTCCTAATATAAACATAATAATATAAAATATAATAATAATAATAATAATAATAATAATAATAATAATAATAATATATCAGCTGTTAGGAAGACCAAAACACCCGAAGGGAGGGCTGAAGTTGGCCCATACCTGTTATGATATTGAATAATACAAGTCCCATGATTCCGTAGCATTGAGCGGGTGGTATTATCAAACTGCATTCCTTCTGCAATATAGATACACCAATTAAGTAACATGCATAATCCAGGAAACTAGTTAGAATTAAGCTATATTACTTTTTAAACTTGTCAGTTCTTAAACGCTTACAAGTGCCATTAAAAGTAATTACCCAGTTTCCCCGAAAATAAGACATATCCATAAAATAAGCCTTAGCAGGATTTCTAAGCATTTATGCAATATAACCCAAAAATAAGACATAGTTTGGGGGAGGACAGACAAAGTATTATGGGATTTGTAGTACTTTCAAACCCTTCAGTTTCCACAGACCACTGTGGCCCCCAACTAAGACTGATAAAAACCAAACTTGTCACACAGAGCTCCCATGACCCACTCTACAGCCTACTGCCATTTGGAGGAGGATGCACCATGGATGATGGTACTTGAGGTATCTCCGCTCACTTTTCGAGACTGCTGCAACCCTCATCCAATGACTGATCAAGACCCAACTTAGCACACAGAGCCCCCATGACCCACTCTACATCTTGGTGCAGTTTCAAGGAGGATGGACCATGGATAATGGGACTTGAAGTACCTTCATTCACTTTCTGAGACCACTGTAATCATCATCCAATGATTGATCAAGACCAAACTTAGCACACAGAGCCCCCGTGACACATTCTACATCCTGGTGCAGTTTCAAGGAGGATGGACCATGAATGATGGGACTCGCAGTACCTTCACTAACTTCCTGAGACCATTGCGAGCCGCATAAATAACTGATAAACACCAACTTTGGCACACAATGCCTTTCTCAAATAATCCGGACACCGCTGGGTCCCCAAGCTAGTACTTAATAAAAATAAGACATCTCCTGAAAATAAGCCATAGTGTGTCTTCTGGAGGAAAAATAAATATAAGACAGTCTTATTTTCGGGGAAGCACAGTAGTTGTTATATTTCCTTTCCAATTATTCAAAATTAACTTATCTAGTTAAGAATTCAGTTATTTTAAAATAACAACACTACAAGATACTGGCTGACCTGATCTATAATTCCAAGCCTGTCATGGATTTGCACATGAACTATTTAAAAGGACCCACTGCTGAAAAGAATCCATGCATTTCAATTTCTCATGGCTACAATAATAATATAACTTCGTTTAAACACCCACTTTTTTCAATTAACATATTCTTTACAAGTATTTACTTTCAAGCTCTGTGTGCTGCCAGATTCCAAATTTGGTTCATCTGTGTTGACTTGGTCTCCATTATTCATTGAGGTCACATGGGAAACTAAAGGGTGAAAACACTCTGCACATGCTCACATCCCACCGCCCCTTGTTCCCACTTATCTACAGAAATATACCTGCCGAGAGATAATGTGGTGCTGGCGGGGGCCGGGAGGAGGGTGCCGGCTGTGGAGCAGAAAACCACATCATCAGTCTGGGCGATGTATTGGATGATGTCCATCTGGTGCGCATCAGAGTCTTCTTGCCTTGTTCCATCAGGTCCCTGTGACAAATCCACATATAGCTCCCCAGTTAGGGCCTCCCCTCCTGGCCTGTTCCAATTCGAAACCCCATCTGCTCCAGTTGTCCCTACAAAATCGGCCACACTTTTCTGCCCAAGAACACTTCCCTTGTTCAGCCCACT
Source organism: Anolis sagrei (assembly GCF_037176765.1). Classification (NCBI taxonomy): domain Eukaryota; kingdom Metazoa; phylum Chordata; class Lepidosauria; order Squamata; family Anolidae; genus Anolis; species Anolis sagrei. Next base: position 55,064,659 of record NC_090035.1, on the reverse strand, counting down.
CAGTTCCCTTGATGTCTCTCTTTCCAGTTCGACATCGGAAGCATCCCTACCTGAAATTCAAAGGAGATTATACTCCAGCCTTACTTCTTCTGAAAGTTGACTAGCCACAGATTCCAACCATGTAGTGGGGGAGGGGGAACCGGAGGAGGGGGGCACCATCCAAGTTGTGTGGGGGAGGAGAATTGCTGGTCACCAACGCCCCAGGGAGAAGCGCAACAGAGTTCTTGCGATTTTGCTGAAGGTAGGAAATGGTAGGCCCCGTGGCAGACCCCCTCGGTCCTAAGGTCTTGCTGATCCATCAATGGTAAGACCGCTGCCATTCAGGACCTGATCCTGGATGAGGGGGCAGATCTGGCTTGCATTACCGAGACCTGGCTGGATGGGCTGGGGGGAGTAAATCTCACTCAGCTGTGCCCACCGGGTTTCGGAGTGCATCAGCAGGCCAGGCTGAGGGGGCGGGGAGGAGGGGTCGCAGTCGTCTATTGGCAATCCATCGCCGTGGTCAGATGCTCTGTTCCGCAAGCATCTGGGTTTGAGTGTGTCCACCTGAGGGTGGGGAACCGTGATAGCGTGGGATTTTTGTTGGTGTACCACCCACCCCTGACCCAGTAGCTTCCCTGTCTGAGCTAGCAGAGGTGGTCTCTATTTTGGCCTTGGTTTCACAGCGCCTAGTTGTGCTGGGAGACTTTAAAATTCATGCCAAGACCTCCTTGACTGGTGCAGCTCAGGATTTCATGGTCGCCATGATGACCATGGGGCTATCACAAATCATATCTGATCCCACCCACCAGGCTGGACACACACTCGACCTAGTCTTTGTGGCAGACAGTGGAATGATCAGAGTGGAAGAACAAAACATCCTTCCTGTGTCATGGTCTGATCACTATCTGGTCAGTTGTATACTCTCTGCGACCCTTAACCTCCGCAGGGGTGGAGGACAGATTAAGACAGTCTGACCCAGGAGACTGATGGATCCGGAGGGATTCCTGAGGAATCTTGGTGTTTTTCCTGCCATGGAGCCTGGCGAGTCTGTCGACGTCTTGGTCGATCTCTACAACAGGGAGATGACCAGGGTGATAGATACGCCCCATCACATTGCGTCACGACATGCCGTCTCCCTGGTTCACTGGGGAGTTGGTTGTGATGAAGCACATGAGAAGGAGGCTAGAGCGCATTTGGAGGAGATCTCGGGACATGTCTGACCAAGCACGGGCTAAAGCCTCTCTTAGGGCGTATACCGTGGCTATACGGGTAGCCAAGGAGTACTTCACAACTGCCCGTATAGCATCTGCAGCAAATAGATCATTGGAGTTGTTTCAGGTCGTCGGGGAACTCCTTCAGCCACCTGTGGTGGAGGAGACCTTCGACGACCCAGTTCCCCGACGACCTGAAACAACTCCAATGATCTATTTGCTGCAGACTCCTGCGGAGGTTAAGGGTGGCAGAGAGTCGGTGTCGCGAGTTTGCACACCATTTTGCAGGCAAAGTTGTTCAGATATGCCTTGAGCTCAACTCCAATTTCATCACAGTGCCAGAGGAGGTGATTGAGACATCTGCTTGTTCAATTTTGTGGGATTCTTTTAGGCTTGTTCTTCCTGAGACCATGGAAAAGGTCCTTGGTGCTGTGAGGGTGACCATGTTGGCTCTAGACCCTTGCCCATCTTGGCTAATAAAATCGGCCAGGGAAGAGTTGGTTGATTGGTTTGTGTTGATCATTAATGCATCGCTGGAGCGGGGGATTTTTCCTTTTAATCTGAAACAGCCTGTGGTTCGTCCACTCCTCAAAAAGGCCTTCCTTGACTCCACAGTGCTGAACAATTTCAGACCAATCTCCAACCTCCCCTTTTTGGGCAAGATGCTGGAGCAGATGATTGCCTCCCAGCTCCAGGGCTTTTTAGATGACATCAACTACCTAGATCAGTCACAGTCCGGTTTCAGGCCTGGTCACAGCACCAAGACAGCCTTGGTCACCTTGGTGGATGACCTCCGTAGAGAGCTGGACAGGGGAAGTGTGACTCTTTTGGTTCTCTTGAACATCTCAGGGGCTTTCGTTACCATCGATCATGGTATCCTTCTGGGTCGACTCTCTGGGATGGGTCTCGGGGGCATGGTTTTGTCGTGGCTCCAGTCCTTCCTGGAGGGACGAACCCAGATGGTGAAGCTGGGAGAGGCCTGCACGGACCCCTGGCCTTTGATCTGTGGGGTCCTGCAAGGCTTTATTTTGTCTCCCATGCTTTTTAACATCTACATGAAACTGCTGGGAGAGGTCATCCGGAGTTTTGGAGTTAGGTGCCATCTCTACGCAGATGACACACAACTCTACTACTCTTTTCTGTCAGGAACCGGTTTTCAGGCCTTCAGTTTGGCACTGAAAACCAGGGTCCTGACGAAGAGCACTGATAAGGACATTGCAGCTGGTGACCTCGGGGGGAAGCAGTTGGCATTTGGCAGGAGAATTGCGCGGGATTTCCCACTTGGTGGGAAGAGTGTTTTCAAATGTGGTGGTGAGTATAAAGGAGGTGACCAGCGGCCGCTGGTCAATCTTGGCTTTTGTTATATTTGAGCATCCAGCAGTACGGATCGAAGTCCTGTGTTGTTATTGGGGACGGCTGCTGTGAGCTGACATTAAGCCGAGATTCCCTGCACCATCCCGCGGCTGCGGTGTGGTGTCTTTATGGAGGAAGAAGAAGTTTCAGCAGCAGGGGGAGAGCCAGACTCCCCCTTCGAGAATGCAAAGGAGGAACTGGAGAGAGTAGCTACCTTGGCATCATTGACTGCTTACGCCTGACCCAATGGGGTGACCCAGAGGTGAGCGAGAGGGCCGGAGGAAGCTGCGAGAGAGAGCAGCGGTCTGGAGTTCCCCTCCCCCCAGAGGATGGAATACCTAGAGGAGAAGGTGGCGGCTATGGAAACTACTCTCGCCGTGATGTTGAGACTGATGGAAGTCTGGCTCCCCTGGTGGAAGACCCACAGCCTCGGGGGGAGTCACTGTGGAGCACGGGTGAGAGGGGCAACCGAGAACCCGGGGTGCATCCCAAGACTCAGGTGAGTTGGAGAACTGGAGCGGAGAGCGATGAGGAAGAAGGGCGACCCCGGGGAGCAGCGCTGACAACCCAACCGATGCTCCTGGTGCCCCCGGCAGGAGCCGGGCATGGCACAGGGCGGCGGGGATTGCCCCAGGAGCAGCAAGGGCTCCAGGGAGGGCCACCATGAGCGGGTGCCCGGGAAGCGCAGCCACCCACCTACCAACAGAGGAGGGAGGAGCTGAGAATGGAATTTAGAGGCGAGGCAGAGAACCTCGATTTCTTCCTGACTATGGTGAGGGGCTATCTGGAAGACAACGCACCTACCTTTAGGTCGGAAGCCAGCAGGGTGCGAGCAGTGGGCGTGGTGCTAAGGAGAGGAGCGGTGGATTGGTACGTCCAGCTCCATACCAGACGTGACCCATGCTTAGGATCCATGAGACGATTCCTGGCAGCTATGGAGGCACGCTTCCGAGATCCGCTTGAGCGAGTCAGGGCGAGAGAAAAGCTGCAGACCATAACTCAAGGCCAGAGATTGGTGTCAGAGTATGTGGAGGAATTCCAGTTGTTGGCTGAAAGGGTGCCCGAGTGGTCCATTGTGACAAAAGTCCAAATCTTTAAGGAAGGCCTGAAGAAAGAGATCCTATCCTGGGCGCTACATCACGATGATCCAGAGCCTATCGGCGGGTGGATCAAGCTAGCGGGCCGCATCGAAACGACACTAGCTCAAGTCAGGAGGCATCGGGGATTGGCACTGCAGCAGACCCAGCACAAGGAGGAGAGTCGGAGACCCGAGAGAGGCTCAGCTGGAAAGGAGCCGATCGGGGAGCCCAAGGGGCGATGAAGCGGATGTTTAGTATGCGGCCGTTTGAATCATAAAGCAGCCAGCTGTTGGTAGCATAAGGGGGGTTGGCCTCCTCAGCCCAGGTCAAAGCCGGCTATCGGAAAGGGAGCAGAGGAAAGCATCCTTCTCAAGGCCCCAGGGCAGATCTGGTGAGTCATAGCCCAGGAATGCTAGTATTCCCCATCAGGCTGGAAGGGGAGGGCAAATGGGCCAGTTGCAAAGCCTTCATGGATTGCTGCTGCTCCAGGAACATTATGGCCCCAGAGTTAGCAGACGAGCTGGGGTGTAAAAGAACAATCTTGCAGGCACCCATAGCGTTTTCCCAGCTAGATGGATCAGTACCAGCCAGGGCGCCGGCGAAGTTCATGGTGGAGAATGTGCGATGCAAAGTAGGCTGCTGGGAAGGTGAGATAACATTTGTAGTGTCCCCTATGGCAACTTATAATGTGATCTTGGGGATGCCATGGCTGAAGGAGGTGAACCCACAGATCAATTGGAAGGAGGGGAGCCTGTGTTTCCCAGAGGCTTCAAAGGGGGAATGCTGCCGAGGGGAGGGGACCGCGCTGCCAGATTGGGTCCATGATATCCCCCCGAGTATCGAGACTTCGCGGACATTTTTGACGAAAAGGAGGCCGACCAATTTCTCCCTCAGCAACGGGTAGAGGTAAAGATTGAACTTAACAAGGACGCTAGCCTGCCCATGAGTAGGCTGTACCCCATGTCGGCCAGGGAAATGGAAGAGTTGAGGAAGTACATAGATAAGAATTTGGCCAGAGGATTCATAGGACCGTCCAAATCCCCCTTAGGGGCCCCTGTGCCATTCAGACACAAGAAGGACAGCTCACTGAGGCTATGCATGGACCATAGGGGGCTGAATGCGGTGAGCACCACCACCAGTTACCCTTTGCCTCTGACCAAGGACTTACTGTCGAGACTATCAGAGGGGCGGGTGTTCACGAAAATTGACTTGATTGAGGCCTACCATAAGTTATGGATACGGCCTGAGGACAGATGGGAAACGGCTTCTCATATGCTCTGGGGCATTTCAAATTCTGTATGTGTCCATTCGGGCTAAAAGGAGCCAGGGGGGGCATTTATGTAAATGATTAATGAGGTGCTGCATCCATTATTGTATCACGGGGTGTACTGCTTTGTGGATGATGTAATTATATTTAGCTGCGACCGGCAGGCCCACGTTAAGTTGGTGAGGGAACTTAACGCTTCAAAAGTTGAGGGAGGCAAAGCTGTTTGCAAAGCTGCCCAAATGTGAATTTAACAAGGAGCAGATAGATTTCCTCGGGTACAGGATCTCGTGTGGGGGCATTGCTATGGACCCCTTGAAGGTAGAGGACGTTAAGGCTTGGGAACCTCCTAAGACGTGCAAGCAATTGCAATCCTTCCTGGGATTTGCAAATTTCTATAGGACTTTCATAAAGGATTTCGCCCAGCTGACACTGCCCCTCACTGAGTTGTTGAAGACAAAGGGGAGGGGGGAAACGGCCAAAGTACAATCCCCAGGAGTGAGGTTAGTCTGGTCAGCAGAATGTCAGAGGGCTTTTGAGGAGCTGAAACACAGGTTCACAGAGGAGCCAATTCTAATCCACCCCGATATCACCAAGCAGTTTGTAATTCACTGTGATGCATCAGATTGGGCCTACGGGGCGGCGTTGATGCAGAGGGATTGGGAGGGTGTGTTGAAACCGTGTGGGTTTTTATCAAAAACATTCAGCAAAACTGAGAGAAATTGGCCAGTGTGGGAGAAGGAGGCACTAGCAATACTAAAGGCTTTGGAAGCTTGGAGACACCTTCTGGAGGGAAGCGGCATACCTTTTGAGGTATGGACCGACCATAAGAATTTGCAATATATCACCTTGCCCAGGAAATTATCAGCGAAGCAGATAAGATGGGCTCATTATTTCAGCAGGTTTGAGTTCAAGCTGAGATTCCAGAAAGGAAAGCATAATGTCTTGGCAAATACACTGTCCCGTATGCCACAGGATGAGGGGAGGAAGCAGGAGCGAAGTGGGAGCCTGTTCTCAGAACAATAGGGCATGGCGGTGCAGACCAGAGTGCATGCGAAGCACAGCCAGCGGCTCACGGGAGTAGAACGCGGAGGTGGAGATTGGGAGAAGGAGCTGAAACAGGCATAGGAGGGGGATGAATGGCTGGAGAGAAACAAGGAAAAGGTGGAATGGAGGGACGGATTAGGTTTCGTGAACAAGAAATTGTATGTCCCTGAAAGCCTGCGGGGAAAAATGATGATAAGGTATCACGATAGTGAGAGAAGCAATGAACCAAGGTCTCTCCATTTTGGGCTTATCTATCTCAAAGGTGACAGGGAAAGCATATTTCCAGCCTCTCAGTCTAAAAAGCAACCTTTGCTTCTCTGTCTTTTGAAATAGGTGTCGCAATACGCAGCAGCTTGTCAGCTTGTACCAAGAGACTGTTTGTGGTCAGCTGATGTGGTCAGCTAGTTACTGTTGAGAAATGTATGCAATATGTTATGCTATAAATAATGTATATGGGAGATGTTTACAAAAACGGAAAGGGTCTTGCTAAATATGAAACGGTTTTGCGGTGGGCCGATTCCCCAAAGTGTTTATGCAGGAGGAATGGGTTGCCCAACCCAAAACTGTCGATAGGGAAAAGGGGAACTTCTTCTTCGTAAACAACCCTTCTATAAAAGCCCCAGGACCAGAGGGTCCAGGGCAGACAGATCTTTTGATTGCCATTTTATGTACATGACTCTCTGTCTGTCTCCTATTGCGCAATATGAATAAAGCTTGTGCTTGCTTGGTAAACACTTGGACTCCTGCTTTGGATTCATAGCGAACTGGTAAGAACTTTGGGTTGGAAACTATGTTTTCCACAACAATAGTAGAAGCGCAGGACACTTGGGGGTCACTAAGACTATAAAACTGTTGGCATGGCAGTGTTGGTGGCCGGGGATGAGGGGCGACACGAAGTCATATGTATCCCGGTGTGACACATGTACTAGAAACAAAGTGCCCACTCAAAAGCCGACAGGGTTGCTGCAGAGGGTGGAGTTCAATCGCCATGGACTTAGTGGGCGAACTTCCAGTTAGCCGAGGCCAGCGTTATGTCTGGACGGTGCTAGATTTATTTTCAAAGCAGGCACACTTCATCACGCTACCAAAACTCCCATCCGCAGAAAGGTTAGCGGAACTGTTTATAAAGCACATTTATCGCCTGCATGGGCTCAAAGCCAACCTTAAAAACTCTGGCATAGCCACTGAGAACTGGGAAGCCCTGGCCCTTGACCGCTCCAGCTGGAGGTCAGCTGTGACCAGCAGTGCTGCAGAATTTGAGGGGGCACGAGTGGAGGGTGAAAAAGAGAAACGTGCCAAGAGGAAGCCGCGTCAAGCCAACCCCGACCGAGACCGCCTTCCACCTGGAAACCAATGCCCTCACTGCGGAAGAAGATGCAGAGCAAGAATAGGGCTCCACAGCCACATACGGACCCACAAGAATATTGGAAAACAATCATCCTCGGAAAGCAAGGGATCGCCTAAGTAAAAAGTATCACCTGCATGGATGTCCTGACCAGGTCATTAGCGATAGAGGGGGTCCAATTCACAGCAATGTTTTGGGGGAAGTTCATGCGGTTGTTGGGAGTGGAGAGGAGCCTGAGCTCTGCATTCCACCCCATGACAAACAGGGGAGTCGAGCGCACACAACAGACGTTGGGGCTCTTCTTGAGGACGTACACGAATCACCGCCAGACTGATTAGGCCGATCTTCTCCCTTACGCCGAGGTAGCATATAACGGGACCCCCCACACAGCGACTGGGAGAGCCCCTTTCGAGATAGTTTATGGTTGAGAAATAGCGCCTTTGCCAAGACTGCTGGATTGGGGGGAGGAAGAGTCCTGTGGTAATGAGGAGTGGCCAGATAAAGTGGCCAGCTGGGACGAGGTGGTAAAGCTCAAAGGGAATATAAGCGGGAAGCTCAAAGGAAATATAAGCTATTCGCAGATCGTAAGAGGAGAGAGGGGGACAAACTAGAGGAGGGAGATTTGGTTTGGCTAAGCACCAAAAACCTTAAGCTGGACACCCCGTCTAGGAAATTGTCCGCCAGGTATGTGGGCCCCTTTAGGATCTCCAACAAAATCAATGATGTCACCTATAGGCTGCGACTGCCAAAGGTTTTGGGGAAAGCTCACCCAGTGTTTCATTGCAACCTGTTTAAAAAAGTACCAAGGATCGCTCGATAAAGAAGGACTGTAGATTGACATGTATTTCCGTTCCAGGGAGAAGAAGAGGAGGAGGAGGCCGTGTCAGGAATCGGTTTCCAGGCCTTCAGTTTTGGCACTGAAAACCAGGGTCCTGACGTAGAGCACTGATAAAGACATTGCAGCTGGTGACCTTGGGGGGAAGCAGTTGGCATTTGGCGGGAAAATTGCGTGGGATTTCCCAATTGGTGGGAAGAGTGTTTGAGCATCCAGCAGTAAAGTTTCTAATTGATTACGGATCGGAGTCCTGTGTCGTTATTGGGGACGGCTGCTGTGAGCTGACACTTTTCCACCTAATTCCAAGGAGGCCTCTCGGGTGCTGGACGACTGCCTGGCCGCTGTGTTTATCTGGATGAGGAAGAATAAGCTGAAGATCAATCCCAACAAGACAGAGGTCCTCCTGGTCGATCGCAAACCGGATCGGGGTATAGGGTGGCAATCTGTGTTGGACGGGGTTACATTCCCCCTGAAGCCACAGGTCCGCAGTTTGGGAGTCCTATTGGATTCATCGCTTACACTTGAGGCTCAGGCGTCGGAGGTGTCCAGGAGGGTTTTTACACAATTGAGACTCTTGCGCCAACTGCGACCGTACCTCACGAAGGCTGATCTGGCCGAGGTGGTCCATGCCTTGGTCACCTCTAGATTGCACTACTGTAATGTGCTCTATGTGGGGCTGCCCTTGAAAACGGTTTGGAAATTCCAACTGGTCCAATGGGCAGCAGCCAGGATGTTAACTGGGGCTCCTTACAGAGAGAGGTCAACCCTCCTTTTCAAGGAGCTCCACTGGCTGCCATTTATTTTCTGAGCCCAATTTAAGGTGCAGGTGCTTACCTACAAAGCCCTAAACGGTTTGGGACCATCCTACCTGCATGACTGCATCTCCGTTTATGAACCCGCATGCTCACTTTGTTCATCCGGAGAGGCCCTGCTTGTGATTCCGCCTGCATCACAGCCGCGTTTGGTGGGGACATGAGACAGGGCCTTTTCTGTGGTGGCCCCCCAACTCTGGAACAGCCTCCCAAAAGATCTTAGACAGGCCCCTACATTGGCAGTCTTTAGAAAGAACTTGAAGACCTGGCTGTTCCGATGTGCCTTTCCAGAATAGGAAACTCCAATAACAAGTCCCAGAAGCACTTTATTAGAATTAAGATTGCTGCACACTGCACACTGCACTTACCCTATAATCCTTACATATCACCTGTCACATTAGCACTTTTAATCCTATACCCATTACTCTGGCCCGGCCCAGTTTTATAGTGTCTTGACGTATTGTTTATTGCTTGTTGTTTAATATTGCTTTAACTGTTTTTAATTTGCTTTAGGTTTTATATTTTTATGTTGTGTTTTGAGACCTTGGCCTTTGTAAGCCGCATCGAGTCCTTCGGGAGATGCTAGCGGGGTACAAATAAAGTTAATAATAATAACAACAATAATAACAACAACAAGAATAAAAACCCACAAGAACCTAACAACAACAATAACAACAACAACAACAATAGTTTTGCTAAGGACAAGGACATCAGACTGGATAATAAGGGTTAAGCCTTAGTCAATTTGTCAAGACACTAACAACAAGGACCCTTCCCATGTTAGATAGTGTGTATCATTTAATCAAGGTTTTTATGCCCTATTTTCATATATTTATGCTGCGGCACATACTTTACCCGAGATCATTTAGAGCACAATCAAGTAGGAAGGAGACAGAGACAGCAATTGATTTCAGGCATATTTACTATCAAGGTTGATAGGACGCTCAGAAACAATATCTGAAGCGCACTGGAAGTCAGTCAGGTTACAATATTTATAGCAGAAGTCTACTGGTTCGGGCCTGCGTAGAACTGTCTTGACATTTACACAGTTATAATCATTAACAGAGGTCCTTTACGTATTGCCTTTAGCCATACACCACGATGACGTGTTATATTGACGTACTTCTAATTGTTTCAAATCTTAATTATTCCCATACTCGTAATTCACTAGAATTGATTCCTTTATAGAATATATCTGAAGTGGCCTGCTAACTGAACCAGCAGACGACGCTATCTGACTTTTAGATGTTCCAGTCTTAGATCAATTACTTTAGTACACAGGTGTTCTTGTCTAGCTGCCAAGAACATTCCCTTTGGCAATGCTATGACGACAAACATATCACTTACTATTGTTTCCCAAAATGTCATGTCCCAGTTAATATTTAACTTCCTTGATCCTTACCCATGAAGCTAAGTCAACATTCAGTTTCATCTATGGAACAAATCACTTCTCTATTGAATTTCCCTTTGCCGCAAAATTCTCTTTCGTTCAGCATTAGAAGGTAAGTTTTCCTACATTCATTTTAAATACATTTTTATAATTTTATTTTCTTCCACTTGCTGCCACATTTATAGCAGAAGGTAACAGATTTATTACTGAAAACCATGCCACAAAAGTGTTTGACTTTTTCCATCTGATACACACCTGGGCCAGAGAGTTAACGACTCTCCAAATGGTTCCCCATCTCAGTCAATGACTCACAAACAGAAGGGGCTCTCTTTTGAGCTGTGAAACATTTACATATCTAGGCCAAAGGTTAGCCAGGAGAAACATGCTTTATGTTCTTGTGGTTTTTTTTTCAGGCTATAGGGCCAAGTTCTAGAGGCATTTCTCCTGACGTTTCGCCTGCATCTATGGCAAGCATCCTCAGAGGTAGTGAGGTCTGTTGGAAATAGAACAATGGGTTTATATATCTATGGAATGGCTGGGGTGGGGCAAAGAACTCTTCTCTGCTAGAGCTAGGTGTGAATGTTTCAACTGACCACCTTCATTAGCATTTGAAGGCCTGGCTGAGCCTGGGAAAATCTTTTGTTTAGAGGTGTTAAGCTGTGCCTGGTTGTTTCCTCTCTGCTGTTTTGCTGTTGTAATTTTAGAGTTTTTTAATACTGGTAGCCAGATTTTGTTCATTTTCATGGTCTCTTCCTTTCTGTTGAAATTGTCCACATGCTTGTGGATTTCAATGGCTTCTCTGTGTAGTCTGACATGGTGGTTGTTGGTGTGGTCCAGCATTTCAGTGTTCTCAAATAATATGCTGTGTCCAGGCTGGTTCATCAGGTGCTCTGCTATGGCTGACTTCTCTGGTTGAAGTAGTCTGCAGTGCCTTTCATGTTCCTTGATTCGTATTTGGGTGCTGCGTTTGGTGGTCCCTATGTAGATTTGTCCACAGCTGCATGGTATACGGTAGACTCCTGCAGAGGTTAGAGGATCCCTTTTGTCCTTTGCTGAACGTAGCATTTGTTGGATTTTCTTGGTGGGTTTGTAGATTGTTTGTATGTTGTGTTTCCTCATCAGCTTCCCTATGCGGTCAGTGGTTCCCTTGATGTATGGCAGGAACACTTTTCCTCTGGAAAACATATGCTTTATGTTTCCCATGCCATTCATTTCCATTTTAATGAACTTTTAGGTATCAGGGACACCTCTCCCCACTTCCCTGCATGAACCCCATGTACTCCTTGCATCACCCCTTAGTCCCAGGGTGTACCCCAACTGGGCCCTTGCCTGCCTGTGCTAAATGGAAAAATTCTAAGATCCCCATCTATTCCCTCATGGAAATGTGAAGAGGGGTCAAAGCCCCTTCAAATGGCCATGAGACAAATGTGTTTTGTCTTAACCTTGGACAAGTTTCCCCTTTGCCTTTATATAATTTATCCCCTATTAATGTAACCTCCAGCAAAGGATCACCGCCTTGTCGGGGCGCTGGAGCTTGAGCACCTCAATGATGTCATGAGCGAAACCGTGAAGGGACACCCAAGACGGGACGGTTGTGGCAGAGAGGTCAGACCAAGCGTGATCCCTGGGGAAGGCAATGGCAAACCACTCCAGTATCCTTGCCAAGAAAACTAAATGGACCAGTACAACCAGAGATATGTCGGTATGCCATTGGAAGATGGGACTCCCAGGTCGGAAGATGGCCAAAATGCTACTGGGGAGGAGCAGAGGATAAGTTCAACTAGCCCCAGATGTGATGACGCAGCTAGCTCAAAGCCGAAAGGAAGGCTAGCGGCCGACGGTACTGGAGGTGAACGACGAATCCGATGCTCTAAAGATCAACACACCATAGGAACCTGGAATGTAAGATCTATGAGCCAGGGCAAATTGAATGTTGTTATTGGTGAGATGTCAAGACTAAAGATAGACATTCTGGGGGTCAGCGAACTGAAATGGACTGGAATGGGCCACTTCACATCAGAAGACCACCAGATCTACTACTGCGGACAAGAGGAACATCGAAGAAATAGAGTAACCTTCATAATTAATAAGAAATTCGCTAAAGCGGTGCTTGGATACAACCCAAAAAATGACAGAATGATCTCAATTCGAGTGCAAGGAAAGCCTTTCAACATTACAGTGATCCAAATATACGCCCCAACCACAACTGCTGAAGAAGCAGATCAGTTCTATGAGGATCTGCAGGACCTACTGGATAATACACCAAAAAGAGACATTATTTTCATTACAGGAGACTGGAATGCCAAGGTGGGAAGTCAAATGACAACAGGGATCACAGGAAAGCATGGTCTGGGAGAACAAAATGAAGCGGGACGCAGGCTGATAGAATTTTGCCAGGAAAACTCGCTGTGTATAACGAATACTCTCTTCCAACAACCTAAAAGGCGGCTTTACACATGGACCTCACCAGACGGTCAACACCAAAATCAGATTGACTACATCCTTTGCAGCCAAAGGTGGCGGACATCCATCCAGTCGGTGAAAACAAGACCTGGGGCTGACTGTAGCTCAGATCACGAACTTCTTATTGCCCAATTTAGAATAAAACTAAAGAGATCAGGGAAAATACACAGACCAGTTAGATATGATCTCACTAACATTCCTAGCAAATATACAGTGGAAGTGAAGAACAGATTTGAAGGACTAGATTTAGTAAACAGAGTCCCAGAAGAACTATGGACAGAAGTCCGAGACATTGTTCAGGAGGCGGCAACAAAGTATGTCCCAAAGAAAAAGAAAACCAAGAAGGCAAAATGGTTGTCTGCTGAGACACTGGAAGTAGCCCAAGAAAGGAGGAAAGCAAAAGGAAACAGGGATAAGGGGAGATATGCCCAGTTAAATGCGCAATTCCAGAGGTTAGCTAGAAGAGATAAGGAACTATTTTTAAATAAGCAATGCATGGAAGTGGAAGAAGACAACAGAATAGGAAGGACAAGAGACCTCTTCCAGAAAATTAGAAACATTGGAGGTAAATTTCAGGCAAAAATTGGTATGATAAGAAACAAAGATGGCAGGGACCTAACAGAAGCTGAAGAGATCAAGAGAAGGTGGCGAGACTATACAGAAGATCTATATAGGAAGGATAATAATATCGAGGATAGTTTTGACGGTGTGGTGAATGAATTAGAACCAGACATCCTGAGGAGTGAGGTTGAATGGACCTTAAGAAGCATTGCTAACAACAAGGCAGCAGGAGACGACGGGATCCCAGCTGAACTGTTTAAAATCTTAAAAGATGATGCTGTCAAGGTGATGCATGCCATTTGCCAGCAAATGTGGAAAACACAAGAATGGCCATCAGACTGGAAAAAAATCAACTTATATCCCCATACCAAAAAAGGGAAATGCGAAAGACTGCTCCAACTTCCGTACAGTGGCCCTTATTTCTCATGCCAGTAAGGTAATGCTCAAGATCCTGCAAGGAAGACCCCAGCAATACATGGAGCGAGAGTTGCCAGATGTTCAAGCTGGGTTTAGAAAAGGTAGAGGAACGAGAGACCAAATTGCCAATATCCGCTGGATAATGGAGAAAGGCAGGGAGTTTCAGAAAAACATCTACTTCTGCTTCATTGACTATTCTAAAGCCTTTGACTGTGTGGATCATAATAAATTGTGGCAAGTTCTTAGTGGGATGGGCATCCCAAGCCACCTTGTCTCTCTCCTGAGGAATCTGTACAAGGACCAAGTAGCAACAGTAAGAACTGACCACGGAACAACAGACTGGTTCAAGATTGGGAAAGGCGTACGGCAAGGCTGCATCCTCTCACCCAACCTTTTTAACTTGTATGCAGAACACATCATGCGATGTGCGGGGCTGGATGAATGCAAAGCTGGGGTGAAAATTGCTGGAAGAAACATTAACAACCTCAGATATGCAGATGACACCACTCTGATGGCCGAAAGCGAGGAGGAGTTGAGGAGCCTTTTAATCAAGGTGAAAGAAGAAAGCGCAAAAGCCGGGTTGCAGCTAAACGTCAAAAAAACCAAGATTATAGCAACAAGAATGATTGACAACTGGAAAATAGAGGGAGAAACCGTGGAGGCCGTGACAGACTTTGTATTTCTAGGTGCAAAGATTACTGCAGATGCAGACTGTGGCCAGGAAATCAGAAGACGCTTACTTCTTGGGAGGAGAGCAATGTCCAGTCTCGATAAAATAGTAAAGAGTAGAGACATCAGACTGGCAACAAAGATCCGCCTAGTCAAAGCCATGGTCTTCCCTGTAGTAACCTACGGATGTGAGAGCTGGACCTTAGGGAAGGCTGAGCGAAGGAAGATCGATGCTTTTGAGCTGTGGTGTTGGAGGAAAGTTCTGAGAGTGCCTTGGAGTGCGAGAAGATCCAACCAGTCCATCCTCCAGGAAATAAAGCCCGACTGCTCACTGGAGGGAAAGATACTAGAGACAAAGTTGAAGTACTTTGGCCACATCATGAGGAGACAGGAAAGCCTAGAGAAGACAATTATGCTGGGGAAAGTGGAAGGCAAAAGGAAGAGGGGCCGACCAAGGGCAAGATGGATGGATGGCATCCTTGAAGTGACTGGACTGACCTTGAGGGAGCTGGGGGTGGTAACGGCCGACAGGGAGCTCTGGCGTGGGCTGGTCCATGAGGTCACGAAGAGTCGGAGACGACTGAATGAATGAACAACAACAACAAATGTAACCTTCGCCTGACCCTTCTTCCCCATTCCCCTTTTTAAAATTTAAAATGTATAAAAATGTGGAGAGCCGCCCTCTGTGACCCCAGAAAGGAGGAAATCTCCTGATTGAAAAGAACCTTGACAAAGAACATATTTGCATGGACAATATAATGGGCACTGCTCTCAAGTCTTGGAGTCTGGCCGCTCGAGGGGATGTGCCCACTTGACATAGATAGTCATATCTCAACAAGACAAAGGGTATTCAGAAAGCCACAATTTGTCCTGACCTGTTTATTCATTTAAACTTCTCTCAACCAAAACTGCAAACCAGATTGCTCTATTGTCTCCATATCCTGGCTCAAGAAAAACCGGATTCTGGCCATCTCACCAGACATTGATGTTGATTACCACCCCTCATCCCAATAAGACGGTCAGCTGGAAGGCCCCTGAGGACTTGCCGACCACATGGACATCACATATTTCCATAATCCACTCAAGTTCTCATTGTTTTCCCCTCATCCCTCCTCCCTCTCTCCTGATTGGCCAGGAGGCCGAAGTAGCGTGAGCTCACGCATTGGTAAAGGCACTCAAGATGTGGCCAAGCTTCCTCCCAGCTGTAGAGCACCAACCAATCAGCTCTGAGCTGGCTGAGGGGCGGGGAGCGGGAGATTCAAATCTGACAGCTCTGTATATGGCTTAATTTTGTATAAGGCTTAATTTTGTATTCAGTGCATGTCTCCTTGACGAATGATTGCGGTATGACATCCTTTCCAGCTGGATCACAATAAAAAAAACTCAGTGGCTTTTCTTCAACTTGGTGAGACCTTTTATTGGGAAAAATCAGGGGAAAATATTGGGTGCTTCTTTCTGTCTCGCCAGATGAGTCTGATTGGTCTCTGCCTCCTGGCAAAGACCCCTAAATTCTTGCTCGGTATCAAAAGCACCATCGACAAATGGCCATTCAGCCTTCATGTCAAAGCCTTCAAGGAAGGAGTCTCCACCAGAAAATGATGCAGTGAGTTCAACTGCTCTTGTCTCTTTTTGGCAGAGGTTGTCCTGCCACAGCTTGCCCCATGCCTTTTGGCTTCTTCCTTCCTCCTGTCCATCTCTCTGTCCATCCATCCATCACTGCTGTTCTCCCACCGAGGCAAGCATGACTCAAAGACCCAGTGACTCAGCCCTGAGGTGCTCCTTGGTGCCAGCCTGTCCCTGGGCCACGTGGAGGAGGGCGGCCCGGGGCTTGATCTGAACCCAGCCACAGCAGCAGTGATGGAGGAGAAGGCCTGCTCCCCTCACCCCACTACAGGCTGCAAAGACAGCTTTGTTCCCAACAGAGGCTGGCTCTAAAGTTTATTCTCAATTGCCAGGATGCAAGTGGGAAAGTAGCGGCACAGAAAGGGATGGCTTTGGCACTTGTACTGCTAAGCGGTGGGCCACATATGCCCCCAACAAACTGTTAGGGAATTCTCCCAAAAATAAATAACAGAACATCCAAAAATACCAACAGAATACATAACTGAGCAATCAGCTTACAGCAAGTGGAAAGGTGAAGTGTTGTGTGGGTGCAAAAGAATTTGTGCGTTTAGCAAGCAAAGATGCAGATTTCAGTCTTTAAAGCAGGTATGGGCAAACAGAGACCCTGGGGGCCAGATGCGGCCCTTTGGACTCTTTTATCAGGCACACACACACCACCCTCTCTCACACCACCCCTTCCTCCCTCCCTCCCTCCCTCCCTCCCTCCCTCCCTCCCTCCCTGCCTGCCTGCCTTCCTTCCTTCCTTCCTTCCTTCCTTCCTTCCTTCTCTCTTTCCTTCCTCCTTCCCTCCCTCTTTTTCCTTCCCTCCCATCACTTCGGTCTTCTTTCCCTCTCTCCCTCTTTCTTCCTTCCCTCTCTCCCTCTGTCTCCCTCACTCCCTTTCTCCCTCTCTCCCTCTCTTCCTCTTTCTCCACCTTCCTTCCTTCCTTCCTTCCTTCCTTCCTTCCTTCCTTCCCTTTTGTCTTTCCTTCCTTCTCTTTCCTCCCTCTCTTCCCTCTCTATCTCCCCTCTTTCCCCTTCCTTCCTTCTTTCCTTCCTTTTGTCTTCCTTCTTTCCTTTCCTTCTTTCCTTTTTTCCTTCCTTCCTTCCTTCCTTCTATTCCTTCCTTCTCTTTTTTCCTTCCTTCTATCCTTCCCTTCCACACTTTCATCCTTCCTTCCTTCCCTTTGTCTTTCTTTCCTTCTCTTTCCTTCCTCTTTCCCTCTCTCCCTTCCATCACTCTTTCTCCTTCCTTCCTTCTTTATTTTTTCATTCCTTCTTCTCTTTCCTCCCTCCCTTCCCTTCCCTTCCCTCCCTCCCTCTTTCTCCCCTCTTTCCCCTTCCTCCCTTTCATCCTGAAGTGAATACGGACTTTAGGAGGGTCTCCCCAGTAAGAGAGACCCCTAGGACCGCATCAAAGAGGGCCTGCTACTTTGGCAAGGACAGAGAAGACTGATTCCAGCAATGTTAAAATAATAATAAAAAAAATCTCACCAAAGCGGAAGAAGCGGTGGCCGAGACTTTTATTGGAGCGATTCAGCTGAAGCGGATGCAATTGTAGTGATAGCTCACATACAAGCATACCAATACAAAGTTTGGAAGCATTTTATAGCAAAAACATGTACAGAGATTTCAAAATTCCCACCCTCAGGGAAGAGGAGGCGGAACGATCAGAGACAATGGGGGATGAAAGGATTATGACATTCCTGAAACCTATGTGTCCCTGCATTTGAAAAATCAGCCAGCTGGGAGATTGGCTTATTGTCTTGGTAATGGGAAGGTGATTGAATTAAGTTGGGTTTTCCTGTCCCTGATCTGATAAGGTGTGGGTTTGTAATGAGTTTCGGGTGAGACAAACGGAGTTGGGCAGAAGACCCCCTGTGGGCAGTCTTGCCCTTATTGTTTCTATCAATCAAGACTGACCAGAGGAGATACCTATCTATCAGCCTAACTCTGAAAATAAATAGGAATTTCCTTTGCTATTGTCCATGCAAGAGTTCATGTAATGTTTGTTTTTGTGAAGACTCTCTCGGGCAGCTGGTTGCTTCCTGGTTGTCGCTCCAAGGTTGGCCAAGGGGCCAAGAATTGGGCAAAGCAAAGGGGCAAAGGATAATTCATAGAAGGATATACATTCATACAATTCATAGGCATTACATAGCAAAAAACCCCATCCCTACCCTACATCCCAAATACATTTAATAAAAAAGATTGATTTCATAAGGAAACTTCCAGAGTCTTTGAAGAAAGTTCATGGGGGAAATGGCACTTTCTGGAGTCTAAGACATGCAGCAGAGAGTCCTTGATCTTTGTGAAGGCTGGCAGATGGAACCCCAGCAGTGCTGCAGCTGATCCAATCTTCGGTCCTTGGGAGACTAGAATTTCCTCCCAAGGTTCGGGGCCCCATGGCCAGGCTCCTCCCCAAAGTCCCATGGGGGAACTGCATTGAGTCCCTGGGTCCAGAGCTTGGCAAAGGCGAGGGGCAGCGAGGCGCAATAGAGCAGCAGGAGTGGAACTGGTACTTTTGACAATCAGCTGTTTCTAATAAAATATCTTCTCAAAACTCGAGAGGTTATTTCCTTTGCGTAGAGACCCAAAATAAGAAAAGCGAGATGGCAGATAGGGTTAGAATTTTGCACAGAAAAATAAGTCATTAAAATGGAGCCGATCCGCTATTTTGTGGATACAGAGATCTGAAAGGAGAGATTCTGTATCCACGGTTTGAAGCGACGTGGATCCGGTGTCCCTGGAATGCCAGGGAGGCATTCCGGGCAGGCTCGCAGGCTCCCGCGGCCTGGAAATGATTGAATTCATGCAGTTTGATAGTTCAGTCAAGAAGTGACACAAATATCAGGCTAGAGAGTTAAAAAGTTGCAATTTCAAGTACTTTTATTAGGGGAATGGTTACAAAGTTAGGGCTTGGGGGAAAGTGATAGGCATAGAGGCTGTGTGCATTCCCTGTTTGAGCTGTCTGTTGGGGCACATTTCATCAGTTTGTCCCAATTATGGCTTCCAGGAACTGTGGAACTCTCAGCGGCAGGTCAGATCAACTTGAAAGCAGGGGCCTCCGATGCCCTCGATGACAATCCTTCCTTCTCTCTTTCCTTCCTCCTTCCCTCCCTTCCTCCTATTCCTTCTCTTCTTCCCTCCCTTTTGTCTTTCCTTCCTTCCTTCTCTCTTTCCCTCCTCCTTCCCTCCCCCCTTCCTTCCCTTTTCTCTTTCCTTCATTCTCTCTTTCCTTCCTCTTTACCTCTCTCCCTTCCCTCCCTCTTTCCTCTTCCTTCTATTTCTTCCTCCTTTTCTTCTTTCCTTTTTCCTTCCTCCTTTCTTCTCTCCTTGCCTTCTACCTTTTCATTCTTACTTCCCTTTCATTCTTTCTTTCTTCCTTCTCTTTTTCTTTTTCCCTTCCCTTCCCTCCTACCTTTCATCCTTCCTTCTCTCTTTCCTCCCTTCTTCCCTTCCTTCCTTCCTTTCTCCCTTCCTTCTGTCACCAGGAAGCCAGTTCTCTTAGAAGGGAGTGCTAGCATGTGGGCCCCCAAGTTAGAAAGTTTGCCCATGCCTGTTTTCAAGTTTCAAAAATGTTTATTTACCAATAAAACTACATTCCTTGATAGGAAAGAATTGGGTCTAAGCTTGTCCCTAAGTTCATAACTTGGAAGTTCCAAAACAAGAGGAAAAACCTCCAAACACTACATTTCTCCAAACTCACAGAGTACAGACAAGTCTGACTCAAAGATGGCAAAAGCAGAAGTCTTAACCAAAGGTGTGCAATTTGAAGAGTATCCATTCTACAACACCAATCAGGATGGGAGAAGAAAGAGAAGAGGGAGAACAAATACATCCCAACTGACATTCAGGAGTCATGGGGGAAGGGATTCCCTCAATGTATTCTATGGCTAATAGGCTTGCTTGATAAAAAAAAAAGGTTCAAAACTTGTTTTGGATGTAGGGGGCGCTGGTGGTTTGGATCAAAAGTCAATTCTAATTTTCACAGAAAAAAAATCAAAATTTTTTCAAAACTTCCGAGACTTCCAAATCCTTTGCTAATGGTTTCGAAGTGTTATTTCCTGTTTCATTGTGAGGTCTTTACTTTGAAACATGGATTTCTCAAAAACAAATCATGCCAGACTAATCTGATCTCTTTTTTTGATAGAGTTACAAGCTGGGAAGATGCGGGGAATGCCATGGATGTCGCATACCTGGATTTCAGTAAGGCCTTCAACAAGGTCCCCCATGGCCTTCTGGCAAACAAACTAGTCCAATGTGGGCTAGGCAAAACTACAGTGAGGTGGATCAGTAATTGGTTAAATGGATGAACCTAGAGGGTGCTCACCAATGCTTCCTCTTCATCTTGGAAAGAAGTGATGAGTGGAGTGCCACAGGGTTCCGTCCTGGGCCCGGTCCTGTTCAACATCTTTATTAATGACTTGGATGAAGGGCTAGGAGGCATGATCATCAAGTTTGCAGATGACACCAAATTGGGAGGGATAGCCAATACTCCACAGGACAGGAGCAGGATTCAAAACGATCTTGACAGATTAGAGAGATGGGCCAAAACTAACAAAATGAAGTTCAACAGTGATAAATGCAAGATACTCCACTTGGGCAGAAAAAATGAAATGCAAAGAGACAGAATGGGGGACGCCTGGCTCGAGAGCAGTACATGTGAAAAAGATCTTGGAGTCATCATGGACAGCAAGTTAAATATGAGCCAACAATGTGATGTGGCGGCAAAAAAAGGCAATGGGATTTTGGCCTGCATCAATAGGAGCAAAGTGTCTAGATCTAGGGAAGTAATGCTACCCCTCTATTCTGCTTTGGTTAGACCACACCTGGAATATTGTGTCCAATTCTGGGAACCACAATTCAAGAGAGATATTGACAAGCTGGAATGTGTCTATAGGAGGGCGACTAAAATGGTCAAGGATCTGGAGAACAAGCCCTATGAGGAGCTCCTGCTCCTGCGCAATGCAGTTTAACGCATTGGAGCTGGGCATGTTTAGCCTGAAGAAGAGAAGGCTGAGAGGAGATATGATAGCCATGTATAAATATGTGAGAGGAAGTCACAGGGAGGAGGGAGCAAGCTTGTTTTCTGCTTCCCTGGAGACTAGGACTCGGAACAATGGCTTCAAGCTACAAGAGAGGAGATTCCATCTGAACATGAAGAAGGACTTTCTGACTGTGAGAGCCATTCAGCAGTGGAACTCTCTGCCCTGGAGTGTGGCGGAGGGTCCTTCTTTAGAAGCTTTTAAACAGAGGCTGGATGGCCATCTGTCAGTGGTGATTTGAATGCAATATTCCTGCTTCTTGGCAGGGGGTTGGACTGGATGGCCCATGAGGTCTCTTCCAACTCTTTGATTCTATGATTCTAAGTAGAATTCCAGAAGTTGGGGAGGGGGGAGGGGGAGGAAAGGGAAGAAATCACGGGAGAGAAAGGAAACAGGGAATCCATGCAAACTGCGTTAAACTGCATTGTGCAGGAGCAGTAGCAGGGGAGCCTAGGGATGATTATTGTTGCTACCAATTTGAAAGGAACCAAATTTACCATCAAGTTAGAAGGGAGGCTGTTCAATCACACCTCTTCCTTTATTAAGATAGTAATAAATTAGTAGTAATTATACTGTATGTATTGTAGCGTGACTGGAGATAAGAATATAGATCTATTTGGTCACTTTCCCCTGCGTTTCTGCCACCACATGAGGTAAGTTATAATATTGTGAGAAATGGCACACTGGACGCAGAATTGATGGAGATGAGGCAGTCTTCAAACAAAAGTTAACAAGTTTATTGAGCACAAAGCGTGTGGTTGCAAGTTGTAACTTTTCTTATAGAACTCAGAATAATGCTTGGTTAGTTGAATGTTACACTCTTTCAGGTTATATAGTATCTTCCTGAGGTGAAGCACTTATTACAAAACAAAGTTCCAATACAGGGATGTCTCCCTTATCTGATCCTCCCCTGATCAGATACTTAATAAACTTATTCTTTAGTCTTTCTTTAGACTAACGGAATACTGGCATGTTTCCCTTATCAGCCTCTCTAGCCTAAGAAACTTCCAGTAACTTAATCTGGCTTTCCAAAGCCTCGAAACTTTGCTTCACAATTCACTCTCTTACAGCTATAACCTCCTAATCTTTCCTCTATCAATTCCTCACCCTCAAATCTTAACTCCTGACTGCTCACTCCTCTAAACCTAAAACCTAACTCATGACTGTTCCCTCCTCTAAACCTAAACCCTAACTGAACATAAACTGTCATTTTTCAAACTCTCCCCTCTAAGCTTCTCCCACTTCTCTCTCTAGCCTACATCGTCTCCATGGCAACGAACTCCTCTCAGTTAGGCCGCTCCAGCATTAGTGCGTGTTTAGAATGTGCCAATCTAAACACAAATACAGTTAAAATCATACAATTTATAATCAACTTCTGTACACCTTTCCCCCCAGAAATGTTATTTTTGGGCCATTCTCAGTCCTGGAATGGGCAAAAATAATTCCACAAATTATCCAACAATATCTAAATATACAATATTTCTGAAATGTAAACATATTATGGTTAAATACATTATAATTCATACATACAAACCTTTAACCTTACAAAATTCTAGTATCATCTATGGATGTGGTATCAAAGTCTCACATTTCTAACATTTTTTTTATATAAACTATCTAAACATTTCTATATTTATACATATATTCGTAAGTATTCATTGCCTATTGTAAAACGTATATATCTACCACACTTTAATATAATAGGTTTATATCTTATACCTATGGTATGAAACATATACAGTTCACCACTGTAATGACATCATACATTTTACAATTCTATAATGAAACAGGATACCCATTTTTTTAAATATTATACTATACTATGTTACACATACATTACCTTTATATAATTTAGATCTATCTGTGATCATCCTCTATCTATTCAATTCTCCATATCAATATCAAATATCCTTGTCCAAATGTGTTTCTATCCCATTAACATATACAATTGACCTTCTACCTAGTTTGGTCAATTTATAAGACATTTATCTATATATCATACCACAACTTTTCTCTATACATATGGTCTCAATTTGTTAATAGCCCACACAATAGTTAAACTCCCACATTTGATCGTTGACATAGATGTCTTAGTGTCCAATGTCCCATGGTTCAAACACAACCTTGGTTGTACTGGACCAACTGTCCACAGCCATGTCTCTTTATGATGATCTTTTAGCTTCTTTCTTCCACTTCTTCATTTCTTCTTTTTAGGTTTCCTCTTTTGCCCTCTTTGGATGTCTTTTCGATGACCTGGAAATACGGTTTTCTTTCTCACACGACGTCTGCAAGTCTTTTCTGCTCTCTTTTTTTGCTGCTGGGGTTTCTTCTTTTAATCTGACCTTCCAATTATCAGGAACAGTTCTGCTTCCATCGAGTTTCAAGGCTTGAACAAAGGCTTGCTTCCATGAAGCATCAGGTTGTAGTATTGAATAATCTGGAATTCCTCGAACATCTTTTCTTGGCACTGAAGAGAATTCACTGTCCTTGGAAGAACGAACACGAATACTGTCCTTCTTTATGGCAAACTCATCACTGCTATCTGGACAAACTTTCAAAGCTAGAAATTGCAGCTTTTTCTTTTTATCACCACCAATATAGTCTGTGTATATTAGTTCTCTTGTCAGTCTATCAGCTTGGCTTTTATTCTCTCTTTCTTCTTTGTTCAAGGATAAAGGAGATTCCTCTTCCGATATATGATTAAATCTTCTTTTTCTGCTCACTTTTTTTTCAGATGTAGACATATCGAAATGTTCAGAATTAGTAAAGAAGAGTAATGTTTTACTCTCAGCAAAATGTCTCTCTTCTTTACCATCATCTGTCATAGGATACAATCTTGTATTTATCATTTTGTTGATGCCAGCTCTTTGATAAATTTCACTTAGACTCTTATCTTCAGCTATAGTTCCAATCTTTAGAACTTCTTTTGTATGATCATCTGGAACTTTTATAGTGGATGAATCATGTCTAGAAGTCATCTTAACTTCAATTAGTCCTTCAGGTGTATGGATCTTTGTTTCACAGAAGACCCCTGGATATTCTGAACTCGCATCAGCTTCTACTGTCACATCCAGAGTTTGTTTTCCTTTAGCTTCCTCTTTCGTGGTTTTCTTCACACCCAGATGTCCACCGTGAGGGTTCTCGTGTGTCACCCTCATCAGCTGTTCTCTAAAACTTTGAGGCACTATAACCTGATTATATGTCATTGCTCCTTCTGTTGACTTTATGTTTCTGGTTTCTCTGTCTAGGGCACCATTTTTAAAACCAAATTTGGAGGGTTGCCCTTCTGCTGGTTCTGAGGGGTTTTGAGCCAAAGCGAACAAAGGTTTTAGAAATTCATCTGCTCTTTGTTCCTGTTGAATTTCTCTGACTCCTCCTGTCTTCTTAATACGCTCAGCAACCGTAGCGCTGGATTCTGGATTCTCATCCCCATCCTGTTGTATGGCGAAACACATGGCTTTTTGATCAGGGCTTTTGTTGTTATATTCTTCCTCCTCACACATCATTCTCCAGTTTTCAATCTTTTTAGCCAGATCATTTCCAATTAAACATCTGTATGGTATGTCTGGACTGACTGCAAAATCCCACATACCCTTCCAACCTCCATATTCTATTGGCAAAGACACTACTGCTGTTGGTATTGCAGGTACCAAGCCTTTTAATCTTATTTCAGAGGTAGGATGCTGAAATTTCTGAGGTATTATATCTGGATGTATAATACACACTTTGGATCCTGTGTCCCGCAGTCCTCTCATGTCTTTGTTGTCAATGGAAATGGATTCTAAGTAATCCTCAGTTGGGGTGTTTGCCAAAATGAACAAACACTGTTTCTCTTGAGGCTCTGTTTCCAAACTCTCCTTTGACACATTATTTGGTTCTGTCTTCTTTGTTTCTTTTATTTATTAACAAAGAGGGTTGTTTTCTCTTTTCTTAAAAGGGGACATTGATACCTTATATGATCCCACTTTCCACACTGAAAACACCTCATTTTTCCCTCAGGAGCAGATTGACTTGTTACACTCTGCCTCCTTCAGGAGGGGTTTTCTATTGTAGAACCTTTTTCTTGCTGTGGGCGC
Source organism: Anolis sagrei (assembly GCF_037176765.1). Lineage (NCBI taxonomy): Eukaryota > Metazoa > Chordata > Lepidosauria > Squamata > Anolidae > Anolis > Anolis sagrei. The sequence continues at coordinate 55,039,508 of NC_090035.1, read as the reverse complement.
GTTTGATGTTGGTAAAATGGCTGCCTGTTTGTTCTTTTATCACTTGGCAGATCTTCCCTTTTGAATCCTTCTTTTAGGGTAAATATTTGATCTACCATAACCGCTGCCTCTACTATAGTAGATGGTTTTCAATCCTGTATCAGCCAGCAAAAATCAGAAGGTACCAATTGGAAGAATTGTTCCAATTTTAAAAGTTCTCTCAGTTGTTGGTAATTTTCCACCTCAGATGTCCTTAGCCAACTATCGAACAGTTGAAACAATCTAGAGGCCACCTGAGCGAAACTTTGGTTCTTATCTCTTTTCAGAGTCCTGAACTTGAATCTGTAAAATTCAGGAGTTAATTGAAATTTCTGTTGAACCTGTTTCTTAAATAAATCATAATCCCCATAGGACTCCTCACGCATTTCTCCATATATTTCTAAGAGTTTTCCACTTATCTGAGGCCTTAGGTATGTCATCCATTTTTCCTTAGCAACCCCAAAATCCCTACAACATCGTTCGAACGAGATTAGAAACTTTTCTATATAGTCATCCTTAGTAAATTTAGGGAATCTCTTTATCATATCTGGGGTATCTACTCTAGAGTTCCCTTCTTGGATGTTACTGGATGTTTGAGACAAAGCTAATTTTTGCTTTTGCAGTTCAAATTCCATTCTCTTCAATTCTATCTCCTGTTCTCTCTCTTTTTGTCTCTCTTCAAACTCTCTTTCCCTTTGTTTTGCCTCTATCTCCAGTTCTCTCTCTTTTTGTCTTTCTTCAAACTCTCTTTCCCTTTGTTTTGCCTCTATCTCCAGTTCTCTCTCTCTTTGTCTTTCTTTTGCCTCTATTTCCAATAGTTTCATCTCTAGTTTGTACTTAAAAGCCATTTCTGACACGGGCACTGGCTCTGTTTCTGCTTCAGAGCCCGAACTTCCTTCTTGGTCTCCCTCTGTTTCCTCAACAAGCTTTTTCTGTCGTCTGGTAGCCATATTTCAATAACTTTTACCTCACAATTTATTCTCAAAGTAGTCTTAAGGCACTTGATCAGTTGTTAAACGTATCCCGTCGTCTGCCACCAATTTGTGCAGGAGCAGGAGCAGGGGAGCCTAGGGATGATTATTGTTGCTACCAATTTGAAAGGAACCAAATTTACCATCAAGTTAGAAGGGAGGCTGTTCAATCGCACCTCTTCCTTTATTAAGATAGTAATAAATTAGTAGTAATTATACTGTATGTATTGTAGCGTGACTGGAGATAAGAATATAGATCTATTTGGTCACTTTCCCCTGCGTTTCTGCCACCACGTGAGGTAAGTTATAATATTGTGAGAAATGGCACACTGGACGCAGAATTAATGGAGATGAGGCAGTCTTCAAACAAAAGTTAACAAGTTTATTGAGCACAAAGCGTGTGGTTGCAAGTTGTAACTTTTCTTATAGAACTCAGAATAATGCTTGGTTAGTTAAATGTTACACTCTTTCAGGTTATATAGTATCTTCCTGAGGTGAAGCACTTATTACAAAACAAAGTTCCAGTACAGGGATGTCTCCCTTATCTGATCCTCCCCTGATCAGATACTTAATAAGCTTATTCTTTAGTCTTTCTTTAGACTAACGGAATACTGGTTATGTTTCCCTTATCAGCCTCTCTAGCCTAAGAAACTTCCAGTAACTTAATCTGGCTTTCCAAAGCCTCGAAACTTTGCTTCACAATTCACTCTCTTACAGCTATAACCTCCTAATCTTTCCTTTATCAATTCCTCACCCTCAAATCTTAACTCCTGACTCTTCACTCCTCTAAACCTAAAACCTAACTCATGACTGTTCCCTCCTCTAAACCTAAACCCTAACTGAACATAAACTGTCATTTTTCAAACTCTCCCCTCTAAGCTCCTCCCACTTCTCTCTCTAGCCTACATCGTCTCCATGGCAACGCACTCCTCTCAGTTAGGCCGCTCCAGCATTAGTGCAGCCAATCTAAACACAAATAGAGTTAAAATCATATAATTTATAATCAACTTCTGTACATGCATCTCTCACCCAAGGCTGACCGGGAGGGAATGGCAACTGAAGGGAATCCATCTACATTGGTTTGAAAAGCTGAATAATTGCTGACTCACTGATTCGTAAGACAAATAGCAGAAAAAACTTCAGAAGGGCAAAGGGACTTCCGGTTTCCTTAAAAACTTCAAAATCGCTTCAAAAAGGAAATCTTTCTGAATTCATTCTGAATTACAAAGATTTTTACCGAGCCTAACCATGCCTAATGGCTAACTCACCGTTCCTCATTGAGGACTGTGGGGTTGGATTCAAACCTTAAACCCCTGGAGTTGGAAGGGCCATCCAGTCCAACCCTGTACTGCCTTACAGGAAAACACAACCCAAGCCCTCTTGATAGCCTCTATTGAAATACCTATTGAAATACCTCCAGGGAAGAAGACTATATTGGATTCCCAGGCAACACATTCTGGATTATATGGCAGTGTAGAATCATGAATCATAGAATCAAAGAGTTGGAAGAGACCACATGGGCCACCTAGTCCAACCCCCTGCCATGCAGGAAAAGCACAATTGGAACACCCCCTGAGAGATGGCCACCCAGCCTCTGTTTAAAAGTTGGAATGGAGGAAGGGAAGGAAGGGTGGAAGGAAATGGAAGGAGGAAAGGGAGAGTGGGAGAGAGGAAAGACAAAAGAGAAGGAAGGGAGGAAGGAAGGAAGGAAGGAGAAAGAAAGGGAAGGAGGAAGGAAAGAGGGAAGGAAGGACAAAAGGGTGGAAGAGAAGGAAGGAAGAAGGACGTAAGAAAGGAAGGGAAAGAGGGAGGAAGAGAAGAAATGAAGGAAGGATGGGAAGGAATGGACGGAGGGAGGACGAGGAGGAAAGAGAGAAAGAAGGAAAGGCAAAAGGTAAGGAAGGAAGGAGAAAAAGAGGGAAGGAGAGAGGAAAGAGGAAAGGGAGGGAAGGAAAAGAGAAAGAAGGAAGGAAGAAGAAAGAGAGGGAAGGAGGGAGGAAAGAGAGAAGGAAGGAAGGACAAAGGGGATGGAAGGAAGAAAGGAAGGAAGGAAGGAAGGAAGGAAAAAAGGAACGAGGGAAGGAGTAAGAGGGAGGGGAAGGAGAGGAAAAAAGGAAGGAAGGACAAAAAGGTGGAAGGGAGGGAAGGAGGAAGGAAAGAGAGAAGGAAGGACAAAGAGGAAGGAAGGAAGGAGAAAGAGAGGGGGAAAGAGGAAGGAAATAGAAAGAAGGAAGGAAAGGGGGAGGAAAGAAGGAAGGAGGGAAGCGAAGGAGGGAAGGAGAAACAGGGAGGGAAAGAGGAAAGAAAGGGAGAGAGAAGAAAGGATAAGATGGTGAGAGAGAGGAGGGTCTGAGAAAAGAGCCCAAAGGGCTGCATCCAGCCCCCAGGCCTGAGTTTGTTGATATGGTCTACACTAGGCATCCTCGAACTGCAGCCCGTCAGCTGTTTGGGTCTACAACTTCCAGAAGCCCTAACAAGCTCGCTCAATTGACAGGAATCCTGGGAGTTGAAGGCTCAAACAGCTGGAGGCCCGTAGTTTGAGGATGCATGGTGTAGACACTGGAATCCCATTGGCTTGTTAAGCTGCTGCATCACAGCTAAAAGGGCTGCAGAGATGGGAATTGAAGGATAGTGCAGGGAGGGAAAATGTGCAGGCAGAAAAGAGGGAAAAGATTTGATGGCATGTGTGTTCGTATCAATCAGACTCTGGTCTACTCTAAAACCCATCAGGCAGATCAGTTTTGCTGTGGCGCTCGATGATGACCCCCCCCCCCTGGTGTTATTCTGCAGATTAACCTATTGCCTTTTCAAATTTCCTTGTTTCTAGTTTGTGATTGGAAATAGAGACTGGAAATATTTGGGCACAGAGGACTTCCGGTTGGTGGCACAGCGATGGAAGACGTGTCCTTCTGAGCTCCGCTCGAGGACAGCCAGGTTTTTGAGTAAAGGGGCACATTACACCCCTCTCCGATTGACGGATTGAGGTCGAAAGGAGCAGTGTAGGGGTGCAAATCGGCCGACGGCGTCTAAGCGGTGCCCCCCTCAAGGGGACACCCAAAGACGCCCGGCAACGGTGCACCTCCTCCACAACTCAAGCCGTGGCAGGAGACCATTAGGCCTCCAAGAATCCATCGGCCACCAGCACAAAGGACAAGAAAGAAGAAAGAAAGAAAGAATCAAATACAAAGCAACGTCTACTAAGGATCCGACTCGATCGCAAGATAAAAAGAAAGAAAGATCCTAGGCTGGACAACAACAAGGACAACGAGGACAATTAAAACAACAAAATCAAGGTAACTCGCCCGGGAGAAAGGGGGAAGTGGCGGCGATACCCAAAAAGCTCTATAAGGCGTTTTAAAACACTATAAGAGAGACACCCCAATATCGCAGCTGGGTAGAGCAATAGTAGCTCCCTCCCCCCAATTTAGGGGACTGCAGAGCCAGCCAGGGGGAACTCAGGGGCCGTCCCGGAGGGGGCGACCGCTGAACCCCACGGATATCCAGCATCCAGTGGCATAGCGGGCTGCGATTTGGACATAATCTGACTCCGGCAGGAGTGAGGAAGTGGATGAGAAAGCCTTAAGAAAAATAGAAGTAATAGAAGAAAATAGAGGAAATTAGAGGAAACTAGAGGAAGAAGTAAGACCTAATATAACACGCCGTACCCAGCGAGACCCCCTCCCCCTCCCCCCCCCCACTCCCGAGGAAGAAAGAAGGGAAGAAGGGAAGCCACGTGGAAACCAGCACAACATAAAAAAAAAACAGACCGACCTTGAAAACGCCAAAGTGTTCCAGCATTGACCCGTCGTCACCCAAGTGTTGCATAACTTCAGGTTCCACCCTTCAGCTCCCCAAGGCCAAGAGGAGGGAGGAAGGAGAGCGAAGGGCGGGGAGAGCATAACCCAGCCAACCCGAAGGAGGAAGGAGGAACAACGCGGAAATGAGCGAGCAGAAACGCGGCTGCAAGACAATCTCGCGAGAAGTGAGCAGCACCCTTCTCGCCAGAAGAAGAGAAGCAGAAACAAATAAATAAACAAAAATAATAATAATAAAAAAAATTCGTGATCGCGGAAGAAAAGCCAAATAGCCAAGGACAAGAAAAAATTACAATAAAGACTTAGATAACTGGAAATCAGATTGCATTGGACGGTACCGGAACAACAAAACAACAATATAAAACAATAATAAAAAGACAAAATCCCTACACAAAATAAAAACAACATAAAATAAAATAAAATAAAATAAAATAACCAACAGGAAAAACAGGGTATAAAATAAATAAATAGACAAATAAAATAAATAAAATAAATAAAATAATACAAAATAAAATAAAATAAATAATAATAATAATAATAAACAAATATAAACAACAATAAAAATAAATAAATAAATTAATAAAAAATTAAAAAAAATAAAAAAAATAAAAAAAATAAAAATTAACTAATCAATAAAAAAACAAAAAAACATTTTTCTTCTAAAAATAACCAAAAACAACACAAATTGAAATAAAATACAACAAATACAAAATAATAAAATATAATAAAAACTATAATAAACATACTCATATAAACTAAATAACACAAGGACACACTCAACATATACAAAACATCAATACTCTCCAGTACAGACAAACAAAATAACACAAAATAAACTAAAACACTATAAGACAATAAATCAGTGAATAATCAGACCAGACAAGAAACAGAAAGCAGCAACACATACATACGGTCCCGAGCAAACCCTGTTTTCAAATCATTTAAACCATCAAAGAATTTTAGAAGCACACAACAACACAAGCCAAACAATAAAATCATAATATACAGGCAGTAGACTCAAAAACACACGGTTAAAAATCTAAGAGCTCCCAGGACAATTAGCAAACTAAATCAACATACTTTGTACAAGATGCAAAATAAAAAGGACAAAACACAGATCCAACCAACCCAAATAACACAACCCCCACAATCACCCCAGCTATCCCAAACGACATTAACTGCAAAATTACAAACCAAAAGAAACTCCATAGCAGAAGAAAATATGTTAAAAGAAATACTAGCTGAGATTAAAATTTTTTCCACAAAACAAGAGACACAACATGGAGAATTACAAGCAGAAATCAAGAATATTGCAACCAAACAAGAGGCACAACATAAGGAGTTACAGGCGGAATTCCAAAACCTAAAGACTGACCTAAAAGCCGATATCAAGAAACTCCAAGATGATGTAGACAACATGAAAAAAGAAAATCAAAAAATAAACAAAGCCCAAGGAAGAGCAGATTACAAAATTGATAGACTTGAAAATCTCACTCAAAAAATTCAACAGCAAACAGAACTTCTTGAAAACAGGGAACTGGAATACCAACTCAGACTCCGCAACATCGAGGAATCAAAAGACGAGAACATAAAACAATTAACAATTACACTACTGGCAGACCTACTAGAAGTGGAAAGAGAAGTCATTGGACAGGACGTAGATAGGGTATTCCGTGTTTCCACAGGCTTCTCCAAAAGAAACAAAGCAACCAGAGATGTGGTGGTAGAATTCTGTCGGAAAAGTACACGAGACGAGATCCTAATAACGAACGCCAGAAAGCCACTACACCACAACGGCAAAAGAATAATAGTGATGAAGGAGGTGACCCAACAGACCCTTGCAAGAAGAAGAAAATATGCCTTCTTAACTGAAGAGCTGATCAGGAAAAAAATAAAATTTAAATGGGAGAAGCTGGAAGGTCTGACAGTAACCCTTAACGACATTAAATACTGGTTAAACAATGTGGAAAAAGCAAGAGCCTTTTATGACAATCACATAAAAGCCAAAGCACAAGAACCGCACCCAAACAAGACTCCAAGAAGCAATAAAGGAACACTCCCACAAAATCGAAGGACATTGCAAATAGAAGTAAAAGGTGATGATGAAGAAGATGAGGATGAGGAAATACTAGACAGCAAGTTAAGCGCACAAAACGAAAGAGACCAAAAGCGCCTCAGAGAGTTTTCACCGGAAAACTATCATCTGATGCTCCCGCAAGACCTGACACAATGGGAAATGAATGACAACACTAATGGATAAAAATATACGGATATATTCTAACAATGTGAATGGCCTCAACTCCCCTAGTAAAAGGCGGAGGATCTTCAACTACCTGAAGCAACAAAACTTAGATGTAACGGCATTACAAGAAACACATATCTGCAGTAAACACATAAAGCACTTAACTCAAAAGAAGTTGGGGAACGTTTTTTATGCTACATGCAACGAAAAGAAAAAAGGAGTCGCATTATATATAAAAGACTGGCTAAACCCTAAACAAGTAATAAAAGATATTGAAGGCAGATACATTGGGGCAACAATCGAAACAAAACATAGGACAATACTCATCTGTAACATCTACTGCCCAAATGGACCAAAACAAAAATTTATAAAGGGGCTAAAAAAAGAATTAGATAAACAAGTTTTTGATGAACTTATACTTTTAGGCGATTTCAATGGAGTCACAAACACAAATTTAGACAAACTATACGAAAAACATCCAAATTCCCAACCTAAACGTAAAGCGTGCCTCCTGCCAAAAACCTTCATGGCATTATTGGAAACACTCAACTTAAAAGACATCTGGAGACATGTTAACGGCACCACAAAAGATTATACATACTATTCAAATCGTCACAGTTCTTGGTCCCGGATAGACATGGTCTGGGCAACAAATCTAATCTTATTAAACATCAAGAAGCTGAAGATCACCGCTAGACTGTTCTCAGACCACTGTCCAATTGAATTTACAATTAAAGGTTCCAACACGAGTTATAGATGGAGACTAAATGAAAATTTATTAAAAAAAGAAATAGATATAGAAAGAAATAGAAATCTACTAAAAGAATACCTTACTAACAATGCAGGAGAGGAAACATCCAAAAACACCCAGTAGGAAGCCATGAAGGCTGTAATGAGAGGCTATTTCATGCAGCAAGATGCAATAAATAAAAAAAATAAAAATAGAGAAATCCAAAACATTATTAATAATCTAAATATGGAAGAAAAAGCATTGAAAGAATCCCCTAAAAACCAAACAATAATATTAAAAATAGAAGCCCTTAAGAAACAGTTGCAACTAACACAAACAGAAAAAATGGAAAAAAATCTGAAATACATAAGAGCAAATCACTTCCAAAATGCGAACAAGGTAGGCAAATGGCTAGCCAACAAAATAAAAAAACACAAACAGAGACAATATATTACAAAAATTGAATCGGAAGGGAAAACCTTTACAGAAGGAAAACATATTACAGATCAATTTTTAAACTTCTTCAAAAACCTATACAAAAAAACGGACATCTCTGGTGAAAAAATCACCGAGTATATCTGTAATTTAAACCTACCAAAGCTAACAGAGAAACAAAGGGAGATTCTCAATGCCCAATTACTACCCAAGAAATAGATATGGCTATAAAAAAACTTAAAAACAACAAAGCCCCGGGCCCTGATGGCTTCGCGGCAATTTTTTACAAAACCTTTAAGGATGAGATAACTCCCCTCCTAAAGGATATTGTGAACGATATTATGATCAACAAAACAATTCCCAAATCATGGGAAACAGCCAATATCATTCTGATACATAAAGACGGTACAAACCCAACAGATGTCAAAAACTACAGACCAATATCCTTACTAAACAACGACTACAAACTATTCACAATAATCTTATCAGAGAGGTTAAAACTCTTCATGAAAGACTGGACCACAAAAGATCAATCAGGCTTCCTCCCTAACCGTTTCATTAAAGATAATATTAGGATAGTATTGGACACCATTGAATACTATGAAAAACACCCAGAAAAACAAATGGCCCTCCTTTTTATCGATGCTGAAAAAGCATTTGATAAAGTAAATTGGAAATATTTAAAATTGTTGCTACAAGAACTAGATTTCGGTTACAGCTTTCAAAACGCAGTGAATGCGATCTATGAGAGACAAGAAGCCACGTTAATAATAAATGGTCAGGAATCAGCTTCATTCAAAATCACACAAGGAACGCGCCAAGGCTGCCCCCTCTCCCCACTCCTCTTTATCCTAATAATTGAAACCCTAATTAGAGATATAAATAATGACAAACACCTATCAGGAATGAAAATTCAAAAACAGCAATATAAATTAAGAGCATATGCAGACGATGTCGTCTGCATTGTTGAAAATCCACTAGAAAAAAATTCTGATTGGCTAACTAAAATTGATAAATTTGGAAACCTAGCTGGCTTCAAATTAAATAGACAAAAAACCAAATTTCTAGTCAAAAATATGGATAAAAGATCTAAAGAAAAGCTACAAGAACTAACAGGGATAAAGATCGAGAATAAAATCAGATACCTCGGAGTAATATTAACACAAAACAATGCCAAGTTATTAAAGAACAATTACGAACACCTATGGAACAAAATCCACAAAGACTTAGAAAAATGGAAATATGAAAATATATCACTGCTAGGGCGGATAGCCATACTAAAAATGAATGTTCACCCTAAGCTGCTGTTCCTCTTTCAAACGCTACCCATAATTAGAACAGATCACCTATTCAAAACATGGAATAAAGAGATTACAAAATTCGTATGGCGAAACGGAAAACCAAGAATAAACTATAAAATACTAACAGATGATAAAACCAGACTTTGGGAAGTTTCAACCATTTTAAGAATTGTGTTGGAGAGGGGGTGGGAACCACCTGTGGTGTCAGGACCTGACACAGGTGCCATGCTAGAAGACTGTACATCTGCATCTCCCACCTATCCCCCCAAACCACCCCTCCCCCATCCTTTTCCCCAACCCCCTCCCCTATACCCCCCCCCCCATGTACCTCTTGTTTGTATGCATATATGAAAAACTCATAATAAAAATATATTTAAAAAAAAGAAATATTTGGGCACAGAGAATGAATTGGCATCACAGGAGGGTATTTACCATCTAGGCTACTCCATTGTTCTGAGTGGCCCAGATAGAGGCCAAGATGCTCTGGGCAGCCTGCCCAGCGAAGGGTCAATGGGCCGCTGGGCCAGCTGCCCAGTCTCTGGGAGGAGGAGGGGGAAGAGGAGGCAGCAAGAGTGAAGGCTGAGGGTCAGCCTGGGAGGCCCAAGGTCCTGGCAGTCAGGAAGGCAGGCAGCTGTCCAAGCAAGTGGCCAGGCTACATTCCAGAGTTCCTTTCTTTCTTTCTTTCTTTCTTTCTTTCTTTCTCTCTCTCTCTCTCTCTCTCTCTCTCTCTTGCACACATATTTCCCCTTTAACCCTTGACTCTAGAAGAGGCTAAAAATATCCAGCCAAGAGAGAAGAGGGAAGGGAAGGGGATGTGAGTGAATTTCCTGGCTGACTGCCTGCACACCCTCCTCCCAGCCGAGCAATGATGCAAGGCTGGCTGCCCTTCGCGAGAACAGCAGAGGCACTTTCCTTTGGTCAGGACTCCTCCCGCTGGATGGCCATCTGTCGGGGGTGATTTGAATGCAATATTCCTGCTTCTTGGCAGAGGGTTGGACTGGATGGCCCATGAGGTCTCTTCCAACTCTTTGATTCTATGATTCTATGATTCTATGATTCCTGCTCAAGGAACTCCTCGCCAAGTGGGCCAAAGAAAACTTCTGAGCCCCACGCCGGCCTTTGTGTCCCACAAGCCCTGTAGAATAGGATAGTTTTATTATTGTCCTTGTGCATCGTACAACAAAATCAAATCCCATCCCCAATGCACATTACAAAAAACAAAGCATCCATCCATCCGCACTCTAATCGCTATTGCATTGCCCCTCATGTCAATGTATTAGTGAATGGAGGGGTAAATGATCAGAGAGAAGGGAGAGAAGGAGAAAGACACAGATGAAGAAATGGAGAAAGAGAAAGATATATTGGTGGATGAATGAATGGGGAGACAGACAGACAGACAGACAGACAGACAGACAGATGCCACCCAACTCTACTACTCTTTTCCACTGAAATACAAGGAAGCCCCTCGGATACTGTACCAGTGCCTGGCTGCTGTGATGATCTGGATGAGGGAGGACAAACCGAAGATTAATCCTGACAAGACAGAGGTAATCCAGGTCAGTCATATGTCTGATCAGGCTATAGGGTGGTAGTCTGTGCTGGACGGGTTGCACTCCCCTTTCTCTTTCTCCATCTCTTCATCTGTGTCTTTCTCCTTCATTCCCCCTGAAGTTGGGGGTCCTCCTGGACTCAGCACTGACACTTGATGCATCTGAAGCCGATAGGAGCTTTAAGAGGGTCTTCCCCAGGAGTAGGGACCCTAAGACCCCACCAAGGAGGGTTCGCTACTTTGGAGAGCCAGAGAAGCCTAATTTCAGCTATTTTATTTAGATTAAAAATTCAGAATAAAGCTCACCAAAGTTGAAGAAGAGGCACCGAGGTGTTTTTATTAGTGATTCAGCTGAAAAGGATGCAATGTAGCAATCATTTGCCTACAGAGCATACCAGTACAGAGATCAGAGGCATTTTTATAGGAATTTACAAGTTTGAACATTCAAAATTCCTGCCCTCCGCCCTCCTCCCGGCTCGCAGGTGATTGGCTGATGCGATTCTAGCTGAGAGGAGGTGTGGCATCCTGGCCTGCATCAGGGCCAATCACGGAGCTCCTCCGCTGTGCAGGAGCCAATGAGAAAACTCCTACCACCTCAGAGCTCTGGCTAATCAGGAGAGAAGAGGTGGGATGAAGAAGAAACAATGGGCTGGTGAAGAGATTAATGGGTTTTGATGTCCAGGCGCTCGGAGCCCGAGAAATCCGGTCTGTGACAGATGCCCAGCCTATTGTCCTTAAGTGGATTTGGGATGGGCATTGATTACTTTATCCAGGTCTTCCTGTTACAACCACATAAGGCACAAAGGAGAGGCTTGGGAGGAATGTCTAGTTTTGAATGAAGTAAACAAAATTGGGAAGGCGACCTCCCGAGAGTCATCTCGCTCCTATTGTGAAATGACCAAAAAGTTCGCCAAAGGAAATTCCAGTCTGGTGGCTCCACTTTGAAACCAAATAGGAGTTTCAAGTTTATTGTCCAAGTCAGAGTTCCAGAACATGGGGTTTTTTTGTGTTCGCTGATTGTCCTTTCAATAGCTGACCGCTGCCTTGAGGAGTTTCTCCCCCCCCCCTTGAGGAAGGGGCGAGGATTTGGGTGCCAAGGAAAAATACATGGGGAAATATAGGAATCCAGAAGAAATTCATAATAACCTCTCTTACCTCCCCCTACCCGCCAGAGAAATTGATTAAAGTAATTTTATTAAAGCATGAGTCCATAGTTCATATTGGGGGAAGTCCGGATATGAAAAGGAATTCATTAAAGCCAAAAAAGAAATGGAAGAAAATCCAACAGTCACAAAAGGTGATTATTTCCACTGAGCCAAAGGATGGATTCCCACAGAGCCAAGGTCGGGTTGGTCTTTGGTCCTTGAGAAACTATGACTCCCTCCAAGGACTGGAGCCCCGAGGCCAGGCTCTTCCCCGAGAGCCTCATGGGGTAGCCGCACCAAGTCTCAGGGCCAAGGCCTGGCAAAGGCGATGAAATGGCGAAGCACAGCAGCACGGCAGCAACAGAGCCGGCTTTTTGACAATCAGCTGTTTCTTGTAAAATATATTCCCAAAACTTAAATGATTATTTCCTGAGAGTTGAAGCCCAAAATGCAAAAAGTGAAATAGCAGATAGTGTTAGACTTAAGCTAGGAAAATATGCCAAATATGCAATTCGCCATCTCGCGGATACTGGGGCCCAAAAGGGGGGACTCTGGGGTCGGAAAAGCGCAGATTCGGCCTCCCCGGAACACCAGGAAAGCATTCCAGGCAGGCCTGCAGTCTCCCATGGCCTAGAAAAGGTTAGTTTCATGCATTTAGATAGTTCAGGCAAGGAAAGACACAAAGTATCAAGCCAGAGAGTTAAAAGTTGCAATTTCAACAAGAGAGAGCACAGGGCTGTGTTGAGTCCCTGGTTGAGCTTGCTGTAGGGGCACATTACATCAGTTTGGCCCAAACTTTGCCTCCAGGAACTGCGAAACTCACCGCTGCAGGTCAAATTAATTTAAAAGCAGGGGTATAAGCTGCTCTCGGTATCACATCCGTACCTTGTGAAGTCTGAGCTGATCACAGTGGTCTACACCTTAGTTACCTCTAGACTGGACTATTGTAATGCACTACATGGGACTGCCCATGAAGATGAGATAAGGCAAGCCCCCACGCTGGCAGCCTTTAAGTAAGACCTAAAAACCTGGCTCTTCCGGCATGTCTTTGACGAGTGAATACTAGGCTTGTTTGATCAAGAAAAAATTTGGTTCTAAACTCGTTTTGTATCTAGGGGACGCCAGCATTTCTAATCTGAGAAGATTTCCGAAATTTCCAATTTTAAAATTTCAATATTTACGAAATTTCATAAATATACGAATCAATTTGTTAATAGCGGACGCAATTGTGCAATATGCAAAAAAAAAAAAAACACCTCCAAACGGGACAGGGGGAACTTCTGAAGCTTCCCTCTCCTTCTGTTGTTGACTGTTGGTGATAAAACTAACAACAACTAACCAAAACCAAACTATATTATATTATAATAATAATATTATTATATTATATTATATTATATTATATTATATTATTGTATATTATATTATATTATTACATTATATATTATATAATTATATTGTATTATAATATTATTATTGTATATTATATTATATTATATTATATTATTATATTATTTTAATTATTAAGTTTTCAGTATACATTTAAAATATAGATATGTCCCCGCATCCACTAAGGGATGTGAGAACTGAGATATCACCGAGAGGAATGGTGGATAGTAGAGGGAAAAGTAGAATAGAAAGAGAAGCACCATGAAAAAAAAACACAACTAGTAAAACAGTACAGTAATAGATATAGACTTAGGACCCATCACCAGTTTAAAAAAAAAGAAGTATAGAGAAATTTGTTTTCGACTTCCTGAGGTTTTCCAGTGGTCTGCTCTGTTGGTCTTCACATCTTCTTTTCTTTTCCCTCTCTCCTCATATTCTTACACTTCCTCTTCCTTCCCTCCTTCTCTTCCTTGATTAGATCATAATCCTTTTTCCTTTTTGTTTAAAATATTCCAACACTTTTTCCCAATTCGTTTCCTTCATATTCATTCCTTTACTTCTTGATATTAAGAAAGTAAGTCTGTCCATGTTTTTAATTTCCAAAGTTTTTGTTAGCCTCTCGTTTTCATCCGGTCTTTCCTTTTGTTTCCATCTTCTGGCATAGCAGATCCTTGCTGCTGTTGTTATTAGAAAAAGATTTTGTCTGAGTTTTTATCTATTTTTAGCTCATGCATCCCTAATAAAAATAATTCTGCTTTCCATGAAATTTTGATTTTTAGAATCTCCTGTAATTCTTTCTGAACCTCTTTCCAGTATTCTTTTGCCATTTTGCAGGTCCACCATATATGGAAGTATGGCCCTTCTTTTCCCTTGCACTTCCAACACCTTGTGCTGATACTCTTGTTGCTTTTCCCTAATTTTTTCGGTGTTATATACCAGCGGTGCGCCATCTTCAGCCAATTTTCCTTCAGATCTATTGCGTAACTATATTTTAGTTTTTCTCTCCAAATTTTCTCCCATTCTTCTTCCTTAATATTTCTTCTGATATTTTCATTCCACCTCTTCTTATAGTTTTTGTCTCCTTTAGATTCCAGCTTCCATTCTAGCAGTTTTTTAATATATATTTTCGTTATTAATTTCCTTTTTGACTCCATTATGCTATCCCAAATGTTTTTGTCCTGATTAAAGCCAATCTTCATATCATTTTTATATTTTTCCTTTATAGTCCAGTATTCCAACCATGATACTTTTTGTTCTGTTGTGTTCAATTCCTCCTGTGATTTCAAAATTGCTTCTCCTCTTTCTTTCTTTAGCAGATCTTTGTATTTTAACCATTCGTGCCAACCTGTTCAACGTCTTTCTCCAGCTTCTAGAGGGGATACGGTATCCCACATAGGAGTTTTACTATATAATTTCTTTTTATACCTTTCCCATACATTCAAAACTGTCGACCTTATAAAATGATTGCCGAATTCCCCCCCCCCCCCCTTGTACCAGATATAAGTGTGCCAGCCTTCCCGCAGCTCTGATCCTTCTAAAATTAATAGCTTTTTCTTTTCCAATTTTGCCCAATCTTTGGCCCATATTAATGTACTTGCTAGGCCTGGGTGGTTTCGTTTCGTTAATTCGTAATTCGTTAATAATTCGTTAATTTTTCCAATTACAAAACGATAACGAACCATTCTGGAGCAATCATTTAAAAAAACGAATTTTTAAACACGTTTTGTAAATGCTTCGTATTTCGTTATTGTATTCGTTTCGTTATTGTTCTGAGGTCGTTTCGTTATTATTTCCACATGTCTGGGCCAGTTTTATGGTTTAATTAGTGAAAAAAAATTATAATATCACACCAACAGTCAAGAACAGAGGGAGAGGGAAGCTTCAGAAGTTTTTGGAGGTTTTTAAGCGTATTTCGCGGTCGCGTCCGCCATTAACGAATCGATTCGTTATTGTTTCGGAAATCGATTCGTTAATTTTTTACCATTTACGAAATTTCGTAAATATCGAACTTTTTAAAAGGAAAATTTTGTAATTATTTTAAATATCGAAACAAAAAAAAACCCCAAATACAAATCGATTTTAGAAACAAATTTTTGCGTTGTTACCCAGGCCTAGTACTTGCGTCTAGATATAATTCCAAATCTGGTGCCGCTAAACCTCCTTTTTCTTTTCTTTCTGTCAGATTGTCGAAGTTGATTCTCGGTTTCTTATTTTTCCAAATAAACTTTTTAATGTCCTTGTTCCAATCCTTTAGAATTTTCCTATTCCTTATAATTGGTAGATTTTGAAACAAAAATATTAATTTTGGTAGTATTGTCATTTTTATTGTCGCGATTCTTCCAAGTAACAAAAGGTTGATATTTTTCCATCTTTCCAGGTCTTTCTTTATCTCCTTCCACTTCTCTGTATAATTATTTTGTAATAGTTGCAGGTTTTTGGATCAGTATTATCCCTAAATATTGTAATTTTGTTGCTATTTGTATTTTCCACTTATTTTTTATTTCCTCTTGTTCTTTTTTCTCAATATTTTTAGTTGCCTTTGTTTTGTCCATATTGATTTTAAAGCCTGAGACTTTTCCAAATTCTTTGATTGTTTTTATCCATTCTCCTAAGTTGTTTTTGGGGTCTTCGATTACACATATTACATCATCTGCATATGCGCGTACTTTGTATTCTTGTCCTTGTATCTTCGCTCCTGCCAATTTTTTCTCTTCTCTTATCTTATTTAGTAGTACTTCTAAAGTAAGGATGAAGATTAATGGTGAGTCTTGTAATATATTGCCGAAATCCCATCCGGCCCCGGTGCTTTGTTTGGTTTCAGTTTATTTATTGCTTCTTCAATTTCTTTCTCCGATATTTCTTTATTTAGATTTTCCCTTTGTCCCTCTGAGATCCTTTGAATCTTGTGATTAGTTAGATATTGATATATCTCTTCCTCTTCTATGTATTCCTCTTGATATATTTTTTTATAGAATTCATAAAACTGTCCCCTTATCTCTTCTTCTTGGGTTACAAACCTATCCTTAACTTTCAATGATATATGTTGCCTCCTTTCTTTTTCTTATTTTACTTGCCAACCATTGCCCAGGTTTATTTGCATTCATAAAATAGTTCTGTTTTACAAATTTCAGTTCTTTTTCCCTTTCTTCTGTTTCTAGCAAATCTCTTTGTTTGTGCAGGTGTTCTAATCTTTGTTTTGCCTCTTTGTTTTTTTGGATTTGTTTTTAATTTTCTTTCTTCTTCTTCAATTCCCTTAAGTAGTTCTCTCATTTTCCTGGTTTTTTCCTTATTCTTTCTTGCCTTCTGCTGTATAAAATTTCCTCGCATGACGGCTTTGCTTCCCTCCCAAAGCATGAAAATTTGAATGTCCGGTCCATCGTTTATGTCAAAGTAATTTCCTATTTCTTTCTATATCTTCTTCCCTTTTCAGCAGATTCTCATCCAATCGCCATCTTTTCTTTCTCTCCGTTATTTTTATCTCAATTTCCATCGCACAATGATCCGAGTCCATCCTGGGCAAAATTTATACATTTGTCATATTTATTTGTAATGATGATGTTATCCAAATCATGTCTATTCTTGACCAATTTTGGTGTCTTGATGAGTAATATGTGTAGTCTTTTTCCTTTCGTTTCTAATTCTCCATATATCCACTAAATGTAATTTATGCATCATATCCGTCATTGACTTTGGTAAATCACCCTTTTTGTCATTACTTCTTCCTCCCTTTTTCTTTATTGCGCTTCTGTCTAGTGCCTTATTTAGTACGCCATTGAAATCTCCTAGTATAATCATTTGTTCAAAATCTTGTTCTTCTATATTTTTCCTCAACCTCTCTACAAATGTTGTCTTAGTTTTATTCGGCGCATATATATTACATATAAGTATTTTTTTATTTTGCAACAGGATATTCACACCCAAAAATCTTCCCTCTTCATCCTTGAAAGTGAATTCTGTCCTTATACTGTTATCTATATACGTCACTAGCCCTCTCTTTTTTTCCTGTATAGTTGCATAAAATGCTTGCCCCAGCTTTTTATTTTCCAAGTGTTTTGTGTGTCTGCCCATGATGTGAGTTTCCTGCAGTGCAATAATGTGGAGTCCTTTTTTCTTTAGTCTATTAAATATTTTATTTCTTTTATACGGGGAGTTCATACTGTTAACATTATTAGAGTAGATTCTTAGATTCTTCAACATACTTCTTTTTCTTCCTCTTTTTCTCTTGTTATTTGCTCTCCCTCTTCTGTTTCTTCCTCTTCTTCCTCCTCTCTTATTTCTTCTTCCTCGCTTACTTCCTCCTTTGGATCGCTCAGGTCCAGTATCCCTGCTCCTTCATCCGAAATCCTTCTCAGTCCTTCTTTCTCTGTTTCCTCTTCCTCTAGCGAATCTGTTCATTTTTCTTCTTTGTTCCTCCCTTTGTATGCTCCCCCTTCTCTCTCTTTCTCTTTCCATCATTATTCTTTTTAAGAACTCATTGGCTCTTTCTTCACTCTTAATCCAGTATCTTTGTTCCTTGTATGTCAGCATCAGTCCTTCTTCTCTTTCCCATCTAAACCGTATCTTCTGTCTCTTCAGTTCCTCTGTTAGCGGGGCATATTTTCTCCTTCTTTTCAGCACTATTCCCGGGTATTCCTTTAAGATAAATACTTTCTTTCCTTTCTTCTGTTATTTAATCTCAAAACTTCATCTCTTGTCGTCTTCTTTACAAAATACACAATCACATTCCGTGCCGTCTTGTTTCTTTTTGCAAAGTTTGTGTTAATTCAATATATTCTGTCTGTCCGTTCCTGCATCTCCTGTGCAGAACATTCCATTAGTTCTGCTAATATTTCTATTACTTTTTCTCTTATATTATCATTGATGTCTTCCTGGATATTTCTTAGTCTCAGTTGAAATTCCATTTCTTTTGCTTCTAGTTCTTCTTGTTTGGCTTACATCCTTGTGCTTTTAACTTCTATGTTCTTCAGTTTTGTTTGCATTTCCTCTTGTCCTTTCTTTATGTCTTTTTCCTCTTTCTTCAGTTCTCTCATTTCTTGTTGCATTGTTGACATTTCCATTTTCAGTTTTCCCATTTCCTCTCTTATATCTTTTTTCAGATCTGACATCTGTTCCTGTGCAATTTTTTGGTATATGTCTTGTCTTTCCTTTATTGTTTGAATCTCCATTTTCATTGTCTTTATTTCTGTAAGTACTTCCGTCATCATTTCTTTCATCATTTCCTTTAAATTCATTTCTTCTGTTGCTGACATTTTCCTTGGTGTGCCTTTTGCTTCCTTCGTCTCTTTCTCACATTTCAGCTTATTAGCTGCCATTCTGTTTATCAGTATTTTCTTCCACTCACTTTTGTCCAACCACTCTCTCATATAGTACTTTTTTGTTCCTTTTAATATCCTTCTGCTTGTTTTCCTTCTGCTTATTTCTTCCTGCTTATTAAAATATTTAAATTGTTATTATTGTGTTCACATTTCCTCATCAACTTTTTTTATTTTTTTCCAACTTAATTCCAATCTATGTTTGAGTAATTTGATTTTTTCTTCTATTATTATTATTTTTTTTAAAAAAAATTAAATTATTTTTAAAATGATTTTTATTATATTTTTTAATTATTTTATTATATTTATTCTTTTCCCCTTTTCCCACTTCTTCCCCTTTCTTCCGCACTTACGTTCTTTTAGTCACTTCAATTTTCTTTATTTCATCTCTTCATCCACCCTTCTCTTCCTTCTTATAATCCCCCGCTCTTTGGCTTTACTCCATTCCTTCTTCTCCCCTTCCGTTTCTCTTCCGCCCTTCCTTGTCTCTGTTTGACCTTCTTCCTGTTTATTGTTTTGCCCGCCTTCCTGTTCTCTTCTCTAACTCTCATGGGAATTGTTTCCTCTTTGCCCTATTATTTATTTATTCACCAAATCTCGTTCTGTCTCGCGATGTTTCTTCCTTGCTCACCTTTTTTTCACTTCTCACAAGATTTCCCTTTCGTTGAGTTCCCTGAGATTCTCACGTTGGTCTCGTGTTGTCTGGTTTCCACTTCCTGCTTTTCGTCACTTCCTTCTGCTCCTGCTCCTTCCACGTGCGTCTTCCCTGCTTTTCGCCCCCTTAGTGTTTCTCCCTCCTCCTTCCTCCTCCTCGTCATGCACACCACCTCGTAGACTAAACAACCCAGCTCAAGGTCAGTTCCTTCTTTCTATTTACTTTCTATTTACTTTTTATTTGTTATGGTTCTCCTTTTTCTTTCTTTCTTTTTTATGCTTGTCTTATCTTGCCAGTAGTTTAAAGTTTTTGGTATTTTTACTTAGCTCCAATTGGCTTTTCTCCTTTATTCCTCCTTGTTCTTCGTATGCTTTTTTAAATTCTTATTCCCCTTTTATTTTTTTTCTTATATTCCTTTTATTCTTTGTTTCTTTCATTCGCTTTCTTTTCTTGCCTTCCTTCTGTTTTCTCCTTGATTCTCCTTATTTCCTTATTTCCTTATTATTCCTTTATATTTTCTCGATGGTGTTGAACTATATTTGTATTTATATTCTCTCTTCCCGTTTTAATCCTTCTCTCTTTTTCTCTCCCCCCCCCCCTTCTAGAAGGGGATCTTCAACATTTCTTCTCTTTCTTTTCTTCCTCTGAGAAAAGCACCAAAACCTCCATCCAACCCCTTCTTTTACAAGACTATTATTGTTTCTTCCTTCCTCCTCCTTACCTCCTGTTTCTTCAGTTAAAAGTGCAGTTGGCTGGAGATTTGCAGACTTCTGTCTGCCACAATCAGGAAGACCCGCCGTACCTGGAGAAGGCCAGCTTTTGGACTGTCGGTTGGTCTCCCTGGTTTCACTGTTTCCCCCAATTCGATCCACAGGGGGAAGGGAGCTACTGCTCTACCCGGTCTCCCTGTCATTCACACACTTTCGCAGAGAACTCAGTGTGAGCTGCTCTCTGCCATATCCCAGATGCCTTAAAGGAGCCAGACACAAAAATAAAGATCCAAACAAAGTTTAATAGCACAACAAAAATAGCTAGAAACACTTAATTCAGCGTATATCTAACGAGAACTTAAAATGTAGCAAATTGCTGTGCAAAAAGTAACTTTGCAAATAATCTGGATTATACTGGTATATTACCTGGGATAACAGAAACTTCAAGCAAATGGCTTCAAAATCAGAGGTGAGAAAACACAAGGAAACCAGGTGTAAGCAAACAAAAGTGTTGTCAAAACACATTCCCAAGTCATGTAGCATGTCCAAAAGCAGAAGATTAACCCCAGAATGCAAAGTTGTCCTCTAAAAATAATCCGAAGTAAGCACTTACAGGAATCCAGTCTGTAGGAGCCCAAAAACTCTTGTTTACAACAGTTTGAAATGGCTTCTCTGTAATAACCCAGCTAAACTTCCTGGAAGGTTAAAACTATTATTATTATATTATTATATTATATTATATTATATTATATTATAATTATATATTATTGTATATTATATTATATATTATATATTATTGTATATTATTATATTATATTATATTATTAATATATTATATTATTAAGAATGGATGCCCATCTGTCAGGGGTGCTTTAATATACAATTATATTAATATAATATAATAATATAATATATATATATATAATATTATATACAATAATAATATGATATAATATAATATAATAATAATATAGTAATATAATAGGAAGGAAGGGAAGGGAAGGGAAGAGGCAGTACGTATAGCTCTCTCTTCCCTCAGGTTTCCTCTGGCATCTCCTCTATAATCCGATTTAAATCCTGGCCAAGAAGAATGCCAGGAGAAAGAGGAGGGAAGGGGGCGGAATGTGGGTTTTGCCAGCTGGAAGGAAGGAAGAAAAGAAGGAAGGAAGAGGAAGGGAAGGGAAGGGAAGGGAAGAGGCAGTACAGATAACACAGCACCCCGAAACTCCGGATGATATCTCCCAACGGCTTCATGTAGATGTTAAACAACATGGGGGACAATATTGAACCCTGCGGGACCCCACAAGACAATGGTTGTGAGGATGAGTTGTCCCCCATCAACACCTTCTGGGTACGCTTATGTTGAATGAGCAAGATTCTACTATATTATTATTATTATTATTATTATTATTATTATTATTACTACACTATGTAATATGATTTTTATTCCTAGGTTGTCAATGTCCTTGTTTCCTAATTGGTTTTATCATAAAAACATGGGGGGAAAGTTTATTAAACTTGCAAAAACATTGTTTTTGCGGGAGGCACATCCTGAAATTGTGCATTTGGGCTCTAGTTTTTCAATGATTATCTTGTCATCAAGTCTCAACCAGTTCAATCTTGTATGACTGGGCCATTGGAGGATTTGAACCACTCTGCCTCATGCCTTTCCAAGGCCTGTTGTTGGAGTGACATCGCAACTAGCACCAAGCATATCATTTGCATTGATGGCCTACTGGCAAGGGATGGGGTGCATCTCACACAAGTAGGAAAACACCTTTTTGCTCACAGACTTGCAAACCTCATTAGACGCACTTTAAACTAGGTCCACCGGGGGAGGGGGACAACAGCCTTGCGAACACTACTTTACCCATAATGTCTGGGAATCGCCAGAAGGCTAAACGGAGGGCTGCACAAACACAACAAGGACCAAGTACCAAAAGCACAATAATCCCAATTAAACAGCTCAAGGGAAGATCCCAGGGGCTCACATGTCTTTACACTAATGCACAGAGCATGGGAAATAAACAAGACGAACTCCAACTTTTAGCACAACACCACAAATATGATATTATAGGGATCACTGAAACCTGGTGGGATGACTCCTATCGTTGGAATGTAGATATCGAGGGGTATAACCTCTTTCACAGAAACCGAACAAAGGGGAGAGGAGGCGGAGTAGCCTTATATGTCAAAAACTCTTATGCTGCAGAAGAGATTCAAGACAGCAATCTGGGAAACCAGCTTGAAATCATCTGGATAAGAATCAAGGGAACTGGGACTCAAAAAGATGTCGTTGTAGGCGTCTACTACAGACCCCCAAGCCAGGAGGAAGAACTTGATGAAGTCTTCTGCCAACAGTTGACCAAACAGGCACAGAGAAGAGATGTAGTAGTCATGGGCGATTTCAACTATCCCGATATTTGCTGGAAAACAAACTCGGCCAAGAGTACAAGGTCCAACAAATTCCTTGCTTGCCTTGCAGACAATTTCATGGTCCAGAAGGTAGAAGAGGCAACAAGGGGATTGGCTACTCTTGATCTCATCCTAACAAATGTGGAGGACCTGATCGATGCGGTCGAAGTGGTAGGATCCTTAGGGGCAAGTGACCATGTGCTCCTGCAATTTGAGGTACAAAGGAAGGCCGAAACTAAGACAAGTCAAACCCGCATTTTGGACTTTAGGAGAGCTGATTTCCAAAAAATGAAGGAAACGCTGAGCAGCATTCCGTGGACACAGATACTAGAAGACAAGGGAGTTACGGATGGATGGGAATTTCTCAAGAGTGAAATACTCAAGGCACAATTGCAAACCGTGCCAACAAAGAGAAAAAATAGGACAAGTGCAAAGAAGCCAGAATGGATGTCCAAAGAACTTCTAACTGTGCTAAGACACAAAAGAGACATGCACAAGAAGTGGAAAAAGGGAGAAATCACCAAAGAAGAATTCAAACAAATAGCCAACACCTGTAGGGAAAAGGTCCGCAAGGCTAAAGCACAAAACGAGCTCAGGCTTGCCAGGGACATTAAAAACAATAAAAAGGGCTTCTATTCTTATGTCAGTAGAAAAAGGAAAAACAAGGAGGCGATAGGACCTCTTCGCGGAGAAGATGGGGCAATGCTGACAGGGGATAGGGAAAAGGCAGAACTACTTAATGCCTTCTTTGCCTCAGTCTTCTCACAAAAAGAGAGTCTTCAACCTCAGCAAGATGGAGTGGATGAGGGATTGGAGGACATCCAACCCCAAATTGGGAAAGAAGTCGTCCAGGAATACCTGGCCACTCTTAATGAGTTCAAGTCCCCAGGGCCAGATCAACTACACCCCAGAGTATTGAAGGAACTAGCAGAAGTCATTTCGGAACCATTGGCAACCATCTTTGAGAGTTCTTGGAGAACGGGAGAAGTTCCAGCAGATTGGAGGAGGGCCAATGTGGTCCCAATCTTCAAGAAGGGAAAAAAGGATGACCCAAACAACTACCGTCCGGTCAGCCTCACGTCGATACCGGGCAAGATTCTGGAAAAGATTGTTAAGGAAGCGGTCTGCAAACACTTAGAAACAAATGCAGTCATCGCTAATAGTCAACATGGATTTATCAAAAACAAGTCATGCCAGACTAATCTGATCTCTTTCTTCGATAGAGCTACAAGCTGGGTAGATGCGGGGAATGCCGTGGATGTAGCGTACCTGGATTTCAGTAAGGCCTTCGACAAGGTCCCCCATGACCTTCTGGCAAGGAAACTAGTCCAATGTGGGCTAGGCAAAACTACGGTGAGGTGGATCTGTAATTGGTTAAGTGGACGAACACAGAGAGTGCTCACTAATGCTTCCTTTTCATCTTGGAAAGAAGTGACAAGTGGAGTGCCGCAGGGTTCCGTCCTGGGCCCGGTCCTGTTCAACATCTTTATTAACGACTTAGATGAAGGGCTAGAAGGCATGATCATCAAGTTTGCAGACGACACCAAATTGGGAGGGATAGCCAATAGTCCAGAGGACAGGAGCAGAATTCAAAACGATCTAGACAGATTAGAGAGATGGGCCAAAACTAACAAAATGAAGTTCAACAGTGACAAATGCAAGATACTCCACTTTGGCAGAAAAAATGAAATGCAAAGATACAGAATGGGTGACGCCTGGCTCGAGAGCAGTACGTGTGAAAAAGATCTTGGAGTCCTCGTGGACAACAAGTTAAACATGAGCCAACAATGTGATGTGGCGGCAAAAAAAGCCAATGGGATTTTGGCCTGCATCAATAGGAGCATAGTGTCTAGATCTAAGGAAGTAATGCTACCCCTCTATTCTGCTTTGGTTAGACCACATCTGGAATATTGTGTCCAATTCTGGGCACCACAATTCAAGAGAGATATTGACAAGCTGGAATGTGTCCAGAGGAGGGCGACTAAAATGATCAAGGGTCTGGAGAACAAGCCCTATGAGGAACGGCTTAGGGAACTGGGCATGTTTAGCCTGAAGAAGAGAAGGCTGAGAGGAGACATGATAGCCATGTATAAATATGTGAGAGGAAGCCACAGGGAGGAGGGAGCAAGCTTGTTTTCTGCTTCCTTGGAGACTAGGACGCGGAACAATGGCTTCAAACTACAAGAGAGGAGATTCCATCTGAACATGAGGAAGAACTTCCTGACGGTGAGAGCCGTTCAGCAGTGGAACTCTCTGTGGTGGAGTGTGGTGGAGTGTGGTGGAGGCTCCTTCTTTGGAAGCTTTTAAGCAGAGGCTGGATGTCCATCTGTCGGGGGTGATTTGAATGCAATATTCCTGCTTCTTGGCAGGGGGTTGGACTGGATGGCCCATGAGGTCTCTTCCAACTCTTTGATTCTATGATTCTATGATTCTATGATTCTATGATTCATGCCTATGTGGGTGCGCTGTGTACCGAGGAGGCAAAAATCCCACTAGAGACAAACCTCAGAGGATGAATTTGTTCTTGCTCCCAGTGGGAAGATCCTTAAGAGGCTCACCCACCTTCAATGATTATTTCAAGCCGGAGAGATAGGGCTGGGCGGTTTCGTTCGTTAATTTTGTAATTCGTTAATTATTCGTTATTTTTAACAATTACAAAATGATTTCAAAACTTATTTTCAAACCCGGAAGTGTTTTTAAATATCGAAACGGCATCCTCCATCTTTTTTACGAGCTTCCGCCCGTTTCGGAAATGACGTTTTGGGATGGAGGATGCTAGGTGCTCCGGGAGCCAATCCGGTGCTCCCAAGCAGTGTGGCTCATTGTGATTGGGCAGGCTGCCCTTTAAAAGCAGCTCCACGTGCCCGCATTGCTCATTGCTGGGGAAGGCAAGGAGACGGGAGGTTCGGGAGGGAGGCTTGGTTGGCTGCTTGCTTGCATTCATTCAGTGTCTGTTGGGAGAGCGAGGGCGGTTTAAGGAGCTGGGAGCAGCGGGGAGGCTTTGCCTGCTGCTCTGCCTGTGTGTTTGTCCCTGTTTCACCCAGTTGTTGTGGCTGTTTTCGCCCCACAACAGGGCAGGGCAATCATTTTGTTAATTTTCTATTTTTAAATATTTTTGCTAAATATTTCTTTTATTCTTAAAAAAATACGAAAAATATTCTAAAAAAGAAAAAAACTTGTGTGCCTGTGTGTGTGTTTGTCCCTGTTTCACCCAGTTGTTGTGGCTGTCCTGTGGGTGTTTTCGCTCCACAACAGGGCAATCATTTTGTTAATTTTCTATTTCTGTTACTTTTTGTTACTTTTTCTTTCTTTATTTCTTATATTTACTTTCTAAGTTTTTATAATAACATTATTTTTATATATTATTAATAATTTATAATTTAATTTTATATATTATTTTATTATTATTTATAATTATATTTTATAAATATTTTATAAATTTAATTATATTTAAATATTTATATTTTATATTATTATTTATTTCATTTATATATATAATAATATATTATTATATTATTTTATTTTATATTACTATATATTATATAATTTTATATTATTTATTATTCATATTTATTATTATTATTTATAAATTATTATTATTTATATTTATTTAAATTTAATTATTATATTATTGTTTATTTCATTATATTATTTGACTCTGTTTTGGCTACTTTATCTTATTACTTTTTTATTTAATATCTTAATATCTTGTTCTATTTGATTATTTTATTTGATTTATTTTATTTGATTTATTTGATTTGATTTATTTTATGAAATGATTTTGTTTATAGAGCATTTAGCATTGCGCAATTGCGTCCGCCATTTTAACGAATCGATTCATTATTATCCTAATAACGAATCGATTCATTTTTAATAACGAAGTTTCGGAGGTCGTTTTCGCCCATGCGCAATCGCTTCGCCATTTCTACAAATCGATTCGTTATTACCTTAATGAATCGACCCCGTTTCAATAACAAAGTTTCGGAAGTGATTTGCACATGTGCGGGGGGCCCGCCATCTTAACAAATTGATTCGTTAATAATAACGAAATTTCGTAAATACCGAACTTTTAAAAAGGAAAATTTTGTAATTATTTTAAATATCGAAACGCAAAAAACCTCAAAAAACGAATCGATTTTAGAAACAAATTTTTCCGTTGTTACCCAGGCCTACGGAGAGACATACCTCAAATCATCACTGGATCCTAGCACCAAGGCCATGCAGTTCCTGGCATCCACTATCTCTGCATTTCATTTTGCATTCCCTAAGTGCAGTATGGTACATTTCACAACAGTGAGTCCCTTCAAGGCACAGGGGTTCTGTGTGGGAAGTTTGGCCCAATTCTCTCATTGGTGGGGTTCAGAATACTCTGTGATTGTAGGTGAACTATAAATTCCAGCAATTACAACTCCCAAATGTCAGGCTCTATTTTTCCCAAACTCCACCAGTGTTCACATTTGGGCATATTGAGGATTCATGCCAAGCTAGTCCAAATCCATCATTGTTTGAGTCCACAGTGCTCTCTGGATGTAGGTGAACTATAACTCCAAAACTCAAGGTGGATACCCACCACACCCAGTATTTTCAGTTGTTTGTCGGAGTTCTGTGTGCCAAGTTTGGTTCAATTCCATTGTTTGTGGAGTTCAAAATGCTCTTTGATTGTAGGTTAACTATAAATCCAGCAACGACAATTCCCACATGACAAAATCAACCCCCCACACCAAACCCCACCAGTATTCAAATGTGGGTGTATTGGGTATTTGTGCCAAATGTAGTCCAGTGAATGAAAATACCTCCTGCATATCAGATATTTACCTTATGATTCATAAGAGTAGCAAAATGACAGTGATGAAGTAGCAATGAAAATAATGTTATAGTTGGGGGTCACCACAACATGAGGAACTGTATTCAGGGGCCAGGGCATTAGGACGGTAGAGAAACACTGGTCTATAATAAAACCATGTTTCTTTTCCACCACTATTATATCTGTGGTGGGTGTTTATCCATTTGGATTCTTAAATCCTAAAGTATTTTTGCTTCATTTTCTATGTTCTCTTCTGGTTTGTGCTCACACCAGGTTGTATCGCAGGGGAGGCCATACTTCTTGCAAAGTGCGCCATTGCTGCTAGCTCAGGAATGGGCCAATTTTGGCCCTCCAGTTGTTTTGGACTTCAACTCCCACAGTGGTAGGCTTTGTGGGAGTTTAAGTCCAAAGCACTTGGAGGGCTGAAGTTTGCCCATACCTGGGCTAGCCTTTTGTGACATTCCATAACGTCAATCTAGGCTATTTTCTTGCAACCTCTCCACTCTTCAGGTAATTTGGGTCTGATGCTGCAGCAGCCCAAAAAAAAGGAGGGGGGAGAGGAGAGTTACCATGGCGATCCGGCCCTCCCGGGGCTTTGTGAATGAATGGAAAAGAGATGAATGAATGGTTTGCTGTGCGAAATTAGCATCCTCTTCCTCTCTCTCTCTCTCTCTCTCTCTCCCTCATTCAGGCCTGCAAAGAGGCCCGGTTGGGGCAACTTGCATTTGGGGTACCCTTTATGTTTCAAAATAAAATACAAAAATCCAGGCTGTAATAATAATAATAATAATAATAATAATAATAGGCCATTTGTTTAGCTGTTTGTTGCATTTGGCTATTGAGTCTGCGGGAAACCTCACCATTGGGCGACTTTGGGACCAAGGGGGCACAGCATTAGGAAGAATCTCCTGACAGTTTGCGCTGCTACCCAGCTGTAGAAGCCTCTTGGAGTTTCTCTCCTTCTCCAGGGGCCTTCTTTCAACTGAGGCTGGATATGACCATCTGCCAGGCGGGCTCAGGTGGGGTCCTTCAGCCTGGCAGAATGGGCTGGTGGGCTCTTGTTTCCAACTATGATTCTACAACCTTTCTGGGGTATTTTGCTGAAACTATGGGTCATGTGTGCTCCAGATAGATAGATAGATTAGATGCATAGATATAGATAGAATGGATGGATGGATGGATGGATTGGTAGGTAGGTAGGTAGGTAGGTAGGTAGGTAGGATGGACAAACAATAGGATGGATGGGTGGGTGGGTGGACAGACGGATGGAAGACAGACAGATAGATAGGTGAGTGGGTAGGTAGATAGGTAGGATGGGCAAACAACAGAATGAAAGAATTGATGGATGGATGGATGGATGGATGGATAGATAGATATGATATTATGGTATTATAATCATATATTTTATATTACATGTAATATTACTAATAATATTACAATGTAATGGTATAGTACTATAGTAATATAGTAATATATAATACTGATATTATAGTATGCTAATAATATAATTTGTTTCTAAACTCGTTTCGATTTTAGGGAGCGCCAGCGTTTCTAAATTCGAAATACTTCCGAAATTTGTGGTTTAAAAAATTCGAAATTTACGAAATTTCGTTAATAATAACAAATCGATTTGTTGAAATGGCGGCCGCGTTTGCACATGCGCAAAGCACTTCCGAATTTTTCGTAATTAATTACAAATCAATTATTAAAATGGCGCCCGTGTTTGTGCTATGCAAACAATGCAAACAACATCATTTCATACTACAATAATCAAATTGAATAAATCAAATAGAATAAGAAATTAAATTTAAAAAGTAATAAAATAAAGTAGCAAAACAAGTAGTAAGGTAAGAAATTGATATTAAATGACTTAAGTTTTAATAAAATATAATATATAAATAATAATAGTCATATTTTAAAAATATACAAAATATAAATTATTAATATATAATATATATAACAAGTTATAATGTAATTTCTAAAAATTTAGAAAGTAAATATAAGAAAAAATAAACAAAAAGTAACAAAAATTGCATTTTGAAACAAACTTATGTTTCTGGCAAGTGTATTAATTAATAGTAGCCGTACTGCAAGCTGAGTAAGGACGAATTCCCACTGGGAGGGAGGGAGGGAGGGTGGGTGGGTTCGAAATCAAATTCATTAAGTAAGTATATAATTTAGAATCCACAGAAATTAATTTATAAATAAAAAAACCTATCATTAAAAAAAATAAACAAATCAATCAGCCATCCCCCAGTGAGACAGCCTCTAAGACCTCCTGGAGGGGGGGGGGGCTTGACCCTGGTCCCCTCGGGAATGGCTGCCTGCTGGATTGCTGGGTGAAGGCATTGGACAGTGACCCCCTGGGAGTGTCACGCTGTGCAGTTATCTTTCACAGCATATCAGCCGTCCCCCAGTGAGACAGCCTCTAAGTCCTCCCGGGGGGGCGGGGGGGGGGGCTTGACAATGGACCCTGGGAATGGCTGCCTGCTTGCCTGCTTTGTGAAGGCCAATTCCCTTCCCGGCCTTCTCCATGCCCTCCCGGGGGGGCATTGGTCAGTGACCCCCCACGAGTGTCATGCTGCGCAGTTACCTTTCACTGCATATCAGCCGTGCCCCAGTGAGACAGCCTCTAACACTTCCCGGGGGGGAAGCTTGACCCTGGCCTCCCTGGGAATGGCTGGCTGGCTGCCTGCCTGCCTGCCTGCTGGGTGAAGGCCAATTTCCTTCCCCAAGTCCTCCGGGGGGGCATTGGTCAGTGACCCCCCGGGAGTGTCACGCTGCACAGTTACCTTTCACTGCATCAGCCGTCCCAGCAGTGAGACAGCCTCTAAGACTTCCCAGGGGGAAGATTGACCCTGCCCCCCCCCCAGGAATGGCTGGCTGGCTGCCTGCTTGCCTGCCTGCTGGGTGAAGGCCAATTTCCTTCCCCAAGTCCTCCCGGGGGGGCATTGGTCAGTGACCCCCCCGGGAGTGTCACGCTGCGCAGTTATCTTTCACAGCATATCAGCCATCCCCCAGTGAGACAGCCTCTTAGACCTCCCGGGGGGGGGGGCTTGACCCTGGCCACCCCGGGAATGGCTGCCTGTTGCCTGATTGCTGGGTGAAGGCCAAAACCCTTCCCGGCCTTCCCCAAGTCCTCCGGGGGGGGCATTGGTCAGTGACCCCCCGGGAGTGTCACGCTGCACAGTTACCTTTCACTGCATATCAGACGTCCCCCAGTGAGACAGCCTCTAAGACTTCCCGGGGGGAAGCTTGACCCTGGTCCCCCTGGGAATGGATGGCTGGCTGCCTGCCTGCCTGCCTGCTGGGCGAAGGCCAATTCCCTTCCCCAAGTCCTCCCGGGGGGGGGGCATTGGTCAGTGACCCCCCGGGAGTGACATGCTCCGCAGTTACCTTTCACTGCATATCAGCCATCCCCCAGTGAGACAGCCTCTTAGACCTCCCGGGGGGGGGGGGCTTGACCCTGGCCACCCCGGGAATGGCTGCCTGCTGCTTGATTTCTGAGTGAAGGCCAATACCCTTCCCGGCCTTCCCCAAGTCCTCCCAGGGGGGCATTGGACTTACCATTCACAGCATATCAGCCATCCCCCAGTGAGACAGCCTCTTAGAGCTCCTGGGGGGGGGAGGCTTGACCCTGCCCCCCCCCCCCCCGGGATTGGCTGGCTGACTGCCTGCTTGCCTGCTGGGTGAAGGCCAACCAATTCCCTTCCCGGCCTTCCCCAAGTCCTCCCGGGGGGCATTGGTCAGTGACCCCCGAGAGTGTCACGCTGCGCAGTTATCTTTCACAGCATATCGGCCTGCAAGAACAGGAGAGGGTCGGCGTCCTGGCTGCCTCGCCTCCACACTGGTGAGATAAGCAAGCCAGGAAAGGAGGCTTTAAAACCTCTGCCTCCCAGCTGCACCTTACTATCATCCTGCCTGCTTCTTGAGAACTTGAGAACTCAGTGCTTGGAGCTACTCCTGCGAAGTTGCTCCTTCGATATCTATTGGTGTAGCTGCTTCTGGAGAACTCAGTGCTTGGAGCTACTCCTACGAAGTTGCTCCTTTGACATCTATTTGTGTAGCTGCTTCTTGAGAACTTAGTGCTGGAGCTACTCCTTTAGACCTGAAGTTGCTCTCTTTATACCTATCTGTGAAGCTGCTCTTTGGATCTGTCTCCGGTCTCTCAACAACTATTATCACCTGACCTGACGGAGAAGTGGAGGTCCTGTTTGGCTGCTCAGCTGCTCAGCGGGTCGGCCGACTCTCTATCGTGTCAGCGTCTTCCAGCGTCTCCCAGCTGCAGCCGCAGACACCCGGCTGCCTCGGTCGCACCGGCTTCTTCCAGCCGCACCGGCTTCCTCCAGCTGCAGCTGCACCAGCTCTTCCAGCCACGCTGGCTTCCTCCAGCTGCAGCCGCGCCGGCTCTTCCAGCCACGCCGGCATTTTTGCCAGCTGCAGCCGCAGACACCTCTGCTGCCCCGGCTGCTACGGCCGCATGGGCCAGTCCTTGGCTCGAAAGAGGAGTGGAGCGAGGCCCATCACCAGCTAGGCCTGAGTACGCGGCCGCCATTTTGGGGCATGGCGCGGCTGCCGCGGTGGCTCCCTGCGGCCTGGGCTGGCCCCTGCGTGCCTGAAGCGGGGACGCTCACCAGCCCTGTGCCCTCCTGCGCTTTCTCGCCCAGTGGAGCTCCTGGCTATTTGGCAGTATTGCCGCTCAACTTTCAGCGGCCTTCCATCATTCCCTGCTCAGCCACATACGGCATCGGCGGCGGCGCCGTTTGGTTGCTCGGCAGCGTCAGAGCTGCCTACCATCTCTCGCCGCCCTTCGGACGCCCGGGCACTCCGGCTTGTACGCCGTTTCTCCCTCGGGGAAGTCGGCCCCAGGCTGGCCTGGTTCTGGGTCGGAGCCCCGGGCGAGGCCTAGTGGACTTGTATGCTACCAACGCCATGCTGTTGCTGTGCTGGCCGACTCAGATTGCCTAATTGTGTGTTGACCAATTAACCATCTTCTGTGCCGACCGTTTGTGTTGTTCAATCTGTTGTGGAGAATGCTGTGCTGACCAACTCAGGCTGCCTGACGTGTGTTGACCAGTTAATCATCTATTGTGTCGACCGTTGTGTTGCTCAATCTATTGTGCTGTCCATCTGTGTCGTCCATCTGTGTTGGCCATTCCCTACCATCGGACTGTCCGGCTGTGGCCAACAACTACCACCGCTGACATTAATTCTATTCCCGGAAGGACCAATATCAGCCACCCCTGGATCCGCTTTCTGTCGTCCATTGTCCTGAAATTGTATGCTTTAATATCTTTGTCAACATATCGAGTTCTGCTGTTAATTTGCATAATTTGCAACTCTCTCAGCACCTTAATTTTCCAGCACTTTAAATTGCTATCTTGTACTGTATTGGTCCATTACCCTGCTCAACTTAGCACTTTAACCCAGTGTTCTAGTCTTATAGCACTTAAATCAGTAGTCCTCCATGACGCACCTTATTTTAGCACTTTAGAACAATCTTGTTAAACCTATCGCACTTTAAGAACTGTGAGGTTGATACAACTACCTGCTGCACTTTAAGAACTTGGTAGCTCTACTGATAGTGTTTAACACCCACCTATTGCACTTTAAGAACTGTGAGGTTGATACAACTACCTGTTGCACTTTAAGAACTTGGTAGTGCTATTGATAGTGCTTAACATCTATCTACTGCACTTTAAGAACTGTGAGGTTGATACAACTACCTGCTGCACTTTAAGAACTTTGGTAGCTCTGTTGATTGTGTTTACCACCCACCATTCATGCTGCTCCCGATTCTCTGGTACCTGCTGACCCTTCTGTTAATTATCTGTGGGAGAGGTAAGGAGGGGAGCAAATCGGAGATTTCTGGAAATAGCAGAGTCCGGTTAAGAAATGAATGGAAGGGAAAACTAGAACGAATTGTATCGGTAACAAATCAGATAACCAGCAGTGAAGCATGGGGTGAAACTATGGATGTGAATTGCGTCATGGAGGAGGGAGGGTGTTCCGTTAGTCGGGGAGCCCCCATAGAAGTCGTGGTGGGGAGAGGGAGATACGGGAAAAGGAGACCCCAAATTCGGCCTAGGAACCGTACAACAACTTTAGTAATTCCAAATCGGTCTCCTGATACGGTAAATTGGTGTAACCAGGATGGCGGTCCCCCCGGATTGAAGGTGGTGCTGTTGAATGCCAGATCTGTCAATGGCAAAACAGCCTTCATCCAGGACTTAATCCTGGATGAACGGGCAGATCTGGCGTGCATCACAGAGACCTGGCAGGACGAAGCTGGAGGTGTGAATTTGACCCAGCTTTGCCCGCCAGGTTTCTCTGTGCAGCACCAGCCAAGATCCGGAGGGTGGGGAGGCGGGGTTGCAGTGGTCTATAGAGATTCCATTCTTCTGACCAGGGCCCCCATCCCGCAGTCAACAAATTTTGAATGCGTCCACCTGAGGGTGGGTGACCGGGACAGATTAGGGATTCTGTTAGTGTACCGTCCACCTCGCTGCACTACAGTCTCCCTGACTGAGCTAGCGGGGGTGGTCTCAGACCTGGCATTGGAGTCCCAGCGGCTGCTTGTGCTGGGGGACTTCAATGTCCACGCCGAGACCGCCTTATCGGGAGCGGCTCAGGACTTCATGTCTGCCATGGCAACCATGGGGCTGTCCCAACAGGTATCTGGCCCCACCCACAGTGCTGGACACACATTGGACTTGGTTTTCTGCCAGGGATGGGAGGAAGGTGGAGGTGTTGAGGAGTTATCCATCTCTCCATTGCCATGGACCGACCACCACCTGGTCAGCTTTAGACTAACTGCGCCCCCTAACCTCTGCAGAGGTGGAGGACCCATGAAGTTGGTCTGCCCCAGGAGGCTTATGGATCCGGATGGATTCCTGACGGCTCTTGGGGAATTTCCCGCCGCCTCGGTTGGTGATCCTGTCGATGCCCTGGTCGCTCTCTGGAATGGGGAGATGGCTAGGGCAATAGACACGATCGCTCCAGAACGTCCCCTCTCAAGTAGCCGAGCTAAACCAGCTCCTTGGTTCACTGAGGAGCTGGCAGTGTTGAAGCGAAAGAAGAGGGAACTAGAGAGCGTGTGGCGTTTGAATCCGAGTGAGCCAAATCGAACACGGTTTGTGTCCTTTTTAAGGGCATATGCTGCGGCAATAAAAGCCGCAAAGAAGACTTTCTTTGCGGCTACTATTGCGTCTGCAAAGAACTGTCCGGCTGAACTGTTCTGAGTTGTCAGAGGCCTTTTAAAACCCACCATGCAAGATGGGTGCCCTGATGACTCGGCAGTTCGCTGTGAAGCCTTTGCTCAGTTCTTTGCGGACAAAGTCGCTTTGATCCGCTCTGGTCTGGATACCATATTAACGGCAGTCTCTGAGGATGTAACACGAGCATCTGCTTGTCCGGTTTTGATGGATTCATTTCAATTGGTTCAATCCGAGGATGTGGACAAGGTGCTTGGAGGAATGAGAGCTACCACATGCATCCTAGACCCCTGCCCATCCCGGCTTCTGAAAGAGGCCAGAGGGGGATTGGCCGAGTGGGTGAAGGTGGTGGTTAATGCCTCCCTTCGGGAAGGCAAAATTCCAGCCAGCTTAAAGCAAGCTGTAATAAAACCGCTGTTGAAAAAACCATCACTGGACCCCACTCAATTCGTCAACTTTCGGCCTGTTTCCAATCTCCCCTTTTGGGGCAAAGTCCTGGAACGTGTGGTGGCCTCACAACTCCAGGCATTCTTGGTAGACACGGATTATCTGGATCCGGCACAGTCTGGCTTTAGGCCGGGACATGGTACCGAGACAGCCTTGGTCGCCTTAGTGGATGATCTGCGCTGGGAGCTTGACAGGGGGAGTGTGTCCCTGTTGGTGCTGCTGGACCTCTCAGCGGCCTTCGATACCGTCGACCACGGTATCCTTCTGGGACACCTCACGGGAATGGGTCTTGGAGGGATTGTTTTGCACTGGCTCCGGTCATTCCTTGAGGGCCGGTCTCAGAAGGTGTTACTGGGAGACTCCTGTTCAACCCCACAACCTTTGTCTTGTGGGGTTCCTCAGGGTTCAATATTGTCTCCCGTGTTGTTTAACATCTACTAGGCCTGGGCGGTTGCGTTTCGTTAATTCGTAATTCGTTAATAATTCGTTAATTTTTCCATTTACAAAACGATAACGAACCATTCTGGAGCAATTATTTAAAAAAACAAATTTTTAAATACGTTTTGTAAATGCTTCGTATTTCGTTATTGTATTCGTTTTGTTATTGTTCCGAGATCGTTTCGTTATTATTTCCGCATGTCTGGGCCAGTTTTATGGTTTAATTAGTAAAAAAAAATATATAATATCACACCAACAGTCAAGAACAGAGGGAGAGGGAAGCTTCAGAAGTTTTTGGAGGTTTTTTAGCGTATTTCGCGGTCGCGTCCGCCATTAACGAATCGATTCGTTATTGCTTCGGAAATTGATTCGTTAATTTTTTACCATTTACGAAATTTCGTAAATATCAAACTTTTTAAAAGGAAAATTTTGTAATTATTTTAAATATCGAAACAAAAAAAAACCCCAAATACAAATCGATTTTAGAAACAAATTTTTGCGTTGTTACCCAGGCCTAACATCTACATGAAGCCGCTGGGTGAGATCATCCGGAGTTTCGGAGTGCGATGTCATCTGTACGCGGATGATGTCCAACTCTGTCACTCCTTTCCACCTGCTACTAAGGAGGCTGTCGAGGTCCTGAACCGGTGCTTGGCCGCTGTGACGGTCTGGATGGGGGCGAACAAATTGAAATTGAATCCAGACAAGACAGAGGTACTCCTGGTCAGTCGTAAGGCCGAACAGGGTATAGGGTTACAGCCTGTGTTGGATGGGGTTGCACTCCCCGTGAAGACGCAGGTTCGCAGTTTGGGTGTGACCCTGGACTCATCGTTGACCCTGGAACCCCAGGTTTCGGCGGTGACCAGGGGAACATTTGCACAGTTAAAACTCGTGCGCTAACTGCGCCCGTACCTTGGGAAGTCTGACTTGGCCACGGTAGTCTACGCTCTGGTTACATCCCGTTTAGACTACTGCAACGCTCTCTACGTGGGGTTGCCTTTGAAGACGGCCCGGAAGCTCCAATTAGTCCAACGCTCGGCAGCCATGATACTAACAGGAGCGGAGTGCAGGAAGCATACAACTCCTCTGCTGCACCAGCTCCACTGGCTGCCGATTTGCTACCGAGCTCAATTCAAAGTGCTGCCGTTGGCCTTTAAAGCCCTAAACGGTTCTCGCCTAACATACCTATCTGAACGTATCTCGGCCTATCAGCCCACCAGGACCCTAAGATCTTCTGGGGGGGGGGCTACTCTCTATCCCGCCTGCTTCACAGGTGCGGCTGACGGGGACGAGAGACAGGGCCTTTTCTGTGGTGGCCCCGCGGCTATGGAACGTCCTTCCCATGGAGGTAAGATCAGCTCCCTCATTGATGGTATTCAGGAAAAGACTAAAAACGTGGATGTTCGAGCAGGCGTTCGGTTAACTCAGTGCAATAAGTGTAATGATTGAAGGACTGGCAATCTGGACGACGAAACTGGATCACGATTTTAGTCAAGAGATGAATTGGATTGTTTATTGATATATGTATTGTGGATTATGTTTTTATGCTTTTAAACTGTATACTGTTGTTTGTTATAAGTTGTTGTAAACCGCGTTGAGTCGCCGGCTAGGCTGAGAAACGGCGGTATACAAGTATAGCAAATAAATAAATAAATAAATAAATATCAGCCATCCCCCTGTGAGACAGCCTCTTAGACCTCCCGGGGGGGGGGGGTGCCTTGACCCTGGCCACCCCAGGAATGGCTGCCTGCTGCTTGATTGCTGGGTGAAGGCCAATACCCTTCCCGGCCTTCCCCAAGTCCTCCCAGGGGGGCATTGTTCAGTGACCCCCCCCCCCCCCCCGGGAGTGTCACGCTGCGCAGTTACCTTTCACTGTATATCCGCCGTCCCCCAGTGAAACAGCCTATAAGTTCTCCCGGGGGGGGGGGGGCTTGGCCATGGCCCCCCCGGGACTGCCTGCTTGCCTGCTCTGTGAAGGCCAATTCCCTTCCCGGCTTTCCCCAAGTCCTCCCGGGGGGGCATTGGTCAGTGACCCCCCGGGAGTGTCACGCTGCTCAGTTACTTTTCACTGTATATCAGCCGTCCCCCAGTGAGACAGCCTCTAAGACTTCCCGGGGGGAAGCTTGACCCTGCCCAGCCCCGGGAATGGCTGGCTGGCTGCCTGCTTGCTTGCTGGGTGAAGGCCAATTCCCTTCCCCAAGTCCTCCCAGGGGGGCATTGGTCATTGACCCCCCGGGAGTGTCACGCTGCGCAGTTACCTTTCACAGCATATCAGCCGTCCCCCAGTGAGACAGCCTCTTAGACCTCCCGGGGGGGGGCTTGACCCTGGCCACCCCGGGAATGGCTGCCTGCTGCTTGAGTGCTGGGTGAAGGCCAATACCCTTCCCAGCCTTCTCCAAGTCCTCCCGCGGGGGGGCATTGGTCAGTGACCCCCCGGGAGTGTCACGCTGCACAGTTACCTTTCACTGCATATCAGCCGTCCCCCAGTGAGACAGCCTCTAAGACTTCCCGGGGGGAAACTTGACCCTGCCCCCCCCCCCCCCGGGAATGGCTGGCTGGCTGCCTGCTTGCCTGCCTGCTGGGTGAAGGCCAATTTCCTTCCCCAAGTCCTCCCCGGGGGGCATTGGTCAGTTACCCCCCGGGAGTGTCACGCTGCGCAGTTATCTTTCACACCATATCAGCCATCCCCCAGTGAGACAGCCTCTTAGACCTCCCGGGGAGGGGGGGGCTTGACCCTGGCCACCCCGGGAATGGCTGCCTGCTGCTTGATTGCTGGGTGAAGGCCAATACCCTTCCCGGCCTTCCCCAAGTCCTCCTGGGGGGGCATTGGTCAGTGACCCCCCGAGAATGTCACGCTGCATAGTTACCTTTCACTGCATATCAGACGTCCCCCAGTGAGACAGCCTCTAAGACTTCCTGGGGGGGAAGCTTGACCCTGGTCCCCCTGGGAATGGATGGCTGGCTGCCTGCCTGCCAGCCTGCTGGGCGAAGGCCAATTCCCTTCCCCAAGTCCTCCTGGGGGGGGGCATTGGTCAGTGACCCCCCGGGAGTGACACGCTCCACAGTTACCTTTCACTGCATATCAGCCATCCCCCAGTGAGACAGCCTCTTAGACCTCCGGGGGGGGGGGGCTTCACCCTGGCCACCCCGGGAATGGCTGCCTGCTGCTTGATTGCTGAGTGAAGGCCAATACCCTTCCCGGCCTTCCCCAAGTCCTCCCGGGGGGGCATTGGACATTACCTTTCACAGCATATCAGCCATCCCCCAGTGAGACAGCCTCTTAGACCTCCTGGGGGGGAGGCTTGACCCTGCCCCCCGGGATTGGCTGGCTGACTGCCTGCTTGCCTGCTGGGTGAAGGCCAACCAATTCCTTTCCTGGCCTTCCCCAAGTCCTCCCGGGGGGGCATTGGGCAGTGACCATAAATGCATCCTCTACATCTATGGTTTCAGGTTTCTTCCTCTTCCCTTTGACAACCAATGCCGTCTTGGAAGAAAAGGGATCCGTTGCACACCCAGTGACACTGAGGGAAAGTTCAATATACTCCAAGAAAGGAACAGCTGTCGGCAATGCCAAATTTAAGGTGATCCACCATGCAGTAGGGCGGCAATACTCATTAGTGAGTCAGACACCCCAGAGAATCTCAGGGTCTAGAGAAGGTCAGGGTATGAATACTCAAAGTAAAATTCACTTTATAGAAAATTTAAATTAACAAACGTTTCAAAATTTTATGTCATATGATGAAATTAATGACACTAAAAGACTACATTGGGAGATCGATTACAATAATTATCTATGTATTGAAAGAGAATGTTAGTATGTATGCAGAGGGAGGAAGTGTATGTGGCAGCTTTCTAATTGGCTATCACTTTCACAAGCAACAGAGACTTGCACGAGCAATGGACCTGGACCAAACTTAGCACACATAACCCCCATGACCCCCTGAACATCCTGCCGAGGTATGGGGGAGGACAGACAAGGGAGGATGGATTTGTAGTACTTTCAACCCCTTCGGATTCAAGAGACCACTGTGGCTCCCTACAAAGAGCGATAAAGGCCAAACTTGGCACACATAACCCCCATGACCCTTTTTAGTTCCTGGTGAGATTTGGGGGAGGACAGACAATGGATTATGGGAAGTGTACAACTGTCTTATGTGTTGGTTACCACAGAACACTGCGACCCCCACAAAGATTGATAAAAACCAAACTTAGCACATAGTGTCACAATGACACACTCTACATCCAGGGGCTGTTTGGAGGAGGTTAAACAATGGCCTCTCTTCCAGGCACCTCAGAGACGTTGCCTGCCAGACTGAAAAGTGGACTTCCCACTACCCAAACATGGGTAAGAGGATTAAAAATTAAATATAATAAAATTATCAAATTATCAAAATACTTCCAAATTTGTAGGGAAGTGAAGACTCATGTAATCCAGTTCAAAGCAGATAATATGACTGTGACGGAAACAGAAAGAAAAGTAAAATTGATTTTCAACAAGTGCTGGAGCCCCAAAGGGCCAATGTTCCCGCAGTCAGCAGGCGTGTAACTCATTTGAGGAAACAGAAAGAAAAGTAAAATTGATTTTCAATAAGTGCTGGACCCAAAGGGTCAATGTTCCCGCAGTCAGCAGGCGTATAACTCATTTGAGGAAACAGAAAGCAAACTAAAATTGATTTTCAATAAGTGCTGGACCCCAAAGGGCCAATGTTCCCGCAGTCAGCAGGCGTGTAACTCATTTGACGAAACAGAAAGCAAACTAAAATTGATTTTCAATAAGTGCTGGACCCCAAAGGGCAGTCAGCAGCATGTTCCCCCATAAGTTAATGTCTGAAAAGGGAAACGGGAGCACAGGGAGATTAACGCCAAGGATTCAGTGGCCATGCTCTAGGTATGCTGCAGCAATCGATCAGAAGAGGAAACCAACAGTGTTCTGGATGACAAAAAGAGGAAGAAACCAGGTGCCAGGTATGCATAGAAAATGACATCCAAAGACAAAGGAAATGTCGGAACACATCATTGTGATCATAACTGCCAGGGCCCCCCGGGAGTGACGGCTCCCCTGTTATGGAAGCTGAACGCATGCGTCCTCTTTTCCGGGCACTCCAGAGAGATGTTGCCAGCCAGGCTGAGAAGTGCCCTTCTGAATCTACCCAAAGATACAGGGAGCAAGGATTAGAAACTAATTTGAGGTACTAATTTGCGGTATGGGTGCAGAGTGCAGAAAAAAATGTTGCAGCTGCTCCCTGATAAATGTACCCCCCCCCCCAGTTTTTTAAAGGGTTAATTTTTTAAATTATTTTATGAGGTAGTTGTTTTATGAGGTAGTTTTCTTACGAGGTAGTTTTTTTAAGAGGTATTTTTCTTATGAGGTAGTTTTTCATGAGGTAGCTGTATCCTCCCTTCTGCCCTCCCGTTCCCTAAGTCTGTACGGTTGCTACCCACATTAACGGTAGCAGTGGACCACATGAAAGCAAGGGCAAGTTAGAAATACCTCAAGGACAGAACTGCTTCCATCGCAAAGTGAAGGAACATGAGCAACGAAGCATACAAGGAGTCCTTCGCTCTAAAAACTTGAGACCTGAATAGCCCACCAACACTCAGCAAACAACCAGGTAGTAGACAACCAGGTAGACAAACAGAAAAGTAAAAGACAGCTGGGAAAGGGCACCTCACATGTGGAAGAACAGAAGGTTTCAAAATCCCCCTAAATAAGGATGCAGGTGCACGCATTGAGCAGAGAGGCGTGGTTATTCCCGAGGATAGTCTGGGACGAAGTACTGGCCTACACTCAGCAGCCAGGCAGACAGTACCCACAGTTCCCACCCTCCGAAAAGGAAAGAGAAGTCTCACAGAACTGCCCTGTAAGAAATCGTGAATGAGAATAACAAACGACTATGTATGCCAGTATTACAGCAAACCTGAATCTTTCTAAATCTCTTCTTCTATGAACGATAGCTGTCCTCCACAGAGCAGACAAACGGACACTCCCACATAATTAAAATTCTGGATTGATACTATAGAAAAAGGGTTAGGAGGTTGAGATGACTCCAAACTACCCGCCCCATAACACGCAGAACCCTTGTAGTCACAAAAAGCTGCTCAAATACACCTAGAAGCTACAGGGGGAAGAGAGTATGCAACATAAACAGTCTCTTGAAAAAACTTTGCAGACTCAGAACAAGCAGGAAGCAACAGCACCCATTGAGCAGAGGGTACTGTAATTGTTTATTCCAGATGAAACTCTGTGAAAAAAGAACTGGCCTACACAAAGCAGCCAGGCAGACATAACCCTCAGGAGATAACATATTACTAACGCGTGCCAGAGTAATTGCAGTGTTTTCTCTTGGGATGGAGATTTGCATTGCAGCCAGGTGGAAAGGGTTGGGGTGAGTAAGTTGGCAGGTAAAGTGTTTTGATTAAAGATGAGAGCCGGAGGAAAAAAAAGGAAAAAGTGCGGAAACACTGTAGCAGCTGTTCTCAGATAAATGCAATTCTGCCCAAGTTTTTAATTTTTTTAGGGATTTCTTTAATTTGTTTTTTAATGAGGTAGTTTTGGCAAAGCTTACTGCATACCGGAAGGGCGGCCAGGAATGACTAAGGAAAGTGTGCATAAAAGGGCGTTGATTGAAGCAGATAGAATTACTTTGGCCACATTATGAGGAAAGGGGAAGTCAAGCTGGCATTCGAAAAAGATTGCCCGCCCTCGATGGAGGGGGATGGCAGAGATGCTGTGAAAGCTAAATGCATACATGACAACTGGAAGAAAAAAAAACAGGGGCACAGGGAGATTGAAGCCAAGAATACAGTGGCCATGCTCTAGGTATGCTGCAGCGTTCGATCGGAGGAGAAAACCAACACTGTTTTGTAGGCCTGGGCGGTTTCGTTCGTTAATTTTGTAATTTGTTAAATATTCGTTATATTTAACAATTACAAAATGAATACAAAACATATTTTCAAACCCGGAAGGGTTTTTCAATAACGAAACGGCATCCTCCATGCTTTTTACGAGCTTCCGCCCGTTTCGGAAATGGGATGGAGGATGCTGGTGCCCTGGGAGCCAATCCGGCGCTCCCAAGCACCCAAGCAGTGCACCGTGGCTGATTGTGATTGGCCAGGAAGCCCTTTAAAAGTGGCTCCGTGTGGCCGCATTGCTCATTGTTGCGGAGGCGAGGGAGAAGAGAAGACGGGAGGTCCGGGAGGGTGGCTTGGATTGGCTTGGGCTATTGCTAAGCTTGGATTCATTCCTTGCATTGATTCATTTGCTTTCATTTTTGCATTCCTTTATTCTGTTGTTGGGAGAGCGAGGGCGGTTTTTGTTAATTTGTTAATTTTCCATTTTTAAATATTTTTGAAAAATACCTTTCTTTTATTCTTAAAAAAAATATTCTAAAAAAAGAAAAGACCCTTCTGTGGCTGTGTGCTATCGTTTGTCCCTGTCTTGTGGCAGTTTGCTCCACAGCAGGGATAGCATTTTGTTCATTTTCCATTTTTAAATATTTTTGAAAAATACCTTTCTTTTATTCTTAAATAAACAAAAAATATTCTAAAAAAAGAAAAGACCCTTCTGTGGCTGTGTGCTATCGTTTGTCCCTGTCTTGTGGCTGTTTGCTCCACAGCAGGGAGAGCATTTTGTTCATTTTCCATTTTTAAATATTTTTGAAAAATACCTTTCTGTTATTCTTAAAAAAAATCAAAAAATATTCTAAAAAAAGAAAAGACCCTTCTGTGGCTGTGTGCTATCGTTTGTCCCTGTCCTGTGGCTGTTTGCTCCACAGCAGGGCGAGCATTTTGTTCATTTTCCATTTTTAAATATTTTTGAAAAATACCTTTCTTTTATTCTTAAAAAAAATCAAAAAATATTCTAAAAAAAGAAAAGACCCTTGTGTGCCTGTGTGTGCATTTGTCATTTGTGTAGTTCCAACCAGTGCGCTCCTTTTGCCAACAGAAAGTGCTATAATACAGTGCTCGCTCATTTGTGTAGTTCCAACCAGTGCGCTCCTTTTGCC
The DNA here is from genome assembly GCF_037176765.1 of Anolis sagrei. Lineage (NCBI taxonomy): Eukaryota > Metazoa > Chordata > Lepidosauria > Squamata > Anolidae > Anolis > Anolis sagrei. The sequence goes on along the minus strand of NC_090035.1, from coordinate 54,995,915 downwards.
AACACAAAGTGCTACATAATACAGTGCTTGCTCATCATTTGTGTAGTTCCAACTAGTGCGCTCCTTTTGCCAACAGAAAGTGCTATAATACAGTGCTCGCTCATTTGTGTAGTTCCAACCAGTGCGCTCCTTTTGCCAACAGAAAGTGCTACATAATACAGTGCTCGCTCATCATTTGTGTAGTTCCAACCCATGCGCTCCTTTTTCCAACAGAAAGTGCTATAATACAGTGCTCGCTCATTTGTGTAGTTCCAACCAGTGCGCTCCTTTTACCAACACAAAGTTCTACATAATACAGTGCTCGCTCATTATTTGTGTAGTTCCAACCCATGCTCTCCTTTTGCCAACAGAAAGTGCTATAATACAGTGATCGCTCATTTGTGTAGTTCCAACCAGTGCGCTCCTTCTACCAACACAAAGTGCTATATAATACAGTGCTCGCTCATTATTTGTGTAGTTCCAACCATTTTGATGAAACGCTTCCTTCCCGGCTTTTCTAGTCGCAAGGGCCAAGTGCTATCGCGAATACCTAAGAAAGGCAGGGGACTGAAGATGGACACATTGACAAGAAGGGAACATTCAACCGACGAGATGGTTATTGAAACACCCACAGATGCTTCAACCAGCTGTGAGATGGCAGGACCTCCTCCTTATTCATCAGTTCGAAAGACTCTATGTTCAGATCCTGATGTCCTTCCAAGTACCTCTGATCCTACTTGTTATGAAGAGGGCGAGGAGGCGGACGTGTCTGAGGAATGGGAGGAAGACAATATGGAATCTGCTTCCACCACAGGAGTTAGTGATCAAGAGGACTGCATGGTGCTGGAGGGCAAGCCACAGAAACAACCAACAATCCCTTCCACAAACACCGACAGTCCAAACACGAGCATGAGTACATCTGAAGTGCGTAGTAGGGGTAGGCCGAGATCGCTCCTATGGGATCATTACGACGTCCATAATCAGAGGGCCACTTTGGCAGTTTGCAGGCATTGCGGTGTGAGCGTCAGGAGAGGAAAAGATATGAGGCATCTTGCCACAACAGGGCTAAGGATGCACATGAAGAGACACCACCCAAATGTGAAGTTGGACGCAGTTGAAGTCGCCAGCACATGCAGCAGTACACAGAGCACTCCAAACACACCAACAGGCCCCATGCAGAAAACCATCGATGCTTGGGGCCTGCAAGTTACAAGGGTGAGATCTGGATTTAAGCCGCCATCAGTGAAGGAAATAACACGTCGCCTGGGAGAGATGATGGCTCTGGACCACCAGCCCTTCCATATGGTGGAACGGGAAGGTTTCCGCCGATTTGTTCACCTCCTGGCACCATGGTACAATATCCCAAGTCGCAGAACTTTCTCTCGAACAGTCATTCCCACTTTGTTCGAGGGATGCAAGCAACGTCTCAGAACCCTGTTGAACAAGTCACAACCCGTCCATGTACATTTCACCTCAGACATCTGGACGAGCACAGGAGGAGGGCATTCCTATTTGTCCCTGACCGCTCACTGGTGGGAGACGGAGGGTTGCCTAGACTCGGGTCATTGTTGGGCACTCCTGTCCCTTGAGGTGATCGATACGGATCACAGGGCCGACACCATTTCTGAATACTTGCGAGAGATGATGAGAGACTGGATGCGGCATACTCATTCCGGTGGTACTAACTCGGGATTCATGGTCACAGACGCAGGAAGGCGGTCGAAAGTGCCGGCTTCACAAACGTAACATGCATGGCGCACTTGCTGCATAACTGCGTAAAAGATGGGTTCAAGGGGCCCGATGAGAACAGCGCCACCGCCGTCTCTCAACTCATTGAGCGCTGCCGCAGAATCGCGGGCTTCTTCCACCGTAGCTCTAAGTCCGCAAAACTGCTGCGTGACAGGCAAATCCTGGAGTGCCTCCCACAACACCGGTTACTGCAGGATGTCCCCACCCGCTGGAACTCCACCTACATCATGTTGGAGCGCATGGTGGAGCAACAGAGGGCAGTCCACGCTGTCTCGCTGTCAATTGCGGCTCCGATAAACAAGCTGGTCCCCAACAACCAGGAGTGGATGACCATCACTCAGCTGGTTGAGATCCTAGAACCATTCAAACTGGCCACCGAAAAACATTCAGGACAGAAAGCACTACTCAGCCATGTGGTCCCAGTCATCTTGCATTTGAAGAGCCATTTGGAGTCGCCGGGTGGACAAAATACATTGCAGTGTATGGCTGGGCCCTTGACTCCACAGGCCCAGGAGGTGGTCAGAAAGTTGAATTTGGCCCTCCGTAAATGTCTTCTACCGCTGATGGAGAGTAAGACTCATGTTTTGGCAGCACTCTGCGACCCCTGCATCAAGGACTCTGTCTGCCCCAAAGAACTGCCAAAGTGGAAGGCCGAACTTCTCTCGCTCGTGAGAGAAGAATACTCTCGGAGGGTGGGGGAATGCTCAGAGCAATTTCCTTCTGCCGTTACTCCCAAAAACACCTGCGGTTATGGCAGCACCGATAACATTTGTCCCACCTTGCCACCTACCAGGGATGAAGGAAGAGCACTGCAGCTGAAAAAGAGGAGAGTGGAGAATTTCATAACCGCCAGTATCGTTTTGATGGCAGGGCAAGGAACATCTTCGTCGGCCCCGGCAGCAAATATGGACTCGGCAGAGTTCTCTGTCAATCGGTACTTTGATGAGCCTCAGGAGATTGTACACAGCAATCCATTGACGTACTGGTCCTCCCGAAGCAATACATGGCCTGACCTCTCAACAGTAGCACGCAAGTTTCTCAGCTGCCCACCAACTAGCGTGCAGAGTGAGAGGGTCTTCAGCCTGGCAGGAGATGTCGTCACCCTCCAACATACCTCACTCGACCCCCTTGCAGTGGAAAAGCTGGTCTTCTTAAAGGCCAACTTGCCAGTTTTGGGCTTCCCGGAGATAGATTTCGACAGCAACCCTTCCTGCGTGCCGTAGATCACCTTAGTTGCTTTGTGCTTTGTGTTGCCTTACATTACCACTGCCTGCTGAACACGGGAACATTGTCCTGATGTGTACTACATTGTGCTTTGTGTTGCCTTACATATCCACTGCCTCCTGAATGCGGGAACATTGCCCTGATGCGTACTACTTTGTTTTGTGCTTTGTGTTGCCTTACATTACCACTGCCTGCTGAACACGGGAACATTGTCCTGATGCGTACTACTATGTGCTTTGTGTTGCCTTACATTACCACTGCCTGCTGAATGCGGGAACATTGTCCTGATGCGTACTACTTTGTGCTTTGTGTTGCCTTTCATTACCACTGCTGCTGAACGCGGGAACATTGCCCTGATGCGTACTACTTTGTGCTTTGTGTTGCTTTACATTACCACTGCCTGCTGAATGCGGGAACATTGTCCTGATGCGTACTACTTTGCTTTGTGCTTTGTGTTGCCTTACATTTCCACTGCCTGCTGAATGCGGGAACATTGTCCTGATGCGTACTACTTTCTGCTTTGTGTTGCCTTACATTACCACTGCCTGGTGAACGCGGGAACATTGTCCTGATGTGTATTACTTTGCTTTGTGCTTTGTGTTGCCTTACATTTCCACTGCCTGCTGAACGCGGGAAAATTGCCCTGATGCGTACTACTTTGTGCTTTGTGTTGCCTTTCATTACCACTGCCTTTCATTCCCACTGACTGCTGAACGCGGGAACATTGCCCTGATGCGTAATACTTTGTGCTTTGTGTTGCCTTACATTACCACTGCCTGCTGAACGCGGGAACATTGTCCTGATGCGTAGTACTTTGTGTTTTGTGTTGCCTTTCATTACCACTGCCTGCTGAACGCGGGAACATTGTCCTGATGCGTACTACTTTGCTTTGTGCTATATGTTGCCTTACATTTCCACTGCCTCCTGAATGTGGGAACATTGCCCTGATGCGTATGAAACGCTTTGTGTTGCCTTTCATTACCACTGCCTGCTGAACGCGGGAACATTGCCCTGATGCGGAATACTTTGTGCTTTGTGTTGCCTTACATTACCACTGCCTGCTGAACGCGGGAAAATTGTCCTGATGCGTACTACTTTGCTTTGTGCTTTGTGTTGCCTTACATTACCACTGCCTGCTGAACGCGGGAACATTGCCCTGATGCGTACTACTATGTGCTTTTTGTTGCCTTACATTACCACTGCCTGATGAACGCGGGAACATTGTCCTGATGCATACTACTTTGTGCTTTGTGTTGCCTTTCATTACCACTGCCTGCTGAACGCGGGAACATTGCCCCGATGCGTACCACTTTGTGCTTTGTGTTTCCTTACATTACCACTGCCTGCTGAACGCGGGAACATTGTCCTGATGCGTACTACTTTGCTTTGTGCTTTGTGTTGCTTTACATTTCCACTGCCTGCTGAACGCGGGAACATTGTCCTGATGCGTACTACTTTGTGCTTTGTGTTGCCTTTCATTACCATTGCCTGCTGAACGCGGTAACGTTGCGCTGATGCGTACTACTTTGTGCTTTGTGTTGCCTTTCATTACCACTGCCTGCTGAACGCGGTAACGTTGCGCTGATGCGTACTACTTTGTGCTTTGTGTTGCCTTACATTACCACTGCCTGCTGAACGCGGAAACATTGTCCTGATGCGTACTAGGTGTGCTTTGTGTTGCCTTTCATTCCCAGTGCCTGATGAACGTGGGAACATTGCCCTGATGCATACTACTTTGTGCTTTGTGTTGTCTTACATTACCACTGTCTGCTGAACGCGGGAACATTGCCCTGATGCGTACTACTTTGTGCTTTGTGTTGCCTTACATTACCACTGCCTGCTGAACGTGGGAACGTTGTGCTGATGCGTACTACTTTGAGCTTTGTGGTGCCTAACATTACCACTGCCTGCTGAACGCGGGAACATTGTCCTAATGTGTACTACTTTGCTTTGTGCTTTGTGTTGCCTTACATTTCCACTGCCTGCTGAACGCGGGGACATTGTGCTGATGCGTACAACTTTGTGCTTTGTGTTGCCTTTCATTACCACTGCCTGCTGAACGCGGGAACATTGTCCTGATGCGTACTACTTTGCTTTCTGCTATGTGTTGCCTTACATTTCCACTGCCTCCTGAATGCGGGAACATTGCCCTGATGTGTACTACTTTGTGCTTTGTGTTGCCTTACATTACCACTGCCTGCTGACCGCGGGAACATTGCCCTGATGCATACTACTTTGTGCTTTGTGTTGCCTTACATTACCACTGCCTGCTGAACGCGGGAACATTGTCCAGATGCGTACTACTTTGTGCTTTGTGTTGCCTTTCATTACCAATGCCTGCTGACCGCGGGAACATTGCCCTGATGCGTACTACTTTGTGCTTTGTTTTGCCTTACATTACCACTGCCTGCTTAACGTGGGAACATTGTCCTGATGCGTACTACTTTGCTTTGTGCTTTGTGTTGCCTTACGTTACCACTGCCTGCTGAACGCGGGAACATTGTCCTGATGCGTACTACTTTGCTTTGTGCTTTGTGTTGCCTTTCATTACCACTGCCTGCTGAATGCGGGAACATTGCACTAATGCGTAATACTTTGTGCTTTCTGTTGCCTTACATTACCACTGCCTGCTGAACGCGGGAACATTGTCCTGATGCGTACTACTTTGTGCTTTGTGTTGCCTTTCATTACCACTGCCTGCTGAACGCGGGAACATTGCTCTGATGCACACTACTTTGTGCTTTGTGTTGTCTAACATTTCCACTGCCTGCTGAACGCGGGACCATTGTCCTGATGCGTACTACTTTGTGCTTTTGTGTTGCCTGACATTACCACTGCCTGCTGAACGCGGGAACATTGTCCTGATGCGTACTACTTTGCTTTGTGCTTTCTGTTGCCTTACATTTCCACTGCCTGCTGAATGCTGGAACATTGTCGTGATGTGTACTACTTTGTTCTTTGTGTTGCCTTACATTACCACTGACTGCTGAACGCGGGAACATTATCCTGATGTGTACTACTTTGCTTTGTGCTTTTTGTTGCCTTATATTACCACTGCCTGCTTAACGCGGGAACATTGTCCTGATGGGTACAAACTTGTGCTTTGTGTTGCCTTTCATTACCACTGCCTGATGAACGCGGGAACATTGCCCTGATGCGTACTACTTTGTGCTTTGTGTTGCCTTACATTACCACTGCCTGCTGAACGCGGGAACATTGTCCTGATGTGTACTACTTTGCTTTGTGCTTTGTCTTGCCTTACATTACCACTGCCTGCTGAACGCGGCAACATTGCCCTGATGCGTACTACTTTGTGCTTTGTGTTGCCTTACATTACCACTGCCTGCTGAATGCGGGAACATTGCCCTGATGCGTACTACTTTGGGCTTTGTGTTGCCTTACATTACCACTGCCTGCTGAACGCGGGAACATTGTCCTAATGCGTAATACTTCGTGCTTTGTGTTGCCTTTCATTACCACTGCCTTCTGAACGCAGGAACATTGCCCTGATGCGTACTACTTTGTGCTTTTTGTTGCCTTACATTTCCACTGCCTGCTGAACGCGGGAACATTGTCCTGATGCGTACTACTTTGTGCTTTGTGTTGCCTTTCATTACCACTGCCTGCTGAACGCGGGAACATTGCTCTGATGCACACTACTTTGTGCTTTGTGTTGTCTTACATTTCCACTGCCTGCTGAACGCGGGACCATTGTCCTGATGCGTACTACTTTGTGCTTTGTGTTGCCTGACATTACCACTGCCTGCTGAACGCGGGAACATTGTCCTGATGCGTACTACTTTGCTTTGTGCTTTGTGTTGCCTTACATTTCCACTGCCTGCTGAATGCTGGAACATTGTCGTGATGTGTACTACTTTGTTCTTTGTGTTGCCTTACATTACCACTGACTGCTGAACGCGGGAACATTATCCTGATGTGTACTACTTTGCTTTGTGCTTTTTGTTGCCTTATATTACCACTGCCTGCTGAACGCGGGAACATTGTCCTGATGGGTACTAACTTGTGCTTTGTGTTGCCTTTCATTACCACTGCCTGATGAACGCGGGAACATTGCCCTGATGCGTACTACTGTGTGCTTTGTGTTGCCTTACATTACAACTGCTTGCTGAACGCGGGAACATATTCCTGATGTGTACTACTTTGCTTTGTGCTTTGTCTTGCCTTACATTACCACTGCCTGCTGAACGCGGCAACATTGCCCTGATGCGTACTACTTTGTGCTTTGTGTTGCCTTGCATTACCACTGCCTGCTGAACGCGGGAACATTGCCCTGATGCATACTACTTTGGGCTTTGTGTTGCCTTACATTACCACTGCCTGCTGAACGCGGGAACATTGTCCTAATGCGTAATACTTCGTGCTTTGTGTTGCCTTTCATTACCACTGCCTTCTGAACGCAGGAACATTGCCCTGATGCGTACTACTTTGTGCTTTTTGTTGCCTTACATTTCCACTGCCTGCTGAACGCGGGAACATTGTCCTGATGCGTACTACTTTGTGCTTTGTGTTGCCTTTCATTACCACTGCCTGCTGAACGTGGGAACATTGCTCTGATGCACACTACTTTGTGCTTTGTGTTGTCTTACATTTCCACTGCCTGCTGAACGCGGGACCATTGTCCTGATGCGTACTACTTTGTGCTTTGTGTTGCCTGACATTACCACTGCCTGCTGAACGCGGGAACATTGTCCTGATGCGTACTACTTTGCTTTGTGCTTTGTGTTGCCTTACATTTCCACTGCCTGCTGAATGCTGGAACATTGTCGTGATGTGTACTACTTTGTTCTTTGTGTTGCCTTACATTACCACTGACTGCTGAACGCGGGAACATTATCCTGATGTGTACTACTTTGCTTTGTGCTTTTTGTTGCCTTATATTACCACTGCCTGCTGAATGCGGGAACATTGCCCTGATGCCTACTACTTTGTGCTTTGTGTTGCCTTGCATTACCACTGCCTGCTGTACGTGGGAACATTTCCCTGATGCGTACTACTTTGTGCTTTGTGTTGCCTTACATTACAACTGCCTGCTGAACGCGGGAACATTGCCCTAATGCGTACTACTTTGTGCTTTGTGTTGCCTTTCATTACCAATGCCTGCTGACCGCGGGAACATTGCCCTGATGCGTACTACTTTGTGCTTTGTGTTGCCTTACATTTCCACTGCCTGCTGAACGCAGGCAAATTGTCCTGATGCGTACTATTTTGTGCTTTGTGTTGCCTTACATTACCACTGCCTGCTGAACGCGGGAACATTGTCCTGATGTGTATTACTTTGCTTTGTGCTTTGTCTTGCCTTACATTACCACTGCCTGCTGAATGCGGGAACATTGCCCTGATGCGTACTACTTTGTGCTTTGTGTTGCCTTGCATTACCACTGCCTGCTGAACGTGGGAACATTTCCCTGATGCGTACTACTTTGTGCTTTGTGTTGCCTTACATTACAACTGCCTGCTGAACGCGGGAACATTGCCCTGATGCGTACTACTTTGTGCTTTGTGTTTCCTTACATTACCACTGCCTGCTGAATGCGGGAACATTGTCCTGATGCGTACTACTTTGCTTTGTGCTTTGTGTTGCTTTACATTTCCACTGCCTGCTGAACGCGGGAACATTGCCCTGATGCGTACTACTTTGCTTTGTGCTTTGTGTTGCCTTACATTACCACTGCCTGCTGAACGCGGGAACATTGTCCTGATGCGTACTACTTTGTGCTTTGTGTTGCCTTTCATTACCACTGCCTGCTGAATGCGGTAACGTTGCGCAGATGCGTACTACTTTCTGCTTTGTGTTGCCTTAAATTACCACTGCCTGCTGAACGCGGGAACATTGTCCTGATGCGTACTATGTTGTGCTTTGTGTTGCCTTTCATTCCCACTGACTGCTGAACGCGGGAACATTGCCCTGATGCGTACTACTTTGTGCTTTGTGTTGCCTTACATTACCACTGCCTGCTGAATGCGGGAACATTGTCCTGATGGGTACTACTTTGCTTTGTGCTTTTTTGTTGCCTTACATTTCCAGTGCCTGCTGAATGTGGGAACATTGCCGTGATGCGTAGTACTTTGCTTTGTGCTTTGTGTTGCCTTACATTACCACTCCCTGCTGAACGCAGAACATTGTCCTGATGCGTACTACTTTGTGCTTTGTGTTGCCTTTCATTACCACTGCCTGCTGAACGCGGGAACATTGCTCTGATGCACACTACTTTGTGCTTTGTGTTGTCTTACATTTCCACTGCCTGCTGAACGCGGGACCATTGTCCTGATGCGTACTACTTTGTGCTTTGTGTTGCCTGACATTACCACTGCCTGCTGAACGCGGGAACATTGTCCTGATGCGTACTACTTTGCTTTGTGCTTTGTGTTGCCTTACATTTCCACTGCCTGCTGAATGCTGGAACATTGTCGTGATGTGTACTACTTTGTTCTTTGTGTTGCCTTACATTACCACTGACTGCTGAACGCGGGAACATTATCCTGATGTGTACTACTTTGCTTTGTGCTTTTTGTTGCCTTATATTACCACTGCCTGCTGAACGCGGGAACATTGTCCTGATGGGTACTAACTTGTGCTTTGTGTTGCCTTTCATTACCACTGCCTGATGAACGCGGGAACATTGCCCTGATGCGTACTACTTTGTGCTTTGTGTTGCCTTACATTACAACTGCCTGCTGAACGCGGGAACATTGTCCTGATGTGTACTACTTTGCTTTGTGCTTTGTCTTGCCTTACATTACCACTGCCTGCTGAACGCGGCAACATTGCCCTGATGCGTACTACTTTGTGCTTTGTGTTGCCTTGCATTACCACTGCCTGCTGAACGCGGGAACATTGCCCTGATGCGTACTACTTTGGGCTTTGTGTTGCCTTACATTACCACTGCCTGCTGAACGCGGGAACATTGTCCTAATGCGTAATACTTCGTGCTTTGTGTTGCCTTTCATTACCACTGCCTTCTGAACGCAGGAACATTGCCCTGATGCGAACTACTTTGTGCTTTTTGTTGCCTTACATTTCCACTGCCTGCTGAACGCGGGAACATTGTCCTGATGCGTACTACTTTGTGCTTTGTGTTGCCTTTCATTACCACTGCCTGCTGAACGTGGGAACATTGCTCTGATGCACACTACTTTGTGCTTTGTGTTGTCTTACATTTCCACTGCCTGCTGAACGCGGGACCATTGTCCTGATGCGTACTACTTTGTGCTTTGTGTTGCCTGACATTACCACTGCCTGCTGAACGCGGGAACATTGTCCTGATGCGTACTACTTTTCTTTGTGCTTTGTGTTGCCTTACATTTCCACTGCCTGCTGAATGCTGGAACATTGTCGTGATGTGTACTACTTTGTTCTTTGTGTTGCCTTACATTACCACTGACTGCTGAACGCGGGAACATTATCCTGATGTGTACTACTTTGCTTTGTGCTTTTTGTTGCCTTATATTACCACTGCCTGCTGAATGCGGGAACATTGCCCTGATGCCTACTATTTTGTGCTTTGTGTTGACTTGCATTACCACTGCCCGCTGTACGTGGGAACATTTCCCTGATGCGTACTACTTTGTGCTTTGTGTTGCCTTACATTACAACTGCCTGCTGAACGCGGGAACGTTGCCCTAATGCGTACTACTTTGTGCTTTGTGTTGCCTTTCATTACCAATGCCTGCTGACCGCGGGAACATTGCCCTGATGCGTACTACTTTGTGCTTTGTGTTGCCTTACATTTCCACTGCCTGCTGAACGCAGGCACATTGTCCTGATGCGTACTATTTTGTGCTTTGTGTTGCCTTACATTACCACTGCCTGCTGAACGCGGGAACATTGCCCTGATGCGTACTACTTTGTGCTTTGTGTTGCCTGACATTACCACTGCCTGCTGAACGTGGGAACATTTCCCTGATGCGTACTACTTTGTGCTTTGTGTTGCCTTACATTACAACTGCCTGCTGAACGCGGGAACATTGCCCTGATGCGTACTACTTTGTGCTTTGTGTTTCCTTACATTACCACTGCCTGCTGAATGCGGGAACATTGTCCTGATGCGTACTACTTTGCTTTGTGCTTTGTGTTGCTTTACATTTCCACTGCCTGCTGAACGCGGGAACATTGCCCTGATGCGTACTACTTTGCTTTGTGCTTTGTGTTGCCTTACATTACCACTGCCTGCTGAACGCGGGAACATTGTCCTGATGCGTACTACTTTGTGCTTTGTGTTGCCTTTCATTACCACTGCCTGCTGAATGCGGTAACGTTGCGCAGATGCGTACTACTTTCTGCTTTGTGTTGCCTTAAATTACCACTGCCTGCTGAACGCGGGAACATTGTCCTGATGCGTACTATGTTGTGCTTTGTGTTGCCTTTCATTCCCACTGACTGCTGAACGCGGGAACATTGCCCTGATGCGTACTACTTTGTGCTTTGTGTTGCCTTACATTACCACTGCCTGCTGAATGCGGGAACATTGTCCTGATGGGTACTACTTTGCTTTGTGCTTTTTTGTTGCCTTACATTTCCAGTGCCTGCTGAATGTGGGAACATTGCCGTGATGCGTAGTACTTTGCTTTGTGCTTTGTGTTGCCTTACATTACCACTCCCTGCTGAACGCAGAACATTGTCCTGATGCGTACTACTTTGTGCTTTGTGTTGCCTTTCATTACCACTGCCTGCTGAATGCGGGAACATTGCCCTGATGCGTAATACTTTGTGCTTTCTGTTGCCTTACATTACCACTGCCTGCTGAACGCGGGAACATTGTCCTGATGCGTACTACTGTGTGCTTTGTGTTGCCTTTCATTACCACTGCCTGCTGAACGCGGGAACATTGCTCTGATGCACACTACTTTGTGCTTTGTGTTGTCTTACATTTCCACTGCCTGCTGAACGCGGGACCATTGTCCTGATGCGTACTACTTTGTGCTTTGTGTTGCCTGACATTACCACTGCCTGCTGAACGCGGGAACATTGTCCTGATGCGTACTACTTTGCTTTGTGCTTTGTGTTGCCTTACATTTCCACTGCCTGCTGAATGCTGGAACATTGTCGTGATGTGTACTACTTTGTTCTTTGTGTTGCCTTACATTACCACTGCCTGATGAACGCGGGAACATTGCCCTGATGCGTACTACTTTGTGCTTTGTGTTGCCTTACATTACCACTGCCTGCTGAACGCGGGAACATTGTCCTGATGTGTACTACTTTGCTTTGTGCTTTGTCTCGCCTTACATTACCACTGCCTGCTGAACGCGGCAACATTGCCCTGATGCGTACTACTTTGTGCTTTGTGTTGCCTTGCATTACCACTGCCTGCTGAACGCGGGAACATTGCCCTGATGCGTACTACTTTGGGCTTTGTGTTGCCTTACATTACCACTGCCTGCTGAACGCGGGAACATTGTCCTAATGCGTAATACTTCGTGCTTTGTGTTGCCTTTCATTACCACTGCCTTCTGAACGCAGGAACATTGCCCTGATGCGTACTACTTTGTGCTTTTTGTTGCCTTACATTACAACTGCCTGCTGAACGCGGGAACGTTGCCCTAATGCGTACTACTTTGTGCTTTGTGTTGCCTTTCATTACCAATGCCTGCTGACCGCGGGAACATTGCCCTGATGCGTACTACTTTGTGCTTTGTGTTGCCTTACATTTCCACTGCCTGCTGAACGCAGGCACATTGTCCTGATGCGTACTATTTTGTGCTTTGTGTTGCCTTACATTACCACTGCCTGCTGAACGCGGGAACATTGCCCTGATGCGTACTACTTTGTGCTTTGTGTTGCCTGACATTACCACTGCCTGCTGAACGTGGGAACATTTCCCTGATGCGTACTACTTTGTGCTTTGTGTTGCCTTACATTACAACTGCCTGCTGAACGCGGGAACATTGCCCTGATGCGTACTACTTTGTGCTTTGTGTTTCCTTACATTACCACTGCCTGCTGAATGCGGGAACATTGTCCTGATGCGTACTACTTTGCTTTGTGCTTTGTGTTGCTTTACATTTCCACTGCCTGCTGAACGCGGGAACATTGCCCTGATGCGTACTACTTTGCTTTGTGCTTTGTGTTGCCTTACATTACCACTGCCTGCTGAACGCGGGAACATTGTCCTGATGCGTACTACTTTGTGCTTTGTGTTGCCTTTCATTACCACTGCCTGCTGAATGCGGTAACGTTGCGCAGATGCGTACTACTTTCTGCTTTGTGTTGCCTTAAATTACCACTGCCTGCTGAACGCGGGAACATTGTCCTGATGCGTACTATGTTGTGCTTTGTGTTGCCTTTCATTCCCACTGACTGCTGAACGCGGGAACATTGCCCTGATGCGTACTACTTTGTGCTTTGTGTTGCCTTACATTACCACTGCCTGCTGAATGCGGGAACATTGTCCTGATGGGTACTACTTTGCTTTGTGCTTTTTTGTTGCCTTACATTTCCAGTGCCTGCTGAATGTGGGAACATTGCCGTGATGCGTAGTACTTTGCTTTGTGCTTTGTGTTGCCTTACATTACCACTCCCTGCTGAACGCAGAACATTGTCCTGATGCGTACTACTTTGTGCTTTGTGTTGCCTTTCATTACCACTGCCTGCTGAATGCGGGAACATTGCCCTGATGCGTAATACTTTGTGCTTTCTGTTGCCTTACATTACCACTGCCTGCTGAACGCGGGAACATTGTCCTGATGCGTACTACTGTGTGCTTTGTGTTGCCTTTCATTACCACTGCCTGCTGAACGCGGGAACATTGCTCTGATGCACACTACTTTGTGCTTTGTGTTGTCTTACATTTCCACTGCCTGCTGAACGCGGGACCATTGTCCTGATGCGTACTACTTTGTGCTTTGTGTTGCCTGACATTACCACTGCCTGCTGAACGCGGGAACATTGTCCTGATGCGTACTACTTTGCTTTGTGCTTTGTGTTGCCTTACATTTCCACTGCCTGCTGAATGCTGGAACATTGTCGTGATGTGTACTACTTTGTTCTTTGTGTTGCCTTACATTACCACTGCCTGATGAACGCGGGAACATTGCCCTGATGCGTACTACTTTGTGCTTTGTGTTGCCTTACATTACCACTGCCTGCTGAACGCGGGAACATTGTCCTGATGTGTACTACTTTGCTTTGTGCTTTGTCTCGCCTTACATTACCACTGCCTGCTGAACGCGGCAACATTGCCCTGATGCGTACTACTTTGTGCTTTGTGTTGCCTTGCATTACCACTGCCTGCTGAACGCGGGAACATTGCCCTGATGCGTACTACTTTGGGCTTTGTGTTGCCTTACATTACCACTGCCTGCTGAACGCGGGAACATTGTCCTAATGCGTAATACTTCGTGCTTTGTGTTGCCTTTCATTACCACTGCCTTCTGAACGCAGGAACATTGCCCTGATGCGTACTACTTTGTGCTTTTTGTTGCCTTACATTTCCACTGCCTGCTGAACGCGGGAACATTGTCCTGATGCGTACTATTTTGTACTTTGTGTTGCCTTACTTTACCATTGCCTGCTGAACGAGGGAACATTCTCCTGATGCGTACTACTTTTTGCTTTGTGTTGCCTTCCATTACCACTGCCTGCTGAACGCGGGAATATTGTCCTGATGCGTACTACTTTGCTTTGTGCTTTGTGTTGCCTTACATTACCACTGCCTGCTGAACACGGGAACATTGCCCTGATGCGTACTACTTTGTGCTTTCTGTTGCCTTACATTACCACTGCCTGATGAACGCGGGAACATTGCCCTGATGCGTACTACTTTGTGCTTTGTGCTGCCTTACATTACCACTGCCTGCTTAACGCGGGAACATTGTCCTGATGCGTACTACTTTGCTTTGTGCTTTGTGTTGCCTTACGTTACCACTGCCTGCTGAACGCGGGAACATTGTCCTGATGCGTACTACTTTCTGCTTTGTGTTGCCTTTCATTACCACTGCCTGCTGAACGCGGGAACATTGCCCTGATGCGTACTACTTTGTGCTTTGTGTTGCCTTACATTACCACTGACTGCTGAACGCGGGAACATTGTCCTGATGCGTACTACTTTGTGCTTTGTGTTGCCTTTCATTACCACTGCCAGCTGAACGCGGTAACATTGCCCTGATGCGCACTACTTTGTGCTTTGTGTTGTCTTACATTTCCACTGCCTGCTGAACGTGAGAACATTGTCCTGATGCATACTACTTTGTGCTTTGTGTTGCCTGACATTACCACTCCCTGCTGAACGCGGGTACATTGTCCTGATGCGTACTACTTTGCTTTGTGCTTTGTGTTGCCTTACATTTCCACTGCCTGCTGAACGCTGGAACATTGTCCTGATGTGTACTACTTTGTTCTTTGTGTTGCCTTACATTACCACTGACTGCTGAACGCGGGAACATTATCCTGATGTGTACTACTTTGCTTTGTGCTTTGTGTTGCCTTATATTACCACTGCCTGCTGAATGCGGGAACATTGCCCGGATGCCTACTACTTTGTGCTTTGTGTTGCCTTGCATTACCACTGCCTGCTGTACGTGGGAACATTTCCCTGATGCGTACTACTTTGTGCTTTGTGTTGCCTTACATTACAACTGCCTGCTGAACGCGGGAACATTGCCCTAATGCGTACTACTTTGTGCTTTGTGTTGCCTTTCATTACCACTGCCTTTTGAACGCGGGAACATTGCCCTGATGCGTACTACTTTGTGCTTTGTGTTGCCTTACATTTCCACTGCCTGCTGAACGCAGGCACATTGTCCTGATGCGTACTATTTTGTGCTTTGTGTTGCCTTACATTACCACTGCCTGCTGAACGCGGGAACATTGTCCTGATGTGTACTACTTTGCTTTGTGCTTTGTCTTGCCTTACATTACCACTGCCTGCTGAACGCGGGAACATTGCCCTGATGCGTACTACTTTGTGCTTTGTATTGCCTTGCATTACCACTGCCTGCTGAACGCGGGAACATTGCCATGATGCGTACTACTTTGTGCTTTGTGTTGACTTACATTACCACTGCCTGCTGAACGCGGGAACATTGTCCTGATGCGTACTACTTTGTGCTTTGTGTTGCCTTTCATTACCACTGCCTGCTGAACGCGGTAACGTTGCGCTCATGCGTACTACTTTGTGCTTTCTGTTGCCTTACATTACCACTGCCTGCTGAACACGGAAACATTGTCCTGATGCGTACTACGTTGTGCTTTGTGTTGCCTTTCATTACCACTGCCTGTTGAACGCGGGAACATTGCCCTGATGCGTACTACTTTGTGCTTTGTGTTGACTTACATTACCACTGCCTGCTGAACGCCGGAACATTGTTCTGATGTGTACTACTTTGCTTTGTGCTTTGTGTTGCCTTACATTACCACTGCCTGCTGAACGCGGGAACATTGCCCTGATGCGTACTACTTTGTGCTTTGTGTTGCCTTACATTACCACTTCCTGCTGAACGCGGGAACATTGCCCTGATGCGTACTACTTTGTGCTTTGTTGTTGCCTTACATTACCACTGCCTGCTGAACGCGGGAACATTGTCCTGATGCGTACTACTTTGATCTTTGTGTTGCCTAACATTACCACTGCCTGCTGAACGCGGGAACATTGTCCTAATGCGTACTACTTTGCTTTGTGCTTTGTGCTGCCTTACATTTCCACTGCCTGCTGAACGCGGGAACATTGTCCTGATGCGTACTACTTTGTGCTTTGTGTTGCCTTACATTACCACTGCCTGCTGAACGCGGGGACATTGTCCTGATGCGTACTACTTTGTGCTTTGTGTTGCCTTTCATTACCACTGCCTGCTGAACGCGGGAACATTGCTCTGATGCGCACTACTTTGTGCTTTGTGTTGCCTTTCATTACCACTGCCTGTTGAACGCGGGAACATTGCCCTGATGCGTACTACTTTGAGCTTTGTGTTGACTTTTATTACCACTGCCTGCTGAACGCGGGAACATTGTCCTGATGTGTACTACTTTGCTTTGTGCTTTGTCTTGCCTTACATTACCACTGCCTGCTGAACGCGGGAACATTGCCCTGATGCGTACTACTTTGTGCTTTGTATTGCCTTGCATTACCACTGCCTGCTGAACGCGGGAACATTGCCCTGATGCGTACTACTTTGTGCTTTGTGTTGACTTACATTACCACTGCCTGCTGAACGCGGGAACATTGTCCTGATGCGTACTACTTTGTGCTTTGTGTTGCCTTTCATTACCACTGCCTGCTGAATGCGGGAACATTGCCTTGATGCGTACTACTTTGTGCTTTGTGTTGCCTTACATTACCACTGCCTGCTGAACGCGGGAACATTGTCCTGATGCGTACTACTTTGTGCTTTGTGTTGCCTTTCATTACCACTGCCTGTTGAACGCGGGAACATTGCTCTGATGCGCACTACTTTGTGCTTTGTGTTGTCTTACGTTTCCACTGCCTGCTGAACGCGGGAACATTGTCCTGATGCGTACTACTTTGTGCTTTGTGTTGCCTTTCATTACCACTGCCTGCTGAACGCGGGAACATTGTCCTGATGCGTACTACTTTGCTTTGTGCTTTGTGTTTCCTTACATTTCCACTGCCTGCTGAACGCGGGAACATTGTCCTGATGCATACTACTTTGTGCTTTGTGTTGCCTTACATTACCACTGCCTGCTGAACGCGGGGACATTGTCCTGATGCATACTACTTTGTGCTTTGTGTTGCCTTTCATTACCACTGCCTGCTGAACGCGGGAACATTGTCCTGATGCGTACTACTTTGCGTTGTGCTATGTGTTGCCTTACATTTCCACTGCCTCCTGAATGCGGGAACATTGCCCTGATGTGTACTACTTTGTGCTTTGTGTTGCCTTACATTACCACTGCCTGCTGAACGCGGGAACATTGTCCAGATGCGTACTACTTTGTGCTTTGTGTTGTCTTTCATTACCAATGCTTGCTGACCGCGGGAACATTGCCCTGATGCGTACTACTTTGTGCTTTGTGTTGCCTTACATTACCACTGCCTGCTTAAAGCGGGAACATTGTCCTGATGCGTACTACTTTGCTTTGTGCTTTGTGTTGCCTTACGTTACCACTGCCTGCTGAATGCGGGAACATTGTCCTGATGCGTACTACTTTGTGCTTTGTGTTGCCTTACATTACCATTGCCTGCTGAACGCGGGAACATTGTCCTGATGCGTACTACTTTGTGCTTTGTGTTGCCTTTCATTACCACTGCCTGCTGAACGCGGGAACATTGCTCTGATGCGCACTACTTTGTGCTTTGTGTTGTCTTACGTTTCCACTGCCTGCTGAACGCGGGAACATTGTCCTGATGCGTACTACTTTGTGCTTTGTGTTGCCTTTCCTTACCACTGCCTGCTGAACGCGGGAACATTGCTCTGATGCGCACTACTTTGTGCTTTGTGTTGCCTTTCATTACCACTGCCTGCTGAACGCGGGAACATTGTCCTGATGCGTACTACTTTGCTTTGTGCTATGTGTTGCCTTACATTTCCACTGCCTCCTGAATGCGGGAACATTGCCCTGATGTGTACTACTTTGTTCTTTGTGTTGCCTTACATTACCACTGCCTGCTGAACGCGGGAACATTGTCCAGATGCGTACTACTTTGTGCTTTGTGTTGTCTTTCATTACCAATGCTTGCTGACCGCGGGAACATTGCCCTGATGCGTACTACTTTGTGCTTTGTGTTGCCTTACATTACCACTGCCTGCTTAAAGCGGGAACATTGTCCTGATGCGTACAACTTTGCTTTGTGCTTTGTGTTGCCTTACGTTACCACTGCCTGCTGAATGCGGGAACATTGTCCTGATGCGTACTACTTTGTGCTTTGTGTTGCCTTACATTACCATTGCCTGCTGAACGCGGGAACATTGTCCTGATGCGTACTACTTTGTGCTTTGTGTTGCCTTTCATTACCACTGCCTGCTGAACGCGGGAACATTGCTCTGATGCGCACTACTTTGTGCTTTGTGTTGTCTTACGTTTCCACTGCCTGCTGAACGCGGGAACATTGTCCTGATGCGTACTACTTTGTGCTTTGTGTTGCCTTTCCTTACCACTGCCTGCTGAACGCGGGAACATTGCTCTGATGCGCACTACTTTGTGCTTTGTGTTGCCTGACATTACCACTGCCTGCTGAACGCGGGAACATTGTCCTGATGCGTACTACTTTGCTTTGTGCTTTGTGTTGCCTTACATTACCACTGCCTGCTGAACGCGGGAACATTGTCCTGATGCGTACTACTTTGTGCTTTGTGTTGCCTTACATTACCACTGCCTGCTGAACGCGGGGACATTGTCCTGATGCGTACTACTTTGTGCTTTGTGTTGCCTTTCATTACCACTGCCTGCTGAACGTGGGAACATTGTCCTGATGCGTACTACTTTGCTTTGTGCTATGTGTTGCCTTACATTTCCACTGCCTCCTGAATGCTGGAACATTGCCCTGATGTGTACTACTTTGTGCTTTGTGTTGCCTTACATTACCACTGCCTGCTGAACGCGGGAACATTGTCCAGATGCGTACTACTTTGTGCTTTGTGTTGTCTTTCATTACCAATGCTTGCTGACCGCGGGAACATTGCCCTGATGCGTACTGCTTTGTTCTTTGTGTTGCCTTACATTACCACTGCCTGCTTAAAGCAGGAACATTGTCCTGATGCGTACTACTTTGCTTTGTGCTTTGTGTTGCCTTACGTTACCACTGCCTGCTGAATGCGGGAACATTGTCCTGATGCGTACTACTTTGTGCTTTGTGTTGCCTTTCATTACCACTGCCTGCTGAACGCGGGAACATTGCTCTGATGCGCACTACTTTGTGCTTTGTGTTGTCTTACGTTTCCACTGCCTGCTGAACGCGGGAACATTGTCCTGATGCGTACTACTTTGTGCTTTGTGTTGCCTTTCATTACCACTGCCTGCTGAACACAGGAACATTGCTCTGATGCGCACTACTTTGTGCTTTGTGTTGTCTTACGTTTCCACTGCCTGCTGAACGCGGGAACATTGTCCTGATGCGTACTACTTTGTGCTTTGTGTTGCCTGACATTACCACTGCCTGCTGAACGTGGGAACATTGTCCTGATGCGTACTACTCTGCTTTGTGCTTTGTGTTGCCTTACATTTCCACTGCCTGCTGAACGCGGGAACATTGTCCTGATGCGTACTACTTTGTGCTTTGTGTTGCCTTACATTACCACTGCCTGCTTAACGCGGGGACATTGTCCTGATGCGTACTACTTTGTGCTTTGTGTTGCCTTTCATTACCACTGCCTGCTGAACGCGGGAACGTTGCTCTGATGCGCACTACTTTGTGCTTTGTGTTGTCTTACATTACCACTGCCTGCTGAACGTGGGAACATTGTCCTGATGCGTACTACTTTGTGCTTTGTGTTGCCTGACATTACCACTGCCTGCTGAACGCCTGAACATTGTCCTGATGTGTACTACTTTGCTTTGTGCTTTGTGTTGCCTTACATTTCAACTGCCTGCTGAATGCTGGAACATTGTCCTGATGCGTACTACTTTGGCTTTGTGTTGACTTACATTACCACTGCCTGCTGAACGCGGGAACATTGTCCTGATGCGTACTACTTTGCTTTGTGCTTTGTGTTGCCTTACATTTCAACTGCCTGCTGAATGCTGGAACATTGTCCTGATGCGTACTACTTTGCTTTGTGCTTTGTGTTGCCTTACGTTACCACTGCCTGCTGAACGCGAGAACATTGTCCTGATGCGTACTACTTTGTGCTTTGTGTTGCCTTTCATTACCACTGCCTGCTGAACGCGGGAACATTGCTCTGATGCGCACTACTTTGTGCTTTGTGTTGCCTTTCATTACCACTGCCTGTTGAACGCGGGAACATTGCCCTGATGCGTACTACTTTGTGCTTTGTGTTGACTTTTATTACCACTGCCTGCTGAACTCGGGAACATTGTCCTGATGTGTACTACTTTGCTTTGTGCTTTGTCTTGCCTTACATTACCACTGCCTGCTGAACGCGGGAACATTGCCCTGATGCGTACTACTTTGTGCTTTGTATTGCCTTGCATTACCACTGACTGCTGAATGCGGGAACATTGCCCTGATGCGTACTACTTTGTGCTTTGTGTTGCCTTACATTACCATTGCCTGCTGAACGCGGGAACATTGTCCTGATGCATACTACTTTGTGCTTTGTGTTGCCTTTCATTACCACTGCCTGCTGAACGCGGGAACATTGCTCTGATGCGCACTACTTTGTGCTTTGTGTTGTCTTACGTTTCCACTGCCTGCTGAACGCGGGAACATTGTCCTGATGCGTACTACTTTGCTTTGTGCTTTGTGTTGCCTTACATTTCAACTGCCTGCTGAATGCTGGAACATTGTCCTGATGCGTACTACTTTGTGCTTTGTGTTGACTTACATTACCACTGCCTGCTGAACGCGGGAACATTGTCCTGATGCGTACTACTTTGCTTTGTGCTTTGTGTTGCCTTACATTTCAACTGCCTGTTGAATGCTGGAACATTGTCCTGATGCGTACTACTTTGCTTTGTGCTTTGTGTTGCCTTACGTTACCACTGCCTGCTGAACGCGAGAACATTGTCCTGATGCGTACTACTTTGTGCTTTGTGTTGCCTTTCATTACCACTGCCTGCTGAACGCGGGAACATTGCTCTGATGCGCACTACTTTGTGCTTTGTGTTGCCTTACATTACCACTGACTGCTGAACGCGGGAACATTGTCCTGATGCGTACTACTTTGTGCTTTGTGTTGCCTTTCATTACCACTGCCAGCTGAACGCGGTAACATTGCCCTGATGCGCACTACTTTGTGCTTTGTGTTGTCTTACATTTCCACTGCCTGCTGAACGTGAGAACATTGTCCTGATGCATACTACTTTGTGCTTTGTGTTGCCTGACATTACCACTCCCTGCTGAACGCGGGTACATTGTCCTGATGCGTACTACTTTGCTTTGTGCTTTGTGTTGCCTTACATTTCCACTGCCTGCTGAACGCTGGAACATTGTCCTGATGTGTACTACTTTGTTCTTTGTGTTGCCTTACATTACCACTGACTGCTGAACGCGGGAACATTATCCTGATGTGTACTACTTTGCTTTGTGCTTTGTGTTGCCTTATATTACCACTGCCTGCTGAATGCGGGAACATTGCCCGGATGCCTACTACTTTGTGCTTTGTGTTGCCTTGCATTACCACTGCCTGCTGTACATGGGAACATTTCCCTGATGCGTACTACTTTGTGCTTTGTGTTGCCTTACATTACAACTGCCTGCTGAACGCGGGAACATTGCCCTAATGCGTACTACTTTGTGCTTTGTGTTGCCTTTCATTACCACTGCCTTTTGAACGCGGGAACATTGCCCTGATGCGTACTACTTTGTGCTTTGTGTTGCCTTACATTTCCACTGCCTGCTGAACGCAGGCACATTGTCCTGATGCGTACTATTTTGTGCTTTGTGTTGCCTTACATTACCACTGCCTGCTGAACGCGGGAACATTGTCCTGATGTGTACTACTTTGCTTTGTGCTTTGTCTTGCCTTACATTACCACTGCCTGCTGAACGCGGGAACATTGCCCTGATGCGTACTACTTTGTGCTTTGTGTTGACTTACATTACCACTGCCTGCTGAACGCGGGAACATTGTCCTGATGCGTACTACTTTGTGCTTTGTGTTGCCTTTCATTACCACTGCCTGCTGAACGCGGTAACGTTGCGCTCATGCGTACTACTTTGTGCTTTCTGTTGCCTTACATTACCACTGCCTGCTGAACACGGAAACATTGTCCTGATGCGTACTACTTTGTGCTTTGTGTTGCCTTTCATTACCACTGCCTGTTGAACGCGGGAACATTGCCCTGATGCGTACTACTTTGTGCTTTGTGTTGACTTACATTACCACTGCCTGCTGAACGCCGGAACATTGTTCTGATGTGTACTACTTTGCTTTGTGCTTTGTGTTGCCTTACATTACCACTGCCTGCTGAACGCGGGAACATTGCCCTGATGCGTACTACTTTGTGCTTTGTGTTGCCTTACATTACCACTTCCTGCTGAACGCGGGAACATTGCCCTGATGCGTACTACTTTGTGCTTTGTTGTTGCCTTACATTACCACTGCCTGCTGAACGCGGGAACATTGTCCTGATGCGTACTACTTTGATCTTTGTGTTGCCTAACATTACCACTGCCTGCTGAACGCGGGAACATTGTCCTAATGCGTACTACTTTGCTTTGTGCTTTGTGCTGCCTTACATTTCCACTGCCTGCTGAACGCGGGAACATTGTCCTGATGCGTACTACTTTGTGCTTTGTGTTGCCTTACATTACCACTGCCTGCTGAACGCGGGGACATTGTCCTGATGCGTACTACTTTGTGCTTTGTGTTGCCTTTCATTACCACTGCCTGCTGAACGCGGGAACATTGCTCTGATGCGCACTACTTTGTGCTTTGTGTTGCCTTTCATTACCACTGCCTGTTGAACGCGGGAACATTGCCCTGATGCGTACTACTTTGAGCTTTGTGTTGACTATTATTACCACTGCCTGCTGAACGCGGGAACATTGTCCTGATGTGTACTACTTTGCTTTGTGCTTTGTCTTGCCTTACATTACCACTGCCTGCTGAACGCGGGAACATTGCCCTGATGCGTACTACTTTGTGCTTTGTATTGCCTTGCATTACCACTGCCTGCTGAACGCGGGAACATTGCCCTGATGCGTACTACTTTGTGCTTTGTGTTGACTTACATTACCACTGCCTGCTGAACGCGGGAACATTGTCCTGATGCGTACTACTTTGTGCTTTGTGTTGCCTTTCATTACCACTGCCTGCTGAATGCGGGAACATTGCCCTGATGCGTACTACTTTGTGCTTTGTGTTGCCTTACATTACCACTGCCTGATGAACGCGGGAACATTGTCCTGATGCGTACTACTTTGTGCTTTGTGTTGCCTTTCATTACCACTGCCTGTTGAACGCGGGAACATTGCTCTGATGCGCACTACTTTGTGCTTTGTGTTGTCTTACGTTTCCACTGCCTGCTGAACGCGGGAACATTGTCCTGATGCGTACTACTTTGTGCTTTGTGTTGCCTTTCATTACCACTGCCTGCTGAACGCGGGAACATTGTCCTGATGCGTACTACTTTGCTTTGTGCTTTGTGTTTCCTTACATTTCCACTGCCTGCTGAACGCGGGAACATTGTCCTGATGCATACTACTTTCTGCTTTGTGTTGCCTTACATTACCACTGCCTGCTGAACGCGGGGACATTGTCCTGATGCATACTACTTTGTGCTTTGTGTTGCCTTTCATTACCACTGCCTGCTGAACGCGGGAACATTGTCCTGATGCGTACTACTTTGCGTTGTGCTATGTGTTGCCTTACATTTCCACTGCCTCCTGAATGCGGGAACATTGCCCTGATGTGTACTACTTTGTGCTTTGTGTTGCCTTACATTACCACTGCCTGCTGAACGCGGGAACATTGTCCAGATGCGTACTACTTTGTGCTTTGTGTTGTCTTTCATTACCAATGCTTGCTGACCGCGGGAACATTGCCCTGATGCGTACTACTTTGTGCTTTGTGTTGCCTTACATTACCACTGCCTGCTTAAAGCGGAAACATTGTCCTGATGCGTACTACTTTGCTTTGTGCTTTGTGTTGCCTTACGTTACCACTGCCTGCTGAATGCGGGAACATTGTCCTGATGCGTACTACTTTGTGCTTTGTGTTGCCTTACATTACCATTGCCTGCTGAACGCGGGAACATTGTCCTGATGCGTACTACTTTGTGCTTTGTGTTGCCTTT
This sequence comes from Anolis sagrei, assembly GCF_037176765.1. NCBI lineage: Eukaryota > Metazoa > Chordata > Lepidosauria > Squamata > Anolidae > Anolis > Anolis sagrei. The sequence goes on along the minus strand of NC_090035.1, from coordinate 54,971,131 downwards.
CATTACCACTGCCTGCTGAACGCGGGAACATTGCTCTGATGCGCACTACTTTGTGCTTTGTGTTGTCTTACGTTTCCACTGCCTGCTGAACGCGGGAAAATTGTCCTGATGCGTACTACTTTGTGCTTTGTGTTGCCTTTCCTTACCACTGCCTGCTGAACGCGGGAACATTGCTCTGATGCGCACTACTTTGTGCTTTGTGTTGCCTTTCATTACCACTGCCTGCTGAACGCGGGAACATTGTCCTGATGCGTACTACTTTGCTTTGTGCTATGTGTTGCCTTACATTTCCACTGCCTCCTGAATGCGGGAACATTGCCCTGATGTGTACTACTTTGTTCTTTGTGTTGCCTTACATTACCACTGCCTGCTGAACGCGGGAACATTGTCCAGATGCGTACTACTTTGTGCTTTGTGTTGTCTTTCATTACCAATGCTTGCTGACCGCGGGAACATTGCCCTGATGCGTACTACTTTGTGCTTTGTGTTGCCTTACATTACCACTGCCTGCTTAAAGCGGGAACATTGTCCTGATGCGTACAACTTTGCTTTGTGCTTTGTGTTGCCTTACGTTACCACTGCCTGCTGAATGCGGGAACATTGTCCTGATGCGTACTACTTTGTGCTTTGTGTTGCCTTACATTACCATTGCCTGCTGAACGCGGGAACATTGTCCTGATGCGTACTACTTTGTGCTTTGTGTTGCCTTTCATTACCACTGCCTGCTGAACGCGGGAACATTGCTCTGATGCGCACTACTTTGTGCTTTGTGTTGTCTTACGTTTCCACTGCCTGCTGAACGCGGGAACATTGTCCTGATGCGTACTACTTTGTGCTTTGTGTTGCCTTTCCTTACCACTGCCTGCTGAACGCGGGAACATTGCTCTGATGCGCACTACTTTGTGCTTTGTGTTGCCTGACATTACCACTGCCTGCTGAACGCGGGAACATTGTCCTGATGCGTACTACTTTGCTTTGTGCTTTGTGTTGCCTTACATTACCACTGCCTGCTGAACGCGAGAACATTGTCCTGATGCGTACTACTTTGTGCTTTGTGTTGCCTTTCATTACCACTGCCTGCTGAACGCGGGAACATTGCTCTGATGCGCACTACTTTGTGCTTTGTGTTGTCTTACGTTTCCACTGCCTGCTGAACGCGGGAACATTGTCCTGATGCGTACTACTTTGTGCTTTGTGTTGCCTTTCCTTACCACTGCCTGCTGAACGCGGGAACATTGCTCTGATGCGCACTACTTTGTGCTTTGTGTTGCCTGACATTACCACTGCCTGCTGAACGCGGGAACATTGTCCTGATGCGTACTACTTTGCTTTGTGCTTTGTGTTGCCTTACATTACCACTGCCTGCTGAACGCGGGAACATTGTCCTGATGCGTACTACTTTGTGCTTTGTGTTGCCTTACATTACCACTGCCTGCTGAACGCGGGGACATTGTCCTGATGCGTACTACTTTGTGCTTTGTGTTGCCTTTCATTACCACTGCCTGCTGAACGTGGGAACATTGTTCTGATGCGTACTACTTTGCTTTGTGCTATGTGTTGCCTTACATTTCCACTGCCTCCTGAATGCTGGAACATTGCCCTGATGTGTACTACTTTGTGCTTTGTGTTGCCTTACATTACCACTGCCTGCTGAACGCGGGAACATTGTCCAGATGCGTACTACTTTGTGCTTTGTGTTGTCTTTCATTACCAATGCTTGCTGACCGCGGGAACATTGCCCTGATGCGTACTGCTTTGTTCTTTGTGTTGCCTTACATTACCACTGCCTGCTTAAAGCGGGAACATTGTCCTGATGCGTACAACTTTGCTTTGTGCTTTGTGTTGCCTTACGTTACCACTGCCTGCTGAATGCGGGAACATTGTCCTGATGCGTACTACTTTGTGCTTTGTGTTGCCTTTCATTACCACTGCCTGCTGAACGCGGGAACATTGCTCTGATGCGCACTACTTTGTGCTTTGTGTTGTCTTACGTTTCCACTGCCTGCTGAACGCGGGAACATTGTCCTGATGCGTACTACTTTGTGCTTTGTGTTGCCTTTCATTATCACTGCCTGCTGAACACGGGAACATTGCTCTGATGCGCACTACTTTGTGCTTTGTGTTGTCTTACGTTTCCACTGCCTGCTGAACGCGGGAACATTGTCCTGATGCGTACTACTTTGTGCTTTGTGTTGCCTGACATTACCACTGCCTGCTGAACGTGGGAACATTGTCCTGATGCGTACTACTTTGCTTTGTGCTTTGTGTTGCCTTACATTTCCACTGCCTGCTGAACGCGGGAACATTGTCCTGATGCGTACTACTTTGTGCTTTGTGTTGCCTTACATTACCACTGCCTGCTTAACGCGGGGACATTGTCCTGATGCGTACTACTTTGTGCTTTGTGTTGCCTTTCATTACCACTGCCTGCTGAACGCGGGAACGTTGCTCTGATGCGCACTACTTTGTGCTTTGTGTTGTCTTACATTACCACTGCCTGCTGAACGCGGGAACATTGTCCTGATGCGTACTACTTTGTGCTTTGTGTTGCCTGACATTACCACTGCCTGCTGAACGCCTGAACATTGTCCTGATGTGTACTACTTTGCTTTGTGCTTTGTGTTGCCTTACATTTCAACTGCCTGCTGAATGCTGGAACATTGTCCTGATGCGTACTACTTTGTGCTTTGTGTTGACTTACATTACCACTGCCTGCTGAACGCGGGAACATTGTCCTGATGCGTACTACTTTGCTTTGTGCTTTGTGTTGCCTTACATTTCAACTGCCTGCTGAATGCTGGAACATTGTCCTGATGCGTACTACTTTGCTTTGTGCTTTGTGTTGCCTTACGTTACCACTGCCTGCTGAACGCGAGAACATTGTCCTGATGCGTACTACTTTGTGCTTTGTGTTGCCTTTCATTACCACTGCCTGCTGAACGCGGGAACATTGCTCTGATGCGCACTACTTTGTGCTTTGTGTTGCCTTTCATTACCACTGCCTGTTGAACGCGGGAACATTGCCCTGATGCGTACTACTTTGTGCTTTGTGTTGACTTTTATTACCACTGCCTGCTGAACTCGGGAACATTGTCCTGATGTGTACTACTTTGCTTTGTGCTTTGTCTTGCCTTACATTACCACTGCCTGCTGAACGCGGGAACATTGCCCTGATGCGTACTACTTTGTGCTTTGTATTGCCTTGCATTACCACTGACTGCTGAATGCGGGAACATTGCCCTGATGCGTACTACTTTGTGCTTTGTGTTGCCTTACATTACCATTGCCTGCTGAACGCGGGAACATTGTCCTGATGCATACTACTTTGTGCTTTGTGTTGCCTTTCATTACCACTGCCTGCTGAACGCGGGATCATTGCTCTGATGCGCACTACTTTGTGCTTTGTGTTGTCTTACGTTTCCACTGCCTGCTGAACGCGGGAACATTGTCCTGATGCGTACTACTTTGCTTTGTGCTTTGTGTTGCCTTACATTTCAACTGCCTGCTGAATGCTGGAACATTGTCCTGATGCGTACTACTTTGTGCTTTGTGTTGACTTACATTACCACTGCCTGCTGAACGCGGGAACATTGTCCTGATGCGTACTACTTTGCTTTGTGCTTTGTGTTGCCTTACATTTCAACTGCCTGTTGAATGCTGGAACATTGTCCTGATGCGTACTACTTTGCTTTGTGCTTTGTGTTGCCTTACGTTACCACTGCCTGCTGAACGCGAGAACATTGTCCTGATGCGTACTACTTTGTGCTTTGTGTTGCCTTTCATTACCACTGCCTGCTGAACGCGGGAACATTGCTCTGATGCGCACTACTTTGTGCTTTGTGTTGCCTTTCATTACCACTGCCTGTTGAACGCGGGAACATTGCCCTGATGCGTACTACTTTGTGCTTTGTGTTGACTTTTATTACCACTGCCTGCTGAACTCGGGAACATTGTCCTGATGTGTACTACTTTGCTTTGTGCTTTGTCTTGCCTTACATTACCACTGCCTGCTGAACGCGGGAACATTGCCCTGATGCGTACTACTTTGTGCTTTGTATTGCCTTGCATTACCACTGACTGCTGAATGCGGGAACATTGCCCTGATGCGTACTACTTTGTGCTTTGTGTTGCCTTACATTACCATTGCCTGCTGAACGCGGGAACATTGTCCTGATGCGTACTACTTTGTGCTTTGTGTTGCCTTTCATTACCACTGCCTGCTGAACGCGGGAACATTGCTCTGATGCGCACTACTTTGTGCTTTGTGTTGTCTTACGTTTCCACTGCCTGCTGAACGCGGGAACATTGTCCTGATGCGTACTACTTTGTGCTTTGTGTTGCCTTTCCTTACCACTGCCTGCTGAACGCGGGAACATTGCTCTGATGCGCACTACTTTGTGCTTTGTGTTGTCTTACGTTTCCACTGCCTGCTGAACGCGGGAACATTGTCCTGATGCGTACTACTTTGTGCTTTGTGTTGCCTGACATTACCACTGCCTGCTGAACGCGGGAACATTGTCCTGATGCGTACTACTTTGCTTTGTGCTTTGTGTTGCCTTACATTACCACTGCCTGCTGAACGCGGGAACATTGTCCTGATGCGTACTACTTTGTGCTTTGTGTTGCCTTACATTACCACTGCCTGCTGAACGCGGGGACATTGTCCTGATGCGTACTACTTTGTGCTTTGTGTTGCCTTTCATTACCACTGCCTGCTGAACGTGGGAACATTGTCCTGATGCGTACTACTTTGCTTTGTGCTATGTGTTGCCTTACATTTCCACTGCCTCCTGAATGCTGGAACATTGCCCTGATGTGTACTACTTTGTGCTTTGTGTTGCCTTACATTACCACTGCCTGCTGAACGCGGGAACATTGTCCAGATGCGTACTACTTTGTGCTTTGTGTTGTCTTTCATTACCAATGCTTGCTGACCGCGGGAACATTGCCCTGATGCGTACTGCTTTGTTCTTTGTGTTGCCTTACATTACCACTGCCTGCTTAAAGCGGGAACATTGTCCTGATGCGTACTACTTTGCTTTGTGCTTTGTGTTGCCTTACGTTACCACTGCCTGCTGAATGCGGGAACATTGTCCTGATGCGTACTACTTTGTGCTTTGTGTTGCCTTTCATTACCACTGCCTGCTGAATGCGGGAACAATGCCCTGATGCGTACTACTTTGTGCTTTGTGTTGCCTTACATTACCACTGCCTGCTGAACGCGGGAACATTGTCCTGATGCGTACTACTTTGTGCTTTGTGTTGCCTTTCATTACCACTGCCTGTTGAACGCGGGAACATTGCTCTGATGCGCACTACTTTGTGCTTTGTGTTGTCTTACGTTTCCACTGCCTGCTGAACGCGGGAACATTGTCCTGATGCGTACTACTTTGTGCTTTGTGTTGCCTGACATTACCACTGCCTGCTGAACGTGGGAACATTGTCCTGATGCGTACTACTTTGCTTTGTGCTTTGTGTTGCCTTACATTTCCACTGCCTGCTGAACGCGGGAACATTGTCCTGATGCGTACTACTTTGTGCTTTGTGTTGCCTTACATTACCACTGCCTGCTTAACGCGGGGACATTGTCCTGATGCGTACTACTTTGTGCTTTGTGTTGCCTTTCATTACCACTGCCTGCTGAACGCGGGAACATTGTCCTGATGCGTACTACTTTGTGCTTTGTGTTGCCTGACATTACCACTGCCTGCTGAACGCCTGAACATTGTCCTGATGTGTACTACTTTGCTTTGTGCTTTGTGTTGCCTTACATTTCAACTGCCTGCTGAATGCTGGAACATTGTCCTGATGCGTACTACTTTGTGCTTTGTGTTGACTTACATTACCACTGCCTGCTGAACGCGGGAACATTGTCCTGATGCGTACTACTTTGCTTTGTGCTTTGTGTTGCCTTACATTTCAACTGCCGGCTGAATGCTGGAACATTGTCCTGATGCGTACTACTTTGCTTTGTGCTTTGTGTTGCCTTACGTTACCACTGCCTGCTGAACGCGAGAACATTGTCCTGATGCGTACTACTTTGTGCTTTGTGTTGCCTTTCATTACCACTGCCTGCTGAACGCGGGAACATTGCTCTGATGCGCACTACTTTGTGCTTTGTGTTGCCTTTCATTACCACTGCCTGTTGAACGCGGGAACATTGCCCTGATGCGTACTACATTGTGCTTTGTGTTGACTTTTATTACCACTGCCTGCTGAACGCGGGAACATTGTCCTGATGTGTACTACTTTGCTTTGTGCTTTGTCTTGCCTTACATTACCACTGCCTGCTGAACGCGGGAACATTGCCCTGATGCGTACTACTTTGTGCTTTGTATTGCCTTGCATTACCACTGCCTGATGAACGCGGGAACATTGCCCTGATGCGTACTACTTTGTGCTTTGTGTTGCCTTTCATTACCACTGCTTGCTGAACGCGGTAACGTTGCGCTGATGCGTACTACTTTGTGCTTTGTATTGCCTTGCATTACCACTGCCTGCTGAACGCGGGAACATTGCCCTGATGCGTACTACTTTGTGCTTTGTGTTGACTTACATTACCACTGCCTGCTGAACGCGGGAACATTGTCCTGATGCGTACTACTTTGCTTTGTGCTTTGTGTTGCCTTACATTTCAACTGCCGGCTGAATGCTGGAACATTGTCCTGATGCGTACTACTTTGCTTTGTGCTTTGTGTTGCCTTACGTTACCACTGCCTGCTGAACGCGAGAACATTGTCCTGATGCGTACTACTTTGTGCTTTGTGTTGCCTTTCATTACCACTGCCTGCTGAACGCGGGAACATTGCTCTGATGCGCACTACTTTGTGCTTTGTGTTGCCTTTCATTACCACTGCCTGTTGAACGCGGGAACATTGCCCTGATGCGTACTACTTTGTGCTTTGTGTTGACTTTTATTACCACTGCCTGCTGAACTCGGGAACATTGTCCTGATGTGTACTACTTTGCTTTGTGCTTTGTCTTGCCTTACATTACCACTGCCTGCTGAACGCGGGAACATTGCCCTGATGCGTACTACCTTGTGCTTTGTATTGCCTTGCATTACCACTGCCTGATGAACGCGGGAACATTGCCCTGATGCGTACTACTTTGTGCTTTGTGTTGCCTTTCATTACCACTGCTTGCTGAACGCGGTAACGTTGCGCTGATGCGTACTACTTTGTGCTTTGTATTGCCTTGCATTACCACTGCCTGCTGAACGCGGGAACATTGCCCTGATGCGTACTACTTTGTGCTTTGTGTTGACTTACATTACCACTGCCTGCTGAACGCGGGAACATTGCCCTGATGCGTACTACTTTGTGCTTTGTGTTGACTTTTATTACCACTGCCTGCTGAACTCGGGAACATTGTCCTGATGTGTACTACTTTGCTTTGTGCTTTGTCTTGCCTTACATTACCACTGCCTGCTGAACGCGGGAACATTGCCCTAATGCGTACTACTTTGTGCTTTGTATTGCCTTGCATTACCACTGACTGCTGAATGCGGGAACATTGCCCTGATGCGTACTACTTTGTGCTTTGTGTTGCCTTACATTACCATTGCCTGTTGAACGCGGGAACATTGTCCTGATGCGTACTACTTTGTGCTTTGTGTTGCCTTTCATTACCACTGCCTGCTGAACGCGGGAACATTGCTCTGATGCGCACTACTTTGTGCTTTGTGTTGTCTTACGTTTCCACTGCCTGCTGAACGCGGGAACATTGTCCTGATGCGTACTACTTTGTGCTTTGTGTTGCCTTTCCTTACCACTGCCTGCTGAACGCGGGAACATTGCTCTGATGCGCACTACTTTGTGCTTTGTGTTGTCTTACGTTTCCACTGCCTGCTGAACGCGGGAACATTGTCCTGATGCGTACTACTTTGTGCTTTGTGTTGCCTGACATTACCACTGCCTGCTGAACGCGGGAACATTGTCCTGATGCGTACTACTTTGCTTTGTGCTTTGTGTTGCCTTACATTACCACTGCCTGCTGAACGCGGGAACATTGTCCTGATGCGTACTACTTTGTGCTTTGTGTTGCCTTACATTACCACTGCCTGCTGAACGCGGGGACATTGTCCTGATGCGTACTACTTTGTGCTTTGTGTTGCCTTTCATTACCACTGCCTGCTGAACGCGGGAACATTGTCCTGATGCGTACTACTTTGCTTTGTGCTATGTGTTGCCTTACATTTCCACTGCCTCCTGAATGCTGGAAAATTGCCCTGATGTGTACTACTTTGTGCTTTGTGTTGCCTTACATTACCACTGCCTGCTGAACGCGGGAACATTGTCCAGATGCGTACTACTTTGTGCTTTGTGTTGTCTTTCATTACCAATGCTTGCTGACCGCGGGAACATTGCCCTGATGCGTACTGCTTTGTTCTTTGTGTTGCCTTACATTACCACTGCCTGCTTAAAGCGGGAACATTGTCCTGATGCGTACTACTTTGCTTTGTGCTTTGTGTTGCCTTACGTTACCACTGCCTGCTGAATGCGGGAACATTGTCCTGATGCGTACTACTTTGTGCTTTGTGTTGCCTTTCATTACCACTGCCTGCTGAATGCGGGAACAATGCCCTGATGCGTACTACTTTGTGCTTTGTGTTGCCTTACATTACCACTGCCTGCTGAACGCGGGAACATTGTCCTGATGCGTACTACTTTGTGCTTTGTGTTGCCTTTCATTACCACTGCCTGCTGAACGCGGGAACATTGCTCTGATGCGCACTACTTTGTGCTTTGTGTTGTCTTACGTTTCCACTGCCTGCTGAACGTGGGAACATTGTCCTGATGCGTACTACTTTGTGCTTTGTGTTGCCTTTCATTACCACTGCCTGCTGAACACGGGAACATTGCTCTGATGCGCACTACTTTGTGCTTTGTGTTGTCTTACGTTTCCACTGCCTGCTGAACGCGGGAACATTGTCCTGATGCGTACTACTTTGTGCTTTGTGTTGCCTGACATTACCACTGCCTGCTGAACGTGGGAACATTGTCCTGATGCGTACTACTTTGCTTTGTGCTTTGTGTTGCCTTACATTTCCACTGCCTGCTGAACGCGGGAACATTGTCCTCATGCGTACTACTTTGTGCTTTGTGTTGCCTTACATTACCACTGCCTGCTGAACGCGGGGACATTGTCCTGATGCGTACTACTTTGTGCTTTGTGTTGCCTTTCATTACCACTGCCTGCTGAACGCGGGAACATTGCTCTGATGCGCACTACTTTGTGCTTTGTGTTGTCTTACATTACCACTGCCTGCTGAACGCGGGAACATTGTCCTGATGCGTACTACTTTGTGCTTTGTGTTGCCTGACATTACCACTGCCTGCTGAACGCCTGAACATTGTCCTGATGTGTACTACTTTGCTTAGTGCTTTGTGTTGCCTTACATTTCAACTGCCTGCTGAATGCTGGAACATTGTCCTGATGCGTACTACTTTGTGCTTTGTGTTGACTTACATTACCACTGCCTGCTGAACGCGGGAACATTGTCCTGATGCGTACTACTTTGCTTTGTGCTTTGTGTTGCCTTACATTTCAACTGCCTGCTGAATGCTGGAACATTGTCCTGATGCGTACTACTTTGCTTTGTGCTTTGTGTTGCCTTACGTTACCACTGCCTGCTGAACGCGAGAACATTGTCCTGATGCGTACTACTTTGTGCTTTGTGTTGCCTTTCATTACCACTGCCTGCTGAACGCGGGAACATTGCTCTGATGCGCACTACTTTGTGCTTTGTGTTGCCTTTCATTACCACTGCCTGTTGAACGCAGGAACATTGCCCTGATGCGTACTACTTTGTGCTTTGTGTTGACTTTTATTACCACTGCCTGCTGAACTCGGGAACATTGTCCTGATGTGTACTACTTTGCTTTGTGCTTTGTCTTGCCTTACATTACCACTGCCTGCTGAACGCGGGAACATTGCCCTGATGCGTACTACTTTGTGCTTTGTATTGCCTTGCATTACCACTGACTGCTAAATGCGGGAACATTGCCCTGATGCGTACTACTTTGTGCTTTGTGTTGACTTACATTACCACTGCCTGCTGAACGCGGGAACATTGTCCTGATGCGTACTACTTTGTGCTTTGTGTTGCCTTTCATTACCACTGCTTGCTGAACGCGGTAACGTTGCGCTGATGTGTACTACTTTGTGCTTTCTGTTGCCTTACATTACCACTGCCTGCTGAACACGGAAACATTGTCCTGATGCGTACTACGTTGAGCTTTGTGTTGCCTTTCATTACCACTGCCTGTTGAACGCGGGAACATTGCCCTGATGCGTACTACTTTGTGCTTTGTGTTGACTTACATTACCACTGCCTGCTGAATGCCGGAACATTGTTCTGATGTGTACTACTTTGCTTTGTGCTTTGTGTTGCCTTACATTACCACTGCCTGCTGAACGCGGGAACATTGCCCTGATGCGTACTACTTTGTGCTTTGTGTTGCCTTACATTACCACTGCCTGCTGAACGCGGGAACATTGTCCTGATGCGTACTACTTTGAGCTTTGTGTTGCCTAACATTACCACTGCCTGCTGAACGCGGGAACATTGTCCTAATGCGTACTACTTTGCTTTGTGCTTTGTGCTGCCTTACATTTCCACTGCCTGCTGAACGCGGGAACATTGTCCTGATGCGTACTACTTTGTGCTTTGTGTTGCCTTACATTACCACTGCCTGCTGAACGCGGGGACATTGTCCTGATGCGTTCTTCTTTGTGCTTTGTGTTGCCTTTCATTACCACTGCCTGCTGAACGCGGGAACATTGCTCTGATGCAAACTACTTTGTGCTTTGTGTTGCCTTTCATTACCACTGCCTGTTGAACGCGGGAACATTGCCCTGATGCGTACTACTTTGAGCTTTGTGTTGACTTTTATTACCACTGCCTGCTGAACGCGGGAACATTGTCCTGATGTGTACTACTTTGCTTTGTGCTTTGTCTTGCCTTACATTACCACTGCCTGCTGAACGCGGGAACATTGCCCTGATGCGTACTACTTTGTGCTTTGTATTGCCTTGCATTACCACTGCCTGCTGAACGCGGGAACATTGCCCTGATGCGTACTACTTTGTGCTTTGTGTTGACTTACATTACCACTGCCTGCTGAACGCGGGAACATTGTCCTGATGCGTACTACTTTGTGCTTTGTGTTGCCTTTCATTACCACTGCCTGCTGAACGCGGTAACGTTGCGCTGATGCGTACTACTTTGTGATTTCTGTTGCCTTACATTACCACTGCCTGCTGAACACGGAAACATTGTCCTGATGCGTACTACGTTGTGCTTTGTGTTGCCTTTCATTACCACTGCCTGTTGAACGCGGGAACATTGCCCTGATGCGTACTACTTTGCTTTGTTCTATGTGTTGTCTTACATTTCCACTGCCTCCTGAATGCGGGAACATTGCCCTGATGTGTACTACTTTGTGCTTTGTGTTGCCTTTCATTACCACTGCCTGCTGAATGCGGGAACATTGCCCTGATGCGTACTACTTTGTGCTTTGGGTTGCCTTACATTACCACTGCCTGCTGAACGCGGGAACATTGTCCTGATGCGTACTACTTTGTGCTTTGTGTTGCCTTTCATTACCACTGCCTGCTGAACGCGGGAACATTGCTCTGATGCGCACTACTTTGTGCTTTGTGTTGCCTTTCATTACCACTGCCTGTTGAACGCGGGAACATTGCCCTGATGCGTACTACTTTGTGCTTTGTGTTGACTTTTATTACCACTGCCTGCTGAACGCGGGAACATTGTCCTGATGTGTACTACTTTGCTTTGTGCTTTGTCTTGCCTTACATTACCACTGCCTGCTGAACGCGGGAACATTGCCCTGATGCGTACTACTTTGTGCTTTGTATTGCCTTGCATTACCACTGCCTGCTGAACGCGGGAACATTGCCCTGATGCGTACTACTTTGTGCTTTGTGTTGACTTACATTACCACTGCCTGCTGAACGCGGGAACATTGTCCTGATGCATACTACTTTGTGCTTTGTGTTGCCTTTCATTACCACTGCCTGCTGAACGCGGTAACGTTGCGCTCATGCGTACTACTTTGTGCTTTCTGTTGCCTTACATTACCAGTGCCTGCTGAACACGGAAATACTGTCCTGATGCGTACTACGTTGTGCTTTGTGTTGCCTTTCATTAGCACTGCCTGTTGAACGCGGGAACATTGCCCTGATGCGTACTACTTTGTGCTTTGTGTTGACTTACATTACCACTGCCTGCTGAACGCCGGAACATTGTTCTGATGTGTACTACTTTGCTTTGTGCTTTGTGTTGCCTCACATTACCACTGCCTGCTGAACGCGGGAACATTGAACTGATGCGTACTACTTTGTGCTTTGTGTTGCCTTACATTACCACTGCCTGCTGAACGCGGGAACATTGTCCTAATGCGTACTACTTTGCTTTGTGCTTTGTGCTGCCTTACATTTCCACTGCCTGCTGAACGCGGGAACATTGTCCTGATGCGTACTACTTTGTGCTTTGTGTTGCCTTACATTACCACTGCCTGCTGAACGCGGGGACATTGTCCTGATGCGTACTACTTTGTGCTCTGTGTTGCCTTTCATTACCACTGCCTGCTGAACGCGGGAACGTTGCTCTGATGCGCACTACTTTGTGCTTTGTGTTGCCTTTCATTACCACTGCCTGTTGAACGCGGGAACATTGCCCTGATGCGTACTACTTTGAGCTTTGTGTTGACTTTTATTACCACTGCCTGCTGAACGCGGGAACATTGTCCTGATGTGTACTACTTTGCTTTGTGCTTTGTATTGCCTTATATTACCACTGCCTGCTGAACGCGGGAACATTGCCCTGATGCGTACTACTTTGTGCTTTGTATTGCCTTGCATTACCACTGCCTGCTGAACGCGGGAACATTGCCCTGATGCGTACTACTTTGTGCTTTGTGTTGACTTACATTACCACTGCCTGCTGAACGCGGGAACATTGCCCTGATGCGTACTACTTTGTGCTTTGTGTTGCCTTTCATTACCACTGCCTGCTGAACGTGGGAACATTGTCCTGATGCGTACTACTTTGCTTTGTGCTATGTGTTGCCTTACATTTCCACTGCCTCCTGAATGCTGGAACATTGCCCTGATGTGTACTACTTTGTGCTTTGTGTTGCCTTACATTACCACTGCCTGCTGAACGTGGGAACATTGTCCAGATGCGTACTACTTTGTGCTTTGTGTTGTCTTTCATTACCAATGCTTGCTGACCGCGGGAACATTGCCCTGATGCGTACTGCTTTGTTCTTTGTGTTGCCTTACATTACCACTGCCTGCTTAAAGCGGGAACATTGTCCTGATGCGTACTACTTTGCTTTGTGCTTTGTGTTGCCTTACGTTACCACTGCCTGCTGAACGCGGGAACATTGTCCTGATGCGTACTACTTTGAGCTTTGTGTTGCCTAACATTACCACTGCCTGCTGAACGCGGGAACATTGTCCTCATGCGTACTACTTTGCTTTGTGCTTTGTGCTGCCTTACATTTCCACTGCCTGCTGAACGCGGGAACATTGTCCTGATGCGTACTACTTTGTGCTTTGTGTTGCCTTACATTACCACTGCCTGCTGAACGCGGGGACATTGTCCTGATGCGTACTACTTTGTGCTTTGTGTTGCCTTTCATTACCACTGCCTGCTGAACGCGGGAACGTTGCTCTGATGCGCACTACTTTGTGCTTTGTGTTGCCTTTCATTACCACTGCCTGTTGAACGCGGGAACATTGCCCTGATGCGTACTACTTTGAGCTTTGTGTTGACTTTTATTACCACTGCCTGCTGAACGCGGGAACATTGTCCTGATGTGTACTACTTTGCTTTGTGCTTTGTCTTGCCTTACATTACCACTGCCTGCTGAACGCGGGAACATTGCCCTGATGCGTACTACTTTGTGCTTTGTATTGCCTTGCATTACCACTGCCTGCTGAACGCGGGAACATTGCCCTGATGCGTACTACTTTGTGCTTTGTGTTGACTTACATTACCACTGCCTGCTGAACGCGGGAACATTGCCCTGATGCGTACTACTTTGTGCTTTGTGTTGACTTTTATTACCACTGCCTGCTGAACTCGGGAACATTGTCCTGATGTGTACTACTTTGCTTTGTGCTTTGTCTTGCCTTACATTACCACTGCCTGCTGAACGCGGGAACATTGCCCTGATGCGTACTACTTTGTGCTTTGTATTGCCTTGCATTACCACTGACTGCTGAATGCGGGAACATTGCCCTGATGCGTACTACTTTGTGCTTTGTGTTGCCTTACATTACCATTGCCTGCTGAACGCGGGAACATTGTCCTGATGCGTACTACTTTGTGCTTTGTGTTGCCTTTCATTACCACTGCCTGCTGAACGCGGGAACATTGCTCTGATGCGCACTACTTTGTGCTTTGTGTTGTCTTACGTTTCCACTGCCTGCTGAACGCGGGAACATTGTCCTGATGCGTACTACTTTGTGCTTTGTGTTGCCTTTCCTTACCACTGCCTGCTGAACGCGGGAACATTGCTCTGATGCGCACTACTTTGTGCTTTGTGTTGTCTTACGTTTCCACTGCCTGCTGAACGCGGGAACATTGTCCTGATGCGTACTACTTTGTGCTTTGTGTTGCCTGACATTACCACTGCCTGCTGAACGCGGGAACATTGTCCTGATGCGTACTACTTTGCTTTGTGCTTTGTGTTGCCTTACATTACCACTGCCTGCTGAACGCGGGAACATTGTCCTGATGCGTACTACTTTGTGCTTTGTGTTGCCTTACATTACCACTGCCTGCTGAACGCGGGGACATTGTCCTGATGCGTACTACTTTGTGCTTTGTGTTGCCTTTCATTACCACTGCCTGCTGAACGCGGGAACATTGTCCTGATGCGTACTACTTTGCTTTGTGCTATGTGTTGCCTTACATTTCCACTGCCTCCTGAATGCGGGAACATTGCCCTGATGTGTACTACTTTGTGCTTTGTGTTGCCTTACATTACCACTGCCTGCTGAACGCGGGAACATTGTCCAGATGCGTACTACTTTGTGCTTTGTGTTGTCTTTCATTACCAATGCTTGCTGACCGCGGGAACATTGCCCTGATGCGTACTACTTTGTGCTTTGTGTTGCCTTACATTACCACTGCCTGCTTAAAGCGGGAACATTGTCCTGATGCGTACTACTTTGCTTTGTGCTTTGTGTTGCCTTACGTTACCACTGCCTGCTGAATGCGGGAACATTGTCCTGATGCGTACTACTTTGTGCTTTGTGTTGCCTTTCATTACCACTGCCTGCTGAATGCGGGAACAATGCCCTGATGCGTACTACTTTGTGCTTTGTGTTGCCTTACATTACCATTGCCTGCTGAACGCGGGAACATTGTCCTGATGCGTACTACTTTGTGCTTTGTGTTGCCTTTCATTACCACTGCCTGCTGAACGCGGGAACATTGCTCTGATGCGCACTACTTTGTGCTTTGTGTTGTCTTACGTTTCCACTGCCTGCTGAACGCGGGAACATTGTCCTGATGCGTACTACTTTGTGCTTTGTGTTGCCTTTCCTTACCACTGCCTGCTGAACACGGGAACATTGCTCTGATGCGCACTACTTTGTGCTTTGTGTTGTCTTACGTTTCCACTGCCTGCTGAACGCGGGAACATTGTCCTGATGCGTACTACTTTGTGCTTTGTGTTGCCTGACATTACCACTGCCTGCTGAACGCGGGAACATTGTCCTGATGCGTACTACTTTGCTTTGTGCTTTGTGTTGCCTTACATTACCACTGCCTGCTGAACGCGGGAACATTGTCCTGATGCGTACTACTTTGTGCTTTGTGTTGCCTTACATTACCACTGCCTGCTGAACGCGGGGACATTGTCCTGATGCGTACTACTTTGTGCTTTGTGTTGCCTTTCATTACCACTGCCTGCTGAACGCGGGAACATTGTCCTGATGCGTACTACTTTGCTTTGTGCTATGTGTTGCCTTACATTTCCACTGCCTCCTGAATGCTGGAACATTGCCCTGATGTGTACTACTTTGTGCTTTGTGTTGCCTTACATTACCACTGCCTGCTGAACGCGGGAACATTGTCCAGATGCGTACTACTTTGTGCTTTGTGTTGTCTTTCATTACCAATGCTTGCTGACCGCGGGAACATTGCCCTGATGCGTACTGCTTTGTTCTTTGTGTTGCCTTACATTACCACTGCCTGCTTAAAGCGGGAACATTGTCCTGATGCGTACTACTTTGCTTTGTGCTTTGTGTTGCCTTACGTTACCACTGCCTGCTGAATGCGGGAACATTGTCCTGATGCGTACTACTTTGTGCTTTGTGTTGCCTTTCATTACCACTGCCTGCTGAATGCGGGAACATTGTCCTGATGCGTACTACTTTGTGCTTTGTGTTGCCTTTCATTACCACTGCCTGCTGAACGCGGGAACATTGCTCTGATGCGCACTACTTTGTGCTTTGTGTTGTCTTACGTTTCCACTGCCTGCTGAACGCGGGAACATTGTCCTGATGCGTACTACTTTGTGCTTTGTGTTGCCTTTCATTACCACTGCCTGCTGAACACGGGAACATTGCTCTGATGCGCACTACTTTGTGCTTTGTGTTGTCTTACGTTTCCACTGCCTGCTGAACGCGGGAACATTGTCCTGATGCGTACTACTTTGTGCTTTGTGTTGCCTGACATTACCACTGCCTGCTGAACGTGGGAACATTGTCCTGATGCGTACTACTTTGCTTTGTGCTTTGTGTTGCCTTACATTTCCACTGCCTGCTGAACGCGGGAACATTGTCCTGATGCGTACTACTTTGTGCTTTGTGTTGCCTTACATTACCACTGCCTGCTTAACGCGGGGACATTGTCCTGATGCGTACTACTTTGTGCTTTGTGTTGCCTTTCATTACCACTGCCTGCTGAACGCGGGAACATTGCTCTGATGCGCACTACTTTGTGCTTTGTGTTGTCTTACATTACCACTGCCTGCTGAACGCGGGAACATTGTCCTGATGCGTACTACTTTGTGCTTTGTGACCCGCAGACCACAAATTTCGAATGCGTCCACCTGAGGGTGGGTGACCGGGACAGAATAGGGATTCTGCTAGTGTACCGTCCACCTCGCTGCACTACAGTCTCCCTTCCTGAGCTAGCGGGGGTGGTCTCGAGCCTGGCTGTGGAGTCCCAATGGCTCCTTGTGCTGGGGGACTTCAACATCCATGCCGAGGCAACCCTCACAGGTGCGGCTCAGGACTTCATGTCTGCCATGGCAACCATGGGGCTGTCCCAACAAATAACTGGCCCCACCCACTGCGCTGGACACACATTGGACTTGGTTTTCTGTCAGGGATGGGAGCAGGATGGCGGTGTGGAGGAGTTGTCCATCTCTCCGTTGCCATGGACCGACCACTTCCTGATTAGATTTAGGCTCACTGCGCCCCCTACCCTCCGCAAGGGTGGAGGACCCATTAAGATGGTCCGCCCCAGGAGGCTTATGGATCCGGACGGATTCCTGACGGCTCTTGGGGAGTTTCCCGCCACCGCGGTAGGTGATAATGTCGAGGCCTTGGTCGCTCTCTGGAATGGGGAGATGACCAGGGCTATTGACAAGATCGCTCCGGAACGTCCCCTCTCAAGTAACCGAGCTAAACCAGCTCCTTGGTTCACTGAGGAGCTGGCAGCGATGAAGCGAAAGAAGAGGGTTCTAGAGAGCGTGTGGCGATCGGTCCCAAACGAGTCAAACCGAACACGGTTTGTGTCCTTCTTGAGGGCATATGCCGCGGCAATAAAGGCCGCAAAGAAAACTTTCTTTGCGGCCACTATTGCGTCTGCAAAAAACCGTCCGGCGGAGTTGTTCCGGGTTGTCAGAGGTCTTTTAACTCCTCCCACGGGTGGGAGCCCTGACAACTCGGCAGCGCGCTGTGAAGCATTTGCTCGGTTCTTTGCAGACAAAGTCGCTTTGATCCGCTCTGAGCTGGACGCCACATTAGATGCAGTCTCTGTGGATGTGACACAAGCACCTGCTTGTCAGTTTTTGTTGGATTCTTTTCAGTTTGTGAAACCCGAGGATGTGGACAAGATACTTGGAGGAATGAGGCCCACCACGTCCATCCTAGACCCCTGCCCATCCTGGCTTCTTAAGGAGGCCAGAGGGGGATTGGCCGAGTGGGTAACGGTGGTGGTTAATGCCTCCCTTCGGGAGGGCAAGATTCCAGCGAGCCTAAAACAGGCTATTATAAAGCCGCTGTTGAAGAAACCATCACTTGACCCCACTAAATTGGACAACTTTCGGCCTGTTTCCAATCTTCCATTTTTGGGCAAAGTCATGGAAAGCGTGGTGGCCTCACAACTCCAGGTATTCTTGGGAGACACGGATTATCTGGATCCGGCACAGTCTGGTTTCAGACCGGGACATGGTACCGAGACGGTCTTGGTCGCCTTAGTGGATGATCTGCGCCGGGAGCTAGACAGGGGGAGTGTGTCCCTGTTGGTGCTCCTGGACCTCTCAGCGGCCTTCGATACCGTCGACCACGGTATTCTTCTGGGGCGCCTTGCAGGGATGGGCCTTGGGGGCACTGCTCTGCAGTGGCTCCGGTCATTCCTGGAGGGTCGCACTCAGAAGGTGTTATTGGGGGACTCCTGTTCAACGCCGCAGCCGTTGACCTGTGGCGTTCCTCAGGGCTCCATCTTGTCCCCCTTGTTGTTTAACATCTACATGAAGCCGCTGGGTGAGATCATCCGGAGTTTCGGGGTGCGGTGTCACCTGTACGCAGATGACGTCCAACTCTGTCACTCCTTCCCACCTGCTACTAAGGAGGCCGTCGAAGTCCTGAACCGGTGCCTGGCCGCTGTAATGGTCTGGATGAGGGCGAACAAACTGAAATTAAATCCAGACAAGACAGAGGTACTCCTGGTCAGTCGCAAGGCCGAACAGGGTATAGGGTTACAGCCTGTGCTGGACGGGGTCGCACTCCCCTTGAAGGCGCAGGTTCGCAGCTTGGGTGTGACCCTGGACTCATCGCTGAGCCTGGAGCCCCAGGTTTCAGCGGTGACCAGGGGAGCATTTGCACAGCTCAGGCTCGTGCGCCAGCTGCGCCCGTATCTTGGGAAGTCTGACTTGGCCACGGTGGTACACGCTTTGGTCACATCCCGCCTTGACTACTGCAACGCTCTCTACGTGGGGCTGCCCTTGAAGACGGCCCGGAAGCTTCAGCTAGTCCAGCGCGCGGCAGCCATGCTGTTAACGGGAGCTGGACGCAGAGAGCATACAACGCCTCTGCTGTCCCAGCTCCACTGGCTGCCGATCTGCTACCAGGCCCAATTTAAGGTGCTGGTGCTTTCCTACAAAGCCCTAAACGGTTCCGGCCCAAAATACCTTGCAGACCGCATCTCGGCCTACGAGCCCACGAGGGCCTTGAGATCATCCGGGGAGGCCCTTCTCTCGGTCCCGCCTGCCTCACAGGCACGTCTGGCGGGGACGAGGGAGCGGGCCTTCTCGGTGGTGGCCCCCCGGCTATGGAACACTCTCCCGATTGAAGTTAGACAGGCGCCCTCCTTGATGGCCTTCCGTAGGGGCCTAAAAACATGGCTCTTTGAGCAGGCCTTCAACTAAGTATAGTTAATTGACACTGGAATGAATTAGGACTGCGATTTTTGGCTATGACCCCAGGACTTGACGAAGCGGATTTTTAGTATAAGTGTATGTTGTGTTGTATCTGTCTGTTTTGTATGTCTAGACCCGCTGTACACTGTCTTCTTTGTGTTGTTCACCGCCCCGAGTCGCCTCCGGGCTGAGAGGGGCGGTCAATAAATGCAATAAATAAATAAATAAATAAATAATTGTGTTGCCTGACATTACCACTGCCTGCTGAACGCCTGAACATTGTCCTGATGTGTACTACTTTGCTTAGTGCTTTGTGTTGCCTTACATTTCAACTGCATGCTGAATGCTGGAACATTGTCCCGATGCGTACTACTTTGTGCTTTGTGTTGACTTACATTACCACTGCCTGCTGAACGCGGGAACATTGTCCTGATGCGTACTACTTTGCTTTGTGCTTTGTGTTGCCTTACATTTCAACTGCCTGCTGAATGCTGGAACATTGTCCTGATGCGTACTACTTTGCTTTGTGCTTTGTGTTGCCTTACGTTACCACTGCCTGCTGAACGCGAGAACATTGTCCTGATGCGTACTACTTTGTGCTTTGTGTTGCCTTTCATTACCACTGCCTGCTGAACGCGGGAACATTGCTCTGATGCGCACTACTTTGTGCTTTGTGTTGCCTTTCATTACCACTGCCTGTTGAACGCGGGAACATTGCCCTGATGCGTACTACTTTGTGCTTTGTGTTGACTTTTATTACCACTGCCTGCTGAACTCGGGAACATTGTCCTGATGTGTACTACTTTGCTTTGTGCTTTGTCTTGCCTTACATTACCACTGCCTGCTGAACGCGGGAACATTGCCCTGATGCGTACTACTTTGTGCTTTGTATTGCCTTGCATTACCACTGACTGCTAAATGCGGGAACATTGCCCTGATGCGTACTACTTTGTGCTTTGTGTTGACTTACATTACCACTGCCTGCTGAACGCGGGAACATTGTCCTGATGCGTACTACTTTGTGCTTTGTGTTGCCTTTCATTACCACTGCTTGCTGAACGCGGTAACGTTGCGCTGATGCGTACTACTTTGTGCTTTCTGTTGCCTTACATTACCACTGCCTGCTGAACACGGAAACATTGTCCTGATGCGTACTACGTTGAGCTTTGTGTTGCCTTTCATTACCACTGCCTGTTGAACGCGGGAACATTGCCCTGATGCGTACTACTTTGTGCTTTGTGTTGACTTACATTACCACTGCCTGCTGAACGCCGGAACATTGTTCTGATGTGTACTACTTTGCTTTGTGCTTTGTGCTGCCTTACATTTCCACTGCCTGCTGAACGCGGGAACATTGTCCTGATGCGTACTACTTTGTGCTTTGTGTTGCCTTACATTACCACTGCCTGCTGAACGCGGGGACATTGTCCTGATGCGTTCTTCTTTGTGCTTTGTGTTGACTTTTATTACCACTGCCTGCTGAACGCGGGAACATTGTCCTGATGTGTACTACTTTGCTTTGTGCTTTGTCTTGCCTTACATTACCACTGCCTGCTGAACGCGGGAACATTGCCCTGATGCGTACTACTTTGTGCTTTGTATTGCCTTGCATTACCACTGCCTGCTGAACGTGGGAACATTGCCCTGATGCGTACTACTTTGTGCTTTGTGTTGACTTACATTACCACTGCCTGCTGAACGCGGGAACATTGTCCTGATGCGTACTACTTTGAGCTTTGTGTTGCCTAACATTACCACTGCCTGCTGAACGCGGGAACATTGTCCTAATGCGTACTACTTTGCTTTGTGCTTTGTGTTGCCTTTCATTACCACTGCCTGCTGAACGCGGTAACGTTGCGCTGATGCGTACTACTTTGTGATTTCTGTTGCCTTACATTACCACTGCCTGCTGAACACGGAAACATTGTCCTGATGCGTACTACGTTGTGCTTTGTGTTGCCTTTCATTACCACTGCCTGTTGAACGCGGGAACATTGCCCTGATGCGTACTACTTTGCTTTGTTCTATGTGTTGTCTTACATTTTCACTGCCTCCTGAATGCGGGAACATTGCCCTGATGTGTACTACTTTGTACTTTTTGTTGCCTTACATTACCACTGCCTGCTGAACGCGGGAACATTGTCCAGATGCGTACTACTTTGTGCTTTGTGTTGTCTTTCATTACCACTGCCTGCTTAATGCGGGAACATTGTCCTGATGCGTACTACTTTGCTTTGTGCTTTGTGTTGCCTTTCGTTACCACTGCCTGCTGAACGCGAGAACATTGTCCTGATGCGTACTACTTTGTGCTTTGTGTTGCCTTTCATTACCACTGCCTGCTGAATGCGGGAACATTGCCCTGATGCGTACTACTTTGTGCTTTGTGTTGCCTTACATTACCACTGCCTGCTGAACGCGGGAACATTGTCCTGATGCGTACTACTTTGTGCTTTGTGTTGCCTTTCATTACCACTGCCTGCTGAACGCGGGAACATTGCTCTGATGCGCACTACTTTGTGCTTTGTGTTGCCTTTCATTACCACTGCCTGTTGAACGCGGGAACATTGCCCTGATGCGTACTACTTTGTGCTTTGTGTTGACTTTTATTACCACTGCCTGCTGAACGCGGGAACATTGTCCTGATGCCTACTACTTTGTGCTTTGTGTTGCCTTTCATTACCACTGCCTGCTGAACGCGGGAACATTGCTCTGATGCGCACTACTTTGTGCTTTGTGTTGTCTTACGTTTCCACTGCCTGCTGAACGCGGGAACATTGTCCTGATGCGTACTACTTTGTGCTTTGTGTTGCCTTTCATTACCACTGCCTGCTGAACGCGGGAACATTGCTCTGATGCGCACTACTTTGTGCTTTGTGTTGTCTTACGTTTCCACTGCCTGCTGAACGCGGGAACATTGTCCTGATGCGTACTACTTTGTGCTTTGTGTTGCCTGACATTACCACTGCCTGCTGAACGCGGGAACATTGTCCTGATGCGTACTACTTTGCTTTGTGCTTTGTGTTGCCTTACATTTCCACTGCCTGCTGAACGCGGGAACATTGTCCTGATGCGTACTACTTTGTGCTTTGTGTTGCCTTACTTTACCACTGCCTGCTGAACGCGGGAACATTGTCCTGATGCGTACTACTTTGTGCTTTGTGTTGCCTTTCATTACCACTGCCTGTTGAACGCGGGAACATTGCTCTGATGCGCACTACTTTGTGCTTTGTGTTGCCTTTCATTACCACTGCCTGTTGAACGCGGGAACATTGCCCTGATGCGTACTACTTTGTGCTTTGTGTTGACTTTTATTACCACTGCCTGCTGAACGCGGGAACATTGTCCTGATGTGTACTACTTTGCTTTGTGCTTTGTCTTGCCTTACATTACCACTGCCTGCTGAACGCGGGAACATTGCCCTGATGCGTACTACTTTGTGCTTTGTATTGCCTTGCATTACCACTGCCTGCTGAACGCGGGAACATTGCCCTGATGCGTACTACTTTGTGCTTTGTGTTGACTTACATTACCACTGCCTGCTGAACGCGGGAACATTGTCCTGATGCGTACTACTTTGTGCTTTGTGTTGCCTTTCATTACCACTGCCTGCTGAACGCGGTAACGTTGCGCTGATGCGTACTACTTTGTGCTTTCTGTTGCCTTACATTACCAGTGCCTGCTGAACACGGAAATATTGTCCTGATGCGTACTACATTGTGCTTTGTGTTGCCTTTCATTAGCACTGCCTGTTGAACGCGGGAACATTGCCCTGATGCGTACTACTTTGTGCTTTGTGTTGACTTACATTACCACTGCCTGCTGAACGCCGGAACATTGTTCTGATGTGTACTACTTTGCTTTGTGCTTTGTGTTGCCTTACATTACCACTGCCTGCTGAACGCGGGAACATTGCCCTGATGCATACTACTTTGTGCTTTGTGTTGCCTTACATTACCACTGCCTGCTGAACGCGGGAACATTGCCCTGATGCGTACTACTTTGTGCTTTGTTGTTGCCTTACATTACCACTGCCTGCTGAACGCGGGAACATTGTCCTGATGCGTACTACTTTGAGCTTTGTGTTGCCTAACATTACCACTGCCTGCTGAACGCGGGAACATTGTCCTAATGCGTACTACTTTGCCTTGTGCTTTGTGCTGCCTTACATTTCCACTGCCTGCTGAACGCGGGAACATTGTCCTGATGCGTACTACTTTGTGCTTTGTGTTGCCTTACATTACCACTGCCTGCTGAACGCGGGAACATTGTCCTGATGCGTACTACTTTGTGCTTTGTGTTGCCTTTCATTACCACTGCCTGCTGAACGCGGGAACGTTGCTCTGATGCGCACTACTTTGTGCTTTGTGTTGCCTTTCATTTCCACTGCCTGTTGAACGCGGGAACATTGCCCTGATGCGTACTACTTTGAGCTTTGTGTTGACTTTTATTACCACTGCCTGCTGAACGCGGGAACATTGTCCTGATGTGTACTACTTTGCTTTGTGCTTTGTCTTGCCTTACATTACCACTGCCTGCTGCGCGGGAACATTGCCCTGATGCGTACTACTTTGTGCTTTGTATTGCCTTGCATTACCACTGCCTGCTGAACGCGGGAACATTGCCCTGATGCGTACTACTTTGTGCTTTGTGTTGACTTACATTACCACTGCCTGCTGAACGCGGGAACATTGTCCTGATGCGTACTACTTTGTGCTTTGTGTTGCCTTTCATTACCACTGCCTGCTGAACGCGGGAACATTGCTCTGATGCGCACTACTTTGTGCTTTGTGTTGTCTTATGTTTCCACTGCCTGCTGAACGCGGGAACATTGTCCTGATGCGTACTACTTTGTGCTTTGTGTTGCCTTTCATTACCACTGCCTGCTGAACGCGGGAACGTTGCTCTGATGCGCACTACTTTGTGCTTTGTGTTGCCTTTCATTTCCACTGCCTGTTGAACGCGGGAACATTGCCCTGATGCGTACTACTTTGAGCTTTGTGTTGACTTTTATTACCACTGCCTGCTGAACGCGGGAACATTGTCCTGATGTGTACTACTTTGCTTTGTGCTTTGTCTTGCCTTACATTACCACTGCCTGCTGCGCGGGAACATTGCCCTGATGCGTACTACTTTGTGCTTTGTATTGCCTTGCATTACCACTGCCTGCTGAACGCGGGAACATTGCCCTGATGCGTACTACTTTGTGCTTTGTGTTGACTTACATTACCACTGCCTGCTGAACGCGGGAACATTGTCCTGATGCGTACTACTTTGTGCTTTGTGTTGCCTTTCATTACCACTGCCTGCTGAACGCGGGAACATTGCTCTGATGCGCACTACTTTGTGCTTTGTGTTGTCTTATGTTTCCACTGCCTGCTGAACGCGGGAACATTGTCCTGATGCGTACTACTTTGTGCTTTGTGTTGCCTTTCATTACCACTGCCTGCTGAACGCGGGAACATTGCTCTGATGTGCACTACTTTGTGCTTTGTGTTGTCTTACGTTTCCACTGCCTGCTGAACGCGGGAACATTGTCCTGATGCGTACTACTTTGTGCTTTGTGTTGCCTGACATTACCACTGCCTGCTGAACGCGGGAACATTGTCCTGATGCGTACTACTTTGCTTTGTGCTTTGTGTTGCCTGACATTACCACTGCCTGCTGAACGCGGGAACATTGTCCTGATGCGTACTACTTTGCTTTGTGCTTTGTGTTGCCTTACATTTCCACTGCCTGCTGAACGCGGGAACATTGTCCTGATGCGTACTACTTTGTGCTTTGTGTTGCCTTACATTACCACTGCCTGCTGAACGCGGGGACATTGTCCTGATGCGTACTACTTTGTGCTTTGTGTTGCCTTTCATTACCACTGCCTGCTGAACGCGGGAACATTGTCCTGATGCGTACTACTTTGCTTTGTGCTATGTGTTGCCTTACATTTCCACTGCCTCCTGAATGCGGGAACATTGCCCTGATGTGTACTACTTTGTGCTTTGTGTTGCCTTACATTACCACTGCCTGCTGAACGCGGGAACATTGTCCAGATGCGTACTACTTTGTGCTTTGTGTTGTCTTTCATTACCAATGCTTGCTGACCGCGGGAACATTGCCCTGATGCGTACTACTTTGTGCTTTGTGTTGCCTTACATTACCACTGCCTGCTTAAAGCGGGAACATTGTCCTGATGCGTACTACTTTGCTTTGTGCTTTGTGTTGCCTTACGTTACCACTGCCTGCTGAACGCGGGAATATTGTCCTGATGCGTACTACTTTGTGCTTTGTGTTGCCTTTCATTACCACTGCCTGCTGAATGCGGGAACATTGCCCTGATGCGTACTACTTTGTGCTTTGTGTTGCCTTACATTACCACTGCCTGCTGTACACGGGAACATTGTCCTGATGCGTATTACTTTGTGCTTTGTGTTGCCTTTCATTACCACTGCCTGCTGAACGCGGAAACATTGCTCTGAAGCGTACTACTTTGCTTTGTGCTTTGTGTTGCCTTACATTTCAACTGCCTGCTGAACGCTGGAACATTGTCCTGATGTGTACTACTTTGTTCTTTGTGTTGCCTTACATTACCACTGACTGCTTAACGCGGGAACATTATCCTGATGTGTACTACTTTGCTTTGTGCTTTGTGTTGCCTTATATTACCACTGCCTGCTGAACACGGGAACATTGCCCTGATGCGTACTACTTTGTGCTTTGTGTTGCCTTGCATTACCACTGCCTGCTGAACGCGGGAACATTGCCCTGATGCGTACTACTTTGTGCTTTGTGTTGCCTTACATTACCACTGCCTGCTGAACGCGGGAACATTGCCCTGATGAGCTAACTGTCCACAACTTCAAGATTTTTTGACTGAAAACTCGTGTGTGTGTGTGTGTATGTATGTATATATATTAGTGTGGTGGTGGGGGGGGGTGCCAAAATACTCTTTGCTTACCATTGAAAATTACCTGGGGCCGCCTCTGTATGCATGTATGCTGATGCTGGGGTAATTCTCTCAAGGAATTCCCTCAAGTAATTCCCTCAAGTAATTTGTCTCTAAATAGCAAAGAGCATGAAAGGTTTGATCTGATAATTCCAGAACCATTTGCAAATAGGATCAAACAGTGAGGTCTTCTGTTTGTTCAATACATACTTGTCGGTCTCACCTCCACTTGTCCTTCATTTCTCAGTGGCCACATCTCTTCACTGTTCTGGCTTTCAAGGACACCCTGTCTTGAGTTTAAATTAAGCCTCACCTAGTTCCCCTATAAAAACCCTTAATGCTTACAATGCAATCATTTTTTTAGCATAACTGCATCTGTAATGTATAACTATCTTCTATCTATACATATGTATTTATGCACATGGATGTGGCTGGAGTGTCCACTTACACAAACAAGCTCCTGCCTCCGCAAACAGCTATAGCTCCCACCTCCCGTTACTCAGGAGACACCAAAGGGCCTCCCTCCAATGGCATTGCAGGTTATAGTGAGCACCATAAACATATGCAAGAATCCCTCCAATGTCCTCCACAAATGCCATATTGCCCACTACCCAAGTGAAGGCTTTCATACAGGGACAATTTCATCCTAGATTTTATGTGTTTCCTCCGCCACAGACATCCCAGTGTTCCTTACTCTCTTCATTGGTGTAAAATTTGCATGGCCATACCCACTGCCTCTCCCATAACCCTTTTCTATACTTTTCTATGGCACTCAGCAAACAGGGGAATTTAGCAGCAACTGAACATACTAGAGAAGTTTGGGGAAAATTCACCATGATCTATAGGAGTTGTAGGCACTGGGATATATAGTTCACCTGCAATCTATGAGCACTCTGAACTCTACCAACAATGGAATTGGACCAAACCTGGCACGCAGGACATCTATGACTAGCAAAAAAATACTGGAGGTGTCTGGGGGAAAATTCACCTTGATTTGGGGGAATTGTAGTTCACCTACATCCAGAGAGCACTGTGGACCCAAACACTGATATGCTGAAATTTGATTACTGGAGGCATTTGGAGGGAAGTGACCTTCTTTTCTGGAAGTTATAGTTCACCCACAAGCAGGGAAATTTTGACCTCCACCAATGATGGACCTGGACCAAACTTGGCACACAGAACCCCCATGACCAACTGAACCTACTGGAGGGGTTTTGGGGGACTGACTTACCATGGTGGGAGTTGTAGCCAGAGAGCACATTGAACCCTATCAATGATGCAGCTAGAGCAAACCTGCCCAAGATAACAACTTTAAATACTGATGGGGGTTAGCCTGACATGATGTGAGTTGTAGTTCACCCACAACCTCCTCTACCCCAAAGACTTCAAACTCTTTCTTGAGAGAATTGTATTCACATTCAAAGTCAGTATGCAATCAGTGTAAAAAGTCAGTTGACATGGTTGCTCACTTCAGCTGCTTTATATCATCAGTAGAAAGTGTTGTGTTATCAGAAAGGGCCTGATGTGTTTTGTTAATCATTGGAGAACTTAAAAGTGTAATTCAGTGGAAGCCATGAGATTGATAGGGGAAAATGGATATAATACTCTGGCACGGTAGCCCACAAATTATGTTTTCTTGGTTTTGGCTCCTTTTGGGAGTTAATGTTTCCCTTTCTGGCCTTTCATCGTCTAAATCAATGGTTCTCAACCTGGGGTCCCCAGATGTTTTTGGCCTACAACTCCCAGAAATCCTAACAGCTGGTAAACTAGCTGGGATTTCTGGGAGTTGTAGGCCAAAAACATCTGGGGACCCCAGGTTGAGAACCATTGGTCTAAATGGATACTGGTGCCACAATTTGATTTGTTTCTCAGGACAATGGAATTTATAATTCAGCACAACTGGAAAGTGTCAAATTGTGAAAGGCTGTACTTAAAACAGTGTGTAACAAAATCTGTGATTATGTTTTGCCATTTGTCTGCTGTAGTTCTTCTCTTCTAATCAGTGAAATGATATTTCCTTGTTCTTTAGGTTCTATGAATCATTTATAGCGTGAAACATTGATATCAAAACTCCTTTAAAAATAACTTTTGCACAAAAATATAATGTTGGGCATCTTCCTAAAACAAAAAAAAAATTCCCTTTCAAAGTATTTATTGTTTATTTACTACATTTAGATACCACTTTTCTTTCCCTAAGTGGTTTCCAACATTATAAAGGCAAAATTCAATGCCGTACATATATGTGAAAACCAAATGATAATAGCAAGACAATAACATAAATTAACCTAACCAAATTAAAACATGAGCATAAAAAATTAGACATAAAGCATAAAAAATTAAAATAGATAAAACAATAACATGTATATTTAAACCCATTGATAAATAACACAATTTAAAAACAGTTATTAAAATCACGTCATCCAAAATCGAGTCTGTAGTCATTCCATTGGTCCATTGACTATTCCTTATTATCTTACTGCACTACAACAGTGTTTCTCAGTCTGGGGGTTGGGACCCCTGGGGGAGTCATGAAGGGGTTTTAGAGGGGTCACCAAAGACCATCAGAAAACACACCTGATGGTTGTAGGATCCCCTTTGGCAGAGAAGGTTGAAGTTCTCTCTGCCTGTCCTTCCCTTCCTTTTTGGAATCAGAGGAGAAATCTTCACACCAAAAGCCCTCCTTCCTTGTGATTGGTCAGCCAAGGGGAGAGCTGTTTCCATGTTGGGACAGGAGAGCAGGTGTGCTCGGCACATGGCAATGTGGTACACATATGCGGGCGAGGAGGAGCATTTGAGGCTGGAGGAGGTTCACTCCAGCAAGTCCCTTCAAGGCATGGTGGTTCTGTGTGGGAAGTTTGACCCTATTCTATCACTGGTGGGACTCAGAATGCTCTTTGATTGTAGGTTGTGCTGGTACGGCTGTACCAGGAGCTCCAACTTTATTTTCTTTCTGTTATCTGTTTTGCAGTCATAGGACAGGCCTCCTGTCCATCATAATTAAGCTTTGGTTCCACCACTTGTTCTGGGCTCTGGGAGGGAGCCATTTTGGGCAGTCTCACACAAGGTAGCTAAGCTATAGGACGTAGACCAGCTCGTCCCGTAGAAAAGCTTCCTTTCTCAAGACCATCCACGGAAACTGAAGTCCAGGGAATTCCAGTAACATCGGGGATACAGAAACAGAAATTCCAGGAGAAAGGTCCCAAAAGCTCTAGCTGAGAGCTCTCAGCCTCACAGCAACAGAGGGGAAACAGCCCCGAAGTTTTGGAATCGGTAGTAGCACTCACATTGATGAGGCATAGATAGTAGGCCTGTTTGATCAAGAAAAAATTTGTTTCTAAAATCGATTTGTAATTGGGGTGTTTTTTTGTTTCGATATTTAAAATATTTACAAAACTTTCCAAAAAAATGTTTTGTTATTTACGAAATTTCGTAAATATTTACAAAACATTTTTTAAACTCCATTTGCCTAGTTTCTTTAGAAATTTTTTCTTGATCAAACAGGCCTAATAAACACCTATAAACATGTATACTTCCCACACACATTTCTATTACACAGAGAGAGACAAACAAGCCTCGGTGGAGCACAAAAGAGACAACAAACCAATGCACCTGGATGTGCACAAAACAGCAGAGGGAGAGGATTGGGAGGGGGGGGGGAGCATAAAGGCACCAAGGCTCTGTCATACACAAACACACACACACACACATACAAAGCGACCCTGCATCTTGCAAAAGGGAGGCAGGAGAATGGGAGGAGAGAAAGAGAGGATGGAGGGGGGGGGTTGCAAAGAGCTGCTGCAATCCGAAGGCGGGTGAGAAGGAAGGAAGGAAGGAAGGAAGGAAGGAAGGAAGGAAGAGGAGGGGGCGCCTGGCTGACCTTTCTCTCCTCCCTCTCTCTCTCTGTCTCTCTCTCCAAGGAGGCTGCTTCCACTCGCCCAGGCTGCCTGGCTTCCCTCCTCGCCAGCTTGGTCCCCGTTGCTGCTGACAAGCCCAGCCTGGCTCTCCTGGCTGTGCGGCAGTGGAGGCTGCTTCTGCTTCTGCTTCTGCTGCTGGGCCTGGCTGGCTCCCTTTCACGTGACGCAGCCACATGATCTCACAGCTCGCCTTGCGCTCAAAGCCCCGCAGGAAGTGCTAGGAGGAGGAGGAGGAGGGCGCAGGAGCCCGAGCCGATTGGATGCGCGCGCGCGCGCTCCGCTCACCCTGCACTCACTGCTGGGGTGCTTGGGAGTGCCGGATTGGCTCCCAGGCACCAGCAGCACTCAGCAGCCTCCATGCCATTAACGACACGAGCTGAAGCTCGTAAAATATATGGGGCTGCTGCTTCGATATTTTTAAACCCTTCCGGGTTTGAAAATATGTTTTGATATCGCGTCGGATATGGCAAAAATAACGATTTATTAACGAAATAACGAATTAACGAACTAAACCGCACAGGCCTAATAGATAGAAAGCAGTCTGGGAGAGGTTAAAAAGGGTTTTTCCTACAGAGAAAGTTTAGTTAATCAAAGTCAGGTACCAGTCCATTGAAGACTAGACTAAGAAAGCCTTGAAGTGTTGTTTGAACCTTTGAAGATTTGTTGTTTGTTCCATAATAAAGACTTTGTTGTACCATTAAAGACTCTAAAGACCATCACTTCAGAAAAATCCCTAAGAATATTTCTTTGAGGTGCCCCTGGCTTCCCACTGGGCTTAAAGTATATGTCCCATAGAAAAGTACAACTGCTACAGGCCCAGTGTGCAACAGAACATAAGTGAACTATAAATCCCAGCAACTACAACTCTCAAATGGCAATGTCTATTTTCCCAAACTCCACCAATATTCACATTTGGGCACATTGAGTATTCGTGCCAAGTTTGGTCCAGATCTATCTCCCAAAAATCAAAATCAAGCTTAAGTGAGTAAGGGGGGAAAGGAAGGGGCCCGTGGCTGTTAGGAATTGTGGGAGTTGAAGTCCAAAACTCCTAAAAGGTCAAAGTTTGCCCCTGACTGGTCTAGATTAAGGGAAGTAATTATGTTCAGAGGAGGGCAACTAAAATGGTCCAAAGTCTTCAGACCATGAATCCCTTTGAGGAGCAACTTATAGAACTGGGTATGTTTAATCTGCAGAAGAGACGGTTGAGGGGAGACACGATAGCCATGTATAAATATGGCAAAGGATCTCATAAGGAAGAGGATGCAGGCTTGTTTTCTGCTGCGATGGAGATTAGAAGCAATGGGTTAAAATAAAGGAGATTCCACCTGAACATTAGGAAGAACTTCCTGACTCCAGATCTGTTCAACAGTGGAAGTCTCTGCCTTGGAGTATGGTGATAGGGGTTCCTTCTTTGGAAGCTTTTAAATAGAGGTTGGATGGCCATCTGCCAGGGTGCTTTGGCTGTGCTTTCCTACATGGAAAAAGGGGGTTGGACTGGATGGCCCATGTGGTCTCTTCCAACTAGCCTAAAAGAGTCCCACACCTTGTGTGACCGTGGAACAGAACAGACAACTCTGCATCTGTATGCTTATCCACTGTGCCCTACCTCATGTACAGAGAAAGAATTGTTGGATTCTACAGACAATGCTGTTGCTGTTGCCCGTTTTTGGTCAAAAGATATTTAGCCACTTGTGTTTCTTCTATTTTTATCAATTTTATACTAATTTATGCAATGCTTTTGATACAAAATAAATAAATAAATGATTCTACTTCTCTCCATTTAAAAACATAATTGTATATACCATACCACCTGCCTTGTGCTCCCTAAGGTGCCCATGTGGGTGCAGTGAAGGAGATAAGACTCAACACCAGCCCATTAATCTTCAATATATTCGATGTTACTGTTACATGAAAGAATGGCCTGCCTCAGGGGAGTGTGCCTGTGCCATCAATGTTTAACATTTACACAAATGATCAGCCACTTTCAGAAGGGACAGAGAGTTTCATCTATGCTGACAATTGTGTCATTACTGTTCAAGCAGGGAGCTTTGATATGGTGGAACAGAAGCTCCCCGATGCTTTAGATGTTCTTACTTTAGTTGCTCTTACAGGGAAAACCAGTTGATTCCTCATCCATCTAAAATGCAGGTGTGTGTTTTTCACCTTAAGAACAGACAAGCATCTTGAGATCTGAGGATACCTGGGAGGAATCCCACTGGCAATGGAGCATTGTAGCACACTCAAATAACTGGGAGTTGCTCTGGACTGTGTTCTGACTTACAAAAAAGCTCTGCTTGAATATCAAGCAAAAAGCAGGTGCTAGAAACAATATCATATAAAAGCTGACTAGCACAACCTGGGGATCACAACCAGACACTTTCTAAGATCTACAGAGATACTCATAGGAACACCCCAGCAAGCAAGAGTTCAAAAGTGGCAAGCTAAAACCCAGAACCTCAATCCGTGGCTGATACCAAATGAAAGACTCCCTCCTGGGCACACAGAAGACTGGGTGACCTGGAAGGCACTGAACAAACTACACTCTGGCACCATGAGATGTAGAGCCAACCTTAAGAAATGTGGCCACAAAGTGGAATCCACGACATGTGAGTGTGGAGAAGAGGAAACCACAGACCATCTATGACAATGCAGTCTGAGCCCTGCCACATGCATGATGAAGAGTCTTCTCACAGCGACACCGGAGACACTCCAAGTGGCCAGCTTCAGGTCAAAAGACATTTAGTATAATGCCAAGTTTGTAACTTCATTTGTGGTTTTTCTGTACAATATAACTGTATTCTCAATTTGCTTCTGACACCATAAATAAAGTGTTAGTTATTGTCTGTTGTTTCAAGTACCAAAATGTCCTTGTTGTTTTCTATAAGTGGAGTACATATTAGGACAACAATAAAAAAAGCATTTAGGGTAACCTGGCCAAATAAAAAAGTTAAAATAAATGGGTTTTTTTTAAAGCCAAACCATTATTGGTGCAGTCTCACTACAATATTAAGTGCATATAGGGGGTAAGCCCCATTAAAATGCAGAATCCCATTTCTGCATAAGCATGTTTCTCTCTGCCTTAACACTAAAGGCAATGTGATCCATAGCATGCACTTGATCTCATAACCATATGTGTGTGTGTCTAGAATTTGTATTTAAAATTGATCCCCCCCCCCAAAAAAAAATTTGAGTTGACTTATCCATAATTCAGTGTAAACTGACCCTCCAAAAGAGCACTGGGTTTCCCCCTCTCTGCAGATGACTCTTGACTTGTCCGTAGGTCATATTAAAATCCATAATTTTGTCCCCTTGAGGTCTATTTATGCACAGGTGTATTCAGTATATATATATATATATATATATATATATATATATATGGATTCCAAGTAACAGTGTAGTATGTATGCCAGAGTAGTTACTTATACATCACCCAAAAAAAGCCGTTGCTACAAAATAGTCCTAGGTTTGCATTGAATTTGTATAAGCACTTCTATATGCAGATGAAGTTGGAATGCAATCCTGTTTCCCATGGTAGGAAAGACTGATCAATTCTTCATTGTTGCTGTGCAGCTTCCAGCCTTTATTCTGCGTTATCAGATTCTTTATTATCCAATTTCACCTGGATTTGGATTGGATGTCCTTCAGTTTAATAGGGGGGCATCTTCCAATGCAAGATTGTCACCTGTAAAGTAAGACACATAGCCAACTGTAGTACTGCAACAGCATCTGTTGAAACACAAGGTGTTCAGATGCTGTTGGAACAACAGCATCTGAACACCTTGACTCGTATGTTTTTAGCCCTGAAGGCTGTAAAAATAAGCTTGAAGAAGTGTCAGTAATGCTGGAAAAATAGGAGAGCCCAATGAAGTGTCAACTCTTCCTAAAATCTCTGGCAAGCCAAAAAGACCACAACTTTGGGTGATCCTTTCTTACAGCTACTCTACCTCTTTTCTCCAATTATTCAAATGCTACAGGAATTACTTACTTAGGTGATCCCTCGTAGTCCGAGGATGATAGTCCTCCAAGTTCGGTGTCCTGGCGGTGGGTCCACAGGTGATGTGGACCCTATTCTTGATCTGCATCTTCTTCCGCAGTGAGGGCATTGGTTTCCAGGTGGAAGGCGGTCTCGGGTTTAGCTTGATGCGCCTTCCTCTCTTTCACCCTCCATTCGTGCTTCAAATTCTGCAGCACTGCTGGTCACAGCTGACCTCCAGCTGGAGCGCTCAAGGGCCAGGGCTTCCCAATTCTCAGTGTCTATACCAGTTTTTGAGGTTGGCTTTGAGCCCATATTTAAATCTCTTTTCCTGCCCACCAATATTCCATTTTCCGTTCTTGAGTTCGGAGTAGAGCAACTGCTTTGGGAGATGGTGATTGGGCATTTGGACTATGTGGCCAGTCCAGCGGAGTTGATGGCAGAGCTCTTGCTTCAATGCTGGTGGTCTTTGCTTCTTCCAGCACGCTGACATTTGTCCACCTGTCTTCCCAACAGATTTGCAGGATTTTTCGGAGGCAGTGCTGATGGAATCGTTCCAGGAGTTGCATGTGAGGTCTGTAGACAGTTGATGTCTTTCTGCCATGTTTGGAAGGCTTTCCTTTTCTTGTCAATTAGCTGTTGGATCCCATTGTCATTTTCATCAAACCAATATTGATGGTTCTTGGTTTGATATCCAATAGTTTCTTCACAGGATGTGATGATGGAGGTCTTCAGTTTGTTCCAAAATTCCTCAACATTTTCGGGGTGTTGGGTGGGTAGATGGTCCTTGAGTGCTGTTTGGAGAAGGGCTCATCTGGAGGGCTCCTGAAGGGCTTGGGTGTTCATTATGCGCCTTGTCTTTCTTCCTTGGAGTCTGCGCTTGGGGGCAATCTTGATAGCAATGGTGGATCGGATTCGCTTGTGGTCTGTCCAGCAGTCATCTGCACCTGTCATGGCTCTTGTGAGGAGCACGTCACAGCGGTCTCTGGCATGTGTGATTATATAGTCTAAGATGTGCCAATGCTTTGACCAGGGGTGCTTTCATGATGTCTTGAGCTTGTTTTTCTGGCGGAAGAGCGTGTTGATGATGACAAGGTTGTGTTCTGCACATTTGGTGAGAAGCAGGATGCCATTCAAGTTGCTGTTTCCAACCCCGTCCTTTCCTATGGTCCCTGGACACAGGTCGAAGTCTCGCCCGACTCTTGCATTAAAGTCCCCCAGGAGAATGATTTTCTTCTCCTTAGGTATCTTCAATAGGCGGTGTCCAGTTGACAGTAAAAATTTTCCCTGATGTCTTCATCATCTAGTGTTGGTGCATAGGCACTTATGATGGTTGCCTATTGGTTTTTGGCAAGATCAATTTGGAGGGTTGAGAGCCGTTCGTTGATGCCAGTGAGTGCTTCATTGAGATGTTTCACCAGATCATTTCTGATAGCAAAGCCAACTCCGTGCATTCTTTGGTCTTCTTTGGGCAGTCCCTTCCAGAAGAAGGTGTAGCCCCCTTTTTCTTTCTTCAGCTGTCCCTCTCCTGCTCTCCAGGTCTCCTGAAGGGTTGCTCTGTTGATGTTAAAGCATCCCAGCTCCCTTGCAATGATGGCAGTTCTGCATTCAGGGCATTCACTGTCAGTGTTGTCCATCAGTGTCTGTACATTCCATGTACCAAAGTTCATTTTTCTTTTTTGGCTGCAGGGTGGTGGCCACACTGGACGCGGCAGTCCAGTCAGAGATAAGAGAGGCAGACTATGTTTACTGCACCTTTTCTAGCCCCGTCCCCGTGTAGGGTGAGCAGAGTGGGTCTCAAAAGGGTAACTCAGTCATGGATACAGCTGCCGAACTATTCAACTGCCTCGGACCTTGAGGTAGAATGACTGAGTCCATATCCACCGCCCATGTGCCAGTTTGTGACTAGGGGCTTCCAGATTTCACAGTCCTTCCCCTGTTGCCACTCGCTGATCACCATGGGATTTTGGTTGGCTTGTTTTTATTTTCCTTGGAAGACGCCTGTGCATGACTTTTTTAGTGTGTGGAGGTCAGTGCACAACTGATCAACAAACAGTCTTCACAGAGTGAGGTTCCACTGGTGGTGTAGTTTAACACAATGACCATGGTTTCTCAATCTGTTGCAGCCTTCTTCTGCCTTCATAGCCGTTGTAACATGTACCATATTATCCTCTGCCTGCTCCGCCATTGATGTCTTTGGGTCTTCGGATTATGCTTGGTTTGGAACTTCCCCTGCGGCCACTCCTGGGAGTGCATGACTCCAGTCATTGTGCCCGCAGGTTCATTGGAACATGCAAGCCCCCTCACCACGACAAGATGACAGTCCATTGAGGGGGGCTACAGGAATATTGCCCAGAAGAAAAGGTGTGTTTCTACATATTTGTATTTAACTATTTGTAGTACTGAATATATGTTTATTTCATATAGAAGACAGGAGCAGAATTCAAAATGATCTTAACAGATAAAGAATAGGGTCCTCAAACTTTTTAGACGGCTAACAGTAGGAGACTCCATATTATCTGACATTTTCATTTATCCGATGTTCTGCCATCCCATATATGTCAGATAAGTGAGACTACTATATAAACTACAATTCCCAGAATCCCATCTCACAAAACCAGTGGCCATGCTGTCCAAGGCAGTTGCTTTTTCAAATATTTTTCAAATATCTCTGAGATATTTAATCTCGATCCATGATACTAGCTGTTCTTCAGTCTTTAGAGCTTTCCACTGTCTCTGCACACACAAAAGAGCACTCCTCCTGAACCTTCCAGCTGTTTTGGAATGTATTTTTCTTTTTTATTGTTTTTATTAAATTTTCTACATTTACAATAAAAGAAAGGGGTCGAGGCAAAGGAGTGGGGGTGGGGGGTACATAGACCTTGGAGTGGGGGTGGGGAAGAAAGGAGGGGGGAGGGCAGGAGGGGGACAGGGAACATTATACAGGAGGTAGGGGGGAGGGGGAAGGGGAAGATAGTTTTTACTTCCAGGACTGCCCAGGTTATTTCTATCCATTGCATCAGTTATACATGTTTGTCCTTGTTTATACCTCTTCGAATTTTAACTTTAATACAAAGTGTTGCATTTTTCTTTCCATAGTCTTATTTGAAAAAACCATTTATATTCCCACAAACATATTAATCTCTTTGCTTATTGCTATTTTTATCTATTTTTTTGTCATTATTCTCCTTGGATTTTAATTACACATCCATGATATATATCTCTTTGTTCTGTTCTCTAACAAAATCTAAGACTGCTTTCCAGTCCGTTTTCTTGGGCTTTGCATTACTGAGATTTTTTGAGTTAGTATGTCCATACTGATTATATCTATTATCTTCACTGTCCACTGTTCTACTGTGGGAATTTCCTTTGTTTTCCACACTTTTGCTAGTGTCATTCTTGCAGCTGCAATTAAGTAAAAAAGTACTTAATTTTTTTCTATTTTAGTATCTAATATTCCCAACAGTAGTGTCTCCGGTCTTGGATTTAGTTTTATATTTAAGATATTTTCTATGTTTTTATGAATTTGTAGCCTGTAGTTTTTTATTTTTCTACAGCCCCACCACATATGGATGAAATTGCCTTTTTCTTTTTCGCATTTCCGACATAGGTCTTTCGTTTTACCCTTATTTATTTTTGCCAAAATTTCCAGTGTTAGGTACCATCTAAAGAAGATTTTGTACCAGCTCTCCTTAAGATCTGTAGCATATGTATAATTGATCTTTTTTTTTTTTGTCATATCTACTCCCAATTCACTAATGGAATAGATCGTCCAATATCCCTTGACCAATTTGTCATGTTGTCTTTTATTAGTTCAGTCTCTGTAATCCATTTAATCGTTGGTTATATATTTTTTTGATTAGTTTTGTATCTGTGTTTATTATTTTATCCCAAAAGTCTCTTTCTTTTCGAAGCCTATTGCATTGTCAATTTTGAAATTTTCTTTTATTTGGTGGTACTGGAACCATGATATTGTGGGATCTATTAATGTAAGTTCTTCTTGTGATTTGAGGTTCGCTTCTTGGTTTTCCATTTTGACTAGTTGTTTATAAGTCAACCATTTCTCTCTCGGTAATTCCCTTTTGTGGTAAGCCTCATTGGGTGAGAACCACATAGGTTTTTTTTTGATGGAGTCTTTCTTTGTATTTGTTCCATATCTGCATGAGTGCGGCTCGTATTGGGTGGTTTCTGAAATTTCTTTCTTTCTTGTCCTTCCCCCTCCAGAGATATGCGTGCCAGCCTTGAACAATGTCAAAGCCAACAATGTCAAACAATGTCAAGGATTTACTTCTTTTTTAATGTTACCCAATCTCTTATCCAGGTGAAGGCTGCCGCTTCGTAGTATAATTGTAATTCTGGAGGGGGCCTCCTCTTTTCTTATCATCAATCAATTTTTTTGCACTTATCCTATGCTTTTTCCCCTTCCATATGAATCTCTTTTTGCCATTTCTGAATCATATTGCTTGTTCTTAGTATTGGGAGTGCTTGGAAAATAAATAGGAGATCTGGTAGTATATTCATTTTAGTGATTGCCACTCTTCCCAGGAGAGAGAGGTTTAGATGTTCCCATCTTTTCAATTTGTTTTTAATTTCTGTCCATTTTTTATTATAATTGTTCTTTATCAAGTGTGAGTTACTGGGTGCAATTATTATTCCTAAATACTTTACTTTTGGGACTACCGTAATACCTGTGCTTTCTTGAATCTCTGCTCTTTTTTTATTCCCATGTTTTTAGTAATAATCTGTGTCTTATCCTTGTTGATCTTCAATCCTGCCACCTCCCCGTAAGTTTCAATTTCATTTTTAAAAATAATATCTTTATTAAGTTTCCAGTTTACATTTAAAATCGAGATGTGTGGCCAAAGCCACTGAAAGATGTGAAAGATAGAATATCCCTGAAAAGAAAGGTGGAAAGTGAAAAGAAAAGGAAAAAAAAGATAAGGTAAAAGAGTAAGTATATATTTAAGACCCATAACCGGTTAAAAAAAGAAAGTTGTTTTCGACTTCCTGAGGTCTTCCAATGGTCTTTTCTGCTGATCTTCTCATCTTTTTTCTTTCTCCTCTCTCCCCATATTCTCACTCTTCCTCTTCCTTCCCTCCTTCTCTTCCTTAATTAAATCAGAATTCATTTTCTTTGCTTAAAATATTCCATCACTTTTTCATCACTTCTGTTTCCAGAAATTCTCTTTGTTTGTGTAAGTGTTCTAACATTTGTTTTGCCTCTTTGTTTCTTTCATGTACATTCCTTTGCTTCTTGATATTAAAAAAGTAAGTCTGTCTATATTCTTGATTTCCAAGATTTTTGTTAATCTCTCATTTTCATCTGGTATTTCCTTTCGTTTCCATCTTCTGGCATAGCAAATCCTTGCTACCATTGTTATTAAAAAAAAGAATTTTGTCTGAGTTTTTTTTCTATTTTTAGTTCATGCATCCCTCATAAAAATAATTCTGCCTTCCATGGAATTTTGATTTTTAGAATTTCCTGTAATTCTTTTTGAACCCCTTTCCAATATTCTTTTGCCTTTTTATGGATCCATCAGATATGAAAATATGAGCCTTCTTTCTCCTTGCACTTCCAACACCTTGTGCTGGTATTTTTATTACATTTCCCTAGTTTTTTCGGTGTCATATACCAGCGGTGTGCAGTCTTCAGCCAGTTCTCCTTCAGATCAATAGCGTAGCTATATTTTAGTTTTTCTTTCCAATTTTTTCCCCATTCCTCTTGTTTTATATTTCTTCTAATGTTTTCATTCCATCTCTTTCTGTAATTTTTATCTTCTTTGGATTCCAACTTCCATTCTAACAGTTTTTTATATATATCATCATTATTAAATTCCTTTTTGATTCCATTATGCTATCCCAAAAGTTTTTATCCTGATTAAAGCCAATCTTCATGTAATTTTTATATTTTTCCTTTATAGGCCAATATTCCAACCATGACACTTTTTGTTCTACTGTGTTCAATTCCTCCTGTGATTTCAAAATTATTTCTTCTCTTTCTTTTTTTAGCAGATCTTTATATTTTAACCATTCATGCCATCCTATGCAACGTCTTTGTCTGGCTTCTAGAGGGGATACCCACATAGGGGTTTTAATATAAAGTTTCTTTTTGTACTTTTCCCATTCAGAACTGTCGATCTTATAAAATGGTTACCAATTTTTTTCTCCCCCCCCCCTTTGTACCAGATATAAGTGTGCCAGCCTTCCCGCAGCTCTGATCCTTCCAATATTAATAACTTCTCCAATTTTGCCCAATCTTTGGCCCATATTAATGCGTTCACTTCTAGGTATAGTTCCAAATCTGGTGCCGCTATTCCTCCTTTTTCCTTTCTTTCTGTCAAATTGTCATAGCTAATTCTCAGTTTCTTATTTTTCCAAATAAACTTTTTGGTGTCCTTGTTCCAATCCTTTAAAATCTTCATATTCCTTATAATTGGTAGGTTTTGAAATAAAAATATCAGCTTTGGGAGCACTGTCATTTTCACTGTTGCTATTCTACTAAGAACCGACAAATTAATATTTTTCCACCTTTCCAAATCCTTCCTTATCTCCTTCCACTTTTCAATATAGTTATTTTGTAATAAATGCAGATTTTTAGATGTCAATATTATCCCTAAATATTTTAACTTTGTTACTATCTGTATGTTCCACTTATTTTTATTTCTTCTTGTTCTTTTTTCTCAATATTTTTAGTTATCGCCTTCGTTTTTTCCATATTAATTTTAAATTCTGAGACTTTACCGAATTCTTTAATTGTTTTTATCCATTCACCTAAGTTGTTTTTTGGTTCTTTGATTACACAAATTACATCGTCCGCATAGGCCCGAAATTTATATTCCTGTCCTTGTATCTTCGCTCCTACCAATGTTTTCTCTTCTCTTCTTTTATTTAATAGTACTTCTAGGGTGAGAATAAAGATTAACGGTGACAAGGGGCACCCCTGTCTTGTTCCTTTTCTTATTTCGATGCTCTCCGTTTCTTTCCCATTTACTAAAATTTTTGCTTCTTGCTTTTCATATATGGCTTCTATCGCATTTTGAAAGTAAAAACCCAAATCCATTTCTTTCATTATGATTTTTAAAAATTTCCAATTTACATTGTCGAAAGCTTTCTCTACGTCTAACGCTAATAACATTACTTTATTTTGATGTTTGCTTTCGTAATACTCAATCAAGTCCACAATCGTTCTCACATTTTTGTTTTGGTATCTATTTGGCAGGAAGCCAGCCTGTTCCTCTTTTATATATTCACTGAGTAAGCACGTAAATCTTTCTGCCATTATTATACTGAAAATTTTGTAATCTACGTTCAACAATGAAAGCGGCCTGTAATTTTTAACTTCCTCTGCATCCGAGTTCTCAGACAAATGTTTGCTTGTTTCCATGACTCCGGGATTTCCTTATATATTCTTATTCTGTTCATAATTTCTTTTAGATAGGGTAGCAATTCTTGTTGAAAGGTCTTGTAATATATTGCCGATATTCTATCCGGTCCCGGTGCTTTATTTGGCTTCAATTTATTTATTGCTTCTTTGATTTCTTTCTCTGATATTTCTTTGTTCAGATTTTCTCTTTGTCTCTCTGAAATCCTTTGAATCTTGTGATTGATCAAATATTGGTAAATCTCACTTTCTTCAATATATTCTTCTTGATATATTTTTTTGTAAAATTCATAAAATTGTCCCCTTATCTCCTCCTCTTGAGTTATGCTCTTTTCTTTGTCTTTCAATTTCATAATATATGTTGCCTCCCTTCTTTTTCTTATGTTTGCTAGCCACCTCCCAGGTTTGTTCGCGTTCATAAAGTAGTTCTGTCTTACAAATTTTAACTCCTTTCCCCTTTCTTCTGTTTCCAGAAATTCTCTTTGTTTGTGTAAGTGTTCTAACATTTGTTTTGCCTCTTTGTTTTTGGGGTTTACCTTCAAATATCTTTCCTCTTCTTCAATTCCTTTCAGTAGTTCCTTCATTTTTTTGGTTTTTTCCTTATTTTTTCTTTTGTTGTATAAAGTTTCCTCTCATGACGGCTTTACTCGCCTCCCATAGTGTAAAAATTTGTATGTCTGGTCCATCATTTATCTCAAAGTACTCTTTTAATATCTTCCTGCTTCTCTCTATATCTTCCTCTCTTTTCAAAAGGTTTTCATCCAATCGCCACCTTCTTATTTTCTCCGTTATTTTAATCTCAATTTCCATCGCACAATGGTCCGAATACATCCTGGGCAAAATTTGTACTTTTGTCACGTTTATTTGTCATGATGATGTTATCCAAATCATGTCTATTCTCGACCAATTTTGGTGTCTCAATGAGTAATATGTGTAATCTTTCTTCCTTTCATTTCTGATTTTCCATATGTCCACCAAATGTAGCTTTTGCATCATGTCTGTCATTGACTTTGGTAAATCCCCCTTTTCATTATTTTCCCCCTCCCTTTTTCTTTATTGCACTTCTGTCTAAAGCCTTATTTAATACGCCATTGAAGTCCCCAAGTATTATCATCTGTTCAAACTCCTGTTCTTCAATATTCTTCCTCAGTCTCTCTACAAATTTTGTCTTTGCTTTGTTTGGCGCATATATATTACATATAAGTATTTTTTTGTTTTGCAACAAGATATTTACCCCTCAAAATCTTCCCTCTTAATTCTTGAAAGCTAGTTCGGCCATTATTTTCTTATTTACATATGTCACTAGCCTCTTTTTTTTCTTATATCGCTGAATAGAATGCTTGCCCAAACTTTTTATTTTCTAAATGTTTTGTATGTCTACTCATAATATGTGTTTCCTGCAACGCAATAATATGATAACCTTTTTTCTTTAATCCATTAAATACTTTATTTTGTTTATTCAGGGAGTTTAGGCCGTTAACATTATTAGAATAGATTCTCAACATGTTTCCCTTTCTTCCTCTTTTTCTCTTGTTATTTGCTCTTCTATTTCTTCTTCTTCTTCCTTTCTTATTTCTTCTTCCTCAATTTCTTCCACCTCAGGATCGCTCAGATTCAATGTTCCAGCTCCTTCATCCGAGATCCTTCTCAATTCTTTTTCTGTTTCTTCTTCCTCTGACGAGTCTGTGCATTTTTTATTTTTTTGTTCTTCCCTTCGTATGTTCCCCCTTCTCTCTCTCTTTTTCCATCTTTATTCTCTTTAAGAACTCTGTCACTCTTTCTTCACTCTTAATCCAATATCTTTGTTCTTTATATGTCAACATCAATCCTTCTTCCCTTTCCCATCTAAATCGTATCTTCTGTCTCTTTAGTTCCTCCGTTAACATCATATATTTTCTCCTTTTCAGCACTATTCCCGGATATTCCTTTAATATCACTACTTTCTTTCCTTTATAGGATATCGTTCTTCTGTTATTTAGCCTCAGGACCTCATCTCTCATCGTCTTCTTTACAAAGTGAACAATTACTTCTCGTGCCGTCCTGTTTCTTTTCGCAAAGTTTGTATTGATTCTGTATATTCTGTCTGTCCGTTCCTGCATTTCCTGTCAGGAGCATCCCATTAATTCTGCCAGTATTTCTATTACTTTTTCTCTTATATTCTCGTTGATATCTTCCTGAATATTCCTTTGTCTCAGTTGAAATCCCATTTCTTTTGCTTCTAACTCTTCCTGTTTAGCCTCCATCCTTGTATTTTTTATTTCTATGTTCTTCAGTTCTGTTTGTGTTTCCTCTTGCTCCTTCTTTATGTCATTTTTCTCTTTCTTTAGTTCTTATTGCATTGTTGACATCTCCGTTTTCAATATTCCTATTTCCTCTC
The DNA here is from genome assembly GCF_037176765.1 of Anolis sagrei. NCBI lineage: Eukaryota > Metazoa > Chordata > Lepidosauria > Squamata > Anolidae > Anolis > Anolis sagrei. Next base: position 54,926,915 of record NC_090035.1, on the reverse strand, counting down.
TTATATCCTTCTTCAGATCTGACATCTGTTCCTGTGCATTTTTTGGTATATGTCCTGTCTTTCTTTTATTGTTTGTATCTCTGTTTTCATTGTCTGTATTTCTGTCAGCACTTCAGTCATCATTTCTTTCATCATTTCCTACAAATTCATCTCCTCTGATGTTGACATTTTCCTTTGTGTCCCTTTTGCTTCCTTTGCCTCTTTCCTTTCTGCTTATTGGCTGCCATTCTGATATTTAATATTTTTTTCCATTCACGTGTACCAAGCCACTCTCTCATATAGTGCTTTACTGTTGCTGTGGATTTTCCTTTATCCTTTGTATCTTTTTCCTTCTTATTTTCCTTCTGCTTCCACTTCTTTATTTCTGTTTATTAAATCATTCAATTTTATTATATTGACATTTTATTATCAATTTACTTTTAGTCATATAGATATATACACATTTATCTTCTTGAATCCCTTGCCTTTTGTCTTATTTTAGTTTTATTATTTTTATTTATTTATTACATTTTATTATTATTATTTTATTATTTTTATTATTATTTGTTATTATTTATTAGTATTATTTATTAGTATTCCTCTTATTATTATTATTCCCTTTTCCACCTTCTCCCCTTCTCCTTCACACTTACTTTATTTTGGTTGCTCTAGTTGTCTTAATTTCCTCTTTTCATCCGTCTGTTTTTTATTTCTTCTTTTCCCCTGCTGTTTGGCTTTAGTATTTTCCTTCTTTTCTCGTTCTGTTTCTCTTCCGCCCTTCTTCTTCTCTATTGTGACCATCTTCCTGTCTATTATTTTGCCCTTCTTCCTGTTTGCCCTCCTTCCTGTTTACTGTTCTCGCTCTTGCGAGGTTTCCTTTCTCCCTTTTCTCGTATTCTCTCACTCTCTTCTCGCGATGTTTGTTCCTTCTTCTCAGTTCTCGCGAGATTTCTCTTTTGCTGAGATCTCTCACTTTCTCACATTATTTCTTGTGTTATTTTGTGTTCGCTTCCTGCTTTGCTCCACTTCCTGCTTTCTCCAGCCACGTGCGTTTTCTCTCCCCTCTATCTTCCCGCTGCAGCGTCCTTCCTCTTTGCCACGTGAGCCACTTTGCAGACTAAACAATCCAATTCAAGGTCAGTTCAGTCTTTCTCTCTATCCTTCCTCCTCTTTCTTATCTTGCCAGTTGTTGATTACCGCCAAAATTTTGTTAATACTTTGCTATATTTTGTTATATATATTTTAATTCCACCTTAATTTTTTGCTCTTCGCCAATCTTTCTCTCTTTCTCTCCTTTATACCTCTCCTTTTCTCTGTTTTATTTCTTTCCACTTTATTGTCCCTTTCTTGTTATCTCTTGTTATTTTTCTATATTTCTTCTATATTTCTATATTTCCTCTTTCTTTATTTCTTCTTCTCGTTATTTCCTTGTTATTCTTTTTCCCACTGATAGTGATGTTAATGTTAATATTAATATTCCTTCTACGACCTACGTTCCAATCCTTCTCTCTTCTTTCTCTTCTCCCCTTCTAAGCGGGGATCTCTAGTCATACATTCTCTTTCTTTCCTCCCTCTGAGAAGAGCTTTAAGACCTCTTTCCAACCCCTTTTCTCTTAATGTTGTTGTTTCTTCCCTTCTCCCGCCTTACCTCCTGGCTCTTCTTCTTCTGTTAAAAAGTGCAGTCGGTTGGAGATTTGCAGACTTTGTCTGCCATGATCAGGGCAACCCGCCGTACCTTGGCGACCATGTTTCAATTTCATGTATCCAGTTATTTATGGTGTTTCTAGGGTCTTGTATAAAGCATACTATATCATCCGCAAACGCGATTTTAAAAGTGTGGTTCTTAGTTCTTAACCCTCTCAGTTCAGTATTTTTCCTGATGTTGGATAGAAGGGTCTCAAGTGCCAGGATAAATAACAACAGGGAAAGAGGGCAGCCTTGTCTGGTGCCTTTTGATATCGGGATTTCTGTTGATTGCTGGCCATTTATTGAAAGCTTTGCTTTTTGCTTTGTGTATATTGATTCTATAGCGTTCAGAAAGTAATATCCTATGTCGATTTCTTTTAAAACGGCGTTGACATATTTCCAATTAACGTTGTCAAACGCTTTCTCAGCATCCAAAATCATTAGGGCTATTTCTTTCTGATTTTTTTTCATAATATTCAATAACATTTAAGACTGTTCTTATATTGTCTTTTAGTTGGCGTTTTGGGAGAAAGCCTGCTTGATCTTCTTCTGTCCTGGTGCTTAGTAGTTCTTTTAACCTGACAGTTAGTATACCTGTGAATATCTTGTAATCCATGTTTAGTAATGATATAGGCCTGTATAAGTAATGATATTGACCATTGTGTTATCTGAATTCTCTTTATGTATTAACGTGATTATTGCAGCCTTCCAGGATTCTGGTATTATTTCCTTCCCATTATTTGTTCATAACCTTTTGTAATTGCGGTATGAGGATGTCTTGGAATGTCTTATAGTATTTTGATGTGAGGCCATCGGGCCGTGGAGCTTTGTTTGCTGGCATAATCTGTATTACTTTCTTTATTTCTTCTTGCGTTATTTTCTTGTTTAAACATTCTCTTTGTTCTTCTGATATTTTTGGTATCACCTGTGCTCCTAGGTATTTCATTATTTTTTCTCCTGATATGTTGTCATCCTTGTACAGTTCTTTGCAATATTTTGAGAATTGCTCAATAATTTCTTTAGTTTGGAATTAACATTTGCCCTGAGATTCTATTTTTGTTATATGTCTGCTTTGTTTCCTTGTGGCAATTTTTTTCGTTAACCATTTTCCTATCTTGTTAGTGTTCTGAAAGTGATATTGTCTTGCAAATTTAAGCTTCTTTTCTAATTCTTCTGTTTGTATTATGTCCATTTGTTTCCTTAATAATTCCAATTGAGTGATTTTTTTTATCTTTTGGGTTTTCTTTAGCTTTTGATTCCCATTTTGTTATTTCTTTCTCAAGTTTATTATATTTTTCTCTTTTTAGCTTGTTAAGTCTTGCTCTATGAAATGGCCTCTCATATAGGCCTTCCCTGCGTCCCATACCATATTTAATGGGACCTCTGTATCCTTATTTAAATTAAAGTATTCTTTTTTTCTCAATACATCAAGAGTGTCAATCATCGACATATCTTAAAATAAAAAGCGGTACGGGGGGAGGAATAATAGTAGAGAGGATGGGAAAGTAGGGGGGAGAGGGGGGAGTGTGGGCAGAATAGGAGGGAAGTGCGGAGAGGGTGGAGGTCGGGGATGGGGAGGATTAGTTGGATAATATACTGATTTTAACCCATAGCGCCTGTTAGTGCTGGTGTTGGTAGTATTTTCTTTGCAAGCTCCTCCTCTTTCTAAATTTAGTTAATGTTGAAGTAATTTTTGACTGGGGACCAGTCAGTTCTGTTTTTCTTCTTGTTTTTTTCTTGTTTGTATATTTCTCAGGTGTTCCGTTAGACAGTCCATATTCATTATATCTAATAATTTAAGTATCCATTCTTCTATCGTTGGTGTCTCTTTGTTCTTCTATTTTTTGGCCACCACTATCCTTGCTGCTGTCATCATATGGAAGAGAAGTTTATCTTTGTTCTTCTCTAGTTCAAAATCAAAAATACCCAAGAGGAAATATTCCACCTTCATTTCTTTCTTTACATCCAGAATTTTGCTTGTTATATTGTGGATCTCTTTCCAAAATCTTTTGATTTTGTCACAAGTCCACCAGCAATGGAATAAAGTGCCCTTTTTTTCTGGCATTTCCAACATAGCTCGATACATTTTTATACCATTTTGCAAGTTTGCTGGGTGTAATGTACTACCGATACATCATTTTAAGCCAGTTCTCCCTCAAGTCGTATGAATTTGTCCATTTTAGCTTTGTATTCCAAATCTTTTCCCAATCTCTTGTTCTTATCGTATGTCCTATGTTTCTTGTCCATTTCATAAGGCAATTTTTGTTTTGGTATTTGTTGATCTTCCACTCCAATAGGATCTTGTATATTTTGGTGATTCCCTTCCTTTCTGAACACATGAACTTATCCCATTACTTTTCTCTGGGCTCAAAGCCCATTTTTTTTGTCTCTGCTGAAGGCTTCTATCAATTGTCTGTGTTAGAACCATGTGATTTCTCCGTAAGTTATTCTTATTTCTTCCAATGTCTTAATTCTGCGTTCATCTCTATCTTTCTTCAAAATATCTTTGTAATGTGGCCATTTCTCCCAGCCCAGCTCCCTCCTTTGTAGTGCTTCGAATGGGGATACCCAGAGGGGTTTTTTTTTATATAGAATTTAGTTTTGTATTTTTCCCAAATTTTGATCAGTGAGGACCGAATAAAATGATTGCTGAATTTTTTTCAATCTTTCGTTTAGAGCACCACATGTAAACGTGCCATTCGCTACGCAAATCATGGCCTTCTAATGCTAGGTCTTTCATCCTGTTGATATTGGCCCATTCTTTTGTCCACAATAGTCCACAGACGTCATGGTAGAGTTGTAAATCTGGAAGCCCCAGTCCGCCTTTTTCTTTCTTATCTGTAAGTATTCATATTTTATTCTAGGTTTCTTCCCAGCCCAAATAATTTTTTTAATTTCTGTGTTCTATTTCTTTATGATCCGTAGGTTTCTGATTATTGGGATGGTTTGAAAGAGAAAAAGGAGTTTGGGCAGAACCATCATTTTAATGGCAGATATTCTTCCGAGTAATGAAAGTTTCAGGTTCCTCCATTTAGCTATTTCTTTGTTGATCTCACTCCATTTCATTTCATAATTATTTTTCATCAGATGTAGATTTTTTGCTGTCAATGTTATTCCTAAGTATTTTATTTTCTTCACTACTTGAATACTGCTTTTCTCCTCGAGGATTCTCTGTCTCTCTTTTGTTAAGTTTTTTGGTAGTATTTTTGTTTTACTTTTGTTCAGATTGAAGCCCGCTACTGCTCCGAATTCTTCTATTTTTTTTAAACCAATTTTGTAGTCTCCAATGGCTCTTCAATTATGCAAATGAAATCATCTGCGAAGGCTCTTATTTTGTAAGAGTGTTTCCTGACTCTAATTCCCTTGAGTTCCTTGTCATTTCTGATATTGTTTAACAGAATTTCCAATGTCATTATTTAATTTTATATATTTATTTATTTGATATATCTGGATCTTGTTTAGCTTATATGTTATTTTTTATTTGATTATTATGTTAATATGATTAATATGATTGGCGTTCCCTTGAACTCTCCCATTGGCTTCCTTTAAAAGGGTTGCTTTATTGTTTACTTGATTGATTAAATCGGTTGTGTACTTACAACTCTCTGCCGGGTGGGTGGTTCTCTGTTTGTGTACTTATTTGCTTGCTTGCTTCTCCCTACTGCCTAGTTCTTAATCTCTTAATCTTTTTGTTCCTCGACCTTTAGTTTTCTCACAGTTTCTTTTGGTTTCTTTTATTCTTCTTCCAATTCTAATCCAGGTAGTCCTTTGCTCCTTATTGTTATTCCTGATGTTGGGGTGGGGAGGGTGAAGGGGGAAAGGCTTCTATTTCGGAGCCGCCTTCACCGCTCACGTATTGCTTGTTTGCTTGCTTGTATCCCCATTTCCCCATTCACTGTTGAGGTCGCTAATATCTGTCATATCTATATTATCTCAGTTGCTATTTAGCATTCTGAGTTCTGTTTTCTGGGTGGTGAGCTGGCCGATTCTACTCAGCATTTTAATTCCATCTCCTCCTGCCCCTCTCCTCGCCCCTCTCCTCGCTCGCTCTCCGTGTAAAAGGATGGTCAGTCAGCAGTTGTCCCACTCCCAGGTCCCTGGTGTGGGTTTCCCAGCTGCAAGCGCTGCTCTGATGCCTCCTTTCGTCCAGGTCTTTGGCTGGTCCCCTTGAGGGGGAACCCGCTCTTAGACCATCGGATCGAGGGGCTGCGGGTTTGGCGTCTCTCAAGCTCTCAATCTGGCCCAAGATTGGGGGGTTATCCTGCCCCCCGCTCACAACTTGGGAATGACTCACGGGAGTGACTCCAGAGTCCTGCCAGCCGCAATTGCCATCCAACCGGAAGTCCAAATTAAAGTATTCTTCTATAAGGGCTCTATTTTCCTCTTGTAGTTTGGGATTTGTTAGGAGGTTATATTTTAGTCTCCAGTTAAAGCATTTTCTCATGTCCTGTTTATCACATATTATAATTTCTAATGGTGAATGGTCAGAGGATTTTGGTAGTATTGAGGATTTCGTTATGTTTGTCATGATTGTTTTAGTCCCCCAAATTTTATCGATTTGGGACCATGTCCTGTGCCTGTTTGAGAAAAACGTGATTTTTTTTTCTCGTGTTGGTGCCTTCAGACATCATATAGTCATAGTTCTTCTTTTAGGTTCTTAAATTTTTTGGGTAGGGGCCTTGATGATCTTGGATTTCTTTTCTTATTTACTATTGTTTTGTCTTTAGTTGGATCTAATACTCTGTTGAAATCTCCCATGATGATCAAGTCATCATATTCTTGGTCTTCTATAAAGCTTTTTAGTTTGTTCACAAATTTATCTTTTGTACCATTCGGAGCATATATATTACATATCAGTATCACCTTAACTTCTAGTTCTAATTTAATCCCCATTAATCTTCCCTCTTCGTCCTTAAATTCTAGTTCTGTTTTAATTTTTTTTTGGCATATATCACTAACAATTTTTTTTCAGGGCCTGATGTGTAAAACATCTTCCCCAATGATTTTTGTTTTAAATGTGATGTATGTTTTTGCACAATGTGTGCCTCCTATAACAAAATCAGGTCATAACCGCCTTTTTTAAAATTTTAAGATTTCTTTTCCCTTTTATTAGGGGAATTTACATTATTACAATAAATCTTAATTTTCCGATCCATCTTTATTTTTATTTTCTAAAATCAAGTCCATTTTCCCTCAGCTCCCTTCAATTGAAAAGAATAGTCATTGGGGGATTTTTCCCTTGCTCTTTTCCTTTTGTTTTCTTGTTCCTCTTTTTTTTTTTTGCTTCCGTTGTTCCTGGTGTACTGTCCTCTTCTTCTTCTTTTTTTTTTTTTTGATATTATGCTTGTCTCTCTTTCCTTTTCCCCATACATGTCTTCTTTGCTATTTTCTTCTTTTTTGATATATTTTTGCCAGAAGGCCTTCACTTTTGCCTCTGATGTAACCCAGTATTTGTTGATCCTCCAAGTCACCATGATGCTTTCTTTTATCTCCCATTTAAATTTTACATATCTTTTTTTAAGTTGGTCAGTTAAAAAGTAGTATTTTTGTCTTCTCTCCAGTGTTGTTAGTGGGATTTCCTTTAATATATCTATCTTAGTTCCTTTGTAAAATGCTGGCTGGGTTGTATTTTCTCTTAATATTTCATCTTTCAGGGATTTCTTTGTACTGCAGACAATTACATCTCTTGGTGTTTTAAATTTTCTTGAGTATTGAGTTTGAACTCTGAATATCCTGTCCAGATTTGATTCAATCTCCATTTTTGTTTCCTTGTGACACTTTCTAACAATTCTGCAATGATATCCTTGATATTTTCATCCTCTTCTTCTTTTAGGTTTCTCAGTCTTAGTTGATATTCTTTTTCCTTTATTTCTAGCGTTTCCTATTGGTCTTGAATGGAAGCTATTATACCCTCTAAATTATTTATTTTCTTTTTCAGCTTTACCTGTTCCGCTTTAATAGACTCATTTTCTTCCCGTAGTTCTTTATTGTCCTGTTTTAGTTGTCTTATATCTTCTTCCATGAACTCCATCTCTTTCCTAATTGTTTCTTTTAGTTCTTTTCTAATTTCCTTTTTCATTCCTTCCATTTTGCTTTTAAAGATTTTGTTCTGGTTTTCTTGGTTATCTTCACTTCTGACTGCAATTTAAGAATTTCCTTCATAATATCCTTTATTCCTACATCTTCTGCTGATGAATTTTTCCTTGCTGATCCTGTCCCTTTTTATCCATGTTTCCTGGTATATACTTTTTATGTATATATCTGTCTCTTGTTTATCTTTATATCTCTATATGTGTATATCTGTTTTCCTTCTGGGTTGCTTATGTTTCCCAATGTTTGAGTTTGTTTTATGTTGGGTTCTTTCTTTTCTCCTTTGATTTTTATATCAGGGTCCGGTTCCTTCCTTTCGCTCTGGTTCCTTCCTTTCACTACAAATGATTGCAGAGTCTGGTTCTTTCAATGTTCAACGTTAATCAATAGCAATATCAGTAGTAGTGTCAGTAACAAACAATCAATTATCAAAATACAATCAATTATCAGCAATCAGTAATCCTTAATCAGTAGTAAACAGCAATATTCCACAATGATCAATAGCAGTAATTGATAGTCAACAATAATCTATAGTCGTTTGTCAAAAATAGCCATCAGCAAGTAGTCAACAATCAACAATCACCAGTCATTAATCAACAATCAACAGTCAACACTCAACTTTAAAATATCTGCAGCTTAAATTCATTATTTTCTTGATGTTTCCTTAATAATCCAATACACATTCAATTTTACCTCTCCCTGAGTTCTTTATTCCTGATTCCAGACTCCAGATTCCAATAGCTCAATAGCCGATAATTCATTAGTCCATCAGTCTAGTTATTTCTTTGACTAATTTACTACATTGTTGAGCTGATAGATCTTTACTTCATAGTATATTGGGTTGGTATATCTTTAGTTCATAGCATAATTCATAGGCTGTAATATTTCCCTTGACCCTTGGTATGCACCTTTTTTCCTTTAGTCCTTTACAGCTTTGGTTCTTTGGGTTTTAGTAACTGTCTATGTTCGGGTTTATATGTTCTTGTTTTTTCTCCTTGTTTCTTCTTCCTTCTCTCTACTATTATCTTTCTCCATTTCTCCGTTTCTTCTTAAGTTGGGTCCACCCCTTCCACTTCCCACTCTCCTGTATAATCTCCTTCTGCCTCGGGGGTCTCTTGCCTTCCTCAGCTTGTTCCATTTTATTTCATAAACATTGCTTGCCTTGGGCCAAGGAGACTGCAATCTGCTGTGGGTGACCCCCTCTTTCTCTCTTCCTCTCCTCCTCTCTCGTTCAGTTGGGGAGTGGAGAGGAATGGTGAGGAATGGAGAGGTTTCGCCGAAGGGTGTTATGGAGGCAAATTAGTAGCTCTAGGCTTGAGGCTTGAGATTCTGGGCTCAAGGGAAGAGGGGGGGGGAGTGGAGATGAATGATGCGGAATGGAGAGGTTTCGCCGAGGGTTGTTGCGGAGGCGAGTTACCTTGTCTGCGAGGTTTTGCTCGGTGTTTGTTTGTTTGCCCTTATTCTTCTAGATTCCTCCCGATGCTCCGAGCTAGTAGCTCTAGGCGTGGGGGTTTTCTAAGAGACTTTGGAGAGACTTTAGTCTTTAGGAGAGGCTTTAGGCTTTGGACTGCTTTGGGCTTTGGGCTGTTTTGAACTAAGAATGTAGACTTGAAAGGCTTGAAGGTTTGAAGGTTTGAGAATCAGGTTACGGTCTCCTCGCCGTGCAAAGCAAAACCAGAACAAAGTTTCTATATATATATGTAAAAAATTGTTTTTAAAAAAACGTTTATTGCAAATTTCAATATACATAAAAACCAGAGAAAAGGGGGGTGGTGGTTTGGGTGAGGGAAAAATGGGGAGGAGCTGGGAAATGGGCAAGGGGGGGGTATGGACAATGGGAATAGACGGGGGGTGGGTGGGGGGATAACGTCAAGGGTAGGTTGCAGGGGGGATTTTAAGTTACAAGTACTTCCAGGTTAAACAGAACAGGTAATTATTTCTCTTTTACAAAAAGGAGCCTGATGTTATATCAGGCTCTTTTCCATGGTATTTGAGGTACAGATCAGTCTTCATAATTTCTTATTTCTCCTTTTCAAGATATTCTGTGAAGTTACCCCAGTCCGTGTTTTTCCTCTTGTCGCTATTAACTGTTATATATATGTAAATTTGACCCGCTTCTTTTTCTAAAGGTCTTTTATCTTCGTTTCCCAAGGTATGTTAAGTTTTCTTACCCAGCCTGGGGTTCCTTTCTTCTTTCCTTTGCATCTGTGTTTCCATCTTCTTAAAATTTAAAATAGCAGCCAGCGTTCTGTTCCCGGCTTTTGCCGGGTATCCTTGCTGCGCCCTGCACGACTCTCCTTTTATGGCCCCAATATGAACTGAAAGATCATTGTTTTTGTTTTGTTTGGAAGGCCAGAGAGTCTTTAGCGGCCAGCCGCTTCTAGCTACTGGGATGGGGGGAGCTGTGGGAGGGACCCCGCTCAACCAAGGGCTGCGGAAAAGTGGGTTGTTGAAAAACTTGGTGAGGAGCTTCAACAAACCCTGGTGTCTGCCATCATGCCCCTACTGGAAGTGGATGGATTGTAATTTCTTAACATTCCTAACCTTTGACCGTTCAGTCTGGGTTTGGTGGGAGTTTAAAAAAGTGCCAAACAACTAGAGGGCATTGAGTGAGACTTTACTATGACACTTTCTGCACAATTCCAGAAAGCTGGTTGTAAAAGTTAGGAACAGAAATTCAATATGAAACAAAGCATTGCAGTTGGAAAGTTCAGTCTGTCAACATTCCTCATCTCCTTCCCACAAAGCAGAAACATTTGAATGCTGGGATGTGGATGTCTGCATCTCAGCCATATTTTTGGAGCCATAAAGGCTAGAAACTTGGTTTTTTAAAAAAAAAGAAGAAGAAGAAGAAGAGGAAGAAGAAGAAGAAGAAGAAGAAGCTATAGTTCCCCAAGAAGTTGAACTCTGCACCTGATGGATATACAGAGTTGCAGGACTCAACACAGCCCTCTCTTTATGCTCTTGTTTTTAAACATTTCTTCCATCAAATGCAGATTCTAGTCCATGAAACTTTGCTTCTTAATATTTATTTATTTTATTTCATACTTCTCACCCAGAAAGGGGGGAGGGGGTAGACTCAGTGCGGCTTCACAACAAACACACACACACTCTCTCTCTCTCACACACACACACACACAAGTTGCATATTTATACCAAAGGGGTTCAGGGCAGTATAAAAAGTAAAGGTTTTCCCCTGACATTAAGTCTAGTCATGTCAGATTCTGGAGTGCGGTGCTCATCTCCATTTCTAAGCTGAAGAGTTGGCGTTCTTCATAGACATCTCCTAGGTCATATGGCCAGTATGACTGCATGTATCGCAGTTACCTTCCTGCAGAAGCAGTACCTATTGAACTACTCACATTTGCATATTTTCAAACTGCTAGTTTGGCAGAAGCTGGGCTAACAGCAGAGGCTGTGCTCCACGCAGTCATGCTGGCCACATGACCTAGGAGGTGTCTACAGACAATGCCAGCTCTTTGGCTCTGAAATGGAGATGAGCACTAACCCCCGGATTCAGACTTAATGCCAAGGGAAACCTTTACCTTTTATTTGTCAATATTTCCAAAGCCTTGGTGGGAGTTGAATTGTTGATCCCTTCACATCCTGGTCTACATGTGGTTCTATTTTGTATTAATTTGTGTTCTCCTGCTAAAGTACAGCACAAATAACTCAGAACAAAAAGTGCTTTGATTGTTAATGAAAACATTGGCTCACCAGAGGGAGTTGTGAATATTATTATCTCTTCCCAGCTTATCCAGTTCTAATGTGGAGGGAATGTGTGTCTTCTCTGTGTTTCTGACATTAGGTGTTTCAAGGGTGGCAAGTCATGCTTGGAAGGAGACAAGGCCTTCACCAAAATCTAAGTGACCATCACCAGCCTCATGAAGATGTGGCTGTCTCTCCAAGAATCGTTACTCCCAGGGCAAACAATATTAACCTGGAGGTGTTCAGTGGCTCCACCCCAGAGCTCAAGCCAACCCGCAAGTCAGCCCGGGATAGGAGACACTGCAAAGCTGATCCCAAAGACAGCAATGGGAGGGAGGGAGAAACAATCACCTTTATCTCTGGCCCTTCAGAGCCCCCTCAGTCTACGTGCTGCCCCAGCTTCTCTCAGGCCTGGAGTGCATACAAAGCAATCTTCTGCTGCATCGTGACTTGTGGGGGCTGCTTCAGGGATTGCAAGCCCAAAATCCCATACCCATACATTGAGACATTGACAGAGGATGTCAAGAGCCAAGAGTGCAATGGGCATTCACCAAGCAGACTGGCCAGAAGTTCCCCCACTGAAAAGAATGGGAGCCAAACCAAAAAGAGCACTGTGGGCAGCAGTTTCAGCTACCCAGATGTGAAACTGAAAGGGATCCCAGTTTTTCCAAACCAGAGTCCTTGCTCTCACACAGACACAGATTCCTGTTACAAGGAGCCTCTGCAAGAAAAACGTCCCTGGATCTACCAGAAGCAGCATCCTCCCAGTAGCCAGCGGAGCTCTGAAGAACATTATTCCTTCCATGAGTCGGATTTTGAGTTTGGGGAGCTGAATAGTTCCATGTCCAGCAGGGAGATTGACGTCCTGATCTTCAGGAAACTGACTGAGCTCTTCAGTGTCCACCAGATTGATGAGTTGGCCAAGTGTACCTCAGACACGGTCTTCCTGGAGAAGACCAACAAGATCTCAGACCTTATCAACAGCATCACACAGGACTATCACCTGGATGAGCAGGATGCTGAATGTAGACTGGTCCGGGGAATCATTCGTATCAGTACACGCAAAAGCCAGGTTTGGCCCCGCATCTGTGTCCCTACCCTCCCAAGCCAGGAGGAGAACAGCAACCGGGGCAACCCACCGGACAGTGGCAACGAAACCATGTTGGCTTCTGTGCTCACTAGCAAAGAAAGTATGTATGCACGCCCACTCCATGTGGGACAAAGACATTGATATAGGAGACAGTTTGGCCAGTATGCTGAAGGGCCACACCTCTGGGGAAGCTCAATAACTTTGGGGAGCTGTTCAGTGAAGTACAGGAAGATAAGTCAAAATGACAAGAGGAGAAGACAACTAAAAGCCTTCTACGTGGCACACAGATGAATCATTTCTTTTGTGTGCGTGAGGCCTGGCCAAATGGGCAAACCTGGGCCTTCCAAGTGTTTTGGACTTCAACTCCCACAGTTCCTAACAGCCCGAGGCCCTTTCCTTTTCCCCCTCAGTCACTTAAGCAGAAAAGGAAAGAGAAAAGGAAGAGTCCTGAGGCTGTTAGGAATGGTGGAAGTTAAAGTCCAAAACACCTGGAGGACCCAAGTTGGCCCATGCTTGGTCTAGACTGAGGCATCAGGGGAAGTACTGCTCTCCAAAACTAGCTGCTTCACTGCCATAAGATGTAGCTATGGTTACTAGTTAGGCACTCTTGCAGATGAACCTACCCACATACAGGGCCATAGCCAGAAAAATTTTTTGGGGAGGGTTGACAATTTCGGTGGGGGAGAGGGGGTAAAAATTTCAGGGGGGGGGGTTGAAAATTTCGGGGTGGGGGGGTGGGTTTGAAACCTGCCTCCTAGCTCACGCTGAAGCAAAGAGGCAGAGCAACCTTCAATAGCCCAAAGCTCCGCCCCTGTCAACCACCTCCACCAAGTCTGGCCTCTTTAATGAGAGCATTCAACACACATACACACAACTTGGTTGCTTCACTACATCGGCTGTTGCTGCAAGCAATGCCAGTGTGAATAAATTGTCAATATTTGCTTGAGATAGTGCTTACAGTTCTGAAGGGACTCTTAATTTTTTTGCATCTCATAGACTTAGCATGGGGATTTGGTTAACCAGTTAAAATTCGTGAGTAAACCAGGTTTTTTTTTAAAAAAAAAATCTGAAACATTTCGGGGGGGGGGGTTGAACCCCTAAAACCACCCCCTCGCTACAGGCCTGCCCACATATATACTACTTATGTATAAGTCAACCCCTTGTATAAGATGAGGACATTGTTTTCAGGCCAAGATTATGGATTTTGATGTGATAAGCTGTGGAGAGGAGAAAATGCCAACTATCTCTAGTCACCTCTGCAATCAAAAAAGGCCAGAAATGATGCCAAGGTGGAGAAAGTAAAAGGGATTGATATTTCTGTTGTTCTGTAATGTGTGGCTGATTGAAAATCACACATAGTTCATGTCTTTACCAATCCACACGCTGTTTTGCTAGAGAAAAGATATGCCACGCAGATGATCAGTAAAGAATAAGGTGCTTACTCTTCGTTATGCAGAGCATCATATATACAGACATTTGAACAGTTGCATTGACTCACACAATGTCCTTTGAGAGAGATTCAAATAGTCTTTAGGTATCCATGTGAAAGATCTTCCAGCAGCCCAGAAGCAAAAATGCAAACTGTCTTGGTAAGCTGCTGCTCAGAAAACCTAAAAATGTAACTGTTGCCAAAACTCCCAGGCTCAGCTAGCATCTCAGCCATAGCCCAACCAATCAGCTTTGTGCTTTGCATTCTCCAGTTAACACACTCACCATCTGATTTTGCATGCTCCTACAGGATGGACTAAGTTCTTGCCTTTCACCAATCTACTGAGAGGTGATTTCTTTTTTGATAAAATAATAAAGGTGCAGTACATACATTGACACGTGGATAAGTCATTCCAAGTTTTTAGGCTTGCTTTAAAATATTTCTTTTAGATTGTACACAACAAGTATATACAGTACTTAACAGAGGTCTTACAAGTTGCTGGATAAAGTCCATTTCATGTCTGTTTTTCCCAATGTGCAACCTATTGTTCAAAAACACATAATGTTTTTGAACTACCTTGTCAATATATGACATATTTAAATGCTTCAGTATCAGTCTGACATGTTATTGTGCATCTCTTTTGTTTGTTTGAAGAGGAGGCCCCAAGCTCCTCTTATAACACAATGTTTGTCACAACTTTATTCTTAAATCCCGCCACCATCTCCCCGAACAGACTTGGGGCAGCTTACAGGCGGCACAAAATGCCTAAAAACAAACATAAACATGAACACAATCAGGGGCGGCTCAACCCATTATGCAAAGTAAGCATTTGCAGTACAGTTGATTTTGCCCAGGAGCACTCTTGAGCCACTCTTGGGGGAAAATAGACCTTGACATATGCGAGTTGTAGTTACTGGGATGCATAGTTCACCTAAAATCAAAGAGCATTCTGAACTCCACCAGTGATGGAATTGAACCAAATATGGCACACACAACTCCCACGATGAACAGAAAATATATATCAATGATTGGGGGGGGGGGGGCCAAAATACTTCTTTGCTTACCGTTGAAAATTACCTAGGGCCGCCTCTGAACACAATATAAAATACAATAAAAGAAAACATATGCACATATAAAAATATAAAAATGATAGAAATTTTCCAGGCCCTTATTAAAGAGAAAAACTTGACAATAGAAAAGTAAGATGTATGCACAGTCAGATTTCTTATTTAGATAGTGCTAATAGGCCTGGGCAGTTTCGTTTCGTTAATTCGTAATTCGTTAATAATTCGTTAATTTTTCCAATTACAAAACGATAACGAACCATTCTGGAGCAATCATTAAAAAAAACGAATTTTTGAACACGTTTTGTA
Organism: Anolis sagrei; assembly: GCF_037176765.1. Taxonomy (NCBI): domain Eukaryota; kingdom Metazoa; phylum Chordata; class Lepidosauria; order Squamata; family Anolidae; genus Anolis; species Anolis sagrei. The sequence goes on along the minus strand of NC_090035.1, from coordinate 54,911,560 downwards.
AATGCTTCGTATTTCGTTATTGTATTTGTTTCGTTATTGTTTTGAGGTCATTTCGTTATTATTTCTGCATGTCTGGGCCAGTTTTATGGTTTAATTAGTGAAAAAAAAATATGATATCACACCAACAGTCAAGAACAGAGGGAGAGGGAAGCTTCAGAAGTTTTTGGAGGTTTTTTAGCGTATATTTTGCGGTCGCGTCCGCCATTAACGAATCGATTCGTTATTGTTTCGGAAATCGATTTGTTAATTTTTTTACCATTTACGAAATTTTGTAAATATCGAACTTTTTAAAAGGAAAATTTTGTAATTATTTTAAATATCAAAACAAAAAAACCCCCCAAATACAAATCGATTTTAGAAACAAATTTTTGCGTTGTTACCCAGGCCTAAGTGCTAAATGAAGATTTGATGAAAATGTTTGCTCTAGAATAGCACCTTTCTAGTATGCTTACCCTGGACCCCCTTTCTAGATGTCCTTATCTGTAGCCATTGTACTACGGACAAGAGCAGAAGAACATGCTGGAGCAGGAAAAGCCCTGTCTACTCAACCATATTGATTCCATAATAGCCAGTTGTGAGTGAATTATAACCCTAATTCTTGTTTCCAACAACTGATCCTAATTTGAGGCATCCTGACTTGGATAATCGGAAGATGAGTCCATATCTCACCATCTTGATCAGGGGTCATTTATAGCCTGATTTCCCTTGAATTGTCTCTCATACTACCACTTAGTGCAGGCAAGGGCAAACTAGCTTGGAAGCTGCATGCTAGGACTCCCTGCTAGGAGGACTAGCTTCCCGGTGATGGAAGGGAGGAAAGGAGGATAGAAAGGGAGAATGAAGGAAGGATGTAAGAAGAAAGAGGGAGAGAGGGAAGGAAGGATAAAGGGAAGGGTGGAAGGGAAGGATGAAAGAAGGAAGGAAAAAGAGAAGGAAGGGAGAAAGTGAGGAAGAGAAGGATGGATGGATGGATGGATGGACGGATGGATGGATGGATGGATGGGAGGGAGGTGCTTAAGATTGTCTGGGGAGGCCCTGGTATCGGTCCCGCCTCCTTTGCAGATCCGATTGGCAGGGACAAGAGACAGGGCCTTCTCAGTGGTGGCCCCTCGACTATAGAACACCCTCCCTAGTAATATCAGATTGGCCCCCTCCCTCCTAACATTTTGAAAGAAAGTTGAAACCTGGCTTTTTGAGCAGGCATTTACAGATGCAGTGTAACAAATTAATTTAGACCCACAGAATGACTGGATGATGCAATGGAAAAATGATTTTAGTGATGAGACGCTGAGAACTTGTGTTTTATGGTTTTTATTGTTCTACTTTTTATATGATCTATATTATATCTTATCATTTTAAACTATATTTTATGTTGTGGGGGGCATAGATTCCTGACTGAAAACCACCTCGAGTCACCTTCGGGTTGAGATAGGTGGTAAAAAGTATGGTAAATAAATAAAGGAAGGAAGGAAGGAAGGGAGGGAGGGAGGGAGGGAGGGAGGGAGGGAGGGAAGGAAGGGATGGAGGAAAGAAAGAGATGGAAGGAAGGAACTGAGGAAGAGAAGGATGGAAAGAAGGGAAGGATAAAGGAAAGAGAAAGAAAAAATACAAAAGAGAGGGAAAGATGAAAGGGTGGAAGGGAAGGGTTGAAGGAAGGAAGGAAGGGTGGAAGGGAATGGAGGGAGGGAGGGAGAAAGGGAGGAAAGAGAGAAAGACAAAAGGGAGGGAAGGATGAAAGGGTGGAAGGAAAGGAAGGAGGGAGGGAGGAAGAAAGACGATGATAAGGAAAAGGGGAAGGAGGAAGGAAAGAAAGGAAGGAGTGACAAAAGGGTAGAAGTGAAGAAGAAAGAAGTAGGGAAGAAGGAAAGAAAGAGAGAAGGAAGGATAGGATGGTGAGAGAGAATAGAGATTGAGAAAAGAGCCCAAAGGGCTGCATCTGGATTTGCCCACATCTGACTTAGTGCCACTAGCAATTTCCTACTGGCAATTCCTTGAACATGTTATAGAATGAGCACATTCACATCGTAACCAGATATAGAGCAGCAATGAGTAATCCAATTTATTTATTAATTCCCATTCTAAGCTTAAATCTGTTGACATTGGTTTTCCATCTACGTAATAGGAGAGGCTAGGTTAGATGTATGCATGGGTTTTGCTGACACAAGAATTCACTGACTCCTTTATTAACAAACTAGCTGTACCCGCCATGTGTTGCTGTGGCCAACCTTCCCTCCCACTCTCTCTCTCTCCTTCCCCCTTTCTTTCCTCTTTTTCTTTCCCTATTTCTCTTCTTTCTTCCATCTCTACCTGTTTCTTTCCTCCCTTTCTTTGCTCTTTGGTTACATCCTTCCTTCTCTCCTTCCTTCCTTCTTTCCTTCCTTCCTTCCTTCCTTCCTTCCTTCCTTCCTTCCTTCCGTATCTTTCGTTCCTTGTCTCCTTCCTTCCCTCTCTTTTTCCTTTCACTTTTTTATTTCCTTCTCTCTTTCCTTGCTTCTCTACTTTCTTTCTTTCCTTCCTTTTTTTCCCTCCCTCCTTCTCTCCTTCTTTCCTTCCTACCCCCTTTCCCTCCTCTCTTGTTACTTCTTGACTGTCTCTTCCATTTAATATTGTATATAATATTGTATAATTAAGGAAGGAAAAAGGGAGGGAAGAAGGGAAGGAAGGGAAGGAAAGAAAAGAAAAGAAAGAAGGAGGGACAGGAAGGAAGGAAGGGAAAGGACGGAGGGGATGAAAAAATGAGGGAGGGAAGGAAATGTAGGGGAAGGAAATGAAGAAAGGGAAAGAAGGAGGAAAGGAGAAGACAGGAAGGAAAAGAAGGAAAGGAGGGAAAGGAAGAAAGAAGGAGGGACAGGAAGGAAGGGAAGGAGGGAAAGAAGGAAAGGAAGGAGAAAGAAGGAAGAAAAGGAAAGAAAGGGAGGGAGGGAGGGAGGAAGGGGAGGAAAGAAGGGAAGGGAGTGAGGGAGATGGTGCTTCAATCAAGCACCATCAAACTTCCTCGCCGCCTCCTCCTCCTCTTCCCCTTCTTCTTTGCCTGTGGGCTCCGCTGCCACCGCTGTCACTTATCCAATCCTTCCTGTTCCAACAGGGAAAGGAGGAGGAGGAGGAGACTGCCCTCCTGACATAGCAGGGAAAGAGAAGGGGCTCCATGCGGCAAGCCTCCACCTCCACTCCCATGGTGCCCACTCTTGCTTGTGTGTGTGTGTGTGTGCGACCGTGCACGCGCGCCTGGCTCCTCATGCTTTAACAGCCGGCTGTTTCCCCATGAGGAGGAGGGGGAGTGGCCATATGTCTCTTTGTGGGCCTGCAGTTTCTCCTTTGTGGACATGTAGTTTAGAAGTCCTTTCTGCTTTTTGTTTTCATTGTTTTTTGAGTGAAGGACATACATTGGGTTGTTAGGTGTATCGTGTCCAAATTTGGTGTCAATTCCCCAGTGGTTTTTGAGTTCTGTTAATACCACAAACAAACATTACATTTTTATTTATATACTAGCTGTACCTGCCACATGCTGCTGTGGCCAACCTTCCCTCTCTCCTTCTTTCCCCCATTCCTTCACTCCCCCCTTTCCTTCCTTCCTTCCTTCCTTTCCTTCTCTTCTTCCTTTCTTCTCTATCTCTTTCCTTCCTTCCCCCTTTTTCTTTCCCTCCCTCTTTCCTTCCTTCTCTCTTTGCTTCCATGCTTCCTTCTCCCTCTCCTTCTTCCTTTCTTTCCTTCCCTCCCTTTTTCTCTTTTCTTCCTTCTCTACCTCTTTCCTTCCTTCTCTTTCTGCTTCCATGCTTCCTTCTCCCTTTCCTTCTTTCTTTCCCTCCCCTTTTCTCTTTTATTTATTTATTTATTTATTTACTGCATTTGTTGACCGCCGTTCTCAGCCCTAGGGCGACTCACGGCGGTGTACAACATATAAAAAGACAATTTACAATGAAAGCAATATCATAAACAACAATAACAACATCACTATTAATAATACCATTACACTAAATCATTCGCGACGTCTCATCATAGAATCACAATCCAATCTCGTTATCCATATTCCGTTCCACTCATCATTGCCAATTTGTTGTAGCACTTAGTCAAACGCCTTCTCAAACAACCATGTCTTTAGGCTCTTGCGGAATGTCATAAGGGGGGGCGCCTGTCTGATGTCTACAGGGAGGGTGTTCCACAGCTAGGGGGCCACCACCGAGAAGGCCCTATCCCTCGTCCCCGCCAGGCGTGCCTGTGAGGCAGGCGGGATTGAGAGAAGGGCCTCCCCTGACGATCTCAAGGTCCTCGTGGGCTCATAGGCCGAGATGCGGTCACATAGGTATTTTGGGCCGGAACCGTTTAGGGCTTTGTAGGCCAACACCAGCACCTTGAATTGGGCCCGGTAGCAGATCGGCAGCCAGTGGAGCTGGGACAACAAGGGCGTTGTGTGCTCCCTGCGTCCCGCTCCTGTTAGTAACATGGCTGCCAAGCGCGCTGGACTAGCTGGAGCTTCCGGGCCGTCTTCAAGGGCAGCCCCATGTAGAGAGCATTGCAGTAGTCAAGGCGGGATGTGACCAGAGCGTGTACTACCACGGCCAAGTCAGACTTCCCAAGGTACGGGCGCAGCTGGCGCATGAGCCTGAGCTGTGCGAATGCTCCCCTGGTCACCGCTGAAACCTGGGTGTCCAGGCTCAACGATGAATCCAGGATCACACCCAAGCTGCGAACCTGCGCCTTCAAGGGGAGTGCGACCCTATCCAGCACAGGCTGTAACCCTATACCCTGTTCGGCCTTGCGACTGACCAGGAGTACATCTGTCTTGTCTGGATTTAATTTCAATTTGTTCGCCCTCATCCAGACCATTACAGCGGCCAGGCACCGGTTCAGGACCTCGACAGCCTCCTTAGTAGCAGGTGGGAAGGAGTGACAGAGTTGGACATCATCTGCGTACAGATGACACCGCACCCCGAAACTCCGGATGATCTCACCCAGCGGCTTCATGTAGATATTAAACAGCATGGGGGACAGTATAGAGCCCTGTGGAACCCCACAAGTCAAAGGCTGTGGCGTTGAACAGGTGTCCCCCAATAACACCTTCTGGGTGCGGACCTCCAGAAATGACCGGAGCCACTGCAGAACAGTGCCCCCGAGGCCCATTTCCGCAAGGCGCCCCAGAAGGATACCGTGGTCGACGGTATCGAAGGCCGCTGAGAGGTCCAGGAGCACCAACAGGGACACACTCCCCCTGTCTAGCTCCCGGCGCAGATCATCCACTAAGGTGACCAAGACTGTCTCAGTACCATGTCCCGGTCTGAAACCAGACTGTGCCGAATCCAGATAATCCGTGTGTCTCAAGAATACCTGGAGTTGTGAGGCCACCACGCTTTCCATGACTTTGCCCAAAAAGGGGAGATTGGAAACAGGCCGAAAGTTGTCAAATTTAGTGGGGTCCAGTGATGGTTTTTTCAACAGCGGTTTTATAATAGCTTGTGTTAAGCTCACTGGAATTTTGTCTTCCCGAAGGGAGGCGTTAACCACCACCGTTACCCACTCAGCCAATCCCCCTCTGGCCTCCTTCAGAAGCCAGGATGGGCAGGGGTCTAGGATGGACGTAGTGGGCCTCATTCCTCCAAGTATCTTGTCCACATCCTCGGGCTTCACAAATTGAAAAGAATCCATCAAAATAGGACAAGCAGGTGCTCGTGTCACATCCTCAGAGACTTCATTTAACATGGTGTCCAGACCAGAACGGATCAAAGCGACTTTGTCTGCAAAGAACCGAGCAAATGCTTTTCAGCGCGTGGCCGAATTGTCAGAGCTCCCGCCTGAGATGGCGGGAGTTAAAAGACCTCTGACAATCCGGAACAACTCCACCGGACGGTTCCTTGCAGACGCAATAGTGGCCGCAAAGAAAGTTTTCTTTGCGGCTTTTATTGCCGCGGCATATGCCCTTAGAAAGGACACAAACCATGTTCGATTTGACTCGCTCGGATCTAAATGCCACACGCTCTCTAGTTCCCTCTTCCTTCGCTTCATCACTGCGAGCTCCTCAGTAAACCAAGGAGCTGGTTTAGCTCGGCTACTTGAGAGGGGACGTTCCGGAGCGATCGTGTCAATTGCCCTGGCCATCTCTCCATTCCAGAGAGCGACCAAGGCTTCGACAGGGTCACCTACCAAGGTGGCGGGAAAATCCCCAAGAGCCGTCAGGAATCCATTCGGATCCATAAGCCTCCTGGGGCGGACCAACTTAATGGGTCCTCCACCTTTGCAGAGGTTGGGGGGCGCAGTGAGCCTAAATCTGACAAGGAAGTGGTCGGTCCATGGCAACGGAGAGATGGTCAACTCCTCAACACCGCCACCTTGCTCCCATCCCTGGCAGAAAACCAAGTCCAATGTATGTCCAGCACAGTGGGTGGGGCCAGATATTTGTTGGGACAGCCCCATGGTTGCCATGGCAGACATGAAGTCCTGAGCCGCTCCTGTGAGGGTCGACTCGGCATGGATATTGAAGTCTCCCAGCACAAGAAGCCGTTGAGACTCCAACGCCAGGCTCGAGACTACCCCCGCTAGCTCAGGTAGGGAGACTGTAGTGAAGCGAGGTGGACGGTACACTAACAGAATCCCTATTCTGTCCCGGTCACCCACCCTCAGGTGGACGCATTCAAAATTTGTTGACTGCGGGATGGGACTCCTGGTCAGATGAATGGAATCTCTATAGACCACTGCGACCCCGCCTCCCCGCCCTCTGGATCTTGGTTGGTGCTGCACGGAGAAGCCTGGGGGACAAAGCTGGGTTAGATTCACGCCTCCAGCTTCATCCAACCAGGTCTCCGTGATGCACGCCAGATCTGCCCGCTCATCCAGGATTAAATCCTGGATAAAGGTCGTTTTACCGTTGACAGATCTGGCATTCAACAGCACCACCTTCAATCCGGAGGGCCCGCCATCCTGGTTACACCAATTTACCATAGGAGACCGGTTTGGAATTATTAATGTAGATAAGCGATCCGAATTAGGCCGAATTTGTGGTCTCCTTTTCCCGCATCTCCCCCTCCCCACCACGACCTCTATGGGGGCCCCTCGGCTAGTGGAACACCTCCCCTCCTCCATGCCACAGTCCAAATCCAAGGTCTTAATTTCTGTTTCATTAATGGTTGTTTGGATTGTTGGAGTTTTTTCTTGCCAACTTCCTTCATTCCCTTTCTCCCCCCTCCCCACCTCATTGTTACCCACGGCCTCCAGCTTGCTTCGTCCCTTGCCCTTTCCACAAGTCACTAATATCAAGGACAATACAAATAGGGGAATAGGGAACCACATGGGTGATAGTAGTAGTACACTTCAGTAAGACTGATAGTAACAAAGTGCAATAAGCGTCACAGCTGTGACAGTTGGTAGTTCGTAAAGTGCAAGAGTCTTAAAGTGCAAACACAATAGCGTCACAGCTGCGTGCCACTGGGGTGATTCCTAAAGTGCAAGATCTTAAAGTGCAACAAGGTACCCGAATCTGGCTCTAAGTGCTATCTAAAGTGCGGCATGGAGGGATAGGGAGAGGGTGGGTAGTGCCAGTTCAATTTAGCAGCAGAAGAGGCAGGCGCCTTAAAGTGCTATACTGAGTTCTTAGTACCAATTAGCAGCAAATTAGGCAAGGAATGATAAAGTGTTTCTTTAAGCAATATGTAAACATTGAGCAATATGTAAACACAACGTTAGAGAGTTGACAAGCAATATCAGTTTGTGAAGTTGTTGTGATTCAAGATGTAGTCTATGGACAGCTGATGTAAAATAGCGAATGGAACTCTCAGTCTTTCTGGAGATGGTCCACACGGCGGTTGGTCAGCACAAGTTGGTCTACACACCGCTTAATTGCACAATCTTTTCTTCCTTCTCTACCTCTTTCCTTCCTTCTCTTTTTGCTTCCATACTTCCTTCTCCCTTTCCTTCTTTCTTTCTTTCCCTCCCCTTTTCTCTCTTTTCTTCCTTCTCTACCTCTTTCCTTCCTTCTCTTTTTGCTTCCATACTTCCTTCTCCCTTTACTTCTTTCTTTCTTTCCCTCCCCTCCCCTTTCCTTTCTCCCTTCTCTACCTCTTTCCTTCCTTCTCTTTTTGCTTCCATGCTTCCTTCTCCCTATACTTCCTTCTTCCCCCCCTTTGTTTTCTTTCTTTTTCTCTCTCTCCCTTTCTTCCTTTTTTCTGTATTGTCATTTAGCTTTTCATCATTTAGCTTTTGGGAGGGCTTTTAAGTCCCTTCTGCTGTGTTTTTCAGTGATTTTATGAGTGAAGGTCATACATTGGGTTGTTAGGTGTCTTGTGTTCAAATTTGGTGCCAATTCCTCCAGTGGTTTTTGAGTTCTGTTAATCCCACAATGAACATTACATTTTTATTTATATAGATATAGAAGATTCATCCGTTAAGAGACATTGAGCATGGTTGACAGGGTCAAAGTGTTGAAATTCTTTGATTATTAAGGATTGATGGTTTGATCGGCTTCATTTCAGGACTTCCTGTTCTCCCCGACCTTAGCAGTAATCTTCTCATAGGAGTATAGAGTATGGCTCTTCTCCCCAGCAACAGCAACAATATATTCTTAGGCACTATCACTCTTGTAATGCAAAGTGTGTTGGAATGCTTTGATCTTGAAGGAACGATTACGTCCTATTAGGTTTACAAATGATCTCCTTCTAGCAGAGATGAAAAATGCTAGAACTGGTTTGATATGGATCAATGTAGCTGCTTGCAATTTAGGATTCCCCTTGGGGCCATGACTGTCATGAATGCCTGCACCTCAAAATTGAGCATTACACTCCACTAAAAGAAACAGAGCTTGTTTCACTACCAGGTAGGATTGCCAGGGTGCAGTGATTGGGCTGAAATTCCCATTTAAGGGCATGTACAGTGTATTAGTAAAGAAACTCTGTGTGGTAGGATACAAGTACTTTTAAATACCAACATTTCTGTTGCTCCTTTTTTAGACTTGTCTGTGAAGATATCGGTAGAAACCACAGCAGATGTGAAAGCCAGGTACATGAGGCATGGGCCATATAGCGTTACAGGTGAGCTTCCTTTACATTACAGCAAGAACTTTGGTGATGGTGATGTTTCGATCTATAGTGCTCAGACCATAGCTTTCCAACAAACAGCACTTCTCATAGTGTTCCCACCCACTGGGCAAAACAAATGGTTCATATAGATCTTAATACTATGAACTCCAGAGGTTTTGATTTGCAGGATTTGATTTCCCATTTAACCCTCTGCCCTTCCATTTTTCCAACTGCTTTTAATATGTCCCAGTTTCTCACTCTTTTCTCTTTGTCCTCTTGCTCTCTGAGATCTCTCCTTCTTCCTTATTTATTATTTTATTTATTTATTATTTAAACTTATATGCTGCCACTCCCCTGGGGCTCGGAGCGGCTTACAAGAATAGCTAAAATCTAACAAAGTTTAAAAGCAATTTAAAACAATTTAAAAACAACAGTATCAAACATTAAAAGCCTGTCGGAACAGGTATATCTTACATGCCCTGTGGAAAGCTGGTAAGTCCCGCAGGGCACGAACTTCAGGTGGCATAGCATTCCAGACTGATGGCACCACTGCTGTGAAGGCTCTGCGTCTGGTTGCCGTTAGACGCAAGGTCTTGACACTGGGGACTTCCAATAGATCTTGGTCCTCAGAACGGAGGGATCTCTGGGGTTGGTAGGGGGTGGGACGATCCCTCAAATACATTGGCCCCAGACCATGCAAGGCCTTAAAGTTGAGTACCATCACTTTGAAAGTGATCTGGTGCTCAATTGGTAACCAATGCAGCTGTAGTAAGATTGGTGTTATGTGGCATCGGAATTCCTGCAAGAAACCGAGCAGCTGCGTTTTGTACCAACTTGAGCTTCCGAATCACCTACAGAGGGAGGCCAATGTAGAGGGCGTTACAGTAGTCCAGTCTTGAGATGACCGTGGCCTGGATCACCGTAGCTAGGTCGTCCCTGGACAGGTAGGGGGCCAGCCATCTAGCCTGCCACAGGTGAAAGAAGGTGGTTCTGCTCACGGCACAACTAATTCTTTAAAATGGTCCTTAGTATGTTATTTATTGTGTCAGAAGCAAACTGAGGGTACAGTTAAAATGTATTTAAAACACAAACAAAGTTTAAAACTGGCATTATGCTAAATTATGCTAAATTTCTTTTGACCAGAACCTGGCCACTTGGAGTGCCTCTGGTGTTGCTGCAAGACAATACTCCATTGTACATGTGGCAGGGCTCAGGTTTCATTGCAGCAGGTGGTCTGTGGTTGCTCTCCTCCACACACACACGCCGTGGAATCCACTTTGTAGCCCCATTTCTTAAGGTTGGCTCTGCATCTTGTGATGCCAGTCTGTTCAGCTTCTTCCATGTCACCCAGTCTTCTGTGTGCCCAGGGGGTCTTAGCCACTGATTGAGGTTCTGAGTTTTAGCCTGCCACTTTTAGACTCTTGCTTGCTGATGTGTTCCTGAAAGTATCTCTGTTGATCTTAGGAAGCTGTTTTTTTTTTAAGGCATTGGCATGCTGGCTGATATCCGAACAGAGGATGGGTCTTTCATTATTGGCTGCTACTTCCCGACGAATGTCAGGTGGTGCAATACCAGCTAAACCAGTGGTGCTCAACCTGTGGGTCTCCAGGTGTTTTGGTCTACAACTCTCAAAAATCCCAGCCAGTTTACCAGCTGTTAGGATTTCTGGGACTTGAAGGCCAAAACATTTGGGTACCCACAAGTTGAGAACCACTGAGATAAACAGTGTCATGTCTCTAGTGGTGTGGGGCGTAGACATCCTGTGATAATGCAGCATGTCTCATTAAGAGCCACATCCACTTTTTTAACATGGTGAGATGCATTCCACACTGGGCTTGCATATTCAGGAGCAGAGTAGCAAAGTGCAAGGGCAGATGTCTTCACTGTGTCTGGTTGTGATCCCCAGGTTGTGCCAAACAGCTTTTGTATATTATTTCTAGCACCCGCTTTTTTGCTTGATAGTCAAGCAGTGCTTCTTATAAGTCAGAGCATGGTCCAGAGTGACTCCCAGGTATTTGTGTGTGCTGCAATGCCCCAGTGGGATTCCTTCCCAGGAAATCCATAGAGCTCGAGATGCTTATCTGTTCTTAAGGTGAAAAGCACATGTCTGTGTTTTAGATGGATTAGGAATCAGCTGGTTTCCCTGCAATAGGCAGTAAAAGCTTCTGAGAGCTTCTGTTCAACTATTTCAAAGCTCCTTGCTTGAGCAGTGATGGCACATTCATCCTTAGTATGAAAGATCACATCAGATAGAGGGAAGACAAAGTCTGTCCCTCACAGTTTTTGTATAATTGGACGAACCCTCTCATTTCTAGAAAATTGTCTTAATTCAGAGCCTCGACAATTCAGAATATAGCTGGACCCCTCTGGAAGAGTACACTGCATTTCCCCTTCAGCAGCATCCTTGAATGCATATATTCGTTGAATTTATGTATGAAATTCATACATGTATCATTATACCCATGATTTTAGCTGTATTACAGGAAATCCTGGAAGGCAAAATGTTATAGCTTTTTTCCCTTCGTTTCTTCATATATTGTTTGGCTATCCTGGGCATGATAGAGCAGGGCTTCTATTTGCATGTCCAGGGTATTTTTGAGACGATCTTGCCGGTAGGGCAGGAAAAGAGCATAAGGGCAGGAAAAGAGCAAGCAAGGTTTTTGTTTGTTTGTTTGTCCTGCAGTCAACAGACTGTCAGAACAATTTATATATTATTTATTTATTTACTACATTTAGATAACGCTTTTCTCCCCCTAAGGGAACTCAAAGTGGTTTCCAACATTATAAAGTCAAAATTCAATGCCGTACATACATGTGAAAACCAAAAGATAATAACAAGACAATAACATATAACTATAACTTAATTTAATCAAATTAAAACATGAATATAAAAGAACATTTAGACATAAAGCATAAAAATTAAACATCGATAATACAATAACATTTATGTTAAAACCCACAGATAAACAACAGTTATTAAAATCATGACATCCAAAATCAAGTCCATTGGTCCATTAACTATTCCTTATCTTTTTGCACTATGAGCTTTGCTGTCCAAAAGTTTGGTCACATAATCACGTTTTTGCTTTCTTCCTGAATTTATATATTTATTTATTTACAGTATTAATATTTCACCCTTCTCACTCTGCAGGGGACTCAGGGCGGATTACAATGTACAATGAAGTACTTCCTCATTCTTTGCATGCTTGCTGGAGATTTTTATGTCCTCACAGATTAGTTAAATTTGCCTCCCCGCATAAGCGATAGCTAAATTTCCTACTTGACAGATGCAACTGTCTTTCGGGCTGCAAAGATCAACAACAAGCTACACAAATGTCATGTTAAATATATTCTAAATCAGGATGTCAGACTTGTGGCCCTCCAGATGTCTGAGCCTCCAATTCCCAGACACCCTTGTCCAATGGCCAGGAATTCTGGGAGCTGATGTTCAAAGCACACAAGTTTGGCACCACACTTCTCAAGCAATATCAACAGGCATTCATATGATGAATTTATTTCCAAGTATTATGGAATCTTCTTTTCCAAATAATTCGATTGCATTCCTTTGCTCATCAAAATAATTTTGCTGTATGGCTTTGAGCCATTTCTGATTTTAGGTCGCAATATCAAGGGGGTATTTTGTTCAGAGGGAGTTTGCTTTCTCTGGAGTTGAAAGAGCATGACTTCCCATAGGGTTTTCTTTATGTCAGGAGTGACTTGAGAAACCGCAAGTCGTTTCTAGTGTGAGAGAATTGGCCGTTTGCAAGGATATTGCTCAAAGGATGCCTTGATGTTTGATGTTTTACCACCCTTGTGGGAGGCCTCTCTCATGTCCCTGCATGATGAGCTGGAGTTAACAGAGGGAGCTCAACCCATTCTCCCCAGATTCGTACCACTGACATGTCTGTCAGCAGTCCTGTCAGCACAAGGGATTAACCCATTCCATCTAAGGGAGCTCCTACTTCCCATAGGTCACCCCATGGCTTTCCTTGTTTGAACAATAATTCGAACCCAGATTACCGGAGTTGCTCTCCAAAACAATACGCAGGCACAGTAAATACATAGGAACATCAGAAAGTGTCTGTTATCGCAAACTACTTGGACAAAATCATTCATAACCTTAGTGAAAGGCCGCTGAGACCAACTAAATACACATATTACCAAAGGAGCAAGGCACATCAATTGGAAGGTTTCTTTATAGTTGTAGGGCAACCACTTTTTGCTTTCCAGCCTAATTGATCTTAACAGTTGTCTCTCACCAGCAGCATGTCTGAAAGAGATCTTAATGTATAGGTGGAGATCACCTTTTAAAGAATGTTCCCAAACCATTTATGTCATCCTAGATTAACACCCGCATTTTAACTTTAGTCTGGAAATGTACTGGTGACTGTGTTTTGCCCTCCTATTTGCTAACTTAATATTTCAGTGCTATTTATGATAGAGAAGGCTTGGTTGAGGGAAGGGGATTTACAGAGTTTTACACAGTTTTCATGTTTGACTCGCTTTAAATTCTTGGATGTTCATGTCACTAACACAAAATAAAATGCCCAGTAGACAAATGAAATACATTGTTGAAGGCTTTCATGCCCAGAATCATGCCCAGTTGTGAGTTTTCTGGCCTGTATGGCCATGTTCCAGAAGCATTCTTTCCTGACATTTTGCCTCCATCTATGGCAGGCATCCTCAGAGGCTACCAATATTTTTTAAAAATCCCTCTAAAATCAGGACAGTCAATAAAGAGCAACACTCTGAAAACAGGTGAATTCCAGATGTGAAACAATTAGGACCAGCTAATCACCTCCCAACAAAGGATTCCCCTAGGCAGGGAGCAGTGAAGCTTTGAAGCTACTAGGCTATTCAATAGGCTTGGGCGATCAAGGAAAAAATTGGTTCTAAACTCGCTTCATTTCTTGGGGGCGCTAGCGTTTCGAAATTCTGTGGACTTCCGAAATTTGAGATTTCAGAGTTTTGTAATTTCTGAAATTTTGTTAATTACAAATCGATTCGTTAATGGCGGACGCGATTGTGCAATGCGCTAAAAACACCTCCAAACGGGACTGGGGGATATTCTGAAGCTTTCCTCTCCCTCTGAATTTGATTGCTGGTGTTACAACTAACAAACTGATTAAAAATTAAATAAATTAAATAAATTAAATAAGTTGATTGCTGGTGTTACAACTAACAAACTGATTAAAAAATAAAATAAATTCTGGATGAAATTAAAGTACAGAAAGTTTGTAAAAATACAAATTAAAATCATTTTAATCAATTAATCAAATAATCAAATAGAATAAAAAATTAAATAACAAAATAATAAAATGAAGTAATAAAATAAGTAAGATAACAAATTAAAATGTAATAAAACACATAACTTTGTAATAAAATATAAAATAATATATAAAATAATAATATATAAAAATAATATATAAATAAAATTAATATAAATAATTAATAATATATATAAAATAAAAATAATATATAAAAATATAGAAATTAAATATAAGAGAGTAAAAACTAAATAAAAAGTAATAAAAATTGCACTTTGAAATAAACTATGAAGTTATTAAATTATGGCCAAGTTATCTGGCAAGTGTACATATTAATTATAATTCCTCTAGCAGTATTGCAAGTTAAGTAAGGACCAATTCCCCCTGGGAGGGGTGTGTGTGTGAAATCAAATACATTAAGTAAGTATATAATTTAAAATCAACAGAAATTAATTTATAAATGAAAAAACATTACATTAAAAAATAAACAAATCAACAAAAATAAGAAATAAAAAATAAACAAATCAACATAAATTAATTTATAAATGAAAAAACATTACATCCAAAAAATAAAAGTAGTATAATAAAATGTTATAAAATACATACATTACATAAATACATACATTACATTTCTGAAGGCCCGTGCCCCATTCCGGCCTTCTCCAAATCCTCCCGGAGGGGGGGGGGGGGCATTGGCCATCAGCCCCTTTGGAGTGTTAGAATGCATTCTACTTTCACAGCATATCAGCCGTCCTCCAGTGAGACTATCTCAAAGCCCTACTGGGTGCCTTGCTCCTGGCCCCCCCGGGACTTACTGCTTGCTTGCTGGGTGAAGGCCAATACCCTTCCCGGCCTTCCTTCTCCAAGTCCTCCAGGGGGGCATCGGGCATTAACCCCCGGGAGGGTCATAGTGCATTCAACTTTCACAGCATATCAGCCATCCTCCAGTGAGACTGTCTCTAAACCCTCCCGGGGGGCATTGATTCTGCCCCCCCCCCCGGGACTGCCCGCCTGCTGTGTATAGGCCAGTTCCCTTTCTGGCCACCTCCATGCCCTCCCGGGGGGGTTATGTCCATTAACCCCCCGGAGTGTCTGTATGCAATCAACTTTCACAGTATATAGCCGTCCTCCAGTGAGACTCTCTCTAAGCCCTCCCGGGGGGTTTTGATCCTGCCCCCCCCCGACTGCCTGCCTGCTGTGTATAGGTCAATTCCCTTTCTGGCCACCTCCATGCCCTCCCGGCGGGGTTAAGTGCATTATGTGCATGTTGTTTGAGGCAGCAGATTTCAAGGTAAAATGGTTTCACAAAATGGGATATACAGCCCTTTGGCCAACGCGGCCAGAGTCAGGCAAAGTATGTTGTTTGTGGGAGCAGATTTCAAGGTAAAATGGTTTCACAAAATGGGATACACAGCCCTTTGGCCAACGCGGCCAGAGTCAGGCAAATTATATTGTTTGGGGCTGCAGATTTCAAGGTAAAATGGTTTCACAAAATGGGATACACAGCCCTTTGGCCAACGTGGCCAGAGTCAGGCAAAGTATGTGGTTTGTTGGAGCAGATTTCAAAGTAAAATGGTTTTACAAAATGGGATACAGCCCTTTGGCCAACGTGGCCAGAGTCAGGCAAAGTATGTGGTTTGTGGGAGCAGATTTCAAAGTAAAATGGTTTTACAAAATGGGATGCAGCCCTTTGGCCAACGTGGCCAGAGTCAGGCAAAGTATGTTGTTTGAGGCTGCAGATTTCAAGGTAAAATGGTTTCACAAAATGGGATACAGCCCTTTGGCCAAACTGGACCTGAGTTAGGCAAAGTATGTTGTTTGAGGCTGCAGATTTCAAGGTAAAATGGTTTAACAAAATGGGATACACAGCCCTTTGGCCAACGTGGCCAGAGTCAGGCAAAGTATGTGGTTTGTTGGAGCAGATTTCAAAGTAAAATGGTTTTACAAAATGGGATACAGCCCTTTAGCCAACGTGGCCAGAATCAGGCAAAGTATGTTGTTTGTGGGAGCAGATTTCAAAGTAAAATGGTTTTACAAAATGGAATACAGCCCTTTGGCCAACGTGGCCAGAGTCAGGCAAAGTATGTTGTTTGAGGCTGCAGATTTCAAAGTAAAATGGTTTAACAACGTGGGATACACAGCCCTTTTGCAAAAATGTCCATAGTCAGGCAAAGTATGTTGTTTGAGGCTCCAGATTTCAAAGTAAAATGGTTTTTCAAAATGTTTGGCCGAACTCCTATTATAAGAATAATAACTACTACTACTGCTAATACTAATCTGTATATATAATAAAGAAGAGTGTTTGTTTGTATCGGACAGAGGAAGGGCGGAGGGCGGAAGGGCGGAAGGGGTATGTGGCAGCGTTCTGATTGGCCAGCCTGAAAGTTCCAACATTCGGATTGGCTGCCGCAGTGGTGCTATTTGCATATGGTCTCTGATTGGCCAGCTTCAATAGGAGCCCCTGGTGGAGAAAAGAGTTCATGGCAGAAACGGGGACATGAGAAGGAAATTTGCATATGGTCTCTGATTGGCCAGCCTCAAATCCAAGATTCCGAGATGAGAAAGAGAGGAAAGGAAAGGCCAAAGGGGGCTGGGTCAGAACACTCCCAATACAGACCGAAATAGGCACACAGAGCCCCCATCACCCACTCTACATCCTACTGCAGTTTGGAGGACAATGAACCATGGATGATGGGACTTGCAGTACCATCACTCACATTCTGAGACCGCTGCTAACCTCATCCAATGACTGATCAGGACCAAACTTGGCACATAGACCTCTCATGACCCACTTTACGTCCTGGTGTGGTTTGGTCGGGGATGGACCATGGATTATGGGACTTGCAGTACCATTGCTCAATTCTTGAGACCACTGCAACCCTCATCCAATTACCGATAAAGACCAAACTTGGCACACTGAGTCTCCATGACCCACTCTACATCCAGGTGCAGTTTGAAGGAGGATGCACCATGGACGATGAGACTTCCAATACCTGCACTCCCTTCCTAAGACCATTACAACTGCCAACGATGATGGATCAGGACCACAATTTACACAGAGAGTCCGCATAACTCACTCTACATCCTGGTGCGGTTTGGAAGAATTTGACAATGGATGATGGGACTTGCAGTCACTTCACTCACTTCCTGAGACCACTGAGATCCTCGCCAATGACTCATCAAGACTAAACTTGGCACATGGAGCTTCAATGACCCACTCTACATCCTGGAGCAGTTTGGAGGACGACAGACCATGGATGATGGGACTTCAAGTACCTCCACTACCCAAGACTGCTGCAAAACTCATCTAATGACCAATCAAGACCAACGTTGGAACACAGAGCCCCCATGACCCACTCTACATCCTGCTGCAGTTTTGGAGAAGGGTGGACCATGGATGATGGAACTTCCAGTACCTTCACTCACATTCTGAGACCTCTGCAAACCTCATCCAATGACGGATCAAGACCAAACTTGCCACATAGACCTCTCATGACCCACTTTACGTCCTGGTGTTGTTTGGAAAAATTTGGAGATGGATGATGGGACTTGCAGTACCTTTGCTCACTTCTTGAGACCACTGAGACCCTCACCAATGACTAATCAAGACTAAACTTGCCACATGGAGCTCCAATGACCCACTCTACATCCTGCTGCAGTTTGGAGGAGAACAGACCATGGATGATGGGACTTCAAGTACCTCCACTCCCTTCCAAAGATTGCTGCAACCCTCTTCTAATGACCAATCAAGACCACACTTGGCACATAGAGCCCCCATGATCCACTCTACATCCTGCTGCAGTTTGAAAGGGGATGGACTTTGGATGATGGGACTTGCAGTACCTTCACTCACTTACTGACACCACTGCCACCCTCATCTAATGACTGATAAAGACCAAACTTGGCACACAGAGCCCCCATGACCCACTCTATATCCTGCTGCTGTTTGTAGGAGGATGGCCCATGGATGATGGGATTTCAAGTACCTTCACTCACTTCCTGAAAATAATGCTGCCATTATCCAAAGACCAATAAAGACCAAACTTGGCATACAGAACCACTATTACCCACTTTCTCTAATAACCCGGGCAACGCCGGGTCCCCAAGCTAGTAATAATTATAAAAATAAGAATAATTACTACAAATTTTCAAAGATACTGCTTCCCCTCCCAACCCTGAAGTGAATTCTCTTTCTATGCCTTTGGCACCCAGAGGCAGGTACCCAGAGGCAGGCTCCCACAGACAGTCAGGCACCTTCTAGTTCCAAGCTCCGGCCCGCCCAAGCCCCAGCACAAGCTCCAAAGCCACAGCCAGAGTTCTCAGCCCTCCTCCCACCTTAGCTGTCCCGTCCAGAATGAGGCCACATGGCTCGCGCAGCCGCTTTTAAGGGCTAATGGCAACCCAAACCACACCCCACCATCTGACATCTCCTGATAGGCTACAGCAAGCAACTCCCAGCATCCTTCCAGGTCTTACATCACTTCCGATACTGGTGGAAGTGCTTACGAAAATGGCAGAAGCTGCTTCGTTATTGGCAAAGCACTTCCGCGTTCCTAAAATATTTCAAAATCACTTCTTATTAATTAAAAATAATGAAATAATAACAGAATACAAAATAAACGACTTGGATCGCCCAAGTCTACTATTCAATGCTTATCAAGGTTGCCAATTGCAGCATTCACACTTGCCTCAAACAGACAAGAGTTCTTTCTCCCATCCTGGAAATTCCACAGATATATTAACCTCACTTACTTAGTTTCCAACAGACCCCTCAACCTCTTAGGACAATGTTTCTCAACCTGGGGGTCAAGACCCCTGGGTGGGTTGTGAGGGGGTGTCACAGGGCTCACCAAAGACCATCAGAAAATACAGTATTTTCTGTTGCTCATAGAAGTTCTGTCTGGGAAATTTGGCCCAATTCTATCCTTCGTGGAGTTCAGAAAGCTCTTTCATTGTAGATGAGCTATAAATCCCAGCAACAACAATTCCCAAATATCAAGGCCTATTTTCCCCAAACTCCACCAATATTCACATTTGGGCATATTGAGTATTTGTGCCAAGCTTGGTTCAGCTCCATCATTGTTTGAGTCCACAGTGCTCTCTGGATGTAGGTGAACTACAACTCCAAAACTCAAGGTCAATGCTCACCAAACCCTTTCAGTATTTTGGGTTGGTCATGGGAGTTCTGTGTGCCAAGTTTGGTTCAATTCCATCGTTGGTGGAGTTCAGAATCCTCTTTGATTTTAGGTAAACTATAAATCCCCCAACTCCACCAGTATTCAAATTTGGGCATATTGCTATTTGTGCCAAATTTGGTCTAGTGAATGAAAATACATTCTGACTATCAGATATTTACATTACAATTCATAACAGTAGCAAAATTATAATTATGAGTAGCAATAGAAATAATTTTATGGTTGGGTGTCACCACAACATGAGGAACTGTATTAAGGGGTCGTGGCATTAGGGAGATTGAGAAACACTGCCTTGGGATGCCTGCCATACATGTGGGTGAAATGTCAGGAGAGAATACTTCTGGAACACGGCCATACAGCCCGAAACACTCACAGCAACCCAAAGAAACATTTTGTTTTCGGGGTTTTGGCCCTCTAATAAAATACAGCTTTCCAGATATGTGAAAAAAATCCTTTTTTGTATTGTTATTCATTTTCTGCTAGCCATGGAGAGAGGCAAAGCACTGTACAAGGTATGAAAGCTCTGCTCTTGGACTGCTGGAAGTGGTGCTCCAATGCTTTGCTGGTTTCGGAGGTTTC
This sequence comes from Anolis sagrei, assembly GCF_037176765.1. Taxonomy (NCBI): domain Eukaryota; kingdom Metazoa; phylum Chordata; class Lepidosauria; order Squamata; family Anolidae; genus Anolis; species Anolis sagrei. The sequence goes on along the minus strand of NC_090035.1, from coordinate 54,891,520 downwards.
TTCAGGCATAATTGGTATATTCAGGACTTGATCCAGGACGAGGGGATGGATCTGGCTTGCATTACCGAGACCTGGTTGGATGAGCTGGGGGGAGTAAATCTCACCTAGCTGTGCCCAATGGGTTTCGGAGTGCATCAGCAGGCCAGGCTGGGGGGGGGGGGGGGGCAGGGAGGAGGGGTTGCAGTCGTCTATCGGCAATCCATCACCGTGGTCAGATGCTCTGTTCCGCAATCATCTGGGTTTGAGTGTGTCCACCTGAGGGTGGGGAACCGTGACAGCGTGGGATTTCTGCTGGTGTATCATCCACCCCGTGACCCAGTAGTTTCCCTGTCTGAGCTAGCAGAGGTGGTCTCTAATTCGGCCTTGGTCTCCCAGCGCCTGGTTGTACTGGGAGATTTTAACATTCATGCCGAGACCTCCTTGACAGGTGCAGCTCAGGACTTCATGGCCGCCATGACAGCCATGGGGTTATCACAAATTATATCTGGATCTACCCATCAGGCTGGACACACACTCGACCTAGTTTTTGTGGCTAACAGTGGAATGATCAGAGTGGAAGAACAAAACATCCTTCCTGTGTCATGGTCTGATCACTATCTGGTCAGTTTTAGACTCTCTGCGACCCTTAACCTCCGCAGGGGTGGAGGAGAGATTAAGATGGTCCGACCCAGGAGACTGATGGATCCGGAGGGATTCCTGAGGAATCTTGGGGTTCTTCCTGCCATGGAGCCTGGTGATCCTGTCAATGTCTTGGTCGATCTCTATAACAGGGAGATGACCAGGGCAATAGATACGATCACTCCTGAACACCTCATCACGTTGCATCATGACATGCCGTCTCCCTGGTTCACCGAGGAGTTGGCTGTGATGAACCATACGAGAAGGGGGCTAAAGTACTTTAAAGCAGAGGTAGGCAAATATTAATACTGTGTGGTCTCCTTTCTTGGTTTGAAATTCACCAGCCTGAAACAGGTGTAAAATTCTTGGGGAGTGTCATGCACTCAGAATTATTGGAAATGTGTCCTTACACCAGAAATGGGGTGATTTCAGACATCATGGAACAGTTTGATGTTATATGAGTCCAAGATCCACCAAGTAGAGCCAGAAGAGAATGACATACACTGAGATTTAAATATCAAGGTTCCTCTTGTAGCGGGAATGATTCACCAGTACTCCAGGTAAACTCTGGACAAATTTAGGAGTCCGCTAAGGCCTGGGCAGCAGTGTAAGGAAGAGCCCATAAGTTGGATTCTTACTACAAAGACTTTTATTACGGGCCAAAGCAATATGGTTACAGTAGAAGCCCACAGTGGCACAACGGGTTAAACCGCTGAGCTGCTGAACTTGCTGATTGAAAGGTTGGTGGTTCGAATGTGGAGAGTGAGGTGAGCTCCCACTGTTAGCCCCAGCTTCTGCCAACCTAGTAGTTTGAAAACATGTTGCTCCCTAGATTCAAACTGCCAACCTTTTGGTCAGCAAGTTCAGCAGCTCAGCAGCGCCATAGCTGTGCTTTAAGAACATATAACTGTGGCAGTTTGAGGTCAGCAAAAATAGCTCATAATCAAGTCATATTCTATTTGCTTGATTCAGGAATGGTTCGATGAAGTTCTTTCCTTTTATGTGAGATCTCAGGATAGTTATTAACAAGGTGGTGAATGTTGTATGCACCCACAACTTCAAATGTGCACATTTGTTGATCTTCATTTGCTTATCTTTAAACTGTGTGACTAGTGATTGCATGTAGTACAAGATACAGTGCAATCATAAAACATACAGTGCAACCCTAGCAGGATGGTTTCTGTGGTCTGTCAGGCTTGGTGCTCCTCTCTGTGGCAAGCAGAAACAGGATTTTTAAAGAGAGAATGATTGAAAAACATTTACATTAATACAGATTTTCTTTTCTACATACATCATGATGTTTGAGGGCTGTACATTAAGTATGGGTACTTTTCTGAAAGAAAAAAAGTTGTTGGTGTTCTTGGTATTTTGACTGACTAGGCTTGCTAATTTGTGCCATTTCAAATACTGGATATACTTGAGTATAAGCCAAGTTTTTAGGCCCTTTTTAAAGCTGCGAAAGCCCCCACATGACTTATACTTGAGCTAAGGTTATTTATTATTTTACTCTGTTGTTAGAATCATAAAGTTGGAAGAGACCTAATGGGCCATCTAGTCCAACCTACTGCCAAGAAGGAAAATTACATTCAAAGCACCCTGTTGTTGTTATATAATAATAATAATAATCATCATCATCATCATTTTACTCTATTATTATTATTATTATTATTATATCTATTGTTTTATTCTATTGTTTTTATTACATTGACATTGTTTTACTATTTTATTACATTTATTATTTTACTCTTATTATTATTACATTTATTATTTTACGGTCTTTATTATTATTATGTAAGCACATTTACATTGAAGAAAGTCAGAATAATGGTTCAATCAGAGTTGGGCAGTCTTATCTTAAATTACAGTTTTATGTAAATATTTAAAAACATTTAACCTACTGATGCCTGAATTAATGTAATTTTATTGGTATCTATTTTTATTTACCAATAGCTGCTGCATTTCCCACCCTCAGCTTATACTCGAGTCAATATGTTTTCACTGTTTTTTGTGATTAAACTAGGTGCCTCGGCTTATACTCGGGTCACCTTATACTCAAGTATATACTGTACATTTTAATGGGGTGATCCAACATTATTTATTTATTTATTTGATGCATTTATTAACCGCCATTCTCAGCCCTTTAGGGCGACTCATGGCGGTGTACAACACATATAAAAAGGCAATTTACAAAGAAGTAATTACAACAACATATTAACAATACAACAATTACAAAATTACCCTAAAAATCCGCTTCGTCTCATAGTGGAATCATAACCAATCTCATATTCCTTGTTCCTTTCCAGTCGTCTTTACCACATTTTTATAGCACTTAATTAAATGCCTTCTCGAACAGCCATGTCTTAAGGCTTTTTCGGAAGGACATAAGGGAGGGCGCCTGTCTGATGTCTGCAGGGAGAGTGTTCCACAGCCGGGGGGCCACCACCGAGAAGGCCCTATCCCTTGTCCCTGCCAGACGTGCCTGTGAGGCAGGCGGGATCGAGAGAAGGGCCTCCCCAGACGATCTCAAGGTCCTCGTGGGCTCGTAGGCCAAGATGCGGTCCGAAAGGTATTTTGGGCCAGAGCCATTTAGGGCTTTGTAGGCCAAAACCAGCACCTTAAATTGGGTCCGGTAGCAAATCGGCAGCCAGTGGAGCTGGGACAACAAGGGCGTTGTGTGCTCCCTGCCTCCCGCTCCAGTTAGTAACATGGCTGCCGCGCGCTGAACCAGCTGAAGCTTCCGGGCCATCTTCAAGGGCAGCCCCATGTAGAGAGCGTTGCAGTAGTCAAGGCGGGATGTGACCAGAGCGTGTACCACCGTGGCCAAGTCAGACTTCCCGAGATACGGGCGCAGCTGGCGCACGAGCCTGAGCTGTGCAAATGCTCCCCTGGTCACCGCTGAAACCTGGGGATCCAGGCTCAACGATGAGTCCAGGGTCACACCCAAGCTGCGAACCTGCGCCTTCAAGGGGAGTGCGACCCCATCCAGCACAGGCTGTAACCCTATACCCCGTTCGGCCTTGCGACTGACCAGGAGTACCTCTGTCTTGTCTGGATTTAATTTCAGTTTGTTCGCCCTCATCCAGACCGTTACAGCGGCCAGGCACCGGTTCAGGACCTCGACAGCCTCCTTAGTAGCAGGTGGAAAGGAGTGACAGAGTTGGACATCATCTGCGTACAGATGACACCGCACCCCGAAACTCCGGATGATCTCACCCAGCGGCTTCATGTAGATATTAAACAGCATGGGGGACAGTATGGGACCCTGTGGAACCCCACAAGTCAAAGGTTGTGGTGTAGAACAGGAGTCCCCCAATAACACCTTCTGGGTGCGGCCCTCCAGGAATCACTGCAAAGCAGTGCCCCCAAGGCCCATTTCCGCAAGGCGCCCCAGAAGGATACCGTGGTCGACGGTATCGAAGGCCGCTGAGAGGTCCAGGAGCACCAACAGGGACACACTCCCCCGTCTAGCTCCTGGCGCAGATCATCCACTAAGGCGACCAAGACCGTCTCGGTACCATGTCCCGGTCTGAAACCAGACTGTGCCGGATCCAGATAATCCGTGTCTCTCAAGAATACCTGGAGTTGTGAGGCCACCACGCTTTCCATGACTTTGCTCAAAAAGGGGAGATTGGAAACAGGCCGAAAATTGTCCAATTTAGTGGGGTCCAGTGATGGTTTCTTCAACAGCAGCTTTATAATAGCCTGTTTTAGGCTCGCTGGAATCTTGCCTTCCCGAAGGGAGGCATTCACCACCACTGTTACCCACTCAGCCAATCCCCCTCTGGCCTCCCTCAGAAGCCAGGATGGGCAGGGGTCTAGGATGGACGTGGTGGGCCTCATTCCTCCAAGTATCTTGTCCACATCCTCGGGTTTCACAAACTGAAAAGAATCCATCAAAATAGGACAAGCAGGTGCTCTTGTTACATCCTTAGAGACTGCATTTAATGCGGCGTCCAGCCCAGAACGGATCAAGGTGACTTTGTCTGCAAAGAACCGAGCAAATGCTTCACAGCGCGTGACCGAATTGTCAGGGCTCCCACCTGAGGTGGTGGGAGTTAAAAGACCTCTGACAATCCGAAACAACTCCGCCGGACGGTTCTTTGCAGACGCAATAGTGGCCGCAAAGAAAGTTTTCTTTGTGGCCTTTATTGCCGCGGCATATGCCCTAAGAAAGGACACAAACCGTGCTCGATTTGACTCGCTCGGATCTGAACGCCACACGCACTCTTGTTCCCTCTTCCTTCGCTTCATCACTGCCAGCTCCTCAGTAAACCAAGGGGCTGGTTTAGCTTGGCTACTTGAGAGGGGACGTTCCGGAGCAATCATGTCAATAGCCCTGGCCATCTCCCCATTCCAGAGAGCGACCAAGGCTTCGACATGGTCACCTACCGAGGTGGCGGGAAAATCCCCAAGAGCCATCAGGAATCCATTCGGATCCATCAGCCTCCTGGGGCGGACCATCTTAATGGGTCCTCCACCTTTGCAGAGGTTAGGGGGCGCAGTGAGCCTAAATCTGATCAGGAAGTGGTCGGTCCATGGCAACGGAGAGATGGACAACTCCTCCACACCGCCACCCTGTTCCCATCCCTGGCAGAAAACCAAGTCCAATGTGTGTCCAGCACAGTGGGTGGGGCCAGATATTTATTGGGACAGCCCCATGGTTGCCATGGCAGACATGAAGTCCTGAGCTGCACCTGTGAGGGTCGCCTCGGCATGGATATTGAAGTCTCCCAGCACAAGGAGCTGTTGAGACTCCAACGCCAGGCTCGAGACCACCCCCGCTAGCTCAGGTAGGGAGACTGTAGTGCAGCGAGGTGGACGGTACACTAGCAGAATCCCTATTCTGTCCCGGTCACCCACCCTCATGTAGACGCATTCAAAATTTGTGGTCTGCGGGATGGGGCACCTGGTCAGATGGATGGAATCTCTATAGACCACTGCGACCCCGCCTCCCCGACCTCCGGATCTCGGTTGGTGCTGCACGGAGAAGCCTGGAGGACAGAGCTGGGTCAGATTTACTCCTCCAGCTTTATCCAGCCAGGTCTCCGTGATGCACGCCAGATCTGCCCGCTCGTCCAGGATTAGGTCCTGGATCCAGGTCGTTTTTCCGTTGACAGATCTGGCGTTCAACAGCACCACCTTCAGTCCAGAGGGTCCGCTCACCTGGTTACACCAATTTACCTTAGGAGACCGATTTGGAATCGTTAATGTGGATAAATGGTCCGAAGTTAGCCGAATTTGAGGTCTCCTTTTCCCGCATCTCCTCCCTCCCACCACGACCTCTATGGGGGCCCCTCGGCTAGTGGAACACCTCCCCTCCTCCGTGCCGCAGTTCATGACCAAGGTCTTAGTCTCTGTTTCACCAGTTGTTTGGAATGTTCGCGTTTTTTCTTGCCAGTTGCCTTGGTTTTCTTTATCCCCCCTCCCCTCCTCATTGTTCTTCACAGGCTCCAGCCCACTTCCTCCCCTGCCCCTTTCACCAGTCAATACTATCAGGGACAGTATACATAGGAGGGTGGGGGACCACATGGGTGGAAACAGTACACTTCAGTGGATGGTAGTAATACAAGTGGTAAACGTGTAGCCGCGAAAGTAAGATGATACCTAAAGTGCTAGAGTCTTAAAGTGCAACAATAGTTAACTCCATGGGTACAAGCCACTAGGGCGATTCATAAGGTGCAGGATCTTAAAGTGCGACAAAAAACCCAGAAATTGGCCCTCAATACTACTAAAGTGCGGCAGGAGGGATCGGGGAAGGGGTAAAGTGCAAAAACAGTTGGCAGCAGAGGCAGGCGCCTTAAGGTGCTATATTATGCTCTTATTACCAAATTAGCAGCAAAGGTAGAAAGGAACTGTAATGTGCAATGTTCGCAATATATAAACACAGTAATTAAAGAGATTGGCAGTTGGCAAAATGCTGTGATTCAGATGTAAACTATAGACGACTGATGTAAAGAAAGCGGATGGTCCTCCGGAGGTGGTTAACACGGCGGTGGTCAGCCCAGTTGGTCTATATCCAGCTAAGTTGCACAACAGGCAACACACTGTCGGTCTACACAGAAAGCAGCCCGCACAACAAGATCTAAACAAAATCGGTCTGCACAATATCGATCAACACAAGGTCTACACAACAACACAATGAAAGTCAGCACCAGAGAAGAGGTGTCCACAGCTTGCCCGATGGCGAGGGCCAGATGATGGAGAGGTAGGGGTCCAGGCGGAATAGGCGAGGATGGTGAAGGCTCAGGTAGAGTTGAACCCAGCGACTAGGTTGTTTGATGGGCCTAGGTAGCCGACGCCTAGTCGGCCCAGCGGCGAGGTAGGGAAACGTGCAGGCCCAGATGGTAGGGTCGCAAGACCAAGCAACGCGGCAAGGGACCAAACAACGCGGCAAGATGGCGGCCGCGGCGCGTCTTTCACGGCACGTCTCCTTCGTCTCCCCCTCAGCCGCAGCAGCAGACGGCGGGTCTGAGCAACGCTGCAAGAATGGTGGCCGCAGCAGGTCTCACTCCGGCTCGGTTCGGCCAGCCGGCCGCAGATGGCTAGGGTCCGGCTCAGATAGCCCCGGGCCCCGTTCCAGTAGTCCTTGCAATGCAGCAGCCTGCTCGCGGGGCCTAGATGGAAGAGGCCTAGCCTTATGCAGGCCGGATGGAGAAGGCCCAGCTGGGGAGGTCTGATAGTAGGCCTGGCCGGGCGACACTCACAGCCGATTAGCTCCAGCAGGGGGGCGGGGAGCAGAAGGCCCAGATGACAGAGCTGGCCAGATGGTAGAGAGTCCAGCTCCAGCCACCCACAGCACGGCGGCTCGCCCAGCGAAGGCCCAGCCGAGAGGGCGTCTGCGACGCTATGGCCCAGCGGCCCACCCAGTAAGGCCCAGGTGGCAAAGGCCCAATTGGAGCAGCGTTCACGGCAGCAGTAGGCCCCAGCAGTAGGCCACAACTCGCTCCCCACACTCCGCAGAGGGGAGAAACGAGGCCCGATGGAGAGGGCAGCAAGGCTGAAACCGCCAGGGCCCGGCTCAGGTGATCCCCGCGATCCACACCCAGTTGGAAAGGGCCTGGGGCTTCTCCTACTCACAAGTAGCCCAAGGAACAGCCAAGCTGGATGGAAGGATTCAGGACCCCTGTGGCAGCAGAAGCAGCAGTCTGAGGCAACATATATATTTATTTTTATTTATTCCCAGCATTCATTCATTCATGCAGTTTATTTATTGATTGCAAGAACGTTTTAAAGACTCATCAAATATGCATTTTAAAATGGACTTTCCTGAACTGGTAACATCCAGATGTGTCAGACTATAAGTCCCACCATCCCCTTTGGAGGGTGTCTTGTTGAGAAGACTTACCATATAAATGACAGGCCTCGCCTTTCAGTGTCTTAAAATAATGTAAACCCAAGCAAATGTCCAGAATTGTCCCATACTGTTTTCTTGCACAGAATCTGAGTGAAAACATGTTATATAACACAACCCTGATTACAGTCTAATATACATTTATTCCCCAGTTTTGCTCTGTTACTGGTATATAGTTTGTTATGATTTTTATCCTCTTTTTGTCTCCTGCTTGGCACCCCCAGGATCCCCACTGAGCAGAGGCTCTTCTTATCAAGACACAGAGACAGACTCTTCCGGAGCCCCTCTACTTAAAGCGTACTGCTGAGAAAGTGGACCTCAGGAGCACGCAGTGGGCAATATATCCACCGGGGCAAGTTCCTGTTTTGTAAATGACAAGCACAACGCCACTTGTTAGTCTGCTCTTAAAATTCATTTTGCCTCATTTTAATTTGAGTTTTAAAAGACCCTGACAAGCAGGTGGCACAGGTATAGTATAGAAGCCAAAGAACAGGAAAGGAACTAACATGTTAATAGGATCGCTGCATTTCTTCAAGCCTGATTCTGCTGTAAATGTGCCTTCTGATGACCGCTTGATGCCTTTTGTGAGCAACCTTCACTAATCATCCCTGAATGCAAAAGCCAAAAATATGTTTTTGTGCTCTTGGTGTGCAAGATTTCATATGTTGACATGAATCCATCCATTTTGTGGCGCTTTTGAAGATTTGGAGGACTTGTGTCCATAGCTACAAATTTGGTGGATGCCATGCTTAAACCGAAAAGTGCCTGCTCAGTCCTTTGCCTGGACTACAAGAGACTTCAAGCAACGTAATCTGGGACTACTTGTTGTCAAAGCTACATAACATGAGCTACAAACGAACTCGCCAAGATTTGAGTATATGTTGATCACTGATTGATTATGTTGGAACGATGAAGTGCCAGAGTCAGAAGTCAAGGTTGGAGAGCAAATTGTTCTTCAGTCATCCCATTGAAAACAATGATGCTGAAACAGGACAGATAGGTTCAGAGTGCCAGTTGAATGCCATGGGGTGCTGTTTCAAATGAAGTTGTCAGTTCTGCTTCTCTAATCTTATCCTTCCCAACCTTCCCAGAGTTTAATTCTTGGCCAGTAAGATAAAAAGCTGATTTACAACTGAGCAAATAATAGTTTTCATTGTAATTATGGCTCAAGAATGCTATCAAATAACTCTCCCCAATATGTGACGGCGCGTGTGGTGCCATATATATGTAGTACTGTTAGTTGCAGGATTTAAACTGTCATTTTATTCCTGTCTACCTTGTATATGTATAGTTAAATTTCATTGGTTATTATAGCTGTCAATTTATTGTTGTTGTGCACCAATTGGCTTGTTTCCTCAGTTCATTTGTTTAGGCTCCGCCCCTCCCAAGGTAGAAAGCAAAGATATCTCTCTCACCTTTTTTACCTCAGAAATAGAATCATTGGATGGGCGTGTGCAAAGCTTGGCCCAGAGCCCCTGGTCAAGGCATTTTTTACCATCAACTCTTAGGTTTTTACCCCTGAGTCTTATACTTTATGTTCAAACCCACTGAACGACATTGTGAAGATCTCAGGTGCCTTCATTCCGGTTTTTTGGCACCATAGGAAGGTCTTGTCCTTCAACATAGGCCACTGAACTGGGGTGGTTTGCTTCAGCATTCACAGCCATTGAGAGAGAGGGAACAGAAAAAGCTTCTCAGCTTACAACTCCTAGGACCCTGGACTTTAACGTTTGTAAAGTATTTTTTCCTGTTGAAACATCAAGTTTGTGCTTAAGAAAGTGAACTCATTGTAAACAATAAACACCATTTCGAGTTACCTGTTGTGTTCTGGTCCTTGGGAGTTCCAGTTTCCCTAAAGGAGGGCAAGAAGCAATCCTCTGGGGAAAGATGTCACGTCCATGCTTCTTTCTCTATAGCCCCAGGTGCGACGGCATACAATAGGTTTTGTCTATTACAGAGAGGAACAAAAGACTTTGGGAGAGATGAGTAGGAATTTGTTGCATATCTACAGAGGCAGAGTAGTTTCAGCCTAATTTGTTTTATCTTCTCATGACAAACAATAGAAGCTGTAGTTTAGGGCAACCCTTTTAGATATCTTCCCCTATTTGTAAGACTGAGATATCTGAGGTTCTATGGCTGAAAGCAAGTTGAAAACAATCCAAAACTGGTTTTACATTTGTAGTCTGGATATGTCAGTGTACAATTTTCATGAAAGCTATGCTTTCAGCTTAATGCTTCAGCTCTATGTTGCTTCTCCTTAAAATTGTGAAAGGGACTATGATGTAAATAGTTTCTGCAGCTGGTATAAACAGTTTTGTCAAATGGTTGTAATTATTTTTCCACCATGGCACAGTTAAATCAGTCTATGGCAGTGGTTCTCGACCTGTGGGTCCCCAGGTGCTTTGGCTTACAACTCACAGAAATCCCAGCCAGCTTTCATAGCCAGAATCACTGGGTTGTTGTGTGTTTTTCAAGCTGTACGGCCATGTTTTGGAAGCATTCTCTCCTGACGTTTTGCCTGCATGTATGGCATTTATGGCAGGCATCCTCACAGGTTGTGAAGTCTTGGAAACCAGGAAAATTGGGTTTATATATCCGTGGAATGTTTCCAACAGACTTCACAACCTCTGAGGATAACTGCCATAGATGCAGGTGAAACGTCAGAAGAGAATGCTTCTGGAACATGGCTATACAGCCCAGAAAACACACAACAGCCCAGTTTACCAGCTGTTAGGATTACTGGGAGTTGAAGGCCCAACATAAATATAGAATAGATATAGATATAGATATAGATTAGCTGTCCCCTGCCTCGCGCTGCTGTGGCCCGGTCTGGTGATCTGGAAAATAAAATAATGAGAAAGTGTTGGTTTCTAATATATGTAATTCCTTTATGCTTGTGGGTAAACAGTATTTCTTGTAGTTTGTCAGTGTTGATGTGGAGATTGTCTGGTTTGCCTACTCTGGAACAGGCAACATACAATTGTCCTTCTTTAGGGGTTGGTCCCTTTCAAATCTATAACATTATATCTGTGTGTCTGTGGATCATATATAGCTATCTAATCTATATATATGGCTGGATAGCTCTTTGTCAGTAAGGCTTTGATTAAGTTTAGCTGGGTTAAGACAAGCCGTTTTAAAGCATTTTAAAGACTGGATTCCTGTAAGTGCTGACTCCATTCTTACTTTGGAGTGTTTTTGGATGGACATCTCATTCTGACTTAATCTTCTGCTTTTGGATGTGCTATGGGCTTGGGACAGTTTTTTGATAACACTTTTCCTTGCTTCCACCTTGTTTCCTTGTGTATTCTAACCCTGTGATTTTGAAGCAGTTTGCTTGAACGTTCTGTTATCCCAGATTATATACCAGGATAATCCGGATTATTTGCTAAATTATGTTTTTTGTACAGCAATTTGCTACAGACTTTAAGTTCTTGATAGATTAGATACACTGAATTAAGTGTTTCTAGCTATTTTTGTTGTTATAGTAATAATATAATAATATAATATATATAAATATTATAATATAACTAGCTGTACCCTGCCATGCGTTGCTGTGGCCTATAGTAAATCTTTTCATAGTAGAGGACTTCCTGTGGACGCTCTGGAGGCAGGCTGGGTTCGGCTGAGTCGCCAAACCATCCAATTTTCTAGGCCTTTTGAGGGGGATTAGAGCCCCCTCCGTCCTGGAGTGAGGGGACGGAGTGTTGCTAGGCTGCTTGACCCCCTCAGAAGAGTGGTGGTCACGGCAAAGCGTGCCTACAGGTGAGAAGCAGAGTTTTCCCTTACTCCGTATCTACTGCCTCCGCATCCATTACAACATGAAACAGAAGCAACAAAGAAAAGAAAAGAGAAACGCTTCCTCGGTCGTGTCAGTAATGAAGAAAGGAACTCTTCCATTCACTAACATTCCCCTCTGAGAGAAGACTATAAGCATTAATAATAAGAAGAATAACAAGAGTAAGAAATAAGAAACAAATTTTACAACCTGTGCTCAGTTCAACATAATAGAGACATAACAGAGAAGATCAACAGAAGGATCAAGAAAACTATTGTAGCAGACCAGAACTACTGAGTAACTAGTAGCTGGTAACGTGAAGAAAAGCAAAGAAGAGTATAAGAACATAAGAGTAACAAAGAGTAGTAAAGAGTAGCAAAGAATAACAGAGAGGAAAAAGTAAGAGGTAAAGAGCAAAGAATAAGAGGTAAAGAGCAAGGTAAAGAGCAAGAAGAGCAAAGAGTAAAGAGTAAAGAGTAACAAGAGATTGTGGATGATCCGAGAGTAAAAGAAATGCGAGGAGTAAAAAGAACAAGAGGGGAAAGTGCAGTAAGTAGAGCAAGGAGTAAAGAGCGTATAAATCGAAATATAAGAAATTCAAGGACTAAATAAAGAATTTCCAAGGTCAATTAAAGAAGCCAAAGAAGAAAGATCCGGAAAGATTTGAGAAGAACCTCCCTCTTTCCACCCCCTCCTCCTCTTCCCTTCGTGGATTCAGATAGGAGCAGAAATAGAAGAGAAAGGGAAATACTGTGTTCCAGAAGAGGTGCCACGTCCTGATGGAGGTATAGCCCCGGCGGAGCCCGTCTTCTAGAGCCCCAGCCAGAGCTTGACCGAGGCCTGTGCCGAGGGCATCAGGGAAGACAACAGTAAGAGGGAAGTAAGACGACCTGGCGACGGCACCTGCGCGGCTTCGCAGCGACGCGGCCCTGGCAGAAGCATATCCTCGGTGGGAAGAGGCCCACGCTGCGCCAATCGCTGCCAGCTGAGGGGGCTGGGATCAAGGACGGTGGCCGGGATAGCTAAGGCTCCACGTGGCGAAGGCACAGGAAGAAGAAGAATCAAAGAGGAGAGGACATCGAAAAGGGGTACACAAGAGGACCAGAAAAGAAGTGACACAACTACAGAAAACCATAGAGAAAAGACGCGAAAAAGAGGCAACTTAAAATTAAAAATAAAGGAAAATTCCAAGATAAAAAAAGGAAAAGAAGATCTATAGAAAACTGGCAAGAAGACAAGAAGCTAATATAGCAAAATAACGCTATAGAAAAAATAGACTTTATAAAGAACAGAGAAGTAAAATGAACAGACACTGATAGATACTGACAAATGAAAGGGGAAAGACACTAATCCTCCAAGAACGAGAAGCAGACGAAACAAGGAAGAGAAGCAGACGGGTCCAGGGAGAAAAGAAGGCGAGCGGAGGAAGAGAAGGAAAGTGAGACCTGTCAGAAGGAAAGGACAAAGAGGCCTGTAGAAAGAGGGGAAAAGAAAGAAACGTGGGAATAAAAAGTTAAAGTAAGGTAGTAACGGCTAGAAACAAGCAGACAAAGGGTAGAAGAAGGCAAGGGGTTAATAGATGAGTTATGGGCGACTAAGAAGGGGAGATAAAGAAGACAAAGCTGTATACATTTAAGAGAATAGAAACTAAAAAAAGAAACAAACTGACATAAGAAACACTAGGAAGCAATAGAAGAGCATAGAACCAAAAGCTAAATAAGAACCCCGCCCAAGAGGTAAGCAGGGGGAGAAATAATAATAATAAACTAGAAAGAATTAAGTTTAAAAGAAGGATAAAGATACAGAGAATACAAGGATAATAGATTAAACTAGTTAATAGACCAGAGAAAATAGTTAATAAAATCAAATAAAATTAAAATATATTAACTTAATATAACAAATAAATAACATCAATAATAATAATAGCTAATATAAAATAAAACAATAATAACATCAATAAATTATATATATATATATATATATATATATATAACTATAAAACAAAGAAAAATAATAAAATAAAAATAGAATAAAATAATAACAAATAATAAAAATTAAAACAAAATAATAATAATAATAATAATAAAAACATAAAAATAATAAATAAATAAATAAATAAAACAATAATAACAATAATAATAAAATAAAATAAATATAAATAAATAAATAAATAAATAAATAAAATATATTAAAATTAAATAAATACACACACATCTACACACATATATATTCATACTTTGGTCAGAAGATTTACCATGATCTCCCTTAAATTTTCCTTTTCCGTTTCCACTACATTTCTGAAACTTAGTTAAAATTCTGTATCATTTAACTCCAGTTTCTCTTGTATTTTTTCTAGCCTCTGGTTTTATTTTTCTAAGTTGTCCATTCTTTTTTGTATTTTTGTTTGGGTTTTTTTCCATTTTCGTGTAGTTGGTTTTGACCTCTTTGATTTCTTGTAGAGCCTTAGTTATTTCTTATGGATTATGGGACTTGCAGTACCTTTGCTCAATTCTTGAGACCACTGCAACCCTCATCCAATTACCGATAAAGACCAAACTTGGCACACTGAGTCTCCATGATGCACTGTACATCCAGGTGCAGTTTGAAGGAGGATGCACCATGGATGATGGGACTTGCAATACCTGCACTCCCTTCCTAAGACCATTACAACTGCCAACAATGATGGATCAGGACCACAATTTACACAGAGACCCAGCATGACCCACTCTACATCCTGGTGCGGTTTGGAAGAATTTGACATTGGATGATGGGACTTGCAATCACTTCACTCACTTCCTGAGACCACTGAGACCCTCGCCAATGACTAATCAAGACTAAACTTGGCACATGGAGCTCCAATGACCCACTCTACATCCTGGTGCAGTTTGGAAGAGGACAGACCATGGATGATGGGACTTCAAGTACCTCCACTCCCTTCCAAAGATTGCTGCAACCCTCTTCTAATGACCAATCAAGACCAAACTTGCCACATAGAGCCCCCATGATCCACTCTACATTCAGCTGCTGTTTGAAAGAGGATGGACTTTGGATGATGGGACTTGCAGTACCTTCACTCACTTACTGACACCACTGCGACCCTCATCTAATGACTGATAAAGACCAAACTTGCCACACAGAGCCCCCATGACCCACTCTATATCCTGCTGCTGTTTGTAGGAGGATGGCCCATGGATGATGGGACTTCAAGTACCTTCACTCACTTCCTGAAAATAATGCAGCCGTTATCCAAAGACCAATAAAGACCAAACTTGGCATACAGAACCGCCATTACCCACTTTCTCTAATAACCCGGGCAACGCCGGGTCCCCAAGCTAGTATTGAAAAAAGAAAAACATAGATTGGAACTAGAAAACACAGCAAAACAGTTAAAGTATATACGCCAAAGAGAATTCGAAAATGCTAATAAAATAGGAAAATTATTGGCGTGAAAAATCAGGAAAAAGAAACAGTCGCAAAGAGTAACAAAAATTAAAACAAAAGATAGAATATTGATAAAGGACAATGAAATAACAAAAGAATTCCAAAAGTTTTTTCAAGAACTATACAGGAAAAATCAAGTAAATAAAGAAGACATAGTTGAATACCTAGGTAAGCTAAAACTAGAAAAAATAACAGATGAACAAAGGCTTGACCTAAATAAAGAAATAACAACAGATGAAATCAAAAACGCAATTAAAGGCCTCAAAAACAATAAAGCACCGGGCCCGGATGGCTACTCTGCATGCTTTTATAAAACCATGCAGGACGAAATCTTTAATGTACTGACAAAACTTTACGGGAAGGAGAAATCCCAGAATCATGGAGAGTAGCAGAGATTGTTCTAATCCACAAAAACGGATAAAGAGGACATCAGAAACTACCGCCCGATATCTCTGCTTAACAATGATTATAAAATCTTTTCCAACATTCTGGCAAATAGATTCAAAAATTTTCTAACAAAGTGGATAGGCGATGACCAAAATGGTTTTCTGCCCAACAGAAACATAAAAGATAATGTAAGAACTATTCTGGACACAATAGAATATTACAAATCTAATCACCAGAAGGAAGTAGCACTGCTCTCTATTGATGCTGAAAAAGTGTTTGACAATATTAACTGGGACTTCTTTAAATTCCTTCTCCAGGAGATGGACTTCAGTCATCAATTCAGAAATGCAATAGGAGCCATCTATAAAGACCAAAGAGCAAAATTAGTAATCAATGGAACCACCTCAGAGGAATTCCCAATTGAAAAGGGCACAAGACAGGGGTGCCTCCTATCCCCTCCGATATTCATCTATCCTCTTGAGATACTACTAAAGGAAATAAGAGAGGATAAAACAACTAAGAGGCCTGAGAATAGACAAACAAGAACTTAAATTAAGAGCCTTTGCAGATGACATCATCTGTGTAATAGAAAACCCTAGGGAAAGTATAATAAGATGGCTGGATAAAATCGAAAAATTTGGAGAGGTAGCGGGTAACAAGAATGATTGACAACTGGGAAATAGAGGGAGAAAACGTGGAGGCCGTGACAGACTTTGCATTTCTAGGCGCAAAGATTACTGCAGATGCAGACTGTGGCCAGGAAATCAGAAGACGCTTACTTCTTGGGAGGAGAGCAATGTCCAGTCTCAATAAAATAGTAAAGAGTAGAGACATCACACTGGCAACAAAGATCCGCCTAGTCAAAGCCATGGTATTCCCTGTAGTCACCTACGGATGTGAGAGCTGGACCTTAGGGAAGGCTGAGCGAAGGAAGATCAATGCTTTTGAGCTGTGGTGCTGGAGGAAAGTTCTGAGAGTGCCTTGGACTGCGAGAAGATCCAACCAGTCCATCCTCCAGGAAATAAAGCCCGGCTGCTCATTGGAGGGAAGGATACTAGAGACAAAGTTGAAGTACAGGGTTAGTCAAAATGAATAGGCCAATAAGAAAATTAATTTTAGACGAATGTATGTTTATTGTAACCAAACTACAGCTACCTATCGACAGATAAACTATCAAAGTTTTGTCTCACCTTCAGAGATGTTCGATATGGGCGCCCCGTGTGACACGGCAGACGTCCAAGTGATAGTCCAGTTCATTCCACATCCGTTGCAGCACATCCGACGTAATGGCATCGAATGCAGCACATATGCGCTGTTTTAAGTCGTCCAAGGTCAGCGGTAATGGAGGTCGGAACACAGTGTCTTTCACATACCCCCAGAGAGAAAAGTCGCATGGTGTGAGGTCGGGGGACCTGGGGGGCCACAGGAGGAATGGAAGATCAGTCACTCCAGCACGGCTAATCCAACGTCTGGGAAGGTGTTCTTTGAGGTACTCGCGTACACTGTTGTGCCAATGCGGAGGGGCACCGTCCTGTTGGAATACGAAATCGGGCACTTTCTCTTCTAACTGTGGCATCAACCATTCAGACAACATGTCAGCGTACACTATGCCTGTTACGGTTTTCTCCGCGAAAAAGAATGGGCCAAACACGTGACGGTTGGTTATTGCACAGAAAACGTTTACCTTCGGCAAATCCCTTACATGTTCCAATACGGCATGAGAATTTTCAGATCCCCAAAAGCGGAGATTATGCCTATTGACCTTCCCGCACAGGTGAAACGTTGCCTCGTCACTGAAGACCAGTCTGTTGGCAAAGCCTTCCTCCTCTAGTCTTCGCTGCATTGATTCGCAAAAATCGTGTCGTTTCGAATAGTCACCTTTTTTCAAAGCCTGCACCATTTGCAATTTATACGGCTTGAACTGCAAACGTTTGCGTAACACGCGCCACACAGTTTTTTGCGGAACGTT
The DNA here is from genome assembly GCF_037176765.1 of Anolis sagrei. NCBI lineage: Eukaryota > Metazoa > Chordata > Lepidosauria > Squamata > Anolidae > Anolis > Anolis sagrei. The sequence goes on along the minus strand of NC_090035.1, from coordinate 54,873,979 downwards.
CAATTCCATGGAAACACGATTTGTCGACTTTTGGGGACTTCGTTGAAAGGATGCACGAATGGATTCCACTGTGTCTTCGGAGACACGCGGTCGTCCTGTGGTTTTACCCTTGCATAAGCAGCCCATCTCCTCAAATTGCTTTACCCACCTCACAATGGAATGTCAATGAGGTGGTTCCTTGCCATACTTGGCTCGAAATTCTCGCTGGACCGTAATTACTGACATTGTTTTAGCAAATGTCATCACACAAAACGCCTTCTCTTTGCCTGATTCCGCCATTTTGAAAACAGCGACTCCTAGCGACGCCTAGCGGCATTAACGTACATGTGTGTTGCTCAAAAAAAACTTTGATAGTTTATCTGTCGCTACGTAGCTGTGGTTTGGTTACAGTAAACATACATTCGGGTACAATTAATTTTCTTATTGGCCTATTCATTTTGACTAATCCTGTACTTTGGCCACATCATGAGGAGACAGCAAAGCCTAGAGAAGACAATTTTGCTGGGGAAAGTGGAAGGCAAAAGGAAGAGGGGCTGACCAAGGGCAAGATGGATGGATGGCATCCTTGAAGTGACTGGACTGACCTTGAAGGAGCAGGGGGTGGTGACGGCCGACAGGGAGCTCTGGCGTGGACTGGTTCATGAGGTCATGAAGAGTTGGAGACGACTGAACGAATGAACAACAAAGCGGGCTTTAAGCTAAATCGGAAGAAAACAATGATATTACCTAAAAACATCTCGAAAGTGAACCAGAAGAAACTAGAAGATTTGTCAGGAATCAAAACAATGAATAAGATCAAGTATTTAGGAATATGGATTACCTCAAGGAACCTACACCTTCTAAAAAACAACTACACAGAAAAGTGGAAAGAAATCAAGAAGGAAATAGAGTCATGGAAAAAATTAAACCTATCGCTTTTAGGCAGAGTAGTAACCATCAAAATGAACATCTTACCCAAAATGTTGTACCTCTTTCAAAATCTGCCCATCATTAGAAACATCAAAATGTTTAAAGAGTGGAATAAAGAGATCTCCAAATTCATTTGGAGAAATAAAAGACCGAGAATAAAACATACAATAATGACTATACCAACAAATAAAGGGGGTTTCGGTCTACCAGATTTGCAACTATTAGGGCTGGGCGGTTTCCTTTCATAATTTCGTAATTCGTTAAAAATTCGTTATTTTTTTTATAACGAAGCGATATTGAACCATTCAGGAGCAACTAAAAAACGAAACCAATTTTTTTTCTTTCAATATATTCTCCATCTTTGGGTTGACGTCTAATGATCCTCTTCTACCGTATGTGCGAATATCTCTTTCTTTCTCCGTACTCCCCTTTGCTGTCATCTGGCTTCAACACTTCTTAGTAGTTAATATTTTCTTTCTTATTAAGCTAATCTGGAAAAATTCATAATCAATTAATGTAGCTAGCTTCTTTGGCCTCTACGCTGGTCCTTGGCCAAGAGCTCCCTCATCTAATGACTGATAAAGACCAAACTTGCCACACAGAGCCCCCATGACCCACTCTATATCCTGCGATATAGAAAAACGAGATTACACCTTCTATTCCTATAGACATTAAATTTGGTCAAGGATTGATATGGCCTTGACCACAAAACAACTATCTACTAGAATTGTACAAATGAATATACTCCCAAGAGATATCTCTGATCACTGCCCACTAGAAGTAATAATTAACGATAGAAAACAACAGAGGAAATGGAGACTTGATGAAAATCTAATCAAGAGTGAGGAAGACAGAATATAAGACAGAATATAAGAAATTAATCCATGACTACTTAAATTTTAACGATACGGAACAAACAAAATTACAAATAGTATGGGATGCATTGAAAGCAGTACTTAGGGGACACCTGATCCAACACAGAGCAAGGAAGACTAGAGAGAGAAATAGAGCTTTGAGAGACATTATGTCAAAAATAGACATGAAAGAAGCTGAACTAAAGAAAAAACCAGAGAAGAAAACTTTGATCAAAGAATTACGAAGGTTAAAACAGGAAAGGACAGATCTGGACCTCGAATATCAGGCCAGACAGTTGAAATTTTTGAAACAGCAGACATTTGAGAATGCAAACAGATCAGGAAAGTGGCTTGCAAGACAAGTAAGGAAAAAGAAACAATCAAAACAAATAACAAGAATAAATGTTAGAGATAAGATAGTGACAACAGATAATGAAATAATTGAGGAATTTAAGAAATTTTACAGGCAACTTTATGCTAAGGAAAACATCGATAAAGAAGAGATTACGAAATATATAGGCCAAAGGAAATTCCAAAAAATTTCTGAAGCAGTCAGGGAAAAGTTGAATAAAGAGATCACTGTGGTTGAAATTGAGAGGGCAATAAGTAAAATGGATGCTGATAAGGTCCCAGGGCCAGATGGCTACTCAGCAGGTTTTTATAAAAATTTTAAACAATCTTTAATACCTATCTTAAAAAAGGTTTTAAATGAGGCAATGTCCTTTCAAATAATCCCGGACACATGGAAAGAGGCCGAAGTGGTACTGATTCACAAAGAGGGCTCCTCGGAGACGGAGATTAAAAATTATAGACCAATTTCCCTTTTGAATGTTGATTATAAGATATTTGCAAATATTTTGGCAACGAGACTTAAGGATTTTTTGAATGATTGGATTGGGGAGGAACAGACAGGATTCCTCCCAAATAGATCTATGAAGGATAATGTGCACAAAGTTTTGGATTTATTAGAATATTATGAATCGAACCATCAAAAAGAACTTGCTAATTTATTCATAGACTCAGAAAAAGCATTTGACAATTTGAACTGGGACTTCTTCAAAATATTGATTCAAGAATTGGATATGGGAACAAATTTTAACAATGCAATTAACCCAATTTACAACTTACAAAAAGGGAAATTAAGGATAAATGGACAATTGACTGAGGAATTTCATATTACAAAAGGAACTAGACAAGGGTGTCCCCTATCCCCTCTTATTTTTATAATGGCTTTAGAACCATTGATGAGAGCAATTAAAGAAGATGAAAATATTAAAGGGGCAAAGGTTGGAAAACACGAATATGAAATAAGAGCTTTTGCAGATGACTTGTTGGGTATGGTAGAAGACCCAGTCAAAAATGTACCAAATTGGTTAATGAAATTAAAGGCCAGCTTGCCCCAATGAAATGAAATAAATAAATAAATGAAATAAATAAATAAATAAATAAATGAAATGAAATAAGCTTGCCCTAATGAAATGAAAGGTAGCAGGACTTAAACTGAATAAAGGGAAATCAAAAATTATAACAAAAAATATAAAAGAGGTGAAACAACTAAAAATTCAAGAGGATACAGGCCTGGAGATAGTTAAAAAGACAAAATATCGGGATTTGGCTGTCAGCCAAAAATAGTCAATTATTAAAGAACAATTATGAAACGACTTGGATGAAGATCCAAAAAGATCTTAAAAATTGGAAGTACTTAAAACTTTCTCTACTGGGTAGAATCTCTTTAATTAAAATGAATATATTGCCAAGATTACTATTTTTATTTCAGAATATTCCTATTATTAGAAATCAATCCACTTTTAAAAAATGGAACAAGGTCCTATTAAAATTTGTGTGGGCCGGAAAAAGACCAAGAATAAAATATACGAACTTAATAGATAGCAAGAAAAGAGGTGGACTGGGCTTTCCGGACCTTAAAATATATCATGAAGCATGTGCCCTTTCATGGATCAAAGAATGGATGTTACTCAAAAAAGAACAATGTCTAAATCTAGAAGGTTTTGATTTACAAGTGGGATGGCATGCCTATACATGGTATAATAGAGAAGCTAAAGAAAAAAACTTTGGAAATCATTTTGTGAGATCTTCTTTGTTTAGAGTCTGGCAGAAATACAAAACTTATTTTTATAAAAAAAAACACCCCTATGGGTCTCCTCAATGGAGGCCCATCAAAGGAGACTTTTAGGTTGGCGAGAATGGCCCACATATAGAGACATACTAATTAAGAATACACAAGAGATAAAATCATTCCAACAAGTTCAACAAACTTGGTTTTACTTGGTTACATTATTTACAGATGAAGGAATGTTATAAACAAGATAAAAAAGTGGGCTTTGAGTGGGAGGACACCTTTTGGGACAAAGTAGGGACAAAAAGAAAATAATAACAGCTTTATATACAAAATTATTAACCTGGGCAACAGAAATGGAACAGGTTAAAAATTGTATGATTAAGTGGGCAGAGAATTTAAGAAGACCGATCCACTTTAGAGAGTGGGAACAAAAAAAATAAAATATACTTATGCGACAGACTTGAAAGAGAATTGGATTAAAATGTTCCACAGATGGTATACCACACCTGAAAAATTGGCCCATATGTACAAAAATATGTCAAATAAGTGCTGGAAGGGATGCCAGCTAGTAGGCTCCTTCTACCACATGTGGTGGACCTGTAAAGAAACCTCGAAGTATTGGTCCAAAGTTCACGTTGAACTACAAAAAATATTGAAAAAGTCTTTTAAAAAGAAACCTGAATATTACTTATTAGGATTTACAGACGCAGAGTTACAGCTCAATGCAAACGAAGATAGACTATTTACATATATTACTATGGCAGCGAGAATAACTTTTGCAAGTGTTTGGAAACAAGATAAGATCCCAGGGATTGATACATGGTTGGAAAAGGTAAGAGAAATAAGAGACGTGGACATGTTAACCTTTTTTCTCAAAAAGAATACAGGGAATGTGATAAAGAGGACTGATTGGACCCTTTTTTGGGACTATGACAAACAAAGAAGAGAACAAGAGGAAACAGAAAATTGAATTAGGGAAATAATGGACTAAAAAACCGGAATGTGGAATGGAAGTCAATTTTATTACCTTTTTTAAAAAAATTTTTAAGTGTGTTTTTTTTTCTTTTCTTTTTTGTGTGTGGTGTTATAGTGATGGGTAACTTTTTTTTCCTTCTCTTTTTTCTTGTCTTCTTCGCTCTTCCTTCTTTCAGCACTTTCCTATGTTTTATTGTTCTCACTCTTTCAATGTATTCATTATAATTTAATAAAAACTATTTAAAAAAAACGAAATGAATTTTTCCAATTTGTTTCGTAATTGTTTCGGAATTGATTCGTTATTGATTTGTTATTGATTCGTTATTATTTCCGCATGTCTGGTGCAAGTTTTAGGGTTGCTGTTTGTTTTCTCAGTGAAAAAAAATATAATTATCACACCAACAGTCAACAACAGAGGAAGAGGGAAGCTTCAGAAGTTTTTTTAGCGTATTGCGCGATCGCGGCCGCCATTAACGAATCGATTTGCAATTGTTTCGTAATTGTTTTATGATTTCTGAAATTTCGTAAATATCGAACATTTTTAAAGGAAAATTTCAGAATTCTTTTAAATAACGAAACGCAAAAAACCTCTAAAAACAAATCGAGTTTAGAAACAATTTTTTCCATGTTTGGACAGCCCTAGCAACTATATTACGACGCGTGCGCCCTAACTTGGATTTGTGACTGGACCAAACTATCAAATATTAAGATCCTGACTATTGAGGGCTTTGACCTTAGGAAGGGCTGGCACGTGTATCTCTGGTACGAAGGGGCGAAAAAAAAGGGAAATTTCGGGAACCACTTTGTAAGGTCAGCCCTGATAAAGGTGTGGGAAAGACACAAGAGACACTTCTTTCATAAAACACCACTGTGGATCTCGCCTTTAGAGGCAAAACAACGCAGACTACTGGGATGGGTTCAATGGCCATCCTATAGAGACTTCCTCCGTAAAAGAAATGGCACAAGAGAATTAAGGTCCCAGGATGATATAGCCAAAGACTTTAACAATGTCTCGTGGTTTCAGTATGCCCAGATCAAGGAAAGCTATAAGGAGGATAAAAAATAGGTTTTGGAGAAGAAAATGATCTGTGGGAAAAGATCCAAAAGAGTAAAAGGAAAATAATAACTATATATCAAAATCTGCTGGGGTGGGCTACGGAAACGGAGATAATTAAGAACTCAATGGTCCAGTGGGCAAGAAACATAGGGAGAACCATTCAACTAAGGGAGTGGGAAATAATATGGACAAGGCGGCTTAAATACACCTATGCCTCAGACTTGAGAGAAAACTGTTTAAAAATGTTACATCGTTGGTATTTAACACCACAGAAAATTGCTAAAATGTACAAAAATGAAGACAATAGATGCTGGAAGTGCAAAACCAAAGAGGGCTCCTTCTACCATCTATGGTGGCTCTGCCCAAAGGCGAGGGAATATTGGAAGACAATCCATAAGGAATATAGAAAAATCCTAAATTTAAACATTCCCATGTGCCCAGAAGCATACCTGCTAGGAATGTATGATACAAATCTTTTCCCCGATAATAATACGGAAAAGTTGTTCACTTTCTTTGTAACAGCCGCCAGGATGATTTTTGCCAAGATGTGGAAACAGGACTCTACGCCATCAAGGGCACAATGGCTGGAGAAACTATTGGACATTCAAGAAATGGATGAGCTGACCTTCTGGCTGAGACAGAATAATGGAAAAGGAACTGTTATGACTGATTGGAGTATGCTTAAGAATTATATAGAGAAGGAAATGTACTGAGATGAAACCAATAATATATAGGGAAATGTTCTGAGATGAAACCAATAGCATACTGAGATATGAGGAGAGTATAAATGTATTAGAAGTATTGAGAGAAGAAATATTTGGAAAGTGAATGAAGAAGAGGGGAAGTCGGTTTTAGACATGGGTACAGGGGTGGGAGATCTTGGGGGAGGGGGTTGGATAGGGGGAAACTGTCTTTGTGTCTATCACCTATGTATTATGTCTCCTTGTCAATATCCCTTTGTCTGAAGTTACCTGTGAGCACTTTTGTATAGTGTCTTATTGTCTACACTCCCTGGCCTGATGTTATCTGTGTGTTATGATTAAATGTAAATTTTATAATGCAAAATCAATAAAAATTATTTTGAAAAAAAAATCTTTTCATAGTAGAGGTAGATATCTGGTCTATTATGAAAGAGAGGTACCTTCTCTCTTTCCTTACCCCCTTTTTCTCCCCCTTTCTCTCCTTTCTTCCTTCTCTTCCACTTCTTTCTTTCTTTCCTTCTTTTCGCTCCTTCGTTTCATCCTTCTCTCTTTCCTTCATTCCCTCCCCCTTTCTTCCTTTGCCTCCTTTCTTCCCTCCATGTTTCCTTCCTTCTTTCACTTTTTATTTGCTGTGGCCAACCTTCCCTCTTTCTCTCCTTCTTTCCCTCCTTCCTTCCTTCCCATCTTTCCTTCTCCTCTTCCTTCTCTATCTCTTTCCTTGCTTCCCACTTTTTCTTCGGCTCTCTCTCTTTTCTTCCTTCTCTCTTTCCTTCTTTCCTTCCCTCCCTCTTTCTCTACATTTTCCCCTTCCTTCACTCCCTCTTTCCTTCCTTCCTTCCCTTTTTTCTTTCCTTCTCTCCTTCCTTCCTCCCCCTTTTTCTTTCCCTCCCTCTTTCTCTCATTTCTTCCTTCTCTACCTCTTTCCCCCTTTTTCTTTCTCTTCTACTGTCTCTCTTATCTTTCCTTCCATCTTTCCTTCTCTATCTCTTTCCTTCCTCCCCCCTTTTTCTTTCTCTTCTGCTGTCTCTTTTTTTCCTTCCTTCTCTCTTTCCTTCTTTCCTTCCCTCCCTTTATCTACGGGAAGGGGGGGTGGGGCTTGGAGGGGGCGGGGTTTGGAGGGGAAGAAGGAGGGGAGGAGGGATGGATTTGGAGAGGGCAGGAAGGGGCAGGGCTTGGAGGGGGCGGGGTTTGGAGGGGAAGAAGAAGGAGGGGAGGAGGGATCGATTTGGAGAGGGCGGGAAGGGACAGGGCTTGGAGGGGGTAGGGTTTGGAGGGGAAGAAGAAGGAGGGGAGGAGGGATGGATTTGGAGAGGGCAGGAAGGGGCGGGGCTTGGAGGGGTGGGGTTTGGAAGGGAAGGAGGAGGGGAGGAGGGATAGAGCCTCCCCCTCTTCTCCCCCCCACCTTTCCCTTCCCTTCCCATCACTCGCCTCTTTTGCTGCTCTTCCGTCATCCCTCCCTCCGGCCGGAGCCATCCAAAAAGGCAGGAAGAAAGCGGGGGGGGGGGGGGCGGAGGGAGGGAAGACAGAAGAGCCGAGAGCCAAGAGCGGCGGCAAAAGCAGTGTTCCTTGAGTTTCGCCTCAGTAGCTTTCCAAGCATAGTTCCACGGGCAGCGCCTCGGAGCGCTCCTCCCGTCGGCTTGGGCTTCTTTTCCTGGTGAGGGAAGGCTGCGGCACTCGGCAGCGGCGCTGCTGCTTCCCGACGGGGAGCATGGGCAAAGGGCTCCCCGCCCGGCAGCGCCTTTGACGTAAGCAAACTTAGGCTCTCCGCCTTTGCGCGGCGAGGGAGGATGAGGGTGTGGCTTGCGCAGAGGGAGCGTTGGCCGGGAGGCCATGTGCGCATGCCAGGGAACTTGTGGCTGGGTGCCATTGCGCATGCTCAGTTGTTTTGTCATTTTGTGATTGTGTTGTTGTGTTGTTTTTCATTTTGATTCGATTTGTTTGTACCTTGTGGGTTGTGGTAGGTGCATGGGAATTTTGGTTAATTTCCGTTGGGGTTTTTTTGAGTTTTGCGGCTCTGTTTAACGCCCAGAACAGATATATATATATATATATATATATATAGATATACAATAATATAATATGATAATATTATAATAATATAATATATATATTATAATATACGATCTGAAGAGAAACCAAAATTCCCATGCACCTACCACAACCCACAAGGTATTATAATATAATATAATATAATATACAATAATAATATAATATAATATACAATAATATAATAATATAATATAATATAATATATAGTAATAATAGTTTTAAGCTGCTGGGCCAAGAAGACAATTAGCTGGGTTAGGACAAGCCATTTTAAAGCGTTTTAAATACTGGATTCCTGTAAGTGCTGACTCAATTCTTACTTCGGATTGTTTTTGGATGGACATCTCATTCTGACTTAATCTTCTGCTTTTGGATGTGCTATGGGCTTGGGACAGTTTTTTGATAATATAATATATATAGTTGTTGTTAGTTTTATCACACCAACAGTCAACAACAGAGGGAGAGGAAAGCTTCAGAAGTTCCCCCTGTCCCGTTTGGAGGGTTTTTTTGCGTATTGCACAATTGCGTCCGCCATTAACGAATCGATTCGTATATTTACAAAATTTCGTAAATATCAAAAATCTGAAATCTGAAATTTCAGAAATCCTTTCAGATTAGAAACGTGGGTGCCTCCTAGATACGAAACGAGTTTAGAACCAATTTTTTTCTTGATCAACCGAGCATAATAAATCCCAGTATCTACAACTCCCAAATGTCAAGGTCTATTTCCCTCAAACTCCATCTGTGTTTATATTTGGGTATATGGAATATTTGTGCCAAATTTGGTCCTGACCCATCATTGTTTGAGTCCACAGTGCTCTCTGAATGTAAATGAACTACAACTCCCAAACTCAAGGTCAATGCCCACCAAACCCTTCTAGTGTTTTCTGTTGGTCATGGGAATCCTGTGTGCCAAGTTTGGTTCAATTCCATCATTGGTGGAGTTCAGAATGCTCTTTGTGAATAAACTATAAATCCCAGCAACTACAACTCCCAAATGACAAAATCAATTTTTTTGAGTGAAGGACATATATTGCGTTGTTAGGTGTCTTGAATTTACGGACTCTGAGATGGCGAACGCTGAGCATTAGATTGTTTTTATTGATTTTGATGTATATACTGACTGTTTTAATTGTTATAATTGCTGTTTACATGTTTTATCCATTGTTATGTTTATGCTGGCATCGAATTGTGCCTTTGTAAGCCACCCTGAGTCCCCCCTCCGGGGTTGAGAAGGGCGGGGTAGAAATGCATGAAATAAATAAATTGTGTCCAAATGTGGTGTCAATTCGTCCAGGGTTTTTGAATTCTGTTAATCCCACAAACAAACATTACATTTTTATTTATATAGACTAACCATCCCCTGCCATGTATTGCTGTGGCCCAGACTGATGATCTGGAAAATAAAGTAACAAGAAAGTGTTGGTTTCTAATACATGTCATTTCTTTATGCTTGTGGATAAACAGTATTTTTTCTGTTTCTTTGTCAGTGTTGATGTGGAGAGTGTCTGGTTTGCCCATCCTGGAACATGCAACATTTAATTGTCCTTTTTAAGGTATCCCTTTCAAATCTATGATACTATATCTCTCTCTGTGTGAATCATATATATCTATATCTATGGCTGGATAGCTCTTTGTCAGGAGGGCTTTGATTACATTTCATTGTCCTGGGGAAGGGAGTTGGACTGGATGGCCTTGAGCAGGGGTCCTCAAACTTTTTGAACAGGGGGCCAGTTCCCTGTCCCTCAGACTGTTGGAGGGCCGGACTATAGTTTACACGGGAATATTGTGAAACATTTGTTTTATATATTGTGAAACATTTATTTCTAATTACAAATAAATGAAAATTTGACTTCAAGCATGTCGTAGCATGGGTAACAGGTTTACTATAACAGCAGGAACCCATGAATATGTTTACTGACCAGCCTATTGGCCAAACGTTTTGGCCAATAGTTTGTGGCAGCCACACAGTTTCTGGATGAGAACTACTACTTTCAAAGTAAGGGCTGCACAATTAAACAGAAAATAACACTTTCAAACCAGGAACAGATTTCTGTTCTACAATTTAATATTACGTTTATTTATACACCACTTTTTGTCTCCACAAGGAGACTGTGGGCCCTTCCAGATGCCCTATATCCCAGGATCTGATCCCAGGTTTTCTGCTTTAAACTGGATTATATGAGTCTGCACTGCCTGATAATCTGGGATAAACAGAAAACCTAGGATCAGATCCTGGGATATAGGGCCTGTCTGAAAGGGCCCTTCCAAACAGCCATATAACCCAGAATATCAAGGCAGATAATCCACAATATCTGCTTTGAACTGCATTATCAGAGTCCATGCAGGCCAGTTAAGTGTGGATTTTATACAGCTGTGTGGAAGGGGCCAAAACAGCTTACATTTCAATACAATTTTAAATCTACAAATATATGAAACATTACAATAGAATTAAACATCATTACTATTCTTTAAAGCAGGCATGGGCCAGCTTGGGCCCTCCTTGTGTTTTGGACTTCAATTCCCATAATTCCTAACAGCCAGTAGTGGGAGCTGAAGTCCAAAACACAAGGAGGGCCCAAGCTGGCCCATGCCTGCTTTAAACATTCAATGGAAAGCTATCAAAACACTTTCAAAGCTGAATAGGGAAAAGAGACCCTGACATTTGAGAATTGCAGTTCTGAGGATTTATAGTTCACCAGCCATCAAAGAGCATTTTGAGCTCCTCCAAAATGGATCTGAACCAAACTTTGCATGCAGAACTCCCATGACCAACAGAACATAATGGGGGGGGGGGGGAGACATTATTATTGTTATTGTTATTGTTATTGTTATTATTATTAAACTCAGTTGGAAGGCATCCCCAAAGGTCATCTAGTCTAGCCCCTTCTTTCTGCCAGGCAGGAAGATAGCATTAGATGATGATGATGATGATGATGATGAGGATGATTAGACTCCTACAATTGGAAGGGACCCCCAAAGGTCATTTAGTCCAGCCCCTTCTTTCTGCCAGGCAGGAAGATAGCATTAGTATACTATTATTATTATTATTATTATTATTATTATTATTAGACTCCTACAATTGGAAGGGACCCCAAAGGTCATCTAGTCCAGCCCCTTCCTTCTGCCAAGCAGGGAGATAGAATTACTGCAGGAGCAATAACAACAACAACAACAACAACAGCAATAGTCTCCTGAAGTAATCTGAAGGGTTTACCTACATCCAGAGAGCACTGTGAACTCAAACAATGATGGGTCTTTACCAAATTTGGCACAAAAACCTGATATGCTGCAAATGGAATACTGGCCTTTGTGTTGCCCCTTTGCCCTGCTGCTGCTGCTGCTGCTGCTGCTACGGGTGGCTGCAGAGGGCGAGGATGAGGAGGCGGAGATTAATCTGAATGGAGGGAGGGAGCGGCCAAGTGCCCAAAGAAAGAAGGAAGAAATGGAAAAGCCAGGAAAGGGGAAGGGAGGGAAGGGATTAAGGCAGAAAGAAGGAAGGATGGAAGGAGAGAACGATATAAGGAAGGAAGGAAAGGGGAAAGAAAGGCAAAAGGAGGGAAGGAAGGATGGAAGGCAGGCCTTCCTGCCCCCACCCCCCAGCCCCCGGATGCTCCATCTCCATCTGTAGAACTCCAGGGTGTTCAGGCAGGATTTCGCCATGGCTGGGGCTGCAGCGCTGGCAGGCAGCGGGAGGCGCGTCTATCTCTCTTCAACACGCTCCTAGCCTTCAGCTGCTCTCCTCCGGGGGCAACAGGAGCAGCAAGAGGAGAGTGGCTGGCTAGGAGCATGGAGAAAAGAGACAGACGCGCCTCCCGCTGCCTGCCAACCTTGCAGCCCCAGCCATGGTGCACCATGGCTCATACACCCTGGAGCTCTACAGGCGGAGATGGAGCATCCGGGGGCTGGAAGCGGGGCAGGAAGGCCCTGATCTGCTTGCCTGCCTTCTCGCTCCCTCCATTCAGACCCAGCACTCACAGCGTCCACGCCTCCGCCTCCCTCTTCCTTCCCAGCCCCCTAGCGGGAGAGGAGCAGCAACCAGGCTGCTATTGGTTCAACCGCCCCTGCCAGGGGCCGGATAAATGCCCCCTGCGGGCCAGATCCAGCCCCCGGGCCGTAGTTTGGGGACCCCTGCTTTAGGGTCAACCTAAGTCTGAAACAATTTGGAGGAACACAACAACAACAAGCTATACACCCCCCCCCCCAAAAAAAACAACAAGTTATAGTCTGCCACCCCCCCTCCCAACAGTCTGAGGGATCAGGAAGTGGCCTTCAGCTTAAAAGGTTTGAGGACCCCTAGCATACAATATTCCATGTTCTCTATGGACTAATGCTGGCTAGGTTTGTTGTGATCGAACAATATCTGGAGGACCCCAATTTCCCCATCTCTCCTTTCCTCCCTTCTTCTCACACACATCACTTAGCAGCAGCCAATCCGCTTGACTCCCTTCCTTTCCAGTGACATCACAGAGGGACACTTCACCTAGCAACAGTCAACCTGCTTAATTTCTTTACTTTCATTCCAATCCCTCAATTATTTTAAGTTGGACAATGAATGACCTGTGTGCCAGGTTTCGTCCAGACCCGCCAGCCATGAAGGAGCCTTTGTAAAACAAACATGCCTACTTTAAGACACGTGTGTATGCTTAAAATCAAGGTAAAGCCTTCCCCTTGACATTAAATCTAGTCATGTCCAACTCTGGCAGGCGGTGCTCATCTTTATTCTAAGTCAAAGAGCCAGCGTTGTCCATAGATGCCTCTAAGGTCACATGGCCGGCATGACAGCATGGAGTGCTCTTACCTTCCAGCCAAAGCGGTATCTATTGATATACTCACATTTGCATGTTATCAAACTGCTAGGTTGGCAGAAGATGGGGCTAACAGCCGGAGTTCACTCCACTCCCTGGATTCGAACTGCCAACCTTTCTGTCTGCAAGTTCAGCAACTCAGCAGGTTAACCTGCTGTGCCACCAAGTATGCTTATATATAGTTACTTTCAATTCAAAAGCGGCAGTACACCACACTATATAGCAGGCCTGGGTCAACTTGGGCCCTTGTGCATTGGACTTCAACTCCCACAATTCCTAACAGCCTTAGACTCTTTCCTTTCCCCCCTCAGCCACTTAAGTGTACACTTAAGGCACACTATCTAGCCTCTACACCAGGCCTGGGGCAACTTGGGCCCTCCAGGTGTTTTGGACTCCAACTCTCACAATTCCTAACAGCCTCAGGCCTTTTCCTTTTCAGCTTAGCCGCTTAAGCAACTTAAGCGGTAAGGGGGAAAAGGAAAGGGCCTGAGGCTGTTAGGAATTGTGGGGGAAAGGCCTGAGGCTGTTAGGAATTATGAGAGTTGGAGTTCAAAACACCTGGAGGGCCCAAGTTGCCTCAGGACTGCTATATGGCCAATTTCAATTCAGTTCTAGCACTTCCCATCGGCCCTTGCAGAAGAGGCTTCGTAACCATAGCAACACACCACGAGGTTCAACGGATCGCCTGCTGACTTCCTCCGAGCCCTGATTGGAAGGCCCGCCTGCCAATTAAGCTCTCTCGGTCGGCGATTGGCCAGGAGCATCCGGAAGAGGTTGAGCAAGGCCTTCGCTTCCGGTTCCTGAGAAGTGCGGGACGTGCGTATCAAAGACTGTGCGTCGGTTGTGGTGAAAGGAGGCTTCGGAGTGAAGAGAAGGCGAGATGAGCGCCAGCGGGGAAGAGGCGGCCGAGAGCGAGGAGTGCTTCGACGGCATGTTGCTGGCTATGGCACAGCAGAACCCGGGCGGCGTGAGGGAGGTGAGAGGACGGGCAGGGCGAAGAGGGCCTTCCTCCTTCCCTCCCTTCCGGAGAGGCTGGGTCTCCTCTCAGGCCCTGCTGACTATTGTATCCCCTTGGACCGCCTCGCGGGAATGGGACTGGGAGGCACTATTTTGCAGTGGCTCCGGCCCTTCGTGGAGGGCCGGGCCCAGAAGGTGCACTGTGGATTCCTGTTCGACCCATAACCGTTGACCTGTGGGGTCCCGCAGGGTTCAGAACTGTTCCCCATGTTATTTATGCGACCCTCCAGCTTAGTTGTGCCGCCAAGTCGCATAATTCCTGGCTGCTGAACAAGCTGGCAAAGGCTCCTGGAAGTTGTAGGCCCAAACACCTGGAGGGTCGTAGTTTGAGGATCCCTGACTATACAGTGCACTTTCAAGCTTCATCAGCTTGATATAGCAGCTTGATATCAGCTTGATATAGCAGTGTAGATGAGGTCCATAATAACTCAATAACTGCATCATAACCTTATTGAAAAGGTAAAAATGATGTCACATTCGTTTGGCAAATGTGAATCTATGAACATGTGGAGACCACCTTTTGAAAACCACTCCTCTAGAAAAGCAGAGCCTTGTTTCTTAAGTTGCCCATCTACTCTCCCTTAATAACCACTTGTTTAAAACATGCACTCAAGAGACAGAACAAAGTCTTCTTTGAATATAACATCAGAGGTTTACTAACAAATTTCTTGTACATATTCCAGATACTCGTCTATAGCCCAATGTCGTTAAGCATATAGATACAGTTTAACTGTACTAACTGAAGTCTGAAAGGAGACAAATTGCAATCTACCTCCGTAATACTGGAAACCAAGTTTCGTGGTTTCCTCCTTTTTCTGGTTAGTTGGACCCAATTTAGGTCCAACTGGAGTGAAGCTAAACTGGGCTCTCTGCAAGGCCAAGAACAAGCCACGAGAATAAATACAAAGATCCGTGCAGAGCAAAAGTGTTCTTGCCATGCATCAAGGGAACCACTGAATGCATAGAAAAGCTGATGAAGGTACACAACCTACAAACGAATTACAGACCCACTAAGAAAATCCTACAAATACTACATTCAGCAAAGGACAAGAGGGATCTTCTCATCTTCAGGAGTCTAGCGTATACCATGCAGCTATGAACAAGTCTACATAGAGACCACCCAGCGCAGCATTGCCCAGACATGAATCAAGGAACACAAAAGGCAGTGCAAAAGACAGTCCCTTGCCTAGTTTCCAACAGACCCCTCCACCTCTGAGGATGCCTGCCATAGATGCAGGCAAAACATCAGGAGATAATGCTTCTGGAACATGGCCATACAACCCAGAAAACTCACAGCAACCCAGTACAATTACAAACATATAAAAAATAAATACCAATATAGTCAATGTTATAGGATTAAACAACTTACAATATTCAGATGCGAGTGAAAGAATAAAATTCTATTTTAAAAGATAAAAGGCTGTTAAAAACAACTCTGTTAAAATAATACAGCAGTTGATTTTACCATTTGATATAAGGTGTGTCATTTTATTTCACCGTTGTTTATAACATGACTTGAATATCCATGAACTTTGGTATGCACAGGGGGCTCTGTGACCAAACCCCAGCAGATGCCATGGGCCCACTGTGCAATGTGTTTCAATGTAGTGTCTTTCAGTTGCATTGGACAAATTCTGTAATCTCCAGCTAATAAGGCCACTGTTCATGCCAAAGTTGGAAAATGTAGTCCAGTACATCTGGATCATGCTTGGTTGTGTGAGGCTCTAATAGACTTATGTCTTTTGTGTTGACCTTACATAAAAGAGAGAGAGAAACTACTAACATGGTTATATATGTTTGCTTGCAAAAGTGAGTTTAGCTACTGTTTTCCCTTTTCAGGGAGTGGGCTTCAAACCCTATGGAGTTCTGGAGCCCAATAATATGTAATGGTAGAGAAGCTTCTCTGGAGGATAATATGCTTATCATTCTTCTGCAGTACAGTGTTTAAGAAACACTGAACATTTCTTGTAGTGGATTGTCCATTCATGCAGTGTGATATTTAGGGTCAGGTGTGTACTTAAGAGCTCTTCTAAGAATACTTAAATTTTTGTAGGAATATCATGATAGATGAGTAGATATCAAAAGGCATCTTTGAAGGGCCAGTATGTTAAACTGGAAAATGATCAGATGCCAATGTGAAGGAGGGAATTTTGACATAAAATAATCAAGTTGGAAGAGACTGATGAATATAAGCACTCAATATAAGCACTCAAACCTATAATGTACAATGCTTGCAAACTCCAGGTGTTCTGGTATGGCAGTACCAGGGGCTCCAACTTTATTTGATTTATATTAAAGGTTTGCCTGCAATCCTAGGCTTGGGATTTTGCAGCAGGGTGGCTTCCTGTTAAAGTTTGCAGTTATAGGGCAAGCCACCTGTCCATCATCATTTTGCTTTGGTTCCGCCCCTTATTCTGGGCTCTGGGAAGAGAGAGGAACCATTTTAGTCACTCACTCACAAGGAAGCCAGTATATAGGGCACAAATCAGTTTGTCCCGTAGGAAAGGCTTCATTCCTTAAGACCATCCGGGGACCATCTGGAAACTATCCGGGGAAACAGAAGGAAAAGATCCCAAAGGCTCTGGCTGAGAGCTCACAGTCTCTTAGCCTCACAGCACCAGAGGGGGGAAACAGCCCTGAAGTTCCCATTAGACAGCATTGCAGAACCACGGAATTCCAGCTGCAATATCTTCAAGCCTCAGCCGGTAAAGTCTGCTCGATACCCAGACGCACGTGGATTCGGTAGTAGTACCCACACTGACGAGGCATAGATAGAAAGCAGCCTGGGAGAGATTATAAAGAGTTCTTCCTCATGCTGAGAGAGTACAGTTAATCTAAATCAGTGCCAGTCTCTTAAAGACTAGAATAGAAAAGCCTTGAAGTGTTATTTAAAGATTTGTTCCTTAATAAAGACTTTGTTATACCATTAAAGACTCTAAAGCCCATTACTTCAGGAAATCTCTAACAATCTCTCTTCAGGCACCCCGGCTTCCCACTGGGTTTAAAGTATACATCCTATAGAATAAAGACATTTTGATCAGACCCAGTGCGCAACAGAACACCAGGTCAGAAACACAAGGTTCAGCAGGCTCAGATAGCTTTATTCGGGAATCAAGATTTATGACACCACAAAATTGTCAGAACTGAAAACTTTCAGAAAAGGATTCAAACACAAACGCAAACTCAATCAGTGCTATGTTAAGTGGGACCCTATCGTGAATTAACCAAAACTCTAAAGAATAGTGCTATTTCATCTTGCTAATGAACTTTAAGTTGGAATAAGAGAACTTTGCATGATTAAAGGATAAAACTCACACTCCCTCTCCCCTCAACTTCAGTACAGCTTTTTCTTCATTGTTGTGGCTAAGTGTGGCCTTGAAAGATAAGGCAGCTGCTCAGCACCAAAAAGTCATGGAGAAAAAAGCCCAATCACCTCGCCTGTCCAGGCTGAATGCCAAAGGGCTGATGACATCATATGCCACAGTGGTGGGTGGAGCTGAAAAGCCAAAAAAGCAGCCAAGTGCCAATACTCCCTCTAGTGGCTTCCCTGAGCAAATACTTCTGGAAATTAGATCTATGATCCAGGGCTTACAAGGAAGCATGGACTCACTAAAGGAAGATGTCAAGAAAACCACAGAAAGACAAGATGCCATCGAAAATAAAGTAATAAAACTTGAGACAGAAGGCAAATCCCTGAAAAAAAAGGCAGCGGCACACAGTGATCAGATAAGTGAACTGCGAGAGAAAAATGAGACATTACAAGATCAGATGGATTTACTGGAACTAAAGGTTAACGAATGTTCAATTAGAATCAGAGGTCTGCCGGAGGGAGTTGAAAAAGGAGATTTGAAATCCTTTCTGATTCAGAACATCACAACACTTCTGGAGGAAAAAGATACAGATGTGGTATACGCAATGGTGTCAGCAGCCTATAGGGTCAACACAGCCTACGCAAGAATTAAGAAAGTGCCTAGAGACTGTATCCTCCAGCTCATTTCTAAATCCTTCAAAGAGCTCATTATAAGTAAACAATATGAAACTCCAATAATGGTGGAAGGTCACAAACTCCTGTTTCTCAAGGAGATCCCAACGAGGCTGCTAAGAAAAAGAAAAGAATTTGCCTTTTGAGTGACAAAATTGAAGAGGAAAGGCATTGTCTTCCGATGGCAATTCCCTCAAGGTTTATCATTCTACTATAATTCTAAAAGACACACAATTTCGGACGTAACAAAAGCAGAACAATTTCTATGTAAATACAACAAGGATTTTGAGGACACTGATCGAGAGGAGATTTGCCCGCAAAGAAAGGGGATGCAGAAGGACCAGGGATCTTCAGCTGTGTCTCGGAGCCAACATGCAGATGGGGAAGAACAGAGTTGCCAGAAGGGGACAGATGATGATGAGGAAGAAGAAGCAGAAGAAGAAGAAGGAGAAGAAGCAGAAGAAGAATAAATGAGGCTGTTTTGATACTGTGTAATATCTTGGGGGGTATAAAACTAAGGGTAACAAGAGGTGGGGGAAAATGGTGGTTTGAGGAGGGGGGAGGGAGAAGGAGGAGAGGGTTAACAGATGAAATCACAAGGGTTAAAAATTATTTCTATGAATGCGAATGGTTTGAACAACTGTATTAAGAGGAAAAGGGTTTTTCACTTCTTACATAAAAATAAGGTGGACATAACTTGCATTCAAGAATCCCATTTTGTAACAAAAGATAAACACTTATTAGTCCAAGATAAATTGGGACAGTTATTTACGGCATGCAATGTTAAGAAAACCAACGAGGTACTGTTTTATATAAATAAGGATCTAAAACCAGAGAAAGTATTTGAGGATGAAGAAGGTAGAATATTAATGGTTAAAGTTAGGTTGCAATATAAATATATTCTTTTAGTAGGGATCTATGCACCCAACACAAATCAAAAAATGTTTTATAAAAAGTTATCAAATATCTTAGCAGAAGTAGGGGAGAAAGAAATGCTATGGTTAGGGGACTTTAATGGAGTAATCGATCCAAAAATAGATAGGAATTGTAAAAGAAAAAAAGACTCTAAGGAAGGAAGGCTCCTGGGCACCCTATTTGCAGACTTAAAATACTGGGATTTATATGACCTATGGAGGATACAAAAGTTAGACAGAAGGGAATATTCATACTACTCTCATAGACAGGGGTCATTATCCAGAATAGATTACATTTTTGCTACTAAAAATTGGTAGTTAAAACTGAAAAGGTGGAATTCCTTCCCAGAGTGTTTGCAGACCATAACCCGATGTTGTTACAACTAAAAGGGGGGATTTGGGAAAGGAAGCCCTGGAGATTAAATGATTATATACTGAAAGATGAAAAAATTAAGGACAAGATCAGGTTAGGAATACAAAATTACATTAAAGAGAATAGTAATGAGGACATAGCAGAAATGACAGTTTGGGATGCAGGAAAAGCGGTGGTAAGAGGTTTATTAATTCAACAACATGCTATTTGGTGTAAAAAAAGAAACAATATGCAATTAGAGATGCTTACCAAAATTAGAGAGAAAGAAAAAGAATTAGAGATGTCTAAGGGGGATAAGAAAAAAGCAAAACAAGAGTTAGCCAAAGTTCAGCAGCAATATGAATTATTCTTATCAAATGAATTAGAAAAGAAAATTATGTATAATAGACATAATTATTTTGAAAATGCTAATAAACCGGGCAGGCTCTTGGCATGGCAAGTGAAAGATCACAGGGAGAGACCAATAATAGCCAAGATAAGGCACAAAGGAGAGACAATTACAAACATAAGAAGAATTCAAAAAGTTTTTGAAGACTATTACAGAAACCTCTACAAAAATAACCCAATAGATACTAAAAAAATAGACCAATACCTAGCTGATATGAATGTCTCCAAGCTCACAGAAGATATGAAATCAGATTTGGATAGACAAATTACATGGGAGGAATTAAGCATAGCTATAGATAAAGCTAAATTAAATAAAGCCCCAGGTCCAGATGGTTTCTCTGCTCTGTTTTATAAGGTGTATAAAGAAGAATTAGGCCCGCTATTGCTTTCTACAATGAATCAAGTGCTCCAAAAAGGAGAGATGCCTGAGTCCTGGGAGGAAGCTACTATATTTCTTTTACCTAAAATAGACAGAGATATTGAGCAAGTAAAGAATTATAGACCAATTTCATTGGTCAATAACGATTATAAGTTATTCGCAGATATTCTAGCGAACAGGTTGAAAAAAATCTTAACCAAAATAGTACACGGGGATCAAGCAGGCTTCCTCCCAGGTAGGCATATGAGCCAAAATGTAAGAACAGTGTTAGATATCCTAGAATATGCCGAACATGATCCAAGTACAGAGATCGCGTTACTGTTTTTAGATGCTAAGAAAGCATTTGATAATGTGCGGTGGGATTATATGTTTAAAGTATTGGACCATTTCGGAGTAGGTCAAAATTTCAGAAAGGCAATAGGAGCTATTTATTCAAGGCAAAAAGCCAAATTAAAAATAAATAATCAAATGTCAAATTATATAGAAATTCAAAAAGGGACAAGACAAGGCTGTCTCTTGTCGCCCTTACTGTTCATTTGGATATTAGAAATTTTGAATAAATTAGAGAAGTTAATGAAATTAAAGGAATTAAAGTAAAAGGGTATGAATTTAAAGGGAAGGCATATGCAGATGATCTGGTCTGTTTCTTAAGGGAACCTTTAAGAAGCATACATGCCTTATTTGAAATTATTAATGAATTTAGTGTTGTGTCAGGCTTTAAAATTAACAAGGAGAAATCTGTATTTTTAACTAAGAACCTATCTAAAAGTGATATTGTTAAATTGGAGAAAATAACTAATTGTAAGGTAGTCCCCAAAGTAAAATATCTTGGACTATGGCTAAGTAACAAAAATAGTAAACTTTACCAATATAATTACGACAAAACCTGGAAGGAGATAAAAAGAGATTTGGAAAATTGGCAAAGACTTCAACTCACCTGGTTAGGGAGGATAGCAGTGATAAAAATGATAGTATTGCCCAAAATGCTGTTTTTGTTTCAAAACCTACCAATTATTAAGGGAGTAAAGGTGTTCAGAATATGGAAAGGAGATCTGGTCAAATTCATTTGGAAAGGGAAAAAAGCGAGAATTGCCTACAGGAATCTTATTGATGGGAAAAACAGAGGGGGCCTGGCATTGCCAGATCTCAGGTACTACTATGAAGCCGCAAATTTCAGCTGGCTAAAGGAATGGATTAAAATGGACAATAAGGAGTTGCTTAAGTTAGAAGGCCATAATTTAAGATACAGATGGCACGCCTATCTTTGGGATTATAAGGACAGGGTGAACAAAGAATTCAACGGGCACGTAATAAGAGCCAGCCTTTTAGCAACATGGAAAAGATATAAGAAGGGTATGGAGCCAAAAAACCCCCTATGGCTGTGCCCATTGGAAGCAGTCCAGAGACCGGCCACACATGCTGACTCCGGCACATACAAGGATTATTTGGTCAATGAGAAAGGACAATGTATACTTAAAAGCAGAGAAGAATCTGGGTTAAAAGATTGGTTCAGTTTTTTCCAACTACACGACAGATTTAGGAAGGATGCAAAACTAGGATTTGCCTCTAATAAATCGGAGTTAGAAAGTATTTTCGAGAAGGGCAACAAAGGCCTAATATCCAGACTTTACAAATACATTTTAGAATATAACTTAGTAGACAACCAAATAAAATCCGTTATGATCACGTGGGCCCAAGATGTTGGCAGAAATATCGATCTGGAAGAGTGGGAATGTCTTTGGAATAAGGGCTTTAGTTTCTCAATGGCCAGCTCAATTAGAGAAAATATGTTTAAAATGTTTTACAGAACCTATATAACCCCAGAGGTACCAGCTAAAATAGAGAAAACAGGACAAGGGACTTGCTGGAGATGCAAGAAGGTGAAGGGATCTTTTTTCCACGTATGGTGGACCTGTAACATAGTTAAAGAATTCTGGAAAAAAGTGATGAAAGAAACAAACAAAATGATCAGCAAAAAAATCAAGAAAAACCCAGAAATGTGCTTATTAGGAATATTTAGGAGGTGTATTAGCACAGGAGATGAAGAAATTTGTCAGTATTGTTTTGTTGCTGCGAGACTAATAATAGCTAAATCATGGAAGGGGGAAAAAGAGTTAAATATTAAGGATTGGAGAGATAAATTAGTAGACTATATCCAAATGGCCAAACTGACAAATAGCAGCAGAGGTGGAAATAATGAAGAATTTGTTGAAAAATGGCGGTTGGCAATTGGATATCTTGAAAAGAAGACAAAAGTAGATTTGAGGATTGCCATAAAGGGGATTCAGTGAAAGAAGATACGTGGGTAGTTGCGGGTTAGTTATGTGATCCATACGGAGTGGTGTCGGAGGTCACAGGGGTTGGGTTCACGGGTGTGGGGTTAGAGGGACAATAAATGTTAATGTATTATAACTGTACAGTCAAAGTTGAGTTTTTATATGTTTAATGAGCGCTGACTGTATACCATTCTGCTAACTGGCATACTCTTTTGTATTTCTTTTTTTTCTTTTTTTCTGTTTTTTTTCCTCTTTCTTTTTTACTTTTTCCTTATTTCAGTTTTCCTTTGGTGTCGGTTTTGTTTTCTGTATGCACCACAAACCAATAAAAAAAATTAAAAAAAAGAAAAGAACTGAAAACTTTCAGTTATATACTTAAAGCACCAAGTGGTTCAGACATTTTTGTGGGTTTTCTTCCAATCTGTCAACAACCTAAAAACATTCTGTCTTCCCAGGCTTTACCTCTCTTACTAAGTTTCTCACCGGATTTGTTTTTTTGTTTTTGTTTTGTCATGTCAGGAGCGATTTGAGAAACTGCAAGTCGCTTCTGGTGTGAGAAAATTGGCCGTCTGCAAGGACGTTGCCCAGGGGACACCCGGATGATTTGATATTTTTATAATCTTTGTGGGAGGCTTCTCTCATATCCCTGTATGAGGAGCTGGAGTTGATAGAGGGAGCTCATCCGCCTCTCCCCAGATTCGAATCTGCGACCTGTCGGTTTTCAGTCCTGCGGGCACAAGGGTTTAACCCACTGTGCCACACCGGGGGCTCTATTCTCACAGGGGTGACCTTACAACTCATAGCTTGCTTTCCCTACCCTACACATCTGCTCAATACCTCAGGTTGCAAATGAAAAGCAATTCCTCTTCCCAGTATCATTATCCCTCTTCCCAGTATCATCCTCTCATCCTGCATTACAAAGTATATGCATGATAAGCCAGCATGACGAAACCTATGATCCTGACAACAACATACAGACATGAAGCCTGTTAAAAAGCCTCCCAAGAAGGAGACACTGCAACAGCGTATTTCACAGTCAAACATCTCTTGCTATCAATAAGGTCTTCCTGATGTTTAAGTGAAATCTCTTACCTCTGGCATCTGACACGTTCACTTTGAACTAAGGATTCCTCCACCCTCTGTATATCTGTAATATATATTTGATTCCTGCTCTGTGTAATATGTAGCAGTCTCCTTCCTTATAGATTCTTTCATCCTTTGCTGATCACCTTAACCTGTTCTCTGCCTTATTTTTTATCTTTTTTTTTAAAATAATTTTTATTGAGATTATACTTATAATACACACAGTTTCGGGTGACGTAGGATGGGATAGGGAGGGGGTGGGGAGAGGGAGTGCAGGGGTGAGAGGTAGAGAGGGGGGGGGGGGTTAGGGTTAGGATTAGGGAGTGTAGATTCACAATAACTTCCCGTCAGTCCTTTGGGAGTCTTCATCTCCTGTCGATTCTATGTTTCCACGCCGAATAGAGATTTTTTTTGATCTTCTTCTTCAAATGTTTGACAGATCTATGTGTAAAGGGAGCTCTTTGGTTTTTATGTAATCTTTAAATCCTGACCAATTTGTACATTTATTTGTTCCTTTTAGTCTCTGAGAAAGAGTATCCATTTGTATAATATCTAATACCTTCAAATACCATTCTTCCAAATTCGGGATTGTTTTTTGTTTCCAGACTTTAGCTAGGAGCATTCTTGCTGCTGTGCTTAACAGAAGAGCATTTTTTCTTGGTTCTTATCTAATTTTATGTTTGTGATTCCTAATAGGTATGTTTCTGGTGCCTTAGGGAGGCTAGATTTTATTATTTTTTGTGTTGCCTTGTGTATCTCCTTCCAGTATTTTTTGACTAACTTACAGGACCACCACTGATGGAAAAATGTCCCTATTTCCTTTCCACACTTCCAGCAACGGTTTGAGCCGTGCTTATTAAATTTAGAATTTTTTTCTGGTGTAAAGTACCAGCGGAAGAACATTTTATTTTTTATCTTTACCATGTTTATTTTATCCTTGCTATATTTATTGGCCACGGTGGTCCAGACCCTGGTTACATCTCGTATAGATTACTGCAATGCACTCTACGTGGGGTTGCATTTGAAGACTGTTTGGAAACTCCAATTGGTCCAAAAGGCAGCAGCCAGGTTGCTCACCAGAGCGGTGTACAGGGAGCATACAACCCCTCTATTACGTTATCTCCATTGGCTACTAGTCTGCTACTGAGTACAATTCAAAGTGCTGGCTTAAGTCTATAAAGCCCTAAATGGTTTTTGTCCAGTTTACATGTCCAAAAGTTTCTTCCCCCCCTGAACCACCTCAGAGATTAAGACCTTCTTCGCAAGCGTAACTGGTGAGGACAAGAGACAGGGCCTTCTCAGTGGTAGCCCCTTGATTGTGGAACTCCCTCCCTAGATCAGCCCCCTCCCTCCTGGCCTCCAGATGAAGAGTAAAAACCTGGCTTTAGGACCAGGCCTTCAGAGAAGGAGTGCAATATTATTTATTATTTATTTAGACCATTTCTACCCCACCCTTCTCACCCCCAAGGGGGGCCTCAGGGCGGCTAACACAGGCAACAATTCAATGCCAACAGTATCAAAACAACAATATAAAACAGCAATATAAAATCCATTACATAATAATTAAACAGTGATATTAATTAAAATTACATAACCACATGGAACAGATCACATAATCACAGGTCATAAAGCCATTTCCAATTTTCAAACAATCCTATTGTCCGAGTTCAGTGCCTAAAGTGCTGTTGTGCCCACTAGTCAAAGGCCTGGCTCCAAAACCACATCTTTAGTTTTTTCCTAAAAGTAAGGAGGGAGGACGCCAATCTAATCTCGCTATATAATTGAAATATGTGCAATGACTACGGAATGGCGTCAGACTACAATTTTTGGATTGTGTGATTTTTATATTGAATATAATTTTTAAGTTTCAATATGTATTAATTTTAATTCAATGGATTTAAAGCTTAGTGTTGTATGTGTTTAAGGCATTAAATAATACCATATGTAAACTGCCTTGAGTCCCCTTTGGGGTAGAGAAAGACATGGTATAAATAGGGTAAATAAATAAATAAATAAATAAATTATATGCTATTTCTATCTATGTTGTGAATCTTTTTAATAAACTGATACCTACATATAACATGGAGGTTTCATTATATCTAACCAAACGTAACGTGGCTTTTAAAAACCAACAATAAATTATGAATTCATGATTGTGTTCTATCTTGCCCAATATGTCATTTCTGGGAGATGCTTTGATAACAAACAGTTTTTTACTTGACATGTTGTCAGTGTATCAGTGCATTGGATTAGATCTTCCAGAAGCCCCATGAAAAGGTTTGAAATCGAACCTTCCAAGACTACAATTCAGTTTAATGTAGAAAGATACCAACCTTGAGCATTCTAGTCTGCTGACATCACAACCTCAAGAGAAATTCCCTGTATTCTCTGTGAAAGATTAATACATAAAGTAATTGTGAGCTTTCTTCATAGCCAAGATTTTAATCATAGCCACTATTTTGGGCAATTGGAATTTACTTCCGTCCTTCCCAGTCACTTCTGGGAGCATTATCATTTGCTGTTTTGGAATCAGAGGGAGGACAAAGCAGCATTTTCATGCCAGAAATAGCCCTGTCAGTATATTGGATAAAATCTTTGGTCCTCTAAACAGCTAGTTTAATGATTTAAATTAAACTGAAGTGATTGTTTGAATGGAAATGGCAGTCGCATTAATGCGGAATGTGTCAACACATCGGTTAAAGATTGTTATTCAATACAAGGTCCATTTGAGAAAGCTATGTCATGAAACCTCATTAAGTGTCCTAATCTGTATACACAGTTTCTAAAATGTGTACACAGTTATGAGTGGAGAAACTACTATATGCTGGTTTCTTGGTGATTTGTTGCAGATTTTGGGCCAGAAGGATATTGGTCCTGCTAGGAGGTTCTATAACATGCTTACTAACCTCCTTTATGAGGCCAAGAACATATTGCAAACAGGAGAAGCTACTACAAGGGTTTTGAAACAACTTTGGTCATCCCAAGACTGTTTGGATTTTTGAAAAGAAAGTGTTATTATCCCTTGAAAACATCCTGCCCCTTTTCCTTACAGCTTGTGAACAGCTTCTTGAGACGCAAAACCGATTTCTTTGTAGGAGGAGAAGAAGACGCTGCTGAGAAGGTATGTGACCAAAGAACCACCCCTCACCCTGTGAAAAGATAGTACATTTCAGTTGCAGTCTGAATGGCTTAGTTCAATATCATTTTGTGGCTCAAGCATGCCATTAAATTTCTTCCAAGTCTACTGTAATATCTGGAATTTGGAAAGTAACAGAAGACGCTATGTGAAGTAATAACTGACCTGTCTGGACAGGTTTATTCAATGGATGACACCAAAATACATTTTTGTATTGTTTTTGTTTGCTTGCGTGTGGGGAGTGTGGGGCTGTTCTTTGACCAAAGGCTAGTTTGAAAAGCTGGCAAGCCAGAATGTGCTAATTTAACTCTGGCAGACAGCACACGATCGATAATTTCAGTTTACTTTGTTCATTCCTAGAAAAGCTCTAAAGTCCACTTTCATAGCAGTGACATTGCAACCAAGTTTACCTAACCTATATATGTGTTTAGTGTTCCTAAGTGAGGGGTGGGGAAA
Source organism: Anolis sagrei (assembly GCF_037176765.1). Classification (NCBI taxonomy): domain Eukaryota; kingdom Metazoa; phylum Chordata; class Lepidosauria; order Squamata; family Anolidae; genus Anolis; species Anolis sagrei. The sequence goes on along the minus strand of NC_090035.1, from coordinate 54,846,546 downwards.
GAGCAGCCCATAAGTGGCTTTTCACCCATTTTTCAGCCTCTGAAGCCCCCTCCTCTTTTAAAAGGTCGCCCTGTTTTCCAGCCAGGATCATTTGCCCCCAAAAGACCCAAACCACCACCACAAACACATAGCTGCTAGAGGCACATTCCCCCATCTGCCCCTCAAAAAAATAATTTTTAAAAATATATGAAAACACAATTTATGTCATATTTGCCATCCAAAATTTGGATGAATGTTACATCACTTTTCAGACCCAGAATCATGCTGTGCCTCATGGATGGGGAGACCCTTGAGCCATGCACCCCATTCTAAATGCTGTGCGATTTGGCTTCTTTGCTGTTTGAAGCGAGGATTGGAATTTGACTCCACCCTCACCTTTCTAATAAGTAATCTGATGGCAAGTGTAAATCATCTTTAGGAATCATACAGCCCTCCAGATATTGTTTGAATCTAGCTCCCAGCATTCTTCACATTGTTCTGGCTACAACTGCTAGGAATTGCAACCCAGTCACAGCTGGAGAACTATAGGGGTCTTACATCTGACATAAATAGACTGAAAAGCCATATTTTCTGAAAATCTTTAAAAATGTGGTTAAATTTGGTCCATTCTCTATTATCAACAGACAGCTTTTATAGTAAATATTTGATCTGCCTAGTGATGTCATTTAAAGAAAAAAAGCTCCAATTTAAATTGGACTGGAGTCTGGGTCTTCTTGTACCACTATTATTATTTTGCCTATTCTTGAATGTCGTATAGTAAGAAAATTCATGGTCCTCCTCTAAAAAAAAGCAAATGAGGTTTCTAAAGTAGATGTAGGAATGCAGCAAGGTTTATTTCACTAAGGCAGGGGTTCTCAAACTCTGCTCCACAGAGCCCTTGGGGTTGTTGATGTTGTTATTATTTGATACATAACAATATTAGTACACAGCAAATAAGATCAAAGTGCTGGCTTCTGATAACATGTCAGAAGTGTCTAGGACTATGTGGTGTATCGGCGAATAATGCATGCAGATCCGAATAGGATGGCTTTTGCAGCTGACAGATGGTAATTGTGTCAGCACCAATTATTTTTAAGTGCAGGCCAAGGTCTTTAGGCACTGGACCCAGTGTGTCGATCACCACTGGGACCACCTTGACAGGCTTGTTCCATAGCCTTTGCAGTTCTATATTTAAATCCTCATATTGTATAAGTATATAAAGATAGAACTGAAAACTGTTCTTATTATTATTGTTATTAAAGAGGCTGGATGTCCTTCTGTTGTGGGTGCTTTGATTGTGCTTTTCCTGCATGGCAGAAGGGGGTTGGACTGGATATCCTTGGGCGGGGGGGGGGGGGGGGATTCCACTGAAATACTGCTAAGTTGGCTTAAATTGTTCTTCATTTTAAATAGTGTGTTATTCTTTCTTTCATTCTTTCTTTCTTTCCTTTTTTTGTACGATGTGAATTAGTTCACGCAAAAACTTTCCATTTATCTGTCATTGGCCCAGCCATTGCCTGATAGATAGATAGATAAATAGATAGATATTTTATAACATATATATATACATATTTTTTTGGTCTTCATGAGAAACTGGTGCTTCAAAAAGGGCTCCGCAGCTGAAAAAGTTTGAGAACCCCTGCACTAGGGGAATAAGGCAGAAAATTAATTTTGAACATTTATCTCAGGGATAGGAAACTTTGTCCTCCGTGTTATTTAAGAAGCCCTGGGCATTATGGCTAGAATATTTTTAATTTAAAATCTTGGGGAATTTCAGAATCAGACTTTTCTCTTTTTGAATCATGGAGCATTCAAGAGGCAGTGTATGATCACTAATCTTAGGAAGGAGGAATGCCGTGCTGCTCCTTAAAAGCCTAGGAAACACTGCCCAGAACCTTTTCCTGTTTTCAAACTGACAGAATTTTAAAAGTAACAGATTTTTTTAATGCATGATAAATCTACTAAATTCTGTGTTGAAAATTAGATTCCACATTATAGGAATGGGGCCAGAGATTTATTTCTCTCTCTGATATAGCAGGCTGTGTTTTTTATTTTATTTTAGTTGTTAAATCATCATTTGTGTTTATATGTTGGGTTGTTAAATTTTGTTACTATGGATGTATTGTTGTTGTATTCAGGCATTGAATGTTTGCCTTTTATGTTTGTAATCCGGGGAGATAGGGCCGAATATAAATAAAGTATTATTGTTATTATTATTATTTGTATGTATAATTCCCAAATAGTATGCTATTTGAAGATTTTAAATCTGAGAACGACTCAATGCCATCATGATTTTTTGCTAATCGGCACAAGTCTCCAACATGTTAATGTCCAAAGGGCATATTAGATCACAGGTTACCCATTCTGTGGCTTCTGTTTAGGGCCATCACTTGCTGCGACAACTGTGAAGGTCACCCAACAGTGGGAACCCTTGAAATTTGTCTGTTTTGCAGTCAGATGACTGCATCACCTCCTGGAGCAAACATTCTGGAGCCCTGACCCTTAGTCCGTTTCTTCTAAATTGCGGGCAAAGGTGGTTGCATTTGTTCCCATTCTGAATCCATGGGTGGGAGGCAGACAAATAAATAGCTTTTGAAATGTTTCAAGCTTCTCAGTACTTTTTCTACCTCTTGTTAGAACATTGAATGAGGAAAAAAGTGTACTTTGCAAAGATGTGTAAATCATTTCTTGGACGGTATAGAAGCTACTAGAACCGTAGCCTTGAGAAGTATGGGAGCAATCCTTAGATTTTACAACACTGCAATATAATAATAATAATCATCATCATCATCTTTATTTATATCCACCATTTCCCTGAAGGGACTTAGGGCAGCTTAAAGGCACTCCAGGGTATACCTATAACATACAACGGGTAAAAATGGTACAAAAATATAATACAAGTCACATAACATTATAAGAACAACCCCTGTTGACACATGTAGCATAAAATCACAATAACACAATTTTAAAACAACAGTAGATAAAACAAGATGACAAGTGTCAGCTTCATATGGGCTCATTCAGCCTACTCAAGGTCAAAGGCCTGTCTTATGAACATCCATGTTTTCAGGTTGGAACAGAAGGATTGAAGGGCGGGGTCTAATCTAATTTCTTTTGGGAGGATATTCCAGAGCCAAGAGGCTGCCACAAAGAAGGCCCTATCTCTCGTCCCCACCAACTGCTCTTGAGACGATGATGGGACTGAGAGAAGGGCCTTCCCTGTCAATCTCAGAACCCATGCCGGTTTGTAGAAAGACAGCTGGATGTCTCAACCCTGAAAATATTCCAGGGAAAAGTCATTTCCCAGATTCTGATAGTGCTGCTTTCTGGGATGACTCCCAGGTGGCCATATTGGAAACCCTTCAAATACTTCAGAAACTGTTAATTCTTCCCTCTGGCACTCCTGCAGCCTTTGTTCAAGTAGAAGTTGGCTTGCCTTCTATTAGATCTCATGTACACTTGATTGTATTCAACAACTGCAGAATTTTTTTTATATAATTTTTTTATTGAATTTATGTACTTTACAACAAAGACGGGGAGGAAAGATTGTCGGTAAGAATGCAGAGATAGTAGTGAAATAGAGAGTGATAGGGGTTTCTCTTCTCTGGTTTCTCTTCAGATCGTATAAATCTTTCACTTTTAACAACTGCAGAATTTTAAAAGATATTCCAGTTAGTATTTTACCTAAATTAAGTTTTAAGCAACTATCAAACTGTGTTGTTGAAGGCTTTTATGGCTAGAATCTCTGGGTTGCTGTGAGTTTTCCGGGTTGTATGGCCAAGTTTCATGAGCATTTTTTCCTGACGTTTTGCCTGCATCTATGGCAGGCATCCTCAGAGGCTGTGAGGTATGTTGTAAACTATGCAAGTGGGGTTTATATCTGGAATGTTCAGGGTGGAAGAAAGAACTCTTGTCTGTTTGAGGCTGGTGTGAATGTTTCAATTGGCCAACTTGATCAGCATTGATTAGCCTTTCAGTTTCAAGGTCTGGCTGTTTACTGTCTGGGGGAATCCTTTGTTAGGAGGTATTAGCTGTCCCTGATGGAATCATGGCTAAACGCACAGATGTCTATAATTTGCAGTGAAAAGGAAAGTAGGTATATAGTATGAAATATTGAGTTCAATATATGTAATAAATGTCTTCTTCTATAGTTCTTCACATGAAGGTATTCAATTTAGCAACACTTCACACAAGTATTATCATAACATAGTTACACTTTCCAGTTTAAATATAAATACTGTCAAAAAGGAAAAATGAAAACCAACAAACATAGTTTACTACAGACTTGATACTTTCCTTTTCCCTGATGGAATCGTGTCTGGAATTCTTCAGTTTTCAGAATGTTTCTTTATTCACTGTCTTGATTTTAGAGGTTTTTTGGTGTCCATATTTTGTTCACTTTGTCCTTACCAAATACATCAAATTCTGGATTTTCTGGAAGTAGTCATTAATTATGTGGCTGCAGCTCTTTGAATAATTGAAATTCATAAAACTATTTTTAGATGCTACAGTAAAGCTGTGGAGCAGTTAATGAATTATGGCTCTCAATTCTCCTGGCATTCGGTAATCATAAATGGGGGTCTGGGGTGTTGGGAGTACACTAGCCACAGGCTGCAAACACCTGTATTATAAAATACTACTCCTTCAGTAGTTTTTCACAGGGTTTACTCACACCAAAACTGCTAACTCTCCTAGCTAATCACAGAGACTTTCAGCCACCACAACAAGCTGGCTCAGAAGGCACAGAATGAGAAGAAGGCCTGTCAAGAGGCGGAGCAGAGAGAAAAAGCAGAACGTGTTGTTAAACTTGCCAAGGAAAAAAAGCAAGAAGATAGTGAACCACAAACTAAGGAGCTGACAGATGAAGAGGCAGAAAGGTTGCAGCTGGAAATTGATCAGGTAGGACTACCATTCGTTACAACTGGTGAGAAGTAAAAGTGACATTGTTTTTCAATAGGTTGCTTCCAACTTGATTGAAGACTGCATTTTGAAGAAAGCCTCCATTTGTATAAATAACGATTTTCTGTCTTAGTGTATCCATTCTCTTAACTGCATTCGTTGTACTTTCCCATTCTTTATGCACCCTAACATTCCAGTTGAGTTAATTCATTTTTATCATCTTTGTTAAACATGAAAAATGGAGAAGGCTTAATAATAAATGAACATTTTATTTTATTTGATGCACTTATTAACCGCCATTCTCAGCCCAGAAGGGCGACTCATGGCGGTGTACAGTACACATAAAAGACAATTACAAAAGGCAATTTCAACAACATCTAAACTAACAACACTTACAAACTACACTAAACTAAAACATGGGCTGTTTCTAGCTCTAAACTCAAATTTATCGACATGTGCATCTACATGTGTCTTCTTTTAAAACAGAAAAAAGAGAAAAAAGACAATGAGGCCCAGAGTATCCCAGTTGAATCTTCCAAGAATTCAGTGGAAACACCAGAATCTAACAAGCAGGTAATGTGCTCTTAGAAGTTTTTGAAGATGTAAACATGTATTGCTTCCCATATTGAAATTGCATTTACTTACTTACTTAGGCGATCCCTCATAGCCACTCCAAATGCAGTGTCTTGGCTGGCAGTGGGTCCCTAGGTGGATATGGAACCCTATTCTTGATGCACATGTTCTCCCATAGTGTGGACATTGGTTTCCAGGTGGAAAGTGGTCCCGGTCGGGGTTTGCTTGACGCGCCTTCCTTTTGGCATATTTCTCCCTTTTGCCCTCCATTTGTGCCTCTTTCAATTCTGCAGCACTGCTGGTCACAGCTGACCTCTAGTTAGAGTGCTCAAGGGCCAGGGCTTCCCAATTCTTGGTGTCTATGCCACAGTTTTTAAGGTTGGCTTTAGGCCCATCTTTAAATCACTTTTCCTGTCCGCCAATATTACATTTTCCATTCTTGAGTTCGGAGTGTAGTAACTGCTTTGAGAGACAGTGATCAGGCATTCAGACAATGTAGCATTCAATCCAGTGGAGTTGATAGAGTAGGACATCGCTTCAATGCTGGTGGTCTTTGCTTCTTCCAGCACACTGACATTTGTCCGTCTGTCTTCCCAAGAGATTTGCAGGATTGTTCAGAGGCAAAGCTGATGGAATCGTTCCAGGTATTGAGTGTGACGTCTGTAGACAGTCCACGTTTTGCAGGCCTAAAGCAGGGCTGGAGGGATAATAGCTGTATAAACAAGCACCTTGGTTTACCTACAGATGTCCCCGTCCTCAAACACTCTCTGCTTTACTCAGAAAAATGCTGCACATGCAGAGCTCAGGTGGTCCTCCAGTGCCCGTTCTACAGGGATATCCGTGCCAGGCTTATCTTACCTCTGTTATACAAGCACCCAGGCCATTCAGGACAATTTTATACCTCCATGCTACTTGCAGATATTAATTCAGCTACAACCTACAATGTTGCAAAGTTCTGTGCAGCAGCATACAAAATCCGTCAGGGAATGACTAGTCTCAAAGTCAACTGTGTGTCCAGTAATCTTCTTCCCTGGATCTGCAATTTGGTGATGGATCTGGGCATTGTATGTTTTTATTCTGTTTCCCCTTCTACTCCCTCACCCATATTGTGCTTTAGTAGTTATATTTTTAATGTACCAAACATACCAAGTTTGTATGAAAATGTGACTCTATTTCCTGTGCTGGTCAAGGACCGAAATAAATGATTTGAGTTTTGAGCTGCACATGCAGAGCTCAGGTGGTGTTGTATTTCAGTTGACTTTTGTGGAGAGGTGGCTTTTAAGGTAGCAGAAATGGTCAACATTTTGTAATGTTACACCATTAAGCTGTATTTCTGGCATTGGAGAGGGATTGGGTGGTGACTGCTGGAAAAGCACTTTGGTTTTCTTGATGTTCAGTGAGAGGCTGAGCTTTTCATATGCTTCTGCAAAGGTGTTTAGAGTGGCTTTTAGGTCTTATTTCATTGTTATGACATGGTTATTGTGGATGATACCTATAACATCAGAATATGTGAAATCACTGGTTTTCTGTAATTATAATAAAGTCTGTTAACCATCAAACATACAAATAAGGCATAAAGGTTAAATTGAAAGGAAAAAAACCTACCAGAGAGATTTCCAGAAAGAAAGAAGCTTGCCTGAGATTCTGGAGAGCTTCTGGCACTCACTGATACTGATGGTCAAAGGAACTTAGTAAAAGCAGCTTCCTGTGTTACACAATAAGCTTTCATGGGCTGTATTTTAAATGTTAATTCTTAGCATATGCATGTAACTGCAAGTATGAGTGTATTTCTCTTTTACATGTCCATTTATTTATACAATCTTAAAAAATGTATATATACCCATAGATCAGGATAAAACATCAAGCTTCAGCAGTGGAATCCACCATATGTACTCATATCTAAGTTGAGGGCAAGTTCTGGTGCCAAAATTATGAATTTTGATGTGACCCATCATTAAGCCAAGGGTCATTCCACAAATCGGCAGTTCCACCCGAGAGGAGACCGCAGAGGAGGTCAGAGCTCTTGCTATGCTGCTCAGAGCAGGGCAAGATTACTAGATTTCCATTGACATGTGCATATGTCAGCCCAGGTTTATTGGGTCAATTTCTTGACCTAGGTTTCTAGACTTGTACTTGAGTATATATAACAATCCATGAAAATATTTTGTCATATAAATTGATTAAATGTTCTGTCTCTCTGTTGAAATTTCAAATATATGTTTCAGGCAGTTTAAACTATGCAGTCTGCCATTATTATCACCATCACCATCTATTTGTATCATATCTTTCTTTAAATGGGGACTAAAAATCTGATGTTAAAATCTATCCACATTAAACAGTTTATAAAGAGCAATACAAAAGTTAAAAACAATTAAATAATAACAGTTATTTAAGGTAAAATATACCAGGTAAAAAACAGATTAAAATACAGCAAATACATTAAAATGGCCTTTAAAACTTATGTCCCCACCAAGCCCACACACCCTCCCTCCCCACAGCCTCCCCTTAGCCTTCCCTAAAAGCCTGTCGGCAGAGGAAGGTCTTGACCTGCTTGTGGAAGGTCAGCAGGGATGGGGCCATTCTGGTTTCTCTTGGAGGGGAGTTCCGCAGCCTGGGAGCAGTCAAGTTATGTATTTATTTGTTTATTATTTACCAGATTTATACCCAACTCTTCTCACCCCAAAGGGGAGTCAGAGCAGCTTTACAGTAGGCAATGCGATGCCGCACAAATACATACAATAAATAAGCAAATACATTAAAATCCAAAAAGTTAGAAACATCAAACATTATACATTAAAATAGTTCATTAACACCACTTAGTTCAAAATTGTAATCTAGAGCCATTCCATTCGTCATTGCAATATTTTGTATTCACTTATTGCACTGTTTGGAAATTACTGACCAAAGGCTTGGTCCCATAGCCATGTTTTTAGTTTTTTTCTTTAAGGTCAGGAGGGAGGGAGCTGGTCTAAGGGAGCCTTCTATAGCCATGGATTCTGCATCCACAAATTCAATCATGCACAGATTGAAAACTTAAAAAAAAAAGAAGCAACCTTCACTTAGACATTTTACTATGCCATTGTGTATAATCATCCATAGATGTTGGTCACCCATAGATTTTGGTATGCATGGAGAGGATACCCCCTGCCTGGAACTAAGCCCTAGTGCAGTGGTTCTCAACCTGTGGGTCCCCAATTGTTTTGGCCTTCAACCCCCAGAAATCCTAACAGCTGGTAAACTGGCTGGGATTATGGGAGTAGTAGGCTAAAACACTTGGGGACCCACAGGTTGAGAACCACTGCCCTAGTGGATAACATAGGCTCATTGTATATGCAGAACAGTTGAACCACTCTTATGACAGGAAAAAAAATCCCCCATGTACTTATTAAGTTTGATAAAAGTTGAATCTATGTGAAGAATGTATATGCTATGATTGTGTTTCATTAGGATACAGATGAGGAAGAAGAAGATGAGGAAGACAAAGGCAAGCTTAAACCAAACTCTGGGAATGGAGCAGACTGTCCAAATTATAGGTGGACACAAACCCTCTCTGAACTAGATGAGGATTAGAATTTGAGAGTTTTTTTTCCATTAAAGTGGCTTGTATCCATTTGTGGCCAGGTTGAATCTATGAAATAAGGAAGCAGAGTCTGTGTCCCTTTGGAGTTTAACATCTCAGAAGGAAGGTAAAGAACACCGGGAGTTAGTCTTCTTTGTTTTTCATCTTGTTAAATTGCAGCTTCACATGGTACACATTTTTGTCATTTTTTTAAAAAAAACTAGGTATTTTTAATTACCAAAATGTGAGTCAAGCACTGAAAGGGCTAAATGGATACAATAACTCAGCAAAAGCTGCAGTTCAATATAAGCAGGTGTGCCTGTAGCTTAGTAGCCATCAGTCTGAGGGAACCCTCAGTGTTAGCAGACCTCAGTGAGGGAGGCCTCAGTGTGAGAAGGCCTCAGTTAGTTCGCCTCAGTGAGAGAAAGGTTTCAGTCTGCGATAGATCTCTGTGGGAGAAGGGCCTCAGTGTGTTAGTAGGCTTCAGTGTGAGATGGCCTCAGTGTTAGTATGAGTAGGCCTGGTGTGAGAAGCTTCGGTCAGAGAAGCCCCAGGTTGAAGGCCATCATAGGTGAAGCTCCAATGTGTGAAGGCTGCTGTGTGTAAAAAGCTACTGTGTGAAGCTACTGTGTAAGTTCAGTGTGAGAAGAGGCTCTGTGAGAGAATCTTTTTATCTGCATGAGAAAGAAGCCCAGCGTGGAAGCAAAGAAGGAAGTATAAAGAATAATAAGTTACTCTGCTGTGCATTTATAGAGAGGGTCTTTCATTAATAAGGCCACTTGCCCAACAATTTTGGCCACAGAAAGCAAATCCAAAAGATTTGATATTTGTGTAGTTCTCAATATCTCCATGGATCAATCCACCCCCCACACCCCGATAATTGTGATATAATGATATAATGACCTCTAGGGCTGGGGCAACATTTTTTTTAAAAAAGTGAAAATGTCCCTAGGTCTCTAAGATGTTCTTTGGGGACAGTATGTATATCCCAGTCTCCTAGCCTTCTGTGGTTGCCCATTCATGATTTAGATCATCACAGTGATCTGCACATCATCTGTACCAGAGATGTTTCTATGATAATTCAATACTTTCTTTTGCTTCCTTTGTTGTTTAGCTGGCTGTCCCAATCCAAGTGAACTTCAGGCTGAAGGGGACAGACGTGTTAGTCGATATACAGCGGCGGCACCTGAAGGTGGGATTGAAGGGCCAGCCACTTGTCATTGACGCACCCTTGTACAATGAGGTGAAAGTGGAGGAGAGCTCATGGCTGATCGAGGATGGGAAAATAGCCACCGTGCACTTGGAGAAGGTAGCAACAAAGCATTTTGTGCCTTGGTTTGCTAGAGTTTGAACTGCTAGAAGTAATATCACTTGGAGAGAGGAGCTTCCAGAATGAGACAGTAGATTGCTGTGGGTTTTCTGGGCTGTATGGCCTTGTTCCAGAAGCATTCTCTCCTGACGTTTAGTCCACATCTATGGCAAGCATCCTCAGAGGTTGTGGAGTATATTGGAAACTAAGCAAGGGAGGTTTATTTATCAGTGAAATGTCCAGGGTGGGAGAAAGAACTCTTGCCTGGAGGCAAGTGTGAATGTTGCAATTGGCCACCTTGATTAGCATTGAATGGCCTTGCAGCTTCAAAGCCTGGCTTCTTCCTTCCTGGTATCCTTTGTTGGTAGGTATTAGCTGGCCCTGATTGTTTCATGTCTGAAATTCCCCTGTTTTCAAAGTGCTCTTTTTTATTTACTATCCTAATTTTAAAGTTTTTTTTAACACTGGTAGGCAGATTGTGGTCATTTTAATGGTTTCTTCCTTTCTGATGAAATTGCCCACATACTTGTGTATTTCAGTAGCTTCTCTGTGTGGTCTGACATGGTGATTGTTAGAGTTTGCGAAGTTGCAGTAATTATCACTGCCACCAATTTGTGAAGTAGTCAGCAGAGGAGTAGCTAAATTACAAGTGCTGTTGTGTAACAGGAGAGTAGAGGGAGATTTATTATTTATTTCTTTGTATTTCTGCCACCAACGTGAGGTAAGATGTATTATTGTGAGAAATGGCACACTGGACACAGAATTGATGGAGATGAGAAAGTCTTCAAACAAAAGTTAACAAATTTATTGAGCACAAAGCGTGTGGTTGCAAGTTGTAACTTTTCTTATAGAACTCAGAATAATACTTCGTTAGTTGAATGTTGTACTCTTTCAGGTTACACAGTATCTTCCTGAGGTGAAGCACTTATTACTAAACAAAGTTTCAATACTGGGATATCTCCCTTATCTGATCCTCCCTTGATCAGATACTTAATAAGCTTATTCTTTAGCCTTTCCTCAGACTAAAAGAATACTGGCTATGTATTGTCGAAGGCTTTCATGGCTGGAATCACTAGGTTCTTGTGGGTTTTTTCGGACTATAGAGCCATGTTCTAGAGGCATTTCTCCTGACGTTTCGCCTGCATCTATGGCAAGCATCCTCAGAGGTTGTGAGGGCTGTTGAAACTAGGAAAGGTCGCAGATTCGAATTCGGGGAGCGGCATGAGCTTCCACTGTCAGCCCCACCCCAGCCATTCCACAGATATATAAACCCATTTTTCCTACTTCCAACAGACCTCACAACCTCTGAGGATGCTTGCCATAGATGCAGGCGAAACGTCAAGAGAAATGCCTCTAGAACATGGCTCTATAGCCCGAAAAAACCCACAAGAACCTAATACTGGCTATGTTTCCCTTATCAGCCTCTCTAGCCTAAGAAACTTCCAGTAGCTTAATCTGGCTTTCCAAAGCCTCGAAACTTTGCTTCACAATTCACTCTCTTCCAGCTACAACCTCCTAATCTTTCCTCTACCGACTCCTCACCCTCCAAATCTTAACTGCCTCACTAACTGTTTTCAAAACTCTCCCTCTAGGCTCCTCCCACTTCTCTCTCTGCCAGCCTGCCTTGGTCTCCATGGCAACACAGATGGAGGATTCCTTTGAAATAGGCCGCTCCCATGTTACTGCAGCCAACACAAACACATAAATACAGTTTAAATCATTCAAATTATTATAAACTTCCTTACACCTTCCACCCAAAAAAGGATTATTTTTGCCATTCAAAGTCCCTGAATGGGCAAAAATAATTCTAAAAATTACATAACAACATTTATATACACAATATTCCTGAAATGCAACATTTTATGGTTAAATACATTATAATTCATACATACAAACCTTTAACTTTAAGAAATTCTAGACAATGCATCCCTTTTTCATTGTCTAACCATTTTCATATGAACAATCTATCTAAACATTTATATATTCCTACAGTGACTATGTAAATATTCATTAACTATTACAAAACTTATACACCTAACACACTTCAATATAATGTATTTATATCTTATACCTCTTGTATAAAACATATTCAGTTTATCACTGTAATGACACCATACATCTTACAAGTCTGCAATAAAACAGGTTGACCATCTATAACATATTACATTACATTACATATACATTACCTTTTTACATTAACACTTTTATTCTATATGGTCTAACCTTTGTAGAAAATAAGGGGTTTTTCTTTTACCCAATCCCAATCCTCTTTTTCCTGGTACCCAGACTCAAATTATAACAGGACAATACACTCCACACAGTTCCACATTCTTCTCTTTCTTCTTTTATCCTGGTCTTCCAATTATCAGGAACAGTTCTGCTTGTATAGAATTTTGAGGCTTGAACAAAGGCTTGCTTCAACGTAGTATCCGGTCCTTGTGAAGAACTTGTAGTTCCTTGAACATCTATTCTTGGCATTGAAGAGAATTCACTGTCCTTGAAAGAACGAACAAGAATACTGTCCTTCTTCATGGCAAACTCATCACTGCTATCTGGACGGACTTCCAACGCTAGAAATTGCAGCCTTTTCTTTTTATCACCATTAACATAGTCAGGGTATATTATTTCTCTTGTTAATCCATCAGCTTGGCTTTTATCCACTCTTTCTTCCTCCGATATATAATTAGTAGGCTTGGGCGGTTTCGTTCGTTAATTTTGTAATTCATTAAATATTCGTTATTTTTAACAATTACAAAATGATTACAAAACTTATTTTCAAACCCGGAAGTGTTTTTAAATATCGAAACGGCATCCTCCATCTTTTTTACGAGCTTCCGCCCGTTTCAGAAATGACGTTTTAGGGATGCTGGGTGCGCCGGGAGCCAATCCGGCACTCCCAAGCACTGTGGCTCATTGTAATTGGGTGGGCTGCCCTTTAAAAGCGGCTCTGCATGGCCGCATTGCTCATTGCTGGGGAAGGCGAGGAGACGGGAGGTTCGGGAGGGAGGCTTGGCTTGCATTCATTCATTGCTTGCATTCATTCATTGCTTGCATTCATTCCCTGGGCTGGGAGCAGCGGGGAGGCTTTGCCCTGTTTTCGCCCTATTTTTCCATTTTTAAATATTTCTGAAAAATATATTTTTTTATTCTTCAAAAAATTCAAAAAATATTCTTAAAAAAGAAAAGAAATTTGTGTGCCTCCGTGTGCGTTTGTCCCTGTCCTGTGGCTGTGTTCGCTCCACAACAGGGCAAGCGTTTTGTTAATTTTCCATTTTTAAATATTTCTGAAAAATATATTTCTTTTATTCTTCAAAAAATTCTAAAAAAATTCTAAAAAAGAAAAGAAACTGGTGTGCCTGCGTGTGCGTTTGTCCCTGTCCTGCGGCTGTGTTCGCTCCACAACAGGGCAAGCATTTTGTTAATTTTCCATTTTTAAATATTTCTGAAAAATATATTTCTTTTATTCTTCAAAAAATTCAAAAAATATTCTAAAAAAAGAAAAGAAACTTGTGTGCCTGTGTGTGCGTTTGTCCCTGTCCTGTGGCTGTGTTCGCTCCACAACAGGGCAAGCATTTCATTTGTGTAGTTCCAACCAGTGCGGTCCTTTTGCCAACAGAAAGTGTTATAATACAGTGCTCGCTCATTATTTGTGTAGTTCCAGTGCGCTCCTTTTGCCAACACAAAGTGCTATAATACAGTGCTCGCTCATTATTTGTGTAGTTCCAACCAGTGCGGTCCTTTTGCCAACAGAAAGTGTTATAATACAGTGCTCGCTCATTATTTGTGTAGTTCCAGTGCGCTCCTTTTGCCAACACAAAGTGCTATAATACAGTGCTCGCTCATTATTTGTGTAGTTCCAACCAGTGCGGTCCTTTTGCCAACACAAAGTGCTATAATACAGTGCTCGCTCATTATTTGTGTAGTTCCAACCAGTGCGGTCCTTTGGCCAACACAAAGTGCTATAATACAGTGCTCGCTCATTATTTGTGTAGTTCCAACCAGTGCGGTCCTTTGGCCAACACAAAGTGCTATAAGACAGTGCTCGCTCATTATTTGTGTAGTTCCAGTGCGGTCCTTTGGCCAACACAAAGTACTATAAGACAGTGCTCGCTCATTATTTGTGTAGTTCCAACCAGTGCGGTCCTTTTGCCAACACGAAGTGCTATAATACAGTGCTCGCTCATTATTTGTGTAGTTCCAACCAGTGCGGTCCTTTGGCCAACACAAAGTGCTATAATACAGTGCTCGCTCATTATTTGTGTAGTTCCAACCAGTGCGGTCCTTTGGCCAACACAAAGTGCTATAATACAGTGCTCGCTCATTATTTGTGTAGTTCCAGTGCGGTCCTTTGGCCAACACAAAGTGCTATAAAACAGTGCTCGATCATTATTTGTGTAGTTCCAACCAGTGTGGTCCTTTTGCTCATTATTTGTGTAGTTCCAACCAGTGTGATGAAACGCTTCCTTCCCGGCTTTTCTAGTCGCAAGGGCCAAGTGCTATTGCGAATACCTAAGAAAGGCAGGGGACTGAAGATGAACACATTGACAAGAAGGGAACATTCATCCAACAAGATGGTTATTGAAACACCCACAGATCCTTCAACCAGCTGTGAGATGGCAGAACCTTCTTCTTCATCAGTTCGAAAGAGTCTATGTTCAGATCCTGATGTCCTTCCAAGTACCTCTGATACTACTTGTTATGAAGAGGAGGGCGAGGAGGCGGATGTGTCAGAGGAATGGGAGGAAGACAATATGGAATCTGCTTCCACGACAGGAATTAGTGATCAAGAGGACTGCATGCTGCTGGAGGGTGAGCTACAGAAACAACCAACAATTATACTCCCTTCCACCAACACCGACAGTCCAAACACGAGCATGAGTACACCTGAAGTGCGTAGTAGGGGTAGGCCGAGATCGCTCCTAAGGGATCATTACGACGTCCATAATCAGAGGGCCACTTTGGCAGTTTGCAGACATTGCAATATGAGCGTCAGCAGAGGAAAAGATATGAGGCATCTTGCCACAACAGGGCTAAGGATGCACATTAAGAGACACCACCCAAATGTGAAGTTGGATGCAGTAGAAGTCGGCAGCACATGCAGCAGTACACAGAGCACTCCAACCACACCAACAGGCCCCATGCAGAAAACCATCGATGCTTGGGGCGTGCAAGTTACAAGGGTGAGATCTGGATTTAAGCCGCCATCAGAGAAGGAAATAACTCATCGCCTGGGAGAAATGACGGCTCTGGACCACCAGCCCTTCCGTATGGTGGAACGGGAAGGGTTCCGCCGATTTGTTCACCTCCTGGCACCATGGTACAATATTCCAAGTCTCAGAACTTTCTCTCGAACGGTCATTCCTGCTTTGTTCGAGGGATGCAAGCAACGTCTCAGAACCCTGTTGAACAAATCACAACCCGTCCATGTACATTTCACCTCAGACATTTGGACGAGCACGGGAGGAGGGCATTCCTATTTGTCCCTGACCACACACTGGTGGGAGACGGAGGGTTGCCTAGACTCGGGTCATCGTTGGGCACTCCTGTCACTGGAGGTGATCGATACGGATCACAGGGCCGACACCATTTCTGAGTACTTGCGAGAGATGGTGAGAGACTGGATGCGGCATACTCATTCTGGTGGTACTAACTCGGGATTCATGGTCACAGACACAGGAAGGAACATGATCCGGGTGGTCGAAAGTGCCGGCTTCTCAAACGTAACATGCATGGCGCACTTCCTGCATAACTGCGTAAAAGATGTCTTCAAGGGGCCCGATGAGAACAGCGCCACCGCCGTCACTCAACTCATTGAGCGCTGCCGCAGAATCGCGGGCTTCTTCCACTGTGGCTCTAAGTCTGCAAAACTGCTGCGTGACAGGCAGATCCTGGAGTGCCTCCCACAACACCAGTTACTGCAGGATGTCCCCACCCGCTGGAACTCCACCTACATCATGTTGGAGCGCATGGTGGAGCAACAGAGGGCAGTCCATGCTGTCTCGCTGTCAATTGCGGCTCCGATAAACAAGCTGGTCCCCAACAACCAGGAGTGGATGACCATCACTCAGCTGGTTGAGATCCTAGAACCATTCAAACTGGCCACTGAAAAACTTTCAGGACAGAAAGCACTACTCAGCCATGTGGTCCCAGTCATCTTGCATTTGAAGAGCCATTTGGAGTCGCTGGGTGAACAAAGTACATAGAAGTCTATGGCTGGGCCCCTGACTCCACAGGCCCAGGAGGTGGTCAGAAAGTTGAATTTCGCCCTCCGTAAACTTCTTCTACCGTTGACGGAGAGTAAGACTCATGTTTTGGCAGCACTCTGCGACCCTTGCATCAAGGACTCTGTCTGCCCCAAAGAACTGCCAAAGTGGAAGGCCGAACTTCTCTCGCTCGTGAGAGAAGAATACTCTCGGAGGGTGGGGGAACGCTCAGAGCAAATTCCTTCTGCCGTTACTCCCCGAAACACCAGCGGTTACGGCAGCACCGATAACATTAGTCCCACCTTGCCACCTACCAGGGATGAAGGAAGAGCATTGCAGCTGAAAAAGAGGAGAGCGGAGCATTTCATAACCGACAGTATCGTTTTGATGGCAGGGCAAGGAACATCTTTGTCGGCCCAGGCGGCAAAGATTGACTCGGCAGAGTTCTCTGTCAATCGTTACTTTGAGGAGCCTCAGGAGATTGTACCCAGCGATCCATTGGCGTACTGGTCCTCCCGAAGCAATACATGGCCTGACCTCTCAACCGTTGCACGCAAGTTTCTCAGCTGCCCACCAACTAGCGTGCAGAGTGAGAGGGTCTTCAGCCTGGCAGGAGATGTCGTCACCCTCCAACGTACCTCGCTCGACCCCCTTGCGGTGGAGAAGCTGGTCTTCTTAAAGGCCAATTTGCCACTTTTGGGCTACCCAGAGATTGATTTCGACAGCAACCCTTGCTCTGTCCCGTAGATTGGTATATTGCCTGCTGAATGCGGGAACATTGTCCTGATGTGTACTACTTTGCTTTGTGTTGCCTTAAATTACTACTGCCTGCTGAATGCGGGAACATTGCCCTCATTGATCACCATGTGTACCTTGCTTTGTGTTGCCTTAAATTACTACTGCCTGCTGAATGCGGGAACATTGCCCTCATTGATCACCATGTGTACCTTGCTTTGTGTTGCCTTAAATTACTACTGCCTGCTGAATGCGTGAACATGGTCCTGATGTGTACTACTTTGCTTTGTGTTGCCTTAAATTACTACTGCCTGCTGAATGCGGGAACATTGTCCTGATGTGTACTACTTTGCTTTGTGTTGCTTTAAATTACTACTGCCTGCTGAATGCGGGAACATTGCCCTCATTGATCACCATGTGTACTTTGCTTTGTGTTGCTTTAAATTACTACTGCCTGCTGAATGTGGGAACATTGTCCTGATGTGTACTACTTTGCTTTGTGTTGCTTTAAATTACTACTGCCTGCTGAATGCGGGAACATTGTCCTGATGTGTACTACTTTGCTTTGTGTTGCCTTAAATTACTACTGCCTGCTGAATGCGGGAACATTGCCCTCATTGATCACCATGTGTACTTTGCTTTGTGTTGCCTTAAAATACTACTGCCTGCTGAATGCGGGAACATTGCCCTCATTGATCACCATGTGTACCTTGCTTTGTGTTGCCTTAAATTACTACTGCCTGCTGAATGCGGGAACATGGTCCTGATGTGTACTACTTTGCTTTGTGTTGCCTTAAATTACTACTGCCTGCTGAATGCAGGAACATTGCCCTCATTGATCACCATGTGTACTTTGCTTTGTGTTGCCTTAAATTACTACTGCTTGCTGAATGCGGGAACATTGCCCTCATTGATCACCGTGTGTACCTTGCTTTGTGTTGCTTTAAATTACTACTGCCTGCTGAATGCGGGAACATTGCCCTCATTGATCACCATGTGTACCTTGCTTTGTGTTGCCTTAAATTACTACTGCCTGCTGAATGCGGGAACATTGGAACTTTGAAAAACATTTTTTTCTTTTTGAAAAACAACGGTCCCCTTTCTGCCTGTTGTGCATTGCCTCTGTAACAGGGGAGCCGTTATTCCCCTGACACCTTGCGGTTGACATTTCTCCCTGTCCGCTTCCACCTATGCCCTTTTTATGCACCCTTTCTTCTGTCATCATTCTCATGGCCCCTTTCCGTTTGTCAGGTGTGCATTTACCTTTCACAGCATCTCTGCCGTCCCCCTCCATCGAGGGCGGGCATTCCTTGTCAAAGCCCAGCTTGACTTCCCCTTTCCTCATGATATGGCCAAAGTAATCCTGTCCGCTTCCCCCAACTCCCTTTTGTACACCCTTTCCCCAGTCATTCCCGGCCAGTCCCCTTTCAGCCTGTTGGGCTTCGCCTCTGGGGTGCCCGGAAAAGAGGCACTCCTCTACTCCTGTGTGTACACTTCCCCCCAACTCCCAAGTCCCTTTCATACACCCTTTCCCCAGTTGTTCCCTGCCGGTCCCCTTTCTGCCTGTTGGGCATCGCCTCTGGCGTGCCCGGAAAAGAGGCACTACTCCTGTGTACGCTTCCCCCCAACTCCCTTTCATACACCATTTCCCCAGTCGTTCCTGGCCGGTCCCCTTTCAGCCTATTGGGCATTGCCTCTGGAGTGCCCGGAAAAGAGGCACTCCTCTACTCCAGTGTACGCTAAAATAACTATTGCCTGCTGTATGCGGGAACATTGACCTTGTAGATCATCACCATTCTAAAAAAAAATTAAAAAATTATTTCCAAAAAAAAAACACTGCACATTTGCACATACTACTTTTATTCTTTAAAAAAAATAAATACTAAAAAAAGGAATACACTGCACATTTGCACAGTTGTTGTCGGCAAGCATTTTGATTATTTTCTTTTTTAAAACTTTTCCTACTAAATACTTCTTTTATTCTTAAAAAAAAATTAAAAAAATATTTTTAAAAATATTTTTAAAAAAGATAACACTGCTGCACATTTCCCCTGTGGCTGTTTTTGCCCTGCTACAGGGCAAGCATTTCATTTGTGTAGTTCTAACCAGTGCGGCCCATATTGACTTGCCCATGGCCTCCTGTGGTGGATGGCTAGTCGGCATCGTTTGTGGTCGGAACAACGACGGTATCTGATCGTCTTCAAACCTCCGACTTTCGTTCTTGATTAAAGCAAGCGGCCAGCTTTGAACACACTAATTTTTTCAAAGTAAACGCTTCGGTCCTCTATATTTTCATGGAAGCACTTCTTTTTATTGATGATTTTAATGGCGACTTTTAGGCAAGTTTTTTTAGGCAAGTTTTTTTAGGCAAGTTTTTTTTTTAGGCTAGCTTTGAACACACTAATTTTTTCAAAGTAAACGCTTCGGACCCCCGGGACACTCATTTAAGAGCATGGGGTAGCGCCGAGAGGCAGGGGCTGGGACAGGCGGTAGCTCGCCTCGCGGCGGACCGCCAGCTCTATCCCAAGATCCATTTAGCTTTCACAGCAGGCAAGCAGGCAGGCATTCCTGGAGCCCCTTCTTACAGCCCCTGCCCGCACGCACACACCTGCTGCATGCGGGGACATTGGCTGCACTTTTAATAAGTCCCAGCACTTATTGAAAATCAATTTTACTTTGCTTTACTTTACCCTCAAATGAGTTACACAGACACACACACCTGCTGCATGCGGGGACATTGGCCGCACTTTTAATATATCCCAGCACTTATTGAACATCAATGTTACTTTTCTTTACTTTACCCTCGAATGAGTTACACAGACACACACATGCTGCATGCGGGCACTTATTGCGGAAACATTGGCCCTTTGGGGTCCAGCACTTATTGAAAATCAATTTTACTTTGCTTTCTGTTTTCTCGAAAGACTTAGGCTTGGCCAGTTTCGTTCAGTAATTTTGTATTTCGTCAATGATTTGTATTTAAATTATTTTACAATCGAATATAGAACCATTTTGTAATAGTTTGAGGATCAATGAAGAATCAAATTAATGACTCCAAGTTTTGTAATTGTTTTGTTACTTTTTTGTATGTCTAGTGCAAGTGTTACAATCTCCTTTTCTCTTCCCTCCTGGACCACTACGTGATCGTTAGTTCGGAAATCTGTAATCATCTTTCCCATCTTCCGATGCATTACAAAGTTCTGTGTTACGTGCGCTGTCATCCGGAATTACTCTGATTGCCTCACATCACCTTATGTGTAAAATTCCTGGGTGGCCTCCTAATTTCTTTTTGTTTATAAAAAAATGAGTACTCCTAAGAAACTAGTTTTCCTAACGCTTTAGTAGTATGGTACCCAGAGGGTTGTGACTGCCTGGCTGCTTTGTGTAGGCAAGTTCTTTTTTTGCAGAGTTTCAACTGGAATAAAGTATCCTATGCTCAATGCTTCTTGCTTGTTCTGAGCCTTCCAAGGTTTTCAAGAGTCTGCTTCAGTTGCATACTCTCTAACCTCTGGAGCTTACCGTAGGTTTCCTCTCCTTGAGGGTTCTCAGTATGTCTGCTGTGTTGTGGTGGTCGTGTGTGTGCTTTACTGCTTTATTAGTGCACTCCTCCGTGGTGGAACCAATGTGCTTTCCCTTAGCCTGCAAGAGTTTCCTTCTAGGTGGATTTGGGAAGCTTTCTGCAATTAGTCGTCGATTCTTCTTCTCAAGCACGATTTCTTGCAGGGCAGTTCTGTGAGTCTTCTCTTGCCATTTCGGAAAATGTAAAAATTCTCTGGTTTGAAATGTCTTCTTGGCTGCTGTGTGTAGGCCAGTACTTCATCCCGTGATGCAATGCAATGCAATGCAATGCGATGCAAATTGCCATCCCAAATACAAGCACTGCAATTACTCTGGAACCCTCCCCCCCAACTCCCTTTCCTACAACCTTTCCCCAGTCGTTCCCTGCCGGTCCCCTTTCAGCCTGTTGGGCATCGCCTCTGAGGTGCCTGGAAAAGAGGCACTCCTCTACTCCTGTCTACGCTTCCCCCCCAACTCCCTTTCATACACCCTTTCCCCAGTCATTCCCTGCCGGTCCCCTTTCAGCCTGTTGGGCATCGCCTCTGGAGTGCCCGGAAAAGAGGCACTCCTGTACTCCTGTGTATGCTTCCCCCCCAACTCTTTCCCCAGTCGTCACCGGCTGCCCTGTGGTTGTCGTGTGCATTTACTAGCTTTCACAGTGTTGTGTAGTGTGTGCGCTGTGTACTGTGTACGCTTTCCCCCAACTCCCTTACCTCCTGTTGTGGCCAAAGTCCACTTCTCATGCTACATCTCTATGGGGTGCCCAGAAAAGAGGGCGCCTGCGTAGGGCATTCATAACAAGGGAGCCGTCGTTCCCTACCACCCCTGGGGTTGTCATTTGTGCACTTTGCTTTCACAGCATCTCTGCCCATCTTTCCCCAGTCATTCCCTGCCGGTCCCCTTTCAGCCTGTTGGGCATCGCCTCTGGAGTGTCCGGAGAAGAGGCACTCCTGTGTACGCTTCCCCCCTTCCCCAACTCCCTTACCCATAAACAAACTACCTACCTCATAAAAAACCCACAAAAGAACCCACAAAAAAGCTTATGAAAAACCGATTAAAAATGAAGGGACTTATATTTTAATATTTATTAGAGAAAACAGCTGCTATTATTTATTTATTTAATTATTTAAAAAAGGAAAACAAAGAAACTCACCAAAACTGCTGCTATTATTTATTTATATATTTATTTAATTTACAAAAAAACCCCACATAAAACAAGAAATAAATCCACATAAAAGACTACAAGAAAACCTGAAAAAACCACAAAAATCCCCCCCCAAAAAACAAAAAAGATCCACAAAGCCAAAAAAAAAATTTATTAGAGAACAGCTGCTATTATTTATTTATTTAATTATTAAAAAAGGAACACAAAGAAACTCACCAAAAAAACTGCTGCTATTACTTATTTATATATTTATTTAATTTACAAAAAAACCACATAAAACAAGAAAGAAATCCACAAAAAAACCACAAGAAAACCTGAAAAAACCACAAAAAAACCCCCAAAAACAAAAAAGACCCACAAGAAACCAGCTGCTATTATTTATTTATTTAATTATTTAAAAAAAGGAAAACAAAGAAAACAAAGAAACTCACCAAAAAACTGCTGCTATTATTTATTTATATATTTATTTAATTAATTTAAAAAATAAATCCCCCAAAAAACAAAACAAAAAAACAAAAAAACCCCACAAGAATACCAAAAAAAAACCCCACAAAAGAACCCACAAAAAACCCACCCTAAAAACAAACAAAAAAAATGTACTTTGCTTTGTGTTGCCTTAAATTACTACTGCCTGCTGAATGTGGGAACATTGCCCTTATTGATCACCATGTGTACTTTGCTTTGTGTCGTCTTAAATTACTACTGCCTCTTGAATGCGGGAAGATTGCCCGTATTGATCACCATGTGTACTTTTGCTTTTTTAAAAAAATACTGTAAAAAAAGGAATACACTCCACATTTGCACAGTTGTCGTGTGTCCTGTGGCTGTTTTTGCCCCACTATTTGTATTTTTATTTTAACAGGGCAAGCATTTAGATAATTTTACTGCTAATAATATTTCTTTTATTCTAAAAACAATTTTTAAAAATATTGCCCCACTACAGGGCAAGCATTTTGATAATTTTCTGCTAAATATTTCTTTTATTCTAAAAATTTTTTAAAGTATTTCAAAAAAAATTAAACACCGCACATTTGCACATACTTCTTTTATTCTTTAAACAAAATACGGGAAAAAAGGAATACACTGCATATTTGCACAGTTGTTGTCGGCAAGCATTTTGATTATTCCTTATTATTATTATTAAACCTTTCCCCAGTTGTTCCCTCCCTGCTCCTGGAACTCCAATCTGTCTACTATACACGCATAACAAACTTCCCTCTTTACCTCCTTTATCTCCGGGCAAGTACTGCTTGATTACTGGGTGAGTGTGGATCGGTTGGATCTATTGGCGGAGGATGTACCTTGATGGTACAACCATCACGTTTCTCTAATGAATAAGAGTCATAAGACCCTTGGTGAAGAAAATCATGTCTCATCCCAGATTTGCCTCCTGAATAACCATCATCCTCAGCTTTAAGGGTATTAGTGGATCTTACTTGCTCACAGTTTGCAAACTGATTGCACTCTATGAATCTGTGCTCTGTTCGACATTCCTTGATGTCTTTTTTTGTGTTACCCGATATAAGGAGTGCTGCATAAATTCACTTGAAGGCTTCCTTGTCTTCCTCGTTCGTGGTGTTACAAATTGACATTTATTACAAACTACATTGGGGACATGGCGCAAGCAGGATTACTTGAGAAAGGCATAATGTTACAAAGGTGTTCTTTATCGGTTATCAGTTTGTGAAGGTACTGCAAATAAAATCCCATTATGCATCGTTAATCATTCTCCACTCGTCCCCTGAATGTAGAGTGGGTTATGTTGGCTCTGTGCGCCAAGTTCAATCTTGATCTGCCACTGCAAAGAACAGTGGATTTTCAAAAAGGGCTGGACCAAAATGGGCCACAAAGACCGCAGACAGTCACTGGTTGTAACTACCTTGAGTTAACAGAAAAGCAAAGAACACTGGATTTCCAAAACACACTTATTGCCAGGGAGAAATCCCCTTGGCACCAAAAAAGAGGAACAGCATCCGCCATTTTGGAAACGACTTCCACCAGTTTAGGGGAAAAAAGAAAGGAAATTATTTCGTTGTAATGATTTAAAAGTAATTTGTAATTGTTTATAAATATTAAAAATAAAAACAATAATAATAAAATATCAATTTAACCCAATGCTTCCCCTCCCAAAAAAAAGGGTGGCACAAGCCGCATCCACAGCCAGGGACCGGGAGGCAGACAGCTACAAGCTCCCTGTGAGATGGCAGATGATGCTTCGATTTAGAAAATACACTTCCGGGTTTGAAAAAAACATCGATATTGTTGTGTTATCATTATCAAAAAAATAACTAAATACGAAAATAACGAACGAAAACGCCCAGCCTGATTACATCATGGGCATATTCATACCCTGACCTCCTGTACGGCCAGAGATTCTTTGGGGTGTCAACACAGCATTGATTGACAAAGAGAAGAGGAAGAAACCAGGCACCATCACTGCAGAGGAGCGGTCATTCAGATGCAACGTAAGCATGTGCTTACCGTCTGTCTCACTGTCTCACTGCCTCACTGGGGGACGGCTGATATGCTGTGAAAGATAAGTGCACACCATGACACTCCCGGGGGGGGGGCACTGACCAATGTCCCCCCGGGAGGGCATGGAGGGCATGGGAGAAGGCCGGGAAGGGTCTTGGCCTTCCCACAGCAGACAAAAAGGCAGCCAATCCCGGGGGGGGGGGCAGGGTCAAGGCCCCTCCCTGAAAGGATTTGGAGAATGCTGGGAAGGGAATTGGCCTTCACAAAGCAGGCAGCCAGCCATTCCCAGGGGGCCAGGGTCAAGGCCCCCCCTGAAAGGATTTGGAGAATGCCGGGAAGGGAATTGGCCTTCACAAAGCAGGCAGCTAGCCATTCCCAGGGGGCCAGGGTCAAGGCCCCCCCGGGAGGTCGTACAGTCGGTCTCACAGGGGGACGACTGGGATTAGATGTTGTGAAAGATAAGTGCACAGCATGACACTCCCGGGGGGGGGGTGAATGTCCAATGCCCCCCCTCAAGAAGAACTTACAGCCTCACTGGGGGACGGCTGATATGCTGTGAAAGATCAGTGCACACACTATGACACTCCCGGGGGGCACTGACCAATGTCCCCCCGGGAGGGCATGGAGGGCATGGGAGAAGGCCGGGAAGGGTATTGGCCTACACCCAGTAATCAAGCAGCAGGTGACCAATCCGGGGGGCCAGGGTCAAGAGCCCCCCCCCCGGGAGGACTTACAGTCTGTCTCACTGGGGGACGGCTGAGATGCTGTGAAAGATGCTGTGAAAGATGCTGTGAAAGATGCTGTGAATGTCCAATGCCCCTCCCCTCCCCCCCCCCCCCCCGGGAGGGCATGGAGAAGGCCAGTAAGGTTTTGGCCTTCTCACAGCAGGCAAAAAGGCAGCTGTTTGGGCGCCGGCAGGGGTCTCCTCCGGGGCCTTGCTGGGCCGAGCTGCCGCGGAGAGGAGCAGCGACGGCGTCGGCGACGACAACAGGCCCCAGGCAGCAACATCGTCGCCGTCTCTTCTTTTCCTCCTTCCTCCTCCTCCTCCGTCGTTGTCGTCATCTCCTCCTCTTCCCTCAGCAGCATCCTCCCTGTCATACACCCTTTCCCCATACACCTTTCCTCCGGTATCTGATCTTCTTGAAACCTCCGACTTTCGTTCTTGATTAATGCAAGCGGCCAGCTTTGAACACACTATTTTTTTCAAAGTAAACGCTTCGGTCCTCTACATTTTCATGGAAGCACTTTTTTTTATTGATTATTTTAATGGCAACTTTAAAATAATCAATAAAAGTTTTTTCAAAGCAAACGCTTCGGACCACAGGGACACTCATTTAAGAGCACAGGGGGAGCGCCGAGAGGCAGGGGCTGGGACTGGCGTTAGCTCGCCTCGCGGCAGACCGCCAGCAAACATTTTATTGATTTTTATTTTTAACAATTTATTTTAGCGTTATATAATATTTTTATTTAATTTAAAAAATTACCAAAAAATAAAAAAAAATATTACAAATAAAAATTACAAATAATTGTAAATAAGTAGTTAGTACTTTAGTAGTGTAGTGTTGATCCTTTGTTGTAGTTGCCAAAGGGATTTATCCCTGGCAATCAGTGCTTTTTGGAAACTACTTTTTTACTTACTTTATTTACTTATTGCAGTGTATCATTTTGTAATACAGTGCCCCACTGTTTTCCTGCCCTCAATGCCCCACTGTTTTCCTGCCCTTGAAAATCAATTCAGGAAAATCAATGTGGGAACATTGAAAATCAAATTTAGTTTGCTTTGTGTTGCCACACAGTGATGTTCTCAGAAGTTTCCTTTGTCTTTGGATGACATTTTCTATGCATGGCTGGCGCCTGGTTTCTTCCTCTTCTCTTTGACCTCCCAAACAGTGTTTGTTTTCTCCCCCGATCGAATGCTGCAGCATACCTAGAGTATGGTCACTGTATTCTTGGCTTCAATCTCTCTGTGCCCCTGTTTTTTTTCCTTTTTCCCCTTTCAGCCTGTTGGGCATCACCTCTGAGGTGCCCGGAAAAGAGGCACTCCTCTACTCCTGTGTACGCTTCCCCCCCCCACTCCCTTTCATACACCCTTTCCCCAGTCGTTACCGGCTGCCCCTTGCAGGCAGTCTCACTGGAGCGCGACTGATATGCTGTGAAAGATGACTGCAGAGAGACACTACCGGGGGGTCAATGACCCCCCCCCCCCTGGGAGGACTTGGTTAAGGCTGGGAAGGGTATTATTGGCCTTTGACTCCTTAACTGTTGGGCATCGCCTCTGGAGTGCCCGGAAAAGAGGCACTCCTCTACTCCACAACTCTCTGCTCTACGCGTGCAACTGCTATGGCGTGCCCATCCCTCCCAGAATTGACCACAATAAAGGAACATACTCCTAAAGTTTGACGGAGTGCCTTTGACCCCTCCCTTTTTTTCTCATGCCAGCTGTAAGTCAGTCCCCATCCCTGACCTATACAGTCACCCTCTTTTTTTCCTCATCCTGGACAAAAATTCCTCTTTACCTCCTTTGTCTCCGGGCAACTACTGCTTGTTTACTGGGTGAGTCCGGATCATACCATATAATACCTCTATATGTTGTCTATCCTGTCTGTTTAATGGCATTGAATGTTTGCTGTGTATGTGTTCTGTAATCCGCCCTGAGTCCCCTTTGGAATGAGAAGGGCCGAATATCAATGCTGTAAATATATACATATACACATACATACATACATAATTATAATAATTTAGAATTATAATAGGCTTTGCTATAGCATAGAGAAAAGAGGGAATTGATAAGGATTAGGAGTGGTAATAGCTTCCATTTTCAATTTCCCATGAAGATATATCTGACTTCTTCACACTGTCCTTTGAAGCTGTTTTGATACTTACTAGTTTCTGATTTTAAAACCTTTGTGTTTTAAAACAACTGGGTGAAACAGCTTTTGTTTCACCAAAGACAAATGTGCAGCAGTGTTTTCTTTTTAAAAAAATATTTTTTATTTTTTTAAGAATAAAAGAAATATTTAGCAGTAAAAGTTTTAAAAAAGAAAATTATCAAAATGCTTGCCCTGTAGTGGGGCAAAAACAGCCACAGGACACACAACAACTGGGTGAAACAGCTTTTGTTTCACCAAAGACAAATGTGAAGACATTTACGGATGGCGAAAGGCAACTTTCTGACCACCTCCTGAGCCTGTGGAGTCAACAGGGGCCCAGCCATAGATTGCAATGTACTTTGCAATACACCCAGCGACTTACCAAAAAAAAGGCTGTAGTGATCTACGGGTCCGTGCTATCAAAATCAATCTGAGGATAGCCCAAAACTGGCAAGTTGGCCTTCAAGAAGACCAGCTTTTCCACAGCAAGGGGGTCGAGTGAGTTACGTTGGAGGGTGACGATTGCAATGGATGCAGGATGACAGGGACCACATGGCTGAGTAGTGCTTTCTGTGCTGAAAGATGTTTGGTGGCTAATTTGAATGGTTCTAGGATCTCGACCAGCTGAGTGATGGTCATCCACTCCTGGTTGTTGGGGACCAGCTTGTTTATCGGAGCCTCAATTGATAGTGAGACAGCGTGGACTGCCCTCTGTTGCTCCACCATGCGCTCCAACATGATGTAGGTGGAGTTCCAGTGGGTTGAGACATCCTGCAGTAACCGGTGTTGTGGGAGGCACTCCAGTTTTGCAGACTTAGAGCTACGGTGGAAGAAGCCCGCGATTCTTCGGCAGCAGTCAATGAGTTGAGTGACGGCGGTGGCGCTGTTCTCATCGGGTCCCTTGAAGCCATCTTTTACACAGTTATGCAGCAAATGCGCCATGCATGTTACGTGCATGAGAAGCCGGCACTTTCGACCGCCCAGATCATGTTCCTTCCTGCGTCTGTGACCATGAATCCCGAGTTAGTACCACCGGAATGAGTATGCCATATCCAGTCTCTCATCATCTCTCGCAAGTACTCATCCCTCGAACAAAGCTGCAATGACTGTTCGAGAGAAAGTTTTGCGATTCGGGATATTGTATTGTACCATGGTGCCAGGAGGTGAACTGAACAAATCAGCGAAAACCTTCCCGTTCCACCATACTGCATGATTGCATGTTGCCTGGAAGATGATGGCTGGTGGAGAGCCATCATTTCCCAGGCAACATGCAATCAAGCAGCAGGCAGGCAGGCAATCCGGGGGGGGGGCAGTCCAGGAAAGGGTTTTCGCCTTCTCACAGCAGGCAAAAAGGCAGCCAACCCTGGGGGGGCCGGGGTCAAGCCCACCCCCTCCCCCTGGGAGGTCCTAGAGGCTGTCTCACTGGGGGACGGATGACAATTGTGTATTTTGAATGTAATGTTTTTTCATTTATAAATTAATTTCTAAATTATATACTTAATTATTTCGATTTTGAAGCCAAACAACCAACCAACCACACACACACCCACCCACCCAGTGGGAATTGGTCCTTCTTACTTACCTTGCAATACTGCTACAGAAATTATAAGTACTATGTAATACTTCCCAGATAATTTTCAGAGATTTTTCAAAGTGCAATTTTGGTTACTCTTTGTTACTTTTTCTTTATTTATTTCTTATATTTACTTTCTAAGTTTTTATAATATTATTTTTTATATATTAATAATTTTTAATTTAATTTTATATATTATTTTTATTATTATTTATAATTATATTTTATAAATATTTTGTAAATTTAATTATATTTTATTTAAATATTTATATTATTATTTATTTCATTTATATAATATATATAATAATATATTATTATATTATATAATTTTATTTTATATTGTATATATTATATAATTTTATATTATATTTCTTATTATTATTTATAAATTATTATTATTTATTATTATTTATATTTTATTTATTTAAATTTTATTATTATATTTTATGGTTTTTTTCATTATTGACTCAGTTTTGGCTACTTTATCTTATTACTTTTTTATTTAATAATATCTTGTTCTATTTGATTATTTTTTTAATTTATTTTATGAAATGATTTTGTTTATAGAGCATTTAGCATTGCGCAATCGCGTCCGCCATTTTAACAAATCGATTCGTTATTATTTTAATAACGAATCGATTCGTATTTAATAATGAAGTTCGGAAGTCGTTTTTGCGCATGCGCAAATCTCGTCCGCCATTTTAACGAATCGATTCGTTATTACCTTAACGAATCGACCCCGCATCAATAACGAAGTTTCGGAAGTAATTTGCGCATGCGCGGGGGGTCCACCATCTTAACGAATTGATTCGTTAATATTAACAAAATTTCGTAAATACCGAACTTTTTTAAAGGAAAATTTTGTAATTCTTTTAAATAACGAAACGCAACCCTCCCCCCCCAAAAAACGAATCGATTTTAGAAACAAATTTTTGCATTGTTACCCAGGCCTAATAATTAGATCTCCTTTTTCTGCTTACTTTCTTTTCAGTTGTAGACATATCGAAATGCTCGGAGTTAGTTAGGAAGAGTTGATCTAATGTTTTACTCTCAGCGAAATGTCTCTCTTCTTTCAGACAAAGGGTAGAATGTTTGAGAGTCTTCTCTTCTTCACCATCATCTGTTACAAGGTTCCAACTTGTATTTGTCATTTTGTTGATGCCAGCTCTTTGACAATTTTCACTTAATTCTTAACTTCAGCTACAGTTCCAATCTTTAAAACTTCTTTTGTACGATCATCTGGAACTTTTATAGGGGATGAATAATGTTTAGAAGTTATCTTAACTTCAATTAGTCCTTCAGGTATATGGATCTTTGTTTCACAGAAGACCCCTGGATATTCTGAACTCGCATCAGTTTCTACTGTCAAATCCAGAATTTGCTTTTCTTCAGCTTTCTCTTTTGATTGTATTTTATTGTCTTCGTCAAAAAGTTCGGTTGAGGTAATTTCTTTACGTGGAGCTGAAGGTAATACATCTTTTAAGGTCAAGGATTTTTTTTCTCAGAGTTTACCACTTGCTCTGCAAGACCCATTGTCTCTATATTCTCATCACTGGCTCCAGCTTCTCTGGCAAACATGATGTGTCCCTTGGTAACCTTTTGTACCACTTCTTTGGCCATTCCATCCAGCCTTGAGTCAGCTCCGCCATCTTTGTCTTTCTCATCCATTTGAGCCACCTTCCTGGCTACCTTCCCGAGCACTGTGGCTCTCCTGATGAGGGACAAATGGCCTGGAGTCCCTGGCCGAAACTTCTGATGCCATTCCACAGCTTGTGCCATGACTTCTATGGCACTGTTTAAATCTCCTCTGTGCCTCAAACATGTCGCCATTGTCAAAATTAAGTCTGAGTCACTCCTCAGCACTTCTGTATCTTTTAAAATTATGTATGTTTGATGTACATGGCCTTGATCCCACTTTTGTATTGCCATAGTCAACTTCTCATATTCACTCTTGAATTCAGCCATGCTTTCTTTCTCAGACTCCTTTTGTTCTACCTCAGCTGTTTTTATAACTTCTTCCCTTTCTACTTTTGGCTGTGACTCTCTAACTGTCACTAAAGCTGTCTCTTCAGCTTTGGTATCCGCCATACTGGCTGCTTCTGAGGTAATTTTTTCTTTGTTTTGCTTTTTAGAAGCCATCTTTTGACTTCAACTTTTACCTCACGATTTTTCCACAAGCGATCTTAAGGCACTAAACTTCTATGTTACACGGATCCTGCCGTCTGCCACCAATTTGCGAAGACTCAGTAATCATCACTGCCACCAAAACTGTCTATTTTCAAAACTCTCCCCTCTAGGCTCCTCCCACTTCTCTCTCTGCCGGCCTGCCTTGGTCTCCATGGCAACGCAGATGGAGGATTCCTTTGAAATAGGCCGCTCCAATGTTACTGCAGCCAACAGAAACACATAAATACAGTTTAAATCATGCAAATTATTCTTAACTTCCTTACAGAGCTGTTCAGCATTTCTGTGTTCTCAGACTTTTAAGTATAATGGGTTATCTTACTATGATGAGAAAGTGGGTTACATGTCAACCTTTGATCACTAATAAATATAAAATGCTAAATTCCTAATGCACTCATTCCTTTCATAGAAGCTGCTGTTACTGTGAAATCCTTAATTGTCTTTCCTTTAGATCAACAAGATGGAGTGGTGGAACAAGTTAGTTCAAACAGACCCTGAGATTAACACCAAGAAAATTGACCCAGAGAACTCCAAAGTAAGTGCTTCTTTTTAAATGAAACTTTAACAGGATCTTGTCCTTTTATTTTACAAACTTAAGAACTTATCAAGAGATTTGGTTATCTGGCTGAACCAGTACATTGCCAAAGTGTTAAAAATAAGTATACCGTATATACTCTTGTATAAACTGAGTTTTCAGCACTTTTTTAAGGCTGAAAAAGAACCCACCCCCCCTCCCCCTCAGCTTATACTTGAGTCAAGGTTATTTATTATTTTACTCTTATTACATTATTTTGCTCTATTATTATTATTATTATTATTATTATTATTACATTATTATTATTACATTATTACATTATTTTGCTCTATTTATTTTTGTTATTACATTTATTATTTTACTTTATTATTATTATTTTACTTTATTATTATTATTGGAACGATTCGTAAGCACATTTACATTGAAGAAAGTCAGAATAATGGTTTAATAAGAGTTGGGCAGTCTTATCTTAAATTACAGTTTTATGTAAATATTCAAAAACATTTAACCTACATATGCCTCAATTAATGTAATTTTATTAGTTTCTATTTTTATTTTGAAATTGACCAGTAGCTGCTGCATTTCCCACTCTCACCTTATACACAAGTCAATACATTTTCCCAGTTTTTTGTGGTAAAATTTGGTGCCTTTGTTTATATTTGGGTCAGCTTATACTTGAGTATATATGGTAATCCTTAATCCAGGGGGTGTTTGCAAGGAGACACAGGGTCCCTTTTTTATGATACTAGCTTGGGGACCTGACAGTGCCCAGCTTAGTTGATAAAGTCATTGTTTGTTCTGCAAAGTTTGGTAATATCAGTTTGGTACTGTGTAATGATATTTATTAGTAAAAAAAACAACAGTCTTTCCTTTTGTTTTTTCATGAATTTCCCCATTAGAAAATGTATAAGGATGTGGGTGAACTACAGTTCCCAGAATTGTGAGTCACTCCTTCCCAAACCTTGCCATTATTCAAAGTTGGCCATGTTGGGTCTGTGTGCCAAGTTTGGTCCAGATCCAACATCAGCTGGGTTTAGTGATATCTAGATAAGGGTGAACTACAACTCCCAGATTCCCAGGGCAATCACCCCCAAACCCTGCCAGTATGCACAGTTGGCCATGTTGGCTCTGTGTGCCAAGTTTGGTCCAGATCCATCGTTGGCTGGGTTCAGTGCTCTCTGAATAAGGGTGAACTACAAGTCCCTGATTCCCAGGGAAACCACCCCAAACTCCTCCAGTCTATTCAGTTGCTGATCAAATCCTCTGTGTTTAATTTGTGCCATAGGAAAAGGTAGGAAAGGGTTAAGGAAGTGAGGCAGTGGGCGGAGTCATGCAAATTTCACACGAGGAACCCTGAGATGCCCACCTATGGTGGAGAAAACACATCAAATCTATGATGACATT
Organism: Anolis sagrei; assembly: GCF_037176765.1. Classification (NCBI taxonomy): domain Eukaryota; kingdom Metazoa; phylum Chordata; class Lepidosauria; order Squamata; family Anolidae; genus Anolis; species Anolis sagrei. The sequence continues at coordinate 54,813,525 of NC_090035.1, read as the reverse complement.
CTCCCCAAATGGAAGCATTTTTTGGGTGGTAGGCCATAGTGTTTGGGAAGGAAATTGGCAGGGCTTGTCCTACATGTTCATGGCGCTCGCTATGACCTGCAATGTCAGTTGAGGGAGTACCTTTGGAGGCTTCTCAGCACTTGGAATTATAGCCTGTTTGTGGAAGCAGGAGGCTGTGTTTGTAAGTGGACACCTCCACCACATACATACATACATACATACATACACATGTTTCACTTTAATTATGTGTATAGATTACTGGATACTGTGGGCAAGGGATGTCTTGCCTTCATCGGGGATTTAAGAAGCATCTACACTGCCATAGAATGCTGCTTCAGAATGCAGATTACCTGCATTGAATTGGATTATATGGCAATGTAGACTGATATAATCCAGTTCAATGCATTTAATCTGCATTCTGAAACTGCATTCTATGGCAGTGTAGATCCAGCCTGAGCAAGTGCTGGCTGCTTAATCTCAAACCTTTGATGGGAGACCTTCCATAGAGGTTTTCAGTAGCTAAAAAGACCAATGAGCAAGGAAAGAATAGAGCAGGAAAGGGTTTCAGCAATCCTGGAAACCACATTATTTTGTTATTGATGGTCGTCTTTTTGCTGTTGGTATTTTTATAATCCTGTTTCTAGAGGGGCAGCCATAAAATAGAATGTATATTTCTTAGATGCATAAATGAATGAATAAATAAATGGTTCCAGCCCAGCTTATTTATCCGAATGCATCTTCCCCTATGAACCCACTAGGGATTTGAGATCTTCGGAAGAGGCCCTGCTCTCGATCTCACCTGCTTCACAAGCACATCTGGCTGGGACAAGAGACAGGGCCTTCTCTGTGGTGGCCCCTCGGCTGTGGAACTCCCTGCCCAGAGATATCAGATTGGCTCCCTCCCTCCTAAGTTTTTGAAAAAAACTGAAAACTTGGCTCTTCGAGCAAGCTTTTGGAGCCTCAGCTTAATCAGATAAACCTTGAATTGGAAAATGACCTAGGAATGGCTAAGACTACGGAACGGATGAGGACTGAATATGATGACATAGTTTTAATTTTTTTATTGTTCACTGGTTTGATGTTTTTAGATATAATGTAATGTAATGTTTTATTTTTATTTTTATTGATGTATGTATTTTATATGTGGCATCAAATTGTGCCAATTTTTCACCGCCCTGCGTCGCCTTTGGGCTGATATGGGCGGGATAAAAATGATATAAATAAATAAATAAAATGAATAAACATACAGTTTCTCGCTCTCATTTTCTAAGCTCTCAGACTTGGACAGTGAAACACGCAGCATGGTGGAGAAAATGATGTACAATCAGTGGCAGAAGTCAATGGCTTTTTGCTCATCAGATGAGCAAAAACAGCAAGACATATTGAAAAAGTGAGTAGAGTCCATTTGTGGGCGCCTTGAAATATGCGATGGAAAGGAGGATCACAAATGACCCTTGTCCTTATTACAGGTTCAACTGTAGGTTGGATCCTGCCCTTCAGCGCAGCAAGTAGCAGCGTGCTGTCAGGACTCAGGAGCCTGGTAGTGCCATCTATTCCTGAACCATGACATGATGTTTCTGGTTCTTAATCTCCTTTTGCCTCAATTCAAGATAACATGACTTCCTCCCCGCCTCTCTGTCAAATGTCGGGGTTACTAGACAGCCACACCGTTAACGCTTTATTGCCCAGCTTGGCAAAAGTGTGCGTAGAATCTTCTGTGAGTGATTCCCCTTATAGGGCCGCACAAGGTGACGCTCCCTGTTCTCAGGTTAGCACCTGAATAATTAAGGGCACACGGCTACCTTTCCTTCATCCTGAATAGCTTTAATGATGGTAGGGGGAAATGATGCAAGGGGAGTGTGTTTATAGTATCCAGAGACCAATTTAATGTCTCCAGATACAAATCTCACTTCCGATAACTCACTACTTAAAGCCCTTCAGTGGGTGAACTGAAATATAGCACCATCCTCTGATACTTACCAAATTTTACACATAGCACGATTTTCACCATGAATCATCTATCTGCTGCACTGTTGCGAGAAATTGAGAGAAAACTGATCTCATATTTGTGGTACTAAATGGCAGATTTTAATGTGCTATTTAGCTCTGAAACTTAACTCTTTGCACATTCTTTTGAACACAACACTTCACATGCACTGCCTCCCCATCAGAAAAGGGGGAGTGAATAGTTCATATGCATTTCTCTTTTTTTAAAATAGTTGTGTTTTGTCAGATTGAAGGCCGATCTAGTACAACACTGTATTTCCTTGAATGGCTAACCAGATGCATTTAGGATCACCCATTTTTGCAATAGGATCACCCATTTTTGTTTTCAAGTTGCCAGCTTACACAAATAGGTTGCCTTTGATACTGAAAATGGCACAGCCATATTAATTTATACATTTTCATAATACCTAACATATCTATGTTGATGGCTCTCATGATATCTTGTGGAAGTATATTCCATTTGGTTGCTGTGAGTTTTCTGGGCTGTATGGCCATGTTCCAGAGGCTGTGAGGCCTGTTGGAAACCAAGCAAGTGAGGTTCATATATATGTGGAATATACAGGGTGGAAGAAAGAACTCTTGTCTGTTTGAGGCAAGTGTGAATGTTGCAAATGATCGCCTTGATTAGCATTGAATGGCCTTGCAGCTTCAAGGCATGGCTAAATTCTGCCTGGGGGAATATTTTCTTGGGAGGCGTAACCTGGCCCCGATTGATTTTTGTCTGGAATTCCCCTCTTTTTGAGTGTCCTGATTTTTGACTTTTAAAAATACTTGTAGCCAGATTTTGTTCATTTTCATGGTTTCCTCCTTTCTGTTGAAATTGTCCACATGCTTGTGGATGTCAATGGATTCTCTGTGTAGTCTGATATGGTAGTTGGTAGAGTGGTCCAGCATTTCTGTATTCTCAAATAATATGCTGTGTCCAGGTTAGTTCATAAGGTGCTTTGCTAGGGCTTACTTCTCTGGTTGAATCAGTCTGCAGTGCCTTTCATGTTCCTTGATTCGTATGTGGTCAATGCTGCGTTTGGGGGTCCCTATGTAGACAGAATGATCTCAATTCGAGTGCAAGGAAAGCCTTTCAACATTACAGTGATCCAAATATACGCCCCAACCACAGCTGCTGAAGTAGATCAGTTCTATGAGGATCTGCAGGACCTACTGGATAATACACCAAAAAGAGACATTATTTTCATTACAGGAGACTGGAATGCCAAGGTGGGAACTGGGATCACAGGCAAGCATGGTCTGGGAGAACAAAATGAAGCGGGACGCAGGCTGATAGAATTTTGCCAGGAAAACTCGCTGTATATAATGAATACTCTCTTCCAACAACCTAAAAGACGGCTTTATACATGGACCTCACCAGATGGTCAACACCGAAATCAGATTGACTACATCCTTTGCAGCCAAAGGTGGTGGACATCCATCCAGTCGGTGAAAACAAGACCTGGGGCTGACTGTAGCTCAGATCACGAACTTCTTATTGCTCAATTTAGAATAAAACTAAAGAGATCATGGAAAATACACAGACCAGTTAGATATGACCTCACTAACATTCCTAGCGAATATACAGTGGAAGTGAAGAACAGATTTGAAGGACTAGATTTAGTAAACAGAGTCCCAGAGGAACTATGGACAGAAGTCCGCGACATTGTTCAGGAGGCGGCAACAAAGTATGTCCCAAAGAAAGAAAACCAAGAAGGCAAAATGGTTGTCTGCTGAGACACTGGAAGTAGCCCAAGAAAGGAGGAAAGCAAAAGGAAACAGTGATAAGGGGAGATATGCCCAGTTTCCTGTCGTAGTCACTGTGAATCATACATTTGGTATCTCTGCGCCTGCGCAGTGCAACTTACGGAACCTTCTAGAAAGTAAAAAGGAACATTTTAGCCCTCTGCTAGGCCCGCCCCCTCCTCCCGAGTATATATGGTCTGAGGGCGGGACTAGCCATCAGTTCTCTTAATCCGCTCGCATGCTTTGCAGCTTGGAGAACCTTCTGTCAACTTTGATCTTTTCTCACTGATTATTGATTATATTGGCTTTTGAAATTGGACTGACTTCTGACGATCCCTCTGCCGAATCCTCTTGCTTTGGTCTCTTCTATGAATCGATTCTGAGGTATTTTGACTGGACTGACCCTGACTAACTTTCTTCGATCGACCCCTGCTGTTATGGCGACCACTTCATTTAAGAAGTGTTCTAAGTGTCCCAATATCCTACCGGACACTGATGGGCATACCCTTTGCCTTACATGCCTAGGAGAAGCCCATCTGACACAGTCTTGCTCTGTTTGCCTATCATTCACTCCTCAAACGAGGAAGAACAGAATCTCTAGACTCCGGACGGCGCTTTATGAAAGGGCCCTTCTGCCGCCCGCCGCCTCAGGTCAACCTACAGAAAGCCCAAACTTACCTTTTCTGTCAACCTCTTCGGGCCTCACAAAAAAGAAGGCCAAGAAGCCTAAAGATAAAGGGGCTCAAGATGGCCGCCAAGCCTCTGCTCAGGAGAAGTCGACCGAGAAAAGGGTGGGAAGAGTTTTGGACGCCCGCCAAAACGCCGCTTCTCTAGCGATGCCGGGCATCCAGCCAGAAGAGGTGCTCCCTCTGCAGGCTGTTGGCACTGTTGCTGTGGGTCCCTCGACATCGACCCCGATGCCTGCTGCTCCCGTACTGGAGTCGATCGGCCTCACTCCGCCTCCCATGGCCTTCCCGCTCTTCTCGCCCCCGCCCCTGAGCAGGGCTTGGGGCTTGCCGATGCGGGTGGCCGCGGCCGATGCCTCCTCGACATCGGTGCTCCCACAGGTGCCTGTCCTCTCGCAGGGAGGGGGCTGCAAGGGGCTGACTCCACCCCCTTGCTGGCGCAGACTGACAACGACGTCGGGGGTGGCGCCCAGCTCGAGCCGCCGATCCAGGAAGCATCCTGCGGGATGGGAGAGCCCTCCGCTGTCGGGGACGCCTCAGCCTCGGTACCGGCTCCCCCCTCCCATCATTGGCCTCAACCTCCATCGCGCAGAGGCAGCAGGAGACCGAGGCGCTCGAGATCGCCCTCCCGGAGGAGCAGGAGGTCGCGCTGCCGCCGCCGCAGATCAACATTCAGGCGCGCGCGCTCATCTTCAGCCTCCTCCTCTTCATCGTCCTCCTCCTCTTCGGGGTACTCCCGGCACAGCAGAAGATCTAGGTCTTCGAGGTCCTCCAGGTGGCATCCCCCCCCCATGGGGCCTCCACCCTGCCCCGGCTTCTGGCAAATGGGCCCATCGGGTCAAATGATCTTTGTACAGGCCCCCTTGCCTGCGTTGCCGCTGCCTCAATTGACTGCTCCACCTCCTGCAACGACCCCAGCTGCCCCTGCTGCTGCTGCTCCATTGCCATCCATCCAGGGGCCCTCTACATCAACCCAGATTGCTCCAGGAAGGGCTACTTTGTGTGGACCTGATATTATATTGAACAATGTTAGCCTAGACTTGTGTAGTACTATTGCTGTGCCGACCTCATCCCAGCGTCAGGCTGCAATGCCTGCCAATGAACAGGTTAACCGCCCTGCTGACACCTCTGATGTTATGACTGCATCTCAGACTCACGAGGTGACTCTACTCCTGGGGGGCCTGATAACTCAGGGCGTGAGGTGGGGGAGCTGAATAGCTCTGATTCAGAACAAGAACCTACTGATGTTCAACATGTAGTGCCTCTTTTATCCACCCAACTGAGGTCAATAAGTTTGCTGCGCTCATTGACAGAATGATAAAAGCTCTAAACATCCCTGCCCCTAAACCTCCCGAACATGTGGAGGACCCCATGTTTCCTTCAGATGAGCAAGTGGTGACCCCCGCTTTCCCCCTACCCGTCCTGCCATACCTACTTAAATTGGCTAAGGTGTCAGACTCTTCCCCTGCCTTTGTCCCAGCGATTCCTCGACGTTTGGATTCGCTTTACAAAATTGATGTGTCGCCAGCTAAGTGGGTTACGACCCCACCGAAGCCCAACACGGTGGTGGCCGAAGTGGCAAAGACAAAACGCCCTAAGAATTCCCTCACTGCACCCCCAGATAGGGAAGGCAGAAAGATCGGCACTCTGGGAAAGAAGGCCCATTTCTCCGCAGGGTTATTCACACGGATGGCGCACTACGCCACCTATGCCAGTGGATATCAGACTTTTCTGTGGGGGAAAATATTACCATACATTGAGTTACTGCCAGCAGATCAACAACGGTTCCCTAGGGCTCTGCAAGCCAAAGCCCTTACACTATCAAAAATGCAGAAAGATTTTGCCAAGCACCTCTCTGAGGCTGCTGGCGATCTCTTCTCCACTGCTACCTCGTTGAGGAGGCATGCATGGCTACGTGCCTCCAATTTATCGGAGGGGGGGATGGCCTTTTCAATCCGCAAATGGATGATAGGCTTAAACAGAAGCAGGACATGAGGCAGGCGGTGGGGAAATTCGGTTACTCATGGCAACCCTACCCCTAACAGCGCCAAAAATAGAGCTTACCCACCACCACCTTCCGCAGGAATTATGGGAATTCCAATGGAGGCCCATTCCGGAATAGGAATAACTCCTCCTCCAGGTTCCAGGGTGGAAGAAGGACCCCCTACTTCCCCAGATCCCGTAACCAATCCTTTGGAAACAGAACCAAAAATCAGACGGGCCCCAAGAAGCGTCTTTGACGCGCTGGCCCCTAGGAATCCTTGTGAGCCTCAAACTGCCCCTTTGCCTGTTGCAAAAGATGCGTCTCTTGGTTTTCAGACTTGTTCAACCCCGAGTTTTCCCCAGTTTGAGAACAGACTCTCCTTTTTCTACCAGGCCTGGTCTACCATCACTACAGATAGATGGGTGTTGTCCATCATTGCTGAGGGTTATAGCATTGAGTTTGTTGATCAACCTAGAGTGGGCCATATCAAATGTACCCTACTGTCGGGTCCCTTGTTGGATGAGATTAATATGTTACTTAATAAAGGAGCAATAGCTCCATTGGATCCTTCCACGTTTTCTTACTGTTTTTTCTCCCGTTACTTCCTGGTCTCCAAACGGGGAGGTGGATTGCACCCCATCCTCGACCTTAGACATCTGAATAAGCATATCAGACCAAAAAAGTTTAGGATGGTCACTCTTGCTTCCATCCTGCCCTTACTGTTCAGAGGTGCGTGGTTCGCCACCATCGACTTAAAGGACGCGTATTTCCATTTGTCCATTGCGCACCACCACCGCAGATTTCTCGCCTTTATGGTGGGAAACCAGGCTTATTGTTTTAACGTCCTCCCTTTTGGATTATCCACAGCCCCCCGGGTTTTTACAAAATGCATGTCGGTGGTGGCGGCCTTCCTTCACACAAGAGGGGTGACGGTTTACCCGTACATTGATGATTGGCTGATCGTTTCGAGGTCGCGGGATCAGCTCCAAACTCAAATTTCTTGTGTTCTGTCCCTTCTCCAGTTTCTCGGCCTCGTTGTCAACATCAACAAGTCGTCGCTGCACCCCTCTCAAAGGATCGATTTCATCGGTGCCACGCTGGACTCTGTCGCTCAAAGAGCCTTCCTTCTGGCAGACCGCTTTGCCAATTTGAGGGAACTTGTTCTGCAGGCCATGCACTCACCTTTCGTGACGGCCAGGCAGGTGCAGGTCCTATTGGGACACATGGCTTCTACCATGGCTGTCACGCCTCATGCCAGACTGCGTATGCGACCCCTCCAGGTGTGGTTTGTGTCAGTATTCAACCCCATCATGGACAGCCCTTCTGTCCAACTCATACTGCCTGTCGATGTTCGCCAGTCCCTCCGTTGCTGGAAGGATGCACTATGGGTGTGTGCGGGACTTCCATTTCATCCCCCGTCTCCTACCTGTATTGTCACCACGGACCCCCCCACTTTTGGGTTTGGGGGCGCACTCCCAGGGCCTTATCGCCCAAGGCGTCTGGACAGAAGAAGAAAGCGCCCTGCACATAAACGTTCTTGAACTCATAGCAGTACAAAGGGCCCTGATGTCTTTCCAAAGGGTCGTCACGGGTCAGGTAGTACAAGTACTCACCGACAACACCACGGTGATGTACTACCTCAACAAGCAGGGAGGCACACATTCTCAGTCCCTACTGGACCTGACCATTCAAATTTGGGACTGGTGTCTGGCCAGGGATATACACCTCTTAGTGACACACCTTCCGGGGGAGAAGAACTTGTTGGCAGATGCACTCAGCAGGAGCCCGTTGACGCACCACGAGTGGTCTCTCAACCAGTGGGAAGTCCTGAGACTCTTCCGAGCATGGGGCACTCCACAAGTGGACTTGTTTGCGACTCGCAGCAATGCAAAGTGCGCCCTATTTTGTGCTTGGACTCGCTCCTCCATCGAGACAGGGTGCTTGGGAGATGCGTTCCTTCAGGACTGGTCGACTCACACCTCATACGTGTTTCCCCCCTTCCCCCTCCTTCTGCGGGTGGTGGCAAAATTACAAAGGGAAGGCGCTCGGTGTATTTTAATAACCCACTGGTGGCCCCGGCAGCCCTGGTTCTCTCCCCTGCACCAATTGGCGAGGGGAGTGTTCTTCCGGCTGCCAAACAGAGTGGACCTCCTGACATCACAGGACAACAGGATGTTATATCCAGAGGTCCACAAGCTGAAGCTTACGGCATGGAGAATAGGGTTGATCCCTTAATCCCTTTTGAGACATTATCAACCCCAGTGTTGACTATTATCAAGGCTGCTCACAGGGACTCTACGAAATGTTCTTATTTGTATAAATGGTCTAGGTTTAGTTTCTTCGTACGTTCCAAGGGCTTTGACCCAGTCACTGTTTCGACGTCTGTTGTGTTAGATTTTTTAGTATCCTTAGCAGACAAGGGTTTGTCTCTCTCCTCTCTAAAATGTTATTTAGCCGCCATCTCGTGGTTTCGGCGCAAATCTGGGTTACCCTCATGTTTCACTGAACCATTAGTTAAAACATTTCTGAGAGGTTTTGCTAACATCAGGCCGTCAGTGGCCCTGATTGCTCCATCGTGGAGTTTAGAGGTTGTACTATCCTGTCTTGCTAAACCGCCATTCGAGCCCATGGCGAGGGTTGATTTTTCTTTCCTGTCTTGGAAGACCGCCTTCCTTGTGGCAATAACGTCTGCCAGACGCTCGAGTGAGCTGTGCGCCCTTCGAGTAGACCCTCCCTATCTCAAATTTCACAAAGATAGGGCGGTCCTGCGGACAGATGTAGCTTTTCTACCTAAAGTCGCTATGCATTTTCACATGTCCCAGGAATTAATATTGCCAGGCTTCTTCCAAAACCCAAGTACACAAAGGGAGCGCTCTCTCCATTTACTTGACATGCGCAGGGCGCTTGCCTTTTATGTTGAAAGGACGGCGTGTGTCAGGAAAACGCCGAGATTGTTTGTTAAATATCGTAAGGGTGAACTGGGCTTTCCAGTGTCGTCACAAAGATTTTCCTCTTGGATAGTTTCAGTTATACGTTTGTGTTATCGTATGGTGGGCAAAGAGTTACCAGCGCAGATAAGGGGGCATTCCACGAGGTCGATGGCAACATCTACGGCCTTCCTGAAAGGAGTGCCGTTGGAAGCCATCTGCCGGGCAGCCGTTTGGGCATCCCCCTTGACGTTTGTATCTCATTATAAGATGGATTCGTTTGCTGATAAGGAGATGGAGTTTGGTAGAGCAGTTCTCTCTTCGGTGGTGGCATGATCCCACCAGCCGGAGTGGATTACTCGCTAATCTACCAAATGTATGATTCACAGTGACTACGCCAGGAAATTATAAGTTGCTTACCTGTAACTGTAGTTTCCTGAGTAGTCACCTGTGAATTCATACATACCCGCCCTTCCTCCCCTCGAGTATCATGCCATGCCGTCTAGCTGTTTTTTGCGGCTAAGAGAACTGATGGCTAGTCCCGCCCTCAGACCATATATACTCGGGAGGAGGGGGGCAGGACTAGCAGAGGGCTAAAATGTTCCTTTTTACTTTCTAGAAGGTTCCGTAAGTTGCACTGCGCAGGCGCAGAGATACCAAATGTATGAATTCACAGGTGACTACTCAGGAAACTACAGTTACAGGTAAGCAACTTATAATTAAATTTGCAATTCCAGAGGTTAGCCAGAAAAGATAAGGAACTATTTTTAAATAAGCAATGCATGGAAGTGGAAGAAGACAACAGAATAGGAAGGACAAGAGACCTCTTCCAGAAAATTAGAAACATTGGAGGTAAATTTCAGGCAAAAATTAGTATGATAAGAAACAAAGATGGCAGGGAGCTAACAGAAGCTGAAGAGATCAAGAGAAGGTGACGAGACTATACAGAAGATCTGTATAGGAAGGATAATAATATCGAGGATAGTTTTGATGGTGTGGTGAATGAATTAGAACCAGACATCCTGAGGAGTGAGGTTGAATGGGCCTTAAGAAGCATTGCTAACAACAAGGCAGCAGGAGACGACGGGATCCCAGCTGAACTGTTTAAAATCTTAAAAGATGATGCTGTCAAAGTGATGCATGCCATATGCTAGCAAATATGGAAAACACAATAATGGCCATCAGATTGGAAAAAAATCAACTTATATCCCATACCAAAAAAGGGAAATGCGAAAGACTGCTCAAACTTCCGTACAGTGGCCCTTATTTCTCATGCCAGTAAGGTAATGCTCAAGATCCTGCAAGGAAGACTCCAGCAATATATGGAGCGAGAGTTGCCAGATGTTCAAGCTGGGTTTAGAAAAGGCAGAAGAACGAGAGACCAGATCGCCAATATCCGCTGGATAATGGAGAAAGGCAAGGAGTTTCAGAAAAACATCTATTTCTGCTTCATTGACTATTCTAAAGCCTTTGACTGTGTAATCATAATAAATTGTGCCAAGTTCTTGGTGGGATGGGCATACCAAGCCACCTTGTCTCTCTCCTGAGGAATCTGTACAAGGACCAAGTAGCAACAGTAAGAACTGACCACGGAACAACAGACTGGTTCAAGATAGGGAAAGGCGTATGGCAAGGCTGCATACTCTCACCCAACCTTTTTAACTTGTATGCAGAACACATCATGCGATGTGCGGGGCTTGATGAATGCAAAGCTGGGGTGAAAATTGCTGGAAGAAACATTAACAACCTCAGATATGCAGATGACACCACTCTGATGGCCGAAATCGAGGAGGAGCTGAGGAGCCTTCTAATCAAGTTGAAAGAAGAAAGCGCAAAAGCTGGGTTGCAGCTAAACATCAAAAAATCCAAGAATATGGCAACAAGAATGACTGACAACTGGAAAATAGAGGGAGAAAATGTGGAGGCCGTGACAGACTTTGTATGTCTAGGTGCAAAGATTACTGCAGATGCAGACTGTGGCCAGGAAATCAGAAGACGCTTACTTCTTGGGAGGAGAGCAATGTCCAGTCTCGATAAAATCGTAAGGAGTAGAGACATCACACTGGCAACAAAGTTCCGCCTAGTCAAAGCCACGGTATTCCCTGTAGTCACCTACGGATGTGAGAGCTGGACCTTAGGGAAGGCTGAGCAAAGGAAGATAGATGCTTTTGAACTGTGGTGTTGGAGGAAAGTTCTGAAAGTGCCTTGGACTGTGAGAAGATCCAACCAGTCCATCCTCCAGGAAATAAAGCCTTACTGCTCATTGGAGGGAAGGATACTAGAGACAAAGTTGAAGTACTTTGGCCACATCATGAGGAGACAGCAAAGCCTGGAGAAGACAATTATGCTGGGGAAGGTGGAAGGTAAAAGGAAGAGGGGCCGACCAAGGGCAAGATGGATGGATGGCATCCTTGAAGTGACTGGACTGACCTTGAAGGAGCTGGGGTGGTTACGGCCAACAGGGAGCTCTGGCGTGGGCTGGTCCATGAGGTCATGAAGAGTCGGAGACGACTGAACGAATGAACAACAACAAATGTAGACTTGTCCACAGTTGCCTGGTATACGGTAGACTCCTGCAGAAGCGAGAGGATCCCTCTTGTCTTTTACTGGACATAGCATTTGTTGAATTTTCTTAGTGGATCCGTAGATAGTTTGCAGGTTGTGCTTCTTCATCAGCTTCCCTATTCAGCCAGTGGTTTCTTTTATGTATATTAAGAACACTTTTCCTTTGGGTGGGTCTCTGTCTTGACTCTCGTGGCTTGTTCTCGGTTTTGCAGCTCTACTGATGTCTGTGGTGGAGTCTACATTGGCCTGTAGAGCCCAGTTGAGGTGGTTCTGTTCACCTTGGAGGAGGTGGGCTTTGTAGATTCTTTTTGCACGGTCTTCCTGGGCTTTAATTGTGCTTCTTTTTTGACTTGGGTGATAATTGGAATTTTTATGTAGGTATCGATTTATGTGTGTAAGTTTTCTATAAACTGTATGATCCAATTGTTGATCTGATTTGCAGATGACTAGAACATCTAGAAATAGCAGTTTTCCTTCATTTTCTTTTTTCATCATGAATTGAATGTTTGGATGGATGCTCCAAATGATGAAGATGTCATCCACATATCTGAATCACGTGGTGGGCTTTTTGTTGCTGTTTCTAGGGTTTGCTTTTCAAAGTGTTCCATGTAGAAATTTGCTATGACTGGTCTGAGAAGGATTCCCATAGGTTCTTCATCTTTCTGTACTCCCACTGGAAGTAGTTTATGGTGCAGCAATGGTGAAACAGGCAGTGATGTCTTCTGGGAAATTCTGGTTGATTAGTGCAATGGTTTCTGCTACCAGGACCTTGGTAAATGGAGACACCACATTGAAGCTGATCACTTTGTCATTAGTGTTGAGCTTGAGGTTGCTGATTTTTTCTATCAAGTGAGCTGAGTCTTTTTAAAAAAATGTTTTATTGGTTTATGGTGCTTACAGAAAACAAAACCGACACCAGAGGAAAACAGAAATAAATAAAAAACAAACAAAAACAAACAGAAAAAAACAGAAAAGGAGAAAAAAAGATATACAAAAGAATATGGAAGTTCGCAGAATGGTATACAGTCAGGGCTCGTTAAACATGAAAAATCAACTTTGACTGTACAATTATAATACATTAACATTTATTGTCCCTCTAACCCCACACCTGTGAACCCAACCCCCATGACCTCCGACACCACTCCGTGTGGATCACATAACTGACCCACAACTAACCACATGTTTTCTTTCACTGAATCCCCTTTATGGCGATCTTTAAATATACTTTGGTCTTCATTTCGAGATATCCAATTGCCAACCTCCATTTTTTAACAAATTCTTCATTATTTCCTCCTCTGCTGCTATTTGTCAGTTTGGCCATTTGGATATAATCTACTTATTTATCTCTCCAGTCCTTAATAATTAACTCTTTTTCCCCCTTCCATGTTTTAGCTATTATTAGTCTCGCAGTGACAAAACAATACTGACAAATTTCTTCATCTCCTGTGCTAATACGCCTAAGTAAGCTGAGTCCTTGATGTAGGGATCATCGAAACCTGGTGGGATGACTCCTATCGCTGGAATGTAGATATCATGGGGTATAACCTCTTTCACAGAAACCGAACAAAGGGGAGAGGAGGCGGAGTAGCCTTATATGTCAAAAACTCTTATGCTGCAGAAGAGATTCAAGACAACAATCTGGGAAACCAGCTTGAAATCATCTGGATAAGGATCAAGGGATCTGGGACTCAAAAAGATGTCGTTGTAGGCGTCTACTACAGACCCCCAAGCCAGGAGGAAGAACTTGATGAAGTCTTCTGCCAACAGTTGACCAAACAGGCACAGAGACGAGATGTAGTAGTCATGGGCGATTTCAACTATCCCGATATTTGCTGGAAAACAAACTCGGCCAAGAGTACAAGGTCCAACAAATTCCTCGCTTGCCTTGCAGACAATTTCATGTTCCAGAAGGTAGAAGAGGCAACAAGGGGATTGGCTACTCTTGATCTCATCCTAACAAATGCGGAGGACCTGATCGATGCGGTCGAAGTGGTAGGATCCTTAGGGGCAAGTGACCATGTGCTCCTGCAATTTGAGGTACAAAGGAAGGCCAAAACTAAGACAAGTCAAACCCACATTTTGGACTTTAGGAGAGCTGATTTCCAAAAAAATGAAGGAAACGCTGAGCAGCATTCCGTGGACACAGATACTAAAAGACAAGGGAGTTACGGATGGATGGGAATTTCTCAAGAGTGAAATACTCAAGGCTTTCCCAAGGGCAGATTTGATTAATTTGCCATCACTTGTTTATAGCTGTAGTGTATTGTATTGGGGCAATTATACTGATATTATTAACGAGAGAGTTGATGTGGCATCATAGGCAGTGACCTTAACAGAGCTACACAGATAGCAGGGAAGCCTGAGACTTTACCCTATAAGTGGGAGATTGTTCTTCAGTAGGCTTTTATGCAACATGCAAAAAAGATACAGTATTAAAATATGAAATCTGTCACCTTTTAAACTTAGAAGCCCTTTTCAGGTAGGAGCCAGATAAAATAGCTTCATTGGCTGAATCTCCCCTATGAACACCTCATTTAACTTTCTTGTTTGTATGAAGTGCCTTCAGAAGTAGTAATTCCATCTCTTTGGGTATATTTTTATAATTTAAGATATTTCTACCTTATTTTATCAGAAAATATCAGCCAATGAAAACTCCCATCTAAAGCAATCAATAAAATAAAAACTAAAGCAGAATTTAAGCAAAAAAAACTACTGCAAAGCATCTAGAAATGAGAGAATATATAGTAGTATATAAATAAAATACTTGATCATATTGTTCTTTTTCCAAAGGCCTGTGCTTGCATATGTAAAAAAAAAGCCAGATGTACTGTATATACTTGAGTATAAGCCGAACTTCAATACTTGAGTATAAGCCAAGATTTCAAAAGGTTTTACCAATTGTTGCTTCTTTGTGCTTTAAGGAAAGGACCCTCATGGGTCCCTGGCATGAAAATCTATGTGATAAAGCAAGTCACATAGTCAATATGCCCCTGATATTTAAAAAAAGGTTTAGCGATGTGCGGGGCTGGATGAATGCAAAGCTGGGGTGAAAATTGCTGGAAGAAACATTAACAACCTCAGATATGCAGATGACACCACTCTGATGGCCGAAAGCGAGGAGGAGCTGAGGAGCCTTCTAATCAAGGTGAAAGAAGAAAGCGCAAAAGCCGGGTTGCAGCTAAACATCAAAAAAACCAAGATTATGGCAACAAGAATGATTGACAACTGGAAAATAGAGGGAGAAACCGTGGAGGCCGTGACAGACTTTGTATTTCTAGGTGCAAAGATTACTGCAGATGCAGACTGTAGCCAGGAAATCAGAAGACGCTTACTTCTTGGGAGGAGAGCAATGTCCAGTCTCGATAAAATAGTGAAGAGTAGAGACATCAGACTGGCAACAAAGATCCGCCTAGTCAAAGCCATGGTATTCCCTGTAGTAACCTACGGATGTGAGAGCTGGACCTTAGGGAAGGCTGAGCGAAGGAAGATCGATGCTTTTGAGCTGTGGTGTTGGAGGAAAGTGCTGAGAGTGCCTTGGACTGCGAGAAGATCCAACCAGTCCATCCTCCAGGAAATAAAGCCCGACTGCTCATTGGAGGGAAGGATACTAGAGACAAAGTTGAAGTACTTTGGCCACATCATGAGGAGACAGGAAAGCCTAGAGAAGACAATTATGCTGGGGAAAGTGGAAGGCAAAAGGAAGAGGGGCCGACCAAGGGCAAGATGGATGGATGGCAACCTTGAAGTGACTGGACTGACCTTGAGGGAGCTGGCGGTGGTAACGGCCGACACGGAGCTCTGGCGTGGGCTGGTCCATGAGGTCACGAAGAGTCGGAGACGACTGAACGAATGAACAACAACAAATGCGTGATGTTGGAAAAGGTTATGAAAGTGGCTAGCCAAGCTTACATGTCTTGTAAAGGAGTGCAGACCAGAAAGTGGAATTGGAGAAACTAGAGGCCATGAGGCTGGAGGTCACCCCAATGGGTTCTGAACTGGTGAACCTAAGTTAAGATGAGTTTGGTCTTGCTGTGATAGAAATGGAAGGCTGAGGAAAAGGTTAAGACTGGATTGTTCAAGTAGAATGAGGTAATATAACAGATAGTGAAACAAAAATGGCTGGATGATGAGATTGGATTTTGATTTCAACTAAGATACTATGAATTATGGCCTAACATAGTTTTTGAATATCACTAGAAAAGATTAGGAAAAATTGTGGAAATGTTGTGGAGATGAATATATAAGTTTGGGTGTGGCAACACTAGTTTGAGACCTGCTAATGATTGAAACATTGTGATGTAAAAGAATATATTTTGACCTTGAGTGAATATGGGCCCAGATTAGATTACACGAGACTGAGTTAAAAGTTTTGTAGGTTTAAAAATGAGACTGTGTTTGTGTTAAATGGTAAAACAAGAAAGACAAGATATGTTAAATTAAAATACATATGAAATTGTTGATGGTGTATAGAGAAAATGAGAGTATGATTTGGGGAGGGCACCTGATGAGACATAAAGTCATCTATATGCTAGAATATCCAGTGCCCCTCATGAATAATAATATAAAAATTGAGCCAAGAAACTGGCCTTTTAGATAGATAGTATAATAGACAAAACTAGGTTCTTAAAATGATCAGGTGATTGAATACTGGAAGTTGATTTTTAATAAGGAAATAATAAGGATTTATGTTTTACTGGTTTTGTATGGTTTTTATGTGTAAAGTGTTTATTTATTTATTTAGAAGTTTTCTATACCGGCCTTCTCACCTCAACGAGGGACTCAGGTCGGTTTACAGCATATATGAAAGTACAATAACATATAAGTACAACAAAGTGCAAAGTCATTGCATATTAAAATAGTACAATAAAGTACAATAAAAACATCATCATCACAATTACCTAAACCAAGTCGTCAATCCAGTCATCGTCATACTCGTAGTCACAGTTCATCACAGTTCACCACAAGGAAGGAGGTTATAGGTTCAGTCCTCGAATGCCACATTCCAGAGCCAGGTCTTTAGTAGTTTCCTGAACGTCAGGAGGGAGGGAGCAGATCTGATCTCTAGTGGGAGGGAGTTCCAAAGCCGGGGAGCCACCACCGAGAAGGCCCTGTCCCTTGTCCCCACCAACCGTGATTGCGAGGGTGGTGGGACCGAGAGCAGCCCCCCCCCCCCCGGAAGATCTTAATAGCCTTGATGACTCATAGGGAAGAATCTGTTCAGACAGGTAAACAGGTGTTCTATTCATATTTTACATTTTTTGGCCCAGTTTGTGTCCACAAAGATAATAGGTGTAACTGTTGTTAAAGACTCTCTTGAGGATAAGATATTCCACTAAGGATCAGAGATTGTCATCGTTTGAGTTGGTATATGTAAGACTCATTTAACGATTAGGACACTGCAGGATGAAGTGGGAAAATTGGAAAAACAAGCGATAATGAAAAAATGTACAGATTTTGGAAATGATGGGAAATAGGTTATATAACTATATTGATATGATGCGGTATTTCTTCCTTGTTACTGCGCTGCAGTAGAACTTATCTTCTTAGTTACAAGAAAAATGGGGGAATGAGAGGAACGGGGAACCAAAATGATCCCATTTTGTGTGTCTATCATTTTAAATTATCAGAAAAAGACACATTCCCAATTTCTATCTGAGGAGATGTGATCAGTTTTCCTTTAAGAGCAAAAAGAGGAAAAAGTGCAACCTATGCAGGAAAAGTGCTGAATATGCTTTATTACCTTACATAAGGGAGTTTGTTTATGATACAGGAAATTTTTTGCTGAACTGTATCCTGCAGATGTTCTTGCTAAGAGGAAATGTTTGCCAGAGTTATATTCTGTAGGTGTTTGTGCTAAAGGAAGTGTTTTGCTAATTTTGCATTCTCTAATGGAAAGGAAAGGGTCCATTAGAGTCCCTAAATAAGACCTCATTTATATTGCTCAATTGCGCAGCAGCTTTGCAACTTACACTGCTCTGTGTATGTCTGCTCGTTCTCAAACTGCAGTATGAAGAATAAATGTGTACTTGTTTCCAATCGTTTTGGATGTCTGGTGATACATAGTGGTAAGGCAGAAGATCCCAAAAATAGGGGGCGCTGTCCCCTTACACACTGAGCAAAATGTTCAAAACTTTCCAAAACTTCCAAGACTTCGAATCCTTCCTCAATGGTTTGAAAGTGTTATTTCCTGTTTCATTGGGTGGTCTTTACTTTGAAAGTAGTTGTTTTACTCCAGAAAAGGGGGGGGGGGAGAGAAAAGGCAGGAAATACATCTAATTTATTTTTAAACACTGTTCAGGCTCCAGCCGAGTAGCAAGGGGAAAGGAAAGGTAGGAAATACATCCAGTTTGTTTTAAACTCTGCCCAGGCTCCAGCCGAGAAGTGGGGAAAAGCTGGATCATTTCCGACTCACTTACTTCTTTGTAACAGAAATGGCGGAAAAAGCTAAGGAAGGGCAAAGGGACTTCTGGTTTCCTTAAAAACTTTGAAATTGCTTCAAAAAACAAAACTTTCCAAATTTAATCCGAGTTACGAAGATTCTGACCGAACCAAACCATGCCTAATATATATATCCCAATATGATAAGTCTCTAAGAGAAAGGAAAGGTAAGAGAGCCTTTGGAAAGGACTGTTTAATGGTAATAAGGTGTTAACAGCATTACAAGTGGTAGTTTCACTCTGCTTTATGCTACCAGTCTTTTACAACATTTTCCCCCTGCTGAAAGTTGCAAGCTTTCCTTTTTCTTCCTGATCTGAGAACAGGTCATTGACCCCATTCCTGTGTGCTTTATGACCATTCACTGACTGCAGGGCTCCCTGCCATGGTACACAGGTGTGTCATGCCTTGTCATTTCACAAACCTTTGAAAGGCCTTGTTCCGTCTCCCAGGAGTATGGGTTTTGCATTACCTTTTAGTTGCTGGAAACAGTCTCTCCTTGTGTTTCTCCCAGGCTGCTGCAGCCTTTGCAAGGCCTAAAAGGTTAGCAGCCAGAGGCAGGAAGGCCAGTTTGCAGGCTCTCTGCAATGATTTGCCCAGATAGTAACTTTTGAGCCCTCCCCTTTTACCAGGTCAGACTTCCATTTTGGAGCCTTCCCTGCCCCATTCAGTTCTAAAGAAGGAATTGGATGTGCTAGAGGCCTGTTCAGGAAGCTCGGAGAAATCATTGCAAGTACTAAAATAAAACAAATATATTGAGTCATTGAGACCTATAGATAGATAGGTAGATAGATAGATTCATTGAGTTATTGAGCTATAGGGAACAATTGAATACAGATAGAGTTTATTATGCTATAGAGAAATTATAGATAGATCAATAGAAGAGCTATTTATTTAGATAGATAGTATTGGGCATTTGCCTCCAAAGTTGATTTTGAGTTATAGATAGGAGAAAAACCTGCTTTTTCTTACCATAGGGGCTCAAGATTAGGATAGAAGAAATCCACAATTTATTATACCTTTTGGAGGAAAGCTGCCTCAATATCTGTATATAAGAAAACTCATCTCTATACTTTAGTCATTGACTGCTGGTAACATTAATAAGCTGAGCCAAGTCTACAAGGACTTTGTTAATAAATACCCTGTTTGCTGTTTTACACCTGAAGTGGACTCAGTTACTCAGAAGGTTTGAGCCTCTAAAGAAAGACCCCAGCGGTCCGCTCAGGCAAAGAGAGTAGCACATCATAAGGTGTTTGGGTGTGACGGCACAGGCCTTGATTGTTCACTGACTCTTGCGGCTGGCACTCAACTAACTTTCCTTCTATTGTTTAATTTTATGTGTAAGACCTGATCTGTGCAAATCTGATTATCATATCTTTAGTTCATTAATGGGTTGAAGTGTGATCACTTGTTGGATCAACAAACAGGAGAAATAGGGAAGACAGAAACAGGTGCATGCAGTTTTCCATAAAAGTAAGAGGTGTAGCCACTGTATTATGTGTACTCTTTAGTTTTCTCTGGAGAAGCCTCATAATAATTGGTCTGTTAGGTGTTTTTTGTCTCCCCCACCCTTTCTTCATTATCAGCAAAGAGCAACTGTCTGAGTTCCAGGTTGCTGGTTCCAAGGCTAAATCTTTATAAGCTGTTTTGCCACTGGGCTGTCTTTCTTGGGCTGTAAACCATATGTGTCTGTGTACATACTCCTTGGCAGTTACCTCGGCTATATCCTGAAACCTGATTACACACCTGAAGCCTTGGTGCTTTGGTACAGGTTGGGTTAATGAGTTTGTTTATACTGATAAGGACAATTGAGATAAAAGTAGTCCCCTGGGTCTCCTGGCCCCAGCTGGCACCTTCACTGAGAAAACCTTTCTCCGGGCCACGTGAAGTCGTCTCCGTTTCTCCCCAGCCAATTGGTTCAGGGTTGACTTGTTTTTCAATGAGCCGGTGGCTGCTTGTCAAAGGGAGGTCAAAGCTGTTAGTGGGTGTGGTTTCCAATCATCCTTTCAGTGGCCTTATAAGTGAAGCTGGGAAACGGCAGCTACAGGGAGAGGCTAGGGAGTGAGCAAAAGGTGTTGTGGTACAAGACAGTTGCCAAGCCACCTGTATAGGGTTCCTTACGTTCTGCTCCAACCTGGTCATGGAATGCGAAAAGTGCCCGTGGCACCATGAGGAAAACCAGAACGCCATCCTCTACACCCTCCTGAGCCAGAACTTGAGCCCCAACAGGAACAGCACTGGCTTTTCCCAAAAGAGCTGCATGTGCCACAAACGCCGCATGGTCTGCCTCCGGACCCCTCAGGTGACCTGCCAGGTGGCCTCTGGTGTCTTGGTGAAGATCATCACCGTTGTGAAGAACCTGCCGTCCTTCCAGCTCCTGCCCTGGGATGTCCAGTTCCTGCTTCTGGATAGCTGCTGGGCACCTCTCTTCCTTCTGGGGCTGGTCCAGGAGATGGTGACCTTTGAGGTGATGGAGACCCCCGCCCCCAGCATGCTGGAGAGGATCATCCTTGATGGGCCCTGCAAGAAGCAGGAGCCTCAGAGGACACAGCCCACACTGGCCAGTGTGCAGCGGCTACAGTGCTGCTTGAACTCTTTCTATAGCCTG
The DNA here is from genome assembly GCF_037176765.1 of Anolis sagrei. Classification (NCBI taxonomy): domain Eukaryota; kingdom Metazoa; phylum Chordata; class Lepidosauria; order Squamata; family Anolidae; genus Anolis; species Anolis sagrei. The sequence goes on along the minus strand of NC_090035.1, from coordinate 54,792,582 downwards.
GACCTGAGCCCTAAAGAGTATGCCTACCTGAAAGGTGCCATTCTTTTCAACCCTGGTAAGTCCTGCTTGAACCCATGAGCAGTAAGAAGGTCTGAGAGAAATGAGCCAGCTTTTCATAAGAAATAGGAGGGAAGGGGAAAGCCAGTATGGCGAAGAGCAGCATTTCTCAAACTTCCTAATGTTGTGACCAATTAATACAGTTCCTCATGTTGTGGTGACCCCCAACCATAAAATTATTTTTTGTCAAGAGTGCCTTGAGAAACTGCAAATGGCTTCTGATGTGAGAGAATTGGCCATCTGCAAGGACGTTGCCCAGGGTACACACCCGGATGTTTGATGTTTTACCATCTTTGTGGGAAGCTTCTCTCATGTCCCCGCATGGGGAACTGGAGCTGACAGATGGAGCTTATCTGTGCTCTCCCCGGATTCAAACCTCCAACCTGCCGGCACAAGGGTTTAACCCATTGTGCCACCGAGGGCTCCATTATTTTAGTTGCTGCTTCATAACAGTAATTTTGCTACTGTTATGAATCATAATGTAAATATCTCATATGCAGGATGTATTTTCATTCACTGGAACAAATTTGGCACAAATACCCAATACACCCACATTTGAATGTTGGGGGAGTTGATTTTGTGAGCCTTATGTTCTTACGTGAAAGCTCATAGGTACTCCAGGATGACTCCTTAGTTTGCAAGTATATTATGAAGCCCTTGTTCAATTAGAACATGGAAAGCCAGGGTTCTGTTGTCTAATTAATTTACATCGTTTCAGCCCCATGTTGTGAAAGAGATTATGCCAGGCAAACCCAGGTCCGAGGCTGGTTGTGGTCCCTTGGAATATTTTCTTAGATTCTCTCTTACCATCCTATCCTTCCTTTCTTCTCACTTTCCTTCCTCTTTCCCTTCCTTCCTTACCTCCCTCTTCCCTCCATCCCTTCCACCCTGTCATCCTTCTTTCCCTCTCCCTCTTTCTCCTTCCTTTTATCTTTCCTTCCTTCTCTCTTTCCTCCCTCCACTCCCTCCATTCCCTTCCACTCTTCCTTCCTCTCTTCCTTTCTTCCCTCTCTTTTTCATCCTTTCCTTCTTGGGGATATAGAGCTGAGAGAAGAGAAGGTTGAGAGGGAACATGAGAATCATGTTTCAAGATTTCAAAGGGTGTCCCATTGAGGAGGATGAGGGGGGAAACTGATTTTCTGCTGCCTTAGAGACCAGGGCACAAGGGAACAATGGGTTCAAATGGTAGGAAAAGAGATTTGACTGAAAAGATTAGGAAGAACTTCCTGTTAGTAATGAAGTCATACGGACTTTAGGAGGGTCTCCCCAGTAAGAGAGAACCCTAGGACTGCACCAAAGAGGGTCTGCAACTTTGGTGAGGACAGAAAAGACGGATTTCAGCGATATTAAAAAATAATAATTGTCTCACCAAAGCAGAAGAAGAGGCGACCGAGGCTTTTAATTGAGTGATTCAGCTGAAGCGGATGCAATTGCAGGGATAGCTCACCTACAAGCATGCTGTTACAAAGTTTGCAAGCATTTTATAGCAAAAACATGTACAGAGATTTCAAAATTCCCGCCCTCCCTTCCCCGCCCAGCTTGATGGTGATTGGCTGGTGGCCGAACAGCTGGGAGGAGGCTTGGCGGCCCGCCCTCAGCCTGGAATAATCACAAGGCTTCCCTGCTTCAGGGGAGCCTATCAGGACGCTTTCCCCGCTTCGGGGATTGACGAAGCAGGGAAGAGGAGGCGGGACGATCAGGGACAATGGAGAGTAATAGGATTATGACATTCTTGAAACCTACGTGTCCTTGCGTCCGGGAAATCGGCCAGCTGCGGGATTGGATTATTGTCTTGATAATGAGAAGTTGATTGATTTAAGAAGAGTTTTCCTGTCCCTGATCTGATAAGGTGTGTTTGTGATGTGTCTTGGGTGAGGCAAAAACGGAGTTGGGCAGAACACAGTCTGGCCCATATTGTTTCTATTAATCCGGGGAAATTGGCCAGCTGGGGGATTGGGTTATTGTCTTGATAATGAGAAGTTGATTGATTTAAGAAGAGTTTTCCTGTCCCTGATCTGATAAGGTGTGTTTGTGTTGTGTCTTGGGTGAGGCAAAAATAGAGCTGGGCAGAAGACCCCCTGTTGGCAGTCTGGCCCGTATTGTTTTTTTAATCAAAACTTGACCAGAGGAGATGCCTATCAATCAGCCTAACTCAGAGAATCAATAGGAACTTCCTGGGCTATTGTCCATGCAAGAGTTTGTGTAATGTTTGTTTTTGTGAGAGCAACAGCCCCCTCGAGCAGCTTGATGCTTCCTGGCCATCGCTCTAAGGTTGGGGAAGGGGCCAAGAGTTGGGCAAAGCAAAAGGGCAAAGGATAGTTCATAAAAAGATATACATACATTCAAATCATAAACATTTCATAGCAATAAACCCCGTCCTTGTCCCACATTCCAAGTATATTTAATAAAAGATTTAATGTCATTTGGAGACTTTGAGTCCAGTGTCTCTAAAGAAAGTTCATGGGGAAATGGTGTTTTCTGAAGTTCCAAACAGGCAACAGAAAGTCCTCGATCTTTGCAAAGGCTGGCAGATGGAACTCCAGCTGTGCTGCAATGGATTCACGCTTTGGTCCTTGGAAAACTAGGACTCCCCTGTGGCCAGACTCTTTCCCGAAGTCCCATGGGGGAACTGCATCGAGTCCCCGGGTCCGGAGCTTGGCAGAGGCGAGGGGCAGAGGGGAGCAATGGAGCCACAGTAATGGAACCGGCACATTTGACAATCAGTTGTTTCTAATAAAATATATTCTCAAAACTTGAGAGGTTATTTCCCGAGTGTAGGGGTCCAAAATAAGAAAAGCGAGATGGTAGATAGGGTTAGAATTTAGTACAGAAAAATAAGACATTAAAATGGAGCCAACCTGCCATTTTGTGGATACGGAGATCTGAAAGGAAAAACTCCGTATCAGCGGTTTCAAGCGGCACGGATCAGGCATCCCCGGAACGCCAGGGAGGCATTCCGGGCAGGCTTGCAGTCTCCCGCGGCCTGGAAAAGGTTGAATTCATGCATTTAGTTGGTTCAGGCCAGAAGTGACACAAAGTATCAGGCTAGAAAGTTAAAAAGTTGCAATTTCAAGTACCTTTATTAAGGGAATAGTTACAAAGTTAGGACTTGGGGAAAAGTGAGAAAAGGCATAGAGGTTTGGTACAGTCCCTGTTTGAGCTGTCTGTTGGGGCACATTTCATCAGGTTGTCCAAATTTGGGCTTCCAGGAACTGCGGAACTCTCTGCTGCGGGTCAGACCACATTGAAGGCGGGGACCTCCGTTGCCCTCGATGACAACTCCCCACTTGGAAACAGACATAGGCCACGCCTACTTAAAATTTCCGCCCAAGCATTGTACCCAGCCAGAGGCAGCAAGGACATCTGGCGAGATAGATTTGAATGTTCCCTTTTCCGACAAATTTTGAACTGAGAGGGAATGTGAGACCAACAGCAGCTCAAAACAAGGAGGAAAAGAATGAGACCTAGGAAAACTAGAAAGCCTTTTCTTAGCCAGTCTAGAGAGGGAAGCCAATCTGTCAAAAAGCTGAGATCAAAGCCAGTGGTCTTCTGAATTCCAGCTGCCAAATTTCTCATACCCTCTATGGCTTTCTTGACTACAGGGGTCTGGTCAGTCAAATTAAAGCAACACATGTGGTGCACACTCTCACAGCCATAATGATTCTTTAACAACAAGAAATCAATGGCAGCACGATTGTCCAACACAGCTTCTCTTAGCTCATGCAACTCTGAAGCTATGGAAGCTAGGGCTTGTGAGGTGAAAATGGTGTTCTTGACCAGAGCACAGGCCAGATGTTTAATGACCCTGTAGTTCATGCCAGCTGCCACCCCAGGGGTGAACAGGACTGTTGCTACAAATTGAGGAATGCCCTTGATAACCACAGAGGGATCACAATTTGGGTCCAAGTTTTGGATGGACCTAGCCTCCCTGGCCAAAGAGTGTGCCAGCTGTAGGTCATTTTTGGAAAGCATAAAAATTGACAGCCTGCCCAGAGCACAATTTCCCAAGGAAGAATTGGCTAGCAGATAACTATAGGCTGTCTGCCCACATAGGAAGAACCAACCTGGGGGCAAAACCAAATGAGCATTCATATAGGGCAATTTTTCTATGGAAGAACAATTTAGTGAATTATCCTTGGGCAATTTCTGGCACTTTCCCACACATTTGGGGATTTGAAAACAGTGGGAAGCGTGGGGGCTGTGGGCCAATTTAATAGCCACCATGCTAGGTTCCCTTTCCTTGGCAGCCCTTCCCCATACAGACAAGTCTTTGTAAGACATGGGCTTTCTGAAAAATAGTATAATTTCAAAAAATTTCCAGAGATTCTGGAACCCCAATCAGACATGAGGAGAACAAATCAGTGGCAGTGATCCCACTTGACAGACAGAAATCAGAAACGAGAACTCTGGATGCCAACTGCTGCCAGAAATTAGTCTTGGTCGATAACCATTCATATAGCACAGGGCTTGAAGCTGTGCACTGTGTTAGGGATATTAAACAGAAAAAGACAGGGAAAAGCATGCTGAAGTTGCGTGGTGCTGATGGACAGCTCCGCCCAGGAAATAATAGGAATAAAATAGGCTCACGGTTCCAAATGGTGCTGAAAGAACAGCTCCGCTGCGCTCGCGGGGGCCTAGTGGAAATCGAAAGCAGGAGACTCTCTAAAGTGCACTGTCAAAATCAGCTGTTGGGGTTTTGAAAGGTGGCTTCCTGTGGTGCTAGAAGCACGAAATTAGGAGGGGGGGTTCAGGAGGTGTCTTCGACCTCGTGCGTGACGTTTCTTCTTCCTGGGGGCCTCAGAAGGTGGTGGGTAGGCTGGGTCAGTGGGAAGTGTTACTTTCTGGAACAAAAGCCGCAGGTCCTCTCCAGGCTCGACGGCCCGCTGTTCTTCGTCCTCCTCCTCCTCAGCGGACCCCACTTCTGGCTGGCTCTGGGGCTGGTTTCAAGCCCGATGGACCCAAGCCCGGATGCCAGATACCTTGGCTGCTGTGTGTGTGGTTAGAAGGATCTGATGAGGTCCGACCCACTTTTCCGACAAAGCCTCCGGCCTCCACGTCTGCATGAGGACACCAATGGAGAAGTCGTGGACAAGAGCATCCAAAGGGACAGGAAGGTGGGAAAGCAGATACCTATTCAAAGAAGAAAGGATGGAGGTGAGAAATGACAGCCTTTCTCTAACACTATCAGACCCAACCTTGTGCAGATGCTCAGCCTTCAGAGGAACCTGGGAAAGGCCTACCATAAAGAATTTCAAAAGGACTCAGCTTCAACCCACCCGAGGAGCCACCCTAATCCGAGTGAGAGCAAGAGGAAGGGCATCAGGCCAAGGCAAGCTCGCCTGCTGACAGATTTTAGCCAACTCTCTCTTGATGGTCTGGTTCATCCTTTCAACCTTGTCGCTGGCCTCAGGGTGCTAGCTGGTATGTAAGTCTCACTTGATCTGGAGGGCCTGGGCGACCTGCTGGGTTGTCTTGGAGATGAAAGTTGTCTGAGGAGAGGCAGATGGGCAGTCAGAAGCGGGGGATGATGTGGTTGAGGTGGGCATGGCTTACTTCCTTGGCAGTGCAGGTGTAACAGGTGTAACAGTGGCCATTCACTGTAACAGTCCACAAATACCAACAGGTACTTGTACCTCTTACTGGATGGCAATTCAGCAAAGTCCACTTGCCACACTTGCCCTAGTTGGAGGCCTGCCTTGAGATGCCCCACTTCTGGCTTCTTCTGGATCTTAGGGTTGTTCTTCAGACACAGGAGACATCGCCCACAGGCCCAGATGGATTGTTGGGCCATGCGAGGACCGATGAAGAAAGTCCTGAGATGATCCAGCATGGCATCATGACCCCAATGGGTGCTCTTGTGAAGGCGGAGGGCCACTTCATGCTTGAGGGGATCTGTCAAGAGCAGACGGCCTTGGCTGTCCTTCTACCAGCCCTCTTCCTGCTTCAGATCCTCTCCCTTTGCAAACTCATCATCCATAGTTCCATACACAGGGAGAGTAGTCACGGTGGTGTCAGGAATCAGGGCCCCTAGGAAGGTGGGTTCCTGGTTGGCAGCCCCCTTGGCTGCTGCGTCTGCTCTCCGGTTCCCCTTAGCAGTGTCCTGGTCCCCTGTCTGGTGCCCCCTGCAGTGAATGACAGCAACTGCAGAAGGCTTGCAAACAGCTTCTAAGAGTCTTAAAATTTCAGCCTGGTGTTTGACAGGGCTGCCAGCTGTTGTCAGCAGCCCCCTCTCCTTCCAAATGGCTCCATGGGCATGAAGCACATGAAAGGCAAACTTAGAGTCCGTGTAGATGTTGGCAGTCTTTCCCTCAGCCAGCTCTAAGGCTCTGGTGAGGGCGATGAGTTCCGCCCTTTGGGCAGAGGTGTCAGGGGGAAGCGGCTCTGCCTCTATGGTGTCCCATAGAGTGACTACTGCATACCCTGCTCTTCTCTCCCCACGGTGGATGCTGCTGCTGTCGTCTGTGAAGAACTCTAGCTCTGCATCTGGAAGGGGCTGGTCCTTGAGGTGAGGTCTGGGCAGCTGGAGTAGACTTCCTCAAAGGTGGCGATGCAGTCGTGGGGCTCCTGGTCATCTCCCTCGGCAGTCTCGATGGGCATCAGTGTGGCTGGGTGGTGGCCAAGATGAGGTCTCCCTGGTCGATGAGGAGGGCCTGATAGCAAGTGAGCTGCCAGCAGACAGCCAGTTGGTCCCCTTAGCATCCAGGACAGCCAGGATGCTATGGGGGACATAGACAGTCATAGGTTGGCCCAACGTCAGCTTCCTGGCCTCTTCAGCTACCATGGCAGTGGCAGCCACAGCTCTCAGGCAGGCAGGCTACCCAAGGCTAGTGTGATCCAGCCACTTGGAGAAGTAAGTGACTGGCCTCTTGGTGCTGCCCAGAGGTTGGGTCAGCACCCCCGCTGCCACCCCCTGCCACTCGTGGATGTAAAGGAAGAAAGGCTTGGCCATGTCTAGGAGCCCTAGGGCCGGGGCAGATATGAGGCCTTTCTTGATGGCTTCAAAGGCAGTCCTGCACTTGGCAGGCCAAACAAGGAATGTCTCTGGCCCAGATGTTGCCTCATACAGGGGCCTGGCAAGCAGTCCAAAGTTCGGCAACCACATTCTACAGAACCCAGCCATGCCTAAGAACCCTCTCAGCTGTTTCTTGGTCTTGGGCTCCCGGACCTTGCAGATGGCCTCCTTCCTCTCTGGTCCTAGCGCCCTCTGTCCTTGACTGACATCAAATGCCAGGTACCTTACAGTGTCCTCGCAGATCTGGGCCTTCTTCTTGGATACCTTGAATCCAGCCTCACCCAGGAAGTTGAGAAGACTGATGGTAAGCCATTCACAGGTGTCCTTATCTCCACAGCAAAGAAGTAGGTTGTCAATGTACTGCAGCAGGACTCCCTGGTCACAATCCGGCCATTTCTCCAACTCCGAGGCAAGGCTTTGGCTGAAAATCGTAGGTGAACAGGTAAAGCCCTGAGGCAAGACCTGCCAGCAAAGCTGCACCCAGCTGGCAGTGCCCACATGCTCTCACTCAAAGGCAAAGATCTCCCTCGGCAGTCTCGATGGGCATCAGTGTGGCTGGGTGGTGGCTATCTTCATGAACTGGGTTAGAAAAGAACGCATCTTTCAAGTCAAGGACAGTAAAGCATGAGCAAGAAGGAGGGATAGTAGAGAGAAGAGTGTAAGGATTTGGCACCACGGGATGTATGTCCACCACTATGGCATTGATGGCCTAAGGTCTTGAACAAAATGAAATTCGTCCAAATTCGGCTTACGAATGGGGAGGACCGGTGTGTTGTAAGGTGAGGCACATTCTCTTAACAGAGAATGCTGTAAGAAATTATCAATAATAGACTGGAGCCCCTGGCGGGCTTCCAGAGAAATCCTATACTGGGGGATCCTAGGAGGTGTTGTGTCAGGCTTGAGGGCAATAGTAACAGGGGCAGTGTTCTTGGCTCTCCCTGGGACCCCATCTGCCCAAACAATAGGGTCCACCTGTTGGAGGATAGCTAAGGGGATCAGATCAGCTTCTGGGCTGGGCTGATGGAGCAAAAAGGCCTGTGCCCTCCACCCTTCCTCTTCAGGCACAGCCAGGATAATCTTTTCTGGCCCAAAAGCAACCTGAGCCCTGATCTTACACACAATGTCTCGGCCCAGAAGGGGAACAGGACATTCAGGCATGTAAAGAAACTCATGAGACAAAGTCTTCCCTCCCACCTCACACTCCATGGGCTTCAGGAAGGAACATTTTGCCTCTCTCCCTGAGACCCCCACTAACTGAGTTTTCCTGCTTCCCAACTCAGTCCCTCAAAATCCCTGTGATCACTGAGTGGGTTGCCCCACAGTCCAAAAGAAAGTCAACTGTCCTCCCAAACTTCAGTGGCACAATTGGATTGCTAGGAGCCAAGACAATCTGCTTTCCTAGTCACATGACCCTCTCATGGGCTCCCCTCTCCCTGAGCTCAGGGCATTCCCGCTTGAAATGTCCCCTCCCCTGACAATGAAAACACCTCACCTCTCTCAGCCTTCCCTGCCTCCCTTGGTCCTGGTCCCTCCAGGCTGGCCTGTCCCTATGATCCCTCTGCCTTCTGTCCCTGTCCCTTTCTGCCAAAGCAGCCACCATGCTGGTGGTTTGAACCTCTGCTTGAGCCTTCTGATCATCTTCTTCCTTCTGGACAGCAGCATTCTCCCGATTGCGGAAAACTTTGAAAGCAATATTGATTAACTGTGAAATTGGCATTGCCTCCACAGCTTCCAGCTTCTGGAGCTTGAACCGGATGTCCTTCCAATGAACAGAGAGTTCAAGGTGGGATGGAATTGAGGGTCAGTGGGGTCAATATTGGTCCATTGTCTTGCAGTGCAGCAGAGCCTGTCGTAAAAGTCAGAAGGACTTTCATTGGGCTCTTGTTTGAGATCATAAAATTTGGACAAGTTCAATGGGCAAGGGTAAACTAAGGGCAAGGCAACCAAAATGGCACGATGGAAACCCTTCAGGGCCAGCCAGCCTGCATCAGAGTTGTAATCCCACCCTGGGTCCTCCTTGGTTGGGAAAATCAGTTCACTATCCCTCCCATCATCTACATCTGCTTTCATGACTTCTGCCTGAGCTGCTGCCAGCAGACGGTGCTTCTCTTCTTGGGTGAGAAGAATAGCCAGCAGGGTCATGACATCCCCCCAGGTGGGACGATGGGTGAGGAAGATGGTCCTAAACAGTTCCACCATTTCTGATGGATCCTGAGACAAAGGGGCAGTGTTTCATTTCCAATTTATGAGGTCAGAGGTGGAGAAAGGAACGTGGATGAGGACTGGCATTGCCTCCCCAGCTTCCAGCTTCTGGAGTTTGAGCCGGATGTCCTACATGTTCTTCCAATGAACAGAGAGTTCAAGTTGGAATGGAATTGAGGGTCCCTACTACTCCCTACTCCCTACTACATCTCTGAGGGGGGCTTGAATGTTTGTAGGATGGTTGCGCAGGTTGCCCTTGGTTATGAGGGGCTGAAAGGGGTCATTTGGGTCAGTGGGGGTGCTTTGGGAAGCCTGGGAAGGAGCAGAGGAAGGGATCAGGGTCTGCAGGGCTTGAGAGGGGGTCCCTACAGATGCTGGTGGAGCTGCCTGGGGGCAGCAGGGGGCTTGAGGAGGTGTATGCAAAGGGGCAAAGGGATTGGGCAAACAGAGGGCAAAATGGTCTGGTTGGGGGCCAGAGGGTGCCTGGGAAGCCAGGGCAGAAGGGGTCAGTGGGTCAAAGGGGCTGTGAATGGACGGGGCAAATGAGGAGGAAAATGGAGAAACAGGGTGGCTGAGAGCCAGTGAGGGGGTCTGGGATGAGCTTGGGGGGAGAAGGGATGGAGACTGGGCAAGAGAAAATGGGATGGGGCTGTTGGAATATGTTGGAGGAGACTGGGGAGGAAGATACAAAGGAGTAGAAGCACTTTGGATAGAAGGACCAGGGGATTGAGAAGAGGAACTCTCTGCCGCAGGAGAATTGGATCAACCCTGTGGTAGGGAAACTTGGAGTGTGGGGACCCCAGGGAGGAGGGGTTGGTCAGAAAGGGTTCCCTGGGGTATTGTGGGATATTGGGTGGGGGCTGAAGGAGGAGATGGTGCTGGTGGAGAGGTGGGTGGGGGTCTGGGGTGATAAGGAGGGGGACAAGCGAAAACTTCAAGGAGGTCCTCCTCAGAAGGAGGTAAAGGGTATGGAGAGGGGTGTGAGGAAGTTAATAATAATTTGCATGATTTAAACTGTATTTATGTGTTTGTATTGGCTGCAGTAACTCTGGAGCGGCCTATTTCAAAGGAATCCTCCATCTGTGTTGCCATGGAGACCAAGGCAAACCGGAAGAAAGTGGGAGGAGCCTAGAGGGGAGAGTTTTGAAAACAGACAGTTAGTGAGGCTGTTAAGAGTTGCGAGTGGGTCAGTTAAGATTGGAGGGTGAGGAGTTGGTAGTGAAAAGTATTAGGAGGCGGTAGCTGAAAGAGAGTGAATTGTGAAGCAAAGTTTCGAGGCTTTGGAAAGCCAGATTAAGCTACTGGAAGTTTCTTAGGCTAGAGAGGCTGATAAGGGAAACATAGCCAGTATTCTTTTAGTCTAAGGAAAGGCTAAAGAATAAGCTTATTAAGTATCTGATCAAGGGAGGATCAGATAAGGGAGATATCCCTGTATTGAAACTTTATTTAGTAATAAGTGCTTCACCTCAGGAAGATACTGTGTAACCTGAAAGAGTGAAACGTTCAACCAACCAAGTATTATTCTGAGTTCTATAAGAAAAGTTACAACTTGCAACCACACTCTTTGTGCTCAATAAATTTGTTAACTTTTGTTTGAAGACTGCCTCATCTCCATCAATTCTGCATCCAGTGTGCCATTTCTCACAATAATACATCTTACCTCACGTTGGTGGCAGAAATACAGAGAAATAAATAATAAATCTCCCTCTACTCTCCTGTTACACAACAGCACTTGTAATTTAGCTACTCCTCTGCTGACAACTTCACAAATTGGTGGTAGTGATAATTACTGCATCCTCCCAGGGGCTTTTGGGAGAAAGGGGTTTTGTGGCCGCCTCCTTGCACGGTAAGAGTTGGGCACGTTCTCCTCCCTTCAACCCCTTCTGGCTCATGCCCAAAAAGCATGAAGCATAAGCAAGTTCCTTCCACTTGGCCCTATCATGGCAGTCCACTTAAAGCTTCAAAATGAGCTCCTGGTCCAAACTGCCATGAGGAAACTGTAGCGGTCAGCGGAAGAGAATGATTATAAAAATGTATTTAAAATGAATATAGGAAAAGCATACCTTAAAAATACTGGCGAGAGGGAATTCTGCGGCATAGGAAAATTCAATAGAGAGCGATGTGTTCCAAAGACGAAAGTAAATGTGTAGGCTTCAGAGATCAAGGAAGTTAAATATTAATGGAACATGACATTTGGGAAACAATAGTAAGTGAGATGTTTGTCGTCAAAGGGAATGTTTTTGGCAGCTAGACAAGAACACCTGTGCAAATATCAAGGAAAACAATAGGCTGGAACATCTAAAAGTCAGATAGCGGCATCTGCTGGTTCAGTGATGAAATAGCAGGCAAGGTCAGATATAAAGGAATCAATTCTAGTGAATTACAAGTATGGGAATAATTAAGATTTGAAACAATTAGAAGTACGTCAATATAACACGTCATCGTGGTGTATGGAAAAAAGCAATGCGTAAGGACCTCTGTTAATGATTACAACTGTGTAAATGTCAAGGCAGTTCTACGCTTGTCTGAACCAGTGGATTTCTGCTATAAATATTGTAACCTGACTGACTTCCAGTATGCTTCAGATCTTGTTTCTGAGCGTCCTATCAACTCGATAGTAAATTTGCCTGGAATCAAATTGCAGTCTCTGTCTCCTTCCTGCTTGATTGATTGCTTGATTGCTTGATTGATTGATTGATTGCTTGATTGTGCCCGGAAGCTCCAGCTAGTCCAGCGCGCGGCAGCCATGTTGTTAACAGGAGCAGGGCGTAGGGAGCACACAACGCCCCTGCTGTCCCAGCTCCACTGGCTGCCGATTTGCTACCGGGCCCAATTTAAGGTGCTGGTACTATCCTACAAAGCCCTAAACGGTTCCGGCCCAAAATACCTTGCAGACCGCATCTTGGCCTACGAGCCCACGAGGACCTTGAGATCATCCGGGGAGGCCCTTCTCTCGATCCCGTCTGCCTCACAGGCACGCCTGGCGGGGACGAGAGAGCGGGCCTTCTCGGTGGTGGCCCCCCGGCTGTGGAACGCCCTCCCTGCTGAAGTTAGACAGGCGCCCTCCCTTATGGCCTTTCGTAAGAGCCTGAAAACATGGCTCTTCGAGTTGGCCTTTAACTGAGTGCTATATCTTGGCAATGATGACCGGAATGGACCACGACTATGAGACTGACTATGACCCATGATATGACGAAGCGGATTTTTAGTATAAGTATATGTCAAGTAGTAGTAGCATGTTATGTATTGTTCTGATTACTGTAAATTGTTTTTTCTATGTTGTTGTTCACCGCCACGAGTCGCCCCCTGGGCTGAGAGTGGCGGTAAATAAGTGCAAGTAATAAATAAATAAATAAATAAAATGATCTCGGGCAAAGTATGTGCCGCAACAAATGGGGGCTCGTTCCGGGACCTGAGCCAACAAGGAGAGGAATAGAGACGAAGCCTCTTTTGAGGGCCTGATTGCCCCCACTCAGCAGGTCAGGTAAGACGATGATCAGAAGGGGTGATACGGGTACCCATTGAAAGAAACGACCCGGCTGATCCTCGCCTTCCCTATCTCCAGACTGGGGGTACCTTGAGAAATTAATAGCTTTGATTCCATGGCACAGGTAAGGGAAAAGGCCTAAAAGGGAAAAGGTACAAGGAGAAGTACCTGGGGAATATTTCACTGTAAGATTACTGCAGAAATCAAGTGAAAACCCCCCGAGTGATTGTTTTCGCTACAGAAATCACACTCACAGGTTGGAGGAATACCCTTTCAGGGGGAAAGTGATAAGTCTGTTTTGTGTTTTGTGGTTTATGTTGTTTGTGTCCATATGCTTTACCCCTTCTTGCTGCTTTGCAACCCTATGCACACATTTGTGTATCAATGCCTGTTTTTGTTGTGGAGATGTGTATAATGAAAAGAGACAAATGGTTTCAGGCTTCGGGGAAAAAGCCAAGATGGAAAAGAAAAAGAAAAATGAAAAATGAGAAAAATGAGAGAGAGAAAAAAGTAAAGAAAAAAGGAAAACGCTACGTGCAATATGGAGAAATGGTGTCTGTCTTTTGGGACAAGGAGAAAATGTTCGTTTACATTTTCTGGACAACTTGAATGTATGTGGATGGCTAGCCAAAAAGGAATGTGTGGAAACTGTTTGTGTTGGGAAAAAATAATCCTTACAGGTTTCAAATAAAAAGGAAAAAGAGGATAATTCAGAAAAAACCTGGAAAAATACACAGGACGATGGAAAATGCCAAGTTTATATGTTTTCATGTGGGTAAGCAAAAACCAAGAAGAAAGTTAAAGGTATGTGAAGAAGGTATGTGTAGGGAAAGCAAGGGAAAGCAAGTCAGAATAAGAGAATAGGGTCGATCACAGGAGAAAAACCAAGATGTGTAATTGCCTAGGACAAGGTAGAATTGAAATGAGAAATGTAGCCAGAGAATATAGAGAAAGTGATACAGTGGTGATGAAATGATAGGAAGAGAAATGTAAAGATCTAGCATTTGCTTAATAATAGAAACCTGAAATGTTGAGATGTGAATGAATAGATTCCCTTTTTGAAAGTTTAGATAAATGTGTGGCAATATTGCAGTTTAGAATAAGTGAATGCATGTATGAAGACAGATTTGGATGCATCAAGACTGTTATGTGAGGTTGATTATGTTTAATTATTATATGTTTAAACATTTGATGGGTTAAAAAGAGAAAATAATTATTATGTGTTGAGAGTATTCAAGAATGGCCAACTTGAATGCCCTCACTAGAAAAAGGGAAAGGAAAAATTGGAAACTTTTTGAAAAAGAAAAATTGAAACTGTCCCACACAGGAGAAAGGTGGTGACAATTTGAGATACATTTAAATTTAGAAGATTTTGTGGGAAGAGCGGTGGAAAAAAATTGAATGTGATGAAGATATTTGCTAATATATTTTATTAATTGACATGTACACCCCCTCTTAAAAATCCAAAATGTCGGCAACTGAATTGATAGGTGAATGAAGATAGATGAGGGTAATATGATGTGGAAGGAAAGGGGAATTAAGCGTTAAGAAGTACAAATTTTGGAAATGCTAATGATTTTACATTGGCCTGTTACAGTACCCTCTGTTGTGTTAGAAGACCCAGAGTGGCTGGAAAAATTTTGGAAGTGTGATCCCTGTGATAAAAAAAAAAAGTGGAAAGGGTCTACTGCTTGATGAATGTCCTAATGCTACGAGGGAATGCCAAATTGCGGATGAATTAAGCCTGCTTAAAAAGGAGACCATACAGTGACGGGCCCTGACTTACAATTTAGGAGTTGATCGACGGTATAAAGAACTAATTACATCGTACATAAATAAGAAGACATATTTCAAAGACTTAAAATATAAGAGGATAAAAGTTGCTCTAAATAAGAGAGAGATCCAGCTGTAAGAAGAAAGAAGAAAGAAGATTGGATGGACTTTCAGGGTTGGGAGTGTGTTATTGTGGGACTCCTTATCATCTTGGGGTTGGTATGGTTGTGTTACAATTATAGGCATGTTTTTGGGGGAAAGCGTATTCACGTAGGCATGTGGTATATTTATTATCTGATTAAGTTGAGTGTACTCATCCCGAAGGTAGTACAAGGAGGGATGGGAACAAAAACATATTCCATCAGATGAGTCAGGATATAGCAAAGGAGACAGAAGTTACTGAGTGTTGGATTTGCAGTCATGGGCCTACTTCCCAGCGTGAGGGATGGCCACTAATGGTAGGGGACATTATTAAGTCAAAAAGGATGGAGCACCTTACAGCCTCAAAATTATGAGATGATTGAAATCTTACTTGATCCAGAAAAAAGCTATAGTGACACATAAAGGGATCTCACCGGAGGCCCCAGCATGTATCACTTGGGAAAGAGATGAGAGGTGGACAAGATCAGGAAAACCTTCTCCACACACACCAAATAGAACTTGGTCATTATCCCTATTGCAATCTCCTTCTCCATGTATTTAAAACAGAGGCTTCCGAAGACATTAGCCTCTTAGCCCGTTTAGAGCATTCTAAAAGGATGAAAAGATTTGATGGTGTTGTTTTACTGGAACTGGGTACCCACATTAAACAGGCCCAAGCAAAAGCTGCCAGCAAAAACTGTGACCAGCCAAGGACCCCCAGCAGGGAGGTACCGCAGGGTCAAGGGGAACCCCCCTTTGAGAGACCACCAAATGAAAGATCACAGCAGAGTCGAGGGGAACCAAATTCTGCCAGAGTGGTAAAGGAGGTGGAAACCCGTCAGGCTGTGCCAAAAATCTCTGGTAACAAAGGGAAGGTTACCCACCCCGGGCTGTATCGGATTTGCGGGCAGTGGGCAGGAAAGATTTTGCCACCTTTTTGGGTTGGAACATGCACGATAGGTACCCTAATGCTAGCAGATGTGACAATATATATAGAACAACCATCCTAAATGACTTGGAAAAGAGAACAACGTTTAAAAGGGAGTTTATGATGAAGAGATTGGATATGATCCAGACAGAACTTATTTAAATGAAGGAGAAAGGTTAGGAGCCATCTTGTTCCCTGCTATGGGTTTAGCTTTGAATATAAGACAATTCGGAAAAACTCTCGGCTCAAGTTGAAAGGTTGGAAAGAAAGAAAAAACTGTGGCTGGAATAAGGGCTTTGCAGCTATAATGATAAAACCTCTTTATGAAGTTACAAAGGAGGGTGAAAGGGAACCATTTAATTGGACCCCCAAATGTGCCCAAACATTTGCATAGTTGAAAGCAAGCTTTGATGCAAGCATCGGCTTTGGGCTTGCTTGAATTGAAGATGCCATTCACACTTTATGTTGGTGAACGAGATGGAATAGCAGGAGGGGTGCATACCCAGCTATTAGGAACATGGCCGAGACCAGTAGCTTACTTGTCTAAGCAAAATTGACCCTGTAGCAAAAGGA
Organism: Anolis sagrei; assembly: GCF_037176765.1. Lineage (NCBI taxonomy): Eukaryota > Metazoa > Chordata > Lepidosauria > Squamata > Anolidae > Anolis > Anolis sagrei. The sequence continues at coordinate 54,776,409 of NC_090035.1, read as the reverse complement.
TGGCCAACTTGTCTATGTGCTGTAGCTGCTACGGCCCTGTTGACTCAGGAAGCTGATAAATTGACTTTAGGACAAGAGTTGATAGTTAAAACCCCTCATTCAGTAACGGCTATCATGGACTATAGAGGATATCATTGGTTCACAAATAGCCTTATGCTAAAATATCAGATTTTATTATATGAAAACCCTTAAATCAAGTTACAGATTTACAGTACATTAAAATCTTGATTCACTCCTGCCTGTTGAAAGGGAAATGCTTCAACATGATTGTTTAGAAATTATGAATGAGATATATTCCAGTAGACCTGATATAAAAAATTAACCATGGCCTGAGGTAGATGCCACTCTTTTTACAGATGGAAGCAGTTTGGTTGAAAAAGGGAAAAAGATATGCTGGATATACAATAATAACTATAACTACTGTGTGGGAAGCAGAACCACTTCCTTTAAATACCTCAGCTCAAAAGGCAGAACCGATAGCACTTATTAGAGCTCTGGAGTTATCAGAAGGAAAAGTAATCAACATTTATACAGATTCTAAATATGCATTCACTACCTTATATGCATATAGAGCATTATATAAAGAAAAGGGACTACTAAATTCTGCTGGGAGATAAATACAACATAGTGAGACCATTCTGAGATTGTTAGGTGCTGTCTGGGTTCCTGCATCAATAGCAGTAATGCACTGCAGAGTACATCAATGTGACGAGGAACGTGTGACCTATGGAAACTGGTATGCTGACACCACAGCAAAGGCCGCGACCCGAAAGGGATGAGGAAAAGAGCAGGTCATGACCCCTTTGCAGGTAAAAGACTGGATACATTATACTAGAATAAAAGAAGGCATCACCTGAATGGACTGCGACTCTTGATCCAAAAGAATCCCCTTGAGACTTCGTATCATTAAACCAGCAGAGCCATGAGACCCAGAACGAGGACTACGGCTCTGGTTTTGACCACATACCTGGAAGCTGGTTAAATACATCAGACAGAAGATTAAGGAGCACTGTGAAAATGCCAACGTATATGGAACATTCTTCAATAACTGTGATAAATGATTGTGTTAAATGTTATTTTCGCTAAGAATGTAATTGCGTGAGTTTGCGAGGCTACTGTAGAACATTCGCTCGCAAAAAGGGGGGAATGTAGCGGTCAGCGGAAGAGAATGATTATAAAAATGTATTTAAAATGAATATAGGAAAAGCATACCTTAAAAATACTGGCGAGAGGGAATTCTGCGGCATAGGAAAATTCAATAGAGAGCGAAGTGTTCCAAAGACGAAAGTAAATGTGTAGGCTTCAGAGATCAAGGAAGTTAAATATTAATGGAACATGACATTTGGGAAACAATAGTAAGTGAGATGTTTGTCGTCAAAGGGAATGTTTTCGGCAGCTAGACAAGAACACCTGTGCAAATATCAAGGAAAACAATAGGCTGGAACATCTAAAAGTCAGATAGCGGCATCTGCTGGTTCAGTGATGAAATAGCAGGCAAGGTCAGATATAAAGGAATCAATTCTAGTGAATTACGAGTATGGGAATAATTAAGATTTGAAACAATTAGAAGTACATCAATATAACACGTCATCATGGTGTATGGGAAAAAGCAATGCGTAAGGATCTCTGCTAATGATTACAACTGTGTAAATGTCAAGGCAGTTCTACGCATGTCTGAACCAGTGGACTTCTGCTATAAATATTGTAACCTGACTGACTTCCAGTACGCTTCAGATCTTGTTTCTGAGCGTCCTATCAACTTGATAGTAAATTTGCCTGGAATCAAATTGCAGTCTCCGTCTCCTTCCTGCTTGATTGTGCTCTAAAATGATCTCGGGCAAAGTATGTGCCGCAACAAAACCAAGTGGCTCCCCCTGCTAAGGGCCGCTGGGGCCACTAATGCACACAATAATTGACCATCCTGGCCTGCACCAACTAATGTGATGCCAGCCCATCCCAATCGGCCAGGAGCTTGCCAAGAGGTATTCCCTTTGGGATGGGACGTTCAGGTCTAGAACCGCAAGCACCCATTTCTGAGCTCAGCCCCTGCCCAACCTGCAGTTAATGGAGGACCTGCTCTGCCAACCGGAACACGAGCTTTCCCACCAAACACGAGCTTTTCCACTGAGAACTGAGTGGCCAACACCTAGCTGGTTTGTAGGCGAAGAGAAGGACGCTTCCCTTCCCTGCAAAGCCCCCAGGTATGCAAAAGCAAGTTGGACTGCAAATATCTACACCCTAAAATGCCAGATCTTCCCCACACCTCTCCCAGGATTTGTTCCCGAGTCCCTGTTTACCAGAAGTTCCAAACATCAAAGGGGACCCCTTCCACCTGGAACAATCTTGGTATGGCCCCCGGTTGCTTTTTCTTACCCTCAGACGTCTTCTGATTCATGTCGATGGCCCTTCTTCCAGGAAGTCTTTGGAAAAGCTTCCCTGTGGCTCCTTTGTGCCGAAAATCCAAGACAAACCACCAAGAGGAAGGGGCTGTAGGAGAATTTATTTTTGAAAAAAGTTCAGATTGTCGCTTGGAAATTTGCTCTATAATTTATCAGGACCTCCAAGCCGGGTCCCTCTGTGGTCGCCAAATGGAGTCATATGGACTTTACGAGGGTCTCCCCAGTAAGAGAGACCCCTAGGACCGCACCAAAGAGGGTCCACAACTTTGGCGAGGACAGAGAAGACGGATTTCAGTGATATTAAAATAAAAATAATAATTGTCTCACCAAAGCAGAAGAAGAGGCGACCGAGGCTTTTAATTGAGCGATTCAGCTGAAGCGAATGCAAGCATGCCGTTACAAAGTTTGCAAGCATTTTTATAGCAAAAACATGTACAGAAATTTCAAAATTCCTGCCCTCCCTTCCCTGCCCGGCTTGATGGTGATTGGCTGGTGGCCGAACAGCTGGGAGGAGGCTTGGCGGCCCGCCCTCAGCCTGGGCCAATTACAAGGCTTCGCCGCTTCAGGGGAGCCTATCAGAAAACTTTCCCCACTTCGGGGATTGACGAATCAGGGAAGAGGAAGCAGGACGATCAGGGACAATGGAGAGTAATAGGATTATGACATTCTTGAAACCTACATGTCCCTGCGTCCATGGAAATCGGCCATGGGGATTCCGGAGCCTTGCAGAGGCGAGGGGCAGCGAGGAGCAATGGAGCCGCAGCAATGGAACCGGCACATTTGACAATCAGCTGATTCTAATAAAATATATTCTCAAAACTTGAGAGATTATTTCCCAAGCGTAGGGGTCCAAAATAAGAAAAGCGAGATGGCAGATAAGGTTAGAATTTAGTACAGAAAAATAAGACATTAAAATGGAGCCGATCTGCCATTTTGTGGATACGGAGATCTGAAAGGAAAAACTCCGTATCCGCGGTTTCGGGTGGCATGGATCCGGCATCCCCGGAATACCAAGGAGGTATTCTGGGCAGGCTCACTTTCTCCCATGGCCTGGAAAAGGTTGAATTCATGCATTTAGTTGGTTCAGGCCAGAAGTGACACAAAGTATCAGGCTAGATTCTAGAAAGTTAAAAAGTTGCAATTTAAGTACCTTTGTTAACGGAATAGTTACAAAGTTGGGGAAAAGTGAGAAAAGGCATAGAGACTTGGTACAGTCCCTGTTTGAGCTGTCTGTTGGGGCACATTTCATCAGGTTGTCCCAATTTGGGCTTCCAGGAACTGCGGAACTCTCTGCTGCAGGTCAGACCACATTGAAGGCGGGGGCCTCCGCTGCCCTCGATGACAGTAAAAGCTGTTAGAGAGTGACGTAGGCTCTGCTTTTCCACAGAGTCTGTCTATTGGGAATGCTTTGATTGTGCTTCCCTGCATGGCAGAGGGTTGGACTGGATAGCTCTTGGGAGTCTCTTCCAGCTCTAGGATTCTATATCAGGAGTAGGCAATCAGGGTCCATGGATACACATTTTCTCTCCCATCCACCATCTCATCCTGACTGTGAAGGGGTCGTTAAACTGCTGCCACCAATTGTAACGATGACCGTATTAATGCCACCGAATGCCACCAAATGTGAAGATGCGAGTGGTAAAACACCCACTACCACCTAATCTATGAGGGAAGCCGGGCAACGATCAATATCAGCCTAGGAACTATTTTATAAAGGGACTGTTTCTGGCTGACTTTATTATTGCAGGCTGTTCAACTTAGAAGAAACTGTATCAGGCAAGACTTGAGGAGAACAGTAACAAGTTTATTTTAACAGCAGTATAATAAGTTTAACTGTTTCTTCAAAAGAGGCACAAATCTTGATGGTTACAATAGTAATGTTTCATGAGTAATCTCAGGCACAGTCTTCAAGAAGTTTCTTTAAGCAGATGTAACCCTTCTGGAAAACTGCCCTAATATAACAACTAAGCTAAAAGGCTTATTTTCACAGAATTTCCTATAGCACACTGGCTACAGACACATTCCCTGAATCTCCACCTAGAGACTCAGTGTTCTCTCAGTAGCTCTCCGGCCACTGACTAATTCCCTGTTTCTCCCACTAGAGAAATCAGGCCCTTCCTGTAGCTCACTGGCTTACAACTACATTCCCTGAATCTCAACCCTGAGACTCAGTGTTCTCTCAGTAGCTCTCCGGCCACTGACTGACTTTTTAAAACACAGCTGCCTCCTGAAGAGGCAGTTGGCCCCGCCCCTGTTGCTATGGCAACTCAGCTAACACCAAGCCCACAAAACATAATCTCCCATGCTTACCATCCCTAAACCACTGTCCAAACTACACATAACCAAAGAAATAAAACTTACACATCGTCACACTGACCAAGGCCAACCCTTTTTGGGATCCAGACATTTCCTGTGTTTCCTTCACTTTCTGCCTCTGAAAGGGAAAAGGAAGGGGAGGAAAGGGTAGGGAGGGGACTTGTGGAGAACCTCCTTCCTCCCAGCTTGCTCACCCCATTCCAGCCCAGATAGGGGAAAGCCTCCAGAGAAGGAGGCTCCACCACACTCCCGGACAGCCTAGGCTACTCTCCAAGAAGTTCTTTCGAATCTCTTTCCCTGCCATTTGAACCCGTTGCTCCCGTGTGCTTTGGTCTGTAGAGCAGCAGAAAGTCAGTTTTCCTCCTCCACCCTTTGAAATCTTGAAACATTCTCATGTTCCCTTTCTACCTTCTCCCAGCTAAACATCTCACAGGAGGAAAGGAGGAAGGAAAAAAATGGAGGGAGGGAGGGAGAAAGAGAAGGATGGAAGGAAGGGTGAAAGGGAATGGAGGGAGGGAGGAAAGAGAGAAGGAAGGAAAAAACAAAAGGGAAGGAAAGAAGGAAGGAAGGAAGGAAGGAAGGAGAAAGGGAAGGAAGGAAGGATGAAAAGGTGGAAGGAAGGAGGGAGGGAGAAAGAGGGAGATAAGGAAGGGAAAGAGGAAGGAGAGAAGGAAGGATAGGATAGTGAGAGAGATGAGGGCCTGAGAAAAAAGCCCAAGGGCCCGCATCATAACCCTTGGAGGGTTTGCCCATGCCTGATCTAGCCTCTACACTCATTTTATTATATTTATTATTTGAATGAAAATTTACTAGACTTGAGTAATATTGTTTTGTAGTAAAAGAAAACTAAAACAAAGTTTTAGCTTTTTAGAAAAGGAAAAATCTGAAGAAATTAGTGTTTAAAGCCCGGTCCTCAAACTTTTTCAACAGAGGGCCAAGTCACAGTCCCTCAAACTGTTGGAGGGCCAGATTATAATTTGAAGGAAAAAAACCATGAATTCCTATGCACACTGCACATATCTTATTTGTAGTGCAAAAACAGCTTAAAACGATACAATAATTAAAATGAAGAACAATTTTAACAAATATATAGGGCTGGGCGGTTTCGTTTTGTTAATTCGTAATTCGTTAAAAAAATCATTAATTTTTCAATTACAAAACGATAACGAACCAGTCTGGAGCAATTTTTTTAAAAAACGAATTTTTAAATCGTTTCGTAAATGTTTTGTATTTCGTTATTGTTTTCGTTTCATTATCATTTTGAGGTCGTTTCGTTATTATTTCCACATGTCTGGGGCAAGTTTTATAGTTGTTTTTGGTTTAATTAAGCTTCAGAAGTTCCCCCTGTCCCATTTGGAGGTTTTTTAGCGTATTGCGCGGTCGCGTCCGCCATTAACGAATCGATTTGTTATTGTTTCGGAAATCGATTTGTTATTGTTTTGTAATTTTTTCACATTTACGAAATTTCGTAAATATCAAACTTTTTTAAAGGAAAATTTTGTAATTATTTTAAATAACGAAACGCGAAAACCCCCAAAAAATGAATCGATTTTAGAAACAAATTTTTCCGTTGTTACCCAGGCCTACAAATATACACTTATTAGTATTTCAATGGGAAGTATGGGCCTGCTTTTGGCTGATGAGATAGGATTATTGTTGTTGTTGTGCGCTTTCAAGTTGTTTCAGACTTAGGTTGACCCTGAGCGAGGGCCGGGTAAATGACCTTGGAGCACCGTATTCAGCCCCTGGAGCTTAGTTTGAGGACCACTGGTTTAAAGCATTGATTTTTGCTGGGTTTGTACTGGCTTGGAACTGTAATAAATCTTTGAGATAATGTACACCCTTGAAGGCACTTGAAGTTCATCTGCTTCCAGGATTCCAATCAACATGTTCACAGTTTTGTGGTTAATCTGAATATTCCTCTCTCTCCTCCTTCAGACATTCCTGGACTTAAAGCGTCCTCTTTTATTGAGAGCCTCCAGAAAGAAGCTCAGAGAGCACTCCAAGAGGTCTTGGCACTTCTTCACCTGGAAGATCAAGGCCATTTCGCTCGCATTTTGCTGGTTTCCTCCTCCTTGAAGTCCATCCCTCCTTCTCTCATCACCAAACTTTTCTTTCAGCCCATCATTGGTAATATGGACATTCTTGAACTGCTCTCGGATATGTTGCTAGTGAAATAGCTCCTTCAACATCACCTTCTGTGCATGCACCAAAGCTATGACTCTTTACTAAATTCAAGATCTGGACCATGCTGTGGATAAGAGAATCCTAATGAGACTTTGCAGATAAAGAGACTTATTCTTTGTCTAGACCTCAAAACACAAAAGGTGAATTGCAATCTGGTCTTTCAAGCAACTAGAGTCAGAATCACGTTATCAGGGGGAAACCTTTCTATTCTTGTGCAGCATTGCAAAGGATATCTTAGAAATACACACAATCACAATTTATGAAATAGGGGTAATGCGGGTCAAAACCCCTGCAGCATTTAAGGGCATGCAATTGACACACTTGTATTGATTTTCCTTTCATCGTAACCCTTACAACATCCTCATTACTTCTCAAAGGATGCTGGGAATTGCTGTTTTCTGATGGTGCTAAGATGTCTTCATATCCACTGCCCTTCCTCAAGGGACTGCAGCTTCCAGTAACTTTTAAATGAGAGGAAACGTATCTCCTTCTGTAATAATACATCATCGCTTTTGAATATCTTAGTCATGATATTTATCTTACTTACTTTTTGAAATAATAGATATTGGGACTAGTTCAGCTTAAATAAGGGATTTATTTACACGAGTGGTTTTCAACCTGTGGGTCCCCAGATGTTATGGCCTACTACAACTCCCAGGGCTCCACAACATTAAGTTATGACAGTGATGTCAAACAGCATTAATTCTATGGTATAGACGCACCCTAACCAACCTTTGATCCTCAAGCCATTAAGAACAGCTGAAGAACAGAAACCTTCATTTCTTTTTCCAGCTTTTCATCACAAAATCTCCTCTACAATGGATGTTTTGCCTAGAGAAGTGGCTGCTTACTGCTTTAGTTCACACAACTGCTGCATACATAGAGTAACAATATCTTTGCACAGGCCCTTGATGTCGGTATTTTGTGTGTACTGTGTCTCTATGTGAACTATGATTTGATGTTGTGTCATCCTTGTGGGAAGCTTCTCTCATGTCCCCACATGAGGAGCTGGAGCTGATAGAGGGAGCTCATCTGCCTCTCCCCGGATTCGAACCTGTGACCTGTCGGCCTTCAGTCCTGCCGCACAGGGGTTTAACCCACTGCGCCACCAGGGGCTCCATCTCTATGTGATTGTATGTTAACAACAATTTGCTAATTTATTTTTTAAAAAGAAAACAAATAAAATACAACCAACAGTTGGTGTTATTTTGAAGATTACGGAGATTGTGGTTGACAGATCTATTATAATTACTTTATTAGGGATACTGAATTAATCCTATTCTGGATTCTCTGTAAAGAAGCATGTGGACAAAACAGAAACAGATCCAGTGGTGACCAAGGAGGAAAGGAAGCCATCCTGTCCAACCCCATTCTGGCAAGGAGTAGTGAAAATCAAAGCACCCCCGACATATGTCCATCCAGCCTGTTTAAAAGCCTCCAAAAAGGAGCCTCCACCATAGCCTGGGACAGAGAGAGAGTTCCACTGCTGAACAGCTCTTCTCACAGTCGGGAAGTTCTTCCTAATGTTCAGGAGGAATCTCCTTTCCTGTATTTTGAAACCATTGTGCCACTGCATCCCAGTCTCCAGGGCAGCAGAAACAAGCCTGCTTCCTCCTCCCTATGATTTCTCCTCACATCATGATTCATGGCCTTCATCATGTCTCCTCTCAGCCTTCTTGTATTTTTGGGCTTGGCCTCATGTTAGCTGCCCCGAGTCCCCATTGGGGAGATGGTGGTGGTGGATAAATAAAGTTTATTATGATTATGATTATGATTATTATTATTATTTGAAACAGAACAGGATGAGTCCACAACAGACACCTTGTTGGCTGTTGAATTGGATAACACGTCAGACACTTCCCTGTCAACTCACAACAGCCGTTCCCAATAACGACACAGGACTCCGATCCGTAAACAATTAGAAACCTTTACTGCTGGCTATTCAGACACAAAGAAAGCCGGGATTGACCAGCAGCCGCTGGTCATCTCTTTTATACACTCCCCCACATTTGAAACCTTTTTCCCGCCAAGCTGAAAGTCCCACGCAACACTCCCGCCAAATGCCAACTGCTTTCCCAGCTGCACAGGTTACCAGCTGCACAGTCCTTATCAGAGTCCTATGTCAGGATCCTGGTTTTCAGCGCCAAAATCAAAGGCCTGGAAACCGGTTCCTGACATGACGCCCTCCTCCTCTTCTTCTTCCTGTAAAGGAAACACATATCAATTCTACAGTCCTTCTTCATCCAGCGATCCTTGGTACTTTTTTAATAGGCTACAATGGAATGTTGTGTGTACCTTCCCCAAAACCCTCGGCAGTCGCAACTTATACGTGACGTCATTGATTTTGTTGGATATCCTAAAGGGACCTATATACCGAGGGGATAATTTCTTGGATGGGGCGTCCAACTTAAGATTTTTGGTGCTCAGCCAAACTAAATCCCCCTCCTCCAGCTTGTCCTCTTCCCTCCTTTCGATCTGCGAATAGCTTATACCTCCATTGGGCTTCCTGCAGTGACTTCACCACCTCCTCCCAGCTGGCTTTTACTTTATCTGGCCATCCCTCCTTTCCCTAGGATTCCTCCTCCTCCCAATCCGGCAGCCTTGGCAAAGGGGCTATCTCTTGGTCATAAACTACTTCGAACAGGGACTTCCCTGTTGATGTGTGACAGGCCCCGTTATATGCTACTTCTGCATATGGGAGAAGATCTGCCCAATCGTTCTGTCGGTGATTTGTGTACGTCCTCAAGAACAGTCCCAATGTCTGTTGGGTACGCTCGACCCCCCCCCCCATTGGTCATGGGATGGAACATGGAGCTCAGGCTCCTCTCTACTCCCAGTAATTGCATGAATTTCTCCCAAAACTTTGCTGTAAATTGGACCCCTCTATCACTGGTCGGGACACCCGTGCAGTCGATAGATGTGTTTTATAAACAGTTCCGCCAACTTTTCTGCGGATGGCAGCTTGGGTAGCACGATGAAGTGCGCCTGCTTAGAAAATAAATCCAGCACTGTTCAGACATAGCGCTGCCCCGGCTAACTGGAAGTTCGCCCACAAAGTCCATGGCGATTGCACTCCATGGTTTAGATGGCTCCGCCACACTCTGCAGCAACCCCGTGGGCTTTTGGGTGGGTACCTTGTTCCTTGCACATGTGTCACACTGGGATATGTATGATATTGTGTCACCCCTCATCCCGGGCCACCAGCACTGTCGAGCTAACAGTTTCATTTTCTTAGTGACCCCCAAATGTCTTGCGCCCTTACTGTCGTAGCATCTTATCATTATTTTCCCCCAGAGGCTTACTGGGACATATAATTTCCGGTTTACGAATCCCAATCTATCCTTCCATTCCACCTTTTCCTTGTTTCTCTCCAGCCATTCATCCCCCTTGTATGCTCGTTTCAGCTCCTCCTCCCATCCCCCCTCTCTGCTTTCTACTCCCACAAGCCTTTGGCTGCGTTCCACCTGTGCCCTGGTCTGCACCGCCATGCCCCACTGTTGTTCTGAGAAAATACTCCCTCTTTAGTCTTGTCCCCTCCCCTCATCTTGTGGTATTCGGGATAGCATATCTGCTAAGATATTTTGCTTTCCCTTGTGGAACTTCAGCTTGAAATCGAATCTGCTGAGGTACTGGACCCACTTTATCTGCTTCACTGACAACTTTCGGGGCGATGTGATGTATTGCAAATTTTTATGATCGGTCCATACCTCAAAAGGTAAGCTGCTTCCCTCTAACAGATGCCTCCAAGTCTCCAAAGCTTTTAATATCGATAGCGCCTCTTTTTCCCACACCAGCCAGTTTCTCTCTCCTTCGCTGAACTTTTTTGATATGAACCCACATGATTTCAACACACCCTCTGGGTCCCTTTGCATCAATACCGCCCCATAGGCCCAATCTGATGCATCACAATGAATCACGAATTGTTTGGTCAGGTCGGGGTGGATCAAGATGGGCTCCTCTGCGAACTGGCGTTTCAGTTCCTCAAAAGCTCTCTGACATTCTACTGACCAAGCTAAACTTGCCCCTGGGGATCGTACCTTGGCCGTCTACCCCCTCCCCTTCGTCTTCAACAATTCCATGAGGAGCAGTGTCAGTTGGGCGAAGTCCTTTATAAATGTCCGATAGAAATTGGCAAATCCCAGGAATGATTGCAACTGCTTGTGTGTCTTTGGGGGCTCCCAACCCTTCATGTCCTCTACCTTTGAGAGGTCCATTGCAACCCCTCCCCCCTGCGAGATCCTATATCCGATGAAATCTATCTGCTCCTTATTGAACTCACACTTGGACAGTTTAGCAAACAGCTTCGCCTCCCTCAATTTCTGAAGCACTTCCCTCACTAACTTTACGTGGGCCTGTCAATTGCGGCTAAATATTATTACATCATCTACAAAGCAATACACCCCGCGGTACAACAATGGATGCAGCACCTCATTGATCATTTGCATAAATGCCCCTCCTGATCCTTTTAGCCTGAAGGGACAGACACAGAAGTTGAAATGTCCTAATGCACATGAAAAAGCCATTTTCCATCTGTCCTCAGGCCGTATCCGTAACTTATGATAGGTCTCAATCAGATCAATTTTCGTGAGCACCTGTCTCTCTGACAGTCTCGATAATAAGTCCTTGGTTAGAGGCAAAGAGTAACTGTTGGTGGTGCTCACCGTGTTCAGCCCCCTATAGTCCACACATAACCTCAGTGAGCCATCCTTCTTGTGCCTGAACAGCACGGGGGCCCCCAAGGGGGATTCTGACAGTTCTATGAAGTTCTTATCTATATACTTCCTCAGCTCTTCCATCTCCCTTGCTGACATGGGATACAGTCTACTCTTAGGCAAATTAGCGTCCTTGTTAAGTTCAATTTTCACCTCCACCCTTCTTGGAGGGGGAAGTTGATCTGCCTCCTTTTCGTCAAATACGTCCGCAAAGTCCCGATATTCTGGAGGGATTTCCTGCACCTAGTCTGGCAGCATGGTCCCCTCCCCTTTACAGCACTTCCCCTTCGGTGCCTCTGGGAAACTCAGGCTGCCCTTCTTCCAATTGACATGCGGATTTGCCTCCTTCAGCCACGGCATTCCCAAGATTACATTATAAGTCACCATTGGGGACACTACGAATGTTATTTCGCCTTCCCAACTGCCTATCTTGCATCGCAACTTCTCCACCTCAAACTGCGCCGGAGCCCCGGCTGCCACTGATCCGTCTAGCTGGGAAAATGCTATGGGGGCCGGTAATACTGTTTTCTCACATTTCAGTTCGTCCGCTAACTCTGGGGCCATAATATTCCTGGAGCATCCACAATCCATGAGAGCTTTGCAGCTAGCCCATCTTCCCTCCCCTTCCAGCCTTATCGGAAACACTAGCATTCTGGGTTGTGACTCACCAGATCCCCCACTGGGGCCCTGAGAGGAACGCTCTCTTCTGCTCTCTTTCCTGCGGCCGGTTTTGGCCTGGGATGAGGGGGCCCTCCCCTCTCACACTGCCAACAATCAGCTGCTCTATGATTCAAACGACCGCACACAAAACATCAGCTCCTCTGCCCCTTGGATCCTTTGGTTGGCTCCCTTCCGGTTGGGCCTCTCTCCGTCCTCTGGCTGTCCTCCTTGGCTCTGGCTTGCTGTGGCACCGATCCCCAATGCCTCTTGACCTGGGCCAGCATCGTCTCGATGCGGCCAGCCAGCTCAATCCATCAACCGATCGTCTCCGGATCATCGCGATGGAGCGCCCAGGATAAGATTTCCTTCCGCAGCCCTTCTTTAAATATTTTGACTTTCGTAATGCAGGACCACTCGGGCACCCTTTCAGCCAACAATTGGAATTCTTCCACATATTCGGATACTGATCGTTGGCCTTGAGTTATGGTCTGCAACTTTTCTCTCGCCCTGACCCGCTCGAGTGGATCTTGGAAGCGCACTTCCATAGCTGCCAGGAACCATCTTGTTGATCCTAGGCATGGGTTGTGTCTGGCATGGAGCTGGACATACCATTCCGCTGCTCCTCTTCTAAGCACTGCACCCACTGCTCGCACTCTGCTGGCTTCCAACCTAAAAGTAGGCACGTTGTCTTCCAGATAGCCCCTCACCATGGTCAGAAAGAAATCGAGGTTCCCCGCCTCGCCTCCAAATTCCAATCTCAGTTCCTCCCTTCTCTGTTGGTAGAAGGGAGGTTGTGCTTCCCGGCCATCCACTCGTGGTTGCCCTCCCTGGAGCCCTTGCTGCTCCGGGAGCAATCCTCACCACCCTGTGCCGCGCCTGGCTCCAGCCGGGGGCACCAGGAGCGTCTGCTGGGATGTCAGTGCAAGACCCCATGGTCGCCCTTCCTCCTCGTCACTCTTGGCCCCAGTTCTCCAACTTGCCTGCGTCTTGGGCTGTGCCCCGGGTTCTCGGTCGCTCCTCTCATCTGTACTCCACATCGACTCCCCCCGGGGTCGTGGGTCTTCTACCGGGGGGCCAGACACTCCATCAATCTTGACATCACCACGAGGGTGGTCTCCATAGCTGCCACTTTTTCCTCTAGGTACTCCATCCTCTATGGGGAGGGGAATTCCAGCCCACTGCTCTCTCTCGCTGCTGCCTCTGGCCCCTTTGCTCGCCACTGGGTCACTCCGTTGGGCCGGGCATAAGCAGTCGATGATGCCAAGGCAGCTACTCTCTCCAGTTCCTCCCCTGCATTTTCGAAAGGGGAGCCTGGCTCTCCCCCGCCGCTGAAATATCTTCTCACTCCATGAAGGCACCTCACCGCAGCCGCGGGATGGTGCCGTAAATCCCAGCTTAATGTCAACTCACAACAGCCATTCTCAATAACGAAACAGGACTCCGATCCGTAATCAATTAGAAACCTTTACTGCTGGATGTTCAGACACAAAGAAAGCCGGGATTGAACAGCAGCCGCTGGTCATCTCTTTTATACACTCCCCCACATTTGAAAATCTTTTTCCCGCCAAGCTGAAAGTCCCGCGCAATGCTCCCGCCAAATGCCAACTGCTTTCCCCCGAGGTCACCAGCTGCACAGTCCTTATCAGAGTCCTATGTCAGGACCCTGGTTTTCAGCACCAAAATCGAAGGCCTGGAAACCGATTCCTGACACTTCCCAAGTGTCTAGGACTGTGTGATGTATCGGCGAATAATGCGTGCAGATCCCAGTAAGGTGGCCGATGGTAATTTTGTCAGTGCCGAGGTCTTTAGGCCAAGGTCTTTGGGCATTACACCCTGTGTGCCAATCACCACTGGGACCACCTATATTTGTTTGTGCCAGTCTTTGCAGTTCAATTTTTAAATCCTCATATCGTGTTAGCTTTTCCAGTTGTTTCTCTGCAATCCTGCTGTTACCTGGGATTGCGACATCGACGATTCATACTTTGTTTTTTTACATGATCATGAGGTCAGGAGTATTATGCTCCAAAACTCTGTCTGTCTGAATCCGGTATTATTATTATTACTCTTCTTCTCTTCTGAAGGCTAAACATGCCCAGCTCTTTAAGCCGCTCCTTATAGGGCTTGTGAAACAAAAACACAGACAAATCTTCAGGCAGGGTTATTTTATCATCACACCGCTGCCACCATTTGAAACAAACAGATCTCTAACTGAGATATTGAGAGAGAGAGGGAGCTTGTTTGAGATGAAACAGTAACCCAGTTTATTTGTAGCATTCTTGTGGCATAAGCATAGTGGTTACAAAGGATCAAATGCTTGCTGATTACAGAACAACATTTCAATATTAGTTTCATGCAATCTATTCTTTTTCTCCAAAAGGACAGTTTTGCTGTAGGGGCAACGAAACCAGAATATTTCCCAAAAAAGCAGTAGCCCCCTTTCCAATAGGGAGGGCAAGGATGGACACTACAAAAGTTGAATCTTTTAAACTGCAAAAAACTATTATTGTGTGGCCATAGCAATAACGACAAATGAGCATACAGAGATGCAATCAAAGGGTTTGTCGCAACCCCCAATGGGGCTGCAGAGCATTTATAGTAAATGGAATACACATTTTCATTGGTACCCAAAGACAAATCATTTCATTGGTCTAAGTTAGCTATACAGTTGTTCATTAGTTGTTTATGATTTTGATTGACATTATAGCACACGTGGGATCCTAACAATGGCACAACTATAACATAACTATAGTCCATTGTTGTCTGACCATGACTGTATCTTATCTGTTAGTCTGTTGCAAACATGGCTTCAGAGCGACTGGGAAACTTGGGGGTTCTATCTAGCCAACAGCTAGTTGGTTTTATCCAGAGATACTGTTATTCTTGAATAGTAACTTCTTCTTTGGAGCACTGATTTCTCGAACAATCAGCATTTTCTGTGAACATAGAGACGCAAGAGACGGGCATGTGACCTGGCCCAGACGTCACCAGGTGTTCACGTGACTCGCTGGGAAGACTCCCAAAATGGCGGCTCTCATTCTGAGTCCGTCTTCTCGCCCTCCTGGCAGTCACTATTGCCTGGTGAGCGGCATTCCGGCCGGGCTCCGTTCCGCCGACCTCCCCGGCTACTTCAGCCAGTTTGTCGAAGCCCGGGGATTTCTCTGCTTCCATTACCGGCACCGTCCCGAAAAGGAAGGCCTCCCTCCGCGCCCGAACGGCTGCTGCCTGGTGGCCGTGAAAGCCCGCTGGTCCCGCCGCTTTGTCCGCATGTACTCAGGGAAGCGCTGGCTCAACCGACAAGGAGACATGCTGCCTGGGCGGTGCCTCATCCGGAGAGTCCATGTCTCCCTGCAGGAAGGTGAGAGTAGGCAGAGCAGGAGGGGTGCTTTGAAAAGGTTGTCATTTCCTGTTGTGAATTTTCTGTATGGCCATGTTCCAGAAGCATTCTCTGCTGACATTTCGCCCCCATCTATGGCAGGCATCCTCAGAGGTTGTGAGGTCTGTTGGAAACCAGGGTTTATACATCTCTGGAATAATGCCCAGGGTGGGAGAAAGAACTCTTGTCTGCTGGAGGCATGTGTGAATGTTGCCATTGGCCACCTTGATTAGAACTGAATAGCTTGGCAGCTTCACAGCCTGGCTGCTTCTTGTCTGGAGGAATATTTGTTGAATTAGTCTGCAGTGCCTTTCATGTTCCTTGATTCGTGTTTGGACACTGCGTTTTATGGTCACTATGTAGGCTTGTCCACAGCTCTAGACTAATTCAGCCAGAGAAGTCACCCATAACGGAGCACCTGATGAACCAACCTGGACACAGTGTATTATTTGAGAACAGAGAAATGCTGGACCACTCTCATAACCATCATGTCAGACTACACAGAGAAACTATTGAAATCCACACAAAGCACGTTGACAATTTTAACAGAAAGGAGGAAACCAGAAAAATGAAAAAAAAAATCTGGCTACCAGTATTTTAAAAAACTCTAAAATCAGGAGAGTAAAAAAAGAGAAACGCTCAAAAAATGGGAGAATACCAGATAGGAAGCAATCAATCCTTTCAAATATTTAGTCTCAGTCTTCTTTACTCTAAGCCAAACCTACCCAGTTTTGTAAAACCATCACGTGAGGGGGAATGTCCTAACAGTTTTCTCACATTTCTTAATTCATAAATGATTTGAAAACACACAACAATAAGAAAGTAGAACAGAAGGCTCTGGAAGCATTCACTACATTTATTTGAAATACTTTTCATCTGCAACTCATAGGTGGCACTTTCTACATTACATAGTTTTTGGGAGCCACACTTTACATTTTTCTCCATAATGTATCAAATGAGCTAGACTAGGCCTACAAGGTAGCTAATTATGAGTGTCATGAACAGGGGGCAGATTATTCATGTCATAGCTACAGTTATATTTACTGCTACATGAAAAGAAAAACTTGTGGAGTTTTCAGTCTCATGTATCAAAACAATGCGGCTGGCTTTGGATATTTGTATGTACCATTACATCAGGAGATCAGAGTAGCCCTTGTCATCCATTTTGGACAGTCCTGCCAATGGAGTAATTCACTGTGTGTCAGAATGTTGTCACAAGAATTGAAGTATGCCATGTACTTTCTGTGTGTTTGTTGTAATAGTTGGAGAATATTTGCTTGAAAAGGCTTTTTTTCTCTTGAGAGGCGAGAACTTCAAGATGGGTATATTGCTTACTTCTTAAAATCCATTCTGTTTATATATATTTTTCTCAGATGTTGACACATTTGCCTATAAAACGAAAAAAGAATATCACGGAATATCAAAGGAATCCTTCACTCAAGATCCTCTAAATCCTCCTACATTCATGCCTTATGGAAATCTAGGAACTCCTCTGAGAGTTTCCTTGGATCTCATCAAAGCTTGCTGGATGCCTTCCAGTATTATCAGGAAGCTGCAATTGCAATTCTCCAAATCAGGTTCTTCTTGCAGATATGGAAAAGTGCCATTTACCTATAAGGAAACTGAGACAGTTGTGGAGGAGGAGCAAGTATACACAGCTACCGGGGAGAAGGTCACAGAAGGAGAGCCCCTGCCAAGAGAAGGAATGGCTAATCATGATGGAAGCACCAAGGAGAAAGACTGGGAAGATGCAGGGAAGGAAGCAGCAGCAGAGTCTCCACTGAACAGCGTAAGTACTTTACTCTGGTTAGAAGATGTGAAAACATAGTTTTAGCTCTTGTAGAGATGTAATCTAATGAAGGAGGAAGTGATTTTTTTAAATATTTGGTATTTGTTGTTTGTCTTCAAATTAGTTCTGACTTATGGAGATCCTAAGATGAACATATAACACACTTTTCTTGGTAAGATTTATTCAGAAGGGACTTGCCTTTGCCTGAGGTTGAGAGAGTGTGATTTGCCCAAGGTCATCCAATGGGTTTTCATGGCCATGAAGTGATATCATTCAAATACAATAGTAATATTAAGTCTATCATAATGAGGATGCTTCCCAGGAATGTAGTATTATTCATATGCATACATAAACTTGGGTTTTTTAAAAAAGTATGTGATCTTGTTTCATTTTCTTAGTGTTATATACCAATAGGTAGCTAATTACTATGGGGTATCTCCTGAAATGAAGTGTGTTTGAAATGAGTTCAGTGTTCACAAGCCTCCATCCTCTCTTCCTCTGATCATATGCATTTAGAGCAGGAGTTATGGGGCTTTCCAAATGTTTTTGGCTTCCTATTTCCCATATCTCCCACCAATGATTATTCTTGCTAGAACTGGCAAGAGTTCGAAATATCTGGAAGATACACTATTAACCACCTCTGAGGTAGATGTAATACTTGAGAAATGCATCTTCCAGGTGCTACAGTACTGGTTGTTCTTTGAGGTATAGCTAGAATTAAGCAAGATAGAATATGTGTTAAATAGAAAGGGCACCTGTACTGGACCTGCACTAGTTCCAGATCCCTTTGTCTGGCTTCCTCCACCATAGTTTTTAAGCAGTTACCAGTACTTTTATGTTCATTTTTATAGGGGTGGAGTTTAGAAAAACCCTTCCTGGTTTGTGTCAGCCATTTTGTTTGCCCTTTGCCTGAGGAAAAAGGAGCTGTTTGTGTCAGTTGGTTAGCCACATCCCTTTACCTGAGGTAAAGGAGCCATTTTAGATCATAGACCACCAGGGAATCCTTGAGGCAGGACGTGTCTTCAATTGGTCCCAGAGATTCAGGCCTGAACAAGACATTTCAAGTCAATACTATATAACCAGTCAATAGTATATAACCAATTACTTCATAACCAGTTGTACTTATAACCGATTATATTACCTACAACCAGTTACTTCAGCCCAGTTACCTACTACAACCAGTACTTCAGCCAATTAGTTAAGCAACAGTTGGTTAACACCTTGGGCTTTGGGTGCCTCAGACGCCCCTATACCAGAGACTGAAAGCAAGGAAAACTGTCATCTATTCTCCTCAGAAACATCCACATCTGACAGCTTCAGAACCATTAAGCTACCTTCCAAGTTTTCAATATTTATTATTTATTTATTTACTGTATTTGTATACTGCCTTTCTCAGCCCGCAGGCAACTCAAGGTGGTTTACAGGGCAAAATTCAGTGCCTACAATTAGATTACAATTGTAATTGTAATTCAGTGCTTACAATTACAATTAAAAACATAACATATAATAAAACTATAACAAATAAAATATAAATCCATAGTGTCTAATTTTTAAAAATGTTGTCCGGTCTCATTGTCTAGTTGTTCCATTTTCCTATGCCAGTTAATCTGCATTTGCAAATGCTTGCTCAAAAAGCCACGTCTTGACTTTTTTCCGGAATGTTAAAAGGGAGGGTGACGATTTAATATCTATAGGGAGGGCATTCCACAGCTGAGGGGCCACCACCAAGAAGGCCCTGTCTCTCATCTCCGCCAAACATACTTGTGACGAAGGTAGTAACGAGAGCAGATAATCTTAAGGTCCTAGATGGTTCATAAGGGGTGATGCGTTTGGACAAATAAGGTGGGCCAGAACCTTTTAGGGCTTAGTTGAACTTAGTTGTGGGGAAATCAAGCTAGTGCCTGGGCAGAGTCAGACTGAAGATCTGTTAATAAATTGTTACCTTTTCCTCAAAGCAACAGCATGGACATTAATTCTGTGAGGTTCCTTGTTCCAAAAGAAGGCAATCAAACATTCCCCCAAGCTGACAGAGAGTTAAGACACATTAATGCCAAAGATACCTTAAAAACAGCTTGACTTGAACAGCTAGCTGCCATCCTGCTTGGGCCTGGTATTCTACGGTCATACAAAGAGACAGAGGCCATGATGGCAAGACAGGGAGGGTAAAGCTCTCTATAGTCATTGTCTGACCAACCCAAGTATTGTCTGACCAACCCATTCCATCTGGCTGATTAGGAATACTTTTCCTCCACTAGAATTATTAAAGGGAGGAGTTGGTTAAAGGAGACTGAATCCAACCTTAGATGTCCTGTTATTCTGTTCCCCCACTTCTTTGCTACTGGAAGCAGATGATGATAGATGTGAAGAGTGGGAGAGACACGAGGCTTTGCATGAAGATGTCACAAGCCGGGAACGAATCAAGGAGCGCTTCTACAAGGAGGAGATTGAACTGAAATGGGAAAAGGGAGGCTCTGGGTTGGTTTTCTATACAGATACATAGTATTGGCACCAAGAAGGAGGAGGAGGTAACAACTAAAGACATAACAACCTTTGAAGAATTCTTTTTAACCCCGATGCAGCCTTCAGTCAGCTTGCAGAAGCCCTTTGGTTAATGCAGTTTCAGGAAATATTAGAGAAGTGATCTGAAATATTGAAAACTGCTCCTGGCATATATCTCTTGATGTTGCTTTTACCTCTATATCTCTCAGATCCTTTGGTGCTGAGGTCAATGTATTATGATCTTACTGACTTCCGTTGCCCACTGGGAGGGAGATGCCTTCTGGCTCATGCCTATCTGTATTATTGCTTTTTCCTATCTCTGTGTCATCTCTTCCCTATTGCTACACAATCTTTTCCCTATCTCGGACCTGACTCCCCTATCTGCCTTCTCAGATACAAAGCTCAGTTTTTACTCCTTCCACCATCCCTCCATTCCCTCAATGATTGGCTGGCAATCAGACAGGGTTGCCCAGCTCCTCTTTTCACTGCTGTTCAAGATAAGCCAGGCAGTGTTAAAATGCTGATCCAAACATTGGCAGAATCCCTAAATCATTTGGGCATGATGATTGTGCTGCTCACAAGAGCAATGTTTAGCTGGTACAGACTCATGGGTTCACATGTCACTTTTTTTTTGGCCAGATTTTTATGAGCAGACAGCAGATGACTGGGATGTAGACATGAGCATTATTTATTATTATTATTAAACTTTATTTGTACTCTGCTAGCATCTCCCGAAGGACTTGATGCGGCTTACAAAGGCCAAGGCCTCAACACAACAACAGACAATAACAATACGATACAAAGCAAATTAAAAACATAAGTTATAACAAAACATTACACTATTACGCAATAAAACCAGGGCCGGGCCAGTGATGGGTACAGATTAAAAAGTGCTGGGTGTGAGAGGTGGTATGTTGGAATTCTGGGCGAGTGCAATGTGCAGAGAGTCTTAAACACTAGTAAAGTGCTACAGGGACATAGTGCTAGGGGTTATCATATTCTGGAAAGGCACATTGGAATAGCCAGGTCTTCAAGTTTTTCCTAAAGACTGCCAACGTGGGTGCTAGTCTACTATGACAAAGGTATTTTAATTAAATGTCTCCATTTATGATGGTTGGGATGTAGAAAGATTAAGTTGGCATAGCATACACTATACAAACTTTCTCTTAGTGCAAGTAAAAGTATTCAGTTTGTCTTTCTGGCTGGAATGGAGCATCACAAGATTTTGCAGTGTCCCCTTTTAATACTCCAAGCACAATTCAAGGTAGAGTGTGTGTGTTGACCATCCTGCCTTCGGATAGACCATGGTCAGTCAGAGCTACTGGGTGTTGATGTAACACACATGTCAGTGATCCTTTCAACCCTCCCTCATCTCAGTGTCTCATCTGAGCTGAAAAAGACACTTTGTATTGTAATGTTCTATTGCTAGGTATGAACAGAAATCATTTCCTACTTCCCATGTTGGGATTAACAACTGCATGGCCTTTCACCATTTATTTGTTAATGTATATATTTGCTTACCTGTATTTTATGTGTATATTTGTGGTAGTCGTTAGGAGAAAAATAATTATTTTAAAAATAATTATTATATCGGAAAGATTCATACCTGACGGTAAAGATGGGAATTTGCAAAATAAGAAAAAGCTAACAAAACATGAATCAATAGGAGGTCATGATGACTCTTGACAGTATTTACATAAGCCGAATGTTGACTTTAGGCTGAACATTGAACGCCAGAGACCTGGCGTATAAGGTAAATCGATATTATTGATCCGAGACTGAAACATCTAAGGTCATATAGTGAGAGAGCGCCATCTCCTGTCTATTTGATGTAAATAGCAGGTAATTTCAGAAACGTTTTATTTGATATCCAATTCTGGGAGAACTTTTTTTATATATAGATTTTTATTGCATTTTTCAGTTTTATTACAGATCGGTACTAGATAGATTGGGGAAAAGGGGAAGGGGGAGGTGAAGAGTGAGACTGGGGGAAGAAAGGAGAGCAAAAGGTAAAAGAGAAGGTGAAAGAAAAGATAGGAATATATACATGGAGTCCATTTAAGCCACGTCCCATAGAGAGCCCTCCACCCTTGTGCCCAGTCCCAAACCGTGGTGTTCCAAGATTCTTTGTTGTTCCATAAAAACATGTATCATTTTTCCTCCGTATGCTGACAATTTTTCTTTCTTCTTTCCTTTTATTAAATGCAAGCCAAGTCTATTACCATCTGTATTCCTCTTTTTTATATATAGTCCTCAAAGTCTGTCCAGTCAGTTCTTCTAGTTGTGCCGTTGATTCTTTGGGATAGATTATCCATTTGGATAATATCAAATGCTTTTATTATCCAATCTTCCTGAGTTGGAGTTTCTTTTTGCTTCCACATCCTGGCAAGTACCAATCTTGCAGCTGTGCTCAGCAGAAAGAGAATTTTTTCTTGATTTCTATTCATTTTGGTTTTGTTTTGTATCCCTAAGAGATATGTTTCCGGAGCCTGAGGGAAATTTAATTTTAGAATTTTTTGGGTAGCCTGATGAATTTTTTTCCAAATGTTTTTGATCTTTCCGCAGGTCCACCATTGGTGATAAAATGTGCCTAGCTCTTTTCCACTTTTCCAGCATCTATCTGATATGTTTTTCTTAAACTTCGCTATTTTTTCTGGTATATAATACCAGTTTTGTACCAGTTTTCTTTAAGATCACTGGCTATGGTGTATTTAATTTTTGTGGTCCAAATTTCTTCCCATTGACTCATCAGGATACTATGCCCTATATCTTTAGCCCACTTCACTTGGCATTCTTTGACTTGTTCTTCTTCCGTGTCCCATAGTAGTAATTGTTTATATATTATTATTATTATTATTATTATTATTATTATTATTATTGTTTTTCTCCATGATGGTGTCCCATATTCCTTTTTCTTGGCTAAAACCTAATTTTCTGTCTTCCCTGAATCCCTCTCGAATTTGGAAGTAATTTAACCATGTAATTTTCCCGTTTAATTTCCTAAGTTCTTCATAGGGCTTCAATTCCAGTTTTCCATCTTCCTTTTTTTCCAGTATTTGACGGTAGGTTAACCAGTTTCCTTCGCCTAGTTCTCTTTTATGTTTTGCTTCCATCAGTGATATCCATAATGGGGTGCTCCTGAAAAATCTAGTTTTATACTTTTCCCATGTTTTTATTAGAGCTGCCCTGATGTAATGGTCACTAAAACGTTTCTCTATTTTCCTTCTGCCATACCACAGATAACTGTGCCACCCCACTCTGAGGTCATGTCCTTCTAAAGTTAATGCCTGATTGTTTTCTAGAGTGGTCCATTCTTTTATTGCTACTAAATTGCAGGCTTCATAGTAGATCTTAATATTTGGTAACCCTAAACCCCCTCTTTTTTTGTCATCTGTTAATATTTTCATGCTGATTCTTGGTTTTTGGCTTTTCCAGATAAATTTTATTATATCTTGATTCCATTTTTTAAACAGATAGTTATTCCGAATTACAGGGATGGCTTGGAATAGGAATAGGAGTTGCGGGAGGATCACCATTTTTACTATTGAGATCCGTCCAAGAAAATATATGTTTTGGCTTTTCCATCTTTCCATATCTTTTTGGATTTTTTTCCACAGAATTTCATAATTGTTTTTTTTTATTAACGCTGCATTGCTTTTTGTAATATTTATTCCCAGATATTTTATTTTGTTTACTATTTGAATCCCTGTTGTTTGTTGTAGTATGGTTTTTGTCTCCTCATCTATATTTTTAACTATTATTTTTTGTTTGTTTGTTTAGTTTGAACCCAGCCAGAGTCCCAAAAGTTTCAACCTTTTTTAACCAGTCCTTTATCGTATTCATTGGATCTTCAATGAAACAGAAAACATCATCTGCATAAGTTCTTAGTTTGTATTGTTGTTTCAAAATTTTTGGACCTTTCAGATTTGCATCTTTGTTTATATTTCTTACCAGAGTTTCCATTACTAGAATGAAAAGCAGTGGGGAGAGGGGGCATCCCTGTCTCGTACCTTGGGTGATCCTAATTGATTTTTTTGTCGCTTGACCATTAATTATTAATGTGGCATCTTGATTTTTGTAAATTGCCGCAATTGAATTTCTAAAATGATACCCCATGTCAATTTCTTTTATTAATAATTTCAGGTAATCCCAATTAACTTTGTCGAACGCTTTTTCTGCGTCCACAAAGAGCAGTGCTAATTTTTTCTCATTGGGCTTTTCATAGTATTCAATTACGTTTATTAGTGCTCTTGTGTTATCTTTCAGTTGTCTGTTAGGGAGGAAACCTGATTGCTCTTTTGATATCCATTCTTTCAGGAATTCTTTTAGTCTCTCCGCCATAATTATTGCAAAAATTTTGTAATCATTATTTAATAATGAAATCGGGCAGTAGTTTTTTATTTCTGTTGGTTCTGTCCCTTCTTTATGTACTATAGTTATATTTGCCTTCTCCTAGGACATTGGGATTATTTCATTTTCTAATATGTTGTTGGCAATTTCTTGAAATAGGGGGCTTATTTCATTTTTGAAGGTTTTATAAAAAATGGTGGTGAAGCCATCTGGCCCTGGTGCCTTATTATTTTTTAATTTTTTAATGGCCGCATCAATTTCATACATTGTGATCTTTCCATTTATCTTCTCTCTCTGTCTGTTAATTTTGTCATGTTTAGGTCGCATAGATACTTTGTTGTTTTCTCTGCGTCTACTTCTGTTTTTTTATAAAGGTCTTTATAGAATTTGATAAATTCATTTACAATGCTATCTTCTTTTGTGCATGTCTTTTCTTTCACTTGTATTTTGGTTATCAGATGTTTTTGTTTTTTCTTTTTGATTTTGTTTGCGAGCCACTTACCTATTTTATTTGCGTTCTGAAAGTAATTTACTCTCGCAAACTTCATTTGTTTCTCCAAATTTTCTGTTTGCAATAATTGTAGTTGTTTTTGAAGTGAGTTTATGATCAGAACTATTTTTTGGTCTTTGGGGTTTTGTTTTAATAGTTCTGCCTTTTTAAAAAGTTTTTCTAGTATTTCCTTTGTTTCTTTGTGCCTATTCTTTTTATTTATCGCCTCCTGTTGGATTAAGTACCCCCTCATTACCACTTTCATGGCCTCCCATTGCGTGGGTTTTGAGGTTTCTTCTCCCTTATTTAATTCCAGATATTCTTTTAATAATTTCCTGTTCCTTTCAATGTCGTTTTCTTTTTTCAGTAAGTGATCCTTTAGCCTCCATCTAAAAACTATTTCTTTTCCTTTGAATGTAAATTCCACGGCACAATGGTCCGAAAAGGTTCTGGCTAGTATGTTTATTTTTTTGATTTTTAAGTTTAGAAATTTTGTCTCCCATGCCATGTCAATTCTTGACCATGAGCTATGTCTTCCCGAGTAGTGTGTGTAATCTCTGGTTGTTCCTTTGTGTTGTCTCCATATATCCAATAAATTTAATTTTTCTAATTGTTGTGTAAATGCTTTTGGTAACTGGCTTCTTTTATTGGTGCCCTTTTCCCCACTTGCTCTGTTTTGGGATTTGTCTAAAGCTGCGTCTATCACTCTGTTAAAATCTCCTAAGATTATTAGTTCATCCCAATTCTGCTTATCTATTTCTCTTTTTAGTTCTTTCATGAATTTTACCTTTGCCCCATTTGGTGAATAAATATTACAAATCAGCGTTTTTTGGTTCTTTATTTCAATTATAAAGCCAATATATCTTCCCTCCATGTCTTTGAAAGCTTGTTTTGGGTTAAGCCAGTCTTTCACATAAATCACCACACCTCTCTTTTTCTTACAGCATGAGGCATAAAACTCTTTTCCTAGTTTTTCATGAATTAGATGTTTCGTATGTTTGCCTGCGATATGTGTTTCTTGCAATGCAATCAGGTCCGGGTTTTTTTGCTTCAGGAAGTTGAAGACTCTTTTCCTCTTGTTAGGTGAATTTAGTCCATTGATATTGTTAAAATATATCCTTATGATATTGTTAAAATATATCCTTATATTCATGATCGTTGTCCGTCATTTCCCATTGCAAGATTTCTTGCGGGGGCACCAGTTGGTAGTTTTCGGGTGAAAACTCCCTTAATCTTTTGTTTTCTCTTTCCTCTTGAGCCTTCCATGGGGTGCAAAATTTTTTCTCCCCTCCTTCCTCTTCTTCTCCGTCCGTCGGGTCCTTCCTACTTTCCTGATTTATTTCTGGTCTTTCTTGTCTTTTTGGCTCCTTTCCTGTTATATTGCTATGGAATTTTCTTTGTGGGATTTCTTGCGCTTTGGTTTTTATATGCTCCATATAGAACGTTCTTGCCTTATCTTCTGTGTTTAACCAGTACTTTGTGTCGTTCAGTGTTACGGTGATTCCTTCGGTTTTTTCTCATTTAAATTTTATTTTTTCTTAATTAATTATTCGGTTAGGAAGGTATATTTTCTTCGTTTAGCTAATGTTTGCTGGGTAACTTCCTTCATGATTATTTTTTTTTCTCTTTATAGAACATGGATTTTTTTATAAACATGGATTTATTATTTTATATTATTATTTTTGTGTTTTCTCTAAGAATTTCATCCCTAGTGCTTTTTCGACAAAAGCTTATTACCACATCTCTTGTGGTTTTGTGCTTTTTCGCATATCCAGTAGCTATTCTGTACACCCGGTCCACGTCGTTGCCTATTATTTCCGTACTAACTTCCATTAGGTTTGCCAGTAGCTCAATCATTATTTGTTTCACATTTTCTTCCTTTGATTCTTCTAGATTTCTGATTCTCAGCTGATATTCCAATTCTCTGTTCTCTATCATTTCTGTTTGTTGCTGGATTTTTTGGTTTATGCTTTCTAGTTTGCTTATTCTATTTTCCATTTTTCCTTGGGTACTAATTACTTTCTGGTTTTCTTTTTTTATTTTATCTAGATCTTCTTGTAGTTTGTTTATATCCTTTTTGAGCTCTGTTTTCATACTTTTGATCTCTTCTTGTAATTCTTTGTGTTGAGTGTCCTGTTTAGTTGATATCTTGATAATTTCCGCCAGTATCTGATTGAGTGCTGTTTCTTCTGTCAGAGAGTCTTTCTTTACCTGGTTTTGCATTTTGACCAGAAGTGTACTTTTCCCTTTTGTACTTTGTGTTGTCATTTTTGCACTTGCTTGTTTATTTTCCTTCTCTCTTTTTCTCTCTTTGGCTTTCCTTGATTATTTGAGTATTCTTCCTTCTCTGTATTATTTGGACCTTTGCCAGTGGGGTTTTGCTAATATAGCAGAAGGGAGGATTTTGTTCACACCTCCTTTGCTTCTCCTCCTTTTATATATTTATTTGATTGTATATTTTCCTCTCTTGAATCTCTATTTTTCCAGTTGTTTGTCTTTATTTTTATTATTTATTTATTATTATTATTATAACTTTATTTGTACCCCGCTAGCATCTCCCAAGGGATTCGATACGGCTTACAACAGGCCGGAGCCCAATACAATACAACAATATAATACATAGCAAATAAAACAGTTAAAGCAGAAAACAATAGCAGTAGCAGTACAACAGGACATTATTAAAAACTGAGCCAGCCAGGAGTAGGGTACAGGATTAAAAGTGCTGAAGTGTCGGAGGGATATGCGATTAAAATATAAGTGCAGTGTGCAGTGAGGGTGATCTTAACTCTACTAAAGTGCTTCTGGGCTTTGGTAGTGGGGTTCCTAATCTGAGAAGGCACATTGGAACAGCCAGGTTTTCAGGTTCTTTATGAAAACCGCCAAGGTAGGGGCCTGTCTGAGATCTTTCGAGAGGGCATTCCAGAGGCGGGGAGCCACCACAGAGAAGGCCCTGTCCCGTGTCCCCACCAAACGCGCCTGCGATGCAGGCGGGATCACGAGCAGGGCCTCTCCTGATGACCGGAGTGAGCGTGTGGGTTCGTAGACTGTGATGCGGTCTCGCAGGTAGGGTGGTCCCAAACCGTTTTAGGGCTTTGTAGGTAAGCACCTGCACCTTAAATTGGGCTCGGAAAATAAACGGCAGCCAGTGGAGCTCCTTAAACAGAAGGGTTGACCTCTCTCTGTAAGGGGCCCCCGTTAGCATCCTGGCTGCTGCCCGTTGGACCAATTGGAATTTCCGAGCCATTTTCAAGGGCAGCCCCACGTAGAGCGCATTGCAGTAATCCAGTCTAGAGGTGACTAAGGCATGGACCACCCCGGCCAGATCAGCCTCCGCGAGGTACGGGCGCAGCTGGCGCACAAGTCTCAGTTGTGCAAAAGCCCTCCCGGCCACCGCCAACGCCTGAGCCTCAAGCGTGAGCGATGAGTCCAGGAGGACTCCCAAGCTGCGGACCTGTGGCTTCAGGGGGAGTGTAACCCCATCCAACACAGGTTGCCACCCTATACCCCGGTCTGGTTTGCGATCGACCAGGAGGACCTCTGTCTTGTCAGGATTGATCTTCAGCTTGTTCGTCCTCATCCAGATGGACACAGCAGCCAGGCACTCGTCTAGCACCCGAGAGGCCTCCTTGGAATTAGGTGGAAAAGAGTAGTAGAGTTGTGCGTCATCTGCGTAGAGATGGCACCCAACTCCAAAACTCCAGATGACCTCTCCCAGCGGTTTCATGTAGATGTTAAAAAGCATGGGAGATAAAATAGAGCCTTGCGGGACCCCACAGGTCAAAGGCCAGGGGTCTGAGCAGGCTTCTCCCAGCTTCACCATCTGGGTTCGTCCCTCCAGGAAGGACCAGAGCTACGACAGAACCGTGCCCCCAAGGCCCATCCCAGAGAGCCGACCCAGAAGGATACCATGATAGATGGTATGAAAGCCGCTGAGATGTCCAAGAGGACCATCAGGGTCACACTCCCCCATCCAGTCCTCTACGGAGGTCATCCACCAAGGCGACCAAGGCTGTCTCGGTGCCATGACCAGGCCTGAAACCAGACTGTGCCCGATACAGGTAATTGATGTCATCCAGGAAGCCCTGGAGCTGGAAGGCGACCAACCGCTCCAGCACCTTACCCAAAAAAGGAAGGTTGAAGATCGGTCTGTAATTGTTCAGCACCGTAGAGTCAAGGGACGACTTCTTTAGGAGTGGGCGAACCACAGCCTGTTTCAAGTTAGATGGAAAAATCCCTTGCTCCAACGATGTGTTAATGATCAACACAAACCAATCAACCAACACCTCCTTGGCAGATTTAATGAGCCAGGATGGGCAAGGGTCTAGAGCCGAAGTGCTCGCCCTCACAGCCCCAAGAACCTCCTCCACGGTCTCAGGAAGAACAAGCCGAAAAGAATCCCACAAAATTGGACAAACAGATGCCTCAGTCACCTCCTCTGGCACTGCGATGAAACTGGAATCAAGCTCAAGACGTATCTGGGCAACCTTGCCTGCAAAATGGTGCGCGAAATCGCAACACCAAGCTGCTGGGTCGTCAGAGATCTCGTCCACCACAGGTGGGTGAAGGAGCTCCCCGACAACCCGAAACAGCTCTGATGACCTATTTGCTGCAGACGCTATCCGGGCGGTCGTGAAAGACTCCCTGGCCGCCCATATAGCCACGGAGTATGCCTTAAGGGAGACCTTAGCCCGTGCTTGATCAGACACGTCCCGAGATTTCCTCTACTTGCGCTCTAGCCCCCTTCTCGTATGCTTCATCACAGCCAACTCCTCGGTAAACCAAGGAGACGGCCTGTCATGACGCAACGAGACGGGGCGTTCGGGAGCGATCGTGTCTATCGCCCTGGATATCTCCCTATTGTAAAGGTCGACTAAGGCGTCAACAGGATCGCCAGGTTCCATGGCAGGAAGAACCCCAAGATTCCTCAGGAATCCATCCAGATCAATCAGTCTCCTGGGGCGGACCATCTTAATTTGTCCTCCACCCCTGCAAAGGTTGGGGGTCGCAGCGAGCCTAAAGCTGACCAGATAGTGATCAGACCATGACACTGGAAGGATGTTTTGTTCTTCCACTCTGATCATTCCACTGTCCGCCACAAAAACTAGGTCAAGAGTATGTCCAGCCTGATGGGTGGGTCCTGATATAATTTGTGACAGTCCTATGGTCGTCATGGCGGCCATAAAATCCTGAGCTGCGCCAGACAAAGAGGTCTCAGCGTGAATGTTAAAATCTCCCAACACCACCAAGCGCTGGTAGATCAGGGCCGAATTGGAGACCACCTCCGCTAGCTCAGACAGGGAAACTACTGGGTCGCGGGGTGGGCGGTACACCAGTAGAAACCCCACACTGTCACGGTTCCCCACCCTCAGGTGGACACACTCAAACCCAGGTGTTTGCGGTACAGCGCATCTGGCCACAGCGATGGATTGCCGAAAGACCACTGCGACCCCTCCTCCCCGCCCCCCCTTGTCTGGCCTGCTGATGCACCCTGAAACCCGGTGGGCACAGCTGGGTGAGATTTACTCCCCCCAGCTCATCCAGCCAGGTTTCCGTGATGCATACCAGATCCGCTCTCTCATCCAGAATCAAGTCCTGAATGGCAGAGGTCTTACCATTAACGGATCTGGCATTGATCAGCAGGACCTTAAGACCGAGGGGACTGCCATGGTGCCTACCATTTTTATTTTTGTTATTTTTTATTATTTTTTGTTATTATTTATTATTTTTTGTTATTATTTTAATTTAATTTAAATTTAATTTATTATTATTATTATTATTATTATTATTTATTTTTCTTTATTTATATGCTTCTTCTTCTTTAACTTTCCTTTGTTTTTGTTTTTTATTTTCCTTTTGTTATTATTATTATCAGTGTCTTTGTTTCATTTCTTTAAATCTCTTGTTTTCTTTAAGTTCTTGCCTACTCCTGCCGCTTTTCTATATATATATATTAGGCCTGGGTAACAACGGAAAAATTTGTTTCTAAAATCGATTCGTTTTTTGGGGTTTTTTGCGTTTCGATATTTAAAAGAATTCCGAAATTTTCCTTAAAAAAAGTTCGATATTTACGAAATTTCATAAATGGTAAAAAAATTACAAAACAATAACGAAACAATAACGAATCGATTACTTAATGGCGGCCGCGATCACGCAATACGCTAAAAAAACTTCCGAAGCTTCCCTCTCCCTCTGTTGTTGACTGTTGGTGTGATATTATAATTTTTTTTCACTAATTAAACAGAAAACAACTATAAAACGTGCCCCAGACATGTGGAAATAATAACGAAACGACCTCAAACCAATAACGAACACATAACGAAATATGAAGCATTTACGAAACGAATTGAAAAATTCGTTTTGTTTTTAAGTTGCTCCAGAATGGTTCGTTATTGCTTCGTTAACAAAAAAAATAACGAATTTTTAACGAATTACAAATTAACGAAACGAAACTGACCAGCCCTAATATATATATATATATATATATATATATATATACACCTATATTCACTTTTGCCCTTCTTCCGTCTTCTTTTGTTCGACTTCCTTACGTCCCTTCTGGCCTTCGCGTCTTCTCAGACTCTCTCGTGAGATTTTGCGAGAGGATCCTACTCACATCAGCCGTTTAGCTTTCCTTCGCGGCCACGCGGTTGGGGTTCTCTGCTGAGCCTTGCCCCTTTCTGTTTCCTATATTCGCCTCCTGGCTGCCAGCCAAGTCCTGGTCACTGTCTCCAACTCAAGCTCAGTCAAGCGACTGCGCTTTTCTCTTATCTTTTGTGTTTAGGTTTCGCTAGAGGGGGGAGGGGGGAGGGGGGGGTAATGAGGGCCTCTTCTTATGCTCTAAATTCTTTAGGTTGTGAAACTCAGAAGTTCTTCTGCAGGTTAAAGAGTTTTTCTTCTTCTCTTTCCTTGCCTTTCTTCCTTATTTAAGGGGGAGGGGCGTGGGGAAACTAGTAGGAGAGAGTGTTTCCAGATTGGCGTTTGGAACCCACTTTTCCACAGCCCGCTATACCTCGAGCCTTTAGAGGCCTTTTCGGCCGGCCCTTGAGGGGGTCGGTCGACTGTCCCCTTGAAGCCCTGGTTATGCTGTCCCCTGAGGGGAGGGAGCCACTGTGTTGGCTCTACCGGGCTATGATTATTTAGTTTGGGTTCTCCTTCTTCGTTCCTTTTGGTTCTCCATTCCGTTCGCTTCCTTGGGGTCCTTCTTTTGAGCCCTCCGTTGTATTCTTTATATTTCTCCCTTTCTCCCTTCCCCTTTCCCTTCTTTCCCTTCTTTCCTTCTTTCTCTTCTTCACTCTTTCTCCGTTATCGTACTGTCCCGCTGTTTTTCCCCTTCCCTCCTTCTCCTTCCTCTCTCTCTTTATTTATATATTTCTGTTTTCATCTCTTTTACCTTAGTTGGTTTCTCTGAAGCCGTTGTCTTGCATCCGTTAATCTGTTCTTCCTCCGTTCCTTCGTTGCCAGCTGTAAATCTTGGATTACCGTTGCTTTGTTGTATCTTCGATTCGAAAATATATGGTTCTTTCTTTATTTGTGCCGGTGACCTATGGAGCTTTGGGGAAGCTTTGATGCTTCCTGCAATTGGTTTGTGTCCACCCTTTTGTGCCTCGTTGCCGGGCGTCTTTGGGAGTCCCCTTGAGGGGGGCACCTCTTAGATGCTGTCGGCCGATGGCACCCTAGGGTCTTGCCTCCTCAGACTTCTGTCCATCCAGTGGAGGTTGGGCTGATTTACAATCCCCAAAACCTTCAAACCAAGCCGCTTCTGCGCTAAGCTCTTGGGAGCTCACAGAAACGTGTCCTCCATTAAGCGGTCGTCAACCGGAAGTCCCCAATTCTGGGAGAACTTAACGAAAGTAATTACAGAAGAATTAATAAGGAAATTGCTCTGAACAACTTTTATGTTAAACATATATAAAGTTATGATTCATTTAAGAGATCTAAGAAAATTGGGAACACGTAAACATGTCATCTGGAGATAGGATAAAGGTTAATAGTTATATAAGTAAAAACAAATATTTGGGGGTCGTGATGATCCTGCCAGAATTGTTCTTATATAAGATTTCTGTTAATGATTAAAGTGTGTATGTGGCAGAGTTTTTACCTTTTTTAGGTCAAGCCGACCATACCTGGTTGTTTACCAGACTCCTTTTAAGAATGTTGCAGTTGTTAGACCATTTGGTGTCTGAAACATTTTCCAGTATACTGCAATGATACAGCCTTCCCATACTTTGTCCCATTGACTGTCTTGGGCTCCAACCTCCGATTTCAGGGATTCTTGCTTAATAAATCTTTTAGCACTGACGTAGGGATGGTTTCACTGAGCTATAGGTTATCTTTCTGTTTCATAGCTTTTGGCTTTTTTTCCTGGAGCAGAGACTGATATGGAATTTCTCTTCATTCCAGATGATGGTGATAAGGACACTCGCGATTTTGTCCAGATGCGGCTTGAGCAGAGACTTCAGGATGGTTTGGAAGATAGGTCTGTTGCGGGACAAACAATTGGGAACTTTGAAAAATATACCAAGGTAAGAATTGAAATTGTGTGAAGCAATGGGGAAAGTCCTTCAATGTTCCTAATACAGCAGATTTTGAAGAACCTAGCTTGCTTCATTTTCTAGACCAAAAGAATTGAAAACTGATTTCAATATAAAAAGGGTGGCATTCCAACCACCCTTCTTCTAATGATACTGACTGCATATAGATAGAACTTCATTATTATTATTTTCTTGAATCAGTAGCTTTAGAAATTCTTCTTCCTTCTTCAGGGCATCGGCAGGAAAGTGATGGAGAAACAGGGCTGGACTGAAGGCCTTGGTCTGGGAAGCAGCAATTCAGAGGTGCTGGAAGCACTGATTAGTGATGAGCAGAAACCCAAATGCAAAAGGGGCTTGGGGTAAGTGAGGGGTAAAAAGGTTAATGATTTCCCTGACATTAAATCTAGTCATGTCCGACTGGGGGGTGGTGCTCATCTCCATTTTAAAGCCAAAGAGCCGGCATTGTCTATAGACACCTCCAAGGTCATGTGGCCAGCATGACTGCATGGAACGCCATTACCTTCCTTCAGAAGCGGTACCCATTGATCTACTCAGATTTGCTTGTTTTCAAACTGCTAGGTTGGCAGAAGCTCGGCCTAACAGTGGGAGCTCACCCCGCTCCCCAGATTCAAACCACCAGCCTATGGGTCAGCAAGTTCAGCAGCTCAGCGGTTTAACCCACTGTCCCTCCAGGGAGCTATAAGTGATCGGTTGCCACCTTAAAAATACCTAGTTAATTTTTAATATTTCTGACATATATGGGGGCTCAAAAAACCATTCTGATGTCTTTATTGCCCACATTTTATTATAACGTAATTCCTCATTATATTATTTTTGGAAGAAGCTTTAAATCTGGAGACCAGATTTAATGGATAACACCAAATGGATAACACCAAAAGAAAGAGCGGCTCCAACAGGAAAATAAGAGGGAAACAGAAGCCCCAGAGAACTAATCTTCCAAATAATCAAGAAAATGATGAGACCCTCCCCAAACAACGCAAGATCACAGACCTACTACCAAATAAGGACCCTTCATGTAAGTCCCAACTTAATTCCTTTATGGACCGTTCTAGGGGTCACTTAGAGGGAATAAACTCCACCTTGGAGTCCGATGATCAGGGCCTGACAGAGAATGGCTCTATTGAGCTCTCTATCTCTGCTGAAGAGAATGTAACAAAGGATAAAGAATATGCTTACAATCTAATGGCTAACCACTGCACATTAACTACAGAGACAATACTTTAAATCTGGGGACCAGTGTGTGTGGACCAAGAACTACACTAAACCTCACCCTCGGGCTGCTTATTAGCCATGGGCCTCAGTGATCTCACATCTGTGGACTATTGTGTGACTTGCATCTATTACATCTAAAATGAACTGGGTCCTCTGGTTGTCAGGACAAACACAATTTGCCTTTGCCGTGTTTCTGAAAATTGGGACTCTTTCTATCCTTTCCTCTAGGTACCATGGTGAGAAGCTCCAGAGTTTTGTCAAACCCAAGAAGCCTCAACAATATGGCTGTCCGCTGATTTCCACCATCTATGATGACCCCCATCCAGAGGATGGAAAAGAGCAGCTGCTTCAGCATCAGCTACCAATTGGCTTGAAGTATCAGCAAGATGTGGACTTTCCCCATGACATTCATAGTTTTCACCGGAACTCTGATTTGTCCTGAGAGGCTACCACCAAGGACTGACTTGTGCTTTTGCCAGAGCATTTAAAAATGTATTCTATTTGTGTGTGTGTGTGTTTTAATAACAGTTGTAATTAACATTTGGACCAAATACTATTTTCAAAAAAAACCAACATGGTGAACAGATATGTATTTATGGATACTTTTTTTAAAAAAGAGCTAAAACTTACAACTTACTCTTTGGGTCCTTCCACTTCCTGTTTCAAGAGATCTGCTAGAACAGGGCTTACAGCTGTGCTGTCAGAAATGATTGGAGTCCCTTTCAGGATGTTGTAATTCTCACCCTGAAGGAGGCACAGCTAATGAGAGATCCAGGAAAACCAATGGACAACCTGTCTTTCCTAAAGCACCCAGCTGTAGATCTCTTGGTTATGAAGGGCTATTGAAAGGTTCCAAATCTCCCATTTCATTTCATGGTACTGAAGCAGTTTATACCATGTCACCTCTATGCAATTTAGGCTGACACTAATTACTGTATATACTTGTGTATAAGCAGAGCTTTTCAAACCTTTTTTTAGGCTGAAAAAGCTCCCTCGGCTTATATTTGAGTCAAGATTATTATTTTACTCTGTTATTACTATTTTTATTATTTTACTCCATTTATTATAATATTATTATAATTAATTTACTCTATTATTTTATTATTTTTCTATATTTATTATTATTACATTTAGTATTTTACTGTTTATTATTATTACAATTATTATTTTACTCTCTTATTACTGTTATTACATTTACATTATTTTACTCTTATTATTATTGGAAACATACGTAAGCACATTTACATTTAAGAAGGTTAGAATAATGGTTTAATCAGAGTTAGAAAATCTTATCTGAAATTACAGTTTTATGTAAATAAAACTGAACCTATGGAGGCCTCAATTAATGTAATTTTATTGGTATCTATTTTTATTTTGAAATTTACCAGTAGCTGCTGCATTTCTCACCCTTGGCTTATACTCAAGTCAATACATTTTCCCAGTTTTTTGTGATAAAATTAGGTGCCTCGGCTTATATTTGGGTCAACTTATACTCGAGTATATAATAATAATAAAACCACAACAACTATTTTTATACCCCACCTCCATCTCCCCGAAGGGACTTGGGACGGCTTACAAAGGGACAAGCCCGGAAAAACACAGATTAAAACACAGTGCAATAAAGTAAAATCATAAATCAAAATCAAAATATCAGACATAAAATAAACAATATACAGTATTTACACCAATTTTTAGTCCTGCTTCCAGCCTGGTTTCAAAACAAAAACTGCTTTGATTGAGGAAGTATTGATCCTATTGGTTCCCAACACCTGTTGATCATTTTTACCATGATACTCTTTTTGACTTTATTTTAGATAAGTAAAAATAACAGAAGGCATAGTTTTCAGTATAGACATGAGGATTACATTCAAATTCCTATTCAGAAGTAACTTAAGTATAATGAACATAAACCTAAATAAGAATATAAACATAACACTGTGGCACATTTCCGTTACCATATTTCATCGCATAATAGTTGCACCCCCATTTTTGGAATGGTAAAATTTATATTTTTGTATTCTTTGCATAATAGTCACACAGCCTTCCTTCCTTTCTCCAAAGCAAGGCACTTTTAAAAACCTGAAATTGAGGTCTCTGGAACTTGGATCTTCCGTCCTTTCAAGAGCATCATTTCAGATTTTATAAACTGCCTTTCCTTCTGAGAAAAGGGGGAGGGGAATTTTCCCTCTTCCTTTCTCAGAGGCAAAGCAGTTTAAAATAAAAATAAAATGGAATGTTTGTTTGAGGCTGTATGATTCCTACTCCTTTTCTCTCTCTCTCTCTCTCTCTTTTTTGTCGTGTCAGGAGTGACTCCTGGTGTGAGAGAATTGGCCGTCTGCAAGGACGTTACCTAGGGGATTCCTGGATGATTTGATGTTTTTATCATCCTTGTGGGAGGCTTCTCTCATGTCCCTGCATGAGGAGCTGGAGCTGATAGAGGGAGCTCATCCACCTCTCCCCGGATTTGAACCTGCGACCTGTTGGTCTTCAGTCCTGCCATCACAGGGGTTTAACCCACTGCGCCACCGGGGGCTCATCCTTACTCCTACTCCTCCCCCATTGTATTTAAAACAGTGTTTCTCAACTTCCTAATGCTGTGACTCCTTAATACAGCTCCTCATGTTGTGATGACCCCCTACCATACAATTACTTTCGTTGCTATTTCATAACTGTAATTTTCATATTGTCATGAATTGTAATGTAAATATCTGATATGCAGGATGTATTTTCATTCACTGGACAAAATATGGCACATATACCCAATAAGACACCTGGGTTGGAGGGGTTGATTTTGGCATTTGGGAGTTGTAGTTGCTGGGATTTATAGTTCACCTACAATCAAAGAGCATTCTGAACTCCACCAACTATGGAATTGAACCAGTCTTAGTACACACAACTCCCATGACCAATAGAAAATACTGAGTTTGCTGGGCATTGACCTTGAGTTTTGAAATTGTAGTTCACCTACATCCAGAGAACACTGTGGATTTAAACAATTATGAACCTGGACCAAAACTTGGCACGAATACACAGTATGCCCAGATGTGAACACTGGTGGAGTTTGGGGAAAATAGACCTTGATATTTGTAACGGCTGGGATTTATTGTTCACCTACAAAGAGCACTGTGAACCTAGCCCACAATGGATTTGCACCAAACTTAGCACGCTACCTACATGGCCAACATTGAATGTTGGTTTTTGAATTCTGAGAGTTGTAGTTCACCAACAATAAAAAGGAAGAGAAAGAGAAGATGGTCTTTGCTGACCCCTCTGAAACACTGACCCCCAGGTTGAGAAACATTGCTTAAAACAAATAAACCCGAGAATCAAAGGCAGATTTTTTCCCCACATAAAAGTCGCACCTCGCCTTTTAATCAAAAAAAGGGGGAAGCCCAACTATTATGCAATGAAATGCAGTACCTTTTCTCTGAGTAGACCTGCACACTATAAATGTGGCATGTTGATAGGTCACACAAGCAACACCTCAAATCAACTTCTGTGTCATTTGCATTTTGCAAATCGCCTTCTAGGTAGATATTGGAAAAGCACTGCGACCTGGGAAGTATGGGGTTGAGTGGCTCCAGTACTACAGAGTGGATCCAGAAAGGTCATATTAGCCTTTTGGATGTAGGATGCATCAAGGTGAGGATGGCATGGAACAATGTGGCAAATGAAAACATCTGTCTTATCCCATCATTCTTTGGGGATGCAATCCAAGGCCTATTACAGTAATTTAAATCCAGATTAAGTGAGAAATATCATTTTTCTTTTTAAAAACTGTTTTTAAAATGGTTAAAACAGTGATAATCCCAAAACATGAACCTTCCCCAAGCTCATCTAGACTAGTTCTTGGCTGGGGGATTCTGGGAACATTAGACCAAAATGGAACTGAAGTCGATAGGAACTTTAGGAGGGTCGTCCCCAGGAGGAGGGACCCTGAGACCCCACCAAAGAGGGATCACTACTTTGGCGAGCTAGAGAAGCCTGATTTCAGCAATTTTATTAAAATTAAAATAATTCAAAATAAATCTCACCAAAGTTGAAGAAGTGGCACCGAGGTGTTTTTATTAGCGATTCAGCTGAAAAGGATGTAATGTAGCAATCATTTGCCTACAGAGCATGTGGTTACAGAGATCAGAGGCATTTTTATAGGAATTTACAGGTTTGAAAGTTTCAAAACTCCCGCTTCCCGCTCCTCGACCAGATCGCTGGAGATTGGTTGGCCAGATAACAGCTGGGAGGAGGCTCGGCCGCCCCCCCCCCCCGCCTCGCCAGGACCAATCACAGGGCTCCT
Source organism: Anolis sagrei (assembly GCF_037176765.1). Taxonomy (NCBI): domain Eukaryota; kingdom Metazoa; phylum Chordata; class Lepidosauria; order Squamata; family Anolidae; genus Anolis; species Anolis sagrei. The sequence goes on along the minus strand of NC_090035.1, from coordinate 54,737,576 downwards.
CCACTGTGCGGGAGCCTATCAGGAAGCTCCCACCACTCTGGTGCTTCAGCGAATCAGGAAGAGGGAGGCGGGATGGAAAAGAAACAAAGCGTCGATGATAGGATTATGGAATTCCAATGTCCTGAGTTTCCTGCGTCCGGGAATCGGCTAGCTAGAGAAACCAACTTTTGTTGTTATATGATAGGTGAGTGATTGGTGTTGATTACTTAAGCCGGGTTTTACTGCTATAATCAGATAAGACACAAAGGTGAGGCTTGGGATGGATGTTTGCTATGAAGAGTTTGCTATGAAGTAAACAAAGTTGGGGAAGGCGACCTCCTGAGTGTCGTCTAGCTCCCATTGTGAAATGATCAAAAAGTTTGCCAAAGGAAATTCCAGTTTGACGGTCCCAACTCCGAAATCAAATAGGAATTCCAAGTTCTATTGTCCATGCAAGAGTTCCAAGATATGGGGTTGTGTGGTCGCTGATTGTCCTTTTCAGTGCCAAAGGGCAACTTCGTCGTTGGCTCCCCCTTCTCGAAGAGGGGAAGGGGGAAGGGGTTTGTGAAGGAAAACACATGGGGAAATATAGAAATCACAAGAAATTCATATCAAGCCTCCCTTCCCTCCTCCCCACCCCACCAAAGAATTTGATTAAAATAATTTTATTAAAGCATGTGTCTATAGTTTATATTGGGGAAGTTCAGATGTGAAAAGGAGTTCATTACAGCCAAAAAGAAATTGAAGAAAGTCCAACAGTTACAAAAAGGTGCTTGATTATTTCCACTGAGCCAAGGAATGGATTCCTGCAGCGCCGAGATCGAGTTGGTCTTTGGTTCTTGGGAAACTATAACTCCTTCCAAGGACTGGGACCCCAAGGCCAGGCTCTTCCCTGAAAGCCTCATGGGGTAGCCGCACCAAGTCTCCAGGTTAGGGGCTTGGCAGAGGCGATGGAATGGCGAAGTGTAGCAGCGCAGCAGCAATGGAGCCGGCTTTTTGACAATTAACTGTTTCTTGTAAAATATATTCTTAAAACTTAAATGATTATTCCCCAGGCGTTGAAGCCCAAAATGCAAAAAGCGAGATAGCAGATAGTGTTAGAATTAAGCTAGGAAAAATATGCCATCGAAATGGACACGATCTGCCATCTCGCGGATACTGTGGCCCAAAGGAGGGTTTCAGTATCCGCGGTTTGGGGAAGCGCAGATTTGCCCTCCCTGGAACTCCAGGAAGGCATTCCAGGCCGGCCTGCCATCTCCCGCGGCCCGGAAAACTTTAGTTTCATGCATTGGGATATTTTCAGGCAAGAAGAGACACAAAGTATCAAGCTAGAGAGTTAAAAGTTGCAATTTCATTAATCTTTATTTGGGGATTTGTTACAAAGTTGGGGCTTGGTAGGGAAGTGAAAGGAAAGAGCCTACGGCTGTGCAGAGTCCCTGGTTGAGCTTGCTGTTGGGGCACATTTCATCAGTTTAACTCAATCTTTGCATCCAGGAACTTTGGAACTCCCTGCTGCTGTTCACACAAGCTTGAAGGTAGGGGCCTGGGATGCCCTTGATGACAGAACATTGCTCTGGAAGTTCTAGCATCTGCATTTGTAGAACAAGAACTGAGGCCACATCTCGTGTGTTTATGTGCCTTCAAGTCATAGGGTTTTCTTTGTCAAGGAAGACTCCAGGAGTGGTTTTGCTACCTTGATCCTGAGATTTCAAAAACAAGTTGAACAGCTCTATTGGGAGCTGTCTTCATAGACCTATCAGCAGCTTATGAACAGTATTTCATGACTCCGGCCTGCTTGGCCAAATCATCGACTTCTCCTGAGGGGAAAAAATTATAATATCACAAAGGACTACCACCTCACCGACTTCATAGGAAATCTGCTACAAAACAGGAGTTTTTTTGTTGAGTTCCAGGGCCAGAGAAGCAGATGGTGGAAACAGGAGAACAGCTTGCCTCAGGGGAGTGTGCCAGCTTCATCAGTGTACAACCTTTACACAATGATGAGCCTCAGCCAGAAGCTTCATCTATGCTGATGATTGTGCCATTACCGCTCAAGCAGGGAGTTTTGAAATGGTTGAAAGAAGCTCTCTGAAGCTTTAGGTGCTCTTAAGACATCTGCCTTTATGCTTGGCTACGCTACTGCTGAATACTAGGCTTGGGCGATCCAGATCGTTACTTTCGTTACTCGTTATTAATTCATTATTTTTAATTAATTAGAAGCGATATTAAAGATGTTACAATTCCTGACTTCGGCCTGCTTGGCCAAAGGGCTCTAACCCATTCTGAAACACCCACTGTACTTAGAAATCTGCTGCCACAAAGAAGAAACATATCCTGACTCCGGCCTCCTTGGCCAAAGGGCTATATCTCATTCGGAAACACCACTATACCTACAAATCTGCTGCCATAAAGAAGTTACAATTCCTGACTCCGGCCTGCTTGGCCAAAGGGCTATATCCCATTCTGAAACACCACTGTACTTAGAAATCTGCTGCCACAAAGAATTTACATTTTCTCAATCCGGCCAGCTTCGCCCAAGGGCTCAAACCCATTTCTGAAACATTACTGTACTTAGAAATCTGCTGCCACAAAGTAGTTATATTTCCTGACTCCGGCCAGCTTGGCCCAAAGGCTCTAACCCATTCTGAAACATTACTGTACGTAGAAGTCTGCTGCCACAAAGAAGTTACATTTCCTGACTCCGGCCTCCTTGGCCAAAGGGCTATATCCCATTCTGAAACACCACTGTACTTAGAAGTCTACTGCCACAAAGAAGTTACATTTCCTGACTCCAGCCAACTTGGCCCAAGAGCTCTAACCCATTCTTAAACACCACTGTACTTAGAAATCTGCTTCCACAAAGGAGTTACATTTGCTGACTCCGGCCAGCTTGGCCCAAGAGCTCTAAACCGTTCTGAAACACCATTGTACTTAGAAATCTGCTTCCACAAAGAAGTTACATTTCCTCACTACTGCCAGCTTGGCCAAAGGGCTATTTCCCATTCTGAAACACCACTGTACTTAGAAATCTGCTGCCACAAAGAAGTTACATTGGCTGACCCCGGCCAGCTGGACAAAAGGGCTTTAACCCATTCTGAAACACCACTGTACTTAGAAATCTGCTTCCACAAAGAAGTTACATTTACTGACTCCCTCCTGTTGGCCAAAGGGCTATATCCCATTTTGAAACACGACTGTATTTAGAAATGTGTTGCCACAAAGAATTTCCATTTCCTGCCTCCGCACTGCTTGGCCAAAGGGCTATATCCCATTCTGAAACACCACTGTACTTAGAAATCTGCTGTCACAAAGAATTTACATTTCCTCACTCTGGCCAGCTTGGCCCAAGGGCTCAAACACATTCTGAAACATTACTGTACTTAGAAATCTGCTGCCACAAAGTAGTTATATTTCCTGACTCCGGCCAGCTTGGCCCAAAGGCTCTAACCCATTCTGGAACATTACTGTACGTAGAAGTCTGCTGCCACAAAGAAGTTACATTTCCTGACTCCGGCCTCCTTGGCCAAAGGGCTATATCTTATTCGGAAACACCACTATACCTACAAATCTGCTGCCATAAAGAAGTTACATTTCCTGACTCCGGCCTGCTTGGCCAAAGGGCTATATCCCATTCTGAAACACCACTGTACTTAGAAATCTGCTGCCACAAACAAGTTACATTTCCTTACTCCGGCCAGCTTGACAAAAGGGCTTTAACCCATTCTGAAACAACACTGTACTTAGAAATCTGCTGCCACGAAGAAGTTACATTTCCTCACTCCGGCCAGTTTGGCCCAAGGGCTCTAACCCATTCTAAAACACCACTCTACTTAGAAATCTGCTTCCACAAAGAAGTTACATTTGCTGACTCCTGGCAGCTTGGCCCAAGTGCTCTAACTCATTCTGAAACACGACTGTACTTAGAAATCTGCTGCCACAAAAAACTTCCATTTCCTCACTCCGGCCTGCTTGGCCAAAGAGCACTAACCATATTGAAACACCAATGTACTTCGAAATCTGCTGCCACAAAGAAGTTACATTTCCTGACTCCGGCCAACTTGACCCAAGAGCTCTAACCCGTTCTGAAACACCATTGTACTTAGAAATCTGCTTCCACAAAGAAGTTACATTTCCTCACTACCGCCAGCTTGGCCAAAGGGCTATTTCCCATTCTGAAACACCACTGTACTTAGAAATCTGCTGCCACAAAGAAGTTACATTTGCTGACTCCGGCCAGCTTGACAAAAGGGCTTTAACCCATTCTGAAACACCACTGTACTTAGAAATCTGCTTCCACAAAGAATTTACATTTCCTCACTCCGGCCAGCTTGGCCCAAGGGCTCTAACCCATTCTAAAACACCACTCTACTTAGAAATCTGCTTCCACAAAGAAGTTACATTTGCTGACTCCTGGCAGCTTGGCCCAAGTGCTCTAACTCATTCTGAAACACGACTGTACTTAGAAATCTGCTGCCACAAAAAACTTCCATTTCCTCACTCCGGCCTGCTTGGCCAAAGAGCACTAACCATATTGAAACACCAATGTACTTCGAAATCTGCTGCCACAAAGAAGTTACATTTCCTGACTCCGGCCAACTTGACCCAAGAGCTCTAACCCGTTCTGAAACACCATTGTACTTAGAAATCTGCTTCCACAAAGAAGTTACATTTCCTCACTACCGCCAGCTTGGCCAAAGGGCTATTTCCCATTCTGAAACACCACTGTACTTAGAAATCTGCTGCCACAAAGAAGTTACATTTGCTGACTCCGGCCAGCTTGACAAAAGGGCTTTAACCCATTCTGAAACACCACTGTACTTAGAAATCTGCTTCCACAAAGAATTTACATTTCCTCACTCCGGCCAGCTTGGCCCAAGGGCTCAAACCCATTCTGAAACATTACTGTACTTAGAAATCTGCTGCCACAAAGTAGTTATATTTCCTGACTCCGGCCAGCTTGGCCCAAAGGCTCTAACCCATTCTGGAACATTACTGTACGTAGAAGTCAGCTGCCACAAAGAAGTTACATTTCCTGACTCCGGCCTCCTTGGCCAAAGGGCTATATATCATTCAGAAACACCGCTATACCTACAAATCTGCTGCCATAAAGAAGTTACATTTCCTGACTCCGGCCTGCTTGGCCAAAGGGCTATATCCCATTCTGAAACACCACTGTACTTAGAAATCTGCTGCCACAAACAAGTTACATTTCCTTACTCCGGCCAGCTTGACAAAAGGGCTTTAACCCATTCTGAAACACCACTGTACTTTGAAATCTGCTGCCACGAAGAAGTTACATTTCCTCACTCCGGCCAGCTTGGCCCAAGGGCTCTAACCCATTCTAAAACACCACTCTACTTAGAAATCTGCTTCCACAAAGAAGTTACATTTGCTGACTCCTGGCAGCTTGGCCCAAGTGCTCTAACTCATTCTGAAACACGACTGTACTTAGAAATCTGCTGCCACAAAGAACTTCCATTTCCTCACTCCGGCCTGCTTGGCCAAAGAGCACTAACCATATTGAAACACCAATGTACTTCGAAATCTGCTGCCACAAAGAAGTTACATTTCCTGACTCCAGCCTGCTTGGCCAAAGGGCTATATCCCATTCTGAAACACCACTGTACTTAGAAGTCTACTGCCACAAAGCAGTTACATTTCCTGACTCCGGCCAACTTGGTCCAAGAGCTCTAACCCATTCTTAAACACCACTGTACTTAGAAATCTGCTTCCACAAAGATGTTACATTTCCTCACTACCACCAGCTTGGCCCAAGGGCTCAAATCCATTCTGAAACACCACCGTACTTACAAATCTGCTGCCACAAAGAACTTACATTTTCTCACTCTGGCCTGCTTGACCAAAGTGCTCTAACCCATATTGAAACAACACTCTACTTAGAAATCTGCTGCCACAAAGAAGTTACATTTCCTGACTCCTGCCAGCTTGGCACAAGGGCTCTAACCCATTCTGAAACACCACTGTATTTAGAAATCTTCTGCCACAAAGAATTTACATTTCCTGATTCCAGCCAGCTTGGCCCAAGGGCTCTAACCCATAATGAAACACGACTGCACTTAGAAATCTGCTGCCACAATGAAGTTACATTTCCTGACTCTGGCCAGCTTGGCCCAATGGCTCTAACCCATTCTAAAACACAACTGTACTTAGAAATCTGCTGCCACAAAGAAGTTACATTTCCTGACTCCGGCCAACTTGGCCCAAGAGCTCTAACCCGTTCTGAAACACCATTGTACTTAGAAATCTGCTTCCACAAAGAAGTTACATTTCCTCACTACCACCAGCTTGGCCAGAGGGCTATTAGCCATTATAAAACACCACTGTACTTAGAAATCTGCTGCCACAAAGAAGTTACATTTGCTGACTCCGGCCAGCTTGACAAAAGGGCTTTAACCCATTCTGAAACACCACTGTACTTAGAAATCTGCTTCCACAAAGAATTTACATTTCCTCACTCCGGCCAGCTTGGCCCAAGGGCTCAAACCCATTCTGAAACATTACTGTACTTAGAAATCTGCTGCCACAAAGTAGTTATATTTCCTGACTCCGGCCAGCTTGGCCCAAAGGCTCTAACCCATTCTGGAACATTACTGTACGTAGAAGTCAGCTGCCACAAAGAAGTTACATTTCCTGACTCCGGCCTCCTTGGCCAAAGGGATATATATCATTCGGAAACACCGCTATACCTACAAATCTGCTGCCACAAAGAAGTTACATCTCCTCACTCCGGCCAGCATGGCCCAAGGGCTCTAACCCATTCTGAAACACCACTGTACTTACCAATCTGCTGCTACTAAGAAGTTACATTTCCTGACTCTGGCCAGCTTGGCCCAAGGGCTCTAGGCCACTCTAAAACACCACCGTACTTAGAAATCTGCTGCCACAAAGAAGTTACATTTTCTCACTCCGGCCTGCTTGGCCAAAGTGCTCTAACCCATATTCGAAACACCACTGTACTTAGAAATCTGCTGCCACAAAGAAGTTACATTTCCTGACTCCTGGCAGCTTAGCCCAAGGGCTCTAACACATTCTGAAACACCACTGTATTTAGAAATCTTCTGCCACAAAGAATTTACATTTCCTGATTCCGGCCAGCTTGGCCCAAGGGCTCTAACCCATTCTGAAAAACGACTGTACTTAGAAATCTGCTGCCACGAAGAAGTTACATCTCCTCACTCCGGCCAGCTTGTCCCAAGGTCTCTAACCCATTCTTTAACACCACTCTTCTTAGAAATCTGCTTCCACAAAGAAGTTACATTTGCTGACTCCGGCCAGCTTGTCCCAAGGGCTCTAACCCATTCTGAAACACCACTGACCTTTGAAATCTGCTGTCAGAAAGAAGTTACATTTCCTCACTTCAGCCAGCTTGGCCCAAGGGCTCTAACCCATTCTGAAACACGACTGCACTTAGAAATCTGTTGCCACAAAGAAGTTACATTTCCTCACTGCGGCCTCCTTGGCCAAAGAGCACTAACCCATATTGAAACACCACTGTACTTAGAAATCTGCTGCCACAATGAAGTTAGATTTCCTGACTCCGGCCAGCTTGGCCCAACGGCTCTAACCCATTCTGAAACACAACTGTCCTTAGAAATCTGCTGCCACAAAGAAGTTACATTTGCTTACTCCTGTCAGCTTGGCCCATGGGCTCTAACCCATTCTAAAACACCACTGTATTTAGAAATCTTCTGCCACAAAGAATTTGCATTTCCTGATTCCGGCCAGCTTGGCCCAAGGGCTCTAACCTATTCTGAAAAACGACTGTACTTAGAAATCTGCTGCCACAAAGAAGTTACGTTTGCTTACTCCTGTCAGCTTGGCCCATGGGCTCTAACCCATTCTAAAACAACACTATACTTACAAATCTGCTGCCACAAAGAAGTTTCATTTCCTGACTCCTTCCTGCTTGGCCAAAGGGCTGTATCCCATTTTGAAACACCACTGTACTTCGAAATCTGCTGCCACAAAGAAGTTACATTTCCTCACTCCGGCCAGCTTGGCCCAATGGCTCTAATGCATTCTGAAACATTACTGTACTTAGAAATCTGCTGCCACAAAGAAGTTACATTTACTGATTCCGTCAAGCTTGGCCCAAGGGCTCTAACCCATTCTTAAACACCACTGTACTTAGAAATCTGCTTCCACAAAGAAGTTACATTTGCTGACTCTTGCCAGCTTGGTCCAAGGGCTCTAACCCATTCTGAAATGTCATTGTACTTAGAAATCTGCTGCCACAAAGAAGTTACATTTCCTCACTCCGGCCAGCTTGGCCCAAGGTCTCTAACCCATTCTGAAACACCACTGTACTGAGAAATCTGCTTCCACAAAGTAGTTACATTTGCTGACTCCCGCCAGCTTGGCCCAAGGGCTCTAACCCATTCTGAAACACCACTGTACTTAGAAATCTGCTGCCACAAAGATCTTACATGTTCTCACTCCGGCCTGCTTGGCCAAAGAGTTCTAACCCATATTGAAACACCACTGTACTTAGAAATCTGCTTCCACAAAGAAGTTACATTTCCTCACTACCGCCTGCTTGGCCAAAGTGCTCTAACCCATATTGAAACACCACCGTACTTACAAATCTGCTGCCACAAAGAAGTTACATTTCCTGACTACTGCCAGCTTGGCCCAAGGGCTCTAACCCATTCTGAAACACCACTGTACTTAGGAATCTTCTACCACAAAGAATTTACATTTCCTGATTCCAGCCAGATTGGCCCAAGGGCTCTAACCCATAATGAAACACCACTGTACTTAGAAATCTGCTGCCACAATGAAGTTACATTTCCTGACTCTGGCCAGCTTGGCCCAATGGCTCTAACCCATTCTGAAACACAACTGTACTTAGAAATCTGCTGCCACAAAGAAGTTACATTTGCTGACTCCTGTCAGCTTGGCCCATGGGCTCTAACCCATTCTAAAACAACACTATACTTATAAATCTGCTGCCACAAAGAAGTTACATTTCCTGACTCCTTCCTGCTTGACTAAAGGGCTATATCCCATTTTGAAACACCACTGTACTTCGAAATCTGCTGCCACAAAGTTACATTTCCTCACTCCGGCTAGCTTGGCCCAATGGCTCTAATGCATTCTGAAACATTACTGTACTCAGAAATCTGCTGCCACAAAGAAGTTACATTTATTGACTCCGTCCAGCTTGGCCCAAGGGCTCTAACCCATTCTTAAACACCACTGTACTTAGAAATCAGCTTCCACAAAGAAGTTACATTTGCTGACTCTGGCCAGCTTGTTCCAAGGGCTCTAACCCATTCTGAAACAACACTGTACATACAAATCTGCTGCTACAAAGAAGTTACATTTCCTGACTCCTGCCTGCTTGGCCCAAGGGCTCTAACCCATTCTGAAACACCACTGTATTTAGAAATGTGCTGCCACAAAGAAGTTACATTTCCTCACTCTGGTCAGCTTGGCCCAAGGGCTCTAACCCATTCTGAAACACCACTTTACTTAGAAATCTGCTGCCACAAAGAAGTTACATTTCCTCACTACCGCCTGCTTGGCCAAAGTGCTCTAACCCATATTGAAACACCACCGTACTTACAAATCTGCTGCCACAAAGAAGTTACCTTTCCTGACTCCTGCCAGCTTGGCCCAAGGGCTCTAACCCATTCTGAAACACCACTGTACTTAGAAATCTTCTACCACAAAGAATTTACATTTCCTGATTCCAGCCAGATTGGCCCAAGGGCTCTAACCCATAATGAAACACCACTGTACTTAGAAATCTGCTGCCACAATGAAGTTACATTTCCTGACTCTGGCCAACTTGGCCCAAGAGCTCTAACCCGTTCTGAAACACCATGGTACTTAGAAATCTGCTTCCACAAAGAAGTTACATTTCCTCACTACCGCCAGCTTGGCCAAAGGGCTATTTCCCATTATAAAACACCACTGTACTTAGAAATCTGCTGCCACAAAGAAGTTACATTTGCTGACTCCGGCCAGCTTGACTAAAGGGCTATATCCCATTTTGAAACACCACTGTACTTCGAAATCTGCTGCCACAAAGAAGTTACATTTCCTCACTCCGGCTAGCTTGGCCCAATGGCTCTAATGCATTCTGAAACATTACTGTACTCAGAAATCTGCTGCCACAAAGAAGTTACATTTATTGACTCCGTCCAGCTTGGCCCAAGGGCTCTAACCCATTCTTAAACACCACTGTACTTAGAAATCAGCTTCCACAAAGAAGTTACATTTGCTGACTCTGGCCAGCTTGTTCCAAGGGCTCTAACCCATTCTGAAACAACACTGTACATACAAATCTGCTGCTACAAAGAAGTTACATTTCCTGACTCCTGCCTGCTTGGCCAAAGGGCTATATCACTTTCTGAAACACCACTGTATTTAGAAATGTGCTGCCACAAAGAAGTTACATTTCCTCACTCTGGTCAGCTTGGCCCAAGGGCTCTAACCCATTCTGAAACACCACTGTACTTACAAATCTGCTGCCACAAAGAAGTTACATTTCTTGACTCCGGCCAGCATGGCCAAAGTGCTCTAACCCATATTGAAACAACACTCTACTTAGAAATCTGCTGCCACAAAGAAGTTACATTTCCTGACTCCTGCCAGCTTGGCCCAAGGGCTCTAACCCATTCTGAAACACCACTGTATTTAGAAATCTTCTGCCACAAAGAATTTACATTTCCTGATTCCAGCCAGCTTGGCCCAAGGGCTCTAACCCATAATGAAACACGACTGCACTTAGAAATCTGCTGCCACAATGAAGTTACATTTCCTGACTCTGGCCAGCTTGGCCCAATGGCTCTAACCCATTCTAAAACACAACTGTACTTAGAAATCTGCTGCCACAAAGAAGTTACATTTCCTGACTCCGGCCAACTTGGCCCAAGAGCTCTAACCCATTCTTAAACACCACTGTACTTAGAAATCTGCTTCCACAAAGAAGTTACATTTGCTGACTCCGGCCAGCTTGGTCCAAGGGCTCTAACCCGTTCTGAAACACCATTGTACTTAGAAATCTGCTTCCACAAAGAAGTTACATTTCCTCACTCCGGCCAGCTTGGCCCAAGGTCTCTAACCCATTCTGAAACACCACTGTACTGAGAAATCTGCTTCCACAAAGTAGTTACATTTCCTGACTCTGGCCAGCTTGGCCCAAGGGCTCTAACCCATTCTGAAACACCACTGTACTTAGAAATCTGCTGCCACAAAGATCTTACATGTTCTCACTCCGGCCTGCTTGGCCAAAGAGCTCTAACCCATATTGAAACACCACTGTACTTAGAAATCGACTACCACAAAGAAGTTACATTTCCTGACTCCTGCCAGCTTGGCCCAAGTGCTATAACCCATTCTGAAACACCACTCTATTTAGAAATCTTCTGCCACAAAAAATTTACATTTCCTGACTCCGGCCAGCTTGGCCCAAGGGCTCTATCCCATTCTGAAACACCACTGTACTTACAAATCTTCTGCCACAAAGAAGTTATATTTCCTGACTCCGGCCAGCCTGGTCCAAGTGCTCCAACCCATTCTGAAACACCACTGTACTTACAAATCTGCTGCCACTCCGGCCATATCCTGACTCCGGCCAGCTTGGCCCAAGGGCTCTAATCCATTCTGAAACACCACCGTACTTACAAATCTGCTGCCACAAAGAACTTACATTTTCTCACTCCGGCCTGCTTGGCCAAAGTTCTCTAACCCATATAGAAACACCACTGTACTTAGAAATCTGCTGCCACAAAGAAGTTACATTTGCTGACTCCTGGCAGCTTGGCCCAAGGGCTCTAACCCATTCTGAAACACCACTGTATTTAGAAATCTTCTGCCACAAAGAATTTACATTTCCTGACTCCGGCCAGCTTGGCCCAAGGGCTCTAACCCATTCTGAAACACCACTGTCCTTTGAAATCTGCTGCCACGAAGAAGTTACATTTCCTCACTCCGGCCAGCTTGTCCAAAGGGCTCTAACCCATTCTTTAACACCACTCTACTTAGAAATCTGCTTCCACAAAGAAGTAACATTTGCTGACTCCTGCCAGCTTGGCCCAAGTGCTCTAACCCATTCTGAAACACCACTGTACTTAGAAATCTGCTGCCACAAAGAAGTTCAATTTCCTCACTCCGGCCTGCTTGGCCAAAGAGCACTAACCCATATTGAAACACCACTGTACTTCGAAATCTGCTGCCACAAAGAAGTTACATTTCCTGAATCTGGCCAGCTTTGCCCAACGGCTCTACCCATTCTGATACACAACTGTACTTAGAAATCTGCTTCCACAAAGTAGTTACATTTGCTGACTCCTGGCAGCTTGGCCCAATGACTCTAACCCATTCTGAAACATCACTGTACTTAGAAATCTGCTGCCACAAAGAACTTACATTTCCTGACTCTGAATTGCTTTGCCATAGCGCTCTAACCCATATTGAAACAACACTGTACTTACAAATCTGCTGCCACAAAGAAGTTACATTTCCTGACTCCGGCCTTCTTGACCAAAGGGCTATATCCCTTTCTGAAACACCACTGTACTTAGAAATGTTCTGCCACAAAGAATTTATATTTCCTCACTCCGGCCAACTTGGCCCAAGGGCTCTAACCCATTCTGGAACACCACTGTACTTCGAAATCTGCTGCCACAAAGAAGTTACATTTCCTGAATCTGGCCAGCTTTGCCCAACGGCTCTACCCATTCTGATACACAACTGTACTTAGAAATCTGCTTCCACAAAGTAGTTACATTTGCTGACTCCTGGCAGCTTGGCCCAATGACTCTAACCCATTCTGAAACATCACTGTACTTAGAAATCTGCTGCCACAAAGAACTTACATTTCCTGACTCTGAATTGCTTTGCCATAGCGCTCTAACCCATATTGAAACACCACTGTACTTACAAATCTGCTGCCACAAAGAAGTTACATTTCCTGACTCCGGCCTTCTTGACCAAAGGGCTATATCCCTTTCTGAAACACCACTGTACTTAGAAATGTTCTGCCACAAAGAATTTATATTTCCTCACTCCGGCCAACTTGGCCCAAGGGCTCTAACCCATTCTGGAACACCACTGTATTTAGAAATCTTCTGCCACAAAGAATTTATATTTCCAGACTCCGGCCAGCTTGGCCCAAGGGCTCTAACCCATTCTGAAACACCAATGTATTTAGAAATCTTCTGCCACAAGGAATTTATATTTCCTGACTCTGGCCAGCTTGGCCCAAGGGCTATAACCCATTCTGAAACACCACTGTACTTTGAAATCTGCTTCAACAAAGAAGTTACATTTCCTCACTCCGGCCAGCTTGGCCCAAGGGCTCTAACCCATTCTGAAATACCACTCTACTTAGAAATCTGCTTCCACAAAGATGTTACATTTGCTGACTCCTGGCAGCTTGGCCCAAGGGCTCTAACCCATTCTGAAACACGACTGCACTTAGAAATCTTCTTCCACAAAGAACTTCCATTTCCTCACTCTGGCCTGCTTGGCCAAAGAGCACTAACCCATATTGAAATACCACTGTACTTAGAAATCTGCTGCCACAATGAAGTTACATTTCCTGACTCTGGCCAGCTTGGCCCAACGGCTCTAACCCATTCTGAAACACAACTGTACTTAGAAATCTGCTGCCACAAAGAAGTTACATTTCCTGACTCTGGCCAGCTTGGCCCAAGGGCACTAACCCATTCTGAAACATTACTGTACTTAGAAATCTGCTGCCACAAAGAAGTTACATTTGCTGACTCCTGTCAGCTTGGCCCAAGGGCTATATCCCATTTTGAAACACCACTGTACTTCAAAATCTGCTGCCACAAAGAAGTTACATTTCCTCACTCCGGCCAGCTTGGCCCAATGGCTCTAACGCATTCTGAAACATTACTGTACTTAGAAATCTGCTGCCACAAAGAATTTACATTTACTGACTCCGGCCAGCTTGGCCCAAGGGCTCTAACCCATTCTTAAACACCACTGTACTTAGAAATCTGCTTCCACAAAGAAGTTACATTTGCTGACTCTGGCCAGCTTGGTCCAAGGGCTCTAACCCATTCTGAAACATCATTGTACTTAGAAATCTGCTTCCACAAAGAAGTTACATTTCCTCACTCCGGCCAGCTTGGCCGAAGGTCTCTTACCCATTCTGAAACACCACTGTACTGAGAAATCTGCTTCCACAAAGTAGTTATATTTGCTGACTCCGGCCAGCTTGGCCCAAGGGCTCTAACCCATTCTGAAACACCACTGTACTTACAAATCTGCTGCCACAAAGAAGTTACATTTCCTGACTCCTGCCTGCGTGGCCAAAGGGCTATATCTCTTTCTGAAACACCACTGTACTTAGAAATCTGCTGCCACAAAGAAGTTACATTTCCTCACTCCGGTCAGCTTGGCCCAAGGGCTCTAACCCATTCTGAAACACCACTGTACTTACAAATCTGCTGCCACTAAGAAATTACATTTCCTGACTCTGGCCAGCTTGGCCCAAGAGCTCTAACCCATTCTTAAACACAACTGTCCTTAGAAATCTGCTTCCACAAAGAAGTTACATTTGCTGACTCTGGCCAGCTTGGCCCAAGTTTTCTAACCCATTCTGAAACACCATTGTACTTAGAAATCTGCTTCCACAAAGAAGTTACATTTCCTCACTACCGCCAGCTTGGCCCAAGGGCTCTAATCCATTCTGAAACACCACCATACTTAGAAATCTGCTTCCACAAAGAACTTACATTTTCTCACTCCGGCCTGCTTGGCCAAAGTGCTCTAACCCATATTGAAACAACACTCTACTTAGAAATCTGCTGCCACAAAGAAGTTACATTGCCTGACTCCTGCCAGCTTGGCCCAAGGGCTCTAACCCATTCTGAAACACCACTGTATTTAGAAATCTTCTGTCACAAAAAAATTACATTTCCTGACTCCGGCCAGCTTGGCCCAAGGGCTCTAACCCATACTGAAACACCACTGTATTTAGAAATCTTCTGCCACAAAGAATTTATTTTTCCTGACTCCGGCCAGCTTGGCCCAAGGGCTCTAACCCATTCTGAAACACCACTGTATTTAGAAATCTTCTGCCACAAAGAAGTTATATTTCCTGACTCCGGCCAGCTTGGCCCAAGGGCTCTAACCCATTCTGAAACACCACTGTACTTAGTAATCTGCTGCCTCAAAGAAGTTACATTTGCTGACTCCAGCCTGCTTGGCCCAAGGGCTCTAACCCATTCTGAAACACCACTTTACTTAGAAATCTGCTGCCACAAAGAGGTTACTTTCCTTGACTCCGGCCTGCTTGGCCAAAGAGCTCTAACCCATTCTGAAATACCACTCTACTTAGAAATCTGCTTCCACAAAGATGTTACATTTGCTGACTCCTGGCAGCTTGGCCCAAGGGCTCTAACCCATTCTGAAACACGACTGCACTTAGAAATCTTCTTCCACAAAGAACTTCCATTTCCTCACTCTGGCCTGCTTGGCCAAAGAGCACTAACCCATATTGAAATACCACTGTACTTAGAAATCTGCTGCCACAATGAAGTTACATTTCCTGACTCTGGCCAGCTTGGCCCAACGGCTCTAACCCATTCTGAAACACAACTGTACTTAGAAATCTGCTGCCACAAAGAAGTTACATTTCCTGACTCTGGCCAGCTTGGCCCAAGGGCACTAACCCATTCTGAAACATTACTGTACTTAGAAATCTGCTGCCACAAAGAAGTTACATTTGCTGACTCCTGTCAGCTTGGCCCAAGGGCTATATCCCATTTTGAAACACCACTGTACTTCAAAATCTGCTGCCACAAAGAAGTTACATTTCCTCACTCCGGCCAGCTTGGCCCAATGGCTCTAACGCATTCTGAAACATTACTGTACTTAGAAATCTGCTGCCACAAAGAATTTACATTTACTGACTCCGGCCAGCTTGGCCCAAGGGCTCTAACCCATTCTTAAACACCACTGTACTTAGAAATCTGCTTCCACAAAGAAGTTACATTTGCTGACTCTGGCCAGCTTGGTCCAAGGGCTCTAACCCATTCTGAAACATCATTGTACTTAGAAATCTGCTTCCACAAAGAAGTTACATTTCCTCACTCCGGCCAGCTTGGCCGAAGGTCTCTTACCCATTCTGAAACACCACTGTACTGAGAAATCTGCTTCCACAAAGTAGTTATATTTGCTGACTCCGGCCAGCTTGGCCCAAGGGCTCTAACCCATTCTGAAACACCACTGTACTTACAAATCTGCTGCCACAAAGAAGTTACATTTCCTGACTCCTGCCTGCGTGGCCAAAGGGCTATATCTCTTTCTGAAACACCACTGTACTTAGAAATCTGCTGCCACAAAGAAGTTACATTTCCTCACTCCGGTCAGCTTGGCCCAAGGGCTCTAACCCATTCTGAAACACCACTGTACTTACAAATCTGCTGCCACTAAGAAATTACATTTCCTGACTCTGGCCAGCTTGGCCCAAGAGCTCTAACCCATTCTTAAACACAACTGTCCTTAGAAATCTGCTTCCACAAAGAAGTTACATTTGCTGACTCTGGCCAGCTTGGCCCAAGTTTTCTAACCCATTCTGAAACACCATTGTACTTAGAAATCTGCTTCCACAAAGAAGTTACATTTCCTCACTACCGCCAGCTTGGCCCAAGGGCTCTAATCCATTCTGAAACACCACCATACTTAGAAATCTGCTTCCACAAAGAACTTACATTTTCTCACTCCGGCCTGCTTGGCCAAAGTGCTCTAACCCATATTGAAACAACACTCTACTTAGAAATCTGCTGCCACAAAGAAGTTACATTGCCTGACTCCTGCCAGCTTGGCCCAAGGGCTCTAACCCATTCTGAAACACCACTGTATTTAGAAATCTTCTGTCACAAAAAAATTACATTTCCTGACTCCGGCCAGCTTGGCCCAAGGGCTCTAACCCATACTGAAACACCACTGTATTTAGAAATCTTCTGCCACAAAGAATTTATTTTTCCTGACTCCGGCCAGCTTGGCCCAAGGGCTCTAACCCATTCTGAAACACCACTGTATTTAGAAATCTTCTGCCACAAAGAAGTTATATTTCCTGACTCCGGCCAGCTTGGCCCAAGGGCTCTAACCCATTCTGAAACACCACTGTACTTAGTAATCTGCTGCCTCAAAGAAGTTACATTTGCTGACTCCAGCCTGCTTGGCCCAAGGGCTCTAACCCATTCTGAAACACCACTTTACTTAGAAATCTGCTGCCACAAAGAGGTTACTTTCCTTGACTCCGGCCTGCTTGGCCAAAGAGCTCTAACCCATTTTGAAACACCACTGTACTTAGAAATCGACTGCCACAAAGACTTTACATTTCCTGCCTCCGGCCAGCTTAGCCCAAGGGCTCTAACCCATTCTGAAACACCACCATTGCCTTACCTTATGTTCCCTCTTAGTTATTATTTCGTTCTGTAAACACAGTACTCCTTGTGCGGGGAAATTATACCATTTGGTAATAAGGTTTCCCCTTTCACTGCTGTTACTTACAATCACAAATGTTCAAAGACTCAGTGGAAACCTCAACCACTGCTTGCAGCCTTTGCCTTTGACTTGTGTGATGAGACCTTTCCTTCCAAGCTCTTCGAGACAGAAGGCCCCTGTGTGGGTTTCACGAACTTATACGAAAGGTGGGGGAATGATGATTACCATCTTGGACCATTCCACCACCAACATGGTTAATGCAACAGACACAAATGATTATTCAAACTGTGAGAGAGCAGAAACTTCTTCATCTGTTCTACAGTCTCAACGTCGCAGTTGAGATGTTCTCAAAAGTACCTCTGATCAAACTACCACTGGTTGTGAAGAGGAGGAGGAGGAGGACATGTCAGAGGGATGGGTGGAAGACAACATGGAATCTGCTTCCACCTCAGGACTTAGTGAGCATGCTGGAGGCCAAGGTTGAGGAAACACCCCCAATCCCACCCCCTTCCACCCACACTGTCACTCCAAACAGCAACATTACAGCAGTAGTACATGTGGGTAGGCTGACATCGCTCCTCTGGGATCATTACGACATCCATCCTCAGAAGGCCACTTTGGCAGTATGTAGGCATTGCGGTGTGAGTGTTAGCAGAGGAAAAGATGTGAGGCATCTTGCCACAACAGGCCTAAGGATGCACGTCAAGAGACACCATCCTAATGTAGACACAGTGGAAGGCGGCATCACCGGCAGCAGTACACAGAGCACTCCAACCTCTCCAAAAGAGAGGAAAACCATTGATGCAGAAAACCATTGATGCTTGGGGCCTGCCAGTAACAAGGGTGAGATCTGGAGTGAAGCCGCCATCCGTGAAGGAAATCACACGTCGCATGGGAGAGATGATGGCTCTAGATCACCAGCCCTTCCATATGGTGGCACAGGAGGTGGTCAGAAAGTTGACTTTCACCGTCCGTAAACGTCTCCTCCCGCTGATGGAGAGTAAGAGCCATGTCTTGGCAGCACTCTGCAACCCTCGCATCAAGGACACCGTCTGCCCCAAAGATTTTCAGAGGTGGAAGGCAGAGCTTGTCTCGCTCGTGAGAGGAGCATACTCTCAGAGGGTGGGGGAACACTCTGAGCAACTGACCATTGCCGTTCTTCCCCAGAACCCCAGCGGTTACGCCAGCAACACTTCCGATAGCCCCACCTTGCCACCAACAAGGGATGATGGTTGGGCACTGCAGCAGAAAAGCTTTCTTAGAGGAGAGCATCACTTTTCTTTCAGAGGAAGGAACATCTTTGTCGGCCCAGGCGGCAAAGTTAGACTTGGCCGAGTATTCCATAAACCGTTACTTCGAGGAGCCTCAGGAGTGTTTCTCCAGTGATCCATTGTCTTACTGGTCCTCCTGAAGCAAGGCATGGCCTGACTTCTCAAACGTCGCATGCAAGTTACTCAGCTGTCTGCCAACTAGCGTGCAGAGTGAGAGGGTCTTCAGCCTGGCGGGCGATGTCGTGAGCCTCCAACGTAGCTTGCTCAACCCCCTTGCGGTGGAAAAGCTGGTCTTTCTGAAGGCCAACCTGCCACTTTTGGGCTATCCAGATATTGATTTTGAGGGTTACGCCCCGTAGATCACTATTGGATTGTGTTTTTGAAAACCAGAAATGCTCTACTTAGAAATATCAACACTGCCTTGTTATCAGCCCTGTGCCGCAGAATATTTCTTCTGCTGTATTGCTCCTCAAGACCAAGTCTGTTACTTTAGAAACGGGGCGGTATTATGATCCTTCCTGAGGGATGGGTGACCTTACAATACTGTAGTGATCCCCACTTGCGGACTTTGCCTGCATACAAAGGAACGGTCATTTGAAAAACCTAAAGTACCTTAAAAAAACTATTTTTTTAAAAAAAAATATTACCCTAAAAAAAACCACCTTAAGTAAACCCTTTGAAAAGGGAGAACACTGCATTTACCAGAGAACAGCTGCTACATTAATATTGATCTCTATTGAGTTCTCACTGAATCAACTTTTGATCTCATCTTTAATCAATCCACTTCAACTACCTCATCCCCCCCGACACTTCACCCCGTGATACAATCCAAACCTCCATCACAACAACCACACCAATAATTAACCCCCCCCCCTTTAACTACCTCACCCCCTATGACCCTATATCCCATGGTACAATCCAAATCCCCATCCCAAAACCAATCACGGCAATGACTGCGGCACCCTTCACCACAAAAAACAAATTACTCAGCTGGAGCCAGGCATTTCTCTCTGTGAAACGCTTCTGCGTGTGGTTATTTCTTCCCAAATTAATTTGTGTTATAGAAGATAGTAACTGGGAAAGTATTTCCAACTTATCAAATCCTCCTCCTCCTGAGTACGTGTCACAGTACGCAGTGGTGTGGGGAGCTCCTTCGTGACAACAGAGCTGAGCCATCATGGCTTGTAATCGTCCTTTAATATTGGTGTACTCTGTAAAGGGGGAAGTCAAAATGTCACCACGCCAGCTCTGTTCAAGGCCCCCATTTGCACAGAGATTGTGAACTTTGCACACACCATTTTGAGGAAGAACAGGAGATTGAACTACGCTGTGAGTGAACTTGCAGGGCATCACACCAGGCCTAAATTTTGGTGCACCGCCATAGCTGTGCCACATCCCAAGGGTTTGCGGAGGTGGAACTCATTGTTCTGGGCATGGTGCCTTCAGAAATATAACCCTGGAAGGACGCATTTCTGCCCTGAACAAGAGTTGCCGATGCTGACATCGTTGGGATAACATCCCACTGAAGCGCTATGCCATCTGCTCTGTTTGGGCAGCTAAAGCTCTTCCGGCACTGCTGATTTGTTAGGGCCATCGATATGAGGAGATCACATAATTTCCTGGGGTCGTTGAAGAAAAAAAATTAGTCTGTTTGTAGATTGCTCCAATTAATAATTTTTTAAAAAAATTGGTTCAACATTTTAAATATAATTTGTTCTCAATAAATGTTTGTATTACTTTAATGTTATTCTGCGTCTTCCCTCTCCAAGCTCTACGTAAGATCCGTACGATATCATACGTACGAAACGTACTATAAAGGTGTATAAGCTCTTTGACAACACCGCTCCAGAAGTTTCTCTGTAGCTCCAGTCCTCTGCATGTAACACTAATCTGCCAGTCTCGGGGGAAGATGGGGGGAGTGACGTTTGCATTTTGCTTTCACTGCATATCCTTAAGGTTCCCTCCAGTACGTTTCGGAGGGATGGGTGTACCCTTTCCCGCACATGGTGGCATCGCGTTACTCAAACACCCCTACGCAAGAGCTGTCATTGTTGGGTGACTATTCCTTATCTTCTGGGCAAGGAAACTTTTCCTCCATCTCTCTGTACTTTGTGGTGTCAATATCCAAACTGCTGTTTGGCTGTGTTCTGTGCCTTGCTGTCATTTCATGGTGCTTGTCTGGTGACTTCTCTGCTCCTGACTGGCATTGAAAGAAGACATCTTCAATGAGACGTCTTCTACAGATGTACCAATTGTCTTGTTGGAGCTGCCTGCCTGGCTGCCGAGTGTAGGCCAGTACTTCATCTCTGACAGTCCTTGGGAGGACCAACACTATCTGCTCTATGTGTGTTACTGCTTCCTGCTTCTTCAGAGTACACCACCTGTTCCCTGTCTCCTGTCCAGTATCCCGTAGAACTTCCCTTCTGGAGCCTACCAGTCCCTATCCTATCTTTGAGGGGTGTCTGCTTGTCTGCTGAGTTGTCCTGCGGTGTTTACTTCTGGCCCGGTCTTGTGGATTTGCCATCTTTTTTCCCCACGTCTGTGGAAGTCCTACTTACGTGTTAGTTAATGGCTGGGTTTTTAACATAGGTATTTCATGAGTAAAGGCCAGCTAGGTAGCCCTGAGTTATGTACTATTCTGTTACGGCTTTATCGACATGAAGGTGACTTGGTCCCCCTTTTTTCCTTCACATCTGAGCTTCCCTTTCACTGCAAGCTGTTACCTTGTGGTTGACTTTCAGGACTGCCTGGTTGATTGCTGTGTGTTGATGGGTCATTCAGGTCTCCAGTTTATTCTGTCAAGGCCCCCTTGTATGCCTCGTTGCTCGGGTTCCTTTCTTGACTTTGTCTGCGCTAGCAGCAGTACTGTCCTTGGGGTATGTTGTACTTTCCCTTGTTTTCATGTGGCGTTATGCTTCTGTTGATGTGGGTAGCTACCGTACTGAGTAGGGGAATGGGAGGAGAGATGGTAGGATATAGCTTATCCCGCACTTCGCTTCCCTCTATGCCTGTTCTGCACCCTTTTAGTTAAAATCCATTTCCTTGGATTATCCCAGCCATGTGCCATTCCTTCATGACCCCAGGGATCTGGTCCAATGTAACCTTTGTCTTTGAATGACATTTTCTCTGAATCGCTGGCATCAGGTTTCTTCCTCTTTCCTTTGACATCCAAAGCAGTGTTGGCTTTATACTCAGATGAATCCCGCCCTCCCAGCTTCCATTGAACAAGACCACTGTCCCCTCACTGTCCATCTCCCAGTGCACCTGCTTTTATTATTCATGTTTACCATCTTCTCCTTCCACCAGAGGAGTTAAGGGTAAATGCGCCCCTGGAAGGCTTTGAGGTGGCCGGAAAGGTGTGCTGGCCTTCACTTCAGGCAAGCATTCAGTCAGAAACTGACGGGGGTTATGGCCTGGGGCCACCCGGGAGGGTTTGGAGTTAGTCACACAACGGGAACAAACCCATACTGTTTCTGCACTGTTTCTAGAAATTTGCAACTGCTCAAAAAATAAATTGATTATGACAGCAAAGTCCAGTTGATCACTGCTGTCTTTTTAAATTCCCTTGGAAGATTCCTCATTTCCCAAAGGAGAGTATAATGCTACCAGTTGAACAAGCCCCCCCCATCGTCCCCCCCCCCCGAGCCTGTAGGTGTTCATTAATCCAGTAGTTTTAAAACATCTTCACCTTCTTTGGGGAAATTCAGAAGTTCAATATACAGCTTGGCAAGCATCGTTTCTTTAATTCCATAAGTCTGACATTGGTAAGGGTGGCCTCAGGGCAAGGAAGCGGTCTCTCCAGGGCGGTACTGGCCGGGTTGACATTTGCATTTAGCTTTCACAGCATCTCCAGAAGGTTCCCTCTGGTAGGTTCCCCACTTCTTGGCTTGATTGAATATCATCATCCGTGGAATAAAGTATAAGACAGCAGTATAAGCTGTCATAGAGCACTGCTCCAGAAGGTTATCAGTAGCTCAAGTGATCGGCATGAAACCTTAATCTGCCAGTCTCGGGGGAAGGTGGGGGGAGTGACGTTTGCATTTAGCTTTCACTGCAGGCAAGCAGTCAGTCCCCGGAAGGAATTGTGGAAGTGACGCTTGCAGATAGCTTTCACTGCATCTTATTCGTCCTGAAGTAGGACTCCACTTTCTTGATTTGTACAAAAACCCTCTGTGAAGGAGTGTGGTTGAACTTACTGCCACCTAATCTGTGAGGGAAGCCGGTCAATGATCAATTTCAGCTTAGGAGCTATTTTATAAAGGGACTATTAATTACTGAAGGCTTTATACATTTAATAGCATAGTGTTTACTGTCCCTGGCTTGACTTTACTTCTTATGTAGGCTGTTTGTCTTAAGAGAAACTGTATCAGGCAAGGCTTGAGGAAAACAGTAACAAATTTATTTTAACAGGAGTATAACATGTTTAACTGTTTCTTCACAAGAGGCACAAATCTTGATTGGTTACATTAGTAAGGTTTCATGAGTAATCTCAGGCACAGACTTCAAGAGGTTTCTATAAGCAGATGTAACTCTTCTGGACAACTGTCCTAATAAAACAAATAAGCTAAAAGGCTTATTAACAGAATTGGCTCCCAGCCAAACCTTGATTCTTAACTCAGAATCAATAACCCCCTGTAGTTTTATCACTACCGGGTCCTTTTCCTTAACCCCTTTGGTCACCAATTAATTCCCTGAATCTCCATCCAGAGACTCAGTCTTTCCAGTAGCTCACCGGCTTACTGACACATTCCCTGAATCTCCACCCAGAGACTCAGTCTTCCCAGTAGCTCACAGGCTTACTGACTGACTTTCAAAACAGCTGCCCTGTGAAGAGGCAGTTTGCTCCGCCCCTGTTGCTATGGCAACCCAGCTAACGCCAAGCCACCATCTCCAATAAAATATATTTCTTCATACTTACCATTTATCAACCACTGTCTAAACAACACATAAACATGAGAATAAAAGTTACACATCGTCACACCAACATCCATCTGCCATGCTATTGTCTATTTCAATTCCTTCCGATGACTCCTCATTTCCCAATGGACAATGGAATGCTGCAAGTTGAGGAAGTGCACCCTCCCCCTTCCCGGAACCAGTAGGTGTTTGTTACTTCAGTACTTTTAAAGCATCTTCTGCTGGGCCCAAGGGGTCAAACCCATTCTGAAACAGCACTGTAATTAGAAATCTGCTGCCACAAAGAAGTTACATTTGCTGACTCCGGCCAGCTTGAACCAAGGGCTCAAACCCATTCTGAAACACCACGGTAGTTGGAAATCTGCTGCCTCAAAGAAGTTACATTTGCCGAGTCGGCCAGCCGGAGTGATGTTTGCATTTAGCTTTCAGTGCATCTTTTCAGTGCAGTGTGCTGTGCCATTGAGGGCAGGGATTGTCTGTCAAAGCCCAGCTTGACTTCCCCTTTCCTCAGGATGTGGCCAAATTATTTCTGTTTGCTTCCATCAACGCCTGTTCTGCACCCTTTTAGTAGAAATCCACTTACTTGTTTTATCCCAGCCACATGCCATTCAATAGTAATCCCAGGAATGTGGTCCGACGTTTCCTTTGTCTTTGAATGACATTTTCTCTGCATCACCGGCATCAGGTTTCTTCCTCTTCCCTTTGACATCCAAAGCAGTGTTGTCTTTCCATAGAGTAAGCCCACTGTATCCTTGGTGTCCATCTCCCTGTGCCCCTGCTTTTCTTTTTCCAGTTGTCCTTCTTCTCCTTCCATCAGGGGGGTTAAGGGGAAATGCGACCCTTGGTGGGCTTATAGGTGCCTGGAATGGTGTGCTGGACTTCACTGCAGGTAAGCATTCAGTCAGTAACTCAAGGGGGGTTAAGGTCCGGTGCCACCTGGGAGGGCTTGGAGTTTGTCACACAAGGAGAACAAACCCATACTGTTTTCGTACTGTTTATAGGGACCTGCAACCGCCCAAAAAACAGATTGATTTTGACAGCAACGTCCAGCTGATCACTGCTGTCTTGTTTCCGAGAACCTGGAATGATAGACTTCAAAATATCTACACTGCTCAGTTATCAGATCTGTGCCGTGCAATATTTCTTCTGCTTTATTGTTCCTCGACACCAAGTAGATTCCTTTTCAAAATGGGGCACTATAATGATCCTTCATGAGGGATGGGGCACCACTCAATACTTTTGTGATCCCCACTAGCACTCCTTGCCTTCATACAGAAGAAAGGTCAAACAAAGACCCTAAAATACCTTCAAAAGAACATCCTTAAACTACCTCCAAAAAAAGAAATCCGTTAAAAATTTCCCTTTAAAAAAAGAACCCTAAAGAAAAAACAATACAAAAGGGAGGGCCTTGCATTTATCTGAGAACAGCTAGTACCGCAGGTGCATCCAGCGCATCCATTATCTTCAATGAGGATAACGGGATATGAAAGGTTTTCTGGAACATCCCTGGAATTACAGATCCCAATGTAAAAAAGGTGGGCATTTTGAGACTGGTTCCTCGCGTCCATGTTGGCCAAATCTGCATTTGGTTAGAATGCGCTTTCCACAAATTGGATGTTTCATATGGCATTTGGCGCTCGCAGAGTAGGCTAAAGAGCAACTACAACTTCAGTAGGTTTCTACTTCTCTTGCTGGAATGATTATCCTGATCCAGGCGAGAAAGTACAGTATTACTTTAGAACCTCTCTGAGAACAACGGTTCAAGAAGGTTCTCAGTAGCTCCAGTGCTCAACAAGTACAATTAAGCTGCCATTCTGGGGGGAACGTGGGGGGTTGGGGGGACATCTGGATTTAGCTTTCAGTTCGGTTACATTAAATCTCCGAGTTCATTAGCCACTGGCTGATTGCCCCAACATTGAGTAGCCTTATTCTGAAGGGTGTCCTTCAGGACTGCATGGTTGTCTGGAGGTTATGAGTGTGTTCTCTTTATGGATCTTCCCCACCTCTGTGGTCCTCAACCATCTCCTACCTCTCGACACGAGGCTACCATTGTGAGATCAGAAGAAAAGGTTCTGAGGCTGTTAGGGTAGGTGGGAGTTGTAGTCCAAAGCCCCAGAAGGGTGCAAGTTAGCCTTGCCAGGTGTAGATGCCTGCAGAGAGGCCCCGAGCATCCCTCTGTCTGTGCCCTGCAGTGTGCTGTGCCATTGAGGGCAGGGATTCCCTCTCAAACGCGAGCTTGACTTCCCCATTCCTGCTGTAAGTGCCTCGGGGTTGCCGTCCCTTTCTGGGACTGACTGTTCCTTTGCAGTTTGATGGAGTGCCATTGACCCCAGATATATTTTCTCATGCCAGCTTTACATCCCCATACCTGACCTATACTGTCTTGGTTAGATTGTTTCCGTCCAGGGCAGCCTTTCCTCTTTACCTCCTTTGTCTCCGGGAGCTACTGCTTGATTGCTGGGTGACTTTGAATCTTTGGGAGCAACCCGCGGAGGATGTACCATCTCTTTTCTCAATTGAATCTGTGAGGAAAAGAGTCTAAAGTCCTTATGGGTAGAAACTCTGATGTTTTCCCATGAAGCGCCTTGTTGTCAGGTGGCCTACAAACCCTGAGAAATTAGTGCCTGTTTTCCTGCCCTGTGCATTTATACCGTGTTCTTTTTCCTTGGACATTTAGCCTTCCTATGTGCAAAGTGACTTGGAACGGTCAATTAATAGCGTGTTCGGAGTTTGCTAGTAGCTTCCCTTCTTCCAGTCTCTACTTCATTGACCACAAGTAGTGGTCCCTATCAAATGCAACGTTACGGCTCTGCAGTGGCTGCCTGTATGTTGCCATGATGCCCTTTTGGTGCATTCCTGTATTCTCTCTTTCCTTTCTTTGAGGGGTGTTTGTTTGTCTGCTGTTTTGTGGAACCCGATACAAGGTCTGCTGCAAAATTCACTGAAAGGCTTCCTTGTCTTCCTCATTCGTGGTGTTACTTCATATCTCTTTGAAAAAAATTTAATCTCCCAATTTAGTCCTTTGTTTTATTTTATGTTATCATCTGAAATAAAAATTTGCAATGTTGGTTAATTGAATTTTTCTGTACAGTGAATTCTACTTTGAGTATTCATACCCTGACCTTCTCTAGACCCAGAGAGGAGTCTGTGGGGTGTCCGCTTCACTGCTGTGTGTATTCCCGCACTCCTCCATGGTGGATCACCTTGAATTTGGCGTTGCCGGCAGCAGTTCCTTTCTTGAGGTATTTTGAATGTTCCCTCGGTGTCACTGGTTGTGCCAAGGATCCCTTGTCTGCCAACACTGCTTTGGATGTCAAAGGGAAGAGGAAGAAAACAGATGCCATCGATGCAGGGGAACTGTCACTCAAAGACAAAGGAAACAGGTGGCCGCGTTCCTGGAAAGCGGTCAGTCCCGGGGGGAAGGGAAAGAGTGATGGTAGTACACATTCCCAGTGTGCAGGATCAATGCCCCTCGGGAGGGCTTAGAGATTGTCTCACTGGAGGATGGCCGATATGCAGTGAAAGTAGAATGCATTCAGACACTCCTGGGGGATTGATGTCCAATGCCCCCCGAGAGGGCTTGGAGGTGGCCAGAAAGGGTATTGGCCTTCACAGAGCAGGCAAGCAGGCAGTCCTGGGGGGGGGGGGGGTTAAGGCTGGTGCCCCAATGGGAGGGCATGGAGGTGGCCGGAATGGGGCGCGTTTGCCTTCACTGCAGGCAGTCAGTAAGTCAGTAAGTCAGTCAGTCCCGGGGGCCAGGATGGATGCCCCCTGGGAGGGCTTGGAGGTAGTCACACTGGAGGATGGCTGAAATGCAGTGAAAGTAGAATGCATTCAGACACTCCCGGGGGGTTGATGCCTGATGCCCCCCAGGAGGACTTGGAGACAGCCGGAATGGGGCACGGGCCTTTACTCGGCAGGCAAGCAGTAAGTCCCAGGGGGCCAGGATCAATGCCCCCTGGGAGGACTTAGAGACAGCCGGAATGGGGCATGGGCCTTTACTCGGCAGGCAAGCAGTAAGTCTCAGGGGGCCAGGATCAATGCCCCCCGGGAGGGCTTAGAGATAGTCTCACTGGAGGACGGCCAATATGCAGTGAAAGTTTAATGCAAGCAGTCACTCCCGGGGGGTTAAGGCCTGATGC
Organism: Anolis sagrei; assembly: GCF_037176765.1. Classification (NCBI taxonomy): domain Eukaryota; kingdom Metazoa; phylum Chordata; class Lepidosauria; order Squamata; family Anolidae; genus Anolis; species Anolis sagrei. The sequence continues at coordinate 54,709,810 of NC_090035.1, read as the reverse complement.
CCCCCAGGAGGGCTTGAAGTTGGCTGGAATGGGGCACGTTTGCCTTCAGTGCAGGCAATCAGTAAGTCAGTCAGTCAGTCCCGGGGGGCCAAGATAGATGCCCTCTGGGAGGGCTTGGAGGTAGTCACACTGGAGGATGGCTGATATGCAGTGAAAGTAGAATGCATTCAGACACTCCAGGGGGTTTGATGCCCGATGCCCCCTGGGAGGACTTGGAGATGGCCGGAATGGGGCGTGGGCCTTCACTCGGTAGGCAAGCAGGCAGCCCCGGGGGGTAAAGGTGCGATGCCCCCCGGAAGGGCTGAGGTGGCCGGAAAGTGTATTGGCCTTCACTGCAGGCAAGCAGACAGTCCCGGGGGGGTTAAGGCCCGATGCCCCCCAACAGGTTATGGAGGTGGCTGGAATGGGGTGCATTTGCCTTCACTGCTGGCAGGCAGGCAATCAGTCAGTCCCAGGGGGCCAGGATGGATGCCCCCTGGGAGGGCTTGGAGGTGGCCAGAAAGAGTATTGGCCTTCACAGAGCAGGCAAGCAGGCAGTCCCGGGGGGTTAAGGCCCGATGCCCCAATGGGAGGGCATGGAGGTGGCCGGAATGGGCCGTGTTTGCCTTCACTGCAGTCAGTCAGTCAGTCAGTCAGTCAGTTAGTCAGTAGTCACACTGGAGGTCGGCCGAAATGCAGTGAAAGTAGAATGCATTCAGAAACTCCCGGGGGGTTGATGCCCGATGCCCCCCGGGAGGGCTTGAAGATGGCCGGAATGGAGCAGTGGCCTTCACTCTGCAGTCAGTCAGTCAGTCAGTCCAGGGGTTAATGCATGATGGCCCCCGGGAGGGCTTGAAGGTGGCCGGAATGGGCCGCTGGCCTTCACTGCAGGCAAGCAGTCAGTCAGTCCCGGGGGGTTAAGACCCGATGCCCCCCGGGAGGAGTTGGAGGTGGGCGGAATGGGTAGTGGCCGTCACTGAGCAGGCAAGCAGTCAGATTATCTGTGTTGAACTGGATTCAATGTGTATTCACTTTCCTAAAAATTTGGCACCAGATTTCTAACTGCAGTGGTGTTTCAGAATGGGTTAGAGCCCTTGGGCCAAGCTGGCCAGAGTAAGCAAATGTAAAATTTTTGTGGCAGCAGATTTCTAAGTACAGTGGTGTTTCAGAATGGGTTAGAGCCCTTGAGCCAAGCAGGCCGGAGTGAGGAAATGTAACATCTTTGTGGCAGCAGAATTCTAAGTACAGTGGTGTTTCAGAATGGGTTAGAGCCCTTGGGCCAAGCTGGCCGGAGTCAGCAAATGAAACTTCTTTGTGGAAGCAGATTTCTAAGTACAGTGGTGTTTCAGAATGGGTTAGAGCCCTTGGGCCAAGCTGGCCGGAGTGAGGAAATGTAACTTCTTTGTGGCAGCAGATTTCTAAGTACAGTAATGTTTCACAATGGGTTAGAGCCCTGCTACTTGCGGATACTAATTCAGCTACAACCTACAATGTCGCAAAGTTTTGTGCAGCAGCATACAAAATCCGCCAGGGAATGACTAGTTCCAAAAGTCAACTGTGTGTCCAGTAATCGTCTTCCCTGAATCTACAATTTGGTGATGGATCTGGACATTGTATGTTTTTACCCTGTTTCCCCTTCTGTTCCCTCACCCATATTGTGTTTTTAGTAGTTGTATTTATATTTTTAATGTACCAAACATGCCAGGTTTGTAAGGAAATGTGACACTATTTCCTGTGCTGGTCAATGACCGAAATAAATGTTTTGATTTGATTTGGGTTAGAGCCCTTGGGCCAAGCTGGCTGGAGTCAGGAAATGTAACTTCTTTGTGGCAGCAGATTTCTAAGTACAGTGGTGTTTCAGAATGGGTTAGAGCCCTTGGGCCAAGCTAGCCGGAGTGAGGAAATGTAACTTCTTTGTGGCAGGAGATTTCTAAGTACAGTAATGTTTCAGAATGGGTTAGACCCCTTGGGCCAAGCTGGTCGGAGTCAGGAAATGTAACTTCTTTGTGGCAGTGCAATTTTTATTAATTTTTATTAATTTTTTACTTTATTTTATTTAATTTCTATATTTTATAGTATTTTATTATTAACTTGTGTATTTTCTTACATTTTATTTTATTATCTTACTACTTATTTTATTACTTTATTTTATTATTTTGTAATTTTTTAATTTTCTTATTTAATTAATTGGATTGATTTTAATTTGTATTTTTACGAACTTAATGTATTTTAATTTCATCCAGAATTTATTTTAATTTGGTTTCTGTTAGTTAGTTGTAAGTTCTATCACCAGCAGTCAACTACAGAGGAAGAGGAAAGCTTCAGAAGTTCCCCCTGTCCCGTTTGGAGGTGTTTTTAGCGCATTGCGCAATCGCGTCTGCCATTAAGAATCGATTCGTAATTAATGAAATTTCGGAAATTTCAAAATTTTGAAATCTGGAGAAATTATACTTTTTAGCTGGTACTGCACCACCTGACATCTGCCTAAAAGTAGCAGCCAGCAATGAAAGGACCAAGTCAGAGACATCTCCAGCGCATCCTCTGTTTGGATATCAGCCAGCACGCTGCTGTCGTAAATCAAGAAACATCTTTCTAAGAACTACAGAGATACTCACAGGAACACCTCAGCAAGTGAGAGTCCAAAAGTGGCAGGCCAAAATCCGCAACCTCAATCCATGGCTTATACTGGATGAGAGTCTCCCTCCTGGGCACACAGAAGGCCGGGCAACTTGGAAGGCGCTGAACAGACTGCGCTCTGGCACCATGAGGTGTAGAGCCAACCTTAAGAAATGGGCCCAAGAAGTGGAGTCCACGACATGTGAGTGTAAAGAGCAAACCACAGAACACCTACTACAATGCAACTTGAGCCCTGCCACATGCACAATGGAGGACCTTCTCACAGTGACACCAGAGGCACTCCAAGTGGCCAACTTCTGGTCAAAGGAAATTGAGTAGAATGCCAAGTTTTTAATTTCTGGGTTTTTTGGGGGGGTTTTTTAAATCTATATATATAAAATTCAAAAGGGCGTAGTTAGGGGCCGCAAAACGCGAAAACCCCCAGACGAAAAATCACCAAACTTGGCGTACGCATACCTCAAACCACAAGGTATGCAGAACACTCATCAAAAAACATAACAACAAACTCACAATTACACAACCAAATGGAGCATGCACAGAGGCGTCCCGGCACGAGTCGCCTGCCATGCGCACATAGCCACATCACGTCTGCTCCGCGCAAGCCACACCCCCTCCCATCGCTGCCCCACTCCTTCCCCCATGCCAAACCGAGCACGGCCTAGGCGCCGATGCTGAAGCCCCAGCCTGGGAGTGGGAGCTCGCCCGCCTGTGTGTGCTAGGGGCCTGCCTGGTGCATGTGCAGCACGGGGGGCTGTCCACCTTCCATGGGCCCGGACAGCTGGTGGCCTTCCCGGGGCTGGACCAGTGGAGGCTGCCCGGAAGGCCCCCGCTGCGTGCCTTTGTGGCCCACCGGGAGAGGCCACGACCTGCCTCTCCCGAGGACAGCCCTTTGGCCTCCGCCATGTCCTCCCCCACACACCAGCGTCTGGCTCCAGGGAAGGAAGGACGGCGCCATCGGGGATGATGAGGAACGGGAAGGAGGGAAGGAAGCGGGTGAGTGAAGGAAGGATGGAAATGAGGGGAAGGGGTGTAAATAGGAAGGAAGGAAGGAAGGAAGGAAAGAAGAGAACAAAGAAGAAAAGTGGGAAGGGGAAGGGAAGGTGTAGGAAGGAAGGAAGGAAGGAAGGAAGGAAGGAAGGAAGGAAAGCAGGTATATCAGAGAAGAAAGGTAGGAAATAAACAAAAGGAGGGAAGGGGAAGGGAAGGTGTATGAAAAAAGGAAGGAAGGAGAAGTTGGGAAAGTATATGAGGGAAGAAAGGTAAGAAAGAAAGAAGAAAGAGAGAGTAGGAGTGGAGGAGACGTGGTTTTAAAAAGGGAATGTTCAGATATTTCCCCAATGCCCATATGTCATGATTTACTGCCATATTGGCCTATTTCTGCAGTAGGCCGTTGTTCACAGAAAATGCTGATTGTTTGAGAAATCAGTGCTCCAAAGAAGAAGTTACTATTCAAGGATAACAGCATATCTGGACAAAACCAGCTATCTGTTGGCTAGTTAGAACCCTCAAGTTTCCCAGTCGCTCTGAAGCCATGTTTGCAATACACTAACAGATAAGATACAGTCATGGTCAGAGAACAATGAACCATAGTTGTGTTATAGTTGTGTCATTGTTAGGATCCCACGTGTGCTATAATGTCAATCAAAATCATAAACAACTAATGAACAACTGCATAGCTAGCTTAGACCAATGAAATTATTTGTCTTTGGGAACCAATGAAAATGTATATTCCATTTACTCTAAATGCTCTGCAGCCCCATTGGGGGTTGCAACAAACCCTTTGATTGCATCCCTGTATGCTTGTTCGTCATTATTGCTATGGCCACGCAATAAATAGTTTTTTGCAGTTTAAAGGATTCAACTTTCGTGGTGTCCATCCTTGCCTTCCCTATTGGAAAGGGGGCTTCTGCCTTTTGGAAAATATTTTGGTTTCATTGCCCCTACAGGAGCATGGGAAAGAAGGGAGAAAGGAAGGAAGGAAGGAAAGAAGGAAGGAAGGAAGGAAGAAAGGAGCAGAAGGGAAGGTGTAGGAATGAAGGAAAGGAAGGAAGAAAGGACAGAAGAAAGGGGAAGGGAGGAAAGAAAGCAAATGAAGAAGAGAAAGGGAGGGAAAGAAAGAAAGAAAGAAAGAAAGAAAGAAAGGGAAGTATGGAACTACAGAGCGAAGGAAGGAAGGAAAGAGAAAGAGAAGAAAGAAAGGAGACAAAGAGGAAGGAAAAGAAAAAGGGAGGAGGGAGGAAAGAGGTACAGAAGGAAGGAGGAGAGAAGGAAAGAAAAAAGGGGAGGAAAGACGCAGCAAAGGAAAAAGAGAAGGAAGGAGAGAAAGGCACGGGGAAGGAAAGAAATAAGGAGAAGGAAAGATGAAAGCAAACATCTAAGGAAGGAAGTAAACAGGTAGAGAAGGAAGAAAGGAAAGAAGAAAACGGAATGAGGGAAGGAGTGAAAGAAGCAGACAAAGAGGGAGATAAGGCTGGCCACAGCAACGTGAGGCGGGTAAAGCTAGTGCATTATAACTGTATTCTCAATTCGCTTCTGACACGATAAATAAATAGTAGGCCTGGGTAACAAGGCAAAAATTCGTTTCTAAAATCGATTCGTTTTTGGAGAGTTTTTGCGTTTCGTTATTTAAAATAATTACAAAATTTTCCTTTAAAAAAGTTCGGTATTTACGAAATTTCATTATTATTAACGAATTGATTTGCGCATGCACAAATCACTTCCGAAAATTCGTTATTGATGCGGGGTCGATTCGTCAAGGTAATAACGAATCGATTCGTTAAAATGGCGGATGCGATTTGCGCATGCGCAAAAACGACTTCCGAACTTTGTTATTAAATACGAATCGATTCGTTATTAAAATAATAACGAATCGATTCGTTAAAATGGCGGACGCGATTGCGCAATGCTAAATACTCTATAAACAAAATCATTTCATAAAATAAATCAAAAAATAATCAAATAAAACAAGATATTAAGATAAAGATATTAAATAAAAAAGTAATAAGATAAAGTAGCCAAAACTGAGTCAATAATGAAAAAAACAATAATATAATAATAAAATTTAAATAAATAAAATATAAATAATAATAATTTATAAATAATAATAATAAATATAATAAATAATATAAAATTATATAATATATACAATATAAAATAAAATTATATAATATAATAATATATTATTATATATATTATATAAATGAAATAAATAATAATATAAATATTTAAATAAAATATAATTAAATTTACAAAATATTTATAAAATATAATTATAAATAATATTAAAATAATATATAAAATTAAATTATAAATTATTAATATATAAAAATAATGTTATTATGAAAACTACACAAATAATGAGCGAGCACTGTATTATAGCACTTTGTGTTGGCAAAAGGAACGCACTGGAACTACACAAATAATGAGCGAGCACTGACTTATAGCACTTTGTGTTGGCCAAAGGAGCACACTGGAACTACACAAATAATGAGCGAGCACTGTATTATAACACTTTCTGTTGGCAAAAGGACCGCGCTGGTTGGAACTACACAAATGAAATGCTTGCCCTGTTGTGGAGCAAACACAGCCACAGGACAGGGACAAACGCACACGCAGGCACACAAGTTTCTTTTCTTTTTTTAGAATATTTTTTGAATTTTTTGAAGAATAAAAGAAATATATTTTTCAGAAATATTTAAAAATGGAAAATTAACAAAACGCTTTCCCTGTTGTGGAGCGAACACAGCCACAGGACAGGGACAAATGCACACGCAGGCACACAAGTTTCTTTTCTTTTTTTAGAATATTTTTTGAATTTCTTGAAGAATAAAAGAAATATATTTTTCAGAAATATTTAAAAATGGAAAATTAACAAAATGCTCGCCCTGTTGTGGAGCAAACAGCCACAAGACAGGGACAAACGATAGCACACAGCCACAGAAGGGTCTTTTCTTTTTAAAGAATATTTTTTGATTTTTTTAAGAATAAAAAAAAGGTATTTTTCAAAAATATTTAAAAATGGAAAATTAACAAAATGCTCGCCCTGCTGTGGAGCAAACAGCCACAAGCCAGGGACAAACGATAGCACACAGCCACAGAAGGGTCTTTTCTTTTTTTAGACTGTCTTATAGCACTTTGTGTTGGCCAAAGGAGCACACTGGAACTACACAAATAATGAGCGAGCACTGTATTATAACACTTTCTGTTGGCAAAAGGACCGCACTGGTTGGAACTACACAAATGAAATGCTTGCCCTGTTGTGGAGCGAACACAGCTACAGGAGAGAGACAAACGCACACACAGGCACACAAGTTTCTTTTCTTTTTTTAGAATATTTTATGAATTTCTTGAAGAATAAAAGAAATATATTTTTCAGAAATGTTTAAAAATGGAAAATTAACAAAACGCTTGCCCTGTTGTGGAGCGAACACAGCCGCAGGACAGGGACAAATGCACACACAGGCACACAAGTTTCTTTACTTTTTTAAGAAAATTTTTTGAATTTTTTGAAGAATAAAAGGAATATATTTTTCAGAAATATTTAAAAATGGAAAATTAACAAAACGCTTGCCCTGTTGTGGAGTGAACACAGCCGCAGGACAGGGACAAATGCACACGCAGGCACACAAGTTTCTTTTCTTTTTTAAGAATATTTTTTGAATTTTTTGAAGAATAAAAGAAATATATTTTTCAGAAATATTTAAAAATGGAAAATTAACAAAACACTTTCCCTTTTGTGGAGCGAACACAGCTGCCAGAGAGGGACAAATGCACACGCAGGCACACAAGTTTCTTTCCTTTTTTAAGAATATTTTTAGAATTTTTTGAAGAATAAAAGAAATATATTTTTCAGAAATATTTAAAAATGGAAAATTAACAAAACGCTTGCCCTGTTGTGGAGCGAACACAGCCGCAGGACAGGGACAAATGCACACACAGGCACACAAGTTTCTTTTCTTTTTTTAGAATATTTTTTGAATTTTTTGAAGAATAAAAGAAATATATTTTTCAGAAATATTTAAAAATGGAAAATTAACAAAATGCTCGCCCTGCTGTGGAGCAAACAGCCACAAGCCAGGGACAAACGATAGCACACAGCCACAGAAGGGTCTTTTCTTTTTTTAGACTGTCTTATAGCACTTTGTGTTGGCCAAAGGAGCACACTGGAACTACACAAATAATGAGCGAGCACTGTATTATAACACTTTCTGTTGGCAAAAGGACCACGCTGGTTGGAACTACACAAATGAAATGTTTGCCCTGTTGTGGAGCGAACACAGCTACAGGACAGAGACAAACGCGCACACAGGCACACAAGTTTCTTTTCTTTTTTTAGAATATTTTTTGAATTTCTTGAAGAATAAAAGAAATATATTTTTCAGAAATATTTAAAAATGGAAAATTAACAAAACGCTTTCCCTGTTGTGGAGCGAACACAGCCTCAGGACAGGGACAAATGCACACACAGGCACACAAGTTTCTTTTCTTTTTTAAGAATATTTTTTGAATTTTTTGAAGAATAAAAGAAATATATTTTTCAGAAATGTTTAAAAATGGAAAATTAACAAAACGCTTGCCCTGTTGTGGAGCGAACACAGCCTCAGGACAGAGACAAATGCGCACACAGGCACACAAGTTTCTTTTCTTTTTTTAGAATATTTTTTGAATTTTTTGAAGAATAAAAGAAATATATTTTTCAGAAATGTTTAAAAATGGAAAATTAACAAAACGCTTGCCCTGTTGTGGAGCGAACACAGCCGCAGGACAGGGACAAATGCACACACAGGCACACAAGTTTCTTTTCTTTTTTAAGAATATTTTTTGAATTTTTTGAAGAATAAAAGAAATATATTTTTCAGAAATATTTAAAATGGAAAATTAACAAAACGCTTGCCCTGTTGTGGAGTGAACACAGCCGCAGGACAGGGACAAATGCACACGCAGGCACACAAGTTTCTTTTCTTTTTTAAGAATATTTTTTGAATTTTTTGAAGAATAAAAGAAATATATTTTTCAGAAATATTTAAAAATGGAAAATTAACAAAACGCTTGCCCTGTTGTGGAGCGAACACAGCCGCAGGACAGGGACAAATGCACACGCAGGCACACAAGTTTCTTTTCTTTTTTAAGAATATTTTTTGAATTTTTTGAAGAATAAAAGAAATATATTTTTCAGAAATATTTAAAAATGGAAAATTAACAAAACACTTTCCCTTTTGTGGAGCGAACACAGCTGCAGGACAGGGACAAATGCACACGCAGGCACACAAGTTTCTTTCCTTTTTTTAGAATATTTTTAGAAATTTTTGAAGAATAAAAGAAATATATTTTTCAGAAATATTTAAAAATGGAAAATTAACAAAACGCTTGTCCTGTTGTGGAGTGAACACAGCCGCAGGACAGGGACAAATGCACACACAGCACACAAGTTTCTTTTCTTTTTTTAGAATATTTTTTGAATTTCTTGAAGAATAAAAGAAATATATTTTTCAAAAATATTTAAAAATGGAAAATTAACAAAATGCTCGCCCTGCTGTGGAGCAAACAGCCACAAGCCAGGGACAAACGATAGCACACAGCCACAGAAGGGTCTTTTCTTTTTTTAGACTGTCTTATAGCACTTTGTGTTGGCCAAAGGAGCACACTGGAACTACACAAATAATGAGCGAGCACTGTATTATAACACTTTCTGTTGGCAAAAGGACCGCGCTGGTTGGAACTACACAAATGAAATGTTTGCCCTGTTGTGGAGCGAACACAGCTACAGGACAGAGACAAACGCACACACAGGCACACAAGTTTCTTTTCTTTTTTTAGAATATTTTTTGAATTTCTTGAAGAATAAAAGAAATATATTTTCAGAAATATTTAAAAATGGAAAATTAACAAAACGCTTTCCCTGTTGTAGAGCGAACACAGCCGCAGGACAGGGACAAATGTGCACGCAGGCACACAAGTTTCTTTTCTTTTTTTAGAATATTTTTTGAATTTTTTGAAGAATAAAAGAAATATATTTTTCAGAAATGTTTAAAAATGGAAAATTAACAAAACGCTTGCCCTGTTGTGGAGCGAACACAGCCGCAGGACAGGGACAAATGCACACACAGGCACACAAGTTTCTTTTCTTTTTTAAGAATATTTTTTGAATTTTTTGAAGAATAAAAGAAATATATTTTTCAGAAATATTTAAAAATGGAAAATTAACAAAACGCTTGTCCTGTTGTGGAGCGAACACAGCCGCAGGACAGGGACAAATGCACACGCAGGCACACAAGTTTCTTTCCTTTTTTAAGAATATTTTTAGAATTTTTTGAAGAATAAAAGAAATATATTTTTCAGAAATATTTAAAAATGGAAAATTAACAAAACGCTTGCCCTGTTGTGGAGCGAACACAGCCGCAGGACAGGGACAAATGCACACGCAGGCACACAAGTTTCTTTTCTTTTTTAAGAATATTTTTTGAATTTTTTGAAGAATAAAAGAAATATATTTTTCAGAAATATTTAAAAATGGAAAATTAACAAAACGCTTGCCCTGTTGTGGAGCGAACACAGCCGCAGGACAGGGACAAATGCACACGCAGGCACACAAGTTTCTTTCCTTTTTTTAGAATATTTTTAGAAATTTTTGAAGAATAAAAGAAATATATTTTTCAGAAATATTTAAAAATGGAAAATTAACAAAACGCTTGTCCTGTTGTGGAGTGAACACAGCCGCAGGACAGGGACAAATGCACACGCAGGCACACAAGTTTCTTTTCTTTTTTTAGAATATTTTTTGAATTTCTTGAAGAATAAAAGAAATATATTTTTCAAAAATATTTAAAAATGGAAAATTAACAAAATGCTCGCCCTGCTGTGGAGCAAACAGCCACAAGCCAGGGACAAACGATAGCACACAGCCACAGAAGGGTCTTTTCTTTTTTTAGACTGTCTTATAGCACTTTGTGTTGGCCAAAGGAGCACACTGGAACTACACAAATAATGAGCGAGCACTGTATTATAACACTTTCTGTTGGCAAAAGGACCGCGCTGGTTGGAACTACACAAATGAAATGTTTGCCCTGTTGTGGAGCGAACACAGCTACAGGACAGAGACAAACGCACACACAGGCACACAAGTTTCTTTTCTTTTTTTAGAATATTTTTTGAATTTCTTGAAGAATAAAAGAAATATATTTTCAGAAATATTTAAAAATGGAAAATTAACAAAACGCTTTCCCTGTTGTAGAGCGAACACAGCCGCAGGACAGGGACAAATGCGCACGCAGGCACACAAGTTTCTTTTCTTTTTTTAGAATATTTTTTGAATTTTTTGAAGAATAAAAGAAATATATTTTTCAGAAATGTTTAAAAATGGAAAATTAACAAAACGCTTGCCCTGTTGTGGAGCGAACACAGCCGCAGGACAGGGACAAATGCACACACAGGCACACAAGTTTCTTTTCTTTTTTAAGAATATTTTTTGAATTTTTTGAAGAATAAAAGAAATATATTTTTCAGAAATATTTAAAAATGGAAAATTAACAAAACGCTTGTCCTGTTGTGGAGTGAACACAGCCGCAGGACAGGGACAAATGCACACGCAGGCACACAAGTTTCTTTTCTTTTTTTAGAATATTTTTTGAATTTTTTGAAGAATAAAAGAAATATATTTTTCAGAAATATTTAAAAATGGAAAATTAACAAAACGCTTGCCCTGTCGTGGAGCGAACACAGCCGCAGGACAGGGACAAATGCACACGCAGGCACACAAGTTTCTTTCCTTTTTTAAGAATATTTTTAGAAATTTTTGAAGAATAAAAGAAATATATTTTTCAGAAATATTTAAAAATGGAAAATTAACAAAACGCTTGCCCTGTTGTGGAGCGAACACAGCCGCAGGACAGGGACAAATGCACACACAGGCACACAAGTTTCTTTCCTTTTTTTAGAATATTTTTTGAATTTCTTGAAGAATAAAAGAAATATATTTTTCAGAAATATTTAAAAATGGAAAATTAACAAAATGCTCGCCCTGTTGTGGAGCAAACAGCCACAAGACAGGGACAAACGATAGCACACAGCCACAGAAGAGTCTTTTCTTTTTTTAGAATATTTTTTGATTTTTTTTAAGAATAAAAGAAAGGTATTTTTCAAAAATATTTAAAAATGGAAAATTAACAAAATGCTCACCCTGCTGTGGAGCAAACAGCCACAAGACAGGGACAAACGATAGCACACAGCCACAGAGGGGTCTTTTCTTTTTTTAGAATATTTTTTTATTTTTTTTAAGAATAAAAGAAAGGTATTTTTCAAAAATATTTAAAATGGAAAATTAACAAATTAACAAAAACCGCCCTCGCTCTCCCAACAACAGAATTAAGGAATGCAAAAATGAAAGCAAATGAATCAATGCAAGAAATGAATCCAAGCTTAGCCAACCAAGCCAAGCCAATCCAAGCCGCCCTCCCGGACCTCCCGTCTTCTCCCTCGCCTTCGCAACAATGAGCAATGCGGCCACGCGGAGCCGCTTTTAAAGGGCTGCCTGCCCAATCACAATCAGCCACGGTGCACTTCTTGGGTGCTTGGGAGCGCCGGATTGGCTCCCAGGGCACCCAGCATCCTCTATCCCATTTCCGAAACGGGCGGAAGCTCGTAAAAAGGATGGAGGATGCCGTTTCGTTATTGAAAAACCCTTCCGGGTTTGAAAATATATTTTGAAATCATTTTGTAATTGTTAAATATAACGAATATTTAACGAATTACAAAATTAACGAACGAAACCGCCCAGGCCTAATAAATAGTTCTATGAGGGGGGTGTAATGCGGCCTGTTCCCTGCAGAGGGCGTTCACCGTGTGGGTTATTTTACTGAAGCACCTCCTGGTTTCCTGGAGGCTCCTTGGAACCTTTTTCCCCTTTGGCTTCTGTTTCTATCCTGATGAGAATAAAGAGAACACCGGAAGTCACGGATCCTGAGTGAAGCGGTCCAGCATTGAACCCATTGTGATGGCGGTGAGGGCGGAAGTCCAGGAGTTGTTAAGCCTTGCCTGGCGCGGTCCGATGCTGAAGAAGGTCAGTGCTGCAACTGTTTGGGAGGTGAGTTCCTTGTATTTGTACCCTGCCCTTCTCTACACTACTCAGGGCGGCTTACAGCTGGCAACAATTCAATGTCCCACATATACACCAATAAACAACAGTTACATAATAACTTAAACATTAAAATTAGATTAAAACCCATTTAAAATAGTACAAATAGTATTAGTTGGCATGTCAAGTCTGTGTTCTACGATCAATAACTTAATCAGAAGCCTGTCCATAGTCCTTTTTCCATAGCATTATCTTCATTTCTATTGTCAGCTGCTATCCGAATGTCTGGTCCCATAGCCATGTCTTCAACTTTTTTTCTGAGTGAAAAGAGGGAAGCTGTTGACCTGATTTCACTGGGGAATGAATTTCACAAGTGGGGGGCTACCGCCAAGAAGGCCCTCTCCTTCATCCCCACCAAGCGCATTTGCGACGAAGGTGGGATCAAGAGCAGGGCCTCCCTGGAAGATCGTGTCGAGGTGGGACATAGGGGGAGATACGTTCGGACAAGTAAGCTGGGCCAGAACCATATAATTTGTGATATGGTAGGTAAAGGTAAAGGTTTTCCCCTGACATTAAGTCTAGTCGTGTCTGACTCTGGGGGTGGGACTCATCTCCATTTCTCAGCCAAAGAGCCGGCATTGTCTGTAGATACCTCAAAGGTCATGTGGCCGGCATGACTGCATGGAGCACCATTACCTTCCTGACAGAGAGGTACCTATTGATTTACTCACATTTGCATGTTTTCAAACTGCTAGGTTGGTGGCAACTACAGCTAACAGTGGTAGCTCACCCCACACCCAGGATTTGAACCGCCAACCTTTCAGTCAGGAAGTTCAGCAGCTCAGTGGTTTAACCCACCGAGCCATTGGGTAAATGATATGGTACAATATATTATATAATAATAATAACATAAAATATAATAAACCTTATATATTATATTATATATCATATAATACTAATAGCCTAACTGGCCACATAATGAGGAGACAGAAAAGCTAGAGAAGACAATTATGCTGGGGAAAATGGAAGGAAAAAGGACGAGGGGGCTGACCAAGGGCAAGATGGATGGATGGTATCCTTGAAGTGATTGGCTTGACTTTGAAGGAGCTGGGGGTGGTAACGGCTGACAGGGAGCTCTGGCATGGGCTGGTCCATGAGGTCACGAAAAGTCAGAAGTGGCTGAATGTATAAACAACAACAATAGTATAACATGCTGGTAGTGTATTATACTAGGGCTGGGCAACCACGGAAAAATTTGTTTCTAAACTCGATTCGTTTTTAGGGGGTTTTTGCGTTTCGATTTTTAAAAGAATTCCGAAATTTTCCTTTAAAAAATTCGTTATTTACAAAATTTCATAAATTACGAATCAATTACGAATCGATTTTGAAACAATTACGAATCGATTTGTTAATGGCGGGCGCGAATGCGCAATACGCTAAAAAAAACCTCCAAATGGGACAGGAAGCTTCCCTCTCTCTCTGTTGTTGACTGTTGGTGTGATAATTTATTTATTTTTTCACTGAGAAAACAAACAGCAACCCTAAAACTTGCACCAGACATGTGGAAATAATAACGAAACGATTTCGAATCAATTACGAATCGATTTCGAAACAATTACGAAACAATTACAAACGAATTGAAAAAAATCGTTTTGTTTTCTAGTTGCTCCTGAATGGTTCAATATCGCTTAGTTATAAAAAAAATAACGAATTAATAACGAATTACGAAATTAACGAACGAAATCACCCAGCCCTATATTATACATATTGTGGTATAATAATACAGTACAATATAATAATATAAATATGAAAATTGTATTTTATGTATTAAATATAATATTACTAGTAATATTGCAGTATAGGTAAAAGTAAAGGTTTTCCCCTGGCATTCAGTCTAGTTGTGTCTGACTCTGAGGGCTGGTGCTCATCTCCATTTCTAAGCCGAAGAGCTGGAGTTATCCATAGATGCCTCCAAGTCATGTGGCCAGCATGACTGCATGGGGTGTGTTATTATTTTTGATGTAGATGTGGATTTGTTTTCAGGGTTTGGCAGCTGGATCCCACACAGTAATGTGTGAACATTTGATAGTATACTTTTTGCGTCTCGTTTCTAGGAAAAAGATTGGCGTCATGGCAGTAAGCCAGAAGCAGCCCACATTAGCCTTTAGTCAGGGAGTCATCGAACCTCCTGGCTCTGGGAAAACGACCCACTCCCTCGGCATGCAGGAATTCCTTTCTGCAATTGCGCGCAAGATTGCGGTGGTGAATCTGGATCCTGCCAACAACGGGACCCCTTACCCGTGCGCTGTGGACATCTCAGAACTGATCACCTTGGCTGACGTTATGGAGAACCTGAACCTGGGACCCTTGATTTATTGCATGGAGTACTTGGAAGCTAATTTGGACTGGCTGCAGGAGAAACTGGCCCAGTTTAAGGGCCATTACTTTTTATTTGACTGCCCAGGACAAGTGGAGCTCTGCACCCACCACAGTTCTTTGAGAAACTTTTTTGCTCAGTTTGCGAAGTGCAACTTAAGGGTATGTTTGGCAGAGAGAACAAATTGTGTCCTGACAAGTATTGAAGGATTGCAAGCCACATCAATCCTAAGGAAGCAAAGCCAGTGGGGGAGGATCATATGTATTGCAGGTCAGCAACATCTGGAGGCCCTCATGTTGTCTTCTCTGAGCCTAAAGAATTGAAACCATATCATATAGTAAGGCTTTGCTTAAGAATGGGTTTCCAGTGAGAAGATTCTGTGGGGTTAAGCTGATGCAGCAAGCAGTAATATCTCACGGAGCTTCTGTGTGCCATTACAGCCTTTTGAATGAAACGTCACATTCTGAGTATGTGGCTCAGGTAATTTAAGTTGTGCCATACGCATGAGCCTCATCTTCATGGATTAGATTGGTTGGAAGAGCCACTATAAGAGGTTGTTAAATTATAATTCATGGGCCATTTGCTGACATTATTATCAATATCAATATCAGAGCATACAAGGGCAGTTTTTCATAGCAATTCATCAAGTTTTATTTTTCTGACAGTCTGTAAGATTGCTGAGTGCTCAGAAATGAAGAACAGCACTAAGAAGTGATTAAATGATTAGCTACATTTTTGAGGCATCTCCAGATGGGACTGCTTTACTAAAACGTGCATTCCCCTTTTCATATCAGGACGGCCCTCCACATTTGTGGATTTGTTTGATATGTTCTTTCTAAGAATTGCTAAGTCCTGTAGCACAATTCTATGTTCAGTTTATACCAGAAGTTGACCATAGAGTCATGCTAGAGGACATAATTCTCTAGGTTGCTTCCTGACAGCACTAAATCCTGGGTTTTAAACAGGGGCAAAAAATCCTGGGACTTCAGAAGAGGTTCACATACAGACCTGTTGGTCCCAGGATTTCTGCCCCCGTTGTCCAGACTTCGTGCTTTGTTGCAAGATGTAGAGAGATGTAGAGGCTCCCAAGATGGCCGCTGCAAGACTTTCACTGGAAATTTTGGCCTCAAGATGCAGATATATGGAGAATCACTACATCGGTTTTGTTCTTTGTCCTGGCCAGAAAAACTATGACCTCCACACATTTCATGAAACATCTGCCACACAAACAAAGTTTACGAGATAGGACCCCTTCTGCCCAAGTCAGCACTGCACAATCAAACAGGAACACACACTTTTAAGCCAGGAACATAACTTTGTCATTATTGACACTTTTTAGAGGCTGGCTGCCTGGCAGCTTTGGTTGTGTACTTGTGGCATCAAACAACAGTGTGCTGTTCCTGGGTTATTCATGGCTCTGGCCAATTTCTCTTCTTGTGAAAAGATGTACAATGTTGATTAGGAGGCCACAGCTTTGTCCTGGCCAGAGAAAATGTGCCCTCCACACATTTCATGAAGTTTTTGGCACATAAACAAAGTTGTTGACTTCTACTCAAGTGTCCGCTTCTTTTTAGGAACTGATCAATCAGGAACAAACATCTAAAACCCAGGAACAAACAAACAAAAATCCCATGATTTTCAATTGCATGAACATACAGGCATGCAAAGATCCAGATATTCAAAGTTGCGATATTCCCACACCTGGAGATCTTGTGTTTTTTGCCTTTTGTAGCAATTGCTTCCATATTTACAGGCAACAGCATCTGGCCACCCTCCTGTGTGCTGCGGAAGCTCCTGGGATAAAGGTACTGTCTAGACAGCCCCTCTGTTAAAACAAGTAGT
Source organism: Anolis sagrei (assembly GCF_037176765.1). Lineage (NCBI taxonomy): Eukaryota > Metazoa > Chordata > Lepidosauria > Squamata > Anolidae > Anolis > Anolis sagrei. Next base: position 54,692,906 of record NC_090035.1, on the reverse strand, counting down.
GGGTTTTAAAAATGTTTTTCCCCCTTTCACATGGTCCTGTGCCCCTAACCTCATCTAATACAAATGACTGACTGTATTTAACACAATATTGTGGGTCGTTGTGGGCATCAGTGCCCCTGAGCAGAAGAAACAATGCAAGACTCCTTGTCCCTGAAGCATAACTCAGACATCCTCGTTTAGTATTTATCCCCATCAGTTAAAGAAGCATCGATGTAAAGCAAGAATAGGCAACAATGATTCTTTACATGTTTCAGGCAAACAACTTGCATCAGCCCTTGGCAACAGAGCCAGTGTTGCAGTCCAAGAAACAACTCCCTGGTATAAAGAACTGTTAAAGGACGTTATCATAACCACTTCGCTATTTTAATATGTTCACCTATTTAAATGCCCCAAATCATAGAGTCATAGAGCTAGAGGAGACCACAAGGGCTATCAAACCACCTCCCTTTTTTCATGTCAGGAGCGACTTGAGAAATGGCAAGTTGCTTCTGGTGTGAGAGAATTGGCTGTCTACAAGGATGTTGCCCAAGGGACACCCAGATGTTCTGATGTTTTACCATCCTTGCGGAAGGCTTCTCTCATGTTCCCACACGAGGAGCTGGAGCTGACAGAGGGAGCTCATCCATGCTCTCCCTGGATTCGAACCTCCAACCTCTTGGACTTCAGTCCTGTTGGCACATGGGTTTAACCCATTGCACCACCAGAAGCCATGCAGGAGCACAGAATCCAAGCAAAATTTGTGGCATCTCTTTTTGCATTTGACCCTTTTTTTCTCATTTGCTCTTTGCAGATGGCTGCAGTTCATTTGGTGGATTCTCATTATTGCACAGATCCTGGCAAATTCATCTCTGTTCTCTGCACTTCCCTTACCACCATGTTATACGTAGAGCTGCCCCATGTCAACGTCCTTTCAAAAATGGATCTGATAAAACAATATGGAAAACTGGGTAAAAGCTAGTGACGGTGGGTTCATAAAAGGCTGTGAAGTAGGTAAGTCTAGACCTGTATTAAGTGCCAATAGAGCCAGAGTAGTGTAGTGATTTGAGCGTTGCACTATGACTTTGGAGTCCAAAAGTCAATTTGCTGCATGGCCATGAAAATCCACTAGTTGGCTTTGGGTGAGTCACAAACTCTCAACTCCAGAAAAACCCACTATAGGACTGTTTTAGAGTTGTCATAATAACTTGAAGGAAACAACTACAACAGCAAAGAGATGTGGAGATCATGATCTATTCCCTGAAGATGTCTAGCCAAATGCTAGATCCCTTTATTTCCAGTTAACAGGATCTTGGATTTAAACATTCTCTGTAGCTAGAGCTTGTAAAAAAATCTTTGGTGGATACAGTTCTGAGAATTTTCCAGCCAGAATGGGGACATTTGTCTTGTATCATTGGTGATTTGACTTGATGTGAACTTATGTCTTGAAATTTTGTCAACATTTTCTTTCACTTTTGTTTCAGCTTTCAATCTAGATTACTACACCGAGGTTCTCGATCTGTCTTACCTCATAGATCACTTGGCTTCAGATCCTTTTTTCAAGAAATACCGTCGCTTGAATGAGAAACTTGTGGGAGTGATTGAGGACTACAGCTTGGTCTCCTTTGTTCCTCTCAATGTCCAGGTACTGACATCTAGTTTGCAGGTTATGGTTTGGTAATAGACACCCACAAGATGCTTAAGATACATCTTAGTTGGAACTTTGGAATGTTTCAAGTAACCATGTAAGAACAGCCGTGCTGACCAGGGAATTCTTGAAGTTTTATTATTATTTTCCCTAAATGACATGAAGCAGAAATATTGTATAACTCCTTGGCTAAAAGTCCTGACATCAATTGGAACTTGCATTTGGTTGAAATTTATTAAGTATCATTAAGTATCAACTCTATTAAATATCATAGGAGCTTTTGCGTTAGTTGTGCCCATACCTTGAGAAGTTAGTAGGGCTGGGCAATTCGTTTCGTTAATTCGTAATTCGTTAAAAAATTCGTTAATTTTTGAATTACAAAACGATTACAAAACTTATTTTTAAACCTGGAAGTGTTTTTAAATATCGAAACGGCAGACGCCAAAAAATTTTGTATTTCCGTCCATTTCGGAAATACGTAAGATGGCCGCCTGGCTTGCTGGGAGCTCTCCTCTCTCGGCGCCGACTGAGCAAGCGAGTGAGAGGGCGAGCGAGAGGGCGAGCGAGAGGGCGAAGGAGAGAGCGAGCGAGAGGGCGAGCGAGAGGGCGAGGGCGAGCGGCGAGCGAGAGGGTGAGTGAGAGGGCGAGCGGCGAGCGAGAGGGCGAGCGAGAGGGCGAGCGAGAGGGCGAGAGGGAGGTCTCCTTCTCTTTCTTTCCTTTTCTCTTCTTTCTCTCTCTCTCACCTTTCGCAGGGGGGTTCTGAGCTCTCTTCCAAAGAAGGCTCCCCTTTCTTTCCCTCCTGGTTGGAAAGGCAGCCCCCATTGTGCCCTTCTTTCTCAGCCATGGCAGAAGCAGATCAGCAGAGCCTTGGAAACGTCTCACTTGCTTCCTCTTCTCTCTCTCTCTCTCTCTCTCTCTCAATTCGAGGCAGGAAACCCCTCCATCCTGCAGCCATCTACACTGCAGCCTGGATGAGGTTTGGCACCACATTGACTCAATGCTGTAGCATCCTGGGAGTTGTAGTTTGGCAGCCTGGGAAAAAGAGCCCCTCCTGGAAGGAACCCATCCTAGCAAGAGGGCGAGAGGGCGAGCGGCGAGCGAGAGGGCGAGCGGCGAGCGAGCGGCGAGCGAGAGGGCCCGCCAGAGTGAGTGCCTGCCTTCCCTCAATAATAATTTCTCCTCCCTATTCTACTAAATTAATAATTAAATTTAAAAAATATTTTAAAAATATTGAAAAAAAAAAGGGCGCCATCTTTACAAAATGTTTTGTAAATATTTACGAAATTTCGTAAATACCGAACTTTTTTAAGGGAAAATTTTGTAATTATTTTAAATATCGAAACAAAAAAACACCCCAATTACAAATCGATTTTAGAAACAAATTTTTGCGTTGTTACCCAGGCCTAGAAGTTAGACTTGGCCACAGTAGTCCATGCTCTGGTTACATTTCGAACAGACTACTCCAACATGCTCTACATAGGTTTTCCTTTGAAAACTGTTCAGAAGCTTCAAGTAGTCCAACAGGCAGCAGCCAGGTTGCTCACCAGAGCAGCGTACAGGGAGCATACAACTCTCTTGTTGCGTCACCTCCACTACCTGACAGTTTGCTACCAAACACAATCCAAAGTGCTTGCTTTAAGCCCTAAATGGTTCTTCCCCAACTTACCTATCCAAACACATCTCCCCCTATGAAGCACTTCAGAGGTTGAGATCATCGGGGGAGGTCTTGCTCTTGGTCCCACCTCCCTCCTCAGTGGTGGCTCCTTGGCGATGGAACTCCCTCCCCAATGAAGTCAGATCAGCACCCTCCCTCTTGGCCTTCAGGAAAAAAGTAAAAACTTGTCTGTGGGACCAAGTCTTTGGACAGTAAGCAATACAAGAAATGATCAGAGTTATGTGCAAAACGCAATTTTCTGGCTTCTTGGCAGGGGGTTGGACTGGATGGCCCATAAGGTCTCTTCCAATTCTATGATTCTAATAGATATTTGATATTTGGAACGGCTTTGGACCAACATTTTTGGATTATGTGATTTTAACGTTTGTTCCTCTTGCCAGGATAAGGAGAGCATGAGGCGTGTGATGCAGGCAGTGGATAAAGCCAATAGCTAGTCTTTCAGAGACATGGAGCACAGAAACTAATGTCTGCCGCAGTAGGCAGATTTCCACTTCCCATTGTATCCTTTCCATGGTTCTTCCACAGATCCTCTTTCATGTATAGAACCTAGCTCATACATATATCAATAATGCAAAATATTCAAAATCTGTGTTTTCAATATCATGTTTCAATTTTTAAAAAGCCAGCACATGGACAATGAGAATCGATCATTAAATTGTGAATAAAATCATTTACAGGTAATTCCTGTACATGAAGATCTGTTTTATGTATTGTCGAAGGCTTTCATGGCTGGAATCACTAGGTTCTTGTGGGGTTTTTTGGGCTATAGGGCCATGTTCTAGAGGTATTTCTCCTAACGTCACCTGCATCTATGGCAAGCATCCTCAGAGGTAGTGAGGTCTGTTGGAATTAGGACAATGGGTTTATATATCTGTGGAATGGCTGGGGTGGGGCAAAGAGCTTTTCTCTGCTGGAGCTAAGTGTGAATGTTTCAACTGACCACCTTCATTAGCATTTGAAGGCCTGGCTGAGCCTGGGAAAATCTTTTGTTGAGAGGTGTTAAGATGTGCCTGGTTGTTTCCTCTCTGCTGTTTTGCTGTTGTAATTTTAGAGTTTTTTTAATACTGGTAGCCAGATTTTGTTCATTTTCATAGTCTCTTCCTTTCTGTTGAAATTGTCCACATGCTTGTGGATTTCAATGGCTTCTCTGTGTAATCTGACATGGTGGTTGTTGGTGTGGTCCAGCATTTCTGTGTTCTCAAATAATATGCTGTGTCCAGGCTGGTTCATCAGGTGCTCTGCTATGGCTGACTTCTCTGATTGAAGTAGTCTGCAGTGCCTTTCATGTTCCTTGATTCGTGTTTGGGCGCTGCTTTTGGTGGTCTCTATGTAGACTTGTCCACAGCTGCATGGTACACGGTAGACTCCTGCAGAGGTGAGAGGATCCCTCTTGTCCTTTGCTGAACGTAGAATTTGTTGGATTTTCTTGGTGAGTTTGTAGATTGTTTGTATGTTGTGTTTCCTCATTAGCTTCCCTATGCAGTCAGTGGTTCCCTTGATGTATGGCAGGAACACTTTTCCTTGGGTGGATCTTCATCTTTACTCTCGTGGCTTGTTCTTGGTCTTGCAGCTCTTCTGATGTCTGAGATGGAGTATCCATTGGCCTGGAGAGCCCTGTTTAGGTGAGCCCACTTGCAGACCATAGCTGAGAGACAGATGAGTCTATGGCTTTTCCTGCAGAAGATGATAGACCTCTGCCTGATTTGTGTCTGGCTAAAGAAAAATGGGTGGTGTCATGTGGATCAGAAGTCAGAAGAACTAGAGTGTTGTCACACTTGAGCTCAAATCTTCCCAAAAATGGAAATAATAAGTACTGTTTTGAAAGACATTTCCATTAGAGGAAACCTGTTTGACATCTCTGCCTTTCTGTCATTGGGATTCTCCATTCTAGTCTACTCTGTAAGATCTTGGAGTTGAAATCAAGCTCACTTCAACAATATGGAGACAAATTATTTATTTCCTTCTTTCCTCAGTTCCTGAAAGACAGTTCTAAAGTTTCCCACTCAAATTATTATTATTATTATTATTATTATTATTATTATTATTAAACTTTATTTGTACCCCGCTAGCATCTCCCGAAGGACTCGATGTGGCTTACAAAAGCCAAGGCCTCAACACAACAACAGCAAACAATAACAATACAATACAAAGCAAATTAAAAACATAAATAATAACAAAACATTACACCATTACGCAATAAAAACCAGGGCCGGGCCAGTGATGGGTACAGGTTAAAAAGTGCTGGGTGTGACAGGTGGTATGTTGGGATTCTGGGCAAGTGCATTGTGCAGAGAGTCATTAAACTCTGATAAAGTGCTTCTGGGACATAGTGCTGGGAGTCATCCTATTCTGGAAAGGCAGATCGGAATAGCCAGGTCTTCAAACTCTCCCTAAATACTGCCAATGTGGGTGCTAGTCTAATGTCTTTGGGGAGGGTGTTCCAAAGTCGGGGGGCAACCACAGAGAAGGCCCTGTCCCTCGTCCCCACCAAATGCGCCTGCGACGCAGGTGGGATCGGGAGCAGGGCCTCTCCGGATGAACAAAGGGAGCGCGTTTGTTCATAAAGGGAGATACCCTTTAATATAACAGCCCAACTCCCATCTGCCCTCTAGTGGCCAAACACTGTGCCCACAGTCTGTTAACTGCAATTTCTATTTCCCCTCACAAAACAGATGTCTTATTTACATTACCTTTACTGTACCCAGCCTCCCTTTCCCCAACCTATCTTCTCTATGACAAAGAACTAAAACAGCCAGTTCCAGGATGATAAGGTGATCCTGACAGCCTCTGCCTTTCAAACGTGCTGGTCTTCAATCCCTCTTGTCACAGAACAGCTGTGGATGATAGGAGTGGAAATCTTATGCATAAGAAAGTTGCAAGTTTGAGGAGACTGCTTTATCTTGCTACCTGTCACAGGAGACCATCATTTCTTCTACAACTTGTTCCTCTTCAACGTTTTCAAATTTGAAGATGAAAATCAGTGATGCCAGTCTCTTTTCAAAAACAGGCGGCCTCAAAACCACCCTTTGCGAGGGCTTTGAACTGAGTCTTTTCAAAGTTGTCTTCTAATGAGGAGACTGCTGAATAAATGTATTCCACACATATGTATGTGTCTCTCTGTGGCGTAATGCAAACATTGGGTCCATCTCGGATATTCCAGCATCTTCTTTAAGGCCCCTTCTATACTGCCATATAAAATCGAGATTATCTCATTTGAACCAGATTATATGGCAGTGTAGACTCATATCATCCAGTTCAAAGCAGATAATGTGGATTGCATGCTTTTAGACTGCTAGGTTGGCAGGAGCTAGGGCTGACAGTAGGGAGCTCACCCTGACTCACGCTTCGAACTGCCAACCTTCCAGTCAGCAGCTTTCCTTCAGCTAGCAGTTTAACTTGCTGTGCCACCTCAGCCCTATATATATGTATATATAATCTACATCATATAATTATACCCATTTCTATTACAATATTAGAAATATTAACACATCCATTATTTTCATTCTTTTGAGTTTGAGAATACAGAATATATTCATATATTATTTATATTACTTTTAGTTCACAGATGCGGTGTTATGTTTCCATTGTAACCACCTTCCAAGGCAGAGCACGAGAGAAGTATATAATGCTGTATATAACAGCAATATGGATCTCTATATTGGGAGAAAAGCAGTGTAAAAACAAAAGTGGATGAATGTTACACGCGCACATGAGAGCATAAGAAGAGACAATGGAGAGTGAGGCAGACAGCCACAGCAAGTCACATGGAGATTGCTTTCAACGAGAGGGGGAAACTCTTAATTATCATGGGAAGGAGTCTCCAGTCCCGTCACCGCAAAGCAGTACAATTTGCTTTTCCACTTCTTACGCCACAAAAGTGTGTTTGTGTGAGTGAAGCACACATTTTAAAAAATGCACATTTGGTGTCAGCTAGGGCAGCCAAGCACAGCCTGCTCAAAACTACGGAGAAAATCCATTCAAATAAGGTAAATAATGCTTATTTCCTTAACAGGCCTTCCATAGTATTGTTCAGGCAATACTTGTCCACTGTGCATGCTCTGTCTATTGATTTATATATGTATGAATGTATGTGTATGCCTATAGATCAGGCATGGGCAAACTTGGGTCCTTTGGGTGTTTTGGACTTCAAGTCCCACAATTCCTAACAGCCGATCGGCTGTTACCAGCTTGTCAAGACATGTATGATAGCATTGAATGATTTCAGCTACTGCTAAGCCGCAGGTTCGTGAGCCCCGAGTGCTAAGTAGCCAGAAGGTCAAAAGAAGCCCAGACAGGTGTGAAGGCAAACACAGAGGGCTTTAATTCTCAGTGGCCAAAGAACAAAGCTAGCTCAAAGTACTGACAAAGCATTGGAAAATACAGAGCATATTTATTCACTTCGACAGCTGTTCAGAATACCTATGCCAGCCTCCGATTGGCTGAAAACCGCCCTGGCTAGGATCCAGGCTCCTGTTGGCCAGGAGCTCCATGCAGCAGTTCTGTGATCGGTCATCCTGGTGGTGGGAAATTTGAGGAGTTGTCATTTGCTGGTTTGAAGTGTGGGTCCGTTTAAAGATTCACCTCTGTGAAGGGTCCAAACAGCAGTATTTATTTATTTGTTTATTTATTAACAGTGTTTATATCCTGCCCTTCTCATCCCAAAGGGGGACTCAGAGTGGATCAAAGAACATATATACGGCAAACATTCAATGCCATTATACACTGACAAGACAGACAACTGTACATAGATAGAGGTATTTAAAAAAATTAGAATTTTAATTAAAAACAAACAATTAACAAAATAAATAATCAATAATATAACTTTGATTTGTATCTGCAAAAATTGATGTGTTTAAAGATGAAAAGAGATGGAATAGAAAGATGGGAAGGGAAGTGAGAAAAGAGAAAGAAAGGGGAAAATTACTATGAAATTACTATTACAGATGTGTATGTAAGTTGATTAAACTATACTAATAATGTGAATTTTAAAAACAAAAGATAGCTTGACTTCCTGGTATCTTCCTGAGGCCTTTGTCTTTTCTTCTTCCTTCCCCTTCTCCTTCCTCTTCTCCTTCTTGTTAATTTCTCTCTCTTTTTTATATACTTCCTTTTTATATTGTCCAATTTCTTTGTATTAAATCAAAATCTTATTTCTGTGACGAAGGTATTAGAGATTAGAGATATTAGAGGTATATATAGGCTTTCCCATCTTTGGCATCTTGGAGGCTGTGCTTGGTTCTGGCCACAGGGTGTGCTATTGCTTCACTTTGCCTGACGAAGAGCCTTGATCGAATTGCTGACATTTTTCTGATATTTTCTTATGGGTGCCTTTAAATACATCCCCGATTTAAGTGGTACCTATTTATCTACTCACATTGCTGTTTTTGAAACTGCTAGGTAAGTAGAAGCTGGGCTAGAGGCAAGGAGGTCACCCTGACCCGGGCTTTGAACTGTCAACCTTTCAGTTGGCAAGATTTACTGCAGTTGGTGGTTAGCCTGCTGTGCTAAAACGTGGCACAGTATGTGTTGATGTAAACAGTAAATGAGTTCATGACTCACTTAGCATCTAGTTCAGGTGAACACCAAGAAGTAGTCCAGAAAACACAAAGGATGTTTGGGAGTAATCAACAATTCAGTTGACTAAGCTTGCCCGTAACTCAAGAATTAATGCCCAGCAGCAAACAAATCCCAATTTAATCAATGGAAGCCAGGAAACCCCTCACAATGACTGTGGGAAATTTTTCAAATAAATAAGAGTCTGTCAATAGAAGTTTCAGTTCATGAATACAGAAGAGATTTAATCAATGGCGCCGGGGTGCGCTTGGAATCTATGCATATATTAAATGGTTTTTCCTGATCCATTATGAAAGGATTTGTTACACATGTGCAGGGGCTAGGTAGTTTTCCACAGTCACGGGGGTGGGGGTGGGGTGGGGGGTGGGGGGAGTAGACATAGCCTGCTTGGCTTTATTGAAATGGCAAAACATAGGGAGACAATCTACTGGCATTGTGAGATTATCTGGAAAATATATTTAATATAAATCCATTAATGATTATTTAATTACTTTAGGGATCCACTTTTCAATAACCATGTCCGCATGGTGTAATTGTTTGTGTATTGCGCCAGGACTCTGGAGACCAGCGTTTGAATCCCCACCCAGCAATAGAAACTCAAGAGATGACTTTGGGTAAGTCACATGCTCCCAGCCTCAAAGGAAGACCCACTCTGAACAAATCTTGTTTGCCCTCAACAATGATAGGTTTGTCATAGGGTTGCCATCAGGTAGAAACAACAACATAATGTTGTAATACCTGCCAAATAGTGACAGTTGATCTTGATTGCTTATAATCACTGTATTGTGATATTTACAAATTATGAAAGTGTCAATTTATTCCTGCTGGCTTCTAATGAGAATTCTGGGGCCAGTTTATTTGTCTTTTTGGAAGTCCATGGTATCCGTAGAACTTTCCTCCAGCACCACAATTCAGACAAGTTGATTTGTCCTAGATGTAGATTTTTCTCACTTCCTGTTGTCTCAGCTCCGTTCTTAACTATAAGGCATTTCTAAGTCCAATGTTTGTAACTTGGGGACTGCCTTTATTTAGCCAAAATGCAAACCTATTAATAGAGTATTCCTTATTGCAATCCCTGTACAATCATGAATTTTGACTTCCTTATTGCTGTGTTAAATGCCTGGCAGCACTAGCTGTACTACACTCCTATTGTACAGAACTATTAATGAATGCGAGGCCTATGTATACCCTAAAGGGCATGAGATCCTGTGTGATCTCAGAAGCTAAGCAGGGAGACCAACAACAAACACCAGGTGTTGTTGTTCATTCGTTCAGTCGTCTCCAACTCTACGTGACCTCATGGACCAGCCCACGCCAGAGCTGCAGGCTATATTTCAGAAGGAACTGGCAAAATCACCTCTGAGTATTCCTTGCCTAATAACACCTTATGACATAATGGGGTCCTCATGTATCAATACATCCATGTGACAATGGAAGAACAAGTACTTTGCTGAATTTGACATTGCTTCCAAGGTGCCACAAGGAGGAGCTATTGATGCAAAGAACAGGTGGGACTCTTTTGGGTGTGTCTTATGTTGAAGTTAGTCCCAAAGACAAGTAATTGACTGTCTGGACCAGTGGTTCCCAACCTTTCTAATGCCGCCACCCCTTAATACAGTTCCTCATGTTGTGGTGACCCCCAACCGTAAAATTATTTTCATTGCTACTTCAAAACTATAATTTTGCTACTGTTGTGAATTGTAATGTAAATATCTGATATGCAGGATGTATATTCATTTATTGGACAAAATTTGGCATAGATATCGATTGAATACTGGTGGGGTTGGGGGGGACGGACATTATTCCACAGATGTATAAACCCGACTTGCCTAGTTTCCAACAGACTTCACAACCCCTAAGGATGCCTGCCATAGTTGTGCAAGAAACGTCAGGAGAGAATGCTTCTGGAACATGGCCATTGTTGTTGTTTATTCGTTCAGTCGCTTCCAACTCTCCGTGACCTCATGGACCAGCTCACGCCAGAGCTCCCTGTCGGCCCTTCACCACCCCCAGCTCCTTCAGAGTCAAACCAGTCACTTCAAGGATACCATCTATCCATCTTGCCCTTGGTTGGCCCCTCTTCCTTTTTCCTTCAATTTTCCCCAGCATCATTGTCTTCTCCAAGCTTTCCTATCTCCTCATTATGTGAACAAAATACTTCAACTTTGTCTCTAATATCCTTCCCTCTGATGAGCAGTCGGGCTTTATTTCCTGGAGTATGGACTGGTTGGATCTTCTTGTGCTCCAAGGCACTCTCAGAATTTTCTTCCAACACCACAGTTCAAAAGCATCTATCTTCCTTCGCTCAGTCTTCCTTATGGCCCAGGTCTCACATCCGTAGGTGACTATGGGAAATACCATTGCTTTTACTATGCGGATCTTGGTTGCCAGTATGATGTTTGTACTCTTCACTATTTTATCGAGATTGATCATTGCTCTCTTCCCAAGAAATAGACATTTCCTCACAGCAACCCAACTATTCTGGGCATTTTGCATTTAGAATATAGTTGTTTTCTATCTTACATTACAAGTGGGACTCAGAGGTTTTTAAGAGCATTTGCCCAATCAGTCCCTTCTTAGCTTCTAATCCAGTAAGATTAAACTGGATTAAGGGCACAGACACTGGAAGCAACACTGGCTTTCCCTGCAAGAGAATCTCCTAGAAGTGTCTTTGCTTACATTTGTCCCCTTCTTTACCAATATGGTCTTAGGAGAGTGGAGGACATTTATTGAAGGGGAGATTTTTGCATACACAATTCCAGTGTTTCCTCTTATCCTATGAGAATAAGAATTGAGCCTGAAAGAGTAAGAGGAGCAGCTGCCATAAAGATGGAAAATAGTGGGAAGACAATTTTGAAAACACTCCAGGCTTGAGTTTGCATGGTGTACTGGTTTAAGCATTGGACTGGGACTCTGGGGAATCAGAGTTTGAATATCCACTCACCCACTGAAACTCATTGGACATTATAGTCTCGACCTTAGAGGAAGGCAATATCACACCTCTTAATAAATGTTGCCAAGAAAAACCAATGTGGTGTCTTTGTACGCCCAAGTCACATTGGAGATATGTACAAACTAAGTACAGAAGTTAGCACACCAGATTACTTTGGATGGGAAAAAAGTGTTGAGTGGCCTGTGTCACAATGAGGTTCGGTGCACACCCCTTATCATATCATATTCTAGTTCAGGGAGCAACATTGAACTTGGAAGTTAGATGTTTAGACTTGGTCCTGTCTTAGACTGTTCTTTGAGATGTTTTAGAGTTCAACTTCCAAAATCCCTTACATTTAACCAAGCTCACTAGGTCTTCTGAGAACTGAAATCATGAACACTGGGGGGATTGCGGTTTGATAATTATTAGTTTATGAGCCATCCAGACAGGGCACAAAATGCGCGCCCTCCCACATTTTCCCCTGGGGCATCCCAGGGCAACGCCTCAGGTAAACACAACTGCATTCGGCATGAAGGGCAAATATTGTAGGAACCTATTTCAACCTATTGGACCTACGGAACGCGAAACACTGACCATGAGATTGCTTACTGTTGTGCTATGGTGCTATATATTGATGTTTTTAATCTGTTAATTATTTAATTACTGTTTTTATATCTGTATGTATTTGTATAAGGGCATCGAATTGTGCCTTCTGTGTAAGCCGCCCTGAGTCCCCCCTCGGGGGTGAGAAGGGCGGGGTATAAGTAGCAGAAATAAATAAATAAATAAAGCAGGAAAACCCTGCTTTGTGGTGAGTTATTTTAACACTGGAAAGACACAGGTCTTCCTGAAAGACCCAAGTTAAATCCAGTCTGGCAACTGTCTGCACTGCTCCCTTCTGAGCGGACAGTCCAGACAGCCCTCTTGTGTTTTTTGGGGCTGAATCAGCCCAGAAAACTGAGATTGCTCACACCGCTCCCCAGATTCCCCCCTCCCCCAATCCCTTTAAAAATAAAATAATTTTCTGGGCCTCCATTACACCTCAGAGCACATTTACTGGAATGTACCATTACGCATGAGAAAGCAAGGTGGGCAGAAGCAATTGGGTCCCCGCTTGCTTTCCTCACATCATGGTACGTTCCAGGAAGTGTGCTCTGAGGTCTAATGGTGCCCTGGTAAGTTGTTCACCATTTTTAGGGCTTTTCTGAGGGTGGTATTCTTGGTATGCTTGGTGTCTAGATGCCCTGCAGAGCATGTGGACACTCCCCCCACCCCCCCAAAAAACACGCACTTTTTGGGGTGTGTGCAAACTTCAATGCAAGTCCAATTGCGTTTTTAAAACTCAATTGCACTCACATTAAAATGCTGTATGGAACCACCCTTAGTGTCTCATGGAATGGCATATCCCAGGATTTTCTGGGATGTGCCTTTGACAGACCAAGTGGTCTGAATCTAGTATGTCTGTGTTATATGGTGTGGACACTTCCAGTCTGCTGAGAACCAAGAAACAATTTACAGAATGATCTGAAGGCAGGTAGTATAACAAAACTGCAATAAGAGTGGTGCAATAAAAGACTTATTCTACACTTACTTGTCTTGCTGACCGCATAGGGAAGCTGATGAGGAAAATACAACATACAAACTATCTACAGACCCACCAAGAAAATCCAACAAATGCTACGTTCAGCAAAGGGCAAGAGGGATACTCTCACTATACGGGGTCTACCGTATACCATGCAGCTGTGAAAAAGTCTACATAGGGACCATCAAACGCAGCGCCCAAACACGAATCAAGGAACATGAAAGGCACTGCAGACTACTTCAACCAGAGAAGTCAGCCATAGCAGAGCACCTGATGAACCAACATGGACACAGCATATTATTTGAGAACACAGAAATGGTGGACCACTCTCACAACCACCATGTCAGACTACACAGAGAAGCCATTAAAATCCACAAGCATGTGGACAATTTCAACAGAAAGGAGGAAACCATGAAAATGAACAAAATCTGGCTACCAGTATTAAAAACCTCTAAAATTACAACAGCAAAACAACAGAGAGGAAAGAATCAGAGAGTTCTAATCATGTCTCAACAAAAGATTTCTCCAGGTACTAACAAGCCATACCAAACAACTGCCAGGCCATCAAATGCTAATCAAGGTGGTCAGTTGAAACATTCACACCTAGCTCCAACAGACAAGAGTTCTTTGTCTCACCCTGGTCATTCCACAGATATATAAACCCATTTTCCTAGTTCCAACAGATCTCACTACCTCTGAGGATGCTTGCCATAGATGCAGGTGAAACGTCAGGAGAGAATGCTTCTAGAACCTATAGCCACCCAGCGATTCTGGCCATGAAAGCCTTCGACAATACATAGTCTTAACTATTGGTCCCAGTAAAAACTCTTATTGTAATTCATTCAATAACTTCACAGTGGTCTTTAAATTAGTGGATTTTTCAGCCTTAGTGGAGTCATTGTATATCATTGTATATCAATCTTTTTTTGACCAGACACAACTCTCCACTTTGACCAGGGACCACTCTCCCCTCCCAACATCCTCATGGCCTTGGCACAATAAGAGAGTTTCGCAAGATCAGTCGATCTCATTGACACATAGTTTCAAGGCAACAGTGTAGTAATGGTGAGGCCGCAGACCATATTTTTTTTCTTGCGGTCACTGGTGGTCCATGGACCACAGGCTGGGAACCACTGTTGTATATGCATTTGTTATACCTTTCCTGCCACCTTATGTCCAGAATTGTATAGTTTGATTTAGCAATAAAAAAGTTCTTATAATAAAACATAAAAAATAATGAAATCTTATTGAAGAAAAGAAAGCTGAAGTGTTATACAGACTTTCCTACCTGGATGCACTTCAAGTTTGAAGTAGCTCCTAGAAATTTCCACTATGTCTGATTTTTGGTCAAGGCTCATCACAACTAGCTGCCACAACTGGTCTGGCAGCTTTGATTATGTGCAGACGGGGCTATACCATGTTCCTCTTAGCTATCCCATCAGGAAATGGCTCTGGTAATAAAAGATTTTTATAACAGTGCACAAATTTTATAACAGTGCACAAATATTAAAATAAGCAGCAAAGTATATGTTCCTGCCATTGAATTAGGCAGAAAAATATATGTTCCTCACATGATCTGACAGCTTCAAACCAAGTGCAGAGTAGAAGAATAGGCTTTTTCCTGACATTGCTAATATTGCCTCAATTACTATTATATTATTATTATAACTTTATTTGTACCCCGCTAGCATCTCCCAAGGGATTCGATGCGGCTTACAACAGGCCGGAGCCCAACACAACAATACAATACATAGAAAATAAAACAGTTAAAGCAGAAAACAATAACAAAGCAGTACAACAGGACATTATTAAAAACTGAGCCGGCCGGAGTAGGGTACAGGATTAAAAAGTGCTGAAGTGTCGGAGGGATATGGGATTAAAATATAAGTGCAGTGTGCGGTGAGGGTGATCTTGACTCTACTAAAATGCTTCTGGGCTTTGGTAGTGGGGTTCCTAATCTGAGAAGGCACGTTGGAACAGCCAGGTTTTCAGGTTCTTTCTGAAAACCGCCAAAGTAGGGGCATGTCTGAGATCTTTCGGGAGGGCATTCCAGAGGCGGGGGGCCACCACAGAGAAGGCCCTGTCCCGCGTCCCCACCAAACGCGCCTGCAATGCGGGCGGAATCACGAGCAGGGCCTCTCCTGATGACCGGAGTGAGCGTGTGGGTTCGTAGACTGTGATGCGGTCACGCAGGTAGGGTGGTTCCAAACCGTTAAGGGCTTTGTAGGTAAGCACCTGCACCTTAAATTGGGCTCAGAAAATAAACGGCAGCCAGTGGAGCTCCTTAAACAGAAGGGTTGATCTCTCTCTGTAATGGGCCCCCGTTAACATCCTGGCTGCTGCCCATTGGACCAATTGAAATTTCCGAGCCATTTTCAAGGGCAGCCCCATGTAGAGCGCATTGCAGTAATCCAGTCTAGAAGTGACTAAGGCATGGACCACCCCGGCCAGATCAGCCTTAGCGAGGTACGGGCGCAGCTGGCGCACAAGTCTCAGTTGTGCTCAAGCAATACTTGACCCAAATTTCATGCATGGTCCCTCCTCCCCTTGAGAGCACTTCTAGCAAGGGTAGGAAGCTTATTTTTCAAGTATTATCCTGTCTCTGGGCAAGGCTTTTCCTTCCCCCAAGTCCTTGGAGGGTAGCATGAGGGATGGCTTTGAAAGGCAGCAGATCACAGGAGCTGTCTTCATAGACCTGTCAGCAGCCTATGATACTGTGAACCACCGCCTCCTCCTGAGAAAAATGTATAATATCACAAAGGACTACCACCTCACCCGCCTCATAGGAAACCTGCTACAAAAAAGGAGCTTTTTTGTTGAGTTCCAAGGCCAGAGAAGCAGATGGCAGAAACAGAAGAATGGCCTGCCTCAGGGGAGCGTGCTTGCTCCATCCATGTTCAACATCTACACAAATGACCAGCCACTGCTAGAAGGGACAGAGAGCTTCATCTATGCTGATGATCGTGCCATTACTGCTCAAGCAGGGAGCTTTGAGATGGTTGAACAGAAGCTCTCCGAAGCTCTAGGTGCTCTTACTGCCTACTACAGGGAAAACCAGCTGATCCATAACCCATCTAAAACACAGACATGTGCCTTTCATCTCAAGAACAGAGAAGCATCCCGAGCTCTGAAGATCACCTGGGAAGGAATCCCACTGGAGCATTGCAGCGCACCCAAATACCTGGGAGTCACTCTGGACCATGCTCTTACCTACAAGAAGCACTGCCTGAACATCAAGCAAAAAGTGGGTGCTAGAAACAATATCATACAAAAGCTGACTGGCACAACCTGGGGATCACAACCAGATACAGTGAAGACATCTGCCCTTGTGCTGTGCTACTCTGCTGCTGAGTATGCATACCAGTGTGGAACACATCTCACCATACTAAAACAGTGGATGCGGCTCTTAATGAGACATGCCGCATTATCACGGGGTGTCTGCGCCCTACATCACTGGAGAAATTACACTGCTTAGCCGATATTGCACCACCTGACATCCGCCGGGAAGTAGCAGCCAATAGTGAAAGGACCAAGGCAGAGACATCTCCAGCTCATCCCCTGTTTGGGTATCAGCCAGCACGTCAACGACTTAAGTCTAGACATAATTTTCTAAGATTTACAGAGATACTCGCTGGAACACCTCAGCAAGCGAGAGTCCAAAAGTGGCAGGCTCAAACCCAGCACCTCAACCAATGGCTGATACCAAATGAGAGACTCCCTCCTGGGCACACAGAAGACTGGGTGACTTGGAAGGCATTGAACAGACTGCGCTCTGGCACCACGAGATGCAGAGCCAACCTTCAGAAATGGGGCTACAAAGTAGAATCCTCGACATGCGAGTGTGGAGAAGAGCAAACCACTGACCACCTGCTGCAATGCAACCTGAGCCCTGCCACATGCACAATGGAGAACCTTCTTGCAGGAACACCGGAAGCACTCCAAGTGGCCAAATACTGGTCAAAGGACATTTAACCAGCTACCAAACTCACAAGTTGTGTATTTTTCTGTTTGTTGGCTTTGTTCTGTTAGAAATGTAATATAATGGACTGGTTGCTCTGACACGACAAATAAAAAGCATGAGGGAACCCAGGGCCAGAGAAGCAGATGGTGAAAACAGAAGAACGGCCTGCTTCAGGGGAGCGTGCTTGCTTTATCAATGTTTAACATTTACACAAATGATTAGCCACTGCCAGACAGGACAGAGAATTTCATCTATGCTGTCAACCATGTCATTACTGCCCAAGCAAGGAACTTTGCAATGGTTGAACATATGACTGTGGAGAAGAGGAAATCAAACACCAGCTATTACAATGCATTCTGAGCCCTGCCACATGCACAATGGAGGAATTTCTTACATCAACACCAGAGGCACTCCAAGTGGCCAGCTACTGGTCAAAGGACATTTAGTATAATTCCAAGTGTTTTGAAACCTAGATCCCAGAGAAAGCTCAAAGTAGCTTTGAAGGGTCCTTATACTGTTATGTCTAAAGTGTCAGAGGTGAACTATGTGGTTTCAAATGATTCTGGGGGAGGAAGGTGCAAGATATTGCACATAAACATGCTGAAATCTTACTACTCCAGGGTAAAGTTAGTAAGGAAAGGTTTCCAAGGGAGAGGTTTCTTACATAGAAAGGGAAAAGGTGTGTTTGAAATGGATCTTTCCTAAGGTGGAAGAACCATCTTGCCACATATAGGCAAAGTACAGTGAAGGAGTCCAGGAGAACACAGGGGATAGGTAATTGTATGTATGTACTGTATTTAACCTGTTTTTTTTTTCTTTTACAGGAACTGCATTTCTTGTGTGTAATGTATTTCATGCATTGTATGTGTTGATGATTTTGGCAAAATAACTTGCTAATGTATTGTATGTTTGCATTGCAATGTTTACTGTGGGAATGTAAACTGTTTTGTTTTAGGAGAGGTAGTTAGGAATTAGGTTTATAGCTTGGAGCAAGGTTCCTTTGCTACGAAAGAGGGAAAAAGATCCTCTTTACTCCGCAAATGTCTTGGGTGAGGGAGGGATGTGAATTCCCTACCTGTTAGGCTAGGAAAAGCCCTGAAAAGTAGGCCCAGGAAGTCCAGCAGTCATTTTAGAAGGATGCCTGGGGGCATCCATCTTGGATACTCATTTCCTGAAGGGGGTGTTTAGGAGCAGCTTGGAGAGAAATGAGAGGAGTTAGTGATTGGCTGGGAGAGAATGGGCGGAGCTCAACTTGAGAAAAAATGTCTTTTAGGGGACATTTTAAAATCTGACAGCTCAGATTGGGTCTGGGTGTCAGAGAAGAAGGAGATTGGATCTGGGTTGACACCCAGATCCAATCTCCTTCTTCTCTGACACCCAGAGGAAAAGAGTTAGAGTTTGGTGTAAAGAAGAGAAAAGTTAGGGAAGCCTGAAGTTGGTCAGTTAGCCAGCAGAGTTAGTTAGTGAGAAGATTTACAGCTATTGGGAAAGCTGGGGGAGAGGAGTGACTGATCCAAGGGAAAAATGGACTGTCTGTGTGTGTGGAGTTTGGGATTGCTGGGCAGAGAGGAATCCTCAACAAATGTTCACAGGATTTAATGCTTCTTCTTATTTGATGTTCAAATGAGGAAATTACCAATGTAAGAACTCAATCCCAGGATTTGCTAGGGAAACTCAATTCCGATGATCAGTTTAAAACTGATTTGGATACCCTTACATGTAAACTTAAAGAATTTTCCCAACAAATTAGAGCATTCAAACTTAAGAAATTTGAGAGGGATGAAAATGATTATAACAACAGAGTTTACAAGGGGATATACTTCAAACACCACCACTCTAGAAAACAAGTAAGGTTCAGTGAGTACACTTCTGAAGAAGACACAGGGTCTATGTCTGACAGCTCAGGACACAGCATGTCCTCAACAAGGAGGGACAACACTCATATGCCTAGGCGTACAGGTCGTATTAGGAATAGACCTATTCATTTTTTTCAAGAGGCTCCAAATGTGAAACGGAAGACCTAGTAGTGAATTTGTCCAATAGAGTATTAACCACTCAGGAGAAGGATGTTATCAACAAAGGTCTAACATTTGTTCCCAAACCTAAATACAATCCCTTTAGGATGCGTATAGAATTAGCTAGATTATTTCGTACAATTAGACTAAGACACCATTTCGGGACCACATTAAATCCTATTACCACCACCTTCAAACCGAGTAGTACTTTTTTCCCTACTAATGACCATATAGGGCTTAGAGTTTTTGAGAAAACAGTATGTGAGGAATTATGTCACACATTTACTAAAAACAAAGGGTCACACAGTACGAATTTTTCTAAAGATGAATGGCAAATCTTGCAGAATTTAGCGGAGGACAAAAACCTCATATGGAAGCTGGCAGACAAGGGTGGGGCCATAGTATTAATGAATCACATTGATTACATGAATGAGATCCATAGACAATGGTCAGAGAACATTATCTTAATATATAACAGGATCCCACACATCATATCCCGTCAATCATTAAAATGGTAACATTAGAAGGGCTTTCGCTTGGTTATATATCAGAGGATGTGTACAAGTCCCAGAATTCCTGTATGGTATACTCTTCCTAAAATACACAAGAATATCAGGCCAGTTCCTGGCCATCCTATTGTATCTGGATCAGGCTCCGTTCTGGAACCACTAGCTAAATTTGTGGATTACTATTTACAACCCTTTGTTAAACAGACTTCATCCAATGTCAAAGACATGAAACACTTTATCAATATTATTGAACCATTGGTGATCCCAACGGATGCAGTCCTAATGTCTGTAGATGTAACGTCATTGTACACCAATATTCCTATAGAGGAGGCGCGAAATATATGTGAATTAGGATATTAAATTGCTACCTGCCCACTTTTTTTTTTTTTGCTGGATCTCCTTGATATTATTTTAAATTTGATAAAATTATTTTAAATTTGATTAAAAATATTATTTTCAAGTACAAGGAGTAACCATGGGCAGTCCTGTCACGCCTTCTATAGCAAATTTGTTCATGGACAGTTTGGAGAATAATACAATTCTGAATCATATGAATAACCCTGTAGCACACAGTATCATTAAATACTGTAGATTTATTGATGACATTTTCATTATTGTAAATTCACACCATGAGGCAGTTACATTATTATCTTGGATTAATACCATTCATCTAAACATCAAGTTTACAAGTAACATTAGTTCCACATCCCTTGTTTTTCTAGATGTATTGGTTATAAAAGACAATGACCGATTGAGAGTAAAAAACCACCGTAAAACCACTGATGGAAACTCTTTGTTACATTACAATAGTTACCAACACTGGGCCTTAAAAAAATAACTTACCTTATACACAGATGCTCAGGATTAAACGTAACTCCTCAATCCCATAAGACTTCAATGATGAGATTGAAGTGACTAAACATCAGTTTAGAAACAGAGGATATCCTGAACAAATTATATCTTTTTCAAAGGTTGCCAGTATCCCCAGATCTAAACTTTTAGAAGACACGACTAGACCAGAAGTTAATAGATTGATATGGCCACTTACTCTCACAAATATGTCTAATTTGGCCATTAGAACAGTCAGAAAATACTGGAATCTTATAGGAGACATTCCGGGATGCGAGAGACCCCCATTAATAGCACACAAAAGAACTCAAAATATTGGTGATATATCGGTACTCTCAGATGTAACCCACAAGACCTGGACCACCAAGTCCAATTTGGTGGACAATTATCATTGCCAACATTGTTCAGTGTGTCCCCAATTGGTGGAAACTAAAATTCTCATATACCCGCACCTATCATTTGCGGTCAAATTTTTCCATTTTGCAACCTGCACCTCGAATAGATTAGTTTATTTACTTAATTGTAGTTGCATCTTTCTTATTTGGGTCAAACTCGTAGAGAGATAAGATCTAGGATAATTGAACACAGGAGTAAAATCAGAAATCATTCCAGGGAGTCTATAACTTTACAAACACTTTGATGATTTACAACATAGCCCAGAATCCTTTAAGTTTCATATCCTTGAAGTGGTTACTCATTCCAAAGAAATGGATTTCAACAACAAACTTCTACGTAGAGAAGCATACTGGATTTTCAGATGAAGGACGGAATACCCACATGGTCTGAATGAACTAAATTTGTACACATAGTCTCTGGACCTCAATCAATTATACTATACATCCCTACTTGAATACATGGAGAGCATCCACAGTGCCATCTGGTGTTTGCTGTTCACAACCCTTGCTCCTATGACTCTAAATGAGCTTCTCTTTTTTACCTGAAGTAGTTCTTTCCCCTTTAAATAGAGGAAACCCACAGACCTCTTCCATACTCGCAGCCAGAACTCAACATAGAGCAGAGTATCATGTGAGTACCCTCCTAATTTGTAAAACACTTTAATATTTTTTACAGAATAATTATTTTTAACATAGCAATTTTCAAACACTCATAGCCACATTTCGTTCCTTTGATTTAGATACCACTGAGTCAAAAACCTGTATCTCCCAAGGAGAACAAATTCTCAAGTATATAACTTTGTAAGTAACTTAAATGTGTTGTAACACAGGGTGTTTAATGGATATGTTCAATTTTGCGAGGAGGTGATCAGAGTGGAGAGAACGCACACGCTGCTGTCGTGTGACAGGAGAGTAGAGGGAGAATTATTGTTTATTTTTCTGAATTCTGCCACCAACTGGTATAGTGGAGGCAGAGAAACTACTTCAGTTGGTATTGCAGGTCCCAAGCCTTTTAAATTTATTTCTGAGGTAGGATGTCGAAATTTCTGAGGGATTACATCTGGATGTATGATCCTGTATCTCTCCATCTCTTCATGTACTTGTTGTCAATGGAAATGGATTCTAAGTACTCCTCAGTTGGTGTGTTTGACAGGATAAACAGACATTGTTTCTCTTGGGGTACTGCTTCCAGGCTATCTTTAGACACAGTAGCTGGTTCTGCCTTCTTTGTTTCATTTACTTTGCTAACAAAGAGGGATGTCTTATCCTTTTTTTAAAGGGGACATTGATATCTTAAATGATCCCATTTTCCACATTGAAAACACCTCATTTTTCCCTCAGGCTCAGTTTGACTTATTACACTCTGCTTCCTCCACGTGGCGTTTTCTACTGCAGGACCTCTTCCCTGCTGTGGGTGCGTTTTATAACGATAAAATGGCTGCTTGTTTGGCTTTTTATCATTTGGCACATCTTCTATTTAAATACTTCCTTTAAGGTAATTAATTGATCTACCATGACAGCTGCTTCTCCAGCAGTCGCTGGTTTTTCATCCTGCACCAAACAACGATAATCTGCCGGCACCAAATGAAATAACTTCCAATTTCATTAGCTCTCTTAATTGTTGGTAATTTTCTACCTCAGACGTTCTTAGCCAACTATCGAACAGCTGAGACTGTCTTGAGGCCACCTGAGCAAAACTCTGGTTCCTTTCTCTTTTCAGAGTTCTAAACTTTAGTCTGTAAAACTCAGGCATCAATTGGAGTCTCTGTTGAACCTGCTTTTTAAATAAACTATCATCTCTATGGGACTCCTCAGGCAGGTCTCCATAGATTTCTAAAAACTTTCTGCTTATCTGAGGTCTTAAGAAAGTTATCCATTTCTCCTCAGCAATTTCAAAGTCTCTACAACACCTCTCAAACGAAATTAAAAACTTCTCCACATCATCATCCTTAGTGAACTTAGGGAATCTCCTTAAAAACATATCTGTGGCGTCCACCCTAGAGCTCCCTTCTTGGTTACTAATGTGTGGTTGAGACAAGGCTAATCTCTGTTTTTCCAATTCAATTTCCATTTGCCTTAATTCTCTCTCTTGTTCCTGAGCCTGACTGGATTTCTCTAGTTCCATTCGCCTTAATTCTTGTTCCCTAACTTTTTGTCTTTCCTCCATTTCTAATCGTTTCATCTCCAGTTTATATTTAAAAGCCATTTCTGACACAGGCACAGGGTCTTGTTCATGTTCAGAATCTGAACTTTCTCCTGGGTATTCCTCTGCTTCATATATAATATGAATGGGTTCCTTAGTAAACAGGTTAAACACCAATAATCCACTTATAAAGATAACATAATGAATAAGTCCAACAAATAGGTAAATTGTGAAACTTAGACTGTTCAATTCACAGTAGTCACAAAATTAAGCAATATGAAATAAGTTCTGTATAGTCTTTTAGTGATGTCGTTGTATGTTCATGAATCAGCCTCCCACGACCGGTTTCGGCCTTTGCTTTAGGCCTTCTTCGGGTGGTCTGTAATTTTACATACATAAATACATTTTACAATTGTATAGGTTGAACATAATGAAATAAAATGCATTTAGAAATACTTACAAAGTTCAGTCTTTTACATATGTTCTCATAAGAGATACTTAAGTTTTTTTGCAATGGGATCTAGGTAAAAGGAACAAATTGTGGCTATTAACATTTAAACGTTACATATATCAAAATAAATCTTTTACCAATATATTTCACCAAATAGGTGTATACTCACAAGATACTCTGCTTCTAAGTTTGATTCTAATTGCGAGTATGAACAGGATCTGGGGGTTTCCTCTATTTAAAGAGGAAAATGCACATCAGATGTAGAGGAGACAGAGAATTTAATTAAAGGCTCATTTAAAGTTATAGGTGTAGAGGAAGTCACCACTAGATGGCGTTGTGAGTAATGTACTCCCCAGGGATGTGTAGTATATAAGGGATAATACAAAAAATCTCCAGGTTATATATAGCAACTGTATGAATTGTATTCATTAAGACCGTGTGGGTGTTCCGTCCATAATCTGAAGATCCAATATGTTTCCCTTTGTAGGAGTTTAATGTTAAAGTCCATGTGTTTGGATTGTGTGACTACTTCTAATATGTGGTATTTGAAAGATTCAGGATTGTGCCGTAGATCATCAAAATGTTTATACAGTATGGAGTCTCTGGAATTAGTTCTAATTTTGCTCCGGTGTTCTATAATCCTAGATTTCACTTCTCGACGAGTTTGACCAACGTACATCAGATTGCATTCACAAATAATCATGTAGATAACTCCTTTAGTTGTGCATGTAGCAAAATGGGAGAATTTAATATTCAATGGTGGGTGTTGGTGTGTAAAAATTTTTGTCTCCACCAATTGGTTACACACTGAGCAATGGTGGCACCGATAATTGCCAATCAGATTTGATTTCATGGTCCGAACATTATGTGTTAAATCTGAATGTACCAAAAAATCCCCGATGCTCTTGGTTCTTTTATATGCTATTAATGGGGGTCTTTCACAGCCCGGGATGTCCCTTATTAGGTTCCAGTATTTTTTAATTGTACTGATGGCTAAACTGGACATATTAGTGAGAGTAAGTGGCCATATTAATCTTTCTACTCTAGGTCTAGTCTTGTTCTCTAGAAGTTTAGACCTGGGAATATTGGCTACTTTTAGATAAGATGATTGTATTATATGTTCAGGATATCCCCGGTTTCTAAACTGTCGTTTCATTACCTCAATCTCCTGAGTGAAATCCTGTTGGGTCGAGGAGTTACGTTTAATCCTGAGCATCTGTGAAAACGGTAGATTATTTTTTAATGCCCAATGATGGTAACTATTGTAGTGTAACAGAGAGTTTCTATCCGTGGTTTTACGGTGGTTTCTCACCCTCAATCGGTCGTTTTCTTTTATAATCATGACATCCAGGAAAACCAAGGATGTGGCACTGATGTTCCCTGTAAATTTGATATTGTGGTGTACTGTATTGATCCAGGATAATAATGTTTCTGCCTCATGATGTGAGTTTATAATGATGAAGATATCATCAATAAATCTGCAATATTTGATTATGCTATCCGCTACAGGGTTATATGCACGATTCAGAATTATATTGTTTTCCAAATTATCCATAAATAAATTTGCTATTGAAGGTGCAACAGGGCTGCCCATGGCCACTCCTTGTATTTGAAAATAATATTTTTGGTCAAATTTAAAGAAATTTTTTTCGAGAATGATATCAAGGAGGTCCAACAAAAAGAAAGTGGGAGGGTGACAGTTTGATCTCCTGTTCAGAGTAGACTCACATACTGTGCGTGCCTCTTCTATTGGAATGATAGTGTATAATGAAGTTACATCTATGGACATCAGAACAGCATCTGTTGGAATCACCAAGGGTTCAATGATATTGATAAAGTGTTTAGTGTCCCTAACATAAGATGAAGTCTGTTTTACAAAGGGTTGTAAATGGTAATCCACAAATTTTGCTAATGGTTCTAGAATGGAGCCTGATCCTGATATGATAGGATGGCCCGGAACTGGTCTGATGTTCTTATGTATTTTCGGAAGAATATACAGTACAGGGGTTCTGGGCCATGGAGTGTGTAGATACTTATACACATCCTCTGATATATATCCAAGCGACAGTCCTTCCATTGTCACCGTTTTTATAATAGATTGGATGTGATGTGTGGGATCCCGTTCTATATTAAGATAGTGTTCTCTTATTGATAATTGTCTATGGATCTCATTAATATAATCAGTATGGTTCATTAACACTATGGCTCCACCCTTGTCAGCCGGCTTCCAAATGATGTTTTTGTCATTGGCTAAACTACGAAGCGTGTTCCACTCACTGTTAGAAAAGTTTTTACTGTGTGTCCCTTTATTTTTTGTGAATGTGTGACAGAGTTCCTCACATATTGTTTTTTCAAAAACTCTAAGTCCTATATGGTCTGTGCTAGGAAAAAAGTTACTACGAGGTTTGAAGGTAGAATTAGTGCTGTTTATTGTGGTCCCAAAATGCTGTCTTAATCTGATGGTACGAAATAGCCTAGCTAATTCTATACGCATCTTAAATGGATTGTATTTGGGTTTAGGGACAAATGTTAGTCCTTTATTAATAACATGCTTTTTCTGAGGGGTTAAAACTCTGTTGGATAAATTCACTATTAAGTTTTCCGTTTCACATTTGGAGCCTCTTGAAAAAAACGATTAGGTTTGTTTCTGATACGACCCGTACGTCTAGGTATGTGGCTGTTGTCCCTCCTGTATGAGGCCACACTATGTCCTGAACTATCCGACATAGAACCTGTGTCTTCTTCAGAAGTGAATTCACTAAACCTTACTTGTTTTCTGGAGTGGTAGTGTTTGGAGTATAGCCACTGGTAAACTTTGTTGTTCTTGTAATCATTTTCGTCCCTTTCAAACTTTTTCAGTTTAAAAGATCTAAGTTGTGTGGAAAATTCCTTGAGTTTATTTGTGAGGGTGTCCAAATCAATTTTAAATTGCGCATCAGAGTTGAGTTTCTCTAGCACACCTTGAGACTGAGTTTTTACGATGGCAATTTCCTCGTTCGAACGTGCAATTAGCAGGAGCATCAAGTCCTGTGAACATTTGTTGAGAATTGCCACCCATTTTTGATGAAAAGACTCATCATCTTGAAACATCCCTGGGGGTTTGAAAATGCATAGTCCCCTGGGTATTCTATTGGCTCTAATATATTCCGCCTGTGTTGTTGCATGCAAGTCCAGCCTAATTTCTCTACATTTCAACTTTTCATACTCCCTTATATTTGTCTCCCTATTGGAGTTACTGGGGGTGGATCCCCCAGTTTCAAAAAGTGATCTGTCTTTAATTAAAGATTCCTTGAATTTATCATCAAAACTTAATTCCTGTAGCCATTCTGCCATAACAAAGCAATGCTTTGGAACAATATAATATGAATGGGTTCCTTAGTAAACAGGTTAAACACCAATAATCCACTTATAAAGATAACATAATGAATAAGTCCAACAAATAGGTAAATTGTGAAACTTAGACTGTTCAATTCACAGTAGTCACAAAATTAAGCAATATGAAATAAGTTCTGTATAGTCTTTTAGTGATGTCGTTGTATGTTCATGAATCAGCCTCCCACGACCGGTTTCGGCCTTTGCTTTAGGCCTTCTTCGGGTGGTCTGTAATTTTACATACATAAATACATTTTACAATTGTATAGGTTGAACATAATGAAATAAAATGCATTTAGAAATACTTACAAAGTTCAGTCTTTTACATATGTTCAGTACAGGACTATCTTCCCTATTTGATCTTTCCTTGATCAAATAAATTAACAAGCTTGTCCTTTAGCCTTTCGCTTGACTAAAGAAAACTGGCTATGTTTCTCCTTTCAGCATCCTTAGACTGAGAAACCTCCAGTAGCTATTCAGGCTTCCCAAAGCCACAATTCTTTGCTTCACACTTTTCTCTCCCACTCTACTCTTCACGTCCACTCTTTTACTCCTCTCAGATACCAAATCAACTTCTAACTGACTCTCAAACTGTCCTTTTTCAAAACTCTCTCCACTTGGCTCCTCCAACTCCTCCTTCTGCCAGCTTGCCTTGGTCTCCATGGTAATGCTGACTGAGGATCTCTGAAATAGGCTGCTCCAGTGTTACTGTAGCTAACCCAAACACATATATATACAGTTCAAAACATGCAAAGTATTAATAACTTCTGCACAGATATGTTCAACAAATATTGTTCTAATAACAAGTGTGAAGACTTAGCAAGTTTCTTAGAGCGCATTCTAATATATGATATTTAATATGTATGTAACTGTAGCAAAATATTGATTTATACATTAATTTCAATCCACCAGAAGAAGGCCTGAAATAAGGCTGAAACCGGTCCTGGGCGGCTGATCCATAAGCTACTCAACATAAGAAGATACAACATTGATATTATTCTAAAGAGAGTGTACCAAAATTTACATTCTATTTGTTCGACATCACTGTGAAATTGAACAGTACAACATATCTATATAACTGCTTGCTGAATTCTATTATTGTTTACTTTATGTATAAGTGGTATTTTTGTTGTGTGTATATATTCAGGAACCCATTTATATTATACAGAGAGGAATCCTGTAAGGAATTTCTGGAGGGAGAGAGGAGTGTTATGTGCAACTAAGTTTTGAACTGTTTAAAGAAACCGCACACTTTACTCAACATCAAAACAATTAAGCTTAATGCCTGTTTTGTTGAAATTCTCTCAAATAAACCATTGTTATTTGTTCACAACATCTGCCTCATGTGTGCCTCTGTGTGAGAAGCTTTAAAGCAATTTACTAAAGAAATCAAAGGCTAAATAGTGGCAGCGTATATTTTAAAAAGCAATCTCTTCAGTGTTACCTCAGCCTGAGTGTGAATCCCGCACATTCTAGCCTAAAGATGTCTCAAGTAAGTCAAGGGCTTAACATTACTTTTAATTTGTGGTGGTAGTCAGTGTTATTTTGAAGGGTTTTTCAGCCAGAAGATAGTTCCAGCTTATTCAGCTTTTGATTTTTAATTAAAGAAGCCATGTTCCTTTTCAAGTAGTTGTCAACTGGTGGGATTTACACTTAAATAATCCCCTATCCTTTATATTTGGTAGCAAGTGTTGGGATTTATACAATAGATAAGTCCCTATTAATTAAAGATGGCCTCTGGGGTCCTTTCCAACTCTAGGATTCTTCACTTCTGATACAATAAATAAATAAGCATGAGGGAATGCAGGCTGCCTCCAGTAACCGATATAGGATAATGGGAATTAAATTTCTATCTTCCTTCACCTTACAATTTCCTGTTATAGGTCCTAGAGCAAGCATGGGCCAACTTTGGCCCTTCCTTCATGTAATGGCACGCCGGGAAGGTTTGATGAGAAAACTATACATGTCTGGCTATTTGCCCAGTGACCATCGGTATGCCCTATATGTACTTTAATACCTCCAAAATAAAACTCTACAGACAGGACTAAATTTAACCAGTTAAGTTTACTGAATAATCAAGGTAAATCAAAACAAGGTATACAAAAGTGTAGTTTGATTCTTGATGGTATAGAATCAGAGTAGTAAGGTACAGGTATAAGGTACAACTCTGAGGTAAATAACAAAACTATATTCTATGAAAAGTACTTCTATAAATTCTGGGACATGTATTGCTTAGGTCTTTGGCATGTACATCTATAAACTTTGGTCCCTGAGGCAAATACGTGCTAAGGATTGCCTGTTCCAGACTGCTAAGCCAGACCAGACACTTTCTGGCTAATTACTACAAGCTATGTCCAAGAAGAATGGAATAAAAGGTCTTTCCACCAGGCTCTGAGCCAGAATGGGCTGAACCAACAGAGCTTGGCCTCTAGGGGGATCCTAAGCTCCTACTCTAAAACTTAGCAGAATGGAGCAAACAGGGAGATAGAGGGGTAAAAACTAGGCCAAGACTTCACACTCCAGGTGTTTTGAACTTCAACTCTCATAATTCCTAACAGCTTCAGGCTCTTTCCTTTCCCTCCTCAGCTGTTTAAGGACTTTTAGCAGATATTGCTTATTTACCAACAAGATAACAGCACCTGCTGACACTCCCTCTTCTACACAGCCATTTAGTATTACAGGATTCCTCCCCAGTTTTTTTATTCTGCTAACCCTACCCAGTACTTCTCAGTTAAGGCTTCCACAGGTGTTAGCCCTGAATGCCGCCACCACCAGTTTATGAGTTTTCTGCATTCTTCCATAGGTGGTGCTTCAGAAGCTGATTGGTATTTCCTCACCAAGGCAGCCTTTCATCTCTGGTGGCCTGTAAGCCAGCTGAGGGGCAGGCACTCGCTTTGCACACCTGTGAAAGGACCTGCAGCTCTGCCAGTCTTAGCAACTATCTTGCATTTCTCCAGGGAGCAGGGGCAGGGCTGTGGCGGGTCCTGGCAGGCCTGGGCGGATCCTTGCAGGCCTGTTGACTTCCTTCTATTCTTGTTCTGTTGAGACCTGGTGGGGACTGTGCTAGCCCAACACACCTTCTTTGGGGAGGGGATAGTCATCAACCACCTTTTCCCCCAAAAGCTACAAAAGTTCTCTGAGAATAGTGGATGTAATGTTTGTTGTGTGTGTGTATGTATTTTTAGTAGTCCATGCCTTAGTTTTCTCAAGATTGGACTACCGTAATGCATTCTACGTAGGGCTGCCCTTGAAGATAGTTCGGAAACTACAGCTGGTGCAAAAATTGGATGCCAGATTGTTAACTGGAGCAAGTTACGGGGAGCGGTCAACCCCCCTGTTCAAACAAGTCCACTAGCTGGCGATAAGTTTCTGGTCCCAATTCAAGGTGCAGGTTATTACCTATAAAGCTCTAAATAGTTCAGGACCTGCCTATCTTCATGACCGCATCCTCCCTTAAGATCTTCTGGGGATGCTCTTCTCTTGCTCCCACCCCCGTCTCAGGCATGGTTGGAGGGGACAAGAGAGAGGGCATTCCCGGTGGTGGCCCCTCATCTCTGGAACTACCCCCCCCAGGAGATTAGGCTGGCACCCTCCCTATTCACATTCTGTAAGGAACTAAAGGCGTGGATGTTTCATAGTGCATTCAACTGACAACTCCTTTGACAGATGGTCCCTAACCATGACCTGAATTCAAGTTTCTATATTTGACTACTACACTTTTTAAGTTAAGCTGAAATGATCCTGTTTCATTGCTCTATTCCTATGCTACTATACGCTCTAGCCACCTTATTGACCAGCCTATCCTTTAACTCATTTCAAACATTGCCCCCCTCTCTGTTGTTGCTTATGATGCTTGTTTATTATTGTTTAAGCTGTGTTTATGCTATTTTAATATGCAATTGTTCTGTGTTTAATTGTATGTTGTCTTGAGCTTGGTCCCATGTAAGCCGCCCTGAGTCCCCTCAGGGAGATGGAGATGAGGTAGAAAAATAAAGTTCTTCTTGAAAAAGGATGTGAATCCTTAACTACTTCAAATTCTTCTTCCTTAAGACTAAATAACATCAAGAAGTTGTGGTGTTGATCTTCTGGGAGGTATCTTATCTGTGATCGTAATAAATTTCATTTTCTGGGAGGTGAGAGGAGTTAAAATCAGAATTTGGAAAACAGCTGGACCAATCCTCCTATTGTGGAATTCTAGGAGTTGTAAATCCCAAAAAGCACCCACAAAAAGGGTGCTTTGAATGTGATTTTCCTGCTTCTTGACAGGGGGTGGACTGAATGGCCCACAAGATCTTTTCCAACTCAAATATTCTACAATTCTATGAATATCGTATATTGTTCCCTTTTGTGATATTGTATTTATTTGTGTGAATACAAATTTCTTATGGTGTAAACAGTAAGTTATCTAAAGTATTCTGTTTCTACTGACTTCTAAAATGGAGTCTGAGATCTGAATAGTCCTATAGACTACTGCAATGCCCCCTACGTGGGGCTGCCTTTGAAAACTGCTTGGAAGTTTCAAATGGTCCAGTGTACGGCAGCCAGATTACTAATGGGAGCTGCACTCAGGGAGTATATAACTCCACTGTTGCGCCAGCTCTACTGGCTGCCAGTTTGCTATCAGGCACAATTCAAATTGCTGGTTTTAGCCTATACAGCCCTAAACGGTTCCAGCCCAGCTTATCTATCCGAATGCATCTCTCCCTATGAATTTTTTAGGAAGTTAGGATCGTCTGAGGAGGCCCTTGCTCTCGATCCTGCCTGCCTCACAGGCGCATCTGGCAGGGACAAGAGACAGGGCCTTCTCAGCGGTGGATCCCTCGGCTGTGGGATATTAGATTGGCCCCCTTCCTTCTGACCTTTCAGAGAAGAGGGAAACCTTGGCTCTTTGAGCAAGCGTTTGGAACTTCAGCGTGACCAGATGAACTCAAAATTAGAATATGAACACTGAATGGCTAAGGCGATGTAAACAGATGAGAAATTGAACTGGAGGACATTGTTTTTATAGATTCTTATAATTTTTATTGTTTCTATGGTTTTTATATGTATTTATGATGTGATTTAATGGCTTTTAACCAATATATGTATGTGTGTGTGCGTGTCTGTGTGGCATCTAATTGTTGCCGGTCTGTATGCTGCCCTGAATCACCTTCAGGCTGAAATGGGTGGGATAAAAATGACGTAAATAAATAAATAATAAATAGATCTGATCACATGATCTGCAGCCTCTCCCACAACATAGAGTTAAGGAAAACTGCATACTAAACACACACATAAACAATACAGTAAGCAATCTGAATTATATACATAACAAATAACTAGTATAGCAGGCTGTAGAAAGTTGCTGTTTCCAACATGTAGATTGACTCTAGAATGCCTTGGTAATAGTCCCCTGATTTGTATGTTTCCATTCCTTTTTTGAGACTTCCACCTGGGTTGAGATGGAAGCATTCTGGAAACTTTGAAGTCATGGGGGGAAATACAAGTGTGAGTTTCAAGTTTAGTTTGGGGGGGGGGGAGGTGCAAGACATATTTTCATATCAAACCCAAGTTTAATTTACTGTACTGCTTTCGCAAAATGAAAAGCTTTACTCACTTACAAAGTGTACCACTTGGCATGCTTATTTTAAAGACTTGATTTTGTACAAGCAAAATGATGCATATTCTCTGGGCTAAAGAGAGCAGCAAAGTGTCTCTACCTTCGTTTTTGCCATCTGGGAAGCAATGAAATAGGAACAATCCCCTCCGCTCCCACTTATGGGAACTTTCTCAGACAAAGTGGAGCTTGGCAGTCCAGTTGCACCTGCTCCTGGCTTCCCCAGCATCTGTCCTCCTTCGCCTGCTCTATCCATGCCCCATCCCTTGCTGCAAAGCGCTGCATTAGCAAAGCTTCATCTCATTGGTGGCCTGTGAGAGAAGATGCCCTGTTGCTCCACCCTGTGCAAACTGCTTACTAACCACTTTTTCTTTCCAGAGCCCCCTCCAGGCCTCCCAAGAGAAACTGCTAGACCGGCTTAGAGGTTGTGCTTGCCGGTGGCTATACTAGCCCTTTCGGCTTGCTGTAGTCTCGTTCAAAATTGGGCAAGCCAGGTCTCTACTAGACCTGTTAACCTCTTGAAGGCCTTCAACTTCCTTCTAGCCCAGTGTTTCTAAACCTTCCTAATGCTGTGACCCCTTACTACAGTTACTCATGTTGTGGTGACCCCCCAAAATAAAAAAAATTAATTGCTACTTCATAATTGCAATTTTGCCACTATTATGAATTGTAATGTAAAGATCTGATTTGCAAGATGTATTTTCATTCACTGGACCAAATTTGGCACGAATACCCGATATGCCCACATTATAATATTGGTAGGTTTAGGGGGCGGTTTTGTCATTTGGGAGTTGTAATCACCTACAAACAAATTGCATTTTAAACTCCACCAACAATGGAATCGAAGCAAACTTGGCACACAGAACTCCCATGACCAATAGAAAATACTGGAAGGATTTGGTGAGCATTTACCTTGAGTTTTGGAGTTGTAGTTCACCTA
The DNA here is from genome assembly GCF_037176765.1 of Anolis sagrei. Taxonomy (NCBI): domain Eukaryota; kingdom Metazoa; phylum Chordata; class Lepidosauria; order Squamata; family Anolidae; genus Anolis; species Anolis sagrei. The sequence continues at coordinate 54,659,288 of NC_090035.1, read as the reverse complement.
CATCATCATCAACAACAAAACTTTATTTATATACCGCTCTATCTCCCTGAGGATTTCCAATACATACAAAGTAAACAACATAACATAAAATTAACCAGACAATATAAGCATTAAAAATCACAACAGCACATATATATTTAAAATAATCCTGCCTGTTCAAGGTAATTTAAAAGGCCGGGCCGAGGCTAGTGCAATTTGTAGAGGGTCCGGGAAATCCAGAAAGCACTGGATGGATCTGGATCAAACTTGGAACGAATCCTCAATATGCCCAAATGTAAAAACTGGTGGAGTTTGGGGAAAATAGACTTTGACATTTGGGAGTTTAGTTGCTGGGATTTATAATCAATCAAAGGGCATTCTGAATCCCACCAACAATAGAATTGGGCCAAATTTCCAACACAGAACACCCATAACCAACAGAAAATACTATGTTTTCTGATCATCTGTGGAGATCTCTCTGATACCTACTTGCAACCCCGCCCAGGGGTCCTGACCCCCAGGTTGAGAAATGCTGTTCTCACCTCAGTGAGAACATTTCTGTATACTTTCCAACAGTTATTAATAACTTTTGCTTTCTTCTTGCCTTTGTTTACCTTTTGGTGTTGGTCAGACACCAACTCTGGTGTTGGTCAGCCACCAACTTTGGTGTTGGTCAGCCACATGGATCCCAGTTTCTTACTGTGACATGTTGGAAGATATGCCATTCCATAGAGGTTGACCAGTTTTGTCATCGAGGGAACCCTTTCCCCTGCCTTCAAGCTAGTGTGACCAACAGCAGGGAGTTCTGCAGTTCCTGGATACCAAATTGGGCCAAACTGATGAAATGTGCCCCAACAGCAAACTCAACCAGGGACTCTACACAGCCGTGTGCTCTCTCCTTTCACTTCCTTGCTAGCCCCAACTATGTAACAAATCCCCAAATAAAGATGAATGAAATTGCAACTTTTTAACTCTCCAGCTTGATACTTTGTGTCTCTTTCTTGCCTGAAACTATCCAACTACATGAAACTAACCTTTTCCAGGCCGCGGGAGACTGCAGGCCTGCCCGAGATGCCTCCCAGGCGTTCTGGGGAGGCCGAATCTGTGCTCCTCCCCAGGGGGCCCCGTATCTGCAAGATGGCAGATTGCCTCCATTTTGATGGTATATTTTTCCTGTCTCAATTCTAACACTATCTGCTATCTCGCTTTTTGCATTTTGGGCTTCTACTCTCGGGGAATAACCTTTTAAGTTTTAAGAATATAATTTCAAGGAAACAGCTGATTGTCAAAAGACCGGCCTCGCTGCTGCTGTGCTGCCGCTGCCTTTTGCCACTTCTTCGCCCCTGCCAAGCCCCTGCCCTGGAGACTCGGTGCAGCTACCCCATGAGGCTTTCATGGAGCAGCCTGACCTTGGGGCCCTAGTCCTTGGAAGGAGTTATAGTTTCCCAAGGACCAAGGACCAGCTCAATCTCAGCGCTGCAAGTCTCAATCCTTTGGCTCAGTGAAATCACCAAGCTACCTCCCTGTGTCTATTGAACTTTCTGCAAGGCATTTTTGACTCAAAAGGACTTGTCTCCATCCATGAATTTTCCCTGAATGAACTATGGACTCATGCTTTTCTGAAATTATTATTTTAATCAATTTCTGTGGTGAGTGGGATAGAGAGGGGGTGTTTGACATGAATTTCTTGTGATTCCTTTATTTCCCCATGTAATTTCCCTCATATTTCTGCCCTGGCTCTGAACCCTTTCCCCACACTTTGGGGGAAGTCAACAAGGAAGCTGCCAGCTGTTCTGAAAAGGCAATCAGCAATCACAAAAGAACCCATATCTTGATACATGTGCATGGAAACATAGAATTGAAAGCCATTGTTTGGTTTTGGGGTTGGGCCGCCGGACAAAGGATTTTGCTTGGCAAACTTTTGATCACTTCACACTGGGGGCAAAAGACCCTCGAAAAGCCTTTTCCCCCCAAAACTGTTTTCTTGCATTCAAAATTCTCCACAACGGACATCCACCCCAGCCTCTTCATTGTGTCATATCTGATGGCGACAGGAAAACCCAGATAAAGTAATCATTTATCGCCATCCCATCAAGGGATGATAGATTTGGTTTCTTTCGCAGGCCAGTTTTCGGACTCAAGAGCCCCAAGGCATGAAAATCCTATAATCCACTCATGAAACCATTGTTTCTTCTTCATCCCGCCTCCCCTCTTCCTGATTCACCAGAGCACCGAGGCGGTAGGAGTGTCCTGATAGGCTCCTGCACAGCAGAGGAGCTCTGTGATTAGCTCTGTCACGGGGAGGGCGGCCGCGCCTCCTCCCAGCTGTTATTGCATCAACCAATCACCTTTGAGCTGGGAAGAGGGTGGGGAGCGGGAAGTGGGAATTTTGAAACTTCTAAGCCTGTATTCTCTATAAAAATGCCTATGATCTCTGTAACCACATGCTCTGTAGGCGAATGATTGCTACATTGCATCCTTTTCAGCTGAATAGCTAATAAAACACCTCAGTGCCGCTTCTTCAACTTTGGTGAGATTCCTTTTGGATTTTTAAGAAAATAAAATGGCTGAAAATCAGACTTCTCTTAGCTCGCCAAAGTAGCGATCTCTCTTTGGTGGGGTCCCAGGGTCTCTCCTCCCTCGGGCAGATCCTCCTAAAGTTCCTATCGACTTCAGTTTGAGGATTGAACCTTCTTTCCTCATTGGCAACAGGATGGTGACCTCCACTACAGCTGAAACTGAAGACCTTAGAATGGATCTGTAGTGAAGAATGAATGCAGTTTGACAGCACTTGAACTGCCAGGGTGCAGTATCCTGAGATTTGTAGTTTGATGAGGCACCAGCATATTTTGGTAAGAAGATTGCATACCTTGTAAAATTATAGTTTCTAGGATTCCATAGCATCAGGCCATGGAAATTTAAGTGGTGTCAAGCTGCATTCATTCTACAGTGTAGATGCAAGATTAGTCCTGGGAGGCTCTGTCCTCTAACAGGGAAGGTCTTCCAGAAGTTCAGAAAGAATAGCTCATGTTTTGCTGCCATCTCCTCTCATCTTTTACCTGAGACAGTCAGCCACTCTGCCTAATGTTAGGCCTGGCTCCGATTACTGATGGAAAAGACCCCCTTTTCCCAGCCGTTCAGATTTTGCAGACCTGCATTTCTTATCCTTGCCTATACTGGTTAGGGCAGCTAAGAGTTGCATTGCCACAGTAAGTGAAGGTCTACATGGTTCCCATCCTTATCATACAGCAAAGAGTACCATGAACATATTAAAATCAATAGGCTACTCCTAATTTGCATTTGCAATTGTCTGTCATAGTATTTGGGAGTCAACAATCTGGTTCCCAGGCCAAATATCATGGGACTTGTCATCATAAGCCCCCAAATGTCCAAAAATGCTGATGGAAACCATAAGCCTTCAGACTTTTGTCTTCTACCTTCCTCCAGTCTTTTTCAAGTACAGGTTAAGTATCCATTGACTGAAATGATCAGAAGTGCAAAGGATTTTGGATATGGTACACCTGTACTTGCATATACTGATAATGAGGTATCTTGGAGATGGGGCTGGTTCCCATCTCTGAAACAGGTTAATTTTAGCAATGTAAATAAATCTGCATATCTACATATAAGGAAAACCAACCATCTTAAAGAATGCATGCATACATTGTATAATGGTGGAGCACATGCATTGCAAATTTTCTTTTCTCAGAAGAAGCATTCCTTTTTCCCTAGAGATACTTGCTCTTTGCAGATGATATGTGTTACATTAAAATATATATAATAAATCTATCACTCAACCAATAATATGTACATTTACAAATCACTCCAGATGTCCTATAAGCCTGTGAAGATGTAAATGTAAGGGCAGGTGGCAAACCCTTTGCACATAGCTTTATATTCTTTTTTTATTACTTCACATTACATAGATACACCTCATTTGAATAAAAGGGAGCTATGGTTTCATTCAGGCAGCTATCCCAAATTGTTCAAAGATGGAGAAGGGGGCAGGGCTTAAAAGAAAAGAGCATTCACTTGCAAAAGGCTGTCCTAAACTAATTCCTAACTAGCGAATCAAGATGCAGCAGCCACCCCTTGGTTTGCAGCCGACAATCTGCTGCAATTTCATCTGGAAATCTTCTTCACTTTCAAGTGGGACTTGAGAAAGGAAAAAAGAAAGAAAAAAATTGTGCTGCGGGGCTTACCATCATTGCTGTTGTCCCTGCAGCCGAGCCGCCTGCCAGCTCCCAATGGCGTCCTAATGGTAGGCCTGGTATTTATTTCAGGTTCCTCACCAATCTGGGAGGGACCGAAGAGCCCTGTTTGGCCCTGTGCCTCCTTGGGCCTCCCTCGCCGGTCCGGGAGGGGTGATGAAGGAGCGCCACCCGGCCTCTAGGAAGGGGCCAGAGAGCTCTTCCAGGCCTCGCTTGCCATCGGATCCCCCTCACTGGTCCAGGAAGGAAGCGTCAGCCGCCCTTCGTCTCCATCGGGCCCCTTCGCCAATCTGGGAAGGAGCCGAAGAGACCCGCTAGGCTCCGTCTGGCCTTGCTCCTCCACTGCCCCTCTCACTGTTCCGGGGGGGGGGGGGGTGAAGAATGCCAGCCAGGCTTCATTTCCATCGGGCCCCTTCACCAATCCGGGAAGGGGCCAAAGAGCTCTCCAGGCCTCGCTTGCCATCGGATCCCCCTCGCCGGTCTGGGAGGGGGGTGAAGGAAGTGCCAGCCAGTCTTCGTCTCCATCGGACCCCTTCGCCAATCCAGGAAGGGGCTGAAGAGACCTGCCAGGCTCCGTCTGGCCTTGTTCCTCCCCTGCCCCCCCCCCCTCGCCGGTCCGGGAGGGAAGAACGCCAGCCAGCCAGTTGCTTTCCATCAGGCAGACCATTGAAGGCCTCTTTTCACCGTTGCCACTTGTTCCTTTGCCACTAGGATTTTGCTGCCGCCATCTTGCTCTTTCTCTTTTTTTCTTTCTTTTTCTTCCTCTTTTTGATTGTGTATGTGTGTGTGTTTTAGAATAATTGCTGGCTATTATAGGGAAGTATAAGATAAGGAAAATTGAGGGGGGGGGGTTTCTTACATAGGAAGAGGGATAGCAATAGAGGTGGAAGTGTGACTGGTCCGAGAGAGACGGTGGTCTACAACTCTCTGGCAGAAATACTATCAAAAAGACCATCAGAAGTCAGAGTAAAGGCCATAACATGGCTACGTAGAGGCTATCAATCATGTAATCGCTCTAACTGTCTTTTAATTACACCTGAAGATAATTCATGGCCTGGTGAGCTATTAGCAATTCAATCTTGTTTAAAAGTCTGGGGCATTACCATCAGAAAGGTGTTTGTGGAGCCTTATGTTCGCCCTCTTGTTGACACCACGGAACCGTTCCACCACGATCCATCTGGTTCCAATGATAATTCCACAAATAGCTCCCCTGTCAGAACCCCTCCATCCACACAATATCAATTCAAAACCCCATCTGCATCTGTTGTCCCCACTCAATCTGCCACACTTTCCCACCCAAGGACACTCCCCCTTTTTAGCCCCCTTAGTTGCCTCAACGATTCACTCTCCATTATGACATCGGAGACGTCCGCACATGACCCCCAAAGTAACTCACGATCTAGCTCCCCTTCTTCAGAGTGTTGACTAGCCGCCGAATCTAATTCCCAGGGGCAGGGAGGGGTTCCGGAGGAGATGGGCTCAATTCAGGTTTTGTGGGGGAGGAGATTTCCTGGTCACCAACACACCAGGGAGAAGCGCAAAAGAGTTCTTGCGACCCTGGAGAAGGTAGGATGTGGTAGGTTCCATGGCAGACCCCCTAGACTTAAGATTCTGCTGGTAAATGCCAGATCCATTAATGGAAAGACAGCTGCTATCCAGGACTTGATCCTGGATGAGGGGGCGGACCTGGCCTGCATCACTGAGACCTGGTTGGACAAGCTGGGAGGGGTAAATCTCACCCAGTGGTGTCCACCTGGTTTCGGGGTGCACCAGAAGGCTAGGTCTGGGGTTTGGGGCGGAGTGGTTGCATTGTTCTGCAATTTTCTGGGTTTGACTGTATTCACTTGAGGGTGGGAAACCGTGATAGCTTGGGGATTCTGCTGGTGTACCACCCACCCCGTGACTCAGCAGTTTCCCTGCCTGAGCTAGCAGATGTGGTCTCCAATTCAGCCCTGGTCTGCTGGGAGACCTTAACACCCATGCAGAGATTTCTTTAACAGGAGCAGCTCAGGACTTCATGGTTGCCATGACGATCATGGGGCTGTCACAAGTTATATCTGGACCCACACATCAGGCTGGACATACACTCGACCTAGTTTTTGTTGCGGACAGTGGAACGGTCAGAGTGGAAGAGCAAAACATTCTTCCATTGTCATGGTCTGACCATCATCTGATCAGTTTTAGACTGGCTGTGACCTCCAACCTTTGCAAGGGTGGAGGACCAACTAAGATGGTTTGCCCCAGGAGATTGATGGATCTGGATGGATTCCTGAGGAATCTTAGGGTCTTGTAGTCTAGCGATCCTGTCGACACCCTGGTTGATCACTACAGCAGTGAGATGGCCAAGGTGATAGACACGATCGCTCCCAAATGCCCCATCTTGTTGCGCAGAGACACACCATCTCCTTGGTTCACTGGGGAGATGAAGCACATGAGAAGGAGGCTAGCGTGCAAATGGAGGAAATCTTGGGATGTATCTGACCAAGCATGGGCTACGGCCTCACTTAGGGCCTATTCCGCGGCTATATGGGTAGCCAAGAAGACCTTCACGACTGCCCGTATGAGCGTCTGCATGTAATAGATCTTCGGAGTTGTTCCAGGTCATTGGGGAAGTTCTTCACCCCCCTGAGGTGGAGGAGACCTTCGATGACTCGAAAACTCAGTGCTGCTAATTTGCGCAGCACTTTGCAGACAAAGTTGCTCAGATACGTCTTGAGTTGGACTCCAGTTTAATCACAGTTCCAAGAAAGGTGACCGAGGCATCTGCTTGTCTAGTTGTGTGGGATTCCTTTCAGCCTGTTCATCCTGAGGACGTCGGCTCTGGACCCCTGCCCGTCCTGGCTAATTAAATCGGTCAAGGATGGTGTGATTGATTGGTTTATGCTGATCATTAATGTTGTTAACCGGGGCTCCTTACAGGGAGCGGTCAACCCTCCTGTTTAAGGAGCTCCACTGGCTGCCATTCATTTTCCGGACCCAATTCAAGGTGCAGGTTCTTACTTACAAAGTTCTTAACGGTTTGGGACCTGCATACCTGCGTGACCGCATTTCTGTGTACGAACCCACACGATCTCTTCGATCATCTGGAGAGGCCCTATTCGTGCTCCCACCTGCATCGCAAGTGCAATTGGTGGGGATGAGAGAGAGGGCCTTTTCGGTGGTGGCCCCTTGACTCTGGAACTCACTTCCTAAGGACATCAGGCATGCCCCAACCTTGGCAGTCTTTAAGAGGAGCTTGAAGATGTGATTGTTCCAATGTGCCTTCCCAGAATAATGATCCTATAGCACTTTGTCCTCCAAAGCACTTGATATTGTTTTAGGTTTGCTTGTATGTTTCCACAAACCGCCCCATCATTTTTTTCACCCATGTCCAATATTATTTTTAATTTTAATTACATTTGGCTTACCCATAGATTTTAAAGTGTGTTGTCCTATTTGATAATGCTTATGTTATTGTTTTATTGTTTTGTTGTTTTAAATTGCTTATATTGTTGTTATTGCTTTTATTGTTGTATTTTGGGCTCAGCCTCATGTAAGCCACACCAAGTCCCTTGGGGAGATGGTAGTAGGGTATAAATATAATGTTGTTGTTGTTGTTGTTGTTGTTGTTGAATCACTAATATCTTCCCAAACTCTTTCTTTATTAAATACTAGCTAAACCCGACCACGCTTTCTGTGGCTCAGTCTGATATGAAATGAATGAGATAGTAAATAAAAGTATAGATTCACCAAGAACTCATATCATTCGATTCAATACCCTGCCTTGCGTTGCTGTGTCTATGTGGAATGAAAGGAAAGAAAAGAGAAAGTGGGTTTTTAAAAAACAGAAATCATTTTTATTGTAAAGCTAGTGGATTAACTAGATTTTTGGTTTGTCCGTTTTTTGCATAAACTTATAGATCTGATGGTTTACTGACTGGAGCCAGGCCTGTAGCAAGGGGGGGGGGGGTTAAACCCCTCCCCCCCCCCCCAAAATGTTTCAGATTTTAAAAAAACCTGGTTTACTCATGAATTTTAACTGGTTAACCAAATCCCCATGCTAAGTCTATTTATTTATCGTGTCATACCATTGTATTACATTTCTAACAGAACAAAACAGACAGATAAAAAAAACACAGATTTTGCAAACTTGGTAGTTGATTAAATGTCCTTTGAGGATTACCTGGCCCCTTGGAGTGCTTCTGGTGTTGCTGCAAGGAGGTCCTCCCTTGTGCATGTCGCAGGGCTCAGGTTGCATAGCAGCAGGTGGTCAGTGGTTTGCTCTTCTCCACACTCGCATGTCGTGGATTCCACTTTGTGGCCCCATTTTTTAAGATTGGCTCTGCATCTCGTGGTGCCAGAGCGCAGTCTGTTCAGCGCCTTCCAAGTTGCCCAGTCTTCCATGTGCCCAGGGGGGAGTCTCTCATATGGTATCAACCACGGATTGTGGTGCTGGGTTTGAGACTGCCACTTTTGGACTCTCGCTTTCTGAGGTGTTCCAGCGAGTGTCTCTGTAGATCTAAGAAAACTATTTCTTGATTTAAGTCGTTGACGTGCTGGCTGATACCCAAACAGGGGATGAGCTGGAGATGTCTCTGCCTTGGTCCTTTCACTATTGGCTGCTACTTCCCGGCGGATGTCAGGTGGTGCAATATTGGCTAAGCAGTGTAATTTCTCCAGTGGTGTAGGGTGCAGGCACCCCGTGATAATTCAGCATATCTCATTCAGAGCCACATCCACTGTTTTAGTGTGGTGAGATGTGTTCCACACTGGGCATGCATACTCAGCAGCATAGCGCAAGGGCAGATGTCTTCACTGTGTCTGGTTGTGATCCCCAGGTTGTGCCAGTCAGCTTTCGTATGATATTGTTTCTAGCGCCCACTTTTTGCTTCATGTTCAGGCAGTGCTTCTTTTAGGTCAGAGCATGGTCCGGAGTGACTCCCAGGTATTTGGGTGCGCTGCAATGCTCCAGTGGGATTCCTTCCTTCCCAGGTCATCCTCAGAGCTCGGGATGCTTGTCTGTTCTTAAGGTGAAAGGCACATGTCTGTGTTTTAGATGGGTTAGGGAACAGCTGGTTTTCCCTGTAGTAGGCGGTAAGAGCACCTAGAGCTTCGGAGAGCTTCTGTTCAACCATCTCAAAGCTCCCTGCTTGAGCAGTAATGGCACGATCATCAGCATAGATGAAACTCTCTGTCCTTTCTGGCAGTGGGTGGTCATTTGTGTAAATGTTGAACATGGATGGAGCAAGCACGCTTCCCTGAGGCAGGCCATTCTTCTGTTTCCACCACCTGCTTCTATGGCCCTGGAACTCAACATGAGGGAAGCCTCCTCGCAGGATTGCAAGACATCCGGGTGCCCCCTGGGCAACATCTTCGTAGAGGGCTGATTCTCTTGCCTCAGAAGCAACCAGATGCTAAGTCTATGAGATGCAAAAAATTAAGAGTCCCTCTAGAACTGCAAGCACTATCTCAAGCAAATATTGACAATTTATTCACACCGTCATTACTTGCAGCAATAGCCGATGTAGTGAAGCATCCAAGTTGGGGGGGGGGTGTTGAATGCTCTCATTAAGGAGGCCAGACTTGGTGGAGGTGGTTGACAGGGGCGGAGCTGCAGGCTATTGAAGGTTGCTCTGCCCCCTGCTGTGTTCTTTGCTTCAGTGTGAGCTAGGAGGCAGGTTTCAACTGCCCCGCCCCTCCCCCCCCCCCGGGAAATTTTCAACACAACACCCCCCAAATTTCAACCCCTCCCGAAATTTTTTTCTGGCTACGGCCCTGTCTGGAGCATACGATTTATAAGTACCCCTGAAAGAAGCAATTGTTTTCTATTCAAACCGCACACTTGCAAAGATTTCCCCTGTGCTTCATTTTACTATACTTCATTTTACTATAAAAACATGCACATGTTGGAATGTAACATTGTGTCGATATGTCAAGTCAATCAGTCACCTATTTTTTGAGTTTTTCGAGTTTTGTGAGCACAAACATACGCAAGCTGGGTTTTTATATATAAAGATGATAGACTACTAGTACCATTGTTGTTGTTCATTTGTTCAGTCGTCTCTGACTCTTCGTGACCTCATGGACCAGCCCATGCCAGAGCTCCCTGTCGGTCGTCACCACCCCCAGCTCCTTCAAGGTCAGTCCAGTCACTTCAAGGATGCCATCCATCCATCTTGCCCTTGGTCGGCCCCTCTTCCTTTTACCTTCCACTTTTCCCAGCATAATTGTCTTCTCTAGGCTTTGCTGTCTCCTCATGATGTGGCCAAAGTACTAGGCCCATTATCACTATCCTTATTGGCCAGTATTGATGCTGTGTTGATTTGGGGGAGTTATTATTCAGCACATTTTTAGTATACCATAGTAGAGGTGACTATTGCATCTGTTTCCAAATATCAACCTGACGAATTTCCACCAAGATCCTGTTGTTCCACGCTCTTCCCAAGTTTTCCTCTCATGTTCTTTGCAATTTTACAAGTGATCTATTCACTACTCTTTCTTTCCAAACAAAACAAAACAAAACAGCAAGGGGTCCATAGCTTAAGGTGTTGATTCATTGTGCACTTTAAGAACTACAGTTCCCATCAGCACTTTATCTATATATATAAAAATGCTAATGTCGTAATGAGTGGCTTAAAAACAAAAGAACCGCTGGGCCAATACCCACCAAATTTGGCAACAAAACTCCTCACCATACAAGGTGTGACCATCTATAATAAAAAAACTAAAGAAAGAACTTAAAAACCTAAAAAAGGAGAAGATGGCACTGGGCATGCATACAGGGAGGGGTGGTGCGCGCGCTCGCACACACAGGACAACTCCACGTGGCGCGGCCTGTGCTGCCAATGGCCTGGAGTCAGCCTCGGCTCCTCGAGGTTCTGCAGAGGGAAGGCATTCACCAGCCTGACCAAGGCAGCTGGAGGCAGAGAGGCCTCTTTTTCCTCCTTCTCCCTCCTGCCTCGGGAGTAGGGATTGGAAATCAGTATGCCGGAGGAGGAGGAGGAGGAGGAGGTCTGATTTAGCAGCAGGAAGGATGGCAAGGCAAGGCCAAGGAAAGGAACTTCAATTTGAATGCTCTGCCATTCAAATTGTAGTTCACACTCTTTCCCTTTCCTCTTTCATCCATTTCCTTCCTTCTATTAATTCTTACTCTCTCCCTCATCCTTCTCTCCCTCCCTTCTCTCTTCCCCCATTTCCTCCCTTCATGCCTTCCCTTTCTTCTCCCCTACCTCATCCTTCCCCTCTTTCCTTCTCTCTTTCCTCTTCCCTTGCCTCTCTCCCTTCCCTTCTATCATTCCTCCTTCCCTTCTTCCTCCTCTTTAGCTCTCCCCTTGGGTGCCACCATCATGGGTTTCCTGTAAGCCTCGCCCCTAATGAAGCAGAGTGTGCCGGGGAGGGAGGGAGGGAGGGAGGGAGGGAGGGAGGAAGGAAGGAAGGAAGGAAGGAAGGAAGGAAGGAAGGGGAGAGCCTCTTCATTGATTGCAGGTGAGCTGGACATCCAAGCAGCCCCCAAGGTCAATTTCCCCCAATTTCCACCAGAATTCACATTTGGCCATATTGAGTATTCATCCCAAGTTTGGTCCCGATCCAGCTTTCTTTCACAGTGCTATCTGGATGAACAATTTCTCCTCCCCTCCCCCTCATTCTCTCATACACCCCAACTCCTCCTTCCTTCCCTCCCTCCCTCCTTCCCTTCCTTTCTCTACTTCCTTCTCCTTCCTTTAATTTTTTCCCTCCCTGCATTCCCTCCTTCCTCTCCCTCCTTCCTCCCTTTCCTTTTCTACATTACTCCTCCCACCCTTTCTTTCCTTCCCTCCTTTCCCTTCCTCCCTTTCCTTCCTTCCTTCCTCCCCCCCCCCACCAGCTTCATCCTCCTTTATTCAATCTACAGTGTAGATGCACCCAAAGTCACCACTTCCACACTGCCATGTAACATCCAGATTATCTACTTAGGACTGGATTATATGGCAGTGTAGACACACACACACCACATACACATAGATATGGATGGATGTTGGATCACTGGTTGGTGATATATATATACACACACACTCTCTCTCTCTCACACACACATACATATATATAATTACAATACTTTTTATATTACTATTATATATACTGCTATATAATACATACATATTATATATATTATTGTTATATGTATTACTATATAATGTGTTACTACTATATATTAAATAGACTTATAGAATAGAGTTAGAAGGGACTCTACCGTGTTATTGGGGGAGAACAGAGAGGAAAGAAGGAAGGAGGGAAGGAAGGAAAGAAAGGTACCGAAGAAAGGAAGGAAGGAAGAATATAAGTAGAAATGAAAGGAAAGGCAGGAAAGAATGAATGAAATAAACACCGGTTCCGGTATGGCGGTCAGCAGCAAGATCAGCTGCACCTGATGAGAACTTTAATCCGAGGGAATCTAGATGATCCCCCCCCCCCTCACGACCCTCCCAAACTCAAGAAGGAGACCCGGGTTAGGCAGAGGTCTCAAAGGAGGCCTCTGCGGTCCGGTGGAGCCCAGGAGATGGGAGAGGAGAAGGAAGAGCGGAGGGGAAAGAAGAAGAGGTAGAGCGCCGCCATTATATCGCGGCTAGCTCCCCAATAATTAAGAACTACAACCTCACCTGATCACTGAAGCACCGAAGTGACATTGATAGGGGGCGAGTTGGCTTCCCGGCCGGTACCACTGTTCCCTCAGACCATCGGGAGAAGGAAGGGAGGCTGTAGACAGGCCGCGATCTGCTGCATCGCCGCAGCCACCATTGCCGCTGGGGAGGCTGACAAATAGGCCCAGTTGTCCGGGGACTGCGGGGCGGTTGCCTTGAAGACACAGCTGCGTTGCGGTGGCTGGCTAAGCAGGCCTATGTGTTGTTCCCCCCCACTTCCCCAGCGATCCATCGGCATGGTTCTGTTGGCCTCACGACAGCGCTCGGAGATGGCTCCTCGGCTCCTCGGCGCTATGCCCCGCCGCTGCCGCCATTCCATCTGGGCTGTTTCCGGGCTGTTTTCCAACACCTGCGGCAGTGGCCTCCGCTGGCTGGGCTCATGCTCCGGGTGGGTGGTGACTGCGCAGCTTCGCTCAGCGGGGTGCCTTTTCATCGCCACTCCGAGACGCCGTGCCCCATCGGCGCTTTCCATCATCAGCAGCCACATCACCCGGTGCTGCTATTGGGTCGGCTCTGTTTCTTATCAGCGGCGGCAGCGACAGCGGCCCTCTGTTGGCTAGGCCATGTCGCCACCAGAGGAGTTCCTGCAACGGCTGCACTTTCTGTCATCTGGGCGCCGCACTCAACGCTCCTCGATCTGATCGATCTGATCACCATTGTGGGACGCTTTCCATCACGCCCTGTGTCGTCCGGAATCTAACATCACTAATCTTCCATCATTGTGGGCCAAACAACAACCAGAAGGCCTACTTGATAGTGGTTTCAGCATTCAGCTGCTTGCCATCAGAACTCATAGCAGTATAAATCCTGTTATTTAGCAATATCGCCCTCTCTGGCCGGAGGTGCAATAACATCATTCCACACTGCTGCTAGAACTATCTCCTTGGAGTCTCTGCCTGCAATATACAAGACCAACTCCCACCAAGCTCTACCAGCTTCTCACTTGGGCGGTCAAGAAGAACTAAGGACCGGGCCAAGGGGTGCCGGCTTGTTGTTCACAGGCCCTAGAAGCTGGGTCCTGTGTTTCGATCTGCCCATCCTAGTTGAATTACATTGGGAATCTCTTGTGGGCACGGACTTTGAGTAATAGAATTTATTAAGCACTTTAGCCCAGTACTTGAGACCATATGGCACCATTAGAACTGAGCCATAGTAATCATCTAGCACTTTAATCCTGCACTTTAGGTTGCCTGGTCTTGCCAGAAGTCATTAACTGGTCCCAAACCACTAAGTTTGCTGCTGAGGTGTTGGCACTATAGCACTTTAGACAGACTGAGTCTCTGGTTAACCTGTGATTTACATTGTGTACTTCCAGTAATCTATTGATGTCATCACTTTTGTCACTTTTGTTACTACTGATATCCATCTTTGTCAGTGATGCACAAATGCACCTTATGATTTCCAGCAAACTGGAAGGAGTAGAAAGTAATGAGGGGGATGACCCGCAGGGTCAAGAGATATACAATTACAACAATGTCTGTTATTATGCATCAACAACTGATTCTGCAAGTGAGGAGTATGGAGGAAATCCTCCCCGGGGCGGGTGGTTCTACGGGTGGGGGACTGCTATAGGGGTGGTGATAGGTAGGAGGAGATACGGGAAAGGGAGAACAAATCACCCAATTTGACCCAAAATTTATAGCAATAATCTGGCAAACTCAAAACGTATTAAGGACTCGAGACAAAAACAAATTCGGCCCAAAATTTACAATAGAACATTGGCAATCCCAAAGATTACTCATTCTACAACCATACAAACGATTCGGCCTGAAAATAATAGGAATGTATTGGCAACTCCAAAAAAATCCTCCCGACAAGATACAGCTGAGATGTCAGGATGGTGGCCCCTCTGGGCTAAGGGTGGTGCTGTTTAATGCCAGGTAGGTAAATGGAAAAACCTCCATCATTCGAGATCTAATTCAGGAGGAACGAGCCAACAGAGACCTGGTTGGACGAGGTATAACAGAGACCTGGTTGGACGAGGGGGGAGGGGTGAATCTCTCCCAACTGTGCCCACCAGGTTATTCTGTGCAGCACCAGCCAAGACCCGGAGGGCGGGGAGGAGGAGTGGCAGTGGTCTATAAGGTTTGCATCCCCCTGATCAGGTGCCCCATCCCACAATCATAGTCATTTGAGTGTGCTGGCTTCAGGTTAGGTGACTGGGACAGGATAGGGATTCTGTTAGCGTACCGACCACCCCACTGCACGACAGTCTCCCTACCTGAGCTAGCAGGAGTGGTCTCGGACATGGTGTTGAGCTCCCAGCGGCTTTTGGTCCTGGGAGATTTCAATGTTCATGCCGAGACCTCTCTTTCAGGAGCGGCTCAGGACTTTATGGCCACCATGATAACCATGGGCCTGTCCCAATTAGTATCTGGTCCTACCCATACTGCCGGACACACACTGGATTTGGTCTTCACTCAGGGATGGGGTGATAGTGTCGGGGCGGAGGAGGTGACCATCGCTCCATTGTCATGGACCGATCACTACCTGATTAGGTTTAGACTTACTGTACCTCCTAACCTCTGCAGGGGTGGTGGACTCATTAGAATGGTCCGCCCCAGGAGGATTATGGATCCAAATGGTTTCCTGACGGCTCTTGCGGAATTTCCCACCTCCTTGACTGGCGACCCTGTCGATGCCAGGGTCTCTCACTAGAACACCGAGATGACTAGGGCAATCGGCACAATCGCTCCGGAATGCCCCCTTTCGAGTAACTGAGCTAACCCGGCCTCTTGGTTTACTGAGGAGCTGGCAGCAATGAAGCGAAAGAAAAGGTGGCTAGAGCGGTGTGGCACAGGACTAAATCAGCCCAAACACATCTGAATGCCTTTCTAAGGTCCTACAATGTAGCAATAGCAGCAGCACAAAAAACACCTTTTGCTGCCAATATTGTATCTGCGAAGAATCGTCCAGCTGAGCTCTTCCGAGTTGTCAGGGGTCTGTTAAACCCGCCGAAAAGCGAGATCCCTGACAGCTCTGGAGCTCGCTGTGAAGCGTTTGCTCGATTCTTCGCAGATAAAATTGTGCGGATTCGGTCGGTTTTTGACACCACTTTACTTGCAGTCTCTGAGAATGTAAAGAGAGCATCTGCTTGTCAGGTTTTATTGGATTCATTTCAGTTGGTTTAGCTTGAGGATGTAGACAGGATCATTGGAGAGGTGCGACCCACCACATGCATCCTAGACCCCTGTCCAACCTGGCTGATAAAAGAAGCCAAAGGGGGTTTGGCAGAGTGGGTGAAGGTGGTGGTTAACGCCTCCTTACAGGAGGGCAAGATTCCAGTGAGCTTAAAACAAGCTATTATAAAACCGCTGTTGAAAAAACCATCACTGGACCCCACTCAATTCGAAAACTATTGGCCAGTTTCCAATCTCCCCTATTTGGGCAAAGTCCTGGAACGTGTGCTGGCAGCACAACTCCAGGGATTTCTGGTAGACACTGATTATCTTGATCCGGCACAGTCTGGCTTTAGACCAGGACATGGAATGGAAACAGCCTTGGTCACCTTGGTAGATGATCTTCGCAGGGAACTGTACAGGGGGAGTGTGTCCCTGTTAGTTCTGCTGGACCTCTCAGCAGCCTTCGATACCGTCGATCACTGTATCCTTCTGGGACACCTCATAGACATGGGTCTCGGGGGTACTGCTTTGCAGTGGCTCCAGTCATTTCTTGAGGGACGGTCCCAGAAGGTGTTACTGGGTGACACCTCTTCGGCCCCACAACCATTGTCGTGTGGAGTCCCACAGGGTTCGATTGTGTCCCCAGTGTTATTTAACATCTACTTGAAGCCGCTGGGGGAGATCATTCGGAGTTTCGGACTGAGATGTTATCTCTAGGCAGATGATGTCCAGATCTGTCACTCCTTCCCACCTGTCACCAAGGAGGCTGTCCAGACCTTGAATCGGTGTCTAGCTGCTGTGTTGGACTGGATGAGAGCTAACAAATTGAAATTGAATTCAGACAAGACAGAGGTCCTACTGGTCAGTCGTAAGGCCAAACAGGGTATAGGGTTACAGCCTGTGCTGGATGGGGTTACACTCCCCCTGAAGATGCAGGTTCGCAGCTTGGGAGTGATCCTGGACTCATCGCTGAGCCTGGAACCCCAGGTCTCAGCGGTGGCCGGGAGAGCTTTTGCGTAATTAAAACTTGTGCACCAGTTGCGCCCGTACCTCGGGAAGTCGGATCTGGCCACGGTGGTCCACGCTCTTGTTACATCCCGAATAGACTACTGCAACGCTCTCTACGTGGGGTTGCCCTTGAAGACTGTTCAGAAACTTCAACTAGTCCAGCGAGCTGCAGCCAGACTGCTCACCAGAGCGACATACAGGGAGCATACCACTCCCCTGCTGTGCCAGCTCCACTGGCTGCCGATTCAGTTCCGAGCACAATTCAAGGTGCTGGTTTTGACCTACAAAACCCTATACGGTTCCGGTCCAGTGTATCTGTCCGAACGTATCTCCCTCTACGTCCCATCCCGGAGTCTGAGATCATCTGGGGAGGCCCTGCTCTCGACCCCACCACTGTCACAATTGAGGCTGGTGGGGACGAGGAGCAGGGCTTTCTCAGTGGTGGCTCCTCACCTGTGGAACTCACTCCCAGGGGAAATCAGGGCATCATCATCCCTCCTCGCCTTTAAGAGGAGGGTGAACACGTGGTTATGGGACCAGGCCTTTGGGCACACTGGCAATTAAATCAGACAATCAGGCGAGTAAAACCAACAGGATTGATGAAGTGGAACGTAAAACTAGATCTATGAGTTAGCGAACGCTGACCAAGTAAGAGGATAAATTGGGTTTGTATTGGTTTTATTGGTTTTATTGATTTTATGGTTATAATGCATGAATTGTTGTTAACTGTGAATTGATGTAATTTTGTGTATGATTGTTTTATGATGCAGGCATCAAATTCTGACTTTGCCTTTGTAAGCCGCCCTGAGTCCCCTTCGGGGTGAGAAGGGCGGGGTAAAAGAACCCCAAATAAATAATAAAGAAAGAAAGAAACAGGTAGAGAAGGAAGAAAGGAGAAAAGGGGGAAGGGTAAGGAAAAGGGGGGAAGGTATAGGTTGGTACCTCTCTTTCATAATAGTCCAGATATCTACCTCTACTTTGAAAATTTTTTCTACAGGCCACAGCAACGCGTGGCAGGGCACAGCTAGTAGTCTATAGATTATTCATCAGTACTATAGATTGTACTTTATATACCATCTGCTGGTTCTTTTATCAGCATCTTAAAGATTGCACCTTGTTTTACCATCTGCTGCATTTTTGAAACTATTAGTTAAAAAAGAATTTTCCCCATGTTGCTCTTTAATCTCTTATGTATATTAATTATACTGGCACTTTATGAGGGAGGTAAGAACTTAGGCAAGCTAGAGCAATCCAAGTATTATTGGGTGGGGACAGGAACTGAAGGGAGAGGAAGACCAGTGCTAGAGGAAATATCATTGAGTCAAATAACTATTTTTATGCCTGGGTTTGTTAATGAGGGAGGTAAACATGATAGGGGAGGAGGGGGTTCCATTAAACAGGGGCCCCCTATAAAAGTGATAACAGGGAGGGGGAGATACGAGAAAGGGAGACCTTTAATTCAGCCTAGGGATTGTGGAAGAACATTAGTAGCTTTAAAACTATCTCCTGACACGGTAAGTTTGGGTACCCAGGATGGCGGTCCCTCTGGGTTAAGGATGGTGCTGTTGAACGGCAGATCTGTCAATGGTAAAACAGCTTTCATCCAGGATTTAATCCTGGATGAACGGGCAGATCTGGCGTGCATAACGGAGACCTGGTTGGATGAGGCTGGATGACCCAGCTTTGTCCACCAGGCTTCTCTGTGCAGCACCAGCCGAGATCTGGAGGGCGGGGAGGCGGGGTTGCAGTGGTCTATAAGGATTCCATCTCCCTGACCAGGTGCCCCATCCCACAGTCTACCAATTTTGAATGTGTCCACCTGAGGGTAGGTGACCGGGTTCTGTTAGTGTACCGCCCACCTTGCTACAGTTCAGTCTCCCTACCTGAGCTAGCTGGGGTGGTTTCGGGCCTGGTTTTGGAGTCCCAATGGCTTATTGTGCTGGGGACTTCAACATTCATGTGTATTCCACCCTTTCAGGAGCAACTCAGGACTTTATGTCCTCCATGGCGACCATAGGGCTGTCCCAACAGATATCTGGCCCTACCCACAGTGCTGGACACACATTGGATCTTGTTTTCTGTCAGGAATGGGAGAAAGGTGGCGGTGTGCAGGAGCTGACTATCGCTCCTTTGTCATGGACCGACCACCACCTGATCAGGTTTAGACTTACTGCACCCCCTAACCTCTGCAGGGGTAGAAGACCCATTAAGATGGTCTGCCCCAGAAGACTGATTGATCCGGACAGATTCCTGACAGCTCTTGGGGAATTTTCTGCTACCTTGGTTGGTGATCCTGTTGATACTCTGGTCACTCTCTAGAACGGGGAGATGGCCAGGGCAATAGATACGATTGCTCCAGAATGTCCCCTCTCAAGTAGCCGAGCTAAACTATCTCCTTGGTTCAACAAGGAGCTGGCAGCGATGAAGCGAAGGAAGAGGGAACTAGAGAGTGTGTAGCTTTCAGATCCGAGCGACCCAAACTGAACACGGCATGTTGCCTTTTTAAGGGCATATGATGCGGCAACAATAGCAGCTCAGAAATCATTTCTGACTGCCAATATTGCATCTGTGAAGAACTGTCCGGCGGAGCTGTTTCGAGTTGTCAGAGGCCTATTAAATCCCACCCCTCAGGATGGGAGCCCTGACAACTTGGCAGCCCGCTGTGAAGCATTTGCTCGGTTCTTCGCAGACAAAGCCGCTTTGATCAGTTCTGGCCTGGACACCATGTTAATGGCAGTCTCTGTGGATGTAACTGAAGCACCTGCTTGTCCGATTTTGATGGATTCATTTCAATTGGTGAAACCTGAGAATGTGGACAAGATACTTGGAGGAATGAGGGTGACCACATGCATCCTAGACCCTTAACCATCCTGGCTTTTAAAGGAAACCAGAGGGAGATTGGCCAAGTGGCTGGAGGTGGTGGTTAATGCCTCCCTTCGGGAAGGCAAGTTTCCAGCGAGCTTAAAACAAACTGTGATAAAACCACTGTTGAAAAAACCATCACTGGACCCCACTCAATTGGTCAACTATCAGCCTGATTCCAATCTCCCCTTTTTGGGCAAAGTCCTGGAACGTTTGGCGGCTTCTCAACTCCAGATATTCTTGGAAGACACGGATTATCTGGAACCAGCACAGTCTGGTTTTAGGCCGGGACATGGTACTGAGACAGCCTTAGTTGCCTTTTTGGATGATCTGCACCGGGAACTAGACAGGGGGATAGGGCTGGGTAACCACGGAAAAATTGGTTTCTAAACTCGATTCGTTTCCAGGGGGCGCTAGCATTTCCAAATTCTAAATACTTCCAAAATTTTGAGATTTCAAAATTTCGTTATTTACGAAATTTCGTTAATTTCGAATCAATTCGTTAATGGTGGACGCGATTGCGCAATATGCTAAAAAAACCTCCAAATGGGACAGGGGGAACTTCTGAAGCTTCCCTCTCCCTCTGTTGTTGACTGTTGGTGTGATAAAACAAACAACAACTATAAAACTTGCACCAGACATGCGAAAATAATTACGAAATAATTACAAAACAATTTTGAACCAATTACGAAACAATTACGAAACAATACGAAATAAATTAAAAAAATTGTTTTGAATCTAATTTACTCCTCACACTATTCCTGCATGGCTCAATATCGGATCGTAAGCTAATTTAAATACGAATTAATAACGAATTACTAAATTATCGAACGAAACCGCCCAGCCCTACTGGGGCGTGTGTCCCTGTTGGTTCTGCTGGACCTCTCAGCGGCCTTCAATACCGTCGACCATGGTATCCTTTTGGGACACCTCACAGGAATGGGCCTTGGAGGTACTGTTCTGCAGTGGCTCCGGTCCTTCCTAGAGGGTCGTTCCCAGAAGGTGTTTGTTGGGAGATTCCTGCTCAATCCCACAACCATTGTCTTGTGGGGTCCTGCAGGGGTCAATACTATCTCCCATGTTATTTAACATCTACATGAGCCGTTGGGAGAGATCATCCGGTGTTTTTGGGTGCGGTGTCACCTGTACACAGATGATTTCTAACTCTGTCACTCCTTTCCACCTGCTACTAAGGAGGCTGTCCAGGTCCTGAACTGGTGCTTGGCCACTGTGACGGTCTGGATGAGAGTGAACTAATTGAAATTGAATCCAGACAAGACAGAGGTCCTCCTGGTCAGTCGAAAGGCCGACAGGGGATAGGATTACAACCTGTGCTGGATGGGGTTACACTCCCCCTGAAGACGGATGTTCACAGTTTGGGAGTAATCCTGGACTCATCACTGAGCCTGGAACCCCAGGTCTTGGTGGTGGCCGGGAGAGCTTTTGCACAACTAAAACTTGTGCGCTGGCTGTGCCCATTCCTTGGGAAGTCTGACTTGGCCACTGTGGTCCATGCTCTGTTTACATCCTGTATAGACTACTGCAACGCTCTCTACGTGGGGTTGCCTTTGAAGACTGTTCGAAAGTTCCATATGGTCCAATGTATGGCAGCCAGGTTGCTAACAGGAGCAACGCCCAGGGAGCATACAACTCCTCTGTTATGCCAGCTCCACTGGCCAATTTGCTACCAAGCACAATTCAAAGCCCTAAAGCCCTAAACGGTTCTGGCCCTGCTTACCTGTCCAAACGTATCTCTCCTTATGAACCCTCTATGAATTTAAGATCTTCTGGGGAGGCTCTGCTCTCGGCCTGCCATCTTCATAGGTTTGATTGGACGAGGGATAGGGCCTTGTCAGAGGTGGCCCCTCGGTTGTGGAATGCCCTCCCCAGGGACATTAGATCAGCCCCCACCCTCTTAACGTTTCGCAAAAAAGTTAAAACCTGGCTATATGAGCAGGCCTTCCCAAACGTAGTGTAGCTATTAAACTCTGATCTCAGAATGGTTGGACAACGTGACTGGATAATGACTGGTAATGAAATGCGGAGGACTTATGGTTTTTATTGTGTTACTGATGTTAATTGTAATTAATTTTAACCTGAGTTAAATGTTTTTAATGTTTAAATTATTTTTGTACTGTTGTGGGCGTCGAATTGTGCCATTTTGTAAACCGCCATGAATTGCCCTCAGGCTGAAAATGGTGGTATAGAAGCATAGTAAATAAATAAGGTGGAGATAAGACCGAGCTGTGCCCTGGATGTTGCAAACAGGGCAAGCAGGTTTGATCTTATGTAATGCAACCTCCCATGATATTACATCAGACAAAAGATGAGGAGAGTGAGACACAAATGGGCTCCCATGTACATTGCAATTAAAAGAATCTCTAGTTACATCATAAAAAAGAAGACACCTCAGCAGTCTTAAAGAAGGGGATATAGGTCACCCATTCACTGCAGGCATGGCTGTCTTCAGGGCTGCCAACAACTGCCTGGTGTGAGCACCTTTTGTGGTGCTACAGCAAAGAGAACCAATATCCTCTTTGTCTATTCAAATTGGGCCAGGGACCCTGAACTGCTCTGAATAGCCTTCTCCGGATAAAATGAACAACAGATCAAGTATATTTCTCCTTAGAAGTATCCCAATGGTCTCACATTTAAATTTGCAATTCATATAGCCCATGTGTCCCTGTGACATTGGTTACCATTCTCATGGTCTAGCACCATCAGCAACACCTATACAAGAAAGCACATAGTTGGGCAGCAAAGCTCTGACTGGCATACAAATATTTCAATGACTTGGGAAGCCATAGGCATCTGAACCAAGACATCTACATCAGCAGCATCAGAAGTCAAAGATAAATTGAGATTAAAATGATTTTTACCTGACACATCAGATAACAGTTGCCTATCCATTATTTATTAAGACCATAATCAAAAGGGATATGCAGATCCAAGTTTCATCCCACCCTTGGCATGGGGGTAAAAGGTGCTTGACTGACATAGCATAGACATCTACCTATCAAGCATTTAGTATGCTTTGTTGTATGATTAAGAATTAAACAGGAGCTTTATTTGTGAGCTGAGCATCTCTGAGGAATCATAGGGAATTCCCCTTAACATATTTGGTCTTCAGCATTTATGATTGCCATATCACGGGTTTCTGACATATCAGAGAATTCAAAACATTTGAATTTTGTGTGAGAGATGGCTCTTGTTCATTCCCAGGTGGTGCTGGGCTCTCCAGATCATTGCAAAAGTGTTTGAATTGTATTGCATTTGAGTCACATCACTAGTGCACTAGGAAGAGCCTGAGGAGAGAGATAGTGGTTGTATGAGCTGTCAGAAATATTAAATATTAACTAGGTATTTTTAATTACAAAAATGTGAGTCAAGCACTGAAAGGGTTAAATGAATGCAATGACTCAGCTGCAGTTCAATATAAGCAGGTATGCCTGTAGCTTAGTAGCCCTCAGTCTGAGAGGTCCCTGTGAAAGAAGGGCCTCAGTGTATTAGTAGGTTTCAGTATGAGTAGGCCTCTGTGTTCACCTCAGTGTGAGAAAGCCTCAGTGGGAGAAAGACCTCAGTGTGTTAGTAGGCCTCAGTTTGTGAATGTCTGGTGTGAGAAGCTTCAGTGAGAGAAGCTCCAGGTTGAAGGAGGCCTCATGTGTGAAGGCTGCTGTGTATAAAGCTACTGAGTGAAACTTCTTTGTAATTTTGTTGTGAAAAGAGGCTCTATCAAAGCGAAGCTGCATGAGAAAGAAGCCCAGGTGGAAGCAAAGAAGACTTTGTTCATGTAATGGAAATCTTGTTTTTGTAAATAATACAACCATATTATTTTACCATAAAGAAAAGCTTCCTATGGCTTAAGCGGCTGAGAGGAAAAAGGAAGGGGTCTGGGGTTGTTGGACCTCTCAGCGGCCTTCGATACCATCAATCACGGTATCCTTCTGGGGCGCCTCATGGACATGGGGCTCGGGGGCACTCTGCAGTGGCTCCGATCCTTCCTTGAGGGACGGTCCCAGAAGGTGTTACTGGGTGACACCTGTTCAGCCCCACAACGTTGTTGTGTGGAGTCCCACAGGGTTCAATTCTGTCCCCGATGTTATTTAACATCTACATGAAGCCGCTGGGGGAGATCATCCGGAGTTTCGGAATGAGATGTTATCTCTACGCAGATGATGTCCAAATCTGTCACTCCTTTCCACCTGTCACCAAGGAGGCTGTCCAGACCTTGAACTGGTGCTTGGCTGTTGTGTCAGACTGGATGAGAGCTAATAAATTGAAATTGAATCCAGACAAGACAGATGTCCTACTGGTCAGTTGTAAGGCCAAACAGGGCATAGGGTTACAGCCTGTGTTAGAAGGGGTTACACTCCCCCTGAAGACGCAGGTTCGCAGCTTGGGAGTGATCCTGGACTCATCGCTGAGCCTGGAACCCCAGGTCTCGACGGTGGCCGGGAGAGCTTTTCAACAATTAAAACTTGTGCGCCAGCTGCACCCGTACCTTGGGAAGTCGGATCTGGCCACGGTGGTCCACGCTCTTGTTACATCCCGATTGGATTACTGCAATGCACTCTACGTGGGGTTGCCTTTGAAGACTGCTCGGAAACTCCAACTAGTCCAGCGGGAGGCAGCCAGATTGCTCACCAGAGAGGCATACAGGGAGCATACCACCCCCCTGTTGTGTCAGCTCCACTGGCTGCCGATCCAATTCCGAGCACAATTCAAGGTGCTGGTTTTGACCTACAAAACCCTATACGGTTCCGGCCCAGTGTATCTGTCCGAACGGATCTCCCTCTACGTCCCACCTTGGAATTTAAGATCTTCTGGGGAGGCCCTGCTCCCGACCCTGCCTCTATCACAAGTGAGGCTGGTGGGGACGAGGAGCAGGGCCTTCTCGGTGGTGACCCCTCACCTGTGGAACTCACTCCCCAGGGAGATTAGATCAGCGACTTCCCTTTTTTCATTCAGAAAAAATTGAAGACCTGGATGTGGGACCAGGCTTTTGGACATTCTGGCAGCTAAAGGAAAGACCTTGAAGTTGAGCAGGAATTGACAGAATGGAATGGATTTATGGAACTCTGAACACTGACCATGAGATTGTTTACTATTGTGTTATGTACTGATTATTTTAACCTGTTAACTGTTTAATTGCTTTTATGTATGTATGTATATTTGACATAGGCATCGAATTGTGCCTTTTTTGTAAGCCGCCCTGAGTCCCCCCCCTTGGGGGTGAGAAGGGCGGGGTAGAAGTAACTGAAATAAATAATAAATAAATTGTTGGGTATTGTTGGAGTTGAAGTCCAAAAAACCTGGAGGGCCCAAGTTTGCCAATGTCTGCTCTATAATTATGTAGGGGCTCCATCCCAATCTTAGCTCTGGGCCCTTAAAATCTTAGGGAGGGAGATGCTGCTAGCTCAGCAGCTCTATATGATTAACTAAACTCAACAACAATGACCTCTGTCATCCCAAACCTCGCCTTCCAAATTATCCAAGTCCAGTTATTCATGACAATGAAAACTATTGACTCCAACCTCTTTGGACAGTGTCAGATTGGAAGAGGCTGGTGTGCCCGTTTGCCAGCCATGACAGAAGTCCCAATGGTCCATAGAAATCTTGATAAAGTATGTGCTGGGATCCAAGTGTTGTGAAAGATGTCCTAGCAGAAGTATGTAGGCCACCATGGATAAACCCCAGGGACCTCTATTCTCATTGTTCAGCCACATTCAGTCTGTGCCACACCTCACAAAGACACAATGGAATCCATGCTGTTTCTGAGCATACCAAGTTGGCCAACACTGTCTCAGCCCCACCCTTCCCCTGACTAATTAAAGACTGTTTGTCATTTGCACCCACAAAGGCTCAAAGTAAACTGCATATGTCAGCACCATCGTCATGCTTAAATACCCGATATGCCCAAATTTGAACCAAGGATTGGTGATAAAGCTTCAGCTGAGACACTTTTTCCCCATGATAAGTCTTCTAGGAGTGGATTTACCTTCTGTGGGGTAGATTTCTCTCACTTCCTGTTGTCTCAGCCCCGTTCTTAACTATGAGTTGTTTGTAAGTTGGATGTTTGTAAGTCAAGGACTGCCTGTATTGAAGAAGAGCTCTCATGGCCTTTAAGATCGTCTGGGGAGGCCCTGCTCTCGATCCTGCCTATGTCACAAACGGGGACAAGAGACAGGGCCTTCTCGGTGGTGGCCCCTCGGCTATGGAACGCCCTTCCTGGGGACATTTAGATCGGCCCCCTCCCTCTTAACATTTCAGAAAAGAGTCAAGACTTGGTTGTTTGAACAAGTGTTTGAAAATGCAAGGTAAAAGACATAGGAATTGGAAAGACTGGCCGACGAGATTGGACAACGTTTTTATTAGGAGATGTGATTGATGTATGTTTCTATTACTATTGTTATGGTTGTATATTAGTGTTCATGCTTTTAAATGTTTTATGGTGTATTGGGCATTGAATCATTGCCTCTGTAAACCACCCTGAGTCACCTGAGGGCTGAGAAGGGTGGTATACAAATACAGTAAATAAATAAAATAATATTTTGAGTGCTAGAATAAGACACTAGAGGTCAGGGTTCAAATCCAATCCCCACTCAGCCATATAAACCTACTGGGTGATCAAGGGCAAGGCCCACCCTTTAGGCCTCAGAGGAAGACATTTGCAAACCCTCTCTGAATTAAATCTTACCAAGAAAAAATGAGAGTAGGGTTGTCTTCAGTTGAAATTGACTTGAATACAGATAGCAATGATTAAGTAGAGAATATCGAGGAATCTTTCAAATAGCTTCCTCTTTCTCTTGTATTCACCACAAAACCCCTGGATGGCCTTGATTAATGTTGCCCTCAGACTGCTCTACCTTGCAGGGTTACTGTGGTGGTGAGTATAGGTGTCCTATACCCTGACCCGCATGAATGTGGAGGGCTGACTGTACATACCTTGGACTAAAAGCAGGACAGAAAGTGACTTATGTGTAAGAACCAGACACATCAGTCATTCGTGCCAGCTGTAACCCAGTGAGTGAACACAGTAAGAATTCTGTTGAGATCCTGCCCTGCCTGCTGGTTTGTGGAGTTGCTAGAGGCAACAGATGGACTACCCGCAAGTGGAAGGCAGGCCTTAACAAATGTCTAGTAATAGTAACTCAGCTTCAAAAACACACTCAGTAAGCAGCTTGATTCAAAAGTAATCTACTTCCCACCAACATTTTGCCAGTGCTGTTAACATAAAATAATTATCTTGATTACAAAACTTTGATTTCTCTCATTTATTCATTTATTTACAGTATATTGTATTCCGCCCTTTTCACCCCGCAGGGGACTCAGGGCAGACTACAATGCACATATACCTGGCAAACATTCAGTGCCATTAGACATACAACATACATAGACAGACACAGAGGCTATTTAACATTCCAGCTTTCTGTCTTCATGAGGGTATGCTAGATTCTGGCCACAGGGGGAGTTGCCACTTCACCGTCCACTTGTGACATCGATTCCTTGATGGAGTACTTCCTCATTCTTATGCATGCTTCTGAAAGGTGTCATAAATTAATTAAATTAGCTTTGACAGTTGCAACTGTATCTAGGGCCTCATAGGTCAACAGCAAACTAGACTCTTAATGGTTGGGAGCTCAGTCTGACCCAGGCTGGCTTCAAACTCATGACCTCTCAGTCAGTAGTGATCTAATGTAGCTGGCTACTAACTAGCTGCACCACAGCCCAGTCTCATGGGTAAAAAGTTTGATTTCTCTCTTGTTCAAGTCAGAGTATGAACCATCCCAATGAGAAATGCCTCTTCTCAAACTGTACTTTCCAATTGAAAGCATTATTAAAACACCTTGCTTCAAAAAATGTTTTAAATGTAAAATTACAGAAGTTGGAAGAGACCACATGGGTCATCCAGTCCAACCCCCTGTCATTCAAGAAAAGGAGGCTGTCCAGACCTTGAATCGGTGTCTAGCTGCTGTGTCGGACTGGATGAGAGCTAACAAATTGAAATTGAATCCAGACAAGACAGAGGTCCTACTGGTCAGTCGGGAGGCCGAACAGGGTATAGGGTTACAGCCTGTGCTGGATGGGGTTACACTCCCCCTGAAGACGCAGGTTCGCAGCTTGGGAGTGATCCTGGACTCGCCGCTGAGCCTGGAACCCCAGGTCTCGGCGGTGACCGGTAGAGCTTTTGCGCAATTAAAACTTGTGCACCAGTTGCGCCCATACCTTGGGAAGTCTGATCTGGCCACGGTGGTCCACGCTCTTGTTACATCCCAGATAGACTACTGCAACGCGCTCTACGTGGGGTTGCCCTTGAAGACTGTTCGGAAACTCCAACTAGTCCAGCGTGCGGCAGCCAGATTGCTCACCGGAGCGACATACAGGGAGCATACCATCCCCCTGTTGTGCCAGCTCCACTGGCTGCCAGTTCAATTCCGAGCACAATTCAAGGTGCTGGTCTTAACCTACAAAACCCTATACGGTTCTGTCCGAACGTATCTCCCTCTACGTCCCACCTCGGAGTTTGAGATCATCTGGGGAGGCCCTGCTCTCGACCCCACCACTCTCACAAGTGAGGCTGGTGGGGACGAGAAGCAGAGCCTTCTCAGTGGTGGCCCCCCACCTGTGGAATTCACTCCCGGGGGAAATCAGAACAGCACCAACCCTCCTCTCCTTCAGGAGGAGGGTGAAGACATGGCTGTGGAACCAGGCCTTTGGGCAACCAGGCAATTAGACAATGACAACCAAATAAGACAATCAGATGTGTAAGATCGGCAGGATTGTCGAAATGGAACCAAAAACAGATCTTTGAGTTAATGTACACTGATGGGTAGGAGGAAGATCCAGGTTTGTATTGTTTTATTGATTTTATCATTTTACTGATTTTATTGGATAATGTTGAATTGTGGGAATTTGTACTGTTATATTTTTGTGATGATTGTTTGTGTAGCAGGCGTCTAAGTGCGCCTTGCAGCTGTAAGCCGCCCTGGGTCCCCTTCGGGGTGAGAAGGGCGGGGTACAAGAACCCCAAATAAATAAATAAATAAATAAATAAATAAAAAGCACAATCAAAGCACCCCCAACAGAGGGCCTCTGTTTAAAAACACTCAAAGAAGGAGCTTCCACCATACTCTGAGGCAGAGAGTTCCACTGTTGAACAGTTTTTATGGTCAGGAAGTTCTTCCTAATGTTCAGATGGAATCTCTTTTCCTGTCATTTGTACCCATTGCTTCAAGTCTCCAGGGCAGCAGAAAACATTCCTTCTAACAGGCTTTCAAATATTTAAATCAGCACAAAATTCTGAACTACCATGTTTCATTGCATAATAGTTGCCATTGCATAATAGTCGCACCCTCATTTTCAGAGTGGCAAAATTGGAATTTTATTATTCCTTGCATAATAGTCACTCTTTCAGTTAACTTGCCCGGGTGAGAGAGTAAAGGGTAAGACTCACTGCGCACCTCCCCTTTTGATACTACAGGGCTTTCCTTAGCTGCTGGTCAAATGAAATGCCGTAGTGCAAGGGGACAGGTATGCAATGGAGTGAAAATTTGCACTCTCACATACCCGCCCCTTTTTCAGCTAAGTGGCTTAACTCTGCTACCAGCCAAGTAAAGCCCCATCGTGACAAAAAGGCAGATGCACAGGGGAGTCAATCACTTGTCTGGGCAAGTCAACAAAGGGTACAACCATTATGCAAGGAATACTAACATTCCAAGTTTGCCATTCCAAAAATGGGGGTGCAACTATTATGTGATGAAATACAGTAGTTCAGAATTTTGTGCTGATTTGACTCACAGCCACACCTTGCTTTATGGGATCCTTCCAAACCAATGGAACCAAGGACATGATCAAAGAGGTGTGTAGGCCATAATGGAAACCAGAATCATTCATCCATCCCAAACAAAGCACAAACAAGGCCCAGAGGTTAGCCAGCAAGACATGCCTCTGAGTACAAAGGGGGCCAGGTTGCAGACACAGGGCAGCAGTTGACAATGAAAGGTGGGTGTGACGCAGTCACCCTGAGAGCTGGACACACACCCAGGCACAGGCAGAGCCAGCTGGGAAGGTTTAGCGACACACCCTTTGCTCAGCCACGCTGTAGCTATCTCTTGTCATCTCACCCTTTCTTAATAATAATAATAATAATAATAATAATAATCCTTTATTTATACCCCGCTAACATCTCCCGAAGGACTCGGTGTGACTTACAAGAGGCCGAGGCCCAACACATCAATAAAACAACAGCATAACAAATACAACAATAAATAAACTCATAAAACAAGCAATAAACATTAAAACAATAGCAATAAACATTAGACAATAGCACCATGACACATTTAAAACTAAGGCCGGGCCAAATGTAATGATTAAAATTTTAAAATGCTGAACATGACAGGTGAGATGGATAGGTTTTTGGAGATAAGTGCGGTGTGCAGACAATCTTATTCTCTAGTAAAGTGCAGTTTGGACATGATGCTAGGAGTTTCCTATTCTGGGAAGGCACACTGGAACAACCACGTCTTCAAGCTCTTCCTAAAGACTGCCAATGTTGGGCCTTGTCTGATATCCTTGGGGAGAGAGTTCCAGAGTGAGGGGGCCACCACGGAGAAGGCCCTGTCCCTCGTCCCCACCAATCGCGCTTGCGACGCAGGTGGGATTGTGAGCAGGGCCTCTCCAGATGATCGGAGAGATCGTGTGGGTTCATATACGGAGATACGGTCACGCAGGCAG
This sequence comes from Anolis sagrei, assembly GCF_037176765.1. NCBI lineage: Eukaryota > Metazoa > Chordata > Lepidosauria > Squamata > Anolidae > Anolis > Anolis sagrei. The sequence continues at coordinate 54,628,715 of NC_090035.1, read as the reverse complement.
GCAGGTCCCAAACCATTTAGGGCTTTGTAGGTAAGTACCTGCACCTTGAATTGGGACCGGAAAATGAATGGCAGCCAATGGAGCTCCTTAAACAGGAGGGTTGACCTCTCTCTGTAAGGAGCACCAGTTAACAATCTGGCTGCTGCCCGTTTGACCAACTGGAATTTCTGGGCCATTTTCAAGGGCAGCCCCACGTAGAGCGCATTACAGTAGTCCAATCTGGGGGGTGACTAAGGCATGGACTACCCTGGCCAGATCCGCCTTCACGAGGTACGGTCGCAGTTGGGGAACGAGTCTTAATTGTGCAAAAGCCCTCCCAGCCACCGCAGACGCCTGAGCTTCAAGCATTAAGTGATGAGTCCAAGAGGACACCCAAACTGCAGACCTGTGACTTCTAACCCTAGCCCTAACACTAACCGTCCAGCACAGGTTGCCACCCTATACCCCGATCTGGTTTATGATCGACCAGAAGGACCTCTGTCTTGTCAGGATTAATTAGACTATCTATCATGGAACCTTCCAAATACTTTTTTCCATGATTTTCCTATTGAACCCTAACTATCCCTACGCATTGCAAACCCACAAAGCTCTTCCCTCTTTTATCTACTCCAGTGGCACAATGGGTTAAACCCTTGTGCAGGCAGAACTGCTGACCATCAGGCAGTCAGGGATAGTGGGTTGAGCTCCCTCCATCAGCTCCAGCTCCCCATGTGGGGACCTAAGAGAAGCCTCCCATAAGGATGGTAAAACATCAAACATCTGGGCATCCCCTGGGCAATGTCCTTGCAGATAGCCAATTCTCTCACACCAGAAGTGACTTGCAGTTTTCAAGTCACTCTTGACTCACACACACAAAAAACTACCCTTGTTGCCTGAGTATTATAATGTAGAAGGTTTGGAAATAAAGAGAAAAGATCTTAAATATTTCCACAAAAATTTTAATGTAAGCTTTATTTTGGTCCAAGAAAATATTGGATATAATCACAAACTTTTATTTTGATACACGAAAATGTGGGATTCAGGCCTAAAATGATAATGCAAAGATACAGAGTGGCGGACACATAGCTCGAGAGCAGATGTACTGGAGTCCTTATGGACAACAAGTTAAACATGAGCCAACAATGTGATGTGGCAGCAAAAATAGCCAATGGGATTTTTGCCTGCATCAATAGGAGTATAGTGTCTAGGTCCAGGGAAGTCATGCTACCCCTCTATTCTGCCTTGGTTAGACCACACCTGGAATATTGTCTCCAATTCTGGGCACCACAGAGATATTGACAAGCCGGAATGTGTCCAGAGGAGGGTGACTCAAATGATCAAGGGTTTGGGGAACAAGCCTTATGAGGAGCGGCTTAAAGAGCTGGGCATGTTTAGCCTGAAGAAGAGAAGGCTGAAAGGAGACATGATAGCCATGTATAAATATGTGAGAGGAAATCATAGGGAAGAGGGAGTGAACTTGTTTTCTGCTGCCCTGGAGACTAGGATGCAGAACAATGGCTTCAAACTACAAGGAAGGCGATTCCATCTGAACATTAGGAAGAACTTCCTGACTGTGAGATATTCAGCAGTCGAACTCTCTGCTCCAGAGTGTGGTGGAGGCTCCTTCTTTGGAAGCTTTTAAACAGTGGCTGGATGGCCATCTGTCGGGGGTGCTTTGAATGCAATTTTCCTTCTTCTTGGCAGGGATTTGGACTGGATGGTCCATGAGGTCTCTTCCAACTCTATGATTCTATGATAAATTTGTTTCGGTTTTTACTGTAAAATTAAATTTTACACGCTCCTCCACCAGAAAAACAAGTTCAAGACATCATGGAAGCATGTCCCGGTCAAAGCATTGGCACCTCTTAGACTATGTAATCACATGTGCCAGAGACCACTGTGATATGCTTCTCACAAGAGCCATGACAAGTGCTGACAACTGCTGGACAGACCACAGGCTAATCCGATCCATTATGGCTATCAAGATAACCTCCAAGCGCAGACTCCAAAGAAGAAAGACAAGGTGCAAAATGAACACGCAAGCCCTTCAGGAGTCCTCCAGACAAGCCCTTCTCCAAACAGCACTCAAGGATCATCTATCCACAGAACACCCTGAAAATCTTGAGGAACATTGGAACAAATTGAAGACCTCCATCATCACAGCCTGCAAAGAAACTATTGGATATCAAACCAAGAAACATCAAGATTGGTTTGACAAAAATTACGAGATCCAACAGCTAATTGACAAGAAAAGGAAAGCCTTCTAAACATGGCAGAGAATCGTCAACTGTGCTGCTAAGAAAAAGATCTATGCCAGAGCAAAAGCTGAAGTCCAAAGAAGGACAAGAGAACTCAAAAACATCTGGTGGACAAAGAAGGCTGAAGAAACCCAACACCTGGCAGATACCCATAATGCTCAGGGATTTTTCAAAGCCAAAAAGGTCATGCATGGACCAAGAAACCATGGCATACAGCTTCTGTGCTCATCAGATGGAACCAAAATTCTGAAGGACAAAAAAAAAAAACAATTGCACTACATTGGAAAGAAGACTACCAAAGCCTCCTGAATTGCAGCTCCAATGTGGCTGAAGAGGTTCTCTCACAAATCCCACAACAACAAACCAGGGATGAGCTTGCAGCACTGCCTAGTTTGGAAGAAGTCAGCAATCCCATCAGCCAACAAAAAAATAAGAAAGCCAGCGGATCTGATGGGATCCCTGCTGAAATCTTTAAAGAGGGAGGACCCAAGCTGACACAACAACTCCACCAGGTCATTGAAAAAGTATGTGTGACCGAGAAAATTCCAGGGATGCCACCATCATCACTCTCTTCAAAAAAAGGGAAAGAACAGACTGCGGAAATTATCGAGGTATCTCCCTTCTAACCTCAGCTGGGAAAATCCTTGCAAGAATCCTTGCAAATCGCCTTCTACCCCTCTCAGAAGACACCCTCCCAGAATCCCAAAATGGCTTCTGTCCCTCCAGATGAACGGTGGACATTATCTTCACTACACGATAGCTCCAAGAAAAATGTAGGGAACAAAATCAACCTCTGTACATGGCATTCATTGACCTTGCAAAGGCATTCAACATAGTGAATCGCAGTGCTCTCTGGATCATCTTCCAGAAAATTGGGTGCCCAAACAAATTTGTGAACATCCTGCGGTTCCTCCATGATAACATGATGGCAACAGTCTTGGACAGCAATGGCTCCCAAAGTGACCCATTTAAGGTGCAATCAGGTGTCAAACAGGGATGTGTTATTGCCCCAACTTTATTTTCCATCTTCATCGCTATGATACTTCATCTTGTCGATGGGAAGCTTCCCACTGGAGTTGAAATCATCTATTGGATAGATGGCAAGCTATTTAACCTCAGCAGACTAAAAGCCAAAACCAAGGTTACAACAACATCTGTTATAGAACTCTAGTATGCTGATGACAACTGTGTCTGTGCACATTCAGAAGAAAACCTACAAGCCACTCTAAACACATTCGCAGAAGCATATGAACAGCTCGGCCTGTCATTAAACATCAAGAAAACCAAAGTGCTCTTCCAGCAGTCACCAGCCAATCCCTCTCCAATGCCAGAGATACAGCTTAATGGTGTAACATTAGAAAATGTTGACAATTTCCGCTAACTTGGCAGCCACCTCTCCACCCAAGTCAACATCGACACCGAAATACAACACTGCCTGAGCTCTGCGAGTACAGCATTTTTCCGAATGAAGCAGAGAGTGTTTGAGGACCGGGACATCTGTAGGGATACCAAGGTGCTTGTTTATAAAGCTATTGTCCTCCCAACACTGCTATATGCCTGAGAAATGTGGACTGTGCACAGACGTCACATGCAACTCCTAGAACGATTCCATCAGTGCTGCCTCCGGAAAATCCTGCAAATCTCTTGGGAAGACAAGGGGACAAATGCCAGAGTGCTGGAAGAAGAAAACCTCACCAGCATTGAAGCGATGGTCCTCTGCCATCAACTCCACTGGACCTGTCACATTGTCCGGATGCCTGACCACCGTCTCCCAAAGCAGTTGCTCTACTCTGAACTCAAGAACAGAAAATGGAATGTTGGTGGACAGGAAAAGAGATTTAAAGATGGGCTCAAAGCCAACCTGAAAAACTCTGGCACAGACACTGAGAACTGGGAAGCCCTGGCTCTTGAGCACTCCAGCTGGAGGTCAGCTGTGACCAGCAGTGCTGCAGAATTTGAAGAAGCACAAATGGAGGGCAAAAGAGAGAAACATGCCAAAAGGAAGGCGCATCAAGCGAACCCCGACCGGGACCGCCTTCCACCTGGAAACCAATGCCCTCACTGCGGGAGAAGATGCAGATCAAGAATAGGGCTCCACAGTCACCTACGGACCCACCCTGGAGGACTATCCTACTCGGACAACAAGGGATCGCCTAAGTAAGTAAGAAAGTAAGTAAGTAAAATTAAATTGGATTTTGTTTCTGTCAAATCAATACTTAAATCTAGGGTGGCATCCAACTTACTCCTAATTTTTTTTTCAGTATAAGCATAGCCTGAAAAGTCTGATTTGCCTCAATAGATGGACACATAGGGTAGCATTGCATAGATCGTCTTTTCATCTACTGACAGCTATATTCTATCAGTCATTTTGAAAACAGATGTACCTTGATTTTCAGTAAGACCTGGCACAGACTTTTAAAACAATTTAAAAAATATTTTAAAGACTTTCATGGAATCTCTATGATGCTTTTGAGGAACCTGGGGTTCTTCAGAACATAGTTTCGGAACTGTTGCTCAAGGCCATAATGTCAGGAATATTAAATATTAACTGGGTATTTTGATTACAAAAGTGTGAATCAAGCACTGAAAGAGTTAGTAGGCCAAAGCTAGCATCACCCAGAGGAGAGTGAGTAGGCTGAAGCTGTTAGAGCTAGTTTGCCTTAGTGAGGGAACGTCTCAGTCTGTGGAGGTAAACTTCTGTGTGAGAGAAGCTTTGTGAGGGAGCTCCAGTATAAAGGCTGTTGCATGTAAAGCTACTGTGTTTTTGGTTAATCATGTTGTGGAAACCTTGTTATTGTAAATAGTGCAACTATATTATTTTACTACAAAGAAAGCTTAAGCAGAAAAGTAAAGGGAAAGGGGGGGGGATGAGGTTGTTAGGAATTATGGGAGTTGAAGTCCAAAGCATCTGGGCTGAAGTTTGCCCATGCCTGGATTATCTGATCATAAACTACAGAATAGTTATTTAAAAGATGTCAGAAAACAGTATTTTCTAAATATCTTAACCTTTTACATAATCAATCTGTTTTCTAGCATCAGTGATGCTGAGATTATGGAAGTCAGGGATGACTAAAGTTCCCACTGGTTGCAATCAGGTTTTCAGTATCTTACTCATCTCATTTTATTCCTACTGGTTGGACAAACATAGTATAGAATTTAAATGTTTCATTTTGATTTATCTTGTTTTAAATGATTCCATATACTTTATTTAACAGTGATCAATCCTCTATTCGAAGGTGTCTTATCTTTACAAAGCTCTCTAGTTTAAGTTGATTTGATATATATATTTGAGTATAAGTCTAGGTTTTTAGCCCTTTTTTAGGCTTGAAAAGTCCCCCTAGGCTTATACTTGAGTCAAGGTTATTTATAATTTTACTCTGTTGTTATCATCATCATCATCATCATCATCATCATCATTATCATTATTATTACATTTATTATTTTACTCTCTTTATTACTATTGGAAGGATACGTAAACACATTTATATTGAAGGTTAGAATAATGATTCAATCAGAGTTGGACAGTTATCTTAAATTACAGTTGTATGTAAACATTCAAAAACATTTAACCTACTGATGCCTCAATTAATATAATTTTATTGGTATCTACTTTTATTTAGAAATTTACCAGTTGCTGCTGCATTTCCCATCCTCGGCTTATACTCAAGGCAGTACGTTTTCCCTGTATTTCTGTGGGAAAATTAGGTGCCTCAGTTTATATTTGGGTCGTCTTATACTCGAGTCTATATGGTAAAGTGAGCTGCATCCTTTTTTACCTTCTTTAGTTGTGCATCTTCTCTCTCACCAATGCGTGAGTTACCTGTCTGTTAAGAAAACGATGGGCCAATTTGAACCGCCCAAGGAGGAGGAAGACAGTGGAATGAGCAGCAAAAGACCAGCAGCAGGAGTGCAAATGCAATGGAACATCAACGTGGTCCTCTGTCCCATTCCCCCTTCATGTTTTGGCACATCCCAGCCCCGTTTGGCTGGATTAGATGAGTTCATAGCCTTAGGTGGCATGACTGGATTTTACCACAATTAATTGGTCAAGTTGAAACTAGTGAGAAACCCCAGCAACAGTTGAGTTTGTTGAGCTCCACCTAATTTTTCAGGAAAAATTAAACAGGAAAATGGGGCAGTTCAAGAGCTGCTCCACTTTCCCGTTCCCCAGAGGAATGAAAGTGGTGGGCATGGAAGCATTTTGGAATATGCAAAATTCTCTGATCTGCAGCCTTCTCCGGAGCTGCAACTTGACTTGAAATTCCATTAACTCTGCCAGCTTCCCAAAGTTCAGGATGTACTTTCAGTTGAGCCCATCAGAGCACTGGTTTGCCTGAGGTTTCAGTACTTCAGTTGTTAGACTTTGATAAGTAGAGACAATCACTTGAACAGGCACGTGGGAACACTGAGGTGCATTTGCTATGGGTTTTTCCATGTGCCTGTTCAAGTGATTGTCTCTACTTATCAAAGTCTAACAATCAACAGACCTTTCTCAGTGGATCAAGTGCTGAGCATGAGCCAGCAGCTCAGTGCTTGTAGAAGGGGCTCCTAAGTTGCTTCCAGACAGCACCAAATTGCAAGTTTAATAAAGGTAAAGGTTTCCCCTTGACATTAAGTCTCGTGTGTCCGAGACTTAATGGGTGGTGCTCCTCTCCATTTCTAAGCCAAAGAACCAGTGTTGTCCATAGACGCCTCCTAGGTCATGTGGCTGGCATGACTGCATGAAGTGCAGCAGGCATGTAGCCGGGGGGGGGGGGGCTTCGGGGCTTCAGCCCCCCCCCCCCCCGAAATTCTCATGGTGGTCCGCAAGAAGGCCTTCCTGGTACATTATTTAAACTGTTATGTTTATTCATATCATGATCTGATCACCATGCTCAATATATCCCATATACATGAGGGTATTGGGGTAACAATACAAAAGGTTTGCTAGGGTAGACCCTCTTTCACTCAGACTCAGCCCCCCCGAACCAAACTCACCCCCCCCCCCAAACAAAATCCTGGCTACGGGCCTAACAGCAGGAGCTCACTCTCCTCCCTGGATTCAAACCACTGACCTTTTAGTCAGCAAGTTCAGGATCTCAGCAGTTTAACCCACTGTGCCACCGGGGGCTCAGTGGGTTTAAAAGGTAGGACCAACAAACCCAGGACCCGAGAGCAAGTCTGCACACAGGCCTGTTGCTTTGCTATGGGATTTTGAAGCCCGCAAGACGGCCACCATGGGACATCTGCCAGAAATGTCAGCATTGTTTTAAAAAAAAAACTTTAAATGTGCAGATGCAAATTTGCGGATTATTCATACAAGTTTTGTTCCTGGATTATACATATCAATTCCTTATTGCTTTTATCCTGAACATATGGTTAAAGTTGACTAGAGGGCAAAATCTTTGCCCTGGCAAGAGAAACCCATCCTTCACATGTTTAATATAGTTTGTGGCACACAAACAAAGTTTGTGGAATAGGACCACTACTTTCAAAGACAGAACTACACTATTAAACAGGAACTGACACTTTCAAGCCAGGAAAAACTTTGTCATTATTATTCTCATTCAGAGGCTGCATGGCAATCTGTCCAGACAGGTTTGGTTTTATACTTGTGCCTAGGAACAACAGGGTGATTTTCCTGTGTTATACATGTCTGTTTCTCATTGCTTTTATCATAAAACATGGGAAAAGTTGATTACATGGTAAAACCTTTGTTGCATGTTGGAAACTTCATTAAACGTGTGGAGTATGAAGTTTATTTTGCCGGGATAAAGTTTTTGTTCTCTAGTCAACTGTTGACATGTTTTTAGGATACAACCAAATCAGGAACTGACTTGTATAACCCGGGAACAAACCAACATAAAAAATTGCGTATTTTCTGAGTGTAGGGACATACAGATATTCAAATGTCCACATTTTCTGGCCAGAACTGAGATATTCCTACAACTGACATTTTGTGTTTTGTGTTGTTTGTAGCAATTTCTTTGGGTGCTTCCAGATAGCTCTAAATTGCGGGTTTTAGTGAGGGGCATAAAATTCCAGGACTTCAGAAAAGGTCATGTTGATCCTGGGATTTCTGCCTCCATTGTCCACACTTGATGGTTTGTTGTGGTATTTTGTAGCCCCCAAAATGGCTACTGTGGAATGTCTGACAGAAACTTTGACAGTTTTTTTTAAAAAAAAAAAAAAGCTCAAGGTGCGGATATGCAGAAATGTAGATATGCAAATCACTGCAAAAGCTCCATTCTTGGCCAGAGAAAATGTGCCCTCCACACATTTCATGAAGTTTCTGACACACAACGTTTTCATCTTCTACTCAACTGTCACTTTCTTTTTAGGAACCGACCAATCAGGAACAAATACCTAAAACCTGAGAACAAACCTAGATTAGAAAATCCTGTGATTTTCAAGTACAGGGACATACAGACATTCAAAGATGCGGATTGTTGGCTCAGAACTGGAATATTCCTGCCCCTGAAAATCTCATGTTTTTTGCCATCTGCAGCAATTGCTTCCGTGTTTTGAGGGAACAGTATCTGACCACCCTCCTGTTTGCTGCAGGAGCTCCTTGGATGAATGTTCTGTCTGGATGAGCTCTCCATCATTTCCAGCTGACGTCATCTAGCCACCGTCCATTTTAAAAGGGAGCTCCTGGAATAAAGATACTGTGTGGATGGGCCCCCAGTGCTTAGAAAGTATTTCATCTTTTTCCTCAATTATTTTTAGCAGTAGAAATTTAATAAAAAAGAAATCATGGGGAAATTGATAGCTGGGAAATAGTGGGAAAATAGCAAATTTATGGTGGCAGTGCCTGGACTGCCTATAAACTTCCACAACGGAGGCAGGACAGTTACACAGCCAAAGCTTGGCCTGAAAGCATCCATTGTGTCCAGATCAAGAGAAGTAACAGTTCTTCCCCAATGTGTTTGATGGTGGAAGAGATAGCAGGTTCTTCTTCACTAGAGGCATTTCTGGGAGTCATGCATTCTGCATGGTAGACCTTTCACTGAAAGAGGTTAGACTGGATGGGCTCAAAGTTCTTTTCTAATTTTCATGATTCTATGCATATGCAAGGGGATATTGCAGCACCTTCGAGACTAAGAGAACAAAATTTATAGCATAAGGTTTCCCAGACTAAGTCTGCTTTCTCAGGTGCATTCAAAAGTCTATGAAACCTTATGCTATCAACAATTCTCCCGGTCTCTAGGGTGTTTCAAGATTCCATTGCCTGCTGATATTTCAGACTGACATGGCTATGCCTTTGTTTTCTATGTATAGTGTTTGCATGTGAGAGAGTCAGTTCCCAGTAGATATTGGTTGAAACCCTACTACCCTTCCTGCTTGAATAGACCATGAAAATATGGAACGTTAACACTTTTGTAAGATCTGTTGAGTCAGTGGGTCTACTCTAGTTAGACTTTAAAATAATAGGCCATTTCCAACTTTTGCATTTTTCACTATTTCTGCATCTTGAGTGGCAGCATTTAGGGAGAGAAAGAGGTTTTAACAAGCAATGCTTTCTTGTAGCATGGAGATCAGAAATGCATATTCCATTTGACAGCACGGGAGTAGTACTTTGGCAGAAAATACACCAGGTGTGAGCTCCAGTTCCAGCACATTTCTGTGGTTGAGAAATCTTATCCCATCTCTGCTGCGCAGCCCTAGGTAAGTAGCTGTTGCCATTTCTCAGTTTCTGTTTCCCTAACTGTAAGAAGTGAGTAGCAGAGGGAAACCTACCTGGCTGGGTTGATGAGCGGGTGAGTGAGAAAGGATGCTTAGCAGGCCCGTAGCCAGGATTTTATTTTGGGGGGGGGGAGGGCTGAGGGGTTTTTTTGGGGGGGGGGCTGGGTCTGAGTGAAAGAGGGTCTACCCTAGCAAACCTTTTGTATCGTTACCCCAATACCCCCATGCATATGGGATATATTGAACATGGTGATCAGATCATGATATGAATAAACATAACAGTTTAAATAATGTACCAGTAAGGCCTTCTCACGGACCACCATGAGAATTTCGGGGGAGGGGCTTAAGCCCCCCAAGGCCCCTCCCCACCAGCTACATGCCTGATGGTTAGTATGACTCAACCTAGAGCCTTCAGGGGAATAGTTAAATAAATGAGTAAATGTTTGGTGCATTCTGAGGGCCACTATTGCTCCTCCAAGATCCTTCACCACCAAGTAGAATTGCTGCCAATTCTGCAGCAACATGAATCAGCATCTAACCTTCCCGATAGAAAGATGCCCCACCAGATCTGACTTCTTGCATTTAGAGAAACCAGTTGCTTTGTAAATTATATATTTGGGCCTATGGTTCATGCTAATGAAGTGCCACCTTGGTTAATGCACTGAGTCAGCAACTATGTTCTTATGAAACTTTCCCTGCTTTGTTTCCTTCAGCAGTTCAACATATTTGATGAGCCAGGGCGGGGTAAATCAGCCATGGCGGGGGGTATGTGTTCTGTTGCATCAGCCGCCTTCACACTACCTTCTAAATGAGGATGCGGGATATCATGCTTGGCCCTCCTCAGAGTGTCTTCTGGAAGCATCCCTGTTGGCACTTAACGTATCAGTGAAGGTTAGAAATTGAGAGCATTTTGGATGGCTGTTCCATGCTTCATGGGGAAAATCCAAGATGGTAAAAGCATGCCATGAAATGATCACACCAACACTGAGACTCACAAGGTCATATGAATGTCTTCTATAATCAACTGCAACTTTCTTAACCCTGGGGTCAGGATCCCTGGGGGGGGGGGTTGCAAGGGGGGTGTCAGGAGGGTTACCAAAGATGATCAGTAAATGCAGTATTTCCTGTTGGTTATGGGGATTCTGTGTGGGAAGTTTGGCCCAATTCTATCATTGGTGGGGTTCAGAATGCTCTTTGATTGTAGGTGAATTATAAGTTGCTTACCTGTAATTGTAGTTTCCTGAATAGTCACCTGTGAATTTGCACATGTGGTAATTCCTGCGCCTGCACAGTACAGCTTCGGAACCTTCTGGAATATAAAGTAGACATTTTATGTCTAAGCCTGGCCCCACCCCTCCTCCCCCCTCCCCTCTCGAGTATATATGGCCCAAAGGCGGGGCCAGGCCCTCAGTTCTCTTCCGCTGCAAGGCAGCCAGAAGGCGGGGCATGACACTCGAGGGGAGGATGGGCGAGGATGTGCAAATTTACAGGTGACTACTCAGGAAAGTAGTTACAGGTAAGCAACTTATAATTTCCTGTCGTAGTCAACTGTGAATTGCACATGTGGTAGACTAGCGAGTTACTGACCGTGGATGGTGGGTGTTATGCCACTGCTGAAAACAGGACTGCTTTCCCAGAATCAGCTGCCTTCCTGGAAACGACATCCATCTTGTAATGGGACACAAAGGTAAGTGGAGTCGTCCATATGGCGGCCCGGCAGATGGAATCCAGAGGAACACCCCTCATGAAGGCAGTGGACGTCGATCTGGTCAAATGGCCTCTAACCTGCTGAGGTAAGTCCCTGACAGCTGGTAACACAAACGAATTGTAGACACCATCCAAGAAGAAAAACGCTGAGAAGATAACAGCAGCCCCCTTGAATCTTTACGGTATTTAATGAAGAGCCTAGGGATTTTTCCTAATTTCAGCTGTTCTGTCTACATAAAAAGCCAGTGCTCTACACACATCCAGGAGATGCAGCCTACGTTCTAGTGGCGTAACAGGGTCTTGAAAAAATGCAGGGAGCACAAGTTCCTGTGACATATGGAAAGTAGTAGACACCTTAGGTAGAAAAGCAATGTCTGTACACAATATAACTTTATCTTTATGAAACTTAAGATAAGGGGGATCTACTCAAAGAGCACACAATTCACTAGCTCGCCATGCCGATTTTATGGCCACTAGGAAAGCTACTTTCCAAGAGAGGTACAAGAGGCCTATCGTAGCCAAAGGTTCAAATGGAGGTTTTACCAGCGCGGCCAGCACAAGCTCTAAACTCCAGGAGGAATAGAGGCTATACAGGGTCTAGTATTTGCGAGACCCCTCAGGAAAGTCTTTACTAAGGGATCCGAAAAACAGGACAGGAGGCCAGCCTTCCTCCTGAACTATGAAATGGTGGCCAAATAACATTTTAACGATGAGTACAAAAGACCCGCATCCAACAGAGAAACTAGAAAATCCAAGATCAATGGGATAGAAGCAGTCTCAAGGCGTAACACCCTTCTGCACAACAAACTTACTGAACTTGGCCCATTTATACTGATAAGATCTTTTGGTAGATGCCCTATGGACTGCCTCAATAATGGAGAGAACAGGCTGAGACAAGTCAGAGAGGGCAACTACTGACCAGGCAGAATTTGCCATGTTGTAAGTTTCAACTGCTGGACTTCGGGGTAAAGAACTTGGCCCTGCTGGGATGTCAACAGATCCGGTTGATATTGAAGTTGGACGAACCTCCTCCCTGACAGTTGCAGAAGCGGGGCAAACCACATGTTGCCGGGGCCACCAAGGAGATACAAGGATACAGTGGGCATTGTCCCTCTTGATTTTCGCTATCGCTCCAGGAGGGAAAAAGGGAAAAAACCATAAACCAGACTGCCCCCTCCCCCAATTGTGAAGAAACGCATCCCCCAAACTGCCTATCACCAGATTTGGGTGGCAAAAAGCGTAAAAGAGTTTGCACTTGGTGTTCAAGTGAGTTGCGAAAAGATTCACCTCCAGTGTGCCCCAAACCGTGAAAAGGTTGCGTACCACCAGTTGGTTGAGGGACCACTCGTGGTGCGCCATAGAATTCCTACTAAGTAAATTGGCCAGCCCGTTGTCTACCCCTGGGAGATGAGTGACGAGGAGGTGGATTCCCCTGCAAATGCACCAGTTCCAAATCTGTACGGAGAGCTCTAACAGAAGTCCGGAGTGAGTTCCCCCTGTTTCTTCAGATAGTACATCACCATGGTGTTGTCAGTGAGTACTTGGATGACCTTTCCTGCCACAACTCTTTTGAAAGACTTTAGAGCTCTGTCGACTGCAAGGAGCTCGAGTACGTTTATGTACAGGGCGGCTTCATCCCCTGACCACATGCCGTGAGCAATAAGGTCCTGGGAGTGTGCATCCCACCCCGTAAGGGATGAGTCTGTAGTTATAGACCTGACAGGGCACTGTGGTTGGAAAAGAAGACCCGAACACAACCACTGCTTGTCCATCCACCCCTGAAGGGAATGGCGGATGTTGGTCGGGATGGACAGCTTGGTGGAGGGATTGTCCAAAAGGGGGTTGAACACCGAGAGGAACCAAAATTGGAGGGGCCACATTCTCAACCTGGAGTAGGGAGTAACAGCTGTGGTAGATGCCATGTGGCCCAACAAAACCTGTATCTGTCTTGCAGAAGTCTTGAAGGAAGTTATGGCCCGCTTGACCAATTCCGAAAATTTGGCAAATCAGTCCAGAGGGAGATATGCTCTCTGGGAAATAGAATCCAATAGGGCCCCGATGAACTGGATCCGGTGAGTAGGTGTGAGGGACAACTTCTCCAGGTTGATCACCAGGCCCAGAGACTGGAGCAAAGACAAAATAACAGAAACATGCCATTATAGCTGATCAGGCGTACTGGTGACAATCAGCCAGTTGTCTATATAGGGGTAAACCATTATTCCCCTGGTGCATAGGTGTGCTGCAACCACCAACATGCACTTTGTGAAGACCCTGGGGGCCATCGAGAGGCCAAAGGGCAAGACATTGTAACAGTAAGCCCGGTCTCCCACCATGAAGGTTAGAAACCTACGGTGGTGAGGAACTATTGATATGCGGAAATAAGCATCCTTCAAATCCACCATAGCGAACCAGGCACCCTAGAACAACAAGGGCATAATTGTGGTCAAAGTAACCACGTGGAATCTCTTTGGAGAAATATGTTTATTGAGGGATCTAAGATCCATAATGGCCCGGAACCCCCCACCACTCTTGGTGACTAGAAAATAATGTGAGAAAAAACACAACTGAAACATGGAAGGGCTAACAGGAGAAACGGTCCCTTTGCTTAGCAAAGTCTGACTTCCTGTGACAAAGGTAACGAAGCAGGTGTGGATGTAACCCAACCCATAGGGGGAACATCTTCAAATTCAATCCTATACCCCTGACGAACGATAGATAAGACCCACCTATCATTAGTGATGTGGGCCCAGGCATCCTAGAAAGGTGCTAACTTTTCGTAGAACGTGAGCGAACGAGAAGTGGAACTACACAAACTAGGCAATGCGGTCGGCAAAGAAAAATAGGTTGGTCCAAAAGGATGACCATTGTCTGACCAAATGTCCAAACACGCTTCTTGGAGGCAGGTTGGGACCTAGGCTTATTTTGGAACAACTGAAATTTGTTTTGGATTTGGATGCGTAAGGGGTTTAACGACCCGATTGGAATTTACAGAAGTTCAAATTATGATTTCTATAGGGCCCCACAAACGTGTTGGAATAATTTTTGCGAAAACCAGATGACTGCTGCCATCTGGATCTTGACTGATAATTTGGTTGCCATGTATACCCAAATTTACTCGCCGCCTGGTGAACCTCCTGTTTGCTTTTTAATTTTTCATCAGTGTCGGGGTTGAAGAGGCCTTCCACATGTAGCGGAAGATCTTCCGCTAGAGCCTTACCCTCATCAGAGAGATTCGTGGCACGAAGCCACGCATGCCTCCTGATGGAGGTCGCAGTGGCAAAAAGGTTTCCAGCCGTCTTGGCTAAATGCTTAGTGAAATCCTTCTGAAGCCTTGATAACACAATGGCCTCCGCCTGCAGGGCTTTAGGTAAGCATTGTTCATCCACTGGTATCAAGTCAATATAGGGCAAAACCTTAGTCCACAAAAAAATGTGGTAGCCACTCATGTAGGTAGCAAAATGAGCCATTCGCGTGAATAGCCCTTGTGCTGTCG
The DNA here is from genome assembly GCF_037176765.1 of Anolis sagrei. Taxonomy (NCBI): domain Eukaryota; kingdom Metazoa; phylum Chordata; class Lepidosauria; order Squamata; family Anolidae; genus Anolis; species Anolis sagrei. The sequence continues at coordinate 54,613,613 of NC_090035.1, read as the reverse complement.
CATGCTGGGCCTGTGCATATGACTGTAGACAGGACATAAATTCTGTGTGCCCAACGGGACGCCGGGGCTGTCTCAGATTAGAGGCCCTTGGACCTCCCCAAAACAAAGTTCTGTAGAGGCTTAAAGTAAGTCCAACAAAGTTCTTTATTGATAAAAACAAACAGGTACTTTAAAGCTTTCTTAACAGTCTATTGACTCTTGCAATCTTGTTCACTAGGAACAGGCACTATCTTCATAACTATACTAACTAATGGGGAAATCCTTAACTTCTAATCTGGGCAGTCTGTACTTGCCTCTGTTGGCGTGGAGCCCCTGCATCCGGATGCAGGAGTACCAACTGCGTCTGGCTTCTGTGAGCGACCCTTACCAAGCAGAGCTTTGTAGACTTCCAGGGGAAAAGAAGGAGTTCAGGTTGCTGTGATGGCTGGCTGAAGTCCCTCAGCAAAGGAGCTGTAAGACTATATGATCCTCTGCCAAACTGTGGGCTGTATAACTCCGGCCAAGCTGTAGAGCTGTATGTCTCCTGGCCAAGCCATAGAAGACGAAGCTTTCTACTGGAGCTCTTCGTTTTTATGTCCTGCAGGAAAAGCTTCTCTGTGTGGACTGAACTCAAAACGGCTCATATTCCCACTAAAACTCAAAAAAGGACGGGACCAGGGAACCTAACAATAATTGACAGGTGGCTTGCCCTATGATTGCAAACTATAACAGGAAGCCACCCTGCTGCAAAATCCCAAGCCTGGGATTACAAACAAACATTTAATGCAAAGCAAACAGAATTGGAGCTCCTGGTACAGCTGTACCAGCATAGCCCTGCAGACAGGTGAGCTTTTCTACCTAAGGCGTCTATTTTTCTCCCCTCCCTGTCAGGGGGTGTGGTCAAGGACCCCTTCTGGCGCTTGGTCTTGGCTACCTTCGCCACCACTGTGTTCGGCCTAAGGGGGTTAGTAACTCATTTTGCAGAGGATAAATCAATCTTGTACAGCACATCAACTTTCCTAGGCACTGCTGACACCATAGGAGGGGCAGCATCAGACACCCTGGCTAACTTTAATAGGTAAGGCAAAGCAGGTAAAGCAGTAGAGGATGTGACATTTTGTTCATCTGAAGAGAACATAGGGTCCTCTACCTGCTCAAATGGCTTAGGAGCCGGTATATCCAAAGCTTTGATTATCCTGCTCACTGGAGAAGCAAATTTGTTAAAGTCAGGGGATCTGTCCATAGGATCATCTGCTGCTCCTGCTGCCTGGACAGAGTCTGGAGAGTCAGAAGCTGAGTAAGAGTGCTCAATTTCAACAGTTTTATGGTCAGGCACATCATGTCCATCCGAAGCAGGGACAGCAGGAGGAACAGTGGTAAGTTCCAAAGCTCCATTGGGCAGTAAAGAGGGTACTGGGACAGAAGGCAGAGGCAAGTAGCTCCCAATCCTTCCAGGTAGACTAGTGGATGCAGACACCGCCTGTTGAGGAGGGCCCACCGGATAGGCTTGCGGAGATCCCTGGGGAGGGTGAGGGGCAGCCGGTGGGGCACTCCTCTGTGAAGAGATGGACACATTGGAGCAGCACACATCATGAAGGGAGGTTGAGGAGGAGCAGGTGTTGGCACAAACACATACTGGCCTGTAGGAGAAAGTTGCCAGTAACCCTGGAAAGGCATCGGTCCAGGAACAGGCCCGGGTCCCAGTGGGAGGAGGATCGTGACCATCTATAATGGCCCCTCCTCCTTGAGTCTCCTAAGGAGGAGGAGGAGGAAGAAGAGGAACGCCCCCTGCCTCTGGAAGCTGATCGATATCGCTGACGCCTAGAGCCTCTGGAAGAACGAGACAGAGACAGAGCGCGCCGAGATCTCCTAGCACCGCGTGCTGTCGGAGCAGGATGCGAAGCCGGTCTTCCCTCCATTTTACCTCTTTCAATAGGAGCCGATACCGAGAAGGAGGCAACATCCTGAGGGGGAGCTTCCCCTGGGAGGGAGGGGGTGGAGCCGGCAGCCTGTAGTGGGGTTGTTGCCATGCCCCCCCCCCCCAAGAAGGCACCTCACTCAGTGGAAGCAACAGCTGATCAGCTGTGCTGCCCTCGGTATCAGGGAAGGCAGCTTCCTCATCCAGGTGACGAAACACTGGTGGCTGGGCCTCACCTCCCGCTCATGATCTGAACTCCCCCGCTACTTGGGGGGGGGGGGGTGAGAATAGGCATGGTTGGTGTCACCAGGTCCCTTTGCACCAAGGTCGAGAGGTGCACATGCGCCGGCACCGTGGGCATTGCCCCCTTGCCCCGCACTGATACAGGCAGTTGCACAAGTGTAAGCAGCTGAAATGGAGCTGTGGGAGGCTGCAATTGGAGCTCCTGAGCCACCAGAGGGAGCACTTCCTCTCCTTGCTGCTGAGCAGCTGTCAGACATGTTGGGGGTGAGAGAAAGCCCGGCAAGCTTCCCGCCCTTTTGACAGGGCTTGTAGGCTGAAAAGAAGCCCGGCGGCCATCTTGGCACACTCCCTCCTTTGCCTTTTCCCCCTTCTTTTTGGTGATGCCACCATGTTGAGCCGATTTAGGCACAAGTAAATCCATCGGCTTGGCAGATCGGCTAGTAACCAAAGGTGGCAGGAGAGCCCTTTCATAAAGGGCAGCCTTTAGCCTAGAAACCCTGTTTTTCCGGGTTTGAGGGGTGAAAGCCTGGCAAATCTTGCAGGGTTGAGAAAGATGGTTCTCCCCCCAAACAAGTGAGGCACAGGGAGTGCCCGTCGGTGTCTGGAACGGTAGTAGGAAACTGAGTACACTTCTTAAAAGAAGTGGTCGCCATAATAACTGGCAGGAACGTAAAACAAAGAAGCCGCACAGGGGCACGTTAGGCACAAGGACAGCCCACAGTTCAAAGGCGGCAAGTCCAGAGGCAGGCAAAGAGAGTAATCAAAAACAGTCCAGGTCAAAATACAGAAGAGAGAGAGAGAAGTCGTAGGCCAGTCCAAGTCGTAACAGAGCAGTCAAATCGAACGAGTAACTCACGAGGAAGATTCTCAAGATGATAGCAAGGCAGATCAAGAGAACTGAGGGTCTGGCCCCGCCTTTGGGCCATATATACTCAAGAGGGTATGGGGAAGAGGGGCGGGACTAGGCTTTGACATAAAATGTCTGCTTTATATTCCAGAAGATTCTGAAGCTGTACTGCGCAGGCACAGGAATTACCGCATGTGCAATTAACAGTTGACTACGACAGGTTCTGTGTGGGAAGTTTGGCCCAATTCTATCATTGCTGGGGTTCAGAATGCTCTTTGATTGTAGGTGAACTATAAATCCCAGCAACTACAACCCCCAAATGTCAAGGTCTATGTTCCCCAAATTCCACCAGTCTTCACATTTGGGCATAGTGAGGATTCATGCCAAGTTTAGTCCAGATTCATCATTGTTTGAGTTCATAGTGCTCTCTGGATGTAGGTGAACTACAACTCCAAAAACTCAAGGTCAATGCCCACTAAACCCTTCCAGTATTTTCTACTGGTCATGGGAGTTTTGTGTGCCAAGTTTGGTTCAATTCCATTGTTGGTGGAGTTCAGAATGCTCTTTGATTGTAGAGGAACTATAAATCCCAGCAGCTACAACTCCCAAATGACAAAATCAACCTCTCGTACTCCAATAATATTAAAATTTGGGCATATCAAGTATTTGTGCCAAATTTGGTCCAGTGAATGAAAATGCAGCCAGCATATCATATATTTCCATTACAATTCATAACAGTAGTAAAATTACAGTTGTGCAGTAGCAACAAAAATAATGTTATTGTTGGGGGTCATGACAACATGAGGAACTGTATTAAGGGGTTGCAGCATTGGGAAGGTTGAGAACTAGGCCTGGGCGGTTTCGTTCGTTAATTTTGTAAATCGTTAATTATTCGTTATTTTTTTATTTACAAAATGATATTGAAATTTATTTTCAAACCCGAAAGTGTTTTTTAAAACCGAAACAGCATCCTCCATCTTTTTAACGAGCTTCCGCCCGTTTCGGAAATGACGTTTAATGATGGAAGGATGCTGGGTGCGCCAGGAGCCAATCCGGCGCTCCCAAGCACCGTGTCTCCTTCTGATTGGACGGGCTGCCCTTTAAAAGCGGCTCCGCGTGGCCACATTGCTCAGTCTGGGCTGGGAAGGCGAGGAGCCGGGAGGTGCGGGAGGCTTGCTTGCTTGCATTGCTGTTGGGACTCGGGAGAGCGAGGAGGGTGGGAGCAGGAGGCATTGCTTGCTGCTCTGTCTGTGTGTGTGTTTGTCTTTGGTGAAACAAAAGCTGTTTCAGCCAGTTGTTGTGTGCCCTGTGGCTGTTTTTGCCCCACTACAAGGCAAGCATTTTGTGTTGCTGTTGGGACTCGGGAGAGTGAGGACGGTTGAAGGAGCTGGGAGCAGCGGGGAGGCATTGCTTGCTGCTCTGTCTGTGTCTGTGTTTGTCTTTGGTGAAACAAAAGCTGTTTCACCCAGTTGTTGTGTGCCCCGTGGCTGTTTTTGCCCCACTACAGGGCAAGCATTTTGTTAATTTTCTTTTTTAAAACTTTTTCTGCTAAATATTTCTTTTATTATTAAAAAAAAATTTTTTTTTTTTAAAAAAGGAATACACTGCACATTTGTCTTTGGTGAAACAAAAGCTGTTTCACCCAGTTGTTGTGTGCCCTGTGGCTGTTTTTGCCCCACTACAGGGCAAGCATTTTGTTAATTTTCTTTTTAAAAACTTTTTCTGCTAAATATTTCTTTTATTATTAAAAAAATAAAAAAAATAAAAAAAGGAATACACTGCACATTTGTCTTTGGTGAAACAAAAGCTGTTTCAACCAGTTGTTGTGTGCCCTGTGGCTGTTTTTGCCCCACTACAGGGCAAGCATTTTGTTAATTTTCTTTTTTAAAACTTTTTCTGCTAAATATTTCTTTTATTATTAATTTTTTAAAAAAAAATTAAAAAAGGAATACACTGCACATTTGTCTTTGGTGAAACAAAAGCTGTTTCACCCAGTTGTTGTGTGTCCTGTGGCTGTTTTCGCTCCACAACAGGGCAAGCATTTCATTTGTGTAGTTCCAACCAGTGCGGCCCATTAGCCAACACAAAGTGCTTACAGTGCTCCTTATTTGTGTAGTTCCAACCAGTGCAGCCCATAAGCCAACACAAAGTGCTTACAGTGCTCATTATTTGTGTAGTTCTAACCAGTGCAGCCCTTTTGCCAACACAAAGTGCTTACAGTGCTCATTATTTGTGTAGTTCTAACCAGTGCGGCCATTTTGCCAACACAAAGTGCTTACAGTGCTCATTATTTGTGTAGTTCCAACCAGTGCGGCCCTTTTGCCAACACAAAGTGCTTACAGTGCTCATTATTCGTGTAGTTCCAACCAGTGCGGCCCTTTTGCCAACACAAAGTGCTTACAGTGCTCCTTATTCGTGTAGTTCCAACCAGTGCGGCCCTTTTGCCAACACAAAGTGCTTACATTGCTCCTTATTTGTGTAGTTCCAACCAGTGCGGCCCTTTTGCCAACACAAAGTGCTTACAGTGCTCATTATTGGTGTAGTTCTAACCAGTGCGGCCCTTTTGCCAACACAAAGTGCTTACATTGCTCATTATTCGTGTAGTTCCAACCAGTGTGGTCCATTAGCCACCACAAAGTGCTTACAGTGCTCCTTATTTGTGTAGTTCTAACCAGTGCGGCCCTTTTGCCAACACAAAGTGCTTACAAAGCTCCTTATTTGTGTAGTTCCAACCAGTGCGGCCCTTTGGCCAACACAAAGTGCTATAATACAGTGCTCCTTATTCGTGTAGTTCCAACCAGTGCATCCCATTAGCCACCACAAAGTGCTTACAGTGCTCCTTATTTGTGTAGTTCCAACCAGTGTGGCCCATAAGCCAACACAAAATGCTATAATACAGTGCTCATTATTTGTGTAGTTCCAACCAGTGCGGCCCTTTGGCCAACACAAAGTGCTATAATACAGTGGTCATTATTTGTGTAGTGCCAGCCAGTGCGGCCCATTAGCCAACACAAAGTGCTTACAGTGCTTCTTATTTGTGTAGTTCCAACCAGTGTGGCCCATAAGCCAACACAAAGTGCTTATAGTGCTCCTTATTTGTGTAGTTCCAACCAGTGCGACCCATAAGCCAACACAAAGTGCTATAATACAGTGCTCTTTATTTGTGTAGTTCTAACCAGTGCGGCCCTTTGGCCAACACAAAGTGTTATAATACAGTGCTCATAATTTGTATAGTTCCAACCAGTACGGCCCATTAACCAACACAAAGTGCTTACAGTGCTCCTTATTTGTGTAGTTCCAACCAGTGCGGCCCATAAGCCAACACAAAGTGCTATAATACAGTGCTCTTTATTTGTGTAGTTCTAACCAGTGCGGCCCTTTGGCCAACACAAAGTGCTATAATACAGTGCTCATTATTTGTGTAGTTCCAACCAGTGCGGCCTTTTGCCAACACAAAGTGCTTACAGTGCTCCTTATTTGTGTAGTTCCAACCAGTGTGATGAAACGCTTCCTTCCCGGCTTTTCGAGTCACAAGGGCCAAGTGCTATCATGAATATCTAAGAAAGGCAGGGGACTGAAGATGAACACATTGACAAGAAGGGAACATTCAACCAATGAGATGGTTATTGAAACACCCACAGATGCTTCAACCAGCTGTGAGATGGCAGAACCTTCTTCATCATTTCGAAAGACTAAGTGTTCAGATCCTGATGTCCTTCCAAGTACCTCTGATACTACTTGTTATGAAGAGGAGGGTGAGGAGGCGGACGTGTCTGAGGAATGGGAGGAAGACAATATGGAATCTGCTTCCACCACAGGAATTAGTGATCAAGAGGACTGCATGCTGCTGGAGGGTGAGCTACAGAAACGACCAACAATTATACTCCCTTCCACAAACACCGACAGTCCAAACACGAGCATGAGTACATCTGAAGTGCGTAGTAGGGGTAGGCCGAGATCGCTCCTATGGGATCATTACGACGTCCATAATCAGAGGGCCACTTTGGCAGTTTGCAGGCATTGCGGTGTGAGCGTCAGCAGAGGAAAAGATATGAGGCATCTTGCCACAACAGGGCTAAGGATGCACATTAAGAGACACCACCCAAATGTGAAGTTGGACGCAGTTGAAGTCGGCAGCACATGCAGCAGTACACAGAGCACTCCAACCACACCAACAGGCCCCATGCAGAAAACCATCGATGCTTGGGGCGTGCAAGTTACAAGGGTGAGATCTGGATTTAAGCCGCCATCAGTGAAGGAAATAACTCATCGCCTGGGAGAGATGATGGCTCTGGACCACTAGCCCTTCCGTATGGTGGAACGGGAAGGTTTCCGCCGATTTGTTCACCTCCTGGCACCATGGTACAATATTCCAAGTCGCAGAACTTTCTCTCGAACAGTCATTCCCGCTTTGTTCGAGGGATGCAAGCAACGTCTCAGAACCCTGTTGAACAAATCACAACCCGTCCATGTACATTTCACCTCAGACATTTGGACGAGTATGGGAGGAGGGCATTCCTATTTGTCCCTGACCGCTCACTGGTGGGAGACGGAGGGTTGCCTAGACTCAGGTCATCGTTGGGCACTCCTGTCCCTTGAGGTGATAGATACGGATCACAGGGCCGACACCATTTCTGAGTACTTGCGAGAGATGATGAGAGAGTGGATGCGGCATACTCATTCCAGTGGTAACTTGGGATTCGTGGTCACAGACGCAGGAAGGAACATGATCCGGGCGGTTGAAAATGCCGGCTTCTCAAACGTAACATGCATGGCGCACTTGCTGCATAATTGTGTAAAAGATGGCTTCAAGGGGCCAGATGAGAACAGCGCCACCGCCGTCACTCAACTCATTGACCGCTGCCACAGAATCGTGGGCTTCTTCCACCGTAGCTCTAAGTCCGCAAAACTGCTGTGTGACAGGCAGATCCTGGAGTACCGCCCACAACACCGGTTACTGCAGGATGTCCCCACCCGCTGGAACTCCACCTACATCATGTTGGAGCGCATGGTGGAGCAACAGAGGGCAGTCCATGCTGTCTCGCTATCAATTGCGGCTCCGATAAACAAGCTGGTCCCCAACAACCAGGAGTGGATGACCATCACTCAGCTGGTTGAGATCCTAGAACCATTCAAACTGGCCACCGAACAACTTTCAGGACAGAAAGCACTACTCAGCCATGTGGTCCCAGTCATCTTGCGTTTGAAGAGCCATTTGGAGTCGCTGGGTGGACACAGTACATTGCAGTCTATGGCTGGGCCCCTGACTCCACAGGCCCAGGAGGTGGTCAGAAAGTTGAATTTCACCCTCCGTAAACGTCTTCTACTGTTGACGGAGAGTAAGACTCATGTTTTGGCAGCACTCTGCGACCTTGCATCAAGGACTCTGTCTGCCCCAAAGAACTGCCAAAGTGGAAGGCCGAACTTCTCTCGCTCGTGAGAGAAGAATACTCTCGGAGGGTGGGGGAACACTCAGAGCAAATTCCTGCTGCCGCTACTCCCCGAAACACCAGCGGTTATGGCAGCACCGATAACATTAGTCCCACCTTGCCACCTACAAGGGATGACAGAAGAGAAGTGCAGCTGAAAAAGAGGAAAGCAGAGTATTTCATAACCGACAGTATCGTTTTGATGGCAGGGCAAGGAACATCTTTGTCGGCCCAGGCGGCAAAGATTGACTCGGCAGAGTTCTCTGTCAATCGTTACTTTGAGGAGCCTCAGGAGATTGTATCCAGCGATCCATTGGCGTACTGGTCCTCCCGAAGCAATACATGGCCTGACCTCTCAACTGTTGCACGCAAGTATCTCAGCTGTCCACCAACTAGCGTGCAGAGTGAGAGGGTCTTCAGCCTGGCAGGAGATGTCATCACCCTCCAACGTACCTCGCTCGACCCCCTTGCGGTGGAAAAGCTGGTGTTCTTAAAGGCCAACTTGCCACTTTTGGGCTACCCAGAGATTGATTTCGACAGCAACCCTTGCTCCATGCCGTAGATCACCGTAGTAGCCTCCTGTTTTCAAAAACCCAAATTGAATTACTTTGAATACCCTTACACTAACCCTTGCTCTGTCCCGTAGATCGGTATATTGCCTGCTGAATGAGGGAACATTGCCCTTATTGATCACCATGTGTACTTTTCATTGTGTTGCCTAAAATTACTACTGCCTGCAGAATGCGGGAACATTGGAACTTTGAAAAACAACTTTATTTTGCTTTGCGTTGCCTAAAATTACTGCTGCCTGCTGAATGCAGGAACATTGCCCTTATTGATCACCATGTGTACTTTGCTTTGTGTTGTCTTAAATTACTACTGCCTGCTGAATGCGGGAACATTGCCCTTATTGATCACCATGTGTACACTTTTGCTTTTTAAAAAAAATATTGGAAAAAAAGGAATACACTGTCTTTGGTGAAACAAAAGCGGTTTCACCCAGTTGTTGTGTGTCCTTTAGCTGTTTTTGCCCCACTACAGGGCAAGCATTTTGATAATTTTCTTTTTTAAAACTTTTACTACTAAATATTTCTTTTATTCTTAAAAAAATATGTTAAAAATTTTTTAAAAAAGGAATACACTGCACATTTGTCTTTGGTGAAACAAAAGCTGTTTCACCAGTTGTTGTATGTCCTGTGGCTGTTTTCGCTACACAACAGGGCAAGCATTTCATTTGTGTAGTTCCAACCTTTGCGGCCCATTAGCCAACACAAAGTGCTTACAGTGCTCCTTATTTGTGTAGTTCCAACCAGTGCGGCCCTTTTGCCAACACAAAGTGCTTACAGTGCTCATTATTTGTGTAGTTCTAACATTGGAACTTTGAAAAACAACTTTACTTTGCTTTGTGTTGCCTAATATTACTACTGCCTGCTGAATGCGGGAACATTGCCCTTATTGATCACCATGTGTACTTTGCTTTGTGTTGCCTTTAATTACTGCTGCCTGCTGAATGCGGGAACACTGGAACTTTGAAAAACAACTTTACTTTGCTTTGTGTTGCCTAAAATTACTACTGCCTGCTGAATGCGGGAACATCGGAACATTGAAAAAAAGTTTACTTTGCTTTGTGTTGCCTTAAATTACTACTGCCTGCTGAATGCGGGAACATTGCCCTTATTGATCACCAATGTGTACTTTTGCTTTGTGTTGCCTAATATTACTACTGCCTGCTGAATGCGGGAACATTGCCCTTATTGATCACCAATGTGTACTTTTGCTTTGTGTTGCCTAATATTACTACTGCCTGCTGAATGCGGGAACATCGGAACATTGAAAAAAAGTTAACCTTGCTTTGTGTTGCCTTAAATTACTACTGCCTGCTGAATGCGGGAACATGGCCCTTATTGATCACCATGTGTACTTTTGCTTTGTGTTGCCTAATATTACTACTGCCTGCTGAATGCGGGAGCACTGTGGTCCTGCCCTTATTGACAATCATGTTTTACTATTGCCTGCTGAATGTGGGAACATTGACCCACTGTGGTCCTGCCCTTATTGACAATCATGTTTTCTTAGCTTTGTGTTGCCTAAAATTACTATTGCCTGCTGAATGCAGGAACAGTGCCCCTCTGTGGTCCTGCCCTTATTGACAATCATGTTTTCTTAGCTTTGTGTTGCCTAAAATTACTATTGCCTGCTGAATGTGGGAACATTGCCCCACTGTGGCAATGTACGCTTCCCCCCTACTCACGACTCCCTTTCGTACCCCTTTCCCCAGTCGTTCCTGGCCTGTCCCCTTTCAGCCTGCTGGGCATCGCCTGGGGTGCACTTCTCAGCCTACGTCTCTCTGGGGTGCCCATAAAAGAGGGCGCCTGCGTAGGGCATTCATAACAAGGGAGCCGTCATTCCCTACCGCCCCTTTGTTTGTCATTTATGCCCTTAGCTTTCACAGCATCTCTGCCGTCCCTCGCTCAAATGCCAACTTGACTTGCCCATGGCCTCCTGTTGTGGCCAAAGTCCACTTCTCAGGCTACGTCTCTCTGGGGTGCTCGTAAAAGAGGACGCCTGCATAGGGCATTCATAACAAGGGAGCCGTCGTTCCCTACCGCCCCAGTGTTTGTCATTTATGCCCTTAGCTTTCACAGCATCTCTGCCGTCCCTCGCTCAAATGCCAACTTGACTTGCCCAGGCCTCCTGTTGTGGCCAAAGTCCACTTCTCAGGCTATGTCTCTCTGGGGTGCCTGGAAAAGAGGGCGCCTGCGTAGGGCATTCATAACAAGGGAGCTGTCAGATAGGAATGCCCTCCTGCATTTGTCATTTGTGCCCTTAGCTTTCACAGCATCTCTGCCGTCCCTCGCTCAAATCCCAGCTTGACTTGCCCATGGCCTCCTGTTGTGTCCAAAGTCCACTTCTCAGCCTACATCTCTCTGGGGTGCCCGGAAAAGAGGGCGCAGGCATAGGGCTTTTGTAATATAATAAGTATTGCCTGCTGCCAGTTTCAACCAGTGTTTGCGTGCCACTCATTTCTTTGGTGTAATCTCAAACTAGTTACACAACCAGCCAGTGTTTGCGTGCCACTCATTTTCTTTGGTGTCATTTGTGCCCTTAGCTTTCACAGCATCTCTGCCGTCCCTTGCTCAAATCCCAGCTTGACTTGCCCATGGCCTCCTGTTGTGGCCAAAGTCCACTTCTCAGCCTACGTCTCTCTGGGCATGCTTTGGGCTTTCCTAACAGGGGAGCCATCATTCCCCTGGGGCACCCTCCTGTAGCCATTTGTGAATTTAGCTTTCACAGCAGGCAAGCAGGCAGGCATTCCCGGAGCCCCTTACCACAGCCCCTTCCCGCACACACACACCTGCTGTCTGCGGGGACATTGGCCCTTTGGGGTCCAGCAGTTATTGAAAATCAATTTTACTTTGCTTTACTTTAACCTCAAATGAGTTACACAGACACACACCTGCTGTCTGCAAGGACATTGGCCACACTTATAATAAGTCCCAGCACTTATTGAAAATCAATTTTACTTTGCTTTCTGTTTCCTCGAAAGACTTACTAGGCTTGGCCGTTTTCGTTTGATACTTTTGTGCTTTCCCTTAGGCTGCAAGAGTTTCGTTCTAGGTGGATTTGGGAAGCTTTCTGCAATTAGTCGTCGATTCTTCTTCTCAAGCACGATTTCTTACAGGGCAGTTCTGTGAGTCTTCTCTTGCCGTTTCGGAAAATGTACAAATTCTCTGGTTTGAACTGTCTTCTTGGCTGCTGTGTGTAGGCCAGTACTTCATCCCATGTTACAATGCAATGCAATGCAATGCGATGCGATGCAAATTGCCATCCCAAATACAAGCACTGCAATTACTCTGGAACCCTCCCCCCACAACCCCCTTTCCTACAACCTTTCCCCAGTTGTTACCTCCCTGCTCCTGGAACTCCAATCTGTCTGCTATCCACCCATAACAAACTTCCCTCTTTACCTCCTTTGTCTCCGGGCAACTACTGCTTGATTACTGGGTGAGTGTGGATCTATCGGCGGAGGATGTACCTTGATGGTACTACCATCACGTTTCTCTAATGAATAAGAGTCATAAGACCCTTGGTGAAGAAAATCATGTTTTATCCCAGATTTGCCTCCTGAATAACCATCATCCTCAGCTTGAAGGGTGTTAGTGGTTCTTACTTGCTCACTGTTTGCAAAGTGATTGCACTCTATGAATCTGTGCTCTGTTCAACATTCCTTGATGAGTTACCTTTTTGTCGGTTTTTTTGTGTTACCCGATATAAGGAGTGCTGCATAAATTCACTTAAAGGCTTCCTTGTCTTCCTCGTTCGTGGTGTTACAAATTGACATTTATTACAAACTACATTGGGGACATGGCGCAAGCAGGATTACTTGAGAAAGGCATTATGTTACAAAGGTGTTCTAATCTTTATCAGTTATCAGTTCGTTAAAGTACTGCAAACCAAATCCCTTTGTGCATGGTTAATCCTTCTCCACTCGTCCCCTGAATGTTGAGTGGGTTATGTTGGCTCTGTGCGCCAAGTTCGATCTTGCTCTGCCACTGCAAAGAACACTGGATTTTCAAAAAGGGCTGGACCAAAATGGGCCACAGAGGCCGCAGTCACTGATTGTAACTACTTTGAGTTAACAGAACAGCAAAGAACACTAGATTTCCAAAACACACTTATTGCCAGGGAGAAATCCCTTTGGCACCAAAAAAGAGGAACAGCATCCACCATCTTTGAAAAGACTTCCACCAGTTTCGGAAAAAAAAAGAAAGAAATCATTTCGTTGTAATGAATTAAAAGTAATTAGTAATTGTTTATAAATATTAAAAATAAAAACAATAATAATAAAAGATCAATTTAACCCAATGCTTCCCCTCCCAAAAAAAAAAAAAGGCGGCACAAGCCGCAGCCACAGCCAGGGACTGGGAGGCAGACAGCTACAAGCTCCCTGTCCCCAGCCCCATACACGCCAAAGCCAGACTCCCCAGCACTCGCGCAAGAGAAAGCCCTCCGTCCACCCTCGCTTCCACAGCTACAATGTTGCCACGCGGAGCGCGCAGCCGCTTTTAAAGGGCAATGGCCGCGCTTACTAACCCTGTATTGGCTCCCAGCATCCTACCATCTGTAACGTCACTTCCAAAACTGGCGGAAGTTGTTTCAAAGATGGCGGATGATGCTTCGATTTAAAAAATACACTTCCAGGTTTGAAAAATACATCAATATCGTTCCGTTATCATTATAAAAAAATAACTAAATACGAAAATAACGAACGAAACCGCCCAGCCCTATGATTACGTCATGGGCATATTCATACCCTGACCTCCTGTACAGCAAGAGATTCTTTGGGGTGTCAACACAGCATTGGTTGACAAAGAGAAGAGGAAGAAACCAGGCACCATCACTGCAGAGGAGCAGTCATTCAGACACAACATAAGCATGTGCTTACAGTCTGTCTCACTGTCTCACTGCCTCACTGGGGGACGGCTGATATGCTGTGAAAGATAAGTGCACAGCATGACACTCCTGGGGGGCACTGACAAATGCCCCCCCCCCAGGAGGGCATGGAGAAGGCCGGGAAGGGTAGGTATTGGCCTTCACCAAGTAATCAAGCAGCAGGCAGCCAATCCCGGAGGGCCAGGGTCAAGAGCCCCCCCTGGAAGGACTTACAGCCTGTCTCACTGGGGGATGGCTGATATCCTGTGAAAGATAAGTGCACACCATGACACTCCCGGGGGGCACTGACTAATGTCCCTCCGGGAGGGCATGGGAGAAGGCCGGGAAGGGTATTGGCCTTCACCCAGTAATCAAGCACCAGGCAGCCAATCCGGGGGGGGGGGGGGCAGGGTAAAGAGCCCCCCCCCCCCGGGAGGACTTACAGCCTGTCTCACTGGGGGACGGCTGAGATGCTGTGAAAAATAAGAGCACAGCATGACACTCCGGGGGGGGGGGGGTGTGTGTGAATGTCCAATGCCCCCCCGGGAGGGCATGGAGAAGGCCGGGAAGGTTTTGGCCTTCTCACTGCAGGCAAAAAGGCAACCAATACCAGGGGGCCAGGGTCAAGAGCCCCCCCCCCCCCCAGCCATCTCACTGGGGGACGGCTGATATGCTGTGTGACGATGTGTAAGTTTTATTCCTTTGGTTATGTGTAGTTTGGACAATGGTTTAGGGATGGTAAGTATGGGAGATTATGTTTTGTTGGAGAGAGTGGCTTGATGTTAGCTAAGTTGCCATAGCAACAGGGGCGGAGCCAACCGCCTCTTCAGAGGCAGCTGTGTTTTAAAAAGTCAGTCAGTGGCCGGAGAGCTACTGAGAGGACACTGAATCTTTTGGTGGAGATTCAGGGAATGTGTCTGTAGCCAGTGTGCTATAGGGAAAAACTGAACCTCTTGGAGATTCAGGGAATCAATTGGTAACCAAAGTGGTTGCAGAGAAGGACCCGGTACAGGGCGTTGTTGATTCTGAATTAAGAATCAAGGTTTGGCTGGGTTTAAGCCTGTTGTGCCAGCTGTGAAACCTTATGAAGTGTTTGCCTGAGTTTACTCATGAAACCTTTCCAACGTATCCATCAAGATTTGTACCTCTTTTGAAGAACAGTTATACATTGTTATACTCCTGTTAAAATAAACTTGTTACTTTTTCCTCAAGCCTTGCCTGATACAGTTCCTTATAAGCTGAACAGCCTGGAATAGTAAAGTCAGGCCAGGAAAGTAAACGCTACGCTATCACTGAAACAAAGCCTTCTGTAACTAACAGTTCCTTTGTAAAGTAGTTCCTAGGCTGATATTGATCATTGCCCAGCTTCCCTCATAGATTAGGTTCAGTGGGTGTTTTACCACGCGCGCCTTCACATTTGGTGGCATTCGCTGGCATTAATACAGTCTTCTTTACAATTGGTGGCAGCAGTTTAATAATGACTTCCTCACATGCTGTGAAAGATAAGTGCACACCATGACACTCCTGGGGGTGCACTGACAAATGCCCCTCCCCGGAGGGCATGGAGAAGGCCGGGAAGGGTAGATATTGGCCTTCCCCAAGTAATCAAGCAGCACGCAGCCAATCCCGGGAGGGCCAGGGTCAAGAGCCCCCCCCCCGGGAGGACTTACAGCCTGTCTCACTGGGGGACGGCTGATATGCTGTGAAAGATAAGTGCACACCATGACACTCCCCGGGGGCACTGACCAATGTCCCCCCGGGAGGGCATGGGAGAAGGCCGGGAAGGGTATTGGCCTTCACCCAGTAATCAAGCAGCAGGCAGCCAAACCCGGAGGGGCCAGGGTCAAAAGCCCCCCTGGAAGGACTTACAGCCTGTCTCACTGGGGGACGGCTGAGATGCTGTGAAAGATAAGTGCACAGCATGACACTCCCGGGGTATGTGTGAATATCCGATGCCCCGCCGAGAGGGCATGGAGAAGGCCGAGTAGGTTTTGGCCTTCTCACTGCAGGCAAAAAGGCAAACAATCCCGGGGGGCCAGGATCAAGAGCCCCCCCCCCGGGAGGACTTACAGCCTGTCTCACTGGGGGATGGCTGATATGCTGTGAAAGATAAGTGCACACCATGACACTCCCGGGGGGGCACTGATAAATGCCCCCCTGGGAGGGCATGGAGAAGGCCGGGAAGGGTAGGTATTGGCCTTCACCAAGTAATCAAGCAGCAGGCAGCCAATCCAGGGTGGGCCAGGGTCAAGAGCCCCCCCCCCCCGGGAGGACTTACAGCCTGTCTCACTGGGGGACGGCTGATATGCTGTGAAAGATAAGTGCACACCATGACACTCCCGGGGGGGGGCACTGACCAATGTCCCCCCGGGAGGGCATGGGAGAAGGCCAGGAAGGGTATTGGCCTTCTCACAGAAGACAAAAAGGCAGCCAATCCCGGGGGGCCAGGGTTAAGGCCCCCCCTGAAAGGACTTGGAGAATGCCGGGAAGGGAATTGGCCTTCACAAAGCAGGCAGCCAGCCATTCCCGGGGGGGGGGCAGGGTCAAGGCTCCCCCCCAGAAGGTCTTACAGTCGGTATCACTGGGGGACGGCTGAGATGCTGTGAAAGATAAGTGCACAGCACGACACTCCCAGGGTGTGTGTGAATGTCCAATACCCCCCCGGGAGGGCATGGAGAAGGCCAGGAAGGTTTTGGCCTTCTCACTGCAGGCAAAAAGGCAACCAATCCCGGGGGGCCAGGGTCAAGAGCCCCCCCCTGGCAAGACTTACAGCCTGTCTCACTGGGGGATGGCTGATATGCTGTTTAAAGATAAGTGCACAGCATGACACTCCCGGTGGGGCACTGTCCAATGCCCTCCCGGGAGGGCATGGCAGAAGGCCGGGGAAGGGTATTGGCCTTCACTCAACAATCAAGCAGCAGGCGGACAATCCCGGGGGGCCAGGGTCAAGAGCCCCCCCCCCGGGAGGACTTACAGTCTGTCTCACTGGGGGACGGCAGAGATGCTGTGAAAGATGCAGTGAAAGATGCTGTGAATGTCCAATGCCCCAGGGCATGGAAAAGGCCAGGAAGGTTTTGGCCTTCTCACAGCAGGCAAAAAGGCAGTTGTTGGGCATCGCCTCTGGTGTGCCCGGAGAAGAGGCACTCCCTTACTCCAGTGTACGCTTTCCCTCCCCCAACTTCCTTTCATACACCCTTTCCCCAGTCGTTCCCTGCCGGTCCCCTTTCAGCCTGTTGGGCATCGCCTCTGGTGTGCCCGGAAAAGAGGCACTCCTGTACTCCAGTGTACGCTTACCCCCAACTCCCTTTCATACACCCTTTCCCCAGTCGTTCCCTGCCAGTCCCCTTTCATCCTGTTGGGCATCGCCTCTGGAGTGCCTGGAAAATAGGCACTCCTCTACTCCTACTCCCCCCCCCACTCCCTTTCATACACCCTTTCCCCAGTCGTTACCAGCCGCCCCTTACAGGCAGTCTCACTGGAGCATGACTGATATGCTGTGAAAGATGACTGCAGAGAAACACTACCAGGGGGTCAAGGCCCCCCCCCCCCGGGAGGACTTGGTTAAGGCTGGGAAGGGTATTATTGGCCTTTGACTCCTTAACTTGCTAGAGAAATTATAAATAATAATATACACTTGCCAGATAATTTTGGAATAATTTAATAATTTAATAATGATATAATAACTTCATAGTTCTTTTTTTCAGTGCAACTTTTGATAATTTGGGCTTTCCTAACAGGGGAGCCGTCATTCCCTGCCACCCCTGCGGTTGTCATGTGTGCATTTAGCTTTCATAGCATCTCTGCCGTCCCTCTCGCTTGCTCAAATGGAAATTTGACTTCGCCATGGATCGAAGGATGACATCTGCAATGAGACAAAAATTCCTCTTTACCTCCTTTCTCTCCAGGCTTTCCCCCAACTCCCTTACCCATAAACTACCTACCTCATAAAAAACCACAAAATAAACCACAAAAAAACCTAATGAAAAACCCATTAAAAAGGAAGGGACTTGCATGTATATATTTATTTTAATATTTATTAGAAAACAGCTGCTATTTTTTATGTATTTATTTATTTATTTATTTATTTTACAAAATACAAAAAACCAAAAAACCACAAAAAACAAGAAATAAATCCATAAAAAAACAAAAAAAAACTCACAAGAAAACCAAAAAACAACCACAAAAAACCCACAAAAAAACCAAAAAAAAACCCTACGTCTCTCTGGGGTGCCTGGAAAAGAGGGCGCAGTCATAGGGCTTTTGTAATATAATAACAAGTATTGCCTGCTGTCAGTTTCAACCAATGTTTGCGTGCCACTCATTTCTTTGGTGTAATGTCAAACTTGTTACATAACCAGCCAGTGTCTGCGTGCCACTCATTTTCTTTGGTGTCATTTGTGCCCTTAGCTTTCACAGCATCTCTGCCGTCCCTCGCTCAAATGCAAGCTTGACTTGCCCATGGCCTCCTGTTGTGGCCAAAGTCCACTTCTCAGGCTACGTCTCTCTGGGGTGCCCGGAAAAGAGGGCGCCTGCATAGGGCATTCATAACAAGGGAGCCGTCGTTACCTACCGCCCCTGGGGTTGTCATTTGTGCACTTCGCTTTCACAGCATCTCTGTCCATCTTTCCCCAGTCAATCCCTGCCGGTCCCATTTCAGCCTGTTGGGCATCGCCTCTGGGGTGCCTGGAGAAGAGGCACTCCTCTACTCCTGTGTACGCTTCCCCCCCCCAACTCTTTCCCCAGTCGTTACCGGCCGCCCTGCGGTTGTCATGTGTGCATTTAGCTTTCACAGCATCTCTGCCGTCCCTCTCGCTCGCTCAAGTTTGACTTTGCCATGGCCTCCTGTTGTGGCCAAAGTCTATGTGCTCCTGAGTGGCATCGAAGAATGACATCTGCAATGAGACGTCTTCTACAGAGGTACAAATTGTCTGGTTTGAACTATCTTCTTGGCTGCTGTGTGTAGTCCAGTACTTCATCCCGGACTATCCTCGGGAAGAACCACTACTCTGCTCTACGCGTGCAACTGCTATGGTATGCCCATCCCTCCCAGAATTAACTGCAGTAAAGGAATGTACTCCTGCAGTTTGACAGAGTGCCTTTGACCCCTCCCTTTTTTTCTCATGCCAGCTGTAAGTCCCCATCCCTGACCTATACGGTCACCCTCTTTTTTTCCTGTCCTGGACCAAAATTCCTCTTTACCTCCTTTGTCTCCGGGCAACTACTGCTTGATTACTCGGTGAGTCTGGATCGGTTGGATTTATCCAAATACAAGCACTGCAATTACTCTGGAACCCTCCCCCCCAACTCCCTTTCATACACCCTTTCCCCTGTCATTCCCTGCCAGTCCCCTTTCAGCCTGTTGGACATTGCCTCTGGAGTGCCCGGAAAAGAGGCACTCCTCTACTCCTGTGTACGCTTCCCCCCCAACTCCCTTTCATACACCCTTTCCCCAGTCGTTCCCTGCCGGTCCCCTTCCAGCCTGTTGGGCATCGCCTCTGGGGTGCCCGTAAACGAGGCACTCCTCTACTCCTGTGTACACTTTCCCCCAACTCCCTTACCCATAAACTACCTACCTCATAAAAAAAACCACAAGAAAAACCACAAAAAAACCTAATGAAAAACCCATTAAAAATGAAGGGACTTGCATGTATATGTTTATTTTAATATTTATTAGAGAACAGCTGCTATTATTTATGTATTTATTTATTTATTTATTTAATTTACAAAAAAAGGAGAACAAAAAAACGCACCAAAAAACAGCTGCTATTATTTATTTATATATTTATTTCATTTACAAAAAAACAAAAACAAAAAAAACCCACAAAAAACAAGAAATAAATCCCCAAAAGAACAAAACAAAAAAACAAAAAAAACCCCACAAGAAAACCAGGAAAAAAACCACAAAAAAACCCACCAAAAAAACAAACAAAAATAATAATGAAGAAACCCATTAGAAATGAAGGGACTTGCATGTATTATTTATCAGAGAACAATGCTTTTTTCAGTACTCTTTATTTTATTTCCTCCCTGGGAGAGAGTCAAGGCGGCTTGGTATGCCCATCCCACCCAGAACTTAATGAAATTTATGAACGTTCCTATGAAGATTGATGGAGATCCCCACACATTATTTTGGAACATTGGAACATTGAAAATCAAGTCTACTTTGCTTTGTGTTGCCTAAAATTACTATTGCCTGCTGTATGCGGGAACAACATTGCCTTTGTGAGTGCCTTTTTGGGTTCTTTTTTTCTTCAACTGGTGGCACTGATTGCTTGGGGCTGGGGACACAGAGAAGTCCCAGTCCCTGGCAGTGGCTGTTGCTTGCCTTACTGAATCTTGGGAAGGCAAGCATTTAATTGATTTTTATTTTTAACAATTTATTTTAGCGTTATATAATATTTATATTTAATTTAAAAAATTACAATTTTTTTTAAAAATTACCAAAAAAATAAAAAATATTACAAACAAAAATTACAAATAATTATAAATAAATAGTTAGTACTTTAGTAGTGCAGTGTTGATCCTTTGTTTTGGTTGCCAAGGGGATTTATCTCTGGCAATCAGTGCTTTTTGGAAACTACTTTTTTACTTACTTTATTTACTTATTGCAGTGTATCATTTTGTAATACAGTGCCTCACTGTTTTCCTGCCCTTCTTGAAAATCAATTCAAGAAAATCAATGTGGGAACATTGAAAATCACATTTACTTTGCTTTGTGTTGCCACACAGTGATGTTATCAGAAGTTTCCTTTGTCTTTGGATGACATTTTCTATGCATAGCTGGCGCCTGGTTTCTTCTTCTTCTCTTTGACATCCAAAACAGTGTTGGTTTTCTCCTCCGATCGAATACTGCAGCATACCTAGAGCATGGCCACTGTATTCTTGGCTTCAATCTCTCTGTGCCCCTGTTTTTTTTCCTTTTCCTTTTTTTTCCTTCCGGTTGTCATGTGTGCATTTACCTTTCACTGCATCTCTGTCGTCCCCCTCCATCGAGGGTGGGAATTCTTTCTCGAAGCCCAGCTTGACTTCCCCTTTCCTCTTCCTGTGGCCATAGTACTCCTATACGCTTCCCCTAACTCCCTTTTATACACCCTTTCCCCAGTCATTCCCTGCTGGTCCCCTTTCAGCCTGTTGGGCATCGCCTCTGGAGTGCCCAGAAAAGAGGCACTCCTGTACTCCAGTGTACGCTTCCCCCCAACTCCCTTTCATACACCCTTTCCCCAGTCGTTCCCTGCCGGTCCCCTTTCATCCTGTTGGGCATCGCCTCTGAGGTGCCCGGAAAAGAGGCACTCCTCTACTCCTGTGTATGCTTCCCCCCCCCCAACTCCCTTTCATACACCCTTTCCCCAGTCGTTACTGGCCGCCCCTTACAGGCAGTCTCACTGGAGCGCGACTGATATGCTGTGAAAGACGACTGCAGAGAGACACTACCGGAGGGTCAATGACCCCCCCTGGGAGGACTTAGTTAAGGCTGGGAAGGGTATTATTGGCCTTTGACTCCTTAACTTTGACTCCTTAACTGTTGGGCATCGCCTCTGGAGTGCCCGGAAAAGAGGCACTCCTGTACTCCAGTGTACGCTTCCACCCCCCAACTCCCTTTCATACACCCTTTCCCCAGTTGTTCCCTGCCGGTCCCCTTTCAGCCTGTTGGGCATCGCCTCTGGAGTGCCCAGAAAAGAAGTACTCCTCTACTCCTGTGTATGCTTCCCCCCCCCAACTCCCTTTCATACACCCTTTCCCCAGTGGTTCCCTGCCGGTCCCCTTTCAGCCTGTTGGGCATCGCCTCAAGGGTGCCCGGAAAAGAGGCACTCCTCTACTCCACAACTCTCTGCTCTACGCGTGCAACTGCTATGGTATGCCATCCCTCCCAGAATTGACCGCAATAAAGGAACGTACTCCTGCAGTTTGACAGAGTGCCTTTGACCCCTCCCTTTTTGTCTCATGCCAGCTGTAAGTCCCCATCCCTGACCTATACGGTCACCCTCTTTTTTTCCCCGTCCTGGACAAAAATTCCACTTTACCTCCTTTGTCTCCGGACTACTACTGCTTGATTACTAGGTGAGTCTGGATCGGTTGGATCTATCCAAATACAAGCACTGCAATTACTCTGGAACCCTTCCCCCCAACTCCCTTTCATACACCCTTTCCCCAGTTGTTCCCTCCCTGCTCCTGGATTCCTCCTTCATCCCACCGCAGGATGTTGAGCCAATCATGGGGTCTCTGTGTGCTCTGTGTAGTATAGATCTGACATTGGATGAGGGTTTCAGTTGAATGAGGGTTGAAACAAACAATGAAGATATTAAATTATGGCCAAATTATCTTGTAAATTATCTGGCAATTATATTTCAATAAGGGCTGGACCAAAATGGGCCACAAAGGCTGCAGACAGTCACTGGTTGTAAGTAACTACTTTTGAGTTAACAGAAAAGCAAAGAACACTGGATTTCCAAAACACACTTATTGCCAGGGAGAAATCCCCTTGGCACCAAAAAAGAGGAACGGCATCCGCCATCTTTGAAACGACTTCCACCAGTTTCAGAAAAAAAAGAAAAGAAATTATTTCGTTATAATGAATTAAAAGTAATTAGTAATTGTTTATAAATATTACAAATAAAAACAATAATAATAAAAGAACAATTTAACCCAATGCTTCCCCTCCCAAAAAAAAAGCCGGCACAAGCCACAGCCAGGGACTGGGAGGCAGACAGCTACAAGTTCCCTGTCCCCAGCCCCATGCACGCCAAAGCCAGACTCCCCACCACTTGCACAAGAAAAAGCCCCCCATCCATCCTCGCTTCCCCAGCTACAATGCTGCCACGCGGAGCGCACAGCCACTTTTAAAGGGCAATGGCCGCCCTTACTAACCCCATATTGGCTCCCAGCGCTCCCAGCATCCTACCATCTGTAACGTCACTTCCGAAACTGGCGGAAGTCGTTTCAAAGATGGCGGATGCTGCTTTGATATTTAAGACACACTTCCTGGTTAAAAGAAAAACCAAAATCAATTCTTTATAAAAAAAAAACCCCAAAAAATAACGAAATACAATTTTAACGAACGAAACCGCCCAGCCCTAGTAAACTTCCCTTAAGCCATTGTCTGTCCTCCCCTAAATCTTGCAAGAAAATGAACCGGGTCATTGGGGTTATGTGTGTCAACTTGGCTTAAGTCTTCAACTGGGGGTCGCAGCAGAAGGGACGCACTGGTTGGAACTACACAAATAATGAGGTGAAACAGCTTTTGTTTCACCAAAGACAAATGTGCAGTGTATTCCTTTTTTCCCAGTATTTTTTAAAAAAATTTAATAATAAAAAAAATATTTAGCAGTAAAAGTTTTAAAAAAGAAAATTATCAAAATGCTTGCCCTGTAGTGGGGCAAAAACAGCCACAGGACACAGAACAACTGGGTGAAACAGCTTTTGTTTCACCAAAGACAAATGTGAAGACGTTTACGGATGGCGAAAGTCAACTTTCTGACCACCTCCTGAGCCTGTGGAGTCAACAGGGGCCCAGCCATAGATTGCAATGTACTTTGCAATGCACCCAGCGACTTACCAAAAAAAAAGGCTGTAGTGATCTACGGGTCCGTGCTATCAAAATCAATCTGAGGATAGCCCAAAACTGGCAAGTTGGCCTTCAAGAAGACCAGCTTTTCCACAGCAAGGGGGTCGAGCGAGTAACGTTGGAGGGTGACGATTGCAATGTACTTTGTCCACCCAGTGACTCCAAATGCCTCTTCAAACGCAGGATGACAGGGACCACATGGCTGAGTAGTGCTTTCTGTGCTGAAAGATGTTTGGTGGCTAATTTGAATGGTTCTAGGATCTCGACCAGCTGAGTGATGGTCATCCACTCCTGGTTGTTGGGGACCAGCTTGTTTATCGGAGCCTCAATTGATAGTGAGACAGCGTGGACTGCCCTCTGTTGCTCCACCATGCGCTCCAACATGATGTAGGTGGAGTTCCAGCGGGTTGAGACATCCTGCAGTAACCGGTGTTGTGGGAGGCACTCCAGTTTTGCGGACTTAGAGCTACGGTGGAAGAAGCCCGCGATTCTGTGGCAGCGGTCAATGAGTTGAGTGATGACGGTGGCGCTGTTCTCATCGGGCCCCTTGAAGCCATCTTTTACGCAGTTATGCAGCAAGTGCGCCATGCATGTTACATTTGAGAAGCCGGCACTTTCAACCACCCTGATCATGTTCCTTCCTGCGTCTGTGACCATGAATCCCTAGTTAGTACCACCGGAATGAGTATGCCGCATCCAGTCTCTCATCATCTCTCACAAGTACTCAGAAATGGTGTCGGCCCTGTGATCCATATCGATCACCTCAAGTGACAGGAGTGCCCAACGATGACCCGAGTCGAGGCAACCCTCCATCTCCCACCAGTGAGTGGTCAGGGACAGATAGGAATGCCCTCCTCCCGTGCTCTTCCAGATGTCTGATGTGAAATGTACATGGACGGGTTGTGATTTGTTCAACAGGGTTCGGAGACGTTGCTTGCATCCCTCGAACAAAGCGGGAACAACTGTTCGAGAGAAAGTTTTGCGATTCTGGATATTGTATTGTACCATGGTGCCAGGAGGTGAACTGAACAAATCAGCGAAAACCTTCCCGTTCCACCATACTGCATGATTGCATGTTGCCTGGAAGATGATGGCTGGTGGAGAGCCATCATCTCCCAGGCAACATGCAATCAAGCAGCAGGCAGCCAATCCCGGGGGGGGGGGGGGGGGGCAGGCCGGGAAAGGGTTTTGGCCTTCTCACAGCAGGCAAAAAGGCAGCCAACCCTGGGGGACCAGGGTCAAGCCCCCCCCCCCCCCCGGGAGGTCCTAGAGGCTGTCTCACTAGGGGACGGATGACAATTGTGTATTTTGAATGTAATGTTTTTTCATTTATAAATTAATTTCTAAATTATATACTTAATGATTTCGATTTTGAAGCCAAACAACCAACCAACCACACACACCCACCCACCCACCCACTCAGTGGGAATTGGTCCTTCTTACTTAACTTGCAATACTGCTACAGAAATTATAAGCATGTAATACTTCCCAGATAATTTTCAGAGTTTTTTCAAAGTGCAATTTTTGTTACTTTTTGTTACTTTTTCTTTATTTATTTCTTATATTTACTTTCTAAGTTTTTATAATAACATTATTTTTATATATTATTAATAATTAATAATTTAATTTTATATATTATTTTTAAATATTATTAAATATTATTAAATGTTATAGTATATGATATAATAATTATTTATATTATTATTTATTTCATTTATATAATAATATATTATTATATTATATTATATATATTATATAATTTTATATTATTATTATTTATTATTATTATTTATACATTATTATTATTATTTATATTTATTTAAATTTTATTATTATATTATTATTTATTTCATTATATTATTTGACTCAGTTTTGGCTACTTTATCTTATTACTTTTTTATTTAATATCTTATTCTATTTGATTATTTGATTTGATTTATTTTATGAAATGATTTTGTTTGTAGAGCATTCAGCATTGCGCAATCGCGTCCGCCATTTTAACGAATCGATTCGTTATCATTTTAATAACGAATCGATTCGCATTTAATAACGAAGTTTCGGAAGTCTTTTTTGTGCATGCGCAAAGGAGGCCGCCATTTTTACGAATCGATTCGTTATTACTTTAACGAATCGACTCCCGTTTTAATAACAAAGTTTCGGAAGTGATTTGCGCATGCGCGGGGGTCCGCCATCTTAACAAATCGATTCGTTAATAATAACGAATTTTCGTAAATATCAAACTTTTTAAAATGAAAATTTCGGAATTCTTTTAAAAATCGAAACGCAAAAACCCCCAAAAAACGAATCGATTTTAGAAACAAATTTTTCTGTTGTTACCCAGGCCTATTGAGAACCACTGCTCTAAAAAAAGTGAACACTGAGACTAAGACAGTATTGGGTTGTTGTAGGTTTTTTGGGGCTATATAGCCATATTCTACAGGTTTTAAATAAGACAGTATTTCCCAAACTCTGTTCCTCTATGTGTTTTGGACTTTGACTCCCAGAAATCCAAGCCAATTTACCAGCTGTTATAAAAGTCCAAAACATTTGGAGGAGCACAATTTGAGAAGCACTCGAATAAGAGATAATCAAGTGGCCTAAGGCCAGCCAGAGAACCAACTTTCTTTCAACTTTCCCTTTTGCTTGCTATTCTTAGACCATATAATAAATCTGCCCATCCCTGCTTCAGACACTCCCCTCCTTCACAACCTGTTGCCGGTTTCTGCTCCTGAGACACTCGCCCAGGACTGTGGGAGCCACTCTGGTACTATTTGTTCTCACGCAGCCAAGGAGAAAGACTAAGCCATGTGGGGAATTGCCTGCACTCAGATAACTTCCCTGATCTCTGCACATGAAAAACCAGGCTAATGTTGGAAGAGGCAAAGAGAAAGGAAGAAGTTGTAGCTCAGTGGAAATAACACCTGTTTTGGATGCAGAAGGTTGCTGCTTCATTCCTTGCCACTTCCTAGTAGAGCTAGGTCAGTATCTCCCAGCCACGTCCTGTCATCAGTCTCAGGACTGGTCCAGGAGGTCACGAAAAGTCAGAAGCAGTCCCTCAATGGCAGACATGGGCGAACTTGGGCCCTCTAGGGGTTTGGACTTCAACTCCCACCATTCTTAACAGCCTCAGCCCCTTTCCTTTCACCCCTCAGCCACTTAAGTGGCTGAGGGGGGAAAGGAAGGGGCCTGGGGCTACTAAGAGTGGTGGGAGTTGAGGTCCAAAACACCTAGAGGGCCCAAGTTCATCTGTAGCTGGATTATACAGATGTGTCCGGCTATGTCCCTTTAATAAACACAGACACAGGGGCGGCTCAACCCTTACGCAAAGTAAGCATTTGCAGTTTAGTTGATTTTGCCCAGGGGCACTCTTGAGGTGCTCTTGGGGGAAAATAGACCTTGACATATGCGAGTTGTAGTTATTGGGATGTATAGTTCACCTACAATCAAAGAGCATTCTGAACACCAATGATGGAATTGAACCAAATATGGCACACAGAACTCCCACGACGAACAGAAAATGTATATCAATGATTGGTTGGGGGGGGGGGGGCAAATTCTGCTTGCTTACCATTGAAAATTACCTAGGGCCGCCTCTGCGCAGACACCCAGAGAAGATCTCAGCAGATCACATCATCAGATTGTGCCTGGCTCTGGCCTCATAACTGGACACTCCTACAAATACCCTGCTTGCTACAAGCAGTAACTATGATGGAGGAGATAGGGCAGACAGCAGTGAGCCTCAGGGGCCTTTAGGTATTGCAGAGGGGGGAAGAACACCAATCTACATATGCACAAGCATCAGGTGACATGTGCTAGCATATGTCATTAACAGAATGCTGGCTGTACTTGGGGATGCTTTGTAAGACCAAGTCCATTCTAACCAATAGACCAGCGTTTCTCAACCTAGGATTGGGGGATCATCAGGGGGTGTCAGAAGGGTCGCCAAAGACCATCAGAAAACACAGTATTTTCTGTTGGCCATAGGGGTTCTGTATGGGAAGTTTGGCCCAATTCTTTCATTGGTGGGGTTCAGAATGCTCTTTGACTGTAACTGAACTATAAATCCTGGCAACTACAAGTCTCAAATGTCAAGGTCTCTTTTCCCCTAAACTCCACCAGTGTTCACATTTGGGCACATTGAGTATTCATGCCAAGCTTGGTCCAGATCCATCATTGTTTGAGTCCACAGTGTTCTCTGGATGAAGGTGAACTCAAAAACTCAAAGTCAATGTCCACCAAACCCTTCCAGTATTTTCTGTTGGTCATGGTTGGTTCTGAGTGCGAAGTTTGGTTCAGTCCCATTGTTGGTGGAGTTCAGAATTCCCTTTGATTGTAGGTTAACTATAAATTCCAACAACTACAACTCCCAAATGATAAAATCAATCTCTCCCAACCCCACCAGTATTCAAATCTGGTCATATCTGGTATTTGTGCCAAATTTGGTGCAGTGAATTAAAATACATCCTGCATACCAGATATTTACCTTACAATTCATAACAGTAGCAAAATTACAGTTATAAAATAGCAACAAAAAATAATGTCATGGTTGGGGTTCACCACAACATGAGGAACTGTATTAAGAGGTTGCGGCATTCGGAAAGTTGAGAACCACTTCAATTGACACTCCCTACCCTTCAACTAGTTGGTTATGGTTATGGTTTTGGTTCCACTTTCACTTCTTCTACTCTGGGGGAATTCTACAGGCTTGACTAGAGCCTTCTATGAGCCCAACCATCATCTCTCCTGTACTTTACAATCTAGTGAGACTCTCTTGGCTAAAAAGCCAGAATGGAAATTTCTTTGAGTGTCAAAAGCTTACTGGTGCAACCCTATCCCACCCCCCAAAAAAAGCCCACCACTGGAATTATCTGTGCCTCCTGCCACCCAAGCCAAGAAGAAGCATCCGAAGAAAGAGAGCATGTGGGAACACTTTCACACAGAGAAAGGGAGCATGGTCTTTCTCTGCCTTCCCTATTGAGCAGATCAAAGCCATTCCTGCCCATAAGAGCCTCTCTTTTGGGCTGTTCTGCAACTCCACCCTTGCCTCGCTCTTTTTTACAGTTAGAGCCCAATTGCATCTTCAGGTAGCAGCGCTCTTGCTTCAGGGCATCACTTTCCCCCTCCCTCCTGCAAGGGAGTGCCTGTGATTTCAGAAGAGCCGGAAAGCTGCACACTAGCAAGCATCAACCTGCTTTCTTTCTGCTCTCCTTGCTTAGACTAGTATGTTTTCTGGCTTTCCCATCTTATGGCATGCCAGCGAGTGGCCTGTTGGTGCCACATCCTCCCCGCTCCCAACTTTCTACCACCCTTAGGAGGGGAAAAACTCAAACAAAACTGAAGACCACAAGTACAAAAAAAGGCAGGCATGAAAGTGAACTTTTATTGGGGAAGAATACTGTAGCATATCACCTCAATAACATCACAATAACAAGAGACCCACTTGAGAGTTTTGTTCTGAACCCACTCAGAAGCGTCAGTCCCAGTCCCTTCAGCAAAGGCCCACCACCACCCTCATCTTGCAACAACAGGATGCTGGAAATGAGAAAACCCTGCAAAATAAGAGGTGCCGCACAAGGCACAGGCGACTGACTACCCTGGTTTAATTCTTCCAATGCGATTTTGGTATTTTTGCCATGCTAAACAATTTTTCCAGTTGTCACTTTTTGATTTGGGGCTCCCGTACGTAAATAATTAAACATTGCGAAAGATACGTATACCTAACTGAGTCCCACATGACAGATCAGGAAGACCATGGGTTAACTGGATGCTGCTGCCGAGTACAAGAGTTTGTACAAACCAAGGAACTTGAGGCCATGGGGCAGAGGGGGCAACGCAAACCAGGAACACCAGGGCCCAGGGACAGCAGCAACCCCAAAGATACCACCCGCGAGCAAGGCTGGGCAAACGTGCAAATCCCATCTGTAGAATCAGTCCCCTTTGTTGCTGTCAAAATCCAGCTAGAACTTTCAGGATCTGGAGACACATCTTATAAAAATGGGAAGGATAAGGAGAGGATAGGGGTCAAAGGAAGAAGGTGATGGGGAGTTACCATCCTTCAGGGGTTTGAAAAGTTCAGTTCTTTGGCTCTTCGCCAGCCTCTCCCCCTTCTTCTCCTGAACACTCCGCTGTCCATAGCGTGAGGTTGTCTCTGAGAAGCTGCATGATGAGGGTGCTGTCTTTGTAGGAGTCTTCGCTGAGTGTGTGGAGGTCTCCCATGGCCTCGTCAAAGGTGGTCTTGGCCAGTTTGATGGCATCTTCAGGAGCATTGGCAATCTCATAGTGGAAAACCGAGAAATTTAGGGCAAGGCCCAAGCGGATAGGGTTTGTGGGTTGCATTTCCTTCTTGCTGATGTCCATCGCCTCTTGGTAGGCTTTCCAGGCATTATCAATGATCTGTTTGCGATTATCACCAGTAGCCACCTCAGCCAGATAGCGGTAATAGTCACCTTTCATCTTCAAATAGAAAACTTTGCTCTCCGCATCACTGGCTTTTGGGATGAGGTGCTTGTCCAGCAGGCCTAAGACAACGTTGCAGACATCCTTCAGCTTCTTCTCAATCTTCTCCCGGTACTCATTAACCAGCTGAGCCTTGTCGTCTCCTTCCTCGGTATTGTGCACAATGCTGGAGATGACCCTCCAGGCAGACCTCTGGCAGCCCACAACGTTCTTGTAAGCGACAGAGAGGAGGTTGCGTTCTTCGTTGGAGAGTTTGGATCCATCCTCGACCACTGCCTTCATGAAGTCAGCCATGTCTTCGTAACGCTCAGCCTGCTCAGCCAGCTTGGCCTTCTGTACTTGGTGGTTCCTTGCCATTGTGGGAGCTGTGGATGGGAAGTGCTGGGCAGGGAGGCCGGCTTCAAGAGGGATCAGGCAGCTGCTTGGAGAACCGTCAGAGTCTCTGCTGAGCTCAGTTGCTGGGATCGGCTTTTGGCTTGGCATCTCAGCCCAGAGCGAGAACAAGGCGTGGTGAAAAAAGAAGCTCCCATTGAACCCTTCCCCCACTTCCTATGTACAGCCTCGCCTTAAAAAGAAAGTGGCAGTGATTTCCTCAGGATGAGGAAATACAGACAACTGGGAGACCTCTTGGGTAAGAGACTGCTGGTCTTAGACTATGGCCCCTGAAGAGCCAAGGCTCAGAGGAGAGTCCCTCTTCCCTCCTGGGTACTGCACATGGGCCTACCATGCAACTCTACCACCGGTCCTCTTCTAATGTACTTTCCCATTCTCTGTCCTGCATTTACTACTAATTTAATGGGTCTTTGTGGCATTGCCTTGCCTTCTATGTGGAAGGCATGGTTTAAAAATCAGCAGTCACATGGCCAAGCATTCCTTAAATGTACTGCCAGGAAATCAGAAGACGTTTCTTTCTTGGGAGGAGAGCAATGACCAATCTCGATAAAAGAGTGAAGACTAGAGACATCAAACTGACAACAAAGATCGGCATAGTTAAAGCAATGGTATTCCCAGTAGTAACCTATGGATGCGAGAGCAGGACCATAAGGAAGGGTAAGTGAAAGAAGAGAAATGTTTTTGAACTGTGGTGTTGGAGGAAAATTCTGAGAGTGCCTTGGACCACAAGAAGATCCAACCAGCCCATACTCAAGAAATAATGCCCGACTGCTCACTGGCCACATAATGAGAAGACAGGAAAGCTTGGAGATCATGATACTGGGGGAAATGGAAGGAAAAATGAAGTGGGCTAACCAAGGGCAAGATGGATGGATAGTATCCTTGAAGTGACTGGCTTGACCTTGAAGGAGCTGGGGTGACCATGGCCCACAGGGAGCTCTGGTGAGCGCTGGTCCAGGAGGTCACGAAAAGTCAGAAGCAACCAAATGAATAAACAACAACTGCCACTGAGCTATGGGGTGGAGCATCTTGAATATTCTAAATTGAAATATTTATAACCCATTGCAGTTAAGTCTTAAAAGTGCTACAGGGTTCATTTGTTTCTTTTTGGCTAAAAGCAAATGATCTTGACAGATTAGAGAGATGGGCCAAAACTAACAAAATGAAGTTCAACAGTGACAAATGCAAGATACTCCACTTAGGCAGAAAAAAACAAAATGCAAAGATACAAAATGGGGGATGATGCCTGGCTCGAGAGCAGTACGTGTAAGAAAGATCTTGGAGTTCTCGTGGACAACAAGTTAAACATGAGCCAACAATGTGATGTGGCGGCAAAAAAAGCCAATGGGATTTTGGCCTGCATCAATAGGAGTATAGTGTCTAGGTCCAGGGAAGTCATGCTACCCCTCTATTCTGCCTTGGTTAGACCACACCTTGAATATTGTGTCCAATTCTGGGCACCACAGAGATATTGACAAGCTGGAATGTGTCCAGAGGAGGGCGACTCAAATGATCAAGGGTCAGGAGAACAAGCCCTAAGAGGAGCGGCTTAAGGAGCTGGGCATGTTTAGCCTGAAGAAGAGAAGGCTGAGAGGAGACATGATAGCCATGCATAAATATGTGAGAGGAAGCCACAGGGAGGAGGGAGCAAGTTTGTTTTCTGCTTCCCTGGAGACTAGGACGCGAAACAATGGCTTTAAACTACAAGAGATTCCATCTGAACGTGAGGAAGAACTTCCTAACTGTAAAAGCTGTTCAGCGGTGGAACTCTCTGCCACAGAGTGTGGTGGAGGCTCTTTCTTTGGAAGCTTTTAAACAGAGGTTAGATGGCCATCTGTCAGGGATGATTTGAATGCAATATTCCTGCTTCTTGGCAGGAGGTTGGACTGAATGGTCCATGAGGTCTCTTCAAACTCTTTGATTCTATGATTCTATGATATTAAACAACTGAATAATTATTATTGTGTTATTTATTTATATGGTACACCCCCTGTACCCACAGACCAACACTTGTGATTTCACCTACCTGCATCTGATAAAATCTGTTCTACCTAAGAATTTTCTAGGTCCTCCAGGTAATTCTGTGGAGTGCCCTGGAGGAGCCAGAACATCCCTTTCTAGGAATTTTCTAGGTCCTCTGGGGCGATTCTATAGTAATTAATGTAAAAAGGATTCACTATTATCCACTCTTTCATGGGTATTGTACCTTATCTTGCAGTTTTCCCAGCCCTGGGACCCAAGGCATCTTAAAAAGTTTAGACAAATACTGTACAGATACATTCTACATAAGTCATATAAAAACTAAAATTGAAAAATGGGAACTCCTGCTATTTGCCAGCACATCTAGTAGTGTCCAGGGAAGCCACTGCATATGTGGTGTTGGCACATCAGTCTCCTATTAGTTGCCATTGGGCAGTGGGCATGCATATGTAGTCATGTCATAGTAGTCCCTAAGAGCATTATAATACTCAGTTCTATTTCCCATACATGTAAATCAGTGGTTCTCAACCTGTGGGTCTCCAGGTGTTTTGACTTACAATTCCAAGAAATCCAGTCGGTTTACCAGCTGTTAGGATTTCTGGGAGTTGAAGGCCAAAACATCTGTATTTTGCTTTTAACACATCCTGTAAGCTGCCATGGATCCCATATTGGGAGAAAGACAGGGCGTTCATTAATTAGTTTGTCGGTTAATGGTTTGGGGGTATGTTCTCGCCTCTTCTTTGTCATTCTCTTTTCAAACTCAAACCTGTTGCTACTTGCTTCAGGAAGGCTCTTCTTCCTGCTAATGTTGCCAGAAAGACATGTAGGAGGCAAGGAGCCCAGCTTTATGACACATTCCTTGTGCAGCAGTGTGCTTGTGAGGTGACAGGTGGGGCTGGCAACTCCACTGTGCCACTTCAGCATGAATTGTCCTGTCGGGTGACTCATGCAACTGATCCAGGGATGTGGGGTGAAAAAAATCCAGTGACACAGACTCTGAAATATTCATGTCAAAGCCCAGTGATTTTGGTGGGGGGGGGGGGCAGGAGGGCGCATGATAATCCATGGGGAAAGGCAAGAAAAATCTGCAATTTGCCCAGAGTGCCAAGAAATAAATGTATTTGTCCAGTTTTATAAACTGAGTGGACAGGAGTTGAGGAGAGGACTTCTCAACCAACTTATCTGACCCTTTCCTCAATGCAGGGAATAAAGGGAATACAGGCCAGACCACGATCACCCAGATAACATTTGTTTTGCGGACTCCCAACTCTCACCTTAGGTAATGTGTCATCTGGTCTGGACCCCGAGGGAACCAAGAGCAGACCTCCAAAGGTCCTATGGCCCGTCCCAAACTGCTCATCCTCCTATTCCTGGGTTTCGGTACCAAAGTGAAGGGCATGCACACTGCACATTCTCAAGAGTCACCTTCTGACCCAGGAGGATGAAGCGGGAGAAATATACCAAAGAGTTGAATCTCTCTGAAGATTAGCTTTTATTTGCCGGCTGTGCAAATGGCAGCAGTTTGTGCACCAGGCATAAAAGAACTACCGCACCCCATAGATTGGTGTTAATACATTGTATTCTTCATTGGTCTATGCTTGTTTTGTGGGCGCCCGACTCTCACTTTAGATGAGCAGATCTCCAAAGGTCCCATGGCACGTTCGAAACAGCTCATCCTTCTATTTCCGGGTTTTGGCACCAAAATGGAGTATGCATTCTGCACATTCTCAAGAGTCCCCTTCTGACCCAGGAGGACAAAGCAGGAGAAAGATACCAAAGGGTTGAATCTCTCTGAAGATTAGCTTTTATTTGCCGGCTGTGTAAATGGCGGCAGTTTGTGCACTAGGCATAAAAGTACTACCGCACCCCACAGAAATCCAAAAGGCATATTTTGGTTGGTGTTAATACATTGTCTTCTTCATTGGTCTATGCCTTTTGATTGGCGCTCTTCGACTAGGCAAACAAACAAGTGCAAAGTAACAGAAACTGGAATACACTGGACTTTTCATGTCTCCTTCTGATGTTCCTAGCTCTTGCTGAGATGTGCTCTAGTGGCACCGGCTTATCTCTTTGTTGCAAGTGAAAGCACAAGACTGATGTGTGACATTTTAGGGAGTTTAAGCATGGGAATCATTCTTCTAGCTGTAGTGGCTGCCTTCTGTAACTGCACCTCTTGCGGGGAATTTTTGCAGGGAAGTTGGTAGCAGGAAGCCAGAGGAAGCGAATGAGCAGTTCCAGTCATCAGTAGCTCACTGACTGGCATTGTGGTGAATGAGCATTCTCATTCCATTTCCCTCCAAGTGCAAAGTTCGTAAACTGTAATACTCTACCTAAATGCAAAAGGTATGAATGCCGCTGCAATTCATCACAAAATCATTTCAGTTTATGGAGAGGACGTAATGTCAAGACAGAATGTGACAAAATGTGTATGGAATATATTGTGAGACCATGAAGAGACTTTGCAGAGCCATCCAAAACAGACGTTGTGAGATGCTGATGGCGGGAGTCTATCTCCTTCATGACAATGTGCGTCCATCCACACACCGCTCATGCAACACAAGAGTTGTTGATGTCATTTGATTGGGGTGTTTGAAGCCACCCTTCTCACAGCCGCAGTCTCTCACCAAGTGACTATCATTTGCTCACTAAGTAGAAGGAACACCTGGTTGGAAAACACTTTCCCCACAATAACGAGCAGAAAATCAAAGTGACAAACTGGCTGAAAAAGACGGAGGGAAACTTCTATGACACGGGAATCAAAAACTCGTCCCACAGATGACAAAATCTATTGAGCTGAATGGTGATTATGTGGAAAAATAATATAATACCTATGCTACAATCCTTATAAGTTTGATTAAAATAAATTATTTCTTTGTATTTTTTTTAAAAAAACTGTAACCTTACTTTCCAGATATCCCTCGTATCTCTCCTCTTGTAGTTTTTGAATATGTAATTCAAATATCATGTGCATACATTTCTGCACTAGATCTGAGGGACATGGAGCAGCAAGATGTACACAGTTGTATAAGACATTATAGGCACATGCACTTTGATTGATTGACTAGACACCACTCTTTATTGAAGGCATGGCACAGAAATGTGATTAAATTGGAATGCCATTGGAAACCAAAAGAATTACTTAAGGCCCTCTACAGCCACCAGATTATGCACTGAGATGTCGGCCAAACAGCAGTTGTAAACTTCTTACATTCCTGTAGGCTCTTAAATGCGTACCTTCTATCTCCCTGCAGAATCACAGCAGGCTTAGTGAGGTGCTTGCTTGGCCCTTTTTCATGACCAACACAGAGCTTGGAGTGGCATTACTCAGGATGCTGTAGGATGCATCAGACATCAGTCGTAAGTCCCCACCATAATATTCTTGGAAAGGAAAGTTAGGTTTTGAGAGTTCTGGCACCCGCACAGTCTCCGCATTGAGGAAACAAGCCCAAAGTCTGCGACTGTGCAAATGTGTGTCAGTTATTTACTTGTACAAAATGCATAAGGTTGTGGGTGAACTACAACTCACATCATGCCAGGTTAACCCTCAAAAAACTCTATCAATACTTAAAGTTTGTTATGTTGGGCAATTTTGCTGTAGATGCATCATTAGTGGGGTTCAGTGTGCTTCCAGGCTGTAGGGTAAACTACAACTCTCACTATGGTGAGTCAGTCCCCTCAAATCCCTCCAATAGATTAAGTTAGTCATTGGGGATCTGTGTGCCAAGTTTGGTCCAGGCCTATCTTCGGTGGAGGTCACAGTTTTTCTGATTGTGGTTGAACAACTCCCAGAAAGTTTCCCCCCAAAACCCCTCCAGTAATCCGATTTCAGTATATCAGGTATGTGTGCCATGTTTGGTGCAGATCCATCAGTGTTTGGGTCCACAATGCTCTCTGGATGTAAGTGAACCACAACAAACTCCAAATCAGGGTGAGTTTTCCCCAAAGACCTCCAGTATTTTTTGCTGGTCATGGGGGCTCTGTGTGCCAAGTTTGGTCCAATTTCATCTTTGGGGGAGTTCGAAATGCTCATTGATTGCAGGTGAACCATAAATCCCATTACCTACAACTCCAAAATATCTAGGCCAATTCCCCATAAAACCCACCAGTATTCAAATTTGAGCAGATCAGGTATGCATGTCAAGTTTGCTCCAGATCCGTCATTGTTTGGATTTATAGTGTGCTCTGGATGTCGGTAAACAACTCCTATTAAACCCTCCAAAGATTTCCAGTATGTTTTGTTGGTCATGGGATTTCTGTGTGCCAAGTTAGTTCCAGGTCCATTGTTGATGGAGTTCAGAGTGCTCTGAGATTGCAGGTGAACTATACATCCCAGTATCTACAACTCCTACAAATCATGGCAAATTTTCCCCAAACCTCTCTAGTATGTTCAGTTGCTGATCAATTTCTCTGTTTACTGTGTGTGTGCCATAGAAAAAAATAGGGTTAAGGGATTAAGGGAGAAGCAGTGGGTGGGATCATGCAAATTCCACACCAATAGAGAGAGTAAGAAACACTGGGATGTCTGTGGTAGAGGAAATATACAAAATCTAGGAAAGAATTGTCTCCATATGAAAGCCTTCACTTGGGTGGTGGACAGGATGGTGTTGGTGGGGGACATTGGCAAGGCTCTTGCCCATGTTCATGGTGCTTACTATAACCTGCAATGTCACTGGAGACTCAAGTCAGAGTCCCACCATATCTTATGCATATAAATCAGGCCTGGGCAAACTTGGGCCCTCCAGGTGTTTTGGACTTCAACTCCCACAATTCCTAACAGTCTCAGGCCCCTTCCTTTTCCCCCTCAGCCACTAAGGAAGGGCCTGAGGCTGTTAGGAATTGTGGGAGTTGAAGTCCAGAACACCTGGAAGGCACAAGTTTGCCCAGGCGTGCTATAAACATTCTTACTGTAGTGCTTGGATATTGTATGCCAATGAACAGTATTCTGTTGTGCATTTAGGTGAACATTCTCAGTATCCAACTGCCCCCACTCAAATCAGCCGTGGTGCTTGTGTTGTGCAATCAATTACACAACATTGACATTCAGCACATAGGTTGTGTCTGTGCAGCACAATCAAAGCATAACTCTATCTGCAGAGGTTTCTGCCAGGGTTGGATAGATGCGTTCGGAATTTATTGAAATTCAGATGTAAACATATTAATTTGGATATCCAAAGTGAATTTTGAATGAAGAAAAGATGGGGGGGGGGGGATTCTGAATTTGAAACACTTACCCATTTCTCCCCAAAATATTCTGTAAGAAGGGATGCAGTGGGCATAGCTAATCACAGCCATCTTAACTGTAGGAACCCCTGGTGGCGCAGTGGGTTAAACCCCTGTGCCGGCAGGACTGAAGACCTGGATTTTCCTGCTTTCAGAGATTTGAAGACATGCTAAAAGGATGAGAAAAAAGCTCTAATGAATTCTGGCTACTATCTCTTTTATTGCCTCCAAGCCCTACTTTCCCATGAAGCATATGAAGCATATGCTTAACCCCAGTGAACGCAACTGAACCTGAAATGTACCTTTGATTGCATATGTCCCTCATTATTCTGGCCTCTCCCACACCCCTGGAACAGTTTTGCTCTTCATTTTTCAAGGTGTAAGCAACTTCTGACAAGTTAAAATGCATCTCCCAGGAAGGCAAGATTCAAATTCCACTTCAGCAAAACCCAGTAAGATGAATTTTAATGCAAAGCATTTGGGTGGGGATTTTGCCCGTCTGCCTAGTGGCTGGCCACACTGTTAACACTGGAGGGGTGGGGCCCCATGGCCATTTGCATATCCTACCTATTTTTGGGATTTTGTAGACTCTGCACTATGAAAATCGATGCACTCTAACAAAGGTAAGTGAACATTCTTGGCTAAATCAATTCCTGATGTTATAGTACTTTTCACACTATAGCAGGGGACACTTGCTCAGCCCTGTAGCCTTTGCTCTGTGGGGCTGCGCAGGGCTCAATATTGTTCCCCATGTTGATTAACATCTACATGAAGCTGCTAGGAAAGATCATCCAGAGTTTTGGAGTTTGATGTCATCTGTACACAGATTATATCCAACTCTATTACTTCTTTCCACCTGCTACTAAGGAGGCTGTTCTGGTCCTGAACTGGTGCTTGGCAGCTGTGGTGGTCTGGATGAGAGCAAACAAATTAAAATTGAATCAAAACAAGACAGGGGTACTCCTGGTAAGTTGAAAGGCCGAACAGGGTATAGGGTTACAACCTGTGCTGGATGGGGAAACACTCCTTCTGAAGACACAGGTTCACAGCTGGGGAGTCTTCCTGGACTCATCGCTGAGTCTGGAACCCCAGGTTTTGGCGGTGGCCAGAAGAGTTTTTGCACTATTAGAATTTGTGTGCCAGTTGCAACCATACCTTGGGAAGTCAGATTTGGCCATGGTGGTCCACGCTCATTTTACATCTTGAACAAACTATTGCAATGCACTCTACATGTGGTTACCTCTGAAGACTGTTTGGAAGCTCCAAGTGGTCCAATGGGCAGCTGCCAGATTCCTCACTGGGGCAGCGTACAGGGAGCATATAACCGCCCCCCCCCCCCCTTACGCCAGCTCCACTGGCTGCCCGTCTGCTACCAAGCACTATTCAAAGTGCTGCCTTTAGTCTATAATGCCCTAAACCTGTGGTTCTGGACCAAACTTGGCATGAATACTCAATATGACCAAATGTGAACACTGGTGGAATTCAGAGAAAATAGACCTTGACATTTGGGAGTTGTATTTGTTGGGGTTTATAGTTCACCTACAATCAAAGAGCATTTTGAACCCAACCAGTGATAGAATTGGACAAAACTTCCCACACA
Organism: Anolis sagrei; assembly: GCF_037176765.1. Classification (NCBI taxonomy): domain Eukaryota; kingdom Metazoa; phylum Chordata; class Lepidosauria; order Squamata; family Anolidae; genus Anolis; species Anolis sagrei. Next base: position 54,574,553 of record NC_090035.1, on the reverse strand, counting down.
GAACCCCCACAGCCAATACAAAATACTGTTTTCTGATGGTCTTTGGTGACCCTTCTGACATCCCCTCGCAACCCCCTCCCAAGGGGCCCCGACCCCCAAGTTGAGAAAAGGTTTTGGCCCAGTTTACCTGTCTCAACGTATCTCCCTCTATGAACCGTCTGGGAGGTTAAGATCTTCTGGGGAAGCCCTGTTATTGGTCCCACCTTTGCAGGCATGACTGGTGGGGATGGTAGGGCCTTCTCAGCAGTGGCCCGTCGGCTTTGGAACTCCCTTCCTGGTGAAATTAAATCAGTTTCCTCCCTCTTGGCATTCAGAAAGAAAGGGGACCAAGCCTTTGGGGACCAAGCCTTTGGTTAGACATTGGAATGGCCTTGCATTTTGGATTACGTTATTTTAATGTTTATATTGATATGTTTAAATTGTATGGTTGAATGTCTAAATGTTGCTTATATTTTATGATTTATTGTGGTTTTAATAGTTAATTCATAAGTATATGCTATTGTTGATTTTATGTTTGTTTTTTCACATGCATATTTTGCCGTGACTATGTGGGAAACCACTTTTCAGTCCCCCCAGGAGTGAAAAAAACAGTATATAAATACAGTAAATAATAAATAATGAAATAGGCAGAGAACCCAGACTATTTTTTTTTTGAAATATTTTTTGTGGATTTATCACCATTACTACATTTGTTATACATTTGTTATTGCTGTTACATATTATTCAACCACTCTTTAACATTTTATTTTCTTATTTTGCTTTAACATTTCCCCCCCATTTATTCCCCCACCACTGTGCTCCCCTCCCCCCGTCTCAAGCCCCAATTTTTATTTTTATTTACTGCATTTGTTGACCGCCGTACTCAGCCCTAGGGCGACTCACGGCGGTGTACAACATATAAAAAGACAATTTACAGTGAAAGCAATATCATAAACAACAATAACAACATCACTATTAATACCATTACACTAAATCATTCACGACGTCTCATCATAGAATCACAATCCAATCTCGTTATCCATATTCCGTTCCACTCATCATTGCCAATTTGTTGTAGCACTTAGTCAAACGCCTTCTCAAACAACCACGTATTTGGCTCTTGCGGAATGTCATAAGGGAGGGCGCCTGTCTGATATCTACAGGGAGGGTGTTCCACAGCCGGGGGGCCACCACCGAGAAGGCCCTATCCCTCGACCCTGCCAGGCATGCCTGTGAGGCAGGCGGGATCGAGGGAAGGGCCTCCCCAGACGATCTCAAGGTCCTCATGGGCTCATAGGCCGAGATGCGGTCAGATAGGTATTTTGGGCTGGAACCGTTTAGGGCTTTGTAGGCCAACACCAGCATCTTGAATTGGGCCCGGTAGCAGATCGGCAGCCAGTGGAGCTGGGACAACAAGGGCGTTGTGTGCTCCCTGCATCCCGCTCCTGTTAGTAACATGGATGCGGCGCGCTGGACTAGCTGGAGCTTCCGGGCCGTCTTCAAGGGCAGCCCCACGTAGAGAGCGTTGCAGTAGTCAAGGCGGGATGTGACCAGAGCGTGGACTACCGTGGCCAAGTCAGAATTCCCAAGGTACGGGCGCAGCTGGCGCACGAGCCTGAGCTGTGCGAATGCTCCCCTGGTCACCGCTGAAACCTGGGGATCCAGGCTCAACGATGAATCCAGTGTCACACCCAAGCTGCGAACCTGCGCCTTCAAGGGGAGTGCGACCCCATCCAGCACAGGCTGTAACCCTATACCCTGTTCAGCCTTGCGACTGACCAGGAGTACCTCTGTCTTGTCTGGATTTAATTTCAATTTGTTCGCCCTCATCCAGACCATTACAGCGGCCAGGCACCCGTTCAGGACCTCGACAGCCTCCTTAGTAGCAGGTGGGAAGGAGTGACAGAGTTGGACATCATCTGCGTACAGATGACACCGCACCCCGAAACTCCGGATGATCTCACCCAGCGGCTTCATGTAGATATTAAACAGCATGGGGGACAGTATAGAGCCCTGTGGAACTCCACAAGTCAAAGGCTGTGGCGTTGAACAGGTGTCCCCCAATAACACCTTCTGGGTGCGGCCCTCCAGAAATGACCGGAGCCACTGCAGAACAGTGCCCCCGAGGCCCATTTCCGCAAGACGCCCCAGAAGGATACCGTGGTCGACGGTATCAAAGGCCGCTGAGAGGTCCAGGAGCACCAACAGGGACACACTCTCCCTGTCTAGCTCCCGGCGCAGATCATCCACTAAGGCGACCAAGACCGTCTCAGTACCAGGTCCCGGTCTGAAACCAGACTGTGCCGAATCCAGATAATCCGTGTCTCTCAAGAATACCTGGAGTTGTGAGGCCACCACGCTTTCCATGATCCTGGATTCATCGTTGAGCCTGGATCCCCAGGTTTCAGCGGTGACCAGGGGAGCATTTGCACAGCTTAGGCTCGTGCGCCAGCTGCGCCCGTACCTCGGGAAGTCTGACTTGGCCATGGTGGTACATGCTCTGGTCACATCCCGCCTTGACTACTGCAACGCTCTCTACGTGGGGCTGCCCTTGAAGACGGCCCGGAAGCTTCAGCTAGTCCAGCGCGCGGCAGCCATGTTACTAACAGGAGCGGGACGCAGGGAGCACACAACGCCCTTGTTGTTCCAGCTCCATTGGCTGCCGATTTGCTACCGGGCCCAATTTAAGGTGCTGGTGTTGGCCTACAAAGCCCTAAATGGCTCCGGCCCAAAATACCTTTCAGACCGCATCTCGGCCTATGAGCCCACGAGGGCCTTGAGATCGTCTGGGGAGGCCCTTCTCTCAATCCCGCCTGCCTCACAGGCACGTCTGGCGGGGACGAGAGAGAGGGCCTTCTCGGTGGTGGCCCCCCAGCTGTGGAACACTCTCCCTGTAGACATCAGGCAGGCGCCCTCCCTTATGTCTTTCCGTAAGAGCCTAAAGACATGGCTATTTGAGAAGGCATTTAACCAGTGCTAAAATAATCGGCAATGACGACTGGAACGGAATACGGATTACGAGATTGGTTATAACTCTACGATGAGATGGAGCGGATTGTTTAGTGTAATTATATTGTTGTTGAATTGTTGATATGTTGATATTTCGTTACTGTTTTTTGTAAATTGCCTTTGAGTCGCCCTAGGGCTGAGAACGGCGGTCAACAAATGCAGCAAATAAATAAAATAAAGAAAGAAAGAACCGAGCAAATGCTTCGCAGCGCGTGGCCGAATTGTCAGGGCTCCCGCCTGAGATGGCGGGAGTTAAAAGACCTCTGACAATCCGGAACAACTCCGCCGGACGGTTCCTTGCAGACGCAATAGTGGCCGCAAAGAAAGTTTTCTTTGCGGCTTTTATTGCCGCGGCATATGCTCTTAGAAAGGACACAAACCGTGTTCGATTTGACTCGCTCGGATCCAAACGCCACACGCTCTCTAGTTCCCTCTTCCTTCGCTTCATCACTGCCAGCTCCTCAGTAAACCAAGGAGCTGGTTTAGCTCGGCTACTTGAGAGGGGACGTTCCGGAGCTATCGTGTCAATTGCCCTGGCCATCTCTCCATTCCAGAGAGCGACCAAGGCCTCGACAGGGTCACCTACCGAGGTGGCGGGAAAATCCCCAAGAGCCATCAGGAATCCATTCGGATCCATAAGCCTCCTGGGGAGGACCAACTTAATGGGTCCTCCACCTTTGCAGAGGTTGGGGGGCGCAGTGAGCCTAAATCTGACGAGGAAGTGGTCGGTCCATGGCAACGGAGAGATGGTCAACTCCTCCACACCGCCACCTTGCTCCCATCCCTGGCAGAAAACCATGTCCAATGTATGTCCAGCACAGTGGGTGGGGCCAGATATTTGTTGGGACAGCCCCATGGTTGCCATGGCAGACATGAAGTCCTGAGCCGCTCCTGTGAGGGTTGCCTCGACATGGATATTGAAGTCTCCCAGCACAAGAAGCCGTTGAGACTCCAACGCCACGCTCGAGACTACCCCCGCTAGCTCAGGTAGGGAGACTGTAGTGCAGCGAGGTGGACAGTACACTAACAGAATCCCTATTCTGTCCCGGTCACCCACCCTCAGGTGGACGCATTCAAAATTTGTTGACTGCGGGATGGGACTCCTGGTCAGATGAATGGAATCTCTATAGACCACTGTGACCCTGCCTCCCCGCCCTCCGGATCTTGGTTGGTGCTGCACGGAGAAGCCTGGGGGACAAAGCTGGGTTAGATTCACGCCTCCAGCTTCATCCAACCAGGTCTCCGTGATGCACGCCAGATCTGCCCGCTCATCCAGGATTAAATCCTGGATAAAGGTTGTTTTACCGTTGGCAGATCTGGCGTTCAACAGCACCACCTTCAATCCGGAGGGCCCGCCATCCTGGTTACACCAATTTACCATAGGAGACCGGTTTGGAATTATTAATGTAGATAAGCAATCCGAATTAGGCCGAATTTGTGGTCTCCTTTTCCCGCATCTCCCCCTCCCCACCACGACCTCTATGGGGGCCCCTCGGCTAGTGGAACACCTCCCCTCCTCCATGCCGCAGTCTAAATCCAAGGTCTTAATTTCTGTTTCATTAATGGTTGTTTGGATTGTTGGAGTTTTTTCTTGCCAACTTCCTTCATTCCCTTTCTCCCCCCTCCCCACCTCATTGTTACCCACGGCCTCCAGCTCGCTTCGTCCCTTGCCCTTTCCACAAGTCACTAATATCAAGGACAATACAAATAGGGGAATAGGGAACCACATGGGTGATAGTAGTAGTACACTTCCGTAAGACTGGTAGTAACAAAGTGCAGTAAGCATCACAGCTGCGACAGTTGGTAGTTCGTAAAGTGCCAGAGTCTTAAAGTGCAAACACAATAGGGTCACAGCTGCGTGCCACTGGGGTGATTCCTAAAGTGCAAGATCTTAAAGTGCAACAAAGTACCCGAATCTGGCTCTAAGTGCTATCTAAAGTGCGGCATGGAGGGATAGGGAGAGGGTGGGTAGTGCCAGTTCAATTTAGCAGCAGAAGAGGCAGGTGCCTTAAAGTGCTATACTGAGTTCTTAGTACCAATTAGCAGCAAATTAGGCAAGGAACGATAAAGTGCTACATTAAGCAATATGTAAACATTGGGCAATATGTAAACACAACGTTAGGGAGTTGACAAGCAATATCAGTTTGTGAAGTTGTGAAGCAATATGTAAACATTGAGCAATATGTAAACACAACGTTAGGGAGTTGACAAGCAATATCAGTTTGTGAAGTTGTTGTGATTCAAGATGTAGTCTATGGACGGCTGATGTAAAATAGCGAATGGAACTCTCAGTCTTTCCGGAGATGGTCCACACAGCGGTTGGTCAGCACAAGTTGGTCTACACAGCGCTTAATTGCACAATCGGGCAGCACAAAATCAGTCAACACAGAAAAAGGTCAACACAGAAAAGGTCTTCAGCGGCCCGCCCGATGAAGGCCCAGATGGCAAAGGCCCAGGCGGCAGGGCCCAGCTAAAGTAGCGCTCTCGACGAGCGCAGCGGCTTGCCTGGCAAGGCCCAGGTTGTGGAGGCCGAGGAGCAGCAGCGCGCCAGGCCCCCCAGCAACAGCGGCGGTCGTGATGACACCAGACGCGATCCACCTCTCTCCGGTGGTCCAGGCGCGACAAGGGGACGAGAGCCAACCCCCGCGGCCGTAAAACAGCTGGGCAGCCGGACCGCCGAGATGGCAAACACCCGGAGCAGCGGAGGAACGGCGCGTCGGTGGCAAAACGGAGCAGGGCGGAGCACAGCAAATGCTTAGCGGCGCGGCCAGGACGGCGTCTCGGTAGGCTCCTCTGTAGGCCCTCTTGTGCAATGGCGTCCGCGGCAGCGGCAGAGGCCCTGCTTCTCCCGACGGTGTGGGGGTGGTCGGGGGCCACTCACCTCCCGGGTCGAAGCTCGATTGAGGGGTTGGGTGGTCTGGCAGCCGCAGTCCAACTGGGGGGGAACGCTCTTGTTAGGCCCTAGATGGAAAGGCCTCGGCATTCTACCTCCCTGTCCTCCCTCTTCCTTTGGCTCCTCTTAACCCAGATGGAAGCTCACCAACTCGCCAAAGAGCTCCCCCAAAGGGTTCCTTTGAATCCCTGGGAGTTGGTGGTGGCGGTTGGAGGTTGGAAGAGTTTGGATGAGGGGGATTGAGGTCAGATTAGATAATCTCTGAGACTAGGCCAAGGCAAGTGCAACACAGCTTTATAGTCACTCCCTTCTTGGAGGATTGCCGAGTCACACCCAGTTGGAAAGGGCCTGGGGCTTCTCCTACTCACAAGTAGTCCAGGGAACAGCCAAGCTGGATGGAAGGATTCAGGACCCCTGTGGTAGCAGCAGCAGCAGTCTGAGACTACTTTTTTTTTTACATATCATCTGTCCCAATTTTTACATATCATCTGTCCAAAATCTCATTTGTTCTTGTGACTTCCCTTCCTTATTTTTTAAACCATGTACAACAAATTTTCCCCATACAGCATCAAAGTCGCTTTGTTTCCAAGTACCTTTTTTAACCCTTAATATACATGTCAACAACATTTATTTCTAATTTCCATGCTTCCTTATACCACTCCTCTATTTGTATATTCATTTCTTTTTTCCAATTCCTTGCTATAAGCAGTCTTGCTATTGTTAATAAATTTGTTATCACTTCTTTATCCTCCTTTTTCAATTGCTTATTATTATATATTGATAGTAAGGCTATACTAGGACTTTTATCAATTTTCATATTTATTATATCTTCTATTTCTCTAAATACTTTCTCCCAAAAATTATTTACATATTTACATTGCCACCACATATGTATATATGTTCCTGGTTCATTACACCCTCTCCAACAATTTTTTGATTTATCTTTATTCATATATGCTATTTTTACTGGTGTCAAATACCACTTCCATACTAACTTGTAATAATTTTCTTTAACCCTTATTGATGTTTTTTAAATGTCTTTGTCCCCATAATTGCTCCCACTCTTTTTCACTTATTTTAATCCCTAAGTCTTCTTCCCAGACCTCCTTGAGGATGTTATTTTTTGTTTTTCCCTCCTTCATTTCAATTAGTATCTTATAAATTTTACTAATTGTTCCTCTCAGGTTTTCATACTCTTCTACATACCTTCCCTTTTGTATTACTTGTTCAAATTGGTTAAGTTGGCTTCCTTTTCTATTATTTTTTTCCCAATTTTTAAGCCACTGTTCTAATTGCATGCAATGGAACCATGTCAATTTTATTTCTTTAAACTCTTCCATCATCATTTCCTTCTTCATTCCCACCTTTATCCAATTCCCTATCCTATCTAAAAAAAATTCCCTTACCTTTTTATCCATTACTTTTTTTAAAAAAAATTGGAAATTTCTTTTCCATCACTACTGGGGTAATGATTGACCCCTCCATTATTAACTTCCTCCTGTTCCATACTTCTAATATATTGCTCAACATTGGGTTTCTAATTTCCCTAATTTCTTTCCTCGTAAGCTGTTTAAAAAAATATATTCCAAGTTTCTTTTTCCACTTTTTCCAAATCCTTACTAAGCCACACTATTCCCGCTTTTTTAACCATTCCTTCTATGACCTGGCTTAATCTACTTGCTTCATAATATTTTTTTTATATTTGGCAGCGCTAGTCCCCCCCTCTTTTCGCGATCTATACCATAACTGTTTATTTAATCTATTTCTTTTACTACCATTGCAAAACTTATTAATCATTTGTTGCCATCTAGTTAGCTCTTCTTCTGTAATTTGAAGTGGTAGCATCCTAAATATAAAATTTATCTTTGGGAGTATTTTCATTTTTACTAATGCTATTCTTCCAAACCAGGATAGACGTATATCTTCATACTCTGTTAATTTTTTCTGAACCTCTTTCCTTAATGTTACTACATTTACCTCTTCCATTTCTTTCAAATCCTTTGTTATTATTACTCCCAAGTATTTTAATTTATTCTTAATTCTTATTCCCATTTACTCTGTTCTATAAACTCTTTTTCTTCTTCCTTTGTGTAATTGAGTAGCATCATTTCTGACTTATTCCAATTAACTTGCAAATCTGTTGTTTTTTCAAATGTCTCCAGATGTTCTTTTATTTTATCCATTTTTGCTACTATGTTTCTTATAAATAACAATGTATCGTCTGCAAATAAACTCACCTTCTGTTTCTCCTTTTTTCCTAGCCCTTCTAGATTTTTATCATTTTTATCATTCCTTATAACGAATAATGAACCCGGACTATTTAATCTGCACATTTTAGAATATTCTATGTAGTGTCTTTTCAGTTGATGCCCAACTAGAATTGAATGAGAGATTCAGGACCATGCCAGGCATATCAGGGAGCATGAAACCCTCTGTCTACATCTCCAGAAACCTGCTATTTCACTTGATTTGCATAATGCAAGATAGGAAACTTGTCCATCTGCCCAATATTGCCTACTGTGAAAGACAATCACGGAAGGAAATGCAGTGGCCCCATGGGATCTCTTGGGATTTGGTTCCAGGACCCTCAGTGGAAAATAAATCCCCTGGATGTTCAAGCCTCATGATTTTTTTTTATTTCGTGTCAGGGCAGCCAGTCAATTATATTACATTTCTAACAGAACAAAGAAAACAAACAGATATAATACAAAAATTGTGAGTTTGGTAGTTGATTAAATGTCCTTTGACCAGTAGCTGGCCACTTGGAGTGCTTCTGGTGTTGCTGCAAGGAGGTCCTCCCTTGTGCATGTGGCAGGGTTCAGGTTGCATTGCAGCAGATGGTCAGTGGTTTGCTCCTCTCCACATTCGCATGTCGAGGATTCCACTTTGTAGCCCCATTTCTGAAGGTTGGCTCTGCATCTTGTGGTGCCAGAGCGTGGTGCCAGGCGGGATCGAGAGCAGGGTCTCCCCGGAAGATCTCAAAGTCCTGGTGGGTTCATAGGCAGAGATGCTAGAGAGGCTAGAGCCTCTCTTAAGGCATACTCCGTGGCCATACGGGCGGCCAGGAAGTCATTCACGACCGCTCGTATAGCATCTGCAGCAAATAGATCATCGGAGCTGTTTCGGGTCGTGGGAGAACTCCTTCACCCACCTGCGGTGGAGGAGGTCCCTGACGACCCCGCAGCTCGGTGTCGCGATTTCGCACACCATTTTGCAGATAAAGTCGCCCAGATACGCCTCGAGCTCGACTCCAATTCCATCGCAGTGCCTGAAGAGGTGACGGAGGTACCTGCTTGTCCAATTTTGTGGGATTCTTTTAGGCTTGTTCTTCCTGAAACCGTAGAGGAGGTTCTTGGGGCTGTGAGGGCGACCACCTCACCTCTAGACCCATGCCCATCTTGGCTCATTAAATCAGCCAGGGAGGGGTTGGTTGACTGGTTTGTATTGATTATCAATGCATCGTTGGAGCAAGGGATTTTTCCATCTGGTTTGAAACAGGCAGTGGTTCGTCCACTCCTCAAAAAAGCTTCCCTTGACTCCACGGTGCTGAATAACTACAGACCAGTCTCCAACCTCCCTTTCCTGGGTAAGGTGCTGGAGCGGGTGGTCGCCTCGCAGCTCCAGGGCTTCCTAGACGATACCAACTACCTAGATCAGGCACAGTCTGGCTTCAGGCCTGGTCATGGCACCGAGACAGCCTTGGTCGCCTTGGTGGATGACCTCCGTAGAGAGCTGGACAGGGGGAGTGTGACCCTGTTGGTTCTCCTGGACATCTCAGCGGCTTTCGATACCATCGATCATGGTATCCTCCTGGGTCGTCTCTCTGGGATGGGCCTTGGGGGCACGGTTCTGTCGTGGCTCCGGTCCTTCCTGGAGGGACGTACCCAGTTGGTGAAGCTGGGAGACGCCTGCTCGGACCCCTGGCCTTTGACCTGTGGGGTCCCGCAAGGATCTATCTTGTCGCCCATGCTCTTCAACATCTACATGAAACCGCTGGGAGAGGTCATCCGGAGTTTTGGAGTTGGGTGCCATCTCTATGCGGATGACACACAACTCTACTACTCCTTTCCACCTAATTCCAAGGAGGCTTCTCGGGTGCTGGACGAGTGCCTGGCCGCTGTGTCGATCTGGATGAGGAAGAACAAGCTGAAGATCAATCCCGACAAGACAGAGGTCCTCCTGGTCGATCGTAAACCGGATCGGGGTATAGGGTGGCAACCTGTGTTGGACGGGGTTACACTCCCCCTGAAGCCACAGGTCCGCAGTTTGGGAGTCCTCTTGGATTCTTCACTTACACTTGAGGCTCAGGTGTCGGCGGTATCCGGGAGGGCTTTTGCACAACTGAGACTTGTGCGCCAGCTGCGACCGTACCTCGTGAAGGCGGATCTGGCCGGGGTGGTCCACGCCTTGGTCACCTCTAGAATGGATTACTGCAATGCGCTCTACGTGGGGCTGCCCTTGAAGACGGCTCGGAAACTACAATTGGTCCAGCGGGCAGCAGCCAGGATGCTAACTGGAGCTCATTATCAAGAGAGGTCAACCCTCTTGTTCAAGGAGCTCCACTGGCTGCCATTTATTTTCCGAGCCCAATTCAAGGTGCAGGTGCTCACCTACAAAGCCCTGAACGGTTTGGGACCACCCTACCTGCGTGACCGCATTTCCATCTACGAACCCACACGCTCGCTCCGGTCATCTGGGGAGGCCCTGCTCGTTATCCCACCTACGTCGCAAGCGCGCTTGGTGGGGACGCGGGACAGGGCCTTCTCTGTGGCGGCCCCCCGACTTTGGAATGCCCTTCCAAAAGAGCTTCGTCAGGCCCCTACTCTGGCAGTTTTCAGAAGGAACCTAAAAACTTGGCTGTTCCGATGTGCCTTCGCAGATTAGGAATCCCCATCCCAAGTCCTAGATGCACTTTAGCACAACTAATGCTGCTGCACACCGCACTTTTAATCCTACGTTCCTCCTGCCATCTCAGCACTTTTAACCCTGTACCCCATTGCGCTGGCCGAACCAGTTTTAATAGTGTCTTGATGTATTGTCATTGTGGTTATTTTGCTTAATTGTTTGATTTGCTTTGTTTATTGCTGTGTTATGTTTTCTATTGTATTGTGTTTTGTGGCTTCGGCCCGTGTAAGCCGCATCGAGTCCTTCGGGAGATGCTAGCGGGGTACAAATAAAGTTAATAATAATAATAATAATCTGCGCCAGGAGCTCAACAGGGGGAGTGTGTCCCTGTTGGTGCTGCTGGACATCTCAGCGGCCTTCGATACCGTCGACCACGGTATCCTTCTGGGACGCCTCGCGGGGATGGGTCTTGGAGGTACTGTTTTGCAGTGGCTCCGGTCATTCCTAGAGGGTCGATCTCAGAAGGTGTTGTTGGGGGACACCTGTTCAACCCCACAACCATTGTCTTGTGGGGTTCCTCAGGGCTCAATATTGTCTCCCATGTTGTACAACATCTACATGAAGCCACTGGGGGAGATCATCTGAAGTTTTGGGGTACGGTGTCATCTGTACACAGATGATGTCCAACTCTGTCACTCCTTTCCACCTGCTACTAAGGAGGCTGTCCAGGTCCTGAACCGGTGCTTGGCCGCTGTGACGGTCTGGATGAGGGCGAACAAATTGAAATTGAATCCAGACAAGACAGAGGTACTCCTGGTCAGTCGCAAGGCCGAACAGGGCATAGGGTTACAGCCTGTGTTGGATGGGGCCGCACTCCCCCTGAAGACGCAGGTTCGCAGCTTGGGTGTGAACCTGGACTCATCGCTGAGCCTGGAACCCCAGGTTTCGGCGCTGACCAGGGGAGCATTTGCACAGCTAAAGCTTGTGCGCCAGCTGCGCCCGTACCTTGGGAAATCTGACTTGGCCACGGTAGTCCACGCTCTGGTTACATCCCGTTTAGACTACTGTAATGCTCTCTATGTGGGGTTGCCTTTGAAGACAGTTCGGAAGCTCCAACTAGTCCAATGCTCGGCAGCCATGATTTTAACAGGAGCGGAGCGCAGGGAGCATACAACCCCCCTGTTGTGCCAACTCCACTGGCTACCGATCTGCTACCGGGCTGAATTCGAAATGCTGACGTTGGCCTTTAAAACCCTAAACGGTTCCGGCCCAAGCTATCTATCCGACCGCATCTAGATCATCCACTAAGGTGACCAAGGCTGGCTCGGTACCATGTCCCGGCCTAAAGCCAGACTGTGCCAGGTCTAGATAATCCGTGTCTACCAAGAATACCTGGAGTTGTGAGGCCACCACACATTCCAAGACTTTGCCCAAGAAGGGGAGATTGGAAACTGGCCGATAGTTGTCGAATTTAGTGGGGTCCAGTGATGGTTTCTTCAACAGCGGTTTTATTGTAGCTTGTTTTAAGCTCGCTGGAATCTTGCCTTCCCGAAGGGAAGCATTAACCACCACCTTAACCCACTCAGCCAATCCCCCTCTGGCCTCCTTTAGAAGCCAGGATGGGTAGGGGTCCAGGATGCATGTGGTTGGCCTCATTCCTCCAAGTATCTTGTCCACATCCTCGGGTTTCACCAATTGAAATGAATCCATCAAAACTGGACAAGCAGGTGCTCATGTTACATCCTCAGAGACTGCCATTAACATGGTATCCAGACCAGAACGGATCAAAGCGACTTTGTCTGTAAAGAACTGAGCAAAAGCCTCTCAGCGAGAAGTCGAATCATCAGGGTCCCACCTTGAGCGGTGGGATTTAAAAGGCCTCTGACAATTCGGAACAGCTCAGCTGGACGGTTCTTTGCAGACGCAATAGTGGCTGCAAAGAAGGCCTTCTTTGCGGCTTTTATTGCCACGGCATATGCCCTTAAAAAGGACACAAACCGTGTTCGATTTAGCTCACTTGGATCCGAACGCCACACACTCTCTAGTTCCCTCTTCCTTCGCTTCATCGCTGCCAGCTCCTCAGTGAACCAGGGAGCTGGTTTAGCTCGGCTACTTGAGAGGGGACATTCCGGAGCGATCGTGTCAATTGCCCTAGTCATCTCCCCATTCCAGAGAGTGACCAGGGCCTCGACAGGATCACCTACCGAGGCGATGGGAAACTCCCCAAGAGCCATCAGGAATCCATCCGGATCCATAAGCCCCCTGGAGTGGATCAACTTAATGGGTCCTCCACGTCTGCAGAGGTTAGGGGGCGCAGTGAGCCTAAATCTGACGAGGAAGTGGTCGGTCCATGGCAACGGAGAGATGGTCAGTGTATCTGTAGATCTTAGAAAACAGATACACTGTATCTGTACAGTGTATCTGTAGATCTTAGAAAACTATGTCTAGATTTAATTCATTGACGTGCTGGCTGATACCTAAACAGGGGATGAGCTGGATGTCTCTACCTTGGTCCTTTCACTATTGGCTGCTACTTCCCGGCAGATGTCAGGTGGTGCAATACCGGCTAAGCAGTGTAATTTTTCCAGTGATGTAGGACGCAGACACCCCGTGATAATGCAGCATGTCTCATTAAGAGCCACATCCACTGTTTTAGCATGGTGAGATGTGTTCCACACTGGGCATGCATACTCAGCAGCAGAGTAGCACAGCGCAAGGGCAGATGTCTTCACTGTATCTGGTTGTGATCCCCAGGTTGTGCCAGTCCGTTTTTGTATGATATTGTTTCTAGCACCCACTTTTTGCTTGATGTTCAGGCAATGCTTCTTGTAGGTAAGAGCACGGTCCAGAGTGACTCCCAGGTATTTGGGTGCGCTGCAATGCTCCAGTGGGATTCCTTCCCAGGTGATCCAGAGGTCAGGATGCTTCTCTGTTCTTGATATGAAAGGCACATGTCTGTGTTTTAGATGGGTTGGGGATCAGCTGGTTTTCCCTGTAATAGGCAGTAAGAGCACCTAGAGCAGCGTTTCTCAACCTGGGGGTCCCGACCCCCAGGGGGGGTCTAGGCCATTTCTGAGGGGTCGCCTCCTCCTTTGGCCCCTCCCCTTCCCCCCCCCCCCCCCCGCAATGGCTGACTGGCCTATCTGGAGCTTCCAGTCAAAAAGAGCCACACAAAACAATGATTAATGCAATTTCTCCTCCTTTCCTTCCTCCTCTCCTCAGCCCTTCAGCACGTGAAAAGCTTATCCCTGGAGGCACACCCCCCCCCCCCTGCCCCAGGATCTCCCTGCCTCTTCCTTCTTTTCCCTCCCTCCCTTCCTTTCCTCCCTCCCTCCCAGGGGCCTGTGTGTCTGGCTGGCCCCTCCCTCCATTCAGACCTCCTCTCCTCGCTGGCCCACTTCACCCAGGAGGGAGAGAGCAGCAGCAGCAGCAGCATGTGCCTCTTCCCTCTGTGGCCAAGCGCCTTCTGACCCCACCAGTTCTCAAATTTCGGGGCATCAGGTATTTATTATAACAAATTTGGTCCAGATCCCTCATTGTTTGAGTCCACAGTTCTCTCTGGATATAAGTGAACTTCAACTCTAAAACTCTGGTCAATGCCCACCATCCCATCCATTGAATCCAGAATACTACTATTAGTAGTAGTACTAGTATTATTATTTGGAGCAGAAAGGATGGGAGAGCCTGTCATAAGCTTTACTTACTGTTATTATCATTATCATTATTGTTGTTGCTCCTGCAGTAATTCTATCTCCCTGTGTGGCAGAAAGAAGGGGGGTGGGCTGGATGTCCTTTGGGGTTCCCTTCCACCTGTCTGAGTCTTGCAATAATAATAATAATAATAATAACAACAATAACAATAATAATGTATAATAATATTATAGTAATTCTATCTTCCTGTCTAATAGAAAGAAGGGGGCAGGACTAGATTGCCTTTGGGGTTCCCTTCCAACTGCCTTAGTCTGATGATGATGATGATGATGATGATGATGATGATGAAGGAGCCTCTGGACCCTTCCAAACAGGTCCTATATCCCAAGATCTGATCCCAGTTTTTCTGTTTATCCCAGATTATCTGGCAGTGTGGACTCATATAATCCAGTTCAAAGCAGATTACCTGGGATCAGATCCCAGGATATGAGCACAGTGTAATGAGGCCTAGGGGTCCTTCCAGACAGGCCCTATATCCCAAGATCTGATCCCAGTTTTTCTGTTTATCCCAGATTATCTGGCAGTGCAGACTCATATAATCCAGTTCAAAGCAGATAACCTGTGATCAGATCTTGGGATATAAGGACAGCGTAGAAGCGGTCTAGGGGCCCTTCCAGACTGGCCCTATATCCCAAGATCTGATACGAGGTTTTCTGTTTATCCCAGATTATCTGGGAGTATAGACTCATATAATCCAGTTCAAAGCAGGTAACCTGGATCAGATCTTGGGATATAGGGCCTATCTGGAAGGGCCCTAGGATGAACCTAGCACTGGATTTTCTTGGCAAGATGTTTTCAGAAGGAGTCTGCCTTTGCCTTCTTTGAGGTTGAGAAAGTGCGTCTTTCTCAAGGTCATCCAATGGCACTCCATTGCCATTTATTAGAATCCAAGTCTCCAGACACCTAGTTCAAAACACATGCACATAATTAATTAATTTCACATATTTGTATCCTGTGTAATGTATACTGATGATGATGATGATGTATAATAATAGAATAGTAATTCTATCTTCCTGCCTGTCAGAAAGATGGAGGCTGGATTTGGAGTTTCCTTCCAACTGAGTTTTATAATAATAATAATAATAATAATAATAATAATAATAATAGTCTTCTGGAGTGTCTGCAGGAGCAAAAAACCAAAACAAAAAACCTTCCACTATTTTCTGTTGGTCATGGGAGTTCTGTGTGCCAAGTTTGGTTCAGTTGAATCATTGGTGGAGTTCAGAATGCTCTGATTGTAGGTGAACTATAAATCCAAGCACTACAACTCCCAAATGTCAAGGTCTATTTTCCCAAAGCTCCACCAGTGTTCACATTGGAGCATATTGAGTATTCTTGCCAAGTTTGGTCCAGATCCATCACTGTTTGAGTCCACAGTGTTTTCTGGATGTAGGTGAACTACAACTCCAAAACCCAAGGTTAATGCCCACCAAACCCTTCCAGTATTTTCTGTTGGTCATGGGAGTTCTGTGTGCCAAATTTGGTTCAATATCATCATTGGTGGAATTCAGAATGCTCTGATTGTAGGTGAATTATCAATCCAAGCACTACAACTCCCAAGGTCTATTTTCCACAAACTCCATCAGTGTTCAAATTTGGGCATATTGACAATTTGTGCCAAGTTTGGTCCAGAACCATAGTGGTTTGGTTTCACAGTGCTCTCCGGGATGTAGGTGAACTACATCTCCCCTAAATCCCTGTGAATTCCTCCCAAACCCTGCCAGTATATTCTGTTTGTCATGGCCAATCTGTGTGCCAAGTTTTGTGGGGCTCTTACATTACAATTCATAACAGTATTTATTTATTTATTTATTTATTTATTTATTTATTTAGGACATTTATATCCTATCCTTCTCATCGGGGGGGGGGGGGGGGGCTTATAACCGGTAACCATTAGATGCCAACAACAATAATAAAAAGTCAGATAAACATTAACTAAAACATCATCATAACTTAAAAGACCATTTAAAAGAGAAAGTAGCAAAATGACAGTTATGAATTAGCAACAAAAATAATTTATTGTTGGGGTCACCACGACATGAGGAACTGTATTTAGGGGTCACGGCATTAGGAAGGTTGAGAACCACTGACCTAGAGCTTCAGAAAGCTTCTGTTCTACTATCTCAAAGCTCCCTGCTTGAGCAGTAATGGCACGATAATCAGCATAGATAAAACTCTCTGTCCCTTCTGGCAGTGGCTTATCATTTGTGTAGATGTTGAACATGGATGGAGCAAGCACACTCCCCTGAGGCAGGCTGTTCTTCTGTTTCGGCCATCTGCTTCTCTGGCCCTGGAACTCAACAAAAAAGCTCCTGTTTTGTAGCAGGTTTTCTATGAGGTGCGTGAGGTGGTAGTCCTTTGTGATATCATACATTTTTCTCAGGAGGAGGTGGTGGTTTACAGTATCATAAGCTGCTGACAGGTCTATGAAGACAGTTCCTGTGATCTGCTGCCTTTCCAAGCCATCTTCTATGTACTGAGTCAAGTTCAACACTTGTGATGTGCAGCTTTTGCCTTTTCTGAAGACAGCTTGCTGTGGGATCAGACATGGGTCTATTTTTTCCGTAATTCTATGCAAAATAAGTCTCTCCAGAACTTTGTAGAGGTGGCACAACAGGGAGATTGGCCTGTAGCTTTTTGGGTCATTACGGTCTTTGCCTGGTTTCAAGGTGGTGATGACTCTTGCTTTCCTCCAGATTTTGGGGATCTGACAGGATGCAGTGCAGTTGTTCATCAGCTCCAGCAGCCAGCGCCTTGCTTTTGGACCAAAGTTCTTGATTTGTTCCATCCGTAGATCATCCAGGCCAGCTGCTTGGATGTAAAATTAAGACCATTTCCTGTACGGAGGGTGTTCATAGGTTTTCTGTGTTTGGATCTGGTCTATAGGCCGTCGCTTCAACTCTACATGAGATAACCTCATATGCATGGGTGCCAAAGATCATTGACTATGGTTATCCCATCGAGTTTTGCAGATGCACACTGGTGCATTATTAAAGAGTTCCACCTGCCTCTCCTTGTTGGGCCTTGCTTCGCCCAGGCCTTGCTTCGCAAGGGTGCAATCAGCTACCTGCAGATTCAATTTTTTCATGCCATTTTTCTCTATCCTTTATGATAAGGGAGCAGGCCTTCTGCCTTGATGTTTTCTGTTTAGTCTCATAGCTGCCTCCTTGTCTTTTGCCAAGTATGCGGCTGCTATTGCGCCCCGCCTTCACCTCAGTGGCCTGCCTCAGGGGAGCGTGCTTGATCCATCAATGTTTAACATCTACACAAATGACCAGCCACTGCCAGAAGAGACGCAGAGTTTCATCTATGCTGACAATTGCAACATCACCACGCAAGCACAGAACTTTCAAATGGTTGAACAGAAGCTCTCCAAAGCTTTGGGCACTCTTACTGCCTATTACAGGAAAAACGTGCTGATTCCTAATCCATATAAAATGCAGACGTGTGCTTTTCATCTTAAGAACAGACAAGCATCTCGAGTTCTGAGGATTACCTGGGAAGGAATCCCACTGGAGCATTGCAGCACACTCAAATACCTGGGAGTCACTCTGGACTGTGCTCTGATCTACAAGAAGCACTGCTTAAATACCAAACAAAAACTGGGTGCTAGAAATAATATCATACTAAAGCTGGCTGGCACAACCTGAGGATCACAGCCCTTGAGCTTTGCTACTCTGCTGCTGAGTATGCATGCCCAGTGTGGAACACATCTCACCATGCTAAAACAGTGGATATGGCTCTTAATGAGACATGCCACATAATCACAGGATGTCTATGCCCCACACCACTGAAGAAATTATACTATTTAGCCAGTATTGCATCACCTAACATCTGCCAGGAAGTAGCAGCCCATAATGAAAGGACCAAGGCAGCGACATCTCCAGCCCTTCTTCTGTTCGGATAGCAACCAATATGCCAACGTGTTAAATCAAGAAATAGCTTTCTAAGATCTACAGAGATACTCGCAGGAACACCTCAGCAAGTGAGAGTCTAAAAGTGGCTGGCTAAACCACAAGCCATGGCTGACACCAAATGAGATACTCCCTCCTGGGCATACAGAAGCCTGGCAACTTGGAAGATGCTAAACAGACTGTGCTCTGGCACAAGAAGATGCAGAGCCAACCTTAAGAAAGGGGCCACAAAGTGAAGTCCACGACATGCGACCGTGGAGAAGAGCAAACCACAGGCCACTTATTGCAATGCAGCATTAGCCCTGCCACATGCACAATGGAGGACCTCGTAATAGCAACACCAGAGACACTCCAAGTGGCCAGCTGGTGGACAAAGGACATTTAATATAATGCCAAGGTTTAAAGTTTTGTGTTTTTAAAATACATTACAACTGTACCCTTAGTTCACTTCTGATATGATAAATAAATACTATGGCATCAGAGTGGAAAGTAAAATTAAGAGGTGCCGTAGACGCAAGGTGTTCCTACTGATTTAACACAGAAACCAGACACTTGTGAAATAGAAGAGGAGAAATTTTATTGTTACAAAAGTGAAAGGCATAAATAGATTTCAAACCCTATATCACTATTGGTTCAGGGGCCAAAAATGTTTGGTTTATTTGCTGCATAGGGCCTCCTGGCAACCTCTCTGTTCTCTGCTCTGCAGAAGGTGAGGCAAGGGCAGACTTCTGTACAAGAATTACTAGATAAGTACTACAAAATACTGGGATTTTCTTAGTGTTTGTGTGTTTTGACAGAAGGAAAGGGATCTAAAGCAACCCACCAACACAAGTCAATCCATTAGCAGGTTAGGAGCAGAAGGGTACAAACTCCAGCCTAACTATATACAAGGATTGAGCATCTTTCTTATACGAAGTTTGAAAAAGTAGCCCTGCTGTGGATTTTCAATGAAGGACCTTTGCAGGATTCTTCTGAGCAAGCTGCATTAGCCACACTTGTGCATTTCATCAGGTTCATAAGGATGAGACCTGCACCCTACCACTTGCCACAGGTGATCCCTGACATGCGCATTCAGGGCCTGGAGGGAAACTCACTTTTTGCTTGAAGAGTTTGTGGCGGAAGAAAACTTCTGCACCAAGAAAGCCTAGATTCTGTAACTTGATTAGCTTTACACAATATATTCAACATATTTGCATAATTGTGATAGGGAAAGGTAAACAGCTATATAGAGCATTGACTCTTCTTCTCAAGCCACTGCAAATCTGATTCCACAAACCTCCTGGCTTCAGAGATTTAGGCAAACATTACTCACAAACATGAAAACGTAAGTTCAGCACTATTATTCTATTACTCATAACATAAAAAATTAAAAAGAAAAGAAGGAAGCTCAGGAAGTTGAATACCAGACACACACTCAGTCTCACAGGCCTGGGTATGGGCTCACCATTCCAGCGAGTCATAATTGTATTGACATACAAGGGTTATCCGAAAAGTAAGGTTACAATATTTTTTAAAATACACAGAATGAATATATATAACAAACTTACATGGATTGTAGCATAGGTATTACATTATTTTTCCACACAATCACCATTCAGTTCAATACATTTTGTCATCCGTGGGACGGGTTTTTGATGCCTGTGTCTTAGAAGTTTCCCTCTACCTTTTTCAGCCAGCTCGTCACTTTGATTTTCACATTGTCATCATCGGAAAAGTGTTTTCCACCCAGGTGTTCCTTCAATTTAGTGAACAGATGATAGTCACTGGGCATGAGATTGGGGCTGTGGGAGGGATGGCTTAAAACATCCCAACCAAATGAAGTCAACCATTCTTGTGTTAAATGAGCGGTGTACGGATGTGCATTGTCTTGAAGGAGACTGATTCCTACCGTCAGCATGCCTCAATGCTTGTTTTGTTTTTGTTTTTTTAATAATATTTTTATTGAGGTTTTTTTTGTGACAGTACATCAGTAGGATGTTGATCATTGACATACTAAATTACTAAAATTTGGAAGGGGCAGGATAAGAGGGAGAGGGGGGGAACGGGATGGGGGAGACTATCTCTGGGATGGGGTAGGGGAGTGAGAGTGAACAATAAGGATATCCCTGTCTCCTCGGGAAAGGTAAAAAGGGGGGAGGGTAGTAAGTGATAAAGGAGGTGGGACGTGAAGTGTGTTAGTATAGTCTTAATGAATATATCTTCCCTTTGGATCATTGTTTACCCCCGTTGGTTGGTTAGTATTCGTGTGATCTTTCTGCGTATCTCTTCATTCTTCTTATTTTCTTTGCCTTTCCTCATTTTTTCTCACCTTCCTTCTAAATATTTCCTTATAGGAGACCAGTCTGTTGTCTTGCTTCTTGTCGTCTGTTTGGATATTAAATACTGTGTCAGAGTGTCCATATTCATTATGTCCATCAGCTTAAGTCTCCACTCGTCTATCGTTGGGATATCCTCGTTTTTCCACTTACTTGCCAGCACTAGTCTCGCGGCGGTCGCCATGTGGAAAAAGAGTTTGTCTTTATTTTCTTCTATTTCGAAATCGAGAATTCCAAGCAAATAATATTCTGCTTTTTTCTCCATTCTTAGTGCAAGTGTTTTTGTCGTTATATCATGTATTTCCTGCCAGAATTTTTTTACTTTCTTGCAGGTCCACCAGAGATGGAAGAAGGTGCCTTTGTTGTCTTTACATTTCCAACACTTTTCGGTTACATTTTTGTAGAATTTTGCCAGTTTACTTGGTGTTAGATACCACTGGTATAGCATTTTGATCCAATTTTCTCTTAAACTGTAGGAGTTAGTCCATTTCAGTTTTATCTTCCATATTTTTTCCCAGGCCGATAGTGCAATTGAATGTCCTAAATTATCCGTCCATTTTGTTAGGTAGTTGTTTGTTCCGTTTTTTTCTGTTTTCCAATTTAGAAGGATTTTGTATAATTTTGTTATTCCTTTCTTTTCTGTTGCCATGATCTTTTCCCAAAATCCTTCTCTAGTTTCAAATCCACCTTTCTTGTCTCTGTTGAATGCCTCATTCAACTGTCTGTGTTGGTACCACGAGATTTCCTCGTATAGTTCTCTGACTTCTTCTAATGATTTTAGTTTGAGACCTTCTCTATCTTTCTTTAGTATATCTTTGTATTTGGGCCATTTTTCCCAACCTAGTTCTCTTCTTTGAGTAGCCTCTAACGGGGATATCCATAGTGGAGTCTTTTGATAAATTTTATTTTTATATTTTTCCCAAATTCTAATTATTGACGACCTTACGAAGTGGTTTCCAAAATTCTTTTCGATCTTCTTCTTGCCGTACCATAGGTACGCGTGCCACCCACTTCGAAGGTCGTGTCCTTCCAGTGCTAGTGTCTTGGGTTTGTTGATATTGACCCATTCTCTAATCCAATTTAGTCCACATGCATCATGGTATGATTGCAAATCTGGAAGTCCCAGTCCACCTCTTTCTTTATCTTCAATTAGACTTGTAAATTTTATTCTTGGTTTCTTTCCCCTCCACACGAATTTCGATATTTCTTTGTTCCAATTTTTAATCACCTGGGCATTTCTGATTATTGGTAGTACTTGGAAGAAGAAGAGAATCTTGGGCAGAATTGTCATTTTGATAGCGGAGATTCTTCCTAGTAGGGACAAATTTAGATGTTTCCAATTTTCCATTTCCTTGCTAATTTCTTTCCACTTTGCTTCATGGTTGTTTTTCATTAGATGGGAGTTTTTTGCAGTTAGGGTTACGCCGAGGTATTTTATTTTATCTACTACTTGTATCCCACTTTTTGTTTCCAATACTTTTTGCCTCTCTTTAGTTATATTTTTTGTTAGCCATTTTGTTTTGTTTTTGTTTATTATGAGCCCTGCCACCGCACCAAATTCTTCAATTTTCTTTAGCCACAGTCCAAATTTTTCTAAAGGGTCTTCAATCACACAGATTATATCATCTGCGAATGCTCGTAGCTTGTAAGAGTGTTTTCGTATTTTTACACCTTTGAGCCTATCGTCTTTTCTGATGCTGTTAAGAAGTATCTCTAATGACATAATAAAGAGTAACGGTGACAGTGGGCACCCTTGTCGAGTGCCTTTTTGTATTTTTATATTCTCTGTAGTGCATCCGTTTACTGATATATTTGCTTCCTGGGTGCTATAAATCGCTTCTAGGGAGTTGATGAAGTGATACCCCATATCTAGTTCCTTACTCAATGCTAGAAAAAACTCCCAATTTATTCGATCAAAAGCTTTCTCTGCATCTAATGAAAGCAGTGCACATTCTTTATCAACATTCTTCTCGTAATATTCTATCACATTAACCACTGTTCGTATGTTGTCTTTAATATGTCGCTGTGGGAGAAATCCGGCTTGCTCTTCCTGGATCCATTCTTTGAGGAATTGTTTTAATCTTTCGGCAATTATGCTTGCATAGATTTTGTAGTCTACATTAAGCAAGGATATGGGGCGGTAATTTTTTACATCCGTTCTATCAGTCCCTTCTTTATAGATCATTGTTATTCTTGCTTGTTTCCATGTGTTGGGGATTCTTTGAGTTTCTAGTGCCTGATTCATTAATTTCTTCAGTTTAGGTATTAATTCTTCTTCATAAGTCTTATAATAAGTTGCCGAGAAGCCGTCTGGTCCCGGTGTTTTTGTAGCGTCCAGCTTCTTAATAGCTTTTTGGATTTCTTGGTTTGTTATTTCATTGTTTAGAATTCCTCTATGTTCTTCTGAGATCTTGTCCAATTTTTGTTCCCCCAGGTAACGAGTAATTTCATCTATCTTGGGTTTTCCGCTTGAGTACAATGTTCCATAGTACTCATTAAATTGATTTATTATGTCCTGGTCTTTTGTGAATTCTCTTCCATTCGTGCTGATCTTTGTAATGAACTGCTTTTGTTTGGTTTTTCCAATCCTCCTTGCTAGCCACGAGCCCACTTTGTTCGCGTTGTAGAAATGTGTTTGTTTTGCAAATTTCAATTTCTTTGCCATATTTTCTGTTTCTAGCTCTATTCTCCTTCTCTGGAGTACTTCTATTTCGGCTGTCAACTTGGTGCTTTTTGGGTCTTTTTTCAATCTCCGTTCTGCTTCATCTAATTCCTCTGTTATCTTGTTCATCTGTTCTTGTCTCTTCTTGTTTCTTCTCGCTGTTTGTTGTATGCAGACGCCTCTTATTACTGCTTTTCCCGCGTCCCATATCGTCTGGATGTCTGTATCTCCTGTTTCGTTTAATTCGAAGAATTCTGCTAGTCGGGATCCAATAAGCTGTTTAACTTCTTGATCCTTCAATAAGTTGTCGTCTAGTCGCCAGTTGCCTTGTCTTCTCTTTTGGTTGTAGATAAACTCTATGGGGCTGTGGTCTGAATCTTTCCTTGTTTGTATCTCTATTCTGTCTATCTTAGAAATTAGAGAGTGTGTGGCCCAGATCATGTCGATCCGCGACCAGCTCCTATGTCTCCCCGAAAAATATGTGTAGTCTTGTTCATTTGGGTGGTGTGTCCTCCATGTATCTTGCAAATTGAATTCTTTTAGTAGTTTAATCATCGTTTGGGGGAGGAGATTTACCTTTAATGTTTTTTGCTTACTGGGTTCAGATTTTCTATCTTGTTTGCTGTTGATTATTCCGTTATAATCTCCCATTATTATTAGGTGGTCGTGTTCTTCTTCCTGAATGAACTTTCTTAGTTTTTGGGTGAACTTTGATTTGGGACCGTTTGGTGCGTATATGTTACACACCAGCATTTTCTGTTTTTCAGTTGTTAGTGTAACTCCAATTATCCTTCCTTCTTCGTCTTTGAAGGCTAGGAGTGGGTTTAGTTCCGCATTTATGTATAGGGCTACTCCTCTTTTCTTCTCTTTTGCCAGTGAGAAGAATTCTTTACCGAGTTTTTTATTTGTAATGTGTACTGAGTGCTTTTGTGCGATGTGCACCTCTTGGAGGGCTACTATATCATATTTCCCCTGTTTTATCCTGTTAAAGACTCTTCTTCTTTTATTCGGAGAGTTTAAACCGTTTATATTTTGATTATAGCATTTGATTGTTCTCTCCATGCTCTTCCTGTTTTTCTGGGATCTTTTCAAGACTCGGTATTAGAATATTTGATGCCTCCTCTGCTTTTTCCGGCGATTCCGTTCGACTCCTTTTGGTTTGTACGCCAGGGACATGATGGTATTCTTTTCCCTCCTTATTCATTCTGATTGTTCTTAGGAAATCTTTTGCTTTCTCCTCCGATGTTATCCAGATCCTCTCGTTCTTGTAGGTCGCCATTAAGCCCTCTCCTCTCTCCCATCTGAACCTGATATTTTGCCGTTTGAGCTCGTCAGTCAATTCCTTGTATTTTCTTCTTCTTTGGATTGTCGATTGGGTGTGTTCTTTCAGAATAGTAACCTTTTTGTTTTTGAAGTATGGTGGATTTTTTGAACTTCGCTTAAGAATTTCATCACGTATGTGTTTTCTTCCAAATTGCACTATCACATCTCTTTCTACTTTATATTTTTTGGCGTACCCAGTCGTTATTCGATAAGTTCTATCGATATTTGTTTCTGCGTCCTCTTCAGCAATTTCCAGCAATTCTGCTGTTATTGACACTATTATTTGCCTTAGATTTTCTTGTGCTTCTTCTTGTATGTTTCGGAATCTTAAATAGTACTCCAATTCTTTTTGTTCAGCCTGATCCAGTTTCGTTTCTATTTGTTCTTCTCTTAATTCTATATCTTCTAGCTTTCGATTGATTGTTTCTTGTGCTTCTTCTAGTTTGGCTACGTCCGTTTGGTTTTTCCTCATGTCTTGTCTCATTGCATCCATTTCTTTTTTCATTTCTCCCAGTTCGTTGGTAATTTCTTTCCTCATTTTTGCTAGTTCTTCAGTCAGGTCATTTTTGAGTCTCTTTCTTTGTTCTTCTGCTACTTTTTGGTAAGCATCTTGTTTCTCTTGGTACGCTTCTTGTTGTTCCAGTATTTTCTGTACTTCCTTTAATATTTCCTTTCCTGTTGGGTTCCCTGATACTGAGCCTCTCCTTTGTTCTGGTTGTTCCACCACCTTTTCTGTATTTCCTGTTTTTTCTCCTTTATTCTTGGGCGTTGTCATTTTTATCCAGTTCTTCAGAGTCTCTATTATGTATGCTTTTGGCCCCGTTTTGGTAGATTTATAGGTTGGTATCTGTTTGATGTATGTTTGAGTGTTGAGAATGCTTAGACTTGTCCGTACCTTTTTTTTTAATAAATTATAATTAGTTGATTATTTTTTGTTTGTTTATTTTTCTGCAATTTTCTGCTTTGTTTAGGTGGTTGGATAGTTGATATTTGTTCTTGTTTTTAATCAGTCCTCTATTTGATTTCCGATGTTTTAATCGATTTTGTGTCCGTGTTTCAGTTCCTTGGTTTTTTTGGGGGTTTTTTTGTTTTGTTTTTTTATATATATTTTTTTGTTTTTTTAATTAATTTTTTTGTTTTTTATTTATTTATTTATTATTATTTTTTGTTTATATTTTATTTTTATTTTATTTTATTTTTATTTATTTTATTTTATTATTATTATTATTAATTTATTATTATTATTATTGTTGTTGTTTTAGTTTCTTCAGTAACTTTTTATTTAATTTGTCTTGCTTTATTCCTTTGTTTCTGTAAGTCTTTGCACTTTTATTGCAGGGTTCTTCGTTCGTTTCTTATGCCTATATTCTTTTCTTACTTTCGTATGTCTATTTTGTTCTTTATGTCTTTTACTTCTTAGAGTTACTAACTCTATGGTTTCCTTTCGTATCCTTGAGTTTCCACAATGCTTACTTCTTCCTGGTTCTTCCTGGTTCTATGCTTTCCTGTCTTAGTAGCTCTATAGTTGGTTTATTTTTTCACTCTCTGTTGATTCTTCGCTGGTTAATTCACTTCCTCCCTCTCTAGGCTTTCCTCTCTTTCCTTGCTTTCCGCCTCCCTTTGATGTCACTTCCGCCTTCTCCTTTCCGGGGCCGCGTGTATTAGGCTGTTTCTGGGGGGAGCGCGCCTCGTGGTGTCCCACTTCCGCCTTCTCCCTCCCAGGTTGCTTTGGGTAGCTCTATCTTCCACTGCGGTCTTGTTGCTTCCGGAGGAGCGCGCCTCGTGACTCCCTGGTTTCAGAGGCCAGCAATGCGAGGTGCCTTAGAGGGGATGGCGTTTTCAAGGACAATATGGCAGGCAGGCAAGGTTTGGTCACTTTCTGTTCAATTCCTTGCCCCCTTCTCTCCCACTTGCGCGCTCAGCTTTTTCCTTCCTTTTTTGCCTCGTTTTTTGCCCTGAGTCGCGCAGTGTGTTATTTCTTCTCCTGGTTCTTGCCCTTTTGCTCTCTTATTCTCTTATTCTCTGATTCTTTTCATTCCTGGCTTTTCTCTCTCCCCTCTATCATCTTTTAGCTTTGTCTTGCTTTGCTTTGCTTTGCTTTTCTCCTTATCTTGTTAGCTTTTAATCTTTTATAACTCTTTCACCCCAGGCTCCTCTTTCACTCTCTTCAAATCGCTCTTATGCCGTCTCTTTTCTGTTCAGCTTTCATGCTTTTCTAGCTTTTCCCTGCCTTTCCTTCCTTCTTACATTATAGCATATCCCGGGGTTTCTTGTTGTTACTATTGCTATTGATTCCGCTCACCTTTAGCGTTCTTCTCCACGTCCTTAAAAGTTTTGGCGCTCGGTCGGCTGTCGTCCCTGGATCCAGATCCCTGGACTGGGTACCTCCCCACTAGCCGCTGCCTTCCTCCCGTCCGGGTCTGCTGGCCGATCTCCTTGAGGGAGATCAGCTCTCGAGACCGTCGGATCAGAGTTAGGAGGCTTTGCGTTGCTCAGGCCTTCGATCCGGCCCGATATAGGAGGCTATGTCGCCTCCGCTAGCCTTCGGTTGGAGGTTGACTCAGCGGAGCTCCACTAGAGTCCAGCCAGCCGCCATTGTCGCCAAACCGGAAGTCCTCAATGCTTGTTTTGGATGCCTCTGCAAGGTTTCTTCTTGGTCTGATAATATTTTCTGTACCCATTTTGTCACATGCTGTTTTGACATTACATCCTCTCCATAAACTGAAACAACTTCACGATCTCCCTATCGTTACAGTGAAGTGGGAAAAGATGCAGTAATACAAAAATCAGATAGCCCTGGAGGGTAAAGAGGCACAGATGGTGGCAATGGCTGTACTTTCAGAGATTGCACTAGGCCTCTTGAGGTTGCCTTGGGTTTTGCCATGAGGCGCAGAGGGTCCTCAAAAGCTCTTTTATGCCCCAGACACACTGGATGGTCCCAAGGAGTCTAGGGGAAGTGGGTGGAACAAAGGAAGGAGAGAAAGAGAAAGAGAGAGAGAAAGAGGGTTAGTAAAACAAAACACCTAAGAAAGGATGGTCACAACAGCAGTGCCTGCAGGCAGGCAAGAGAGCGAGGAAGAACAGACAGTGGGAAATCAGTACAAGTTTTGTAACTCAGGAGCAGGTGCCGTTTTGTACAGGCCCGCTCTTTATTGAAAGGACTTGGGTGGGAAGAAAGGTCAGGAAGAGGAAGTGACAAGCACATCAGGTCAACACAGAAACACATTTCAAACAAATCCTGATTAGAACTAAATAAAAAAATGGCATCTGACTGACATGTCACATGAGCATGCAAAAGTAAGAATACCTTTTCATGAGGTATATATAGGCAGGGTTGTTTTCTAAGAATATGGCTATCTTTTTTCAAGACTTAACAGACTTTTTTACACCTCATCTATTGCGCACTACTTTGACTTCTATACAGGCATGGGCTAAATACATGATTTCCCAAACCTTTGAATTCATGACTTCTATTAACATCTATTCTTAGCTACAGCTTCAGCTTCAAAATCCAAAATGGCATGAAGCATCCTGCAGTCTCCAGTAGATGGAGAACATGATAGACCCCTTGAGTGAGACAGGTTAACTTTCATGCAAAAGATCATCTCGAGGTAGGGAAACACAGGAAATAGAAAGTTGGGTTTTGCCTGGAAGGTGGCCTGCCTGTGATCTGAGCCTCTGGCTTTCTGTGGCATCAAATGCGCCTTCCCCATAGATCAGTGGTTACCAACCTGTGGGCCATGGCCCACTGGTGAGCTGCAAGACCTAAATTAAGGTCTGCTGCTCTAGATTATTAAATATGGTTTTCTGTAGGCGAGCAGATGGCGACTTATGGATGGCATGTGTTCTGTATTAAAAACTAGAGCTGATGTGATCTATCCAATGCAATTTTCTGAATCAGCATCCCAAATAACCAAACCAAATCAGACCAAAAACTGATTCGTAATCCTTTTGGTACTCATGTTGGAGAGTGGTCCCTGGTCAAAAAAAGTTGGGAACCACTTCCATAGTCTCCTTGCCTATGGACCGCCTTGCCAATGGGTTCCTATGGTCAACTTCCCCAGTCTCTCAGCCTATGGGCCTCCTTGCCAATGGGTCCCTATGGTCAACTTCCCCAGAGAGCCTCCTTCCCTATGGGCCACCTTGCTAATGG
Source organism: Anolis sagrei (assembly GCF_037176765.1). NCBI lineage: Eukaryota > Metazoa > Chordata > Lepidosauria > Squamata > Anolidae > Anolis > Anolis sagrei. The sequence continues at coordinate 54,545,749 of NC_090035.1, read as the reverse complement.
GTCCCCTATAGTCAACTTCTCCAGAGAGTCTCCTTGCCTATGGGCCACCTTACCAATAGGTCCCCTATGGTCAACTTCCCCAGAGAGTCTCCTTGCCTATGGGCTGCCTTGACAATGGGTCCCTATGGTCAACTTCCCCAGTCTCCCTGCTTATGGCTCTCCTTACTTATGGGTCCCTATGGTCAACTTCCTCAGAGTTTTCTTGCCTATGGTATGCCTTGCCTATGGCCCTCCTTATATATGGGTCCCTACAGTCAACTTCCCCAGGGTCTCTTTGCCTATGGACTTCCTTACCTATGGTCAGTTTCCCCAGAGAGTCTTCTTGCCTAGGGCCTGCTTGCTTTCATGACTCTGCAGAAGATGCTTCATATGTACTTCATAAAAAGTAAATGTTTGATTTTCCTACATATTTTATAAACCCATGGTTATGTAAACACTTCTCAGGCCAAAAGGGGTCACAAGTAGAAAAAGCTGATGAAGCCCTGCTCTAGGAAACAGTCACAGTTCAAGCCAAACGTACGGTGTCTATGTTAAGAAAGGGTTGGACTGCCAAATGGTTCGTGCTATATTATGCTAATGTGCCTTATCTCAAGACTTTAGGACAGATGGCATCTGTTTAACTTGGAACTTCCCCCAAGTAGACAATTGCCTTTCACATACTGGTTCTTCTACTTTGGAATTGATTCCAAATAGAATTTTGAAGCAGAAGAAAGTCAAATAGAAAGTACTGATGAGGGTTAGTCACTGGAAGTCTACACAATCGGTTTTATAAACAAGGTTTATAAATAATTACCAGCAATACATAACACACATGCATGAGAAAGGATTTAAGGCTCATTTTGGGGGAAATGACATGGCAACCAAATGAGCACCAGTGAGGAGCCAGCAGCCATAAAACAGCACTTAGGACTCTGCTTTACTCTAACATGTGGTATCAATACTCTGCCCTCAATAGGAAGCTCATCTTGAAAGCAGTGTGGTAAAGAATGCCCTGAACTAGTTCCTCCTTTGACTGTACCTCCGCAGTGACATTGGGGCTATGAGGGAAACCACTTAAGGTCAGTAATGCACTTTCAGATAGACCTCAAACAACAGATCTATCTCACAGAAGAAGCTGAAAAATAATGCAAATCACTTCAACAACTCAGAAGTACCTTGTAAATATGAAGTGATAACCTGCCAGAGCAGATGTTCAACCTAGCATGGTCATAAAATAAAAAGGGCCCATTTTACATAGATGTGGGGGGAGCAGATGATCCTCTCTTTCTTCTGTATCCCAAAAACATCACCTGCTGTAGGAGCCATCTTTTAGTAGGCAGTGGAGATTTAACTGCTCAGTAACAGGTGGGAAAAAGATAGGCATCTCATTTACATGAGCATTACTCTGCATTTAACTTATAATCCAGTAGTCTCACAGCCATGTAAAGATGCACGTCTCATTCATGGCAGTGGATTTTCACATGTTCTCAGTTTCAAATCTCCAAGCAATTACAGAGGAAGGGCTAGGTAGGCCAAAAAGGTATGAAGCCACCTTTGCTCAACAAGAGACGTCGAGATTGGCTTTTTGTATTTTGATATTGTGGATATTTTTGATGATGATGTTTTTGGTTTTGCTAGATTGATATTTTAGATTGTGTCTTGTATTTTGAACCTTGTCCTTTCTATGTTGTACACCGCTGTGAGTCGCCCCCAGCTGGGAACAGCGGTATATAAGCAAAGTAAATAATAAATAAATAAATAAATAAATAAATAAACTTCTTGCCATCTGTTAAGGTCCCAAGTTCAGTGGGATGAATCAGGACCTCACTAAGCAACTGGCATATGGGAGGAAAGTCACTTGACAGAAAACTCTGAAAAGAATACAGTAGAGTCTCACTTACCCAAAATAACGGGCTGGCAGAATGCTGGATGAGCAAAAATGTTGGATAATACAGCGGGATTAAGGAAAAGCCTATTAAACATCAAATTACATTATGATTTTACAAATTAAGCACCAAAACATCATGTTTTACAACAAATTGACAGAAAAAGCTGTTCAATACATGGTAACATTATGTAGTAATTACTGTATTTACAAATTTAGCACCAAAACATCACAATGGATTGAAACAGCTGTGGATTCGGGCAAAATGCAGACTGTGTTGGATAATACAGTATGCTGGGTGAGCGAAGGTTGGATAAGCGAGACTCTACTGTAGCTGGATGTGTACCAGATAAGCTCTCAGAATTTAACACATTCTCCAGTACAACCAGAGCGAAGTTTGGATTTTTGGAAAGCTGAAAGTCCTATTATCATAATAGTGCAAGTAAACTGAGATAATAAGACTGTGTGGAATTTATGTGGGATACCAAGAAATATCAAATCCAGTCCAGCAGTCATCTTATCATATTATATAAGCTTTGGAAACCACCGTGAAGGAACATTATCATGTTGACACCCTGACAATTGGGTGATTGGAAATACTAACAGTGAGAAGAAATAACTTGTTGGTGAGACTATGGTATTAACTAGAAGGGGTTATAAAACTCAGGGACTTTTGCTCTTACCTGCAAATTCCCCTTTAAAGAATCAGAGAGTACAAATGAAAATTACTCAGTTCTTCCCTGGAGGGAGTAGTGGAAGGCACATAGAAAACAAGGAATAAGTTAATACTACTCCTAGTTTGGACATGTCTGGCTAAATTAATTTGGCCAATGAACTGTATCTTGTGGAGAATTTTGTTGGAGCATGTAAAAATCAGTTGGTGAGTGTGTTAACTGAAAAATGCAAGGCATGAAGCTGATTGGTTAGGCTATGCCTAAAAAGCTAGCTGAGCCTGGGAGTTTTGGCAACAGTTACATGTTTAGGTTTTTGTGCAAGGAGCTTGCCAAGACAGTTTAGTATAACTTTCTGCTACTGAGCTGCTGGAAAGAGACTCTTCACATGGACGCTTAAGGACCATTTGAATCTCTCTCAATGGACATTGGGTAAGTCAATGCAACGGTTCACATGAGTGTATATACGTTGCTCTGCATAACAAAGAGTAAACACTGATCATCTGCATGGCATATCTTTTCTCTAGAAAGACAGTGTGCGGATCAGTAAAGACATGAACTACATGTGATTTTCATTCCGCCACAAACTTGACACCTGAAGTGTCAGTGTAATATCTTGATGTGTACAATGTCGCAATATACAGAGTTGGCTGAGATGCGACAGTGGAAGACCCTATGAACTTTGCTCAAAGTCCTCCCCACTTATCCTTCAATCTATCCTTGCTCTACCCCATAGTCCTTCCAATAACCTCAGCTACCAATGGTCTGGCTTGTAGGCACACAACAAATGAGAAGAGCCACACAGACTGAGGGGTGGGGAAGGGAGATGGGCTTCAGGCTTGAAGCAATTCATGTGGTGAGGTAATTCACTGGAAGAGGTCGAGGAGAGAAAATTCTTACCAGCTATCCTTCAGAGAGCAGTACTAACCCCATCCTGGAGTGGGGGGTGAGCGTGGGTTCTCCCATCAGGCAGTGCAAGATATGGCAAAGTCCTGGCAAGCATCCTCCTGAAGAAGACACCAGGGATTATGCACCACAGTAGTCTTGGGGTCTGGGAGGCAGGAGTGGGGCAAGGAGGGACGCAGTGGACACCAACAGGAAGCTGTCCACCTGGGCCAGAATGGGCTCTGTGCAGGGAAAAGCTGGAAACAACTGCAGCCAGGCGAGTGCGTTGCCTGTAAAATCACTTCCATAGACAGCACAGATTCTCCAAAGCCATTCAGATCAACAGCTTCTGTACCTGGTAGGTGCAGAGTCAGCAACCAGGCAACTTGCTACTCGTTCAATGTCCTGCAAATCTTAGTTTTCCCCCCAGGAAACAGCCAAGGGGCAGGTTTCTTAATTTAGCATAACATAACACAATGCAAAACTCAAAGTAATGAATTCTTTTTAAAAAAAAATGAATTTATCACAAAAGTAAACAAAAAGAAAGAAATGGCTCAATCACGAGAAGGTTGTTTAGCCCTACAAATGTAACACTGCTACAGTCTTGTCTCCCTTCTTTCTCAACTACACTTTATGGAAATGTTTACGGCTTTCAATATGGTCCGATCTTTTGCTCAACAAGAGCAGCTCCTTTTCCTAGGAAATGTATGAGGAGGCCACCCTTCTGGAAATAACGTAGCCTACAACTGGCCAGTCAAGAACTCCCCTCACCCTAACTGCATTCAGGAAAACCGCATGAAGAAAAAGTGAGCATATTTCACAATTACCCCCTCTCCCACCACAAAAAACGCAAACAAACCCAAAAGCAATTTGTTCCACAGGCAAGTCCAGTATCTGTTTGGTCCAACCGGACTGGCGTTATAACCTCTGAGCTAGAAAATTGGCCCCATCATTTGAAAATGCATATTCACAGATGAGATGGCAGTAATGGGCACAAAAACTGGGTTACTGTGAGTTTTCCAGGCTGTATGGCCATGTTCCAGAAGCTTTCTCTCCTGACGTTCCGCCCACATCTATGGCAGGCAAAAACAGAGGTGGTGAGGTTTGTTGGAAACAAGGCAAGAGGAATTTATGTATATGTGGAATGTCCAGAGTGGAAGAAAGAACTCTTGTCTGCTTGAGACAAGTGTGAATGATGCAATTGATCATCTTGATTAGCACTGAAAAGCCTTGCAGCTTCAAGCCTCAGCTGCTTCCTGCCTGGGGGAAATCCTTTGTAAGCAGGAAGCAGCCAAGCCTTGAAGCTGCAAGGCTTTTCAATGTGAATTATCAATAATCAATATCAATATCAAGATGCATTTGGGGGAGGGGGGTTCAAATTATCACAGTGAGCCTCTGTGATGAACCATTCTGGACAGAGCATATTATTTCAGAACATTGACATTCTGGACCACTCTAACAATCAAGCTGTCAGACGACACAGAGAAGTCATTGTGCATATGGACAATTTCAACAGAAAGGAGGAAACCATGAAAATGAACAAAATTTGGCTACCACTATTAAAAAAAACTTCTAAAATTAGGATAGTAAATAAAGCTCAGAAAACGGGAAACCCAGACAAGAAACAATCAGGGCCAGCTTACACCTCGCAACAAAAGATCCCCCTAGGCAGGAAGCAGCCAGGCCTTGAAGATGCAAGGCTATTCAATGCTAGTCAAGGTGATTAATTGCAGCATTCACACTTGCCTCAAACAGTCAAGAGTTCTTCCTCTCATCCTGAACATTAAACCATAGATATATAAACCACACTTGCCTTGCTTCCAACAGACCTCACAACCTTTGAGGATGCCTGCCATAGATGTGGGTGAAATGCCAGGAGAGAATGCTTCTGGAACATAGCCATACAGCCCTGAAAATTCACAGCAACCCAGTGATTCTGGCCTTGAAACCCTTCGACAAGACAAGGGGCAAAGCTGCTCAAAAATGGGCAGCCTACCAGCAGAGTGAGAGAGATCCTCATCATGACCCCAGGGAGTCTCACAGGGCTGAAGTGGCACTACAGCCTCAGCAAGCTTAACACCAGGGTTCAAGCTGGTTATTATCCAGGGAATGCCTTCACTATATATACCTTGGGTTTGGGCACTCGCCTAAGGAACTAGAATATAAGCACCTATCCTATTCATAAGCTGCACAGAAGTTGGAGCTGCCTTTCTAATTATCCCAGAGGCCCTGAGAGCATAAGAGTTAGCAAGCAGCTCCCAGGATAGTGGGCCACATACAGAGTTGCTCCGAGTGGTGTCCATCTACCAAAACCTGCAATTCTGTGCAAGGAATGAGCCACATTTTGCCTCTCAATATGCCTTATCAGCAGGAGCACGGCACATATTCCAACTGCAATATCTGACTGCTGGAAGCTGGACTGGAAATTTTTAGAGCTGCATCCAAGTATTCTATGCCCACATTTCAATGTTGGCTTTGCATCATGCCTTAAACTCATCTTTTAAGTGTAGATGCAAATTCTAGAAAGGAAGCACTCATTATATGATTCATCAGCCAAATAGATATTGTTCACTAAGCCAATCATCATCATAATAAAAAAAATTAAAAGACAAGCATAGAAAAACACTACAAAAATTTATAGTCTTTGATCTCTCCCAGGAGCTGCTCCAGATAAGTGCAAAGAGTGCTCTCTCTCATAATATAAATCCTGGGTTGTTGTGGGTTTATCTCTTTTAAGTCTCAAGTTTGAATAACAATTTTTGATATTTTTATCTTGTTCAATTTTAGTAGGTGGTATGATTCTGCACCATATCCTTTATTGGGTTGTTGTGAGTTTTACGGGCTGTGTGGCCATGTCCCAGAAGCATTCACTCCTGATATTTCAACTGAATTTATGGCAGGCATCCTCAGAGCTCGTGAGGTCTGTTGGAAACTAGAAAAAAATGGGGTTTATATATCTGTGGGATATCCAGGATTGGAGAAAGAATTCTTGTCTGTTTGAGGTAGGTGTGAATGTTTCAACTGGCCACCTTGATTAGCATTTAATAGCCTTGAAATTTCAAGGTCTGTCTTCTTACTGTCTGGAGGAATCCTTTGTTGGGAGGTGATTAGCAAGACCTGATTGTTTCTTGTCTGGAATTCCCGTTTTTGAGTGTTGCCCTGAAAAACAACGAAGGGTTCCCCCAGGCAGTAAGAAGCCAGACCTTGAAACTTCTAGACCATTAAATGCTAATCAAGGAGGCCAACTGAAACATTCACACACCTACCTCAGACAGACAAGAGTTCTTTCTCCCACCCTGGACATTTCACAGATATAAAAACTCCATTTTAGGTTGTTGTAGGTTTTTTCGGGCTATATGGCCATGTTCTAGAGGCATTCTCTCCTGACATTTCACCTGCATCTATGGCAAGCATCCTCAGAGGTTTTCCTAGTTTCCAGAAGACCTCACAACCTCTGACGATGCCTGCCATAGATGCAGGTGAAATGTTAGAAAAGATTGCTTCTGGAACACAGCCATACAGCCCATGAAACAACAATCCAGTGATTCCAGCCATAAAATCAATTCTTTGAGAAAAAATATGTAGCAATTTACCACTGTGACTCAAGAATGCAAAATTGAAACTGAGCATTCTCCTTGTACTTCTAAGCACAGGCAGTGAGAAAGGGCCCATGTCAATCCAGTCTAACAAGGCCCAGGGAGCTCCCTACTTTCTTTAGGGCAGCCTAAGCGATCTCTCCCAGAAACGATACTGTCCATATCAACGGAGGAGGCCTGCCATGCGCCTCTGGAAGCTGATGCGATTCTAGAATGTTCTCTGGAAGGGGGCGGTGCCACTCAAAGGTAGTGACTGACATGTTTGGAAAGGCTGAAGGAAAGACCTTATCCCTCACTTACAAGGAGCATTCCTGAGATATGACTTCAGTGATCCCGATTTTGAAAAAATACAAGCATTATGTTCATGCGATCCCTGATTCTTTGCTGAGATGAGGTTAAAAAAGCACACTTGATATGTCCCTATGAGATCCAAAATCTGTTTTCAATGAAGCCTAGTTTCTTCAGGTCAACAGGAATACAGAACATCAAGCTTTCCTTTATTTTCCTGTGTCAGGAGTGACTTGAGAAACTGAAAGTCGCTTCTGGTGTGAGAGAATTAACCATCTGCAAGGATGTTGCCCAGGGGATGCCTGGATGTTTTGATGTTTTAACATCCTTGTGGGAGGCTTCTCTCATATCCCTGCATGGGGAGCTGGAGCTGACCGAGGGAGCTCATCTGTGCTCTCACTGGATTCAAACTTTCAACCTGTCAGTCTTCAGTCCTGCCAGCACAAGGATTTAACCCATTGTGCCACTGGGGGCTTCCCTTATATCCTAAAGACTTCCCGTCCCTTCCTACGAGCTTCCAAAGCTCAAAGAATTACAAATTAATTTCAACGCTTTTTTTTGAAAAAAAATCACCTGGTTCTATGAACCTACGAACACAGGTGTATGCAGAACAAACCCACTTTGAAAAATCCTTAGAAAAATCTACAAAATGTGTGCAAAAAATATCTAGCAGCTTTTAATAAACAGGTTTCAAATATTTAACATGTATTTAACCTTCCTATGCACATTCGGGCTGACACAGCAGGATGGGAGGCACTGCTAAAGGAATTCTAATAGGCATTTTCATGGTATCTCCCCTCCTTTCTATGATTGGCCGAGAATCCAAATGAGAGGACTCAGCCTCCTACAGAGAAAAAAAAACATTCATTTTGGACCATGCCTAGGGAAGGAAGGTTTCTTTCTGGATTGTCCTGTGAACACAGTCTCCACTCAGTGTTTCCCTTGACAAAAAATAGTTCTCTGACCCAGAAGTAAGGTAAAGGTTGTCCCCTGACATTAAGTCCAGTCATGTCTGACTCTGGGGTGTGGTGCTCATCTCCATTTCTAAGCCGAAGAGCTGGCATTGTCCGTAGACACCTCCAAGGTCATGTGGCCAGCATGACTGCATGGAGCGCCAGAAGTACCAAATGGTAATATCCCCTCTGGGTTGCTATGTGTTTTCCAGGCTGTATGGCCATGTTCCAGAAGCATTTTCTCCTGACGTTTCACCCAAACCTATGGCAGGTTTCCTCAGAGGTTGAGGGGTCTGTTGGAAACTAGGCAAGAGAGGTTTCCATATTTGTGGAATGTCTAGGGCGGGAAAAAGAACTCTTGTCTTTCTCCCATGCATCAAGCAGCCAGGCTTTGAAACTGCAAGGCCATTAAATACTAATCAAGGTGACCATTTGCAACATTCATACTTGTCTCAAGCTGGCAAAAGCTCTTTTCATTATTACACAGATATATAACCCCATTTTCCTAGTTTCCTGTCGTAGTCCCTGTGAATCGCACATTTGGTATCTCTGCGCCTGCACAGTACAGCTTTCGGAACCTTCTAGAATTAAAAAGAAACATTTTTAGTCCATCCTGGCCCCACCCCTCCCAGTATATATGGCCCAGAGGTGGGGCCAGACACCAGTTCTTTTTTCCTTGCTCTTTTGCAGCAGCTTGAGAACCTTCTCCTCTGTTGTGTGAGCTCTCTGACTGCTATCAAAGTTATTCTGTGTTCTTGCCCGGGACTCTTGGACCAATCTCCTATCCATACTTCAACCTGGACTGCTTGACCACTCTGCTCTCTGTAATCCTGACCTGGACTGTGTTTTGATACTCTGTTCTCTGTGATCCTGACCTGGACTTTCTCATTTTGGCTGACTATGTCAACTACCTCCTTCAAAAAGTGCTCCTGTTGCCCCAATACGTTGCCAGAAACGGACGGGCATGCCCTTTGCCTGGCCTGCTTGGGTGAGGGGCACCTCACCCAATCCTGTTTGGTTTGCATGGCCTTCACCCCGCAAACCAGGAAGAATAGAGAGCTGGGGTTGAAGGCGGCCCTGTATGAAAGGGCTCTCCTGCCTCCCTCACCTGCCTCCAGTCAATCTGCCCCTACAGTGCAACCCAACTTATCTTTTTTGTATCCTTTTGGGGCTCCGGCCAAAAAGAAGGCCAAAAAGCCGAAAGAAAAGACTGCGCAAGATGGCCATCAGGCTGCTCAGCCTAAAAAGGCTCCCTTGAAAAAGGCAGGCAGTACCTCAGCGGCCCCTTGCGCTCCACCTTCTCAGCCCCAGGAGAAGAGCCCAAGAGATCTCGAGCGCCCTCTGCAGGCTACTGAGGCTATTGTGGATATGATGAGCTCCACTCCTTCCCGAGCTACGCATGCACGAGTCGAGAAGCTGGATGCTGGGGGTTTTCAGACGGCTGCGATGCCAGTCCTCTCCCCCTTGGAGCAAGACCCTCTTGTCTTCTGTCATCTCCCCCTCCCGTAGGGGCAGTGGCGTCCCTCCCCTTGGGAAGCCATACCTTTGGGGGAAGCTGATCCGTCATTATGGTCCACCTTTGGGGGAAGCTGCAGCACTTCAGTCTCTGGGAATGAGGCTTCACTCCCCATGCGCCCGGTCGCCCTGATGTTGGGGACAGTCGATACCCCGAATGCTGAAGCGACGGCGTCGGGAGAGGTGCCGAGGCCTCCTTCAACCGCAGGTGCTGCTGGGCTCTCCACCTCCCTTCCCCAGCAGCCCTGGTCAGGGCGAGAGGAGCGCCGCTCTAGCAGACGCCCTGGCCATCGAGATCCTCCTCCCGAAGAAGCAGAGGAGCCCGATGCCGCTGGTATCGGCTGGCTGCGAGAGGCACGGCCCGCTCTCGCTCCTCCTCCCCTTCTTCTGCCTCCACCTCCTCCTCCTCATCTTCTTCGGGGGACTCCAGACATTGGCGGCGCTCGCGTTGTTCCCACTCCTCCTCCAGGTGGCCTTATGGACCGGGGCCCATTCATCCTCCAGGCTATTGGCAAGTGGGGCCTTCGGGCCAGTTCCTGTTTGTGCCGGCATCGATGCCTCCTCCATTTACTCTGTTGGGACCACCGGCCCCGGTGCCTACAACGGCGGGGCCTAGGGCTGACCACCTGCCCTCAACGTCTGCTTCCCAGGCAGTTGCTTCTTCACCGGCCCTCCCAGTGCCAACCCCACCAGCGGGTCCCTGTGTCGCCGCACCCCATACCAACTCTCTGCCTATAGGAAGGGCATCTTGTGTGGACCGTTTTGTGCATAGTTCGAACTTACCTTCCCTTGGGGAACCTTGTGCCAGCCAAAATTTGTGTGGTTCTTCTATTGTGCAGACCTCTAATGACCGGAACTTGTGTGGGACTGTTGCTGTATTGTCCTCTTCTCATACCTAGCATGTGAACACAGTGGCAGCTGGGCCAACTGAACTGGGCATGTCTACTGTACCTGATCAAGGCACAATTGAACTGAGTAAAAGATTTAGCGCTAGAATGACATGACCTACAAATTGGCTGGCATGCTTATTAAAGTAAAATAGAAAAAAACTTCGGTAATCATTTTGTTCGGTCTTGATTAGAATATGGGATAAGTACAAAACAAAATTCTACCAAAAACACCTCTATGGGTCTTCCCCTTGAAGGCAATGCAAAGAAGAGAATTAGGATGGGAGAATTGGCCTAGGTACAAAGACATTCTGAAAAAAGAAAGAGGGATACAGAATTAAGACACTGGAAGAGATAAGGACATCGTTCGGAGAAATTTCATGGTTCCAATATAGACAGATTAATGAGGCCTTCAATAAAGACAAAAAAAATGGTTTTGAAGTAGGAGAAAAGTACTGGGAAAAGATCATGTCCTCTGAAAAAAAAGGAATCACCAAGCTATATAGACTATTGCTTAGCTGGCAGACGGAAGAAAATGAAACAAAGAAATGCATTTCCAAATGGACAGCAAATTTAGGGCATACAATAGGAACAATAGAATGGGAAAACATTTGGAAGACTAAATTAAAATGGATTAATTCTTACAATCTGAGAGAAAATTTGTTCAAAATGATGTACCAATGGTACATGACACCTAGTAAACTCGCAAAATGTTATAAGAATGTTCCCGAAGCTTGTTGGAAGTGTGAAGAAAAGGCACCTTTTTCCATCTCTGGTGGACATGTGAGCAAGTTCAAAAATTCTGGAAACAGATCTATGAAATTGTAAGTGAAATATTAGACCTAAAAAAAGAGATGAAAGCTGAATATTATCTACAGGGAATATTGGGCTTTGAAATTGAAAGGAATAAAGATAAGCTCCTTTTCCATATGGCAACTGTGGCAAGACTGGTGATAGCCAAAAAGTGGAAAAATAAAGAATCACCAACGATAGAAGAGTGGAAGATAAAACAAATGGACATTATGAAAATGGAAAATGGATGGACATTATGAAAACACAGTACATGGCAACTATACAAAGAAACGGAGTAAGCAAGATGGATTGGACTCCAGTCGAGAGATTTAAAAATCAATCAGTAACTACACACGAGAGATAAGACAAGAAGATAAACCTAATAGAAGACAAGATTAATATTAACAATGCTATTCAGGGTAAATCAGTAACTAAGAGCACTAACACTCACTGTCACACCTTTCAACTCTTTAGGCACTCTATCTGTACCCCCTTCAGGGGTTTTTTTGTTTTGTTTTTTTCCTCTTTTCTCCTCCGCCTCCTTACGGTTTTCCCCCTCCTTTTACTCTCTTGTTTTCAGATAAATATTTGACATGTCGATGATGAACACATTCTTGATGTACTATTAACAAAAACCATTAATAAAATTTTTTTTAAAGGCACAATCGAACTGAGGGACTCTGATTCTGAGTCGAATGCTCCACAAACCTTGGGGTGTGTGAGGATGCTGCCGTTAATCAACCTCCTGAATTTAATAAGTTTGCCGCCCTACACACGGATGGCCCACTACACTACTTACATGAGCGGGTACCAAACATTTCTTTGGGCACGGATGCTGCTCTACATTGAGGCATTACCCTCAGACAGACAGCGCCTTCCTAGGGCCCTGCAAGCTGAAGCAGTGGTTTTATCCAAATTGCAAAAAGATTTTGCTAAGCATATGGCAGAGGTTGCGGGCAACCTGTTTGCCACTGCTACCTCTATTCGAAGACATGCATGGCTGCATGTCTCAAATCTTTCCGAGGAAGGGAAGGTGTTGGCTGAGGATCTTCCCTTCCACGAAGAGGGTTTATTTAACCCTGACACCGACGATCGCCTGAAACAAAAACAGGATGTCAGCCAGTCGGCTTACAAATTTGGTTACACCTGACAGCCATACCCTCAGCAGAGGACTAGATGGCAACCCTCAACTCCTGCCTACTGTAGACCATTTAATAACTCTCTTTTGTCAAAAACCTTCTCAGCATTGATTGTCATTAAAGCCATTTCTTTTTGTGGTGTGTCTCATAGTATTCGATTACATTTAAGATGTTTCTTATGTTTTCTTTTGATATGTCGCTCCGGTAGGAATCCGACTTGGTCTTCGTCTATCCAATTCACCAAGAAGGTTTTGAGTCTTTCGCCCAATATATATGAGAAAATTTTGTAGTCCAGGTTAAGCAACGAAATGGGCCTATAGTTTTTGATATTTGTTTCTTCTGTGTTTTCTTTGTGTATTAATGTTATGTTAGCCTTTTTCCAGGTCTCAGGAATACTCTGATCTGTCATAATCTTATTCATTAGAGCTTTCAAATAGGGACTAATCTCTTCTGTCATTGTCTTGTAAAAGCTAGCTGTAAAACCGTCAGGGCCCAATTGGAACTTTTTAAAAATATTATTCAAAGAATTAGATATTGGCTATAACTTTCAAAATGCAATTGAAGCAGAATATAAGGAGCAAAACGCAACAATTTGGGTAAATGGCATACCGTCAAAAGAAATTACAATTAAGAGAGGGACAAGACAGGGGTGTCCCTTATCACCCCTTATCTTTATCATGTCACTAGAAATATTATTGAGAAACATAAGAGAAAATAAACAACTCCAGGGACTGAACGTTGGAAGACAAAGGTACAAATATAGGGCATATGCAGATGATTTGATATGCATAATGGAAGACCCAAGAGAAAATTGCTTAAATTAGTTGAAGGTTATTGATGAATTTGGGAAGATGGCGGAGTTTAAAATGAATAAAATGAAGACGAAGATACTAATGAAAAATATGTCCAAGGAAAATCAAAAGAAATTGGAGGAATGATCAGGAATTCAAATTTGCACAAAAATGAAGTATTTAGGAGTGTGGATAACTGCAAAAAACTCTCAATTATTAAAGAACAATTATGAAGCCAAATTGATAGAGATAAAGAAAGGTTTGAATAATTGGAAACACTTAAATTTATTAATTTTGGGGAGAATTGCTACAATAAAAATGAATGTTCTACCAAAAATGTTGTATCGCTTTCAGAATATACCCATAATCAGAAATAACAAATTATTTGACAATTGAAGGAGATTTCAAATTTATCTGGAATGGTAAGAAACCAAGGATCAAGTACACAAATATGATAGATCAGAGGAATAGAGGAGAAATGGGGCTACCCGATCTAAAATTATACTACGAGGCAAGCAGACTCTCTTGGGTGAAAGATTGGATTTCACTTAAAAAAGAAAGAATATTAACAATTGAAGGCTTCGACCTGAGATTTGGGTGGCACTCGTACCTGTGGTACAATCAAACATTAAAAGAAAAAAATAACAATCATTTTATTAGGGCAGCATTAATAAAGATTTGGAATAAATACAAAATGAGAATGTATTTAAAAACACCACGATGGGCATCACCACTAGAAGCGAAGCAAAGAAGACTGTTAGGATGGACCAATTGGCCAACATATAAAGATGTATTAAGGAAAAAAGATAATGAAATACAACTGAAGACAAGAGAAGAGATAAACACCCAATTTGCAAACATATCTTGGTTTCAATACTTACAACTTAAAGAATATTACAATTCAGACAAAAAATTAGGCTTCATGACAAAGGAAGACATATGGGACCAAATCTTAGGAAAGAAGAAAAATATATAACAATAATCTATAACAAATTACTAGAGTGGGCCACCGAAAAAGAAGTAATAAAAGAATGTATGATTAAGTGGGCTAGAAATATTGGAAGACAGATACAATACAAAGTTGTTGTTATTGTTGTTGTTCATTCGTTCAGTTGTCTCCAACTCTTCATGACCTCATGGACCAGCCCAAGCCAGAGCTCCCTGTCGGCCGCCACCACCCCCAGCTCCTTCAAGGTCAGTCCAGTCACTTCAAGGATGCCATCCATCCATCTTGTCCTTGGTCGGCCCCTCTTCCTTTTGCCTTCCACTTTCCCCAGCATAATTGTCTTCTCTAGGCTTTCCTGTCTCCTCATGATGTGGCCAAAGTACTTCAACTTTGTCTCTAGTATCCTTCCCTCCAATGAGCAGTCGGGCTTTATTTCCTGGAGGATGGACTGGTTGGATCTTCTCGCAGTCCAAGGCACTCTCAGCACTTTCCTCCAGCACCACAGCTCAAAAGCATCAATCTTCCTTCGCTCAGCCTTCCCTAAGGTCCAGCTCTCACATCCACAGGTGACTACAGGGAATACCATGGCTTTGACTAGGCAGATCTTTGTTGTCAGTCTGATGTCTCTACTCTTTATTATTTTATCGAGACTGCTCTCCTCCCAAGAAGTAAGCGTCTTCTGATTTCCTGGCCACAGTCTGCATCTGCAGTAATCTTTGCACCTAGAAATACAAAGTCTGTCATGGCCTCCAGGTTTTCTCCCTCTATTTCCCAGTTGTCAATCATTCTTGTTGCCATAATCTTGGTTTTTTTTTATGTTTAGCTGCAACCCAGCTTTTGCGCTTTCTTCTTTCACCTTGATTAGAAGGCTCCTCAGCTCCTCCTCACTTTCGGCCATCAGAGTGGTGTTATCTGTGTATCTGAGGTTGTTAATGTTTCTTCCAGCAATGGAAGATATGATCTCACTAACATTCCTAGCGAATATACAGTGGAAGTGAAGAACAGATTTGAAGGACTAGATTTAGTAAACAGAGTCCCAGAAGAACTATGGACAGAAGTCTGAGACATTGTTCAGGAGGCAGCAACAAAGTACGTCCCAAAGAAAAAGAAAACCAAGAAGGCAAAATGGTTGTCTGCTGAGACACTGGAAGTTGCCCAAGAAAGGAGGAAAGCAAAAGGAAACAGTGATAAGGGGAGATATGCCCAGTTAAATGCGCAATTCCAGAGGTTACCCAGAAGAGATAAGGAACTATTTTTAAACAAGCAATGCATGGAAGTGGAAGAAGACAACAGAATAGGAAGGACAAGAGACCTCTTCCAGAAAATTAGAAACATTGGAGGTAAATTTCAGGCAAAAATTGGTATGATAAGAAACAAAGATGGCAGGGACCTAACAGAAGCTTAAGAGATCAAGAAAAGGTGGCGAGACTATACAGAAGATCTGTATAGGAAGGATAATAATATTGAGGATAGCTTTGACGGTGTGGTGAATGAATTAGAACCAGACATCCTGAGGAGTGAGGTTGAATGGGCCTTAAGAAGCATTGCTAACAACAAGGCAGCAGGAGACGACGGGATCCCAGCTGAACTGTTTAAAATCTTAAAAGATGATGCTGTCAAGGTGATGCATGCCATATGCCAGCAAATATGGAAAACACAAGAATGGCCATCAGACTGGAAAAAATCAACTTATATCCCCATACCAAAAAAAGGAAATGTGAAAGACTGCTCAAACTTCCATACAGTGGCCCTTATTTCTCATGCCAGTAAGGTAATGCTCAAGATCCTGCAAGGAAGACTCCATTAATACATGGAGTGAGAGTTGCCAGATGTTCAAGCTGGGTTAGAAAAGGCAGAGGAACGAGAGACCAGATTGCCAATATCCGCTGGATAATGGAGAAAGGCAGGGAGTTTCAGAAAAACATCTATTTTTGCTTCATTGACTACTCTAAAGCCTTTGACTGTGTGGATCATAATAAACTGTGGCAAGTTCTTGGTGGGATGGGCATACCAAGCCACCTTGTCTCTCTCCTGAGGAATCTGTACAAGGACCAAGTAGCAACAGTAAGAACTGACCACGGAACAACAGACTGGTTCAAGATAGGGAAAGGCGTATGGCAAGGCTGCATACTCTCACCCAACCTTTTTAATGTGTATGCAGAACATGCGATGTGCAGGGCTTGATGAATACAATACAAAGAATGGGAACAAATTTGGACAAAAAAGATCCGGTACACTTATTCAACTGACATGCAGGAAAATTGGTTAATTTTTTTTATAGGTGGTACATGACGCCACAAAAATTAGGCATAATGTATGATAATGTTAGAAATAAATGCTGGAAATGTGAATCACATATTGGAACTTTTTATCATGCATGGTGGACATGCCCAGTAATCAGTACATATTGGAAAATGATAAAACAAGAATGTGAGAAGATCTTAAAAACAAAGATTCAAACGAAACCAGAATACTTTTTATTGGGAATAATAGATGAAGAATTGGAACTAGATCAGAATAAGGATATCTTGTTTAACTATTGTATCACAGCTGCAAAAATAGTCTTGGCAAAAAAAAATGGAAACAGAAAGAAGTAGCCACAAAGGAGGAATGGATAAGTAAGATGAGGAAATCAAAGACATGGATAAACTGACCTTTGCATTAAAAGACTCATATGGAAAACCAATGAGAAAAACAGACTGGAAGTCATTTGAGGAATACTTATCAGATGACCAAAATAGGAAAGACACAAAAGAGGAGGAAGAATGAGTTTTCAGAAAAAGGAAGAAAATAAAAAGACGGAACCAGAGAAAAGGAGATTAAGGAAGTCAGAAGACCCTCATCACAAACCCCCTGCTGCCCCCTCCCATCCGCCCCAGATCCCATGTACTTTCCATACCCTCTCTCCTTAACCCAATCTCACACCCTTCCCAACCCAACCTATCCTCCCAATTCTTCTCCTACCTTTAACCCTAGCATCCCTAATCCCTAATTTTTACCTATATATCTGTAAGAATATACTTTAATAAAAATTATTTTTTAAAAAAACTCTTTCTCTGGGCCTTATAGGAACAGAAATGCCTCTCAGAATAGGTTCCACGGTGGGAGATGGGCTCCTTACTTCACCAAACCAAGGGCTCAACCCTTGCAGGGAAAACCTAAAGGCCAGGGTGCCTCCAAGAAGCACCTTTGATGGCTCCCCTTCAAACACCGAAGTCGATACTGACCGAACGTCTGGGTTCAGCGGGAACGAGTTACTGGTGAAAGAGTTTGGTTCACATTCTTATGTTGTTCCTGGGTTTGTGAGTTCTCCCAAATACCCAGCGCTGTTTCAGGATAGGCTATTTCTGTTTTACCCGAATTGGGCTTCCATCACCACGGACACGTGGGTCCTATCCATCATGTCACAAGGCTATTCGATCGAATTTGTGGATCTCCCTAGGGTCGGTTCTGTTCGGGCTACCCCATTTTCGCTCCAGTTGATGCAGGAGGTTGCAATGTTGTTACAGAAAGGGGCTATTTCTCCAGTATGCCCTGATGTTGTTCCTTACTGTTTTTTCTCCTGCTATTTCTTAATTGCTAAGCGGGGGGGGGGGTGGTTTATGTCCTATCCTTGACCTTCGGGTGCTGAATAAACACATCCTCCACAAGAAATTTTGTATGGTTTCTCTCACCTCCATAATGCCCCTGTTGTTGGAGGGCACATGGTTTGCCATAGTTGATCTCAAGGATGCCTACTTTCACATATCTATTGCCCCTCATCACTGAAGGTTCCTCTCGTTCATGGTTGGCTAGCAGGCTTATTGTTTTAATGCACTCCCGTTTGGCTTATCCACTGCCTCACGAGTCTTTACTAAATGTATGGCCGTGGTAGCTGCATACCTTCGTACTAGGGGGAATAACAGTTTACCCCTATATTGACGATTGGCTGATAGTTGCCAAGACTCATTTCCAGCTCCAAACACGTTTCCATGGTTTTGTCTCTCCTCCAGTACCTGGGCCTTGTGGTCAACCTGGAGAAGTCTTCCCTGATACCCTCTCAGCGAATCCAGTTCATTGGGGCCCTTCTAGATTCCATCTCCGAAAGGGCATTCCTTCCGGAATATTGGTTCGCCAACTGACAAGAGCTGGTAGAGCACGCAATGACGTCTTCTAGAGTGTTGGCCAAACAACTACAAATTCTCTTGGGTCACATGTCCTCAACCACTTCGGTCATCCCTTATGCCAGGTTGTGTATGTGGCTGCTCCAGTCCTGGTTCCTGTCAAACTTCAACTCACTTACGGACAGCCCATTTATCAAGCTGTCTCTCCCTTCATGGGTCCATTCTTCACTCCAATGGTGGATGGACCCATCATGGGTGTGCTTGGGGCTACCGTTCCATACTCCTCGCCGTACAAGAACAGTGACTACAGATGCCTCCCTTACGGGATGGGGTGCTCATTTCCATGAACTAGTAGCCCACAGCATTTGGTCAAGTCACGAAAGTGCACTTCACATAAACATGCTAGCCATCAAACGGGCTCTGAAGTCCTTCGTAACAGGGCAGGTAGTACAGTTACTCACCAACAACACCACGGTGATGTACTACCTGAACAAACAAGGAGGCACACACTCCCAGTTGCTTCTATCCCTGACCATGCAGATATGGGACTGGTGCATCGACAGGGGGATTCATCTGCTAGTAACCCACATCCCAGGGGAGCAGAATTCACTAGCAGACTCCCTCAGCAGTAATCCCCTGGCCCACCACGAGTGGTCCCTCAACTGGGAGAAAACCCGAAGGCTCTTCCTTCCATGGGGGACCCCAGAAGTGGATCTGTTTGCAACTTGACTCAACTCAAAGTGCCCCATGTTTTGTGCCAGAGCGCAGGCCTCCCTGCAGGAGGGGTGCCTGGGAGACGCTTTCCTTCAGACGTGGTCCGGCCAGACCATGTATGCCTTTCTACCATTCCCCCTTCTACTCAGGCTGGTGGCGAAGGTTCAAAGATACAATTCCCATTGCATCCTAGTGACGCCATGGTGGCCAAGACAACCTTGGTTCTCCCCTCTCCACCAAATGGCCTGGGGCAATTTAGTTCATTTTCCAGACAGGCCAGACCTGCTGACATCTCAGCAGGGCCACGTTCTGTACCCAGAGGTACATAGACTGAGGCTAACTGCATGGAGGATCGTGCCTGCCTGTTAGCTCTTCTTTCAAGTTTATCCCACTCAGTGTTAAGCATTATTGTGTGGCGGTCAGTAGGAGAAATATTAAAAATAATAATTATAAAAAATATATTTGAAAAATGAAAACTTACCTTGAAACACTGGCAAGAGAGATTTCTACGCAAGAGTCAATAGGAGTAGTTTGTTCCATAGATGAAAGCAAATGTTGACTGAATAAGGCTTCACGGGTCAGAATCAAGGAAGTTAAATATTAAATGGAACATGTCATTTGAAACAATAGTAATTGATGTCATAAGCATCTCGAAGGGAATGTTCTTGGCAACGATACATGAAGAACCCCTGACTTAAAAGTAAATGTCAAGGCCAAACAATAGCAAGGCTGGAACAACTACAGGTTAGCGCCACCTTCCGCTGCGTTGATGTAAATAGCAGGCAAAAGTTCAGACGTACTCTATAGAATCAATTCTAATGAAATAAGATTGTGAAAGTAATTAATGAAGAGTTAATAAGAGAATAAGAATAAATAAGAAAATTACTTGGAATGAGTATGATTAAAGTATATATGAAGTTGTGATCTGTTTTAAGGATTAAGAAATCAAACCACGTCATTTTTGGTGTAGGACAAAAGGCAAATGGGAAAACAAATATTTGGGACATGATACTCTGCCAACATGATACTGTTAATGATTATGTAGTGTGTACGTGTCAGGAGGAATATACGCATGTGCAAATTGGATATTCGCTCTATAAATACTGAGGTGATTTGGATAGTGGGGTGTGCTCTCCAGCCGTCTTGAAGGGCTGGGCACCCTTGCCTAGGTAAGAAATAAATGCTGGAAATCTGGAAGTTGTCTCTGTCTTTTACATTCTCCACGATCTCTACGAATCCTGAAAATTGGCAGCCGGGGGTCTGCCGTAACAATTGAAGCTGCCCACAGGGCGTCTACTAAGCGCTCCTATCTTTATAAGTGGTCCCGGTTTTGCACCTTTGCGAGGACTAGGGAAATAGACCCTGATAATGCCTCCATTCCGGTGATTTTAGATTTTTTAGTGTCACTTTCAAACTCAGGCTTGTCATACTCCTCCATGAAATTTTACTTAGCAGCAGTTTCATGGTTCAGACGGAAGTTGGGATTTGCTTCCTGCTTTTCTGACCCTCTGGTTAAAACTTTCCTTAAGGGGACGCTTAACATTAAACCCCCTGTGGCACCAGTCGCTCCGTCATGGAACCTGGAACTTATACTGACTTCTTTGATGAAACCCCCTTTTGACCCCTTGGCTGCTACAAGTTTGTCTTACCTTTCATGTAAGACCGCCTTTTTAGTGGCAATAATTTCTGCTAGGCGTTCTAGCGAGTTGTGTGCCTTATGAGTAGACTTTCCATACCTTAAGTTTCATAGAGATAAGGTCATATTACGCACCAACTTAGCCTTTTTGCCTAAAGTTGCCACTTGTTTCCACATGTCCCAGGACCTAGTTTTGCCCACTTTCCTTCAAAACCCCTCAACACCGCTCGAAAGGAGACTTCACTTGTTGGATGTTCATAGAGCCCTATCATTCTATGTAAATAGGATGGCATTGGTTAGGAAGACCCCTAAGTTATTTGTTAAATACCGGGAGGATACTGTAGGGTCCCCATTGTCATCCCAGAGGTTGTCTTCTTGGATTGTGTCCACAATTCAGCTCTGCTACTGATCAGGGGTCATTCGACGAGATCGGTGTCCATGTCCACTGCCTACCTGAGGGGCATTCCGCTGGATGCCATCTGCCGTGCTGCCATTTGGACTTCTCCACTTACCTTTGTGTCCCACTACAAACTGAATGTCGCTTCCAGGAGAGATGCACAGTTCGGCAGAGCAGTCCTCTTTACAGCGGTGGCATGACGCCCACCATCCAAGGTCAGTAGTTCGCTAATCTACCAAATATGCAATTCACAGGGACTACAACAGGAAATTATAGGTTGCTTACCTGTAACCATCGTTTCCTGAGTAGTCACTTGTGAATTCACACATCCCCGCCAGTCCTCCCCTCGAGTGTCATGCCCCGCCTTCTGGCTGCTTTACAGCAGAAGAGAACTGGTGGCTGGCCCCGCCTCTGGGCCATATATACTCGGAGAAGTGGGCGGGGCCAGGATGGACTAAAATGTTTCTTTTTAATTCTAGAAGGTTTTGAAACTGTACTGCATAGGCACAGAGATACCAAATGTGCAAATTCACAGGTGACTACTCAGGAAACTACGGTTTCAGGTAAGCAACCTATAGTTTCCAACAGACCTCACAACCTCTGAGGATGCCTGCCATAGATGTGGACGATACATCAGGAGAGAATAATTGTGGAACGTCACCACGCAGCCTGGAAAACGCACAGTAACCCAGTGATTCTGGCCATGAAAGCCTTCGACAACACATTATCCCCTATTCACATCATTGAAAGATCTCAGTAGGTTTTAATTTCCACTGATCAGTTAAACAATGGCACTGGTCTGTTTCTGTTTTGATTCAACTGAAGCAAACAACAATAGCACCCCGACACAGCGAACCCAGAAGAATGGCTCATGCTCCTTTTCTAGGGTTTGTGTAACCTAGCATTCCTCTCGCTCCCATTAGTGGGAACAGTAGAGCCATCCTCGGCAAACTAACTCAGCAGACAACACTTGCTGCTAAGGCAAGGAGTGCCATGTCCTCAAACGATGCGCTGTGCCTCAAGGCTCAGCCAAAGAGCAATTCTCCCTCTCACTGGTCACGCAAAGCAGCTGGACTGACCGACTAATCCCAAATCTTCATCATGGAGTAAGCCTGAACTAAATGCTATATGTGGTATCCTCCTTCTCTACACCACTGCCACATCCCTATGCTTCATATTTTCCATCCAGTCCCTACCGCAGACCCTCTGAGAATGAGTGCTTCTTAAGAAATGGCCTTCTCCCAATGAGGGACATGGTTTGCTCTACGCAGCTCTGCCGAGAACTTAGATGCCGCAGTCCACAAGGTCTAGGCAAGTCCCGCCGTACAAAAAAATCAAACCAAATTAAAAAACCAACACCAAAGATGATGGCATAAGGTTTGAGTAGGAACTTGGGAAGCTCTGCCTCACTCAGGCTGTCTTGCCTGAGCCCAGGAAATAGTTAAATGGAAGAGAAGCACCGGCTGGAGGTAGGCCTAGGCACGGGACTGTATGTCAGCACTGCTAAGGGTTGACTCATACCATGCTGGCATCCGATTTGATTCCAAAGGAAGGAAGGATTTCAGTCTTAGGGGTTGCCGGGATCCCAGCATCTGCCTGGATGAATCCTCTTCTGTCTGTTAAACTACAATAGAGAGAGAGAGAGAGAGAGAGAGAGAGAGAGAGAGAACGCAAATAAGAAGTCATGTTAAAGCAAATGAGCAACAGTCCTCTTTTTGTTGTCAAAGGCTTTCATGGCCAGAATCTCTGGGTTTCTGTAAGTTTTCTGGGTTGTATGGTCATGTTCCAGAAGCATTCTCTCTTGACGTTTCACCCACATCTATGGTATTTGATGAACCAACCTGGACACAGCATATTATTTGAGTATACAGACATGCTGAACCACTCTAACAGCCACAATGTTAGACTACACAGAGAAGCCATTGGAATCCACAAGAAGCTTGTGGACAATTGCAACAGAAAGGAGAAAACCATGAACATGAACAAAATCTGGATACCAGTTTTTACAAACTCTAAAATCAGGACAGTAAATGTACCGTTATGCCCAGACGCTTTAAAATAAAACTTTGACGTGCTGCTATCTATGTCTGGGCGAAACTGCTGGGGTCTTTCTTTAGGCAGATTGAGCTTTCTTGAATAACAGAGTCCACTTCAATTTTAAACATTAAACAGGGTATTTATTAACAAAGTCCTTGTAGACTTGGCTCAGCTTATTAATGTTACCAACAATCAATGAGTAAAGTATAGAGACAAGTTTTCTTATATACAGATATTGAGGCACCTTTCCTCCAAAAGGTATAATGAATTGTGGGATTCTTCTACCCTAATCTTGAGCCCCTATGGTAAGAATAAGCAGGTTTTTCTCCTATCTATAACTCAAAATCAGCTTTGGAGGCAAATGCCCAATACTATCTATCTAAATACCCAATAGCTCTTCTATTGATCTATCTATAATTTCTCTATAGCATAATAAACTTTATCTGTATTCAATTATTCCCTATAGCTCAATGAATCTATCTATCTATCTATCTATCTATCTATCTATCTATCAGTCTCAATTAAACTCAATTAATCTATTATACTAAATTACTCAATTAAACTAAATTGTTTTTACAATGGTATTTTCTGCGGTACCTGTCTGCCAACAGCACATCATGGATTCTTCCTAAAACTGAAGGGGCAGGGAGACCTCCAAAATGGCTGCTTCTACCCTGGAAGCAGGGGCAGGCCCAAAGAGCTACTCTTTGCCCAATCATTGCAGAGGGCCTGCAAACTGGCTTTCCTGCTTCTGGCTGCTAACTTTTTAGGCCTTTGCAGAGGCTGCAGCAGCCTGGCAGAAACTCAAGGAGAGGCTGTTTCCAGCAACTTAAAGGTAATGCAAACCCCAGTCCCCAGGGAGACGGAACAGTAAACTAAAAAACTAAAAAAAAACTTAAAAAAGAAAAGAAAGGGGGGGATTCTGGACAGGAAACAATCGGGGCCACCTAACACTTCCCAACAAAGAATCCCCCAGGAATCAGTCAGGTTTTGAAGCTGCAAAGCTGTTCAATGCAAATTAACATGCAAATTAAGGTGATTAATTGCAGCATTCACATTTGCCTCCAACAGACAAGAGTTCTTTCACCCACCCTGGACATTCCACAGATATATAAACCCCACTTGCCTTGTTTCCAACAAGCCTCAGAACCTCAGGAGAGAATGCTTCTGGAACATGGGCATACAGCCTAGAAACCTTACAGCAACCCAGTCCTCTTTTCCATCTTTTTAAGGTATATTTTACAAATGACATAGAAAATGGGATACTTTTAAATTATGAAATACAATGACAAGATACTTCTGGGACAAAAATGTATATGATTCTCCAAAAAAGCAGAGTCTCTTGTTTCCATTGTAACATCAAACAAGCCTCAAGTGTCCAATGTAATGTTGAAGCCTTTCATGGCTGGAATCATTGGATTGATATGTGTTTTCCAGGCTGTATGGACATGTTCCAGAAACATAGATGCAGGCGAAACGTCAGGAGAGAATACTTCTGGAACATGGAAAACACACAACTCAAGTGTCTGTTTGTTTGGGATTTTATAAATAACTGCAATAATAGGAACATGAACAGGATAACTCTTTCAACTCCTTTAGAGAAAAAAGTCCCTCATGTAAGCCAAAAATAATTCAAATATCTGTTTGAGTATGTGTTTGCAGCTACTTTTACATGACATCTAAATTAGTAAAATTCCCATAACAATTAGAGTGTCAGAGAAATAGCTGAGGGAGACATAAGCTGAGGAAGCAAGAAAAATAAAGATAGGAAATGTAGCAAGAATGTTATCTGGTAAAAATTAAATTAATTGAGGGGCAAACACTTGAACTATTTCTCACATCATGGATGAGAAGACATGGACTTTTAGATGTGGTGGACTACAGCTGTATTGGTGGGACTACAGCTGTATTAGTGGGACACATGGGAACTGCAGTCCAGAAATGTTGAATGGCCACAGTTCCCTGCATTGCCTTCCCTCAGATCACATATGTGAATAACTCAAGAAAACACTCCCCATTTATTGGTAGGCTTGCACCATATTGTAGTGTAACACATAAAGGTAAAGCTTTCCCCTTGACATTATATCTAGTTGTGTCCAACTCTGGAGGGTGGTGCTCATCTTCATTTCTTAGCTGAAGAGCTGGCGTTGTCGGTAGACACCTCTAGCTCATTACCTTTCTGCAATAGCTGTACCTATTAATCTACTCACTTTTGCATGTTTTTGAACTGCTAGGTTTGCAGAAGATGGGGCTAATGAAAGGAGGTCACCCCATCTGCGGATTTGAACTGCTGACCTTCTGATCAGCAAGTACTGCAGATCAGAGGTTTAACCCACTGCACCACCGCAGCCTCTTATAGAGTAACACATACTTCGTTCTGTATTAAAACTGCGCCTTCATCTCAGTGATGCCAAGAGAAAAGCACACACAATATTATTATCAAGATTATCTGAGCAGAAACACAATCTTACAGTAATTTATTTGACATTCCTTGAACTTTTTGAGTGTGACTCCGTACATTTGGGAAAATGTGGCTGAAATGCTTATGCATCTTTAAATGACTAAATTATACCATACCACAGCCAAATGTTGCTTCCTAAAAGTTTGATGATTAACTATGACATTTTCTTTCCACATGTATTCATGAACCCATTCAAGTGGGCATCTTCTCTGTGCTAATGTGAGGCTCTCTCTTCATTTTATCTAATTGTGCTCTCTTGTGACTAGATGGAGACAGGTAAAATGGGTATCATAACAGTACATAAAGAACCACACTCAAAAACATGGGAATTCCAGACAAGAAACAATCAGGGCCAGCTAATCACTTCCCAACAAATGATTCCCCCAGGCAGCAAGAAGCCCGACATTGAAAACTGCTAGCTCATTAAATGCTAATCAAGGTGGCCAATTGCAACATTCACACCTACCTCCAACAGACAAGAATTCTTTCTGCCACCCTGGACCTCCCACAGATATATAAACCCCACTTGTCTAGTTTCCAACAAACCTCACAACCTCTGAGGATGCCTGCCATAGATGCAGGTGAAACGTCAGGAGAGAATGCTTCTGGAATATGGCCATACAGGCTGGAAAATACACAACAACCCAGTGATTCCAGCCATGAAAGCCTTAGACAATACAAAGCACCAGGTAGTTTAAATCTGTTCCTAGACATGACAGTTGAGAGCTACATGCTAGCCATTGTGGAAATTCCACGAGAGAACAAATGCCAAACGAAGATATGTAACAAGGAGACTGGGAAGATAGGGCAATCCTTTGAAAGATTAGATCCATTCCATGCCCGGTTTCCATTCTAGCTGGTCATTCTTATCTAGTTTTGAATGACTGGTGCCTGAAGCCAGAATTCCAGTATGAGCTCCAATTGTGCCAACTAATGTACAGAAAAATGGATCCAAGTGCTTCTTAGCTCAGTTCCCAACTAGCCATATAATGTTCCTTGATCGTGTTGGGAGTGGGCACTCCCCCTTAGCAACCAATCAGTGGCAGAGGACTCCCAGCCACCATTGAGCCACCCTTGCACAGTTGAGGAACAGTGGTGGTCTTAGTTCCCAAAGGGTCAATGTAGTTTTTGGCAGTCCCGCAAGGTAGATGCAGCTCAGAGTCTCCCTACATCCCTGGCAACTGACTGAAGGAAAGCATTGTGCCACTTTGAAGCTATCTGGCTCAAGTGGTCCAAAAGAAGCCTTGTGTTTATGCGATTCCAGAAATGTATATCCCACTATATTCCAATAGGATGCTTTCACCACTGTGTTCTCCTGCCTTTCTGAGAAATGGTCATCTAGACCAAAGTTAAGGGACCCATTTGGGGTCCCCTAACTCAGAGCTTCTTAAACTTTTTCAGCTTGTGATCTTTTTCCCAAGAAAGTTTTATGTGACCTCAAGAATATAAAATAGGTATTCAGGCAGTCCCCAAATTACAAACAGGATAGGTTCTGTAGGTTGGTTCTTAAGTTCAATTTGTATGTAAGTTGGGACACGTACATTTTTAAAGTGTAACTAGAGCCATACACACACACACACACACACACACACAAATGTTGTGGTGAGCCGAACCATAAAATTATTTTTGTTGCTACTTCATAACTATAATTTTGCTATTGTTATGAATTGTAGTATAAATATTAGGGCTGGGCGGTTTCGTTCGTTAATTTTGTATTTCGTTAATTATTTGTTATTTTTTTTGATAACGAAATGATGTTGATATTTTTTTCCAAACCCGGAAGTGTTTTTTAATAACGAAGCAGCATCCTCCATCTTTTTAATGGACTTCCGCCCGTTTCAGAAATGACGTTAAATGATGGTAGGATGCTGGGAGCGCCGGGAACCAATCAGAAGAAGACACAGGGCTGATGGCCCCATGTCTTCTTCTGATTGGGCGGGCTGCCCTATAAAAGTGGCTGCGCGCTCCGCGCGGCCACATTGCTCAGTCTGGGGAAAGCGAGGAGGGTGGACGGAGCTGGTAGCTGCGGCTGCAGGGAGTTTGCATTGCTCAGTGTGGGGAAAGCGAGGAGGGTTTCAACCACTGTTTGTGGGCCCTGTGGCCCTTTTGCAGCCACTCCTTTTGAAAATACAGTGCTCATTTCTGTTCGGTTAACTCAAAGCAGTTTCAACCAGTGTTTGTGGGCCCTGTGGCCCTTTTGCCACCACTACTTTTGAAAATACAGTGCTCATTTCTGTTCGGTTAACTCAAAGCAGTTTCAACCAGTGTTTGTGGGCCCTGTGGCCCTTTTGCCACCACTACTTTTGAAAATACCGTGCTCATTTCTGTTCAGTTAACTCAAAGCAGTTTCAACCAGTGTTTGTGGGCCCTGTGGCCCTTTTGCCACCACTACTTTTGAAAATACAGTGCTCATTTCTGTTCGGTTAACTCAAAGCAGTTTCAACCAGTGTTTGTGGGCCCTGTGGCCCTTTTGCCACCACTAATTTTGAAAATACAGTGC
The DNA here is from genome assembly GCF_037176765.1 of Anolis sagrei. NCBI lineage: Eukaryota > Metazoa > Chordata > Lepidosauria > Squamata > Anolidae > Anolis > Anolis sagrei. Next base: position 54,517,574 of record NC_090035.1, on the reverse strand, counting down.
TCATTTCTGTTCGGTTAACTCAAAGCAGTTTCAACCAGTGTTTGTGGGCCCCGTGGCCCTTTTGGCAACACTCCTTTTGAAAATACAGTGCTCATTTCTGTTCAGTTAACTCAAGGTAGTTTCAACCAGTGTGATGAAACGTTTCCTTCCCAGCTTTTCGGGATGCAAGGGCCCAGTGTTATCATGAACATCTAAGAAAGGCAGGGGACTGAAGATGAACACATTGACAAGAAGGGAACATTCAACCAACGAGATGGTTACTGAAACACACACAGATGCTTCAACCAGCTGTGAAATGGCAGAACCTTCTTCATCATTTTGAAAGACTCAACGTTCAGCTCATGATATCCTTTCAAGTATTTCAGATATTACAGGTTATGAAGAGGAGGGTGAGGAGGGGGACGTGTCTGAGGGATGGGCGGAAGACAATATGGAATCTGCTTCCACCACAGGAATTAGTGATCCAGAGGACTGCTGGAGGGTGAGGTACAGAAACGACCAACAATTACACTCCCTTCCACAAACACCGACATTCCGAACACAAGCATGATTACACCTGAAGTGCATGTGGGTAGGGGTAGGCTGAGATCGCTCCTATGGGATCATTACGACGTCCATGCTCAGAGGGCCACTTTGGCAGTTTGCAGGCATTGCGGTGTGAGCAGCAGCAGAGGAAAAGATATAAGGCATCTTGCCACAACAGGGCTAAGGATGCACATGAAGAGACACCACCCAAATGTAAAGTTGGACGCAGTTGAAGTCGGCAGCACATGCAGCAGTACACAGAGCACTCCAACCTCATCAACAGGCCCCATGCAGAAAACCATTCATGCTTGGGGCGTGCAAGTTACAAGGGTGAGATCTGGATTGAAGCCGCCATCAGTGAAGGAAATAACACGTTGCCTGGGAGAGATGATGGCTCTGGACCACCAGCCCTTCCGTATGGTGGAATGGGAAGGTTTCCGCCGATTTGTTCACCTCCTGGCACCATGGTACAATATCCCGAATCGCAAAACTTTCTCTCGAACAGTCATTCCAGCTTTCCAACTGTCGCTGCCGTTACTCCCCGAAACACCAGCAGTTACGGCAGCAACGATACCAGTAGTCCCACCTTGCCACCTACAAGGGACGACAGACGGGACGTGCGGCTGAAAAAGAGGAACGAGGAGAATTTCATAAACGACAGTATCGCTTTTCTTGCAGAGGAAGGAACATCTTTGTCGGCCCAGGCGGCAAAGATAGACTTGGCCGAGTACTCTGTTAATCGTTACTTTGAGGAGTCTCAGGAGAGTTTAACCACCAATCAATTGACGTACTGGTCCTCCCGAAGCAAGACATGGCCTGACCACCCACCTGTCGCACGCAAGTATCTCAGCTGTTCACCAACTAGCGTGCAGAGTGAGAGGGTCTTCAGCCTGGCAGGAGATGTCGTCACCCTCCAACGTAACTCGCTCGACCCTCTTGCGGTGGAAAAGCTGGTCTTCTTGAAGGCCAACTTGCCACTTTTGGGCTATCCAGAGATGGATTTTTAGAGCTTATTTTGCTTTGTGTTGCCTAAAATTACTATTGCCTGCTGTCTGTGGGAACATTGAAACATTGAAAATCAAGTATACTTTGCTTTGTGTTGCTTAAAATTACTATTGCCTGCTGTATGCGGGAACATTGGAACATTGAAAATCAAGTTTACTTTGCATTGTGTTGCCTAAAATAACTATTGCCTGCTGTCTGCGGGAACATTGCCCCACTGTGGTCCTGCCCTTATTGAAAATACAGTGTTCTTTGCTTTTGTCTTGCCTAAAATTATTATTGCCTGCTTTATGCGGGAACATTGCCCCACTGTGGTCCTGCCCTTATTGAAAATACAGTGTTCTTTGCTTTTGCGTTGCCTAAAATTACTATTGCCTCCTGTCTGCAGGAACATTGCACCACTGAGGTCCTGCCCTTATTGAAAATCAAGTTTACTTTGCTTTTGTGTTGCCTAAAATTACTATTGCCTGCTGTCTGCGGGAACATTGCCTTACTGGGGTCCTGCGGTTATTGAAAATACAGGGTTCTTTGCTTTGTGTTGCCTAAGATTACTATTGTCCTGCTGTATGCGGAAACATTGGAACATTAAAAATCAAGTGTACTTTGCTTTGTGTTGCCAAAAAATAACGATTGCCTGCTCTCTGTGGGAATATTGCCCCACTGTCGTCCTGCCTTTATTGAAAATCAAGTTTACTTTGCTTTGTGTTGCCACAAAATATCTATTTCCTGCTGTCTGCGGGAACATTGCCCCACTGTGGTCCTGCCCTTGTTGAAAATATTTATTTATTTATTTATTTATTTATTTAGAAGATTTATATACCGGCCTTCTCCACCTCGATGAGGGACTCAGGTCGGTTTACAGAGCATAACAAATACAATCATATAAAACAACAATTACAGATCAATACATATTAAAATAGTACAACTTAGTACAATAAAAACATCGTCATTACATCATTACAATATGCCAAATCGTCACTCCAGTCGTAGTCAAAAACCAATTCATAGTCACAGTTCATCATGGGTCATCACAGGGAAGGTTCTAGGTTCAGTCTTCGAATGCCACCCTCCAGAGCCATGTTTTTAGCGATTTCCTGAATGTCAGGAGGGAGGGGGCAGATCTAATCTCTGGTGGGAGGGAGTTCCAAAGCCGGGGAGCCACCACAGAGAAGGCCCTGTCCCTCGTCCCCACCAACCTCGATTGTGAAGGTGGTGGGACCGAGAGCAGGGCCCCCCCAGAAGATCTTAATAGCCTTGATGGTTCATAGGGGAGAATCCGTTCGGACAGGTAAACTGGGCCGGCGCCGTTTAGGGCTTTATAGGTCAACACCAGCACTTTGAATTGTGCCCGGAAGCTGATAGGCAGCCAGTGGAGCTGGCGTAGCAGAGGGGTCGTATGATCTCTGTACCCTGCTCCTGTTAGCAATCTGGCTGCCGCGCGTTGGACTGATTGAAGCTTCCGGGCAGTCTTCAGAGGCAACCCCACGTAGAGAGCGTTGCAGTAGTCTAAACGGGATGTAACCAGAGCGTGGACTACCGTGGCCAAGTCAGACTTCCCAAGGTACGGGCGCAGCTGGCGCACAAGTTTTAATTGTGCAAAAGCTCCCCTGACCACCGCCGAGACCTGGGGTTCCAGGCTCAGCGATGAGTCCAGGGTCACTCCCAGGCTGCGAACCTGCGCCTTCAGGGGGAGTGTAACCCCGTCCAGCACAGGCTGTAACCCTATACCCTGTTCGGCCTTTCGACTGACCAGGAGTACCTCTGTCTTGTCTGGATTTAGTTTCAATCTGTTGTCCCTCATCCAGTCCGTTACAGCGGCCAAGCACCGGTTCAGGACTTCAACAGCCTCCTTAGTAGCAGGTGGAAAGGAGTGACAGAGTTGGACATCATCTGCGTACAGATGACACCGTACCCCGAAACTCCGGATGATCTCTCCCAACGGCTTCATGTATATGTTAAACAACATAGGGGACAGTACAGAACCCTGCGGGACCCCACAGTGCAATGGCCGCGGAGTCGAGCAGGTGTCCCCTAATGACACCATCTGGGAGCGCCCCTCGAGAAAGGACTGGAGCCACTGCAGAGCAGTACCCCCAAGACCCATTCCCGCGAGACGTCCCAGAAGGATACCGTGATCGACGGTATCGAAGGCCGAAGAGAGGTCCAGCAGAACCAACAGGGACACACTCCCCCTGTCCAGTTCCCTGCGCAGATCATCCACTAAGGCGACCAAGGCTGTCTCCGTACCATGCCCCGGCCTAAAACCAGACTGCGCAGGATCTAGATACTCCGTGTCTACCAGGAACTCCTGGAGTTGCGAGGCCACCACACGTTCCAGGACTTTGCCCAAAAAGGGGAGATTGGATACTGGCCGATAGTTGACGAATTGAGTGGGGTGTTCTTTGCTTTTGTCTTGACCAAAATTACTATTGTCCTGCTGTATGCGGGAACATTGGAACATTGAAAATCAAGTTTACTTTGCTTTGTGTTGCCAAAAAATAAATATTGCCTGCTGTCTGCGGGAACATTGCCCCACTGTGGTCCTGCCCTTATTGAAAATACAGTGTTCTTTGCTTTGTGTTGCCTAAAATTACTATTGTCCTGCTGTATGCGGGATTATTGGAACATTGAAAATCAAGTTTACTTTGCTTTGTGTTGCCAAAAAATAACTATTGCCTCCTGTCTGTGGGAACATTACCCCACTGGGATCCTTCCCTTATTGAAAATACAGTGTTCTTTGCTTTGTGTTGCCTAAAATTACTATTGCCTGCTGTCTGCGGGAACATTGCCCCACTGGGATCCAGCCCTTATATAAAATCAAGTTTACTTTGCATTGTGTTGCCTAAAATAACTATTGCCTGCTTTATGCGGGAACATTGCCCCACTGTGGTCCTGCCCTAATTGAAAATACAGTGTTCTTTGCTTTTGCGTTGCCTAAAATTACTATTGCCTCCTGTCTGCAGGAACATTGCACCACTGAGGTCCTGCCCTTATTGAAAATCAAGTTTACTTTGCTTTTGTGTTGCCTAAAATTACTATTGCCTGCTGTCTGCGGAAACATTGCCTTACTGGGGTCCTGCCGTTATTGAAAATACAGGGTTCTTTGCTTTGTGTTGCCTAAGATTACTATTGTCCTGCTGTCTGCGGGAACATTGGAACATTGAAAATCAAGTTTAGTTTGCTTTATGTTGCCAAAAAAAACGATTGCCTGCTGTCTGCGGGAACATTGCCCCAATGTGGTCCTGCCCTTATTGAAAATACTGTGTTCTTTGATTTTGTCTTGTGTAAAATTACTATTGCCTGCTGTCTGCGGGAACATTGCCCCACTGGGATCCAGCCCTTATATAAAATCAAGTTTACTTTGCATTGTGTTGCCTAAAATAACTATTGCCTGCTGTCTGCGGGAACATTGCCCCACTGTGGTCCTGCCCTTATTGAAAATACAGTGTTCTTTGCTTTGTGTTGCCAAAAAACAACTATTGCCTGCTGTCTGCGGGAACATTGCCCCACTGTGGTCCTGCCCTTATTGAAAGTACAGTGTTCTTTGCTTTTGTATTGCATAAAATTACTATTGCCTGCTGTCTGCGGGAACATTGCCCCAATGTGGTCCTGCCCTTATTGTAAATACAGTGTTCTTTGCTTTTGTGTTGCCTAAAATTACTATTGCCTACTGTCTGCGGGAACATTGCCTTACTGGGGTCCTGCCGTTATTGAAAATACAGTGTTCTTTGCTTTGTGTTGCCTAAGATTACTATTGTCCTGCTGTATGCGGGAACATTGGAACATTGAAAATCAAGTTTACTTTGCTTTGTGTTGCCTAAAATTATTATTGCCTGCTGTATGCGGGAACATTGGAACATTGAAAATCAAGTTTACTTTGCTTTGTGTTGCCAAAAAATAACTATTGCCCGCTGTCTGCGGGAACATTGCACCACTGTGGTTCTGCCCTTATTGAAAATCAAGTTTACTTTGCTTTGTGTTGCCACAAAATATCTATTGTCCTGCTGTATGCGGGAACATTGGAACATTGAAAATCAAGTTTACTTTGCTTTGTGTTGCCAAAAAATAACTATTGCCTCCTGTCTGTGGGAACATTACCCCACTGGGGTCCTTCCCTTATTGAAAATACAGTGTTCTTTGCTTTGTGTTGCCTAAAATTACTATTGCCTGCTGTCTGCGGGAACATTGCCCCACTGGGATCCAGCCCTTATATAAAATCAAGTTTACTTTGCATTGTGTTGCCTAAAATAACTATTGCCTGCTTTATGCGGGAACATTGCCCCACTGTGGTCCTGCCCTAATTGAAAATACAGTGTTCTTTACTTTTGCGTTGCCTAAAATTACTATTGCCTCCTGTCTGCAGGAACATTGCACCACTGAGGTCCTGCCCTTATTGAAAATCAAGTTTACTTTGCTTTTGTGTTGCCTAAAATTACTATTGCCTGCTGTCTGCGGAAACATTGCCTTACTGGGGTCCTGCCGTTATTGAAAATACAGGGTTCTTTGCTTTGTGTTGCCTAAGATTACTATTGTCCTGCTGTCTGCGGGAACATTGGAACATTGAAAATTAAGTTTACTTTGCTTTGTGTTGCCTAAAATTACCACTGTCTGCTGTCTGCGGGAACATTGCCCCACTGGCATCCTGCCCTTATTGAAAATCAAGTTTAGTTTGCTTTATGTTGCCAAAAAAAAACGATTGCCTGCTGTCTGCGGGAACATTGCCCCAATGTGGTCCTGCCCTTATTGAAAATACTGTGTTCTTTGATTTTGTCTTGTCTAAAATTACTATTGCCTGCTGTCTGCGGGAACATTGCCCCACTGGGATCCAGCCCTTATATAAAATCAAGTTTACTTTGCATTGTGTTGCCTAAAATAACTATTGCCTGCTGTCTGCGGGAACATTGCCCCACTGTGGTCCTGCCCTTATTGAAAATACAGTGTTCTTTGCTTTGTGTTGCCAAAAAACAACTATTGCCTGCTGTCTGCGGGAACATTGCCCCACTGTGGTCCTGCCCTTATTGAAAGTACAGTGTTCTTTGCTTTTGTATTGCATAAAATTACTATTGCCTGCTGTCTGCGGGAACATTGCCCCAATGTGGTCCTGCCCTTATTGTAAATACAGTGTTCTTTGCTTTTGTGTTGCCTAAAATTACTATTGCCTACTGTCTGCGGGAACATTGCCTTACTGGGGTCCTGCCGTTATTGAAAATACAGTGTTCTTTGCTTTGTGTTGCCTAAGATTACTATTGTCCTGCTGTATGCGGGAACATTGGAACATTGAAAATCAAGTTTACTTTGCTTTGTGTTGCCTAAAATTATTATTGCCTGCTGTATGCGGGAACATTGGAACATTGAAAATCAAGTTTACTTTGCTTTGTGTTGCCAAAAAATAACTATTGCCCGCTGTCTGCGGGAACATTGCACCACTGTGGTTCTGCCCTTATTGAAAATACAGTGTTCTTTGCTTTGTGTTGCCTAAAATTACTATTGCCTGCTGTCTGCGGGAACATTGCCCCACTGGGATCCAGCCCTTATATAAAATCAAGTTTACTTTGCATTGTGTTGCCTAAAATAACTATTGCCTGCTTTATGCGGGAACATTGCCCCACTGTGGTCCTGCCCTAATTGAAAATACAGTGTTCTTTACTTTTGCGTTGCCTAAAATTACTATTGCCTCCTGTCTGCAGGAACATTGCACCACTGAGGTCCTGCCCTTATTGAAAATCAAGTTTACTTTGCTTTTGTGTTGCCTAAAATTACTATTGCCTGCTGTCTGCGGAAACATTGCCTTACTGGGGTCCTGCCGTTATTGAAAATACAGGGTTCTTTGCTTTGTGTTGCCTAAGATTACTATTGTCCTGCTGTCTGCGGGAACATTGGAACATTGAAAATCAAGTTTACTTTGCTTTGTGTTGCCTAAAATTACCACTGTCTGCTGTCTGCGGGAACATTGCCCCACTGGCATCCTGCCCTTATTGAAAATCAAGTTTAGTTTGCTTTATGTTGCCAAAAAAAAACGATTGCCTGCTGTCTGCGGGAACATTGCCCCAATGTGGTCCTGCCCTTATTGAAAATACTGTGTTCTTTGATTTTGTCTTGTCTAAAATTACTATTGCCTGCTGTCTGCGGGAACATTGCCCCACTGGGATCCAGCCCTTATATAAAATCAAGTTTACTTTGCATTGTGTTGCCTAAAATAACTATTGCCTGCTGTCTGCGGGAACATTGCCCCACTGTGGTCCTGCCCTTATTGAAAATACAGTGTTCTTTGCTTTGTGTTGCCAAAAAACAACTATTGCCTGCTGTCTGCGGGAACATTGCCCCACTGTGGTCCTGCCCTTATTGAAAGTACAGTGTTCTTTGCTTTTGTATTGCATAAAATTACTATTGCCTGCTGTCTGCGGGAACATTGCCCCAATGTGGTCCTGCCCTTATTGTAAATACAGTGTTCTTTGCTTTTGTGTTGCCTAAAATTACTATTGCCTACTGTCTGCGGGAACATTGCCTTACTGGGGTCCTGCCGTTATTGAAAATACAGTGTTCTTTGCTTTGTGTTGCCTAAGATTACTATTGTCCTGCTGTATGCGGGAACATTGGAACATTGAAAATCAAGTTTACTTTGCTTTGTGTTGCCTAAAATTATTATTGCCTGCTGTATGCGGGAACATTGGAACATTGAAAATGAAGTTTACTTTGCTTTGTGTTGCCAAAAAATAACTATTGCCCGCTGTCTGCGGGAACATTGCACCACTGTGGTTCTGCCCTTATTGAAAATCAAGTTTACTTTGCTTTGTGTTGCCACAAAATATCTATTTCCTGCTGTCTGCTGGAACATTGCCCCACTGTGGTCCTGCCCTTGTTGAAAATACAGTGTTCTTTGCTTTGTATTGCCTAAAATTACTATTATCCTACTGTATGCGAGAACATTGGAACATTGAAATCAAGTTTACTTTGCTTTGTGTTGCCAAAAAATAAATATTGCCTGCTGTCTGCGGGAACATTGCCCCACTGTGGTCCTGCCCTTATTGAAAATACAGTGTTCTTTGCTTTGTGTTGCCTAAAATTACTATTGTCCTGCTGTATGCGAGATTATGGAACATTGAAAATCAAGTTTACTTTGCTTTGTGTTGCCAAAAAATAACTATTGCCTCCTGTCTGTGGGGACATTGCCCCACTGGGGTCCTTCCCTTATTGAAAATACAGTGTTCTTTGCTTTGTGTTGCCTAAAATTACTATTGTCCTGCTGTATGCAGGAACATTGGAACATTGAAAATCAAGTTTACTTTGCTTTCTGTTGCCAAAAAATAACTATTGCCTGCTGTCTGCGGGAACATTGCCCCACTGTGGTCCTGCCCTTATTGAAAATACAGTGTTCTTTGCTTTGTGTTGCCTAAAATTACTATTGCCTGCTGTCTGCGGGAACATTGCCCCACTGGGATCCAGCCCTTATATAAAATCAAGTTTACTTTGCATTGTGTTGCCTAAAATAACTATTGCCTGCTTTATGCGGGAACATTGCCCCACTGTGGTCCTGCCCTAATTGAAAATACAGTGTTCTTTGCTTTTGCGTTGCCTAAAATTACTATTGCCTCCTGTCTGCAGGAACATTGCACCACTGAGGTCCTGCCCTTATTGAAAATCAAGTTTACTTTGCTTTTGTGTTGCCTAAAATTACTATTGCCTGCTGTCTGCGGAAACATTGCCTTACTGGGGTCCTGCCGTTATTGAAAATACAGGGTTCTTTGCTTTGTGTTGCCTAAGATTACTATTGTCCTGCTGTCTGCGGGAACATTGGAACATTGAAAATCAAGTTTAGTTTGCTTTATGTTGCCAAAAAAACGATTGCCTGCTGTCTGCGGGAACATTGCCCCAATGTGGTCCTGCCCTTATTGAAAATACTGTGTTCTTTGATTTTGTCTTGTGTAAAATTACTATTGCCTGCTGTCTGCGGGAACATTGCCCCACTGGGATCCAGCCCTTATATAAAATCAAGTTTACTTTGCATTGTGTTGCCTAAAATAACTATTGCCTGCTGTCTGCGGGAACATTGCCCCACTGTGGTCCTGCCCTTATTGAAAATACAGTGTTCTTTGCTTTGTGTTGCCAAAAAACAACTATTGCCTGCTGTCTGCGGGAACATTGCCCCACTGTGGTCCTGCCCTTATTGAAAGTACAGTGTTCTTTGCTTTTGTATTGCATAAAATTACTATTGCCTGCTGTCTGCGGGAACATTGCCCCAATGTGGTCCTGCCCTTATTGTAAATACAGTGTTCTTTGCTTTTGTGTTGCCTAAAATTACTATTGCCTACTGTCTGCGGGAACATTGCCTTACTGGGGTCCTGCCGTTATTGAAAATACAGTGTTCTTTGCTTTGTGTTGCCTAAGATTACTATTGTCCTGCTGTATGCGGGAACATTGGAACATTGAAAATCAAGTTTACTTTGCTTTGTGTTGCCTAAAATTATTATTTCCTGCTGTATGCGGGAACATTGGAACATTGAAAATCAAGTTTACTTTGCTTTGTGTTGCCAAAAAATAACTATTGCCCGCTGTCTGCGGGAACATTGCACCACTGTGGTTCTGCCCTTATTGAAAATCAAGATTACTTTGCTTTGTGTTGCCACAAAATATCTATTGTCCTGCTGTATGCGGGAACATTGGAACATTGAAAATCAAGTTTACTTTGCTTTGTGTTGCCAAAAAATAACTATTGCCTCCTGTCTGTGGGAACATTACCCCACTGGGGTCCTTCCCTTATTGAAAATACAGTGTTCTTTGCTTTGTGTTGCCTAAAATTACTATTGCCTGCTGTCTGCGGGAACATTGCCCCACTGGGATCCAGCCCTTATATAAAATCAAGTTTACTTTGCATTGTGTTGCCTAAAATAACTATTGCCTGCTTTATGCGGGAACATTGCCCCACTGTGGTCCTGCCCTAATTGAAAATACAGTGTTCTTTACTTTTGCGTTGCCTAAAATTACTATTGCCTCCTGTCTGCAGGAACATTGCACCACTGAGGTCCTGCCCTTATTGAAAATCAAGTTTACTTTGCTTTTGTGTTGCCTAAAATTACTATTGCCTGCTGTCTGCGGAAACATTGCCTTACTGGGGTCCTGCCGTTATTGAAAATACAGGGTTCTTTGCTTTGTGTTGCCTAAGATTACTATTGTCCTGCTGTCTGCGGGAACATTGGAACATTGAAAATCAAGTTTACTTTGCTTTGTGTTGCCTAAAATTACCACTATCTGCTGTCTGCGGGAACATTGCCCCACTGGCATCCTGCCCTTATTGAAAATCAAGTTTAGTTTGCTTTATGTTGCCAAAAAAAAACGATTGCCTGCTGTCTGCGGGAACATTGCCCCAATGTGGTCCTGCCCTTATTGAAAATACTGTGTTCTTTGATTTTGTCTTGTCTAAAATTACTATTGCTGCTGTCTGCGGGAACATTGCCCCACTGGGATCCAGCCCTTATATAAAATCAAGTTTACTTTGCATTGTGTTGCCTAAAATAACTATTGCCTGCTGTCTGCGGGAACATTGCCCCACTGTGGTCCTGCCCTTATTGAAAATACAGTGTTCTTTGCTTTGTGTTGCCAAAAAACAACTATTGCCTGCTGTCTGCGGGAACATTGCCCCACTGTGGTCCTGCCCTTATTGAAAGTACAGTGTTCTTTGCTTTTGTATTGCATAAAATTACTATTGCCTGCTGTCTGCGGGAACATTGCCCCAATGTGGTCCTGCCCTTATTGTAAATACAGTGTTCTTTGCTTTTGTGTTGCCTAAAATTACTATTGCCTACTGTCTGCGGGAACATTGCCTTACTGGGGTCCTGCCGTTATTGAAAATACAGTGTTCTTTGCTTTGTGTTGCCTAAGATTACTATTGTCCTGCTGTATGCGGGAACATTGGAACATTGAAAATCAAGTTTACTTTGCTTTGTGTTGCCTAAAATTATTATTGCCTGCTGTATGCGGGAACATTGGAACATTGAAAATCAAGTTTACTTTGCTTTGTGTTGCCAAAAAATAACTATTGCCCGCTGTCTGCGGGAACATTGCACCACTGTGGTTCTGCCCTTATTGAAAATCAAGTTTACTTTGCTTTGTGTTGCCACAAAATATCTATTTCCTGCTGTCTGCTGGAACATTGCCCCACTGTGGTCCTGCCCTTGTTGAAAATACAGTGTTCTTTGCTTTGTATTGCCTAAAATTACTATTATCCTACTGTATGCGAGAACATTGGAACATTGAAATCAAGTTTACTTTGCTTTGTGTTGCCAAAAAATAAATATTGCCTGCTGTCTGCGGGAACATTGCCCCACTGTGGTCCTGCCCTTATTGAAAATACAGTGTTCTTTGCTTTGTGTTGCCTAAAATTACTATTGTCCTGCTGTATGCGAGATTATGGAACATTGAAAATCAAGTTTACTTTCCTTTGTGTTGCCAAAAAATAACTATTGCCTCCTGTCTGTGGGGACATTGCCCCACTGGGGTCCTTCCCTTATTGAAAATACAGTGTTCTTTGCTTTGTGTTGCCTAAAATTACTATTGTCCTGCTGTATGCAGGAACATTGGAACATTGAAAATCAAGTTTACTTTGCTTTCTGTTGCCAAAAAATAACTATTGCCTGCTGTCTGCGGGAACATTGCCCCACTGTGGTCCTGCCCTTATTGAAAATACAGTGTTCTTTGCTTTGTGTTGCCTAAAATTACTATTGTCCTGCTGTATGCAGAAACATTGGAACATTGAAAATCAAGTTTACTTTGCTTTGTGTTGCCTAAAACTACTATTGCCTGCTGTTTGCGGGATTATAGAACATTGAAAACCAAGTTTACTTTGCTTTGTGTTGCCAAAAAATAACTATTGCCTGCTGTCTGCGGGAACATTGCCCTACTGGGGTCCTGCCCTTATTGCAAATACAGTGTTCTTTGCTTTGTGTTGCCTAAAATTACTATTGTCCTGCAGTATGCGGGAACATTGGAACATTGAAAATCAAGTTTACTTTCCTTTGTGTTGCCAAAAAATAACTATTGCCTGCTGTCTGTGCGAACATTGCGCCACTGGGGTCCTGCCCTTATTCAAAATACAGTGTTCTTTGCTTTTGTATTGCATAAATATACTATTGCCTGCTGTCTGCGGGAACATTGCCCACTGGGGTCCTGCCCTTATTGAAAATACAGTGTTCTTTGCTTTTGTGTTGCCTAAAATTACTATTGCCTGCTGTCTGCAGGAACATTGCCCCACTGTGGTCCTGCCCTTATTGATAATCAAGTTTACTGTGCGTTCTGTTGCCAATAAATAACTATTGCCTGCTGTCTGCTGTTCTTTGCTTTCTTGTTGCCTAAAATTACTATTGCCTGCTGTCCGCAGGGACATTGCCCCACTGGGGTCCTGCCCTTATTGAAAATCAAGTTAACTTTGCTTTGTGTTGCTTAAAATTGCAATTGCCTGCTGTATGCGGGAACATTGGAACATTGAAAATCAAGCTTACTTTGCTTTGTGTTGCCTAAAATTACTATTGCCTACTGTCTGCGGGAACATTGGAACATTGAAAATCAGATTTACTTTGCTTTGTGTTGCGTAAAATTACTATTGCCTGCTGTCTGCGGGAACATTGCCCCACTGGGATCCTGCCCTTATCGAAAATTAAGTTTAATTTGCTTTGTGTTGCCAAAAAATAACTATTTCCTGCTGTCTCCAGGAACATTGCCCGACTGTGATCCTGCCCTTATTGAAAATACAGTGGTTTTTGCTTTTGTGTTGCCTAAAATTAGTATTGCCAGCTGTATGCAGGAACATTGCCCCACTGTGGTCCTGCCCTTATTGAAAATCGTTTACTTTCCTTTGTGTTGCTTAAAATTACTATTGCCTGCTGTCTGCGGGAACTTTGGAACATTGAAAATCAAGTTTACTTTGCTTTGTGTTGCCTAAAACTACTATTGCCTGCTGTCTGCGGGAACATTGCCCCACTGGGATCCTGCCCTTATTGAAAATACAGTGTTCTTTGCTTTTGTCTTGCCTAAAATTATTATTGCCTGCTGTATGCGGGAACATTGCCCCACTGTGGTCCTGCCCTTATTGAAAATACAGCGTTCTTTGCTTTTGTGTTGCCTAAAATTACTATTGCCTCCTGTCTGCAGGAACATTGCACCACTGGGGTCCTGCCCTTATTGAAAATCAAGTTTACGTTGCTTTGTGTTGCCAAAAAATAACTATTGCCCGCTGTCTGCGGGAACATTGCACCACTGTGGTTCTGCCCTTATTGAAAATCAAGTTTACTTTGCTTTGTTTTGCCAAAAAATATCTATTTCCTGCTGTCTGCGGGAATATTGCCCCACTGTGGTCCTGCCCTTATTGAAAATACAGTGTTCTTTGCTTTGTGTTGCCTAAGATTACTATTGTCCTGCTATATGCGGGAACATTGGAACATTGAAAATCAAGTTTACTTTGCTTTGTGTTGCCTAAATTATTATTGCCTGCTGTATGCGGGAACATTGGAACATTGAAAATCAAGTTTACTTTGCTTTGTGTTGCCAAAAAATAACTATTGCCCGCAGTCTGCGGGAACATTGCACAACTGTGGTTCTGCCCTTATTGAAAATCAAGTTTACTTTGCTTTGTGTTGCCAAAAAATATCTATTTCCTGCTGTCTGCGGGAACATTGCCCCACTGTGGTCCTGCCCTTATTGAAAATACAGTGTTCTTTGCTTTGTGTTGCCTAAAATTACTATTGTCCTGCTGTATGCAGGAACATTGGAACATTGAAAATCAAGTTTATTTGCTTTGTGTTGCCTAAAATTACTATTGCCTGCTGTATGCGGGATTATAGAACATTGAAAATCAAGTTTACTTTGTTTTGTGTTGCCAAAAAATAACTATTACCTGCTGTCTGCGGGAACATTGCCCCACTGGGGTCCTGCCCATATTGAAAACCAAGTTTACTTTGCTTTGTATTGCATAAAATTACTATTGCCTGCTGTCTGCAGGAACATTGCCCCACTGTGGTCCTGCCCTTATTGAAAATCAAGTTTACTGTGCTTTCTGTTGCCAATAAATAACTATTGCCTGCTGTCTGCTGCTCTTTGCTTTCTTGTTGCCTAAAATTACTATTGCCTGCTGTCCGCAGGGACATTGCCCCACTGGGGTCCTGCCCTTGTTGAAAATCAAATTTACTTTGCTTTGTGTTTCTTAAAATTACAATTGCCTGCTGTCTGCGGGAACATTGGAACATTGAAAATCAAGTTTACTTTGCTTTGTGTTGCCTAAAATTACTATTGCCTACTGTCTGCGGGAACATTGGAACATTGAAAATCAGATTTACTTTGCTTTGTGTTGCATAAAATTACTATTGCCTGCTGTCTGCGGGAACATTGCCCCACTGGGATCCTGCCCTTATTGAAAATCAAGTTTAATTTGCTTTGTGTTGCCAAAAATAACTATTGCCTGCTGTCTGCAGGAACATTGCCCCACTGTGGTCCTGCCCTTATTGAAAATACAGTGGTCTTTGCTTTTGTCTTGCCTAAAATTATTATGGCCTGCTGTATGCGGGAACATTGCCCCACTGTGGTCCTGCCCTTATTGAAAATACAGTGTTCTTTGCTTTTGTGTTGCGTAAAAGTACTATTGCCTCCTGTCTGCAGGAACATTGCACCACTGGGGTCCTGCCCTTATTGAAAATAATGTTTACTTTGCTTTGTGTTGCCAAAAAATAACTATTGCCTGCTGTCTGCGGGAACATTGCCCCTCTGTGGTCCTGCCCTTATTGAAAGTACAGTGTTCTTTGCTTTTGTCTTGCCTAAAATTATTATTGCCTGCTGTCTGCGGGAACATTGCCGCACTGGGATCCTACCCTTACTGAAAATACAGTGTTCTTTGCTTTTGTGTTGCCTAAAATTAGTATTGCCTGCTGTATGCAGGAACATTGGAACATTGAAAATCAAATTTACTTCGCTTTGTGTTGCCAAAAAATAACTATTGCATGCTGTCTGCGGGAACATTGCCCCACTGTGGTCCTGCCCTTATTGAAAATACAGCGTTCTTTGCTTTTGTGTTGCCTAAAATTACTATTGCCTCCTGTCTGCAGGAACATTGCACCACTGGGGTCCTGCCCTTATTGAAAATCAAGTTTACGTTGCTTTGTGTTGCCAAAAAATAACTATTGCCCGCTGTCTGCGGGAACATTGCACCACTGTGGTTCTGCCCTTATTGAAAATCAAGTTTACTTTGCTTTGTTTTGCCAAAAAATATCTATTTCCTGCTGTCTGCGGGAATATTGCCCCACTGTGGTCCTGCCCTTATTGAAAATACAGTGTTCTTTGCTTTGTGTTGCCTAAGATTACTATTGTCCTGCTATATGCGGGAACATTGGAACATTGAAAATCAAGTTTACTTTGCTTTGTGTTGCCTAAATTATTATTGCCTGCTGTATGCGGGAACATTGGAACATTGAAAATCAAGTTTACTTTGCTTTGTGTTGCCAAAAAATAACTATTGCCCGCAGTCTGCGGGAACATTGCACAACTGTGGTTCTGCCCTTATTGAAAATCAAGTTTACTTTGCTTTGTGTTGCCAAAAAATATCTATTTCCTGCTGTCTGCGGGAACATTGCCCCACTGTGGTCCTGCCCTTATTGAAAATACAGTGTTCTTTGCTTTGTGTTGCCTAAAATTACTATTGTCCTGCTGTATGCAGGAACATTGGAACATTGAAAATCAAGTTTATTTGCTTTGTGTTGCCTAAAATTACTATTGCCTGCTGTATGCGGGATTATAGAACATTGAAAATCAAGTTTACTTTGTTTTGTGTTGCCAAAAAATAACTATTACCTGCTGTCTGCGGGAACATTGCCCCACTGGGGTCCTGCCCATATTGAAAACCAAGTTTACTTTGCTTTGTATTGCATAAAATTACTATTGCCTGCTGTCTGCAGGAACATTGCCCCACTGTGGTCCTGCCCTTATTGAAAATCAAGTTTACTGTGCTTTCTGTTGCCAATAAATAACTATTGCCTGCTGTCTGCTGCTCTTTGCTTTCTTGTTGCCTAAAATTACTATTGCCTGCTGTCCGCAGGGACATTGCCCCACTGGGGTCCTGCCCTTGTTGAAAATCAAATTTACTTTGCTTTGTGTTTCTTAAAATTACAATTGCCTGCTGTCTGCGGGAACATTGGAACATTGAAAATCAAGTTTACTTTGCTTTGTGTTGCCTAAAATTACTATTGCCTACTGTCTGCGGGAACATTGGAACATTGAAAATCAGATTTACTTTGCTTTGTGTTGCATAAAATTACTATTGCCTGCTGTCTGCGGGAACATTGCCCCACTGGGATCCTGCCCTTATTGAAAATCAAGTTTAATTTGCTTTGTGTTGCCAAAAATAACTATTGCCTGCTGTCTGCAGGAACATTGCCCCACTGTGGTCCTGCCCTTATTGAAAATACAGTGGTCTTTGCTTTTGTCTTGCCTAAAATTATTATGGCCTGCTGTATGCGGGAACATTGCCCCACTGTGGTCCTGCCCTTATTGAAAATACAGTGTTCTTTGCTTTTGTGTTGCGTAAAAGTACTATTGCCTCCTGTCTGCAGGAACATTGCACCACTGGGGTCCTGCCCTTATTGAAAATAATGTTTACTTTGCTTTGTGTTGCCAAAAAATAACTATTGCCTGCTGTCTGCGGGAACATTGCCCCTCTGTGGTCCTGCCCTTATTGAAAGTACAGTGTTCTTTGCTTTTGTCTTGCCTAAAATTATTATTGCCTGCTGTCTGCGGGAACATTGCCGCACTGGGATCCTACCCTTACTGAAAATACAGTGTTCTTTGCTTTTGTGTTGCCTAAAATTAGTATTGCCTGCTGTATGCAGGAACATTGGAACATTGAAAATCAAATTTACTTCGCTTTGTGTTGCCAAAAAATAACTATTGCATGCTGTCTGCGGGAACATTGCCCCACTGTGGTCCTGCCCTTATTGAAAGTACAGTGTTCTTTGCTTTTGTGTTTCCTAAAATTACTATTGCCTACTGTCTGCGGGAACATTGCCTTACTGGGGTCCTGCCGTTATTGCAAATACAGTGTTCTTTGCTTTGTGTTGCCTAAAATTACTATTGCGTTCTGTCTGCGGGAACATTGGAACATTGAAAATCAAGTTTAGTTTGCTTTGTGCTGCGTAAAATTACTATTGCCTGCTGTCTGCAGGAACATTGCCCCACTGGGATCCTGCCCTTATTGAAAATATAGTGTTCTTTGCTTTTGTGTTGCCTAAAATTAGTACTGCCAACGGTATGAGGGATCATTGCCCAACTGTGGTCCTGCCCTTATTGAAAATCATTTACTTTCCTTTGTGTTGCCTAAAATAACTATTGCCTGCTGTCTGCGGGAACATTGCCGCACTGGGATCCTGCCCTTATTGAAAATACAGTGTTCTTTGCTTTTGTCTCGCCTAAAATTATTATTGCCTGCTGTATGCGGAACATTGCCCCACTGGGATCCTGCCCTTATTGAAAATACAGTGTTTTTTGTTTTTGTCTCGCCTAAAATTATTATTGCCTGCTGTATGCGGGAACATTGCCCCACTGTGTTCCTGCCCTTATTGAAAATACAGTGTTCTTTGCTCTTGTGTTGCCTAAAATTACTATTGCCTCCTGTCTTCAGCAACATTGCACCACTGGGGTCCTGCCCTTATTGAAAATAAAGTTTACTTTGCTTTGTGTTGCCAAAAAATAACTATTGCCTGCTGTCTGCGGGAACATTTCCCCACTGTGGTCCCGCCCTTATTGAAAATACAGTATTCTTTGCTTTTGTGTTGCCTAAAATAAATATTGCCTGCTGTATGCGGGAACATTGGAACATTGAAAATCAAGTTTACTTCGCTTTGTGTTGCCAAAATATAACTATTGCCTGCTGTCTGCGGGAACATTGCCCCACTGTAGTCCTGCCCTTATTGAAAATCAAGTTTTCTTTGCTTTGTGTTGCCAAAAAATAACTGTTGCCTGCTGTCTGCTGTTCTTTGCTTTTGTGTTGCGTAAAATTACTATTGCCTGCTGTCTGCAGGAACATTGCCCCACTGGGGTCCTGCCCTTATTGCAAATTAAGTTTTCTTTGCTTTGTGTTGCCAAAAAATAACTGTTGCCTACTGTCTGCTGTTCTTTGATTTGTGTTGCGTAAAATTACTATTGCCTGCTATCTGCGGGAACATTGGAACATTGAAAATCAAGTTTACTTTGCTTTGTCTTGCCTAAAATTACTATTGCCTGCTGTCTGCGGGAACATTGCCCCACTGGGGTCCTGCCCTTATTGAAAATCAAGTTTACTTTGCTTTTTGTTGCCATAAAATAACTATTGCCTGCTGTCTGCAGGAACATTGCCCCACTGTGGTCCTGCCCTTATTGAAAATACAGTGGTCTTTGCTTTTGTGTTGCCTAAAATTAGTATTGCCAGCTGTATGCGAGATCATTGCCCCACTGTGGTCCTGCCCTTATTGAAAATCATTTACTTTCCTTTGTGTTGCTTAAAATTACAATTGCCTGCTGTCTGCTGGAACATTGGAATATTGAAAATCAAGTTTACTTTGCTTTGTGTTGCCTAAAATTACTATTGCCTTCTGTCTGTGGGAAAATTGGAACATTGAAAATCAAGTTTACTTTGCTTTGTGTTGCCTAAAATTACTATTGCCTGCTGTCTGCAGGAACATTGCCCCACTGGGATCCTGCCCTTATTTAAAATCAAGTTTAATTTGCTTTGTGTTGCCAAAAAATAACTATTGCCTGCTGTCTGCAGGAACATTGCCCCACTGTGGTCCTGCCCTTTTTGAAAATATAGTGTTCTTTTCTTTTGTGTTGCCTAAAATTAGTATTGCCAGCTGTATGCGGGATCATTGCCCCAAAGCGGTCCTGCCCTTATTGAAAATCATTTACTTTCCTTTGAGTTGCCTAAAATAACTATTGCCTGCTGTACGCGGGAACTTTGGAACATTGAAAATTAAGTTTACTCTGCTTTGCTTTGTGTTGCCTAAAATTACTATTGCCTGCTGTCTGCGGGAACATTGGAACATTGAAAATCAAGTTTACTTCGCTTTGTGTTGCCAAAAAATAACTATTGCCTGCTGTCTGCGGGAACATTGCCCCACTATGGTCCTGCTCTTATTGAAAATACAGTGTTCTTTGTTTTGTGTTGCCTAAAATTAGTATTGCCTGCTGTATGCGGGACCATTGGAACATTGAAAATCAAGTTTACTTCGCTTTGTGTTGCCAAAAAATAACTATTGCCTGCTGTCTGCGGGAACATTGCCCCACTATGGTCCTGCCCTTATTGAAAATACAGTGTTCTTTGTTTTGTGTTGCCTAAAAGTAGTATTGCCTGCTGTATGCGGGACCATTGGAACATTGAAAATCAAGTATACTTCGCTTTGTGTTGCCAAAAAATAACTATTGCCTGCTGTCTGCGGGAACACTGCCCCACTGTGGTCCTGCCCTTATTGCAAATTAAGTTTTCTTTGCTTTGTGTTGCCAAAAAATAACTATTGCCTGCTGTCTGCTGTTCGTTGCTTTTGTGTTGCTTAAAATTACTATTGCCTGCTATCTGCGGGAACATTGGAACATTGAAAATCAAGTTTACTTTGCTTTGTCTTGCCTAAAATTACTGTTGCCTGCTGTCTGCGGGAACATTGCCCCACTGGGGTCCTGACCCTTATTGCAAAATAAGTTTTCTTTGCTTTGTGTTGCCAAAAAATAACTATTGCCTGCTGTCTGCGGGAACATTGGAACATTGAAAATCAAGTTTACTTTGCTTTGTCTTGCCTAAAATTACTATTGCCTGCTGTCTGGGGGAAAATTGCCCCACTGGGGTCCTGCCCTTATTGAAAATCAAGTTTTCTTTTTGTTGCCAAAAAATAACTATTCCCTGCTGTCTGCAGGAACATTGCCCCACTGTGGTACTGCCCTTATTGAAAATACAGTGTTCTTTGCTTTTGTGTTGCCTAAAATTAGTATTGCCAGCTGTATGTGGGATCATTGCCCCACTGTGGTCCTGCCCTTATTGAAAATCATTTACTTTCCTTTGTGTTGCTTAAAATTACAATTGCCTGCTGTCTGCTGGAACATTGGAACATTGAAAATCAAGTTTACTTTGCTTTGTGTTGCCTAAAATTACTATTGCCTTCTGTCTGCGGGAACATTGGAACATTGAAAATCAAGTTTACTTTGCTTTGTGTTGCCAAAAAATAGCTATTGCCTGCTGTCTGCAGGAACATTGCCCCACTGTGGTCCTGCCCTTATTGAAAATATAGTGTTCTTTGCTTTTGTGTTGCCTAAAATTAGTATTGCCAGCTGTATGCGGGATCATTGCCCCACTGTGGTCCTGCCCTTATTGAAAATCATTTACTTTCCTTTGTGTTGCCTAAAATAACTATTGCCTGCTGTACGCGGGAACTTTGGAACATCAAATTAAATTTACTCTGCTTTGCTTTGTGTTGCCTAAAATTACTATTGCCTGCTTTCTGCGGGAACATTGCCGCACTGGGATCCTGCCCTTATTGAAAATACAGTGTTCTTTGCTTTGTGTTGCCTAAGATTACTATTGTCCTGCTGTATGCGAGAACATTGGAACATTGAAAATCAAGTTTACTTCGCTTTGTGTTGCCAAAAAATAACTATTGCCTGCTGTCTGCGGGAACATTGCCCCACTGTGGTCCTGCCCTTATTGAAAATCAAGTTTTCTTTGCTGTGTTGCCAAAAAATAACTGTTTCCTGCTGTCTGCTGTTCTTTGCTTTTGTGTTGCGTAAAATTACTATTGCCTGCTGTCTGCAGGAACATTGCCCCACTGGGGTCCTGCCCTTATTGCAAATTAAGTTTTCTTTGCTTTGTGTTGCCAAAAAATAACTATTGCCTGCTGTCAGCTGTTCTTTGCTTTGTGTTGCTTAAAATTACTATTGCCTGCTATCTGCGGGAACATTGGAACATTGAAAATCAAGTTTACTTTGCTTTGTGTTGCCTAAAATTAGTATTGCCAGCTGTATGCGGGAACATTGCCCCACTGTGGTCCTGCCCTTATTGAAAATCATTTACTTTGCTTTGTGTTGCCTAAAATTACTATTGCCTGCTGTTTGCGGGAACATTGGAACATTGAAAATCAAGTTTTCTTTGCTTTGTGTTGCCAAAAAATAACTATTGCCTGCTGTCTGCGGGAACATTGCCCCACTGGGGTCCTGCCCTTATTGAAAATACAGTGTTCTTTGCTCTGTGTTGCATAAAATTACTGTTGTCCTGCTGTATGCGGGAATATTGGAACATTGAAAATCAAGTTTATTTTGCTTTGTCTTGCCTAAAATTACTATTGCCTTCTGTCTGCGGGAACACTGCCCCACTGGGGTCCTGCCCTTATTCAAAATCAAGTTTACTTTGTTTGTGTTGCCAAAAAATAGCTATTGCCTGCTGTCTGCAGGAACATTGCCCCACTGTGGTCCTGCCCTTACTGAAAATTCAGTGTTCTTTGCTTTTGTGTTGCCTAAAATTAGTATAGCCAGCTGTATGCGGGAACATTGGAACATTGAAAATCCAGTTTACTTCGCTTTGTGTTGCCAAAAAATAACTATTGCCTGCTGTCTGCGGGAACATTGCCCCACTGTGGTCCTGCCCTTATTGAAAATCAAGTTTTCTTTGCTTTGTGTTGCCAAAAAATAACTGTTTCCTGCTGTCTGCTGTTCTTTGCTTTTGTGTTGCGTAAAATTACTATTGCCTGCTGTCTGCAGGAACATTGCCCCACTGGGGTCCTGCCCTTATTGCAAATTAAGTTTTCTTTGCTTTGTGTTGCCAAAAAATAACTATTGCCTGCTGTCAGCTGTTCTTTGCTTTGTGTTGCTTAAAATTACTATTGCCTGCTATCTGCGGGAACATTGGAACATTGAAAATCAAGTTTACTTTGCTTTGTGTTGCCTAAAATTAGTATTGCCAGCTGTATGCGGGAACATTGCCCCACTGTGGTCCTGCCCTTATTGAAAATCGTTTACTTTGCTTTGTGTTGCCTAAAATTACTATTGCCTGCTGTTTGCGGGAACATTGGAACATTGAAAATCAAGTTTTGTTTGCTTTGTGTTGCCAAAAAATAACTATTGCCTGCTGTCTGCGGGAACATTGCCCCACTGGGGTCCTGCCCTTATTGAAAATACAGTGTTCTTTGCTCTGTGTTGCATAAAATTACTGTTGTCCTGCTGTATGCGGGAATATTGGAACATTGAAAATCAAGTTTTCTTTGCTTTGTGTTGCCTAAAATTACTATTGCCTGCTGTGGGCAGGAACATTGGAACATTGAAAATCAAGTTTACTTTGTCTTGTGTTGCCTAAAATAATTATTGCCTGCTGTATGCAGGAACATTGGAACATTGCAAATCAAGTTTAATATGCTTCGTGTTGCCAAAAAAAAACTATTGCCAACTATATGCGGGAACATTGCCCCACTGTGGTCCCGCCCTTATGGAAAATCAAGTTTACATTGCTTTGTGTTGCC
Organism: Anolis sagrei; assembly: GCF_037176765.1. Lineage (NCBI taxonomy): Eukaryota > Metazoa > Chordata > Lepidosauria > Squamata > Anolidae > Anolis > Anolis sagrei. The sequence continues at coordinate 54,494,550 of NC_090035.1, read as the reverse complement.
AAAACATATCTATTTCCTGCTGTCTGCAGGAACATTGCCCCACTGTGGTCCTGCCCTTATTGAAAATACAGTGTTCTTTGCTATGTGTTGCCTAAAATTACTATTGCCTGCTGAATGCGGGATTATGGAACATTGAAAATCCAGTTTACTTTGCTTTGTGTTGCCAAAAAATAACTATTGCCTGCTGTCTGCGGGAACATTGCCACACTGTGGTACTGTCCTTATTGAAAATACAGTGTTCTTTGCTTTGTGTTGCCTAAAATAACTATTGTCCTGCTGTATGCGGGAACATAGGGACATTGAAAATCCAGTTTACTTTGCTTTGTGTTGCCAAAAAATAACTATTGCCTGCTGTCTGCGGGAACATTGCCACACTGTGGTACTGTCCTGTGTTAAAATAATCTTTATTGAATTTTCATAAAAGATAAAAAACAAGAATGAAGAGTCTGATGGGGGGGGTGGGATAAGAGGGTATGGGGGGGTAAGGGAGGGGCTAAAGACTTAGAAAAAGGATAGAAAGTGGTGTGGTTTCTGAATATTTACAATACATGATATATTTATAACTACAGTGTAACAGGTGTAGAAATACGGAGTTGGGAAGGGATTGTGAGGGAAGACGTGGGGGACGGGGGTATGTGTATTCTGTTCTGTCGTTGACTCCCCGGTATCTTTGGGAGGTTCTTCCTATTCCTTCATTCTTCCCTCTTCTTGTTTTTCCTCTTCGACTCTTTTCAGCTCTCCCCTTATTTGTCTTTTCTTTCAGCTTCTTTCGTGTAAATATTTCCATATTTTTTCCTTCTGCTAGATATGTTGTTACATCTTTCCAGTCTGTTTCAGCTGTTGGAGTGCCCCTTCTTTTGGAAAGTATGTATGTTAATTTATCCATATTTCTTATGTCGAGAATTTTCGTTAGCCATTCTTCTTCTTCTGGAGGATCTTTTCCTTTCCAGTGTCTTGCATAGACTATTCTGGCTGCAGTCAACAATAGAAATAATATTTTATCTTTGTTTTTTTCCAGTTTTATATTATATATCCCTAGTAAAAAGGTTTCGGGTTTCCACGGTATGTTAGTCTTCAGTATTTTTTGTAATGTTTTTTGTATTTTTCTCCAATAGTTTGTTGCTTTTGGGCATGACCACCATAGGTGGTAGTATGTCCCTTCCTGTTTTCCGCATTTCCAACATTTGGTGTTCGTATTTTTGTTGATTTTTCCTAATCTGTGGGGCGTTATATACCACCTGTAAGCAACTTTAAACCAATTTTCTTTGAGATCCATCGCCTTTGAGTATTTTAACTTCTTGTTCCAGATTTCTTCCCATTCTTCTTTCTTAATCTCTCTTCCTATGTTATCCCTCCATTTCTTCATGTATGTTTTTTCTTTTCCTGCGTCACCTTCCTCCTCCAGTAGTTTTTTATATATTTTGGAAATTAGTTTGTTTTCTGATTGCATTATTTTGTCCCAGAAACTGGGACCTTCTTCGAATCCTTTTTCTTTATCTCTCTTGAAATGTTGTTTAATTTGTTCGTATTGGTACCATGAGATTTTGCTATTTATGTCTTTTAGTTCTTGTTGGGTTTTAACCTTGAATTCTCCTCTCTCTTTTCTTATTATGTCCTTGTAGCAGGGCCAATCGTTCCATCCTAAAATTCTATTTTGTGAGGCTTCCAGTGGCGACAACCATAGTGGGGTTTTTTTGTAAAATTTATCTTTGTATCTGTTCCACACCTTGATTAAAGATGAACGTACAAAGTGGTTACCGAATTGTTTTTCTTTACTGGCTTTATCATATCCTAGATATGCGTGCCAGCCTGATCTCAGTCCTTCCCCTTCTATGTTTAGAATCTTCTCTTTCATAAGTTTTGCCCAGTCTCTTATCCAAATGAGAGCGCACGCATCGTGGTACAGCTTAATATTCGGGGTAGCTAAGCCACCTTTACTTTTATTCTCTGTCATGTTTTTATAATTTATTCTTGGTGTTTTCTTTTGCCAGATAAATCTCATTATGTCTTTTTTCCAGTTGTTAATTATTTTTTGGCACCTAATTATTGGCAAATTTTGAAATAGAAACACTAATTTTGGCAAAATTGACATTTTCACCGCTGCTACTCTTCCTAGTAAAGATAATTTCATGTTTCTCCAATTTTCCAAATCTTTTTTTTATTTTTTTCCATTTTTCTATGTAATTATTTTCCAATAGTTGTAGGTTCTTAGCCGTAAGAATTATTCCTAAATATTTTATTTTTTGTGTGATTTGGATATTCTAATCTTTCCCCAGTTTTTCCTGTTCTTTCTTTGTAATATTTTTTGTTATTGCTTTGGTCTTTCCTAAGTTGATCTTAAATCCTGAGACTTCGCCGTAGTCTTTTATTGTCTTTAGCCATTTTTCTAGGTTGTTTTTTGGGTCTTCTATTATTCCAATAATGTCGTCCGCGAACGCTCTTATCTTATAGTCCTGTCCTTGAATTCGTACTCCTTTAATTTCTTTATCTTCTCTAATTCTGTCCAGTAGAATTTCTAATGTCAGGATGAAGATCAGCGGGGATATTGGGCATCCTTGTCTTGTTCCTTTTTGTATATTTATTGTCTCAGTTTGTTGACCATTTATTATGAGTTTCGCTTCCTGATTGCTGTATATTGCTTCAATTATATTGCCGAAATAATGACCCATATCCATCTCTTTTGTTACAATTTTGATAAAATCCCAATTTACGTTGTCGAAGGCTTTTTCAGCATCTAGTGCTAGGAACATTACCATCTTTTGTATGTTGTTACCATAATGCTCTATAAGGTTTATAATTGTTCTCAAGTTGTCAGCTTGTGATCTTTTAGGTAAAAAGCCTGCTTGTTCTTCTTTAATTCTTACGCTTAGTATTTTTTTTTAATCTTTCTGCAATGATATTTCCAAATAATTTGTAATCTAGGTTTAGTAATGAAATGGGTCGGTAATTCTTTACGTCTTCTGGGGTTGTATTTTCTTTATGTATCAGGGTTATCGTGGCTTGTCTCCATGTTTGGGGCATTTCTTTTTTCTCTCTGATTTCATTCATTACTCTCTTGAGCAGGGGGGTCAGTTCGTCTTGAAATGTTTTGTAGTATATGGCCGTTAGCCCATCAGGACCCGGCGCTTTGTCTTTTTTCAAATCATTTATTGCCTTTTTAATTTCTTTTTCGGATATTTCGCTGTTCAGTGTTTCTCTTTGTTTTTCTGTTATATGCGGTATATTTTTTTCCCCTAGATATTTGTAGATTGCATTTTTATCTATTTTCTCTTCTTTGTATAGCTTTTGAAAGAAGTTTTCGAATTGATGTTTTATCTGCTTTCCTTGTGTGAATGTCGTATCTCCTTCTTTTATTCTTGTTATATATGTTGTTTCTCTTCTTTTTCTCAGTTTGTTCGATAACCATCTCCCTGGTTTATTTGAGTTTTCGAAGTGGTCTTGACTTAGGAATTTCAGTTGTTTCGCTCTTTCCTCTTGTTCTAGGAATTCTCGCTGTTTCTGTAATCTGATCAGGTTTTCCCTCATTTTCTTTGTTTCTTGGATTTTTCTTTAGATTAGTTTCTTCTTCTGTGGTACTGTCCTTATTGAAAATACAGTGTTCTTTGCTTTTGTATTGCCTAAAATTACTATTGCCTGCAGTATGCGGCAACATTGCCCCACTGTGGTCCTGCCCTTATTGAAAATACATTGTTCTTTGCTTTTCTGTTGCCTAAAATTACTATTGCCCGCTGTCTGCGGGAACATTGCCCCACTGGGGTCCTGCCCTTATTGAAAATCAAGTTTACTTTGCTTTGTGTTGCCAAAAAAAAACTATTGCCTCCTGTCTGCGGGAACATTGCCCCACTGTGGTCCTGCCCTTATTGAAAATACAGTGCTCTTTGCTTTTGTGTTTCCTAAAATTTGTATTGCCTGCTGTATGCGGGAATATTGGAACATTGAAAATCAAGTTTATTTTGCTTTGTGTTGCCAAAAAATAACTATTGCCAGCTGTCTGCTGTTCTTTGCTTTTGTGTTGCCTAAAATAACTATTGCCTGCTGTCTGCAGGAACATTGCCCCACTGGGGTCCTGCCCTTATTCAAAATCAGCTTTACTTTGCTTTGTGTTGCCTAAAATTACTATTGCCTACTGTCTGCGGGAACACTGGAACAAGGAAAATCAAGTTTCCTTTGCATTGTGTTGCCTAAAATTACTATTGCCAGCTGTATGCGGGAACATTGCCCCACTGTGGTCCTGCCCTTATTGAAAATCAAGTTTACTTTGCTTTGTGTTGCCAAAAGTTTACTTTGCTTTGTATTGCCTGCTGTATGCTGGAACATTGCCCCACTGTGGTCATGCCCTTATTGAAAATACAGTGTTCTTTGCTTTTGTGTTGCCTAAAATTAGTATTGCCAGCTGTATGCGGGAACATTGCCCCACTGTGGTCCTGCCCTTATTGAAAATCAAGTTTACTTTGCTTTGTGTTGCCAAAAGTTTACTTTGCTTTGTATTGCCTGATGTATGCTGGAACATTGCCCCACTGTGGTCTTGCCCTTATTGAAAATACAGTGTTCTTTGCTTTGTGTTGCCTAAAATTAGTATTGCCTGCTGTATGCGGGAACATTCCCCCACTGTGGTCCCGCCCTTATGGAAAATCAAGTTTACATTGCTTTGTGTTGCCAAAACATATCTATTGCCTGCTGTCTGCGGGAACATTGCCCCACTGTGGTCCTGCCCTTATTGAAAATAGTGTTCTTCGCTTTTGTCTTGCCTAAAATTAGTATTGCCTGGTGTCTGCGGGAACATTGCCCCACTGTGGTCCTGCCCTTATTGAAAATACAGTGTTCTTTGCTTTTGTGTTGCCTAAAATTACTATTGCCTGCTGTCTGCAGGAACATTGCCTCACTGGGGTTCTGCCCTTATTGAGAATACAGTGTTCTTTGCTTTTGTGTTGCCTAAAATTACTATTGCCTGCTGTCTGCGGGAACATTGCCTCACTGGGGTCCTGCCGTTACTGAAAAAACAGTGTTCTTTGCATTGTGTTGCCTAAAATTACTATTGTCCTGCTGTATGCAGGAACATTGGAAGATTGAAAATCAAGTCTACTTTGCTTTGTGTTGCCTAAAATTATTATTGCCTGCTGTATGCAGGAACATTGGAACATTGAAAATCAAGTTTACTTTGCTTTGTGTTGCCAAAAAATAACTATTGCCTGCTGTCTGCGGGAACATTGCCTCACTGTGGTCCTGCCCTTATTGAAAATCAAGTTTACTTTGCTTTGTGTTGCCAAAAGTTTACTTTGCTTTGTATTGCCTGCTGTATGCTGGAACATTGCCCCACTGTGGTCTTGCCCTTATTGAAAATACAGTGTTCTTTGCTTTTGTGTTGCCTAAAATTAGTATTGCCAGCTGTCTGCGGGAACATTGCCCCACTGTGGTCCTGCCCTTATTGAAAATCAAGTTTACTTTGCTTTGTGTTGCCTAAAATTACTATTGCCTGCTGTATGCGGGAACATTGGAACATTGAAAATCAAGTTTACTTTGCTTTGTGTTGCCAAAAAAATAACTATTGCCTGCTGTCTGCGGGAACATTGCCCCACTGGTGTCCTGCCCTTATTGAAAATACAGTGTTCTTTGCTTTGTGTTGCATAAAATTACTATTGTCCTGCTGTATGCGGGAACATTGGAACATTGAAAATCAAGTTTACTTTGCTTTGTGTTGCCTAAAATTACTATTGCCTGCTGTGGGCAGGAATATTGGAAAATTGATAATCAAGTTTACTTTGCTTTGTGTTGCAAAAAAATAACTATTGCCTGCTGTCTGCGGGAACATTGCCCCACTGTGTTCCTGCCCTTATTGAAAATCAAGTTTACTTTGCTTTGTGTTGCCAAAAAGTAACTATTTCCTGCTGTCGGCGGAACATTGCCCCACTGTGGTCCTGCCCTTATTGAAAATACAGTGTTCTTTGCTTTGTGTTGCCTAAAATTACTTTTGTCCTGGTGTATACGTAAACATTGGAACATTGAAAATCAAGTTTACTTTGCTTTGTGTTGCCTAAAATTATTATTGCCTGCTGTATGCGGGAACATTGGAACATTGAAAATCAAGTTTACTTTGCTTTGTGTTGCCAAAAAAATAACTATTGCCTGCTGTCTGCGGGAACATTGCCCCACTGTGGTCCTGCCCTTATTGAAAATCAAGTTTACTTTGCTTTGTGTTGCCAAAAAGTATCTATTTCCTGCTGTCGGCGGAACATTGCTCCTTTGTGGTCCTGCCCTTATTGAAAATACAGTGTTCTTTGCTTTGTGTTGCCTAAAATTACTTTTGTCCTGGTGTATACGTAAACATTGGAACATTGAAAATCAAGTTTACTTTGCTTTGTGTTGCCTAAAATTATTATTGCCTGCTGTATGCGGGAACATTGGAAAATTGAAAATCAAGTTTACTTTGCTTTGTGTTGCAAAAAAAATAACTATTGCCTGCTGTCTGCGGGAACACTGGAACAAGGAAAATCAAGTTTCCTTTGCGTTGTGTTGCCTAAAATTACTATTGCCAGCTGTATGCGGGAACATTGCCCCACTGTGATCCTGCCCTTATTGAAAATCAAGTTTACTTTGCTTTGTGTTGCCAAAAGTTTACTTTGCTTTGTATTGCCTGCTGTATGCTGGAACATTGCCCCACTGTGGTCATGCCCTTATTGAAAATACAGTGTTCTTTGCTTTTGTGTTGCCTAAAATTAGTATTGCCAGCTGTATGCGGGAACATTGCCCCACTGTGGTCCTGCCCTTATTGAAAATCAAGTTTACTTTGCTTTGTGTTGCCAAAAGTTTACTTTGCTTTGTATTGCCTGATGTATGCTGGAACATTGCCCCACTGTGGTCTTGCCCTTATTGAAAATACAGTGTTCTTTGCTTTGTGTTGCCTAAAATTAGTATTGCCTGCTGTATGCGGGAACATTCCCCCACTGTGGTCCCGCCCTTATGGAAAATCAAGTTTACATTGCTTTGTGTTGCCAAAACATATCTATTGCCTGCTGTCTGCGGGAACATTGCCCCACTGTGGTCCTGCCCTTATTGAAAATAGTGTTCTTCGCTTTTGTCTTGCCTAAAATTAGTATTGCCTGGTGTCTGCGGGAACATTGCCCCACTGTGGTCCTGCCCTTATTGAAAATACAGTGTTCTTTGCTTTTGTGTTGCCTAAAATTACTATTGCCTGCTGTCTGCAGGAACATTGCCTCACTGGGGTTCTGCCCTTATTGAGAATACAGTGTTCTTTGCTTTTGTGTTGCCTAAAATTACTATTGCCTGCTGTCTGCGGGAACATTGCCTCACTGGGGTCCTGCCGTTACTGAAAAAACAGTGTTCTTTGCATTGTGTTGCCTAAAATTACTATTGTCCTGCTGTATGCAGGAACATTGGAAGATTGAAAATCAAGTCTACTTTGCTTTGTGTTGCCTAAAATTATTATTGCCTGCTGTATGCAGGAACATTGGAACATTGAAAATCAAGTTTACTTTGCTTTGTGTTGCCAAAAAATAACTATTGCCTGCTGTCTGCGGGAACATTGCCTCACTGTGGTCCTGCCCTTATTGAAAATCAAGTTTACTTTGCTTTGTGTTGCCAAAAGTTTACTTTGCTTTGTATTGCCTGCTGTATGCTGGAACATTGCCCCACTGTGGTCTTGCCCTTATTGAAAATACAGTGTTCTTTGCTTTTGTGTTGCCTAAAATTAGTATTGCCAGCTGTCTGCGGGAACATTGCCCCACTGTGGTCCTGCCCTTATTGAAAATCAAGTTTACTTTGCTTTGTGTTGCCTAAAATTACTATTGCCTGCTGTATGCGGGAACATTGGAACATTGAAAATCAAGTTTACTTTGCTTTGTGTTGCCAAAAAAATAACTATTGCCTGCTGTCTGCGGGAACATTGCCCCACTGGTGTCCTGCCCTTATTGAAAATACAGTGTTCTTTGCTTTGTGTTGCATAAAATTACTATTGTCCTGCTGTATGCGGGAACATTGGAACATTGAAAATCAAGTTTACTTTGCTTTGTGTTGCCTAAAATTACTATTGCCTGCTGTGGGCAGGAATATTGGAAAATTGATAATCAAGTTTACTTTGCTTTGTGTTGCAAAAAAATAACTATTGCCTGCTGTCTGCGGGAACATTGCCCCACTGTGTTCCTGCCCTTATTGAAAATCAAGTTTACTTTGCTTTGTGTTGCCAAAAAGTAACTATTTCCTGCTGTCGGCGGAACATTGCCCCACTGTGGTCCTGCCCTTATTGAAAATACAGTGTTCTTTGCTTTGTGTTGCCTAAAATTACTTTTGTCCTGGTGTATACGTAAACATTGGAACATTGAAAATCAAGTTTACTTTGCTTTGTGTTGCCTAAAATTATTATTGCCTGCTGTATGCGGGAACATTGGAACATTGAAAATCAAGTTTACTTTGCTTTGTGTTGCCAAAAAAATAACTATTGCCTGCTGTCTGCGGGAACATTGCCCCACTGTGGTCCTGCCCTTATTGAAAATCAAGTTTACTTTGCTTTGTGTTGCCAAAAAGTATCTATTTCCTGCTGTCGGCGGAACATTGCTCCTTTGTGGTCCTGCCCTTATTGAAAATACAGTGTTCTTTGCTTTGTGTTGCCTAAAATTACTTTTGTCCTGGTGTATACGTAAACATTGGAACATTGAAAATCAAGTTTACTTTGCTTTGTGTTGCCTAAAATTATTATTGCCTGCTGTATGCGGGAACATTGGAAAATTGAAAATCAAGTTTACTTTGCTTTGTGTTGCAAAAAAAATAACTATTGCCTGCTGTCTGCGGGAACACTGGAACAAGGAAAATCAAGTTTCCTTTGCGTTGTGTTGCCTAAAATTACTATTGCCAGCTGTATGCGGGAACATTGCCCCACTGTGGTCCTGCCCTTATTGAAAATCAAGTTTACTTTGCTTTGTGTTGCCAAAAGTTTACTTTGCTTTGTATTGCCTGCTGTATGCTGGAACATTGCCCCACTGTGGTCATGCCCTTATTGAAAATACAGTGTTCTTTGCTTTTGTGTTGCCTAAAATTAGTATTGCCAGCTGTATGCGGGAACATTGCCCCACTGTGGTCCTGCCCTTATTGAAAATCAAGTTTACTTTGCTTTGTGTTGCCAAAAGTTTACTTTGCTTTGTATTGCCTGATGTATGCTGGAACATTGCCCCACTGTGGTCTTGCCCTTATTGAAAATACAGTGTTCTTTGCTTTGTGTTGCCTAAAATTAGTATTGCCTGCTGTATGCGGGAACATTCCCCCACTGTGGTCCCGCCCTTATGGAAAATCAAGTTTACATTGCTTTGTGTTGCCAAAACATATCTATTGCCTGCTGTCTGCGGGAACATTGCCCCACTGTGGTCCTGCCCTTATTGAAAATAGTGTTCTTCGCTTTTGTCTTGCCTAAAATTAGTATTGCCTGGTGTCTGCGGGAACATTGCCCCACTGTGGTCCTGCCCTTATTGAAAATACAGTGTTCTTTGCTTTTGTGTTGCCTAAAATTACTATTGCCTTCTGTCTGCAGGAACATTGCCTCACTGGGGTTCTGCCCTTATTGAGAATACAGTGTTCTTTGCTTTTGTGTTGCCTAAAATTACTATTGCCTGCTGTCTGCGGGAACATTGCCTCACTGGGGTCCTGCCGTTACTGAAAAAACAGTGTTCTTTGCATTGTGTTGCCTAAAATTACTATTGTCCTGCTGTATGCAGGAACATTGGAAGATTGAAAATCAAGTCTACTTTGCTTTGTGTTGCCTAAAATTATTATTGCCTGCTGTATGCAGGAACATTGGAACATTGAAAATCAAGTTTACTTTGCTTTGTGTTGCCAAAAAATAACTATTGCCTGCTGTCTGCGGGAACATTGCCTCACTGTGGTCCTGCCCTTATTGAAAATCAAGTTTACTTTGCTTTGTGTTGCCAAAAGTTTACTTTGCTTTGTATTGCCTGCTGTATGCTGGAACATTGCCCCACTGTGGTCTTGCCCTTATTGAAAATACAGTGTTCTTTGCTTTTGTGTTGCCTAAAATTAGTATTGCCAGCTGTCTGCGGGAACATTGCCCCACTGTGGTCCTGTCCTTATTGAAAATCAAGTTTACTTTGCTTTGTGTTGCCTAAAATTACTATTGCCTGCTGTATGCGGGAACATTGGAACATTGAAAATCAAGTTTACTTTGCTTTGTGTTGCCAAAAAAATAACTATTGCCTGCTGTCTGCGGGAACATTGCCCCACTGGTGTCCTGCCCTTATTGAAAATACAGTGTTCTTTGCTTTGTGTTGCATAAAATTACTATTGTCCTGCTGTATGCGGGAACATTGGAACATTGAAAATCAAGTTTACTTTGCTTTGTGTTGCCTAAAATTACTATTGCCTGCTGTGGGCAGGAATATTGGAAAATTGATAATCAAGTTTACTTTGCTTTGTGTTGCAAAAAAATAACTATTGCCTGCTGTCTGCGGGAACATTGCCCCACTGTGGTCCGGCCCTTATTGAAAATCAAGTTTACTTTGCTTTGTGTTGCCAAAAAGTAACTATTTCCTGCTGTCGGCGGAACATTGCCCCACTGTGGTCCTGCCCTTATTGAAAATACAGTGTTCTTTGCTTTGTGTTGCCTAAAATTACTTTTGTCCTGGTGTATACGTAAACATTGGAACATTGAAAATCAAGTTTACTTTGCTTTGTGTTGCCTAAAATTATTATTGCCTGCTGTATGCGGGAACATTGGAACATTGAAAATCAAGTTTACTTTGCTTTGTGTTGCCAAAAAAATAACTATTGCCTGCTGTCTGCGGGAACATTGCCCCACTGTGGTCCTGCCCTTATTCAAAATCAAGTTTACTTTGCTTTGTGTTGCCAAAAAGTATCTATTTCCTGCTGTCGGCGGAACATTGCTCCTTTGTGGTCCTGCCCTTATTGAAAATACAGTGTTCTTTGCTTTGTGTTGCCTAAAATTACTTTTGTCCTGGTGTATACGTAAACATTGGAACATTGAAAATCAAGTTTACTTTGCTTTGTGTTGCCTAAAATTATTATTGCCTGCTGTATGCGGGAACATTGGAAAATTGAAAATCAAGTTTACTTTGCTTTGTGTTGCAAAAAAAATAACTATTGCCTGCTGTCTGCGGGAACATTGCCCCACTGTGGTCCTGCCCTTATTGAAAATCCAGTTTACTTTGCTTTGTGTTGCCAAAAAATAACTATATCCTGCTGTCTGCGGGAACATTGCCCCACTGGGGTCCTGCCCTTATTGAAAATACAGTGTTCTTTGCTTTGTGTTGCCTAAAATTAATATTGCCTGCTGTATGCGGGAACATTGGAACATTGAAAATCAAGTTTCCTTTGCTTTGTGTTGCCTAAAATTACTATTGCCTGCTGTCTGCGGGAACATTGCCCCACTGTGGTCCTGCCCTTATTGAAAATACAGTGTTCTTTGCTTTTGTCTTGCCTAAAATTAATATTGCCTGCTGTCTGCGGGAACATTGCCCTACTGTGGTCCTGCCCTTATTGAAAATACAGTGTACTTTGCATTTGTCTTGCCTAAAATTACTATTGCCTTCTGTCTGCAGGAACATTGCCTCACTGGGGTCCTGCCCTTATTGAAAATACAGTGTTCTTTGCTTTGTGTTGCCTAAAATCATTATTGTCCTGCTGTATGCGGGAACGTTGGAAAATTCAAAATCCAGTTTGCTTTGTGTTGCATAAAATTACTATTGCCTGCTGTATGCGGGAACATTGGACCATTGAAAATCAAGTTTACTTTGCTTTGTGTTGCCAAAAAAATAACTACTGCCTGCTGTCTGTGGGAACATTTCCCCACTGTGGTCCTGCCCTTATTGCAAATACAGTGTTCTTTGCTTTTGTGTTGCCTAAAATAAATATTGACTGCTGAATGCGGGAACATTGCCCCACTGTGACCATGCCCTTATTGAAAATACAGTATACTTTGCTTTGTGTTGCCTAAAATTATTATTGCCTGCTGTATGCGGGAACATTGGAACATTGAAAATCAAGTTTACTTTGCTTTGTGTTGCCAAAAAATAACTATTGCCTGCTGTCTGCGGGAACATTGCCTCACTGTGGTCCTGCCCTTATTGAAAATCAAGTTTACTTTGCTTTGTGTTGCCAAAAGTTTACTTTGCTTTGTATTGCCTGCTGTATGCTGGAACATTGCCCCACTGTGGTCTTGCCCTTATTGAAAATACAGTGTTCTTTGCTTTTGTGTTGCCTAAAATTAGTATTGCCAGCTGTCTGCGGGAACATTGCCCCACTGTGGTCCTGCCCTTATTGAAAATCAAGTTTACTTTGCTTTGTGTTGCCTAAAATTACTATTGCCTGCTGTATGCGGGAACATTGCCCCACTGGTGTCCTGCCCTTATTGAAAATACAGTGTTCTTTGCTTTGTGTTGCATAAAATTACTATTGTCCTGCTGTATGCGGGAACATTGGAACATTGAAAATCAAGTTTACTTTGCTTTGTGTTGCCTAAAATTACTATTGTCTGCTGTGGGCAGGAATATTGGAAAATTGATAATCAAGTTTACTTTGCTTTGTGTTGCAAAAAAATAACTATTGCCTGCTGTCTGCGGGAACATTGCCCCACTGTGGTCCTGCCCTTATTGAAAATCAAGTTTACTTTGCTTTGTGTTGCCAAAAAGTAACTATTTCCTGCTGTCGGCGGAACATTGCCCCACTGTGGTCCTGCCCTTATTGAAAATACAGTGTTTTTTGCTTTGTGTTGCCTAAAATTACTTTTGTCCTGGTGTATACGTAAACATTGGAACATTGAAAATCAAGTTTACTTTGCTTTGTGTTGCCTAAAATTATTATTGCCTGCTGTATGCGGGAACATTGGAACATTGAAAATCAAGTTTACCTGGCTTTGTGTTGCCAAAAAAATAACTATTGCCTGCTGTCTGCGGGAACATTGCTCCACTGTGGTCCTGCCCTTATTGAAAATCAAGTTTACTTTGCTTTGTGTTGCCAAAAAGTATCTATTTCCTGCTGTCGGCGGAACATTGCCCCACTGTGGTCCTGCCCTTATTGAAAATACAGTGTTCTTTGCTTTGTGTTGCCTAAAATTACTTTTGTCCTGGTGTATACGTAAACATTGGAACATTGAAAATCAAGTTTACTTTGCTTTGTGTTGCCTAAAATTATTATTGCCTGCTGTATGCGGGAACATTGGAACATTGAAAATCAAGTTTACTTTGCTTTGTGTTGCCAAAAAAATAACTATTGCCTGCTGTCTGCGGGAACATTGCCCCACTGTGGTCCTGCCCTTATTGAAAATCAAGTTTACTTTGCTTTGTGTTGCCAAAAAGTATCTATTTCCTGCTGTCGGCGGAACATTGCTCCTTTGTGGTCCTGCCCTTATTGAAAATACAGTGTTCTTTGCTTTGTGTTGCCTAAAATTACTTTTGTCCTGGTGTATACGTAAACATTGGAACATTGAAAATCAAGTTTACTTTGCTTTGTGTTGCCTAAAATTATTATTGCCTGCTGTATGCGGGAACATTGGAAAATTGAAAATCAAGTTTACTTTGCTTTGTGTTGCAAAAAAAATAACTATTGCCTGCTGTCTGCGGGAACATTGCCCCACTGTGGTCCTGCCCTTATTGAAAATCAAGTTTACTTTGCTTTGTGTTGCCAAAAAATAACTATATCCTGCTGTCTGCGGGAACATTGCCCCACTGGGGTCCTGCCCTTATTGAAAATACAGTGTTCTTTGCTTTGTGTTGCCTAAAATTAATATTGCCTGCTGTATGCGGGAACATTGGAACATTGAAAATCAAGTTTCCTTTGCTTTGTGTTGCCTAAAATTACTATTGCCTGCTGTCTGCGGGAACATTGCCCCACTGTGGTCCTGCCCTTATTGAAAATACAGTGTTCTTTGCTTTTGTCTTGCCTAAAATTAATATTGCCTGCTGTCTGCGGGAACATTGCCCTACTGTGGTCCTGCCCTTATTGAAAATACAGTGTACTTTGCATTTGTCTTGCCTAAAATTACTATTGCCTTCTGTCTGCAGGAACATTGCCTCACTGGGGTCCTGCCCTTATTGAAAATACAGTGTTCTTTGCTTTGTGTTGCCTAAAATCATTATTGTCCTGCTGTATGCGGGAACGTTGGAAAATTCAAAATCCAGTTTGCTTTGTGTTGCATAAAATTACTATTGCCTGCTGTATGCGGGAACATTGGACCATTGAAAATCAAGTTTACTTTGCTTTGTGTTGCCAAAAAAATAACTACTGCCTGCTGTCTGTGGGAACATTTCCCCACTGTGGTCCTGCCCTTATTGAAAATACAGTGTTCTTTGCTTTTGTGTTGCCTTAAATTAGTATTGCCTGCTGTATGCGGGAACATTGCCCCACTGTGGACCTGCCCTTATTGAAAATACAGTTTACTTAGCTTTGTGTTGCTTAAAATTACTATTGCCTGCTGTATGTGGGAACATTGGAATATTGAAAATCAAGTTTACTTTGCTTTGTGTTGCCAAAAAATACCTATTGCCTGCTGTCTACGGGGATATTGCCCCACTGTGTTACTGCCCTTATTGAAAATCAAGTTTACTTTGCTTTGTGTTGCCTATAATTACTATTGCCTGCTGTTTGCGGGAACATTGGAACATTGAAAATCAAGTTTACTTTGCTTTGTGTTGCCAAAAAATAACTAATGCCTGCTGTATGCGGGAACCTTGCACCACTGGGGTCCTGCCTTTATTGAAAATACAGTGTTCTTTGCTTTTGTCTTTCCTAAAATTACCATTGCCTGCTGTCTGTGGGAACATTGCCCCACTGGAGTCCTGCCCTTATTGAAAATACAGTGTTCTTTGCTTTTGTGTTGCCTAAAATTACTATTGCCTGCTGTCTGCGGGAACATTGCCCCACTAGGGGCCTGCCCTTATTGAAAATCAAGTTTACTTTGCTTTGTGTTGCCAAAAATTATTATTGCCTGCTGTGTGCGGGAAGATTCGAACATTGAAAATCAAGTTTACTTTGCTTTGTGTTGCCAAAAAATAACTATTGCCTGCTGTCTGCGGGAACATTGCCACACTCTGGTCCTGCCCTTATTGAAAATATAGTGTTCTTTGTTTTAGTCTTGCTTAAAATTACTATTGCCTGCTGTATGCGGGAACATTGCCCCACTGGAATCCTGCCCTTATTGAAAATCAAGTTTACTTTGCTTTGTGTTGCTTAAAATTACTATTGCCTGCTGCCTGCGGGAACATTGGAACATTGAAAATCAAGTTTACTTTGCTTTGTGTTGCCTAAAATTACTATTGCATACTGTCTGCGGGAACATAGGAACATTGAAAATCAAGTTTACGTTGCTTTGAGTTGCCTAAAATACGTATTGCCTGCTGTCTGAGGGAACATTGCCCCACTGGGATCCTGCCCTTATTGAAAATCAAGTTCACTTTGCTTTGTGTTGCCAAAAAATAACTATTGCCTGTTGTCTGAGGGAACATTGCCCCACTGTGGTCCTGCTCTTATTGAAAATACAGTGTTCTTAGCTTTTGTGTTGCCTAAAATTAGTATTGCCAGCTGTATGCGGAAACATTGCCCCACTGTGGTCCTGCCCTTATTGAAAATCGTTTACTTTGCTTTGTGTTGCCTAACATTACTATTGCCTGCTGTGGGCGGGAACATTGGAATATTGAAAATCAAGTTTACTTTGCTTTGTGTTGCCTAAAATTACTATTGCCTGCTGTGGGAGGAAACATTGCCCCACTGTGGTCCTGCCCTTATTGAAAATCGTTTACTTTGCTTTGTGTTGCCTAACATTACTATTGCCTGCTGTGGGCGGGAACATTGGAATATTGAAAATCAAGTTTACTTTGCTTTGTGTTGCCTAAAATAACTATTGCCTGCTGTGGGCGGGAACATTGCCACGCTCTGGTCCTGCCCTTATTGAAAATATAGTGTTCTTTGTTTTAGTCTTGCTTAAAATTACTATTGCCTGCTGTATGCGGGAACATTGCCCCACTGGAATCCTGCCCTTATTGAAAATCAAGTTTACTTTGCTTTGTGTTGCTTAAAATTACTATTGCCTGCTGCCTGCGGGAACATTGGAACATTGAAAATCAAGTTTACTTTGCTTTGTGTTGCCTAAAATTACTATTACATACTGTCTGCGGGAACATAGAAACATTGAAATCAAGTTTATATTGCTTTGTGTTGCCTAAAATACGTATTGCCTGCTGTCTGACGGAACATTGCCCCACTGGGATCCTGCCCTTATTGAAAATCAAGTTCACTTTGCTTTGTTTTGCCAAAAAATAACTATTGCCTGTTGTCTGAGGGAACATTGCCCCACTGTGGTCCTGCCCTTATTGAAAATACAGTGTTCTTAGCTTTTGTGTTGCCTAAAATTAGTATTGCCAGCTGTATGCGGGAACATTGCCCCACTGTGGTCCTGCCCTTAATGAAAATCGTTTACTTTCCTTTGTGTTGCCTAACATTACTATTGCCTGCTGTGGGCGGGAACATTGGAACATTGAAAATCAAGTTTACTTTGCTTTGTGTTGCCTAAAATTACTATTGCCTGCTGTGGGCGGGAACATTGGAACATTGAAAATCAAGTTTACTTTGCTTTGTGTTGCCTAAAATAACTATTGCCTGCTGTCTGAGGGAATATTGCCACACTCTGGTCCTGCCCTTATTGAAAATATAGTGTTTTTGTTTTAGTCTTGCTTAAAATTACTATTGCCTGCTGTATGCGGGAACATTGCCCCACTGGAATCCTGCCCTTATTGAAAATCAAGTTTACTTTGCTTTGTGTTGCCAAAAAATAACTATTGCCTGCTCTCTGCAGGAACATTGCCCAACTGTGGTCCTGCCCTTATTGAAAATCAAGTTTACTTTTCTTTGTGTTGCGAAAAAATAATTATTGCCTGCTGTCTGCTGTTCTTTGCTTTTGTGTTGCCTAAAATTACTATTGCCTGCTGTCTGAAGGAACATTGCCCCACTGGGGTCCTGCCCTTATTGAAAATCAAGTTTACTTTGCTTTGTGTTGCTTAAAATTACTATTGCCTGCTGCCTGCGGGAACATTGGAACATTGAAAATCAAGTTTACTTTGCTTTGTGTTGCCTAAAATTACTATTGCATACTGTCTGCGGGAACATAGGAACATTGAAAATCAAGTTTACGTTGCTTTGTGTTGCCTAAAATACGTATTGCCTGCTGTCTGAGGGAACATTGCCCCACTGGGATCCTGCCCTTATTGAAAATACAGTGTTCTTAGCTTTTGTGTTGCCTAAAATTAGTATTGCCAGCTGTATGCGGGAACATTGCCCCACTGTGGTCCTGCCGTTATTGAAAATCGTTTACTTTGCTTTGTGTTGCCTAACATTACTATTGCCTGCTGTGGGCGGGAACATTGGAACATTGAAAATCAAGTTTACTTTGCTTTGTGTTGCCTAAAATTACTATTGCCTGCTGTCTGAGGGAACATTGCCACACTCTGGTCCTGCCCTTATTGAAAATATAGTGTTCTTTGTTTTAGTCTTGCTTAAAATTACTATTGCCTGCTGTATGCGGGAACATTGCCCCACTGGAATCCTGCCCTTATTGAAAATCAAGTTTACTTTGCTTTGTGTTGCCAAAAAATGACTATTGCCTGCTTTCTGCAGGAACATTGCCCAACTGTGGTCCTGCCCGTTTTGAAAATACAGTGTTCTTTGCTTTTGTGTTGCCTAAAATTAGTATTGCCAGCTGTATGCGGGAACATTGCCCCACTGTGGTCCGGCCCTTATTGAAAATCGTTTACATTGCTTTGTGTTGCCTAAAATTACTATTGCCTGCTGTATGCGGGATTATGGAACATTGAAAATCAAGTTCACTTTGCTTTGTGTTGCCAAAAAATAATTATTGCCTGCTGTCTGCGGGAACATTGCCCCACTGTGGTCCTTCCCTTATTGAAAATCAAGTTTATTTTGCTTTGTGTTGCCAAAAAATATCTATTTCTTGCTGTCTGCGGGAACATTGCCCCACTATGGTCCTGTCCTTATTGAAAATACAGTGTTCTTTGCTTTGTGTTGCGTAAAATTATTATTGTCCTGCTGTATGCGGAAACATTGGAACATTGAAAATCAAGTTAATTTTGCTTTGTGTTGCCAAAAAATAACTATATCCTGCTGTCTGCGGGAAAATTGCCCCACTGGGGTCCTGCCCTTATTGAAAATACAGTGTTCTTTGCTTTGTGTTGCCTAAAATTAATATTGCCTGCTGTATGCAGGAAATTTGGAACATTGAAAATCAAGTTTACTTGGCTTTGTGTTGCCTAAAATTACTATTGCCTGCTGTCTGCGGGAACATTGCCCCACTGTGGTCTTGCCCTTATTGAAAATAGTGTTCTTTCCTTTTGTCTTGCCTAAAATTAGTATTGCCTGGTGTCTGCGGGAACATTGTCCCACTGTGGTCCTGCCCTTATTGAAAATACAGTGTTCTTTGATTTTGTGTTGCCTAAAATTACTATTGCCTGCTGTCTGCAGGAACATTGCCTCACTGGGGTTCTGCCCTTATTGTGAATACAGTGTTCTTTGCTTTTGTGTTGCCTAAAATTACTATTGCCTGCTGTCTGCGGGAACATTGCCTCACTGGGGTCCTGCCGTTAAAGAAAATACAGTGTTCTTTGCTTTGTGTTGCCTAAAATTACTATTGTCCTGCTGTATGCGGGAACATTGGAACATTGAAAATCAAGTTTACTTTGCTTTGTGTTGCCAAAAAATAACTATTGCCTGCTGTCTGCGGGAACATTGGAACATTGAAAATCAAGTTTACTTGGCTTTGTGTTGCCTAAAATTACTATTGCCTGCTGTCTGCGGGACCATTGCCCCACTGTGGTCCTGACCTTATTGAAAATAGTGTTCTTTGCTTTTGTCTTGCCTAAAATTAGTATTGCCTGGTGTCTGCAGGAACATTGCCCCACTGTGGTCCTGCCCTTATTGAAAATACAGTGTTCTTTGCTTTTGTGTTGCCTAAAATTACTATTGGCTGCTGTCTGCAGGAACATTGTCCCACTGTGGTTCTGCCCTTATTGAGAATACAGTGTTCTTTGCTTTTGTGTTGCCTAAAATTACTATTGCCTGCTGTCTGCGGGAACATTGCCTCACTGGGGTCCTGCCGTTACTGAAAATACAGTGTTCTTTGCTTTGTGTTGCCTAAAATACTATTGTCCTGCTGTATGCGGGAACATTGGAAGATTGAAAATCAAGTCTACTTTGCTTTGTGTTGCCTAAAATTATTATTGCCTGCTGTATGCGGGAACATTGGAACATTGAAAAACAAGTTTACTTTGCTTTGTGTTGCCAAAAAATAACTATTGCCTGCTGTCTGCGGGAACATTGCCTCACTGTGGTCCTGCCCTTATTGAAAATCAAGTTTACTTTGCTTTGTGTTTCCAAAAAAATCTATTTCCTGCTGTCTGAGGGAACATTGCCCCACTGTGGTCCTGCCCTTATTGAAAATACAGTGTTCTTTGCTTTGTGTTGCCTAAAATTACTATTGTCCTGCTGTATGCGGAAACATTGGAACATTGAAAATCAATTTTACTTTACTTTGTGTTGACTAAAATTACTATTGCCTGCTGTATGCGAGATTATGGAACATTGAAAATCAAGTTTACTTTGCTTTGTGTTGCCAAAAAATAACTATATCCTGCTGTCTGCGGGAACATTGCCCCACTGGGGTCCTGCCCTTATTGAAAATACAGTGTTCTTTGCTTTCTGTTGCCTAAAATTACTATTGACTGCTGTCTGCAGGAACATTGCCTCACTGGGGTTCTGCCCTTATTGAACATACAGTGTTCTTTACTTTTGTGTTGCCTAAAATTACTATTGCCTGCTGTCTGCGGGAACACTGCCTCACTGGGGTCCTGCCGTTATTGAAAATACAGTGTTCTTTGCTTTGTGTTGCCTAAAATTAATATTGTCCTGCTATATGCGGGAACATTGGAAGATTGAAAATCAAGTTTACTTTGCTTTGTGTTGCCTTAAATTATTATTGCCTGCGGTATGCGGGAACATTGGAACATTGAAAATCAAGTTTACTTTGCTTTCTGTGGCCAAAAATAACTATTGCCTTTTGTCTGCGGGAACATTGCCCCACTGGGGTCCTGCCCTTATTGAAAATACAGTGTTCTTTGCTTTGTGTTGCCTAAAGTTAAAACTGCTTGCTGTATGCAGAAACATTGGAACTTTGAAAATCAAGTTTACTTTGCTTTGTATTGCCTAAAATAACAATTGCCTGCTGTCTGCGGGAACATCGCCCCACTGCTGTCCTGCCCTTATTGAAAATCAAGTTTACTTTTCTTTGTGTTGCCAAAAAATAACTATTGCCTGCTGTCTGCTGTTCTTTGCTTTTGTCTTGCCTAAAATTAATATTGCCTGCTGTCAGCGGGAACATTGCCCTACTGTGGTCCTGCCCTTATTGAAAATACAGTGTACTTTGCATTTGTCTTGCCTAAAATTACTATTGCATTCTGTCTGCAGGAACATTGCCTCACTGGGGTCCTGCCCTTATTGAAAATACAGTGTTCTTTGCTTTGTGTTGCCTAAAATCATTATTGTCCTGCTGTATGCGGGAACGTTGGAAAATTCAAAATCCAGTTTGCTTTGTGTTGCATAAAATTACTATTGCCTGCTGTATGCGGGAACATTGGACCATTGAAAATCAAGTTTACTTTGCTTTGTGTTGCCAAAAAAATAACTACTGCCTGCTGTCTGTGGGAACATTTCCCCACTGTGGTCCTGCCCTTATTGCAAATACAGTGTTCTTTGCTTTTATGTTGCCTAAAATAAATATTGACTGCTGAATGCGGGAACATTGCCCCACTGTGGCCATGCCCTTATTGAAAATACAGTATACTTAGCTTTGTGTTGCCTAAAATTACTATTGCCTGCTATATGCGGAAACATTGGAACATTGAAAATCAAGTTTACTTTGCTTTGTCTTGCCAAAAAAATAACTATTGCCTGCTGTCTGCGGGAACATTGCCCCACTGGGGTCCTGCCCTGATTGAAAATACAGTGTTCTTTGCTTTTGTGTTGCCTAAAATTATTATTGCCTGCTGTATGCGGGAACATTGCCCCACTGTGGTCCTGCCCTTATTGAAAATACTGTGTTCTTTGCTTTTGTGTTGCCTTAAATTAGTATTGCCTGCTGTATGCGGGAACATTGCCCCACTGTGGACCTGCCCTTATTGAAAATACAGTTTACTTAGCTTTGTGTTGCTTAAAATTACTATTGCCTGCTGTATGTGGGAACATTGGAATATTGAAAATCAAGTTTACTTTGCTTTGTGTTGCAAAAAAAATACCTATTGCCTGCTGTCTACGGGGATATTGCCCCACTGTGTTACTGCCCTTATTGAAAATCAAGTTTACTTTGCTTTGTGTTGCCTATAATTCCTATTGCCTGCTGTTTGCGGGAACATTGGAACATTGAAAATCAAGTTTACTTTGCTTTGTGTTGCCAAAAAATAACTAATGCCTGCTGTATGCGGGAACCTTGCACCACTGGGGTCCTGCCCTTATTGAAAATACAGTGTTCTTTGCTTTGTGTTGCCTAAAATTACTATTGCATGCTGTCTGTGGGAACATTGCCCCACTGTGGTCCTGCCTTTATTGAAAATACAGTGTTCTTTGCTTTTGTCTTTCCTAAAATTACCATTGCCTGCTGTCTGTGGGAACATTGCCCCACTGGAGTCCTGCCCTTATTGAAAATACAGTGTTCTTTGCTTTTGTGTTGCCTAAAATTACTATTGCCTGCTGTCTGCGGGAACATTGCCCGACTAGGGGCCTGCCCTTATTGAAAATCAAGTTTACTTTGCTTTGTGTTGCCAAAAATTATTATTGCCTGCTGTGTGCGGGAAGATTCGAACATTGAAAATCAAGTTTACTTTGCTTTGTGTTGCCAAAAAATAACTATTGCCTGCTGTCTGCGGGAACATTGCCACACTCTGGTCCCGCCCTTATTGAAAATATAGTGTTCTTTGTTTTAGTCTTGCTTAAAATTACTATTGCCTGCTGTATGCGGGAACATTGCCCCACTGGAATCCTGCCCTTATTGAAAATCAAGTTTACTTTGCTTTGTGTTGCTTAAAATTACTATTGCCTGCTGCCTGCGGGAACATTGGAACATTGAAAATCAAGTTTACTTTGCTTTGTGTTGCCTAAAATTACTATTGCATACTGTCTGCGGGAACATAGGAACATTGAAAATCAAGTTTACGTTGCTTTGAGTTGCCTAAAATACGTATTGCCTGCTGTCTGAGGGAACATTGCCCCACTGGGATCCTGCCCTTATTGAAAATCAAGTTCACTTTGCTTTGTGTTGCCAAAAAATAACTATTGCCTGTTGTCTGAGGGAACATTGCCCCACTGTGGTCCTGCTCTTATTGAAAATACAGTGTTCTTAGCTTTTGTGTTGCCTAAAATTAGTATTGCCAGCTGTATGCGGAAACATTGCCCCACTGTGGTCCTGCACTTATTGAAAATCGTTTACTTTGCTTTGTGTTGCCTAACATTACTATTGCCTGCTGTGGGCGGGAACATTGGAATATTGAAAATCAAGTTTACTTTGCTTTGTGTTGCCTAAAATTACTATTGCCTGCTGTGGGCGGAAACATTGCCCCACTGTGGTCCTGCCCTTATTGAAAATCGTTTACTTTGCTTTGTGTTGCCTAACATTACTATTGCCTGCTGTGGGCGGGAACATTGGAATATTGAAAATCAAGTTTACTTTGCTTTGTGTTGCCTAAAATTACTATTGCCTGCTGTGGGCGGGAACATTGGAACATTGAAAATCAATTTTACTTTGCTTTGTGTTGCCTAAAATAACTATTGCCTGCTGTCTGAGGGAACATTGCCACGCTCTGGTCCTGCCCTTATTGAAAATATAGTGTTCTTTGTTTTAGTCTTGCTTAAAATTACTATTGCCTGCTGTATGCGGGAACATTGCCCCACTGGAATCCTGCCCTTATTGAAAATCAAGTTTACTTTGCTTTGTGTTGCTTAAAATTACTATTGCCTGCTTCCTGCGGGAACATTGGAACATTGAAAATCAAGTTTACTTTGCTTTGTGTTGCCTAAAATTACTATTGCATATTGTCTGCGGGAACATAGGAACATTGAAAATCAAGTTTATATTGCTTTGTGTTGCCTAAAATACGTATTGCCTGCTGTCTGACAGAACATTGCCCCACTGGGATCCTGCCCTTATTGAAAATCAAGTTCACTTTGCTTTGTGTTGCCAAAAAATAACTATTGCCTGTTGTCTGAGGGAACATTGCCCCACTGTGGTCCTGTCCTTATTGAAAATACAGTGTTCTTAGCTTTTGTGTTGCCTAAAATTAGTATTGCCAGCTGTATGCGGGAACATTGCCCCACTGTGGTCCTGCCCTTAATGAAAATCGTTTACTTTCCTTTGTGTTGCCTAACATTACTATTGCCTGCTGTGGGCGGGAACATTGGAACATTGAAAATCAAGTTTACTTTGCTTTGTGTTGCCTAAAATTACTATTGCCTGCTGTGGGCGGGAACATTGGAACATTGAAAATCAAGTTTACTTTGCTTTGTGTTGCCTAAAATAACTATTGCCTGCTGTCTGAGGGAACATTGCCACACTCTGGTCCTGCCCTTATTGAAAATATAGTGTTTTTGTTTTAGTCTTGCTTAAAATTACTATTGCCTGCTGTATGCGGGAACATTGCCCCACTGGAATCCTGCCCTTATTGAAAATCAAGTTTACTTTGCTTTGTGTTGCCAAAAAATAACTATTGCCTGCTTTCTGCAGGAACATTGCCCAACTGTGGTCCTGCCCTTATTGAAAATCAAGTTTACTTTCCTTTGTGTTGCGAAAATATAATTATTGCCTGCTGTCTGCTGTTCTTTGCTTTTGTGTTGCCTAAAATTACTATTGCCTGCTGTCTGAAGGAACATTGCCCCACTGGGGTCCTGCCCTTATTGAAAATCAAGTTTACTTTGCTTTGTGTTGCTTAAAATTACTATTGCCTGCTGCCTGCGGGAACATTGGAACATTGAAAATCAAGTTTACTTTGCTTTGTGTTGCCTAAAATTACTATTGCATACTGTCTGCGGGAACATAGGAACATTGAAAATCAAGTTTACGTTGCTTTGTGTTGCCTAAAATACGTATTGCCTGCTGTCTGAGGGAACATTGCCCCACTGGGATCCTGCCCTTATTGAAAATACAGTGTTCTTAGCTTTTGTGTTGCCTAAAATTAGTATTGCCAGCTGTATGCGGGAACATTGCCCCACTGTGGTCCTGCCGTTATTGAAAATCGTTTACTTTGCTTTGTGTTGCCTAACATTACTATTCCCTGCTGTGGGCGGGAACATTGGAACATTGAAAATCAAGTATACTTTGTTTTGTGTTGCCTAAAATTACTATTGCCTGCTGTCTGAGGGAACATTGCCACACTCTGGTCCTGCCCTTATTGAAAATATAGTGTTCTTTGTTTTAGTCTTGCTTAAAATTACTATTGCCTGCTGTATGCGGGAACATTGCCCCACTGGAATCCTGCCCTTATTGAAAATCAAGTTTACTTTGCTTTGTGTTGCCAAAAAATGACTATTGCCTGCTTTCTGCAGGAACATTGCCCAACTGTGGTCCTGCCCGTTTTGAAAATACAGTGTTCTTTGCTTTTGTGTTGCCTAAAATTAGTATTGCCAGCTGTATGCGGGAACATTGCCCCACTGTGGTCCGGCCCTTATTGAAAATCGTTTACATTGCTTTGTGTTGCCTAAAATTACTATTGCCTGCTGTATGCGGGATTATGGAACATTGAAAATCAAGTTCACTTTGCTTTGTGTTGCCAAAAAATAATTACTGCCTGCTGTCTGCGGGAACATTGCCCCACTGTGGTCCTCCCCTTATTGAAAATCAAGTTTACTTTGCTTTGTGTTGCCAAAAAATATCTATTTCTTGCAGTCTGCGGGAACATTGCCCCACTATGGTCCTGTCCTTATTGAAAATACAGTGTTCTTTGCTTTGTGTTGCGTAAAATTATTATTGTCCTGCTGTATGCGGAAACATTGGAACATTGAAAATCAAGTTAATTTTGCTTTGTGTTGCCAAAAAATAACTATATCCTGCTGTCTGCGGGAAAATTGCCGCACTGGGGTCCTGCCCTTATTGAAAATACAGTGTTCTTTGCTTTGTGTTGCCTAAAATTAATATTGCCTGCTGTATGCAGGAAATTTGGAACATTGAAAATCAAGTTTACTTGGCTTTGTGTTGCCTAAAATTACTATTGCCTGCTGTCTGCGGGAACATTGCCCCACTGTGGTCCTGCCCTTATTGAAAATAGTGTTCTTTCCTTTTGTCTTGCCTAAAATTAGTATTGCCTGGTGTCTGCGGGAACATTGCCCCACTGTGGTCCTGCCCTTATTGAAAATACAGTGTTCTTTGATTTTGTGTTGCCTAAAATTACTATTGCCTGCTGTCTGCAGGAACATTGCCTCACTGGGGTTCTGCCCTTATTGTGAATACAGTGTTCTTTGCTTTTGTGTTGCCTAAAATTACTATTGCCTGCTGTCTGCGGGAACATTGCCTCACTGGGGTCCTGCCGTTAAAGAAAATACAGTGTTCTTTGCTTTGTGTTGCCTAAAATTACTATTGTCCTGCTGTATGCGGGAACATTGGAACATTGAAAATCAAGTTTACTTTGCTTTGTGTTGCCAAAAAATAACTATTGCCTGCTGTCTGCGGGAACATTGGAACATTGAAAATCAAGTTTACTTGGCTTTGTGTTGCCTAAAATTACTATTGCCTGCTGTCTGCGGGACCATTGCCCCACTGTGGTCCTGCCCTTATTGAAAATAGTGTTCTTTGCTTTTGTCTTGCCTAAAATTAGTATTGCCTG
The DNA here is from genome assembly GCF_037176765.1 of Anolis sagrei. Lineage (NCBI taxonomy): Eukaryota > Metazoa > Chordata > Lepidosauria > Squamata > Anolidae > Anolis > Anolis sagrei. Next base: position 54,468,655 of record NC_090035.1, on the reverse strand, counting down.
CTGTCTGTGGGAACATTGCCCCACTGTGGTCCTGCCCTTGTTGAAAATACAGTGTTCTTTGCTTTTGTGTTGCCTAAAATTACTATTGGCTGCTGTCTGCAGGAACATTGCCTCACTGGCGTTCTGCCCTTATTGAGAATACAGTGTTCTTTGCTTTTGTGTTGCCTAAAATTACTATTGCCTGCTGTCTGCGGGAACATTGCCTCACTGGGGTCCTGCAGTTATTGAAAATACAGTGTTCTTTGCTTTGTGTTGCCTAAAATTACTATTGTCCTGCTGTATGCGAGAACATTGGAACATTGAAAATCAAGTTTACTTTGCTTTGTGTTGCCAAAAAATAACTATTGCCTGCTGTCTGCGGGAACATTGCCTCACTGTGGTCCTGCCCTTATTGAAAATCAAGTTTACTTTGCTTTGTGTTTCCAAAAAAATCTATTGCCTGCTGTATGCGGGAACATTGCCCCACTGTGGTCCTGCCCTTATTGAAAATACAGTGTTCTTTGCTTTGTGTTGCCTAAAATTACTATTGTCCTGCTGTATGCGGAAACATTGGAACATTGAAAATCAATTTTACTTTACTTTGTGTTGACTAAAATTACTATTGCCTGCTGTATGCGAGATTATGGAACATTGAAAATCAAGTTTACTTTGCTTTGTGTTGCCAAAAAATAACTATATCCTGCTGTCTGCGGGAACATTGCCCCACTGGGGTCCTGCCCTTATTGAAAATACAGTGTTCTTTGCTTTCTGTTGCCTAAAATTACTATTGACTGCTGTCTGCAGGAACATTGCCTCACTGGGGTTCTGCCCTTATTGAACATACAGTGTTCTTTACTTTTGTGTTGCCTAAAATTACTTTTGCCTGCTGTCTGCGGGAACACTGCCTCACTGGGGTCCTGCCGTTATTGAAAATACAGTGTTCTTTGCTTTGTGTTGCCTAAAATTAATATTGTCCTGCTATATGCGGGAACATTGGAACATTGAAAATCAAGTTTACTTTGCTTTGTGTTGCCTTAAATTATTATTGCCTGCGGTATGCGGGAACATTGGAACATTGAAAATCAAGTTTACTTTGCTTTCTGTGGCCAAAAATAACTATTGCCTTTTGTCTGCGGGAACATTGCCCCACTGGGGTCCTGCCCTTATTGAAAATACAGTGTTCTTTGCTTTGTGTTGCCTAAAATTAAAACTGCTTGCTGTATGCAGAAACATTGGAACTTTGAAAATCAAGTTTACTTTGCTTTGTATTGCCTAAAATAACTATTGCCTGCTGTCTGTGGGAACGTTGCCCCACTGTGGTCCTGCCCTTAATGAAAATACGGTGTTCTTTGCTTTTGTCTTGCCTAAAATTACCATTGCCTGCTGTCTGTGGGAACATTTCCCCACTGGAGTCCTGCCCCTATTGAAAATACAGTGTTCTTTGCTTTTGTGTTGCCTAAAATTACTATTGGCTGCTGTCTGCAGGAACATTGCCCCACTGTGGTTCTGCCCTTATTGAAAATCAAGTTTACTTTGCTTTGTGTTGCCTAAAATTACTATTGCCTGCTGTGGGCGGGAACATTGGAACATTGAAAATCAAGTTTACTTTGCTTTGTGTTGCCAAAAAATAACTATTGCCTGCTGTCTGCGGGAACATCGCCCCACTGCTGTCCTGCCCTTATTGAAAATAAGGTTACTTTTCTTTGTGTTGCCAAAAAATAACTATTGCCTGCTGTCTGCTGTTCTTTGCTTTTGTGTTGCCTAAAATTACTATTGCCTGCTGTCTGAAGGAACATTGCCCCACTGGGGTCCTGCCCTTATTGAAAATCAGGTTTAATTTGCTTTGTGTTGCTTAAAATTACTATTGCCTGCTGTCTGCGGGAACATTGGAACATTGAAAATCAAGTTTACTTTGCTTTGTGTTGCCTAAAATTACTATTGCATATTGTCTGCGGGAACATTGGAACATTGAAAATCAAGTTTAATTTGATTTGTGTTGCCTACAATTACTATTACCTGCTGTATGCGGGAGCATTGGAACATTGTAAATCAAGTTTACTTTGCTTTGTTTTGCCTAAAATTACTATTGCTTGCTGCGGGCGGGAACATTGGAACATTGAAAATCAAGTTTACTTTGCTTTTTGTTGCCTAAAATAACTATTGCCAGCTGTCTGAGGGAACATTGCCCCACTCTGGTCCTGCCCTTATGGAAAATATACTGTTCTTTGCTTTTGTCTTGCCTAAAATTACTATTGCCTGCTGTCTGCAGGAACATTGCCTCACTGGGGTTCTGCCCTTATTGAAAATACAGTGTTCTTTGCTTTTGTGTTGCCTAAAATTACTTTTGCCTGCTGTCTGCGGGAACATTTCCTCACTGGGGTCCTGCTGTTATTGAAAAGACAGTGTTCTTTGCTTTGTGTTGCCTAAAATTACTATTGTCCTGCTGTATGCGGGAACATTGGAAGATTGAAAATCAAGTTTACTTTGCTTTGTGTTGCCTAAAATTATTATTGCCTGCTGTATGCGGGAACATTGGAACATTGAAAATCAAGTTTACTTTGCTTTGTTTTGCCTAACATTACTATTGCTTGCTGCGGGCGGGAACATTGGAACATTGAAAATCAAGTTTACTTTGCTTTTTGTTGCCTAAAATAACTATTGCCAGCTGTCTGAGGGAACATTGCCCCACTCTGGTCCTGCCCTTATTGAAAATATAGTGTTCTTTGCTTTTGTCTTGCCTAAAATTTCTATTGCCTGCTGTCTGCGGGAACATTGCTTCACTATGGTCCTGCCCTTATTGAAACGACAGTGTTCTTTGCTTTTGTCTTGCCTAAAATTACTATATCCTGCTGTCTGCGGGAACATATCCCCACTGGGGTCCTGCCCTTATTGAAGATACAGTGTTCTTTGCATTGTGTTGCCTAAAATTACTATTGCCTGCTGTCTGCAGGAACATTGCCTCACTGGGGTTCTGCCCTTATTGAAAATACAGTGTTCTTTGCTTTTGTGTTGCCTAAAATTACTATTGCCTGCTGTCTGCGAGAACATTTCCTCACTGGGGTCCTGCTGTTATTGAAAATACAGTGTTCTTTGCTTTGTGTTGCCTAAAATTACTATTGTTCTGCTGTATGCGGGAACATTGGAAGATTGAAAATCAAGTTTACTTAGCTTTGTGTTGCCTAAAATTATTATTGCCTGCTGTATGCGGGAACATTGGAACATTGAAAATCAAGTTTACTTTGCTTTGTGTTGCCAAAAAATAACTATTGCCTGCTGTCTGCAGGAACATTGCCCCACTGGGATCCTGCCCTTATTGAAAATCAAGTTTACTTTGCTTTGTGATGCCAAAAAATAACTATTGCCTGTTGTCTGCAGGAACATTGCCCCACTGTGGTCCTGCCCTTATTGAAAATCAAGTTTACTTTGCTTTGTGTTGCCTAAAATTACTATTGCCTGCTGTTTGCGGGAACATTGGAAATTGAAAATCAAGTTTACTTTGCTTTGTGTTGCCAAAAAATTACTATTGCCTGCTTTCTGCGGGAACATCGCCCCACTGCTGTCCTGCCCTTATTGAAAATCAAGTTTACTTTTCTTTGTGTTGCCTAAAATTACTATTGCCTGCTGTCTGAAGGAACATTGCCCCACTGGGGTCCTGCCCTTATTGAAAATCAGGTTTACTTTGCTTTGTGTTGCTTAAAATTACTATTGCCTGCTGTCTGCGGGAACATTGGAACATTGAAAATCAAGTTTACTTAGCTTTGTGTTACCTAAAATTACTATTGCATACTGTCTGCGGGAACATTGGAACATTGAAAATCAAGTTTACTTTGCTTTGTGTTGCCTAAAATAACTATTGCCTGCTGTCTGCGGGAACATTGCCCCACTGTGGTCCTTCCCTTATAGAAAATCAAATTTACTTTGCTTTGTGTTGCCTAAAATTACTATTGCCTTCTGTATGCAGGAACATTGGAACATTGAAAATCAAGTTTCCTTTGCTTTGTGTTGCCTAAAATTACTATTGCCTGCTGTCTGCGGGAACATTGCCCCACTGTGGTCCTGCCCTTATTGAAAATACAGTGTTCTTTGCTTTTGTCTTGCCTAAAATTAATATTGCCTGCTGTCTGCGGGAACATTGCCCCACTGTGGTCCTGCCCTTATTGAAAATACAGTGTACTTTGCATTTGTCTTGCCTAAAATTACTATTGCCTTCTGTCTGCAGGAACATTGCCTCACTGGGGTCCTGCCCTTATTGAAAATACAGTGTTCTTTGCTTTGTGTTGCCTAAAATCATTATTGTCCTGCTGTATGCGGGAACGTTGGAAAATTCAAAATCCAGTTTGCTTTGTGTTGCATAAAATTACTATTGCCTGCTGTATGCGGGAACATTGGACCATTGAAAATCAAGTTTACTTTGCTTTGTGTTGCCAAAAAAATAACTACTGCCTGCTGTCTGTGGGAACATTTCCCCACTGTGGTCCTGCCCTTATTGCAAATACAGTGTTCTTTGCTTTTGTGTTGCCTAAAATAAATATTGACTGCTGAATGCGGGAACATTGCCCCACTGTGGCCATGCCCTTATTGAAAATACAGTATACTTTGCTTTGTGTTGCCTAAAATTATTATTGCCTGCTGTATGCGGGAACATTGGAACATTGAAAATCAAGTTTACTTTGCTTTGTGTTGCCAAAAAATAACTATTGCCTGCTGTCTGCGGGAACATTGCCTCACTGTGGTCCTGCCCTTATTGAAAATCAAGTTTACTTTGCTTTGTGTTGCCAAAAGTTTACTTTGCTTTGTATTGCCTGCTGTATGCTGGAACATTGCCCCACTGTGGTCTTGCCCTTATTGAAAATACAGTGTTCTTTGCTTTTGTGTTGCCTAAAATTAGTATTGCCAGCTGTCTGCGGGAACATTGCCCCACTGTGGTCCTGCCCTTATTGAAAATCAAGTTTACTTTGCTTTGTGTTGCCTAAAATTACTATTGCCTGCTGTATGCGGGAACATTGGAACATTGAAAATCAAGTTTACTTTGCTTTGTGTTGCCAAAAAAATAACTATTGCCTGCTGTCTGCGGGAACATTGCCCCACTGGTGTCCTGCCCTTATTGAAAATACAGTGTTCTTTGCTTTGTGTTGCATAAAATTACTATTGTCCTGCTGTATGCGGGAACATTGGAACATTGAAAATCAAGTTTACTTTGCTTTGTGTTGCCTAAAATTACTATTGCCTGCTGTGGGCAGGAATATTGGAAAATTGATAATCAAGTTTACTTTGCTTTGTGTTGCAAAAAAATAACTATTGCCTGCTGTCTGCGGGAACATTGCCCCACTGTGTTCCTGCCCTTATTGAAAATCAAGTTTACTTTGCTTTGTGTTGCCAAAAAGTAACTATTTCCTGCTGTCGGCGGAACATTGCCCCACTGTGGTCCTGCCCTTATTGAAAATACAGTGTTCTTTGCTTTGTGTTGCCTAAAATTACTTTTGTCCTGGTGTATACGTAAACATTGGAACATTGAAAATCAAGTTTACTTTGCTTTGTGTTGCCTAAAATTATTATTGCCTGCTGTATGCGGGAACATTGGAAAATTGAAAATCAAGTTTACTTTGCTTTGTGTTGCAAAAAAATAACTATTGCCTGCTGTCTGCGGGAACATTGCCCCACTGTGGTCTTGCCCTTATTGAAAATCAAGTTTACTTTGCTTTGTGTTGCCAAAAAGTAACTATTTCCTGCTGTCGGCGGAACATTGCCCCACTGTGGTCCTGCCCTTATTGAAAATACAGTGTTCTTTGCTTTGTGTTGCCTAAAATTACTTTTGTCCTGGTGTATACGTAAACATTGGAACATTGAAAATCAAGTTTACTTTGCTTTGTGTTGCCTAAAATTATTATTGCCTGCTGTATGCGGGAACATTGGAACATTGAAAATCAAGTTTACTTTCCTTTGTGTTGCCAAAAAAATAACTATTGCCTGCTGTCTGCGGGAACATTGCCCCACTGTGGTCCTGCCCTTATTGAAAATCAAGTTTACTTTGCTTTGTGTTGCCAAAAAGTATCTATTTCCTGCTGTCGGCGGAACATTGCTCCTTTGTGGTCCTGCCCTTATTGAAAATAGAGTGTTCTTTGCTTTGTGTTGCCTAAAATTACTTTTGTCCTGGTGTATACGTAAACATTGGAACATTGAAAATCAAGTTTACTTTGCTTTGTGTTGCCTAAAATTATTATTGCCTGCTGTATGTGGGAACATTGGAAAATTGAAAATCAAGTTTACTTTGCTTTGTGTTGCAAAAAAAATAACTATTGCCTGCTGTCTGCGGGAACATTGCCCCACTGTGGTCCTGCCCTTATTGAAAATCCAGTTTACTTTGCTTTGTGTTGCCAAAAAATAACTATATCCTGCTGTCTGCGGGAACATTGCCCCACTGGGGTCCTGCCCTTATTGAAAATACAGTGTTCTTTGCTTTGTGTTGCCTAAAATTAATATTGCCTGCTGTATGCGGGAACATTGGAACATTGAAAATCAAGTTTCCTTTGCTTTGTGTTGCCTAAAATTACTATTGCCTGCTGTCTGCGGGAACATTGCCCCACTGTGGTCCTGCCCTTATTGAAAATACAGTGTTCTTTGCTTTTGTCTTGCCTAAAATTAATATTGCCTGCTGTCTGCGGGAACATTGCCCTACTGTGGTCCTGCCCTTATTGAAAATACAGTGTACTTTGCATTTGTCTTGCCTAAAATTACTATTGCCTTCTGTTTGCAGGAACATTGCCTCACTGGGGTCCTGCCCTTATTGAAAATACAGTGTTCTTTGCTTTGTGTTGCCTAAAATCATTATTGTCCTGCTGTATGCGGGAACGTTGGAAAATTCAAAATCCAGTTTGCTTTGTGTTGCATAAAATTACTATTGCCTGCTGTATGCGGGAACATTGGACCATTGAAAATCAAGTTTACTTTGCTTTGTGTTGCCAAAAAAATAACTACTGCCTGCTGTCTGTGGGAACATTTCCCACTGTGGTCCTGCCCTTATTGCAAATACAGTGTTCTTTGCTTTTGTGTTGCCTAAAATAAATATTGACTGCTGAATGCGGGAACATTGCCCCACTGTGGCCATGCCCTTATTGAAAATACAGTAAACTTTGCTTTGTGTTGCCTAAAATTATTATTGCCTGCTGTATGCGGGAACATTGGAACATTGAAAATCAAGTTTACTTTGCTTTGTGTTGCCAAAAAATAACTATTGCCTGCTGTCTGCGGGAACATTGCCTCACTGTGGTCCTGCCCTTATTGAAAATCAAGTTTACTTTGCTTTGTGTTGCCAAAAGTTTACTTTGCTTTGTATTGCCTGCTGTATGCTGGAACATTGCCCCACTGTGGTCTTGCCCTTATTGAAAATACAGTGTTCTTTGCTTTTGTGTTGCCTAAAATTAGTATTGCCAGCTGTCTGCGGGAACATTGCCCCACTGTGGTCCTGTCCTTATTGAAAATCAAGTTTACTTTGCTTTGTGTTGACTAAAATTACTATTGCCTGCTGTATGCGGGAACATTGGAACATTGAAAATCAAGTTTACTTTGCTTTGTGTTGCCAAAAAAATAACTATTGCCTGCTGTCTGCGGGAACATTGCCCCACTGGTGTCCTGCCCTTATTGAAAATACAGTGTTCTTTGCTTTGTGTTGCATAAAATTACTATTGTCCTGCTGTATGCGGGAACATTGGAACATTGAAAATCAAGTTTACTTTGCTTTGTGTTGCCTAAAATTATTATTGCCTGCTGTGGGCAGGAATATTGGAAAATTGATAATCAAGTTTACTTTGCTTTATGTTGCAAAAAAATAACTATTGCCTGCTGTCTGCGGGAACATTGCCCCACTGTGGTCCTGCCCTTATTGAAAATCAAGTTTACTTTGCTTTGTGTTGCCAAAAAGTAACTATTTCCTGCTGTCGGCGGAACATTGCCCCACTGTGGTCCTGCCCTTATTGAAAATACAGTGTTCTTTGCTTTGTGTTGCCTAAAATTACTTTTGTCCTGGTGTATACGTAAACATTGGAACATTGAAAATCAAGTTTACTTTGCTTTGTGTTGCCTAAAATTATTATTGCCTGCTGTGGGCAGGAATATTGGAAAATTGATAATCAAGTTTACTTTGCTTTGTGTTGCCAAAAAAATAACTATTGCCTGCTGTCTGCGGGAACATTGCCCCACTGTGGTCCTGCCCTTATTGAAAATCAAGTTTACTTTGCTTTGTGTTGCCAAAAAGTATCTATTTCCTGCTGTCGGCGGAACATTGCTCCTTTGTGGTCCTGCCCTTATTGAAAATACAGTGTTCTTTGCTTTGTGTTGCCTAAAATTACTTTTGTCCTGGTGTATACGTAAACATTGGAACATTGAAAATCAAGTTTACTTTGCTTTGTGTTGCCTAAAATTATTATTGCCTGCTGTATGCGGGAACATTGGAAAATTGAAAATCAAGTTTACTTTGCTTTGTGTTGCAAAAAAAATAACTATTGCCTGCTGTCTGCGGGAACATTGCCCCACTGTGGTCCTGCCCTTATTGAAAATCAAGTTTACTTTGCTTTGTGTTGCCAAAAAATAACTATATCCTGCTGTCTGCGGGAACATTGCCCCACTGGGGTCCTGCCCTTATTGAAAATACAGTGTTCTTTGCTTTGTGTTGCCTAAAATTAATATTGCCTGCTGTATGCGGGAACATTGGAACATTGAAAATCAAGTTTACTTTGCTTTGTGTTGCCTAAAATTACTATTGCCTGCTGTCTGCGGGAACATTGCCCCACTGTGGTCCTGCCCTTATTGAAAATACAGTGTTCTTTGCTTTTGTCTTGCCTAAAATTAATATTGCCTGCTGTCTGCGGGAACATTGCCCTACTGTGGTCCTGCCCTTATTGAAAATACAGTGTACTTTGCATTTGTCTTGCCTAAAATTACTATTGCCTTCTGTCTGCAGGAACATTGCCTCACTGGGGTCCTGCCCTTATTGAAAATACAGTGTTCTTTGCTTTGTGTTGCCTAAAATCATTATTGTCCTGCTGTATGCGGGAACGTTGGAAAATTCAAATTCCAGTTTGCTTTGTGTTGCATAAAATTACTATTGCCTGCTGTATGCGGGAACATTGGACCATTGAAAATCAAGTTTACTTTGCTTTGTGTTGCCAAAAAAATAACTACTGCCTGCTGTCTGTGGGAACGCTTCCCCACTGTGGTCCTGCCCTTATTGCAAATACAGTGTTCTTTGCTTTTGTGTTGCCTAAAATAAATATTGACTGCTGAATGCGGGAACATTGCCCCACTGTGGCCATGCCCTTATTGAAAATACAGTATACTTAGCTTTGTGTTGCCTAAAATTACTATTGCCTGCTATATGCGGAAACATTGGAACATTGAAAATCAAGTTTACTTTGCTTTGTCTTGCCAAAAAAATAACTATTGCCTGCTGTCTGCGGGAACATTGCCCCACTGGGGTCCTGCCCTGATTGAAAATACAGTGTTCTTTGCTTTTGTGTTGCCTAAAATTATTATTGCCTGCTGTATGCGGGAACATTGCCCCACTGTGGTCCTGCCCTTATTGAAAATACAGTGTTCTTTGCTTTTGTGTTGCCTTAAATTAGTATTGCCTGCTGTATGCGGGAACATTGCCCCACTGTGGACCTGCCCTTATTGAAAATACAGTTTACTTAGCTTTGTGTTGCTTAAAATTACTATTGCCTGCTGTATGTGGGAACATTGGAATATTGAAAATCAAGTTTACTTTGCTTTGTGTTGCCAAAAAAATACCTATTGCCTGCTGTCTACGGGGATATTGCCCCACTGTGTTTCTGCCCTTATTGAAAATCAAGTTTACTTTGCTTTGTGTTGCCTATAATTACTATTGCCTGCTGTTTGCGGGAACATTGGAACATTGAAAATCAAGTTTACTTTGCTTTGTGTTGCCAAAAAATAACTAATGCCTGCTGTATGTGGGAACCTTGCACCACTGGGGTCCTGCCCTTATTGAAAATACAGTGTTCTTTGCTTTGTGTTGCCTAAAATTACTATTGCATGCGGTCTGTGGGAACATTGCCCCACTGTGGTCCTGCCTTTATTGAAAATACAGTGTTCTTTGCTTTTGTCTTTCCTAAAATTACCATTGCCTGCTGTCTGTGGGAACATTGCCCCACTGGAGTCCTGCCCTTATTGAAAATACAGTGTTCTTTGCTTTTGTGTTGCCTAAAATTACTATTGCCTGCTGTCTGCGGGAACATTGCCCCACTAGGGGCCTGCCCTTATTGAAAATCAAGTTTACTTTGCTTTGTGTTGCCAAAAATTATTATTGCCTGCTGTGTGCGGGAACATTCGAACATTGAAAATCAAGTTTACTTTGCTTTGTGTTGCCAAAAAATAACTATTGCCTGCTGTCTGCGGGAACATTGCCACATTCTGGTCCTGCCCTTATTGAAAATATAGTGTTCTTTGTTTTAGTCTTGCTTAAAATTACTATTGCCTGCTGTATGCGGGAACATTGCCCCACTGGAATCCTGCCCTTATTGAAAATCAAGTTTACTTTGCTTTGTGTTGCTTAAAATTACTATTGCCTGCTGCCTGCGGGAACATTGGAACATTGAAAATCAAGTTTACTTTGCTTTGTGTTGCCTAAAATTACTATTGCATACTGTCTGCGGGAACGTAGGAACATTGAAAATCAAGTTTACGTTGCTTTGAGTTGCCTAAAATACGTATTGCCTGCTGTCTGAGGGAACATTGCCCCACTGGGATCCTGCCCTTATTGAAAATCAAGTTCACTTTGCTTTGTGTTGCCAAAAAATAACTATTGCCTGTTGTCTGAGGGAACATTGCCCCACTGTGGTCCTGCTCTTATTGAAAATACAGTGTTCTTAGCTTTTGTGTTGCCTAAAATTAGTATTGCCAGCTGTATGCGGAAACATTGCCCCACTGTGGTCCTGCACTTATTGAAAATCGTTTACTTTGCTTTGTGTTGCCTAACATTACTATTGCCTGCTGTGGGCGGGAATATTGGAATATTGAAAATCAAGTTTACTTTGCTTTGTGTTGCCTAAAATTACTATTGCCTGCTGTGGGCGGAAACATTGCCCCACTGTGGTCCTGCCCTTATTGAAAATCGTTTACTTTGCTTTGTGTTGCCTAACATTACTATTGCCTGCTGTGGGCGGGAACATTGGAATATTGAAAATCAAGTTTACTTTGCTTTGTGTTGCCTAAAATTACTATTGCCTGCTGTGGGCGGGAACATTGGAACATTGAAAATCAAGTTTACTTTGCTTTGTGTTGCCTAAAATAACTATTGCCTGCTGTCTGAGGGAACATCGCCCCACTCTTGTCCTGCCCTTATTGAAAATCAAGTTTTCTTTTCTTTGTGTTGCCAAAAAATAATTATTGCCTGCTGTCTGCTGTTCTTTGCTTTTGTGTTGCCTAAAATTACTATTGCCTGCTGTCTGAAGGAACATTGCCCCACTGGGGTCCTGCCCTTATTGAAAATCAAGTTTACTTTGCTTTGTGTTGCTTAAAATTACTATTGCCTGCTGCCTGCGGGAACATTGGAACATTGAAAATCAAGTTTACTTTGCTTTGTGTTGCCTAAAATTACTATTGCATACTGTCTGCGGGAACATAGGAACATTGAAAATCAAGTTTACGTTGCTTTGTGTTGGCTAAAATACGTATTGCCTGCTGTCTGAGGGAACATTGCCCCACTGGGATCCTGCCCTTATTGAAAATACAGTGTTCTTAGCTTTTGTGTTGCCTAAAATTAGTATTGCCAGCTGTATGCGGGAACATTGCCCCACTGTGGTCCTGCCGTTATTGAAAATCGTTTACTTTGCTTTGTGTTGCCTAACATTACTATTGCCTGCTGTGGGCGGGAACATTGGAACATTGAAAATCAAGTTTACTTTGCTTTGTGTTGCCTAAAATTACTATTGCCTGCTGTCTGAGGGAACATTGCCACACTCTGGTCCTGCCCTTATTGAAAATATAGTGTTCTTTGTTTTAGTCTTGCTTAAAATTACTATTGCCTGCTGTATGCGGGAACATTGCCCCACTGGAATCCTGCCCTTATTGAAAATCAAGTTTACTTTGCTTTGTGTTGCCAAGAAATGACTATTGCCTGCTTTCTGCAGGAACATTGCCCAACTGTGGTCCTGCCCGTTTTGAAAATACAGTGTTCTTTGCTTTTGTGTTGCCTAAAATTAGTATTGCCAGCTGTATGCGGGAACATTGCCCCACTGTGGTCCGGCCCTTATTGAAAATCGTTTACATTGCTTTGTGTTGCCTAAAATTACTATTGCCTGCTGTATGCGGGATTATGGAACATTGAAAATCAAGTTCACTTTGCTTTGTGTTGCCAAAAAATAATTATTGCCTGCTGTCTGCGGGAACATTGCCCCACTGTGGTCCTCCCCTTATTGAAAATCAAGTTTACTTTGCTTTGTGTTGCCAAAAAATATCTATTTCTTGCTGTCTGCGGGAACATTGCCCCACTATGGTCCTGTCCTTATTGAAAATACAGTGTTCTTTGCTTTCTGTTGCCTAAAATTAATATTGCCTGCTGTATGCAGGAAATTTGGAACATTGAAAATCAAGTTTACTTGGCTTTGTGTTGCCTAAAATTACTATTGCCTGCTGTCTGCGGGAACATTGCCCCACTGTGGTCCTGCCCTTATTGAAAATAGTGTTCTTTCCTTTTGTCTTGCCTAAAATTAGTATTGCCTGGTGTCTGCGGGAACATTGCCCCACTGTGGTCCTGCCCTTATTGAAAATACAGTGTTATTTTGATTTTGTGTTGCCTTAAATTACTATTGCCTGCTGTCTGCAGGAACATTGCCTCACTGGGGTTCTGCCCTTATTGAGAATACAGTGTTCTTTGCTTTTGTGTTGCCTAAAATTACTATTGCCTGCTGTCTGCGGGAACATTGCCTCACTGGGGTCCTGCCGTTATTGAAAATACAGTGTTCTTTGCTTTGTGTTGCCTAAAATTACTATTGTCCTGCTGTATGCGGGAACATTGGAACATTGAAAATCAAGTTTACTTTGCTTTGTGTTGCCAAAAAATAACTATTGCCTGCTGTCTGCGGGAACATTGGAACATTGAAAATCAAGTTTACTTGGCTTTGTGTTGCCTAAAATTACTATTGCCTGCTGTCTGCGGGACCATTGCCCCACTGTGGTCCTGCCCTTATTGAAAATAGTGTTCTTTGCTTTTGTCTTGCCTAAAATTAGTATTGCCTGGTGTCTGCGGGAACATTGCCCCACTGTGGTCCTGCCCTTATTGAAAATACAGTGTTCTTTGCTTTAGTGTTGCCTAAAATTACTATTGGCTGCTGTCTGCAGGAACATTGTCCCACTGTGGTTCTGCCCTTATTGAGAATACAGTGTTCTTTGCTTTTGTGTTGCCTAAAATTACTATTGCCTGCTGTCTGCGGGAACATTGCCTCACTGGGGTCCTGCCGTTACTGAAAATACAGTGTTCTTTGCTTTGTGTTGCCTAAAATACTATTGTCCTGCTGTATGCGGGAACATTGGAAGATTGAAAATCAAGTCTACTTTGCTTTGTGTTGCCTAAAATTATTATTGCCTGCTGTATGCGGGAACATTGGAACATTGAAAAACAAGTTTATTTTGCTTTGTGTTGCCAAAAAATAACTATTGCCTGCTGTCTGCGGGAACATTGCCTCACTGTGGTCCTGCCCTTATTGAAAATCAAGTTTACTTTGCTTTGTGTTTCCAAAAAAATCTATTTCCTGCTGTCTGAGGGAACATTGCCCCACTGTGGTCCTGCCCTTATTGAAAATACAGTGTTCTTTGCTTTGTGTTGCCTAAAATTACTATTGTCCTGCTGTATGCGGAAACATTGGAACATTGAAAATCAATTTTACTTTACTTTGTGTTGACTAAAATTACTATTGCCTGCTGTATGCGAGATTATGGAACATTGAAAATCAAGTTTACTTTGCTTTGTGTTGCCAAAAAATAACTATATCCTGCTGTCTGCGGGAACATTGCCCCACTGGGGTCCTGCCCTTATTGAAAATACAGTGTTCTTTGCTTTCTGTTGCCTAAAATTACTATTGACTGCTGTCTGCAGGAACATTGCCTCACTGGGGTTCTGCCCTTATTGAACATACAGTGTTCTTTACTTTTGTGTTGCCTAAAATTACTATTGCCTGCTGTCTGCGGGAACACTGCCTCACTGGGGTCCTGCCGTTATTGAAAATACAGTGTTCTTTGCTTTGTGTTGCCTAAAATTAATATTGTCCTGCTATATGCGGGAACATTGGAAGATTGAAAATCAAGTTTACTTTGCTTTGTGTTGCCTTAAATTATTATTGCTTGCGGTATGCGGGAACACTGGAACTTTGAAAATCAAGTTTACTTTGCTTTCTGTGGCCAAAAATAACTATTGCCTTTTGTCTGCGGGAACATTGCCCCACTGGGGTCCTGCCCTTATTGAAAATACAGTGTTCTTTGCTTTGTGTTGCCTAAAATTAAAACTGCTTGCTGTATGCAGAAACATTGGAACTTTGAAAATCAAGTTTACTTTGCTTTGTATTGCCTAAAATAACTATTGCCTGCTGTCTGTGGGAACGTTGCCCCACTGTGGTCCTGCCCTTATTGAAAATACGGTGTTCTTTGCTTTTGTCTTGCCTAAAATTACCATTGCCTGCTGTCTGTGGGAACATTGCCCCACTGGAGTCCTGCCCCTATTGAAAATACAGTGTTCTTTGCTTTTGTGTTGCCTAAAATTACTATTGGCTGCTGTCTGCAGGAACATTGCCCCACTGTGGTTCTGCCCTTATTGAAAATCAAGTATACTTTGCTTTGTGTTGCCTAAAATTACTATTGCCTGCTGTCTGCAGGAACATTGGAACATTGAAAATCAAGTTTACTTTGCTTTGTGTTGCCAAAAATTAACTATTGCCTGCTGTCTGCGGGAACATCGCCCCACTGCTGTCCTGCCCTTATTAAAAATCAAGTTTACTTTTCTTTGTGTTGCCAAAAAATAACCATTGCCTGCTGTCTGCTGTTCTTTGCTTTTGTGTTGCCTAAAATTAATATTGCCTGCTGTCTGCGGGAACATTGCCCTACTGTGGTCCTGCCCTTATTGAAAATACAGTGTACTTTGCATTTGTCTTGCCTAAAATTACTATTGCCTTCTGTCTGCAGGAACATTGCCTCACTGGGGTCCTGCCCTTATTGAAAATACAGTGTTCTTTGCTTTGTGTTGCCTAAAATCATTATTGTCCTGCTGTATGCGGGAACGTTGGAAAATTCAAAATCCAGTTTGCTTTGTGTTGCATAAAATTACTATTGCCTGCTGTATGCGGGAACATTGGACCATTGAAAATCAAGTTTACTTTGCTTTGTGTTGCCAAAAAAATAACTACTGCCTGCTGTCTGTGGGAACATTTCCCCACTGTGGTCCTGCCCTTATTGCAAATACAGTGTTCTTTGCTTTTGTGTTGCCTAAAATAAATATTGACTGCTGAATGCGGGAACATTGCCCCACTGTGGCCATGCCCTTATTGAAAATACAGTATACTTAGCTTTGTGTTGCCTAAAATTACTATTGCCTGCTATATGCGGAAACATTGGAACATTGAAAATCAAGTTTACTTTGCTTTGTCTTGCCAAAAAAATAACTATTGCCTGCTGTCTGCTTGAACATTGCCCCACTGGGGTCCTGCCCTGATTGAAAATACAGTGTTCTTTGCTTTTGTGTTGCCTAAAATTATTATTGCCTGCTGTATGCGGGAACATTGCCCCACTGTGGTCCTGCCCTTATTGAAAATACAGTGTTCTTTGCTTTTGTGTTGCCTTAAATTAGTATTGCCTGCTGTATGCGGGAACATTGCCCCACTGTGGACCTGCCCTTATTGAAAATACAGTTTACTTAGCTTTGTGTTGCTTAAAATTACTATTGCCTGCTGTATGTGGGAACATTGGAATATTGAAAATCAAGTTTACTTTGCATTGTGTTGCCAAAAAAAATACCTATTGCCTGCTGTCTACGGGGATATTGCCCCACTGTGTTACTGCCCTTATTGAAAATCAAGTTTACTTTGCTTTGTGTTGCCAAAAAAATACCTATTGCCTGCTGTCTACGGGGATATTGCCCCACTGTGTTACTGCCCTTATTGAAAATCAAGTTTACTTTGCTTTGTGTTGCCTATAATTACTATTGCCTGCTGTTTGCGGGAACATTGGAACATTGAAAATCAAGTTTACTTTGCTTTGTGTTGCCAAAAAATAACTAATGCCTGCTGTATGCGGGAACCTTGCACCACTGGGGTCCTGCCCTTATTGAAAATACAGTGTTCTTTGCTTTGTGTTGCCTAAAATTACTATTGCATGCTGTCTGTGGGAACATTGCCCCACTGTGGTAATGCCTTTATTGAAAATACAGTGTTCTTTGCTTTTGTCTTTCCTAAAATTACCATTGCCTGCTGTCTGTGGGAACATTGCCCCACTGGAGTCCTGCCCTTATTGAAAATACAGTGTTCTTTGCTTTTGTGTTGCCTAAAATTACTATTGCTTGCTGTCTGCGGGAACATTGCCCCACTAGGGGCCTGCCCTTATTGAAAATCAAGTTTTCTTTTCTTTGTGTTGCCAAAAAATAATTATTGCCTGCTGTCTGCTGTTCTTTGCTTTTGTGTTGCCTAAAATTACTATTGCCTGCTGTGTGCGGGAACATTCGAACATTGAAAATCAAGTTTACTTTGCTTTGTGTTGCCAAAAAATAACTATTGCCTGCTGTCTGCGGGAACATCGCCCCACTCTTGTCCTGCCCTTATTGAAAATCAAGTTTTCTTTTCTTTGTGTTGCCAAAAAATAATTATTCCCTGCTGTCTGCTGTTCTTTGCTTTTGTGTTGCCTAAAATTACTATTGCCTGCTGTCTGAAGGAACATTGCCCCACTGGGGTCCTGCCCTTATTTAAAATCAAGTTTACTTTGCTTTGTGTTGCTTAAAATTACTATTGCCTGCTGCCTGCGGGAACATTGGAACATTGAAAATCAAGTTTACTTTGCTTTGTGTTGCCTAAAATTACTATTGCATACTGTCTGCGGGAACATAGGAACATTGAAAATCAAGTTTACGTTGCTTTGTGTTGCCTAAAATACGTATTGCCTGCTGTCTGAGGGAACATTGCCCCACTGGGATCCTGCCCTTATTGAAAATCAAGTTCACTTTGCTTTGTGTTGCCAAAAAATAACTATTGCCTGTTGTCTGAGGGAACATTGCCCCACTGTGGTCCTGCTCTTATTGAAAATACAGTGTTCTTAGCTTTTGTGTTGCCTAAAATTAGTATTGCCAGCTGTATGCGGAAACATTGCCCCACTGTGGTCCTGCCCTTATTGAAAATCGTTTACTTTGCTTTGTGTTGCCTAACATTACTATTGCCTGCTGTGGGCGGGAACATTGGAACATTGAAAATCAAGTTTACTTTGCTTTGTGTTGCCTAAAATTACTATTGCCTGCTGTGGGCGGGAACATTGGAACATTGAAAATCAAGTTTACTTTGCTTTGTGTTGCCTAAAATAACTATTGCCTGCTGTCTGAGGGAACATTGCCACGCTCTTGTCCTGCCCTTATTGAAAATATAGTGTTCTTTGTTTTAGTCTTGCTTAAAATTACTATTGCCTGCTGTATGCGGGAACATTGCCCCACTGGAATCCTGCCCTTATTGAAAATCAAGTTTACTTTGCTTTGTGTTGCTTAAAATTACTATTGCCTGCTTCCTGCGGGAACATTGGAACATTGAAAATCAAGTTTACTTTGCTTTGTGTTGCCTAAAATTACTATTGCATACTGTCTGCGGGAACATAGGAACATTGAAAATCAAGTTTATATTGCTTTGTGTTGCCTAAAATACGTATTGCCTGCTGTCTGACGGAACATTGCCCCACTGGGATCCTGCCCTTATTGAAAATCAAGTTTACTTTGCTTTGTGTTGCCAAAAAATAACTATTGCCTGTTGTCTGCAGGAACATTGCCCCACTGGGATCCTGCCCTTATTGAAAATACAGTGTTCTTTGCTTTTGTGTTGCCTAAAATTACTATTGCCTGCTGTCTGCGGGAACATTTCCTCACTGGGGTCCTGCCGTTATTGAAAATACAGTGTTCTTTGCTTTGTGTTGCCTAAAATTACTATTGTTCTGCTGTATGCGGGAACATTGGAAGATTGAAAATCAAGTTTACTTAGCTTTGTGTTGCCTAAAATTATTATTGCCTGCTGTATGCGGGAACATTGGAACATTGAAAATCAAGTTTACTTTGCTTTGTGTTGCCAAAAAATAACTATTGCCTGCTGTCTGCAGGAACATTGCCCCACTGGGATCCTGCCCTTATTGAAAATCAAGTTTACTTTGCTTTGTGATGCCAAAAAATAACTATTGCCTGTTGTCCGCAGGAACATTGCCCCACTGTGGTCCTGCCCTTATTGAAAATCAAGTTTACTTTGCTTTGTGTTACCTAAAATTACTATTGCCTTCTGTTTGCGGGAACATTGGAAATTGAAAATCAAGTTTACTTTGCTTTGTGTTGCCAAAAAATTACTATTGCCTGCTGTCTGCGGGAACATCGCCCCACTGCTGTCCTGCCCTTATTGAAAATCAAGTTTACTTTGCTTTGTGTTGCCTAAAATTACTATTGCCTTCTGTATGCAGGAACATTGGAACATTGAAAATCACGTTTACTTTGCCTTATGTTGCCTAAAATTACTATTGCCTGCTGTCTGCGGGAACATTGCCCCACTGTGGTCCTGCTCTTATTGAAAATACAGTGCTCTTTGCTTTTGTGTGGCCTAAAATTACTATTGCCTCCTGTCTGCGGGAACATTACCTCACTGGGGTCCTGCCCTTATTGAAAATAGTTTACTTAGCTTTGTGTTGCCTAAAATTACAATTGCCTGCTGTATGCGGGAACATTGGAACATTGAAAATCAAGTTTACTTTGCTTTGTGTTGCCTAACATTACTATTGCCTGCTGTCTGCGGGAACATTGGAACCTTGAAAATCAAGTTTACACTGCTTTGTGTTGCCTAAAATTACTATTCCCTGCGGTCTGCGGGAACATTGCCCAACTGTGGTCCTGCCCTTATTTAAAATCAAGTTTACTTTGCTTTGTGTTGCCACAAAATATCTATTTCCTGCTGTCTGCGGGAACATTGCCCAACTGTGGCCCTGCCCTTATTGAAAATACAGTGTTCTTTGCTTTGTGTTGCCTAAAATTACTATTGTCCTGCTGTATGTGGGAACATTGGAACATTGAAAATCAAGTTTACTTTGCATTGTGTTGCCTAAAGTTACTATTGCCTGCTGTATGCGGAATTATGGACCATTGAAAATCAAGTTTACTTTGCTTTGTGTTGCCCAAAAAATATCTATTGCCTCCTGTCTGGGGGAACATTGCCCAACTATGGTCCTGCCCTTATTGAAAATACAGTGTTCTTTGCTTTGTGTTGCCTAAAATTACTTTTGTCCTGGTGTATACGTAAACATTAGAACATTGAAAATCAAGTTTACTTTGCTTTGTGTTGCCAAAAGTTTACTTTGCTTTGTATTGCCTGCTGTATGCTGGAACATTGCCCCACTGTGGTCTTGCCCTTATTGAAAATACAGTGTTCTTTGCTTTTGTGTTGCCTAAAATTAGTATTGCCAGCTGTCTGCGGGAACATTGCCCCACTGTGGTCCTGTCCTTATTGAAAATCAAGTTTACTTTGCTTTGTGTTGACTAAAATTACTATTGCCTGCTGTATGCGGGAACATTGGAACATTGAAAATCAAGTTTACTTTGCTTTGTGTTGCCAAAAAAATAACTATTGCCTGCTGTCTGCGGGAACATTGCCCCACTGGTGTCCTGCCCTTATTGAAAATACAGTGTTCTTTGCTTTGTGTTGCATAAAATTACTATTGTCCTGCTGTATGCGGGAACATTGGAACATTGAAAATCAAGTTTACTTTGCTTTGTGTTGCCTAAAATTATTATTGCCTGCTGTGGGCAGGAATATTGGAAAATTGATAATCAAGTTTACTTTGCTTTGTGTTGCAAAAAAATAACTATTGCCTGCTGTCTGCGGGAACATTGCCCCACTGTGGTCCTGCCCTTATTGAAAATCAAGTTTACTTTGCTTTGTGTTGCCAAAAAGTAACTATTTCCTGCTGTCTGCGGGAACATTGCCCCACTGTGGTCCTGCCCTTATTGAAAATACAGTGTTCTTTGCTTTGTGTTGCCTAAAATTACTTTTGTCCTGGTGTATACGTAAACATTGGAACATTGAAAATCAAGTTTACTTTGCTTTGTGTTGCCTAAAATTATTATTGCCTGCTGTATGCGGGAACATTGGAACATTGAAAATCAAGTTTACTTTGCTTTGTGTTGCCAAAAAAATAACTATTGCCTGCTGTCTGCGGGAACATTGCCCCACTGTGGTCCTGCCCTTATTGAAAATCAAGTTTACTTTGCTTTGTGTTGCCAAAAAGTATCTATTTCCTGCTGTCGGCGGAACATTGCTCCTTTGTGGTCCTGCCCTTATTGAAAATACAGTGTTCTTTGCTTTGTGTTGCCTAAAATTACTTTTGTCCTGGTGTATACGTAAACATTGGAACATTGAAAATCAAGTTTACTTTGCTTTGTGTTGCCTAAAATTATTATTGCCTGCTGTATGCGGGAACATTGGAAAATTGAAAATCAAGTTTACTTTGCTTTGTGTTGCAAAAAAAATAACTATTGCCTGCTGTCTGCGGGAACATTGCCCCACTGTGGTCCTGCCCTTATTGAAAATCAAGTTTACTTTGCTTTGTGTTGCCAAAAAATAACTATATCCTGCTGTCTGCGGGAACGCTTCCCCACTGTGGTCCTGCCCTTATTGAAAATCTAGTTTACTTTGCTTTGTGTTCCGAAAAAATAAATATTGCCTGCTGTCTGCAGGAACATTGCCCCACTGGAGTTCTGCCCTTATTGAAAATACAGTGTTCTTTGCTTTTGTGTTGCCTAAAATTACTATTGCCTGCTGTCTGAGAGAACATTCTCCCACTGTGGTCCTGCCCTTATTGAAAATCAAGTTTACTTTGCTTTGTGTTGCCAAAAAATAACTATTGCCTGCTGTCTGCGGGAACATTGCCCCACTGGGGTCCTGCCCTTATTGAAAATACAGTGTTCTTTGCTTTGTGTTGCCTAAAATTAATATTGCCTGCTGTATGCGGGAACATTGGAACATTGAAAATCAAGTTTCCTTTGCTTTGTGTTGCCTAAAATTACTATTGCCTGCTGTCTGCGGGAACATTGCCCCACTGTGGTCCTGCCCTTATTGAAAATACAGTGTTCTTTGCTTTTGTCTTGCCTAAAATTAATATTGCCTGCTGTCTGCGGGAACATTGCCCTACTGTGGTCCTGCCCTTATTGAAAATACAGTGTACTTTGCATTTGTCTTGCCTAAAATTACTATTGCCTTCTGTTTGCAGGAACATTGCCTCACTGGGGTCCTGCCCTTATTGAAAATACAGTGTTCTTTGCTTTGTGTTGCCTAAAATCATTATTGTCCTGCTGTATGTGGGAACGTTGGAAAATTCAAAATCCAGTTTGCTTTTTGTTGCATAAAATTACTATTGCCTGCTGTATGCGGGAACATTGGACCATTGAAAATCAAGTTTACTTTGCTTTGTGTTGCCAAAAAAATAACTACTGCCTGCTGTCTGTGGGAACATTTCCCCACTGTGGTCCTGCCCTTATTGCAAATACAGTGTTCTTTGCTTTTGTGTTGCCTAAAATAAATATTGACTGCTGAATGCGGGAACATTGCCCCACTGTGGCCATGCCCTTATTGAAAATACAGTATACTTTGCTTTGTGTTGCCTAAAATTATTATTGCCTGCTGTATGCGGGAACATTGGAACATTGAAAATCAAGTTTACTTTGCTTTGTGTTGCCAAAAAATAACTATTGCCTGCTGTCTGCGGGAACATTGCCTCACTGTGGTCCTGCCCTTATTGAAAATCAAGTTTACTTTGCTTTGTGTTGCCAAAAGTTTACTTTGCTTTGTATTGCCTGCTGTATGCTGGAACATTGCCCCACTGTGGTCTTGCCCTTATTGAAAATACAGTGTTCTTTGCTTTTGTGTTGCCTAAAATTAGTATTGCCAGCTGTCTGCGGGAACATTGCCCCACTGTGGTCCTGTCCTTATTGAAAATCAAGTTTACTTTGCTTTGTGTTGACTAAAATTACTATTGCCTGCTGTATGCGGGAACATTGGAACATTGAAAATCAAGTTTACTTTGCTTTGTGTTGCCAAAAAAATAACTATTGCCTGCTGTCTGCGGGAACATTGCCCCACTGGTGTCCTGCCCTTATTGAAAATACAGTGTTCTTTGCTTTGTGTTGCATAAAATTACTATTGTCCTGCTGTATGCGGGAACATTGGAACATTGAAAATCAAGTTTACTTTGCTTTGTGTTGCCTAAAATTATTATTGCCTGCTGTGGGCAGGAATATTGGAAAATTGATAATCAAGTTTACTTTGCTTTGTGTTGCAAAAAAATAACTATTGCCTGCTGTCTGCGGGAACATTGCCCCACTGTGGTCCTGCCCTTATTGAAAATCAAGTTTACTTTGCTTTGTGTTGCCAAAAAGTAACTATTTCCTGCTGTCGGCGGAACATTGCCCCACTGTGGTCCTGCCCTTATTGAAAATACAGTGTTCTTTGCTTTGTGTTGCCTAAAATTACTTTTGTCCTGGTGTATACGTAAACATTGGAACATTGAAAATCAAGTTTACTTTGCTTTGTGTTGCCTAAAATTATTATTGCCTGCTGTATGCGGGAACATTGGAACATTGAAAATCAAGTTTACTTTGCTTTGTGTTGCCAAAAAAATAACTATTGCCTGCTGTCTGCGGGAACATTGCCCCACTGTGGTCCTGCCCTTATTGAAAATCAAGTTTACTTTGCTTTGTGTTGCCAAAAAGTATCTATTTCCTGCTGTCGGCGGAACATTGCTCCTTTGTGGTCCTGCCCTTATTGAAAATACAGTGTTCTTTGCTTTGTGTTGCCTAAAATTACTTTTGTCCTGGTGTATACGTAAACATTGGAACATTGAAAATCAAGTTTACTTTGCTTTGTGTTGCCTAAAATTATTATTGCCTGCTGTATGCGGGAACATTGGAAAATTGAAAATCAAGTTTACTTTGCTTTGTGTTGCAAAAAAAATAACTATTGCCTGCTGTCTGCGGGAACATTGCCCCACTGTGGTCCTGCCCTTATTGAAAATCAAGTTTACTTTGCTTTCTGTTGCCAAAAAATAACTATATCCTGCTGTCTGCGGGAACATTGCCCCACTGGGGTCCTGCCCTTATTGAAAATACAGTGTTCTTTGCTTTGTGTTGCCTAAAATTAATATTGCCTGCTGTATGCGGGAACATTGGAACATTGAAAATCAAGTTTCCTTTGCTTTGTGTTGCCTAAAATTACTATTGCCTGCTGTCTGCGGGAACATTGCCCCACTGTGGTCCTGCCCTTATTGAAAATACAGTGTTCTTTGCTTTTGTCTTGCCTAAAATTAATATTGCCTGCTGTCTGCGGGAACATTGCCCTACTGTGGTCCTGCCCTTATTGAAAATACAGTGTACTTTGCATTTGTCTTGCCTAAAATTACTATTGCCTTCTGTCTGCAGGAACATTGCCTCACTGGGGTCCTGCCCTTATTGAAAATACAGTGTTCTTTGCTTTGTGTTGCCTAAAATCATTATTGTCCTGCTGTATGCGGGAACGTTGGAAAATTCAAAATCCAGTTTGCTTTGTGTTGCATAAAATTACTATTGCCTGCTGTATGCGGGAACATTGGACCATTGAAAATCAAGTTTACTTTGCTTTGTGTTGCCAAAAAAATAACTACTGCCTGCTGTCTGTGGGAACTCTTCCCCACTGTGGTCCTGCCCTTATTGCAAATACAGTGTTCTTTGCTTTTGTGTTGCCTAAAATAAATATTGACTGCTGAATGCGGGAACATTGCCCCACTGTGGCCATGCCCTTATTGAAAATACAGTATACTTAGCTTTGTGTTGCCTAAAATTACTATTGCCTGCTATATGCGGAAACATTGGAACATTGAAAATCAAGTTTACTTTGCTTTGTCTTGCCAAAAAAATAACTATTGCCTGCTGTCTGCGGGAACATTGCCTCACTGTGGTCCTGCCCTTATTGAAAATCAAGTTTACTTTGCTTTTGTGTTGCCTAAAATTATTATTGCCTGCTGTATGCGGGAACATTGCCCCACTGTGGTCCTGCCCTTATTGAAAATACAGTGTTCTTTGCTTTTGTGTTGCCTTAAATTAGTATTGCCTGCTGTATGCGGGAACATTGCCCCACTGTGGACCTGCCCTTATTGAAAATACAGTTTACTTAGCTTTGTGTTGCTTAAAATTACTATTGCCTGCTGTATGTGGGAACATTGGAATATTAAAAATCAAGTTTACTTTGCTTTGTGTTGCCAAAAAAATACCTATTGCCTGCTGTCTACGGGGATATTGCCCCACTGTGTTTCTGCCCTTATTGAAAATCAAGTTTACTTTGCTTTGTGTTGCCTATAATTACTATTGCCTGCTGTTTGCGGGAACATTGGAACATTGAAAATCAAGTTTACTTTGCTTTGTGTTGCCAAAAAATAACTAATGCCTGCTGTATGTGGGAACCTTGCACCACTGGGGTCCTGTCCTTATTGAAAATACAGTGTTCTTTGCTTTGTGTTGCCTAAAATTACTATTGCATGCGGTCTGTGGGAACATTGCCCCACTGTGGTCCTGCCTTTATTGAAAATACAGTGTTCTTTGCTTTTGTTATTCCTAAAATTACCATTGCCTGCTGTCTGTGGGAACATTGCCCCACTGGAGTCCTGCCCTTATTGAAAATACAGTGTTCTTTGCTTTTGTGTTGCCTAAAATTACTATTGCCTGCTGTCTGCGGGAACATTGCCCCACTAGGGGCCTGCCCTTATTGAAAATCAAGTTTACTTTGCTTTGTGTTGCCAAAAATTATTATTGCCTGCTGTGTGCGGGAAGATTCGAACATTGAAAATCAAGTTTACTTTGCTTTGTGTTGCCAAAAAATAACTATTGCCTGCTGTCTGCGGGAACATTGCCACACTCTGGTCCTGCCCTTATTGAAAATATAGTGTTCTTTGTTTTAGTCTTGCTTAAAATTACTATTGCCTGCTGTATGCGGGAACATTGCCCCACTGGAATCCTGCCCTTATTGAAAATCAAGTTTACTTTGCTTTGTGTTGCTTAAAATTACTATTGCCTGCTGCCTGCAGGAACATTGGAACATTGAAAATCAAGTTTACTTTGCTTTGTGTTGCCTAAAATTACTATTACATACTGTCTGCGGGAACATAGGAACATTGAAAATCAAGTTTATATTGCTTTGTGTTGCCTAAAATACGTATTGCCTGCTGTCTGACGGAACATTGCCCCACTGGGATCCTGCCCTTATTGAAAATCAAGTTCACTTTGCTTTGTGTTGCCAAAAAATAACTATTGCCTGTTGTCTGAGGGAACATTGCCCCACTGTGGTCCTGCCCTTATTGAAAATACAGTGTTCTTAGCTTTTGTGTTGCCTAAAATTAGTATTGCCAGCTGTATGCGGGAACATTGCCCCACTGTGGTCCTGCCCTTAATGAAAATCGTTTACTTTCCTTTGTGTTGCCTAACATTACTATTGCCTGCTGTGGGCGGGAACATTGGAACATTGAAAATCAAGTTTACTTTGCTTTGTGTTGCCTAAAATTACTATTGCCTGCTGTGGGCGGGAACATTGGAACATTGAAAATCAAGTTTACTTTGCTTTGTGTTGCCTAAAATAACTATTGCCTGCTGTCTGAGGGAACATTGCCACACTCTGGTCCTGCCCTTATTGAAAATATAGTGTTTTTGTTTTAGTCTTGCTTAAAATTACTATTGCCTGCTGTATGCGGGAACATTGCCCCACTGGAATCCTGCCCTTATTGAAAATCAAATTTACTTTGCTTTGTGTTGCCAAAAAATAACTATTGCCTGCTTTCTGCAGGAACATTGCCCAACTGTGGTCCTGCCCTTATTGAAAATCAAGTTTACTTTTCTTTGTGTTGCGAAAAAATAATTATTGCCTGCTGTCTGCTGTTCTTTGCTTTTGTGTTGCCTAAAATTACTATTGCCTGCTGTCTGAAGGAACATTGCCCCACTGGGGTCCTGCCCTTATTGAAAATCAAGTTTACTTTGCTTTGTGTTGCTTAAAATTACTATTGCCTGCTGCCTGCGGGAACATTGGAACATTGAAAATCAAGTTTACTTTGCTTTGTGTTGCCTAAAATTACTATTGCATACTGTCTGCGGGAACATAGGAACATTGAAAATCAAGTTTACGTTGCTTTGTGTTGCCTAAAATACGTATTGCCTGCTGTCTGAGGGAACATTGCCCCACTGGGATCCTGCCCTTATTGAAAATACAGTGTTCTTAGCTTTTGTGTTGCCTAAAATTAGTATTGCCAGCTGTATGCGGGAACATTGCCCCACTGTGGTCC
The DNA here is from genome assembly GCF_037176765.1 of Anolis sagrei. Lineage (NCBI taxonomy): Eukaryota > Metazoa > Chordata > Lepidosauria > Squamata > Anolidae > Anolis > Anolis sagrei. The sequence goes on along the minus strand of NC_090035.1, from coordinate 54,442,108 downwards.
TGCCGTTATTGAAAATCGTTTACTTTGCTTTGTGTTGCCTAACATTACTATTGCCTGCTGTGGGCGGGAACATTGGAACATTGAAAATCAAGTTTACTTTGCTTTGTGTTGCCTAAAATTACTATTGCCTGCTGTCTGAGGGAACATTGCCACACTCTGGTCCTGCCCTTATTGAAAATATAGTGTTCTTTGTTTTAGTCTTGCTTAAAATTACTATTGCCTGCTGTATGCGGGAACATTGCCCCACTGGAATCCTGCCCTTATTGAAAATCAAGTTTACTTTGCTTTGTGTTGCCAAGAAATGACTATTGCCTGCTTTCTGCAGGAACATTGCCCAACTGTGGTCCTGCCCGTTTTGAAAATACAGTGTTCTTTGCTTTTGTGTTGCCTAAAATTAGTATTGCCAGCTGTATGCGGGAACATTGCCCCACTGTGGTCCGGCCCTTATTGAAAATCGTTTACATTGCTTTGTGTTGCCTAAAATTACTATTGCCTGCTGTATGCGGGATTATGGAACATTGAAAATCAAGTTCACTTTGCTTTGTGTTGCCAAAAAATAATTATTGCCTGCTGTCTGCGGGAACATTGCCCCACTGTGGTCCTCCCCTTATTGAAAATCAAGTTTACTTTGCTTTGTGTTGCCAAAAAATATCTATTTCTTGCTGTCTGCGGGAACATTGCCCCACTATGGTCCTGTCCTTATTGAAAATACAGTGTTCTTTGCTTTGTGTTGCGTAAAATTATTATTGTCCTGCTGTATGCGGAAACATTGGAACATTGAAAATCAAGTTAATTTTGCTTTGTGTTGCCAAAAAATAACTATATCCTGCTGTCTGCGGGAAAATTGCCCCACTGGGGTCCTGCCCTTATTGAAAATACAGTGTTCTTTGCTTTGTGTTGCCTAAAATTAATATTGCCTGCTGTATGCAGGAAATTTGGAACATTGAAAATCAAGTTTACTTGGCTTTGTGTTGCCTAAAATTACTATTGCCTGCTGTCTGCGGGAACATTGCCCCACTGTGGTCTTGCCCTTATTGAAAATAGTGTTCTTTCCTTTGTGTTGCCAAAAATTAACTATTGCCTGCTGTCTGCGGGAACATTGCCCCACTGTGGTCCTGCCCTTATTGAAAATCAAGTTTACTTTGCTTTGTGTTGCCAAAAAATAACTATTGCCTGCTGTCTGCGGGAACATTGGAACATTGAAAATCAAGTTTACTTGGCTTTGTGTTGCCTAAAATTACTATTGCCTGCTGTCTGCGGGACCATTGCCCCACTGTGGTCCTGCCCTTATTGAAAATAGTGTTCTTTGCTTTTGTCTTGCCTAAAATTAGTATTGCCTGGTGTCTGCGGGAACATTGCCCCACTGTGGTCCTGCCCTTATTGAAAATACAGTGTTCTTTGCTTTACTGTTGCCTAAAATTACTATTGGCTGCTGTCTGCAGGAACATTGTCCCACTGTGGTTCTGCCCTTATTGAGAATACAGTGTTCTTTGCTTTTGTGTTGCCTAAAATTACTATTGCCTGCTGTCTGCGGGAACATTGCCTCACTGGGGTCCTGCCGTTACTGAAAATACAGTGTTCTTTGCTTTGTGTTGCCTAAAATACTATTGTCCTGCTGTATGCGGGAACATTGGAAGATTGAAAATCAAGTCTACTTTGCTTTGTGTTGCCTAAAATTATTATTGCCTGCTGTATGCGGGAACATTGGAACATTGAAAAACAAGTTTACTTTGCTTTGTGTTGCCAAAAAATAACTATTGCCTGCTGTCTGCGGGAACATTGCCTCACTGTGGTCCTGCCCTTATTGAAAATCAAGTTTACTTTGCTTTGTGTTTCCAAAAAAATCTATTTCCTGCTGTCTGAGGGAACATTGCCCCACTGTGGTCCTGCCCTTATTGAAAATACAGTGTTCTTTGCTTTGTGTTGCCTAAAATTACTATTGTCCTGCTGTATGCGGAAACATTGGAACATTGAAAATCAATTTTACTTTACTTTGTGTTGACTAAAATTACTATTGCCTGCTGTATGCGAGATTATGGAACATTGAAAATCAAGTTTACTTTGCTTTGTGTTGCCAAAAAATAACTATATCCTGCTGTCTGCGGGAACATTGCCCCACTGGGGTCCTGCCCTTATTGAAAATACAGTGTTCTTTGCTTTCTGTTGCCTAAAATTACTATTGACTGCTGTCTGCAGGAACATTGCCTCACTGGGGTTCTGCCCTTATTGAACATACAGTGTTCTTTACTTTTGTGTTGCCTAAAATTACTATTGCCTGCTGTCTGCGGGAACACTGCCTCACTGGGGTCCTGCCGTTATTGAAAATACAGTGTTCTTTGCTTTGTGTTGCCTAAAATTAATATTGTCCTGCTATGTGCGGGAACATTGGAAGATTGAAAATCAAGTTTACTTTGCTTTGTGTTGCCTTAAATTATTATTGCTTGCGGTATGCGGGAACACTGGAACATTGAAAATCAAGTTTACTTTGCTTTCTGTGGCCAAAAATAACTATTGCCTTTTGTCTGCGGGAACATTGCCCCACTGGGGTCCTGCCCTTATTGAAAATACAGTGTTCTTTGCTTTGTGTTGCCTAAAATTAAAACTGCTTGCTGTATGCAGAAACATTGGAACTTTGAAAATCAAGTTTACTTTGCTTTGTATTGCCTAAAATAACTATTGCCTGCTGTCTGTGGGAACGTTGCCCCACTGTGGTCCTGCCCTTATTGAAAATACGGTGTTCTTTGCTTTTGTCTTGCCTAAAATTACCATTGCCTGCTGTCTGTGGGAACATTGCCCCACTGGAGTCCTGCCCCTATTGAAAATACAGTGTTCTTTGCTTTTGTGTTGCCTAAAATTACTATTGGCTGCTGTCTGCAGGAACATTGCCCCACTGTGGTTCTGCCCTTATTGAAAATCAAGTATACTTTGCTTTGTGTTGCCTAAAATTACTATTGCCTGCTGTCTGCAGGAACATTGGAACATTGAAAATCAAGTTTACTTTGCTTTGTGTTGCCAAAAATTAACTATTGCCTGCTGTCTGCGGGAACATCGCCCCACTGCTGTCCTGCCCTTATTGAAAATCAAGTTTACTTTTCTTTGTGTTGCCAAAAAATAACTATTGCCTGCTGTCTGCTGTTCTTTGCTTTTGTCTTGCCTAAAATTAATATTGCCTGCTGTCTGCGGGAACATTGCCCTACTGTGGTCCTGCCCTTATTGAAAATACAGTGTACTTTGCATTTGTCTTGCCTAAAATTACTATTGCCTTCTGTCTGCAGGAACATTGCCTCACTGGGGTCCTGCCCTTATTGAAAATACAGTGTTCTTTGCTTTGTGTTGCCTAAAATCATTATTGTCCTGCTGTATGCGGGAACGTTGGAAAATTCAAAATCCAGTTTGCTTTGTGTTGCATAAAATTACTATTGCCTGCTGTATGCGGGAACATTGGACCATTGAAAATCAAGTTTACTTTGCTTTGTGTTGCCAAAAAAATAACTACTGCCTGCTGTCTGTGGGAACATTTCCCCACTGTGGTCCTGCCCTTATTGCAAATACAGTGTTCTTTGCTTTTGTGTTGCCTAAAATAAATATTGACTGCTGAATACGGGAACATTGCCCCACTGTGGCCATGCCCTTATTGAAAATACAGTATACTTAGCTTTGTGTTGCCTAAAATTACTATTGCCTGCTATATGCGGAAACATTGGAACATTGAAAATCAAGTTTACTTTGCTTTGTCTTGCCAAAAAAATAACTATTGCCTGCTGTCTGCTTGAACATTGCCCCACTGGGGTCCTGCCCTGATTGAAAATACAGTGTTCTTTGCTTTTGTGTTGCCTAAAATTATTATTGCCTGCTGTATGCGGGAACATTGCCCCACTGTGGTCCTGCCCTTATTGAAAATACAGTGTTCTTTGCTTTTGTGTTGCCTTAAATTAGTATTGCCTGCTGTATGCGGGAACATTGCCCCACTGTGGACCTGCCCTTATTGAAAATACAGTTTACTTAGCTTTGTGTTGCTTAAAATTACTATTGCCTGCTGTATGTGGGAACATTGGAATATTGAAAATCAAGTTTACTTTGCATTGTGTTGCCAAAAAAAATACCTATTGCCTGCTGTCTACGGGGATATTGCCCCACTGTGTTACTGCCCTTATTGAAAATCAAGTTTACTTTGCTTTGTGTTGCCTATAATTACTATTGCCTGCTGTTTGCGGGAACATTGGAACATTGAAAATCAAGTTTACTTTGCTTTGTGTTGCCAAAAAATAACTAATGCCTGCTGTATGCGGGAACCTTGCACCACTGGGGTCCTGCCCTTATTGAAAATACAGTGTTCTTTGCTTTGTGTTGCCTAAAATTACTATTGCATGCTGTCTGTGGGAACATTGCCCCACTGTGGTAATGCCTTTATTGAAAATACAGTGTTCTTTGCTTTTGTCTTTCCTAAAATTACCATTGCCTGCTGTCTGTGGGAACATTGCCCCACTGGAGTCCTGCCCTTATTGAAAATACAGTGTTCTTTGCTTTTGTGTTGCCTAAAATTACTATTGCTTGCTGTCTGCGGGAACATTGCCCCACTAGGGGCCTGCCCTTATTGAAAATCAAGTTTACTTTGCTTTGTGTTGCCAAAAATTATTATTGCCTGCTGTGTGCGGGAACATTCGAACATTGAAAATCAAGTTTACTTTGCTTTGTGTTGCCAAAAAATAACTATTGCCTGCTGTCTGCGGGAACATCGCCCCACTCTTGTCCTGCCCTTATTGAAAATCAAGTTTTCTTTTCTTTGTGTTGCCAAAAAATAATTATTGCCTGCTGTCTGCTGTTCTTTGCTTTTGTGTTGCCTAAAATTACTATTGCCTGCTGTCTGAAGGAACATTGCCCCACTGGGGTCCTGCCCTTATTTAAAATCAAGTTTACTTTGCTTTGTGTTGCTTAAAATTACTATTGCCTGCTGCCTGCGGGAACATTGGAACATTGAAAATCAAGTTTACTTTGCTTTGTGTTGCCTAAAATTACTATTGCATACTGTCTGCGGGAACATAGGAACATTGAAAATCAAGTTTACGTTGCTTTGTGTTGCCTAAAATACGTATTGCCTGCTGTCTGAGGGAACATTGCCCCACTGGGATCCTGCCCTTATTGAAAATCAAGTTCACTTTGCTTTGTGTTGCCAAAAAATAACTATTGCCTGTTGTCTGAGGGAACATTGCCCCACTGTGGTCCTGCTCTTATTGAAAATACAGTGTTCTTAGCTTTTGTGTTGCCTAAAATTAGTATTGCCAGCTGTATGCGGAAACATTGCCCCACTGTGGTCCTGCCCTTATTGAAAATCGTTTACTTTGCTTTGTGTTGCCTAACATTACTATTGCCTGCTGTGGGCGGGAACATTGGAATATTGAAAATCAAGTTTACTTTGCTTTGTGTTGCCTAAAATTACTATTGCCTGCTATGGGCGGGAACATTGGAACATTGAAAATCAAGTTTACTTTGCTTTGTGTTGCCTAAAATAACTATTGCCTGCTGTCTGAGGGAACATTGCCACGCTCTGGTCCTGCCCTTATTGAAAATATAGTGTTCTTTGTTTTAGTCTTGCTTAAAATTACTATTGCCTGCTGTATGCGGGAACATTGCCCCACTGGAATCCTGCCCTTATTGAAAATCAAGTTTACTTTGCTTTGTGTTGCTTAAAATTACTATTGCCTGCTTCCTGCGGGAACATTGGAACATTGAAAATCAAGTTTACTTTGCTTTGTGTTGCCTAAAATTACTATTGCATACTGTCTGCGGGAACATAGGAACATTGAAAATCAAGTTTATATTGCTTTGTGTTGCCTAAAATACGTATTGCATGCTGTCTGACGGAACATTGCCCCACTGGGATCCTGCCCTTATTGAAAATCAAGTTTACTTTGCTTTGTGTTGCCAAAAAATAACTATTGCCTGTTGTCTGCAGGAACATTGCCCCACTGGGATCCTGCCCTTATTGAAAATACAGTGTTCTTTGCTTTTGTGTTGCCTAAAATTACTATTGCCTGCTGTCTGCGGGAACATTTCCTCACTGGGGTCCTGCCGTTATTGAAAATACAGTGTTCTTTGCTTTGTGTTGCCTAAAATTACTATTGTTCTGCTGTATGCGGGAACATTGGAAGATTGAAAATCAAGTTTACTTAGCTTTGTGTTGCCTAAAATTATTATTGCCTGCTGTATGCGGGAACATTGGAACATTGAAAATCAAGTTTACTTTGCTTTGTGTTGCCAAAAAATAACTATTGCCTGCTGTCTGCAGGAACATTGCCCCACTGGGATCCTGCCCTTATTGAAAATCAAGTTTACTTTGCTTTGTGATGCCAAAAAATAACTATTGCCTGTTGTCTGCAGGAACATTGCCCCACTGTGGTCCTGCCCTTATTGAAAATCAAGTTTACTTTGCTTTGTGTTGCCTAAAATTACTATTGCCTTCTGTTTGCGGGAACATTGGAAATTGAAAATCAAGTTTACTTTGCTTTGTGTTGCCAAAAAATTACTATTGCCTGCTGTCTGCGGGAACATCGCCCCACTGCTGTCCTGCCCTTATTGAAAATCAAGTTTACTTTGCTTTGTGTTGCCTAAAATTACTATTGCCTTCTGTATGCAGGAACATTGGAACATTGAAAATCACGTTTACTTTGCCTTATGTTGCCTAAAATTACTATTGCCTGCTGTCTGCGGGAACATTGCCCCACTGTGGTCCTGCTCTTATTGAAAATACAGTGCTCTTTGCTTTTGTGTGGCCTAAAATTACTATTGCCTCCTGTCTGCGGGAACATTACCTCACTGGGGTCCTGCCCTTATTGAAAATAGTTTACTTAGCTTTGTGTTGCCTAAAATTACAATTGCCTGCTGTATGCGGGAACATTGGAACATTGAAAATCAAGTTTATATTGCTTTGTGTTGCCTAAAATACGTATTGCCTGCTGTCTGACGGAACATTGCCCAACTGGGATCCTGCCCTTATTGAAAATCAAGTTCACTTTGCTTTGTGTTGCCAAAAAATAACTATTGCCTGTTGTCTGAGGGAACATTGCCCCACTGTGGTCCTGCCCTTATTGAAAATACAGTGTTCTTAGCTTTTGTGTTGCCTAAAATTAGTATTGCCAGCTGTATGCGGGAACATTGCCCCACTGTGGTCCTGCCCTTAATGAAAATCGTTTACTTTCCTTTGTGTTGCCTAACATTACTATTGCCTGCTGTGGGCGGGAACATTGGAACATTGAAAATCAAGTTTACTTTGCTTTGTGTTGCCTAAAATTACTATTGCCTGCTGTGGGCGGGAACATTGGAACATTGAAAATCAAGTTTACTTTGCTTTGTGTTGCCTAAAATAACTATTGCCTGCTGTCTGAGGGAACATTGCCACACTCTGGTCCTGCCCTTATTGAAAATATAGTGTTTTTGTTTTAGTCTTGCTTAAAATTACTATTGCCTGCTGTATGCGGGAACATTGCCCCACTGGAATCCTGCCCTTATTGAAAATCAAATTTACTTTGCTTTGTGTTGCCAAAAAATAACTATTGCCTGCTTTCTGCAGGAACATTGCCCAACTGTGGTCCTGCCCTTATTGAAAATCAAGTTTACTTTTCTTTGTGTTGCGAAAAAATAATTATTGCCTGCTGTCTGCTGTTCTTTGCTTTTGTGTTGCCTAAAATTACTATTGCCTGCTGTCTGAAGGAACATTGCCCCACTGGGGTCCTGCCCTTATTGAAAATCAAGTTTACTTTACTTTGTGTTGCTTAAAATTACTATTGCCTGCTGCCTGCGGGAACATTGGAACATTGAAAATCAAGTTTACTTTGCTTTGTGTTGCCTAAAATTACTATTGCATACTGTCTGCGGGAACATAGGAACATTGAAAATCAAGTTTACGTTGCTTTGTGTTGCCTAAAATACGTATTGCCTGCTGTCTGAGGGAACATTGCCCCACTGGGATCCTGCCCTTATTGAAAATACAGTGTTCTTAGCTTTTGTGTTGCCTAAAATTAGTATTGCCAGCTGTATGCGGGAACATTGCCCCACTGTGGTCCTGCCGTTATTGAAAATCGTTTACTTTGCTTTGTGTTGCCTAACATTACTATTGCCTGCTGTGGGCGGGAACATTGGAACATTGAAAATCAAGTTTACTTTGCTTTGTGTTGCCTAAAATTACTATTGCCTGCTGTCTGAGGGAACATTGCCACACTCTGGTCCTGCCCTTATTGAAAATATAGTGTTCTTTGTTTTAGTCTTGCTTAAAATTACTATTGCCTGCTGTATGCGGGAACATTGCCCCACTGGAATCCTGCCCTTATTGAAAATCAAGTTTACTTTGCTTTGTGTTGCCAAGAAATGACTATTGCCTGCTTTCTGCAGGAACATTGCCCAACTGTGGTCCTGCCCGTTTTGAAAATACAGTGTTCTTTGCTTTTGTGTTGCCTAAAATTAGTATTGCCAGCTGTATGCGGGAACATTGCCCCACTGTGGTCCGGCCCTTATTGAAAATCGTTTACATTGCTTTGTGTTGCCTAAAATTACTATTGCCTGCTGTATGCGGGATTATGGAACATTGAAAATCAAGTTCACTTTGCTTTGTGTTGCCAAAAAATAATTATTGCCTGCTGTCTGCGGGAACATTGCCCCACTGTGGTCCTCCCCTTATTGAAAATCAAGTTTACTTTGCTTTGTGTTGCCAAAAAATATCTATTTCTTGCTGTCTGCGGGAACATTGCCCCACTATGGTCCTGTCCTTATTGAAAATACAGTGTTCTTTGCTTTGTGTTGCGTAAAATTATTATTGTCCTGCTGTATGCGGAAACATTGGAACATTGAAAATCAAGTTAATTTTGCTTTGTGTTGCCAAAAAATAACTATATCCTGCTGTCTGCGGGAAAATTGCCCCACTGGGGTCCTGCCCTTATTGAAAATACAGTGTTCTTTGCTTTGTGTTGCCTAAAATTAATATTGCCTGCTGTATGCAGGAAATTTGGAACATTGAAAATCAAGTTTACTTGGCTTTGTGTTGCCTAAAATTACTATTGCCTGCTGTCTGCGGGAACATTGCCCCACTGTGGTCTTGCCCTTATTGAAAATAGTGTTCTTTCCTTTGTGTTGCCAAAAATTAACTATTGCCTGCTGTCTGCGGGAACATTGCCCCACTGTGGTCCTGCCCTTATTGAAAATCAAGTTTACTTTGCTTTGTGTTGCCAAAAAATAACTATTGCCTGCTGTCTGCGGGAACATTGGAACATTGAAAATCAAGTTTACTTGGCTTTGTGTTGCCTAAAATTACTATTGCCTGCTGTCTGCGGGACCATTGCCCCACTGTGGTCCTGCCCTTATTGAAAATAGTGTTCTTTGCTTTTGTCTTGCCTAAAATTAGTATTGCCTGGTGTCTGCGGGAACATTGCCCCACTGTGGTCCTGCCCTTATTGAAAATACAGTGTTCTTTGCTTTACTGTTGCCTAAAATTACTATTGGCTGCTGTCTGCAGGAACATTGTCCCACTGTGGTTCTGCCCTTATTGAGAATACAGTGTTCTTTGCTTTTGTGTTGCCTAAAATTACTATTGCCTGCTGTCTGCGGGAACATTGCCTCACTGGGGTCCTGCCGTTACTGAAAATACAGTGTTCTTTGCTTTGTGTTGCCTAAAATACTATTGTCCTGCTGTATGCGGGAACATTGGAAGATTGAAAATCAAGTCTACTTTGCTTTGTGTTGCCTAAAATTATTATTGCCTGCTGTATGCGGGAACATTGGAACATTGAAAAACAAGTTTACTTTGCTTTGTGTTGCCAAAAAATAACTATTGCCTGCTGTCTGCGGGAACATTGCCTCACTGTGGTCCTGCCCTTATTGAAAATCAAGTTTACTTTGCTTTGTGTTTCCAAAAAAATCTATTTCCTGCTGTCTGAGGGAACATTGCCCCACTGTGGTCCTGCCCTTATTGAAAATACAGTGTTCTTTGCTTTGTGTTGCCTAAAATTACTATTGTCCTGCTGTATGCGGAAACATTGGAACATTGAAAATCAATTTTACTTTACTTTGTGTTGACTAAAATTACTATTGCCTGCTGTATGCGAGATTATGGAACATTGAAAATCAAGTTTACTTTGCTTTGTGTTGCCAAAAAATAACTATATCCTGCTGTCTGCGGGAACATTGCCCCACTGGGGTCCTGCCCTTATTGAAAATACAGTGTTCTTTGCTTTCTGTTGCCTAAAATTACTATTGACTGCTGTCTGCAGGAACATTGCCTCACTGGGGTTCTGCCCTTATTGAACATACAGTGTTCTTTACTTTTGTGTTGCCTAAAATTACTATTGCCTGCTGTCTGCGGGAACACTGCCTCACTGGGGTCCTGCCGTTATTGAAAATACAGTGTTCTTTGCTTTGTGTTGCCTAAAATTAATATTGTCCTGCTATGTGCGGGAACATTGGAAGATTGAAAATCAAGTTTACTTTGCTTTGTGTTGCCTTAAATTATTATTGCTTGCGGTATGCGGGAACACTGGAACATTGAAAATCAAGTTTACTTTGCTTTCTGTGGCCAAAAATAACTATTGCCTTTTGTCTGCGGGAACATTGCCCCACTGGGGTCCTGCCCTTATTGAAAATACAGTGTTCTTTGCTTTGTGTTGCCTAAAATTAAAACTGCTTGCTGTATGCAGAAACATTGGAACTTTGAAAATCAAGTTTACTTTGCTTTGTATTGCCTAAAATAACTATTGCCTGCTGTCTGTGGGAACGTTGCCCCACTGTGGTCCTGCCCTTATTGAAAATACGGTGTTCTTTGCTTTTGTCTTGCCTAAAATTACCATTGCCTGCTGTCTGTGGGAACATTGCCCCACTGGAGTCCTGCCCCTATTGAAAATACAGTGTTCTTTGCTTTTGTGTTGCCTAAAATTACTATTGGCTGCTGTCTGCAGGAACATTGCCCCACTGTGGTTCTGCCCTTATTGAAAATCAAGTATACTTTGCTTTGTGTTGCCTAAAATTACTATTGCCTGCTGTCTGCAGGAACATTGGAACATTGAAAATCAAGTTTACTTTGCTTTGTGTTGCCAAAAATTAACTATTGCCTGCTGTCTGCGGGAACATCGCCCCACTGCTGTCCTGCCCTTATTGAAAATCAAGTTTACTTTTCTTTGTGTTGCCAAAAAATAACTATTGCCTGCTGTCTGCTGTTCTTTGCTTTTGTCTTGCCTAAAATTAATATTGCCTGCTGTCTGCGGGAACATTGCCCTACTGTGGTCCTGCCCTTATTGAAAATACAGTGTACTTTGCATTTGTCTTGCCTAAAATTACTATTGCCTTCTGTCTGCAGGAACATTGCCTCACTGGGGTCCTGCCCTTATTGAAAATACAGTGTTCTTTGCTTTGTGTTGCCTAAAATCATTATTGTCCTGCTGTATGCGGGAACGTTGGAAAATTCAAAATCCAGTTTGCTTTGTGTTGCATAAAATTACTATTGCCTGCTGTATGCGGGAACATTGGACCATTGAAAATCAAGTTTACTTTGCTTTGTGTTGCCAAAAAAATAACTACTGCCTGCTGTCTGTGGGAACATTTCCCCACTGTGGTCCTGCCCTTATTGCAAATACAGTGTTCTTTGCTTTTGTGTTGCCTAAAATAAATATTGACTGCTGAATACGGGAACATTGCCCCACTGTGGCCATGCCCTTATTGAAAATACAGTATACTTAGCTTTGTGTTGCCTAAAATTACTATTGCCTGCTATATGCGGAAACATTGGAACATTGAAAATCAAGTTTACTTTGCTTTGTCTTGCCAAAAAAATAACTATTGCCTGCTGTCTGCTTGAACATTGCCCCACTGGGGTCCTGCCCTGATTGAAAATACAGTGTTCTTTGCTTTTGTGTTGCCTAAAATTATTATTGCCTGCTGTATGCGGGAACATTGCCCCACTGTGGTCCTGCCCTTATTGAAAATACAGTGTTCTTTGCTTTTGTGTTGCCTTAAATTAGTATTGCCTGCTGTATGCGGGAACATTGCCCCACTGTGGACCTGCCCTTATTGAAAATACAGTTTACTTAGCTTTGTGTTGCTTAAAATTACTATTGCCTGCTGTATGTGGGAACATTGGAATATTGAAAATCAAGTTTACTTTGCATTGTGTTGCCAAAAAAAATACCTATTGCCTGCTGTCTACGGGGATATTGCCCCACTGTGTTACTGCCCTTATTGAAAATCAAGTTTACTTTGCTTTGTGTTGCCTATAATTACTATTGCCTGCTGTTTGCGGGAACATTGGAACATTGAAAATCAAGTTTACTTTGCTTTGTGTTGCCAAAAAATAACTAATGCCTGCTGTATGCGGGAACCTTGCACCACTGGGGTCCTGCCCTTATTGAAAATACAGTGTTCTTTGCTTTGTGTTGCCTAAAATTACTATTGCATGCTGTCTGTGGGAACATTGCCCCACTGTGGTAATGCCTTTATTGAAAATACAGTGTTCTTTGCTTTTGTCTTTCCTAAAATTACCATTGCCTGCTGTCTGTGGGAACATTGCCCCACTGGAGTCCTGCCCTTATTGAAAATACAGTGTTCTTTGCTTTTGTGTTGCCTAAAATTACTATTGCTTGCTGTCTGCGGGAACATTGCCCCACTAGGGGCCTGCCCTTATTGAAAATCAAGTTTACTTTGCTTTGTGTTGCCAAAAATTATTATTGCCTGCTGTGTGCGGGAACATTCGAACATTGAAAATCAAGTTTACTTTGCTTTGTGTTGCCAAAAAATAACTATTGCCTGCTGTCTGCGGGAACATCGCCCCACTCTTGTCCTGCCCTTATTGAAAATCAAGTTTTCTTTTCTTTGTGTTGCCAAAAAATAATTATTGCCTGCTGTCTGCTGTTCTTTGCTTTTGTGTTGCCTAAAATTACTATTGCCTGCTGTCTGAAGGAACATTGCCCCACTGGGGTCCTGCCCTTATTTAAAATCAAGTTTACTTTGCTTTGTGTTGCTTAAAATTACTATTGCCTGCTGCCTGCGGGAACATTGGAACATTGAAAATCAAGTTTACTTTGCTTTGTGTTGCCTAAAATTACTATTGCATACTGTCTGCGGGAACATAGGAACATTGAAAATCAAGTTTACGTTGCTTTGTGTTGCCTAAAATACGTATTGCCTGCTGTCTGAGGGAACATTGCCCCACTGGGATCCTGCCCTTATTGAAAATCAAGTTCACTTTGCTTTGTGTTGCCAAAAAATAACTATTGCCTGTTGTCTGAGGGAACATTGCCCCACTGTGGTCCTGCTCTTATTGAAAATACAGTGTTCTTAGCTTTTGTGTTGCCTAAAATTAGTATTGCCAGCTGTATGCGGAAACATTGCCCCACTGTGGTCCTGCCCTTATTGAAAATCGTTTACTTTGCTTTGTGTTGCCTAACATTACTATTGCCTGCTGTGGGCGGGAACATTGGAATATTGAAAATCAAGTTTACTTTGCTTTGTGTTGCCTAAAATTACTATTGCCTGCTATGGGCGGGAACATTGGAACATTGAAAATCAAGTTTACTTTGCTTTGTGTTGCCTAAAATAACTATTGCCTGCTGTCTGAGGGAACATTGCCACGCTCTGGTCCTGCCCTTATTGAAAATATAGTGTTCTTTGTTTTAGTCTTGCTTAAAATTACTATTGCCTGCTGTATGCGGGAACATTGCCCCACTGGAATCCTGCCCTTATTGAAAATCAAGTTTACTTTGCTTTGTGTTGCTTAAAATTACTATTGCCTGCTTCCTGCGGGAACATTGGAACATTGAAAATCAAGTTTACTTTGCTTTGTGTTGCCTAAAATTACTATTGCATACTGTCTGCGGGAACATAGGAACATTGAAAATCAAGTTTATATTGCTTTGTGTTGCCTAAAATACGTATTGCATGCTGTCTGACGGAACATTGCCCCACTGGGATCCTGCCCTTATTGAAAATCAAGTTTACTTTGCTTTGTGTTGCCAAAAAATAACTATTGCCTGTTGTCTGCAGGAACATTGCCCCACTGGGATCCTGCCCTTATTGAAAATACAGTGTTCTTTGCTTTTGTGTTGCCTAAAATTACTATTGCCTGCTGTCTGCGGGAACATTTCCTCACTGGGGTCCTGCCGTTATTGAAAATACAGTGTTCTTTGCTTTGTGTTGCCTAAAATTACTATTGTTCTGCTGTATGCGGGAACATTGGAAGATTGAAAATCAAGTTTACTTAGCTTTGTGTTGCCTAAAATTATTATTGCCTGCTGTATGCGGGAACATTGGAACATTGAAAATCAAGTTTACTTTGCTTTGTGTTGCCAAAAAATAACTATTGCCTGCTGTCTGCAGGAACATTGCCCCACTGGGATCCTGCCCTTATTGAAAATCAAGTTTACTTTGCTTTGTGATGCCAAAAAATAACTATTGCCTGTTGTCTGCAGGAACATTGCCCCACTGTGGTCCTGCCCTTATTGAAAATCAAGTTTACTTTGCTTTGTGTTGCCTAAAATTACTATTGCCTTCTGTTTGCGGGAACATTGGAAATTGAAAATCAAGTTTACTTTGCTTTGTGTTGCCAAAAAATTACTATTGCCTGCTGTCTGCGGGAACATCGCCCCACTGCTGTCCTGCCCTTATTGAAAATCAAGTTTACTTTGCTTTGTGTTGCCTAAAATTACTATTGCCTTCTGTATGCAGGAACATTGGAACATTGAAAATCACGTTTACTTTGCCTTATGTTGCCTAAAATTACTATTGCCTGCTGTCTGCGGGAACATTGCCCCACTGTGGTCCTGCTCTTATTGAAAATACAGTGCTCTTTGCTTTTGTGTGGCCTAAAATTACTATTGCCTCCTGTCTGCGGGAACATTACCTCACTGGGGTCCTGCCCTTATTGAAAATAGTTTACTTAGCTTTGTGTTGCCTAAAATTACAATTGCCTGCTGTATGCGGGAACATTGGAACATTGAAAATCAAGTTTATATTGCTTTGTGTTGCCTAAAATACGTATTGCCTGCTGTCTGACGGAACATTGCCCAACTGGGATCCTGCCCTTATTGAAAATCAAGTTCACTTTGCTTTGTGTTGCCAAAAAATAACTATTGCCTGTTGTCTGAGGGAACATTGCCCCACTGTGGTCCTGCCCTTATTGAAAATACAGTGTTCTTAGCTTTTGTGTTGCCTAAAATTAGTATTGCCAGCTGTATGCGGGAACATTGCCCCACTGTGGTCCTGCCCTTAATGAAAATCGTTTACTTTCCTTTGTGTTGCCTAACATTACTATTGCCTGCTGTGGGCGGGAACATTGGAACATTGAAAATCAAGTTTACTTTGCTTTGTGTTGCCTAAAATTACTATTGCCTGCTGTGGGCGGGAACATTGGAACATTGAAAATCAAGTTTACTTTGCTTTGTGTTGCCTAAAATAACTATTGCCTGCTGTCTGAGGGAACATTGCCACACTCTGGTCCTGCCCTTATTGAAAATATAGTGTTTTTGTTTTAGTCTTGCTTAAAATTACTATTGCCTGCTGTATGCGGGAACATTGCCCCACTGGAATCCTGCCCTTATTGAAAATCAAATTTACTTTGCTTTGTGTTGCCAAAAAATAACTATTGCCTGCTTTCTGCAGGAACATTGCCCAACTGTGGTCCTGCCCTTATTGAAAATCAAGTTTACTTTTCTTTGTGTTGCGAAAAAATAATTATTGCCTGCTGTCTGCTGTTCTTTGCTTTTGTGTTGCCTAAAATTACTATTGCCTGCTGTCTGAAGGAACATTGCCCCACTGGGGTCCTGCCCTTATTGAAAATCAAGTTTACTTTACTTTGTGTTGCTTAAAATTACTATTGCCTGCTGCCTGCGGGAACATTGGAACATTGAAAATCAAGTTTACTTTGCTTTGTGTTGCCTAAAATTACTATTGCATACTGTCTGCGGGAACATAGGAACATTGAAAATCAAGTTTACGTTGCTTTGTGTTGCCTAAAATACGTATTGCCTGCTGTCTGAGGGAACATTGCCCCACTGGGATCCTGCCCTTATTGAAAATACAGTGTTCTTAGCTTTTGTGTTGCCTAAAATTAGTATTGCCAGCTGTATGCGGGAACATTGCCCCACTGTGGTCCTGCCGTTATTGAAAATCGTTTACTTTGCTTTGTGTTGCCTAACATTACTATTGCCTGCTGTGGGCGGGAACATTGGAACATTGAAAATCAAGTTTACTTTGCTTTGTGTTGCCTAAAATTACTATTGCCTGCTGTCTGAGGGAACATTGCCACACTCTGGTCCTGCCCTTATTGAAAATATAGTGTTCTTTGTTTTAGTCTTGCTTAAAATTACTATTGCCTGCTGTATGCGGGAACATTGCCCCACTGGAATCCTGCCCTTATTGAAAATCAAGTTTACTTTGCTTTGTGTTGCCAAGAAATGACTATTGCCTGCTTTCTGCAGGAACATTGCCCAACTGTGGTCCTGCCCGTTTTGAAAATACAGTGTTCTTTGCTTTTGTGTTGCCTAAAATTAGTATTGCCAGCTGTATGCGGGAACATTGCCCCACTGTGGTCCGGCCCTTATTGAAAATCGTTTACATTGCTTTGTGTTGCCTAAAATTACTATTGCCTGCTGTATGCGGGATTATGGAACATTGAAAATCAAGTTCACTTTGCTTTGTGTTGCCAAAAAATAATTATTGCCTGCTGTCTGCGGGAACATTGCCCCACTGTGGTCCTCCCCTTATTG
Organism: Anolis sagrei; assembly: GCF_037176765.1. Lineage (NCBI taxonomy): Eukaryota > Metazoa > Chordata > Lepidosauria > Squamata > Anolidae > Anolis > Anolis sagrei. Next base: position 54,425,375 of record NC_090035.1, on the reverse strand, counting down.
AAAATCAAGTTTACTTTGCTTTGTGTTGCCAAAAAATATCTATTTCTTGCTGTCTGCGGGAACATTGCCCCACTATGGTCCTGTCCTTATTGAAAATACAGTGTTCTTTGCTTTGTGTTGCGTAAAATTATTATTGTCCTGCTGTATGCGGAAACATTGGAACATTGAAAATCAAGTTAATTTTGCTTTGTGTTGCCAAAAAATAACTATATCCTGCTGTCTGCGGGAAAATTGCCCCACTGGGGTCCTGCCCTTATTGAAAATACAGTGTTCTTTGCTTTGTGTTGCCTAAAATTAATATTGCCTGCTGTATGCAGGAAATTTGGAACATTGAAAATCAAGTTTACTTGGCTTTGTGTTGCCTAAAATTACTATTGCCTGCTGTCTGCGGGAACATTGCCCCACTGTGGTCTTGCCCTTATTGAAAATAGTGTTCTTTCCTTTGTGTTGCCAAAAATTAACTATTGCCTGCTGTCTGCGGGAACATTGCCCCACTGTGGTCCTGCCCTTATTGAAAATCAAGTTTACTTTGCTTTGTGTTGCCAAAAAATAACTATTGCCTGCTGTCTGCGGGAACATTGGAACATTGAAAATCAAGTTTACTTGGCTTTGTGTTGCCTAAAATTACTATTGCCTGCTGTCTGCGGGACCATTGCCCCACTGTGGTCCTGCCCTTATTGAAAATAGTGTTCTTTGCTTTTGTCTTGCCTAAAATTAGTATTGCCTGGTGTCTGCGGGAACATTGCCCCACTGTGGTCCTGCCCTTATTGAAAATACAGTGTTCTTTGCTTTACTGTTGCCTAAAATTACTATTGGCTGCTGTCTGCAGGAACATTGTCCCACTGTGGTTCTGCCCTTATTGAGAATACAGTGTTCTTTGCTTTTGTGTTGCCTAAAATTACTATTGCCTGCTGTCTGCGGGAACATTGCCTCACTGGGGTCCTGCCGTTACTGAAAATACAGTGTTCTTTGCTTTGTGTTGCCTAAAATACTATTGTCCTGCTGTATGCGGGAACATTGGAAGATTGAAAATCAAGTCTACTTTGCTTTGTGTTGCCTAAAATTATTATTGCCTGCTGTATGCGGGAACATTGGAACATTGAAAAACAAGTTTACTTTGCTTTGTGTTGCCAAAAAATAACTATTGCCTGCTGTCTGCGGGAACATTGCCTCACTGTGGTCCTGCCCTTATTGAAAATCAAGTTTACTTTGCTTTGTGTTTCCAAAAAAATCTATTTCCTGCTGTCTGAGGGAACATTGCCCCACTGTGGTCCTGCCCTTATTGAAAATACAGTGTTCTTTGCTTTGTGTTGCCTAAAATTACTATTGTCCTGCTGTATGCGGAAACATTGGAACATTGAAAATCAATTTTACTTTACTTTGTGTTGACTAAAATTACTATTGCCTGCTGTATGCGAGATTATGGAACATTGAAAATCAAGTTTACTTTGCTTTGTGTTGCCAAAAAATAACTATATCCTGCTGTCTGCGGGAACATTGCCCCACTGGGGTCCTGCCCTTATTGAAAATACAGTGTTCTTTGCTTTCTGTTGCCTAAAATTACTATTGACTGCTGTCTGCAGGAACATTGCCTCACTGGGGTTCTGCCCTTATTGAACATACAGTGTTCTTTACTTTTGTGTTGCCTAAAATTACTATTGCCTGCTGTCTGCGGGAACACTGCCTCACTGGGGTCCTGCCGTTATTGAAAATACAGTGTTCTTTGCTTTGTGTTGCCTAAAATTAATATTGTCCTGCTATGTGCGGGAACATTGGAAGATTGAAAATCAAGTTTACTTTGCTTTGTGTTGCCTTAAATTATTATTGCTTGCGGTATGCGGGAACACTGGAACATTGAAAATCAAGTTTACTTTGCTTTCTGTGGCCAAAAATAACTATTGCCTTTTGTCTGCGGGAACATTGCCCCACTGGGGTCCTGCCCTTATTGAAAATACAGTGTTCTTTGCTTTGTGTTGCCTAAAATTAAAACTGCTTGCTGTATGCAGAAACATTGGAACTTTGAAAATCAAGTTTACTTTGCTTTGTATTGCCTAAAATAACTATTGCCTGCTGTCTGTGGGAACGTTGCCCCACTGTGGTCCTGCCCTTATTGAAAATACGGTGTTCTTTGCTTTTGTCTTGCCTAAAATTACCATTGCCTGCTGTCTGTGGGAACATTGCCCCACTGGAGTCCTGCCCCTATTGAAAATACAGTGTTCTTTGCTTTTGTGTTGCCTAAAATTACTATTGGCTGCTGTCTGCAGGAACATTGCCCCACTGTGGTTCTGCCCTTATTGAAAATCAAGTATACTTTGCTTTGTGTTGCCTAAAATTACTATTGCCTGCTGTCTGCAGGAACATTGGAACATTGAAAATCAAGTTTACTTTGCTTTGTGTTGCCAAAAATTAACTATTGCCTGCTGTCTGCGGGAACATCGCCCCACTGCTGTCCTGCCCTTATTGAAAATCAAGTTTACTTTTCTTTGTGTTGCCAAAAAATAACTATTGCCTGCTGTCTGCTGTTCTTTGCTTTTGTCTTGCCTAAAATTAATATTGCCTGCTGTCTGCGGGAACATTGCCCTACTGTGGTCCTGCCCTTATTGAAAATACAGTGTACTTTGCATTTGTCTTGCCTAAAATTACTATTGCCTTCTGTCTGCAGGAACATTGCCTCACTGGGGTCCTGCCCTTATTGAAAATACAGTGTTCTTTGCTTTGTGTTGCCTAAAATCATTATTGTCCTGCTGTATGCGGGAACGTTGGAAAATTCAAAATCCAGTTTGCTTTGTGTTGCATAAAATTACTATTGCCTGCTGTATGCGGGAACATTGGACCATTGAAAATCAAGTTTACTTTGCTTTGTGTTGCCAAAAAAATAACTACTGCCTGCTGTCTGTGGGAACATTTCCCCACTGTGGTCCTGCCCTTATTGCAAATACAGTGTTCTTTGCTTTTGTGTTGCCTAAAATAAATATTGACTGCTGAATACGGGAACATTGCCCCACTGTGGCCATGCCCTTATTGAAAATACAGTATACTTAGCTTTGTGTTGCCTAAAATTACTATTGCCTGCTATATGCGGAAACATTGGAACATTGAAAATCAAGTTTACTTTGCTTTGTCTTGCCAAAAAAATAACTATTGCCTGCTGTCTGCTTGAACATTGCCCCACTGGGGTCCTGCCCTGATTGAAAATACAGTGTTCTTTGCTTTTGTGTTGCCTAAAATTATTATTGCCTGCTGTATGCGGGAACATTGCCCCACTGTGGTCCTGCCCTTATTGAAAATACAGTGTTCTTTGCTTTTGTGTTGCCTTAAATTAGTATTGCCTGCTGTATGCGGGAACATTGCCCCACTGTGGACCTGCCCTTATTGAAAATACAGTTTACTTAGCTTTGTGTTGCTTAAAATTACTATTGCCTGCTGTATGTGGGAACATTGGAATATTGAAAATCAAGTTTACTTTGCATTGTGTTGCCAAAAAAAATACCTATTGCCTGCTGTCTACGGGGATATTGCCCCACTGTGTTACTGCCCTTATTGAAAATCAAGTTTACTTTGCTTTGTGTTGCCTATAATTACTATTGCCTGCTGTTTGCGGGAACATTGGAACATTGAAAATCAAGTTTACTTTGCTTTGTGTTGCCAAAAAATAACTAATGCCTGCTGTATGCGGGAACCTTGCACCACTGGGGTCCTGCCCTTATTGAAAATACAGTGTTCTTTGCTTTGTGTTGCCTAAAATTACTATTGCATGCTGTCTGTGGGAACATTGCCCCACTGTGGTAATGCCTTTATTGAAAATACAGTGTTCTTTGCTTTTGTCTTTCCTAAAATTACCATTGCCTGCTGTCTGTGGGAACATTGCCCCACTGGAGTCCTGCCCTTATTGAAAATACAGTGTTCTTTGCTTTTGTGTTGCCTAAAATTACTATTGCTTGCTGTCTGCGGGAACATTGCCCCACTAGGGGCCTGCCCTTATTGAAAATCAAGTTTACTTTGCTTTGTGTTGCCAAAAATTATTATTGCCTGCTGTGTGCGGGAACATTCGAACATTGAAAATCAAGTTTACTTTGCTTTGTGTTGCCAAAAAATAACTATTGCCTGCTGTCTGCGGGAACATCGCCCCACTCTTGTCCTGCCCTTATTGAAAATCAAGTTTTCTTTTCTTTGTGTTGCCAAAAAATAATTATTGCCTGCTGTCTGCTGTTCTTTGCTTTTGTGTTGCCTAAAATTACTATTGCCTGCTGTCTGAAGGAACATTGCCCCACTGGGGTCCTGCCCTTATTTAAAATCAAGTTTACTTTGCTTTGTGTTGCTTAAAATTACTATTGCCTGCTGCCTGCGGGAACATTGGAACATTGAAAATCAAGTTTACTTTGCTTTGTGTTGCCTAAAATTACTATTGCATACTGTCTGCGGGAACATAGGAACATTGAAAATCAAGTTTACGTTGCTTTGTGTTGCCTAAAATACGTATTGCCTGCTGTCTGAGGGAACATTGCCCCACTGGGATCCTGCCCTTATTGAAAATCAAGTTCACTTTGCTTTGTGTTGCCAAAAAATAACTATTGCCTGTTGTCTGAGGGAACATTGCCCCACTGTGGTCCTGCTCTTATTGAAAATACAGTGTTCTTAGCTTTTGTGTTGCCTAAAATTAGTATTGCCAGCTGTATGCGGAAACATTGCCCCACTGTGGTCCTGCCCTTATTGAAAATCGTTTACTTTGCTTTGTGTTGCCTAACATTACTATTGCCTGCTGTGGGCGGGAACATTGGAATATTGAAAATCAAGTTTACTTTGCTTTGTGTTGCCTAAAATTACTATTGCCTGCTATGGGCGGGAACATTGGAACATTGAAAATCAAGTTTACTTTGCTTTGTGTTGCCTAAAATAACTATTGCCTGCTGTCTGAGGGAACATTGCCACGCTCTGGTCCTGCCCTTATTGAAAATATAGTGTTCTTTGTTTTAGTCTTGCTTAAAATTACTATTGCCTGCTGTATGCGGGAACATTGCCCCACTGGAATCCTGCCCTTATTGAAAATCAAGTTTACTTTGCTTTGTGTTGCTTAAAATTACTATTGCCTGCTTCCTGCGGGAACATTGGAACATTGAAAATCAAGTTTACTTTGCTTTGTGTTGCCTAAAATTACTATTGCATACTGTCTGCGGGAACATAGGAACATTGAAAATCAAGTTTATATTGCTTTGTGTTGCCTAAAATACGTATTGCATGCTGTCTGACGGAACATTGCCCCACTGGGATCCTGCCCTTATTGAAAATCAAGTTTACTTTGCTTTGTGTTGCCAAAAAATAACTATTGCCTGTTGTCTGCAGGAACATTGCCCCACTGGGATCCTGCCCTTATTGAAAATACAGTGTTCTTTGCTTTTGTGTTGCCTAAAATTACTATTGCCTGCTGTCTGCGGGAACATTTCCTCACTGGGGTCCTGCCGTTATTGAAAATACAGTGTTCTTTGCTTTGTGTTGCCTAAAATTACTATTGTTCTGCTGTATGCGGGAACATTGGAAGATTGAAAATCAAGTTTACTTAGCTTTGTGTTGCCTAAAATTATTATTGCCTGCTGTATGCGGGAACATTGGAACATTGAAAATCAAGTTTACTTTGCTTTGTGTTGCCAAAAAATAACTATTGCCTGCTGTCTGCAGGAACATTGCCCCACTGGGATCCTGCCCTTATTGAAAATCAAGTTTACTTTGCTTTGTGATGCCAAAAAATAACTATTGCCTGTTGTCTGCAGGAACATTGCCCCACTGTGGTCCTGCCCTTATTGAAAATCAAGTTTACTTTGCTTTGTGTTGCCTAAAATTACTATTGCCTTCTGTTTGCGGGAACATTGGAAATTGAAAATCAAGTTTACTTTGCTTTGTGTTGCCAAAAAATTACTATTGCCTGCTGTCTGCGGGAACATCGCCCCACTGCTGTCCTGCCCTTATTGAAAATCAAGTTTACTTTGCTTTGTGTTGCCTAAAATTACTATTGCCTTCTGTATGCAGGAACATTGGAACATTGAAAATCACGTTTACTTTGCCTTATGTTGCCTAAAATTACTATTGCCTGCTGTCTGCGGGAACATTGCCCCACTGTGGTCCTGCTCTTATTGAAAATACAGTGCTCTTTGCTTTTGTGTGGCCTAAAATTACTATTGCCTCCTGTCTGCGGGAACATTACCTCACTGGGGTCCTGCCCTTATTGAAAATAGTTTACTTAGCTTTGTGTTGCCTAAAATTACAATTGCCTGCTGTATGCGGGAACATTGGAACATTGAAAATCAAGTTTATATTGCTTTGTGTTGCCTAAAATACGTATTGCCTGCTGTCTGACGGAACATTGCCCAACTGGGATCCTGCCCTTATTGAAAATCAAGTTCACTTTGCTTTGTGTTGCCAAAAAATAACTATTGCCTGTTGTCTGAGGGAACATTGCCCCACTGTGGTCCTGCCCTTATTGAAAATACAGTGTTCTTAGCTTTTGTGTTGCCTAAAATTAGTATTGCCAGCTGTATGCGGGAACATTGCCCCACTGTGGTCCTGCCCTTAATGAAAATCGTTTACTTTCCTTTGTGTTGCCTAACATTACTATTGCCTGCTGTGGGCGGGAACATTGGAACATTGAAAATCAAGTTTACTTTGCTTTGTGTTGCCTAAAATTACTATTGCCTGCTGTGGGCGGGAACATTGGAACATTGAAAATCAAGTTTACTTTGCTTTGTGTTGCCTAAAATAACTATTGCCTGCTGTCTGAGGGAACATTGCCACACTCTGGTCCTGCCCTTATTGAAAATATAGTGTTTTTGTTTTAGTCTTGCTTAAAATTACTATTGCCTGCTGTATGCGGGAACATTGCCCCACTGGAATCCTGCCCTTATTGAAAATCAAATTTACTTTGCTTTGTGTTGCCAAAAAATAACTATTGCCTGCTTTCTGCAGGAACATTGCCCAACTGTGGTCCTGCCCTTATTGAAAATCAAGTTTACTTTTCTTTGTGTTGCGAAAAAATAATTATTGCCTGCTGTCTGCTGTTCTTTGCTTTTGTGTTGCCTAAAATTACTATTGCCTGCTGTCTGAAGGAACATTGCCCCACTGGGGTCCTGCCCTTATTGAAAATCAAGTTTACTTTACTTTGTGTTGCTTAAAATTACTATTGCCTGCTGCCTGCGGGAACATTGGAACATTGAAAATCAAGTTTACTTTGCTTTGTGTTGCCTAAAATTACTATTGCATACTGTCTGCGGGAACATAGGAACATTGAAAATCAAGTTTACGTTGCTTTGTGTTGCCTAAAATACGTATTGCCTGCTGTCTGAGGGAACATTGCCCCACTGGGATCCTGCCCTTATTGAAAATACAGTGTTCTTAGCTTTTGTGTTGCCTAAAATTAGTATTGCCAGCTGTATGCGGGAACATTGCCCCACTGTGGTCCTGCCGTTATTGAAAATCGTTTACTTTGCTTTGTGTTGCCTAACATTACTATTGCCTGCTGTGGGCGGGAACATTGGAACATTGAAAATCAAGTTTACTTTGCTTTGTGTTGCCTAAAATTACTATTGCCTGCTGTCTGAGGGAACATTGCCACACTCTGGTCCTGCCCTTATTGAAAATATAGTGTTCTTTGTTTTAGTCTTGCTTAAAATTACTATTGCCTGCTGTATGCGGGAACATTGCCCCACTGGAATCCTGCCCTTATTGAAAATCAAGTTTACTTTGCTTTGTGTTGCCAAGAAATGACTATTGCCTGCTTTCTGCAGGAACATTGCCCAACTGTGGTCCTGCCCGTTTTGAAAATACAGTGTTCTTTGCTTTTGTGTTGCCTAAAATTAGTATTGCCAGCTGTATGCGGGAACATTGCCCCACTGTGGTCCGGCCCTTATTGAAAATCGTTTACATTGCTTTGTGTTGCCTAAAATTACTATTGCCTGCTGTATGCGGGATTATGGAACATTGAAAATCAAGTTCACTTTGCTTTGTGTTGCCAAAAAATAATTATTGCCTGCTGTCTGCGGGAACATTGCCCCACTGTGGTCCTCCCCTTATTGAAAATCAAGTTTACTTTGCTTTGTGTTGCCAAAAAATATCTATTTCTTGCTGTCTGCGGGAACATTGCCCCACTATGGTCCTGTCCTTATTGAAAATACAGTGTTCTTTGCTTTGTGTTGCGTAAAATTATTATTGTCCTGCTGTATGCGGAAACATTGGAACATTGAAAATCAAGTTAATTTTGCTTTGTGTTGCCAAAAAATAACTATATCCTGCTGTCTGCGGGAAAATTGCCCCACTGGGGTCCTGCCCTTATTGAAAATACAGTGTTCTTTGCTTTGTGTTGCCTAAAATTAATATTGCCTGCTGTATGCAGGAAATTTGGAACATTGAAAATCAAGTTTACTTGGCTTTGTGTTGCCTAAAATTACTATTGCCTGCTGTCTGCGGGAACATTGCCCCACTGTGGTCTTGCCCTTATTGAAAATAGTGTTCTTTCCTTTGTGTTGCCAAAAATTAACTATTGCCTGCTGTCTGCGGGAACATTGCCCCACTGTGGTCCTGCCCTTATTGAAAATCAAGTTTACTTTGCTTTGTGTTGCCAAAAAATAACTATTGCCTGCTGTCTGCGGGAACATTGGAACATTGAAAATCAAGTTTACTTGGCTTTGTGTTGCCTAAAATTACTATTGCCTGCTGTCTGCGGGACCATTGCCCCACTGTGGTCCTGCCCTTATTGAAAATAGTGTTCTTTGCTTTTGTCTTGCCTAAAATTAGTATTGCCTGGTGTCTGCGGGAACATTGCCCCACTGTGGTCCTGCCCTTATTGAAAATACAGTGTTCTTTGCTTTACTGTTGCCTAAAATTATTATTGGCTGCTGTCTGCAGGAACATTGTCCCACTGTGGTTCTGCCCTTATTGAGAATACAGTGTTCTTTGCTTTTGTGTTGCCTAAAATTACTATTGCCTGCTGTCTGCGGGAACATTGCCTCACTGGGGTCCTGCCGTTACTGAAAATACAGTGTTCTTTGCTTTGTGTTGCCTAAAATACTATTGTCCTGCTGTATGCGGGAACATTGGAAGATTGAAAATCAAGTCTACTTTGCTTTGTGTTGCCTAAAATTATTATTGCCTGCTGTATGCGGGAACATTGGAACATTGAAAAACAAGTTTACTTTGCTTTGTGTTGCCAAAAAATAACTATTGCCTGCTGTCTGCGGGAACATTGCCTCACTGTGGTCCTGCCCTTATTGAAAATCAAGTTTACTTTGCTTTGTGTTTCCAAAAAAATCTATTTCCTGCTGTCTGAGGGAACATTGCCCCACTGTGGTCCTGCCCTTATTGAAAATACAGTGTTCTTTGCTTTGTGTTGCCTAAAATTACTATTGTCCTGCTGTATGCGGAAACATTGGAACATTGAAAATCAATTTTACTTTACTTTGTGTTGACTAAAATTACTATTGCCTGCTGTATGCGAGATTATGGAACATTGAAAATCAAGTTTACTTTGCTTTGTGTTGCCAAAAAATAACTATATCCTGCTGTCTGCGGGAACATTGCCCCACTGGGGTCCTGCCCTTATTGAAAATACAGTGTTCTTTGCTTTCTGTTGCCTAAAATTACTATTGACTGCTGTCTGCAGGAACATTGCCTCACTGGGGTTCTGCCCTTATTGAACATACAGTGTTCTTTACTTTTGTGTTGCCTAAAATTACTATTGCCTGCTGTCTGCGGGAACACTGCCTCACTGGGGTCCTGCCGTTATTGAAAATACAGTGTTCTTTGCTTTGTGTTGCCTAAAATTAATATTGTCCTGCTATGTGCGGGAACATTGGAAGATTGAAAATCAAGTTTACTTTGCTTTGTGTTGCCTTAAATTATTATTGCTTGCGGTATGCGGGAACACTGGAACATTGAAAATCAAGTTTACTTTGCTTTCTGTGGCCAAAAATAACTATTGCCTTTTGTCTGCGGGAACATTGCCCCACTGGGGTCCTGCCCTTATTGAAAATACAGTGTTCTTTGCTTTGTGTTGCCTAAAATTAAAACTGCTTGCTGTATGCAGAAACATTGGAACTTTGAAAATCAAGTTTACTTTGCTTTGTATTGCCTAAAATAACTATTGCCTGCTGTCTGTGGGAACGTTGCCCCACTGTGGTCCTGCCCTTATTGAAAATACGGTGTTCTTTGCTTTTGTCTTGCCTAAAATTACCATTGCCTGCTGTCTGTGGGAACATTGCCCCACTGGAGTCCTGCCCCTATTGAAAATACAGTGTTCTTTGCTTTTGTGTTGCCTAAAATTACTATTGGCTGCTGTCTGCAGGAACATTGCCCCACTGTGGTTCTGCCCTTATTGAAAATCAAGTATACTTTGCTTTGTGTTGCCTAAAATTACTATTGCCTGCTGTCTGCAGGAACATTGGAACATTGAAAATCAAGTTTACTTTGCTTTGTGTTGCCAAAAATTAACTATTGCCTGCTGTCTGCGGGAACATCGCCCCACTGCTGTCCTGCCCTTATTGAAAATCAAGTTTACTTTTCTTTGTGTTGCCAAAAAATAACTATTGCCTGCTGTCTGCTGTTCTTTGCTTTTGTCTTGCCTAAAATTAATATTGCCTGCTGTCTGCGGGAACATTGCCCTACTGTGGTCCTGCCCTTATTGAAAATACAGTGTACTTTGCATTTGTCTTGCCTAAAATTACTATTGCCTTCTGTCTGCAGGAACATTGCCTCACTGGGGTCCTGCCCTTATTGAAAATACAGTGTTCTTTGCTTTGTGTTGCCTAAAATCATTATTGTCCTGCTGTATGCGGGAACGTTGGAAAATTCAAAATCCAGTTTGCTTTGTGTTGCATAAAATTACTATTGCCTGCTGTATGCGGGAACATTGGACCATTGAAAATCAAGTTTACTTTGCTTTGTGTTGCCAAAAAAATAACTACTGCCTGCTGTCTGTGGGAACATTTCCCCACTGTGGTCCTGCCCTTATTGCAAATACAGTGTTCTTTGCTTTTGTGTTGCCTAAAATAAATATTGACTGCTGAATACGGGAACATTGCCCCACTGTGGCCATGCCCTTATTGAAAATACAGTATACTTAGCTTTGTGTTGCCTAAAATTACTATTGCCTGCTATATGCGGAAACATTGGAACATTGAAAATCAAGTTTACTTTGCTTTGTCTTGCCAAAAAAATAACTATTGCCTGCTGTCTGCTTGAACATTGCCCCACTGGGGTCCTGCCCTGATTGAAAATACAGTGTTCTTTGCTTTTGTGTTGCCTAAAATTATTATTGCCTGCTGTATGCGGGAACATTGCCCCACTGTGGTCCTGCCCTTATTGAAAATACAGTGTTCTTTGCTTTTGTGTTGCCTTAAATTAGTATTGCCTGCTGTATGCGGGAACATTGCCCCACTGTGGACCTGCCCTTATTGAAAATACAGTTTACTTAGCTTTGTGTTGCTTAAAATTACTATTGCCTGCTGTATGTGGGAACATTGGAATATTGAAAATCAAGTTTACTTTGCATTGTGTTGCCAAAAAAAATACCTATTGCCTGCTGTCTACGGGGATATTGCCCCACTGTGTTACTGCCCTTATTGAAAATCAAGTTTACTTTGCTTTGTGTTGCCTATAATTACTATTGCCTGCTGTTTGCGGGAACATTGGAACATTGAAAATCAAGTTTACTTTGCTTTGTGTTGCCAAAAAATAACTAATGCCTGCTGTATGCGGGAACCTTGCACCACTGGGGTCCTGCCCTTATTGAAAATACAGTGTTCTTTGCTTTGTGTTGCCTAAAATTACTATTGCATGCTGTCTGTGGGAACATTGCCCCACTGTGGTAATGCCTTTATTGAAAATACAGTGTTCTTTGCTTTTGTCTTTCCTAAAATTACCATTGCCTGCTGTCTGTGGGAACATTGCCCCACTGGAGTCCTGCCCTTATTGAAAATACAGTGTTCTTTGCTTTTGTGTTGCCTAAAATTACTATTGCTTGCTGTCTGCGGGAACATTGCCCCACTAGGGGCCTGCCCTTATTGAAAATCAAGTTTACTTTGCTTTGTGTTGCCAAAAATTATTATTGCCTGCTGTGTGCGGGAACATTCGAACATTGAAAATCAAGTTTACTTTGCTTTGTGTTGCCAAAAAATAACTATTGCCTGCTGTCTGCGGGAACATCGCCCCACTCTTGTCCTGCCCTTATTGAAAATCAAGTTTTCTTTTCTTTGTGTTGCCAAAAAATAATTATTGCCTGCTGTCTGCTGTTCTTTGCTTTTGTGTTGCCTAAAATTACTATTGCCTGCTGTCTGAAGGAACATTGCCCCACTGGGGTCCTGCCCTTATTTAAAATCAAGTTTACTTTGCTTTGTGTTGCTTAAAATTACTATTGCCTGCTGCCTGCGGGAACATTGGAACATTGAAAATCAAGTTTACTTTGCTTTGTGTTGCCTAAAATTACTATTGCATACTGTCTGCGGGAACATAGGAACATTGAAAATCAAGTTTACGTTGCTTTGTGTTGCCTAAAATACGTATTGCCTGCTGTCTGAGGGAACATTGCCCCACTGGGATCCTGCCCTTATTGAAAATCAAGTTCACTTTGCTTTGTGTTGCCAAAAAATAACTATTGCCTGTTGTCTGAGGGAACATTGCCCCACTGTGGTCCTGCTCTTATTGAAAATACAGTGTTCTTAGCTTTTGTGTTGCCTAAAATTAGTATTGCCAGCTGTATGCGGAAACATTGCCCCACTGTGGTCCTGCCCTTATTGAAAATCGTTTACTTTGCTTTGTGTTGCCTAACATTACTATTGCCTGCTGTGGGCGGGAACATTGGAATATTGAAAATCAAGTTTACTTTGCTTTGTGTTGCCTAAAATTACTATTGCCTGCTATGGGCGGGAACATTGGAACATTGAAAATCAAGTTTACTTTGCTTTGTGTTGCCTAAAATAACTATTGCCTGCTGTCTGAGGGAACATTGCCACGCTCTGGTCCTGCCCTTATTGAAAATATAGTGTTCTTTGTTTTAGTCTTGCTTAAAATTACTATTGCCTGCTGTATGCGGGAACATTGCCCCACTGGAATCCTGCCCTTATTGAAAATCAAGTTTACTTTGCTTTGTGTTGCTTAAAATTACTATTGCCTGCTTCCTGCGGGAACATTGGAACATTGAAAATCAAGTTTACTTTGCTTTGTGTTGCCTAAAATTACTATTGCATACTGTCTGCGGGAACATAGGAACATTGAAAATCAAGTTTATATTGCTTTGTGTTGCCTAAAATACGTATTGCATGCTGTCTGACGGAACATTGCCCCACTGGGATCCTGCCCTTATTGAAAATCAAGTTTACTTTGCTTTGTGTTGCCAAAAAATAACTATTGCCTGTTGTCTGCAGGAACATTGCCCCACTGGGATCCTGCCCTTATTGAAAATACAGTGTTCTTTGCTTTTGTGTTGCCTAAAATTACTATTGCCTGCTGTCTGCGGGAACATTTCCTCACTGGGGTCCTGCCGTTATTGAAAATACAGTGTTCTTTGCTTTGTGTTGCCTAAAATTACTATTGTTCTGCTGTATGCGGGAACATTGGAAGATTGAAAATCAAGTTTACTTAGCTTTGTGTTGCCTAAAATTATTATTGCCTGCTGTATGCGGGAACATTGGAACATTGAAAATCAAGTTTACTTTGCTTTGTGTTGCCAAAAAATAACTATTGCCTGCTGTCTGCAGGAACATTGCCCCACTGGGATCCTGCCCTTATTGAAAATCAAGTTTACTTTGCTTTGTGATGCCAAAAAATAACTATTGCCTGTTGTCTGCAGGAACATTGCCCCACTGTGGTCCTGCCCTTATTGAAAATCAAGTTTACTTTGCTTTGTGTTGCCTAAAATTACTATTGCCTTCTGTTTGCGGGAACATTGGAAATTGAAAATCAAGTTTACTTTGCTTTGTGTTGCCAAAAAATTACTATTGCCTGCTGTCTGCGGGAACATCGCCCCACTGCTGTCCTGCCCTTATTGAAAATCAAGTTTACTTTGCTTTGTGTTGCCTAAAATTACTATTGCCTTCTGTATGCAGGAACATTGGAACATTGAAAATCACGTTTACTTTGCCTTATGTTGCCTAAAATTACTATTGCCTGCTGTCTGCGGGAACATTGCCCCACTGTGGTCCTGCTCTTATTGAAAATACAGTGCTCTTTGCTTTTGTGTGGCCTAAAATTACTATTGCCTCCTGTCTGCGGGAACATTACCTCACTGGGGTCCTGCCCTTATTGAAAATAGTTTACTTAGCTTTGTGTTGCCTAAAATTACAATTGCCTGCTGTATGCGGGAACATTGGAACATTGAAAATCAAGTTTATATTGCTTTGTGTTGCCTAACATTACTATTGCCTGCTGTCTGCGGGAACATTGGAACCTTGAAAATCAAGTTTACACTGCTTTGTGTTGCCTAAAATTACTATTCCCTGCGGTCTGCGGGAACATTGCCCAACTGTGGTCCTGCCCTTATTTAAAATCAAGTTTACTTTGCTTTGTGTTGCCACAAAATATCTATTTCCTGCTGTCTGCGGGAACATTGCCCAACTGTGGCCCTGCCCTTATTGAAAATACAGTGTTCTTTGCTTTGTGTTGCCTAATATTACTATTGTCCTGCTGTATGTGGGAACATTGGAACATTGAAAATCAAGTTTACTTTGCATTGTGTTGCCTAAAGTTACTATTGCCTGCTGTATGCGGAATTATGGAACATTGAAAATCAAGTTTACTTTGCTTTGTGTTCCCCTAAAATAATTATTGCCCGCTGACTGCGGGAACATTGACCCACTGTGGTCTTGCCCTTATTGAAAATCAATTTTACTTTGCTTTGTGTATCCAAAAACTAACTATTGCCTGCTGTATGCGAGAACATTGCCCCTCTGTTTTCCTGCCCTTATTCAAAATCAAGTTTACTTTGCTTTGTGTTGCCAAAAAAATAACTATTGCCTGCTGTCTGCGTGAACATTGCACCACTGTGGTCCGGCCCTTATGGAAAATCAAGTTTACTTTGCTTTGTGTTGCCAATAATTACTATTGCCAGCTGTTTGCGGGATCATTGCAACATTGAAAATCAAGTTTACTTTGCTTTGTGTTGTTTAAAATTATTTTTGCCTGCTGTATGCGGGAACATTGGAACATTGAAAATCAAGTTTACACTGCTTTGTGTGGCCTAAAATAACTATTGCCTGCTGTCTGCGGGAACATTGCCCCACTGTGGAACTGCCCTTATTGAAAATACAGGGTTCTTTGCTTTTGTGTTGCTCAAAATAAGTATTGCCTGCTGTCTGCGGGAACATTGTCCCACTGGGGTACTGCCCTTATTGAAAATCAAGTTTACTTTGCTTTGTGTTGCCAAAAAATAACTATTGCCTGCTGTCTGCGGTAACATTGCCACACTGTGGTCCTGCCCTTATTGAAAGTACAGTGTTCTTTGCTTTGTGTTGCCTAAAATTCCAATTGTCCTTCTGTATGCCGGAACATTGGAAAATTGAAAATCAAGTTTACTTTGCATTTGTGTTGCCTAAAATTACTATTGCCTGCTGTCTGCAGGAACATTGTCCCACTGGGGTACTGCCCTTATTGAAAATCAAGTTTACTTTGCTTTGTATTGCCAAAAAATAACTATTGCCTGCTGTCTGCGGTAAAATTGCCACACTGTGGTCCTGTCCTTATTGAAAGTACAGTGTTCTTTGCTTTGTGTTGCCTAAAATTACTATTGCTTGCTGTATGCGGGAACATTGGAACATTGAAAATCTAGTTTACTTTGCTTTGTGTTGCCAAAAAATAACGATTGCCTGCTTTCTGCAGGAACATTGCCCCACTGTGGTCCTGCCCTTATTTAAAATACAGTGTTCTTTGCTTTTGTCTTCCCAAAATTAGTATTGTCTGCTGTCTGCGGGAACATTGTCCCACTGTGGTCCTGCCCTTATTGAAAATCAAATTTACTTTGCTTTGTGTTGCCAAAAAATAACCACTGCCTGCTGTGTGCGGGAACATTGCCCCACTGGGGTCCTGCCCTTATAGAAAATCAAGTTTACTTTGGTTTGTATTGCCAAAAAATATCTATTTCCTGCTGTCTGCGGGAACATTGCCCAACTGTGGTCCTGACCTTATTGCAAATACAGTGTTCTTTGCTTTGTGTTGCCTAAAATTACTAATGTCTTGCTGTATGCGGGAACATTGACCCACTGCTTTGTGTTGCCAAAAAAATAACTATTGCCTGCTGTCTGTGGGAACATTGCCACACTGGGATCCTGCCCTTATTGAAAATACTGTGTTCTTTACTTTGTGTTGGCTAAAATTACTATTGTCCTGCTGTATGCGGAAACATTGGAACATTGAAAAACAAGTTTGCTTTGCTTTGTGTTGCTTAAAATTACTATTGCCTGCTGTATGTGGGAACATTGGAACATTGAAAATCAAGTTTACTTTGCTTTGTGTTGACTGAAATTACTATTGCCTGCTGTCTGCGAGAACATTGGCCCTCTGTGGTACTGCCCTTATTGAAAATCAAGTTTACTTTGCTTTGTGTTGCCAAAATATATCTATTTCCTGCTGTCTGCGGGAACATTGCCCCACTGTGGTCCTGCCCTTATTGAAAATCATGTTCACTTTGCTTGGGGTTGCCAAAAAATATCTATTTCCAGCTGTCTGCGGGAACATTGCTCTACTGGGGTCCTGCACTTATTAAAAATACAATGTTCTTTGCTTTGTGTTGCCTAAAATAACTATTGCCTGCTGTCTGAGGGAACATTGCCACGCTCTGGTCCTGCCCTTATTGAAAATATAGTGTTCTTTGTTTTAGTCTTGCTTAAAATTACTATTGCCTGCTGTATGCGGGAACATTGCCCCACTGGAATCCTGCCCTTATTGAAAATCAAGTTTACTTTGCTTTGTGTTGCTTAAAATTACTATTGCCTGCTTCCTGCGGGAACATTGGAACATTGAAAATCAAGTTTACTTTGCTTTGTGTTGCCTAAAATTACTATTGCATACTGTCTGCGGGAACATAGGAACATTGAAAATCAAGTTTATATTGCTTTGTGTTGCCTAAAATACGTATTGCATGCTGTCTGACGGAACATTGCCCCACTGGGATCCTGCCCTTATTGAAAATCAAGTTTACTTTGCTTTGTGTTGCCAAAAAATAACTATTGCCTGTTGTCTGCAGGAACATTGCCCCACTGGGATCCTGCCCTTATTGAAAATACAGTGTTCTTTGCTTTTGTGTTGCCTAAAATTACTATTGCCTGCTGTCTGCGGGAACATTTCCTCACTGGGGTCCTGCCGTTATTGAAAATACAGTGTTCTTTGCTTTGTGTTGCCTAAAATTACTATTGTTCTGCTGTATGCGGGAACATTGGAAGATTGAAAATCAAGTTTACTTAGCTTTGTGTTGCCTAAAATTATTATTGCCTGCTGTATGCGGGAACATTGGAACATTGAAAATCAAGTTTACTTTGCTTTGTGTTGCCAAAAAATAACTATTGCCTGCTGTCTGCAGGAACATTGCCCCACTGGGATCCTGCCCTTATTGAAAATCAAGTTTACTTTGCTTTGTGATGCCAAAAAATAACTATTGCCTGTTGTCTGCAGGAACATTGCCCCACTGTGGTCCTGCCCTTATTGAAAATCAAGTTTACTTTGCTTTGTGTTGCCTAAAATTACTATTGCCTTCTGTTTGCGGGAACATTGGAAATTGAAAATCAAGTTTACTTTGCTTTGTGTTGCCAAAAAATTACTATTGCCTGCTGTCTGCGGGAACATCGCCCCACTGCTGTCCTGCCCTTATTGAAAATCAAGTTTACTTTGCTTTGTGTTGCCTAAAATTACTATTGCCTTCTGTATGCAGGAACATTGGAACATTGAAAATCACGTTTACTTTGCCTTATGTTGCCTAAAATTACTATTGCCTGCTGTCTGCGGGAACATTGCCCCACTGTGGTCCTGCTCTTATTGAAAATACAGTGCTCTTTGCTTTTGTGTGGCCTAAAATTACTATTGCCTCCTGTCTGCGGGAACATTACCTCACTGGGGTCCTGCCCTTATTGAAAATAGTTTACTTAGCTTTGTGTTGCCTAAAATTACAATTGCCTGCTGTATGCGGGAACATTGGAACATTGAAAATCAAGTTTATATTGCTTTGTGTTGCCTAAAATACGTATTGCCTGCTGTCTGACGGAACATTGCCCAACTGGGATCCTGCCCTTATTGAAAATCAAGTTCACTTTGCTTTGTGTTGCCAAAAAATAACTATTGCCTGTTGTCTGAGGGAACATTGCCCCACTGTGGTCCTGCCCTTATTGAAAATACAGTGTTCTTAGCTTTTGTGTTGCCTAAAATTAGTATTGCCAGCTGTATGCGGGAACATTGCCCCACTGTGGTCCTGCCCTTAATGAAAATCGTTTACTTTCCTTTGTGTTGCCTAACATTACTATTGCCTGCTGTGGGCGGGAACATTGGAACATTGAAAATCAAGTTTACTTTGCTTTGTGTTGCCTAAAATTACTATTGCCTGCTGTGGGCGGGAACATTGGAACATTGAAAATCAAGTTTACTTTGCTTTGTGTTGCCTAAAATAACTATTGCCTGCTGTCTGAGGGAACATTGCCACACTCTGGTCCTGCCCTTATTGAAAATATAGTGTTTTTGTTTTAGTCTTGCTTAAAATTACTATTGCCTGCTGTATGCGGGAACATTGCCCCACTGGAATCCTGCCCTTATTGAAAATCAAATTTACTTTGCTTTGTGTTGCCAAAAAATAACTATTGCCTGCTTTCTGCAGGAACATTGCCCAACTGTGGTCCTGCCCTTATTGAAAATCAAGTTTACTTTTCTTTGTGTTGCGAAAAAATAATTATTGCCTGCTGTCTGCTGTTCTTTGCTTTTGTGTTGCCTAAAATTACTATTGCCTGCTGTCTGAAGGAACATTGCCCCACTGGGGTCCTGCCCTTATTGAAAATCAAGTTTACTTTACTTTGTGTTGCTTAAAATTACTATTGCCTGCTGCCTGCGGGAACATTGGAACATTGAAAATCAAGTTTACTTTGCTTTGTGTTGCCTAAAATTACTATTGCATACTGTCTGCGGGAACATAGGAACATTGAAAATCAAGTTTACGTTGCTTTGTGTTGCCTAAAATACGTATTGCCTGCTGTCTGAGGGAACATTGCCCCACTGGGATCCTGCCCTTATTGAAAATACAGTGTTCTTAGCTTTTGTGTTGCCTAAAATTAGTATTGCCAGCTGTATGCGGGAACATTGCCCCACTGTGGTCCTGCCGTTATTGAAAATCGTTTACTTTGCTTTGTGTTGCCTAACATTACTATTGCCTGCTGTGGGCGGGAACATTGGAACATTGAAAATCAAGTTTACTTTGCTTTGTGTTGCCTAAAATTACTATTGCCTGCTGTCTGAGGGAACATTGCCACACTCTGGTCCTGCCCTTATTGAAAATATAGTGTTCTTTGTTTTAGTCTTGCTTAAAATTACTATTGCCTGCTGTATGCGGGAACATTGCCCCACTGGAATCCTGCCCTTATTGAAAATCAAGTTTACTTTGCTTTGTGTTGCCAAGAAATGACTATTGCCTGCTTTCTGCAGGAACATTGCCCAACTGTGGTCCTGCCCGTTTTGAAAATACAGTGTTCTTTGCTTTTGTGTTGCCTAAAATTAGTATTGCCAGCTGTATGCGGGAACATTGCCCCACTGTGGTCCGGCCCTTATTGAAAATCGTTTACATTGCTTTGTGTTGCCTAAAATTACTATTGCCTGCTGTATGCGGGATTATGGAACATTGAAAATCAAGTTCACTTTGCTTTGTGTTGCCAAAAAATAATTATTGCCTGCTGTCTGCGGGAACATTGCCCCACTGTGGTCCTCCCCTTATTGAAAATCAAGTTTACTTTGCTTTGTGTTGCCAAAAAATATCTATTTCTTGCTGTCTGCGGGAACATTGCCCCACTATGGTCCTGTCCTTATTGAAAATACAGTGTTCTTTGCTTTGTGTTGCGTAAAATTATTATTGTCCTGCTGTATGCGGAAACATTGGAACATTGAAAATCAAGTTAATTTTGCTTTGTGTTGCCAAAAAATAACTATATCCTGCTGTCTGCGGGAAAATTGCCCCACTGGGGTCCTGCCCTTATTGAAAATACAGTGTTCTTTGCTTTGTGTTGCCTAAAATTAATATTGCCTGCTGTATGCAGGAAATTTGGAACATTGAAAATCAAGTTTACTTGGCTTTGTGTTGCCTAAAATTACTATTGCCTGCTGTCTGCGGGAACATTGCCCCACTGTGGTCTTGCCCTTATTGAAAATAGTGTTCTTTCCTTTGTGTTGCCAAAAATTAACTATTGCCTGCTGTCTGCGGGAACATTGCCCCACTGTGGTCCTGCCCTTATTGAAAATCAAGTTTACTTTGCTTTGTGTTGCCAAAAAATAACTATTGCCTGCTGTCTGCGGGAACATTGGAACATTGAAAATCAAGTTTACTTGGCTTTGTGTTGCCTAAAATTACTATTGCCTGCTGTCTGCGGGACCATTGCCCCACTGTGGTCCTGCCCTTATTGAAAATAGTGTTCTTTGCTTTTGTCTTGCCTAAAATTAGTATTGCCTGGTGTCTGCGGGAACATTGCCCCACTGTGGTCCTGCCCTTATTGAAAATACAGTGTTCTTTGCTTTACTGTTGCCTAAAATTATTATTGGCTGCTGTCTGCAGGAACATTGTCCCACTGTGGTTCTGCCCTTATTGAGAATACAGTGTTCTTTGCTTTTGTGTTGCCTAAAATTACTATTGCCTGCTGTCTGCGGGAACATTGCCTCACTGGGGTCCTGCCGTTACTGAAAATACAGTGTTCTTTGCTTTGTGTTGCCTAAAATACTATTGTCCTGCTGTATGCGGGAACATTGGAAGATTGAAAATCAAGTCTACTTTGCTTTGTGTTGCCTAAAATTATTATTGCCTGCTGTATGCGGGAACATTGGAACATTGAAAAACAAGTTTACTTTGCTTTGTGTTGCCAAAAAATAACTATTGCCTGCTGTCTGCGGGAACATTGCCTCACTGTGGTCCTGCCCTTATTGAAAATCAAGTTTACTTTGCTTTGTGTTTCCAAAAAAATCTATTTCCTGCTGTCTGAGGGAACATTGCCCCACTGTGGTCCTGCCCTTATTGAAAATACAGTGTTCTTTGCTTTGTGTTGCCTAAAATTACTATTGTCCTGCTGTATGCGGAAACATTGGAACATTGAAAATCAATTTTACTTTACTTTGTGTTGACTAAAATTACTATTGCCTGCTGTATGCGAGATTATGGAACATTGAAAATCAAGTTTACTTTGCTTTGTGTTGCCAAAAAATAACTATATCCTGCTGTCTGCGGGAACATTGCCCCACTGGGGTCCTGCCCTTATTGAAAATACAGTGTTCTTTGCTTTCTGTTGCCTAAAATTACTATTGACTGCTGTCTGCAGGAACATTGCCTCACTGGGGTTCTGCCCTTATTGAACATACAGTGTTCTTTACTTTTGTGTTGCCTAAAATTACTATTGCCTGCTGTCTGCGGGAACACTGCCTCACTGGGGTCCTGCCGTTATTGAAAATACAGTGTTCTTTGCTTTGTGTTGCCTAAAATTAATATTGTCCTGCTATGTGCGGGAACATTGGAAGATTGAAAATCAAGTTTACTTTGCTTTGTGTTGCCTTAAATTATTATTGCTTGCGGTATGCGGGAACACTGGAACATTGAAAATCAAGTTTACTTTGCTTTCTGTGGCCAAAAATAACTATTGCCTTTTGTCTGCGGGAACATTGCCCCACTGGGGTCCTGCCCTTATTGAAAATACAGTGTTCTTTGCTTTGTGTTGCCTAAAATTAAAACTGCTTGCTGTATGCAGAAACATTGGAACTTTGAAAATCAAGTTTACTTTGCTTTGTATTGCCTAAAATAACTATTGCCTGCTGTCTGTGGGAACGTTGCCCCACTGTGGTCCTGCCCTTATTGAAAATACGGTGTTCTTTGCTTTTGTCTTGCCTAAAATTACCATTGCCTGCTGTCTGTGGGAACATTGCCCCACTGGAGTCCTGCCCCTATTGAAAATACAGTGTTCTTTGCTTTTGTGTTGCCTAAAATTACTATTGGCTGCTGTCTGCAGGAACATTGCCCCACTGTGGTTCTGCCCTTATTGAAAATCAAGTATACTTTGCTTTGTGTTGCCTAAAATTACTATTGCCTGCTGTCTGCAGGAACATTGGAACATTGAAAATCAAGTTTACTTTGCTTTGTGTTGCCAAAAATTAACTATTGCCTGCTGTCTGCGGGAACATCGCCCCACTGCTGTCCTGCCCTTATTGAAAATCAAGTTTACTTTTCTTTGTGTTGCCAAAAAATAACTATTGCCTGCTGTCTGCTGTTCTTTGCTTTTGTCTTGCCTAAAATTAATATTGCCTGCTGTCTGCGGGAACATTGCCCTACTGTGGTCCTGCCCTTATTGAAAATACAGTGTACTTTGCATTTGTCTTGCCTAAAATTACTATTGCCTTCTGTCTGCAGGAACATTGCCTCACTGGGGTCCTGCCCTTATTGAAAATACAGTGTTCTTTGCTTTGTGTTGCCTAAAATCATTATTGTCCTGCTGTATGCGGGAACGTTGGAAAATTCAAAATCCAGTTTGCTTTGTGTTGCATAAAATTACTATTGCCTGCTGTATGCGGGAACATTGGACCATTGAAAATCAAGTTTACTTTGCTTTGTGTTGCCAAAAAAATAACTACTGCCTGCTGTCTGTGGGAACATTTCCCCACTGTGGTCCTGCCCTTATTGCAAATACAGTGTTCTTTGCTTTTGTGTTGCCTAAAATAAATATTGACTGCTGAATACGGGAACATTGCCCCACTGTGGCCATGCCCTTATTGAAAATACAGTATACTTAGCTTTGTGTTGCCTAAAATTACTATTGCCTGCTATATGCGGAAACATTGGAACATTGAAAATCAAGTTTACTTTGCTTTGTCTTGCCAAAAAAATAACTATTGCCTGCTGTCTGCTTGAACATTGCCCCACTGGGGTCCTGCCCTGATTGAAAATACAGTGTTCTTTGCTTTTGTGTTGCCTAAAATTATTATTGCCTGCTGTATGCGGGAACATTGCCCCACTGTGGTCCTGCCCTTATTGAAAATACAGTGTTCTTTGCTTTTGTGTTGCCTTAAATTAGTATTGCCTGCTGTATGCGGGAACATTGCCCCACTGTGGACCTGCCCTTATTGAAAATACAGTTTACTTAGCTTTGTGTTGCTTAAAATTACTATTGCCTGCTGTATGTGGGAACATTGGAATATTGAAAATCAAGTTTACTTTGCATTGTGTTGCCAAAAAAAATACCTATTGCCTGCTGTCTACGGGGATATTGCCCCACTGTGTTACTGCCCTTATTGAAAATCAAGTTTACTTTGCTTTGTGTTGCCTATAATTACTATTGCCTGCTGTTTGCGGGAACATTGGAACATTGAAAATCAAGTTTACTTTGCTTTGTGTTGCCAAAAAATAACTAATGCCTGCTGTATGCGGGAACCTTGCACCACTGGGGTCCTGCCCTTATTGAAAATACAGTGTTCTTTGCTTTGTGTTGCCTAAAATTACTATTGCATGCTGTCTGTGGGAACATTGCCCCACTGTGGTAATGCCTTTATTGAAAATACAGTGTTCTTTGCTTTTGTCTTTCCTAAAATTACCATTGCCTGCTGTCTGTGGGAACATTGCCCCACTGGAGTCCTGCCCTTATTGAAAATACAGTGTTCTTTGCTTTTGTGTTGCCTAAAATTACTATTGCTTGCTGTCTGCGGGAACATTGCCCCACTAGGGGCCTGCCCTTATTGAAAATCAAGTTTACTTTGCTTTGTGTTGCCAAAAATTATTATTGCCTGCTGTGTGCGGGAACATTCGAACATTGAAAATCAAGTTTACTTTGCTTTGTGTTGCCAAAAAATAACTATTGCCTGCTGTCTGCGGGAACATCGCCCCACTCTTGTCCTGCCCTTATTGAAAATCAAGTTTTCTTTTCTTTGTGTTGCCAAAAAATAATTATTGCCTGCTGTCTGCTGTTCTTTGCTTTTGTGTTGCCTAAAATTACTATTGCCTGCTGTCTGAAGGAACATTGCCCCACTGGGGTCCTGCCCTTATTTAAAATCAAGTTTACTTTGCTTTGTGTTGCTTAAAATTACTATTGCCTGCTGCCTGCGGGAACATTGGAACATTGAAAATCAAGTTTACTTTGCTTTGTGTTGCCTAAAATTACTATTGCATACTGTCTGCGGGAACATAGGAACATTGAAAATCAAGTTTACGTTGCTTTGTGTTGCCTAAAATACGTATTGCCTGCTGTCTGAGGGAACATTGCCCCACTGGGATCCTGCCCTTATTGAAAATCAAGTTCACTTTGCTTTGTGTTGCCAAAAAATAACTATTGCCTGTTGTCTGAGGGAACATTGCCCCACTGTGGTCCTGCTCTTATTGAAAATACAGTGTTCTTAGCTTTTGTGTTGCCTAAAATTAGTATTGCCAGCTGTATGCGGAAACATTGCCCCACTGTGGTCCTGCCCTTATTGAAAATCGTTTACTTTGCTTTGTGTTGCCTAACATTACTATTGCCTGCTGTGGGCGGGAACATTGGAATATTGAAAATCAAGTTTACTTTGCTTTGTGTTGCCTAAAATTACTATTGCCTGCTATGGGCGGGAACATTGGAACATTGAAAATCAAGTTTACTTTGCTTTGTGTTGCCTAAAATAACTATTGCCTGCTGTCTGAGGGAACATTGCCACGCTCTGGTCCTGCCCTTATTGAAAATATAGTGTTCTTTGTTTTAGTCTTGCTTAAAATTACTATTGCCTGCTGTATGCGGGAACATTGCCCCACTGGAATCCTGCCCTTATTGAAAATCAAGTTTACTTTGCTTTGTGTTGCTTAAAATTACTATTGCCTGCTTCCTGCGGGAACATTGGAACATTGAAAATCAAGTTTACTTTGCTTTGTGTTGCCTAAAATTACTATTGCATACTGTCTGCGGGAACATAGGAACATTGAAAATCAAGTTTATATTGCTTTGTGTTGCCTAAAATACGTATTGCATGCTGTCTGACGGAACATTGCCCCACTGGGATCCTGCCCTTATTGAAAATCAAGTTTACTTTGCTTTGTGTTGCCAAAAAATAACTATTGCCTGTTGTCTGCAGGAACATTGCCCCACTGGGATCCTGCCCTTATTGAAAATACAGTGTTCTTTGCTTTTGTGTTGCCTAAAATTACTATTGCCTGCTGTCTGCGGGAACATTTCCTCACTGGGGTCCTGCCGTTATTGAAAATACAGTGTTCTTTGCTTTGTGTTGCCTAAAATTACTATTGTTCTGCTGTATGCGGGAACATTGGAAGATTGAAAATCAAGTTTACTTTGCTTTGTGTTGCCAAAAAATAACTATTGCCTGCTGTCTGCAGGAACATTGCCCCACTGGGATCCTGCCCTTATTGAAAATCAAGTTTACTTTGCTTTGTGATGCCAAAAAATAACTATTGCCTGTTGTCTGCAGGAACATTGCCCCACTGTGGTCCTGCCCTTATTGAAAATCAAGTTTACTTTGCTTTGTGTTGCCTAAAATTACTATTGCCTTCTGTTTGCGGGAACATTGGAAATTGAAAATCAAGTTTACTTTGCTTTGTGTTGCCAAAAAATTACTATTGCCTGCTGTCTGCGGGAACATCGCCCCACTGCTGTCCTGCCCTTATTGAAAATCAAGTTTACTTTGCTTTGTGTTGCCTAAAATTACTATTGCCTTCTGTATGCAGGAACATTGGAACATTGAAAATCACGTTTACTTTGCCTTATGTTGCCTAAAATTACTATTGCCTGCTGTCTGCGGGAACATTGCCCCACTGTGGTCCTGCTCTTATTGAAAATACAGTGCTCTTTGCTTTTGTGTGGCCTAAAATTACTATTGCCTCCTGTCTGCGGGAACATTACCTCACTGGGGTCCTGCCCTTATTGAAAATAGTTTACTTAGCTTTGTGTTGCCTAAAATTACAATTGCCTGCTGTATGCGGGAACATTGGAACATTGAAAATCAAGTTTATATTGCTTTGTGTTGCCTAACATTACTATTGCCTGCTGTCTGCGGGAACATTGGAACCTTGAAAATCAAGTTTACACTGCTTTGTGTTGCCTAAAATTACTATTCCCTGCGGTCTGCGGGAACATTGCCCAACTGTGGTCCTGCCCTTATTTAAAATCAAGTTTACTTTGCTTTGTGTTGCCACAAAATATCTATTTCCTGCTGTCTGCGGGAACATTGCCCAACTGTGGCCCTGCCCTTATTGAAAATACAGTGTTCTTTGCTTTGTGTTGCCTAATATTACTATTGTCCTGCTGTATGTGGGAACATTGGAACATTGAAAATCAAGTTTACTTTGCATTGTGTTGCCTAAAGTTACTATTGCCTGCTGTATGCGGAATTATGGAACATTGAAAATCAAGTTTACTTTGCTTTGTGTTCCCCTAAAATAATTATTGCCCGCTGACTGCGGGAACATTGACCCACTGTGGTCTTGCCCTTATTGAAAATCAATTTTACTTTGCTTTGTGTATCCAAAAACTAACTATTGCCTGCTGTATGCGAGAACATTGCCCCTCTGTTTTCCTGCCCTTATTCAAAATCAAGTTTACTTTGCTTTGTGTTGCCAAAAAAATAACTATTGCCTGCTGTCTGCGTGAACATTGCACCACTGTGGTCCGGCCCTTATGGAAAATCAAGTTTACTTTGCTTTGTGTTGCCAATAATTACTATTGCCAGCTGTTTGCGGGATCATTGCAACATTGAAAATCAAGTTTACTTTGCTTTGTGTTGTTTAAAATTATTTTTGCCTGCTGTATGCGGGAACATTGGAACATTGAAAATCAAGTTTACACTGCTTTGTGTGGCCTAAAATAACTATTGCCTGCTGTCTGCGGGAACATTGCCCCACTGTGGAACTGCCCTTATTGAAAATACAGGGTTCTTTGCTTTTGTGTTGCTCAAAATAAGTATTGCCTGCTGTCTGCGGGAACATTGTCCCACTGGGGTACTGCCCTTATTGAAAATCAAGTTTACTTTGCTTTGTGTTGCCAAAAAATAACTATTGCCTGCTGTCTGCGGTAACATTGCCACACTGTGGTCCTGCCCTTATTGAAAGTACAGTGTTCTTTGCTTTGTGTTGCCTAAAATTCCAATTGTCCTTCTGTATGCCGGAACATTGGAAAATTGAAAATCAAGTTTACTTTGCATTTGTGTTGCCTAAAATTACTATTGCCTGCTGTCTGCAGGAACATTGTCCCACTGGGGTACTGCCCTTATTGAAAATCAAGTTTACTTTGCTTTGTATTGCCAAAAAATAACTATTGCCTGCTGTCTGCGGTAAAATTGCCACACTGTGGTCCTGTCCTTATTGAAAGTACAGTGTTCTTTGCTTTGTGTTGCCTAAAATTACTATTGCTTGCTGTATGCGGGAACATTGGAACATTGAAAATCTAGTTTACTTTGCTTTGTGTTGCCAAAAAATAACGATTGCCTGCTTTCTGCAGGAACATTGCCCCACTGTGGTCCTGCCCTTATTTAAAATACAGTGTTCTTTGCTTTTGTCTTCCCAAAATTAGTATTGTCTGCTGTCTGCGGGAACATTGTCCCACTGTGGTCCTGCCCTTATTGAAAATCAAATTTACTTTGCTTTGTGTTGCCAAAAAATAACCACTGCCTGCTGTGTGCGGGAACATTGCCCCACTGGGGTCCTGCCCTTATAGAAAATCAAGTTTACTTTGGTTTGTATTGCCAAAAAATATCTATTTCCTGCTGTCTGCGGGAACATTGCCCAACTGTGGTCCTGACCTTATTGCAAATACAGTGTTCTTTGCTTTGTGTTGCCTAAAATTACTAATGTCTTGCTGTATGCGGGAACATTGACCCACTGCTTTGTGTTGCCAAAAAAATAACTATTGCCTGCTGTCTGTGGGAACATTGCCACACTGGGATCCTGCCCTTATTGAAAATACTGTGTTCTTTACTTTGTGTTGGCTAAAATTACTATTGTCCTGCTGTATGCGGAAACATTGGAACATTGAAAAACAAGTTTGCTTTGCTTTGTGTTGCTTAAAATTACTATTGCCTGCTGTATGTGGGAACATTGGAACATTGAAAATCAAGTTTACTTTGCTTTGTGTTGACTGAAATTACTATTGCCTGCTGTCTGCGAGAACATTGGCCCTCTGTGGTACTGCCCTTATTGAAAATCAAGTTTACTTTGCTTTGTGTTGCCAAAATATATCTATTTCCTGCTGTCTGCGGGAACATTGCCCCACTGTGGTCCTGCCCTTATTGAAAATCATGTTCACTTTGCTTGGGGTTGCCAAAAAATATCTATTTCCAGCTGTCTGCGGGAACATTGCTCTACTGGGGTCCTGCACTTATTAAAAATACAATGTTCTTTGCTTTTTGTTGCCTAAAATTACTATTGTCCTGCTGTACACGGGAACATTGGAATATTGAAAATCAAGTTTACTTTGCTTTGTGTTGCCTAAAATTACTATTGCCTACTGTATGTGGGATTATGGAATATTGAAAATCAAGTTCACTTTGCTTTATGTTGCCAAAAAATAACTATTGCCTGCTGTATGCGGGATTATGGAACATTGAAAATCAAGTTCACTTTGCTTTGTGTTGCCAAAAAATAACTATTGCCTGCTGTCTGCGGGAACATTGCCCCACTGGGGTCCTGCCCTTATTGAAAATACGGTGTTCTTTGCTTTGTGTTGCCTAAAATTACTATTGTCCTGCTGTGTGCGGGAACATTGGAACCTTGAAAATCAAGTTTACACTGCTTTGTGTGGCCTAAAATAACTATTCCCTGCTGTCTGCGGGAACATTGCCCCACTGTGGAACTGCCCTTATTGAAAATACAGTGTTCTTTGCTTTTGTCTTGCCTAAAATTACCATTGCCTGCTGTCTGCGGGAACATAACCCCACTGTGGTCCTGCCCGTATTGAAAATACAGTGTTCTTTGCTTTGTGTTGCCTTAAATTACCATTGTCCTCTTGTATGCGGGAACATTGGAACATTGAAAATCAAGTTTACTTTGCTTTGTGTTGCCTAAAATTACTATTGCCTGCTGTGTGCGGGATTATGGAACATTGAAAATGAAGTTTACTTTGCTTTGTGTTCTGCTGTATTCGGGAACATTGGAACATTGAAAATCAAGTTTAATTTGCTTTGTGTTGCCTAAAATTACTATTGCCTGCTGTATTCGGCAACATTGGAACATTAAAAATCAAGTTTACTTTGCTTTGTTTTGCCTAACATAACTATTGCCTGCTGTCTGCGAGAACATTGCCCCTCTGTGGTACTGCCCTTATTGAAAATCAAGTTTACTTTGCTTGGGGTTGCCAAAAAATAACTATTGCCTACCGTATGTGGGATTATGGAACATTGAAAATCAAGTTCACTTTGCTTTGTGTTGCCAAAAAATAACTATTGCCTGCTATATGCGGGATTATGGAACATTGAAAATCAAGTTCACTTTGCTTTGTGTTGCCAAAAAATAACTATTGCCTGCTGT
This sequence comes from Anolis sagrei, assembly GCF_037176765.1. Classification (NCBI taxonomy): domain Eukaryota; kingdom Metazoa; phylum Chordata; class Lepidosauria; order Squamata; family Anolidae; genus Anolis; species Anolis sagrei. The sequence goes on along the minus strand of NC_090035.1, from coordinate 54,395,704 downwards.
CTGCGGGAACATTGCCCCACTGGGGTCCTGCCATTTTTGAAAATACGGTGTTCTTTGCTTTGTGTTGCCTAAAATAACTATTGTCCTGCTGTATGCGGGAACATTGGAACATTGAAAATCAAGTTTACTTTCCCTTGTGTTGCCTAAAATTACTATTTCCTGTTGTTTGCAGGAACATTGCCCCACTGTGGTCCTGCCCTTATAGAAAATACAGTGTTCTTTGCTTTGTGTTGCATAAAATTACTATTGCCTGCTGTTTGCGGGATCATTGGAACATTGAAAATCAAGTTTACTTTGCTTTGTGTTGCCTAACATTACTATTGCCTGCTGTGTGGGGGAACATTGAAACCTTAAAAATCAAGTTTACACTGCTTTGTGTGGCATAAAATAACTATTGCCTGCTGTCTGCGGAAACATTGCCCCACTGTGGAACTGCCCTTATTGAAAATACAGTGTTCTTTGCTTTTGTCTTGCCTAAAATTACCATTGCCAGCTGTCTGCGGGAACATTGCCCCACTGGAATCCTGCCCTTATTGAAAATACAGTGTTCTTTGCTTTTCTGTTGCCTATAATTACTATTGCCTGCTGTTTGCGGGAACATTGACCCACTGGGGTCCTGCCCATATTGAAAATCAAGTTTACTTTCCTTTGTGTTGCCTAAAATTACTATTGCCTGCTGTCTGTGGGAACATTGGAATATTGAAAATCTAGTTTACTTTGCTTTGTGTTGCCAAAAAATAACGATTGCCTGCTTTCTGCAGGAACATTGCCCCACTGTGGTCCTGCCCTTATTTAAAATACAGTGTTCTTTGCTTTTGTCTTCCCAAAATTAGTATTGTCTGCTGTCTGCGGGAACATTGTCCCACTGTGGTCCTGCCCTTATTGAAAATCAAATTTACTTTGCTTTGTGTTGCCAAAAAATAACCACTGCCTGCTGTGTGCGGGAACATTGCCCCACTGTGGTCCTGTCCTTATTGAAAAAATAGTGTTTTTTTGCTTCGTGTTGCCTAAAATTACTATTGTCCTGCTGTATGCAGGAACATTGGAACATTGAAAATCAAGTTTACTTTCTTTGTGTTGCCAATAATTACTATTGCCTGCTGTATGCGAGAACATTGGAACATGGAAAATCAAGCTTACTTTGCTTTGTGTTGCCAAAAAATAACTATTGCCTGCTGTCTGCGGGAACATTGCCCCACTGTGGAACTGCCCTTATTGAAAATACAATGTTCTTTGCTTTTGTCCTGCCTAAAATTACCATTGTCCTGCTGTATGTGGGAACATTGGAACATTGAAAATCAAGTTTACTTTGCTTTGTGTTGCCAAAAATTACTATTGCCTGCTGTGTGCGGGAACATTGGAACCTTGAAAATCAAGTTTACACTGCTTTGTGTGGCCTAAAATAACTATTCCCTGCTGTCTGCGGGAACATTGCCCCACTGTGGAACTGCCCTTATTGAAAATACAGTGTTCTTTGCTTTTGTCTTGCCTAAAATTACCATTGCCTGCTGTCTGTGGGAACATAACCCCACTGTGGTCCTGCCCGTATTGAAAATACAGTGTTCTTTGCTTTGTGTTGCCTTAAATTACCATTGTCCTCTTGTATGCGGGAACATTGGAACATTGAAAATCAAGTTTACTTTGCTTTGTGTTGCCTAAAATTACTATTGCCTGCTGTCTGAGGGATTATGGAACATTGAAAATGAAGTTTACTTTGCTTTGTGTTGCCAAAAAAATAACTATTGCCTGCTGTCTGCGGGAACATTGCCCCACTGGGGTCCTGCCCTTATTGAAAATACTGTGTTCTTTGCTTTGTGTTGCCTAAAATTACTATTGTCCTGCTGTATTCGGGAACATTGGAACATTGAAAATCAAGTTTAATTTGCTTTGTGTTGCCTAAAATTACTATTGCCTGCTGTATTTGGGAACATTGGAACATTAAAAATCAAGTTTACTTTGCTTTGTGTTGCCTAAAATTACTATTGCCTGCTTTCTGCGAGAACATTGCCCCTCTGTGGTACTGCCCTTATTGAAAATCAAGTTTACTTTGCTTTGTGTTGCCTAAAAATACTATTGCCTGCTGTCTGCGGGAACATTGCCCCACTGTGGTCCTGCCCTTATAGAAAGTACAGTGTTCTTTGCTTTGTGTTGCCTAAAATTACTATTGTCCTGCTCTATGCGGGAACATTGGAACATTGAAAATCAAGGCTACTTTGCTTTGTGTTGCCTAAAATTACTATTGCCTGCTGTGTGCGGGAACATAGCCCACTGTAGAACTGCCCTTATTGAAAATACAGTGTTCTTTGCTTTTGTCTTGCCTAAATTTGCCATTGCCTGCTGTCTGCGGGAACCTTGCCCCACTGGAGTCCTGCCCTTTTTGAAAATACAGTGTTCTTTGCTTTTCTGTTGCCTAAAATTACTATTGAAGGCTGTTTGCGGGAACATTGCCCCACTGGGGTCCTGCCCTTAATGAAAATCAAGTTTACTTTGCTTTGTGTTGCCTAAAATTACTATTGCCTGCTGTCTGCAGGAACATTGGAACATTGAAAATCTAGTTTACTTTGCTTTGTGTTGCCAAGAAATAACGATTGCCTGCTGTCTGCAGGAACATTGCCCTACTGTGGTCCTGCCCTTATTGAAAATACAGTGTTCTTTGCTTTTGTGTTGCTTAACATTACTATTGCCTGCTGTGTGCGGGAACAGTGGAACCTTGAAAATCAAGTTTACACTGCTTTGTCTTGTCTAAAATAACTATTGCCTGCTGTCTGCGAGAACATTGCCCCACTGTGGAACTGCCCTTATTGAAAATACAGTGTTCTTTGCTTTTGTCTTGCCTGAAATTACCATTGCCTGCTGTCTGCGGGAACATTGCCCCACTGGAGTCCTGCCCTTATTGAAAATACAGTGTTCTTTGCTTTTCTGTTGCCTAAAATTACTATTGCCTGCTGTTTGCGGGAACATTGACCCACTGGGGTCCTGCCCATATTGAAAATCAAGTTTACTTTGCTTTGTGTTGCCTAAAATTACTATTGCCTGCTGCCTGCAGAAACATTGGAACATTGAAAATCTAGTTTACTTTGCTTTGTGTTGCCAAAAAATAACGATTGCCTGCTGTCTGCAGGAACATTGCCCCACTGTGGTCCTGCCCTTATTTAAAATACAGTGTTCTTTGCTTTTGTCTTGCCCAAAATTAGTATTGCCTGCTGCCTGCGCGAACATTGCCTCACTGTGGTCCTGCCCTTATGCAAAATACAGTGTTCTTTGCTTTTTTGTTGCCGAAAATTAATACTGCCTGCTATCTGCGGGAACATTGTCTCACTGTGGTCCTGCCCTTATTGAAAATCAAATTTACTTTGCTTTGTGTTGCCAAAAAATAACTATTGGCTGCTGTGTGCGGGAACATTGCCCCACTGTGGTCTTGCCCTTATTGAAAAAACAGTGTTCTTTGCTTTGTGTTGCCTAAAATTACTATTGTCCTGCTGTATGCGGGAACATTGGAACATTGAAAATCAAGTTTACTTTGCTTTGTGTTACCTAAAATTACTATTGCCTGCTGTATGCGAGAACATTGGGACATTGAAAATCAAGTTTACTTTGCTTTGTGTTGCCAAAAATTACTATTGCCTGCTGTATGCGGGAACACTGGAACATTGAAAATCAAGTTTACTTTGCTTTGTGTTGCCTAAAATTAATATTGCCTGCTGTCTGCGAGAACATTGCCTCTCTGTGGTACTGCCCTTATTGAAAATCAAGTTTACTTTGCTTTGTGTTGCCTAAAATTACTATTGCCTACTGTATGTGGGATTATGGAACATTGAAAATCAAGTTCACTTTGCTTTATGTTGCCAAAAAATAACTCTTGCCTGCTGTATGCGGAATTATGGAACATTGAAAATCAAGTTCACTTTGCTTTGTGTTGCCAAAAAATAACTATTGCCTGCTGTCTGCGGGAACAAAACCCCACTGTGCTCCTGCCCATATTGAAAATACAGTGTTCTTTGCTTTGTGTTGCCAAAAATTACTATTGCCTGCTGTATGCGGGAACATTGGAACATTGAAAATCAAGTTTACTTTGCTTTGTGTTGCCTAAAATTACTATTGCCTGCTGTCTGCGAGAACATTGCCCCACTGTGGAACTGCCCTTATTGAAAATACAGTGTTCTTTGCTTTTGTCTTGCCTGAAATTACCATTGCCTGCTGTCTGCGGGAACATTGCCCCACTGGAGTCCTGCCCTTATTGAAAATACAGTGTTCTTTGCTTTTCTGTTACCTAAAATTACTATTGCCTGCTGTTTGCGGGAACATTGACCCACTGGGGTCCTGCCCATATTGAAAATCAAGTTTACTTTGCTTTGTGTTGCCTAAAATTACTATTGCCTGCTGCCTGCAGAAACATTGGAACATTGAAAATCAAGTTTACTTTGCTTTGTGTTGCCAAAAAATAACGATTGCCTGCTGTATGCAGGAACATTGCCCCACTGTGGTCCTGCCCTTATTTAAAATACAGTGTTCTTTGCTTTTGTCTTGCCCAAAATTAGTATTGCCTGCTGCCTGCGCGAACATTGCCTCACTGTGGTCCTGCCCTTATGCAAAATACAGTGTTCTTTGCTTTTTTGTTGCCGAAAATTACTACTGCCTGCTATCTGCGGGAACATTGTCTCACTGTGGTCCTGCCCTTATTGAAAATCAAATTTACTTTGCTTTGTGTTGCCAAAAAATAACTATTGGCTGCTGTGTGCGGGAACATTGCCCCACTGTGGTCCTGCCCTTATTGAAAAAACAGTGTTCTTTGCTTTGTGTTGCCTAAAATTACTATTGTCCTGCTGTATGCGGGAACATTGGAACATTGAAAATCAAGTTTACTTTGCTTTGTGTTACCTAAAATTACTATTGCCTGCTGTATGCGAGAACATTGGGACATTGAAAATCAAGTTTACTTTGCTTTGTGTTGCCAAAAATTACTATTGCCTGCTGTATGCGGGAACACTGGAACATTGAAAATCAAGTTTACTTTGCTTTGTGTTGCCTAAAATTAATATTGCCTGCTGTCTGCGAGAACATTGCCTCTCTGTGGTACTGCCCTTATTGAAAATCAAGTTTACTTTGCTTTGTGTTGCCTAAAATTACTATTGCCTACTGTATGTGGGATTATGGAACATTGAAAATCAAGTTCACTTTGCTTTATGTTGCCAAAAAATAACTCTTGCCTGCTGTATGCGGAATTATGGAACATTGAAAATCAAGTTCACTTTGCTTTGTGTTGCCAAAAAATAACTATTGCCTGCTGTCTGCGGGAACAAAACCCCACTGTGCTCCTGCCCATATTGAAAATACAGTGTTCTTTGCTTTGTGTTGCCAAAAATTACTATTGCCTGCTGTATGCGGGAACATTGGAACATTGAAAATCAAGTTTACTTTGCTTTGTGTTGCCTAAAATTACTATTGCCTGCTGTCTGCGAGAACATTGCCCCACTGTGGAACTGCCCTTATTGAAAATACAGTGTTCTTTGCTTTTGTCTTGCCTGAAATTACCATTGCCTGCTGTCTGCGGGAACATTGCCCCACTGGAGTCCTGCCCTTATTGAAAATACAGTGTTCTTTGCTTTTCTGTTACCTAAAATTACTATTGCCTGCTGTTTGCGGGAACATTGACCCACTGGGGTCCTGCCCATATTGAAAATCAAGTTTACTTTGCTTTGTGTTGCCTAAAATTACTATTGCCTGCTGCCTGCAGAAACATTGGAACATTGAAAATCAAGTTTACTTTGCTTTGTGTTGCCAAAAAATAACGATTGCCTGCTGTATGCAGGAACATTGCCCCACTGTGGTCCTGCCCTTATTTAAAATACAGTGTTCTTTGCTTTTGTCTTGCCCAAAATTAGTATTGCCTGCTGCCTGCGCGAACATTGCCTCACTGTGGTCCTGCCCTTATGCAAAATACAGTGTTCTTTGCTTTTTTGTTGCCGAAAATTACTACTGCCTGCTATCTGCGGGAACATTGTCTCACTGTGGTCCTGCCCTTATTGAAAATCAAATTTACTTTGCTTTGTGTTGCCAAAAAATAACTATTGGCTGCTGTGTGCGGGAACATTGCCCCACTGTGGTCCTGCCCTTATTGAAAAAACAGTGTTCTTTGCTTTGTGTTGCCTAAAATTACTATTGTCCTGCTGTATGCGGGAACATTGGAACATTGAAAATCAAGTTTACTTTGCTTTGTGTTACCTAAAATTACTATTGCCTGCTGTATGCGAGAACATTGGGACATTGAAAATCAAGTTTACTTTGCTTTGTGTTGCCAAAAATTACTATTGCCTGCTGTATGCGGGAACACTGGAACATTGAAAATCAAGTTTACTTTGCTTTGTGTTGCCTAAAATTAATATTGCCTGCTGTCTGCGAGAACATTGCCTCTCTGTGGTACTGCCCTTATTGAAAATCAAGTTTACTTTGCTTTGTGTTGCCTAAAATTACTATTGCCTACTGTATGTGGGATTATGGAACATTGAAAATCAAGTTCACTTTGCTTTATGTTGCCAAAAAATAACTCTTGCCTGCTGTATGCGGAATTATGGAACATTGAAAATCAAGTTCACTTTGCTTTGTGTTGCCAAAAAATAACTATTGCCTGCTGTCTGCGGGAACAAAACCCCACTGTGCTCCTGCCCATATTGAAAATACAGTGTTCTTTGCTTTGTGTTGCCAAAAATTACTATTGCCTGCTGTATGCGGGAACATTGGAACATTGAAAATCAAGTTTACTTTGCTTTGTGTTGCCTAAAATTACTATTGCCTGCTGTCTGCGAGAACATTGCCCCACTGTGGAACTGCCCTTATTGAAAATACAGTGTTCTTTGCTTTTGTCTTGCCTGAAAATACCATTGCCTGCTGTCTGCGGGAACATTGCCCCACTGGAGTCCTGCCCTTATTGAAAATACAGTGTTCTTTGCTTTTCTGTTACCTAAAATTACTATTGCCTGCTGTTTGCGGGAACATTGACCCACTGGGGTCCTGCCCATATTGAAAATCAAGTTTACTTTGCTTTGTGTTGCCTAAAATTACTATTGCCTGCTGCCTGCAGAAACATTGGAACATTGAAAATCAAGTTTACTTTGCTTTGTGTTACCTAAAATTACTATTGCCTGCTGTATGCGAGAACATTGGGACATTGAAAATCAAGTTTACTTTGCTTTGTGTTGCCAAAAATTACTATTGCCTGCTGTATGCGGGAACACTGGAACATTGAAAATCAAGTTTACTTTGCTTTGTGTTGCCTAAAATTAATATTGCCTGCTGTCTGCGAGAACATTGCCCCACTGGGGTCCTGCCCCTATTGAAAATACTGCGTTCTTTGCTTTGTGTTGCCTAAAATTACTATTGTCCTGCTGTATGCGAGAACATTGGAACATTGAAAATCAAGTTTACTTTGCTTTGTGTTGCCTAAAATTACTATTGCCTGCTGTATGCGGGAACATTGGAACATTGAAAATCAAGTTTACTTTGCTTTGTGTTGCCTAAAATTACTATTGCCTGCTGTATGCGGGAAGATTGGAACATTGAAAATCAAGTTTACTTTGCTTTGTGTTGCCTAAAATTACTATTGCCTGCTGTCTGCGAGAACATTGCCCCTCTGGTGTACTGCCCTTATTGAAAATCAAGTTTACTTTGCTTTGTGTTGCCAAGATATATCTATTTCCTGCTGTCTGCGGGAACATTGCCCCTCTGTGGTACTGCCCTTATTGAAAATCAAGTTTACTTTGCTTTGTGTTGCCTAAAATTACTATTGCCTACTGTATGTGGGATTATGGAACATTGAAAATCAAGTTCACTTTGCTTTATGTTGCCAAAAAATAACTCTTGCCTGCTGTATGCGGAATTATGGAACATTGAAAATCAAGTTCACTTTGCTTTGTGTTGCCAAAAAATAACTATTGCCTGCTGTCTGTGGGAACAAAACCCCACTGTGCTCCTGCCCATATTGAAAATACACTGTTCTTTGCTTTGTGTTGCCTTAAATTACCATTGTCCTGTTGTATGCGGGAACATTGGAATATTGAAAATCAAGTTTACTTTGCTTTGTGTTGCCTAAAATTACTATTGCCTGCTGTCTGTGAGAACATTGCCCCTCTGTGGTACTGCCCTTATTGAAAATCAAGTTTACTTTGCTTTGTGTTGCCTAAAATTACTATTGCCTACTGTATGTGGGATTATGGAACATTGAAAATCAAGTTCACTTTGCTTTATGTTGCCAAAAAATAACTCTTGCCTGCTGTATGCGGAATTATGGAACATTGAAAATCAAGTTCACTTTGCTTTGTGTTGCCAAAAAATAACTATTGCCTGCTGTCTGCGGGAACAAAACCCCACTGTGCTCCTGCCCATATTGAAAATACAGTGTTCTTTGCTTTGTGTTGCCTTAAATTACCATTGTCGTGTTGTATGCGGGAACATTGGAACATTGAAAATCAAGTTTACTTTGCTTTGTGTTGCCTAAAATTACTATTGCCTGCTCTATGCGGGATTATGGAGCATTGAAAATCAAGTTTACTTTGCTTTGTGTTGCCAAAAATATAACTATTGCCTGCTGTCTGCGGGAACATTGCCCCACTGGGGTCCTGCCCCTATTGAAAATACTGCGTTCTTTGCTTTGTGTTGCCTAAAATTACTATTGTCCTGCTTTATGCGAGAACATTGGAACATTGAAAATCAAGTTTACTTTGCTTTGTGTTGCCTAAAATTACTATTGCCTGCTGTATGCGGGAAGATTGGAACATTGAAAATCAAGTTTACTTTGCTTTGTGTTGCCTAAAATTACTATTGCCTGCTGTCTGCGAGAACATTGCCCCTCTGGTGTACTGCCCTTATTGAAAATCAAGTTTACTTTGCTTTGTGTTGCCAAGATATATCTATTTCCTGCTGTCTGCGGGAACATTGCCCCTCTGTGGTACTGCCCTTATTGAAAATCAAGTTTACTTTGCTTTGTGTTGCCTAAAATTACTATTGCCTACTGTATGTGGGATTATGGAACATTGAAAATCAAGTTCACTTTGCTTTATGTTGCCAAAAAATAACTCTTGCCTGCTGTATGCGGAATTATGGAACATTCAAAATCAAGTTCACTTTGCTTTGTGTTGCCAAAAAATAACTATTGCCTGCTGTCTGTGGGAACAAAACCCCACTGTGCTCCTGCCCATATTGAAAATACACTGTTCTTTGCTTTGTGTTGCCTTAAATTACCATTGTCCTGTTGTATGCGGGAACATTGGAATATTGAAAATCAAGTTTACTTTGCTTTGTGTTGCCTAAAATTACTATTGCCTGCTGTCTGTGAGAACATTGCCCCTCTGTGGTACTGCCCTTATTGAAAATCAAGTTTACTTTGCTTTGTGTTGCCTAAAATTACTATTGCCTACTGTATGTGGGATTATGGAACATTGAAAATCAAGTTCACTTTGCTTTATGTTGCCAAAAAATAACTCTTGCCTGCTGTATGCGGAATTATGGAACATTGAAAATCAAGTTCACTTTGCTTTGTGTTGCCAAAAAATAACTATTGCCTGCTGTCTGCGGGAACAAAACCCCACTGTGCTCCTGCCCATATTGAAAATACAGTGTTCTTTGCTTTGTGTTGCCTTAAATTACCATTGTCGTGTTGTATGCGGGAACATTGGAACATTGAAAATCAAGTTTACTTTGCTTTGTGTTGCCTAAAATTACTATTGCCTGCTCTATGCGGGATTATGGAGCATTGAAAATCAAGTTTACTTTGCTTTGTGTTGCCAAAAATATAACTATTGCCTGCTGTCTGCGGGAACATTGCCCCACTGGGGTCCTGCCCCTATTGAAAATACTGCGTTCTTTGCTTTGTGTTGCCTAAAATTACTATTGTCCTGCTGTATGCGAGAACATTGGAACATTGAAAATCAAGTTTACTTTGCTTTGTGTTGCCTAAAATTACTATTGCCTGCTGTATGCGGGAACATTGGAACATTGAAAATCAAGTTTACTTTGCTTTGTGTTGCCTAAAATTACTATTGCCTGCTGTATGCGGGAACATTGGAATATTGAAAATCAAGTTTACTTTGCTTTGTGTTGCCTAAAATTACTATTGCCTGCTGTCTGCGAGAACATTGCCCCTCTGGTGTACTGCCCTTATTGAAAATCAAGTTTACTTTGCTTTGTGTTGCCAAGATATATCTATTTCCTGCTGTCTGCAGGAACATTGCCCCTCTGTGGTACTGCCCTTATTGAAAATCACGTTTACTTTGCTTTGTGTTGCCAAGATATATCTATTTCCTGCTGTCTGCGGGAACATTGCCCCACTGTGGTCCTGCCCTTATTGAAAATCAAGTTTACTTTGCTTGGGGTTGCCAAAAAATAAATATTGCCTGCTGTCTGCGGGAACAAAACCCCACTGTGGTCCTGCCCGTATTGAAAATACACTGTTCTTTGCTTTGTGTTGCCTTAAATTACCATTGTCCTCTTGTATGCGGGAACATTGGAACATTGAATATCAAGTTCACTTTGCTTTATGTTGCCAAAAAATAACTATTGCCTGCTGTATGCGGAATTATGGAACATTGAAAATCAAGTTCACTTTGCTTTGTGTTGCCAAAAAATAACTATTGCCTGCTGTCTGCGGGAACAAAACCCCACTGTGGTCCTGCCCGTATTGAAAATACACTGTTCTTTGCTTTGTGTTGCCTTAAATTACCTTTGTCCTGTTGTATGCGGGAACATTGGAACATTGAAAATCAAGTTTACTTTGCTTTGTGTTGCCTAAAATTACTATTGCCTGCTGTATGCGGGAACATTGGAACATTGAAAATCAAGTTTACTTTGCTTTGTGTTGCCTAAAATTACTATTGCCTGCTGTATGCGGGAACATTGGAACATTGAAAATCAAGTTTACTTTGCTTTGTGTTGCCTAAAATTTCTATTGCCTGCTGTCTGCGAGAACATTGCCCCTCTGGTGTACTGCCCTTATTGAAAATCAAGTTTACTTTGCTTTGTGTTGCCAAGATATATCTATTTCCTGCTGTCTGCGGGAACATTGCCCCTCTGTGGTACTGCCCTTATTGAAAATCAAGTTTACTTTGCTATGTGTTGCCAAGATATATCTATTTCCTGCTGTCTGCGGGAACATTGCCCCTCTGTGGTACTGCCCTTATTGAAAATCAAGTTTACTTTGCTATGTGTTGCCAAGATATATCTATTTCCTGCTGTCTGCGGGAACATTGCCCCACTGTGGTCCTGCCCTTATTGAAAATCAAGTTTACTTTGCTTGGGGTTGCCAAAAAATATCTATTTCCTGCTGTCTGCGAGAACATTGCTCCACTGGGGTCCTGCCCCTATTGAAAATACTGCGTTCTTTGCTTTGTGTTGCCTAAAATTACTATTGTCCTGCTGTATGCGAGAACATTGGAACATTGAAAATCAAGTTTACTTTGCTTTGTGTTGCCTAAAATTACTATTGCCTGCTGTATGCGGGAACATTGGAACATTGAAAATCAAGTCTACTTTGCTTTGTGTTGCCTAAAATTACTATTGCCTGCTGTATGCGGGAACATTGGAATATTGAAAATCAAGTTTACTTTGCTTTGTGTTGCCTAAAATTACTATTGCCTGCTGTCTGCGAGAACATTGCCCCTCTGGTGTACTGCCCTTATTGAAAATCAAGTTTACTTTGCTTTGTGTTGCCAAGATATATCTATTTCCTGCTGTCTGCAGGAACATTGCCCCTCTGTGGTACTGCCCTTATTGAAAATCACGTTTACTTTGCTTTGTGTTGCCAAGATATATCTATTTCCTGCTGTCTGCGGGAACATTGCCCCACTGTGGTCCTGCCCTTATTGAAAATCAAGTTTACTTTGCTTGGGGTTGCCAAAAAATATCTATTTCCTGCTGTCTGCGGGAACATTGCTCCACTGGGGTCCTGCCCCTATTGAAAATACTGCGTTCTTTGCTTTGTGTTGCCTAAAATTACTATTGTCCTGCTGTATGCGGGAACATTGGAACATTGAAAATCAAGTTCACTTTGCTTTATGTTGCCAAAAAATAAGTATTGCCTGCTGTATGCGGAATTATGGAACATTGAAAATCAAGTTCACTTTGCTTTGTGTTGCCAAAAAATAACTATTGCCTGCTGTCTGCGGGAACAAAACCCCACTGTGGTCCTGCCCGTATTGAAAATACACTGTTCTTTGCTTTGTGTTGCTTTAAATTACCATTGTCCTGTTGTATGCGGGAACATTGGAACATTGAAAATCAAGATTACTTTGCTTTGTGTTGCCTAAAATTACTATTGCCTGCTCTATGCGGGATTATGGAGCATTGAAAATCAAGTTTACTTTGCTTTGTGTTGCCAAAAATATAACTATTGCCTGCTGTCTGCGGGAACATTGCCCCACTGGGGTCCTGCCCCTATTGAAAATACTGCGTTCTTTGCTTTGTGTTGCCTAAAATTACTATTGTCCTGCTGTATGCGGGAACATTGGAACATTGAAAATCAAGTTTACTTTGCTTTGTGTTGCCTAAAATTACTATTGCCTGCTGTATGCGGGAACATTGGAACATTGAAAATCAAGTTTACTTTGCTTTGTTTTGCCTAAAATTCGTATTGCCTGCTGTCTGCGAGAACATTGGCCCTCTGGTGTACTGCCCTTATTGAAAATCAAGTTTACTTTGCTTTGTGTTGCCAAGATATATCTATTTCCTGCTGTCTGCGGGAACATTGTCCCTCTGTGGTACTGCCCTTATTGAAAATCAAGTTTACTTTGCTTTGTGTTGCCAAGATATATCTATTTCCTGCTGTCTGCGGGAACATTGCCCCACTGTGGTCCTGCCCTTATCAAGTTTACTTTGCTTGGGGTTCCCAAAAAATATCTATTTCCTGCTGTCTGCGGGAACATTGCTCCACTGGGGTCCTGCACTTATTGAAAATACAGTGTTCTTTGCTTTGTGATGCCTAAAATTACTATTATCCTGCTGTATGCGGGAACATTGGAACATTGAAAATCAAGTTTAGTTTGCTTTGTGTTGCCTAAAATTACTATTGCCTACGGTATGTGGGATTACGGAACATTGAAAATCAAGTTCACTTTGCTTCGTGTTGCCCTTATTGAAAATCAAGTTTAATTTGCTTGGGATTGCCAAAAAATATCTATTTCCTTCTGTCTGCAGGAACATTGCCCCACTGGGGTCCTGACCTTATTCAAAAATACGGTGTTCTTTGCTTTGTGTTGCCTAAAATAACTATTGTCCTGCTGTATGCAGGAACATTGGAACTTTGAAAATCAAGTTTACTTTGCATTGTGTTGCCTAAAATTACTATTGCCTGCTGTCTGCGGGAACATTGCCCCACTGTGGTCCTGCCCTTATAGAAAATACAGTGTTCTTTGCTTTTGTGTTGCCTAAAATTACTATTGCCTGCTGTCTGCGGGAACATTACCTCTCTGGGGTCCTGCCCTTATTGAAAATACTGTGTTCTTTGCTTTGTGTTGCCTAAAATTACTATTGTCCTGCTGTATGCGGGAACATTGGAACATTGAAAATCAAGGCTACTTTGCTTTGTGTTGCCTAAAATTAGTATTGCCTGCTGTATGCGGAAACATTGGAACATTGAAAATCATTTTTACTTTGCTTTGTGTTGACAAAAAAATAACTATTGCCTGCTGTCTGCGGGAACATTGCCCCACTGTCGTCCTGCCCTTATTGAAAATACAGTGTTCTTTGCCATGTGTTGCCAAAAAATAAGTATTGCCTGCTGTATGCGGCAACATTGGAACATTGAAAATCAAGTTTACTTTGCTTGGTGTTGCCTAAAATTACTATTGCCTGCTGTATGCGGGAACATTGGAACATTGAAAATCAAGTTTACTTTGCTTTGTGTTGCCTAAAATTACTATTGCCTGCTGTATGCGGGAACATTGGAACATTGAAAATCAAGTTTACTTTGCTTTGTGTTGCCTAAAATTTCTATTGCCTCCTGTCTGCGAGAACATTGCCCCTCTGGTGTACTGCCCTTATTGAAAATCAAGTTTACTTTGCTTTGTGTTGCCAAGATATATCTATTTCCTGCTGTCTGCGGGAACATTGCCCCTCTGTGGTACTGCCCTTATTGAAAATCAAGTTTACTTTGCTATGTGTTGCCAAGATATATCTATTTCCTGCTGTCTGCGGGAACATTGCCCCTCTGTGGTACTGCCCTTATTGAAAATCAAGTTTACTTTGCTATGTGTTGCCAAGATATATCTATTTCCTGCTGTCTGCGGGAACATTGCCCCACTGTGGTCCTGCCCTTATTGAAAATCAAGTTTACTTTGCTTGGGGTTGCCAAAAAATATCTATTTCCTGCTGTCTGCGAGAACATTGCTCCACTGGGGTCCTGCACTTATTGAAAATACAGTGTACATGGCTTTGTGTTGCCTAAAATTACTATTGTCCTGCTGTATGCGGGAACATTGGAACATTGAAAATCAAGTTCACTTTGCTTTGTGTTGCCAAAAAATAACTATTGCCTGCTGTCTGCGGGAACAAAACCCCACTGTGGTCCTGCCCGTATTGAAAATACACTGTTCTTTGCTTTGTGTTGCTTTAAATTACCATTGTCCTGTTGTATGCGGGAACATTGGAACATTGAAAATCAAGATTACTTTGCTTTGTGTTGCCTAAAATTACTATTGCCTGCTCTATGCGGGATTATGGAGCATTGAAAATCAAGTTTACTTTGCTTTGTGTTGCCAAAAATATAACTATTGCCTGCTGTCTGCGGGAACATTGCCCCACTGGGGTCCTGCCCCTATTGAAAATACTGCGTTCTTTGCTTTGTGTTGCCTAAAATTACTATTGTCCTGCTGTATGCGGGAACATTGGAACATTGAAAATCAAGTTTACTTTGCTTTGTGTTGCCTAAAATTACTATTGCCTGCTGTATGCGGGAACATTGGAACATTGAAAATCAAGTTTACTTTGCTTTGTTTTGCCTAAAATTCGTATTGCCTGCTGTCTGCGAGAACATTGGCCCTCTGGTGTACTGCCCTTATTGAAAATCAAGTTTACTTTGCTTTGTGTTGCCAAGATATATCTATTTCCTGCTGTCTGCGGGAACATTGTCCCTCTGTGGTACTGCCCTTATTGAAAATCAAGTTTACTTTGCTTTGTGTTGCCAAGATATATCTATTTCCTGCTGTCTGCGGGAACATTGCCCCACTGTGGTCCTGCCCTTATCAAGTTTACTTTGCTTGGGGTTCCCAAAAAATATCTATTTCCTGCTGTCTGCGGGAACATTGCTCCACTGGGGTCCTGCACTTATTGAAAATACAGTGTTCTTTGCTTTGTGATGCCTAAAATTACTATTATCCTGCTGTATGCGGGAACATTGGAACATTGAAAATCAAGTTTAGTTTGCTTTGTGTTGCCTAAAATTACTATTGCCTACGGTATGTGGGATTACGGAACATTGAAAATCAAGTTCACTTTGCTTCGTGTTGCCCTTATTGAAAATCAAGTTTAATTTGCTTGGGATTGCCAAAAAATATCTATTTCCTTCTGTCTGCAGGAACATTGCCCCACTGGGGTCCTGACCTTATTCAAAAATACGGTGTTCTTTGCTTTGTGTTGCCTAAAATAACTATTGTCCTGCTGTATGCAGGAACATTGGAACTTTGAAAATCAAGTTTACTTTGCATTGTGTTGCCTAAAATTACTATTGCCTGCTGTCTGCGGGAACATTGCCCCACTGTGGTCCTGCCCTTATAGAAAATACAGTGTTCTTTGCTTTTGTGTTGCCTAAAATTACTATTGCCTGCTGTCTGCGGGAACATTACCTCTCTGGGGTCCTGCCCTTATTGAAAATACTGTGTTCTTTGCTTTGTGTTGCCTAAAATTACTATTGTCCTGCTGTATGCGGGAACATTGGAACATTGAAAATCAAGGCTACTTTGCTTTGTGTTGCCTAAAATTAGTATTGCCTGCTGTATGCGGAAACATTGGAACATTGAAAATCATTTTTACTTTGCTTTGTGTTGACAAAAAAATAACTATTGCCTGCTGTCTGCGGGAACATTGCCCCTGTCGTCCTGCCCTTATTGAAAATACAGTGTTCTTTGCCTTGTGTTGCCAAAAAATAAGTATTGCCTGCTGTATGCGGCAACATTGGAACATTGAAAATCAAGTTTACTTTGCTTTGTGTTGCCTAAAATTACTATTGCCTGCTTTGTGCGGGAACATTGGAACCTTGAAAATCAAGTTTACACTGCTTTGTGTTGCCTAAAATAACTATTGCCTGCTGTCTGCGGGAACATTGCCCTACTGTAGAACTGCCCTTATTGAAAATACAGTGTTCTTTGCTTTTGTCTTGCCTAAAATTACTATTGCCTGCTGTTTGCGGGAACATTGCCCCACTGGGGTCCTGCCCTTATTGAAAATCAAGTTTACTTTGCTTTGTGTTGCCAAAAAAATAACTATTGCCTGCTGTCTGCGGGAACATTGCCCCACTGGGGTCCTGCCCTTATTGAAAATACAGTGTTCTTTGCTTTTCTGTTGCCTAAAATTACTATTGCCTGCTGTTTGCGGGAACATTGCCCCACTGGGGTCCTGCCCTTATTGAAAATCAAGTTTACTTTGCTTTGTGTTGCCAAAAAAATAACTATTGCCTGCTGTCTGCGGGAACATTGCCCCACTGGGGTCCTGCCCTTATTGAAAATACAGTGTTCTTTGCTTTGTGTTGCCAAAAAATAAGTATTGCCTGCTGTATGCGGGAACATTGGAACATTGAAAATCAAGTTTAATTTGCTTTGTGTTGACTAAAATTACTATTGCCTGCTGTCTGTGGGAACATTGGAACATTGAAAATCTAGTTTACTTTGCTTTGTGTTGCCAAAAAATAACGGTTGCCTGCTGTCTGCAGGAACATTGCCCCACTGTGGTCCTGCCCCTATTGAAAATACAGTGTTCTTTGCTTTTGTGTTGCCTAAAATTACTATTGCCTGCTGTCTGAGAGAACATTGTCCCACTGTGGTCCTGTATGCGGGAACATTGGAACATTGAAAATCAAGTTTACTTTGCTTTGTGTTGCAAAAAAATAACTATTGCCTGCTGTCTGCGGGAACATTGCCCCACTGGGGTCCTGCCCTTATTGAAAATACAGTGTTCTTTGCTTTGTGTTGCCAAAAAATAAGTATTGCCTGCTGTATGCGGGAACATTGGAACATTGAAAATCAAGTTTACTTTGCTTTGTGTTGCCTAAAATTACTATTGCCTGCTGTGTGCCGGAACATTGCCCCACTGTGGTCCTGCCCTTATAGAAAATACAGTGTTCTTTGCTTTTGTGTTGCCTAAAATTACTATTGCCTGCTGTCTGCGGAAACATTACCTCTCTGGGGTCCTGCCCTTATTGAAAATACAGTGTTCTTTGCTTTGTGTTGCCTAAAATTACTATTTATTTATTATTTATTTACAGTTCTTATATTCCGCCCTTCTCACCCCGCAGGGGACTCAGGGCGGATTACAGTAAACACATATATGGCAAACATTCAATGCCAGTTTGACAAACAACATTTAACAGACAAAGGCTATTTAACTTTTTTTTTTCTGGCCGCCGGGGGAGCTGCTGCTTTTCATCGTCCATCAACGACACCGATGAAGTTCTTCCGCATTCCACATTCCCCGGAGTCTTCTTTCTTTATGGCCTCATAAATTAGTTAAATTTAGCCTCCCACACAAGGTGGTGCCTTATTTTCCTACTTGACAGATGCAACTGTCTTTCGGGTTGCAAAGGTCGACAACGGGCTACACAATGGCTGGACACCCACTCCAGCCCGGGCTGGCTTCGAACTCATGACCTTTTGGTCAGAGTGATCTTAATGCAGCTGACACTCAGCCAGCTGCGCCACAATCCCGGTGCTATTGTCCTGCTGTATGCAGGAACATTGGAACCTTGAAAATCAAGGCTACTTTGCTTTGTGTTGCCTAAAATTAGTATTGCCTGCTGTATGCGGGAACATTGCCCCACTGTGGAACTGCCCTTATTGAAAATACAGTGTTCTTTGCTTTTGTCTTGCCTAAAATTACCATTGCCTGCTGTTTGCGGGAACATTGCCCCACTGGAGTCCTGCCCTTATTGAAAATACAGTGTTCTTTGCTTTTCTGTTGCCTAAAATTACTATTGCCTGCTGTTTGCGGGAACATTGCCCCACTGGGGTCCTGCCCTTATGGAAAATCAACTTTACTTTGCTTTGTGTGGCCTAAAATTACTATTGCCTGCTGTCTGCGGGAATATGAGAACATTGAAAATCTAGTTTACTTTGCTTTGTGTTGCCAAGAAATAACGATTGCCTGCTGTGTGCAGGAGCATTGCCCCACTGTGGTCTGCCCTTTTTGAAAATATAGTGTTCTTTGCATTTGTCTTGTACAAAATTAGTATTGCCTGCTGTCTGCGGGAACATTGCCCCACTGTGGTCCTGCCCTTATATAAAATACAGTGTTCTTTGCTTTTGTGTTGCCTAAAATTACTATTGCCTGCTGTCTGCGGGAACATTGTCCCACTGTGGTCCTGCCCTAACTGAAAATCAAGTTTACTTTGCTTTGTGTTGCCAAAAAATAACTATTTCCTGCTGTCTGCGGGAACATTGCTCCACTGGGGTCCTGCACTAATTGAAAATACAGTGTTCTTAGCTTTGTGTTGCCTAAAATTGCTATTGTCCTGCTGTATGCGGGAACATTGGAACATTGAAAATCAAGTTTACTTTGCTTTGTGTTGCCTAAAATTACTATTGCCTACGGTATGTGGGATTATGGAACATTGAAAATCAAGTTCACTTTGAATCGTGTTGCCCTTATTGAAAATCAAGTTTAATTTGCTTGGGGTTGCCAAAAAATATCTATTTCCTGCTGTCTGCGGGAACATTGCCCCACTGGGGTCCTGACCTTATTGAAAATACGGTGTTCTTTGCTTTGTGTTGCCTAAAATAACTATTGTCCTGCTGCTTGCAGGAACATTGGAACTTTGAAAATCAAGTTTACTTTGCCTTGTGTTGCCTAAAATTACTATTGCCTGCTGTCTGCGGGAACATTGCCCCACTGTTGTCCTGCCCTTATAGAAAATACAGTGTTCTTTGCTTTTGTGTTGCCTAAAATTACTATTGCCTGCTGTCTGCGGGAACATTACCTCTCTGGGGTCCTGCCCTTATTGAAAATACTGTGTTCTTTGCTTTGTGTTGCCTAAAATTACTATTGTCCTGCTGTATGCGGGAACATTGGAACATTGAAAATCAAGTTTACCTTGCTTTGTGTTGCCTAAAATTACTATTGCCTGCTGTCTGCGAGAACATTGCCCCTCTGTGGTACTGCCCTTATTGAAAATCAAGTTTACTTTGCTTTGTGTTGCCTAAAATTACTATTGCCTACTGTATGTGGGATTATGGAACATTGAAAATCAAGTTCACTTTGCTTTATGTTGCCAAAAAATAACTCTTGCCTGCTGTATGCGGAATTATGGAACATTGAAAATCAAGTTCACTTTGCTTTGTGTTGCCAAAAAATAACTATTGCCTGCTGTCTGCGGGAACAAAACCCCACTGTGCTCCTGCCCATATTGAAAATACAGTGTTCTTTGCTTTGTGTTGCCTTAAATCACCATTGTCGTGTTGTATGCGGGAACATTGGAACATTGAAAATCAAGTTTACTTTGCTTTGTGTTGCCTAAAATTACTATTGCCTGCTCTATGCGGGATTATGGAGCATTGAAAATCAAGTTTACTTTGCTTTGTGTTGCCAAAAATATAACTATTGCCTGCTGTCTGCGGGAACATTGCCCCACTGGGGTCCTGCCCCTATTGAAAATACTGCGTACTTTGCTTTGTGTTGCCTAAAATTACTATTGTCCTGCTGTATGCGAGAACATTGGAACATTGAAAATCAAGTTTACTTTGCTTTGTGTTGCCTAAAATTACTATTGCCTGCTGTATGCGGGAACATTGGCACATTGAAAATCAAGTTTACTTTGCTTTGTGTTGCCTAAAATTACTATTGCCTGCTGTCTGCGAGAACATTGCCCCTCTGGTGTACTGCCCTTATTGAAAATCAAGTTTACTTTGCTTTGTGTTGCCAAGATATATCTATTTCCTGCTGTCTGCGGGAACATTGCCCCTCTGTGGTACTGCCCTTATTGAAAATCAAGTTTACTTTGCTTTGTGTTGCCAAGATATATCTATTTCCTGCTGTCTGCGGGAACATTGCCCCACTGTGGTCCTGCCCTTATCAAGTTTACTTTGCTTGGGGTTCCCAAAAAATATCTATTTCCTGCTGTCTGCGGGAACATTGCTCCACTGGGGTCCTGCACTTATTGAAAATACAGTGTTCATGGCTTTGTGTTGCCTAAAATTACTATTTCCAGCTGTATGCAGGAACATTGGAACATTGAAAATCAAGTTTACTTTGCTTTGTGTTGCCTAAAATTACTATTGCCTACTGTATGTGGGATTATGGAACATTGAAAATCAAGTTCACTTTGCTTTATGTTGCCAAAAAATAACTCTTGCCTGCTGTATGCGGAATTATGGAACATTGAAAATCAAGTTTACTTTGCTTTGTGTTGCCAAGATATATCTATTTCCTGCTGTCTGCGGGAACATTGCCCCACTGTGCTCCTGCCCTTATCAAGTTTACTTTGCTAGGGGTTGCCAAAAAATATCTATTTCTTGCTGTCTGCGGGAACATTGCCCCACTGTGGTCCTGCCCTTATCAAGTTTACTTTGCTTGGGGTTGCCAAAAAATATCTATTTCCTGCTGTCTGCGGGAACATTGCCCCACTGTGGTCCTGCCCTTATCAAGTTTACTTTGCTTGGGGTTGCCAAAAAATATCTATTTCCTGCTGTCTGCGGGAACATTGCCCCACTGGGGTCCTGACCTTATTGAAAATACGGTGTTCTTTGCTTTGTGTTGCCTAAAATAACTATTGTCCTGCTGTATGCAGGAACATTGGAACTTTGAAAATCAAGTTTACTTTGCCTTGTGTTGCCTAAAATTACTATTGCCTGCTGTCTGCGGGAACATTGCCCCACTGTGGTCCTGCCCTTATAGAAAATACAGTGTTCTTTGCTTTTGTGTTGCCTAAAATTACTATTGCCTGCTGTCTGCGGGAACATTACCTCTCTGGGGTCCTGCCCTTATTGAAAATACTGTGTTCCTTGCTTTGTGTTGCCTAAAATTACTATTGTCCTGCTGTATGCGGGAACATTGGAACATTGAAAATCAAGTTTACTTTGCTTTGTGTTGCCTAAAATTACTATTGCCTGCTGTCTGCGACAACATTGCCCCTCTGTGGTACTGCCCTTAATGAAAATCAAGTTCACTTTGCTTTATGTTGCCAAAAAATAACTCTTGCCTGCTGTATGCGGAATTATGGAACATTGAAAATCAAGTTTACTTTCCATTGTGTTGCCTAAAATTACTATTGCCTGCTGTCTGCGGGAACATTGCCCCACTGTGGTCCTGCCCTTATAGAAAATACAGTGTTCTTTGCTTTTGTGTTGCCTAAAATTACTATTGCCTGCTGTCTGCGGGAACATTACCTCTCTGGGGTCCTGCCCTTATTGAAAATACTGTGTTCTTTGCTTTGTGTTGCCTAAAATTACTATTGTCCTGCTGTATGCGGGAACATTAGAACATTGAAAATCAAGGCTACTTTGCTTTGTGTTGCCTAAAATTACTATTGCCTGCTGTATGCGGGAACATTGGAACATTGAAAATCATTTTTATTTTACTTTGTGTTGACAAAAAAATAACTATTGCCTGCTGTCTGCGGGAACATTGCCCCACTGTCGTCCTGCCCTTATTGAAAATACAGTGTTCTTTGCTTTGTGTTGCCAAAAAATAAGTATTGCCTGCTGTATGCGGCAACATTGGAACATTGAAAATCAAGTTTACTTTGCTTTGTGTTGCCTAAAATTACTATTGCCTGCTTTGTGCGGGAACATTGGAACCTTGAAAATCAAGTTTACACTGCTTTGTGTTGCCTAAAATAACTATTGCCTGCTGTCTGCGGGAACATTGCCCCACTGTAGAACTGCCCTTATTGAAAATACAGTGTTCTTTGCTTTTGTCTTGCCTAAAATTACCATTGCATGCTGTCTTCGGGAACCTTGCCCCACTGGAGTCCTACCCTTATTGAAAATACAGTGTTCTTTGCTTTTCTGTTGCCTAAAATTACTATTGCCTGCTGTTTGCGGGAACATTGCCCCACTGGGGTCCTGCCCTTATTGAAAATCAAGTTTACTTTGCTTTGTGTTGCCAAAAAAATAATTATTGCCTGCTGTCTGCGGGAAAATTGCCCCACTGGGGTCCTGACCTTATTGAAAATACAGTGTTCTTTGCTTTGTGTTGCCAAAAAATAAGTATTGCCTGCTGTATGCGGGAACATTGGAACATTGAAAATCAAGTTTAATTTGCTTTGTGTTGACTAAAATTACTATTGCCTGCTGTCTGTGGGAACATTGGAACTTTGAAAATCTAGTTTACTTTGCTTTGTGTTGCCAAAAAATAACGGTTGCCTGCTCTCTGCCGGAACATTGCCCCACTGTGGTCCTGCCCCTATTGAAAATACAGTGTTCTTTGCTTTTGTGTTGCCTAAAATTACTATTGCCTGCTGTCTGAGAGAACATTGTCCCACTGTGGTCCTGCCCTTATTGAAAATCAAGTTTACTTTGCTTTGTGTTGCAAAAAAATAACTATTGCCTGCTGTCTGCGGGAACATTGCCCCACTGGGGTCCTGCCCTTATTGAAAATACAGTGTTCTTTGCTTTGTGTTGCCAAAAAATAAGTATTGCCTGCTGTATGCGGGAACATTGGAACATTGAAAATCAAGTTTACTTTGCTTTGTGTTGCCTAAAATTACTATTGCCTGCTGTGTGCCGGAACATTGCCCCACTGTGGTCCTGCCCTTATAGAAAATACAGTGTTCTTTGCTTTTGTGTCGCCTAAAATTACTATTGCCTGCTGTCTGCGGAAACATTACCTCTCTGGGGTCCTGCCCTTATTGAAAATACAGTGTTCTTTGCTTTGTGTTGCCTAAAATTACTATTGTCCTGCTGTATGCAGGAACATTGGAACCTTGAAAATCAAGGCTACTTTGCTTTGTGTTGCCTAAAATTACTATTGCCTGCTCTATGCGGGATTATGGAGCATTGAAAATCAAGTTTACTTTGCTTTGTGTTGCCAAAAATAAAACTATTGCCTGCTGTCTGCGGGAACATTGCCCCACTGGGGTCCTGCCCCTATTGAAAATACTGCGTTCTTTGCTTTGTGTTGCCTAAAATTACTATTGTCCTGCTGTATGCGAGAACATTGGAACATTGAAAATCAAGTTTACTTTGCTTTGTGTTGCCTAAAATTACTATTGCCTGCTGTCTGCGAGAACATTGCCCCTCTGGTGTACTGCCCTTATTGAAAATCAAGTTTACTTTGCTTTGTGTTGCCAAGATATATCTATTTCCTGCTGTCTGCGGGAACATTGCCCCTCTGTGGTACTGCCCTTATTGAAAATCAAGTTTACTTTGCTTTGTGTTGCCAAGATATATCTATTTCCTGCTGTCTGCGGGAACATTGCCCCACTGTGGTCCTGCCCTTATTGAAAATCAAGTTTACTTTGCTTGGGGTTGCCAAAAAATATCTATTTCCTGCTGTCTGCGGGAACATTGCTCCACTGGGGTCCTGCACTTATTGAAAATACAGTGTTCATGGCTTTGTGTTGCCTAAAATTACTATTGTCCTGCTGTATGCGGGAACATTGGAACATTGAAAATCAAGTTTACTTTGCTTTGTGTTGCCTAAAATTACTATTGCCTACTGTATGTGGGATTATGGAACATTGAAAATCAAGTTCACTTTGCTTTATGTTGCCAAAAAATAACTATTGCCTGCTGTATGCGGAATTATGGAACATTGAAAATCAAGTTCACTTTGCTTTGTGTTGCCAAAAAATAACTATTGCCTGCTGTCTGCGGGAACAAAACCCCACTGTGCTCTTGCCCATATTGAAAATACAGTGTTCTTTGCTTTGTGTTGCCTTAAATTACCATTGTCGTGTTGTATGCGGGAACATTGGAACATTGAAAATCAAGTTTACTTTGCTTTGTGTTGCCTAAAATTACTATTGCCTGCTCTATGCGGGATTATGGAGCATTGAAAATCAAGTTTACTTTGCTTTGTGTTGCCAAAAATATAACTATTGCCTGCTGTCTGCGGGAACATTGCCCCACTGGGGTCCTGCCCCTATTGAAAATACTGCGTTCTTTGCTTTGTGTTGCCTAAAATTACTATTGTCCTGCTGAATGCGAGAACATTGGAACATTGAAAATCAAGTTTACTTTGCTTTGTGTTGCCAAAAAATAAGTATTGCCTGCTGTATGCGGGAACATTGGAACATTGAAAATCAAGTTTAATTTGCTTTGTGTTGACTAAAATTACTATTGCCTGCTGTCTGTGGGAACATTGGAACTTTGAAAATCTAGTTTACTTTGCTTTGTGTTGCCAAAAAATAACGGTTGCCTGCTCTCTGCCGGAACATTGCCCCACTGTGGTCCTGCCCCTATTGAAAATACAGTGTTCTTTGCTTTTGTGTTGCCTAAAATTACTATTGCCTGCTGTCTGAGAGAACATTGTCCCACTGTGGTCCTGCCCTTATTGAAAATCAAGTTTACTTTGCTTTGTGTTGCAAAAAAATAACTATTGCCTGCTGTCTGCGGGAACATTGCCCCACTGGGGTCCTGCCCTTATTGAAAATACAGTGTTCTTTGCTTTGTGTTGCCAAAAAATAAGTATTGCCTGCTGTATGCGGGAACATTGGAACATTGAAAATCAAGTTTACTTTGCTTTGTGTTGCCTAAAATTACTATTGCCTGCTGTGTGCCGGAACATTGCCCCACTGTGGTCCTGCCCTTATAGAAAATACAGTGTTCTTTGCTTTTGTGTCGCCTAAAATTACTATTGCCTGCTGTCTGCGGAAACATTACCTCTCTGGGGTCCTGCCCTTATTGAAAATACAGTGTTCTTTGCTTTGTGTTGCCTAAAATTACTATTGTCCTGCTGTATGCAGGAACATTGGAACCTTGAAAATCAAGGCTACTTTGCTTTGTGTTGCCTAAAATTACTATTGCCTGCTCTATGCGGGATTATGGAGCATTGAAAATCAAGTTTACTTTGCTTTGTGTTGCCAAAAATATAACTATTGCCTGCTGTCTGCGGGAACATTGCCCCACTGGGGTCCTGCCCCTATTGAAAATACTGCGTTCTTTGCTTTGTGTTGCCTAAAATTACTATTGTCCTGCTGTATGCGAGAACATTGGAACATTGAAAATCAAGTTTACTTTGCTTTGTGTTGCCTAAAATTACTATTGCCTGCTGTCTGCGAGAACATTGCCCCTCTGGTGTACTGCCCTTATTGAAAATCAAGTTTACTTTGCTTTGTGTTGCCAGGATATATCTATTTCCTGCTGTCTGCGGGAACATTGCCCCTCTGTGGTACTGCCCTTATTGAAAATCAAGTTTACTTTGCTTTGTGTTGCCAAGATATATCTATTTCCTGCTGTCTGCGGGAACATTGCCCCACTGTGGTCCTGCCCTTATTGAAAATCAAGTTTACTTTGCTTGGGGTTGCCAAAAAATATCTATTTCCTGCTGTCTGCGGGAACATTGCTCCACTGGGGTCCTGCACTTATTGAAAATACAGTGTTCATGGCTTTGTGTTGCCTAAAATTACTATTGTCCTGCTGTATGCGGGAACATTGGAACATTGAAAATCAAGTTTACTTTGCTTTGTGTTGCCTAAAATTACTATTGCCTACTGTATGTGGGATTATGGAACATTGAAAATCAAGTTCACTTTGCTTTATGTTGCCAAAAAATAACTATTGCCTGCTGTATGCGGAATTATGGAACATTGAAAATCAAGTTCACTTTGCTTTGTGTTGCCAAAAAATAACTATTGCCTGCTGTCTGCGGGAACAAAACCCCACTGTGCTCCTGCCCATATTGAAAATACAGTGTTCTTTGCTTTGTGTTGCCTTAAATTACCATTGTCGTGTTGTATGCGGGAACATTGGAACATTGAAAATCAAGTTTACTTTGCTTTGTGTTGCCTAAAATTACTATTGCCTGCTCTATGCGGGATTATGGAGCATTGAAAATCAAGTTTACTTTCCTTTGTGTTGCCAAAAATATAACTATTGCCTGCTGTCTGCGGGAACATTGCCCCACTGGGGTCCTGCCCCTATTGAAAATACTGCGTTCTTTGCTTTGTGTTGCCTAAAATTACTATTGTCCTGCTGTATGCGAGAACATTGGAACATTGAAAATCAAGTTTACTTTGCTTTGTGTTGCCTAAAATTACTATTGCCTGCTGTATGCGGGAACATTGGCACATTGAAAATCAAGTTTACTTTGCTTTGTGTTGCCTAAAATTACTATTGCCTGCTGTCTGCGAGAACATTGCCCCTCTGGTGTACTGCCCTTATTGAAAATCAAGTTTACTTTGCTTTGTGTTGCCAAGATATATCTATTTCCTGCTGTCTGTGGGAACATTGCCCCTCTGTGGTACTGCCCTTATTGAAAATCACGTTTACTTTGCTTTGTGTTGCCAAGATATATCTATTTCCTGCTGTCTGCGGCAACATTGCCCCACTGTGGTCCTGCCCTTATTGAAAATCAAGTTTACTTTGCTTGGGGTTGCCAAAAAATATCTATTTCCTGCTGTCTGCGGGAACATTGCTCCACTGGGTTCCTGCACTTATTGAAAATACAGTGTACATGGCTTTGTGTTGCCTAAAATTACTATTGTCCTGCTGTATGCGGGAACATTGGAACATTGAATATCAAGTTCACTTTGCTTTATGTTGCCAAAAAATAACTATTGCCTGCTGTATGCGGAATTATGGAACATTGAAAATCAAGTTCACTTTGCTTTGTGTTGCCAAAAAATAACTATTGCCTGCTGTCTGCGGGAACAAAACCCCACTGTGGTCCTGCCCGTATTGAAAATACACTGTTCTTTGCTTTGTGTTGCCTTAAATTACCATTGTCCTGTTGTATGCGGGAACATTGGAACATTGAAAATCAAGTTTACTTTGCTTTGTGTTGCCTAAAATTACTATTGCCTGCTGTATGCGGGAACATTGGAACATTGAAAATCAAGTTTACTTTGCTTTGTGTTGCCTAAAATTACTATTGCCTGCTGTATGCGGGAACATTGGAACATTGAAAATCAAGTTTACTTTGCTTTGTGTTGCCTAAAATTTCTATTGCCTGCTGTCTGCGAGAACATTGCCCCTCTGGTGTACTGCCCTTATTGAAAATCAAGTTTACTTTGCTTTGTGTTGCCAAGATATATCTATTTCCTGCTGTCTGCGGGAACATTGCCCCTCTGTGGTACTGCCCTTATTGAAAATCAAGTTTACTTTGCTATGTGTTGCCAAGATATATCTATTTCCTGCTGTCTGCGGGAACATTGCCCCTCTGTGGTACTGCCCTTATTGAAAATCAAGTTTACTTTGCTTTGTGTTGCCTAAAATTACTATTGCCTGCTGTATGCGGGAACATTGGAACATTGAAAATCAAGTTTACTTTGCTTTGTGTTGCCTAAAATTACTATTGCCTGCTGTATGCGGGAACATTGGAACATTGAAAATCAAGTTTACTTTGCTTTGTGTTGCCTAAAATTTCTATTGCCTGCTGTCTGCGAGAACATTGCCCCTCTGGTGTACTGCCCTTATTGAAAATCAAGTTTACTTTGCTTTGTGTTGCCAAGATATATCTATTTCCTGCTGTCTGCGGGAACATTGCCCCTCTGTGGTACTGCCCTTATTGAAAATCAAGTTTACTTTGCTATGTGTTGCCAAGATATATCTATTTCCTGCTGTCTGCGGGAACATTGCCCCTCTGTGGTACTGCCCTTATTGAAAATCAAGTTTACTTTGCTATGTGTTGCCAAGATATATCTATTTCCTGCTGTCTGCAGCAACATTGCCCCACTGTGGTCCTGCCCTTATTGAAAATCAAGTTTACTTTGCTTGGGGTTGCCAAAAAATATCTATTTCCTGCTGTCTGCGGGAACATTGCTCCACTGGGTTCCTGCACTTATTGAAAATACAGTGTACATGGCTTTGTGTTGCCTAAAATTACTATTGTCCTGCTGTATGCGGGAACATTGGAACATTGAATATCAAGTTCACTTTGCTTTATGTTGCCAAAAAATAACTATTGCCTGCTGTATGCGGAATTATGGAACATTGAAAATCAAGTTCACTTTGCTTTGTGTTGCCAAAAAATAACTATTGCCTGCTGTCTGCGGGAACAAAACCCCACTGTGGTCCTGCCCGTATTGAAAATACACTGTTCTTTGCTTTGTGTTGCCTTAAATTACCATTGTCCTGTTGTATGCGGGAACATTGGAACATTGAAAATCAAGTTTACTTTGCTTTGTGTTGCCTAAAATTACTATTGCCTGCTGTATGCGGGAACATTGGAACATTGAAAATCAAGTTTACTTTGCTTTGTGTTGCCTAAAATTACTATTGCCTGCTGTATGCGGGAACATTGGAACATTGAAAATCAAGTTTACTTTGCTTTGTGTTGCCTAAAATTTCTATTGCCTGCTGTCTGCGAGAACATTGCCCCTCTGGTGTACTGCCCTTATTGAAAATCAAGTTTACTTTGCTTTGTGTTGCCAAGATATATCTATTTCCTGCTGTCTGCGGGAACATTGCCCCTCTGTGGTACTGCCCTTATTGAAAATCAAGTTTACTTTGCTATGTGTTGCCAAGATATATCTATTTCCTGCTGTCTGCGGGAACATTGCCCCTCTGTGGTACTGCCCTTATTGAAAATCAAGTTTACTTTGCTATGTGTTGCCAAGATATATCTATTTCCTGCTGTCTGCGGGAACATTGCCCCACTGTGGTCCTGCCCTTATTGAAAATCAAGTTTACTTTGCTTGGGGTTGCCAAAAAATATCTATTTCCTGCTGTCTGCGAGAACATTGCTCCACTGGGGTCCTGCACTTATTGAAAATACAGTGTACATGGCTTTGTGTTGCCTAAAATTACTATTGTCCTGCTGTATGCGGGAACATTGGAACATTGAAAATCAAGTTCACTTTGCTTTATGTTGCCAAAAAATAAGTATTGCCTGCTGTATGCGGAATTATGGAACATTGAAAATCAAGTTCACTTTGCTTTGTGTTGCCAAAAAATAACTATTGCCTGCTGTCTGCGGGAACAAAACCCCACTGTGGTCCTGCCCGTATTGAAAATACACTGTTCTTTGCTTTGTGTTGCTTTAAATTACCATTGTCCTGTTGTATGCGGGAACATTGGAACATTGAAAATCAAGATTACTTTGCTTTGTGTTGCCTAAAATTACTATTGCCTGCTCTATGCGGGATTATGGAGCATTGAAAATCAAGTTTACTTTGCTTTGTGTTGCCAAAAATATAACTATTGCCTGCTGTCTGCGGGAACATTGCCCCACTGGGGTCCTGCCCCTATTGAAAATACTGCGTTCTTTGCTTTGTGTTGCCTAAAATTACTATTGTCCTGCTGTATGCGGGAACATTGGAACATTGAAAATCAAGTTTACTTTGCTTTGTGTTGCCTAAAATTACTATTGCCTGCTGTATGCGGGAACATTGGAACATTGAAAATCAAGTTTACTTTGCTTTGTTTTGCCTAAAATTACTATTGCCTGCTGTCTGCGAGAACATTGGCCCTCTGGTGTACTGCCCTTATTGAAAATCAAGTTTACTTTGCTTTGTGTTGCCAAGATATATCTATTTCCTGCTGTCTGCGGGAACATTGTTCCTCTGTGGTACTGCCCTTATTGAAAATCAAGTTTACTTTGCTTTGTGTTGCCAAGATATATCTATTTCCTGCTGTCTGCGGGAACATTGCCCCACTGTGGTCCTGCCCTTATCAAGTTTACTTTGCTTGGGGTTCCCAAAAAATATCTATTTCCTGCTGTCTGCGGGAACATTGCCCCACTGGGGTCCTGACCTTATTGAAAATACGGTGTTCTTTGCTTTGTGTTGCCTAAAATAACTATTGTCCTGCTGATTGCAGGAACATTGGAACTTTGAAAATCAAGTTTACTTTGCCTTGTGTTGCCTAAAATTACTATTGCCTGCTGTCTGCGGGAACATTGCCCCACTGTGGTCCTGCCCTTATAGAAAATACAGTGTTCATTGCTTTTGTGTTGCCTAAAATTACTATTGCCTGCTGTCTGCGGGAACATTACCTCTCTGGGGTCCTGCCCTTATTGAAAATACTGTGTTCTTTGCTTTGTGTTGCCTAAAATTACTATTGTCCTGCTGTATGCGGGAACATTGGAACATTGAAAATCAAGTTTACTTTGCTTTGTGTTGCCTAAAATTACTATTGCCTGCTGTCTGCGAGAACATTGCCCCTCTGTGGTACTGCCCTTATTGAAAATCAAGTTTACTTTGCTTTGTGTTGCCTAAAATTACTATTGCCTACTGTATGTGGGATTATGGAACATTGAAAATCAAGTTCACTTTGCTTAATGTTGCCAAAAAATAACTCTTGCCTGCTGTATGCGGAATTATGGAACATTGAAAATCAAGTTCACTTTGCTTTGTGTTGCCAAAAAATAACTATTGCCTGCTCTCTGCGGGAACCAAACCCCACTGTGTTCCTGCCCATATTGAAAATACAGTGTTCTTTGCTTTGTGTTGCCTTAAATTACCATTGTCCTATTGTATGCGGGAACATTGGAACATTGAAAATCAAGTTTACTTTGCTTTGTGTTGCCTAAAATTACTATTGCCTGCTCTATGCGGGATTATGGAGCATTGAAAATCAAGTTTACTTTGCTTTGTGTTGCCAAAAATATAACTATTGCCTGCTGTCTGCGGGAACATTGC
The DNA here is from genome assembly GCF_037176765.1 of Anolis sagrei. Taxonomy (NCBI): domain Eukaryota; kingdom Metazoa; phylum Chordata; class Lepidosauria; order Squamata; family Anolidae; genus Anolis; species Anolis sagrei. Next base: position 54,364,779 of record NC_090035.1, on the reverse strand, counting down.
CCCACTGGGGTCCTGCCCCTATTGAAAATACTGCGTTCTTTGCTTTGTGTTGCCTAAAATTACTATTGTCCTGCTGTATGCGAGAACATTGGAACATTGAAAATCAAGTTTACTTTGCTTTGTGTTGCCTAAAATTACTATTGCCTGCTGTATGCGGGAACATTGGCACATTGAAAATCAAGTTTACTTTGCTTTGTGTTGCCTAAAATTACTATTGCCTGCTGTCTGCGAGAACATTGCCCCTCTGGTGTACTGCCCTTATTGAAAATCAAGTTTACTTTGCTTTGTGTTGCCAAGATATATCTATTTCCTGCTGTCTGCGGGAACATTGCCCCTCTGTGGTACTGCCCTTATTGAAAATCAAGTTTACTTTGCTTTGTGTTGCCAAGATATATCTATTTCCTGCTGTCTGCGGGAACATTGCCCCACTGTGGTCCTGCCCTTATTGAAAATCAAGTTTACTTTGCTTGGGGTTGCCAAAAAATATCTATTTCCTGCTGTCTGCGGGAACATTGCTCCACTGGGGTCCTGCACTTATTGAAAATACAGTGTTCATGGCTTTGTGTTGCCTAACATTACTATTTCCAGCTGTATGCGGGAACATTGGAACATTGAAAATCAAGTTTACTTTGCTTTGTGTTGCCTAAAATTACTATTGCCTACTGTATGTGGGATTATGGAACATTGAAAATCAAGTTCACTTTGCTTTATGTTGCCAAAAAATAACTCTTGCCTGCTGTATGCGGAATTATGGAACATTGAAAATCAAGTTTACTTTGCTTTGTGTTGCCAAGATATATCTATTTCCTGCTGTCTGCGGGAACATTGCCCCACTGTGGTCCTGCCCTTATCAAGTTTACTTTGCTTGGGGTTGCCAAAAAATATCTATTTCTTGCTGTCTGCGGGAACATTGCCCCACTGTGGTCCTGCCCTTATCAAGTTTACTTTGCTTGGGGTTGCCAAAAAATATCTATTTCCTGCTGTCTGCGGGAACATTGCTCCACTGGGGTCCTGCACTTATTGAAAATACAGTGTTCTTTGCTTTGTGATGCCTAAAATTACTATTATCCTGCTGTATGCGGGAACATTGGAACATTGAAAATCAAGTTTACTTTGCTTTGTGTTGCCTAAAATTACTATTGCCTACGGTATGTGGGATTACGGAACATTGAAAATCAAGTTCACTTTGCTTCGTGTTGCCCTTATTGAAAATCAAGTTTAATTTGCTTGGGGTTGCCAAAAAATATCTATTTCCTGCTGTCTGCGGGAACATTGCCCCACTGGGGTCCTGACCTTATTGAAAATAGGGTGTTCTTTGCTTTGTGTTGCCTAAAATAAGTATTGTCCTGCTGTATGCAGGAACATTGGAACTTTGAAAATCAAGTTTACTTTGCCTTGTGTTGCCTAAAATTACTATTGCCTGCTGTCTGCGGGAACATTGCCCCACTGTGGTCCTGCCCTTATAGAAAATACAGTGTTCTTTGCTTTTGTGTTGCCTAAAATTACTAATGCCTGCTGTCTGCGGGAACATTACCTCTCTGGGGTCCTGCCCTTATTGAAAATACTGTGTTCCTTGCTTTGTGTTGCCTAAAATTACTATTGTCCTGCTGTATGCGGGAACATTGGAACATTGAAAATCAAGTTTACTTTGCTTTGTGTTGCCTAAAATTACTATTGCCTACTGTATGTGGGATTATGGAACATTGAAAATCAAGTTCACTTTGCTTTATGTTGCCAAAAAATAACTATTGCCTGCTGTATGCGGAATTATGGAACATTGAAAATCAAGTTCAATTTGCTTTGTGTTGCCAAAAAATAACTATATCCTGCTGTCTGTGGGAACAAAACCCCACTGTGGTCCTGCCCGTATTGAAAATACAGTGTTCTTTGCTTTGTGTTGCCTTAAATTACCATTGTCCTGTTGTATGCGGGAACATTGGAACATTGAAAATCAAGTTTACTTTGCTTTGTGTTGCCTAAAATTACTATTGCCTGCTCTATGCGGGATTATGGAGCATTGAAAATCAAGTTTACTTTGCTTTGTGTTGCCAAAAATATAACTATTGCCTGCTGTCTGCGGGAACATTGCCCCACTGGGGCCTGCCCCTATTGAAAATACTGCGTTCTTTGCTTTGTGTTGCCTAAAATTACTATTGTCCTGCTGTATGCGGGAACATTGGAACATTGAAAATCAAGTTTACTTTGCTTTGTGTTGCCTAAAATTACTATTGCCTACTGTATGTGGGATTATGGAACATGGAAAATCAAGTTCACTTTGCTTTATGTTGCCTAAAATAACTCTTGCCTGCTGTATGCGGAATTATGGAACATTGAAAATCAAGTTTACTTTGCATTGTGTTGCCTAAAATTACTATTGCCTGCTGTCTGCGGGAACATTGCCCCACTGTGGTCCTGCCCTTATAGGAAATACAGTGTCCTTTGCTTTGTGTTGCCTAAAATTACTATTGCCTGCTGTCTGCGGGAACATTACCTCTCTGGGGTCCTGCCCTTATTGAAAATACTGTGTTCTTTGCTTTGTGTTGCCTAAAATTACTATTGTCCTGCTGTATGCGGGAACATTAGAACATTGAAAATCAAGGCTACTTTGCTTTGTGTTGCCTAAAATTACTATTGCCTGCTGTATGCGGGAACATTGGAACATTGAAAATCATTTTTATTTTACTTTGTGTTGACAAAAAAATAACTATTGCCTGCTGTCTGCGGGAACATTGCCCCACTGTCGTCCTGCCCTTATTGAAAATACAGTGTTCTTTGCTTTGTGGTGCCAAAAAATAAGTATTGCCTGCTGTATGCGGCAACATTGGAACATTGAAAATCAAGTTTACTTTGCTTTGTGTTGCCTAAAATTACTATTGCCTGCTTTGTGCGGGAACATTGGAACCTTGAAAATCAAGTTTACACTGCTTTGTGTTGCCTAAAATAACTATTGCCTGCTGTCTGTGGGAACATTGCCCCACTGTAGAACTGCCCTTATTGAAAATACAGTGTTCTTTGCTTTTGTCTTGCCTAAAATTACCATTGCATGCTGTCTTCGGGAACCTTGCCCCACTGGAGTCCTACCCTTATTGAAAATACAGTGTTCTTTGCTTTTCTGTTGCCTAAAATTACTATTGCCTGCTGTTTGCGGGAACATTGCCCCACTGGGGTCCTGCCCTTATTGAAAATCAAGTTTACTTTGCTTTGTGTTGCCAAAAAAAATAACTATTGCCTGCTGTCTGCGGGAAAATTGCCCCACTGGGGTCCTGCCCTTATTGAAAATACAGTGTTCTTTGCTTTGTGTTGCCAAAAAATAAGTATTGCCTGCTGTATGCGGGAACATTGGAACATTGAAAATCAAGTTTAATTTGCTTTGTGTTGACTATAATTACTATTGCCTGCTGTCTGTGGGAACATTGGAACATTGAAAATCTAGTTTACTTTGCTTTGTGTTGCCAAAAAATAACGGTTGCCTGCTCTCTGCAGGAACATTGCCCCACTGTGGTCCTGCCCCTATTGAAAATACAGTGTTCTTTGCTTTTGTGTTGCCTAAAATTACTATTGCCTGCTGTCTGAGAGAACATTGTCCCACTGTGCTCCTGCCCTTATTGAAAATCAAGTTTACTTTGCTTTGTGTTGCAAAAAAATAACTATTGCCTGCTGTCTGCGGGAACATTGCCCCACTGGGGTCCTGCCCTTATTGAAAATACAGTGTTCTTTGCTTTGTGTTGCCAAAAAATAAGTATTGCCTGCTGTATGCGGGAACATTGGAACATTGAAAATCAAGTTTACTTTGCTTTGTGTTGCCTAAAATTACTATTGCCTGCTGTGTGCCGGAACATTGCCCCACTGTGGTCCTGCCCTTATAGAAAATACAGTGTTCTTTGCTTTTGTGTCGCCTAAAATTACTATTGCCTGCTGTCTGCGGAAACATTACCTCTCTGGGGTCCTGCCCTTATTGAAAATACAGTGTTCTTTGCTTTGTGTTGCCTAAAATTACTATTGTCCTGCTGTATGCAGGAACATTGGAACCTTGAAAATCAAGGCTACTTTGCTTTGTGTTGCCTAAAATTAGTATTGCCTGCTGTATGCGGGAACATTGGAACATTGGAAATCAAGTTTACTTTGCTTTGTGTTGCCAAAAAATAACTATTGCCTGATGTCTGCGGGAACATTGCCCCACTGTGGAACTGCCCTTATTGAAAATACAGTGTTCTTTGCTTTTGTCTTGCCTAAAATTACCATTGCCTGCTGTTTGCGGGAACATTGCCCCACTGGAGTCCTGCCCTTTTTGAAAATACAGTGTTCTTTGCTTTTCTGTTGCCTAAAATTACTATTGCCTGCTGTTTGCGGGAATATTGCCCCACTGGGGTCCTGCCCTTATGGAAAATCAACTTTACTTTGCTTTGTGTTGCCTAAAATTACTATTGCCTGCTGTCTGCGGGAATATGAGAACATTGAAAATCTAGTTTACTTTGCTTTGTGTTGCCAAGAAATAACGATTGCCTGCTGTGTGCAGGAGCATTGCCCCACTGTGGTCTGCCCTTTTTGAAAATATAGTGTTCTTTGCATTTGTCTTGTACAAAATTAGTATTGCCTGCTGTCTGCGGGAACATTGCCCCACTGTGGTCCTGCCCTTATATAAAATACAGTGTTCTTTACTTTTGTGTTGCCTAAAATTACTATTGCCTGCTGTCTGCGGGAACATTGTCCCACTGTGGTCCTGCCCTAACTGAAAATCAAGTTTACTTTGCTTTGTGTTGCCAAAAAATAACTATTTCCTGCTGTCTGCGGGAACATTGCTCCACTGGGGTCCTGCACTAATTGAAAATACAGTGTTCTTAGCTTTGTGTTGCCTAAAATTGCTATTGTCCTGCTGTATGCGGGAACATTGGAACATTGAAAATCAAGTTTACTTTGCTTTGTGTTGCCTAAAATTACTATTGCCTACGGTATGTGGGATTATGGAACATTGAAAATCAAGTTCACTTTGAATCGTGTTGCCCTTATTGAAAATCAAGTTTAATTTGCTTGGGGTTGCCAAAAAATATCTATTTCCTGCTGTCTGCGGGAACATTGCCCCACTGGGGTCCTGACCTTATTGAAAATACGGTGTTCTTTGCTTTGTGTTGCCTAAAATAACTATTGTCCTGCTGCTTGCAGGAACATTGGAACTTTGAAAATCAAGTTTACTTTGCCTTGTGTTGCCTAAAATTACTATTGTGTGCTGTCTGCGGGAACATTGCCCCACTGTGGTCCTGCCCTTATAGAAAATACAGTGTTCTTTGCTTTTGTGTTGCCTAAAATTACTATTGCCTGCTGTCTGCGGGAACATTACCTCTCTGGGGTCCTGCCCTTATTGAAAATACTGTGTTCTTTGCTTTGTGTTGCCTAAAATTACTATTGTCCTGCTGTATGCGGGAACATTGGAACATTGAAAATCAAGTTTACTTTGCTTTGTGTTGCCTAAAATTACTATTGCCTGCTGTCTGCGAGAACATTGCCCCTCTGTGGTACTGCCCTTATTGAAAATCAAGTTTACTTTGCTTTGTGTTGCCTAAAATTACTATTGCCTACTGTATGTGGGATTATGGAACATTGAAAATCAAGTTCACTTTGCTTTATGTTGCCAAAAAATAACTCTTGCCTGCTGTATGCGGAATTATGGAACATTGAAAATCAAGTTCACTTTGCTTTGTGTTGCCAAAAAATAACTATTGCCTGCTGTCTGCGGGAACAAAACCCCACTGTGCTCCTGCCCATATTGAAAATACAGTGTTCTTTGCTTTGTGTTGCCTTAAATTACCATTGTCGTGTTGTATGCGGGAACATTGGAACATTGAAAATCAAGTTTACTTTGCTTTGTGTTGCCTAAAATTACTATTGCCTGCTCTATGCGGGATTATGGAGCATTGAAAATCAAGTTTACTTTGCTTTGTGTTGCCAAAAATATAACTATTGCCTGCTGTCTGCGGGAACACTGCCCCACTGGGGTCCTGCCCCTATTGAAAATACTGCGTACTTTGCTTTGTGTTGCCTAAAATTACTATTGTCCTGCTGTATGCGAGAACATTGGAACATTGAAAATCAAGTTTACTTTGCTTTGTGTTGCCTAAAATTACTATTGCCTGCTGTATGCGGGAACATTGGCACATTGAAAATCAAGTTTACTTTGCTTTGTGTTGCCTAAAATTACTATTGCCTGCTGTCTGCGAGAACATTGCCCCTCTGGTGTACTGCCCTTATTGAAAATCAAGTTTACTTTGCTTTGTGTTGCCAAGATATATCTATTTCCTGCTGTCTGCGGGAACATTGCCCCTCTGTGGTACTGCCCTTATTGAAAATCAAGTTTACTTTGCTTTGTGTTGCCAAGATATATCTATTTCCTGCTGTCTGCGGGAACATTGCCCCACTGTGGTCCTGCCCTTATCAAGTTTACTTTGCTTGGGGTTCCCAAAAAATATCTATTTCCTGCTGTCTGTGGGAACATTGCTCCACTGGGGTCCTGCACTTATTGAAAATACAGTGTTCATGGCTTTGTGTTGCCTAAAATTACTATTTCCAGCTGTATGCGGGAACATTGGAACATTGAAAATCAAGTTTACTTTGCTTTGTGTTGCCTAAAATTACTATTGCCTACTGTATGTGGGATTATGGAACATTGAAAATCAAGTTCACTTTGCTTTATGTTACCAAAAAATAACTCTTGCCTGCTGTATGCGGAATTATGGAACATTGAAAATCAAGTTTACTTTGCTTTGTGTTGCCAAGATATATCTATTTCCTGCTGTCTGCGGGAACATTGCCCCACTGTGGTCCTGCCCTTATCAAGTTTACTTTGCTAGGGGTTGCCAAAAAATATCTATTTCTTGCTGTCTGCGGGAACATTGCCCCACTGTGGTCCTGCCCTTATCAAGTTTACTTTGCTTGGGGTTGCCAAAAAATATCTATTTCCTGCTGTCTGCGGGAACATTGCTCCACTGGGGTCCTGCACTTATTGAAAATACAGTGTTCTTTGCTTTGTGATGCCTAAAATTACTATTATCCTGCTGTATGCGGGAACATTGGAACATTGAAAATCAAGTTTACTTTGCTTTGTGTTGCCTAAAATTACTATTGCCTACGGTATGTGGGATTACGGAACATTGAAAATCAAGTTCACTTTGCTTCGTGTTGCCCTTATTGAAAATCAAGTTTAATTTGCTTGGGGTTGCCAAAAAATATCTATTTCCTGCTGTCTGCGGGAACATTGCCCCACTGGGGTCCTGACCTTATTGAAAATACGGTGTTCTTTGCTTTGTGTTGCCTAAAATAACTATTGTCCTGCTGTATGCAGGAACATTGGAACTTTGAAAATCAAGTTTACTTTGCATTGTGTTGCCTAAAATTACTATTGCCTGCTGTCTGCGGGAACATTGCCCCACTGTGGTCCTGCCCTTATAGAAAATACAGTGTTCTTTGCTTTTGTGTTGCCTAAAATTACTATTGCCTGCTGTGTGCGGGAACATTACCTCTCTGGGGTCCTGCCCTTATTGAAAATACTGTGTTCCTTGCTTTGTGTTGCCTAAAATTACTATTGTCCTGCTGTATGCGGGAACATTGGAACATTGAAAATCAAGTTTACTTTGCTTTGTGTTGCCTAAAATTACTATTGCTTGCTGTCTGCGACAACATTGCCCCTCTGTGGTACTGCCCTTAATGAAAATCAAGTTTACTTTGCTTTGTGTTGCCTAAAATTACTATTGCCTACTGTATGTGGGATTATGGAACATTGAAAATCAAGTTCACTTTGCTTTATGTTGCCAAAAAATAACTCTTGCCTGCTGTATGCGGAATTATGGAACATTGAAAATCAAGTTTACTTTGCATTGTGTTGCCTAAAATTACTATTGCCTGCTGTCTGCGGGAACATTGCCCCACTGTGGTCCTGCCCTTATAGAAAATACAGTGTTCTTTGCTTTTGTGTTGCCTAAAATTACTATTGCCTGCTGTCTGCGGGAACATTACCTCTCTGGGGTCCTGCCCTTATTGAAAATACTGTGTTCTTTGCTTTGTGTTGCCTAAAATTACTATTGTCCTGCTGTATGCGGGAACATTAGAACATTGAAAATCAAGGCTACTTTGCTTTGTGTTGCCTAAAATTACTATTGCCTGCTGTATGCGGGAACATTGGAACATTGAAAATCATTTTTATTTTACTTTGTGTTGACAAAAAAATAACTATTGCCTGCTGTCTGCGGGAACATTGCCCCACTGTCGTCCTGCCCTTATTGAAAATACAGTGTTCTTTGCTTTGTGTTGCCAAAAAATAAGTATTGCCTGCTGTATGCGGCAACATTGGAACATTGAAAATCAAGTTTACTTTGCTTTGTGTTGCCTAAAATTACTATTGCCTGCTGTCTGCGGGAACATTGCCCCACTGTAGAACTGCCCTTATTGAAAATACAGTGTTCTTTGCTTTTGTCTTGCCTAAAATTACCATTGCATGATGTCTTCGGGAACCTTGCCCCACTGGAGTCCTACCCTTATTGAAAATACAGTGTTCTTTGCTTTTCTGTTGCCTAAAATCACTATTGCCTGCTGTTTGCGGGAACATTGCCCCACTTGGGTCCTGCCCTTATTGAAAATCAAGTTTACTTTGCTTTGTGTTGCCAAAAAAATAATTATTGCCTGCTGTCTGCGGAAAAATTGCCCCACTGGGGTCCTGCCCTTATTGAAAATACAGTGTTCTTTGCTTTGTGTTGCCAAAAAATAAGTATTGCCTGCTGTATGCGGGAACATTGGAACATTGAAAATCAAGTTTAATTTGCTTTGTGTTGACTAAAATTACTATTGCCTGCTGTCTGTGGGAACATTGGAACATTGAAAATCTAGTTTACTTTGCTTTGTGTTGCCAAAAAATAACGGTTGCCTGCTCTCTGCAGGAACATTGCCCCACTGTGGTCCTGCCCCTATTGAAAATACAGTGTTCTTTGCTTTTGTGTTGCCTAAAATTACTATTGCCTGCTGTCTGAGAGAACATTGTCCCACTGTGGTCCTGCCCTTATTAAAAATCAAGTTTACTTTGCTTTGTGTTGCAAAAAAATAACTATTGCCTGCTGTCTGCGGGAACATTGCCCCACTGGGGTCCTGCCCTTATTGAAAATACAGTGTTCTTTGCTTTGTGTTGCCAAAAAATAAGTATTGCCTGCTGTATGCGGGAACATTGGAACATTGAAAATCAAGTTTACTTTGCTTTGTGTTGCCTAAAATTACTATTGCCTGCTGTGTGCCGGAACATTGCCCCACTGTGGTCCTGCCCTTATAGAAAATACAGTGTTCTTTGCTTTTGTGTCGCCTAAAATTACTATTGCTTGCTGTCTGCGGAAAAATTACCTCTCTGGGGTCCTGCCCTTATTGAAAATACAGTGTTCTTTGCTTTGTGTTGCCTAAAATTACTATTGTCCTGCTGTATGCAGGAACATTGGAACCTTGAAAATCAAGGCTACTTTGCTTTGTGTTGCCTAAAATTAGTATTGCCTGCTGTCTGTGGGAATATTGGAACATTGAAAATCTAGTTTACTTTGCTTTATGTTGCCAAAAAATAACTCTTGCCTGCTGTATGCGGAATTATGGAACATTGAAAATCAAGTTCACTTTGCTTTGTGTTGCCAAAAAATAACTATTGCCTGCTGTCTGCGGGAACAAAACCCCAATGTGCTCCTGCCCATATTGAAAATACAGTGTTCTTTGCTTTGTGTTGCCTTAAATTACCATTGTCCTGTTGTATGCGGGAACATTGGAACATTGAAAATCAAGTTTACTTTGCTTTGTGTTGCCTAAAATTACTATTGCCTGCTCTATGCGGGATTATGGAGCATTGAAAATCAAGTTTACTTTGCTTTGTGTTGCCAAAAATATAACTATTGCCTGCTGTCTGCGGGAACATTGCCCCACTGGGGTCCTGCCCCTATTGAAAATACTGCGTTCTTTGCTTTGTGTTGCCTAAAATTACTATTGTCCTGCTGTATGCGAGAACATTGGAACATTGAAAATCAAGTTTACTTTGCTTTGTGTTTCCTAAAATTACTATTGCCTGCTGTCTGCGAGAACATTGCCCCTCTGGTGTACTGCCCTTATTGAAAATCAAGTTTACTTTGCTTTGTGTTGCCAAGATATATCTATTTCCTGCTGTCTGTGGGAACATTGCCCCTCTGTGGTACTGCCCTTATTGAAAATCAAGTTTACTTTGCTTTGTGTTGCCAAGATATATCTATTTCCTGCTGTCTGCGGGAACATTGCCCCACTGTGGTCCTGCCCTTATTGAAAATCAAGTTTACTTTGCTTGGGGTTGCCAAAAAATATCTATTTCCTGCTGTCTGCGGGAACATTGCTCCACTGGGGTCCTGCACTTATTGAAAATACAGTGTTCATGGCTTTGTGTTGCCTAAAATTACTATTGTCCTGCTGTATGCGGGAACATTGGAACATTGAAAATCAAGTTTACTTTGCTTTGTGTTGCCTAAAATTACTATTGCCTACTGTATGTGGGATTATGGAACATTGAAAATCAAGTTCACTTTGCTTTATGTTGCCAAAAAATAACTATTGCCTGCTGTATGCGGAATTATGGAACATTGAAAATCAAGTTCAATTTGCTTTGTGTTGCCAAAAAATAACTATATCCTGCTGTCTGCGGGAACAAAACCCCACTGTGGTCCTGCCCGTATTGAAAATACAGTGTTCTTTGCTTTGTGTTGCCTTAAATTACCATTGTCCTGTTGTATGCGGGAACATTGGAACATTGAAAATCAAGTTTACTTTGCTTTGTGTTGCCTAAAATTACTATTGCCTGCTCTATGCGGGATTATGGAGCATTGAAAATCAAGTTTACTTTGCTTTGTGTTGCCAAAAATATAACTATTGCCTGCTGTCTGCGGGAACATTGCCCCACTGGGGTCCTGCCCCTATTGAAAATACTGCGTTCTTTGCTTTGTGTTGCCTAAAATTACTATTGTCCTGCTGTATGCGAGAACATTGGAACATTGAAAATCAAGTTTACTTTGCTTTGTGTTTCCTAAAATTACTATTGCCTGCTGTCTGCGAGAACATTGCCCCTCTGGTGTACTGCCCTTATTGAAAATCAAGTTTACTTTGCTTTGTGTTGCCAAGATATATCTATTTCCTGCTGTCTGTGGGAACATTGCCCCTCTGTGGTACTGCCCTTATTGAAAATCAAGTTTACTTTGCTTTGTGTTGCCAAGATATATCTATTTCCTTTTGTCTGTGGGAACATTGCCCCACTGTGGTCCTGCCCTTATTGAAAATCAAGTTTACTTTGCTTGGGGTTGCCAAAAAATATCTATTTCCTGCTGTCTGCGGGAACATTGCTCCACTGGGGTCCTGCACTTATTGAAAATACAGTGTTCATGGCTTTGTGTTGCCTAAAATTACTATTGTCCTGCTGTATGCGGGAACATTGGAACATTGAAAATCAAGTTTACTTTGCTTTGTGTTGCCTAAAATTACTATTGCCTACTGTATGTGGGATTATGGAACATTGAAAATCAAGTTCACTTTGCTTTATGTTGCCAAAAAATAACTATTGCCTGCTGTATGCGGAATTATGGAACATTGAAAATCAAGTTCAATTTGCTTTGTGTTGCCAAAAAATAACTATATCCTGCTGTCTGCGGGAACAAAACCCCACTGTGGTCCTGCCCGTATTGAAAATACAGTGTTCTTTGCTTTGTGTTGCCTTAAATTACCATTGTCCTGTTGTATGCGGGAACATTGGAACATTGAAAATCAAGTTTACTTTGCTTTGTGTTGCCTAAAATTACTATTGCCTGCTCTATGCGGGATTATGGAGCATTGAAAATCAAGTTTACTTTGCTTTGTGTTGCCAAAAATATAACTATTGCCTGCTGTCTGCGGGAACATTGCCCCACTGGGGCCTGCCCCTATTGAAAATACTGCGTTCTTTGCTTTGTGTTGCCTAAAATTACTATTGTCCTGCTGTATGCGGGAACATTGGAACATTGAAAATCAAGTTTACTTTGCTTTGTGTTGCCTAAAATTACTATTGCCTGCGGTATGCGGGAACTTTGGAACATTGAAAATCAAGTTTACTTTGCTTTGTTTTGCCTAAAATTACTATTGCCTGCTGTCTGCGAGAACATTGCCCCTCTGGTGTACTGCCCTTATTGAAAATCAAGTTTACTTTGCTTTGTGTTGCCAAGATATATCTATTTCCTGCTGTCTGCGGGAACTTTGTCCCTCTGTGGTACTGCCCTTATTGAAAATCAAGTTTACTTTGCTTTGTGTTGCCAAAAATATAACTATTGCCTGCTGTCAGCGGGAACATTGCCCCACTGGGGTCCTGCCCCTATTGAAAATACTGCGTTCTTTGCTTTGTGTTGCCTAAAATTACTATAGTCCTGCTGTATGCGAGAACATTGGAACATTGAAAATCAAGTTTACTTTGCTTTGTGTTGCCTAAAATTACTATTGCCTGCTGTCTGCGAGAACATTGCCCCTCTGGTGTACTGCCCTTATTGAAAATCAAGTTTACTTTGCTTTGTGTTGCCAAGATCTATCTATTTCCTGCTGTCTGCGGGAACATTGTCCCTCTGTGGTACTGCCCTTATTGAAAATCAAGTTTACTTTTCTTTGTGTTGCCAAGATATATCTATTTCCTGCTGTCTGCGGGAACATTGCCCCACTGTGGTCCTGCCCTTATCAAGTTTACTTTGCTTGGGGTTGCCAAAAAATATCTATTTCCTGCTGTCTGTGGGAACATTGCTCCACTGGGGTCCTGCACTAATTGAAAATACAGTGTTCTTTGCTTTGTGATGCCTAAAATTACTATTGCCTACGGTATGTGGGATTATGGAACATTGAAAATCAAGTTCACTTTGCTTCGTGTTGCCCTTATTGAAAATCAAGTTTAATTTGCTTGGGGTTGCCAAAAAATATCTATTTCCTGCTGTCTGCGGGAACATTGCCCCACTGGGGTCCTGACCTTATTGAAAATACGGTGTTCTTTGCTTTGTGTTGCCTAAAATAACTATTGTCCTGCTGTATGCAGGAACATTGGAACTTTGAAAATCAAGTTTACTTTGCATTGTGTTGCCTAAAATTACTATTGCCTGCTGTCTGCGGGAACATTGCCCCACTGTGGTCCTGCCCTTATAGAAAATACAGTGTTCTTTGCTTTTGTGTTGCCTAAAATTACTATTGCCTGCTGTATGCGGGAACATTGGAATATTGAAAATCATTTTTACTTTGCTTTGTGTTGACAAGAAATAACTATTGCCTACTGTCTGCGGGAACATTGCCCCATTGTCGTTCTGCCCTTATTGAAAATACAGTGTTCTTTGATTTGTGTTGCCAAAAAATAAGTATTGCCTGCTGTATGCGGCAACATTGGAACATTGAAAATCAAGTTTACTTTGCTTTGTGTTGCCTAAAATTACTATTGCCTGCTTTGTGCGGGAACATTGGAACCTTGAAAATCAAGTTTACACTGCTTTGTGTTGCCTAAAATAACTATTGCCTGCTGTCTGCGGGATCATTGCCCCACTGTAGAACTGCCCTTATTGAAAATATAGTGTTCTTTGCTTTTGTCTTGCCCAAAATTACCATTGCATGCTGTCTTCGGGAACCTTGCCCCACTGGAGTCCTGCCCTTATTGAAAATAGAGTGTTCTTTGCTTTTCTGTTGCCTAAAATTACTATTGCCTGCTGTTTGCGGGAACATTGCCCCACTGGGGTCCTGCCCTTATTGAAAATCAAGTTTACTTTGCTTTGTGTTGCCAAAAAAATAACTATTGCCTGCTGTCTGCGGGAACATTGCCCCACTGGGGTCCTGCCCTTATTGAAAATACAGTGTTCTTTGCTTTGTGTTGCCAAAAAATAAGTATTGCCTGCTGTATGCGGGAACATTGGAACATTGAAAATCAAGTTTAATTTGCTTTGTGTTGACTAAAATTACTATTGCCTGCTGTCTGTGGGAACATTGGAACATTGAAAATCTAGTTTACTTTGCTTTGTGTTGCCAAAAAATAAGGGTTGCCTGCTGTCTGCAGGAACATTGCCCCACTGTGGTCCTGCCCCTATTGAAAATACAGTGTTCTTTGCTTTTGTGTTGCCTAAAATTACTATTGCCTGCTGTCTGAGAGAACATTCTCCCACTGTGGTCCTGCCCTTATTGAAAATCAAGTTTACTTTGCTTTGTGTTGCAAAAAAATAACTATTGCCTGCTGTCTGCGGGAACATTGCCCCACTGGGGTCCTGCCCTTATTGAAAATACAGTGTTCTTTTCTTTGTGTTGCCAAAAAATAAGTATTGCCTGCTGTATGCGGGAACATTGGAACATTGGAAATCTAGTTTACTTTGCTTTGTGTTGCCTAAAATTACTATTGCCTGCTGTCTGGGGAAACATTACCTCTCTGGGGTCCTGCCCTTATTGAAAATACAGTGTTCTTTGGTTTGTGTTGCCTAAAATTACTATTGTCCTGCTGTATGCAGGAACATTGGAACCTTGAAAATCAAGGCTACTTTGCTTTGTGTTGCCTAAAATTAGTATTGCCTGCTGTATGCGGGAACATTGGAACATTGGAAATCAAGTTTACTTTGCTTTGTGTTGCCAAAAAATAACTATTGCCTGATGTCTGCGGGAACATTGCCCCACTGTGGAACTGCCCTTATTGAAAATACAGTGTTCTTTGCTTTTGTCTTGCCTAAAATTACCATTGCCTGCTGTTTGCGGGAACATTGCCCCACTGGAGTCCTGCCCTTATTGAAAATACAGTGTGCTTTGTTTTTCTGTTGCCTAAAATTACTATCGCCTGCTGTTTGCGGGAACATTGCCCCACTGGGGTCCTGCCCTTATGGAAAATCAACTTTACTTTTCTTTGTGTTGCCTAAAATTACTATTGCCTGCTGTCTGCGGGAATATGAGAACATTGAAAATCTAGTTTACTTTGCTTTGTGTTGCCAAGAAATAACGATTGCCTGCTGTGTGCAGGAGCATTGCCCCACTGTGGTCTGCCCTTATTGAAAATATAGTGTTCTTTGCATTTGTCTTGCACAAAATTAGTATTGCCTGCTGTCTGCGGGAACATTGCCCCACTGTGGTCCTGCCCGTATATAAAATACCGTGTTCTTTGCTTTTGTGTTGCCTAAAATTACTATTGCCTGCTGTCTGCGGGAACATTGTCCCACTGTGGTCCTGCCCTAACTGAAAATCAAGTTTACTTTGCTTTGTGTTGCCAAAAAATAACTATTTCCTGCTGTCTGCGGGAACATTGCTCCACTGGGGTCCAGCACTAATTGAAAATACAGTGTTCTTAGCTTTGTGTTGCCTAAAATTACTATTGTCCTGCTGTATGCGGGAACATTGGAACATTGAAAATCAAGTTTACTTTGCTTTGTGTTGCCTAAAATTACTATTGCCTACGGTATGTGGGATTATGGAACATTGAAAATCAAGTTCACTTTGAATCGTGTTGCCCTTATTGAAAATCAAGTTTAATTTGCTTGGGGTTGCCAAAAAATATCTATTTCCTGCTGTCTGCGGGAACATTGCCCCACTGGGGTCCTGACCTTATTGAAAATACGGTGTTCTTTGCTTTGTGTTGCCTAAAATAACTATTGTCCTGCTGCATGCAGGAACATTGGAACTTTGAAAATCAAGTTTACTTTGCCTTGTGTTGCCTAAAATTACTATTGCGTGCTGTCTGCGGGAACATTGCCCCACTGTGGTCCTGCCCTTATAGAAAATACAGTGTTCTTTGCTTTTGTGTTGCCTAAAATTACTATTGCCTGCTGTCTGCGGGAACATTACTTCTCTGGGGTCCTGCCCTTATTGAAAATACTGTGTTCTTTGCTTTGTGTTGCCTAAAATTACTATTGTCCTGCTGTATGCGGGAACATTGGAACATTGAAAATCAAGTTTACTTTGCTTTGTGCTGCCTAAAATTACTATTGCCTGCTGTCTGCGAGAACATTGCCCCTCTGTGGTACTGCCCTTATTGAAAATCAAGTTTACTTTGCTTTGTGTTGCCTAAAATTACTATTGCCTACTGTATGTGGGATTATGGAACATTGAAAATCAAGTTCACTTTGCTTTATGTTGCCAAAAAATAACTATTGCCTGCTGTATGCGGAATTATGGAACATTGAAAATCAAGTTCACTTTGCTTTGTGTTGCCAAAAAATAACTATTGCCTGCTGTCTGCGGGAACAAAACCCCACTGTGGTCCTGCCCGTATTGAAAATACAGTGTTCTTTGCTTTGTGTTGCCTTAAATTACCATTGTCCTGTTGTATGCGGGAACATTGGAACATTGAAAATCAAGTTTACTTTGCTTTGTGTTGCCTAAAATTACTATTGCCTGCTCTATGCGGGATTATGGAGCATTGAAAATCAAGTTTACTTTGCTTTGTGTTGCCAAAAATATAACTATTGCCTGCTGTCTGCGGGAACATTGCCCCACTGGGGTCCTGCCCCTATTGAAAATACTGCGTTCTTTGCTTTATGTTGCCTAAAATTACTATTGTCCTGCTGTATGCGGGAACATTGGAACATTGATAATCAAGTTTACTTTGCTTTGTGTTGCCTAAAATTACTATTGCCTGCGGTATGCGGGAACATTGGAACATTGAAAATCAAGTTTACTTTGCTTTGTTTGGCCTAATATTACTATTGCCTGCTGTCTGCGAGAACATTGCCCCTCTGGTGTACTGCCCTTATTGAAAATCAAGTTTACTTTGCTTTGTGTTGCCAAGATATATCTATTTCCTGCTGTCTGCGGGAACATTGTCCCTCTGTGGTACTGCCCTTATTGAAAATCAAGTTTACTTTGCTTTGTGTTGCCAAAAATATAACTATTGCCTGCTGTCTGCGGGAACATTGCCCCACTGGGGTCCTGCCCCTATTGAAAATACTGCGTTCTTTGCTTTGTGTTGCCTAAAATTACTATTGTCCTGCTGTATGCGAGAACATTGGAACATTGAAAATCAAGTTTACTTTGCTTTGTGTTGCCTAAAATTACTATTGCCTGCTGTCTGCGAGAACATTGCCCCTCTGGTGTACTGCCCTTATTGAAAATCAAGTTTACTTTGCTTTGTGTTGCCAAGATATATCTATTTCCTGCTGTCTATGGGAACATTGCCCCTCTGTGGTACTGCCCTTATTGAAAATCAAGTTTACTTTGCTTTGTGTTGCCAAGATATATCTATTTCCTGCTGTCTGCGGGAACATTGCCCCACTGTGGTCCTGCCCTTATTGAAAATCAAGTTTACTTTGCTTGGGGTTGCCAAAAAATATCTATTTCCTGCTGTCTGCGGGAACATTGCTCCACTGGGGTCCTGCACTTATTGAAAATACAGTGTTCATGGCTTTGTGTTGCCTAAAATTACTATTGTCCTGCTGTATGCGGGAACATTGGAACATTGAAAATCAAGTTTACTTTGCTTTGTGTTGCCTAAAATTACTATTGCCTACTGTATGTGGGATTATGGAACATTGAAAATCAAGTTCACTTTGCTTTATGTTGCCAAAAAATAACTATTGCCTGCTGTATGCAGAATTATGGAACATTGAAAATCAAGTTCACTTTGCTTTGTGTTGCCAAAAAATAACTATTGCCTGCTGTCTGCGGGAACAAAACCCCACTGTGGTCCTGCCCGTATTGAAAATACAGTGTTCTTTGCTTTGTGTTGCCTTAAATTACCACTGTCCTGTTGTATGCGGGAACATTGGAACATTGAAAATCAAATTTACTTTGCTTTGTGTTGCCTAAAATTACTATTGCCTGCTCTATGCGGGATTATGGAGCATTGAAAATCAAGTTTACTTTGCTTTGTGTTGCCAAAAATATAACTATTGCCTGCTGTCTGCGGGAACATTGCCCCACTGGGGTCCTGCCCCTACTGAAAATACTGCGTTCTTTGCTTTGTGTTGCCTAAAATTACTATTGTCCTGCTGTATGCGGGAACATTGGAACATTGAAAATCAAGTTTACTTTGCTTTGTGTTGCCTAAAATTACTATTGCCTGCGATATGCGGGAACATTGGAACATTGAAAATCAAGTTTACTTTGCTTTGTTTTGCCTAAAATTACTATTGCCTGCTGTCTGCGAGAACACTGCCCCTCTGGTGTACTGCCCTTATTGAAAATCAAGTTTACTTTGCTTTGTGTTGCCAAGATATATCTATTTCCTGCTGTCTGCGGGAACATTGTCCCTCTGTGGTACTGCCCTTATTGAAAATCAAGTTTACTTTGCTTTGTGTTGCCTAAAATTACTATTGCCTGCTGTCTGCGAGAACATTGCCCCTCTGGTGTACTGCCCTTATTGAAAATCAAGTTTACTTTGCTTTGTGTTGCCAAGATATATCTATTTCCTGCTGTCTGCGGGAACATTGCCCCTCTGTGGTCCTGCCCTTATCAAGTTTACATTGCTTGGGGTTGCCAAAAAATATCTATTTCCTGCTGTCTGCGGGAACATTGCCCCACTGTGGTCCTGCCCTTATCAAGTTTACTTTGCTTGGGGTTGCCAAAAAATATCTATTTCCTGCTGTCTGTGGGAACATTGCTCCACTGGGGTCCTGCACTAATTGAAAATACAGTGTTCTTTGCTTTGTGATGCCTAAAATTACTATTATCCTGCTGTATGCGGGAACATTGGAACATTGAAAATCAAGTTTACTTTGCTTTGTGTTGCCTAAAATTACTATTGCCTACGGTATGTGGGATTATGGAACATTGAAAATCAAGTTCACTTTGCTTCGTGTTGCCCTTATTGAAAATCAAGTTTAATTTGCTTGGGGTTGCCAAAAAATATCTATTTCCTGCTGTCTGCGGGAACATTGCCCCACTGGGGTCCTGACCTTATTGAAAATACGGTGTTCTTTGCTTTGTGTTGCCTAAAATAACTATTGTCCTGCTGTATGCAGGAACATTGGAACTTTGAAAATCAAGTTTACTTTGCATTGTGTTGCCTAAAATTACTATTGCCTGCTGTCTGCGGGAACATTGCCCCACTGTGGTCCTGCCCTTATAGAAAATACAGTGTTCTTTGCTTTTGTGTTGCCTAAAATTACTATTGCCTGCTGTCTGCGGGAACATAACCTCTCTGGGGTCCTCCCCTTATTGAAAATACTGTGTTCTTTGCTTTGTGTTGCCTAAAATTACTATTGTCCTGCTGTATGCGGGAACATTAGAACATTGAAAATCAAGGCTACTTTGCTTTGTGTTGCCTAAAATTACTATTGCCTGCTGTATGCGGGAACATTGGAACATTGAAAATCATTTTTACTTTGCTTTGTTTTGACAAAAAATAACTATTGCCTGCTGTCTGCGGGGACATTGCCCCATTGTCGTCCTGCCCTTATTGAAAATACAGTGTTCTTTGCTTTGTGTTGCCAAAAAATAAGTATTGCCTGCTGTATGCGGCAACATTGGAACATTGAAAATCAAGTTTACTTTGCTTTGTGTTGCCTAAAATTACTATTGCCTGCTTTGTGCGGGAACATTGGAACCTTGAAAATCAAGTTTACACTGCTTTGTGTTGCCTAAAATAACTATTGCCTGCTGTCTGCGGGAACATTGCCCCACTGTAGAACTGCCCTTATTGAAAATACAGTGTTCTTTGCTTTTGTCTTGCCTAAAATTACCATTGCATGCTGTCTTCGGGAACCTTACCCCACTGGAGTCCTGCCCTTATTGAAAATACAGTGTTCTTTGCTTTTCTGTTGCCTAAAATTACTATTGCCTGCTGTTTGCGGGAACATTGCCCCACTTGGGTCCTGCCCTTATTGAAAATCAAGTTTACTTTGCTTTGTGTTGCCAAAAAAATAACTATTGCCTGCTGTCTGCGGGAACATTGCCCCACTGGGGTCCTGCCCTTATTGAAAATACAGTGTTCTTTGCTTTGTGTTGCCAAAAAATAAGTATTGCCTGCTGTATGCGGGAACATTGGAACATTGAAAATCAAGTTTAATTTGCTTTGTGTTGACTGAAATTACTATTGCCTGCTGTCTGTGGGAACATTGGAACATTGAATATCTAGTTTACTTTGCTTTGTGTTGCCAAAAAATAACGGTTGCCTGCTGTCTGCAGGAACATTGCCCCACTGTGGTCCTGCCCCTATTGAAAATACAGTGTTCTTTGCTTTGTGTTGCCTAAAATTACTATTGTCCTGCTGTATGCGAGAACATTGGAACATTGAAAATCAAGTTTACTTTGCTTTGTGTTGCCTAAAATTACTATTGCCTGCTGTCTGCGAGAACATTGCCCCTCTGATGTACTGCCCTTATTGAAAATCAAGTTTACTTTGCTTTGTGTTGCCAAGATATATCTATTTCCTGCTGTCTGTGGGAACATTGCCCCTCTGTGGTACTGCCCTTATTGAAAATCAAGTTTACTTTGCTTTGTGTTGCCAAGATATATCTATTTCCTGCTGTCTGCGGGAACATTGCCCCACTGTGGTCCTGCCCTTATTGAAAATCAAGTTTACTTTGCTTGGGGTTGCCAAAAAATATCTATTTCCTGCTGTCTGCGGGAACATTGCTCCACTGGGGTCCTGCACTTATTGAAAATACAGTGTTCATGGCTTTGTGTTGCCTAAAATTACTATTGTCCTGCTGTATGCGGGAAGATTGGAACATTGAAAATCAAGTTTACTTTGCTTTGTGTTGCCTAAAATTACTATTGCCTACTGTATGTGGGATTATGGAACATTGAAAATCAAGTTCACTTTGCTTTATGTTGCCAAAAAATAACTATTGCCTGCTGTATGCGGAATTATGGAACATTGAAAATCAAGTTCACTTTGCTTTGTGTTGCCAAAAAATAACTATTGCCTGCTGTCTGCGGGAACAAAACCCCACTGTGGTCCTGCCCGTATTGAAAATACAGTGTTCTTTGCTTTGTGTTGCCTTAAATTACCATTGTCCTGTTGTATGCGGGAACATTGGAACATTGAAAATCAAGTTTACTTTGCTTTGTGTTGCCTAAAATTACTATTGCCTGCTCTATGCGGGATTATGGAGCATTGAAAATCAAGTTTACTTTGCTTTGTGTTGCCAAAAATATAACTATTGCCTGCTGTCTGCGGGAACATTGCCCCACTGGGGTCCTGCCCCTATTGAAAATACTGCGTTCTTTGCTTTATGTTGCCTAAAATTACTATTGTCCTGCTGTATGCGGGAACATTGGAACATTGAAAATCAAGTTTACTTTGCTTTGTGTTGCCTAAAATTACTATTGCCTGCGGTATGCGGGAACATTGGAACATTGAAAATCAAGTTTACTTTGCTTTGTTTTGCCTAAAATTACTATTGCCTGCTGTCTGCGAGAACATTGCCCCTCTGGTGTACTACCCTTATTGAAAATCAAGTTTACCTTGCTTTGTGTTGACAAGATATATCTATTTCCTGCTGTCTGCGGGAACATTGTCCCTCTGTGGTACTGCCCTTATTGAAAATCAAGTTTACTTTGCTTTGTGTTGCCAAAAATATAACTATTGCCTGCTGTCTGCGGGAACATTGCCCCACTGGGGTCCTGCCCCTATTGAAAATACTGCGTTCTTTGCTTTGTGTTGCCTAAAATTACTATTGTCCTGCTGTATGCGAGAACATTGGAACATTGAAAATCAAGTTTACTTTGCTTTGTATTGCCTAAAATTACTATTGCCTGCTGTCTGCGAGAACATTGCCCCTCTGGTGTACTGCCCTTATTGAAAATCAAGTTTACTTTGCTTTGTGTTGCCAAGATATATCTATTTCCTGCTGTCTATGGGAACATTGCTCCTCTGTGGTACTGCCCTTATTGAAAATCAAGTTTACTTTGCTTTGTTTTGCCAAGATATATCTATTTCCTGCTGTCTGCGGGAACATTGCCCCACTGTGGTCCTGCCCTTATTGAAAATCAAGTTTACTTTGCTTTGTGTTGCCAAGATATATCTATTTCCTGCTGTCTGCGGGAACATTGCCCCTCTGTGGTCCTGCCCTTATCAAGTTTACTTTGCTTGGGGTTGCCAAAAAATATCTATTTCCTGCTGTCTGCGGGAACATTGCCCCACTGTGGTCCTGCCCTTATCAAGTTTACTTTGCTTGGGGTTGCCAAAAAATATCTATTTCCTGCTGTCTGCGGGAACATTGCCCCACTGGGGTCCTGACCTTATTGAAAATACGGTGTTCTTTGCTTTGTGTTGCCTAAAATAACTATTGTCCTGCTGTATGCAGGAACATTGGAACTTTGAAAATCAAGTTTACTTTGCATTGTGTTGCCTAAAATTACTATTGCCTGCTGTCTGCGGGAACATTGCCCCACTGTGGTCCTGCCCTTATAGAAAATACAGTGTTCTTTGCTTTTGTGTTGCCTAAAATTACTATTGCCTGCTGTCTGCGGGAACATAACCTCTCTGGGGTCCTCCCCTTATTGAAAATACTGTGTTCTTTGCTTTGTGTTGCCTAAAATTACTATTGTCCTGCTGTATGCGGGAACATTAGAACATTGAAAATCAAGGCTACTTTGCTTTGTGTTGCCTAAAATTACTATTGCCTGCTGTATGCGGGAACATTGGAACATTGAAAATCATTTTTACTTTGCTTTGTGTTGACAAAAAATAACTATTGCCTGCTGTCTGCGGGGACATTGCCCCATTGTCGTCCTGCCCTTATTGAAAATACAGTGTTCTTTGCTTTGTGTTGCCAAAAAATAAGTATTGCCTGCTGTATGCGGCAACATTGGAACATTGAAAATCAAGTTTACTTTGCTTTGTGTTGCCTAAAATTACTATTGCCTGCTTTGTGCGGGAACATTGGAACCTTGAAAATCAAGTTTACACTGCTTTGTGTTGCCTAAAATAACTATTGCCTGCTGTCTGCGGGAACATTGCCCCACTGTAGAACTGCCCTTATTGAAAATACAGTGTTCTTTGCTTTTGTCTTGCCTAAAATTACCATTGCATGCTGTCTTCGGGAACCTTGCCCCACTGGAGTCCTGCCCTTATTGAAAATACAGTGTTCTTTGCTTTTCTGTTGCCTAAAATTACTATTGCCTGCTGTTTGCGGGAACATTGCCCCACTTGGGTCCTGCCCTTATTGAAAATCAAGTTTACTTTGCTTTGTGTTGCCAAAAAAATAACTATTGCCTGCTGTCTGCGGGAACATTGCCCCACTGGGGTCCTGCCCTTATTGAAAATACAGTGTTCTTTCCTTTGTGTTGCCAAAAAATAAGTATTGCCTGCTGTATGCGGGAACATTGGAACATTGAAAATCAAGTTTAATTTGCTTTGTGTTGACTGAAATTACTATTGCCTGCTGTCTGTGGGAACATTGGAACATTGAATATCTAGTTTACTTTGCTTTGTGTTGCCAAAAAATAACGGTTGCCTGCTGTCTGCGAGAACATTGCCCCTCTGGTGTACTGCCCTTATTGAAAATCAAGTTTACTTTGCTTTGTGTTGCCAAGATATATCTATTTCCTGCTGTCTGTGGGAACATTGCCCCTCTGTGGTACTGCCCTTATTGAAAATCAAGTTTACTTTGCTTTGTGTTGCCAAGATATATCTATTTCCTGCTGTCTGCGGGAACATTGCCCCACTGTGGTCCTGCCCTTATTGAAAATCAAGTTTACTTTGCTTGGGGTTGCCAAAAAATATCTATTTCCTGCTGTCTGCGGGAACATTGCTCCACTGGGGTCCTGCACTTATTGAAAATACAGTGTTCATGGCTTTGTGTTGCCTAAAATTACTATTGTCCTGCTGTATGCGGGAACATTGGAACATTGAAAATCAAGTTTACTTTGCTTTGTGTTGCCTAAAATTACTATTGCCTACTGTATGTGGGATTATGGAACATTGAAAATCAAGTTCACTTTGCTTTATGTTGCCAAAAAATAACTATTGCCTGCTGTATGCGGAATTATGGAACATTGAAAATCAAGTTCACTTTGCTTTGTGTTGCCAAAAAATAACTATTGCCTGCTGTCTGCGGGAACAAAACCCCACTGTGGTCCTGCCCGTATTGAAAATACAGTGTTCTTTGCTTTGTGTTGCCTTAAATTACCATTGTCCTGTTGTATGCGGGAACATTGGAACATTGAAAATCAAATTTACTTTGCTTTGTGTTGCCTAAAATTACTATTGCCTGCTCTATGCGGGATTATGGAGCATTGAAAATCAAGTTTACTTTGCTTTGTGTTGCCAAAAATATAACTATTGCCTGCTGTCTGCGGGAACATTGCCCCACTGGGGTCATGCCCCTATTGAAAATACTGCGTTCTTTGCTTTATGTTGCCTAAAATTACTATTGTCCTGCTGTATGCGGGAACATTGGAACATTGATAATCAAGTTTACTTTGCTTTGTGTTGCCTAAAATTACTATTGCCTGCGGTATGCGGGAACATTGGAACATTGAAAATCAAGTTTACTTTGCTTTGTTTTGCCTAAAATTACTATTGCCTGCTGTCTGCGAGAACATTGCCCCTCTGGTGTACTGCCCTTATTGAAAATCAAGTTTACTTTGCTTTGTGTTGCCAAGATATATCTATTTCCTGCTGTCTGCGGGAACATTATCCCTCTGTGGTACTGCCCTTATTGAAAATCAAGTTTACTTTGCTTTGTGTTGCCAAAAATATAACTATTGCCTGCTGTCTGCGGGAACATTGCCCCACTGGGGTCCTGCCCCTATTGAAAATACTGCGTTCTTTGCTTTGTGTTGCCTAAAATTACTATTGTCCTGCTGTATGCGAGAACATTGGAACATTGAAAATCAAGTTTACTTTGCTTTGTGTTGCCTAAAATTACTATTGCCTGCTGTCTGCGAGAACATTGCCCCTCTGGTGTACTGCCCTTATTGAAAATCAAGTTTACTTTGCTTTGTGTTGCCAAGATATATCTATTTCCTGCTGTCTGTGGGAACATTGCCCCTCTGTGGTACTGCCCTTATTGAAAATCAAGTTTACTTTGCTTTGTGTTGCCAAGATATATCTATTTCCTGCTGTCTGCGGGAACATTGCCCCACTGTGGTCCTGCCCTTATTGAAAATCAAGTTTACTTTGCTTGGGGTTGCCAAAAAATATCTATTTCCTGCTGTCTGCGGGAACATTGCTCCACTGGGGTCCTGCACTTATTGAAAATACAGTGTTCATGGCTTTGTGTTGCCTAAAATTACTATTGTCCTGCTGTATGCGGGAACATTGGAACATTGAAAATCAAGTTTACTTTGCTTTGTGTTGCCTAAAATTACTATTGCCTACTGTATGTGGGATTATGGAACATTGAAAATCAAGTTCACTTTGCTTTATGTTGCCAAAAAATAACTATTGCCTGCTGTATGCGGAATTATGGAACATTGAAAATCAAGTTCACTTTGCTTTGTGTTGCCAAAAAATAACTATTGCCTGCTGTCTGCGGGAACAAAACCCCACTGTGGTCCTGCCCGTATTGAAAATACAGTGTTCTTTGCTTTGTGTTGCCTTAAATTACCATTGTCCTGTTGTATGCGGGAACATTGGAACATTGAAAATCAAATTTACTTTGCTTTGTGTTGCCTAAAATTACTATTGCCTGCTCTATGCGGGATTATGGAGCATTGAAAATCAAGTTTACTTTGCTTTGTGTTGCCAAAAATATAACTATTGCCTGCTGTCTGCGGGAACATTGCCCCACTGGGGTCCTGCCCCTATTGAAAATAACGCGTTCTTTGCTTTGTGTTGCCTAAAATTACTATTGTCCTGCTGTATGCGGGAACATTGGAACATTGAAAATCAAGTTTACTTTGCTTTGTGTTGCCTAAAATTACTATTGCCTGCGATATGCGGGAACATTGGAACATTGAAAATCAAGTTTACTTTGCTTTGTTTTGCCTAAAATTACTATTGCCTGCTGTCTGCGAGAACATTGCCCCTCTGGTGTACTGCCCTTATTGAAAATCAAGTTTACTTTGCTTTGTGTTGCCAAGATATATCTATTTCCTGCTGTCTGCGGGAACATTGTCCCTCTGTGGTACTGCCCTTATTGAAAATCAAGTTTACTTTGCTTTGTGTTGCCAAGATATATCTATTTCCTGCTGTCTGCGGGAACATTGCCCCTCTGTGGTCCTGCCCTTATCAAGTTTACATTGCTTGGGGTTGCCAAAAAATATCTATTTCCTGCTGTCTGCGGGAACATTGCCCCACTGTGGTCCTGCCCTTATCAAGTTTACTTTGCTTGGGGTTGCCAAAAAATATCTATTTCCTGCTGTCTGTGGGAACATTGCTCCACTGGGGTCCTGCACTAATTGAAAATACAGTGTTCTTTGCTTTTTGATGCCTAAAATTACTATTATCCTGCTGTATGCGGGAACATTGGAACATTGAAAATCAAGTTTACTTTGCTTTGTGTTGCCTAAAATTACTATTGCCTACGGTATGTGGGATTATGGAACATTGAAAATCAAGTTCACTTTGCTTCGTGTTGCCCTTATTGAAAATCAAGTTTAATTTGCTTGGGGTTGCCAAAAAATATCTATTTCCTGCTGTCTGCGGGAACATTGCCCCACTGGGGTCCTGACCTTATTGAAAATACGGTGTTCTTTGCTTTGTGTTGCCTAAAATAACTATTGTCCTGCTGTATGCAGGAACATTGGAACTTTGAAAATCAAGTTTACTTTGCATTGTGTTGCCTAAAATTACTATTGCCTGCTGTCTGCGGGAACATTGCCCCACTGTGGTCCTGCCCTTATAGAAAATACAGTGTTCTTTGCTTTTGTGTTGCCTAAAATTACTATTGCCTGCTGTCTGCGGGAACATAACCTCTCTGGGGTCCTCCCCTTATTGAAAATACTGTGTTCTTTGCTTTGTGTTGCCTAAAATTACTATTGTCCTGCTGTATGCGGGAACATTAGAACATTGAAAATCAAGGCTACTTTGCTTTGTGTTGCCTAAAATTACTATTGCCTGCTGTATGCGGGAACATTGGAACATTGAAAATCATTTTTACTTTGCTTTGTGTTGACAAAAAATAACTATTGCCTGCTGTCTGCGGGGACATTGCCCCATTGTCGTCCTGCCCTTATTGAAAATACAGTGTTCTTTGCTTTGTGTTGCCAAAAAATAAGTATTGCCTGCTGTATGCGGCAACATTGGAACATTGAAAATCAAGTTTACTTTGCTTTGTGTTGCCTAAAATTACTATTGCCTGCTTTGTGCGGGAACATTGGAACCTTGAAAATCAAGTTTACACTGCTTTGTGTTGCCTAAAATAACTATTGCCTGCTGTCTGCGGGAACATTGCCCCACTGTAGAACTGCCCTTATTGAAAATACAGTGTTCTTTGCTTTTGTCTTGCCTAAAATTACCATTGCATGCTGTCTTCGGGAACCTTGCCCCACTGGAGTCCTGCCCTTATTGAAAATACAGTGTTCTTTGCTTTTCTGTTGCCTAAAATTACTATTGCCTGCTGTTTGCGGGAACATTGCCCCACTTGGGTCCTGCCCTTATTGAAAATCAAGTTTACTTTGCTTTGTGTTGCCAAAAAAATAACTATTGCCTGCTGTCTGCGGGAACATTGCCCCACTGGGGTCCTGCCCTTATTGAAAATACAGTGTTCTTTGCTTTGTGTTGCCAAAAAATAAGTATTGCCTGCTGTATGCGGGAACATTGGAACATTGAAAATCAAGTTTAATTTGCTTTGTGTTGACTGAAATTACTATTGCCTGCTGTCTGTGGGAACATTGGAACATTGAATATCTAGTTTACTTTGCTTTGTGTTGCCAAAAAATAACGGTTGCCTGCTGTCTGCAGGAACATTGCCCCACTGTGGTCCTGCCCCTATTGAAAATACAGTGTTCTTTGCTTTGTGTTGCCTAAAATTACTATTGTCCTGCTGTATGCGAGAACATTGGAACATTGAAAATCAAGTTTACTTTGCTTTGTGTTGCCTAAAATTACTATTGCCTGCTGTCTGCGAGAACATTGCCCCTCTGGTGTACTGCCCTTATTGAAAATCAAGTTTACTTTGCTTTGTGTTGCCAAGATATATCTATTTCCTGCTGTCTGTGGGAACATTGCCCCTCTGTGGTACTGCCCTTATTGAAAATCAAGTTTACTTTGCTTTGTGTTGCCAAGATATATCTATTTCCTGCTGTCTGCGGGAACATTGCCCCACTGTGGTCCTGCCCTTATTGAAAATCAAGTTTACTTTGCTTGGGGTTGCCAAAAAATATCTATTTCCTGCTGTCTGCGGGAACATTGCTCCACTGGGGTCCTGCACTTATTGAAAATACAGTGTTCATGGCTTTGTGTTGCCTAAAATTACTATTGTCCTGCTGTATGCGGGAACATTGGAACATTGAAAATCAAGTTTACTTTGCTTTGTGTTGCCTAAAATTACTATTGCCTACTGTATGTGGGATTATGGAACATTGAAAATCAAGTTCACTTTGCTTTATGTTGCCAAAAAATAACTATTGCCTGCTGTATGCAGAATTATGGAACATTGAAAATCAAGTTCACTTTGCTTTGTGTTGCCAAAAAATAACTATTGCCTGCTGTCTGCGGGAACAAAACCCCACTGTGGTCCTGCCCGTATTGAAAATACAGTGTTCTTTGTTTTGTGTTGCCTTAAATTACCATTGTCCTGTTGTATGCGGGAACATTGGAACATTGAAAATCAAGTTTACTTTGCTTTGTGTTGCCTAAAATTACTATTGCCTGCTGTCTGTGGGAACATTGGAACATTGAATATCTAGTTTACTTTGCTTTGTGTTGCCAAAAAATAACGGTTGCCTGCTGTCTGCAGGAACATTGCCCCACTGTGGTCCTGCCCCTATTGAAAATACAGTGTTCTTTGCTTTGTGTTGCCTAAAATTACTATTGTCCTGCTGTATGCGAGAACATTGGAACATTGAAAATCAAGTTTACTTTGCTTTGTGTTGCCTAAAATTACTATTGCCTGCTGTCTGCGAGAACATTGCCCCTCTGGTGTACTGCCCTTATTGAAAATCAAGTTTACTTTGCTTTGTGTTGCCAAGATATATCTATTTCCTGCTGTCTGTGGGAACATTGCCCCTCTGTGGTACTGCCCTTATTGAAAATCAAGTTTACTTTGCTTTGTGTTGCCAAGATATATCTATTTCCTGCTGTCTGCGGGAACATTGCCCCACTGTGGTCCTGCCCTTATTGAAAATCAAGTTTACTTTGCTTGGGGTTGCCAAAAAATATCTATTTCCTGCTGTCTGCGGGAACATTGCTCCACTGGGGTCCTGCACTTATTGAAAATACAGTGTTCATGGCTTTGTGTTGCCTAAAATTACTATTGTCCTGCTGTATGCGGGAACATTGGAACATTGAAAATCAAGTTTACTTTGCTTTGTGTTGCCTAAAATTACTATTGCCTACTGTATGTGGGATTATGGAACATTGAAAATCAAGTTCACTTTGCTTTATGTTGCCAAAAAATAACTATTGCCTGCTGTATGCAGAATTATGGAACATTGAAAATCAAGTTCACTTTGCTTTGTGTTGCCAAAAAATAACTATTGCCTGCTGTCTGCGGGAACAAAACCCCACTGTGGTCCTGCCCGTATTGAAAATACAGTGTTCTTTGTTTTGTGTTGCCTTAAATTACCATTGTCCTGTTGTATGCGGGAACATTGGAACATTGAAAATCAAGTTTACTTTGCTTTGTGTTGCCTAAAATTACTATTGCCTGCTCTATGCGGGATTATGGAGCATTGAAAATCAAGTTTACTTTGCTTTGTGTTGCCAAAAATATAACTATTGCCTGCTGTCTGCGGGAACATTGCCCCACTGGGGTCCTGCCCCTATTGAAAATACTGCGTTCTTTGCTTTATGTTGCCTAAAATTACTATTGTCCTGCTGTATGCGGGAACATTGGAACATTGAAAATCAAGTTTACTTTGCTTTGTGTTGCCTAAAATTACTATTGCCTGCGGTATGCGGGAACATTGGAACATTGAAAATCAAGTTTACTTTGCTTTGTTTTGCCTAAAATTACTATTGCCTGCTGTCTGCGAGAACATTGCCCCTCTGGTGTACTGCCCTTATTGAAAATCAAGTTTACCTTGCTTTGTGTTGCCAAGATATATCTATTTCCTGCTCTCTGCGGGAACATTGTCCCTCTGTGGTACTGCCCTTATTGAAAATCAAGTTTACTTTGCTTTGTGTTGCCAAAAATATAACTATTGCCTGCTGTCTGCGGGAACATTGCCCCACTGGGGTCCTGCCCCTATTGAAAATACTGCGTTCTTTGCTTTGTGTTGCCTAAAATTACTATTGTCCTGCTGTATGCGAGAACATTGGAACATTGAAAATCAAGTTTACTTTGCTTTGTATTGCCTAAAATTACTATTGCCTGCTGTCTGCGAGAACATTGCCCCTCTGGTGTACTGCCCTTATTGAAAATCAAGTTTACTTTGCTTTGTGTTGCCAAGATATATCTATTTCCTGCTGTCTATGGGAACATTGCCCCTCTGTGGTACTGCCCTTATTGAAAATCAAGTTTACTTTGCTTTGTGTTGCCAAGATATATCTATTTCCTGCTGTCTGCGGGAACATTGCCCCACTGTGGTCCTGCCCTTATTGAAAATCAAGTTTACTTTGCTTTGTGTTGCCAAGATATATCTATTTCCTGCTGTCTGCGGGAACATTGCCCCTCTGTGGTCCTGCCCTTATCAAGTTTACTTTGCTTGGGGTTGCCAAAAAATATCTATTTCCTGCTGTCTGCGGGAACATTGCCCCACTGTGGTCCTGCCCTTATCAAGTTTACTTTGCTTGGGGTTGCCAAAAAATATCTATTTCCTGCTGTCTGCGGGAACATTGCCCCACTGGGGTCCTGACCTTATTGAAAATACGGTGTTCTTTGCTTTGTGTTGCCTAAAATAACTATTGTCCTGCTGTATGCAGGAACATTGGAACTTTGAAAATCAAGTTTACTTTGCATTGTGTTGCCTAAAATTACTATTGCCTGCTGTCTGCGGGAACATTGCCCCACTGTGGTCCTGCCCTTATAGAAAATACAGTGTTCTTTGCTTTTGTGTTGCCTAAAATTACTATTGCCTGCTGTCTGCGGGAACATAACCTCTCTGGGGTCCTCCCCTTATTGAAAATACTGTGTTCTTTGCTTTGTGTTGCCTAAAATTACTATTGTCCTGCTGTATGCGGGAACATTAGAACATTGAAAATCAAGGCTACTTTGCTTTGTGTTGCCTAAAATTACTATTGCCTGCTGTATGCGGGAACATTGGAACATTGAAAATCATTTTTACTTTGCTTTGTGTTGACAAAAAATAACTATTGCCTGCTGTCTGCGGGGACATTGCCCCATTGTCGTCCTGCCCTTATTGAAAATACAGTGTTCTTTGCTTTGTGTTGCCAAAAAATAAGTATTGCCTGCTGTATGCGGCAACATTGGAACATTGAAAATCAAGTTTACTTTGCTTTGTGTTGCCTAAAATTACTATTGCCTGCTTTGTGCGGGAACATTGGAACCTTGAAAATCAAGTTTACACTGCTTTGTGTTGCCTAAAATAACTATTGCCTGCTGTCTGCGGGAACATTGCCCCACTGTAGAACTGCCCTTATTGAAAATACAGTGTTCTTTGCTTTTGTCTTGCCTAAAATTACCATTGCATGCTGTCTTCGGGAACCTTGCCCCACTGGAGTCCTGCCCTTATTGAAAATACAGTGTTCTTTGCTTTTCTGTTGCCTAAAATTACTATTGCCTGCTGTTTGCGGGAACATTGCCCCACTTGGGTCCTGCCCTTATTGAAAATCAAGTTTACTTTGCTTTGTGTTGCCAAAAAAATAACTATTGCCTGCTGTCTGCGGGAACATTGCCCCACTGGGGTCCTGCCCTTATTGAAAATACAGTGTTCTTTCCTTTGTGTTGCCAAAAAATAAGTATTGCCTGCTGTATGCGGGAACATTGGAACATAGAAAATCAAGTTTACTTTTCTTTGTGTTGCCTAAAATTACTATTGCCTGCTGTGTGCAGGAACATTGCCCCACTGGAGTCCTGCCCTTATTGAAAATACAGTGTTCTTTGCTTTGTGTTGCCTAAGATTACTATTGTCCTGCTGTATGCGGGAACATTGGAACATTGAAAATCAAGTTTACTTTGCTTTGTGTTGCCTAAAATTATTATTGCCTGCTGTATGCGGGAACATTGGAACATTGAAAATGAAGTTTACTTTGCTTTGTGTTGCCAAAAAATAACTATTGCCCGCTGTCTGCGGGAACATTGCACCACTGTGGTTCTGCCCTTATTGAAAATCAAGTTTACTTTGCTTTGTGTTGCCAAAAAAATAACTATTGCCTGCTGTCTGCGGGAACATTGCCCCACTGGGGTCCTGCCCTTATTGAAAATACAGTGTTCTTTGCTTTGTGTTGCCAAAAAATAAGTATTGCCTGCTGTATGCGGGAACATTGGAACATTGAAAATCAAGTTTAATTTGCTTTGTGTTGACTGAAATTACTATTGCCTGCTGTCTGTGGGAACATTGGAACATTGAATATCTAGTTTACTTTGCTTTGTGTTGCCAAAAAATAACGGTTGCCTGCTGTCTGCAGGAACATTGCCCCACTGTGGTCCTGCCCCTATTGAAAATACAGTGTTCTTTGCTTTGTGTTGCCTAAAATTACTATTGTCCTGCTGTATGCGAGAACATTGGAACATTGAAAATCAAGTTTACTTTGCTTTGTGTTGCCTAAAATTACTATTGCCTGCTGTCTGCGAGAACATTGCCCCTCTGGTGTACTGCCCTTATTGAAAATCAAGTTTGTATGCGGGAACATTGGAACATTGCTGTATGCGGGAACATTGGAACATTGAAAATCAAGTTTACTTTGCTTTGTGTTGCCTAAAATTACTATTGCCTGCGGTATGCGGGAACATTGGAACATTGAAAATCAAGTTTACTTTGCTTTGTTTTGCCTAAAATTACTATTGCCTGCTGTCTGCGAGAACATTGCCCCTCTGGTGTACTGCCCTTATTGAAAATCAAGTTTACTTTGCTTTGTGTTGCCAAGATATATCTATTTCCTGCTGTCTGCGGGAACATTGTCCCTCTGTGGTACTGCCCTTATTGAAAATCAAGTTTACTTTGCTTTGTGTTGCCAAAAATATAACTATTGCCTGCTGTCTGCGGGAACATTGCCCCACTGGGGTCCTGCCCCTATTGAAAATACTGCGTTCTTTGCTTTGTGATGCCTAAAATTACTATTGTCCTGCTGTATGCGAGAACATTGGAACATTGAAAATCAAGTTTACTTTGCTTTGTATTGCCTAAAATTACTATTGCCTGCTGTCTGCGAGAACATTGCCCCTCTGGTGTACTGCCCTTATTGAAAATCAGGTTTACTTTGCTTTGTGTTGCCAAGATATATCTATTTCCTGCTGTCTATGGGAACATTGCCCCTCTGTGGTACTGCCCTTATTGAAAATCAAGTTTACTTTGCTTTGTGTTGCCAAGATATATCTATTTCCTGCTGTCTGCGGGAACATTGCCCCACTGTGGTCCTGCCCTTATTGAAAATCAAGTTTACTTTGCTTTGTGTTGCCAAGATATATCTATTTCCTGCTGTCTGCGGGAACATTGCCCCTCTGTGGTCCTGCCCTTATCAAGTTTACTTTGCTTGGGGTTGCCAAAATTATCTATTTCCTGCTGTCTGCGGGAACATTGCCCCACTGTGGTCCTGCCCTTATCAAGTTTACTTTGCTTGGGGTTGCCAAAAAATATCTATTTCCTGCTGTCTGCGGGAACATTGCCCCACTGGGGTCCTGCCCTTATTGAAAATCAAGTTTACTTTGCTTGGGGTTGCCAAAAAATATCTATTTCCTGCTGTCTGCGGGAACATTGCTCCACTGGGGTCCTGCACTTATTGAAAATACAGTGTTCATGGCTTTGTGTTGCCTAAAATTACTATTGTCCTGCTGTATGCGGGAACATTGGAACATTGAAAATCAAGTTTACTTTGCTTTGTGTTGCCTAAAATTACTATTGTCTACTGTATGTGGGATTATGGAACATTGAAAATCAAGTTCACTTTGCTTTATGTTGCCAAAAAATAACTATTGCCTGCTGTATGCGGAATTATGGAACATTGAAAATCAAGTTCACTTTGCTTTGTGTTGCCAAAAAATAACTATTGCCTGCTGTCTGCGGGAACAAAACCCCACTGTGGTCCTGCCCGTATTGAAAATACAGTGTTCTTTGCTTTGTGTTGCCTTAAATTACCATTGTCCTGTTGTATGCGGGAACATTGGAACATTGAAAATCAAATTTACTTTGCTTTGTGTTGCCTAAAATTACTATTGCCTGCTCTATGCGGGATTATGGAGCATTGAAAATCAAGTTTACTTTGCTTTGTGTTGCCAAAAATATAACTATTGCCTGCTGTCTGCGGGAACATTGCCCCACTGGGGTCCTGCCCCTATTGAAAATACTGCGTTCTTTGCTTTATGTTGCCTAAAATTACTATTGTCCTGCTGTATGCGGGAACATTGGAACATTGAAAATCAAGTTTACTTTGCTTTGTGTTGCCTAAAATTACTATTGCCTGCGATATGCGGGAACATTGGAACATTGAAAATCAAGTTTACTTTGCTTTGTTTTGCCTAAAATTACTATTGCCTGCTGTCTGCGAGAACATTGCCCCTCTGGTGTACTGCCCTTATTGAAAATCAAGTTTACTTTGCTTTGTGTTGCCAAGATATATCTATTTCCTGCTGTCTGCGGGAACATTGTCCCTCTGTGGTACTGCCCTTATTGAAAATCAAGTTTACTTTGCTCTGTGTTGCCAAGATATATCTATTTCCTGCTGTCTGCGGGAACATTGCCCCTCTGTGGTCCTGCCCTTATCAAGTTTACTTTGCTTGGGGTTGCCAAAAAATATCTATTTCCTGCTGTCTGCGGGAACATTGCCCCACTGTGGTCCTGCCCTTATCAAGTTTACTTTGCTTGGGGTTGCCAAAAAATATCTATTTCCTGCTGTCTGCGGGAACATTGCTCCACTGGGGTCCTGCACTTATTGAAAATACAGTGTTCATGGCTTTGTGTTGCCTAAAATTACTATTGTCCTGCTGTATGCGGGAACATTGGAACATTGAAAATCAAGTTTACTTTGCTTTGTGTTGCCTAAAATTACTATTGTCTACTGTATGTGGGATTATGGAACATTGAAAATCAAGTTCACTTTGCTTTATGTTGCCAAAAAATAACTATTGCCTGCTGTATGCAGAATTATGGAACATTGAAAATCAAGTTCACTTTGCTTTGTGTTGCCAAAAAATAACTATTGCCTGCTGTCTGCGGGAACAAAACCCCACTGTGGTCCTGCCCGTATTGAAAATACAGTGTTCTTTGCTTTGTGTTGCCTTAAATTACCATTGTCCTGTTGTATGCGGGAACATTGGAACATTGAAAATCAAATTTACTTTGCTTTGTGTTGCCTAAAATTACTATTGCCTGCTCTATGCGGGATTATGGAGCATTGAAAATCAAGTTTACTTTGCTTTGTGTTGCCAAAAATATAACTATTGCCTGCTGTCTGCGGGAACATTGCCCCACTGGGGTCCTGCCCCTATTGAAAATACTGCGTTCTTTGCTTTGTGTTGCCTAAAATTACTATTGTCCTGCTGTATGCGGGAACATTGGAACATTGAAAATCAAGTTTACTTTGCTTTGTGTTGCCTAAAATTACTATTGCCTGCGATATGCGGGAACATTGGAACATTGAAAATCAAGTTTACTTTGCTTTGTTTTGCCTAAAATTACTATTGCCTGCTGTCTGCGAGAACATTGCCCCTCTGGTGTACTGCCCTTATTGAAAATCAAGTTTACTTTGCTTTGTGTTGCCAAGATATATCTATTTCCTGCTGTCTGCGGGAACATTGTCCCTCTGTGGTACTGCCCTTATTGAAAATCAAGTTTACTTTGCTTTGTGTTGCCAAGATATATCTATTTCCTGCTGTCTGCAGGAACATTGCCCCTCTGTGGTCCTGCCCTTATCAAGTTTACTTTGCTTGGGGTTGCCAAAAAATATCTATTTCCTGCTGTCTGCGGGAACATTGCCCCACTGTGGTCCTGCCCTTATCAAGTTTACTTTGCTTGGGGTTGCCAAAAAATATCTATTTCCTGCTGTCTGTGGGAACATTGCTCCACTGGGGTCCTGCACTAATTGAAAATACAGTGTTCTTTGCTTTGTGATGCCTAAAATTACTATTATCCTGCTGTATGCGGGAACATTGGAACATTGAAAATCAAGTTTACTTTGCTTTGTGTTGCCTAAAATTACTATTGCCTACGGTATGTGGGATTATGGAACATTGAAAATCAAGTTCACTTTGCTTCGTGTTGCCCTTATTGAAAATCAAGTTTAATTTGCTTGGGGTTGCCAAAAAATATCTATTTCCTGCTGTCTGCGGGAACATTGCCCCACTGGGGTCCTGACCTTATTGAAAATACGGTGTTCTTTGCTTTGTGTTGCCTAAAATAACTATTGTCCTGCTGTATGCAGGAACATTGGAACTTTGAAAATCAAGTTTACTTTGCATTGTGTTGCCTAAAATTACTATTGCCTGCTGTCTGCGGGAACATTGCCCCACTGTGGTCCTGCCCTTATAGAAAATACAGTGTTCTTTGCTTTTGTGTTGCCTAAAATTACTATTGCCTGCTGTCTGCGGGAACATAACCTCTCTGGGGTCCTCCCCTTATTGAAAATACTGTGTTCTTTGCTTTGTGTTGCCTAAAATTACTATTGTCCTGCTGTATGCGGGAACATTAGAACATTGAAAATCAAGTCCCTCTGTGGTACTGCCCTTATTGAAAATCAAGTTTACTTTGCTTTGTGTTGCCAAAAATATAACTATTGCCTGCTGTCTGCGGGAACATTGCCCCACTGGGGTCCTGCCCCTATTGAAAATACTGCGTTCTTTGCTTTGTGTTGCCTAAAATTACTATTGTCCTGCTGTATGCGAGAACATTGGAACATTGAAAATCAAGTTTACTTTGCTTTGTATTGCCTAAAATTACTATTGCCTGCTGTCTGCGAGAACATTGCCCCTCTGGTGTACTGCCCTTATTGAAAATCAAGTTTACTTTGCTTTGTGTTGCCAAGATATATCTATTTCCTGCTGTCTATGGGAACATTGTCCCTCTGTGGTACTGCCCTTATTGAAAATCAAGTTTACTTTGCTTTGTGTTGCCAAGATATATCTATTTCCTGCTGTCTGCGGGAACATTGCCCCACTGTGGTCCTGCCCTTATTGAAAATCAAGTTTACTTTGCTTGGGGTTGCCAAAAAATATCTATTTCCTGCTGTCTGCGGGAACATTGCTCCACTGGGGTCCTGCACTTATTGAAAATACAGTGTTCATGGCTTTGTGTTGCCTAAAATTACTATTGTCCTGCTGTATGCGGGAAGATTGGAACATTGAAAATCAAGTTTACTTTGCTTTGTGTTGCCTAAAATTACTATTGCCTACTGTATGTGGGATTATGGAACATTGAAAATCAAGTTCACTTTGCTTTATGTTGCCAAAAAATAACTATTGCCTGCTGTATGCGGAATTATGGAACATTGAAAATCAAGTTCACTTTGCTTTGTGTTGCCAAAAAATAACTATTGCCTGCTGTCTGCGGGAACAAAACCCCACTGTGGTCCTGCCCGTATTGAAAATACAGTGTTCTTTGCTTTGTGTTGCCTTAAATTACCATTGTCCTGTTGTATGCGGGAACATTGGAACATTGAAAATCAAATTTACTTTGCTTTGTGTTGCCTAAAATTACTATTGCCTGCTCTATGCGGGATTATGGAGCATTGAAAATCAAGTTTACTTTGCTTTGTGTTGCCAAAAATATAACTATTGCCTGCTGTCTGCGGGAACATTGCCCCACTGGGGTCCTGCCCCTATTGAAAATAACGCGTTCTTTGCTTTGTGTTGCCTAAAATTACTATTGTCCTGCTGTATGCGGGAACATTGGAACATTGAAAATCAAGTTTACTTTGCTTTGTGTTGCCTAAAATTACTATTGCCTGCGATATGCGGGAACATTGGAACATTGAAAATCAAGTTTACTTTGCTTTGTTTTGCCTAAAATTACTATTGCCTGCTGTCTGCGAGAACATTGCCCCTCTGGTGTACTGCCCTTATTGAAAATCAAGTTTACTTTGCTTTGTGTTGCCAAGATATATCTATTTCCTGCTGTCTGCGGGAACATTGTCCCTCTGTGGTACTGCCCTTATTGAAAATCAAGTTTACTTTGCTCTGTGTTGCCAAGATATATCTATTTCCTGCTGTCTGCGGGAACATTGCCCCTCTGTGGTCCTGCCCTTATCAAGTTTACTTTGCTTGGGGTTGCCAAAAAATATCTATTTCCTGCTGTCTGCGGGAACATTGCCCCACTGTGGTCCTGCCCTTATCAAGTTTACTTTGCTTGGGGTTGCCAAAAAATATCTATTTCCTGCTGTCTGCGGGAACATTGCCTCACTGGGGTCCTGACCTTATTGAAAATACGGTGTTCTTTGCTTTGTGTTGCCTAAAATAACTATTGTCCTGCTGTATGCAGGAACATTGGAACTTTGAAAATCAAGTTTACTTTGCATTGTGTTGCCTAAAATTACTATTGCCTGCTGTCTGCGGGAACATTGCCCCACTGTGGTCCTGCCCTTATAGAAAATACAGTGTTCTTTGCTTTTGTGTTGCCTAAAATTACTATTGCCTGCTGTCTGCGGGAACATAATCTCTCTGGGGTCCTCCCCTTATTGAAAATACTGTGTTCTTTGCTTTGTGTTGCCTAAAATTACTATTGTCCTGCTGTATGCGGGAACATTAGAACATTTAAAATCAAGGCTACTTTGCTTTGTGTTGCCTAAAATTACTATTGCCTGCTGTATGCGGGAACATTGGAACATTGAAAATCATTTTTACTTTGCTTTGTGTTGACAAAAAATAACTATTGCCTGCTGTCTGCGGGAACATTGCCCCATTGTCGTCCTGCCCTTATTGAAAATACAGTGTTCTTTGCTTTGAGTTGCCAAAAAATAAGTATTGCCTGCTGTATGCGGCAACATTGGAACATTGAAAATCAAGTTTACTTTGCTTTGTGTTGCCTAAAATTACTATTGCCTGCTTTGTGCGGGAACATTGGAACCTTGAAAATCAAGTTTACACTGCTTTGTGTTGCCTAAAATAACTATTGCCTGCTGTCTGCGGGAACATTGCCCCACTGTAGAACTGCCCTTATTGAAAATACAGTGTTCTTTGCTATTGTCTTGCCTAAAATTACCATTGCATGCTGTCTTCGGGAACCTTGCCCCACTGGAGTCCTGCCCTTATTGAAAATTCAGTGTTCTTTGCTTTTCTGTTGCCTAAAATTACTATTGCCTGCTGTTTGCGGGAACATTGCCCCACTTGGGTCCTGCCCTTATTGAAAATCAAGTTTACTTTGCTTTGTGTTGCCAAAAAAATAACTATTGCCTGCTGTCTGCGGGAACATTGCCCCACTGGGGTCCTGCCCTTATTGAAAATACAGTGTTCTTTGCTTTGTGTTGCCAAAAAATAAGTATTGCCTGCTGTATGCGGGAACATTGGAACATTGAAAATCAAGTTTAATTTGCTTTGTGTTGACTGAAATTACTATTGCCTGCTGTCTGTGGGAACATTGGAACATTGAAAATCTAGTTTACTTTGCTTTGTGTTGCCAAAAAATAACGGTTGCCTGCTGTCTGCAGGAACATTGCCCCACTGTGGTCCTGCCCCTATTGAAAATACAGTGTTCTTTGCTTTTGTGTTGCCTAAAATTACTATTGCCTGCTGTCTGAGAGATCATTGTCCCACTGTGGTCCTGCCCTTATTGAAAATCAAGTTTACTTTGCTTTGTGTTGCAAAAAAATAACTATTGCCTGCTGTCTGCGGGAACATTGCCCCACTGGGGTCCTGCCCTTATTGAAAATACAGTGTTCTTTTCTTTGTGTTGCCAAAAAATAAGTATTGCCTGCTGTATGCGGGAACATTGGAACATTGAAAATCTAGTTTACTTTGCTTTGTGTTGCCTAAAATTACTATTGCCTGCTGTCTGCGGAAACATTACCTCTCTGGGGTCCTGCCCTTATTGAAAATACAGTGTTCTTTGCTTTGTGTTGCCTAAAATTACTATTGTCCTGCTGTATGCAGGAACATTGGAACCTTGAAAATCAAGGCTACTTTGCTTTGTGTTGCCTAAAATTAGTATTGCCTGCTGTATGCGGGAACATTGGAACATTGGAAATCAAGTTTACTTTGTGTTGCCAAAAAATAACTATTGCCTGATGTCTGCGGGAACATTGCCCACTGTGGAACTGCCCTTATTGAAAATACAGTGTTCTTTGCTTTTGTCTTGCCTAAAATTACCATTGCCTGCTGTTTGCGGGAACATTGCCCCACTGGAGTCCTGCCCTTATTGAAAATACAGTGTTCTTTGCTTTTCTGTTGCCTAAAATTACTATTGCCTGCTGTTTGCGGGAACATTTTGCCCCACTGGGTTCCTGCCCTTATGGAAAATCAAGTTTACTTTTCTTTGTGTTGCCTAAAATTACTATTGCCTGCTGTCTGTGGGAATATGAGAACATTGAAAATCTAGTTTACTTTGCTTTGTGTTGCCAAGAAATAACGATTGCCTGCTGTGTGCAGGAGCATTGCCCCACTGTGGTCTGCCCTTATTGAAAATATAGTGTTCTTTGCATTTGTCTTGCACAAAATTAGTATTGCCTGCTGTCTGCGGGAACATTGCCCCACTGTGGTCCTGCCCTTATATAAAATACAGTGTTCTTTGCTTTTGTGTTGCCTAAAATTACTATTGCCTGCTGTCTGCGTGAACATTGTCCCACTGTGGTCCTGCCCTTACTGAAAATCAAGTTTACTTTGCTTTGTGTTGCCAAAAAATAACTATTGCCTGCTGTCTGTGGGAACATTGCTCCACTGGGGTCCTGCACTAATTGAAAATACAGTGTTCTTAGCTTTGTGTTGCCTAAAATTACTATTGTCCTGCTGTATGCGGGAACATTGGAACATTGAAAATCAAGTTTACTTTGCTTTGTGTTGCCTAAAATTACTATTGCCTACGGTATGTGGGATTATGGAACATTGAAAATCAAGTTCACTTTGATTCGTGTTGCCCTTATTGAAAATCAAGTTTAATTTGCTTGGGGTTGCCAAAAAATATCTATTTCCTGCTGTCTGCGGGAACATTGCCCCACTGGGGTCCTGACCTTATTGAAAATACGGTGTTCTTTGCTTTGTGTTGCCTAAAATAACTATTGTCCTGCTGTATGCAGGAACATTGGAACTTTGAAAATCAAGTTTACTTTGCATTGTGTTGCCTAAAATTACTATTGCCTGCTGTCTGCGGGAACATTGCCCCACTGTGGTCCTGCCCTTATAGAAAATACAGTGTTCTATGCTTTTGTGTTTCCTAAAATTACTATTGCCTGCTGTCTGCGGGAACATTACCTCTCTGGGGTCCTGCCCTTATTGAAAATACAGTGTTCTTTGCTTTGTGTTGCCTAAAATTACTATTGTCCTGATGTATGCGGGAACATTGGAACATTGAAAATCAAGGCTACTTTGCTTTGTTTTGCCTAAAATTACTATTGCCTGCTGTATGCGGGAACATTGGAACATTGAAAATCATTTTTACTTTGCTTTGTGTTGACAAAAAAATAACTATTGCCCGCTGTCTCCCGGAACATTGCCCCACTGTCGTCCTGCCCTTATTGAAAATACAGTGTTCTTTGCTTTGTGTTGCCAAAAAATAAGTATTGCCTGCTGTATGCGGCAACATTGGAACATTGAAAATCAAGTTTACTTTGCTTTGTGTTGCCTAAAATTACTATTGCCTGCTTTGTGCGGGAACATTGGAACCTTGAAAATCAAGTTTACACTGCTTTGTGTTGCCTAAAATAACTATTGCCTGCTGTCTGCGGGAACATTGCCCCACTGTTGAACTGCCCGTATTGAAAATACAGTGTTCTTTGCTTTTGTCTTGCCTAAAATTACAATTGCCTGCTGTTTGCGGGATCATTGCCCCACTGGGGTACTGCCCTTATTGAAAATCAAGTTTACTTTGCTTTGTGTTGCCAAAAAAATAACTATTGCCTGCTGTCTGCGGGAACATTGCCCCACTGGGGTCCTGCCCTTATTGAAAATACAGTGTTCTTTGCTTTGTGTTGCCACAAAATAAGTATTGCCTGCAGTATGCAGGAACATTGGAACATTGAAAATCAATTTTAATTTGCTTTGTGTTGACTAAAATAACTATTGCCTGCTGTCTGTGGGAACATTGGAACATTGAAAATCTAGTTTACTTTGCTTTGTGTTGCCAAAAAATAATGGTTGCGTGCTATCTGCAGGAACATTGCCCCACTGTGGTCCTGCCCCTATTGAAAATACAGTGTTCTTTGCTTTTGTGTTGCCTAAAATTAGAATTGCCTGCTGTGTGCGAGAACATTGTCCCACTGTGTTCCTGCCCTTATTGAAAATCAAGTTTACTTTGCTTTGTGTTGCCAAAAAAATAACTATTACCTGCTGTCTGCGGGAACATTGCCCCACTGGGGTCCTGCCCTTATTGAAAATACAGTGTTCTTTGCTTTGTGTTGCCAAAAAATAAGTATTGCCTGCTGTATGTGGGAACATTGGAACATTGAAAATCAAGTTTACTTTGCTTTGTGTTGCCTAAAATTACTATTGCCTGCTGTGTGCGGGAACATTGCCCCACTGGGGTCCTGACCTTATTGAAAATACGGTGTTCTTTGCTTTGTGTTGCCTAAAATAACTATTGTCCTGCTGTATGCAGGAACATTGGAACTTTGAAAATCAAGTTTACTTTGCATTGTGTTGCCTAAATTTACTATTGCCTGCTGTCTGCGGGAACATTGCCCCACTGTGGTCCTGCCCTTATAGAAAATACAGTGTTCTATGCTTTTGTGTTGCCTAAAATTACTATTGCCTGCTGTCTGCGCGAACATTACCTCTCTGGGGTCCTGCCCTTATTGAAAATACAGTGTTCTTTGCTTTGTGTTGCCTAAAATTACTATTGTCCTGCTGTATGCGGGAACATTGGAACATTGAAAATCAAGTTTACTTTGCTTTGTGTTCCCAAAAAATAACTATTGCCTGCTGTCTGCAGGAACATTGCCCCACTGGAGTCCTGCCCTTATTGAAAATACAGTGTTCTTTGCTTTTGTCTTGCCTAAAATTAGTATTGCCTGCTGTATGCAGGAACATTACCCCACTGGGGTCCTGCCCTTATTGAAAATCAAGTTTACTTTGCTTTGTGTTGCCTAAAATTACTATTGTCCTGCTGTATGCGGGAACATTGGAACATTGAAAACCAAGTTTACTTTGCTTTGTGTTGCCAAATAATAACTATTGCCTGCTGTCTGCGGGAACATTGCCCCACAGTGGTCCTCCCCTTATTGAAAATCAAGTTTACTTTGCTTTGTGTTGCCCAAAAAATATCTATTGCCTCCTGTCTGGGGGAACATTGCCCAACTATGGTCCTGCCCTTATTGAAAATACAGTGTTCTTTGATTTGTGTTGCCTAAAATTACTATTGTCCTGCTGTATGCGGGAACATTGGAACATTCAAAAACAAGTTTACTTTGCTTTGTGTTGCCTAAAATTACTATTGCCTGCTGTATGCGGGAACATTGGAACATTGAAAACCAAGTTTACTTTGCTTTGTGTTGCCAAATAATAACTATTGCCTGCTGTCTGCTGGAACATTGCCCCACAGTGGTCCTGCCCTTATTGAAAATCACGTTTACTTTGCTTTGTGTTGCCCAAAAAATACCTATTGCCTCCTGTCTGGGGGAACATTGCCCAACTATGGTCCTGCCCTTTTTGGAAATACAGTGTTCTTTGCTTTGTGTTGCCTAAAATTACTATTGTCCTGCTGTATGCGGGAACATTGGAACATTGAAAATCAAGTTTACTTTGCTTTGTGTTGCCTAAAACTACTATTGCCTGCTGTAAGTGGGAACATTGGAACAATGAAAATCACGTTTACTTTGCTTTGTGTTGCCTAAAATTACTATTGCCTGCTGTCTGCGGGAACATTGCCCCACTGTGGTCCTACCCTTATTGAAAATACAGTGTTCTTTGCTTTTGTCTTGCCTAAAATTACTATTGCCTGCTGTATGCGAGATTATGGAACATTGAAAATCAAGTTTACTTTGCTTTGTGTTGCCAAAAAATAACTATATCCTGCTGTCTGCGGGAACATTGCCCCACTGTGGACTTGCCCTTATTGAAAATAC
Source organism: Anolis sagrei (assembly GCF_037176765.1). Lineage (NCBI taxonomy): Eukaryota > Metazoa > Chordata > Lepidosauria > Squamata > Anolidae > Anolis > Anolis sagrei. The sequence goes on along the minus strand of NC_090035.1, from coordinate 54,320,489 downwards.
AGTGTTCTTTGCTTTTGGGTTGCCTAAAATTACTATTATCTGCTGTCTGCAGGAACATTGCCTCACTGTGGTCCTGCCCTTATTGAAAATACAGTGTTCTTTGCTTTGTGTTGCCTAAAATTACTATTGTCCTGCTGTATGCGGGAACATTGGAACATTGAAAATCAAGTTTACTTTGCTTTGTGTTGCCTAATATTACTATTGCCTGCTGTATGAGGGATTATGGAACATTGAAAATCAAGTTTAATTTGCTTTGTGTTCCCAAAAAATAACTATTGCCTGCTGTCTGCGGGAACATTGCCCCACTGGAGTCCTGCCCTTATTGAAAATACAGTGTTCTTTGCTTTTGTCTTGCCTAAAATTAGTATTGCCTGCTGTATGCGGGAACATTGCCCCACTGTGGTCCTGCCCTTATTGAAAATACAGTTTACCTAGCTTTGTGTTGCCTAAAATTCCTATTGCCTTCTGTATGCGGAAAATCAGAACATGGAAAATCTAATTACTTTGCTTTGTGTTGCCAAAAAATAACGATTGCCTGCTGTCTGCGGGAACATTGCCCCACTGTAGTCCTGCCCTTATTGAAAATAGAGTGTTCTTTGCATTTGTCTTGCACAGAATTAGTATTGCCTGCTGTCTGCGGGAACCTTGCCCCACTGGAGTCCTGGCTTTATTGAAAATACAGTGTTCTTTGCTTTTCTGTTGCCTAAAATTACTATTGCCTGCTGTTTGCGGGAACATTGCCCCACTAGGGGCCTGCCCTTATTGAAAATCAAGTTTACTTTGCTTTGTGTTGCCTAAAATTACTATTGCCTGCTGTCTGCGGGAACATTGGAACATTGAAAATCTAGTTTACTTTGCTCTCTGTTACCAAAAAATAACGATTGCCTGCTGTCTGCAGGAACATTGCCCCACTGTGGTCCTGCCCTTATTGAAAATACAGTGTTCTTTGCTTTTGTGTTGCCTAAAATTGCTATTGCCTGCTGCCTGCGGGAACATTGCCCCACTGATGTCCTGCCCTTATTGAAAATACAGTGTTCTTTGCTTTGTGTTGCCAAAAAATAAGTATTGCCTGCTGTATGCGGGAACATTGGGACATAGAAAATCAAGTTTACTTTTCTTTGTGTTGCCTAAAATTACTATTGCCTGCTGTGTGCGGGAACATTGCCCCATTCTGGTCCTGCCCTTATAGAAAATACAGTTTTCTTTGCTTTTGTGTTGCCTAAAATTACTATTGCCTGCTGTATGTGGGAACATTACCTCTCTGGGGTCCTGCCCTTATTGAAAATACAGTGTTCTTTGCTTTGTGTTGCCTAAAATTTCTATTGTCCTGCTGTATGCGGGAACATGGGAACCTTGAAAATCAAGGCTACTTTGCTTTTTTTTGCCTAAAATTAGTATTGCCTGCTGTATGCGGGAACATTGGAACATTGTAAATCAAGTTTACTTTGCTTTGTGTTGCCAAAAAATAACTATTGCCTGCTGTCTGTGGGAACATTGCCCCACTGTCATCCTGCCCTTATTGAAAATTAAGTTTACTTTGCTTTGTGTTGCCTAAAATTACTATTGCCTGCTGTATGCGGGAACATTTGAACATTGAAAATCAAGTGTATTTTGCTTTGTGTTGCCTAAAATTTCTATTGCCTGCTGTCTGCGAGAACATTGGCCCTCTGTGGTCCTTCCCTTATTGAAAATCAAGTTGACTTGGCTTTGTGTTGCCCAAAAAATATCTATTGCCTGCTGTCTGCGGGAACATTGCCCCACTGTGGTCCTGCCCTTATTGAAAATACAGTGTTCTTTGATTTGTGTTGCTTAAAATTACTATTGCCTGCTTTGTGCCGGAACATTGGAACCTTGAAAATCAAGTTTACACTGCTTTGTGTTGCGAAAAATCACGATTACCTGATGTCTGCGGGAACATTGCCCCACTGTGGAACTGTGCGGGAACATTGGAACATTGAAAATCAAGTTTTCTTTTCTTTGTGTTGCCTAAAATTACTATTGCCTGCTGTATGCAGGAACTTTGGAACATTGAAAATCAAGTTTACTTTGCTTTGTATTGCCAAAAAATAACTATTGCCTGCTGTCTGCGGGAACATTGCCCCACTGGGGTCCTGCCCTTTTTGAAAATACAGTGTTCTTTGCTTTGTGTTGCCTAAAATTACTATTGTCCTGCTGTATGCAGAAACATTGGAACATTGAAAATCAAGTTTACTTTGCTTTGTGTTGCCTAAAACTACTATTGTCTGCTGTAAGCGGGAACATTGGAACAATGAAAATCACGTTAACTTTGCTTTGTGTTGCCTAAAATTACTGTTGCCTGCTGTCTGCGGGAACATAGCCCCACTGTGGTCCTACCCTTATTGAAAATACAGTGTTCTTTGCTTTTGTCTTGCCTAAAATAAGTATTGCCTGCTGTCTGCGGGAACATTGCCCCACTGTGGTCCTGCCCTTATTGAAAATACAGTGGTCTTTGCTTTTGTGTTGCCTAAAATTACTATTATCTGCTGTCTGCGGGAACATTGCCTCAATGTGGTCCTGCCCTTATTGAAAATACAGTGTTTTTTGCTTTGTGTTGCCTAAAATTACTATTGTCCTGCTGTATGCGGGAACATTGGAACATTGAAAATCAAGTTTACTTTGCTTTGTGTTGCCTAAAATTACTATTGCCTGCTGTATGCGGGATTATGGAACATTGAAAATCAAGTTTAGTTTGCTTTGTGTTCCGAAAAAATAACTATTGCCTGCTGTCTGCAGGAACATTGCCCCACTGGAGTTCTGCCCTTATTGAAAATACAGTGTTCTTTGCTTTTGTCTTGCCTAAAATTAGTATTGCCTGCTGTATGCGGGAACATTGCCCCACTGGGGTCCTGCCCTTATTGAAAATCAAGTTTACTTTGCTTTGTGTTGCCTAAAATTTCTATTGCCTGCTGTATGCGGGAACATTGGAACATTGAAAATCAAGTTTACTTTGCTTTGTGTTGCCAAATAATAACTATTGCCTGCTGTCTGCGGGAACATTGCCCCACAGTGGTCCTGCCCTTATTGAAAATCAAGTTTACTTTGCTTTGTGTTGCCCAAAAAATATCTATTGCCTCCTGTCTGGGGGAACATTGCCCAACTATGGTCCTGCCCTTATTGAAAATACAGTGTTCTTTGATTTGTGTTGCCTAAAATTACTATTGTCCTGCTGTATGCGGGAACATTGGAACATTCAAAAACAAGTTTACTTTGCTTTGTGTTGCCTAAAATTACTATTGCCTGCTGTATGCGGGAACATTGGAACATTGAAAACCAAGTTTACTTTGCTTTGTGTTGCCAAATAATAACTATTGCCTGCTGTCTGCGGGAACATTGCCCCACAGTGGTCCTGCCCTTATTGAAAATCACGTTTACTTTGCTTTGTGTTGCCCAAAAAATACCTATTGCCTCCTGTCTGGGGGAACATTGCCCAACTATGGTCCTGCCCTTATTGAAAATACAGTGTTCTTTGCTTTGTGTTGCCTAAAATTACTATTGTCCTGCTGTATGCGGGAACATTGGAACATTGAAAATCAAGTTTACTTTGCTTTGTGTTGCCTAAAACTACTATTGCCGGCTGTAAGTGGGAACATTGGAACAATGAAAATCACGTTTACTTTGCTTTGTGATGCCTAAAATTACTATTGCCTGCTGTCTGCGGGAACATTGCCCCACTGTGGTCCTACCCTTATTGAAAATACAGTGTTCTTTGCTTTTGTCTTGCCTAAAATTACTATTGCCTGCTGTATGCGAGATTATGGAACATTGAAAATCAAGTTTACTTTGCTTTGTGTTGCCAAAAAATAACTATATCCTGCTGTCTGCGGGAACATTGCCCCACTGTGGACTTGCCCTTATTGAAAATACAGTGTTCTTTGCTTTTGTGTTGCCTAAAATTACTATTATCTGCTGTCTGCAGGCACATTGCCTCACTGTGGTCCTGCCCTTATTGAAAATACAGTGTTCTTTGCTTTGTGTTGCCTAAAATTACTATTGTCCTGCTGTATGCGGGAACATTGGAACATTGAAAATCAAGTTTACTTTGCTTTGTGTTGCCTAATATTACTATTGCCTGCTGTATGAGGGATTATGGAACATTGAAAATCAAGTTTAATTTGCTTTGTGTTCCCAAAAAATAACTATTGCCTGCTGTCTGCGGGAACATTGCCCCACTGGAGTCCTGCCCTTATTGAAAATACAGTGTTCTTTGCTTTTGTCCTGCCTAAAATTAGTATTGCCTGCTGTATGCGGGAACATTGCCCCACTGTGGTCATGCCCTTATTGAAAATACAGTTTACTTAGCTTTGTGTTGCCTAAAATTCCTATTGCCTGCTGTATGCGGGAAAATCAGAACATTGAAAATCTAGTTTACTTTGCTTTGTGTTGCCAAAAAATAACGATTGCCTGCTGTCTGCGGGAACATTGCCCCACTGTGTTCCTGCCCTTATTGAAAATCAAGTTTACTTTGCTTTGTGTTGCCAAAAAAATAACTATTATCTGCTGTCTGCGGGAACATTGCCTCAATGTGGTCCTGCCCTTATTGAAAATACAGTGTTTTTTGCTTTGTGTTGCCTAAAATTACTATTGTCCTGCTGTATGCGGGAACATTGGAACATTGAAAATCAAGTTTACTTTGCTTTGTGTTGCCTAAAATTACTATTGCCTGCTGTGTGCGGGAACATTGCCCCACTGGGGTCCTGACCTTATTGAAAATACGGTGTTCTTTGCTTTGTGTTGCCTAAAATAACTATTGTCCTGCTGTATGCAGGAACATTGGAACTTTGAAAATCAAGTTTACTTTGCATTGTGTTGCCTAAATTTACTATTGCCTGCTGTCTGCGGGAACATTGCCCCACTGTGGTCCTGCCCTTATAGAAAATACAGTGTTCTATGCTTTTGTGTTGCCTAAAATTACTATTGCCTGCTGTCTGCGCGAACATTACCTCTCTGGGGTCCTGCCCTTATTGAAAATACAGTGTTCTTTGCTTTGTGTTGCCTAAAATTACTATTGTCCTGCTGTATGCGGGAACATTGGAACATTGAAAATCAAGTTTACTTTGCTTTGTGTTCCCAAAAAATAACTATTGCCTGCTGTCTGCAGGAACATTGCCCCACTGGAGTCCTGCCCTTATTGAAAATACAGTGTTCTTTGCTTTTGTCTTGCCTAAAATTACTATTGTCCTGCTGTATGCGGGAACATTGGAACATTGAAAACCAAGTTTACTTAACTTTGTGTTGCCAAATAATAACTATTGCCTGCTGTCTGCGGGAACATTGCCCCACAGTGGTCCTCCCCTTATTGAAAATCAAGTTTACTTTGCTTTGTGTTGCCCAAAAAATATCTATTGCCTCCTGTCTGGGGGAACATTGCCCAACTATGGTCCTGCCCTTATTGAAAATACAGTGTTCTTTGATTTGTGTTGCCTAAAATTACTATTGTCCTGCTGTATGCGGGAACATTGGAACATTCAAAAACAAGTTTACTTTGCTTTGTGTTGCCTAAAATTACTATTGCCTGCTGTATGCGGGAACATTGGAACATTGAAAACCAAGTTTACTTTGCTTTGTGTTGCCAAATAATAACTATTGCCTGCTGTCTGCTGGAACATTGCCCCACAGTGGTCCTGCCCTTATTGAAAATCACGTTTACTTTGCTTTGTGTTGCCCAAAAAATACCTATTGCCTCCTGTCTGGGGGAACATTGCCCAACTATGGTCCTGCCCTTTTTGGAAATACAGTGTTCTTTGCTTTGTGTTGCCTAAAATTACTATTGTCCTGCTGTATGCGGGAACATTGGAACATTGAAAATCAAGTTTACTTTGCTTTGTGTTGCCTAAAACTACTATTGCCTGCTGTAAGTGGGAACATTGGAACAATGAAAATCACGTTTACTTTGCTTTGTGTTGCTTAAAATTACTATTGCCTGCTGTCTGCGGGAACATTGCCCCACTGTGGTCCTACCCTTATTGAAAATACAGTGTTCTTTGCTTTTGTCTTGCCTAAAATTACTATTGCCTGCTGTATGCGAGATTATGGAACATTGAAAATCAAGTTTACTTTGCTTTGTGTTGCCAAAAAATAACTATATCCTGCTGTCTGCGGGAACATTGCCCCACTGTGGACTTGCCCTTATTGAAAATACAGTGTTCTTTGCTTTTGTGTTGCCTAAAATTACTATTATCTGCTGTCTGCAGGCACATTGCCTCACTGTGGTCCTGCCCTTATTGAAAATACAGTGTTCTTTGCTTTGTGTTGCCTAAAATTACTATTGTCCTGCTGTATGCGGGAACATTGGAACATTGAAAATCAATTTTACTTTGCTTTGTGTTGCCTAATATTACTATTGCCTGCTGTATGAGGGATTATGGAACATTGAAAATCAAGTTTAATTTGCTTTGTGTTCCCAAAAAATAACTATTGCCTGCTGTCTGCGGGAACATTGCCCCACTGGAGTCCTGCCCTTATTGAAAATACAGTGTTCTTTGCTTTTGTCTTGCCTAAAATTAATATTGCCTGCTGTATGCGGGAACATTGCCCCACTGTGGTCCTGCCCTTATTGAAAATACAGTTTACCTAGCTTTGTGTTGCCTAAAATTCCTATTGCCTGCTGTATGCGGGAAAATCAGAACATTGAAAATCTAGTTTACTTTGCTTTGTGTTGCCAAAAAATAACGATTGCCTGCTGTCTGCGGGAACATTGCCCCACTGTAGTCCTGCCCTTATTGAAAATAGAGTGTTCTTTGCATTTGTCTTGCACAGAATTAGTATTGCCTGCTGTCTGCGGGAACCTTGCCCCACTGGAGTCCTGGCTTTATTGAAAATACAGTGTTCTTTGCTTTTCTGTTGCCTAAAATTACTATTGCCTGCTGTTTGCGGGAACATTGCCCCACTAGGGGCCTGCCCTTATTGAAAATCAAGTTTACTTTGCTTTGTGTTGCCTAAAATTACTATTGCCTGCTGTCTGCGGGAACATTGGAACATTGAAAATCTAGTTTACTTTGCTCTCTGTTACCAAAAAATAACGATTGCCTGCTGTCTGCAGGAACATTGCCCCACTGTGGTCCTGCCCTTATTGAAAATACAGTGTTCTTTGCTTTTGTGTTGCCTAAAATTGCTATTGCCTGCTGCCTGCGGGAACATTGCCCCACTGATGTCCTGCCCTTATTGAAAATACAGTGTTCTTTGCTTTGTGTTGCCAAAAAATAAGTATTGCCTGCTGTATGCGGGAACATTGGGACATAGAAAATCAAGTTTACTTTTCTTTGTGTTGCCTAAAATTACTATTGCCTGCTGTGTGCGGGAACATTGCCCCATTCTGGTCCTGCCCTTATAGAAAATACAGTTTTCTTTGCTTTTGTGTTGCCTAAAATTACTATTGCCTGCTGTATGTGGGAACATTACCTCTCTGGGGTCCTGCCCTTATTGAAAATACAGTGTTCTTTGCTTTGTGTTGCCTAAAATTTCTATTGTCCTGCTGTATGCGGGAACATTGGAACCTTGAAAATCAAGGCTACTTTGCTTTTTTTTTGCCTAAAATTAGTATTGCCTGCTGTATGCGGGAACATTGGAACATTGTAAATCAAGTTTACTTTGCTTTGTGTTGCCAAAAAATAACTATTGCCTGCTGTCTGTGGGAACATTGCCCCACTGTCATCCTGCCCTTATTGAAAATTAAGTTTACTTTGCTTTGTGTTGCCTAAAATTACTATTGCCTGCTGTATGCGGGAACATTTGAACATTGAAAATCAAGTGTATTTTGCTTTGTGTTGCCTAAAATTACTATTGCCTGCTGTCTGCGAGAACATTGGCCCTCTGTGGTCCTTCCCTTATTGAAAATCAAGTTGACTTGGCTTTGTGTTGCCCAAAAAATATCTATTGCCTGCTGCCTGCGGGAACATTGCCCCACTGTGGTCCTGCCCTTATTGAAAGTACAGTGTTCTTTGATTTGTGTTGCCTAAAATTACTATTGCCTGCTTTGTGCCGGAACATTGGAACCTTGAAAATCAAGTTTACACTGCTTTGTGTTGCGAAAAATCACGATTACCTGATGTCTGCGGGAACATTGCCCCACTGTGGAACTGTGCGGGAACATTGGAACATTGAAAATCAAGTTTTCTTTTCTTTGTGTTGCCTAAAATTACTATTGCCTGCTGTATGCAGGAACTTTGGAACATTGAAAATCAAGTTTACTTTGCTTTGTATTGCCAAAAAATAACTATTGCCTGCTGTCTGCGGGAACATTGCCCCACTGGGGTCCTGCCCTTTTTGAAAATACAGTGTTCTTTGCTTTGTGTTGCCTAAAATTACTATTGTCCTGCTGTATGCAGAAACATTGGAACATTGAAAATCAAGTTTACTTTGCTTTGTGTTGCCTAAAACTACTATTGTCTGCTGTAAGCGGGAACATTGGAACAATGAAAATCACGTTAACTTTGCTTTGTGTTGCCTAAAATTACTGTTGCCTGCTGTCTGCGGGAACATAGCCCCACTGTGGTCCTACCCTTATTGAAAATACAGAGTTCTTTGCTTTTGTCTTGCCTAAAATAAGTATTGCCTGCTGTCTGCGGGAACATTGCCCCACTGTGGTCCTGCCCTTATTGAAAATACAGTGGTCTTTGCTTTTGTGTTGCCTAAAATTACTATTATCTGCTGTCTGCGGGAACATTGCCTCAATGTGGTCCTGCCCTTATTGAATATACAGTGTTTTTTGCTTTGTGTTGCCTAAAATTACTATTGTCCTGCTGTATGCGGGAACATTGGAACATTGAAAATCAAGTTTACTTTGCTTTGTGTTGCCTAAAATTACTATTGCCTGCTGTATGCGGGATTATGGAACATTGAAAATCAAGTTTAGTTTGCTTTGTGTTCCGAAAAAATAACTATTGCCTGCTGTCTGCAGGAACATTGCCCCACTGGAGTTCTGCCCTTATTGAAAATACAGTGTTCTTTGCTTTTGTCTTGCCTAAAATTAGTATTGCCTGCTGTATGCGGGAACATTGCCCCACTGGGGTCCTGCCCTTATTGAAAATCAAGTTTACTTTGCTTTGTGTTGCCTAAAATTTCTATTGCCTGCTGTATGCGGGAACATTGGAACATTGAAAATCAAGTTTACTTTGCTTTGTGTTGCCAAATAATAACTATTGCCTGCTGTCTGCGGGAACATTGCCCCACAGTGGTCCTGCCCTTATTGAAAATCAAGTTTACTTTGCTTTGTGTTGCCCAAAAAATATCTATTGCCTCCTGTCTGGGGGAACATTGCCCAACTATGGTCCTGCCCTTATTGAAAATACAGTGTTCTTTGATTTGTGTTGCCTAAAATTACTATTGTCCTGCTGTATGCGGGAACATTGGAACATTCAAAAACAAGTTTACTTTGCTTTGTGTTGCCTAAAATTACTATTGCCTGCTGTATGCGGGAACATTGGAACATTGAAAACCAAGTTTACTTTGCTTTGTGTTGCCAAATAATAACTATTGCCTGCTGTCTGCGGGAACATTGCCCCACAGTGGTCCTGCCCTTATTGAAAATCACGTTTACTTTGCTTTGTGTTGCCCAAAAAATACCTATTGCCTCCTGTCTGGGGGAACATTGCCCAACTATGGTCCTGCCCTTTTTGAAAATACAGTGTTCTTTGCTTTGTGTTGCCTAAAATTACTATTGTCCTGCTGTATGCGGGAACATTGGAACATTGAAAATCAAGTTTACTTTGCTTTGTGTTGCCTAAAACTACTATTGCCTGCTGTAAGTGGGAACATTGGAACAATGAAAATCACGTTTACTTTGCTTTGTGATGCCTAAAATTACTATTGCCTGCTGTCTGCGGGAACATTGCCCCACTGTGGTCCTACCCTTATTGAAAATACAGTGTTCTTTGCTTTTGTCTTGCCTAAAATTACTATTGCCTGCTGTATGCGAGATTATGGAACATTGAAAATCAAGTTTGCTTTGCTTTGTGTTGCCAAAAAATAACTATATCCTGCTGTCTGCGGGAACATTGCCCCACTGTGGACTTGCCCTTATTGAAAATACAGTGTTCTTTGCTTTTGTGTTGCCTAAAATTACTATTATCTGCTGTCTGCAGGCACATTGCCTCACTGTGGTCCTGCCCTTATTGAAAATACAGTGTTCTTTGCTTTGTGTTGCCTAAAATTACTATTGTCCTGCTGTATGCGGGAACATTGGAACATTGAAAATCAAGTTTACTTTGCTTTGTGTTGCCTAATATTACTATTGCCTGCTGTATGAGGGATTATGGAACATTGAAAATCAAGTTTAATTTGCTTTGTGTTCCCAAAAAATAACTATTGCCTGCTGTCTGCGGGAACATTGCCCCACTGGAGTCCTGCCCTTATTGAAAATACAGTGTTCTTTGCTTTTGTCTTGCCTAAAATTAGTATTGCCTGCTGTATGCGGGAACATTGCCCCACTGTGGTCATGCCCTTATTGAAAATACAGTTTACTTAGCTTTGTGTTGCCTAAAATTCCTATTGCCTGCTGTATGCGGGAAAATCAGAACATTGAAAATCTAGTTTACTTTGCTTTGTGTTGCCAAAAAATAACGATTGCCTGCTGTCTGCGGAAACATTGCCCCACTGTAGTCCTGCCCTTATTGAAAATAGAGTGTTCTTTGCATTTGTCTTGCACAGAATTAGTATTGCCTGCTGTCTGCTGGAACCTTGCCCCACTGGAGTCCTGGCTTTATTGAAAATACAGTGTTCTTTGCTTTTCTGTTGCCTAAAATTACTATTGCCTGCTGTTTGCGGGAACATTGCCCCACTAGGGGCCTGCCCTTATTGAAAATCAAGTTTACTTTGCTTTGTGTTGCCTAAAATTACTATTGCCTGCTGTCTGCGGGAACATTGGAACATTGAAAATCTAGTTTACTTTGCTCTCTGTTACCAAAAAATAACGATTGCCTGCTGTCTGCAGGAACATTGCCCCACTGTGGTCCTGCCCTTATTGAAAATACAGTGTTCTTTGCTTTTGTGTTGCCTAAAATTGCTATTGCCTGCTGCCTGCGGGAACATTGCCCCACTGATGTCCTGCCCTTATTGAAAATACAGTGTTCTTTGCTTTGTGTTGCCAAAAAATAAGTATTGCCTGCTGTATGCGGGAACATTGGAACATAGAAAATCAAGTTTACTTTTCTTTGTGTTGCCTAAAATTACTATTGCCTGCTGTGTGCGGGAACATTGCCCCATTCTGGTCCTGCCCTTATAGAAAATACAGTTTTCTTTGCTTTTGTGTTGCCTAAAATTACTATTGCCTGCTGTATGCGGGAACATTACCTCTCTGGGGTCCTGCCCTTATTGAAAATACAGTGTTCTTTGCTTTGTGTTGCCTAAAATTTCTATTGTCCTGCTGTATGCGGGAACATTGGAACCTTGAAAATCAAGGCTACTTTGCTTTTTTTTTGCCTAAAATTAGTATTGCTTGCTGTTTGCGGGAACATTGGAACATTGTAAATCAAGTTTACTTTGCTTTGTGTTGCCAAAAAATAACTATTGCCTGCTGTCTGTGGGAACATTGCCCCACTGTCATCCTGCCCTTATTGAAAATTAAGTTTACTTTGCTTTGTGTTGCCTAAAATTACTATTGCCTGCTGTATGCGGGAACATTGGAACATTGAAAATCAAGTGTATTTTGCTTTGTGTTGCCTAAAATTACTATTGCCTGCTGTCTGCGAGAACATTGGCCCTCTGTGGTCCTTCCCTTATTGAAAATCAAGTTGACTTGGCTTTGTGTTGCCCAAAAAATATCTATTGCCTGCTGTCTGCGGGAACATTGCCCCACTGTGGTCCTGCCCTTATTGAAAATACAGTGTTCTTTGATTTGTGTTGCCTAAAATTACTATTGCCTGCTTTGTGCGGGAACATTGGAACCTTGAAAATCAAGTTTACACTGCTTTGTGTTGCGAAAAATCACGATTACCTGATGTCTGCGGGAACATTGCCCCACTGTGGAACTGTGCGGGAACATTGGAACATTGAAAATCAAGTTTTCTTTTCTTTGTGTTGCCTAAAATTACTATTGCCTGTTGTATGCAGGAACTTTGGAACACTGAAAATCAAGTTTACTTTGCTTTGTATTGCCAAAAAATAACTATTGCCTGCTGTCTGCGGGAACATTGCCCCACTGGGGTCCTGCCCTTTTTGAAAATACAGTGTTCTTTGCTTTGTGTTGCCTAAAATTACTATTGTCCTGCTGTATGCAGAAACATTGGAACATTGAAAATCAAGTTTACTTTGCTTTGTGTTGCCTAAAACTACTATTGTCTGCTGTAAGCGGGAACATTGGAACAATGAAAATCACGTTAACTTTGCTTTGTGTTGCCTAAAATTACTGTTGCCTGCTGTCTGCGGGAACATAGCCCCACTGTGGTCCTACCCTTATTGAAAATACTGTGTTGTTTGCTTTTGTCTTGCCTAAAATAAGTATTGCCTGCTGTCTGCGGGAACATTGCCCCACTGTGGTCCTGCCCTTATTGAAAATACAGTGGTCTTTGCTTTTGTGTTGCCTAAAATTACTATTATCTGCTGTCTGCGGGAACATTGCCTCAATGTGGTCCTGCCCTTATTGAAAATACAGTGTTTTTTGCTTTGTGTTGCCTAAAATTACTATTGTCCTGCTGTATGCGGGAACATTGGAACATTGAAAATCAAGTTTACTTTGCTTTGTGTTGCCTAAAATTACTATTGCCTGCTGTATGCGGGATTATGGAACATTGAAAATCAAGTTTAGTTTGCTTTGTGTTCCGAAAAAATAACTATTGCCTGCTGTCTGCAGGAACATTGCCCCACTGGAGTTCTGCCCTTATTGAAAATACAGTGTTCTTCTTGACTTCCGGTGGAGGTGTCATGGCCGCAGCAGCAGGCTTCCAAGGCTCCGCGCGCCAGTGGAAGGCCTGAGCATCCCCCAATTGGGTTAGGGGCGATAGAGACCCCACAAGCCGACGGACAGAGGTCGGCTTGCCTGCCAAACCTGGTGAGTGGCGGGGGCGAGTGGCACTGCCCTCCCTCAAGGGGGGTGGTCAAACTCGCCTGGCAACTCCCAGGAACGGCACCCAGGGGGACAGCGCGGCCCGAAAGAGCCGCAAACGCAGCCTGCCTCCACAAAGCAGCAAGCTTTGCAACACGGAGAAAAGAAACAAAGAAAGAGAAAAATAGAGAAGCGGATTACCAGACCTACCGCTACCCCTTTAACTGAGACCAAGGACAACAAAACGCAAAGGATATACAAGCAGCGGTATGACAAGACCATAAAGACTATAAAGGTCACACAATAGCCATACAAAGCTGCATCACTGAGGGGTTGAGACCAGCCTCCTCTCCCCCATCTCACCCCTTCCACGTCGCCCAGCCGAAGTTGGAGGAGCTAAAGTGGGAAACTGTGAGTAACCACAAACTCGCTTACAGCCTCGGTCTATATTTAATTTTTCTGAACTAAACTTACTCTTCTGAACTATACAACCCCCCTCCCAGCCTCCCCACCCCCCTCAACATACACCCTCCCTGCCAATCTCTCCGTTTATGTCTCCGTCCATGCCCTTCAACAGAGCAAATATGACAAAACAGTAAAGCAAATAGAGTAATTCCACTCTGGCACGCTACCTTCCTCCCTCCTCCTCACGAGAAGAGCCCTCATAGTCAGGGCAGAGCGCCCAGAACGCACGGCGCGCGCCTCCCTCCTCCTCACGAGAAGAGCCCTTACAGCCAGGGCAGTGCGCCCAGAACGCACGGCGCGCGCCCCCGCCTCGCGGCCGAGCGCGCAGGCGCAACCACTCTCGCGAGAAGAGAAAGGGGACAAGGAGAGAGGGTGGAACGGCCTCCCTAACCAGGAAGACAATAGAAGGCCTGCCGGCGAAGGGAAGAAGGGAGGAAGGAAGGAAGGGAGGAAGGAGCAACAAAAGAGGAAAGAAAGAAAAGGGGGCAACATCCAGACCGCCTGAGAAGGGAGCAGGCGAGCAGCCGAGAGAAGAAAAGGAAGAGAAGGTAGGAGGCCCAAAACTATTCTAATTATCCAAGAATCGCGAACGCGGATTAGCGACCGGCGGGAAAGAGCTGAGGGGTGAGGGAAACGACAAGGGGAAAACAGGCTGGAAAGTAAAGAATACCGTAAGCTATAAGGAGTGAAAAAAAAAGTGAAAGGTGAGTGAAAGGGTGAGGGCTGGGTCGGCTAAAAGGGGGAAGAAATAAATTAAATTGGAAAAAAAAAGAGAGAAGAAGAAGAAAAGAAGAAAGAGAAAAAATAGGAAAACAGACTGGTCGCAACAATAGAACAAGTATCCCAGGAATCAAACCACTCCAATAAAAGAGAAAGGGATATAATGGCCGAAAAACTCTCATCGGCAACTAAACAAAGTAATAAGATAAATCCCACAAATTCCATAACAAATGTTACAACTATCCCACCAGTGGCAACCACAACCACAGCCACAATGCAAACACCTGTCCTGATTCCCCGCCAGAAGACTCTCCACACAATATGATGTGATTCCAAAAGAAACAACCTTCAAAGATCTCTTGCAGGAAATGTTGAAGATGCAAGAAAAGATTGAAAAAAAAATAGAAGAAAGCCAGGAAAAAACACAACAGAATATGGAAAGATTGTTCCAAAAAGAAATGGGGAAGTTAAGGCAAGAATTGAAGGAAGACGTAGCGCAAATAAAGAAAGAGGTCTCCAACGTGCAGGATGAATTAAAGATCTTGAAGAAAGAAAACTTAAGCTTAAAGAAAGCACAGGACAAAACTGAAGCCAAATTAAAGAAACTAGAAGAAGCGAAAGACAAACTAGAGAAACAACAAGAATCCTGGGCATGCAAAGAGACCGATTATCAACTCAGATTTAGAAACATCGAAGAGAAAGAAGGAGAAAATCTAAGAGAAACAATCATGGAAATCACGACTCGCATGACTAACACCACCCCTGAAGAAATGAACAAGGAAATCGACACGACACAGAGAATCAATTCCAGTTATGCTAAAAGGAACAACGTTCCCAGAGATATTCTGGTCAGCTTCTGCAGAAAAAATGTCCGCGACGAGATTATAAGGATGAAAGCAAAAGACCAGCCCACATACAACGGTAAAAAAGTGATAATACTCAAAGAATTTACGTCCACCTCTATGAATAAGAGGAAAAATTACTATTTCCTTACAGACGTATTAAAAAAACACAAGATCAAATTTAGATGGGAACGTCTAGAGGGAATTCAAGTGACGTACAGAGAGAGCAAATTCTGGCTTACATCAGAGGAGAAAGCAAAGGACTTCTACAGGCGACTCCAAAAAGACCTGGATTTAACATCAGACACTGCAGATGCAACGGAACTGAGCAAAGCGAACCATGACTCTACAAGGGCCAAACACAAAGATGAGGAGGGGAAGAAAAGAGACAAGAAGAGACCAAGACCGGAATCGCTAGACGAGGAGGAGGGAAAGAAGGACATGGGACCTTCAAACACCGGAAAACAACCACCTGATGACAAGTAAAATAAGAATATACTCCAACAACGTCAACGGAATGAACACCCCGAACAAAAGAAGACTAATATTCAATCTATTAAAAAAAGGCAACTACGATTTAATCGCGTTGCAAGAAACACACATCACAACAAAACACTGCACATACCTGTCACAACCCCAACTGGGAAAGGAATTTCATTCACTAGCACCACAAAAAAAAAGAGGAGTAGTAATCTATGCAAAAAGCTCTCTAAATGCATCATTGGCGTTCAAGGACGAGGAGGGCAGAATGGTGGGGATTAAATTCAGAAACAACGAACAAGAGATCTTACTTTGTAACATCTACGCCCCCACGGGCCCCAAAACAAAATTTGTAAAAGAACTCCGGAAAAGACTCTCAGAACACATGCAAGCAGACTTAATGATAGTGGGAGACTTCAACGGTGTAATAGATTGCGAACGGGATAGAACAAAGAAAAACAGGAAAGACATCAACGGAGGAAAATTACCAACTAGCTTCCTGGAATTACGGAAAGATCTATTCCTTGAAGATGCATGGAGGGCCAGAAACCCGGAGGGAAGGGACTACACCTTCTATTCGAACAGACACTCATCATGGTCCAGAATAGACGCCTGTTGGGCCTCAAAAACCCTAATGACCAAACTGAATAAAATCCAGATTCTGCCCAGAACGCTGTCCGACCACTGCCCGATCTTAATAGACATTCAAGGGCCTAGACGACAACGGAAATGGAAACTAAATGAATTCCTCCTAAAGAAAGAAGAAGATATAGAGTCTTTCAGAAAAAACATTCAAGAATTCTTCGAATTTAATATAAATGACGAAATACAACCGGAAGTGATCTGGGACACTAGCAAGGCAGTGTTAAGAGGTCTTTTTATTCAGAAAGGCGCAATAAGAAATAGGAGGAGACAAGAGGAGTTGCTATCATTAACAGAGAAAATAAAGAGTAAAGAGACGGAATTGAAAAAAAAACCAAGAAACAAACAAATAAAGCTGGAACTGGACCTCCTCAAGAAACAGCTTAACTCTTCCCAACTGGAAAAAATTGCAAGAAATCTAAAATATATGAGAGTCAACTACTTCGCCAATGCTAACAAACCGGGCAAATGGCTAGCCAGGAAACTCATGAAGAAAAAACAACATCAGCGGTATAGCTCTATAAATAATTGTCTGAATTTCGTAGGTTAGATTTCTTATTATTGTATCTGAGTCTCTTCTTTTTCTTTCTTTATTGCAATAGTCTGCTGATCTTATGATATTTAAGTAGTTTTGTCCTTCTTTGGGGAGCGTCTGCTTCTCTTCCGGGTCTGGCGCTCGTCTTTTTCTGCTCCGGGTCCGCCGCCCGTCTTCTTCTCCTCCTGGTCCGCCGCCCGTCTTCTTCTCCTCCTGGTCCGCCGCCCGTCTTCTTCTCCTCCTGGTCCGCTGCCCGTCTTCTTCTCTTCCTGGTCCGACGTTTTGTTTCTTTAAATAATCCGCTAGTAGTTTTCTTGATTTTCGTAGCTCTATTGTTCTGTATTTCTTCTACGTAATTCTTCTTCTCACTTCCGCTTCCTTTCACTACTGCAGTGTCTTCTAGACTTTCATAGCTCTATGTCTCTTATGTAACTTCCTTCCCTTATCGTCCCGCCTCTTCCTGACGTCTTCCACTCTTCAGTCCTCCGGCTTTATTTACAAGAAGACACTGGCGTAGTCTAAACAACTGGGCGTCTCAAGGTCAGCATTTACTGTTGTTTTTGCTTCTTTACCCTTTAAGACGCCATAGCCGCCATAATCGCCATTATACCCACAAAGTTCGTTTTCGTTCCTCCTCCTTCGATGCTTCCTTTGGTTAAGCCTTATGAGTTTAGGAGGGGGGGAACAATCCAAGTTATTTTCAATTTTCCTTCTCTCTCCAATATGTTTCCTCCCCCCTCTTTCCTTACAGGCTTTCTGGGACTCCGCTGTGCTCCCCGAGGGTCCCACAGCCCCCTTTCCTCCCTTGTTCCCTCACCAGAGGCTTTTCACCCGCATATCCTGCGGGACTTTCTTATGGCTTGTCTTATATTTATTTGTTTATTTGTTGTTATCTTTCCCCCGAATGGGGGTTCTAAGAGCGGGATTTAGGTCCGTAAGAGAAATTATTTTTTTGAGAACTTACGTGTCCTCTATGTCAGCTTGTCCGGCACTTTCTTTATAGATGCTCCTTCACCCTTTAAAATGGGTGCGAAGGCAGTTTGTTGTGGCAGACGCTTGTCCGCCACATCCCGATCCCCGATCCGCTGCCCGACCTCACCTCTCTAGACCCTCTCGTCCCCCTCTCCTTGAGGGTGGGGGGGACTTTGGGGCCAAGGAAGGGGTCTACTGGCTTTGCGACTCTTCCCGTCTCGATCCGCGGGTTGAGGAGAGGATTTAATCCTCTCGATCCTTGGTTAGATCGGGTGGCTTGAGGAGAGCTCCTCAAGTCGTGCCTGTCTCCATGTTCACCCACCGGAAGTCCAAACATAGATCTATATATATATATATAAACTTAAAAGGATTAAATCAATCAATATTAACTAAGTAAACGGGGAACCAAAAGTGTTTAAAACTAATCTATAAGTAATTATTTGATCAAATTCAATAACTAAATAATCAAACAAAAATTAATTAAATTAAATATACATTAAGAATAATAAGAACAATAACTATATTATCAACTTGGGAACTGTGAGAATAATAATCTGAAGTAATTAATAGAACCAACAAAATCTGCTAAGCTCAATAAAGATTAATAAAACTACAAAATGACAACCCCTAAACAGAAAACAGAACCGAAGGATATTAAAGGATTATTGAGAAGGGGCTCAGGACAAGAAGATACAAGTACAGCAATTACAGCAGGGACATCAGGAACTACGGGACCGACGGGATGGAAGGATATTCTAAAAGAAATACAGAAATTGTCTGAAAAACAGGATGTGTTGCAAAAGGATTTTGAAAAGAGAGCAATAAGGCACGAAGAACAACAGAAATTGATCCGGGAAGAAATGGCGGAAATTAAAAAAGATCTGAGAGAAGAATTAGGGAAAATGAATAAAGAAATTAGTGATCTTAAAAAAGATAAAGTAAAAATTGAAAAAACTCAAGTTAAAATACAGAAAAAGGTGGAACAATTGGATAATAAAAATGCAAAACTAGAAAAACTGCAGGAGAAATTAGAACAAAACGAGACGGAATATCAATTAAGATTTAGAAATGTCATGGAAACCGAAAATGAAGACATAAGAGAAATAATGATAAAGATAACAGCAAAAATACTGGAATGCCCGGAACAAGACATGAACAATGAAATTGACAGAGTATTCAGAATTCAAACCAGTTATGCAAAGAAACATAAAGTTCCTAAGGATATAATTGTGAAATTCGTGAGAAAAAAGACCCGAGATGACATCCTGAGACAAAATACGCAAAAACCACTTTTTTATAAAGATACAAAAATCTTGATTCTCAAAGAATATCCCCTAACGGTTCTAAATAAGCGCAAGAAATACTTTTTCTTGACAGATGAGCTTAAAAAACTTAACATAAGATTTAGGTGGGAAAAAAGTGAGGGAATCATGACAACATATAAGGGAGAAAAATATTGGATTACATCAGAGGAAAAGGCTAAGGATTTTTACAAAAGACTGGAGAAAGAGAAAGTAATAAAAACAACACCCAAATCAGCGGAAAGAGGAAAGAAGCCAAAGAGGAAAAGATCAAAGTCCCCAGAACTAAAAGGAGCTACAGCAGAAATGCAATCAACTAACGAAGATGGAGATGATGAGGAAGAAGGAGAAGAATCAGAAGTGGTACCAACAGATGAATGAAATGACAGAGTTTACGTACCAAATGAACTGTTTTTCGAATAACGTGAATGGATTGAATTCCCCTAATAAAAGGAAAAAGTTATTCAAACAATTAAAGTGTGGTAAATATAGTATTATTGCATTACAGGAAACACATATATCGCAAAAACACATAGCCTATTTAGAACAAAAACAATTGGGCAAACTCTATCACTCCTCGGCAGTAGAAAAGAAAAAAGGGGTTGCTTTATACATTAATGAACAATTCCAATCAGAATTGGTCTACCGGGACCAAGATGGCAGAATCGTAATAGTGAAAATAACATTAGGTACGGAAGCACTGATAATATGCAATATATACGCCCCCAACGGCCCGAAAACAAAATTCATTAAAATATTAAAAGAAAATCTGCTAAATTTACAAATTGATCATTTGATAATAATGGGAGATTTCAATGGCATAATAGATACACAGAATGATAGAACAAGACGGCAGGGAAGATATAATAAAGGAAACCAAAGTAGTCTACCTAAGAGTTTTCTTACGTTAAAAGCGGAATTTGATCTAGACGATACCTGGAGAGTACATAACCCCCAAGAAAAAGACTTTACATTCTATTCTAGCAGACACGCGGTCTGGTCTAGAATAGATATGGTATGGACTACAAGATCTCTAACGTTGAAAGTAGATAAGATAAAAATTCTTCCAAGAGACATTTCGGACCACGGCCCGATAACAATGAATATCAACTATAGGAAACCAAGGAGAAGATGGAAGCTCAATGATAATTTATTAAAAGTACAAGGAGATATAGATAAATATAAGGAGAAATCGAGAGAATATTTTGAAATAAACAACAATGAAGATACTAAGATAACAACAGTCTGGGACGCATACAAAGCAGTCATGAGGGGGCACTTTATTCAGCATAACACGATAAGAAATAGAATTAAAAATTCGAAAATGAACGACTTGAAAGACGGAATTAGTAGGAAAGAAACGGAGCTAAAAAACGATCCAGAGAACGGAGAAATCTCGAAAGAGTTGGAACTACTCAAGAAAAAGAAACACAATTTAGAGATAGAAGAATTGGCAAAGCAATTGAAGCTTATTAAACAATCTTCCTTTGAAAATGCAAATAAGATAGGGAGGTGGCTGGCAAGGAAACTAAGAAAAAAGAAACAAACCCAAATAATAAATAGAATAAGTCTAGGTGAAAAGGTAGTAACTACTGAAAAAGAGATACTGAGAGAATTCACCAAATTTTATCAAGACCTATATACTAAGGGGAATATAGATAAGGAGAAAATTATGCAATATTTGAGTAAACAAAAATTAGATCGAATCTCAGAAGAACAAAGGGAAAAACTGAACAAACCAATCACATTGGATGAAATTAAAAAAGCTATTCAAAACTTAAAAAATAATAAGGCTCCGGGACCTGATGGATACTCTGCTTGCTTTTATAAAACAATGTTAGAAGAAATTTTAATACCTTTACAAAAAGTATTAAATAATGCCTTGGAAAATCAGGAGATCCCAAATTCATGGAAGGAGGCAGATATCATTCTGATTCATAAGGAAGGAACCGCAAAGGAAGAAATGAAAAACTATAGGCCCATCTCATTACTGAACTCGGACTATAAAATCTTTACAAGCATATTAGCCAATAGATTCAAAGATTTTTTAAAAGATTGGATTGGTGAGGAGCAAAGTGGTTTCCTTCCAAATAGAAATATAAAGGACAACGTTAGAACTGTGTTAGATGTCTTAGAATACTACGAAATGCATCACCAAAAGGAAATGGCTCTACTGACTGTCGACGCTGAGAAAGCGTTCGACAATATGAACTGGGACTTTTTCAAATTCCTATTCCGAGAGATAGACATTGGTTTCCACTTCCAAAATGCCATTGAAGCGATCTATGAGGGTCAAAACGCAAAATTATTAATCAATGGAACCTCGACAGAGGACATAAAAATCGAAAAAGGAACAAGACAGGGATGCCCCCTGTCACCCCTAATATTTATATTTGCCTTGGAAACCTTGTTAAAGGATATTAGAAAGGACGCTACTTTGAAGGGTATAAAACTGGACAAACAAGAATACAAGATCAGGGCTTTTGCCGATGACCTTATAGGGATAATTGAAAACCCGAGAGAAAATATTACAAAGTGGATAAATAAATTAGAGGAATACGGAGAAGTAGCAGGCCTAAAAATAAACAAATCAAAAACAATGCTACTCACGAAGAACATCACACGGGCAAATCAAAAAAACTTAGAAGAAATAGCGGGAATTAAGGTAGTACCCAAAATTAAATACTTGGGGATTTGGGTAACAGCTAGAAATCTCCAATTACTTGAAAACAATTATATAAGCAAATGGAAAGAGATTAAACAAGAAATGTCAAACTGGGGAAAATTGAACCTATCCATGTTGGGGAGAATTGCAGCGGTTAAAATGAATATTCTGCCTAGAATGTTATATCTTTTTCAAAATTTGCCAATCATAAGGAATAATAATTACTTCAAAGAGTGGAACAGTGATATTACGAAATTTGTTTGGAAAAACAAAAAACCCAGGATTAATGTAACCATTATGAACACGGCGAAAGAAAAGGGAGGATTTGGTTTACCCAATTTGAAATTATATTACGAAGCAGCAGCTTTAATGTGGATTCTAGAATGGAGTAAATTGGCTAATGTGAAAATTTTAACATTAGAAGGTTTTGATCTAAGAAAAGGATGGCATTCATACATTTGGTATGAAGGAAAACATAAAGAAAAAAACTTCGGAAACCATTTTATTCGGTCAGCATTATTGAAAACTTGGGAGCATTATAAAAGTTACCTTTTCGAGAAAACTCCTCAATGGGTCTCGTCCCTAGAAGCAAATCAAAGACGACTTCTAGGCTGGACGCATTGGCCGACTTATAGTGATTTGTTAATTAGGAGTGGAGACACGTATGTGTTGAAATCACAGGAAGAAATTAGAAGCAAATTTAAAAATGTTTCATGGTTGCATTACAGGCAAGTGCAGGAAATATTTAAACGAGATAAAGAAAAAGGTTTTGGAACTAAAGAAGATTTTTGGGACAAATTACAGAAAGGGGGGAAAAAGATAATTACAAAAATATATAAAAAATTGCTAGAATGGGCAACAGAAAGAGAAGTCATAAAAGATTCCATGATACGATGGGCCAAAAATATTGGAAGGGTAATTCGACTAGAAGAATGGGAAGCTATATGGACAAAGAGGCTGAAATACACCTATGCATCGGACCTCCAGGAAAACTGGTTGAAGATGCTGCATAGGTGGTACATGACCCCTCAAAAATTGAACATTATGAATAAACAGATTGACAATAAGTGCTGGAAATGTAAAAGTCAAGAGGGCACTTTCTATCATCTTTGGTGGTCGTGTGGAAAAATTAATGAATATTGGAAAATGATTCATAAAGAATGCAAAATAATATTAAAAAAGGAATTTCCGTTTAGGCCAGAAATGTACCTACTGGGCATGTTTGATCCGGAAATATTTAAAGATAAAAATACTGAGAAGCTATTTACCTTTTTAACCACAGCAGCGAGAATGGTATTAGCCAAAGTGTGGAAACAGGAGAAAATCCCTCAAAAAATGGACTGGATACAAAAAATTATTGACATTAAGGATATGGACGAATTAACATTTTGGTTAAGACAATGTAACGGTCAAGGGATGAAACAAACAGATTGGAATCCTCTGGAAGAATATATCGGAAAGAGAGAATGGTTATAAGTAAACTAAATAAGAGAGTGGGAAAGAAATGTACAAAATCCTCCTTGTAAAAATTAATTAGTGATATTGGAAGTAAAGGAAAGAAGGAAAGGAGGTTACGGAAAATGCATTAGAGGAAAGTAAGACGAAAGGAAGTCGCACTAGGGTGTAGAATAGGACGTTTATTGTTTTTAATTTTTTTTTCTTCTTTTTCTTCTCTTGGGTGCTTTGGGGTTCTATATCTGTGGTGGTGGGTTATTAATGTGTGATTATGTCACTTTCAGTTTCTCTGTTTTTATGTTTATGTTTATTATGGTGAAAACTCAATAAAAAATATTATTAAAAAAAAAAAAACAACATCAGCATGTCACCAAAATTCTAAGAAACGGGAAATCATACTATACGGAAGAAGAGATCTCAAATCAATTCAAAGAATTTTACAAGGAACTCTACCAGAAAGACAACATCAGACCGGAAGACATAGCTGAATATCTAGCCAAGCGCAAATTAGAAAAGCTAAGCGATGAACAAAGAGAACTCCTCAATACACCAATAACAGAATCGGAAATAAGGAAAGCAATCAATGAACTACCAAACAATAAAGCACCGGGCCCTGATGGCTTCACTGCAAAATATTATAAGACCTTTCAAGAGGACCTGACTCCACATTTAAAAGTAATATTTAACAACATACTAACGGAGGCCAAAATGCCGGATTCTTGGCAGGAAGCAGTCATCACACTTATCCAAAAAGATACAACGGAAACGGAAAACATCAAAAACTACCGACCAATATCGCTGTTGAATACAGATTACAAGATTTTCACCAGTGTACTTGCAAGTAGAATGAAAAAATACCTAAGTAATACCATCAACGAAGATCAAACGGGCTTTCTCCCATCAAGACATATGTGTGAAAATCTGAGGACAATTTTGGATATAATCGAGTATTACACAAGCAACCCACAGAAAGAACTAGGCTTGTTGTTTCTCGATGCCGAGAAAGCCTTCGATCGGGTCAGTTGGGATTTCATGCTTCACCTAATCAGAGAAAAAGATATGGGTTTTCATTTCACAAACGCAATTAAAACAATATACTCAAGACAGAGAGCAAAAATTAGGGTCAACGGACTGGAAACAGCAAGCATTACCATTGAAAGGGGTACAAGGCAGGGCTGCCCGTTATCCCCCCTGCTTTTTGTGTTCACATTGGAAGTTTTATTGACGGAAATAAGAGCAGACAACAACCTGAGGGGTATGAAGATCAGGAAGGATGAATTTAAAATAAAGGCATACGCAGATGATATCGTCTGCATTATAGAAAACCCCCTCCACACGATATCAAACTGGATAGACAAAATAGATCACTACGGGAAGGTCTCTGGACTAAAGATAAATAAATCTAAAACCAAAATACTAACTAAAAACATGACCCCTGAAAAAAAGGAAGAACTACAAAATATATCACAATTTGAGATCGTTAGTAAGATAAAATATTTAGGAATTCAAATCACAACAAACAATGCTCAGTTGGTGAAAAATAATTACGAAACTACATGGAAAGACATCACTAAAAAGATTGAAAGCTGGAAACATCTAAATCTGAGCCTACTCGGCAGAATAGCTATTATAAAAATGAGCCTACTCCCCAAAATGATCTTCCTATTCAGAATGATTCCGATCTTAAGAACGAACTACTGCTTTACACAATGGAAAAAGGACATCTCAAAGTTTGTGTGGAATGGCAAGAAAGCCAGGATCAACTACAAGGCGTTAACGGATGCAAAAGAAAGAGGAGGGCTAAACCTGCCAAACCTGCAACTGTACTATCAAGCTTGCGCCTTAACTTGGGTGAAAGAGTGGGCCTCTTTATCAAAAATAAGAATGCTCAATCTAGAAGGCTTCGATGCGAGAAGAGGCTGGCACGCCTATTTATGGCATGATAAAGCAAAAATCGAAAAAGGTTTTACCAACCATTTTGTCAGAGCAGCCCTCCTCAAAGTTTGGATCAAATACAAGAAAATTTTTTATTGTAAAACACCCCTCTGGCTCTCTCCTATTGAAGCCAACCACAAGAGAGAGTTCCCAAGCAGTAAATGGCACTCTTATAAAACGCTGATAGAAAAAAAGGACAACGAGTGGAGATTAAAAACAATGGAATCGCTTAGGAGAACCGATGAAAATCTTTCATGGTTCCACTACCACCAAGTGGCAAATGCCTTTAAGGAGGACAAAAAAGCGGGATTTGCATCGCCAGACAATTTTTGGGACTCAGTTATGACAAAAGAAAAAAAACTTATTAAAATGATTTATAGTAAATTATTAGAATGGGACACGGAAAGGGACTTAGTCAAAGAAAACATGATTGCCTGGGCCAAAGACTTTGAACATTCCATCCTGCTTCGAGAATGGGAGACGATCTGGAGGAAAAAGATCAGATATGCCACCTCGGCCGATATCACGGAAAACTGGTATAAAATGGCCTTCAGGTGGCATCTCACCCCGCAAAAAATATCGAGATATTATAAAGGAATAAACAGCAATTGCTGGAAGTGCGGCTCCCAACTAGGCACATACTTACACACCTGGTGGCAATGTAAGAAGGTAAAGAGATTCTGGATAGAGATTCATAAACAGATTCAATTGATAATCCAGATAAAATTTGATTTAAAACCCGAATACTACCTACTTCACCTAATAGACTTTGATCTAGACCCCAACAATGACAAAATTCTTTACCACCTAACCGCAGCAGCAAGAACAGTGTTAGCGAGAAAGTGGAAACAAAAAGAGATACCCTCAGTAGAAGACTGGCTACTTAAAACCAGAGACCTGATGGAGATGGACTCCCTTGCTAATCTAGTATATGACAAAAATAAGAAAAGAAGAACGGATTGGGAACCAATGAGGTCATACCTAAAAGAAAAGAAAAATATCTTACTAAACTACGAATATTAGGGTAATGGAAGAAAAACAACACAGGAAGCAGAATAGAGATTATTAACTATGGACCACCATCCGCCGACTATTTTCGAAGTCAAGCTTTTTTTAGTACCCCGCACTCCCCCCCCTTCTAACATGCCTCCCCTGTTCCCCTTCACTCCCTCCTCTTCCCAGTGACCTAATGACCCTCCCCCCCTCCCCCCCTTCCCCCGCCTTGCCCCAACACCCCCTGTGTCTTCAACTTGAATGTATTTAATGGAAAATGCCAATAAAGAATAACAATTAAAAAAAAGAAAATACAGTGTTCTTTGCTTTTGTCTTGCCTAAAATTAGTATTGCCTGCTGTATGCGGGAACATTGCCCCACTGGGGTCCTGCCCTTATTGAAAATCAAGTTTACTTTGCTTTGTGTTGCCTAAAATTTCTATTGCCTGCTGTATGCAGGAACATTGGAACATTGAAAATCAAGTTTACTTTGCTTTGTGTTGCCAAATAATAACTATTGCCTGCTGTCTGCGGGAACATTGCCCCACAGTGGTCCTGCCCTTATTGAAAATCAAGTTTACTTTGCTTTGTGTTGCCCAAAAAATATCTATTGCCTCCTGTCTGGGGGAACATTGCCCAAATATGGTCCTGCCCTTATTGAAAATACAGTGTTCTTTGATTTGTGTTGCCTAAAATTACTATTGTTCTGCTGTATGCGGGAACATTGGAACATTGAAAATCAAGTGTATTTTGCTTTGTGTTGCCTAAAATTACTATTGCCTGCTGTCTGCGAGAACATTGGCCCTCTGTGGTCCTTCCCTTATTGAAAATCAAGTTGACTTGGCTTTGTGTTGCCCAAAAAATATCTATTGCCTGCTGTCTGCGGGAACATTGCCCCACTGTGGTCCTGCCCTTATTGAAAATACAGTGTTCTTTGATTTGTGTTGCCTAAAATTACTATTGCCTGCTTTGTGCGGGAACATTGGAACCTTGAAAATCAAGTTTACACTGCTTTGTGTTGCGAAAAATCACGATTACCTGATGTCTGCGGGAACATTGCCCCACTGTGGAACTGTGCGGGAACATTGGAACATTGAAAATCAAGTTTTCTTTTCTTTGTGTTGCCTAAAATTACTATTGCCTGCTGTATGCAGGAACTTTGGAACATTGAAAATCAAGTTTACTTTGCTTTGTATTGCCAAAAAATAACTATTGCCTGCTGTCTGCGGGAACATTGCCCCACTGGGGTCCTGCCCTTTTTGAAAATACAGTGTTCTTTGCTTTGTGTTGCCTAAAATTACTATTGTCCTGCTGTATGCAGAAACATTGGAACATTGAAAATCAAGTTTACTTTGCTTTGTGTTGCCTAAAACTACTATTGTCTGCTGTAAGCGGGAACATTGGAACAATGAAAATCACGTTAACTTTGCTTTGTGTTGCCTAAAATTACTGTTGCCTGCTGTCTGCGGGAACATAGCCCCACTGTGGTCCTACCCTTATTGAAAATACTGTGTTGTTTGCTTTTGTCTTGCCTAAAATAAGTATTGCCTGCTGTCTGCGGGAACATTGCCCCACTGTGGTCCTGCCCTTATTGAAAATACAGTGGTCTTTGCTTTTGTGTTGCCTAAAATTACTATTATCTGCTGTCTGCGGGAACATTGCCTCAATGTGGTCCTGCCCTTATTGAAAATACAGTGTTTTTTGCTTTGTGTTGCCTAAAATTACTATTGTCCTGCTGTATGCGGGAACATTGGAACATTGAAAATCAAGTTTACTTTGCTTTGTGTTGCCTAAAATTACTATTGCCTGCTGTATGCGGGATTATGGAACATTGAAAATCAAGTTTACTTTGCTTTGTGTTCCGAAAAAATAACTATTGCCTGCTGTCTGCAGGAACATTGCCCCACTGGAGTTCTGCCCTTATTGAAAATACAGTGTTCTTTGCTTTTGTCTTGCCTAAAATTAGTATTGCCTGCTGTATGCGGGAACATTGCCCCACTGGGGTCCTGCCCTTATTGAAAATCAAGTTTACTTTGCTTTGTGTTGCCTAAAATTTCTATTGCCTGCTGTATGCGGGAACATTGGAACATTGAAAATCAAGTTTACTTTGCTTTGTGTTGCCAAATAATAACTATTGCCTGCTGTCTGCGGGAACATTGCCCCACAGTGGTCCTGCCCTTATTGAAAATCAAGTTTACTTTGCTTTGTGTTGCCCAAAAAATATCTATTGCCTCCTGTCTGGGGGAACATTGCCCAACTATGGTCCTGCCCTTATTGAAAATACAGTGTTCTTTGATTTGTGTTGCCTAAAATTACTATTGTTCTGCTGTATGCGGGAACATTGACACATTCAAAAACAAGTTTACTTTGCTTTGTGTTGCCTAAAATTACTATTGCCTGCTGTATGCAGGAACATTGGAACATTGAAAATCAAGTTTACTTTGCTTTGTGTTGCCAAAAAATAACTATTGCCTGCTGTCTGCGGGAACATTGCCCCACTGGGGTCCTGCACTTTTTGAAAATACAGTGTTCTTTGCTTTGTGTTGCCTAAATTACTATTGTCCTGCTGTATGCGGGAACATTGGAACATTGAAAATCAAGTTTACTTTGCTTTGTGTTGCCTAAAACTACTATTGCCTGCTGTAAGTGGGAACATTGGAACAATGAAAATCACGTTAACTTTGCCTTGTGTTGCCTAAAATTACTATTGCCTGCTGTCTGCGGGAACATTGCCCCACTGGGATCCTGCCCTTATTGAAAATACAGTGTTCTTTGCTTTTGTCTTGCCTGAAATAAGTATTACCTGCTGTCTGCGGGAACATTGCCCCACTGTGGACTTGCCCTTATTGAAAATACAGTGTTCTTTGCTTTTGTGTTGCCTAAAATTACTATTATCGGCTGTCTGCAGGCACATTGCCTCACTGTGGTCCTGCCCTTATTGAAAATACAGTGTTCTTTTCTTTGTGTTGCCTAAAATTACTATTGTCCTGCTGTATGCGGGAACATTGGAACATTGAAAATCAAGTTTACTTTGCTTTGTGTTGCCTAAAATTACTATTGCCTGCTGTATGAGGGATTATGGAACATTGAAAATCAAGTTTAATTTGCTTTGTGTTCCCAAAAAATAACTATTGCCTGCTGTCTGCGGGAACATTGCCCCACTGGAGTCCTGCCCTTATTGAAAATACAGTGTTCTTTGCTTTTGTCTTCCCTAAAATTAGTATTGCCTGCTGTATGCGGGAACCTTGCCCCAATGTGGTCCTGCCCTTATTGAAAATACTGTTTACTTAGCTTTGTGCTGCCTAAAATTCCTATTGCCTTCTGTATGCGGGAAAATCGGAACATTGAAAATCTAGTTTACTTTGCTTTGTGTTGCCAAAAAATAACGATTGCCTGCTGTCTGCGGGAACATTGCCCCACTGTAGTCCTGCCCTTATTGAAAATAGTGTGTTCTTTGCATTTGTCTTGCACAGAATTAGTATTGCCTGCTGTCTGTGGAAACCTTGCCCCACTGGAGTCCTGGCTTTATTGAAAATACAGTGTTCTTTGCTTTTCTGTTGCCTAAAATTACTATTGCCTGCTGTTTGCGGGAACATTGCCCCACTAGGGGCCTGCTCTTATTGAAAATCAAGTTTACTTTGCTTTGTGTTGCCTAAAATTACTATTGCCTGCTGTCTGTGGGAACATTGGAACATTGAAAATCTAATTTACTTTGCTCTCTGTTACCAAAAAATAACGATTGCCTGCTGTCTGCAGGAACATTGCCCCACTGTGGTCCTGCCCTTATTGAAAATACAGTGTTCTTTGCTTTTGTGTTGCCTAAAATTGCTATTGCCTGCTGCCTGCGGGAACATTGCCCCACTGGTGTCCTGCCCTTATTGAAAATACAATGTTCTTTGCTTTGTGTTGCCAAAAAATAAGTATTGCCCGCTGTATGCGGGAACATTAGAACATAGAAAATCAAGTTTACTTTTCTTTGTGTTGCCTAAAATTACTTTTGCCTGCTGTGTGTGGGAACATTGCCCCACTGGAGTCCTGCCCTTATTGAAAATACAGTGTTCTTTGCTTTTCTGTTGCCTAAAATAACGATTGCCTGCTGTCTGCAGGAGCATTGCCCCACTGTGGTCCTGCCCTTATTGAAAATACAGTGTTCTTTGCATTTGTCTTGTACAAAATTAGTATTGCCTGCTGTCTGCAGGAACATTGCCCCACTGTGGTCCTGCCCTTATTGAAAATACAGTGTTCTTTCCTTTGTGTTGCCAAAAAATAAGTATTGCCTGCTGTATGCGGGAACATTGGAACATAGAAAATCAAGTTTACTTTTCTTTGTGTTGCCTAAAATTACTATTGCCTGCTGTGTGCAGGAACATTGCCCCACTGGAGTCCTGCCCTTATTGAAAATACAGTGTTCTTTGCTTTTCTGTTGCCTAAAATTACTATTGCCTGCTGTTTGTGGGAACATTGCCCCACTGTGGTCCTGCCCTTATGGAAAATCAAGTTTACTTTGCTTTGTGTAGCCTAAAATTACTATTGCCTGCTGTCTGCGGGAACATTAGAACATTGAAAATCTAGTTTACTTTGCTTTGTGTTGCCAAAATTACGATTGCCTGCTGTATGCGGGAACATTGGAACATTGAAAATCAAGTTTACTTTGCTTTGTGTTGAAAAATAATAACTATTGCCTGCTGCCTGCGGGAACATTGCCCCACTGGTGTCCTGCCCTTATTGAAAATACAGTGTTCTTTGCTTTGTGTTGCCAAAAAATAAGTATTGCCTGCTGTATGCGGGAACATTGGAACATAGAAAATCAAGTTTACTTTTCTTTGTGTTGCCTAAAATTACTATTGCCTGCTGTGTGCGGGAACATTGCCCCACTGGAGTCCTGCCCTTATTGAAAATACAGTGTTCTTTGCTTTTCTGTTGCCTAAAATTACTATTGCCTGCAGTTTGTGGGAACATTGCCCCACAGTGGTCCTGCCCTTATTGAATATCAAGTTTACTTTGCTTTGTGTTGCCTAAAATTACTATTGCCTGCTATTTGCGTGATCATTGGAACATTGAAAATCAAGTTTACTTTGCTTTGTGTTGCCAAAAAATAACTGTTGCCTGCTGTGTGCGGGAACATTGGAACCTTGAAAATCAAGTTTATTTTGCTTTGTGTTGAAAAAAAATAACTATTGTCTGCTGTCTGCGGGAACATTTCCCCACTGTGGAACTGCCCTTATTGAAAATACAGTGTTCTTTGCTTTTGTCTTGCCTAAAATTACCATTCCCTGCTGTCTGCGGGAACATTGCCCCAATGTGGTCCTGCCCTTATTGAAAATACAGTTTACTTAGCTATGTGTTGCCTAAAATTCCTATTGCCTGCTGTATGCGGGAAAATCGGAACATTGAAAATCTAGTTTACTTTGCTTTGTGTTGCCAAAAAATAACGATTGCCTGCTGTCTGCGGGAACATTGCCCCACTGTAGTCCTGCCCTTATTGAAAATAGAGTGTTCTTTGCATTTGTCTTGCACAGAATTAGTATTGCCTGCTGTCTGCGGGAACCTTGCCCCACTGGAGTCCTGGCTTTATTGAAAATACAGTTTACTTAGCTATGTGTTGCCTAAAATTCCTATTGCCTGCTGTATGCGGGAAAATCGGAACATTGAAAATCTAGTTTACTTTGCTTTGTGTTGCCAAAAAATAACGATTGCCTGCTGTCTGCGGGAACCTTGCCCCACTGGAGTCCTGGCTTTATTGAAAATACAGTGTTCTTTGCTTTTCTGTTGCCTAAAATTACTATTGCCTGCTGTTTGCGGGAACATTGCCCCACTAGGGGCCTGCCCTTATTGAAAATCAAGTTTACTTTGCTTTGTGTTGCCTAAAATTACTATTGCCTGCTGTCTGCGGGAACATTGGAACATTGAAAATCTAGTTTACTTTGCTCTCTGTTACCAAAAAATAACGATTGCCTGCTGTCTGCAGGAACATTGCCCCACTGTGGTCCTGCCCTTATTGAAAATACAGTGTTCTTTGCTTTTGTGTTGCCTAAAATTGCTATTGCCTGCTGCCTGCGGGAACATTGCCCCACTGGTGTCCTGCCCTTATTGAAAATACAGTGTTCTTTGCTTTGTGTTGCCAAAAAATAAGTATTGCCTCCTGTATGCGGGAACATTGGAACATAGAAAATCAAGTTTACTTTTCTTTGTGTTGCCTAAAATTACTATTGCCTGCTGTGTGCGGGAACATTGCCCCACTGGAGTCCTGCCCTTATTGAAAATACAGTGTTCTTTGCTTTTCTGTTGCCTAAAATTACTATTGCCTGCTGTGTGCGGGAACATTGCCCCACTGGAGTCCTGCCCTTATTGAAAATACAGTGTTCTTTGCTTTTCTGTTGCCTAAAATTACTATTGCCTGCTGTTTGTGGGAACATTGCCCCACTGTGGTCCTGCCCTTATGGAAAATAAAGTTTACTTTGCTTTGTGTTGCCTAAAATTACTATTGCCTGCTGTCTGCGGGAACATTAGAACATTGAAAATCTAGTTTACTTTGCTTTGTGTTGCCTAAAATTACGATTGCCTGCTGTATGCGGGAACATTGGAACATTGAAAATCAAGTTTACTTTGCTTTGTGTTGAAAAAAAATTACTATTGTCTGCTGTCTGCGGGAACATTTCCCCACTGTGGTCCTGCCCTTATTGAAAATACAGTGTTCTTTGCTCTGTGTTGCCTAAAATTACTATTGCCTGCTATTTGCGGGAACATTGGAGCATTGAAAATCAAGTTTACTTTGCTTTGTTTTGCCAAAAAATAACTTTTCCCTGCTGTCTGCGGGAACATTTCCCCACTGGGGTCCTGCCCTTATTGAAAATATAGTGTTCTTTGCGTTGTGTTGCCTAAAATTACGATTGGCCTTCTGTATGCGGGACCATTGGAACATTGCAAATCAAGTTTACTTTGTTGTCTGTGGGAACATTGCCCCACTGTGGTCCTGCCCTTATTGAAAATACAGTGTTCTTTGCTTTTGTCTTGCCTAAAATTAGTATTGCCTCCTGTCTGCGGGAACATTGAGAACAGAAAAGCAAAGAACACTGAATTTTTAGAAAGGGCTGGTCCCCAAAAAACCACTGAGCTCACAGACACTGGTTGTAACTGCTTTAAGTTAACAGAAAAACAAAGAACACAAGATTATCCAGAGGCCGCAGACATTTGTTGTAACTTCTTTCTGTTAACAAAAAAGCAAAGAACACAGGATTTTCCAAAAAAGCTGATCCCCAAAGGGCTACTGAGCCCGCAGACACTGGTTGTGACTACATTGACAGAAAGGCAAAGAATTTTCGAAAAAGGCAAAGAATTTTCGAAAAAGGCAAAGAATTTTCGAAAAAGGCGGCTCCCCAAAGGGCCACTGAACCCGCAGTCACTGCTTGAAACTGCTTTCAGTTAACAGAAATGCAAAGAACACTGGATTTTCCAATAAGGCTGGTCCCCAAAGGGCCACTGAGCCCGCAGACACTGGTTGTAACTGCTTTGAGTGAACCGAAAAGCAAAGAACACTGGATTTTCAAATAGGGCTGGTCCCCAAAGGGCCACTGAGCTCGCAGACACTGGTTGTAACTTCTTTCGGTTAACGGAAAAGCAAAGAACACAGGCTTTTCAAATAGGGCTGGTCTCCAAAGGGCCACTGAGCCCGCAGCCACTGCTTGTAACGCGTTGGAGTTAACAGAAAAGCAAAGAACCCTAGATTTTCAAAAAGGTCTGATCCCCAAAGGGCCACTGAGCTCGCAGACACTGGTTGTAACTTCTTTCGGTTAACAGAAAAGCAAACAACACTGGATTTTCAAAAAGGGCTGGTGTCCAAAGGGCCACTGAGCCCACAGAGACTGTTTGTAACTTCTTTGATTTAACAGAAAAGAAAAGAACACTGGATTGTCAGAAAGGGCTGGTCCCCAAAAAGCCACTGAGCCCACAGACACAGGTTGTAACTGCTTTCAGTTAACAAAAAAAGCAAAGAACACAGGATTTTCCAAAAAACCTGATCCCCAAAGGGCCACTGAGCCCTCAGACACTGGTGTAACTTCTTTGATTTAACAGAAAAGAAAAGAACACTGGATTTTCAAAAAGGGCTGGTCCCCAAAGGGCCACTGAGCCCACAGACACTGGTTGTAACTTCTTTGAGTTAACAGAAAAGCAAAGAACACTGAATTTTCAGAAAGGGCTGGTCCCCAAAATGCCACTGAGGCCACAGACACTGGTGTTAACTCCTTTGAGTTAACAGAAAAGCAAAGAACACAAGATTATCCAAAAGGGCTGGTCTTCAAAGGGCCACAGAGGCCACAGACATTTGTTGTAAATTCTTTCAGTTAACAAAAAAGCAAAAAACACAGTATTTTCCAAAAAAGCTGATCCCCAAAGGGCTACTGAGCCCGCAGACTCTGGTTGTAACTACATTGAGTTGACAGAAAGGCAAAGAACACTGGATTTTCCAAAAAGGCGGGTCCCCATAGGGCCACTGATGCCGCATTCACGGCTTGAAACTGCTTTCAGTAAACAGAAATGCAAAGAACACTGGATTTTCCAAAAGGGCTGGTCTCCAAAGGGCCACTGAGTCCAGAGACACTGGTTCTAACTTCTTTGAGTTAAAAGAAAAGCAAAGAATACTGAATTTTCAGAAAGGCCTGGTCTCCAAAAAGCCACTGAGCCCACAGACACTTGTTGTAACTGCTTTGAGTTAACCGAAAAGCAAAGAACACTGGATTTTCCAAAAGGGCTTGTCCCCAAAGGGCCACTGAGCCCACAGACACTGGTTGTAACTTCTTTGATTTAACAGAAAAGAAAAGGACACTGGATTTTCAGAAAGGGCTGGTCCCCAAAAAGCCAATGAGCCCACAGACACTGGTTGTTACTGCTTTCAGTTAACAGAAAAGCAAAGAACACTGAATTTTCCAAAAGGGCTGGTCCCCAAAGGGCCACTGATGCTGCAGACACTGGTTGTAACTTCTTTGGTTTAACAGAAAAGAAAAGAACACTGGATTTTCAAAAAGGGCTGGTCCCCAAAGGGCCACTGAGCCCGCAGACATTGGTTGTAACTTCTTTCAGTTAACAAAAAAGCAAGGAACACAGGATTTTCCAAAAGAGCTGATCCCCAAAGGGCCACTGAGCCCGCAGACACTGGTTGTAACTGCTTTAATTTAAGAGAAAAGCAAAGAACACAAGATTATCCAAAAGGGCTGGTCTTCAAAGGACCACAGAGGCCGCAGACATTGGTTGTAACTACTTTCAGTTAACAAAAAAGCAAAGAACACAGGATTTTCCAAGAGAGCTGACCCCCAAAGGGCCATTGAGCCCGCAGGCACTGGTTGTATCTACATTGAGTTGACAGAAAAGCAAAGAACACTGGATTTTCAAAAGGACTGGTCACCAAAGGGCCACTGCGCCCGCAGACACTGGTTGTAACTGCTTTGAGTTAACAAAAAAGCAAAGAACACTGTATTTTCCAAAAGGGCTCGTCCCCAAAGGGCCACTGATCCCGCAGACACTGGTTGTAAGTACATTGAGTTGACAGAAAGGCAAAGAACTCTGGATTTTCCAAAAAGGCGGGTCCCCAAAGGGCCGCTGAACCCTCAGTCACTGCTTGAAACTGCTTTCAGTTCACCGAAATGCAAAGAACCCTAGATTTTCAAAAAGGGCTGGTCCCCAAAGGGCCACTGAGCTCGCAGACACTGGTTGTAACTTCTTTGAGTTAACAGAAAAGCAAAGAACACTGAATTTTCAGAAAGGGCTGGTCCCCAAAATGCCACTGAGTCCACAGACACTGGTTGTAACTTCTTTGAGTTAACAGAAAAGCAAAGAACACTGAATTTTCAGAAAGGGCTGGTCCCCAAAATGCCACTGAGGCCACAGACACTGGTGTTAACTCCTTTGAGTTAACAGAAAAGCAAAGAACACAAGATTATCCAAAAGGGCTGGTCTTCAAAGGGCCACAGAGGCCACAGACATTTGTTGTAAACTCTTTCAGTTAACAATAAAGCAAAAAACACAGTATTTTCCAAAAAAGCTGATCCCCAAAGGGCTACTGAGCCCGCAGACTCTGGTTGTAACTACATTGAGTTGACAGAAAGGCAAAGAACACTGGATTTTCCAAAAAGGCGGGTCCCCATAGGGCCACTGATGCCGCATTCACGGCTTGAAACTGCTTTCAGTAAACAGAAATGCAAAGAACACTGGATTTTCCAAAAGGGCTGGTCTCCAAAGGGCCACTGAGTCCAGAGACACTGGTTCTAACTTCTTTGAGTTAAAAGAAAAGCAAAGAATACTGAATTTTCAGAAAGGCCTGGTCTCCAAAAAGCCACTGAGCCCACAGACACTTGTTGTAACTGCTTTGAGTTAACCGAAAAGCAAAGAACACTGGATTTTCCAAAAGGGCTTGTCCCCAAAGGGCCACTGAGCCCACAGACACTGGTTGTAACTTCTTTGATTTAACAGAAAAGAAAAGGACACTGGATTTTCAGAAAGGGCTGGTCCCCAAAAAGCCAATGAGCCCACAGACACTGGTTGTTACTGCTTTCAGTTAACAGAAAAGCAAAGAACACTGAATTTTCCAAAAGGGCTGGTCCCCAAAGGGCCACTGATGCTGCAGACACTGGTTGTAACTTCTTTGGTTTAACAGAAAAGAAAAGAACACTGGATTTTCAAAAAGGGCTGGTCCCCAAAGGGCCACTGAGCCCGCAGACATTGGTTGTAACTTCTTTCAGTTAACAAAAAAGCAAGGAACACAGGATTTTCCAAAAGAGCTGATCCCCAAAGGGCCACTGAGCCCGCAGACACTGGTTGTAACTGCTTTAATTTAAGAGAAAAGCAAAGAACACAAGATTATCCAAAAGGGCTGGTCTTCAAAGGACCACAGAGGCCGCAGACATTGGTTGTAACTACTTTCAGTTAACAAAAAAGCAAAGAACACAGGATTTTCCAAGAGAGCTGACCCCCAAAGGGCCACTGAGCCCGCAGGCACTGGTTGTATCTACATTGAGTTGACAGAAAAGCAAAGAACACTGGATTTTCAAAAGGACTGGTCACCAAAGGGCCACTGCGCCCGCAGACACTGGTTGTAACTGCTTTGAGTTAACAAAAAAGCAAAGAACACTGTATTTTCCAAAAGGGCTCGTCCCCAAAGGGCCACTGATCCCGCAGACACTGGTTGTAAGTACATTGAGTTGACAGAAAGGCAAAGAACTCTGGATTTTCCAAAAAGGCGGGTCCCCAAAGGGCCGCTGAACCCGCAGTCACTGCTTGAAACTGCTTTCAGTTCACCGAAATGCAAAGAACCCTAGATTTTCAAAAAGGGCTGGTCCCCAAAGGGCCACTGAGCTCGCAGACACTGGTTGTAACTTCTTTGAGTTAACAGAAAAGCAAAGAACACTGAATTTTCAGAAAGGGCTGGTCCCCAAAATGCCACTGAGTCCACAGACACTGGTTGTAACTTCTTTGAGTTAACAGAAAAGCAAAGAACACTGAATTTTCAGAAAGGGCTGGTCCCCAAAATGCCACTGAGGCCACAGACACTGGTGTTAACTCCTTTGAGTTAACAGAAAAGCAAAGAACACAAGATTATCCAAAAGGGCTGGTCTTCAAAGGGCCACAGAGGCCACAGACATTTGTTGTAAACTCTTTCAGTTAACAATAAAGCAAAAAACACAGTATTTTCCAAAAAAGCTGATCCCCAAAGGGCTACTGAGCCCGCAGACTCTGGTTGTAACTACATTGAGTTGACAGAAAGGCAAAGAACACTGGATTTTCCAAAAAGGCGGGTCCCCATAGGGCCACTGATGCCGCATTCACGGCTTGAAACTGCTTTCAGTAAACAGAAATGCAAAGAACACTGGATTTTCCAAAAGGGCTGGTCTCCAAAGGGCCACTGAGTCCAGAGACACTGGTTCTAACTTCTTTGAGTTAAAAGAAAAGCAAAGAATACTGAATTTTCAGAAAGGCCTGGTCTCCAAAAAGCCACTGAGCCCACAGACACTTGTTGTAACTGCTTTGAGTTAACCGAAAAGCAAAGAACACTGGATTTGCCAAAAGGGCTTGTCCCCAAAGGGCCACTGAGCCCACAGACACTGGTTGTAACTTCTTTGATTTAACAGAAAAGAAAAGGACACTGGATTTTCAGAAAGGGCTGGTCCCCAAAAAGCCAATGAGCCCACAGACACTGGTTGTTACTGCTTTCAGTTAACAGAAAAGCAAAGAACACTGAATTTTCCAAAAGGGCTGGTCCCCAAAGGGCCACTGATGCTGCAGACACTGGTTGTAACTTCTTTGGTTTAACAGAAAAGAAAAGAACACTGGATTTTCAAAAAGGGCTGGTCCCCAAAGGGCCACTGAGCCCGCAGACATTGGTTGTAACTTCTTTCAGTTAACAAAAAAGCAAGGAACACAGGATTTTCCAAAAGAGCTGATCCCCAAAGGGCCACTGAGCCCGCAGACACTGGTTGTAACTGCTTTAATTTAAGAGAAAAGCAAAGAACACAAGATTATCCAAAAGGGCTGGTCTTCAAAGGACCACAGAGGCCGCAGACATTGGTTGTAACTACTTTCAGTTAACAAAAAAGCAAAGAACACAGGATTTTCCAAGAGAGCTGACCCCCAAAGGGCCACTGAGCCCGCAGGCACTGGTTGTATCTACATTGAGTTGACAGAAAAGCAAAGAACACTGGATTTTCAAAAGGACTGGTCACCAAAGGGCCACTGCGCCCGCAGACACTGGTTGTAACTGCTTTGAGTTAACAAAAAAGCAAAGAACACTGTATTTTCCAAAAGGGCTCGTCCCCAAAGGGCCACTGATCCCGCAGACACTGGTTGTAAGTACATTGAGTTGACAGAAAGGCAAAGAACTCTGGATTTTCCAAAAAGGCGGGTCCCCAAAGGGCCGCTGAACCCGCAGTCACTGCTTGAAACTGCTTTCAGTTCACCGAAATGCAAAGAACCCTAGATTTTCAAAAAGGGCTGGTCCCCAAAGGGCCACTGAGCTCGCAGACACTGGTTGTAACTTCTTTGAGTTAACAGAAAAGCAAAGAACACTGAATTTTCAGAAAGGGCTGGTCCCCAAAATGCCACTGAGTCCACAGACACTGGTTGTAACTGCTTTGAGTTAACAGAAAAGCAAAGAACACAAGATTATCCAAAAGGGCTGGTCTTCGAAGGGCCACAGAGGCTGCAGACATTTGTTGTAACTTCTTTCAGTTAACAAAAAGGCAAAAAACACAGGATTTTCCAAAAAAGCTGATCGCCAAAGGGCTACTGATCCCGCAGACACTGGTTGTAACTACATTGAGTTGACAGAAAGGCAAAGATCACTGGATTTTCCGAAAAAGGGGGGCCCCAAAGGTCCGCTGAACCCGCAGTCACTGCTTGAAAAAGCTTTCAGTTCACAGAAATGCAAAGAACACTGGATTTTCCAAAAGGGCTGGTCCCCAAAGGGCCACTGAGCCCGCAGACACTGGTTGTAACTGCTTTGAGTTAACCGAAAAGCAAAGAACACTGGATTTTCAAAAAGGGGTGGTCTCTAAAAGGCCACTGAGCCTGCAGACACTGGTTGTAACTGCTTTGAGTTAACAGAAAAGCAAAGAACACTGTATTTTCAGAAAGGGCTGGTCCCCAAAGGGTCACAGTGGCCGCAGACACTGGTTGTAACTTCTTTGAATTAACAGAAAAGAAAAGA
The DNA here is from genome assembly GCF_037176765.1 of Anolis sagrei. Classification (NCBI taxonomy): domain Eukaryota; kingdom Metazoa; phylum Chordata; class Lepidosauria; order Squamata; family Anolidae; genus Anolis; species Anolis sagrei. The sequence continues at coordinate 54,280,795 of NC_090035.1, read as the reverse complement.
ACACTGGATTTTCAAAAAGGGCTGGTCTCCAAAGGGCCACTGACCCCACACACACTGGTTCTAACTTCTTTGAGTTAAGAGAAAAGCAAAGAACACTGGATTTTCAAAAAGTGCTGGTCCCCAAAAGGCCACTGAGCCCACAGACACTGGTTGTAACTACTTTGAGTTAACCGAAAAGCAAAAAACACAAGATTATCCAAAAGGGCTGGTCTTCAAGGGGCCATAGAGGCCGTAGACATTGGTTGTAACTTCTTTAAGTTAACAAAAAAGCAAAGAACACAGGATTTTTCAAAAAAGCTGATCCCCAAAGGGCTACTGAGCCCGCAGACACTGGGTGTAACTACATTGAGTTGACAGAAAGGCAAAGAGCACTGTATTTTCTAAAAAGGCGGGTCCCCAAAGGGCCACTGCACCCGCAGTCCCTGCTTGAAACTGCTTTCAGTTGACTTCCGGTTGGTGGCTGCAAGATGACGGACGTGCTTTGAGACTCTCCAGAAAGAGAGCTCAGGCAACCAGGTATTGGAAGGTCAGGGAATCATCACCCCTCCCCTGTCGATGGTCGGAGGTCGCAGGGGCTATTTCTAAGTGATGCCAGCCGATGGTGTCTGAGAGGTGCCTCCCTCAAGGAGACACCCGGAGACGCCCGGCAATTAGGCATACTTGAAGGACTCCATTCCTCGGTAGAAGGCTATTGCCCTCAACTCCGCATTGGCTGCCAACACACCGAAAAGTGAAGAAACTTGTAGGAAGGAAAATCAAATACAAATACAAAGCGAACAGCTCTTTCGGGACCACGAGTCAGCGAAAAATAAAGAGACACTGACCAGCTGAGGCAAGTCAGGACGCACAGCGAAGAAACAACGGGAGCCCTGTACATGAAACCCGATCTAAGTAAACAAAGAACCTGACCGGACTGGAGGGAAGCGTGAAAGACGTATGAAACAGTAAGAAAAGGAGAGAAGGAGAGAAGGAGAGAAGGAGAAAAGGAAAGGTAAATGAAGTGGGGAAAAGGGAAACTAAACACTCAAAGAAAACAGCAGCAGCCTTGTAGAGCAGGATTGCTCCCTCCCTCAAGGGGACAGCAAAACGGAGAGACCCTCCAAGCCCAGAGACCAGCTCTTAAAGGGGATGGTCGATGGGAGATTGGAGGTTAAGGTATAGCGGGCTGCTGACAAGATATTAAATTTAAGACTTTGAAACTTAAGAGGCATAGCCTGAAGGCACTGTGGAAAACTAAACCCTTTATCCCCACACCACCATCGTCTCAGAGGCTTACTGACCTTGAAGACGCGCTGGCTGGGAGTAAAAGATAAGGGAGGCATAAACATTCTTATCTTCAGGGAGGCCTTGAAGAGACTTGCGGCCCCGGCAATCAACCAACAGGCAGGACGGGCACGCCCATTCCTCCCCAAGCGCTTGAGGAAGCGAGCACAATCGCTAAGCGCGAGATTATGCGAGACTTCCAGGCTAGATGAAAGCTCGTTAACATCTCGCGGGAACTAATACAACAATATAATAATAAACTGAAGATAATTAATCAAGAAAATTAGGGGGAAAAAAAGGATGACAACACAAAGCACTAAAGGGAAGAACCCACAACAATTCAAAGGACAAAACAGAAGAGACTCTCTATGCAAACAGGATCCACAAACTGAAGGTAACATAAAGAAAGATCCCCCGACAGAAGAATCAATGTTAAGTAACATACTGGCAGAGATCAAGAAACTCTCAGAGAAACATGATAAACAGCACAAAGAGTTACAAAATGAAATTCAAAACATGAAAAAAGAGCTGAAGGAAGAAATTGGTAAATTGCAAGATGTGGATAAAGTCAAGAAGGAAAATCAAAAAATACTTAAAACTCAAGGAAAGATGGAAGGCAGAATGAACAAACTGGAAACAGTAACCCAAAAGATTAATGAACAAACCGAAAGACTGGAATATAGAGAAGCCGAATATCAACTAAGAATTCGTAACCTGCAAGAAGTTAAAGATGAAAACATAAAACAGACTATGATTGAATTATTGGCAGAATTGTTGGACGTATCCATAGAAGTAATTGGGCAGGATGTGGATAGGGTGTATAGGGTACCTACAGGATATGCCAGAAAACATAAAACACCACAAGATGTTGTAATAAGCTTCTGCAGAAAGAGCACTAGGGATGAGATCCTAAAAGAAAATGCAAAAAAATCAGTCTTCTACAAGGAGCAAAAAGTAACCATCATGAAGGAAATCCCACAACAAATCCTGGCAAGAAGAAGGAAATTCTCTTTTCTCACAAAAGAACTAACCAGGAAAAAGATAAAATTCAGATGGGAAAAATCTGACGGTCTGACGGTCACTCTAAACGACAAGAGATACTGGTTGAATATAGAGGAAAGTGCCAAGGCCTTTTATAATAACCACATTAAGGACAGAGCAACAGAATTCACACAAAAGAAGGACAATGGGAAAAAAGGAAACCAAAATGAGGAAAACACAAAATCAAAAATAGGAGAAGAATCAGAAGAAGAGGAGGGAATGGAAGTTAAAGGCCTAGGTAAATGGGCAAGAGAACAACATGAAGAGGAAAACGAAAGAGACATCAATAGACTAAGAGAGTTTTCTCCTGAGAACTATCAATTAGTGGTCCCACAGGAGATGTTGCAGTGGGAGATGCCCGAAAACAACAATGAGTAGGGAAGGTGTCAGAATATACTCTAACAATATCAATGGATTGAACTGCCCTAGGAAGAGGAGGAGATTTTTCAAATACCTGCACCAAAAAAAATATGACCTAATAACTCTGCAAGAGACTCACATATCTGATAGACATGTAAGACATCTAAACCAAGACAAATTAGGAAAAAAATTTCAGGCATCCTATAGTCAGGAAAAAAAGGGTGTGGCCATCTATGCAAAGGATTGGCTAAACCCCAAGCAAATGTTTAAAGACACCCAAGGAAGATACATAGGCATCTTAATTGAAATAAAAAGCAAAAAAAAACCCTACTGTGCAACATTTATTGCCCTAATGGACCAAAAATTAAATTTATAACGGAATTGACAAAGGTGATAAACAAGGTAGACTATGAAGACCTAATCCTTATTGGGCATTTCAATGGTGTGGTAGACGGCACCTTAGATAAATCAGGTAGGAAGCAAAAGAAAGCTAAAATTAAAGCCAAAAATAAAACTGGGCTACTACCAAAAAAATTCCTTTCCCAATTAGAAAAATTGCAAATAAAAGATGTATGGA